>NC_084922.1:5002500-10002500 GCF_958298935.1 Phragmites australis
CCTACAACTCCTTGCCGGAGTCTTAAGGATCAGCGGCTGCCCTCAGAAATCCCTACATATGATTTCACAAGTCATTATAAAAGGGAAGCGACCAATAAGTTCTCTTTGTCTATGCATGCAGCTGAGCCCTCCTCTCAACTTGTTCTTCATCTCCTACCTTTTCCTTTCTAATGGATCCCTACACACCCACCACCACTTTAAGCTAGGTAGCTGCTAGTGCTAGTGCATGGCTATATATATGCATCTATAAGTAGAGGTTGCACCCTCCAAGGGGATCATCTATCATCCTTCACCCCACATAAAAGCAGTAAGGTCATAGTAATGTCTCAGAGGAAAGGGCCCATGGCTGCGACTAGCAAGCATGAGGCCGATGAAATAGAACTGAGGAGAGGCCCCTGGACACTGGAGGAGGACAACCTGCTCATGAACTACATTGCTTGCCACGGCGAGGGCCGCTGGAATCTCCTTGCCCGCTGCTCCGGTGAGTTTCTTTACATGCATGCATGCACCGATTCCATAGAATAGGAGGATGATGAAAAGCTCATCAGTTAATTACTTGCATCGATCTCACTCGCAATTAAGCTATCTGATCTCCAGCTGCTGCTTTGATTAGGGTTGAAGAGGACGGGCAAGAGCTGCCGGCTCAGGTGGCTCAACTACCTCAAGCCTGACATAAAGCGCGGCAATCTCACCCCGGAGGAGCAGCTCCTCATCCTTGAGCTCCATTCCAAGTGGGGAAATAGGTAAGTAATTCAGCACACACATGTTATATGCTAGCATATACATGTTATATGCTAGTAATATAGACGAGTATGTAAAATATTGATTTGGATCATTCATGGATGTATGAATATATGAATTTGTACAACTTATATAACATATATGCTGTATATATGTATGTGTGAGCAGGTGGTCCAGGATAGCGCAGCACCTGCCGGGCCGGACGGACAACGAGATCAAGAACTACTGGCGGACGCGGGTGCAGAAGCAGGCGCGGCAGCTCAAGGTGGACGCCAACAGCGCCGTCTTCCGCGACGCCGTCCGCTGCCACTGGATGCCGCGCCTGTTCGAGATGATGGCCGCCGACACGTCCGCGCACCGCGTCGAGATGCCGCCGCCGCTCCACCCCGCGCACATCGCCGGCATGGCCTCCTCCTCGCCGATCTACGGCAGCCAGCAGAGCCAGCACGACGCGAACGCGGTCAGCGGTGGCAGCTACCACCACCAGCACTGGTACCCCGTCGACCCGAGCCCGAGCACGTCGACGTCCGGCTCCGGCTCGACGCCGGCAGCGCTCCCACCGGTGCCCTGCTTCTCCGAACTGAGCTGGGTCGACCCGTACGGCCCCGGCGATCTCGTCGACGGCGCCGGCTTGTTTGACTCGGGGGAGCTGGGAAGCCTCGGCCTGGACGGGCTGGAATTGGGCCCAGCCGACTGCGACTACTCGGACTCGACGCTCCTGGAGTACCTGAACTCGACCTGCACTGGCAGCGCCGTGATGATGATGAGCAGCGGCAACGTCCACAGTAACTGCGGCGCCTTGGGTGGCGATGGCGACTACGGCTCGACGTGGCGCACGGACGAGCTATACCGCCAGGCGGCGGCGAGAAAGCTCGGCGACCAGTGGGGAGGAGGAATCTAGAAGCAATCGACGTAGCTAGCTCGCTAAAGCCTAAACGGATGGGTGCAGGTTGTTTCTCGCCATGTCTCTCTCCAAAAGCGATGATCGAGATGTCGCATTAGTAAATTAGTGGAGCTAAGCTAGCAGCTAGCTAGATGCACGATGAGTGGCGATCAAAGCTAGAAGACGTTTCGTTTCAGACCGATCGATGGAGATTTCCGCTAGCTGGTAATTTGAAGGTTCACAGTATGTGTAGTAGCTGTAGACTGTAGTTGATGATGCATGTGCCTGCTTGCGTACGTAAGTACACGTGTTGTAACTTTTCATTGCGACTTCCATTTGGAACTGTATAATTCGTCACGTACGTGTGTGTGTTGTTCCTTCCATTTGGTTTCGTCTGCTTCAAAGTTGAAAGGTTGCTGCTGGCCTGCTGGGTTTTGCGATCGATCGAGAGGTCGTTGTCTCCAAGTGATCGATCAAGAGATCGATGTGGAGTTGTGTGTTGGTGGGTTGTACATCTGGAGATCGGTCGATACGTACGCGAGCGATCGAGATGGTCTCGATCCTACATGCGTGGTTCCCAGGCAAAGTCGGCAATGACATGTTGCTTCCGCGTCTTCTTTCATTTTTGTTTGCGAAACTTCAGCTGGTTGCTACTGCTTTCTGCTTTTCGGAGGAATAGATCGATAGAGCTGTAAGATGCATGCGTAGGGTGAATTTTTTTGCACCTCGGCCTAAACCTACGTCGCACCGATTTTTTTCGGAAGTGGGATGTTTTTTTTCACACCCTTGGCAAAGCCTACCCGGCCGCCGAAGCACATCATTTTTTTTTCAAGGGAATTAATCCAACTTTTTCCCGTTTTCTCTCTTTTGTTTTCCCTTTTTACTAATTAATCGTAATTTCTTCCCCTTGTTATCTTCGTAGCTTCGTCGCACGTTTTTATCCTGCTCCTGCATATAGTGCTGCGAACCGTGCATATAGAAACTTTCTACTCCAGAAAGTGCCTCATGAATTGAACGCTTGCCGTTATGGTGTTGTCTTTGCATGATACTTAAGGCATTCCTAATCGGTGTTATACGTTTTGTTTTAAAAAGATTATCAGAACCCCCAAGACCCATTACCAGTCTTATCGACCCAGTTTAATTTCACTCAAATGGATATGAATGCGATTTTTTTTTGCCGAAATTCAACCTATTTGATTGGAATTAGGCGAAATATATTTATTCGAATTTAACTAGATTTTATCCAAATTCAATCTACGTCAGCCAGTAAAAACCCTTTCCGGCTGAAATTTATTTCAATGCTCCTGACTGGATACTTCAACTTCCGGGATGTGAATTTGAGTTTGGACTTTCTATTAGAAATACACAAGTGATCACATACTACAACTTCCGGGGATGGCGCATAGTTGTTGTCTTTGGACCTACCATCAGCTAGTATAGATGGTAGTAATGTAAGTACGTGTCTAATGGGTAGATCTGTATCACCGTTTAGTTTTTTTTTCTTAGTTTAGTTAGGTGGGAGTTCATCTTTGGTTCTTTTTTATATATTTTGGGTTGACTTGATGATAAAAAATACAAAACTTGCATCCTAAGTAGATGGCTTAATGGAAAAAGCTTGTTCGGAGGACGATCGTGAAATTCCTTCGGTCAATTTTTCAGAGATGAACCAATGTTAAGGTGTTATATATCTTGGCGCCCGAATCCTCTAGCCATATTCCACTCTTGACACAAACCAGGATGGTTAGCATAAATTCGAAGATACATATTTTGGACATAAAACCCTTAACTCTAACCTTACACTGTTCTTTTTAGAAACTAACTCTAAATTTGTAAAAACTAATTATTTTGTATTTTTTTACTTATGTGTATTACACATTCTCAAAGGGAACAGCTTTAATTTGCCTTTCGGTAGCAATTGTAACGTCATTGTTAGAAAATGCCAATCGTACCATGAAGAGGAAATGATGTAATATATCATCACATCAAATCTATTGGGAGAGCAAATCATTTTGTGTTAACGGCTACAATTTGCTATGCTTCAGTATGTGTATTTTATGGATGGGGAAAGGTGGAAAAGAAAATCTAGCCATAGATGATTCCAACTTGAAAAATGACTTGATAAGACGCATGGAGCTTTCAAGCACACTGTGCTAGTAGACTTCC
The DNA here is from genome assembly GCF_958298935.1 of Phragmites australis. Classification (NCBI taxonomy): domain Eukaryota; kingdom Viridiplantae; phylum Streptophyta; class Magnoliopsida; order Poales; family Poaceae; genus Phragmites; species Phragmites australis. Next base: position 5,006,288 of record NC_084922.1, read on the forward strand.
TCTTAAAGGGTGTGGGACATGGCACTTGAAAGAGAATGAAAAGAAATAAAAGTGTTATGGTCAGATGGGAAAGGCCTTGATCGGAGAGAACGATAGATTCCTTTTCTTTCCCCTTCATTCAAGGCCTTATATTAATTTATCGACAAAGAAAAAGAAACTTGACAAAAACTTAAATACACATTCGATATATAAAAATTGAGTTAATTTCACAAAACTACAATTATTTGTAGTTAACTATCATAAAACTACAACTTCTAAAACCGGTTTTATAGAACTATAACTATTTGTGCCCTTATTAACACAAAACTATAACTTTGTATTGTGAAAAATAAAACAAAATAGATGTAGTCTTATTCAACGATTGTAGTTTTGTGTTATTAGGGGTATAAATAGTTGTAGTTCTGTGAAATTGGTCTTAAAAGTTATAGTTTTTATAGTTAGATGTAAATAGTTATAGTTTTGTGAAATTAACTCAAAAAATTAAAGATCCACATTTAAATAACCAAAATAGCACCACTAACTAAAAAAAATGATGTATGACATGGTACACAAAAATTTGGATTTGTGTATATAGGGATGTTACGTAAGTTTTTGGTTGGCTAGCGAAATCATATATAGCGATCGTAACCAGCCAAAATCCCACACAATTTGGGCTAATATTCCTAGAATATTTTCTTTATATATATATATATATTTTTTTTCAATCCAAATTTTGTGGAGCTAGATCTCTACTTTACAAGATGCATGATATTCGTCTATACTAACTCGGGCTACTCAAATAGGCATCAATTCAATGTTAATTAGTGCTTCATTGTTTTTTTATTCAGCACATTTGAATTTTCTGATGTTTATATTCAATTAACATATAGTAAATTATAAAAGAATTTTGAACGACAAACTAAGTAGTATAGTTTTAATGTAGCCACTATATACAGTTATAAACTCTTGATGGTCAAGCTTTCCAGAATTGAGTTGACGTCAAATCGGAAAAGAAACAAAGACAATATTGAGTTTCAAGCTCAAGCCAGTTTACCGAAGTTGAGAAAAATGGATCAATATACTTCCACAAATTGTCCATCGGATTCCCTTCAAGGCCCCACATACACTGATACACATGCACTGGGGCTGGATTATATTACTTGTGTGGACACTGTTGCCTTTCATAGTTTCATATCCTTCCGACCTTCCTTTTTCATAGTTTCATAGTATACCAAGATATATTATAAATAATGCAAATTTTAAATATAAAATGATAAAAATGTCTTTGAAAACTAGCTAAGATATTCTAGAACATACCGTAAATAAATGAATAAAAAATATTTTGTAAAGATAAAATTAAAAATTGTATCTTAAAAAACTTGAAATGACAAGTATTTAAAAACAAATAAAATGATCAAAAGTGATACTGCGATGTATGTGCGCCCATGCACGGTGTCGACGTTTCAAGCCAGCGGCCGTCGGCCACCGCGTTTCGAGACCGCCGTCAATTCGCCGGAATCGATCATGAATTCCTCTCCGTGAGTGCGAGATACATACGTATACAGTGTCTACGGAACCTGTGTCATAACCGACGCCAAGTACAGCGACAACCAAACGTCGGGGGGTGGGGGGGGGGGAGGAGATGGCCCGATCTGAAAAACACAGAAATATTCCGCGCATGAGCATCAAGTCTCCCTGTTCGCAGGATGGCCGGAGAGAGGCTACTACAATGCATCATGCAAGCCCGGGCACGTCTCCCTGCTTTGTTGATTTGTTCATCTTGACCGCCAGGGACAAACACACATGTCCAAATTTTGCAGGGCACTGCTGATAAAGTAACTGTAGCTAGCAGATGTATGCATGCTTGCCCTGCATGCATCTCTGCAGGTATTCCAAATTATTACTTCAGATATGCTTGCATGGAAACCAGTGAACAGTGATCCACACTGGAGCGCGACAGAAACATGCATGTGAGTGCACAAGCCAGTCAGCCAGTGCAAGCACATATCTCTGAGCAAAATGAAAATTAAACTTAGTCGAAAGATGAACACAATTGAGCAGAAAGAAATATATATTTGAGCACAAGTATTGTTGGAATACAGTGCTCATGAAAGGCTACATATATGCAGTGATTGGTAGCTAGATTATACTCTGTTCTGCTATAGTAGTACAGAGCATGTATTGCAGGACGACAGGGAGAGACGTGTCACCCAAATCAAAAGTAGAAAAGGAAACTAACTCATTTTTGACAAATGAGAAGGTTTCAATTTGTTGTTTCGGTTTCTATGTGTGGAGGAGAATTATTTCCAAGTCTTTGTCATATCAAATCTCTCTGACTCAATAAAGTCAACAATTCCACTTAGCAGTTAGCACATGCCTGCAAGCAAAGGCAAGTAACTGCTAGCTAGTGCTCCAGAAATATGATGTGTTGGAGACTTACTAAATATAGAAACGATCGACAAATTGCACTCTTATATAAATAGAGACGTTAACATTCGTCCACCCGAAATTGTACATAGTCAATGTTTGACTTGACTAACAATTTTACTGTACAGTCATAAGTTGCATGATTATAATTTATATTACGTGTAAATCGTTTCTCCTGGCCACTTGATTTGCTTGAAATTTTGTGCGATTGATTTTGATGATAAAATAGCTCAAACATGCTACTTAATTAAACTTACGAAAATTTGTGACTTTACAAATTAGACGATCAGCAACTAATCAGTTAAATCGACAACCATTAACATCGTCTTCATATGCATAATGCCAAGGTTAGATTGGTGGCCTGTTCCAATCTAATCAGTTAGGGCTCCAAACAAAATGGAAAACTTTAGAGTTCACTTTTGACTTCGACAGCCGTGTGCATTCATCTAATTGATTGGTCCTTACCTAGCTACGAGCGGCATACACTTCACAACGTGCCGAAAAGAAAGTTTGGATGTGCCCTTTCATGCCTATTTTTTTAGATCGTATAATGGATCACCATTGTTAAGTTTTTAATTTAGTGCGGTAAACGAAACATCCGTACGTAAAGGACGAGTAACGTTCCTAGCATAACAGGTGTTTTCGCTTTGATGCCCTCATATACCAAACAAAAATTCGGTTATCCCAATGAAATTTGACAACCATTTGGTTTAATGCCAAAATTCGGTCATACCCGAAAAATTTGGCATTGCCGATATGTATCGTGGCCAGAGCAAAATCTAGGCAAGCAACACGGTACCCCAACTTTGGCCAGCCACATGATACTGGTCATTTAGTTAACAAGGACAATTTTTTAGTAGATTCAATGCGATTTGTTACTAATTAAGGGCTTGTTTTACAAAGCTCAAACTCTGGAATTTATGCGGACGGCTAAAGCAAAGTGCATGGTTTATTTATTTATTTTAATCTAAAATATGAACAAGTGGTTCACTCAAACATCACATATCTACCCGGATCTCAGTAGCTGCAGAAACTTTGCCAAACATGCCATAAGTTGGAGGTAGGATCGATTTATAATGTAAGATGTCCACGAGAATTTTGCAAGAATTATGCAGGAATCAATTCAATTCCCACATTAATAGAGGAAAACTTTTACAAACAGGGCCAATCTATCTCCCTATGGTAAAGAATAAGCACAATTCTGACACTAGTGAAGCTAGAGTGTTAGTGACAAAACGGTGTTATTCCGGGCGAATATATCCATCATGCTCGCATCGCATCAACAGAGAAACCATCCCATCCAATCAAGCTAGGATCATATCCGATATTGACCGTTCATTGTCATGTTGTGATCCACCAGCATTCATTTGAAACGACTGAACTCAACTCTCCAAAACAAGATGTGTCCATCGATGGGGCCACACGGCGCCAAGCCTTCATTCGGCCCCCCAGGACCCTTAGCTTTTGGCCTTTGCTAATGACGTATATATTACATATTTTTAGAATTATTATTATATATTGCATATTTTTATATATATATATATTAGCATGTGCGTCTTGTAGTAGGAAAATATGTGAGAGCATTCAACACAACGCTGAGAAGAGTTTCATGGTGAAAGCATGCATATCATTCACACGCATAGCATAGTCCCCAGTTGATATGCTAATCATCAATACATCAACCTAAGAGGAGGTGCTTGCATGCTCAATAGACATATGACCTTTAAGGGGTCATGAAATGTGGGCTTTCATGGTATTTAAAAAAAAATTCTAACAGCATACTAAGACAACAATTAACGGTGTTGTTAACTTCTGGATGCGCGATGCACCCACACCTTTTCTTAAAAAAAGGACACGAAAAAAGAGAGCACAGAAGCTATGCTTGATAGTAATCTATTGTGTTTGTTGCTATCATACCAACTTATAAAGAGTCAATGCAAGAAAAAACTGAAGTCATGCATCCCTGTCATCTCTTAGTCAAAATGTATGCCATGCTGAGTATGTTCATTGAACCTGTGGAAACATGCATGACGCTACTTGTGTTGGCACAATGGTTACATGAAAACATGCTACTTCTAATGGCTATATGATGTTAGCTTTCCATTGGGGTTTATACTTCTGCACGTTTGCTTGACCCTTTAAAGTGAATCTTAACTGCTTGCCTAACTTTGAACGTGCACAATTTTGTTCAACATAGCCTTCAGTTAGTAGGAGCAAGCTTGCTTGTAGGCCAAGCTAGCTATGGAGAACTGACCACCTCCATTCCATCATATCCTCTCCAATTTGTGATTTAGGCTAGACATGATGTGAAGACCCATGGCTGCTTATTTCCAAAAGCTTCCGGGATGAGCTGACTGCCTAGACCGGTCCAAAGAAAAGACCAATCTCATTTATAAAAAGATCAATCTCATCTATGTGAATCAATCCCATCATATAGTGACTTCATAGGTGATTATCATTATAATATCACACTTAATCATCTTATAAAAGTGACATTCGAGAGCCAAGATGTAAATAAAATTCTGTACCAGAACTACATAGACTCTAATCCTTCACGATGACTCTACAAAACATAGAAAGTATCTTAGAACGATTCATCCTCAGCGAACTCTTCAATTCCTTCTCCAGCTGAGTGTTTGATGATAGCAAGAGTTAGCCCATGTCGTACTTAGTAAGTTGTGAGGAATAATATGCATATGAATGCTTAACAACAATATTACAATATGGCTCTTTTGCATAAAATAGCATTTAAGTAAAATATTTGAAAAGTAGTAATAATTAAGTGAATCTATACTTTTATACTCCTATAAAACATACAAGTTGTGACAGAACCGAACGATCTCCACCGTCCACCCGAGTTGATCAATTGATCACCATGCAAAGATTCTCCCCGTTCCTCCTTCCAAAAGTACATGTAATCTCACATTAATTACTTTCCATATCTAGACGTTCAATATTTACCTTCCATAAATTCTAAAAATATATTTATTCTCATTATTTGCCCTCCTTATCTAGACGTCCAATATTTACTTTCTATACATTACTATATTCTGGATTGATTCTACATGTGTAAAACACATATGAAGTTACTAGTAACAGTAACTAAACAACCGTCTCAAAATTCCAACCATCTTGACTTAACTAACCTTCCATCGCCTCAACTAAGGTTCCCACCACCAAGGTTGAGCAACACCCCAATCATTGTTATCACCACTATGATTGACCAAATCAACCAAGTCATCAGGTTATAATCATGTGAGGTTTTCCTTACTCGTAATCGTGAGTACGGTTGACTAACCAATTTATACTCTGCAGAGGTCATACATTTTACCCAGAGGTCATACATTTTACCCAGAAGTCATGATCATATTTTGTTGCTGGTACCCATCAGTACCTTACACACTTCCTAGGTATGCGCCAAGTTGACCACTACAAAGCCTTTATAATGTCCCTCTCAGCATATGCATACCTGCTAAGGTTTCACCACCACGTGAATACACCTCATCCATGAAAGCTCCCTCTTGTGCCTATGGAAACTCTAGAAATACACCCTTTCGTCCCACACAACCGGATGGTCTACACGATGCTGAGAGTATGCAAATTAATTGGCTAGGCTCATCCCATTATAGGCTTGTGGTTATATTGTTTGATCAGAAAGATCACTCCATGAACCGGTCCTTAGATTTGAGCAAGACTACCATCACCCAATCGTACAACCTGTATCAGTCTCATCAAATCATTTGCTCAAATCCCTATACCATGTTACTACAAAAATTATACCATAATCTTTTATCATTATTGCATAGGACTATTATCATATTCATTGAGCTATTATCATGATCACCATCCCAACGCAAAGCTAAGCATCATCTACCTTTCTATAATCAAAACCATAACTATGGCGTCAAGGATGATAAAGGAAAATTAGGGTAAATCTTAACTATTGGGATTCCCAAGAAATTATTAGCATGCATATTTGTAAAACAAAACATTTTGAAAACTAGGATAAATATAATCAAGAACACAACTTGCCCCGCGCAGGTGGTCACGCTTGACCAACTCTGAGCAAGTGGTCGTGCTCATTGACCAGTTCCTTGACCAGCTCCCAATCAGGTCTATCGCGGCCTTGACCAGTTCTAAGTGGTCGTGTCGTGCTATCCGACCAGATTCGAGTGGTCGTGTTGTGCTCCGCAACCAGATGAGCAGGTTTGTTGACCAGTGCATCACGGCTGGCGACCAGTCCCAAACATGTCACAATCAACTCGTTGAGAAGATCAGCGCCACAATAGCAGTAACGCCTCTACGGTATCCACACATAGCATGCAGAAACATTGAGCGCTGATGTGCTAGCACCTCACACATGGCTAGGGTTTTGGGAGATCATATGGAAAGCTACGACTAGGGTTTTCGAGTGGCTCAATCTCACCACACCCCACCCAACGTCTCTCCTTATATGGAGCTTGCTAATGGGCTCCTACGTTGGAAGACCTTTAGGACTCTAACACCTCATGGATAAAAATCCGATCAAACCCATATACGAATCCAATTTGCATGTTTTGTTCTAACCTATTAAGTGTGCGACCCGTTATGTTTATGTACAAATGGCTACGACTCAAAAACTCTTTCCAAACTAAAATCAAAAGTGGTCCCTAGCAGAACATATTGACTCCCGACTATACACAAAAGATCATATCGATTGAACCTTGATATACACATGCACTGATCCTTTTACCTCATGATACCAGTCAAGCTCAAGGTGAGATACATGTCACCCTTGTGACAGCTCGACCATCCACTCGATCAAATAGTGGATTTATCATGATTAATTCATTAATCATATTGGCATGGCCATGCACTTTCTCAATCTAACTACCTCGAGGGGCCTAGATATTATTGGTTAACGGGCAGGCTACACTAGCCTAAAACAAATTTTTTCTATCACATTCACCCAGGAAATCATCAGAGTTTGACTCATTCACTGCTGACTTTTTTGAGGATACTCCACTTTGTACGGTTGAAAACAGGATTGATATTCATCCTTGTAAGATTGTCAATTTTGTACCGAAGGTGTATTTTGAGTATTCACTTTTCACGTGCTCAGGATGTTCTGTAGCCTGCATTTCCAAATTATTACAAATATCAATTAACTGAGCGTTTGCGCGTAGTGTCACGGAACAAGAGTTGGAGTAGACTGATCCAACGTCGTGCACGTCAAACTCCTCGAGTAGCTTCTCGATCAGATCCGTGACCAGCCTCGTGCAGGTGGTCATGATCCTCGATCAACTCCGAGCAGATGGTTGTGTTCCTCGACTAACTCCGAGCAGGTGGTCGTGCTCCTCGACCAACACCGAGCAAGTGGTCGTGCTCCTCATCCAACTCCGAGGAGGTGATCGTGCTCCTTGACCAACTCATCACAGTTAGCGACCAGTCCCGAACACGTCGCGTTCAACTCGTCGAGAAGATCAGCGTCACAATAGCAGTAGCGCCTCTATAGTATCCACATATACTGGGCAAAAATGCCGAGCGCCGATGTGCTAGCACCGCATGCGTGGCTAGGGTTTTGGGAGATCATGTGGAAGGCTGCGGCTAGGGTTTCAGAGTGGCTCAACCTCAGCACACCCTACCCACGCCTCTCCTTATATAAAGCTCACCAATGGACTCCCACGTTGGAATCCCTTTAGGACTCTAACTTCTCATGGATCACAATCCAATCAAAACCCATATACGAATCTAATTCGCATGTTTTGTTCCAACCCATTAAGTGTATGACTTGTTAGGTTTATGTACAAACAACTACGACTCGGAAACCCTTTCCAAACTGAAATCAATAGCGGTCCCTAGCAGGACATGTTGACTCCCGAGTATACATAAAAGATTATATCGGCTAAACTTTGATATACATATGAACCGACCCCTTCGCCTCACGATACCAATCAAGCTCAAGGAGAGATACGTGCCACCCTTGTTATAGCTCTATCATTCACTCGATCAAATAGTGGATTCATCATGATTAACTCTTTAATCATATTGACATGGCTATGCACTTTCTCAATCCAACTGCCTCGAGAGGGACAGAGATATCTCTCCCGTTATCAAGGAGGGGGGAATTCCATCTTGATCGCTTATACCCCAACGACATGTTTCATAAAAAATTCAAAAACTACCTTTATAACTACCCAGTTACGGAATAGCGTTTGATAGCCTCAAAGTATGCCACTACACATTTTGGGAATCAATGATGATCTTAGATTTAATGATTCTACAAGTATACCATTTGAGATAACAACTGATGGCATATTATTGATCTCAAGGTGGGTCTATCCAACATTGTATTCTCTAACATAAATGTCCATATTATTGATCTGATATCTCTATACCTATGATCCATGAAACATGATCATCAATTAATACATATGCTAATCTTATGTATCATCACAATGATATGTGATCAGGGATCGACTAAGAATAACATCATGATATAAACAAAGAGTTTCATGAACAAGTCACATACTTACCAATCAAAATAAACGATAGTCATTCTTGGAATAACATATTATTCCAAAGTATATGAATATAGATGTGTGATACAATCATCTCTATGATTGCCTCTAGGGCATATCACATTTAATCTCTCACTTGCACTAGAGTCAATCATGTAAATATCTAATACCCATAGCTCTCATGTGTGCCTCATGCTTGGGCCGCAGGAGTGGCTTTGTCAACGTATCAGAAATATTCAAATCTGTGTTCACCTTGCATATCTTCACATCATCCCGATCTAAAATCTCTTGAATAAGGTGATAGCATTGCAGTATCTACTTGGACTTTTGATGCAACCTAGGTTCTTTGGCTTGCGCAATGTATCCACTATTATCACAATAGAGATCCATTGGACTAGAAGCACTAGGCACCACACCTAACTTAGAAACAAACTTTCTGATCCAAACAGCCTCCTTTGCAGCTTCAGAAGCTACGATATACTTGGCCTCTGTTCTGGAATCGACCACTATTTCTTGCTTGGAACTCTTCCAACTCATTGCTCCTCCATTGAGGCAAAACACAAGACTAGATTACGATCTTAAATCGTCCTTGTCGGTTTGGAAGCTAGCATTGGTGTAACCATTTACAATGAGCTCCTCCTCACCTCCATAGACTAGGAACATATCCATAGTTCTTCTCAAGTACTTGAGGATATTCTTTACTGTTACACACTGAGCTTCACCCAGATTTGATTGGTATCTACTCGTAATACTTAGAGCATAGGAAATATCTAGGCGTATACAAAGCATGGCATGCATAATGGACCCGATAGTGGAAGTATACGGGATCACACTCATCCTCTCAAGCTCATCAGTGGTTGAAGGACACTGACTTTTGCTGACAGTGATGCCATGTGATATTGGAAAAAAACCCTTTTTGGAATCATGCATATTGATCCTTTTCAATACCTTGTCAATGTATGTACTCTGGCTTAATCCAATCAGCCTTCTCGACCTATCTCTATAGATCTTTATGCCCAATATGTATGCTGTCTCTCCTAGATCTTTCATTGAAAAACTCTTTTGCAACGGAGATTTGATAGCATCAAGCATCGGAATATCATTCCCGGTCAATAATATGTCATCTATATATAAGACCAGAAACACAAGTGTGTTCCCACTAGCTTTTTATAAACACAAGGCTCTTCTTCATTCTTGATAAAACTAAACCCTTTGACCACTTCATCAAAACAAAGATTCCAACTCCGAAAAGCTTGCTTCAGCCCATAGATGAACTTTTATCTAGCTTGCATATCTTCCTAGTATTTTTCGCATCGACAAAATCTTCATACTGTGTCATGTACACATCCTCACTTAGGTTTCCATTAAGGAAAGCCATTTTGGCATTCATCTGCCATATATTATAGTCATAATATGCTGCAATTACTAGGATGATCCGTATAAACTTTAGCATTGTGACAGGTGAAAATGTTTCATCATAATCAACACCTTGAATTTTCCTAAAACCTTTCGCCACCAATCATGCCTTATAGATGTATACATTCCCATCAATGTCTATCTTTTTTTAAAAAAAAAAACCATTGGCACTCAACTGCTTTAACACCATCGGGTGGATCAACCAAGTTTCAAACTTGATTATCATGCATGGATTCTATCTCGGATCTCATGGCTCCTAGCCACATCTCAGAGTCTAGTCCCACCATTGCTTCCGAGTAGGTCTTAGGTTCATTATTGTCCAACAATAAAGAATGCGCTGCTTCGTAGTTAGGAACATAAACCTCTTAGGTACGCGACTAGTCCTTTCCGATCGTCGTGGGGTTGGTGTCTCCACAAAATATTCTGCAACATCCAATTGTGGTTTAGTAGGAGCTGAAACACTTTATGTTTTACATAGGCCTCACAACCCCATATTTTAAAGAAAGACAAATCGGGATGCTTTCCGGTCCATATCACATATGGTGTCTTCTCTAGAGCTTTAGATGGAACCTTATTTAAAGTGGATGCAATAGTTTCTAGAGGATATCCCCAGAAGGATAATGGAAGACCAGATTGGCTTATCATGGACCGGACCATGTCCAACAAAGTTCGGTTCCTCCGTTCGAACACTCAATTCCTTTGAGGCATCCCTGGTGGAGTCAACTGTGGAACAATTCTACATTGCTTTAGATGATCACCAAACTCATGGCTCAAATATTCACCTCCACGTTCAGATCGCAAAAATTTAATTTTTTTGCCAAGTTGATTTTGTGCTTCATTATGAAACCCTTGAACTTTTGAAAGGACTCAGACTTTTGCCTCATTAGGTAGATGTAACCATATCTACTAAAGTCATCGGTAAAAGTAATCAAGTACTAAAAATCACCTCTAGCAATATAGCTCATTGGTCCATATACATCGATATGTACATGGACCAACAACTCACTCGACTTCTCTCCCTGATGGGTGAAAGACGCCTTAGTTATCTTGCCAAGTAAACAAATTTCGTATGTATCAAATGATTCAAAATCAAATGAATCAAGAAGACCATTTTATGGAGCATGTGCATGCGTTTCTCATTTATATGACCTAAGCGACAATGCCAAATAAAAGTGAGATTCAAATCATTAAGACGAGGCTTCTTCGTATTAATGTTATAGACAGGGACATACTCAAGATCTAGAATATATAATCCATTCATCAATGGACAATTACCATAGAGCATACTATTCAAATAAATCGAACAACACTTGTTCTTTATTATGAATCATATCCATCTTTTTCCAAACATGAAGAAGAGGTAATGTTTTTGCCCAAGGCAGGAATGTAATAACAATTATTCAATTCCAAAAAAAAATCGGAGGGTAGCGATAAGGAATAAACACCGACGGCCAATGTGGCAACTTTTGCACCATTGCCGACACGAGCATTCATCTCGCCTCTCGCACAATTCCTAGTCCTTTCTAGTCCATACAAAGATTTGCAAGTATGAATCATTGATCTGGTATCAAATACCCATGGATCATTAGGACGAGTAGCAAGATTAATTTTAATAACATTTATACCTGAAATGGAAGTCTTACTTCCCTTCTTCTTCTTGAGTTCTTCTAAGTATAACTTGCAGTTCCTCCACCAATGGTCAGGCTTATGATAGTGATGGCAAGCATCAGAAGCAGCAAGGTCAGCCTTGGAGTTTCCAATAGGTTTAGGCTTTGAGCTTGTGATCTCATCTGATGCTTTAGCCTTGGCCTTGCGCTTTCTCGTCTTGCTATCATTCTGAACCATCATCATATGACTAGAGCTTTTCTTAATGCTTTTCTCAGCAGTCTTAAGCATCCCATTCAATTCAGCTATGCTCTTCTCCATGCTATTCATACGAAAATTCAAAATGAATGGCTCAAAACTCATAGGGAGCGACTGGAGAATCACATCCATAGCCAACTCAGAACTAAGGGGAAAACTAAGTTTTTCCAGGTTCTCAATATAACTAATCATCTTGATCACATGAGGACTAACTGGACTATTTTTTGTCAACCTGCTTGCTAACAAGGACTTGGAGGTGTTGAACCTCTCAGCCCTAGCTTGGTTCTTAGACATGCCTCGGAGTCCCACAGTCATATCATGAACATTCGCATTCTCATATTACTTCTGAAGCTAAGAGGACATAGTGTCAAGCATGAAACAGCTAACATCGAGTGAATCGTTGGTATGCTTCACGTAAGCCCTCCGATCAGTGGCAGATGCATTATTAGCTGGTTCATCAGGATAGGGAACTCTAGAATATACTCTTTTTCTCTTGTTTGAGAACAATTATCAGATTTCTATACCAATCAATAAAGTTTGTTTCAGATAGCTTTTCTTTTTCTAAAATTGAATACAAATTAAAATTGAAATTGACGTTAACAGTAGGTACCATGATCTACAATAGAAATAAATATGCAAAGTTTAGCACTATGTTTATGTAAACTTTTCATTAAATAATTTAACAAAAAATACTCCCACTATATGTTTTGAAACTATTTCCCTCTAACGACATATAGTGGAACAAGATCCATATTCAACTAGTTTCTAGTGAGCTTTGGCATCACTGCTAAAAACTTAGGTGATATAGGTAAGCAACATCTTGCTAATCACATCCCTATGTGACTGTAGTTTGTTGGGTGGCATCGAATGCCTTGGAGCCCAGCTCTATGCCACAAAGCCCAAATACGTTTTGATAGCTTTGTTAAGTAAACCAACACTATACGTGTGGATGTCCGATATCCACCCTAACTGGTTAAGATAAAAGATGGCAACCTACTTTGGCAGACCTACCAAACAATTATCAAAACCTAAGTAGGTACAGCTATTGAAAGGGCATCAATTACTCTTAATTTTTCTGAAAGGAAGCTATTCTATCATGTAAACATATCCATCTCATAGAAAACATGAATAAAATAACACGACAGGAACATAGATAAACATCACAGGCAATCATATTTATTGTGACATAGTAGGACACTTCACATAGTGATCTCCATCGCCATGGTCCCTGTCCTCCGGGTCATCGCACTTCAAGTCTCCATGATCATGTAATAGTCTATTGCACCTAATAGCACTCGTCAAATTACATAAGAAAAGTAAGCATCACAAGTCGGCACGTAGGCCGTTATACAATAACATGACAGCCTTTGACTGCAATTAACCATGACTCGCAGGCTATAAAAATTACACGCATGCATCATATACACATAAAGGCCATACTATTCGCACCATTTCCTGCAAAAACAAGTTAAGTGCAGAATTGAATTTTAATGGGATGATGAAAACATGTTATCCTTAAAAGCCCTAGTCTCAGACAGCACGATTGTCCCGCTAGCTGGTTAGCGGGTGGGGGTCGAGGGGGAAGCCACCCCTCGCGGGTTTCAGGGCAGCGCCTTGAAAACCTCTCAGAAATACATAGATCTTATCTATGAAATCGCTGTGAAAATCTTATCGGATTGATCATATCAAGCCGATTCCAAGTCATTCACAATACCTCAATTTCCATTGGATCAATCATATTGATCATCACGTAAGGTTTTCTGGAATTGATGACAACACATACAAACTCGATCTGTTGTTCCTCTGACCATGCAGCGGTGCATGCTATTAGCTCCGATGGGGATTCCAGTCAGTAGGGGCAAGTCGCACGCGTGACCAAGTGAGAGAGCAAGCTAATCCTTTGGTCATATTGTTCCATCGACTCACACCTCATCTGACCCCTATTACCACAAACCATGTAATAACCGATCCATCATATGAACTGATCAAGATCCAATCTTTTACTACCACATATCATCTATATGTGACCAATCCAGATCAAAAACTATGCAACCTGGCTCTAATACCACTATTGGGGAATGGATAGTCTATGTTAGCCTAAAACAAAAAATTTCTACAGCAATCACCATGGAAACCATGCTAGTAGGAGATCATAAATCATTACCACTCAACACGCAGTGCAACAAAAGAAGAGTTGGAGTAGGTCGATCCAACGTCATGCACGTCAATCTCCTTGAACAACTTCTCGATCGGATCCATGACCAGCCCCGCGCAGGTGGTCACGCTCGGCCAACTCCGAGCAGGTAGTCGTGCTGTATGACCAGTTCCTCAACATGCTCCCGATTAGGTCTATTGCAGCCTCGACCAGTTCTAAGCGGTCATGTCATTCTATCAGACCAGATCCAAGTGGTCGCGTTGTGCTCCGCGACCAGACGAGCAGGTTTGTCGACCTGTGTATCATGGCCAGCGACAAATCCCGAATATGTCGCGATCAACTCGCCGAGAAGATCAGCACCATAATAGCAGCAGCGTCTCTATGGTATCCACATGTACCGGGTAGAAGCTCTGAGCGTCAATGTGCTAGCACCTCGTGTGAGACTATGGTTTTGGGAGATCGTGTGGAAAGCTACGGCTAGGGTTTTCGAGTGGCTCAACCTCACCACGCCGCACCCCACGCCTCTCCTTATATAGAGCTCGCTAATGGGATCCTGCATTGGAAGCCTTTTAAGACTCTGACACCTCATGGATTAAAATCCAATCAAACTAATATATGAATCCAATTAGCATCTTTTATTCTAACCCATTAAGTATGTGACCCGTTAGTTCATGTACAAACAACTACGACTCAAAAACCCTTTCCAATCCGAAATCAATAGTGGTCCCTAGAAGGACATGTTGACTCCCGAGTATACACAAAAGATCATATTGATTGAACCTTGATATACACATGCACCGATCCCTTCGCCTCACGATACTAGTCAAGCTCAAGGCGAGATACATACCACCCTTGTGATAGCTTGACCATTCACTCGATCAAGTAGTGGATTCATCATGATTAACTCTTTAATCATATTGGTGTGGCCATAAACTTTCTCAATCCAACTACCTCGAGGGGCCCAGAAATATCTCTCCTGTTATCAAGGAGGAGCAAATTCCATCTTGATCTTTCACACCCCACGATATGTTTTCTGACAAACCCAAAAATTACCTTTGTGACTACCTAGTTACGGAATATCGTTTGGCAGCCCCAAAGTATGTCACTACACATTCTAGGAATCAATGAGTATCTCAGGTCTAAGGATCCTGCAGGTATACCATTTGAGATAACAACTGATGGCACATCATAATAACAATCGCAGCAGTATCTAAAGGTGGGTCTATCCAACATTATATTCTCAACATAAATGTTTATATTATTGATCTAGTATCTCTATACCTATGATACATGAAACATGACCATAAATCAATACATGTGCTAGTCTTATGTATCATCACAATGATATGCGACTAGGGATCGACTAAGAATAACATTATGATATAAACAAAGAGTTTTATGAACAAGTCATATACTTACCAATCAAAGTAAAGGATAGTCATTCTTAGAATAACATATTGTTCAAAAGTACATAAACATATATGTGTGATAAAATCATCTCTATGATTGCTTCTAGGGCATATCACCTTCAGAACATCCCACCGAAAAGTCCGGTGATCAGAGGAAGATACACACTAGAGCATTTCCACCAGAGAAGCTTGAAGCTGTAGAAGATCGAAGATCAACACGCTAGAAAGTTCGGTGATTAAGCAAGGCTACACTGGACAATATACCAGATAATGAACAGTGCAAAGGGGCAAAACAAAGTTCAAGGCATCGGATAGTCCAGTAATGAAGTAATGTGCACCTGGTGCTTTCACCGGAGCAATTTATATAGAGAAGAAGGATGGCTCGGATGGCTCAGGGTAACTCACCAGATAGTACGGTGATGGCGATGAAGTACACACTAGAGTGCCTGATATTCATAGAGGCCTGAGTATGATTTCAACGGTTAGTTTTTGAGAGTGTACTCACCGGATTATCTAGTGTTAGTACTATTGTTCTCACTGGATCATCCGGTGTTAACAACTTTTTTGAGCCGTTCGGTTAATGGCTAGTGCGCGGGTTTGAGGCTATAAATACCCCTTCACTCAATCATTTGAAGAGGTGGCATGTTGCTGGAGTCTAGAGGAAGCTTATACACACTTGAGAAGACATTCGAGCCACCAAAGTGCTTAATGTGATTATCTAAAGCAATTAAGCACAAGATTAGTGAGTGATTAGTGCTTATAGGCCTAGAGAGAGTGTTGCTAGATGATTGCTGCCTAGAGAGTGGATCAAAGAGTGATTCAACCTTGTACCAAGTTGTACGTCAGCACCTAAGAATCTTGGTGACTCACCGGCAAGCTTGTTAACCCTCCAACTTGGTGTGGAATGGCGATGAGAAGTGTCTATGGGGACGTAGAGACCCTTGCATTAGTGGCTCAAACTCCGAAGTGATCACGGTGGCAAGGAACCGGAAGATAGACTAGTGGTGAGACCTTGCCTTGGTGGTTTGGTGGCTCATCCAAGTTGAGGCCTTGTCTTTGTGACTTGGTGGCTCAATAGCTGTGACCGGGTGTCGACCGGGATCATATCCTTTGCAGAGCTCCAACATGGACTATGGGTGGTATTCATGCCATTGATACCTCGGGATAAAAATCCCTTAAGTCAATTTTGCTCTTTCTACCTCATTTACGTTTCCGCGTTTACATTCTTGAAATTTACCTTCTTAGATAGATTGCAAGTGCTTTAATCCGTAGAGTAGACACGCTAGATAAACCTAGAGCACATATAGATATAAATTGATACAGGTTTATCTTGTGTAATTTTTGGAGCCGAATAGATTCTAAGTGTTCTAATTCACCCCCTGTCTTAGGACATCAATAATCTCTTTAATTGGTATTAGAGCTAGGGCTCACATCTAACTCTTCAATTTGTGTTAGAGCATCATAACTTTCACAAGGTTTCGCTAACTCAAGTAGCATTTGAGCCTTAGTCTCATTGTGATCAGTTAGGTTTCACCGTCTAGTGAGTTGTGACATTCAGTGTTGAGATAGATCCTCATATTGCTCTACTTTTTGATGGTACAAGTTTTCTCCGGTGGAAAATTCTAATGACTTGTTATTTGCCAGTCCGAGGGTTAGATGTTTGGAGAGTCACCAAGGAAGGGATAAGATCTCGCATCACTAACAAGGAGAGGCAATTAGATGCATTGATAAAGAGTATCCTTTTATCATCTATATGTTTTGATGCATTTAATTGTGTTTATTCTCTCGCAATTGGACATGATATGTGACTAGTCTCATTGAAATACATGAAGGCACAAAGGTTGTACGCAATGAGAAATATCATGTACGTGTTACTAAGCTCAATGGCACCAAGCTGCTACCCCATGAAAGTGCTAATGACATGTACTCATGTTTGAATATTTTTATCAATGAGATCAATGAGTTAGGTTTGACGCTGATTGTAGATGATCAAGTAGTGAGAAGAATACTTTAAGCTTTTCTTCCAAAGTATATGTTGATAGTATCCATCATCTACGATAATAATGATATCAAGAAGTTGACTCCAAGTCAAGTTCTCAGCAAGATCACCGCGGTTAAGATAACAATGAAAATAGGGGTGGAAGGCTCTTTCTCATCCGACACCATGAACCTTGCTCTCATAAGCAAGCAAGCTAAATACCAATACATGAAGGTAAGGATGATGAAACAATAGCAAGAGTCAACCTCAAGCGAAAATGATGGTGATCAAGATGAAGAGAGCGATGAAGAGGATGATCAAAGCACATCAAGTGATGAATAAATTGATATTAAGATGGACAAGCTCTTCTGAAGTTAGAGAAGAACATGAAGAGGATCAGTGCCAAGGTTGATCATCCTATATTCATTAAAGACTTGGTCAACACAATTGATCATACCAGGAAGGAGAAGAAGAAGATCAAGAACAAGAGGGAGACAAGAGAAAGAGACAAGTCATTCTCAAGCATAGGAAGATGTGTGAGCGATGATGAAGAGTCAAGCTTAAGTGATGAAAGCTTCACCATCTTACCCTCTAAGAAAAGCTCTTCCTCAAGGTCGTCATCACATAAGTCTTCATCGCGCAAGTCATCTCATAAGTGCCTTATGGCCAAAGGTATGGATAACGATGTAAGTGATGATGAATCCGATCAGGATTCTCCTTCCTATGATGAACTCCTTCATTTGTTCAATGAGCAACAAAGGGCCCTTAGGAAACAATCAAAATAGCTTAAGAAATTGAATGTACTTAATGACATTCATGCTACCTTTGTTTCTAATTACGAATAATTATTGAGCAAATTCAATTTGCTAAACAAGGAGCATAATGAGCTTAAAGCTAAATTTTACTATATTGAATCTTAAACTAAGATCCCTTCGAAGCAATCTACATCTCTATTTAATTTCAATATTAAGATAGGTGCTTCTACTTCTTGTGATGATTTAATTGCTTTATCTAGCTCACCCTTTTGCAAAGAGATTTGTGTTAAGAATGTTGTTGTAGAATCATCTAACAACCTCATTGCATAATAGAATTATGAGCTTAAGCAAGAAGTGTAGAAGCTATAGAAGGACTTGGCGAGTTTAAAGGGAAAATGACATATCCCACATCCTCAAGATAACTGTGCTTTCATGATGAAGAAGCTTGCGGAGGGATCCACCGTGACATGCTTCAAATGCTATCAAGAATGCCACAAGTCCTTCCAATGCAAACAAGTGAAGAAGTAGACCAAGGAAAAGAAGAAGATGGTGAACCTCTCCAACAAGACCTCCAACCTCTACACCAAACCCAACTACAAGATCAAGATCAAGAACAACCACTACAATCTCAACAAGAAGGACAATGGAAAGGTAGTTGCATACATTGTTGGGAGAAAGATTAGAGGTGGAATCAACCTATTTGGGTGCTTAAGTAAGTCATCACTAATATGAAGGGGCCACAATTGATTTAGGTTCCAAAGACTTAAAGCCCGAAGCAGCTATGGGGATTTGGAGACTTGGCTCACAAAATGAAGTGAAAGTTAAAGTAAAGAAGCCAAGTATACAAGATGGGTGCATTGGTGAAAATCATGATCATTTTATTCCCAAATCCCCATCCAAACGTAAAAGAGGTAAATGGTAGCTAGACTTATGTTGATGCATTTTTTTCTTCTAACTTATTTGCCTCATCTAAAATTGCATATGCTTATTTCAATTTATTATAATGCCTAGTATAAGTTTTTATATGGTAGGTTACTTGTGTTTATCTCTAACCCATGAGCAACCTACATGGTTTATTAGTTTTAGGTTCATTTCATGGCAGTAGTTTTTACAATTGGTATTTTTTATGTACCATGATCTAATCTATAGGATAAATTTTCATTGTTATCAATAACAAGTGCACATATCTCACAAGTATTTAACACTTGTATGCACACATTTAGAGGTGTATATCATATAGGTTGTGATTTTGATATTAACATGTGTTCCAAGTTGTATCTCTTGTAGTCTCATGGAACAATCAACATGTCCCCGGAGGTATGCATTACTTAAATGCTTCAATTGGTATTATTTTCAAATCTTTTATTCATTTAAGCTACCCTCATGCATAATATAGCTTAAACTTTCTATCTTGACACATTATCTAATTATGCATATGTTTCTTTCTCATCATATGTATGTATACATATAGGAGGAGTTTAGACTATATTATGTGAGTTTCATAAATTATAATCAATGTACTTTCATAGCCTACAATTGGTATCACTCATTTGTAGTGATATCCATACAATTGGTATCCTTTTAATTGGATCATAATTTGTGAAGCTCTCTCTCATATGCTCTAATGTTTTTCCCTTTGGGTTCAACATGTTGACAAAGGGAGAGAATTTAATAACCAAAACAAGATGTAAGTTGCAAGATGAATATTGTGGAGGAGAGAAGAAGAAAGCTCTTGCAAGGTCGATCAACAGAGATAGTGATGATGGAGAAAGGGGGAGCCAAAAAAAAAAGGAGACTAAGTGGTAAGAACATGCATCCAAGAATTGTGGTAAGATTTTGTGCTC
This sequence comes from Phragmites australis, assembly GCF_958298935.1. Classification (NCBI taxonomy): domain Eukaryota; kingdom Viridiplantae; phylum Streptophyta; class Magnoliopsida; order Poales; family Poaceae; genus Phragmites; species Phragmites australis. The sequence goes on from NC_084922.1 coordinate 5,026,614, forward strand.
GCTTATGATGTTTATATTTGGTATTATTTATTATATGCCACTTGCTTTGGTTGTGTTGTCATCAATCACCAAAAAGGGGGGATTGTAGCAAAAATGACTCTATTGGGCCAAGATTGTGATTTTGGTGATTAATGAAAATATAGTCAATGAGACTAACATATTTTTTAAGAATTTATGTTAGTAGATCTCATGGATGCAATACATGAAGAAGCCACTACAGCCGGGACAAAGTTTAGACTGAATTGGAGAAGTCCCAGGAAGATTTATCTCACCGGATGGTCCGGTTCTCTGAGTGTTGAACTCAGTGGAGCATATTTGGCAAAGGGAGAGAAAGGCCTGAAGACCTCATCGGAAGATCCGGTGATTAGCAAGTGTGCTCACCGGAGCAATTCTTTTAGAGAAGGGTGTCGTGCTAAAAAATAAACGCTAAGCCTCACCGAATAGTCTGGTGATCAAAGCATGGCAACACTGGAGTGTTTCTGTCCAGAAGTTAGAATGGAACAACCCACCAGAAAGTCCGATGATCAAAGGAAGATACACACCGGAGCATTTCCACCAGAGAAGGTTGCAGCCGTAGAAGATCAAAGATCAACATGCCGGAAAGTCCGGTGATGAAGCAAGGCTATAGCGGACAATGCACCAGACAATGAACAGTGCAAAGAGGCGGGGCAAAGTTCAAGGCATCGGATAATCCAGTGATGAAGAGATGTGCACCAGATGCTTTCATCGGAGAAATTTACACAGAGAAAAAGGAAAGGCTCGGATGGCTCAGGATAACTCCCCGGATAGTACGGTGATGGAGATGAAGTATACACCAAAGTGTCTAGTATTCATAGAGGCTTAAGTGGGGTTCCAACGGCTAGTTTGTGAGAGTGTGCTCACCAGATGATCTGGTGTTAGTACTATTGTTCTCACCGGATCATCCGGTGTTAACAACTTTTCTGAGTTATTGGGTTAACAGCTAGTGAACAGGTTTGAGGCTATAAATACCTCTCCACTCAATCATTTGAAGGAATGGCATGCTGCTGGAGTCTAGAGGAAGCTCATATGCACTTGAGAAGACATCCAAACCACCAAAGTACTTAATGTGATTATCCAATACGATTAAGCACAAGATTGTGAGTGATTAGTGCTTATAGGCCTAAAGAGTGTTGCTAAGTGATTGCTACCTAGGTAGTGGATCAAGGAGTGATCCAACCTTATACCAAGTGGTACACCAGCACCTTGGAGTCTTGGTGACTCGCAAGCAAGCGTGTTGACCCTCTGACTTGGTGTAAAACGGTGATGAGAAGTGTGTATGGGGACACAGAGACCCTTGCCTTGGTGGCTCAAGCTCCAAAGTAATCACGGCGGCAAGGAATTAGAAAAGAGGCTAGTGGTGAGACCTCGTCTTGGTAGCTTGGTGGCTCATCTGGGTGGAGGTATTGTCTTTGTAACTTGGTGGCTCAATAGCCATGACTGGGTGCCGATTGGAAGCATATCCTTTGTGAAGCTCTAACATGGACTAGAGGTGGTATTCATGCCATCGATAAAAATCCCTTGTGCCAAGTTTGCTCTCTCTACCTCATTTACGTTTTCACATTTACATACTTGCAATTTACCTTTTTAGATAGGTTGCAGGTGCTTTGATCCGTAGAGTAGATACACTAGATAAACCTAGAACACATATAGATAGAAATTGATATAGGTTTATTTTGTGTAATTTTTGAAGCCGAATAGATTCTAAGTATCCTAATTCACCCCCTTCTTAGGACGTCACCGATCCCTTCAGGTGTCAGAGAAAGGAGGGCAACGAACAGTGGTGTGAATCGGTGACTCTGGTGGTGGTACGATACAGTGATGGTGGTGGTTGGCAGGTGGCGATGGTTGGCTAGGTAGCGGGGCCAGTGGCGAGTGAGCTCGACGCGAGCAGTAAGCGCGAGCATGACTAACTGGCGCAGGAGAGAGGAGGAAAAAGAGGGACGGCCACCGGGGTGGGTTGGCACGTGGGAGGAACAAGAGAGAGAGGGCTCGGAGAGGAAGTTAGGTCAGAGGAAAAGGAAAGAAGGCTGGGCCTAGCTAGGGGAAAAGAAAGAGAGAAAGAGAGAGGGTGGCCAAGCCGGGAGGGATTAAGCCAAAGGGGAGAAGAAAAAAGAAAAAGGGTTTGAGATTTTGGTTTGAATTGATTTGAGACAATACTTGAAATAATTTCTTTTGAACCAGCTATTGATTTTTGGCTAAAAACTAGGATGTTACAAACCTACCCCACTTAAAAAGAATATTGTCCTCGAGATTCAGGATCTTCCTCAAACAGAAAAGGAAACTCTTTCCTGAAGGCATCTTCTTGTTCCCACATGGCTTTTGCTTTGGTGTTCCTACTCCATGGCACTTGGCACAGACGTACCAAGGATCCTCTTGTGTGTCGGGTGACTGTATCCAAGATTTTCATTGGAATTTCCTAGTATCGGAGATCATCCTGTAAATCCAGTTTGTCCATGATGACATGCTCTTATGGTATTCTCAGACACTTCTCCAGCTGGAAGATGTGGAAAACATTATGTACATCTACCAACTCTTGTGACAGCTGTATCTGGTAGGCCACTACACCAACTTTTCTCAGAACTTGGTAAGATCCTATATTCTAGGGAGCCAACTTTCCACGAAATCAGAATCTTTGGGTTCCCCGTATTGTGAGACCTTAAGGTATACATACTCTCCAACCTTGAAGTCCAGGTTTCTTCTTCTTTTGTCTGCGTAGCTCTTCTCATGGGATTGAGCTACCTTAATCTTTTGTCTTACTTCTACAACTCGGTCTTCTACCTCTTTGATGAGGGAAGGTCCAAGTAGACTACGCTCTCCAACTTCAGACCACATCAAAGGTGTTCGTCATTTCTATAGGTCAGGGCACATGCTCTCAACATGTCTGTAAGGATATGGTTGAAGCTTTCGATTTGGCCATCAATCTACGTGTGGTACGTAGTGCTAAAGTCTATCTTGGTTCCCATTGCTGTGTGTAGGCTCTTCCAAAACCTTGGGGTAACCTGAGTACCTCTGTCGGAGATAATCCTGCTGGTATAAAGATATTCCTGCTAGGCTAGCTTATCACCACCATAGTTTGTTCGTACAGGTATGAAGTGAGCAACCTTGGTGAGGTGGTCCAAAATTACCCATACTAAGGTATTTCCCTTCTTAGTCTTTTGGAGTCTAAGTATGAAGTCCATGCCTATTTCATCCCATTTCCATACAAGAATTGGTAGGGGTTGAAGTAGGTCGGTAGGTTTCTGATGCTCTGTCTTGATTCTCTGTCAGGTGTCACATTGGGTAACAAACTTGGCTATATTTGCCTTCGTCCCATTTCCACTAGTATTTTCCCTTTAGGTCCATGTATATCTTTGTGGCACCTGGGTGGATGGAATATGCTGAGTTATAAGCTTCATCTAGGATTACTTCCCGGAAGTTCCCTTCCTGGGGCACACAAAGTCTATCTTTATAATATAAGACTCCTTTTTCAACTACTCTACAATTTGAAGCCTTATCCTCTCCGGTGTGCTTTTAGATTTTCATCAATTTCTGATCCTTGTGTTGGGCCTGCTTGACTTGTTCATCCAATGTAGGTTGTACACTCAAGTTATGGATATAGGCTTGAGGTACTATCTACAGATTTAGTCTCTGTATTTCTATTTGTAGTGGGGCACTATGGGCCTCTAAGTGATGGTAGTAAGCTTTTTTTTCTTAGGGTATCTGCCACAACATTATTTCAGGTCATAATCCTTAATTAGCTCCAACCATCTTCTTTGCCTCAAGTTCAAGTCCAGTTGAGTGAAGATGTATTTCAAGCTCTTATGATCTGTATAGATTTCACATTTGTTTCCAATCAGGTAGTGCCTCCAAATCTTGAGGGCATACACTACTCTACTAGCTCCAGGTCACGCATTGGGTAGTTTTGCTCATGAGGCTTGAGCTGTCGAGAGGCTTATGCTACTACCCTGCCATCTTGCATTATGACACATCCTAGGCCTCGCCTTGAAGCATCATAGTGCACTAAGAAGTCTTAGTGGATGTTGGGTAAGACAAGCACTGGGGCAGTTATCAGCTTATCCTTTAATTCCTAAAAACTCTTTTCACAAGACTAGGTCCATTCAATCTTATTTTCTTTCTTGAGTAGCTCAGTCATAGGTATGGATATCTTGAAGAATCCTTCAATCAATCGGTGGTAATATCCCACTAATCCAAGAAAGCTTCTAATCTCAAATACATTGGTTGGTTGCGAACAATAGGAGACAACTTTTTCCTTCTTAGAGTCTATAGTAACTCCTTCTGCTATCAGGATATGGCCAAGGAAAGCAACCTTTTCTAGCCAGAATTCACATTTATTGAACATGTCATACATCCTATGGGCTCCGAGTTTATTCAGAATTACTCTCAGATGATGTTCATGCTCTTGGGCACTTTTAGAGTAGATTAGTATGTAATCAATAAAGACTACAACAAACCGATCTAATTCCTCCATGAACATCTTATTCATGAGATTTATGAAATATGTAGGTGCATTGGTTAAGCCGAAAGACATTACAGTAACCTCATATTGTTCATATCTGATCACAAAGGCTGTTTTTGGGACGTTCGCCTTTCTTATTTTTAGCTGGTAGTAACCTGATCTTAGGTTGATCTTGGAGAAATACTTGGCTCCTTTCAGCAGGTCAAAGAGGTCATCTATTGGCAAAGGGTACTTTTTTATGGTTAATTCATTTAGGGATCGGGTAAACCACACACATACTCATACTTCCATCCTTCTTCTTGACAAAGAGAATAGGTGATCCCTAAGGAGATGAACTGGGTCTGATATATCCCTTTTGTTGGAGTTTCCTCAACTATTCCTTTGGCTCATCTAGCTCTCTGATTACCATACGGTAGGGCCTCTTGGATATAGGGATTGTTTCAGGGATGAAATCTATGGTGAACTCGATATCCCTATCTGTTGGACTACAAGGTAATTCATCTGGGAAGATATCTGAGTACTCATCCACCACTAGTACCTCCTCTAGGGTTTTAGCCTCTAGATTATACACTATGGGGTATGGCTTGCTTCCAAGGGTATAATAGGTTACTTGTGTCCCTTTATGATTAGCCAGGGTCACTGTCCAAGCTGCACAAGCTATAGTGCCATCATGCTGGGTTAACCTGTCCATTCCAAGAATTACATTTATCCCTTTGGATTTAATCGCCACTAGATCTGCTAAAAGTACTACCCCACTTAGAGTGATCCTTACCCGAGAGCATCCCAATTAACACTTAATGTTAGCTCTAGGTGATCTGGTTATTAGGGGGTTTTTAAGTAATACTGAAGGTATAGCTTTCTTGGATACAAAACTTGATGATATGAAAGAGTGTGATGCTCTAGAATCAAACAGTAATGTTGCAAGTATTGATTCAACTAAAAATTCACCAAGCACAACTCTAGGCGAATCTTAAGCTTCCTATGAATGGATGTGGTTGACATGAGCTCATCTGAAGGACTGCTGCGACCTCGCTGGCTGGCTGAGGTTCCATGACTAGCCCCAGACATCATGGTTTGGGGTCCATTCACTCGGCCAGGGTCCATTCACAGTGTTGGACTGGATGAATGCTGCTTGCTTGGCCTTGCAGAGGCAGTTGGCAATGAAGTGTCCAGTCTCGCCAGAGTTAAAGCAGGCCTTGCTTGGATTGGTCACTTGCCCACAGTTGTTGTTGCTCTAGAACCTTTACTGTTGCTAAGCCTTGTGAGCAGCAAACTTGTGTTTCTTGTCTTTGTACAACTATGCCATGACTTCTTCTAGCAGAATAGTCATGTTCATTAAGGTATTGAAGTCTGGGTAGATGTGAGGGGTTAACTGAGCCTTCAAGTTGCTTTCTAGCCCTTTCTTGAACCTGTTCTATTTCTTCTTATCTATTGAGACTTCTTCCGGGGCATAGTAGGATAGTTCAATGAACTTGCAAATGTACTCATTCACACTAATGTTGCCTTGCTTTAACCTTCAAAACTCATCTACTTTATGCTCCATAGTCCATTTTGGAACATGATATCGGTTGAACTCTTCCATAAACTCTTCTCGTGTGATTGTTACGGCATTATCTGTGGCTTCACAGTAGTTCTCCCACCAAGCTAAGATTATACCAGTGAGCTGATGGGATGGTAGCAGAACTCTATCTCTTTCCACAGAGTTGATAGCATCTAGCTTCCTTTGTAAGTTCCTTAACTAGTCATCTACATCCATGGGGTTCTCAGATCCTTCAAAGGTGGGTCCTTGTGCTTGCTGTCGAGGTTGATTGATTCCTTCAGCTAGATTGGCTAACAGGCGGGCCTGCTGTGTCATAACTTCCACCAACTCATTAACAGGAGGATCGGCAGGCCTTGACCATTCTCATTTTCTTGTTGGTTTTCTGCTTTGCTTTCACCTTGATTTTCCTCTGCTGCCCTACGGTTCTCTTGATGTTCCTAGATTCTGGTGGATTTCGTGGGTACATCTGCTTAGAAGAGGAGAGGAGAGCATAAGCTGAGAGTAGAGACTAGTTTTTTTTTAATATTTAGAAAAGATCGCATGGTTTCAAGCCTTGCTTGCACTCAAGGGAAAATAGCACTCAATGGCAAACAAACACAGGCACACTAGCACAACAAGCTCGATACAACTCAGGGAGGGGTACAACACTGGTGATTACTACACGTGTTTACACCACGATACATAAAGGGGTTACATAAGCCTAACTCTTACTAGTATCATATCAGGGTGCTTCATTCCACTTCTTCGGGACTGCGGGACAAGCGAGGTCTCCATTCTCCTTAGGAAGAGGATTCTCTAGCGGGGGTGAGGGGACTGTACTCTTTATCTTCTTCCATGCTGAGGGATTTGTGCGTCAGAGGGAGAGGTTCTTCTTCATCAGCGGATTTATGAGGGGTATGTGGTGGTGGAGCATGAATAGCCTCCGAGAACTTCCTCTTGATGCTCCCTGTGGGGCAAAGGGGGATTCCTTCGAACACTAGGCGTTCTTCTACTCCAGGGAGGTGGAGGGTCCTCTTGTTTGCACGACTAGTGAGGTAGGCCTCACTAATCAACTTGTTGTGATGTTTTTCTGTTGTCTTTGCTGCTTCTTTGGCTACCATTACGCGTCTTTTAGATTCTATAGCTTGGACTAGGGCTTCAATGAGTTAGACACGTTTGGACCTCCCACGTGTTTCTACTTCTTTGGATCAATGGATGCATATTCTTAACTCTGTCGCCTGCTGGTCGTACAGTTCATCCAGGACTAGCAGGTATCGTGTCATGGCCACCATGGTTGGGTTGCTTTCTTACATCCCAGGCCTTCCAAAGTCTTCATCTGTGCCATCCAGGTTGGGCGGTTTCTCTCCACCGAGGGGAAAGAATCTTATTAACGTATAATAGGACAAAGACAAGAAGGGCTCATGAACCTTAGAAAACTGCTTCGAGTTACCAAATCATTTCGGTAAAAAAATTCTATTATCCCTTGGCGACAAGCTTCTCGTAGATCTGGCAAAGGTGCCATAGGGCCTTGCGAGCGACAACTTGGTAGGTGTCAGAAAACCTAAACCCTGTGGTGGTCACACTCCATAGCTTTTTGTCAGGGTGGTCTTCACTGGCTCCAACGTGGATGATGCCTTCATAGCGGCCAGTGCCGTATTCTTCAGACTCCCTACCAATGTACTTTGGGTGCTCCATAATACCCTGTTTGGTCATGGAAGCATACAACACCTTCCGAAAGTCGAGGGTATCCAAGTATTACTCGGTTACCCAACCATGTTCCTCCATTTGCGGCAAGAAGAACACGCTCATAAAAGAGTTTTCCAAAAGAAAGGATGAGAGTAAGAAATTTTGTAACATAATTTTAAGAGATTTTTCACGTCCAGGTCCATGATCTCATTCTACAGCCAAGTATGGCTCTGATACCACCTAAAGCACCCCAAGTTATTCCGGTACTTAAAACCTTTCTTATACCAGTCTCTAGATCAATCGCCGGTAAATAAGAGTTTTACAACAGGTGTAACCATAGTCATACAACAAAGAAAATGTGAAATAATTTCACCAGGATAATAAAACATATAGCACTAAACAGAAGTGCACGAACAACATAGTCTACGACATTAGAGTGCACAACAGGGATAGCATGAAGATCACGCCACTCCACAAGAAACTCGGGTGCAGACACAACCGACATCTACTCATAAGCCTCATCGTTTGCTTCGGTAAAGTCTGGATCGTCCTCTAAAAGCACAAGCAAGGGTGGGTACATACGTACTCAGCAAGTCTTAACTCTTACCTTACATAAAGGGGTATAAATACATGCATATGATATCAATAAGGATAAGGATATAAGTTTACTTTGCGGAAATGCCAAGTTTACATATGCAAGGGTTTATTTTCATAAAGCAAGTTTCGTAAAATCTTCATAACATCATTATTAAATGAAGGGGAGGAGGGTTGTTCGGCCATGGAGGAAGATCACCAGGGCCCAAGTTTTAATGTTGTCGGACACCCCGTCCACAGCAACCCACAACACACCATCGGTCCTATTTCCAAAAACGGGCACACCTTGCCCCCACACACACCAAGGAAACACACACATCCCATGCTAGTTGTTGTGACCAAACCGTAGTTCATCCATGATCGTGGATATGACTATTCGAATAGTTTTACCTCTGCAGAGCTTTACCCACAAGCTGAGTTTAGCAACATACCACCGTCGTGGAAGTGCAACTCAAAAAAGTTATTACCCACTACAACATCATCTCACTAGCCAGCTACATGAGCTAACCAGGGGCTCCTAACATTTAACTAGATCTCCAACCGAGTTGCCAAGCTTGCACCTGCTCCCTGGCCTCCTGTTGCACACCTGCATCCAGACGACTAGACTAGATGACGGGGTTTATACTAAGCTCTATCACATACAGGGTCGAGTGGCTGTACAGTGAAGACTAGGTAGGATGTCACACCAACTCGGTCCTTAGTCGAGCCAAGATAAATATCTCCACACTGAACCTGCCACACATGCAGCACTCATACTCTCAAGGCATTCCCTGCGAGAACCCTGATTTGCCCTAACTCTAACAAGTTCTTAGGTGATAACAATAACCGGTGATCATTCCCAACCCAACAACTCACACAACACCAACCACCAAGTTTCACCCATTTTGCAAAACTAATTGTGATTAAACATGAAGAAACAGTAACGATTACAGTCCTGAGCATACTAATAACAAGGTAATCATCTTAACGTAACTAAAGTAGCTGAGACGAATGTCCTAGGTTGCCAAGATTATATTCAGGTTGATAACAATTTGGCCGACTAATCTACGATAGGTCATAACTAGATCAACAATTCAAATTAAGGCGATAGGTAATACTTCACGCAATTATTTAGTGTAAAACGGCTGCTACAGGTTGTGGTGATAAAATCTGAGTTCAATATGATCAACAAGGGAAATGGATTGATACTTTCCTCCATCGAAGTCCTCAAGGAGGTCCTGCTCGAAGTCCTAAGTTCCTGGCTCCTTCTCCTTGAACTCTTTGGTTTCTACAACGCGACAGACAAACAACACAAATAAATACAAATAAAATACAAATTAATTTTAAATAAATATGAAATTGGTATGAATAGATAGAGTTTGAATTTAGATGAATATTGGTGGAATAATCGCCGAAATCGGAGTTGAAATGGAGGAGATATGGGCTTCCAAAGTTGATCGGCAATTTAAATCGAGAAAAGGAAAAGGGGAAAATATTCCTGGAATATTCTCTGGAAATTGATTTTTGGGGAAAAAGAGAAAAGTTATTGTGCTTTATGGGTTGACTTCTATGGAGGCGGGCTTCAGCTATTGGGTTGGCCTATGGGCCAAGGTGGTCCATTCTAGCTCGAGGAGAGGTGATAGCTAAGCTGATGGCATTAGCGACCAGGCCCACCTATCAGGTTTCACACACAGAGAGAAGGGGAATGTGGGACACAATGGGGAGATGATAGCACGGTGGGGCGATGCGGGGATGGCGGTGTCGAAGGAATCCACGGTGCAAGCTCGCCGGAGAGCGCACCGCTAGTGGCTCCCAGCCTCGGTTTGGGACGGGGAAAGGCTCACGATGATCAGCATGGCATGATGGAGCTGTTGGGGAGCTTCTCGTCGGTGAGCTGTGGCTAGAACAAAGTTGATTTCTCGTTGAAGGTGGGAAAGGTAGCAGTCGACATAGGATACTTGCAGAAGGGAGGTTTGGCTTGGGTTTGTGGGTATTGGATGCACATATGGGGTGCGGGGAAGGCATCTCTAGGCTTGGTTTGGCTGATGGAGCATCGATGGTGGTTGGTGATTGTGGTGGAGCTCTGGTGGCAATGGCGGCTAAGTGGTCGCCTAGGATAGGGACAAAGGAGCTGAACAGAGGGGCTAGGAGGGTCGAGGGGTACTCGGTGAAGCTCTCCGCGAGGTCAATATGATCGGCGGTGGCCTCTGAAGAGGGGATCAATAGTGGCACCAATGGCAGAGGGGAAGACAACGAGCAATGCGAGAGTTAATGGGGGGGGGGGAGTGTGGAGCTTGCCTCACGGACTTGTTGAGTGGCGGTGAGGTGCGAAGGAGCGAGTAGCGAGGCTTTTATTCGGCTCATGCGTGTGTCAATGAGCGACAACGCCGACGGTGTAGAGGTGTGGACTTCACATGGCATTGGGTGGGGAAAGTCAAGCTTGGTAGTCGAGGTGGCGACGACTTTTCTACACACGCATGCTCGGACCGGCAGTGCTCTCGATCATGGTTGTTGTGTGCGGTGTTAGAGGAAGGATGGCGGAAAACGGCAGTGTGAATCAGTGACTTCGGTGGTGGTACGGTGCAGTGATGGTAGTGGTTGGTAGGTGGTGGTGGTTGGCTAGGTGACGGGGGCTGTCGACAGGGTGCAACAGCCAAAGAGCTCGGTGCGAGAGTGAGCGGTGAGCACGAGCAAGAGGAGGAAGAAGGGAGACAACTGACCGGGCTGGGCTAGTGCGCGGGAGGAACAAGAGAGATAGAGGGCTGAGAGAGGGAGTTGAGCCGGAGGAAAGAAGGTTGGGCAAGGCTGGGGAAAAAGAAAGAGAGAAAGAGAGAGGGTGGCCAGGCTAGGAGGGATTGAGCCCAAGAGGAGAAGAAAAAAGAAAAAAGTTTTGAGATTTTGGTTTGCATTGATTTGAGACAACACTTGAAATAATTTCTTTTGAAACAATTTTGAAATTCATTTTTTGGCTAAAAATTGGGATGTTACATAATCTAGATCATCGAGTGGAGATCGGACGGTGGATCGTTACCTCATCGATCTTCGGTCGACTAGGGAGAGCTGGTGGCGGCAATGGAGATCTCGAGTTTTGGAGTTTTAGAGTTTTGGTCTTGAGTTTTAGAGCTCCAGTGTGAAGGCGTTCTGGTGTCGATCTCGCCTTGAGAAGTTGGGGTTGTGTTCCAAGAGAGGAGCCCTTGACCACATATTTATAGTGTGGTGGGATAGGAGTTGTGATCTACTCGAATGGTTTGGATTGAGTCTAGTTTGAGCATGTTTCCATCCGAGCTCAATTTGGCCTCTTTGAACTACTCCTGTTATAGATAGTGTCTCAGACAGTCGCAGAGTCCTCCTTGTTCATGTATGTGTCCATCTAGAAGGCTATCATCTCGTATCCGAGACGAATTTGTTGGCTTCCATCTCTATGTCGATTGGTGAATAGGAGAGACAGGAGGGGATCACGAGGAGGAAGACGATGTCTGGTTGGGCCTCGGTGTCATGCGGATGGCATGAGCGAGACAGGCTATCTCGGCCCAGGCGGGATAGAAAGGAGGGAAAGAGGGGATAGGTGAGGCCAGCCGGGCCGGTGAGAGAAGAATAAAGAGGAGTATGTGCCAAACTCGGTTGCGCTTTGCCCAAAGAGGTTTTCACCTTTTTCCTTTTATATTTCTTCCTACTTCTATGTATATGAATACATACATGTATATAGCATGTATACCACGCGTATATATACTTGAACAACACATATGCTTATATAAGCAAGCAATTCAATCAACCAATCGTTTATATATGATATAAAAAATATATGTACTTATATGGGAAAATATAACCTTGCCCATATATACACACACATGTACCTATGTATAAACTCATATATGCACATACATGTATACATGTATATATATATAGGGTATCTCTAGTTTGCAAAAGCTTTGTTTCTTTTTATACGAACATTTTTTAAATTCTTTTAGTTTCAGGATTTTGGACAGTTACAAAACATACCCCCCCCATTAAGTGAATCTCATCCTCGAGATCTAGGCTGATCTCCAAACCGATGAGGGAACTCTACCTTTAACTCTTCTTCTTGCTCCCATGTTGATTCATCCTCGCTGTAGTGACTCCACTGCACTTTGCACATACGAATGACCTATCTTTCAGTCATTCGTTCTGCTATCTCAAAAATTTTGACTGGGTATTGTGAATAAGTCAGGTTCTCTAGAGGGTCTCCCTCCTCCAATGGTAATTGTTCCTCTGGCACTCTTAAGCACTTCTTTAACTATGATATGTGGGACACATCATGCACGTCTGTTAGCTTAGGTGGCAATTCGAATTAATAAGAAATTTCTCCACATCTAGTAATTACTTTAAACGGTCCGATCTACCGAGGTGCTAGTTTTCCTCTAATTTTGAAATGACGAAGTTCTCTTAAAGGTGAAACCTTGAGATACACATAATCTCCAATTTCAAAGGCTAACTCTCGCCGACGATTATTGCATAAATTTTCTATCTAGACTAAGCTATCTTTAGCTTTTCTCGTGTTGTTCGTACTTGCTCTTCAGCTTCCTTAAGTATCTTAGGTCCAAACACTTGTCCTTCTCCAGTTTCACTCCAATGCAAAGGTGTTCTACTCTTTCTTCCATACAATGCATCGAACGGAGCCATCTGTAAACTGAATTGGTTTCTATTGTTATACGAGAATTCTGCATAAGGTAGATTTTTATCCCAACTCTTACGATTGTGGAGAGCACATGCTCGTAACATATCCTCGAGTATCTGATTTACTCATTCTATCTATCCATCTATCTATGGATGATATATTGATCTAAAGTTCAACTTCATATCGAGAGACTCATGTAGGTTCTACCAAAACCTTAAGGTGAATCGGGTACCTCGATCTAATACCATCCTCTTCAGAACTCCATGTAAACACATGATTCTTGACATGTATAGCTCTCCTAACTTAGCTCCATTATAAGTAGTCTTAAATTGAATGAAGTGAGCTACCTTAGTGAGGTGATCAACAATGACCCATATAGAATCATAGCCCAACTGGGTACAGGGTAACCCAACTATGAAGTCTATACCAATTTATTTTCATTTCCATTCAGGAATCTTCAAAGTTATAGCAAACCGGTTTGCTTTTGATGTTATGCTTTCACACACTGGCATATATCACACACTACCACATACTCGGTAATTTCCTACTTCATACCAGGCCACCAATAATGATCCTTTAGATCTTGGTACATCTTAGTATTGCCTTGATGAATAGAGTAAGATCCTTTAGGACTATCTACTTAAGTTGTTTCTGGTCTGGTACACAAATACGCTTGCCAAACCATACTATGCCTTTTTCATCCTCCGAGAATCTTAAGTCCTTGCCTACTTTGATATTTTACTTGATCTCCTTAATATTCTCCTCTTCTGCCTTCCCTTTTCAAATGTTCTCATCCAAGTTAGGTTTCACTTCCATGGACACTGCTTCCATGTCTGCGACAAACCCTAAGTTAAGTTGCTAGAATTCTTCACATAAGGCTAGGTGAGCTTCCTGTAACATAGTCATGTTGCAATATGCTTTCTGACTTAACGCATCTGCAACTATGTAGCTTTCCAGGGTGATAATGAATTCCCACATCCTAATCCTTGATTAGCTCCAACCATCTGTGTTGGCTCAAGTTGAGATATGTTTTCATGAATATATACTTAAAGCTCTTATGATCTGTGTATATCTCACATCTTTTACTGATGAGGTGATGTCTCCATATCTTCAAAGCATGCACTACGGCTGCTAACTCCAGGTCATGAGTTGGGTAGTTCTTCTCATGAGTCCCTAATTATCTCGAAGAATAAGTTATGACTTGGCATTCTTGCATCAAAACACATCCAAAGCCTTATCGGGATTCATCACAATATATATTGAAATTGTTTTGGATATCAGGTAACACTAGCATTGGGGTTGTGGTCAGTTTCTTCTTAAGCTCCTTAAAACTTGCCCCATAAGCGGCAGTACATGCATACTTTTTTACTTTCTTGAGTAACTCTATGAGCGGTTTAGTTATCTTGGAAAACCCTTCTATAAAGCAACGATGTCTTGATCTGGTGGTATGCCTAGCAATTCGTCCAGGAAAATGTCTAGAAACTCATAGACTATACGAATTTGATCCATTGTTGACCCTTTCATATGGTTCATCTTGCATTCTTCTACTGATGGGGTGTCTGCCACAAACTCTATCTTAACTCCTCCATTGACCAAGGTGAATGCCCTTGTTGCACACTATATCACTTCTTTGAACTTCGCTAGCCAATCCATTCCAAGGATCACATCTATCACATCTGACTCTAGGATGATAAGGTTGGCTGGGAAGTCTACCCCCCCCCCCCCTTAATTTAATGTTTACTTTGGAGCATATGAGACCAGCTCTCATTTCTCCTCAAGATGAGATAATTACCATCTAATGTTTCAAAATTGTTACTGACATACTATACTTGGCCACATACTTGGATGCAATAAACTAATGCAAAGCTCTAGAATCAAACAAAACAGACACATGGGTTGAGTTGATGAGGAACATACAAAGTATAGCGTCCAGTGCATCCTGAGCTTCTTCTGCGGTGATGTGGTTCATGCGTCCCTTCACAAAATTCTGCTGAGCTCTATTAAGTGGAGCAGGTGTCTAGTACTAGTTGCGGTTCTGAGCTGGAGTGGGAGTTTCTACTGGGGTGTTCAAGTTGAATAGCATTGGTGTCTGATTTTGCCTCCTCATAGGACACTGATTGGTAAAGTGTCCAATCTCCTTACAGTTGAAGCATGGGTGTCCAGCTGTGGCCTGAGGGTTAGGGTTATTAGTTAGGGCTGGTGTGTTGTTGTTATTAGAGCGAGGTTGCTAATACACAGAATGAGGTGCTGATGCATGAGGTCTGAACTGATTGGATGACTATTGCTGTTGTCCTAGCTGTGGTACAAAGCGAGGGCGAGAGTTGCTACCCGAGTTCTATCCTTGTGAACCTATCCTTCTCCAAGCATACGACACTTGTGTTTCAACACTAATGTCTTGTTCACCAAATGCTCAAAATTTGGATAGTCATAGGTGCTTAACTGAGCTTGCATGCCATAGATTAGTGTCTTCTAACACTAGTGTCTTGTTCACCAAATGCTAAAAATTTAGGTAGTCATAGGTGCTTAACTGAGCTTACATGCCATACAACGCTTGTCTTCCAACACTAATGTCTTGTTCACCAAATGCTGAAAATTTGGGTAGTCATAGGTGCTTAGCTAAGCTTGCATGTCATAGATTAGTCCATCCAAGAAACATTTCTGCTTCTTCTCATCAGTGTCAATATCCTTTTGTGCATACCTTAAAAGCTGAGTGAACTTATTCACTTACATAGAGCCTCGCTTCAAGTTGCGGAATTCCTACTTCATCATGGTTATGGTGCCTATAGGTACATGATGATGATCAAAGCTCACTTGAATTCCACCCAAATGAATGATTCATGGTCCTCATGCGCGTTACAGAAGGCATCCCACCAATCGGCAGCGAGACCAGTGAGTTGATGAGTAGCATTAGACTTTCTCACGATCATTGCATTGGGCAATCAACAGCTTCTTCTTGATTGTCTTCGACTAATCATCAGCAGTAAGTGGTTCAGTGGTGTGGGAGAATGTGGGTGGCTTGGTTCTCATGAACTCTCCTAACTTGGACTGGTGGTTGTGTTGAGGTTAGGGTGGAGGTTGAGTCTAGGAAGTTTGTTGCATATTGGCCATTGCTTGGGCCATCCGTTGCTCCATGTTCATCGGGGGGAGGGGGAGGTGGGGATGTTGAACGGTTGTCATTGCTTCTAGCTTTGTTCCTGGTGTTAACCATCTGACAAGGGTAGGACTAGGTAAAAAGTGAGCACAAGATTCTAGAGGAGGGTCTATGTTGATAGAGGCTTATTTTACTTTAACACTCTTCTTATATTAATTAATTAATATCCTCATACCCAACTTCAAAGATATGGATGCAGATAGGGTGCTTAAGGGTGATTCTGCAACTCACATCTGGCACACACAAGCAATAAGATCTATAAAAATTAATAACTCCAAAATGACCTAAGCAACACTACTGATCGAGCTCTTCTAACTTAATGGATGATTCCCTATCAGGTACACATGGTGGGGTTACAGGTTCTCCTTCTGAGTCACTGTTCAAGTGGTCAAATCCTAAATATGAAAGAGGCTCAGAGCACGATCTCATGCATGAAGGTGAGGTTGGTGTAGGTGTAGCATCACGTAGGCAATGACAAAGCCACATGTTCTCTTCTTCAGCATCTTCCAAATGTTGGCAAACAAACTTCAGCTCTAGCATAGCATTCTCATAGAGTCTATCCAAGGCGACAGTGAGTTGAACATGTATCTGGAGTGTGGAGCTTTCTTCATTGTAGTAGCATTGGACAACTATATCCGGGCTTGAGGGACGACGTATGGGGATGTAACGGTACAGCGAGTCCTTGATGGTTGATCCGTAGTCTAGGCACACACAGTAGAATTTGGCATGCAGCGTCTCGTATGCATTCTTCAAAATTAGCCCTTCTTATCTCCGTTAAGTAGGTGTGAGCAACTCTGAATTCTCCCTTGTGAGCATGGCTTCCATATACAAAGATGGTGACCCTCCACTTCACATCGTTGGCTTGCATTGTTCCTTCATATAGTGGCTTATTTTGGTGTCCCCTATCCGTGAGCATAGACCAAAGCATCCTTGGTAGAATCTCATGGCATAATCTGTTAGTGGCGCAATCCGTTGAGATCTAAGGTCATTTATATGTTTCAGCCTTGGAGTCATGGTGACATGTCGTCACCTTGAGCCTTGGCGGCTCAAGCTTGTTGACCCTTCAACTTGGTGTGGAGCGGCGACAAGAAGCTTGTATGGGGATATAGAGACCCTTGCCTTGGTGGCTCAAGCTCTGAAGCGAATACGGCGACAAGTGATCGGAAGAGAGGCTAGTGGTGAGGTCTTGCCTTGGTAGCTTGGTGGCTCAAGAGCCGTGACTGAAAGAGTCTTGCAAACCGGGAGCATATCCTTGGCGGAGATCCAATGTAGACTAGGGGTGGCGTTTAAGCCATCGATACCACGGATAAAGTCCTTTGCACTGAGTTTGCTCTCTCTACCTTATTTACGTTTTTGCATTTACATACTTGTAATTTACCTTTCCAGAAAGGTTGCAATCTCTTTTGAATGGTAGAGTAGACACACTAGATAAACCTAGAGCACATTTAGATAGAAATAAATACAGGTTTATCTTGTGAAGTTTTTAGAGCCAGTTAATTTTTAAGTGTCCTATTTCACCCCCTCATCTTAGTACGTCACTGATCCCTTTACTGGTCTCATCAAACCACTTGCTCAAATTCTTATACCATGTTGCTACAAAAATTATACCATCATATTTTATCATTGTTGCATATGACCATTATCATATTCATTGAGCCATTGTTGTGATCACCAACGCAAAGCAAAGCTAAACATCATATACCCTTCCCTAACCAAAACCATAAGTATGGCGACAAGGATGGTAAAGAAAAACTAGGGTAAAACCTAACTATTGAGATTCCCAATAAATTATTAGCATGTATGTTTGTAAAATAAAACATTTTGAAAACTAAGATAAATATGATCAAGAAGACAACTTGCCTTCACTGTACTCAATTGAATCTTCATAGTCTTGATCCTGAAGTCCTTCCGGCTCCTCAGGATCGTTGGCATCTACTCGCAAATATAAGTAAAAGAGAAAAAAATAAACATCAAGATACAAAAAGAATCAAATATCAAACAACAAATATCATCACACACAAGATCATGCTTTTTCAGACAATCTGATGAAAGAATGGATCAAATCAGAGCTACGGTTATCAAGTTACAGCTTTCTAAAGATTAAAATAGAAAATAAAAGGTTAACTACATATTAAATTATGTAATTAGAAATTTTTCTAGAATTTTCTAGAGTCATCAATGATTTTCTTGGATTTTCCAGGATTTTCTTGAATTTATTTGAGCTATAAAACTATATAAAACATTAAACATAATCAAATAAAACTATTAAAACATTAAAGAAATTATTTCCTAATTTATCCCCATTTTTTAGAATTGTTTTACTAAAAAATTTATTTGAAACCTTAATATAATTATTCTAATTCTTGAAAAGCAAATATTGCGTCATAATCTCTATTTATGATGTCATAACATCATAAAACAATTAAAAGGAAAAGGAAAAGCTGACGATGCCTTGCCCCATGTGCACATCTGGTGATATGGCACTACCACATGAGCACAAATGATGATGCAGACAATTGACATGACGGCTTATGTGACGCTAACGGTGTCAAGGTCTAACAGTCATCACTATTAGGGCTAATTAAATCTGATGCATCAAAACCGAATTGGACAATCGAGATCAACCTATCCCGAAGGGGTACATTGCTTCTAATATGGATTGTCGAGTGGAGATCGGACGGTGGATTGTTACATCATCGATCTCTGAAATCGCGCTATGATCGCAGCTTTCTCCGGTGAGTGGTCGAAGTCGAAGAGGAGACTAGGACGAACCTGTTTGAGTAACATTATGTCATTGGTGATGATCAAAGAGAGTTGGAGGTGACAATGGTAGCCTCAAGTTTTGGAGCTCCGGTGCGAGGGGGTCTGGTGTCGATCTTGTCTCTAGAAGTAGGGGTTTTGGTTTGGTATGCCAAGAGAGGAGCCCTTGACCACATATTTATAGTCGAGGTGGGTTAGGAGTTGTAATCTACTTGGATTAGGGTTTGGAATGAGTCTAGTTTGAGCATGTTCCCACCTAATCTCAATTTGTCCTATTTAAATTGTTCCCTGCTATAAATAGAATCTCAGATGGTCGTGGAGTCCTCCTTGTTCATGTATGGGTCCACCTAGAAGGCTATCGTCTCGTATATGAGGCGAATTCGACCGAATTCCATCTCTGTGTCGATCGGTGAATAGGAGAGAGAGAGAGAGAGAGAGAGAGAGAGAGAGAGAGAGAGAGAGAGAAGGTAATCATGAAGAGGAAGACAATGTCCTGTTGGGCCTCGGCGTCGCGCAGATGGAATGGGACGGATAGGCCGTCTCGGCCTAGGTGGGATAGAGAGGGAAAGAGGGGAGAGGGGAGAGGTGAGGGTAGCTGGGCCGGTGAGAGAAGAAGAAAGAGGATGGGTCAAATGCAGCTGAGCTCAGCCCGAAGAGGTTTTCACCTTTTTCCTTTTCTATTTCTATGTATATGTATACATACATGTATATAGCATATCCGGGCATCCTAGGGTTTTCCGTAATTCTCAGAGCATATCTCTATCTCTGAGAAGGGGGTCCCTAGATAAAAGGAACATTCTGCAAAAACCTAGGGTATCATGTAAATAGTAAAGTTTATCTCAAAGAACGGGAAGAAAGACTTCAGAAAACGTACGACGCACCCTATATATACAGAGCCTAGGGACCCTGCGGAGGACAAGCCATTACAAGAGCTAATAAGTCGCGAGCACAAATCATAAGACACCACAAGCCAAGTAGGGAAGTTGCTGACTAGGATAGATCTATCTAGGCTAGTCACGCACTCCCTTGTAATAGGCTCACCCTTGATTCGTCTACTCAAAGCATCCCTATATATTCCACAAATTTGTAAGATCAGCGGTTCATCAATTGTCGATATATATATATATATATATATAGCCATTCTACACCCAACCCGGCCCAGGCTGCCCATGCCAGCATGCCGCCTCGCCCCAGTCAGAGCGTGCCATGTGGCCGCGCCAGCCGTGCGCCCGCGCCTACTCGGGCGTAACATGCGTGCCCCCACGCCTGCCAACCACGTGGTGTGCCGACCACACCCACACCCCACGTGCCAAAGCGTGCCACGTGGTGCATTGGCCACGCCCGCGCACACCCACATGTGCCAGGGCCCATCACGTGATGTGCTGGCTGCGCTTACGTGCCACGTGTCTAGTAGTGTTCAATAGTTTTTTAGTAGTTGTTCTGTAATATCAGTATTTTGTCAATAATTATTATTCAATAGTATCTATAATTGTCACTGTTAAACAAACTACTAACACTGCTGAATAAAACTATTGACCAAAAACTACTAATACTACTGGCAACTACTAACACACTATTGAACAATTTCACTGTAAATTTGAACTACCGAATAGTAAACTATTGATGACTACTGAACAATTTTTAATTATTGTCTAGCTATTTACATAACTATTAAATTAAACTACTAACAACTACTAAAGAATTACTGGAGAATTACTAAATGACAACCACTGAACACTACTGAAGAATTACTAGATGATAATTACTAGACAACTACTGAGCGAGTGGATAAAGACAAGCGGCGCAGGGACACGTGCCATGCGGGTTGTGACGTGGGAGCGGGGGCGTGCGAGGCGAGCGGCATGGGGACACGTGGCGCACGGGGGTGACACAGAGGAGCAGTTGGTGGCGCATCGCTGAGTTCGGCCTGACAAGGCGCATGTGTTGGGCTGAGGTGTAGAATAGCTATACTACACCCAACTCAACCTAGCTCGCTCGCGCCAGCAGGCCGCCCCACCCCAGTCAAAACACGCCATGTGGTCGCACTAGCTACACACCCCCGCGCTTGCCCGCATGTGCCAACAGTGCACGCCACGTGGCGCACCAGCCCGCGCACAGTGCCAGTGCCCCTGTGCCTGCCAGCCACGTGGCACATCGATCGCGTCCGCGACGCACCAAAGCGCGCCACATGGTGTGCTGGCGTGCACCGGCCGCGCCCACGCGCCACGTGCTAGTGTTCAGTAGTTCAATAATTCTTTAGTAATTATTCAGTAGTGTCAGTAGTTGTCACTATTGAACAAACAAATAACACTACTGAACAAAACTACTGATAAAAACTATTGATACTATAGGAAGAAATTCTTTTTATTCCCCCAAAACTATTGATATGGTATTGAAACTTTGAGGGAATAAACTAAACAGTTTTATACTATGCCAATTCTTTTAAGGAGTAAAATGAACTTCTTCATATATATATATATATATATATATATATGGTTTCTCTAGTTTGTAAAAACTTTGTTTCTTTTTATACAAACAGTTTTTTGTTACTTCTTTTAGTTTCAGGATTTCGGGATGTTACAGTGACATGGTAACCAAATAATAAGTAACTACTCCTTTCGATGATCATCAAGTGGTACCAGACCTACTTCGTTAGAAAGCCATATCTTACTCGTGAGGATAGCTAGATCTTGAATAATTTTGAGATGCATCTGAATCTTCCTAAAGCTCAGGGGGGCAATAACACCACTGATTGTTCTGGTACTTCGTCTGAGAATTGAAAGTGAGAATAGTCCATGTCTTGTAGTGAGTGGTGGCACACTAGTCTCCAGCCTCAGGAGAAATTATCTCCGAAGGTATTTGATTTCTACACATGCTAGAAATTAAAATAGGCTGGTTCACTCGAGCTTTCCCATCAGTAGGTATCAACAGCAACGGAAGAAGACACACAAACAAACCTGCCGAAAAAGAAAACCACAATGCAAGTCCGCTAATAATCCAGCTTGACATGACCTTACATTGGATCAAAATTCCAAGCTTGCTTTCATGACCGATGTGCCAAGTAATTAATATTGTTATCCCAGGGCAAAGAACAGAAGATTATAGTAATACATTTTCACTTGGGCGGCCTTCAGCACCAACCATTTGTTCCAGTAGCAGCAGTGTTCCAGTAAGCTAGGTTAGCAGCTAGGCTCTACGTTGCTTGAGCCTGTGGAACTCTCTTTGAGTCTTGACCACAGGTCTGACTGCTGACAGCTGAAATATAACACGTTTGCAAGCAGCACGAAGATGCTAGAAGAAGGCATCTCGTAAAGCATAGCACTAGCAGCAAGGCGAGGGCACTCGGAAACCATAAACAAGCCATGCAGACGGTGAGATGCAGAGAGACTGCCAGTGAGTGGCTCGCCGAGAGAGTTGTTTAGCTCTGTCCTTCGACGAGACTGGGCATGAGCACGTCCCAGTGCCAGTTAGAGTGTTCTCTTCTCTCTCTGCAACGAGACAGATTACACAACGGTGACTCAACCGTGCAGTGCAGGACAAGAGGGCCGGTCACTGGGACTAAGATTTGACAACACGAGCTGTGACAAAGAGACCTTTTGGTTTCTTTTTTCCGAAGAACCAGACCTTTTGGTTTTCATGTGGGTCCAGAACGGACACGCCGACCGAGCGAATAGCCGCGTGCCAAAATGCGCACTGTTCAATGCCATGATATGGAAAGGAAGTTTTTTTATTTTTATACATTTTAATATTAATATTTAACTAAATAGATCTCTTATGAAAAGATTTATAATAATAATAGAAAAATAAAAAATCACTAAAAAAATCACTTGTATTTTGACTTTTCTCTGAAAGTTATTTTGTTGAAAAAACCCCTCGAGAGTTTAACTTTGTTAAAAAAACACACCAAAAATTCAAAAAAATCAAAAAATTTCTAAAAAAAATAGAGACAATTCTAAGACCTTCTGTGAATTTTTTTCAAAAATAATATCGTTTGCATCATATTTCATGGAGAGGAAGTTTGAAAAAAAAGAAAAATGTGCAACTCATTTATTAACTCATGATATTGTAACTTCGTCCTGTCTACCATTATTTTTCCTACATAAATAATTGTTTAAGTAAATTAATAAAAATTGTTTCATTAATTTTGGGGGTGTTATAGATTAGTTCTGAATTAATCTATCTGTAACATATTTACTCAATCATGCACGTTACAATAACTATTTCAAGATTTCATGTATTTTTAGAAGATAGAGGATCATGTAAGAAGACTAAAAAAATTAGTTTTATAATTTTTTGATTAGTAAATAATTAACTATGCATTTAACTCGGATTAATAAATGAGGTGCATGTTTTTCTTTTTTTAAAACTTTCTCTCCATGAAATATGAAGCAAAGGATATTCTTTTTGGAAAAAAGTTCACAAAAGGTCTTAGAATTGTCTCTAGTTTTTTTAGAATTTTTTGTGAATTTTTTTCAAAAACATTGAATTTTTAGGGGTGTTTTTGCAACAAAGCCAAACCTTTGAGAGGGTTTTTTTGCAACAAAACAATTTTTGGAGGGAAAGTCAAAATATAAGTGACTTTTAAGGGGGTTTATATTTTTCTCTAATAATAAACTCCTACTGTTTTCTCATGGAACAGTTAGGTGCACCTATAGTACCGTAGTAGCGCCTTACCACCTCCTCATGAGATAATTAAGCCCTTGCCACCTCACCATGTGACCAGTACTGCGTTAGAAGTACTGTTCAGCGTTCTATTTTATTTTTTTATTTTTTATGTATAAAATAGTGATCTTCTGTTGCTCCAAAAATCCTAGTATTTTTTACGTATTTTATAATCCATGTATAACCTATTTTAATTAGATTCACCAAAAAATATTATGTAGAATTTAAACTAAATTTCTGAAAAATGGTTTTTAACTTCCAAAAATTGTTAGAGTCTTAAACAAATTTCCAAAAATCTAGGAAAATTTATTTTTTTTCTTATGTGATGGACTAATTTCTAAAATTATTTTCAGCCCTAAATTATATGGTGAAAAAGGGAGTTCCTTTATAATGTTCTATTTATATGTATTTTTATCATTTTCTGTGATATTCTTCTTTTTATTCAATTTGAATTCAAACCTATACACCCCTTGATTACGCCAGAAGTACTATCCATAGCTCTATTTTCCTTTTCCATCTTCTCTATTGAGTACCAGTCAGTTCCATTATTTCTTATTGCATAAGATTTAACATTTCACTGCATGTTACATCTAGGGAGCCTTACATCCTAGCAGTCATTCGGACCATAGCAAGTATAAGCACAAACACCATTATCTTAAGGTGCTTCAAACTCCTTTCCATTTCATTCTTCACAGAGCAGCCAGTTCCAACCCCATGTCATGTAAAACTTCTACTTTGTACCCTATATTCTGCATTCTGTTCATCACTTCCTCGACAGTATGACTTCTGTTGTCCTCCAACACATCCTCCTACATGAAAAAGTTGTATTTCTGCAACTCATGCAAAAAAAAAATAGTAAGAACCTTCAAAATCCAATTGATGTTGGACACATGAACAAAACTCACCCTAACATAGCATCTGAGGAACACCCTATCATTAGTTGGTCGGAGTTCCAGCTTTGCTCTTGCTCTTGCAATCGTAATAAAATCTGGACCAACCCAAATACACAGAGCCCTTGGATCCGCTGAAAGCACTCCTCTCTGCCATTCTCTCTCTCGCTTTTCTTCTGTTCTATAGCCATGTTACCAACGTCGATTGGCTATTTATAGCCATGCAAGGGTAAAATAGTCCAGTTTCTAGTCAAACTCTGTGACTTGACGCCATGAACCATCTGTTGTAAAGTAGGGGCAAATCGATGGCTTTTAATCGGAAAAGCATGGGCACTTACGCTTTTGGCCCATAAAAGGAACTAGAAGGATTAGGAAAATGAGTTCAAATGGAAGATAAAAGTCGTTTGCTAAATGAATCCTAATTTATTGAACGTTAATTATGAGGCCATGTTCTACTATTTGGTTTGATCTTGTAGTCCAAAGAATTACATACCATAACGTATTTGATATAATAGTCATTAGTGAAAAAGGAATAGTTATATAAACAAGTGAAGCAAATCCATCTCCAGTAATCTAATAATTCTTATCTTTAGACCACTATGAGCTGTTTACAAGCGAGTGAAGTAAACTCATCTCCAATAGCAACCGCCCTGTAAAGTTAGGTGCTTGAGTCTATAAAAGCACGTACATGTGTTGAGATAACTCTATAAAAACCGTTTACAACTCATGCATGAAATGACTACCGCTTTCCAGCAAATGAACCCCTGAGTTATCATTTTATACTTAAAGCTCTATCGTGTGGTCACTTCGCATCTAAAGCCTTAGTCAGGATAGAAATATTGACATTTAATTTATGATTAAAGCTCAGCCTTGTGGTTACTTCCATGTCTAAAGTCTGAGTCGGGACAGAGATATTATCATTTCATAGTTAAAGCTGAGTCGTATGAACACTTCGTGTCTAAAGCCTGGTGCACGATAGAATGTTATCATTTTATGCCTAAAGCTCTATCGTGTGATCACTTCGTGTCTAAAATGTGAGTCGTGACAGAGATGCTCTACTGGCTGTAGGATGTTGTCATTTTATGCTTAAAGCTGGTCGGTAGAGAACATAATAGCCAAATTTATAAAACTGAAATTAATTTTAGAAATTAGTCTATCATATAAGAAGAATATTAATGAATTTTATCAGATTTTTAGAGCAACAAAAGTTTTCTATTTGTATAGAGAAGATGAGAGGGAAAAATAGAGCTATAAACACTACTTTTTGCGCAGTCAAGTGGTGTATATGTTTATATTCAAATTGAATAAAAAGAAGAATATCACATAAAATGATAAAAATAAATATAAATAGAATATTACAAACAAACTCATTTCTTCACCAAATAACCTAAGCCTAAAAATAATTTTAAAAATTATTCTATCACATAAGAAGAATATTAGTGAATTTTTCTTGTTTTTTAGAAATTTATTTGAATCCCTAACAATTGTTAAAAGTTATAAAGTAACATTTTTGAGAATTTTAGTTTAAATTTTACATAGGATTTTTAGATGAGTCCAATTAAAATAGGTTACACACAGATTATAAAATATATAAAAAATTAGGATTTTTAGGATAATAGAATACTATTATTTTATATAGAGAAGATGAGAGAAAAAATAGATCTATAAATAATATTTCTAGCATAATATTATTCACACAGGGTTTACCATCCGCTGATGAGACAACGAGGGTCTAACCACCCTATTAGAAATCGATAAGACACTATCATGGTATCATAGATGTTTACCATCTTTCAAAGACAGTAAAAGTCTAACCGCTTAATGAGAGAATGGTAGCCGTCTATTTTTATCAGAGATATATTTATTTAAATATTAATGTTAAAAAATATAAAAAAAACTCATTGAAAGGCGGCGTTTTCGTTAACCAGATCGGGGCATAAGAACCGACGAAAGAGAGGGAAAAGGAAGAATGGAGAAAGAAAACCTGAACACCCCAATGTCCAATCCCAAGGACGTCGTTTCTTCTTGGAAACAAAAGCCCACTAGGCCGCGCACTACCTAAGGACCAAGTGGCAGTCGCAGTGCTGCCACCGAAAGCAACACCAGCAAACCAGAGATAGGGCTAGGTATGGGCATATTTTACCCGTATGCCATGGGTAAAAACCTGTTATGGACATGGATTTTGATTTTTAAATTTTTATCTATAGGCACGAGTACGTGTTTAAAATTAAACTCAATGATAGAAACGGTACAAAATAAGTCTACTTATGTCTATATCGTCCGCTCCACACATATGACATATGGATCTATTTTATTTTAATATATAAAGTTCACACTTCTTTAGGGTTTCTATTTGTTCTTCCCCTCTCTTAAACTTGTTACCAAAAATAGTTATATTGTTTGTGGTTTCGTAAATGTGTATAGAATAGGAATAATATGTTTAATATGTTGTATGTTCTTTATTTATTTGTATGTTTGATCTTACAATGCTTTTTACTATATTTATGAGTATACTAGCATGCTCTATGTATGTGATACTTGCTGATGGTAAGCATAGGTTATAGGTTTTACCTGTGACGGATAATAAGTATGAACATGGGTTTTAGAATTAACTCACAAATACAGATTTATATAGCTTCTATCCACGGTTAGAGTACCGTTGCCATCCTTAGATGGGGCAACGCAAAATCGACATGCACTAGCCAGAACAGTGCGGGTTAAGTAAGTTGGCCTCGTTTTGTAAGTGTGCGGGTCAAGTACCCGATTGTATGGTTCAAGTGGCTAAGAGGAATTGTTCAAAAGTTCAGAGTAGAATGTACTTACTTGGCGCATCCATGCCGTATCTGCAATGCGTGTGAACATCTGTTTCCAATGATCCAAATGTTCCAGGACTGGAGCATTGGACAGCTCATAATTGAATTCTGAAGCACAAGACAACCAAAAATGGTTGAAATTTAACCATACATTTTATTCATTTTTATTGCATCATTGTGGATTGCACTGTAAGACATCTTTAGACTAAATTACCAAGATATGAAGGGAACCAATTTATTCTTTCATTGGCATGTGGCCCTATACAATAGTATATGAGAACTTTTGCTAACTAATCATTTCATGTATATTTTATAGCTGGGACCTCTTCCCTACAACTACAGTGTGGTGCACTTACAACCCTAAACCCTCCCTGCAACCGAAGATCCACGCACCAATTAACTGAAGAATCTGCTGTTTACCCCAGCCCTGTACAGCTGCATGAACTCAGGGCCACAAGCAGAGAGCATAACCTCAGTATATGCGGGAACGAAAAAAACGTCACCTTCCTTTGCCTTTTCCCAGTCTGACATTGAATCTACCTGAACCTCGCCTTCCCCGGCCATCACCAGAAAGATGGATGGACCTGGCACCGGGGATATGACAACCAGTTCGCCTGGAGGTACCAAACAGCAATCGACCTCAAACTCATCAAATGGAGGGGTGTAGCGCCTTACGTATGGTTGCACAGGGACCCCACGCAAGATTTCCGGGAAGATCTGCATAAAGGATAATCGGTGATTAGATCCACAGCTTTCTGAAGTAGATTATCATATTTCATATAGATAAAAGAAAAAATTCCCAAAATCATGACAGTAGCGTGGAACAACTGATTATTATTTAGTATTTTTTGCAGATTCGAGGCATGACATACTCCCTTGCTAGATATTTGATCAAAAAAGAACTAGATATGTAGAAATTTCGCTATTTCCATGAATGTGTAAAACGGGCACCAAAGAAAAACAGCATTTGACAGAACGAGAACATGACCCTAGTACACATCAAGTTCTAACCTGAAAGACTCAATATCATAAAGTATGGTTGAACTATTGACGAAAGAGGTTGACTAACAGTATGGTTTTTGAGAGAGAAATACTTATCAAATCAAACAACACCTACATCTGAAGGACAGCATATGCAATATATAAAGCAGACAATATGTAAGTGAGTGACAAGCAGTAATCGTGTAACTGACCTGTTTGTATGTTAGCATCGAGCAAAGAGTTTGCACATCTATGTATTTAGGTGTCAAACCAGCGCGGACAACATTGTCTGAAGTGGCCATACATTCAATGCATTCCCCAGAGAGGTATGCGTGCGGTTCATTTGCACAAATATAAAGTGCTTCACCAGGACTGAGCTTGACATAGTTAAAGAAAAGTGCTGCTAGAACGCCAACATCTTCTTGATATTGTCTCTCCAGTGACAAAGCCAATTGTTCTTTCTCTGTTAATGTCCTAATCTGAATAGAGCAAGATAGAATCAATCAAGACAGAATCTTCATCAAATTTCTCAAAAATGCAAAGATACAAAAGGTACACTGGTGAATAGTGATGTAGCACATAATTATTTTTAGAGAAAAAAGGAGCTTATTTGTCTAGTTGCTTATCAGTTACCAACACTCAGAACCACTTTATATTTGAGGAATTGCACCAGACATACTTGTACATTTGAGTTATTCAATTTGCAAATACGTATATGTACTTAGCTTACCAGTTAAACTTTAGATTTAGTGCACGTCTGCTGAGATTTGCCACCTGTTTTCCAAATTTTTGGCAGTAAATCATACTTAGTGGGCAACAAAAAGGATTAGGTGGTAAATCACTAAGTATAGGTGGTTATTTTAGAAATAGGAAATGTACAGGTACCACCGGTGCAAATTTGTCTTTATTATAACAGAGAAACAAAGTGAAAAATATGTTTCAAGCTATGTAACCTCAAACAAAAGGGATGACACATATAGAAGTGGCAACATGGGGTGCTCATCAGTCCCTGATTACTTTCCATACTTGTAATTCATTCTACTAACCTAGCAATGTGATCCAGTGTTACGGGACACGGGTGCGAGAGTCGGAGTCCGACTTGGGTGTGGTGTCCAACTCGGCAACTCGAGAATATAGGATTCAGAGATTCTTCTAGAAGGAGAAATAAAATCGTAGTTCTGATTTACAATCAATCCACTAAATTCGTCAAGGCTAAACAGGAAAAAGAAAATAGAAAAAGATAAAAGTTGAAATGGGCCATGATTTGCTGGCCCATCCAGCCACGTCCAAGGTCCAACTTTACTTGCTCTGGTGCCCTAACTCTTCCAGCCGCTTCCGCCTTAGCCTCCTCTCCCCCGCCGCCACCTCCGCCTCCTTCGACACGGCCTAGGGTGTCCGATCTACGTCACATCGTGTTAGACACGAGTCGACACGCACACGTCAACACACCGAAATTGTTTTTGGACACACGTGTCCTGGTAACTCTGATGTGATCACAGAAAAAAGTGGCAAGAAATTCAACAACCTGGTAAACTTTCTAGCTTTAAATCATTAGCCACTACCTGCTAGTAATAAATGCTTGAAATTTCCAATGGTTCCAAATCCCAAATGGAACATATCCGTTGGAGGCTTTGTGATCAACGATAACTACTTGTCAGTTATGCTGAACATATTTTCTTTGCTGTTAGATTGGATGCCACAGTGTCATGTTAACATCTATAATCTATTATAAAATCCTAGATGTGTCTTTAACCAACATGGTGTTTAGCTTTGCAAGCAACAAATCACCTTGTAGGCTACGTGCAACCCTACCATTATATCATCTTCACATTTAACCTATATTAAAAGAATTTGAAACTTTCAGAATTGTGTTGGTTGTAACCTGAGCCCTGAGGTGCTCCAAAGTCCCAAAAGCTTCACAGCTACAATGTTCAGTGCAGGTTGAGGGGGTAAAAACAAAATCAGTCAGTTCAGTTCCATGGCAGCATATGGAACCTGTAGTTACGCACCTCTACTCCTCTAGGAGTAGTGCTGCATACAAACCACATGTTACATTTCCTCTGCACACCAAAAAGAATCGTTGTAATTTCCCAAGAATTTGTGGAGCTCCATTTCACAAGTTGGTTTCAAGTGATATATCATATTTCTTAAAACTAACAACCAAAAATTGTACTAGTTAGTGATCCTCTTCTAGCCTCACGCACATAGGTGCACTGGATATATTGAAGGGCACATATCTGGCCTAGCAAAAGCCCTGTTTCAGTGCTAGCATATCCAATTAACATCTAGAAGAATTACCATCGGCTCAATCATGAATGGCAGTGAGTTGACAAATACAGCTCATTATCATAGACTTAACTCTATGCTACCATAAAATATATGAAAGTTCTTATAATTGATGTCATAAGAAACTACTGAAGTCCACAAATATTAAAGCTCAAGAAAGTTTTTCACCTTGCTCTCAGTATTCAGGCGATTGATCAATTTTGCAATTGCTTCAGAAACCACGTCTTTACTTGCTGTCATTAGCTTAGCAAAAGCTGATTGCAAACTGGACTTCGCTTCATTACCCCCATCATACTCCTTCATACTCATAATCTTGCCAGCATCTTCATGCCCAACCAGCCCTTCAACTTCAGGTACAGTCCTCAAAACATCCTTGAGCTCCTTCAACATGGTATAAATGGCATATTAATTTACATGTAAAGGTTTGAGCTTTCCAGTCCAGGAAGGCTAAAACATCAAATTAAATAGAGCACATGTCCACTTTAAGAACATCAAATAAAAATAAATGGAGGGAGCATAAAATGATTTCGCTAGATCGAATCAACTGACGCCCTGCGGCTGACTCTTCTCTCATGCTATATCCCATTCAGTATTCACTCAAAACTAATCAATTCACAGTGAACTAGGAAGGCAAAGATGTGCGCCACCTGACGATGCAACAGTAGGAAACCTTTTCTTTTGAAAAGTGGAAAAAATTCAGAGCTGTTTGAAAACCAAAGAATACGCTTATGAAAAAAAATACAAATTCCTTCGATGAACCTGCTTGTAAGAGTGTTGTTCCGCAATTTATGTTACCAGGGTTATGTCAGTCAGACAGCCTAAAAAGTTGGTTCCTTGTCAATCAATCTACTTTATCAACTCAGAAAACAGACAAAATGGACAATATTGGTGCACATTTTTTTAAAAAAAAAATCAGCATGCACTGCTATTGTCACACACACTTTTCGTCTTTTCTTTTCTAACTAGGAAACCCCATTATAAATTATTATGTCCATTCCTAAGCTTGGCACAATTAAACTACTTTGTTACACCTGCACATCAACATCACATTGCATTATTTCCTATGGCCATTAAATAGACCTGAACCATCACATCTGTTAACTAATTTATCCATGAGATCTTCCAGTGATAGGACTTCCGACTTTCATCTTAGGCCTTGGACACCGCCACAACATCAAATGGGGAGAAGGAAAGCCTATTGATTACAACGGATTAAAAATAGTGAGGTCTACCCTTTTAGAATAACAATTTGATGATACATTTGAAGAAGTAAACGCGTACTTTCATTGTGTCTTGTCATGTGCATTTCAACTAACGCTAGTCGATAGTTCAAAGATAAACGTTTGGCTGACAAGACAAATAAAAAATAAACGCAACTCAAACTCGGGTTACTCGGCGAGAGAAA
The DNA here is from genome assembly GCF_958298935.1 of Phragmites australis. Lineage (NCBI taxonomy): Eukaryota > Viridiplantae > Streptophyta > Magnoliopsida > Poales > Poaceae > Phragmites > Phragmites australis. The sequence continues at coordinate 5,058,471 of NC_084922.1, forward strand.
GAAAGAAAAAGATTAAGAACAAACGATTCAAGTTTTGGACAGGTACCTCAATACCGGCAAAGCCGCAAAGCGCCCGGAACTCGGTGATGGCGATGGCCATCTCCGGCTTGTGGTTGCCGTCCTTGTATGTGGACGGCCGCAGCGCGTGCAGCACCTCGGCGAGCTGCTTATCCGGGTGCGCCTGGATCGAGAGGGACTTCGCCACCGACAGCACCTGCAATTGCCAACGCATCGCCGAGTTAACTAGTGTTTGGAACGGCAAAAGCACGAAATGGGAAACAATCAAAACCAGGGAACCATTAGTCAACCAGTACTACCTTAAAGAGGAATGGGAGGTCGCCTCCCCACCGTGCGGCCACGGCGGGGCCGAGCGCGTCGGGGTTCCGCGAGAGCCAGTCCCGGAGGAGCGCGCCGCCGTCGAGGAGCGTCGAAGGGGCCGACGGGTGCGTGCCCATCCAGAGCTCGGCGTAGGGGCGGTCCGGGTCGGGGTCCGGGTCGCCGGCGAAGCGCGCGACGAGGGACGCACCCCCTCGTCGGCCCCACTCGTAGTGCTGCACCGCGCAGCGCAGCCGCAGCAGCCTCCGCCGCGGCGGCGGCGGCGGCGGAGACGACTCCACCATGTCGCGTGGCGGGGAGGCCGCCGCTTCGGCCTCGGGCTCCGGCGAGGGCGGGTCCTCCATTGGGCGGGGATTTGGACTTGGAGCGGCGCTGGGTTTGGCCGGGGACGGTTGGAGGGAGGGGAGGGGCGTTTGGATTTTAAAGGGGAGGGAAGAGGAGGCCTCGGGCGGCGGGCGCAGGGAGAAGACGACGACTTGGCCGATGCGGCGTGGGAAGTGAATTGACCGCGTCGGGTTCTTTTTAAAAAGAGGCTTAATTATGTATTACTATCCCGGTTTTTAATAGAAGCTATAATTTAATAAACTTCATTTTAAAAAATAAACTGTAAAAATAGAGCATTTTATTTGACCGCATACGCGAGCCGGGCTCGAACCCCTCCGCGCATAGGCACGCACTCACCGTGCCTACCGTCAGAGCGTGAGCTCGTTCGCGTCGGTTTTGCTTGAAAGTCACATCTTGTTTCTTTCCTTTCTCGCTTTCCTTGCCTACATTTCTCTGGTAAACCTTGCCAAACTAGGTATTTGCTTTTGTTATCTCTCATCGCCTCCATGAGCAAACACGGTGGAACGACTACGTCTTAGAATCCACCACGGAAAACAGTTTCGATTTGAGTTGCAACCAAATTCTGGAAATTTCAATCTGATGGCAATAACTTTAATTTCCACTTGAGTAGCAAACACGATGGAACAACTACGTCTTAGAATCCACCACGGGAAAATTTTCCATTTGAGTTGCAATCAAATTTTGGAAATTTCAATCTGACGGCAATAACTTTAATTTCCATTTGAGTCGCAATCGAGGTCTGGCAATTTTCATTCGATGGCAATAACTTTACGTAGGCTTGTAAACTTCTTGTTGGATAAGAGCAGGCAAAATCCAAATAGAGAAGGGTGCTCTATGAAGTAAAACCCCGTTTATAACTGCAAGACGGGGAGGGACAGAGAGGAAACCGCGGAATCAAACGGAAACGTTTCGTGGCGCCCACCCTAGTACGACGTATCGGCTTGGCCAATGCTGCATGCCAACGGCGGATACGAGGCCCACTAGTCCACACACCAACGCTACACACGGCGCAGAAACCACCGCCGGCTCTGGACTGTTACTCTGACGTAACAGTATGGGATGTCTTCATCGCTAACAAGTTTATTGAGAGGGATCCGGATGCAGGTATTAAGTTACGAGGAAACAGAAAAATTATTAGTAGATGAATAGTTTTCTAACGTTAATTACTGTAGTAAAAGTATTGTAAGTAACAGTTCCATTAATTTATTGTGTAGATTTTGTTGTTCCTGTTGCACTGTAGCAGTACATCTGGTCCATCAATCAATGATCCAACAGTCTACGGAGGTTTAAAGTCACCTAACTTCACCCGTCGGTGAAGTCAAATGATTCGATTCCTTATTGAGAGTAATCTACATGTCAATAGGAACGTCACGATGCAGTTGGTTGTTGATAACAAAGTTATCCTAAACAGTTATGTGAGATGATCTTCTTCTGCTGGCCCTGGCGATCGGCACGAAACACACCGTGCCTCGTGACATCTACGCTTGCCAGCTTATCTCTTCTTGACGTGCGTGCGAGAAAGTGACGGGAGCATTGTTAGCCGTCGTGCGCACGCGTGCATGGCGTCGTCTCCTCGTGTTGCGGATGGGGTTTTCGATGATGTCAGATCCTCATGGATCAATCCGGCTGGTGAGACTGCAAGATTACAGCCACATAGGACCGGTTCTGACATTTCGAAGGCCTCAGAGGAAACAAAAGGAAGAGGACCTTCACTAAAAATAAACACAATCTTAGGTAGAGACATAGAGAGCATGCGATGCCATTCGCTACACCAGCGCATCGTGACACCTATGCCTTTTTTCATGCTATGAATTAATTTGAACATCTAAACACACAAATTGGGCATTCAAATATATAGAACTAATTAAGACAAAGAATTTTGAAGCTTTACAACAAATAAAATTTTGATAGCATGTTATGTAAAGCAATTGTATGGTCTATCACATGCTCTTGTTAAAGACGCCTTTTGATTCTTACCTCTTCCATAAGAGATCGTGCCATTTGCTAATTTGTCCGGGGTTCTTCATGATTTTGATGTAGTGCATCTTTTCTTTTAGAGAACATCTGCCAGTGAAGTTCTTAGAAATAAAAACTATGAAATCAAATTACTGGGCAAAAGCAAAGAGGCAAAATTCCTTAAGGGCATAGGTGACTTGTGAGATGTGCACAAACCTACTCCTTGGCGTGCGTTAGTGCGTGCCATCCTTGCGCTGATGTGCCTAGTACCAGCTGCCTACGAGCCGCGCCATGGGCTCACCCTGTACTGTTGTTATTGCTTGTGTCGTCGCCGCTCACTCGCACGCCGCGTGATTGTGCTATGCTAGGGTTTGGCAACATCTGCTTCTGCTTACGGTTCGGGTCAACCAAGCATCCAAGGCCCCGAGCAATGGCCAGACCAGGGGCCTGTGGGCCTTCTTTTGCTAGATAATTGGACTCGCAAGAGGTTAGGAAGACCACATCACGCAGATGTATCTTCTCGGCCATGACACAAAGCACGACGCTAGGTTGCCAGCCATGACATAGTGATCTGCTGAAGGCAGAGGTCAGAGCACATAGGGTACTCTTGACTTTTGGGCTTCCCAGGGTGGTTGGCCCCGCTCACCCTGCCCCAGGGCCGGACCTGAGCCACAGCACACAGGCAGTGTCGGTGAGCTAGTCTCACTGTCGCAAGCAGGCGAGAGGGGCAGCTCGGCCGTGTTTTCAGGCTGCAGACACGTCGCATGTACCATGCATGTTCTTGCTCTTCTGCATCCGTGGGACATCGTCAATCCTAAGGGCAACTCCAGCGGAGCCCGTATCCGCTCCCCCAACCGCATCCACGTCGGATGCAGGCCCACGTGAGGGAGGGAGCAGTCTCCAGTGAAGCCCGTATCGTCCGTAACAGGGTTGCGGAGAGGGCCTGGGCAACGACAATATTGCGAAGGGATGCGACGGTCGCTTCCCTGTAGGCGAGGGGAATCAGGCTGTCTTCGTGCCTCCCGTGGAGCGACGGAAGGGGAGCTGGCGGGCGCATGCAGAGGTGAGGCGAGCAGCTTCGGTGGCCGGCGGAAGACGCATCGTCCCCGGCGGTGGAGGATTGGGCCGCCACAGGTTTGGCGGCCGCGCTCCCAGGTCCCCCCCCCCTTCGGTGTGCTCGGCCACAGTAGCAGGTCCCTGGTCATCACCAAGCCTCTGGTAAGTCTTCCGTTGAGATATCGTCGGTTAGCCGGGGGGTTGGGCTCCCTGATGTGCCGATGGTCGTCGCCGTAGGGAGCATGGGGGAGATAGAGAGGGACACAGGGAGAGGTCGGGGGAGGAGCGATTAATGTTGCTTGTTGTTGGTCAGTGAATCGGGGTGCTTGGTTGTCTTCTCCGGCTTGCCGAGCTCCCCTGGTCGTCGTTGTTATGGTTGTGCAAAGGATAGCTTCGATGCGTGGTGAAGAAGGAGATGGTCTCGTTCTGCCGTAGTCGATGCAAGTGATGGCGTCCTGCATCGTGCTATAGTTGTAGGGGTGTTTCCGGCGTAGATGAAAGGCTCTAATCTATAGCTTGAACTTGTGTTGCAGTGTGAATCTTGCTAATCGTGAATACCTAGGTTCCTGCTAGTTGATTGTTGTATGCATAGTGATATGCCTGTTGTTATGGAAACATGCAATTTAGTAGAACACAACGTCAGTCATGGGGTTCAGGTAGTTTGGGACTTTTCACAGTTGATACATCATACCTGCTAGGTTATGCAATTCCGTGTGAATCTCTTTGGAGTTTGATCCGACTAGTTTGTTTGTAGGTTGTGCAATTGGAGTTGTTAAAGTGGTTAGCTCATACCCGGTAGTTCTTTGTAGTGGTTGAAATGTACAGACTATAGGTTATGTTCAGAAATTGAGCAAATTTGATTTGTTGCATTGGTTGAACGGTAGAAACTATAAGATATGTGGTCCAGAGAATTAAAGTACTATTAGCTTGTTTGCAATTGGAGTTCTAGAAGTATTTAGATCATACCTGGTAGCTTGTGTTGACAAATTGAGGAAATTCCATCTCTTGATGTCCGAAGTTCACATTGTCTGCTAGTTATTTGGTCATGCTTGCTGTTTAGGTTGTTTATACATGTTGCCATATTGGTAAACTCCATTTGCCCTTGATTTTGAAAACTATGGTCGTTCATGCATGTCCTAGTTCTAGATGGACACCACAGAGCTTGTCGCTCTTGTGTCGATGCTCCAGGATCATGTGCAGGAGGCAGCTCAAGCGTTGAAGAAGGTTGGCTACGACATTTTGAGTATGGACAGCTGCCCTGCGGCCATGGATCTGAACCGAGCATTTCCAGAAGTGGATAGCATAGCGCAGGACTTGGAGCAGCTTGTCTTTCAGGTAGAAGATGCTTTGATCAGCGGTAGCATACCCAATCATTCTGGTAACGCTGAGCTCTTGAGCGTAGCAGTCCATGAGGAAGCGTCGGGATCAAAGGACATTGATGAAGATGACGTCCTTCCCACTGACTGGAGCTCTGAAACCGTTTTGTATCTTGATTTGGATGATGACATATCCATTGAATCGGATCGTTCATGGAGGCTGTAGTCGGGTAGGTTTATTAGTTGTAGTTGTTTGTGAATTAGCGAGGTGACTAAGCTGAACCCTATATTTGTGTGTACTGTCAACTGGTTTTTCAATAATGTTTGATAAGACATGTGGTGGAAGGCCTTATATTTAACTGGAAGGAAACATGTTGAAGTTGTTCAATACATTGTGTATGTCAGTGCTTATTTGCTATTATGCAGGGACTCTATGGAGTATGCAGACTTCCTTCATGGTGACAACGATGCAATCCCCTAGGACGACGTTGTGCCGACCACCCAAGAAGGCATAATCGGCACACAGCCTCCTGTGGCTCAGGTCTAGTCTCAAGAAGCACCGGTAGAGATGCCAATTAGGGGTGGCAGTGGGCAAAGCTACTCCATGAAGGAAGATCTACTGCTTGTGGCTTCATGGCTGAACGTGAGCATGGATCCCGTGGTGGGGTCGAACCATAGTTTAGGAGCTTTCTGGCAGAAGATCGAGTCATACTTCCATGAGAACAAAGACTTCCCTTCTACTCGCAATATGAAACACCGTAGTCACTTTTTGCAGCGCGGACATCCCTAGCTCACTTGCAACGTTCCTCCTCTATTGAAACCATGGGTCCTTCTCCTCAACCGCCCCCACGATCTTGAGGAAAATGTTATGTTTCATCTGGAACCTGTACCAACATACATCATTACGCACATCACACATACATCACCACATAACTCTTACGAATGTGGAGAGTCACAATTTGTAGCAATACCGGTGACAAAAAATGGAGTCGGGGTACACGGGAGATCGGCAAAGTAGTCGTTGTACAACCTAATATGGCCCTCCAGCCGATAACGGTGGATACGCTTCTAACCAGGCACTGAACCACCCCAAGGTCACCTCTCTGATTCCTCCGACTCGACTTGCCAGGCTCTTATAGTCTCTATGAACATATCATCTTCCTCATTGGAAGAGTAGTTGCAGGAGAAACACAGCTCTCTCAAGTACTCCTTCCAGGCTACACGAGAATCCATTTGGGTGGCTTGCATATGTTACACTACACCTGCCTCTTATATATAGTGCCATGCTCAGTCTTGTGAGGGAAGCCACTGCACTTCCTTCCCCAAGACACCATTAGTCGGGAGGCTTCCTCTGCAAGCTGAGTCACCTTCCTCTACAAGCTCGATAAAATATCATGCCAACAATTTTTATCCCGCTGCACTACATGACTGGCACAATTAGTAATACAACAGTCCGTACGGAAAACCATATATTTATTTCCAAATTAACAAAATTAATTAACGTCCAAGCAAATAATTACGAAACCATTGTATCGCCGTTGCAGCGCGAATATTTAAAAAACAATGCTGCTTTAGCGATTATGGCGGTTGGAGAAAAAATCGTTTAATACAAGAGAGAGAAAATAGTGGATGAAATATAAGGTTTATGTTGAAGATGGACGGAATGAGTGATGCTGTAATAGTATTTTAAGTATGAAATTTTAAATAGCTGCCGAAGATAACCTAAATTAAAATGCGCGCACGTGAACCATGCAATGCGAAGGGGTCTCCCATACCATCTGCACCCTTGGAGGCCAACAAGCAGCATGGGCATGCAAATCGGCAGGTCTCCAGCAGTGGAGGTATCCAGTGCTACAGCAGTGGAGGTACCCCGCAAAGTACTGTAGCACTGTAAATTCATTTTCTGTAGATCCTCTATCCGGTGCTACAGTACTACAAGTATGTGCTCCGTAGTTTTGCCGGGTTACTGTATCAGTACGCAACAATGTAGCAGTACTGTTCATAGGCTGTCAGTGAGTCCGAAGGGAGAAAAAGAATAGTAAAAGGTAAGAAATATGGTAGCTATTGGAGATAAAAAAAATAATGGATGCTGTAAGTAGTGTTTTTGAGGATGATAATTTGAGTTAGCTGCTGGAGATGATCTGAAGAGTACACTGCATCGTCTCATGTGTCCCGGATTTCCAGCAAAACGAGGAGTTAGATCTGTACACGTGAGTACCCCTTCTATCCAAAATAAAGTCTATTTAAGTATTATAAGTCAAATATTTTTAACCACTAGTAAAAATTGGTAATATAAGGTTGATGCTTCTAGATTCATTATGAAAAATATTATCATAATATATAAGTCTTTTTATTTAAAATAATTTATTTTATAGATATTATTAATTAAAGTGGCATATCAAAGATCATATCGATATCTTAATATGCTTATTTTATGATTGGAGGGATTGAAATATTTTTTTTACAATATTGTTAATTAAAATGACGTAGTGAAGACCGTGTCGATACTATGCTAGATTTGGGATGCAAGGGAGTACTTACTGAGTCTCTACGCAACACACGAATCTTCCGAGTTGGTTAAAGGCCCGCTTGGGAGTTTGTTAAAGGGCTCCCTGTGAGCTTTTTCATTTGCACTCAACCTGTTTTGACCTTGAGGATCCAAAGTGGCATGTTAGCACACGGATTAAGTTTGCGTACCAAGAGCTTAGTATGCTATTATTAAACTGAGAAACAATGGGAAACGATTCTCAAATTCAGTTGAATGTGGGTATTGGCATGTTTCCCAAATGTTGCCTGCCCCTCTTCTTTCCACAATTTGGACAACCTATTGTTTCCTTCAGAGATCAAACTAATGAAAAAAGGTCAGCAACATTGCACATGAATATTCAGTACTATGTAAGCTAATGAAACATGGTCAGCAACATTTCACATGAATATTCAAACCAACGAAAAATGGTCAGCATAGTTTTCCTGTTCATTTTTTCACCAGAAAAGTCACTATTTTGACTTTATTCCAGATGTGTGGCATGCAACAATTTGGAATGTACAATGCAAACAGTACATGGACCACTTGAGAGCATTTTTGTTCTTCCAAGATTGGCACAACAATTCTTGCCAACGGATGCGCATCACAAATGGCAAGTGAACCTGACCTTATCGCATATGTCACCTTTCGTTTTCTCCCATCCAATTTCCGTTGCAGTCTAGACTCTAGAGAGGAAAAGAGCTCAAGAAATGTTCCTGTAGATATGTACGCCGCTGTATGGGCGCGTCAGACCTACGTGGCCACGTGAGCAGCCTCTTGTCCATGAACTTTCAGTAACCTTTCAGAGCTCAGACGAACAGAACCCTCTCGTTTTCAGAACTGAATTCTTCGCAGAGATTTGTTGAGATCGTGAAGAATTTTTGCAAATTGCCCTGAGAGTGCAGTCGCATATGGTCTGCATAGATCTTTATCGCAACATGACTCATTCGACAGCAACTCCCAACTTGTTCCAATAAGAGAGAGAGAGAGAGAGAGAGAGAGAGAGAGAGAGAGAGAGAGAGAGAGAGAGAGAGAGAGAGAGTCTGAAGATAGAAGATGCCATGTGTTGTTGCAACGAAAAATGACGTGAACATGCCTTTGATCTGCGTGCACGGTCATGAGCCAGTGACTTCTGGTTGACATGTTGACAATGATAGTACTGACCAATTTCAACGTACAGTTTTTTTAGTGGAATTGCAACATACAGTTTCGTATGATGTTTGGAATGAATCAACGCATGCATGCAAGCTACAAATTCAGTTGGGGCTTTGAGCCCAAGATATTCCCGCGCATTCAGCTTGTAGCATGAGGAATGAAGAACAAGTCACGAGAACTAAAGCGACATCACTGAAAATGTTTGCACGCAAAGCAATAATGACTGCTCATCGAAGTAACTGATCACAAGCAAGCAGACTTTTTATGGATCCAAAGCCAGTTAAACGAAGCACTTGCTTGTTTAAGTGACCTATGATGACTCTTTTGATCTTTACGAAGTGGCTAGTCGAATGAATGACATAATGAAGCTCCGAGGCTTGGGTTTTGCCGTTTTACCAGTGTATAGCGCTCAGAAATGGTCTTTCATTTTTTTGTTTAGGAATGGTCTTTCATGATTTGTAATTCTTAATCTTCTATTCTATTAGTAACTGGCTAACAAAAAGCCTCCTCCTCTGCTTTAAAGGCTTAAAAATTATCACGTTAATCAGAAAAAAAAGCAAAATGTCTCTATACATATTTATAAAGTATCCATCATTGCCATTAAATAAAGTAACCTAAAATACATACTCCTATATTAGTTTCTCTATTAACCAGCTCTGACATTATTAAATCTTCTATTATCTTAGTAACTAGCTAGCCAGCAAAATAAGCCTCCATGTTCGAATACATCGCTTAATTGGTGGGTATTAGTTATGACCGTGGAGATTGATCGTGTACATATAGAGAATTGAAAATCAATATGGAAAAGAAAAACCCAACGTTTAAAGACTTTACAAATGTACAAATCTATCCGTATATACATAGAAATTTTCACGTGACGCAAAAGAAAAGAAGCTAGACTCCCGCACGTGCACTTGATGTAAAAAAACAGAGAGCATGCGTGCGCACATACAAGCCTCAGCGCCCGCCATACATACAAAGCCTCCGGCCCCTCGAAGTTGCACACCTGTGCCCCCGACGATGAGCACAAAGCACCGACGCCGAAGGGCTCTCGGCGGCTTTTGCTGCAACTCTGCCACCGCCGTGAGGGGAATCGGCTTCTCTCACTTACACCGGGTGAATAGTACCCAAGACTTACTTCTGTGAAATAATAGCCGCAAACAGCGATTTCATGAGCAATAAAGGTACGAACAGTAATTCCGTGCACAGTATTTTAAGATCAGTAATCACACATTCATACCTTATGAACAGTAAGTTACTACAGATTACTATTCATTCATACTCATACCACTGTTTATGGTGTTGTTCACTTCCGCCGTGAGGGCTTGGGTTACGAAGCCGCAAGATCAGTGACGATATATAGATTCAAAGGTGTGAACCGCTACAATTATCCTATCAATCCAAGTCTGCCGCAGCATCGAGAGCTCTAGGTTTCAGGTAACTACAAGAACAACGACAACGACAACGAGTTGAATGATGGGACAACAGGCCGATTGATGAACGGGGCTTGTGGACTGAGGCGCTGGGGCAATCAACAATAGGGGTGCTTGGTGTGAGAGCAAATGTGGCGAACCAAATATATGATGTGCATAGCATTCAACAATAGTAGACTTAGATTAAAACCTGGGATCGGTGTTAGAGGCGAGATGTACAGGTGGAAGGGCGCTACTAAATTCATGCCTTTGTTTGTGTCGCGTATGTGATAATGATTAAGAGACCAACTATTTTGAGTAGGGATGTAAGTGTTGAAAACTTGCGTAACTGAATAAAGTGGCGGGTCTTCGGAACCCGAAAATGAAGACTTAGTGGAAAACACACAAGCTGGAGAACTATGCACTATAACTAATATCACATGTCTTTTCGATTACATGCCGCTCTATTTATAGGCCATACCCGATCGTTCTTTGTTACAATGTACAATAATATCCCTCTAACTGCCACATTCCTAGCACATTCGTGGGTATTTTGATACTATCCTAAGCACGTATGTCCTATTTATAATCATGCCCTTCTCGGTCTTCAGTTATTAGCGATGGTCATCCCTTCTCCTAGGCTCCTGAAGGTCTATGGTCGATGGCACCTTCGGCGCATCTTCGGTCAACTTCCTCGTGGCACCATGTGATGATCTTTGATCGGCTTATGAAGGCCCGCTGAATGCTTCGCCTATGATGACACCTTCGGCGTCCCTTCGGTCATTTCCCCCTGCGAAGCCCAACGAAGGCCTTCAATCTCCTTTAGAAGGCTCGACATAGGCTTCACTGATCCTAGCACCCGTACATGCTCCGGTGGCGCCAAGCATCCGCAAGGTACCTTTGACATGTCCAAATGGTTCCTGCAATATTACAAAGCCATGACAGTCATACACTTTATTAGTAAAGTGGCCGCAGAGGCCTTCGACCCTGCATCTGAAGAGGCCTGTGAGACCATCCCCCAATGGCAGGCCCCCAAGGGCAAGGCTCTTCTTCGATGGGCCAAACCTGTGAACTAGATGATACTACCGAACGACGTCCCCTTCACCCCGTGAAAGGACTCGCGCTCTACAGTTTACGTCTAGCCAAGGAGCCCCCCTTGCACGCCCGAAGGGTCTAACTTTTTTTGTGATGGTTCACATCTCAAGGCGTCGGTTTTTTAGGCGGTTATGATTCATGTCTTAACTACCATAAAGTAGATGGTTTGGATCCCGAACCATCGTCTCCTCAACTGACTTGAAAGTTTTTACCGCTATATATATCACCTCGTGGGTCATTTTCACTGCAAACTCTCCTGCTTCAAGCATGCGCGCATAGCTTTTCACCCTCTGTACGAAGGCATCCTTAACCCTTCACAGTTTTGACCCTTCGGAACAAAACCCAGACAACCTAACCTAATGGCTCCAAAGAGAAAGTCTGGCAAGACGAAGACATACTGGATTGGGAAGTCGAAGGTTGACGAAGAAGTTTTGGCCAGTTTAAAGAGAGAAGGCCCGATAAGTGACATGTGGAAAGTCAAGCTTCCCAAAGATCAGGAGACTCGAGAGCCAGCAGATGACGAGGCGATTGTCTTCGTATATTATTTTAGAACTGAACTTCGCCTACATTGCAATGAGATGGTGAAGAAGGTCCTCAAAAGGTTTGAGATTTTTCTCCACCAACTGGCGTCGAATGCCACCGTTCAACTTAGTCTCTTTGTCAGAAGGAACGAAGGCATCAACAAGGGCCTTCGTTGCCATTCACTAGGTTCACCATCAACTGAAGCCTATCTTTGTTGACAATGTGCAGTCCGAAGCTCACTACGACTGCGCAAACTTTACCTACTGAGGAGGTCTGTCCACGCCTGTTGTAGCTTATAAGAACAAATGACCGAAGGATTGGATGCAATGGTGGTTCTACCACAAGGTAGACAACAAGGACTATCTTGTGTCAAAGTGCCAAGAGCTCAAGGTAAACCATGCCCCCGGACGTGGTGATTAAGGGCGCCCAGCGAGAGGCCTTTGAAGCCTTCACAAAGTGTTCGAAGCATTTCAGCACCCACGATCTTGTCAAGGAGTTCCTTGTCGCAGGCATCTGGCTGCTCAACGAAGGATGGATCATCCCGTCGTTCGGGCCAAAAGGACCGGAAGGACTTTGTCATCCCCAGTTTGATTTCACTAGTTTTTGCGGTCGCTAGTTTCTATGGTGAATCTATTACTATGAACCTTGTTTCCTTGCTACTCTTTATTCTGCGGTTTGGCTCTGTTCTGTTGGCTTCGATGGTAAGTAGCTTGCTTGATAGACTGATCAGAATCTTGGGTAGCTCGGCCTAGCTCCTGTGGTGAAATCTATCACACTAATCAATAAAACATAGTATGTGTTGGATGGCCGTTAAGTCAGTAACCTGCATTGAGAGCAACTTTATCCTTTTAACACTCGTTATGTTTATTCATATGTTATCCACCTCTTTGTGATGATTGACATACATGATATGTTTGTGAACATGAGTAGCATATGTCCTGTCATATTTGCTGATGAAAATATGTCCTGTCATATTTGCTGATGAAATGCTCATGTTAGTTAATATGATTTTTGATTTTTGTTGTTGGCAATCATGTTCTTATTCTTGTTTTAAATCCATAGTTAATTTAATTAGAATGATGCTAAAATGTACTTTGAAACAACAATCCAGAAAATATAAAGTAATTATAGCTCACTCAGATGTCATTAAACTTGATGCATTCGATGGCACATGTTTTAGACGCTGGCAGATTAAGACTAGAATGTGGCTGACCAACCTAAAATGGCTTTGTGTTGTCACGAGTGCTCTCCCTGAGGTTGTGCCAGCTGATGCTGATGCGATAGAAAGGATACCACTGATGTGGAAAAGGCTAAATAGGAAGATGCAAATCAAGTCTAGCTAAAGGCTAAATAGGAAGATGCAAATCAAGTCTAGCTATCTCTGAAAGGACAATGATGTCACCTAGAGAGGGGGTGAATAGATATTTTTCCAAAAATTCATCCCCTTTTATCGTTGGCCTAAACTTGCAGCGAAATATAAATTAATGGATTTTACATAAGTGAAAAATCTAAATATGCTAGTCTTAACTAGTGCACAATCACCCTAAATAAGTGTGGAAGTTACAATCCTAAGGTGATAACATTATTCAATTCTAGCAAAAGATATGCAAGAAAAATACTAATTGAAAAAGGCTAAAAACATTGTTCACAAGGCTGAAAATACTGTTCACCCGAATACTCTGAGTTAACCCAGAGTCTCCGGGTTATATAGTTTCGGAACCTTCGAGTAAATCCAGATTCTCCGGGTTCTGTACAGAACTGAGCTCAAAACTGAATTGAAAGTACGCCTAAAGCGTTCTAGCCCAAACAAAGTGATATCGTGTGTTCCAAGTGATAATTTCGAGTAGATTTCCAAAAACTAGCTATTACAACACTTTTTTTACTGACTCGGAGTCTCCAGGTCCTTAGATCGATCATATCATTGCATCGTGACTAAGCTATGGGAGATGCGAAGGCGTTACAATAGGCTGCAACATGAGATAGAATTGCAAGTACACCGCAGATTGGTGAACCATGAGGGGTTATGTGGAGAAGGACATATGACGCTAGATGGGAGAGCAACTCAGTCTCACCATTTTCCAATGGTGCTAGGCACATGGGTACCTCGACCCCGTGGCCAAGGTGCGAGAGCTTCCAATGGATTGCAAGTGCCCCAATTCCATAATTTGGATGTCACGAGGGAAATGATGTTAAGAAAATTGCATGATCTTAGACACCCAAGTGCTCCTGACGACACAGACTCTCCCCAAGTTCATCTTTTGGATGAATTTTTGGAGAGCAACTCAGTCTCATCATTTTTTGCTGGTGCTAGGCACACGGGTACCTCGACCCCGTGGACAAGGTGCAAGAGTGCCCAATTGATTGCAAGTGCCCCAGTTCCATAATTCTGATGTCACGAGGGAAACGATGTTAGACACGTCGCATCATCTTACACACTCAAGTGCTCCTGATGGCACAAAACTCTGTTTCACGGGGGGTTCTAAGTTAGTTGGAGTTAAGAACCATGTAATAGGGTGTAACTTCTTTTTCTCGAAGTTTTGGATGATTAATTAGCTATGTTATGCCCCTAAGTGTAATGTATTTGTAAACTTATTGAAAGGACGATCATGATTGTTGGATCGAGTTCATTTTCATATTTGAAATTTTGTTGTGTGTGGAATGTTGTGGAAAGGCTACCACATGGCACCATACCTCCCAGTGGTTTGACTGCCATACCAGCAGTCTAACCGCCAATGCCAGTGGTTTGATTGCTAGTTTTGCGGTGTGACTGGTGACACTTGCACAAAACACATTGAGAGCGATGAGCTAGGCTACGTGCAAGCCCAAGCTGCACCTTATTTTGAGCATTCATTTTTCCATATTATAGGATGCTTTGGTGAGCATCACTTTCCTTGATCCAATCAAAGCTATTTATGCTAAATTGGATATTGATCTTTCATCTTCTTTCATCCTTGTTGTCACTAACAGGATGAGTATCCGCAAGAATTTCGGGAGTGATCTTCCTAAGGGTTCCAACAGGAACAATTCAACACTGCCCCCACCATCAACCATGGTTTGTTGATGCAAATTGAGAAAAACCATCAGGCTCAAGCTGCCCTTCTCGAAACTCTCATGTGCAACACAGCCCCTCAAGGAGGAGGTGGAGTCGGATGCCACGAAAACTTTTCAGACTTTCTCCGAACTCAACCACCTACCTTTACGCTTGCTAAGGAACCCCTTGACGCAAACCACTAGCTTTGTACCATTGAGAAGAAGCTCGAGCTTCTCAGGTGTGAGGACCATGAGCACGCTCTCTTTGTTGTCCATCAACTTTAGGGTGTTGCTGGTGCATAGAGGACCAACTATCTTGCCATGCATGCCGTCGACTACCCCGTATCTTGGAAAAAACTCCACGAGCCTTTCCGTGACTACCACATCCCCAAGGGTGTGACTAATATCAAGAAGCAGGAATTCCTAGACCTCAAGTAGAGAGGTAGGTCTGTCATGGATTACGTGCAAGAATTCAACCACCTAGCCCAATGTGCGCCAGAAGAGATCAACACTGATGTGAAGAAGCAAGATCGATTCCTGGATGGTCTCTCCACCAAGATGCAAGACCATCTATCAGCTCACGATTTCACTGACTTTAATAGGTTGGTGAGCATCTCCCTCACCATCGAGTACAAGATGAAGATCCACTAGGAGGAGAAGAAGTGCAAGAGGGTCATGTTGCCTTCTGTGGGCGAGAGCTCTCAACGTCCATGCATGGAAAATTATCCTCCTCCACCTCAAGTTTCAACTTCATCTACCCCACAACCAATGTGGGTGGTGCGACATATGTACCCCTTGTCACAAGGACATACTCCAAGACCCACCAGATCCCAATGGAGTGTGACTGGTGTCCATAGAGGTCCATGCTTTAACTGTGGACGTACCGAACACTTCACATGGGGTTGTTGTTTCCTAAAGCCAGGAGGTGTGGTGACTGCTCCATGACCACCACTACCTGTGCAATCCCTCATCCAGTCTCCAAGACTACACAAGTTCCCAAGCTTGACCGAGTGAACCACATCACCGCTGAAGAAGCTCAAGATGACGACGGTGTGCTCATTGGTGCACTACTCGTGAATTCTGATCCTACGATTGTACTTTTCATTTTGAAGCATCTCATTCATTCATCAAGAAAGACTATATCTTGCATCACAATATTGGCACTAAGATGTTACCGTCTTCCTTCCACATCGATGTACCTGATACCAAGCTGCAAGCCAATCAAGTCATTCATATGGCCAAAGTTCTCATTGAAGAATTTTCATTTTCCACAAACTTGATTGTAATGGATACTAGAGTAGATGTCATCTTAGGATTGAATTGGCTAACCAAACATAGTGTTCTTATTTATTGCGCTAAAAGAGTCATCTCTCTTAAAAATTCAAGTGGTTTTGCGGATACCCCTTCACCTTGGAGAGGGTGGTCCCCATCTATATTCCTTGACAAGTGTCCCAAAGATGGATCTCCTGTATATTCATGTGGTATGTGAGTGCCCTAATATTTTTCCAGAAGAATTGCCAGGAATGCCACCCCACTGAGATATTGAATTCATTATTAAGCTCATGCCTTGAACAGCCCTGGCATCCAAGCAACCTTATCGGATGCCTCCTAATGAGTTAGTGGAATTGAAGAAGCAGTTGAAGGATTTGCTAGAGAAAGGATTTATCCGACCGAGCTCCTCACCTTGGAGATACCTGGTTCTCTTTGTCAAGAAGAAGGATGACATATGGACTATCATCCACTCAACGATGTCACCGTTAATAACAAGTATCCCCTTCCTTGTATTGACATATTATTTGACCAATTGACTAGTGCACGTTTCTTCTCCAATATCGACTTGAGGTTGGTGTAATACCAAATATTAAAAAAAGAGTGTGTTGACCATGTGAACCAAATATTTGACTTGGTATGTAGTAAGAAGTGACATGGCATGTAGGACATGAGAAACTACAGAGAATCAGTAGCTTAACCGTTGTGTGTCATTGCAAATGTGTTAAGTGGAGGGCCCCCAAGATGCCTCTTCTGCACTGCCAGATGAGATTGCTCGAGTGTTAGGTATACGATCCAATTATCCACATACTGAGCAAATATTTTTGGGTACGGGATGGTTTGGCCCCCATGTTGTGTACCCTAACTATTCGTCCTCAGGATGTCAGAGAAGTGGGTCGATGTGTGCCTTACCCTAGAAGGCAAGGTGATGACATTTTTTAGCCTAAACCTTAGAAGGGTGTAAGAATTATCCTTATGGGGTTAAGGCAATCTTTTTACCGGCCGTGAAGAGGTGTTGAGAAGAAGATTAGAGTGATGTTCTGGGAGGTGATTTTAATCCTTTTAAGCCTAGTTGTTGATGTTTGAGATTTAGTTAAGACCCCGTGTTTAAGCTGGAGTGCTTGCATGTCTTATGTGTCAACTTCTTTAATGTTCGAGAGTAATCTATTGTAGTTGGAATGTCTATGCAAGTTTTTGAATGGTTGTTTGAGGTAGTTATTTTTTTAGGTTAGCCTAAGTGGAATGGTCCATTGGCTTTGGGAGTTGGACTTTATCGGTTGCAACGAAGCAACTAAATTGCGTCCAAGTGATGCTAACCTTCCATAAAGTGGTGTCAGTGGTGTTAAACATGTTTTGTGAGGTTTTAAAGTTGGAGTGTTGAAGGTTGGTGCTTGTAAGGCCAAGACATGATTGTTGGTTGAATAATGTAATGTTTTCTTGTGTTTGCCTAGCAAACCCCATCGTGTTTGACGTCTAGATTTGTTTGTTCTAAAGGAGGAAGCCAAGGTTATATCTAGCCCATAAGTGCTTTGGTGATGTTTAGGGTTTGTTGCAAAGGTTGTAGCCTATATCATCACGATAGGATGCTATGTCAGCTTGTCATCGTTGAGTGTTGAAGTTGAGTATGGTGAGTTTTGCTCATCAAGTGGATCTCGAAGTTTAGGGTCATCTGAATCTTTCTTGGCCAAGTAGCCAGAGATGTCCCTAGAGCTTGTTGTGGTGTTTTTGAGTAATTCTTAATGTGTGGTCCGATCTAGGATTTTCTTCTTTGTTGGCTCTCGTAGAGTGAACGGAGTTGAAAAAGTAATTGGCTAGTTTCTGGCTTGAGGGTTTTGGATCTTTCTTGGCTACTTTAGTTCATTCTCTAAGATGGAGATTTGATCGGGAGCAAGTATCCAGTATCACTTAAAGAAATACTTTGGATACTTTGTTGCTAGGATGCCAATGTGTGTCTTAAGAATGGCTTGCAAGATGGAGTTCACCTCAGAGTCTGAGCATTGAGATCAGAATTATGTTCAAAAGCTAGTGGGGTACTACCCTATTTAAAGGAGTGTTATGAAAGAGAATGACCTCGGTTGAGGTGTGCCTATATGGTTTTGGCGTCGTCCAGGAGGCAGTATGCTTTCTAGGGACCTGGAGAGGAGCGTTATCTGATGGCACTCAATCTTTTGACTATGAGCTAAGGTTGCAAAGGATGTTTCCTAAACTGACTTCGTAAAACAACTAATCTTATGTTGAATTAATAGAGTTGAGCTTGCATAAGGCATGTTTTCAGCCCTCTGCATGAACTTTTGCAGTAATCATCTTATCAATTAGATTAACCGTCATTTCTCCTGCTTTTGCAGAGGATGTGTTTCTCATGTGATGTTACTTTGAAGAAGTTGTGGTGTGGTTATCGATAGTATGGAATACCTAGGAGTGTGAGAGATGTGAAGTTCTTTAGAATGCCAATTCGGCATATTTCTGAACATGTCGACCATCGCAATGTATATATTGGTTTGGCTCCCATTGGATGGAAGGTTTGATGTTCAGGTTCGAAAGTGCAAGTCTAGGCTTATGCCCTAAAAGATGAGCCATTGGGTGTTCAAAACGTTTGAGTTGGATAAGTAGTTGCAGTCTCTGGTTATCTCTTCTAGACTCGGTGGTGCACTGGGGTAAGACTGACCAGCTAAAGGTTCATGTTTTGGAGTTAACGGTGTTGATGGAAGGAGTGAAGTGTCAATATTTCCCTTAGTCCTAAATCACAAAGGTTTCAAGGTTATCCTTCCTCTGAAGGCGTTGAGGTTGAGGCAAAGAAGGTTGTTTGTCCTTATCACTGTTTTTGACTCAAGTTTGTGGTGTTAGCTGAGAGAATTTTGTGTGCGATTACATCCACCAAAGAGGGTATTTTCAGGCAACTAATGCCTTAGTTTCGGCGTTTGTCGATGATAGTGTCCCTTAACTTGCTGGTATAGTACTAGTGGAGATGTTGTGTGTTCTTGGGGTCTATTTCTCTGTTAAGATTGTGAAGGTAATGGAATGGCATGATCATCTTTTCATGAGGTCACAAGGTGGGTTTTGGAAGGTGGCTCTTCTAAGCTCAGTCCTTGTGATAGTAAGCTGTGTATTCCAAAATGCATCATTGTAAGTTGATGTGAAGAGTGGTATCTTTGCAAGATTGTCACGGGATAAAGAGAAGACATGAGGTCATTGCCAGCTTCGTGGCAACTTATGGTGTTTGTCAACAGCCGAAAGTCGAGCTTAAGCGTTCTGCAAATCTATTACAACCATCGGAGGTTTTGGAGTGGAAGTTAGAGGCATTTCATCGTAGATTGTGTGGTTGGATGTCTTGTTCCCCTTGAGGTAAATATGTTGTTTGGGTTGTGGTGGACAGACTTACCAAGTCTGCACTTTTCATTCCAATGAAGACGACTAGTCCGGTACATGATTTGACTCCCTTGTATATCAGGAAAGTGATGAGATTGAATGGTGTACTGAAGTCGATCATTTCGGATTGGGATTCTAAGTTTATGTTTAAGTTTTGGCTAAGCTTACAAAATGCTTTGGACATGAAACTCACTTTTAGTATAGCTTTTCATCCTTGGACGGATAATTAGTTAAAGCGCACCATTCAGACTTTGGAAGGCATACTTTGTACTTGTGTTCTGTCTTGGAAGGAAGGCTAGGAGAACCATCTAGCCCTATGTGGAATTGGCTTATAATTATAGCTATCAGGCTAGTATTCGGATGGCTCCTTTTGAGGTATTGTATGGCTAAAGGTGTGCTTCCCATTTATGTTGGGATTCTGTCAGAGAGAGATCACTACTTTGTTTAGTTCAGCAAACATTAGAGAAGATACACCAAATATGTATGAATCTGTTGGCTACACATAGACGATAGAAGAATTATGCAGATGTCCGAAGACAAGACATAGAGCTTGCAGTTGGCGACCATGTTATTCTTAGAGTGTCGTTGATCAAAGCATTGTACGTTTTGTTCCCTCTGGAAAGCTTAGCCTAAGGTACATCGGCATGTTCTTGGTCAAAACCCAAGTAGGCAGTTTGGTTGTGACCTTTAACCGATCACATTAGAGCAAGATTTGACTATAAAGTGTCACCTGGTTTGTGTCTTGGACTCCTCAAAGCGAGTCATGAAAAGAAAAACTATCAAGTTTACGAGAGTCCTCTATGACAAATCAGACAGAACTAAGAAATGACTTGAGAGCTTGAAAAATAGATGAGTACGAAGTATCCTAAGTTCTTTTAAGTCTGATGAGTCATAAGTTTTGAAATATATATCTTATCTCTATTCCATAATTATTGTAGTATAGGTAGAATTTGGGGAAGAATTTTTTTAAGAGAGGAGAATGTAATACCCAGTATTTAAAAAGAGTGGATTGACCATGTTATTTAAACGTCCGTTTCTGATATTCGTGGCATCGCAGTGAGCCCAATAAGAATAAAGAAAAGAGAAAGAAGTGGATAAAGTGGTTGATGGATGGTCACCACCCCGATCCAACGAGACGACTCGGCTCACGCCGCTCTAGCCGCTCATCGCCCCCAGCCGTACGCTGCAGGGCGCCACGCCACTGCGCCGCCCCTCCCAGCTGGCACTACAGCGCCCCCCTCCCCCCTCGCGCCGCTGCTCCTGTGCAGCCGCGCCGCCGCCGTGCCGTTTCCCCATGCCGGCCGTCGCGTTCCACCGCCCTCCGCCGTCACCCCCGGCTACCCGTCCGCGTCCGTAGCCCGGCCGCCCGCTGATGCTGCTGTTGCCGCCTGGCCGCGTCATCAGTCGCCTGCCGCTCGCTGCCTCCCGGCCACGTCGTCTGCCTATCTCCCGCCTGGCCGTCGTCGCCCAGGCGCCACCTCCATGAGGCCGATGCCTCTGTCGCCGCTGGCGCCGTAGCTCACTACGAGATCAGGGCGAGGATGAAGCTGATCAGGGAAGTGTTTGATTATGGAATTCCAGAAACTTTATGCTGCTTAGGAAGAGCAAAATATCTAGCCGTGTTGGAAGAAGACGAGGTTCATTCCGTGGCAAGACTTCTAGGTGATTTGGTTGCATATCGTGCTTCTAGGACTGGATATTTGGGACTTTTAGCAGGGCTCGCTCTGCTGCAGAAGCATGGGAATTTTTCTGGTTTGCAGACTGACCTTGTGGAAGCATCTCGTGAGCTTATACAATAAGTTGCTTTCCTCCATCCATTTGCTGAAGCATGTTACACAGGACCACTTCTCGATTTTTGGAAGAAATCCTATTTTGTTTTCCTTGTGCATGGGTATATAGACAAGGTGCTTTAACTCCGTGGGCACGCGGAAGGCGTCCTGCACTTGATGGTGATAACTGGTGGCGAGGCCATGCTGCAGTTTTTCCTGAGATTTGTTAATATATATCACCTAGAGCACTTGTGCGAGGACGTGTTTGTCAGAATCATTTGGATATGGAATATGACTTCAGAAGCTGTTGGTGAATTAAGCCACCTAGAACTTGGATATTTTTGGTGGACATTGGTAGCCTGATGGAAAATCCATTCTTGCACATGACTTTGGTGGATCCTTTCATATCTGGAGAGATCTTGGACAGGAATCTGAAAATTGGCAGCCTTAAATAGTCTCGTCTGGTTATTTTGCACCTGCGTCTGACTTAACATGGGCGAGATCTGGCCAATATTTGCTAGCAGTTAACCATGACCAGGTGGTGGTACCTCTGATCGTGTTTAGGCGAGCTTCTTTCACTGCTATCGGTAAAAGCTTAGTAACTTAGGGTGTGACTAATGTTATGTTTAAATTTATGTCTCACATCATTTTAGCTAATTAAAATGGAGTATGCCTCATTAAGAGAAATAGCCTATTTACTTTTGGTTTCATATTTGGTACTTTTCAGTGATCGATGATTATACTCATGTTGATGCACTTATGCTTGTGCTAATCTTTATCGATTCTAATACAGAGATTGTCGTCGTGAGGTGAAGTATGTTGACCGGTTGTATTTATGATTTATTTCATAATACTTGGTGCGCTTGCTTATTGATGTGTGATGTTGTATGCATATATATATGCATCATGTTGCAATCATGACATTTCATGAGCATTATTCATGCTTTCGCATAAACTTGAAATTGTGATGATCACGATGTTATGGGAATGTCTTTTAAATTTCGTTGTCATATGCATACATGCATATCATATGGAGATAAAGATCGGTCACCGTCACCATTCCATGACTTGTATCGGTACATGGAGTTGCATAAGAGGTTAGCATCGTCCAACATTAAACTCTCAAATGGAGTTGCATCATGGCATTCATATATTCACATACCGTCTGACGAATATGAGACCCTAGAGATTTGTTACTATGATATATGGGCATTTTGGGTGTTCGTTTGGCAATCGCCATGTCGAGAGGTTGTACACCCTTGTTTGATTATTTTTTTCATACCATTATGAATTGTCTTTGTTTTAAGACATTACAGGATTGTATTAGCAGATATTGTACTATGTGGAAGAGTACTTTTTATTTCTCATGTCTTACCCATCTTCGAGAGTAAGCTTTTGCTTTCAAGTCAATTTTTAGTTAAAGTAAAGGTGATATATATATATACACACATATATATATATATATATATATATATATATACAATATATATATATATATATATATATATATACATACAATATATATATATATACATACATACATACAATATATATATATATACATACATACATACAATATATATATATGTACATACATACATACAATATATATATATGTATATACATACATACAATATATATATATATATACACAATATATATGTATATATGAATATATGTATATATATATACATACAATATATATATATATATATATGTATGTATGTATATGTATATGTATATGTACATGTATATGTATATGTACATGTATATGTATATATGCTGAGTTTCTCTGACCCGTTGATTTTTTTACATGTATACTTAGGTTGCTTTGACGAGCATAATGGGCCTGGGTTAGAAGCTTACACACTTCACACTGTTTGCAATCCAAGTCACTATGAATTTAACCAAAAATATGACTTCTGTGCATGAGATAAGCTCCTGGTGTAAAGGAGTTTTAATTTCTTATGCGTTGTAAAAGAGTTGTGCGGCTTGGTCGTGTTGTGAGGAGTCTTTTTCCTACTCATATCAAGTGTATGAATCTTATATTCTCCTACCTGTGATGTTATGCCAGTTATACCTCAACAATTATGGGAGGTGATGCTGAAATTTTTAACTTCGGCTAATAAATAGTTTTTGTTGTAGAGTAGTGCGTTACAGTTGGGTTATCATCAAACCAAGATTCGATCAGATGACGTTTTTAAGACGGCTTTCTCTACTCATTATGAGCTATACGAGTACATTGTCATGTTCTGGTCTAACCAACGCACTAACTTACTTCATGTACTTAATGAACACGGTTTTCATGGAAGAGCTGGATTCTTTTGTTATAATTTTTATAGATGATATTCTCATCTATTCCAAAGCTAAAGAAGAACATGCAGAACATCTTTGTGTTGTTCTTGGATAACTTTGAGATCACCATCTTTATATTAAATTCAGAAAATGCAAGTTTTGGTTTAAAGAAACCGTTTTTTGGGTCATGTCCTTTCTGAAAACGGAGTTGTAGTTGACCCGAGCAAGGTGCGAGAGGTTCTCAACATCTGGAGTTTTCTTGAACTTATAGGTTACTACCACTAGTTCATCGAGAACTTCTAAAAATTTTCCAAAACCATGATTGAACTATTGAAGAAAGGCAATAAATTTGAGTGGTCCGACGGATGTGAGGCAATCTTCCAAACTTTGAAAAATCTGCTTACTACTGCCCCTGTTCTTGCTCAACCAAAAATAAACAACAAATTCGATGTCTATTGCAATGCTTCCCGCATAGGACTCGGGTATGTTCTCATGCAAGAAGGTCAAATTGTCATCTACACTTCACATTAATTGAAGTGGCATGAAGAGAATTATCCGACTTATGACTTAGAGCTTGTGACAATTGTGCACGCTCTAAAATTTTGTTGCCATTATCTTCTAGGCGATCTTCGTCATATCTACACCGATCATAAGAGTCTCAAATACATTTTCACACAAGTCGATCTGAACATGAGACAAAGGAGATAGTTTGAACTGATCAAGGATTATGAGATGAAATTCCATTATCATCCTGACAAAGAGAATATTATTGTCGATGTCCTGAGTTGAAAGACTCGATTCAGTTGTCTCTCGCTCAAGCCTGGAGTTACCATGCTTTGTGATGATTTTCGAAGGCTTAGACTCGAGATGCTCCCTAAGGAATTCATTTTCAATCTTGAAATAAAATGCACCCTTCGCGACCAAATTAAGAAATCCCAGAAAGAGGACACCGACATGAGAAGAATTCATGACAAGATTAAGGAGAGGCAAGCTAGATGTTTTTCTGTAAATGATCAAGGTACTTTATGGTTTAGAAAACGATTAATAGTCCCTAAAGTCCTTGATCCAAGAAAGAAAGTATTGGATGAAGTGGAATGTAAGACCCCAACGCCATTCCATCAAATTAGTCAAGGTGCAATGGAGTAACCACACCGAGGATGAAGTTACTTGGGAGCGTGAGGATCGAATCCAATCCGAGTTCCCCAATCTTTTTGCAAATTGTGAGTACCATTCCATTTATGCATATTTTGGACATCTCGCATATTTGTAGTTCATCATCTTACATGTCAAAGAATTTTCCCAAAGGATCATGCTTAGAAACCATTTCAGTTGTGAAAAGACCCTCCTGACGGTGCAACCGCACTCCTTTCGGTCTAACCACAAGAGGCATGCAGTATCAATTTTGGTCTCTGCCGTCGAGCATTTTGACTGTGAGAGGCCTCCAAAGCCAAAAACTCTCTGTTCGATTGGCGGTCTAACCGCCATGATCATGGTCCAACCGCCATTATGTTGCGATTTGACTAGGCTTAGCCACAGTCTGATTGCCAAAGCACATAAAGGTCTGATGCCTTTCATAATTAATTTTCGAGGAATCCGACAAAATTCTATTTTTCCAATTATGGGAAACATCTTTTCCATTTCAAATCAATCATCGATCGTGACAATGAATAACCACCCCCCTCTCCCTGGAGTTTGCCAAATCTCGGGATGAGATTCTTTTTAAGAGAGGAAGGATTGTTACACCTTAAAACCCTAATCTAGTCATTAAGCATACATACACATCATGACATCACGCTTCAAGTTGCTGATTTTGATTTTAGTAATTAAACTTGTTTGAAAAAATGTTATGTTTTTTTATCAATGTGCACTTCCATCGTGTCTTGATAGTGGAAATTGTTTAGAGATAGTTAGGAAGACTGAGAGAGAGAGAGAGAGAGAGAGAGAGAGAGAGAGAGAGAGAGAGAGAGAGAGAGAGAGAGAGAGAGAGAGAGAGAGAGAGAGAGAGAGAGAGAGAGAGAGAGAGAGAGAGAATCATCTCAACCACCTCAACGGCTAGAGATCGACAGAGAGGACTTCCCTGAGCTCTCTAAAGGCTTCCCCGAGCTCCTTCTCGCCATCTTCTTCATCGGAGATGCTTCCACGCGACTTCTTCCACCTCAAGGCTAATCACCACCCCCAAAGTTCGATCTTCGAATTGAAACTTCTCTGGAGTTGGCCAACCCTATAGAAAGCTTTCCCGCGTCGAGGTGATACTTCCCCCATTATTTTCCTATCATTCTCGAACTCTAACTGGTCCCTATTTCATTTAGACCCGATCTCCACCTAGCCATAGACTTCATCTATGGGGTCCTCGAGTTTAGCCCTATGCATGTTATCCAAATCACCCAAGAAACACTTCCTTAGTCTTGTAAGGTGTTTTGGTACCCTTTATGGTCAAAGGCATCATCGATGACCTCATCGAGGTGTCATAGGCCAGGACCAGCAGTCTGACCACCGCTAAGGCCGGTATGACTACTAGGTTATGACTTGGTCGGTCAAACTCCATAGCCATGAGTCAGACCGCTACTAGGACTGGTCTGACCACTAGAGTCATGGTCTGACTGCCATGGGTCCAGTCTAACTACCTTGTCTACTTAGTACCATTTTCTTTTCTGTTCGACCCCTATGGTCTGATCGCCACCTGGACCAGTCTGAACGCCAGTTACAATACCCTGTGACCTTAGGCTGTTTCATGCGAGGTCCAAAACTCTTTTAACCCCATCGCTTAAGCATTCTTTTGCAAATGCTTTAGTAACATAACGCATTTCTCGTTCACGATCATGCATCATAAGTATACATTACCTTCGCTCATTTCTTTATTCTATACGTTCTTAAATGGTTTAGATAGTGACGTGTCGACAGTTCAAGCGGTCGAGGCCGACATTGAACCAGAACTGTACATGAGCAAAGCGCTGGAACAACAAGGCAAGCATCTAAGCATATTTTATCTTTTAGTTTGGATCTTGTGGTGTCTAATTTGATAAGTTATCGCTTTATGTATGTTGTGCATGTTAACGAGTAAATGTCAGAATTTATGGGTAGAACCTATGTGGATGCTCTGTTTCCTACCTTGAATTATTAATGATCCCCATCTTTATAACCTTGGTATAACAATGTTGTTGTCTAACTTAAAAGTTATCCAAGATGTTTAACAATACATAGGTCATAGGTAAAAGTCGAGCGGTGGTTTGACCATCATTCGCGAGATATAGGGTAGTGGCCGGGGTAGGTCGAAAGAGGAACCCGGATGCTATAGACCGCTTGCATCAATTAAGCATCGACCGTTAGTTGTCGTTGGTTTAAGCATTTTTTGTACTTTCTCATATTCAATAAATGTATGAATGAGCCGATTATCATACGCCGTGCTAACGCTTGACTTGCGAGCCTATGACGTGTAAGAGAAAAGGAATGAAGAGAAGCAAGGTACCAGGGAGCCGGGAGTGTCCGGGACACGCTCGCGATAACCCTGGTGCCATAGGGGCGTGTGCAAGTGGGTAGTTCCGGGTATGAGAAAGGTTATCTCCGAGGACAAGTAGATGAACCCGAGTCAAGTGAGTAAAGATGTACCCCCTGCATGGTGTACGATCAATTCGAATTGTCGCGCTCTCGGTTACGAGCATGCTTATATGCATCTGTATCAATCGTAGAGTTTCCTCCAATAGTGGAATGTTTATGGTATGTTGGGAAGTGGATAGTGTTGATTATGTTGGAGGATTATGATCAAGTGACAAATATGTTGGGAAGTGGCTAGTGTTGGTTTTGTTGGAAGGATTATGATTAAGTGACGAATATGTTTATGGTTATGATCTCATATTAGGAAGGTATGAGTTGTTAAGTTATAGATGCTCACATTCTTGAGTCAGTAAAATATTTTTTACGTATAAATTCATTTAACCTTGTAGCCGATTTCTTACTACATATCTCCAAATACATAATCTTTGGAGTTGAGTTATTATATATAACTGATATGGAATAAGTCTTGTGAGTACCTTTGTACTCACCTTGCTTTATTGCGTTTTACAGGTGAGGAAGAAATGGTGTATGGTTACTTCATGCCTGCCAATGTTGGCGACATGCAAGAGTAGTGTGAGCTACTCATGTTGTTTTGGGGTGGTGCCTAAGGGCAAATGACGCTACTGTCGGAGGGTGAACTCCTAAAACAAGAATCCGGAGGGACCCCCTTTGAGATTCGGCCGGGGGATGATTCTGAATTTGTTTTGCGGGTGAAATAAATGGGCGTAAATGCGATGGCAAGTGGAATGAAATGATCGGATGCTGAATGCAGTAAATGCACTGGAGGGATTTTTAGACAGGTTCGGGCCGCACTGAGCGTAATACCCTACTCCTGTGTGTATGCTAGAAATGCTCTGAGAATGTCTCTCAGGGATGTTGCTGGTTACAAGAATATTTGTCTATCCTAGAGCTTCGGGCTCCTTGTTCTTTGGTGATCTCAGCTTCTGTGCTTGTATTGGATCTCTGTCTTCTTCCTCGACTTCCTCCTTGTTCAACTTCTGTTACTTCTCTCCGAGTCCCCCTTTTCTGTGTCGATCGGCCCTTCCTTAAATACTTCACCGGCGGTAGCGTCCCCAGAAAGGGAGGGCACGAGTTCCAAGACACCATAAATGGGAAGCAACCATCATGGGCTGCTGCACGAAATGACGGGGAGGGTTGAAAATGCGCCCCCGTTCGATCTTGTTCGTCATGATGTCGTTCTGCAACGGGCACCGCGAAGAGGGCCCACCAAGCAGCCACCGAGCAGGCCGGTGTGCCCGTTCGGTCAGAGCGGGTCTGACATAGCAGGGCGGTAGGCAGGGCGCCTTGGGCCTCGCGATGTTATCCCGAGGCGTGCCGGATGATGCGGGAAGGGACCCGTGCATTAAATACCCCCACGCCTCCCTGCCAGGTCGTGACAGGGACTGACACCGAGCGTGGCAAGAGCAGTTGGAAGTGACAGGCCACGCGCCCTCTTAAATGCGGTATCGGGCCTTTCACTGGTTGACACCCCACCGCTAGACCTCTGTGGGGGCCACCGGCGAAGGACTTCTTAGGCCGTCGGGGAACCGAGTGCTCAGGGGTCACTGTTCACAGCCCCGAGCACTCTCTCCCGGATATGCCCTTTCTTGGTCCTCGGGGAACCGAGTACTCGGGGGGTCACTGTTCACGGTCCAGAGCACTCTCTCCCGGAATTGACTGTTCGGGTCCTCGGGGAACCGAGTGCTCTGGGGCTGCTGTTAACGGCCCTGAGCACTCTCTCCCAGAACTAATTTCCTTGGATCCTCGGGGTACTCAGGTGCTCGGGGGCCACTGCTCGCAGCCCCGAGCACACCCTTCCCGGTACTCAGCTTTTCTGGTCATCGGGGGACTTGGGTGCTCAGGGGCCACTGTTAACGGCCCCGAGCACTCTCTTCCCGGCTCTTGGTCTTCTCGAATCATCGGGGAACTCGGGTACTCGGGGACCACTGTTCATTGCCCCGAGCACCATCTTCCGGGACTTAGTCTTCTCGTACCTCGCGGAGATAATCCCCGCGGGAGGACGCCACGTGGCAAACTGCTGATCTAGCCTCGGGACTCGGGGACCCCTGGTTCCTGTGTCACCGACAGCTACCTATCTTTTGATGTATATAAACTTTATTTCTGCTGCGTAGTTACTCTAACAGGCTAGGAGATGAAACTATTGTATTTTGTTCTCCTAGCGTTGGTTGTTCTGTAAATTGTTGAACTTGTAATAACTTAAGGACTTATAATATAATTACATTACTTGCTATTTATTATTCCTTGATGTTATGAAGCTTGTTATAAAGGCGTATGTTCTGATCTTGGGCACAAAACACAAGCCATGATTTTTGGATTTGGATTCTCGTGAATCGTTGTTGGTCACGATCGTTGTGGTGAGATATGGTTTAGTACGTGGCTTGTTGAAAGACGGACGTGTGCTAGCTCTCCTCTTATTAAATGATCATCCTAATGATTTATCCAAATACAATTTGGATGATTTCTCACAATGACGATGCCTCTAGTTAGGGTAAGGAGTGGCATATCAATGATGTCCCATTGATCGCAGCTTTCATTGCCAATCCGCCCTCACTGCTGAAGGGACCGGTGACGTCCTAAGAGGGGGGTGAATTAGGACACTTACAACTATTTTGCTCCAAAAATAACACAAGATAAACCTATATCAATTTATATCTAAATGTGTTCTAAATTTATCTAGTGTGTCTACTCTACCGATTAAAGCGCTTGCAACCTATCTAAGAAGGTAAATTGCAAGTAAGTAAATTCGGAAACGTAAATAAGGTAGAGAGAGCAAACTAGGTAAAAGGATTTTTCTCCCGTGATATTGATGGCATGAATGCCACTTCTAGTCCACATTGGAGCTCCGTAAAGGATATGCTCCCGGTCGGCACCCGATCACGGCTCTTGAGCCACCAAGTCATAAAGACAAGACCTCCACTCGGATGAGCCACTAAGCCACTAAGGTAAGGTCTCACCACTAGCATATCTTCTGATTCCTTACCACCATGATCACTTTGGAGCTTAATCCACCAAGGCAAGGGTTTCCGCGTCCCCGTACACGCTTGTCGTCGCCGCTCCACACCAAGTCGAAGGGTCAACAAGCTTGCCGGTGAGTCACCAAGACTCTAAGGTGCCGACGTACCAAAAGGTACAAGCTTGGATCACTCCTTGATCCACTCTCTAGGTAGCAATCACCTAGCAATACACTCTCTAAGCCGATAAGCACTAATCACTCTTTAATCTTATGCTTAATTACCTTGAATGATAACTTTAAGCATTTTGGTTGCTTAGATGTCTTCTCAGGTGTATATGAACTTCTCTAGACTCTAGCTGCATGCCACACCATCAAATGACTGAGTGAAGGGGTGTTTATAGTCTCAAACCCGCGTACTAGCTGTTAACCCAATGGCTCTGAAAAGCTGTTAATACTGGATGATCCGGTGAGAATAGTAGTACTAACACCGGATCATCCGATGAGTACACTCTCACAAACTAGCCATTGGAACCTCACTCAAGACACTATGAACATCGGACAGTCCGATGTATACTCTTTCTTCATCACCGGACTTTGCGATGAGTTATCTGAGCCATCCGAGCCTCTGCATCTCATCTACACAAATTGCTCTGGAAAAGCCTCCGGTGTGCACATCTTCATCACTGTACTATCTGGTGGGTCGTCTTCGGCCAACTGGCCCAATGCAACTCTCTGAAAATATTACTCCGGTGTACTCATGACTTTATCATCGGATCATCCAATGCCTTGAGCTTCGCTTGCCTCTTTGTACTGTTCATTATCCGGTGTAATTATCTATAATACTCTTTCTTTATTACCAGACTGTTTGATGCCATCAAAATCTTCTACCCAGAACCAAATGCTTCGGTGTGTATTGCTTGTCAAACACTGGATCATCCGGTTAGTTGATTGTCAACTCCAACTCTTAAAATTACCTATGTTGGAATTGCTTTGATGCTTCTGCCCATTTTACACCAAACCATCTGGTGAGGTAAAATTGCCTCTGTCTATATCCGGTGTGTGCAACACATTCAACACCAGACCATCCAGTGAGAACAAAACTCCTGGGACTTCTCTAATTCGACCAAATTTTATCCTGGCTGAGATGGCTTCTTCATGTATTGCATCCATGAGACCTACTAACATAGATTCTTGACAAACATTTTAGTCCCATTGACTATATTCTCATTAATCACCAAAATCACAAACATGGCCTAATATGACCATTGTCCCTACAATCTCCCCGTTTTTGGTGATTGATGACAACGCAACCAAAGCAAATAGCAAATAACAAATGATACCAAATGTAAAGATCATAAATGAGGATAAAGTCTTATCATATTGCTTGGATGCATATTCTTACCAATCAGTCCCCCTTTGTTGTGGCTCCCGCTTTCTCCATTATCACTATCTCCCTTGATAGACCTATGCAAGATCTTCTCTTTTGTCGATCTAGGCACCTTATGTTGCTTCTAGCATCTTATTCTTCTCTTCCTTTATCAACTTTAGCATTCCTAGACCATCTTACTTGTTGCTACAATCTCCCTTACCTTGTTACTTGCTTTTTGATTTGGTCATCCAAATTCTCTCACTTTGTCAACAATCCCAAAAATAACTATATGCACATGTTGAACTCAAAGAGAAAAATATTAGAGTATATGAGAGAGACCTTCATAAATCATGATCCAATTCAATATATACCAATTGAATGGATATCACTACAAATGAATGATACCAATTGTAAGGTATAAAAATACAAGGATCACAATTTATGAAACTCACATAATATAGTCTAAACTTCTCCTATATGTGTGCATATATATGATGAGAATAAAATATATACACAACTAAATAATATGTCAAGATAGAAAGTTTGAGCTATATTATGCATGGAGATAGCTTAAATAAACAAAGATTTGACAATGATACCAATTGAAGCGTTTGAGCATTGAATACCTTCGGGGACATGTTGATTACTCCATGAGCCTACAAAAGATGTCACTGGCAACACATGTTAGTCTCAAAATCACAACCTATAGGATATACTCCCCCTAAATGTGTATATACAAGGGTTGAATACTTGCGAGATATATGCACTTGTTATTGATGACAATAGGAATTTTATCCTATAGATTGGATCATGGAACATAAAAGATATCAATTATAAAACTAGTGCCACAAAGAAACCTACCACTAATAAACCATATAAGTTGCTCATGGATAAGAGAGAAACACAAGCAACCTACCATATAAAAATCTATAGTAATCATTGCAATAAATTGAAATAAGCACATGCAATCCTTGATGAGGCAAAAAGAGCTACGTCAAATGAAAGGATTTTGCATCTAGCTTCATTACGTCTTTTACCTTTGGATGAGAATTTGGGTATATGATATTCATGATCTTCATCAATGCGCCCAATCTTGTATACTTGGCTTTTTTGCTTGAACTTCTACTTCATTTTGTGAGCCAAGTCACCAAACTCCTATAGCCGCTTCGAGGCTTCAAGTCTTCTTTGGAACCCAAACAGATTGGGGCCCTTTCAAGTGGGTGATGACTTCCTTGAGCACCCAAATGGGTTGGTTCCACCTCTGATCCTTCTTCCTAATTATGTGTGCAACCACCTTGCCATTTTCCTTCTTCTTGAGCTTATAGTGGTTGCTCTTTATCTTGTTCTTGTAGTTGGGCATGGTGTAGAGGTTGGTGGTCTTGTTGGAGAGGTTTGTCATATTCTCGTTCTCCCTGGTCTACTTCTTCACTTGCTTGCATTGGAAGAAATCATGGCCTTCTTGATGGTATTTGAAGCATGTCACGGTTGACCCCTCCGCAAGCTTCTTCACCATAAAAGAATAGTTATCTTGAGGAGGTTGGACATGTCCTTTACCCTTTAATCTCGCCAAGCCCTCCTTAAGCTTCTCTACTTCTTGCTTGAGCTCATAATTCTCTTGTGCAATGAGTTTATTAGATTGTTCTACAACAACATTCTCAACAATAATCTTATTGTAAAGCGGTGAGCTAGATAAAACATATAAATTATCACAAGAAGTGAAATCATCTACATTAGGATTGTAATTAAAAAAGAGATCGATTGGTTCAAAGGGATCTTAGTTTGAGATTCAATGCACTTAAATTTAGCCTTAAGCTCTTCATGCTCCTTGTTTAGCAAATTAAATTTGCACAATAATTATTCATAATTAGAAACAAATGTAGCATGAATATCATTAAGTATATTAAATTTGTTAAGCTCTTTTGATTGTTTCTTAAGAACCCTTTGTTGCTCATTGATCAAATGAAGGAGTTCATCATAGGAAGGAGAATTCTTATCGGATTCATCATCACTTACATCACTATCCATATCTTTGGCCATAAGGCACTTGTGAGATGACTTACGCGATGACGACTTGTGTGATGATAATCTTGAGAGAGGGCTTCTCTTGGATGGGAGGATGGTGAAGTTTTCATCATTTGAGCTTAACTCTTCATCGTCACTCACCCATCTTCATATGCTTGCAAATGCCTTGGCTCTTCCCCTTGTCTCCCTCTTGTTCTTCGTATTTTTCTTCTCCTTCTTGATATGATTAATTGCTTTGATAAATTCCTTCATGGAGATTGGGTGATCAATCTTGACATTGATCTTTTTTATATTCTTCTCCACTTGTGAGATGAGCTTGGTAACTTCGGGATCCATCTTTTCATCGCTTGAGAGGCTTTGCTCATCTTTTTTATAGCACTTTTCATCTTTATCTTCATCATCTTTACTTGAGCTTGACTCTTGCTCTTGTCTCCTTATACTTGCCTTCATGTGTTGACATTGAGCTTGCTTGCTTGTGAGATCAAGGTTCTTAGCGTCGGATGAGGAAGAATCTTCCACCCCCATATTCATTGTCATCTCATGGGCGGTGATCTTACCGAGTACTTAACTTGGAATCATCTTCTTAATGCCATTGTTGTCATAGATGATAGAGACTATCAATTTGTACTTCGGAAGAAGAGCTTGAAGTATTCTTCTCACCATTTGATCATCTTCAATTGGCGTCAAACCTAACCCATTGATCTCATTGACAAGAATATTCAAAAGTGGGTACATATCATTAGCACTTTCATGGGGTAGTTGCTTGACACCATTGAGCTTAGTAACAAGCACATGATATTTCTCATTGCACACATCATTTGTGCCTTCGTGTATTTCAATGAGACTATTCCAAATATCATGTGTATTGGTAAGAGAATAAACACGACTAAATGCATCAACATATATAGCTGATGAAAGGATATTCTTGGCCAATGCATATAATTGCCTCTCCTTGTTGGTAGTACGTTGCCTCATCCCTTCCTCGGTGACTCTCCAAACATCTAAGCTTCTAGCTTGCAAATAACAAGACATTAGAATTTTTTAACACGAAAAAATTGTGCCATCAAAAAGTGGAGCATTATGGGAATCCACCCCCAACCCGAACATCACAACTCTAGGATGTTAAGGCTATCAAGAGCACGAGAATCTGATACCACTTGAAAGGATCTGTGAGGTCCTAAGAGGGGGGTGAATTAGGACACTTAGAACTATTTTGGCTCTAAAAACAACACAAGATAAATCTATATCAATTTCTATCTAAATATTCTCTAAGCTTATCTAGTGTGTCTACTCTACTAATCAAAGTGGTTGCAACCTATCTAAGAAGGTAAATTACAAGTAAGTAAATACGGAAACGTAAATAAAATAGAGAGAGCAAACTCGGCACAAGCATTTTCTCCCGTGATACTGATGGCATGAATGTCACCTCTAGTCCATGTTGGAGCTCCACAAAGGATATGCTCCCAATCGGCACACGGTTACGGCTCTTGAGCCACCAAGTCACTAATACAAGACCTCCACCCGGATGAGCCACCAAGCCACCAAGGCAAGGTCTCACCACTAACCTCTCTTCCGATTCCTCTCCACCATGATCACTTCGGAGCTTAAGCCACCAAGGCAAGGATCTCCGCGTCCCTGTACACACTTCTTGTCGCTGCTCCACACTAAGTCGGAGAGTCAACGAGCTTGCCGGCGAGTCACCAAGACTCCAAGGTATCGACGTACCAAGAGGTACAAGCTTGGATCACTTCTTGATCCACTATCTATGTAGGAATCACCTATCAACACACTCTCTAGGTCTATAAGTATTAATCACTCTCTAATTTTGTGCTTAATTACCTTGGATGATCACTTTAAGCACTTTGGTAGCTTGGATGTCTTCTCAGGTGTATATGAACTTCTCTAGACTCCAGCTGCACGCCACACCATCAAATGACTGAGTTGAGGGGTATTTATAGTCTCAAACCCATGCACTATCTATTAACCCAACAGCTGAAAAACTATTAACACCGGATGATCCTGTGAGAACAATAGTACTAACACCGGATTATCTGGGGAGTACACTCTCACAAACTAGCCGTTGGAACCTCACTCAAGCCACTGTGAACACCGGACACTCCGACGTATACTCATTCTTCATCACCAGACTTTCTGGTGAGTTATCTAAGCCATCCGAGCATCTGCATCTCCTCTGCACAAATTGCTCTAGTGAAGCCTCCGATGTGCACATCTTTATCACCGGACTATCTGGTGGGTTGTCTTCGGCCAACTGGCCCAATGCAACACTCTCTGGAAATATTACTCCGGTGTACTCATAATTTCATCATCGGACCATCCAATGACTTGAGCTTCGTTAGCCTATTTGTACTATTTATTGTCCCGTGTAATTGTCCGTTGTACTCTTGCTTCACCACCTGACTATCTGATGCCTTCGAAATCTTTTGCTCAGAACCAAATGCTCCGGTGTGTATTGCTTGTCGAACATCGGATCATCCGGTCAGTTGATCTTCAACTCCAACTCTTGAAATTGTCTCTACTGGAATTGCTTCGATGCTTTTGCCCATTTGACATCGGACCATCCGGTGAGGCAAAATTGCCTCTGTCTATATGCACTATTCATTATGCGGTGTGTGCAACACATTCAACACCGGACCATCCATTGAGAACAAAACTCCCGGGATTTCTCCAATTCAATCAAACTTTGTCTCGGTTGCGGTGCCTCCTTCATGTTTGCATCTATGAGACCTACTAATATATATTCTTGACAAACATGTTAGTCCCATTGACTATATTGTCATTAATCACTAAAATCACAAACATAGCCTAATAAGACTATTTTCCCTACAACCGCCATCTTCGCAGCGGTGGTGTCCTCACATGTGCTGGCAAGAGGTGGATCTTGGGTGGCTCATCGGGACCGGTCTTACAGGAGGGGGCTGAGGGTTGGCTCCAGCTCCAATGACTTGTGCCCATTACAGAGGAGTCGGTGGAGGGGCCCGATGATGCCTGCTGCCTCCACAGCCAAAGGAGATCCCACCATCATCTCACGGACACCTTAGGCTCCTCAACAGCCGCCACATCCCTCTCTGTCACACGTGGTTGCAACCGTAGAAGCTTGACCCGATTATCAACATCAATGACTTTCTGGCCTCCATCGCCACAGTCTGTCTTCACCTCAACGCCCTCCTAGACGTTGTGCATTAGCCTGCTTTGCGGTGCGCTCACCGCGATAGAACTACAGGGTGGTGTTGATCCGCATAAGGATCTTGTTGCGTCCAACGAAGTAGGCACCATCCATGCTGTCGATGTTGCTCGCTGTCATGGCTAGGCATCGTCCGTCGTCGCATCCCGTTCGAGAAGACAAGGGTATGGGGTGGGGTTGGGTGTCAGCGTGGAGTGCTACGGGGTTAGGGAAATCGGGAGGAGACGAGAGTTGCGACAAAGATTTGGGAAAGGAAATCGGGAAGAGTCAAGAAAGGCAGGGAGGGGGAGGAAGAAAGGGGAGGGAGATGGAAGGATGACTGATGGGGCCAGGCATAGGTGCCAGTGTGGACGGGCTGATGTGGCGCCAATTAGGACAAAACCGAGATGCAAACCACTCGAAGAGGAAAGATAACTGATTTTGTTAGTGGAGAAGGTTACATAAATGATATTGCATTCATGGGAAGAAAATCGGACTATCATGATTGCTTTTTTTTAGGTAAGGACTTGCCTGATTGTTGAGGTAGGCAAGTGGACGTTTTCCTATTTCCAAGGGTACAGTCAGTGGGCTTTAATTGATTGGGTACAAGCGGTTGGACAACTAGGCCGAGTACTCAGGCCCGTATGTTCTGTATCACGGCCCATCTTAGTACAAGTCCACGCAACATCAGTTTGAAAGGGCAACAAGATCTAGGCCAATTTGGGCCTCGTTGTGGGAGCCGAATTGACGATTGCTATAACACCTTCAATTATCTATCTGTCCCCCGCTGGCTCACATTTTTTTTTATTTTTACATTTTCTAACATAAATATTTATAAAAATATACTTTGTATAAAAATATTTATAGGAATAGACGTCTACTACTCTCTCATAAAGTTACAATGCTTTTAAAGAGTTGTAAGTATGTTACGATGACGCGTGTCTTAGGGTGGTTAGGCCCATTTTCTAATTGCAGAAAGTACGTTATACTTACCGCTCTCTGAGAGGGTGATTAGTCCCCTTACCGTTTTATGAAAGGACGGTTAGGCACTAACGTTGTGGCATGTTTACCATCCTCTGAAAAGGCTTCTGGCTTTTGAGATGATGACAGACGCTTATTTCCGTAAATATTTCCATCCAATATATTGTTGTAAATATTTATATTAGAAAATGTATAAATAAATAAAAAATCTCTGACTCACTCCTAGACAGTTTTAAGTGGGTGGGCCGGGCCACTAACGCGGTGTGTGACGTGATGCTTTCAGGCTTTCAGCAGAGTTAAGGTCTTAAAGAGGCGTGTTCTAAAACCGGCAGTCACGTCAACACATACTGGAAATGGCACTGGCGAACGCGAACGCATCATGCATGTGTACAACTGATTAGCCACGTTCGCAAACCAGTTCATATAACAGCCGATTTCAGGCCAGTTCCTGACCGTGTGGTGACAACTCATGCTCATTGTAATTTGTTGTTTGCTGTAGCCAACTGATTAGCCACGTTGAGTAGGACAACAAGAAATTACCAACAGTATTTGTGTTAATTATAAAAGAGTGTGTGGTGTGGGGGGCCAAGTCTTTTCACTTTTCAAAACCCATTGGGAAATAAGAAATGTTAGATTGGTCCATGACTCCATAAAACTACACCTCGGTGAGATAAGATGCACACTTGCACTCAGCACACAAGTTTAGAGCAAGTTGTCTAGAAAAGAAGAGTTTATGGCAAGTGTCTTGGAATCCTTTACGGTTCCCCCACACATAATTGGTACCCAGTTGCTGCCCCCCCCCCCCCCTAGTTCCTAAGCCAGGTGCAGTGCATGCATCTAGCGAGATCACATGGCTCGAGGCAGGAATCTGCCGTTCACACCAGGAGATTCCTGCTCGATATATAGGTCCCAGGAAATATGGAGGACAAAATTTGTCAGATCAGCGGTTTATAAAAACTCAGCTCTGTGGGACGCAGAAATAATTATGGACGTCCAAATTTGTCAGATCAGCTATTTTTAAAGTTTAGGCCTGACCCCAGAACGCAGAAGCTCATATGTAGGCTGATCATGTTCCTAAAAAAGAGATCGTGCACCTTTAGTGTATGCTCTAGCTATGGTAGTACATGCGTATATACACGAAACAAAACCCAATTACCTAGATCGACCTTGGTATTACTCTAATTTCTAGCTGTCAATACTACTACAGAATTATTAAAAATAGACGGTATATTACAGACGGTTTCTTATGACCTATCATAGATAAAATATTATCAGATTATTGATAAGACAGATGTGTATGTAATAAATCAGGCATCTAGACATGAATAAACGTATAGATGGTTTTTATAAATCTATTTGTTTCTATCATACATACACAGAAGGTTTTTAGAAAAATATATCTATGATATTATCATAGACAGTTTCTTGTAAAATCCATCTGTGTCTATTCGATAGACATAAATGGATTTTATAAACATTCATCTGTATTTAAAGATCTGTGAACATTTTTAAATTTAACTGTCTATCTCCCCTGGCTCTTTTAGCTTCCAGCACACACAAACCACTCGTTTCCCAGACCCTTTTGGCTTCCCGCACACACAACCCCTCAATATAAAATGACGAGGAGTGTTCTTATTTCTCACTCATCATATTCAAATATGTAACTGCACTGAGAAGCGATGAGTGTTCTGCATCCTCACTCTCCATCAGCATCGGAGAAGCGAGATCTCGGTGGGGTCCGAATCCCCATCACTGTACCGAGGTGAGTATCATATGGTTCTCTATGCAGTTTTGTTAGAGTTTGTTAGGTTTTTATTGCTTCGAGCTGTGCAACTGATGGAACAAACTTGTTTCTATCATAGATCTACAATGGCACAATTCACGGCAACCAGGAGCTGGTAGGATGGGGTTATCCCTATTGCGGCTTCGACGGTGCAGATGCTTGGCCTCGACTTTGGTCGGGTGGAATTCGTCATCTTCACTGCTATGAAGGCCCCCTTTATCGACCATGTGTATGCCGTCAATTGTGTTCTCCATTCTGTTCTACCGGATAGAAATTTCTCCATTGTTGTTCGTTAGAATAGAGACATTTTTGACAACTACAAGACATACTTGAATGCCCATTTCTTGTTGAACCATAGCTGGTGGTTTGGTAGCAATGCAATCTGATTCTGGTTGATGTGTGAGATAATCAAGGTGCAACCAGATTCGGATGATTGTGACCTGCTAATTGAATATGATGCTTGGCTTGATATTGTGCTAAAACACAGGCGACTGAGATGATGTATATCATCTCATCCTTTTGAAAGACAATATCGATTGACCTAAGTTTGTTGATCACTTCTTATCTTTTTGGAAGACGACGTCACCATAATGTTAATCATTTCATTCTTTTGGAATACGGCGTGAATCGACCAATGATATATAGCTAGCTAGGTTTTCGTGTTCTGAACAATGTGTGATTTGTATTTATGTGATATTCTTAACCTTTGCGATATATGTATATATATGTATATATATATATATATGTGTGTGTGTCTATATATATATGTGTGTCTATATATATATATATGTGTGTGTCTATATATATATATATATATATATATATGTATGTATATATATATGTATGTATGTATGTATGTATGTATGTATGTATGTATGTATGTATGTATGTATGTATGTATGTATGTATGTATGTATGTATTTTGTGTTTTGTGTTTTGAACAATATGTCATCGATTGAACAATGTGTCAATGTATTTTATTTAATAATCATAAAGGGTATGTGTGTGTTATTCTTTCCCCTTATAAGCAAATTTGTTTCCTAACTGAGCCACAAACGGTTTTAAAAAAAATCATCTATGACAATTAGTATAGACGGGTTTAAACAAAACCCGTATGTGACTCTTAGTAATCACATATGAGTTTAAACAAACACCGTATATAACTCTTACTACACATAGACGGTTATCTAAAAAATCCGTCTGTGTGTAAGTGTATTTCAGACAGTTTTAAAACTGTGCGTCTGTGCGTAATAAGCTCGATATCACATACACTTTTACACAGATGTAATCTATAAATATCTATGATTTGATTTAAAATCCCTTTGTAAATATCTATTCTAGGGTAGTGCAGGTAAAAACTAGGTAGCTCCTCCCAGACTTGGATTATGAGACTAAATCAGATATAACCAACTTGACTCTATCATACCTCCATAAGACCTTCAAAGATACGAAATATATATGGATTCAAATTCTTAATTAGATTCCGTTCAAATTTGAAATAGTTATCAAAACATTTTCAGTAGAGCTAGTTATCCCCTCTTCCAGACACCCCTGAGGGCATGGCCCATGGCTGCAAAGAATATCCCAAGTGGTTTGTTTAATATTTTTGGTCAAGCCGATGGTTTGGACTTTGGACCCTGCCTCAGACACATTGCCAGCTCGATCCAATCGTAAGATTACGCCGATCGAGGAGTCATCGATCCGCCCATGACACGCGGACCAGTCCCTGTGGAAACCACACGCCCTCGCTAGTATAATCGCCCTCGCTAATCTAATCGCCCTTGCTAATAACCTAATCCCCAAGTGGGTTGCTAAAACCAGAATACCACCGGGCAGGAGCGCCAGGTGCAATGCACGCTGGTCCGGGCGCGCCTAATCTAATGCCTTATTGCCGTATTGGTCGGGCTTATGTCATTGCTTAGCTATTGTGCTCCACGCAAGTAGAAAAACAGAGTAGCTATTTTATGTGAATGCGAAGGCTAGTCACATTCTCGATCCTTCTTAGATTCTTGAGCGGTTGCAAATCTGCGCAATGCGCTAGCTGTCTGCGCATTGTTTGCTTTAAATTTACTTGGGTCTAGAAGTATTTGATTTATCTAATGGTTCCTGTCCTTGTGAACCCACATTTTCTATGACTAATTATTGCAACAAATGTGTCTAGGTCAAATTTTAGTTGTACTTATTTAAAATCCGTATAATAACTATATATATTGTGTTCGATGGTCAGGATCTGGATTAACTTTGATGGTTTTTTTTTGTTAGGTTGGGATATCACTTATATGAACGATAACAAGAATATGTCACTCTGAGATGGCTAGTTTGTGGCAGCTAATTCCAGTGAGATTTATTGCCATGGCTCTAAAACGACGCTTTTAACTAGCTAAATGCTTCATTCAAATTTAGAGAAAATTACTACAAATTAAACAGTAGGAAATAGTTGCAAACAAATACACAATTAAAATGAAGATAGAAATTTATCCAGAATTGAAGCCTCATATAGTTGACCTGAAGACTAGCAAGGCTGTTAATTAGTTAGCTAGGAGTAAGTCCTTAAAAATATTCAATTCTTCTGTTCTGGCCCCAAACCGTGGGCTAGTTTCGCCATTCATCATAGGGTGACAATTCACACTTGTTCACGGCACATTTGGGACATGCAAGTGTGTGCGCAAATGTTATGGGAGATAAACTAGCTAGAGCCCTGGTTTCTTTTGTTTATTATTTCGATGCCTTTACCGTACTGGTTTTCTCCACAAACTAATCTTGGCCTTATGCAAAGGACTTGCGCTTAAGAAACTTAATTAA
Organism: Phragmites australis; assembly: GCF_958298935.1. Classification (NCBI taxonomy): domain Eukaryota; kingdom Viridiplantae; phylum Streptophyta; class Magnoliopsida; order Poales; family Poaceae; genus Phragmites; species Phragmites australis. Next base: position 5,100,581 of record NC_084922.1, read on the forward strand.
ACTAGTCAAATCAAACCAAATTGACAGCAAGCAGACTTTGAATATGTATCTTGGATTAATTTAGTTTATTGCAATTTATAGTGTGGTTATCTGAGTACCATGCCCATAGACTGAGCCATAGACGTGTGTATTAATTTCATACTCAAAACTCAAAAGTCGTCCAGCGACGGAAGGCGAAATGTATTTTCTATAAAGTTCCGCTTCCTCCATGATACTGTTTTTCCTATTTATGCATAACATAAGGGGCGCACTCATGTAAATCTTTGGAAGCTTTTCCTCATGTGATGATCGTCTTCATAAAGTACCTTAGGAAGTAGCATGCGCCTCTCGATCGTTATTTCCATTATGGTCATTTTCTCTTCCTTTTGTCTTAGTTTTACATATCCTTCTTCATCTAATGTGCTAACTCAAAATATGCATTATAATTTATGACACATGTAGTGCTATGTTGGGTCCCAGCTAACAAGATACATATACTCTCTAGTCACAATTAAGTGCAATTTTGTACTATGGTAAAGTCTGCTAACACTATGGCCATAATGTATGTTATTCTATATTTCTAAAAAACTAGTTCAACGTATTATCATATTATGGGAGTATTTTCTGAGAAAAAAAAAATACTTACTACCTCCATTTTCAAATAACTATCACCATTGACTTTAAGCATCAATGTTTGACCGTCAATTTTTCACAAATACACACGTAAATCATTCTAAGTATACAACATACTTAAACTATTTTTTATGACAAATCTAACTATACTATTTTTATTTTACTTGCTTAAATATTTTAAAAATTATTATTGGTCAAAGTTACTAATTGCTACAGTACTAGTGTCAATTATTTGAAAACGGAGGTAGTATATTGTTCCTCATGCCAATCAGTTTAAATTTTCATAGGGATGTATATTACTACCTCTGTTATTAAATATGTCGTTTTAGGAACTTGATTTTATTCTTAAATAGATGTCATTTTAGGTTTTTAAGGTGGTGTTTTATTAGAGTGTCTATATTAAAGGCTATTGGAAAGTGGAGTTTCAATTTAATGAGTGTGATGGATTGGTGATTTATATATCATTGATTGAATGTGGAAGAAATGAAGAAGGTAAACATGTCATGCATGAAAGAATTTATTACAATCTTATTCTATATGTCAAAATTAAATTAACATCTAAAAAAGAACGGATGTAGTACCTGTCAAAGTTTAATAAAAGTTAAGATTGTTTGCATCAATGACACTATTTTTGATAAGGCAAAGAGTATATAGATATATAAGCATAGATATAGGACCAAACTAGTTTTTTTGCGCTTCCATATACCCGTTATCTAATATTTACATCTAAATTAGTTCTTTTGAATCCTGATATCATGGGTAATCACAAGTTTGCAACTATCCTCTCTTACTACATGGCACCGGGGGCAGCGAGCGGAAGCTAGTTCGGGAATATGGTTTCATGACAGCGCGCAACAACAAGAGCTTCTAGAAAATACTAAAGAATATCCCTTCACTGTTGATCTTTACAGTCGGTTTTGAAACCGATAGTACGTAATGGACAGTGATAATCAGATTGCTATCACTGTTGGTTGTTATCCACCGATAGTATTAGTATTTTCAGGAAACAAAAATAAATAAATGAGCCTGGCTCGAAATTGAGTCGGCTCAGCTGCCGCCACCACGCATCAGCACGCTCCGCTGCCGCAGCCGTGCTAGCTCATCCTTGCTTCACCCTGCACAATAAACACGTCGGCATGAAAGCCTCCACCACATACACGCTGATAAGGTCGCGCCTGCCCGTTGGCATCCAGATCAACATGGCGAAGCCGCGCTCGATCTACTTGGTCTTCTAGCACGCACAACGGTTCTAGAACTAGACGGTGTCCTAGTGCGGGTGGAGTTTACAACAATTAAGAATTGGCAAGGCAGTCATATACAAAACTAAGCCAAGAGCTGGGAGGGAGGGGGATGGGAGCATATGGTGGGCTCGTGGACTATGTCGGGGTGGTAGGATCAGAATGACAGCTGCATCATGAGGTTCACGAGCTCGTCAGAGAGCACCAGGAGCGCAGCCTTCAGCGCGGGTGCCGTGTCGAGCTTGAGCTATGTCTAGCGCCGCATTAGTTGCGCGATGTAGACGTTGGTGAGCCCTGTCTCAGCAGAAACATCCAAGAAGCTCTTCCTGGACTCCGCCTTCACCACCATCAGCTGCAGCCCTCGCGCCACTCTCCTCCATGCCACCCACCTCGCTCCCTTAGCTTGCTCGCTCTACTTGTCGCCTTGAGTTGCGCTCACGAGGTGCTAGAGGAAGTGGGCATGGTAGGTGGGGGTCAGGGCGTGCTAACGTTCCACTCATGGTGCGGGTCTTGCCGCCGCCGCTTCTTCTCCCCGAGGTTAACACCCAGCACAAAGACTACTGCTCAGAGGAGCCCGCTAGGAGGTCACGTCACTCCCGCGCCACTCAGAGGCCGGGGCTTGTCCCTACTAGGCTCTGGCTCCGTTACACACCACTGGAGAGAGAGGCACTTGTGGAGGAAAGAGATAAGGTAGAGAGAACATCTGGAATGGAAGAGATAAGGGAGAGAGAGCACACCTATGAGCCGGACGTGAGGACCGAGAGCCAAAATTGCATTAGAAATAAATCCAGGTCCAGTCACACTATCACTACCGGTTGGTATTACGAACTGACAATATTAGTATACTACCGGTTGTCTATATGAACCGACAATAATAACTCATTATCACTGCTGGTCCTTTTCTAGAATCGGCAATGATACTATTTTTCTTACGAACTGGCAGTGAAAATTATATCACTGCCGGTTTTAATTGATCCGGCAGTGATGAGATGGCAAATAGTGGCAAATAAAATTATTTTGAGATAGAGGCAGTTGCTTGGTGGGAGATAAGTTATGAATTGGTTAGTACTTAGAACACTAGAAGTAGTGGACGTCTTGGTAGATAGTGCATCCCCCATTCAACCAGATCTAGTTCTTTCTATGGATCGATAGTGGGTAATGGTATCCGTAGTATTCATATGATCATATCCTCGGGTATCCACGAGATAGCAAAACCAATAATGCAGCATTTCAAGAAGAGAAATATTAAAACACTAGTTTTACTTCATCCCCAAAGTTCTATATATCTTCTTGAAAAGATCTCTATATTTAATCCTTATACTCCAGTTCCATAGGGAGATATTCGCCAAAAAAAAAAGCGAGAAAATGAAAACTACTTGAAGACATTTTACATAGTTTTGAGAAAAAAGTCAACAGTTACGTATCATGTTCTATTTTGATTCGTACTCGGTAGCTTGTACCATATCAGAGTAAAACAAGCGGATTAAGCCTGGATGAAGTAATAAACAATGCAAGAAAGAATCGATGAGCTGCCTTCGATCTGTTCTTTTTTTGAGAGAGAAAACAACTATAACATTCAAGATATAGCAATTATGGCCCATGCATGATAGACTGATGGTAGCTGTTAAAAGTTAAAACAGACTTCTATTTTGCTATTGGATAGTATATATGGCCGGAGACAAAGTAACAAGCTAGAAGTCAAGAAGCGAAGGGCAACGCATGCAGGGGCAACAGTTCCAATCAATTTGCAATCAAGTACGTATATATCGAGTTGTATGTACCATTTAAATTTTCTTGTTATTTCCATATTCCCAAGTGTATATTTAGCCACATAAGTAAGCAATTAACATAATACTGTTAAATTATTAACGGAGGAAGCATGTCACCCCAAGTTCCACGGCAATATAGAATGTGAGGACTTGAACCTAACCAGCTAACCTTCGTGCCCCGAGCCAGTAAAGCCGACGATATTCCTTGAATAACAAATAACATTGTCGCCGTTGTTTTTGGAGCACTAGTGGCCGATGATTCATCGTTGAAGCAGTACAAACATTACTGGAGTGGCAGTACGTACTACCATTTCATATACTAATACAACTTGGCTTTGTTATGGCGAACAGAATAATTTATTTCATGATGTGGAGCTACTAGTTTTTTTAATGTATACGGTCTCTGCATGGCTTGGTACGTGATAACCTAAATCCTCAACCACTAAGGCCTGTGAATCTTAAAAGAATCGAATCAAATGCAATTATTTTGGCAGTTAAGCGAGCAGACTACTAGCGGTTCCAGCAACCACGCCTTAAGATATATTAATTTGAGGATTCCTGAATTTATAAATTTTTTTCATTTTTAATGGATGAAACATTTTCTTTCCTATGCCTAAGGCCAACTCACATGTTCAGAAGTATAGAAAGCCTCATTTAATTGGTTTTACAATTTTATCTATGTTAGAAAACCATGTAGCATTCCAGCAAAGAAAAGCAAGTAATGTATACCTAAATCTAGAAATACATGCCTTTTTAATAATTATGAATTGATAACTCAAAAGGAAAACAATACAATGAAAGACACTATTATTACTTATGCAAAAAGCTTATGAGGCATATTTTTCTAAATCGAATGAACTGCCAAATTAAGCCTCAACTGAAAAAAATGGAGCTTAAAGTGAAAATAACGCTGAACATAACCATGATATTTATATGCTACTTGTAAGCGCCACTTGAAAAAGGAACTTCACATTTTATTGGCTAGCGATTTAGCGTGTAGCAAGCACCATAAATTGGATTTATCTTCTATATCCAAATAGATAAATCGCTCCTAGTAAATGCTTCATTGAGTTACGGATATACTCAAGTTTGTATACACTGGCAGGGGTGTATGAAGCTACAACCAAAATAATGGTGGTGCATCACTTCATCATACATATAGCGACATATACAATTTAAAAGCATAGTGATTCATAGTGCATAATTTTGGATTAAATAGGTACAAAGATGGTTAATATAAGTCGATTACTACGATAATTGATTTACCCTGGTGCCTATGCGCTCCCTAGCTAACGTCACGTAGCTTCATAGTCACAGGAGATCTTCTCTTTGGAATATGGGGATTTTTCATCTTTCGTCGTAGGTTTGAATTGTTTCCCATCTTCAAAGCAGGATACTGATATGGCAATTTGGTTTCTCTGATAAAATAAGAGAGGATGTATATGCTACCAATATGCCTTCCGTGTACTACAACAGAACTGGCTAACATTGCTGGTTGCAAATCGGCCTTCACTGCTAGAAGTAAAACTGGCAGTGAAAGTTGAGCGCTATCACTGTAGGTTGTGAACCTGACAATGAAACCTTTTTTCTGAAAAAAAAAAGAATCTGAGCTCGAGCCGCCGCCACGCCGCTCATTGTCATGGAGCTTGAGTCTCCATTGTGGACCTTGCCGAACCCACCTCTCTACACGGACCCCCCTGGTCGTCGCTTGTGCCAGCTCTACGTCCCACACACACACATCCACAGCGACACGAAGGCCGTTGTCACATAACATGCCACACCTCTAGCTCACTGCCCACACCGCACCACCGTCCGCTCCTTGCCCCAGCTCGACGACACACACATGCACATGCAGATGTGGTGGCACAAAGGCTACCACCACAGAACACGCTGCACCCCCAGTTTGTTGTCCGTCGTCCACTCCCGGCCCAAGCTCAACGATGTGTATCTCTGACCCTAGCGAAATCCATTTTTGGATCCCACTGTAGATACTCGCTGGATCCCATCATGGATCTCGCGAGGGGAGGAGGAGGAGGCCGGTGGGGGAGGTGATGAGAGAGAGAGAGAGAGAGAGAGAGAGAGAGAGAGAGAGAGAGAGAGATGTGCGTGGTGGAGGAGATAAGACAAATGCACTCAACGTTGTGAAAATCTCTAGAGCCGGATGTGAGGACGAGCCAAATCTAGAATTGATCAAAATTCCAGATTAGGAAGGACTACCAGTGGTGATTTGTGGCAAGAACCAGCATTGATACTGACTATTAGTGCTGGTTCTTAGCGGCTCTATTATGGTTCGAGCGTGAGAAATTAAGAACCAGAAGTGATACATTTTTACTGTTGATTCCTGCACAGCCGTTAGTGATGAACCATCATCTATGACCGATTTTATATAGTACCATTACCTTAACTTTCGTGATCACTTGGACACCACTACTGTTACTTGCATGTAGATTTTAAACTTGTACTACAAGAGTAAGCCCCATAGGAAGAAAGACTATATTTACAATTGCTTGAAATAAAATGATATTAAAAAAAGTGGTAATTCAGACACATTATGTTTGCAAAAGTGATTAAGAATAGGAAATTTTGATAAAACCTGTCCGCGGCTTCTATTTTTGCAAATTGAACACATGTATTTCTTCATTGTTGTAAAAAAAAACCTCTAGTGATATTGACTATACAATAAGCCGCTTGTATGGTTTCTAACATGTAATGATCATTTTTCAGTGTAACAACTTTGGAGCTCTGAAGCCCCTCTTTCAATTTTTGAGCATAAAAGAGAAAGAAAAAGATATGAAGAAGAGAATGAGAGGAGGTGGAGAAAGAAGAAAAAAGAAAATAGAGTAGTTAGTAGCTCCGGATCTACTACTGTTTACAAACACCCACATATATTTATGTACGAGGATTTTAGCGATTTTCCCTCGGGGACCCGATGATCCAAGAACAGCTAGCCTGTGACCCTGTGTAAATGTACCTCGGACATCAGTGCCGAACCCATCGGCCGCACATCCGCGAGGAACACACGGAACCAGAAAGAGGGGATGAGATTGAAGAGACGTACTACTCCTACCAAGTTGGATCGAAAAGAAGAATCGGAGGTGATAGTAAACAAGCGGCAGGTGGAGCAAAACCGCCCATGGATCGGGACCTCGGGCGCCCACAGGTGCGCGAGAAGACTTGAGCTGGAGAGCGCGCGCGACCAGGGAAACCGCTCTAGTTGTACGTACGTACGAGTACGACGGGCCCCAGGTCGCTGGGAGACCACCGGGACACGCGGCGAGACCTCACGCGGTGCGCGGCGCTGTCCTTGGGCCGATCGACCCCACGTCCCGCTCCGCTCCTGCCAATGCGCGCGCGCAGGCGCGCTGCTCCTGGAAAGCGGAAGCGAGCGCGCCAGGAGGCGGGCGTGGCGATTCGTCGGAACCGAACATTTGCGTTGTGCCGTTGTGATCTGGCGCTGGCAGGCCACCGCGCGCGATCGACAGGGCGTGGGCGCCACACGATGACACGAGCCCCCACTGCGCCACGTCAAGTTACGGAAATACCCCTCGTAGCAGGTGTTAATGCGTCTGTGTATCATTACGATTCGTGTTCTTAGGGTTTGTCCGCCGGATTCTTCCATGGACTCATGCCCACTGTTCTGAACTGCATGCATATAAGAGTTTCTCTAGTGTGCCTGTTGATTGATTAATTACTTCGCAGTGCAATCATAGTCGGTCAATGCATCCCTATATACGACCATGTTTTCACTTTAGGTTTTCTTTGGAACGTAAGAATGTGAAAACACATGAATATGAAAAATGCAGAAATAAAATAGAAATGCATATGTAAAACAGATGAGATGATTGAAAAATATAGGAATCATATAGGATTGAGTGTTTGTATGGAGTGTAGAAAAAACATAGAAATTTATGAGTGGCATATATCTTACTTTTGTAATCAATTGACTCATCTCTTCCTCCTTTCTTCTCTGTGAGTGTGATCTCTCTTTGTTCTGTATGTGATTTGCCTCCGTCCTACGCAATGACAGAAAAAAAGAGGTCCACTCAACTTTCTTGTGTATTTCCTATAAAATCGGTTGCCAAGGAATTTTTCCTCCAAATTTCCTACGCCTCAATCCTACGGACCAAAAGGAGCGCTGTACAGTGCCAGTTCTAGAGGATTGCCGATTCTATGTCTTTCCTTTAAAAATCATGCGAACCATTGCAAATCTTACTTGAGAATGCATCTTTGAATAACTCTTTTTTACTCTATATATATAGACACACACTGTATATCTATTATGTGCCTAGCCGCACTGTATTTCACTGTTGCGCCACCCCGCAGCTACGATCAAAAAATAGTATAGTTGCGACTCATAAGATAGGTTAGTTACTACAAACATATATGGTTGTAACTGGGTACCTTATTTAGTCGTAATTATGCATTTTTTTGTCATATGATCAATTGGGTCACCTCTGCGCACACCCCGAGTTACGATCCAAAAAGCAGTAAGTTACTATCGTAACTGACTATTTTCTTAATCGTAACTGTGATCACAACTGGATCATCTCTGCGCACACACCAGTTACGATAAAAAAAAACACTATAGTTACGATATATAGTTACTATCGTAACTGACTTTTTTTATCATATAATCGTAACTCAACTATCTGTGTTGTCATAACTAACTATTTTCTTAGTCGTAACTGGGGGTAACGTAGTAGTAAACTACAATGCTTATCGTAATTATACACTTTTTATCATGTGATCATAACTCACCTATACGTGCTATCGTAACTGACTAGTTTTTTAGTCGTAACTGGGGTGATGTGAAGGTAACTGTAGCAATTAAAGGTGGCGCAACATAGTTATATATATTAAGATCCGAGCTGTAGTGGTGAAGTGTCGTCGATAGCCTCCATAACTAGCCAAATGTTGGTAGCATATATATTTTGTCTTAATGCGCTTGAAAGCATTAAAATTATTTTGTTCTTGCTGTAAGACATTATTACATAGCACCGTTGGGGTGTGATGACAACATGTAACAAGAATGATACATTCACTCATAAGGCAGTTTTCTGAATAACCAAGTGCCTATACCAAAAATATAGTTAAGGTACTTAGTTTATCTTACAGAACCTTCCATTAGATTCTTTCTTTTATGAGCAACTAGTCCTATTCAACTCTAGCTGAATCCTACCTAGGACCACTTCTTGACATTTTGAAAGTTCAACCTCAAAGCCTCATGAGACCCGTCTACGTGCATGAAACTTGTAGTCCAATAAAATCAAGTTTCCCCAATCTCCTTCCTAGTAGTTCGATAGGGGGCATTTGGGTAATTTGCAGGCCAGTGCCCACCCCTAAACCAGCTTTCCACTCCCAGGGAAACCGGAGGCTTTCCCAGTCCGGTGTCCACCCTCCGAAGAACCAAACGGCTCCACCTCCCGATGCTTTATATACACCCTCGCACCTCCGTTTCTCCCCTCACACCCACCATTCGGGCCTCTGCTCGCCTCCTCCCTCCCTCCCTACCGGCCATTGACCCAGCGCCGGAGGCTCGGTGAGGATCCTTGGATCGACGAAGCGAGTGAGTGCATACAGTGATAAGTGATTCAGGATGCGGATGAGTTGCAACGGGTGCCGCGTGCTGCGAAAGGGGTGCAGCGACAACTGTGCCATCCGGCCGTGCCTGCAGTGGATCCGCAGCCCTGACGCGCAGGGAAACGCCACCGTCTTCCTCGCCAAGTTCTACGGCCGCGCTGGCCTCATCAACCTCATCACCGCCGGCCCCGAGCACGTCCGACCCGGTATATATGCACCCATATAAGCCTACACCCTTCTTGCGGATCGTCCTGCGCTCATGTGATCCCCATGTATGTGCAGCAATATTCCGGTCGCTGCTGTACGAGGCCTGCGGCCGCATGCTCAACCCGGTGTACGGCTCGGTCGGCCTACTCTGGTCCGGGAACTGGCAGCTCTGCCAGTCCGCCGTCGACTCCGTCCTCCGCGGCTTGCCCATCGCGCAGCCGCCGCCCGCCGCCACGGCTGTCCCGCCTCTCCGGACGTGCGACATCCGCCACGTCGCCAGGAAAAGCGATCACGGCGACGTGACTGCTGACCTCCACCGTGTGGCAAACATCTCTCGGGGGCAGTTCAAGCGACCCGGCGGCACCCACAGGTCCGCAGGGTCCGACTCTGGCATCGAGCTCGTCTTCGACCAGCGGTCGGCCGCCATGCTGGTCGACGTCCGGCAGGCGCAGCCGCTGAACTGGGCGCCACGCGAGCCGAGTCACGAGTCTGCCAGCCATGACGCCGTGCCGGAGACCAACAGCAACACCTCGGTGGAAACCGTGGAAGTCTCTCATGTCAGCCAGTCCGAGCCGGATCCACCAAGAGAAATCGATGGGAGTGACGCTGGTCTGGACCTCACACTAGGTCTACTACCTCAGGTGCACAAGACCGGTCGGTCCGACGTTGACGACGGCCAGCCTGATCACAGAGGCAAGACGGTGAAGCTTGGCTTGGCGATTTCAGCAGCTAGATAATGAATAATATAATGAAGTCGACGGACGGATATACTGATCATCGAACAGATGGACTTTTGATTGTCAGGAACTCTTCTTAACGATGTTTCAATTTGTAGGAGTCGCTTTTGATGTTTTCCAGTTTTGGAAACATCGTGTAACATTAGTCCATGCCCTTTATTGACTTTCAGATGTATTATACTCCATTTCTTCTGTTCTTCCTTTAATTTCACTTCAGATGCTTTGGTGAGGTATAATCATATGTGTACCATTTATAGAGCTTTATGTGCATGCTCGTGTGTAATTATATGATCGATATATACAGCACCTAATATATCTTTGTCTCACGTAATGACTTCCTTATGATTTATGAATTATGATCAGTCGAGGTCAGCTGCTGCTCTAAATATATATGCTTGATTAATTGTATACATGAACTTTCGTTATTTCATTTTAAGTTCCATATATCATGGAACAATTTAGGGTTACATATGCTCACCACCACGGAACCCCAATAGGTGACCGGTGGGCAACACAAACTAGCTATATGTCTCGAAATCAAATGGATTTGTTCTCAGAAATTATCAAATGAACAAAATGTTAAATTTCTTGGTTAAACAAGAGGCTCCTGGTGTGCATATATATACTTTTTCTAGATATGATAAGATAGTACTCTATCACTTGTAAATATTGGAAAACAACGATTGGTGCGCTAGATCTTCTCCAAAGTGAACAGTCGCAGAGGTTGGAAGTTCTAGCTATTCCAATGCACGCTAGACGGTGCACATGTACCGTAACTAGTTGTTCTTTGTCCATCTCTATGTGCTGAGACTGTAAAGGAGCACACACCCTGGAGAGAGAGAGAGAAAGAAGCTTTAATTCCTTGGTGCACGCTGCGCCCCCACAAAGGGGAGGTTCAATGTATATGGCAAAAGCATGTCAATAGGGAGGCCAAGTTGCATAAATAACAAATGCAGAAGTTAGCTAGGGTTTGATCATCTCCAAACAGCAGAAGGAGAGCTGACAAATGAAAGAGCTAAGTCTTTTTTAGCCAATTTGCCAAGTGGCTGAAGTATCTACGAATTTTTTATTTGTTATAATTTTAAATAAAAAATATAAATATATATGTCTATTTTAAAAATTGCAAATCTAGACTCCCATCATCTGCTGGAAGGACAACATCAACCCGTCGCAACGTGGTGTTCAAGTGTGGACATGCATGTTTTTCATGTCGCCCTCACTACGTAAGAAACCATAAAAAAAGACAAGTCATTAGTGACAGCTGCTCAGTATCCGTCACTAATGTACTATTAGTGATGGGTTAAATGATGACCCATAACTAATATATGGCTCGGGTTGAGACTCGACCAAGATCCGTCACTAATAAGGGGTCATTAGTGACGGCGAGAGAACAACTCGTCACTAAAGATAGTAGTGACGGGTCACCTCAAAATCCATCACTAATGATAGAATAATTAGTGAGAGAGCACACTCATTAGTGACAGGTAGAGAGAGCACACTTATTAGTGACAGGTGACCTCAAAACTCATCACTAATGATGGAGTCATTAGTGACGGATAGAGAGAGCACACTCATTAGTGACGGGTTACCTAAAGACCTGTCACTAATGAGTCAGTCATTAGTGACAGGCAGAGAAGGCACGCTCATTAGTGACGGGTGATAAAGACACCCGTCACTAATGGCTTACTCATTAATGACGAGTCTTTAGGTGATTCGTCACTAATGACTAGTCGGATCATGAGTCATTGCTGGTCGGGTAAAAAAGTCATAACTTTTTTATACTAATTCAGATGGAGAAAATTTTATATGAAAATTGTATCTCTCGATAAGGTCTACAACTTTATAGTTGATCACCTTTTTATTTAAAGCCATATGGATGCACAAATAAATATATAAAATTGTCAAATGAACCACATACAGTACACAAACTAAAGTGCTAGATCTAGTATAAAAATAATAGAAATCATTGAAAAAGACACATATAGGATCACAAAGTTGAAAATATCAAATTCAAAGATTTTTATTGTGAGTTTGGTAAATCGGATTGATGAAACGTCTGCGCAGCACTAACTTTTTAAATGTGGCACTATGCCTCCAAAAATTTCCAGACAAATCAGAGAATGTCAATTTTTTATGAAGAACTTTAGAGATCTTGGTGAGGGTCTTCCGAGCCTTTTTGGGGGTTAAGAAAAATACAGTCTAAAAACGTGTATTTTTTTGGGATGCGTCTCCTTGTTAGCTTTGAAAGTAGAGGTAAAACGTCAAAATCGGACTTCGTATACAAAAGTTATAGCTGTTTTACTGAACACTGCATGGATTAGACAAACTTTTTCATACGGAGTCGAATGGAGACAAACTTTATATAAACATTGTAGAACTCGGCTAGATCTACAACTTTGTAGTTGACAAAATTTTCATTCAAGATCATTTAGCAAAATTATAATCCTCAACAAAATTTGACAAAATTAGTCATTAGTGATGGGTCATGTTTATGACTATATGATAGCAGATCTTTGGTAAAGAAGGTTAAAAGGATAAAATATTCGATTTCTATTATAACTACATGATAGCGGAGGTGGTAAGGTGGCTATACCTGTGAGGAGGAGGTCGCGGGTTTGATTTCCATGAAATACAAACTTGAAAACAATGTGAAAAAACTGGTTTGTGAGGTATATGGGATTGACCTACGTTGGGATGGCTCGGATGAAAAAAAAATATTTTTTTGACTTTTTGTGTTCAAAAAATACGAAAAATATTCATCAGTCATTAGTGATGGGTCAAGATTACAACCCGTCATATGTTCAGTCAATAGCGACGGATCACGGCTATGACTTGTCACTAATGACAGAACATTAGTGATGGGTTATGATTATAACCCGTCACTTATGATCCATCACTAATGAACTATTTTTAAAAGACATAGGATCATGTAAAAAGACTAACAAAATTAGTTTCATGATTTTTGGATTAGCAAATAGTAAACTATACATTTAACTTGGTTTAACAAATACATTTTCTCAAAGAAAATTTTGAATTTTTATGAGTATAAATACTTTTATCATGTAGATCATGTTACAAGGAAACCAATAAAATTTATTTCACTTGATTTGAAGCTCAGATGAATTAGTTATTAATTTTACAATATTGAAATAATTTTAAGGTTTTTTTTAACTTCACTGAAAATTGAGAAAACCGAGCGGTTACCGACAATACGGAAAATTCAAGAAAACTATTCGATAAATCGCAAAAACCGCTAGGTAACCGGTCCAATTCGACGGATTAACAAGCGACTAAAATCACGATTTTTCCTCCAAATTTTAAATTTATTCCAAGAAATTTTGTCCGAATTTTTTTTAAAACTCGAGCGATTACCTAACATAAACCCTGGACGGGATGCGGCCTGCGGGTCGAAAACAGCGCCGTTCACCCCGCGCCGGCCCATGCGGTCTCGATGACGCTCGCGACTAGCTTGCTACCCTGAACACGCACGTTCTGGTTCTGTTCCGCCCGTATGCACGCGTGAAGACGGCACATATACATGCTCTGCCTCCCCCAAACCGTCTTCCCCGGCCGTCAGCTGCGTGCGCCGGCGTGGTACGTTCACAGACAAAAGACCCCGTGATGACACCGATGGTGGCAAGCGGACACATCACGCACAGAGGTCGTACGACTCTCTGGCACTTCTTAGTTCTTAACAAGTTGAAGTGTCGAACAGCACGTACGCTTAACACCCTGCTGGAACTGATGCGTTTGTTATTGCACGATCGAGATGGATCGGTCTAAGAACACCGTGCTGAAGAGTAGTGCTGTCCATAGCCCTTCCCATTGCCAAAGCACCTGTTTCTAGTTTCAGAAAGACGTCCCTATACCAAATCAACAAAACACATGCGTTGCCACAGACTGCACGTACGATAGGGATCGATCATCTCGCTCGCTACCAAGCTAGGGGTCCTTCACACCGGCACTGCGGATCATGGATGTGTGAGTCTGTCCCTTGCATGACGATACAGGCACGTGGCGATTGGTAGTTCGGGCTTGACCGTCCTCCAAGTCGGCTTGCCAAGTTGGTCAGATCTCACAATGCATCATCGGTGGCCTCTACCTTCCGTCATCGTCTCTGCACGAGCTCGCCCTAGCCTGAGCGGATCTCATCAGGTCCTTCGGCAGCAGTGAATTAGTACTTCACTTCCTCCTCCTCCTCCGGCTAGCCTTGCCGCTGCCGCTAACCCGACCCGCTTGCATAAACCAAAAGCTACAGCTGCGAGACCATCGTGAGGAGGTTTGGCCATGCAACGCCCCCATCATCGCCCCTATCATTGGTGGCCTGCGTGTGACATGTGGGGCACACCCGCCCACCCATGGGTAGGTGCAGGTGCACATGTTCTGAGGCCATGCCGTGACCCGCCATGAAAGCCAACGGTGGCCCTCGAGACGTCCGCCCAGGAGGGGGAGGAGGAGGCAACAGACAAGGGAGGGAGGAAGAAAGCGCGGCGATGGAGGACGAGGATGGGGATGGTGGTGGGGAGCCAAACAATGCCTCCTTCGTGGAGCCAGGTACCTCGCTTCAATTGACCCCGCCGCATCCTCTAACTCAACCCGAGGTCGGGCTTGCCTCTCCTTTGCTGAGTCGCCCACGCTCCCCAATGGCAGCCGCTTCTCCTTCTCCTTCTTCTACCCAGCCTCTGCGGCGGTGGCACCATCCTTGAGCATGTCATCAGCGTCCACAATGCTCTCGAAACCAAGCCCCTCAGTACAGAGCAGCAGGGATGCAGAGCTCTTCTTCATGGAGAAGCTTGTGCTCCTCTTCACGGACCCCGCGGTGCGGCTATGAGTAGACATATACAGAGAGCAGGTGTGGTCACTTTAGAATTTTCTTCTTTTCATATGTTTCTAATGAAACAAAAAGATCTAATGAAACAAAAAGATGAGTGTGTTATCTTACATTGATGGATGCGCCACATCTTCGATGGATTGAATTCCAGAGGCTTCCAATGTGAGTTGAGCTTACAGCTCAAGCTGCACACTAATGGGTGCTGCTTTAACTTTATTGGACATGCGCACCATTTGGAGAGCAAAATGTCACTTTGTGGCCATTTAGAGAGCAAAACGGTCATAATTCTGGTTCCTCCAGAGGTGCTTGATGGGTGTCCATCCGGAGACGGGGGGCTGGAGTTGGAAGGGAGCACTATCGGCATCACCATCATGGGCTCCACCGGTGACCTTGCTAAGAAGATCTTCCTAGCGCTCTTCGCATTATTCTATGAGGGTTGCCTCTCAGAGGTCTGTGGCCATCCGGAGATGGGGCACCGGAGTTGGGAGGGAGCACTGTCGACATCACCGTCACGGGCTCCTCCGGCGACCTTGCTAAGAAGATCTTCCCTGCGCTCTTCGCATTGTTCTATGAGGGATGCCTCCCGGAGGTTTGTGCACTTAGTTCTTGCTCAGTCACAGACGATGTAGTCTGGTTCTTCAGTTTGGGGTTCAGAGTGTGGTAGTTTTCAGTTTCAGTTAATTAACCTCTATTAATATATGCAGCATTTTATAGTGTTTGGTTATGCACATAGCAAGATGAGTGATGAGGAGCTCGGGAACATGATTAGCAGGACTCTAACATGCCAAATTGACAAAAGGTATGTTCCCATTGTTAGGCTTGTAGACCATCGCAACATTTATAGTTTAGCTCTGTATCAACTACAATAACAAATTGATTATGCTTCAGTCCTTTGGGAACTCAGCCTCCTTAAGAAATATTATGATATCTCTGTTTCCTCAATGGCTTAAAATATATTGAGTATGACAAAATTGAATCTCATGCAGAACTCAGTTTCAATTTTGAATGCGAACCCCCTTGAAGCATATAGAGACCTATCAATTGAACGGGAATTATAAAAATCAGGGAGCAAAGCATTGTCTCTTAAATGCAAAAAGAAGTGGCATGGACATGATTTCATTGCTCTAAGCCTAAATGCGCTTTAGAAGGCAGAATGCTTAGTGGATAAACATGTGCTTAAAAAAAGTTGTAGAGCCATTTAGCAGAATTGTCCTAGCTTACTTACATATTGTCCTCCAACATACTACAATAATATTAGTAAAACAAAGTTTATTACCGATTTTTAGGGGTCCAACTAACCTAGACCATGTATTATCTGCTTTTTGCTATTTAATATTTATAGGGAGCTACAAACATATTGAAATGCCAGATACACTCTTATTTATAATGATATCTACAGAAACTCCCATGTAATTACCAATTTGTTATTCTGCATTAGGAACATTAACATATTATTAAATCTTTCTTACATGTCCACATTCACTATTAAACAGAATACCCCTTGTATAAGATATGATATTTCTCTTTTATAACAATCTGTGCTAATACAATTCTGTATTTACAGCTCCAATAAATATTTCAACCTTTTGTCATTTTTTTTTACAAAGGTACATGATATAATCCAATATTAAATTCTGCAATCAAAGCTTCCTTTCTCGTCAAATTTAACATAATCAATATTTATTTTACAGCTGAATTCAAGAACACCAGAAAATCTTCATTCCAGATACCCAATTATTGGTTTTATTGGACAATCCTATTGTTTTAGGTTTGTGGATCGGCTTTTAACATTCATTAACCTGTATACCAAAGCTAAGATGCTAGAGTTGGTTTGCATCTGCTGTCTCGCTTTCAATCATACATCAAGAGAGTAAATGTTAACCAGCTCAAGCATCTTACCCTTTACAAATTTTTTACCACATACAAATAATATGAATGTCAAAAGGCGATTCAAAAGTGTCAAATAATTATTTACAACAATATATTTTCCCTAAGATATATATTTTACAATGCAATATAATTATCATCTTTTACATAGGTACAAATTCGAATATGAATAGGACTCAAAGCACTCAAGGAGAAAATCACGGATTCTCATTTGGATGATCATAGATATCACCAAGATAAGTCTTTCTTCAGGATTTAATGGGGGGTTTTAAAAAAATATTGGTGAGTAGAATCTAGATGGTAAACCAATCACCATACCCTAAAATACATATGATTTTATCTCACTGCAATTTCTTTCCTGTAGACTACCACATAAATTTACCCAATATTTCAGTGGGAAAGTACCATATCCACATGGCCACGTTTAAATTTTTGTGTACTATGAAACAAGGCATTGCTATTATTTGTGTCCACCTAAGTACCTACTTGTATATGAAACTTACATACAACTATATATTCTTGTGTGCTATACTACTGACAAGATATGACCAACTGTTTTATCTATCTTTTAGTTAATATCCCTGTTACTCTATAAGCTTGATATGCTGAGCTATAGGCTAATATTGCTCGTTGAGGATACTGCAGTGGCTCGACACTCACATAAAGAGGATTGGCCCTCGGTGAGGTTGCCCTCGCCAACCTTTTGGCTCATTTGTATACAACCTAGGTTATTATGTAATTCTTTTACAATTTTCTTATGTCAAGTAGTTAGATTATTTACTATGTTCATGGTATTTTATTTGTATTACTTTGTACCTGGTTTGCAGTGTTTAAGAATCTAGCTGTCCTGTTTACCAATTGTTCTGTTTATCGAATTTGGGGAATTCACTTGGTAATTTTTTTTTATCGTTGATACATAAATATTCTGCACAACCAAAATCATAAATTCCATGCCATATGAAGCAAGGTTGATCAATGCAATACTATTTTCGTGATAAATTACAACAGTATACAATATGAATACACTATGAAAGCAAGGTTGAGAGAAAATATGAGGCAAGATGAGTGAGAACCTTTCATAACTAAGCTCTAGAATGAAATTTGAAATATATTTGACAAACTAAGAATAATATATGATCTTTTGTACTTTATTGATGCTCTTTAAGAATTTGTGTGTAGCGTTGGTCATCACCGTCATCTACTCACAAAGCGCGCCAACAGGTGCTCCAGTTTTCTAGTCTCTTCCGAATACATTACACTAGCAACTTGGCTCACGTTAGCAACATGGCTAGACTCGTTACAACATATTCTATTTATCGCAATCCCTTGACCGAAATATGAGTTTATTTAGATTTTTTTTGCATGTAGTATTCTTTGGGATCTTGGTTGCAACTTAGGGCTCGTTTGGCAGGGCTCCAGATTCTCCTAGAAACGTTTCGGTTTCAGATTCTTCCTGGAAACGTTTCTCCGGTGAATCACCTTCAATTTTCTGAAAACGTTTGGCAGGGATTCTGGATTCGGATTCTTGAAGAAAAATGACCTGAGTGATTCTAGAAACGGGTGAAACACCATTTTACGTGATTCTCCTCGTAGTGTTAAAAATGAGAAACGTTTCAGGTGATTCAAGGTGAAACGTTTCACGTTTTAGTGCGTTTGGCAGGGATTCTAGAGAATCACCAGAGAATCTGAAACGTTTCTTGCAACCAAACGGGGCCTTAGTAAACAGTGAACTAGTAATAGTAAGTATATTGACTGTCCTTTAACATTACATCAGTTGAATAGGGATATTTACAACTATACCTCAACCACCCCAATCATCATTATATTTTTGTCTCTTATCCGCAAGAATATTCCACTTGACACTAGAAATGATCATCTGAATATTCTTAGGTATTATAGTCAATGTACACTTTCAAAACCCTACCAAAACCAAACCCGACACGTGTCCCAAGGGATCCGCATCGGATTTCCTTTCGAGGCCACTTGTGAATTCCTTCCGGTCATCTTCCTGTGTAGACTCTTGTTGATCCGCAGGCTCCTCATGGGGTAGGCATTTGTTCTGCTGCTGAATGTTTTCTCATGCATTTATTCATCATCCAGGCTTTGTTGTTTCCTTTCGCCCTTCGGGCTTCTCCCCTCGTCCAGACTTCGGCATTCACCTCGCGTTTGGTGCTTCGTCTTCTAGGCTTTGCTACCGCTTTCTGCCCTTCGTGTTCCTCTCTCTTTGGGATCATCGCTCATATCCCTATGCTTCATGTCTACCATTGTATGCCATCGGGTCTTGTTCCTGCAGAGCATGATGAAAACATCTCTATCGCTACTGTCGGAGGGTGAACTCCTATCGCAGGGATCCGGAGGGACCCCTTTTTTGAGATTCGGCTGGGATGATGATTCTGAATATGTTTGCGGGAGAAATAAATAGGTGTAAATGCGATGGCAAGTGGGATGGAATGATCGGATGTAAAATGCAGTAAATGCACTGGAGAGATTTTTAGACAGGTTCGGGCCGCACTGTGTGTAATACCCTACTCCTGTGTGGATGCTATAAATGCACTGAGAATGTTTCTCAAAGATGTTTGCTGGTTACAAGAATATTTATCTATCCTAGAGCTTCGGGCTCCTTGTTCTTCGGTGGTCTTAGCTTCTGTGCGTCTCTGTATTCGAGAGTTCCCTTAGAATCTGTTCTTGTCCGTGCCCACCGGCTCCCTTAAATACTCGCCAGCGGTAGCGTGTCCCGAAAGGGAGGGCACAAGTTCCAAGGTGCCATAAATGGAAAGGCAGTCATCATGGGCTGCTGTGTGAAGTGACGACGGGGGGGGGGGAGGGTGGTGGAAAACGCGCCCCCGCCCGGTCTCGATCGTCATGATGGCGTTGGCAACGGGCGCCGCGGAGAGGGCCCACCGGACAACCACAGAGCTGCCCGACGTGCCCGCCCGGTCTTGTTCGTCTGATACAGCAGGGCGGCAGGCGGGGCACCTTGGGCCTTGCGATGCTATCCCAAGGCGCGCTGGATGACGTGGGATGGGACCCGCTCATTAAATGTCCCCACGCCCTTTTGCCAGGATATGGTAGGGACTGACACCGAGCGTGGCAGGAGCAGTTAGAAGTGACAGGCCACGCACCCTCTTAAATGCGGCATCGGGCCTTTCACTGGCTGACACCTCATCGCTGGACCCCTGTGGGGGCCACCGACGAAGGACTTCTTGGGCCGTCTGGGAACCGAGTGCTCGGGGGTCACTGTTCACATCCCCGAGCACTCTCTCCCGGAAGCGCCCTCTCTTGGTCCTCGGGGAACCGAGTGCTCGGGGGCCGCGGCTTGCAGCCCCGAGCACTCTCTCCCAGAACTACTTTCCTTGGGTCCTCGGGGTACTCAGGTGCTCGGGGGCCACTGTTCATGACCTCGAACACTCTTTTCCCGGCACTTGGTTTTCGCAGATTATCGGGGAACTCAGGTACTCGGGGACCACTGTTCATGGCCCCGAGCGCTCTCTCCCGGGACTTAGTCTTCTCGTACTTCGGGGAGATCATCCCTGCGAGAGGTCGCCACGTGGCAACCTGCTGGTCTGGCCTCGAGATTCGGGGAACCCTGGTTACTGATTCACCGACAGCTATATTAGTATTGCTATCTTACCTTTGAGGTTGGTTCAAGTGACTGAAATCAATGAAGGGGAGTCAATATGGTACCATTTCCCCAACAGTATCTTCTGGTTACGAAAAGCATAACCTTAGGAGAAGATAAAATTCTTCGTGTTCCTAACGTATTAGTATTTTTTTAATGTCCAAACTTTTTTGAATGTCTAAACGTAGTAGTAATACATTGGTATTTGAGAGTTTACATTTAAAAGTTTAAATTTTTAACTTTGTTGCCACACGTCGTAGTTTTAGTGGCGCGTTATAGAGATTACTCCGTGCAACCATGGCACAGGAAAATTTCTCTTCGATGTCCCGGGTCAATAGTTATTATATGCACACATCTGTTGATGTAGAAGATCCCAGAAATTAAAGGAAAAAGGAAAAAAATAAAGAAGCATGAGATGGGCCATCGTTTCCTAGCCCACCCAGCCTGTGCCGTACAACAAACAAACCTATCAATTGTCCTTTAATCTTATTACGAGCCAATGTTATGGGCATTGAGAAGCAGTGAGGTCAATAGATCTAAAGATGCCCATCTCATTAGAGAAGTGATGATGCTGTTTTCAGGACATAGAAAGCTAGAACTTATGAAGATTAGTTGTCTCTAAAATAAGGCTGTAGATTTGATGGCTAATTTTGCTAGAGAAGGTAAATACATGGATGTTCTCTTATATAGCTTTCCAGATTGTATTGCAGACATAAATACTATGAATTGTAACCCTGTTAGTGAGTAATAAAGGTCTCGTATTCCTTAAAAAAATGCACTGCCCATGGTCTTCTCCGCGACTCCGCACAAAAGCAACCGACGAAAAAGCTACGTGTGGTATATCTCTATTACATAAAACACAAACTGATTTTCATATCACATCTTCCTCTACTATTCATTTATCTAATAAAAATACCTAAAATTCAAATAATTTATTCATTTTTAATATTCATCCTCTTCTTCTAACGTTCCTGCCTTGTGTTGTTGGAAAATGGATCACATGACCCTCTTTTTGACCAACCCTCGGTAAT
The DNA here is from genome assembly GCF_958298935.1 of Phragmites australis. Classification (NCBI taxonomy): domain Eukaryota; kingdom Viridiplantae; phylum Streptophyta; class Magnoliopsida; order Poales; family Poaceae; genus Phragmites; species Phragmites australis. The sequence goes on from NC_084922.1 coordinate 5,122,092, forward strand.
GCGGTAGGCATGCACAACCTCCTCTCCACTGGCCCACTGCATCACATGAGCTGGCAACCCATTTCACGTGACTAATTTGGACTTTTTTTTATTTTTATATTTTATAATATTAATATTGTCGGAGTATTAAGTAAGAGGATGTCCTAGTTAACGAGTCTCATGAGGAGTATGATGATCGACGGGGGATATTTCTTGAACCCTATCCTATTGTGCGACCAAGTCCAAACTCACACGACCAGCGCAAGACTTGCGCGATCAGCCTCCTTGTGATATTACGAGATCCCACGAACAACCCTTCTAGTCGCGGGACCGATCCTTACCTAACCCATCTAATCGCATTTGTTGCTATCTACTCAAGTGTTTTCCTTCCCCAGGCACCTCATCTAGTGAACAAAATCATGGCCGGTGTGGTTGGGCACTTGTCGAGGGTAAATCCCTAACAGTAATTCTGGGGTATGTTGGACAGTGGGTGCGTGAACAGTGTTTCAGGGACTGGGTGTGTCTGTGTGTAGATGATGGATCTGGAGACACCAGGGATTATACAGGTTCGGGTCTCGCGGAGGATAACAACCTTACGTCCTGTGTTTGTGTTATAGTAGATCTCACTTGGTTACAGACAGTGTTCTAGCAGTTTGCTAAATTGATCTCTCTTGGTTATAGACAGGGTCCTCATCCCTTTATATAGTAGGGAGAAGGAGAACTTACAAGCGGACCCTATACAGATGACCTCTGCTCATTCTAATATCTAACTCAACTCATCATTACAGAGTACCGGGGATGCCAAATTGCTCTGGCGGTATTATATATTGTGCTACCGCGCGCTATCTTTGTTTAGCCCGTAGAGCCTTATCTTGTTGCATTTAATGCGACGGGACAGAATGATGCCCTTCTGCACTGTCCCCGTCCGCTTGCCTCTCTGCGCCATTCCCGTCCACTTGCCTCTGCGCCGTTCCCGTCCACTTGCCATCTGCACCGTCCCTTTCCACTTGCATCTCTGCGCCATCTCCGTCCACTTGCCCTGTCGGGTGGCTGATAACACCCCATCTGTTGTGCGGTGCCGTGCCAGCCTGTAGAGTCTCACTCTATAGCCTTTAATGTTATGAGATGGGACAACGCCCCCTGCACCGCCCACGACCTTATCCGTCGGGGCCAGTGCCTGGTGAAGAGAAGTGTTCGGGCGAGTGTCCAATCTAGTTCCGTGACCAGGGGGCTGGTCGTGGGTTTGTGTGAAGGCGTAGCAAGATTGGTCGCTGGAGGCCTTGCACTGGTCGGGGTAGCTCATCGAACGATTAGCATTTTTAGGAGATGTTCCCCTAGCTATTTGCACCCTTCGTGGGGCATGTTAGCCGGGGTACCCCTTTACTTGATACACCGACCATAGCCCCCAAGCTCTCTCATGATCGCGATTCGACCTGTGGGTCCCAGGCCAAACATAGTTCACCCCAGGAGTGATTATTGATGCCGTCCGTCCTTAAAGTTCAACTTTTGAGTTCCGCATCACAGGGGGAGGTTTCAAGTGCCCTGGGAGAGAAGAAAAGGGGAGGCACATTTATCGTCATTGGACCTGAAGGACTTTTGGATCTTTCTGCGTGCCCCCTCGAGTTTCGACCGGTTTGAATGCTGTGTTGGTTGGGATGCCGCTGTAGTCTTTTTAAAGGACGAGTGTTTGAGGGTCCTTTAAAGGACGCGCTACCCTCCCTTCTCATCAGAGAGGTTGACGACTTTGGATGAACCGGTAGAGGGGGATTTACTTCCCACCCGGGATCCGCCTGCTGCGGTGCTCCCGGAAGAGGCTTCTGTTGTGGCCGTGATCGCAAGATTGAAGCCGATACATGCCCGAAAGGCGCCCGCGACCAGCAAGCTTACGCCATTCTACAGAAAGCCGTCCTCTGAAGGGCCGTCCCGCTCTCCTGCCCTGGCAGATCCCTCGGCTGATGTCATCGATATTTGTGATGACGAGAAGGGGATTGATTGGAGCCTTCTGGAGAAGGAGGTCGATGAAGAGGAAGAGTTGGAGAAGCAGAAGGAAGGTCTTCAGGGCGCGCTGGAACTGGTCAACAGCTCCAGCAGGGCCTTTGCGTCGGCCGCGCATCTTGGCCCTTACGTTGGTTGCCGTCCGATCCCTGGAGTGGTGAGCTGCCGTCCTAGGAAGGAGTATAAGAGGTTCCTTGACTCGTTCAGGGATAGAGAGGCGAGTGTTTGGCGGGCTTTATATGCCAACCTCGCGCTGGTCACTAGAATTAGGGAGGATAGGGCAGGTGAGTATTGGGATAGCTAGCCCGAGTGGGTGTAACTAGTCGGCTTGTAACCTATCCTCCTCAAGAATGGAATTTCCTAGGGTCATACGGTGTTCGTCTTCGTTCCGGCCCCCTCCCTAACCCTTGCTGATGGTCGGAGGATAAAAATGGAGTTCCGCGGTTTATCGGATGGATTGGCGTGGACCACTGCTTGGAGTTTTTTGCGAAAACTTTCCTGGTGTCGATGGAGAGATTTGGCTTAGCTTGTCCCATCCTACTCGCTAGTGGGGGTTTTGGCGGGTAGAACATCCATAGCTCGACAAGTCCGTCGATGGCGACCAGCACTCGACCCGAATGAGGACTTGTGGTCTGGTCATTGTATTTTCTCCCGCCCTTACCCCTGTTATCGCGTGAGCATACGGGACAGGGCTTCGCCCTGTTCGGGAATCTGTGGCCGCTTCGTTGTTTGTCACCTTGGTCACCAGGTTCGGTAGTGGTCGTCAAGCGTGGTTGGGCGTTGTGGTCTAGTGCTATGGTTGGAGGACCAATTTGTGGGGAGTCCGCTGCTGGTCGGGAGGTCCTGCAAAATAGGGAGTCTGGTTTTTTAATTTGAGAACTTACATGTCGTATTCCACGCTCGTCCGGAAGGTCCTACAAAATAGAGAAAACAAACCTATTTTTGAGCGACCCTACACATAGAACTTGCGCAACAGGGCAATGATCCAGGAGTTGTGTAATTCACGGCCGTCCTCCATGGCTAACTTGACCGTGCCAGGTCGGGTGACATCGACCACCTTGTAGGTCCCTCCCATTTGGGGGAGAGTTTATTTCGACTGGCCTTATTCTGAATTTGCCTAAGGACGAGGTCGCCTACGACCAGTGTTCGTTGTAGTACCCTTCGGTCGTGGTAGCGTCTGAGGCTCTGCTGATATCGGGCGGCTCGAATCAGAGCACGATCACGTTACTCTTCGATCAGGTTTATGTCATCCTCTCATCGCGCCACTTGATTGTCGTCCGAGTAGTTGTTGACTCGCGGTGACTGGAGGTAGATTTCAGAGGGGAGCATGGCTTCCGTGCCAAAGACCAAGAATAAAGGGGTTTCAGCCGTGGCCCGGCTGGGGGGTCGTCCGCAGCGACCAGAGTATTGTGGGGAGTTCGTCCACCCAATATCTTGAATAGCTTTTAAGCCGATTGAAAACCCAGATTTTGATCCCTTGTAGTATCATCCCATTTGGCCTCTCAACTTGTCCGTTGCTTTGGGGGTGAGCCACAGATGCATAGCAAACCTTGGTCCCAATTTCCTCGCATTAGTCTTAGAATGCACTACTGGCGAATTGAGTTCTGTTTTTCGTGATTATGCGGTTTGGACTGCCAAAACTCAATACCAACCCTCGCATGAACTTAATCGCTGCTACGGTGGTGATTTTCCTAACGGGTTCGACCTCGATCCACTTAGTGAACTTATCGATTACCACGAACAGGAACTCAAAACCGCTTGGGGCTTTAGAGAATGGTACCACGATATAGAGCCCCCAGACAGCGAAAGGCCAAGAGAGTGGTATGGTTTGCAGTGCCTGGGCTGGTAGGTTGGTATTTTATCCGTGGTACTAACACGACTCGCACCGTTTCACAAGCTCGCAGACATCCTAGAGGACAGTGGGCCAATAAAATCCTTGCCGAAACGCTTTTCCGACCAGGGTACGGTATGAAGCGTGGCTACCACATATGCCTCCGTGGATATCAGAGAGCATTGTGCTCCCTTCTTTCTAAGTGATGCATTTCAGTAAGAGGTCGGTGCTCCCTCGGCGGTAGAGGCATCCCTCTACTAGGGAGCATCTACGGGCTTACTGCGAGACCTTTTCTGCTAACGCATCATCGTTAGGGACTGCTCGGTTCTGAAGGTAGTCCAAGATCTAATCCATCTAGGTTGTACCCGAACCGAGCAGGGTGACCACATGATGGTCGCCCGAGGTCGACGGCACCGAAGGAGGCATTGCCTCCAAAGGTGTTGCCTCGGGTGCTCCTTTTCGAGTGGAGCATCCCCTTCACCTTGGCCTGAGACCACGGTGGATGGTCGTGAGAGTCTTTCTTCAAAGGCTCCGACCGAGACAGATTCTTCAAAGTTATCCTTGTGAGGGACGTGCTTGACCTCAAAGCCGATGAAGCGTCGCTCTAGTTTTCTCACTTCGGCAAGATATGCCACCATTGTTAGGTCAGAGCACCGAAACTCCTTTTGCACTTGGTTTACAACTAGTAGTGAGTCCCCTATCGCTAATAGTCGTTTAATCCCAAGTCTGGAGGCTGCTCGCATTCCGGACAAGAGGTCCTCATATTTAGCAGTGTTATTAGTAGCTGAAAAATACAATTGGACTACGTACCTGAGGATGTCACTAGTGGATGAGGTCAGAACCACCCCAGCTCCTACTCCCTTTAGGGTGAATGACCTGTCAAAATTCACGGTCCAGTACTCGTCTGCCTCCAGTCGCTGCACCTGCTCGGGCTCGAAGGACGACCATTCGACTACGAAATCGGCCAGCGCCTGGGACCTGATAGAAGTTTGGGGGACGAACTGGAGGTTGAATCCCCCAAGCTCTACTGCCCACTTTGCTGTTCTGCTTGTTGCATCTCTATTATGGAGAATTTTCCTAATTGGGAATGAGGAGATCACCTTGATCTTGTGAGCCTGGAAGTAGTGTTTGAGATTGCGAGAGGCTATCATGATGGTGTACAATAGTTTTTGAGCCTGTGGGTACCGAGCCTTAGCGTTGTGTAAGACCTAGCTAACATAGTATACTGGTTGCTGGAGGCCCTCTCACTCGGCGATCAGGACCGCGCTTGCAACCGGTGGTGTCGTGGCAAGATAGAGCAAGAGCTCCTCATTGGGCCGAGGCGCAGTTAGTATAGGAGGGGTGGTGAGGTACCTTTTGAGTTCTTGGAACGCTGTTTCCACCTTCGGTGTCCACAGGAAGTGGTCGTTTTTCTTCAGGAGTTTGAAGAGTGGAAGTCCCTTTTCCCCCAGCCTTGAGATGAACCTGCTCAGAGCAGCAATGCATCCTATTAGTTTCTAAACTTCCTTTAATTTGGTCGGTGGCTGCATCTAGTCGATGGTACTAATCTTGTCAGGGTTTACCTCAATCCCACGATGAGATACGAGGAACCCCAGCAACTTCCGGACGGAATCCCGAACGTACACTGCTCCAGGTTCAGCTTCATGCGGTACTTTCGTAGATTATCAAATGTTTCTTAGAGATCGGCGACCAGGTCCTTCTTGATCCGACTCTTGACGACCACATCATCTACATATGCCTCGATGTTTCTCCCGAGCTGTGGCCGGAGAATGAGTTGAATGCACTGTTGGTAAGTGGCGCCGGTGCTTTTTAGGACAAAAGGCATTTTTACATAACAAAAGACCCCGAAGGGTGTAACAAAAGCCATTTTTTCTTCATCCCCCCTACACATGCTAATCTGATCGTATCTGACCTGGCATCTAAGAAGCATAACAGGTCGCTGCCAGTAGTTGAGTCAACCAGCTGGTCGATTCGGGGAAGGAGAAAAAGATCTTTCGGGTATGCCCTTTTTAGGTCAGTGAAGTCGACGCACATCCTCCACTTACCATTGTGCTTTCAGACCATGACTGGGTTAGCCAGCCATTCTGGATACTATACCTCCCGGATGAAGCCTGCGTCTAGGAGCTTGTCAGTCTCCTGTCGAAGTGCTTCCTTTCGGTCGGCCGTGAACCGACACACCTTCTTTCTAACGGGTCGTGTGTCCGGTCGTACAGACAGCTTGTGCTCGATCACATCCATGGGGACTCCGAGCATATTAGACAAATCCCATGAAAAGACATCCGCATTCGCCTGTAGGAAGGTGATGAGCGCGAGTTCCTGTTTGGGGTCTAGTGAGGCCCCAATCTAGACTGTCTTAGTCGGGTTGGTGTCATCCAGGCTTACTGGTTTGAGTAGATCGTCTGGGCTGGCAACGACCTAGACTTTTACTAGCCGTCTGCAAGGTTCAGCGATCTTGGGCTGCGACCTGGGAGTTAGCTCAGCCATGTCGAGTCTCCTTGTCATAGTGCAAGGTCGTCTTGGCATTGCTAGCAATGGTGATGGCCCCTGTTGGCCCAGGGATCTTGATTGCCTGGGACACGTAGTGAGTGACGGCCATGAACTGGGCTATTGCCGGTCGCCTGAGGATCGCGTTATATGCTGTCCCGAAGTTGGCCACATCGAAGAGGATCCTTTCGGTCCTGAAGTTGTCCGGTAAGCTAAAGGTGACCGGTAGCTCGATTCGTCCTAGCGGCTTGGCCAAGAAGCCCGGGGTGATCCCGAAGAAAGGTGGGGATGGCTTTAATGAGCTTCTCGGAATTTGCAGGGCGTCCAGTGCATCGGTGGAGAGAAGGTTGATCGAGCTCCCACCGTCGATGAGCACACGACCTAGCTAGATGTTCTGTACCGTGGGTTCGACCATGATGGGGTAGTGACCAGGGCGTCTGACGCATGCCGGATGGTCGGCCTAGCTGAAGGTGAGCGGGACCTCCGACCACTTGAGGTGCAGGCTCGGGTTTGATGCGGTTTCCCACACTTCCTGGACCACCGACTTATATTCCCTATTAGAGGATTATGTCACGGCCCGTCTGAAGATGTGATTGATCATGTGGTCGGCCTGCTGGTACCCTAGCACCGACTGGTCGGGGGCGGCCTGGTCTTCAACATTGTCGCCATGTTTGTGCTTGCGCCCTCTGGGCTCCTGGTTGATGATGCCTCGTACGACCTTGCATTCGGTTAGGTCGTGGGCGTCCGTATGGTGGATAGGGTAGTAGCTGCGACCCTTTTCCCGTCCTTCTTTTTGAAGCGTCAACGTGTAAGGTCGGCTTGTTCGACTGCCAAGACCTCGGGGGTCCGGCCTTTCGCTTGCTCTTCTTGTCTTTCCGGTCGGCTCCTTTGGAAGAGTTGGGCCGGTCGGTCGCCGAGCGCGACCTAGAGTCGATCTGCCGCTCTAGGGCCTCGACAGCCTGTGCGCATTTGTTCGCGAGCTCGAAGAGCTCGGTGGTGTTTCAAATCACCCGGGTAGCCAGCTTCTCAACCATTTACTGGTCCTTGACAACCCTCTTGAACGCTATGACCACGAATTCTCCCGTGATCCTCTTTATGGTGTTCCGGTGCTTAGTGAAGCGCCGGATGTAGTCTCGTAGCGACTCGCCTTGTCGCTGTTGAACCTGATACAGATCGTCCTCGACCCCTGGTCGGGCGTAGGTTCCCTGAAAGTTGGTGTAACACCCTAATTTTTTCACCTTTAGAAATTTCTTAAAATTTCCTAAAATTTAAAATGAATTTAAATAATTAAAAAGAGTAAAATCCTATTTTATATAAAAGAAAATATATTTGACATAGGATATAATTGATTATTATGCATTCATGCTGAATTAGGCAAATAGGATTTTTATTTGGCTTTTGATGGATTTTATGTGAAGATCATTTGCTTTGAATTTGAATTTGAATTTGGATTTGAATTTATAAAGAAAAAAAAGAAAAGAATAAACCTTCTCTCGGGCTGCCTTTTTCTCCCCCCCCCCGGCCCAAACCACCTTTCGGCCTGGTCTAGCGCGCCCAACTGGCCTCTCAGCCCCGCCTCCCTCCCGCCTGGGCTGCACTCGTCCGCCTCAGCCCATTCCTGTGCATGCCACCAGCCCGCCGCACCGAAGACGCCTACGCCAAAGCCGCCTTCGCCGTCGCCGTCGTCTCCGACCCGGAGTCTGCCACTGCACCGTCGTCCCGAGTCTGAGAGGAATACGAGCCAGCCGCCTTCCTTTTTCCTCACAAGATCCTGCCTATATAAGCAGAACCCCTCTCTCGAACTCATCTCATCCCAAATCCGCTGAGTCCAGAGCCGAATTCACCGATTTCGAGCCCCGCCGCCGCCATTGTCGCCGCCCTTCGGTTGAGCTCGCCGCCGAGCAGCCCTAGCGCCGTTGAGCTTCAACCGAGTAGCCCAGCAGAACTGCGGCCGATCATTGAAGCTCTCCCCGCTGTCGCCTTGGCCCCTCCGCCGCCGGAGACCCCTTCCCGACGAGATCCCGAGGCCCCCCACCGTCCCTTCCGTCGTCTCCCGCCTTCCCGTGCCACCAAGCCCGCGGTAAGCTTCAAAACGGATTCCCCGCGCTCCCCTGGTTCTATTGCGCCGCTCGTCGTCACCGCCGGCGAGATGGAGCCGATTCCGACGAAAATCCCGACCATGTGCCGGCGCTGCCCCTCGGTCGCCGCCGTCCCGCTCCTCTCTGGCCGCCCGATCCACCCTCAGCTGTCGGATCCAAAACCCACGGCCGAGATTAGATCGCATTTATACCCCTTCGGCTAACCAACCAGAAGCTGCCACGTGTCGCTTCTTAAACCAGTCAGCAGCCATGCCATGTCATCCAGCCACCTCAGCTGCCACCTAGCCCTTTTTGCTAATATGTCATCCCTGTCACCGTGCCACGTCAGCCAGAGCAGCTCAGTCGATATTTCAAGCTTTTTTAGTATAAAAATAAATCTAATAATTCCTAGAAATTGGTAATTTTGCAGAAAACCCCTAGACTTTTTCTGTAATAACAAAAGAGCCCTATCTTTTTACAGTTAAGTCCCTATACTTTTCTATAATTACAATTAGGTCCCCTATTTTTACAAAAAGGTCCCTGAACTTTCTGTTTAATTCAAAATAAGCCATTTTCTTTTCCAGATTTAACCCTAGATTTGTTTTAGCCCTAACTTTTTCATCGTAGCTCCGTTTTAAGCGATTCTTGCGCCGATAGATTCATTTTTCAGTGCTCTTTCTTTCTAATCAGCTTTTATCTCATTGTTCTTTTGTTTTGTGATATGTTCTTAGTGTATCTTGTTTGTTTGTTTGCCGATTATTGTGCAATTAGCCGACAACTTCCCGGATCAATTTGAGGAACATCAAGACTAGGAGCAAGAATACACTGAGCAGCAGCAAGGAAAAGGCAACTGTCCTTGATCATATTGAACCTATGTTTTTAAATATTTTATTTTACAAAATTGCATGCAATATCTGTCAATATAATGGGTAGTCACCTATGTTAGGGTTTTTTCTAGATTTTCCCTTATCATCCCTTGGAACCTAGATGGTTTATGGTTAGGTGTCTTTTATGGGTAGAATGCTTAGCCATGCTTTTGGGATGTTAAGAAGTGTCATGATCTTGACTAATGAATATATACAACATTGATGGTTAATGTGTTAATGGTCTAGCAACATGGAACCTTAGGCCTTGAGCAAAGTGGTTTTGATGGGTAATATGGTCATGATGTTGGTTTAGTGTTTGCTCAAGTAACCTAAGTAAGGACCGGTTCGTTGAGCGACAACCCAAGAAGTAATGTACCAACCACGAGGCTGATATGGGTAAGACGTGACATACTGATTAGAGTCTGTCTAGTGTGTGTTGGGTCAGCACAAAAAGGGGGCTTCTGGGTAGGAGCTTAGCTTGCGTAAAGCCTGGTGGTGAAACCTAGTGGGCAGACACATACTGGATTAGTCTCTGGTTAGTGGAAAGTGTCATACAGTGATTCTTGGTGGCACACCACTGGCATGTGTTAAGTGTCTTGCAAACACGGCAACATGGAATTCACTGACTCGTGGGAAAAGCTGGACAACCTCTGCAGAGTGTAAAACTGTTATAACAGCCGTGCTCATGGATATGAGAGATTTGGATCCTCACATGATTAGAGGGTGGGTGGTTATGGTTCTGGTACAGGGAGTACTAGATGGTGTGGTTTTGGTTATAGTACAGGGAGTACTAGACGGTTATGGTGTGCAAGGTGGGGAGCCTTGTATGCTAGGTGTTGGATTGTTTGGGTTACATTCATTTAATAACTGCTTAATACTTTTGAGTCCAAATGTGTTTTTATTACTCGCATTTACGCAATTATACCATGTGTTAGCCTATTCTTGATATAAGCCTGCATATCATTACTTTCCCACACTTGCTGAGTACTTTATGTGCTCACCCTTGCTTTCTCCTACAAAAATATATACTGCTCAGTGAAAGACTTTGAAGATTTCCAAGACGACGACCTGGTGTTCTAAGGAGCGTGTCTTCCAGTTGGTGCCTGTGGAGTGTTTGGTCATCAATGTTTTCGTCCCGCTGCCGTCGTTTAGGTGCTATCATTTAGTTTAATATTTGAGGTTGTTTAGGTGAAGTCTTTTATTTGTAAGAAGTGAACGTTTATTTAATTAAAGTAATGCTTTTGCTACTTCACCTATGACGTCCTTATGTGTGTTAAACTTCCTAGGCACACATAAGCCGCACTTGGTTTTGTCCGTTAAAACCGGGTGTGAAAGTTGGCGACGAACTGGTCGCATAGGTCCTCCCAGGAGTGAACCAACCTGCGTGGGAGATTCATCAACCAGGACCGGGCGGAACCCGTCAGGGAAGTAGGGAAGTAGTTAGCCATAACCTTCCCGTGTCCTCCGATGGCCTGCACTATGGTGGTGTAGATCTGTAGGAACTCTTCCGGGTTGGTCGAGCCATCATACTTTTCGGCTAGGACTGCCCGGAATTTGGCCGGTCAGCGCACCTCTCGTAACCTGGCAGACAGGGTGTTACACCCCGTCCCGTAACGAGGCGCTGCTCGTTGCTGGACGACGGTGTGTCTTCTGGGGGAGAGACGGCGGTCTCTGGGCCCTGGCAATGGGGTTGAGCCGTCCGATGCCTGCCTGCAGGGGAAGGCGTAGGTAGGGCTATTTGCCCTTTTCTTGCACCCATCGGGCCCTGTTCTCCTCCTCTCTAGTGGCCACCTGGCTCTAGAGTATGCCATGAAGGTCACATTGGTGTACGGAGTTGCGTAGGTCGAAGGGTTGGCCACCCCGACTTGGTGGTGGCCCACAGGTACTCCCTGTGGTTGAGGGAGCATGAAACTTATTCTGTCGTGGGCCCGGCTATGACCCATGGCGACCACGACCCTCACCGAACCTTGTGACAAGCGCAGTGCATGTCGACGTGGTCTGGCACCGGGCGGTCTCGACTAGGAGGGTGAGATCACGTAGCTATGGTGCCGTCGGCGAGCCTTTAGGTATGGGCACTGGCGGGTGGCTGAGGAGAACTTGTAGGGTCTAGAGGTTCTGTGCTAACATCATGGTCACGTAGTCGAGACGCTGGGCGTGGAGTGGTGATAGGTCATGAGGTGGGGAGCCCCCAGTGTTAGGGCGGCGTGATGGATTAAGTGAAGACGCCACCGTAGAAAACACCCTGTGCAGGGGCTCCTCGGGATGGTGCTGGGAATGCTAGGGCTATCTTGAAGCTCCTGCCTGTTCGGCGCCAGGCTGATTTCCCTCTAGGCGAAAAGCCAGGGGTTCGCCGTCGGTGTTTGAGACGTGGGGCCCTCCAGTGCCCTCTGTGGAATAGGTCGCCATGCAGACCTCGTGTTGGGTCTCGGAGCTCCTTGATTCCAGTTCGGTGTCCCATGCCTGGAGTACATCTGGTTCATCCGGATGGTACCCCATGAAAAATACGTCACGGGGGCCAGGGTCCTCTGAACGAAACTCAGCGTTTGCTGTGGATTCGGCCATGGGTAGCCTGATCAAGTTTTTTCAAACTTACTGAAACGACAAAAAAGCGCCCCCTACCTAGCGTGCCAAATGTCGAGGGTAAATCCCTGACAGTGATTCCGGGGTATGTTGGACAGTGGGTGCGTGAATGGTGTTTCAGGGACTGGGTGTGTTTGTGTGTAGATGATGGATTCGGGGACACCAGGGATTATACAGGTTCGAGTCTCCTAGAGTATAACATCCTTACGTCCCATGTTTGTGTTATAGTAGATCTCACTTGGTTACTGATAGTGTTCTACCAGTTTGCCAGAATTGATCTCTCTTGGTTACATACGGAGTCCTCATCCCTTTATATCGTAGGGATAAAGAGAACTTACAAGCGGGCCCTACACAGATGACCTTTGCTCATTCTAATATTTAACTCAACTCATCATTACGGAGTACCGACGATGCCAATTTGCTCTGATGGCATTGTATATCATGCCACCGCGCGCCGTGTTTTTTTAGCCTGTAGAGCCTTATCTTGCTGCATTTATTGTGATGAGACAGAACGATGCCCTTCTGCACCGTCCCCATCTGCTTGCCTCTCTACGCCATCCCTGTCCACTTTCCTCTGTGTCGTTCCCATCCACTTGCCTTATGTACGGTTCCTATCCACTTGCCTCTGTGCCATCTTCGTCCACTTGCCCTGCCGGATGTCTGACAACATCCCATCTGTCGTGCGGCGTGCGGCGTCCTGTAAAGTCTCACTCCGTAGCCTTTGATGCTACGAGATGGGACAACGCCCCCTACACCGCCCATGACCTTATCCGTCAGGGTCGATTCCTGGTGAAGAGAAGCATTCGGGCGAGTGTCCAATCCAGTCCCTCGACTAGGGGGACTGGTCGTGGGTTTGTGTAGAGGCGTAGCGAGATTGGTCGCTAGAGGCCTTACACTGGTCAGGGTAGGTCATCGACCGATTAGCGTTTTTAGGAGATGTTCCCCTAGCTGTTTGCACCCTTCGTGGGGCTTGTTAGCCGGGGTACCCCTTTACTTGATACACCGACAGCACTGCCCTGTCCCGTAGCATTAAATGCTACGGATGGGGCCTTGCGGGCCTTCGCAGCACCGCACGGTTGATGAGACAGTGTCTGCAAAATAACTAGGCAAGTGGACAGTTTTGCAGGTAGACTTGTGTTGCACAGGGACATGACGGCTTGGTAGACGATCTTTTGATGCACGATGATGGGACGGGCCGAGCGGCCAGGGAAGGCAGGTGTGGAGGCATTCCACAGTTGGGACAGGCACTCAAAGCTCTCAGGGCAAGTTTGCCTCACCTGGTTCTCCAGGATATGATCCAAGAGTTGAATATCTAGCCAGACATGGGTCTGCTAATCGGGGTCCGCTTGTATGTTCTTGCTCTCTCTAGTATATAAAGAGAGAAGGACCCGATTTGTAAACGAGGACGGGTAACCTATTCGCTAGCACTCATAACAATATACACATGATGTAGGGCTATTATCCTTCGGGAGACCTGAACCTGAATAACCCTGGTGTTCTTGAGTTCACACACACATTGACGAAAGCACACCTTCAGCGTTGTTCACGCGCCCTTCGACCGGTACACCCTAAAATCATTGTCAGGGATTAACCCTCGACAGTTGGCGTGCCAGATAGGCGGCACGTTTCGGTAGGTGTTAGTGATTAGATTGGGCTACTCTTGGACGGATCCATGGCAACCGTTGAGTCTCGTTCCGAGGACCCTGGTCACCACTGCGAGGTATTCGCCATGGGGTACAACCCAGATGAGCCCGGTGTGCTCTAGGAATTGGACACCAAACTGGAGTCTGAAGGCTCCGAGGCTCAATGAGAGGTTTGCATAATAGTTAATTCAACAGGAGGCAGCAGAGGCTCTCGTGTTTCGAGTGACGGTGATGATCCCCATGCTACGTGCCCATAGGGAAACTAGACCAGAGCTGAACATAGGAACACTTCGGCACAGCCCCAACCACCACAGCGTCACACGGAGGAGTTGCTGCAGAAGACGCGGTCATTGGAGGCATCATCACCAAGGCCATTATGACACACAAATGCCGGGGGCTCCCCCTTCGCGATATGTCACCACTCCGCACTTAGCAGTTCAACTATGTGGCTATGACGCCTGCACAGAATCTGTAGACCGTGCGAATACTTCTTAGCCACCTGTCGATAATAGTACCAGAGGGTTTGCTAGTGGAGCCATGGTTGCATGACCTCGCCCTCTTGATTGAGACCGCTCGACGCCAAACTGCAGTGACAAACACCACATCTATCGTCAGGATTAGTGAGGGTCGCGACTGCCAAGAATTGTGGCAAGCTCCATGGCAGGAATGATCTCGTCCTCCCTCGACAACGGGGAGCACTCGGAGACCCCCGCCACATCGAAACAGCCAACCCTTTGATGTGCATGACTCCCTACACCAACGTGACCTCCGTGGCGTTATTCAAGGCCAGGTGGCCACCCGAGCATAGGAGGACTACACCCGGTGAGAGCAAGAAAAGGGAAAACAGCTCTATCACTCGCCTCCCCCACACAGGGAGACATCAAATTCGTCCATCCCTTCCCCTGGACAGCATGACCATCGTCTCTCCACGAACACGCGCCATCACCCATTAGCGGGTGACTCCTTATTATGGGATAGGGTGCAACGCCCAATCAGCTCGGCTACGAGTGGTGCGCTGGTTGGACAAGTTCCAGCCGGTCGTAACGGAAATATGATGGGTCAACCAACCCTGAGGATTTTCTACAAATCTACACCACTATGGTGCATGCCACGAGGGGCCACGGGAAAGTCATGGCAAAGTACCTCTAGACCACCTTGACCGGTTTAGACCGGTCCTGGCTTATGAACCTTCCCCGCGAGTCGGTTTACTCCTGGAAGGATTTGTGTGACCAATTTGTTGCCAACTTCCAGGGGACCTATGGATGACCTGTACCAGGTCAGGCAGCGATAAGGTGAGTCATTGCAAGACTTCATCTGGTGCTTCATCAAGCGTTGAAACACCGTTCCATGGATCATAGGTGAATCCATGGTCATTGCCTTCAAGAGAGGGGTTAGAGACAAAAAGATGTTTGAGAAGGTAATCCGAACCACTATCGAGCTCTTTGAGCTCACTGATAAGTGCGCATAGGCCACCAAGGCCCGAGAGCATCAGATTGATGCCAGGTCATAGTTGACCTTCGACTAGCCCGCCCCCTCCAAAAGGATCAGCTGGAAGGAGAAGAGGAAAAACAAACACAAGGAAGGACCATCTGACGTCATGGCAGTCGAGCAGACCGGCAACCGCGCCCATCCTTTGAGAAAAAGGAGGGAAAGAAGGGCTGTGGCTACTGCCTGATCCACCTCATCGATGCCCACGACCTGACTGAGTGTAAGGTCGTGCAGGGCATCATCGACAAGGAGCTTGGAGAGCGTAAATCCAGGCCCAACAAGGATGATGAAGATGGGGCCAACCCCGAACAGTCAGCACTGGGGTACCAGCAAGACGATCACATGGTTCATCACATCTTCAGTGGTGCTGCAATGTATTCCTCAAATAGGGAATACAAGTCGGTGGTCCTAGAGATGTGGGTGACCACACCAGATCCAAGGCCATGTCTAAAGTGGTCAGAAGTGCTCCTTACCTTCAGTCAGGTCGACCACCCCATGAGTTCCAAGCGACCTGGTCGCTACCCTATTGTGGTCAAACCCACTGTGCAGAACATCTGATTAGGTCGCGTGCTGGTAGATGGAGGGAGCTCCGTCAACCTCCTCTTCGTCGACGCACTAGAAGCCTTGCAAATTCCAAGGAGCACATTGAAACCGTCTCCCCCCTTCATTGGAATTACCCTGGGCTCCTCGGCTAAGCCCTTGGGGTGGGTCAAACTACCCATCACTTTCGGCTTACCGAGTAACTCCTGGACCGAAAAAGTCCTATTTGATGTAGAGGACTTCGTGAAGGGCGATGGCTCAGTTCATGGTTGTCGCTCACTATGCGTACGAGGTGATCAAGATCCCTAGTCTGACCAGGGCCATCACCATATTTGGCAATGCAAAGACAGCTTTGCACTACGACACGAGGAGTCTTAACATGGTCGAGCTGACTCCTAGGTCGCAACTGGAGAATGCTACGCCTAGTGGCTGCCTGATGAAGGTCCACGTCGCCACCAGCCAAGACAAGTGGCTCAAGGAAGTACGCCTCAATGACTCTGACCCAACCAGATTGGTCCAAATATGGGCCAGTCTGGCTCCCAAATAGAAACTCGTGCTCATCACCTTCCTTCGGATGAACGCGGATGTTTTTTCATTGAGTCTGTCTGATATGCCTGGAGTTCCCAGGAATGTGATCAAGCACAAGTTGTCAATACGACTTGACACATGACCAGTCAAGCAAAAAGCACGTTGGTTCACAGCCAACCGAAGGGAAGCACTTCATGAGGAGATAGACAAGCTCCTGGAAGCAGGCTTCGTCTGAGAAATACAGTAACTAGAGCGGCTGGCTAACCTAGTCATGGTCTGAAAACACAATGGTAAGTGGATGATGTACGTCAATTTCACCGTCCTCAATAGGGCATGCCCAAAAGATCTATTCCCTCTACCCTGGATCAACCAGCTTGTCGACACAACCACCAGCAACAATCTTCTAAGCTTTTTGGATGCCCAGTCGGGGTACCACCAGATTAGCATGTATAGGGAAGATGAGGAGAAGACTACTTTTATAACACCCTTCAGGGTCTTTTGCTATGTAAAAATACCTTTTGGTTTAAAAAGCGTCGGTGCCACTTACTAGCATTGTATTTAGCTCATTCTTCGACCACAGCTTAGTAGAAACGTCAAGGCGTATGTGGATTATGTGGTCATGAAGAGTAGAACCAAGGATGATCTGGTCGTGGACCTCCAGAAAATGTTTGAGAACCTTCTGAATTACCGCATGAAGCTGAACTCAGAGAAGTGCATGTTTAGAGTCCCATCATGGAAGTTGCTCGGATTCCTCATTTCTAGTCGAGGAATGGAGGCAAACCCTGACAAGATCATAGCCATTGACCAGATGAAGTCCCCGACCAGGCTAAAAGAAGTCCAAAAACTAACAGGATGTGTGGCAACATTGAGCAGGTTCATCTCAAGGCTGGGAGAGAGGGGCTACTACTCTTCAAGCTCCTAAAGAGGAGCGGCCACTTTCGGTGGACACCGCAAGCGGACACGACCCTCCATGATCTAAAAATGTACCTCCCCTCCCCTCCTGTACTTACCATGCCTCGACCAGAATGTAACACCCAGTTTTAAAGGAACAAAATTGAGCACAACACATATATACCAGGATCAAGTTTCATACGTGCGTTACATCATTAGTGTATTATCACAGCGTCATTATTACAATAATGATATTAACTTATTACAAAAGGGCCCAAGGGTCTAAAATAAAACATAATAGAACAAGAGAGCTTCAACGCCAGCGGGTCTTTCATCTTCCGCAGGCATCAACTGAGGGCACACCAGCCTAGAATAGCAATTCCGAATCGAAGTCATCTTAATCGAAGGAACCAGCTTCATCGACGGCTTCTGAACAACAGAAGGATGCAAGAAAGGGGATAACAGGTGTGAGTACAAAATGTACTCCACAAGTGTGGGAAAAATATGCTATGGGGCTAAGTCAAGGAAAGGTTAGACACTGGTTAACTGCACTAAGCAACTATGACCTATGACTTCAACAATGGGCATCCTATTTACTAAGTAAGGAGACACAACTATGACAAGGGGGAACAACTCATCGGATTCCATCCGACTACTAGGACTCAACAGGTAATTCAATTACCCGGCTACTGTAACACCCAAAACTTCAAAATTTGCAGTAATTTAAAATTTTGCTAGAAATTAAATAAGTGGATTTCATTTTAGCTCTATAGGAAATTAACTTCTAAATTTAATTTGGAATAGGTTGAATGTTTGTCGCATTCATGCCGTTGTAATTGCAATAAGGTTTTATTGTGTGGGAAATTCTTTTTGCTAAAATTTTCGCTAGAGTTCGCTCGGTTAAAATCTCTTTTGGAATAAGTGTGAAAACCTAAAGCAAGGAAGAAAAGAAAAGGATTTCTCTAATGGAAAACCTTCCTGGGCCGTCTTCCCCGCGCCGGCCCAACCCGCCTCTTTCCCCCTCCCTTTTCTCTCCCGCCGTGGGCCGCGCCCCTCCTTTTTCCGCGCCGGCCCGCAGGCCGAGCCGGCCTACCGCGCCCACCGAGCCGCTCGCCTCTGCCCGCCTCGCTGCCAAGTGGGCCCAGCTCTGAGCCGAGCCACCCTCCCGCCCGAGCCGCCGAGCCGCCGGCTCGCCTTCTTCCTCATTCCGCCGCCGGACACCGACGCCCCCAAATCGCCGCGACCATTTCAAATCGAAGCCTCCCCGTGCTTTAACTCTCCAATCAAACCACACCACCGTGATCGCCGCCCCCTATTTCCTCCATTTGAGCCGTTTCCCCCTTGAATACCCACTCGTTTGCATGGAAACCGAAGTTTTTAAGTGCTTTCAAGCCGCCGGCCGACACTCCTCGAATCCGGCCGTTCCACTCCTCCTCTCGGGTATTTAAGAGCTCTATCGGCATCCTTGTTCGGTTCCGCACCCGAATACCCCATCTCCCCTCTCTCTTGTGCACGGATTCGAGCCGCCGCCGTCACCTCCATTGCCGCCGGTAAGGAGCTCGGTCGCCACTCTCTTTCTCCTCAACCGAACCGTGATTAAGCTCGTTCTTCGCTATTTTGGTGCCGTCGGACCTCTAGGAGCTCACCCCGGCGCTTCTTGGAGCTTCACCCGCCGTCGAACGCCGTTCCCGCCGAGCCGCTTCACCTCCGCCCGCCGTTCTCCGTCGCCGGCCATCTTCGGACCTCCTCCGCCGCCGTCAAGCCCGCAGTAAGTTTCCCCGCGAGCTCCTCGTTGCTTTGCGCCTAGTCCCGAAGCAAACCGTGGCCGGATGCGCCTTTTGCGCATCGCCGGCGAGCCCGCCACCGTCCCCGTCGTCGCCGGCCGCCGCTCCCACTGTTGAAACCGCCGGTGCCACCCCCTTTTGATTTTCGGCCGTCGGATCTCGGTTCTTCGGCCCGGATTAGACCGGCCAATTCTTATACCCCTTCGGTCCACCATGGACCGGTGGACCGATGCCCTTTCAGTGGTCCACAAGCCCGTGGACCAATTCCATGTCATTTCCAATTAAGAAATAATTCAGTAATTGTTTTATTGCGTCATAATCCAATTTCCAGTATAAAATTATTTCGGTTTACTCTCTGGAAAACATGTAAAACTTGCAGTTTAGTCCCTACATCTTCAAAAGCTTATAACTTTTTGCTCGTAGCTCCGATTTTGGCGATTTTTGCGTCAAATCGTTTGTAGCGTCGTGTAGAATCTTTTTGTAGAGTTTTTGAATAGTTTCAGTACTGTTTGGTGTGCTGTTCTTAGAGTTTTGTTTGGTTTGTGTTTTTCCGGTCCGTCGTTTAGGAGCTGAGCAGTTCGGCAACCTCCAAGACCAAGTTTTCGAGGACTTTGAGCAGCAATCCGGTGAAGGCAAGTGCCCTTGAGCATTTCTATACCAGTTTTAGGACTTGCAGGTGTAGTCTTTATCCTTCAATATGCATGCTGTCCAAAATGATATCCCATGCTAGGGTTTACTAGTTTTGTCTCAATATTTTCCTTGTCGCCGTTGATGTATCGGGTTAAGAAGATGGGTAGATCATGCTAGCGCTGTCCGGGTGGGAAAATGGTTAATATTGACTAATGAACCCTGTAACACTGTCCCGGTGGAAAAATG
The DNA here is from genome assembly GCF_958298935.1 of Phragmites australis. Taxonomy (NCBI): domain Eukaryota; kingdom Viridiplantae; phylum Streptophyta; class Magnoliopsida; order Poales; family Poaceae; genus Phragmites; species Phragmites australis. Next base: position 5,141,655 of record NC_084922.1, read on the forward strand.
ATAATTCTTTGTAGCAACATGGTATAGGTCTTCCCCAACAGAATGGATGGATTGTGGTGGTGCCTATGGCAAGTTTGTGTATGTATCTGTTTGGGGTCCTAAGGACCGGTTCTTGGGCATGTAACCAAGTTATATCCGTACAACCACGAGGCCTATATGGGTACGGCCTGGCCAAATAATTAGCGACCACCGGTTCTGTGGGCATCACTGGTCGAGTATGTGGCACAAGAGGGGGCTTCTGCAGCGACTCGGTCGGCTGTTAGCGGTGAAACCTTAGTGGGTGCCTACAAATCGGCGGGAGTTTTGTAAAGGCCTTGTAGTGAGACCCCGACTCCTTACCCCGGAAGTATGGAGTAACAAGGGAATCACGACTCGTGGATCTGTGCAAACTCTGCAGAGTATCAAACTGGTCGATCAGCCGTGCTCACGGTCAAGAGCGAGCTTGGACTTCTTCAAGATTAGTTGGATCTGGGTTTTGGTATGGTTGGTCGGGTAGCCAGGTAATGGGATTATCTGGTGAGCTTTGGGGTAACCGGGTATGGGATACCCGGTGAGTCAAATCCCTTTTGTTATAACAAGTGTCTTCACACCTAGTAAATAGGATGCCTGTTGTTAGGAGTATAGGTTAAGGCATCGTTTTAGTTGCTTAGTGCTAATAACCCCTGTCAAGCCTTTTTCTTGTGTAAAGCCTCATACCCTACTTTCCCCCTGCACTTGCGGAGTACAACATTTTGTACTCACCCTTGTTATTCTCCCTTGCATTCTTTCGCCAATCAGAAGCTGTCTTTGAAGCTGGTACCTTCGACCTCGATGACTTCGATCCCGAGCTGCTGTTCTAGGCTGTGGAGCCCCCGGTTGACGTCTTCGCCTGTGGAAGCTGGAGCCGCTGACGCTGAAGACCCCTCTTGTCTCCCGCTGTGTTTTCTTTCAGACCCTCGGGTCATTTTGTATAAGGTTAAGTACGATATATCTTTTGCACTGTGATGATAACACTAATGATGTAAGCGCATGTATGGAAATTGTTCCTGGCATACATGTGTTGTGCCCGGTTTTGTTTCCTTTAAAACTGGGTGTTACAGAAGTGGTATCAGAGCCGTGTTGACCGTAGGACGCAGCCTAGGTAGACTGGACACGCTAAGGACTTATGTTTGTACAAAATTTACCTTCACAAAATTGTTTTCCTCCAGTTATTTCTTTCTCAGTCTGCTGCTTTTTATAAAATGGTTACTAATTTCTGACTTTTCCAAAATTTTAGATGGCCCGTACGAAGATCACCCCACGCAAGCGCGTGCTGGTTCCCGACGTGGAGGTTCCTGCGGGTGCAGTCTGGAGGTACCAACCCCCAGCTGAGTTCTACTCCGACGGACAGCTGGCAGGGTACTTCGCCCGCACGTTGTGGTATCTGCTGCAGGGTCTTGGCTACCACGACGCTCCACTCTTCAAAGGCGTCAGAGTTCCGCTTGGAGACCGTGGTTACTCCTGGACAGTGGAGGTAACAATGTTCGAGAAGCCCTCCGCCGACGACCTTCGCCGAGTCCGCCGAGTCCACACAGCCACTGCCCCCAGAGCTACGTTCGAAGCAGGGATCGAGGACGCTGCTCGCCAGGCTCTGGCTGTTCTCTGCCGGGAGAACAGACAGGACCTCCGCCTCACCCAGTTCGGGAAGTTCCCGCAGCGCCCGTCAGGCAGTCTGGAGGTCATCTTCGCGCCCGTCAACAATGAGCCGGATCTCCGTTTGCGAGAGCAGGTCCGCCTCACCGCCGCCCTCTACGCCGAGCTGGACAGAGCACTCGATGAGTTGGAGGATCTTCACCAGCGCCACGCCGAGCAGGAGCAAATGATCTACGAGCTAGAGATCATGCTGCAGGATCCCGACCAGCACCCCGACGAGGCTCCACCAGCACCGCCTTCCGCCCCTGCACCGCCCCGCTCTCCTTCGCGCAAGAGGCTCCGTCAGGCAGATGTTGCAGGACCTTCAGGCACCGCCGGCCAGGAGTAGAGTCGAGCTAGGAAGATGTCCCCTAGCAGAATAAGTCGTTTAGACTCGTGTCATTTGTAGTAGGGTGTGCTTGTGCTTGTGCCTGTTCTGTGTAGACCTTGTTTTGAGTTGGATCTTTGCTTGAGTGTTGGTGTGATGTAGGGGTTTCCCCTCTACATTTCATCAGTTATTATAATAATAGTCGGGAGTCCTTTCTTTCCGTTCCCTTCAGTTTCTTTCAGTTCTTGTCTCGTCTTCCGTCCCTGTTTTTCCCTTATGCTTCTCGCGCCTTGGCAACAACAGATGGTGAACACCCGACGTAGCAACAACACCAACGACAACATCAACAACAACACTGTCAACAACAACGCTGCCAACAATAACAACCTTCCTCCCCCGCCACCCCTCATGGACGCTAACCAAGTCATGACTCTTCTTCAAGGTTTGGTCCAAGCCATCAACCAGCAGCCTCAGGCTCAGCAGGCACCGCTGCAGCAGCCACAGTCTAGACTCAGGACTTTCTTGAGCACCCAGCCACCTACCTTTTCTCAGGCAATAGAGCCAATGGAGGCAGATGATTGGCTAAGTACAATCGACAGCAAGCTTCAGATAGCTCAGTGCAATGGAAGAGAAAAAGTTCTCTTTGCATCCCACCAACTCAGTGGGCCAGCTCAGGAGTGGTGGACTGCTTACACTGCCGCTCATGAGGACCCCCAGGAGATCACCTGGGCAGAATTCCGAAGCAGTTTCCGCGCTCACCATGTTCCTATCGGAGAAATAAAACTGAAAAGGAAGGAGTTCCTCAGTCTCAAGCAAGGCCCTATGTCTGTAAGAGAGTACCTCACTAAGTTCACTCAACTGTCTCGCTACGCCCCCAGTGATGTTGACACAGATGAGAAGAAGCAGGACTGTTTTCTTGAAGGTCTAAACTCCGGTCTACAGTATGCCCTCTCTGCCAACGAGTACCCTAATTTTCAGAAATTGGTGGATAGAGCTTTCATATTAGAAAAGAAGCGCCAGAATCTAGGTGAAGAACGTAAGCGCCATCTGCAGGGTCAGTCTTCTGGCAGTAACACTCGCCCCCGTTTCAACGCCCCTGCCACTGGTCCGATGTTCCGCCAGGGAGGTCAGAACCAGCTGCAGCAAAACCAGCAGAGGTCGCCGCAGAAGATGCAAAGCCAGGTTACAGGTTCTTACAAGCCCCCAATTCAGCAACAACAACAGCCTCGCCCCAACTTCCAGCAGCAGCGACCCAACCACAACCAGCCACAACCGCAGAAACGCACAGGTCAGGGGTCAGGCAACATTGGTCCGTGTTTCAGTTGCGGCCAATTCGGGCATCTTTCCAAGCAATGCCCTAAGAAGCAGCAAGGTCAGGCCCAAGGTAGCAACAACCAGCAGCAGCAGCCCCGCCAGAACGCGATGCATGGTCGCGTCAACCACGTTGCAGTGGAGGAAGCCCAAGAAGCTCCCGACGTAGTGCTGGGTATGTTCTCTGCAAACTCTCACCCCGCAACAGTATTATTCGATTCAGGTGCTACGCATTCTTTCATATCATACCAGTTTGTGAATGCTTATAAATTGCCAAGAGCATTAATGAAAAATAGAGTACTAGTAAGTTCTCCTGGAGGAGCAATGGAATCAAGGCAGGTATGCCCTAAAGTAAATATAAGCATAAGGGGGGTAGATTTTCTTGCCAATCTCATCATTCTGGAATCCAAAGGAATCGATATCATTTTGGGAATGGATTGGCTGACCAAGTACAAAGGAGTCATAGGATGTGCAACAAAGACAGTACAGCTGACGCATACTGATGGTACCAAAGTGGAATTCCAAGCTACAACAGAGTCAGCCATCAACGCCAGATTGAACAAAACCAATGCAGTGGAAGATAGCAGGGTGGTCAGCGAATTTCCTGATGTCTTCCCGGAAGATTTACCAGGTATGCCACCTGATCGAGAAATTGAATTTGCCATTGAATTAGTACCTGGAACGGCTCCTATATATAAGAGGCCATATAGAATGGATGCCAATCAGTTGGCTGAGCTCAAGGAGCAAATGCAAGAGCTACTAGACAAAGGGTTTATTCGCCCCAGTTCTTCGCCCTGGGGAGCCCCTGTAATCTTCGTTCCAAAGAAGGATGGTACACAGAGGATGTGTATAGACTATCGAGCTCTGAATGAAGTAACAATCAAAAACAAATACCCTCTGCCTCGCATTGAAGATCTGTTCGATATGCTGATAGGAGCATGTGTGTTCTCCAAGATTGATCTTAGATCTGGATATCACCAGCTGAAGATTCGTGCTTCGGATATCCCCAAGACTGCATTTGTTACTCGGTACGGTCTATACGAGTACACAGTAATGTCTTTTGGACTGACCAATGCCCCAGCATACTTCATGTATCTGATGAACAAGGTTTTTATGGAATATTTGGACAAGTTCGTGGTGGTATTCATCGATGACATCCTGGTTTACTCCCAGAACGAAGTAGAACATGAGGAGCATTTAAGGATGGTATTGCAGAAACTCAGGGAGAACCAGTTGTTTGCCAAACTGAGCAAATGTGAATTTTGGTTGAAGGAAGTTCCTTTCCTCGGTCACATCATATCAGCAGGAGGTGTGTCCGTAGATCCATCCAAGGTAAGAGACGTTCTGAATTGGAAGCCACCGCAGAATGTGTCTGAGATTCGTAGTTTTCTGGGTTTAGCAGGATACTATCGTCGATTTATTGAAGGTTTCTCCAAGATAGCGAAGCCAATGACCGAACTGTTAGGGAAGGGAGCAGAGTTTAAGTGGACAACAGCTAGAGAAGCCAGTTTCAATGAATTAAAGAAAAGATTGACCTCAGCACCAGTTTTGATCATGCCAGATACTCAGAAGCCATTCTCGGTATATTGTGATGCATCCCGTCAAGGTTTGGGATGTGTGCTTATGCAAGAAGGCCACGTTATAGCTTATGCATCTCGGCAGCTAAGAAAGCATGAAGAGAATTATCCAACGCATGATTTGGAGCTAGCCGCAGTTGTTCATGCACTCAAGATTTGGAGGCATTACCTGATTGGACAAAGATGTGAGATATATTCTGATCATAAGAGCTTAAAATATATTTTCACTCAGCCGGATCTTAACCTAAGACAACGCAGATGGTTAGAGCTTATTAAGGACTATAATTTGGGAATCAACTATCATCCAGGAAAGGCGAACGTAGTAGCCGATGCCTTGAGCAGAAAATCTCAGGTTAATTCTATGACTCTCCAAGAGTTGAGTCCCGAGCTATGCAAAGAATTCGAGAGGTTGAATCTAAGTATGGTGTGTAATACCGAGATGATTGCTATGGAAATAGACTCAACACTTGAACAAGATATAAGGAAGGGTCAGCTTGAAGATGACAAGATTTTGGAGATCAAGCAGTTGATCAAAGCAGGCAAAGCCCCGGACTTTTCTGAAGACAAGCAGGGTACAATATGGTATAAGCATAGGATTTGTGTTCCGGACATAAAGTCTATTCGGGATACTATTTTAAAGGAAGCTCATGATTCAGCGTATTCTATTCACCCTGGGAGCACCAAGATGTATCAAGATCTTAAGGATCAGTACTGGTGGTATGGAATGAAACGTGCAGTAGCAGAACACGTAGCTTTGTGTGATATCTGTCATCGGGTCAAAGCTGAACATCAAAGACCCGCAGGACTGCTACAGCCACTAAAAATACCTGAATGGAAGTGGGAAGAAATTAGCATGGATTTCATAGTGGGTCTACCACGAACGCAATCAGGATATGATTCTATATGGGTTGTGGTTGATCGGTTGACGAAAGTGGCTCACTTTATTCCAGTTAAGGAATCCTATCGAGGTCCAAAGTTAGCCGAGTTGTACATATCCAAGGTTGTATGTCTGCATGGAGTGCCTAAGATAATTGTATCTGATCGTGGCAGTCAGTTTACTTCAAGGTTCTGGCGACGTCTGCATGAATCGCTGGATACAAGGTTGAATTTTAGTTCAGCCTATCACCCACAGACTGATGGGCAAACGGAAAGAGTAAATCAAATTCTTGAAGATATGCTGAGAGCATGTGCACTCAAGAATGGTAACAGTTGGGACAAGAATCTACCGTATGCAGAATTCTCATACAATAACAGCTTCCAAGCTAGTTTGAAGATGTCCCCTTTTGAAGCTTTGTATGGGAGAAAATGTAGAACCCCGTTGTTCTGGAATCAAACCGGGGAAAGCCAAGTTTTTGGTCCTGAAGTCCTGAGAGAAGCAGAAAGGCAAGTACACGAGATCCGGGATAATTTGAAAACCGCACAGTCAAGGCAGAAGAGTTATGCGGATCATCGACATCGGGAACTAACCTTTGAAATAGGAGACTTTGTGTATCTCAAAGTATCACCAATCCGAGGGCTACGTAGATTCAAAGTCAAAGGCAAGCTATCACCTCGGTTTATTGGTCCGTACCAGATACTGGGAAGACGAGGAGAAGTAGCTTACCAGCTGAAGTTACCACCTCAACTTTCAGGAGTACACGATGTCTTTCACGTATCACAGTTAAAAAAGTGCTTAAGAGTTCCAGAGGAACAGTTACCAGTAGAAGACCTGGATGTGCGAGAAGATCTATCTTATGCCGAATATCCGGTCAAGATTCTTGAGACGTCAGAACGAGTTACCAGGAACAAGAGAGTCAAAATGTGCAGAGTGCAGTGGAAGCATCACTCAGAAGAAGAAGCCACCTGGGAAAGAGAAGACGATTTGAAGACGGAGTTTCCCCATCTCTTCTCCGATCTTTTCGAATCTCGAGGGCGAGATTCATCGTAAGGGGGGTAGGTTTGTAACACCCAAAACTTCAAAATTTGCAGTAATTTAAAATTTTGCTAGAAATTAAATAAGTGGATTTCATTTTAGCTCTATAGGAAATTAACTTCTAAATTTAATTTGGAATAGGTTGAATGTTTGTCGCATTCATGCCGTTGTAATTGCAATAAGGTTTTATTGTGTGGGAAATTCTTTTTGCTAAAATTTTCGCTAGAGTTCGCTCGGTTAAAATCTCTTTTGGAATAAGTGTGAAAACCTAAAGCAAGGAAGAAAAGAAAAGGATTTCTCTAATGGAAAACCTTCCTGGGCCGTCTTCCCCACGCCGGCCCAACCCGCCTCTTTCCCCCTCCCTTTTCTCTCCCGCCGTGGGCCGCGCCCCTCCTTTTTCCGCGCCGGCCCGCAGGCCGAGCCGGCCTACCGCGCCCACCGAGCCGCTCGCCTCTGCCCGCCTCGCTGCCAAGTGGGCCCAGCTCTGAGCCGAGCCACCCTCCCGCCCGAGCCGCCGAGCCGCCGGCTCGCCTTCTTCCTCATTCCGCCGCCGGACACCGACGCCCCCAAATCGCCGCGACCATTTCAAATCGAAGCCTCCCCGTGCTTTAACTCTCCAATCAAACCACACCACCGTGATCGCCGCCCCCTATTTCCTCCATTTGAGCCGTTTCCCCCTTGAATACCCACTCGTTTGCATGGAAACCGAAGTTTTTAAGTGCTTTCAAGCCGCCGGCCGACACTCCTCGAATCCGGCCGTTCCACTCCTCCTCTCGGGTATTTAAGAGCTCTATCGGCATCCTTGTTCGGTTCCGCACCCGAATACCCCATCTCCCCTCTCTCTTGTGCACGGATTCGAGCCGCCGCCGTCACCTCCATTGCCGCCGGTAAGGAGCTCGGTCGCCACTCTCTTTCTCCTCAACCGAACCGTGATTAAGCTCGTTCTTCGCTATTTTGGTGCCGTCGGACCTCTAGGAGCTCACCCCGGCGCTTCTTGGAGCTTCACCCGCCGTCGAACGCCGTTCCCGCCGAGCCGCTTCACCTCCGCCCGCCGTTCTCCGTCGCCGGCCATCTTCGGACCTCCTCCGCCGCCGTCAAGCCCGCAGTAAGTTTCCCCGCGAGCTCCTCGTTGCTTTGCGCCTAGTCCCGAAGCAAACCGTGGCCGGATGCGCCTTTTGCGCATCGCCGGCGAGCCCGCCACCGTCCCCGTCGTCGCCGGCCGCCGCTCCCACTGTTGAAACCGCCGGTGCCACCCCCTTTTGATTTTCGGCCGTCGGATCTCGGTTCTTCGGCCCGGATTAGACCGGCCAATTCTTATACCCCTTCGGTCCACCATGGACCGGTGGACCGATGCCCTTTCAGTGGTCCACAAGCCCGTGGACCAATTCCATGTCATTTCCAATTAAGAAATAATTCAGTAATTGTTTTATTGCGTCATAATCCAATTTCCAGTATAAAATTATTTCGGTTTACTCTCTGGAAAACATGTAAAACTTGCAGTTTAGTCCCTACATCTTCAAAAGCTTATAACTTTTTGCTCGTAGCTCCGATTTTGGCGATTTTTGCGTCAAATCGTTTGTAGCGTCGTGTAGAATCTTTTTGTAGAGTTTTTGAATAGTTTCAGTACTGTTTGGTGTGCTGTTCTTAGAGTTTTGTTTGGTTTGTGTTTTTCCGGTCCGTCGTTTAGGAGCTGAGCAGTTCGGCAACCTCCAAGACCAAGTTTTCGAGGACTTTGAGCAGCAATCCGGTGAAGGCAAGTGCCCTTGAGCATTTCTATACCAGTTTTAGGACTTGCAGGTGTAGTCTTTATCCTTCAATATGCATGCTGTCCAAAATGATATCCCATGCTAGGGTTTACTAGTTTTGTCTCAATATTTTCCTTGTCGCCGTTGATGTATCGGGTTAAGAAGATGGGTAGATCATGCTAGCGCTGTCCGGGTGGGAAAATGGTTAATATTGACTAATGAACCCTGTAACACTGTCCCGGTGGAAAAATGATAATTCTTTGTAGCAACATGGTATAGGTCTTCCCCAACAGAATGGATGGATTGTGGTGGTGCCTATGGCAAGTTTGTGTATGTATCTGTTTGGGGTCCTAAGGACCGGTTCTTGGGCATGTAACCAAGTTATATCCGTACAACCACGAGGCCTATATGGGTACGGCCTGGCCAAATAATTAGCGACCACCGGTTCTGTGGGCATCACTGGTCGAGTATGTGGCACAAGAGGGGGCTTCTGCAGCGACTCGGTCGGCTGTTAGCGGTGAAACCTTAGTGGGTGCCTACAAATCGGCGGGAGTTTTGTAAAGGCCTTGTAGTGAGACCCCGACTCCTTACCCCGGAAGTATGGAGTAACAAGGGAATCACGACTCGTGGATCTGTGCAAACTCTGCAGAGTATCAAACTGGTCGATCAGCCGTGCTCACGGTCAAGAGCGAGCTTGGACTTCTTCAAGATTAGTTGGATCTGGGTTTTGGTATGGTTGGTCGGGTAGCCAGGTAATGGGATTATCTGGTGAGCTTTGGGGTAACCGGGTATGGGATACCCGGTGAGTCAAATCCCTTTTGTTATAACAAGTGTCTTCACACCTAGTAAATAGGATGCCTGTTGTTAGGAGTATAGGTTAAGGCATCGTTTTAGTTGCTTAGTGCTAATAACCCCTGTCAAGCCTTTTTCTTGTGTAAAGCCTCATACCCTACTTTCCCCCTGCACTTGCGGAGTACAACATTTTGTACTCACCCTTGTTATTCTCCCTTGCATTCTTTCGCCAATCAGAAGCTGTCTTTGAAGCTGGTACCTTCGACCTCGATGACTTCGATCCCGAGCTGCTGTTCTAGGCTGTGGAGCCCCCGGTTGACGTCTTCGCCTGTGGAAGCTGGAGCCGCTGACGCTGAAGACCCCTCTTGTCTCCCGCTGTGTTTTCTTTCAGACCCTCGGGTCATTTTGTATAAGGTTAAGTACGATATATCTTTTGCACTGTGATGATAACACTAATGATGTAAGCGCATGTATGGAAATTGTTCCTGGCATACATGTGTTGTGCCCGGTTTTGTTTCCTTTAAAACTGGGTGTTACAGCTACCCGACCAACTATACCAAAACCCTGATCCCCAGTTAATCATGAAGAAATCCAAGCCGCTCTTGACCGTGAGCATGGCTGATCGATCAGGTTTATACTTTGCAGAGTTTGCACAGCTTTCCCCATGAGTCATGATTCCCGCGTTGCTTCACACTTCCGGGATGTGGAGCCGGGGTCTCACTTTAAGGCCTTACAAAGCTCCTGCCAATCCGTAGGCACCCACTGAGGTTTCACCGCTAACAGACGATTCCATCGCTACAGAAGCCCCCACTTGTGCCACTCAACCGTCCATTGGTGCCCATAGAACCAAAGGGGTGGCTACTTAGTTGGCCATGCCACACCCATATAAGCCTCGTGATTGTGTGTTTTAGCCAGGTTACATGCTTCAAGAACCGGTCCTTAGGATCCCACACACAAACCAACTGTGCATTACCTGCACACGTGCATTCCCGCACCATCATCATACAAACATTCTGTTGGGATCCCTATACCATATTGCTACAAAATTACCATACCCGATTCTTGTTACATAATTATTAGTCAAGATTAACATTTACCCAACTATGACAACACTAGCATATCTAACCTTCATTACCCATGATTCATCAACGTCGATAAGGAATAACTATACAAGAGCTAGTAAACCCTAACGTGAGATTCCAGTTTAGACAAGCATGCAATGAAGGAATAAATAGCTACACATGAATCCTAAAATGGTAGCAAGATGTTCAAGGACACTTGCCTTCAGCTGAGGGTTGCTCAAAGTCTTTGAAAACTTGATCTTGCAGATTCCCGAACTGATCACCTCCTAAACGACACACTGGAAAAGCACACAAAAGAAACTACTAAGAACAGTACACTAAATAGTACTAAAACTAGGTAAAAACTCTATAAAAATATTTTACACATCACTACGAATATTTGAGCATGAAAATCGCCCAAATCAGAGCTACGAACAAAAAGTTATAAGCTTTTGAAGTTCTAAGGGCTTTTTCTACAAATTTTACTTGGTTTTCAAGAATAAACCAATTTGTTTTTATACTACTAATCTTATTTATGACATCATAAAACATTTATTGAATTATTTTTGAGTTGGAAAACATGTGGAAAATGTTCATGGGCTCATGCACCATGGCTTGGAGGCCAATCCATGGGTCTACGGTGGACCGATTACATAAATTGAAGGGGTACGCGATCTCAGCCGTTGGATCTTGATCGTACGGCTAGAATCAAAAGGGCTCAGTCTGGGCAGCACAGAACAGAGAGGGCGGCCGACCGACGGTGGCAGGGTGGCCGGGGCATCGCCAGAATAGCACAAACACGTGCCTCCAGCCACGGATCTCGATGGGGAGGAGCGCAAAATGATGAGGAGGGTGTGGGGAGCATTACTGAGGCCTTCTCGTCACTAGAGAGGGGTTGAGGGAGGCCAACGATGGAGAGGGGCAGTCGGCGGGTCTCGAGCTCGGTGTGGCGGTGTTTCAGGGGTCGGGCGACACCAGGAAGCAGCGAGATGGTCTTCCGGCGGCTCTGCGACACCAATGAAGCATGAAACAAGATCAATGGTGCCTTGGGCGGAGCACTTTTACCGATGGAGCACTTTTACCTGCAACTATGAAGAAGGGCACGGCGATGGTGCAGAGCAAGGGAGAGAGGGAAAAAGTGGCCGAAAGGGGTGGGAAATGAACGTGTGGTGCTCGGGACGGGTTTATATAGGGAGGAGAGGGCTCTGGGAGGGAGATCGACACGACAGGAGCCGTTTCCAAACTCGGCGGCCACCATGGCTTTGAATGTGGCGGCTTTCGCGTTAAAGAGCAGTAAAGGAGGGGGAAACGGCCAGGGACACGTGATTAGGGGGCGGGGATTGTGGCCATGGCTTTTAATTGACGCGATATCTCTCGGGGAGGCGCGGATTTGAATGCCCAGCGGGATTTTGGGGTAGTGAGGGCGGGCGGGAGGAGGAAGAAGCGGAGCTGTTCAGGAGGCTCAACGGCTCGGCTCGGCGCAAGGCCCACTTGACAGAGAGAGAGGGCGGGAGGGGCGGCTCAGTGGATCCATCCGGGCCCACCTAGCAGGGAGAGAATGCAGGAGAGGGAGGCTTGTGCACGAGGGAAGGCTAGCTCGGCCAGGGCAGGCCAGCCTCTGGCCCAACACAGGAGAGGATTGTGGCCTATGTGGGAATGAAAACCTATTGCAACTACGACGACATGAATACATCAAACTTAAATATAACCTATGACAAATTTACATTTAGAAAATAATTACTTCCTATTGAACAAAATTTACAACTCCTATTTAATTCTAGCAAAATTTTAAACTATTGCAAAAATTGAAAATTTAGGGTATTACACAGACGAGGAGCTCTTGCTCTATGTTGCATCCACCCCACAGGTCGTGAGCGCAGTATTGGTCATCGAGCGAGAAGGTCTTTAGCGACCAGTGTACTATGCTAATGAGGTCGTACACAATGCGAAGGCTCGGTACCCATAGATTCAGAAGCTGCTATACATCATTTTGATGGCTTCTCGCAAGCTTAGACACTACTTACAGGCCCAAAAAATAAAGGTAATCTCCTCGCTCTCGATCAGTGAAATTCTCCACAATAGGGATGTGGTAGAAAGAACAACAAAGTGGACAGTAGAGCTCAGGGAGTTTGATATCCAGTTCGTCCCTCGAATGGCTATCAAGTCCTAGGCGCTGGTCGATTTTGTGGCCGAGTAGTTATCTTTTGAGCCGAAGTAGGTACAACGACCAGAGGCAGATGAGCACTGGACCATGCACTTTGATGGGTCATTCACACTGAAGGGAGCGAGGGCTGGAGTAGTCCTAACCTCACCAACCGGTGACATCCTCAGGTACGTAGTTAATTTATGTTTTCCAGCCACTAACAATACTACGGAATACGATGGCCTCTTATCTAGAATGCGAACAACCTCCGTACTTGGGATCAAATGTCTGCTAGTGATAAAGGACTTGCTACTAATTGTTAACCAAGTGCATAAGGAATTTCAGTGCTTTGATCCGACAATGGTAACATACCTCACCAAAAGTGAGGAGACTGGAGCGATGTTTTATTTGTTTCAAAGTCAGGCACATCCCTCGAAAGGATAACTTCCTAGCCAATGAGCTGGCCCATTTAGCTTCTAGCAAACGTGTCCAGGACGGATTCTTTGAAGAAAGACTCACACGACCATCCACCGTGGTCTCGGACAGGGGTGAAAGGGTTGCTCCGCTTGGAAACAAAGCACAAGAGGCAACACCTTTGGAGGCAACGCCTCCTTCGATGTTGTCAACCTCGAGTGACCATCATGTGGTCACCCTGCTCAATTCAGGTTCGATCTGGATGGATCAGATCTCGGATTACCTACAGAATCAAGCAATCCCTGACGATGATGCATCAACAGAAAAGGTCTCATGGCAAACCCGCTGATACTCCCTAGTAGAGGGACACCTTTACCGCTAGGGAAGAAACAGCCTTTTACTAAAATGCATCACTCAGAAACAGGGGAGCATAGTGCTCTCTGATATCTATGGAGGCATATATGGTAGCCACGCTTCGTACCGCACTCTGGTCAGAAAAACGTTCAAGCAAGGATTTTATTGGCCCACTGCCCTCCAAGATGCATGTGAGCTGGTGAAATGGTGCGAGTCACACTAGTGCCATGGGTGACAAACCAACCTACTAGCCCAAGCATTGCAAACTATATCATTCTCTTGGCCTTTCGCTATCTAGGGACTTAATATTGTGGGACCATTCCCTAAAGCCCCAGGCGGTTTTGCATTCTTGTTCATTGCAATCGACAAATTCACCAGGTGGATATAGGCCGAGCCCGTCAGGAAGATTACTGCCGCAGCAGCGATTAAGTTCATACAGGGGCTAGTAGCGCGGTTTGGCAGTCCAAATTGCATAATTATAGACAACGAGACTCAGTTTGCCAGTAGTGCTTTCCAAGACTACTGCGAAGAGATCAGGACCAAAGTTTGCTATGCGTCAGTGGCATACCCACAGAGAAACGGATAGTTCAAAAGGGCAAATGGGATGATATTATAAGGGATCAAAACCCGGGTATTTGATTGGCTTATCAGCTATTCAAGATGATGGGTGAACAAACTATCCACAGTACTCTGGTCGTTGTGAACAACTCCCAGCAGGGCTACGATCGAGACCTCTTTCTTCCTTGTTTTTGGCGCAGAGGCAATGCTTCCCTCCAAGATCGCCCTTCGATCACATCGAGTGGCCAACTACTCGGACGATGACCAGGTGGCGTGATTCGAGGATGACGTAAACCTGATCGAAGAGTTTTATGAGTGTGCTCTAATCTGAGCTATCCAATATCAGCAAAGCCTCAGACGCTATCACAAACGCAAATTGAGGGAGCGAAGACTGGTCATAGGTGACCTCGTCTTTAGGCAAATCTAGAATAAGGCTGGTTAGAATAAACTCCCTGAAGTGGGAAGGGTCCTACAAAGTAGTCGATGTCACCCGATCTAGTGCGGTCAAGCTAGCCATGAAGGATGGCAGTGAATTACACAACTCCTCATCGCCATGTCGAGCAAGTTCTACGTGTAGGGTTTCTCGAAGATGTGCCTATTCCTCTATTTTGCAGAACCTTCTGGGTGAGCATGGAATAAGACTTCTAAGTTTTTAAAGATCAAAAGACTAGACTCTCTGTTTTGCAGGATGTCATGACCAACAACGAACCCCTACCGGATTGACTCTCCACTACTATAGGACCTAGTGACTAGGAAGTTAAAATGACCAGTTGGCATAGCGTGGGATCGCTGCTCATGCAATGGCAAAGGTACTAACGGCCAGGGATAACAACAGTGAGGCCACAAGTCCCTGCTCAGGTCAGGCACTAGTCACCACCGAGAGACTTGTCGTGCCAAGGATTATCCTCCGCTTCGACAGCCTAACTGACGGGCAGGGCAAAACAATCAGAGCCTATGCGCTGCGACAACACAGGGAAAACTTTCTGAAAACTCCGCACAGATGTCGGACCAAACGATCCAAAAATCGTAGGGCCCCTGTATAATCTTCTAGCCATCAGCAAGGCAATCAGAAGTGGTTAGAACATTTTCATTCATGGAAAGGATTGGTTACAGACATGATGATTACATTTGGTTGGACTAACTATCCGGTTACATGCCTGTTCTTTCCCTCCTAACTCATGTGGCCGATGCACAGTTGGTAGAAAGGTTCTGTCTGACTCTTGTAAGGCGTGGGGATCACCAACTCTAAGGATTCAGAAGTATGTTGACCGCCACTTACTCTTGAATGAGTCAAGGAACCTCTTATACTCTTCCCTGGGGCAACAACAGGTTGCCCTGGGAATTGGACGGTGGCCTGCATGGGGGCAGGAAGGATGGCCAGCGCGGAGACCCTATTGGAGCTACTGACCAACATCAGCGAACCCAGCAGACCCTTTTCTTCTCCTCCTCTGACTTCTCCTCTTCGTCGATCTCCTTCTGCAGAAGGTCCTAGTCGACCTCCTCCTCATCATCGTAGATGTCTATAGCCTCCCTCAGGGTGACCACTCGGACAGGTGATTGGACAGGATGACAGGGGGAGGCCCTCTCTACAACGAGGGAAGCACGAGGTGGCCGGCTCCAATTGTGCGAGTAGGTCCTTGAGATTGTCTGCCCTTGGGGGCACCACTGCCAGCGGAGCCAGTGTCGGAGGTGGCTCGAACCTTGCCAAAACCTCCAAACCCATCGACCTTCATGACGAAGGATGGGAGGAGGACACCATGATCTTCACAAAGAGTTGTTTTCTTGCTTTGTAAAAGGCATGGATGGGTAGCCAGCTGAGTGAACCCCTGCTTTTATAGCCCAGCCAGCTATTGATTCACACCTTGGGTGGAAGGGGGAAACACCATGGAAAATGTCCCGACGATCCTACCATTTACTACCTAGGGGACTCATGGCCACACCCCGGTCAAACCCGTGCACACGTGGTGGCACCTGGGCACCGGCACCCTAGTTTTTATACACATTCCATCATAGACACCTTGCAGGAAGTACTGAGGATTCTTAACCAACGTGGCATCCGAACTGCTTGAAGTCTGAAGGGGTGCACATGAGGAACTGAAAGCCCCTCGGGCCCGGCAACATTCAGTGTCTCTCTCTCTCTCTCTTCCTCTCAGGACAATTAACCTCTCCACATGATATGAAGTTTAGAGTAAAACTCTGAAAGCTAAACGGTATTGACAACTACTCTCCGGGTGGACTATGTTCCCTCGGGGTCTGAGTGGTGCAACCAGACTTGACCACGGCCACGAGGGAGCTTGGTAGCTACTATCGGAGTATTGAGTAAAGGGGAGTCCTACCAAACAGGCCCCACGAGGGGTATGCCGACTGATAGGGGATATTTTTTGAACCTTGGCCTTTCACGCAACCAGGTCAAAGCTCATACGACCAGCACAAGGGTTGCACGACCAGCTTTCTTGCGATATTATGAGATCTCACGACTAGTCCTTACTGGTTGCGGGGCCGGTCCTTACCTAACCCATCTAATCGCATTTATTGCTATCTACTCAAGTGTTTCCTTCCCTAGACACCCCATCAAGTGAACAAAGTCATGGCCAATGCGGTTGGGCACTACCTCGTCCCGTAGCCTTAAATGCTACAGATGGGGCCTTACGGGCTGACGCAGCACCATACGACTGATGAGATAGGGTCTATAGAATGACCAGGCAAGTGGATGATTTTGTAGGTAGACTCACGGGGCATAGGGATAGGACAACTTAGTAGATGATCTTACAGCGCACAATGATGGGATGGGCCAGGAGGCCAGGGAAGGTAGGTGTGGAAGCGTTGCACGGTTGGGACAAACATTAAAAGCTCTTAGGGCAAGTTAGGCCCACCTAGTTCTCCAGGATATGATCCAAGAGTTGAATATCTAGCTAGGCATGGGTCTACTAATCGGGGCCCACTTGTAAGTTTTCCCTCTCTTTGGTATATAAAGAGAGGAGGACCGGATTTGTAAATGAGGATGGGTAACTGATTCAGAAGCACTCATAACAAAATACACAAGACGTAGGGTTGTCATCCTTCGGGAGGCCTGAACCTGGATAACTCGGTATTCTTAAATTCAACACACACACATACCAAAGAACGCACACCTTTAGCGTTGTTCACACACCCTTCGACCGATACACCCCAGAATCATTGTTAGGGATTAACCCTCACTAAATATTTAAATAAATAGACCCATGATGAAAATATTTGCATAAATAGGTGCCTACCGCCCTCTAAAAAGGATGGAGCCCTTTCAAAGGGCGGTTAGCATGCTATGGTAGCACGGGTACCTCTTACCACCCTCTCAGGGGATGATTAGGTCTTACCGCTCTCTCAGAGGGCGGGTAGGGCCCACCTCCTGAGTGCAGAGTTTGTACCGCCCCTACCTGGCCACTCAGATGGCGGGTAGCCCCCTCCCACGAGTGCCCCCCACCACCCTCTGAAAGGTTGATCAGCTCCCTTGCCGCCCTCTCAGGGGGCGGTTACCCTGCCCCCGGGCCCCTCCCCTACCCAACACACTATAAAAAGGCTGGAAGTCAGCCAAAATAGGGATTTAAATCTAAAAAAAAAAGAAAGAGAGAGGGACGAGAGGAGAGGGAGGCAGCGCGGTGAAGCCCTACTGTTTTTGATCTGCGGATTTTAGATCTCGGTTTCTGGTAAATTTTTTAGACTTATATTTTTATTAGTAATTAAAATACAACTAGATCTAGGGTTTATGACATAACAGTAGTTACATTATATGAGACCTAGGGTTTAGCAAGGTAATCAGAAAATAAGGCTTTTCTGTCTTTTGTAGTATATTATAAAGATCTATTTCAACATGGTAGGATAGTCATCAAATGTATTATTGTATTTAGAGTACAATAGTTTCGATTATCTAGATTTTATAAAATAGTGATGTAGGTAATTATTATAGATAATTAGAAACTTTATTAAGTAGATGGGGGTTTAATTAGTTCAAATTGGTTAGTTTGCTTAGGAGCAATATTGATTGTAGCGAACTAAATATATTGTTAGGTGATCAACAGTTCCGGTAATTTTGTCAGGGTTTCGATAATCAAAAGTATAGTTTTCCAGTATTAACGTTAGACATATTTTTAGATGTTTCCAAGGATGTCTAATAAGCTATATTTTTAGATATATTATGGTGAACGTCAGATTGGTTATGGTCCTGGTGGTGTAGATCTCTCTGGATTTTAGCATGTCTCAAGAGACTTAGTAGAGCCAATGAAAGGACCATAGTGGGTGTGTGCAAGTGGCTGATGCACCACTTTCAACTGGATCCCCAATAACATGAGCTTAAGCTGAGAGCTGTGCTAAGTCATGCTACTTAGGGGTACGTTGGGGAGCTCGTCCTGATTAATACGCATCTACTTGGAGACAGTACATAGATATAGCATGTGAATGTGGTCCCCATCTTGTGCTACTACCTGAGGCATACCAGAAGGATCCAACAGAGAAAAATATTGGGGAAGTAGTACCAAGAACAAGTCAGACAGTGGTGGATGAAGCACACCCGACAACTGTGAGGGACGAGCAAGACGTTGGGGGATGTGCAGGAGTTGCAACCGAGGGGTGTAGCCGATGAGAGGAAGCACATCTCTAGAATAATTGAAGAGATGGAGAGGGAGGATTAGGACCTCGAGGAAGCCATTGCCAATGAGGATTCATCCGATGAGGAGGAAAATACTCATGTTCCTGCAAAGTGGAGAAATTAGGAATTTTCAAAGCTAGTGGTCAGTGAGGGTCATCAAACACCGTGGGGGTATCATGAGAACAAGGTGTCCCAGGGTGCTATGTAACCTACTATGGAGGTTGTTATTGATGTAGTGAAATTCTGGTTGATGTCTATTTGGAGGCAGTTCAAGGTTTTGAAGTCCAGCAAAAGGGAGTACGATGTTAAGTATTTGGTGTCTAATTGTCCGTAGCAGGTGCACGCATTTAGGGGAAAATGGGCTGACCATTGGGAGTGCTCAATAGTTAGGGAGTATAACTATCACATTGAGGAAATAGAGTTCTCACATCGGAACCTGTCATCTGCTTTTGTTGCTAATGTTATGTACGGAGAGATTGTGGACAACCTAAAGTATGAGCCAGTTCAATAATCCATGTATTAAAGAAAGGTTCCAGTACACAATAAACTACGCCAAGACATACAGGGCAAAATAAGGCTATTAAGATGAGGTTTAGGACATACAAAGATTTATATGACAACTTACCATGTCAACTAGCCACAATATGTGCGAAAAACCCTGAAAGTTACTTTGATATCAAGCATTACCCCTCGAGTGAGAAGCCTAAAAAGTGAGTATTGCAGTGTGCTTTCTTTGCATTTTTGGCAACCATCAAGGCATTTAGGCACCATCGACCCATTATTTGCTTGGACGGGATGTTCCTCATTAGGAACTATAAAGGACAGATAATGTCTGCAATTTGGGTAGACGGGAATAACCAAATTATGCCACTGGGGTTTGCCTTCGTGAAGAGTGAGAATGAGGATAGCTAGTATTGGTTCCTTGAGTGGGTCAAGCATGCTAGTATTCTGGACTGGCCTAATGTATATTTGATTCATGATCGACATGCAAGGCTGTTGCAGGCTTTGCTGGATGCAATATGGTAGTGTTCGATGGCGTATAAGAGCAAAGTGGCCCAACTTGAAGAGCAGGTGGTGCATGAGGCATATGGGTGCAAACTTTTATAGACAATTCAAAAACAAGGACTTGATGAATTTTTTCAAGAAATTGTGTAGACAAAACTAGCAGAGAAAGTTCAAAGTACTATAGACAAGACTAGACGAACTAACCATGAAGCAGACAACTGAGGTAGCAGACACCGGAGATGAGTCGGTTGCTCTTGGACCCATCCCAACAGATACTAAGGAGGTCAGGGTCAGCTGTTAGGAACTTTTTGCATTGGATATAAAATGAGCAAAGAGAGAAATGTGCATTGATGTACGGCACTGGAGGGGCAAGGTATGGGATAATGACAATAAATCTTGTTGAGATTTACAACTGGGTTATACGAGGTATGAGGTTCCTCCCACTTGTTGGAATATTTTGAAGCATTCTGTATGGAATTTGCAGATATTTCATTGATCGCTACGTACTTGCTTCAAAGACAATGGCAGATAATCGTATGTTGTATGGATCGATGCTATGTGAGTACATGGAGAAGACCACAAAAAGGCACATATGCACTGAATAACCCAGGTATTTGAAGCAACTGCGAGTGCGATGAAAGTGATCACACATACAAGAACTGTCCAAAAAATACGCCTGCTGTGTAGATGGGGTCATGATGGCAGTCAAGTGTGAATGTGTTAATGTATCTTGATGTTATATTTGTAAGGTTTTTGCCTTACCTATGTACGATGTATTTGGACCTTATATTTCTATTTGATTGTGTACCTATATACTATAATCTGTTCATATAACTGTGTGTACCTATATGGTATAAGATGTTCACATAATTGTGTGTATATGTAATATGTTCATGTAACTTTGTGTATATATATGTTATATGATGTTCACGTAGCTGTGTGTATATGTATGATACAACTAGGCTAAATTTGGTTTCAATGCAGACATGACGTACCCACCGACCCCCGAGCTTCTTGACCCTGCAGTGGACAAGAAGTATCATAGCTTCTTGTCTGCTGTTCACCAAAGTACTAAAAGTGGTCATCCAAGATAATTAAGCACAAGATTAGGGAGTGATTATTGCTAATAGGTCTAGACAGAGTTGTTTCTAGGTGTTGCTGCTTAAAGAGGGGATTCAGGAGTGTACATTGTACTAAGTGGTACGCCAGCACCGTGAGCCTTGGTGGCTCATGTTTGTTAACCCTTCGACTTGGTGTGGAGCGGGGGCAAAACTCTTATATAGGGACGTGGAGACCCTTGAATTGCTGGCTCAAGCTTCAAAGTGAAGACGATGACAAATGATCGGAAAGGAGGCTTGTGGTGATATCTTATCTTAGTGGCTTGGTGGCTCAACTTACTTGAGACCTAGGTGGTTTAAGGACCGTGACCAGGTGTTGTTCAGGAGATATAGCTTAGGTGACTACTCCAACATAGAATAAAGGTGACGTTTATACCATCGATACTATAAGATAAAAATACATTATGCTGAATTTGCTCTCTCTACCTTATTTACATTTTCGTATTTACGTACTTGCAATCATACATTTGCATGTTTAACTTCCTAAGTAGTTTGTTGGGATTGGCTATATGTTACAAATATTTTTAAACAGTAGAATAGATACAATAGATGAATTTAGAGCATATTTAAATAGAAATTAATATAAATTTATCTTGTAAAATTTTTAGAATTAATTAATTTTAAATATCTTAATTCACCTTCTATTAAGAAGTCACTAATCCCTTCACTGTCCTTAGAATTGCCTTACTGGCTACCATGGATGATAGATTCATCTCCGAAATTATGAGATCGTGCCTTTAGGATATGATCTGTGGTATATGCTTGCGTATTGAAATAATAATGCATTGCTGAAATTCAGGAACAACATTATGAACAGTGAGTTATCTATTTTGACAATGATTTTGATAAGTGAGAAGAAATACTCTGAAGCGCATCAAAGGAGCAGCAATTGCTGATGGCCCTTCCTTCCCCCCTTGGGATTTTTTCGGGGAATGTTGTTGCTTTCGAAAGTAATATACCATTCTTCGTACGTGCGGTTGTTCTTTTTTACTTGCAACACAATATAGTTTTGTCACATCACGACTTTGTCATTTCTGCATACAGGTAGAGAGATTGTCTAATTCAAAAGGTGTGCATCTCGCTATTATCAAAAGTGTACATTACTTATGTGCAACTGAGTATCTATGCAAACTCATGTATTTGTGTACACTGGCAACTCGATGTAATCTGTGCAGGTCTGCTAATTTATGTTCAGAACCTCGTGTCGGTCACGTAAGAAAAGTTATCGAGAAATGGCAATCAATGGTAAAGCGATATCGTTATGAAAAAAAAAAAGTTATGCGGTATTTCAATTTTCACCACAAGGCAAAACATCTAGATGCCCTTTATACGAGTTAAGAGCTCTGGAATTGTTGCATTCATCTTACAAAATACGGAGTATATATGTGCTGTCAAATCTCTAGCAGAACTAGTGGTCTGTAGCAAACATTCACCAATTCACCATCACACCTCTGCCTTGTGCTCGGGCCTGTGCGTGAACTCGAAATCGACATGAACAAACGCGCGCTCGACCTCGGGGAGCTGCTCCAGCTTCTCCTGCAGCGACTCGCCGATGTCGTGCGCCTGGCTCAGCGGCATGTCGCCCGGCAGCACGATGTCCACCTCGACAAAGTAGTGCGTGCCGAAGGTGTAGGCACGCACCGTGTCGATGTGCCGGATCTCCTCGTGGTGGTTCCAGATCAGGTACGTCAGCTTCGTCAGGTAATCCGCCGGCGCCGACTTGCCGATCAGCGTCCCCACGTTCTCCAGCACCGTCCTCGCCCAGGTCGTGATCGTGTACAGCGCGATCTGCATTCCTCGCAATTCATAGTTACATATATTGACAGTAACTGACGGCTGTTCCAATGCAGCAGTGGGTATGAACTGCATTGCAGTAATTTGTGTTGTGCTTTTTGGGGGGCAGTAATTTGTGTTGTGCTCACCAGTATGGCCCCAACTGGATCCATCCACCATTTGTAGCGGACCGCGAGCAACGCGCAGACGAGGCCGACCGAGTTCGTGATCACGTCGAAGAAATGATCCTGGGCGTATGCCCTGACGATCTCGTTCTTGAACGTCCGGCAGTACAGCATGAGGAAAAACTTGACGACTGCAACCGAGGACATGCTGCCTACCATCCACAGCTCTTGTGCGCGCTTAAAATTCGCGTGTTCCTGTTAGGCAGTTGCACAAGAGTGGCGTGAGCATATGAATCAGAAAAGAAGGCAAAGTTTTGGGCAAAGGTTTGCTGTCGTAACAGCAGATCGTGTACCTGCGTAATAAGTTGGCGCCCTGATTCGATCAGCACTTGAAAGCCAAGTGTGCCCATCACCGATGCAAAAACAATTATGCCCTACAATTTCAAGTTGTTCAGACAGTTAGCGAGTACATTGTCATGCGACATAAGTAGATACTCTGAATGATCAGATTATAATGTGGAATTCAGTGTAAGCATTTCAGGCTAAAACACATTTGTGTGAGGCAGGGGGTCGACAATTGTTATAAAAAAAATAAAACTTTTTTTGTAAGAAAGCTGATTCTGTGATTGGACATGAAGACAAATATTGAGAACTGCATAGGCTTCCATTCACGATCATCTTAAACACAGAACTCTACCAAAGTGACACTGTTTACTGAACAAGGTCCTTACCACTGGCTGCATGCGCCTCTTTCCAATTGGATAGCTGTACTTGTTGGGCTTTTTCATAGTATGTGCTGTAAACCAGAGTATGAAACCTGACAAGAGATCCAATAGAGAGTCCAGCGTCGATGCCATTACCGCCATCGATAAACTTTCAATGGAGGCAACAACTTTTGTAATGAAAAGGATCAGATTAATTATATTCGACAGGTTGATAGCTACTCTTTCGCTCTTTGCTAGTTGCCTCAACTCTTCCTACCAACAAAAAAAAGGAGAAATGTGACATCAATACTTTACAAGGAAACACAACATTGAGTGTCTAGTAACGAATTCCATAATCGCATACTACATAACTGTAAAGCTGTATAATGGACTTGTACCTCGGAAGGAGCACTCTGATCTAAGCAACCAAGCTCATTCATGGTCTCCATATCGCTGAAATCCTTCAGTAATTTTTCTTGTTGCTTGTAGTACTTCGCGATTTTCCTCTGCTTCCCTGAAATTAGGATAACAGGATTGTCAGAGGTGGTAGACTAGAAGACTGAACGCAAGGAAAAACATTGATCAACCAATAAATAGTAACTTCGTTCAGGAAACAGAAAGCAAAGTGACCATCTGCTACACACAATACAATCTTGCTACAACAGTCGGTTACGATTGCGAATGTATTTAAGACAGAAGAACCCACTTTCTTGATAAGTCAGAAACCTATTCAGAGCTAACTAGAAGAGTACCATCTATCGCAGAACTTTGTGATGGGCCAAATACACATTATTGACTACACTTCCAGGCACAGGGCGAAGCCCAATGGGGCTACCCTGGTGCATTGGAACTATGGCCTTTTTTTTTTACTAGATATAGCTCTGTATCGGACCTTTTATGCACCTCTTGCCTCAAGTGTATACACTAGCACCAGCCATTTACTCCTGCAAGTGCATGATCTATTCAGGATATGTTGAGTGATGCACCAGGATGGTCTGCGCTTTAGCTTCGCCCTACTTTCAGGCAGGAGTTAGGACATGCTAAGGCTAGTTAATGACTGCCATTCGGCTGCATAGAGATACATCCATATGTTCATGGAGAGAAGAAAAATCATGCTCAAAGGCGACGAATGGAAGCACGTGACAAGTGCAGTTGAATAGCCACATCATGCGTGGCGGGAAGTGAAAACAAAGACTTGTCCGGATCATCTTTTCTGCTATCCGCACTGTTTTCTGCACACCCATAATTTAGAGCACTTCCTTGTTACCAGTAACCCCATATATGTTTGAACAAAGATTTCTGTTAACGGGAAAACAAGTGCTGTTATGATCATCTTTCTACAGGGATATCAGGAAGGTCGTCAAAAACTCAAAACCAAGTTAGCGCATACTAAAGATGTCAACGGCGTCGATCATTGTTGTTATAAACCACACATCGAAACAACTTTAACTTCAGAATCAGTGTCACAAAGACCTAATAATCAGCAACGACGAGATAATATGTTTTCCATCAAGCTCATGCACCCAAAGAAAAGAGGAAGCAAGGTGAAAGCAATCAAGAGGAAGCAACACAAGAAGGCGGAAAGCAAAGGGAGGGACGGGGCGTGCGGCGCACCGTGCGAGCGGCCGAAGATCCTGGAGTAGAAGGGTGCCTGGCGGTGGAACCGCTCCGGGACGCGGACGCTCTCCATGCGCAGCCTCCAGGACCCCGCCTCCGCCCCATCCTCCGCGCTCCCGCCGCCGCGTCCTTGGCTCCCCATGGCTAGCTGGCTGGCTTCGTAGTGCAACTCAACTCCGCCGCCAAGTCCCGTCCACGGACCCCCACCCACGCCGCAGAATTATTTATCACCGATCGATCGCCTGTTCGTGTGCGCCTGTCACAGAAGACACAACGGAATGTTTCGGTTCGGCTTGGCCTCTTTCCTTTCTATCATGGCGTCGCCAAGTTCAGCACGCCGGGGCGGCCGCGTGGCGGCGAGGCCCGAAGCATCCACCGGCCAAAGCCCCGGGTGATTGGTTTCCCAACTTGGCCCGCGCTCCTACGTGCGTGAGTCGGCGCGTCGCTGTGCGCGTAGGCTCACGCCGTGCCACGGTTTCCGTTCTCCTTCATCCGGAAAGGGCGCACGTGGCATGGTTGGCGGGCCGGCCATCTGCTCCATACGACGGCGGAGAGAGAAACAGAGTTGAAGACGGCACAGCAACAAAGACAGACAGTGTTTGTGGAGTGCACACCACTTAAATTTTCGTTTTTTAATAATCTATTATATGTAGAACTTCAAATAAGAAATCCAATCATTTTCATTCTAAGTTTGCCCGCTGCACAGCAACATAAGTCCCCAAGCCCCGTGGGATTGAACCACCTAGCAGACTGAGTGCGTCGACGTGGGGAGCGCCCGTGGCCGCCGCGCGGCGAAAGCGATCGAATCCAGACTCGGGAGGGACCTGTCTCGGTCTCGTGTTGGCGGTTTCGCAGTTCGCAGCTACAAGCCGAGTCGGGAGTCCTGGAAAAGTGGGAAGACCTGAAAAGAAAAAGGAGGGAGCCCAGGATACCTGGCTTGAAATCGGGCAGAGAGAGAGAGAGAGAGAGGTGTGAAGAAGTCTGCAGAAGCTGGGAACTTGGCAGCTGAGCTTCGTCTGAATCGCCGCCGGCCAGAAGCCCGGAACGATCCCTCCACGCGCACTACGGTGATTGGTGACACGACAGGAGAGACGCGACAACTGAATCGATCAGTTCAGAAGCTCAAGGTGAAGTTGTACTCTTAACTCTCTCTGTTAGATTATATCTCAAAATAACAGAATCTAGTTGCATACAATTTAAAAAAACGCTTATAAATAACTTGTTCCTTGTACCATCATATTATAGATTTATTTTTGATTTTTCCCTTCGTACTGGATGGTTTTTTCATATTAAATCTCATGTCCACGTATCCAAAATTCCCAACACTCTCTCTACCAGAACTCTGCTAATTACGTGACAGACTCTGATGAAACATCTTGGAATTTTCGGTGCTGAAAAAGACAGTCATATCTTGCCGAGAGCAGGTGCATTCTTGCGTCCCTCTTGATAGCTATCTGATTTGCTCTTGCATCACCCAGCTCGCCTAATCTGTTACTAAAAGTGGTGCACCCCAACTTAACTTTTGACAATACCTCTTATTTTCGGCTACGCTTTTGATCATCTTTTTAAATTACTAGCGTATCAACTCGTACGACTGCACAGGCTAGAAATTTAGCTTACTGTTGAATTGTAGATATTTATGTTAATAATGGTTGTATATTAAGATACATCAGCTATTTATATTTAAATATTAGAATGTAAAATATAAATATAATTTGTGTTCATAATATTGAAATCATATTTATTATTTGTGAATAGATCTAATTTATAATTTTCATTTTACGTGGAAGTAGTTTTGGGGCTGTCGGAGGGTGAACTTCTCAAGCGGGGATCCGGAGGGACCCCTTTGAGATTCGGCCGGGGGATGATTCTGAATCCGTTCTGCGGGTGAAATAAATGGGCGTAAATGAGATGCAGGTGGAATGGAATGATCGGATGCAGGAAGTAGTAAATGCTCAGGGGATTTTTAGACAGGTTCGGGCCGCACTGAGCGTAACACCCTACTCTTGTGTGTATGTTATAAATGCTCTGAGAATGTCTTTCTGAGTGTTTGTTGGGTTACAAGAATATTTGTCTAGTCTAGAGCTTCGTGCTCCTTGTTCTTCGACTGATCTATGCTTCGGTGTTCGGTCTGGACTCAACTCGTACTGAACTTGACTCGGTTAATGTCGAACTCCAGCACCTCGTATTCTACTTCTCCTTCTTTCTCCAGAGAGCCCGCCCGGCTTATATATCCGCTGGGGCGGTAGCGCGCCCAGAAAGGATGGCGCGAGTTTCAAGGCGCTATAAATGGAAAGCAACCATCATGGACTGCTGCGCGAGGTGACAGGGAGGGTTGAAAACGCGTCCCCGTGCGGTCTTGTTCGTCATCATACCGTTTTCCAACGGGCGCCGCGGGGAGGGCCCACTGGGCAGCCACCAAGCAGCTCGGCGTGCCCGCCTGGTCAGAGCAAGCCTGACACAGCAGGGCGGCAGACGAGGTGCTTCGGGCTCCGCGACGTTATCCCGAGGCATATCGGATGACGCGCGATAGGACCCGTGCATTAAATATCCCCACACCTCCCTGCCAGGCCGTGGCAAGGACTAACAGCAAGCGTGGGGGAGAAGTTGGAAATGACAGGCCACGCGCCCTCTTAAATGCAGCATCGAGCCTCTCACTGGTCGACACCTCACCGCTGGGCCTCTGTGGGGACCACCGGCAAAGGACTTCTCTGACCCTCGGGGAACCGAGTGCTCGGGGGCCACTGTTCACAACCCCGAGCACTCTCTCCCGGACACGCCTTTTCTTGGTCCTCGGGGAACCGGGTGCTCAGGGGGCCACTGTTCATGGTCCCAACCACTCTCTCCCGGAACTGGCTGTTCGGGTCCTCGGGGCACCGAGTGCTCGAGGGCCATTGTTCACGGCCCCGAGCACTCTCTCCCGGAACTGACTTCCCTTGGGTCCTCGGGGGACTCGGGTGCTCGGGGGCCACTGTTCGCAGCCCCGAGCACCCTCTTCCCAATACTTGGTTTTTCTTATCGTCGGGGGACTTGAGTGCTTGGGGGCCACTATTCGCAGCCCTGAGCACTCTCTTCCTGGCATTTGGTCTTCTCGGGTCATCGGGGAACTCGAGTACTCGGGGACCACTGTTCATGGCCCCGAGCACCATCTCCCGAAACTCGGTCTTCTCGAACCTCGGGAAGATAATCCCCGAAGGAGGGCACCACATGGCACTCTACTATTCTGGCCTAGGGACTTGGGGACCCCCAGTTCTTGTGTCACCGACAGGGGCTAGACTTTATGATTTATTTTTTAATCTTCTATGTTGTTTCGTCTGGTTGTTGATTCATGGTTATAGACAATCAATTTGACGGTCGGATGTTTTATTTTTTTAGAATTTCTAGAATTCTTTTAGAATTAATATGGAGGCTTAAAAAAAACCTCCAATTAGTAAATATAAGATACCAGTGATGGTTGTGCCCATCTCACATTTAACCACTCCCTAGAAAATAAACGAAGCGATACGGCTGCGTGATAAGTTCTTGCTGAATACCTAGGCTTCCTATGCCAATCAGTCCAGCTGCACGTTTGCATTAGACTCCTTCAGTCCTTCTGCCCCTTAAACTTTTTATACGGATCACATCGTCACAGTCTCGACTCTTGACAACCTTGCTCGAATGGCAAGACACGTGCGTAGCACAAACTAGGGAAAAATTATATGCAATGGTTCTCGAGACGAGGATCCTGCAGCAGGATCTAGATGACCACAACATATCCCAACATGATCTAAAAAGGTAAACGACACGAATTCAACACTAATCATATATGTTAAGTACTAGTAAATATAAGAGATAAATTTTCATTTGAATAAGATCCACTGCTCAACGATATACACGTTGAAGACAGGTAGACCATCCAAATAATGCTGTAGGATGAGGCTTATGCAGCAGAATAGATTTTTTTTTTCCCACAAAAACTGGGGACGCTGACGAGTTGCGTGCATGCAAGCTACGCGATTCTGCATGCTGCGTACGTGGAAGATCGGGCAGGTCAAATTGCTGGTTGCGTTAGGTTCCCCGATAGTTTAAAACTTTTAATTCTGCCGTGCGTTTTGTTTTCTCGAAGCGCTGTCTTGTCCCTGTGATCGTCAAGCTAAAAGGAAAAGTTCCCACAGATGCCCTTGTTCATGTCACGGCAGACTCTAATTAAAACGCCTCGAAAGAACAAGAAAAGAAGTATTCGTTCTTGGTTCCATCTACCAACGGAATGTACTAATTCCTTACTAAAAAAAGGTGCCATTTTCAACATCGTCAGTCTTCAAAACACTAATTACTTGCTTAGTGCTACATGAATCTAACAATCGTTCTAGAATCAATCTAACAATCACTAAAGTAGATACTTTCCAAGTGTTTCTGTACAGGGCCATGCTTGATGCTTGGTTGGTGAAGTGAGGAAAATAAAAGATCACAAAAAGTATGTATACCCAGTCCGCATGGGACTCCACTAAGCACCACTCGTTATCTACGCCTGCTTTGCCACGATCTTTAGTTATTTGTATTATCTTGGAGTTAACTAGCTGAGATCACCAAATAATTCTTCCTAGTGCTACATGTTTTAATTTCTCCCAACTTGATTGATTATAAACAGGGAACGTCGAATAGGGGATCATAGGCAAGAAACGCGACGGTGTTGCATGGCAACGAAGTAAATCAATCTGCTGAACCGAACATTGGAGCATACTACAGGCAGAGGAGAAAATGGGGGTACCGTGGCCGCGGAGGAAGACCCTGGTGACGAACGGCGGCTCCTTGGGCCGCTCCGGCATCTGGAAGTCGCTGACGTTGAGCCGCCACGACGCCGCCTGCCCCGCTATTTCCGCCGCCGCCTGCTCCTTGTTGCCCATGCCCGCCGGCCGGCTGGCCAACCACAAGCCAGGCAATCTACTAACCAAGCACGACGATAGGAGAGAGAGGATGAAGGAGAACTAGAGTAGCAGAACGCATGTGGAACCGCAGCAGAGCGTAGTATGCGTGTTTTGGTTCTGAGAAGTCGGTGGCCACAGGGCACACGGAGATTATGAAATGCGTGTGCGTTGCCGTTGCCTGCCTTGCCCTCGTGTTTCTTCATGCGAGAACGGGGAGGCAGCGCGAAGTGGCACGGTTGGGGGCGCGACGGCTCGATGGATTTGCTGCGCCGTTTTGTTCCCTAGCGCCCGTCCGATCAGCGACCAGTTCGCTCTTTCTGCCGGCCCCATCGATCGATCGCCTTTGGTTTTACTCCGGTCAGGGGCGGCTCACGCCTGCCGGCTGCCTACGCACACACGACACGGTAGAGTGGTACACGTGCGAGTGGACGTGCCAAAGTGGGAGGTGATGCGGAGGAGCTAGGGAAGGGACGTCAGTCCCGGTGCCGCGGCACGCACTTTCGCGGCAGTTTTTGTCTCGGGTCGCTCGTATTTCTCGCGCGGTTCTCCGTCGTGCAGTCTCTGCAGGCGGGCGTGATTTTGGCACGTATGTGAATGGAGAGGCCAGTGACGTGTCTCGGGATGAACATGCATGGTAGCATGCTGCTAAATCTGGCAGGTAACGCCGCCGGCCTCAGATGTGTCGATTCCTCGTGCGCACGGCATCCTATAGACCTATGAAAGCGGAGGATATGCTTCGGCGACCTAAGATCCAGCTACAACTGCAATGGCTGCACGAATTTGGTTTTCTCGACTATGCTGACGACTGCATAGATTTACACCGTGGCATATCATCAGCAAGGCAGAAAGAAGTATACGGCCATGCCTGTAACCTCACGAATTACGAAATGGGAGACACCATTATATTACTATCACGATCGCGCAGACGCGCGCGCGTTTAAAAGATTGGTGTTGAGGTTACTGTATTTGGCAAGGTGAGATGTAGCCATGCAGCGGGCTTGTTTTCAGGGTCAGATACAAAGGAGAAAAATGCTCTTGTTTCGTCACCTCCTTGTGACCTTGTCGAATGGGAGCATCGGAGGTCCCAAGCTTTGGTGCTCTTCCGGCGGCTTGGTTCTGCCAATCGAAGCAATGTACCGACATCTTCAGGAAGGATCACGAATGGAGCTCAAGAATAAAGAATCAGTCGAGGGCCAAGAGTAGGCTCTATTGTGCTTAATTTCAGTTCATCAGGTGTCCCAGTGCCCTCATAATTTTCCTTCCGCTCGACGGCACTAACGTAATTCTCCTGCGTTTCAGGCAGCAGTGCGCAGAGTGCGTCATTCTGATGTCCAACTGCGGCCACGCAGAACGAGCCACACGAAGAAATGGCATTGTCCCGATACATACCTTCTTCCCCTAGCAAGAGATCATGGTCAGTTCTTTGTATGTTTGGTGCTTTGACCCTCCATAGTTGCTCGGCGCCCGAAAGAGATGTCTGGTCGAGGAAGAAGGCCCTATATGCATTTTGTGTGGAGTACCGAGTACGTACCCGAGGAGTTCATTTCCATATGAAAGCATTAGGCTGACTCGATTGCAAGTACTCGAGCAGCGCCTGTCCTGAAGATGGACAATATGGGCTGAATCACTTTCGCGAAGACACGGCCGACCGACGGCGAAACGACATGGGCCGAAGTTGTAGCACGAGCCGTAATTCAGCCATGGGCCGACGGACGTGGACCTAGAGCTTGGGGAAATCATGGGCCTAAGCCATGCGGAGGAAAGTTTCTGGTAAGACCGGGGCCAGGGACATTGAAAGGGAATTTTATACAAAAGAGTTCTCTGGAAGCTACCCTTGGGTTCTTGTACTCCGGCGGCGATTTTCGTCTCTACCGTGAGAGTTCGTGTGCGTCTGATCGATTTTTCTGAGACCTTTCCACCCAGATCTGCCCTTCTCTCGCGCAGACCCAACTCGCGTGCTGGCATCTGAAGTGACCTCGTGTCTGCATAGGGGAAGCGGGCCTGCTGGTGGCTCCATACACCTGCTGTTAGTTCTGTTTCGCTATCGATTTCGTATATAAGTCGAGTGGACTTCGGGATTCCTTCTTCCTTCTCGGATTCCGGAAGGTCTGGCAAAGTGACCGAAGTGCTCAAACTGACCTCGGAAAGTCTGGGTACTCAGTACAGAAATTGTTTCTGATCTGATCAGCAATCGACTGTATATGGCATCTATAACATATATTATTGAGCCAAGATTTCGAACGCTTCAGGGTTTAGCTACTATAGCTACTGTAGCAATAAGCCCACATGTGTAAATGTATAGATATACGGATACATATATACACGTATACATAGACGAATGTGCCTTGCTTGTATTGTTTGATTTGCAGCCTAAGTAAGAAGTTGAGCTCACTCATCATCGACGTCTCAAATTTCCTACATATAGTATCTGCAAACTTCGCCATAAGTGTACGAGAAGAGCCACTAAAATTGATATCATCCACGTATATCTGAATAAGTAGGAAATTATTATCATACCTAAAGGTAATCAAAGTTTTATCTATCGACCTCATACATATACATGCTATAGAAAAAAGACTTAAGCCTATTATACCAAGCCTTATACTCATGCTTATGCCCATAGAAAGCTTTTTGGAACTTGTATATTCTATATGGGTATTTAGGGTGCTTAAAATTTGAGGGTTGTTTAACATAGACATCTTCTTCAATGAAACCATTTAGTAAAGCACCCTTGACATCTATTTGGTACAACTTGAAACCTTGGGATGCTGCAAATACTAGGAGGATCCTAATGGTTTCTAATCTAGCTATAACATATATTATTGAGCCAAGATTTCGAACGCTTCAGGGTTTAGGTACTATAGCTACTGTAGCAATAAGCCCACATGTGTAAATGTATAGATATACGGATACATATATACACGTATACATAGACGAATGTGTCTTGCTTGTATTGTTTGATTTGCAGCCTAAGTAAGAAGTTGAGCTCACTCATCATCGACGTCTCAAATTTCCTACATATAGTATCTGCAAACTTCGCCATAAGTGTACGAGAAGAGCCACTAAAATTGATATCATCCACGTATATCTGAATAAGTAGGAAATTATTATCATACCTAAAGGTAATCAAAGTTTTATCTATCGACCTCATACATATACATGCTATAGAAAAAAGACTTAAGCCTATTATACCAAGCCTTATACTCATGCTTATGCCCATAGAAAGCTTTTTGGAACTTGTATATTCTATATGGGTATTTAGGGTGCCTAAAATTTGAGGGTTGTTTAACATAGACATCTTCTTCAATGAAACCATTTAGTAAAGCACCCTTGACATCTATTTGGTACAACTTGAAATCTTGGGATGCTGCAAATACTAGGAGGATCATAATGGTTTCTAATCTAGCTACTCGAGCAAATGAGTCCCCAAAGTTTATCCCCTCTATTTGAGGGCCACAAGTCTAATCTTGTTTCTCACTACAGGCCCATCCTCCCCCTGTTTATTTTTTAAAACACATTTTATGTCTACGGTGTGAACATTTGTGGTGGCTCTACAAGGACCCAAACTTGATTCTTTCAAAAAAATTTAATTCTTCATATATGACGTTGACCCAATTTGAACCAAAAAGAGCGTGTCTAACATCACGGGGCTCAAAAAAATCAACAAATCCAGAATCAGTGAAATGAGCATATTGAGCAGATTCGGACCTTATTACCCTCTCACCAAGGTCACCGATGATCAGTTGTGGAGGATATCTCCACTGAATGTGTTGAGGAGTCCCACGCTGTGAGACGATCTCCCCATCAATTGTTGCTGGCGCATGCTCGAAAGCAACTGAAGTAGAAGTAAAGGCTGCAGGATCCTCTACCAGTGTAGAAGAAGCAGAAGCCAATTTAGGAGCATGTGTGATGGAAGGAATTAGTGGATCATCCTCATAACCACCGAGAGCTGGAAGGTCATCATCTATGAAGATGCTTTCGCCAATCTCTTTGTCACCTGCAAACTCAAAAATAGAACTAGCACACAGGGTTAATCATCAAAAGTCACATCCCAGGATTCCATAATGGTGTTAGTGTCAAGATTATAAACCCTGTAAAAATGACCATGAAGTGAATACACTAAGAAAATTTCATCAAAAAAACATGATTCAAACTTGTCAAGATTACAACACTTTAGGATGAAACATCGACAGTCAAAAACTCTCAAATATGAATCCTTCGGCTTCCTCACAAAGCGCAACTCATAAGAAGTCAAATTCAAAATCGAGCATAAGAAAATTCGATTGGAGATATAACAAGCTATGCTAATAGCCTCTGCCTAAAACTTTCTAGCAGTCCTATGCTTATCAAGCATCATCCTAGCTATCTCCACCAAAATGTGAGTCTTCCCCTCAACCACGTTATTCTGCTTAGAAACGTGTGAAGTAGAAAATTGATGCTCAATTCTATATTCAAGACAGAAAGCATCAAAGAGATAGTTCTTGAACCCAGTGTCATTATCACTATGAATTACTCTCAATGTACCAGGGAGTTCCTTGAACAATCTCAAAGTCAAGCTCCAAAAGTGTGAGAACACTTCATCCTTACTCACAAGAATGAAGACCCAAGAGTAGTGAAACAAATCATCAACAATGATAAGTACATACCACTTCCCACTCGCTGAACGAACCTGGAAAGAACCAACAGTGTCTATATAAAAAAGTTCTCCCGGTCATTCAATCATCATTAGATTAACTGGTGGGTGAGATGTGGTAACCATCTTGCCATGACGACATGGAGCACAAGCAAAAATTTTCTCAAACTTGAGCTTAGACAATCCTCAGATCAAGACTAGGGCATTCAAATGAGAAAGCATATCAAAACTCATGTGCCCTAGTCTCCTATACTACATACAAAACTCAGAAGAGGGTTGAGCAATTAAGCATCGAGAATAACCAATGGACTCAGAAAAATTAGCTCCAAAAACTCTCCCAACTTTAAAAATCTGACAAATCAAAACACTTGAAGAATCAAGAACACGAGAAGTATTGTGTTTGAAACACACTTCCAAGTCCTCATCCAACAACTAACATACAAAAAGAAAATTGTATCCCAGATACTCCACCAAAGCCACATATTTGATTGTGAAACTCTTATTCACTTTTACCATACCTTTGGCTTTCACCCTTCCTTTCTGATTATCCCCGAAAGTGATGTACTCATGTCTCTTCGTCGGGGTGAGGCTAGAGAACCATGATGAATCTCCGGTCATATAGTGTGAACAACCGGAGTTGATGAGCCACTTGTTCTCCAGGCCTCCGCCTGCCACTTACATATGAGAAGAATAATAGGTTGATAGCTTAGTACTGGGGTTAGACAAAAATCTCTTAGGAATCTAGCACTAGGTCATCCGTCCCGAAGCAGTAGAAGCAGGTGTATGCAAATCAATACTAGTTTACTGAGGTTAAGTGCCATGATAGGGAAAATGTGATCCGCCAAAATGTTATAACTCAAAAAATCTTACACATAAACCAAAACCATATGAATCATGGTAAGATCCACACTGAACACCACATCTAGGAGGAACCTGAGGAGCACTCGAGTGTAAGAACGAGGAAAAGACTCATGTATATCAAAAGAGAGGTAGTGCATGTCCCAAGTACTCCAATCTCACTCACGCCGCTCATCCCTCCTAGGAGAAAGTAAAACCCAACAAGATGACCTTCTCTCTGGTAGTAGGTGCAATGATATTGTCTCTCAGGAACTGGACTGCCAGTCACTCTAAACTCTCTCACATAGGCTCTCATCTTTGGGTTGTAGAACTCTATTGGGTTGTGATATGACTTTCTTCTTTGTAGGTTGTGGAGTGGGTTTCTTAATGAGTTGTGGTGTGGTATTACTTTTGGACTTCTCAGCTTCTAGGGTAGTAGGTGAGGTGAAAATAGTCTTACAAACCCCATTATAAGCCATCTCTCAAAACCCAATCCCAAGACTAAACTCGTCTTACTGGCACACATCTTGGTATTGGTCAAGATCAAATCTATTTTTCCCTTATCTTCTGAGTACTTCTTCACAAGAGAAAGTAGGTACTCATTCTCGGCTATGAGCTTCTCAATTTTCACTCTAACCTAGTTGAGCTTGTCCTTCAGGATGATGCAGGTGAAACAGTTTACCTGCACATCCTTAGAACTCTCGGTAGTCTCCAATCTAGACTCTAGCTCTTTTATGCACTTGGCTTTCACATCAACATCCTTTGAGAGAAAAGGGTAATTCTTGCAAGAGCCTAAGAGAGTAGGTCTATATTACTCCTCAATGAGCTTCTTCTTGACAATCTCAAGCTGATTGACAACTTGAACATGCAAAGTCTGAAGCTCAGCAAGCGCACTCATGACCACAAGGAAACTATCACACTCCTAATCATTGGCCCTAGACTTAAACAACTCAAGCTCAGAAGACAAACACTTTAGTCTAGACTTGAGTTCCTTAACCTTACGAACCACTTTCTTAAGTAATCTATCCTGACTAACAAAAACATTATTCAAGGTATCAACCTGAATAGAAAGCTGGTCGTAGGAGGGTGATACCTTAGAAGAATCAAGCTCAGGGTCGCTGTCGCTATCGTCCGCCATGAAACAAAGGTTGGTGAAGTCCTTGTCCTTCTTCTTTTTCTTGATGGGCTACTCCTCCTCCTCCGAGCTTGAGGAAGTTTCAACATCGCTGAGCGTGCCAGGATGAACGTGCACACCCTGGAAGTTAGCTCAGAACACATCGCAAAGCTGCTCCCATGAGTATATTATCCTTGGTGATTGGTCAACCATGTCACCATTATATTTTTATCCCCACTAGTTGCTTGGTTGGTCAATTGTAGTGGTCATGGTTGCAGTCTGCCTTGAAGTGGGTGATGTCACCACACTCAAAGTAGGTCCTGAGAACCACCCCTTCTCAGGTATCAGCGGTTGTTGTAGAAGTGGGTGAACTTCTTCACAGTTAGTGCAAGATACTCATCATCAAGCACATCCACCTACTCCTTTGTGATAGAAACCAAGAAAGACAAAGCAAATTCACTTGGTGAACTGTTAGCACAAGAAAAATAAGCTCTAGCCTGATTGTCACCACTAGGTCCAGAAACCAACGCTATGTTCTAAGACAAGGGTTTTTGAGATCTATATGAGCCACCTTGGCTATCTCAGTGGATTGAGCTTGCTGAAAAGTTCATCACAAGTCAATGTGTCATAACTGGATGACTCTTCAATGCTCATAATCTTAACTTCACATATGTTGCGGTCAAGAGCAAAGAGGAATTTGATCACTCTCTCATGGTTAGAATAGGACAAAGCACCAGTGGATCTAAAGTTGCTAATAATTCCATCAAATCTAGTAAATATAGCATCAAAGGATTCACTGAGCTCTTGCACAAATATTTGATATTCTTAGTTGTATGTGCTCTGATGTCTATCCTTGATTTAGTTGGTACCCTCATAAAATATACTAAGGGTAGTCCAAATCTCACATGTTGTACGGAGGTGCTGAACTCTATCAAACTCATTCCGACTTAGCCTTGTGAATAAAATATTTCTGACCTTATAATATTCGATTTGAACCTGAGTCATGCGAGCAGCATGGATCTCATAATTGGAATCAACTATTTTTCATATTACAATTCTTTGTCTTAGAAGATAAGCCTCTATGCGTACCTTCCAGTACGAAAAATTGCAGGCATCAAACAAATAAATCTTCTCACTTCTCTCCATCGCCTATGGATCAAAAAGGCGGTTAAGGTCAATAAGTGATCAAACCGGCTCTGGTATCAATTGTAGGGCTGAGAATGGTGACTAAAAGGAGGTGAATAGATGTCTTACCAATTTCTTTTTAAACGGATGGCCTTTTCCTTTTATCACCTGACACACATAAAAAACTAATAGCGGAAGGAAAACCAAAGGGAATCAAGTTGCTAAGAAAATCTCCAGAAAAACACATGGCTCTCGTGGATGTATATGAACCCTAGGCGCTATTGAAGCTCATCCCACGAATCATTGCCACAAAACATTGCAACTTTGAGCAAGAAGATCTTCAAACCAAAAAGGAAGAGCACCATATGAAGAAACTCTTCAAGTTGATGATCTGGAGGCAAGGGAATTCAACACCCACTTGTATGCATTTGCATGTGAATTTTATACATCTAGCAACAAGGAGATTGACTTCTCATGGTGCTGAAAAATTAGCCCAAAAACCAAAACAAAAATGTCATCCAACAAGGAAAAACTTGTAGCAAAGCAACGGATCCAATAGAAGGAAACAAGAAAGAGATAAACACGAGCATCAGAGAAAACATGCACTTCATTTCTTCGAGAAATCGACCCTATTTTAGGTAGATTGCAAAGTATTTTTTCTCACAAAAAGGTCTCACATATTACAAAGACTAAGCTCACCTCTCTCCGTCTCTAAAAACTCAACCACACAACTCTATAATGGTTGACTCACCATCTCCCAACAGCTCTACCCCTCTATTTATAGGTTTTTGGAGCTTCCTTGGATGTCAAGTTTCCTTGTTTCAAAAATACCCCTCGTTTACGATGGCCTCATGCCTACCACAGAGTCATTTTGGTCCACTTTCCGCCCGTCCATTGAACGGCTGTGACGCCTTCATGACTTAGCTTTTCCTCGATGCACAAGCTTCACGATGATGACATGTGGACCCCATCTTGCCATCTTGATAGCCGACAAGTCTCTCCTGCTTCCGATCTCTCGGGCCACCTTGTCACTTGCACCGGCATCCCTTTCGTTTGACTTCGTCAACACGTCGACTTCATCCATCTCCCATGCTTTGCTTGACCTCCACGTGTACTGCTAGGATAACCCTTGACTTCGTCCGACTTCCTTGATCGTCCGACACCAAGCATCCCGCATAGCCCAGATCTCACCGTCGATCATCAAATTGCATCCATCACCTACACACCATAAGACAAACAAATATATATCTCCAAACCATCTCCAATTAATCCAACTCAAGAATATTTAGTTGTCAATACAACCCGCGGAAATTGTGAACACCGGATGTTCTGGTCTGTACACCAGAACATCCGCGTGTGTAACCTCCTCTGTTATCTATGCTCTTCAACGGAACATCTGGTGTGACTTTTGGAGTACTCGCTAGAACTTTAGATGTTTAGTACAGCACAAAACCCTCCAAAAAAAATTTCTCCGCAAGAAATAGTCTCAGCACCGTAACTTCCGGTGTTCAAAGTTCTATTTTTTCCCAAAAATTTCTTCTATGTAACAAATGGTTCGACATGCACAAAACCCTAGCACCAGACCTTCTGGTGAGGGCCAGAATTTCCGGTGTGTACACCGAAACTTTCGGTGTGTACAAATTTTCCTAAAATAAGAGATAAAATTTCAACACAATTTTCTTTACAACTTTGGTTAGACATGATCACAATTGCAATTCATAGACACTCTTATGCAAACCCAGAAATCATCAACCCAAAATAACAATATTGTCAATCACTCAACATAAATAAATCACGATATATTTCAATTTGGTTTCTCAAATTTAATCATTGAGATGAATTGGGTGGAAAAATATAGCCTAATGCAAGTAAACAGGGCACAAAAATGGATGAGAATATCTTATCAAGGTACTCAGCATTGCTACAAGGACTTGCGTCATCATGGCCTTCCTGTATTGTGGTGTAAATTTGCAGTATCCTTGATGAATTCACTTCTGATTCTTCAATCATACAAATGCCACCAGAAGTGCAGAAGCTCTTACAAGAATTTGCTGTGGTTTTTGAAGATCCTTCAGAGTTACCTCCAAGTAGAGTTTGTGACGATTCGATACCATTAATCACTGGAGCACAACCTGTTTATATCAGACAGTACAGATACTCTCCTGCTCTGAAGGATGAGGTAGAAAAATAGGTGGCTGATATGCTAGCTAAAGGAATTATTTAGTTAAGCATAAGTGCTTTTTTCCTCCCCAGTACCACGTATGGATATTCGCTGCGCTGGTAGAGCGGTATGTAGCACCGGCCGGTGCTGCCTGGAGCCATGTGCATGGACGACTTCGCTCTGCGTCTACTACTCAAGTCTACTGTATCTACATGCTACGGCCTACGAGGCGAGCCATGCGACGCATGCAGCGACGGGCTCTCAGCTAGAAACGAGCGTGAAGTAATCCTTGAATTTATTTTAGTTTATTAACTTAATTAACTAATTAGCTATTTTAACTAAATCAAAATAACTAATTAACTAACTAATTAAGTTATATTAATGTCGATTTTTAGATATCTATTGATGCTTGACGCTCATGCCCTACTCTCCGCCATTGACTGCTAAACTGCAGTCCGCGCGGGAAAGAAAAAACTCCCCGTTTTTCCTTGCGCGGTTCACGCTACACCATGTCCAAATTATCTATCGTCTTACTGAAATGAAACTTGCGAACTTTGTAGACAGAGATGGTCAAAGACCGATTATAAGCGTCGCTTACTGTTCTTTCATGTTAGTTTTATGAGACTCGACGCTTGGTCAAGAACAATTTGGTAATCGAACAAGTGCATAAAATTACTTGACTTGACTGGAGCCAGTTTGGCACCACTAAAAACCTCCTTATTCTTATCGAGTCATGAGCTACAGCATAATGTAACCAACTACGAGTACAATAAAAGTGCTTCTTTTAGAGTGAAACGCTTTCTTTTTTACTACAGAAAAGGTGGGATTCGTATATGCTGCCTGCTCGACAGCTAGGAATAGAAGTTAGGTTGTATATATATGCCCAAACCGCTCTCTCTCTCTCTCTCTCATGATCAATGATGAACAGAGCAAATTGCTTCCCCGCATGGAAACGGATCGGAAGTGATTGAGTGATGCACTCAAAATGCGACTTGAAAGCCAAAGGGACGTAGGAGCAGATTATAAATGACCAGGGGAAAGAAAATGATAATCAGACTCGATCGTAACCTATAGTTAGAGTATCTTTTTTAGAGATTTTTTAAATGACTCCTTATAATTAAATATAAAATTTTTGACTTAAAACACATCTCGAACAGCTTTTCAATACCATTTAATATTTATCAAATCCCAAAATCAACCCTCCTATTATCTATTTTTAGGGAGCGTCTCCTTGCTCCCAAAACGCTCGAGCGCCCCCTAGCCCACCCCTTCGTCCATCGCGAGCAATAGTTTCTTCCCAGCGGCATGCTTGTGATAGCCGTGTTTTTTGTTAGCCTAGCCTGATGCGGCTCCTCTCTTGTGCCTGTGCTCTGGATCCGACTCCAGCTTAATCCATCTGCAGTTGGGATTCCAGATGGATCTATCGGTCATTCATCGGATTCCATGTCGCCAGTTCTTAGAGCCGGCCTGTTCTTCGGTAGCCTCACCTTCAGCTGTCCCGAGCAACGCCGGACGCTGCCTTCATCTTGGTTTGCCAATCCGCCTGAACTCCTATGCGCGTTGACTCGTACCTCTGCAATACCACCGTGCCGCCGCTCGCCATCATGCTTCAGCGCACCATTGTGAGCTCGCCGCCTACCAACTCGTCGTCGTTGTCAGGTTCTCCGTCGTGCACTACGGGAGTTGTGGGCTGCAGCTGCTCACCATCCTCGCCATACATGAGTGGGGTTGCCTCGCCATCCTCGCCGGTTGCAATGACCTGCAGGAGTTTAGTGTGCGGAGCTGCGGTAGTCCAAACAGGGTAGCACTAACCCTTCAAATCGGTATTCATTAGGACAAGAGTTACACACTCCGTGCTCGGTGGTAATAAAAAGTTGTGATCATGCACCACGCAAGGCACCTTCCCTGGAAATTATCTCTCTTATTCACCGGTCATCACAAAAGAAATGTGCAGGAAAGATTATCATAAACGAAGAAACAATAATCCTTCAAGAGCGAGCTATACTAATGCTGTAAAATTACCCCCCCCCCCCCTCATCGTTAACAGTCAATAATTAATTGAGAAACAAACCTTGTGGATTGGATGCATGATTAGTGGAGGTGGTTGTATCATCTGCCTATCGGGATCGAACTATATATTTGCTTCTTGTGTATCTCACTAAAATGAAATTTTCTTTCAGTGATAAACGACGTATCCATCGACAGCGAGACGTCTATGGTAACTTCGTCAATCTTCAAAGTCCATATCTTCGATCTTCAGTAAGTGTTATATGAGTGTGTATGTGTAAGTTGTACGGGTGTTTTTAAAAGAGAATTTGTATGATATTTCATACTACCTG
This sequence comes from Phragmites australis, assembly GCF_958298935.1. Taxonomy (NCBI): domain Eukaryota; kingdom Viridiplantae; phylum Streptophyta; class Magnoliopsida; order Poales; family Poaceae; genus Phragmites; species Phragmites australis. Next base: position 5,183,576 of record NC_084922.1, read on the forward strand.
TAGATAGAAGGTAATATAGACTTAATCATACCATCCATGTGATTGAGCATTTTAGTAATTGTTCATAGCTCCAGCTTCTCCACCACGGTGGACGGCAATGCACGTGATGTGAACACCGTCGTGACCTTCTGGTCACTCTCAAACAGGCTTGACAGGTCAAACCCGAAGGACATGGAGGATATGAGCTGGAAGGTGTTGTATGTCCGTGGAGAGATGGTGCCAGAGTTGTTGTTGTTGTTGTTGTTGTCCTCGCCGTTGTTGAGGAGGACACCACCATCATCTTCTTCAAGCAATTTCTTGGGTGAGACCGGGGGGATGGGACGGGCGGCACGAAGCCCTTCCTGAACCACAACATGTGCATGATCTCATAGATGCGCTTGGAGGGGTCAATGATGAGTAGGCATGTGATGAGATGACGCACGTCCTTGGAGACCCATGGCGGCACCTGGTACTCAACCTTGAAGATCTTCTGTGCACCTTGATGTAGTTGTCGTGCTAAAACAGGAGGAAGCCGAAGAGCAACACCTAGAGCACCTCGGGCGCGACGTATGTGGGGTGCCACACTTATTACTTCTATATCATTTATTTTTTTTTCTCAAAAATGTCTTTATACTCTCTATACAACTCATATATACTTTATATACTACCTCTGAACAATGAGAAAGATTTTAACCAATCTAAACTACTAGATTCAAAAATAGATGATCCAAATTACTAAAAGACTATTATAAAATTTCTCTTTAAAAAACAGTCAATAATTAATTATCCATGAAACACTTCATAAGTAAACACTTCATTTTCGGGAGGTCGAGGCCCGCCCGTGGTACCGCGGCGTTCTCAGCGAGGAGGCGCTCGTCGGGCCCAGGGGCAAAGCTAGAGCTCAGCCCGCCCTGATGCACACACTTAAAGTATGGGGTGCACAAAAAGTGAGATATGGACCTACAGCTAAAAAATTTTGTTAGGTCCTGGTGCATAGGCACCAGGGTGAGTCTATTGGGTTTCGCCCCTGGTCGGACCACGACTACACCGTCGCCGGCGCGAGGGCGAGGTTCTCCCATGGCCAGGAGAAGCTGATCCCATTCAATCGGGAGCATCGGAGTTCCCAAGTTTTCCTGGTTGTCCGGCGGCTCGCTCCCGCAGTGAAGATTGGACAAGTAAAATTGTGTGCCACGGATGTGAGCCGGCCCCCTAATACCATGGGCTGATGACCATTCTCTATGGGCCGCGATTGGAGCACGAGGCGTTCTACGGAAGTGGACCAAGAGCATGGCCTAGGCATGGTAGGCCTAATTGCTGCAAAGGAAGGTTTCTAGTAGAGCAGGGCCCGGGGACATGGAAAAAGATATTTGTGGCGACCCGATCGTGACACTGTGATAGTACGTTGTTCACACTCTACCTGCGAGGCTGCGACAAAATGCATTTGTGATCACCATTTTTTTCCGATGATGTATTTCCAAAAAAAACATTTAATTGTCAGTCTCAAGTCTCAAACATCACTCCCTATTGTTCCCTGCCTGGCTGCCTGGATTTCACTAGGTAGAAGAAAAATATCCAGAGATGACACGACACCGACCCAGCAACCACTCAATCAACAGAACAGCGCCCGCGGTGCACACTCAGGGTTGGTCATGAGATCCCTGTGACTCCTGGGGCGAAATTAAAATAGAGGTACATTGAATGTGAATATTAAAATATTTATATATTAATTATAAAGGTAATATTTAGTGCATTACAAAATGTTGTTATCACTACACACTTAAAGTACATATAAAGACAATGTTTATTGGCGGCAACAGTGGTACATTAATAACTTGAAATTGTAGCATACAAACTACTAAGAAAAACAATTTTTACATATCATCGTAAAGAATTCTAGATACTTAAGTCATTAGGGATTGTCTCAATATCAATCTCATCTAATAGCTTCTTCTCAATGCGTCAATTAAGCTTACAAACCATTTAAACTTTTTTGATATTACTAACCTTAAATATTTGTTCAGTAATTTCAACTTTGAAAACTTTCTTTCAACTTATGCCATAGTGACAAGCATAATAAATAAATTTTGATAAACAATAGAAATTTTGTAATAACAATCCACTTCTCTCAACAACTCAAAAATCTTCATAGCAAATATTGGTCTTTCTAGAAAAGTCAATTGTATAACGTTAATTCAGAAAATAGATCATTTAATCCAACATCAGATGAATATCTAGAGAGATTTTTTTCAAATTGAGCAGCAATCTTCTAGTTAAATATCATTTAATGATTTCAAGGTTCTTGAGCGCAGTAAGAACCTAAATATCCCGTGTTCTTCAAAACTATTTTCCAATGAAGTTTTTGCCATACCCGCTATAATTGAAAGACTTCAAAAGTCTTCTTAACTTGCAAAATTTCTTCACTGCAATTAATTTCATCATATTGTTTCTTCTTAATAGCACAACGTTTTACTGAACGATGGTTGTACACCTATTTCAGATGCAATGCTTTTGGCAATGTTCAAACTAGATGAAAACCCTTCATTTTCGTAAGTGTCAAAGTATTGCATTATAACTTTAATTTTCTGCAAGGTAGAGTCGATGCATATGGATGGTGATTACAACTTCGTGCTCATAGTATTTACATGAAATAAAATGTCATGTCAAATAACCATACACATCAAGTAGTTTTTTTTACTCTTAGGACCCATTTTGATGTCGTAGTTTCCAAAAACCATAATACTGAGAAACTACAGTCACTACTACAGAAAAACCATCATAGACAATTTTTAACCCTATTACAGATGGTTTTATGAGCCGTCTCAGGTAAAGTGTCTGTGATATCAAGGTATCACATACGAGTAAAAAAATATTGTGATTCACAACTATAGACGGTTTTCTTACAAAATCGTCTATAATTCAGTCAGTCACAAATGGTTTTCTTTAAGAATCGTATGTGATTAAGCCCTATCACGGATGGTTTTAACATCTGTGACTAGGCCATTTTTATTTAAAAACTGTTTGTGACTAGGCCCAGTCACAGACGGTTCTCATGAAAAATCGTATGTAATATGTGTAAAAGGGCAACAAAAAAAAAGCAAATGTTGTATGTACATAGCTGTGCCCACTTCACACTCTTATGCCGTGGTGTGGCCTCACCGAGCAGGGTGATGATGTCGTTCACGGAGTAGCACAAGCAGCATCTCCTCACGGACGTGCGTGCACCAGAGGCACTCTCAACAGCTCTAGACACCGAATATGGACCTCACCGCTCTCAACAATGCTTCTCTTGAGCTTTTCGTCCTTGCGCCTAGGAGGCATTGCATCTAACATGTGGTGGGTGCCGGTGCTACAAGAGAAGGATGTGATAAACCAAAGAACACCATGGAAATGGAGGAAGACGAGTGACCTGCAGTGGTGGTAGAAGAAGCACACGTCGTTCCACCTTCCATGGAAGTTGCACCTCGTCCCGATCCTATCGGACTCCAACCCGCTGTACCACAGAGCATGAGTGCATGCGCCTTGGCCTCAAGGTCATGCGCGGTGCGTACATAGCCCACGAGACCCGTCTAGCCGCCTCCCTCGGCATGTCATCCTCGATCCATAGTTGCTACAATGGCTGTGATGCCTTCCTCCTCAACCACATCCGTCGCGACTCTTCCTCCGTCATGCTCGCCACCCCCATCCCCTCCTTTTGTCCGATATCTAGGAATTAGAAAGGAGATGAAACGATAGAGGAGAGGAGAAAGGAAGGGCTACTAACCGAACTAGCACTCAAGTGGAGAAAACACAAATCCAAGCACTTGTACCTGATTGGTGGAGAGGTAGGTGTATGGATTGATGACATGTCGCGTGCATATCACATACACATTTTAATAAAAACCTATCTATGATGTCCATGCATATCACAAACGCATATTTATACAAAACCGTCTGTGATATTTTTTTAAACGAACCGAGTAGGAGAGCTACCAATTGTATTAATAAAAAAGAAGCCTATATTAGGTAGAAATCGTCTATGACGTAACACAGAGGAATTTTAATAAAAAACTGTAGCTCAAGGATCAAGATGAACAAGAAGTCTCGGTCATGACCGCAACCACATCACCTTAAGACGTAAACCCAGAAACTCGAGCGCTTGGTTCCACGACTAGTTCAAAACCCATGTAGCAACGTCTACACTACCCCCGAAGTAATAAGGGTCCCTACTTATCGGTTTAATCTAGCCTATATCATTTAGGTTTAAAAATTAGGTCTGCAATAGCTCGTGTGTTGTCAATAAGCTTTGTAAGTCCCAAGTGTAAATACTAAAAGTACCATCGCAATAATAAAGATCATATTGCCTAGGAAATCGCTTGAATTCTTTTTTGTGCACCCTCATGCTCGACAACGAGATAAGCTGCTTCTTGGGTTCTTGTCACGTCCCAATTCCTTAATCATGTCATTAAGCATAACCATGCATCATGTGCATCATTAGCATCATGTTTAATCATTAAGCATGGCTGATTGCTTGTTATCTCATTTGGTGGTTTGATAATTTCTATGCATTTTAAAAGTAACTGATATGAGAATTTTCGTTAGTTTAAGTCTCGCGTAGAAGTTATAATCGTTGCACTTGTTTTTATAATAGTTTCGCAGCTGAAATAAGCTTCTCTCTCTAGCTCATGGGACCCACCTTGGGCTGGCCCCACCTCTCCTCTTTCTCCCACATGGCTGCACAGTAGCAACCCCACTCCTCCACCTCACTCTCTCTCTCACTCCCAACCGGCTAGCACAAGCAGCAGAACTGTTGCTCCCCTTCCCTCTCTGAAACTCTCTCATTCTCCTCCAAATCTTCCCTTCAAGAGCAAGGGTTCAAGGTATGCATGTGATACCACCGATTTTCCCACCTCTATAGCTCTCCAGTCATCCAAGAAATTCTTGCATGCATGGAGATTTGGAAGTTTTGCAATCAATTTTCATCACCCTTCTTATTCTGAAATTTCAGCACCTTGGTTTCTCTTCTTCAAGCCATTTCCTCCATTTCTTCCCTAACCGAAGGTCACCGATCGCAACAAGGAACGTTGGGTAAGTTCCTTAGGCTCCTATGGTGGGAGTGCACAAATTTGTTTGGCTTTGGATATGATTTGCAGTTGTGTTCTTAAGGTTGCGAAGTACTTATTGTTCTTGATGAAATGGAGATAGTAGGAGGAGAATGAATGAGATAGAACTAGGGACTCATGTGTATTTCGTTGTTGGATGAAGACTAGAACCCATGTACTAGTGCAAAGCCACCTTTTCTTTGAGTTAGTGAGATATGCAATCGAATCGATCTTGGGTTCTTTGAGAAATTAGGCAAACTGAAAGCATCAAAAGTTCCAAATTTTGGATCAGAACTTCCGGTTAACCTCGATTTAACCCAACCGAGAGCCTCGTTTTCGTATAAGTCTGGAATATCTGATCCGATCGGAAGTTCTGATTTTTATACCGGAACTTCCGATTGAATAGAGCTGCAACCCAAGAATCCCGTTTTCATAAAACACCGGATGTTCCAACCACATCGGATGTTCCTACCTAAGGATCGGAACTTCCAAAGTTACTATTCATTGCATGATTTTCCTTTTTATTTACTTTGTTGATAGCTTGTATATTTTGTAATTAATTCATACAAACTCTAAAAAACATGAAACTAATTGAGTTAGCTTTGTATGAGTATTAACTATATATTAAAAATGTTTAACTCCCAAAATACTTTCTTATAATTAATTAATTAATTAAATGTGTTTCATTTTAATTAAATCGTATTTAATTAATACCATGTCCTAAAATTATGAAACCACTTGGATAATTAAATTTATGATCAGTGCTATCTAGTAAAAATATATTTTGGTATGAAAGTGCTGTTTAAATTATTGAATCTCATTTAATCTTGATAGCTAGCTTAATTAGGGTCCTTTTTTAATAGACCTTAAATAAATCTTATTGCATTTTGATCTTTACTCAGTATCACATCCCTCATTAAATTTTCATGGCATTTGGTGTATTTCTTAGAGCATTGCGTCACGTTGATTGTGATACATCGTTCTTTCTTTTACCGATTGATAAATTAGAGAGCGACATGGGTATTCTTAGGTGGAACATGATTGTGATTTTGTGTGTGAAGCAACTGTACACCGAGGCAAGCATCTAAGCATGTTGCACCTATTACTTTAGATCATATATTATCTTTAATTTGATAAAATATGCTATATGTATGTCATGCATGATAGTTAGTTGAGGTCGGGTTTTTGGGAGTAGATCTTAATTGTTGCATTACCCTTACTTGGTATTGTTATCTCTTAATCTATTGTCATCCTGGGTATAGCACTTAATGGTCTAACTTAAAATGAATATGTCATGCTTAGCAAGGTTTAGGTCATCGGTAGAAGTCGAGCGGTGGTTCGACCATCATTCGTAAGCTTAGGGCTTACTCTTATTTCACAAATACAATGGTAATGATGGGATGCGTAAGTCAGTAAGGATGAGACGATATTCGGGAGGGCAATAGGGATGGCTCGAGAAGGGACTCTCGTATGCTATAGGCTTGCTTAAATCGATTAAGCATCGTCCGTTGTTGTAGTTGGTTTTAGCACTTCCATACTTACTACATGTCGATATAATGGTAGATAAGCCAAATATCTTTTGTAGTTGTGATATTTCGGCTTGTTGGCCTATGGTGTCGTAGGCATAATAGGTTTGTAGAGGTAACATCGTAAAGGTGTTGTGAGCATAATAGACTTGTAGAGGTATCTAGTTTGCTTGGGGAGTAGCTCTAGCTACCTCTACATCTTTAGATGTAACTAGGATGCTCCAGGAGTAGCCCTGGTGAACCGCCGCACCTATAGGTGCATGTTCAAAAGGTCGGGGCTCAATTGGAAAAGGCTAACATGGGTACCCATTGTGTGCACTTTAGCGGGTAACACAAGCCAAATGGTCCTCATGTCGTGTGGGTAAAGATGTACCCCCTGCATGGTATAAGATCAATTTGAATTGTCGTACTCTCGGTTATGAGCATACTTCTATCTATTTACATCAATCATAGAGTTTTGTTATTGGGATGTTGTGATGGAATGTTAGGACATAGCTGGTAATTTTGATGAAGAGTTGATATGATACAAGTTACAGCTTTGTTATGGTAATTATGGGTGTGATTATGGAAAAATAATCGTCCTAATGATTAGCTCGAATACTATTTAGACGGTTCCCCACAGTTTTTAATCCCATATGCACACATGAGACGCCAAAAAAGCTTTTCTGGACTCAAAGGCAATATGAGCAAGAAGACAATGTGCTCATCTATTTCGGCAAATATCTAAGGCTAGCGACATGTTGTCATCCACCAACAGTTGGCCACAAAATAAGGTGACACAACATATCATGTAAATCTTGATACACGATATATATGGAACAAGTTCACCAGTTTTGGTGGTATTAGGACCTACATGTTGGCCAAATACATCAAGACATCATGCACCTCTCGTTTCATCGCATATCCATGGCTATCGGCACAGCTTCATCCACCAAAAGCTAACAAAAAATAATGTGACACCAACCATCATATAATTATATATCCACAACATATAATAAACAGTTCCACCAGTTTGAGGTCGTAGAAGGCCCAAAATGTCTGTTGAACACAAGAAGACATCATGCTTGTCTATTTCGGCGAATATCCAAGACAAGTGGCATTTTGTCGTCCACCAAAAGTTAGCCAAAACATAAGGTGACACAACCTATCATGGAAATCTTGATCCACGATATATATGGAATAACTCCACCAATTATGGTTGCAGCATGACCTAAATGTTGGCCAAATACATCAAGACATCGTGCACCACTCGTTTCATAGCATATCCAAGGCTACCGACATGGCTTCATCCACCAAAAGCTAGTCAAAAAATAAGGTGACACAAAACATCATATAATTATATATCCACAACATATATTCATGATGGTAGAAGGCCAAAAATATCTACTAAACACAAGAAGACATCATGCTCATTTGTTTCGACGAATATCGAAGGATAGCAATATGTTGTCAGCAACCAAAAGTTCGCTAAAAAAATAAGGTGACATAATCTATCGTGTAAATCTTGATCTACGATATATATGGAACAACTCCACCAGTTTTGGTGGCAAGAGGACCTAAGTGTTGGCCTTATACTTCAAGACATCGTGCACCACCTGTTTCATAGCATATCCAAGGCTACTAGCATGGCTTCATCCACCAAAAAATGGCCAAACAAATAAGTGACACCAACCATCGTATACTTATATATCCACAACATATAATAATTACCAATTTGTGGCGTATACGGCCAAAAATGTCTCCTGAACACGAGAAGGCATCATGCTCGTCTATTTTGGCGAATATCTGTTGGGGAGTGGTCACACAGGCTTCCTCATCCAAGGTTTACAAATTCGTTTTATAGTAAAAAACTAGGATCTAAAATTTCCAAAATTTGTGAATGTCAGAAAAAAAAACTCAAAATTCAGTGAGAATTCGGCCAAATTCACTCGGTCAAATTTGTAAAATTCATTGAGAATTCGACGAATCGACCATTTGGTAACCACTCGAATTTAACCGAAAACCAATCAAATTACACCAAAAACCGAATGCATTTTCCAAATTTTCCGCATTGAATGCATTTCAAATGAATTCTTCAAAAACCGTGTGGTTTTTTTCCGATTTACCGAGCACATTTCCCGAATTGCAATGAAGTTCAACAAAAAAAAACATAAAAATGGCTCAACCTTGTAAAATCAATAACTAATTCATCTTACCTTCAAATCAAGTGAAACAAATTTTGTTGGTTTCCTTGTAAAATGATATTAATTATAAAATAATTTATACTCATAAAAATGTTGAATATTTTTTGTGATAAAATGTATTTACTAAACCTAGTTAAATGCCTCTGTTTCTTTGCTAACCCGACAATCATGAAACCAATTTTTTTAGTCTTATTACATGATCCTATGTTTTTAAAAAATATATGAACTCATCAAATAGTTATTTTAACATGCATGATTGTGTAAATATGTTTCAACTTGATTAATTCATAACTCAAACATCACACCTTCAAAATTAGTGAAACCACTTTTATGTAGGAAAAATAATGTTCGATATGAAAAAGTTAATTACAGTGTTGTCACTTAACATGTTCACTTAATGCTTGTGAACTTTGTAAAAATCATGAAGAAATTAATAAAACTCTAAATAAAGTGAAACCAATTTTAAAGATCTTCTTAAGATACGCTTAAAAAATGTGTTTGCATGTTAAGCTTTTCCTTAATGTGATGGGCCAAATTATCCTGTTCATACGGCCCAGTTCAGTATTTTTTTTTTCAAACTTTCTCTCCATAAAATATGATGCAAATGCCATTATTTTTTAAAAAATAAAATCACTTAAGGTGTTAGAATTGTCTCTAATACTTTTAGAATTTTTTATGATTTTTTGTAATTTTTTTTATTTTTTGAATTCAAATTCGAAATCCGATCGAATTCAGAATGTGGTGTGGACCAAATTGGCTGAATATCATGAATACTGAGCGGTTTTCAATGAATTTTCAAACCCTACCCTCAGCATAGTGGGTCGAAGACCCTTGCAAGCACCAATAACTAAGCCTTGGTTACCTTGAATATGTCATGTTGCAGGAACCGACATTCGAAGGGACCCTTGGTGCTCTTGTTGGAACAGGAGACAATGCCAACCGTGATGAGCGAAGTCAGCATCAGAGCTTTGGTGTTGAGTGAAGTTCTTCACTTGAGGACGTGATAGATTCATTTGGAGGGGCGTCGAAGGGTTCCTCGACCAAAGGCCTTTCGATGTCCATATAGCAGGGTGATTCAGGTTCGGCACGAAGACGGTGGAATGGACAAAGGTGTGTATGAAGCTAGGATCGCCATAATGGCCGATGACTATGATGGACAAGATTGTGAATTACTCAGCTGTACTCATGATTGTACCGAATTACCCCCGAATATGTCGGGAATGTGGCAGTTAGGGGGTATTAACATAATTTGTAATAGGGAACAGCTGGGTATAACCTATAAATAGGGCATGGATGTAACTGATGGAATGTTTACAATAAAGGTTGAATTAAGTATCTTGATTCCCGTGTATTCCCCTTTAACCTTTGGCCCCTCCTCGAGGTTCTAAGTTCCATAACATTGTTCGAGGACTCAAGTCCCCAACAATATCCATGGCTAGCGGCATGTTGTAGTGAACCAAAAGTTGGCTAAAAAATAAAGCGACATAACCTATAATGTAAATTTTGATCCACGATATATATGGAACAACTCTATAAGTTTTGGTAGCAGTAGGAACTAAATGTTGGCCGAATACATCAAGACATCGTACACCATACATTTCATAGCATGTCGAAGGCTACCAACATGGCTTCATCCACCAAAAACTGCCAAAAAAATAAGATGACTCCAACCATCATATAATTATATATCCACAACATATAATAATATATCCACAACATATAATAAATAGGTCCACTAGTTCATAGTGGTAGAAAGCCAAAAATGCTTGTTGAACACAAGAAGACATCATGCTTGTCTATTTCGGGGAATATCCAAGGCTAGTGACAAGTTGTCATCCACCAACAGTTGGTTAAAAAATATGGTGACACAACCTATCATGTAAATCTTGATCCACGATATATATGAAATAACCACTACATGAAAAAAGTCATTAGTGATGGGTGATAACCGGCATTAATGACAGGTTACGTACCGGTCACTCTTATCGCGTCACTAATGATAGGTCATTAGTGACGGTCATAACCGTGACCCATCACTAATGTTCAGTCATTAGTGACGGGTCGTAACCGTGATCCGTCACTATTGACTGAATATTAGTGACGGGTTGTAATCTTGACCCGTCACTAATGACCGATGAACATTTTTCGTATTTTTTGACAAAAAAAGTTAAAATATATTTTTTCACCCGAGCTATCCCAACACAGGCTCATCCTATATGTCTCACAAGCCATATTTTTTTCATTATTTTCAAGTTTGCATTCCATAGGAATCGAACCCGCGACCTCCTACTTGTGTGTGTAGCCATCTTACAACCTCTGCTATCATGTAGTTGTGATAGAAACCGGATATTTTATTCTTTTAACCTTCTTTGCCGAAGTTCATTAGTGACTTATCATAACCATGATCCGTCGCTGATGACTAAATTTGCCAAATTTCGTCTAGGATTATAATCTGATAGGTGACTCGGAGTGCATTCTGTAAAACAGACATAATTTTTTCATACGGACTCCGATTTCGACGTTTTTTTTTACTCTACAGGCATCTACAGAAAAAATTACATCCGTTCCTCCTCCACTTCATTAGGTTCAGAGAATTTTTCGAGGCTAAAAACAGCTTGAAAGATTGAGTTCTCGCCCCTAAAAGTTTATGTACCATTTTTGGAACACGCTTTTGTGTCCATAGTTGCCACACCTTACATCGAACTTGAGTAGAAATGTACAATAGTTCTTATTCTAGTGCTGCTAAGGTGAGAAAAATAAGAGAAAAATACAATAAAATAAAAAATAGCTAGTCATTGTTACATATAACAAACTGTTCTTAAAAATACGTCTATGTTATGTTACATACCGTTTTTTATAAAGATGTGTCTGTGATATGTATGGACATTATAGATAGCTAGTCATTGTTACAGACACTTCTAGCTAGTCATTGTTACAGACACTTCTTCCTAATAATTGTACGTATATTCTTACTTAGTGACGGTTTTAAAAAAAAATATTTTGTGATCCGTCGTATGTGATGAGCCTTTTTATAGTAGTGAGTTTTAGAAACCAGAGCCACTCAAGACCACGGTTTAGGAAAAAGGGGTCCTAACTAGAGTTTCCAAAACTAAAAAAAAGACCACACTTTTGACAATGCTATATTGCTATGGTTTTCAAAATTACAAGATCCATTACATCCAAACACCTTCAAGTTTTGTAAAGGTAAAGTATTTTGTAAAATCAAAGTATTTTTTCAAAAATCTGAAAAAACTTAGCATCCAAACAAATCCCTTGGCCTGTTCGCCATGGGTTCGCTATCACACCCTCCCTAGAACGCTCGATCGCAGTAAAATATCCGGCGGCGACACCGACCCAGCAACCTCTCGACCATTAGAGAGCGCCCGCTGACCTCACGAGTCACGTTCGGCACCACGCGTCCGCATGTATCACGTACGGCTGCCGAACTGCATGCTCCGCGTCATGCTACGACGTGTTTGATGCCGTCGGCTACGCGGTTGGGTGGCGGTACCAGCGCTAGCTGGGCGGAGCTAGCCATGTGCATGGCTACTTGGCAGCGATGTGCACCGGACCATGTCTGCTAGCCATCGGTCTAATTCGTGTTCTTGTTTTTTTTCCTTTTTGAGGACTGTGTATAGTTCGTCTTTGGTCTTCTCATCTTCGTGATGCTCGTCGACCAAGCTGGTCAGTCAGAGTAGTTAAGCACTGCTGCCAGTCTCTGTGATAGCCCCTGCACGGCACGAATTGAATACGTTTCTTCGATGGTTAGTTTTACGAGCCTCCACGCTGGGTCAAGAACAGTAGGTGATCGGGTATCAGTTCATAAAATTACTTGACTTGACTAGATCCAATTTGGCATGCACTGCGAGAAACTTTATTCTTGTCGAGAGCTACTAAGTATTAATTCTCCTCTTCTTCTTTTTTCCCCCTCATTCTCTTCTTCTTATTTCTCCTCCATATCTAAAAATTAAAGGGAGGGCTCCCACCTCCCAAGTGCTCCCGGGATAGGAGGTTTGAGCCTCCTCCCCTGATCTGCCGCTAATTGAGATGTCTCAATCTTTCTGTAGTTCTTGGAAAGAACTTTTTTTTTACTGTAAATAAGAGCTGTGATGATAAAGCTATTCTCTTTTAGAGGGAGGAGTTCCTTTTCGCTACAGAACTTTTTGCACGACGGTTAGGAGAATAAAAAGTTGGGTTTATAGGCTTATAGCGCCCTCGAGCTGCCTCTCCTTCCTTTTCTTTCTACTGATAGAGTGATAGATGAACAAAGCAAATTGCTATCTGCGTCATTGCATGGAAACGGAAACCCAATAATGGAAGTGGTGGAGTGATGCACCCAAAATGTGCCTTGAAAATCAATCAAAGGTTGAGCATACGTTAGAAATTAATAGTAAAATACACAGTAAGGCAAATTGTAAATAATAAAAGATATATATAATATGTATCGATTATATTATTATTTGACTATTAAAAGAAGTCACCATGTTCACTCTTAAGATCATAAAATTATCATGTTAATCAAATAAAAAAATTAGATCACTCATAGTTATGAACATCTAATGATCTATATTAAACCAACTAGTTCCTATCAAATATGATTAATAAATAGCTAAATTCGAAATTAAATATTATAAAAAAAGTAGCCATTCAATTTACATATGGTTTAGGAAGCAAAATATCTAAATAAAGAGCCAATAAAATAAAAATAAAAATTAGGGTTAGAATAGAAAAGAGAATGACCAATATCAAATGTAGTCTTAAAAAAAATCAAATTATTGTAAAATCAAATGCCTAAATAAAAAACTCATATAAAATATAATTAATCAAATGTCATCGTAATATCATATTGTAACGAGGCTAACCACACTATTAATATGGGCCACCTTAATTTAACCTATTCTAAAGTTTAAACCATGCAGTTCATGTAGTTGTGATCAGTCGATGAAAGGTTGAGCATACGGTAGAAACTGCAGCATGATATTGCAGTCTTCACCAGCCTACCACTCTAATTATATCCAGTCTTGTTTGACCATAATTTGATTAGGCATTTCAATGATTGCATGTAACTTGCAGTTTGTCCTAACAGGATAACCCAAACTTCATTTTTCTTACGAATGATAACACTAACCTATCAAATCAGCAAGAAAAGAATTACACTTCTCTCCGTCCTCAGTGGTAGCAAGAAATGTGATCCTGCACCACCAAGTTGACAACTTTCCAAAAAAGGGTACACCGGACCGGGGAGCTTTCTTTTTTTAAAAAAAAGTTTATCTTTCTTATTCATCACAGAAGAAATGCGCCGAAACGAAAAAAAATACAATCCTTCAAGCGCTGTATTAAAGATTATTTAAAGCTGTAAAACCTCTATCATATCGTTAACAAGCTAATGATACATCAAACACGACGAATAATAAGTAATTAAACACTTCAGTTTCGGACGGTACATTAATTACTACGATTCAGTTTTCCTACAAGTGATTAAGATTAACCACACGGGGGAGAAAGGGAGAGGCATCTAATTAGGCATACGGATTACACGAGCTAATCAGTAAGGGCCGGAGAGCAGCACGGCGTCGTGGATGGCGAGCCCCGTCCAGTGAGATCACCGCCACCCAACCAGGCGAGGACGAATCCGCATGGATGTGTCCTGGTGTGCGCACCCCCCTGCACCACGCGTCGTCGTCTCCTTCGCGGCGTGGGCGCCGCACGCTACGCCGGAGCGGTGCGCGCCGAGCGCGGCGTGGCCGGCTCCGACAGCGTGTCGGGCTCCGGCTCGGCGTTGAGGTCGAGGCCGGCCCGCGGCGCTGCGGCGTTCTCTGCGACGACGCGTTCGTCGGGCCGCGGCTGCGCCGGCTCCGGCGCCGGCGCGGGGGCGAAGTCCTCCCAGGAGAAGCTGGGCCGCCACGCCGGGGCGCGCGGGGGAGGGCGGGCGCCGGCGCCGCAGAGGCGGCGGGACGCGTCGCGCATGCGGCGGAGGATGGCGTAGAACTCCTCGACCTCGGCGTCGGAGACCTCGTCGACGGCTGCGGCGGCGGTGGCGTCGCTAGGGATGTCGGCGGCTGGGCGCTTGCGCTTGGTGGTGGTCGCGTCCATGGTCTCACAGCGTGAGGAGTGCTTGCGCGAGGAGCAGCGAGCAGAAGTGTTTGTTGGCTGCAGGGAAGTGTTTTGGAGGAAAAGTAAATAGTGGTTTATAAGCAAGGGGAAGGGAAAGAATGGTGGGAAAAAAAAGGCCAGGATGCTAAGGAATATTTTTCTCTCTCTTTCAAACTTCTCCATGCAGTGGTCTTCTTCTGGACCAAATACGTCTGAACAATATATTTGGGACTAAGTATTGGTTTCATAAATCTTCTGTTTGCGGCTACGTATATTTGAGGACAATTGTACCCAACTACATAGCTTTTTCTGCTAACAAAGTTGGAAATGTTGTATCCAACAAACTAACTCGCAATGTATCTTTTAAGCAAAATTGTCTACGTCTCATTTCATTAGATAGCTTTGCAAAGTTATAACCTCAAAATAAAAATGTTTCTTAAAAACCGCCACTTTAGCTCATTTACCACTACCAGGCTATTTGCCACTCTGTTTTTTCTATCACAAGACAGGTTAATGTGGTTGGGATCGGAGTTGCACCAAAAGAGGCAAATTTTGGAATATCATGTTGAATTATATATAGTCATCTACTAGCTAGTTAGGAAGGCGATGGCTTAAATGATATGCACACAGTTGTCTTCTGTTATCTATCCGATAAGCTCTAGTATACAGTGGTGGTGTTGCAACTATTGTAAAATGTGGCATATTTTGGCAAATTCTTGACGTCAGCAACTTATCCCCGACGACGGTTTCCGTAGAGTACACATCAATGTTTGTCCTTAACTGCATCAACGTGATCAGGAAGGTGTACACTTAGACTATAGAGAGCCATCAAGCTTAGCGAAGGGGTAAATAATGGGAGTTAGCAACATGCATGGTGTAGCTTCAAGGCGAGGTCTCGTGACTTAGTGTCGCATATGAAGTGTCATTGTTGTTAGAGATGATCATGGATAGCCTAGACTTGCTCGATTTTTTGGGCCAGGCTTGTTTAAAGGAAGAGAACACCAAAACTACTAGCGATAAGAACTTTCACCTGACACTTTGGACGGGTTCAGTGCTCGATGTTTAGTTCAGCGAGGCTTGGGTTTCATAATTTTGCGCATATTTTGCCTTGAGAAAACTACGAGTTTGAAGAATACCCAACACATATGCTTCAAGGTGCGCTGAGGCTTGGCTATTGAAGGGCGGGCTAGTTTTAGCCTTGACCCAGGGGTTGAACATCTCTTGTTGCAGTAACATAGTGAAGCTTTTCAGTTAAAAAAAAAAACACAGTGAAGCTTTAGGGAAGTTGTCGGTAGACTGACGGTGAAATCAAGGGTTTTGGCTGTAGTGGTGATCGAATTCGTGCAAAGGCACCGTAGGAGGACAATACATAGGCAAATGAAAATTGTCTCATTTTATGGAATTTTCAGTTATTATGTACAGTTGTAGCATAGGAGGAGAAGATTGAGGTATTAATATTCGTTTATTTTCTTTTCAAATAATAATAATAAGATTTTTTTTCTGAAATAGATGTTCATATGCATAAAATTGCTAAAATTAGATACATACAAATGATATGAATGGATTCGCTATAAAAAAATACTTGTATATAACTATATGTTTAACAAATTTTACTAATAAATAATTATAAAGAGCAATGTTAAAGCATGTGTATTAAAGACTGTTTCTACGTCATAAACGTCAAATAAAGAAGAACAGAGATGCATACAAGGCACACAAATGGATAGTTGAGAAACTATAAACTTTTGGACCACTCAATTTTCCTTGTACAATTATACGGAGACGAGTACATACAATGTACAACAGTACAAGGCATGACTACAAGGCACACAAATGGATAGTGGAGAAACTATGAACTTTTGGGCCACTCAATTTTTCTTGTACAATTGTACGGAGACGAGTACATACAATGTACAACAGTACAAGGCATGAGCTTAAGGAATGCCAGCAACCGTCTGGTCGCATTAGGCAGGTTGGCCAAGGATACCGTGCCTTCGTTTCCCCGCATCTCAAGTGCAGACGCTGGCCCGTTTGTGGGCGGACACAGGCTACAAATATCGTTGGTAATCGTCTATTTATCTTGGTTGTCGAACGATTCAGTCCGTATCATTTTTATAAACTGAATGGTTACCGATTAAATTTAAATTTAAAATTAAAAAAATCAAAATTTTAATAAAATTCGACAGGTTCCTATCGAATTCCATCGAATTACTGTATAATTACTGTGGTAACCATGTTTCCATCGAGAACCGGTAATTTTTATAAACCGGTAATCTTTATAAAACGGTAATTAAAACCCTGGCTGACAGCAGCCACCAGGCAATCATCTAACCCAACTTGATTCCTCTGCAGGGAAACATGGGGCCACCGCTAACGCGACTTTGTGCTATGGTCGCGGCAGAAGGAAGCAAACGTTCGTACGCTACGAATATCGGCAGCCTTCCTGTGCCAGGTCGCACTCGCGCGTCTAAACTGGACTGAAGAAGCGGACGGCGTGCGGTGCAGCATGCCTACTACTCCACCGGTGGTTCGGCTGCCGGACGAGGACGTCAAGGAGCGTCTCTTCCACACGTCACTCGCGCGTCACGGCTGAATAGGACGCCACCTACGTATCGATTGCGATTCCGATTGCTCCCAGTTGCTTCCAGATCTGGTGACTACACTGCTGAAGTGGTAAACGTCCTTGTTGAAGACGGAAGCTAATTACTCGGAGAACTTGCGGAAATTGTGCTCGTGTCCCTTTCGTCTCATCACGATGCCGTCGCCATTTGCAAGTGGGAGGAGGCCATAGGTGGCGGCTGAAGGCCAAAAGTTAGCCGGGGACTGCATGAAATATCTAACTATAACTATATGATATATACGTATAAAAATATATTATATATAAATAAGATATACTATATATTTGATAGACACCTCTAGATATTGCGAAGCGAGATCAGATATATTCAAAGATAACGAATACCTATACTAGGAATATCTTATTCTGGTTAACTGATTCAAGTACAACTAAAATCCAAGCTGGATTCAATTATCTTGCCTTGATCGACAAGATGAAGGACTCCCTATCAATTACGGTTAGGACTAAGACGGTGTCAGGACCCTTTATACGGCGGAGACTCGGACCCTCGAGGGGAAAGGACAACAAATCAACGCATACACAACTCAACGCAAGCACCAATATCTTATCTTTGAAGATACTCAGCGACTTCAACTCCATATTAGTTTAGATCCGATCTACTCCTATGTAATATGTTTAACTACTTGCTTGTACTCGAGATAATCTAACATCATCCACATAGGACATAGGGTATTACACCTCTCTAGGGGCCCGAACATGTATACATCATGTGTCTTGTTTCCTGTTCGATCCCTGATCTTAAAGGTACCCCAATTCAATTACAGACACATTGTCAGGAACTAATCTTCAATAGTTAGCATGCCAAGTAGAGGCCTTTATCTATTTTTTAGGATCGATCATGTCTCAAGTGCACATTCATATTAGATTCTCTGATATCGGTTTCTACGACCACTTCGAGTCGACGACGGTCATCTTCGCATCGTCTTTTGCCAGTTCAGAGATCACCTTCGGGACAATGGCATACTGTTGGGACGATCAACGTGAATTGATCCACACTGGTATCATCGAGTCTAGCCCATTGAACACATACCGCGAGGTGGGACACCTCGAGTGGGATCCCAAGGAACTTAACGTTCTTCAGTTCATGAACACCGATAGTGACTGTGAAAGTCAAGAAAGTGGCAATGACGGCTCCCCCGATGGCTAGAATAGTCGAACAGATCGATTCATGTTTATGACTAGGGCCGACGCACACCCATTGAGTAAAACATGGAGAATCTGGAAACCGTGATGAATGACGGTGAAAAAAATCCTTGAGGACCCAGCAGCAGCATCAGTTAGGGCTCCACAGGCCCCCGATACCACCCATCATCGACAGGCGCAGGTGAATCAAGGGAACCATGATATTCGATGTCGACTTGGCCTAGGAATGTCTACAATACAGGTTGTGCCCCCACCCGTAACAATTCCAAGATCAAGGAATGAACTCCATCAACATAGTGAACACGTAGCAACATCATCTCAACCACAACCAAGTCTGGGTAGTGGTGTTTTCAGTACCCCAGAACCTAACATCCATGGTGCTCATATGATTCTGAGGTCTTGCCCTAAGTTGGATCCAACGAATCCCCTAACTCCGATTGTCAATCAGCTCAGACCCAGGTGGCTCGAGTGAATAACCACAGTGGCTCTTGGCACCCCAGCATCAAGTTGTTGTTTCGAGGAGTCATGGACGCAGACATCCCTGAGTCGAGGGATCCCAAATAGGAAGCTCGGTTGGTCGAGCTCAAGTACAATCCTGCGGGCCAGACTGTAACTGCCCCATTCATAGGCGTAGGAACCAGGAAGACCTAAGAAACCGCATACCTCACGATAGGCATGACCTACGGATAGTGATAGACAACACTATGCGGAACGCCGTAATTACAACCATCATTATAACGATTGCAAACCTTTGGGACGAGACAGTCGACGTGACTCCCCCGTTCGAAGGAACATGCGTAACAATCCTCCTCCACCTCCTCCTAAAGAATTCGATGGGGGTTGTGAAGCCTTCGCACTCGAGCTCCAGTCAATATGATGGCCTAAGAAGTTCAAGGTGGGTCCGATTCAAAAGTATGACAGGAAGTTCAACCCTGATGAGTGGTTACAAATCTAAACCATTGTTATTCCAGCGGCCGGTGATGACAACAGGGTAATGGGTAATTACATAATAATCACCCTCGACGGACCTGTAAGGTCCTAACTGCTGAACATGCCACCTAATAAGATTTGATCATGAACTGAGTTGAAGGCTCAATTCATCGCCAACTTTCAAGGAACATTTGAGCACCCAGGAACGGAAGATGATCTCCATCAGCTGAACCAAGGTATGAATGAGTCTCTTTGGGACTTCATTCGCAGATTTAGTGATAGTAGACTAGACATTTCTGATAGTTCGGTCATCATCGCCTTCAAGCGAGGCGTTAAGGACAAAGATCTAGCCAGGAAGCTTGCTACCCGGAAGATCAATACAATGAAAGAACTCTTTGAACTGGTCGACAAGTACACAAGTGTTCTGACACCTAGGCACATGCCAAAAGTCCTCAGTCTGGCAAGGACAAGCCCAAGTTCTCAAAGAATGAGAGGAAGAAGAATGAATTTGGTGACAAGTGTAAGGGTCCCGACATGATTGTTGCTGCGGTCGATAGTAGAAAGTCACACAACACCAGGGATAATAAGGGCCTGAGTCATGGAGGCAGAAAATGGTGTCCCATCCATCAGACCAACCAGCACGACTTTGATGAATTCCACGTTCATGATTCACTTTTATGAGAACTTGATGATCCTTTATGAGAATTTATTTGTTAAGAAATCTATGCAAGTACCTCTTGCCCCCATGACATCTGTTTTGGCATCCATGGCTGACATTCTGCTTTCTCCTGGAGTGCTCTTTATTTTATTGGTGACACTATTCAAAAATAAGCTTGATGACAAGCTGAAGGCTGCAATTGCTGAGTACCATAGCAAACAGATCAAGCCAGACACCAAAGATGATGAGCCCGAATTCTGCGGGGCCAACCAGAGCTAGGCACACATCTTTGGAGGATCTGCCTCATACGAGTCCAAGATGCAGTACAAGGTGGTCGAAAGGGAGGTTAACCTGGCTCTAACTGGGCCTCCCCAATACCTCAAGTGGTCGGAAGTCCTGATCACCTTCAATCAAGCTGATCATCCAGCCGTAGTTCCACACCCAGGCTGGTATCTGGTTGTGGTCCAGTCTACTATCCTCAACATCAAAGTCCATAGGACCTTGGTCGACGGGGATAACTCGCTCAACATCATCTTCGCCAAAACATTAGACAAGATGGGAATCCAAAGGTCAGAGCTCAAGATAGGAGCTGGGCTTTTCCATGGTATAACTCCAAACTCATTGATCATGTCCCTTGGCCAGATCAAGTTGCTGATAATGTTTGGCGAGCCAGGCAATTTCCATACAGAAAAGCTAACCTTCGATGTTGAGGATTTCGAGATGGCATACAACGTGATCTTAGGTCACCCAATGTTAGGCAAGTTCATGGTCATAATGCACTATGCTTACTAGGTGCTCAAGATCCCATATCCTAATGGGGTCATAACCATCAAGAGAGATCAACGTGCAATGGTCAAGTGCGATAAGCAGAGCCTGGATATGGTAGAACACTTAGTCGAGCAGCAACTACCTCAAGAGGCGCAGAGTCTAAGTGCAAGAAGCAACTCACCGCCCCTAAGATCAGGGATTTCAAGCTTTTCAACCTTGCTAATGCCTCTAGATTTGACAATGCCATCAAAGGTGAGAACAATGATTGTGCTAAGGACAAAAAGGCAGGTGGTGGCGTCAAGGCAGTGCCCTTCAACCCATCTGAACCAGCCAAGACGGTCAAGATATGGGTCGACCTTGATCCCAAATAGGAACATGAGTTCATCGCTTTCCTCCGGGCAAACCAAGATGTGTTAGTGTGGCAACCATCTGACATGCCCGGAGTTCCCAGGGAAGTGATCAAGCATTGACTAGGTGTGAAACCCGACGCAAAACCTGTGGCGCAGAAGCAGCAAGATTTGCGGAGGACAAAAGACAAGCCATCTAGGAGGAGATTAATGAACTCCTAAAAGCGGGCTTCATCAAATAGGTTCGTCATCCTACATGGCTAGCTAATCCTGTCCTTGTGAAGAAAGCCAATAGAAAATGGAGAATGTGTGTTGATTTCACCTCCCTAAACAAAGCATGTCTCAAAGATCCTTTTCCTACCCCACGTATCAATCAAATTATCGACTCTACTGCGGGTTGTGCAGTGCTATATTTTCTAGATGCCTACTCAGGGTATCACCAAATTAGCATGGGGGTCGAGGATGAGGAAAAACCCACTTTTTTTAACCCCTTTAGTGTATTTTGTTATGTAAAAATGCCCTTTAATTTAAAGAATACTGGTGCTACCTATCAACGGTGCATTCAAAATTTCCTATAGCCCCAAATCGGGTGTAATGTAGAAGCTTATGTCAATGATGTTGTAGTCAAATTTAGAACCGAAGATGCATTGATTGACGATCTCAAGAAGACATTCAAAGTATCGTATGATGCTTAACCCAAGAAGTGCACGTTCGGCATCCTGTCTGACAAGCTTCTCGGTTTCCTGTTGTCAAGTCAAGGTATTGAGGCCAGGGCAAAATAGAATCTCTCAACCGAATGCAGTCACCTCGAATACTAAAGAAAGTTCAGAAATTGACAGGATGCATAGCAGTCCTTAGTCGATTCATCTCCAAGATGGGCGAACGAGAGATGCCTTTCTTCAAGCTGCTGAAGAAACATGACCAGTTCAAGTGGACAGAAGAAGCGGAGAAGGTTTTTCAAGACTTAAAAAGGTATTTATTATCTCCATTAATTTTGATCCCGCCTAACGAGAAAGAGGAACCCTTTCTGTACATTGCAGCCACCCCACAAGTTGTGAGTCACGGGAATGCCTCGAGAAGAAAGCCAAGATCAACAGACCAGTTTACTATATATGCGAAGTTCTACTTGATAGTAAGCTATGACACCCGCAAGTTCAGAAGTTGTTGTATGCAGTCCTGATGACTTCCTGAAAGCTACAACATTATTTTCAAGCTCATAAGATCACCATCGTAACGAGTATCCACTAAAGGATTCTATACACAATATGAAGGCTACTGGACGAATCACGCAATAGGCGATCAGCTCAATGAGTTCGACATAGATTACACACCATGAACAAGCATTAAGTTAGAAGTACTAGTAGAATCATCACCGAATGGACAAATGTTGAGGAAACAAAGCAAAATATGGTCAAGGACCACTAGGCGCTTGTCTTTGAAGGATCTCTCACGCTTCAAGGCTTGGGGGACTGGCATCGTGCTAAAATCTTCAACGGGTGACAAATTCATATATGTTATTCAACTAGAATTTAAAGCTTCCAACAATATCGCAGAATACGAAAGACTGGTAAACAAGCTCTGCATAGCTATATCACTCAGAATCATGCGACTACTCATGAAAGGGGACTCACAGCTAGCCGTAAACCAAGTGCAAAAGGAGTACTAGTGCTTAGACGACAACATGGTAGCTTATTTGAGTGAAGCATGAAATCTCGAGCAAAAGTTCGAAGGGCTGGAAGTTATGCACATTCGAGAGGTGGCAATTCCACTGCCGATGAACTCACCAAGCTTGCTTCGTCTCGTTCACCCACACTTGTAGGAGTCTTCATCGAGAAACTCCTCAAACTATCTATCTCAATAGCCTCGAGTGTGGATGCTGCCCAACTTGGCCAACAGTCTAGTCGGGTCAGTGAGGTAGAATTTGTAGACATTTAAGCTGCACTACACAAACGTGAACCGACTTGGATGACTCAATTCCGAGCCTATCTCAAAGGTTGAGAGATCCCTGACGATGATGTGTCTGCTAAGAAAAATACTTGTAAGTCCAAGCTATACACTTTGGTAGATCGTAAGCTCTTCTGAAAGGGGAGTAACGAAATCTTGATGAAGTGCATCACTTAGGAAGAGGACAATAAGATATTGCTTAATATCCATGGAGGCATGTGTGGTAACCATGTGTCTTACTGCACTGTGGTTGGAAAGGTTTTCAACTAGGGATTATATTGGCTGACTGCCTTCCAGGATGCTTTCGAGCTGGTAAAAAAGTGTGAAAGCTACCAATTTTTGAAAGATAGACCACTTGACCAGTCCGAGTTCTGCAAACAATTCATCTTTCTTGTCATTTCTTTGTCTGAGGCTTGGATATCCTGGGACCATTCCCAAGGGCCCAAGGTAGTTTCAAATTCCTATTCGTGGCTATCGACACATTCACTATGTGGATCGAGGCCGAACCCGTGGGAAAGATAACCGCAGAAGCAGCTAAGAAGTTCATGAGCAGCATAATTACTCGATATGGCATCCCGCATCAGATAATTATAGACAATGGTAGCTAGTTGAGAAGTGGATCTTTATTGTGTTCTACGAAGAATTTGACATCAAAACTTATTTCGCTTTAGTAGCTCACCCTCAAAGTAATGGTTATGTGAAGCGCACCAATGATATAGTCTTATAGGGCATCAAAACTAGGGTTTTCAACAGGCTAAAAGCTTACAAGAAATGATGGGTGAAAGAACTTCTCTCGGTACTATGGGTCGTTCGTACTCCCGAGCTCAAGAGGTTGATGATGACGAGACAGAGGAAGAGGATTTGGGAGAAACCGAGGAAAGCTCTCCAGAAGATGATAATGGGTCTGATGATGATGATGATGATGATGATGATGATGAGTAGAGCTTCATTTTTGCTTCTCTTTCTTTTTGGTTGTTTGATGCCAAATGGGGAGAGAATGCATATCTTTTTCTTCTGCTCCAACTCGGAGTCTCCAGGTTGGCTTGGAGTCTCTGGATCTGTCAGTGTCCTGTCTCCTGTTTCAACTCTTAACCATTATTGTTTCATTTCCTTTGGACATGTAAGACCTATGTAATAATTTATGATGAACTATGTCGTGGTGTGATAGTGGTCGAACCTATAAATTCTTAAGTCAATATTTGTGCTAGTTTGATGCTATGAGTTGTTTGATTGTAATGTTTGTTTCTCTCTTTCTTATGTCTTGTGATATATCTTGCCATATGCATCATATATCATCATGTTCACTCACTTGCACCCCACGAATGCTAGGATATAAGGGGAGCTCTTGCAAAAATCTTTTTAAATATGTGCATTTGATTTCAAAATCATATTTCAATCAATACACACATTTAGGGGGAGCTCACCATATATCTTAAAATTCAAAATCTTTATTTCAATTATCTTATGTAAGCTTTAATCGTGTTATCATCAATCACAAAAAAGGGGAGATTAAAAGTGCATCTAGGTCTCCTATGTGGGTTTTGGCTAATTGATGGCAAATGATTAAGGGACTAATAAGTTCATTGAGGTTATGAACAGGTTTAAGTCCCTTTGGAGAAGTTAAACGACATTGGCGTCCCTCAAAAAGAATAGAGAAGCGGCCTGTAGTTGCTCAATAAGCTTTTAATTCCATTTATTGTTGAAATTGAGTTTAGAAATACCATACTATCAAAAGAGATGTGTAATGATAGTCTTGATGATGTCTCAATGCTCAATGTATCCTTTTAGAACAAAAATTGAGAGACACAATCACCCACGGACACCAGGAAAAAGGGAAGTGTTGTTTGAACTCAGAGTCTTCGTATTAGCCTGGACACTCTGGATTCTGGTGCCTTACCCGAAGTCTCCAGGTAGAGCTCCAGGACGGGGCTCTTGGTTTGGATTTATTTTTTATCCCAGAGTCTCCGGGTTGGTCCGGATACTCCGGGTTCTGGAGCATCCGAACCCTCCGGGCAAGCTCCGGACTGTGCTTTCGGCTGAGTGCTAAGTGTTACCTGGAGTCTTCGGGTAAACCCAGATACTCTGGGTTAGTTCAAAAAGTATAGTAACGGCTAGTTTTTGAGAGGGTGGGTATAAATACCCCTCACCTCTGTCTTCATTTGCTGCTGAACAACTCATGGACAAAATCATTCATTGTCATTCAATAGCCCACCTAACTCCTCTAGAGTTTTGATTCTTGCAAGATTTGGAGATTAGGGTTTAGAGAGTGAGATTAAGTGCTAGAGAGCTTAAATCCCATACTTGAGCGCTTGAGTTCATCACCAAGCCTTTGATTTGCATTCTTTACTCTTAGAGCTTTGAGCTCCTAGACAGTTGACGTCGCCCGTAGGGCACCCAAGCTTGTGGAGTACCCCGGAAAGTTTGTATTACCCATCGATTTGAGTAAGAAACCCTAGCTCGATCTTTGTGGTCACTTAGGCGAGGAAAGGGTTGAAAGAAACCCGGCTCTTTGTGAGCTCCTCAACAGAGACGTAGGCACTTCTTTGTGGAGTGGCTGAATTTCGGGAATAAATCTTTATCTCCTTTACTTTCTTGCATTTCCGTTGTTCTAGTTGAATTTGAGTGATTTACTCCGATCTACTTGCTCGTGAGTTTATGGATGCAGGTTGTTGGTGAAAAGATCTTTAGGCATCTCTTAGAACCTATGGTAACTCATAGATTTCGAAGTTCCTATATAAGCCGGATAGTCCGGGTGAACTCGGAGACTCCAAACCCCGGAGTATCCAGATTGAACCGGAGTATCCAGGTATTGTTTAATTCGCTGCGAAGTTTTTAATTTTCAAGAAATACCTATTCACCCCCCCCCCTCCTCTAGGCGACATCAAGTACTTTCAGACCAGCATAATGGCCAGGAAGGGTGGTTGAGGTGAAGACCCTGCTGGAGCTACTGACCAGCGCTGGCGATGCCAACTCTCCCGCAGAGGCGATCTGGCGGTTGTCGATGGAGAAGATGATCGCGCTTTTGTCACACCCGGTTTTAATGAACAAAACCAAGTGCAAGTAATGTGTGCCCAGGAAGTTTAACACACATAAGGACATCACAGGTGAAGTAAAAAAAAAGCAATACTTTAATTTATAACCATTTATCTCTTACAAAAAGACTTCACCTAGTCAACTCTATTGGTTAAACTATAGCAACTAAACAACGGCAGCGGAACGAAAGCATCGACGACCACACGACTCCACAGGCACTAACCGGAAGATACGCTCCTAGAACACTAGATCGTCATCTTGAAAAGTTTAAAAGTCTTCCACTGAGTAGCATATGAATTGTGGGAGATAGCAATGATAAGCACATGGAGTACTCAACAAGTGTGAGAAAATAATGATATGTAAGCTCTCAACAAGAATAGGCTAACACATGGTATATTTGCATAAATGCGAGTAAGAAAAATAGTAATGTAATTCAAAAGCATTAAACCATTACTAAGTGAATGTAACCCAACAATTAGACAATACACAAGGCTAACCATCCTGCAACCATAACCATCCAACCATCACCAGGCCACCAACATATAACCAAAACCATAACCAACTAATCATATAAGGATCCAAATCTTCTATAACTGTGAGCACGGCTGTTATAACAGTTTTATAATCTACAGAGATTGTCCAACTTTTAGCCATGAGTCATGGTATCCATGTTGTCATGTTTGCAAGACACTTAACATACGCCAGTGGTGTGCTGCCAGGAAATCACTATGAAGCATGATCAATCAAGTAGGTCCTGGTACTTCAATAAATGCCAGCCAGGTGTCTAGTCGATATGCTAAGTCAGGTTAATATATCAAGTTCACCATGATCATTGCATATATCCACTAATCATGTATATTACACTACCCGACATCCCGACAGCATGACTAAGGAATTCTATCCAAAAGACTCATGTTAACCACCTCTTAGGCATTAAGGAATGTAAAGGAAGAACTAGGTAAACCCTAACATAGGTGACTACCCATCAAGTTGATAGATATTTCATGCAATTTTGTATAATAAAAATTTAAAACATATGTTCAAGATGATCAAGGACTCTTGTCTTCTCCTTGCTGCTGCTCAGTGTACTCTAGCTCCTAGTATTGACGTTCCTTAAAATGATCGAGCATGTTGATGTCTAATCATACAATTATCTGCAAAGCACAAAAACAAAACAAAATAATAACATAGCACAAAACAAAATAACAATATGGCAAAACCTATCTAGAAAGATAGAGCTCTGAATAACGAATCTAACGGCGCAAGAATCGCTGAAAAAGGAGCTAAGACGAGAAAGTTACACGAAAAACAAGTTTAGGGTTTAATATGAAAACAAAAAGAACTTAATTTTAAATAAATAGAAAGTTTAGGGACCTTTTTGTAAAATGTAAGGATCTATTTGTAATTATGGAAAGGTTTAGGGACTAAAGTGCAAAAAGATAGGTGCTTTTATGCGAAAATAGGATGTTCAAGGGTTTATTTGCAAAATCGCCAATTATTAGGATTACTTGGAATTATTTTTATACTAAAAATCCTATTTTTTACACAGGCTGACTGGGCTAACACGTGGGCTGACACGTAGGTAGATCTGCTGGCTTGGCGCACACGTGGCAATGATGTGGCATGGCGACGTGGCCGAGGCGTTAACTATGTTTAAAGGACGACACATGGCGGCTAGCTACTTGTGGATGAAGGGGTACGAGTTGTTGGTGACACAGGAACCAGGGGTCTCCGAGTCCCGAGGCCGGATCAGCAGAGTGCCACGTAGCGCCCTCCCGCGGGGGTTATCTCCCCGAGGGACGAGAAGACCAAGTCCCGGGAGAGGATGCTCGGGGCCATGAACAGTGATCCCCGAGTACCCGAGTTCCCCGATGACCCGAGAAAGCCAAGTACCGAGAAGAGAATACTCGGGGTTGTGAACAGTGGCCCCCGAGCACTCAAGTCCCCCGACGACATGAAAAGCCAAGTACCGGGAAGAGGGTGCTCAGGGCTGTGAACAGTGGCCCCCGAGCACCCGAGTCCCCCGAGGACCCAAGGGAAGTCAGTTCTGGGATAGAGTGCTCGGGGCCGTGAACAGTGGCCCCCGAGCACTCGGTTCCCCAAGGACCCGAACAGTCAGTTCCAGGAGAGAGTGCTCGGGGCCGTGAACAGTGGCCCCCGAGCACTCGGTTCCCCTAGGACCAAGAAAGGGCATATCCGGGAGAGAGCGCTTGGAGCTGTGAACATTGGACCCCGAGCACTCGGTTCCCCGAGGGCCTGAGAAGTCCTTCGCCGGTGGCCCCCACAAAGGTCCAGCGGTGAGGTGTCAGCTGGTGAGAGGCTCGATGCCGCATTTAAGAGGGCGCGTGGCCTGTCACTTCCAACTGCTCCCCTCACGCTTTCTGTCAGTCCCTGCCACAGCCTAGCAGGGAGACGTGGGGACATTTAATGCACAGGTCCCATCGCGGGACATCCGGCGCGCCTCGGGATAACATCGTGAATCCCAAGGCGCCCCGCCTGCCGCCCTATCGTGTCAGGCTTGCTCTGACCAGGCGGGCACACCGAGCTGCTCGGTGGCTGCCCAGTGGGCCCTCCCCGCGGCGCCCGTTGAAGAACGGCATGATGTCGAACAAGACCGGACGGGGGCGCGTTTTCAACCCTCTCCGTCACCTCGCGCAGCAGCCTATGATGGTTGCTTTCCATTTATGGCGCCTTGGAACTCGCGCCATCCCTTTCTGGGCACGCTACCGCCCCGGCGGGTATTTAAGGCGGGGCGGGCTCCCCGGAGAAGAGGACCAACACGGGACAGTAGCCAAGTGAAGCACAGACAAGCCAGATGAGCATCGAAGAACAAGGAGCACAAAGCTCTAGACTAGACAAATATTCTTGTAACCCAGCAAACACTCAGAGAAACATTCTCAGAGCATTTATAGCATATACACAGGAGTAGGGTGTTACGCTCAGTACGGCCCGAACAAGTCTAAAAATCCCCTAAGCATTTACTACTTCCTGCATCAGATCATTCCACTCTACCTGCATCGCATTTACGCCTATTTATTTCACCTGCAAAACAGATTCAGAATCATCCCCCCGGTCGAATCTCAAAGGGGGTCCCTCCGGATCCCCGCTTGAGGAGTTCACCCTCCGACAACTGGTGCGCCAGGTAGGGGGGTTACATCCCAGAATTTGTTTTGTTTTCCTGCAGAAAAGATGGCAGGTGGACATCGTCTCTGACGCACCGGCTCCAGCTCCAGTGAAGAAATGGAGCCCCTTGCTTAGGAGGCCCTAGTCTCTACTGCTCCTCAGCAGCAGCCACGGTCCGCCCGCACGGCACTCCCCTCTCATGAGGACAATGGCGTTGGGCCCAGCAGGTCCGTCGCCGCCATTGCAGGCACACCGCCTAACCCTTAGCAAGCGGCAGAAACTCCTGCCGCGAGATCCACGTCTGAACAGCGTCGGGCGCCGCTGCAGCGCAGGCTCGCTTTCGGCGATGCCAGTTTTGGGAGCACACTGCTTGCGGCACAAGCGCTCCTCAGGCACCCGCCTGTCCAGACGGCGGGGGAAACCCCAGAAGTCCACTGCCTCCAGGAGGTGGCCGCTCTGGTGGGCACGGCTCACCGGCAGGTGCTGGCCGAAAGCTCCCGTGCCACCTCCCACTGCGGCGCAACCAAGGCTGGTCCATCCTCAGGTGGCGGCCGAACCGGCCGGGGGGCCTCCCAGTGGAGTGCCACCCCCTGGCCACAACCGGAGCTCAGGACCTCCGCTTGCATCTCAATAAGCGGAGGGCCGTCGAAGATGCGCGCGTCACCCTTGAGCGCCAACGGGAGTCCCGGCATGAGGCCGAGACAGAGGATCAGGCCTCCTCTATACCGACCCATGACCGTCGGGGTTCCCCGGCTCACCGGCGTTCGCCGCCCAAGGGCGTCGTCAGCGCTGCAGGGTACGGCACAGACTGCCTCGCCTTCACCAACGAGCTCTGTCGGGTCAACTGGCCCACGAAGTTCAGGCCAGAACTGCCGGAGAAGTACGACGGGTCTATCGACCCCATCTAGTTCCTCCAGATCTACACCACCACCGTCCAAGCGGCGGGCGGCAGTGAAAAGGTGATGGCCAATTATTTCCATGTAGCCTTGAGGGGCTCTACCCGTTCTTGGCTTATGAATTTACCCCCAGGATCCATCGACTCCTGGGATGACCTCTGCCACCAGTTTGTGGCTAACTTTCAGGGCACATTCATGCGCCCCGGCCTGGAGTGCGACCTCCACACCGTAAAATAGCAGGAGGGGGAGACGCTGCAGCGTTTCATACAGTGCTTCAGCCAGGTCCGCAACACCATCCCGCGAATAACCTCCCACGCCATCATTGTTGCGTTCCGGCAGGGCGTCCGCGATGAGCGGATGCTTGAAAAGCTGGGAACGCACGAAGTCGAGATAACTGCAGAGCTGTTCGTGCTGACCGATAAGTGCGCAAAGGTGGCAGAGGCTCGGGCGTGGCATGTTCCGCACCCTGAGCAACCCGCTGCCGATCAACCTGGTCCTTCCCGCTTTGACAGGCGGGAAAAGAAAAAGAGAAGAAGGCGCGAGGCTGTCCCTGTCATGTCGGCTCAGGGCCCTGCCCGTAGGCCAGCGGAGGAGCCTGACCGCCGGCCGGCGCGCCAGGTGGCCACCGACAAAAGGCCCACTCCCGCAAGGGCTCCGTCTCCCGTAAGGGCTCAGGTTCCCGCGAGGGCTCCTGCTCCCGCAAGGGCCCCCACTCCTGCAAGGCCCGAGCTGAGAAAGTGGTGCCAGATCCACCAGACTGAGTGGCATGACCTCACGGAGTGCCACTCGGTCAAAGGGCCTCATCGAGCGGTACCAAAAGGACCGCGAAGAGCGCCGAAGGGACGACGGCGACAGAGCCACCCCAGAGAATCAAGAGCTCGGGTTCCAGGAGCCTGAGCACATCGTCGCCTTCATCGACGGAGGCGCGTACATGCCCAACTCCAACCGTTGTGTCAAGACCATGCGGCGCGAGGTGTGCTCGGTGACCCCGAGCATGGAGGCCGCAAGGCCCCTGAAGTGGTCGAACTCCCCGATCACGTTCAGTTTGGCGGACCACCCCGCAAGTACTGCAAGCATGGGGCGATTACCCCTGGTAGTTTCCCCCACCATTTGCACTGTAATGGTCAGCAGAGTGCTGATCGACGAGGGTGCAGGCCTAAACCTTCTCTTTCGGGAGGCCTTCGAGAAGCTACAGGTGCCTTCCAGGAGCCTAAAGCCGTCGCTCCCCTTCTACGGGGTGACACCAGGGCATACCTTGCCCCTCGGGTAGGTCGAGTTGCCCGTGACATTCAGGAGCCGGGACAACTTCTAGACGAAGAACATCATCTTTGATGTCGCGGAAGTCCCCCTCCCCTACAACGCCATTGTCGGGCGCCCGACGCTCGCTCGGTTCATGGTGGTCACGCACTATGCATACCTCACGGTTAAGATGCCGGGCCCTGCAGGCCCCATCTCCGTGCCCACCGAGACCGACAACACCGTCTCCTGCGCCGAGCAGCTTTACTCAGCCTTGATCTCTGCTCGGGCCGAGGTCGAAGGACACCCAGGGGGCCCGGGACCCTCTTCATCCAAACCCCGACTCGCTGCCGACGCCTCTGTTCCCACGAAGGAGGTCGTGGTGGGTGAAGACACTTATATCACCAAGGATGTTATCGACTGGGTGATCTCTTTTGATGGTTTGATGCACTCTTGGATGTGTCACTTTGGATTGGATTTGAATGTATTCCACTTCATCATCATCAAGGAGATTGTTGGAGCAACCATGAGCTTGATCTTGACCTCGGTCCTGATCTTGAGTCGATATATATGGCTCTACTAGAGTTGATAAGGAGGGTTGATCTTGATTATTTTCGACCACTTGTAACTTTTGGTACTCTTGAGGCTTGATTTCTCCTATTGCCATCTTTTTTATCGCCTCGCTTGAAATTTCTCCATCACCTAAGGCATTAGAATCAATTTACTCTACTTAGGAGCCGTTAGATTCATCAAATATCATGTCACACGTGATTTCAACACAACCGGTGGTTTCGTTGAAAACACGATAGGCGCAGCCATTTGATCCATAACCAAGCAAGAAACATTCATCAACTTTAGGTGCAAACTTAAAGATTTTGGGATTCTTATTTAGAATGAAATACTTACTACTAAAAACTCTAAATTATGACATATTTGGCTTGTTACCGATTAGAAGTTCGTTAGCGGTCTTCTTCAAGACTTTGTGAAGATACAACCGGTTAATGGCATGGCATGTAGTGTTTACGGCATCCATCAAAAATTGATCCAAAATCTTATACTCATCAAGCATGGTTCTTACCGACTCAATAAAAGTCATATTCTTACTCTCGACGGCCTCATTTTGTTGAAGGGAGTAGGGTGCTGAGAACTCATGCTTAATGCCTTCTTCATCAAGAAAGTCTTCAACTTGAATGTTTTTTAACTTGGTTCTATTAACACTTCTTACTTTCTTGATCTTCACATCAAACTCATTTTAGGCTCTTCTTGCAAATTTCTTGATTATAGCTTGAACTTCACTTTCATCATGCAAAAAATTCCCTAGTGAAATGAGAATAATCATCAATAATAACTAAACCATATTATTACCACTGATGCTTATGTATGCAGTTGATCCAAATAGATCCATGTGAAGAAGTTCTAATAATCTTGTGGTCGTCATCACATTCTTAGTGGGGTGTGGAGCTCCAACTTGCTTTCCCTCTTGACATGCACTACAAATCATATCTTTCTCAAAAGAAATATTCGTTAGTCCTAGGATGTGCTCCCTTTTAGAAGTTTAGACAAATTCCTCATTCCAATATGGGCTAATCGGCAGTACCATAGCCAACCCCTACTGGACTTAGCAATCAAATAAGTCTCAAGCTTTACTTTATCTGTTGAAAAGATCAACAAGATAAAGCTTGCCTTTCAAATGACCTGTGAAAGCTAATGAGGAGTCATCCCTTCTAGAAATGATCACACCCTCATTAGTAAAGAGATAATTATAGCCTATTTCACAAAGTTATGATACATACAATAAGTTGTAACTTAAGGACTTAACAAGAAGTACACTGAAAATAGAATGATCATTTGAGATAGCAATTTTACCTAGACCAATTACCTCTCATTTCCCAGCGTCACCAAACACAATATTTTTATGTGATCCTCCATTATCTTCAAATGATGAGAACATGTTCGTCTCTCTGGTCATATGATTGGTGCATGCACTATCAAGCACCCAACTTTTTGCACCAGAAGAGTATGCCTATAAAATAAATTAAGCTTTTATTCTAGGTACCTAAATTTGTTTAGGTCCTTTTATGTTAGTCACAAGAACTTTTGGCACCTACACATTTCTTTTCACAACATGGTCCTTTGTAAGGACACTAATATATAGAACAACCACTTTACCATGGTAGTTTCTCTTGAGCACATAAGAGGCATAAAATGTAGCTTAGGGTGCATGGCATTTGGATTGCTTGGCTTGTGTGGTGAGATCAAGCTGTTTCCTTCCCATGGTAAAATTGAGGCAAGTATTGCCATTTATCACCGCACGTTCACTTGGCTTTCTCTTGTGCACATCAAAGCCAAGACCCCTCTTTTGCTTATTGCCCTTGACCTCAATGGTCTCGTATAAGGCATCTTGGATTTATACGTCTTCAAGCACCCTTACTTGACCAAAGCATTTAGTCTCTCATTTTCCTTGGGTAATGCTTGCAAAGATTGAATATTAGTAGCATAAGCATTCATATCATGTTGTAACACCTTGCACACCCTTCACTAGTGGAGGCATTAGGGAGGCCTTTTGCATCATTAGAGAAAGAGGAGGTTTTACTCTGTAGGGTATCAAATTGAATTGAAGAGCTTTATGAGTTTCATCTAAACATTTAAAATTCTCTTGAAGTGTGCCATTGGCATCCTTTAGACTTACAATAGATTCATTGGCCAAGTTTAATTGCTTGGTCAATTTCTCAACCTTCTCCTTCTCTTTAGCAAGGAGCTTCTCGAGTTCAAGGTTTCTCTCATTTCTAAGGATGAGCAAGTCTTCTTAATTCTCGAGACTCTCCTCTTGGCTCTCTATTGCCTACATTAGTTTTTTCATTTTGGTTATGACATTTTTATTTAGACCATTTAGCAATTTTTCAGACTCATTATCACTATCGCTATCTAGGAGCTTAAGTTGTGATTGTACCTTGCGCCCCTTCGCCATAAGGCAAGTGGGTGTGTTCTCATCATCGTCACTCATGCCACCAAAAAGTGACCTTGTCAGAGGAGTGGAGCAGATGACGATAGTGGGCCCCCTTCGTCATCGAAGTCAGAGTCGGAGTCGTTGGAGTTCCACTTCCCAGCGATGTGAACTTGACCTGAATAGATCTTCTTATGGGTCTTGCGCTTGTCCTTCTTGTAAGACTTGCTCTTCCTCTCTTTCTTGTCATTGTTCTTCTTCTTGTTAGGACACTCGGTTATGAAATGATCAACTTCACCATAGTCATAGCAAGTTATATTGGATTGTCTTCTTTTGGACTTGTCTTTCTTGAACTTACTATAACCGCCCTTCTTCAAGAATTTCTTGAAATTCATCACAAATAGAGAAATTTCTTCATCATCGGAGCTCTCTTCTTCACTTAAGCTTGTTTCTTCATCTTGCTTGATATTGCTTGCTTCAATGCTACTTCTTTAGTCTTGGAGCTTAAGCTTTGCTTGATAAGGTTCTTTACTTCCATGGCTTCCTCCTCCATGAGCTCATGAGCTAGGATCCTTCCTAGCACATCACTTGGTGTGAGTTTTTTGTAGTCCCTTCTCTCACGAATAAGTGTTATCAAGGTAGGATTCCTTGGTGCAAAGGCTTTCAACAATCTTCTCACCATCTTGTGTTCATCTAGCTCATCACTTTCAAGCCCTCTAATCTTGTTCACAAGCACCATCATATGGTCATACATCTCTTGGAGAGTTTCATCATCTTTCATCACATACCTTCCCAATTTCCCTTCCAAGAGTTCTATCTTTGACTCTCTCACCTTGTGGTGCCCTCATGTGCCACTTGGAACATCCCCAAATCTCCTTAGCCTCCCCAAGCCCATCCACCTTGTTGAATTCCTCAGGGCTCAAGGCACTAAAGAGGATGCTCATTGCTTGAACATTCTAATGAATTGCTTGTTCATGCTCCAGTGTAAGTTTCATGTCTTCATCTGGAAAATTGAGACCTATACACACGATCTTCCAAATGCTTGGATGGAGCGAGGTTAGATGCATCGTCATCTTGTCCTTCAAGCAGTATAATGCGTACCATCGAAGTGTGATATACACCCAAAATGCACGGAGATGAAGTTGTTAGAAGAAGAATTTAACTTGCCATAATCGAGACCAATTCCGACTCCCTTTTTATCCTTGGAGCCATTTTTTGTTGAAGCATTGCCCAACTCAATAGGCTTCTTTGAACTATCGTCCTTCGGACTTTTATCCCTAGATATCAACATCATCAATTTCTTCAAGCGGTGAAGCCTTATAGGAGATAGGCTCTGATGCCAATTGAAGGATCGTGATATCACCTGAGGGGGTGAATAGGCATTCCTGAAAAATTAAAACTTTGTAGCGGATTAAACAGAATATGGAACCTCTGGGTTCAATCCGAAAGTTCCGAATAGCGGAAGTTCCGAGCTCAACCCTGACTTTCCAGATACAGTGTATGAAATCAAAATCAAACAATGCCTATGCACTCCTAGTTAATTATAGATGTTACCACTGGTCACAAGAGATGTAATAAGTGCTTTCCACAAGTCACCTGCAATCACAATCACACAACCACGTAGATCAGGGCAAATTGCCCAAAAGTCAACTAGAACAAGAATGAACATAGGAACACGAGAAAGTAAGCAAGAAGACCGGTTATATATTCCCTGAAGTTCATATCCAAGGATCCTACTTCTCCGTTGAGAAGCTCAAAAAGAGTCGAGTCTCTTTCAACCCTTTACCTCACCAAGCGACCACAAAGATCGAGTTTGGGCTTACTCAATTGTATTTTTTCCCTTGTGAAGGCGAGGAGGAGCCTTCACAAACTTCTCACGGCACTCCACAAGCTTGGGAGCTCGGCTGGTGATGTCTAGCCATCTAGGAGGATGAACCTCCAACACTAACAAACACGATGTCGATGTGGCTTGACGATGACTTCAAGTGATCAAAGATGGGAATAGTGCTCACTAGCACTCAAACTCAAATCCCTCGCCCAACTCTCAAAACCGAACAAGAATTGAAGCCAAAGGGAGTGGGGGAGCTCTAGAGGTGCCTTAAATAGGTTTGCCACAGGTTAGGTCGGTAGGAAATAAGAGGAGGAGGTGAGGGGTATTTATATCCAACCCTCTAAAACTAGCCTTTATAGTAAATTCTGACTCAATCCGCAATATCTGAATTCATTTGAAACTTTTGCATTGCCTGTGTTAGCTTCACTCAGAACCTCGACGATTTAACATAATCCGGAGGTTCCGGATTCACCCGGAACTTCTGGGTCCAAAACTTAGTTCAACCAGAGGACCCCAACCGGAAACAATCTGGACCTTCTGGATATCATATCCAGAATCCAGAGGTTCCAGACCCAATCCGGAACTTCCAGATCCAGAATGAACTTTCACCGGAGAACCCTAACCGGAACAGTACAGAGGTTTCGACTATACGGAACTTCCTAATCAGCTCGGAACATCCGGTTAGAGTTAGCACACTAGAGTTTTTCAGTGTTCGTGGGGTGTTTTGAGTCTCTCATCTTTAGGCTAAAAGGATACTTTGAGCATTGAGACATCTTCAAGTTAATCTATACATGTCACTCTTGATAATATGGCATACCTATACTTAATTTCAAAAATAAATAAATTTAAATCTATTGAATAGTCATGTGCCGCTTCTCTTTTGTTTTTTGAGGGACACCAACATCTTTTAACTTATTCAATAAGACTAATGGTTGTTCATAACCTCCTTAAACTCATTAGTCCCTTAATCATTTTTTCATCAATTATCCAAAACCCACATATGGTGTCTAGATGCACTTTCACCTACCTTGCTCGATTAGGCTTAGACTTGGTAGTACTCGAGTAGTTACTTGTGGAAATCCAACCTGCTGAGTAGAGTTAGGGAGCTACTATCGAATATCTAACTATATGATATATGTGTATAAGGAGTAAAACTATATGATATATGTGTATAAGAGTATACTATATATGAATAGGGTATAACATATACCTAATGAACACCTCGGATATTGCGGATTCAAATCTGCGAGACCTGATACACTTGGAGATCACGAATGCCTATACTAGGAAGGTTTCGATCGGGTTAATCGCCTCGAATACGACTAGTATCCAAACTGGATTCGACTATCTTGCCTTGACCAATACGATAAATGATTCCCTGTCAACTACTGCTGGGACTGAAGCGGTGTTAGGACCTCTTTATAAGGTGGGGACCTTGACTCCCAAGGGGAAAGGACGATAGATCAACGCCTACATAACACGATGCAAGCACCAAGACTCTAGCTTTAGAGATACTCGGCAATTTCAACCCTAAATTAGTTTAGATCCGATCTACTCCACTGTAATAGATTTAGCCAACTTACTTGTACTCGAGACAATCTATATACAGCATCATCGACATAGAACATAGGGAATTACTTCTCTATAGGGGTCCAAACTTGTATGCATCATATGTCTTATTTTCTGTTTGATTCTTGATCTTAAAGATACCGTAGTTTAAATACGAACACATTATTATAAACTAATCTTCGACAGACTGACTGCAGTAGCTAGCCTTAAATATGTGAGACTCCGATCATGGGCCAGTATAGTCATCTTAATTTGTTTCCTGACCATTTACTTAAATTACTCTTTGTTTTTTCTCGATTCCTCATGGATACAATTGTTCCCTCGAATGTAACTTTGTGGACAATTTGCAGGAAATTTTGTGTAAAGTTGGCGCGCACTTGGTCAGGAATCCGGCCCTAAAATTTCCAAAGCATCGCAAATGATATGAAAGGCTAACGAAATGCCCTCTTGTTTAGAGAGAACTTCTAGAAATTACAGTTTTATAGTGCACTAACTTAGTTTTCTAAACCCAGATGTTTACAGTATCTCATTTGGACTCTTAGATGCATTTTAATTTTGTAGTGGGTGTATGCACTTAGGGCATGTTTATTTCAACTAAAGATAATAAAAAATAGCTTATAGTTTATGAAGTGTAAGAAGTTGTATTACACAATCTGCCTAAGTTAATGAAAGATAGATTGTTTGATTGTTACAATCTGAAAGCTAGGTTTTTAAAAACTGAATTGTATAATCTATCTATTTATTTTAATTTATATATTATCATTCTAATCTATAACCTACTAGTTGAAACAAACAATCCTTAGCCATTAGTGCTTTGAGAAGCAAATGAAAAGCAAAAGGAGAAATAATTATCGCACGCTAGATTTCTTGACATCTATAGTCGTTTTTCAATGGACAATATTGCACTCCCAGGTGCTGTGATAATAGTCGTTTTTCGATGGATAATATTTTTTCCACTGGGTCCAAGCCATAATGTTTTTACATGACTTGGCCATCACATGTGCTGTCCACGGTGCTTCTCCACTAACACACGTCTGCAAAATTTTGTTTGAAACCATCCGTATGCGAAATTTCCAAAGGGCTCTCTTTCGGCTCTCTCGTCCACATATTCCACGTGATTTTGAGTGATTGAAAATGATTTGCGCCGATCCGAGGAGAGAAAAATCTGCAACAGCAATGCCTGCGGATGAAAAAGCTAGCAATGCACCGTGAGCTAGTGGCCGTCCCATGCTGACATCACTCTGCTCCCTTCACGACGCTGTCGTCACACGCAGCTGGTAGGCCGGACATCACTGGCATCACTCTGTTCACGGGCCCCACTTGGAGCTGGCTCGTCGTGACCTTGACCAGGTGCCATGGCCGGGTCATGGTCTCCTTTAACTAGTGTTTGCTGCAATGCAGGCCGGCCAGGCCCCATGCGAGCAAATGGCGCCAGTAAAGAAGGGCGTCTCTCTCCCGTGCGACACCAAAGCGGAACCCATCGCAATCGACCAATCGTAGTGCAATTGATCAGGCGTCACACAAAGTGCTCGCTTGTACCCCAACTTGCGAGGTAAATAGCAGTACTGATCGTAGTGGAGTGCTCAATCACCGCGCATAAAAAACAAGCACTAGATCTTAGCAAACTTTGCGAGAACCAGACAGTAAAAAAAGGAAAAAGAAAATAAAATTATGCCGGCGGGCTGCTCGTAGTGGTCTTGTTGGATCGTCATGGCATGGCATGGTCGTGATCACTTCGTCATAGTAGATCACGTCTCTTCGGATCATCCAATGGGAGAAACCAGGGTGTTTTTATTTTATTTTATTTTATTACCTTTGCGCAGCTGAATCTGAGCTCATAGATTTATTGGTTGCGATGATGATCTTTCCATGCCTCAGTTGCTAGCTCGTAAGGTCCAACAGAAGCCACCGGTAGTTGTTAAATGACAGGAACAATCAGCGTGTTTTTACCGACAAAGTGATAGCTACAGATACTATATTTGTGAGCTGCAGGAGCTTTGATACGAGCCCAACTGATAATTCACCGGCGGGTTGATAGTGAATTGTAAAACACCAACCTGTCAATAAGCTGTTTAGAGGTCGTTTGGCTGCACGTACAAAGGACACAAACAAGATCAGCAGTCCGTGACAAGCTTTTTTTTCTGGCTCACTGGCTTCAAATGGTTGAGCCTCATTTGCGTTGCGTCCACACAACCTGA
Organism: Phragmites australis; assembly: GCF_958298935.1. NCBI lineage: Eukaryota > Viridiplantae > Streptophyta > Magnoliopsida > Poales > Poaceae > Phragmites > Phragmites australis. The sequence goes on from NC_084922.1 coordinate 5,223,693, forward strand.
ATTTCTTTTGCCAAACAGGGCCAATGTATCAAGCATTCTGGGATAGGATTCACACTTGAGCGCAGCTTCTGAAATATCGATCTCGTCACCATATCATATGTGCGTGCCACTGCCACATGCAAGTGCAAGATGAATGGCATATTTGTGGTGAGAAATCCCAGCCCTTTTGTGTACGATGCACGTACCACCACTGTCTTCCACACACACATGAGGGGAAAATGGAGCAGAATCAAGTGCGTTGTCCGTCCGTCGGTGTGTTCGTTCGTTAATGGGGCGGTCACCGTCGAAGAGATCTCGAATGAACGACGGAGAGCAACGGGAACGGTTCATAATCCCCTGCTCCGGTCGACAACAGCCCCGGGCCGACCGGCAGTGCAATAGAAGAGAGGTGTGGAGGCCGCGGCGGCGCGGGGTTAGCCTTCGCCTCAGCCCACATGGGCTCGGAGTTGGGCCGCACCGTGCCGTTTAATGCTACTGGGCCGCTGCAGGATAGGATAGTGGTGACAGCATGTCAGCAACCGAACCAGTGGGCGAAGATAGTAAAGGCCTGCCTCATCTCCATTTCGCGAATTTTATTTTTATTTGTATTTTTAAAAATAAAAATTATAAATATATGCTTCTGATTTTCGTACATGATTGATTGATTGATTTGGGGGAAAAAACTGACATTTATTTCCACCTCCTCCCAGTTCCATCACATCTAGATCTTACACCGACGAGCACTTTGTTAAATTTTTTTCCGAGAACGTGAGGGAAAAAAGCTTTTATTTAATCTAGAACCTAAAAGGTGTTATGATTCGCTGCTCAGATGATGACTCCATAATACACGGACAATACGTACACGGAAGATGCAGGAACTCGTCTCGCTTCCCCGAAGCAACGCAACACGCATCATCCCATGTGCGTTTTCATCAATCAATCAATCATTTGACCCGTGCATGGCGCAAACAGCGCGTACGCGAGAGGTGGTGTACCGCAACAACATGGCCATGGGCCGTGACTCCCCGTCAGATTTTGCACCGGCTCTGCACGTCCACAGGACGGTCCCATTCCCTGCTTGTTCGATTGCGGAGCAGGGTGGTCCCATGTCGCAGACTCGCAGTATCCACGCGTGTCCACGGCTATGGCAGTATGGCTGCCACCTGCACGCGTTGTCCCCAGAAAAATCCCGGTACCCCATATGGACGGGCAGGCAGCGCCCCGTGCCCGTGAGTAGGAGTGACTCTGTCACGCATGTGCGGGGCCGTCCAAAGACAAATGCGAGCCGTGGCCGTGTCTGGCGGGACCAGTAGCCACGCGCCTACAGTATTTATTTACTACCACATCGTATCTACGCATACGGTGTAGGTGAACACGAAAGCGACCACTCGTGTGGTGTCGCTTATCCTCGTATCCGTATCGTCATTTTTTTCGCCGCGTCGTCAGGTACCCCCGCGGTCTCTGACGAGCAAGGTTGCGTCGAGCTCTCAACGATGGGCGATCGCGCCTCGCGGTCTCTGACGAGCAAGGTTGCGCCGAGCTCTAAACGATAGTACAGATGCAAGCACTCGTTCCGGAACGCAGCAGGGCATCTTCGAACGCATCTCGAGCTCAATCGTTTGCTTTCCTTTGCCTTTGCATCAGAGCAAGCTAGCAGTCGATCCCCTGTGCCTGGTCCGGGTTTCTTTGGTCCGGTGGAGTGGGAACCGAAAACGACTGGGTGTGGTGGGAGGGAGGGTGGCGTGAGCTGGTCTGATCTCGTGGCCTGCCGATGGGGCGGGGTCACGCGAGTCTGCCCGTGGCGTGCCGACTGATGCGGAGGCAACTCGCGGACTCTGGACGCCAGCATTGTGCTTGGTTGGCTTGTCGCCTTTGCACCGGGTTGTCCCAAGATTTTGCTGTACTTTGTTGCGAGCACTGGTGTCTTTTTGATCCGTCAAAGATTTGACGAGCATGCAGGCATACTTGACTTTCTGAAATGATGACCACGAGCGTAGCTCGTCAATCGCTCAACCATGATGAGTACAGAATAATTCGGGCTCAGAGTATTTGCTCGATTTCACGCAAGTACAAGCGCATGTGGTTGAATCAAATCCGCCTGGTTAGGTCCATCAGCTGGCGCTGACGACATTGAGTAAGAGTTGGGTGATCAAAGGCATGAACGACACAGTCACAGCCACACGCTGCCCGCCGTGCTCCACCAATCCGGCCAGAGTTCGTGGTCAAGATAAGGTGGTGTGCCCATGTTTCATGCTCCGTGCCGCTCTCACTTTCGAGATCTTGCCAAATTCGTCACGTGAAGACGTGGAGGAGTAGCAATACACATCGTTCGGAGTGTTTTTGGATTTGCAAGCAAACCTCTTGCTTACAATTTGTGCCCCTGTTTTTATAACTTCACAATTTTTTGGCTCAAGTCCTGAAGGGATGTCCTCCTACGCTCTACGTCATACTCCACGCTGTCGGATCTGTTTCAAGATTCGTGTAGACCTGGATGATCCGATGGCGCACAGCTTAGGAGAACATCCGGAAAATTCACTTTTCCGTGATGACCATGGCAGATGCTAAGCTTGAGCAACAGACAATCGTGCATGTGAGCACTACTATATGGCTGTAGGCCTGTAGCGCCTCCAGAACGAACATGCCGCATGGACATTGGTGCCCTTTGGGCCCGCCCATCTCTGCTTTTCAGTGATTATTAGTGTATAGTATCCCCTTGTTGAATGGTGTGCGCGGCAGCTTTCTTTCCCTCCCTAATCACAAAGGGGCACGTCTTTCCGGTTCCTAGAAGAAAAGAAACGCATCTTGCCTTTGGAATCGCAGCGGCAGTTCTTGACCAACTCCTACTGATTGTCTGATCAATACTGTCATGTCAAGTGCTGGGCTTAACTCGCGCGGTGAATACTGCACTGCGGGATCACGTGTAATCTCATATATATATATATATATGTATATATATATACATATACATATATATACATATACATATATATACATACATATATATATATCAATAACAGTATTGACACGTGATCCTAGTGTGTGTGTCTATATATATATACGTATATATATATGTATATATATACGTATATATGTATATATATACGTATATATATGTATATATATGGATATACATATGTATACACGTATATATGGATATACATATGTATATTTTGATATTTTTGATATTTTGAGAGTATTATTGTCGATATACATTTGCAAACCTCTATCTTAACTAGATCCGACATGTGTCCCAAGTGGTCGTATCAGGTCCCCTTTCGAGGCTACTATCAAATTCCATCTGGTCATCTTCCTGCTAGATTTTTGCTAGCCCACAGGTTTCTCTTAGGGTAGGCCTTTGTTTTCTTGCTGAAGATCCCTGCATCGCACCCCTTCATCCTCAGGGCCTCGTTGTACCCTTTGTCCTTTGAGCTTTTTTGCACTCCTTCATCCTTCGGTCCTTGCATCCAAGCTTCTCTTCCCCGGCTTTGTTACCACCTCTGCCCTTCGGCATTCCTTGCTTAATGTATTCCCTTTGAGATCATTGCTTGCATCCTCGAGCTTCCCGTCTTTCGTTGTATGACATTCGACCTAATCTCTGCAGATCATAGGAAACACATCTCTACCTCAACATTAGTCTTGTTATTTTACCTTTGGGGTTGACTGATTTGGCAAAAGTCAACAGACGGAGACCAAAGTGGTACCGCTCTCCTAGCAATATAGATAGAGTTGTGAACTCCCAATAGATTCTAGATTTGGAGATGGTCATGCGCACCAAGTTAGCTATGAGAAAGTTCCATCTTATCGGGAGAACTTTCCCTTTGTTTATTTTTTAGTATCGATGTAAAGAATAAGATGTATCCTGTTAGGAGGGCCTAGGTCAGTAGAGACCAGCTGACAGTTAATATTTCAAAACCATAGTCTCCTACGCAACTAAGCGAAGTTCACACGACCAGTCTCCCCGCGGCCAGCCTTTGTTGGTCGCGGGGAAGGTACTCGTCTAACCAGTTTAATCGTATCTAATATCATCTCCTCATGTATTTTCCTTCCCCAGGCACCCTTTTGGCGGGTGAAGTGGTGAGTCAGCGCAGAGGCGATGTGACCCGTCTCGTAGCATTTATGCTACGGGATGGCCTGGCAGGCGAGTGTGACAGGCTTGCAGAGGGCGAGACGACGTTTGGCAGATGGGATAGGGCATACAAGACAACCAGGACGGGGTCGGGCCGTGCCTATAATGATGACCTAGGAATAGCTATTTTTGCCAGGTATAGGGTAGCCACTGTGTCTGGCATGATCTGATTGTATGTGCACGGTACGCTTTGTCTCTTGCTATATAAAGGAGAGAGGATCGAGCTTGTAAGACGAGACTCTAGATAAGTTCATCCAATTCATAAGAAAATACACATATCATAGGTTTATTATCCCAAGAGAGATCTAAACTTGAATATACCTTGATGTTCATGAGTTCCTTCGACACATACACCAACAGCCATTGAAAAACGTTGATTATGCAATCATCGTTTGGCATATCTCGGATACATTTTCAAGGATTAACCCTCCACAACGGATGGGTTGGAAGCCCAATTTTTTATATTAACATAGCACATTCCTTACACCCCCCTAATTTGCATAGCACACTCTAGAAAAAAAGAAATTACATAAAGGTCCATAGCCACTACTTCTCTTGTTATAACTTTTTCGCAAACAAACCCTAACAAACAATTAAATTACATAAAAGCATCATAGGGTCTTCGTTGTCTTGCCCAATCCATGCGTCGTCCGCCACATCGCTTGAGGTAGGGATGGCAATGGGCATAGTTTACCCATGCATTCGTGGGTAAAAACCCTAATGAGTGCGGATTTGAGATGTATTTTTTACTCGTGGATTTAGTTGCGAGTTTGATATTAAACACAATGAGTAAAGAGAAATGAGCATGAAATAGTCATACTCGTGCCCGCTTCGTCCGTATACCTGCTCCAAGCATCTGATATGTGGGCCCAAACCATTTGGTGATATATTAAGTAGCACCCATAGTTGCCACCCTCATCTGCACAACCACGCCAATCACTGCTGCCCTCGTCCACCCCACCACGCCAGCCTTTGCCAGCCACCCCCATCCGCTCCCCGTCGCCGTCCATTCCACCTCGCATACAGTCGTACCTACGGATATGTGATGCTTGCGGGCAGCGGGTGCAGGTGCCCGTTCTGGGTGTAGACACGAATTTAGAAATTAGCTCATGATTACGGATTTGTATAGCTTCTACTAACTGATATTATTCTCGTTACCATCCCTGAAAGGAGATGGAGAAGGAACACGTGGACCAAGAGGCACAAGCCAGAACCAAGGTGCGCGAGAAGACATCCTACTTTGGTAGGCCCAGACATCCCCCTCTGGCACACATCGGCCATCATCCCATGTACCTTGTTCATGCATCAAGCCGGCACCGTCGATAAATTCAATATCCTGGAGAACGGATCCGACGTCGCCAACGATGTCGACACCCCAGAGAACGGATCTGGTGCCGCCATGAGCAAACCCGAAGGAAACATCAACAACCCAGAACAAGAACTCTAAACAAGGGAACAGATCTCCTTCCGCCCTGACCGCTATTAAAGTAGAACGTATCTCGGTCTCTCCTCGCCGGAAATGATGCCAACGACAACGCCTTCATCGAATCAGAGGCAGGAGGCACCAAAATTCCCACACACCGTCGAACATGGGAAACCCTGGAGCTACCCTACCTATATCCGCACTAGATTAGGAGCTATAAACACCAGCCGCCCAAATCCAGGTTCTCCTCCCCCTCCAGTATCACCTTGGCTGCCGGAGGAGAGGGGGAATTAGAGAGATCGACGGCAAAACATGTCTCCTGTTATTCGCCTCTCTCGGTTACTGTAGAGGGAGAGAAAAGGAACGAGAGCAAATGGAAGAACGAGTTTCTAGCTAGCACATAGTACGCGGGCATCCAAATCACGTAAATTCGTTAAAAATCAACAGTGTTCTTCTCAAAGTAAGTAAATTTTTTAGCATGAAGAGTGGAAGTTATGTTTCTAAAAGCAGCACCTGACATTTAGGTCTTTGCAAATTAGCTGGCCCGCCTGTCAGTCGTTGGGAGTGGACATGGAGCCTATAAAGGAGGAAAAAGGATCCTATGCGCTGGACATGCCACTCAATGAATGCAGTGCTGCCACTGCTCACTCCACGCCATTACTCGTGTTCAGTATCCCGGCAGCTCTTTCTCTCTCTCTCTCTCTCTCTCTCTCTATCGTCTCTCGCACTAGGCATCTCCTCACACTTCATACTGCGGCCCAGTGCCCACAGAGCTGCTGTACAAAGGGAGGGAGGAGAAAACCAGCGAGTGAAAACTGAGCAGAACGAAATGCAGTCATTTCCTGGTTCGCCCATCTCCTCCGGAGCTATCCCCAGCCTCTTGTGGTGTCTTCTTCTCTTGACCTTGGCAAGCAGCAATGGTGTGTTTGCCACAGCACTAAAGGATGGGTGTGGCTACAAGCTGGTGTCCCTGGTTCAGCAACCCAATGGGGGCGGCCTTGTGGGCTACCTGCAGGTGAAGCAGCGCACCTCCACCTATGGCCCTGACATCCCTTGTCTCAGGCTCTTTGTCAAGTAAGAACACGCTCCGCTCGTCACGCGCAACAAATCAGTTGTTCTTGTTCATCGCATTTTTTATGCACGATGTTCTATGTTCCAGTGATACTCCCCCAATTGTAAATAGCACATCTCGTAGTAGTGCTAAGCGAATGTCTGTGGTTGCAATAGTTTATCATCTCTCAATTGATTGCCTTGGTGAAGAGATGATAGAATGAAATTTGACTCCTAACAAATTGAAGGTAAAAATATCCCGGTATTTCAAGATTGAACCACAATGTGATGCCATCTAAGATATTTTTCTGTTCGATTGACTTCCAATCATGATTTCCAAGTATTCAAAGACTTCTCATTACGATGCCATGGCTTATAGAAGCACCTGAGGTCATGTTCTAATGGCGCAATGTTGCGCAGGCACGAGACGAGGGACAGGGTGCGAGTGCAGATCACCGATGCAGAGAAGCAGAGGTGGGAGGTCCCCTACAACCTGCTCCCCCGGGAGCCAGCCCCACCGGTGACCGGCGCCAAGATCACCGGCGTCCCCTTCACCGCCCCTGAGTTCCCGGGCGAGGAGCTGGTGTTCACCTATGGCCGCGACCCGTTCTGGTTCGCGGTGCACCGCCGGTCCACCCGGCAGCCGCTGTTCAACACCAGCTCCGGTGCGCTGGTGTTCAAGGACCAGTACCTCGAGGTGTCCACGGCGATTCCCCAGGACGCCGCGCTGTACGGGCTCGGCGAGAACACGCAGCCCGGCGGCATCAGGCTGCGGCCCAACGATCCCTACACGCTCTACACGACAGACATCTCGGCCATCAACCTCAACACCGATCTCTACGGCTCGCACCCGGTTTACATGGACCTCAGGAGCCTGGGCGGCCGCGGCGTGGCGCACGCCGTGCTGCTGCTCAACAGCAACGGGATGGATGTCTTCTACAAGGGAACGTCCCTAACGTACAAGGTCATTGGGGGTCTTCTTGATTTCTACTTCTTCGCCGGGCCGACGCCGTTGGCCGTCGTGGATCAGTACACGTCGATGATCGGCCGCCCTGCGCCCATGCCCTATTGGGCATTTGGTAAGGACTGCCTTGCTCATGGTCTTTTTCATCCTTTGTGTTGCCCTTTACTTAATTGTTGTCAGATTAGTTTGATCCATTCGGCCGCTTATATTATGATTAGCTAATTTCCAGATTGCCTGATACCGTATAGCTTTCTCTGATGTCATTGATGCTACTGTCACTCTGGTCCACACTAATTTAGGTCTTTTGAGACAAAAGAGGACCATTTATTTTTGTGGATCTGCTGTCTTTAGCCAGTGCTAAGCATGCCAATATGCCAGCAGTATTATAAATAGTTCCTGGTAAATGCTTTGCATCATGTGAACTTCCTTGCACAGAAATGAAAGACATGCAGAATGGTTAGTCAAAACATGTAGAATGGTTTATCTCCTTGTTAGCAAATAGAATACTCCTGCTACCTCACTTACTCGCGGTTGGACATCATGACATAATCTGGGATTACCAGTATTGCAATATATCCCAAAGCACTTTCCCTAATCTTGCAAACTTCACAACCAAATGTTACTGGTTTATGTCTGTGCAAAGTATATGTAGACCTATCTGCGCAGCTCAGTTTGTTCTGAAGAAGTTCAGAAACTTGAGAAAAAGTCATGCTGCAATTAATTTTGCCCAATTCAGCTATATTGCATTGCATTTCTTGCAGCATGTACTGACCTGTTGCTTTCAGTACATGAAACTACCCTACATGGAAATGTAGATGTCCTTAGTTTTGAATAACATATAGTCTTTGTGGATTATGAATTACTTATAATCATTAAGTGATTCCACAGTGACTGATAAAACATAGTTTTCCATGATGCCATGGATGGAACATTGTCACTCTGGCACAAAATTAGGTCTTGGGAGACATGATGTGGCAGTTTATTTGGTGGATCACTTGTCTTTAGCCAGTGCTAAGCGTGCAATATGTCATATTCCCCAGTAGGTTTGTACTATTATAGCTAGTTCCCCAAAGATGCTGGATTGCTGGCAACATGTGAACTTCCTTTCAGAAAAAAGAAAGGCATGCAAGCTTCTGGGTCTCCCTGTTAGCAAATAGAATAATCCTGCAACTTAGTTCACCTGTTCTTGGACATCATAATACAACCTGGTATAGCTATTGTCCTGCTTTGTGAAATTACCTTGCTGATCAATGTATCAACTGTCAAATATATGATTTCTTAAAATCTGCTTCCCTAACCTTGTGAAATTGAGCAAATGTTGTCTTTACAAGATGGTGTCGCTAGTTTCACATCTCTCGAGGCCCTGACACCGATAACCATAAGGACTTGCATGCTCTGTACAATTAAATTTTGCATTACTGTAAAATTGACCAAAGTTCATGGACCGGCTTATCTGAAAATAATCAGAAACCCCAGAAAAAGTCACATTACAATTAATTTTCTAAATTCTTCTGTTGTGTATTGGATTTCTTGCCGTACAATCGTCATTTACTTGCATCATTGCATGCACAGCAGAAAAGTAGAGTAGTGTTGTGAATATGCATGTTCTGAGATGAAAATCATGAATGATTTTGCTATAACCATTCAAATTTTAGAAAATGCATGATTTCCATTTCTGTGTATCAATGATAGCCGTTTCCTCCATTTAAAAAAAAGGAACATGCTGCCTGCATACTATATAAGATATCAACTGCACTTTCGTCTTTGTACTCTGAAATCCTTCAAGTCTCTGAATGCTCCATGTGCTTGTCTTCAGGGTTTCATCAATGTAGGTGGGGGTACAAGAACCTTTCAGTGGTAGAGGATGTTGTGGAGGGCTACCGGACTGCCCAGATACCCCTCGACGTGATCTGGAACGACGACGATCACATGGATGCCGCCAAGGACTTTACTCTCGACCCTGTCAATTACCCACGCCCGAAGCTACTGGCATTCCTTGACAAGATCCATGCTCAGGGAATGAAGTATATTGTGCTCATTGACCCTGGCATTGCCGTGAACAACTCCTATGGTGTTTACCAGCGTGGCATGGCGCGCGACGTCTTCATCAAGTTGGATGGGCATCCATACCTTGCCCAGGTCTGGCCTGGCCCTGTCTACTTCCCGGACTTCCTTAATCCGAACGGCGTGTCATGGTGGATTGATGAGGTGCGGAGGTTTCATGACCTTGTTCCGGTGGATGGGCTCTGGATTGACATGAACGAGGCCTCAAACTTCTGCACCGGCAAGTGCACAATCCCGAAGAAGCACAAATGCCCTGTGCCGGAGTCAAAGACGCCATGGGTCTGCTGCTTGGATTGCAAGAACCTTACAAACACAAGATGGGATGAGCCACCTTACAAGATCAATGCCTCTGGACAAACTGCTCGTCTCGGTTTCAACACCATTGCAACCAGCGCTACACACTACAATGGCATCCTGGAGTACAATGCACACAGCTTGTATGGCTTCTCACAGGCCATTGCCACGCACAGGGGGTTGCAAGGACTCCAGGGCAAGAGGCCATTCATCCTGACGCGTTCCACGTTCGTCGGGTCGGGCGCATATGCCGCGCACTGGACGGGCGACAACAAGGGCACATGGGAAAATCTCCGGTATTCAATCTCGACGATGCTCAACTTTGGCATCTTCGGCATGCCGATGGTTGGCGCAGACATCTGTGGCTTCTACCCGTCGCCCACTGAGGAGCTCTGCAACCGGTGGATTGAGCTCGGGGCCTTCTACCCGTTCTCCAGGGACCATGCTAACTTCGCATCTCCGAGGCAAGAGCTCTATGTCTGGGCGTCCGTGGCGAAGTCGGCACGGAACGCCCTCGGCATGCGGTACAAGCTGCTTCCCTACCTGTACACGCTCAACTACCAGGCGCACCTCACCGGCGCCCCGGTGGCACGGCCGGTGTTCTTCTCCTTCCCCGACTTCACGCCGTGCTACGGGCTGAGCACGCAGTACCTGCTCGGCGAGAGCGTCATGGTGTCCCCTGTCCTTGAGGAGGGCGCCACTTCTGTGAGCGCAATGTTCCCGCCGGGCAGCTGGTACAACCTGTTCGACGCAACGAAGGTGGTGGTGTCCAAGGGCGAGGGCTCGGTGAAACTCGACGCGCCGCTCAACGAGATCAACGTGCACGTGTACCAGAACACGGTCCTGCCCATGCAGCGCGGCGGGTTCATCTCCAAGGACGCCCGGGCGACGCCGTTCACGCTCGTGGTCGCGTTCCCGTTCGGGGCCACGCAGGCGGACGCGGAGGGCGCCGTGTTCGTGGACGACGACGAGCGGCCGGAGATGGTGCTCGCGGAAGGGCAGGCGACGTACGTCCGCTTCTACGCCAGCGTGCGCGGCAAGGCCGTGACGGTGCGGTCGGAGGTGCAGATGGGGAGCTACAGCCTGCAGAATGGACTGGTCATTGAGAGGCTCTCGGTGTTGGGACTGGAGGGAACCGGCAAAGACCTCGCCATTCAGGTGGATGGCACCGACGCCACCGCCATTGCTACGTCAAGCCCTTACTTCGCAGCAGGTGCCAACGCGAAGCTGCATCGGCAAGAAGGCGTCGAGAGTAGCAAGAAGAGCGTCATGGTGGAGGTGGGCGGTCTGGCATTGCCGCTGGGCAAGAGCTTCACCGTGACTTGGAACATGCAGATCGCAGCATAGGTCAAGTTTGCCTTTTTGCTTCCATCTGCATTTTCTTAATCTGTATCTGATTTAGATTGTAGTTCTTGCCGTGCTGCTGCTCCGCCAGGTTCTGAAACTTGTCAGCTGGGGGTGCTCTAATGTAAGAAGCACCCACACAGATTCACTGATCATCATCCGCATTGAAGCCTGGAGGAATAAGACTGAAATTTTAATGTTTTTTAATTTGATGAATGAATCAATACTTGCCGAAATGAGGACCAAGAATCTCAACTCTGGTTAATAGTGGTGTGAAAAATGTTGATTAAATTTCTTTTTTAGCTTTTCACATGTTTCTATTTGCAATTTGTGGTTCGCGTCAATTTACAGCCCATCGCTAACAGAAGCCCGTCAACAAGTCTATGGGCCCAGGGGCGGTCGATGGCCTCCCGTAGGCCCGTAGGCGCACATGCGAGACGGCAGCTATGGCCAAGACAAAACAAAGGCCGATGAACGAGCCTGCGGGTCTCGCCCGCTGCCTAGCTGAATTGGTGATACCTTCGTGTGCAACGCCGCATGCATCTTATTTCATTCTCATTCAACCAAGAGAAAAGAAGAGGAGAGAGGATGGGAGGAAGATTTATGCGGCGAAGTCTTACTGGAAAAAAGAAGTAAATGTTTTCTGATTTTTTTAACAAATCCGGTAGAATAGCAACTAGTGCTAAGTTTTGACATAGGTTAGATATTAGATCTAGGTTTTATTTTACAAACCTGGTAGGATAGCCACTAGTCGTATGTTAAAATATAGATCTAGTTTTAAAATTAGGGTTAGATATAGTTCAGCAATTAGATCATATTTATACGTATATTTTAGCAATTAGATATAGTATTTAGATATATGTTAGGTATTAGATGTAGGATTTAGACATAGTTTAGTTATAATTGATACGATAGATGTAGGATTTAGATGTACTTGATGTAGTGAACCGGGAATATGTTGTTGTAGTATAGATTACATGTTGGGTTATGCTTGTAATGAATTTTGCATTGTAGATGTAGTTTAACATGATTCTTTCTATTCTGTCGTAATATTGTTATAGTTTTTATCAATTGCTGTCATGTATGTCGGATATGTTGCAGTTTAGTATTTTTTACGAGGACATTTTACGAGGACAATGAAATCTTATATATTCCGAAAGGGGTAGTACTATCTGTATTTAAGTTAATAGACAAGGGTATATTCAGACCAATGCATAAAAGTGTCAGACACTTATATGTCTGGTTGATGCTGGGTTTCAAAATAGATATCAAGATTCAAGAGATGCCTATTAGCATTGTGAGCAACCGTTTTAGAGAAAATGTCTACTGGGAGGTGTTCCTGCTCTGGGAAGATGAAGTGTGGAAGAGGTACCTGAAGGATGTTGTGCACAGAGATTGGTCTTCTATGTTGCTTGTGCAATAGAAGAATAAGGAGATAGTTAGAGAGATACATGGTGGAGGGTACGTGGATGATGATGATGAGGAAGAGTATGATGAAAATGTCGATTCGGATAGTGTACATTCATCGGATTATTTGACTAAATTGTCTAGTGAGGCACACGAGGGAAACAAATCCTTTCTCTAATTGAACAGATGGAGCGGGATGATCTTCAGGCTGATGAAACTCCTGAGTATGACATCTCGAATGATGAGGACGATGCTCTGGTTCCTGCGGACTGGAACAATCCAAACTTCAACAACCTTGTGGTGAATGAGGGAATCAAGTGACCTGGGAGTATACACAAAATGTGGTGACCAAGGTGCTAGGTATCCTACTAGTCAGACCATGAAGTTTGTTGTGACTTAATGGATGACCTCTCTTCGATGGTAGTTTTATATTGTTAAATCAAGCAAGAAGGAATATAATGTGAAATACGCGAATGAGGGTTGCCTATGGCGAGTACATGGTTTCAAGGGGAATTGGGTTGACTATTGTAAGGTGTCGATTGTGATTGACTACACTTGCATGATGGACGAACCTGAGCTCAGCCATATGAACATCACCTCAGCTTTTGTCGCTAATGTAATATACGCCAGATTATGAACAACCTAAACTACGAACCATGGTCCATAATTAGGCAAATTGAGGAGGAGTACAAGTACATTATCAGCTATAAAGAGATATGGAGGACGAAGAGGAATGCAATATAGATGAGGTTCGGGATCTATGAAGCGTCATACGATAATATGCTATATTTGTTGCAAACAATTGCTCGAAGGAACCCGGTGACATATTACGATATTGATAAGTACAGATTGCTGTCCAAACCTGGCAAGTATGTTCCGAAGCGATGTTTCTTCGCAATAGGGGCATGTATCAAAACTTTCAAGCATTGTCGGCATATCATGTGCATCGACGGCAATTTCCTTACCTTACCAACAAGTTCACAGGACATATCCTGACTGCTATTGGGGTTGATAGGAATAATCAAGTTCTACCGTTGGTTTTTGTATTTGTGGAGAGTGAGAACAGCAGCAGTTGATATTGGTTTATGTACCGTGTGAGGATGATAATTATTGGTGCTCGGCTGAACCTATGCATTATACATGACTGACGTGCAGGGATGCTCAAGGAAATTGTGGAGTTGCAAAATGGAACGGACGATTGCTTGATTGAACCTATGTGGCCAGATCTGCAGAATAGGTGGTGCATGAGGCATTTAGGTGCAAACTTCTTTCGCCAATTAAGAACAAGAACCTCATAAACATATTCAATAGGTTGTGTGATCAAAACCAGCAGTGAAAGTTTGATACTCTTTAGAAGACACTAGATGAGCTGATGAAGAAGCAAACACAAGAACGTGCAGGGAGGCCCATGACGAGACTGGAGGACGTACCCGTACCTCTTGAGTCCCTGCCAAATAACAATAAAGCTAGCATCACACGAAGGAGCGGATCATCTACCAGGTCATTTAGCAAGTGGATTGAGAATGAGTCCACAGAGAAGTGGACTCTTCTCTACGATACCAATAAGGCTAGGTGCGGCATTATGACTACAAATTTAGCATATATTTATAACTGGGTAATGAAAGGTGTGAGGGTGTTACCGCTGGTGAGGATTGTAAAGTTCATAATTCAAGGGATATGCAAGTACTTCAGAGATCACTATGTAGTAGCGCACACGACGCTGAATAATGTTAGTATGATTTATGGGACGAAGATGACTAAGTACATGAAAGAAAAGGTGGAGAAATAAAAAATGCACTGGGTGAAGATCATGAAAACTGTACAACACAGACACAAAATTCTATGCAGGGACAAAGGAAGGAGAGGGGGCAAGCGTGAGAGTTATCCACAAGTGCACCATCTTCGATGGCAAGTGCGTTTCCAAATGCTACAAGCCGATGCTACTGCATAAGCCATGCTCACATGTGCTTGTCGCGTGTGCTGTGACGAGGATGAGAACTACTTTAAGAAGGAAGCTTTGTTAGACACCTGGAACTATGAGGTCTATGGTTTTGGGATTCATGATTTTTTCACAAAGAAACTTGGTCTAGATGCTGTGTTCATACCTAATCCCAATAAGATGAAGCGGGAGAAGGGGTGGCACAAGACTACGAGGCTCCATAATGATATGGATGAAGCAAAAATTGGACGTCGCGTGAAATGGTGCAGTAAGTACAACAGAACAGGTTACACTTACAAGAAATGCACTGTTCATGTCCCAAATGTGAACCCCGCAGAAGTAGGTCCTTCCGGGTCTGCCACAGATGGAAGACGTCCTCGTAGTCGTCGATCGTCAACTTTGTCAGCTCATTGAGATCGATTAATATTGTAATTTATGGTGTGATGGATATTTATGTGCACATCATTGTACTTTACTGTGTTAGTACCGAGGTGGTCACAATGTGCAAGATTGTAACGTGTTATGTTATAATTTGTTCACATATTTTGTGTACGATCTGAACAATCTATTATATCATGTTATATGTTAGACGTTTACTTGTTCAATTCCCACAGATAAAGACCAGCTTAGATCAGGTATATACCGGTCGACACTTCTTAATCTTTAGTTGTTTTGCATATAAAAATTTAAATAACCTGTGAACATGCAGGTATCGCGCAACTGGAGATACTTGACTCCCAGATCGACGTCATGCATCGTTCGTACCGCTTCATGGCGCAGGCTGAGGACCTCCCAGTACTTCGATCTCATGTGCCGGATGAGCTAATGAGGATTGACGAGCGCTGGATTAAGAGGTTTGTTAATTTTGAATTTACGGTTTTATACAGATTTAGACACATTATTGGTCACTAACTGTATTATGTTTACAGGTTGCGTGTTGCTGGCCTATTTTCGCTGTGTCGTCTTGTGGAGGTGGACGAGTTGGTGGGGGCCTCAGAGGTGACGATGCGGTTCAGCTACGACAGGGCCCTCTTCGTGGCCCTTGTCGACAGGTGGCGTCTCAAGACGCACACGTTTCACCTCCCTTACGGCGAGATGACGCCCATGCTTGAGGACATCTCGCTCCTGATGGGTCTGCCTTGCGCGTTTGCCATTGTTGGGGCTAGGGATGTGGGCATGGGTTGGCAGGACGAGATGCTGGGCCACATCTTCGTCATTGAACGGAGGGATGGCGTAGCCCCATTTAGGCATTTTCAGCGACCAAGAAGCATGGCTCGACAAAGGCTTTTCTTGTTTAGTTTGTGGTACGTATATCTTTTAATGGTTTAATATCTCCTTTATGTTATTAACAGAAACAAATATTTGTACTTCTTCCTTATTTTACAGGCGGATACCATCCACCCACAGCAGGCGACGAGGATGTCTCCCGACACCTGGAGGCGTACCTCCTGTGGTTGTTTGGGTGGGTCATGTTCATCGAGATCCATGACAATATGATCTCGATGAGTATGATCCCTTATTCTAGAGAGGATGCAAATGTTGATCTGGTGGAGATCCCGTAGTATAGCTAGGCTTTAGCTGTGCTAGTTGCAACGTACCGTGGCCTGTGTGATGGGTGCACGAAGACCGACGACAACGCGATCCTCACTGGGTGTCCTCTGTTGCTTCAGATGTGGTCGTACGAGCGCATCACCATCGATGGGCCTATGGTCAACCTTAGCACATACCAATATGCTACGAACGGCGTCGATGGCCCGGACATGGAGTCCTTGTGGTGCAGAAGTAGAGTAAGTGCTATGCTATTTGTGTACGTTTATGTTTATTACTTCATTTTATTATCTAACTTAGTTTGGTTGCATAGCCGAGTTGGTCCAGCGTGCAGACACACTGTGCGTACCTGAACTTCATTCGCCAGTTCGATGAGCTAATGGTGGACTGTGTGCACTGGTGGTCGTACACGGAGACCAAGATACTTCGACGTGCTCCGCTTGAACTTTTGGTGCTCTGCGTACGTGATCAGGAGTACTGGCTCATGACTCGTGCCCTCGTCTTCGACATCTGTGTCGAGGAGTACTCACCACATCGTGTGATGCGGTAGTTTGGGAAGTTCCAAGTGTTCCCACTACCGTTGACTAGGTCGGTGCCTATCAACATACACAGGTGTGTAACATTGTAATTACATTTTCATACGACCCACATGTACACCTTGTATTCACGGACTTATGTTTCTGCATGTTGACATGGAGGGGGCTCATTCCATGATCACGTGTGCGTCATGTGTCCAGAGGTGGGTTAAAGAATGGGACCAAGCTGTTGAGGATGTCGTGGACGAGGAGTGACCACACTCGAAGGAGGCATACGTGGAGTACCTCTTGCGGTTCATGCGTCAGACATGAATCCCAGATGATATACACACCGGCTGAGTTTCCGTACCCTACACAAGGGACCAAGCTCGTTCACTTGAGGTATGAATAACACTATGCGATTCCTCATTTACTTCAATTGTTAGTTAAAAAATTGTGAACCAAAATGAAGTTTTTTTTTTACACAAGGACATACTGTGCCAGATTGATGTTGAGGTACGTGCATCAAAACTGCGGCTTGATAGTGGCGGTGAGGTCCCCAGGGCCGATATGAGCATGATGTTTGGCCGGATTATCCAGAACATGGCCAAGACCTTCAAATCGATGAGTTGCAGTTTGTCCCCGGACGTTACAATGGGGCCATCAGCGTCAGCTCAGATCCCGGCATGACCATCTGCCACCTTCACCACATCACCGCACCGACTAGTTGTTTCGACCTTCACCACTGAGCCATCGAGGACGTCTTTGACACCAACTTCCTCTTCGACCCCTACGACGCCGAGATAGTTTTTCACTAGGGCTAGTCACCCCCACTACAATTTCTCCGTCATTGGTGACCCTCGCTATGGTGTCACAACGTCTAGGCCACCCTCCACCGGTGGCAGTGACCACTTCCACGCCAACAACGGTGCGACGCACGCTTCCTTTATGGACCTTGGTACTTCGAGCTCTGGCTCTCCCGGCGTAGGTATGACACTCGCTTTATGCATGCCATATTATTACGTATGTCACGATTTACCAATGCTAACCTGTTTTCTTCATTGTTCCATGTGTAGACATTGACGATCTTCGGGAAGTAGAGGAACAAGGTAGCTACATGGAGCTGCTTAACAGGGACGTTAGTCAGTTCCCTAGGTACGACTTCATCTTCAGATAGATCGATGAGCTCGGTGCATCGTAGCTACCGGGCACGCCACTCCTGGGGACTCAGCCCTCCCATGACAGTACGCCACTCCATCGCCCGTTGACATACTCAGCTCATCAGGTGTGCGCATGGAGGCGTAGGGTCCCCAGGACAGATGCAACCAGGGGCCTCATCCCTAAGAGGGGACGTAACATGTAGGATTCTATATCATTGTTAGTTTTATGGTGTTACATACTAGTACTCCGTGTTATTGTTTTACGTGTACTCCGTGCTAGTATTTATATTATGTGGTTGTCATATTATGTTGGATCTTTGTTATCACCCATGTTTTTATTAATTGTGTTCTCGATCCATCCCAAAGTATAGCATCATGCGATCATATCCCCTTTAAAATCGATCACTTGCAACTTTGGAAATAAAAAGAAACCTAGTATTCAAAAAGAGCACAAAAATATAAATGTGTCTTAGAAGTGTAACCAAACAAATAATTGAGACATGTAATAACGATAAACATACCTTATTGTGCGCCTCGTACTGCTGAGGGTTCATAAATATGGTGTGTGCTCGCATGCTAAAACACTTTGCTATGTCGGCAAGTTTGCACGCCCTGATATGTCTATGATGGCACTCTAATAAGTTCGTCTTTAGGTCCATGGACGTTACAGAGCTTACCATTCGCCCCCATTCCTCCGTGGTGAAATAGGGACAACGGATCATGGTCTGCCATTTCGACAGCACTTTGTTCAGGTTCTCCTCCTTGAACACATCGTCACCTTTTGCCTGAGTCTCCCTAATAGTCTGTAGGGCTATCATTGAGAATTTAGATGTCCACGAGAAATGTTTACTTGAGGAGGCAGCCATGGTGTGGTATTAAGTATCAGATGCTGGTAGTTTTTTGGAAAATTGTGATGTCATGATCTTCTCGTTGCCTCGGCCCCGCATTTTATAAGCAAGGACTGATGGTGTATGGACTAAGTGTAGGTATGTAATTTAGATATAGTGCATGCATTAGATGTCTTCCTGTAACTAGCGGTCACTAGACTCTGAGTAGTCGGCAGCGTGCGGTCACATTGCTCTGAAAAGGTGGCACTGAGAGGTTGGATCAATCTAAAACACTGACAATGAGGGGTCGCATCTCGCTGAAAAGGTGGTAGCGAGAGGTGACTTCAATCTGAGAAGCTAGCAGCGTGATGTCAAATGAGATTAAGAATTGCAGTAATGACATTGTAAGTAGTAATGTCTGAACATGTAATACATAGAAAATAGACATGTACGTATATGTAAGACTAGACGTCTCGTATAAACCATTTGCCATGCAGCTGATGAAAGCAAATCATTGGAGGGAGATAGGAATATATGGGGTAAAAAGGTATGTACAATAAAGGCTGATGATAATTCATTCGAGTACGATTAAATAACACAGTAACACTGTCATACGGCACACACATCGAAAAGTTACAATTTGATATTCTTGATGTGAGGACTAAGTGTATTAGTTGTGTATTACTTATGTTTGTGATGTAAGAACTATGCGATAATTTATGCATAATAGTTGTGTTCAGTATTTGTAGTTTTTAATATATTTCTGCATTGTTGGCCGGGATTTATCATTTTACCAAAAAAAAAATTCTATGTCCAATACTTTTATAGGATTCTTTGCCTTCTATAACTCCTTGCATAACTTTTATAGAATAGAATGACCACACCAAACAACAGCTTTCACAGGGAATCTATGTCAATCATCAATGCCACAATTTTTTTCAGCTTTCACAGGAAATCCCATGATCCAGCTCCAGCCATATCCATGCACTCAGTACATGCATCAGCCCCCAAACATCATAAATAATCTCACCCTTAATCATGGATAGACCACTCCTTGCTCAGCTCTCTGCAATATCTTACTCAGCCCCACCAAGCTCACCCAAGAAACATTGGGGATTTTCATCCCTTATGGGGTCAAACCGCCAATATACTTGTGCGGCGACCCTCGTAGTCTTCGTGAGTCTCATGATATCTCCTACACCTATGGCAGACGCTTCTTCTTGTGTGCCAACTATCAATATGACCCGCCTTTACATGGACCATATGAGTACCCATCGATATAGCGACATAGATCACTCATTTGTCACTTTACATATAGTTACATGCACTATCTTACTAATCTTCCCTCTTGTTTCATTTGTTCAGTCTCATTCACCTGTCTGTGACTTCATGGAATAGCTGGATATGGAGTAAAATGAGCACTAGAAGCATTGGGTTGACATGGAGATGAGGTGGGGGAGAGAAGCTTACGAACGCTGAGAGTACGAGCAACAACAGGAGGAACTAAGGCCGAAGCGTTAGGAGGAGAAGCGCATGAGGAAGGTAGCGGAGGAGCGCGCCGCGGTTAAAGCACGCGAAGCAGAGAGGAAAAGTAAGTGTGAGAGGGCCCGTCGTGCTAAGACGAAGGGCCTCGATACCCTGAGAAAGAGTAAATATCCTAGATGCACTCAGTAGAGAGCATTTATTATACCCTGACCTATTTTTGTTTCCTAACTCATGTTAGATTTAGCAGCGGTACACTATTAGATTAGTCTTCAGACGTACCGCACATACCAACATTTTTATCATCTCTTTATGATTAGAGTCCATTCACGCAGGGACGAAAACCCCATATCCCATGTAATATTTATCAGCGTATATAAACTCGGTGCTGGGTTATATGATATTTGTCCTTCATAACTACTATTATTTAACAAATTAGATTTTATATTCTCACAAAGTCACTTCATAAAAATATTCCATATACTTTTACACCAACTAAATAAAAAAATATCGATAAAATGATATCCAACTAAAATTAAGGATAGAATGAACCGTTTGAATAACTATGTGTAAAGATACTATTTTTCGTCAAATTAATGTGCAATATTTTTCAATTTACCGAATATAAAATCTATATTAAAAATTAATTATACATATAATTTTGTAATTGAATTAAATCGAATATGTCGTCAGTTAGGTGAGCAATATAAATATGTTGCCCGTTGTACAGGTAAGATAAAGGTATCGCTCATTCAACGGGTGAGATAAAAATTTTGTCCACTGAACGGATGAGACATTTCTCTCTTTAATTATTAAATTTACTAGAAGCTATGGCCTGCAAAGTAACAGGCGAGTGCTTGTTCTCGCTAGTTGAACTAGCTCGGTAAGTTATGTCTCATTATTTTTCAAATGAGTATGTAGTATTAAAATATTTAAAATATATATAAAAAATTCGAAATAGCAGCGCACAAAGGCGCCAACGGATTCCACCCGGGGCCTTCTATGTTTTGCAAATGTGGCTCGTTAGCACGGCGTCCCACACCCATTCCAGGCTCCGTGCAGCGGGAATAATATTATGGCCTGTTTGTTAGCCTGCATGGAACCTGTTCTGAGAGGGCAAATTCACTGTGCGAGCCTAGCTCTGAAAATGAATTTTGGTTTCGTTTCCACCGGGCCATCCTCACTCCTTGCGTACTTATTTCGCTCGTTTCCCTTAAATATTCATATTTTTTATTTAACATTCGATTTTATTTATGGTTCAAAATTAGTCTAAAAAATCTAAATATTTTATAAACAAACAAGAACTCACTAGCAACCTATTTTAATCAGTTTAATTCAAAAAGTCTTAGACAATATTTAATTAAAATTCTTTTAAAAATCTAATTTTATAATTTCTAGCAATTTTTTATGTCTTAAATAAATTTTCAAAAATTTAGAAAACCCAAAAATATTTTTATCATGCGATTTACTAATTTATAAAAATATTTTTAACCATAAATTATTTGGTAAAAATGAGTTCTTTTATAATAATCTATTTATATGTATTTCTACTATTCATTGTGTCCACAACCAAACACAATCTACTCAACTTATACTCCGCATACACTCTTTTTATATCTGTCCAATCTTATTAAACTCAGTCTAGCTCACCCTTATACTCCGCATAGGGCGAACGCAAGCCATCCGCCGCACACCCTTCATCCCCTCCGCTCCCATCGTTTGCACCACTGTCCAACGCCGCCTCCCTCTTCCCCGGCTTCTCCCATCCAGCAAAGCCCTCCACTACTGCCACGAGCACACATTCCCCTAATCTCCATGCTTGTTCCCCACCGCCAAGCCATCAGTTTTGTTACCGGACTCAAGGCCCCCTTGCATCCCGCTCCGTGCCACCAAGGAAGAAGATGCTCGCCACCCTGAGGCCGTGCCGCCACTGAGGAAGAAGATCCTTGCTGCACTGAGGTCCTCGCGCCGCCACCGAGGAAGAACACTAGAGGTTGAGTGCTAGAACCCTATTATGCTGGAACAAATATTTTCTATGTCTAGAACAATGCCTCTCAAAAGCTAGAACATTCGGCTTTATTGATTGGAACAATTTACGTTTTGTTTCCGAAACATTTCATAGCTTGCTAGAGGAGCTCGCCGGCATCGTCTACGGGGTCGGCGAGGTGTGGAGGGATCGGCAGGTGGGGTTCGACATGGGGAAGGATCGATCTTAAGAGTTGTTGACATGGGCTGAAGCTACTGGGCTGACTTCAATGCGGGCCTCTGGATGTGCGACGCTGAGTGTGTGTCCACCTTAGCCTGCCTATAATAGGCCCCTCCATGCAGGGCCTACCAACCAAAATTTGACAGGCCAATAACCTCCTAACGGCCTAACTCCCCATCGGCATCATACAAAAAATTACCAGCTTCTCGCTCGTGGTCATCCATCAAACTCGTTGCCATCGTTCATCGTCATGCTAAAATAACCTCATCACCCTATATGCAACCCCATCCACCGCGACGCAATAATTGCGCAACTCCGCCAGCACTGCCGCCGCACCTCCCTCTCGCACCCCCAGCATCCCGACGCCAACAAGCCCCTTCAGCCTGCTGCCGCAAAATGTTCCGAGCATTAAAACCTTATGTTCCAAGCATCGCAATCAAATGTTCCATGTGTGGAATCGAATGTTCCAAAGCAAGGAGGTGCGCAAGGAGCTCAGAGGTTGCGGCGGCAGCGGCCGGGGAGTGGGAGGTGTTGCGACAGTCAGGAGCGAGAAAAATAAAAAGGCGGGCGAGGGAGAATGGAGATGGCACGTCCTGTGGCGAGGACGGCCAGGAGCAAGAGCGACCAGATCTGGGAGGAACAAAGAACTGCCCAGAACGATGACGACAATCGAGAGGGCACGGGAATCTCAGAAGGTAGCAGAGTGTGGCCGCCTGGGAAGAAAGAAGATGCATGATCGATACGTACTCAATGCCAATATTCCAATTTAATTTGTCAGTTACAGATTGACTGCTAATATGTAGGGTGTTATTTTAGGCGAAATGGTTCCGGGAGGGCAACCGTCTTTCCTATAAAGGTCCTCCCCTAGAGACATCCATATCCAGTACGTGAGAAAAAACCACGAAACACATCTCGACTTTTTTTTCTTACTTTTCCATCTGGTGAACTCTGTTGTGGTGAGTGCTACCGAATCTCGCGTGCATCGAGACGGAGGGTGAGTGACGAGGGGATACAATAAGATTTTAAGGTAACGCATCTGCACGACTGCTCTTATATTCTTCACCTGCAATTTACATGGGTTCCTCGACGATCTACACGGCCGTGAGTCTCCAATGCATTGAGCCGGCGTGTCATTGATCTTGAAAGGTACGCTAATCCATAAGTTCGTAGATGAATGTTTATAGTATGATTGGTATTGTTTATGTAACACCTAGACTAGTTACATATTCATTAGATTTGTATGTGATTTATACGTTGTTAGTACCAGCTACATATACCGCAGTAGTCGAGTGGTTTCCTGCTATGGTTTATATAGAGCATCTATGGTTCACGTATGCAATGAAGCTGCTACATTTATCTATGATTTATATGATGCCTTCAGGGTTTGCATTTGATTGTTTAATGCTAGTGTTGGTTTATGTAGCAGGATTGATCGTTAACATAATATGCCTCCTAATAGAATATGATAGTAGAATAATACGCACATTTATAACAATAGCCACCTAAAGACATGACGCTGCCGACTAGGATGCATATGTGAGAGTCCACGCATCTCCAATGACGTATTATTTGACCCAAAGAAGAAACGTATTATTTGAAAGACCAGCTTCACGGATACTTGCAATTCGATCAAGTTTTGTCATGGTAAAGGTACTGGTTCTGCTGCATAAGCCCATTCCACGTTGACAGGATTCGAATTCAAGAAAACATGCACATGATGGTAAGCTTCTAACTCGACGTCCCGATTAAGATAGCATGTGCAGTGGTGATCATGCTATCCTGATCAAGGCTTGTTTATGTTACTCGGATCATTGTATTATATTTGCATGTGTTTGATTCTAATGATAATTGTAAATTTATCAATATTTTGAACTGTTATTGTAAACTTATTATTAAAAAATTACAAAAATACTACTAAAACTATCTTTCAGTGGTATTCTTAAAAAATAAAAAAACAGTAACAAATTTAAAAAACCCCTTGATTCTATGAAGGATCCGTGCCAACGCCAAAGAAGAGGGCAAGCTTGGTCAGTAGCTCACGAGTAGTCTGATACGATTGATAAATGCTCGTTGCTAGTACTGTACAGTGCAACACCGAAGGCTTTGGAGCAGAGCATTACGTATCGCATTACAAAAGGCAGCAGCATTCCTCATCACCCGGTCTGTCGAAGCTGTGGTCCGTACTACTGCCCCATACCTAGATATTCTAGGCGAAAGCAGCTTTCACGCTGCGCGATAACCTCGTGGTGCGCGCCAACGACAGCCAAAAATGCGCCGTTCCGTCACGTCACGTTGCCACTCGCACTCATTCTCGCGGCGCCAAATCCCGCGCGGGCCCCAAAGCCTGGTAATGGCAGGCGGATAAGAAACGTCGAAAGCCACGCGACGTGGGCAAAGCCAAATCGCGCTGTTGTGCCGCGCGCGCTCCGGCTCCGCCCGCACACGCCACCTTTCGTTTCGTGACACTCGAGGCGCGGACTCCACCCACGAGGCGCACGGCCTGTTGTCGGCTTGACGTCGACACGGCGCCTGGCCCTGCCGGCCGGCGGCCAGGACATCAAGTTGGCCGCCACTTTCCGTCGCTACGTGGCTTTTTGCACGTTAAATTAAATTGGGCAGGCCTTTGCGTCTCAGTCCACTGCAGAGCATTGGTGTACAATGCTGTGTCTGCACAATCACCTCAGAGGCAAAATAAGGTTTACAAGAATTTTTTTTTGCAAACGTAGCTGATAGTGCAAGGAGAGGTGCCAAAACTGTGCGCCAATCCGCTCGCTGTAGGTACATAAAATTTTGTACCGGTGAAGTGAACGGGCATGGTTCCGTGTGTGTGATTCACAAGAGCGTTGACGTTCAAAGGCTAGAACTAGTGCTGTTCACAGACCAGTCGTAGAAGAGAAACTAGCCCAGCCGCGCGCCCTCTGCCATGCTTCGTAGGGCTCTCGTTTCACGATGCGCAAATGTATGGCTCAGGACGCAGACCTAGCCCTTGCACCCATGGCGCGAGCCTGCACCCTGCTACGGCGCACGGAGTGGGACAACGACTCAGCGAGAAGCGCGTCGAAAAGCCATCATCTCGCCGTGGAATCCGTGCCGTGCCGCTCCTTCTGGCGCTAAACGCCTTTCACACCGATTGTTTAAAGCTCGCGTGGGTCCCTTCCCATGCGAGGAAGCTGCAGCCGCTACAAACGTCCCGTTGGGATAGGTAAAAAACGGGTTTTCATTGGAAAAAATTAGAAGCCTATTTAAACGGGTTTTCTGATATTTTTACTTATTTAAGAAAATAGTTGTGACTGAAATAAATTTAAAGCTGATAAGCAAATTGAAATAAATTTTTTTAACTTTTTAATGTGTTAAGAAACTAAAAAATTATTAAAAAATTAAAAACTAAAATTCAACCACAATTGATTAGCTTAGTCAACCAGCCAGAAAACTACAAAACCGTGGCGTACCCAAACCGTGGCCAAAGTCCGGAGCTGTGCTGAGCTCCGTCTCCAAGGCTGCACCAGCTGCGCGGCGTGGGCCTCGCGCTGGCTCGATCTGACACCCCCGTCAGATCCGTCGGTAAAGTGTGAGAAAAGAAAAGGCCCTGTCGTAATGAAATCGAGCCGCAGCAGCTCATGCACTGATGCACACCATGTCGCGCGGCGTGCTTGCCTCCCCTGCCCCGTCCGCCGTGCCTGACCTGACCCAGCAGCTTTGGACCCGCTGCTCGAGATCAGAAACCGGATGCCCCTGTCGGCGACGACCCTTCAAAGCTTTGCTTCAAAAGTGTTGCTGCGTAAGCCGATCTTTACAGGCTGTGCAGTACAGTACAGTGGAAAGGGTACTTTATTTGTCGTGGCTAGGAGGGGTTAATCCTTTCTTTTACCGCGGACGACAGGTAAGAAAAAGTTACAACTAGACGGTCCAGGTAACCTGGGGGCCAGCAAATTTTTCTGGAGGCGAGATACGTCTTTTCGATCTTGGCAGACCGTCCGTGCAGTCAAGGGGCCGATGGCGCTGCAGGAGCAGCTGGATACGACTCTGTGCCAGTCCGTGCAACCAAAATCCGAACTGATCTTCAGCGGCGTGGGATACTGTTCTCCGGCTGGCACTGCAGCCACTGGTCGTCCCGTCCCCATCAGAAATCAGAATCCTCTCGCTGTAGGTGCCTGCCAACCTAACCCAATCACCCAAACCCTCCCCTACCAGCGTCAGCGCCAGGTCGAGGAGGGGGACGACCGGACGAGAGGTTGGAACCAAACCCAGGTGTGTGACCGAACAAATCGCTCCGCTCCGCGCCGTCCGGCCTGCCGACGGCACACATCACGCGGCCTTTTCGAACGATCCAATACCCGTCCATCCATCACCGGACTGCTACTCGCGTGCCACCGTTCCAGCCGATACTTTGGCGCACGCCCGACCTACCCCAACCGGCAGTAGTTGCCGCCGCGCTGGAACGCCTGTGGTCTGTTGGCCCGGCGCCCCTGCCTGTCCACGTCCAGCAGTTGTGCACCAGCCGGCAGCAGGCGCAGATCGCGTGGACCGCACCGCACCGCATCGCTTGGCACGGCGCGGCACGACAAAATTCCTTCACTTCCCTTCCATCTCTTCATTGGGTCCTTCCTGGGGACCAGCCGATGCGCCAGGGCAGCCGTGGACCACCTCCGGCTCTGGCTTTCCCTTTCGGAACCGGAAGGTTGCAGCGAGCTGACAGCGTCTTTTATTGTTGCTTGTGCACGCACGGCGCGCCGAACGGGTACGTGATGCTACTGTTTCATTTGTGCACGTACCTCCCTGCCGACACTGCGATTTCGTGTGAGCCACACGAGCTTCGCGGATATGGTCCTTGGGGATATGTATCATCGGACTTCATCTCTTTTTATAGTTATAGTAACTCCACTTTAAATTAGAAAATGTTACATAACTAATCTAAAATATTATATATCTAACTGAAAATATTAAACTAGTTACGAAACAGAAAAATATGACATAATCAATCAGAAAACATTAAACTCTAATGGAGTTAAGATTTAATCTTTCAGTTAGTTATACAATATTTTTCAGTTAGTTTTGTAATTTTTTCGATTTAGACTGAAGTCACAGTGGCTTTAAAAAAAAAGTGAAGTAAGATGATATTAATACGGTCCTTGAGACGTTGATTGGCTTTTGCAAAATTGGATGGATCATTTTTCGAGTGGCCCTTGTGGTTTTGGCTTTGTCCCCTCGAATACACATGGCTCACTGCAACTTATCCGAAGGAGTACAAATTTCCCTCGTCCTACTCACTGCCTCGTGCGGATAAGCGAAAGCACTGCAGCCATTGGTGATGCGATTCCAAGGAAATCGACTTCTGGTTTTACTCCACTTCTTTCGCCGTGTTACTGTAATAATGTGTGGGTATCCTTAGAACACTAGTGCTAGTGCTAGTGCTAGTGCTAGTGCTGCTCCAACAGTCCTACTTCTTCCCTATGAACAGTGAAAAGGCCGCGCAATCTCCGCTAAAACACTCCAAATCAGGCTAATGATAGGCAACAGCTCGGACAAGAACCAAACAAACGACCGAATCAGTAATCCATCCCACAACAGCTTTGAGCTGCCGGGTTTGTTTAATGCGAGTCAAATGATCAGCTGGTACGTAACGGAGAAAGCCGAGATCGATTGATCAGATCGCGCATGCAAGTGCGGCTGCCCATAAAGAATGGAAGCGACCTACCGGCATGCAGCCCAACATGCGAGAGCGAGATGTCCAGACACCCATAATGGCGCGCGGACACTGATTAGCTAGCACACATGGCACCTCCTTTTCTCATGTCGGCGCGCCGCGACATGCTGCTGTTTCCCCGCGCTTGTCATCGGCTCGAGCGTGTACGTACGGTAAGTACTCTCGCTAATCTGGTTTACTCAAAGATAGATCATCCTACAGTGCTGTTCTCTAGTTTAGACTATGGTTGTTTTAGCGGTAGATTATGAAAAGTTGCCGGTAGATTACGGGTTGTGAAAAGCTAAATTGTTTGGATCTATATTGTTAAAACTGATAGTTATTTTGTAACCTAAATTTAAAGTGGATAGATTGTCACTTTTAGATGTTTAATATCTGTAATGCCTACATGTGTTTGGTGACCCATGGGCCGATGGACTAGGGGCGCTCGTTCTACTGTCCATCGTGGACCAAGGTTATAGGCTCGCGACCGGTGAGAGCCATATGGTGGTGAGATAAGGGAGAGACTAAGGTTAAGAGTAGGGCTACTATTCGTGCAGCTCACAGTGGCTAGAGAGAGATTAGAGGGAGAGAGGGAGGAGGCTGAAGAGAGAGAGAGGAGGCCAAAGGGAGAAAGGGAGGAGGTTAGCTGAGTCGACTCGATAGTATCATAGGTGTGACGCACGATCGACTGGTTGGACCAACTGAGCAGCGCAGTGCCAGAGATAGCATGCCGAATGAGAGGAAGATGGAGGTGTTGGAGGGAAGCCGATAGGAGGGAAGGAGAGGGGTGGTTGGGATTCAGTGGAGCTTGCCAGTGGTGGGATGGCAGCACGGTCTGCTGGAGCAAGAGGAGGCCGCGAGAGATAGGGGTGCGCTAGAAAGGAAGATGGCTAGAGGGAAGGGGAGAAGCCGGGTCAAGGGGGCTCACCACGGGAAGGAGGTTCGCATGGGGCGAGGTGGCACGCAGCCAAGCGGTGACGCATGTGGGACGGTATGACGACGTGAAGAGGCCTCTTCACATGCGCATGAGTGAGGGAGATGACGGCGTGGCAGGCCGGGGTGTTGCAACAGTAGGTGACATGGCGAGCACGGGCGGCTGAGTAGGAGCACAAAGGGCGCGGTGGCGATGATTGGGACGATTGGTGAAGCAACAGAGCGCACTAGTAGCTACGTGGGTTGAGCAGCTGTGACATCAACGCCAAAGAAGGAGGTGACGCTGGTGGATCATGCTAGTGACTATGCTGGTCAAGGTTTGTAGCGGGGGCACGTCAGGGGAATGAGCCATTCACGACGGGAGGAGGGAGGCGTAGGGTGTGGTCGTACGGGGTGGGGCAATACAGTGACTGATAAATTCAACAAAAGTGTAATATGTATTTTATTCTTTTATACTTCACAATCTAAAACAATCCAATAATAGATGATTAAATTATAATAATATATATAATAGATTGCTATAATCTAATTCTATCAGCTGTCTGTTCTCTCGTCTTGTGAATCCCTCGTTACGTAGCCCGTAGACGAGATGAGAGGGCTGTGGTGCACAAACGCGACATGAGTGCGTACTACTCCATGTCTTGATGGTACGAGGCACGGCAGCAGCGACGTTCCGAGCACATTGCCGACTTTGATTGATGGAGCCTTTTCGTGTCCGCGCCCTTCGGAACAGCTATAGAACTGCAGCACGTCAATCAGGGGAGGATCCGAGGTGCATTCACTGGCATGGGCGGTACATCGCAGCACAGAGACCTTGCTTTTTGTACGTGCGCGCGTGCTGCAACAGCTCTCTGCGGCTTGATTACTTGCCGGCCGTCCGGCGCACCGACATTTGGCAGGTAGTAACGTACGTGCTGCTCGTGGCTGCACGACAAATCCTACAACCCATGCGTATAGCCATGTTCAGAACCGAGTTCAACCGTCATGTAGCATTAACACGGTTTATAAATGAACGTTAACATGAGAACATACGTAACATGGATGAATTAGCTCAAGGCACAACACTTGCATAGTTGCATGCACGATCTGACTGGACATATTATGCCCATTTTGTACAAGTTAGGAGAACAGGAACTTGCAAAGGGTTTGATCGAGCGCTTGCTCGGTTTGTAGTTTGTACACGGTGTTGTGAATCGGCTAGACCGTCTGGTTCGAGCCTGGACGTAGGCGTACTTCTCAGGACACTTTTTCTTTTATGAAGAACGGATCATGGCCTCATGGGAAACTTCACGCGACAGGTGATGATACTTCCCAACATATTAGGACAAAAATTAATATGCTAAAACTTGTTAACCAAAATATAAAAAAAAGATTATTCAGAAAAAAGGCAAATGCAATAAAGCTGCCAAGCGGTTTCCTCTTAACCTCTGATTAGAACATTAGAATTTCCCCTCGAAGAAAAACATAAGAAATTTTTAGAATGCAGTTCAGTTCCGGAGAGAACGAGCCTGGCTTTGCAGATTTTGGCACCCCAGGTCTTACTGGACCAAGGGGACGCCCATTATCTGGGTATTCGCAAAGTCCAGAGAGAAATTCGTGATGATCTACTAGAACATGGGCACCTCGAGTTCCAACAACTTGATCAAGTGCACACAGCTTCACACGACCGCTAAATGCACTTCCATTGCACAGACCTCCCCGCAACATGCAATGCAGAGATCAAGTTAACGCCCAGATCAAGTTACCACGCTAATCTGTCTTGTTTATCATCGCAAATTCATGGACGCGCACAACTTCATTAAGATGATCGCGTAATATGAAGCAACAAACGCAGGGAATCGAGCAGGGCACAGACAGCACGATCGATGGGAGTAACGTAACAACAAATTGCATCATTTCGACTTGCATAACATCCCTAATTAGCTAGCTAGCTCGCCTACATATTCTCGATTGCCACATTCCCCGTCCCTGCACCAAATCACTTCCCCTTACAGAACAAGATCAGCAGAAGAAGCGACCACCAGCTCAGTTCCTATCTAGATTAACGGAATGCAGGGAATCCCATCACTTTGCGGCGTAATTGGGTATCTCGTAGATTTGGTGAATCCGCCAAATGTCGTCGTCGAAGGTGGCCATCTCGGCGTCGCCGCCGCGGCCGCCGAGGCACCGGAAGTCCTCCTCGACGAAGGGGAACCACCCGAGCAGCTTCTCCTCCTCCACGCCCCACGTCCACCACGACCCGTTGCTGATGCCGCTGTCGAGGTCCCACTCAACTGTCTGGGCGTCCGCCTCCCCCTCCCTGGCGCTGCACACGTTCGGCCCGGTGGGCGCCATCTCCGACCCGGGAGACGCAGCGGCATTAGCCGCGACGGCAGCGGCCGCGACCGCGACCGCGATCGCTTCGCTGCAAGCCGCCGCGGTGGGTTTCTTGGCCGCACCCTTGGGCTGCCTCGGCTGCTTGGCGCGGCGCTGGGGCTTGGGGTTGGCGTTCGCGGCGGCGGGGTCTTGCGGCTCCTGGACCTTGGGCTGCTGCGCTCTGGTTCGCTTCATGGTGGAGGTGGAGCGCTGTGCTCTGGAGTCTAGACTCGCGGCGAGAGTATGCGTGGGAGTTGGGACTGCGAGGCGTTTGGGCGTGCGCCTTTTGTAAGTAGAAGGCGGGGTGGGGCTCCGGCTCGCGCGAGCCTTGCACTTGGAGCAAGGTTCACAAATCTTTTTGATCCCGAAAACCTCTGCCGGTGGTAACCGTAACCACATAGTTATTTAATGAAATTCATTAAAAACCTAGTCAAATTTTGTTAAATTTTTGAATTTTTGAATTTGAATTTAGTCGGTAACTATTTATTATATAAATACCGCTCGAACCGAATCATCTAGTCACGATTGAACCTGCTTGGGTGATGTGTGCGGCGCGGAAGGCAAGTGGTTTCATGTGCCGATGCCGGCGTGCAGCCGATTTGCGCAGTCCAGTTGACATTGCGCTCTCTTTTGGTTTCATGTGCAGTGCACCTAGTCTGGACGACAGGCTTGAGCCCCGGATCGTGATGGACACTTGTGTGGTCGGATGCGATCTGGTACTCGCTTTCACGCGTCGTTGTTACTGAGCCAAGCCGGTAAACTTGACTAGCAGATGGTTTTGCGGGTGCACACGAGGTATGGAGCCAACAAAAAAAAGCTTTGCTCGGGTCATGGTCGTAATGAAGTATTCCGTTATCAAAAAATGTTTCATTTTCCTTCATCGCACCATTCGCAGGAGTTACCTGACACGATGTCACGACAGGGGTGGGAATCGCGCCTGTCACGTTTGAAGTCATCACATCTCGGCCGTGCAGCCAACCTTTGATGACAAGTACAGCCGCTCACAACAAGTGCACGTCAGAACGGCCCAGCATGGTTCGTGGGTGACGCCCGATCCTAGCTCTCGCGTTCACGTGGAACCACGTCGGCAACTTGGGGAAGGTGATCGAGGAGAATCGCGTGCGCTCTCGCTGATCGCACGCCGACATCGTGAAGGACTCCTACCAGCGAAGCAAAAGGTTCGTAACACATAGGGCACTGTATGATATCGAAAAAACTCGTACGAGTGTGCGTGACTTAGAAATCATGGTGCATTCGTCCGTATCCAAGTCGGTCACCGATGGTGAGCGGCGGCCGTAGAGTTTGGGATTCCGGATTCAAGGTTAAAATTTGGAGTCTTGACGGGTATAGAAGAAGTTCCGTCGCAGAGGGGGAGGGGGCTAAGTTCGGACGGCGAGGGCTACATCGCTCGGGCGGTGGAGAACTGTCGGTGGACGGTATCGGCGATGGGGGGCAACGTCAGGTTAGCGTGACGGCGAGCGACGGTGGTGGATTTGACAGTAGAGAGTCGTCGGAGACGATGAAATGGGGCAGGGTGAGGGTGAGCACGACAAAGAAAGAGGAACACGAGTAAATTGAGGAGGACAGGGTGAGGACGAGCAACGGTAGGCGAAAAAGGAGACTACTAACGCATGCAATTGTCGTTTGATGTTTGAAATCGCACGCAAGCAGGTCTGCTAGCGCGCGAATTAGACACCCCGTATGATATGCGCCGGAGCTAACGAGCTGCATGCGACTGTTTGAGTACGTTGCCTGCAAGTGCCAACTAGTATTTTGATCTCTTTGTACGTATGGGTATAGTTCGCTTCACTCTGGTACAAGAGTACATCGGCGCGTGGTGAGTGAGGAACAAGTAGTCGTCGGCGTAATATCTTGTTAGGGAAGCGTTAGAGCCTATGTAAGGGCCGACATGATGTCGGCAAAGCCGGGATTAATTGCGACCGGCTGGGGCTCTCACTGACCCCAAGTGGTAGCTTCATTCTATGCCAGCGGCGCACTGCACGGCGATATCTTTTGCCGGTCTATTGACGATCGTGCTTGCATAAACTTACGATGTTTACTAGTTTGATTGACGTCCAGGTTTTTTATAGCTCATATTCTAGTAATATAGTAGCGTATAAGCTAGCTAATTTAGATGCTAATCTTTAGTTGGGAGATGTTCTAATCTGGCATGACACTGTCGTAAATAATATAAGTGGCCGTATACATTGCGTCGGCTTCTTGTTAAAGGAATTACTTCCCATCTTAAAACAAGACGCCGACCTTGGATTGCGGATCAGGGAAGTGAGGTGGCCCACAAACTTGTATCGTTCGCTCGTGCCGGTGCCGACCACCCCACACGAGTTAACGAGCTCCGGATCTGGGCCGGGCCAATCACATGCAAATTGTAACCACCCGAATAAGTTAATCGAGGCCCATAAGTTCAGGGCCCAGTACACGTTGACCAGTCTCCAATCAAGAAATTTATTGGGCCGTGACGTATGTACGAGAAAGCGAGAGATTTCTTGGCCCACGGGCTTTGAGATCTTTGCTTTCATAAGAGAACGACACGTGTGGCACCCAGTGGTAGAGGCAAGAGTAGAAATGGTAGCACGGATCACTAACCAACTAGCTCTTTTACAAATTACTGTTCCCTCTGACTTTAGAAGCGTGACGTGAGGATCTGAATCCGGATTAGTGGACGATCTTGTTCTATCCATCACGCCCGCCGCGCCGCCAAAATATTCTAGCACAAGATCAAATCGACGCGGATAGATACCTGCATGATCCATGTAAAACACACGCACGAACAAAAAGAAGAAAAAGAAAAAGGCAAAGGCAAAGGCGTCTCGTCCTGATCCCATCGGCGGTGCACTCATCGGACGGATCACGATCACCCACGCGCGGCACGTTTCGGTGTCGTGTCTGGACGAACAGTCCCGCGCGCAGTGTCCACAGCAAAGCTTTGTTCGGCCTGCACTGCCTGCTTGCGTTGCGACGGTGCGGGTAAAGCTTTTGACTACCCAAAGTAGTCACATATGTATATATTATGTATATATTATTTTTCTTTAGATTTGAGAGCGTACTGAGACTAAGGTCCTGTTTGTTTTAGCTGTAGATTGTGAAAAACAGCTTATAGATTGTGGATTGTAAGAAGCTGGATTGTAAAATCTGGATTGTGGATTATTAGAATCTGGTGGAAAGCAGATTGCTGGATTGTTATAATCTGTGTGTTGGATTGTAACAATCTAGTTTTTCTAACCAGCTGTTTGTTTCAGCTTTTAGATTATGATCAGAATCCAGCTTTTACAATCCAGCTATTTATTTCAGCTTTTGAATTTTGATCACAATCCAACTTTTATAATCTGAAACAAACAGGACCTAAGACTTACCGGTAGACATATTTCACTATATGAACTCTAACAAATTACGCAAGTGGTTGTTTGTTACAAAGCTCCATTTGGCCGTACAAGAACGTGACAAAGACATGTTTTTTCGTAAAGCGTAAACAAAGATGCCGAGCCTGGTTGCAGTCGTTCTACGAGCGACTGAGCAAAGTACCAGTCGTTTGTTCAAGGCTGAACAGGGGGGGGGGGGGGGGTGGCTCTGTCAGGGTGGGTGTGGAGTAGGAAGGGTTGGTCTACCAGATCCTTTAGTTAAATTCATCTTACTCTTTTCTCGATCGTTCTCTTTAGAGTGCTATGGATACTTGTTTTCTCCGAAGAAGGTAGGCGTTTGCATCGATCCAGAGTCAGGTCAGGCCGATCACATCGGCGTTGCGCGACGGGCGATACACGTTTTGATGCTGCCAATCGCCCTAGACTTTTTGTGCGTGGTACACACGTAGCCAAACTTGTTGGGCTGAGCTTTAGCCATGAGTTACTCGAGTAGCTTGTTGATTGCCACGTTGATGGATGCACACGAAACACTTTACAGCTAGCTACAAGGTGTCCGTACGTTATAACAGATCTCAATATTCTACACAAAACAGTTCCATATTTTACATAAAATTTTTGTATACACCATGCGCTATGCCTACTAATTGGGTAAAAAAATTGCAAGGGGGACTACGAAACATAGAATCGTTGCCAAACATTACTAGGGGCATGCTTGGGCCACTCCCAACAGCGGCTGTGATTGCAGGGTTCTTGGCAGACGCACACCACCACGCTGTACTTCTTAGGACCACAGCATTTGACCGTCCCTTTCATTATTTGTCGTGATGGCATGTGAAGCATTGAATAAAAGATAACAATATAGGTGAGATGTTTTTTGAGAGGGGGAGGGGTGTTGTAAAAAAAAAAACTTAATGGTCACAGAAAGGTCATCTAAAATTATTGTAGCGTATATAACATTTTTTTTTTGCGAAAGGGAAGGATTTTATATTAAAAGGGAGTACAGTACAACCCCTTTTTGTGTGTAGGACCCTGAAGAAACAGGAAATAACAACCTATTACAACCAGGTCCTTGCAACCTCCACCTACAACTCCGGTGACCAACATCGTCGACGAAGCTGGAGCCGAGTTCCACCATCAAGTCGACAAAAAGCTCCAAACATTGGATTTGCCGCATCATCCATCGCTTCAGGCATGTACTAAGACGAATCTAAAACCACCGAAAGCAAATTGACCATTTTCTCGCCGGTGAAGATGGGGGAATAAATCTAGGCCATCAGCCACACCAGCTATGAGTGGTGGCCTAGAGAAGACAGCCGCTATCAGCAACATGAAGACTACCGATGTGGAACAAGCACCCACCAAAGGGGAAAACAAGCTCTCTCTCCCTATCTCAAGGAGGAGATAAACGAAGCTCCGATTTGCAGCGCCAGCGACCTTGATAGCAACATCAACTAACAGAGGAGAGCAACCTTCGCCGGACGCCAGAGCAGTAATACCAAGAAGCCAAGCCATGCCTGACGCTGGAACGAATCCACCAAAGCAAGCCTAAACAAACTAGCTAGACAAAACTACCTAGTATATATCTATACTAGTGTCTTGGGCTGGCCACCCTCCTCCTCTGACAGTGAGGAGGTCGTTGGTGGCGAGGGACCAGCTATAAATGGTGATCGAAAACTGAGTTGCCTGTTTTGGCGCCTTGCTACTGTACCAAAAGAGAAGGGGACTCAAAAAGTTTTGGGTCCCTACCTTTCATCTGCTTTTGTAGCATATATAACATTTGACTACAACTGTTGAACATTTACTTGTTGATTTCCTTAACATAAATCATGCCAGTTTGCATTAGTGAAATTATATTACAATGCTTGTATTATGGTACAATCTTCTGTTAATGAAGGCACCCTGTCAACTAATCTTCTCTTAATGAAGGCTACAACTAATCACAACTTGGGCTCTTCTACTACCAGTTTGTTATGTGTGATTATAAAAAAATACCTAACATATTAATTCTTTGAGAACAAAGAAAAGTTCATAAAGAAAAGATGGCGTGTCTTGCTTATATATGACAATAGCAGAAATAGAAATTATAACAGACATGACCTTTTGATCGAATTGCTTGCAACAACAATAGCTGGTGTCAGAAAACCATGGTTAATTCAATCCGAAAGGCAAGAGGCACACTGCTCAATTACTTAAACATCACTTGTTCATTAGGTTGATGGAATGAAGTCTCTGCAACAAACATTAGTAAGAACTACATTGGGGCTTCGCACGGAGAACATCCATCTGACATATGTTCCATGGACTATGTATATTATAATTTTTCTCATTTTCTATCATCCTAGTATTCACAACCGCCGCAAAGGTTGTTATAGGTTAATGATTCATATTTATATGTCTGGATAACTAAGACCACCTATTCTCGTATTTATATGTCGAAAGAAGAAGGAATGCAAGATTATATATAATTATTTATAATTATCCATCCAAGCATTTAGTTGAACAACATATGCACACTCGGAGATCACAATTAATAGGACCCTCCTGAGATTAATTGGAACCTGCGGGCTGCAACCAAGCACAATGCATCAGACAAGAAGTGCAATAACAGATGAGGAACAACCAAAAATCTTCAATTTAAAATACTACCTAATCACTACATCATAGCATCTTCAAAGACAGAGATAGCAGAACATCTCACCATGTGTAGATTTGTGAGGAGGTGCTTGGCCTCGATAGGCCACACGAGCAACAATGGCTTGCATTGGGAAGTAGGGAGGAGTAGACATCATAGGGTGAGTCAGTGCGGTACACGTGCTTGTACACCACAACGACTGCGATAGTGAAGCAGTCGGCAAGCTCTATGAACTCAATGGCTGCGGCCACACCAGACTTGTGTTGGGTGAAGCACATGTGTGGTTGGACGGTAGAGATCAAGTCTCCCTCACGGAGTGCGTAGGCGTCTGCAAGTGGAAGCCATCTAGTGCGGCAGTTCACACCTACGCTCGTGGGCGGGTGCGGCGACCGTGGTAGGCCGACGACATAGGGGTCCGTCTAGCACGACGGTTCGTGCCTGTGCTCACGGTGCCACTCGTCGATCGCAACAAGTGGACCACAGTGGGAGGCATCTAGCACAACGACGAAGGAGAATGTGGTCCACGGAAGGGATCCCTTAGCGACAGGGCGTGGGAGGGTGGGTGGTTGGAGAAGGAGACCAGGGCAGTTTTGCCGCGGGGGGGGGGGGGGGTGGGTTCCCGGGTGGTAGGAAAAGGTGGCAAACACAGTTTTGCAAGGCTTTTTTTGGTTTTTTATTAAGTGGATGGGAAAAGGGAGTCATGAGGGGACGAGGTACGACCAACTCTTATTTTATATATTAGAGATGCTCAAGATATCACAAACATGAATCGGTACATGTTGGGATGAAGTTCATAGTTCCTACAGATAACCCTCAGTTTAAAAGAAGACTGAGAAGGCCACACGATGTTGAGATTGTAACTTTTCCCTTTCTAAATACAAGAAGACTGAGAAGATTAAGAAATTGGTTTCTTTTCACTTCTTGTAGCAAATCTAGTAAAAAGAAGATAGCAAGGAAGTTAGAAGTGTTGCTTTTATCATAAAAATGAAACAATTAAATATAGTTTTTTTATTGCCAATTTGCTCGTTTCGCATGGTTCATCATCCAGGTGGCTACAAACCTTTACCAACCTTGCAGTATACCTCGTATGATGGGAAACAGGTTACGAGAACTTAGTAAAAGATTAAAAAGCTCAAATACTTGTTGGAGTGATGGCGCTATGCTACTCACTGTGGCTATAAATAATGATATTATCTTGAAGCAGAAAAAAATTTCATCTCCTTTGTAAGTTATACACACACTGACTTCATACTTGGTCTATGCTTCAACAGTCAGACTCTCAAGATAAGGTAGCAGCAGTATGTATGCGAATAAAGCAGGTGATCAGAGAGCTCTTCGTCAGACATGGATGATGTTCTAGGCTTTGGATCCTGTGTACATCATCTTAATGTTGTGTGTTTCAAGTTTTCCATAGCAGACAAGGAATCCATTTTATTTTTAGTAGTTATTTTTAATCTTTTAAGCTATACGCATCTTGATTATGTAGAGATCATGAGTGATTTCTTATAAGGTTGTATCTTCTTGTTATGATGATAAGAGTTAATAAAACATTCTTTATTGAAAAAATATGTGTAGGATCGAATATGTGCAAAATACCCAATCAGAGGGGGGGGGGGGGTGAATGATTACGGAAACCAAAATCAATGATTAACTCACACAAATCAAAACTCGATTAAACTCGGTATTCCACTCGAAACAGAAAGTACAACCTCTAGTAAAAATGATGTAGAGAAAGATCTACTGGTCGGATTGCTCTTAAATTTGGTCAGCAAAAACTAGATTTAAGTACACAACTAACCCAAAAAGTATCGAGTAAATTTGATATTTGGATTAAAAGTTATTTCTGGTCAAAGCAGACTGTGTCAACCAGTATCGAGTAGATCAAAACTTAGTTAAGTTGACAAAAAGCTACTCGAGAACAAACCAAATCCACTCAAAAAAATTTTAGATCAAATACTAGATATTTTAGCAAGGTTTTAGATGTATTAAACCAAGATGAAACTTCATAGACACATGAAATTAACTGGAAACCAAAAACGAACATGCAAAATATAAAACAAAGAGAAAATTCCGAATCAACAACACATCAACTTACGAAACTTGATTTTCATTTCACAGATGAGTTTACAAGATGCCTCTCCAAAACATCCAACAAGATTTTTCACGAAATCCAAAAACAACTCTCTCTCTCTCTCTCTCTCTCTCTCTCTCTCTCTCTCTCTCTCTCTCTCTCTCTCTCTCTCTCTCTCTCAAGTTTCTCTATCTTTCTGCTGCGTTTTGCGCGCTCTTCCTCAATACAACAGACCTCTCTATTTATTAGGTAGCCACACGCACAAACATGACCGAATCGAACTATAACTCCCTATCTTATTTAATCTAGTCTCTCTTCTTCTCTAATCACAAGAGGATAAATAACTTTCACTAATTAATCTAATTAGCCAACTAGTCTTACGTAATCATGCATGCACATCTCACATGCACACATGCATATACGCAACCAACTCAGAGTCTGTCTCTGACACTAACTCTTGTCTCAAGTCCAGCCACCACACGACTCCCTCGTGCCTGCTCCGACTTGAACACAAATTAATCTTCACATCCTCTTACAATCAGATCACCTCATGCGTCCATCGCGAAGCCTTGTCTCTATATGCATTGTTTTCTCAGCTCGAACGTCCCGCATGACATCCCCAATCACCACGACCTCAGTTCCCCTTGAACCTAGTCGCCGAACCTCAGTTCCTCCCTGAACTTAGTTCGTTGATCCGTCATTAACCACGTTCACCTTCGAGCAACACCTGCACATGAATCAAACAGCAATCGAGTACGAGCACAAGTCCTTCCCGACTTGACTCAAGATCAGTTTACGCAATATAATGCAAACTCCAGCAAAACCAACAAGCTAACATAAGCATACCCAACTAATGATAATGAATCAAACCAACTATACTATCTAAGCATATCTTAGCAACTCATGAACATCAACCAAATATCATTATGCTAAATCACTTTGCTCTGCCTATTTCATCAATCAAACCATTTTTCATCACATGATCTCACAATATGGCTAACTCGCTACTTTAGATTCGTGTCATATTCAACCAGTGTAAACACCCAGACCCTTGAATAAATTAATGAGAAACCACCATGGAAAAGGATTCTGATGTTTTTCAAAAATAAGCAACACATTATTTTTCTTCTTTTTCTACAGGGTAAAAAACATGTTCCCTCCATTTAGAATAATAGGTGTATTTTATTTTAGAAAAGTCAAACTTTTCTGTAATTTGACTAACATTCAAATTATAAGAATTCTAGTATATAAAAATTATACAACTAGGTTCACAATTCAATTTTTTCGATAGATCACAATGAGCTAGAGCTCTAGCCGACCACATATATATAAATAAAAAAGAATTGACCCAATTTATAAGGAAAGCTAGGTTTGAAAACATCAACAAAAGCATAATTTCCGAGAGTAAAACCAGCAGACATTCCCAAGTTGACAATACAACCTCAACTCGAAATAGAGACGCCTACACCAAAATGCACAATCAGACAACAGACAAGTCTAACACATCTCAACTCACGTGCGAACCAACCAAACGACTGTCACCCTCATAACTCAGACAATGGAGCCCTACTCCCACGCCGCCACAACTCAGTCGGCAAAGCCCTACTCCTAGCTGCCACAACACAACTCGATCGATGGAGCCTTGTTCCCACACCGTACCACTCTGGCACACAAGTTAGCAGCGCATCGCTTTGGAGGTGCGCACATTGGAACAAATCATTGTCGAGAAACGCCAATCTAGAATGGAGAGTCATCACGAAACAAGGATGTAGGAGTAAACCTACAGAAAAAGCTGGTACTTCAAACTGAACTAGACCACACTGTCACTAAGACGACGACCACCGTGGCATGAGAACTGGACTTCCAAAGCAATGCCTTCAAGGAGGACGCGACGTCGCCGTCGCCTGCCCGGTTGCCCAAACTAGGTTTTCACCCAGAAGCCCCAGGGAGGGGAGTGAGGGGACGCCCTAACAACGCCTCCAAGGAGGAGAACTGTGCCCGAGGGCGTTGCCATCATTGATGTCAGCCAAAAACCAGGCAAAACTTTCACCATTGGCTCCCACCTCCAGCCCCTCATGCACGGCCATCCCGTGTAAGGGCCATGACTAAAGCTGCAGCATCACCGTCACCTCATAGTCGCTTTGTCCCTCGACCAACCCAGCGCCACGAAGCTCCCTTGGGCCCAACCTGCAGAAGAGGAGGAGGCTGGGCTAAGAGAGGAGTGATGCAAATGCCAGGAGTCGAGACGGACAAGGTGTCATCGCCACCGAACGCCAGCCAGAGAAGTGGAAGGAGAGCGCGGTCACCACCGATGGTGCCACACAGGCGGTCCCTACCAAAGGCAATAGGTCGGCGCCCATCTTCGCTAGCACCAAAGCCAGAGCGGGTTAGAGGCCCCACACCACCGGGCGTGTGGAACAAACGGCCTCGCCACTGGGTTGTGCCCCCGCTCACACGGAGCGCAATGACACGCTGCCCAACAGCACGTTGCCCTACAACATGGCCAACCGCCATGCGCCTTGCAGCGCCAACGACCATACCCTTGATGATGGCAACGCCTGGAAGGCAGTCATCGCGACCATGGCATAAGTGAGTAGCACACTGGCACACCCATGCAACCAAGGTAAGCACATCGGCACCATCATCAGGACAAACCGGATCTGGCCAGGAGCACAATTGGGACGCACACGGAGACCAGCATCATCGCGGTTGTGCCCTGTGCTATGCGCACAGCCCGGACGAACCATCGAATCTGGCGCAGCACCGCGCAAGCACCACATGGAACTTGAAGAGGTAGCCCAGCGAGAGAGAGTGCAGATACGGCCGGTGGGAGACCCAATCCGCGAGACAAGAGCTGCAAGGCCACCGGGAGCAACGTCCTACCCTGGGCCATCTCCCACGCCACGACGTCGGCCTCGAATGCTAAGAACACCACCACGATGGCGTTGGCTGCCAGTAGGAACTGGATGACACACAGTAGTGTGCCCAGCCAGCTCTCCACCCACCCCTATTGCGTAAGCGCCTTCGCCC
Organism: Phragmites australis; assembly: GCF_958298935.1. Taxonomy (NCBI): domain Eukaryota; kingdom Viridiplantae; phylum Streptophyta; class Magnoliopsida; order Poales; family Poaceae; genus Phragmites; species Phragmites australis. Next base: position 5,266,102 of record NC_084922.1, read on the forward strand.
GCACGTCAACCCATGGTGGCATCATCGGTAACGAGCCCTGTGGTGCCGGTTTCTCAGCACAACATGTTCGACGGAGACCCAAAGCAGACATGTCCCGCGACCGCCTTGGTCACAGGCAGCACCTCGGCGGGTGGTAGGAAGGGTGGTAGCACAATGGAGGCAACCCACAGGAAGGATGAGCACAGGAGGACCCGCCAACGCTTGCTGAAGGGGTACACCGGCTCAACCAAGTCCCTAGTACTAGTGACCGCGGCCGCTGCGTCTAGCCAGGAATGTGAAACAGCCGTGACTTGCTAGAGAAGAAGCTAGACATGCCCCTCTTGCAAACGAGGCACGGATCCAAGGGCACCAAGGGCCCAGACCGAACCACCCGACGGAGAAAACTAGCCAGCACGGGAGGAGAAAGGGAAAAAGGGAGAGGAGAAAAGGAGAGGAAGAGGGAGGGGGAGGGGCCGCAGCCGCCGGAGCAGATCGCTGGTGGCGGCGGCGGTTAGGCGGGGTGCGAAGAGGGGGAGCGCTAGGCGGCGGGGGTGAGTCGCCCCAAGGGGGGAGACGTGAGGCCGCTTCAAGAATTAAAGCAGAGAAAATGATATAAACCATAGATATTTATAATTTAAAATGACTTCACACTATATAGATTTTGTAGCTATAAATAACATATTTTAAGAGAAAACTTTAGTTAAAATATAATTCAAAGAGGGAGGAAAAAAATACCCCTACTACTACACGGAGGGGGGTATTTGCTTTCCTTGTTGCAGTCCCTGTCGTGCAGGCAGACGATCAACACCTATGCTCGGGAGCAAGAACAAAGCAGTTCCCAGGAAAAGCAAAAGCCAGGGTCCAGAGCTAGTCCCGAGAGAACAAAGCGCAAATCGTGCGGAGCGGCAGCATCTTTTGATGGAACCGAGCGGCATCTCGGTGCCTTTTCCGAGCTTCCCTAGTCCTGAATCCTGATCCAGAGCAGGAGAAATGAAGCAGATCGATCATCCGATAGCAAGTGTGAGATCGAAACGCAGACACCGACAGTGACATGATTAAAGACAGACAGGGCCACTTGATTCGCTAGAGCAGCTAGCCTACTACTACCTCGCAAAGCAATTGTTCCAGAAGAGCTTTAAACCTAGGTGCATCAGAATTCAGAGAGGTTGGGAAAAAGAAAAAAAAAAACCAAAGGAAACTGGCCTGTTAATGCCCTCTTTCTTTCTTGTGATCTGCCGGCAGGTTCAGATGAAGTTGCAGAGAGGCTCCCAAGTAGTTTCTAATGTTGAAAGAGATGCCATGTTGAGAGACAAAAGTGGCAAAAATTCAGGGCCATGCTTCTGGAGCTAGTTGAGCTTTCTATCTAGCTCAGATTCCCACTGGATGGATGGGCACCAACATTTCCTACGCATTAACCGGAAGAGCTTCAGGAAGTTAGCTTCGGGTTTGACATAAACAAATAACACCCTTCCTGAATATCAGCCACCTAAAATCTCAAAGGATTTCGACTCCTAGTGTGAACACACGTCCGCATGCTCCAGCGGCGGTTCCCAATGGAAGATTGATTGGGGGAGGGGTTCCTTCGCCGTCAATTTTAGAGGAAGATCTGAGGGACAGATCAGTCCGACGGAGGAGACGACGCGGGGTGGGTGATGATGCAGCAGAGGATGCTTAGTGGGCCAGGGTGAGACGAGGGAGCTCGAAAATGGAGATGTTAGCTCATCGGGAATGGTGGATGCAAATTCGGCAGCGGGAACGCCATCGGAGATAGTTGGGGCGGGCGGACGGGATAACCATGGGATGGGAGGTTGAAAACGGTTGTGAGCCATTGGAAGGATATTCAATGGCTCACAGCCATCACCTGAATTTCTTTCAATTTTAGACATCTTAAGAATAGGAATATGGTCTTGTTATTGAACGCTAGTGTTTGCTTGATTTCACATCAAAGAGAACCAAACGAAAATTTAAAAGACTAGAGGAGTCAAGCCAAGGTGGTAGCAGATGGCTACCACTCAAGTTCATGTTCGGCTGCTATGCAACTCCCAGTGCTGAAACTGAATAAATCATGGTGCCTATACTGCTTTTGGCGTTAGATGTTGAGGGAAATGGTCGTTTAATGCATCAACAGCAAAGGGTGATTGACAAGTTGATTAAAAGCAGTGGGAAATGAAGCTAGAAATTCTGTCATGATTAAGGGGAAGAGAGGGCCCCAGATAATGTTATGTGTTGGGTCAACACCATAGGTAGGCAGTAGTCACCCATAGTCTGCCTCTCTGGTCTGGTAAGCAAGTGCTGTAGTCCGCTACGTGCTCCAGCACTAGCAACTCTGTCCTATTCTCAAAAAAAAAAAAAAAAAAAAAAATCTGTCCTATGTACTCAGGATAGGTCAGCAATTTATCTATATTTTTATAAAACCTATGAGTTATGATATATTTAAATAATATTTATTGTACATCTTACACAATTAAACAGTTTATAATCAAAGTTAATTTCTCATCCTCTCTCCTCTCAATTAAACTAATCAGTATTCTCGCCACTTGAAATAATCAGTATTCTCACCACTTGAAGGTTGAGTTAATCTAATCCTTTAACCACTTGGTTACAGGTTGATACCCAAAGCAGTAGCTAAAGATATGCTATATTATGTGGTCAAATTTGTTAAAACTTGCCAATAGATTGATTTGTTCATGACTCACACTATAGTATAGGGGTGGATCAGATTTCTTTTAGAAAGGAAATATGGCCTAAAAGCTCAGAATTAAACAATCAAAAGTGCAGTTCAGCCAAGTGGAGGATATTTAAGGAGTAGAAATTTTTTCATAGATCCTCCAATATGACAATAAGCACCTCAGAATATAATAAATTAGATTGTTGTCGATCGACACTTTGTCACTTTCTACCAACATGACCAAAGTTCCTCCTCGGTGATATCTCATTAGGGATATCCTTACACTACGGAGCCACGTAGGAGCCTAAGCCCTATAGTAGTTTCTGTCCTAGATCGCTGATAACGACAATGCTCTCTATTGCTCTCTTGAAGAGCAACTTGAGATTTGGGTTGGGGCAATCCACTCAAATCAACTCATTACGTATAAAACAACGCATTTGGTTGTGCTTTTTACCAAATGAACGCATATCGGTGGCGTTCATAAATCCTAATGAACACTTAGTAGCACTTCCACTCGAGGTGCCCATCCCTATCTAGGGCAAGTGGCAGCACCTTGCTTTAATTTTGTTGTAGATAAAGCTAACCACGTCATTGTTACAATTATTGGTGGAAAAAATATTGCACCGATCATGCAGTTGAAAAATGCAACAGCGCCTCTGATCTGGGATTAATCATGGTTTATTGTTGGAAGAAGCAGAAGTCCTCTAACATGTAGGTATGACATGTTTCAAACCCTCTCCCTCCAATAGGAAGGAAAACGATTTTAGACATAGTTTTAAGGTAGGAGAAAAGGCCCTCCAGTGCCGATTTTAGACATAGTTTTAGACATAGCACCGAGTCTTCGGTGGGACCTTCGGGGCACCGAGTCCTTGGGGGCTGCCACGTGCAGCCCCGAGCACTCTCTCCCGAGCACTTTGATGGGACCTTCGGGGCACCGAGTCTTCGGGAGCTGCCACGTGCAGCCCCGAGCACTCTCTCCCGAGCACTTCCTTCTTGGTATTTGGGCTCTGCGGATCATCGGGGAACTAGGGTGCTCGGGAACCAGAAGCGGCGGCCCCGAGCACCTTCTCCCGGGACTTAGCTTCTACCTACCTTGCAGGGTGGTGATATGTGGTGGATGGCCGGCCTGGCCTCGGGACTTAGGGACCCCTGGTTCTAAATACACCGACAGTAGCCCCCGGGCCCGTTGGTAGCCGACGGGACGGAGACTGCGAATGGGCCCTTCGTCGTGACCGAGGCCAAGGCTGGCGCGGACGCCATGTGGCAAGCTTTCGAGGGGTGGCCCTTGCGGACCTAGACCTCAAGTATGTTCCAACCGGAAAATGAGTGGACGCGTGTCCACACAACTTCCGAAGGGTATGATATCCATATGGGTGGCACGCGCGGTTGCCGCGCAGATCGAGGAAAATACGCCTGGCAACCGCTGACATCGCGCGATCGGCGGGAGATTCGCCTGACAGTTGCGCCGATCGAGGCGACGCTTCGCCGAGCGAACCGTTCGGGCGGCAGTTTTTGAATTTTGAGATATAAAAGGGGGAACGGATCGGTCCGTTCCCCTTTTTACGCTCTCTTGCACTTGCCTTCTTCGTGCTCCGAAGCCCTCAGGAAACTCCCAGGCGACCGGAGCATTCTCCCTTCTCTCTCTTTTCACCACCAAAAAACATCCCCCATCTTGCCGAGATGACGAGGGTTGGAGGAGGACGACGGGACAAAACTTCGGACAGCATCTTGCCGGAGTCTCGTCTGAGGAACGAGGAGGCGGCGGATAAGATTAGGAAGCTGCTGGTGCCGGAGGGTCAGGAGGGTGCTGTGGCGGTGAGGCCGGAGACTCTGACGCCGGCGACGACTGTCCCTGGGCGGACCGTCCTCTTCACCTCCTTCGTGGCGGCGGGGCTAGTGCCGCCGTTCTCCGCCTTCTTTCTGCAAGTGCTGGAGACGTACGGCATTCAACTGGTGCATCTAAGCCCCAATTCCGTCGTGGCGTTGGCGGTCTTCGCGCATCTCTGCGAAATGTTCGTGGGGGTGATGCCGTCGGCGACGCTGCTTCGCCACTTCTTCGTCCTTCGGCCGGTGGGGAAGAAGAGGGGGCACTCCACGGCGGACGTCGCGGGGTGCTGCAACCTTCGGCTCCGGGAAGGCCTGGGGGACCATTACATTCGCCAGGTGATGCGCAGCAAGTGGGAGGAATGGCGACGGGACTGGTTCTTCGTCGACATCGACCCCCACGAGCGCCTCGAATTGCCAGAGAAGGCGGCGGAACCTCAGCGATCAACGTGGGAGGCGCCGCCACCAGAAGATGCGAGACTGAAGCCGGTGCTGGAGCGCATTCTGGAACTGCGCGAGGGCGGGCTGACCTCAGTCATGGTGGTGGCGGATTTTCTGCGTCGTCGGTTGGCTACTCTGCGAGAACGGGCCCGGCCGAGCTGGTTTTACACCGGGCCGGAGGACATCACCAGGACCCAGATTGGCGCGAGCTGGGATCTGGGGGCGGCGGAACTGCGGGGGATGACAAGGGTGATCACCGGAACGGAGGATATGAGCCGGGCGGAACTCCCGTGGCCGGAGATGGCGCTCTGTGCCAACCCCAGCCGGGTGGCCATTATGGCGGGGCTGCCGGAGTTCGATGCCCAGGGGCCCGTGGACCGGCCAAGAAGCCGGAGTCCTGAGGCCTCCGAACTCCCCGGGCTGGAGGAACTACTTGGCGATGAGGTCGCTGGTAGCTCGGCGCAGGCTGGTGAAGGGGTCACCGCAAGCGGCAGCCGCCGTACCAGAGAGGAGGGCGCCACTGAAGTTGTTGAGGAGTTGGCGCCGGGAGATCGGGGAAAGCGTCCCCGGGCCTTGATCCTAGTGCCGGATTCTCCGCCGTCGCCGACGGCAGCGGCGGCATTTCCGGTGCTGGAGCCGCGCCTGGTGCGGATGGGGCCTGCATCGGCACCCGCGACCCGCACGGCGGAGACCGAGACCCGTGCGGCGGCACCCGTGGCCCGCACGACGGCGCCCGTACCCCGCGCAGCGGCTCAGCCGAGCCCCCAACGGAAGAGGCGGCGGGAGGAGTCAGGACCGACAGCGCCGGACCCGGACATCAGGCTCCCAGCGGCCAAATGGCGGTATCGGTGAGTCTTCTTGCTTGCTTTTCCATGGGCATTTCCGGCCCGAACTGAGTTTTGACAACTTTCACTTGTCTCCCGTAGGCCGGCTGCAGGCGCTGCTGTGACGGAGAGAGAGCAGGCACCGGGGCCAGAGCCGAGCCTGCCCGCTGCAACAGCGGAGGCCGGCATAGGAACGGCGGAGATGCCAATTGACGTGGCGACCCCTGGGAGAGAGGCGGAGGCGGCGGCTGAGAGAAGGGCGCCGGCGGAACCTACCCCGGGCGCGGAGAGCCCGGGGCGGATAATGGTGGAGGTGGATGTTCTGCCGGGGCCGGCGGACAGGGCGGCCGATGCGGGAATGCGGCCGCTGTCCGAAACCTTGGCTCCGGCGGAGCCTACCCCGGTCAGGCAGAGCCCGGGGCGGATGGCGGCGCAAGGCCCGGTGGAGAGCTCGGCCCCCCTGGAGGCATCCTGCGGAGAAGCCTGGCCCCCCCCAGTGCCCGGCCGGCCTGCCGATCCCTTCCTGGCCGCCATTAAAGGCGTCCAAGTAGCAGTCGGGCAGCTGGGCGCAGTGGTGAGGGCCAAGGAGGGGGAGCTCGAAGCCGAGTGCGCCCGCCTGGCACTGGAGAAGGCGCAGCTGGCGGGCGCCCAGGAGGAGGCCCGTGCGGCAGCCGCGCGGGAGCAGAAACTCCTAGAAGACATCCGCGCGGAAGCCGCGCGGGAACGAGAAACTCTGAAGACCGCGCGGGCAGAGGCCGCGCGGGAACGAGAAGACGCCGCCCGCTTGGCCGAGGCGTCGAGGCAGCAAGCTGCCGAGGCCCTTGCCAGGATGGGGCAGGCGCAGGAGAGGGAGGTGGCTGTCGCAGCCCGGGAGCAGGCCGCGGAGGAGCGGCAAGCCGAGCTGGCCCACCGGGAGGGTGCGGCCGAGAAGACGCGCGCCGATCTCCAGCGCTGGGAAGACGATCTCCAGAAGATCAGAGAAGAAATCAAGCGCTGGGAGGAGGACGTCTTCGTCCGGGAAGTGGACAACGAGCTATCGGCGTCGGATCTTGGTGCCCGGGAGGATTCGGTGGCCCAGCAGGAGGATGTGTTGGCCCGGCGGGAGAATGAGTTGAGTCGCCGAGAAGGCGAACTGAGTCGCCGAGAGGGCGAAGCTGCTGCTGTGACGGCCGTCGCGGCTACCAGGGCGGAGGAGAATGCGAAGCACGAGGCGGAACTGGCCGAGCGTGAACGCGCTTTGTCCGAGATGGTGGCCAAGACGAAGCAGGCTGCCGTCCCCACCGCGGCTGGCGGTGCTCCCGGTCCGGCCGGGGACCAGGGACTCGAGGCACAGCTGCGGGCCGCCAAGGAGAAAATCGAGACTGCCTTTGTCTCGCGGGTCAACCTCGAGCATATGCTGGAGGACATACTCCGGCGGATGCGACGGGCCGTGGAGAAGGGTGGTCTTGGACGGCTTGTCGACGACAAGAAGGGCGACGGCCCCGCACGATAAGTGTTGGGGCTGCAGCAGGTCTGCGAGCGCCTCGAGACCCTGCCCTGGGCAGTCCAGGAACTTGCTGCCCGGGAGGGACGTGGCTTGGCACGTGCCGTGGCCGAGCACGTCCTGGCCTGCTACCGAAGCAGGGACCCGAACTTCCCACTGGAGCCGGCGCGGGAGGGAGTGGTCGAGGCTGAGGGGGAGGTCGCCCGGGCAGCGTTCCGGAGCACCGCCGCTGAGGTGGCGGCCGGCTTCAGGCGAGAGGTGCCGCCGCCGCCAGCCCCCGGGGATGACTCAGAGGATTCAGCCGACGCTTCTGCCGCCGACTAGATCTTTTGTAGCCTCTTTTCTTTTGTTTGTAGATGTAGGAGTGAACCCTTAGAAAATGCCTTGGAAGTATCCTGTGAATATTAAATAGCTGTTTTTCCCTGAGCTCGCAACTCCAGTTTCTCTGTGTGTTCGATGCTTCTTCCGATGTTTTACTTCGAAGTCTCGGGGAGTACTCAGTCGGGCCGTTCCCGACCTTCCCGTCCCCGAGGATGAAGTTGTCTTTGATCGCTGTTACTGGCACAGTCGGCCTTCAAGCTCTCACGAATCCGTATTGCCTAAGTTAAGAACAAAGACAGAGACTTCCTTGTCCAGGAGATGGATTGATCCCGCGCGGAACACGCCGTGCCTGATGAACACTTTTTCACTTTGCGACCACTCAGTTAGTAGAAGGGAGACGCGTGCGGGCGAGAATGTGACCAAGAGTCCTCGCGGTCCGGTGGTGCCCGGGCTTTAAACGGGCCAGGCCGAGCACTGACAGCCCGCCCCCGAGACCTGAGCTCCGGACTACCCGAGTAGCTCGAGCGATAGGATTACCCAGGGCACCCGAGGAATCGGTAGTGCTCGGGGTCCTTAAAAGCGGACCGAACACCACGACCACCACGAAGGGCTTCGGTCAGACGTTATCGCGAGCACGCTACTCTTTTCTGCAAACCGTTCTGTCGTTCTGGGAAAAAATAGTCACGCGGCAGGGTTTTGCGTGCGAGGAGGCCACCTCGCCGAACAGATTAAACCGCGAGAGCCCCCGAGAGTGACTCGAGGACATAAATTTACTTAAAGCAGACTTGTCTGAATATAACCACTCACCGGACAGCTGTCGGCCTTCCAGCTCATCGATCCAGGAGGGATGTGCTTCCGAGCTCGGGTGCCCGGGGACTCGATTCTTTCAACGCAGTGCCCGAGTGCCCAGAGGCATACGAGGCTCCTAGGGTCGGGTGATCTCGACCACCCGAGCCTAAGTGGTAGGACCACCCGAGGACCCTTGGGGCCGACCAAAGGCCGGGGCATTAAAGCCCTCGCGGCCGAGCTGCTTGCGATCGCCAGCCTGTGACTTAAGAGAAAAAATAGGATTTCTTTGTCTGGTGCGCTCTGCCAGTGCGGTACTTGTTATAGACTGCTCTCGTTTTCGACCCGAGACCTCTCGAACACCCAAACCGGCGGACAAGAGCGGGCAGAGGCATAACCCAGAGGTCCTATGGTTTGGTGGCGCCCGGGTATGACAGACCAGACCGAGCACCGATAGCCCGCTCCGGGGGCCCGAGCTCCGGACTACTCGAGCAGCTCGAGCGATGGGATTACCCGGAGCACCCCGAAACTCGGTAGTGCCCGGGAGCCTGTCACGACACCGAACACCACAGCCTACCATGGCGGACATAAGTCAGCGGCGACTGCTCGCATGCATACCGATCGGGATTCTTTTGTCAGCGGGGAAAAAGAGAGAGCGAACTTTTTCTCGCACAACCGAGCTCCTCACCAGACAGATTAAACATACGGAATCCAGAAAAAGTATTTTGACATAGCGATTGCTTATTAAAAAACTTAATGTGCAATATTTACAAGGTTGGGCGACAGCGACTTACCCCACGGGGCGAAGCCTTCATACTGCTCGGGCAGGGAGAAGCCCCCGGCCTTGCTAACTTGAACCGCGAGCACGACAATCTACGGGTAGAAGCGTCGAAGATGCTCGATGTTCCACGGATTCGGGAGTGGCTGTCCTTCCTCCGTCGCCAACCTGAAAGAACCTGCCCGGGGGATCGCGATCACGGTGAAGGGACCTTCCCACACAGGGGACAACTTATTCATTCCTTCACGCGACTGGATGCGTCGGAGAACTAGGTCCCCCACCTCGAGAGACCGGGCCCGGACATGGCGCAGATGATAACGCCGCAGACTCTGCTGGTACCGAGCCGCTCGGACAGCAGCAAGCCGTCAGCGCTCTTCCAGGTAGTCCACGTCGTCGCGCCTTTGATGCTCCTGCTCACCCTCAGAGTATGCATGCACTCGAGGGGAGCCCAGAGTGAGCTCGGAGGGGAGGACTGCTTCGGCGCCGTAGACGAGGAAGAACGGAGTCTCCCTGGTGGCGCGGCTTGGCGTAGTCCGATTGGCCCATAGCACGGCTGGCAGCTCGTCTACCCATCCCTTTCCGTGCTTAGCGAGTACGTTATAGGTCCGGGTTTTGAGGCCCTTCAGTATCTTCGCATTGGCGCGCTCGATCTGCCCGTTACTCCGAGGATGAGCGACGGAAGCGAAGCAAAGCTTGATGCCGAGATCTTCGCAATAGTCCCCGAACAAGGCACTAGTGAACTGGGTGCCGTTGTCGGTGATGATTCGATTGGGGACACCGAAGCGGCTGGTGATGCCGCGGATAAACTGGAGCGCCGTGTTTTTGGTCACCTTGACGACTGGGACCGCCTCCGGCCACTTAGTGAATTTGTCGATAGCGACATATAGGTATGCATAGCCCCTGACTGCTCGGGGGAATGGACCCAGAATGTCCAAACCCCAGACCGCGAAAGGCCATGAAAGGGGAATGGTATGGAGAGCCTGAGCTGGCTGGTGAATCTGCTTTGCATGGAACTGGCATGCCCTGCAGCGCCGAACCAGCTTGGAAGCATCCTGGAGAGCTGTAGGCCAGTAGAAACCTTGCCGGAAGGCTTTCCCGACCAGCGTGCGGAACGATGAATGGCCACCGCACTCGCCCTCGTGGACCTCAACGAGAAGATCGCCGCCTTCTGCCCGAGAGATGCATTTCAGGAGGACACCTCCTGCGCTACGTCGGTAGAGATCCCCATCTACTATGGCATAGCGTTTGGACTGCCGAGCAACCCTTTCGGCAGACGCCTCATCCCCAGGTAGGAACTTTTCTTTCAAGTACCCTCGGATGTCAGACATCCACGAGGCATCTTGAGAACATTCGGCGAGCACAGCGCACTCGCCGGACGGCGGCGCCCTGACGGGGCTTCCCACTGAGGGTACCGCCGGGGTCCCCTGAATTGAGTTCGAGGTTTCCCCTTTATCCTGTTCGGCAGGCAGGACGGAAGGCCGTGCGAGTCTTTCTTCAAAGACTCCGGCAGGGGCGCGCGCACGTGAGGAGGCCAGGCGAGAGAGCTCGTCGGCCGGAGCATTATCGCGGCGAGGGATATGCCGTAATTCGAGGCCGTCGAAGCGTCTCTCGAGCTTTCTGACTGCATCCACGTACGCTGCCATTTGAGGATCCGTGCACTGGTACTCCTTGGAAACCTGGTTGACGACCAGCTGGGAGTCCCCTTTGACCAGGAGGCGACGAATCCCGAGCCCCACCGCAGCCCGGAGGCCGGCGATGAGACCTTCATACTCCGCCATGTTGTTGGATGCGCGGAACTGCAACTGTACGACGTACCGGAGCTCTTCACCTGTTGGGGAGGTGAGAACCACTCCGGCCCCTGCGCCTTTCAGCGAGAGGGAGCCATCGAAGTGCATAACCCAGTACCCGGGCGCGTCGTGCCCAGGATAGGCAGAGATCTCTTCTGGGATGACGCAGGGGACGGGCGTCCATTCTGCCAAGAAGTCAGAGAGTGCCTGGCTTTTGATTGCCTGGCGACAGACGAAGTGTAGGTCGAACTCCGCCAACTCAACCGCCCATTTGACAACGCGCCCGGTGCCCTCCCGGTTCCGGAGAATGGGTCCCAGTGGATAAGTGGTAACCACCGAGATCTTGTGCGCCTGGAAGTAGTGGCGCAGCTTCCGGGAGGTGACGAGCACGGCATAGAGTAGCTTCTGCGCCTGGGGATACCTTGTCTTGGCCTCCCGGAGGACCTCGCTGACGAAGTACACCGGTCGCTGTACCCGGCGGGCCCGGATGGTGGCCCCACCCGGGGGGCTGCCACAGCCCCCAGGGTCGGTGGTATGGTCGGGGCTAGCCGGGCACTCGGGCTCGATTCCTTGGCTAGGAAGAGCAGTGTGTTCGGGCTCGACCCCTTGCCCAGGGGGAGCCGCGAGGATAAGTGAACGGTCAGGGGCCTCTGGGAGCTGGGACCCAGCACCCGGCCCCGAACATTCGTCGTTCTCCACCACCAGCACTATGCTCACGACCTGTGGAGTGGCCGAAACATAAAGTAGTAGGGGCTCACCTTGGGAGGGAGCCACCAAAACGGGTGGCGAGGTAAGGTACTTTTTTAAGTCGCGGAAGGCCTGCTCGGCTTCCGACGTCCAGTCAAAACGACCGGATTTCTTCAAAAGCTTGAAGAGGGGGAGCCCTCGCTCCCCGAGCTTGGAGATGAAGCACCAGAGGGCGGCCATGCAGCCGGCGAGGCTCTGGACCTCCTTGAGTCGAACCGGGGGTCGCACCTGCTCGATGGCCCGGATCTTCTCCGGATTGACCTCGATTCCTCGGTCAGAGACCAAGAAACCAAGGAGCTTGCCCGCCGGCACCCCGAAGACACATTTCTCCGGGTTGAGCTTGAGGCGGGTAGAGCGGAGACTATTGAAAGTCTCGGCAAGGTCCTCGAGCAGGGTGGCGCGATCTCGGGTTTTGACCACGAGATCGTCGATGTAAGCCTCGACGTTGCGGCCAACCTGCGAGTTAAGAGTGATACGAATGGCGCGCTGGAAGGATGATCCAGCGTTGCGCAGGCCGAAAGGCATTGACATGTAGCAATAAGTCCCCACCGGGGTAGTAAAAGCAGTTTTTTCCTCGTCCCCTACGGCCATGCGAATCTGGTGATACCCAGAGTTTGCATCTAGGAAGCACAAAAGATCACATCCCGCAGTTGAATCTACGATTTGATCAATGCGAGGTAAGGGGAAGGGATCTTTAGGACAAGCCTTGTTAAGGTCGGTGTAGTCCACGCACATGCGAAGCTTGCCGTTGGCCTTCGGGACGATGACTGGGTTTGCTAGCCAGTCGGGGTGGAGGACTTCTCGGATGAATCCGGCGTCGAGGAGCTTGCGGACCTGCTCGCGGATAAACTCCTGGCGCTCTGGCGCCTGCCGCCGGACCTTCTGCTTCACTGGGCGGGCGTCCGGACGCACAGCCAAGTGATGCTCGATCACCTCCCTAGGGATCCCGGGCATGTCGGACGGTTGCCAGGCAAACACGTCCACGTTAGCCCGGAGGAAGGCGACGAGCGCGCTTTCCTATTTGCTGCCCAGGTTGCTGCCGATACGGACAACCTGGGTAGCGTCTTCGCCCACCTCGACCTCCTTCGTTGGAACAGAGGTGTCGGCGGCGAGTCGGGGTCTAGATGAAGAGGGTCCCGGGCCCCCCTGAAGAGCCATCAACCTCGGCCTGCGCTGAGACCAGAGCCATGTATGATTGTTCGGCGCAGGAGACAGCGCCGCCGGAGTCGGCGATCACGGAGATAGAGCCTGCGGGGCCGGGCATCTTAACCGTAAGGTATGCATAATGCACGGCCATCATAAACTTGGCGAGCGCCGGGCGCCCGAGGATGGCGTTGTAGGGGAGAGGGAGCTCCGCAACATCGAAGAGGACGCACTCCGTGCGGAAGTTGTCCCGGCTCCCGAATGTGACAGGCAACTCAACCTGCCCGAGGGGCAGGGAGTGCCCGGGAGTTACTCCACAGAAGGGGAGGGACGGCTTTAGGCATCGGGAAGATACTTGCAGCTTCTCAAAAGCCTCTTTGGAAAGGAGGTTGTGGCCGGCACCACCGTCGATCAGCACTCTGCCGACCTTAACATTGCAGATAGTGGGAGACACTACCAGAGGTAGCCGTCCCACGGCTGCAGTACTGACGGGGTGATCAGCCATGCTGAACGTGATCGGAGCATCCGACCACCTCAGGGGTCTTGTGGCCTCCTCGCTCGGGGTTGCCGAGCACACTTCGCGCCGCATGACCTTGATGCCACGGCGCGAGCAGGGTGTGTAAGCGCCCCCGTCGATGAAGGCGACCGCATGCTCGGGCTCCTGGAAGCCGAGCTCGGCGTTGTTGGGGACGACCTCGGTATCGCCTCCTCCGCGGGACTCGTCGCGCTCCCTCTGGCGCTGCTCCACGAGTCCTTTGACCGTACGACACTCCGTGAGGTCGTGCCATCTGGTCAGGTGTATGGGACACCATTTACCTGGCTCGGGCCCCGCGGGAGCGGGGGCCCTTGCTGGAATAGGAGCTCGGCCAGGGGCCGGGGCTCTTGCTGGAGCTGGCGCCCTAGCCGGTGCCGGGGCCCTCGCGGGCACAGAGGCCCGAGGAGGAGCCCGAGCAGGGGCCCTGACGGGGCGCCGATCGACACCCGGCTGACGCTCTTGCCGGTGATCGGGCTCTTGCGGTACCCTGTGAGCGGGGACTTGGGCTGGCTCGACGGGAGCTGCCTCGCGCTTCCTTCTCTTTTTCTTTTCCCGCTTATCAGAGCGGGAAGAACTTGGCTGATCGGAAGCGGGGCGAGGAGCATGCCACGCCCTGGCCTCCGCAGCCTTGGCGCACTTATCGGCCAGTGCGAAAAGTTCCGCAGGGGTCTCGATCTCGTGCGTACCTAGCTTCTCGAGCATCCGCTCGTCACGGACGCCCTGCCGGAAAGCAACAATAACAGCATGGGGGGCCACTCGCGGAATAGTGTTGCGAACCTGGCTGAAACGCTGTATAAATCGCCGTAGCATCTCCCCTTCCTGCTGTTGGACGGCGTGGAGGTCGCACTCCAAACCGGGACGTGCGAACGTGCCCTGAAAGTTGGCCACGAATTGGTGGCACAGGTCATCCCAGGAGTTGATAGATCCTGGGGGTAAGTTCATAAGCCAAGAGCGGGCGGAACCCCTCAAGGCAACATGAAAATAGTTTACCATCACCTTTTCGCTGCCTCCGGCCGCTTGGACGGCCGTCGTGTAGATCTGGAGGAACTCGACGGGGTCGATGGACCCGTCGTACTTCTCCGGCAGCTCGGGGCGGAACTTGGAAGGCCACCTCACCAGGCGGAGCTCGGTGGTGAAGGCACGGCAACCGGTGCCGTACCCCGCAGCACGAGCGGGGGTTCTCGGTGGCGAGAAGCGGCGAGCCGGGGATCCCCGGTGGTCGTGGGCCGGGAGAGAGGAAGCCTGGTCCTCTGCCCCAACCCCCTGCCGGGTCTCCCGCTGACGTTCGAGAGTGACTCGGGCATCTTCGTGGCCCCTCCGCTCGTCAAGGTGCAAACGAAGGTCCCGGGCTCCGGACATGGCCAGGGGGACGGCACTCCGCCTGGAGACCCCTCGGCCCGTGCGGGTGTTGCCCGCTGAGGAGCCGGCTCTGGCGGCACCGTGCTGAGAAGTGGCGCGAGGACTCCCGGCCTGCACCTAGCGACGAGCAGTGCCGACCAAAGCGACGACATCTTGCATCCACCGGCCTTCCGGAGTGTTTGGCGTGGCCTGAATGGGCGGGTGTCTGAGGAGAGCTTGTGCTGCAAGCAACGCGCTCCCTGGGCTGGCCTCACTGAAAGCGAGCCTGCGCCGAGGCGGCACCCGACGTGGTCCAGAGGCAGACCTGGCGGCCGGGGTCCCGACCACCTGCTGGGGGTCGGAAAGTACGTCGGCAGCGGCGGCGGCGCTGATGGGCCCAGCGCCTTGATCCCCTTGGGCGGGAAAAACCGCACGCGTGGATGGCGGCTGCCGCGGGCACGCAGCAGCGACGGGGCTTTCTTCGTGGGGCAGCGTTCCGTTACTGGAAGTGGAGCCGGAACGCTGGAGACGGTGCCCACCGGCCATCTTTTCCTGTGGAGAAAAAAGTGAAACAAACAATCCAGGGATATTCCCCCCTACCTGGCGCGCCAGCTGTCGGAGAGTGAACTCCTGTCGCAGGGATCCCGAGAGACCCCTTTTTAGAGATTCGGCCGGGGGGATGATCCTGGAAAAGCTTGTGTGGGAAATAATCGGGAACGGAAATAAATGCGATGCCTGGTGGGAGACGATCACCCTAATGCAAGGAAAAGTGGGTACGCCGGGTTTTAGACAGGTTCGGGCCGCACAGAGGCGTAACACCCTACTCCTGTATGAGCGCTATATTTATCCTTGAAGGGGATTCTTCAAGGAGGTATCTGGTTCTAAGGGGAGAACTGTTTACAAAGAGCTTGAGGCTCTTCTGTTCTAGCTTAACTTGAGCTAGTTCGAGTGTCTGTCGATCTATCTTTGGCCTGGTTCGCCGGAGATTGTTGGTTGTCTGGTCTCTTGGTCGTCTTGTGGTCGGGGGCTCTTGCTCTCTCCTCCTTTCTTTAGTGTTCTTCATCCTTTCCTTTTATAGGCGCGCCGACCTCAACATATCCTGAATGGGAAAGAGGGGACGTGAATGCTAAGGTGCCACGGAGAAAGGCGTAATCATTTCATCTTGGCGAAGTGATAGGGGCGGTGGAGAAATGCGGCGTGCATTCGACCACCAGCCGCTGCGGGAGCCTCGGGGCGCCATGAAAGGGGCCCACCGGGCAGCCTCAGAGGTGCCCGGTGCGCCCACCCTGTCTTGTTCTTCTGCCAGGGCAGGGTGGCAGGCCGAGCGCTTCGATTCTGGCAACGTTATCCCGAGGCACCTGGATGAAACGGGACGGGACCCGTGCATTTAATGGACCCACGCCCCCCTGCCAGTGCATGGCAGGGTCTGACACTGGGGCGTGGGCAGCTGAGAATATCAGGATGTCAGGATGTCAGACCGCGCGTGCCTATTAAATGCGGCATTGGGCCTTTGACTGGATGACACCCTGACGACGGGACCCTTCGGGTCGTTGAATGATCTTGCGCGAACCTTCGGGGAACCGAGTCCTCGGGGGCTGCCACGTGCAGCCCCGAGCACTCTCTCCCGAGCACTTCGGTGGGACCTTCGGGGCACCGAGTCCTCGGGGGCTGCCACGTGCAGCCCCGAGCACTCTCTCCCGAGCACTTCGGTGGGACCTTCGGGGCACCGAGTCCTCGGGGGCTGCCACGTGCAGCCCCGAGCACTCTCTCCCGAGCACTTCGGTGGGACCTTCGGGGCACCGAGTCCTCGGGGGCTGCCACGTGCAGCCCCGAGCACTCTCTCCCGAGCACTTCGGTGGGACCTTCGGGGCACCGAGTCCTCGGGGGCTGCCACGTGCAGCCCCGAGCACTCTCTCCCGAGCACTTCGGTGGGACCTTCGGGGCACCGAGTCTTCGGGAGCTGCCACGTGCAGCCCCGAGCACTCTCTCCCGAGCACTTCCTTCTTGGTATTTGGGCTCTGCGGATCATCGGGGAACTAGGGTGCTCGGGAACCAGAAGCGGCGGCCCCGAGCACCTTCTCACGGGACTTAGCTTCTACCTACCTTGCAGGGTGGTGATATGTGGTGGATGGCCGGCCTGGCCTCGGGACTTAGGGACCCCTGGTTCTAAATACACCGACAATAAAATTAATTAATTTTGTTTGATAATTTTTAGATTGTATGTGCATATCTATATATTGTAATTATAATCAAGACTGACTAAGGTTATAGAAAAAAAGAGTTGATATTTTTGTCTTAGAAAATTTGCATATGCTGGATGATCCGACGCTAGAGACTTTATATACGTTAGATGTTCTGATGATAGGGGTACTGTGCATGCTAGAGCATTATAGAAGGAGGAGGTCAGGTGCTCAATGCGCCAAATGGTACGGCGTTGGGTAGAAGTGTACGCTGGATTAGTTTTTCCAGGGAATTTTTTTTCATATGAATTGTACATGTCAAAAGATTCGACGCTAAGCAATATGTACGCCAGATGCTTTTTCAGACCATTTGTTGTAGAGAGGTTGCAAAATGACTTCTGGTACTATCGGTGATATGGGGATTGGGGGTTCCCGAGTCTCGAGGCCAGGACAGTACGGTGCCACGTGGCATCATCCTTTGGGGACCATCTCCCCGAGGGCCCGAGAAAAGACAGTTCCGGGAGGGGGTTCTCGAGGCTAAGAACAGTTGGCCCTCGAGTACCTGGAGTTCCCCGAGGACCCGAGAAGAGTCAAGTCCGGGAGGGGGTGCTCGGGGCCATGAACAGTTAGCCCCCGAGTACCCGGAGTTCCCCGAGGACCCGAGAAAAGACGAATCCGGGAGAGGGTGCTCAGGGCCAAGAACAGTTGGTCCCCGAATACACAGAGTTCCCTGAGGACCTGAGAAGCTCTTTGCCAGTGGACCCCACAAGGGCTCCACGGTGAGGTGTCAATCGGTGGGAGGCCCGATGCTGCATTTAAGAGGGAGCATGGCTTGTCACATCCAACCATTCCCCCACGCCTATCGTACTGAGTACGTCAGTCCCTGCCACCGCCTGGTAGGAAGGCGTGGGGACATTCAATGCGACGGGTCCAATCGCACGTCACCTTGCGGGGCCCATAAAGGAAACGGCTTGAAGATATCATCGCTGGGCTCGAGGCGTATCGCCTGCCACCCTGCTGCGTCAGACCGTGTCAGATCTGCTATGACCAGACGGGCATGCGGGGATTTTTAGTTGCTGGCCGGTGGGCCCCCCTGCGCCTGCTAAAGTTTGGGCGTAATGACTGACGAGACCGTCCAAGGGCGCATTTTCAACCCCTGTAACATCAAACTATAGACCCATAATGATTGTTTTCCATTTATAGCCTACGGGAACTCGTGCCCCCGTTTTGGGCACGCTGAGCCTCCCCTCTGTAGGATAAAAGGGGGGAGCACTTCGTAGAAGAACTGGGTGAAGTCAGGCTAAGTGGAGGCGAGAAGAAGTAAGACCGAAGCTCAAGACTTAGACAAAAAACCTTGTAACACAGAGCTCCAGAGAAAGGCATTCCAAGAGCATTAATAGCAAATCAAACACACATGAGTAGGGTATTACGCTCCGTGCGGCTCAAACCTGTCTAAAATCCCTTGAGCATTTACTCCTACTAGCCAACGATCATCTGTCCCGTCTAGATCTCATACATTAGCATTAAATCTACGTACGAGGTAGATCCAGAATCAGTCCCCGGCTGAATCTCAAAGGGGGTCCCCTAGGATCCCTGCTTGCGGTGTTCATCCACCGATAGGTACGGTTGTACTCGTCGGATAGTCCGGTGATGAGCAGTATGAACACCGGAGGATACACCAAACCAATATTTTTAGAGAGGATGCAACATGACTGATATGAGGAGATGAACACGCCGGCTGGTCTGACACTCAGAAGGGGTGAACACCGGATCATCCAGCGTTTACAATTCATCTGGTATGAGTTCTTCAATAGAGAATTTTTTATTTTGACTAATCTATAATGATGTTGGAGATGCATGTTTGTTTGTCTTATGTCATGCAGGTGATGAATGCAATTTGACGGTTAACGGTGGGATGATCAGAGCTAAGCGGGGTGCTTGGTGTTGCAAAATAGAGGAGGTTGGACGGAGTAAAGGGTGATCTTAGTTGTTCATATGGAGATCAATCAAAGCATAAAAGGATGGATGAACACGGCGTGTTAACAAAGTCAAGAGAAGGGGATGTCGGTGCAAATGACAAGATGACTCGAGGCATCAGGAGTGAGAGACTTGTCGGCGGTCAAGATCGCAAGTGGTGGTGAGTCACGCTTTGAGAAGCGTGCAAGATGATATTACGATTTAGCCTCAAAATCGTGGACATATGGAATGTATGTGGCATCATCATGAAACTTACGTCAAGCTGAAGCTAAGTCATGAAGGTGTCATGATCATTCAATAGATGGAACAAAGGATGGACCAAAATGCCCTAGTAGTAGATAGGAATGCATTAGAAGAAATGGATATTTTGGGTATAAGGAAACTTAAGGGCCAATGAACCTCTCTTATCTATAAATAGAGAGGTAGTGCTATATGAGAGGGTTAAGCTAGCCATATGAGAGTCTTGTGCTAGGGTATTAGAGTGAGAAAGAGCAGAACCTAGCCTATGTATTAGGTGAGAGTTTTGGTGAGCTAAATATTTTGAAATCTGCCGAAAATAGGCTATTCTTAGCAAGTAATAAAATTTATGTTTCCTTTAATACTTGTGCTAATCTCCTTTTAGTTTCCTTCTATCGGCTTCCTTGCTTTGGTTGCAAGTTTTTTGGTTTTTGTTGCCATTTTCATTTTAGTCTTTGAGCTGAAATTTTTTCACCTTGTGAAGTTATTTTTCTTGTTGCTAGATGTATAAAATTTATATACAAAATTGGTCTTAAATTCCCTTTTCTTTAGATCATCAACATAGAGAGTTTGTTTCCTCATGTGCTTTTTTCTTTAGATTGAAGTGTTTTCCCTTCAAGTTGCTATCTTGTATGGCTATAACTCTTGGAATAAGTCTTAATGGAACCTAGGGTTCTTATATATGTAAGAGAGCCCGACTTCTTCGATGTTTTTAGTTGCAACTTGCTATTCTCTCTGATTTTTCTTCCTCTCTTTGTTTTAAGGTGCGTTGAGTGACAAAATAGGAGAAGACCATCAGTTTGAAAAGAAATTGGTAAGACATATATTCAACCCTCCTCTCTAGTCATCATTCTTGGTCCAACAATTGGTATCAAAGCTGGTTTGATCATTTGTTGACTTTAACCAGCTTTGTGATCTGTAGACGACAATGGAGAGATATGAAAAGATCTCACTCTTTGAAGGTCATGACTTTTTTATTAGAAGATGTGCATTAAGGCTTATCTCCTAAGTCAAGGAAGTACAATATGAGAGTTTATAGACTCCAACTATGAAATCCTTACTGCTCATACTTCTTAGGCCTAAATTGAATAATATGAAGCCAACATCAAGGCTAGAAATATATTTTTCACGAGTCTGAGTCATAGAGTTTGACAACGTTTAGCACCTTCATACTGCTTGTGAGATTTGATCCACTCTTAGTGTCTTTAATGGGGGCACAAACCAAATCAAGGCTTGGCTCCAGAGCACGTACAATCAAGAATATCATATGTTCGTACAAGGTCCTGAAGAGTCTTTTGGATGCCATGTTTGCTCGATTTGATGGTATTATTAGCAACCTTAGATTCATTGGGGTTTTGTCATACTTTGATCATGAGAGGGCGATCAAACTTCTCTATGCTCTTGACCGTAGCATATGGGGAGTGAAGATCTTGAGTATCGAGGAGTCATTCAGTTATGACATATTGACTTAATGATGAAATTTTTAGTAAGCTCAAGTCTATTGAGATAGCCAAGGCTGTTAGGATAGGTCTCAGAAATCCTTTGTCTCAGAATATGGTGTTGGTTTCAGGCTCTAGCAGTGGCACTTAGGATGGAGTTGTTTTGCTGGTGCTAAAACTTCACCTAGTGAATTTACTTTGTCTTCATTGGTCTCTATCACTGAAGAGCAGGTGGACGTACTTGATGATGATTATTTGACTTTGATTGTGAAGAAGTTCATCTGCTTCTACAACAATCGATAAAACCATAGGAGAGGTGGTTCTCGTGCTTGTTATGAGTGTGGTGACACCATTTATTTCAAGGTAGATTGCCTAAGGCTCAACAAGAAGGAATATCACAACCAGGACCACGATAAGCATAAGAAAATCAAGAAGCCCTTCTTGAAGAACCGTGACAAGTTGGTCAAGAAGGCAAGAAGGGCGGCATCTCGAGCTTTCATGGTGGTGCTTAGCGATGTCGACACTTCCTCAAACAAGGAGAAGAGCTCAGAGGAGGAGCCGCCCGTGAAGAACAAGAGGAAGAACAAGGATTCCATTGGCCTTTGATTCATAGCGGACGACAAAGATAGCAATCCCGAGCTTGATCCTTCTGAGGTATCACCTTCCTACGACCAGCTTTCTATTCAGGTTGATACATTGAATGACTCTCTCGTTAATCAGGATAGGTTACTTAAGAAAGCGGTTGGTGAGTTAAAAGATCTTAAGTCTAGGTATGAGTGTATGACAACTGAGTTTGGCTTATTTAAGTCTAGGGCAAAGGATGATGAGTGTGATAGTTGACTTGTTGTCATGCATGAGCTTATCGAGCTTTAGACTTTGCATGCTCAAGTCACCGGTCGACTTGAGACTGTTAACAAGAATCTCTTTGAGTAGGAGTTTAGGTCTACTCTCTTGGACGCTTGTAAGAATTGTCCTTTGCTTGCAAAGGATGTTGAGATGAAACACAAGTGCATCAAGGAGCTAGAGTCTAGATTGGATAGTATTGAGTGTTCTAAGGATAAGCAGTTAAATTGTTCCACTTGTATTGTCTTTAAGGACAAATTCAGCCGGGTTAAAGTGCAAGTTCGAAAGCTCATGATTGAGAATGAGTATATCCTTTCTCTAGTGGAGAAATGCTCAGAAGGCAAGAGCAAAATAAATCTGATTTTGGTCAAGATCAAAATATGCATAGATAAGGCGGGTTTGGCTTTAGGGTTGGGTTTTGTGATGGTGGCTTACAATGGGTTAGTAAGACTATTTTCACCACACCTACTACCCATGAGGTCAAGAAATCTATTATTAATGCCACATCACAACCCACTAAGAAGAAACCTACATTACAACCCACCAAGAAGAAACCCACACTACAACCTAACAGAGCTCAATAACTTAAGATGAAAGCCTATGTGAGAGAGTCTAGAGTGACCATCAGTCAAGTACCTAAGAGACTCTACAACCGTACCACTACCAGAGAGAAGGTCACCTAGTTGAGTTTTGCTTTTATCATAGGAGGTTTGAGCAGCGTGAGTAGAAGTGGAGTACTTGAGATATGTACCGCCCCTTTGTTGATGTAGATGATACTTTTTCTTTCTCTTACTCACGAGATTCTAACGCTCTTCAGTTTACTCCTAGAGGTAGTATCCGACGTGGATCTTACCATAATTCATATGGTTCAGGTTCACATGTCAGAGGCTTTGAGTCGCAGCACTTTGACGGATCACATTTTCCTTATCGTGGTACTCGCTCTCTATGCACTAGGGTTGATTTGCATGCACCTGCTTTTACTGCTTCAGGGCGGATGACTCAGTACTAAATTCCCAAGAGGTTTCTGTCTAACCCCAGTACTGAGCCATCCATCTACTATTCATCTTATATATAGGTGGTAGGCAGAGGTCTGAAGAACAAGTAGCTCATCGACTCCGGTTGTTCGAGCCATATGATTGGAGATGTATCATGGTTCTCCAACCTCATCCCGATGAAGCGACATGAGTACATCATATTTGGGGATGGCAGGAAAGGTAGAGTGAAGGCCAAATGTATGGTAAGAATGAGTGAGAGTTTTACTCTCAAGGATGTGACTTTTGTGGAGCATCTGAGATACAATTTGATCTCTGTATCTCAGTTGTTGTATGAGGAGTACGCTTCAAGCATGATTCTTCCCGAGTTCTTGATTCATCAGATGCTTTGATTTGTCAGATTTATTGAGTTGGGAGAGTTTTTGAGTCAATTTTTCTAGGGTTTTTTTTTGTTCTTCTCGGTGTTTAATAGCTCAACTCTCTTATGAGATTTAGATGTGGCATAGGAGACTAAGGTACATAAGTTTTGATTTGCTCTCTCATTTAAGTGCCACTACTTGATCCGAGGATTGCCCAAACTCAAGTTTGAGAAGAATCTTGTTTGCGCTCCTTGTCGTCTTGCCAAGATGGTTGCCACTTCTCCCCCACCAGCCAATTTGGTGATGACTCAATGAATAGGAAAACTTTTACATATGGACACTGTTGGTCCATCCCGAGTTCGTTGGGTGGGAAGTGGTATGTATTTACCATTGTTAATGATTACTCTTTCTATTCTTAGGTCTTCTTTTTTGTGAGCATGGATGAAGTATTTTCATACTTTCAGAACCTAGCATTGTGATTGTTCAAGGAACTTGTTGGTGCATTGAAAACAATTTGCAATGATAATAACACTGAGTTCAAGAACTATCTCTTTGATAATTTCTAACTTAAACATGGCATTGAACATCAATTTTATGCATCACGCATTTCTCAGTAGAATGGAGTGGTTGAGAGCAAGAATCGAACTTTGGTTGCGATGTCTAGGAAATTTTAGACAGAGGGTATTAGCACAGCTTGCTATATCTCCAATTGGATTTTTTTTCGCTCAAATTTAAATGTGACTTATTATGAGTTGCGCTTTGGGAGGAAGCTAAATGTTTCTCACTTGAGAATTTTTTGTTGTCATTGCTTCATCCTAATACGTGGCAATCTTTACAAGTTCGAGTCGTATTCTTCCGAAGAAATTTTCTTAAGGATTTATAATCTTGACACTAACATCATCATAGAATCTTGTGATGTGACCTTTGATAAATCAACCTTTTGTGCTAGCCCTATTCTTGAGTATACATGTGATCAAGATTTGAGTGAAAGTATATTTGTAGATGACTGTGAACCAGTTCTCAATGATGATGAAGATGATCTACTATTTCCTACTATCACACCTGTTCTTGAGCTAACTCTTGCTTCTTCGACACATGCAAAGGGTCCTGCATCGCCCACCAAAATTGACATCCGGCACCTTCCGTAAATTTCATGATAATTCGGACTCGATTTGCAAATCCTTGTAACATCTACTTCCACTTCAGCTGCTCTTGATGCATTGAAGGGAGATCTTTTCACAATGCGAGGCTTGTCAACACATTCAGCGGAAACATCCCTAGCAACTGATGATCGGCAACCTTGGTGAAAGGGTAACTAGGTCCAAATCTACTCAACATGCTCATTTCATGGATTCTACATTTGTTGCTTCTTTTGAGCCCTATGATATTGGACACGCTCTTTCGGATTCAAATTGGGCCAATTCCATGTATGAAGAAGTAGAAAACTTTAAGAGAAATCAAGTTTGGGTCCTTTTAGAACCACTCCCAAATATTCACACCATATGCATCAAATAGGTTTTTAAAAACAAACATAGGGAGGATGGGTCAGTAGTTAGAAATAAGGCAAGACTTGTGGCTCAAGGTTTCAATCAAATAAAAGGGGTAGACTTTGGAGAGACCTTTGCTCCAGTAGCTAGACTAGAATTTATTAGGATCATCCTTACATTTGCAGCATCCTAGAGCTTCAAGTTGTACCAAATGGATATCAAGAGTGCTTTTCTAAATGGGTTCATAGAGAAAGAGATCTATGTCAAGCAACCTCTTGTTTTGAGTACTTTAAATACTCTCATAGAGTATACAAACTTCATAAGGCTTTGTATGAGCTTAAGCAAGCGGCTAGGGTTTGATATGATAGGCTTAAGTCCTTCTTGTTAGAGCATGGGTATGTAATACGGTCGGTGGATTAAACTTTATTTATCTTCAAGCATGATAATAATTTTCTATTTGTTCAGATATACATAGGTGATATTATTTTTTATTGCTCTTCTCATGCACTTGTGGCTAAGTTTGTAGAAACTATGAGCAGAGAATTTGAGATGTTGATGATAGACGAGCTCAACTTCTTTCTTTTGCTGCAAATCAAGTAATCCAAGCAAGTTACATTCGCTCAACAGGCGAAGTACACCAAAGATCTGCTGAAAAAGTTCGACATGAGCGATGCAAAGCCCTTGGTGACACCGATGGTTACCTTGATCGTGTTTGATCTGGATGAAGATGGCAAGTAGGTAGATCAAGGAGCATGATTGACTCCCTCCTATACCTGACAGCGGCAAGACTCGATATCTACTTCGTCGTATGCTTGTGTGCCCATTTCCAAGCATCACCAAGGACATCTCATCTTCAACCGATGAAGCGCATATTGAGGTATCTCAAATACACATCCAGTAAAAAAAAAACTACAACAAGCAGATAATCTCATAGTGCTCTACCACTTAAGTTCCAAATCTATCTATTTGTTTATTTTGTTATTGGGGTACATAGGACGCACACGACACTCACGCTCCACGCACGCACACATGTGCACACTCTAAACACACCTTTATAGTAGATATACTCACTAAAGCGCACACGCGTGCGTACCCCTAACTATCCTAAATTAAATTTGAGCGATGTAAAACCCCATATGTGAACACGCGTCACGCGACCAACTGTACGAGCAATCGCTCATTCGCTATTTACTTGTTTATTTGATGCATAGTCTTCCCTATTGACCCAATCTGGCGCTTCCCAAGACTGTGCTCGAACACATGTCGGTGGTGCTTACATCTGAGCGACTAATCGTTTGAGCAATCACTCATTCGCTACTTGTTTGTTTGATGCATAGTCTTCCCTATTGACCCAATCTGGCGCTTCCCAAGACTGATTCAACATTTACACATGCTTTGCGACTTTGTTCTTTGAAGTGAGAAAACGACAAAAATGTATGAGAAAAGATATGAGGGTTCCATCTTGGTCATGCACTTAGACCATTCACCAATTTTGGATGCAATTTTGTCAAAATCCAGTCCAACAGCTGGACGAAAAACAACCGGCCAAATCGAGGACTGCAGATAACAAATCGATAATAAATCAAACACGCTTAACCGGCGTGCATGTTTGTCCAGCCGTTGACAATAATCGCCAAGTTCTAAACTTTGGAGTAATTAATATTCTTGTGCACCTTTCACAAATTGCAGTCGTCGTAATAGCTGCGGCGGTACTAGAACGGCAGAAGACATATGCGAAGATGCCAGCATGGCATGTTGTTCTTGATTGCTCTTGAATTCGATCGCAAATGAAGTGATGAGCGCGCCATCGTAACTAGGGTGTGTTTGGATGAGTGCACGAGGGTGCATTGTGTGAATTGGGATTGAATGACCATCCATCTTAAGAGAATATTCCACCAGTTCGCTTGGCTCCTGTGACCACGCGAGCCTCAGTGGCATGCAATGCTAGCGTCCGGCAACTTGGAAGAAGAATTGGTCGAGTTGCGAGTAGAGACACCCAGAGGCGCACTAATTTTGAGTCATGGGGGCCGGAGGCGGAGATAGACCGCAACGCTCCATCGAAGTTCTGCAAAGAAAAGGGGACCATGAGGTGGAACGTGGAGTGGGGAAGACAGTGATAGGGTCTACAAATTCAGGAGCTCACCGGAGAAAATGAATTTGACAACGCGCTCCTTGGATGGGTTCGATTCATGTGGAAAATTTTGGAAAAAAAGAAAATAATTGAGGACCAATTATTGGTGAGAAGGTGGAGGTGTCGTGATGTGAAGTGATTAAATTATATTCGAATTAATTATTAAAATAATCATTTAATAAGATAAAAGTTGGCATACATCCGTCTTTTGATATATAGCGTGCTAACCCACATCTTAACATAATGGTCGTGACCAACAATGATTAACCATAATCCAACTCCGGTAGTCACAACATGTGTTTTATACCTAAGATCGGAACATACACATTTACAACAAGCTTCATCACATTAAGACATAAAAAAGAACAAGCAATGCAAATATATTATAAACATTTAAGTTATCACAAATTCAAAAATTTCTAAAACGACGAACGCTAGGAGAACAAAATACATCAAGCTCATATCCTAGTAGGTTAAAGTTACTACGTAAAGGAATTAAAGTTTACAAACAACAAAAGGTAGGTGGCATCATTAGCCCTTAGGCACCACACCAGAACAACATGAGTAGCCCATACTACTCTTGCCCATCACCAACATCGGTAGGCGTGAAATAACCATACACTACTTCTTCATCGCCTACATAATTCAATAAAAGTAAGGAGAATACGAAGGTACTCGCAAAATTTATTCTATATTGGGTACATATAATAAACTGACTTTAAGAATTATGAATTTGAGTATGCGTAGTAAGGAATCAGCCACAAAGTTAAATAGATTTATATGCAAAAATATTGTACTGACTCAAGAGTGTGAGTATCTATAACTTAACAACTCGTACCTTCCTATCATGATATCATAACTATAAACATATCTGTCACTTAATCATAATCTTCCCAACATAACCAATGCTAGCCACTTCCTAACATACAACAAGTATCCCAGCATCAGAATTCTACGATTGATGCGGATAGATATAACCCAACTTATAACTGAGAGTGCAACATTTTGAATTGATCTTCCACCTTCCAGAAGTACATCTTTACCCACACGATTCGGATCCATCCACTTAGCTCCCAAGAAAACCTTTCTTATACCCGAAAATACACACTTGCACATATCCCTATGGCACCACGGTTACCACGAACATGTCCCAGACACCTCCGGCTTCTCACCACTTTGCTTCTTATCATTCTTTTTCTCTTAGGTGTCATAGGGTCGCAAGTCAAACTCTAGCACAGCGTATGATAATTGGCTCATTCTTATATTTATTGAATATGTAGAAGTACAAAAAGTGCTTAAGCCAACGACAAACAACGGTCGGTGCTTAATCAATTCAAGCGATCTATAGTATTCGGATTCCTCTCCCGACCTACCTCTGGCACCGCTCATATCTTGTCTCAATATCACAACTCATCCATCTCAACATCATTTTCATTGTGAAGCAATAATTAAGCACTATATCTCGCGAACGATAGTCGAATCACCACTTGACTTCTACCAAGGACCTATATATTGCTAAGTATTTCGGATAAATTTTAAGTTAGACAACAATATTGTTATACCAGGTTACTGATGTGGATCATCAATAATTCAAGGTAGAAAACAATGCATAAACATAAGTTCTATCCACAAAATCTGATATTGTCTCGCTAACATGTACAACATACATAAAGCAATAACTTATCAAATTAGACATCACAAGATCCAAAGTAAAAAGATGAAAAATGATTAGATGCTTGCATTCCTGCTCCGGCGGTTCGATGTCGACCTCGACCGCTTGAACCGTTGACGCTTCACTCTCTAAACAATTTAAGAACACAATGAATAAACAAACAGACGAATAGAACTGTATGCTTATGATGCATAATCATGAACGAGATGAAATGTGCCATATTACAAAAATATCTGCAAAAGAACGCCTAAGCGATTAGGTTAAAAGAGGTTTGAACCTCACATGAGACAATCTAAGGTCACAGGGTATTGAATAACTAGCGGTCAGACCAGCTTAGACAGTGTTCAAACCATAGGGGTCGAATAGAGAAGAAAATAGTACTGAGTAAACCTGGTGGTCAGACCAGACCCATGGCGGTCAGATGTGCCCTAGTGTTAGTCTGATTCCTGAATATGGAGTTTGACTGAGAGTTTGACCGGTCAAGTCACAACCTGTCAGCCAAACCGTCCTTAGCGGTGGTTAGACCGTTGGGCATAGCCGATGCCATCTCGGCAAGGTCACTGGCAAAGGCTTCGGTGATGCTTTCGACCATGAAGGGTAAAAAACACTCTACAAGACTAGAGAAATGTTTCTTAGGTGATTTAGGCAACATTGTACGGAGCCAAACTCGAGGACCCATGGATGAAGTCCATAGCTAGGGTGGACCTCGGGTCTACGAAATGGGGACCGGTTAGAGCTCGGGAACGATAGGAAAATGGTAGAAGTCTCACCTCGCCGTGGATAAACTTTCTAGGGGTTAGCCAACTCTGAGGAAGTTCCAATTCGAAGATGGCTCCGCGGTGGGGTTTGGTCTTGAGGTGGGAGAAGCCACGTGGAAGCAGCTTCGGCGAAGAAGATGGTTGGAAAGAGCTCGGGGAAGCCTTGAGGGAGTTCAGGGAAATCCTCTCTGTTGATCTCGGGCCGTCGAGGTGGTCGAGGTGATCTTCTCTCTCAGTTTGGTGAAGGGGAGGAAGCGAGGGAGTGATTGAACGAGAGAGTGAGCGAGTGAGAGTTGATAGATGGTTTTATGTGGAGCCTCTGCGCTCTGACGGTCAGACTGCGGGCAGAGTCCAGGTGCTGAAAGTCTTTGCTCATTTCCCCGTTTCTTCATTTTCTTTTTTTTTTCCTTCCTAAATGACTTTGAGGTCTTCCTAACTATCTTTAAACGATTTCTACTAAAAATACGATGGAAGTGCACATTGAGAAAATGTAACATTTTCAAAAAACGTTTAATTACTTAAATCAAAATCAACAACATAAAATATGATATCATGATGAGTATATATATTTAAAGACTAGATTGATGTTTTAGGTGTGACACATGATGTGTTTAGTTTGGACGGAGACTCATGGGAGATGGAGATGGAGTATGGCGTTTGCCTTGTGGACATGGTCGGCAACGCTAGAAGGTGCTCCTTCCATTGTACCATTGCTGAGGATGATCCAGAGTCGTTGATCGAGATCCTATGGTTCTGAATTAGTACTCTTTAGCGGTTTTATCCCTTCAACTAAACATCGAACCAGGCCATCTTATCCCCTTAACCAAACAACCAACTTAAATCATCTCGTTCCATTTTACCTCATACAAATTGAATCCATTCATACCATACATACGCTCAACCAAATAAACCCAAGCTGCAGCGTACAAAGCATGCGCGCGGGGAATGCGATGTAGCCTCTATTTTTGAAGCGACGGCAGAGCACAACTGGACAGTCACTTCTGAATTGAGCTTTGGCCATAAATATTTCAGGAGGCGAGAGCTTAAAAGAGCTGCACTCCTAACGTCCGAAGCTGTTTTTGTTCGTTTGCATTTTAAATCGGACAGCGCACCTTGCAGAAATGACATCTGTATTGGACCAAGGGTTATCCACGTCTTTGAACTGATCCTTATCCACGTCTATGAACTGACCCTTGCAACTTGTACGCCGTGAAGACGAGAAACAAGAGCGATTTGAGAGCAGTGAAAGCAGATTCCGGCTGCTGGTATCCACACGTTTGGTAGGCTCATCCGCTGGCTGCGTCAAGTTTCGCACGGCTAGCTCACCGAGAGAACGACTGGATGGATCTCCTGTCCGTGGACACTGCGGAATGCCTTACCTACGGATCATCGCAACGCCCAAGTCGTACATTTCGCATGCCCTTCCGTGACAATCGGTGCGAGCTAGCTAGTTACGGCACCGCACCGCTCGCACTTGATGCACAACCCTGACGTGGCAACGCCGGCCGGCACTTTCGAGACCAGCTAGCTCCTGGAACTTACAGAAGGGAAGGTAATGTTTGGCAGTCTCGATCTGTACAATCTTGAACGGTTGGCAGGCTAACTACGTAGCCTCAAATGAGCAGTGAGGGTTGAGTTTTTCTTTTCTTTCTCCAATCAGGGTGGAGTTGGACGTGCAGTAGTGCAATGGTTGGATTTGATAGGCACGAGCACGATCCTAACCCGCGCGAGCGAGCAATTGCACGCCGCCGGGCAGGTGCCGCGTAATTCCGGCACGTTACACGGCAATCGGACGGCAGTCGGTGAGCCGTCGTTTTCGCGGCGTGCGTCGCCGTCGGCGTGGGGGCAGCGGGGGACGTACCCGTACTGCCCATGCCGGCCGGCCCGGCTTCCGCTCGGACGAGCGTGCGGCCGCGTGGCGTGACCCATCCGTGGACGAGTGTGCCTGCAGCACTCAATGCGGCATGGGGACGAGCGCTTCGCGTGGTGCGGCACTCACGTGTACGTACGTACGTACGCGCATCAGCGATTTGAATGGAACGGCCGGTCAAGATCTATTCCGCCGTCGCCGCTCCTACTCGCACAAGGCCGTCCATTAGATTCACAGCGGGTGTGTTTGTTTACCGGACGGGGTTGCGTAGGAATGAATGGTACAGTCTGGTTGAGTGCAATTACGTTTATTGTAGTTATATTTATTTAAAAAAGAATATTTATTTGGATATGTTAAACTAATTTTCTATTTATTTATTTAAATTTAAGATCGTATGTGCGAATATAACAATTAAGATTGTTATCGATGGCTCGTATAAAGAAGATTTTGTGATATTGATAAATAGATCTACCAACCTAAGCGGATGCACTCTCGAGCTAAATAAAAAACATATTTACATGTTAGACTGAAACAGTAAATATAGACCATCTAACATGTTTTTTCTAAGATTTTAGATACCTAACAAATCAAACTAAGACAAATTCAAACCACCAAACCCATCCAATATTCTTACCCGGAGAATGCAGTGATCGCGGTGTACCACGAGGGTCTGATCTGGAGAGTGTCGTGCCGGAGGAGGAACTAAACTTGTCCTCTCTTTTTCTTTTTCTCTGACCTGGCGAGAAGATGATTCGAGGCTAACACTGACAGCAGCAAATCCCGGTCGCAGACGGAAGTGCTCGGGCCGCACTGCCCGCACACAAGTCCGAACAGTTCTGATTGAAACTCGTCCAAAAACAAAGAGCAAAAAGAAAGCCATGTGATGTGGCCGACAACATGCGAAGAACGTCGACGGCACACGCCAAAAATGGAAAAGCGTGCCTGGAAAAATTAGGGCCCTACCATACCTAGCCCGTCTCGTGCAGACTGTGGTAGACGAAGAGACACGAAGGGAAGATTCCCAAAAAAATCACGAAGAGAAGAAAGATACAGTAGTACCACGTCTCCGGTTTCCCTCGCCTCGGCGACCACCGCGAGTGACGTGGACGTGCACGGCGCCCTATTCCCTCCGGCGTCCTCCATTCATTTCCTCGACTCGTACAACTTCACCTCATGATTTGCCACTACAGGTCACTGACATGTCAGCCCAGAACCATCCGGACCCACGAGACATTGTGCCAGCTAGATTAGATCCCGAGACGAGCGAAACCGGGGGCCGTCACGCGGCTCCAAGTGGACCACCGGGACCACGTCCGCTCGGCAGCTGTGACACGAAATGGCAGAACTGCCCCTCCTGACTTCTTTCCCTGACGCGTACCTCCCTGCGCCCGGTTCACGTGGACCTCGCCCCGTCCTCTGCTCCACCGACCGGGCGGATCACTACGACAGCAGCACAGGCTGTTTGGCAGAGTTCTAAAACAGCTCTAGAGGGAAAATAGTAGGAGCTATTTTTAAACAGCTCCGAAATAAAAATAATAGAGTTTTATAAAATGGTAAGTTATAGTTTTTAGTTTTTATAATGATTTTATAAGATTGTTTCTTTAAAATAAACTAGATATTTAGAGTTGAAAAAACTAACCTCTCTTATATTCATTTTTTTCTATAAAATCACTTTCTCTATAAAATTTAAAGTAAAAAATTATTTTTAGTCACATAATAAATTTCTTTAGATAATTATTTCTTCCAACGAATTTAGATAACGAGAGCTCTACCACATATAGTCCATAAACCACTTGCCGCCACGATTAAATTTCTGCCGCTTTTATTTTAGTTTTATGCGTACCCGGCCCTGTCAATGCATTAAGGTCCCCAGAACTGCTGCCATGTCATGTGTGCGTGGACCGGCGAATAAATACTCCGATTAAAGAAAGTTGCTGTCTGCGTTTGCCCGTGCAATTATTTTAGCCTGACGTCGCCATGGTGCACACACAAGCCTACACCGTACAAGCGACAGCAGATCACGGTTGAAACTTGAAACGGAAGGGGGTTGAGCGACAAATCCGGCCCCATTCCGGGCCACGCTAAACTATGCCACTCACTCGTCGCTTTGCGGAGAGATGACGAGAATGCCCTCGTGTGCTCTGACGTGGCGAGGTTTGGCGGGAACCTAATGGGGCAAATTGGTAATTTCATCTCCTCGGTGTCCTGGGGACCCGGGCGGGGTTCAGTGCGGCGGTAATCCACCGCTCGCCGCCCCCTCTTCAGTTTAGGCTAGGTCAGCGGATGCGGTAAGGTGCGCGTGGCTACAGCGAGAGATGAAAAGTAATATAATACAGTAAATAGGCAGTGCTAAAATAAAAATAAAAAATATTATAATAATATTATAGATAACAAAATTTTAAAATATCTATCTGAGATAAGACGGACGGAGCCTGCGGGGCCTACTCGTGAGGTAGACAGGCACGCATTGAAGCGACGCGGGCCACATGGCAGCAGGGGGGCACGCACGCGCCGTGCTGTGCTGTGCGCTGCGCTGAGCCCGCCGGGCCGCCGGTAGGCATGCACGTCTCGCTCGCGGCTTCTGGCGCTCGCGCGCCACGCGAGGACCGAGGCCGTGATAGGTTCGACGAGCCGATGAACCAAGGATGGGCCGGACATTGCGGAAGCGGCTCGATGAGCTTAGCCGGGGATGGGAACGAGCCGGCTGGCGGTGCGGTAGGCGGGGTCACGTGGTTGGACGGGTGGGGATAGCTATGGGCACCAAACCCCGCGTCAGATTTGGATCGGATCCGATCAGCCCCTGCAGGTGTAATAGCCGCTTACTGTATACAAACATAAGATGTGTTCGGTTCCTAATAAAGTTTTTAGATCTGTATTATGTAAACATGCTAAGTAGAGCTATATTTACTGAAAAGGTGAGTGTTTGATTTGCTATATTTATTTGAATATATTAAGGTGAGTTTTTGTTTGTTTGATTGAATCTGTGACTCTATGAATGGATGTAAAGTTAAGGTTGTGATTGGTTATTTGTATTAAAATAATTTTATAGTATAAAAAATAAGCTTGCATGTATGAGTTGATGTAGAGACTGTATCCGTCATGTCAGGTTACGAAGTAAACCTCAATTTAAGCTTCCCTCCTAAGCCATGATGATACAAAATATATTTGCATATGTCGGCCAATGTTATAACAGTGAATACAGATAAACAAACATATTTTTTTTTTGAGATTATGCATATCTATGGAGCTAGACTAGAAGAGATTTGAGTAACCAAACACACTCAATATGTATATATAGGAAGTCGCCTTGAACTGAGATATCTTAGTTGGATGCAATACATTTGCAAATCAACAATTCTGATAATATAGATGTGGTTTCTCAGTATGGATGACATAACAATTACATTTTGGC
The DNA here is from genome assembly GCF_958298935.1 of Phragmites australis. NCBI lineage: Eukaryota > Viridiplantae > Streptophyta > Magnoliopsida > Poales > Poaceae > Phragmites > Phragmites australis. The sequence continues at coordinate 5,300,113 of NC_084922.1, forward strand.
CCTTACTCGAACACAGAAGGTTTGGTAGGAATTCTTCATTAGACTATGTTTTTGCGGATAAGAGTTCTTTCTTTTATCTTTAGTATGAAATAATCATTTGCATAAAATTCATAGGCCCTAAAAACTTGTAGTAGATAAGATAGTACGAGGTGTCTTAGGGGTGAGAGGGTAAGGATCTAGGGTTCCCCTACCGCCACCACCAGCCTTTGACGTCCCGCCGGCATCGCCTGACACCGCTGGTATGCTCTTCGGTCCTGTTCCCGCCCCTCCACATCCGTCAGCGCTATCGACCCTACACTAGCACCCTCCTCTCTCTACTAGTCACCACCCATCCTCTCTGCCGATCACCACCCCCACTTTGGCCCTGTCCCGCACCGTCGTCGACCATAACACGACTGGCCCCTCATCCAGCCCTAACCCACTAGGTGGATCTAAGGCCAGCTACACCCAAACACATCTACCAAACCCCCACATTGCTCCAAATGGGCAGATTAGCAGGTTCCCAGTAACAGCTCTAGCGTGATAGGCGACCTTGTTCCCTTGTACTGCCCAGAGCCATCGGGCGTTTTTCCTCTAACGACATCCACCATCCCATGCCACCAACCACCGCCTCGTGCTTTGGAGACGCTACTTGGTGGAAACCACGTCATGAAGTCTTGCTCCGTTAGACCACTGTCTACTATGACCGCTCATGATCTGTGCATGGGCTGACACTGTCATGGGCAGACACATCACATGAGGCCTTTAGGGGTTAGATCCGATGCTCACGTGCCGGGGTTGTGTTGTGTAGGGGTTCCAAGATGAGACCCAGTAGCCAAGGGTAACCTATATGTATGGGACCTCCTCCTCACGCCAATTGCAGCTATGTAAGAGCGGGTGAACCATCCACCGCCACCGCCAGGGTCCCTATCGGTTCCTTGACATCTCTATGTCCTTGTCTCCCTCATCGTCGCCACTAATGTTGCTACCTCCACCTTCATCGACACTACCCACCAACTTCGTCGAGGGGCCATGGGTGGTGCTGGGCTTAAATGTTCTCCCTTGATGGGATCCATCTCCACATCACATTGTGTGCCCGTCACTACGACTGCTCACAACACAATCGAAGCGCATCATCGCCTTCAAAAGGTGGGCTCTGGGCAGATGTTACCACTACCTTGTACATGACCACCAAGTCAATTCCTGGTAAGATTTCTTCCATTGCATCCGCTATTGGCACCCTGGGCATCGGTAGCGACATTGCTGCTTTGATTCCCTAATTCCTCCCAACTGAAAGCATGAATAAGCTTTCTAAAAACTTAATCCCCTTTTTGAATAGTTGGCCTAAACTAGGAGGAAAATAAACTAACAGATTTTGCACAAAAGAAAATTTTAAATATAATAGGCTCAACTAGTGCATTAACACCCTAAAGAATTGTGATGTATTGCAATCCAAGGGTGACAAAGATGATATTCAATTCTAGTAAGATATACAAGAACGCAAGAGCTAATCGGATAATCCAATTTCAATCGGATCTCCTGATCCAAGTAAAACGAGCTAAAAGAATATCATGAAATTAACTCAAGACACATACATATAAGCATGCAGGCAAGCATATCAATGAATGCACATGGGTAAAGATATACGGAGATAGATGATTTGTTATCGAAATTCAGATATCCACCGATATCCTCACAATCTTCACTTGAAGAGATCATCGGCAATCCACCATCAAGCCATCAAGGAGACGGTGGTCTCCAAGAATAACAAACATCTGAATACACGCTTTGAACTACGCCAAGTGCTCAACACATGCAACCAATTAACCAACCGTGGACTACCGAATCACCACTCCTCTCTCTAATCTTGCTAAGCCGCAAAGGCTTTGGATATCACAAATCAACCCAAGAGAGAAGAGGACGGGACACAAAGATACAACACCAAGTTCTAACACCTCTCAAGCCTTTGCAAGTTTTAGGGAAAAAAAAACTTCAAACCTCACAAAGTGGCTTACCCCCACACCAAGAGACAAATGGGTATAAATACCCCAACTATAAACACTAGACGTTAGACAGATTATGTACTGATCAGAACTTCCGGTCCTAGGAATCCCCACAGTCGGATCTGGTACATAGAGCACACACATACCTGCTAAAAAGCACACATCGGAACTTCCGATGTATGGATCGAAACATCTGATCCAAAACTAGCTCAAACCTAAGAACCCTATGTTTGTGAAAACCAGAGGTTCCAACATATCAAAACTTGGATCGGATCTTTTGACATATCGGAACTTTCGGTCCTCACATCGTAACTTCCTATCGGCACATCTGACACTCTTAAAATCGTCAATAACTTTTGAACTCGATGTTTAATTTTGATGATCTTGAACTCTACAAGTTTATACAGAGGGATACACATCCCAATCGATCGCTTGATATAAAAAAACAATGGATAAGATCTACGAACATTCCAAAAACCAATTTGGATACTTCTACCTATTTTACTAAACTTAATCACTCAATATTAAACTAGGTACCACATGTAACACACCAAACACTACTAGCGCTTAGCCACAACCACTTTCCACTACTAATGCCGAAGACAACAAATGGTTAAATCTTAACCACTATTTAGATACCCTCAACACACTAAGCAAGACCTACTCACATACCCACCATGCATTGAGCATATGGCATGAGCATTTGACATCATGTGAGCTACGCATCTGGCAACGCCTCTTGATATTACGACTATCAATTTATAACCCGGTCTTCCACCAAGCATCTTAAGACCGGTAAAACTAGAAAACATATTCTAGTTATACATTTGCCTTGAGCCATCTCGTCGAACTTTGAGGTACACCTCATTCAAGTCTTGATGCTTCTTTTAGGTTTATCATCAACTCTTCACTTGGGCTTGATGATGATGTTCAAACTCGCTTCTTATCTCAATCCTCTCTTGATCTTCCAAAAACTTGATGAAGTTCACTTGATTGCTTCTCATGCACCAATCATGGAAGACTTTTCTTTTTATATCATCTTCATCTGATTCACCACCAAGACGTGAACCGCAAGGATCAAACACACAAGTTACCCACTAAGCTTGTCTTTATCTTGCTCTTATAATTCGGCATATTGAATATCTTAATTTAATACTTGCCTTCATATGAAACCTAACCCTACTCACTAAAGTACATAGTAATTTGGTTAGTCCGTAAAAACTCAATTGACAATCTCATACATTTAGTCACTTAATCTCTACAGGTGACGTAGCCTTCACGCTTATTGTCAATCTTCTTTGAGCTTCTTCTTCATCTCATTAGCATCACCTAGATCTCAATGACTCTGATGCATCTCTTTGATATCATGGCATTCCTCAATAAATTCATACTTTATCACTTATGAGCTCATTCATCTTGATGCATTTTTTATGACATAACATTCCTCAATAAATCTATGCTCAGTCCTCCATGCATTATGTATGGAACAATCTACTACCAATTCTAAAAAAAATGTTAGTCTATATGCATTGTTATTAATTATCGAAATCACACTTATAGGCCAGATAAACCTTCACCAGCTCGCACACACCTGCCAATCTGCCCAACCTCACTGCTCACAGCTAGCTCAGAGCTGGGCAGAGATCATGGCTATGACTCCACAACATGGGCGTCTCTCCCAGTCGCCGGTTACTCCTCGACCCTTTGCTAGGCATGGCAAGGGCGCTGACTTTGTTTGTCGTGTTGGGGGGGGGGGGAGGTAATATGTGCGGATGTTGCTGCCATGCTTCTTAGGCCTTAGCTGCACTAGACCTTTAATCCATGCTTATGCATCTGATGCAGTCGTTGTGCTCTGAGCTCCAACAGCTGACTGCAACCTACTTGGAGGAAGGGATGCGCCCTTCAGGGACGAGGCTTCTACCATCAAGCTATGGCTGACATTTGTGGCTAGCCACCTAGAGCACGCGGAGCCACCTAATGAGAACACATCCAATGTTGACTTGGTTGGCCTCTTTGGTCCTTGCTTTCACAGTCGGTGCTCTCTGACCCTGTCATTCTTTTCTTCGTTCGTAGTTGTTTGCATGCCTCCCAGTTACTCACTACCTGTGGCTGTTGTGGACCTGGACAATCGAGAGTTTCCCATCGTTAGTAAGGTAGATAGGGCACTGACCACCTCCGCTGCACAGAAGCACTAGAAGCCGCTCACGAATCAATCATAGAAGCACCAAATATGCCCAGTAAGTGGACGTTGCTCCAACCTATCACCCTTATTGACCCTTTGGTCACCACTGCGAATGGTGTTTCCCAGTCAACTACTAAGGAGCAGTCAAGGCCATTGGCCGAACGTTTGTTTGCAGCCTTAAGCTCGTGCTGCTAAGGCAGAAGATGGGTTGACCACATCACCTGCGGCTGCGACACTACGGATTGTGAGAAGCGCACAAGCTATCTATTGCTCCTACTACTTGAGCTAGAGACTCTGGAGTACTACTGTGACTATTCGGGGTTGACTTTCAACAATTGGAGATGGCATCCCCGATTTATGAGCAACAATTTGAAGCTGACCTTCTCTTGCTGGCAACCGCCCCCACTATGTGTGATCTGGAGACTTTGGAATACTATTTGGACTCTCATGCTATGTCTATTTTAGACTCCAGTGAAACGCATGAACATTCACCATTCGTAGGGGTCGATGATCCCCCCTTTCACTCCACTACAACCTACACCGCCAATGGTTGCATCAGCAAGACACAAGCAAATAACTTATGATAGGTTGAGGTCTATTGAAGTGCTTGCCTGCCATGAAGTACCTAGTCAAGTTCAATGGATCACCACCCTTACCACCGGAGGTGCTTCTTTGGATCATTTTGTTTGACGGCCTTCAAGATTACACGATGCAATAAGTCATCGATCTTGCAAGTTGCTCAGGAGCTATGCCGCTGCGTTTCTTCTGTTAGTTGTTACAGTTGCTTTGGTTGTAATTTCTAGTGTTGTCAGTATTGTCGATGTAGCTATCTTTCTCTCTTTTTTCGTCCTGTATGTAGCCGACTAAGGCTACCTATTTACATTTATTCATTTATTTAATGAAATTGGCACCATCTTGTGCCGTTTCTTTCGTTCAAAAATATAAGACAAGGTCAGTTTGAAATGGAGATGAAATATAGACAACTGTGAACCGCGTTTTGTCTTCTGACTTTCTCTGGACTCTGGTGACACTCGCCGCGGTAGAACTCCAAGCTAGGCTGTAAGGTGTCCTTATCCGTTTGGACGAATCAGTCGTATTCCTGGCGATATACAAGTGTATATCCCATGCCAGCCAAACAAAACCAAGTTGCCGGAAACGCAACAGTGCCGCACCAAGAAAACCATGCTAGCCGATAGAGATTGTGTGAAGGGTATTAAATGAGCGTGCGTGCAAGCTTAGCATGCCACGAGAACAGATACTCCAGTACCGTAATCCCTCATCTTCCCTCTGGCAGTTATCAATCACAAATCGCACAGTGGTGTTGGCCTCAAACAGTACCATTACTACTACAGATTGACGTGTCCTTTCTTTCATTTTCTGCTCTTTCCCAGGGGCAGGCAGACGGTACCGACATGCAAAGAAGGGGATCGACCGTTCCACGAGGCATGAGACAAGCTTCACAAAACCGACCGTCATCGGCTACAGGGAAAACGTGGTTATCGGGAAAATCGGGTGAATTTAGTGAGAATTCACATAAATTCAATTACTCAAAATTGCAAATTCAGCGAGAGTTCAGACCGAATCGACGAATCGGTAACCGGTTGGTTTACACCGGTTATATGTGACTGCATTTTACGATTTATCGATCGATTTTAACGATTACCGAACTGACATAAATTCTAACGAATTGGTCAAAAATTGACCGCATTATAGCAGTAACCGACTGCATTGTTCGAATTTCGACGAAGTTGAAGAAAAATCACAAAAATTATAAAAAATCACAAGAAAATTCAGAAAAAATAGGAGAAAATATGACATGAGATTTGCTATGTTTTGTTTAATCAGAAATTTTTTGGCATGATCTTTGCTATACTTTAGATATTTCTAAGGAAATAAATCTCTACTACTTTAAAAATACGTTGTGTTTTCTGCACCAGGTAAGACGTCCTGTCACTCCTCCCAAGTTCTGACAGGTGGTCCCTCTACTCTAATCTCCGCACGTCGCTCCCCCCTTCGATTTCTCTCCCAATATGAGCTCTTCTGAACAAATCATGCATCGTCGCAACCTTCATCGCAGCCTTAAACTTTTTTTTCTAACCCAGATGGTCCTTTCAGTAGATTAAGGGTCAAAGCAATGGTTGGACAAATCATGATGAAGTTCACCTCATGATTATTTCAGCTTAGACCTACTTCCAGTGAATACATGTTGTAGACATTCTTTGTGAATTGTACGGCATGAAAAACATTTGATGGCCTACTTTGAAGTGTGTCGATTTTGTTCTTCTTTTGTAGATTGTTTCATCTATAACCTAAAATTTGGTTTGTGTTGTAGAGTCAATTTATATTCCAGCAAACTTTCTTTTGGCATTTGGGTATCATGCTTTCTGCACATAACATTTTGGTTATTACCAAAATAGTTTTTGCATATATCTTTACCCTGTTCTTACTTAACGTCTTTCTGGTTATATTTGAAGTTCATATGGCCTTTGCAATGCAAGGACATAGGTAAAATTAGATGCACACTTCATTTATTAAGCATTACCTATTCTTTTATCATGACTTTTTATGAGACATGTTTCTTTCCTTGATGTGTTTTCTTTGTTATTACTACATTTAGTTGCATTACAAGGTCATGCATACTACACTTGTTGGCGAAGGGGCATTGGGCAAAGTCTATCAGGTGAGAAAAAAAGGAACTTCAGAAATATTTGCAATGAAAGTTATGAGGAAGAACAAGATTTGGAGAAGAATCATGCTGAGTACATGAAAGCCGAGAGAGATATGCTGACAAAAGTTGATCGTCCTTTTGCACTGCAGTTGAGGTACTCCTTTGAGGTAGGCAATTACCATTTATATGTTCATTCTTTGTTGCCAAATTCGGATGCTATATTTGTAGCGGCATCCTATTGCCAATATTAAACATTGTACTTTTTTGGCACTTGTCTGACAAAGTACCGACTTTACCTTGCCCTGAACTTCATAAATGGGGGCCATCTCTTTTTCCAGATTTACAAATAGGGTTTGTTTAGGCAATTTAATTTTGTAGTTCCATTTTTGTGCCTATCAAGTTGTCCTAAATTTTAATTAAGCTACCTTTTTATCTAGTAGGGAGGAGCTTGCACACATCTATGTTGCTGAAATTGTATCAGCCGTAGCCCCCTTCATGTACTAATTAGAATTTTAATTTTTTTGGACATTTCTACATTTCTAGGCCATGCTTGCCGATTTTGGCATGGCCAAAGAATTTGATGAAAACACTAGATCAAACTCAATGTGTGGTATTGTTGAGTATATGGCCCCAGTAATTGTTTAGGGTAGAGGTCATGATAATGCTGCAGACTAGTGGAGTGTGGGAATCCTATTTTTTGAAATGCTTACTGGCAAGGTGAGTTATCTGAGAAGGAAGCTTCTAACTTCAAGTGCTTGCTTCGTAGACAATTTATCTATTTGATATCTCCTTTTATTTGTGTGATTATTCTTTTGCAATATATGGCAGCCCTCGGTTGTTGGTGAAAACAGAGACAAAATTCAGTAGAAGATAGTGAAGGAGAAGATAAAGCTGCCCACATATTTGTCTAGCAAAGTTCACTCTCTGTTGAAAGGCGTAAGTTGCTCCTATGTTCACCTTGCTCACATGTACTTTGTTCAGTCAACTTGGTGTTTGTGTTCAAAGTCAACATTTTGAGCTTCGGACCATAATGTCACGCTGGTAAAATAAAATATCTCGAGTTCTCGAAGAAGAAATTCACACATGGACTGCTTGTGCAGACCCAAATTTCTCTATTAGGATATATAACTACCGCCTTGTTAGTTGGACTGATATTTGGATCTCCTTTCTGCTAATCTCATATCAAAACATGTTTCTCTCAAGAGATTCACCTTAACTTCACTATCTCAAACCTCCCATGGATTTTGAGCAGTTCGCCCACTCCGGAGTTCGATTAGTCCCCAAAGCTTCGACCTTTGCCACCAATTTGGCCGGTTCGATGTCCCGTTGGCTCACTTCATCATTTTAGGCACCATTGCAATGTAGTGTAGTGGTGCTATATTTAAGACCCGTTGCAACGCACATGCATTATATTAGTAGATACTAATAGCAATGTAGCATGACCATATAATTGTTTCATCGGATATATGCATACATTACATAAGTAGTACCTCAAATTAATAAATATCTTGAATTGTCCAGACAAAAGCTTACCAAAGTGATGATCAATGCTTAAAATATAGTTTACATAGTATCCATGCCACGTGCAACCTACGAGATGGAAAAAAATTAGTACAATACCATGATATGCAAATAAAGTAGTTGCAAAAATTAAATTATCATCTCCTTCAGAACCACCAGCTTCTAACCTGGGGGGAGGGGGAGGGTGATTAAATTCGGTTGTATTGTACTCCTCGGTGGACATGAGTATTATATGTCGTGTAAATAGCAACTCTGCCTTAAACTCTATCTAAGTTTTCCCCGTCCATGAAGAAGTGGCATAAAACAAAGGCTTGTCACTCATAGACCCACTGAATAGGAGACTCTGACTGAGCATCAGGGACAAGATAGTGGTACAAATATGATTCAGAACTATTCTCCATACCACAATTGCTGCAATAGCTCTCATTATCTTGTCGTCCATCATGACCACCATGTATGACATACCTTTGTGAGGATGGGCCACCGTGGTCCTGATCCTATGTGGCATGCGAAAACTAACTCTCACCAATGAATTGCATGAGAGTAATGATAGAGGATGGGCGTGGGGGACCATCGCCTCCCTGACCGTCATCACTCTCTGTCTTTGAGCTGATGTCATTAGACTCTTGATAAGTTGGGATCTTTGAGGCACTATCTATGCTCTTCTTTGGATGCACAATTTACCTCTTCCTCTTTCCTGTGTATGTCACCTACCACTTTACAGCCCACTGTGCTAGTGTATATTCCCCAGCCTGCCGTGGCAAATCATGTGGGTTCACTGTGTCTGTCACCAGGTGAGTAGGCTAGGTGTCGAGGGTTAGTTCCTGATAATAATTCCGAGGTATACCAGTCGATGGTCGCATGAACAATGCTTGCGGTATAGTGTGTTTGTGATGAACTCAAGAACACAATGATTATCCAGGTTCAGGTCTCCGTAAGGATAACAGTACTACGCTCTGTGTATTTTATTATCAGAGTTTATGAACTGGTTATAGATGAGTTTTCACGACTCCTCCTTCTCCATCCCTTTACAAACCAGGTCCTTCTGTCTTTATATACTAAAGAGAAAGAGAACTTACAAGTGGGTCCTGCTTAGCAGACCTATGCCTGACCAGATATTCTACTCTTGCATCATCATCATGGAGAACCTGGTGAACCCAACTTGCCATGATAGCTCTGTATGCCCGTCCCATCTGTAGAATGCCGCCACACCTGCCTCCCCCGATCGCCCAGCCTATCCCATCGCCATGCGCTGCAAGTTCTTCTGCCAAGTCATCCCATCAATGCGCACCACGAGTCTACCTGCAAAATCATCCACTTGCCTGGTGGTTCTGCAGATCATGTCACATCCGTCATGTGGCGCAAGTTAGTCCACAACACTCCACTCCGTAGCAATTAATGCTATAGTACGGTTGTCGGAGGATGAACTCCACAAGGGAGGATCCGGAGGGACCCACTTTGAGATTCGGCCGGGGGATGATTATGAATCTACCTCATACGTGAATTAAATGAGATGCAGGTGGAATGGATGATCGGATGCTAGAGGAAATAAATGCTCATGGGATTTTAGACAGGTTCATGTCGCAAGGAGCGTAATACCCTACTCCTGTGTGTATGCTATAAATGATCTGGAAAAGCCTCTCTCTGGATCTCTTGTGTTACAAGGATTTCTATCTAAGTCTAGAGCTTGTGTGTCTTGTTCTTCGTTAGCTTGTCTCGGTATTCTTCAACTCGTGAGACTTGGTCGACTTCCAGAACTTGTCCAGCTTGCCAAGCTTGTTTTTTTCTCGTCCTCGTCATCGGGATGCACCCCCAACGGTATAGGCTTGGCGTGCCTAGAAAGGAGGGCACGAGTCCCAATGCATCATAAATGGAAAGCAACCATCATGGGTTACAGCTTGACATTGCAGGGAGGGTTGAAAATGCTCCCCCGTCCGGTCCTATCGTCATCATCCCACTTTTTAGCGGGTGCAGCAGGGAGGGCCCACCGGGCAGCCACCTAGCAACCCCGCGTGCCCGCCCGGTCAGAGCAATCCTGGCACAGCTGCCAGGCAGTGGCAGGCAGTGGCAGAGACTGACAGCAGGCGTGAGGGGAGTGGTTGGAAGTGACAAGCCACGCTCCCTCTTAAATGCAACATCGGGCCTCTCACCAATTGACACCTCACCGCTAGGCCCTTGTGGGGTCCACCGGCAAGGGGCTTCTCAAGTCCTCGGGGACTACTGTTTATAGCCCCGAGCACTCTTTACCGGATATGCCTTTTCTTGGTCCTCGGGGAACTCGGGCACTCGGGGACCACTGTTCATGGCCCTGAGCGCCATCTCCCGAAACCGTGTTTGTTCGGGTCATCGGGGAACTCGGGCACTCGGGGACCATTGTTCATGGCCCCGAGCGCCCTCTCCCGGAACTTGTACTTCTCGGGTCCTCGGGGAACTCGGGTTCTCGGGGACCACTGTTCATGGCCCCGAGCACCTTCTCCCGGAACTAGGTCTTCTTGGACCTCGAGAAAAAGTCCCCGAGGGAAGGCGCCATGTGGCACTCTGCTGCCCTGGCCTTCGGACTCGGGGACCCCTGGTTCCCATGTCACTGACAACGGTCATGTTTCGACCCTTTCTGATGGCCTCACTGATGGCTGGAAGACCACTCGGGAGCCTCGAGGGTTTTGGACCGTCTAGTCCGAACAATTGTTCAGAGTGTTTAGAGAGTTTTCGGGCTATCATGGCAAGTAAGCTCTGACTGTTCCGCCCAGCTCATTAGTTGGGCTTTCGAAGCACGAGACAACCCTTAGCATGACATGTCCTTCGATGGCGACTGATGCCCGACCCGACTGGGGACTTGAGGCCTCGTGATGATTATCTCTAGCCGTTCGTACTTCTAATATTGAGCAGTGATCCCACACTATTTAGGAACTCTCAACCACTTGGTCATTTTTAACTTCCTAGCCGTCAGGTCCCATAGTAGCTGTCGAACGTTGTCGTGTGCTATGGTCGAAGAGCCAATCTACGAGGGTTTGTTATTGGTCATGAGATCATGCAAAACAAAGAGGGCAGTCTTTTTATCATTTTGAAAAAGTTACAAGTTATATTCCATGCTCGTCTGGAAGGTTCTGCAAAATAGAGAAATATGACCGTCTCTGAGCAACCCTACACATAGAACTTGCGCAACAGAGCTATGTTCCAGGAGTTGTGTAATTCACAACCGTCCTCCATGGCTAGCTTGACTGCACCAGATTGGGTGACATCGACCACCCTGTAGTGCCCTTCCCACTTGGGGGAAAGTTCATTCTGACCGACCTTATTCTGAATTTGCCTAAGGATGAGGTCACCTACAACCAGTCTGCGCTCCTGCACCTTGCAGTTATGATAGCATCTGAGATCCGCAGATACCGGGCAGCTTGAATTAGAGCACGCTCGAGGAACTCCTAGGTTAGGTTTATATCATCCTCTCATCACGCCACTTGGTTGTCGTCCTCGTAGTTTGCCGCTATGTGCGATTGAAAGGTGATCTCGAAGGGAAGCATTGCCCTACGTCAAAAATAAGGAAGAAAGGGGTTTCGGCCATAACCCTATTGGGAGTTGTTCACAACGACCAGAGCACTTTGGGTAGTTCATCCACCCAGCATCTTGAATAGCTTTTAAGCTGATCAAAGACCTGAGTTTTCATCCTTTGCAGTATCATCCCATTAGCCCTTTTGACATGTCTGTTGCTTTGTGGGAGTGCCGCAGACACATAGTAAACTTTGGCCATGATTTCTTCACATTAATTTTGGAAAGCACTACTGGTGAACTGAGTCTCGTTGTCCATAATTATTCGATTTGGACTGCCAAACTGCACTAGTAGCTCCCGTATGAACTTAATCACTGTTGCGAAGTGATCTTACTGACGGGCTTGGCCTCTATCCACTTGGTGAATTTGTCAATTGCCACAAATAGGAATTCAAAACCACTTGGGGCTTTAGAGAATGATCTCATGATATTGAGCCCCTAGACAGCGAAAGGCCAAGAGAGTGGTATAGTTTATAGTGCTTTGGTTGGTAGGTTGGTATGTCGGTAATGGTACTGACATGACTCGCACCATTTCACTAGCTCGCAAGTATCCTAGAGGGCAGTGAGCTAATAAAATCCTTGCTCCCCTGGCATGGATATCAGAGAGTATTATGCTCCCCTCTTCCTAAGTGATGCATTTCAGTAAAAGGCCATGCCTCCCTCGACGGTAAAGATGTCCCTCTACCATGGAGTATCTGGGGGCTTACCATGAGACCTTTTCTGTTGACACATCATTGTCAAGAATTGCTTGATTCTGAAGATAGTCTGAGATCTGATCCATCCAGGTCATATCTGAATCGAGCAGGGTGACCACATGATGACCACTCGAGGTCGATGGCACCGAAGGAGGTGTTGCCTCCGGTGCTCCGTTTTCAAGCGAAACATCCCCATCACCTTGACCGAAGACCGCGGTGGATGGTCGTATGAGTCTTTATTCAAAGATTCTAACCAGGACAGGTTCGCGAGAAGAAGCTAGATGGGCCAACTAATCAAATAGGAAGTTGTCCTTACAAGGGACGTGCTTGACTTCAAAACCGAAAAAACATCACTCCAGTCTTCTCACTTTGGTGAGGTATGCCGCCATTGTCATATCAGAGCACTAAAACTCCTTTTGCACTTGGCTAACAACCAATAGTGAGTCCTCTATCGCTAACAGATGTTTAATCCTAAGTGTGGAGGCTGCTCGCATTCCAGACAAGAGGCCCTCGTATGCCACAATATTGTTAGTGGCTGAAAAAATATAATTGAACTACGTACCAGAGAAGGTTGCCAGTTGGTGAGGTCAGGACCTCTCTAGCACCTACTCCCTTCAGCGTAACGATCCGTTGAAGTGCATGATCTAGTGCTTGTCCGCCTCTAGTCGTTGTACCTGCTCAAGCTTAAAAGATGACCACTCGGCCATAAAATTGACTAGCGTCTGAGACTTTATAGCCGTTCGGGGGATGAACTGGAGATTGAACTCCCCAAGCTCTACTACCCACTTTGTTGTTCTTTCTGTCGCATCCCTATTGCGGAGAATTTCTCTAATCGGGAGCGAGGAGACTACCTTGATTTTGTAGGCCTAGAAGTAGTGTCTGAGTTTGCGGGTGACTATCAGATTGGCCTATAGCAGCTTTTGAGCTTGTGGGTATGGATCCTTCGCATCATGTAGGACTTCACTGACACAGCACACTGGTCGTTGAAGTCCTTCTCGCTCGATGACCAGTACCGCGCTTGTGACCTATGGGGTAGCTGCAACATATAGCAAGAGCTCCTCGTCTGCTCGAGGTACGACCAACACAAGAAGGGAAGAGTGGTACCTTTTTAGATCTTGGAAGGTTGTTTCCACTTCTGACGTCCACCGGAAGTGGTTGCTCTTATTCAGGAGCTTGAAGAGTAGCAGTCCCTTCTCTCCCAGCTTTGAGATGAACTTGCTCAAAGCTGCTACACATCCTGTTAGTTTTTGTACTTCCTTTAGCCTAGTTGGGGATTTCATCCGGTCGATGGCTATGATCTTGTCAGGGTTTGCCTCTATCCCTCGACTGGAAATAAGGAACCTGAACAACTTCCCTGATGGGACTCCAAACATGCACTTCTCAGGGTTCAGTTTTATGTGGTACTTCTGAAGGTTGTCGAACGTTTTTTGAGGTATGTGACCAGGTCGTCCTTGGTTCTACTCTTTATGACCACATCATCAACATACTCCTCAACATTTCTACCGAGCTGTGGTCGAAAAATGAGCTAAATACAATGCTGGTAGGTGGCACCGACGCTTTTCAAATCGAAAGGCATTTTTATATAACAAAAGACCCCGAAGGGTGTCACAAAAGCAGTCTTCTCCTCATCTTCCCTATATATGCTTATCTGGTGGTACCCCCGAATGGGCATCTAAGAAGCTTAGAAGATCACTGCCAGTGGTTGAGTCAACAAGCTAGTCGATCCAGGGTAGAGTGAAGACATTTGTGGGCACGCCTTGTTGAGATCGGTGAAGTCGACGCACATTCTTCACTTACCATTGTGTTTTCGAACCATGACTCGGTTAGCCAGCCACTCTGGGTATTGTATTTCTCATATGAAGCCTGCTTCCCGGAGTTTGTCAATCTCCTTTTGAAGTGCTTCCTTTTGATCAGCTGTGAACCGATATGCTTTTTGTATGACTGGTCATGCATCAGGTCGCATGAAAAACTTGTGCTCGATCATATCTCTGGGGACTCCGGACATATCAGACGGACTCCATGAAAAGACGTACAAGTTCATCCGAAGGAAAGTGATGAGCGTGAGTTCCTATTTGGGCCCTAGACCGGCGCCTATCTGCATTGTCTTGGTCGGGTTAGAGTCATCAAGGCATACTGCCTTGAGCCGCTTGTCCTATCTGGCGTTGACGTTAGCCTTCACCGGGCGGTGACTAGGCGTAGCATTCTCTGGCTGTGACCTCGGAGTTACCTCGACCATGTTGAGGCTCTTCTTGTTGCAGCGCAGGGCCATCTTTACGCTGCCAAACATAGTGATGGCCCTAGTCAGACCAGGGATCTTGATCACCTGATATGTGTAGTGGGCAATGGCCATGAATTGGGCCATCGCTAGCTGTCCCAGGATCGCATTATAAGTAGTCCCAAATGTCTGCTACATCAAACATGACCTTTTCGGTCTTGAAGTTACTTGGTGAGCCGAAAGTGATGGGCAGCTCGACCCACCCTAAGGGCTTAGTCGAAGAGTCTGGGATAATCCCAAAGAGGTGAGACTATTTCAACGTGCTCCTTGGGATTTGCAGGGCGTCGACACATGTCGGCGAAGAGCAGTTTGATGGAGCTCCCTCCATCGATCAAGACGCGACCCAATCGGATGTTCTGAATGTGGGTTCGACCACAATAGGGTAGCGATTAGGTACCTTGATACTCGTGGGATGGTCGGCCTGACTGAAGGTAAGGGGCACCTCCGACCACTTCAAATGCTTGCTTGGGACTAGCGTGGACGACCACACTCCCTAAACCACCAACTTGTATTCCCTATTCAAGTAATATGTCGCAGCGCCCCTGAAGATGTGGTGGACCATATGATCGATCTGCTGGAACCCCAGTACCTACTGGTTGGGGTTGGCCCCATCCTCACTATCCTCGTCGTGTTTGGATTTACGCTCTCCAAGCCATTTGTCGATGATGCTCCGCACAACCTTACACTTAGTCAGTTCATGGGCATCTGTGCGGTGGATCGGACATTAGCCATGACCCTTCTTCCCCTCTATCTTCTCAAAGCGCCAACGCGGTTGGTGAAACTACATCTAGCCCTTATGTATGGTTTTGGTTATTAATGACAAAACCTATGGACTAACAATGATGTTGAGTTTGTTAGTAGGTTGTTCCATAGGCAATACATTGAGAGATATGCATGAGCTATAAGTGAATGGGGAGATTAAAAATGCATTAAGGTAAATGAGCTCTAGGTTATTTCATAGGAGATGCATAAGTGATGAATCATGGATTTACTGAGAAATGCCATGAGAACAAAAAAAAAATGCATCTTTGTTAATAAGATCTTAGTGATGCTCATAAGGAGAAAGAAAAGCTCAAAAAGATTGGTAATAAACTCCAAGACTAAGTTACTTGTGGAGATTAAGTAACTAAAGGTATGATATTATCAATAGAGTTTTATGGACTAACTCGTGTGCTATATGCTTAAGAGTGAGTTGGGGTTAGGATCCATATGAAGGTATAAGTTGAATTGAAATCATATATGCTAAGAATGAAGAACAAGAGTGGACTCCGTATTTGATAAAATGATTTTCTTGAAGATGTTGAATACAAAGTGGTTTTCTATGGCAAGACGGTGAAAGACAAGCAAGACTCGATTACAATGGATCATCTATGGTGAAAGGCAAGCAAATAGTTTAGCATCGAAGGACCAAGGTGGTGGTGAAGAGCGAGTAAAGGCTTTGCGCCAATGAACCATGCGAAGCCATAGGAAGCTATGCGTGATTCACATCAATCATGTGAAGAATCAAGAAAAGATGGAGTGAAGTATATATAAAAGTTGGCAATCCTCAAGGTTTAAATGAAAGAAGTGGCACTTCAAAGTATCCGGTGAATAGTGTTTTTGGCCTCGTGAACAATATTTTCAGCCATTTTTCAATTACTATTGAGTAATTACTGTCACCTTAAGATTGTAACTTCCACACTTATTTAGGGTGATTGTGCACTAGTTGAGCTTAGCATATTTAGGTTTTTCACTTGTAAAAAATCCGTTAATTTATATTCCGCTGTAAGTTTAGGCAACAGTAAAAAGGGACAGATTTTTTAAAAACACCTATTCACCCCCTATAGGCGACATCATTGTCCTTTCAGTTGGCCGGTCCTCGACTGCCATGACGTCGGGCGGTCTCTCCTTGCGTTTGTTCTTCTTTTTCTCCTTTCGATCGACCCCTTTGGAGGAGGCTGATTGGTCGGAGGTTGGTCACGACATGGCTTCAATCTGACACTCTCAGGCCTCGATAGCCAGTGCACACTTTTCTACGAGCTCGAAGAGCTCGGTAGTGCTTCAGATTTCCTTGGTGGACAGCTTCTCTACCATCTTTTGGTCTTTAGCCCCTCTCTTGAATACTATGACCACAGATTCACATGTGATCCTTGGAATGGTGTTTTGGCACTCGGTGAAGCGCCAAATGAAGTCTCACAATGACTCACCTTGTCGCGGTTGTAATTGGTACAGGTCATCCTCGACCCCAGGTCGGATATAGGTTCCCTATAAGTTGGCAACAAACTAGTCGCACAGATCCTCCAGGAACGAACTGACTCATGAGGGAGGTTCATAAGCCAGGACCACCTCTGTATAGTTAAAACTGAATTCAACCGTGCCCATGGTCACGAGCGGCATATAAAACCTAGCATGATTATACTTTGATAGTTTAGTTAGTGTGGTCAGCTATGGCAGTAGGAACCATAGTTGAGGTGTAGGTCGGTCACGATAGTGGGAATTGTGATTGACGTAGTTTGTCTGTAGTTCAACTTTGACAGTGGAAGCCATGGTTGAGGTGTTTCTTGCTCAACCTTGGTGGTTAGAAACTTGGTTGAGATGGTCAGTTGGTTAGATCAATATTGATGTAATCTTGAGGTGGTTTATTATTCACTTAATTATTATCGCTTTTCAAATTGTTTTACTTAAATTTTGTTTTATGCAACAGAGTTATTTAGCCATATTCTTATTAAAGCATTCATATGCATACTATTTCGTTTACAATTTGCTAAGTACGATATATACTTACACTTGTTATAATTAAACACTCAGTTAAGAAAAAATTGAAAGACTTCGTGGAGGATGTATTTCTAGAGAGGTGTTCTGCATCGATTTTTCTCTTGTGGAGTTATCAGTGAAGATGAAGACTACGCTTAGGATCCGCTGCAGTGTTTTGGTTCTTCGACCTTTAGAGGTCTTCTGTAAGATGATTCGTTGATTAAGGTATGGATATTGTAATGATTATCATCAATAAAGTCACTATGTGTTGGAATTGATTCCTGGGCTTAAGATATAGATAGGATTGGTCAATTTCCTTGGACCGATCTTGACAAGTGATCTAACTAGTTTGTATTGCCTCTGTTGGAAGAAGAAAGCTCAATGGTTATCCTACTAATAATACGCTATGAACGAAATATATCGATCTATTTAAAAGAACCTTTAAGCGCAATTAATTATGTATATTCATGTTAAACTGATAAACATGTGTTATCATATTGCTAGTCATGCATAAATATCTTAAGAAATAATTAACTTCACCAAAATTAACTACCCATACCAGTACAACGTATTAATCGAGCGCATTGGATTGAAAACCGACGACATCGAGCCAAAAACTGAACAAATCAAGCAATAAATCGGTCAGCTCGACCGAATCGACGACAAACCAAACTGTTGCCCTCCTAAGCAGCATACCGAACGAATTAGGCAAAAAAATTGCTCGGGTTAAGTTGTTTACCGATCGAATCACGACGAAAACCATTCGGTGTCTGGCGCACAGCTCAGCTCGGCAAATGCGGACAATTACTGCTCCTTCTCGCTCGGTTACCGACCCTTCTCGCTCGATATTTAAGTTCTCTTCGCTGGATTTCTACGGCAGCGCGGTGGATCTGGCCAGCCGCACGACAGAGCTTCGGTTCTTGCTATGGAACGACACGAGGGGAAAGTGTGGAATGACATGACGAGAAAAGCTTCTGCCTTTGTCCATTAAGCTGGGCGGAAACGGGCCGTTTGCACTGTGCATTCAGTCCATTTCTACATTTTTTTTTTTGCCTTTTGTTTTGAACTACCAATATTTGAGCATATATTTCGTGATGCCAACGATATTTTTTAAAAAAAATTTAGTTCACATATAGTCTTAGAATTCTCTAGTTTTAATGGATTTTTTATTTTTTTAAATCTAATTTGAATTTTTTTATTCAAATTTAAAAACCAACTGGTTTATAAAATCGATGCGGCTCATTAAGATGGACAATCACGGTTACCGATCGGTAACAGACGATTTTCCGAACCGTGCATAGGACTTGCCTCATAACGGTGTGAAGAATTCGTGACATGTGTGGGTCGCCGACGGGGAGGCCAGAGGGAGGGAGAGTCCAAGTGGAAGAGGTAAAGCACGGCCGGCGGCTTGCGGCGCATCTGCCTACATACTTGACTCGACTCCATCGACCGGTTGCATTGTGTTGATGCCTTCCAAGTCGTGATTCCTCGGCACGACTTGACTGACTAACCCTGGATTGCGTATATGCGCTGCGTCGCACGGGAAAGCGACCGCGACGTACGTACGTGGCCAAGTGCCCAAGTTGACGCGTGCGCCTGACCTCGCCGAGTAAACAAGCCGCGGCATTTCAGACACGGCGTCGCGGATGCTTGCTGCGGACTTTCTTGCCTGCGACATGAGGAAAAGCGTCGAGGAACTCAAGGTTTTAGCCTTAATCTCTTGTCATTTGCGTGGAATTGGAGAATTCGATGTAGTTCTGGTAGGACTGGCGCAATATGTTTGTTTGCTCTTTCCTTTTCCAGTGGAGCAACCACCGGCCGGCGGAGGTTCAGGCGTTCAGCTGTTCTCGTTCTAGAGGTAGCGGTCGATGCAATTCATGTAACTTCGTAAGCCTTTGATTATAGTTGGGGAGCTACCCATGACAAGGGGATTTATACCTATTTAAGGAGGTGTAATTGCAATTTGGTAGCTCGATCGTCACCATTAACAATTCACTAACTAGCCGTGGAATCAACTTTAAGAAAAGTTGTTATTCAGACAACGCTGCTATACCACTTAAGCCTCCAATACTGCTTTTTTCACTTTTCACCGGAAAAGAGACAGACGAAGGGTTTTCTCCCAAAAAATGGATAGACGAAGGGGCAAAAAGTAACTGATGAAAATGAAAAGACAGGCCATCTGACAGCCTCCTATAATCCATGGTACATTTGAGATTTCTTCCAAAGACTAGCTTGAAAACCGTGGTAGATTTGTCGGTCTCGAGACTCGTTTGCAAAATGCGTCCGGATCGACGTGTGAAATGGATTAAGCAGTACATCTAGATATAAAACCGTGTGGTTGGACATGTCAAACCAAAATCATCATTTACGCGTAATTGCTGGCCGTGTACTTCACGATGAAGAGAAAGAAATTGATTGATTCAAGTAATAGCTTTATTCTTTTTTCTTTTTGAGGGCAAGATTCAGGTGATAGCTTTATTCTTTTTTTTTTCTTTTTGAGGGTGAGATCCAGTAATATAACTTTAGAATTACTACTTTTCCATCGATTGAAATTATAGATTCATGTTGTTCGGCTGATCGTCCGATCGTACGTCAATTATTTGATTTGGATATATTCCTACTATATAAAAATAATATTCACTTACGAATCAGTTTTTTATCAACCGTTAAATCTTCATCTAATAATTATTGTTATCGAGTGAAATATAATCTTATTATCACTCAATTAAAAATTAGTAACTCTCATATAACTTGAATGTTTATAGTCCGATAAATTACTGGGGAAAGCGAATGCCAATGAGGACCTAAAAACCTGTAGCATGGAAGTTAGGCGCGCACAAAAAAATTCTACAGTGGCAACAAAAATGTACGGCTCTATACATGGCCAAACCTCAAAAGTCTATTGCTTGACAAAAACAACCAACAAAAGTATATGACAGTCTAAAGTTTTAGCTTGTTTGGTTACTTCCTTGCGTGAGATTTACCTGAGTATGAGTATGCCCCGCTTAATTGTGCCAGGTAAACTGCAACATCTATAAAATGGATGGACTATTTCCTCGGCAACTTCTACAATGACCTGTTTGTTTCCAACTACTTCTGGTTTCTGTTTCTGTCAAAAACAGAAGCTAAAAGACAGAACAAACGGGTTCGTTGAGAGGTGGTTTTTGAAGAAGGTAGAAGCTGAATCTTAAGAAAATAAACTAAAAGCTGAGAAGCTCGCTGAGAGTAGTTTTTTTGAGAAATTATGTACTAAGAAGCTAAAAATTTATTGTAGAAACTAACAGTCTACCTCCGAAAACAGTTTTTAAAAAAAACAAAAACACAACTTTTAAAAAAACTACAAACAAAAGCTCAAATAAACAGTCACCGAGTCCAGCCGGTGAAAGGTCCAAATCAGTAAAAAGACACCAACAAAGATACGGTAAAACGGTAAAAAGAGGACATAAAGCTACCAACAAACCGTGACCGGTGACCCATCCCACTAGCCCTCAGAAACCGTCCAACCAGAGCCCAGGCTAAGCTGATGCCCATTTGTTCAGCGGCTCGAGCCTCCGTGGGGATCGCAATCGGCTCAGCTCGGCTCAGCTGGCGGACGCGAATCTCCCAGGCGCCGGACTTGAAACGCAGCCGATAGCGGACTTGAGAGTATAGTTTAAATCGGGAAATTGGAGCGGAAATTGGGAAAGGCGACACGCCCGTGACGGATGGCCCCAGAATGCCGATCTCGACGCTACCGCGCCTTTTTCATCTAGGCCCATACCATGTTATCTTACGATTCCTGCAGTTTATTTTATTCGCAAAGTACCCCTGGGCAAGGTCTAGTCGTAGCTAGGGATGGCAATAGGGCTAGTTCGCGGGTAACCCATGCAGAATTTTTTTATTAGGAGATGAGTTTAAAAAATTGGTTACCCGTGAACTTATATAGGGAATTTATATCCGTGATATCATATATATACTTATATTTTTAGTATATAAATATTATATTACATAGAAGAAATAATAAATTACTTTTATATATTTCTTAACCTATAATATTTAACTCATCTTATATTAATTACCCTTATATGTATCTATAAATTACTTATTTATATTATAAATATATTATTAATATATAAAAATAATCAACTATAATTTAAATTTATATATCTATTGAGGATCTAATCTAAAAAATCTCTATAAAGATAGACATGAGAGAAAACTCCTGTAGCTACATATAGTCGAGGATGGAAAACATTTCTCGACAAGAATCGGTCTAGTTGCCATCCCTTGTCGTGGCCCACACATTTCCACCAAGGACCCTGGAAGAGTAAGTTTTGCCGATGCGTGGACGGTTGAGTCACATGCTTGGTGCTTACCTGGGAGCCTGGTCTTCCAAGTAAAGGTGGTTGGGTACTTGGGTTGGGTTAGGTTGGTTGGGTTGCCTCCCGGTGTCCCATCCCAACTGCGGTCCATTGCGTACGGTGCGTCGAATCTAAAAAAAAAAAAGTAGCGTAGAGTGATGGCTGATGGATATAACCTAGGAGGGTATCATTCCATTGATGAGTCCGGCGGCTACAGATCAACCATTAAATTTGGCATGGGATTTGAGTGGAAGGAAGAATAAGATGGGAATAAATTTCCTTCCAAATGGGCTATTAAGAAATTTGGTAGGTGCATTGCTGGGATCATTTTGATCATATCTGTGTACTATGCCTTTAGCATGAATGAAATCTTTTCTTGTAAAAAAGTATTGTAGAGAACAAACTTTGGTATAAACTTGGTTTGTTGATATGTGAAATAAAATTTGCACTATTCACACCATGAAATCTTACTGGTAATAACTGATGGTACGATAAAAAGCTTTAATTCAATCCAATATTGTTGTGCACCTACTTTTATTCATGTGTTTTAGTGCCTATTTATTTTATCTCAACACATACTTTGACTTAGGTTGCCCACGCATAAGGCAAGCATGTTCTGGTATATTCTTTGAAGATCTGCCTATAAAGTATAGTTGTATCCAAATATCTTTTGACTCAAAAAGAGGACTCGAACTAAAGTCCACCACTAACCAATTCAGACACGCAGATGGCTTTTAAAAAAATTAAAAAAAACAATGGCAGAAATATCGAACGGAAGCCGTCGCCGTTTAAACACCACACACCATCCAGCGAAGCCCCTACCAATCCATCCATCGATTCAACTAGTCTAGAGCATGGACAAAACAGGCAGGCGCGGCGGACGGAGACGAAACCACGCCCACACGACCCGGCTGGCCTTCCAGATGGCGCGCCTCACGCACGCACGCACCACCGTCCGGCGCCTCGGCGCAGCCCCCCCCCCCCCCCTGCCCCACCCAACCGAATAAAGAAAAGCAGACACGAGGCGACGACGAGTACTCGTTGCACCACCGCACCCGCAACCGAACCGCCAGGCGTTTTTGCGGAAACCCCCCCGCAAGAGTCGTCGTCTCCGGAGCCGCCCATCCGCCCCGACGCTATATAAGGCGGCCCCCAACTCGCAGAGCACCTCGCTTTTTGTACTCTTCCGTCTTTGCCCTCGCATCATCGGTGTACGTTTGAACAGCGAGAGGAAAACGTCTAGCTCGTTCCATGGAGAGCTCATCTCACAAGCGGGCGCGGGAGGCAGCCGACCTCGCTGCCGCCGAGGGGGCCTCGCCCGAGACCGACGCCAAGAGGCTGCGGCCCGAGGACCTGCTCGACTTGCTCGACGATGACACCGACGCGGCCGCCGCCGGCGACCTGGCGTCCATCATGCGGAGCCTCGAGGAGGAGATAGCCAGCTTCGACGAGGAGGCGGCCGCCGCCGACCTCATGGCGCCGCCGCAGGCGGAGCTGGGATTCCTGCTCGAGGCCTCGGACGACGAGCTGGGGCTGCCGCCGGCGGGTGCCTGCTCGTCGTCGGAGGATGCCGGCGCCGGGGAGCCGGAGGTAGCCGTCGGGCTCGACGGACAGATCTGGGGTTTCGAGGATGAGATAGACGGAGGCTTCGGTGGCTACGGCGGGTCCTCGCCGGAGGCGGCCGCCGCCATCGCCGCTGCGGCCGCGGCTGGGTGGGACGACGAGGGCTTCGACGCCCGGCTGTTTGCGTTCGGCGACGAGCTCTCCGGGCCGTCGGATCTCGGGGCGCTTCGTCACGAGACCATGCCGGCCGTCTGATGATGGGCCCGACCAGCCAGTGGATTAGCGTTTTCTTCTTTTGTTTTTGCCTTTGGCTAACCTTAGCGTTACCCTTTTTTTAACTTTGGTGTAAAGTTTTTAGTAGAAGGGTAAAACAGATGCATGAAACTTTGGAAGGTTCCTTGGGTGGAGAGCACTCAGAGCCGGAAAAAGCATGGTTGAAAAAAGAATCTGAAGAATGGTTTCCCATTTTGCTTTTGGATTTTATTTTTCTCCTATTAAAGAAGATATTATAAGCAAGTAGGAGTAAAATAACAGTGAAGTCAAAAGAAAGATGCCGCCACGTTGTTTGCGTGGATGGAGGTGATAAAAATGACATGTTGGCTGGAGGACGGATGCTGACCTTTCTGACGTGACAGACCGAAACCATAAGAAAACATCACCGATGAATTGTGATAAATTCTATGGAGTATATATATATATATGAGATAACTCAGTTAATTTTTTTATTCTTCCATCTAATAAAATCTTTGAAATTCGAATATTTTAGCCACTTTTACAGTTTACTTTTGTCACTTCACTCATTATTAACTACGAATATGAGATATATTTTTATTCAACGATATTTCTATCTAAAATCAAATGACATGTTTTTTTATGTATTTCAAGGATTATTCTGGCCGATATGGTTGACCCAAAAATGAGAACACTGTTGTAACTCCGTGGAACGAGATAAGTTCACAGGAAAAAGAGTGTGAGCCACCGGCTGCCAGGGTTTTTGCCCTTTGCCGTCGTCGTGAGGCAATTGCCACACTGGAAATGTTGTCACGGAACAGCTGCTGAACCGTATCGTGCCGAAGTCCAAAACCTGATATTCCTTCGTCACTCTTTTTTGTCTGCCGTGGTAAAGACTTTTACCAAACAGTTCTTTTCATGGTGCAGGCAGACCAGCAATTTCTCTTTTCCCTTCATCGAAGCTGCTAGACAGTAGTGTTTTTTAATATGAGTTGTCAAAAGTATTCTTTCGTGAGATTAGTCTCGCGCGATACAAGAATTGGACACCTAATTTGCTCCCTCTGTTTCATAATATTATTTTAACTAATTACGAAGATTTAGATAATTATTGGTTAAAAAAATTTATGATCGAAAGGGCTCTTTTATTATTAGTATTAGGTTATACAAATAACAAGTGAAATATGAAGTAATAGAGATGAAATGGAAAAGATTGGTAAAAAATATATTAGGATTAGGTTACCAACGTGGTAGGTCAGGGGTGGGGCTAGATTTTCATCTGTGAGGGTCGCGAGTTAGAGTCTCGGTGCCTTCCAATCACTGCTCGCCCGCCGTCAACCGTCCCATATCCGTTGCCTTTGCTCGTGTCTGCCTCCCGCCACCGCTCGCCCATTATCACCCACCTCGGTGCCTCCTGATCGTTTCTCGCCCTCCACTGACCACCCCTCATCCACTGCCTCCCGCCCATGCCTGCCTCCCACCTATCGCAGCCCACCTCTCACCTCCCGGCCACGGTGCTCGCTCGCTACTGCCTGCCCTACATCTACCTCCCGATCGTGGCCCGCGCCACGCCCACCTCCCGACTGCCATCATCGCCAGCGCACTCGCATAGGCGCCTCAGCTCCTTCTCTCACATCCACGGGTCCCTGCACGGGTTTTAAGTCCTCGTCGGGGGTATTTTTATACTCGTTAGGCAACTTGGGTTTTGGTCGAGTTTTCCGATTCGGATTTTGGATCAGATGTATTCTTGCTACACCGGTCTTAACCCATCTCATTGCTAGATCTAATTAAGATATGTGAAATATTAAGTATTTTAAAAAGACTCTTGTGATCAAAAGTAATAAGTATTATCAGAGAGTTCATGATGTTGGCCATACCTTTTGTTATGGGCACTCATCACGTATATAGGACGTGTTCTGTCTTCACGTATTTGGATCAGTTGGAAAAGAATCATTATAAGTACTCCTAGAGGTCTAGCCTCGCAACGATGTGACGTTTTGATGTATCGCGCTCAGATGTGCAAAGTCCCTCATATACTCCAGTAATTTCATATAGTAAAGAAGTTGAACGCTGAAATTGAACCCTCGTGCAAGCAGTACAAACGTACCAGGATCAGACCAGACACAACACATGCCGTGCCGTGCTCTGGCCGTACAAAAACTTGCGCGCTCGGACCAGGCTCGCCACGGAACGACAAAGCCGAGGATTTCGTCTCCCGACTTTTCCTTTCCCCTCGTCGAAACGAAACGGATCTACCACTGGCCGGCCCACCAAGTTGCCGCAGCGTGCACGGCCGAACCATCGCTACCTGCGCACGCCGCGGTACGCGCGGGTCACGCCACGGCCCCCGCCACGCAACACCGCCCCGCGGCACCAACCGGAACGGGCGAACCCATCTGGCCGACCTGCCTCTCACCTGCCGTTTTGTTTTCGGTTCACTAATTAAGAAACCATGTAAAAGACATCTTATTAGTGATAGACTAATAATTTCTCAATATCTATCAGTAATGACTTATCACTAATATAGGATCTAGATTGAAACCGGTTAAAGTTATCACTAATGACTCCTTATCAGTGATAGTGAGAGAATGATCCGCCATTAAAGATAATATTTACATATCATATCAACACCTGTCATTAATAATTGAGTCATTAGTGATAGGTATAGAGGATATACATCACTAATGTAAAAATCTATGACGAATCATAATTGTTACCCGTCATTGATATAGCAAGTGTACTTATAACTCTCATGCAACGTCAACCACTTCATTGTCACTCTACTCACTCTCGCGCTAGCTATGGACGCTCTGACACTATCACCTGCCACTCCACGGTCTCCATTGCCGCCATCGACTTCGCTTACTCCTCCCACGCCGCCTTCGTCCAACGATGAGGTAGAGGTGACGCTGGAGTTGTCGGATGATGGGGTGTTGGATATACCTTGATTGCCGTACTCGTAATAAGTACATAAGTGGAGTGAAGTTTTTCATGGGTGCTGTTAACGGATATGTAAGGTCGGGGTAAAACGATAATGTGGTGTTTATGCCGTAATTGCAAGAATGAGAAGAAATTTCTAAAATTTAACAATGTATACTATCACTTGTTAAGATATGGATTTAAAAGGAGATATCATATTTGGAATAAACATAACGAGAAAGATCTTAACGAAAGGAAAATGGATTAGGTCTTCTTGGACAGTAGTATGGATCAAAGACTCCCATCAGTCGGTGATATGGATGATTATCTCAGAGACGCAGACATATTAGGATCTATTGATGACTACGTGAATTTGGTAAAGAATGTGGACTAAATAGTACGTGATGCTGAGGGACACGATGAGTATAGTGATAGTGAGTTTGTTGAATTACAACAACTGATGCAAGACTTGAAGACACCATTTATCTTGACTATAAGGAAAAATATACGGTGCTGTTTGCGGTGCTTACACCTCTATAATTGAAGGCAACTTATCATTGATTCGATAGAAGTTTCAAAATATTGCTGTATCTACTAAGAGATATGCTAATGGAGAAAAATATAATGTGAAGATCATCTACGATGCGAAGAAAATAATTTATCATTTGGATAATCGAAGGCAATTTATCATTGGTTCGATAGAAGTTTCAAAATATTGCTGTATTTACTGAGAGATATGCTAACAGAGAAAAACATAATGTGAAGATCGTCTACGATGCGAAGAAAATAATTTATCTTTTGGATAATTTGCTCGTGACAGTAGATGCTGCGCTCAAGTTGCGCGCGGGAATTTCCTCGGCCAAGTGGGTTCCGCTTGCCGTCGTGGACGATCACGTCCAGATTATTCGATTCCCTTGTCTGTTTGAGTTCGCGCGCACTCGCCGCTGTAGTCGGTTGGACTCGATCGGAGAGTCGCGGCAGCTGAAGAAGGCTATGCGCACCGGAACCACGGTTGGAAAGGTTGTTGGATCGCGGGAGGAGGAGGCGAGCGATCACATGCGCGCCGCGCGACCGGCCGTGGAGGCCGGGGTCTGCGACGCATGCGCGCCGGTAGTTGCACTGTACTGTAGCAGCGGAAGAGAGGCGGCAATGAATAGATGGGGAGTTGGTAATAAAAAGGTGGTGGTGGAGTTGGGGTCTTTGGCACCTGCCTGCCTGCCTGCGAGATCTTCAGGACTTGCATGGCCGGTCCTGGCAGGTACAGCAGCAGAGGCACATGGAGTGGTGCCGGTGGTTGGATCCGGATTTAACAGACTCGCTCAACCTCTGCAACCGTTTCCTTTGTGTTGCCGCATGGAGTCATGGTGGACATGCACGGCGTCACTCAATCTCAATGCCCTGTCACTGATCCATGAAATGAATTTGAGCGTCCCAATTTAATACTTCACAACTCCCGTAAGTTCGCAACCCCCGTAAGTTGGAAGTTGGAACGCGCAGGGAAGAATACAGCGCTTGAAGAATACTGCAACGAGTAATGATCAAATCCACAGAAACTCCTGCCAAATTCCAAGCAAAATATCCTATCGTTTCATCTAGAATCGGCATTCGCTTGTTTGTTTCCTTGCCATTCCCGTACTGCCCACTGGTGGAATGAAAGTCGTCAGATCATAACAATTGCACGACCTTTGCAGCAAATAGTCGGCCACTGCTCACCCGATGTCCTAACTGCAAACCGTCCGCCAGGTGCCATTAATCTGCCGTGCAATCAACAGTCAGAGAAAGATCCACTAGCAGCGTAGCCATCCTTAAGTCCCCACCTGGCTGATCCACACATCTTCTTCGTTCTCTCCCAGCTGCAAAGAGGAGATGAGCTGATAGCTAATTTTGCTACCACTGAAATTGGGCCTTTGCAAATGTAGGGACGGGCCGTATCTGGAGTACTACGCATGTATTTGCCACCGGGCCATATATTTTTTGTGCATGTCTAGTAGTGTGAGCACGGCTGTTTTTTTGCGCATCATGGCCCATATACTTAGTTTCAGTTGCAAACGGTAAAAAATAGCTTATAGATTTTAAAATGTAAAAAATTGTATTATACAATTAATAAAAATTGGACAGTACAATCCGTCTTTCACTAATTTTTTTTCAACTTTTAAAATCCAATCTATTTATTTCAACTTACAAAAATAAGATCTTAATCCATAATTGCAAAACACGCTCTTAGTAGGTCCCATAGCTACACCGGTCACGCAGCTCAATGACAAACAAAGTAGGCCTCCTTCCACGTCCCGCTCTTCTCACAAAACTCTGGATTTAGAAGGTCCACAGAAAACTTGTTCTTCCCGAATTTTGATAGCCGTTCAGTTGCAGATCTAGAGTTTACTCATAAAACAACCTCTCCATGGCTTTCACGAAGCACATCAAGCATCACCATCTATGAGTTTACTGTACTCTTGTCTGTAGTTCAAAGTTTTTTTTCGGAGTATACAAGGTCGTAAGGACTTTTTTTTTTGTCCGTTTGTTTTAACTGGGGATTCTAAAAAGTAGTTTTTAGATTCTGAATTATAAAAAGCTCAAAGCTAAGGATCTAAAAACTGAGTGATGTTTGAAAACCTAGATTTTAGTTGGTTGGATTGCTATTTGTGCATATCAAAAGTTTAAAATACCCTCAAAAGCTGGATTGACACGTCACCTTTGGGCCCACCAGTCGGTGACCCGGAGCAGGGGAGAGCCTGGCCATGGCCCGCATGACATCGCTAGTGGCAAGCGGCGCTCTAGCTGGCTCGGGTGGTGGCCTAGGCGGCTATAAGGGACCCTAGCGGTCCTCACAGGTGCTTGCGTCGAGGCACAGGGTGTCCAGTGCGACTCAGCGATGGGCGGGCGACGGCAGTGGCCATGGCACCCGGTGCGGTGGCCGGCTGGCGACGAAAAAGGAAAAAGGGGCACAACTCGAGCAGTGGGGTACAAGGGTGCTCACCAAGCTTCCGGTTGAGATGGAGGGGGTTCGAGGAGTCTCAATGATGGTGAGGTTCTCCGGGGGAAATGGCGTGATAGCAGTGACGGTTCTCCGGTGATAGATTCTTGCGATTGACCAAGGGGATATGTCTTAGAGGTGAGGGAGATGGTGTAGGCACGAGGGATTGGCTGGAGTCGACGAAGATGACGGGCTTGGTCTTTGTCGAGGCAGCGATGGCCATGCATTCTTGCTTGGCTCGATCTAGTCAATGGTGGACTAGAGCATGCTAGGGTCAGTGAAGAACAGAGCGCGGAGCTTGGTGGGTTTGGGATGAAAGGGCCACGCCAGCGGCGATTTCGACGGCAGCTTGGCCAACGATTTCGGAGGCACGTCGGCGCTGATGTGTCTACGGTGGGGAGAGAGAGACAAATCAGTAAGGGAGACGAGAAAAAAAACGGTTCGCTCTTGAGTTGTAATGGCACTAGTGGGCAAATACATCAAAAATTCATACCTATGTTGGTTTGCTCAGATTCCATAATCTGTAAAATCTACTCTCTACCAGATTATGGGATTGTGACAATCTAGCAAGCAGATATTGAAATCTAGACCCCAAAAGCTGTTTGTTTGTTTCCACTTCATCTTATAAAAGTTATTTTCCACAATGCGTAGAAGAAACAAACAGGGATTTTGTTGCGAATGAACACCTCTAGTAAACATATACTCTTTGGGTGTTTAACCATATGATTAATTACACTATCAACTATCAAGAATTATGTATATTGAAAAGTGGTGTTTCCCAAATAGACTTATCATTTCATCATGTCCATTCAACATGTATAAAATGTAAACACCCCATGAATCAATAGCAAGAGTTTTTATTTCTTATACTTTTTTATTTATAAACAATTACTTCTAACATGTTATCATGCAGTTGCTCTTACACCGCTAATCAGCCACAATGAAGAACATAGGTTCTTCGGTCTCAAACACAAACAAGAATCAAGGCTGCTATGACACCAGAAAGATTGGCATGGTCATTTTGGAGGATATGACATCCTTTTTCTTCCCAGCAACCATGGCTACAACCACGACGCATCTACACCGCCCGTGGTTAAGACACTAGCCACTGCAACAACGCCAGCGTTGACATCCTCAAGGTGTACGTCTTCTTCGCCACCGCGCACCGACTCCCATAGAGCACCATTGATCCTGACAGCCCTCCTCAGCTAGGTAACTGACACGATACCCACTGCGGAATAGGCACCCTCAACCAGAGCGGCAGACATGCTCATCTCTAGGTTGCTGACCCACTCCTCTGAATTTTGCAATTGAGTTTATTTCTTGCAAAATTTACATTCTAAATTCACCTTAATTAAGCCCAATGTGCTCACACGCCCAAAGCACTTAATTCAAAAAAAAAATTACATGCAAAATCATTCGCAATGATTACATCATTTAATATTTGAGAAACACAAATAGTGGAAACAAGACATTTACTGCACATTTGCAGATTATGCTCCCACTACTATGAGGTTTACATCATGTCATATGGACATAGTGACTACTTTCAATGTGCTCTTCCAAATATTTTACTTAGTATAACATAAGGTAGCAGGAACATGAGCATCTACTGAAATATATTTGATTATGTATCCTACTACTGTGACATCTACAACAATTGTGATGACTATCTATAACGTGTTAGCTACATAATTGAGATCTACACTATGTAATTCAATATTTATCTTGACATTACAAATTTTGCATTATATCACAACATTATCATAATAATTTTTAATTTACGCAGGCTAAATTAATCAAATCTATGGTCAAATCCTTATAGGACACAAGAGCCAGCAAATAGTTAGATGAACTCGCACCGGACGGTCACAATTATCCAATATGAGCAATGGACGGTCATGTTACCATTTCACAAAAAAACACCTAGGTTTATCGGTAATTGTAGTGTCGCCCATTTAAATAGTGCTACATGTCTAATATAATTATTATTTAAGCCCTCAGGTTTAAGATAAACTGTAATGCACAATATTTACCTCATGTTATTATTCATTTCAGACCCACAGGTCCTCAGAAATTGCATCGTGATAGGTACTACTGCACTAACTTGCGTTTACCTCATATAAATTCACATTCAAAACTGTTGTGATATGTATAATCATTTTATACTCATAGGTCCTCATATAAATTTTATCGTGATATGTACTGTTGTGTTCTATGTGTACGCTTCCTTGCATTCTCGATAACGTGCATTTTTATTTTCAGACCATTAGGTCATAGGGAATTAAACATATATTACCTCAGTAATACCGATGTTGTACAATATTCTATAAATGTGCAATTTTGTTACACATTTCATTTTATGATTGTAGTTAATTGCAATTCAAAAGATATTTCCTTCATGTATTATTTATCCTTATTCACTCAAATCAATAGTAGAATTAAATATAAAAATATTTAATGTAATTTCCTCCTTTAATATTAGGATAACACTAGGAAGTAGAGGTTAAGACATCTATTGCAACTATGTCAAACTATGCCTATAGCAGTGAGTCTCTCACCCACTATTGTGAGTCTGCATCATGTTCTCCCGACATGTGTCTACCTTCAACGTGGTCACCCTATATTCGTACTAGCATAACATAAGGCAGTGGAGACTAAAGCATCTATTGCAACTATGCCATTTTTAGGCTACGACTATAGCAACGAGTTTCTCGCCCAATACTGTAAGGTCTATACCATTTTGGTGTCTACCTTCAATGTGTTAACTCACTACTACATAATGATAGAGACTATATTTCAGTAGTGATTATCGTTCACCCTTGATATTAGCAGCAATTTTATCACCTATCCAATATAAGACCAACATTACTTGTCATTAATGACCCATCTTGACTTCACAAAAATTTGCATATGTCAATTCAAGACTCATCTTGAATTCAAAATTGTTTAAACCTCAATTTTGCTCAAATAAATAGCAAATATGTAACATATTTTGGTGAATACTTCTATCATTTATTACACGGAGCCCACATTTTTGGAAATGATTCACACATTATCTATTACCTCAGGATTGTAGTAAAAGAAACATTAGCAGTGTTCTTTATAGAAGGGCTCATCTATAATTAAGTATCACCTTGACTCCAAAATAATACAGAATTATTCTACTCAATTTACTCTCATAGTAAATTCAATGAATACATGATCACCTCATGTAGTAAATTCAATTTACAAATTTCAATTACATGGATAACATCTATGAATTTTCTAAACTTGCATTGGATTGGGATTATCCCACATCAGGGTTTACAAAATCGTTTGGGGTCCGAAAACTAGGACCCAGCGGCAACCAGAAATTCACGATTATCACGTAAACTTTTCGAAATTCAGAGAGTATTCGGACAAATTCATTTGGTCAAATTTATAAATTGCAGACAAAAACAGACCAAATCGAATCAGCAGTAATTGAACAAATTGCACCAAATACCGAGCGCATTCGCCAATTTATCGATCAGTTTTTCCGCATTTTCCGCATTGATCGAACTGAACGAAATTCGGATGAATTAGTCGATAACTAGTCGAATTTTCTGATTTACCAAGCGCACTATTTGAATTTCTATGAAGTTCAAGGAAAATCATAAAAATCACAAAAAATGTAGAAAAATAGAAATAAACATGGCATGAGATTTGCTATGTTTTGTTTAATCATACCATCTACAGAAAAAATTGTAAAAAAAAATAGGATTTTTTTTGGCATGACCTATATTTTGGACATTTCCAAAGAAACAAATAGATATTAATAGCAATACGGGCATGACCATATAATTGTTTCATCGAATATATGCATACGGTACATTAGTAGCACCTTAAATTAACAAATATGTCTAATTGTCCATACAAAAGCTAAAAACACAATCACATGTCATCCATCGATACTTACCAAAGTGATGATAGGTGCTTGAAATAAGTTCCCATAGTATCCACACCACGTGTAACCTACGAGATGGGGAAAAAGTATAATACCACAGTATGCAAATAAAGTATTTGCAGAAAATAAATTATCATCGCATTCAGTACCACCAGCTTCTAATGTGGGAGGGGGTTAAATTCGGATGTATTGTACTCCTTTGTGGATATGAGCATTCTTCGTCATGTAGATAGCAACTCTTTCTTAAACTCTGCCCAACTTTGCGTCGTCCATACAGAAACGATTGACCATGGCCCTTGCAATATGGCATAAAACTCAAGACCTTTCCACCCATAGACCCACTAAATAGGAGGCTCTGATTGAGCATCGAAGATAGGATAGTTGTACAGTTGAAATCGAGAACTACTCTCTATGTCATAATTGCTGGAATAGCTTGCACTATGTTGTGGTCTATCATGGCCACACCGTGTGACATGCCTTTGTGAGGATGGGGCACCACGGTCCAAGTCCTATGTGGCATATGTAAACTGACTCTCAGCAGTGAATTGCACTAGAACAACGGCAGAGGATGGGTGTTGAGGAGCATCGCCTCTCTAACTATCATCGTCATCGCTATATGTCTTTGAGCTGTTGTCATTAAACTCTTGGTAGTTTGGGCTCTTTGAGTCACTATCCGTGATCTTCTCATCAAGCTCTGGGGTAGCATTTGATCTATCGGTCTCTATCTAGTTCTGGAGTGGATTCTTCTCCTCATTCAATGTGAGCTCCATACGCCGCTAAAATTGATCACCATCAACAGTCGGCCTGGTGCCAATATCCAAATTATTCTATTTTCTCATACTGTAGTTTACATATACCAACTTATGAAGCTTCTTGTAACTGAACCGGTTGCAAACTTTCGTGTGGATAAATACAAATGCACTTCAGTTCCTCTCAAACCCACTAGATGAAGCGCACTAAGATATTAGGCACATGGTAAGTATTGTTAGTGCAGGTACAGACAAACCGAATATAGACCACCATTGAGCTGCAAGTAGATAAAGTGATTAACATTTAGAAAAGTAGACAAAGTGATGTAACAGTTAGATATGTCAACGCAATATGTACCAGGTTGAGTCTTGTCGTTACATGCCATCTGTGAAGCGAGCGGACCAACAAATGACCGAGACTTTATTCGATATATTTTGTACCCCCACATCATTGACCACTGATCTTATCTCCTGCATAAACAAATCAACCAAACTAATATGCAACAATTGCAATACTAAATTACCAACTCAGCAAAATAATGTACCTTGTCGTATCTTGGTTGTAGCCAGACGCATCTATGGATTTGTGAAAAAACATATGACCATTGCAATATAAAAGAAAATTAATAATAGTCATGTGCGTCAGTCTAGTCTAAAAATCATACATGATGGTCACACCATACTCTGATCATTCTAACTTCCACTTATCAAATATCTTCTTCAATGCACTCTCGTTATCGTCCAAGTACTTAACATCTATATCCCGGCTAGTTGGAAATGGGACACCCTCTTCTGTTATATAACAGATGATCATAAGTTAAAAAGAAAGAAATATGACAACAATAAAATTAATTACAAACTTTATCATTCACCCCATTTCTTTGTTTTTTTCACTGCAGCAACAAAGAATGTGTCGTCTGCCATTCTACCAGGAATACCTGAAGTATGAAAAAAATTAGACCAAGCCAAACCAATAGCTACCTTTGCATTCTTTCCCTTCACACTCCAAGGCCCGATGTCAATCCTCTATTGCACAGGGGCTTTTGCTGCAGCAATATTGTAATCTCTGACACATAGTGCCTTCATGGTTGAAGATGCCCGCCTAAGTATCCTCAAGAAAACATTGGCTCATCTGGCACTTCCACTACCACCTCTATACTGATAGGAATTACCTGCCCTCCTCCTGAATTCTTCTTCCTCCCTAGACTGAGCTATGGCACGCTGCATCTGTTCCTCTTCTATCTCCTTATTATCGCTTATCAAATCTACATGGGCAGCTACCTCTTGCCTACAAATTCTCTCCTTAGACCTTCCCTTCCTCTTATATTTTGTCCTATCAAACTCACACCTGAAGTAATCATGCACATCTGGAGGCACCCTATCGAAACTTATAACATTCAATCCACGTCCTGTCAAATATTCTTTCAATCTTGTGGCACCAGCGCCTTTATTTTTCTTCTTGCAGTAATTGCACCTTAACTCCGGGGCCAAATTGTCCCCGTGCTACCACACCATATCTCTATCCGTCATCGATTATTGTAAAATATCATATATCATCCTATTAGCACTCCACAAATTCGAACAATGAGTAAACATTGAACAAAACCAAGTACTAGGCACTAACCAACGATATCGGACACTAACCAACCGTAACAACCTAAAAATGCAACAAGTTGTTCACTGCCCATGATTTTGTGAATGTGAGTCCATCTTGCTAGAGCACTTTTGATTTGAATCTTGAAAACAACGTGTTGGTTTGCCTTGACCAAACAAACATGACTATGAACATATAGTTTTGCTATGTTTATGGTACCTCAGTTTATGATACGGTATTAACCTTGCGCACGACATTGAATACTAACCGCATCGGGCTAAAAACCGAGCGAACCAAGTAATAAATTGGTTGGACTAGACCGAATCGCCAACTAACCACCCTAATGAGCTCCTAAGTGCCCATACCGACCACATTACATAAAAAAAAACCGCTCGGATTTAGACAATTACTGATTGAATTTCGAAGAAATGTGTCCTGGCCGCAAGCGCTCGCTTGTGCCTCCACAAATCATGATAACTGCTAAAGTGCGGTCGATAACTACTAAAGTGCGGTTGATAACCGCCTAGTGCGGACCGAATTTCTCGCTTCCACCGCCGGATTTTCTCGGCTTCGATCTGGCGAGGCTCACGGAGGTCATGTGGATTTGGCTGCTGTCAAATGAGAGGGGAGCTAACGAAGAGGATAAGAACATCTTGCCCTCATCCCATAGAGCTAGGCCGAAACGAGCTATTTGCACTATGTATTCGGTCTGTTTTGACCTTTTCACTTTTTCAGCCTTTTTTCAATCTACCAATGTTTGAGCACGTATTTTCTGATGCAAACAACATTTTTTGATTTTTTTTTCACAAATAGTCTTATAATTGTCTCTAGTTTTTTTTTATCAATTTTCTCTATTTTTTTCAAATCTGTTTTGAATTTTTGAATTCAAATTCAAAAACCGATCGACTTGTGAATTTGGTGGGGAGCAAATTGGCCGATTATCGTGATTATCGACCAGTTATCAATGAATTTTCGAACCCTGCCCGCATAGGGGTTCGTGGCCTCAATGTCACCTTTCCCTAACCACAATCTAAACGCTCAGTCATTCCTAAAATTGCCACGCATGCAACTTTGCATTTTTGATGCATCTCCTTTACTCAGATTTCTAAAAATTTGAGTACTCAACGGAGAAAGATATGTCTATTATTTGCAACTCTCTCAAGGAGTGATCAACAAAGAACGTACTACTATCCAAAACATAAGCGGATGCTCACTCATTCGTTTATCAGGACTTTGCGTTCATGGTAGTTTACAAATCTGCTAGTCATATGACAAGTAGAAACCTAGTTGATACAACAAAGGCAAAGAAAAACTAATTTGAGAATAATAACCATAATATCAAACTATCAAACATTCGACTGAATTATACCTCTAACTCATTGGAGGCCAGCAAATTCATAAGAATCAATTTGAAGCTCATTTCAACAAACAAGACCTCTAAAAAGTCTCTATATTATTCCTAGAAATATCATTAGTCCAATATTGTACTACCACATGTAGTAAATTGACAATTATCAAATAATATGATATACCTTAGACATGATATTCATATTATATATGAGTTAAAATTTATACTGAATTCTCGTACTCTATATTAAACTTATTCGGGCTTTCAACCAGATATAGAAGAATTTTTGTTTAGTAGACCATCGCATCCACTAATACAATATCGAGGGGGACTACATCCTCCATATGGGTACTCCATGTTAATCATGGATGAACCAACGTAGCCAGATTCAACATATAACCGACTATATTTTCAATATATATGTATGTAGGTTTCAATATTGAAACCCAATATTGAGACTTATGATGAAAATCTACTTTCATCCTAGTACCACGATATGGAAATCAAGTATCTCAGAAAAAATCTTCATTATATCCGGGATGTATCACACATACATCATTCACGTACCACATATTACCTATAAAATATTTTTTTAATCTAGATCACATAAAAACTTGACATGATTGCCTTCGTCATTCTACCTTAGAGATGATGAGAAAAATTATTAAAAATTCTACTGGTCATAGTATCAATTTCCAAAATCCTCAGATTTGTGTGCATCACATGTATCACATGAAATTTAATTTTAAAATCTTCTTACCTTAAAATTCATAATACGCCATTCAATTTCTTTAACACATTCAAAAACATGTGTATGGCTTTATTCAACAATTTTATAGATCATCTAAGCAATCTACAATGTTGATTGATGCATCAACAAAAACAGTCCCACATGTGTCCCATATTCATAGGGCATCACACTTATGTCAAATTCATTACTCAAATAATTAAAATTAGAGAAAATTATCCTAGACGAAGGATCAAATTCATTCACATAGAATAGTTTGGTTTGGGCACTACATCATTAAGTATCTTATGTTCATATTCATAATGGTCTAACTGAATCTCTCATTAAGAGAATCAAATTATTTGTATGAATAATCATAGAACTGTAATTTACCAACATCTTGTTGGTGACATGCAGTCTTACATACCACATAATTAATCTAAATTCTTCCAACTGCAATCACACGCCTCCCTTTGCTGTAGTTAGAACGTGAAAATTTAGCATCAGCTAAGTATTTACTATCTGCAAATCGGTTACGTCTTACACATACCGATATCATCACCGTACAACATACATCAAATAAAATTACGGATCCATATAAGGTATAATTATCCGTCAATCAAATAATACCTCGAGTCCCTCACAAGAGACTTATTTATTACCTGTATGCTCATAATATTTTGAAAACAATTCCCGATATGATACACACAAATAATCATGGACCATGCATCTAATTAGATCACGATGGCGGGATTCAAAGAAGGTGGGCCTATTACCTCTGGGAGATAATAGATGACCCTTGTATATAATATTTAATTATAT
Organism: Phragmites australis; assembly: GCF_958298935.1. Taxonomy (NCBI): domain Eukaryota; kingdom Viridiplantae; phylum Streptophyta; class Magnoliopsida; order Poales; family Poaceae; genus Phragmites; species Phragmites australis. The sequence goes on from NC_084922.1 coordinate 5,338,904, forward strand.
ATATATATTTTTTTTTGGAAAGACAGCGAATCAACCAATCAATCACTAATTTCACTCAACTAATTAACCTTGCTCCTATATAGCAGCCGGCAACAATTTTTTTGTCAACACATGTAAACACGTACAACACATGTAGCATGGTATTTTTTTCACGCGTATTTTTTTTACATGATACGTGCTATGTAATCTAATGAACGTGTAAAAAAATCCTAAATTTCCAACGTGAGAAATGTGGTTTCAAAATTTTGTTCGTGACAAGTGCTATCACATTTATTTAATATGTACAAACTTTGGCGCGACTGATTGCACACGCTCGGGTAGCCATTGACGGACCGTCGCGGCCGTCGACGACGAAGCTGGGGAATGGCGCGGGCGTTGGGTGGCCTTTGGATGAAATCACATTCTCCTCTTAATTTTAGAAGAGAAAATCTAGTTTTGTCATCGAATAACTACTGATTTTATAATTCACCATTAAATAATTCTGTTTACTTATACGCCATCGGCTTCCGATACTACCCTCCGTTATACTGTTCATGAACAGTACCCGAGAGAAAAAAGTCCAATTTTTTTTACTTTTTGTGCACGCTCTATAATTCATAATCTACCTATTTTAACTATATTCACCTAAAAATACTGTGTAAAATTCAAACTAAAATTTCTCAAAATGAACTACTTTTATAATACTGTGCATTACAAATAACTAATTTTTTTCACCGCGGGAGATAATTTTAGAAATTATTACATCACATTAGATGAATATTAGTAAATTTTCTCAGATTTTTTTTAAATTTTTATGAGGCTTAAAAATTGCAAGAAGTTATAAAAGTAATACATTTTGAAGAATTTTAGTTTGAATTCTATACAGTATTTTTAGGTGAATACAGTTAAAACGGGTTGATTATGAATTATAGAGCGTGCACAAAAATCGATATATTTTTTGTGACTTTTTTTATTCTCGGATACTGTTCATACTGTTCATGAACAGTACAGCGAAGGGTAGTATCGGAAGCCGATGGTATATAAGGGACTGAAACATTTATTCGATTGTATAGAATTAAACAGAATTTATTCGATGATGGAGTATAGAATCAGTAGTTATTCGATGGTAAATCGTAGATTTGCCCATTTTAAAAACAGCGCTTATGCGGATCGGGGAGCCATTTTGATCTCCCATGATTCGAGGAACCATTTGGAAGGTAGGAAATCATAGGAGGAATATCGGGATGAACTAGCGCTCTCGCTCCTATTCGTGTGATTTGGGGAGACTGTCATGCCAATTAGTAACCAGATGCGATCAATTATTTCTTTTCTAATATTTTTAATTATTTTTCCCTCATAGAAATCAAAAGTTTAGATTTATTTTGATGAGGACAATCTTACGACACATTCTTCACCGCTACCTAATAATTAGATAACCTTTACAGTATACCATAATATTAGATGATGAAGAATATTATTGTTGTGATCCAACCGTTCATTTTAGTAGGTATTATTGTAATTATCTTGATACCCTTAGGGGTAATTACGTCATTGACTGATCGGACTTCGGACCTTCGCCACCCATCATCGACCGGCCGACAGAGGGTGAAAACCCTAATAAATAAAATGAACAGAATAAGTGAAAGCTTATCCGAAGAATGAACTAACATTTTGATCTTCCCTAATTAAACATATAATTTACAAGTTTATCCTAGTTTTTTTCCAATCCTACCCTTATGATACCCATGATACTCTTTAATGATACCCATGATACTGATGGATGATAGAGTATTATTAGACCAATCTAAACCACCGGATGAAGAAAATGGACGATATACACTCATTTAAGTGTACTGTAAAAATCCTCAATAATTAAGATATACGTATCAAGTTGCCAACTAAACCAATTACAAGAGCACGTACTAAGAAAATATAAGACTAAATGAACTTGTTTCTTTATGACTACATCATTAATTTTAAGAAAATTTTTATACTATCCTAATCTTGTAATTTATTTGTGCTTAGATATTTAGATCAATACTGTCGGTGACATAGGAACCAGGGGTCCCGAGTTCCGAGAAAAGAACAGCAGAGTGCCACGTGGTGTCCTCCCTCGGGGGTTATCTCTCCGAGGTCCGAGAAGACTAAGTTTCGGGAGAGGCTACTCGGGGCCATGAACAGTGGTTTTTGAGTATCCGAGTTCCTCGATGACCCGAGAAGGTCAAGTTCTGGGAGAGGGTGCTCGGGGCCATGAACAGTGGTCCCCGAGTACCCAAGTTCCCAGATGATCCTAGAAGGCCGAGTTCCGAGAGAGTGTGCTCGGGGTCATGGACAATGGTCCCCGAGCACCCGAGTTCCCCGATGACAAGAGAAGTCAGTTCTAGGGCTCGGGGGCATGAACAGTGGCCCCCGAGCACCCAAGTTCACCGAGGACCCGAGCAGATAGGTTCTAGGAGAGAGTGCTCGGGGCCCTGAACAGTGGTCCCCGAGCACCCGGTTCCCCGAGGATCAAGAGAGGGCATATCCGGGAGAGAGTGCTTGGAACTGTGAACAGTAGTCCCCGAGCACTCACAGTTCCCCGAGGGCTTGAGAAATCCTTCGCCGGTGGTCTCCACAAGAGTTCAGTGGTGAGGTGTTAATTGGTGAGAGGCTCGATGCCGCATTTAAGAGGGCGCGTGGCCTGTCACTTTCAATCACTCCCCCCACGCCTACTATCAGTCCCTGCCATAGTCTGGCAGGGAGGCGTGGGGACATTTAATGCACGGGTCCCATCGCGCGTCATCCGGCGCGCCTCGGAATAACGTCGCAGGGCTCGAGATACAACGCCTGCCACCCTGCTGTGTCAGGCCTGCCAGACCGGGCGGGCACGTGGGGCTGGCTACCCGGTGGGCCCTCCCCGCAGCGCTCGCCGAAAAGCAGAATGGTGACGAACAAGACCGGACAGGGGCGGATTTTTCAACCCTCCCCGTCACCTCGCGCAGCAGCCCATGATGGTTGCTTTCCATTTATGGTGCCTTGGAACTTGCGCCATCCTTTTTGGGCACGCTAACGCCCCAACGAGTATAAAGGAGGGGCGGGCTCCTCGGAGAAGAGGACGAGTCTCGGAGAAGACACACAACACACAAGAACACACAAGATATAGAAGACGGAGATCTAACAGAGCACGTCGGACAAACTCCGGTCGACGACGGCGGAAGAGGCATGAAGCTCTAGACTTAGATAAATATTCTTGTAATACAACAGATCCTCAGAGAGATATTTTCAGAGCATTTATAGCATACACACAGGAGTAGGGTGTTACGCTCACTGCGGTCCAAACCTGTCTAAAAATCCACTGAGCATTTATTTCCTCCTGCATCCGATCATTCCACCCCACCTGCATCTCATTTACTCCCATTTATTTCATGTACGAAGCGGGTTCAGAATCATCCACCCGATCGAATTTCAAAGGGGTCCCTCCAGATCTCAGCTTGAGGAGTTCACCCTCTGACAAATACAATGCACAAGAGGAAGAAGAGCTGCATTGTTTGTTGGCACATAAACAAAGAAAAGCTGAGGGATACGTGGGAGAAAAAGGTTATCACAAGGTGTCTAAATATCATATGCAGCTGTATATGAACTTTCCAAAGGTATTTGAGACTTTCCTTTCAAGTTCTATATGGAATCAATAAAGGAAGGGCAAAATAAGAAAGATTGAAGCCGATTCGGATTCGGTTTATTATAGCCAAACAAATATCGATTAAAAGTACATAAATCTCTTATACGAAGTCAGATTAGGATGTGTAAATAACCTCTGAAAAGCTTATTTATAACATTTCCAACGGATCCAACCCATTTGCCACTCGTATCAAGTCAGTACCCGTCATCAAAATAATATGTCGATCTTAGCTTATGTTTCCATTTTTATGCTGTAACGAGTTTAATTCGGTTTCCATAGTTCTAGGTAGTATATATAGTAGAGTCCATAACCCATAGAGAGCAGATCACTTTATGTATAAGATTGAAACATAGCTATTGCTTGTTCTTTCATACCATCGTTCATGCGAGGACAGCTAAGAGAGAATTAGGTAATCATTGTTTATCGTTTTGCAATCCAAGATCAAGTTATCATTCTGCTGAGAATTAGGGACTTGGTGGATCGTCACTCGTGGTCTCGCGACGATCATCTACAGGCGTGTGTTGGTTGTTAGGCATATTCCGAAGAGTTGATGGTTTGTACATTGATACGAGTGTTCAGCTAACGATATCGTCTACTTTACATCTTTTTTCATTAGCTCTTCCCGAGAAGGTCGGGCTGCCCCGTCATATTTGATCTCTTACCTCAAGAGGTCCAAGATGTACCGTAACAGAGCGCTTACTTGTAACATTCTTAATAGTAATTTATAGCTGCAACCTAGCCACGAGGGTCAGGTTTTCACATACTGCCCTGTGTATTTTACTCTAGGTAATAAATATCCCTCTAGTTGCAAATATAGGTCGTTTTAGCCTCTTCAACTATTCTCTAAATATAAGTCATTCTCGAACTTTTATGCATTTTTTTTCTCTTGTTCCATCTTGACTTTGTTTAATAAATGCTATCATTCTCACAAATGAATGAGTTATCTTTTCTAATGTAGAATAAATGAAGGACAATAAGGTCATTTGATCTACTTTCTTAATCCTTGCGCACAAGTTTAAAATGATCTACATTTGCAATCGGAGGGAGTAGGAGATAGGTGATTGGCATTTGGTAGCGAATAGTCACACCACGCTAAGTTTTAATAACGGTATTTTAAGAAATACATATTTTTTTTTATGTATGTGTATATCAATCATGTAAAATATATCAATCAATTAAAACTTAGACTTTAAAAACATAACATGTACCTACAACAAGATAATAAGATTAAAAAAACTTTAAATATTAAAAATAATTTTTTTAAGAAATAATGCGACCACAACCATAACTTAAATAGCGACCGCTAAAACAGTCTTACAAACGCTCTGCGAAGTGCTATAGCGACCACTAAACTCCAATCCAGTATTTTTTACCGCTGCTCTATGTAGATAGGGTTCATACCGAGCTACCGTTATTGTGGATGCAATTGCCACTGCTACCAACGCTATTTAGTGTCTTGATTTTAATGCAAATTTTTTAATACGGCACATGCAGGAACGAAGCTGCACAGCTGCACCACTCCTGAACTGGATTAGTCTCGGCGCGGCAAGCGGCCATCGCTCCGCGCAGTCCACACGGCTGGACGACAAAAGGCAATCCAACAAAAATTTGCAGTGGCATTGAAAGGTCGTGCACGCCCAACGGCCCAAGTGCGTCGCAACTGGGGCGCCGCGTAACGTGGCACGCATGCCACGGGCGTGCGTACATACGTGTAGCTCACCTGGTTCGCTCGTGCCACCCCCATACCTTTTGGCCGCACAACTGGCATATCTCAGCAGCCACCGCTGCCGTTCAGAAAAAGGAAATATTTTTCTACTAGAAAATATCTCAGCCAACCCAACCAGCTAAACTATCGCACGGGCCTCTCACGTGCACCCTAGTCAGGACTCAGGACGGCACGCCTCGAAAAAAAGGCAAGGGAAAACGAAAGCGAACAACCGACAACGACTTCCAACCGGGCCCCACACGAGTCCACTGTTCTTCTGCTCACGTGACCACCTGGCAGGCGCACGCACCTGGGTCTGCGTGGCGGCCGCCCAAGAAGAGTCCACGCGAGCACGCATCTCGTCGTGACAACGGCGAAAGCGATTGGCGCCGCGAGGCCAACAGCCATGCATCCGCTAGAAATGTCTAGTCACGTACGTCGTCGGGCTACCGAAAGTCCGCTGTCCTTTCCATTTCTCCAATTCTCTCGTCAAAGTACAGTATAATTTCTCATGTAGGAGTAAGATCCAAACATAGCATCCGAGTATTAGAGTTCTAGCTAGTAAACGAGGGGGAACTATTATTGCACAATTATAATTTCATATTTGGTCAGTTTTCGGGGTGTTGTGCTTTAGCATACTTGAGCGAGCAAATGCAGACCAATTTCTTGACGATCTTTTTCTTGCAGCGGTAAGGATAACACTCAGGAGCGAATTCGCTGAATAGAAAATGTCAAATGGCATTGGTTGCTGGCGAGATACTCGAGCAAACATGCCCACGTGTCACATGCGGCACCTAGAAAAAGAGAACCGGCACCAAATCTCCATGGTATTTTCTTTCGTCTCGCACTGTCGCTTTTTGGCAAACAAAATATTCCATTCCATTCCAATCTCTTCTTTTAGCTCGGCTCCGGAGGAAAGTGAGTTTTATAATCTTGTTTCTTAGAGTGTCATATTAAAAAGATTTTAACAAATCGATGGCTGCAATACTTTTCTTTAATGTATAGTTTCGTTTTATTGTTTTATATACTCTTCATGCAATACTCATTAGATATTGGATTTTATGTTCAGATGATTTTATCTAGATAAAACTACTTTGCTCTGTCTTCTTAATTAGTTTGTCACATTATCAACAATACTAATATATCACCTCATTAAATAAAAATAAAACTTCATCGGAAGTAGTCTAAAACTACCGCACTCTCATCCACCTCTAGTCTAGAACCGGTAAAGCGCAACTTTAGGGAGGCTGACATGGGACACATATTCTTCATCTCTCTAATTACCACTTATTTACTCCCTTCAAATTTGGGTCTCCCCTCTTAATTAGGTAATTAGGAACCGATATTGGCTAAAGGTGCCGTGGTCAGGCGGAAGCCGCCGGATCTCAACCATATAATCCTGATCTCATGCCCGCATTAAACTATATCTGTTCAGTGTCCACCAGTGGGCCGAAAAGTAGACAGGGCCCCACTGGTCATAGAGACAAAGAGATATTCACATGCATGCGTGTAAGTGAAGCGTCATAATTTCCAATGGCCGCACCCTCCCCCATTCCCATCCCCATAAACCCCACCAAAGTCTCGGCAGTACTAGTAGCATGCCTTTTTTTTTTTTGATGGGAAGTAGTAGCATGCCTTTGGTTCTTATCTCCGTGATAGGTGAGGACAAGCTATGTGGACCCACATGTCAGGTTAAACATCAGCGTGCTTCCGGACCATTGAGCGGAACAGGTCCTTACGGGCAAATGTACATGTTACTGACGGTGGGGTCGGACAGTACGTTGGGCCCACTGGTTCCTGTGCGCGTAGGAAACAGCATTCGCAGATCTTAGTACGTCGAGCGCCAGCACATCACGGCCGTCCTTTCTTCGCTTTCTATTGGCATGTGGCGTCAGTAGGAGGAATCGTGAGCCCACAAGTCAGTAAGATGGGTAGACTTTATGCCCGTCGTGTGATCTCCGGCTTGGTGCCGCGGGCACAACCTCGTGGAGAGGAAGGGGATTAAATATCAGAGGCAGCGGCTTAGCCAACGCCTTTCGCTCCTCTCGCCGCTTTGGGTTGGGGTTTAAGCGAGTGTGAGGGAGGCCGGAGGCGACGACGACGGCGCCGACGTCGGAGAAGAAGCCGCGAGAACACCACGCGTGTCAGCTCTCGTATATGTCTTCTTGCCCCTTCTCCGATCTGGTCGTCGTGCTCCTCGTCGCCGTCGTTGCCGTCCTCCTCCGCCACGCCATCGCCTGGACCCGCCGATCTATGCGCCTTTGGCTCAACGGCTGGAACAAGCCCTCGTCGATGGTCAGGTACGAGCACCGTTTCCCCCCATAAAAAGTTTATCTCTTCACCGATCTGGGAGGTTTTGACCGGGTTTTATCGGCCTGTTCGTCCAGATCTAGGGGGTTCTTCGCTTGGTTTTCATGGGGTTTTGACGGTTTTTTGCTTGTGATGTTGCAGGGACGGGTTCGGGGTCAAGTATTCCGGATTCCTCCACATAAGGCCGTGTGGCTTCTGTCGAGGAGACTAACGGATTCGGCCGATTCGTGCTGGGCTCCGTCAAATTTTTGCACCCATAAAAAAGTTTCTTTTTTTAGAGTTTTCCCTTGTCAGTTTTGGCAATTTTGGCGAGAAATTTTGGAGTTCTTTCAAGTAGAGATACAAGAGAGATGGCTCCGTTGAACCACCAGCAGATTCTCATGAAGAAGGCTCTGGCGAAGAAGCCCAAGACCAAGAGGATCTCGGGTTTTGGCCTTAAACCCTCTGCGAGTCTCTTGAAGGCCAAGCAGCAGCCTCCGGCGATGGTGCAGCCGAGGCGCCGCGTCCGTGTCCTGTTTGAGGACCCCGATGCGACGGACTCGGACTCTGACGAGGAGGAGGCCGGCGCCACAACGGACGCTGCTAAGTCCAAGCGCTTCTCCTTCGAACTGTTCGTCGGGAAGGCCCCGGCAAAGCCGGTCGTCCCGGCGGCAACCGTGGCTGCATACACCAACGGTGGGACGCCGGAGAGCTACCGCGGGGTGAGGCTCCGCAAGTGGGGCAAGTGGGCGGCGGAGATCCGCAACCCCTTTACCGGCAAAAGGCAGTGGCTTGGCACCTTTGACACCGCCTCTGCGGCCTCCGCCGCCTATCTGTCTACCTCCCGGAGCTTCGCCGAGGAGAAACGTCGCCGCCGCGGGCAACCTGTGGCCGCTTCTTCACCTGCTGCTTCTGCCACCACCACCCCGACGGCCTCCTCTTCGTCGTCCATTTCGGCTGCTCCGTTCGCCCACTCCTCGCCGTCCTCCGTCCTTGAAGCCACCAAGCCAGCGCCGAAACCCCAGTCGCCAGAGCCGGCTCCAGCTCCCATCCCGCCGTCCACTGATGCCGCGCAGCTGCCGGACGACCCAGAGTTCTACCAGGATCTTCTACGCGGGCTACAGCTGCCGGACATCGACCCGATGGACTTCCGTGCTGGGCTGGACGCCTTGGGTGTTTCCGAGGTGCCGTTTTGCTTGGATGACGAACAGGACATGCTGCTTGGAGACTTCGGGGACGAAGAGCTGGAGCTTGATCTTGACCTCGACGACATCGACGACGTCTTCCCGGAGATGCCCGGCTGCGACCTTGGCTGTGGCATGGACGACTTCCTGCAAACCGTTGATTTCTGCGTGTGAATTAAGTGCTTTAATGTTATCGTTGTTGGTGTGTTGGGCCTGTGAGTGTGCTTGGTAGAAGATTTCTTGGGTTTTTTCCCCGGGCAATCCAAATATGCTCGTGCCCATGAGATTTCTTTCCCAAAACAAAGCACATTAGCGTTTGGAGAGGTAATTTTGGTAGGTTACATTAAGCTAAGTTATAGCTGGTATGATACTATGTTTTTACTGTTATTTGGTATGCTTGCAAAGGCATTATAGTGGACAAGTCATTGAGCTGTTACTATCAAGTTATGGAAAGAAAATAAGTTTTGCATTTCATCGCTGTGCAAATCGTCTCATTTACTGTATATGCGTTTCTATTCCTTAGTTCGAATGCTTATGTTATATGGATTGAGCTGTGTTAGTGCGATTTCAGAATTGATTACGTGCAACGAAATGCGATGGTTTGACTAGTGCGGCTTGATACTTATGCTGTGATCGTGGTGGTAATCAGAGATTCTTGTGGGCAGGCGTGGAATAGTCCACAACAATAATCATATTCTAGTATGCAAGTAGATCCGATGTGCCATTATATTTTCGTTCTTCGCTGTAGGATAAATTGAGATGTAGCATAGATATGATGCGTCCAAGTGGATCCGGTGTGCTGTTGAATGGTTCAGCAGTTTGTTTCATGTGGAAGAAATCTGGTACGCTTGATTGGAGTATAAAATTAACTGAATGAATTGGTGTTCCTTTTGGCTCGCTTTAGCAAATATCGGATGCGAGTGTATCTTGTGAGTTCACAAATGAACACCCAGGCAGGCAGCAGTGCAGCACCTGCTCTGCAGCGAGCCCACACCCCACAGTGCGTGACTCGGCGTGGGCTCTGCGCCAGCGCCACCCATGCCGCGCGCTCGTCTCTTCCGTGGCGCCCTTTCTGCTAGCGCCTGGGGAGGACCGGTCGGGCAGGCGGCTTGTTGCCTTGCGCTCACTAGTCTCCGCGCTAAGCACAAGATCGGCTAACCCCACACGAGGGTACGTACAGATACGCACCTCTGCCCCGTACCCGTCCGCCCGTGCCACCATGCCGATTCGGCTCGGTGCCCTTTTGTCTCGCTCTCGTCCTACGGGGCATCCTTGGCGCGGCGCGCGGCGGGGGATACGGGCCAAATCGGGGGGCCGTGTCGTTGCCCGCGAGATGTGTGTGTGGCGGCTGGCGCGCTCGCCGTGGAGATAAGGTTCCCGATGAGACCGCATCTTGTGGCCTCCGGGTTCCGTCCGTGCCGCCTTGGCCGCAAGTTGGGGAATGAAAAGGCCGGGGCCGCCTGCCGTGGTGGCGCTATCCGATCCCCGGCGCGGCACGGACGGGTGGAGTGGCTATCCTATTCTAGGACCGGCCGGGCGCTGGTACGCACGCCACGGCGCCGAAATTTATGCTTTGTTTTCTTCGATCGCATCTGCCGCCGCCCGGCCGTGCCTAACCCTACCGTTTCCGCATAGTGTTCGCGACCGGACAATTATCGCTTGCACCACCGTGGAGTGGGGGGGGGGGGGGGGAGTGAGTGTGAAGGAAAGGAAGGACTTCGACTGGAGGCACGCGATGCGACAGCTGGGAGGAGGGAACTCGCGGGAAAAGTGAATGCGGCTGCGCGGTTGGTGAGGTCGGGGTGGATCCTAGTGATTGGAGCACGGTCCAGGGTGCGTGCCATGGGGTGACGATGCAACAGGAGCGTACAACAGTGAGAGGTCCTAGATCGCTGTGCTCGACACTAGAACATGTGCGCGTGTGGTTCACTTCGCTTGGGGGCAGCGGACCGGGGGGAGGGCCGCTATTCTTACGTAGGTCTATACACACAATATATAATAGTAGTATATAAAAACTAAATAGTTTAAGAGCTAATTAGTGAGTATATAAATTTATTTTATCTATTATATATGTTTTGAATATTTTGTTTTTAACACATTTCAAGTATTAGATGTCACCGAGTATAATTTACTAGACATGTTATTATAAATACATGTAACAAATCATTTTTTCTTACTAAACTTTATCAGTATTTAAAAAATTATTCTTAATGGTTATGATTTATGTTACATTGCTCTACTTTTTATTGATCTAAGTTCTAGTTATTTTCTATTTTAGATATATTTTTAGCAACTTCTATGGTAAACCAATATCAACTAGAAAAAGCAATATTAAAATATTGAATGGATATATATCATCATTAGTTATAGGAAAGATCCTACATTTGTTACTATGAGCGAATTTATATATAAATAAGAAAAAGGATATTTTATGCCCATTATAGAACATGAATTCATCACAACACTTATATTACATTTTTCAAAAAATTGAAAATATATTAACCAATAATAAGAGAAATTATGTTTTTTTCCAATGATTGGTTTAATAGTTTCTAAAACCAATTTAAATTTATCTCTTCTAATACTAGCTTCGCTCCTGCTCCGGATCCTTCTGGCCTGCTGTGCAACTAACCTGAAAACTTTTCCTCGACCGTCGTTGACATGGATTTTGATGGTCTTACAGATAATTTATGTGAGCCATCTCTCCTGAAGCATACGTGCAGTCATTGTAGGGTAAGGCTTGATCTTAGAACTAAGTTCAAGGTTCGGAAAAATTCTAGCTGAATGTTGAAATTTCGGAAAGACAAGAATTTGAATTGGCAATCATTAACCGATCAATTTGAAAGATTGTGAATGGAGTTGAACATTGAATTTGAGTTGAAAATTAGTATACAATTTTAGTGGGTAGAAGGTGAGGCTGGCTGCGACCATTCTCAAAATGACAATAACACTACTTGATGACTACGATAATGACTGGCAATACTGTTGTTCGCAGTCCTAACTGGTCGTAGCAGTTGGAACTAGGAAACGATATGGCAACCTTCTTTCAAAGTTCCGGACGCCGGATCCAGTGGCACGTTCCAGCTCGCAAGAGGAATGGATCCATGTGAATATCAGCCGAATTTAGCTCACTTATCCGGCTCTCGTTTGTACACTCCGTGCCTCCGTGGCCGTCGCTTTACTTGTCAACACGGCTCATTTCACCATGAATGAATGGATGGTACCTTGCCTAGGGTTGCAGTTAGATAAGATACGGATGAATACAATTTATCTTGTATTTTATTTTATATTTTTAATTTAAAATTAGATATAGATAGTGCTAAATAATTATTTCTCTATCATGTATTATATTTTTTTTAAGAGTCAGAGTCGGAGCGAATAATATCGTAAGTGTTCGATTAGTCAGATAGATGAATTTTTTTTACTTTATTTCCATCCTCACATAAAACATTAAATAATATAAGAGTATAATCAAAGTGAGCATAAAGAGTGGTCGTTAAGATATAAAAATAAGATCATTTATATTCTCTCTTTATAAATGTGTAATAATATATCTATATATAATCATATTTTTAAGTAAAATTATAATAGATTTTCTTGTAACATCTAACATTGAGTATCAATCATCATATATTCTATTTTTTCTCAAATTCAAAATTAGATATAAATAGTGTTGAATAATAGCAGATAACTATGATTATATTCTATATTTATTTCGTAAGCTTTCGGTCAGTGATGGAAAGTATCCGCTCTGTTTCCTCTTGCCACATCCGAAAACAGTTGGTGGCTCGTGTTTGAAGATTGCCGCTGGTTCGTTGAATCTTCAGCTCCAGTCCTATTCATCGATGGCGATACGAGGACCGAGAGAGCGCACCGACGGGCGATCGAGATGCTGGTCACTGCTCTAGTGCTCGTGCTCGACGCTGCAGAGTGCAGCAGACATCGAGATTCGAGAACCAATCAGCAGAGTTGCACAACTGCAACGGCAGCTCAGCAGGTGAAACAGTTATTGTGGTCCTAAGCGGCAGGCTTGCACCGGATCAAATCCGATTTGAAGGGATCCACGTTTCGTGTCCCCGGCAAGTAGACAGTCTCCATCGGCTGCGACATCCCACATCAAATCGGTAAGAGTTGAGTACAAAATATCACAAACTCGTGACATTAGGCTATTTTGTTTTAGTTACGAATTATGAAGAGCAGTTTGCAAATTTTAGATTGTAAAAAATTAAATTATAAAAGCTATATAAACTAGTGGAACTCAGATTATTAAATCATTAAATTATTATAATATAAAAGCTATATTGTTGTAATTTGTGATTGTGATTTGGAGTGTTTATTTTAATTTGCTAATTGTGAATCATAATCCACCATCTTTAACGGAAACCACCGGCCCATATTCCAAGTTCTTTTTCTTCCACCGATACTGAGGACGCACGTTTTCAGGTCGGTAGTGACCAATGGATCACGGGCCGGTCAAGTCTATGGATAGCCACTGCAAATTGCTACTACTAGTACCTCATACGGCGAAGACAAGAAGGCATCAAAATCATAAGCGTGCCCTAAACGAACCATGACAAGTACCCGGGAGAGAAACTGCAAATCAAGCTGCGCGAAAGAAATCCAGGTGCAGCGCACGACCACGACAGCGTCTGACTCGCTTGCTGGTGGACTTGGTAAAATCCGCCCGGTTTCTCAACGTTTTCCTGGCGCTTGCTGCCTGCAGCGCAGGGGCCAGTGGCGGTCACTCTCACGTGACGAGCTAAACGGCTGAGTGAGCTGAGCTGAGCAGAGCACAGCCCCTCTGCTCTGATTCCGATGGGGGGGGGGGGGGGGGGCGGCTGCCAAGTTGGACGGATGGAGGAAACGAGGCGTGCATTATTGGCGTATTTTACAGCGCGTGTGGAATCAATCATTCACGGCTGTGGAGCACTTCTGGTGCTGTCATAATCCACCGCAAGTCATGAATCTTAGGCCTGCGCTTTTCAGGCGTAGTAGTTGGTTGCTTGGCATTCACTCTGAGACCAGTAACGAGATAAGCTTTCAAAGGGATCAGCACTAATGCTGCACTATGGGTGATATTTATCGTTGTTTCTATTCAGCTTTGGGATATGTCTTTGAGGATGTTGAATGGATCTTCAAAAGGGATGCTTTTTGCCGATTTTAAGGCCATCTCCAACGAAGTCTTCAAATTTGAGGATTCTAGTACTACAGTGTTTTGCGGTATACTGTAGCACTAGAAATCCATCTCCAACAGATCCTCTGTCCAGTGATACAGTACTGTTACAGTGTTAGAGATAGGGGATGCTGTAATAGTATTTTGAGGATGAAGATTTGAAGTAGCTGTTGGAGATAGTCTAAGACCAGTGAAAAGAGAGAGGAGTACCACTGAAGATGTTGAGGCCTGTTGTATTCGTACGGGCTGTTTCAGAAATATGGCGGATATACTTACCAGTTACCCGATCCCTGCTCCCTAGCGCAATCCTACTGTACTGATGCTAGTGCAATTCCCATTCGGGGCATGGTGCAACGTTTCAGATTGACGCACATCGGTTTTTTTATAGCCCATTCACAAATGCGTTGTTGACAGGCTATTTAGAAAAAAGAAGATAGTGGCTGCAAAATAATACATGGAAAGCCTAACATTTTGTATGGTACTCACACTAAAAGAGTAGAATTGTCACATCAGCAAATTCAACGCCTCGAGCACTACTGCTCACACAAAAATAAAATAAAATAAAATCCAAGATCACTCCCATATCCCAACATCTTGGAATTTCAAACCTGGAGGGGAAATCAAGATGTTGGCTCACGCTTAAACAGTTGGTCAATGTTACCCAATTTGAAGCAGCGTTTGTACTGTCAAACGGTTGTCAGGTGCATACTTGCCCCCTAGTCCCTCGATCAAATAGGCCCATAGCTCGCACGTAAAAAGGAGACAAAAAAAAAAAGATGCACCTTTGAGGGATTTCAGCTTGGATCTTCAGAGTTTTTGTTCAGATTCAGAACTTGCGATGTGCTAATAAGAGTGATTAGCTTGCAGTACAATTTTTTTGCACCTCATCCACCAGTTTGCGGTGTGTGTGGATACTTGACAGTACTGCAGCCGGAGTCTACACAGTACCTCTTTCGGTCAAAAAAAATATTTGGCGTTTTAGTAGCACGGTTTTCAACGTGTATCTTTAACCATAAAATATATTTATAAATTTTAATAAATTTATGAGATTATTTTTTAAGATAAATCTACATATATAATTTTATATTTTAAAATTAAATATTTTAAAAAATATTAATAATTAAAATTTTAAAAATTTGATAGATCTTATCTAAAAGATCATATATTTATGACCGGACATAGCAGAACGAAAATTGTAAACGACCTGCAGATAAAAAAGTTTTCTTTCTCCAGTACCACGAGCACAATGTTAACCATCAAGTTTCCAATGGGACGGCTGTCAGAGCTCGCTTACGTGGCGCATCATGCGGGTATACCCCACTCCCAGATGAAATCGGAGCAACAAATAATATCGGAAAAGGAAAAAAAAAACTCGAGCGAAAGCGATGCACAGTTGGCCGCAGCGCCTGTTGGCCGCGGCGACAACGGCCGCCGTCCTCCTCGCACCTGCGCGGCTGCCTCCGCGCTCGACGGCTTCCACTCCCCCGCCGTTCAAGCCCAAGCCCATGTATCCATCTCTTCCTCTCCTTCTCGCTTGTTGAACTCTTCTGTACTTGGGGCGATCTGCGACTCTAACCCTTGAAGTGGCGAACCCTTGCTTGGGTTGAGGGTATGCTTCCGGGCGATTGGTGTGGTAAACTGTGGGGAATTGAGCGATTCTAGGATATTGGTTGATTTTACCGAGTTATCTAGATGCTATTGTCCCCATGATTGTGTCACTGTAAGCTATATCAAGTATCTAGAAACTGATTTCACTATATAACCTTTACGAACTACAAGCAATTCTGACAGTTGTAGAAATCGAAAAGCTATTAGAGTAATGATTGAACCATGTAGCTGTGACCATCTACTATCTCTTTGTCTGTTCCAATTCTGCATTGAGTGCATCTAGAAACGCTGTAATGAATGCCCTTGCTTATTTTACCTTATCAGTTATCAATGTGCTTATATATGTCACCTTGTAGGTTACAAAGATAAACCGGTTCCGCAAACAGATCAATGGGAACGACAAGGTTTGTGCATGTATTTCATTTCCTTATCCTTGAACATATTTGTTTCTGACTAGCATTTTTTTTCATAGAGAAAGATGACCATCATTGAAGCATGCTTCTTTTCTTTTAGTAAACGAGTTAGGTTTACAAATAGCCAAATCACTGCTCAAGAGCAACCCGGTATAACAGAAATAGGCACCAACATGTTCCATGTTGCTGTAATTCTCTATCATTTGATACATTGAATTAGATCGGTTCTGCTATAAATTAGTTCTTTTTTCATTAAGCCAATCAAGTAGGAAGATTGTAGGTTGTCAATTATTCAGTTCATGGGCAAATATGTAGATCAGAAGTGCACTGATGATTTTACTCTATTGTGTGAACTGATGATTGCAGGAGTTTGCTTTGTCAACAATGCTAGTTTGCTATTTTATGATTTAGCTGTTGAAAGCATGCTTTCTCTTTTTCCTGGAAAACTGTATTTGACTCTGGAAACAAGAAATATTTTTCCACTAGAGAAGACATTTTATTTTGAGCTACGAAAGCTTAAAATGACACTCTTCCTTAAGCTCATTGTGTGCCACTTTACACATATTCTAACCATTTACTGAACAAATCTGCCATGTTCCAACGACATTAATTCTTCACATAACTCATACAATAAGTTTCCAAAATCACTTCAAAATATATGTTTCCAAGATAACATTGTTTCATATCCCGAATAGAGTTGTCTATACCACTGCAGTGATATGCTAATATGCACATTTGTTAGATTGAGTTGATGATTTTTACATGCTATTACAAATAATTCCCCAACACATGTTGCAATCAGATGCTTCTCTTATACATTTCATTCCACTGCAAATGACAAACTTGTAATTTGTTTGCAGGTGACATTGACTTTCAATGTCTCTGCAAATTTGGAGTCTCTATTCACCTGGAACACAAAGCAGGTGATCATTTCATATCAATAGAATTTGCAATACCAAACTATGCTTGGAACGTGTATAAGCACAGTAAATCGAGCACTTTGTGTTTGTGGGCCTGACAAAAAATGTAGATGTATATCAACAATGAAATATTATTAAAGTGTCTAACATATATGAGAAACGTTTAAAACACTAATTGAAATAGTCGTATATCACAACTAAATATTGTTCAAGTGACCGAGATATCTAAAAAGACAATTAGTGTTAAAGAAGTAGGTTACTGATTGTTTTTCTACTACACTAGTCCTAACAATTCTCATGCAGTATCCGTATTATACTCCAGAATGCATCCAACATAAATATGTCAACTACGTTCAGAAGAAATAGATAGTATGTAGTTTCTTGTGAAGCTATACATCAGCAGATCTAAGTGATAAGATGCTGAAGGGGGCATCATAAGAAAGAAAATCATCTTCTTGTTGTTTCCCCTTACTGCATGCTGTGTTGTTATTGGTATCAGCTCTTTTTTTTTCTTTTCGATTCTGCAACACATAAGGATTACAAAAAGAAAAGTAAAAAAAGCACTGAAGATATCTTCACACTAAGTTTTCTTTTTAGATGCACACTAAGAGTTGATGCGGCTAATAGTGCATAGGTAAATGTATTCGTACAAATGGACAGATAAGGTAGGGACTTGAGGCAGATATTACTGAACATTTTGTGATTTCTATGCTCAATTTCGATACACTGCCATTTTATTATCATTGTAACCATCATTTAAAGGTGTCATGACTGCTGCCTCGGTGAAACCACTGATACAATGTTATGGTACGGATAGTTACTGATCAACCACTGGATGCTGTTGTCTTATTTTTCCCAACATGTTTTACATCGACAATTGATACTCCCATTGCAGCACAACCTTCTATATTCTTTCAGAACATATTGTTATGGCATAGGCAGCTAGCAACTGAGTTGCCTTTTTTGATACAGGTCTTTGTCTTTCTGACAGCTGAGTATGAAAACTCAAAAAATTCCCGGAACCAGGTAGGCTAGCATTCATGTTTAACGATGGTGAGCATATTTCCTGCATGTATTTGTATTATCAAGAAGATGGTCAAAAGCAAAGATTGCTCGAAATATGAAATCAACCTCGTCACTTTAGGATAAATGAGCAACTTTTACCTGGCTGCCATCCTGTGCGTAGCCATATTATATTAAAAAAAATCTAAGTGGTGCTGAATTGCATTGAGCTCTTGGTCTTTCTTGTACTGATGCTAGTCGCATTTATATGAACACATGGTTTGTTAGTCGAGTCAGATAAAATTCGCAGAGTAAACCTTCTGGCCATGACTGACAAGTGAGAAATCATGTCTAGATGATCGTAATCAAACAAAACATGAAATTCATGTTTTCGCTTGTCTTCGCACCAACAGCATTTTCATTGTCAGCCCTTTGGAGGATCTCTTCAGGCTTTAGCTGCGTTATTGATTCTATATGCAAAAGTAATCGTAGTTTGGCAATATGCTGATACTTTAAACATTTCTAGGAACATCGAGTAAACTCTGTAGCAATACTCTGGCATATGTATTTAGTATGCCTATTGAGTTATTTCAACAAGTAATTCTCAAGCTATTTAGTTGAATATATCATGAAGCTCTCCAATTATATTCGAATAGTTGAGGACCCATGCTTATGTTAATGTTTATTCTGTTTGACAGGTTTCATTATGGGACCATATTATACCTGACAAGGACCATGCGAATCTGCAACTGGAGGTGAAGAGCAAGTATCCTCTAATTGACCAGGTAAACTTTTTCTTCTTGCTCCACGACAGGGAATTGCACTAGATACGTGCCCTGAGTTTATATTGACAAGATGCATTTCCTCTCGCCAGGGAAGCAGTCTGCGAGGGAAGAAAGTTCAGCTTATTCTCCACTGGCATATTATGCCGAACGCTGGTGCAATGGTTCTAGATCGGATGGCTCTTTCAGAGTTCAAGTTGCCCGAAGCCTATACTTCTTGAAAGCAAAGCTCTACTGCTCTGCCCCATCTGATGAATTCTGCAGTGGGCTCAGAATTGTAGATCTGGGAACAATCCCCAAATGAGGCATTCACTGCATTCATCGCTCTGCTCTTTCTACCTTGGCATCGACAATTGGTCAAACGAACTAAGATCGTCTGATCCATATGAAGCGCTGGCATTTTTACTACACATTTGGAATATGGATTTTCGATCAAACATTCAAGCAGCAGCGCACAGCATACCGGAGCCCAGAGCCAGCACATTGCGAATACATGCGTGGGCTCAGCCGAGCTCAGCTCATGCTGAACCTAGTTCAGCATAAACCTAGTTCTTCTTCCACGTGGGGTCGCAGATGCCGAGGAAGGTGTCGGTGCACTGGAACTGCTTGGCCCGGACTTCTTCACAACGGCGCAGCTCTCGCAGACGGGGTCGCACTTCTTGACGACGTCGTCGCAGGTGTCGAGCCCGGAGAAGGAGAGGTTGCGGTTGGTGCAGCACTTGAGCTTGCCGCCGTTGGTCTCCCTGTTGCCCTTGTTCCCCCACCGCTGCTGCATGAACGCATTTGAGTAGATCGGTTAAAATCTTGCGCCGTTAGATGTTTGATCTTAGTTTTAGCAGCTACGCGGCAAATTGGGTTAGATGTTTGGCGATCCCTCTCGTGTTCGAGTGATGCATATTGCCATCGACATCCAGGTACAGGTTGTCGTGATGGACATGCTTGGGTGTGTTTGATCATAGCAAGTGGAATGGTCGTTTGTGGTCGAACCCATTATGGCAAGATCTACAAATCTATCCGTCTGACGGCGACTTCAGAAAATCTGATGACGATGTCGCCAAAGAGAGAAATGAGAGGATATCCTCTCACTACCTTTCATCCATTGAGCTCTAGTACATGCATCATCAGAGAAAATTATTAAAAGAACTGATTACTGACGTGAAATTGCGCGGTGATAGTCTGATTCTTCCTGGTACAGTAGTAGAAAAGTGATTTACCAGATTCACTTTTCAGAAGCGATTTCGATAGGAATTCGGCAAAAACCAGTCTGATCGACAAACAGAGCATATGACCCTACTGGTTTCTCGCTTCACTACATTGTGCGAAAGCACAAATGAAACAGCACTGGCCTCTCGGGAAGACGAGCAAACTGGGAGTAACCTAGGCGAAACTTTCAGCATCAAGAAACACGCTCTGTGCGAGCTACGGCACCGCGCCAATCATAACGCTAACATGCAGCGGCCTGCAGGCCAGCAGCACCTGCCCGGCTGCCGTGCTGAACAGCCGCGCTGTTTGCGCCCATGTGGCACCGTGACCCCCATCGTCACACCATAGTCTATAGCTTGTACATCTCTAATATATATCTCATAGTATGATCATTTTTATGTACGTTATTTTTAACCCAAACATCTCCGTAAATTGACTTTAATTCTTTTTTAATCTAGTCTCGGTTGTTGTCACCGACTACATTCATTCTTAGAACACATGTGCACATAAACAAAAATAAATAACCAATTTTTTGAGCACAAATTCTTCACAACTAAACTCAATGTAAGTCCACACAACACCGCTAACACGAATGTATTGCATATATTAAAATCATAAATATTTTTTACTACTACGAATATATCCAATCAACATATCTTATGACATTATACTAAATCACTTTGTTTTACTAATTTTATTACTAAATAAATTTTTCATCACACATATCTCACGGTCTGTATTCTTTAGTAGCCCATCGTCCTCATCAGCATGGTCCAAAATGGACAGCAGTGACACGCTATGAATATCGTCGTCATACATGCATCTTGTGGTCAACGGGTAGGTTAAAAGGAATGGTTACATGTACTAGTTCTCACTTGAGCGCATCCAACACGTAATTACAGAATTTGTTGCATTGACAGACGTACGGATCGATGACGAGATGTCCAACTATTGTTGAAGCCTACCCATGAGTATGACTAAGGCAGCAAAGCCATAATCCCTGGCTTGCCATGCGCGCGTATGGCAGCTCGTGGTAGGGTTCATCTTCACTTCGCTTAAAAGAAAAGATAACTCGATCGAAGTTGTTAGGTTTAACTCCACTGAATCATGCCCATATCAACACACAGACTGTCAGGTGGGCTGACAGATTGCTTATTGTCAGCATTCGGCGCAGTAGGTGCTCCAAAGGGAAAAGAACAGTGTAAATCGTACTTTCACAAGTACTGAATAACTGCTGCAGCTTGCAGATCGTGTTACACATTTACACCGCGGCAGTTCTACCTCCTTAGACTACCTTCATGAATTTCCGTTAGGGATCAACGCTCTAGCGGTTTTTTCTCCTTCAACTATTTTTTTATAGTTCTCAATACAAAGAGATTTTTAAGATTATTTATTTTAAAATAAAATTATCTTTTCTTTCACTTCATAAATCCTTCAAAAGTATTCTGTTACAGATGAGAAAAAATAAAAGAAATAGAAATAAAAAGACGAATCAGAAAGGAAATAAAAATAAAAAGAATATAATCGGAAATGGCCTTACAACCATATAAGTAGAGGTAATAGTTAGCGACAAGGAAATTTCAGGTCACATGGTACACACTGATACACATCGCATGGCATCATTGAGAGTGATGATACGATCGGTACGTGTACTGACGAAGAGTTTTTTTGGGACGATGCCAGTCGAACCATGCAGCCTGCCATCCATCACGTGGACCATGCGCGTCACCTGTCGTCGGTCCGACGGTCGCCGCTCACTACAGTAGTGGCGAATCACTAGCAATTTAATTCAGTAATCGATCGCGAATGGGCACGAGGACAAGCAGCATCACACGTTTTGAAGCTAAGCACCTCTCTTCGCGTGAAGTGTTGCTCTCTTTCTGGTTTTCGGCCTCGCCTTTCGCCGCATCACTTACCAAATTAATCACCCTGCCAGTAGAGTCAAAGCATTTCACTGTTGTTCGTAGACTGGCTAGTCCAGCGCATCTGTTGCTATAGAGATTAGGGAAATCGCTATTCATGCACTGTACCTGTACGTAATCAAAAGTGTAGAGAAATGAACGGAACCGATCGCTCGCGCGGCTCGTCCAGATCAAGATGGAGAACTAGCTTGCTCACACGTACTACCGGACCAGGCGGCAGAGGATCAGTCCCTCCGCCGGCCCGTCCGCGGTCGCACCAGTTGACGGCGATGGCTCAAGGCCGCGGAAGCCGTGGCACGGCGACCCGGCGGCACGCGTGCACCGCATGCATGATGTGCCGTGGCGAAGCGACCTCGCGATCGAGAACCCATGCGTTCGTCCCTTGTCCAACGCATCTAGATAGGGATTTGACTCGGTCACTTCAGATTACCAAGTAAATCAATGTATTTTTCCTTCCAATCGAAGAGGGATTAGATGATTTCTCGGATTTTCATCCTTTTGTCAATAGTATTCGTCCTTCAATTTCGCAAGTTGTATTAGAACATGATAAAATTGGTACCATGTCCCTCTCAAGGACATAGAAATCTGATTCTCTACACATGACTGCCCCTTTTTTTTCAAACGCGGGATACCCCATTTCTATTAAGGATTTGACGGAATTCACTGATACAACCGTAGAGTTTAACATCTTTAGTACCAACCATAGAGATAATATGACCTGCCAGTTTTATCACTTTTATTGCAGGCATACAAACAACGGCTTATTGTTCGCGCGTAACGACGAGAACATGCACAAGCACAGAACACAGATTCACAATCACGGAGCTGAAGCTCATCTCGACCGGCTTAGTTCAGTTCTTGCACGAGGGGCCGCACATGCCGAGGAAGGTGTCGGTGCACTTGAACTTCTTGCCCGTGTAGGTCTGCACGACGGCGCACTTCTTGCAGACGGGGTCGCACTTCTTGCCGACGTCGTCGCAGGTGTAGAGCCCCGAGAAGGAGAAGTTGCAGTTGGTGCAGCACTTGAGCTGCCCCGGGTTGATGTCGATGGCCTTGCTGTCGCCCACGGCTGCACGCACACACGCATTCAGTCTCGATCATCATCGTAAACATGCATGCATTCAGACCAATGAACCACTTAGAGATCGTTAACGGTCAAGAAACGTACCATTTTCTTTAGCCACAGCTGCGAATATCCCCATGGCCAGAACGGCCTGGAGAACCAGGATCACCAACAGCGTGCTGCTCTTCATGGTCACTTGGCGTTCTACACACCACACCACACCACACCACACCACACCACACCACACGGCCTTCAGCTGCAGTTCCGATACTTGCTGGAAGCTGTTGTGATGTTGACAACAGCGCAATGGAGAAGCCCTACTTATAGTCGTCGGGATCGGAACACAGCACATCGCCGTTCCTGCAATCGCTTTTTTTTTTTTTGAGTGGATGCTTGTTAGGCGAGTATTTGACTCATGGCTGCGAGTCGTATAACGCATTTGTTTTCTTCATCACGTCCAATCATCCTCACCAGACACAAGCACGGTCCAAAATGGACGGAAGTGATGGCGTTATCACACCACAATATAAAAGACAATGTGATAATCTATTTACATAGCTGTTTAGTTATCTATTTGTAATAGAAGGTCTAAAAAATAGATAATTTTTACAGTGCAAAAGACATCGTTTGTAGAAATCGATTATCATTAACAGCTCATTTAAGAATTCGCCTATGTTAATTTCTATTTTTACAGGTGGTTCCTAAAGCGAATTATCCCTGATCATCGGTCCTCGAATCGATATTTTTTAGTTTGAAAATGTGATTTTTTTTCCAACCAGGCACTACCCCTCGCGAATTGTTAGGCACTCCCGACCAGGCACCCCCTGGTGAATTTTTTTGACCGACAAGTCACGCGATTTTTGAAATACACATACGTATGGTTCTTGACACTCGAACCAGGGATGTCTCATCTTGTGCGAACCCTTTTTACCATTCCACATTATAAGTACTAGCGATACTAATAGCATATGCAATCTATTTGATCTCTTATATCTAAAATTTCAAACTATTATTTACACATTTAAATGACTTCATGTGAAAAAGTTTTCAACTACAAAGTTTTAGATCTCATAGAGGACTATAATTTTCATACAAAGTTTGTTCTCCTATAACTTCATATGAAAAAGTTATAAATTTTGTAAGATAAGATACTATCCATTATTAGAGGTGATTCTTTTCATTATGCGAACCGCCTTTAGTAATGGATGATAGCTTATCATATAAAATTCATCACTTTTTTATAAGAAGTGAGATGATGACAAACTTTATATGAAAACTGTATCCATCGATGAGATCTATAATTTTATAGTTGAAAACTTTTTCATTTGAAGTTATTTAGATGCCAAATTAACTATTTAAAGTTTTAGGCATAAGAGTTCAAAATGAGTACATATGCAAGCTATTGTTATCTTTCTTCATCGGCCAAAATCCAAAAATAGCTAACAAACATCACTGTATTTATTCAGTACCTTAAACATCAAAAAATCGATTTCGGTACCTGAGGTACCGAAAAACGATAGGTTTGGCTTGTGTTTGGCACCTGAGATGCAGAATATGGAACTGTTCACCATATTTGGCACCTCATATGCCAAAAATACCCTTAGGTGCCGAATACAAGCTGGCCGTGCCATTTTGTCGCTCATGTCGCGTTTTATCGTGTGTCATTTCGGGGCTGAATAAAGTACAATAGCACAACTTTGTTTCATTAGGGCACGAGCAAATAAATAAAGAAAGGCACTTGATGAAACAAGTCATTCCATGAAGTCACATATAGGTGAAGGAGACTGAACAAATGAAACAAGAGGAGAGATTAGTAAGACAATGCATAAAATCAAATGAAAAGTCCACATTAGTAATATACATTGCTATACTGATGGGTACTCATACGGTTCATGTCGAGACTTGTCGTACTGATAGTTGGCACATGAACAAGCATAGGCCATAGGTGTAGGAGATGTCCTGGGACTCACGAAGCCTACAAGGATTGCCACAGAAGCACATCGGTGGTTCGACAATGTTACTTGGGTGGGTTTAGTGGAGCTGAGGAAGACATTGCAGTTGAGAGAGCTGAGAAATGAGTGGCCTATCCATGGATAAGGATAGGCTTATTTATGATGGCTAGGGGCTGGTGCATGGATTGAGTGCATGAGCTTGGTTGTGGACTGTAGCATAGGATTCTCTGTCAAACCTAGAAAAATTGTGGCATTGATACTTGACAGAGATTCCCTTTGAAAGTTGTTGCTTGATGTGTTCATTTCATTCTGCAAAAGTTCATCAATGAATTATTGTTGCATCTGCATAGAGGCATAGAATCCTACGAAAACATTCCCTTGAAAGTTGTTCATTTTGAGTGGGTATAAAAGTAAACATCTATCCCTTTGATCTTAATCCAAAATCAAAACCTGCTTTAAGCATTCATCCTAAAGCAAGCGCAACCCAAGATTGAATGGTTCATACAATCACATGTTTGATGCTAGAGCTACAATTAGGGTTAGTCCCCCGAGGTGCTAGTGATACAACCCCAGTCTATGTTAGTCCCTAAGGTGCTCGTGCTACAACATTAGTCATAAGAGGACACTAGAATAAGCATTGGCACGTCTAAAGGCTGAGCTCACAAATACTTTTCATATGTTGGAAAGAATTATGCTTAGATAGTACGTTAATATAATAAACTTACCATCACATTGATTAGACATAAAGTTCACAAATAGTTGTAACATAGTACGGTAATATAAGGCACTAACCATATACCCATCAAACTAAACTAATGAAATAGAAATGTAAACAAAATAAATAGTCCTACCTGGCATTTGCATAGTGTATAGTGAATAGATGTTGAATACGTAGATCATCTCAAGATGGCGGAGGAAAGTGACGACACAAATTAGCAGAAGAATGTCAGCTATGCTAGTTAATGCTATCAGGGTAAGATGGCTGTCTCCGAGGTGGTAATGGGAGGTTGTAAGGATGGGTACCAGTAAATTCATCATCATTTTCAGGGTTATCAATGTCCTCCGGAGATGGAGGTCACGGAGGGAGGGGTCGTTGTGGCATGAAATCGTCGTTGTCATCGTCATCTTAAGCTATCGCGGTAGTAGCACGTTTTATTTCCTTATCGGTTGTATACCATCTCAATGTGGTGTGTGAACGTTCTCTTGCAGTGATCATTGAACATTCTCTTGTATTACTGCTGGAACATCGAGGCATTTGTGGCATGAAATCATCATCCTCATCGTCCACATCATTTTCTGGATGAGTAGTAGAGGGCACCCTTGTACCCCTTAGGTTCGTTGATCGTCGTCATTTTCTACGCGAACCAAGCATGACACTCCCAACGAGGAGCATATATATCACCAAGAAGTTTGTGATATCTTTGTTGATCAACTGTGCATCTTTCGGGAATGCCTACCGTAAAAGAGGAGCATTAGAATCAATAGAAAAAAGATAAGTAGGGTGAGCACATAGGAAATTACGAACATGAATGCGGGATGCATACTGGTTGGGTAACATCACTATCGTTCTTTGCCTCTTTGAGAAACCTAGAATAGAAGGACGGTCGGCCAGTTCGTACACCCTGAGATACGTTTGACGTTGCTCGTGCAAGAGAGCCCTAAGGTCCTTGATGATTACATGTTGGAGCGGATCAGTTAACGTAGAACAAAAGGGTCTTGTATGCAATTTGTCCACGACTTGGATTAGGTTGTTCTCTTTGAAAGGATCATCCTTCCCTTCACGCATAACCTGCAAGGAGGCATAAATTGTTGTAGGTATCCATAGAAAGCATGTACTAAAAAATCCCACCATAGCTTTATTGATCCTTCACTGCAACGTTATGGCTCTGCACCAAAGCACGAATCCCTAATTATTTAAGAAACATTAAACAAGTATTAAAATCATAATTAATATGTAACAAAGCTTAATAAATAACTAAAAAATAAAGTTATGTGCCAGAATTATTTGACAAATATTATATAAATTAAAAATAATTAAATTAACAATACAATGAATAATACATAATAGAAATGACTATGATAATAAAGTCAATAATACATGCATCATTTACAAGTAAAGTGTATCGATCAACTGTACTGGTGATTCAATAACGACGATGTCGCATGCAATCCCCAGGAGTGTACGCATCTGGTGGATGTGTGACCCTCATCCCAATGGCCTGCGCTGGCCCCTGTCACGTGTTCCTTACTCGTCATCATCATCGTCCTGCCATGTGGGATTCCCATTGAACATGTATCTCGCCCTGCTAACTCTGCCCTGCATATACCATAAAGAAGATCCTCATGCGGCAGTGTGAACACCTCTAGAACATGCTCTGATGAAGTATGGTGTGCTGAAGGCTCACATTGCTGGTACCACTATGAACCCCCAAGTGCATCGGGATATTAGGGGTACTATGCACTGAGGAGCTCGGTGAAGCTGGTGGCCTGCATTGCTGCAGTCCAGTCAAAATCATGCGTGCTACTCCAATCAAGCATTTGCCACGTGCAGTCAACGGCGTCCTCATGATGAGTCGATGCTACAGGAAGAGGTGTCAGCGTAGTCTGAGGAGGCCGTGTCCACTGTGGGGCCTATGAACCCAGTGTACACTGCTCGGACGTAGGAGCCTGCATACACTCCTAGCGATGCTCCGATGCCGAAGGTGCCTCTCGCGACTGTGCCCGAACGGGTTCATCATGGGCACTAGACGAACGCTTGCAGTGGAAGGCACGGGATGGGTCCATGGCTGGTAGGTCATACATACTCCAAGACGGGCACAACCACCTAGACCACATATAGCAGACAGGAAGCGGGACCCTCTAGTCCTCATGTAGTCTTGGAGACGGTTTCGATCCCTCCGTGTTGATGACCCGTTTGCTTCTTCACAAGCTTGTTCCACCTGCGTATGCATCTTGTACGCCTATTTGGTTTATATAAGATGAGGGACATGCTACTAATATAGAGGTTTAACCAATAAACATTGTTACAAGTACTACATCACTTATCACAATATGAAGAATGCGGGCACAATCTAATATGAACAAGGGTTCCCGATCTTCCGAAAGGTTTTGGTAACTATCGATTTGGTGGAAACGAGACACAAGTCGATCCGGCTTCCGAACAACACGATCCGAAACCCCGCAATCGCAGCACCACGTCTCCTCTGGTTATCAACCGGCGTTGCACGGTTGACCTCGCCAAGAAGGCTAAAGTCCTTGCCTGCGAATCGAAGAACACAAGCAAGAACAAGGAAGAATGCAACCAAATTGCAGATGAATGATTAATCTCACGAGTTGGGGTCTCACAAACCGACGAAACGGCGAAACTGTTCTTGACAGAATAATCTAAGCAAAACCCGCCCTAACGAGAGCGGCGGTGGCTGATAATAAGGGTCTAGGGTCGTCACACCCCCTGGTCACGCCCCCTTAATGGGCTCAACGACGATACACGGCCCAACGGACCAAAAACGGTGACGCAGCACCGGGATAGATTCTGGACGCTGACTTGTTTCGACGTTTTCCGTTGACTCAGAAGGAATTTGGACCTCAAACCAACGCCATTGGTTTCCTTATGAAATTATCTTTCCAACCATATGTGAATCGTCGAAAACGGAGTCCGGATGCGTCCTGGGCGTCCGTTTTACTGCTCGCTGGTCCTGGAGGTCGAGGCTGATTCGGACTCGAGTTGGACTGGACCTCCTGCTGTTGTTGGACGTCCTAGCTGCTCCTCCACGCCTCCAAGCCTTCCTCTATGTGTCTCCTTGTCCTCTCCATGATTCTTAAGCAATACATAATCATTAGGTAGTAATCTATTCTCAAAATTATATAAAGAGTTGCTTAGGAACGAGCTCACCTCTAAATTTAATTGTCGTGCGCGAGCTCTTGTGATTGGACCTTGAAAGTTCAATGGAGGATCATTGTATGTATCCGAGGGAGTGATGTCCTCATCACAATCCTTGGGGGAAGGTTCTAGGGGCTGGCTCTATAAGTCCGTTGAGTAAGGTGGTATGCGTGCGCGGACGGTACCACAAAAGATACTTCCAATACATGGCATCGTCATATTATCCAGCAGGAACGATGGCATCCATCGCAGCTAACTTCGTCCACCTCTATAGGTGCTCGACATTCACACATGCCTAGTCCCGCATGCCTCCGCCCCTCTATGCGCTCCTCCTATACATGACATAGATAGTTATAATTTATTAACATGGATCACCTAAGGTACTAATGTTACCTACAATAACACACTCACTCGTGCGTCCGACCGACGTCTCGTTGGAGAGGTATTGGCACCACCTATCGGTACCCGAACTTCCTTTGTACACACTTAGGAGAATATACTTCCACATTATTCATGTACAATAAGAAGTATTTGGTCATCCATACGTTTGAGTCACGAGAACAATATGATGCGATGAGCCTCCCAGTCGTAATTTTGGCCACTCATGCCATACGCCATAGATCCCACTCCACGAGATCGGCGCTAAAGATGTCCAAATAATTGATTACCCGGAGTATCCGACCTTCACCGGAGTATCTGGCATATGTTTAATCCGCTGGTTAGTTTTAATTTTCAGAAAAGCCTATTCACCCGCCCCCCCCCCTCTAGGCATCTTTTAGTACATTCAGTCCTGCAGATTTTGAGGAGCTCGTTGAGGCCGTCTCCACCCTTCTTCGGGATCAACCCGGACTCCTTGACTAAGCCTCTAAGGCAAATCGAGCTACTCGTTACCTTCGGCTCGCCAGATAACTTTAGAACCAAAAGGGTCCTGTTTGATGTGGCTGACTTTGGTACCACGTATAATGCGATCCTTGGATGACCAATGATGGCTCAGTTCATAGCCATTATCCACTACACATACCAAGTGATCAAAATCCCTGGGCTAATAGGGGGCATCACCATTGTTGGTAATGCCAAAATGGCCTTGCACTGCGATAAGAGGAGCCTCGATATGGTTGAGCTGACTCTCGGATCACAACCCGTGACTGTTGAACCCAGCAGGTGACTGGTAAAGGTCTATGTAATCGCCAGCCTAGACGATTGGCTCAAGGTAGTGAGCCTGGATGACACCGACCTAACCAATTCGGTTCAGATAGGGGTCGCAATGGACCCCAAATAGGGACACACGCTCATCTCCTTCCTCCAGGTGAACATGGATGTCTTTTCATGGAGTCCATCTGATATGCCTAGAGTCCCTAGTGATGTGATTGAACACAAGTTGTCTATGCGACCAGACGTGCGACCAGTAAAGCAAAAAGCGCGTCGATTAATAGCCAACCAGAAGGAAGCGCTTCGTTAGGAGATCAATAATATCCTGGAAGCAGGCTTCATTTAGGATGTGCAGTATCCAGAATGGCAGGCTAACCCAGTCATGGTTCGGAAGCACAATGGCAAGTGGAGAATGTGCGTCAACTTCACTGAACTTAACAAGGCGTGCCCAAAGGACCTTTTTCCTCTTCCTCAAATCGACCAGCTAGTTGGCTCAATGGCCGGTAGCGATCTGTTATGTTTCTTAAATGCTCAATTGGGAGTACCATTAGGTTAGTATGTTTAGGGAAGATGAGGAAAAGACGGCTTTTGTTACACCCTTTAGGGTCTTTTGCTATGTAAAACTACCTTTTAGCTTAAAAAGCGTCGGTGCCACTTACCAACAATGTATCCAACTCACCATAGCTCGAAAGAAACGTCGAGGCATACATGGACGATGTGGTTATAAAAAGCAGCACCAAGACGAACCTGGTCGTAGACCTTCAAGAAATGTTCGATAATCTCCAGAAGTACCGCATAAAGCTAAACCCAGAGAAGTGTATGTTCGGAGTTCCGTCAGGGAAGTTAATCGGATTCCTCGTTTCTCATTGAGGGATTGAGGCGAACCCTAACAAGCTCAGGGCCATCGACCAGATGAGATTTCCGACCAGGTTAAAGGAGTTTTAGAAACTAAAAGGATGCATTGCTGCTCTGAGCAGGTTCATCTCAAGACTAGGGAAGAAGGGACTACCACTCTTCAAACTCCTGAAGAAAGACAACCACTTCCAGTGGACGCCGGAGGCAGAGGCAGCATTCCAAGAGCTTAAAAGGTACCTCCCCCCCTCCTGTACTGACCGCGCATCGACTCAACGGGGAGTTTTTGCTCTATGTTGCCTCAACACCATAGGTCGCGAGCGTGGTCCTGGTTGTCGAGCGGGAAGGTCTCCAGCGACTAGTGTATTACGTCAGTAAGGTCCTGCACGACATGAAGGCTCAGTACCCACAGTCTCAGAAACTACTATACGCTATTCTAATGGCCTCTCGCAAGCTCATACACTACTTTCAAACTCACAGAATCAAGGTGATTACCTCATTCCCAATTAGGGAAATTCTTCATAATAGAGATGCAACATGAAGAACAACAAAGTGAGCAGTAGAGCTCGGGAGTAGAGCTCGGGGGATTCATTCTCCAATTCATCCCCTAAACGTCTATCAAGTCCTAGACGCTGGCCGGTTTTGTAGCCGAGTGGTTGTCCTTCGAGCCCGAGCAGATGCAGCGACCAGAGGCAGACGAACACTGGACCATGCACTTTGACGAATTATTCACACTAAAGGGAGCCAGAGCTGGAGTGGTTCTAACCTTACCTACCGGCGACATTCTCAGGTACGTAGTTCAATTATATTTTCCAGTCACTAATAACACTACTGAGTACGAGGACCTCTTGTTCGAAATACGAGCAGCCTCCACACATGGGATTAAATGACTATTGGCGATAGGGAACTTGCTACTAGTCATGTACCAAGTGCAAAAGCAGTTTCCGTGCTCTGACTCGATAATGGCGACATACCTCGCCGAAGTGAGAAGACTAGACGATGCTTCATCATCTTTGAGGTCAAGGACATCCCTCGCAAGGACAACTTCCTAGCCGATGAGCTGGTCCATCTAGATTCTTCTCATGAACCTGTCCTAATTGGAGTCTTTGAAGAAAGACTATCACGACAGTCCACTGTGGTCTTAGGCCAAGGTAAAGGGGGATGCTGCGCTCGGAAATGGAGCACCTGAGGCAACACCTTTGGAGGCAATGCCTCCTTCAGTGCCGTCGACCTCGGATGGCCATCATATGGCCGCTCTGCTCGAATCGGGTATAGCCTAGATGGATTAGATCTTGGACTACCTTCAGAATCGAGCAGTCCTTGACGATGATGCATCAGCAGAAAAGGTCTCGCGGCAAGCCTGCAGATACTCCTTGGTAGAGGGATGCCTCTATCGTTGAGGGAGCAACGACCTTTTACTAAAATGCATCACTCAGGAAGAGAGGAGCACAATGCTCTCTAATATCCACAGAGGCATATGTGGTAGCCACGCTTCATACCGCACCCTGGTCAGAAAAGCATTCTAGTAAGGATTCTATTAGCCCATTGCCCTCTAGGATGCCTGTGAGCTGGTGAAACGGTGTGAGTCGTGTCAGTACCACAATCGAAATACCAACCTACCAACCCAGGCACTATAAACCATACCACTCTCTTGGCCTTTCGCTGTCTGGGGGCTCGATGTTGTAGGACCATTCCCTAAAGCCCCATGCGGTTTTGAGTTCCTATTCGTGGTAATCGACATATTCACTAAGTGGATCAAGGCCAAGCCTGTCAGGAAGATCACCACCACAAATGCGATTAAGTTCATATGAGGGCTGATAGTGCAGTTTGGCAGTTTGAATCGCATAATCATGAATAACGGAACTCAATTTGCCAGTAGTGCTTTCCGAGACCACTGTGAACAGATCGGGACCAAGGTTCTATGCGCCTGTGGCTCACCCCAAAGCAACAGACATGTCGAAATGGTGAATGGGATTATACTGCAAGGGATCAAAACTCAGGGTCTTCGACTAGATTAAAAGCTATTCGAGGCGATGGGTAGATGAACTTCCCATAGTACGCTGATCGTTGCAAACGACCTCTAGTTGGGTCATAACCGAAACCCCTTTCTTCCTGGTTTATGACGCCGAAGCAATGTTCCCCTCTGAAATCACCCTTCAGTCACCCGAGTCAACAATTACTCGGATAACGACCAAGTGGCATGACAGGAGGATGACATAAACCTAATCTAAGAGTTCCACTATTGCGCTCTAATTCGAGCTACTTGTTATCAATAGAGCCTCAAATGCTACCACGACCAAAAGGTACGGAAGCGAACATTGGTCATATGCGACCTTATCCTTAGGCAAATCCAGAATAAGGCTCGTTGGAATAAACTCTCCCCTAAATGGGAGGGACCATACAAAGTGGTCGCCATCACCCAATCTATCATAGTCAAGCTAGCCATGGAGAACAGCCGTGAATTATACAACTCCTGGAACATCATCTTGTTGCGTAGGTTCTATGTATAGGGTCGCTCGGAGATGGGCTTGTCTTTCTATTTTGTAGGAACTTCCGGACGAACGTGGAATACAACTTGTAAGTTCTTAAATTAAAAAAAAACAGACTCTCTGTTTTGCAGAACTTCACAACGAAGCCACGGGCTCTCGACATATTGAATCTCTCACCACAGCACACGACCACACTCGACGGCCACTACGGAACTTAGTGACCAAGATACCAAATGACCAGGAGGCCGGATACAAGGACCAAAAGGCCACAAGTCCTTGCTAGGGTCAAACGCTACTCGCCCCTGACAGACTTGTCGAGCTGTGTCTTGTTCCGCGCACCAAGAACTTGACTAGCGTGCAGAATAGAATAAGAACAGATGCCTAACCCCCACACTTTTTCATTCATGGAAAGGTTAGGTTACAGGCTGACTAGTTGCATCCGATCGGACTAACTATCCTATTACATGCCTGTCCTACCTGCTTGACTCAAGCGATTAGCACAAAGTTGATAGAAAGGGTCCGCCAAACTCTCACCTCTATTGCCCTTGAATGAGTCAAGGAACCTCTTATACTCCTCCTTGGAGAGGCATCTCACCACTCCGGGGATCGAACGACGACCGACATAAGGTCCAGTGAAGGTGACCAACGCAAAAACCCTACTAGGGCTGCTGACCGGCATCGTTGCACCTTGTAGACCTCCCTTCTGCTTCATCTACTACTCTTCCTCTTCATCAATCTCCTTCTCCAGAAGGTCCCAATTGACCCCCTCCTCATCATCGGAGATATCGATGACCTCGGTTGAGAAATCCGCCCGGGTAGGAGATCGAGACAGACCAGAAGGGGGCGACCTTCTTTGGAAGGGCGTGAGCTCGATGGTTGTCGACTTTAACCTCGCAAGCATACCCACGACAACCGCTGCCTCTAGAAGCACCACACTGAGCGGGTCCAGAGCCGAAGCCGACTCTACTCTCGTTGAGCCATCTGAGATCATCGATCTCTCCAATGATGAAGGAGGGGAGTACGCCATGGCCTCAGAGCCTATAGACACTACGGAGCAGAATGCAGGACAGGATGGAGGCAAATGGACTCTAGGCACTAAAGGCTTGAGGGTGAGAAGGAAGGTGAGGGGGTGGTTTGAAAGGCCATCAAGCACTCCTCTTTTTAAACCACAATGACACCCCAACCAGTGCGGCCTTCAAACCGCTCAAAACCTGAGGGGACGCATGTAAGAAACCAAGAGTCCTTCAGGTTCACCGACAATCAATATCTCTCTCTCATACCCTCTTTTTTCCCTCTCGGGACATTTCAACCTCCCCACATGACACGAAGTTCAGAGTTGCACTCTGAGGATTGACGACGCCAATGACCACTCCCTAGGCAGACTACGTCCTCCCCAGGCTTGGTGTGACCAGGCTGGGCCACAGTTACGAGGAAGCTCGAGGGCTATTGTCAATGTATTGAGTAAGGGGGTACTCTAGCAAATAGGTCCCGTGAGGGATATAATGGCCAGAGACATATATTTCCTAAAACTGGTTGGTCGCACGACTAGGGTATGGTTCCCACAACCAGTACAAGGCATATAGGACCAGTCTCCCTACCCTACTAACACAACTTGTCCAAATCGTATTCATTGACATCCACTCAAGTGGTTTCCATCCCCAGGCGTCAATTCCAGCGGACAAAGTCATGGACAACGTCGATGGACATTATCATGTCTCGTAGTATTAAATGCTATGGTGTGGGACTTTTGTAGGTCAACGCAACACTGCATGACGAACGAGACGTTTTTAGCAGGTCGATCAAGCAAGTGGTCGGGGACGGTCCTCCGTAATGATAGCTTGAGTTAGATATTAGAATGATCAGGATTTTCTGTTTGGACCCACATGTAACTTCTCCTCCTCCCTACTATATAAAGGGATGAGGACCTTGTTTGTGGAAAAGGCAGATCAAGTCTGGCAGCCAGTTAGAACTACCTCTGTAACCAATTGACATCCTCCATAACACAAGACACAGGATGTGAGGCTATTGTCCTCCAGGAGGTCTAAACCTGTATAACTCTCAGTGTCCATGAGTCCATCGTACGTGCACACATCGATTCTTGATACGCCGTTCACGCACCTACTGTCCAACATACTCTGAAATCATTATCAACAAGGTCCTCAAGGAGAATATATTGAATATGCATCGCAAGTATACTAAGCAAGCTTTCAAATCCTATTTCTTTGACAACACGCTTCTATTCCTCAATTAACTTGCTACATAGTGTAGCAAATTTTCTGGGCATGCACACGGTTAGGACCTAGTTACAAACAAATTCAGAAAATAAAGACATATCAAGTTAAATTTCCCGGACTAGAAGGGAAGGAGTAAGGCACCACCAGTGCTGCCGAAGCTCAAGAGCCTCTTGCGACTCGTGACTCTTCGACGTCTCCTTATCTGGTAAAGCGCCATGCATAACCGCCTCCATCCTTCCCTTCACGCAGGAGGATGTCGTGATTTGCGGAACGGCACCAAACAAATTCTCCATATCCCATGATTTGGGGAAAAGGCACCCACCGAACGAAGCGGAAGATTGCTGCAGGTTGTTGCGTTCAGTGAGATCGGTAGGGAATCAGCAAGATTGGAAGGGAATTGTTGACAGGAGGGAAAGAGGGAGCGATGGGGATCGAGGCCACGGATTCTGTTTCGATCTC
This sequence comes from Phragmites australis, assembly GCF_958298935.1. Taxonomy (NCBI): domain Eukaryota; kingdom Viridiplantae; phylum Streptophyta; class Magnoliopsida; order Poales; family Poaceae; genus Phragmites; species Phragmites australis. The sequence continues at coordinate 5,374,820 of NC_084922.1, forward strand.
CCATGCTGTGATTTAAGGAACAGATCGAGGAGATTGGGAAAATCGGGAGGCAGCTAGGGAATGGAAAGAGATTGAAGAAGAGGGAGCTCGGGGAGATCGGGAGGTGGCAGGAAAGGAAGAGATCGGGAAGTAAACTATGATCTCTGCATGCCAAATAAGATACCGACATCACTGGCATTGCAACTAGCATGCTGCGAACCAAGCAAGCTAGGCCAGCCTGGGGACGGGGATCCCAACTCCCCAAGCATGAACCCTTGATGACGCTGCCCCGAACCAGCTTCCCCCACAAACACATGGGCATACTTTCATCACACTCCATGCCTCCCCCCATGCAACCAATGATATCAGAAACACAACCAAAAGCGCCTCCCATGCTAAGCAAACAAAAGGGTCTTTTTTAAAGAAAACCCACTGCTCTATCATTGCCAGCCTTTCAAACTTCCCGTTCCCGTTACAATTCACGAGCCAATTAAGTTTTCTTACTCACAAAAGCATGCGTAAAGCGACTACTAAGATCAAGGCCACGTTTGGAACAAAGATATTCACAGGATTTTTGAAAGAATTCACAAGATATTTCCCCTATTCTTCGTGGTCTTACTGCTACAATCACAAAGCAAGTAGCTCATTAGGTTCATTACACTCGTGCCAATGAATGGCACGTTAAGTACCGGGCTAACCCTAACACCATGGCTGCTACCTTTTCTACTACCTCCATAGTAGTAGACTCTTGAACTACCAACGTTACTAGCTGCAGCTGAAGCTGCAGCACCAACTTTCTTGTACCGTGTCCGATGGGCGCCGGCGTCCGAGCCGATGTTGCCCAAGCCATCCCGCGCCACGGCTGCCGACCCGGCTGACCGGCTGCGCATAAGCGGGAACGACGGGCAGCCGAACCTCCCCGCCGACCGCGGCGCGCCCGTCGTCGTTGCGGAGTTGACGCTGCTGCTACGTGAGAACGGGGACGCCCACGAACCTGGCCGCTTCTGTTGCCACGCCTGCGCCTTGACACGGCTCCCGCTTGTTGTCTGTTGCTTGGACGGGTTGGGCTTGGGAGGGGGTGGCAGCGGCGGCACTGGAAGTAGCTTGCCTCCGGCGAAGAGGCGGTCGGCCGGGGAGACGTCGGCGGCAGCCGCATTGGCGTTGGCGAAGGCGAACTCCGGCTCGGGGAGGCATGACACGAGCAGCGACGTGTCCGACCGCCGGCTGGGCGGGGCGGGCGGTGTCGCGACCGTGGCTAGGTCGTGGGAGAAGGAGATCCTCGGGCTGATCAGCTCTGGGGCTTCTTCCATTGGCGGTGTCTGAGTTGTCAGTGGGAGATCAGTGAGAATAGTGAGAGGCCGGCGAAGCACTTGGGAGGGAAACTGATAAATAGAGGTGCCCTGGCTTGGGTCTCAGGTTTGGACCGCGGTGTGCAAATTTCGCACCCCAATTTGTGAGGTTGATTCGATCTCACTCGCGCCTGGTCCCTTGGTCTGTCACCTACCTACGCGAGTGACATGTTTCTTCGCCTTTTTCTCGTCTATTTGACGTGAAACTTTGGCGATTAACTTGGCATATTTCGGTGACAGCCTTGATCCATAGACTTGTCCCGTGGCCGCTTGCTTTGCCGTGTAGTAATTGTCTCTGGCCGGAAACATTTGGGAGTAGTAATGCTATTAAGATCAAGTGTTCAAGTCTGCAAACTTTTGCCATTTCTGTCTAACAAGTAACAACTGCTTGTTGTACGCAACGGCAATGTGATGGATTTTAGCCAGGGTTACGACACCGATGTTGGAATTTTACTCGGATTCGGACGTTCGATTAGGTAAAAAAAATTTAAACATGTAAAATACAACTCAAAATCCAACACGATCGCCGAAATCTGACTCAGTTCAGAGTGTTTGATTCGGCCAAAAAAAATTTAACACGGATGACTTTTTGGAGAAAAAAAAGAACGAAGATTGCAATGTTAAATCGCTTGCACCACTGCATCTAAAAAAAGATCGCTTGCATCACTGATCACGCTGTATGGCGAGACGTCGACAGGGAAACATAATATGATGGGAGGGGGGCTATGTGGTCACTATCTAGTCAGTGGAACCAGCGAAAACACGGGGGCATGGGAGCCCAATGTTGGTTTAATCTCATGAACATTCCGATCAAAACCTCCAAATCATACTACTCTTCAGACAGCAACGACAGCAAAAAGATCGAGAAAGGAAGGTTCGCCCCTTTCCCTTTTCTCCATCGAAGAAAAAGGGTGTCGTGCAAGTGGAGCACTGAACTGGAATGGCGAAAACGCACACTGAAAACTTGCTCATTTTGCCATATAGGCGAATGAAAACCTCAGTTTGGATTTTGATAAAATCCACGAATGATTTCTTTGCATTGATGTTACTAAAAACTTTTTGCAGCCAGCAAGCATGTGTCACTGACTGATGTAAATTTAGGTGAAATGTCAGTCACTCGGTCAGAGTTAACACACCTGGTACAGCGATCGATGACGCAGCTTGCATTCTGACGAAGACAAGCTCGGTAGTGGCCAGGGAAGTAGGGGGCATCTGAAACAGCGCTGCCTCTGGTTTCAGGGGAGTAGGGGAGCATCGTGCGTGATCAGAAGAAATAAACAAATGTTTTGTCATGTGGTATAAGTGGTATAATCGTTAGGCTCTTAGCCAAACTGTTCCTCTACAGTGTTCACTGTTCTACTTGGCTGGCGTATCTCATCTCATCAGTGTGTGTTCTGTTTGTGTTTGCTTGCTCAGTTGCTCTGTGGTTAGGGGTCCAGTTCCTGAATCTATGGTTCGTCTTGGCACTTTGTACCCCGTCTCTCACTGTCGAACTCGTGAAGTAAAGAACAAGGAAGGGGTCGGGGCTTGAGTAGTTGAATGCCAAAGGATTCAAGAGATACTTTTGCAAATCATCTGGCCATAGCAAACAGAAAGTACTAATGATTAGGGTTGCGCGCATGTCATGCGCCAACAGGTCGGACCTTTGCGAAATTTTGATCAATCAATGTGCTAAAGCAGATGCATATGTCAGTCGGACAACATGGTAGCCTATGACCTGAGGACCATTCATGTGATAAATCAAGCCATAAAAAAGTTTTTTTTTTAACCTTCAGGTTCAGTGGATTGGAAGCAAAAGAGTACCTCTGCTACTAGGTTTTTTTTTTAACAGGATCTACGGTAGGCCTGCCCGAACAAATATTATTGCTTTTGGCAAGCATTCAAAACATAAATACAAGCAGGAAGAAGAAAACAAAGATTACAAAGAGGAAGAATTACACAGCACCATTGCTTCTAGTTCTATCTCACTAGCCAAAACAATTGCTGTAAAAGAAATGATTACAAGCACTGGGTTTTCCTTGAACACATAATGATGTAAATGATTGGCAAATTGATTGGAGACTGGATACATGTAAGCCAATGGAGAAAGATTCATGCATTCCGCATTGCCACCAACTTAACTGCTGACTGGGTGACAGCACAACTTTTTTTTTGTGGATTCCATTGCAGCACGGTCTTTGTGGAATATTTAACTGTAACCTATGGCTTCAAAATTTAGAGGTTCCTTAACTGTGACCTGTTGGTCGGGGTTGTTGCTCAGTTCCGTTGGTTTCCGTTTTGGTTTGCGCTGGTGTCTTGTTTTGGTCTCTGTGAACTCCTTAGTGTTTTCTATGCCTCCTTTATTAATATATTCTAGCAAGCCTTTTTGCCGGCTTTTAAAAAAAAATAGCAGAAATTGAACCCATGGCTGTAATCTGAGACAGGCATGTTCTATTGTCAATGCTGTGTGATTATTAAGCGTATCACTAGTAATTATTTAACTCGGTTATGCACGAATGCATAAGGACATAGATACCTCTTCAGCAGCAGACTTGGACATACTGATGGGCTGAGTGGTCGGGGTAACACTGCAGGAGCATGTGCAGCATGGATTTTGAATTCTTTCACAATAAGATGACTGATAATTGCTTCAACTCCTGCTAAAAGATCGACTCCCTGCAATGATAAAGCAGTCAAGGACAATAAAGTTAGGAAGTATGCATAGACTACAATGAGACAACGAAGATATGCCTCCCCACAGATTAAAAGCATGTTTCCCTTAATTGTCAGCAATCCATGAGAACTAAGATCCACCAGTACACACATCCAATGCAATAAGGGCCAACAGGCAACGACTTTCAAGTTCTTGGGAAGGAAGGCACTAAGTCGCTAACATCTATCCCAAACTCCATGTAGGTATTAGGCTTCTTAGAGCGCATGGTATTGCAAATGCAAGGGACATTATGGTTCAAACCCGCCTTTAGATGTAACATGCAAATATCAGATGGTACAAGTTCAATATCAAATAAACTAAAAAAATACCTTCCCTTCCCCATAACATTCTGAATCTTCAGGAGCATCATCTGGAAAGCGTGCCACTACTGCCACTGCATTCACATCTGAATGGTTCACTAGTGCGTCAACCGCTCCTAACAGAGAATCAGAGTTCCCAACACTCCCCGTCGACTTCCCACATTTTGGATCAAACCATGTCTTGATCTACACAATACATGTGCATATCATAAGAAAGTATCAACATTAACCAGGCACTGAATTGTGTTTACAAATTACAACTACTAGTGCTAGCATCAGAAAAGAACGTGCACCTCTAGAGGAGCATCTGCGACAACGTACTCGACTACAGGCAGGCCAGCGACGCCCTCGCGGCATCTGAAACCTGCAAGTGGCGGAGCCGGAGGTCCTCCTCGATTTCAGAATCCAACACCAAGCCTACCTAGGCGAATCAGTCACAATGTGTTAACATAGTACCAAGAAAATCGCGTCTCAGTTCAGTTGTATCACTCCCGACAGCCAATGCACCACTTACCTTGTTCTGGTGTACGGGTTGGAGAGCCCAAGAACCTTCCGCGAACCTGTCAAGGGCGTATCCCTCCACGTAAAGCGTATTGGGCATTGGCCAGTACAGCATTGCAGCGTTCAGCACCTGCGATGTGGAAGCTTCCTTCCATCTCTGAGCAACAAAATTCTAATGGAGAAATAGCAGGTAAAGTATAGCAACGTAAGGTTCGGGACGGGCACCATGGTATTACGTTGGTGTGGGATATGACGCAGTCGGCAACGGCAGCGAGGGCCCGCGGCACAGGGAGGGTGTCACCGGCGAAGCCCCCGACGGCCGTGCCGACGGCCGTGGGGACGATTAGGACGGACGTGTAGGGCCTCCTGGAGCATGGGGCCCGTGCGTCTGCGGACGGGGAGAAGAGATGGGCCTGGGTGCGCCGGCGCGGCGACGCCCTCGACGACGAGGCGGGTTGGCGAGGACTGGAGGAGAGAGATGGAGCGACATTTCTTGCTTGTCGGGGCGAAGCGAGCTACAGCAGGGAAAGAAAGGGGCTAAGGCTACGCATACGCGTAACTGTACTGGGCTTGGCCCATGCGTATCGGCCCAGTTAGACCCGTAAGCCAGCCTGGAGTGGGCCGGATATCCAATTTTTTCTTCCAGGCCCACCTGTCAGGCTCTCGGATTTCCCGATTCCCACGGGCACGAGCACGAATGCCTCTTCACCGCAGCCACTGGACAGACGAGGGGAAGCTTCGTGGACGCCATGTCGTCGCCGTCGCCGCTGTGCGCCGCCTCCTGTTGCTCCATCCCGCTCCACGCGCCACCGGCTCTCCTGCGCTTCCGCCGCCCGGCCATCTCGGTCTCCGCCTCCGCGACGCGCGCGGCGCCGGCCGTGTCCGACGACCTCGTCCTCCGCATCGCCGAGCAGCTCGAGGACTCGGTAACCTCCTCCTCCTCCCCGCTCCTCGACCCGCTCCGCTCCGCCTCAGCGCTCTCCCTCCTCTCCACGCCCTGGCCCACCCGCCGCTCCAGCGAGGCCTTCCGCTTCACCGACATCTCGTACCTCCGTTCCCTCCCTATCTCCCTCCCCTCCCGGGCTCCTGAACTCGCGCCGCCCTCCTCCCCTTTCCCCTCCTACGTTCTCTTTTGCGACGGAATCCTCGTCTCCGCTTCTGGCGCCCATGTCAGCGCCCTCGCCGATCTTCCCCACGGACGCGCACGCGACCGCACCGCCGCCGCTCTCGCCGCCTCCGCGGAATTTGCCCACAAGGACCTCTTCTTTGACTTCAACGCTGTTGGGGCGAGGGACATCGCGGTCGTGCACGTGCCCGAGGGGGTCAAGATGGCCAACGATCCAGTCCACATCATGTTTACGTATACCACTAGCAGTGGTGGGAGTATGCTGATGTCCAATCCCAGGGTTCTGGTGGTCGCCGAGAAGGAGGCGGAGGTGGCCATAGTGGAGGAGCACTTCGGGGTTGGAGAAGAAGGTGGTTTCTATTGGGCCAACCCGGTGGTGGAGATTGTCATTGACGAGGGCGCAAGGGTGGTTCATTCATATGTGCAGCGGCAATCGTTTGCAGCAGCGCATACGAAATGGACCGTTGTCCAGCAGGTGAGTCTGTATTTTACATAAATGTCGTATGATACTTGTAAAAATTGTAATTATGGATGTGAAGTTTGAATGTGATATGTGATGATAAGAGAAGCCAATTATGATTAAATTGTAGAGGGACATTGTTACAATTATCGAATCAATTCTGAACTGTGGGCATTGGTCATGCCAGTAGAGGGTCATCGTCTGAATCACTGAATCAGTTCTGGGCTGGGGGCATTGGTCATGCCAGTCTTTTTGTTTTAGCTACACCATAACTCGAGATAGTCGCCTTCATATTGCTACTGGGAGAGTAGTAATTATGGGTATAAGGGGAGTGATGCTTGTTCTAGCAGGTTTGGACTGCAATAGATTAATCCAGCCTATATGACTGCTATTGTAAATAGTAATTATGGAATCAGGGGAGTTATGCTTGCTGTAGCGAGTTTGGACTGTGATAGATTAATCCAGCTTATATGAGAGGGGAGAATCAGTCTCGTTAATTCTGAAACCTTTTTTCTTTCAGGATACATCTAGTAAATATGAGTTTGTTGAGGTCAGCACTGGAGCAAGATTGAACAGGCACAATCTCCATATCCAGCAATTAGGCCCTGAGACTGAAACGGAATTGTCGACGCTTCACTTAACATCTCAGAACAAACAGATACATGATCTCCATAGCAGACTGATACTTGATCATCCCAGAGGTTTTTCACGACAGCTCCACAAATGCATCGCTTGTGGTGCAGGGAATAGCATATTTGATGGCAATATTAAAGTCAACAGGTATTCCATCAGGCTACTTCATGAAGTGTTTTCTTTTGTTCTTCTGGGAGAAATTTCATCTATTCCAGTCATCTTTCTAACCAGCATTGCAGAATTGTAGATTTTTGAGTTTGGTGTCCTATGTAATACGGACTTTTCTAGTTGTTCAATATTTCAAACTAGCTGAATATAGGACATCCTAAGATTATAAATCTGTCTAGGATGGTTTTATGTTAAACTCGAATAGAACATAGTGGTTGTAAGATGTTGTGGTGTGTTCATGAAATGAGAAAGTTAAAAGCAGAAAGCCTGAAACTTTTTTAGTTGTAGATAGATGCAGCAGTGCAAAGCTGTTAGTAGCATTCTTCTGTATTTAGGAAATATGTACTATGTCATTTTTGGATGTGCCAAGATAAGCAATGTCAATACTTAATCATGACACAATTTTGTCTGCAGCTACAATCCTATATTATTGTCCTAATATTCTGATGCTATTTATTCACAGGTATGCACAACAAACTGATGCTGGGCAAGAAACCAAGTGTCTTATCCTATCACCAAAGGCTCTTGTTAATGTTAAGCCCAACCTTCAGATTATTGCTGATGATGTGAAATGTACTCATGGTGCTGCCATCAGTGGTGAGCTTGATCCCAATGAGCTCTTCTACTTCCAAGCGAGAGGCATTAATAAGCAAACTGCAACGGATGCCCTACTTTTCTTCTTTGGAGGCCATGTGATAAAGCGCATACCTTTTAAGCCTATAAATGAGAAGATATTAGCACAGTTCAAAGATTTGCTTACTTCCTGTAGACAAACAACGGATGGAGCTCTTCTTTCATGATATTGTTTCGGTTAGCTCAACACATATTGGTCGGATGAGAAGATTCGAGAACGTTAGAAACATATCGGTGAGAAGGTGCTATGAGCTCCAAAAGCATATTATTATTTTTTGCAAATGTTACATTATAATTAGAGTCGACTCTGTACTCATATTATTATTTTTTGCAAATGTTACATTATAATTAGAGTTGACTCTGTACTTTAAAAAGGTTTTGTAAAGATATGCAACATCTCTGTGGAACAGATAACTCCACAGATAAAGCCCACATTTTGTAATTTCCATGCGTACGTACGGTTCTATATTTCAGCGTTAGTTCGAATTGTTCCTGCGAGTCAATTTTGTAATCTCCAGTTCGATGGAACATGATGTTTTGATGCTTCTGTGTTTCTGTGCGTACCGACTACCGAGTAGCATTAGCAAGCACAGATGTTACTTACGAGAATGCACTTGCGCTCGTAACTTCAAGCGATTAGATGGACGTTATCGAGCATCATGTCTCTTTAAATAAGAATAAACTCTCAACAAGATAATAGCATATTGTTATAACAAAACGTTGTCCATCCCAAGCTGTGCTATGAGGTTTGTCGTCAAAATGTTGGTTGCATCAATTATTGACACACTGGACAGTGCAAATTCAGAAACTGCAAACTGGGGGCAATTTGCATTGCAGACACATCGAAGGTAGGGGACTAAAAAACTTGTCACTTTCAAAGTTACATCCAAATATTCTGGTTCCACTGCAGATAACAGTTACATCCTTTTGCATTGCACACAACAGTTACTTTTGTGCCCAACAATAACTTATTATTACAGCATAACAAAAGTACTAAGAACCATACAATTATGATGGTTCAATTCAAAATTACAAACAAATATTCTGCCGCACTGCTGATAACAGTAACATTCCGTTGCATTGCACACAAGGTATGCTTTGCCGAACTCGATTCCTCACTGAATAACAGGCAACAAATTCACGTCAGTACCCACTATCAGCAACAGTACAACAATGCATGATCAGAAGTGAAACGCTTACCTTCTTCTGGTGCCCGTCAGACGGACCATGCTCGGTTCTCTGGTTGACGATGTAGAAGAGCACGAGCGAGATCACGCTGAGTGCCAGAGAAGCGCCGATGAGGGCGAGGACGGCGAGAATTCTTGCGCTCTCTTCAAGCTCTTCTGGACCGCTCCCTGACGCTGTCCTGGTACTATCGACGCCATGCTGCCCTTGGCCGCGGACACCATCTCCTTCTCACCCACTCCGACCTCTGTTCCGGCGGGACGCGGGTTAGGTAAATGAGGAACCTGTTCCAAAAAACAATGGCACTCCGACTATCCTCGGGGGCTGTGGCCTCGGCTTCCTCTGGGATGAAGTGATAAGGGCGGCGCTGCTTCCTGCTGCAACTGCGAGAAGGTAGCTGGCATGATGAGGGCGCCGGCGCCGCCGCATCCTTCTCGACAGCGCCGCTCTTGCCATCGTCGGATTTCGGCATTTCTCCGGCGAGCCGGGCTTCATCTTGGCTTCTTCGCCGGCGTTGGCCATTGCAGAGACACTGCCGCATAGCCCAGTCACCGCCGTTGAGCTGAAGCTGGCAGAGGGAGGTGGACTCCCTGAGGCTAGTGGTGCGCCAGAAACATAAACATTGGCGCCGTCCGACGCTGCGGCTCCCACAGCGATCGAGCGAGTCCGGTCGTAGTGCTTCTTGCTTCGGAGCAGCAGGCGGCGATTGAAGGATGGCAGCGTCAGGCGCGCGCGCAAGGATCGATATGCTGACAAATTCATGGTCAGAATAAAAAAGACAACCAAGAACAGAGGAGCCCTTCGAGTTGGAATGGAAACCTTACCGACACGAGTCGCCGATGGGTTATTGGGCACTTCATTGCCCAACGCAGCGACCTCCCCGGACTCCTCCTGCAGCGGTTCCTGCCCTAATGAACCAAGAACGTAATCAATAACGGAGCATTCGGGATTTAGAATCGTCGCTCCCTCACCGAATCAAAGATCACCTCAAGATCCTCGTCGCTCTCCGACCCTGCAGAGTCATGGCACCGGCATTGTCCATCTCCGAGGCGTCCTCCTGCTCCGACGATGCGGCTCCCATGGAAAACGAGCGAGTCGTGCCATACTCCTCCCTGCTTCGGATTGGCAGGCAGCGATTGGAGGATGGCGGCGTCGGACGCGCGCGCGCGCAAGGATCGATATGCTGACAAATGCATGGTCAGAAACAACAAGACAACCAAGAATAGAGCAGCCCTTCGATCGGGTTGGAATGGAAACCTTACCGACGCGAGTTGCCGATGGGTTCTTAGGCACCACATGGTCTTCGTTCTTGGCGCTTCCCTCCGACTCCTCCGGCAAGGGTTCCTGCTTCAGCGAACCAGGAACGAAATCAAGAACGAAGCCTTTTGGAATTAGGAAACGTCGCTCGCTAGCCACCCGGATTTAAACAAACATCACCTCAAGATCCTCCTCTTCGTCGCTCTCCGACCCCGCATCGCCATGGCCGGCATTGTCCGTGGGCAGGACGTCCTCCTGCTCCGGTGAAGCAATGCGAACTGCAAATTTAGAAACTGCAAACTGGGGTAATTAGCATTGCAGACACATCGAAAGATTCTGTTCCATTGCAGAGATGGCTCAAAATTACAAACAAATATTCTGATCCCCTGCAGATAATAGTAATATTCTGTTGCATTGCACACAACAGCTACCTCTGTGTCCAACAATCACTTATTATTACGGCATAACAAAGGTACCGAGAACCATACAATTACGATGGTTCGAAATTACAAACAAATATTCTGCTCCACTGCAGACAACAGTGACATTCTGTTGCATTGCGCACAACAGCAACTTTTGTGTCCAACATTGCTTATTATTACAGATAACGAAGTCCAAGGATTTCACTGGTTCAGAATGGCACCCGCATGAATTGCACACCACACCAGTACTTAGGTATGCTTTGCCGAACTCTGAAGTTGAACCGCTCGGATTCCTCACTGAGGAACAGGTAACAAATTCACGTCATTACCCAGAATCGGCAACAATATAGCAATGCATGATCAGAAGTGAGACGCTTACCTTCTTCTGATGCTCGTCAGACGGACCATGCTCTGTTCTCTGGTTGGCGATGTAGAAGAGCACGAGCGAGAGCACGCTGAGCACCAGAGAAGCGCCGAGGACGGCGAGAATTCTTGCGGTCTCTTCAAGCTCTTCTGGACCGCTCCCAGACGCCGTCCTGGTGCTATCAACGCCACGCGGCCCTTGGCCACGGACACCGTCTCCCGTGATGCTCCTCACCCACTCCGGCCTCTGTTCCGGCGGGACGCGGGTTAGGTAAGTGAGGAACCTGTTCCAAAAAACAATGTTACTCCGACTATCCTCGGAGCGGGCTATGGCCTCGGCTTCCTCTGGGATGAAGTGAAGAGGGCGGCGCTGCTTCCTGCTGCGTCTGCGAGAAGGTAGCTGGCATGATGAGGGCGCTGGCGCCGCCGCATCCTTCTCGTCAGTGCCTTTCTTGCCATCGTCAGATTTCGACTTGTCAACCGTGTCGTCCTCCTTCTGCTCCGATGCTTCGTCTCCCACGGCGATCGATTGAGTCGGGCCATACTGCTTCCTTCTTCGCATTGGCAGGCGGCGAATGGGGGATGGGGGCGTCGGGCGCGCGCGCAAGGATCGATATCCTGACAAATCATCGATGGTCAGAATCAAGAAGACAACCATGAACAAAAGGAGCTCTTCGATGGGGTTAGGATGGAAACCTTACCGACGCGAGTCGCCGATGGTTTCTGGGGCATCACATGGTCTTCATTCTTGGTGCTTCCCTCCGACTCCTCCGGCAAGGGTTCCTGCTCCAGCGAACCAGGAACGAAATCAAGAACGGTGCCTTTTGGAATTAGGAAAAGTCGCTCGCTCGCCTCCCCGATTCAAACAAACATCACCTCAGGATCCTCCTTTTTGTCGCTCTCCGATCCCGCATCGACATGGCTGGCATTGTCCGCGGGCAGGACGTCATCTTGCTCCGGCGAAGCGGCTCCGCGCACCAGGCCCTGGGCACCGACCACCTCGCCCCCCTGCTCCTGCTCCTCCCCCTTGGATAGGTCAAGGGCCGCGCGCTTGTCTTGCTCCATGGTGGCGTCCTTGGTAGGGTTGATCGAGGGGAGGAGGAAGAGGGAGGGAAGAGAGGAGTTCGAAAGAAGCGGGGCAGTGGCAGAGGAGGAAGCGGTGGTGGTGATAACGGAGGGGAAAGGGCGCGACGCGAGCGGTTACGAATTCTGAAGCGGTGGGGAGCGCGGAGCAGTTGGTTAGGCGGTTGCCGCCGCGGCGAACGAAGATCGGGCGAATCCAGTCCGCAGGATCGGACACTCTGCTTTGAGATTCGGAACTGCATGCGGGACGGGGACCGCGGTCCGCGGTCGCGGTGCGGAAATTCGTTAACCGCACGCGGCGTTTGGCTGCGCCAGTTAGGAGTGCTCCACGTCGCACCTGTGAAGCGACGCGAACGTAGCCAAGTGGGCCCTGGTCCTGCTCGTACCGGTTCACGTGCACAGTAATTTTGGAGTATCATCAGGCATAGCTCATGGTGCGAAATATAAATTGAGATGCTTAAAAGTATGTGCTTAGGAAAAGAATTAGGGTTTTTTTTTTCTGAACTATACTAGCGCAGACGCTTCGGTAAAGACTTAAACATATTAGCACTAATAAGATAGATAATCGTAGTTATATAGTCTTTATTTATATTAAATTTATAATTTTATATAAGTCCTTAATATTTTTTAAACACTTAACCATAAGTAAATAGCATTGTTCGTTACCTAAGATGTGCAAAGTAATTTTGGAGTAACATCACGAAAGCTTCTCTGGCGACCTGCGCTGCCCTGCATGCGGGGGCTAGGTTTCGGCCCCACATGCCAGTCACGACTGCAGCCACGACAACTCGTCCGGCGGCGAGCGCTCACGTGACCGCCGTACCCCCAAGAACATTCAAACCAGCTGCCCTCAACCTGACACGCGACCTCAAAAAAAAATCTGAGAGAGACGCCCAACCGAGCGTGCAACAGACTGACATGCGGGTCACACCTCCGTGTCCCAGGCGTCAGTTACTTTTATCTGCATGCCGTGTCGTTCCGTTTCCGCGCACCAAATCCTTGGCCTCTCTTGCGAGCACTACAGCGACAGAAACGGAACGGATGCTGCGCAAAAGGTTCATTGCCATGTGGGGTCATATGGCTCTGGTGGTTTTCCTGGGCCACATGTCAGCTGGCTAGTTCAACATCTGGTCTGGACGTGACGGCGTTATTATTTAATACCGTGTAGGTGGTTGCGCGCGCGCTCGCTCGCAAATGGATCGCGTGTGGCAACCAGACAGGGCAAAATCCTTTTTCCCGCTTTTGCCCTTGTGATATCGGCTTCTTTGAGTTCAAGAACACGCTGTACTTTGCAGCAATCATCGAGGATGGAGAAATTGTCAATTGCAGTTTCGATTTTTTTCCATCACTTTTATAATTATTCGATTTATATCACGAGTTTTAAAAATTATTAGGCTTATACCAATTAAACCAGTGTCATAAATCTAATTTTTTCTGGAGGGATCATTTTGAGACATATCACTTTTCATAATGATATCACACTTTTTTTTTTATCGTCCAGCATTGTTAAACACTACGTGTTGTTGCTCAAATGTTGCAGCTTCCAAGAGAAAATAGATACACGAACGACTATAGTTAATGGTCTGAGCTCACAGAACTACCGTTTTGATACCAACAAATGCAACCAAAATTTGGCTATTTAGGCTCCAAATAATATATACTGTTACTTATTTTGCAGGTAAGTCTATCTTACTGATTCCTTTTTTATATTTTGTCAAGGCTTAGCTTTTCTACGTAGGAATTCAATAGAAGCACTACAAATAATTTGGAGCTTCTTTGAAATTGTAGCCTATTTGGCCCTTTACCTATGCTGCACTTAATATTGCGTAAATTTGTGAAACATGCATTCATAATTCTGTTGTTACAAGAAAATAATATTTTTGGAAGTCACATTTTTTCCAACTTTTTTATAAAAATATAGGACACGCAATTTAAGACTTGCCTTCTTTGCCTCTATTATCACATATTTTCGCACCTGCATTCATAAATAATTCTTTTAGCAACCATATTCTCTCATAATTCCAAACTTTTCAAGTATGATAGCAATGTCTTTATTTTCTTGCTCATGGTTATAAACTCCTGGTCCTTGTTTCAACTGAAAGTATATCTTATATTTTTTTAAATGGAGGAAGTACTTTATATATTGAGATGATATATATTTTTATGAACGGCATCAGTGCACATACAGTTTCCAAAACAAGTAAAATGTAGAGCATATCATAAAGCAATAAAAAATCTATGCAAAGCCTCTCTAAAAATGAACACCATAGTACCACAAAGGTGTTGCATGCAAATATAACACATCACACCATCCATGCAGATGCAATTCCAGAAAAAAAATAAAATAAAGAAAAACACTAAAATTCCCGTTAAGCCCTCGACTCAACGCACACGCCCCCAATATTTAATCGTCACCAGCACCCACTATTCCATCTATTTTTCCTTTGCCCCCACACTTCCATCGCCGAAGCCCAGCTCGGTCTCTTCTCTTCTCCTCTCCTCTCCTCTCCTCTCCTCTCGTCTTCCTTCTCACCACGTCCCAAGCGCTCCCCTTCCCCCACCTCTCCTCTCGCCGCAGCCCTTGGAGTCGCCTAGGATTACTTCCGTCTCCGAGCGCGTCGCCGCCACGTCGCCCGTGGCCATGGTGATCTCGGCCGAGCCGCCCCCGCCGCCTCCCCCGGATCCCATCGCCGACGCCGCCGTGACGGCTGCTGTGGAGGCGGCGGCGGCGGCCACGTCGAACGCTCGCCAGGCTGTGTTCTCCTCGTTCCCGTCGCTCAAGACGTGGGGGAGCCACCGCGTCCTGCGCTGCGCCCACGTCAACCGCGCCTCCGCTAGGCGCTCCCCTGAGAAGCTCGACGAGGTCAAGGAGAATCTCCTCTGCCATCTCCGCGGGGTGGCGGCAGGAAGCGATGCCGCCGACGCTGACGCGGCTGTGGCGGAGACGGCGGTCGCGGAGCCTGCCGCCTCGCGACCGTGGAAGCTGCGCACTCGGCGGCGCCGCCCAGCGGTGGCGCCTTCTCCGAGCGCCTCACCGCCGCCCGAGCGGAGGGCATCGAGGGCCCGCGCGGAGGCCCTCGACCGGCCGCGGTTCTCGGTGACGCTCACCACCGAGGAGATCGAGGAGGACATCTACGCCTTCACCGGCGTACGCGCGCGCCGCCGCCCGCGGCGGCGACCCCGCCCCGTGCAGAAGCAGCTCGATGTGAGTCCGTGGCCCGTTTCCTTCCTCACTTTCCACCTCCAGGGACCTGTTTGTAATTTCGTGAAACCTCGCGCCGCCAGATTCTATTCCCCGGTTCGTGGCTGTCGGAGATCACCGTCGAGTCCTACCGGGTGCCGGACGATCGGCGAGGCTAAACCAACGGGGCTCCGGCCGCCGCTCCACCAATCATCGTCGAGCCGTCGACGAGGAAGCAAGAATCCCAAAGGCAAACCAACCAATCACGAGCTGGTGCTGTTAATTCTCTCGACTGGTTTCTTCTCCCTTGTGCTGGTGCCTGTTGATGACATCTTGGGCCACCTTTTAATTATCAATTGATTGAATAGAGTGCTAGTAGTAGTAAGCCGCTGGTGACATGTAGTAAGTTCGCATTAGCATCAGAAGGACGTAAGGGATAGCTTGGTCACTTTGGTGCGTGATGGTACATTTCTTACGGCTGATTTATTTTAGTTTAAGATTGTGAGAATAGTCTAATAGATTATGTAAATACTTCTTCTCATTAGATTATGAACTATTTAATTTTGTAGTATAATTTGACTGATAGATTGTAAGAATCAATTTTTATATTGAGATTGTTTGTTTTTCTTACATTTAGAGCTAGAATCTATCATTAAAATAAAAACAAATATGGCCTTAGCACCTGAGTTCCAATGTTAATGCTACCTGCCTGCCTGCAATCGTCGGTTCCTTCTCCTGTTCTCCATGAATTGCACTGTTCCTGCTCAAACCTGGAAGAACTAGTGGATTCGTTCTATACTTGGAGCACATCGTGAATTCTGCGATCGATATAGTAGACAGTTATTCAGGCAAAAAATATGGTCTTGACATTTTTGGAAGCGATGATTAGTCCATATGGTTATTTTTGGTCGCATACCGGGTGAGCTTTTATCGGCAACGGTGTAGTTTGCTGACGAGCCTCATGGAGGAGACTTTACAGCTGTTCGGCTGACGTGTGGGACCGACCAGCGCCGGAACCGAACAGTTTGTGGAAACCCTGGCACCGCTCGCCGGTGGGCAGGGCCTTTCCGTTGCCTGTTTTTAGCGCCCGATAGGGCCCACCCGTCAGGAGCCTGGGTTAGTTTGACACATACTAGGTAATCACGGTCGTGGACCGTCCAGTCTGGTGATTCCGCGCGGCTTGCTCGCGCGGCTTGCTTGCTCGCTCGCTCGCTGGTCCATGGGCCCGGTCCACGCACGCCCCGTGCGGTGGCGGTTACGTGCTGGCTTTCATGTGTCCAACGAACTCTATGGGTTAGTTAGGCTCCGTGACCACGGTTTTAATCTTGGGAGTAGCTGTGTCCAATAAGATTTTAGAGGTAAACTAGAAAAAATTAGATTTTTTAACCATACAGGTGCTTAAACAGAGAATAATATACTTATTTAGGCATCGCTATTTATATTAGTGTTAACAAGATATTTAATTATATTTAAATATAAATAGTCTTTGTTTGTATTACAAATTACAATTTTTATGTAAATATTTAACACTCCTATTAAACACATGGTTATAAGCACTAGCATTGTTTATGCCGCAACGGTGGAAAATTCCACCAAAAGCAAACTGTTCAGAAACTGATCATTATAGCGAGCCGTAGATGGGTGGATTAATCCCGTAAAAAAAATGACCTTGGTCCTTTACTGCCGTATGATTGGTAGCCCACGGTTCTGCCTACCTGAACAACTTGCTTGCAAATGTTGTTGCAACATGCCTGGGCGCATGGTGGACGATCCATGTTATGCTTTGTGAGTGATTGTGCTTCACGAGCCTTACTGTCCTCACCCAGTCACCCAAAGTACAAGCACAACTCTACCGAGTAGTAGCCTGCAGTCAGGTTGCTGCAAAGGCGACGGCAATTACAGCAGCGAATAGTGCCTGGTCGCCGCTGTAAAAAGTAGTACGCCAATTAACTTGACACCTGATTCCAAAACTCTATTGTTATGGGTCTATAAAAAAACTCTGTTATCACGCAAAGAATGGGGTTAAAATAACCTTAATATGTAGGAAGGTCAAGGCTGAGTGTGCACGAGAAAGTTGATAAATTTATAACCCAAATTGTTCGGTTCCATTGGCTTGGGGGAAATTTTGCTAACGGATATGCTTGAAGTGCGGTCCTTGCTGTAGGACACAATTTTTTTAATATATGCTATCGGATACTATTAAAATGTGATTATTTATCAAAACACACTTTAGTTATCAAAATATAATATTTTGTTAATTATGAGGGAGAAACAATCTGAAATGACCTCAATGCCCTTCTGACCCAGTGGAACCCACTATCGGTGAGACGCAGAGAAGATAAGGCTAGCTTGATTTTTCCTAGATGTGTGCGGGCGGCTTAGAGAGAGAGAGAGAGAGAGAGAGAGAGAGAGAGAGAGAGAGAGAGAGAGAGAGAGAGAGAGAGAGAGAGAGAGAGAGAAGATCGGGTAGGGGTGAGGAAGGTCGGTTAGAGGTGGCACCGGTGGGAAGAGAGAAGGAGACTGGAGAGGGGAGGAGTCGACCGGTGCGATAAGCTCAGTGGCGGGGGTGGCCTTGGCTGAGCGCGGCGGCATGAGAGCGATGACAGAGAGGAGATGGCCGGAGAGCGGGTCGAGCGACGCAAGGGGACGACGCGGTGGTGCGGATATGCGCACAACGGGGGGCGAGCAGTGGCGCAGATCGATGACGCGGTGCGGCTGCGTGCACTCTTGGCCGTGCGTGTGGTGATGGTGCGACAACGAGGTGCGATGTGCGGCCGAGTGGCGGCGTGCACTATGTTCGCATGGTGGATGACGCGGGCGGCATAATGGCCTCCGCCTATTCTGTCTCGATCCTCATCACGAGAGCGCCCCCTCCTGTCTCATTCCTAATCGCCATCCCTCTCCGTGGGGTGGCGGCAGGGAGCTGCTCCTGTTCTGGTGTTGCACCATGGAGAAAGGGAGGCAAAGAAGAGAAAAAGGGTGGTTGATTTGCTCATGGATTAGGCTTAGAAATCTAGTGGCAGTGGTGATCTTATGGCTGCTTTTCTCTTGCATGAGGGATGAAAGATGAGTGCCTATGGTGTGAATCCATGGAGGCGATTGCTGTTGTGCTTGTTCTTTTGATTAGGAAAACAATGTTCAAGAGAGATTGAGAGGAGAAGAAGCACGGTTGTGGCTACTACCCACGGCACTTCTCCTGCTGCCACTGCCCATGAAGATTGATCGGGCATGGAAAAGACCTTGGCTGCAGCTTGTACACACAGATGATAGAGAGAAAAACTGGCATCCTCTTATATAGACTATGCTAATGAGCCTTCAATCACATTGAACCTCATCATTACTCTAAACGCTAATGGATATTTAATCATATTAAATCTCATTTGCAGGTCCAATCTGCACATGTGATCGCCTTTAGGGCATTCACCAACACAGGTGTGGGTCGTTTGTAGGAAAAAGCTATGATTGTGGAGGCATATTTCGCATTTTTATTCTTGATAGTTCTACAAATATTTTCTATTCTTCATATTCTAATAAGAACATTGATATTAGGCCTTTTTGTCTTTGTCGTGTTAATAATGAAGTAATTGCGTATTTGAGCAAGATGGATCTTATTCCCTCATATAATAATGACAAGAGCTATAAGTGTGAGGTGTGTGTGTAAGCTAAGCAGCCTCGCAAACTATTTCACTCGATTGAGGGGAGAAACACCACGCCACTTGAGTTGATCTATTTTGATCTTTGTGAGGTGAATGGAATATTGACTAAATGTGACAAAAGATACTTCTTTACTCTTATAGATAATGCTATTATGATCTACTATATCTATTTGCTTAGAACAAAAGATGAAGCATCAGAATATTTTAAGATTTATAGGCCGAGGTGGAAAACCAGTTGGGGATGACAACAAAGAGATTGAGGTCTGACAAAGGTGGGGAATATATTTCCATAGATCCATGAGTTTACGCCACCATACTCACCATAGGCCAACGGAGTAGTCGAGAGAAACAACTGAACGATTTGTGAATTGGTTAACGCCTTGTTACAAAGTTCTGTTATGGCTAACTCATGATAGGGTGAGGTTATTCTCACAATTAACTATGTCCTGAACAGGGCTGCTTATCGGAACGGCAAGGCAACCCCTTATGAAGGATGGAAGAGGAGAAAGCAAAATCTATCATTCTTCACACTTGGGGCTATTTAGCTAAAGTACATATTCCATTGCCGAAGAAAAAGAAATTAAGACCAAAGACTGTCGATCGTGTCTTCCTAGGGTATGCACACTAGAGTACCACCTATAGATTCCTAATGGTCCATTCTAAGGTCTCAAACATTACTGTCAACTCGATAATGGAGTCTCAGGATGTGACTTTCTTGTAGCACATCTTTCCTATGCGAGCAAAGGAGGCTAACATTCATGATCTTTTAGTTGATGATCTTGCTCCTCAAAGTGTCGGTGACACGGTACCTGAATTGGAACCTAGGAGGAGTAAGATGCAAAGAACTAAAAAATCATTGGGAGATGACTTTGTCACCTTTGTCATGGATGATGAACCATGAAACCTTTCAGAGACATTAGCTTCTCCAGAAGCGGAGTACTAAAAGGAAACAGTCCATAGTGATATGTATTCGATCATCACTAACGGAATCTGTGAGTTAGCAAACCTCCCAGTTCAAACTGGTTGACTGCAAATGGATCTTCAAGAGAAAGCGCATACCCGATGGTACTATAGAAAAGTACAAGGCCCGATTAGTGGCTAAGATTTTTACGTAAAAAACGGTGAGGACTACTTCGATACGTATTCTTTTGTTGCTAGATTTCCCACTACCCGTGTGCTTTTAGCACTAGCAGCTTCACATGATCTCCTTATGTATCAGATGGATGTCAAGACCACTTTCCTTAATGGAGAGTTGGATGAGGAGATTTATATGCAGCGGCAAGATGGATTCATGGTAACAGGATACGAGAATAAAATATGCAGGTTAATCAAATCTACGTATGGCCTCAAACAGGTTTCTAAGCAATGGCATGAAAAGTTCGATACTATACTGACCCCAGTCGGATTCTGTGTTAATGAAGCCGATAAATGCGTGTATTATTGCTATGGTGGGGGACGAGGTGTCATTCTATCTTTATATATGAATGACATATTGTTGTTTGGGATGGACCTAGAAATGCCTAACCAGACTAAGTCTTCTCTATATCAAAACTTCGATATGAAGGATATTCTAAACATCACGCTACTAAAATGCGAGAATGAAATAACTTTAAGTCAATCCTATTATGTGGACAAAGTGCTTACACGTTTTGGGATGATAGACTGTAAGCCTGTAGTCACACCCTATAATCCAAATTCTAAGCTGAAGAAAAATGTAGGCAATGAAAAAGACTAGTTACAATATTCACAGGTGATAGGTTCCCTCATGTACTTGGCCAGTGCAACTAGGCCTGGCGTGCAACTAAGCCTGGCATCTCGTATGTAGAATGCAGGTTGATCCGTTATACGTCTAACCCAGGAGATTATCATTGGATAGCACTGGAGAAGATACTTAAGTATCTGAAAGAGACAAAGAACCTAGTGATTCATTATTCTGGCCATCCTGTAGTCATAGAGGGATTCAGTGACTCCAATTAGATCAGTGACTCGGGTGATATAAAAATTATGAGTTGATATGTTTTCACTCTAGCAAGCGGAGCTATGTGTTGGAGGTTATCTAAACAGACCATTCTTACTCGCTCCATGATGGAGGCTGAGCTAGTGGCGCTAGACTCAGCAATCGTCGAGATAGAATGGATCAAAGAACTCCTTTCTGACCTGCCGATATTGAATAAGCTAATTTTGGTTGTTCTCATCTATTACGATAACCAAATCGTTCTAGTTAAGGTGAAGAGTAGGAAAGACAATATGAAGACTTTGAAGCATATAAAACGACGACTCAAATCGCTCAGGCATTCAATAAAGATGGCTATAATCGTTGTGGATTATATTCAGTCTGAAAGGAATCTTGCAGATCCTTTCACAAAAGGAATAGCTAGAAAGGTCATTCATACAGCATCAAGAGGAATGACCCACAGATAAGGTTCGCACCGGAAGTAACCTATCTTAGGAGATCAGAGATCCTGTGAACTAGATTCTAGGAAAACAAGTTGTGTGAATGCAAGAGCAAACCAATCCCATTTGCTGCTTTGCTCCTCTGTTTGAGAGGTTGGGTTGTTAGCTCTTAATAAATTCAATGTTATAAGGCAATAGATGTCATCCTACAGGACATCTAGGAGAATTCACCTATGTGAGTGTGATTGTGTGGTCACAATCATAGAGAAGTTGGATACTTCTCTAGGTGGCATTCATGAATTAAGGTACATGGACATGACCACAACGTCCAACCCGAGAGCTTTGACAAAGCAGCCTCGTACATGGCATGGTATATGAGGAGGTTCTTACACCAAGGCTGAGGATCAAGGTTTAGTCCTCATCCTATGTGAGCCAATTTATATATAACTAGGTAATTTGTTCAAACCCAAAAGGTACAAATTACTCAAATCCTGTATATGAAACCGATTACTTCAACATTAAAAATTTGGTGGGGATTGTTGAGAAAAATAGGAATTTTAAAAGTTTTTGTGGGCCTTTTTCCATGCTAGATCGGCTGGCCCTTTTGCGTTGGTTAAGCCTAGGCCCATGCGGTGATGCTTACAAGAGCTAGGGCTTGATCCAGTTAGGGCTGATGATAGAAAAGGAGAGAACAAAGGAAAGAGGCGGTGGCAGCGCTCGTTTCGGCAACAGTGGCGGCATAACTACATCCACGATCCCTTCGAGGGTTCGGGGTGTGCTGGATGGCGCAATTGCTTCTATATGTAGGTTGCCTCCCTCTTCTATGTGTGGGCAATTGAAAAATCCCTCCATCCTCTTGATTCATACTGGTTTTCTCTTACGGGTTTGGGAATCATCTCTTGTGCTGGAGCCAAATCTCTTCACAGGCTTTGGTCTGGTGGTTCTGAGCTAGAAGAGATTGGTTGGGGGAGCACATGTGTTCGCTCTGATTGGAGCTGGGTATGCCGAGGCTCACCTGCATTTGCAATGGTCGTACGGTTGAGGCTTTGTATGCATTCTCTAATTGATTGGCTATTTATGATATCCCCTGGAGTTATCATCGGTGAACTTCTCTAGTCTATTCTTGTTCACCGATAAAAACATATGTTGATTGCTCTAGCAGACTTCTTGTTATTATTCCTGATCTTAGTGTTGTTGTTGGTGTAAAGTTTACTCGACCTTTTTGATTCTTGATTCAGCAGCTGAATTAGCTATTCAGTTTTATTACTGTCTTTGCTATATTTTGTTTCGTCTGGTCAGTTTGTGTATGCTCTGTTGTGGGACAACAACACTGTTTAGAATGATGATATAAATCTAGAGAAATCTTATTCAGTTCTAAAATTAGTTGTTATCTTAGAAATCTACCTAGTCTATGATGTTTTCAATAGAACAGTTATGGAGCATGTTCTTTAATGTCCTAGGGCCAACGGTTAGTTTCTTCCTGAGAGCATTTTTACTCATGTTTCTTACCTGCTACCCAATACTCGTTATACGCACTATGATGAGTACTGTTCCTTTGGTTTGTTGGTTGCTTATTCAAAGGCTATGTGTAAAAGATTCTTTCTATTATGCTATTGTATTTTTACATGTGAAATGATATTGATGCTCATTTTATCATATTATATACAACACTAATATGGTATGGAAACCTTGTAGCTGAGTTATCCCTATGTTCCTCAAGGTGCGGATTTATCATGGCTATGTGGGATTTTTTTTTTTGGTTCTCGTCTTAAACAATATGAAATTAGGTGATTTTTTTTTCTAGTGTTAGATAACGTATCTATCGATAGCAAGACATATGTGATGATTTTGTCAATCTTCAAGCTCCGCATCTTCGGTCTTCAGTAGACGATATGTGAGTACATGTGTAGTGACGTTAGTGTGTGTATACGTCTACGCATTATATTGTTTTAAAAAACAACATATAGCTACTAGAATTAACTATACGTTGCAGATGACCACCATTCCAGTTTTTATGGAGCAAGTAGCCTAAGCTCATGTAGTACTGATCAGCGATCACCATTTGATCCTGTCATTTCCATTCCTTTTCATTAACGTTGGCAAAAAAAACTTTACTCACTACGACGACATCCGCGTCACCGGCAACATGTTAGCGTTTCTGGCTGAAAAGGAATTGTGAACGATTGCGCGTTGCATCCACAGGCCATAGCAGATCTCAAGCCAGCCGAGTGGAGTAGTAAAATAGACAGCCATGTGAGCTCAAGATGGACAACCTAGCGTAGGCCTAAATGTCGGCAACCCCAACTCGTGCCCCTCTCCTCGGGTTACACGCACAGAACATGTCGTCTGCCACATAAAATTCCTCGTAAATACCAGTAATTTCAGGACGTCGGCAGCAGGTTCTTACTTAAGTATACCTAACAAACTCTCTAAAATTCACCTTCTATATTCTCATACAGAATGCTATATCTAAAATATTCTCTCTTTAAATTTTCTTGCCCCTATACTCTAACAGGCTGACATTTATATTTGCATCTGAGTTGCAACCAGCCCAAGACAGCCCATCTATAGATTACCCCATGTGCTGCAGTACCCGTTCTTCTTCTTCCTTCTCTCCTTGTTACTTTGATCGGTCGCGTAGCATAGTGTTGGCCATGGTGGCAGCACTGTGCAGGTCAACCGGTGGTCAACGGCGGAGGAACCTGTCAGGTGGTCAGCAACAGTAGCTTCAACGTGTTAACGCGAACTCAATTGTGGGTTCCTGGGTGGTGGGCTGGCCGGAGTATGGCCAGTGGTGGGATATAGAGGCGACGGCGCACGGCGTGCGAAGGCCTCCTTGTCGGCATTGAGCCAGACCCTAGGTGGCGCACGCGAAAGACCCTAAGGGACACTGTACAGCTCACCTCATTATCCAATTGGAGAGAAGGTCTACAAGGGGCGGCGCTACGGTGAGGGGTGGAGGTGGTCGCCGGACTTGGGGAAAAAGGGGGTGACAAAGTGCTCAGTCGGACAGGAGATGGCAAAATCGCACGAGGAAAGGCTTGAAGTGGCTTGGCCCTCACAGATCCATGCTTGGCAGCTTGGAATCGGACGGTGATACATCAGCTCCCATGGCGGCGGCGCTCTGCTCAGTCATTGCGTCTGGCTCGACAGAGGGAAATGGGAGGGAGACACTGAGGGGGGGGGGGGGAGAGGGGAGGCTAAGAGAAGACAAGTCCGAGTGGCGTTGAGCTGTGGTTGGCCGACGTGGGCGGTGGCCACGCGGCGACTCGGCTCTATCCAGGCAACAGGAAGGAGAGGAAGGCACGAGTGGGGGCGTAGGCGAAGAAGGGTAGGCGCGGGAGGTCTAGCATGGGAGGGTGGGCTGGCACGGGAAGACGGGCGTGGGTGCGGGATGGAGGATAGGGAGCCGACTCCCTCTCCCCAGAAGTAGAGAGCGGGAGGGGATGGACATAGAGTTGGTAAAAATAGAGAGGTAGATACAGGGTTTGTTGGAGAATGATTTTTACCCATAAATCCCTAAATTTGGCTATAGGGAGCCAAATAGATAGGCTCTTGGAGATGCTATTAGAAGTTAGAACTCCATGGAAATTGGCGGGAAAAACACTGATCGAGAGTTGGAAGGATGCTATCAAAAACACAGGGTTCTCTATTTCTCAAAGTGGCGTGTGGGATGAAGAGAAAAGGCTTTAGCTAGTTGAGATGAGCTCTCTACCTTTTCTTCTTGCTTGTTCTCCTTGTGCAGGTGTTGTTGCATTCTGAAGGCTGCGCCTTTTGTGGAGCTTGGACGCCTTTCAACAGTGCAAGTTGATGTGCAGTCGTGTGAGCATGGCACATCCTTTGTGCATCTATTTGCAGTCGCACAGACAAAATCAAGGTCTCCCAGTTCAATTTACTTTCAAGTAAACAGTCTGATTTGGCGCACTGATTTTCTCTATCCAAAAGCATGAATTTCTCAGTGGTTGCCGTTCGACACCGGTGAAAGTCAGCGCATGTCGATCGTAGTAGCGATTTGCGGCGTTTTTCCAACCGTATGTGCACGAGTCAGAGAGTCACTGATCATGAATGAATGATCGCACTTGACATTATCCCCCTGGACCTCTCCTCCGTTTCTGAGGATCTGATGCGCTCATTCTAAACAGGTGTTGCATCATTTTAGCATCTCAAAAGCACAAAGTGCAACACGATTACACAACATCTACTTCTACAGTTGTACCAATAAAAAAAGGTGAAACTGCTACAGCAGCTGTAGACTTGTGAAACAAGTTTCATATGTTCTTTCTTTAAGTGACATTATAGAGCAGGAAAGGTCAGTACTCGGTACTGTACCTAGCAAGTGGCTAGTCTACGTGTAAAGACTAAAGAAACCTCGCAGGATTTGTATCCACGACACGTCGTCATGCGCTTCTTCATCCGGATCCCCGTCTTCAAACAGGCACAGGCTGTGCCGCACAGCAATAGCAGTGCCCTACAATTGACAAGACAAGGAAGAGGACGTACAAAGTCTTTCCATTGGCGTAGCAGGCTTGCCTTTCCGGTTGCCATCCAACAGCAAAAGGAGTTTGATGAGCAATACATTACCACTGTACTGAACAATATGATATTTTTCCCACAAGGAGGTCTAGGGTTAAACGATATGCCCAAACAGATCTCAAACAAGTAAGGGATAAATAGCTTCAAGGCTACCTGCAATTTACAGCTCAGGGTTAAAGATTGAAGGTTGACCAGCAACGTCCACCAGTGTACATGGGAAGATAACACGCTACAGCTAGAACACCAATACCCACCTCAAGCAACTACAAGTGATACAACAGCCTTGATAAATGACTAAAGCTGTTCCAAAATCAATAACTTAAGGTGATTTCTACACATGATACATTAAACATCTTATTGCACAACTCCTTCAAAGCTACACCTATCAGCTGAGACAACCCTGAAACCATGATGAACAGAAAAACAAATAAGAGACAACTTCTAGAAATAATGTCAATATCTAAATATCATACTACAGAGTATAACAAAGGTGCACTGCATTTGTACAGTTCCATTTTCCAATATTTTAGTAGGCAAGTTTTTGTTATGAATTCAAGGGACATGTTATTTGTCATATAGTTCATGGAGTTGAGAAAGCAAAAGAAATGTTTATCTTCATCAATCAACTTGATAGCAAGGTGTTATGTGTGTGGCCACTGTTCCCACGTGCAGGATTACTGTTCACGAGTCTGAACAGTACCGTGGCAACATCATGCCTTCAGATTATGACTTATCTATTCGGTTTGTTAGTTTAAATCAGATTCAGTTAGAGATAAGCTTAGAGATCGATTAGTTTAAATCAGATAATAGTTAGAGATAAGTTAGAATTGGATTTGAACGTGGTCTTTGTAGACCTATATAATGTGCCCGACTGCTACCCTTTGTAATCAAGCAAAGAAGAATCAATCTAGTCCCCCAATATTCTGTCTCTTCAATCTATGGTCTAATATCTCCCCCTAGCCACCGACGCCGTCTGACTATCCTTCCGGCGGATGTTTACCCTAACATTTGGTATTAAAGATACCTAGTTCCAAATCCAACGATGGTTCTATTGCTCAAGCTGTGGAAGGATCTACTCTGCCATGGCTATCACCTAAGCACGGGGACGAGCTGTCTTGCAAGAATGGGTGAAGTTGTTATGTGCGAGGTTATTGTTCACACAAGCAGAATTTCTGTTCACACGTAAGGATTGTTGTTCATGCATGTGAACAGTACCCACATCAACATCATGACTTCAAATTAGAGTATATCTATTCGGTTTGTTAGTTTGAATCAGATTTAATTAGAGATAAGATTAGAGATCGGCTAGTTTAAATCAGATAAGATCAGAGACAGATTTGAACGAGGTCTTTGTAAGCCTATATAAGGCACACGACAGCCACCCTTTGTAATCAAGCAAAGAAGAATTAATCTAAGTCTTCTATAATATTTTATCTCCTCAATCTATGATCTAATCCCTTCCTTAGCAGTCGACACCGTCTCGCCATCCTTCTAGTGGATGTTTACCCTAACACAAGGATTCCAGCATATATGCTTCCCATGTAAAAGCAATGGTAGAATATCATTCATGTACTTTCTATTAGGTAAGATCTTTGACTGTAAATTGGAATCAATGAATCATGAGATCATATATAACTTTAATTTATCAATTATATCCATATATTACTTTGAACGCAAGGTATAGCTAGTGCTCTTGTTAAACCATTCTACCAAGCATCAATCCTGCCAAGTAATGCCATAGCTAATGCAACTGTAAAACAGTCACTCTAAAAAATCATCTCTTGAGCAGATGCAGATCTCCAATTCTAACTCCAAATATGCACCTCTAGTAACTGAAAGACACAATTTTATCTTGGTCAGATGGTCAGGTAACATTCACCTCAATCATAGGCTGGAGACCGCACCACAGATGAGTAGTAGTGTGCCTCCAACTCCTTGAGGCTTGCCGCTGCCTCCTGCCCAATCCTCTCTAGCATTCTCTCTGTTCCCTCCACCTGCTGACCTAGCACCTCAATCCTCCTATCCACATTCTCATTTAATGAAGCAAGCCCGGAAAAGATGGCTGTCCTCTTAAGTTCCGACACTAACTTCAAAAGAGAGTCCGCTGAATGTACCTGAACAGAATAAAGACTTAATAACCGAAATTTAAAGTTCAGAGGTGAAACATGATACTTATTGACAATTTCATCATATTCTAGAATTAATTTCCATTAAAAAAATCCACATTAGGTAAAATAACTGATTGCAGCATGCTGATAGCACATGGAAGGGAAAAAAGGTTATTCACCTGGCTACCGTGACCACCTTGGCTATTGTGACCTAAGTAGGGCTACTACAGTTCGAAGGTAAGCTTCTCTTCTTGCCATGTCAACTCTAGCCATATCACATCCCCATATATGTTCTCATGGCAGGTCTCAGCTACAATAGTGACACGTCTTTGCACTTCATATCACCTTGTAGGATCTGATTCAATTTTACAGACCGATATCTTATCTTGCAGCTTCATTATATCCCTTCTAAGTCTATGGCCTGGTTAAATCTCAAGCTATAAAGTTAAGATTAGAGCTCGTAATGGCTTCTTATTGTTGATTATGGTATCAACTGATTACAGCATATTGGTAATGCCGAGGGTTAGATACCGGATGTCTGGGGCACTGGCTCTGGCTCAATCTAACCCCCCTTTTTAGTAATCTACCAAGAAGGGTACTAAGTTGAGCAAGTTAAAGCTCAAAACCTGGAAGGATGATGATGTCTTGCTTTGTAGTATGTTGCAAACCTACCCACCTCTTTCTTGTCATATACCCCAGCTATCCACATAAGTAAAACCAATGCGATATTTCGAGCCAAACGGCATCGACATTATGATCCGTTGCTTTCAAGCCTGTTTGGCAGAGCTCTCAGAGCAGCTCCCCGAATGAAATCAAGAGGAGCTTTGCCAAACAGCAGTTTCGATTTTTAGCTTTCCGAATGGAATCTGTAGAAATGATTCCTTGAAATGAACTAGATGTTAGAAGATGAAAAGTAGCTTCTCCTGATTCACTTCTCATACAGAATCATTTCCTTCCTAGAGTTTACTAGAGAATCACTTTGTCACAATCATTTCTAGAGAATTTGAATAAGTGAGAGCTCTAGCAAACAGGTCGTTATATGCCTCAAACAATGTATCTACTCCATTCCTCTCTTGTCCCAAATTCGGGGTACACACAAGTAAACAATTGCAAATTTGCATTATTTCACTAAAACAGCTTAGAAATCATGATGTTTGATTTAAGCACATCCCGTAGAAACAGATCCGTAAACTGCTGGTGGTGAGCGAACCGGTTCATACCATGCGGGCGGCGCGCATCTCCATCTGGAAGGCCTCCTGCGAGTTGCGCACGGGCGGGTCGTTGACCTGATGATGAAATCACGAGCTGGGGTTAACTCGGAGGGTCTCGGGGGTGCCGGGTTAGGGAAAGTGAGCGGGGGGACGTACGCGGGCGATGTTGACGAGGGAGGAGAAGTTGTCGACGAGGCTGGAGACGTCGGCGTCGGCCTTCTGCAGCAGCGACTTCTGCTTCTGCGCCGCGGCCGCCGCCGCCGCGGCTGTGGGGCCCGGGGCCGCGCCGGCGCCGCCTGCCTTGCTCATCGCGGGAGTTGGGGCGGCGGCTGCTGCTCCGGCTTGTGGGCTGCACGGGAGAGCGTGGGAGGAGGAGGAGACCGCCCTATTTCCGGTCCACTTGGAAGCCCAACGGCATCGGGCGTGTGGATGCCGGTTGCGCGTGGGCCGGGGAGAAAGTGGCCTTCCACGACGTCAAAAGCTTTCGGTTTTTACGGGCCTGCGGACGCGGCTCAAGTGGTGCGTGTTGGTGGGAGACGTCGGGGGAAATGCCGAGCCGCATGCACATGTGGAGGTACGGTTCATTGCAGATTATTAGTCGTCCACTTATTTTATATGATATTTATTTATCTATTAATTTTTCTATTTCTATTAATATTAATAATTCTTTTTACTTAACTCTATAGCACGAATTTTAATACAAATAAAACGATGTGATAGACCATGTGTGCGCAAATGCTAATGCAAATTTTGCATTCAAGACGTCGGCAGCGACAGATTCAGCCTGGCGCAGCCTGCTTTGCTTGGTGTTAGGGGTTGGGTGGAGAAGGCCTCGTGGCAGAATGGTGCGTAGGATTAGGGCCATTAGGCCAGGCAGAATTCGGCGTAAATTTGGCCAGCTCGGCTGGTTTTTACATGGGTTTTGTCCCGATGGCCGCGGCCATGGGCCATGCGAAGACGAAGGCAACGGCTAGAGTTAGACGGGCTGGGCCTGCCGAATCGACGTCCGAGAACTCAACGGACGAGGCTCCTTCAACTCGGTTGTTCGGTGGACCTGACACGAACTCACAGTGAAAACTCTAGCTCCCCATTTTTCCAGCATCTTATGCGCCTTTGTAGTCAGGGAGAAACTGGACGGAAAAGAAAACATGCTAAGTGCAGATGCTGAAGGGGAAATCATTTCCTTTATTTTCTGCTCATTATTCGCTTCTTCTGCTCTCTTCATTTCGACACCACCTTTCTTTCTTTTCCAGTGTTGTTGTTCGGTTGGTGCCGGATCCCTCACGTCACCGTTCATTGCTCCTCTGCCTTGCAAGTAACTCAAGCTGGATGGGTTGATGGATGGCTATAGCTAGCTCCGACAGTAACTTTAGAGTTCAGATGCCTGCCTACATTTCATGACTAACAAACTTACGCAAGTAGTGCTCAATCAACAGCATGGCATAGCAATTTAGCATAGCTTAGTAGCATGCATGGTGCCGCCTGGCTCTCGGTACAGTAAAAAATACTAGCTCAATAATGAGATACCGCTGTGGCATAAGGAGCTAAGCTATTGTTTGGACCCCTCTAATCAAGCCCCACATGACCTACTGCACTTAGCATGTGCTACACTTGTAAGGATTTTGGACTCTGTCAAATTTAGAACCCTGTGGCTAGTGTCTAGAATTGTTTAAAATTTATGTGGATGAGCTGTGTCTACTCTTGGATCAGACTGGAATGCACTCCATCAACTGCAAAATTCTGAATGTTCTGATTAGGTTGAGGGCACTGTCAAAGTGCTTGTGTAAGGGCCTGTTCGGAACATAGAAATGAAAAACATAGGAATGGAAGAAAACACAGGAAAGAGGCAGGAACGTGATGGTAAAATAGAGGATTGGAAAAACGTAGGAAATAAATAGTAACAGGCGTTTTGAACGCAGGAATCTGTAACACAGTAATCTAAAAACATGGAATGATTAAACAACATTAATATTCAATTATAGGTTAATAAAGAGAGGATGCAGCTATCTTCAGATTCCTGCAACGAGTTGATGGCGTAGGCTGCCTCGGGCTCACGCGAAGGAAACAAAACCAAGAGACGAGAGTGGATGTTTATTTTCCTTCCTGCTCTCATGGCACTCCTTTCCTCCGTTTTGTTCTTTCTGTACTTTTTCTCTAAGAATCCTTCAATCCAAACGGGCCTAACTGAATGGGGGGGGGGGGGGGGATTCACACTCCAAATGCATCATTCACAGCATCCTAAATGTGAACTGTGAAATACACATGTGCTGAAGCGAACAGAAAAGAGAAAGTGCTCACTCGTCCATCCAATCAGAGCTCAGAGGTTGAACAAGCCTTGTGGCAAAGAGGAGCTGTGGCTGTCCCAGAAAACTGGCCAAGTGAAAGGCTGAAAGGCAAAGTACAGATACCAATAAAGTAGGCAAGCTTTCATCAGACCAAATGATCAGCAGTCCACTAAAGTGCACTTTTTATCCCTTCCTCTCTCCTCACCCCGATGCCAATGTGTCAGCTTAAGCATGGCATCTTCCTTTCTAATCATAGAACTCACTCCTAGGGCTACTAAAACCTTGCCTCTACCTGTTGATCTGTGACTGGTTGGTGTCACAGGGGGACCCACCCCAGGAAACTGAGTTTTACTTCCACATGATGCCCTAAGGTTGTCAATGATTCCAAAGGAGACATTGACTCCATTGCTTACCCTTCTAGACTAGAACCCCCTAAAAGAGGGATATTGATGAACTCCTGAACAAGAAGCAAAGTTGTTTGGCTTTTTAATCAAATCTGTGATAGTGCAACTAAAGAGTTATTGGGTCTTGAGACATAAGCAAGCGTATGATTGCTACAGTTTCAGTTTGATTAAAAAAAGGATAACGCTTCAGTTTGTACTATCCCGGCCGTTTCATTATATGTATTTTAGAAATTCTGATTGTTTTAATTTAACTACTTGATGCCGAAATAGCCACTAACCAGTGTCAACTATTCATGTCATGCAGGTTAGTTGTTGATTTTCTGGTGTCATTACATTGTCGAACTTTACAGCAAGCGTATCACTTTGAAGGTAAAACAATATGGCGCATAGGTGAAATAATGTCTCTCCTCATGCATGCTTCTCCATGACGGTTTTTGAATATCCTTTACAAAGGAAAAAATAGTCTTCAATATTCATGACTATAGATGAGCAATCAATCTGGACATCCATGTTTAGTTTGATGTATACTATCGTGTCCTGGTTCCACTAGAGGATGCATGCGAAGTGCCAACTCATATGCCTGCCCAGAATCAGTATATTCTCAAAGACCACATATGTATACTTATAGCATATTTAAGTTCTCCAAAAAACACACAAGCTGACATATTTCGGCGCATAATCAAGTCGAGGAACTTGACAAACAAATAAGAAGCAGCATGGGGCCCGCTATCTAATCATGTTCCATTTAGGATAAGATTTCTTGACATAAAAATACATCAAGGACTCAAGTGAGATCATAGCAAAAGTTTTTTCAAATCTCCCCTTTTGAGATCTTGTTTGTAGCTGGGACATCTTGGTGATGGTGACTCACATGGGTTTCAGGGCAAAGGTTATAGCTAGCCTTAGT
Source organism: Phragmites australis (assembly GCF_958298935.1). Lineage (NCBI taxonomy): Eukaryota > Viridiplantae > Streptophyta > Magnoliopsida > Poales > Poaceae > Phragmites > Phragmites australis. Next base: position 5,407,670 of record NC_084922.1, read on the forward strand.
TCTTTAGCCTTTACTCCTAGGGGGCAAGAAACAAAAATTTCTAGATGCCATGTGTTAATGGTATCAACTTAGCTATAGTTTGTTGGGAAATATATGATGGTTCATCAGTTCATTGCTTCTAGTGGTTGGGTGTCTTACTTAACAAGTATGGTTTAAGAAAACCTTTGTGGACGAATATTTGTTCGGTAGTCATTCAGTTTGTTATGTCACCTTCTTTCAAAAGCGGGCACTTTTCAAAATAGATCAATTGTTTAATATGTAGTGATCAATTATCAAGTCTAGAAATATGCTTTGCACTGCTATAGGATATTTTTTCATCATCAAAATAATAGTAGTTGTAAACCAAAAGGCATAAATGCATAATCTGGCTCCCCTAGTCTATGTTTCAACCTTAATTTGCAACTAGATGAAGGTTATTTGTTTATTTTTGTTTGTTCCATTTTGGAAATAAAATATTAGTAACTATAGCTAGGTTGGGTTCTAATTAACATCGTAATATTTCCAAATTTTACACTAATGTAACGTTAGTGATCTAGCCAACGTGTCCAAGCATCAGAGGGTGAAAATATTTGATGGTTAATTTGGGTGTCGTGAATCCTTAATTTGTATACACCAGCTAATTAATTTGATGGAATTAATTAGAATAAAGAGGGGATGCATTACCTTAACTTTTTTCCTGCCATTTAGTAACAAAAAAAGAAGCCAAGGAAAACTAGACGATAATGCATAGTCCAAAAAGAACCGTGCTCTTTTAGTGACTTGATTCACAATCACAAAGGAATGTTTAGTACCAAACTGCATTTTATATATGAGAAGTGGCAAGCATGATACTAGTGATCCTTAAAACTAGAATATAAAGTAGTACGATATTGTTTATCTCTACATGTAAGAAAGTACAAACAGAGCTTCTTTTCATCACATGCATCACAAGTTCTATCAACGTAGAGAGTGTTCACGATTAATAGTATAAAACTATCATATCTCAATGAATAGTATAAAACTATCATATCTGAATATCTTAGAATTTTTCGTTTTTGGGGTATTTCTCTATCCCTAGGATGAGATTCATGAATAAATGGAAATTATCCGTAGATACCTAGAATATCTCGTAAACAGATAAATTTATCTTAAAAATAAGAAGGAATGCCTCCAGCGATCGTACGATGACCCTCATATATATATATATATATATATGTGTGTGTGTGTGTGTGTGTGTGTGTGTGTGTGTGTGTGTGTGTGTGTGTGTGTGTGTGTGTGTGTGTGTGTGTGTGTGTGTGTGTGTGTGTGTGTGTGTGTGTGTGTGTGTGTGTGTGTGTGTGTGTGTGTGTGTGTGTGTGTGTGGATCCAAGGGACCCTGTGGAGGACAAGTCGATATAAGCCATTAGAAGCCAATACATTTTCATTGATGCCATTTAAGCATGCCAAAGCTTTGCACCTTTGAGCCCCCCCCCTCGGCGACAAGTTAGATCTATATTATCTTCTCTCCTCGACTACATACAAGGAAGTCCTCCGACTAGATTTAGATCTATCTAGACTAATCGAGCACCCCTTTTACTCAGTCACAGAGATTAATACAAGCGTATGTCTGTTATTCTAAGGGAGGTATGAACCTGTAAAAGATAATGTGTGAATTGTGTGATTTGTCTACTTGAGACATCCCCTACCATTTCTACAAGTTTATAAGTTTGCGGTTCATCTATTGTCGAAATATGGCGCCGTCCATGGGGATCATGACAAAAGGCGTTGAAACTTCTGCACATGACATGCCGTCGGCTTCACTCAAACCTTCACCGAGAGTCGACTTCTCGGACGAGGGGTTCATGGCAACTTTACCCCCTCGACCAATGACGATTCGGTAATTGATCAGGTGGACATCGATGAAGACCTAATCGGGATGACTCCAGCGATGAGGTAAGTCGCTTTATGGATCAATGTGAAAAGGACTATGGCATCAAGTTCGAACTGCTCAGTTGCCAAGACGATTGCGAGAGCAACGTTCGCTGCAAGTCTGGGTCCTCCCTCGTAGCTTCCGACAACATGGAATGTCGAGATACCTATCCAGAGAATTCCAACAACAAATCTATGATGTATCTAGACTTCTCCTCTAGTGGAGATCACACTTGAGAAGTTTTTGTTACTGGAGACGGGGATGCCGACCTAGACAATCATGAGGACAACAATCTTGTTGACATGTGGTCTTCGGTCACTCTAGCTGCACGGGGGGGGGGGGGACCCCCATATCCAGAACCCTAACATAGCGTAGATCCCAATGTCTCCTGATCATCAGTAGAGGGCTCAATGCTACAGATTTGCAACGACGTAGAGGCTCCTCCTTCTACAGGAGGTCCTCATGCAACCTCCTACTGCAGATTTGACAACCTCCATCAGTAAGGGCTGGATAAACTCGATGATCGGCATGCCTAAATAGGCTATCACCCAGACCGAGAACTCCCATCTAGCCATCATCAAAATAGCTCTAACCGAGGGATGTTTCACAACAATCCTTCTAGTGGTGAATCGGATTCAGAGAGGTGTAATCCTCAGAATAAGACAACATGGGAAGATAACTAAATACCTAATCATCTTAGGACCTCACTGGTAAAATATCACCCCATCAATGATCTGTGTGAAGTTCTAATAGTGATGGCGCTCGAAGACCCCTGATGAGGAATCAACTGCGCCTCGACAGTCTAATCGGAGGGCATCCCGACACCACTCAAGCCGGGGATGATCTTCGACCCCAGTGGGTAGAATGTATGGGGCCAGCTAGACCGAGCAAGGCGCCATTAATGGGTGATGTGCCTTCTCTATGGAACTACGGAAGATAAACTAGTCAGCTTGGTTCCACTCTAGGTCAATCGAGAAGTACAACAGGGTCACAAATCCCATTGAGTTCCTACAGATTTGCACTATGACCATCTAGGCGGTTTGAGGGGATGAGAAGGTAATGTCAAATTACCTCTCCACATCCCTTTAAGGGGCAGTTAGGATATGACTGACTAATCTATCACCAGGAATAATCTACTCATGGGTTCAGCTCTACGATCTTTCCTGAGCTAACTTTCAGGGTACGTACGTTCGCCCCAGCATGAAAAATGATCTCTTCTATTGTGAGGAGACAGAGAATGAAACATTGCATGAGTTTGTGCGCCGCTTTAGCAATACCCAGAACAACATCCCCAAGATAAAAGACTATGATATCATCCAGAAATAGTCAAAGAACTCATGGAGATCATTGATTAGGCAACCAAGGCTGAGGAGGAGCTCCTATTTGTCAAGGAGAAGGCCCAGGGCTCAAACGCCCCCAACCTAGGCTCAATAATAGTGTCGCAAAGAGCAAGTGCGAGAGGAACTCTAAGGAAGGTCAGGGCAAGAAAACCAAAATCATGAGGGCCAGGGAGGTAAGTGTTTTGGATCATCCTGGAGCAAGAGCTATACACTAGGTATTGGTGAACATGATGGAAAGCCTTGTGCGACCTCCACCAGAACGACAACCACAATCTCCACAAATGCCGCCTCTGGTAGAAGCTTATCAAGGCCGAGATTGGCAAGGCTAAGGCCAAAGCGAAGAAGACCCAATTCGCAACCCAGAGTAGGGACTCTTGCTCCAACAGTAGTGAGGAAGACTCAGACACAATGCCCTACCAGCCAGAAGAGAGGATCGTTGACCACATATTTGGCGATTCTGCATCTTACAAGTCCAAGCGACAGTACAGGACGATGGTTCGAGAAGTCTGAGCTACTATCCCCAATGGTCGCTAGGCTATCAAATGGTCGAACATCGAGATCTCCTTCAGCCAGGAAGACTAACCAGAGAACTTCGTACGACCAGGTCACTTCTCGATAGTGGTCGAGCCTACGATCAACAATTGCAAGATATCTCGAGTGCTTGTCAATGGAGGGAGATATCTGACCATCCTCTTCGCAGGTGCACTCGAAGTGATACAGATCTCCTGATCTACCATCAAGGTAGTTACGCGGCGTAGTACCCGGATCTTCGGCCACACCTATCGGCCGGATATTGCTTCACGTTACATTTGTGAAGCAGGACAACTTCCGAAGAGAGAAGATTCTATTCAATGTGGTCAACTTCAAGATGGTGTATAATGCCATCTTAGAACGACCAACTCTAGAAGATTCTATTCAATGTGGTCAACTTCGAGATGGTGTATAACGCCATCTTAGAACGACCAACTCTAACCAAGTTCATGGCTATCCCGCGAGAGACATTACTTCCCGGAGTTGCCCTAAGGTGGGTCTCCACTACAGCAAGTAGAGTCTTGACATGGCATCTCAGCACCAACTCGGCAAGGAACCCAAGAGCTCAAGGATCAAGGTGAACGAGAAGCCTGCACCATGACCGCGACTGGAACACCTCAAGAAGCAAACCCAATAAATATAGGGGTCCAGTTCCACGACCCAGTTCAGAACCAACATAATAGCACTACGCTATCCCCGAAGTATTAGGGTCCCTATGTATTGGTTTAATCTAGTCTGTGTCATTTAGGTTTAAGGTATTAAGATTAGTTCATGGAACATCAATTAGCTCTATAAGTTCTAGGTGTAAATACTAAGAGTATCTTTATAATAATAAAGATCATATTACCTGGAAAGTCATTCGAATACCTTTTTTGCCTTATTTGTCTTCTCATGCATTCCCATGCCCAATAGCGGGGTAAGTCGCCAACCAGGTTCCTCATCCCACGCGTGCACTGAGGGTTGCGAAAAGCTTTTTCCCCAACTAAAAGGCAATATGAGTTCTCTTTGCTGTATTACATTATTCATTTAGACTGCCTACTCGGGAATCCTTCCTGAGTAGATAGTCAGGGGCTTAACAGGTACTTAGTACTGGAAACCGAAAAGGGCATATTGTGTACATTTTGAAAGGAAATTCCAATGAGAAAGGATGGATCATCACATTATTACTTTGGGGTTGCAAATAGATTCTTTAGCGCATTCCTCGAGTGCCCGGAGGCTATGACGTCTTCCACTCAAGCAAACCTAAGGCCGACTAGAATAAGCGCTCCGACTAGTAACTTGCGCGTTGTGAACTAATCAAAGGGAGAAGCCAGTAAGGTTACCACGATAAGGTCTAACAAGTTGCCGAGTTTTTATCACAGTTTGCAAAATAAGAGTTTCAAGACGATGGCTCAAGCCCAAAGTCCATTGCATCTACATATATTTTTGCCAGCCCAAGCATCTCCTCCACCTTTTGGACCGAATCCTCCTTCATCTCCCCCAGGAAATCTTCTTGAAGGACGCCAGTGTTGATGTTCTGGTAGTACGTCTTCAGTATAGAAAGCACATAGGTGACCGCCTCCCGCGCCTTGCCAGGCCTGGCTTGAGACGTGCTTAGCCACCTTCAACTGGAGGCCCCCACAGGACTATGAGCTTGGTCACCCGAGCAGCTAGTCTGGCGGCGACGGTGTCTCCCACGGGCTCCACCGGAATCTTGACTCTAGCAAGCGTCTCATGGAAAACATCAAGAGCCGCGATAAGCTATTACCGGGCAACATACATCTGGGCTCCCTCCTGAGCTAGGGCTTCAGGGGTCTTGGATAGCTCAGCCAGACCCTGAGTTCATAACGAGAAATGAAAGGGGTGGTGTGTCCAGATTGTCGAGGGCTTACCTTTCGATTGGCCCTCCAATTCTGCGCACACCTTCTCCTTCTCAGTAACCTCCTGGGAGAGTTGATGGTGCATCTCGTTGGCCTCCCTCTCAAGTTCAGCCACTCGAGTGGTAGCTTGCTGGGTCTCACTATGGAACTTGTTCAACTGCGATAGGTACAACCACATAACATCATGTAAAATGCTTATCATAAAGGATATGAAAACAGCCTTAGGGTTGCGACCACCCGGGCCTTGGATGATTTCCCTCCAGGTCATGTCTCTAGACGACCCAAGCATCAGGTTCATGATTGCCCGGGGTGACGGGACCTCTACTTCCCGACTTATGTCACCAGGGGCTCAGTGGTTCACTCCTACCTCCCTCAGAGGATGTGACGTCCATGATTTGAAGTGGTTTTGACTTAGGGGCTGGGTGCGACGCTTCGAGTATCCTGTAAAGAAGGAATTTGAAACTTGTACTCCTATTAACATGGGAAGGACGTCCATAGCGACGGTGCATATATAGGCCACTTTACGCCCAGGGAAGGTTTCAGCGAGACAAGTATGGAGGCCGGTGTAGCGAAAATGGCCCTATTAGGCCATGATTGTGATTTTGGTGATTAATGACAACATAGTTAATGGGACTAACATGTTTGTCAAGAATATATGTAGTAGGTCTCATGGATGCAATACGTGAAGAAGCCACCGCAGTCAGGATAACGTTGGGCTGAATTATAGAAGTCCCAGGAGGATTTGCCATACTAGATGGTCTGGTACTATAGGTGTTGAACTCACCGAAGCATATTTGGCAAAGGGGAGAGGCCTGAAAACTTCACCAGAAGGTTCAGTAATCAGAGAAGATACACACCGGAGCATTTTGTCTAGAGAAGGTTGCAACCATTGAAGTTGAAGATCAATGCACCAGATGATCCGGTGATCAAAGTGTTGCAAACACTATACAATGTACAGTGCAAAGAGGTAGAACGAAGATCAACGCATTAGATGGTCCGGTGATGAAGGTTTGTAGACACCGGAGTATTATTTCCAGAGACGGTTGCATTAGCTCGGTTGACTGAAGTCAACTCACCGGATAGTGCGGTGATGAAGTGATGTGCATCGGATGCTTACACCGGAGCAATTTACACTGAGAAGAAGGAAAGGCTCAGATGGCTCAAGATAACTCACCGGATAGTTCAGCGATGGAGATGAAGTATACACCAGTGTGTCCGGTGTTCACAGAGGGTTGAGTGGGGCTACAACGGCTAGTTTATGAGAGTGTACTCACTGGATGATCCAGTGTTAGTACTATTATTCTTACCGGATCATCCGGTGTCAACAACTTTTCTAAGCCGTTGGGTTAATGACTAGTGTGCAGGTTTGAGGCTATAAATACTGCTCCACTTAGTCATTTGAAGCTGTAGCATGCTGCTAGAGTCCAGAGGAAGCTTATACACACTTGAGAAAACATCCAAGCCACCAAAGTGCTTAATATGGTTATCCAAGGCGATTAATTACAAGATTAGTGTGTGATTAGTGCTTATAGGCCTAGAGAGAGTGTTGCTAGGTGATTGCTACCTAGAGAGTGGATCAAGGAGTGATCCAACCTTGTACCAAGTGGTACACCAACACTTTAGAGTCTTGATGACCCACTGGTAAGCTTGTTGACCCTCCGACTTTGTGTGAAGTGATGGTAAGGAGATTGTGCTGGGATGCGGAGACCCTTGCCTTGGTGGCTCAAGCTTTGGAGTGATCACAGCGGTAATGAACCAGAAGAGATGCTAGTGGTGAGACCTTACCTTGGTGGCGTGGTGGCTCATTCGGGTGGAGGCCTTGTCTTTGTGACTTGGTGGCTCAAGAGTTATGACCAGGAGCATGTTCTTTGTGGAGCTCTAACATGGACTAAGGGTGGCATTCATGCCATCGATACCACAGAAAAAATCCAATGCCAAGTTTGCTCTCTCAACCTTATTTTCATTTTTGCATTTACATTCTTGCAATTTACCTTCTTGAATAAGTTGGAGAAGACACACTAGATAAACCAAGAGCACATCTAGATAAATATTGATATATGTTTATCTTGTATTGTGTTTGGAGCCAAAATAGTCCTAAGTGTCCTAATTCACCCCTCTTTTCGGACGTCATCGATCCCTTCAATTGTTATCAGAGCTAGGGCTCACATATAGCTCTTCAATTTATGTTAGAGTTTCATATCTTTCTTAAGGTTTTGCCAATTCAAGTGGCATTTGAGCTTTAGTCTCATTGTGATCGGTTAGGCTTCACCGTCTAGTGAGTTGTGACATTCAGGGTTGAGTTGGATTCCCATAGTGCTCCAGTTTTCGATGGCACCAACTTTTCTCGGTGAAAAATTCTAATAGCTTGTTATTTGCAAGCCCGATAGTTGGATGTTTGGAGAGTCACCGAAGAAGGGATGAGATCTCTCATCACCAATAAGGAGAGGCAGTTAGATATATTTGCTAAGAGTATCCTTTTATCATCTATATGTGTTGATGCATTTAATCGTGTTTGTTCTCTCACCAATGCACATGATATTTGTACTAGTCTCATTAAAATACATGAAGGCACAAAGAATATGTGTAATAAGTAATACCATGTGCTTGTTACTAAGCTTAATGACATCAAGCAACTGCCCCATGAAAGTGCTAATGATATGTATTCTCGTTTGAACATTTTTGTTAATGAGATCAATGGGTTAAGTTTGATGCCAATTGAAAATGAACAAGTGGTGATAATAATACTTCAATCTCTTCTTCCGAAGTACAAGTTGATAGTCTCCACAATCTATGACAACAATGATATCAAGAAGATGACTCCAAGTCAAGTGCTCGGCAAGATCATCGCCCATGAGATGACAATTAATATGAGGGTGGAAGCTTCTTCTTCATCTGACACCAAGAACCTTACTCTCACAAGCAAGCTCAATACCAACACATGAAGGTAAGGATGAGGAGAAAAGAGCAAGAGTCAAGCTCGAGTGAAGATGATGGTGATCAAGATGAAGAGAGCTATGAAGAGAGTTGTAAAGAGGATGACTAAAGCACATCAAGTGATGAAGAAATTGATCCTAAGATGGTTAAGCTCTTATCAAAGTTTGAGAAAAATATGAAGATGATAAATGCCAAGGTTGATCATCCTATCTCTATTGAAGACTTGGTCAACATAATTGATCACATCAAGAATGAGAAGAAGAACAAGATCAAGAAGAGGGAGACAAGGGGAAGAGCTAAGGCATTCGCAAGCATAGGGAGATGGGTGAGCGACGATGAAGCGTCAAGCTCATGTGATGAAAGCTTCACCATCCTCCTCTTCAAGAAAAGCTCTTCCTCAAGGTCGTCATCACACAAGTCGTCATTGCGCAAGCCATCTCACAAGTACCTCATGATCAAAGGTATGAATAGTGATGTAAGTGATGATAAATTTAATGAGGATTCTCCTTTCTATGATAAACTCTTTTATTTGATCATTGATCAATAAGTGACCCTTAAGAAATAATCAAAAGAGTTTAAGAAATTCAATGCACTTTATGACATTCATGCTACCTTTTGTTTCTAATTGCGGACAATTATTATGCAAATCCAATTTTCTAAACAAGGAGCATGAAGAGCTTATAGATAAATTTGAGTGCATTGAATCTCAAACTAAGGTCCCTTTGATGTAATCTATCTCTCTATTTAATTACAATCATAAGGTAGATGCTTTCATTTATTGTGATGATTTAATCGCTTTATCATGCTCACCCTTTTGCAATGAGAACTACATTGAGAATGTTTTTATAGAAACATCTAATGACCTCATTGCACAAGAGAATGATGAGCTTAAGTAAGAAGTGAAGAAGCTCAAGATGGACTTAACAAGATTAAAGGGCAAAAAACGTGTCCAACCTCCTTAAGATAACCGTGCTTTCATGGTAAAGAAGTTTGCGAAGGGGTCCGTCGTGACATGCTTCAAATGCCATCAAGAAGGCTACAAGTCCTTTTAATGCAAACAAGTGAAGAAGGAGACCAAGAAGAAGAAGAAGATGGCAAACCTCTCCAACAAGACCTCCAACCTCTACATCAAGCCCAACTACAAGATCAGGACTAAGAACAACCACTACAAACTTAAAAAGAAGGACAACAGCAAGGTGGTTGCACACATGATTGGGAGAAAGGACCGGACGTTGAACCAACTTATTTGGGTGCATAAGGAAGTCATCACCAACATGAAGAGGCCCCAATCGGTTTGGGTTCGAAAGAAGACTTGAAGCCCGAAGAGGCTATGTGAATTTGGAGGCTTGTCTAACAAAATGAAGTGAAGATTCAAGCAAATAAGCAAACTATACAAGATGGACGTATTGATGAAGATCATAATCATCACATACCCAAATCCCCTTTCAAAGTTAAAAGAGGTAAAATGTTAGCTAGACTTATATTCATGCATTTTGTTTTTTGCTTCTAGCTTATTTACCTCGTCTAGGATTGTATATGCTTATTTCAATTTATTGCAATGCGTAGTGTAGATTTTTATATGGCAGGTTTCTTGTGTTTATCTCTAACCCATGAGCAACCTATATGGTTTATTAGTTGTAGGTTCATTTCATGGTACTAGTTTTTATATTTGGTATCTTTTATATGCCATAATCCAATCTATAGGATAAATCCCTATTATTATCGATAATAAGTGCATATATACACCTCACAAGTATTCAACATTGGTATGTATATAGTTAGGAGGAGTATATCCTATAGGTTGTGATTTTAAGACTAACATGTGTTGCTAGTAGTATCTTTTGTAGTCTCATGGAGCAATCAACATGTCTCCGGAGGTATGCAATGCTTAAATATTTTAATTGGTATCATTGTCAAATCTTTTATTTATTTAAACTACCTCCATGCATAATATAGCTTAAACTTACTATCTTGACTTATTGTCTAGTTATGTATATATTTCTTTCTCATTATATATAGGGACAATTGCAAAGAAACCACTACTCCTGGTGTTATTGCAAGCTTGCCACTAGAAAATTGCAAAAATACTATTAAAACTATCATTCGAGTGGTATCCTTGCAAAAAATAAAAAACCAGGGTGGCATTTGCAAATGCCCCTTATATATATGCACACATATAAACGGAGTTTAGACTATATTATATGAGTTTCAGAAATTATGATTCATGTGTGCTTCCATAGCCTACAATTGGTATCATTCATTTGTAGTGATATCCATACAATTAGTATCTTTTTATTAGATCATGATTTGTGAAGCTCTCTCCCATGTGTTCTAATGTTTTTCCCTTGAGTTCAATATGTGTTTATAGCCTTTTTTGGGAGATTGTTGACAAAGGAGGAGAAGTTTGATGACCAAAGCAAGATGAAAAATGCGAGAAGATTGTAGCATTAAGCAAGATATCTAGGGATTCTGAAGTTGATAAAGGGAGAGAAGAAAAGATGCTAGGCGCCTAAATTGACAAAAGAGAAGCTCTTGCATAAGTCATTCAAGGGAGATAGTGGCAATGGAGAAAGGGAGAGCCACAACAAAGGGGACTAAGTGGTAAGAATATGCATCTAAGCAATGTGGTAAGACTTTGTGCTCGCTTATGATCTTTACATTTGGTATCATTTATTATTTGCTACTTACTTTGGTTGTGTTATCATCAACCACCAAAAATGGGGAGATTATAGCGAAAATGGCTCCATTAAGCTATGATTGTGATTTTGGTGATTAGTGACAATATAGTCAATGGGACTAACATGTTTGTCAAGAATATATGTTAGTAGGTCTCATGGATGCAATACATGAAAAAGTCAACACAGCCGGGACAAAGTTGGACTGAATTGGAGAAGTCCCAGGAAGATTTGCCTCACCGGATGGTCTGGTGGTCTGGTTGTTGATCTCATCGAAGCATATTTAGCAAAGGAGAGAGAGGTCTGAAGACCTCACCAGAAGGTCCGGTGATCAGAGAAGATACACACCGGAGCATTTTGTCCAAAAAAGATTGCAGCCATTGAAGTTGAAGATCAAATCACCGGATGGTCTGGTGATCAAAGTGTTGCACACACCGGACAATGAACAATAAAAATAGGTAGAACAAAGATCAACGTATCGGATGGTCCGATGATGAAGGTTGTGCATACTGGAGCATTATTTTCAGAGAGGATTGCATTGGCTGGGTTGGCTGAAGTCAACTCATCGGATAGTCCGGTGATGAAGTGATGTGCACTGGATGCTTACACCAAAGCATTACACCGAGAAGAAAGAAAGGCTCGGATGGCTCAGGATAACTCACCGGATAGTCCGGTGATAGAGATGAAGTATATACCAGTGTGTCCGACGTTCATAGAGACTTGAGTGGGGTTCAACGGCTAATTTGTGAGAGTGTACTCACGGATGATTTGGTGTTAGTACTATTGTTCTCACCAGATCATCCGGTGTCAACAACTTTTCTGAATCATTAGGTTAACAGCTAGTGCGCGGGTTTGAGGCTATAAATACTCCTCCACTCAATGGCATGCTGCTGGAGTCTAGAGAAAACTCACACACACTTGAGAAGACATCCAAGCCATCAAAGTGCTTAATGTGATCATCCAAGGTGATTAAGCATAAGATTAATGAGTGATTAGTACTTATAGGCCTAGAGAGAGTGTTGCTAGGTGATTGCTACCTAGAGAGTGGATCAAGGAGTGATCCAACCTTGTACCAAATGGTACGTCAATACTTTAGAGTCTTGATGACTCACCGGCAAGCTTGTTGACCCTCCGACTTGGTGTGGAGAGACGTCAAGGCAATTGTGCGGGGACGCGGAGACCCTTGCCTTGGTGTCTCAAGCTCCGAAGTGATCGTGGCAGTAAGGAACCGAAAGAGAGGCTAGTGGTAACACCTTGTCTTTGTGGCTTGGTGGCTCATTCGGGTGGAGGCCTTGTCTTTATGACTTGGTGGTTTAAGAGTCGTGACTGGGTGCCGACCGGTAGCATATCCTTTGTGGAGCTCCAACGTGGACTAGGGGTGGCATTTATGCCATCTATACCATGAAAAAAATCATTGTGCCGAGTTTGCTCTCTCTACCTTATTTATGTTTCCGCATTTACATTCTTACAATTTACTAGATAGGTTGCAAGTGTTTTAATCGGTAGAGTAGACATACTAGATAAACCTAGAGCACATCTAGATAAAAATTGATATAGGATTATCTTGTGTTATTTTTGGATCTGAAATAGTTATAAGTGTCCTAATTCACCCCCTCTTAGGACATCACCGATCCCTTCAGCTGGCCTCTTGGATTGCTTCTGAGGGCTGCCTCCCCCTACCTTCAGCGTAGGCAAGGTGATCACGTTGGCTAATGCACCAGCACTAAAGATCGCCTTTCCATGATTCTGGTCTAACACCTAATGCTCCAAGTGTTGGTGTCGAGGTCAGATCCTCAATGGTTGTAGTCGGGGTCAGGTCCTTGGCGACCGAGGTCGATGTGGAACTATAGGAATCAGACTCAAGGCTCGGATTTCAAGGGCATCAAACAAAGCTGGGGTTGAGGAGTTGGATACCATTAGAGGCGGTGGCGTGGGGTCGCTAATCGGCGAGCCATGACCTGCCAAGTAGTTGTCCTCTTTCGGTGCTTCGCTGCTGGAGGACAAGGCTGGTGATATAACACTGTAACCCCCCCCCCCCTCCTACTTGGGCCTATAATACTTGTGATTCAGACCTCGTCTTAGTCCTCGTCCTGAACGCCCACTTTCTCAGCCTTTAGGTCAGGTCGATCGTGTCCAGGAAGCTTTACGGTTCATGTCAGCCACTACCATGGGTTATGACATCTAGAAAAGAAGATTAAATAAGAAAATGAGAAGGCTTATGAGACTTATCGACAAGACCCTAGATCGAATATCAGCCTCCATCCCTATGATTGGGATTGGGACATTCTTGCGATCAGGCTCGGGGGCTGAGTCAAATAGGAACTTGGTCCTCTGCTCCACCACCTTTGATAGGAAATCTGTGGATGAAAAAAGACTCATAAGAGACAAGCCCACAACTTTCCTAGTAGCTACTCGGGATAAGGTGGTACTTGTCTCACTTTCTCGTGTCGGTCCTCTACTACCGTAAACTCCCAACCACCAGAGATCCTCGACCTCAGTGGGCTCAAGCAGTGCTTGATAAAGTCCTTTGCGATGTCGTACGCCATCAACCCCTACTCCTTCAGCTCCCAGATCTCTGTAATAAGAGTCCAGTGGAAAGTGGTCTCCCTCGGTTCCTCTGTCCACAGCTACCTTAGCAACAGCGTGAGACCCCTATATGAAAGTTCAGGAGGGCTAGGTTGGCAATAGAACCATTTCTTGTGCCATCCCGATCAGGAACTCTTAGTGGAGAAGTCAATGTACTTCGCTGATTGCTCTTCTTTTAGGAGAAATCCGGTGCCACAGGCAACCTTGCCCAAAAATCTCTTCAGGAGGTAGAAGTACATTAAGAGGTCGACGAATGGGCGCTCTCCCATGATGGCATCACACAAGTGTGCGAAGACGCTGAGCATGACAATGGAGTTAGGGTTGATGTGGATAGGTTCAAGGCTGTAAAAACTAAGCACTTGAAGGAAGAAGCTGGAAGGGGGAAATAGAAACCACAACGGAAGAAATCAAGGAAGACAACTGCTAGTGCGTAGGTGATTAAGGCATGTGAGGGGATGACCTTGTCATGCTCCGCCCAGACCAGAACCTCCTCTGAGACCTCGGATTCAGGCCAAGGTAGGATCACAGTCGGCGCAATGCAGGAGAAGAAATCTCCATCCTCTCAGTCTTCTTGCAGTCCATGGCGTTGAGAGGAATTTGTTGGTGGGTTTTAGGGTTTTAGAGGCGGTTCTAAGTGAGAGGCGCATAAGATAATGGCTTAAGAAAAACAATGATGGAAGAGGCAAACACTGCGTGGGCTCTCTATCTTGTTTTATACGGGTATGTTAGCTCTCTAGATGGCTCTTCAACTAACCTCATGATGGTTACTAGTCTGACTCAAGGCCACATTCTCCTGTTTTAACATCACATCACATTTAATTCTCGAAGCATGTGGGAGTAGTTGAAGCAGTAACACAGAAAACCTGGCGCACTATGCCGTCATGTGTGTGCGGTTTCCCAGCGTCATCATGATCTTTTGTCAGGTAAAGAATCTCTTCACCACCACGCAAAAATTCTACTGCGACGGTTCAAATGTCGAAACCCAGCCAGCAACAAGTCCTTTCCCCCCTATCCTTTCAAAAGGTTAGGACAAATTTTCTTGGATGAATTGGAATTCTTACTCGGAGGTAATATCTTCTTGAGGGCTCACTTGAGTACTCGAAGGTGTTCGAAATCCTGCATAGACAACTCGATGATCCCGAGAACCTGGTTAGATGTGTCATCCTAATCGAGAACCTGAGTCGTACTCGTTGATGTGGTCGGTCAATACATTGTCTTTGCTAACCAAGCCTCCTGGTGGGAGGCTTAACGATGAGTAGTATAGAACTACCATATCTGAACATCCTAGGGTTTCTCCATTATTCTCGGGGCATACCCCTATCCCAGGGAAGGGAATCCCTGGACAGATAGAAACTAACTATAGATACTATGGATATCTCGTAAACAGAGAAGTTTATCTTCAAGAATAAGAAGGAAAGACTCCAGAGGTTGTACAACGACGCTTCTATATATACGGAGCTAGAAGACCCTGCGGAGGGTAGGTCACAAGCCATTAGAAGCCAATACATCTTCATTGACACCATTCTAGCATGTGAAAGCTCTGCACCTTTGAGCCTCCCCTCTCCCCCCCCCCGCAAGTTAGATCTGTATTAGATTCTCTCCTGACTACATACAAGAGAGTCATTCGACTAGGTTTAAATCTATCTAGGCTAGCCAAACAGCTCCTTGTACTCGGTCCCAAAGATTAATACAAGGCCAATATGACGTATGACTATTATCATAAGGAACACCTGAACCTATATAAGATCATGTGTGCTTTATGTAATTCGTCTACTCGGAGCATCTCCTACTATTTCTACAAGTTAGTAAATTTGGCAGTTCACCAATCGTCCACAAGTGCTAATACCAATAATCTACAAATAACTCACTTAAGATGTAGGATAGTGGGAGTTGAAAGGCAACTTATGCTTTGAACAGTTATGCCCAACCTGTTGAATAGTCTATTGAATTATACTTTCTTAAAGGAGTTTTGGTGGACTAATTGTTAGTAATCTTTATATGCTTAATCATTTGGTGTACCATTCAATAATTGCATACCAAAATCAAGACAGGAAAAGCTAGGGACAAGTTCAAGTTGGTATCAAGATTATCGAAACCTACCGACACAAATTATTTATAAATATGTCTAGCTTTACATCACCTTTCATATCACATCACCAACTCAAGAATTTGGCAAATTGAACCCCTAAGGAGCCGTCAACCCCACTCATTCTAGAAGGTGATTAATTGTTGATAAGAACATTAATCAAGTGTTTGGCCATCCCTTTCAGCCATCTTGCTTCCTTAGCTAGAAATTTCTCCCCAATCTCGTGCCAATTAATATTCAAGTACCTATATTTCTAGTCACCAAACGAAGCCAAATGGAAATGGCCGGCTCTAAGTTAACCTGCTTGGTCTAAATTTCCCAGACGACTAATACTTCGCGCTAGACAGGACTCGCCATGCGTCACCTACTTGTCCTTTTATTAAAAGACTTATACCTACGTGTACTTTAGCCACCTATTAACTAATCCTACAAGCAACACACGATCCCAAGATGATGCAAGCCTAGATTATTAGCATCTTCCCATGTAGTGACCAACTAATATTTCTCGAGGAAAAGATGGTGACATCTCAATTATGTTGAATGACATATTAATTTGAATTGGTCCATTATTAATGCAAAAAAATTAAGAAAAACAAATAGAGATCGAGGCGGTCAGATGTGAAACGGTAGTTTTGTCAGATATAGATTTGTCAATTAGCCTGAGCTGGTGTACATGCATCTATATGACACTGACGATTAGATAAATTATTTGTGCTTATTAAACTAAGCTAGTTGCTTGTCTGGAAACATCCTATCAAAACCTTTCTACATGCATGCATGCATCCTGTACAATTATGGCAGCTGAGTGATTACTTTATGCCTGATGCTTTGCCGGGAGAAGTGACTCCATAATGACGACCTATGTAGGGCATAATAGAATTATTTAACTTTCGAATAGGGTTAACACTTTGCACATAGCTAACCTAGCCTAATCCACGTGTATCTGAATGTGATGCGAGTTTTATAAGCTACAGTTCATCGACGCAACATATTCATTATTTAGATCTGCTACGGATACATACGACCAGTGTTTCGTATGAAAGGTTTGTAACAATCACTGTTTACCGATCATTGAACATGTAAATTAAGAGAGACATCAATAGGTAAAGCTTCTTTTGTGCGCATGTAACTACTGATGTTTAATCTATGTGTGGCACATAATATATTATACTGACAATTATATCTTATAATACTGTCTCCAACGATGGAAAATAAAGGTGGAAGGAGGGACCAGCATGGCCCCGAGCATGACAAATGGTGGGCGAATAGAAAACTTGCCAAAAGCGGATAACCCTGCTTAATATATGCGATACGAATCTTAGAGTGATCTACCATAATCCACTTCCTAGGGTCACCACTGTGCACATGTTGACTAGCTAATCCTAGTTAATTTAGGTATTAGTCCGTAAATTAACAAAAATATCAATGAAGCATCTGATCTAGTCACATGTACTAAACAAAACCCTAGCGTAAAGCCCAACCGGATCCCATTGGCTGCCGCTACCATGCATGCCTGTCTTTCGTACGTGGCCAACGTTTCGATCGGCTCGTGGCTGCTACCGTCGAGACAGCCAATGGGAGTCCAAAGAATGCAGGCGACGTGTTGAGCTTCCGTTGGCTGGGCTGTCCAACAGGAACGCGAAACGTGGACGCCGGTTTCTGGATAGAGGCGAGCCTACGTGGCTCGGCTGGACCGGTTTCGAGGATTCATAGGGACAAGTGTGGCCCGGCAGGATCTCTATGCACCGGACATTACCATAAAAAGAAAATTTCCTGGCTTCTGTTCACGGTACTGTCTACTTAGCTCATTCGTCATTGCTTATCTACCAGAATTAAGCCACGCAATGGCCTGCCGAGCTTTTTAAATTTTGGAGAAGATGCGGCGTTCCTTGGGCACCAAATTATACCTACCTATCAAAAATTAAACTCTGACCGGTTTAATATCACTTATATGTCTTGTCACCACACTACGTACTATAAATATGGTCTGCCGAGCTTAAACAAATATTGCTTATTGTCAAATGATATTGGTGAGCTTACATGTACAGAAGCTCATGTCTCTTCGGATCAGATGTCCATTCGGAAGTCATCATGTATACATGTTTGTTCATCCTGTATAATTTCATGATTCAATGTAATAAAGGATACACTAACCATATAGTCATTGAAAGCAGACAGTATATCACATATAGTTTTTTTACTTATCATAGATAAAATATTATTAGACGGTTGATAAAATAAACGTATTTATAACAAGACATGCGTCTATGTGTGAATGATCTCACATACGGTATTTATAAACCCATCTGTTTCTATCATACAACACATACGACTTTCAAAAAAATTCATATGTGATATTGTCACAGAGGTTTCTTGTAAGATCCGTCTGTGTTTATTCGGTAGACACAGACGGATTTTATAAACACTTGTCTATGTCTTTTAGCTTCCCACATACAATTCGCTCGTTTCTATAGGCTCTTTTGGATTCTCACACACACAACACGCTCGTCTCTCCTTAATATAAAGCGACGAGAAGTGTTCTTCTTTCTCACTCGTTATATCCAAGTGTTCCACTGCGCTGAGAAATATCCTCACTCACTATCAACATCGGAGAAGCGAGATCTTAGCGAGGGACGAATCACTTCCACTGCACCAATGTGAGTATTATATGGTTCCCATCGCAATTTAGTTAAGATTTGTTAGGTTTTTATTATTTCGATCTATGATGGATGATAGAGTCTTATTTTCACTGTAGATCTGTAATAGTGCAGTTCACGGCAATCAAAAGGTGGCGGGATAGGGTCATCACTATGGCGGCTTTGATAGCGCGGATGCTTGGTATTGACTTTAGCCGGGTGGACTCCGTCTTCTTTGCTGCTGTGAAGGCCCCCTCCATCGACCATGTGTATGTTGTCAATCGTGCTATCTAATCTGTTCTCCTGGATGAAAATATCTCCATTGTTGTTCATCACAATAGAGGCATTTTTGTCAACTGCAAGACAATCTTGAACGCTCATTTCTTGCTGAACCATGGTTGGTGGTTTGGTAGCAACGTAGTTTGGTTTCGCCTCATGCGTCATGTGTGAGATAGTCAAGGTGCGGCCAGATCTGGATGACTGTGAGCTGCTCATTGAAGATGGTGCTTGGGTTGACATTATGTTAAAATGCAAGAGGCTGAGATGATATCTATCATCTCATCTTTTTGAAAGACAACATCCATCGATCCAAGTTTGTTGATCATTTTCGTCGTTTTGGAAGATGACATCATCATGATGTCAATTATTTCATCCTTTTGGAAGATGACATTGATCAACCAATGATGTATAGCTAGGATTGTGTTTAGCTAGCTAGGTCTATGTGTTCTGAACAAAGTGTGATGTGTATATGTTCGATGTTCTTAACCTTTGTCCTATATAGATGCATGTGTTTTATATTCTGAACAATATGTGATCAATGTTTTGAACAATGCTTCAATGTGTTGTTTAATTTATGAATCATGAAGCGTGTATCTGTGTGACCCTTTCTCCATATAAGCAAATTTGCTTCCTGGCTGAAAGGGTCACACATATGGGTTTTTTAGACGGTCTCGAATTCACACAAGAAGCAATAATGACAGGATCATCCGTGATCCATGAATTTTTTACCTCTATGATGACATTGGAGGATGTTGTCCTTCATCTTCTTCCTTGATCACGCCATCCCCTGTATCATCGTCATGCCTACCATGACCTTCATCGTGGCCATGGTCGTGGATCTCACCACAACAACAGTGCCCATATAAGCTCATGCCACAGCGTGTGTGACGCCCACGGTGTGCGCGACACACACGGCATGCGCCATGGAGTGTCACCTCTTCAAGGCACAGGCAAAGGCACAACAATGACACCCTCAGGTGTAATGCTTCTCATTGATGAGCTCCCCCCCCCCCCAACACAGTAGGATGGCGGCGGCCCTCCTGTATGACGACGGTTACAGCACAACCTCAACACCAATGGGCTCCCATTCACCCTCAGTAGTGGATCCACTAGATCCAAGGGTGAAGGCCGTCGTCTCCTTCACGACTATGGCGATGGCCTCTGACAGCACTAGATCCATCAGGTCTGACGGTTGCCAGGTCACCGCAAAGGCCAGCGGTGTGGAAAGGGTAAGGGAAACCGTAATCCTAACCCTAACTTCCCCCCCCCCCCTCACAGCCTTAAATACTCAGGTCTATGCCTAGGCCAGATGGGCCATAACCCAATGAGTCATCTAATGAAGACCGCATGGGACTCAATCCATTAGGTCACCTGAGGCAATCATATGGCCTTAGGTTTTGTGTAAATTACACTGCGGTCCAAATTACAAGATTATAGTCTTATGATTTTTATATTTAAGCCCTCAGGTTTTAAATAAATTGTACAATATTATGTTTACCTCATGTAAACTTGCATTGCAAACTCTCAGGTCTTCAGGAATTGCGTTGTGTAATATATGACTGCTATTAATTATGTATTACCTCATTAATACTAATGTTTCATAGTATAAAATATGTCCAGTTTCATTTCACAATTTTTATTTCGTAATTGCAATTACTTCTCTTAAGAATTTATTTATTGCAATTTCATAATTTCTGCCTCAATAAATTATTTAAGCCTCATTTTGCTTAAATAAATAGTATAAATCAATTCAAAATAATTTTGACAATACAATATATAACATTGGTAAAACACAAGGCAATCGAGACTATACCATTAGCTGCAACTAGGGATGCAAGTTTTGTATTTTCTTAGGTCATTAGGTTGACCCAATACTAAAAAAAGAACTAAAAATTCACTCTCATCTAATTAAGTTAAGAAAAAATAAATTAAGTAGTGACCCAGAACTACCCATTAGATACCCAATTGCATCTTTAGTGTATGACCAAAATAAATTCATGCTCATAGCAGCAAGAGTTTCTTATCACTACTTTGAGGTCTACATCATGTTGCATATCAGCAAGGTGACTACTTTCAATGTGTATGACCAAAATTTATAGCAGAGTCTATATTTCTGGCAGTGATTATCAAATCACCTATTCCCTCGGGAATGGAGTCTAAAACATTAGCAACAACTTTGTCACATGTTTTTTTTTTATAGAAGACTACATTCAAGAATCATATTGATTTTAAATTTTGCACAATTACAATATTTTCATGCTAATTAATTTACTATTGTTGAGGGTTAATCCCTGACAGTGATTCCAGGGTATGCTGGATAGTGGGTTCATGAACGGAGTATCGGGAACATAGGGAGTTGATGAGTTTGTGTGTGACGAACTCTGAGACGCGAGGAGTTATACAGGTTTGGACCTCCCGAAGGATAATAACCCTACGTCCTGTGTGTTGTGTTTATGGAGGATCTGAGTGGGTTACAGAGGATGTTCTAGATGGTTGCCATGCTTCTTCTTCGTCTGTCTTTACAAACGGGGTTCTCATCCCTTTGTATATGAGGGAGGAGGAGAACTTACACATGGGTCCAAACAGAGGACTCCTGCTCATCCTAATATCTAACCCAAGCCATCATTACAGAGGACAAAGCGTGCCCACTTGCCCTAAGGGTTTGATACATCCCCTCGTCGTGCGTTGTAGCTCTTTGGCTGTCACACCATTTCGTCTAGGTGCATTGCTCGCCGCTTGTATGTGGAGTTATCAACTTGCCTGACTAGCCTACTGACACCGTCTCATCCGTTGTGCGGCGTCATCTCGTCCGGGTGCTCTACCTACCGCTTGTATGTGGAGTTATTAACTTGCCTGACCGGCCAGCTGACACCGTCTTATCCGTTGTGCGGTGTCGTGCTGGTCTGCACTGCCCCACCCCGTAGCATTTAATGCCATGGGACGGGACACTACCATTTTGCATCGTCCATGACTTTGTTTTAGGGAAGACACCTAGGGAAGGAAAAAACACTCGAGTAGATATCAATAAATATGATTAGACAGTTTGTGCCATGTCCGGCCCTACGACCAGTGGGGCTGGTCGCGAGTTCAAGTGAGGTCCCAATGAGGCTGGTCATGTAAGTCTCGTACTAGTCGCGGGACTTCTTACCCTGGTCATGCGACCAACTAGTTTGTAGGAAATACGCATCCCTGGTTCTTATATTCCTTAGGGGACCCTTTTGATAGGGTACCCCTAAACTCCACACACCGATAGTAGCCCCGACGCTTCCCCGTGACAATGGTCCATCCTGATCATACCACTTGGGCCCCTGGCAAATGTAATTAGGGGAGCGGTCGTTTTGACATCGTCAGTCTTCCAGGTTCAAGTACAAGTTTTTGTGTCACGAGGGGAGCTTTTAAGCGTCCTAAGAGAGAGACATTGATTGTTGCTGGCCTTGAAGGACTCTTTGGTTCCTTTAGCGTGCCCCCTCGGATTTTGAGCAGCTTGACCACTGCGCCTGTTGGGGTGCCGCTGGGATCTTTTTAAAAAAATGGGGAGTGTTCGACGATCTTTCGTACCGCCCTCACATCTTCCTTCTTTTCCCAGGTTCTGCTTAGTAGTGTTGGCAAGCCCTAGGGTCATGGCATGCTTCTTTCCTTCCTCTCTAGAGAGCTTGACGACTTCGGAAGTCTTGGTGAGGGCCGAGTCACCTCCGACACTAGTCTCGCTCGCCGTGGTGCCGCCAGAGTCAATCGACGTCATGGGTATGCTTGCAAGGTCGAAGCCAGTGCTTGCCAAGTTGGAGCCGGAGACCACTATACTTCCATTCTTTTGTCCTGGGCCATCTTCTGCTAGTTCGTTTCGGTCCCCAGCCCGGGCGGATCCCCCGGCCGAGGTCATCGAAGTCTCTGATGATGAGGGGGAGATCGATTGGGACCTTCTGGAGGTAGAGGTCGACGAAGAGGAGAAATTGGAGATGAAGCGGAAGGAGGGTCTGCTAGGTGCACCAGTGCTGGTCAATAGCTCCTCCAGGGTCTTTGGGCGGCAGCCTTCCTTGGTCCCTACGTCGGTCGCCGCCCGATCCCCGGAGTGGTAAGCTGCCGCTCCCGGGATGAGAACAAGAGGTTTCTGGACTCTTTCAAGGGTAAATAGGGATTCTGTGCTTTTGAGTTTCTGAAGGTGATGGATCCTCCCTTATTGCGTGAGTCTGGTGGATCCTTTCCATCAACTTGTACTGACTTTTATGAATAAGAAGAAAGCGTGGGGGTTGGACGCCTGTTCTTGTTGTATTCCTCATGCCAGCCGGGTTTTTTGTGCATAGAACAAGCCACAGCTCGGCAAGTCCGTTGGGGGCAGGCCACGCTCAACCCCTGCGAGGACTTGTGGCCTTACGGTCTTTGTCTCCGGCTGCCTATTTGTTCGGCATCTTGGTCGCCAACCCCCATAGTGGTCGCCGAGTGTGGTTGCATGCTGTGGTTGGAGAACCCATATGTCGGGACTCTGTGGTTTGTCATGAGGTCCTGCGAAACAAATATTTTGGTTTTCCTTTCTTGAAATTTAAGAACTTACAAGCTATATTCCACACTCATCCGGAAGGTCCTACAAAATAAATAAACATGCCCGTCTTTGAGTGCCCTCACACATAGAACTTGTGCAATATGGTGATGTTCCAGGAGTTGTGTAATTCACGGCCATCCTCCAAGGCTAACTTGACCGCATCAGGCCGGGTAATGGAGAGCACTTTGTAGGGTCCCTCCCATTTGGGGGAGAGCTTATTTTGGCCTGCCTTATTCTGTATTTGCCTAAGGACGAGGTCGCCTACGACCAGTGTTCACTTCCGCACCTTTTGATTGTGGTAGTGTCTGAGGCTCCGCTAATAACAGGTGGCTCGAATTAGAGCACGATCGTGCAACTCTTCGATCAGGTTTATGTCATCCTCCCGCTGTGTCACCTGGTCGTTGTTCAAGTAGTTCCTGACTCGGGGCGACTGAAGGGCGATTTTGAAGGGGAGCATTGCTTCGGTGCCAAAAACCAAGAAGAAAGGGGTTTCGGCTGTGACCTGGCTAGGGGTCATTCGTAGTGACCAGAGTACTGTAGGGAGTTCGTCCACCCAGCATCCCGAATAGCTTTTAAGCTGGTCAAAGACCTGAGTTTTGATCTCTTGTAGTATCATTCCATTCGCCCTTTTAACTTGTCCATTGCTTTGTGGGTCAGCCACAAAGGCGTACCAAACCTTGGTCCCGATCTCTTCGCAGTAGTCTCGGAAAGCACTACCGGTGAATTGAGTTCTGTTGTCCGTGATTATGCAGTTTGGACTGCCAAACCGCACTACCAGCCCACGTATGAACTTAATCGCTGATGTGGCATTGATCTTCCTAACGGGCTCGACCTCAATCCAATTAGTGAATTTGTCGATTATCAATTACAGGAATTCAAAACCGTCTGGGGCCTTTGGGAACGGTCCCACGATATCGAGCCCTCAGATAGCGAAAGGCCAAGAGAGTGGTATGGTTTGCAGTGTCTGGACCGGTAGGTTGGTATTTCGACCATGGTACTGACATGACTCACACTGATTCACAAGCTTGCAGGCATCCTGGAGGGTAGTGGACCAATAGAATCCTTGCCGGAACGCTTTTCCGACCAGGGTGCGGTATGAAGTGTCGCTACAACATATGCCTCCATGGATATGAGAGAGCACTGTGCTCCCCTCTTACTGAGTGATGCATTTTAGAAAAAGGTTGTTGCTCCCTCGGCAGTAGAGGTGTCCCTCTACCAAGGAGTATCTACGGTCTTGCCGCGAGACCTTTTCTCCTAACGCATCATCGTCAGGGACTACTCGATTCTGAAGGTAGTCTAAGATCTAATCCATCCAGGTCATACCAGAATTGAGTAGGGCGACCACATGAAGGCCACTCGAGGTTGACGGCACCGAAAGAGGCGGTGCCTCAAAAGGTGTTGCCTCGGGTGCTTTGTTGCCGAGCGAAGCATCCCCTTCACTCTAGCCCAAGGCCGCGGTGGATGGTTGTGAGAGTCTTTCTTCAAAGATTCTGACTGGGACAGGTTCTCGAGAAGAAGCTAGACGGGCTAGCTCATCAGCTAGCAAGTTGTCCTTGCGAGGGACGTGTTTGACCTCAAAATCGATGAAGCGTTGCTCTAGTCTTCTCACGCGAGGTATGCCGCTATTGTCGGGTCAAAACACTAAAACTCCTTTTGCGCCAAGTTCATGACTAGTAGCGAGTCCCCTATCGCCAGTAGTCATTTAATCCCAGTGGAGGCTGCTCGCATTCCGAACAAGAGGCCCTCATACTCAGTAGTGTTATTAGTGGCTGGAAAATATAATTGAACTACGTACCTGAGGATATCACCGGTAGGCAAGGTCAGAACCACTCCAGCCCCGACTCCCTTTAGTGTGAACGATCTATCGAAGTGCATGGTCCAGCACTCGCCTGCCTCTAGTCGTTGTAACTGCTCGGGCTTGAAGGACGACCACTCGGCCACAAAGTCGACCAGCGCCTGGGACTTGATAGACGTTCGGGGGATGAATTGGAGATCGAATCCTTTGAGTTCTACTGCCCACTTTGCTGTTCTTCCCATCGCATATCTATTATGGAGAATTTATCTAATTGGGAATGAAGAAATCACCTTAACTTTGTGAGCCTGAGAGTAGTGCCTGAGCTTGCGAGAGACCATTAGGATGGCATATAGCAGTTTCTGAGCTTGTGGGTACTGTGCCTTTGCATTGTGCAAGACCTCACTGACGTAATATACTGGTCGTTGGAGGCCTTCCTGCTCGACGACTAGTACTACGCTAGCGACCTGTGGCGTTGAGGAAATATAGAGCAAAAGCTCCTCGTCGGGTCGAGGCACGGTTAGTACAGGAGGGGAGGAGAGGTACCTTTTGAGCTCTTCAAATGCTCCCTCTTCCTCTGGCGTCCACTGGAAGTGGTCATTCTTCTTCAGGAGCTTGAAGAGTGGCAGTCCCTTCTCCTCTAGCCTTGAGATAAACCTGCTCAAAGCAGCAATGCATCCTGTTAGCTTCTAAACCTCTTTTAACCTGGTCAGGGCTCTCATTTGGTCGATGGCCCTGATCTTCTCAGGGTTTGCCTCTATTCCTCGATGAGATACAAGGAATCCGAGCAACTTCCCTGATGGTACCCTGAATGTACACTTCTCTGGGTTTAGCTTCATGTGGTACTTCCGGAGGTGGTCAAAAGTCTCTTGAAGGTATGCGACCAGGTCTACCCTGATCCTACTTTTGATGACCACATCATCTACGTATGCCTCGATGTTTCTTTTGAGTTGTGGTTGGAGAATGAGTTGAATACATCGCTGGTATATGGCACCAATGCTTTTTAAACCAAAAGGCATTTTTACATAGCAAAAGACCCTAAAGGGGGTAACAAAAGCCGTCCTTTATTCATCTTCCCTAAACATGCTAATTTGATGGTACCCTGACTGAGCATCTAAGAAACATAACAGGTCACTGCCGATGGTCAAGTCAACTAGCTGGTCGATACGCAGGAGAGGAAAAAGGTCTTTTGGGCACGCCTTGTTGAGGTCAGTGAAGTCAACGCACATTCTCCACCTGCCATTGTGCTTTCAGACCATGACTGGGTTAGCCAGCCACTCTGGGTACTGCACCTCCCAGATGAAGCCTACTTCCAGGAGCTTGTCGATCTCCTGACGAAGTGCTTCCTTTCGGTCGGCTGTGAACCGACGCACCTTCTGCTTCACTGGTCACGTGTCTGGTCACAAAGACAACTTATGCTCAATCACATCCCTGGGGACTCCGGTCATATCGAATGGATTCCATGAGAAAATGTCCGTGTTTTCCCAGAGTAAGGTGATGAGCGCGAGTTCCTATTTGGTGTCCAGCGCAGCCCCAATCTGGACAGTCTTGGACGGGTCGGTGTCATCTAGGCTTACCGCCTTGAGCCGATCATCTAGACTGGCGACTACGTGAACCTTCACTGGTCTCCCGCTGGGTTCGGTAGTCACGGGTTGCAGCCCAAGAGTTGGCTCGACCATGTCGAGGCTCCTCTTATCGTAGTGCAGGGCCGTTTTTGCATTGCCCAAAACGGTGATGGCCCGTGCTGGTCCAGGGAGTTTTATCTCTTGGTACGCGTAGTGGGTTATGGCCATGAACTGGGCCATCGTTGGTTGCCCGAGGATCACATTGTACGTGGTCCCAAAGTCGGCCACATCAAACAGGACCCTTTCGGTCCTGAAGTTATCCGGTGAGCCGAAAGTGACGGGCAGCTCGATTTGCCCTAAAGGTTTAGCCGAGGAGCCCGGGGTGATTCCGAAGAAAGGTGGAGATGGTTTCAATGAGCTCCTTGGAATCTATAGTGCGTCGAGCGCATTAGCGAATAGGAGGCTGATCGAGCTCCCATCATCGACCAGTACACGGCCCAACCGGATGTTTTGCACCTTGGGCTCGACCACGATGGGGTAGCGACCAGGGCATCTGACGCACGCGGGGTGGTCAGTCTGGCTGAATATGAGCGGGACCTCCGACCACCTTAGGCGTGGGCTCAGGTCTGATGCGGCCACCCATACCTCCCGAACCATCGAATTATATTGCCTGTTAAAGAAATATGTCGTAGTGCCTCCGAAAATGTGGTGGACTATGTGATCGGCTTGCCGGTAGCCTAGTGCTGGCTGGTCAGGAGCAGCCCCATCCTCGTCGCCATTGTCACGCTTGTGCTTGCGCTCCCCGAGATCTTAGTCGATGATGCCTCACACAACCTTGCACTCAGTCAGGTTGTGGGCATCTGTTCGATGGATCGGGCAGTAGCCCCAACCCTTTTTCTCTTCTTTCTTTTCGAAGCGACATTGCGTGGGGACAGTCTGCTCGACCGCCAGGATCTCGGGGGGTCCGGCCTTGCGCTTGCTTTTCTTGTCCTTCTGGTTGAACCCCTTGGAAGAGGCGGGCTAGTTGGAGCAGGACGTGGCCTGGCATCAATTTTGCCGTTCTCGGGCCTCGGCGGCCTGCGCACACATGTCCTCGAGCTCGAAGAGCTCAGTGGTGTGTTAGATTACTCGGGTGTCCAACTTCTCAACCATTTTTTATCTTTGACCCCCCGTTTGAACGCTATGATCACATATTCTCTCGCGATCCTTGGGATGGTGTTTCGGCGATCAGTGAAACACCAGATGAAGTCTCGCAGCGACTCTCCTTGCCGCTACTGGAATTGATGCAGGTCTTCCTCGACCCCTAGTTGGTTATAGGTCCCCTGAAAGTTGGAGACAAACTGGTCGCACATGTCTTCCCACGAGCGAATCGACCCGCGGGGGAGGTTCAGCAACAAAGACTGGGCCGAACCGGTCAAGGTGGTAGGGAAGTAGTTGACCATGACCTTCCCATAGCCTCCCGCAGCCTGCACCATGGTGGTGTAGATCTGCAGGAACTCCTCCAGGTTGGTCGAGCTATCGTACTTCTCGGCTAGGACTTGTCGGAACTTGTCCGACAAGAGTACCACTCATAACCGGACGGATAGGGCATTACACCCTATCCCGTAGCGATGGGCCACTCATTGTTGGAGAGGCGGTGGTCTCGGAGTCCTGGTAACAGGGTGGAGCCTTCTGATGCCTCCCTGCCAAGGGAAGGCGTGCGGTAGGACTACTTGCCCCTTTCTTGCTCCCACCGAGCCCTTTCCTCCTGCTCTCTAGTGGCCACCTGGCTCTGGATCATGCTAAAGAGGTCACGCTGGCACAGGGAGTCGCGTAAGTCGGAGGGTTGGCTGTCCCGATAAGGCGATGGTCCCCAAGTACTCCTAGTGATTAAGGGAGCATAGGATTTATTCCACCACGGTCCTTGTCTTGACCCTGGGTGACCATGACCCTCACCGGCCCTTGCGGTGGGTGCAGTGCAAGTTGACGTGATCTGGCGTTGGGCAGTCTCGACTAGGAGGGCAAGATCGCGCAGCCATGGAGCCACCGGCGAGCCCTTCGGTACATGTACCGGTGGGTGGTTGAGGAGCACTCGCAGGGGTCTACAGGTTATGCACCGGTGTCATGGTTTCATAGTCGAGACGTTGGACCTAGAGCGGCGATAAGTCACGGGGAAGGGAGCCCCCGGCGTCTAGACGGCGTGATGGTCTAGGCGATGATGCCACCGTAGACCGCGCTCTGTGCAGGGGCTCCTCAGGACGACGTTGGGGATGTGGGGGCTGTCCTGAGGCACCTGTCTATTCGGCATCGGGCTGGTTTCCCTCGGGGCGTATAATTGGGGGTTCGCCATCGGGGTTCGGGATAGAAGTGCCTCCGGCGTCCCCTGCTGCATGTTCCGCCTTACATTCCTCATGTTGGGTCTCAGAGCTATCGGATTCTGGCTCAGTGTCCTATGCCTAGAGCACATCAGGTTTATTCGGATGGTACCCCATTACAAATACCTCGTGACGGCCGGGATGCTCGGAACTAGACTCCACAATTGCCGTGGATTTGGCCATGGGTAGCCTGATTGATTTTCTTTGAACTTGTTGAAACAACGAAACACACCCCCTACCTGGCGCGCGAAATGTTGAGGGTTAATCTCTCACAGTAATTCCAGGGTATGCTGGACAGTGGGTGCGTGAATGGCATTTCGGTAACACAGGGAGTTGATGAGTTGTGCGTATGACAAATTCTGAGACGCGAGGTGTTATACAGGTTGGAGCCTCCTAGAGGATAATAACCTTACATCATGTGTGTTGTGTTTATAGAGGATCTGAGTGGGTTACAGAGGGTGTTCTAGCTGGTTGCCAGGCTTCTTTTCGTCTATCTTTACAAAAGGGGTCCTCATCCATTTATATAGGAGGGAGGAGAAGAACTTACACATGGGTCCAAACAAAGGACTCCTGCTCATCCTAATATCTAACCCGAGCCATCATTACAGAAGACAAAGCGTGCCCACTTACCCTGAGGGTTTGATACCTCCCCTTGTCGTACGTCATAGCTCTTTGGCTATCACGTCGTTTCATCCGGGTGGTCAACCCGCCGCTTGTTTGTGGAGTTGTCAACTTGCCTGACCGGCCTGCTGACACCGTCCCATCTATTGTGCGACGTTGTCTCGTCCGGGTGCTCTGCCTTCCGCTTCTATGTGGAGTTATCAACTTGCCTGACTGGTCTGCTGACACCATCCCATCCGTTGTGCGGCGTCGTGCTGGTCTACACTGCCCCACCCCATAGCATTTAATGCCACGGGATGGGACACTACCCTTCTACACCATCCATGACTTTGTTCGTAGGGGAAGGCACCTAGGGAAGGAAAAAACACTCGAGTAGATATCAATAAAAGTGATTGGACAGTTTGTGTCAGGTCCAGCCCTGCAACCAGTGGGGTTGGTTGTGGGTTCAAGCGAGGTCCCAATGAGGCTGGTCGTGTAAGCCTCCTACTGGTCGTGGGACTTCTTACTCTAGTCGTGCGACCGACTAGTTTTTAGGAAATACACATCCCTGGTTCTTATATTCCTTGGGAGACCCTTTTGCTAGGGTACCCCTATACTCCATACACCGACAACTATAATAGTAGATTAATTGAATACATGGTCATTTCATGTAGTACATGGCTCATATTCGCACCAAAGAGTGTAATGCACTCGCATTATATGGGAGTAACTATCTAAGTTGGGCTATGGAAGTAAAAAACCAATTTATCATCCTGAGGTCTTATTGCAACAATAAATGAACCTCAACCTGAAGCCCTAGAGGTCTTTGAACAAATCAAATATGCCGCTTTATAATTTTTAAGGCATCACATCTATTTAGATCTCAAAATGAATACTCAATGGAAGAGGATCAATGTGCTCTTTGGACATTACTCAAAGAGCGCTATGCTCAGCAAAAGACTGTAATTCTGCCAAAAAAACAACACACGAATGATCACTCATATGTTTTTAGGACTTCAGTTCCATGGCAGAATATAACTCTGTTGTTAACAAAATATGCTCTAAATTGTGTTTATGTGATCAACCTGTCTTAGATGTCGACATGATCGAAAAAACTTTATCCACTTTCCTTCCGGCTAATAGGGTATTGCAACAGCGATACCGCAGCCAGAAGTATACAAAGTATTCTGAATTGATCTACACTATACTCCAAGTAGAAAAACATTCAAACACTCATAATACAAATAAATTTAGTGGCCACAAAAGACACCAAAAGAAATTCAAAGGAAAGTGAAAACACAATAATAAGCAGAAATTCTAACAAGGGCAAAGTCCATTTCAAAGAAAATAACCAAAATGATAACTCGCAAGTTTGTCATAAGTACGGATGTATGAATCGTCATACCAAGAAATTCCCTACCCCTAAGCATTTGGTGATTTATACCTCAAATCTGTTGGAAAAGGAAAGCAAGTTCAAGAAGATAAGTTTGAAGCTCACTTCAAACATACAACCATAAAATATTATGAAAGTATGTTGTTCTCAAGATATTTCTCAAGAGCATAACAACATGATCTAACAAAAGCAGGAATATTACTCCACAACAACATCCTTGTGGAATATTACTCCCAAGACATGTTGGAAGATCTCAATTAATCTCCTAAATCCCCATAAATTGTTATTAGCCTATCTATTTACTACTAAATGTTATAATTTGATTGTTTTCCATTATGTCAAATATTGTATCTCTAAATGATACTTAATAATATTGGTATGCATTCTATATATAAGTCAATTCGTACTGAATTTTGATTTACTTTATATAGATTTTTATGGGAAACAATCAGATGGTGGAGTAAATATGTTTAGTGGATATTTGTACCACTAATACAATATTAAGGAAGAATAAATATTTGCAAACACTTACAAATGACATGGAAATTTTATGACCATTGCTAGACATGATGCATGGATTGTTAGTTCAAGTCGAGCTACAATCTTTCTCCCTATGGGTACTCAAATAGTAATCAAGGATGCACTACTGTATCATGATTCTACGTGCACCCTACTAAGTTACAAAGATGCCCATAAAAATAGTTTTCATGGGGAAACTCATAATGACAATAAAAATTAATATCTCTTCATCACCAAGAATAATGAATATGATAAGTAAATGCTTGAGATAATTCCTTCTTTATCATCTGAATTGTACTATATATACATCAAACCCATACCACATGTTATGTTCAAGATAATTTTTTAGAATTTTGATAAATTTAAGACTGGGCATGATCACAATGGTCATCCTGATTTAGGGATGATAAGAAAAAAATGTCAGCAATTCTATTGGTCACAATATCAAGGTTACAAAATTCCCTAAATCCTCAGATTTTTTATGCATCGCATGTGATACAGAGAAATTAATTTTGATGACCGCTTACCTTAAAATTAAAAATGAGCACTTAAAATTAAAAATGAGCACTCAGTTTCTTGAATGTATTCAATGAGATATATATGGTCCTATTAAGCTATTATATGGACAATTTAGGTACTTTGTGATGCTCATAGATGCATCTACAAGATGATCGTATGTGCGTCTCTTATCCACAAGGAACTATGCTTTTCCCAAATTTATTGATAAAATTATCAAATTAAGAGAAAATTATCCTGAATACATGATAAAATCCATTTGAATGGACAATGTTACTGAATTCACTTCACAGGCCTTCAATGATTATTGTATGGCATTATGCATTAATTTGGAGCATTGAGTACCTTTTTGCATACTTAAAATGGTGTAAATAAATCTTTTATCAAGAGAGTTAAATTAATTGCATGACCACTACTTTATCATGCGATCTTACATGCCACAAGCTTAACTCAAATAAGACTAATTGTATATTATACGGCTTCTCTGTTGCAGTTAGTACATGGAAATCAACCAAGTATTCCCATCTGCTAAAAATCAGTTACATTGTATACGTGCTAATATCATCACTGTAGCATATATTAATGGGCCCTCGTAAGAAATTGAGAATCTATAAGGGGTATAATTCTTTGTCAATCATAAAATACCTCAAGCCCCTAAAAGGGGACTTATTCACAGTCCGATACACTGATTGCATCTTCGATGAGGATAATTTTTTTGGTATTAGGAGATATCAAAAGTACCACAAAGAATATCAGAACATAGATTAGAATGTCACAGGCTTTTAGTCCTTAGATCCACGTACTGAAGAATCTGAACTTGAAGTCATTACTACAGAACATCATATATGTAGCGTCACATCAGTGTCAGACTGAAGATGTATCAGTGCCGGTTCTTAAACTTTCACGTGCGAACAACGACTGAGGAGCTACGAACCAGAACTGATAGTCACTATCGGTACCAGTTCCAACCACGAACTGGCATTGATACATCAGCGCTGGTTCCACATAACAACTGGCACTGATACTTGCTATAGTATAAAAGACCACCTTCTCCCCAGCTCGACCAGAATAGAGCCGCCGCGAGCCTAAGCAAACAACACTGACCGCCATTTTTTTGTTGTCTTGCCATTGAAGGATTCAAGATTTGGAGGAGTTAATTGCTCTAAGGTTAGTGAGATAATCTATATCTATTGTTTGTGATAAACTATGTGGGTTGTTTAAAAATTTATAAGACATTTCATGTTAGTGTGATGCTTGTTGTGCTTTATTTATTAGATTGAGTGTGATATATATCTTGTCATATGCATCTTAAATACTTTTGTATACTCAATCTTGCATCCCACGGATCCTAAGATATAGAGGGGGCTCTTGCAAAATTTTGTCTTAAATATGTGCATTTGAACTCAACTCGATTCTCAATCAATGCATACATTTAGGGGGGAGCTCGCCATATCTTCTAGAACTCAAAATCCTTTTCATTCAGCTATCTTTTGTAAGCTTTAATCGTGTTGTCATCAATCATCAAAAAGGGGGAGATTGAAAGTGCATCTAGGCCCCCTAAGTGAGTTTTAGCTTATTGATGACAAAACGATTAAGGAACTAATATGTTTATTGAAGCTATGAACAGGTTTTAGTCTCAACTATGAAGACTCACGATGATTGAAGCCCCTCGAAAAGAAAAGAGAAGCAATGTGTAGTACTCAATAGGATTTAGATTGTTCTATCTTTGAAATTGAGTCTAGGTTAGCCGTTCTATTAAGAGGGTTGCAATTGTTTGCTTTTATGGTGTCTCAATGCTCAAAATAACCTATTAGAACCAATAGTTGAGAGACACATTCACCCACGGACACCGGAAAAAATTAGCAGTGTGTACTGAGTCCGGAGTCTTTGGTGTTCACCGGATACTCCAGTACTCAATGTTTAGGCCGGGGTCTCCAAGAAAGACTCCGTCAGAAGAGCCTCGGTTCCGAATATTTTTTTTAATTGTCCGGAGTCTCCGGTGTTCACCGGATACTCCGGTAGTTGGTGAATTTTTGGCCGAAGTCTCCGAGAGAGACTCCGCTAGGGGTGGCTCGGTTAAGCTTTTATTTTTTAATAGAAAATGACCGGAGTCACCGGTGTTCACCGGATACTCCGGGAAGAAAATGTTTTTGGCCGGAGTCTCCGAGAGAGACTCCGCCAGGGGTGCCTCAGTTAGCATTTAATTTAAATCAGAAGAGTCTCTGGTGTTCATCAGATACTCTGGTACCTAGAGAGGGCGGAGAGTCTGGCAAGTCTCCGGACTTTCTCTCTATGGTGACTAAGTCTAGGCCGGAGATTCCGGGCAGTTCAACAGAACCGTGATGGCTGATTCTGACACCGTTCTGACCCCGTTTTGGATTTCGGGCCAGAGACTTCGTTGTTCACCGGATACTTCGGGGTAGGTATGTCAGAACAGTAACGGCTAGTTTTTTAGGGTGAGCTATATATACCCCCACACCCCCTAGCATTTATTGCTTGCTGTTGCTGCTGAGCTCCACTTTCACAAAGCTTCCCATGAGCATTTAAAAGCCCTCCAAACATCTCTAGTGCTTAGTTTGGCGTCAAATTTGAGATATTGTGTTTGGGAGTGAAGTTGAGTCAATTGAGCATTGAGTTCATCATCGAGCATACATTGTGATCATTTCTCTTGGAGCCTTGTGCTCCTAGACGGCAAGGCATCGCCCGTAGAGCACCCAATCATTGTGGAGTGCCACGGGAAGTTTGTAATCGATATCGACTTGAGTAAGAAAATCTAGCTTGATCTTTGTGGTTTCTAGAAGAGGATAGGGTTGGAAAAGACCCGGCTCTTTGTGAGCTCCTCAACGGAGACGTAGGCACTTCTTTGTGAGGTGGCCGAACTCCGGGATAATTTCTTGTCTCATCAATTGTGCAAGTTTTACTAGTTGTGTAGTTTTAGGATTTTCCCTATATAATTAGTTTTTGTGATCATCTTGCTATTATCTCTTGTTGTTTAAGTATTGTGTTGTTAATAGAACTAGTGTTACCTTTTAGTTCTTAGTTGTACTTGCTTAGCTTCAGTTGTTCTCGAGATCTTGTATAGACCGGATAATCCGGACTAGACCGGATACTCCGGATAGACTGGAGTATCCGACCTTCACCGGAGTATCTGGCATCTGTTTAATCCGCTGTTTAGTTTTAATTTTCAGAAAAGCCTATTCACCCCCTCCCCCCCCCCCTCTAGGCATCTTTAAGTACATTCAAGATCCATGCATACTTGATTCGTAGGGGTTTCAAGGCTGGCTATACCTGTTGGACTGAGCATGGTGAACTTGAAGATGTTGAGCATGAAGGGCAACCAACAGTCGAAGAAGACAGAGGCAACGATATGACGGCTAATGAAGTTAGAGGATTGGATTGTAAGAGAGCACATAGATAATTTTGGTAGTTGGTTACATCAACACATGATGGGTAAGGATACCAACGATGCTCTATTAGAACTGCTAGCTAATGACCCATCAACTATGATTTGTACATTTCAAACATACGAGATTAATGGCTATACATTTTATAAGAGAGCACAAGACAACAAGAGCACTAACCAAAATAGCAGTGTCCGTATTGATGCCTATGACCGCGCTAGCAATAGAGAGACCTACTATTGATTCATAGAGGAGATTTAAGAGCTTGAATATGGCAAGTTGATGGTCCCTCTATTTCGATGCCAATGGGTCAGACTCATAGGGAGAGTTCAAGGTCGACAAGTACAGTATGACTATCGTGGATCTCAAACTCGTTAGATACAGAGAATAATCATTCGTGCTTGCTAAGGATGTTGCACAAGTCTTCTATGTCAAGGACTCAGACCCAGCTAACAAGGAGGAGCGTCATATGTTTTTTCAAGGAAAAAAAGATTATCGGTGTTGAGTATGTTATCTATGAAGAAGACTATGACAAATTCGATGACCTGCCTCCTTTTGGAGAGAATATCGAACTGTCTCTCATTGATGACATCGAGAAAGCTACCTACATACGCCACGACCATAATGAAGCATTAATCATTTAATGAAAGAAAATTTCATGTATTTGCTAAAATTTGTATAAATTTATGATAAACTTTAATTTGTATCGAGGACATATATGATGAAGAGTAACTTTTTGAAAGTTCTGATCCGAATGTTGGACCAGACGATCAGACTTATGTGACACCACTCTTTTCTCTGGTTCGAAATCTATATTATTAAGTTTGTGCATGTTTGAATTGGTTAGAATTCAAATAGGATTAAAAATAGAAAATCAAATGAAGAGCTAAAAATCACAAAGTTAACCAAGAATCAGTTGTTAACGTTAATTTTTATGTAAAGAGTATGAAAAATTAAGTTTAACATAATTAGTTTCACATGTTTTTTTGAATATGGATATTTCATAATTTCATTACAAAATTAACAAATTATAGACTTATTATGAAATAAAGATAATCCAATGCACATTTCATGCATGCAAGTATTTTTATCATGTTGGCGACAGTAATACAAACTCAACAAAATATACCCTAGAAACTAGTTTTAGGGTAAATTTATTGGATGTAGTGAATGATGGATGGATGTAGTAGCAAATTTTAGTCTTGAAATGCCAAAAATATACCCTAGAAATGGTATATTAGAGTCGCAAATGTCAGCTCCTTGTGTGGAAATTTTTTGGTAGATGACCTGGTGCAATGCAAGGGATGAGTTGTGCTAGTGAATGCCCTTGCATTCCTTGCACGGTATTGTCTGTTGTAATAGACATCTCTTGGGTTGTTGTTGCTTTTATTTATTATATGAGTTGGTCTGAAGATGCCATTATTCTCTGTCTGGACGATTATCTTCAAATTTGAATTATTCAAGATTTGTATGGGTCAGTTTTAGCTAGTGTAATATGAGGATTTCAATTGTCAATGTGTTCACTACTATTTGTTATGCCATAGAATAGTATAGGTTGTGTAGAGTATGGACTATGAAGCTATATAGTTTTCTAACACATGCATATGTGTTTTTCTATGTTTTATTCAATGTTGCTATTGATGTTGTTTCATGTGTCAAGGCAGGGTAAACAATGACTTTTTGTTGGTAAATTCATTCTATCAAACTAAAAAGCGTTTAATGAAAATTATCTAGTTGTATATAAAATGTTCATATATATATATGGTATGATTCGACCTTCTGGTTTGAATAAAAATACTCGTTTGTACTAATGCTGCTTGAATGTTCCTTTTTTGCATACATACCTTATGCATTAGTATAATTAGTTTAATGTGTTGCTTTTTGCATACATATACCTTATGTATTAGTAAAAAATATGATGCTTGTACAGGTGTACAGTTAGGGTCATACATCATTTTGTCACTTCATTATTGTTGCATTAAATTTGGACAAAAAACAAAATAAGCACTGGACTTGACATGTCCAATTCTTGGAGTGTCGACTTTGGCATAATTGTGGAAAAACAAAGAAATCTAATTAGCTTGGCTTTATACTTTGATGAGTGAAACATGTGTATGGTTCTTGTCTGGTAGAAAAATGGGATTTAGTCTCTATTCTTATGAAGCTAGTGCCCTCTTTTGAATGAAGAGGAAATTTCTAGTATTGCCACCATTTAATATTAAGCATAATCATGCTGTTCCAATTTGAGTTGTAGATTTGAAATATCACAGTTTATCGATACTACAATTTTTTTCAGTTCTGGTGAAAACAAGGAGGGCAACTCGGACATGGGAGGGCAGCCGAAGAGTATTGTTGCCTTGGTTTCAAGAAAAGAGAGGCGGGGAGTGAATGTTTTAATACTCCAAAAATATCATGCCTTGGTTTCTAGCTTGTTATTTGATATATATCTAGATTTGGGACATGTTCTCTACGGTTAATGAAAAATGTCTATCCATTGCCGACATTTGAGATGGTTATGTTTTGAAGTGTGCTTTTCATATAACTTTTGATAATCAAATGCTTGATAGATGGTTTGAATTGTTTGCTATTGCTTCTATTATTTTCCTGAGTGAGGAAACTGATTCTTTGATCTGGCAATGTGACAATGAAGTAACAATTATACTTCCATACTTCACTCAATTCAGTCACGCATAGCTCATTTAGCTTCATATGAAATAATGAATCGAAGTTTCTTTTGTCAAAGCCGAAATATATCGGCCATTCACCTTGCGCTCTCCTAAGCACTGGCTATTAGCGGCAACGGTCAAAATTTGAAAATAGGTATGGTATTAGCAGTAACCACCAGATTTTAAAAAGGACGGGAAACACCTCTCGGTGTTGGTTGGTATTACCAACCGACATTGATAATGATTTTCAGTACGCATTTTATACTCAGCACTAATAGTCAGTGACTATCAATATTAATTAATCAATGGCGGTTCAAATTCTGTCACTGATAGCGATTTAAACTGCCACTAACGAGGGTTTCTACTGTAGTGAGTTTAGATAATTATAAATTTGTAACACATTGTAAATAATATATCTAGCGCATTTACTGATTACAAATATATCACTAAATCTCATATTCCACTAGATTTTTATAGGAGTTTTTAACGGTATATTATCATTATGTTTCTTCTTATATTTTTTCCATAGAGTATTTGGAGGAGTCTACAATTTGATTTATACGGATCACAATATTGATACGGGGAATGTTATGAACAAAAATGATCAATAACCGCCGATGGCTCTTGGACATGTCCGTTGAGGAAGATGCGTCTTCCCAGCTAAAACAAATCTATTCAATTTGTATATATCCAGACTCGATGAATGATGTAACCGAGTTGTATTCTGTCGGGTTCAATGTCTTCTAAAAAGCTATATTCAACACAATTCATCCTGTGTCTCGTGGTGTTGACACGTAAGTCTACAACAGTGCATGGCCGAAGTCGGACTGTCGGAGTAGTGCGCTGTGCCCCTTCGATCTCTCCGAGCCAAGTACACGGGACACAGTGCCGCATGCTTTTTTGGACCCAAGTTGCACCAGATCGGAGCGACATCTCTTTTCGTATACATCGATCACCTTTGGTGCGCTCGTTTCGAAACCTACACTAGCGGTGCTGCGTCCAATCACACGCGCCCACGGCAACTTGCCATAATCCCTGCATGTGTTGCACAGTACAAGCTCACGATGCCAGTTACACTCCAGGAGTAAGTATAACATGTTCCTACAACTCTTTTTTAACCAGGAGATCTAATCGCTAAGATCACTTCACTTGTATGATAGCTCATTTATTAATTAAAGGGATGAAAACGCCAGGTTATAATGGAGTTGTACAGATGGTTTGTATGTGAAGCATTTCCCATGCTTCAGTTATACAAATGGGTTATATGTGAAGTATCTCCCATACTCCAGTAAGCCGTATGAGTGTTGTGAGTGATCAATCGGCTAATCTAGGAGTAACTATCAGTACAAAAGTGGCTATGCAGTAGTTAATTGTAAAGGAGGAATGGTAGAGAGGCGTGATCGTGTTTAGTGTACCATGCGTTGATGCAAGTTGAGAGAGGGGATGACTAATTTATTTGTTGAAGAAAAAAAGATAAAAGGGACAAATTAAAGTCCAATTAAGGTGAGCTCACCCGAGTTGGATCTCTTGGTATCGCACGTCTCCGTCTAGCCTGAAAGAAACCTTCAGGTAAGAGGTCTGGTTCTTAGAAAAAAAAAAGTCCAATTAAGGTTGCATAAGAGGAAAATGACTCACGGAGCACTAACCACGGAGAGGTTTATGCATGTTTAATTCCATCACATCCTCAGAAATCCAATTCAAACACGGATTCGCTGATTTGATTTAGTAGCTGGATTAAATAATACGGCAACCAAAAAATGGCAGAGATGGATGGATCGGACAAAAATTTACAAGGCGTGCGTGACCATCGCAGATCATGCATATCAAGAACCCGAACGTTACAGGTTTGGCTTACATGCAGCTAGCTCTCCAAATCCCAGCAACTAAAAATAAGTACTTAATTACTAGCGCTAATTACCTAGCCAGGTATCGATCTTAGTACAGACTTGAGTAGTAGTACTAGTAGGTGATTAATTCTTTTTTACCAAAGCAACAGTAGATAGCTCGGGCGCGCGATCGTGCGTGTGGACGACGACGGCGTAGGCGAGCCAAGTCCTCACAAGCCGGCGGGTGCAAGGCTCAGCTGGAGATCCAGCCCCAGCGCGTCCTCCGGCCCGGGGACGACCGGCTCAGCCACCACCTTCCCGGGGCCTGCCATGCCGGGGTATCTCGCCAGGGTGGCCGCTGGGCTCGCGTGGACCCTCCGGCCACTGTGGTCGTCGGTCACGTAAGGCGCCGAGGCAGCGGCGGAGGGCGCCGGAGTGTACGAAAACACGGCCGGCGAGGCGGTCACGGCGGCCGGGGCGCCGGCGCGGGACGGGAAGACGCAGCCGTGGGAGACGTGGAACTGCTGCCCCTGCGGCCCACCGGCCACGGCGGCGGCGCGCGGGGAGAAGTAGACCCAGCTCGTGGGCCCCGCGTCGCCGCCGCCGCCGAGGAGGTGCGGCGGCGGCGCGAAGGCGGACATCATCGGGTTGGCGCGCGGGTAGAGCGCGGCGGACCCGCCCGCGACCCGGCCGGCGGCCGCGGCCGCTGCCTGCAGCTGTGCGCGCTTGAGCTGCTGCCGCTCCTTCTTGTGCGCGTTCTGGTGACCGCCCAGCGCCTGCGAGTTGGCGAACTCGCGGCAGCAGTACTGGCACTCGTACCTCCGCCCGTCGGCGGCCGCGGTGGCCGTCGTCGTGGTGGTAGACGAAGAAGAAGAGTCCGACCCGCCGCCTCCACCACCACCACCGTTACCGCGCGCCGGCGTCTCCTCCAGCTCGGCCTCCGTCTCCGTCTCCGTCTCCGGCCCCGGCTCATGCTCCTCCTCGGAGACGTGGAAGCCGAAGAGCTTTAGCCTGGGACTTGTCATGTTCATAACTGCTTAGTATAACTGGTACTTACTACAGGAGGAAGGAGAGGGAGAGGTAAGTGGAAGTGGTTGCTGTCAAAGTTGAGATGCATGGGTTGGACGGAGCTGTCAGGTGAGAAGGTGCAGTATATATAAGACCTGGAGCCTGGACCTGGAGGCACAGCCGAGCGGATATATCAGCTGGATCATTTGAATATTTGCATGTACAGAGCCTCCGACTATTATACTATCCCTTGTTGTGGCTCTGTAATCGATACGTACACCCACGCGCACAGAGAGAGATGGTAGCTAAGAAGAGAGAGAGAGATGGTAGCTGCGAAGAACAGGAGAAGCAAGCAATTCATGAGTCACAAAAGACAGCGCCGTGGTCTAGATTGAGCTTGTCCCGGGTCCATGTTGCCGTATTCTATGGAACGTTGCCACCTCGTTGGTTTCTTACGATCGACACACGCATCATCGAATTTAAGAAATTTTCT
Organism: Phragmites australis; assembly: GCF_958298935.1. Taxonomy (NCBI): domain Eukaryota; kingdom Viridiplantae; phylum Streptophyta; class Magnoliopsida; order Poales; family Poaceae; genus Phragmites; species Phragmites australis. Next base: position 5,449,154 of record NC_084922.1, read on the forward strand.
ATTACTACTTAATAACCTAGCTAAGTGAACTAGACTACTAGTATACTAGAGCCAACTAATCAAGTGGCAACTAATACGTACTAGGGGCGCACTTGTTTAGTCTAGTCTAGTCGGTCTGATTAAAGGATGCCGCAGGATGCTTGATCAATTAATCAATTATGTTGTGCCTAGTCTAGTCTAGTCGTGGTGTTGTGTAGAGATGAGGCAAAGGATTACAATAATAGAGGCTCCTTTGTGTGTATTATAGCTTCTTTTTTTAAGAACACGGTGAGCCGGAGATCGAGCCGGTTATATATTAAAAAGAAAAGAATAGTTGAATCAGTTTATAAGGAAAATTAGGTTAAAAACCTTAACAGATGTATAATTTTATAGAGAAAAATCGGCACAAAGACCCTATGACGATAATACGATCTCGGCTCAACAGACGACGCTCATGTCAGAAGGCACATTCAGATAACAGACATGACTAACCCAACTCAACTCGCACGGTAACCAACCGGACAACAGACATACTCACAAACTCAGTCGGCGAAGCCTTGCTTCTATGCCACATCTCTCTACCCTCACACAAGCTTGGTCGGCGGAGCCCAGCTCCCACATCGCACCTCTCTGCCTCCTCACAAACTCGACTGACGGAGCCCTGCTCCCACGTCGCATCTTTCTATCGTGCAAGCTGGCAACGTGTTGCTTCGAAGGAGCATGTATTGGACCAAGCCGCTGTCGAGAAGCGCCAAAAAAGAATGAAGAGTCACCGTGAACCGAGGACGTAGAGGTCAACCTATAAAAGAAACATATAGACATCGAAAAACGCAGTGGACATCTAAGGCGATGCCTTCAGAAATAGAGTGATGATAACGCCGCTATCGCTCAACCGGAGAGCCGGTCAGGATTTACCTAAAGGAGTCACGAGGAAGGAGAAATCGCCCTAATAACACCTTTAGGAAGGAGATGAAGCCTAAGAATGTTAAGTATCATCAGCACCGGCACACCACCAATCGAGGCATTCGCCCGTGCCTCCACAGCTCCAAGAACCGTGCAAGAAAACAGCAGACAGGCAAGACCACGGCGGACGACCCAGCAGGCGGCCAACACCCGACAGAGCAGCAGACCCGGCAGCGCGGCACACGACGAACGCAGCAAGCGAGCGCAGCACCCAGCAGGACAAACAAGCCACCACGCCGCCAAGTGCGCCCGCCTCCACATCGAACTGCAAGTCCTCCAGCATCCCCCCACCCCCCCCCCACCCCCCGGGGGCAAGCCGCACAGGAAAGGGGCTTGATCAGCATGAAGAAAGAGGTGAGGGTGGACCACATGCAAGCATGTGCAGGAGCTAAGTGGCACCCACGCTTACGTAGCTTGTTCGCGATTAGCTTATTTTGTAGCAAAAATTAAAGTTGCAAAGCTCATGTGGGAGTTGCAGTAGTACATGACACTACAAAATTCTGCCTTTAGTAATATACACAAAAGGGGTATGTACGTATTGTGTCCAAAAGAGTATGTTGGGATGTATCCGTGTGTACGTAATGTGCTCATTTTTGTTCTGTTGTGTGGCTACCCTCTATCATGATGATGGAGATGACATCGGCAAAGAATCGCTTTTGAGTCCCATCACTATAACCATTATTATGTTCTTGCAAAATTGTTATATACTTCTGGAAGAAAAAAAACTAGACCATAATATTTTTCCGACAAAATAGAATGTACCTGCACACGCCTACTCAATTCTTGCACTAATTGAATAATAATTTGCATTTATATGTATATATGTACGGCGAAAGTTCATGTACAATTAGACTGAAGGAATCCATGCGTACCACTGTCAGTGGAAAGAGTTGTATGGTCAATCGATAATAGCGGCTTAGTGCTCAGTTGATGATTCCAATCATGATAGAATATCTTTGGAGATATCATATATAAGACACAGAATAAGAGTTCCTCTTTCACATATACTACTATAATGATGCATCTAATAACACAAAAAATCCAAAGACTACTCAGAAGTCCAATGCGAAGTCAAGCCGGCTATGCAGTTCCTCGAGCGCCTAACCGACCAACACTATTTCAAAAAAAAAAAAGATTTAGCCGAAACAAAAAACAAACAAACGAAAAGGCTTACTAAGACTGCAACAAGCGCAAATCCTAATGCCTAATGACCAACAACGTTTAGCGGCTTAATTAGTAAGAATACTATGATCTTTTGTTACAGTCTTTCTTTACCTTACACAACCATGGATGAACACCCACGGGTGTCATGGCTCCCAAGGCACGATGATGTAAGATTAGGCTGATTGGCGTGCCTACGCTGCGTCTATTTTTTTTTCACAGAGTATGATAAAAGAAGAATAAAAATTTGGATTTACTATTTTTGACATCTCAATATGAATTTATCAATATTTAACACATTTATTTAATTATGAGAAAAACAGTTGTACTTTCATGCATGCACATAATTTTAACATATAGAGTAATACGGATCTAACTAAATTTGTTTCATATTTTTTTAATTTTAGATATTTTCCTATATATTTTAGATTATTTCAGCCGATTTATCAATATAACTATTATTCCTTTCGCTATCTTTTTGGAATTTCGAAAAAATTATGTGTGTATATATATATATATATACATATATACACACACATACATACATATATACATATACATAAAACTCACCTGAACAGTAGCTACAGTAACTTACCTCACAGTTGCTTCAATCCTTGACCCTTCAATATATCTAATAGGTTAGATAGATTTTTTATAGAAAAAATATGTTAACAGTTGTTACCTTTACCCTTCCGCACAGGTAGAGCCTCACCGTGTTAATCATTTCCTTTTGTACTCGAACATCCCCCCCCCCCACCCCACACAAAAAAAAATGTTAACTATTATCACTGTCATTTCCATTATTTCCGCATTTTATGTCCCGGGGGGGGGGGGGGGGGGGGATGTACAGTGACACGCAACATCTCTTCTATCACAATGTCGAAGGAAAAAGTAGCAATTTTTTTATGTAATTCTTTTCCAAATATTTTGGATGCATCTTTCCTGTCAGTCTCAAATTTAAGCTCGACATAAAACGCAAGGCAAAAGAAATAGCTAAAGTACGAAGAAATGAAAAACATATCTTACCAACCTAGCTAATCAGTCTGCTTTTATATGTCAACATTCCACATCGATCGTTCAAGTGATGAAACATCACGATTTTTCTGAAATTGTTAGTCTACTCACGTGAAAAAGAGTTCCACTTGCTGTACTGCTACCATAAGTGTGAGAATTAATCAATAGCGATAGCTGTGAACGATGAAAGATATAAAAACATCAACTATTCAGAAGCTACAAATTAAGAAATTGATCTATAGAACTGAAAGAAGCGGAAATTGTGCCGAACTAAAAAGGCATATTGTTTGGGAGACGTAATTTTCTCAATCATGTTCTGTGGCTTTCTTCTGTACTTGAGTAGAACATTAGCTAGTGCTAGTTAGTGAGCACCGAGCAGCACACCTCAGATGATTATATAGAATAAGGAAGGACAGAACCATCTGATGTTCTTATGCATTACTACTTTTCTGTTTACCTCCTTTGGATCAGTCATGTCTACCCAGAAAGAATATGTTACTTAAGAAACTGGCTAATGCGATGGCTCTTCTTGTCGTTGTCCTTGCCATCACCCTGCTTTGAGTGAGTCACTAACACTAATTACAAATTACAATGTACCTTCCGAGAAGAATATCAGGCTTGACTTACAAATAGGAGAATGGAACCACCAAACATTTCAGTTCGTGCAACTTTTGTACTGCCCAGCAAGATCAGGATTGTGCAGCCTTTACAGATCTCAACTGTAACTTGTGCGCAAAGATCACCCTTCCCTTGTGTGCGCTTTCACACGGCTAAACTAGTCGGGACAGCACAAGACATCAAGCAAGCGTCCCAAGCATCTACACGAGTTCAGATCAGCAAACTTTTCGGTTAGACTTTCGCTTCAACCCGGTTGGAAAGAAATCTCTCCAAATCCTACTAACCCCAGGGAAAGCTAGAATTTTGCATCTTTTTCTAACGCAATCTCGTCTCCACCATCCACGAAAGCTTCTTTGTGTGTGTCTTTCACCCAAAATTCCCATCCCTCCTCTTTCTGAAGTCTTTCTCCAACTTCCAAACAAGGCCCACCCTGTCCCCTGAACTTGGCTCCCATCTATTCTTCCCTTTCTATCCCTTTCAAAAAACAAAACATGAGCTTCGAGGTCGCAATTGTCGCGATTAAAAATTAGATGATATCCTCAATAATATACTATCATTAGTTGTAGAGGAGACGTGGTTACATAGCTGACATCTATCATGGCTTTATTCTGGTCTAACTTTTTTACACTCTAGTTTTTAACCATGCTTAGATCATGGACATTTATGCTACTTTAATGGTTTCAGGTTAGCCAAGTTGAGCAAATACTTGATTGCATTGCTGACCATAAAGTATACATATCTGCACCTTTTAAGTATTCTCTAAACATGCTTACATCCATAACAAATCAAGACTCAAAGAACCATTTAATAGGCTTCCGTGGGTGCTCTGAATCCGACCTGATAGCCCGTTTCACAGTAACAAAAACCACTTTCATCTGATTTTGACGTCTATAAGCCTAAATCAAGTTTTGTATAGAACATAAAGAATAGATATAGGTATTGCAGTATTACAGGAATACCAACAGCTACCTAGATTCTAGTTAAGACTTGTAGACGTTAGATAAGAACTCACATGCATGTAATCTTCTCTTGCTCCCCTGTTGATCTATTTTGTAGAGGGTGCTACATATCTAGACAAGGATTGAGTAACCACTAATTCATGAATATATTCCTCCATAGCAAATTATTACCGACAAGAAAAGATCATGCGTAATTATCGGCTTACATTGTGCTCAAGACTGTTTATTACCAACAAAGAACTAAAGAAAGCTTCCCTGAGATGAATTTAAATTGTGGTTAAAGTTCCTCAACAAATGGAGGGAGCAAGCATTTTTTCTAAAAAAAAGTTGGAGAATTTATAACTCTGTTATTTAATCAATTAACATAATCTCCTGCTGCATAATTCAAGTTACTATAAATCAGTGTTTTTAGTTACGACAGTCCAAAGGTCAACATAGTTACTATGTAAAATTGAGGCTCCAATCACGGAATTCCTACATGGCTATAAGAAACAGAGAAAAATGAAAAGATTTCTGAATTGACGCTTCCGACTGTTGCTACATTTTTTATGTCTGTAGTTAGTGCATGGCAAATATAGGACATATCACCATCTCCTCAAAAAGTAACAAGATATCACACAAGGTGATGCACATTTCACGACAGCAATCATGTGACAAAGGAAAGTTGTACGCAAATATGACTACCGTGCATGCTGTAATTGAGATAGATCCCAGTCTTACATAGGCCAAATTTGAACTATTAGGAACACTAAACTTGTTTGTGTCTTGTCTGCCAAACTTCCTATCAGGAAACCTTAGCGTAGCGACTGAGGTGTTCGTTTCGTGTATATAATTGACGATGAATAATGGATAATTACCATATCCAGGCATCTTAGGGTTTTTCGTAATTTTCGAGACATATCTCTATTTCAGGGAGATGATCCCTAAATGAAAGGAAACTATCCGTAAGTACTCAGGGTATCCCGTAAACAGGAAGACTTATCTTCAAGAATGGGAAGGATGACGTATGACACCCCCATATATATACAAAGTTTAGGGGCACTGCGGAAGAGAGATCCAATTGAGGTCAAAGAGAGCCATTAGAAGTAGAAGAAGTCGTTCAAACCTTTTGACAAGCTAGAAGACACCTGAAACCGAGCAAGAAAGTCGTCGATTAGGTTTAGATTCATTTAGGCTAGACACATACCCCTTTGTAACAGGCTCAGATCAATACAAGATAAACATGAAGTAGAGTTACTATCCTCAAGGAGACTCGAACCTGTATAAAAATCCACATGTATTCTCCTATGATTTGTCTACTCGAAGTATCCCCTACATCTTCAACAAGTTCGTTAGATCAGCAGTTCACAAATTGTCGATAGTTGGTGTCATCCGTGGGGATCATGACAACAGACATTGAAGAGTCTACATATAACATACCGTCGGCATCACCCAAGCCTTCACCGAGAATCGGTTTTTCGGATGAGGGGTTCTATGACAACTTTACCCCTCTTCCTGGCGAGTCGGTGATCGATGGGGTGAATTTCGATAATGAACCTTCCGGTGACAACGTAAGTCTATTTATAGATCAATGCGCTAAATATTACAGCATCGAGTTCAAATCACTTGGCTGCCAAGACAACTGTGAATATCTGATTCACATTAAGTCGGAATCAATCCCCACAACTTCTAACAACATGGATTGTCAAGACTCCAACCCAGAGGAATCTGATGATAACTCCATGATAGATCTAGACACTTCCTCCAGCGAAGGTTACCCCTGAGAAGTTCTCGCTATCGGAGACGGAGGTAACGGTCTGGGTAATCATGATGACAACCCTACACACAAACAGGGTCCTCCAGCTCCAAGTGCAGGCGATGGTCAGCACCAGATGAGCACACCTCCCTAGATCCTTAATGAAGCACCGATCTTATTGTATTCCGACCATTAGCAGGGGCTGAACACTTCAGATCTGCAACTGCTAAGAGGATCTTTCTTCTACAAGAGACCCTCATATGTCCTCCGATCACAAATTTGGCAACCCGAGCTGATAAGGATTGGATGAACTTGGTGATCTACTTAACAAAAGAGTTCATCATCCAAACCGAGAACTCTCATCTGGACCTGGCCAGAAACAGTGCTAATCAGGGCAGACCATGCAATCCTCTATCGCGAGATGTATCGGACTCAGAAAGGCATAACCATCAGAACAAAGCTTCTTGGGATGACAATCAGGCGAATAACCATCGCCGAGCCTCGCCAATCAAATGTCATCTGATCAATGACTTGTGTGAGGTCATTGATGACCGACGAAGGCGCCCGAGGGCCTCTAAAGGGGCTTTGTCTACCCCTCAACAATCTAATTAGGGGACGTCTTGACATCGATCAAATCAGGATCGATCTCTGATCCCTGTGGAAAAACTCCCGAATATGCTAGAATCAAGCGGGGCACCATCAACTAATTTCTGACCTTCTCTCCAGATCTACGGAACGTAAGTTGTCTGGCAAGGTTCCGTCTTGGGACGATCGAGAAATACAATGAAAGCGCAGACCCTAATGAGAAGGTAATGATGAATTACCTCTCTACCGCCCTTGAAGGGGCAGCTAGGACATGGTTGATCAACATATCATCGGGAATAATCTACTCATGGGAGCAGCTTTGCGATGTATTCCGTGACAACTTCCAGTGTACATACATTCGCCTTGGCACAAAAAAGGATCTCTACCAATGCGAGCAGATGGGGAACAAAACATTGCACGAGTTTGTATGCTGCTTTAGCAATATCCAGAACGACATCCACAAGGTTAGCGACTACGGTGCCATACAAGTGTTCAATCGGGGGGTCAAGAGCCAAAGATGCATTGAAGACATTGCCATCTAGGAGCCTGAGACAGTCAAGGAGCTCACGTCAAGGGAGGTAAGAGAAAGAAAAATAATTCTAAGGAAGTTTTTGCAGATCTGCCTGACACTCGTCCCGACAAGTGTTCTAGTTCTTCTTGGGACAAGAGTTATACACAAGGCCGATAAGCGTCATAGCAATCACACATTACGCTTATCAGTGCGTGAAGATCCCGAGACCGGAGGGAGTCATCACCATCCGGGGTTATCATAAGGTAGGTCTCCATTGCGACAAGCAGAGTCTCGACATAGCAGTTTAACATCAATAAGAAGCCTTGTAGTGATCATGATCATGGTGCCTCGAGACGCAAACCCAAAAACCTAGGGCCTTTGTTCCATGGCTAATCCGAAGCCTATATAACATCACCTACGTTACCCCTGAAGTAATAAGGGTCACTATTTATCGGCTTAATCTAGTCGGTGTCATTTATGTTTGAGATAATAGGTCTACCAGGCTCCGACGAATGCAACGGTAAGCCCTAGTGTGACCTCCACCAGACAGACACCCACAAGCTCCACGAGTGCCACCTCTGGAAGAAGATGGTCAAACCGGAGGTCAAGAAAGTGGTCAACGGAAAGAAGACTCAGGTTGCGGCCCAGAGTAGGGATTCCAGCCTAGCAACAGTGAGAACGACATAGATCCGATGTTTTTAGCCAGACGAGAGGATGATCGACCACATGTTAAGTGGTTCTGTATCCTACAAGTTCAAAAGGTAGTACAAGACTGTGGCCCGAGAAGTCTTAGCCACCATCCCCAACGGTCAGTAGGCCATCAAGTGGTCAAACATTGAGATCTCCTTCAGCCATGAAGATTGCCTTGATAACTTAGTACGGCCAGGCCACTTTCCGATAGTGGTCAAGCCTACGATAAATAACTGCAGGGTTACCCAAATACTTATCAATGGAGAGAGTTCCCAGAACATTCTCTTCGCTAACGCAGTTGAAGGGATGAATATCTCCTGGTCTGCTATCAAGCTTATTACTCAAGCCTTTCACAGTATAGTACTCGGATCTTCGGCCATCTCCATTGGCTAGATATTGCTCACTGTTACCTTCGGGAAGTATGACAACTTATGAACAGAAAAGATTATGTTTGATGTGATCTAATTCGAGACGGCATACAATGCCATCTTGGAAAAACCTATTGTCGCTAAATTCATAGTAGTCACACATTACACTTATCAGTGCGTGAAGATCCTGGGACCCGAGGGAGTCATCACCATCCAGGGTTGTCCCAAGGCAAGTCTCTGTTGTGACAAGCAGATTCTCAACACAGCAGTTCAACACCAATAAGAAGCTTTAGTAGTGACAGCGATCACGGCGCCTCCAAACGCAAACCCAAAAACCTAAGGCCTTGGTTCCACGACTAATCCGGAGCCCATATAACAGCGCTTATGCTACCCCCGAAGTAATAAGGGTCACTGTTTATCGGCTTAATCTAGTCCGGGTCATTTATTTTTGAGATAATAGGTCTATATAGCTTGTTGGTCGTCAATAAACTATGTAAGTCCTAAGTGTAAGTACTAAGAGTACCTTTTCATAATAATAAAGATCATATTGCCTAGGAAGTTAATTGAATTCTTTTCCTGTCTTACTCATCTTTTTGCGCATCCTCATGCCTGACAAGTGGGGTAAGTTGCTTCTCGGGTCCTTCACTTCAAATGCGCACTCAGGGTGGCGAAAAGCTTTCGCAACTCAAAGGCAATATGAGCTTTCTTTGCTTTATTAGATTTTTACTATTTAAATTGCCTACCCAAAATCCTTCTTTCCCAGTAGACAGATTGTGTACCTTCTGAAAGCATATACTAACGAGAAAAGAAGAATCGTTGTGTTACGAACTCGAGGTTATGAAAAGACTCATTATTGCGTTACACGAGTGACTGGGATCTACGGTGCCTCCCACGCAAGTGGACCTAACGATGGTCATAATAAGCACTCCGACTAGCAATCAACGCGTCCAGAACTAATTGAAAGGAAAAGTCAATAAGAAGTCCACTATATGGAGTCAAGAGAGCCCAACACAAAGTACTCCCGTCAAACGTGAAAATCGATTAAATTCCTACCAAACTAATAAAAGCTACCAAGTGTTTATTACAAACCATAGTGTAAAAAAAAGAAAGAGCTATGGCAAGGGGCGACCCCGAATTCCATCTCGTCCACAAAAGCTTTGGCTGCCCCAGTCGCCTCCTCGACCTTCTGCACCGACAACTCCTCCGACTCTTCCTCGAAGCCCTCCTGGAGAAAGTTGACATTAATCTCTAGGTAGTGGGCCTTCAGGATGGCCAACATGAAGGCAACTGCTTGCTCCACGCTCTGTCAAGATTGGCTCAACTATCTTCCCTGGGAGTCCCCCGAACACCTCGGCAAGCTTGGTCGCTCATGTGGCCAGTCCGGCAGCATCATCATTGCCATCAGCCTTTGTCTGGATCTTGACCTCGGCAAGTGCCTCCTGGAAGACATTTAGGGATGTGATGAGTTATTGGCGGGTCGCCAACATCTTAGCCTCCTCCTGGGCTACGACTTCTTAGGTTGTGGAGAGTTCTGCAGAATGGCATGTTAGGGCAACAGGGTGAAGAGATGGCAAGTTGGGAATACTAGAAATATACCCTTGGTCCAACCGTCCAGTTCGGCAACCACCCTTTCCTTCTCGACGGCAGCCTGGGAGAGTTGCTGACGCAGCATGGTGGTGTCTTCTTCAAGCATGGCCACCCGGGTGGTCGCTCGCCGGGCCTCCTTGTGAACTCTCTTCAATTGTACCGTGTACACCTGTGAAACCTCATATCAGTACCTATTATTACATCAACTAAGTAATTGTTTTGTAGGAAATATCTCACCGTGTATAAGGATGAGAAGATGCTATCCATATCACGACCGAGATGACCTTCAACGATTTGCTTCCAAGTCAGATCCCCGGGCAACATGTGCACCCAGTTCAGAGGGCAAGCTTGGGAAGCCGGAGGATCATTTTCCTGGTTGTCGACAATCGTCGCTGGGGGCTCGCTAGGCTTTCCCACATCTCCCTCAGAGGAGGTCACGACCAAGGCCTAGAAAAGCTGAGACTTGCGAGCTATAGGCGGTGCTCTAAGTAGCCTATAAAAAGAAGAATTTGAGTAATGTGCTCCTATCAACATATGAAAGAGGTTTGTTGTACTTACGCATACCTAGGTTGCTTCTTGACCAGGGAGGGCTTCACCGAGATCAAGAAGGATGCTGACCTCTTGAGAGTCTTCTCGGGGGCGCTTCTCTCAGTTCCCATCGGAGCAGAGGGAGCACAACTCGATGAACCCATTGGGATGATGGTCTTCCCACAGTCCTGGGTTGAAGGCTAAATGCATCCAAAGTTAAGAATAAATCGGTTGCAAAGGCTTCGAGTAAAAGCTGGTGGGATCCTAGAATTGGGGCTGCCACTCTGAGTGTTTGCGTCATGACCGGATCCCTAGAAGTCATCGGCTGGGTTGGATCCCAAGCTGGTGGGGTCAGCGTCGGGTTAGCGAGAACTAAGGGGGCTGGGTCTGTTGGTGTCAGTAGCCTAGAATCACCTGTCAACAAATCAACCTCCACATCATCATCCCCCTCTAGCTCTGCTCCGTCAGCAAAGGACGGGGTTTACGATGATGCGTCGCCACCTCCGCTCCCACTTGGGCCCACACCTCCCATGATGACAATTCACCCAAGTCTGCAGCCAAGGCCCCCGTATTCTCATCCTCCAAATTAGGTAGCCCGTGACGGCCATCAATATGATTGTAACTACTCATAAAGAAAACAGAGTTATAAAACAAGAAGGCTCGTGTGACTTACTAACATGATCCTCCTTTGGGCATCAGGATCCATCTCCACGATGGGGATCAGGACTCTCGAGCAGGTGGATAAGGGGATTGTGTCGAAGAGAAATCTGATTTTCTTATTGGGTGCCTCCAGTGAAAGCACTGCGAAAAAGTGACAAGCAAATCATAAAGGCTAAGCTAGCAATTCCCCCAAAAGTGACTACCCATAGTAGGTAAGTACCTACCTCACCTTTGGGCTGGATCCATCCCAACCAAAAATTGTCAGGCTCATGTACTCCTCGACTTTAGAGGACTCAGGCAGCGTCTGATGAAGTCTCTAGCGATGTCATACACCATCAACTTCCTCTCCTTCAAGTGCATAATCTATTCGATAAGCTCTCAGCAGAGGGCAACCATCACTAGCTCTTCTGTCCAGGCGGGCCTCAGCAGCAGCGAAAGACCCCAGTATGGGAGTTCCGATGGACTGGGCTGGCAATAGAACCAATTCATGTGCCACCCAACTAGGAGCACTTGGCGACGAAGTCGATGTACTCTGCCAACTTGCCCTCCCGAAGCCAAAATCCAATGCCACTAGCATCTATGTTCTGAAACCCCTTCAATGCGTAGAAATACCTGAAGAGGTCAAAGGATGGACGAAAACCCAAGAACGCCTCGCACAAATGTATGAAGATGCTTAGCATGATGATGGAGTTAGTGTTGAGGTGGATGAGGTCCACGCCATAGAAATTGAGCACCTCCAAGGGAAAACTGGAGGAAGGGAAGCAAAAGAAGTCTAGAAACACCACCATCTAGGTGATGTATGGGCTTGGGGATCGTCTGCCAAAAGCCGGCAAACAAGGGATTAGAGCTCGTGGAGGGATCATCACATCGATCTCTGCCATAATCAGGGCCTCCTCAGTGATCTTAGACTCCTACCAGGCCAGGATCGCGCTCACCATATCGTTGGTGCCGAAGCTTTCCTTCTCAGCCTTCTTCTAGCGCGAGGAGCATGAAGAAAATGATGAAAAACAAACAATTACGGTGGGTGAACGGCAAAGTGGGCTCCCCATATGCTTTTATACATGACAATGGAGCACTGGGACATCTCTTCCATTGACACCGTGTCACGACTAGAGGCCACAACCTCTTGCATTCCAGTGATGTCACATTTAGTGTCTGACGCATGTGGGGCAGTTGGAGCATTGGCTTGAGGATTTCGACACACCGTGCTATTCGGCATGCATATTTTCTCACCGCAATCATGATTTCCTGCAAAGGAAGAGATTCTCACTATCTAAATTTTTCGATGCGACAGTGATAAGTTTTCCCCTCTCCGTCCACTCGTGGGAACGAGATCATTTTTTACAAATGATTAGAAAATCTACCTAGATGGAACACCTTCTCGAGGACTCGCTTGAGAATTCGGAGGCGTTCGGAATCTTGAGTAGGTGATCTGAGAACCTGAAGAACCCGGTTAGATGTTTCACCCTAATCGGGGACCGGAGTCTTACTCGATGACATAGTCAGACAAAAAGCTTATCTTTACTAGCCATGTACTTGATCCGTCGAAACCTCATTTCAAGTATTGATGGGGGGCTTGACTATGAATACTGGATAATTACCATATCTGGACACCCTCAGGGTTTTTCGTAATTCTAGAAGCATATCTCTATCTCTAGGAAGGGGATCCATGGATGAAAGAACACTACATGTAAGTACCCAATGTGTCCCGTAAATAGAAAAACTTATCTCCAAGAACATACATATATATATACACACACGATGAGTCTATTCTGCGCCTAGGCGCAATAATGAACTACGTTGCGCCACCCTCAGTTGTTGCAACCACCTTCACATCACCCCAGTTACGACTAAGAAACTAGTCAGTTACGACAGCACATATAGGTGAGTTCGATCACATGACAAGAAGTGTATAATTACGAGAAGCATTGTAGTTTACTGTTGCGCCACCCCCAGTTACAACTAAGAAAATAGTAAGTTACGACAGCACAGATAGTTGAGTTACGATCACTTGACAAAAAAATCAGCTACGATAGCAATTATACTGCTTTTTGGATCGTAGCTGGGGTGTACGCAAAGGTGACCCAGTTGCGATCATAGCTACGATTAAGAAAATAGTCAGTTACAACAGCACAGATAATTGAGTTACGATCACATGACAAAAAAGTTAGTTACGATAGCAACTATATTATTTTTTTGGATCGTAGCTGGGGGTGTGTGCAGAGGTGACCCAGTTGCGATCACATGACAAAAATGTACATAATTACGACTAGATAAGGTACACAGTTACGATCATATATATTTGTAGTAACTGACCTATCTTGTGAGTCGCAACTATACCGTTTTTTGAATCGTAACTACGGTGTGACGCAATAGTAAACTACAGTACGGCTAGGCACATAATGAAGCCCGGTGCACCTACAGAAGAGAGATCCAAGAAGTCACTCAAACCTTTCTACAAGCTAGAAGATATCCAAAGTCGAGCAAGAAAGTCGTTGACTAGGTTTAGATCTATCTAGGCTAGACATATACCCCTTGTAACAGGCTTAGATCAATACAAGATAAACAAAATGTGTGGTTATTATCTTCAAAGATACCCAAACCTGGATAAAACCCTGTGTGTTCTCCTATAATTTGTCTACTTGAAGCATCCCCTACCTCTTCAATAAGTTCGTTAGATCGGTGGTTCACAAATCGTCGACAATAATCATATTTCATCTCAAGCCCTCTTGTGATTTTAAGACCCCTCACTCTTGGGGGAGCAGCTCGGCAAGATGACATGAAATGGATACCAATCACCTTGACTCGAAAGGAGTATTGTCAAGATTTGATTCCAATGAAATGTCCAATCAATTAGTGATTATTATTAATCAATAGAATTCTCCAAACAATCAATATTTAGCTTGAATTCCAACAGATGATGTTTCCACCAACAAAAATCTCTTGACCCCTCCCATTTTCACCTAATATAGCAGAGAGCGGAGACTCTGCGGGTGACTCGAGGGAACCGCTCGATTCTGGTCAGCCCCTCCTCGCCGGCATTCGCCGATGTAGAGGGGGTTGACCGTTGATGGTGGATCTATGTATAGGCTGCTAGGATTAGCCTAGGTAGCTTAGGTTTCCTCTCAGTGGCGATGTCAACATAGTCACTAATGAGGCTTTTGATCCCTCTGCCCTTCACTGGCGATGGTGTCAACTCCAACGAGGTTCCCGATGTAGTGCATGTGAGGTATGTATCTCCTATCTTGTATGCGACAGGGTTGGAAGCTTGTGTACACCCTTGTTTTGGGTGTTGTGACTTCCGGCTCGCCATCCTTGATGCCAATGATGTTGGTTTGGTTCTCCGGGTTGCCGATTCAGTTGAAGCTGAAGACATTGGTGTCGGATCTATTTCCTCCTGGGTCTAGCAGAGGGATGGCCGAGGTTCCCCAACAGTGATGATCTCTTGCGGCAAATCATTGTTTGATGTCTCTGTGTTGGCCTGGGTTGGACAATTTTTTGGGTCACTTCTTTGGGTGTGTCTGAAGATGGCGACGCTAGATGTATTCTCTCTTTCAACTCCAATAAGGTGATGGCCGATGAATGTTCACAGGGTTATAGGTGTCTCAATTAGCAGTCCGAGGCGGCTCTTGCAGCCTACCAAGGTTGGTGTCACCTTGCTGGACATGGAAGTGAGCTTTGTTCCTGCCTTCATTTTCTCCCCTACAAAAGCTGTGTGCAACGGTCAGGATGCGGTGGGTGAGGTCGGAGTCAGAGCAGATACATAGGAGGGCTTGGCTGTCCTTTATTGTAATTTTATTCTATTACTAAGGACCTCTCTTTAAAACTTAGGATGCATGTCTCTGTGCTTATTAATATAAATCCAACCCTTCGCAGAAAATAAAAAAGATGATGTTTCCACCAATTTGTAAAACTGTAGCAAAAAGTTCCATTAACCTTTGGTACGATAAAACAAGGGAAACGGTAAGAAATCTGATCCATCAATTTGGAAACATATTCGGTGTTCCATGAGATCAACCAAATAAATAGTCATTTTTATTAAAAAAATTAACATAAATATATTCATCCTCTGTAAGGGGTAGAAGCTAATGGTTAGTCAGAACCGGTTCCAGCCCATCCCAGATGCTAGTGGTGACCCTATCAAAATTAAAAAATAACGTAGAGAAGTCAAGTTGCTATGTTCTATAAAGAACCTTTGTCCTCTTTAACTTCAAAACTCCTCATCTACTTGTCCTTTTCTTCCAATTCTAAGCTTCCTTATAGGATGAGCAACTTTAGGACCCCATAAAGATACCAACTTCTTTCGGAAAATCTATTATGTTTTGGTTCCAGGACGAATTGTCTGAAAGAAGCTGGGACGGTTGGCGGGTAAGGGATCACAAATGCTTTCCTCACAGACTGCAATTTGCAGCAAAGCACATGCTCTTTTCTTGTAATATATACAAGTTCCGCAGGACTAATCGACCAGTATACATACAAGCATTATCTTATAAGCTTCAAATCTTTAACAAAAAAACACAAAGATATTTGACTAAAAACAGAACACACAGATGTTAGCAGAAGCGATTCTTCAAAAAATATTAGCAGAAGTGGATCAGTGCAACGAAAATTTCTCGAACTATGTGTATGTATATTTGGCTATTCTGATACCAATTAAATTGTCAAGAAGCATAATCTGTAGAGGCACATCCTAATCCAAAAATCGAGTTCTTATAACACTACAATATCACAGTTAAGCTCATCTGATGCAAATTACTATTATTTGATCCTAGAAATGCAATTAATCATTGCAATTAGAAGTTGGTGCTAGAAGGCAATGTTAGAACCGAACCCAAATAGAAGCATTAATCATAATTCTTGTGCTAACTTATTTTATTATTTGTCATGGAGCTCTATTTATGGATTTTGGCAACTTATGCTGGAGCTGGACCCAATACACTGCATCCAATATAGGAGTCTCTAGGTAGTTCTCCAATGCTGATAAACATATCCCCCTGTTTGATGATGATTCTATTCTAATATTTAGGAATCAAATGCGAGGTGCATCTGTTTTCCTTTTGTATCGTCCCACTAGCCACTTCCTAGACTATGACCGAAAACAACCATAAGGTTAGTGAATCATCCCAATGTTCCCCTGATTAAACATTAGGGGCTATACTACAAGGGACGACTTAATTTGGGTGTTGCATAGGTCAATACATTTTTCTTGCTGCAGTGGTCTCCACCTTGCGCTGCAGAGTACCAGACCTAGACATTCTTTAGCCTCAAAGCAAAAGGAACGCAGCTTATGTACCCTTATTTGCTTTCATACTGTTGTCCTATGCCAACTTGCCACGATCTACTCTGTAGTCTAGAGTTCATCTGTTCATGGTCAGGAACAGTTTAGCTTCAAGCTGGCTATGCATAGTTTGTATTTTTAGGTACAATGTTTACCATTGTGTAATTCCAAAAACAGAATGTATCCTACTGACTATCCAATCACATAAAAACGAGAAAAACTGGTTCTGATCCTGAATATGATGTACAAAACTACTGCACGAATGCTCTTAGGTTCAAGGCATGATAAAAAGGAGATAGATAGCTTGTCACTTAGTGTGGCTATCACAAAGCTTCTTAGTTGGCACTCTATTCTGTAAAGTACCTAACGCAGTAACACACTGTGGAACGTTTAATCACAACAGGGAAAAATAAAAACACCACTCAGTAGCTTGATGGAGGTGACGGCAAGGCACAAGTGTACGCCACTTGGAATTTGATTAAAAGCTAGGCACGTCACTAGGTCTCAAGTTTGTGTTTTTTTTTTTTTTTTTGTTGCCTCAACAAAGGCTCCTGGTCACATCCGTGACATTTTTGTTAGTTGATTGCAAGCACAAAGTTGGCAACATTTAAGATCACCCGAATCCCAGCAGGGGGCCACGGCAAATTGTGCTTTCAAAGGAAAATCCTTCTTTTTGGGTCATGATGACAAGTTCAGAGCATAGTTTAATTCCCAGAGTGACCTCACCCATTTCACTCCTAAGAAATACATATATATAGATATAACACTCAGCAACCATATCTCTTTATTATCTCCATAAGTGCTTTTTGGGCCACCACAGGAGAATAAAGAATAGATTGGCTTAATAATTGAGTTTGGTGTCTTCCTTCAGAACAAGTTGGAAAGCTAGTAAACAAACCCAAGCAATCTGAGCAAGGACTATAAACTATGCTATAGCATTCCAAGTGACATTACCTGCTCCATAAAAATAAGCACCTGAGATTGGGTGGATTTCACTTAAAGTCATGTGGAGTGATTCTCCGGTATACTTAACTACACAACAAGGGATTAAAGAAACACCTAGACCAAAATCTAATAGTCTAGAATGTCTAACGCTCAATACCACAGAGAAAAGTTTAAAACACATGGATCCAGTGTAGAGCGCGAAATAAGCTAATACAGCTACGATTACACTTGGTAAATCTAATACAGCTCTGCAAGCGAGTGATCAGCAGATGGATGCACATGGATTATATGTATGATTACTTCATGCCCTAGTTGTGTTAAGGCTTTAAGAAAGGGGTTAGCAAGTAGTTTAGGTAACGTGATGGTGGAGGAAGAGCTTTATAAATCTAATCTTTAAAACTTTGGAAACCACTTAGTGATTTGGAAAGAATTAGACGCATATTTTAATAGAAAAGGTAGTGGAAGTGAGGTTATTAGACTAATGCTTTTAGGTAGTGAAACCAAGGTCAAAACTAATCCTTTGACAAATATCGTATCTGGTGTGATGTGTTAGACAAGCCACCTGATTGTTATTCCCAACATCACACCATAAGTTACCTTTGGCTTGCATGGGGGTATAGCAGAGCTGCACTCAAACTAGTTTTTCCCTATTTGCACTTTGATGCTCTAGTAGAAAGCTAAATTAATCAGAGTAAGTTACTTTTATTTCATTTTGTTTTTCCTACTGTGGGTAGAGAAAACAGCCGATCACCCTAATCAAACTAGCTTTCCCTATTTTATTTATGATGTTATCTTCTGGATATTTTTTCACCAATGGGTAGTAGTTCTTGGTGCTAATCTGAGAAGAATGACACAGAGGAGGGACACCTTGGGAATTGTTACTGAAAGTAGGCCTTTCAAAGCAATATATAATAGCAATTCAAATGCAAGAAATTTCATGTGTATCTTGCATCTCTGTACCAAGTATCAACAAAGAGCTAATAGCTATTACATATTTCATTTTTAAAGGGGTTTTCATTTCTTGCTTTTAATTTCACGCATTTCAAACATTGGGCAGTGGTATGTATAACCTTAACTGACTTGCAACAGAATCAAATCGTGGGAAATTGTGTGGTGGTAGATACTAGATATGGATACTGTTCTCTATATATAGAATTTTATTTGTCATAGAACTCTAATACTATTTCTATCTTATATCTGATTAATCTGCACCATTGGAATCCAAGCCCACCAAAAGAAGAGGTGTAGATAATTTCAGTAGCTTGCCTACTGCTCAAATAAAATAGGCGGTGCCGATCTTCTTCATTTTTCTTCGATTAATGAAAAAATTTCTACCTCTCAGAACAAACATGGAAGATCCCTTCAACAACATTTTCACAATAAACAGGTGATCCATTAAATAAATTTTATGGTTACATAACAAAAGAATGCATCCACCTTTCCATGGAAAAAACAATTATCTTGTTTATTATGTTCTAGACAAAGGGAAGCCTATGAACCTAATATCACTGTTCCTAGAGCAGTATGTGAAAAAGAAGGGAACAAAAGATGGAGTTTGCCAATTGCCATCAAGCTAATAATTAACAAAAGGCTTATAGAAATTAGTTCATGAACTTAATTGCCAAATCACAAATTTTATTTCATAAGGCTCAATAAAGATGATTTGACGAAACATAGGCGTGCATGTGGTTTTGAGTAAAAAATGAAAGCAGCAAACAGAAAAGCGTATATAGCAGTTCATAAGGGTAATATAGTGCTTGGCAAAATCAGGCTCCGTAAATCTTTAAAATAAAATGAGCACCGAGGGAGAAGACGTCCTCTGGGATTTCATTAAGAAGATGCCGCACTTCGAACCCAGGCTGGCTCAGTAAGATCGTGCTCGACTGACCTTTAGCACCGTGAAAGACTTAACAGCCTCTGTAAATCTAACTTATAAACCAAACCTATTACATATAACAGATGCCCTATTAAATTGAACCTAGTATTATGCATGCTCCGCGCTACTTATTGTGTACTAGTTCACAGCTAAAGATGTTCCTGTTAATGACTCGTGGTCATAAAAGTATATGGTCCCAAGTCAAGAGCTACTCAACTAATTTTCAGTACATTCTGCATACATTTAATAGAAGATCAGCATACACACAAGTATAGGTATAGGTATAGGTAAACCAGGCATGAAATGAGAAGGTGATTCGATTATTATCTCCACTATGTGTATCAACTTGGAAGTCCAACGGTTCTGTCAGCACCTAAAACTCTAAAAGACCTTGCATCCTTAAATAATCACATAGCATATTGTTCAAGGGCTTGTTTTTAAACTTAGTCTAGACATTGGTTGCAAGATAGTTGAGATGACATTTAACCATGAGAAAACCTGTTCGAGCCAGCCACCACGAAACTTCTAGATTAGTCATGAATTATAGAAAATGAACTACGGCTACATTAGCTTCACTCTGGTTCTTCTAGATGGTAGAATAAGTTAACTGTTGCAAGAAGTTGTGCTAACTTTCACATAAGTGCATAAAACAAGAAAAAAATTCTACCTATCTTTTGCCAGACAAGTTCAGACTGACATACCAGAATAAGAAAATAATAACTATATTTCATATTCATGTCCTTATCAAAGAAGTCCAGGGGATCTCATAAAATAATTTTCTAAAGGACAAGATAACGTAGAGGCTTAGACATCTCTAACCATAACATGGCACACTACTAAACAACTTTACCACATCAAGTTGAAGAAAACGAATTGTACGGACAGAGATAATATATATACACCTTTGTGACCACTTCGTAGGGAAATTATCCACTCCAACAGGGACAGCTGGTATCTATTCGCATGGACAGAATCACAGACATAGGAAAGGGGAGAATCAAAATAGTCTATATTTCCTCTTTTACATCAAACTCAAATGTCTTAGTAACTAACAGAAGAAATAAGTGTTTTTACATGGCCTTGGTCAAAATAACCTAGTTTATACTCCAATTTCAGTAAACTATATGTTCTCTTTAGGGAAATGCGGGAAAAAATACTCTACTTTATGTACACCCAGATAAGTTATTAATCACCTCAAAACTACAGGACACTTCGGCAGCAACTCAGTGCACCTAGGTACGTTGAGCAAAGCTACAAATTACCATACACAACACTTCAATGATGTTGGTGCATATCAGGTTTTCTTGCATAAGTTAACCCAAGCATCTAACAGATCCTCAAACGGTCAAACCCTGTGGAACTTGTACTTCTGCATCAGGTTGAATCTTTCAATACTTCCACTAAAACCCTTTAGCACAAGGGTCCTCACAGCATCCACCCCTTGCTCCAAAGCAGTGTCGATCTTCATCAAAGTTATAAAACAGGTTTAAATCAACAATCCAAGTAGCAGCTATATCAAAAAGTTCCTACAGAACGTGCGAATAGCACGGTGATAAGACCTCTAGGTGTGAGGCTACCAACTATGGTTCGAACTCTGGTTCTCACAAAAATAGACCCCTTGTTGTGTGTTCCCGATGGTCGTGGCGTGGTCACTCAGCGATATCGTGCGGGTTGTAGCTGGTTTCCGGGGCCTTTTCTCGACCTTAATGCAATGCCTTTGGGATGTCTCTCCCCTTGGGTTGAGTTTTTTAAAAAAAGTTTCAACCAGAAAAGGGCGGACCACTAGGAAACAAGAATGTTAAGGCTTAACTAACAATAGTTTTCCTTTAGGATGATAAAGTAAAAGTTTAGATTCTTAGTGTTCTTTTCCAGAACCAACTTTGCAAAACCCTTCCCCATTAGCAGAAGCTTGAGTTGGTATTGATAACAATACATATAAATCAAGATAGTCCCTTTGCGCCTATAACTAAAGTGTAAAACCTAGTTGGAGCACTACTCCACATTGTGTAGTCTGTCTAACATGGAACCAGATCCTTAATCTTTGCATAGAAATAATATGTGTCTACACTTTACAGACAATCATTTAACACCATTACAGCCTACACCCACATTAATATGCA
This sequence comes from Phragmites australis, assembly GCF_958298935.1. NCBI lineage: Eukaryota > Viridiplantae > Streptophyta > Magnoliopsida > Poales > Poaceae > Phragmites > Phragmites australis. The sequence continues at coordinate 5,470,731 of NC_084922.1, forward strand.
TCAGTTATGATAATCCAGCCAAATGGTGGAAGAACTTTTATCTACGGTCAATAGTGGAGCAGAGTGAAAAGGAAAGGAAAGGGAATTTCAGAATTTGTCATATCTTCTTCTGAACGCTTAACCACAGAACAAAGACAATACCTGCACTCTTTCCTCTGAACTAAACTTCTGCAGAAGGAAAGCTCGTGTGTCCATTTTGCCAGGTGGGCTACCAATGCCTGTATCCAACAGCCAACAACTCAACACTGGCATGAACTATCCATGAAGTATGGAAGAGTAAGGTCATGAAAGTAGTGGTGAACCTATAGATAAACGAGGAAATTCCCGGCAGCCATCCAAATTCTCAATCACATTCTGTAAGCTGTTTTTCAGAGAAAATGGTTATTGTAATGCGAAGGCAATGAACCTTAACTATTACAATCACAGAGATAGCTACTTCAAAAGTATGGTGCCCATAAGTAAATTGTAACATGACATCTTCACTCACAAAGTTATGAAGTTTCACACCAATGAATTAACCTTGAGTCAAGAGACTCAAGACTATTACATCTGCAGATGCACCGGCATATCCAAGTATTAAAGTTTGATGCAGTAAAACATCACAAGCCACTAAATCTTGCAAAACTCAATTTGTTGGTTCTTTGAAGTCCAGACAAACATCTCAACACAAACTATCTATCAAATTGTAAATATTCCAGTAGATATCAGGATAAGCAAATCTTATTTGACAAGTAAATATATACGCTATATTTGGGTGCATTAGACTATGTGTTTATTCAATTCATGCTCACTTATTGAACTATAGAATTCACTAAATGAAGTGGCTGAACTAGTTCTGCTGTGTTCTATATGTGAGTGAAATCAGCATGTTTCTTATGACTAGATGAGGTAGCAAGCCCATATGATTCGATTCAAATTATTTGGAAATTTGAATATTACCCATTATGGCGGCCATGACCACCTTTCCTTTGAAGCCGTAATACACCATTGGGCAGACTCATCTCATCATAAATCTGAAGGGAAAAAAACTCACAGACATCAGTCAACTTTGAGTTTATCATAATGACTAACAGCTGTAGATCATAAAAAGAAAAATGATGAGGGGTACCAAAAGGATGTGTCGCAATGGTACTTGGTAATAGGCGGCAAGTGGTCCAATCTTCACATGACAACAGGACATTTTAGGTTAGTGAACTAGTGATACATGGTAAAATATGCTCAACTAGTCTCGACATCTTCTAGTAGCATGTCACATAAGACATGCTGTGTGATGTTTTAGCAAAATGTGAAGAAACATGCGTTCAACCAAACTGACTACTCACTGGAAACCGATTTATAGACACTTAAGAATGTTTAAAGATAGATAATAAACTTGAAGCTGTCTGCAGTGACATATGGTCTCTTATTAATAACTGATATATCTATACCCTAGAATAAGCTAAAAAACAACTTCAACCAAATATTTATTAAAGAGCTATACTTGTTTGTTGTGTATTTTGTATGCACTGCTAACAGGCAGTATTCCTTCGGGGCGGGGGGGGGGGGGATCCATTGTTCAAAATTATGGTCACGTTGTACCAATTATTTCATTGAAGGTTATGAATATCAAATAGACATATGATATGCATGTGTATATGTTGCAATGTTTAAGCAATAAGGAATGCAACAATTCCAATAAGTAATTCATTTCCTGAGAAACATTTATTTAAGTAACTAACATATAATTGTCCCTTACATTTCATAAGCTAATCATTTCAACTAAGAAAGACTAAGAATAACTCACAGCCTCCCCACTGTAGTTCATGTATGATTGTGGTTTTACCAGCAAGACTGGCACCTCGCCAATTGAACCTGCACTAAAATTCAACCCAAAGGATGGGTTAAAACAATATTAATAACACAGTTACGACAATAGCTGTTTGCAACTTATAGTTATGCTTCCAGTAATTCACTGGACTGCCCATACTTATATGCTCCAGGGTTGCTTTAATTTCTTTTGAATAAATCACACTTACACCATTATGCATATCTTATGTCTCCAGGGTATACTTTTCTAATGCTACGATCAACAGCTGAAATTTGAAATTCCAATCAGTACGTCAGGATATTTTCTACAATGGTCCTTTGCAGTACAGTAAGGACTAAGTGAACTGCATGATCTTACAGGATCAGAATAGAACAATAACAGAAACCAAATGCCAAATGAACATGAGGAAGTGCTATCTAGTTTTCTCTAGGAAAATATCCAATTTGTCGTTTAAACTTTTAGCTCAGTTAGTACCAAGCACTTATTTTCAAAGGGAGAGAATCCTCATGAATGCACAGCTTGTGTCTCAACAAAGAGGGGCTACTTAAAACACTTCCCATCAGTGGGCACAAATGTATGCCTAATTGCTTTTAGTGATAGGAGACCACAGAACCAAATAAGTCATAAAATACAAAGAAGAAAAGATAAGAACCACTTTTCAGTTTTCACCAACCAATATGTTCACTGAATGCAATACTAACTAAATAATAACTTCAAATTTATTTTTCTTAAACTTACACATATTAAACATGCTTCGACAAAATAGAAGAATAAAACTCATCATCATAATGAATAGCTAAATATTGAGTTACATGGAGGTTTCTCCACAGATCAATTGCCTCAACCACCATACTTTAGCTCGAATCTAGGTCCAGTTGCTGAATCACACACAAACGGCTGCATACTTACTACCACAAAGATTGATATTCAACTATGCCACCAGCGTGAACACCATTCCGAAGCAGAATGGCTATAGATTAAAAAATAGATAGGTTCCCTTCTTCACTGATAATCCCCAAATAATGCAGCAAGGATAGAACACATCAAACAGGAGAAAGTAGCACCTAAGTAGACACAATCCGGGGGAATAAGCGAGTTAGCTACCTACTCCCAGCAGCGACTTGGACTGGATTGTGTTCATCGTGATTCCCTCGTCCAGCGCGATGCGATCCACCATCTCAAACCCCACCTAATAATCCACACAAGCGCACGAGCGCGCGCGCAAGGGAAGGGGAGAGTGAGAACCACCACCTCAGAGCGGAGGGGAACCGGAATACAAACGAACGAATGGTTGCGTCGGTGCCAACATTGTGGCGCGTGCCGCGGTACTTGCCACCTGGGTTGCCGAGGCCGGCGATGAGCCAGGGCGTGTGCTCCGCCGGCCCCGCCGCGGGGTCGGGGACGGAGGCGACGGCGACCATACGCGGACGGCCAATACGGCGGAGTGGGGAGACGGGGGTCCGGCGGGGCGCGGCGAGGGTGAGGAGGGGTGAGGAGAAGTGAGAGGAGGCGGTGGGAGCGGCAATGGCGAGCGACATAGCTGGCGGGCGGGCGAGCGAGCGAGCGAGAGGAGGTGGAGGCGGCGAACCGAACCGATAGGGCGAGGGGGTTTGGTTTGGAAAATATCTCGAAAGGGGGATTGGGTTTGTGCCTTGTGATGGGTTAAATGGGCCGGAAGTATGTATGGGTCGGTGAATGGGTAGCATCAGATAGGACTTTTTTATTTTTACATTTTCTGACATTAATATTTAAATAAATATATTTTTAATAGAAAGATTTACATAAATAGACGTTTACCGTCCACTGAGACGATGGGTATGATATGGTGATACGGGTACCTCTTACCGTTCTTTCAGATGACGAGTAGGCCTCACACTCTCCTTACCGTCCTCCAAAAGAGTGGTTAGCGTCCGTGCCAGTGGTGGTTAGCCCATTCCGTGTGCCCGCCCCTCACCGTCTTTTGAGAGGGTGGATAGCGCCCCTATCGCTCTCTCAGGAGGCGGTTAGCCTAGTTTTATTATAAAAATAACAAAAAATTCATAAGTTATCTAAGATAAAAATAACATAAATCATAGAAAATATTTAAGTGAAGATATAATAAATATATGTAAGTGAAATGAAAAAAAACATACTAAATGTTATATATAATATGTACATAAGATGAGTATATAGAATTTAAATATTACTAATAGCATATAGGCTATATCTAAGATACATACACAACTTAGTTAATAGATTAAAAATAATATAATCACCTTGAATTCAATAAGTACAACATTTAGTAGTATAAACATTACAGATGAAATGGCCCTTGGAGTTGTATGTACCTTATCTCCTGTTTCATCCAATGATAATCGTATTCTGGGGATTTTGGTCTACGTGGTGCCGGTATATATAGAAAATAATCAAAGTTAGTATCCCAGTCATCTGCCCTGTCATCAAAGAATTTGCAACGGCGTGAAGTTCTCTTAGGAGTAAGCATGAAGTCATCATCGTTGGAACCAACCCCTTCAGTTGTGATGGAAGTGATAGAAGCACGTCATCTTGTGGTTGTTGTCGAACGACCACCTCTTTCATGGTGGTTCAAATCACCACCTCTTTCACAACAGTGTGAAGGTCTCGAATGACCACCTCCGCATCTTTAGTTATGTCCGAGTAGGTAGCCATCATCGAAGAGCAGATGCAACCCTAAAAAGTTCTCAATAGGTTCGTTTAGCAACTATTCATCATAAGGGAATACCTAGTATACAAAAAGAGCATACGAAAATATAAACATATCTTAGAAATGCAACATAACAATTAACTGGTACATGTAATAACGATGAACATCCCTTAATGTGCTCCTCGTACTGCAAAAGGTGCGTAAATATCGGGTGTTCTCGCTTGCTAAAACACTTTGCTATGTCGTCTAGTTCGTACACCCTAATATATCTCTCTGACGTTACTCTAACAAGTGTGTCTTTAGGTCCATGGAGGTCACAGAGCTTACCATTTGCCGTCATTCCTCCGTGATGAAACAGGGACAGCGGGTAATGGTCTGTCATTTCGATAGTACTTTGTTCAGGTTCTTCTCCTTAAACATATTGTCACCTTTTTCCTAGGTCTCCCTCATAGTCTGTAGGGCTATCATTGAGAATTTGGGTGTTCACCAAAAATCATGGCTTGAGGAGGTAGCCATGGTTTGGTATTAGGTATCAGATGGTAGTGGTGTTTTGGAAAATTACGATGTCATGACATTCTCGTTGTCTCAGGCTCGCCTTTCATAAGCAGAAATCGATGGTGTATGCACCAAGTGTAGGTATGTAATTTAGAGACGGTGCATGCATTGGATACCTTCTTGCAGCAAGCAGTCACTGGACTATGAGTAGTCAGCAGCGTGCGGTCACATCAGTCTAAAAAGGTGGCTGCAAGCGATTTTGTCAGTCTGAAAAGTTGACAGTGAGGGGTCGTATCTCCTTGAAAAGGTGGCGGCGAGAGGTGACTTCACTCTGAGAAGTTGGTAGAGTGATGTAATATGGGATTAAGAAATGCATTAATGACATGTACAAATTTGTAAGTAGTAATGTCTAAATTTGTAATACATAGAAAACAGATATGTACGAATATGTAAGACTAGATGCGTGGTATATGTTATTCATCACGTAGCTGATGAAGGCAGATCATTGGACGTAGATACGAATATGTGAGGTAAAAAAGGTTTGTAGAATAACGACCGGTGATAATTCATTTAAGTACGGTTACATAACACAGTTATACTGTCATACGACACATATAGGAAAGTTACAATTTTTGTGACGTTAGGTATCATGGTCGATACAAAACGTAAACATAACATGTTAACACGTCTTAGTGAAAGTAAATAGCCGGCCTACAGTGGAGTCACACCCGAGTCAATTCTTGGCACTAGATGCTTCTTTCTTACACGCTTGTGCGCGGGCTTCTTTCTCATGCCTCCAGTTCAGCTCATCCTTGTCCCACTTCTCCCTTTGATTCACCCATTCCTGGTTTTTTGGGGATATGAAATCATTGGTCCACTTGTGAAATGCACACACTCCCGTTGGTGGCTGGATACGATTTGTTGCCTGCGAACGAAATGTATTAGTACAAGAAGTGAACAGAAAGTTGTGTTTTCTATGAGTGATTACCTGAGAAGATTCACACTCTTTAGGAAGTGCATCTATGTTCGAACAATAGAAGTGTCGCCTTCCCGTATGTATCCAAGTCAAATGAACACCGGACATTGCATGTTTGTCGACAATGGCATTTGAGCCTCGACATACCTTTTGGCAGTAAGCGGTTGGCATATAGTGAATGCATTGGATGCCTTCCTAAAGTGAGGGGTCAGTGGACGCGGAGTAGTTGGCATCACATGGTCACATCGCTCATAAAAGGCGGCAACATGTGGTCACATCACTCATAAAAGATGGTTTCATTAATCTGAAAAGGCACTAGCCTACGTTCACATGTAGTACATAGAAAGTATACGCGTTCGAATATATAAGACTAGTTTGCGAATCGAACATGAATGATGAAACAAACATCTAAGTTACAAAAGTAAAGATAAAATCCTACTACTTTCTCTCCCACTGTCGTTGGCTGTTTCCACCATCATGGTCCCGTCGACGCTGCCGCTGGTTCGCCCTCACGTGGCCCCTAGAGTAGGTCAGGTTGTTCGGTGGAACAACCTACCTAGTAAGCCTTGTAGCGATCACGGGAGTCGAGGTCTCCTCCAGGGTCTGCTGCATCGGTGGTAAAGCAATGGGCAACTGGGACCGCGTGAGGACATCGTAGTCCATTGTGCCCCCGAAAAGTCCCTCACGAGGTCGAATGGGGGTCCGACCTAGGCTCATCCTCTGACTTGGGTAAAATGACTGTGATGGTGCCGCTGTCGTCCATGCATAATCACTGGAGGGCCTTGTGAACGGATAAATGTATTAGATACGGTAAATATGAAAATGAATGTGTTAGTAAAATACAATGTTGTACCTACATGGTATGCAGGGGTAGCTGTAGAAGGCCAGTCGTAAGTGCTGAAATAGGGCGCGAACGGTGGAGATGCTAACGATGGAGGTGCAGGTGAAGATGTCCCGGCTTCATCACCGTGGTAACCTGCGGAAGGATGATTACATTAAATATACTATTAAATATATTGAATGTGGCAGTATATTAGCACCCATTATCTGAGGGGCCTGCGAGCGGTGAAGGTGTTGGCGTTGGCCATGGTCTAGGTGTCAGCGCTGATAAGTGTGTAGATGCACATAATATATTTTTTGAAATTAATGCATCAATAACAAAATAATATCGCTAAATATCATGTGTATGAAAAATGTGTACATGTTGTTACCAACACTGGAGGCTGTGGTCGAGGTGGCGGTGAGGATGCCGGTCCCGATGGAGGTCTTTGCACATCAAACTTTCTGGACGACTCGCATCGGCCATCAACTCCCTCCACGCGAGGCATGAGCATGAAGCTCTTCGCAATAGTTGAGGGAGGCAATCTAGGAGCTCGTTGGAGATAACGGCGCCTAGATCAAGCAACAAAAAGGGCCTACTGCCACGTGTGATCCACATTGAATAAAATTACCGTCCAAACCTACTTAGTGAGAAAAAATAAACGATTTTAATTGTTAAAGAAGTCTGAGTGACTGGTTTTTTGATTAAAGGAGCAAGATGAGACTAATGCAAGAGTTGAATGAGCAAAATGGACCTTTTCCAATCGATTACCATGGGAACTCTACGTACGCCACTAACAACTCGAAATACTAAGAAATAAGATCTTGGAATTCGGTAACATCATAAGCGACATGAGTAAAAAGAAAGTCACCGTCATGAACGATACCGTTGAAAACAAAATCATATAAGCCATGGTAGAACTAGAACCGAGGGATTTGTGCGCGCCCCGGGATAACCATCTCCTGATACTTGAAGCAGCCGTGGTTGGTGGCGGTGCCACTCGAAACAAAATGATTTGCAGACCATGACGCGCTCATCATGATCCATTTAGACGAAAGCGTGGCACAGAGTATCCTAATAATCATCGTACTCATCGTCCGTGGACTGTTGGACCGCGACCCTGTTTGCACTTTGAACTGAGCTGACATGAGATGAGATGATGAAAGGACGCACCAAGAAAAATACTAATCGTCACTGCAACCACAGACTCCCAGACACTCTCACATCCCGAGCTGAAACATTTGCTTGCCGAAGCAGCAAACCGCAACAATGGCCAGGCATGGTGTGGATGGTTCCAGTATCTCTTCCCTAGCTAAGAGGATATATAGAATTTTAAAAAGTTACTCGTTTGATTGTTTATATCTATTATTATAATAATATATTCTAATATATATAAATATATTATCTTATTTTAATTTGAGAGCGAACTTAATTCGAGCTTTACTTCGAAAGCTAGCTCGATAGATGTAGACTCTATATCCGCTCGTATAAATTTATTCACTTGTTAGTGTTATACAATTATTATTATATAATTAATTAATCATAATCTCAACTTTTACCTGCATACGTACGGTCTTAGATTCAGTCTAAAGAAACAAAAGGTTAATTTATTTTTAATAATATGAGCTGTTTATCCTATTTATAGGATACAAAACCTGGTCCGATAAACCAAACCCCCTGTATCGGCAGTGTTGTGGGGATTGTTGGTGTCGGCGTCGGTGCGAACCCTGCCGACGTAGATCTGCCAATACAGTTCGCCCGTGGCCCAGCGCCAGCCGGCGTCCGCATCACGGAGTCGCTTTGAGTCCCCCTTTGACTATCCACGCGGCAGGGCCTGCTGCCCCTGCCAGCCAGCGGCGCAGCGTCGCTGCGCGGACAAGAGTGTCATGGCGAGGAAAAGGACGCGCTTGTGCCTGTCACCTGCACGACTTGTCTGTTTGTTATTTTTTTTCTTCTCTGTCGCCACCTGTCTGGCCCGATGAGATCCGTCGCCCATGCACCTACCCTCCGCCAGTCCGTACACCGTGGCCATTGGTACGTCCTTGTCTTGTTACACTTGAAACACACAGCGGCTCACACTGCCATGATTTAGCAAGCCTATGTCGTGATAGTTATGGAGAGACTGGAGGAGTTCCTTTTTCTGGCTCCTGTCGGTGGTCCAACATCTAGCTTTTTGGTCCATCAATGAATTTTTCCTTCGACTTTTGTTGCTTTTCGGAATTGGGACTGGAAATTGAAAAGCCGCAAGCTATTCCACTAAGGCCCTACGAATAATATGGCAACTAACCGTGCACGCTATTGAGAAACCGCTGATAACCAGTGTAGTATGGCGATTTTTTGGAAAGTAATTATAAAAGTAAACACAATGTAAGAAAAAATTATTTATTTTTTATTCATATATGTTTATAATGAGGGATGTTGGCTCGTATATATATTGCTAAAACCTCCTAAGAGATAGAATCAATCTCAAAGAGATAAATACCTATTTAACGAGCTCAAATCTTTAGAGATCGAGATAGACTCAAATTCTGTTGTAAAACTTTAAGTTTACTGATACTTCTCTTGGGTATTTCTCATGAAATACATATGTCTCATCAAAACTCTAAAAAAACTAGTGGCAAAAAATAGGAGAAAGAGTATATAGCTCATGACATGGTTACACGAATTGCCTCATTAAAAACTTTAATATAAGAAATTTTAGAAAAACTCATCTGAGGAAAAAGAGTACAATCCACTTAAATATTTTGTATGATCTTCGTGATTAATTTTAGGTATTTAATATTCTTGATTAAGATTTAATTTTTCATATCGATATTATGTAAAAATTCTCTCTCTAAAATGTGCAACCATCTAAGCCTCATCATCCAAATACTATGAATATATCTTTTAAAATTAGATGCAGGGAGAGACTTACTGAATAAATCTACAAGATTTGCACATGACTTGGTATGCATTATATTCATTTCATTCATTTTATGCGATTTATAAGCATAAAAGAACTTGTGGTTTCTATGCTTTGTTAGTTGCTTTTCACATATCTCGATTGCACTTGTGCAACACAAGCAATATTATCTATATGGATAATGGTAGGGGTGTTAGTAGTGTTCAAACCATATGACTGCTAGATATGATTAATCACTCTTCTAATCCATACGTATTCCCGTACGGCTTCATATAAAACTATTATTTATGAATTGTTTGTTGAAATAGATACAAGACTTTGCTTCGACGATTTCTAGGATATTGCAATTCCATCACATAGAAAAACATAGACAGTTTATGATTCGTTGTATACGAGTCTGACAGATATCCGATATCTGGGCAGCCTACAAGACTTAGGTCTTGATTCTTTCTATAGAACAGATCCAAATCTTTGCTACTTTGCAAGTAACACAGAATTTTCTTCACGCTTTTCAAATGCCTTCTAGTGGGCTTTGCGCTATATCGGGAATTCCAATCTTAATACTTCATTCCCTCTTCTCTAGGTCTATAAGGCTCTTGATATGCTTACAATGACCTTCCAACCATGGGGTTTTAGCAGAAAATAATTTTTTCAAACCGCTCTAATACCTTCTGATAGTAGGTTGATTGATGTACTAAAATTTCGTCTATCTCATGCTCTACCTGTATACTTAAGCAAAACTTGGTTTTACCCAAGTCTTACATTTCAAATTCATACTTCAAGTACATGTTTGCTTCTTCTATTTTTTTCTTCTGTTTCGATGATATTCAGATAATCTTCATATGCAAAAATCCATTCTGGGATATGACTATTTCAACCCATATAACGACTTCTTCAATTGTACGTTATAAATGTGTCTATTTCTTCTATCCTAATTCGGTAATGGTATTTATTCATGTACCTTCATATAAATGTCCGAATCAAGGCTCCCATAAAAATATGCAGTCACAACATCCATCAATTTCATTTTTAACTCCAGGTTGACTGTCATTAAGATTAAATAGCTAAAAGTAATACCACATATCACCGAGGAATAGGTTTCTTTGTAATCAATAACTGGTTGTTGAGTAAAATCTTATGCCACTAGTCGTACTCTGTACCTTACAATTTCATTCCTTCTATTTCTCTTATGAACAAAAACCCACTTGTATCCTACTGTTTTGATGTGGGGAGTTGTGTGGCATACTGGCCCAAAAACCTCTCTTTTGTTCAGGGACAACAACTCAGTTGTTATTGTCTTCTGGTAGTCTTCCTAATCTGACCTTATTCTATATTCAATGAGCGATGCAGGCTCAGAGTCATGATCTAGAACTGTGGCAATTTTATTTGCGAAGTATACGCCAACTATTGTGGTTGTTCTGTTTCAAGATTTCCCTGAATTCATACAGTTCATTGCTACATGTTGCACTTTTCGGTGCTTCAACATCTTGCTCTTCATAATTTCTTTCAGGTGTACTTTCATGTGCTTCTTCATTATTTCTTACTGTTGGAGTAAGGTCATTTAGTTTACCAGCGCTAATTTCTATTTTAGTGCGAGTATTTTCGCTGGTTTCTTCCTTCCTAGGAAGATTCAAATCTGTATACCTATTTCTTGAGGTTCTATATCATCATCAGGTCTTAACTGGCTCCCCTTCTTTTTGATTTGGGGAATTTTTATGATCGGCTACGGTAAGCTCTCATTTTCTACTTTGGTCAGACATTTTTGGCTATTTGAGACTTGAGAAACTAGATTTTTTTTGTCATTTATTTATTTTTTTGGAGCTTCTAGGACAAGATGAAGAGTACATTCTTTTGGTACTTTCACACTCTCTTGTGCATTGCGTGCATGCATATGAGATTTAGTCACACGCTTCAAATTACAAAAATGATCATGCAGATCGTTTGCTAATTTCTGCAAAACGATACTTTTTTGTACTTCATCATTTGCTTCACTAGCGCGGAGATCATGTGCCATAATTCCTTCAGTCTACCAAATAATTTCACGACATTCTTCATCCAAGGATATATTTTCTCCCATTAATAACGGTAAATTATTTTCATCAAATATGCAGTCAGCGAAGCGGGCCGCATGCAGATTTGCAGACATTGATTCTAAATATCGGATTATGGATGCAGTCTCATAACTGACGTATATTCCAACTTTTCGCAAAGATCCCATAGCGGTTCGCTGTGGCGGCGATATTATCACATAAACCATACATCTAAATTTGTATAAATGAGAAATATTTGGAATTACCCCTTGCACTAGGAGGATGTTATAGGAGGATGGTCTATAATAAATGAGAGCTATCGTCTGTAATTACACGTCCCTAATATGTAGCAGCCAAATTACTGTGCTGCAACAAAGGTTTAGCAATGAATTTTATTTCTTCTATCAGTGCTTTGGCTAGTCCATTCTGAGTGTGGACGTGTGGTACATAATGTTCAACTTTAATTCTCATACCAGTACAATAATCATTGAACGTTTTAGAAGTAAATTCTCCAGCGTTGTCCATTCTAATGGATTTCACGCGATGATCCGAAAAATTATTCCTGATTTGTATGATCTGCGAGACCACCTTCACAAAGACGTGGTTGCGAATAGATAATAGACATACATACGACCATTTTGAGGATGCGTCTATCAATACCATAAAGTACCAAAACGGGTCAGAAAGCGGTTGAATAGGACCACAAATACCTCCTGGATTCAATCCAGCAAAGCAGTGATTTCTTCTTGTACCTTCAAGGTAGACAATCTTTTTATTGATTTCCCAGTAGCACATGCAGTATATACAAAATCTTCCTGATTTAAGAAATTATTCACATTTATGTCATGACCTTGTGAGTTAGTAGTTATGTTCCTCATCATTCTAAGACAAGGTGACCTAATTTATAATGCTATATGAAGAATAATTCTGCACTGTGAAACACAGTCTTCAAGATAGTGAACACTTCAGGTGCTCTAATACAAGTGTAGTACAATCCGGTGCTCATGGAGAGAAGTTTTTTCTAGTATTATTACTTCTTCACTATCACGCTTAGTGATGAATAAGTGCTCCCTACAATCTTCTTCACCAGTTTCTACATGGAAACCGTTAGCGCGAATATCTTTAAAACTTAAGAGATTTCTTATAGATTCAGAGTACAACAATGATTCTTCGATGTGCAAAGTAATTCTCATAGGTAGTATGACTATAGCTCTTCTAGAAACTAATATACATTTAGCACTTCTAGTGATAGTTATCAATTTTTCAGAGTTATTTTCGATAGACTGAAAACACACATTTTTCTCTTAAGATGGTGTTTGTGGTTCTACTATCCACAATACACTTCCTCCATACGGGCGCTACACATATTCTATTCAATACCAAAAAATATTATTTGTAGCTAAGCTTGCTCTTCTAGAGCTTTCATTCATTCATTCAATCCTTCTAAATTCAGCAACTAGATAAATGGCTGATTACTCTAATTCTAGATGGAGTCTGCAAAATATTCGGCAACTTCATCTTTAATGGTTTTATTTTCCGCTTCATCCTTTATAGCATCTTCTATGGTAGTGGAGGAGAGCAAAGTAGGGGCATCTGTATCATTCATTAGGAGGTCTCTTTACTGTCAGTGTGGGAGCATCATCAACTTCAATGTGAGATGCTTCCCTTTCAATTGCAGCTACTTTTTCACCTCCATCCCCATTGTAATGGTGAGGTGTGCTTCTTCTGGTATGCTTCCATAACATGTTTTGGTGCTTTGCAGATTCTGTTTCTGCTCACCATATGGCTTTACTTCTTTCTTTGTCTTGTCATTATTATCACCAGGCTTGACCTTGTCTGCCATCACTTTCCTTCCTCCCTTTCTCCGCTTCTTATTGCGATTCTTACGTGCTTTGAAAGAGCTGTGATTGACTTCTAGGCCACCGCTCTTCCCTTGTGGTTGGGATAAGAAGTTTTTGTTTATGACTTCGTCATGAACTTTAAGAAGTTGAAATATGTCAGTTAGTTCTGAATACTTCTTGTATTTTGATTAATGGTGATTGCGTGCAGATTTTGCTGTATTCGGTTGGAAAGTGGAGAGTGTCTTCTCAATTTTCTCCTCTTCTATGATCTCTTTCTCATATAGACACAAAATTGTGCAATGCGGTGTGGCGTGGAGTTTTACTCTCTGACATGTTTGTGATCATAGAAACGAAGTCAGACCCATTCTTGCTCTGCAAGAAACTTGATGATGTACTTAAGACGCTCAAACCGCTCCTGTAGTGTGTCCTATAGTGCCTTAGCGTTGGTCGTTGCCATGTACTCATCCTTCAAAGCAAGGAAGAGATGGTGGTGGAGAAAATAAAATGCCTGATTATTCTCATCCTCCGTGGGAACCATTGCACTATTTGTTCTTAAGACAACGGCAGCGCGAGCCTTTTTCGCTCTAAGTACAATCTGGGCATTCGATACCCAATGAGATAGTTGCAACTATCTACACTCAGATTAGCGAACTCCTTGTTCGTGATGCCAGTTATTTTCATATTCAAATGATGCAAGTATTACTACTAGTAAAGTTGCATCGTGTTTGCTAAATTGGATTGTTGCAAATTTTTTGATATTTTCTATACTATTATATGAATATTACTGACTTTAAATGCATAACAGACAATTTAAACAGTAACAATAACATAGAAATAAATACTACATAATTGCTAAAACAGATACAAATTCAAATTCAAGAGGTACTTTCTACAAGAAAAAGTATTCTGGGGGTTTTCCATATAGTCCGGGGGTTTATACGCAAAATTCTAGGATTTGCATAATTCCAGAAACCACGGGGTCTAATATGCAAAAATTAGATCCTTTGGATAATTTTCAGAACAACCAGTAGCCTAAATGCAAAAGACACGGACTATGCTCAATTACAAGGAAAACCACGTGGCTAAATGCAAAAATTTGGAATTTTCTTTTCCTTTCTTTTTTCCTTTTATTTCCCCGGTTTTTTGCCCATGAGCCGACGTTCTTACATCTGGGCCGGTTTGGCCCATCCGCCCCATGCACCCAGCTTATATGGGAGACCGGCGGAGCATGGTGTGGAGCGGCGCGGTGGCTAGTGCGGGGTGGCACAGATACGGGGAGGCGCTTGCGAGGGCCAGTGTAGGGAGGCATCGGTGGTGCTCAGTACCCGTGCGGGGCGACGTCGGCGTAGCTCGCAGGGTTGCAACGGCGCACGATCCTGGCGATGGCAGGTGGTGGTCGGCTTCAAGCGACGGCAGCAACACACTTTGGATGGTGCGTATGGCGGGTGGTGCACGATGCGGGGCTGCTTCGGTAGTGCCACATGGTGGCGGCCTAAGCGGGTGGCTGGGCACGACAGCGAAGTGGCAGCTGGTTCGGGTGGCGTGATGGCTGACAGCGCGGGAGGGTCACCGGATCTGGAGCGTGGTGGTGCTACAACACCGTTTTGTGCGGTGTTTAGGCGTAGGCGACGATTTGGCGGTGCAATGACTTCAAGGCAGCGGCGCGGTGGCCCACCAGTGCCACTTCGGGCGGCTCGTGCTCAGAGGCGATGTGACGTCTTGTGGTTCCAGCATGGATGCACTTCCAGCACGATCGAGCACACATCAAGCAGGCAGCCGGTGCGACACTTCTCCCCCTTTTTTCTTTCTCGATGTGTGGCGGTGGCCTTCGAGCCACCGTATACCGTGCTTGGCCGCCGGATTCGGCTGACGGCCTAAGGCTGTGCGACGAGCCCAGGGGGGAAAAGAACCGCCAGCTTTCATGTTGGCGAGGTGTCGTGCCCCCCCCCCCCCATTCTCTTTTGTTTTCTTCTTTTGGATCTCTGCAGAGAAGGGCGACCTCCGGTTTCCCAGGCGACAATGAGTTGGAGGGGCGGTCGCCGGTTCCAACAGCGGCGAGGTGCGGCTGTGGACCCCATCATGTCTGCTACGCGATGCTATAGATCTTGTTTGCTGCTGTTCATTGATATGGGCTATTGTTCATACGTATTGTTTATGTGATACGTGCAATATAATTCACATGTCTATTTTAGTCGTGAAAACAATAGCATGGAGAAAATGTATTGCGAATAGATTGGTGTCGCGTAGGGCATATAGGCTAGGCCATGACCTGTCCGCTCAATGCAGTGCATATCTGTTCCGCTAGCTTGGTCTTTGGTAGAGCTTTATGCTGATAACGTGTTGAGAAACCGTTACTACCAGGTGTAGTCCAATGATCCTTTGAGAAAATAATTGGAAAAAGAGACACAATGTAGGGGAAAAGCTGCTTATTCTTTATTTATCTGTATTTACAATGAGGGGTGGTTCTTCGTATATATAGTGCAAAAAACCCTAAGAGATAGAATTAATCTCCAATAGATAGAGACCTATTTCAAGAAAGTCAAATCTTTAGAGATCGAGATGAACCCAAATTCTATTGTAAGACTCCAGGTTTCCTAAACACACTTTGCTCATATTATCTGATTAGCTTGAGCAATCGATCACCGCCTCCGCTCCTAGTGGAATGAAGAAGGTCATCACCAGTGGAGAAGGCTGAACAAAAAACCATCTTCTTCTTCCTGTCCTTCTCATTCCCTTTTTATTCCTCATGCATACCGAAAAATTACAGGAGGAGAGTTTCGACGACTCCCAAGTCCTCTCTGGATCTACTACTGGTACCACTTGCTTTGTCCGGTGAAGTCCACTGTCTCCTTTGATCTCTTACAGTTTACACGAGGCCCTAAGGCTTGACCTGTCACATGCCCAGGCAAGCTGTGACCAGCGAATGAGCAAGCTTCCACTTGGTTAGGAGCGCTCATGGTAGTGTGTTCGGGTGCAGGTCACGAGTTCGATCTTTGGTGGTGTCAAATTCGTGGCTTACACTCGTGGCTCGTTGGTGGGGCATTTGTGGCACCGTCCCACCCACCCATATTCAAGTTTTAATCGAACGCGAGTGCGCATAAAGGGTTTTCCTCTAGTAGTTGTAGGTGTAGTGTGTATGCGTGTTGCACTTAAAAAAACCAAGCCGTGACCACCGTCCTGTATAGGTGTGAGCATTGACCTTTAGAAAGTCAGTGTTGTACTGATGTATTCTTATCTTGAGATTTCTGACATGTGTATTGACCAAATACATACTCTGTAATATTTATGCATTATGTTTCATAATCTGTTGTCATACAAAAATAGTTAGTGATGTATTATTGTATGCTTGCATCATGTTTGATTACTCTAAAAAGTTAACAGCTAAGAAATATAGAAACACCACTTAGACCATCTCCAGCAGTAGAAGTAAATTTGCAGAATCCAGTGCTACAATACTTTTTTCGGAGGTACTGTAGCACTGGAAATCATCTATAGCAGAATCGGCTTCTGTGACACAGTGCTGATACAGTGTTACGGAGAGAGAGTATTGGCTGCAAATTTGCGGAATTACTGTAGTACACATAACACTGTAGCTGTACTGTTTATAGAGGCTGATAACGGGACCGGAAAGGAAAAAAAAAGAGTAGAAGGTAGGAAATGGGGTAGCTGCTGAAGATGAAAAAATAAGGGATTCTGTAATAATGATAAAAGATACTGTAATAATATTTTTAGAATGAAAATTTAAGATAACTGCTGGAGATGACCTTAACTAAGTTAGCTCACGAGCCAAACCGAGTCGGCTTAGCCGGCAACGAGCCTGAGCCAAGACTATATTCTAGCTCGGTCATCTAACAAGCCGAGACTCGTGGCTCGTCTCGACTCATTTTCACGCCTAGTCCTGTACAAGACTGTCCACACTACTAACGCACGACCCTTCCTTCCCTCGCCTATTTCTCTTCGTCCTCCCAGGACCGGTCCTTCCTCCGCCTCGCTTCCCGAGCCGAGCTGCGCGAGCGGAGAAGGCTGCTTGCTTGCTTGCTCATCTGGCAATTTGGCTTCCTCGCGACGCGTCCCTCTCGCTTCCGCGTCACGCCCACACGATCTCCTCCCACCGACAACAGGGGCCGTACCATCCGGAGCCCCACTCTGTCATCGCCTACACTTGCCCTCCGGGCACAGACCCGGTCGCCACCTTCCCTCCGACTGGCGAGTGGGACCACGCTCGATCCTGCTGCCTCCCTGGACGTTCCTCCTCGCCGCGCGTGCCGAGGTGGAGGAGGGGAGCTAGCTGCCGTTGCGTCCCAGCTACTGCAACTTTTAACTCCCGAATCGAAGCACGGGTCGGTAAGAAGACGGGGAAGCTGAGTCACACGGCCCGACACTGGAGACGGAGAGGTGGAGTGGAGTGGCCAGAGGGGGATCGATGAGCAGCCTGGCCATAGTGGAGAAGAAGCCGCCGTTGAACGGCGGCGGCTGCGTGGGCGGCGTGCTGTTCCATCTCCTCGACTGGCACCGCCGCCTCGCCCGCAAACGCAGGCTCTTCTCCCCGCGTCGGCTCCTTCCGTCGTCCCTCCGCTCCTCTCCCCGCAGGCTCCCGTGCCCTCCTCCGGCCCCGCCGCCGCCTCCAGCACCGCACGCGGCCGCCGGCTCCGATGGAGCCGCTCCTGGTGTGGTCGCGCGCCTCATGGGCCTGGAGTCCTGGCCCAGCAGCGCTGGCGCCCCAGCCGCGGCGCCGAGGCCGCAGAAGCAGAGGAAGGTGGATGCCTCGCACCCGGACGGCAACTCGGCTGTGGTGCTGGTGTTGCCTTCGAGCCGGCGTCCTACCGCGCCCGAATTCGCCCTTGCGGCTGCGCCGCGGAGCCACCACGGGGCCGACCTGCCGGCGAAGAGCCCGAGGCGGACTCGGCTCGTGCACGCGGCGGCAGCAAAGCTACTGGAGCCAGGGGCGCGCGCGAGCTCGCGGGCAAGCGCCAGGCTGGCCCTCGCGTACGCCTGCTCTTCCCCGCAGCACCGCAAGGATGGCCATTCCGGCGCCTTGCTTCTAGGCTCGGGTACGGCCGAGGACTTCCTATCTCGCTCTGATAGCCTGTCGTTTGAGCATTCCAAACTGGTACAGCCTCGTGTTCTTCCGGCGGAAACAGAATGTGACAGCGCTGCTGTCTCGTGTAGGCATGGGAAGCACTCCATTGACAATGTCGATGTAGCGATCAGTACTAGTACAGTAGTGTTGCCAAGAATGGATTTTGGTGATGGAAACATGACTAAATGCAGCTCTGATATGGATGCCAAGCACAAGGAGAATAGAGTAAGGACTGAGGTAATGCGCTCCTGTGCCAGGGTTAGATCGAGCGGTGCTGCCGTTCAAACTGGAGATGAGAGGTTGTTGCGCAAACGAGCAACACCTACTTGGTCAAAGGCTTCTGCGGTTGTTGAGTCTGGGGGCTTTGCTGGTTTGGCGCGCCCAGTTGGGTGTGCTCGTGAATTGGCATCTGCTGGTAGGAGGGTTGCACACAGTGGTTCTGGTCCAAGAAGAGAGTTCATGCGTTCTATCACCGGACAAGGGAGCACCCCCTGCAGAGATGTGATTAACCGAAGTGGATTGGCATCAGCTAGCAGGACTTCAAGCAATGAATCCGGGCCAAAAAGAGGATCGCGGAAGAAGATGGGGCGTGATACAGGAGCCAATAACAGAGAGGATAGAAATGCAGTTGCATTTGCTTCTAGATCATCAGTGAAGCCAGTGGCCAGAGCTTCATTGCGCAGCAGTGTGCCAAAGAGTGGGTGCCTAGGTAGACGAGCATCTGATACAACTTGTGCACAAATGCCGGCTGTAGATCCAAAATGTATGGAAGCCTCAGCTTCTGTTATGGTGACCTCTGAGAAAGATGAATTTAGTAGACTGTTGAAAGCAAAAATTAATGAGCTTGGCATGTCTGATAGGATTGAGTTTACATCAAGTGACGCACCTTCAGGAAAATTGACTGCACCAGTGCTGCAAGAGCTCATTTCTGCCCTTACTAATGGCATGAACACTACAACATCCCAAAGTAGCAACTACTCTGATGCATCAGCACCCTTAAGTAGCAATGGAAATATTGGCTGCATTGATCGATCAGGTTATGCATTCTCCAATGACCGATCACCTGATTTTCAGAAGTGTGATCAGGTCAGTTTAGAGCTTTTGATTTGTTGTTACAACGGATGTGTTACTCTTACCACTTCTTATTTTAGAGCTTTTGATTTGTTGTTACTTGAGCGAATGCTGCTTTGATAGATCATAATGATTCATAATTGAGTTTTTTTATTCATGCCATTTCTTATCCAATTTAATCAGTACATGCATGGTGTAATTTACTATGATATCATTACGTGCTAAATTTATCTGTGCATGCATCTGTTTATACAGTTTGTTAAACTGTTCCTCAAGCACTCTTATGCAATAATTGTCATTGAAGTTTTCTGGTCCACATGCAAAAGGTTAGATCAATATATTTCTGCTGCTGTTGTATCTGTCGTCATTATGAAGCATTCTTTGATGTGCCTTGGACAATTATCAAATGCATTGGAAATCCTTTGGTAGAAATGACTAGCTCATTTGCATCCACATCCTTTCCTTACTTTTATGGAAGTCCAGAATTTCTCATTCTGTGTTCATCAACAAAGTTGTTTGCGGTTTAGAGAGGTGTTGAAGTTTACTGAATTGATTATGTCATAAATTGGTATCTTTCAGAATAAAATTTCAGCGCCGAGTTAATCACTTGTATCCATTGTTTTAGATGGGGCTACTGCTCAATGATAACTATTTGGCCATCCTCTTTCATTTTATATGCAGGGTGAGCAAGATATTGATTCTTCTGCGACATCTATGAACAATGAGCCCAATCAGCCGAGTCCAACATCAGTCCTCGAAGCATACTTCTCAAATGATACTTCTTCTTCGGGAAGTCCGGTTGAAAAGAATGGTAATCATTTGTATTACCTTGAATGCTGCATTAGATACCTATATTTTTTTGCTTGAGTGTTTGAGCTATGTGGTTGAAGTTATCAAATGTATTTCTGAAAGCCGCAATGAGAAACTAAATTCTGCCTACCTCAAAACCTATCAGTTTAGTGTGTGTCTTGAATGATATAAGACCAATTGAGTGTCATGTATGTCAACGCTTAAAAATAAGAAGCAACATGCATCCACCCAGGTGGGAATGTTTAGTTATTGTCATTCAGAATGTTAAATAGTCTACATGTTCTGCAGAAAAGAACCCTGCTTATAATTGGGTGCTCTAAATAGGGTTGATACTGTTCAGTTTAAAATAATTATGAGTGGCAGAAGGTACTGTGCTTGTAAATTTTTGGCATGCCTGAAGCTTTGTTCCTGCAATTTTGGCACTACTCATGTATTGATGACCTCTATTTCTCCTTGCTTGCAGAAGGTGAAGACTTATTTGTGTCAATTGAGAACAAGATGGAAGATCTCTTTAATTTGGAGTCTGACATTGTAGATTTAACAATGTCAATTGACACAAGGAAAACTGGTGCTGAAGAAATACTTCATGGCAATGGCAAATTACCACGTGTACAAAAAAATTTTGCACGTGATTTCAAATTCTTAGAATCCAGGCTCCACAGCATTGGAGAAGCAATTTCAAGTGCTGAACTGCTTTTGGGAAGTAGCCTTCATAGCATAACATCCGGTCTTGCACTCCATCCTTTTATCATTGAAACGCTGGAAAATACTGTGGATATGTTTGGTGGAGAAGATAGCTCAGATCTTACTGAAGATAAGAAGTATCAACGTACCAACTTCCTATTTGACTGCATTGTAGAGTCATTGGATTCAAAATTCTGCAATTTCGGCAAATGCGGATACAAGGATTGGCTGAAATTGCCTCTCAGTTTGAGCAAAGATCTGTTGAAGCGCCAGGTACTGGAAGATATCAGCAATTGGAGGGGATCAAGTGCGACCGCTCTTAGTCAAGTGTCTGACAAAGAAGTGGACCAAGTGACTGCCAGGTGGGATGCAAGTCAGGTTGAGGCCTTCAATATTAGCATCGCAATTGAGAATGACATACTTGAGGTGCTTGTTGGCGAGTTTGCGTTCGACCTATGGTGAAATGGCCTGTTGGCTGGTTTATGTGTGATATTGAGTATCGACATCTTTGGACTTCTGCTCACATGATCATGTATAAATAAGATACTGCAGATATGTTTGTATTTCTCTGCAGTAAATTCTGTACAGAGTCATGTAAGATTGAAGGGCCCCCGGTTCTTTTTTTCCCTTTTGTATGTTCTAATGGAAACTTGCTAAAGCTTAAAAGTATTGCCTATGTTTACTCTTTGTGACCTTTTCTTCGCCCCTTCAATCCAACTGAAAACATTCTATGCCAGGGTACATTTTGTTGTGCATGACCAAAAAAGCCACCTTTTGCTGGATCTACTGTTAAGCATGACCTGGGAGACCGTTAGATTGTCAATATTCTTACATGTTTTGTCTCTGCTTATTAGGCGATGCCAGTGCTTTCTGGCGTCATGCCATCGTGATTTGCAATTGAATCCCCAGTTAGCGAATTGGAAGTTTTAGCTCCATTTCATGGACTTGTATAGCTTGTCAACTGTCAGGTCGGGTATAACTAAGGCAGGAAACAGGCAAGAATTAGAGAACAAATCGGTGCCAGTTCTCGAAGCAGTATTCTGTCAAAAGGTCTTCCTCGATTAGCTTGATTTATCCAGGATACAAGGCACTTGACCTTCAGTTGTTATTCAACTTATTATCCTCACATTATATACGTCGGCCTTTTCCATGATCTGCTCTGCCACCTACTCTGGCCGCTCCTTTCCGATTCCGAAATAAAGAATCCACGAACAAAAATTAGAACATAAACTAGTATTTGTGCCAAGACGAAAAGGACAGCGCCAATGCAAATTCACCTCAACTCAAATACTACACAAACCAACGCAGCACCACATGGATACAGCAGGGGAGACGAAGCTCTCCCCACAGACTCCTCTAATCCTCTCACCTCCGATAACAAATCCACACCTGACAGAAACAACGGTAACACGAACGATGCAAGAAACGAAGAAATTAACCAAACTGCAGCTAAGATAGCAGCGACAATTGATTCCTTCCAAGAAGGGGCAGCAGTAACCGGGCCCCCCACACGGACGAGCAAGACGGTGGAAGGTCTAGAGGAGACGCTGGACCAGCGACCTCTGCCTCTGTAGCCTCATCTCCTCGTAGAACCGCTCGATGAACCGCTCCGCACGGCCGTCCACCTCCTCGTCTCCCTCCTCCTCGGGATAGTCCTCCTCGTCGACGTCGTCGCCGTAGGAAAAGGCATCCTCGTCACGTCCCCGCTCCGGAGCCGGGGCTAGAGCTTCCCTCTCCCGCGCGCCGACGTCGTCTCGAGGCAAGCCGTCCAGCACGGCGACGTCGAGCTCGTCGCCGCCGCAGAGGAGCGACGCCAGGATCATCCTGGCCCTGCTCCGGCGCTTCTTGGCGGCGGCCCTCCGCCAGGCGGTGACGCTGGGGGGCGGGCAGGGGAGGAGCGGGGAGCGGGAGGGGGAGAACTGGTACTCGCCGACGTAGGCGTAGTTGTAGTGGCGGAAGGGCTTGCAGCAGCGGCGCCTGGCGGCGGACGAGGCGCGCTTCTTGAAGAGGATGAGACTGCCCTTGGCCTTGGATATCGGGGTGAGGGTCAGCGCCAGGATGGCCATTGCCCTGCCGAGGATGGGCTTGGAGCCGGAGGAGGAGGATCTCGGCATGGCCGGCGGCGGATAGTTGCCGGCTTTGGGTGGTCGGTTTCCCTCTCTTTCTCACATTCAAATGGGCAGTGCAGGGGAGGCGATCGAGTTGGTTGCTGTGTGGAGCCGCGGTTTTTATGGTGGTGGGGTTCGGGTGCAGCGGCACGGGTTATGTGCAGCCGCGGCCTGCCACTGGATCGTGCGTACAAGAAAGTTGCAGGTAATGTATTGTGGTGCCTTTAGCGCTATTACCGTCTTTTTGATTTATCAGCTTGTTAAAATATGTATAATGTTAGTGTTTAGAGTAGGTGATTATAGAAAAAATTGATTTTTTTTCTCAACCACACTAGCACATGTGTTTATGTGGAAGGTAAGATGTTTAATTAAACACCACTATTTATATTAATAGTGATAAGATAGCTAACTATATTTAGTTTTTATTAAAAATTACAATTTTATATAGATATTTAACACTATCTTTTTTTAAGCACCTACCATTATTAATGCCCTTAATACGTACCAGAAAGTCGGTGTAATTAGCATATTTTTGTTTTCGTTGGATCGGAAATAATTATTATGGATAAACTTATGAATCATGATCTGTCTAATTTGTAGGCTATGTTTATCCTACTAGTTCTTATTAATATTTGTTTGGTCGTACTACCAACTAGCAAATGAGCACAAGAAATCTGTTTCCTGATACCGAATCTACCTGTCGATGCGTGGGAGCACTCGTTCGCAACTCGTGTGCTTTTCCTTAGCTTATTCACTCGCTGATTTCATATCGACCAAGCATTACGCTACTCCCTCCGAATGGCATAACTGCTTCTAAATTGCCATAGCGTACATTTTCGTAGCTTTACTCGTCCGGCGATTTTCAACACTGTGCTCGTATACCGCGTAGGGCTTTACTCGTCCCTTGGACCCGCAGTCCGTGTTTAATTACCACACGGCTACATCGTGGAGCAACTGGTCAAGTTGTGGGCGCGGGCGAGCCCAGCCGGCATCCCGGCACGGCGAGCGAGCGAGCCGAGCAAATTACGCGCGCGATCGCGGTCGTGGCTGACCAACGATGACTACCGAGTGGAGCAGGGCAGGGGCGCGAGGGGCGTGGTTGCCGCGCCACGCCGGCGCGCTCGGCTGAGACCCGGCGTGGTGGTGGGCTGGTGCGGGTGGGGTTCGCAGCTGGAAAGTGCTCGTCGAGGTCGGTGGTTTTGTCGGGTCGGTGCCGAGCCCGAGCCTTCTCCTCTGTGAGCTGGCCGGCGGGCCCTTTTCCAACTTCAAACCGAGCGAGCCGTTGGGCGCCTTCCCTTTCCAGTCTGATCTGAACCCCATGCCCGCTCCGCCGGTGTCACGTCTGACGTCCCTTCTCCAGTTCTCCCGCGACGCACGCCTCCTCCACTCCACTGTTGGCGACGCTCTGCACAGGGACTCTGCGAGTGAGCGGACGAGTACTTTCACTGATTTCCCAGCTGGGCTGACGCGGCCACCTGACGCCATTACTTCAGATCCCCTCTACTTTTACTGCCGGTTTCTCAGCGGTTTGGTTGATTCGGCATTCATGTCGGTCCATGGAGGTAGACAGGTAGTTGGCTCCGTGCTTTGGTGGATCACTAAACACTTGGACTTGGGATTATCGTCCGAGTAGTAGTTAGCCCCGGTGATGAAGGTGGAGATGGCAAGAGTAACACTAGTCCTGATGAGCGAATAACATTGCACATGCTTGAAGATCGTTGCATTTTGGGTGCGAGGGAAGAACAGAAAGAATGAGTCAATGAGATCACAGTACATGAATCAGATTAAAGCCATGTTTATTTTTTTTATTTCTGGTTCTGTTTTTGCTATTCTAGAAGCTAGAAATCAGAATAAATGGGATTCTATAGAAATGGTTTTTATAGAAGTTAAAAATATGTTTATGAGAAAAATAAATTAAAGTTGAGAAGCTTGTTAAAAGATATTTTTCTGATAAGTTATGGATTGAGAAGCCAAATATTTATGGTAGAAATTAATAGCCTATTTAAAAAATAACTTTTTAAATAAAAAACATAGCTTTTCAAAAGAAACCAAAACAGAATTCCAACCCTAAATCGCCAGGAAGCCGTCTAGATTTTCATCTAATAACAGAATCGCAATACGGTGGGCTGCATCGCAGTACGTACGTGTTTGACAGCTACTGCCCGCCAAAATGATGCGGCCTGCCGGGTCCACTTCTTTGTCAAAATGGGTGCCAGTGAAACATGGTTTGCTCCTTTGTTAGTGCCACTGATGCTTCCAATTCAATACATTTTATGCATCCAAAATACAAAGCTATGGCAAGCATACGAAGCTCTGTCCATTTTGGAGCTTCGAATTCTGCTGTTCATTTGACTACAAGAAGTCAAGGTACATTCTGCGTTTCTGACCGACGACTGTATGAGCATTCCGAGGCAAACGTGTGCCCGTGTGCAATGACAAACACTTGCACAGTATTTTCTTGGAGCAATATCAGGGATTGCAACGTCAGACCTAAAATTTAGGTTATCTCACGTCCACTATAAAATTGGGCATCATCGGCGCCTCCTGTCTTTTTCCCGGCAGATGTGTCTGCCGTGTCGTACTTTAAAAGTTTAAAGTATCATGTTCGTTCGGTCACTCGCTTTGAGGATTTATAAATTGAGCATTTTTAATTCACGAGTGTTTAGTACTATATTTATATAGTTTTGGAGTATTTATAAATACATATCATTTTGGATATATGATATTCAATGTATATATGTAATTATATTTTTTATTAAATATTTATAAAATTATTGAATTTGAGATATTATAAAAGTATTTTTAAGATAAATATTCACATATAATTTTTAATTTTTCAAACTAAATATTTTAAAAGTTATTGTTAGTCCAAAATTTAAAAGTTTAATCAAATATTTTCTAAAACGATACGATTTACTGTACATCACTCTTTCTTTAATCCAGACACAGGTACCATACACACTTCTGAGTTCTGACTCCATTTTGTTCCGACACTCTGCAAAATGAAGGTCCCAGACCACGCAGCAGCAGATGGAGCAGACTCGGAAAGTACTGTAGGGTATTGAAAGCAAAAAAAATCGCAGCTCTCAAGACTGATCGAAGGCACAGGCCGGGCCGCTGTTGAGACTTGGATTCTCACATCACAGGTTGGCTTACCTGGGCCTGGACACTTATAGAATCTTTTCAGGCCAGGTCCAGCTGAACCACACGACCCAGCCTAAAACGGGGCCCGTTATAGGCCGTCTGGGCTGACACAACTCGTGGGTCTCACACCCCGGACACGGCCTACTGAAGCCGAACTCGCCCACAGGTCGGCCCACGTCGGTCCCCTGCGACTGCGCCGCCGCTCACCTGACGCTCCGGCTATAGAAACTCCGCCGACGAGATCATCCGGTGAGCCCTACAAATGTTCCAGGAAAGAAACGAAATTGTTTCAGTCCATAGCAACAACTGTTCCTGCTTTCTAGATAACGAGTAAATTTAAAAAATCTATAATTATTTAACATAGATTATAACTTTTTAACTTCTAGTATTTATTTAAAAAATCTATAATTATTGTAACACATGTTAAAAAAATAACAACTTTCTTATTATAGACTCACCTGTCATTCTCTGACACCCGTGAGCTAACGGTTAATTATCTTACTACATATTATAGAGGATGATATAGATTTACAGTAAAAAAGTCATAGTCTTTTATAATATATATCAAAATAGCTATATATTTTTAAAATAAATAAATAAATTATAGTTTTCTATAACCTATATTAAAAATAGTTATATGATTTTGAAATTTACTCTTAGATGATCGTTCCACGTATTCAAACGATCTGTTCCAACTTTTTATGGTTTCAGTAACGAATCTCGGGTCTTCTTCCTCGATGACAGCGAAGGCACGAGCTCGACACAGCGAGGCGCACGGAGGATGGAACAGGCACGTTGCTCGGAGGACGGGTGAATGAAGCCGGATCGGGGGCGAGCAGCTGAGCGCGAAACCGGACGCGACTTAGAGGCAGTGGGGGGCGTGGTAGCAGGGAAGGAGCATGGGCACGAGAGAGGCGCATGCCGGTGACTGGAGGGAGGAGCTCTCGTGGGCGGGGGAGGTCGAGGAAGGAGGAGCTCGCGGGCGGGAGAGGTCGGGGAAGGAGGAGATGATGCGGAGCAGCGGTGCTAGGTGCGGGACGCTGAAGGATGATGGAGGGGTGTGCGGCCGCGGGTTTGTCCGCCGCGTGCGGGCTATATAACATTTGAAGCCGTGTCTTGTGTCTTCTAATCTAGCGTGATGGTGAACCGCCACTGACAAATGCAGTTAACGTCTTTCGACGCTTCTTATCCGGTGCACACGTCGTTGCCGGCACGGCAAGTCCTCGGCTCCTCGCATCGCGTGGGTGTACCCGCGGGCCGTGCCAAAAAAAAAAGAACGTGTAAATCCTCATCCGCTGCTTGCCTCGCAACTATCGGATCTTGCGACGCCCCCCCCCCCCCCCCCATTCGTTCGTCTCCCTCATCTTATAATCCCATTTCCAATCCGCAAACGCCTCACGCGAGAAGCGAATCGAGACATCGCCACTCAACAGCTTCTAGTCGAAGGTATGGCTGCTGCGCGAGCTCTCGAATTTAGTAAAGTCTTTTTCTGAATCTGCAAGCTATCAGTCTCCACTAGTCAACGCCAAATTACGACGACTTCTTTTTACCTTTTCTAAATGATTTATTTACTAGAGAGGTCGTAATTTTTTTTGTGGCGTGGTGGTGGTGATGTGCAACAGCAGTAACAGGCGCAGGCGCTACCGTTAAAGATGATGCGCTGCGCTGTGAAGGGCGGCGGGTACGTCGCTTCGTCGTGCGGTGATCGGAGGTCGTCGCAGGCGATCGGTCCCAGCGGCGTGCGGATGTCGGCCGGCAGCGGGTTCTGCGCGGGCGTGAGGTCGCGGGCTGCGGATCTCGCCGGCCTCGAGATGGCGAGCCTGCGCGGCGGCGTCGAGGGGCTCTTCCGCCCGCGCTACGGCCGCGTGCGCGCCACGGCTGCAGGTGCGTCTCGGACCACGGGCGCGTGAGCGGATGTGTTGATTGCTTTGCGGTTGGTTGGGGCTGGGGCTGGGGCTGGAGAGAGAGAGAGAGAGAGAGAGAGAGAGAGAGAGAGAGAGAGAGAGAGAAGGGGGGGGGGGGGGGGTTGTAACTACTGGTTACTGTTAGATTCTGTGTGGGGGCGATCGGGATTAGATGGGGTGCTCGATGGATTCTGCAATGCATGTTTTAAGCGCAGCAATTTTGTTGTGGATTGCATTGGGGATTCGTGGAAACGTGAGGTATTTCCACTGTCTAGTAGCTGATGTGATCGTCCTGGAGGTGGTTGGTTGGGGACCTGACGTGCTTATTGTTAGGTTCAGGTTTTGAGACGTCTGGATATGTGGATGTGGCATGGTCGTTAGGCTCTGAGTCATGTGGGAGTGTTGATGCAGAGTTGAATCCCTTTCGCCCTATGAATCATGTGGGAGTGTTGACGCAGAGCTGAATCCCTTTTGCCCTAGGCGCGGCAACATTTATGCGCATGTCTCATCAGTGATAGTGCCGTCTGAGCTTCAAAATAAAATACTTTGCCTGGCACAGATCAAGACTTTGTAAAATGTGGACGCATGGAACATTCCATATCACAGGTTATGACACGTATTAGCAAGCAGAGCAAGTGGAGGGAAAAACTTGCTGCAAAAAGAAAAGCTGTGAAATGATAGATGTCCACGTATTTTGTCTAATCCTGATCCATAATTTAAGGGGATGTGTAGATTACTATATCACCTCCAATATTGTAGCTGTTGTTCATGCGCTCTTGGCTTTGTTTGTTGCTAGTTTAAACTGCAAATGGTGTTTAACACTGCCTGTTAATCTCTCGACTCATTTTACTATCTTATACAGTTGATCCTGAAGATGTTCCATTGAAGAAGGTTCATGCTAAATCTTCTGGACATGTTCTGCCATATGTTGGTGTTGCTTGCTTGGGGGCTATTTTGTTTGGTTACCATCTTGGGTATGTATATCGTTGCTTGCTACTAGATAATTATTTTTCATCACTACTGGATAAAACACAGTTTACATATAATCTGAATTTTAATTGATGGAAATGAATAACAAGCTAGAGTAAAACAATTCCATCTTTTCTGCAGTATTATTTTGAACACAAAAACTGTTAGATAATAGCGTGGTTCTATCTCATGAGTATATATGTGCTACAGTGTGGTCAATGGGGCGCTTGAACATCTTGCAAAGGATCTTGGGATCGCTGAAAATGCTGTCTTACAAGGTATCACATACTTTTTACCGGCTCAACTTAGTCATGCTTAAATGCTTTCCTTATTGTAGTTGTAAGTACCTTTTAGCATGGTCTTTTTCTCAATGTTTGTAAAGGAATATATGAAACTTGGATCCATTATGCGCTAATGTTCTTTTTGCCAAAAAATACAACTAGCTAGCATGTTGTTTTCTAAAGTAGCAGATAGATGACTAGAATCACTCAATGATAATAAAAGCATGGTTCTGTGAGATATCTTTTTGCCATTTGCTTCACTAGACATCTGTTTGTTACTCAGGATGGGTGGTTAGCACATCCCTGGCTGGTGCAACTGTAGGTTCTTTTACTGGAGGATCTTTGGCTGATAAATTTGGCCGAACAAGAACATTTATCCTGGATGCTGTCCCGCTTGCTGTAGGTGCATACTTGAGGTGTGTTTTGAGCTATATAGTCCCAAGTGTACACTGTTATCTTATGCGAAACTAACACACAAACATTTGCAGTGCAACAGCTCAAGATGTCCGCACAATGATTATTGGTCGATTGCTTGCTGGAATTGGCATTGGGATCTCTTCTGCTCTTGTGCCCCTTTACATATCTGAGGTTGTGATATGTTGAAATGACTGTTGCTTTGTTCAAAAAGTACTTCTGTTCTGATATGTTACAATTACTGTATCTTTGTTCAAGAGCTACTGCCCGTGTTAACAAACATCTCCAACAAATGAACTTATTGCACCTTGCAGATATCACCAACTGAAATCCGTGGAACACTCGGCTCCGTTAATCAACTTTTTATCTGCATTGGAATTCTTACAGCTTTGTTAGCTGGGTTGCCTTTGGCAGGAAATCCTGCCTGGTGAGTTTTCTGTTTGCTCATTCATTTGTTTTTCTGCTTCATTTTACTTCTTGATTCTGAAAGCAATGGTGAAAATTCTAAGGACAATGAAAGCAATCAACATGTTTTCCCAACCCATCTTGCATATAAGGGAGATCTAGATATGCATATGCCAACAAATTTGGTATGATATATGGATGATATTCATGTTTTTCTCATTTCTAATTGTATTTAATCAGGTGGAGGACAATGTTTGGAATTGCAGTAATTCCATCCATTTTGCTGGCTGTAGGAATGGCTTTTTCGCCTGAAAGCCCTCGTTGGCTATCCCAGGTTTCTGTTTGTAAATTCTTTGACCATACTGCGTACTCTGTCCATCAGGCTATGGCACAATGCTCAAGATTTATTTTTCTGGCATTAACTGCAGCAAGGAAAGCTTACTCAAGCAGAATCAGCTGTAAAAAGACTGTATGGAAAAGAAAAGGTTACTGAAGTCATGTATGATCTGAGAGCTAGTGGCCAAAGTTCTTCTGAGTCAGATGCTGGCTGGTTTGATCTTTTCAGCAAGCGCTATTGGAAAGGTAGTTTTGTCTTGACAGTCTCAGAATTGGCAAATTTGGTTCCCTCGCAATTGCATGATGAAATGTCCCCTGGTTACTTTCTTTTAATATCATTCTATTGCTTACATCATCCAACATCTAATGAAGTCAATAATTTGGTGGAAAATACCAACCAGAAAAAAAATACATATATAAGAATATAAGATAGCAATTGTTATGCACCAAACCACATTCATCCAACTAAAAATCTGAGGAGTTATAAGACATCTCCATAAGAGTGGTTGAGTTTTTTTTATGTTGGCTCGCCAAGCCTATCACAACCCTCCTCCTTAACCCGGGCTTGGGACCGGCTATGTTGTTATATTCCTATATATCTATATGAAAACAAAAATGAACTTTCATTAATTATCAAGCAAATAATTATGTTAATGTGTTTTTATGCTTTTACATTTACATAGTTAATGTCTCCAAAGAATATTCTCAGGGTTAACTTAGAACATTTCCTGATGTGCGTGGTAACTGAGCATATTTTTGAGGAAGTTGGCATTGTCATCAATTCCGTGCACACAAGTCTTACTTAAGTTGATCCTGAATAAGCTTAAAAACTTGTGTAGTCAATGTATTGTTCTTTTGATAGCACCCATATGATAATTGATAATTATGATGGAAATGCTACATGTATGCTGATATATTTTTCATATTGCAGTTGTGAGTGTGGGAGCGGCACTGTTTTTGTTCCAACAACTTGCTGGTATAAATGCTGTTGTATATTACTCTACATCTGTGTTCCGCAGTGCAGGCATTGCATCTGATGTTGCTGCAAGTGCTCTTGTTGGAGCAGCCAATGTTTTTGGTAAGTTCACTTTTAGTAATAATATACCAGCATTAATTTCCGAACCTTTTTTATGGGGCATATATAACATGTAGGCACCATGATTGCATCTTCTCTGATGGACAAGCAAGGCAGGAAAAGCCTTCTGATAACAAGCTTTTCTGGAATGGTAGTGCCCTTGTCAACAATGAACCTTGTGTTTTAAACTCAATCAGCAAATGGAGGATTTCTGACATATTCGCTTCCTTTTTCCCTTGCAGGCTGCTTCAATGTTACTCTTAGCTTTGTCCTTCTCCTGGAAAGCGTTGGCACCTTATTCTGGGACTCTTGCTGTTGTTGGCACTGTTCTGTAAGTTGTTTATCGTTTAAGTCTGGCTGTTGCTGATTGTATTTGTTGGTTGTCTGTATAAAGTTGAACTGTTAACACCTAACTTTATTCAGGTATGTGCTGTCATTTGCTCTTGGAGCTGGTCCTGTTCCAGCACTACTCCTTCCTGAAATATTTGCCTCCAGAATAAGGGCCAAGGCTGTCGCGTTATCTCTATGCATGCACTGGGTGAGTCAACTGTTCATATATGCACTAATATACCACATGCAGATATTTAGTCCCAACCAATCACATTTTGTTTTCTTCATTGCAGTATATCTTGTTTTCTTTTTTCGCTCTGTTACATTATTTACTATTTTGCAAAATACAAGGTAATGTAGTTATGCCGGTGGATAAGATTGATGGAGAGTGATGCTTGGGCATGCTAAGTTGTTTTCTTGTAGTTAATATTGACTGCTTTGGTAGATGGGTTTTCGGTTTGAAGGCGTTACATGTAAACACTTCAGCTTTTCCCCCATCTGCCCCATTTGAAAACGTTCTATTTCTCACTGTATATTAGTCAATACATATACTTTTTTTAAGCTCTTGCACTTACATTTATTCAAATTTCTGGAGTCTATTTCAGTTGCTAAGATGATCAATACTGTGAGGATGATTAACCTGCTGTGCTATTTGGCTTCACCTACCTACACCAGTGAATCCTTAACTGTTTTTCCACTTCGCAGGTATCCAACTTCTTTATTGGACTGTACTTCTTGAGTGTCGTCAACAAGTTTGGTATTAGCAACGTGTATTTGGGATTTGCATCTGTGTGTGCTCTCGCTGTTCTTTACATAGCTGGAAATGTGGTCGAGACCAAGGGGCGATCCCTTGAAGAGATTGAGCGGGCTCTAAGTTAAGAAAGTTGATGTGGTAGTCATGCCGCTGAACCTTGTTGGTGACCGCAGCCAAAGATCCAAGTAAACATCCTTGGACCTGGAGACGCTGTTTCTAGTTTCATGTAGTTTCAGAAATAAGTGAGCATCAAAGGTTACCAACTGTCGGTGACATGATGGGCAGTAAGTTTGCTCTGCTTTTTTGAATTCTTGTCATTTGTCGAAATCAAAGAACCCCGGTGATGATGTTCCTGGAGGTAAAATTTTCTTTTTTACTTCTTAGATGTAATCGTTTCTAGTGTATAGATGAACTTTGTTCTCCCGAAATAAAATTCCATTTTCGGATAGTAACTACCTGTATATTTGATTACCATCAAATGCTGATGCTGTCATGTCTCGATCCGAAAGTGAACCCTCTGCCCTGAAGGGTAGTCCATCTTTCTCGAGTTCTTCGTGCAGTCTGTTGCTCCTCGCAACATCTTTTCAACGGCGAGGTATGTCTCATTCTCAGTGCCGTCGAAATGTGATCACAGTATTTTCAACGTGTTAGTGAGACGCCGGTGGTACAGTATTTTCTGCAACGGATGGTCTTCTTCGGAAGCATCTGGCTGGTGAACCCGACGCAGACTCAGAGAGGGTGTCCTACTGGGCCTGTCAATTTGTTGTTCTTGTTGCACGTGCCGATGTCGACCTGTGCCTACATTGGCGGCTCTAGATCGTCGTGTTTACTAGCCAGCGAGTAGGATACAGCCTCGCAGATGAAGCGGAAGCCGGTTACACGGGACCATTGATCCACGTGTCAGCGGGCACGTGATCTCCTTCCGGATGAAGCGAGGCAGCTCGTCTGTCGTCTCACCCTCAACGACCTCAAGTACCCTCCCCGTCCGAAGTCCTAACCAGTAACTAATTCTCAACATCGCGGTGTGGAGGAGGAGAAGATGGGTTGCCCCTCCTACCGGCTGGCGGCGGCGATCACGCTCCCCTCGACCGGCGAGTTCCTCGTCGTCCGGCAGCCGGCCCCGCCGTCCCCACCGGCCCCGCCCGAGGAGGAGGAGTACCGGCAGTACGTCGACAGCGACCTCTACGACCTCCCGTCCGCGCTCCTCGGGCCCCTCGCAGGGGAGCTCCGGTCGGAGGTGGCCATCCGCGGCGCGGACTCCGTCGCCGGCCGCCTCGACCTCTCGCGCCTCGACGTGTCCGCCGCGCTCGATCAGGTGACATACTCACCAGCCGAGTGATTTTTTCGTTTGGTGCCAGTTTTACACTTGGTATCTAGAATTGCTTACCAACTGCCTTCAATTCTCGAAGTGGTCTTCGATTCGAGTGGTAAGTGTGGGGTGGGTGCCTGAGTTCGTATCAAATTTGACGAACTTAACTGCTCTAAATGATGGCTTCTCGTTAGATTTTCAATCAATTTGGCTTGCCGGATGGAATGCGTGGGGAGTGGAGGCTCCTCAAGTATGTGGAGGAAGCAGAATTTGGCCCGGACGCTGGCGTTAACACGGTGTTCATCATTGGGTCACTGGAGTCAAAATTGGATGGTTTACAAGGTCCAGTGCTTAATTTCGCAGTGTTCGTATAGGAGGAATTTGCTTTACCATTCTGTGTTTGCAAATGGCAGATTCGTACAAATGGATGTCCAAGGAGTGTGCGTTGGGGTTGCTTTCTGAAGTGAAGCCCTGTAGTGATCGCATAGGGCCGTATGCATATATTGGACTTCTGAAGTCGGAGCTATCATCAAACCGCACAGCTGCCCCAGCATTGCCCTCCCAGGTATCTACGTTTTTTGCTTGCTTCAATTCATGCAGAGATAACTATCATGCAAGATAGTAAGATAGTTCCCTGTTCCTCAAATGTATTGTTCAATAGGAGTACCCACCTGGAATAACACTTGTACCGATGAAGAGTAAGACATTACAGCCTTTCCATACAACTAATCTTGTGGTAGTACGAGCAACCAGTGGTGCTGGTGGATCGACACGCTCTGATTTTGTTACTTCTGGGGATGCCCTGATCATAGATCCTGGATGCAGCTCTCAGGTTCATGCAGAGGTAAGATCAAATTCATCAAATTGTGTTCTTAAAAAATCAATGTATAATGATACAGGAAATATCTTTGACTTAATTATCTTGTGAAATGCATCTTCCACCTTGGCCTTGTTTCTTTTAATTATTGTAGTGTATTGTTGAAGATTTTCAGAGGAGTGCCTTCCTCTTATCTTATTTAGGGTACCGAATTTTTCAAGACAATACTGTGTGTGTACTGATTCTTCCTTTTGATTGAATAATTACATCTTTATTATGTTCAGCTTGCAGATCTTGTCAAGTCCCTTCCAAAAAAGTTATTAGTCCTTGTTACACATCATCACCATGATCACATTGAGGGTATGATTAGAAATGTTTTATTTAGCATTTCTTTAGTCTTTCGATATTCTAATATACTGATAATTAAGATCTTACCTGGGAGTCGAATCGTGCTGGAGAAATGTAGTTATGTTATAGTGCCGTTTATGCTCTTTACTATCAGGCGTATTTGTCCATGATAAACAAACTGAATTCATTTTGTTCAATTGTAGGTCTTTCGGTCGTCCAGAGATGCAATACTGATGCTGTTCTTTTGACACACCAAAACACTATGAATCGCATAGGGAAAGGTGATGACCTACATCCATTCATTTCTTTTTGTCAATTTTGTAAAACTTGCCATCTTCTTTGCGGAAACATATCCATCTTCTCCTTTGAAAGTTTTGAAATCAGTTGGGAAGCATGATACTTGAATAACTGAATAGGTATCTTGCAAGTAAAGAAAATGTCTTCGTTGGTCTCAAACGAACTACAAATTTAGCACCTCAATTAAAATAGGATAAAGTCCATATATCAACCCTCAAATATGACCCTAGTCTAGAAAAGAACCCTGAACTTTGAAACCGTTCACTGTTCCCTCAAATTTGTCCACTTTACAACCCTTGGTCGAAACTGGGGTGGTTTCCGATGATGTGGCATCCTAGTGGCAGCGGTCCCACATGTCATACTATTGATCTCTCTCTTGTTGGCTTGCTGCTCTCAAGCTAAAGCCAAGAAGTCACATGAGTCCACACTCCCAGCTTCTCCTCCTCGAGCTCGTCAGCTGCGTCATGCTTATGACGCGTGCAGTCGAGCAGTGATAAGATGGCGGCCACGGACGCCGTGCTCGAGGCCTTCAAGCAAAGCAGTAGGAGATCTTCCGCATCACCTCGCTCACGACCACACCGCTCAGCATGGTGTATGACGAGTCGACCGAGTGTCTGTCTTGGTGCGTCTATAGCCTTCCGCCATCTGTGATTGCCATGACCCGCGCCTCTTCACCATGATAGTCCACTGCCATGTCCCATGCCATGCTTGCGATGGAAGGAAGCCTTGCCTGTGTTGGCCATGTCCGCCGAGTTCCGCTGTTGCGTGCGAATCTCCTTGTCGGGCCAACGGCAAGCAAGCTTTGAAGTGAGCACGGCCGCACAGCACTCTGCTCTGCTCTCTCCCTTCCACGGTTCCAGTCGGCGTGTTATTTCCTCATCTGCAGACATGGCAAAAGGATACCATCTTGGCTCCACGTGTTGTGAAACCATGCTGAAAATCGTCCAAGGGGGCCAGGTGAATGGATTGGCACAGTTGTAGGTTGTCTTTCGATTGGCACAGTTGTAGGTTGTCTTTTGGACGGTTTCAGAGTTGAGGGTTGTTATGTGGACTTTTTCCATTAAAATATACTTTCTGGACAACCTTAGACAAGTTGTCCTTAGAAATTGGATAATCATTTGAATAGTTTCTTCTACATTGAAATGGTAAACCAGCTATAGTTCATACCAGTTCTGGTTTTCCTGAATGATAGCAGATGTATCATAATCTGTCGCATAATCAATTTAATCACTATCATTTCACTAACTTTAGCTACCTTGCGTCCTGTACTGTTGTCAGATTATTTGTATTATCCACACCCATCTTTTATTCATCTCAGTGTGCATGCTGTATAGGAAATTGGTCGGTTGGCTACACATTGGTAACTGGTGGTGAGACTATATGCATTGGCAACCAAGAACTACAAGTTGTTTTTGCTCCTGTAAGTCAGTATCTTGCTTGGATAATTGTTCTCATAAATGCCAACAATCTTTTTTTACCAATGTATTTATTGGTAAAAACTTTTCCTCCTGTTAACACAAGATAGTTCATTTGATTGGTCCAATCATTATTAAGTTTATGAACTTCTCAACTTTTTTGCCTTAGCAAGGTCCTATCTAGTTAAGGGCATGTTAGGTGTAGTATTTGTTTTTTGTGTGTGTGTCGGGGGTGGGGGGTGGCTGAGGTTGTAGGTGAAGGAGGTGGGAGAGGTGACATCGACGCATGGAGAGGAGGCGGCGACGCTAGGGCTTTTTCCCATATGGGCACAACTCCTCTCATTATGTAGAGAGGCAAGTTACTTGACACCCAACGAAACCTAAGGATGTAATCCACCCTGCCTAATACAAACCGGCATTCCTAAAACTTATCCCTAATACTACCTCCATTCTCAAACATGTCGTTTTAGAATGCTTGCAGTCAAACTTCAAAAACTTTGACCATTAATACACATAAAATTGCTAGGATTCAACACATGCAAACTATATGAGTGGATTCGCCGTGAAAATACTTTTATATTATTATATATTTAACATATTTCAGTAAGAAATAATTATAAAAAGTAATGTTAAAATAGGTATATTGGAGACCATGTCGATGTCCTAAACAACAAGTAAAAGAGAACAGAGGTGGTATCATAATAAGATAACTTGCCGGGCGAAGCCGGCTTGGATAGGGAGGGAGAGGGTGCGTCTGCACCCTAAGCCAGCCGCCCCTCCCCTGGCGGCATGGGCAGGGAGGCGGCAGCCCTAACCCTGGCGGCTGCCACCTCTGTGTTGGGCCGACCCATTAGGCCCATAACAGGGCCATTTCATGATTCAGAATTTCAAGGATCTGTAGCAGTTGACAGTAATACATGTATACTGCTTGGTAGCTAGCAAACGTTTTGTCTTTTACCATGCTATTTTTCATATTGAATTCTTAACAGCAAATATTAATAGATATTCTTGAAAACCACTGTAAATTTTGTTTCATATGTAATTTAATCATCTACCAAATCAAATGCATTCTTTAATTCACTTTTTCCATTTGAGTCCAAAGCATATGTTGAACTAATTTGATTTCATAAATAATAAAGCGGTGCATCACATGTAGATTTCAATTCTGTGTATTCTTTTTTCGATCCTCTTTAATTCCTCTCTGTTTTTGAATCCCAGGGTCATACAGATGGTCATATGGGGCTCCTCCATGTTAATACCAATGCACTAATTGTTGGAGATCACTGTGTAGGGTAAGTATTCTTCAGCTTGTTAGTTCTAGCACAGGTAGATGCTATATGATCTTCCAGTGTGAAGACTCAATGTCAATGGTCACAGCTTCCATTTGAAGATCACAAATTCACAATGGCAAATAATTTTGTACATGCCCAATTGATAGAAAAGATGACATGAACCTTTGAAATTTTGGAAGTGCTGAATTTTGCAGAGTAATATATGCCTTAGTGTAATACACAACTTTAGGATGTAAAGGATTTAACTGATCTCCCAGTGTTGTAGCAAGAAAATATTGCATTTCTTTGTAGTTCTCTGAAGTGGTATTGTAAAATGGTACAGATCAAAACAAGAATCAAAATGAGCATATTCATCTTTTAAAACAAGGTGGTACAAGTCAACTTTTGTACACTACTATGTACTGTGAAAAACTTCAATGCATTATGTGTGCGCAGCTGGTTGCTTAAAAAAAGTTTGTTTTCCCATTTTCCAGGCATGGAAGTGCAA
Source organism: Phragmites australis (assembly GCF_958298935.1). Lineage (NCBI taxonomy): Eukaryota > Viridiplantae > Streptophyta > Magnoliopsida > Poales > Poaceae > Phragmites > Phragmites australis. The sequence goes on from NC_084922.1 coordinate 5,509,594, forward strand.
CTTTAGACAGTAGGTCTGGTGGCAACATGAAGGTAACTTTATAGTACCAATGTGTTTGAATCTCCCTCCCCAGTCCCCACCCCTTACCCCCGGCCGCCTTTTTCCCCTGATGCGCTCTTGCCTCCAGAACCAAGTTTGATCTGAAATATGCAGGCCTACTTCGAAACCACATACAAATTCTTGGACTTGTCACCACATGTGTTAATTCCAATGCATGGAAGAATCAACCTATGGCCTAAGCATATGCTTTGTGGATACCTCAGGTACAAAAACTAATCACTTCTGCAGACTTTATCTACATGTTGCAGTTCTAATATTGAGATTTACTTTGGGATTTTCTGGTCAATTCTTTGTGGTCTGTTTCCTTCTTATCCCTACATGAAGTGATTTTTTTATAGCATTTTTGTTATGCATTTCCTTTTGCACTCCCAACTCTTGAGCGCATATGCAAAACTACAACACACTCTTTGTTTTCTGCCTACATCAGATAGTTTGTCCCTTTTTTGAGATGATGTGGACATTCTGATTTAGTCTGTGTTTACTGCTTTCAGGAATCGAAGGGCTAGAGAAGCCTCCATTCTGCAATCCATAGAGAATGGGGCCCAAACTCTGTTTGAAATAGTTTCAAGGACTTATAATGATGTAGACAGGAAGTTGTGGATTCCTGCTTCTTTCAATGTTCGCCTTCATGTTGACCATCTGAACTCCCAAAATAAACTACCCAAGGTGAGTGGTTGAAATATAACCATTTTGAGGGCCCGTTTGGGATCAAAATCCTTAGGATTCAGATTAAAGTTGAACTGAAATCCTAAAGATTCCTAGAGCAATCCCCTTCTTCCAAAAAGTCCTTGAGAGTTTTTCTCCCTCTGAATGCCTTAAAACATAGACTAACACAAATACATCAAATTTCTGGATGATCTGTTCTCTTTGATCTTGTAGAATTGTGCACGATCTTGATCTAATATGAGTATAGGGAAAGTGCTGTGGGATGAGCATTTAGTCAAATAAATCAGTGTGCACTTGAATGTGTTGATCTCAAGCCACATGATTAGTTTCTTATAGCAGGCCAGACTTGGGTTGGCTTATGTGGCGTTGATTCTCCAAAATAAGGCCACAAAATCTTGAAGGAGCATAAATTCTGATGCATATTTTCTACTACCCATGCACTCTCCTTGCTTATTCGAGTTTACTTGAATTGTTAGCCTATAGGTGTGGATGGCAAGCAATTTGCAACCTTAAACTACGCCTGACACATTTGTTGCAAGTTGCTTAATGTGTTGGAGCAAGAGTTCGTCTTGTCCTAGTAAGTACGGCGAGAGTTTCTTCTAAGGAGGAGACTTAAGTTTGAAGACGAAGTTTAAGAGGAAGGAACACCACAAATGTATTGATGGTAGAAAAATGGATCCTTTGGGAAGAGTATCACAGCGTGATTTGGTGTATTTTCACCTTTGTCTTTTTTGCTGTCTTACCCATCCCTTGCCTGGAGGGCCATGACCTCCTATTTATAGGGCCGTGCGTAGCTTGGCGTACAAGTTATCATAATGTATAAATATCCGGGATCTGATCGAATTACTGGGTCTTATCCCGGATAATTATCTTCTATCCTATCGGGGAGATAAATATCCATCGTGGTAATTATCGTGGTGCCTGCCCCCTGAAGGGGGCAGGCCGGTCGCCAACTGCGGTCCGGCGCCGTACTGTCAGGGGTGTCAGGACAGCCTTCATCATGCCAGGGTGTTAGAGCGACGTCCGCTAGCCTAGGTATTTAATGCCGGTCACCTCCTCGCAGGCAAAGTACGACCGGCTTTTTCCTTTTGGCAGATCTTTCTTGAGGCCTGATGACTCACCCAGTAGCTTCCGGGAAGCCGGCCTGGGCAGCGGGAGGCCGAGGCTTCGAGAGACTGAGCCTTTGGGAGGCAGGACTCCGAAAGGCCGGGGCTTCGGGAGGCCGAGACCTCGGGAGACCGAGCCTTCGGGAGGCAGGACTCTGGAAGGCCGGGGCTTCGGGAGGAAGAGGCTTTGGAAGGTCGAGTCTTTGGGAGGTTGGGCTGGTTAAGGGCATCCCTAGCAGCGGAGGTATCCCGTGCTACAGTACCCGCAAAGTACTGTAGCACTGGAAATTCGTCTCCAGCCGATCCCTTGTCTAGTGCTACAGTGCCACGGAGAGGAGCACGGTGCTCTAAATTTGACGGGTTACTGCAGCAGACGCAACACTGTAGCAATACTGTTCACAGAGGCTAACAGTGGGTTTGAGGGAGGAAAAGAGCAGTATAAAGTAGGAAATAGGGTAGTTGTTGGAGATGAAAAAATAAAAAATACTGTAATAGTGATAGGGGATGCTATAATAGTGTTTTTGAGGATGAAAATTTGAGATAGCTGCTGGAGATAGCCTAAGCCAAAGGGTCGTCGGGGGTCCTTAATAACGACCAATGCCAAAGGGTCGTCGAGGGTCCTTAATAACGACCCCCAACAGAATGTACACGTAATGCCATAATAATACAAGGCATTACCAATAGGAGTTATAGGAGAAAATCAGCGCTGCACTTTCGCAAATGGTATAAATTTATTATATAATGCGAGGATGACATATGTCTTGCCCTACTACAAGTTTGTGTTAGCTTTCATTATATTATACTTTACAACCTGAAAGTATGCATGAATCACTTTTGCAAGTTGCTCGAATGAATATATACATATTGCCATCATAGTACAAGGTATTAGTAACTGGAGAAAATCAGCTCAGTACCATCACAAAGAAGTATAAAATGGAAAATATCATCCACTGTAGGATGGCATGTGGATTTTCCCTACTATAAGTTTGTGTTAGCTTGCATTAGATAATCCATCAAGTTATGTCTTTCCTCGTTTGAAATGTACCTTCTTTCTAGAACTAATTATTTATTGATAGAGATGATTACATAGTTTGATTAAACATCATGCAGGATTTCTCCTTAGAAATGTACAATCAAAGTTGTGATGGTTTTTTTTGGAGCCTGGCATAGTCATATATGGCAGAAGGAACATCAAATTCGCTTTCTGAGTTGAATTTTGGGCTTCTCTGTTCGATGTATTAGCATTTCTTACATGACAATGAACAACCCAATCAAGAAAACCAAACGTTGTAATCCATGAAGTATATCCTGGCAACTCTAGATGATCTGCAATGCTGGATAAAATATCCGTTTGCCTTCCTTTCCCTCGTTGAAATAGGTGCTATCCTTTTCACCAAGTATCTATTTTTAGGGTTGGAAAAATTGGATTTCAAATTTTTACCGAATCTCAGTTGTTGGCTGGTAGTTTCTGACCGGTTATGGTTACCATCATCTCTCAATTCTATCTCAAATTTCTATGTAATTATCTAGAATTGTGTACACCATACAACATATATAGAGGAATGCAGACTAGCTAGGTCCATAAAAACAGATCAAAACATGTCTCGACTAGTAGTTGTCTACCGCTATCCATCAGTTACCACTGTTTTTTAATCCCAGTATATAATTATACCACTCTTCTGTATTTTTACAGAGGTTAGTATTGTTACTTTCAAAATAGCAAGATTAACATCCCAAATCGATGTGTGCAGGACTTCTCACTAGAGAAGTTTAAGGCCAGCTGTGGAGCTCATTTCATGTTCCGTTGGGCAGTGTCGTATGTGCAAACCAAGAGCTCTCCAGCTATCCTTGCGGCAGGTGCCCTCGCTAGTGGTTTGGCAATTGCTTATGCTCTAAAAAAGAACAGTAGCAACTAGCCATAGAATTCTCTCGGCAAGACACTGAGCGCCGGGCAGTGGAGCAGCAGCAGGAGGTGCGGTGATTGGAAGAAGGACGAATGCCGGTGCGGAAGGAGATGGGCAGCGGTTCTAGGATCATTGCCTTACTGATACCATGAAAGTATGAAAAGATTCACACAATGAATTTCCATTAATCATACATGATGTACATAAATAGCCAACCGGCTATGCATGGTCAATGCTACGGCTAATGCTACAATCAAGGCCAATCAAAGCTAATGAAAGCTAGTTATGGCTAATAAAGGAGATATTATTCTACCAATAATACAATGGCTGAAAATATGCTAACAGGGTGATCGCTGCGCACGCACGGCCACAACACCACACTGCACGACCCTTGAGGGCCAGAGGCGATCGTTTCACTCGCGCCGCATCCTTGCGGCGGTGGGTGCGTGCGAGGAAGGCAAAACACTTGCCTTAGATTATCCCCAACTATATTCCTTTCATTTCGTTCTCTCTTGATTCCCTTTCCTGTTCTCATTCTTTTTATTTCTCCTCATCTCCAACAGTTTTCCTTCGAAGGGAATTGCGAAGGGAAGGAGAGAGAATCCCGTCCTGAAGGGAATGACCCTGAGAATCTCGTCGTGAAGGGAACCGTGAAGGGAAACCGTTGGGAGCGCTGAAGGGAACGAGAATCTCTTCACGACGAGAATCTAACCATGAAGGGAATCCGTTGGGGTAGTCTTATGGGCTCCACGAATGGATGCTTCGGGACGCCTCTCGTCTTGGCGTCCCAAAGGTTGGGGTGGTTTGGGCACACACAAGGCCCTTGATATGGCACGGTGCAAGGAGCTTGACTTTCTTCACATAAGTTGTTATAATGTTCTACCATGATAATATTACCAAGTGATCCATGGTGTGATACCTTTACAACAAAGTTTTTTAGATGCCATTTTCTTGTTGAAAATTACCTAGTCGGTATTTTCTTGTTCCTCATTTGCTTTTACAATGAGGAATAGTCTAAATTACACTAGAAATATTGTCAGCTATACGAGAAAAATACCAGAGTATAGTAACAGCCAGCCACCCACTAATACCCGTCGGGATTTATCCTATGTTTTCCACATATATGGATATTCCACATGCGTTCTGTTCACGAGAAGCATCGTATCACTTCCGAGCTGAACAATTCTGTATAGTCCCCTTGCTCTTAGGGTAAGATTGTTAGAATTCCATTCATGGAGGCTACACTCTACAACCTGCTATTGGGGAGGAGAAAAATAGCCCATCCCTTATCCCTCGGTCTTTTCCGTGGTGCCGCTCACAATGCCCTATGAGGTTAGGGAATGGGATCTTTATAAAGATACGAGGAACAATGACATCCTAAGATGAAAGGTGAAGGTGAATTAGGACACTTAAAGATCTAACCGGCTCTGAAACTTCATAAGATAAACCTATTTCAATTTCTATCTAAATGTGTTATAGGTTTATTTAATGTGTCTATTCTACCACTCAAGAGTAATGCAACCTACTCTAGCAAAGTAAATTATAAGAATGCAAATATGAAAATATAAATAAGGTAGATAGACAAACTCGGTACAAGCGATTTTTATCTTATAGTATCGATGGTATGAATACCACCCCCAATCTACGTTAGAGCTTCACCAAAGATATGCTCCTAGTCATGACTCTTGAGTCACTAAGCCACCAAGGTAAGGCCTCAAGTCGGATGAGCCACCAAGCCATCAAGACAATGTCTCACCACTAGCATCTCTTCCAGTCACTTACCGTTGTGATCATTTTGGCGCTTGAGCCACCAAGGCAAGGGTCTCCGCGTCTCCGTACACATGTTTTGCCGCCGCTCCACACCAAGTAAGAGGGTCAACAAGCTTGAGCCACCAAGATCCAAGATGTCAGCGAGTCACCATGACTCAAAGGCATCGATATACCACTTGGTACAAGCTAGGATCACTCCTTGATCACTTCTTCAGGCTACAATACCTAGCTACAACTCACTCTAGGCCTATAAGCACTAAACACTATAATTTTGTGTTTAATCGTCTTAAATGATCATTCTAAGCACTTTGGTGGTTTAGATGTCTTCTCAAGTGTCTATGAGATTTCTTGGACTTTAGCAGCATGCCACATCTTCAAATGAATGAGTGAAGGGGTATTTATAGCCTCAAACCCACCAACTAGCCGTTTTCCCAATAGCTTAGAGAAGCTGTTAACACCCTCACCGGATTATTCGGTGAGTACAACCTCAAAAACTAGCCGTTGAAACTCTACTCAATGCCTCTATGAACACCGGACACTCCGATATACCTTTAAATCCATCACTGGACCTTCTGGTGAGTTGTCTTGAGTCATCTGAGCCTTTACAGCCTCTCCGTGTAAAATACTCTAGTGCATTCATCTTCAGAGCACCAGACCTTACGGTGAGTTGTTCTTCATTGTTCAACACCTGCAGTCGACTCTGCAAGAAATGCTTTGGTGCTATAATATGGTGTGTACAAACCAAGCATTGGACAATCCAATGGGTTGATCTTCAATCTTTTGCACTTATATTCTTCTCTACAGGAAATACTCCGATGTTATCCAGTGCAGATCACCGGACTATACGGTGAGGTCCTCAGCTTTCTCCCCATTTGTCAAAAACACTCCGGTGGTCTCATATCCTATTCACCGGACTATCCGGTGAGGCTATCAGCCTCTGGACATAATGCTCCAGTGAGTGCAAACTCCTCTGTATCGGATTATCCGGTAAGACAAATCTTCCTGAGACTTTTCTAATTCAATCAAACTTTATCCCAGCTACGGTGGCTTCTTGATGTATTGCATCCATGAGACCTAATGACATATATTATTAACAAATATGTTAGTCCCAATGACTATATTGTTATTAATCACCAAAATCACAATCATAACCTAATAGAGCCATTTTCGCTACAATCTCCTCCTTTTTGGTGATTGATGACAACACAACCAAAGTAAGTGGCAAATAAAAAAATGATATCAATCATAAAGAGCACAAAGCCTTACCATATTGCTTGGATACATGTTCTTACTATTTAGTCTCATTTGTTATCGCTCCCCCTTTCTACATTGCCATTATCTCCGTTGATTGACCCATGCAAGAACTTCTCCCCCTTTGTCAACCTAGGTGCCTCATGTTGCTTTTTGTATCTTCGTCTTCTTCTTCTCTTTGTCAACTTCGATATTTCTAGACATCTTGTATCTTACTTCTTACTTTGATAATCAACCTTCTCCCTCTTTATCAACAATCTCAAAAAGGATTATAAACATATGTTGAACTTGAGGAGAAACATTATAGCACATGAGAGAGCTTCATAAATCATGATCTAATGAAATGATACCAATTGAAATGATATATCGATTGTAAAGATATGAGGCATTGATATCAATTGAAAAAGACAAACAAAGATCATAATTCATGAAACTCACATGATATAACCTAAACTCGCTAGCAACACATGTTAGTCTCAAAATCATAAGACATAGGATATACTCCCCATAAAAATATCCATACAAGTTTTGAATACATGCGAGATATATGCACTTGTTATTAATAACCATGAGAAAGGTATCTTATAGATTGGTTCGTGGCACATAAAAGATACCAATTGTGAAACTAGTGTCATGAAAGAAATTTACAACTAACAAAACATGTAGGTTGCTCATAAGAAAGAGAGAAACACAAAAAACCTACCATATGAAAATCTACACTAAGTATTGCAATAAATTGAAATATACACGTACAATCCTAGACAAGTCAATGGTTCAAAAAGCATGAACTAAAGTCGAGCTAACATTACCTCATTACCTTTGGATGGGGATTTAGATATATGATGATCATGATCTTCATTAATGCGTTCAAATCTTGTACACTTAGCTTCTTTGCTTGAATCTTCACTTCATCATATGTGCCAAGTCTCCAAATCCGCATAGCCGCCTCGTGCTTCAAGTTTTCTTTGGAACTCAAACTGATTATGAATCCTTCATGTTGATGATGACTTCCTTAGGCACCCAAATGGGTTGGTTTCACCCCTAGTCTTTTCTTCCAACTATTTGTGAAACCACCTTGCCATTATTCTTCTTCTTGAGCTTATAGTGGTTGCTCTTGGTTTTGATCTTGTAGTTAGGCTTGGTGTAGATGTTGGAGATCTTGTTGGAGAGGTTTATAATTTTTTTTCTTCTTCTTGATCTACTTCTTGACTTTCTTGCATTGAAAGGACTTGTGACATTCTTGATAACATTTGAAGCATGTCACGGTGGACCTCTCCGCAAGCTTCTTCACCATGGTAGCATGATTATCTTGAGGAGGTTGGGCATGGTTCTTGCCCTTTAATCTTGTCAAGTCTTTTTTAAGCTTTTTCACTTCTTGCTTGAGCTCATCATTTTCTTGTACAATGACTTCATTAAATGATTCTATAAGAACATTCTCAACACATATCTTATTGCAAAGGTGTGAGTTAGATAAATCAATTAAATCATCATAAGAAGTATAAGCATCTACCTTAGGATTGAAATTAAATAGAGAGGTAGATTGCATCAAAGGGACCTTAGTTTGAGATTCAATACAATCAAATTTTGCTTTAAGCTCTTCATGCTCCTTATTTAGAAAATTGAATTTGCTCAATAATTACTCATAATTAGAAATAAAGGTAACATAAATGTCATTGGGGGCATTGAATTTCTTAACTTCTTTAGATTGTTTCTTAAGAGACCTTTATTGCTCATTAATCAAATGAAGGAGTTCATCATAGAAGGGAGAATCCTTATTGATTATCATCACTTACATCACTATCCATACCTTTTACCATAAGGCACTTGTGTGATGATTTGCGCGATGATGACTTGCGTGATGATGACCTTGAGGAAGAGTTTCTCTTGGAGAAGTGGATTGCAAAGCTCTCATCACATGAGCTTGAATCTTCATCTTCACTGAACAATCTTCTTATTCTTGCAAATTCTTTGGCTCTTCCTCTTATCTCCCTCTTGCTCTTGGTCTTCTTCTCCTTCTTGATGTGATCAAATGTTTTGACCATGTCTTTCATGGAGATTCAGTGATCAATCTTGATATTGATCTTCTCGATGTTCTTCTCCACTGGAGAGATGAGCTTGTCAACTTCGGGGTCCATCTCATCATCGCTTGATGTGCTCTGCTTATCATCTTTATTGCTCTCTTCATCCTTATATTCATCTCCTTCATCTTCGTTTGAGATTGACTCTTGCTCTTGCTTCTTCATCTTTGTCTTCATGTGTGAGTATGGTGCTTGCTTGCTTGTGAGAGCAAGATTCTTGACGTCAGATGAGGAAAAAGTTTCAACCCTCATATTTATGGTCATCTCATGGATAGTGATCTTGCCGAGCACTTGACCTGGAGTCATCTTCTTAATGTTGTGTTGTCATAAATGATAGAGACTGTCATCTTGTACTTTAAAAGAAGAGATTTAAGTAGTCTTCTTACCACTTGATAATCGTTAATTAGCGTCAAACCTAGCCCATCTATCTCATTGACAAGAATATTCAAACGTGAGTACATGTCATTAGTATTTTCATACATGTCATTAGTACATGTCCTTTGTGCCTTCATGAATTTTAATGAGACTAGTCCAAATATCATATGCATTGGTGTGAAAATAAACACGATTAAATGCATCAACATTTAAAGATTATAAAATGATACTTTTTGCTAATGCATCTAATTGTCTCTCCTTATTGGTGATGCGTTGCTTCATCTATTCCTTAGTGACTCTTCAAATATTTAGACTCTTGGCTTGCAAATAATAAGATATTAATATTTTTCAATAGGGAAAATTGTTGCCATCAAAAAGTGGAGCACTATGGGCATCTATTCCAACCACGGACGTCACAACTCTAGGATATTAAGCCTATCAAGAGTACGAGGCTCTGATACTAATTATAAGGAACGGTGACGTCCTAAGAGAGGGGTGAATTAAGACACCTAGAAACCTAAACCAAAATGGCTCCAAAAACTTCCCAAGATAAACATATCTCAATTTATATCTAAATATGCGATAGGTTTATCTAGTGTGCCTATTCTATCGCTTAAGAGGATTGCAACCTACTCTAGTAAGGTAAATTGCAAGTATATAAATGGAGAAACGTAAATAATGTAGAGAGACAAACTTGGCGTAAGGGATTTTTATCCCATAATATCGATGGTATGAATATCATCCTAGACCATGTTGAGCTGCATAAAGGATATGCTCCCGGTCGGCACGACTCTTCCGATCATGGCTCTTGATCTACCAAGTCACCAAGATAAGGTATTAAGCATGATGAGCCATCAAGCCACCAAGGTAAAGTCTGACCACTAGCCTCTCTTCCGGTAACTAGCCGTTGTGATCACTTTGGAGCTTGAGCCACCAGGGAAAGAGTCTTCGTGTCCCCGTACACGTGTCTTGCTATCGCTCCACACCAAGTCAGATGGTCAACAAGCTTGAATCACCAAGGATTAAGATGCCGGTGAGTCACCAAGACTCTAAGGCACCGACGTACCACTCGGTACAAACTAGGATCACTCATTATCTCTTCTTCAAGATGCAACATATAGCTACAACTCATTCTAGGCCTATAAGCACTAAGCACTATAATATTATGCTTAATTGCCTTGGATAATCACTTTAAGCACTTTGGTGGCTTGTATATTTTTTCAAGTGTATATGAGCTTCCTTTAGACTCCAGCAGCATGTCACACCTTCAAATGACTAAGTGGAGGAGTATTTATAGCCTCAAACCCGCCAACTAGCCGTTTTCCCATTGGCTCAGAAAAGCTGTTAATACCGGATGATCTGATGAGAATAGTAGTACTAACACCGGATCATCCGGTGAGTACAACATCATAAACTAGCTATTGGACTTCCACTCAAAGTCTCTGTGAACACAGGACACTTCTTTGTGCCTTCAAATCCATCATCAGACCTTTTGGTGAGTTATCTTGAGTCATCTGAGCCTTTGCAGTCTCTTTGTATAAAATATTCTGTTGCATTCATCCGGTGTCCATTTTTATTCACACCGGATCATCCGGTGAGTTAAACCATCTCTTATTTTCCCTGAAAAATGCTCCGGTACAACTAGCTCTGTAATCACCAGACTATGTGGTGAGTTGAATTTCATTCTTTAGCACTTGCAGTCGTCTCTACAAGAAATACTCCGGTGTTCACAAACCAAGCACCGGATATTCCATTGGATTGATCTTCAGTCTTCTGCACTTGTATTCTTTGCTATAAGAAATGCTCCAGTGTTACTCTGTGCAGATCACCGGACTATTCGGTGAGGTCCTCAGCCTTCTCCTCCTTTGTCAGAAATACTCTGGTGAGTTTAACACACGGAGCACCGGACTATCCGGTGAGACTGTTAACCTCTGTGCATAATGCTCCGATGAGTGAAAACTCCTTTGCACCAGACCTTTCGGTAAGGTTAATTCTCCTAGAACTTCTCCAATTCAATTAAACTTTGTCCTAGCTATGGTGGCTTCTTGATGTATTGCATCCATGAGAACTACTAATATATATTCTTGACAAACATATTAGTCACAATGACTATGTTATCATTAATCACCAAAATCACAATAATGACCTAATAAGACCATTTTCGCTACACCCAAGATATTTACCGCTCCTCTGTTGGTGTACATGAGCCTTCTCCTCACTCTTACCCACGAGTTTCTAACGCTTTTCAATCTCTTCTTAGAGGCATTGCTCGACGTGGATTTTACAATGACTCATATGGTTTTGATCCACGCGTAAGAGGCTTTGAGTCTTAGCACTTTGGCAGATCACGTTTTCCTCGTCGTGGTTCTCATCCCCAGCATGCTAGTGTTGATCTGCATTCACCTGCTTTCATTGCTTCAGGACGGATGACCCAGTACTGGATTCCTAAGGGATTCCTATTTAACCCCAGTACTGAGCCATCCACCTACTATTCTTCTCATATGTCGGTGACAGGTCAAGGCCTGAAGAACAAGTGACTCATTGACTCTGGTTATTCGTGCCATATGACCAGAGATGCATCATGGTTCTCCAGCCTCACCCTGATGAAATGGAATGAGTACGTCACATTCATAGATGATCGGAAAGGAAGAGTGAAGGCCAAAGGTATGGTAAGAGTGAATGAGATTTTCACTCTCGAAGATGTGGCTTGGGTGGAGCATCTGAGATACAATCTTCTCTCAGTATCTCAGTTGATAGATGAGAACTTGGAGTTGCGTTTCAAACGCGATACTTCTTAATTTCTTGATTCTTCTAGCACTTTGATTTGCCAAATTATTAGAGTTGGGAGAGTTTTTGGAGCTGATTTTCTGAGTCTTTTGGTTCTTCTTGTTGTTTTATTGCACAACCTTCTTATGAGCATTGGATGTGGTAGCGCAAACTAGGGCACATGAGTTTTGATTTGCTTACTCGTTTGAGTGTCCTAGGTTTGATTTGAGGATTGCCCAAGATCAAGTTTGAGAAGAATCTTGTTTGTGCTCCTTATCGTTATGGCGAGATGTTTGCTGTTCCTCACTCACCAGTCAATCTGGTGATAACTAAACGATCGGGAAAACTTCTCCATATGAATACTGTTGGTCCATCCCGGGTTTATTGTGGGCGGGAAGTGGTATGTTCTTGTCATTGTTGATGACTTCTCTCGCTACTCTTGGGTCTTCTTTCTTGTGAGTAAGGATGAAGTATTTTCACACTTTCAGAGCTTGGTTTTGAGATTGTTCAAAGAACTCCCTGATGCATCGAAAGCAATTTGAAGTGATAATGACACCAAGTTTAAGAACTATCTCTTCGATGTTTTCTATCTTGAGTATGGCATTGAGCATTAATTTTCTACCCCATGTGTTCCTTAGCAGAATGACGTGGTTGAGAGAAAGAATCGTACTTTGGTGGAGATAGATAGGACGATGCTCGATGAGCATAGGACTCCTAGGAATTTTTAGGCTGAGGCCATTAGCATGACGTGCTACATCTCAGACGAAAAAAAGAAAAAAAAGGAAGTGTGGAAAAAATGACAAGAGGATATTGGAATATCAATTTGCAATCGAATTTTCTTGTGCTCGATCTTGAACTTGACGTGGATAAGTTCAAGTCATGTTCTTCTGAAGGTATTTTCTTGAGGTATTCTCTTCATAGTCATTCTTACAGGGTCTTTAATCTTGACACTAACACCATCATGGAGTCCTGTGATATGATCTTTGATGAATCAACCCCTTGTGCAAGCCTTGTTTTTGAGTGTGCAAGTGACCATGAGATGAGCGAAAGAATTTTTGTAGATGGCGATCTTCTAGCTTTCGGAGATGATGAGGATGATCCACCACTTTCTACTACCACACTTGCTCCCGAGCTAGTTCCTGCCACTTCTACACTAGCAGAGGGTCCTACAGCCTCTACTTCCACTTCAACTGCTTTCGAGCCTGCACAACAATGTTTGACGGGGAGATCATCTCGCAACGAAGCTCCTCAACATATTCAACGATGACACCTTCCACAGATGATGATCGGCGACATTAATGAAAAGGTAACGAGGTCCAACTATGCTAATTATGCTCATTTCACTGACTCTGCATTTGTTGTTTCCTTTGAGCCTCATGATGTTGGACATGCTTTATCTTATTCGAGTTGTATCAATAGCATGCATGAAGAGCTAGAAAACTTTGAGGGGAACTAAGTTTGGGTCTTTGTAGAGCCACCCTAAAATGTTCATACCATAGGCACCAAATGGGTTTTCAAAAACAAAGAGGGGGAGGATGGGTCTGTAGTAAGAAAAAAGGCTAGAATAGTAGCTCAGGGTTTCACTCAGGTAGAGGGGATATACTTTGGAGAGACCTTTGCACCAGTAGCTAGGCTGGAAGCCATTAGGGTCCTCATATTTGCGGCATCCCGAGGTTTCAAGTTGTAACAAATGGATGACAAGACTACTTTCCTAAATAGTTTCATAGAGGAAGAGGTATATGTCAAGCAACCCTCAGGCTTTGAGCATCCCAAATACCCTCACAGAGTATACAAGCTTCAGAAAGCTTTGTATGGGCTTAAGCAGATACCTAGGGCTTGGTATGATAGGCTTAGATCTTTCTTACTAGGGCATGTATATGTGATGGGGTTAGTTGATAAAACTTTATTCACTCTTAGGTATGACAATGATTTCTTACATTTCAGATTTATGTGGATGATATCATTTTTTGTGTTTCTTCTCATGCACTTGTGGTCAAGTTTGCAGAAACTATGAGCAGTGAGTTTAAGTTGTCGATGTTGGGCAAGCTCAACTTCTTCCTTGGACTTCAAATCAAGTAGTGCAAGCAAGGCACCTTCGTCCACCAGGCGAAGTACACCAAGGATCTGCTGAAGAAGTTCGACATGAGCGATACAAAGCTATTGTCGACACTGATGGCTACCTCGAACATGCTTGATCTGGATAAAGATGGCTAGGAGGTGGACCAGCGGGAGTACAGGAGCATGATCGGCTCCCTCCTGTACCTGATGGCGACAAGACCCAACATCCACTTCATCGTATGCTTATATGCTCGCTTCCAGCCTTTACCAAGGACGTCTCACTGCCAAGTGGTGAAACGCATTATGAGATATCTCAAGCACACTCTCGAGTACGATGTTTGGTTTTCTGCATCCTCTTCGCTTTCTCTTCGTGGGTTTTTAGATGTGGATTTTGCTAGTTGTAGAATTGACAGGAAGAGTACCTCTGGTATTTGTCATTTCTTGGGTACTTCTCATGTGTGTTGGTCTTCTTGCAAGCAGTCTAGCTTCACACAATCTACTGCTGAAGTTGAATATGTAGCTGCTGCTAGTTGTTGCTTACAGATTTTGTGGATGGTTGCTACCTTGATGGATTTTGGGTTAATTTCAGAAGTGTGCCACTTTTGTGGGACAACACTAGTACCATAAGCTTAGCCAGTAGCCCAGTTAAACACTCCATAACCAAACACATAGATGTGAGATTCCACTTTCTAAGATATCACAATGAGAAAGGAGATATTGAGTTGAGCTACATATATATCCAACACCAGCTAGCCAACATCTTTACCAAGCATCTGGATGCAACAAGATTTGCCTTTCTAAGTGATGAGCTTGGTGTGTGCCATCCCTATAGTATTGTGTAAGGGGGAGTTGTCTTTGTATATATTATATCTTACTTTTTATTGCATTTGCATTGCATAGCATTGTATAAGATAATCATGTTAGCAAGCTTCACTTATATGTTCTGCACTTTCCTGTACTAGTTATGAATTTATACTAAGTATAGTAGATGTATAACAATTTGTGCAAACATAGACTCTTATTGAAACATAACATAAATTTTGCTGAGCAAACTTGTCTTTTCTAAGAATGAACTTAAAATGTGAACATAATCTCTTATTACCCTTGAATATTTACTTTAGCTTGATCAGTGCTTAAATTAGGACTAGTTCTGAGAAAAGCTTGTGCTAGGCCGTTTTGTTTAGTTCAACGGATTATGGGTCTTTGACATTTGTCTATGTAAATCTTTAGCCCATGATTAACCCTTGGGAGAATATGTGCTCTTTTGTGTCATAAAGGCACAACTTGTTTTGGCTTTATGAAAAATTGTATATCTCGAATCCTATGTTGAGTTAATAAAATGAATGATCAAGTTTTGAGCTAAAATTGAATCCAATACGGTGGCTTAAGGCTTCATGTGGTTTGTTAAAGAAGTGAACCCATGGTTACTTAAATCTCACTTGAGGATAGTTAAATAATCAAATAAGAAAGTTCACTTGTGCTTTTTAATTTGCTAAGAATGTTCTTTTTCATGTTGTCAAACTAAACCTTGGATTGATATGTGAGTATTTGCATAGCCTGTCGGATTTAACTTGGTTGCCTAGTTTGAACTTGACATCGCACTAGTTTCTTTAATCTTTGTATTGATTATAAAACTATGGATGTTTTTGTGGTGATATGTTTTGGATAATTGAACAATATGATCAAAACTTACTTCACTCCCGGTGCTTGTGATATGACCTCATTTTGAGACTTTGTGCGCCTTTGAGTTATATTGTTTATTTCTCATAGTGCTTTGACATCTCTAGTGCTTACAAGTGCTTTGTGATCTATATACGAACCTTTGTAGACTTGCATTTTATTTATACATCTTTGCCATTATCTTGTATTCTTGATGTTTGTATTGCCAAATGGGAAGAAAATATGCCCAAAGATATTATGCATAAATATTCAACAAAGGGGGAGAAAATTGCATTTATCTAGAAATGAAAGGAGAGAAAAAATAGAAAATATGCAATCATCAAGGAGGAGCATGTATTTTTAGATTTTTGAGTTTTTGTTGCTCGTTTGAGGTTTTTGGCTCGTCTTTGTCTCTCTTAGTGTTTTTGCAACCTTTATTATGTCAAGTGATATATTTTACTCTTTTTCGAGTTTTTTTTCACTTTTATGAGCTTATCTTGTTTTAATTTCTTTAAACCAAAATATTTGTGCTTTGAAGGTTGTCAATGCACTCATAAAGAGGGAGATTGAGAAAACAAGTTGAAATGTGTCTTGGTTTACTTGTGATTAGTGATTGATATTAATATTTATTTGGTTTGATGATCTTTGGTTTTGTATGAGTTTTGATGTGATTTGAATTGATTTGGGATTTCATTTTAGCATATTGATTATGGACTAATTGAAATTAGAGTGAGAGATACGTGTTTGCTTGTCTAATGATATACAGGTGATGGATGCAACTTGTTGTTCAACGGCGAGATGATCTGGGCTAAACAGAGTGCTTGGTGCCAGGTGATCAAGGAAGTCGGGCGGAGTTAAGGATGATCCTACCTGAATACGTGGAGGTCAAGCAAAACATAGAAGACGACGTGTTGACAAAGTCAAGCAAAGTGGATACCGGTGCAAGTGACAAAGCGACCCGAGGGATCGGGAGCATGAGAGACTTGACGACTGTCAGGATCGGAAGACAGAGTATACATATCAACATCGGAGAGTTTGCTTAAGGTGTAAGCAAGTGGGGAATCACGCTTTGAGAAGCGTACTAGGGTTTTGCGGTTTTTTCTTAAAACTGTGAGAGGACTGGAGGAGTACGTGAAACCATCACGAAGTTTGTATTGAGACGAAGCTAAGTCGTGAAGACGTCACGACCATCTAATGAATTGAGAAAAAAATGGACCAAAATACTCTCGATGGTAGGTAGGAGTGTACTACAAGAAAATGATATTTTGAGAAAAAAGCTATAAAACTTAGGGGTCAAGTTTCTTAGGGTTATAAATAGAGGAGTAGGGCTATGAGAGTAGATGAACTAGCCATTTTGAGTCTCTTTTGTCATCCATAGGAGAGCCTTTAGAGGAGAGGAAGATGAATGCTTAGACTATGTATTATGTGAGAGTTTTATGAGGAAAAATCTTTATTTTTCTTCATGTTATGTGCTCACCTCCTTTTAGTTTCCCTCTATAGTTCTCTTGGAAGTTTGCAAGTTTTTCGGTTTCCGGATTTAATTTTCGTTTTAATTTTTGGCTGAAATTTCAGCACCTTATGAGGTTATTATTCTTGTTGCTAAAGGTATAAAACTCGTATACACACGTTTATGTGATGGGATTTTGAATTTTCTTTTCTCTAAACAATCAATTTAGAGAGTTTCGTTGCTGAATATTCATCTTTTCTTGTTTCTTTGCAAGTTGTGTTCTTTCGAGTGCTAAGATATATAGATTGATTTTAAATAGAATCTATGATTCATATAATATCTGTGGAGTCGTGCTGTCTCGATTTTTTCTTATTAAAATTTCTTTCTATTTTTATTTTCGTTTGAATTTTGAAGTGCGTTAGATGATCCAAATAAAAGAAGATCATTAATTTTATAAAAAATTGTTAAAACATCTATTTAATTTCTCTAGTCGCTCTTGTCGATCCTAGTACTGCATTTACATGCACCCCGATCCCTCCTACAATGGTTCGCTGCCAGACGACTCTGTGTTCTATGGCCGCATGATCCCGAGACAGGTAAGTTAACAAACAAATACTCCCTCCGATTGCAAATGTAGGTCGTTTTAGACTTGTGCACAAGGATTAAGAAAGTAGATCAAATGACTTTGTTGCCCTTCATTTATTCTGTATTGGAAAAGATAACTCATTTATTTGTGAGAGTGGTAGCATTTATTAAACAAGGGCAATACGGGAACAAAAGAGAAAAAAATGCATAAAAGTTCGAGAATGACTTATATTTAGAGAATAGTTGAGAAGGCTAAAACGACCTACATTTGCAATCAGAGGGAGTATATAACATGTCTTTCGTTATCGATCCTATGCTGCAGCTTCCAACGCAATCATATGTACATTCTATGCATGCAGAAAACAAAATGGGGAGACCTGACCTTGGTGGAGGCGGAGCATCGCATCTTGGCGAGCGCTCTCTTGGACCACGGCAACACGCGCTTCGTGCTTCTGTTCGAGGCGTGCATCCCCATCTACAACTTCTCCACCATGTATGCCTTCCTCACCGGCTCCATCACTAGCTTCGTCTACAACTATGAGAACGGCGACTGCCGCCCGCGCTACGACATATTCTTCGTTGAACACACCATCACCATCGAGCAGTGGTGCAAGGGTGCCCAGTGGTTCGAGATGGACCGGGCCCTTGCGCTCGAGGTCATCTCTGACGAGACCTACCTCCTGATGTTCCGCACCGGGCGGAGCGAGTGTCTCATCGACGAGCACTACATTCCGACGCTGGTGAGCCTACCACTACTAAAAAACTATTTATAGAGATGGGTGGTAATTCGTTTTCACATACGTTTAGCGCACCCGCCTGTGGTCGAAGGCCTGTAGAATTGAACGATTTTCACAGACGCAAAAGAGACAACTTGTGAAAATCTATTACAACAGACAGTTCACTTAAGAAACCGCAGGAGGCCCTCACCAACTGTTTAGATAGTTTTTTTAAATAAATTATCTGTGAAAAGGTATCTTAGGTGTCAAAAATAAGTTTTTTATAGTGTGCTGAGGTGGAGGCAAAACGCCAACCGGACCCTCACGTATGCGGACTGGAAGCGGCCGCAGAGGATGCACCTGCACACCCACGAGAGGACGGGAGTGACGGAGGAGCTGATTAAGGAGATCAGGGAAGATGAGGGCAACCGCTGCTTCTACAATGGCGCCAACAACGGGATCTGAAACAAGTTCGCGCGCAAGTTCGCGCCGGACACGCTCGAGCCGCTCCTCCGCTTGGCTCCCAAGGTTATGGGGTTTTGGTGAAATGATGATGATTGTAGTACTGTACCAGTCGGACCAAGCAAGCTAAGAAAGAACGGGCCGGATCTGATCCAGCTTACAAGGCCTACGAACGAAAACGGCCTAGAATATTCAAACTCGATGATAACCCCATAATTTTTCTGAAATTACACGATATAGCGACTTTATTAGAAGAAAAACCCTCAAGAATTTAAGTCCGATAGGTTTGTATTTTCGGCACTTTTTACAAGTAAAAAGCTTCTATTTATTATTATTTGCATTGGAATGTTGTGAACTAAGATTTTTTATCTTAGTCCTCACAGTTCTGAATTTTTGTGTTATATATTTTGTGGTGATATTCTAGTAACCATAATTAATTAAAAAGCATGGCTTTAAGCATACGAGCTCTCATATTTTGAATTCTTAGTACGCTCCAAGAACATCATATTTTAGGGTGATGCTATATTTCAAGCGCTTGAAAACAGTGTTGATCCCAGTCAAACGATTTCCACTGTACGATCAAAATATAACGCCCATCATCTTGTCTTCTTCCTCTAGCCAGCAAAGCCATATTCCTCTCTCCGCACTACTGCTCTCTCTGCTACACACTCCCTCGCTCCACCCGTGTCCTCTCATCTCTGGTGGTGTCCCCGCTGCCGGATCCACATTCGTCGCTCCCACCATACTAACCCGGCTATGCTAGTTGGGACTGTCATCACGACATCCCTATTCGGGCACCACCCGTTCGGACACCACCCATCCGGTGGTCCTTCGTCGCCCGCGGCCAGCGGCATTCATGCCGTCTCACCGCACTAAAAGAAATCTGACTATCAATGATGGCATGCTATCGTCACAGTATAACGATATTTTTATCATAAAATAATAATAATGGCGTATTTTCCGCACCACACGCTTCGTTACACACTCTACGTCATAGAATATACTTAGTGACGAAGTCCATAAAATCGTCATGGGATGTCTTATATTTTATGATGATTATACTGTTGTAATAGAAGAGAGACCATTCGGTAATATTTTATTTTTCATGCAATGTGAGATTAAATATTATTATTGGCACGTGTTTCAGCACTAAAATTCCCACAATTATTGCTTGTCTCTGACAAATAAAGAAATCATTATATAGTTCTCTCTACATCATCACACATCCCATGAGACTATTAGTAATATAAAAATATATTATAGAACAATCTAAATATTTAGACCATCTCATTACATCAAGTCAAAAAAAATCACAAAAATATAGACAACATAGGTCAAATTCACAACTACAAAATATAACCATGTCTACATTTTACCATGTATGATTACCCTGAACTATTTGTACATGTTCTATTGAAAACATGAGTAACGTGAACCATACATTCATCAAAGACTTCAAAAACTATCTTGATCGCCCCCTTATTGCTGCTAGTCTCGTTATGCCGGGTGCCGGCGAAGACATGGTGATAGTTCACCGAGCTTATCGACAACCTCATGTATAGGGTGATAGTCAGGACCGCAATCAGGTACAGCACCACGTTGTCGGTCTTGGCCATCCTCGATGGGCTCCTCAACCTCACCAATTCCATCCTGGATATATAAAATTTTATTTTAACACAGGAGACACTTAAATTCTAAGGGGTTGCTGAAATTGGTAACTGAGGACTTGAGGCTTATGTTGTACAGATTCATACTCACTGTATTTCTACAAATACAACTAATACATACTTCAATAAATTTAGTAGTAAGTTCTTTTTTTTAATAGTTAAATATCCATACAGCCAATCTAGTATTAGTTAATTAGAAATTAAAAAAATACAAAATGGATTATAGGAGTACACAAGAAACATGCAAATGTATGTATGGTTGCAATAGGATAGAATATAGGAGTACGTGATCGACCACAATCCAATTTTATTAAACTCAAATGGATTACAGTTGGAACAGGTTAAGTTTTGCTCATCTTTCTGCCAATTTTATATGGCTCAGTGTGCTGATATAAATATCTGCTCCTACCAACACACCAATTGCTTATAATACTGATATGCTATTGCTATTAACCATTTTTATTTTAACCCTCTCCACTAAGCACTTAATAGACTTAAACCTGAATAATCACTATGGTATATCGGGTTGGGCTTAGTGACAAAACAAATTTCGTCATTGAGGTGTACTTAGATACCGCTTCATATTTTATGTGACGATGATATATAGTAACATCACAAATAATGGACATTCGATAACGATGGTTATAGTTTGTCATAGACACACCTGACAAAATTGTTCCACTACGAACTTATGATGAAATATCTTGAATCGTCACCAAATAACCCTAATTTTGTGACATTTTTCAGATTTTGTCAGGACTATTTTTGTCATAAATAATCAGACTTCTTGTAGTGCCGCCCGCCCCCATACCCGCCTCCTCCGTAGGGAAGGCCTACCGCCTGCTGCCCTCCCTTTTAAACTTGGCAGTAGATAAATCTCTACTGGAAAGCAGTCACTGTCAACCCCACCACCGTCACTGTGTTCACACCCTTGACTGATTGGATCACAAATTTCATGCACATGAACTCTAGAAAGCGTGCATATTTTTTTAGTTTTTCTGTCATTTGGTGAATTTTGGGGCATAGTTTAATGGGTTAATAATTGAGAAAATTGCATAATGACCTGCATTAATCATAAAAAATCTTGAGAATTTCTAGGAATACTTTGTGAATATATATTATTTTAGTATAACAAAGTTTTAAAAAGTCACGTCCTTCGCTCTCAAGGCTTAGAAATTACCATGTTAATTGATAAAAAAAAAGAAAGAACAACGGTTAATTCACGTGGGACCAAGCAAGTTACAACTGTTTAGATCTAATATAAAGAAGTTCGTATTTGAGCTGAAAGCATGTAACCAGCTGAAATTAGGACTCTAGAGTCTTATTTTAATAGTAATCTTTTTGAGATCTAATTGGATAGTAATCTAAATCAAAATTGTCCGATGGCGAAACTAAAGGAAATAGGTCCTCTCGGGAAGGCTGACACGCACGGTCGGAATCAGTAATCATCGGTAGCATCGATCCGTGCTTTGCGATTACGAACAGGTGAGAACGAAGACCGGGCATAGACGGGAAGGAAACCACCGGCGCCGCATTCGGCACGGGCGTCTGTGAGGTTCCGGTGACGGTTTCTTCTTCAGCGTTGGCGTGTCATCTTCGTCGGGTCGTGCGGCCGGTCTAACACGCGACCAGTCGGGTAATAGAGTTTCTGTTTAGAATATTGTAAGGGAGTGGCTTAGTCAATTGTTGACAGATTTGGCCCAACTAAATCTATCAGATTTTGGACCGTTGGATGGACCACGGTTGAGATTGGAAGCTCAACCTGCATCACCTCTACCTCATTCCCACTAGCCGCCTCCCCACTGTATCGCCTCTTCGTCATTCGTCTTAGCTCCTTAGCTCCTCCCTGCCCCCACGCGGCAGCTCCCCGTCACCTTACCGGTGTCGTGCTCGGCTCCGGCGCTGCTCACCCACCTTCTTCGCTCCTCCCTCCTCCGCCATTTCTCTCCCTCCTCCGCCGTCACCGCTTCTCCTCCCCACGCTCTCCCGCCGCCACTGCCTCCCCATCCGGCTCCAACGGCGCCCCCGCCGTCGGATCTGCCGCCCTCGACCGCCGCCATCACTAACCCCTCCTACCTCGACGCCCTCGCCGCCATCCCCGCCCAACCATTGGTCCTCCGCCGCCCGCGGCCGGGGGCGCCCCCGTTGCCTCGCCGCTCCGCCCCTGTGGCTGTCACCACCGCCGGGTCGACGGCCTCCCCCGGAGCTCCCTCTAAGTCGACAACCCCTAAAATCCTCTTGAAACCCGAATCCTAACCTTGAAAACCCCAACTCGAATCCGAAGGGAGCTTGCCGGAGAAGAAGACGTCGTCGGGGATGATGACAGCTCGCCGGAGAAGAGGGGCATGCACGAATCTCCATACAAATCATAAGGTACGAAATTCGACGGATTCTCTCTCTTTTGTCGACAGACAAATAGCAATTTGGATATTGTAATAAGTATGGATGACCATTTTTACTATTTGCACACTGCCATTTAATTACCTGCTGTAAATTCATTACACATACTGGATGTAAGGAACCTTTTAAAGATCATCAAGGCAGCCCCTAAAGGAACACCTAAAGCTATGGCTGCCAAGAAAGCACACCCGCTACACTTGATGAGGTATCACCTGAACTCGATCTTGAAGATTGAGTACATGATTGATCCCGGAGGGATCACTTTAATCTCGAAGGTAAAGTTTGAATGGTTGCCTCTTCGCCACCGGGACTAGAAGACTATGGAGGATTCGGAAGCTGCTCTTCACCATTTTTTCACTTGCACGAAGCTTTGCACTTGACTTTTGGTCCGTGTTTCTTGTGTGTATGCACAGTTGATTAATTGACAGGTTCCTCTTACGTTGCGCTCCAAATAGGGGGCATTTGTTTCTCCCCATCGAGGAGGCCATATTTAGACAATCGATAGATAAGATCCGCATTTATAAACGTAATCCATAATGAGCAAAGGATGAACCTAGATAGATTCACTACCGGAGACAGCTTCTTTGCCGAGTGCCTCAGGCACTCGGCAAAGGACGATATACACTCGGCAAAGGTTTTGCCGAGTGCTACACTCGGCAAAGGGCGCTCGGTAAAAAATTTGTCGGCAAAGACCTCTTTGCCGAGTGCACTTTATCGGGCACTCGGCAAAGGCTTTGCCGAGTGCTAATCTGACACTCGGCAAAGTCTTCCTCTTTGCCGAGTGCCACCTGGAGGACACTCGGCAAACAGGCCATCTTTGCCGAGTGCCTGGACCGTGAATCTCAGCAAGGTTTTAAGCAACTTCTTCGGAGATTCTTCGGTTTGCAAGCATCGTACGTGATAACTTGCTTAAAATCTTCTCAAATTTTTATGACAGCCTCCACATATGATATCATGATATCTTGACAAGTTTCAAGATTTTCGGACTTTGTTTGCTTTTTATACAATTTAAAAACAACTCGATCGCAAGTTCGTGGTCATGTTTCGTGACCTTGATATTCGAAATTGGTGGTATGTTCCTGGATACGGTCTCACAATATACTAAATAACATGAATATCATTTTTCCATTCATTTTTTTTTATTATTCGAATGACTAGCAGTTATAATTTGAATTATCCAAGAAAATTTAATTAATTGAAATGAATTAAAGAAATATAGAAAAAGTCCGAGAAATGTGCCACATTGGAACATGGAGTAACAGGTACTGTATGAGGACTGTAGAAAAAATTTGGGGGCTAAAAGGGGGGAAAAAAATTAGGGTTTGCCGAGTGTTAAAAATTACACTCGGCAAAGACCATCTTTGCCGAGCGCTTGCTCTCTGGCACTCGGCAAAGGTACTCCTTTGCCGAGTGTCCTATTTCTGGCACTCGGCAAAGAGGGTCTTTGCCGAGTGCCAGATGTTTGCCGAGTGCTTTACCTCTGGAACTCGGCAAAGAGGGTCTTTGCCGAGTGTCCGATAAAAAGCACTCGGCAAAGTATGGGACACTCGGCAAAGACGCCGTCTCCGGTAGTGATTGCTTCCTACGTATCTCCTACTTGATAATGGGAGAATTAGTGAACACACTACAAACTTTTGCAGGAACAAGCAGCCATGCTGATTTGCAGAGCAAGCAAAACGGCATTGTGGGAGAGTGCGTGTGTAGGTCGCCTCAACGAGGCAGTTGACTTGCAACTGTAGTAGTATAAGAAGGGCATATGCATTTCTCTCTCACGTATAGGGTTCCTGTTAGCTTGAGGCTAAGACATGAAAGACACAAACAAGCCCACGCGGATGTTCTGCTCAGACGGGAAACTCGTGTATGTGGTACATATGCTTCTCTTCTTCTCCTTGGGATTCATCCTGGGCATAACCTCCAACGACGCCAAGTTTCCGAACTTCTACCTCCCTTTCATGCCACCGTTGCCCTCTCATGCGCCGTCAGCACTTCTGCCGCTGCCGCCTACATCGTCGCCACCTCCGCCGCTGCCACCTACACCATCGCCACCTCCGCCACCGCTACTGCCTGCACCGTTGCCATCACCTCAGAACCCGCAAGCCGGGTTGATGGGCTTCCTTGCGCCGAGCGGTGTCATTCACAACATGACCGACAAGGAGCTGTTCTGGAGGGCGTCCATGTCGCCGAAGGTCCACCGCACGCCGTACCACCGTGTGCCGAAGGCTGCCTTCATGTTCCTGGTGAGAGGGGACCTACCGCTGCGGCCTCTGTGGGAGAAGTTCTTTGCGGGGCACGAAGGGTTGTATTCCATCTACGTGCACGCCGATCCATCTTACACCGGCTCTCCGCCGACGGACTCCGTGTTCTATGGTCGAATGATCCCAAGCCAGGTAATAGATAGAGGAAACTGAAAACAGATCTCATTCCGCAGTTTGCAACGCAAGTACGCAACTACACATATATTCGGTGGATGCAGAAAACAATGTGGGGATACTTGAACCTTGTGGAGGCGGAGCGTCGCCTCCTGGCGAACGCGCTCCTGGACCACGGCAATGAGCGCTTCGTGCTGCTGTCCGAGTCGTGCATCCCCGTCTACGACTTCCCCACCGTGTACGCCTTCCTCACCGGCTCCAACACCAGCTTCGTCGACAGCTTTTTCAACCGGGGGCGCTACAACGACTTCTTCGCCCGCCAGTGCAACCTCACCCTCGCGCAGTGGCGCAAGGGCAGCCAGTGGTTCGAGATGGACCGAGCCCTCGCCATCGAGGTAGTCTCCGACGACACTTACTTCCCGGAGTTTCGCGAGTACTGTGACACCCATGATCCCTGCGTCATGGACGAGCATTACGTCCCGACGCTGCTGAGCATGCTGGGGTGGAAGCGCAACGCCAACCGGACGGTCACGTTCACGGACTGGCGGAAGCGGGGTTTTCACCCGCGGAGACACGGCGCGGCGGACGTGACGGAGGAGCTCATCAAGGAGATTAGAGGAGGCGCGGGCAAGAACTGCACCTATAACGGCAGGCCGGGCGGGATCTGCTTCGTGTTCGCGCGCAAGTTCGCGCCGGACACGCTCGACCCGCTGCTCGCCTTGGCTCCCAAGGTTATGGGATTTGGCGGCTGACACCCCGCGAGATTGTATTCAGGACGTCGCATGACACAGAGAAATTTCATGGTTTAGAGATTGCATGTATTTTATTTCCCTTTCTTACCCTCAATGAAATAGGTGATACCCTTTTTACTAAGTGATCCAGCGAGGCTCTATATGTGAACGTACACTAGATCCGTCCCTCTTAATATTCCTTAGACCTATCAACATTTTTTTAAAGGAAGTTGCTAATTTTCAATCGAGTGAAAACAAGAATATGTATCACTTGACAACATCAACCGTTGAATGAAGATCTAATGACTGATAAAAAAGAATTGATTCACAAGTGAACAATATTTTTCTATAGTAGAGATATATACAATTTTCTGTGCATGTCAGATAAAAATCACTGACTGAGTACAGATCAAAAGACAGACGCACGATCGGATGATCGGATGGACAACATGTCGAGTGAAACAAAACTTTGATTTTAGTCGATTGAAACGTAGTAAATCTATTTTTTAAACCAGGTTCAACAATTTAAAAACCTGGCATGGCAACAATTGCGGAACCTACCTCAACAACTTCTGAAACGTGTCAACATTTTTTTATACCTAATTTTGCAATTTTTGAAATTAAATCTAGTTCAACAATTTTTTAAACCGGTCAACAATTTTTAAAACCTAGTCCAACAATTTCTAAAACCTGTCAACATATTTTAGCCACAAAAGAGAAGTGGTCAGCTAGGCAGAATGGGAAAGTTAGCCCAGAGTTTGTGTGTGTTAGCCAACAACAGAAAGTCAGTAAAAAAAAGTAACTGTTCACTAAATAAAGATCTTTTGAACATTCTCTGTAATCTATTATCTAGGTTAAAAATACTATATTTGAAGAATTTTAACTAATCCCAACCGGCAAAGGGTAGTTTGGCCGGTTATATTCTTTCTCGAATTTCTTGGAAATTATGTAGAACTTTGTGCACCGTGCAAAAATTAAGAGTGCATACTAGCTAGTAGATCAATAAAAAATAGCACAAATAACATGGCATGGCTACCCGGTAGCTGTAGTGTACCGCTACCCATCAGTTACTACAAGGTTTTTTTTTACACTCTGTATGATTATGCTTTATTTTACAGCCGTTAGCAGCACTGTTACCTCCAAAATTGCACGGAACGGTGTATGAAGGACTTTCTAGTAGAGAAGTTTAAAGCGAGTTGTATGTCTGTGCAACTAAGGTAAGGCAACAATAAGGCATTCCTCATCCCGCTCATAACGTCTCTTGTCCCCAACCCCATTCCAGCTACTAGGGGCAACATCCATCCGAAATAGGAATAATTAAATTTTTATCACACATTTCGGTAGAAAAGTATTAAATAAGTTATTTAAAATAGAGTATCAAAAAATATGTAATGTTACTGACAAAGTACCTTTAGACAAAGATATAAGTACCGATGTATATACGTGCAGTATATGAAGGATACAACGAGCAACGAGGAGACACTCCTGCTTCATGCCAAATTGCCAATATAGTGAGTCAGGAATAATTTCTCCCTATCCTTGACTCACTATTCCCTGGTGAGTAATTTTCCACGGGTTAATGAGAAACCGATCCTATTGCAATCGATCCCTATGTGCAAGTCGTGGTAGCTTGGTAGGTGCCCCCGACTATGGTTTGGCAATCACAAGTAAAAGAAAGAAAAATTATGTCATCGTATCATTGTAGTTTTGATTTTTGCCATCTTTTATAATTATTCGGTTCAAGTCATTGGTTTCAAAATTGGTAGCGTCCTGCCACTAACCGAAAAGAAATAAGTGTTCGGTCCAAATGTACCAACTCATACTTGACCAGATGCACGAATTAAACAACTTAACTGGACGATGCTAATTCACGTGAGTCGGTAAACTCGTGCCCCTTCCGACACCTTTCTTTTCGGAAACTTTTTTTCCTCCATGTTTTTCTATTTTTAGAAACTTTTCTATTAAAACTTTAAGAAAAAATTTAGCTTAAAACCTTTGAGAAAAAGTAAAAAAAAACAGTTTTTTTAAAAAATTCATGAGAAATTTTTTTTATATCAAAATACTAGTGGGCTTTGTGGACCGTCTCGCACGGATGCGTAATTTGGACTACTATCGCACGCCCGTGGAACAGGATTTTCCTAACTTGACCGTTTCTCTTGGACGGTAACACATATTTTTTATTCTCAGAAAAGCTTATGCTAACAATATGTCAGGTCAAATCGTGAATTTTTTAAAAGGAAAACAGAATAAGAGGACGTCTAAATTTTTAAAAATATTATCTGATGTAAACCTCATCCCACTCAGGACAAGTGTCCATACTAAATCTCAGTTTGAAACGCTGGGATTCCACTGACTAATTACGTGGTTGCGTTAATGGGCTAACCCACTAAACCGAGTACATAAGTCAACCTTTGCACGTTATTAGTCACTCATATCGAGAAGCTGTTGACCCGGAGTATATGTAAATAGAGAACATCCATTACAAGCTATCATCCATTTTTAATCTCGTTTACCGCACTCATTTGTCTCATCCCTAAGTTTCCTTTTGTTGAGATTGAAATTCAGACAA
Source organism: Phragmites australis (assembly GCF_958298935.1). Taxonomy (NCBI): domain Eukaryota; kingdom Viridiplantae; phylum Streptophyta; class Magnoliopsida; order Poales; family Poaceae; genus Phragmites; species Phragmites australis. The sequence goes on from NC_084922.1 coordinate 5,538,233, forward strand.
GGTGAGCCTTCGGATATGAGAATATCGAAGGGATTTTAGAGTGACACGTGTTATAGGTGGAACAGTCTTTCGATCCCCTTTCTGGGTACAGTGTGACCCTATTTATAACTCGTACTTAGCGACCACAGGTGCGGTTTACAAATTCTACCCACTCACCTGCTACATTTTTGGAATATCCGGGGGTATTATGGTACAAATGAGTCTGATTACATAATTACAGCCGTACCCTGGACGACCGAAAACGGGCCCACTGTCCTGCGGTGATTCCTGCCTCCGAAGATGTATCGAAGCCTTCTCCACTCAGATGTCCGTCAGATAACCTTCGTCCCTCGAGCGAAGGTCGGCTCGCATCTTCGCCCGCTGCGATCGCTCCGGACTGCGGGTCTAGACTTCACCCGCCAACTGAAGGTTGCCTTCGTCTTCTCCGGTACGGGAGATCAAAGGTGCGGGCGTGCCTACACCCTTCGACCGACGGCGCTCTACGATCTTCGCCGTTTACAGATGAAGTCCCTGAAACAAAATCACAACGGCAAGCATACAATATTTTTAGTAGATTTCATAGTTCCCTCCGAAGAGGGGGCGGGAGATCATCCCCAACACCTTTCTTGATCAAGATGCCACATGTTTTAAACAGAGTATTTGTCTAATTGGCCTCTCATTAGAAACCCGGTCGTGTTTTGATTTTCCAATATATCTCATAACTATATACTATCTCTGTTTTTTATTTGTTTTTATTAACTTTTTACGATCTTTGAAACACAATTTTAATTATAACTTTATATCAACATACACTAATAATTTATATTTTTATTGTCTATTTTAATAACTTTAAACATATTAATGGTACGGTCAAGTATATATTGTAAAAGGATAAATAAAAAAAAACAGAGGGAGCAATAAATTGAATAAAGAGAAAATGGCTACACCTAACGGAAAGCAAAGTATGAATAACTTAGTGAATACTACTAACTTTTGCACGAACAAGCCATGTTAATTTGCAGGGAAAGCAAAGCGGAGGTGTGCATGCGTGGATGCGTCGTTGCCTCAGTGAGGCAGTACGTAGATCGATTAGCAGCACTAGTACCTAGTATAACCAGGGCAGCTGCATTTCTCCGTCGCGCATGCCGCTAGCTTGAGGCTAAGCCATGAAGGCCACAAACAAGCCCACCACGCGGGCGTCACGCCCAGGCGGCCGGAAACTCCTCTTCGATGCGGTACTGATGCTTCTCCTCGTCTCCTTCGGATTTGTCCTCGGCCTGACCTCCTCCAATGCCATGTTCCTGAAATCCTACCTCGCTTTCATTCCACCGTTTCTCTCTACTACGCCTTCTAAACTTCCGCCGCAGCCGCTTACGCCGTCGCCGCCGCAGCCGCCACAAAAGCCGCAGATAGAGTTGGTGGGCTTGCGTGCGCCGAGCAGCGCCATGCACAACATGACTGACGAAGAGCTCTACTGGAGGGCGTCCATGGCGCCAAAGGTCCGGCGCACGCCGAACCGCCGCGTGCCCAAGGTTGCTTTCATGTTTCTGGTGAGGGGGGAGCTGCCGCTGCGGCCATTGTGGGAGAAGTTCTTCACGGGGCACGACGGGCTGTACTCTATTTATGTGCACGCCCATCCCTCCTACACCGGCTCGCCGCCCACGGACTCCGTGTTCTATAACCGCATGATCCCAAGCCAGGTAATTAAGCATAGCTTCTTCGTCATCGATCTCGTGCTGCAGTTTGCAACGCAACTATATACATATATGTTGAGGATGCAGAGAACGAAATGGGGAGACGCGAGCCTTGTGGAGGCAGAGCGTCGCCTCATGGCGAACGCGCTCCTGGACCTCGATAACGAGCGCTTCGCGTTGCTGTCCGAGGCGTGCATCCCCATCTACAACTTCTCCACCGTGTACACCTTCCTCACCGGCTCCAACACCAGCTTCGTCGACTGCTACGAGAACGGCGGTAGCCGGTCGCGCTACAGACCCTTCTTCGACAGCCGCAACATCAGCCTCGCGCAGTGGCGCAAGGGCGCCCAGTGGTTCGAGATGGACCGGGCCCTCGCGCTCGAGGTCGTCGCCGACGACTTCTGCTTCCCGGCGTTCCGCGACTTCTGCGTCGGGCGGAGCGAGTGCCTCATCGACGAGCACTACCTCCCGACGCTGGTGAACCTGCTGGGGTGGGGTCGCCGCAACGCCAACCGCACGCTCACGTACGCGGACTGGAAGCGGCCCATCAACCGGCACCCGCACACCCACGGAGCGGAGGAGGTGACGGAGGAGCTGTTGAAGGAGATCAGGGAAGACGGGGGTAACCGCTGCTACTACAATGGCGCCAAGAGCGGGATCTGCAACCTGTTCGCGCGCAAGTTCGCGCCGGACACGCTCGAGCCGCTGCTCAGCTTGGCTTCCAAGGTCATGGGCTTTGGTTGAGACGATTAGGATTTGTGCCATAGTATTCTTTGCGTTTTGGCTGATCCAGGTTGTGCTGGAATTGTACGCCGAGTGTCCAGCATAAGAGAAAAATAAACTGAAATTTTTTGCGAACCCTCGTGAAAACGGGAGCAAATAACTGAAAAATCACATTGTTTCTGGATAGCATGTCCATCAAGATCTGTCCTAGTCCCGTATACTACTTGTCTTTCATGTGTAACTCTCTCATATTGATTACCGGTGGATAGTCCCGCTCTAGCATTATCGTCGTTAGAGTGTGAGCAATCCTTTACCTTATGACTATACTCATCATACTCACTGCACCTCTTCACAGGGCCATTAACTTCAGCTTTATTCATATCGTTACGAATACGTCTAGTCTGTGGCCGACCACCTTTTCCATAGGGATGTCTAAGCAACATCATAGGGGTAGACATATCGGCATATCTCTATCGTAAACCGTAAAATCACCATGTGTACTGAATCCATGGAACTCTCTGGTCCAAATCAACACCACATTTTCCTTCAAGTAAAATTGTGACATTTATACTGAGCTTTCCACACCCACTTATGATAATGCAGCTAGCAAATGAGAACATGAGACATGTAAAAGCTTTGGTTAACTGCAGGAGCATTCGCACCATCAATTGAAAATTTACCCTACGTTCACCTCATGAGTGATAATTCTGGTATCGCTCCCCACTCCTTCTTTTGATCTCAGGATTATCTCGAAGCGGTGCTCATTGACGCCCATGCTACGAACCATATGTTGTACTGCCTTCATATTCTTCTTTTGCAGGTACTCCATCATACGTTGGGCATACAGTGTACGCAATGTTGTATGTTGTATCACAACAATAACATGCCTCTTCTGGTAGTAACCAATAATTTCGTACAATATTCCCTCAATGATTGCAACAATAGAGAGTCCACACAGCCCTCTGATGATCCAATTGTAAATCTCTGCTATATTGGTAGTCATGATGCCATACCTACCAAATAACATCAAAACAAATAAGTATCAACTTTCAAATATACCAGTTCATACTACACATATTCGATAAAGACGTAGCCCAGTACACGAACCTAGCACCTTAGGTGTCATAGAGTAAGGACCACTTCTCCTTTGGCTTTGCCTCAATCTAGTGCGAGAAATATTTGATGTTTCTTGCCGACCTTTTTCTCATATTAGAAGGATCAATACCTTCTTTAAGTGGTGGCAACGCCTCCAATACAGTTTCATCACCAGTAGCTGGCTCCTTATCTCTCTCTTGCACATGCGTCCTTATTTCCTTATCCAACTCATTCCACAAAGTATCAAACTTGTGACTTTGATTCTAGCTGCACAGCCACCTGAACATGTCAATCAATGCTTCGCTCTTAAATTGCTTGTGAAAATTTGCTCCCATGTGAGGCATGCACCACTTATTTTCAGGTCATTCCAAGGGAATGGCTTACTTGAGTCTTCTTACAATGTCTTTATAGTAGATAAGATTTCAGCATACCAATCATGTTTGATGCAAACGTTAGGTCGATCACGTACAACCCTAACCTTAAGATGCCTAAAAAATCAGAGCCAGCTCAACCTACTCTCACCCTCCATAAACGCAAATGCCAAAGGAAGTAGCTGGTTATTTGCATCAATACCAGTTGTAGTGAGAATCTAGCCTTTGTACTTTCTAGTCAATAATGTACCATCCACGCAAAGCAAAGGATGGTAATGTTGGAAGGACTGAATACACTGACCTAAAGAAAAAAAGCACGCAGGGAAATCCTAGGCTGGTTTTTATCAAGTTCAGTCTCCTTGAAAGCAGTGTATGTGCCAGGGTTTCTGACCTTCAGAATTTCAAGCATGCAGGCTAGGTTGCAATAAGAAGCCTCATATGTACCCCACTGATTCTCCAAGGTTTTCTGCTTTGCACGTCAAGCCTTTTGATAAGTAGTCTCATATTTGAACTGTCGTAATATTGATCGTTGGATGAACGAGCATTCCATGTCCCGCTTATGAATAATCTCAATGGACAATTCATTTGCAATTAGTGTAGTAGTGAGGTTGTGGTGCTTTCAACCAACATTTTTCAGCATACAATTGTGCTGAACCACTCATGAGGCTACCTAGTGGGTCGAATGCTTCGGCTTGTATGCATGAACATAAAAGCTGCATCCAGGAGTTCTGCACTTGACATTGTATTTTCCTAGGCTTGAGACAACAACAAATACCTCTTTGTGTGATGTCACTGCCCACCGTGCCACTGCATCATTCATTTTAGGCTGATTGGGGAGCACCTGATTTAGGTGAACCATATTAGAACCATATTCCCAAGGGGAGTCATGGTTTTGCATAACTTGCATCCTGACTTTGTCAGGCAAGTTCCATTCTTCTGGGATGACAGTATTAGAGCAGTCATTGTTTGCATCATTCTCATCATCACCATCATCTTCATCTACAGATTCAAATAAAGCTTCTTCCTCATGAATTGCGTTACGGTCCACGTTCTCGAGCTCAACAATGATTTCTTCAATTTCCTCTCCTGTATCAACCTGACCCTCCTCAACCTCTGCTGCCTACCTATGCACAACAACCTCTGCCTCGGTCGTCTGCCTTTGTTCAAGTTCCCCCGTCGACAGTACATACTCGTGTGTATCCTCTTCTTCTACTGGTATTGCTGCACTGCTACTATAATCCACTTCTCTTGGACATGGTTGCATCGGGATATTGAACTCAGCCTGACGCTGTCTGCACCACTCCAACCATTTCAACCACTTGTTCGTTCGATACATTAGCTTTAACTCCTAACAAACTGGATTTAACATATGAGTCCACATGCATTGCGTCATAACAGAATAAATCTGAAAGTCAAGCTAAAAGTATTGGGTGAACCACATTTTCATCTCCTTCATCCTTGTACCCTTAGGGTTTGGGTGCTCAAGGATGGTAAATAAAAAATTGCTCAAATCAATACTTGATGGACCATTACGGATTTGACCATTTACGTAGACTACTCTAAGATTTATAGAGTTTGACATAACTATCACCTAAAATATATCAATTAGAAATGAAATTAAATTACATTCATACAATACGACTAACTTAAAATTGACTAACACAATGGCCATGTCGACCATCGTTTCTGGTCCTACAATGAAAAGTACTATAGTCTTCGTTGCCTAAAATCTAATCAATATTACTGTCCTAACTCTATATCAGGGATATCATTATAAATAAACATATTACTAGCACAAACAAATTGAATATATTTAATTATCAAGAACTTATTAATTAATACCATTTGATATTAAAATTTTAATATAAATACTTCGGTGCTGCATTACTTTTTGGATCCTCTCTTTGTTTTATTGTTTTCTGTTGCAAACCACTAGTCCTAAGTCCAAAATAACTAGAGTATAGAGATCTAATATTTGCACGCACATATATTTTATTTTCTTAACATCATACTAAAAATAATCTAATACAAAGATTTATAACTAAATCAACATTTACAAAGAATATTTTCTAATCCCTAATTTAATCTAAATACACATAGAGTGATAAACATCTATCTAAAACACAAATATAAAGGAAAAAATTACCTTAATATTCTTCTTCCTCCTCCCCTTCTCCTTCCCCCCTCTTTCCTCCTTCTCCTTCCTCCTTCTTCTTGTCCCTCCTCCCTTCCTCTTTTTATTCTCTCTTCTCCTCTCTTCTACTGGCGCACTCCCTTTCTACTTGCGACTCGCGGCAGCGAAATGCGACAGGCGCAGCCGTGCGAGCGCAGGGGTGAGGGGATATAAGGGCCCGAATTTTTCGGCCTCCCATTTGGCTTAAGATAATTGAGAAGAAGTTATTGATTGCCTAATGTAACGATCATGAGAAGGTTTTGTATGCTGCACATCAGCCCACGGGTCTTGCCGATGACTGGTGGGATGCTTTCTGCAACACCCATGAGGACTAGGAGTCAGTCTGTCGGAGAGTGAACTCCTGTCGCAGGGATCCCGAGAGACCCCTTTTTAGAGATTCGGCCGGGGGGATGATCCTAGAAAAGCTTGCACGGGAAATGAGCGGAAAAGGAAATAAAATGCGATGGCTTGCGGGGACACCGGGTTTTTGGACAGGTTCGGGCCGCGCGGAGGCGTAACACCCTACTCCTGTATGAGTGTTATATCTATCCTTGAAGGAGATCCTTCAAGGGTATATCTGGTTCTCGAGGGAGAGCTGTTTACAAAGAGCAGGAGGCTCTTATGTTCTAGCTAGCTGGTTTCTTGATTGTCTTGTGATCGGGGGTGGTGATTTCTTGTTCTTCGACTGACCTCTTGTTTTTCTCTTGTCCTCCTCTTTTCGTTGTTCGTCTCTCCATCCTCTCTAGCGTCCTCCTTCCTTTCCTTTTATAGATGCGCCGACCTCGACATATCCTGAATGGGAAAGAGGGGATGCCAATGCCCAGGTGCCACGGAGAAAGGCCTAATCATCTCATTTTGGCGAAGTGACAGGGGCGGTGGAGGAAGGCGGCGCGCATTCGACCACTAGCCGCTGCGGAAGCTTCGGGGTGCCACAAAAAAAAGGCCCACCGGACAGCCTCAGAGGTGCCCGGTGCGCCCACTCTGTCTTGTTCTCCTGCCAGGGCAGGGTGGCAGGCCGAGTGCTTCGATTCTGGTAACGTTATCCCGAGGTGCGCAAGTGGAAACGGGACGGGACCCGTGCATTTAATGAACCCACGCCCCCCAGCCAGGGCATGGCCGGGTCTGACACTGGGGCGTGGGCAGCCGAGAATGTCAGGATGTCAGAATGCCAGGCCACGCGCGCCTATTAAATGCGGCATCGGGCCCTTGACTGGATGACACTCTGGCGACGGGGCCCTTTGAGTCTTTGAACGATCTTGCGCGAACCTTCTGGGGACCGAGTCCCCGGGGGCTGCCACGTGCAGCCCCGAGCACTATTTCCCGAGCATCTTGGGGGGACCTTCGGGGCACCGAGTCCTCGGGGGCTGCCACGTGCAGCCCCGAGCACCCTCTCCCGAGTACTTCAGTGAGACCTTCGGGGCACCGAGTCCTCGCGGGCTGCCACGTGCAGCCCCGAGCACCCTCTCCCGAGCACTTTAGAGGGACCTTCGGGGCACCGAGTCCTCGGGGGCTGCCACGCGCAGCCCCGAGCACCCTCTCCCGAGTACTTGAGTGAGACCTTCGGGGCACCGAGTCCTCGCGGGCCGCCACGTGCAGCCCCGAGCACCCTCTCCCGAGTACTTGAGTGAGACCTTCGGGGCACCGAGTCCTCGGGGGCTGCCACGTGCAGCCCCGAGCACCCTCTCCCGAGCACTTTAGAGGGACCTTCGGGGCACCGAGTCCTCGGGGGCTGCCACGCGCAGCCCCGAGCACCCTCTCCCGAGTCTCTGCTTTTACCTTGCAGGGTGGTGATATGTGGTGGGCGGCCGGTTTGGCCTCGGGACTTAGGGACCCCTGGTTCTAAATACACCGACAGTAGCCCCCGGGCCCGTTTGGCAGCTGATGGGACAGAGACTGCGAATGGGCCCTTCGTCGCGACCGAGGTCAAGGCGGGCCGAATGCCACGCGGCAAGCTTTCCGGAGGTGGCCCCTGCGGTTTCTAGACATCAAGCAGACCCCAACGGGCAAATGAGTGGACGCGTGTCCATACAACTTCCGAGGGGTGTGATAATCATACGGGCGGCCCGTGCGGTTGCCGCGCAGGAGCAAAAACTCCTTGATGACATCCGCGCGGGAGCCGCGCGGGAACTTGAAGACGCCGCCCGCCTGGCCGAGGCGTCGAGGCGGCAGGCTGCCGATGCCCTTGCCAGGATGGGGCAGGCGCAGGTGAGGGAGGCGGCGGTCACGTCCCGGGAGCGGCTTGCAGAGGAGCGGCAGGCCGAGCTGGCCCGCCGAGAGGGCGCGGTCGAGAAGACGCGCGCCGACCTCCAGCGCTGGGAAGACGACCTCCAGAGGATCAGAGGAGAAATCAAGCGCTGGGAAGAAGACGTCTCCATCCGGGAAGTGGACAACGCGCTGTCTGCGTCTGACCTCGGAGCCCGGGAGGACTCGGTGGTCCAGCAGGAGGAGGCGCTGGCCCGGCGGGAGAGTGAGCTGAGTCGCCGGGAAGGCGAGCTGAGTCGCCGGGAAGGCGAGGCAGCTGCCGCGGCGGCCGCCGCGGCTACCAGGGCGGAAGAGAATGCGAAACACGAGGCGGAACTGACCGCCCGTGAACAAGCCCTGTCCGAGGTGGTGGCCAAGGCGAAGCAGGATGCTGCCCCTGCCGCAGCTGGCGGTTCTTCTGGTCCGGCCGGGGACCAGGGACTTGAGGCACAGCTGCGGGTCGCCAAGGAGAAGCTCGAGGCGGCCTTCGTCTCGCGGGTTAACCTGGTGCAGATGCTGGAGGATATACTCCGGCGGATGCGACGGGCCATGGAGAAAGGCGGCCTTGGGCGGCTTGTCGGCGACACGAAGGGCGACGGCCCCGCACGGCAAGTGCTGGAGCTGCAGCAAGTCTGCGAGCGCCTCGAGACCCTGCCCTGGGCAGTCCAGGAGCTCGCTGCCCGGGAGGGACGTGGCCTGGCTCATGCCGTGGCTGAGCATGTCCTGGCCTGCTACCGAAGCAGGGACCCGAACTTCCCGCTGGAGCCGGCGCGGGAGGGAGTGGTCGAGGCTGAGGAGGAGGCCGCCCGGGCAGCGGTTAGCAGTACCGCCTCTGCGGTGGCGGCCGGCTTCAGGCGGGAGGTGCCACCATCGCCAGCCCCCGGGGACGACTCAGAAGACTCAGCCGACGCCTCTGCCGCAGACTAGGCCGTCGGCGCCCTTATCTTTTTTGTTGCAGATGTAGGAGTGAACCTTTAGAAAAAGCTTTGTCCAGGTCTTGTGAATATAATGGCAGCTTTTCCTTGGGCTCGAAACTCCAATTTCTTTTGTATGCTTGAGGTTTCTTTCCGGCGCTCTGTCTGGAAGTCCCGAGGAGTACTCAGTCGGGCCGCTCCCGACCTTTCCATCCCCGAAAAACGAAGTAGTTGTAGTCGCTGGTGTGTGTTGGCGCAGCCAGCTTTTAAGCTCTCGTGAGTCCGCACTGCCTAGCTTAAGAAACAAAGACATAGACTCCTTGCTCGGGAGATAGAACAGCCCTGTCCGGAACACGCCGTGCCCTGTGAACACCTTTTCGCCTTGCGACCACTCAGCCGGTAGATGGGAGACGCGTGCGAGCGAGAATGTGACCAAGAGTCCTCGCGGTCCGGTGGTGCCCGGGCTCAAGAAAGGGCCGGACCGAGTACTGACAGCCTGCCCCCAAGGCCTGAGCTCCGGACTACTCGAGCAGCTCGAGTGATAGGATTACCCAGGGCACCTGAGGACTCGGTAGTGCTCGGGGTCCTTAAGAGCGGACCGACCACCACGACCACCACGAAGGGCTTCGGTCGAACGTTATCGCACGCACGGTACTCCTTTCTACGAACCGCTCTGTCGTTCTAGAAAAAGGCCGACACGCGGCAGGGTTTGTTCACGGGCCAGGAGACCACCTCACCGAGCAGATTAAAGTGCGAGAGCCCCCGAGAATGACTCGGGAACATAAAGTTACTGAAAGCAGATTTGTTTGAATATAACCACTCACCGGGCAGCCGTCGGCCTTCCGGCCAGCCGACCCAGAAGGGGTTGATTCCGAGCCCGGGGGCCCGGGAACTTGATCCTTTCAACGGAGCGCCCGACCGCCCATGGGCATACGAGGCTCCTAGGGTCGGGTGATCTCGACCACCCAAGCCTAGGCGGTAGGACCACCCGAAGAACCCTGGGGGCCGACCAGAGACCGGGGCATTGAAGCCCTCGCGGCCGAGCTGCTTGTGATTGCTGTCCTGTGACTTGATAGAGAAAATGTAGAATTTCTTTGTCTGGTGCGCTCTGTTAGTGCGGTACTTGCCTTAGACTGCTCTTGTTTTTTCGACCCGAGACCTCTCGAATACCCGAACCGGAAGACAAGGGCGGACAGAGGCATAACCTAGAGGTCCTATGGTTCGGTGGCACCCGGGTATGACAGGCCAGACCGAGCACCGACAGCTCGCTCCGGGGGCCTGAGCTCCGGCCTACTCGAGCAGCTCGAGTGATGGGATTACTCAGAGCGCCCCGAAACTCGGTTAGTACCCGGGAGCCCGTTACGACACCGAATACCACTGCCTACCATGTCGGACGTAAGTCAGTGGCGACTGCCCGCATGTATACCGATTGGGATTCTTTTATCAATGGGAAAAAACGAGAGAGCGAACTTTTTCTCGCACAACCGAGCACCTCACCAGACAGGTTAAACATAGGGAATCCAGAGAAATAATTTGCCATAGTGATTGCTTTATTAAAATACTGAATGTACGATATTTACAAGGTTGGGCGACAGCGATTTACCATACGGGGCGAAGCCTCCAGATTGCTCGGGCGAGGAGAAGCCCCCGGCCTTATCAACCTGAACCGCGAGCTTGACCATCTACGGGTAGAAGCGTCGGAGATGCTCGATGTTCCACGGATTCGGGAGTGGCTGCCCCTCCTCCGTTGCCAACCTGAAAGAACCTGCCCGGGGGACCGCGATCACGGTGAACGGACCTTCCCACACAGGGGACAACTTATTCATTCCTTCGCGCGACTGGATGCGCCGGAGAACTAGGTCCCCCACCTCGAAAGACCGGGCCCGGACGTGACGCAGATGATAACGGCGCAAACTCTGCTGGTACCGAGCCGCCCGGACAGCAGAACGCCGCCGGCGCTCTTCCAGGTAGTCTACGTCGTCGCGCCTTTGATGCTCCTGCTCACCCTCAGAGTACGCGTGCACTCGAGGGGAGCCTAGAGTAAGCTCGGAGGGGAGGACCGCCTCGGCGCCGTAGACGAGGAAGAAAGGAGTTTCCCCGGTGGCGCGGCTTGGCGTAGTCCGGTTGGCCCATAGCACGGCCGGCAGCTCATCTACCCATCCCTTCCCGTGCTTAGCGAGCACGTCATAGGTCCGGGTCTTGAGGCCCTTTAGTATCTCCGCGTTGGCACGCTCGACCTGCCCGTTACTCCGAGGATGAGCGACGGAAGCGAAGCAAAGTTTGATGCCAAGATCCTCGCAATAGTCCCCGAACAAGGCACTAGTGAACTGGGTGCCGTTGTCGGTGATGATCCGATTGGGGACGCCAAATCGACCAGTGATGCCGCGGATAAACTGGAGCGCCGTGCCTTTGGTTACCTTGACGACCGGGACTGCCTCCGGCCATTTGGTGAATTTGTCGATAGCGACATATAGGTACGCATAGCCCCCGATTGCTCGGGGGAATGGACCCAAAATGTCCAAACCCCAGACCGCGAAAGGCCATGACAGGGGAATGGTATGGAGAGCCTGAGCTGGCTGGTGAACCTGCTTTGCATGGAACTGGCATGCCCTGCAGCGCCGAACCAGCTCGGAAGCATCCTGGAGAGCTGTGGGCCAGTAGAAACCTTGCCGGAAGGCTTTCCCGACCAGCGTGCGGAACGATGAATGGCCACCGCACTCGCCCTCGTGGATCTCAGCGAGAAGATCGCCGCCTTCTGCCCGAGAGATGCATTTCAGGAGAACACCTCCTGCGCTACGTCGGTAGAGATCCCCGTCTACTATGGCATAGCGTTTGGACTGCCGAGCAACCCTTTCGGCAGTCGCCTCATCCTCGGGTAGGAACCTTTCTTTCAAGTACCCTCGGATGTCAGACATCCACGAGGCATCTTGAGAACATTCGGTGAGCACAGCGCACTCGCCGGACGGCGGCGCCCTGACGGGGCTTCCCACTGAGGGCACCGCCGGGGTCCCCTGAATTGAGTTCGAGGTTTCCCCTTCACCCTGTTCGGCAGGCAGGATGGAAGGCCGTGTGAGTCTTTCTTCAAAGACTCCGGTAGGGACGCGCGCACGTGATGAGGCCAGGCGAGATAGATCGTCGGCCGAAGCGTTGTCGCGGCGAGGGATATGCCGCAATTCAAGGCCATCGAAGCGTTTCTCGAGCTTCCTGACCGCGGCCACGTACGCCGTCATTTGAGGATCCGTGCACTGGTACTCCTTGGAGACCTGGTTGACGACCAGCTGGGAGTCCCCCTTGACCAGGAGGCGACGAATCCCGAGCCCCACCGCAGCCCGGAGGCCGGCGATGAGACCTTCATACTCCGCCATGTTGTTGGATGCGCAGAAATGCAACTGTACGACGTACCGGAGCTCTTCACCCGTTGGGGAGGTGAGAACCACTCCGGCCCCTGCGCCTTTCAGCGAGAGGGAGCCGTCGAAGTGCATGACCCAGTACCCGGGCATGTCGCGCCCGGGATAGGCAGAAAACTCTTCTGGGTCGACGCAGGGGATGGGGGTCCACTCTGCCAAGAAGTCGGAGAGCGCCTGGCTTTTAATTGCCTGGCGACTAACGAAGTGTAGATCGAACTCCGCCAGCTCTACTGCCCATTTGACAACGCGCCCGGTGCCCTCCCGATTTCGGAGAATGGGTCCTAGTGGATAAGTGGTAACCACTGAGACTTTGTGCGCCTGGAAGTAGTGGCGCAGCTTCCGGGAGGCGACGAGCACGGCATAGAGCAGCTTCTGAGCCTGAGGATACCTTGTCTTGGCTTCCCGGAGGACCTCGCTGACGAAGTACACCGGTCGCTGTGCCCGGCGGGCCCGGACGGTGGCCCCGCCCGGGGGGCTGCTACAGCCCCCAGGGGCGACGGCATGGTCGGGGTTGGCCGGGCATTCGAGCTCGATTCCTTGGCTAGGAAGAGCAGCGTGCTCGGGCTCGACCCCTAGCTCCGGGGGAGCCACGAGGACAGGTGAGTGGTCGGGGGCCTCTGGGAGCTGGGACCCAGCATCCGGCCCTGAACACTCGTCTCGCTCCACCACCAATACTACGCTCACAACCTGAGGAGTGGCCGAAACGTAAAGTAGCAGGGGCTCACCTTGAGAAGGAGCCACCAAAACGGGCGGCGAGGTAAGGTATTTCTTTAAGTCGCGGAAGGCCTGCTCGGCCTCCGGCGTCCAGTCGAAATGACCGGATCTCTTCAGAAGCTTGAAGAGGGGGAGCCCCCGTTCCCCGAGCTTGGAGATGAAGCGCCCGAGGGCGGCCATGCAGCCGGCGAGGCGCTGGACCTCCTTGAGTCGAGCCGGGGGTCGCATCTGCTCGATGGCCCGGATCTTCTCCGGATTGACCTCGATTCCTCGGCCAGAGACCAAGAAACCAAGGAGCTTGCCCGCCGGGACCCCGAAGACACATTTCTCCGGGTTGAGCTTGAGGCGGGTAGAGCGGAGACTGTCGAAAGTCTCGGCAAGGTCCTCGAGCAGGGTGGCGCGGTCTCGGGTTTTGACCACGAGATCGTCGATGTAGGCCTCGACGTTGCGGCCGACCTGCGAGTTAAGTGTGATTCGAATGGCGCGCTGGAAGGATGATCCAGCGTTGCGCAGGCCGAAGGGCATTGACATGTAGCAATAAGTCCCCACCGGGGTAGTAAAAGCAGTTTTTTCCTCGTCCCCTATGGCCATGCGAATCTGGTGATACCCAGAATTCGCGTCTAGGAAGCACAAAAGATCACATCCCGCAGTTGAATCTATGATTTGATCAATGCGAGGTAAAGGGAAAGGATCTTTTGGACAAGCCTTGTTAAGGTCGGTGTAGTCCACGCACATGCGGAGCTTGCCGTTGGCCTTCGGGACGACGACTGGATTTGCTAACCAGTCGGGGTGGAGGACTTCTCGGATAAATCCGGCGTCGAGGAGCTTGCGGACTTGCTCGCGGATGAACTCCTGGCGCTCTGGCGCCTGCCGCCGGACCTTCTGCTTCACCGGGCGAGCGTCCGGACGCACGGCCAAGTGATGCTCGATCACCTCCCTAGGGATCCCGGGCATATCGGACGGTTGCCAGGCAAACACGTCTGCGTTAGCCCGGAGGAAGGCGACGAGCGCGCTTTCCTATTTGCTGCCCAGGTCGCTGCCGATACGGACAACCTGGGCAGCGTCTTCGCCCACCTTGACCTCCTTCGTTGGAACGGAAGTGTCGGCGGCGAGTCGGGGTCTGGATGTAGAGGGTCCCGGGCCCCCTGAAGAGCCATCAGCCTCGGCTTGCGCTGAGACTAAGGCCATATAGGTTTGTTCGGCGCAGGAGACAGCGCCACCGGAGTCAGCGGTCACGGAGATAGAGCCTGCGGGGCCGGGCATCTTAACCGTAAGGTATGCATAATGCACGGCCATCATGAACTTGGCAAGCGCCGGACGCCCGAGGATGGCGTTGTAGGGGAGAGGGAGCTCTGCGACATCGAAGAGGACGCTCTCCGTACGAAAGTTGTCCCGGCTTCCGAACGTGACAGGCAACTCAACCTGCCCGAGGGGCAGGGAGTGCCCGGGCGTTACTCCACAGAAGGGGAGCGACGGCTTCAGGCGTCGGGAAGGCACTTGCAGCTTCTCAAAGGCCTCTTTGGAGAGGAGGTTGAGACCGGCGCCGCCGTCGACCAGCACTCTGCCGATTTTAACATTGCAGACAGTGGGAGACACGACCAGAGGCAGTCGCCCCACAGCTGCAGTACTGACGGGGTGGTCGGCCATGCTGAACGTGATCGGAGCATCCGACCACCTCAGGGGTCTTGCGGCCTCCTCGCTCGGGGTTGCCGAGCACACTTCGCGCCGCATGACTTTGATGCCACGGCGCGAGCAGGGTGTGTAGGCGCCTCCGTTGATGAAGGCAACCGTATGCTCGGGCTCCTGGAAGCCGAGCTCGGTATTGTCGGGGATGACCTCGGTATTGCCTCCCCCGCGGGATTCGTCGCGCTCCCTCTGGCGCTGCTCTACGAGTCCCTTGACCGTACGGCACTCCGTGAGATCGTGCCATCTGGTCTGGTGTATGGGACACCATTTACCTGGCTCAGGCCCCGCGGGAGCGGGGACCCTCGCTGGAATAGGGGGCCGACCAGGGGCCGGGGCTCTTGCTGGAGCTGATGCCCTAACCGGCGCTGGGGCCCTCGCGGGCGCCGAGGCCCTAGGAGGAGCCCGAGCAGGAGTCCTGACGGGGCGCCGATCGGCTTCGGGCCGACGCTCTTGTCGGCGATCGGGCTCTTGCTGCCTTCCACGAGCGGGGGCTTGAGCTGGCTCAACAGGAGCAGCCTCGCGCTTCCTCCTCTTTTTCTTTTCCCGCCTATCAGAGCGGGAAGAACTTGGTCGATCGGAAGTGGGGCGAGGAGCATGCCATGCCCTGGCCTCCGCCGCTTTGGCGCACTTATCGGCCAGTGCGAAAAGTTCCGCAGGGGTCTCGATCTCGTGCGTGCCTAGCTTCTCGAGCATCCGCTCATCGCGTACGCCCTGCCGAAAGGCAACAATAACAGCATGGGGGGCCACTCGCGGAATAGTGTTGCGAACCTGGCTGAAACGCTGTATGAATCGACGCAGCGTCTCCCCTTCCTGCTGTTGGACGGCGTGGAGGTCGCACTCCAGCCCGGGACGCGCGAACGTACCCTGAAAGTTGGCCACAAATTGGTGGCACAAGTCGTCCCAGGAGCTGATAGATCCTGGGGGTAAGTTCATAAGCCAGGAGCGGGCGGAACCCCTCAAGGCAACATGAAAGTAATTTACCATCACCTTTTCGCTGCCTCCGGCCGCTTGGACGGCCGTCGTGTAGATCTGGAGGAACTCGACGGGGTCGATGGACCCGTCGTACTTCTCTGGCAGCTCGGGGCGGAACTTGGAAGGCCACCTCACCCGACGGAGCTCGGCGGTGAAGGCACGGCAACCGGTGCCGTATCCCGCAGCACGAGCGGGGGTTCTTGGTGGAGAGGAACGGCGAGCCGGGGATCCCCGGTGGTCGTGGGCCGGGAGAGAGGAAGCCTGGTCCTCTGCCCCAACCCCCTGCCGGGTCTCCCGCTGACGCTCGAGAGTGACCCGGGCATCTTCGTGGCCCCTGCGCTCGTCGAGGCGCAAGCGGAGGTCCCGGGCCTCCGACACGTCCGGGGGGATGACGCTCCGCCTGGAGACCCCCCGGCCCGTGCGGGTGTTGCCTGCTGAGGAGCCGACTCTGGCGGCACCGCGCTGAAAAGTGGCGCGAGGACTCTCGACCTGTACCTGGCGGCGAGCGGTGCCGACCAAAGCGGCGATGTCTTGCATCCACCGGCCTTCCGGAGTGTTTGGCGTGGCCTGAATGGGAGGGTGCCTGAGGAGGGCTTGCGCTGCAAGCAAGGCGCTCCCTGGGCTGGCCTCACTAAAAGCGAGCCTGCGCCGGGGCGGCGCCCGACGTGATCCAGAGGCGGGCCTAGCGGCCGGGGCCCTGACCATCTGCTGGGGGTCAGAGAGCACGCCGGCAGCGGCGGCGCTGATGGGCCCAGCGCCCTGATCCCCTTGGGCGGGAAAAACCTCTTGGCCGTGGGGCGGCGTTCCGTTACTGGAAGTGGAGCCGGAACACTGGAGACGATGCCCACCTGCCATCTTTTCCTGTGGAGAAAAAAGGGAAACAAACAATCTAGGGATATTCCCCCCTACCTGGCGCGCCAGCTGTCGGAGAGTGAACTCCTGTCGCAGGGATCCCGAGAGACCCCTTTTTAGAGATTCGGCCGGGGGGATGATCCTAGAAAAGCTTGCACGGGAAATGAGCGGAAAAGGAAATAAAATGCGATGGCTTGCGGGGACACCGGGTTTTTGGACAGGTTCGGGCCGCGCGGAGGCGTAACACCCTACTCCTGTATGAGTGTTATATCTATCCTTGAAGGAGATCCTTCAAGGGTATATCTGGTTCTCGAGGGAGAGCTGTTTACAAAGAGCAGGAGGCTCTTATGTTCTAGCTAGCTGGTTTCTTGATTGTCTTGTGATCGGGGGTGGTGATTTCTTGTTCTTCGACTGACCTCTTGTTTTTCTCTTGTCCTCCTCTTTTCGTTGTTCGTCTCTCCGTCCTCTCTAGCGTCCTCCTTCCTTTCCTTTTATAGATGCGCCGACCTCGACATATCCTGAATGGGAAAGAGGGGATGCCAATGCCCAGGTGCCACGGAGAAAGGCCTAATCATCTCATTTTGGCGAAGTGACAGGGGCGGTGGAGGAAGGCGGCGCGCATTCGACCACTAGCCGCTGCGGAAGCTTCGGGGTGCCACAAAAAAAAGGCCCACCGGACAGCCTCAGAGGTGCCCGGTGCGCCCACTCTGTCTTGTTCTCCTGCCAGGGCAGGGTGGCAGGCCGAGTGCTTCGATTCTGGTAACGTTATCCCGAGGTGCGCAAGTGGAAACGGGACGGGACCCGTGCATTTAATGAACCCACGCCCCCCAGCCAGGGCATGGCCGGGTCTGACACTGGGGCGTGGGCAGCCGAGAATGTCAGGATGTCAGAATGCCAGGCCACGCGCGCCTATTAAATGCGGCATCGGGCCCTTGACTGGATGACACTCTGGCGACGGGGCCCTTTGAGTCTTTGAACGATCTTGCGCGAACCTTCTGGGGACCGAGTCCCCGGGGGCTGCCACGTGCAGCCCCGAGCACTATTTCCCGAGCATCTTGGGGGGACCTTCGGGGCACCGAGTCCTCGGGGGCTGCCACGTGCAGCCCCGAGCACCCTCTCCCGAGTACTTCAGTGAGACCTTCGGGGCACCGAGTCCTCGCGGGCTGCCACGTGCAGCCCCGAGCACCCTCTCCCGAGCACTTTAGAGGGACCTTCGGGGCACCGAGTCCTCGGGGGCTGCCACGCGCAGCCCCGAGCACCCTCTCCCGAGTACTTGAGTGAGACCTTCGGGGCACCGAGTCCTCGCGGGCCGCCACGTGCAGCCCCGAGCACCCTCTCCCGAGTACTTGAGTGAGACCTTCGGGGCACCGAGTCCTCGGGGGCTGCCACGTGCAGCCCCGAGCACCCTCTCCCGAGCACTTTAGAGGGACCTTCGGGGCACCGAGTCCTCGGGGGCTGCCACGCGCAGCCCCGAGCACCCTCTCCCGAGTCTCTGCTTTTACCTTGCAGGGTGGTGATATGTGGTGGGCGGCCGGTTTGGCCTCGGGACTTAGGGACCCCTGGTTCTAAATACACCGACACAGTCACTTCGACAGAAATCAAGGAAGCTTTTTGCGCCATCATGTACCGGAAGGCACTATTACTATGATGAAGAAGGAGTTTCGAAACCTGAAGCAAGGATCAATGTCAGTGAATGAGTATGTCAATAGGTTTACTCAACTCTCAAGGTATTCACCAAAGAATGTGGACACTGACGAGAACAAACATGAGTGTTTCTTGGACAGATTGGCTTATGGGATGCAAGCTCAGTTAAGCACCCATTACTATCCGGATTTTCAGCATTTGGTAAATAAGACACTAGTATTGGGAGACTAACGTCGTATGCTCGGCGAAGATCGCAAGAGAAGAATGGTCTCACAAGGACAACACTCAGTCAGTAACTCTAGCCCATGCACCCAGGGATAGCAGCAGTCATCCACTCTGCTTAGACCTCAAGCAGCAGCACCTCGTCCTGTGAACCAGCAGCCCCGCCCCAACACCAGCTACAACACACCAGCCCTGGCCAAGAACCCTAACCCACAGGCTCCAACTGAACGTGCATGTTTCAACTTTCATGAGATTGGATACTATGCCAATTAGTGTCCTAAAAGGAGGCAAACCAATCACTGGTTCCATTCAACTTCAACACACCAGCGAAAACACCTGCTCCAACTTAGAACCGCAATCAGTACTAGACACCTGCACCGCCCAATAGACCTCAGCAAAACCATGTGAAGGGGCACGTTAACCACGTCTCCGCAGATAAATCTTGAAGGTAGACACCAACTATATCATCAAGGCTATAAGGATAAGGATTCATCAATACGTCAAGATAGAGACAATGCATCAATATAGGTTTGACCCATATTAACCCGACACTGGACTCAACACATGCAAACATACATAAATTATAATTTATCAATTTAGACTCTAATTAATTTGAACAAAGGGTGCAATATGCTTAGATGCTTGTCTTTCTGCTCTGGGGTTTGCTCGATACTTCCTGAATAGAACTCGCAAAAGTGGTGTGCCTCGGTGTCACCCTTGATCACACTCGCATCACGCTTTGGACCTTCGTTCACTACTGAAGAACGCATGCAATGATGAGCATGAATAACGTGTAAAGACGGATGCTCCACATCGTATGATGATAGTGGAGATGCAATGCCTCATGACAAGAGTTTAAAGCATCAAATATTTCTTGATTTGGATTCATTATTAAACATTTAATACTTTTCTAAATTTATTTAGCTTAAAACAAAGCTTATCCCTAATTAGAAAATTAACTATGCTTAGCGTGAGCATGTGTATTTTTACTGAATAGGGCATAAATTAACAAGATCTACAAAATTGATTTCATCAATTTTGGAGCTACCAATAATTAATTATGGATTGATGAAGCTCAAACATATTTTATTAACCCATGAAATTTAAATACATATTTCATAGATCCCAGTATTTTTAACATGTAGATTATTCTCATACAAACCCAACAAAATTGGTTTCATTATTTTTGGAGCAATATTCTATTTTCTATGTATTTTAGAAGGTTTCAGCCGATTTAACAATGCAACTAATAATCTAATTCACATTTATCGATTAATCCGAATATTAAATGGGCCAAAAACTTTTTCTACCCGGCTTCAGTTAGCCACAGAGGCTGACCGCGGGCCCGACTGGTTTGACGTTTGTCAAAAAATGACCCGTGCCCACGCCGACCACGGCAACGGCGAACTCCGGCCGGCCGAGGGTATCTACAACGACAACACGACACGGGGAACCCACCAGAGGCACACGCGGTCGACAGTGATGGCCGGATGGTAGCTAACGGCGGCGCACATCGAAGTTAGCATGGCGACAACTCGGTTCACCTCGCCAGCGGATAGATGGCGATGCAATCGAGCCAGACGAGGGCAACTACAGCTTCTACGAGGACGTGTGGACCCAACGGTGTGGCTAGGTGGTGATGGGCCCAATGGAAAACAGGCCGGTGGCGAGCGCCATGGCAAGGCAACGATCGGTTCTCGAGGAGAGACGTGCCGGCGTCGGGCCGGAGCAAAAGCGGAGCGTGCAAAAGGTGTAAGTAGTCGTGTGGGAGCTCACCAAGCCACGGGATTTGAAGGTGGAGCAGCGAAGAGGTGGCTCGATGGAGAGGCACAGAAGGAGGCACCGATGTTCGGGCAGATGGCGCAGGGAGCTCAATTCCGGCGGGAAAGGGACAGATTTGCGCGAGGAGGTGCACCAAGGAGGTCCTGGCATCCTTCTCCGTTCTCCACGTGGCCCGGGCTTGGCTGGACTGGCCGTGGGCGTGGTGGATTTAGGCGGTGGCCGCTGTGCCGTGCGCTGCGCTCTGCTCTTGTGGCCTGTGGATAGGGGAGTAAGGGAGAGAGTGAAGCAGAGAGATGAGAGAGGGCCAAGGGGGAGGAGATAAGACACGCGGCCAAGGCTTCCTCTCGAAGGCTCGGGCGTGACTCGATGGTGTGCTACGTTCGCCGGCCACCGAAGTCAGCAAAAGCAGTAGCCGCCCCTAAGCAATGCTCGGCGAGTGAGAGGAAGAGGGAGGGATGACACATGGGGCATGGTGAACAGTGACAACCGAAGAAAAACATCCACTGCACTTCTTCTATTCAAAAGAACACCCTTGGTCCAAAAATTATGGGACAAATCTTGTGTGAAACTACAATTTATGTGCAACCCATTTTAACTGGTTTGACCTATAATGCCTGAGCCAATTTCAAACTAAAATTCCCCAAACATGCAACCTTTTCTAAATTGTGGTAATTTTTATGCCTTCAAAACCATCCACAAAAATTTGGGAAAATTCATTTGTATTCTTCATATTGCATGGACTAATTTCTAAAATTGATTCCAACCCTCTGTTGTATAGCAATATTGTGAGTTGCTTAACAAAGCACCAATTAACATTGATTTTCATAAATTATGATTAATTGAAATTGCAAGTTAATAATTGCTCAAAACAATTAAACATGATGCTAATGATGCTTACGATACTTAATGACATGCTTATGCCATTTAGGCTGTCACAATGCTTAATGACATGTTTACGGATTTGGGATATGACAGTTGATTAAGTTAAGATGGATGTAATCTTGAGGTGGTTTATTTTACTTAATTATTATTGTTGTTTCAAATATTTTTACTTAAATATTGATTTATGTAAGAGAGTCATATTAGCATTATTTTTGTCAAGCCTTTTATATGCATATTATTACTTCACAACTTCCTGAGTATGATAAGTGCTCACTCTTACTATCACCAAACATTCAGTTAGAGAAGTCATTGAGAAGTACGGTGAAGGTGGATCATTTTAAGATGCTTTCTACGTCAATGATGCATGTGGAAGAGTCGTAAAAGATTAGAGTTTTCGTATTTCATTTAGTTTCACTGTAGAGTTTAATTGGTTCTTCAATGCTCGAAAGTTACTTTTCTAAGATGGTTTATTCAATTAAATTTGAATAGTATAATGATTATCATCAATAAAGTCACTATATATTAAAATTGAATCATAGATTAAGTACATATATGAGATTGGTTTATTTCTTGAACCGATCTTGATAATAATCAAGCACCTCCCTAGTAAGGAGCATTTGGCTGGGCTCAATAGCTGATCGGGCTAAGTAAGGCGCGAGCATTTGGCTGGGCGCAGTTTCTTGGCACCATAATGGTCTCCGGATTTGCGCACGATACTTTTTAACCCCACCGATTCCACACATCCCGAGGAGACTCCCTAATCTATGCAAAAACAATTACTCCTTCAATGAGACAGTAAAGTCCCATGGTGATCCACTCGCCTTCGTCCTCCCCTGCTCGAGCAAGAGCAACTCATCGTTCACCAGACACGCGAGGCCGTTGTACCTGAGTGGCAGGTCCCCCACGTGTCCGCGCACTGACGCCGCGGTGACTTCACCATCCGCTGATAAGATCAAATGGTCTTTTATTCAACAAACCCTAAGGATCAAAGGTTTCTCATCTAAAGGAGGAGTATAGGGATAAAAATCAATGATCAAGTAGGTTCCAATTTCCAAGCGAAGAAAGAATTAAGATAAGGAGATCTATTATCACCTATTTTATTTAACATAGTAGTGGACATATTAGCTATACTCATAATAAGAGCGAAAGGCAATGACAGATTAAGAGAGTTATACCGCATCTAGTGGATATAGGTTTATTCATCTTATTATATGTAGATGACACAATTATATTTATGGACTATGATATTGAACAGGCAAAAAATATGAAGCTCGTGTTTTGTATTTTTGAGCAATTGTCTAGGTTCAAAATTAATTTTTCATAAGAGTGAGTTATTTTGTTATGAGCAGGCTAAGGAATAAGACCATAATTACTCTCTTTTATTTGGAAGTGAAATGGGGAAGTACCCTTTTATGCACTTAGGCATTCCTATGCATCACAAGAAACTAAGCAATAAAGATTGAAAAAATTTAGAGGAAAGATTTGAGAAGAGGTTAAATAGTTGGAAGGGTAAACATATATCTGTTGGTGGCAGATTGGTCCTCATCAATTCGGTGTTAATTAGCCTAGCTATGTTTATGCTTCCTTTTTTAGTACCTAGAGGCATCCTTAAAAAAAATTAGAGTATTACAGATCGAGATTTTTTTTTTTGGCAAACTGAGGTCACAAGGAAAAAATATAGATTGGCAAAATAGAGTATTGTTTGTCAATGAAAAGGTCAATGAGGACTTAGGGATTCAGAGTTTAGATTTACAGAATAGATGTTTGCTAAGAAAATGGTTGTTTAAGCTGATTAATGAGGAGGGAGTGTGGTAGGAATTAATTTGAAACAAGTATTTAAGGCACCAAACCATTTCTCAAGTTGAGCATAAACCAGGAGGCTCACAATTTTGGTCTAGTCTTATGTAGGTTAAAGATCAATTCCTAAATGTGGATACCTTTATAGTTAGGAATGGTAATCAGATTCAGTTTTGGAAAGATAAGTGGTTTGGTAACTCAATTTTTAGAGAGCAATATCTATCACTTTACAATATTGTATACCAGAAAAATGCATATGAGCAATGCTCATTTGAGTGTCTCTTTTAGTAGAGCATTAATGGGAAATAAACTTTTGGAGTGGCATCACTTGGTAGCAAGAGTGGCCAATGTGCAACTCAATAATAGCCATGGTGTATTTAGATGGAATCTACACTAACAAACAGTTTTCAGTTAAATCTATGTACCATATGTTAATAAATAATGAAAATATAAATGCAAACCGGATGATGTGGATCTGAAGCTACTACTTAAGATCAAAATTTTCATGTGATTTTTAAAGAAAGGGGTAATCCTAATAAAGATAACTTAGCTAGAAGGAATTGGAATAGGAGTGTGAAATGTTGTTTTTTTAGCAGTAATGAATCTATCCAATATCTCTTTTTTGATTGTTATTTTGCTAAGTTTTTTTTGGAGAATGTTTCATATTTCCTTTAATTTAGAACCACCCAGTAGCATAGATTATATGTTTGGTGATTGGCTTACCACGATGGGGACAAAACTAAAGAGGCATTTGATAGTGGGAGCAGCTGCTCTTTGCTGGGTATTATGGTTTAGCAGAAATAATATAGTATTTGATGAAGTACCATCAAAATATTGTATGCAGGTACTTTAAAGATGGACAACTGGCTTAGATTTTGGGCGTTACTGCAAAGGTATGAGGCGGACAAAGATGTGCTCCATTTTGCATATCAAACCTTGAAAATAATAGTTATGTAGATTTTTGCCAATCATAAATAAAGATTTAGCAATAGGATTTGTGTCTAATAATTTCTTCCATTCGAATTATGTTAGCCTTTTATTAACTTTGTTTTATCCACGTCACGGTTTGTGGGATGTTAAGCTACAGCTATATGCCGAGGGGTAGAGGCTGAGATTTTTTTATTATCTAGATGGAATATAATATCCTTATTAAATAAGTGCTCAGTAAAGGCTGTAAAAGAGGGAAGGACAGGACGGGGACTGCGTGCGTGATAGAGGGAAGGAAGCACCAGATAAGAACCCCCTTCGTCTCTCTCGCCACTGTCCATTTCCTACTTGCGACGGAGCGAGCCACCAGAGCGCACGAGCCAAGCGCAAGCATCCAAGAACAAAAAAAAAGAAGCATGCCTCCCAACGGTGGCACTGCTCTGCTGCTGCTCCTCTTGCCACCGCTGCTGCTGCACTGCCTCGTTTGCTTCGCCAATGCCGGCTCGCTGCAGGACGACGTCGCCGCGCTGTCCGAGTTCCGGCTCGCCGCGGACCAATCGGGCACGCTGGCGAGCTGGAACCTATCCGAGAAGCCGCTTCCCTGCGAGACGTGGCGCGGGGTCACCTGCGCCGGAGGGCGCGTCACGAGGCTGGTGCTCGAGGGGCTCGGCCTCTCCGGCGCGGCGGCGCTCCCGGCGCTCGCGAGGCTGGACGGCCTCCGCGTGCTCAGCCTCAAGGGCAACATCCTCTCTGGCGAAATTCCCGACTTCTCGCCGCTCGCGGGGCTCAAGCTTCTGTTCCTTGCGAAGAACTCGCTGTCTGGCCCGATTCCGACGTCGCTTGGGGCGCTGTACCGGCTGTATCGGCTCGACCTGTCATTTAACAACTTGTCCGGCGTCGTGCCGCCAGAGATGAACAGGCTCGACAGGTTGCTGACGCTGAGGCTGGACTCGAACCGGCTCACTGGTGGGATTGACGCCATTGCGCTGCCGAGGTTGCAAGAGTTCAATGTCTCCAACAATTTGATGTCAGGGAGGATTCCGGCGCCGATGGCGGGCTTCCCGGCAGCGGCGTTCGGCGGGAACGTTGGTCTGTGCAGCGCGCCGCTAGCACCGTGCAAGGACGAGGCGCAGCAGCCGAATGCGTCGGCAGCCGTCAACGCGTCAGCGGCAGGGGAGTGCCCTCCAGCTGCAGCCATGGTGGCGTCCTCGCCCTCCGCGAAGCCAGATGGCGCTGAAACACCAGGCAGCGGCAAGGGAAGGATGAGCCGCGCGGCCGTGGGGGCAATTGTGGCGGGGGATTTCGCCGTGGTGGGTCTCGTGGCCGGGCTGCTGTTCTGCTACTTCTGGCCGCGCCTCTCTGGCCGGCGCAGCGGCAGGCGCCTCCGAGCAGGGGAGAAGATAGTGTACTCTTCGAGCCCTTACGGCGCCGCCGGAGTCGTCGCAGCGGCTGGTGGCACATTTGAGCGGGGAAAGATGGTGTTTTTGGAGGACATCAGGAACAACGGTGGCACCAGCGACACGAGGCGGTTTGAGCTCGAGGAACTCCTGCGCGCATCCGCGGAGATGCTGGGTAAGGGCGCGTGCGGCACGGCGTACAAAGCCGTCCTCGACGACGGCACCGTCGTGGCCGTGAAGCGGTTGCGTGACGCCACGGCGGCGGCCGCGTCTAAGAAGGACTTCGAGCACCAGATGGCCGTGCTCGGCCGCCTCCGCCACCCCAACATCGTGCCACTCAACGCCTACTACTACGCCCGCGACGAGAAGCTGCTCGTGTACGAGTTCATGCCCAACGGCTGTCTCTTCTCTCTCCTCCACGGCAAGTCCTCTGCTTCTCACTCCTCGGGTACAGTAATTCACCAAACACTTGTTGGCTTGTTGCTGAATTGAAACATCGTGCTGCAGGTAACCGGGGCCCCGGGCGCACGCCGCTGGAATGGGCGGCGCGCTTGCGCATTGCGTCCGGCGCCGCACGCGGCCTTGCTTACATCCACCACGCGGGCCGCCAGGGTAGCGGGACGTCCAAGCTCGCGCACGGCAACATCAAGAGCACAAACATACTCCTCGACAAGGCTGGCGTGGCGCGGCTCGCAGACTGCGGCCTGGCGCAGCTGGGCTCGTCCCCCGCGGCCGCCGCGGCGCGGTCTGCGGGGTACCGCGCGCCCGAGGCGCCCCCGCCACCCCGGCCCTGGGCGTCGCACAAGGGCGACGTGTACGCGTTCGGCGTGGTGCTGCTGGAGCTGCTGACGGGCCGGTGCCCGGGCAGCGAGCTCCCCAACGGCGGCGTGGTGGTGGAGCTGCCGCGGTGGGTGCAATCCGTTGTGAGGGAGGAGTGGACGTCGGAGGTGTTCGACCTGGAGCTGATGAAGGACAAGGGCATCGAGGAGGAGATGGTGGCGATGCTGCAGCTGGCGCTGAGCTGCGCGTCGGCGGCGCCCGGCCAGCGGCCCAAGATAGGGTACGTGGTGAAGATGATCGACGAGATCCGCGCGTTCGGGGAGGCGTCTTCGTCGCACGAGTCGATGGACGAGTCCTCCGGTGTCTCCGACTCGCCCGCCGTGTCAGAGGGCGGCGCGGTCAGCCAGTGAGGGCCTTTCGCCTGGCCCTTCGGATGTGCCTCGTGATGCGTGCTTTGGTTTTACTTCCTTTTCTTTTTATTGCTTTTGGTGTGAAGGATTAGCGTGGGCAGTTGGATCTGCTGATGGGCTTGTATATGCTGGCTCTGATTCTGATCATTTTGCTCTTCTTTTTAGCAGTAGCTCCCCTTCGGAGTTTGGATTGAACGAAAACTAGAGTAGTGGCAGCGCCGGTTCGTGTGAAAAAAGAGGAAGTGATTGAACGAAAATTAGAGTAGCAGCAGTAGGTCCCTCTTCGTCATTTTGTCTTTTGGTGCATCTTTTGGATTAATAATGATCTGATTGCGGAAGATTTCAGGCACAGCAAGTGTCATTTGGCAGGCAAGAACCGGGGAATTGAAGGAGGGTGGTTTCTCAGGTCCGGACGGATGAGAACGCGACCAACACCGATGGGTCATCATGGCGCTGCGAGGCGGGACCGGCCGTTTCGCGACGTGATTTGGACACATCCTCCTCGTCTTGTCTCATGGACGCCCGCACGAACGTGCCATGCACTGCCTGTGCCTAGCGCCAGCATGCATCTCCATCTCGTACCTGCGTGGTGAGTTGAGTGGTCACCGTGCCGCGCCCCGATGGATCCTCCTGCCGCTCTACCTTCGTCGCTTTCGTCAGGGGAGGCTCAAAGGCTGCAGCATCGGGCTGCGACGCTGCGGGAGACGTTGGAGCGTCATTCTGCTGCGATGCGAAGTTGCCTACGAAACGAACGTCTTGTCAGCGCGGCACGAATCGCACGATACGAAGTTGCAAGGGTAGTTTGTGGCAGCCCGAGTGCTGCTCGCCCTAGGCCGGCTGCTCAAGTGCTCATTTTGCTTGTGCAGCGAGGTGCAACGGGTACGAATGCAGTGGCGGATTCAAAACTAAAAAGATTAAGTATTTTATATATATACGGATGTCCTATTTATTTAGATATAAAATGTTATATAGATCTAACGTACATAATAGATCTTTAAAAAATAAAAACTTTCCGATATCCTGTGCATCCTAACGTCTCCGTGTCCGCCCCTGTACGCATACCATCGTCTGCACCGGCTGAACACCGTGAGTATGCTCGGTTCTCTCGCTAGATGGATGGAAACATGTGTTAGTACAGTGAATTGTTGTTTCCATGTCAGAAACTCAGCGTGCATGAAGCGGTTCGTCATGTCCTAGTCCTACGCCTCATGACGAAAGGCCCATATGCCAATGAAACTATGGTGGACAAGATTGGATCAAGATATACTCTCTAACGGATTTTATATATATTTTATTTTTTAATATTATCAAGAATATACGATCGTTTTAAAAAATCGTAGCTCTAATCTACTCATTCAACAGGTGAGAACAAGATCTCGCTTGTTGAATGGATAAGATCTTATAGGCCTCGGTGATTAGTGAATTAAATAACCAGAGAGAGGAACATCTCGCTTGTTCAGCGGACGAGACCTTGTTCTCATCCATTGACGAGTGAAACCTTCATATCGCTCGTGCAGTGAGCAAGAAATTGATCTCACTTGCTGAACGGGCGATATATGCATATAATTTTTAATTTTTTAATTTAACTTTTTTAT
Source organism: Phragmites australis (assembly GCF_958298935.1). Taxonomy (NCBI): domain Eukaryota; kingdom Viridiplantae; phylum Streptophyta; class Magnoliopsida; order Poales; family Poaceae; genus Phragmites; species Phragmites australis. The sequence goes on from NC_084922.1 coordinate 5,566,490, forward strand.
ATGATAATTTGAAAAATAGTACATATTCATTTGGTGAAAAATATTAGTTATGCAAATAGTTGTCGATGGTGATTATTGGTTCAAAAATTTTGGTTCGATACAAATTTATCGACATTTGTTTAGTTCTTTGATGTAAAATTGTATGAGTAATTTTTTTAGTGAAGTTATGTTGAGAGGATGCAAAATCTATTTTTTTTAACAATTGTAGTTGTGAAGCACTATTAGCATACAACGCGGCATGAAGGTTACATACATGGACAAACATTACATGAAACATGAGGTTTATCATCCCTGCGCGAAAGACACTAACCATAAAGAGATGACGATAATAAACATTGGCATGTACGGTATGCTTAAAGACTAACATAATAGCGTGCCGCTGCTAATCTTAACATAGCTTAGTGTTACACCTGGTTTTATAAAGTGATAAAATTAGATGTAAACCATATGTATATCAGGATTAAGTTTCATACATGCAGCAACTTTATCAATGTATTACACACATTACTATTATTACAACGTTTAACTTAAACAAGATAGAAAGACCCCAAAGTCTTTAACTAAAGCAAACTAGCAAAACACAGTGAAGTTTCCTTCTTCCACAGGCAATTAACTGAGCAATCTCCATCTTCATTGATGTAGTAGTCTGATTCTCCTTTGTCTGAGCAGCGTTTGATGTACATGTGAATGGAAATAATAAGTGTGAGTACACGTTGTACTCTGCAAGTGTTGGAAATAAATGACATGCAAGCTCAAATAAAGGAACATGCTATAACATGTTAAATTTGCATAAGTGCTAACTGTGCTAACATAGAGTTATAAAAGCATCATATTTAACTATGTGATTCATCACTAGACTTCCACGTCCTGGAAACATCTCTATATGTTTTTCAACTACCTGAAAACCACATTAGGTTCCTAAACCAACCGACTTGATACCTATTAGAAGTAAAAACCCACCAACCAACCAAACCGAACCAACTAATCATATGGATCTAAGTCTCTCATAACTGTGATCACGACTGATATATCATATTTTCACTTTGCAGAGGTTGTCTAGCTTTCCCCATAAGTTGTGATATCCATGCTGTCGTGTTTGCAAGACACTTAACACATGCCTATGGTGTGTCGCCCGGAAAACCACTACAAGGCTGTTACAAAGTATCCTCTCAACAAGAATAAGCACGTTAAGGTTTCACCAGCATCAAAATAGTGTCACACAACACAGAAGCCCCCTCTTGCACCTTGTAGCTCCATAAAGTTTCATTCTTCTCTTTCACTACATCACTGGTAACTCATTCTATGCTGAGAATCTAGTAATTAATAAGCCAGATCTGTCACATACCAGGTCTCGTGGTTGGTACTATACTTCTTGAATTGTTGCTTCACGAACTGGTCCTTATTTAGATCACTTGAGAAAATACCAAACCAACAACATAACTATAACCACCATCACCAACACCTCTTTGCTCAAGGCCTAAGGTTCCATGTTGCTCTACCATTACCAAAAATTTCCCAAAAACTCATAGTTGTATGGTTCATTAGTCATGTTTAACCAACAACCCATCCATACTGTTGTGCAAGGCTAAGCATAAGCTACCCATCTTAACCACTACTGATAACTAGGCAACAATGAATATATGGAACAAGGTGCTATAACTAAATAGGATTCAAAATTAACAGTATGCATGTTTGAAACAAAGAACGTGTTTGAAAAACTTGGATTAGAATGTTCAAGGAAACTTGTCTCTTCCAACTTGCTGCTCAGACTCTTTAAAGACTTGGTCCTGGAGATTCTTGAATTGCTTCTCATCTGCTCTCGATACACGCACAAGAAAACTATCTAAGAATAATACACCAAACAAAAGCAAACATCTATGAAAAAGATACTAAAAGAGAGTAAATGCTACTACGAACATGTGAGCATGAAAATCATCTAAATCGGAGCTAAAATGAGAAATTTACACTAAAAACAAGATTAGGGTTAAATCTGAAAAAGAAAAGGACCTATCTTGAATAAAAACAGAGAAGATATGGCCTTTTTTTAAAATAGAGGAAACTTTTTGTAAATATGACAAAGTTTAGGGTCTAAGATGTAAAAAGGCATGGACTTTTAGGTAAATATAGAAAAGTCTAGGGGCTAAAGTGCAAAATTGCCACTTTTCCTGAATGAAAATAAATTAGAATAATTCCTAGATAAATAGGCTACTAATGTGGCATGACACATAAGCAGGTTTGCTGATGTGGCCGGCTAACATGGCGAAGAGGCGCTGGCTGGGATTAATGAATGACTCGTGGCAACCCGTGATTGGATCAGCGAAGAGGTATTTTGGATCTAATCTTGGTCATCGGTGTTAGATCGGATGGCTGAGAGCTTGGCATGGCGAAAGTCACGCTAGCGCGTGAGCAAAACTCATCATCAGGCACGGAGAGCGACGATAAGCGAGGGAAAATGGAGCAGAGGCTTCAATGAATCTGTTTGAGTGGGGAGGGGACCTTATGGAGGCTCACCCGAACACGTCCATGGGCACAATGGCGGAGCGGACTGGTGAGGGGTGAAGGAACACTTCCGGTGACTATAGGGCATCAAGGAGGGGTCGGCGGACTTGATCTCGTCCCTGCGAAGCCGAAGAGCCGATTAGAGAGAGCGGGGCGGCTCCAATACGGACGTTGCACAAGCTCTTATGAGATCGACAATGGCGCCGGCAGTGGATTAGTGATCTAGGGTTTGAGCACTCAAGAGTAACGGCAGATCTAGAGTTTGAAGGTGGTACGGACGTCGAGGGCAACCATGGCCTATTTTTGGGCGAAGGAGGTTCGATGGGGCTAGGATCCAAGGCAGTGGCATGGTGAGACTTCGGCTCGATCTCGAGTCAAGCAACGTGAGAAAGGAGACGACGGCCCATGGGCATCGAGCAATGGGGAAAGCGGCCTTCGGTTGGGGCACCAATCGGGAGGAGGCGAGGAGGAGCTAGCCTGGTGGGCTGAGGGCGCATCCGAGGTGGGAGGGTAGGGAAAAGCGAGCTGGGCCCGGGAAAACAAAAAGGTAAGGGCTGCAAAGAAAGGAAAGAAAAAGAGAAAAGGAAGGGAGATTCAGCCCAAGGAGGAAAAAATGACATTATTTTAGGAAACATTTTCAAACATTTTTAAAATTTGTTTTTCACACAATAAAATCCTAATGCCTAGTTTCATGAATGAATGCAACACAAGATATAACCTATAGCCAAATTAAATTTATTTTATAAAATATGTTTTTAACCTATTCTATTTATTTAAGCCCTAATTAAATTCTATGTAAATTTTAGGAAATTACGAAATTCAAAACCAGGGTGTTACACTTAGGGAATGAAAAAAATACCAGGTGACAATAGATGATCTCTACTGAGTGCACCTAGGATATTTGCCCTTTCGCAAAGCTTCGGAGCCCTAAGTCTTAGCGTGATGGGCCCTCTCCCACTTTTTTCCCTCTCTAATTCGCGTGCTTTAGCCGCAGTGCGCTCCTTCGCTGTCTTCCTCATGAACTACTCCTCCTGACACTTTAGTCATAGTTCCTCCTACTATTGCTCGTACTCCCAGCGTTCGTACGCTTCCCTCCTCCATCGCTTGCTCATATCGACTCACCACTTCTAGTGCTTATTTTGCTCCATATCGAGCCATTCCATGAAGTCACATATAGGTGGAGGAGACGGACAAATGAAAGAAGATGGGAGATTAGTAAGATAATGCATGAAATCATATGAAAATTGCCACATGAGTGATCTATGTCGCTATACCGATGGGTAATCGTACAATCTATGCCGAGGCTTGTCATACTAATACTTGACACACATGAAGAAGCACATGCTATATGTGCAAGAGATGCCCTAGGACTCGCGAAGCCTACAAGGGTCGCCACATAAGCATATTGGTGGTTCGACCCCCTCAGAGATGAAAATCCCCTAACGTTTCTTGGGTGGGTTTGGTGGAGCTGAGGAAGACATTGCGGTTGAGAGAACTGGAGAAGGAGTGGTGTATCAATGGATGAGGGTGAGCTTATTTATAGTGGCTGGGGGCTAGTGCATGGGCTTGCATAGGGGTTGGAGCATAGGATTCACTATGAAAGCTAGAAAAGTTCTGGTATTGATGCTCGATAAAGATTCCCTATAAAAGTTGTTGCTTGGTGTGGTCATTTCATTCAGTAAAAGTTTAGTAAGGAGTTATTATTGCCTCTGTATGGAAGACAGAGAATTCTATGAAAGTATTGGACATCTACTTGCTAGTCATAATGTTTGCATCGCGAGGTCGTGGGACAAGCTTCCAAGTGCGGTTGTAGACAAGCCCTTCCTAGGCGCACGGTTGCGGGCCCCTTCTGGGCAGGCGCTCTGGGCACGTGCACGAGCCCCTCCTGGACGCATGTGTGTGAGGGCACGAACTCCACCTGGGTATGTGCGGATATAATAGGGTCCAAGTGCACGTGACGTGCTAGTATGTGTCTGCATGTTGGAGAGTAAACTTGCACAAAATCATTATGAGTTAAAAGAAAATCCAAATCAGCACTGGACTGGGATGGAGAGCCAATGGGCTGCTAGGATTAGAAGGGAAACCATGTTTCATAAAAAAATGATGTGATGTGAAATGATAATCTGCTGTGTAGCAAGATTAAGATAATGCCATGTGGCATGGAAGCTCAGCTGGTGTGTACGTGACCCGGATTCACGTCCGAGGCATGAACCACGAGAGGTATGCCACGTATGCCTCCTCAGAGTGTGGCCGATCCTCGTCGATGACGTATTCAACAGCTTTGTCCCATTTGTCAACCTACTGCTGCACACACGATGCAAACATGCTCATGGAATGAGCCCCCTTTGTGTCAACCTACAAAAACAAATATACTAGAAAATAGGTGTAGAAGAGTGTCTTATGAAAATGTAATTACAACATTATGCAATTGTGTATGTTGATAGGCACCGACCTAGTCACCTGTAGTGGAAACGCCTGGAACTTCCTAAACTGATGCATCATGCGATGCAGTGAGTACTCCTCAACGTAGATGTCAAAGACGAGGGCGCAAGTTGTGAGGTTGTACTATTGATCACGTAAGCGGAGCACCGAAAGTCCATGTATGGAGTCTAGCGGACACAGTCCACCGTCAGCTCATCGAACTGGTGAACAAAGTCTAGGTACGAGCGGTGTGTCTACACGCTGGACCAAATCGGCTGTGCAACCAAACTAAGTTAGAGAAACAAAAATATATTTGTAATGAACTTATACGTACACAAGTAGCATAGCACTCATCCTATGTCTGCACCACAAGGACCCCATGGTCAGACCATCGATGCCGTCCACAGTGAACTGGTACGTGCTATGGTTGACAACGGGCCTGCCGATGGCGATGCACTTGTACAACTACATCTGAAGCAACAAGGGACACCCGGTCAGGATCGCGTTGATATCGGTCTTCGTGCAGCCATCATACAGTTTGCAGTATGTCATAGCCAGCATAGCTAAAGCCTAGCTATACTATGGTACCTCCCAGGGGTCGGTGTCTGCAACCTCTCTGGCGATGGGGATCATGCTCCTCGAGACCGTGTTGTCGTTGGTCTTGATGAACATGACCAACCTGAACAACCATAGGAGGTACGCCTCTAGGTGGCAGGATACGTCCTCGTTACCTGCCTAAGGGTGGATGTTGTCAGCCTGTAAAAAAAGGAACAAGTACCAATATCTTATTGCGTTAGTAATGTAACAGAGATGAGAAAATAGTATGAGACATACGTACAAAAAACTGAATGAGAAAGGCCTTCATCGGGCCGTGCTTCTTAGTTCCTGGAAAAGGCCTGAATGGGGCTACACTGTCCCTCCGTTCAATGATGGAGAAGCGAGCCATCATCTTGTCACGCTAGCCCATGCCCACATCTATAGCCCCAACAGTGGCACCCGCGCAAGGCAGTCCCATCAGAAGCGAGACGACCTCGAGCGTGGGTGCCATCTCGCCGTACGGGAGGTGGAACATATGTGTCTTTGGACACCACTTGTCGACAAGGGCCGTGAGGAGGGCCCTGCAACGCATCCACCTCCACCAGCCGCACAATGAAGTAGGCCAGTAGCACGTAACCTGCAAATATAATATAGTTAGCCACGAATAACGCTAAAAATTGTTATAAAACATTAAATGTAAAATGGACAAACCTCGGAATGCAGCGCTTGTCAATCCTCATGAGTTCATTTGGCACACGAGGTCGTAGTATCGAGAGCTCCTCAGCCTACACCATGGTGTGGTATGAACGATGCTTAATGTCGACCTCAGGATCAAGTAGCTCCAGGTGCGCCATACTTGCATGTTCGCATGTTATTTACATTTGCATATGTAAATCGAACACAGAGTAAGAAGTGTTGACCACTCTAGACCTAGTCTAAACTGGTCTTTATTTATGGGAACTGTACAAGTAAACGTCCAAAGTATAACATGACATAATAGATTGTTCAAATCATACATAAATATGTGAACAAATCACAACCTAACACATTACAACCTCGCACATAGTGACAGTCTTAGTACTAAAATAGTAACGTACAATGTTGTGCACATGAATATCCATCACACCACAAATTACAACATTAATCGATCTAAATGAGCGGACAAAGCTGATGACTGATGATCCCGAGGACATCTACCATCTGCACCAGACCTGAAAGGATCTGCTTCTGTAGGGTTGACACTTGGGACACCAATGGTGCATTTCTTATAAGTGTGTCCTATTCTGTTGCACTTGCTACACAATTTTATGTGATGCCCAGCTTCTGCTTCATCCATGTCATTACAGAGCCTCGGAGTCATGCGTTGTCCCTTCTTCTGCTTCATCTTGTCAGGATCAGGGATGACCACACAATCAGGCTCAAGTTTCTTTGTGAAAGAACCATATATCCCGAAACAGTAGACCTCATGGTTCTAGGTGTCGAACAAAGCTTCCTTTTTGAAGTAACTTCGAGTTCTCATACCTATTACAGCACATGCGGCAATCACACGAGAGCATGGCTTCTACAGTAGCATCGGCTTGTAGTAGGTGCAAACGTACCTGTCATCAAAGATGGTGCACTTGTGAATTTCGAATATGTGCTGTGCAGTTCCCATGATTTTTACACAGTGCATATTTGTCTTCTCCGCCTTGTCTTTCAAGTACTTAGTCATCTTCGTCCCATAAATCATACTAGCATTATTCAGCGTCGTGTGCACTACTGTATAGCAATCCCTCAAATACTTGTATATCCCTTGAAGTATGAACTCTACAATCCCCACCAGTAGTAACCCACTCACACCTTTCATCACCCAGCTGTAAAGCTCTGCTAAATTTGTAGTCATAATGTTGTACCTAGCCCTATTTGTGTCATAGAGAAGAGCCCACTTCTTCTTCGGCTCAATCTCAATCCAGTTGCTAAATGACCTGATAGATGACCCGACCCTCCGCGTGATGCTAGCTTCATTGTCCTTTGTTAGGGAGTCAAGAGATACTGGTTCTTCCTCCAACCCCCTCATGGGCCTCTGTCGGAGGGTGAACTCCTATCGCAGGGATCCGAAGGGATCCCTTTTTGAGATTCGGTCGGGGGGGGGGGGATGATTCTGAATATGTTTGCGGGAGAAATAAATGGGTGTAAATGCGATGGAAGGTGGGATGGAATGATCGAATGCAGAATGAAGTAAATGCACTGGAGGGATTTTAGACAGGTTCGGGCCGCACTGAGCGTAATACCCTACTCCTGTGTGGATGCTATAAATGCACTGAGAATGTCTCTCAGGGATGTTGTTGGTTACAAGAATGTTTGTCTATCCTAGAGCTTCGGGCTCCTTGTTCTTCGGTGGTCTCAGCTTCTGTGCTTGTACTGAGTGTTCTTCTGTCTTCGGTTTTCGTCTGAGAGAGAGAGTCAGAGAACTAGATCTGTCTGGATTTGGCCTCTGTTAGCCTAAAAAAAATTGTCTCCTTGTCCGTGCCCGCCAGTGGTAGCGTGCCTCGAAAGGGAGGGCACGAGTTCCAAAGCACCATCAATGGAAAAGAATTCATTATGGGCTGCTGCGCGAAGTGACGGCGGGGTTAAAAACGCGCCCCCGCCCGGTCTCGGTCGTCATGATGGCGTTGGCAACGGGCATCGCGGAGCGGGCCCATCGGGCAGCCACAGAGCAACCCGGCGTGCCCGCTCGGTCTTGTTCGCCTGACACAACAGGGCAGCAGGTGGGGCGCCTTGGGCCTTGTGATGCTATCCCGAGGCGCGCCGGATGACACGGGATGGGACCCGCGCATTAAATTTCCCCACGCCCTTCCGCCAGGTTGTGGCAGGGACTGACACCGAGCGTGGCAGGAGCAGTTGGAAGAGACAGGCCACGTACCCTCTTAAATGCGGCATCGGGCCCTTCACTGGCTGACACCTCACCGTCGGACCCCTGTGGGGGCCACCGGCGAAGGACTTCTTAGGCCGTCGGGGAACCGAGTGCTCGGGGATCACTGTTCACAACCTTGAGCACTCTCTCCCGGATATGCCCTTTCTTGGTCCTCGGAGAACCGAGTGCTCGGGGGCCACTGTTCACAACCCCGAGCACTCTCTCCTGGAATTACCTTCCTTGGGTCCTCGGGGTACTCGGGTGCTCGGGGGCCACTGTTCGCAGCCCCGAGCACACCCTTCCCGGTACTCGGCTTTTCTGGTCGTCGAGGGACTTGGGTGCTCGGGGTCTACTGCTCATGACCCCGAGCACTCTCTTCCCGGCACTTGGTCTTCGCAGTTCATCGGGGAACTCGGGTACTCGGGGACCACTGTTCATGGTCCCGAGCGCCCTCTCCCGGGACTTAGTCTTCTCGCACTTCGGGGAGATCATCCCTGCAGGAGGTCGCCACGTGGCAACCTGCTGGTCTGGCCTCGGGATTCGGGGACCCCTGGTTCCTGATTCACCGACAACCTCCCTGCACGCTCCTGTGTTTGTTTCTTCGTCAGCTCATCTAGTGTCTTCTAAAGAGCATCAAACTTCTACTGTTGATTCTAACCTCACAACCGCTTGAACATGTTCATGAGGTTCTTGCTCTTTAATTGCTCTTGAAATGTATCATGCACCACCTACTCTGCATATCTAGCCACACAGGTTCAATCAAGCCATCGTTTGTTCCATTTTGCAGATCGAGAATTGCCTTGAGCATCCCAGCATGTCGGTCATGTATAATACACACGTTCGGTCGAGCACAAATAATATTTTTCCTCACATGGTACAAGAACCAATACCAACTGTTGTTGTTCTCACCCTGCACAAATACGAAGGCTAACAGTAGAACTTGATTGTTCTCATCAACTCCAATAGCAATTAGGATATATTTCATGAACTTGCCGATAAGGAAAGTGTTGTCGATGCATAAGATAGGCTGACAATGCTAGAAATCTTCAATACATGCCCCTATGGGGAAGAAACATGGCTTCAGAACGTACTTGCTAGGTTTGGCCAGCCATGGGTACTTATCAATGTCGTTATACATCCTCAGAGTTCCTTCAAGTAATGGTCTGTAGCAAATATGGCAGATTCTCATACAATGCTTTGTAGGTCCCGAACCTCATCTCGATTGCCTTCCTCTTCGCCCTTCATGCCTTGTTGTAGCTGATAGTGTACTTGTACTGCTTCTCAATTTGCCTGATTATAGACCCTAGTTCGTAGTTTAGGTTGTTCACAATCTGTACATACATCACATGGCGACAAAGGATGAGATTGTGTTCTTGTGGCTGGGCTCAAGTTCGTCCATCATGCAAGCGTGTTTTAGACCTCCCAATAGTCAATCAACTTCCACTTAAAGTCATGCACCAATAGTCAACTCTCATTCGCGCACTTGACATCATAATCCTTCTTGCTTGACTTGACAACATAAAACTGTTATCAATGTAATGTCACCTATTGAGTCACATCATTCTTTATGGCCTGACTGGTAGGATACCTAGCACATTGAGTCACCTCATTCTATGTATACTCCTAGGCCACTTGATTCCCCTCATTCACCATAAGGTTTTTAAAGTTAGGATTTTCCTAGTTCGTGGGAACCAGAGCAACATCCTCATCATCTGAGATGTCATACTCAGGGGATTCGTTAGCCTCACGATCATCCCTCTCCATCTATTAATTAGAGAAGGGATTTGTCCCACTCGTCTGCGTCATCGGTAAGTTCATTCGAATAATTCGGTGAATATGCATCATCCGGATCGACATCCTCCTCATACTCTTCCTCAGCACCCTCATCCTCCGCGTACTCCTACCCTGCATCTCCCCAAATGCCTCCTTATTCTTTCACTACACAAGTAACATAGGAGGCCAACCTCTATGCACAACATCCACATGTTCCTCTTCCACACTTCATCTTCCCAGAGCAGGAACACCTCCTAGTACACACCTTCTCTATAACTGTTGCCCACAATGTTAATGGTTATATCTTGAATCTCGATGTCTATTTTGAAACCCGCATCAACTAGGCATACAAGTGTCCGACACTTTTGTGCATAGGTCTGAAGATACCCTTATCCATTGACTGAAATACGGACAATACTACCCCTTTCGGACCATATAATATTTCACTATCCCCATAAAAAAATCCTAAACTATCACATATCCGACTACCTAGAAACCATCGACAAAAACCCTAACATTATTGCAACATAACATAAATAATTATGTAAAACTACATCTACAATGGAAAATTCATTACAAACATTGTCCAACATGTAATCTATACTGCAACAAAATATTCCAGGGACATGCATGAAACACATATAAATCCTACATCTACCACATCAGTTATGACTACACTATATCTAAAACCTGCATTTAATACTTAACACATATCTAATTACTACATCTAATTGTTAAAATATGCGTATAAATAAGATCTAATTGCTAAACTATATCAAACACTAACTCTAAAACTAGATCTACATTCTAACCTATGTCTGGTGACTATCCTACTAGATTTGTAAAAAAAATTCTAAATCTAACATCTAACCTATGTCAAAACCTAACACAACTGTCTATCCTAGCAGATTTGTAAAAAAACAAATAAATAATGTACCTCTTTTCTCCAGCAGAGTTTTGCCTTGCAATTTTTCCTCCCTTCCCCTCTCCTTTCCTCTCCTTTCAGCTCAGTGGGAAACAAATAAGAGCATGACATCGGTAGGGCCAGCTGTGCCGGTTTAAATATCTAAAAGATCTCGTCCCCTCAACAAACGAGACCTTTTGGATGGGCCCACATGATAGAGACGCAAAGAAGGTCTTGCTTGTTCAGCGGGTGAGAACTTGATCTCAACCGCTGAATGAATGAGATCTTCCTGTCTCTAGTTATTTAATTCGCTGACCACCGGGGCCCACAATATCTCGCCCATTCAACGGGCGAGATCTTGTTCCCGTCCGTTGAACAGGCGGTGATAGGTTAAGCCTGTGATTTTTTAAATGGCCATATATTTTTGAAAATATTAAAAAAATAAAATGTATAAAAGAATTTGTACTTCCTCCATCCAAGAAACAATGAGGTGAACAGTGTGGCATCTAGAGTGGAAAGGCGTGTTTTATTTTGCAATAGTCAAACTTTATATAATTTGGTCATCAATTATTTAAATCTATCTATTATCTTAATATTTTAGAGAAAAAATGAGCCACTACATTCTCTCTTTTGACTATAAAATTACCACGTTAATAAAAAAAATAAATCTAGACTACTCATTGTTATGAACATCTAACAGTCTATAATTAACAAAAGAGTCCACATCAAATATGATTAATAATTAGGTAAATTTGGAATTAAAAGATATGAAAAATTAGCAGTTCGATTTGTATACGGTTTGGTAAGCAAAATGTCTAAATAATGAGTTCAAATAAAATAAAATTAATAATAATTGAAATTGGGATTAGAATAGAAAAAAGAAGGATCCATATTAAGTATAGTCTTGGAAAAAAATTATTATAAAAATCAAATACCTAAATGAAGAGTCCATGTAACATACAGTTAATCAATAACTAAAATTTATAATAAAAACAATGAAAAAATTCAAAATTTATGCTAAGATAATAGATTAAGAAACACTATATAGATCAAGGTCATCATATCAAGTAGGCAAATGCATGGCATAATACGCAGATAAGACAAACCTATTATTATTTTGATTGGGTTGCGTATAGCTAACGTACGATTTTGATAATTGATCAAATCATATACGAATCGAATCAATACATACATACAATTTTGGTACAAATTTAGAGCATAAATATTTTTTCCTTTCACTAACATAAATTTCATTTCTTCTTCTAATTTTATGTGTTTTGTAACTAAATAACACTAACCTCATTAAAAAAAAGCTAAAGAGACTAATTTTTAATCAAATATTATTATGACAAAATGTTGCAGCAAGACTAGCTATGTTATTAGCGTGGGTCACCTTGCTAGTTATCTTAATATTTGAGTGTTAAAAAGAGCCACTACGTTCGCTCGAAAGGTCATGAAATTACCATGTTAGTCTAAAAGAAAGAAAAGAATCTACACCATTGATTGTTATAATAATCTAATCGTCTATATTAAACTGTGAATCTTTTGTTGCGACAACGGCTGTTCCTCAACGAGTTTGTATCAAATACAATTAATAAATAACTAAATTAAAAATTAAAAAATATGGAAAATTAGTGGTTTGATTTTCATACAAATTCGGAAGAAAAAGACCTAAGCAAAGAGTCTATGTAAAATACAATTAATTAATATTTAAATTCAGAATAAAAAAATCATGAAATCAATAGTTCAATTTCTATACGGATTGAGAAGCAAAATGTCCAAATAAAGAGTGCATGTAAAACATAAAAAAGAAAAGGATTTCACCATCGATTATTATGATCGTCAAACGGTCTATATGAAACCAAAAAGTCCATCAAATACAATTAATAAATAGCTAAATTTGGAATTACAAAATATAAAAAAATAATGGTTTTATTTCCATGCAAATTGGGGAGCAAAAATACCTATAGAGAGAGTCCGCATAAAATAAAATTAACCAATAGTATTTCCCTGGCGTTGGCCATCGATGCACTGATGAGTTCGCTGTTAGTTAGGGCGTCGTGTGCTTGCAGAGCAGTGACCCGCTCCCGCGCTCCTCCCAGAGTCCCGATCCACCTCGGCACTGTAAAAGATTATTGGGACCCAGTGCAGCAGCGAGACCAGAACGATAATTGCAGTGCATTTCGGCACCGGCCAGTACTTCTCTAGTAACCTAACCTGAAGTCGTACAGTGCAGTACTCTGGCTGCTCGCAGAATTTCCTTCTATCGAAATCCAACTGGCCAGTATTACTATCACGAGCTATTGTATATTGAAATATGGTTCGTTTGTGCATGTACTGTTACTACGATCTACTTGCCAGCCAAAAAAATTACAAGTTCTTAGTGCAGATCATTGACATTTAGGACACTGCATTTTACGAATCCCAGTTACCACTTCTCTTTGGGGTGAAAATGTGAAATGAATCTCCCTTTCAAGTGCATACATTCAACTACAACTGCATGGCGGCAACACAAATACTGCTAAATGTGTGTGTGTGTGTGTGTGTGTGTGTGTGTGTGTGTGTGTGTGTGTGTGTGTGTGTGTGTGTGTGTGTGTGTGTGTGAGAGAGAGAGAGAGAGAGAGAGAGAGAGAGAGAGAGAGTTATATTACGGGACTTATACGGAGTACACAATAACTCTACGCATCATACAGCCTACAAGTGGATCTAGCCAGTGGACTTACGGTGACAGCTTCCCGGCCGGAGGTAGATGTAGAGAGGCGCGCACAACTATCCAAACAGATCAATGCGCGCGCCACAAACACCGCCATTGCCAGCCCAGCCCAGTCCAGTGGTCCAGAGGCCAGAGAAGCAGCAACGTCGACTACCGATCGGCTCGCGTTTCCTTCCACCGAGCAATGAGTGGGGAGGCCACGCACGTACACGGGAGTCGTGGTACGCACAGATGAAAGCAGCACATGCAAGACGATCGGTGCAGTGAAGTGGTTAGCTAGATAGCCCAGGCAGCACCGCAGCAGTGGCTTTTTCTATCTGGTCCTGCACTCGATCTGCCAAAAAGACTCGAACCGTCGTCGTCCGCTTGCTGCGTCTACAGAGCTCATGGAGTAGTGGTGCCTGCTCATCAATCTCGCATGCAGCACCGGTGGCAACAGAAGAGTTTAGCACACTGTTATTTAAGGTTATACAACTTGCAACCGATCAATCAACTGTCTTATACTTAAAAAAAGTACATCGATGATACGTGGTAACCGTTATTAATAACAGGTAACATACCTGTCATCTTATACGTCACTAATAAAATATCGTTAGTGATAGGTCATAACCTGTCACTAATGATCATATTAGTGACGGGTTATAATAATAACTTATCACGGATGCGTGTCTTCCATGTGTCGGGGAGAAACACATCAGTGATAGTTTATAGAGTTACACTTATGTGTAAGTCATAAGTGACGGTTAATGGTTTCACCCGTTATTGATTTGTGTCTCTCATATGACAGGGGAAACACATCAGTGACGCGTAACGAGGTTATTCGTCACTTATGTGTAGGTCATAAGTGACGGGTAATAGTCTTGATCTGTCACTATTGACCTCATTCCCCGACATATTTCTCCTGTTTCCATGCTATATTCTAGAGCATAACTAGGATTTAGCAGCCATCTTCTCCCTGCAAATAACATCAATGTATTCATATCCATATCGACAAATACAATTATATAATAACTCACAGAATCGCAAATATTACAAAATTTCAATCAATTTATCATTGAATCACAAGTTAAAAAGTTATGATCACTTCATATTACATAAGATCTCACGATCTAGGGTTTCTACAGTGGAACTCGCTGTGTGGGTTGATGACTTTACATGTTAAGGACACAACAATCCATTATCGAATCCCCGAGAGTGCACCGTCGTCAAAAAAAATAAGCCTCATAATCCTATATAATTTGGCATATAGTCAATGTCATGTTATTATGGAATTAAACTAATTACAGAATTAATTATGAATAATCTTGTATTAAACTTACATGGGGGGATTTGATATCCTTTGCTCGGATTGTGAGTAGGAACATGTTGTACGTAACATAGAATCTACAGACATTGCCGATGGTTGTTGGCAGCACCGCGAAAAAGAAAATTTACTGTTAGATCTAAACAAAAAAATAGCAACAGAGAGCATTTGGTAATCTATTTGGTAGCATTTACCGTGAACCTGGTTTTTTTTGTCAGTATGCGGTCGTCTTTTGCGTTGTAATCAGGATCAGCTTGAAGATACTTGTGAAAAGCCCTGTATAAAAATGGATCGATTAGGGAATATTTGAATGTTAGAAAAATTAAATATGTAACTAAGCCAGATAGAACTTACGTGTCAAGGAGTCCTTTTATAGTATTGTAATCACGCTCTCCAGATTTGCCTTTTGGTTCTATTGGTCTTGATGAGTCGAGGTATCACACCAAGTTTCACTTGAGGCAAATAATCAGTAAGATCCAATGGTCACCGGTGTTATGGATGCCTAACAGGTAGTCTGTTTTGGAATAGTGTTGCATTGTCCTGCCACATAGTTCATAGCGCAGTCTCCATGCGCTTTGATGACCGAGACTGAAATGGCCTCATGGTCAAGGAATCCGATGGGCCCCTTCTTCTTCATTTATTTGATCAAGTGTCTACATATAAGAAAATAGTTAGATTCAAGACTTAGTGGTATTAATTAATGAATGCTCAGTTTCAAAGGACTTACAATGTGAAGATCAGTAATAACAATGCATCCATGGCATCAATGTTGAAGAGGTCATATAAGCCATTGAAACACATAAGGAAGTGGCTGTCGTCAGTTAAGAAGTGACGCCATTTATACTGTACGACTATAGATTGAGCCTTGGTGTCTCTAAAAGTCTACATGTAGTAATTATACAAATCGACACATGCTTGTCCCGCCCTTGTTAGATCACCTACAACTATCAAGGGCTTTCCATATTGGAATTTCGTGTGGGAACTAGTCCACTCTTCTCCAATGTCTAGACTTCTTTGCTAGTACAATAGCTTTCGATTTCTTCGAGAGGTGCTTCTTCGAGCTTTTCTTCCCGACTCTCTTTTCCTTCTTCTTTGGGCTCTTTGGGGGAGAAGGAATTAAAGCTGGAAGCGAGGCTGCCAGATGCAGAGGAGACGGTGAAGCCGGCTTCTCTAGAGGAGGACAAGGTAGTAAAATTGTCTTCTCTAGAAGTGAGGGGCGCAGTGGTGGTGCACTTGAAGCTCGCCCAGACTAAGATGCACTGCAGACCATGATGTCGCCCCTCTTCAACTGGATTCTTTGACGAAGAGCTTCACTCAGAGTTGTGATTTCATCATGGGGGGGGGGGGGGGAGCTCCAACACATGATAGGTGGCGTAACCACGGTATAGCCATCACGTATCCAGACCGTATATAAGATATGGACATCTAGATCCACATGGCCCCCCTGCAACCTCCATTTGATACCCACCATTCCTAATTATAAGGCTGTAGGGTGTGGGCCCTTCTAGTAGGTCCATCGTTTCTGGCTCACTCACGTCGGGTACAGGTTGATCGACCACCTTGGAGGCACATCTACTCTTCCATGTAGTTCTGGGGCTAACTACCACTGGGATGGAAATCTCTATTCCATGTGGTGCAATCATTTGCATGATATTTGTTAAACTTTCTGGGTGATATCACCTGTCAATGTATCCACGTCCACTGCACCCGACTTCTTCCTATTCTTGTAGATTCCAAGGTCTTCGAAAAAGCCGTATTTCCAGCCCCGGAAACTGGATGCACCTCGTACTCGACCTGGGTGCCCTAGGGTTCCCAGCGTTGCTCAGAGAACATCATTATAACATCCTAAGTTTTAGCATATTAGTTTGCAAAATTCACTCCAAATTAAAAAAAATTATAATTAATTAAACCAAATAAAATCAAGAAGATATGTATATGAATATATATATATATATATATATATATATATATATATTAAATTGGCTAAGTATTCCAAAAGGCACTACATTAATTTCTAGACCTATCCAATCATTAATTGATTCATGTGCTTGGTTTATTGTTCTTATGGTTCTTTGAGTGGAGGTTTGAATTTGAATATCTCTCAAATTTGAATCTACTCTTAGTTTCCATTCAGCTTAAATCCAATTTGAATTCAAATATTTTGAATTTAAATCATCTTCCAAATCTCAAAGCTTTACTCCCATTTCATAATTCAAATATCCCTATTTGACTTTATACCAAGTCCAAAGTCAAATCCGAATTCAAATGTCTCCATTTGAATTTAAACCGAAACATTTTCTTTTCTTCTCTCCCCGAGCCTAATCTCTCCCCCATGTTCCCTTTTTATGCGGCCCAGCCAATCGAACAACCCAATCGGCTGGCTTCTTTGCCTGTCTCCCACACTTGGGCCGCAGACACGACGCCGGCACAGCCTCCCTCGTGTGCGCAGCCAGCCCGCCTGCTCGCCCGAGCCAGCGCGAGCCTCGCCGTCCACGTGTCACCCATCCATCAGTCTCCCACGGACATTGTCGTCTCCCTTCTCCAATGCATCGCCACGCACGCTGTCTCACAGCACTGCGACGATCAGCACACTCAATGTGCCAGCAACTTGCCTCCCTCGCATGCGCTCTCTCGCTCTTTCTTCCCCTCTCAACTCTCTTTCTCTCTCTCTCTCTCTCTCCCTCTCTCTCTCCTGTAGCACAAGCGCCTGACATCGCTTGACTTTCGTTACCCCGTGGCTGCGTCGGCTGCAGCCCTGCCACCGCCGAAGAGCCACCATATTGTGAGAAATATCACAATTGCCATCGTTCTGGTCACCATGGGTAGCACGACATGCAGTGCAGCCTCTCTATTCACCCCTCCCTCTATAAATACAGCAGCTGGTCCCCTCCATTCCTCTTACTTCCAATCTGCTCCGCCGCCACTGCCATTCCTCCCTATTGCGACCTTGTCATTGCCATTCTGTCCCAGTGGGCTGTCGAAGAGCACCAGGAGGTCACCGTCGTACCGGTGTCGCTCTCCATTGACCAGAATCCCAACAGGGGTGCACCCGCGTTGGAATCCGAGCCGCTTCTCCACCACCGCTCTGTCGCTTCACCTGTCGTCATCCTGCCCATCACCGTTTTCGAGCTCAATGAGCATCCATGTCCCCTTGCGTAACCTCATAGCTAGCATGTCACGATCCTAGCGCTCTCTCTTCACATAGCAGCGTGCAGCCCCGTGTTTTTGCTCTGCGTTCATGCTCTCGCCAGTGTGCTTATGCCCTCTGTATGTGGTCCGGCCATTGTGCCGCGTAGCCCAAGAACGTTAGGCTCCTTTTCCTTACAGGTTGAATGTGCGTAGTGTAGTGTAGGCCATCCCAACCGCCTCGGGTCGTGCCCTAGTGGGCCAACCAGTTCCTGTAGCTTGCAACTAGCCAGCCTAACCCGAGTGGGCCGAATATTGTGCAACCCAACACTATGCGGTCCAGGCCAAAGCCCAGCTCAATCCGAGCCCATTTCGGCATAACCGGGTACTATGTATGTGGGTCCCACCGATTACTATTTAGTGGGTCCCACCTATAAATAGTAGAATTTCATATTTTTTAATTTAATTTTAGATTAAATCTTTCGGTGGTCGTAACTTCTCTGTTCAGGCTCCGATTTTGGTGATTCTTTCACCAAAATTCATCTAAATTTGACATGTACCTATCTATCACAGTGTGATATCTAGTAGGGCTTATATGGTTTTCAAATTAGTGTTATTTGATTCTTCTCTAGTATAGTTTGTTATTGATCATGGGTGTTGTGCAAGAAGCATTAGTAGCCTAGAGGATCCTGATTACGACCAAGGATTAGAGGAGAACTTCAAAGAAGGCAAGTCTTATCTCCTTGATCATATTGAACCTATGTTTTCAAATAATCTACATAATCAACTAAAATTGGACTTATTATTGCATATGCTATGTATTGCGTTTTCTTTCAAACTGCTTATAGTAGTTAATCCTATCAAACAATTTCCATGCCTTAAATGTTATCATCCAGATTGCATGTCACCCTAGGATTTACCTGTCATTATCTATATTTACATCGGACGATGCCATGATATTTAGTATGCATACGATTGAATACGTCTCCTTGAAGACGTCGCCTTGAAATGCATATCTTCGAAGACATTGCTTCACTATTTATAAAATTAACTCATATACCATGAATCCTTGATGGTTGTGAATTCCTTGATGGTTGTGAATTCCGTGATGGTTGTGAAATCCTTGATGTCGTGTGGGATATGAAGGGTGATGTGTAAAAATGAGTGAAAACTGTTTTGGCAGGGCAGGTAGAGCAGTACTTTGGATAAGGATGCTCTTGGGCGCTTTGGTTACCTTTCTGGTATTCATTGCAAGAAGATGTATGCCCTGACTGCTTAAGAACCGAGTCATTACACTGTCATGCTAAGCCACATTAATGCAACCATGCGTCATGTATGGGAGGGACTTTAATTTTCTTTCACCAGACTAGGTTGGACATCATACTAGGCGGCTGGGGAGCAGCGAGGGGTCAGACGATTGAAAGGATTGAATGGCCTAAGAGTGGGTGGGTAAATTGGGCTATTAAAAAATTACTCCTACAGAATTCTAGAATAAGAAGTAACCTTAGCTTAAATGAATTGAAATATGACTACACGATCAAACTAGATGGATGTATAAAAAACAAGCAAGCTAGAACACAAAGTAAATACGGAAAGTAAAGCTTGCAAGTAAGTAAATGCTCAAATATAAATACGGAAAAGTAAGGAGATGGACAAGAGAACACCATTTTTTCCCCAAGGTATCGAAGAGTTAGCACTTCCCCTAGTTCTTGTTGGAGCATCCATAAAGGATATAGCTCCTCTCTGAGTCACGAAGTCTCAAGTGCGCACTCATGATTGTCATTTCTCCATCTCTGGATTGGCGGGCATCAAACCAAGCACATAGTTCTTCTTGAGGCTCCCACAAGAACTCCAACAGCTCACCGAGAAACCCCCAATCACCAAATATCAGCTAGGTGTTGCCAACCACCAAAAGTTACAAGCCAATAGCTTCACTTGACCAGGATCAAACCTAAACTACAGCTAGATACACACTTGCTACTCTCCAAGCACTAAAGATGTCGTTAACCTTCAATTAAGAACTTTGGAATTTAATCAAGTGTGCTCTCTTGCTTCTTGATGATGCACAATGTATAAGCTCTTCTGGGGTTGCAAGAGAACCAACTGAAACCAAGTGATGGGGTTTTTATAGGCTAGAAATCCAAATTTAGCCGTTGCCTAACAACCCACTTTTTTTTGTTAACACTGGATAATCCGGTATCTCCTTACAATCACCAGACAACCTGGTGAGTGCCCACTGTGCCAGCTGTCATTAGCCATTACTGCTGAAAAATGATCCGGTGGATTCATCCGGTGCGACTTAGTTCATCACCGGACCATCCGATCAGAAGAACCAAGCCAAACTACCCTTTGCAATCTTCTCCGCAAAAATTAGTCTGGTGATTCCTCTTTTCCTTCACCGTAACATCCGATTAGAAGAATCAAACCAGACTACTCTCTGCAATCTTCTCTGTAGAAATTAGTCCAGTGATTCCTCTTTGCCTTCACCGGACCATCTGATGAGTGTAGCATCTTCTGCAACATGAACTTGATGAAGTTCCTCTCTGGTGCAATCCACACTATGGCATAAAAGACTCAGACCTACTCAACATATCTGTCCACACCTGTGAGCAGAGCTATGAGACCTGGGATGGTGTCAAAGTGTTGCCTCACGTATACTCCCCCTGCAGCCAACTGCATGTTGTGCCAGTTGAGCGTCATGTGTTGACTCAACTTGACATTCTTCCTGATATAAGAGTGGAAAAGCTCTCCTGCAGAATGGTGCAGAACCTGTAATCTACCCCCTCATCTTTGACTGGGGGAAACCACTTATCGATTGTCACAAACATCATTTTCTTGATCTTTGGCAACTTGTAAGAGGTCAAGTCACGCAAATAAATCTTTCCCTGGGGTTGAGGCTACTCTGTCTGCTCTGGCTCAAACAGCTTCTGCTCCTCCTCCTCTGCCACTGGCTCCGGACAAGCCCTCTTCTGGTTGCTTGACTAGCCGAAAGGCATCGAGCCCATCCCCGTTGTAGGATGGGTGCGGATGGACCGACGAGGAGGTGAAGCGATGTCTCTGATCCCAAAACCTCGCTGAGCGTCAGCTGCACCTACCTCTGCAATGGTACGATCAATTTCTTTCTAAGCCTTTGACTTCTTCTTCTTCGACTGCTCAACGCCTTGCCCTTGCCCTTATCACTGCGCTCCTAACACATCTAACAGGTAGAAAGATGAAAACGAATGTGAGAGCACTTCGGATTTTAAGGATTTGAAATGAAATTTACCCGAGACTGAACCCTAAGCATGAAAATGATACGAATAGGGATGAACATGCTATGGATTCGAGATAGAGACACTAGCAATTGACAAAATTCAAGAGATTGACTTCAAATTTGAAAAATATGATCAAATTTGGCATTAATTTGAGGTAAATTTGCATGATTTCGCTTGAATTTGAATGAATTTATTGATTCAAGCACAAACTTGGATCAACATGTCCCTAACTCAGGACAAGCCAAGCGCATAGCTATTCTCATGGCTCCCACAAAAACTCTAAGAGCTCACCGAGAAACCCCCAATCACCAAATATTGGCTAGGTGTTGCCAACCACTAAAAGTAACAAGCCAATAGCTTCACTTGACCAAGATAAAGCCTAAACTATAGCTAGATACACACTTGCTACTCTCCAAGCACTAAAGATGTCCTTAACCTTCGATTAAGAACTTTGGAATTTAATCAAGTTCACTCTCTTGCTTCTTGATGACACACAATGTATAAGCTCTTCTAGGGCTGCAAGAGAACCAACTGAAACCAAGTGATGGGGTATTTATAGGCTAGAAATCCAAATTTAGCCATTGCCTAACAACCTAGTTTTTTTGTTAACACCGGATAATCCGGTGAGTATCTCCTTACAATCACCAGATAACCCGGTGAGTACAAACTTCGTAGCCCCACAGAGCTAGCTGTCATTAGCCGTTATTGCTGAAAAATGATTCGGTAGATTCATCCGGTGTAACTTAGTTCATCACCGAACCATACGATCAAAAGAACCAATCTAGACCACCCTTTGCAATCTTCTTTGTAAAAATTAGTCCTGTTATTCCTCTTTGCCTTCACCGGACCATCCGATCAGAAGAACCAAGCCAGACTACCCTTTGCAATCTTCTTTGCAGAAATTAGTCTGGTGATTCCTCTTTGCCTTCACCGAACCATCTAGTGAATGTAGCTTCTTCTGGAACAAAAAATGCTCCAGTGCTCCCAGTTTTCCATAACTGGATAATCTGGTGGGTTCAGCTTCAATTTCCCCTGGAAATATTTCTTCTGCTAAAAAATCTTCGGTGCCCTCACGGTGTAACACTGGACCATCTGGTGCAACACTTCGAAAATTTTAGGACACGTGTCACCTAGAAAAGGTTCAGGTGATGCCTGCAAGTTAACCATCATACCATTTAGTCAACTCATTTGTTTTCTATCTGAACCAGGAGAAATGATCCGGTGAGAACTAGAGTCACATCGTTGGACTATCCGATGAGGCTAACTTCACTAAGCTCGTCCAATTCAATCTTTTCTTGAGCTCTAATTTCACGACATCTCAGCCATGGACTTCTATAAGCTTCACAGCGCTAGAGATTCACAAGTATGTATCAAACCAAGTCTAGACTCATCTAGGTCAAGCTACTACTCTTAACCTCTCTTTATAGTATGATCAAAAATACTAAGGAAGAAGACCTATACTACTTTAAGTGTCCTTCCTCTTGTGACACATAGAACTAGAAGATCCTTAATTCGATGCACATCTCCTTTGGTCGTCCATATAATCACCTTAGGGACCAAGAATACCTAATCATCATTGTGAACTAAAACTTTTGATACCCTTCGAAACAAATTTTTTAATCATAATGATACGATTGTCACTAATCACTGAAACACTTATCACTTACCTAGAGGCCTAGATGCTACAGCGACCACCTGCCCCTCTATTTGAATGTTCCAAGAACTGGCCAACGGCTTAAAAGGGCGCTGGCATTCAGTACAAGGCCTCTAGTACTTGGGGTATCTCATAGAAACGCCCAGCAGGAAAGATGATTGAAGTGTCTCGGTATGATTCGCTCCTTCGCTCACAATAGATGGAGGCTGAGCATATCGTGTGGGTACAGTGTACAACCTCTACAGAGTGTAAAACTATTTAAATAGTCGTATCCACGGTCATGGATATGCAAAAACAGTAACAATCTTGATTAGACTTTAGGTGCATGTGTCTTGATGAGTGAGTGTGTGGACTAGATGTCCATGTGACGAGGTTGCTGACTCAATCCGCCAAGATCTGTGCGGTACTAGAGGTACACCAGATATGATAATAGGGACTGCAGAGTGAGGTGTAGTCCCTCTCAGGACTGAAAAACCCCCAGATATATAACTTGCTTCCTAGTTTTGAACTATTTTAAACTGTTTTGAAGTTAACAATAGAGTATGCAACTTAATCCCAACATAAACTGCTTTGCACTTAAAACTAAGTCATAAAGTCTTATCCTTGAAATACCCTTAATGCATCTATCAACCATTCGAAATAGTATAACGCTTGCTGAGTACTTTCCGTACTCACTCTTGCTGTCATATAGATGTGGAAACTGAAGCTGACTTCGCTGGAGGAGAAGGCGAGGATGAACAGTAGACTTAGAAGTCGCATTCGCACCCTAGCTACTTGTGACTTTGGGTCTTTGTCTTCCGCTGTGCTTTTGGCCGTTAGGCCAGGTTTGTAATTTACCATATGGTTTGTAACCTTTTGTGCTCTCAACCTTAAAACTTATGTTCGAAGTTTGGCTGTGATACTACAACTGTCACATTATGCATATACAACTATTATACTATGCATATCAGCTACTTAATTCAATGACTGATACAAAAGACATAGGAGATTCTGGGCTCAGGGTCTTACAATGATGTTCCCTAACTCCGGTGAAAGAACATTAACTAGTTTCGGCTATCTTTTATTTTATTTTTTCTGCAATTAACTAGGTTTCGTTATTTCTAAATGTGATTTCTCTTCTTTCGGATAGCTCACCCCTTGCACGCAAATATGACTGTGACATTTCGAGAATTACAACCAAGGATTCTAGTGGTCGTCTTTGTCTAACTTTTCATTCTCTGCCTACCATTTCACCCTTTTCCCTACGTACCCGCATGGGCCAGTCCTGTGGTTGTGCTTGTTCCTAACTTGAAACTGCTTCTTCTCCTCACTCTTCTTTTTGAACTGCTCTGAGTTCTTCATCTGCACAAAAGCTTCCCAATGTTCAACTTTCAAGTGCTTGTAGCTTTCGAAGGGCGCCACCCCTTTATCTAAGTACTGATTAACAAGATTGCTCTTAAAGATTTGGTGAAGTTTCACGATCATTTTCATTGTTGCCTTGACCGTGGCATTCGTTTGATGCTCACTCATGTTTTCATGGTACTCCAGATACTCCTTGATGACATTATCAAACAAGCTCCTCTTCGCTTCATCAGTGAGGTCATCAAACTTAGTCATTATTAGCACCATCTCCCGAGCAATGAGCCATACGACCCTCCAGAATCTATTCAAGGCCTTTTCATCCATAGGCAGTCCGTCTTTATGTCCTTGGCTTTTGGGCTTCTGCACCACAACCAGTTATCTCACTTGGAGAGTGCGGTTCCCCACAGCCATGTGACGGGTCAGAGGATGTTGTCGAAGATGCATTGGTAGATATCTAAAAAAAGAAAGAGAGAGAAAAGAGATAAGGATATAGGTAGAATAGGATGCCATGCAAATTAGTAGATAAGGAGTAAATGATGCCAAGAGTGCAATAAAATAGAAATTGGAACAAAGTGATAGCACCAAAATGTAAAGAAAATATAGAAGATGGGACATGTAATGAAGATGGGACGGAATGTTGCTTGCTCGCATGAGCCAAATATGCAAACAATGATTGCATTGACTCATCTCAATACCTCTTCGGCGGGATCATAGTTGGGGCTATTTGCCCGACATCGGCTCTCCCACTCACATGGAACATGTCTAGAGCTGTGCCACGAGCACTCGCTTTTACTGCTGTCGGAGGAGGACAACGGGTGCGGGCTTAGGCTCCTATCCGACCTCCTGCTTGTATCCACCCCATCTTGTGCCGGGGCACACTGTAGTGTGAGCATCCTTTGTGCTTGTAGTTTCTTAGGAGTAAACAATCTAGCTAAATGGATTCTCATATCTGCATGCTTTAACTACAATCAACAATATTCTCACAGATTCATGCCCATCATTTTTAAGTCCTTGAAATATAGAGCATCCCCATGATTGAAATAGCAAGACAGCTTATTACATTTAGGAATGCAACATGATCCCAGTGAATTAATCCATATTCTATAATCATAGTTCTTAATTCAATTTTTTTGCAAATAAATGCATAAGGAAAAAGTTATGTCGAATAGGATTAATTGAAACATACTTTCCCCACAAGCTATTATGCACAAAGCAAATTATAATAGTATCATATATGGTTTACATTCCATCCTAATGAAAACTCTTTCTATTGTCTTTAGTCCTAGCTCGGTTTGGTTTAGTATGATTAGTCTCCCTATATAATCACAAGCATACAAATGCCCGAAGGCTAGTCTAGTCCTCACCAATATCTTGGTTGACATTAATTTTCATTAAGATGTCTATATATGCATTTTAGTATACTTGGTATGCTCCTGGCAGTACAAAGAAACATCAACCATGAAAATAACATACAGAGGTTTGAAAATACTATAACAACCATTAGATATATGGAAAGAAAAATATTTAGTGAGTGGACATAAATGGAAATTTGGTACTCCACCATGGACATAGCACAACTTCAAAGAGCAACCATTCTTAAAATCTGAAAATTAATCTTAATTACAGTGGTAATTTATGGAGTAGTAACATTTTAAACTAACCCAACCAACGACTCTAGGGTTCACTCTTTTAAATCTTGCTTTAATAGCCACGCTATGTAGGAGTCATCCAAATTAATTGGCTTCTCTAATGATTGCAAGTAAAAGCAGGTTAATCATGTGGTTCATGTGAACATGTATTTTTCCTAGAATTACAAGGGAGAGGGAGGAACAAGGATGGATGACGAGCCTCACGTCCTGGTGGTGGAGCTCAAGGAGAACACTGTCGGGATCAAGCTGGACTGGAGCAGGGAGACTAGGGCGATGGGTACAGCTTAGAGGTGGTTGCTGGCCATGGAGAGGAAGAAGATGGTAGATGAGTTGGCCCTCCTCGGTGGACGGTGTGGACGGTGGTCAGCGGAGCTTCTGGTGGGACATCCTCTTGCGGCTCCAATCTACGGTCCCATGGGGGCGGGGAGGGCGGAGGTCGGTCACCTGGTGCTTGGAGGCGACTTGGGGACGAGGAGGCTGGCGGCAATCATCTTCCTCCTCGGTGTGGCTGCTTGACACAGTGGAGGCGTGTGGTGGAGGGCGAAGGCCGGAGGCCGGCTGCCTAGTGCTTGGAGGGGACGAGGAGGCTAGAGGTGGTGACGCTAGTTAAGGCTAGGATTTAGGCAATATGACATGGAGAAGAGCTGGGACTCAGCTTATATAATGGTCATAGGTGAAGGGTGAAACCTGTCACCCATCACCTATGAACACTACCTGTCACTTATAATAAGTCTTAGGTGACGGGTGAAGAGTATCACCTGTCACCAATAACTGAACACCAGATGATCCACAACAAACATGACTAAGCGCCGAAGATCACGCTGGATAGAAGTCCAGGAGGATGGAAAATTTGTCGATTTTTAGAAGAGATCGTCGGAAGGTCCGGTGACAAGCTGACAAACACACCAGACCAATTTGAGCATACCATGGAGTTCTGAATGCCAAATAAGTTGGTGATGATAAAATTGAATTCGCTATACGATTTTCAAGAGATCAGAGAGAGCTGCCAGAAATCTGAACGCTGGATGATCCGCTGAGGAAGAAAAGAAAAGCATCAGACCATCCAATGAAGAGAAAAAGATTTTGCTGAACTAAAATTCAAATAACTTGAAATCAAAAATACAAATTTGACATTAATACTACAAATTTGACATTAATATTTCAAATTTGACATTAATATTACAAATTTAATGTATACAAATTAAAATTTGACATTAATATTGCAAATTCAAATAACTTGAAACCTAAGATTCAAATTTGACATTAATATTACAAATTTAATATATAAAAATTCAAATTTGACATTAATATTACCAATTTGACACTCAAATTCAAATTCACCGTTTTCGTGCTTTCTGGATATGGATCCCTTCTTTATGGTTGGAGCGCAGGTATGGAGTTTTTTTGGTCAGCGAAAGGTTGGCACAATTACAGTAGCTAAAGAGAGGATTTCATCGAATTGATTGAACTCCTCCTCATCAACGACGTTTGCAACTTCGACAATGCATCTTTTCCCAGTGAGAATCACATAGCGTTTCTTCTTTGTTGTGTCAGTCACATAAATACTTGGCGAACATCTTTAGCCAGTGCGAAGGGTTCAGACTTTTATTTGACATGTTTGAGATCAACGATCTCCTCTATTTGATCGTAGTATGCGCCCCTCTACATATCGTTGTCACAAGCATCTATACGGACACCACTATTCTAATATATGCTCTCCTCATCTTGGGCAACTGTGTAAAATGCGTATCCGTTTATATCATATCCTTGATATGTCATAACTGTGTGGGTCCGATGATAGTTTTTTTTATCAAAACACTTGTAGGAGTACCCGATTGCTTGATTCGATCTTAGATCTAAGTGGTGAATTTTTGCATATGTTGTCTCGCAATACAAACTTTGTTCTACCCTGGATTCTCTGCAAGTAGCATCTGCTTGTGCTTATTGACATATGAGCACACTCTGCTCATTTGATGCAGCATGAGGAAATGAGCTTAGTCATATGCATTCGGATCATGAGTTATTGCCATCTTCCCTAGAACCCATGCACCTGCGAGCCCTCTCGTGGCGAGACTTAGGCGCACCAATTGGGTTATTTGGGTCAATGTAATCAATATATCACTCCAATACCTCCTCTGTCGCGTAACCCTGCATGATGCATTCCTCATAAAGGTTCGATTCCTTACATACGACTTGAGAATGCCCATAAATCTCTCATATGGAAACATGTGATATAGGAACACGGAGCCAATGTAGTGTATCTTCTTCACAAGATGAGCAGTGAGATGGATCATGATATAAAAAAGGATGGTGGGAAATACACCTTAAGAATACATAGAATCTAAAAGTGTCTTTTTTCTAGCTCTTCCAGCGAGTCTGGATCGAACATTTTCTGTTTAATTGCATTGAAGAAAAAGCACAGGCTCAGGATTACCTCATGAAACTTAATTGGAGGATATTTCTAATATCTACCGCAAGCAGTGATATCATCATCATATGGCAATCATGAGACTTCATTATGGTGAAATTCATTTGTAGACCTTTCAACAAAACAAGTCTTGAGATGTTGGACGAGTAACCGGAGGAAACTTTCACACTGTAAAAGAACTTGTAGAAATTTTTTTCTCTTTTATGGAGAAAGTGATAAGTGGTGGGGTAGGTGTTTTCCTCTGTCCATACCATATGCATGAAGCTCCGGCATTAAGCCCATTTCTTTAAGGTCAGCTCATGCGTTCTCATGATCCTTCCTTTTCACTTCATTTGGAGCAATGTACCGATCAGACTCTCGCAGATATTCTTATTTATATGTATGTTGTTGATAGAGTGGCAAACATCTAATTTTTTTCAATACTCTAGCTCGAATAGTATTGATTTCTTGTTCACATTCTTTTTGTTTATCATCATTAGAGTATCATTTTCACTTGTCAAGGACAATATTGATATTTTTAACCTAATTGTGGACATCTTTCCTACTGAAATGCCTTAAAGGTAACACTTTCTCATTTGTGCCATCAAACTGCTTGTTTATGTTTCGGTACGAGCGCTTCTTGGAAAGGAAATGTCGATGCGGCATGTGCACTATTTTAATTGAGTTGCTCAACCTCAAATCACACATGTCATCTAAGCAATAGGGGCAAGTTTCACCTTTTCTTTTACTATGACCTAACAAGTTATGAAGTGCTAGCAGATCATTAATAGTGACGAACAACATGGCGTGCAAGTTAAAGTACTCTTACTTGTACTGATCTATTATCTCAATGCCTTCCGACCAGAGTTTCTTAATATCATCGACTAAAGGTTTGAGGTTATATCGATATCGTTACTAGGTTGTTTTAGTCTTGATATCAAGATCGACAACATAATGTATTTCCATTTTTTTTATAAAGCCAAGGTGGAAGGTTGTAGATCCACAATACAATAGGTCAGCTGCTATATGAGGTACTCATGTTACCGAATGGATTCATATCATCTGTGCTTATAGCAAATCTATTATTTCTCAATTCTTCAGTGAACCAACTAAATATGAAACCAATGGTTCACCACTGAGTGGAATCCGCGTAGTGTCATATTATTGTGTTGTTCTTACGACCCTCCTTATGCCAACACACTAATGAGCCTCCTTTCTATTGGGAAACAATTGCTTTAGATGGGGAATTACAGAAAAATACCACACCACCTTCATAGGAGAC
Source organism: Phragmites australis (assembly GCF_958298935.1). Classification (NCBI taxonomy): domain Eukaryota; kingdom Viridiplantae; phylum Streptophyta; class Magnoliopsida; order Poales; family Poaceae; genus Phragmites; species Phragmites australis. The sequence goes on from NC_084922.1 coordinate 5,596,246, forward strand.
CCTTTACTTCTTTTGCCTCCATCCCCATCACCACCGTCATTTCTACGCTTATATCGATGGGTTCCATAAATGGGGCTCTGATCCAGCTCTGCATACTCTTTACGAAACAACATACAATCCTGCTTACATGCATGTATTTTTCTATTTCTACTCCTAAAGAACAAGTTATCTTCTCGCATCGTAGACGCCCTCAGGCACCAAGTTCCTCTCTAGTAGCATGTCACTTAGCAAATCCAGCAATACTTTGTAACTCTTGTCATTATAACCATGGGTTGCCTTCAGCTGTAGAAGCTTTGCTTCGTGACTCTTGTCATTATAACCATGGGTTGGCTTCAGCTGTAGAAGCTTTAGGTTTCCAAATAGTCACGTATACTTCTTTTTACAGTTAGGATAAAGGGGCGAATTGAAATCTCGCATAAATTCTTGAAATTTAGCAAACTCAAAATTATTAGACTCGTCGTGTCGCTCAGCATCCCACACCATATGGTCCACATTCTCCATAAAATCCACGAGATCATTATTATTGAAACCTAATATATCATTATCCCCGAGATCATAATCCATAGCACCGGGTATACTACTTAATCCACACTGTCAACATAGAGGCCCCAATCCATCTCTCCTTCATTAAGGCATTCCTCACCATGTTTGTTCTAACCTGTATAATTCTCTTTAAATCCATGTATGATCAAGTGTGCATGAATGTTATCTAGTTTCAGGAACTTGTTGTCATTCCTGTAATCGCGACATGCACAATACATTGCCGTTTTACCCTGAGCTTTCATATCCGCCAAGGCAGCACTCATGTTTCATTTGATTTGTTGTGGATTGGATGATGGGAAAACCAGCAAGCAACAAACGTAGGCTGTGAAATACTTCACCCCGTTCAGGTACTCCGGATAAATCTAGGTCTCAAGGTACATCCAACTTCTGTCCGCCATCTACAATATAAAAACATTCATTATTCACTAATAATTACCTTAATTACGTGATTAAGCATGCAATTAAAAATTTCATACAATTACACTAAATCTGTGGCATCTCATGGTAGATCTGACAAAGCTAGTATCAAAATTAACACCAATACAGATCACTTGTACTAAGATTTTGGATAAATATGTAAAATATTTTATTACAACTCAAAACACAAAAATCTACCAAATATATGTTATAGAAGGAAGAAAGTGGGAGATGAAAACCTTCGAAGACCTATCAACAATTAAAACTTTAAATCAACAAGATATTAGAAAGTCGCTAACGAAGCTGAAAAATCATCAGAAGTTGACGTCAAAGTTGCGCTCTGTAACTGTTGGGCACACGGTAGCTGGCTAGCTCTAATAATAGAGCTGAGTCATCAGTAATAAGTCATTACAGTACACGTTACTTATGACTTATCATCAATGACGAGTCATAATATCACATATCACTTATAACTGGTCTAGAAAAACTCGTCACTAATACTATATCGTAAGTGACGGATCGTAACGTGACATATCTATCACTAATAACTACCCTATGAGATCCATCACTAATATGTTATGCATCAGTGACGGATGTAGTTACGATTTATCACTAATATCATAAGTAATAGTGAATTTTATAAACTGTCACTGATAATCTATCATCAGTAACAAATTATAATTTAATCTAAACCCGAGACTATAAATAACGGATCACCGAAAGATCTGTCACAGACATTCTGTAGTGACGGATTGAACAATCTATCATTAATTTTTTATCTCTTTGTCTATTTTTCACTAGCGACTCTGTTCGATCAGGCCTTGCTACGATAACTGAACTTCTGGACTGCGAGAGATAGATGGTGCAGTTATGCAGCTGCGTACTTGTATTGCATCTAAGTGTGTGCTCCAGTTATAAAACTGTTGCGTATTGACTGCGAGCACTGATGCTCTCCTGTTCCTCCACATGAGCATCGAGCAGATCGCTCATGGAGTGCTGGCGTGCTGCTCTCTTTCCCTCGTCTCGATCCCGTCGACCTGATCCCCGCTGTTTGGTCCCCCTGTACTGTAGTCTGGAGTGCGGAGCTGCAGCGGCTGTCCATCCCTCTCTTCTTGGCCCACACATACGTACGTACAGACGCGAAAGAGAGGGCGATCTGGCGTCGAGTACAGTAGCTGTGGATCTCATGGGCAGAAAAATGCAACAGTGATCGGTGGACGGCGAAAGGCGCTGGGATTTACGTTTGCTACACAAAGAGAGTGCAAATCTTCAGAGCATAGGGCTGTGGGGATGCAGTACTGTGTAACCGAGAGGAGTCGTGTGGCAGAACACGAAAATGTTGGGGCTGCAGTGATATTTTTTGGTTATATAATTTGAGCCAGAAAGAGGTTAGCTACAAGCTGGTGGTGATCTAAATGACATGGATAAATAAGTTAAACATGGTAGTGAAAATAACTGATTGTGCGACTTTGCCGTTCCCAACCAACCAAAAAAAGGAAATTTAATTATATGTCCTAAGGTTAATCAAACTTTGATAATATGTTTGAAGTTAATCGTCATTTGATCATATGTCTCGTATATTATTTTGTAACAAAGTTTATCTTTTCACATCTCTTACTTAATATGAAATTTGTTATAAACTAGTTCTTATAAAACATATGGTCAAAATATAATCAATTTTAAATATATTATCAAAGAGATTAACTTTGACACGTATAATCGATTTCGTAAAAACAAAACGTTCCCAAGTCCCAACCAACAAAAAAACCAGGGCCGAACATGCAGTCAAGCCCAATTGCAGCCTATTTAATCTCAGAAGAGGCTTTTCTGTAGCATTTTCGGCACTACAGCCCATTCGGACTTCACACATGTTGGCTCAGCCTCTAACTAGCCCAATCGGCGTTGATTTGGTCTCAGCAGTCAGAACAGTCCTTTTTCTGTAGTACTACTTTCGGTACTACAGACCTAATTAGAATTCGTACAAACGGGCCCCCGACTCGAACAAGCCCAGTTATAGACGACTTGGTCTCAGGAGAGGAGAGGCTTTTCTGTAGCATTTTGGGCATTGGAGACCTTAGCCCATATCGAGTTCATACAAGCGGTACACCTGTCGAACGACCCCAACCACGGCACTAAGTATTTTGGGTCAGAAAAAGGTTCGGGCCAAAGATTAGGGCCCTTCTTCTGCTTTCCTTTTGTGCCTGATTTGAACAAAATTACTGGAGCGTGTGCAGCAGTTGTGCTCGCTTCGCCTACACGTGTAGAATCCTCCTACACGCGGTCAGTGAATATTGGCGCGCCACACTATTCAGGCCGCCGAGCAGCACATGGAGAATCTTACCTATCAAAACGGGGTCGCATTTACACCAATATTCACGTCAGCCACATGTTTTGCCACCGTCTGATCTGAGCAGTAGTGACTGAAGTCTCTTCGATGTGAAACTGTCATATGTTTGGTCGCTCAGCCGCTCGCGCATTCTAAAAAAATCGTCCCTCGCTGGCAGCTCGTCGATAAATCCTTAGTAGCCTACGAACTTCACCTTTATGCGATCCCTGAGTTTTTAAGACCAGTTCCAAGCGAATTCAAATCATCATCGCATTCCAAATCGTCTCGATCCTGATCCCAAATCCAATATGTTCAGATCTCGATTTTTCCTTATCCCAATCCTAAAACATCCCACAGATCTATCGCCAACGTCAAACTGCTACTGATGGTGGATAGCTACCCTGTCGGCTGTGTGTCGCCCCTCTCCTCCACGACGACCATCGTCTGCGCCACTTTCTCTCCGCCGTCACCCTACCAATAGATGAGTTGCCTCCCGGTGCATCATCGCCGCCATCCAACTACAGGCTATCACTTTCGTCTTGCTCTCTGTAGTCGAAATCCTCACAATCACCAGATTGTCACCAATCATCAGATCATCGCATCCCTTCTTCACGGGGCTCGGTTGACACGGTATGGCTCCATAGTCGCAGAGCCCCATCCGGTGAACTGTTGCTTGGCTCCAGTCCAGGAAAGCAAGTGGTCAGAATCGATCCCCAATGTGAGCATGCCACTACTCCGGTTGCGCACTCTTCGTTTTGTGCACTCTTCGTTTCTTTTGCTATATTGACTCCAAAAGAGACATCAGCTGAGTGGCAAGAAGTCTCTTTCCACTGATAAATTAGGCTCGAGCGGGTAGTCAGCGATTGCCTTTTAAGTTTAGAGGCCACGAAAGATAAAGATATCTAGGTCCATATCAAGGAAAACATGATATGAGTAATCAACTGATAAATAGGCTCCAAGTATCCCAAGATCTGCAGATTTCCTCATGCCCAGATCCACAATAACCAGAACTTAAATCAATATAGATATGTGGGGCGAGTAGTCAGCAATGACGACAAATATCTTAACTAAGTTGTAGAAGTCACTTCCAAGTATGATAGAAATGGCTATGAAGACCTGCGGGAATACACATCATATGAGAAAATCAAGCATGATGGCATGACCAATTAAATAATATTGCAGATTAAAAAATCATTATCCAGAACCATGAAACAGAAGTATGCATTAATCACATATAGCTGCAGATTCAGCTAGCGTCATTGCAACAGAAGAGAAGAAAAAAAAACGCTTATTGAATACAAAGAAAACATGAATATACCTTGTAATACAGGCCCCTGAAGTCACCGTTACTAAGGTTATCTAGGTACCAGTGATCATGACCAGCTTGTGCGCTGATAAATGGCTAAAGAAAACCCAAGATATGACTGACCCAAGGAAAACCGAGCAGTTCACAATATGGGGGAAATAAGACCAAACCCAACATAACTAAGACTGAAGTTAATATAATACTTTCCAGAATACAAAAACAAAAGTTAAGATAAAATGATATTTTCTTGACTTCCTCACACATCTCATATATTACAAGGTCATATTTTCAAACTTGAATATGCAAATGAATACACATTGAAACCATAAAACATAGCATGCGGCACAATAGTCCTTAGCACTACAAGTTCTTTTTTTTAACAGAGGCGGAGTAATTTGAAAGGTCAAGCAATACAGAATTAGTGATACTACAGGAATCCTTCAATTGTCACTGTCATAGATAATTGAAATCAAATAGTGGACTTAGGCATATCTATATTATACTTGCTCTTTTTTATCTCGTACATAAGAAAATCAAATAGGTAAATTGGATAAATAAATATGTTCTTTTGGATATTCTGCTTGTGTTTCGGTCTGGTATATAATGAAGACAAGTAGGTGAATTGGAAATATGTTTTTTTAGATTCTGCTAACGCTGGGATAACATATAGGTAAATTGCATAATTGAATATGTCCTTTTGCACATTCTGCTCACGCTATAATAAGTGGTAGAATTACTCTCTCCTAAGATGGCACCATTGTATTTTAAAATAATATGTTCTGTCTTCTGAGAAATCAAGTTAAAATATGTCTTGGTTTATATGTGATGAGTGATTGATAAGGTTATCGATTTGGTTTGTCGAATTTTAAATTGTCTAGGATGTGCAGAGAGTTCGTACATTTTCTCGAAGAGTTCGCAAAATTCTTCAGATAGTCCGCAATTTTGAAGTGAACTGGGATGTGCGGAGAGTCCGTATTTTTGCAGAGAGTATGCAATTTTGCAGAGAGTCCGCTCTTTTCTTCGGAAAGTGCGCAATTGAGCAGAATTTGAATTTCGATTGGAATATGCTTTGAGTTTATTTGAGTTTTCAATTGAGCATTTTGGTTATGGACTAACTGCAGATGGAGTCGGAGATATGTGTTTGCTTGTCTTATGGTGTGAAGGTAGTGGATACAACTTGGTGGTCAATGACAGATGATCGGGGTCAAGTGGGGTGCTTGGTGACGGATGATCAAGGAGGTCGAGCGGAATCAAGGGTGATCCTAGCGATATACGTGGAGGTCAAGCAAAGCTTAGAAGATGGATAAAGATAGTGTGTTGATAAAGTCAAGCAAAAGGGATGCTGTGAAGGCACCGCAGCCGTTCGATGAATGAAGAAGAAAATGAACCAAAATATCCTCGGTGGGAGGTACAAATGAATGAATTCCTTGCAACTTAGCGATCGACGGTGGGTGATCGGGGCCACATGAGATTTTAAGGTTCTAAAATTTTCAGGTTAGCGATCCTTGCAACTTAGTTTGTAAAATTTTCAGGTTCCGCCTATTCACCTCCTCTCTGAGCCACATCAGATTTTTTTTCACCATATTTGATAACAATGGTTTTACATTATATAAATATCAAATAGTAATATATACATACGAAAAGGCAATCATAACTTAGACAATAGGTTGATTATGTCGTATAATATTTCATTGCTTAAAAAATATCGGGTGCATATAAATGTTGAATATTGCAACAAGAGTAAAATTTTAAAACATCTATGCAAATATATACACAAAGGTCCTAATAGAGCTAAAATAGGTTTTGAGAGCATTAAAAAAGGTGAAGATATACCTATAAATTCTAATAACAATACAGCTGATGCGATAAAAGAATACTTGATTGCAGATAATATGTGAGCTAGATGCATTATGGCGACTATTTAGCTATGACATTCATTATCATACATCGTCTGTTGAACGATTGCTTGTCCACCTCCCTTTAATAGATAGTGTAACATTCAATAACAATGCTCAACTTAAAAAATTGATACAAAATCCAGATAACCAAAGAACAATGCTCACCAAATAGTTTATAGTAAATCAAAAATATGTGTGTTAGATTTTGGAACGAGTCAAGCCATTCCAGACATGAGCTGAGCTATCTCACGAGCTTCGAGCTTTTCGTCTAGCCCTAACAATTACCATCTATGTATCTCAATTTGCATATAGGAAAGTCCCCATAGCTTCTATAATCTGCAGATTGATGATACAATGGAAATTGAATGACCACAGTAAGAGCCCCTGCAATCATATATAATATACATCAAATTTTAATTTTTATCACTACCAATCTTTTCTTTTACACCACTCCTCTATTAAGTCAATACAATAGAAATCCAACTTCATCAGCTACAGCTACATGTAAAAGATCTTATGTATCTATAACACACGATTCACATGTAATTTTTCCTATTTTGTTTAGTATTACAGATCACATAGCAATAGTTGTTCTCATCAATTTTCCCAATTCTAAGGTTAAAACTAGGAATGGAGTCCCAAATCGCAGAGATCAAAACTGAGTTGAAGTCCAAAGGTTTCCTGACGTTAATACAAATTTGCGGTGGTTATCTCTTCCTGATGAAGTCTGAACAACATGGTCCAAGGAATGCACATAGCGGAAGCACAAACAAGCTATGTATCATCATACTGGCAAGGCATGGTAAGCTCCTTCTTTTGCCTTCATGCCCCTCAACTGTTCAATGAAATGTGAAGGTAGCACAAGCACCCTTTTATATTCAGTTTTGGCTGTAATTGGCTACTATTACTGTGCAGTTTAATAAATTTCTTTTAGACAGTTCCTTGTGCAGTTTGTATATTACTGTGTAGCTCACTATGATTACTGACCAGCTTGGCCCATAAAGAGGTACTTTCCAGTCCTCACTGCATTTTAGTCGGGATGGTGACCTATTTCTTGTTTCATATTGAATTTATATCATGATAAACCATTTAGCTACTATAACCAAAGCATCATCGCTGCAGAAAGGTGATGTCCTACTACTTTATCGCTAAAATGATAAAATTCTGAATTCAATAATGGCAATCTGTCTCATTCTTTTGCTAACATTATGTGATTTTAGCAGCACACCTGACTTCCCAGTAAAGATTGTGTCTCCTTCTATGGCCTATAGTTTATCATTATTAACAGTATCTTGCCTATATAACATATTCCCATTTGACATTACTTTCTATTTCTTATAGGTATATATTGATAAGGGAGATGAGTGATGTAACATGTGGATGGAACTAAGTACGGTTTTCAACTATGTGTGTGCACATGTTTAGGGGCTCATCATTTGCACTTTGATCAGTTTATCGACCAACTCAAGGTAATCGACTTTACTCTATTGCGTATTTTTGCTCTATATTTGTTATTGTTGTAGTTAAATAAATCGAATGCTTCTTCTTTTTTAAATAGTAACAGGATAACTATAAAAAACATTGAAAACTATGTATTTTGGTTTTTCTATTTGATAATTATAGAATATTCTATAATTGTTCGATATGCTTATTCTTTTAGGCTCCGCCCTCTTCTTAATAGCAAATAGAAAGTTATCTGCACATATAACAACAAGAAATCCTTTTAAAACTGGAGATGAGGAGCTTACCCGCTCTATTCTTTTTAAAATGTGCATCCATAATAGAAAGTCAGTGTGCTTTCAATTCTATTTTCTGTTTAATTTTGGTTCCCTATCTGTGGTACATTGCTTTGGGAAAAAGTAAACTCAATTAATGGCTCCTTGATTTCCATTTTTTTTTGTCTGTCCACACTCCATACTGCTAAACACCTAGTACATGATCATTCATGCGTATTATTATTTTTCCTTATGATATAGTGTGTTTGTGTTGGAAATGGCTGACCGTTTCCTAGGATTTTCATGCATTATTAGCGTCACTATTTTCTGAAATATGTAGCTTCTTTAGTCCATCCATGTAGACATAACTTTTTGTCGATACTCTTGTTTCTCCCCTTATATTGAGTTTTTGACACAATGTGACTTCCTTACTGGTTGCATCATCTTTAAATGAGGATGCGGCATTATGGAAGCTAGGAACGCTGCCCCCAGGCTTAATCACATTCTACTCCACCACAAAGCCTCTGCAAAAAACTTGGCATGTTCTTGGACTTGAGTACAATCCAAACATCAGCATGGAAGAGATCAGAAATGTTGTTGTTGTGCACTACACCCTGACATCTCTGAAGTTAGATTGTGATTGATTCTGTGAATTCTTGACATACCGAGATTGTAACTTCTTTTATACAACTTTTTCACTCCTACAATATGAACATGCTTCTGTAACATATATTTTGGATGTGATAAATGTGTCCAGTCATTTATAAAGAACTACTAAACTAATTATTTTGTAGTAATATAAGTAAGTCCATGATCCTACAAATGTTATTTTGTTGTATTGTAAGTCACGAAATCAATGCAACTACTTCTATACTTGTAACGATGTTGAGAAGAACAAACAAACATGAACATATGCAAAATACACAATATGACCATCTTCGATTCATTTACATTATCATATACTACATGGAGAATACGACAAAGCAAATGAGGGTCAGCAAGCGCGGCAACGCTGCGCCCTCTTTCTGGTAATAATGAAACATGTACTGCCAAATACAACAGTCAAACAAATATGCTAAAAACAAAGGCTCCCAGATCGGCATCCAAAGCTGTTCTGTGTGTACTGGCCTAGCTAAGCCTGCAGCTGCTACAGTGTCTACTACCCACTGTAGCACTACAGTTCTACATACGTCCTTGAATACGAGCCTTTTGTACGCCACTGGTTGATTTTTTTTATAAAGCTGATATATATTACAAAGTTTTTCTATCATGGACTCTGTCTACTGTACAGCAACATATCACCAGCCAGGCAAAAGAGGATTAACAAAAGTATAATGTATATAATCAAACACATATTCTACTGCTTCTCCACCTGTGTTCGACAAAGATGTCCATAATAGTTATCTCCAGTAGATAACGTGCAGGGTGCATTATACCCTATTCCTCCTCTTTCTGTAGCAATGCCTAAGACCTTATCCAATAAATAGTCTTGAAAATTATCTGCATAGAAGATTGTATATTTGTTTTATCAAAAATTATATCATTCCGATTTAGCCAAGTCAAATTGCCTAACAAATAGCACTTGTTCCAACCAAAATATGTCTTTTAAGCTTAATTCCAACTCCATTTATGCCATGATCCAAACATGTGAGATATACTAAGAGGACTTAACCAAAAGTGATTTGTATAGCCCTCAATATAAATTTAGCGAATCTGCAATCAAATAAAATGTGTTGAACATTCTCATTATTACTACCAAAGCAACAATTTGCATTTTGTTGCCTGTTCCTTTTAACTCAGAGTTGTCTTTAGTAAGCACTGCACCGTTATAAAAAACCATATGAATATCTTAATCTTTATGAGAATTTTAACTTCGATCTATTATGTTAAGAGCCTATCACCGCCCTATATATGGATTGGACATAATATTGTCCGTTAGGAAGCAAAACTATATATCAAAACACAAATGATATATATAACTATTTTATAAATATAAGTACGTGTGTTAAGTTTGGACTGGAAAGTAGACAAGTTCCACCATAAAACAATAATCAACTGATGATAGTTTGGATATGATGGAGACTATTCTGACGTGCCTTTGATTTTGACTCGTGAACAATCCGGTCGATCGATTCGCGTCCGTTGGCACCTCGAAAAAAAAAATCACGTCTCGCTCCGCACGTCGTCGCGGCTTTCAGTTCCAGCGCTAGCAATCGCTCCGCCAACTGCCGGAGGCGTCGTACGTCGTCGCGGCTCGCAGCGGGTGGCCGGCCGATCCGCCGGGCCAGGACGGCAGCTACTGACTCTCGTGCCGTGCCCGTGCGCGTTTTGTTGCGCGCGCTTTCGTTGTCACAGCGCAACGTGCGAACGCATGGGTTGCACCCGGACCCCCGGTGCGCGGGCCAACGGATGCGTTGGCGGCTGGCTTGGCACTTGGTCGCCTGCATGCGGCCTACCACCAACCCAGCACACCACTCCCAAACTGTGAACTGTTCACGGGGTGGCCAGCGGCTGTTTCAACGATCAAATCTTGGATACTAGCACTTCTCGATTGGTTCCTCGAGTAAACATTTCAAGTACTAGGTACAAACAAAATCTTTGCTTGCTCCATCCCATTTCTCAAGATCAGATTGGAAAATAACTGCAACATGTCCATGAGCCTCTTACGATGCTCCCGCACGAATACCGCGGTTTCATCTGAGCATTGTGTTTGGTACTAGGTACATATCTGCGCACGCTTATAAGAAATATTGATTATTTAATTATTTATCATTTTTATTATCTATCAATTCGATCTCTCACTATTGTATAAGATTATCCAAGTCACTGAACGTAAATCGGAATAACAAATTTATTACCACTCACCTTATAAAAATGATAAAAAGTTAAATCCCTCAAAAATGTTTCGCACAGCCCCAGTGGACATATTGAACCTGGCAATACCAACGGCGCACAATGTTTTGCATGTATTCTAGGCTATTCAATTGGGCCCACTGCCAGTGGACTGTGCGGTTGCGACAGATCGGTGAGACCCACGGTGTCAGGGCAGAGGCCTGCAGCAGTAGATCCTGGTGCCGTTTCGAGAGAGCCGTAGTACAGCCAAGTGTAGATGTTCCTCATTGGTGTGATGTGCACCGTCCTATTCTCAAATTCCAGCCACTTTCAGATTTCTTCTCGAAACGCTAGCACTTTCGAAAATGCATTACCTTATTTCCCAAACTTCTCTACTCAACTGCTCTATTGATTCATTCGACATCAGCATACTTGTAACTCGAGGCAGAGCTTGACATTGTTGTGGTCTTTCATAAGGTATTTGTAATGCCTCGAATATTAGGAGAAATTCGATGAGAAGATCAGAGAAAAATAAAATATTTTCTGCACGAGTTTCTAAATGGGCGAAAAGTGGTTTTGTTGAATCATAGATCGGATGAACCATCGGAGACCACGGTTGTATAGATCTCGTCGAGACTAATCTATTTTGCTATTTAAACGTCCATTTCAGATACCCCGTGATCCGTGGTGAGCCTAATAAATCTAGATTTTTGGTTTAATAAAAAAAAAGAAATCGGTAACCGACTGACTTAGTCAGTCGCCCACCATATAAAAAGAGCATCGGGCCCGAGCTGCCCAATGCCCGAGCCCAAATCACCCTCACCCTAGCCCTTGAGCTGTTGGTCGCCATCCTTCTTCCAACCCTGTCGCACCGCCTGTGCCATGCCACCCGCCCACCAATGCTGTCTGTGTTGCCGCTGCCTTGCTGTGCCACGTCGTGCTCGCCGTCGCCCTCGGCTAGCCCGTCGCCGAGCTATCCCGACCGCATCCCAAGCTGCTGTGGTCGGAGCTTACCGTCGCCGGAGCCACCGAGTCCATGAGCTGCTGCCTCGATGCAGAGAGGAAGCAAGCATCGGGAGAAAGGAAGGAAGAAAAGAAAAGAAAAGAGAAAGAAGAAAAAGAAAAAGAAAAGAAAAGAAAAAGGGGGAAAGAGAAGAGAGATTTCACGATTTCATCGGATTCATTCAAATATGTAATTCACGCTACAAGGTTAACTTTTAATTAGTCTCTAGAGTGTGGTGGATTAATTTGTATGGAGGATTTCGCCGTAAAAATTCGTAACCGGTAGATCAATTTGGTACATGTTATTTATGCCAATTTATTCATTAAAATTTTAGAATTAAATAGTATAGAATCTCAATATGGCACCAAAACAGAAGTTATAGGCCTCGTTGATATCTTTCTAATGACGCTAGTTTCGTTCAATTTGAATAAGTGGTTTGAAAGTTATCATCGAAACCGTGTTGTTGTTCGGATTCGAAAATGTGTGCAACAGTTCTTCTTTTTAATTCTGGGCGCGATAGAGAAAGAATTTTTTTTTACAACATGAAAGTTGTAGATAATTTTCTCTAGATGTTCTGGATGTATTTATTTGTCGTGTTTGGTGCAGTAGTTTGGAAGTTATGTCCCAAACCATGTACAACAGTCATCAAACCTTCCCGTGTTCCAGCGATCGGACCACGAGCGGGGGGGACGGTTGGACCGTCAGGAGTGGTGTTTTTCCAGCTGAAACGGGGTTTTTTAAGCGCGTCCCTTCGGAGTTGATTCGAGAGCATATTTCAAGCATCCAATATATATATTCACGTGGACACTGTGGAATAGATTTTAAGTACGATCTTGTTCCTCAGGTTTTGGTAGTGTCGGTGCTAGCGGTGTGAAACCGACTTCTCACCACAGTTAAGGAAAGTGCATGATGAACCCATGCTTCAGCACAAATTTGCTCGTTGGTTATTTCTATTGAATCCTTTTAATTATGTTCATTCAATATTCGAATTTTCTTATGATTATGTTATTCGAGTTCAAGAATGTGTTTAAGTCAAGATTTCGGTTCCAAGTGGTTCTATCTTTATTTTATCTATCAATTATGGTCTGGTGTTCTATGTAATTTGGTTCTTACGATCATATCCCTGTTGACCACGATTTTAATGCTATCATATAGACCCGTCTCTGACAGGACCACAATTTCATTGCTATCATATCGGTACGTCTCCGACGGGATCACGGTTTTATTGATATCATATCGGTTTGTCTTGGACGGGACCATGGTTCCATTGCTATCATATCAATCCGTCTCCTACGGGATCACAATCTTATTACTATTTTTGAGGAAAAAGAAAACATAGTATTTCTCGTTCTTCATTAACGTTGTTCATGCGTCTGTTCTTCTGGTTTTATATTGTACTTACTGAGTGTTTTTACTCACTCTTGTATTTCATTTGATTTTTATGTAACTCTTATCACGACATGTTTGGAAGAGAGATATAGCATAACGTAGCGGCAAGGATCACACTTAAATTATACCTTAACGTCATGTTTTAGCTAGTTGGTTAGTTAAGCAAGTCATGGCTATTTTGCTGTAACATATTATGTCTTGAGTTGTATCAGGTACTAGTTTTAGACTATTATGATGTTTGTGTAGTTATCGCGTGCAGGGAAATAATATTTTTAGGAGAAACTCTACCAAAATTTTTAATAATTATTTGGCTTGATGAGTTTTAGATGTGAGAGTTGGTAGCTCTCAGGTTTGTTTTACAGTATTAAGTGGGGTTTCTAGACGTGCAACATTTTAACCTTAATGTATATCAGTATTTTTAGTGCTGTAACTGCATTCTTTATGCCTTTTCACTTTTGTAACTGTTATAGTTGTGCCATAACAACGCAATACTCAAAGTAAAGGTATACCAGTTTGGACTATTTTCGTCACTTTTGAACTCCACTTGCTATTTATAGTAGTTGTGGGGGGGGGGGGGGGGGTGTTCAGAGGATTTAACTGCAAATTTGGAACTCACTGATGATTGACTTAGTTCCAACTGCAAGCCATGGTTCAAAAGAATTTCTCAATTGGATTTTCGAATCTTACCTCTAGGTTCTGAATATAATAATGCCAGGATTTTGATTGCTCCTGCAATGGCGTTAAATTTTTTTAAAAAATATGATTTTGTGATAATAAAAAAGGACAAGGTAAATATCAATAGAAAATAATCCATACGTACTTGACATTTGCAAATGTGGATGCAAATCATTTGTTTGTCCTTACCATCGTAGTGCCGTAGCACAACCTACAACTGATTGCACCTTGACTACAATAATCTAGCAACCATTTGTAAAATGTCATGTGATGTAGTGTACCTACGGCGGTGCTATACCAAATCGATTTTCTATTCGAGGAAGAGACTTAAAAGCAACTAAGTCGTTTATTTGAATGTTCTTAAAAGTTCTTATTGATTCGTCTCCGCCTCATCACAAAAAATTACCTTTTATAAGCATAAAATTACCTGATGTTTCTCTATTTGGGTTAACTTCTCAAACCAAAATATTTTCTTCCCTCCGGTTTAGATGTGATTCGTTTATTTACCATTTTGAATTATAGTCGTTGATTTAAATGATCTTATATTGTATTGACGTGTGACAACTTAAGATCATCTTTAGCAGCTACTTCAAATTTTCATCCTAAAAATACTATTACAGCATCTCCTATCACTATTATAGTATCCTTTATTTTTTCATATCCAACAGCTACCCTATTTCCTTCCTTCTATTACTCTTTTTCTCCCTCCGTTCCACTGTCAGCCTATATAAACAGTACTGCTACAGTGTTGCTACCGTACTATCGCAGTGTTCCTCGCTCCGGACCCACCGTCAGCCTCTGCAAACAGTACTGCTGCAGGGTGCATGCCGCTACAGTACCTGGCAAAAATACACATCCGTGCTCCCTCTCCGCAACATGTAGTAGTATGTGTGGTACTGTAGCACTGGATAGAGTATCTGCTGAAGAAGGGTTTCTAGTGCTATAGTAGTTCGCAAATAGTTCGCAAAATACTGTAGTACTGGATTAGCAGATTTTGGTGGAGATGGCCTAATCAACTAATCCATAATAAATCATATTCCGAAAAGAACCTGTCGAATGCAAATCCACCCCACCTGGCGGTACGGTACCTGCCCACCACAGACACAGATCCATTTAAACCCCCGGACCCCTCCACGCTTTACAGCTACCCACCCCTACTAAACAAAGCACCCACCCAGAGCGGCGGCCGCCGGCAATGGCGGCGGCGGCGGAGTACGGCGGCGACTACCTGCAGCAGTTCGTCGCGGAGACGGAGTGGTACAACGAGATCGTCCTCAGCGCGGTGGCGCCGGGCGATTGGTGGCGCGGGCTGCCGCACCCGGTGCAGTCGTGGATGCGCAACTGCGTGGGCGGCTACCTCCTCTACTTCATCTCCGGTTTCCTCTGGTGCTTCGTCATCTACTACTGGAAGCGCCACGCCTACATCCCCAAAGGTCCCGCCTTCTCCTTCCCGATGCTGCTCCTGCTGCTGCTTTGTTCTTATTAGGATCTGGGTGCCTTTGTCATGTGCTTGGCGAGAGGGATTCAGGCTTGATTCGAGATGTTTTGGGGTAATGCTGGCAAGGTGCTAGTTGTTGGTGCGGAAAGGGAAATGTGGCTTCTTTCGATCCCGAATTTCCGCTCCTTTCGGGAAGCTTTTCGTTGTGATTTGGGAGACTTTTCTTTGTGCGTTTTATGGTCCTCCGCGTGGTTTCGCTCTCGATCTCTCCTGTCCTAATAGATTTTGGAGGTTGTGGAGAAGTAACTGTAGAAGATTTGTTGGTGAATTACGATCTTTCAGTCCCTGCACGACAGATTGGTTCTTCATCTTTTTGCTTGGTTTGGTTGGGGGGGGGGGGGGTATGATGGGTTTGGGGTGGCGTTCTGGATTGGATTCACGCTTCGTTGGTTATCAGGACAATCATTTTAATAGATCTTGAAGGGACAGAGTACGGTGACTACTAATTCGGTTTCACTTCTTGGCTAAGTTAGTGCAAAAGTATGTCTTTGTGATTGTTAAATCTACATCATTGTGTACTCTTGCTTTGTGAAGACTTTGGGTTAGCTATGTTATTTCTGCAAATCGCTTGAGCCAGGCTGGTTGGCTGAGGTTAGCCGCTTCACATGGTAAGCAATTATAGTTTAACCAAAAATGTTCTGAAGTTCTGCTTTTAATTGGAGGTGAATTTGAGTATACTCTACTGGTTTTTCCATATCTTATTGTTCTTGACATGACCGCCCATCAAGGTAGATGCACTGACAGAAAGAGAACCGGCACCTGACTCATGTATTTGGATCGCTAAACAAAGTTCCATGCGTTGTTCCAAACTTCCAATCCGCCTGTCAGGGTTGATGCATAGTTAATTGATTGCTTTGGCTGGTTTCTCCACTCAACCACATGTTTGTGCTTGGGACGTTTCTATCAAGTGCTTAATATTAATATTAGATTATGCATTAATATTTGGAATACCTACTGTTCTCATGTGCCCTGTCTTGAGCAATTTTAAGTTGCTCATCCCTTTTCCGTATTGGTAGTATACAGCTTTTCATTCTGGGGTATAGTTGGGTCACCTATTCGCGTGTGAGGGAGATGCCCATTCAAGAGCATGTGGCAGTGCATGCAGGATTGCCAGATATTTTGAATAGATGTGTCCTTCCTGGACCACCGGATTGGACTTTCATGATTAAACTCATAGACAATAGGAGCAGGCTAGCCTGTCTAAAAACTCGAGTGGCCTTGGAGGAACTAGGTGGCATTATCAATAAGAAGAAATGAGCACACAAATTCACGTCAAGAGGACTCGAACGAACCTCGGTGATCTAGGTGTACATTCACACCCTCAACCAATTGAGCTAGCCTTAGTTCCTCAGGCTAGCCTGTCTTGTTGGTGGTATCTTTTGTCTTGCATGCCTGTGTGGGATCAGGTTGCTTTTGGGTTCTTCTTTGGTGATGCAAACCAAGTGGAAGAGAAGTTATCAGATAATTAGTTTTTTTAGCTCAACTTCACGCTTGTACTGTTCTTAGCACCTGTGGAAGGTCACCATGCTGTATAGTAATAGTTAAGGTCCATGAATTAAATCATTAAATTTGTATTTCCTTCAAAAAATAATTATATTATTATTTACCCCATTGGTTATCGTTTTCAATGCATCTGTTGGAATCAAATAATGACTGAGCTAGGGCTTTTCTGGACGACAGCTTTCTATTAACAATAATTTTCATGTACTCATTTAGAAAATAGGAGATTTTTTTTATAATTTGTCCATACTTTTGACGTGCCTCTGAGGCTCCTACATATGAAATTATTATTACGCAACTCGCAATTGCAATATGCAAAATGTTAGACATGTAACGATTTGTGTATGCTTGGACAAGAGTTGCATTTAGAATGGATATCATGCTGTTACCAAAACATATTAACAGTCACCCATCGCCTAAACCAAACTGGCATTAGGGATGCTTTCTTTGTAATTCTCAATGGTTTGGAAAGAGTAGAGCACGGCTGCTACCAATCAAATACCATTTTTTCTCTCATGAATGTTGTTTCTATATGCCGTTATTGTAACTTTAGCTGTTCTGGTTCATATATCAGAGGCATATATCATGCAAGATTGTCCACTTGTAATATAGGCATCATTTGAGCATGACATAAAGGAAAATTGTGTGAAATGGAGCATGTCAATCTATTGGAGGCGGTAAAAAAATGCAAATCTTTGAGTAAAGGTGCTTGTGAATATTTGTGATCTTGTGATAGTATTATAAACATGATTCAAACAAAGCCTGTGTAAATTATGTATATGTTCTGCTTGATCTTTCATTGTTCATAGTGTATTTACTCAGATTTCTCCATCATATATAAATTCATTTTTCTGGTTATTTTGGGGAAGTCTTTTTCGAGTTAGCTTGTGATCCCCTTTTATTAGGGGATAGGGTTTGTAATTGGCCGCAGAATATGAACTCCTAATATATTCTTGTTTGGTGGTAAACCTTTGGATCATTTGTACATTCAAGAAGCTAATGAAATTTTATGTCTTGTTGGAACATTGTCCCACTAGAAGATGTGTTGACGTTTGATTAATGCGCATTCACCTAGCAGTTGTTCAGGCATGCCACGACGTTGGTAGGCATGAGTATATTTGTTGGAGCAGTAACAGCTTATTATATCCTAGATCTGACATCCTACAATAAGTGATACATTCTGTTGTTCCAAGCTTATTCAATGTTTTAGATCCTAATGCACTGCAGCTGGCAGCAAATATCGCGCAACATACTGTAAGAACTGTTATAAAAAATGGAAATATACTGCATATGAACTTTATCTGAAGACAGTAGCAACTAACAACTATTCATGAGTATGCTGCACATACCCAAGGGATTCTGAAGTATGTGAAAGATCTTGCCTCGGATTGTTGCTAAGAAATCACAAATAACATTGCTTTGACCTGTTCCTAAAAAATATTTAAAGGATCTTGTCTCAGATCATCACAAGGAACACTTTATCCTTACCAGTTTAATTGTTATTACAGCTGTTCAACTTCATGTATGGTATTTCTAATGTGATTATTACTGGGCATATACTTCTAGAAATTATGCAGTTAGGTATATGTCTAGCGGTGTGTAGTCTGACGTTTTTTAGTGCTATTTGTTTGATCCAGATTCTATCCCTACAACAGAAGCTATGAGGAAGCAAATAGTTGTTGCTTCGAAAGCAATGCCTTTTTACTGTGCTCTTCCAACTTTATCTGAACACATGATTGAGAGTGGATGGACACGGTGTTACTTTAATATCAGTGAAATTGGTTTGTCTATGTACCTCATTTATATGGCTTTATATCTCATCTTCGTGGAGTTTGGAATTTACTGGATGCACAGAGAGTTGCATGACATAAAGCCACTGTACAAATATCTACATGCAACCCACCATATTTACAACAAGGAAAATACCTTGTCTCCATTTGCTGGTAAGCTCTTACTATCTTATTCAGCTCTCATTTTTCATCTTGCATTCTTTCCTGTTGTCATTTCAAAATTTTGATAATAACTTAGTACGCTTTGGCCCTTTTTCTTCACAAGAGGACAGTGATATGCCAATAACAGTACCGGTACATGAGTTCTGTTTATGGTCTACTGGTTGTCAGGAACAACACATAGTTTTTTTTAATGTCTAAGTCCAATATTTACTTCGAGTGCTCATTCTAGCACGACTAATTTACAACTTTCTTGTTTTCCAGGGCTCGCTTTTCATCCACTAGATGGGATTTTGCAAGCAATACCACATGTCTTTGCCCTCTTCCTTTGCCCAACTCACTTCAGGACGCACATTGCTCTCTTATTCTTAGAGGCCGTGTGGACAACAAACATCCATGACTGCATTCACGGCAAGATATGGCCGGTCATGGGTGCTGGCTACCATACCATTCACCATACAACCTACCGCCACAACTATGGCCACTACACCATCTGGATGGACTGGCTGTTTGGTACACTCCGTGAGCCAGAAGATATCCTCAAGAAGGCTTGAGCTGTTTACACCTGTGTTTTCTCCCTTGTGCTGTGAAGTGTAGGGTTTCTCAGCCTCCGAGGCTCTGTCTGTTGCCTTAAGCATCGGTGTGTTGTTTTAGTATGCTAGGTGCATATTATGTTGTTTATTACCTAATTTAGTGCTGTTTCTCATGATGCAATGGAGTTGACAACGAATAAAACTTTGCCAGACACTTTCTGGATTCCAGCTGCTTGTACAATTCGGCATCTCAATGCCAGTATAGGATATAAATGTATCCCTTCTGCCCGGTAAGTTCATTGCATTGGGCATGCATTTCTCTGTTTCTCAGTTG
This sequence comes from Phragmites australis, assembly GCF_958298935.1. Lineage (NCBI taxonomy): Eukaryota > Viridiplantae > Streptophyta > Magnoliopsida > Poales > Poaceae > Phragmites > Phragmites australis. The sequence continues at coordinate 5,616,164 of NC_084922.1, forward strand.
ATTGCTAAATGAAGAGCGCCTCTAAAATGCAGGGCCATGCCACTTTTGTGGAAAATAGATAAGACCACCCCAACTACTTTCCTTCGTTTCGTTCCCTTTCTAGCCTAAATTTTTTTTCCGAGGGGATTATCTTATCAGACTCGTTCCTTTTAGTTTTCTGCAATCCAACAACATTCTTTTTCTTATTCTCTTCCTAACAGACTTTTAATATTCTATTATTTTTGTATAACTACCGCAACGCATACGACTATAATACATGACATGTATACATTGGATATACTTAAGGAAATGCAATGTCGCTACAAGACAATTGGGTTGTGCTAACACATGGAATATACACTAGACACAATTGAACTTGCGAGCAAACCACTGGCCCCTGGGTATTTAATCAAATAAACATGTGAAATGTACAAAGATAGTACAATCAACATGGGCACTAATCAGAGCTTCACTGAATATTTTTCTTAAATGATGACACATTGATGTCTACTTCCCATAAATGAAATCAAATGGGTAAATAATCATATGGAGGAACGTCATCAAATAAAAATTCTATCTGCAGCAGCTACATTGGCAACATTCAGGTAATTGACATCAACAGTAGTGTTTAAAAAAACAATTAGGTTATCTAATATTTCACTAACAACACATGTTATGTCACAACGACAAGAAGAGTACCAGAACCAAATGTTTATATATTGTTCTTACAACTTGAACATAATCACGCATCCAAAACAACTAAGACTCATGTGCTTAGATTGCAATTTTTAACCATAAACCTGACTACCAAGGGATTCAAGATCTTGTAGTGACAGGAATCATATGGCAACCCTAAGATAAAAATTGGCTTTACTCAAGCTCCATTAACCTGACTACCAAGGGGCGCATATCTAGTGTTTACACTAGCATATTACAAAGAAATAATGTGATACCAACAAAACTATTTGCAGCACTTACTAAAAGGATGTCTGAGCACTGAACATCATAAAGTTTTGGGCAAAGCTTATGCAATAATTCTAGGTAGTTACAGAATTCCAAGCCTTCCAGGATCAGATGCAAGGAAAAGAATGCAAAATATGAATTGATCTCGTGATACACAAAGCATGTGAACAGATTGCCCAACCTATGAGTTGAAGGAAATTCAAGTATAACTGGAACTAAATCTGAACCTCGTTGGCAAAACTTCATGACCGACGCCAGCGGCCACATCACCATCTCGTCCGCCTCCGTCGCATCGCCTCCTTCCAGAAGAACCTATCAAGGATATGGGGCATCTGAATTCATCAGAGAGCAATGCAAACCTGTTGAGGATACCATCCCCTCGCATCGCCTGTATGCATGTATACAAATTTATTCATTCATCGAAATCCTCCTTAGACTTGAGTTGGATTGATTCCTAATCGTCAGAGTCAGAGGGAAGGAACTTGGTAGATCTTGCTGCCGTTGTGGATAGCACACTCAGGCTGTTGGCAAGAGGCAAGGGGGCACCTTGCTCTTGTTCTTGGAGCTTTTGGAGGAGGGGCGCGAGGAGGCTCATGTGGATGACATCGAGTAGTTTCTGCGTGGGCCCTCCATTAACATCGCATATCTCCTCGAGCAGCTTCTGTGCGGGCTTGAGGAACCTGGACCGGTAGAGCACTGCCCCGTAACCCGTGATAGCCTCGGTGGTGAGCTGCCTCGACGGAGGCGAGCGGAGGGTTCGGGGACGCTGAGGACAACGAGTCCCTCACCTTCGCCGCCAACCTTCCTCCGCCCTCCTCGCGCACGTCGTCGTCGCTGCCCCTGCTTCCACTTCTTTTGCCCAAGCACGTGATCATAACCTCCAGCCTCTGCCCCACTCGACGTATCCGTGAAGGGATAGGAGAGAGGTTCCTAGGAGCATGAGAACCTCTCACCTATCCCGTCCCGCACCGGCCCCTGACGGGAAGCCCTTGGAGCACTATTGTCGTTCCTATCGCGGTCTTTTTCCCATCATGAGAGGAACAGAAACCGCGACAGAAACCTCTTGAAGATGGTCTAAGCCTCGCTTTATTTTCAGGCATTCTGAAAGGTAAACACTTGCTGCTACTAATGCAAGTTTCCTTGCATGGGTAGTATTGTGTTCCTTTTTTTTTTCTCCCTATTTTCAGGGAATTTTAAGGTTACCCCTTTGGGAAAATTCCTAAAGCAGATCCAGAGACTCGTCCCCACAAGCAAGAATACAAATGCTCATATGTGAGATAGACGACATGTGCTTTCGAGAAAGAGAAACATGGGAAACACTCCTTCGTCAGGAAGAAACAAGGGCCATTTACTCCTTTGTCAGGAAGAAACGAGGGCCATCTATTTGAAATCTCAAAAGTTGAGCGAGAACATAGAGCTCACGACAAGCTGAAAGTGAAGCTTGCGGATACACATCTCTTTATATGAGCAGGATGCTCTAGAACGAAAAATCGTATTCTGCCTTCGGCCCCGACAATGACAGCGTGAGCACATTTGCATCATCGGTTGCCGTGGCCGTGCATACATCACTTGGTTGATTTTCATAGACTTTCACTCATTATTCCTCCAATAAATATGGATAGTTTTTTTAAATGGATATAATAGCTTAAGATCATTCTCCACATCCTTGACATATTCTCCACCACCCTCCACCTTGATTTTTTAGGGAGCATATCAAATCTGTTAATTGTCTAACAAGTTTTCAGGGACGGGAAAAGGGGCCTTCCAAAGACTCCATTTGTTTGTTGCCAGACGACCCATGATACAATGGCCATCTACTGATTGAACCGCCAAAGACAATTGGGCTGGACCATTCTCACGCATACAAGTCTTTGTTGTGGTCTCCAACTTGGGCCCAAGCCAAAGCAGACAGCTGACCTTATATTTCGGCCCATGATTAACTACAAACAATTGTGGGTGATCGAAATTCGAAACACACCGAGTTTCCTCCCTTTCAAACCAGCAGCCATTCCTCGAGAAAATGTTAAAAAATATTTACTGCACCACCAAGTTCGGCTGCTCAAGCGCAGGAATTAAAATTTCACCAAAATTTTATGAATTTTGGAGAACGAAATATTTAATTATGAAATTTTGTTTCACTGATACGTGAGATCAGCGAAGCAGAGGACGAAAAATAACCAAAATTTTAATATTTTTTTGAATTTTGGTTTTTTCGTTGGTGAAGAAAAAATAATAAAACAAAATTGAAATCCCTGCTCGAGCGTCTGCGTGCAATTAACGGCGAGTCGCTCTGCTCCGGCAGCCGGGTTATTTTGTCAAAAAAGGAGACCACTGACTGTGCAAAGATATGTGTCAAAATATTATGTGTTCGCCCAATCGTTGCTTTGTCGGTCCAGTTACGTGCACACAAGCGATACCATGCTCAATATTGCGCCCGACAGTCAGGCTTATTTACTGGTTTATGGGGTCATCATCTGGCCATGCAAGACTTGCGTTAAGTTTAAAAAGTCTTGGCTATCTTTCTTGTAAGAGCTCGCTTTGATAGTGTCATTCTCCAGGTGCATTACTCCCAACAACTATCGCCAAATTCGCTGAACCATGACCTGCTCCAAATTGTTAGGAGAGAGAGAGTATGCATGCATGCATGTAACAGTGCACAAATCAAGCGATGAATGGTGCATGTGTAGGTGGAATTCGTTTCATGTGGCAAAATTCAATGCGGTTTTGTGCCACGTCATGATAAGGACGTCAACTCGTTCTGATCGAACAAGGGGAGCCGGCATCGTCCAAAGTCTGGGTTAATCTGCAATGTAAGGATCCTTTTCGTTCCCGTCTGCTCGGACTGAAACAAACTTCGGGACAAATTTGGTTTAAGATTATTGAACTGAATCTTAAAAAGTTATGATCCTGTCTATATATATATGAAAGTAGGATCTTCCTTTTCTGTTTCGCCTTTTGTTTTTTGCTCTTTGACTCGGCTTGGTCTTACTAATGGACAAGGGCTCTGTACGCACCAGCAAACTCGTCTCGCAAGTCTACACGCGGAGAGAGGCTGACGAGTGAATCGAAGGAGGACTCGCGGCCTACCGTGTCCGTGCTCGACCTCGTCGTGATAGCAGGGGTGGACCTATGTTGATGTATGGGTATTTCCAAGAATACCTAACCATTTTAGCAAAAAATCGAGTACATGTATAGTATATACATGCGTATAGCATATGTTGGCTAAATTCATCCTTTCTTAGCTTCCTGTCCCAGCCTAAACTAGTAGAAAACAAACCAACAAGCAAATAAGCTAGCAGCCCATTCAACCCACTCGACCGCTCACAGTCCATCTATCCATGAACTCCGTGTCCATGAGTCTGTATGTCTCTCCTATCGATCTCTCAGTCTCTCACTCGATTCGACTCGGCTCTCTCTCCCCTTGACCTCTCTGGCTCTCCCCAATCCTAATTCCCCATTCCACAATACTCTAGTGCTAAATCCCTAACCGCCCGTAGCACAGCCGCCGGCAGTCGCACGCAAGGTGCAATGGTGAGCCAACGTCCCGACAAGGGCGCGCAGGCCATAAGGGAGTTCGTAGTTGGCGACTCGGTGGTTGGCGCGCGTAGCAGCAGACCCACAGCACCACGCAGCGCCCAGGCTGGCAAGGCCACAAGGGAGTCGACAGCTCGACGCGTGCAGCCACGCAGCCGCAGCATTGCATAGGGCCGTAGGCGCAACGCCCAAGCAACGCCACACCAGAACAGGCAAGCACCATTGGTCACTGCTCACTGGTGAGGATAATCCCCAATCCAAATTCACAATTTCTAATTTTCTTGCATAATTGATATAGGAATTTAGTCTTCAGGTGTGTAATTGTGTATGTTTTTAATGTAAATCTTAGAGGTTTGAAAAATGAAGAAGAAATTAGTTGATTTGAAATTTTTATGGAAAAGAGCTGCAAAGACACGTAAGGTAGATTCCATATCGACATCACAGTCGATTACCACTGAGAGTCAAGTTTAGAACCAAAGTAACCTGCCACAACCGATTACCATTGAGAGTCAAGCTCATCAAAGTACCCCTTTTGTTGAGCCTGACATAAGAACCAATGACGCTCTTGTAGCAAGAGAAGTGGTTGAACCAATCGAACCCGAGATAGCAAGTAATGAACTCGAGATAGAATCTTCCCCTTTATCCCCTTTCAGAGATGGTGATGAGTCAGAGTATGAATCAAGTGATGAAGCTATTTATGATATTGACTTTCTTTTTCATGATCCTAGAAAGAGGATTTTCATCAAAGGCTATGCTATCAATGAATGAAATGTTGACATATATGCCATAAAATGAGCATGTATATAATTCCAATCATATAAATACAATAACTGAAAAGAGAGCCACCTATACACATGGTAGAACAAATGTATATCTGAAAAAGGACAGTATAAATACCTATCATGTGTATCTTAAACAGCCTGATTTCAGAATATAGCATATGAGCAAGTACTCCAAAGGATGACAGCACATATGAAAAGAAAAACTTTATTGCTCTTAGATTTAAGTCAAACAATTGGCCCTAAGACTTAAAAGTCTTGCCCCCTAATTGTTCTAATGATCTCATCAATGATTGGGCTATTACTAAGATCTCAAGTAGTATTTGTAGCTTTGATAGATAAACAAATTCTAGCACTGGACAGTGATAATAGAGTGACAGAGGGTCTAAAAACTGAATGTCTAAGTCAATGTTATTCTCGCATGTATTCAGAAATTAACATGTATATACAATGACCAAAATTCAGTGACATAAGCCTTCTCTGAACATATGAAATTACGAGTTCAGAACTGAAGCAAGGAGACCATAGCCACTGAACAGAAAGAACGCTATCTGAACATGTATGAAATTCAGAACAGGATCACAACCAGAGCCGAACAGCTCACATATCCGGTGCATCACAAGCCTAAACACTATTGTACTCAGCTAATAGCCCAATCTCAGATCATTCACAATCATCAAGAGCATATTGCTGACTAGAAGGAGAAGAAGAGGATACTCACAGTGAAATTCGACCAAAATCGAAAATAAGAGAGGCTAGGCACGGCTTGAACGCCGCTGTCCCAGAAAACCTAGCACCCGCCGTTGCCGGCGACGTGAAGGAGATCGGAGATACAAAGCCAACAGCTCTGCAATCGGCACGAGCTGGCGAGCCTAAGAGATGTAGCTCCGGATTCCAACAGGAGGAACACCGTCGGCTGTCACCACCGAGCGCGCAACACTCGGTCCAGCAAGCAACAGCCAACCCAAGAACAGAGAGATGCAAGTCACTTCCTTTTCCTCTTTTCTATCTCTTTTCTCCCACCGATTTGAGAGGAAATCAGCCTCCAAAATATATACGAGAGACTCACCTGGCTTCCATATCCGGATGAGCACTGATCTCCCTCAAAAACCGGCCTCAATCCACTCCCTTCTCCTCATCTCGCACGCCTCAGATGGAAGAGACAGCAGGAGAATCGGAAATCCCAACAGAAGCTGCCGCCGCCGCACTCTCCAGGGAGAGCACGGGGTGCTTATCCCCTAGGGCAGAGCCCTCTCTGGAGATAAACGAAACTGGCGGGCCATGGGCCGAATTGGAGTTTGGACCAGCAGAGAGAGAGAGAGAAGAAGCAGGGAAAAAGGCCTAAAGACAATTTCCAACAGGAAAATCCCAAAAGTGACAACATGAAATTCCATGATAATGGCATATATTGCATTAGGGTCATGTAACCCACGGGGCCATGATTTTTTTTTAAGGAATATTGGAGGTAAACCATGCTGCTTTGTTGCTGTTTGGTTTGATGATTTTAGTTGGCTTGAATATATTGTGTAATTAGATGCTGCATTCTGTTTTATCTGCTATTTATTCAAGCATAAAACTAGTTGTTCTGGTGGATATGCTTTTGTGAAAGGAGGATTTAGGAATTGGCACATGAAAAAGGGGATTGAAAAACATTGTGTTGGCATGATTAGTTTTCATAATTTTGCTAAAGAGAAATATAATTCCTTCATTACACCTAAAGCAACAATTGTTGAGAACTTTTCTTCCACCACCAAAAAAGAGAAGGTTCTGTATATGTCATGTTTGACCTATTCATTTAAATGCTTGAAGTTTCTTTTGCATCAAGGTTTGGCTTGTCGTGGGCATGATGGAAGTGAAAATTCACTTAACAGCGGAAATTTCCTTGAGCTATTAAATTGGCTAGCAAGATATTTTCAAGAAGTTGGCTAGGTGGTTTTGAAGAATGCTCCAAAGAAATGTAAATTGACTGCCCCCCAATACAAAGAGATATCATCAATAGTTGTGCAAAAAAAACTACTAGACTCAGTATGGAAGACTTTGGTGGTGACTATTTTGCAATACTTGCCGATGAATCTAGTGATGTGTAAAAAAAACAGTTGACTCTTTGTTTGCGTTATGTTGACAAAAAGGGAAGGATAGTTGAGCGGTTTCTTAGTATTGTCTATATTTAAAATGCTACTTTTTTTATACTTAAAACTGCAATAGAATCATTGCTTATGGATTATTCATTGAGCAAGGCTATGATGGATCTAGTAACATGAAAGGTTATGTTAATGGTCTAAAAAATTAATTATAGATGAGTGTCCTTTCGGTTATTATGTGTATTACTTTACACATCAATTTTAGTTAACTCTTGCGTCTGTTGCTAAGAAAAACCCAGATTGTATTTGGTTTTTTGCGCTACTTAGATTTTTGTTATCTGTTATTGGGAGTTCTTGTAAGAAGATATAATTTTTTTGTTGTCTGTTATTGGGAGTTCTTGTAAGAAGACACAAAATTTTTAAGTAGAACAAGCTCAAAGAATTGTACAAGAATTAGAGCTGGGTGATTTATGAAACTAGAAAGGGGTTGAACCAAGGGATGGGTTTAGGTAAACCAAGAGATACTCGTTGGGATCTCACTATAAAATAGTTATACATGTTATTTCTTTGTATTCTTCAATCTTGAAAGTTCTCATAAGGATCGGTAAAGACCACTCTCAAGGCACGGAGTCTATAAATGTACAAATAATGTTGATAACATTTAAGTCATTTTAGTTTGTTTTCATGACACACTTGATGCAAACCATTCGTGGGTAGACAAATGACTTAAATCATGCTTTGCAGAAGAGGGATCAAGATATTGTTAATGCAATATATCTCATTTTCTTGATAAAGATTCAATTGCATCAATTGCAGGAGGATCCTGGATGGGATGATTTTCTTGAAGATGTCAATTCTTTTTTGTTAAGCATGGAATCAAAATTTCTAATATGGATGGTTTCTACAAGCCGATTGGAAGAGATATGAGGTTTTTTATAAAAGTCAAGAATTTACATCGTTTTTATGTTGATATATTCTTAAGTGTCATTGATAGGCAACTTCGAGAGCTTAATAACAGATTTGATGAGGTAAACACATATTTGCTTTTTTGCATGATATCATTCAATCTCGTTGATTCATTTGTTGCTTATGACAAAGCCAATTTGGTTAAACTTGCTCAATTTTATTATAATGATTTCTCAAGCTCGGAGTTGAACCATCTTCTTTATCAACTTCAACTCTTTGTTACTAATATGCGTAGAGATGAAAGGTTTAGAAAACTAAAGAATCTTGTTAACCTTTCTATTATGCTTATTAAAACAAAGAAGCACCTCAAACATGATATTGTGTATAAGCTTGTCAAATTGGTGCTAATACTTTCTGTAGCTATTACTAGGGTTGAGAGAGTATTTTTCTTAATAAATTATATGAATAGTAAGTTAAGAAATAGGATGGGGGATCAATACTTGAATGATTGTTTGGTCATATTTATTGAGTGTGAGTTCTTTTTTAAGTTAAGGAGAATAACATTATTAACCGCTTCCAAGCCACGAAGGAACATAAAGTTAAAATTAAATTGTAATTGTCATTAAATATTTGGTAATTTCTCTTTCTTTCGTGGAACATCTTTAGTCTGAACAATATGTACTTTTAATTTATACTATTTTAAATGTTTCATATTTTTTACTGGACATTTTGGTTTGGAAATACCCAATTGCCAACTCCGCCACTGCATGACAGGGATGCGAACACGATGGATGCGTAGTGCATCCCTCTTCGTTTACGCTGACTGACCATAATGACTTGCCGCTCGACCAGTCCCAATCGGCGCCGGAAGCCGCATGCCATGGTGGTGAAAAGTACCCTATTCGTTCCTGCCGGTTCCATCGATCTGCAGTACGTACGACGCGCTGTTCTTGCATAGGACGATCTGCCGTTCACCATCGTCGGCTATGGACTTGTGGCCGACCTGGTACATGCAATATGTCATCGTCACCGGGGAATTTCGATAACCTCCCTCGTGTCGTTGTTGACGGCTTGGCTTCGTGTTAAAAAGTTCCAGGATTACCGGGAGAGAGCTCGGGCCCGGATCCCTGCATCTGATCGATTGCACAATGGCGACAGATGGTTGATGGTCTACGTGACCGTGCGTACATTTCATGGCGACTGGCTACCAAATGTGACCAGAAGTAGGAAAAGTCGATCGGCCGTCCGGCAGCCGACCCAGGTCATTCACCCACTGGTAAGAATCTTACCTGAACAAGTCCATGATAATTTTTCATGTGTCGATGAGCAGTATACAATTATTATATACAAATATTTTATCTATATACGAATTCCCTAGTTAAGGTTTATATTTTTCGTTTGACCGTTTGAATCTTTTTATGTTCTTTTTTGACGCCCCTAAATTAATGTTTGGCGTCCGTAAGACGGGTGGGTATACTGGTGGTAAGCCGTAATCTGGGTACCTTTACCTATTATGCGTACCTGGATAAACCCGGACAAGATCACACGGGAATCGACTTCAGAAAACAAAAGTTTCTACGATCAGAGGGGATGTAAGCGTTCAATTCTTTTCTCTTACCCCGGTCGGCTAATTTATAATGGTTGGTTGATAGTTTTTTGGGGCATTTACAAATACATCCCTGGTTTTTTTATTTTTTGTAAGGATGCCACTCGAATGACAATTTTAATAGTATTTTTTAATTTTCTAGAAGTTTGCAATAACACCAGGAGTAGTGGTTTCTTTGCAATTGTTCCTAGTTTTTATCCTATTATCTTTGACTATCTATCTAAGTTTCTTCCCAGATAACCAGTCAAGATTGGATGGATACAACATATCAAGAGCTAACGACAACATATTGTGCATGTGACAAAATGATTTCCTTTGCATGGAGACGATGTTCTAAATTACGACCTTGCATGAGGTGACAAAGGTTCCTTATCGCGTCCTCAAGTGCCAAGGGGCTACGACGCCTCCCACTCACACCGGACCTAGGGCTGACCCGATTAAGCTCACAGATTAATGAATAAGTCATCCTATCATAAACAGAGGATGAAGTGAGTAACACTAAGCATATTAGGTTGTTAGTATCTCCTCGGTATTGAGTTTTCAAAAAGTCCCACTGTTTTCATTTACTTTCTTTTTCTTTTTTTACTAACAAAAGAATATGTTTCTATTCCCCGATTAACCACCACAGCCGTTCCGAGTACTACTCGGAGCTATGATCTTCTGTGCCAATATAAGACCCCTGTCCTGAGATCTCCTATGTCTCCTGTATCAGCACTTGAATCAAATAGCTGATACATATATTGTATAAAATGAGATTAATGTTACATGAGTACAAAAGATCTTTAAACCATATGGTACATTACAAATCTGACCAATCGGCCAAGAAAAGCACAACAGAATAACAACCCAAAGCCATAGGCAGCTTGGGTGCGAATGTGACCACTAAATCTACTCCTCATCAGCGTCTTTGTCTCCTGTGAAGTCGGCATCCATCTCCTCATCTACATGATACCAAGAATGGGTATGGAAGGTATTCAGCAAATCCTATACTATTTCAAAGGGTTGATAGAAGCATAAAGGGTAACTCAAGGATAAAGTTTTACGGTTTAGTTTTAAGCATAAAGCAGTTTATACAGATTTTTAGTTATATTAACTACTATTAACCTTGAAATAGTTTAAACAAGGTAATAAGATATATCTGATGTTTTCGGTCTTAGGAGAGGCTATACCACACACCGCAATCCTTATCAATGTGTCTAGTATGCCTTCTGTACCACTCAACTCTTGGCAAATCGAGTCAACAACCTCATGAGACGGACATCTAGTCCACACACTCACTCATTAAGGATACACAAGCCCCGAGTCTAACCAAGTGAGGTCATTGCTTTGCATGTCCATAACAGTGGACATGGCTATTCGATAAATTTACACACTGTAGAGGTTATACACTGTATCCACATGATATGCTCAACCTCCAACAGTTGCAAGCGGATAAGAAAATCATACCAAGATGTTTCAATCATCATTCTTTGCCGGACACTACTTCGAGACACACCAAGTACTGCAGGTCTCATACTGGGTGCACTCCCCCACTAACCATCGTAGAGTGGCTAGGTCGGAAACACCCACGTACAACACCTGATAGACGATTGGGGTCTTCGTTGCTCCTCTAGCCTCCTAGTAAAATGCTCAGCTTGGTTGGGAGATAGATAAGTCAAGTCCTGCCCATAATAGGATGCATGATCGTACTAAGGTGGTTTAGCATGATGGCACAATGATTCGGTACTTATACAGCCAAAACAGATATCTTCAACATTGGTGAGTATCATGCAGGTAACTCAAGCCCCCAAGAGCATCCTCAACGAAGGATTACTCTACCTGCCCCTGTCAAAACAATTTTCACCCTTTTTACACACCAACCACCATATTCCATATGATATCAAGGATTCCATAATCATTAAGGATTCATAGCATATGAGATGAACTGATATTCAAAGAAGCGACATCTCTGAAGAGATGTACTTAATTCTAAGCATGCTAGATATCAAGACGTCATCCGAAATGTACAGCCCAGCCTGAACCAATGGTACCCATGGGGTACTGTTAAGTGGGACAACCCATGAATAGTATCATTTTAGAATTTCTCAAATTAATTTTAGATTCATCATTCGGGAGTCGTAACTTCTCTGTTCTGACTAATTTCGGCGATTCTTTCATCTAAATTCATCTAAATTTGAGATCTATCTTTCTATTATAGTGTTATATCTATTAGGACTCATTTGATTTTCCTTTTGGAGTTATTTGTTTCTTTAATAGCATAGTCCATCGTTAATCTTAAATCGCGCATTGCAGAACCGAAGGACTTGCGGAGGAATAAGAAGATCCCGACCTCGATCAAGGACTAAAGGAAGACTACAGAGAAGGCAAGTCATATCTCCTTGATCATTTTGAACCCAAGTTTCAATAATCTAGTTGATCAACTTAAAATTTGACTTATTATCGCATGTGTTGTATATTATGCTATTTCAACTGTTTGCAGTAGTTAAATCCTATCAAACAATTATCATATCTTAAATATCATTATCCTGAATCGATGTCACCCTAGGATTACCTGTCGTTATCTATATTAACGTCAAATGATGCCTTGATATCTAGCATGCTTAGGATTGAATACATCTCTTCGGAGATGTCGCTTCTTTGAATATCAATTCATCTCATATTCCATGAATTCGTAGATTGTGGAATCCTTGATATCATGTGGAATATGATGGGTGATGTGTAAAAAGGGTGAAAACTGTTTTGGCAGGGGCAGGTAGAGTAGTCCTCCGGTGAGGATGCTCTTGGGGACTTGAGTTACCTGCATGGTACTCATTGACAATGTTGAAGATGCTGCTTTGGCCTTATAAGTACCGAATCATTGCGCCATCATGCTAAGTCACCCTAGTGCAACCATGCATTCTGTTATGGGTAGGACATAACTTCTCTATCTCTCGATCAAATTGGGCATTTACTAGGAGGTTAGGGGAGCAACAAGGGCCCAAGCATTTTTCATGTGCTCTACGTGGGTGTTTCCGACCCAGCCACACTACAATGGTCAGTGGGGGAGTGCACCCAGTATGAGACCTATAGCACTTGGTGTGTCTCAAAGTAGTGTCCGGCAAAGAAAGGTGATTGAAGCGTCTCGGTATAATTCACTCCTCTGTTTGCAATGGTTGGAGCCTAAGCATATCGTGTGGGTACAATATATAACTTCTGCAGAGTATAAATTTATTCAAATAACTATGTCCATGGTCATGGACATACAAAGCAATGACCTTACTTGGTTAGACTCAGTGTGTGTATCCTTGATGGGTGAGTGTGTGAACTTGATGTCTATATGATGAAGTTGTTGGCTCGATCTACCAAATGCTGAGTGGTACTGAAGGTACATAAGACACATTGTTAGGGAATGCAAAGTGAGGTGTAACCCCCCTAGGATCAAAAACCTCAAATATACCTTATTACCTTATTTAAACTCTTTCAAAGTTAATAGTAGAGAATATAACTAGAGATCTACATAAATTTTTTTACGTTTAAAACTAAATCGTAAAGCCTTATCCTTGAGTTATCCTTATGCATCTATCAACCCCTTGAAGTAGTATATTACTTACTGAGTACCTTTGATACTCATTCTTGCTATCATTCAGATGAGGAGATGGATATCGACTTCACGGGAGACGAAGGCACGGATGAGGATTAGATTTAGTGGTCATGTTCCACTTGAGGTGCCTGTGACTCTGGGTTGTTATTCTGCTATGCTTTTGTTGGCTTGTTGGCCAGGTTTGTAATGTATCGTATGGTTTAAAGACCTTTTGTACTCATATAAAGTTAATCTTATTATATATGATGTATGACTACGATGCAAAAAATGTTGTACTATACATATTAGCTACTTGATTCTAGGACTGATACAGGAGGCATATGAGATCCCGGGATGGGGGTCTTACAGCTTGACTGTGAACAAAGAGAGGAGGATCTAGAGGTGGGAGAAGGTCCTTGTCGGTGGGGTCCGCTTGGCGGTGAGGGAGGAGAGGGGTGGCGTAGCTGGGCTGCTACGAATGACACTGGGCTGAGACGGCATGGTGGCGGCCCATGTGCACAGAGGAGAGGAGGGAGGGTCAGCTAGGCTGATGGGGTTGGGCTGGCACAGAGGGGAAAGGGTTAGGCTGAGGTGAGAAAGAGAGAGGGTGAGACGGGCTAGGCCAGAGAGGAAGAAGGAATGGGCCCAAAAAGGAAGGGAAAAGGATTTAAGAAAACAATTTGATTTAGGACTAATTCAAATAAATTAATTTTAATTAGGATTTGGATTTTAATGGAGGCCTTCGTTTTTGGGAGAGTTTTGAACTCGAAGTATTGAATACTATTAGAAATTGATTTGATTTTTGGATCCAGCTGAATTGAATCTATGGATTAGATTTGAATTTGAATCTCAAATTCAAATCTTCACGCAAAGAACCATAAAAACCATTAAACCAAAGATGCAAATGGTCATCTTAATGCAGTGTTTAAGTTTAGAAATTAATTTAGTGGACATTGGAAAACTTAGCCAATTATTAATATATCTGAATATATACACCCACACACACACCCATCCACCACCCCCACACATGCACACACACAGCGCGTGCATACACGCACGCGCGCGCGCTCACACACACACACACACACACATATATATATATTCAAACATATAATTCCTTGATTTTATGTTCGATTAATTAATTAGTTTTTTTAAAAAGGGGTGGATTTTTTTTATAACCCGTTAAAACTTAGGATGTTACAGCCACGGTCCCATCATAGTTGATGATTGGGATCTCTTTCGTTGCGTGTGGGAGCTGTTGGCACTGAATCCCAAAAAGCTAGCACACTATCTTGACAAATACGCTCAGTTTCTAGATGCCATCACGATCTTTTGCCCAAAAAGGAAGAAAGGTTTTTTCATCACCATGCAAAATCTCTACCGCAATGGTTCAAATTTTGAATATCCCGCTGTATGGAGAGCCAAGTTTTCCCCAACCTTCTCATAATCTCAAGAAGTTGGGACAATGCTTATCGGTTAATCTGGATTTCCTACTCGGAAGAGGTCCTTACCTGGAGGCTCATGGAGCTACCCGGAGAAGACCTAAAATCCTGACTAGATGACCCGGTAATATCCATATACCTGAGTAGATGTGCATCCTACCCAGAGACTCAAGTTCTCACTCGGAGAAACAATCTGTTGAGACGATTTCCTCAACCGGGCTAAGTTTCTTGATCTATCACAACCTCGTTTCACGTATTGATGGGGGGCTTGATAATGATTAGTATAGAACTATCATATATAAATATCATATCCATATACGAATACCCTAGGGTTTGCTGGATTCTTGGAGCATATGATTGTATCTGGGAAAGGAGTCCCTGGATGTATGAAAACTACCCGCAGGTTCCAGAATATCCCTTAAATAAGAAAGTATATCTCAAAGTTTAAGGAGGACAGAATCCTACTCGGGAAGGAGTCAAGGTGTCAAAGATTTGTTCATGACAATGTGTCCGTAATTAGATTGGGGTACCTTTGAGATTAGGAATCGAGCACAAAAGAAGACACACGATGTAGATAGATTTGGGCTCCAACTGGAGTAATACCCTCCTTTATGGAGGTTGGTGTATATGTATTTTCTCGAGTACAAGCAAGGTGGCTAGACCTATTACAAGGATTATATCAGATCTAACTAAACTAGAGTTGAAGTTATCGAGTAGCTTCTATGGTCTTGGTGCTTGCATCGAGTTGAGTTGTGTACTGCACAAGGCTGTCGAAGTTGAGAAGTTTTGTAGAAGTTGTCCTTTCAAGGGTCTGGGTCCCCGCCTTATATAGGCCCTCGTACTGCCCTTAATCCTATCATAATCAATGAGGAGTCCTCCGTCTTGTCGATCAGGGCAAGGCATCCGAATCCAGCTTGGATACTAGTCATACTTGAATCGATTAACCCGATCGAGACCTTTGTAGTATGGGCTTTTGTGATCTCTGAGTAAACCGGGTCTTGCAGATTCGGGTCCGCAATATTCGGAGTTGTTAAATATGCGAACTAGGTGCCCTATCCATATATGATGTATTTATTATGCGTATATATCCTATAGTTAGACATTTGAAAGTAGCCTCCTAACTCTGCTCAGCAAGGAGGATTTCCACAAGCGTCTACTCGAGTACTACAAAGTCCGAACCTGGTCGAGTAAGGTAGATCAAACCTATAGTCAAAAGAATTGAGCAAGAAAAAGCTCTACTTCGAGTATTGAGTGGAAACGCTATTGGGTCAAGTGCCCTGCTATTGTCCGCACTTGAGACTTGAGAAAGTCTTGAAAATCGACTTCCCAACATCCGTCTCTGAGTAGAGTTAAAAAGAACATCTATGAAATTTGAAATTTTGGATATAGGAGCATTCAATGCACTCAGATGGGCGTGCAGAGATTCACACAATACCATCATCCTGTCTTTCATGCCGAATGAGGTGCCACAGTGACCGGTGCAGTTACCAAAGAAAACATTGAACTCTAAAAAATTTATCCATACAAACCTGGACTGTAGCCATTCTTCACCCTTGCGCCGCTAGCTCTTTCACTCAAGCCTTCTCCTTTCTTCGCTCAAACGTGCACCGCCATACATAAATCTCCGCCCCGTGGCCTCCATCCCTTCTAGGAATGCCATCGATGGAGAAAGACTCCAACTCGAAGGTTGCCGACACATCCCCAAGCAATTAGACGAGATGATATTGCCAACGGAGGCCTGGGAGATCTCATCGATGCAAGAATCAAGGCTCAAGGAACTTGAAAGTGAAGGCATCATTCCTCTTCGCGATTTGGCCAAATGGAAGCCATCGGGTGAGGAATTCCCATCCTGCTAATTTGACCACGAGATTGTGGTTTTTGAGTCCTTTTTTCATTGTGGTATAAATGTTCCCCATTCTACATTTCTAAACCCAAACTCAATCACCATGCTTAGTGTTTTTGTTCATCTTTACGAAGCCTTCCTTGGCATCAAGCTGAGTTTAATCTTTTTCAATATTTCTACCATCTGTAGAAGAATACTGAAAATAATTTTGTCAGGGGTTGTGGTTTCCAACTGTGGAATGGAATGATGAATTCCTATATCCCAGTTGCTCTGATCTCCTCTGGCAAAAAGATTGGGGAAAAAACTTTGGTTTCATATCTCCAATCTTGACCCCATCACCTCTCCCTTTCGTCTATAGAGGTCTTCAGCCCCGACCAAATCTGTCTTAGTCAAAAAGGCACCGCGAGCTCAACCATACTGCCTATTACGTCAAGAAGATTGATGAACTTAAGCAGAGTGGCTTAACCGGGTGGCATGTGGCTAAAGACTTCATCAGTCGAAGGCTATTCCCCTTGAAAGTGCGGGATCACTTCGCTTGGGAATATGCTGGAGACAGTGATAGCTCCTGGGACACGGTTATATGTAAAACTTAGTTAGCCCTTAATGCTCTTTGCAGCCGCAATTAATCTTTGTCGAGTGACTTCTTCCTTTCTTCAGCTCTGTCTTTACAAGACACCACTGCTCAATTAAGCAAACTATTTGCCGAGGAGGGACAACAGTACTCTATCGAGCCATACTCCCTCAAGAATCCTCCACCACTGGTAAGAATTTTCTTGGATTAGGAGAGAAGCACTAATTTTTGCTTATTCGATTTGACTTGTCTTTTTTATTTCAGGTTCCAAACTTCCATCAAGAAGACACTTCCTCTGGCACCGGCGAAAAGGGGAATACACCGACTGGTCAAGAGGCAAAAGGGTCTCTTCGTTCTGAAAGATCTTCTTCGCCATCCGGCCAACCTCCCCCCCAAACGTACGTGAGGAAAAAGTCCATTGGTATTGAGATTGAGTCTTTCAATAACTACTTGTTCATCTGTCTTCCAGGTTATCGAGCAAATAATTATTAACACCTGGTCTGCATGGGCGACCTTATTTCAGGGAACAACAAGTGCAACCCCTCAAACAACTCCTAGAGAGACCTCCACGCCTGATGACTCGGCCAAAGAGGTAACTCGCCTCGAGTTATCGCCCTTTCATTGGTCATTTTTTTAGTATTCACTTGATAAGTCCAGGATGATGAATTACTATTGGCTGGTTTTTAGCAAGTGATTGGTCCCTTGACTTCGTTTGATTCCTAGATCATCCCTTCGA
Source organism: Phragmites australis (assembly GCF_958298935.1). Lineage (NCBI taxonomy): Eukaryota > Viridiplantae > Streptophyta > Magnoliopsida > Poales > Poaceae > Phragmites > Phragmites australis. The sequence continues at coordinate 5,634,163 of NC_084922.1, forward strand.
CATAGCCAACCCTAATCGTGGGTGTGAAGTGGAGGAAAATAATTGTTAAGAAATAGAAATCGAACATTGCCTCGCGCCTTCCGATTACCAAGAGGTTTGGTTTGAATCTTCATCTTGACTAGCAGCTTTCCTTTCCGTTCCTCATCCTGTCAATTGTAGGCCATCACTTTCGAAGAAAGCAAAAGAACAAACCGCAAGAAGGTTGGTTAGCTAACTGACATCGACCTCTCCTATTACGTTGTCTCTAGCTCATCGAGTGGAAGATCCTTCCTCGGACACAACTGAAGCAGACCTGCAGCCTAAGAAAGTTGAGACCTTGATATCGATCCCAACTGATGACCCTTGGGCAACGATAGAGGTTCTCCTCAAGGCCACATGTGCTCAAGTTGCTGCTGTCGTTGACTGTTCTGGCCATCGATGGAGCTGCCATTGTCACTTTCCTGACTTTCACCATCACTCTCGGTGTCCATAAACTGGAGAACGTTAGGCTCTTTGGGATCCCAGTCAAGGTGCCCCACCTCGCGGTATGCGTTCAGTGGGCTTGACTCAAGAATACTGGTGTGCATCAATCCACCCTAATTGTCCTAGTGGTAAACTATAATTCTGAAGGTGATCTCAGAGCCAGTGAGAGGTGCTTCAAAGATGTCTGCCACTGACTCAAAGTGGTCATAGAAACTGGTGTCGAAGAATCCGACACAGATGCGCACTTGAGACATGATCGATCCTAAAAAACAGAAGAAGGTTCCTACCTGGCGCACCAACTATCAAAAATTTGTTCCTGATAATGTGTCCGTAATTAGATTGGGGTACCTTCAAGATCAGAGATTGAGTACAAAACAAGACACGCGATGTAGATAGGTTCAAGACCCCGAGTGGAGTAATACCCTACGTCCTGTATGGAGGTTGATGTATATGTATTTTCTCAAGTACAAGTAAGGTGGCTAGACCTATTACAAGGAGTAGGTCAGATCTAAACTAAACTAGAGTTGAGGTCGTCGAGTATCTCCTATGGTCTTATTGCTTGTGTTGAGTTGAGTTGTGTTAAACTGGCTAGGTTGTCGAAGTTGTGGGGTTTTGTTAAAGTCGCCCTTTCAAGGGTCTAAGTCTCCGCCTTATATAGGCTCTGGCACTACCCTTAATCCTGTCGTAATCGATGAGGAGTTCTCCATCTTGTCAATCAAGGCAAGATATCTGAATTCAGCTTGGATACTAGCCGTACTCGAGTCGGTTAATCCAATCGAGACCCTTATAGCATGGGCTTTCGTGATCTCCGAGTATGCCAGGTCCTGCAAATTTAGGTCTGTAATATCCGGAGTCATTAAAAATATGAACAATATATCATATCCATATATGATGTACTCCTTATGTGTATATACCCTATAGTTAGGTATTTTACACAAGGAGCCACACAACAGCCTCATATATATACAGAGTAAAGAGACTCTGCGGAGGACAAGTCATTAGAAGCTAAGACACAAACCATCACATGCCTGCAAAGGCTCTACATCCATCAAACCTTTCGCAACTAGATTTTCGACTACACGCAAGGAAGTTGCCCGACTAGGTTACATCTATCTAGGTTAGCCATATACCTACTTGTAACAGTCCTAGATATCAATACAAGATAAACATGACATAAAACTATTATCCTAAGTGAGATATGAATCTGTATAAAAAAAATTCTATATGTGCTCTTTTATTTGTCGACTCAAAGTACCTTCTAATTTTTCAATAAATTCATAAGATCCATAGTTCGTCAATCGTGGACACCTTGAGTTGTTTCTTGATGATAAAGTTCCGTGTATTCTTGTATAGCCATTACTTTTGAACTAAAATAAAAATTCGATACGACTTTCACTCTTGCCATTACTTTAATTTCAGGAGGGGGATTTTTATTTCTTTTTTACACGAAGGGGGAGATTTAATTGGATACAAATAGCGATAAATATATATAGAACAGCTCCGAGCATTCTAGCTGATAATATGATACTTCAAAATGAGATGGACAATGTAGATCGGAGCTAGTTAATGCATAAGTCATGTATACAATACTCTACAGCTGTACGCAAGTTACCAAAGAGGTTTTCAATATGCGAGCTATTCATCCAATTCGTACCTGAGGCACGTCGCAATATATTGCCAAACACAGGAAGTAAAATTTATTCGCGTACACGTAGACCACAACGCAGCAGGCGCGCGTTCCTTGCACAGCATGCCCTGGTGCTCGCCGGGCGTTGGTCACTAGCACATGTGTCGCCGTCGACTCTACATCTGATCGGGACAACCTGAGATCCATTGATTTTTCCCGCACTTTTCCGTCGCGGCAGTCCCAAATCATCTCCATTTGTAGATATATCACCTCTCTCGCTGTCAGTGTCATCTGCATCATCAGCGTACAGGTGTACGACGCAAGAACTTTGCCTCGACGCATTTGGAACGGCACTACCTGCCAAATGCTACTTCTAAGCACTTCTATAATTACTTTCTTTTTCAGAAATTAATCGATTAAATCATAGTTGTTAGTGAAAGAGAAGATATCTTCTATTAATAAAGCCAAATAGAGAGAAAATAGAGAGGAGGAAGAAAAAAATATGTTGATAGTAAAAAGATTTAGTTCCTCTGGTCAGATGGGTATTGATATATATTTATAGTGTTGTTTAGGGTGTAAATGTGCAAGTATGCCTTTACAAAGATAGCGATACAAACTATCACTATACCACATGAACCTAAGGCTGGTCGAATCGCTCAACATGAGTCTAGGTAGGATACATTTACCCATAATCAGAAGATATTATCTACTATGGCAATGCAGAGATGCGAGTGGTCCTAAGGGCGTGGTACTTAGCTAGTCGCTTATTGCGGTGCCACACTGCCCAAGGTTTCAATCTGGCTCCTACTCGTGCTAGGATGGCAGAATGGTCTCCACTTGCATCAGTAGTAAATACCAGTCACTTCCTTGCGGGTTGAGGATGGCTGACGGGCCCCTTTTAGCTGATCTTTTCCCAAGACCTAATGACTCGCCCTCCATGCTTCGAGAAGCCTGCCTAGGCTCCCGAGGACTAGGACTCTGGGAGGCTGGGGCTCTGAGAGTTCTGGAGCCTGGAGATCCATAAGGCCTTTAGAAACCTATGGTCCACGGGCGTAAGCTGACGGGGCCAGTGGCGTCGGGGGTCCTTATTGACGACCCCCAACAGAAGCCCATCACGAGGCGGCCAGTGGAGCAGTCGACCCTCATGGTTTTTTGGACCAGGCCCTCCAGTGGTTCCTGGCTCTATAGCCGATGGCCTATGGTCATTTATATTGCTTGAATTGTTTTGAAGATTCTAGTCCAATTGGTTTGCACTGACCGTCTGACAATACCAATGAGATGGGGCATTAAATGTGACTTACGATTAGTGACATGGTTACACCTTGTGATGCGGTAGTGCAGCATGTGGTGCCTCGTCGTTGGAGGGTTGTGGGGACAGTTTTGCTCCCCCATGATTGTGGCCTCATGGGTGATAGGATAGGGGCGTGCACGCATTTTCCCAGGAGGAAATAACCCCTCCCTTAGTTTTATGAGGAGAGGGTCTTGGCCAAGCAACGGCCTTGCTCTGTACCTCTGCTCCCATATGCATCTACTTCAGTTCACCTGCTTTGCTGGCCATACCATTCTATCTTCCACCATTGTCCAACGCTTTTCGTCACCTCACAGGAACTCTCATGGCTAGTTCTGGTGCTCAAGGCGGGGTCGACATGTCATCATCTGGTAGGGCCGTTAATATGCGCATGGCAACGGTCATTCAGGCGGCGCCAATTCCTCCGTCGCGCCAGCCAGAAGCATCCTCAGTAGACCATCGTGCTGGGAGAATCTGTCATCACTGAGGCTGAGCTCGACCGGATGGTCACGGAGGGGACGATCCCTTCCAGGTCCGCCGCCCAGGCCCCACGAGGCGAAGTGGTTCTAGAGCCTCTGAGCCACGAGTCTATGGTGTTTGAGGCCTTTTTTGATGTGGGCCTTGGCCTTCCAGCCATGCCGCTCCTCGAAGGGGTGCTTCGCTACTTCTACGTGGTGCTCTCGCATCTGTCAACTAACATTATTGCTAGCCTGGACATCTTTGAGTGGGTGATTCGAGCGAAGGGAGAGCGAACCTTTTCGCCCTCATTCATGAAGTGAGCTATCAATCGAAGATACAGATGGAGGACATGGAGAAAAAGGCCATCAGCTTTAGCAGTGTAAACTTCCAGCTACGACCAGAGTACAACGAGGTGTTTATGGCAAAGCCCATCAACAACCGTTGATACACCAGATATCCAAAGCAGTGGTTTTTATTGCAATGTTGGCTTTAGATCCCCCTCCGCTCTAGGAACCAGGCCATTGAGTACGTTCAGACCCCGATGGCAGATATCTTTGATGCATAGTTTGCTTCAAGGTTGGTGCTTCTCTAGAAGGTGGCCTGGAGGATGAGTATGCGGGATCTCGCGGAGGAGTTCATGATGTTGCACATCCGGCCCCTTCAGGCGGGCTGGAATCACGTCTTTGAACAAGGTAAGGAGGATGAGTCGAACGCATACTATGGACCCACCATCAGTTCTAGTGAGTCGTCTTTTTTGTTTAGTTTAGAGTTTGTAGATGTGAACACCCTTTTCTTTCAGAAAATTGCCTCCTGCTGGAGCATGTGACCAAAATCGTGGAGGAGTTTTTGGTCCCACCAACTGTCGTGAAGTTGGACCGGCGTTGTCGGAGGGTGAACTCCTCAAGCAAGGATCCAGAGGGACCCCCTTTGAGATTCGACCGGGGAGATGATTCTGAATCCGTTTTGCGGGTGAAATAAATGGGCGTAAATGCAATGCAGGTGGAATAGAAGGATCGGGTGCAGGAAGTAGTAAATGCTCAGGAGGTTTTTAGATAGGTTCGGGGCGCACTGAGCGTAACACCCTACTCCTGTGTGTATGCTATAAATGCCCTGAGAATGTCTCTCTGAGTATTTGCTGGGTTACAAGAATATTTGTCTAGTCTAGAGCTTCGGGCTCCTTGTTCTTCGGTGATCTGAGCTTCTGTGCTTGTCTTTGCTGTTGTCTTCGACTTCTGCTCTGGTTGTACTGAACCTCTGTCTTGCCTCACCTCAACTGGTCTTCTCTGGGGAGCTCGCCCGGCTTAAATACCCGCTGGGGCGGTAGCGTGCCCAGAAAGGGATGGCGCGAGTTCCAAGGCGCCATAAATGGAAAGCAACCATCATGGGCTGCTGCGCGAGGTGATGGGGAGGGTTGAAAACGCGCCCCCGTCCGGTCTTGTAGGTCATCATGCCTTTCTTCAATGGGCGCCGCAGGGAGGGCCCACCGGGCAGCCACCGAGCAGCCCGGTGTGTCCGCCCGGTCAGAGCAGGCCTGACACAGCAGGGCGGCAGGCGGGGCGCCTTGGGCTTCGCGATGTTATCCCAAGGTACGCCAGATGTCCCGCGATGGGACCCGTGCAATAAATATCCCCACGCCTCCCTGCCAGGCCGTGGCAGGGACTGACAAAAAGCATGGGGGAGAAGTTGAAGGTGACAGGCCACGCGCCCTCTTAAATGCAGCATTGGCCTTTCATTGGTTAACACCTCACCGTTGGGCCTCTGTGGGGGCCACCGGCGAAGGACTTCTTAGGCCCTCGGGGAACCGAGTGCTCGGGGGCCACTGTTCACAGCCCCGAGCACTCTCTCCCGGATATGCCCTTTCTTGGTCCTCGGGGAACCGAGTGCTCGGGGGCTACTGTTCACGACCCCGAGCACTATCTACCGGAACTGGCTGTTCGGGTCCTCGGGGGACCGAGTGCTCGGGGGCTACTGTTCACGGTCCCGAGCACTCTCTCCCGGAATCGACTTCACTTGGGTCCTTGGGGGACTCGGGTGCTCGGGGGCCACTGTTCGCAGCCCCGAGCACCCTCTTCTCGGTACTTGGCTTTTCTTGTCGTCGAGGGACTTGAGTGCTCGGGGGCCACTGTTCGTAGCCTCGAGCACTCTCTTCCCAGGACTTAGCTTTCTCAGGTCATCGGGAAACTCGGGTACTCGGGGACCACTGTTCATGGCCCCGAGCACCCTCTCCTGGGACTTGGTCCTCTCGTCCCTCGGGGAAATAACCCCCGCGGGAGGGTGCCACGTGGCAATATGCTATTCTGGCCTCAGGACTTGGGGACCCGTGGTTCCTGTGTCACCGACAGGCGTATGGAGCTAGTCTAGAGCTGTGTAACACCCTAAATTTTTAATTTTTGCAATAATTTAAAATTTTGCTAGAATTAAATACGAGTTGTAGATTTTATTCAATTTAGAAGGAAATTAATTTTGAAATTTATATTGCCATAGATTAAATTCATGCTTCATGCATTCATGCCGCAGTAGTTGCAATAGGTTTTATGTGTAGGAAAATGTTTGCAAAAATTCGCTAGAAGGTGCTCGTTTAAAATCTCTTTTGAAAATGGTTCAAAAATAAAAAAGAAAAGCTTTTCCTAATTCCTAAAGCTTTCCCGGTATTTTTCCTCTCTCAATCTGGTCCAAACATCTCTCCCTCCCCCTCTCCTCCTCTCCTTTCAGCCTAGCCCGGATTGTCTTCTCTCTCCCTCCCCCGCTTGGGCCACGACCCATTTCCCTCCCTCTACCGCGCGCTGGGCTGAGCCACCCGGCGGAGTCAGCTTGTCTCACACGTGATCCGCCTCCCTCCCATCCCTCTCTCTGCCGCGTGGGACAGTGCCGAGCCACCCCGCTCGAGCCAACTCCCTTTCCTCCACCTCCCACCCGACTCAATCCCCTTCACCACCGTCGTGATTCTCATGCCTCCCTGTGCCCTCTCTCCCTCCCATAGCAGTTGGATTCGAGGCATTAAACCCCATTATGGTGCCCCCATCCATTTTCCCCCTCCATAATCTCTCTTTATTGCTCAACCAAGGTAGAAAACCGCCAGCCTTAATGGCCATGGCTGCCACCCCTACAACTCCGAGCCCCGGTCGCTTTGCTTCATCTCGCGTCTATTTAAGCCACCCTCCACCTCTATGGTGAAGTTCCACAACTTCTCCACATTCTCATGCTCTTTTTCCTTGCTCGAATTGCCGTCGGTGCTTTCATCTTCGTCATCTCCAGTGAGGTTGCGCCGCCACCACCATTCTTTGCGTTTGTGCTGACTCCGACCGATTTGACCCTTTCTCCGGCTCTGCAAAACCCTCTGGAGTCAATCTCATGGAACTTCATCGACTTTCAGCCACCGAACCCCTTCCTCCCCGCTATACCGACCTTCACCGCTGCCCTCACTATCTCCTGGCCGCCTCGACCCCTCTCAGGCGCCGTTCTCGCTCGGGGTGAGTTTTCCATTGCACCCTCTCTATTTTCCGCCGCTCGCCGGAGCTTCCCGGTAATCGGAGCACTGTTTCGAACACTCTCCAGCCACCCGCCACCATGCTGAGCTCCACCAGCGCCCATGGTCCACGGTGATCCCATGGACCGAAGCCTTTCTCTTTTTTCACAGCCCGTAGACTCGGTCCACATGTTTTTCAGTAGATAATTCAATTTTTCTTTATGTCATCAGATTGCGCAATAAACTATATTTTCAGTATAAAAATCGGTTCATTCTCTGAAATTAAGTAAAATTTGTAGAAAAGTGTCTCGAACTTCAAATGCTTATAACTTTTTGATCGTAGCTTCGATTTGGCCGATCCGCACAAATTCTCATAGAGTCATGTAGAATATTTTTATAGGTTTTTTTTTACCAAGATTTAGTACTGTTTAGTGTACTGTTTTTAGTAGTTTCTCTTGTATACTTTTCGGGTGTGTCGATTAGGTGGTGAGCAGTTCTGAATCTGCAAGGCCAAGCTTTTGAAGACTTAAATCAATCCTCAACTGAAGACAGGTGTCCTTGAACATCTTGCTCCTATTTTAGGATTTATATGTAGTTGTTTATGCTTCATTTCATGATTGTCTAAAATGAAAGCCTAAGATTAGGGTTTACTAAATTTTTGTATGCTTATCCTTGTCACCGTTGATGAGTCATGGGAATTGAAGGGTAGATATGCTAGTTGTTTCCATGATTGGGGTAAATGTTAAATTTGACTAATACTTATGCAACATGAACTGTGTATGATAATTTTATAGCAACATGGTGTAGGGATCCTAACATGATGGTTGTGTGATAATGGTGCGGGAATTCACGAGTGCAAAAAATGCACAATTGTTTGTGGTTGTTCCTATTGTGAGGATTGGTGACGTCCTAAGAGGGGGGTGAATTAGGACACTTAGAATCTATTTAGCTACAAAATAACACAAGATAAATCTATATCAATTTCTATCTAAATGTGCTCTAGGATTCTCTAATGTGTCTGCTCTACCAATCAAAGCGCTTGCAACCTATCTAAGAAGGTAAATTGCAAGTAAGTAATGCGGAAACATAAATAAGGTAGAGAGCAAACTCGGCACAAGAATTTTTTCCCCGTGGTATCAATGGTATGAATACCACCTCTAGTCCACGTTAGAGCTCCACCAAAGATATGCCCCCGGTCGGTATCTAGTCACAGCTATTGAGCTACCAAGTCACAAAGATAAGGTCTTATCCCGGATGAGCTACCAAGGCAAAGCCTCACCACAATGCTCTCTTCCGGTCCCTTGCCACCGTGATCACTTCGGAGCTTAACCCACCAAGGTAAGAGTCTCTGCGTCCCCATACACGTGTCTTGCCGCCGCTCCACACTAAGTCTGAGGGTCAACAAGTTACCGGTGAGTCATAAAGACTCCAAGACATCAGCGTACCTCTTGGTACATGGTTGGATCACTCATTGATCTACTCTCTAGGTTGCAGCATCTAGCAACACTTCTCTCTAGGCCTAATAGTACTAATCACTCTCTAGTAGTGTGCTAAATTATCTTGGATGAACACTTTAAGCACTTTAGTGGCTTGGATGTCTTCTAAAGTGTATATGGGATTCTCTGGACTCCAGCCCTTTCAAATGACTGAGTAGACGAGTATTTATAGCTTTAAACCCGTTAACTAACCGTTGCCCTTTGACGGCTTAGAAAAGTTGTTAACACCGGATGACCCGGTGAGAACAGTGGTACTAACACCGTATCATCCAGTGAGTACATCCTTAGAAACTAGCTGTTAGAACCCCCACTCAACCCTCTGTGAACACCGGATACTCCAGTGTACCTTCAAATCTATCACCGGACCTTCTGTTAAGTTATCTTGAGCCATCTGAGCCTTTGCATCTTCTCTGTGTAAATTTCTCCAATGAAGCCTCTAGTGTGCATTTCTTCATCACCGGACCATCTGATGAGTTATCCTGAGCCAAACTGTGCCTTTGCAGCCTCTCTGTGTAAAATTCTCCACTGCGTTGATCCGGTGTTCATTCCATCCACACTGGACCATCCAGTGAGCTAAACTTTCTCTTCTTTTCCCTAGAAATACTCTGGTGCAACTATCTCTGTGATCACCAAACTATCCAGTGACTTCATCCTTCTTCAATAGCTGCATCTTCTCTGGTAGGAATGCTCATCCGGTGTGCATAAGCCAAACACCGTACCATCCAGTCAACTAATCATCGATCTTCAGCAGTTGAAACCCTCTCTGCAAGAATTGCTCCGATGTATATCTTCCGCTGATCACCGGACCATCCAGTGGGTTGTTTCATTTTGCCTTTTGAGCAGAAACACTTCGGTGAGTATATGGGTCTTAACACCGGACTATTCGGTTCCTTCTTTCTCCTCTGTAGAAAATACTCTGGTGATTATAGCCTTCAATACACAAGACTATCCGGTGAGAATAAATATCCTGGGACTTCTCTAATTCAACCAAACTTTATCCTGGCTACGATGGCTTCTTCATGTATTGCGTCCATGAGACCTACTAATATATATTATTGACAAACATGTTAGTCCCATTAACTATATTGTCAGTAATCACCAAAATCACAATCATGATCTAATAAGGTCATTTTCGCTACACCTGTGTGGGATCCTAAGGACTGGTTCTAGAAGCATGTAACTCGGCTAAACAGTGCAACCATAAGGCTTATATGGGTATAACTTGATCAATTAATTAGCCACCCCTTCAGTTCTATTGGCACAAATTGACGGTTGAGTGGCATAAGAGGGGGCTTCTGCAGTGATGGAATCACTGTTAGTGATGAAATCACAGTGGGTGCTTACAGATCGGTGGGAACTTTGTAATAACCTTGTAGTGATCTCTTAGTGCACACCTTGAAAGTGTGTAAAGATAGTAAGAGACGAGAAAAAGAACTAAGAAAAAGCTTCTATGGTTGAAACAAACTAGGAGAAACCTAAAGGACAACCATTTTAACTAGGCTTGTGGTCCTACAGTCAATATAGCTCTGATACCACCTCTGTCACACATAATTTTAACAGATAAAATCAAGTACGGCTTATCTGTGTCTAGGAAGTTCATCACACATAAGGACATCATAGGTGAAACAACAGTATCAGTACTTTAACTTACAATCATTCAACTCTTACATTAAAGATTTCACCTAACAACTCATTAGCTAAATGATAGCAAACTAAACGACGGTAGTGGAACGAAAGCATTAGCGACCAAGCACTCCACAGGCACCGGCCGAAAGATACGCTCCTAAAATACCAGATCATCGTCTTGGAAATCTTCAAAGTCTTCCACTGAGCAGTGTATGTAATGTGGGAGATAGCAAGATTGAGCACATGGAGTACTCAGCAAGTGTGGCAAAGTAATGACATGTAGACTTTGAACAAGAATAGGTTAACACATGGTATATTTATATAAATACAAGTAAAGAAATAGTCATGTAACTCAAAAGCATTAAACAATTGTTAAGTGAATATAACACAAATGACCTAACAACTATCGAACACCATAACCATCTAGTACCACCTGTACCATAACCACAACCAACTAATCATTACCAACTAATCATGTGAGGATCCAAGTCTCTCATGACCATAAGCACGACTAACGGTGGGTTGGGTCGAGAGAGAGAAGGGAGAGAGGAGGGAGGCCTGGTTGGGATTTCTTTCATTTTTCTTTTTTCTTTTTCTTTTTCTAAATTCTTTTGAAAATCAGGACAAAGCAAATCAATTCAAATCAAAAGCCACAAAACAAATCCAAACAAAAACAAAGGAAACCCTAGATACTTAATAACAGCATGAATGCATCTCTAGCAAATATAACCTATGTCAATTTGCAATCTGATTTTATAAAATATATCTTAACCTATTCTATTGATTTAAACTCAATTAATTCTAGAAAATTTTAGGAATTGCAAAAGTTAAAGAACAGGGTGTTACAGAGGGTCCAATGGGGAGGACGGTGGCGGTCGTTTAGTCCAGCGTATTGGTCACCATCCGATGGAGGACCTCGAAGAAGGCTCCCAATGGTATGTCTTTGCTCCCAATGGCATGTCTCTTCTCCCAACAGCAGCTTTCGCCAGGGCGTCGGCCTGATAGTTGTCCATCCACGGTATGCTCCGTACTGAAATATCGTGGAAGGACACTTCGGCTTTGCAGATAGATTTGAGGTATCTCGTCATGTCTGGATGTCGAACTTGGAAGCTCTTATCGACGTGCCTTGCGACGACCTGAGAGTCGATCTTGATGATGAATCGGGCGGCCCCCAAGGCCCAGGCCTTCCAGAGGCCCAAGAGGATGGCTTCGTTTTTGGTGATGTTGTTGGTTGTCTTGAACTCCAAGCGGGTGGCAAACTTGGCCCGCTGTCCTATAGGGGAGATGAGGACCGCACTGGCCCTCGCACTAGAGGAACCATATGCTCCATTGGTGTATCATGTCCATACATTTTGGGGAGGGGTCATGGGGGGTCCAGCAGGTACTGGAGTCCATTCGGCAAAGAAATTGACCAAGATCTGTGACTTGATGGTCGTACGAGCTACAAATTTTACCACAAAGGGGGCTAGCTCCAAAGCCCACTTGCCAATGCATCCGATCGCTTCCCGATTCGGAAACATATCGCCGAGCGGGTATGTGGTTGATACAGTGATGTTGTGGGCGAGGAAGTAGCGTTGGAGCTTGCAAGAGACCACTATGAGGGCTTATATCTTCTCAAGATCAGTGTAGTGCATATTGGCCCCAGCTAGGGCCTCCAACACATAGTACACGACCCTTTGTGCAAAACGACCTTCAATCTCCTCCTCCTGTATTAATGCAACACTTACAACGAAGGCAGATGCAGATAAGTACAGGAGGAGCCCTTCATCAGGAAGGGCTATTGAGAGCATCTTGAGGTCAGAAAGGTAGGTGTTGAGGGCCTCAAATACGGCCTGGCATTCTAGAATCCATCTGAAAGGTTTAGAGCCCCTCATCATTTTGAAAAATAGGAGGTTATGCTTAGTGGATTTGGTGAGGAACCGGCCAAGGGCCGCAAGGTGGTTGGCCAAGTGCTCGACCTACTTCGCACTAGTGGGGTGACATCTCTGTGGTAACACAGATCTTATCAGGGTTAGCCTCGATACCCCTCCGGGAGATGAGGTATCCTAGTAGCTTACCGACCTTGGCACCAAATACGCACTTCTCATGATTAAGTCGTACGCCAGCAACCCAGAGGCTGTCAAATGTCTCTTGAAGGTCGATAGCATGATCTACCTCGAGCTTGTCTTCACAACAATGTCATCGATGTAGGCCTCGATATTGCATCCTAATTGTTGCTCTAGGATTTTGTGTATCAGACAGGAGAAGGTGGCTCCAGCATTTCAGAGGCCAAAGGGCATCCAAATGTAGTAGTATACCCCGAAATAGGTGATGAAGCTAGTTTTGCTTTCGCCCTCTGTAGCCATCCACACCTGGTGGTATTCGGAGTATGCATCCAGGAATCTCAGCAACTCGTAGCTGGTAGTGGAGTCTACTAGCTGGTCGATGCGAAGGAGAGGGTATGGATCTCGAGGGCATACTTTGTTAAGTGATGTGAAGTTGATGCACATGCACCATTTCCCATTGTGCTTCTTGACCAGGATGGGATTTGGGAGCCACTCCGAGTGTATGATCTCTCGGATGATACCAGCCACCAACAGCTTCTAGACTTCCTCCTTTCATGCCTCTGTCCGCTCGGGGGAGAGCTTGCGGAGCCCCTGGCACACTGCCTTGACCTTTGGGTCAACCCGGAGGGAATGTTCAATGATGCAGCGGTCCACCCCAGGGAGGTCTTATGGGGATCATGCGAAGACGTCGAGGTTGCCTTGCAGGATGGCCAGGAGCTGGGCTTCCTGCTTCGAAGTGAGGTCTGCCCTGATTTGGAAGGTTCAGTCGGGCTAGTTCGAAATGCTAGAACATATTTTGTGTCCCCCTCTAGTCGTGGCTTCAGAGGGCCACGATGTCTGGGGTCTGCCCAAGGGGGGTCTTTGAAGCTCTCTTTTTTGCCACATGATGGATGTGGCAACCATTGAGAGGAGAAGGGTACCTATACTCAATGCGTCCAGCCAAGTCTTGGTCACCGTGGATGGAGATTAGCCCCTAGGGTCTGGGCATCTTTAGGTTGAGATAGTTGTGATGGGGAACAGCTCCGGACTTGTTCAGAGTTCCCTGTCCCAGGATGACATTGTAGGTATAGGGTACGTCCACAACGTCGAAGGTGATCTCTTCAGTCCATGCTATAAGGCCCTCATCGAAGACGATCAGAAGTTCTATTTGGCCTATGGCGTCCAGAGGGGCCCCATTGAACCCCTGCAGGGGCCTATGAGCAGAGAGAGCCGGCTCCACGGAATGCGGAGCTGGTTGAAAGCGTGTATGAAGAGAATGTCTGTCGAACTACCTCTGTCGACCAGCAACCTCCGGACTTGAACTTCGATGATGCCAGCTAAGATAACAAAGGCATAAGAGTAGGGGAACTTCACCCCCTTGGAGTTGTCAAAGGTGAGTGTTACGGGGACATCGACCCATCCAGAGGCCTAACAATGGATGTTGGTTGCCTCGAAGTGGTTGACCCCTCGCATGTAGTCTCACTGTTGCCGTTTTAAGGAGCAGCCGAAGCTTACTCCCCCTATTACGACGAGAACCACCTACCTGGGCAGGCCTCCTCGTTGTTGTAATGCTTCACAGGTGGCACAGGTGGTGTAGGTAGGGCCAGCTGGGAAGCATTTTGCAAGGCCAGGTTGTCAACCTGGCGGCCCGCCACTGGTCTACGATCTTCGGGCCACTCGTTGCCATCCTTTTCCATCATCGTGCATGCTGGCTGCCTCCCGAGGTATTCCTCTCAAAAGTTTATGAGAGCATGGAAGTCTTCGGTGTTATGGCCACGTCTGGCTCCATGAAAAGTGCACCAGTACCCCTCCTCGGGGTGCCAACCAAGGGCGCGATGCCGATCGGGGAAGGCTCTAGAGTGCCATAGTTGGGCGGGTTCAGAAACCCTTGACCTTGATTAATATTGTAGATGCCATTCCACTGTCATGGTCGTACCTTGCGGACTCCTAAGCCATTAGCCTCTTCGGAGCCCCTTTTTGCTGATGGAGGAAGAGGAAAGGCGTGTGAGGACCCTACTTACGAGGTTGATTTCTCGGGTTCGATGCTGGGGGTTAGGGTTACCTGCACGAGCCCCATTGGAGCCGCTCTTCCTCTACATGCACATATTCCTCGAATTTGCACATGAGGGCCTCCACTGAGTGCACAGGGCGGCGTTGCAATCGATCGAAGAGGGGCCCATCGGCTAGACCCTGGGTTGTCACGTCGATGACCAACGACTCCATGATGCCTTTAATCTAGGCCTTGGTTCAGGAAAATCTCTTAAAGTAATCCTGGAGGGTCTCGCCTAACTGCTGCTTGACGTTGAACGGGTTCCTGGAGGTCACGGGTTCGACGAAGGTGCCTTGGTAATTGTTGTAGAAGAGGTCTCAGAGCTAAACCATCAGAGGGCTACTGTCGGAGGGTTAACTCCTATCGCAAGGATCCTGAGGGACCCCTCTTTAGAGATTCGACCGGGGGGATGATTCTGAATATGTTTGCTGGAGAAATAAATGGACGTAAATGCGATGGCAGGTGGGGTGGAATGATCTAATGCAGAAAAGAGTAAATGCGCTGAGAGGATTTTTAGACAGGTTCAGGCCGCACTGCACGTAACACCCTACTCCTGTGTGGATGCTATAAATGCTCTGAGAATGTCTCTCAAGGATGTGCTAGTTACAAGAATGTCTGTCTATCCTAGAGCCTGAGGCTCCTTGTTCTTCGGTTTCTATGACCGTACGAAGGTGTTCTTCGATCTCTGAGCGAGAGTCTGTTGGCTCTGTGTGCGCTTGTGTGAGCTTGGATTCACCGTAGACTTCCTTTGTTCAATCTCCTCTGCTTCTATCTGTGCTGCCGGCTGCTTTAAATACCCACCGGTGATAGCGTGCCCCGAAAGGGAGGGCATGAGTTCTAAGACACCATAAATGGAAAGGGCGTCATCATGGCCTCTGCGCGAAGTGTCGGGGGTTGAAAACGCGCCCCGCGCCGGGTCTTCAGTTGTCATGATGGCGCTGGCAATGGGGCCGTGGAGAGGGCCCACCGGGCAGCCGCAGAGAGACCCGGCGTGCCCATCCGGTCTTGTTCGCCTGCCACAGCAGCACGGCAGATGGAACGCCTCGGGCCTTGCGATGCTATCCCGAGACGCGCCGGATAGCACGGGATGGGACCCATGCATTAAATATCCCCACGCCCTTCTGCCAGAATATTGCAGGAACTGACACCGAGCGTGGCGGGAGCAGTTGGAGGTGACAGGCCACGCGCGCTCTTAAATACGGCATCGGGCTTTTCACTGGCTGACACCTCATCGTTGGACCCCTGTGGGGGCCACTGACGGGGGGCTTCCTGGATCGTCGGGAAACTGAGTGCTCGGGGGTTACTATTTACCTCCCCGAGCACTCTCTCCGGAGAACACCCTTTCTTGGTCCTCGGGGAACCGAGTGCTCGGGGCCACTGTTCATGGCCCGAGCACTCTCTCCCGGGCTTGACTGTACGGATCCTCGGGGAACCGAGTGCTCGGGGGCCGCTGCTCGCAGCCCCGAGCACTCTCTCCCAGAACTACCTTCCCTGGGTCCTCGGGGTACTCGGGTGCCCGGGGGGCCACTGCTCGCAGCCCCAGGCACACCCTTCCCTGCACTCGGTTCTCCTGGTCGTCGGGGGACTTGGGTGCTCGGGGGTCACTGCTCACCTCCCCGAGCACTTTCTTCCCGGTCACTTAGTCTTCGTAGATCATCGGGGGACCTGGGTACTCAGGGACCATTAACTGTGGCCCCGAATGCCCTCTCCCGGGACTTAGTCTTTTTTTACCTCGCGGAGATGACCTCCGCGGAAGGGCACCACGTGGCGGATTGCTGGCCTGGCCTCGGGATTCGGGGACCCCTGGTTCCTGATTCACCGACAGCTACCCCTTCCAAGACGAGAGAAAAGCATTTGGCCATGGCAGTGTAGCGTGCGTTTGGTCGCTGTGGTCGTATAGATCTTCGTCCAGGCGTGAACAGGGAGTCGATCGCATGTGTTGTGGCTTTGATGGTCTTGTTTTTGTATGGCAACCTGCCACTCTAGTACCTCTAGTTCAGACTCTGTACAGACGACGCGTTGTTGGAGGAAGAGAAGATGTCTTTCACGAACAAAGTGTGATGAGAGTTTCTTCTAGAGAGAAGACTTAAGCTTGAAGAAGAAGTAGAGATGAGTAAAAACAAAAAATGTGTTGATAGTAAAAACATTGAGGTCCTATGATCTGATAGTCATAGGTCTGTATTTATAGTGTCATTTAGGGTGTAAATGTGCAAGCATTCCCTTACATAAATAACGATACAAACTATCACTATACTACAAGGACCTAGTTCCGGTCAAATCGCCCAGTATAGGTCTAGGTAGGATGCATTTACCCCTACTTAAAAGATATTACCTACTATAGCAATATACATGTGCGGCAGGGTGTTAGTCCTAATTTTTCCCCTAAGGGTGTGATACTTAGTCGGTCGCTGATTGAGGTGCCGCACTGTCCAAAGTGTCAGTCCGGCTCCTACTTATGTTAGGATGGCAGAATAGTCTCCACTTGTATCGGTAGTAAATATCAGTCACTTCCTTACAAATGGAGAACGACCGACAAGCTCCTTCTAGCTAATTTTTTCCCAAAACTTAATGATTCACCCCATGCTTTGAGAACCCTGCTCAGGCTCAAAAGAACTAGGACTCTAAGAAATTAGAGCTCTGAAAAGTTTCAGAGCCCAAAGATCCATAAGACCTTAAAAACCAATGGACTAGGGCAAAAGTGTCAGAGATCCTTAATGACTACCCAACAATAGTGATCGACGGTTTGGTCGCCAGCGGCGTCTTGTATGTTCTTGTTGGAGTTTAAAAAAAAAAAGGCAATTTGGAAGTAACCCTGTAGGGTGTCCCTCCTTCATTTGCGTGTGTCGGTTACTTGTGTCATCGTGTGGGGCTGAGGTGGCGATGAGTGGTTCGTAGAAATGGCGACATGCTTTTTCTTTTTGTCCTTTTACAACTGAAATGACGACATGTTTTTCTTTGTCCTTGTAGAACTGAAATGGCGACATGTTGGTTTGATTTTGTCGTAGGTCTCTTTCGTCAGCACTGTTCATTCTGGAACGCGAGAAGCTTCTCGGTAATATTCACCAGGACCGAAAGGAGTTGCAGATTAAATCATGCAGTGTTTGGTTTACTACTGAGCTCATGCATGGTTTGAATCAAGCAGTGGAGTGTCAGTTAAATGGAGTGTCATGAGTTCATAATAAAGTTCTCGCATTTAAAAAAATGAAAAAGTTCATAACAAAGCTAGCTCTCAACTAAAAGACTGCAAAGCAGTTTGTTAATACAGATTTTCTGCACAAGAAGGTACCTAATTGTTAGGAGTACCATGTGAAGAAAAAAGACCTCATATAAGGGTACACTGCGAAGCGCATTTCCGCTCATCTGGCTCTCCCTAAACCTAATCAAGGTTTATAAAATTTGTTTTATAGTCAAAAACTGGGACCTACCGAATTTCCAAAATTCATGAATATCAGGAAAACGTTTAAAATTCAGTGAGAATATGGCCAAATTCGCTCGGTATATTTGTAAAATTCAGTAAGAATTCGACTGAATCGACCATTTGGTAACCGCTCGAATTCAACCAAGAACTGACCGAATTACACTGAAAATTGACTGTATTTTTTGAATTTTCTGCGTTGAACACATTTCGAATGAATCTTTGAAAACCGTTCGGTTTTCCGATTTACCTAGTGCATTTCCCAAATTACAGTGAAGTCAAAAAAATCAAAAAATGGCTCAACATTATAAAATCAATAATTAATTCATCTAAGTTTCAAATCAAATGAAACAATTTTTGTTGGTTTCCTTGTAATATAATCTACATGATAAAAGTATTTATACTCATAAAAAAATTAAATATTTTCTGTGAGAAAATGTATTTTCTAAACCTAGTTAAATGCATAGTTAATTCTTTGCTAATCCAAATATCATGAAACTAATTTTGTTAGTCTTATTACATGATCCTATGTCTTTTACAAATACATGAACGCATGAAATAGTTATTGTAACATGCATAATTATGTAAGTTGCTACTAGATTAATTCATAACTCACCTATCACACTCCAAAATTAGTGAAACCACTTTTATTAGTTTACTTATATCATGATTTATGTAGGAAAAATAATTGTATACATGAAAAAGTTAATTACATTGTTGTTTCTTAATATGTTCACTTTATGCTTGTGAACTTTGCAAAAATCATGATGAAATTAATAAAACTCTAAATGAAGTGAAACCAATTTTAAATATCCTCTTAAGATATGTTCTACACAAAAAAATGTGTTTTCATGTTAAGTTTTTCCTTAACGTGATACGCCAAATCATCCTGTTCATACGGCTCATTTCAGTATTTTTTAAAAAACTTTCTCTCCATGAAATATGATACAAATGATATTACTTTTGAAAAAAAAAATCACATAAGGTCCTAGAATTGTCTTAGTATCTTTAGAATTTATTATGAATTTTTTAATTCAAATCCGAAAAACAGTCGAATTCAGAATGTGGTGTGGACCAAATTAGCTGAATATAGCGAATACCAAGCAGTTTTCAACGAATTTGGACCTAATAGCATACAAACAAGATCAAAGTTTCAGAACATTTGTCATGGAATCAAGACGAAAACCCAAAGGAAAGATTGCCTCCCTGTAACATAGCACTGCTATGTGTTGTTGCATTTTATTTGTCAGTAAAACTTTTTTTTAGACTCTTTGTCAGCGAAACTTTAACCACTGAATTTATTTATCAGTACATTTTAAGAAAGAGGATGTCAATTGTCAGGGAGTTCGTTAGTCTTCGCCCTGACAATATATAATGAGCATGTATGGTTCTTGGCAAACAGAAAAGGCCACTCAACACTACTAGAGACCAAAGAGTACAAGTGTTGAAGTGTACAACGAACCCTGCTCTAGGCTCAATTGTTTAATCTTACCAACTTTCTGTCCTTTACAATTGTTAATGGTAGCTTAACAAGACCTTTTAAGTGCTCACTACAGATAAATTAGTATGAGAAACTGACTGACTTCTGTCTTCTTTTTTGAATTGCCCTTCTTTTCTAAATTGGTCCATAGTATGATAAACTGAATGCCTTATGCCTTCTTTTTTCTCCCTATTTCCCCTTTGGAGATTCTTGGAGAACTGTGTGCGTTTTTTGAGGTTCTTGGAGCTCCGCCACGAGATTGATTCTCCATGGTCATTCAGTTTGTGAATTCTCCGTGTGAGGGAAGGATTACTCGGTTCTCGCTGTCCTTTCAGATCTCTCAACCGAGATCTAACTGAGAAGCATGATGTCCACAGCAATGAATTGATGGATGGATGCCCATCAAAGTCTAGACGCATCGTAAGACTGACATGGAAATTCTGTTTTAAGACGGTGACAGGCACGAGCATGGCCATGACTTCAACTACGCCAACGGCAACAACGATTTGTCCATAGGAAACCCAAATCGCTGACAGATACTTCAGATTTGTCTACTGTGTTATCTAAATACAAAATATAGACATTATTTATTATTTTGGACGCTAGTTTGCTTCACTACATGTAATTCATCTTGACGAGAGAGATAACCCATAACCCAGGTCTTGAACGCGCTTTCTGACCGAAGCTACATGGAGGCTAGATCTTCTGTTCCTAAGTGCAGGGACACTGTTCTGGCTATAGCCTGGTTCATGGTTCAATTTGGTTTCCAGAGTGCAACTACAGCCAATTTCGACGGATCACCTCCCCACTGCTGGAAGTACTATCTCGGCTCATTCCGATCGTTGGCTTTCAAGTTTACGTGGGGGTAACGAGTCCCGATCTTACCAGCTGCTGCTATTGCGATTCTTCTTTCTGTTGGCGGCTCTTGTAGTCGTTTTGGCTATAATTTGTTGTGTTTATCTTTAGGAGTATTTGCAAATTTATCATTGATTTTTTATTTTTTACAAGAATACCACTTGAATGACGGTTCTGATGGTATTTTTATAATTTTTTAATGGTAAATTTGCAATAACGGTTCAAAACAGTGACAAATTTACAATTATCCCTTATCTTTAATGGTGTTTTGGAAGTAGTTTTTAGCTGGTTTTTAGTCCTATATGTTTTATGATTTTTACTCGATTTTATCTTAACTAACCGAACATATCAGTTCATTTTTTATCTTAACTAACCGAGCATATCGGTTCATCAAATTTTCCATCTTATTAATATAAAAGGTAACTCTCTTGTTGATTATTTTTTATGGTACAACTAATCATAGCCTTCCAGAGGAGACACGACTGATGGTCACATGCTGGGCTAGGACTTCATGGCACTGGTGCCGCTTCGTAACAATCTCTTGGGCATTCGCAAGTCAAGGTCTTCTATTTCCGACGTGTAACGCGTCACCCATTACAACATGCACCAAGAGGCTGCGGATCCGTCGTGGCAAGTAACCGCGTTACCCGCCAAGTCACGACTACTTTTATTTGGGAGGAGAGGGATGGCTTGTATTTGAGCAAATGAACTGCTCCAGTCTAATTTAGTTTATCTCGATCGACAAGCTTAGTTTATGCGATCATCTAGATTAGTCCTTGCTATGGTCATGGCCTCGAACTGTGGAGTAGACTCTAGTGTATTTTTTTAAAAAAAATCATTTTTAAAAGGGAGAGATAATATTTGGAGAGGAATTGGGCTAGTTGCATTACAAAAAGACATTTTCAAGGAGAGATCTGGACCCAGGATCACACAAGATGGCGGTTAAAACGCGTCGTTGAGGCGCCACTTGCATCTTGAATATGTGCGAAGATGCTTACGTGATGATTTTAGATTCAAAAACTTAAATCGAAGCGATTTAATCAGATATATAGTTGTTAGGTAGTTGACCCAACCATTGATTTAATCAGAAGACAACATTAACAATGGACTTCATTGACGAAGCATTTAAAAAAAAAAAGGAATCAAAGCATTGTTTGGGACAGCTTTTAGGACCACCGGTAGCAGGTGTGTAGTCAGAGCAGACGTTATGCTGTGTGCTAGTGTCAGTTAGAGCACCATTGTCGATTGAGAAGACCATCAGTTAGTGTAGTTAAATCGGTAGCAAAGACAGGATGCGCCACTTTCTGATTGAAAACGGTTACCTTCCCGGAAATAACAGTCCTCTTTCTTGTCCAGCATTTTATCCATTTTGTTGGCCGAAATTTGGCGTCACATTTCAAAAGTTCTCAAGCAAGGACAACTTCTTGACAATTCCCCAATCTCACTGTTGATATTCTTTAGGAACTGAGCATAAGCTCAGAAGTCTGTCAGTTAATGTGATCTTTAAGTCTGTTGATGTACGCCTCCACCGCCCAGATTCGAGTTCTTCAGCTCCTAGTCTCCCACTCAAGTATATTTATGGAAGTGTATCAAAATTCTCAAGCCTACCTATTGGAGAGAATCTGGTGCTTGAGATGGGCAAGATTTGGCCATGTCTCCCTTATTCAGGTCAAGCATTACACATGGCACAGCCTATTCAGGCCTTGCTGAAATAGACGTTATCTGAGTATTTACCAGGAAGATAGTCGAAATTGGTCAGCTCTGAGTACAAATCATGAGCAAATTTTCAGATGAAAGCGGCAGGATGGTGTTCAGGTGTGGCCTATTTTTCATGAGACATACCTTGCGGCATCCGAGCCATCCGAGGCCTAAATTTTTTTAGCTGGTGGGTCTTCTCTTGCCATGGCACGGGCTGCATAAACATTACTAGTACTTTGGTCTAATCTTTCTATCTCGAGGGCAACATGTAGATGTACAAGCAGTGAACAAGTCGCAGAAAGAACACATCTTAACGTACTGACGATCAGCAAACAAACAAGATTAGAAAGAGAAAAAAAACTCTAATTCAATCAGACAAATTTAATTTACTCTCTGAGATTGATTCATCGAGAGAACAAATACCAAGTCGACAAAAAATAAAAATTTTGTGTGGGCTTGACGGCCGCTTTGTGGTCGATGGGTGGACAGACCGACCCCTCAGCCGCATATATTCCGGCGCCGGCGAGGAGATTGACGACGGAGAGGGCGAGTCAACGGGGGCCCCTGAGTCTATGACACAAGACGGTGACTTCACTTGGGTGCTCCGAGCTGAAGTAACCGCCTTTCCTCTCACCTTCCCGGCAGCTTCCCCTCTCCTTACCCCGCGAGCGCACAGTGCGAGCCCGGCCCGTATTGCGGCTGTGCTATATATAACCAGGTCAGGCTCTACCTCGCATCCCTGCACCAACCACCCCCAAGCGCACAACTCTTCCTCCTCGAGCCAAATCGTTGCTTCTCTTCTTCCCTCTCCAGAAAATAGCTAGAAAAACGTACACAGAAGAGGGAAGTGGAAAAAGATCGCCGGGGTAGCAACAATGGCGGCGAAGCGGTTCCATGACGGCTACGAGAAGGACCCGGACCAGCCCGAAGCAAAGCGGATGCGCCGCCTGCCGTCCTTCTCGACGTGAGCGCCTTCTCCTTGCGATCGAACAGGAGCTGGCTCTTGCTCCTCTGTTTTGGTAGTGGCTGCTCGTTTCTAAAGGGTGTTGGTTGTTGAATCGCAGGGTGATCCGGGAGGCCATGATGCAGAAGCACTTGCAGAACCTGTTTAGGCTCCTGGAGCCTCTTTTCCGCCGCGTGGTAATCAGCAGGTTCCCATTTGTTATTACTCGATGAGGTGTTCGTCGAGTCAAGCTCGAGCAAGCATGCTAATTGCTCTGTTTCTTGTGAACTATCAGGTGCAAGAGGAGCTCCAGGCAGGACTCGCGCTGAGCCCGCGCTACATCGAGAAGTGAGGATTTGATTCGCAAGCTGCAAGAATAGCGTCGAGCACTAGTCCAGAATGAGAGTGATTGATTCATAACATTGTTTGATCGACGTTGTTCAGGTTGCCGCAGATTCCGCCAGTCGAGCGGCCGACGTGGAAGCTGGCGTTCCGGAACCCACCGCACCCCCCGATCTTCACCGGCAGCAAGATCGAGGACGACAACAGCAACCCGCTGGAGGTCATCCTCGTGGACATGGGCATCGGTTCGCCGTCCGCGCTCCCGCAGGCCCTGCGCATCGAGCTGGTCCCACTCTTCGGGGACTTCCCGCCGGACGACCTCGAGGACTGGGCCGCCGACGAGTTCCAGAAGGGCATCGTGAAGCCGCGCGAAGGGAAGCGCCCGCTCCTCACCGGCGAGGTCAGCCTCACCATGAGGGACGGGCGCGCCACCGTGAGCGAGCTCCAGTTCACGGACAACTCGTCCTGGGTCCGCTGCCGCAAGTTCCGCATCGGCGTCCGCGTCGTGCCGGGAAGCTACAACAGCGCCAGGATCCTCGAGGCCATGACCAAGGCCTTCGTGGTCAGAGACCACCGCGGCGAGCTGTACCGGAAGCACTACCCTCCCGTTCTTGGCGACGACGTCTGGAGGCTGGAGAAGATCGGCAAGGGAGGCACGTTCCACAGGAAGCTGGCGCAGCACCACGTCAAGAGCATTCAGGAGTTCCTCAGGCTGCTAATGGTGAAGCCTGACGAGCTGCGCGCGGTAAGTTTTTATTCTGCGGCATGCGACCTGTGTCACAAAGCTATGAAGGTTTCTCGTCGTGCCGGTTTTGATTACTCTGTTTCTGCCGGAACAGATACTGGGCGACGGCATGACCGACCGCATGTGGGAGGCGACGACGAGCCACGCCAAAACCTGCCTCCCCGGCGACAAGGTGTACGCGTACAGCGGGTCGCACGGCACCATTTACGTGAACTCCATCTTCAACCTTGTGAAGGTCGAGTTCGGCGGCGTGGAGTACCCCCTGCATCAGCTGAACAAGGCCGAGGCGGTGAGTCATCTGCCTGCTTGCCTCAAAGCTCTGAAGACACCAGGCGATTTTCTGACTTTTGGGCGTGAATTGGGGTGCAGAGCTACGTGCAGCACCTAATGCGGGAAGCGTACGAGCACCGCAACACTCTACAGGAGGCCGACGCCGTCCTGCTCCACAGCCACGCCGCCAACAACGTTACACTGATGCACAGTAAGCATCTGAACGGATTTTCTGAAACTGTTTGTCAATCTGGCTCGTGGATATTCTTTTTCTGACCTCTTCTGCCTCGGCAACTCGCAGATGCAGCACATGCCGCGCCTGCGGATCCGACGGTCTGGTTGCCAGGCCCAGAAGTCGACTTCCAGGCCGACGAGGTTCCCGTTCCCCAACCCAACTATGGCTTCCAGTGGCCTGGCCAAATGTACAACATGGCAGGTTAAGAATTGCACCGGAAGGCAAAGCGGCTGAAAATCACTTGCAAGGTTCCAGCTATAGGATGTACATTAAGTCCACGAACGTGTGTGTCTCTGTGTGTTGAAGTAACCGCAAGGTTTAAGGGTAGGTGAACTTGAGCGACCCCTCACTGCCTCGCTGAGCATGTGCCGAGCATCCGCCGCGAGCAGCGAGAAGAGGCGAGCAAGTGCAAAATTCTTTGGTTTAATTCGTATCCTTTGTTGTAACGTTTCAGTTTTTCTCCTGTTGTTAAGTAGCGCTCTGCTCTGCTCTGATCTGCTCCCGTAAAGTTGCATGTAAGATCAAGGTGGCAACTGTGGGAGCAGGCTACAGGGAGGACTTGTTGTGAACGGATAGTTCTGCTTTTTAACTTTTTTCCAAAAGTTTTTGTGTCTTGTAACATCCAAGTCTCACTCAATAAAGAAAGGAAATTACCTTTTTTTCTGTACATACACAAGTCTTTGGGATATCCCGGTCTTTCTTGTTTCATGTTTTCGTTGCGGTGACATGAACATGGTAGATGAATGAAGCCTGCAGGTGAGACAAACGATCGACATGCAGAGCTAGAGAGAAATCCTCGTGTGACGTAATCGCTGATTCATAGAGTTTACTCTTAGGCCGTGTTTGTTTGAGTTTTTGCTTTTGAGTTTTTTTGAAAAACTGTACTTTTAGTTTGTCTGAAAAGCTGTTTTTGGAAATAGATTGTTGGTTTCTATAATAAATTTTTGACTTCTCAGCACGTAGCTTCTCAGAGAAGCACATCTCAACGAGCTTCTCAGCTTTAGTTCATTTTACTCAGAAACAGACTTCTGGTTTCTCCAAAAACCATTTCTTCAAAACCTCGTTTGTTCTAACTTCTGGCTTCTGCCTTCTGCCAATAGCAGAAACAGTTTCAGAAACAACAAACAAACACAGCCTTAATAGACTACGTCTGGAGGTTGCAGTATGGTTGTTTTAGGGACATGTCCTTTGTCCTATCCTTGCATTTTAGGACATAAATAATGTTAGGTATTTATAGTTAAGTGCTTAAAGCAAGAGAGCGTTAAATATCTATATACAAAATATAATTTTATATAGATGTTTAAATATGATTAACTATCTTATTAATATTATTATAAGGAACGGCGTTTAAGTAAATATCTTGTCCTCTGCCTAAGTATACGTGCTACTACAGTTAAGAGAAAACCTCCAATTTTTTATACGCACCTCCTATAAACATCCCATTATACATACTCTTATACACACTTATGACCTGTTTGAAAAGGACGTTTTGGAATCCAAATTCCCAGTATTTTGTAGAAACTCGAACCAAATGCTAAAATTTCCTAGAGCGATCCTCCTCTTCCAAATAGGAGCCCAAAAGCGAAGAGTGAGCAGGTGGATACGCCAAGGAACGCGTCGCAGAGGCCGAAGTCTCCAAGGTGAGGGCTTGCGCGTGAAGGACCAATCTAGTTTTGTGTGGTGGCTTTCTTATCAGTCGTCCTTGTTCTTGCTCTCTCTTCGCACAAAAGCGTACTAGGCTTTCGCCTAAAACAGAGTCGGAGAGCAGAGCACCGGGGACTCACTTCACTTTGTTTTGTCGCTCTTAAATGGGCCAGGCCCTCCCAGTTGCAGATTGTGGTGGCCCATTGTTAGCCCATTACAGTTCACCTGAGGGTATCGGGGTGGTAGCATGGTTACATGTACCAAACTCGCGCTATTGATGGTAAAAACGATAATCGCGTGTTTATTTACTGCAATCTGTCTTTGATAAATACGAGTACAATACCATTCTTCTACGGCTTTACCACACTCCAGGACTAAAGGTACACAACTTCTTCACCACTGTAATATCTATGCATAATCCCAATCCCAATCCCAATATATACTCGCCTATGTACGTACAACTCCAATAGATCATATCTTGTACGAATCAGTAGATACTATTTCATGTCGTGGTCACCGTCACCAACATGCATGGTGTACCAAGCTAGAAATCCATGTCCAGCACGAGCGGTGCTCCCCCCTTGCTGACGTCGAATGTATGCTTCTTCACCTCCCCCGCGCCTGTCTTGAGCGTCACCTGGTACGTGCCGTGGAACCCTCTGAACCTGAAGTGCCCGCTGCTGTCCACCTTCCCCATCGCGTGCGACATCCACTCCCGCCGGAGACCCGCGAACCTGTTGCCGGCCTCGGTGTACTTGCCGTCGGCGTCCACGAGCTGCCCGTGCGAGCGCCACATGTGGCCCTGCATGAACCCCCACAGCATAATGCCCTCCACGGCCGGGTGGGCGAACGCCTCCCGCAGCACGATCTCCAGGTCATCGGCGCGCACCGCCTCGTCGGCCGCCGACACGTCCAGCTCCGTTATCCAGATGGGCAGCCCCGTCACCGAGAGCTTGTCTAGCGCGTCGCAGATGACGTCGCCGACGGGGTGCGTCACGTGGCCCTGGATGCCGATCCCGCCCACCGTCGCGCCCCGCTTCTGCAGGTCCGTGATCAGCGCCACGTACTTCTCCGGCGTCGCGTTCGGGTCGTTGGCGCTCTCCACGTTGTAGTCGTTCACGAACAGCGCCGGCGCCGGGTCGATCCGCGCAGTCTCCCGGAACATGTGCGCGTTGATGTCGTCGCCGAGCCGCTGCTGGAAGAAGGCGCCGTGCAGCATCTCATTGTTCACCTCGTAGTGCGGGAACCGGCCGCTGTAGCGCGACACGAGGCCCCTCAGCCGCGCTTCCACGGCGGCACCGAGCTGGTCGGCGTTGAGGGCGCGGACCCATGGCTGCACGGAGTTCTCGACGGCCCAGAAGATGCAGTGGCCGCGCACGGGCTTGCCGTACCGGTCGCAGAAGTCGATGAGCTCGTCGGCGTCGGCGTACCTGACCTGACCCTGCACGGCCTCGGTGTAGTACCACTTGAGCTCGTTCTCGAGCACGGCCCAGTCGAAGTGCTTGGCGAAGAAGTCGACGTACGCCGGGTTCTGGATGCCCGCTTTGGTGATGCAGGAGCCGATGGGGAAGCTGTTCTGGACTTGCAGTACGCTGATCTCCGCACCAGCAGCGCTCGCCGCCGCGTCCGTCCGGCGGCTGAACTTGAGGATCACATCACGCTTGCGCACCTACAGTTTCAGTTCACCACCGTTCTTATGTATTTACAGTAGCACACCATATTTCACCTCATAGTAGAGGTAGACCATTGTAGATTTGTAGCGTAAAGGGAAAAGGCTAAGTTGACTCGCACCTTGTCAGTTTTCTTCCTGAGGTGTCTCAGCCTTGGAATCTTGTTCACCGCGCACACCTGCAGGTCCATCACCTTGAGATCCACCCCGGCCGGCGGCCCGTGCACATAAACCTTGGCGCAGCGCGGCGGCTCATCCTCATCGATCCGGAACGAGCCCTTGATCTCGCCCCACTTCCCCGCTTTGGCCACAACCACGCCACCGCCGACGCGCTGGTCGTCACCCACACAGACCTCAACGTGCACAGGGTGGCACCCTTCCGCGCCGGAACCCAAACCGACCCACCCGGCCACCCGGTACGTGATCTTGGGCCTCGGCGCGCATGAAATCTCCCGGCATAGACCGTCCGTCTCTCCCGCACGGCGAGAGGCAAGAACGTACCAGCCGCTGGGTTTCCGCGCACGCTCGTCGGTATCGTCGTCCGCTGTGGCTGCCAGCGAAAGAACCGCGTCCGGTGCCGAATCGTCGTGCTGCGCCGAGAGCGTACACGAGCCGGACGGAGCCCAACCGGCGAGGCCGTCCTCCGAGACGCAGTGCTCGATCAGGTCCATGGCAAGGTGCGTCTCCTGCGGGCGACAAGGCAACAACAGTACAACACACAAGCTTCAGGCAATGAGACAGCGACACATGTCGTATAGTATGCATGATTGTGTGCGTACAACGCCAGAGATCGCTGGCGAGCTATCGATGCAATGTTGAAGACATCATAGCAGTTCGATGGGCGGCGGATGCGCAGGCTTGTCAGGATCAGACAGCTCACGAGATGCACGTAAGACATCTGTTACTGGCTTGCTTAGTTGCTTGGCTTTAAAGGAAGGAATTGGAAGGCCGGCGGTGGCAGGAGCCTGGAACACGAGTGCTTCGAACACATCTTTTGCCCACAAAATTCATGCAACTTGTTCAAGTTTGCAATGAAATATGAATTTGTTGGGGTTGGTACTCAAGATTGAACACTAACTCATGGCATGTTTTCAGGGGTTCAGCCAAAAAAAAACACAGACATGATTCAGGAAAGAAAAAAGAAAGACAGCAGCTTGATTGGCATGAGAAATGCATTTCATTGTCATGGATCACTGTCATTGCATGCATGTAGGCTGAATAGTAGAGACCAGAGTAATTAAGAGACGCAAACATATTACATATATGATAAGTTGACAACATGCGAAACAGGGGACGGGTATTTGTAGATCCCATGTACGACACATACCTCTGCGAACGCCATATCAAGCGAAGGGACAGGCAGAAGCAAACGCAGAAACTAGAGCTAGCGCGGAGTTGTTCGTGTTGTCTATGGCTGTGTTTCGGATGCAGGTGATTGATGGCTACCAGAGGCATGCAGGGTGTCAATTTATAAGGCTCTGAGCCAGTTGGTTCGGCAATCACGTTCACCGCGGCGACACAACCAAAAAGGTCGAGTCGCTTACCCAGAACCGGTGAGGCAGATCGGTAGAAGCCTCGAAGCTCCATGGCCAAGCTTAGCTACCTAACTCGTATCTTTCGCCTATCTTTTGTATAACAGTGAAGTTTGGGCAATGCACAAACAGTCCAATCACGCTGGATCTCCGGGTCACGACGCTGAATGTGGGGCCAAAACTGGCTGATGACCCCGCATCTCAGAGAAGACGCGTAATTTGGGTGACACAGCTGATTTACTTCTTAAATTTGTTGCGGTAATGATCACTATCAGCGTCCAAGCATCTCCGAGTTCCGATCCTTTTCTTGGCTTTGGGAGGAGTAGAAGTCGATCAACCCTTCGGTAGTTGGTGGCCCAGTTGCATGCATGGGATCGCGACGGATCGATGGAACAGATACCTCGATGGGCCCATTTACATGTACTTTAACGGATGTCTACGACCTTTAGAGATCTAGCAGGTTTACTACTGCTACGACTTGTAGGTTTTGCTTTATAGCCGTCCCATACAGACGCCATGGGTCTCAGGGTTCTTCGAAGCTGTCGCGTGGATGAAAGGAGCACCGATCGGTCATGGCGTAGCGTCAAGATACGAAAACCGGCTGGGGCAAAGAGAGGTTGCGTCATTTGCGTGGGATGCCCAAAAGCAGCATAGCATAACTGCATGCGTCCATCGAATTGGAGCCTTGCGCTCGATCGAGCCCGGCCTGATCTCGATCGCCACGAATCCATGCATGACCAGCGCTGGTGGTGGAATTTTCGTTCTGGACGGCACAGCCAAGCTGCCGACCCAAGCAACATCGTAATGCATGGAGCTATGGAAGTTCTTGTTTCAGAAGCATTCAAGTGAATCCACAAGTTGATCCGAAAAGCAGGTGATGAATGCTTAACGAACTTTGCATAGGCAAATCGCAATAACTTAATATCTAGCGTTCTGGATCAATAATTCAACATTATTGTTTCCTTGCACGGTCGAACATATATCTTCGTATGCTCGAAAGATGTTCCAATAGACCCTATGTCTATCGGATCATCTAGAAGGCCGCAGGTCAAATTTTCACATGGTCTATATTGATCAAAATAGTACCAGTTACTTTTGGGAAAAAAAAAATTAGCGTGATCGGCATCGGACCCGTGTCATCTGCGTCTGGCGACTCAGGGGTAACTCTTCTCACCACCCAGACCCCTAACACTGAGCTAGATCCGACCGTCGCCATCGACGTGGACGGTGGCGATGGCGGTCAGCGACGACGTCGAAGCCGGGCGTCGCAACCGTGCTCCTTTATCTCCCCCGTAGCTCTCTCCCCCCTTTCATCTCCTCCCCCCTCAGGTTGTTTACCGTCGTGGCAAAATCCAAGCTCTCGTGTTGCTGGCCAGCTGGATCCAGGCATCTTCAGGCCGATCTGTCCTCGGCAGGGGTGGATCCGCCCTCTAGGGTTAGGTTCCGGCTTCCTCTGGTGTGGCTGGTCATCCCTATGTCGGCGAGGTTGGCGTTGGCTAGGCCGCCATGCTGCTTGTCGAACCCTTCAACACACGGCCGCTAGGGTGCTCCTCTTCTTGTAGTCGGCGTTATCGGCTCCTATGGCTGGCGGTTCTGCGACATCTGCTTGGGCGCTGGCAAGTTTGCCTGCGGTTCCACGCATCTGCTAGCTTGGCGGTTGCGCTCGACGGGCGGTTCTGGCGGATTCGGCGTCGGCGCTGCGTGCCCCGTCTGTGGATGGCTGGGGCAGCCCACGACGGCATCTCCCACTGCTGTGGGCGGCTCCCGGTGTTCGGCCCCGCATTGCGGTTCCGGCGCCACCACTTGTCATCGTGTCTTGCTCGGGTGGCCGGCGCAATGGGCTGTCTGGCCGGATCTACTTGCCAGCTTCTTGGCTGTTCCACCTCCTTGTCTCGACATGGCTATTTTGCGGTGCTGCTCTACAGGTGAAGCTGTGTGGTGTGGTTCCAGCGGATGCCAGGTTTTGGAGGCCGGCTGTGCGGCGTTGCGGTTGTGCATGTGCGGTAGCTGGTGGTGTCGGTGTGATGGCGCGTGTGCTGGAGTCTCCTCTGCATCGGCTGTGCTACACCCTCGTGTTATGTTGCGTTGGTTGTGATGTGCCTTGTTGCGCCGTCGGTCCATGCTACGCAGTTGTGTCATGTTACATTGTGCCACCGTGCGGTGCTTCACCGGTCTATTTGTGCTGCACTAACTATTTTTTTTTGGTGGCCTATGCAGCATTGGCATCTGCGGAGGTCGCATATGTGTGTGGTGATGGCGTGTGGGCTAGCAGCTCCTTCGTCCTGGCAGCTACACCGATCCTCCCTCCCACTACCTATCCCTTTGTCCTGGGCTGCTCCTGTCTTCTCCCCTCCTTCGCAGGGGGCACCTGGTGGGGATGCGGGGTCTCTGGCTCAGAGGAGGTGTTTTGGAATTGTGAGGCTACGAGGTCTGCTAGTTGTTGAGCCCTGGTGTGATCTCGCTTGGCTTCTGCCTCCTTGCGCAAACGCTGGGTTGGAGGAGTCATGGGCAAAAGCCTTACCTGGTTGCATACCAGTGCCGATGATGTTAGCGTCCTTAGACATCATCTTCTTTCTTAAGGCGTCATTGGAGCGACTTCGTCTCCCTTGAGGCTTTTCTGGTGAAAACCCTGACTAGTTCTCTAGTCGAGAGACAGCGACATCATCTTCGCTCCCTTCCTTAAGGTGCTGTCTCAGAGGGCCACCACTTGTGTCAGTGTCAACTTGTTTCTTTTGTAGGTTGACCCCTACGTCCTCATTCTATGGTGTCTCTTCATTCTTATTTGGCGCTTCATGATAGCGTTTTGGTGCAATGCGCGCTCCTCTGAAACGACACGCTTCCAGCTTGTGTGTCAAAGAGTTACAGCGTGTGAGCAGGGCTACGCCAATTGAGTAGAGATCTGCGGCGTGGTAGCAGGGCTCTGCCGACCGAGTTGTGAGGGTGGTGTTGTTTCTGGTTGGTTAGCACGCGATTTGAGTTGGGTTGGTCCTATCTGTTGTGTGGTTGTGCTTCTGGCGTGAGTGTCGTTTGTGGAGTTAGGGTTGTATTGTCGTCTTGGGGTTAGGTGTTGGTTTTCCTCTATGAAACCATGCTTTTGTTAAGGTTTTCAGACCTGATTTTCCTTATAAACTGGGTTAATTCTCTTCTTCTTTTTAATATATGCTCGTCTTGAGCTCTAGCTCGCCGGGATCTTTCAAAAATATATTGATCAAAATGCAACAAAAGAGATAAACAAAAATATATTGAGTTGCTTCTTTTTTAATAAAGGAACTGTTCCAGCTGCTATGTACAAAGCCTAGTGCATTACTACAACGTTTCAGGGATAAAAAAAAAAAAGTACAACGTTTCAGGCTTACAGCCCAAGCCTAAACCATCCTGGAAATAAAATAACAAGCCACACACAAGTGTTGTTTATAATAGGATAATATGAGCATTGATATTATTCTATATGTATAAAAACAAGAGCTTAATAGTCTGAAAGCATTACACATGAACAGTAGCATACTAACAGAGATTCATAAGACTTTTGTGAAATTGCTCTCAGAGACAGTATGACAATTGGCCCCAGGACTTATATGATTCTGCTCCTAATTGTCATAACAAGTATTTTCTCGATTGGGCAATGTTCCTAAGATCTCAGCTAGAAAAATTATAACCTGAGCTAAAATCTCAAAATCTAAATGCCTATCCTGGACAGTGCTACAACCCAATATCAGAGAAAATAAAATCAGCACAGTAGAAACAAGATAGCTGATACATAGACGAAATTGAACTACAAAAGGCAAAAGACAGTCTCTGCAATTTGAGCTAGCAATCCATCTACAACTAGATGTGTGTAAAGTATACTCAGATCATACTGCAGCACTAATCTGGGACAAGGTTAATAGATAGATAGCTATTAACCCAATTCAACAAAAGTATCACGGTGTGCTAGAAACAAAACATGACTACACACCGAATAGCCTCCAGGTAGCACCAGATTTAACAAAACAACAAGAGAAACTATAGGTATATGCTAGTATACTCAGTGAACATGCCCAACCTCATAGCAATTACACATCATCGAGCATCCCGCGCTGTCCAAACCATAGAAAGAGAGGTAACCGAAATACTCACAGTGAGATTCGCTTAAACGCAAAATCAATCGAGACAAGGCACGTCACAGATGACACTGTCCCAGAAATCCTATTCGCCGTCGTTGCCACCGGCGAGAAAGACAGAGATACGAGGCCTTGCCGTACCGCATCGGCTTGTGCGAGCGAGCCTCGACAAACATAGCTCCAATAAACACCAACGCAGGAGCTTCTCCACCAAATCACCTCGAGAAACCAAAGCACCAAAGCAAGATCAGAGTCACCCTCCAGTCAGCTCAACGATGACAACCAATCGAGAGAGATTAATGGAGAACCAAAGGGGGAAAAAAGGGTATTTCCTCCTCTACACAGGGAGAAGAAGCCACCCTCTTATAGATGCGGTGCAGCCCTCCAGAGCCTCACGATCCCCCCAGGAACTAGGGTTCGGTTGCACCGCTGCCACTGCAAAACGAGCAGCCGCCAACTTCCTCTCTCTCTTTCTCATCTTCTCTTTTCTTTTCTCCTAACCCTAGTCGAGTGGCTGCAGCCCCATATGAGCTGCCCGCCATGGGCTTAGGCCACACACTCATCAACGGCCACAAAACGAAAGACAATGAGCTCAAGTAAAGAAAATATTGAAATTCATATTTTCTTCAACACCAAGTTCATATTGAGTTGCATATAGCAGTCAATTTACCAAAAGACTAAATTAATGAGGAAATGAGCAAGATACTCAAATTTGAACTTCCACTCACGTATAGGTTCTCATAGGCTTAATGGTGAAATAGAAGCAAGCTATTTTTTTTCTGAACTTTACTACATATGATTTTAACTAAAGGACTGTGGGTGAAACTCTGTATAATGATCAATGGATTCGAGATATCTCCCATGATCTCACTGTTGGCCTCATCTCATTGTATGCCCAGCTATGGTCACTCTTGGAGGATGTTGCCTTCCAACCCATGCCAGAGGAAGATGATGTGATAATCTGGACACGCAAGGCCAATAGAGAATACTCGGCAAAATCAGCGTATTTGCTGCAGTTTGAAGGAGGAACTAGCTCCACCTTACTGGCCATGGTATGGTCTGTTTGGGCACCTTCACGGTGCAAGTTCTTTCTTTGGTTACTACTGCAAAACTGGGTATGTCCTTTTCGCAATAGGAACTTGAAAACAGCCAACCACCTGTTTGTTACATGCCTAGTGGGATGCCTTGAGGAACTGGACGCACTGCTCTAGCCTGGCCACCTCGCACTAGTCTACGACTGTCATAGTTGGTGATTGGTATTTTAACTTAACTGGTGCTTCCTTGACCTCCACAAACAAGAGCATTCGATCGTTGGCTATAGCGACATTAACTGGTGCTTCCTCGACCTCCACAAACAAGAGCATTCGATCGTTGGCTATAGCGACAATTTGGTGCCTTTGAAAGGAGAGAAATATCAGTGTTTTCAGCAATGCAGAGAAGCTGCCAACTCGTCTAATTTCATAAATCCAAGACGAAGTGAGAACATGGTGCGCAGCGGGTGCAAAACATCTCGTCACTCTAGTTGGTTCAAGCTTTAGTGGGCAATAGTAATAGGATCTAGATTCTTTTCTGTATTGTAAGTCTCAAATCATGTTTTGATGTCCCATTGGATGGTCTTTCTGTCTTTCCAGAACTTCTTGCGTCTCTTACACGTGTAACTGCTTCCTTCTAATCAATATAAACACCGGCAATGTATCAGATCTTTCGAAAAAACATAAGGCTTATTGACTTTGGTGTCATATTGGATTGCATGAACCGGGCAGTCCATCCAAGTACTAACCTGATGAGGAAATATTTGGACATAATCCTATACTTCAACAGTAGCAAAGGCAATATTCTCATGTGAACGTCCATGACCAAAATTTAGGATTTACTTCGGGAAAAGCTGAATTTCTGTAGAACCATGTGAAATGATTTTTTTTGGGGGGGAGGGGGGGGGGGACCATGGAACGGTTTAAAAAGTTCTTGTAAGACTAAAGAAAAAAAAGTAATTTGAGGTACATTTTCCTCCTCCATAAGGTTCTCTTGATGGCACGACAAGATGTTGATAAGCGTCACTTTGCACAAAAATACAATGCATGGCGGCGTCATAAAACTACTCTGAAACCACTACATATTTGTAAGTTGGTTTTTAACTATGACTGGTCTCACTGCTAGGGGAGAAGGAGACCTCTGTTGGAGCAATCAAAAGGTCTTCCAGTAGGATTTCAGGTGGTATTTTTCCTATTAGTTTTTTTGTGAGTATAACCTTTTTTTCCAAAGGTTGAAATTTCCTGAGTATAATTTCTATCTCCTATTCTATAGGGATCACCTGAATTTTTTTACTAAAAGTGGAAGAGTTACATTTTAATTTTTTCAGAAAAGAAAGAGCAATGGATTCAATTTATTTCTCTTTACACAAAGTTATCGAAATTATTTCTTGAAAGGGGACCGAGATAGTAGACTGAGTCGGTTAGAGCTGATTAATCTTGATTTGAAAGGAAAATCATATACAAATGTTGATGAAAGAAAGTGTCTTTCACAAATAGAGTACAGCGAAAACTAAGTCATAAGAATGGTTCAAGCTTGAAGTAGAGGCGGAGAAGTAGGAGACACCAAGGTTGTCTGGACAATCTTTTTTTTTTCTTTGGTTTGATGGCCAATAATATGTATTTATACTAATATTTAGAGTGTAAATATACAAACATGCATATAGGAGGCAGACAGAGGTGTATGTCTTATACTGTACAACTAGGGAGCGGATTAACCTAGTAATTATCCATACGATTGGTAAGACGCTTGCTCTAGTAATGGGTCATCTATTTCGGCGCCGTACTGCACCAGCGTGTTAGGCACCCACCACTTACATTATCGTGTCAGACAGCTACCATTGCACCAGTATTAAATATTGGTCACCTGACTACACATGGGGCGGCCTACGGGGTCCTCCTAGTTGATTTTTTGAAGGATTTGAAATCTCTGGGTCATCGGAGGGGGCCAAAGCCTGGTGGTCTGGTGGTCTTTGGGTTGAGATTTCTAAAGCCAAGGGATGTCGAGGGTTCTTAACGACGGTTTCCCCAACAGGAATAATAATGATAGAGATCATGCCGCATTCATCCAATACTTTTCTTTAGAATCTTCCGTGATCCAGAATAGAACCCATAGGGCACATCAATTCGACCCACTATAAAACGAGGAGTAGCTCGTTTACTTTATTCATCACCAGTAATTCTTAAGGAGTACAATACCTTAAGTTTCTCTTACAATACCCAGCCATAAAAATGTAAAATTACGGAGTGCTTTCTGTTTGTGGTGCAATTCCTTTGCCCTCCGTTCGATCAGATCAATCTATATACCCCGTATGTAGTATGTATGTATCAGTATAACCAGGATATTTTTGAAGGCTGTATAACTAGGAAATAATAGCGGAGGCCGTCAGAGGTTCATGTCCAGCACGAGAGGGGTGTCGTCCCCTTTCTCCACGCTGAACGTCTTGTGCACCTTCCCCGTCCCCGTCGTGAGCTGCACGACGTACGTGCCGTGGTATCCCCTGAACTTGAAGTGTCCGTCGCTGTCGATGTGCCCGCGCGCGTGCGACGTCCACTCCCTCCGGAGATCAACAAATCTGCAGATGCAGAGCACAAGTGCCCGTCAGTCATCAGGTTACATTCTGTGCGATAAGATTGGTGTTCTCAGAGTCCGTTTGTGAATGACCTTTCGCCGGCGTCGTTGACGGTACCGTCGGAGTTGACGAGGCACGCATCCTGGCGCCACATTTGGCCCTGCATGAACCCCCAGAATATGACGCCCTCGACGGCCGGGTGCGCGTACGCCTCCCGGAGCACCACCTCGAGGTCGTCGGCTCGGAGGTCGACGTCGGACTCGCACACGTCGAGCTCGGTGAGCCAGATGGGCAGGTCGGTAGTGGCGAGCTGGTCGAGCGAATCGCAGATGATCTCTCCCACCGGGTTGGTGACGTGCCCCTGCAGGCCGATGCCTCCTACCGCCGCGCCCTTCTGCTGCAGCGCGTTGATCTGCTCGATGTACTTCTCCGGCGTCGCGTTGGGGTCGTTGCCGCACTCGACGTTGTAGTCGTTGACGAAGAGCGTGGCGCCCGGGTCCAGCTGCGCGGTCTCGCGGAACATGAAGGCGTTGATGTCGTCGCCGAGGCGGTCCTGGTAGAAGCTGCCGTGAAGCATCTCGTTGTTGACGTCGTAGTGGGGGAACCTGCCGGCGTAACGGGTGAGGAGGCTCTGGAGGCGTCCTTGCACGGCCGACATGAGCTGGTCGTTGGCAAGGTTCTTGATCCACTGCTGCACGGTGTTCTCGACGGCCCAGAAGATGCAGTGGCCGCGCACGGGCTTGCCGTAGCGGTCACAGAAGTCGAGGAGCGCGTCGGCGTCGTTGTAGTTGAGCTGCCCCTCCTGCGCCTCGGTGTGGTACCACTTGAGTTCGTTCTCGAAGACGGCCCAGTCGAAGTGCTTGGTGAAGAAGTCGACGAAGGCCGGGTTCTGGATGACGCTGGTGTTGATGCAGGCGCCGAACGGGAAGTTGCTGTCCATCTGCATCACGCGGATGGACGCGCCGGAGATGCCAGACGCAGCCGCGCCGAAGTTGAGAACGACGTCCCGCTTGCGCACCTGCAACAGATGTACAACAAAGCACCATCCATCTCGATCAACCGATCAATGTGCACACCAGGAAATGGTGGACTTCAATTTGAGGTTGCCCGAAATCTTGTTTGGGATTTGGTGGCCGCGAGTGTCCTTCTCACTACCAGTAAGTAGTGCCTATCGAGGTTATTATATGATTATATCTACATGTCCACACCGAAGCGTATCACTCCTATAAGGGTTCCTATGATGAGCCTTTTTACTACGGTTTAAATTTAGTACCTCCTAAGTTATATTTTTTGGTACCTTAAATAATGGTAAAAAGGCTCAGGTAAGTTTATTTCGTGCTAACTGATCGCCTTGTACCGCATCACGTATGTTCGCACCACGTAAAATACGTTGTTGATGCCAAGGCCATCATTTGTGGGCCAAAACAAATGTCGATGAAACCTATCGATTACCTAGCTAATAAATGGTTTTATTTTTTTTAAAGTGTGATCCCATATGCACAGTTTTTATTGAAGACTAAGGCGTTCGAGACAGGAATTGAACCCACGACAGACTCAATCTCTCCCTGAGGCTTTGCCACCGGACTACAAGCCCGTTCATGAATGGTTTTAAATTTGATACAGTAGATTAGCGCTCACCTTGTCAGTCTTCTTCCTGAGTTTCCTGAACCGCGCCTTGCGGTCCGTGGCAAAGACCTGGAGATCCATCACCTTCACATCGACACCGGCGGGCGCGCCCTGGACGTACACCGCCGCGCCGCACGGGCTCTTCTTGAGCCGAAACGCGCCCTTGATCTCCGTCCACTTGCCGGCCTCGGCGCAGACCGCGCCGCCGTCGACCACGCACTCGTCGTCGACGCGAAGGTTGACGCGCACCGCGTGGCTCACCCCCTCCGCGCCGTCCCCGAGGCTGATCCACCCGGCGACGCGGTACGTGACCCGGGGCTTGAGCGCGCCCGTGATCGCCTGGCACAGCCCGTTCGTCTCGTCGGCGCGGCCCGACGCGAGGATGTACCGGCCGCTCGGGCTGTAGTCGTCCCCGACGGTGTTGATCGTCTCGGTGGGGACCTTGGCCGGCACCTCATTGTGCACGGACAGCGTCGTGCACGAGCCGACCGGCGCCCAGCCGGCGAGGCCGTTCTCCAGCCTGCTGTTCTCGATCAGGTTCACGTCGAACACAACCTCCTGAAAAAGAAAACTCGTACGCGTACAAATGAAGTGAGGCAAGTGACACTCAGAGCTGTATGACTTGTGCTACTACTGAACATTGTACGTACCTGAGTGCAGGCCATAATACTTGACCACAGGAAGGAGCAGGTGATCGCTGAGAGTTTGGATGGAGAAGGAGGGAAACTTGCTTGGTGTCGATTGGTCTGTGGTGATGAGGGATCGCAGCGGCTCACCTTATTTAAAGGGCAGATTGGTCGATTGTCAAAATCACCGCGAAATAGTTCAAAAGCGCACCGAACGCCAAAACGTCGTGCAAACTCGAAGCAACCACCACAGGCAGGAGTCTTTCTTCCTCTCTGTGCCGCTTTTGCGTAACAGTAAAGAATGCGCAAGATCCGCCCAGCCTTGCGGGGCTCAGAGTGCGCGCGCGGCTGGCAGGCGGCGGCGTCGTGCCCAGCATGTCAGCGGCGATCGCAGGCGGCGGAGTGCAACGCCGGGGTGGCTGTTCCGATTAGCTGCTCTTTTGTTGTTTTTTGTAAGCATCATTACCAACACCCCAAGCATCACTCAAGGGTCCGTGCATTTCTTGGCTTTGGGAAGAGACAAATAAAAGCGATTGGTTTAGTCACTGTTATAGCAGTAACACAAACGTGGAATCGTCATGAAGCACACCCAAGGGAGGAGATTCTGATGGTTCCGTTGGATTGGTCTTCAGATTTGTGAGCATTTGTACTAGATTACTTCTGTACTTGTCTAACGTAAACCGATCGATGAATTGCTAATGCGGCAGTATATATTTACTCTAGGATAAAGAAAAATGCTGTAACAGTTTACCAAGAAATGTAGCAACAGGCAGCAGCATTGCAGCACCAACGTTGGACCTGTTCATGGCGACGAAGATCGATCAATGAGAGTGCGACGTGTCCTATTTGCAGCCGCCCCACTACGGTCGAAATACAAAGCTTCAAGACACGAACATCGGCTAAAAGTAGTAAGGTCGGTTGACATATCGTGTTGTCTAAAATATATGTGTGATCTAGGAGAACAACAGAACCAGTAGCAGCAGTGGTGTTGTGTGGACATGGATCTTTTTTGGATCTTGGCTTGGTCGATCGATCTCACACCTGAGTACGCAATGGGGCTGCGCGTGCATGGAATTCAGCTGCATGACGGCTCATTCAAGGCAAGATAGAAAAGAGAAACAGAGGATGAGAATGAGAAGCTGGATTCAGCGTACATGCGAAGTGTGTGCTCTATCCGGATCTCAAGCTGATGGGATTGAGATCGGTCACGTTTGTTCAGTGTGGAATGTGGTGCATTCACAAAGAGGAAAGCCAACGAAACGCCCCCCTAAAGCTACGCATCTGAATTGCCATGCATGGCTCATGACAAACTGAACATTTGGGAAACACGCACCTAGTGCCTCTTTTGGTATCCAGGAATGGAACAAACGCAGGAATAAGAAAAATATAGAATTCTAATAGGAATGAAGTGCAAAATAGAGGATTGCAAAACACAGTAAAAATTTAGAAATGACCGTTTGGATGGAGTGTAAAAAAAAAACACAAGCATTAGATGAGAGAGATAGACACAAATGATTTTTTCCATAAGGTTAGACCTCATGCTATGAGTCCTATGGATCAAACCAATCCATAGGAATTTAAGAGGATTTCGAGAAGGGCAATCCATTGTTTCAAAGAGCTTGATAGGAAATTTTTCTATGAGAATTGAATCATCCCAAATTCCTATTATTTTCTCCATCCAAAGGAGGCCTTATAGAGTATCGATTAACTTGTTAATGTGAAAATTGTTAAATGATGTGACGAAGAAAATGATAAACATTTATACATTGGATGATTTTCTTTGGAAAAAATCTATACAACCTCTGAACTATCGACTATTGTATACTTAAAACCTTGAACAAAAACTAGGTATTATGGATCTTAAACTTTGCAAAAACATCTACTTAACCCACTAACCTGGTTTCTAAGGCTATCTTTGCCTCATTGGTGTCCACGCTGGTACTAGTTTTTACCACATATGTGGGGATGGGCACTGGGACCGCATGTCAGTGGTCGCACCGGTTTCTACCAACCGAACAAAGCAAGCAATAGCGTCCAAAGCAGCATGCGCCACCGCCGACCAAATCCCACGCCTCCGAGCCAAATCGGTCGCACCCAAGCCCCGTTCCTTCATAGCACAACTGTGTGAAACCAAGGGGGGATGTACCTAACACTCTTCATCATTTCCTCAACCCAATTTCGTCCTCTTCTCCATCGGACCAATCCTCTTCCCCAACCCTGGTCACCACCCGATCCGGTCGCACGTGGAGCCGCCGCTACAACGCTTTTTCCAGCCAAAAAAGGACACGGTGAGCTTCCCCTCGCCCTCCTCCTTCTTTTGCGCTCGTCGCTTTCCCTTCAGCTTGATGCCAGAGCGCCTCTTCGCTATGACCTAGTGCTGTCGTGCCTCGACCGGAGAACCCCTTGGTTGGCTTCCCCTTAGCGCGCTGGAGCTTCCCTTGCCCTTATCCTACCGAATCTCCCTCTCCTTCCTCTTCTCTACCAATGACCGAGCTGCCACCACCATCATACTCGTCGTCGGCCACCCTCTAGCAAGCCCATCGACCATAACCCACCAAAACGGTATCCCTGCATCACACTCTAGCTATTGCTGCCCCTGGCTAGGCCGATTGTGCCAACACTCATCGTTGGCAAGAGCTAGCCGTGGAGGCACTATGCAATCGACCCATGCCGCTAGCCGCTCGGTAGGAAGACCAACCCCGGCGAGCCCCATCACCTGGCCACCCCTCTCTGCCTCACGCGAAGAGCCTTCACTGGCGAGTTACTCCTCTCTAACGCACCCCTCTTCACCCCGGTGCCCTCCGACCACCTCCCCGGTCACCTCCCTCCATCCCTCTCTCTGTGCCTCTCTCTCTCGCCATCCACGCCACTGTCCTCATCAATGAACCCAACAGCCACTGACATGCGGTCCTAGTGCCCATCCCCGCCTGTGCGACAAAACCAGTGCTAGTGTGGATGTCAGCAAGGCAAAAGCAGACTCAAAAACTAGGTTAGGGGGTTAAATAAACGGTTTTGCAAAGTGTAATGTCCACAACCCTGGTTTTGTAGCTCAGGGTTTTATGTATACACCGATCGATAGTTTAGGAAAGCAAATTCTATAGGATCAGGTTCTACGAAAGACCTCCTTCCCTGTGATGACACGTGTTCCCTTCCTCTCTCTTCTCTTCAGTCTAGCCGTTGGATCAGAGGATGTGTGACTGGATCAGGGTCTCACGGAGATCTTTTATAAGAAGGTCTCGTAAAATTTGCTTCTATAGTTTAGGAGGTCATGTAGACTTT
Organism: Phragmites australis; assembly: GCF_958298935.1. Taxonomy (NCBI): domain Eukaryota; kingdom Viridiplantae; phylum Streptophyta; class Magnoliopsida; order Poales; family Poaceae; genus Phragmites; species Phragmites australis. Next base: position 5,676,721 of record NC_084922.1, read on the forward strand.
TTCCATTTTCTTTTCTTAGGAATCATAAAAATCCATTAAACCATAGGCTCAACCAAATCAATGACCACCTAGTCCCCAATACAATCAGGCGCAAAGTGTGATGGCACCTCTGTACCCGACAGACACTACAACCTTGCGCTGCCATCGTCATGGTGCGCGCTACTTTATTACAAGATCTTGGAATCAGAAGAACTAAAAATCTAATCAAATTCAAGTTCAATAGATTTCTAAGCTCACAGATTAAACCACCCACCAGAGACAAATCATATAACGAACACTCTGAAGCTTGTTTCATCACCAGAGCATACGTCTCCAACACAATCTGCCCTATGCCCCAATCAGATGCCGTATACACACGCTTCAAACAGGCCACAAGTTCTGCACACTAATGATACATGCAAGATCTGTGTAATCCCTGATAATACATGCAAGATCTTTAAACTCCAGTTTTCCAACACCAGCATGTACCACATTACCAGTATCATCCCTGATAACAAACCCCCAGCCTCCTGAGGAAGTATCATGATCGAAAGCTCAGTCGGAATTGATTTTCAGCTTGGATACTCTAGACGTATTGGGTTTTTGGATGAAGTGAACCCGAATAATTTCACAGAGCGACTCAGGGGGCAACACAGTCCGCCGACACTCTAGCTCGCCAATCTGATTGGCGTGGCCGCCATCGCGGCCGCCATCATACGGTGGTGACGACGGCCCACAGTGATGCCAAGCGGTGATCGCGAGCAGTCTCCATCCTCTCCCTTTTCCCCTCTCATTCCTCCACTCCTGATATGGTTCCTTGTGCTGTTAATGACGGCGGTGGTGATGAATGTCATGGTAGTGGCCGATTTGCTCGGTGGCCGGTTGGATATGCGTGTTAGCAAGTGGATCGACATGGTAGCGGCCAGATCTGCTTGCTCTGCTTGGTTGGTTGTTGACGGGGCGCGGCGGGGGTTGTCGCCGCCACTACAGCTCGGCCTGGCACTATCGGGGTGCCGTGGGATGGTCCTCGGTCACCGTCCCAGTGGTGTGCTGGCGGACTGCCCGAGTTCCCTTCCCTTGCACGCAAGATTGCCATGGTTGGGCACGCCGTTGATGCGCAACTGTCGAGCCCGTGATGGCATGCGTGCCTTCCTCACCAGTGGTGATAAAACTGTGGTCTCCTGGCTTTTTTCCCACCTCGGCAAGTTCCTGGACGCGAGGTGTTCGAGTTGTTTGGCTGTCGGTTGCCGTGCAGTGATAGTGCCACACCTGGTGTGCGTGGAAGTGTTCCACCTTTGCATTCTAGCAAGGCTTGTGGGCGTCGGCATGGGCGCCTATGGACTCTGATGTCGAAAGCCATGCAGCCATAGCGTTACGCTTGGTGCATGGGGAGGTTATTCACCTTCGCACGGTCCGGCGCGGTCCTTAGTGGCCTCGAAATCACAGGAGTTCTTTTGGAGAAGATGTTAGGCTGAAGCTTACGCATTTTCCGATTCGATAGCCACACCGTCAAGGCATGCATTGGTGGACACGCTTTGGTTTCAGCAATCGGTGGTGATGATCGGATGCGCAGAGGAGCCTTCATGTGATCGTGGTTGGCATGGTTGTGATGCTAGTCATCTGTTTCTGTTCAGTGGTGACAGTCGGTTGGGGGTGGTTTTACAAATGGATTTTGATCTGATATGTTGGCGTTGGTTAAGATTGTGGTCATAGATGTGCGTGAGCTTCTTTAGGTGCTTATGGTTTTGCCTCCTATTTGTGGGCGGACGTTGGATTTGGGTGTTTTTAAGATCGTCTCAACCCACGATGAAAGACATGCGGATATTACAGCAAGCAAGTATTTTATCGTCTTGGAGCATAAGATGGTTTCAAGATAAAAGGTCTTGGTCTAAGATTTGGTATTGTTTTGTGCATACTAAGTTTTTTTCTTTTCTCCTTATTTTTTATATTACTTTTTCTTTTGGAAAGGCTAGATGTCTGCTTGGTGTAGAGATCGAATATTAATTTATTTTAAAATAAAGCTTCCTTTATTTTAAAAAAATACTCTAGATGACATTTCCTTTGCCAATGTCATGTTAAACTCCACTGCCTGAATACTACGTAAATATACATGCAAGATCTCTCACAGTTCTCCTCTCTCCTCCGATCCTGTTCCTTTCTGTCCACCATTGCCACATCAAGATGATCACCCCGAGCTGCGTCTCATATGTCAAATTCAGAATTTCAGCAACAACCTCCTTCGCAGATTGCAATCACTCGAAATTGAGCCTAGCAGTGAACGAGCCGATGGCGGCTCAGTGGTAGCGTTGGGAGTGTCCAACCTATCTGCTTGAGTTCTATCTTAAGGATCGATGCTCGGGTGTCGCATCGAGTATTTCCCTAGGAGCGTCTGAGATTAGATCGGTTAGACTAGGATATACACATGTGCACGTTCAGTGGTATAACATATTCTCACATATTGAATGTCTCACGCCTCCTAATCCCTTCAATAATGTTTGTATAGACACGCGCATATGTGCACGTATGATGTGAGTGTAGAGTGTGTCCTTATTATACCCTTTAAAAAAAGAAAAAGAAATCGAGCCTAGCATCCTCCATTGACATTTCCCTCATAAATGCCTCACAAATTTGCACATAAAAAAGAGATGACCTCCATCTTCATCTAGTCTGTTAAAGACTAGATATCTTTCATACCTCTTCTCTTCAAGTTCACGTGCTGTGCTAGACTGTTATGAGCCACTCTTTACATAAAATGCTTGTACTTGGACATTTGATCTACCACATGCCCTTCCAATTCATATCGGTCACCACATGATTACTACCACTGGAAACATCACCATATCTGCTTGTGTACCACTGTTTCGTGTGAGAAGAAACATGCCCTCAATAGTGTTTCACTTAGAATAACATAAAATGCGGATGTACCAATATACACACAATATACAAAGTAAAGGGACAAAGATGTAAAGGAAACACTGTGTTGGGGAAACGTCCTAACCTAGAGATATTTAGACGATGCACTCTGATATTATTATATCTATTTAGTGTCTCAGTCACCGCATGGTATGTATAGATGTGAAATATCCAAGATATCCCTCTATGTACATGATTGTAACATAATATCTTAAGAACAGATTGATAATTTCTCATACCTCTTCTCTTCATAAATAAACCCTCAAAGGGCAGGAGTGGGAGGACCCTAGAGATTTTTCCTATTACTAAAACTTCCATAGATACACAGGCTCTCCATCACTCTGGACTCTCTCCTCTTGGCTCACTACTTATTTCCAAACTTGATCATCCTCTTACGAGTGGGGCTCTTGCCACATGTTGTTCGGGGCACGTTTTCATACCCCAACAGATAGCACTCGTGGGGATGTGGCACTAGAGGCCATGAAAAAAGGGAGTTGGGAGCTCATCATGAGCGGAGAGCATGAAAATTTAGCAGTTTTATAGAAGACACCACCACATTGGGTGATCTCGCAGTCATCTCACGGTGTCGAGGGTTGTCTGTAGCGAAAATGATCTTATTAGGCCATGATTGTGATTTTAGTGATTAATAACAACATAGTCAATGAGAAGTCAGGACAAAGTTGGACTGAACTAGAGAAGTCTTAAGAAGATTTGCCTCACCAAATGGTCCGGTGCTCTGGGTGTTTAAACTCACCGGAGCATATTTGGAAAATGGGAGAGAGGTTTGAAGACCTCACCAGAAGGTTCAGTGTTTGAGCAGAGTGCTCACCAGAGCAATTCTTCCAGAGAATGTGTTGTGCTAAAGAATAAAGGCTAAGCCTTACCAGATAGTTCGGTGATCAGTGTGAGTTGCACCGGAGCATTTCTAGATAAAAGAAGAGAATGCTCAACCCACCGGATGGTCCGGTGTTGAGAAGGATGAATGCACCGAGCATTATTACCAGAGAGGAATGAACACCAGACAATACACCGGGCAATGAACAGTGCAACGAGGCAGAACGAAGTTCAAAACAACGGATGGTCCGATGATGAAGGTTGTGCACACTGGAGCATGATTTTCAGAGATGGTTGCGTTGGATCGGTTGGCTGAAATCAACTCACTAGATAGTCCGGTGATGAAGTGATGTGCATCGGATGCATACACCGAAGCAATTTATACAGAGAAGGAAGAAATGCTCGGATGGCTCAGGATAACTCACCGGATAGTCCGGTGATGAAAATAAAGTATACACCGGTGTGTCCGGTGCTCACAGAGGCTCAAGTGGGGTTCCAACAACTATAATGAAAGACAATCCGAGCACCATATGGCTAGATCTCAAAACAAGATATGAATAGTAGAAGGCAGCCATTCAATACAAGTCATGAATGGACACATCTCCAACTATAAGACTTTAAGTCTGTCAGATATTACAATCATAATATTCATAAAATATGTTCCAAGTTTTGTTTCTGCGAAAAGAACATACATATGGGGAGAAGAAAGAGACAACTTCATCTGTTATGTTTCCTGCTTATAGGATCATACATCAACAATACCGCAAAAGAGAATTCTAAGTTTATTCTAACTTAATACATGTATTACTTCAGACTAAGAAGCATGATAAACTCCTTCTAAGGAATTGTCATCAACGTCCAATAGGCATTGCTACTTTACTTGAAATATGTGCTAATGTCCAGAATAACAAATAGTTTGATGGCTCCTTTAGATGCCAACCAACAGATTTTAAAGGTAAACGCAGATGCAACAGGAAGCAGAAGCCACGTGTACCAGAGTAGGAAAAAGGCATTTCTAAACCTAAACTTGATAAATCTAATGTTTGTCGTAAGTGTGGATGCTACAAGCACTCTAGTAAGAAATACGGCACCCCGAGATATTTAGTTGATCTGTATTTACAATCTGTGGGATGTAACCGACCTACTCAATTGCAAAGATATAACGTACACTTCAATCTTTAATTGGACAATAACAAAGAGTCTATTATTCATAACAAGTTCCACAAGAACCAAATAACAACTAAACTCTCCAACAGTCAAAAGACCTCATTAGCATGGAGAATGTAATCGTTGAATATGCTTCGAACTACATGTTTGGAGACTTTAACTAGTCTCCCAACTTCATAGATATTAGCTTCTCTACGTCTATCAATGGTTATAATAAATATATTGTCATCATTATATATCGTATATCACAATATTGTATCAACATATGATACTACATAAAGTTTGTATGTATTTTATATATCTGATAAAGAATTTCATATTAAATTCTTCATTTTTTATATATAGATTTCTACATGAGGCAATCCGATGGTGGAGAAAATATGGCTAGTGGACAATAGCATTACAAATTCTATACTTAGGGAATATATATATATATATATATATATATATATATATATATATATATATATATATATATACACTTTCAAACTTTTTCTAAGAGAAAAAAAATATTTTGACAGTCGTTGAATATGATGCAATGATTGTTGGCTCCGGTCATAACATAATTATTCTCTCTATAGGTACTTAAGTCATAATCGATGATATCATATTATATCACATTTCAACTTATATCTTACTAAGGTATAGAGATATCCGTCAGAATGATTTTTATATTAAAACTCAGATGACAACAAAGAGGAATATCTGCTCTTAAAAAAATAATAGATATGACAAGCTTCCCTATATATCATCTGCAATATACTATACATACATCAAATATGTATCACATAATATGTATAAAATAATTTTTCTATCTTAATCAAATTAAGACTTAATAAGATTACTTGTCACTTTACCTTGAAAATATAAACTATTGAATTCATTTATTTATCCCTTTTCTTTTCATTGCAATCGACTTTCAATAATAGGGCGCGCTCCTCCTGCTCTGCTGCGCACGCTCTATTGACACGCAGCGCGCCGACTCCGCGCGGAGTCGTGCATGTGACCACGAGATGGTGTTCGTTGCTGCTGCGTCGGTCGGTGTATCTGCCAGGAATCGCGCCGTGGTCGAGGCACGTGGACGGCAGATGTGGGGCAGATCGGATCTCGGTGTAACGAGGCAAGTTTTCTTGCTCTGGCAGGCAGCTTCCTCGAAGGCAGTGATGGGCGGAACGGTGTCGAGTAGGCAGCCTGAGTCACCCGGGCCCTAAAACCCAAGGTCTATATGTATATGTATACTGTGTATATTGATTTAAAAATAAATTGAAAAAATAGGTCTGAGTGAGTGAACGTCTTGCGGCAGGCGGTGTTCGGACTGAGAAGTACAGAGACTTGAATGAGAAGTATGTCTTTATTTTACCCTCTCATATTGTCATATGTCTCATCTGTATCTTATTTTCTCTATTTATGTTATTGTTTACTGGGACATGCTATTTTTTCTATACGATACATGCAACTATTATTTGTTTGATATAAAAAATATAACACTATTACTTTAAATCACTGTGATATATAAATATTTCGAAATTTATATTTAATGAGACTCATTTTTAATCTCGTCCTGAGCCACCGAAATGTCAGGACCGATACTGCATCTGAGTCATCGTCATCTAGTATAAACAAAGCCCATCCAGCCCCATGTCAGGCTAGGCCACGTCAGAACGTCGGTCCTCGACTAAGCAATGTCGCCGGCGCGGAGCAGCAACGTGTTCGACCCCATGTCCGTCGACTTCTAGGCGGACGCCGACCCGTTCGACGTCGTCTGGCCCCTCGCCGAGCGGTGCCCCGTCCTCACCAACGCCCGCTTCGACTGGAAAGAGATCCCCGACGCGCTCCCCGGCGTGAGGAAGGAGGCCAAGGTCGAGGTGGACGACGGCAACATGCTGGTCATCAGCGGCGAGCGCACCAGGGAGGAGGCCTGCAAGTACGAGGCGTGGCGCCACGTAGAGCCAGTGATGGAGGATAGGGCAGGCCAACTTGGGCCGTGGCCCCAAGCTTTTTTGCAAACAAGAAAATGCTGGTATGCAACCTAATTTTATTTAGATTACTGCTAGGTACATAATAAAATGGAAAATGAATTTCTTGTTAATAGCTTGCTAATACATATTAAGAGTCAAATTATAGATAAATACAACTACGAAGACATAGTGAAAGATTTCAAGGATGAAAAGCGTCAAACAGTTGATTTGTCGTGGCTATCAATCTGAGATCATGGCTAGTTATAATTTTAGTATATATATACACAATACTACTTTTTAGAGTTGTTTATAGGTATTATAATATAAATCTCACTCAAATATGTAGTTTAAACCAAATATGAGAAATATCAATGTTTTACTCTCTGATGACTATAAATTGCACCATATATTAGTTCATTGGTTTAGCACTTAAAACATTTTTAAATTCATTTTGTTATTTAGCCCCTTGAAATTTTAGTCTAGCTCTGTCACTGCGTCCAGCACAGTAGCGGTAAGTTCCAGAGGTTGTTCCGCTTGCTGCGCAGCGCCAAGGTGGACCAGGCGCACGCGTCCATGGAGAACGGCGTGCTCACGGTGACCGTGCCCAAGGAGGAGGTCAAGAAGCCTCATGTCAAGGCTGTGGAGATCTCTCGTTAGGCTTCTCAGCATAGGAATTTTTTAATATTTACAAAATTACGTATCCGTTTGAAATATTTGTAAGATTAGGCTATCACCGTCTGTTCAAAACGAACAAGAGCAATGTATCACCCAATAAATGAGTGAGATACTGTGGGCTCGTCGATCAAATCAGCTCGAATTAAATAAGATCGGTGACCTAACGATCACGTAAGATCTCATTCATTGAACAAACGAAATTAAATTATCACTATGCACCCCATGGGTTCACTGAAAACATACCACTCGTTAAATGTACGATACCTTTTCAATATAAAAGGAGAGCCGCATGCCCTGCCTGACGTCATAGGCTTATTTTCTCCCTTGTAAGATGAGTGAAGCCGAGATGAAGAGGAGAGAGGAGAAATGAGAGGAGAGATAAAAAGATGGAGACAATCTTTATATGACGGTTGTAGCTCTCAATAAGATATATATATTTTTGGGAAAACTGCAAACCCCTCCCCCCAAAAGTCACTTAGATTTTGACTGTCCCGCCAAAAGTTGTTTTGTTAAAAAAAAAACCCTCAAAAATTTGACTTTGTTAAAAAAAATCCTAAAAATTCAAAAAACTAAAAAAATAAAAAATTCTAAAAAAAAACTAGAGACAATTCTAAGACCTTTTGTGAAATTTGTTTTCAAAAATAATATCATTTGCATCATATTTCATGGAGAGGAAGTTTGAAAAAAAAAGAAAAATGTGCAGCTCATTTATTAACTCATGTTATTTTAACTTTGTCATGTCTACCATTATTTTTATTACACAAATAATTGTTTAAGTAAACTAACAAAAGTGGTTTCACTAATTTTGGGGTGTTATGGATTAGTTATGAATTAATCTATCTGCAACACATTTATTCAATCCTGCACGTTACAATAACTATTTCAAGATTTCATGTATTTTTACAAGATAGAGGATCATGTAAGAAGACTAAAAAATTTTGTTTCATGATTTTAGGATTAGTAAATAATTAACTATGTATTTAACACGAATTAATAAATAAGTTGCACGTTTTTCTTTTTTTTCAAACTTACTCTCCATGAAATATGATGCAAAGGATATTATTTTTGAAAACAAATTTCACAAAAGGTCTTATAATTGTCTCTAGTTTTTTTAGAATTTTTTGTGATTTTTTTTAAATTTTTTGAATTTTTAGAGGTGTTTTTGCAACAAAATCAAACCTTTGGGGTTTTTTTTCAACAAAACAATTTTGGGGAAGTCAAAATCTAAGTGACTTTTGGGGTTTTTTTTTTTGCATTTATCCCTATATTTTTTGACCTTTTTATTTAAAGTCGTTTATTGCCCAAATAATCAATATTAGCTTCAGATAGTGTTTCGGCCACCCATAACACCTCGGGACTTGATCTGATTGGTCTTTTCATCATGGTCCTTCTAGTTTAAGGACATCTTAATTCTGCATAAAACAAGTAGAAAATCATTATAATATGATAAAATGATAAAAATATGTAATGCTCACTGTGTCAAAAGGATTTACCGAGATTTACGCAACTTATACTGTGAAAACACATTTAGCAAAAAGGCAAATGAGAGCATTTTATATTGAAATATAGTTATAATGCATACACATTTTTGGATGAATCAGGGGCTGTTAGCGATATCTTTGTATAGAAGTTGATCGGTTTGTATAGCCCACCTACTCCTAATTCTCAGGTTTCCTTTTTTGTTGTTGTAACCCTAACCGATCCATTGGCCTTCTATAAAATAAGTGCGGCAGCACGCCAGGCACATCGCACCCCTGCCTATCTCTCTCTCACACACAATCACACTATCCTATACTATCATATCATGTTGTCGTGGTCGTCGTGGATGCTGACCTTTTTCATTTAAAAAAGAAGATCAGCTATACAAAAGGATGTTTAATCCCAAATGCTAATTTCATATTAGCATGCATGACGTACACACTAACACTAATCAAAGTCTAACTTAGACTACGGCATTCGCACCGTCTAGCTCGGCACCCTTGCTCGATTTCTGGCTCCTCCACTGGACGTATCTGTCTTTGCTATGGGTAGCGGGTTGTTTTGGAAATACGAAACAGCCGGCTGATGGTAGTTCCAAGAGAAGTTACAATACTGAAACTGACGGGCTGAGCAACTGAAATCTTTGAAATGATCTTCAGGTCTGGTACGACATCCGTGCCGAGAAGATTTTCCAGATCACTGGATCTCTCCCAGTTGTCATTACAAGTCCAAGTGCAGTGTAGATGTGACTGATCAATCTGGTTCAGTCCACCGAGAGTTTCTTGCTTGGAATGGCAACGCGTATCTCTTCTGCTACTCCTTACAGATATTGCTGCCAAATCATATCAAACTTTATTGGAAAAGGTCCGTATTTAGTCCTCCAACACTGGCCCTGGTCTAAAATCGGTCGCTCAACTTCAATATCAGATATGAATAGTCCATTAACTGTTGAAACCGTCTAAAACTAGTCCCTTCGTCCATTTGAGAGTGGTTTTAACCCATGTGGCATCCAAGCTGGCATTGACATGGCAATGTGCCCACGCATCATAGAGGGGGAGTGAGAATAAGAGAGGGAGAGGTAGAAGAAATAGAGGGAAATAGCAGGTCGCCACTTATGCGTCACCGGCGGCCAGTGGAGTTGGCGTGATGGTGGGACGAGTGCCAAGGCTGACACAGCGCTTGGAGCCACCATATGTCGAAGGCCACATGTGTGTCCGTGCCGTCGTCCTAGTTCAGCCTATTGCAGTATAAATAAAAGTAGAGAGAATAAAACTTTTGTATTAATTCAATGAAATATTTACATATATATATAGATATATATATATATACATGATGAAGGGGTGTATCTCCAATGGACATAATGAAAATGTGTTAAGTCGCTTAACTAAAGGACATGTCCCTTTAATAAAAACATCTTATTGCTAATTGATCACTAACTGTAATTAAATTATAGCACTCACTATTGATTAATTATTTGTAATGTAAATTTTTTATTGAAAAACTCTTTTAAAATTTTATAAAAAAATATGAGAAGAAAATAGTATGTTAATATACCATTAAAACTCGTGGATGAGATGGCTGAGAGTAGTTCGCGGTATTCGTCCATTTGAGCAGGAGAGAAATCAAACTAGGATTCGCATCATTCGTCAGTAGCTGCAAAGCCGAAACAACTGTACGCTGTCAACAGAGGTGCTAATGCCAGTCAAGCCCGTACCTGAGAGATGACGTGGTGGCGCATGAGCTCGTCACCCGCAGGCGGTGCGGCCTAATTGATAGGTTAAGGCAGATCTGGCCCTTAATGGCCACGAGGAGGGGGTTCTTGCGGTTGGACCCGTCGCACTGGTGGAGCTCCTCCTTGGTGACCTCGTCGATCTGCATGGGGGCAAGGGCGGCGCCGCAAAGAGCCCTGGCAAGAAGTGGTGTTGCGCGGCAACAATCACCACGGCAGTGAAGATTGAAACCGTGGACAACCCCGTGTGTGTGACTGGGCTTTCGTCCTCTCCCCTGTATTCTGACATGTGGGGCTAAGTGACGATGTGACAGCTGAGATGGAAAAAACATTCTCAACCAGGCTAAGGACGTATTTTGCAGCGGTATTGAAAGACGGGGGACGAGGTCTATATGGTTTTAGAATTCGGGGCCAGAATTAAACCGAGACATGAGTTGGGTACTGGAAATGGACTTTTTCACCGCTGAATGAACGAGTACAGTGGAAGTAGGCGCGTCTTCACAACGGACCAATGGTTGTCAAAATCAATCGAATACTCCACTGAACTCTTGGAAAGGTAAACCGCTAGAAAACGAAAAAGTTCAGAGAAAATTTGTCCGAAAAGATAAATGTTCAGAGAAAATATATGTAAGATTTTTCTTTTCTTCTGTGCTAATCTTGTGGCTTCATAAAGCCTCAAGCAGCGAAATCACATACATGTTGGAAATGCCATGGAGAAATCGAATGGGTCCGGATCAGCAAAGTAATGCATTGACGTACGCCACAATGATACATTACATCCATGATGGATTTTTATTCCCATTATGTTACGCAGGAGTATTTCTTCTACTAGGTCATAATAATGCTAAACACGCTCCAGCCCTTTCCCCCTGGTTACACCCGTCACTCCTTGGCCTTGTCGACAGGGCCCCCGGCGGGGGCGGGGGCTTCGGCGCCGTCGGGGGACATCATCTTCTTGAACTCCTCGAAGCCGACGCATCCGTCGCCGTCCACGTCGACGTTGGCGATCATCCTCTCGCACTCCTCGGCGATGCACCCCTCGCCGATCTGCGCGAGGACCTTGCCGAGCTCCGCCGCCGTGATGCGTCCGTCGCCGTTGACGTCGTAGACGTCGAAGGCAGCGCGCAGCTCGGCCTCGAGCTCGCCGTCCCCGCGGCCGCGGCCGTGGAAGGCTGCGAACTCGCCGAGGTCCACGAAGCCGTCGCGGTCGGTGTCGAGCTCGTCCATCATGGCGGCCACCTCGCGCGCCCCGTGCGAGGAGCTGGCCGGCGGAGAGATGGCGCGCGAGACCGCGGCCAGCTCGGATGGAGAGATCCGGCCGTCGCCGTCCGCGTCGAAGCGGGAGAACACCTTCTGGATCTCCGCGTCCGCGGCGACCGCCGGGGGCCTTTGGACCTGCTTCTCGGTGGCGTTCGACATGGCCGTGGACGCGACGAGCTTCAAGCGGTGACGTGAACTCGTGAAGCTCTTGGCTGTGTGTGGTTTTGTGGTGAGCAGCTGAAGAACAGGTGGTGGTGGGAAGTGAAGCTTGGAATGGTCTCCGGCGAGATATTAATAGGGCGCGCTGCTGCGCACGCGCTATTGACACGCAGCGCACGGACTCCGCGCAGAGTCGTACGTGTGCCCACGAGATGGTCTTCGCTGCTGCTGCGTTGGTCGGCGTATCTGCCAGGAATCGCGCCGTCGTGGAGGCACGTGACGGCAGATGCGCCGCGTGGCGGATCTCCGTGTAAGGTTATCTTGGACTAATATTTAAAAAAGTATTCTCTATAATATTATTATAGCATCCGGTAATAATATTTTATTTTTTTTATTTTCTCTATTTTCAAAAACTATTCTATTTTTTACTTTTTATTTACTCTCGTTCTCCGTTCAAATTTGAGTACCCAGCCCCTGCCGTAGCTAACTGGATAACGATGCTATTGGCGATAGCAGCCAGCCTCAAAATAGCGCTGAAGCATTGGAGGTCGGCAAGTTTTCTTGCTCAGGCAGGCAGCTTCCTCGAAGGCAGTGATGGGCTGACCGTGTTGAGTCGGCAGCCCAAATCACCCGCTACGTGGCCTGCTTCTGTACCTTATAGACACTTTGAGCTTGGTTGGTTCGGAGCTGGCGCAGGCAACTTTGGCCAGACAGCAGCGTCAGCTCGGGGCGATCGAAATCGTCCGAGGGCGCTGCCTCGGATATTCTTGCACCGGCCACCGGGGAACCTGAGTCATCGTCATCTACTGTAAACAAAGCCCATCCAGCCCATCTCAGACTAGGCCACGTCAGAATGTCGGTCCTCGACTAAGCAATGTCGCTGGCGCGGAGCAGCAACGTGTTCGAACCGATGTCCGTCGACTTCTGGGCGGACGTCGACCCGTTCGGCGTCGCCCGGCCCCTCGCCGAGCGGTGCCCCGTCCGCACCAACGTCCGCGTCGACTGGAAGGAGACCCCCGACGCGCACATGTTCAGGGCCGACCTCCCCGGCGTGAGGAAGGAGGAGGCAAGGTCGAGGTGGAGGACGGCAACGTGCTCGTCATCAGCGGCCAGCGCAGCAAGGAGGAGGAGGACAAGAACGACAAGTGGCATCGCGTCGAGCGCAGCAGCGGCAAGTTCCTCAGGCGGTTCCACCTGCCGCACGGCGTCAAGGTGGATCAGGTGCACGCGTTAAGGAGGAGGTTAAGAACAGAAGTAATTTTTATAGAATTTTATCTTACAAAAGACTTCGCATGTGATTATATATATATATATATATATATATATAAAAGATTTTATTAGAATCTTTTTAAGTTCTCTGGTTAGGCTCTCAGCTTAGCCCACCTCCCAATCTATGATTGAATATCCATGGCCCATGGACCAATCACAACTAGGTCCACAGTCTCCACTGGAGTCGGGCCCATGATGCAAAATATTTGCAGGCTTCGTCTTCGAAATTTCGTTGGTTGAGTGCCGACGGGTGGTTCGTTTCTACTCTCCAAAGTGGGTTACAGGCTTACAGCCATTTGATCATCGACTTATTTTCTTGTGGTGCTGAATGATCGCAGCGATTTGGCAATTGGTGACTACTTCAACGTGTAACCTTTCTCTTTTTGTTTAAGATAACTAGTACGGTGATCCACGCAAATAGCACCATTAGACTTATATTTTCTGTTAATAAACCCCTTCAGGAGAGATGAGTTGGAGAGGGGCCATCCAATTTATAGAAGTTGATTCTGCGTCTGGTGTTAATGAGTTCAGCGTTTCCTTTTTCTAGAATTTTTGACATGCTATCAAGAGGGTTATGTTTGTCATGCTTAACACTTCAACAAAAGTAAGCTAGATATAAGAGAATTAACTATGAAGTAATTACTTTGATCCCAAAGACAAAGGAGACTAACAATATTAAGCAATACAGACTCATTTGTGTTTTAAATATGGATTGCAAAATCTTTATGAAGATGATGACGGATAGGGTGAGCCCTGTGGTTGGCAGGATTCTTGATGAATGTCAATCCACCTTTATCAAGTGGAGAAACATCCTAGAATGGGTTGTAATTGTTCATGAAGCTATTCACGAGCTCATCACTCGAAGAAACAAGGTCTTCTTCTTAAGATTGATCTTTAAAAAGCCTATGATAAGGTTCGTTGGGGTTTTCTTAAGGAAGTCATGGGGACAAAAGAATTCCCTGAAAGGTGGATAAATTGGGTGATGCAAACCGTTCAGGAGGACATGTTTGCGTTAATGTAAATAGCCAAAGGAGCCCATATTTCAGAACATATCGAGGTCTTAGACAAGGAGACCCTTCATCTCCCCTCTTATTCAACATTGTGGCGAAGGTCTTGGGCTCAATGATGAATAACGCTAGAGATAGAGGCCTTGTCTTAGAACTGTTCAACCATCTTATCCCGGGGGATCACCCATATGCAATATGTTGACGATAAAGTGATCATGACTGACTGCTCAGAGAATAGCATACTGAACCTGAAGATCATCCTATACTATTTTGAATGGATGTTCTCAAAATCAATTTACATAAAAACGAGGCTTTGTTTTTGGGGTCGACGGAGAAACAAAAGACAAAGTTGCCAACATGCTCAATTGTAAATTAGAGGTCCTCCCTATTAAGTATCTTGGCATCCCTATTGCTGATCAGCATCTTGGGCTGGCTGCTTTTGTCCCTTTTGTGCAAAAGCTACAGAAAAGGCTAGATCCTTGGAAAGGGAAGAACATGTCTTTAGGAAAAAGACTTGTTTTGACCAACACGTGTTTAAGCAGTCTCCTCATGTACTCTGTGGGCTTCTACCCCCTGCACACTGGAACCCATGATAGGATGGACACTATCAGATCCAAATTCTTCTGGAGAGGGGGCCAGGACAATTTCAAGTACCATATGATTAAATGGAAGGCCGCCCCCAACAAAAAAAACTAAGGAAGTCTGGGAATTATGAACACACAAGTGATGAATAAGTGTTTAATGGTGAAATGGATTTGGAAAATCCTAACAGATGAGGATGCACTGTGGTGCAGGCTCCTTAGAGCAAAATACATGAGGAATGGGAACTCCTTTAGCTCTAAGAGCAAAGGTTCCTCATAGTTCTGACAAGGGCTGCACAAAGTCAAAACTTTTTCTATTGGGGTGCTACATACAAGGTGCACAATGGAAAATGAACTAGGTTTTGGACTAATACTTGGATCCTCGATACCCCTCTTAAGATTCAACTCCCTGAGCTGTTCAAAATGATCTCCGACACTTTGATCATGGTGGCTGATTGCTTCAAGGATGGTACTTTCCGAATTAACTTCAGAAGGGCTTTGACCTGTCTTGAATTAGGGAGGTACGGGGAGTTGAAGTCTTTGATGAACTCCATTAAGTTGGATAATTCGGCAGATGAAGTCCAATAGGCTTTGGAGAAGTTCAGGTCTTTCACCACCAAGTTCTTTTACCGGTTTATCCTTGACGGAGGGATAAGAAGCAAGATTAGTGAGAGGATATGGAAATGCAAGGTCCCTCACAAGATTAAGATCTTTCTTTGGCAATGTTCAATAATAAACTCCAAATTGCTACCTTGTTAAAACACAGAGGCTTAAAGGGCGACGAGTTTTGCTATCTATGTGGCAAAAAAGAAATTGTTGAATATATTTTCTTTCACTGTGTCCTTGCTAAGTTCCAATGGCCCACCCTCCCTCGGAATTGGTAAGTTCCCTCAAATCACAATACTATGTCATTGTCTCGTTGAGCATTGAGTGGTTTTAACTATTACTTGTATAGTTGTGAACGTCGATTGCACCGTGTTATTTTTCTTTCTAAGTAAAAAGTCCGCTCCTACTTAAAATTCCTTTGTCCACCACTACATGCCACAGCGGCTGTAGGAGCGCCGCCACGCCTACCACGAGGAGGCCGTCTACTACCAGTCTCCCTCATCTCTATCTCTTTTTTATTTTCCTTTTTCTCAATCTGGAGTACCCGATTTGATCGATGGGATCGAAAGCACTTCGTGCAGGAGCACAACCACGGACCGGGGTCACTGGGTCAGCAACAAAGGGGTGAGCCGAGCAAGAGGTGGGCATTGAGGACACAGATCCTCGCCGCGCCAGCAGGGAACTCCACCGTGGAGCTTTTGTTGCCCCCCGTGACTGCTCTTCTTTTCCCCGCTCCTTTAGACAGCCCTCGGCCGGGGCCGCCGGTTGCGATTCTCGCCGACCAAGGTCCCTGGTAACGCATTAGGCTGACCTCGTATCTCGTCTGGTTTGGTTTGGAGAATCGGTCCGTATAGGCCTTGGTAAGCTTTTGTTTTACTTTTTTTCTAGAGAATCCGGGTGAGATGTGTTGTATTCGGCTGTAGTATGACATGTAATCTCTTTTGAAGAACACGTAATGAAACTAGCGTGGACATCTGAAGCCAATGAAATTAATCTGGTGTCGTTAAAAATTGGCCCACCAAAGATAGAGGGTGTTTTTTTTCTTCTATTTCTTACTATTAATGTGGATATTTCTATCCTTTGAAAGCGAATAAGATGACTCATTTTAACTTCATTATATTAAGATAATAAGATAGATGGATGGAATAAATAACTATCCCTGTTTCTACTCAGAGAAGCACTTTTTTATACTCCGTATAATGGAATAAAATCCAAAGAGACATCAGACCGTCAATTAGTACTCCATGTGAAAGTTTCAGCACTTAGCATCACACAAACCGTATGAAAAAAGCGGCCAAAAAGCAAACACCAACATAGTTTAGGATGATACTCCGTAAGACATTAGAAAGCACAAATCCTATTGCTAAGTCAGTAAGTCTTCCCTTCGCTGCTAAGACAACATATAGAACCAGAACCACGGACACTCAGTGACATGTAGTAATTGAAAAAAATATCTCTTCGTGTGGCTGCTAAGAGATAGACTTGGAGTTGAGGTTTAGAAAAAGACTGAAACTTTCACATGGAGTACTGTCAAAACTTAAACTCAGGATGGCACCTTTGATCTTCCCGGCTAATGGCCACCAAGCGTTTCCCAGAACAAGCCTCAGCCAAGCGATTAGAGTCCAAAGACATTTCCTTATCAATAAAACTCTGACGCATCAATTGGGGAAAGAAACTGGGAGCTAGCTAGCGTTGGGTGTTGATGAACGGCACCTCTCATGGAACGGTCCATGATCTGCCGTTGGCACCGCAAGTTTTGCGTGCCCGAAAACATTTTCCGGGCACGGAGAATCTGTACTCTTTTGTTCTGACTCCAGTGTCCATTTATCGGAAGCGAATAGGCTGAGGTCGCGAAAACTACTGGACAATGCCGTCATGCATGCGTGGGATCAAGAAACGACAGTTCGGGCCGGGCATGGTGGAAAAACTGGGCCTCTGAAACCTACCCTTCCCTGAATTTTTTGCCTGATCGCTTCCATCTCCCTTCCGTGGACTCTTCAGGGCCTAAGATATTTCAGGGTTAGAAAGGTACGTAGGTATTAGCTTGCAGCTAGACTTGGACCCAGGACGTAAGCATGTGTTGAGCATTAGAGGGTTGTGATCTCTGCTTCTCACCAACTGCATCTCTGCAGCTTGCTCAGTAGCTCCAATCCAACGAATATCACGTCCTCAATCAGTCATTGTACATCGATGTAAGGCAACTGTACTGTCAAGTATTTGTTCCATTGGTCATTGTACAAACCGGGTGTAAGTTAAGCAGATTAATCTTGTAGTAGTTGTTGGAATTAATTGGTTGGGCCAATTAATCCCTGGAAAATCCCAACGCACATGCAATTATAAATGAAGGGAGTTTTCAATGTCATGCAAATGAATTGGTTGGAGGGACTTTCCAACGTCATGCAATTATCTCTGCATGCAATTGATTCTTGGAAACGAAACCTCTGCATACACAAATACTGTTGAAAATGCCATGCAATTGCTTCTGTATGCAATTGAAGGAGAAACGTCATGCATTTAAACCTTTGTTACGTGGAGTTGGATTAGTTCCCACTGGCTATATAAAGACAGGAGTTGTGCACAGTAGAAGATATAGCCTCCATCCTCTCTCTCTCATGCCATTGTTCAACGTGCACCGGAGTTAGGGAGAGCAGGCCTCCGAAACCCCGCCTTTGAGTTCCTGCACCGGGAGAAGGCGAATAAGATTTTTAGGGAGCGCTTCTTTGTGCGACTGCTTACGTTCGTCTCCGCTTATTCGCGCGCAGCTTTGTACGTCTACTTCGTCTATTAATTATTCCCACGTCTTCCTGCCAGGTGGTGGCAGGGACTGACGTACTCAGTACGACAGGCGTGGGGGGTGGTTGGATGTGACCGGCCACGCTCCCCCTTAAATGCAGCATCAGGCCTCCCACCGATCGACACCTCATCGTGGAGTTCTTGCGGGGTCCACCAGCAAGGGGCTTCTCGGGTCCTCGGGGAACTCTGGATACTCGGGGACCAACTGTTCTTAGCCCCGAGCACCCTCTCTCAGACCTGGCTCTTCTCGGGTCCTCAGGGAACTCTGGGTACTCGGGGACCAACTGTTCTTAGCCCCGAGCACCCCCTCCCGAACCTGGCTCTTCTCGGGTCCTTAGGGAACTCTGGGTACTCGAGGACCAACTGTTCTTGACTCCGAGCACCCCCTCCCGAACCTGGCTCTTCTCGAGTCCTCGGGGCACTCTGGGTACTCGGGGACCAACTGTTCTTGGCCCCGAGCATCCCCTCCCGGACCTGGCTTTTCTCGGGCCTTCGGAGAGATGATCCCCGAGAGAGGGCGCCATGTGGCACTGCGTTGTCCTAGCCTCGGGACTCGGGAACCCTCGGTTCCCATATCACCGATAGTATGGCAGGTTGATTTTATCTTAATATGTTCTGTGGTTTTTATAAGCAAAGATACTGTCCTACAGAGCAGTCTTGAAAGAACACACCTATATGAGCCCGACTGTTAGTCACAGTCTATGAGATAGGGTAATCTCTAGTAAACTCATGAAAGGTCAGAAGTACGACTTACATGCTCCAAAACTGAGGGGTAGCCTACGACAGCCTAGTACCAGCAAAGACTTTAAGTGAAACTTATCCGCACAAAACTGTCAATTCAAGGCTTAGTTCATTGTGCAGTTACGGATGAATGTAGCTTTCTGTTCTAGGTGGATGTTCAACCTTAACCGGTCTCAACCAAAACACTGGTATATCAAACATTACAGTGGATCAGAGGGTAATTCCATGTGCCTTGGGATCTGGTGGGGGATTGTTGAAATTAATTGGCTGGGCCAATTAATCCCTGGAAATCCTAACGCACATGCAATTGCAAATGAAGGGAGTTTCCAATGCCATGCAAATGAATTGGCTGGAGGGAGTTTCCAACGCCATGCAATTACCTCTGCATGCAATTGATTCTTGGAAACGAAATCTTTGCATGCACAAATGCTGTTGAAAACGCCATGCAATTGCTTCTGCATGCAATTGAAGGAGAAACGCCATGCATTTGAATATCTATTACAAGGAGTTGGATTAGTTCCCACTTGCTATATAAAGACATGAGTTGTGCACAGTAGAAGATATAGCCTCCATCCTCTCTTTCATCCCACTGTTTTGTTGCTACACACCTTGCCCCATCCCTACTTCGGCGTGCACCGGAGTTAGGGAGAGCAGGCCTCCGGAACCCCGCCTATGAGTTCCTGCACCGAGAGAAGGCGAATAAGGTTTTTGGGGAGCGCTTCTTTACGCGACTACTCACGTTCGTCTCCGCTTGTTCGCGCGCAACTTTGTACGTCTACTTCGTCTACATCGACCACACAGTGTATGGCTACATCTTCTACATCAAGTGAACAACTACGTCATGGCAGGCGTCAACAACGGTACCACTGAAGTCAACAACAGTACCATTACGACCTTTCCTGCAAACATCATGTATGTCTTGGGAATCCTTCTATTCGTACTTTGTTTTGACTGTCTTGGAAACTAGCACGTCTAGACTGTTGGAAAATATTTTGATGATAATTTACAGTCTGTTTAGAGATATTCTGATTTTTAAGTATTTTAGCTTGTCTAGTCTTTGTAGGAATATTTGTTTGATCAAACTTGCTAGAAAAATATTCATGTTGTATCTAATATTTTTCTGGATTAATTTAATTTAAAAATTGCTTAATAATTCATCAGTAGTACGGTGCATCAGTAAGTAAGAAACGATAAGAATAATAAAGTAAACAACAAGTTAGGAAAACCATACAGTTCGTGACACAGAAGATTTCAAGCTGTCAAGCCTTGCACCCTCGCTTTCTGCCTAACTAAACATCGATGACTTACCTACCGCTCCGGTAAGAATAGTTTTGCCAAGTATTCGCGTCAATAATCTCCCAGAATCTAGAGCAGTTGCATTGTCTACAATAAACAATCGGATAAAACCAAAGTATTACAGCAACTAATTCGCACCGTCACTTCCACTCGAGACAACAGATAAGAACATCGAGCCCTAACTGTCGGACAAGGACTGCTGGACTTTCCAGCGCTCCGGTACGGCAACGGGACACCAACAACGCACCCGCCGAGTGAAAAGTCAGGCGTACGGCCAGGCCACGGCGACGGCGAGCGCAGGGTGATGCAGAGGTGCGAACAAATTCAGGCGTCGCCGTCGGACGGGTCCCAAAAGCGCATAGGTGCTGTACAGCGACTGCACGCATGGAGCCGGGTAGCAATAGTTCATGTTAACCTACATATTTAGGGGCTATATCTTGCTATTTACTATTATTATTTTTGGATATTTTCTCCCTTGTAATCACAAATTGATCCCTCTGTAAACAACTATATATATATATATATATATATATATATATATATATATATATATATATATATATATATATATATATATATATATATAGGACACCTATTCTATACTCCTAGGAGTATGTACTCCCACATGCAATATACCACCTAAACAAACACTTTATACTCTTTTATCATTTTTAGTATACTCTAATACTAATTCTAAGATACTCCAATATGAGTTGTATGAAAAAAAATTCAATGTTAGCCTTTTATTTTTGCTATATACTCTTTTTTATACATAAAAGAAGTATATACGCAAATTAAGATAAAAATCATGGAATTTCATAAAAATTTTCGTGGGATTTGTATTGTAGTATCTTATAATTACTAATGAAGTATATTTAAAGTGATAAAGAAGTATAACTCATGTGTAAAAGTGGTATATGAGAGGTGGGAGTACATACACCCAGGAGTACATACTAGTTTTCCTATATATATATATATATATATATATATATATATAAGAAAATGGAGGTCACACAATGTGTGTTGTGCTTTTCCAAAACTCTCTCTCCTTTTTTGGTTTTCATGGTATCAGTTTGATCGATCCAATCATCGCTTCTGCTCTCTCTTTCTCTCCACCATGGGCACTATCTCTGGCCAAGACACCTCCCTGGCGTCTTTCTCTTCCACCCCGCTGGCTGCCCACACCGCCCTCGTCCCCTCCACTACGATTGTCGTGACCAACATTGCCTCGATCAAGTCGCACATCCCCATCGTCATCAGCATGAAGGCTACGAACTGCACCATGTGATCTGTGTTCTTCATGGTGCTGTATGGCAAGTTTCATCTGCTGCATCACATTGGTGGTTCCATCCCTATCGCTCCGATCGATCTGCTGTGGGCTCAAGAGGCCTCTTGTGGCTCTTCGACTGCATCCACGAGGACGTGCTCACTGTCACGGTCGAGCCCACCCAGACCGCGTTGGATCTCTAGCTTCACGTCAAGGGGCAGTTCTGCAACAACCGTGAGACCTGCGCCATTTATCTTCATCATCAATTTCACTCAATCATGTAGGGTAATTTGTCGATAACGGAGTACTCATAGTGCGTCAAAACGCTGGCTGATGAACTCCGCGGTGTTTGTCACGCCGTGTCTGAGCCGGTGCTCATGCTAAACCTTATGCATAGCCTTCGCTCAATCTTCGCCAACACCGTCGACAACATGTCCTTCAAAATGTCGTTATCCTCATTCAGTGAGGCCTACTCCTACCTCCTTACGACGGAGATGCGCTAGAAGAATGATGCGGCCTCCGGCGCTTCCCTCGTTGTTTCTGGTGGGCCGCATGTCGGTTGTGGCTTCGACGGGTGCCAGCAGGTAGCTGGTGCCTAGCAAGGCGCGGGGGGCTCCTCCTCTAGCGACCGCCGCAACAACAAGCACGGTAAGGGTCGCTGTGACGGGCGTGGCTAGTTTGCTCTGAAGCAAGCCGCTCCTACTCCTACCCCAACCTGTCCTTGGCTCTGCTTCAACCCCAGCATGGGACCTGTCCATGGTCCAGGCAACGTTGCTGGCCAGGGTATACTCGGCCCTTGCCCTCGCATGCTGGGCAATGCCTTCACGGCTTTTGCCCCGATGGCCACCTCTTCAGCTAGCTTGGCCCAATCTTCCCACCCTAATTGGGATCAAGCTGTCCTCATCAGTGCACTCAACACCATATCGCTCCAACAGTCACCAACTTGGGTGATGGATTCTGGCGCCTCTTTGCATATCGCCTCTATTGATGGTAATCTTACTTCCTCCTCTCCTCTCCACCTACCAGGAAATATCACTGTCGGTAATGGTTCCATCATCTCTGCTCTTCATTCTAGTCATACCTCCCTCTCCACCCCTTCTTCCTCCTTTGTTTTGCCAAATGTTCTTGTCATTCCGTCCTTAATTAAAAACATTATTTCTGTACATCAATTTACCCGTGACAACTCTTGTTATATCGAGTTGGACCCTCTCGGTTTTTTATTAAGGACATGCAAACCCGGCGCGAGATGCTTCGCTGCAGTAGCTTGGGCAACCTTTACACCATCCACCCTGGCACCATCCCCTCATCATCGCATGCCTACTTGACGATGTCCACCTCCTATGCCACTTGGCACCGTCGTCTTGGACACCTCGGTCGCGACATCATGGACATCCTTCATCGTTCCTCTTTTGTTTCATGTAATAAAGGAGACGATTCTCTTTGCCATGTGTGTCAACTTAGCAAGCATGTTTGTCTCCCATTTTCTACATCTAGCTCTCGATCTATTGCACCATTTCAGCTTGTTCATTGTGATCTTTGGACATCACCCATTTTAAGTACTTCAAGTTTCAGTATTACCTCATAATTATTGATGATTTCTCTCATGTCATGTGGACCTTTCCTATTTGTCAAAAATCTGAAGTTTCCATGCTTCTGCAGAACTTTGTTGCCTATGTGTGTACACAATTTCATGTACCCGTCCTATGTGTTCAAGCTGACAATGGTCGAGAGTTCAACAACTCTTCCTCTCGTGCTTTCTTTGATTGCCTCGGTGTCATTTTTTTTGCATGTCTTGCCCTTACACCTCCCAACAAAACAGCAACACAGGGTACGCCATCCGCACCACCAATGATGTTGTCTGCACACTTCTTTTTCAGTCTCACATGCATTCATCCTTTTGGGCTGAAGCTCTAGCCACCGCCACATACCTCCTCAACCGCCGCCCATGTCATCCCATTCAGTTTGACACACCATACCACAAACTCCACAAAGTACATCTTGATCTCTCCCATCTTAGAGTCTTTGGTTGTTTGTGCTACCCAAACTTATCCTCCACGGTCGACACTAAGCTTTCACCGCTCTCTACTCCCTATGTCTTCATTGGCTACCCTTCCTCCCATAAGGAGTATCGTTGTCTTGATCGCTCCACTAACAAAGTCATCATATCTCGCCATGTTGTTTTCTATGAGACTATATTTCCCTTTTGTCAAACTAACGTGCAGGAACCTCTCATTGATATCAACTTCCTCGTTGATGATGTCGCCATTCACATGGCTGGCGTCCCTGTGGCATCGCCGATCGACCTGTAGCCCCCTACTGCGCCTGTGCTTGGGGTCGACACCACTTCACCACCTAGCCTTGTTGTTAGGGTTGTGCCTACTCTTGGCCCAGTAGGCGTCACCATTCAACTGGTCGGTGTCCCTGTGGCATCACCCATCTGCAGCTGGCCTTGCTTCTGCGGCATCATCCTGCAGTGTCCTATTGTGTCTATAATTGGGGGTCGACGCTACTTCACCACCTGGCCCTACTGCTAGGGTTGCGTCTATGCTTGGCCCGATGAGCCCTGCTACTGGGGTTGCGTCTAAGCCTGGCCCAGCTATCCAGGTCCCTCCTCCAGCTTCTCTTCACGGAGGCCACGCCACTTTGTAGGTGAGACATTCACCTGGTCCACCCCATGCAGACCCGAGCCAAGGCCGGCATCGTCAAGCCAATGAACATGCTTAATCTGTCCGCCTCCCTCGATATTGTCTCTCCCATTCTGAAGACTTATCACGGGGCCCTAAACGATCCGAACTGGTACCATGCCATGCATGAGGAGTATCGCGCCCTCATTGACAATGCTGTGTGGACCCTTGTTCCATGTCCTTCTGGTTCCAATGTTAGGTAAATGGGTTTTCAAGCACAAGTACAACTTCGATGGGTCTCTCGCTCGCTACAAAGCTCGTTGGATTGTCTGTGGCTATTCTCAACAACCTGGTGTTAACTTTGATGAGACCTTTAGTTCGGTTGTCAAATCATCCACTATACTTATGGTTCTCACACTTGCAGCTTCCCGCCACTGGCTGATACATTAGCTTGACGTGAAGAATGCTTCTTTACATTGACATCTTGATGAAACAGTGTATTGTCAGCAACCTTCTAGGTTTGAGGATTCTACTCACCCTAACTATGTACGTCTTCTCCAGAAGTCACTCTATGGCCTCAAGCACGCACCCCATGTATGGTACCAGTGTTTTGCCACCTTTATTTGGACTATTGGTTTTCTTCCATCAGCATGTCCTTGTTTGTCCTTCATCGGGGTCAGGAGCTTGCATACTGTCGGTGACACAGGAACCAGGGGTCCCCGAGTCCCAAGGATAGAACAGCAGAGTGCCACGTGACGCCATCCCTTGGGGGTTATTTCTCCGAGGTACGAGAAGACCAAATTCCGGGAGAGGGTGCTCGGGGCCAAACAGTGGTCCATGAGTTCCCCGATGACCCGAGAAGACCAAGTACCGGGAAGAGGGTGCTCGGGGCCATGCACAGTGGTCCCCGAGCACCCAAGTTCCCCGATGACAAGAAAAGCCAAGTTCCGGGAGAGAGTGCTCGGGGGCCGCGAACAGTGGCCCCCGAGCACTCGGTTCCCCGAGGACCCAAACAGTCAGTTCCGGGTGAGAGTGCTCGGGACCGTGAATGGTAACCCCCGAGCACTCGGTTCCCCGAGGACCCAAACAATCAGTTCCGGGAGAGAGTGCTCAGGGCTGTGAACAGTGGTCCCCTAGCACTCGATTTCCCCGAGGACCCGAACAGTAAGTTCCGGGAGAGAGTGCTCGGGGCCGTGAACAGTTGCCCCCGAGCACTCGGTTCCCCGAGGACCAAGAGAGGGCATATCCGGGAGAGAGTGCTCGAGGCTGCGAGCAGTAACCCCCGAGCACTCACAGTTTCCCGAGAGCCTGAGAAGTCCTTCGCCGGTGGTCCCTACAGAGGCCCAGCGGTGAGGTGTCAACTAGTGAGAGGCCCGATGCCGCATTTAAGAGGGTGCATGGCCTGTCACTTCCAACCACTCCCCTCACGCCTGCTGTCAGTCCCTGCCATGGCCTGGCAGGGAGGCGTGAGGACATTTAATGCACAGGTCACATCGCGCATCATCCGGCACGCCTCAGGATAACGTCGCAGAGCTCGAGGCGCATCGCCTGCCGCCTTGCTGTGTCAGGCTTGCTCTGACCGGGCGGGCACGCCGGGCTGCTCGGTGGCTGCCCGGTGGGCCCTCCTTGCGGCGCCCGTTGAAAAGCGACATGATGACGAACAAGACCGAACGGGGGCGCATTTTCAACCCCCCCCCTCACTTCACGCAGTAGCCCATGATGGTTGCTTTCCATTTATGGTGCATTGGAACTCACGCCATCCTTTCTGGGCACGCTACCGCCCCGGCGGGTATATAAGCGGGGCGGGCTCCCCGGAGAAAGGCAGTGGAGATCGAGACGACCGAGATCAAGTCCTGCACACAGCCAAGAACCGACGACCAACTCCGAAGAACAAGAAGATCTAGACTTAGACAAATATTCTTGTAACCCAGCAGATACTCAGAGAAACATTCTCAGAGCA
Organism: Phragmites australis; assembly: GCF_958298935.1. Taxonomy (NCBI): domain Eukaryota; kingdom Viridiplantae; phylum Streptophyta; class Magnoliopsida; order Poales; family Poaceae; genus Phragmites; species Phragmites australis. The sequence continues at coordinate 5,703,018 of NC_084922.1, forward strand.
TACACACAGGAGTAGGGTGTTATGCTCAGTGCGGCACGAACCTGTCTAAAAATCCTCTGGGCATTTACTCCTTCCGGCATCCGATCATTCCACCTCCACTTGCATCTCATTTACTCCCATTTATTTCACCTACGAAGCGGGTTCAGAATCATCCCCCTGGCCGAATCTCAAATGGGGTCCCTCTGGATCCCCGCTTGAGGAGTTCACCCTCCGACACATACCTTTTGCTTTATGTTGGTGACATTGTTTTCATTGCTTCGTCAACTGCACTTCTTGTAGATATTACCTCTTTGATTCACCGTGAGTTTGCTATGACTGATCTTGGCGCCCTCCATTACTTCTTCAACATATCAGTTCAGTGTACTCAGGGCGATATTTTTCTGTCACAACTACAATATGCCGTCGATCTTCTCCAACAAGCTAGTATGGCCGATTGTCACCCCTTGGTAACCCCGATAGACACCAAAGGGAAACTCTCGGTAGAGGATGGACTTCTAGTGGCTGATCCTACAGAATACCACAGTCTCGCAGGCACTCTTCAATACCTCACATTGACGCGCCCAGACTTATGTTATGTTGTTCAGCAGGTGTGTCTCTTCATACATGCGCCCCGTGAGCCTCACCTTGCCCTCATCAAGCGCATTCTTCTGTACGTCAAGGGCACCATGGATTTCGGCATCCAGTTACGCCCTGCTACCTCTACAGACCTCCAACATACTCTAATGTGGATTGGGCCGGTTGCCTCGACTCACGACACTCCACATCAGGCTAATGTGTCTACCTCGGTGATACACTCATCTCCTGGTCCTCTAAGCACCAAACGACCATTTCGCGCTCTAGTGCTGAGGTGTTGCACACATTGTGGCTGAAATGTTGTTGGCTTCGTCAACTTCTCCAGGAGTTCCATGTCTCAGTTTCCAAGGCTACCGTGGTTTTCTACGATAATGTCAGTTATGTCTACATGTCACCGAACCTCATTTAGCACAGACGCACCAGACACATCGAGATCGATATTCACTTCGTTTGTGAAAAGGTTGCTCTCAGTGAGGTGCGCGTACTTCATGTTCCCTCGAGTCAGCAGTTCGCCGTCGTCATGATCAAGGGTCTTCGAATACAGTTATTCTAGGATTTTCGCTCCAATCTCGGCATTTAGGAGCCTTACGCTTTGACTACAGGGGTTGTAACGTACATACTTAGCGATATTTTCTACCTTGTAATCAGGTATTGATACCTCCATAAATGACTATATATATATATATATATATATATATATAGGACACCTATTCTATACTCCTAGGAGTATGTACTCTCACATGCAATATACCACCTAAACAAACACTTTATACTCTTTTATCATTTTTAGTATACTCTAATACTAATTCTAAGATACACCAATATGAGTTGTATGAAAAAATTCAATGTTAGCCTTTTATTTTTGCTATATACTCTTTTTTATACATAAAAGAAGTATATACGCAAATTATGATAAAAAAAACATCGAAATTCATAAAAATTTTCGTGGGATTTGTATTGTAGTATCTTATAATTACTAATGAAGTATATTTAAAGTGATAAAGAAGTATAATACACGTGTAAAAGTGGTATATAAGAGGTGGGAGTACATACACCCAGGAGTACATACTAGTTTTCCTATATATATATATATATATATATATGAGCTAATGGAAGCCGTACAGTATGTGTTGTGTTTTCCCAAAACTCTCTCTCCTTTTCTGGTTTTCAGTTCACACACTGAGGCGAACGTGTCATTAAGCGGCGGATGGCGAGGCGACGGCGGATCGCGGCTGTCGATCGGGTGGGAAGAAGAGCCATGCAACCTGCAGCGTTTTTCTCCGTCGAGCTCTCGAGATCGCGCGATAGTCCAGCTGCAGATTTACCAGATTGACCCGTTCACACCACTAGTGCAGCAGTACACCCTCCAGCTGTCCATATATAGCCGTGCCAGGCCGTGAGCCAAGCAGCAGCTCCAAGCAAGTACACTTGAAGCTAGCTGTAGCATTAGGTTGCGTTGATACTGGCAATAACGCCTCGAGAAGCTAGTTAGCGAGGATGTCTCTGGTAAGGCTCTTCGACACGCTGGCCATGAACACATGGAAGAACCCCTTCAGCATCTTCGGCACGACGGTGGCCGCCGACGCCCGGGTGGCCAGCGACACGTCGGCGTTCGCCAACACCTGCATCGAGAGCCGGGACACGGCGGGCGCGTACGTGTTCAGCGCCGCGCTGCCCCCCGGCGTGAAGAAGGAGGAGGTGAAGGTGGAGGTGGACGAGGGCAACGTGCTGGTCATCACCGGCGAGCGCAGCGTGCGGAGGGAGGAGAGGAGCGACAGGTGGCACCACATCGAGCGCAGCTGCGCCACCTTCCTCGGCAGGTTCCACCTGCCGGAGGACGCCGCGGTGGACGACGTCAGGGCGGCCATGGACGCCGGCATGCTCACGGTCACCGTGCCCAAGGTGGGCACCACCGCCGAGAAGCCCGAGGCGAAGGCCATCGAGGGCAGCCCCTGCTGATGCCGGAGAGGCTCAGTTCCTCGGCCGGACTCTTGATGAAGGAACAGTACCACCGGTCCACAGAGCGTAGGGTGACTGAGATCAGCCGTGCGTCCTGCTTTCAACTTTTCTTTTTTTTAAAACGAAACAGAGAGAAGGTAAAAATATATAAGAGCAAAATAAAAAAGAAGGTCGTGACCAAAACACATGGTTACTCTTCACGGCCTAAGCGCCGTGCTCTTGCTAAAATCCATGCTCTCCCCTCTTTCTTAATTTTCTGTACAAGAATATACGCAGTTAACCCCTATATTAAAAATACGTACATTTCTCTCCTTACATACCTCCCCGAACACAAGAATAATAAGGCTTCGCAGGCCGTCAACTTTTCTGTTGCTTGAGCTCTGGCGGTCCACCACTGATGAGAGGTTTCACTGGGCTTCAACTCTTGTGGTTTAACTAACGGTTGCGAGATCCAAGCTGCTATGAGTTTACAAATTATCTTGGTGTATCTACATTCTTCAAGGAGGTGATGTAATATTTCTAACGAGCATCTGCAAAGCGGACAGTGAGTATTGTTGGTCCTTCCTCTCACCGCAAGCCTATCCGATGTCCACAACTAGTTTTGAACTGCTGGTAAAATTTGCATCGCGGCAGTGCCCGTGTCTTTCAGATCAAGAGATCGTAGTTTGTGTCCATGGCTCCAAGGAGTTGAGCTTTGTAAGCCGAGTTTGCCGTACACTCATCATGTTCCGAGAATTTCCATGTAATATTGTCCGAGGTGCCCGGTAGAAGTTAAATTTGCTGCACAACCCTCCATAGCTTTACCAGCTCCGGAATACGCCAGCCGTTAGATTCGCTTGGAAATTGAGGTCAAAATCCAAGCGTTGTTATGCAGGGCTATCTTGATTGTTCTGTTTTTTTGTCTTGGATAAATAAAAAACCAGGGGTGCCACGTCCTGTGGTGTGCCCCTGCAACCATGCTGAGTGCCAGAAGGACACCCTATCGCCACTTCCGATCGATAGTTTCAACTTTTCGTACCTGGTTTGTCTTTGGTGTGATCGAGCTGCCTGAATGTAAGATGACGAAGAAGAAAAATTCCAAAAAATTCCATGCACTGTGTATTTGTTCTATCTTTTGTGCGTTGTAAATGAAGAGCAAGCTAAGCTGGAATCTGGTATATGTCTCTATTAATTTCTTGGTGTCGTGCAAGTGCAGTTTCTTGAACTGAAAATCACAAGCCTTTCACGCGAAAATGATTGGAGCAAATATCGGGATTGTGAGAGCGCCGGTTGGTCCTGTACGGTCATAATTGTCTTGCGACTGGCGGCGCTTCGCTGTTGAAGAAGGGGCAAGCGATAGTAACTAGAAGTTCAGAGCGGTATTGCCGCGCGGGTCACGCCGCCGTGTACCGTATAGTTGCTGTCTTCCGTTATCCAATACAGATAAAAGCTCTCTATAAGTTTTGTTCAAATACCTATTACATAAGCATCGAATTTGATCAATTTATATTTGTAATCATATGCAGAAAGAATATTGACAATGTACTGAAAAAAATTTCACCACAAACGGTTAATTGGTAAGAATGAAGCATATACGCCCCAGTCAAATAGAATATAATGCCAAACAGTAAATGGATGGCAATGAATTACATAACTTGGGGGAAAGTACTGCAATCCTGCACTGAAAAATATTATGTGTTCTGACAGATGTGTTGTAAAGTAACAGGAAAAAAAAATTATAATGACGCTACATAGATATCATAAAGATCTTCACAGTATATTCTGCAGCATAAAAAATGTATGGTCACAGAACGAACACTACACTTCTTCACAAATAAAGTATCATTATTGAACAAGTGACTGCAGTGTTCCATACTATCTTTACTGTTATGCCTTTGACTCTTTTTGTCCAGATACCTGCAAAATTCAAATCCTGTCATTAACGCTTTTTATGTATTAGCTTCAGTATGATCATCGGGTTAAAGATAGAAGCACGATGAATAATAGGACATAAGCAAGTAGAAAACCGCTGTTGAAGAAAACAGTGATCATGGAAAAATTTTGGTACTGAACTACTATAGTAAAAGAAAAAAATTCACTGTACAAGCCTTACCCCTGAGAATAGGAAATCAAGTAATAGCTTTGTAATAGAAAACAAGGATCGCTGGATCCATTAATAATTTGTCGATGTAATAGGAAATCAAGTAAGTTTTAACAAATTTTTGCAGTGCTCATTGTAATATAATGAGAATGGTCTTTTGCTTGGTGACCAGCTTAAACCCTACTAAATGAATACTTCAGTTCAACAATATTTGTAAATGTAGAAAAGATCAACATCACATTATGAATCAGGATTTATCGACAACTTATAGTAGTAAATCTGTTCGCGCTAAGATTTTCTTTTGGCTATGCAGAATTTAATTATGTTGCCGATTGTGTAACTTCAATCATTTTGTAGGATGAAGATTTATATACATTTTTTTTTCTCATTTTGCATCTCCTTTCAATTTCATATTCCTAATTCTTGCTTGCGGAGTTGAAATAATTTGTGACTACAAAATTGGATATAGCTTAGGTTATACTTTTATTGGTATGTTTCATCCCTACAAAACTTCTTACTATGTTGAAATGGCAACTCATTTTGTTCTATGTGGTTGCAGAGCAAGATGCTGCAAATACTAACAGACTACAAGCTATTTGAGCTGAAGGGCTGTGTCACTGCCATACATGAGTTGCAACTCAATCGGAAAGGTTCATCAACCACACATGATTTTGCTGTGCCAAGATCCAAGGAGAAACCAGAATTTCACATTGTGGTCAAGACTCAAGATTGTTATGGATAGAATTATCTTTGATTTTAGTTAATAGAATACCAAGAGTATATTTGATATGGGTTATAGTGACGAATAAACTAAACTGAAGATGAGCTCTTATTTATATTTATGGCTTCCTGTATCAAACCACAGATCATCCCGAGTCAGCGTATTTGTTTCAAATCGGCAAAGTTAAATATGTATTGAGGTTTGTTCCGCATTTAACACCTTTTTAGGGAAAGTAGTCGGAGATATACACAACTATACTCTATGCAGGAGGCTACATGTGATAAAAAGGAAAGTGAAACAGAATTGAACCAACCATGAGGTGATGTCTTCCACCACTTGTGATAAAACAAAAGTATTCCAGAATACACACACATGGCTGCATAAAAACAATAGCATAAACGACAGTTTCATGTGATCTACAATTCCACAAGTATTTCACCTACCTGTTGTCATATTGCCGGATATTATTTGAAGAGATGGCCAAACAAATGGACATTCATCTAAAAAACAACAATTATACGTAGTTAAAAATTTCATGATATACAATATTTTTAGTCGTATCGACACAACTTCCATTTCATTTTCTATTAATATTTTTAGCCCTTATTTTGAAGTAACACATGATACTGCTATGTATAGTTGTCCATATGTAAATACTAGTTTCTTTAAATACACTCTTACATTATTTAGAGTTTGAACTTGGCTCTTATGTATAGGCATTACGTAGCACATTTTTATAGGAAACTGATGTCTGTTTAATAAGAAATGCCATCTTTGACCTCTTGTTGTAAGATTTATTCTTGGTATGTAAACTTTGTCACCAATATTTGTGTCGGTTATAATAACCGCTTCAATAGCATTATCTCCAAGGTTAGTGACTATTAGTCTTGTTCCATTACATAAATCAATACTTTGGTTTAAATTTCTTAGTAGTATAATTGGTATATCAATTTCAAGTACTAATTTATGTTGAGGAAAATATTTGCATTTAGTGTATTTAAGTATTTGACTGGATACAAAGTATCAACAACATTGCATGTATCAAAAGACTTGGAAATACAATTTGTACTTAAATACTCTTTTTCTTCTCCTGGTATTAGTGTTAGCATATATAAGTTTATATCATCAACAACTTCATTTGTAGGGGTTAATATTGCTCTTTCTTTTAGGTAGTTTGGATCTAAATAATTCTCTATAAAATTTGGGTAAATAGCATCAACAATTGCCGAAATTTTTGGCCCATTTGTGAATACAAGTAAATCATGTGGTATATTCATCTAGGTGGATTCTTCTTTATTTTGCCTTTTAGTTGATGGTATGAGTCTGTTTCCTATATTGAGAATCTAATTGTTGAACTTTTGTATTTCAATGTATTCATGGGTGATTGAGCACTTATTTTTTTAACATTATCTCCAAGGTTGGTGACTATTAGTCTTGTTCCATTGCATAGATCAATACTTTAGCTTAAATTTCTTAGTAGCATAATTAGTATACCAATTTTCAGTACTAATTTATGTTGAAGAAAATTATTTTCATTTAGTGTATTTAAGTATTTGACTGGATACAAAATATCAACATCATTGCATGTATCAAAAGACTTAGAAATACACTCTACATTTAAATACTCTTTTTCTTCTCCTGGTATTAGTGTTAGCATATATAAGTTTATATCATCAACAGCTTCATTTATAGGGGTTCATATTGCTCTTTTTTTTAGGTAGTTTGAATTTAAATAATTCTTTGCAAAATTTGGGTAAATAGCATTAACAATTGCCGGAATTTTTGGCCCATCTGTGAATACAAGTAAATCATATGGTATGTTTATCTAGGTGGATTCTTCTTCATTTTGCCTTTTGGTTGATAGTATGAGTTTGTTTCCTATATTGAGAATCCAATTGTTGAATTTTTGTATTTCAATGTATTAAGGAGTGGTTGAGCACTTATTTTTTAATCGCATATTTTCTATCAGGTTTAATACGTGAACATATTTCTATAAGTACGATTTTATAATTGTAACATCAATTATTTGTGATTTTGATCCGGATCTATCATAGTCTCCTCCTAGTATAATGACTTTTTCTCCAAATGGAAACTCTTTCGCATTCAGGTTTATTTGAATTTGTATATCTCGATGGGATCTATCAAGCACTTCAAAACATTGTTTATTTTTCATTACTGCCTCATCCCATATAATTAAAGAAGTTTGTAGAAGTAGTTCTGCAAGGAGTGTCCCACGTTTAATTTCGTAAGTTATAGTCTCATTTATATCAATTGGAATTTTGAATCTTGAGTGTGTTGTTCTACCATTTGGTAGCAATAGCGATGCTACTCCAGATGATGCGATAGTTAGAACTATTTTTTTACGAGCTCTAAGATAATAAACAATTGTAGTCCAATTTTTTTTATGTGTCACCGTATACATATACAAAATAGAAACCAGGTTTGTTATCTAACACATTCTATACTATTGTATGGAACGCGTGTTTCTGATCATTATTAAAAAATAGATATAATTTGTTAGCTTTTTCTTCTAATTTATCAACATGGTAACTCATCTCTTATTCTATTAGTCTATTACCATATTTATATGTGTTTGTATATGTTTTTTAGGTAAATTGAAGATATATATATATAAGTGTTCCATTTTTAGAAAGTATATATTCTATGTTCGATAATAACATGTCACGTAGTTGACAATCAATTATTGTGTATTGTATTGGATGAAATCTATTTTGTAGTTGGTAAACAAAATCATCAACCATGAGTTGCTAGTTGTTTTCAAAAAATTGATTTCCATTTTGGATCTTGCAAAATAGTAGCATTGTTGTAAAGAGTTGTTGTAATTGAGCAGAAGTTGCCCATGCTGCAGCCTCATTGAAAGTCCAATATCATTCGTCATCACAGTTTAATAAACCACATGCGACACATGCATCATTAAATGTACTATAGACAACTCCTTTATATGTTTTAATATCATCATAACTTTGAGCTCCTTTTACTATCATTAATAGCTTCCGCAAATAGAATATTTCTCCTTTCATATGGTTAACATAATATAAACGCCCGATTTTATGGCCATGGGTTCTTCTATTTAATGTACGATTTTTGCATCCCATGTAAATTTTGTTGGAAAATCGCAATATGTTAAATCTTGACCTTGTATAGTTCTTATTTGCTATAAAGTATTCAGTTAGCATAGTTTTCTTTTATTTAGGTCTTCTAATAGTTTTTGCAATTTCATGTTTTCTTTATATATAATGCTATTCATAAGTGGCAAAGGAATAGGAAGGCATTCAACCGAGGGTGTATGATGGTGTATCTCATACCCGAGCAATCTCCATAAGGCACCTTGCTCACATATGTATCTACAATCTAGATATTCTTTTATCTCATTAACTTCTCCGGTTTTTGTATCTGTAGGTATATCTTTTCCTTTTTTATCTCCTCAAAAATTATTTTACCTTTGTTAGGGTCTTTATTTACGTATTTGCATATATATTTAAGAATCTTACTTTTATTGACATATTTGACATTGATATGAGCTTGATATTTTTTAATTAAATACAAGTTGTGTGAAACTACCCATCTATTATCCAAGTCATATTCATTTCTCTGCACATGACTCCAATATTATGTCGCCTATATAATGTGAAACCGTTTTCGTCAAATGTAGTTTCTTCTTGGAATTTTTTTGGATAGTATTTAGAGCATTTCCCTTTTTTCATACAAGGGCAGTTTATATTTTTATCACCGTATGGTCCATGTACCATATGTTCTGCTATAAGTACATATCCTAAGGGATCTTCTTTTGGATTAGGTATTTCGGCGGAGATGAAACAATCAATTATGTCAGAAGTTATGTCATATTTATTTTTTTTAGCCAGACTAATATAAGAACATGTGGTAAAACTTGTTTTTGAAATTCTATTGAATATAAAATTGCATTAATTGCTCCAAATATTGATTTGGATTTTATATCATCTAGTAATGAATCTAGTTCATATGAAAAACTCATATTATTATATATGGTCTATCGCTAGGTTCTTGTCCTTCTAATAATACTATTTGAATTTCAAGATATTTAGGATTACATGTGAAAGTTATAAATAGATCTGGTGGTCTATAAACTCGACATATAGCTATACCATCATGATAGTTTTGTATCATGTATCATCTGCATCCCGTATGACTCGATGGTAGGAATATTCTTTTTCCAATTTGATCTCCCTATAGTAAGCCCTTTTTCTATAGCATCTGCTATGCCTTGTAGATATTCAACTCATAATTTATCTTGCTTTTTAGCTATGAATTCCAATCTTGATCTTCTAAAGCTCGAGCATCGACTATTATTTGCTTTGATAATCCACCATAGCATAAGTATGGATTTGGTTGACCTTCACGATAATATACATGGTATTGAAAAATTCATACATAGTTACTTTATTTTGTTTTATTTTTTTTGTCATTGTCAATGTTTTAATAATGGATACAGAGTTGGTTAGCCTCTTTCGCCATAAGGAAAGAGTAGTGGATATTGCAAGACCATCAATGTATGGTGTAGTATTGATATTTCCTGTAGGCCATGGTCCTTACTATAAACTATTATATTATGTTTGAAATTATCTAATGTTAAGTTACTGACTATTAACATAGCTAGATCATATGTGTTTGGCATTTCATATTGCACATGATCTCCTTTGTTAGCTCCAATAATATGAATGCTTATATCTATACCGGCATATTGTTTCATTATGTCTCTAGCAAAGCAAAAAAAAAAAAAAAAAAAAAAAAAATACTAAAGGATTGTGTGCATTTAACATTTCTATTATCGCTTTCACTATATTAGGATTGATATCGTCGATGTCATTTTCTTCTTGTTGTAAAGCACGTATTCTATTCAAAACTTCATTCTCAGTGTCATATATGTATAATTCTATAAATTTAGGAATATTAATGCTTTTAGGAAGTAGGTAGCCAATACGGTGATGTACTTGGCCATTGATACGGAATACTTATGGTCCTTGAGCATGGTTTTTCAATTTATCTATATTCGCTCCTATCGAAGTAAATGCAAATAGACTATTGTAATGTCTAATTTTACGTAGGAAATGTTTTGAGCAGCTATCTCCATTCCATTTTAATAATGTTGATAGAAAATTTGAGGGTTCTTTTAATGGAGGAATTACAAATTTTCCTTCCTTGCAGTATTGTGTGTATGTTAATTCTTTTTTCTGGTACGTTGGTTCCTTATTTCTGTCTTCCGTAGAATGTTTAAGACTCTCTTGAGGCCAATATAGAGCACCACAATATTTGCATTTGCAATTTGCTATTCCAAAGTATGATCATCCAGTACAGGACTCTTTTAGATATTGTATATACTTAGGGGATAAATAAATCATGCTATGTGAAATTGATAAGTAGGCAAATTTTTTCTAGATATTGAGGTTTCGTTTGTTATATATATTTGCTATGGATTCTTCACAATTTGTTTGGATGTCTACTATCTTGCATTTACTATTTCTTGTCCTCCCCATTTATAAACTTGTTATAAGTTATGTTAGTCGGTACAAACAGATGAACTAATATAATTTATTTAAGCAATACAAATAGATTATAGGTACAGACAGAATATATGCTGCTATGTACTAATACATTTTTTTCTCATTACTTTAAACTAATTAACAAGCAATCATCTTCAACAATTTTAGTTATGAGTGATATATGCTTAATTCTATATTTCTGTTAAACTTGTATGAATAATAATGTAGTAGGTAGAGCAGCATACCTTAAATTTTAATATATACAATATGATAGATTGATCTGTAAACAAAATTTATAATGTAGTTGTAGTTAGGAATCAGAAGTAAATAATAATAAGTACTATATGAATATTTTGAATTTATTAACTTGTATGTTGTTGTAGTTCATATACATAATTTTTTTCCCTATAGTGGCTGTCTAATAGTTGTTTAAATGGCTCTGGTAATATAATAAGAATGATCTTTTGCTTAGTGTGCTGGCTTAAGCCCTACAAATGTGATGAGAAGCTCTTCCTTTGTGTTAGTTTTTATTTCTTCCATAGCGAAATCAATATATCCTTATAGATCATCAACTGCATAGCAATTTAGTAAACATAAAAATATTTATTTGTGAAAATACAGTACAGATCGAGGAGATAGCTGCTTGTGTTCATGGCTTGCGTCAGGAATTAGTCTTCTACTAAAATTTGAAGGTTATATAACTTCCCAAATATTTGTAGTAATATTGGCTTTCTATCGTGCAAAATGACAAATTAAGTATATCCATTTCAAGTTGAGTTAGCAGGCAACCATTTTCACTGATTTCACTTGAGTGATGCGTATTTTATATTACATTTTGTAATCACATCATTCAGCAATTCTAGAAGCGAGGACTCAACACTAAATGTATGCAATGATTGAATTTTCAAGTGATAGGTTAGTGTATTTTGTTAGTGCATGAAAATATTGTGTTTGATGCATAGAGGAAGGGCATATTATGTAACATACCTTTTTTTACTTGCAATAGTAGTGTCGTTGCCTCTGTACTTCAATTGGATCGCACAGAGACACCACAGGTTATGATTTCAGGATCGTTGTGATAGATCTTTGTTGCTCTGCACTGTTTTATCTGAACACAAAGGTAAAATTCATTATATATTAGAATTATTATCATGTCTTCTTATTATGTAGTAGCAAGTTAAATAAGTACGCATAGATTAAAATCTCCGGCACATTTGAATTTTGAAGCACTTGAACAATACTTCGTTTGAGCTGCAAAATGAATATTGAGAGTATTAGATTCGATCATCAAAGTGAGACTACGATGGCAAAGAAGTGAAGAATGTTCAATGTGCTTTTGAGAAGAGAACAACACTTCAGTGATAACTATTAGCAGTATAAAGAACAGAATTGAAAAAATAGACATTGTAAAGCAAACTTGAATATAGTCATTAGGAAAACACAGTCTAGAATTGAAAAACCCAGACATTGCAATACATAGTGAAATTGTAATATCTTAGTTTGCTTTGGGATGTTTATCAGATCCATCTATTGAGATCTTAATTCCATTTGAAATAATTTGTTTACTAAACATTGTCATAACCAAAAATCATGAAGCCAGTGAAATTATGAATCAGTCATCTCTCTAACTCTTCAAATTCCAAGAGGGAAGAAATATATAATTTAAGTAACAATACTATCACCATATGTTAATTCTTGTCGACTGATTTTTTTGAAATCACAAATCATAGAAAAATAGTAACAACAGAAGGCTCTCTGTAGAATTAATTGATAGCTGGTAAGAGCAAAATGGAATAAATGGATCATATATTTGAGTTAAAAACACACGTTTTCGCAAAGAGTTCTTAGAATTTTGAGTACAAATGCTTGGAAGAATCAAACATCGTGCAAAAGAAGCATCCTCTTGTTTAGAAGTGATACTTTTCTCTCTTTTACAGAAGCAGACTTCAGATTTGGCAGAATAGATAAATTTGTAATGCTTTCTTGGAACATTGCACATCCTTTATTATTTCATCAAATGGAACATATTAAAAAGGGTTTACATAAGAAGAAAAGGAAACATGAATATATTGCAATCTGTATCATGTGGTCATGTAGAGCTTAAGCCTAGGAATTACTGTTTGAAAGTGCATGGATACTAAGACAAAAATTATGCATGCTTTTGCTATTAGTACAAGTGTCTGACAGACAAATTAGTAGATCCTTTTTCTAACGCTGATCGTAATAATCTGACAAATTAGTAGTGCATTCAAGAGGGCCCCTGTGCAGCAGTTGAGGTCACTTTTAACAGCTCTTTCAACTACCCTATTCAGAGGAAGACAACAACTGGAGCTAGCCTGCAAGCAAGCAGAGATGACCAAGAGGTGCAAAGCAAGCAAGCAGGGATGACCAAGGGGTACCAAGCAAGTTTGGGCCTACTAGGGGCATGGAGAAGGCTCAGAACAGTCGCGGCCCGCTAACGTAAAAGGCCTGGTAGTGGGTTGAGTCTGTAGGGTTGAAAACTTGGGCTTCAATGTGTGTTGGCTCAAACGGGCTTTGACTGGATTAGGGAGGAATTTGGCCCATCCAAAACGGGGGCATAGCTTTGGGTGGGCTAGTGCATTCGACTTCGAAGAGGAAGGATTTAGCTAAAATTTAGTAGCTTGTGGTTCAGAATATTTGCTTTCAGATCGTGCTGAATATATGCTTTTGGTGGAGACCGATCGGGCAAGCTACGATGGTAACTTATATGTCGAAATTTCATCAAAATAAACAAAAAACAGATACATGTTTATGGAAAACGCTTTATTTTGATTTATTGCTCAAGACACCAAAAACACGACTGGACTGACATACACAGTGTCAACAGTGTGCATCGGGTCGAACCGACAAAATCACATTGACCACGAACGAGATGACCGACACATGAGACACGATAGCACTCGAAACACACGGACCAAGCACGACCCGAGCACACGACACAGCTAGCACGACTTTGATGAGCCCTTAGCCAGAGATGTCAATGGCCTTCACCCCGGCCTTCTTCACCTCCGACTTGGGCACGGTGACCGTGAGCACACCGTTCTCTAGCCCGGCCTTCACCTGGTCCACCTTGGCTTTCTCCGGCAGGCGGAACCGCCGGAGGAACTTGCCGCTGCTGCGCTCGACGCGGTGCCACTTGTCGTTCTTGTCCTCCTCCTCCTTGCTGCGCTGGCCGCTGATGACGAGCACGTTGCCGTCCTCCACCTCGACCTTGACCTCCTCCTTCTTGACGCCGGGGAGGTCGGCCTTGAAGACGTGCGCCTCGGGCGTCTCCTTCCAGTCGACGCGGGCGTTGGCGAAGGCAACAGTGTCGGTGTCGGAGGACGCCGCCGACGGGACGATGGAGTGGAACATGTTGTCGAATGGGTCCCAGAGGTCGAGGGAGAAGGGGTTGAAAACGTTGCCGCGCCTCACAAACGACATTACTGCTGCTCTGTAGTGTGGATGAGCAGAACCGAGTGGATTAACAGGAGGTGTTAAGCACTTGCGCTTTGCTATCGTTTCGTGATCTCTTCGCTTGGGTTGCAGCTCACTACGACGCAGGGTATTTATAGGATCATCCATCAGCTAGAACAACCTATTCCTGAGACGTCTGGAGTTTTCTACTTCTGTTTACGCAGTACTTTTGTATGATTGCTTCTAGAAAGGACCCAATTCCCATCGACATCGAGAGTGGTCTGCCAGGTGGCCATTGACATCTCTTGGCCACGACGTGGAGCGAAGCATGGCCGTGAGGTGAAACTATGTGGCGTCAGAATCTCGTGGGTTTTGATGGTACTCGTATATTGTTACTATCTGCTGTTTTGGTTTACTTTCATCAGATTTTTTATAGCAATTTTAATCTTACGAAAAAATTATAAATATTTAAAAGTATATAATATAATATCAAAATTATTACGAAACTTTCAATATCTAATGATACGACGAATCTAATGACTCAAAAGTTTTAGATATCTATAATTTTTTTTAAAATATAATATTAAAATTACTACATTAAAAACTGATAACAAGTAAATGAAAACAAAGATATTACTGTTCTTTGTTATGGGTAGCGTGTACTGTTAAGAGTGTCATGATAATACCTACTCCGTAGTAGTGACGTGTACTTTGCCTTTTTGGTGAGCTCAGATCAGCTCAGTGTGTTCTGCGCGTGAGTAAATTAAAATAAAGCAGTTGTTGTCGTGTGTGTATTCATGTACTCTTGTCCCTTTCAGTCGTGTGATGTCTTGTACTCTGAGTTTTTTTTTCAAAGTAATATTAATTTCGAAAATTACAAAAATATTACTCTATTAAAAAAATCAATTGTAGCCTGCCGATAGGTGGTGAGACAGGAAGCCTATCCGGCATAAAAGCACCTGTCGGCAAGCTGCTTTCCTTTTTGTAATTTTTCGAGAATACATAATATTTTTGTAAATTTTCATTAAATTAATATTATTTAAAAAAATCTTTACTCTTGACCAGTAGTTTCAGGTTTTCAGACCCGTTCAGGCCAATGGCAGTCCGATCTTGGCACACAACTTACAGTCCGGGATGGACTTGTCCAATGGCAGTTCCAAGTCAGGTCTGAGAGTTAAGACAGGCTTGGTCAAGTATCCTAGCCCAATTGCAAGTTTCCTCTGGGGATGGGCCAAGATGAAGCCCAACTAATCAGATGCAACAGCTGTCCTCTTGGAATTTTCTTTATTTTTATATTCTAATATTTGCAAAAATACACTGCCATTTAAAATATTACACATCTAGTCTACCATCGTCCGTTAGATGGGAAACACTAAGATGTCGCCCTTCCAACGAGCGATAACTTTAAAAAAAAATAAAGGTGTCGCTATTCCAACGGACAACACCTTTAAAAAATCAAAAAACATTGTGTTCCACTGCTCTTAAAATTCAAAAAAATATCGAAATTATCATGAAAAATTCTGAAAAAATATGTCATAGAGGGTTCTATAATTTATCTAAAAAAAATCAAATCAAACAATAACTTGTACAATGAGAAACAAAAAAGTAGTGTTTTTTGTCGAAATTTTTAGCGCTTGATCATAATATCCCCTACGACATACATTTTTTCAGAACTTTTTATAACTATTTCGATATTGTTTTGAATTTTGAGAGTTATAGAACGTAGTGTTTTTTTATTTTTTGTAAATGTGTCGTCTATTGAATGGGCGACACCTTTATTTTATTTTTCTAAAGATGTCACATGTTGGAAGTGCGACATTTTGTATCGTTCATTCAACGGTAGTTTACTTATGCAATATTTTGAAATATAACCGTGTATTTTTGCAAATATAAAAATAAAGAAAATTATGTGCTGTTATGCCGCCTAGCCCACCCAATCTAGGTCCAATGCAGTCTGATACTCTGCGAAAGAGCAAAGACGAGTCTAATCGCCGAAAGCAAAGAACAAATTCCAAACAGTAGGCATGAGTGGCCCAGACTTCATTGGATGTTGTCGTGCCAAAGCAAACCTGTTTGTCGCTACTGTGCTAGCTTTTGATTGCTTAAGCACGACTATCCAGACACTGCCAAGCATCCCAGTCACGTCATTTTTGAAATTTGTAAATTTACACTGAAACATTCTTAGGAAAAGTTGGGATTAATCATTGGATTTGCTTTATCAAAGACCGAGTTAGCTGCAGATCGTAGCTCTGTACTGATTACTTTTCTCACCCTGTTTTGCTGCAAAAAAATTTCCCAGTGAAAGATCGTGTAAGTTATAGTAGATTACATCATACTAGGTGGATTGGCGCGTTTATACCACGCCCATTTTTTGTTAGACAGAACATGACAAAAGAAGACTACAAAATTAAGTTTATCCATTTTAGGCATCACAATATTTATTTATGAATTTATTAATATTTAACACATTCATTTAATTATGGGAAAAACAATGGTACGCTCATGCATGGACATAATTTTAACATGCAGACTACAGTAATACGAAACTAACTAAATTTGTTTCATATTTTTTGAGTTTTAGACATTTTCCTATACATTTTAGATTATTTCAACCGATTTATCAATATAACTATTATTACTTTCGCTGTTTTCTGAAATTTTGCAAAAAACTATATATACATATACATATGTATATGTATGAGCATACATACATATAAGTATATATACGTATATGTATTAATATATATATGTACGTGCATACATATGGACCTATATAGACAGTAGGTACGGTAATTTTGCTTTTGCCATTGCTCTAAATCTTAGCCCTTTAATATATGTAATAGATTCTGAAGGAGAAAAGGCAGCAGCGGAAAGGCGGGAAGTCATGCTGACATGCACCACAAGCAGGAGCGAACAAGGAAGAACCGAACAGCATGCAAAGTTACGGTTACAAGTGCATCTGACAAAAAAAAAAAATGAAACGCTCGAATACCGTCGTACGTAGTTGATCGGATCGACGCACTTGGATGCTGCAGTGATTGACATCATCAGACTTCCATTGATCCATCGATCGATCACTCCGGGATGGCGACAAGCATCGGCCGCCACGGTCTCCTCATGAGCAGCCGCCGCCGAAAGCCACCGAACATGAACCTCCGGTGCACGGCCGCGCCGTTGCGGCCTCCCCCACCTGTCATCGACACCGCCGCCGCCTCTGGCCGAGCTAGTGCCGGCAACAGTACCGCCACTGGCTGGTCGTGGTTCTTGGCGCACCGGCAGACGGCGGCGGTATCCCCTGGGGCGCCATCATCCGTCACCAGGAGGAGCTGCTCCAAACGGCTTCTACCGAGGAGACCGCTCTTCTCCTCCTCCGCGTCCCCCTCCGCTGCAGCTGGCGGCGGCTTGTGGTTCTTGCGGAGGAGAAGGCGGCGCACGAGGATCCAGAAGCTCTTCATCTTCGGCTTGTAGAGCCTTCCTGCAGCCATCCTTGATCCTCCTGCTGCTCAATTCTCAGCCTCTGATCCGATCACTCCGAAATGTGGCCATACGGTTATATACCCGTGTTCGTTCTTCCTCACTTTTCTCCGCCGGTGTTGGTGCCTGGGCTACTATATCTACTGTTGCCCACTTGAGATGATCTGGGATTCTGGAGCTGATCCTGGGACGGCGCTTTAGACTATAGTATGCCTCTCAATTTTGTCATGGACTCACATATGTGATTCTTTTATGTCGTAGGAGAATCATCCGCATTTGACCTTCGAGTACATGACCATTTGAACAAGGCCCTTAGACTGCAGCTAGCTGCAATAGCAGAGTAAGGGTTCCTTTGTTGTCCGTATGGCCTTAGTCTGATTTGTATTAGTGAGCCATATTCATTTGTGTTAGGTTGTGCTCATGCAATACAAAACTTCTGAATAGCACTTGCGATCTAAGGTATCCGCTCGTGCATGACTTCTGTGTATTTTTTTGGGTGAAAAAGGTTTCGTGTAAAACCTTTTTGCAAAAAAAAATTTCTCAAAAGTTTTATTCTAAACTTTTTCTTGATAATTTTCTCAAAATTTTTGAGCTAAATTTTTTCTCATTAACTTTTTCTTATAACTTTTCAAATCGAACTTTTTCTCAGCCCTGCTCGCGGTTCCTGCCGCAGCCTGAAGGCTGGTGGCTTGTGCGTGAGCAAGGCTGCACGCACGCATGGGCTAATTAGCACCATCCATATTTTGTTTAGTTCGCTGCATGTGCTCAGCCTAGTTAAAAAAAAAATTAAGTTTAGTTACCTATATTAAGTACATGTTGTATGAGATTGAAATAAAAAACAAGTATTAAAATAACATTTATTTTACAAAAATATAGTATATAGTACTTAATTTATCCTATTAAACCTTAAACTAGTTTAAAATATACCAATATGAGTTAATACACACTGATCATATGTTAATACTATAATTAGCCGAGGCACACCTATATCCCGAGAGCATGACTCTGCAGAAATAGCCAACTTCTACGTTTCCACTCAACCAGATTGAGAACACCTTTTTGCATCCCGTAAACTAGACACATAAGCGCATACAGACAACCAAATATTTGTTTCATACATTTCACGAGTCAGGCTAGTTCATATAAAAAAACCAAACACGTCCTAACCGAATAGCAAGGGGCTGCTTAGCACAGCGCATGGACGTCAAGGTGCAAACTGAAAAGAAAATGGCAAGATTCATTCTCAGATCTCTTTGTTTACGTGTAGCTTGCGAGAGCCGCAAGTGCAGAGCACATCGCCATTTGGAGGGCTGCCAGAGCAGCCCGGGGGATGTGTCTGTCTGCCCATTGGACGAAAGAAATAGGCCAGCGTCCGCATCACTGCATCAGTATCACCGTCAGACGCTAACGACCGGGGGGCTACAAGACGCGCGATTTTTGTTGGGACAAGGGGCGTGCTGCTCGAAGAGTCGGATCAACTTGGTGTCGCCATTGCTTATCATCGGAGCAGTGTTAGTGTATTATTACAGGCCCCTTTCGGATCCCAGTTGGATCGGGACAAAACCATCCATGTGTCATTAGTTTGCGACAGGATTTGACGCGTTCAGTTTTAAGCAGTGGAGTGGTACTGAGTGTGACTGGTTCCAGCTGACGTGAATCGAATCGATTTCTTGTGACATGTGGGGGTGTTGTTCAAATTTTTTGGATAAAGGGTTTATAGTCTGTTTGTTTTAGTTGAAAATTTTAGAAAGTAATTTATAGCAGCTGGATTGTGAAAAGCTAGATTGTAAAAAGTTGAATTACGAAACTTTTAGATTGTAGATTTAAAAAACTATAAAAAAAACTGTCTATTTGTTTCAGCTTCAAAGTGTAAAAGCTGAAAGCCACAAACAAAGCTGAAACAAACATACCTTAATTTTTGTTTTGTTTTGGTTCCTATTTGGAAGCTTGGTACTATGTTTGTGCGTACCGGCTTTCTTTCTTTTTAATCTTTCCAAGCCCATTTGTCTCAGTTGTTGGAAGTGTATTGGCTACGTCTTTTTTTTTCAAGAGCCAGGATATTATTTTATTTTAAAATAAAGCTTCTTTCATAAAAAATGTAGTTTTGCCGAATGAACCTAGCATTGTTGAACTGGGAGTGTACTGTGGCACACTGGCAGTTGGACGATGACAACCGCCAAGTTCCAGACTAATAAAAAAGCTCAAGGCTCAAGAGCCTACTTGGCTCATTTCTAGACTCGATTCGTCCTTTTAAACAAACTATGTTTTCTAGCTTATTATCTTAACGGCCCGGCTTATAAGCTGCTCACGAGTAAATATGACAATCTCAAACCCTAAGTTCAACAATTCAGTGAATTTATTATGTTTGGTCAAGTTGACTTACCGTCTATCCTATAAGCCAAACATAATATTCATAAAATTTATAATAAGTTTTGAAGCATCTATATTATTTGTATATGTTGTCCCATATTGGTATTTTTTTAGTGTCATCATAGGTTATCATTTTAGATATTGTTAACATACTTAAACATTGTTAAAGTGGTTAATCTTACATGGTTCTTGATGTTGAAAATGACTATATTTGGCTCATAAGCCAAACAAGTTAGCTCGAGCTTTCTAAAGATTTGTGTCAAACTTTTTTTTCAACTCATTAGTCTTAATGGGCCGAACCGAGCTAATTGTTTATCACGAAGCGAACCTTAACAAACCAAGTCTTAACGGGCTGAGCCGCTCATTAATCCACCCCTATTCCCAACCCCATACACGAAAGTGGCATACGTGAAATCTTTTTTATTATTTTTATTTTTTTAATATTTACAAAAGTACATATTTATTTTAAAATATTACACATCTAGTGTACCGTCGTTCTTCCAACGGATGAAAACTTAAAAAATAAAAAACATTACATCCTATTGCTCTTAAAATTTAAAACACTGTTTATATATTTATGAATTTTTTTTAAAAATATATGTTGTAGAGTATACTATGATCTAGCTTAAAAAAATAGGATAAAAAATAATTTGTACAATAAGAAATGAAAAAGAAAATTTCGTTGTACACGGTCTGTGTACAACGAAATTTTCTTTTTCATTTCTCATTGTAAAAGTATTAGTTTGAGTTGAATTTTTTTTGAGAGATTATAACATCCTCTACACCATATTTTTTAAGATTTTTTCATAACTATTTTGATAATGTTTTGAATTTTAAGAATAATGAAACATAATATTTTTATTTTTAAATTTGTTTCCTATTAGAAGTGCAATATTTTAAAATAGATATGTAGTTTTGCAAGTATTAAATAAAAAAATTAAAAATCGGCGTATGTGTGCACGAGACGGGCCAGACATAGAGCCCCGAACCCTTTCGTTGGGCTTTAGATTGTGTACGATAGCCTGGCCCGGTAAGCCTACATAGCTGAAACGGGACCGCGCTCCGTGCTGATGCAAAGCTACGCCGCCGCGCCGGTGGCCGTGTCGCAACACATCTCGCGCGGCTCCGGCTGGACACGGCCAAGGGCAGAGGAGGGCGATCCCATTCGCAGCCCGAGAGAGACCGGCGGCAACCTGCGCACTGCCGGCTTGCGCGATCAGCGAGCGACGACGCGATTGCCTTATGGCGAGACGGCTGGTTGCGTCCGATTCAGGTACGCATATGCGGATCTACTTCTATGTATCGTACAGATACAGGTTAAAACCTTTTAACACAAGACATACCTGTAGTTCTCTGATAAATGGAGTATCTGCCACCTCTAGGTGCAAATTTGAACTGCTCTGGTGATACTCACTAAGAGTCTAGGAGCATTCGTTTTTTTTTTTGGTCACTTTGAGAAAATGATAATTGCTTATTTTTCACGTGTCCTACATGCATACACTCAGGACGGCTCACATATTATCCTCAGTAGCAATTGTCATTTCCTTATAATGATAACTGAGCAATTATCCCGAGTCTAGGACATATACTGTAGTACATTAGTTAGTACCAGCAACTAGAGCATGCATGTGGCTTACACGTTAAGCAATCTATGTCCACTGTCAGAAAGTGAGTATAGATAGGAGCCAATGAAAATATAAGACGGAAGTGATTGTGCCAAACAGACCACAAAGCACCGGCCGGCGCCAAGACAAATTGAAACTTGGTGGATCAAAATGCAAGCCCGTCAGGCAATTAAACTACGTACTGGATTTCTTTGTTTCGTGTTGCTCAGTTCAACATCGTGCTTACCTTTCTTTTTTCAACATGAGAATACTACATATTACAATGTTTACTTTGACATTGCCTCCACTACTTGCCCACTTGTTGAATTTCTTGCAAGCTCAGAGTAATGCGTACAACATAAGCTTATACTTCATTATTAGTAAAAAAAAAAAAAAACTTACCTAGATGAATCAGCTCATTAGCAAATCTCTAAACTACATACAACTCATCCGACAGGGCTTCATTTCTTTAAGATCAGTAAAAGTATCTCATCCACTAGCATTTTATGCTACCGAGTGGTTAGTTGATTGACTATGGAATCCGTGGATAACCGAATCACGCGAATACTGTAGGCTATTCTTCAGCAAGTGTGCATCTTCCTTTGGAGATGAGTTCCTATCCATCCGTTTTGCCGGGCACTCCCCATTCTTGATACAGTTCAAGGCCTCTACTACCTCCTTGATCGATGGCCTCGACTCCCTTTCTAACTGCAAGCACTGAAAAGCCAACTCGGCGACAAGATCTATCTTTCTCTTTGTTTCGCTGTCAGTCTCGTAGCCGAGCTCGGGGTCGACCAATTGCTCAACTTCACTGTTCTGAATTCTGTTGAGAGCCATGTTGGCCAAGTTTATCTCACTGTGGCTCCTGCTCATATCCACAGCTGGTTTAGAGGATATTAGCTCTACCAGCACAACACCGAAGCTGTACACGTCGCTCTTATCAGTTAGCTTGTAGCACTGATGGTACACAGGGTCAACATAGCCTGGTGTGCCCTGTGGAACTGTAGAGACATGGGTGACCTCAAGAGGGTACAAACGCGATAACCCAAAGTCGGCGACTTTGACATGGAAGCCGTTGTCCAGCAATATGTTGTTGCTCTTAACATCACGGTGTATGATTTCGACTGCATGGAGGTATGCCAGCGCTTCAGCTGTTTCTATGGCAATGTTCATCCTTACAGGCCATGTAAGACCTCGTTCGGCTGCACGGGGTCCATGAAGATGGTCTGCAACTGTCCCATTAGGGATGAACTCGTACACCAGCAGAAGGTCACGGCTGCTACGAGATGTGCATCCATATAGGATGACAAGGTTCTGGTGGAGTAGACGGGACAAGATGTGTACCTCATTTACGAATTGTTCAACCCGTTTGTAATTGTTTTTGTAAAGGCGCTTCACTGCAACTACTCTCCCATCCCCGAGTTTTCCTGAAGGACAAAAAGGTCACCTTGTCATTGCAAAGTCAATATGAACATATTAATAATTGCGCGGAGCTCCTATCATTTGCAATTTCACATGTAAATGCAGAAATGATGAGATGCAGGGTTACTATAGACAAGGGATTTCTGCAAACATATTTTCCTACCTTTGTAAACAGTTCCAAAACCACCATCACCAAGTTCCCTCGAGGCACTAAATCCATCAGTAGCTTCTTCAAGTTCGTCATAAGTGAAAATATGGGGAGAGCCACCCAACTCAAGATCTTTGCTGTATGATTGCATTGAAGATCCATTACGCATGAGGTCATTTGGAGCTCTAGCTTGTTCCCTTCTCTTGCGCGTGTGCCAGACAAAAAGGAGGAAGCATACTACCAATATACCACCCGCTCCTGCTCCACATGCTGCCCACGATGACAGTGCAACAACATTAGCAATATGCGGTAACCAATTGATCCTACAGATTATGCAACATAGGATGCTTCAAAATTTGGGTAGTGCAGGAAATGAGAACCAATATAATAGATAAGCAATGCAGCTTGCGGGTTGATACTCACCAATTCCAATTATCTTTGTGTCCATCTTTTCTCCTGCATAAGAACAGTCACTGTGAATTGCCATTTAAGATGTAATGAAACATTATAGTAGTCACTCAAGAAACATAAAGAACATTATGTGGTCTAAATTAGTCTTGTTATGAAAACTTTGCCAGCTTTAGTCTATAGTTGAACTTCATTCATGACTGGCAGATAAGATATGACAGTATGTATGAGCAGAATAAAGCCTGAAAAAAAAAGGAAAAAAGAAACCAACTAGAAAAAGATAAGAAGTGTATGTCTAAACACAGAGATGCTCCTCATCATTTGGTTTCCAGCAATTAGTGACCATTGCATTTCCTGTCTTGACATTTTTGCATCTCTGTGTGGCATGGGAACATCAGTCTGTAAGCCATAGATGTACTAGCAAATATTACATATTGGTGCGGCCCAATCACCATTTTCCACCTTCGATATAGGATGGCTGATTATCAGAGCAGGCCGCATATTCCTGTATTGAAAATTCCTCTGATCTCCAGAAAGCTTATGGAAAAGCTGAAGACTGCTTATTTTACTACTTAAAACTGGCTGAAGTGTCTAGGTTTGAATCATCACAGTAAGAGATTGAAGGTGTAAAGTTGAAAATAGCAGCACAAAGAAAGCCCATCAACAGCTGGATTTCAGATTTTCAATTGAAGGTTGTATCATAACAAGGAGCTTTCCTATGTATCATCTTGCTAGAAATAATAATACTGACTTCTGGACCATGATGATGACGTCAAAATTGCATGTTCATATACATTATGTGATCATATTGGCTGTAAAGAAGGGAATCTAATAAATCTACACATAGTTTTCACCAATTTAAACTGAAAATAGGAACAATGTCTGTTTAAAAAACATTTCAGATAAGACAAAGAACCATGATCTGAGCACAACTGGGACAGGTTAAATGATCTAGTAGAAAGGTTGGACAGCAGTAACTCTGTGCCTCATCTGATGAAACTTTCTTGCATTATTATTGGCTTGTTGCCATTGAATTTGACTTTGTCTAAATAGTAGTGGTCCATGGCCCAAACTATCTATATTTTCACCAGCAACTGGCAGAAAAGTTAAAAACATAAAGAATGCTAAATAGTAATGGTCCATGGCCCAAACTATCTATATTTTCACCAGCAACTGGCAGAAAAGTTAAAAACATAAAGAGTGCTAAATAGTAATGGTCCATGGCCCAAACTATCTATATTTTCACCAGCAACTGGCAGAAAAGTTAAAAACATAAAGAGTGAAGATTTGAGGGTAAACTTTCTGACTTCAAAAGAGCCTAAAAGGGAGAGCAATATTCTAGAAATTGATGCACGGAGACAAATTTGTAAGATGAACGTGGAAGGGGATTGAAATCAATCTAGAAACCGGATTGGCCAGCTAAGTCAAGGGTCTTGGTCTAACTAGCTATTGATTACTTTGTTCACTACATTAGCCAAGGATGCAGTTAGGTATATGAAATAAGAATAAGAAAATAGTCCAAGAAAGTTCGTAGCTTAGAAAGTTCCCATGCATACTGGCTTGCATAAAATCCCAAGAAAAGTTTGATGGAAGAAAATAGCACATGCATGTCATGATCACAAAAGGAATCAAGGAGCAATACGATGCGATAAGAGGAAACATCAAACAAGACAATCAAGAAAAAAACAGCATGAAATTTTGTGAATATCGAATCAATCAAATAGTTGTGTCCAAGCCATGCATGCTAATCCATTTTGTTTCTTTCTTCCTTTGTTCAGAAAAAAAGAAAGATATTTATCAGTGCGCTCTTCACGATAATGGTTCGCAGTACTGGAGTGACTGTTCCCCATTTAAATTTACTACAGTATTCAATTCAACTTTAGAACCCCAATTCCACAACGGAGAGATTCAATTATCTGCTTAGAAAATAAAGTGCATTGATTGGCAAACGAGAACGATTTTTCTCTAGCCAGCTATCACTAGAAGAAAAATAGGAATATGGATTGGTACGGCATCATTGTCAAATAGTTTAGTTGGATACTTCAACCAAGCATTTGACTAGAATACAGTGGGCTCCAATTTTCCCATCAGTGGAATATCTTTACTAATCGAACAAACCGAAAATACTTTGCAAGTAGTTGAAGCAAACAATCTAGATTTCGAAACAAAATAATCTTTGTCCAATCAACGATTCTATATCCCTCCTAACATCCACAACGACCATGCCAAAATGCAATAAACACGCCGTGTTATTCTCGATAGCAACTATATGTCACTTGCAGTATCTTAATACGGGTCTTCTAATTCACGCGCGCCAATTACCAACATAGCAACTTTTCAGATAGCCCCTCCCACTTTTTATTTTTAGAAAATTTTCCCTCTCACAACTTTCCTTTTTTGGAAAAGTTTTTCGAACAAAATTGTTCCGATAAATTTTCTGGACAAGTTAATAAGAAAAATTTTGAGGGAAAGTTTTGAGTAAAAGTTAATGAGAAAAGTTTACTTTGAAAAGTTTTCAGATTCTTTTTTCCAAAAAATAGGAAGTGGGGCCCGGCGGGGAGGCGCGAGCAACACGCGCAGCGCGCGCGTGCTGATCAGTCTTTCTGGTCTTAATAGCGTTCACATTGTCGGTTAATAGCGCTCACATTGTAGGTTAAACGAACTATGAATTGACTAGGCTATTTTGTCGCACAATTTCAGATTTCTAAACTCATCGCACTTCTGACTAAGCTAATTTTATTAGTTCCAAGAGTGAACTTACCTGAAATCGGCTGCAGCAGCGGCCATGTCAAGAGGAAGCCGTCACTAATTAGTTCCTCGTAGTTGCTCGCGTTCGCCTCGCCAGACCTCGCAAGCACCGGCACGATGGTAGCATCACAGCCCTTCAGAAAGTAGCTGCCCGACTCATCGTATCGCTCGGCAACGCGAACAAACGTGTGGTTACGGCATATCGTCTCCACAATCCTCCCACCCGCCGCCGTTGCCGGCGCCTTGGTGCAGTTGTAGAAGATCAGGTTCTGATTGACAGGACTGATGGAGAATGGAAAACCAAGCTTGGTGGTGCTGTTGTTTGTCGGGGCGTGGCAGCCTTTGGGGCCGGAGCTACTGAAGTCGTGGAGCTTGTGGACATCGACGATGAGCAAGGAGCCGTCGTCGTAGAAGATGTTGAGGATCTGGAACCAATATGCACCCTCGTAGAACCCGAGGTATGGGGTGTTGTTGGAGCAGTGAACCTGGAACCCGAGCATGCCGCACTTGGTCACCGTAGCCTGCTCCGGCACGACTCCAAACAGGGAGGAGATGGTCACGTTGCCGCATAGCACCGGCGGGCAGTCCTCTCGTCGTTGCACGTCCGCCGCCGTCGCAAGCATCAGCGGTAACGCACACGTCCAGGCGGCCCACACCGAGGAGACAAAGAAGAGCATCAAGTTGGGAGCCATGTGAGCATGAGGAGTTTTCGACGATCTCAGTGGCGATCGATGATGGGAAGAACGGCACAGATGGCCGACTAAGAAAGGCACAAGTGGCCGACTAAATGGAGACGGTGAGGGGGCCTATAGGTGGGGGAGTTTGGTTTTCAAATGAGATTTTGTAAAGCTGTATCCTATAAGCAAGTTGAGAAAAAGTAGTTTAAGGAAAGTTATATTTGTTAAAAGGAATAGTGTTTAGTTGATTGTATATCTGAACAGATTAAGCTGAGTTTTTATTTGGTTGATTAAATTTGAAACCGTATGAGAAGATATAGGAGTTGAGATTATAATTGGTTACTCGAATGAAGATGATTTTATGATATTAATAAGTAGGTTTGTCTGTATGAGCAGATACAGAGTCTGCATCTGCTAGGGCAGGTTGCAGAGTTAAGTTACTCTCAAGCTAGGATGATACCGTATATTTACAACCATCGAGCTAAACTGCAACAATGGATACAGACAAACAAATATATTTCTTTTTAAGATTCTACTCATCCACTAAGTTAGAATGGAAGAGATCCGAGAAAATAAACATACCATATATGTACTGACCCAAACATTTGACTGGATAGACATTCAAGCTATCATCATCCGTGCACGGAAATTTTGAAGTGCCCGATGGACAGGGCAAGCAATGACTGTCGTGGACTAGTGTGTGATTGGTTGTTCATATAAAGTATTGTCCGTATAAACTTTATATATATATGTTGAGATGAGTCATATTTATTGAAAATAAGAGTGTTTGATTAATTGTATGTGTATGAATAGATTTAGCTGAGTTTTTATTTGGTTAACTGAATATAAGACTGTATAAACGGGTGCAACAGTTAATATTGTGATTGGTTGTACGCATAAAGATGATCTTGTGACGTTGACGAAGTGTGCCCATCTATACAAATAGGTATAAGAGCCTACATTCGTCAAATCAAATTCGAACAATAAATATAGATAAATAAACACATCTCTGTTTTATGTTATATACACCCGTCGGCCAGGACCGTCTGTACGGGCAACCAATCAATCCTCTAGTGACGTGACTGGCCAGGATGCCCGCCCTGATCAGCTCCGGATAATGCACGCTCCTGTCGGCCAACAAGCCCACCATAGTCTCTCACTATTTTTTGTCAAACACTTGACTGGTATCAGCAAGCGGCAACGAACGTACACACGTAAACCGATAAATGCTAAACGGTAAACTTTGAAGGTGGTCGGCACAATTTATGTTTCCCACCGTATGTCCTCTGTTTGTAATTGTACTGGATAAATTTTGATTTATAATTTCAACCTGAATATGTTGGCAAAAGCTACGAAAGAATATGACAATTCAAGGATTTTTATGACACTCTATTGGTGCTGCTTTTGCCCAGTTAATTTAGATATGTTTACCTTCGTTTGCAGTCGAAGTTTGAGAACTTTGATTGCACATCGGAAATAAAAGAGATAGTTTGTATCTTCTCTCAAACAAATTTGTGTTTCTGTCAATTTCTTAGGAATCTGCTCCCAAAGGTAACATTAGCTTTTTGCTGGATAAGTGCGAACATATCCATGCAGGGGAAAATATCTAGTGGAATCTTGGTTATTGTCAGCCAAAGCCATAGTTCTGATATTACCATAAAATCTTTAAACTCCCAAATAATATGTTTAGGGCCCCTATATGTTAGCAAAAACGGCATGCTAGGCTGAAGAGTGCAACCCTGTTATACTTGGTGGTTTAAATAAGATTTTATCTTTCTTGCAAATAAATAAGATTTTACTGATTCTCTTCAAAAATAAAATTAAAAACACTATATGCTTTGCACTTTAGATGAAACCATCCCTAGAAAAAGACAGCAAATGTGCCAAGGTTGATGAGTAGCCTGAGGTTCACCAATTGGCTCCCCTAAAGATATGCCAAATCCACCATCCATAGCGACCCACATGGCCAAATACTTTGTTCCTTTTCCTCCTTCGTCACTCATTTGCTCCTCTATTCGTTCCTACGTGTGTGTGCCCCCGCATGCATGCCGACAGCTACACATGTGGCCTTGCCAATCCACATGGCATCACCCTACCCACTGGTGAGTCGTGCGATGGCACAAAATTTGAGCGACGTACTTCAAACTTCACTAGAAAGACGCATAAGTCGATACCCCTTTAATAAATTTATGTTGCCATGTCTCAAACATAAACTCTAACTAAGTTTCTATATGTTGTAACGAAAATATAAATATTAGATATGGTAATAT
Source organism: Phragmites australis (assembly GCF_958298935.1). Classification (NCBI taxonomy): domain Eukaryota; kingdom Viridiplantae; phylum Streptophyta; class Magnoliopsida; order Poales; family Poaceae; genus Phragmites; species Phragmites australis. Next base: position 5,732,429 of record NC_084922.1, read on the forward strand.
CAATCACAAACTCAATGTATAAAGATATAGATACGACATGAGAGAGCCGCCGAATGAATACATTCGAGAGAGATGCCATAATTTGATTTTAAATGTGATTCGACAAGGAGAATGAGATTATCCACTAATTTTCTTCTTAATTTTTATTTATTTTTGTTAGTAAAACGGATTCTATATCCGTAACCGGTTACGAGACGGGGTGGCTAGAGGACGCGGGTGAATTTCAAAAGTGGGTAAATTATTTGAATTTTAAAAATTTGTATTAGATGGAAGAAGAGTACAGTAAGATGTGACACGAGAATCAATTTATATTTTATATAGTAAAGATATGAGCTTTTCATGGTAAACTAAGATAAAGTTTGAAAGATTCAAATAACACAACGACTGCATTTGTAGTTTGTTAGATATACTAATGTGCCAATCAGCGAGCGGGATTGGAAGAAATAGTACATGACAGAGAGAAAGAGTTGGAGTCAAAGAGCACAGGGGAGAAATGTGATTTTTGTGATCAGATTGTCAAACAAAACAGGGGAGATGAAGATGAACAGGTGTCTGAAAAATTAGACCAGTCGCCATTTCTTTGATTTGACTTTTTCTACAAAGTAAAAAATGCAATGATCGATGACAAATACCCCAAGGTTCGGTTGGGCCTTTCATTGTCGTTATTTGTTGCGATTGACGATGAAGATTGAGTCAGCTGGGAGATTGAGTCAGCTGCCATGACTTGTCATTTTGTGTGGCAGGGTCTTCCACGTCACAAAAGTAAAAAATGGAACAACGTACCATAGGGAAGTGAATTATCCATCACAAATGCACGGAATTTCTTTCCCTTGGAACAGACTAAAGATTTTTTTTTCAAACGATGGCATAAGATTTGCCTATTTTATTAAGAAAAGAATTGACTCGGTTTATGAGGTAAATTGGGTTCGAAAACCATACAACCGTACGGTTAATTAGGGGAAATTGGCAAAGACCCCAACTATGGGAATGACAAAAACCAAATCGGCGTACTACCACACACCCGAACAAACACAATTGAAGGGGTCCGACATGAGTCATCGTTGTCAAGCTGCGTTAGCAGCACAGTAGCTCCGACTTCCCATGAAAAACCCTAACCACATCGCAACAAGCCCTTAACGAGGTTGTTTGTGAACAAACTTCATCGTCGATCCCAACCGTACAGGACCCAAGTCGACAGCCACCAAAATCACAGTGAGAGTCCTCCAAGACAATACCTCCAAGAAGGACACGACGCCAATGGTGCCGCCATTGCCGGTCCAAAGCATAGACTGGGTTTTCACCCGAAATGGCTCATTTGAGGTGGAAGAGAAGCCCCATCGACAGACGCCTCCGTGGAGGGGGACGGTGGGTCACCATCATTATCACTAGCAAAACCAGGTTAGACTTTCGCCCTAGACTCCCCCATCCCACCCACTATGAAGATAGCCCAACAATGGGCACACCACCACTACTGTTGCCATCGTCTTCACGAGAGCACACCACCCTAGAGCTTGCCGCACATCGAAAGGCTCCTCGCGGGCCAGATCTGGGGGAATAGACAAGTCCGACAAGGGTAGGAGCTTGAGTGATGGAGAGACAGGGGTGGTAACATAGCCATGGAGACCGGCAGCCACAATAGCAAGCGGCTAACACGCGCAAAGCAGTCGTGGGGAAGGTCAAGCCACTACGACGGCCGCCGCGGCCCATCGCGAAGCCCTGACCATCCATCCAAGACCCATCCAAAGTTCCCGACCGCACATCACGCCGACTGATGGTGCACATCCCGGTGGCGATGGAGCGCAGGAGCCTGGCGGCAGGACGTAGACCAACTGCCCAAATGACGCTGGTGGGGGTTGGCATATCACCATTTGGGTGGCTAAATAGTATCACGCCAACCCTCACCAGCGCTAATTTTTCGCGCCTAGGAATTCAACTCGCTCCAAATCGAAAGCTTTCAAAAGAAGGAGTCCAAATACCACGTAGGATTTGCTAACTTGGTAAGCAATTATGACATACCGTAGTCGGTCATGTTAGTAAACGGTGAGAGCTGAAGCCTGTAAGTATGACGTGTGAGTCCATCTTGTCAGATATGTTCATAGTAACATAAGTGTAGTTTTGTGATAAAGTGATACAAAATAGTGTGATTTTGTGAAATAGGAGGGGGAAAATATAGTTTTGTAATAGTTAAATCAAAAGAATTGTAGTTTTATGATAAAGTGATACAAATTAAGTGTGATTTTATGAAATAGGAAGGAAAAATGTAGTTTTGTGATAGTTTAAAGAAAGTGTAGTTTTGTGATATTCACTAAAACAATATGACCAATGGTATCTCTGTGAATTAGTTACACAAGATGATTTTTGTAGATGCAGACAGCTGGTGAGACTAAATACACCTTGAGGGCTCAAAGTACCCACAATAATTCGTTAAGAAAAATAATAATTCCTAAAAAGTTTTATTAACTAAGAGAAGAGGAGGAGGATCTACACTATTACTAGTACTTGTCTGGTGATGCAAATTAGTCCATACTATTAACTAAAGAGTACGCAGAAAATCTAGAAAACATTTTACTTGGCCTTTGATAATCAGGTTATGTGTCACTTAAATACTTTTACAACAATGGAGTTGTGCAAACACATGGTAGAAACTATGCATTGTACACACTGTATCTGCATACTAGAAGTTCCTGGGTTTCTCTCTCTCTCTCTCTCTCTCTCTCTCTCTCTCTCTCTCTCTCTCTCTCTCTCTCTCTCTCTCTCTCTCTCTCTCTCTCTCTCTCTCAGCTATTACCTAAGTCCAGTGACCTTGAAGATTCCTTTAACATTTTAGAGTTTTGGCAGCTAGCTTGATTTGAGATTTATCGTGTTGATGGAATGATGGCTAGCTTGCCTTAAAGCTGAAAATGCAACTAATGAATTCCATTGACATTGTGCAATGACACCAAATTTAGTTTCGAGTCGGGTATACGTATAGCAAAGGCAAACCAAAACGAAGGAAACAGTAGAGAAATAAAATAAAGCACGAAATTATAAGCATTGGAAAGCTCACCGCAGATCACCGGGTACACACCGTCGGAGCAGTGGCACTCGAACACATCGTCGCTGACATCGATCCTGCACCGGCCGCCGCTCGCCATGCAATCCTTGCAGTCCACAGCCGTGTACTCAAGCAGAAACCCGCCCTTCATTAGCCGCTCATAGTCTGCACCCGTTGCAAACTCGTATGCCAGCACCGGCATCATCGACACGGTGCAGTTCCCCGGCAGCGGCGTCCAAGTACCCTCGGGCCTGTACTGCCCAGCAAGCCAGGCAAACGAGTTGGACGAGTAATCAGCACAGCTCACGGGCGCCCAAGAACGAGGCTGCCGTCGTGCCTGCTGGTTGCAGTCGTAGAGAAAGAACAGCTCGTGGTTCTTCGGGCTAATCTTGAACGGCGCGAGGCCAAGGTCGGAGGAGGCGTTGACGAAATTCTCGACGTCGCAAGTGCCGTCCAACAGGTCGACGTTGGTGACTCTGAACGAGCTGTTTTTGTAGAAGATATCCAGGATCTGGTACGTCCAGAGCGAGTTCTCGAGGGAAGCGTTGCCCTCGGCGCATGCAACCTGGAAGGCCTGGTAGCCACACTCGGGCGGATGCGTGCCGGCGAGCCAGAACGGGTAGGCGATGGTGAGGCGGCCGCACAGCGCCGGCGCGCAGTGAGTCGCCTTCGCCGTGTTCAGGGCGACACCTGTTATGGGATTGGCTAGCACAGTGAGCAGTAGTATGGCTGGGCAGAGCAGGGTGGCCGAAAGAACAGGAAACGCACACATCTTCGCGACAGAAGTGAATACTAGGGGATGCTCGAGGTCGAGGAGGAGAAGATTTGGGAAGAACACGGAGAAGAAGGTGATGCATGCAGCGGACCAGATAAATTAGACCGGAAGGCGCGAAAGGAGTTGCCGAATGTGTTGACAGATCTTGGTCTCCGAGTTTGACTGACGAGGAATTTCTGAAGGGTAATTGCGCGAAGCCAATGCTTGGAGTGGCAAATCTGCAAAGTCTACTCTTTAGGGTGGTAAAAATCCAAATTCCTCTTCGCTGACTGCAAGATTCCAAAGACTCAGACGCCGGAGGCTTTGAGCAGGAATTGCTGATGTGCATGCCAGCGGGCCCCCTTGCTATAGGGCCTCACCTGGTGATTTTTTTTTTTAAACCAGAACTCTTTATTTGGAGCCTTCATTGAAGACTATTTTTATCGAATCCTGATAGACTTGGCCACACTCTTGTTTCTTGCCATTGTGCTTTGTGCTCCATACACGTTCTCTGGTTGTGAAAATTTCGTTACCTACCCCAGAAGAAAACGTGCTTAGTCCACGCTGATGACTGAGTATGAAATCAGGGCAAAAGAAAAAAAATAGAGTGGGAAGTGGATTATTCTCGAGATTATACGCGTTACATTTGTCGATCACAGACGAGTGAGGGTGAAAAGATTGAAGAGTACGTGGAATGGTGGAACTAGAACACACGGCGATGCCGACGAGTGCTTGAGACCGGGATATGTATGCTTACATGTTAAGTCTTCGAGCATCGCGTTGCAGTTTTTCAGTCTATGCAAGTGGAGTAGCAGGCAACCGAATCGAAATTTCGCAGCGAACGTTTCGAATCTGTTTCCCCAAACGAGTTGGAAAGAAAAAAGAAAGCTTCACTAATAACTGGTCCGATGCGTGAGGTCACACCGGCTCACCTATAACTGTTGTTACTGTTGGACCAGGCTACCACATAATACACCCACGCATATACGACTTCTCACGTTTGGTACACTGAGTGGGCCATAGACGCAGACGGATGTGGATCACATTTCCTAGCCTGGAACGACCCAATCCATATATGAGCACAAGAGCCACCTACCGTACCCTGAACCCTTTTTTTTGCGATTACCACGTGACATGCGCACACATCACTTAATCAATACTATATCTTAACGGAGATGAAATCGGTGCCCTATCAGGACGGAAGGAAATTGTATAAGGCCCGCTCTCAGATAACCCGCGTGAGACCTTCATCCGCGTCATTCATGCCGCGATCGGACGACGCGCGCGTGCATCGGCGCGCGCGTGGGCAGACGCGTGTCGAGCAGCGACGAGGGTCTCCACGGAGGACCCGTCCTTATACAATTTCCTTCCTGTCAGGACTCCTGCTATTGTAGCAATGGGCTCTATGTATGTATATGTGTATATACGTATAAGGTATATATGTATAAGTATACATATGTACATATATACATATAGGTATACATGTATATGTATATACATACATATATATATATATATATGTAATTTTCTTTTTCTAGAAATTCTAGAAAAATATCTAAATGAATATTAATTACTGTCGGAGGGTTAACTCCTGTCGCAGGGATCCTGAGGGACCCCTTTTTAGATATTCGGCTGGGGGATGATCCTGAATATGTTTGCCGGAGAAATAAATGGGTATAAATGCGATGGCTGGCGGGTGGAATGATCTAGTGCGGAACGAAGTAAATGCACTGGGGTTTAGACAGGTTCGAGCCGCACGGAGGCGCAACACCCTACTCCTGTATAGATACTATAAATGCCCTGAGAATGTCCCTCAAGGATGTTGCTGGTTACAAGAATGTGTGTCTATCCTAGAGCCTGGGGCTCCTTGTTCTTCGGTCTGTGTGTATCTGCTGGCTTTGGGTACTCTTAGGCTTGTCGATCTTCTCTACTCTTCTCTACTCACTTCTTCTGGGATTTTCCCACTTCCGAGAGATTGTCTAACTTGTCGAGCTTGTTCATAGTTTTTTTGCGCCTGTCTTTGTCCGTGCTGCCGGCTGCTTTAAATACCCACCAGCAGTAGCACGCCCCGAATGGGAGGGCACGAGTTCCAAGGCATCATAAATGGAAAGGGCGTCATCATAGCCTCTGTGCGAAGTGACCGGGGGTGGAAAAAGCGCCCCGCGCCCGGTCATCCGTCACCATAAATGCACTGGCAACGGGTGCCGTGGAGAGGGCCCACCGGGCAGCCGCAGAGCGGCCCGGCGTGCCCGTCCTGTCTTGTTCTTCTGCCACAGCAGCACGGCAGACGGAACGCCTCGGCCCTCACGACGTTATCCCGAGACGTGCCGGATGACACGGGATGGGACCCGTGCATTTAATGTCTCCACGCCCTTCTGCCAGAATGTGGCAGGAACTGACACCGAGCGTGGCGGGAGCAGTTGGAGGTGACAGGCCACGCGCGCTCTTAAATGCAGCCTCGGGCCTTTGACTGGCTGACACCTCATCAGTGGGCCCCTGTGGGAGCCACTGTCAGGGGGCTTCCTGGGTCGTCGGGGAACCGAATGCTCGGGGGGTCACAGTTCACCTCCCCGAGCACTCTCTCCCGAGAATGCCCTTTCTTGGTCCTCGGGGAACCGAGTGCTCGGGGGTTACTGTTCACCTCACCGAGCACTCTCTCCCGGGCATGCTTGTACGGATCCTCGGGAAACCGAGTGCTCGGGGGCCGCTGCACGCAGCCCCGAGCACTCTCTCCCGGAACTTCCTTCAGTGGGTCCTCGGGATACTTGGGTGCCCAGGGGGCCACCGCTCGCGACTGCGGGCACACTTCTCCCGGTACTTAGCTTTCCTGGTCGTCGGGGGACTCGAGTGCTCGGGGGTCACCGTATACCTCTCCGAGCACTTTCTTCCCGGCACTTAGACTTCGCAGATCATCGGGGAACTTGGGTACTAGGGGACCACTGACTGTGGCCCCGAGCGCCCTCTCCCGGGATTTAATCGTTTTTGCCTTGCGGAGACGACCCCGCGGGATGGCATCACGTGGCGGATTGCTAGCCTGGCCTCGGGATTCGGGGACCTCCGGTTCCTGATTCACTGACAGTTACATTAATAAATCGGCTGAAAAAATCTAAAATGTAAATAAAAATATCTAAAACTCAAAAAAATATGAAACAAATTTTTTTAGGTTAGTATTAGTTTCAGCTACATGTTAAAACTATGTGCGTGTATAAAAGTACTATTGTTTTCTCTATAATTAATTTAATATGTTTAACATTAATAATTTCATAAATAAATATTGAAATGTACAAAATTTATGAACTTAATTTTTTAGTCTTCTTTTATCGTGCTCTACACAGCAAAATAAAAATGGGCGCGGCGTAAACGCGCCAATCAGACTAGTTCAATCCAATCGGTCGTCTGAGGTATGGAACCACTGTGGGTTACTTGTTTTTTGATCTCTTCCAACTTGTCAATTTTCCTCATGTACCCCCGCGAGCTAGTTCTGTGGGGGTACAAGTTCTTGTGGGAGTTGGCCTTGTTTGACTCACTTAGCCGTTGTGCTTCCTCTGACCATCTGTGCTCCATGAAATTATTCCAAAATGGTTCCACCGTCGGATAATCATCCCATTTCGGTGTTTGGCCCTTCAAGTAATAATTTCTCCATAGCTTTCCCTTAAAATTCCTGAACATGATACCCCTTGTTGTTATGACATGGCTTTTCAATTTGGACATATTGCATCATTCAGGGTATTCGAACTTTACCACTAACTTGCCCCACATAAGTTCCTTGATGTTATCGGAAACCACCCACCTGTCATCTTGCCTGCCTCTCCAACTTCTAAATGTTACTGCGACATGGTCCCTCACGAAACACCCGATTGCTGTACTGAATGGCCCCAGAACGACTTTAGGTCTCGTAGGCCATAAACGCAGACGAATGTGCAAACGGGCACATGGCTCACTGATAAGATGTAAGGGCACGTTTTTAACGGTTCGAGATTCGAATCCTGGGTTTATACTCTTGTTAAAAGGTTTTTAAAGAAAACCCCGGAATAAAGGGATCCGATGCTTAAAAAAACACAGACGAATATAGATCAGATTTCTTAGCCTTGACCGATCCAATCCGTACTAACAGAAGAGCCACCAACCATATGTTGAACTCTTTTTATTACAAGGCGACACATATGCACACACGAGTACATCTCTATTACACGCATATAGTTAATATCGCTGAAAACACTCGTGTATATGTAAATCGTGAGCATTATAATATGATTTAAATCCTAGTGGGTGGAATAGTACCCTTACACACTCTACCGCCACAACAAAAGGTAGTTTCCGTGTCTTGAACATTTGTGATCTTCAAATGTGAAAGACGGATCTAAGAATGGAGCGTGTGTATGGGATTGACGGGAGGGGGCTAAGTAATGGAAGTCTAGAAATCTCACTAGCTCTAAAGTAAAGTAAATGATGTAATAGACATAATAAGTAACACAACTAATAATATTAAGGTAAAATGCTCAAACGGCATGCAAAAGAAAATTCCAGTAGATAAATACCAAATAAAGAAGATTTGATCAACCAAAATATCACCGATATGTCTACACGCCACTTTGGCCAACATCTTTCTTATAATACCTCTTCATCCTACAATATGCAATTGAAATTAGTTTTCAGGAATTATGAGTGGCCTTCTACTATTTCACAACTATCACTATCAGCAGTTAAAATTAAATTGGGTTCAATTTGTTTACCTGATGTGTGTGCCTTGTGCACTTCACTACTCGCGGCATGGCGAGTGGCCTGTGCCTGGGGCTAACCGCGGACGGTAGGGAGGAGGCGCAGACCTACGGATGAATGCGGTAAGAAGGGGAGCACCAGAGGCCGCAGATCGCCGGCCTTGGATGGAGCAGTAGCCAGTAGTGGAACACGGTGATTTTAATAGAAACTGCGACATACACGGATATTGGCATGTACAATACACGATAATTATAACCTAAATCAGTACCACGTCTAAACCTAACAACTTAAGGGAATGTAAACAACGTGATTACAACATATAGTCTACTGAGTGCAATATGTATACTTTCCCCTCCTCACCGATTGCGGTCCTGCCTCACGCGCCTAACATGCCATCTCACGCTTCCCCTCCCTCTACCTCATGGGCCTCCACCATTATGCAGTTACACTCCTCCCTCATCTTCTGTTGTTTCTCCTGAATACACTTACATGTTGCCTCCCTCCTCTCATCAACTTCCATCTTATGAAAGCGTTTTCAAGCAGTGCGATGCTCAATGTGAAGGAGAAACACATCCACTTCGGACTGCTCAGTATCCATCCACTGTAAGAAGTCATATAGTGGTGGTGGCAACTGCAACGGAGACAAAAATATTATGCGGTAATTCTCAATTGTATTTGGAGTAGTTTGGCCAGAATGGTTTCCTGGTGGCGGGAGCCGACATTGATGCTTCCATGCGATGGATCATACTCGTAGTTGTGGCACATGAAGAACCTCTTTCCGTAGGTGTAGAAGAACTTGAATGACTTTATCATCCTACAACCTCATCAGGCATAGTATCCGGCATGTATTTCTTGGGGAATGGATCGAACGCCATTTTTGTCCAAGTTTTGGAGGTTGAAGCTACTGGTGTGGTTCTACAAGTGGGCAGGAGATCATCTATTTATACAACGGATTCGTCCTTGCTTATGGACTAAGTCCACAGAAATCAGCCTTACAAAGTAGTTGATTCTGCAGGAAGGTGGGGTCATATCAACTGAAAATGCTACTTCTAAAAAGGCTACTTTCAAAAAGCTTGCATATGAAAAGGCTACTTCTGAAAAGTCTACATCTAAAAAGGCTACTCGGAGGTACATCTCACATATTCCATTGAGCTGGAAGGATTTGCTTCCGCGGGGTTAACACTTGAATTTTAGACTCCTCTTGATACTTTGATATAAAATATTTCAAGTAAGCTAGCTTTACTTAAAATAAAATTTGGTGATTTTATGAATAATATAGACTATGAAATGTTACATTGTTGATCACTATTTTCGTAATTACTTTGGCTTAGTCAATGCTTGTGTTAAAGCTAGTTTGATGAATATCTTGCTCTAGGCTTCTTGATTCAAGTCAGTGGATTAGGGAATATTGCACTATATTTTTTATTTTTGTCAAATGTTTAGCTCATGATAGAACATTGGGGGAATATATGTTACTTGTGTCGTAAAGACACTACTTGACTTGATCTTGTGAAAACTTGATAACTTATGAAATTTAAATAATCTTGTGAAAATCAAGTTTTTGCGCAAAAATGTGATCCAATACGGTTGTTTTGAGGTGTTTGAATAATCTTGTGAAGCCTCGAGGTGTTTGCCGTACCCAGTCGCGAGACACTTCGCTTGGATAAGATAACTTAAGGATAAAAATGAAAGAAATATACTTAAAAGATCAATTTTATTTTAATCACTTGATCTAACTAAGTTAAGAGGTAACTTGAGGATAAAAACGAAAGAAATGTGCTCAAAAGATCAATTTTGTTTTTAATCACTTGATCTAATTAAGTCTTAGTTTTATATATGAGTATTTGCAAAGCCTACTGTCATGAATACTTGTTTGCCTAGTTTGAGATTGAAGTTGGCTAGTTTTTAATGCTTGTATTGCATCGGCACGAGTGAATCCTTATGTGCTAGTCGTTTTGAACATGATTTGACTATGTAAAATTAAATGTGCCAACTAATTCTTCGAGTTTTGCTTGTGAAGCTTTATGTTCTTGTGTCAATGTCTCTTTTTAAGCCTTTCTGCAATTGTGAGCTACACCCTCTACTTTTTATAGCCTTTTGATACTTCCAGCATTTGTAAATGCTTTGTGGTATACTTGTGAAAGATCATTAGATTTGCATATTCATGTATTACATAATATTTTATCCTTGATGTTTGCATTGTCAAAGAGAGAGAAATGAAAAAATACAACAAATCAAAGAAAAATCTTACATAAACGAAAAATATGCATTCATCAAGGGGGCATTTAATTTTTTGTTTTTGAGCTTTTATTGATCTTTTGAGGTTTTTGGATTGTCTTTGCCTCTCTTAGGCCTTATGCAATTTTTTTATGCTAAGTGACATGTTTTTGCTATTTCTTGAGTTTTTTTTTCACTTGGATGGGACTATCTTCTTCAAACCAAAATCTTTGTTCTTTGAGGTGTTATCAATGCACTCATTTAAGGGAGAGATTGAGAAACCAAGTTGAAATATGTCTTGGTTTATATGTGATGAATGATTGGCAAGGTTATCGATTTAGTTTGTTGAGTTTTGGATTGCTTAAGATTTGTTTGAGCATTTTGATTATGGACTAATTGGAGTTAGAGTTGGAGAAATGTTTTTACATGTCTCATGGTGTGTAGGTGATAAATGCAACTTAGCAGTCACCGGTGTTGAACGGGGCTAAGTGGGTGCTAGGTATTGGATGATCAAGGAGACCGGATAGAGTCAAGGGTGTTCCTAGTTGTACACGTTGAGGTTAAGCAAAGTATGAAACAGAGGATGAAGACAACGTGCTGACAAAGTCAAGCGAACGAGATGTCAGTGCAAGTGACAAGGCGGCCCGAGAGATCAGGAGAGGGAGAGACTTGCCGGCGATTAGGATCATAAGATGGAGTACACGTGTCGATATTAGAGCGCTTGCTTAAGGTGTAAGCAAATAGCGAATCACGTTTTGAGAAGCATGCAGAGAGTTTCACATTTGGGCCTCAAAACTATGGGAGGGTTGGAGGAGTATGGGCCTCAAAACGTTCATATACTCATGTATTTCGTGAAGCTTGTGTCGATGCGAAGCAAAGTTGTGAAGATGCTATGACCGTTCGATAGACGAAGCAAAGTATTTCTGGTAGATAGGAGTGTACTATAAGAGAGGAGTATTTTGGTAACAGTTAGAAAACTTAAGGATCAAATTTCCTATGCCTACAAATAGAGGGATAGGGCTATGTGAGAGTTGAAAATCAGCCACTTGAGCCTAGTGCTAGGGTTTTAGAGGAGAGAAAGATGAGTGTTTAGTCTATGTAATAGTTGAGAGTTTTTTAGAGAAAAATTCTTGTAATCTGCTTAAAATAGAGCTGATTTCTTTGAGTAATAAAATTTATGTTTTTGCATATGCTTGAATTCCCTCATTCTAGTCTCTCTATTGTTTCATTTGCAAGTTTTTCTTTTTTGGTTATGATTTTCTTGTTGATTTTTTTTTTGTCTTTGAGCTGCGATTTTTTCAAACTTAGAAAGTTGTTCTTCTTGTTGTTAGAGGTATAAACGTTCATATACTCATGTATTTAAAAGGGTCTTAAATCTCCTTATCTCTAGACCATCAACTTGGAGAGTTGCTTCTTTCGGTGACTGTCTTTTTGTTTGGTTCTTTATTCAAGTTTCAAGCTTTTGTGCTCAAAGACACATGAAATAGTTTTAATAGAGTCTATGATTTATATTCTATTTATAGAGTCATGTTGTTTTGAAACTTTCTTTCTCGTTTTATCTCTCTAAAGTTTATACAGTTTGTGTGTTTTTTTGATGAGTGTTGGGTGATCAAAGAGTAAGCTATCTATTTCGTAAAAAATTTATAAGGCACCTATTCAATTCCTCTCATCACCTTTCTCGATCCTACCCTGCTTCAGTAGTGTGCGCGAATCCTTCAATCTTCCTGACAAAGACACTAACATAAGGCCCTGAACACATGTATCAATTTACAGGTTACCAATTGCTATAGCATAAGGCCCTAAATTTACAGATTCTGCACATAAGTCACTGACAGAAATATTTTTCAAACTCTCAAAAGGGGTAGGGCTATAGAAGAGTTGAAAACTAGCTATTTGAGTCACTTGTGTCACTCATTTAAGAGCCTAGTACTAGGGGTTTAGAAAAGAGGAAGATGAGTGTTTAGCCTATGTAATAGTTAAGAGTTTTTGAGAAAAAAATCTTTGTAATCTGCTTAAAACAGGGTTAGTCTCTTTGAATAATGAAGTTTATATTTTTGTAAATGCTTGAATTCCCCTCACTCTAGTCTCTCTATTGGTTCTTTTGTAAGTTTGTAAGTTTTCTTTTTTCGGTTGTGATTTTCTTGTTGATTTTTGTTTTTTTGCCTTTGAGCTACAATTTTTTCAATTTTGAGAAGTTATTTTTCTTGTTGCTAAAGGCATAAACGTTCATATACTCATGTATTTAAGAGGGTATCAACTTGGGGAGTTGTGATTGTCTTTCTGTTTGTTTCTTCGTTGAAATTTTAAGTTTTTATGCTAAAGACATAAAATTATCTTAAATAGAGCCTATGATTCATATTCTATCTATAGAGTCATGTTGTCTTAAAATTTTCTTTCTCGTTTTGTCTCTCTAAAATTTATACTTCCGTTTATGCATTTTTTGATGAGCTTTAGATGAACAAAAAGTAGAATCTATTTCACAAGAAATTTCTAAACGTATATTCACCCATATATATCTACTCTAGTTGCCGTTCTCGGTCCTATGCTGCTTCAATAGTTGGCGTGAATCCTTCAATCTCCCTGACAAAGACACTAACATTAGGCCCTGAACACATGTATCAATTTACAACAGGTTACCAATTGCTATAGCATAAGGCTATGAATTTACAGATTCTGCACACAAGTCACTGACAGAAAATATTTTCTGAACTCTCAACTGCTGTTATTGGCAGTGGTGTACGGGCTTATCCACGGGTACATGACGGAGTCAGGCGAGCCGTCCCTGCTCTTCTTCAGCAACCCCACGTCATCGTCCTTGACACATCTAGCCTGGTCCATACTCTGAGCCTCTCTCAGCACGTCTAAGACCTCCCTGATCGGCGGCCTCACGTCCTGCTCCGGCTGCAGGCACCGGAACGCCGCCTCGGCGACGAGATCGACCGTCCGCTTCGTCTCGCCGTCCGCCCCGTACCCAAGCTGCGGGTCCACCAGCCGGTCGATCTCGTAGCACTGTATCATGTGCACGGCCATGTTGGCCAGGTTCACGTCGCCGCCGGTCCGGTTCATGTCCACCGCCGGCTTGGAGGAGATGAGCTCCACGAGCACCACTCCGAAGCTGTACACGTCGCTCTTGTCGGTCAGCTGGTAGCACTGGTGGTACATGGGGTCGACGTAGCCCGGCGTGCCCTGCGGCGCGGTGGACACGTGCGTGGCGTCGGGCGGGAACAGCCGGGACAGCCCGAAGTCGGCCACCTTCACGTGGAACGCGTCATCGAGGAGGATGTTGTTGGTCTTGACGTCGCGGTGCACGACCTGCTGCTCCACCGCGTGGAGGTAGTCGAGCGCGCTGGCCGTCTCGACGGCGATGCCCAGGCGTGTGGGCCACGAGAGGGGCTGCGCCTGCGCGCGCGCGCCGTGGAGGTGGTCGGCGAGCGTGCCGTTGGGGACGAACTCGTAGACGAGGAGGAGGTCGCGGTCGCGGGAGCTGCCCTGCGAGGTGCAGCCGTAGAACGTGACAAGGTTGGGGTGGCGCAGCCGCGACAGGATGTCTACCTCGTTCAGGAACTGCTCCACGCCCTTGTAGCTGTTCTTGTACAGCCGCTTCACCGCCACCACGCTCCCGTCGCGCAGGGTCCCTGCAGAGCACGAACTCCATTTCTTTTTTACTCCGAACGGATCGATCAAAGAGCTAAAATGCACGTACCTTTGTACACTATGCCGAAGCCGCCGACGCCGAGCTCGCGGGCGTAGCTGAACCCGTCGGTGGCCTCGTCGAGTTCCTCGTAAGTGAAGATGTGGGTACGGGGCGAGCCGGTGATGCTGAACTCTTTCCTGAGCGATGCCAACGGCGTGCCTTCACTGACGAGGCCGGCCAGTGACGCAGATCGTTTCGTCTTCCTTCGCTTGTGTAGCGTGAACAGAAAGACAGTGCCAAGTATGATCAGACACAGCAGAGCTGCTGCGATTCCTGCTTGTGTAAGTGGTCGAAACCCCCAGAAATAATCATGTCAGGTATGAATTGTGATATAGTAGACTAAAATATCTTCTTCTTTTTTTGCGGGAATGCTAAAATTTCGTTTAGCGTTAAGTAAGATGTCATTACCTGCCCCGATTTTGATTCCCAAGCCGCCTCTTTCTGCATGTTTTGTGTGCAAATGTAGGTTGATCAGAAGATGTAAAACCAACTTACTCGCAGAAGAAAAAGCAATAGCATAAAGTGTCGTGAAAATCAGAAAGAAAAATTATATATGTTACTTAATCCTCCTTAGAACGACCGGATAAAGAACGTTACATGTCCATTAATTTTCAGATCAATGTTAAAACGTCTAACTGTCTGCTAGATTTATGTAAAAAAATCAAGTACACTAATCTTCTGAGCTACTCTTGTATGGTTGCACTGAATGACAGTTTCTTGATTCATATTTTTAGTATTAGTAGGCCATGACCATAATCACCAGATAACGTTTGCTGAAGTAGGTACTTTGTCAATGTAAGACTAGCTTGTGATAATAGTTTACAGAAGTAGGGACGGGAGCCAAAAAACAATAACAAAAACACGACAGCTACTGGACAGGTATCAACTGGATGAGATGGGACTGCAGCCGATAAATCTGCAATATTCACTTGTGATGTGATACATGCAAGAAGGAAGCATCCAAAAGTTCAGAGAACAAGACAACATTGTGCACGAGGACTTCGGAGTTCAGAAGAAGAGCATATTTCTATACCCGGCTTTGCACGACAGGTCACTTGTTGCGATCGTCCTGGCAGGAAATATCCAATAGAAACGAATGGTAATCTCTATCCAATAGAAGACTTGGGAGAAGACTTGCAGATCAGGTAGGCCTGAGTCACTCTCTATCTGCACCTCATCTACTACACTCATTACTGAAGCTTTATGAGTACCAGTACGATTCCCCTTCAGATGAGTTACCCCGTTTCCTGCTACAAAAGGCATCATCTACGGTCTTACGTGCTATGCAAATCATTGCTCTGAAAAATGTCTATTGTATTTATCAGTCAGAATGGCATCGAATATGGTTGGACCAAACCACCTGACTAAGGGTTGAGTGGAAACCGACTTGCGCCTCACAAGTCACAATCGAGTGCACAACTTGACGAAGCAGCATGGCCCGCTGGCTGCTGCTCTCCGTTGACCAGTGACCACAGGGATTGGCTCCTGCTGCCACGAGAGAGCCCCTTGCTAAAGTTTAAAGACATAAGTGCAAAACAATTTGCCACTAGCGATATATATAACCTAAGTAATTAAGAGGCGGTTCAGCGAACGTGCCCGGGTGGTTAAGGCTCCTGAGCGTAACCGGACAGTCCTCGGTTTGAGTTTGTGGTGGGGCTCGTGCAATTGTGTGTTTGTAATAAAAAAGTTCAGAGGCCGTTCAAAGTTCTAAGCATAGGAACTGACCATATCAAAATTCAGATGGTGCTGGCTAGACCAGTCAAAGGGGAAGTACCATTGAAGCTTGAGGCCGCGGTTTAGTTTTAGCAGCCTTTGTATTCGAAGAAAAAATTAGCAAACGTCGATTCTATTATCTTATTCGCGTGAAATGAACCTCAATTTTACATACAACATATGTATATGAACAAAACTTGCTGTTTCATCTCTTTTGCTTGAAGTTATTGTGGGAGTTCTTTGAGCTTCTTCATGTTTAATGCAAAATCACAAGAACGCGAGAAAGACCAGGCTCTAGCTAGATAATAAAATGGCAGCATATGGTGAGATCATCCCAATGTATTGCTTCCCAAAGATAATCCAGCCCGAGGTAACACACGCTGCTTACCTCGAGAAGTAGCCGAGGAATTGGAGCAGAGCCGCCCGTCGGGGCAGGCGCACTGGAACGCAAGTTCAACGAACCTGCACTCCCCACCGCGCCCCGTGCACGCATCGCAGTCTCGTATCGGTGGCCACTCCAAGAGGAAACCCTCTCTGATCAATCGCTCGTAATCACGACCTGACCCCCGCACCGGCACGCTCACAGAGCTGCAGTTCGTCTGAACCCACTGCGGCCGGCTGCCCTCGCCGTCGGGCCTTTCAGAGATGTAAGCTCCCATTGTGTGGTTCGCACACAGCCGTGACAGTTGCTCGCCACGAGGAACCTCACAGTTGTACACGAATGTGAGGTTCTTGTTCGTGCGGCTGATGTTGAGCGGGAAGAGGGCGAGGCCGGAGGACACGTTGAAGTCCGGGATGTGGCATGTCTTGTCGCCGGCGAAGGTCGTCTCGACGGTCACCACCAGCGAGTTGTTGTCGTAGGAGATACTGTCGACACGGAAAAGTTGCTCCCTGAACGCTCTTGCGAGGTATGCGCGACCACCGTCGCAAGTCAGCTCGAAGGCCGGGTAACCGCAGTACAGCGGCTGCGTGCCGCCGAGCGAGAACGGGTACGTGATCATCATGTCCCCGCATCTCGCCGGCGCGCAGCTCGCGTTGCTGCCGGTCCAGTTGGTGGTGGCTACCGCCAAGCGCAGCAAGGAGGAGATGGGGAGCAGCACGGCGAGATGCATTGCGAGAAGGGAGAGTTGGTGGCTCTTGTTTGCATCTGCGCGGGGATGAAAAGGGAGGCGACTGACGTTTCTCCCTGCGGTCTCACAGTCAGATACTTGGAATTTGTTCCCGGGTTCTGCCGCGCACTTGCGCTCGCTTTCTCGACGGCCGGGTAGTTTCCACGAGACGGCCCAATTTTCCTTTTCTTTTCTTTTTGAAGGGCCAGGAGGCGTTGGCTATTCTTGAGAAAGGGGTGCGTGTCGAGGGTTGAGCACAGATGGGTAGCCTCTTTAGTGACGGGCGTACCAACCGAGCAGAGCTTGGTTCGTTGCATGTCAAACCCTTCCTTTTGAGTCTTCTCGTGCAACTCGTATAAATCTATGGATCAGTAGCACGTACATATTTTTTAATAGAAATAAACATCACAGCTATACAACATATTAGAAAATTAAAACGAAAGCGACCAACTCTACATGTAACTTAGAATGCGGACAAAACCTATCTTTCCTACTCTTCCTTTTCACATTCGACGAATTAGTATCAGGTTCATTTGAATATAAATATAGTAAGATTGAGTACATAGATTTACCTCAAAGGAAATAAGTAAATGCAAAATGGTAGAATAAGGATAATACCATAAAGTCTTTAGGTTTTACGGAAAGTCGGTTTTGATGCAGGATTCAGTTTACAAAGACTTCTCAAAAGTAGTTGAGAAAAACAGAGTTGAGTTTAAGATTATAGGGGTTGTTGGCACCCTAGAGGAGATACGACTCATCCTGCCAATTCCCAAGTTTACAATTGGTGGACACCCTGTCCTCGCTAACTCAAAAGACGCACAACCTGCACTTTCAAAACATGAGCACACTGGCTACTCGCGCGTCAAGGAATACTGACTCCATTAAGCTAATCATTAAGATTAAACCATAGTATCGTTCATGACCGTGGACACGATTATTCGAACATATTTACACTCTATAGAAACTATACAATTTTATTCACACGATATGCACCGATCAACACCACTATCGTGGTTGCAACTGGCATAACGCATACGAACCAGCATTGCCATAGGACTAACATGGGCCTAAAGCAACGCATCCCATTTAAATATGGCTCGAACACAACCCTTAACATAGTACCATCCGGACCTCAGACTGCGCATAGTCCGAATCTTTTTCTGGTTTGCTGCAACCCGTACCTCCTAGGTAGGCATCGAGCCAAATGCTAGTGAGGCCTGAGACCAAATCCTACACGATGGTCGCTAGATGAGATGTAAAAATGAACCGGTTCTTATGTGATCAAGTTGAATGTCTCTTAGCAAGGACACCTCATGAATGAACCTTGCTCCTAAGGTAATTCCCGCCAATATGGGGTATCTTACTCACTTCCATCGAATAAATTTTTGGGATTTTCTTTAACACTTCGCTTATCCCACACACACATCAAGCACACAACATTTTGCACTTTTCAAAAAAATCATGATTAACACAAGTTATCATCGATTTTTTTATTAAGCAGAGCAATCCTAAGCGTGCTAGTAGGCAACCTATCATCCTAACAATCAATATATTTGATATTGAGGATCTTCTAGAGTTTCAACAAAAATTGAGATAAACAATTTTACACATGTGCAAGCTGGGTCATAACTACCTCATCATTTTTAAATTAAAGTTAATAGCTTAAGCATGCATATTACTATAGTTTGAAATAAGACTCTACTGATTGTGTTTGAAATTATAGACTCAACATGATCACCGATGTAGGACTTGCCTTCGTTATAGTCCTTGTTTGCTTTTTCTTCATACTTCGGGTCTTCCTCGAACGCTTCTTCCTCTAACATGTGCAAACAAATGACAATAAGCACTTACTCAAACAATCGAACAAAAATCTAGGTCAATGGCAACACATACACCAAATTAATAAATTATATAAAATCTAGTTAGAACGGAGAAGAAACGAACTTTGAAAGATTTGTCTGGAGGTTATTCAGGAAAATAGAAATAGGGAATATTCCTAAAATATTCTAAGTTCGACTTGCGACTTTACTCGATGGCTCAATGGCTTGACTCATTTAAATGGGCCTCACATGTCAGCATGGTGAGAGTATAAGGGAGGGAGTGTCCGAGCAACGACTTATGGTTGGCTCGGGCAGATTGAGCGAGAGAGAGGGGGAAACAGAGAGGAGGGAGGCGGTGGTGTGGCAGGGGCAGATAGTTGAAGATTGAAGATCAACTCATTAGATAGTCCGATAATAATAGAGATAGTTACACTGGAGTATTTATAAGGAAAAGAAGAGAAGGTTCAACTCACCGAATGGTCCGATGTGAATGGGATGCACACCGAATGCTTACACTGGAGCATTGTACACAAAGATGCTACAAAGGCGTGGATTAACTCAAGATAATTCACTGGATAGTCTGGTGATAGAGATGAAGTATACACCGAAGTGTCTGGCGTTCGCAGTGGCTTTGAGTAGGAGTATAACGGCTAATTTCTATTGGTGTATATGCCAAATGGTCCGGTGCTTATACCTTTGTTGTTACCGGATCATCTGGTGTTAACAGTAAAGTTGAGTCATTGGGGGCAAACACTAGTTGGCGGGTTTGAAGCTATAAATACCCATCCACTCGATCATTTAAAGGTGCTAGAGTTCAGAGAAACACACAGACACTTAAGAAAACATCCAAACCACTAAAGTTCTTAAAGTGATCATCCAAGGCAAATTAAGTACAAGATTAGTGAGTGATTAGTGCTTATAGGACTGGAGAGAGTGTTTGTAGGTGATTGCTGCCTAGAAAGTGGATCAAGAAATGATCCTAACTTGTACCAAGTGATATGCTGACACCTTAGAGTATTGGTGACTCATCGACAACTTGAGCCGGAGTTGCTCAAGCTTGTTAACCGTCGACTTGGTGTGGAGCGATGGCAAGAAACGTGTACGGAGATGTGGAGATCCTTACCTTGGTGGCTCAAGCTCCGAAGTGGTTGCTACGGCAAGTAGACCGGAAGAGAGGCTTGTGGTGAGATCTTGTCTTGGTGGCTCATCCGACTTGAGGCATTGGTGGCTCAAGAGTCGTGACCAGGTGTCATCCATGAGCATATCATTGGTGGATCTTCAATGTGTACTAGGGGTGATATTTATGTCATCGATACCACGGGATCAAAATCTCTTATGCCGAGTTTGATCTCTCTATCTTATTTATATTTTTGCATTTACATCTTTACAATCTACCTTTGCGTATTTACCTTCATAGGGTAGTTTATTATGATTGGCTATAGGTTACAAATCTTTTGAACGGTAGAGTAGACATACTAGATAAACATAGAACACATTTAGATAAAAATTGATGTAGGTTTATCTTATGAAGTTTTTAGTGTCGGTTAGGTTTTTAAGTGTCTTAATTCACCTCTCCTCTTAGAACATCACTAAACCTCACAAATGGCCTAGGTCGCGGCCCGTGTTCTGCCCTTAATTTTCCTGTAGCTCCCATAGGCCATCAGACTTTGGTACGCCTATGCCTGGACGTGGCCCGGGTCTTAGGCTAGGCCTAGCTCTGCCCATGTGGGACAATGGTGGAGGGCGGCGTTGGCTCTAATGATTGGCCAAACGGAAATTGCGGCCTCAGGAGATGGAAGATCTAGGGTTGGGCGGAGAGTTCTGACAGATTGGTGGCTACGGTGGTAGCGGGGGTGGCTGACAATGACGACTGCGGAGGCCCAGGTACGAGGTGCTTGAGTAGGGTTAACGTTGCAGGGATCTCGGCTTGGGGTAGGAGGAAATGGAGGATGAGGGGGGTGCGGTGCTCACCGGTGGCAAAGGGCCTTGAGCTCGGGTGGAGTGGTGGCACAGTGGGTTTCAAGAGGAGGATGGGTGGTGCTGCTCGGGGTGTTGAGAGGAGCAGGGAACTCAACCCCTTTGATAGGCGACCGGGGTGAGGGAGAGGTGGTGACCACTGTGCTGGGATTCGTGGCGATGGCATGTGCGTGAGTAGGGCAACATGATTCATGGAGTGATGGTGTTGGGCGCGCCCAAGAGTGAACAACTGCGATAGAATCGAGCGACGCGGCAATGTGCCGTGCCCGACGGTGACAGAATTGGACCAGAGAGAGTGAAGATGAGAGAGAAAAATGAGTCAGGGAGAAAATTTATTTTTATTTGTTTGGTTTTCTCTCTTCTCTCTTTTTTTTGGGTTGTTGTTGTAGGGTCTCACGGATGTGACGTTGCATGCCAATTTTGAACATGCACGCAACAACAGCTGTATCACAAATCAACAAGATTGATGTTGTTAACCAGTGGCGGAGCTTGAAAAAAAAATAGGGAGGGGTGGGCAATTTAGCAAGAGCTCCGATTAGCGATTAGAGATCAAATTAGCCATTTAAATTAAGTGCTTCTTTAATAATCTTTCAAAATTAGAGAGCTCCCACTTTGACCCCACTAACCTCTGCCACTGTTGCTAACCACTCTTGGGAAATTTTGAATGAACAAGATTAGTTTTAGTCGCATCTCCTTTTGCTAAACACACCATGCAGACAGACGAATCCTTGTACCACACCGCGGTATCGACTCTCGAGTCCATAGTCCACACTCTGCAGAGGTCTTTCGTCACCAAACGAGCCTAGCCCAGAGTGCTGCCAACAATCAAGTGCACGACTGACCAGAAATCTCTCCGTTTGTTCACTCGACAAGCAGCAAACTGCTGAAAACCACGCACACAAGCCTAGGGGCTTGTGGCGAGTCTCCATCAACTCTTCCGTGGAAGGGACGGCGTCGCAGTCGGCATGCGGTCGCGGCACGGCTCCGCGCAGCAAAAATAATCTCTTTAGACCGCCATTGCCACAAGATTTCTCTGTGTATTTTTATCCTTATTTTCTTTTGATTATAGATGGTCCTTCTAGATGATAACAATGCAATGATAGTAGTTAACTTCGTTGCCCTGGGAAAAACGGAGCACTTAGAATACAAAACTGGCATTTAGGAGTACTAAATGACACGTGAGAAAGTGCTACTTAAGCAAAATTTGTTGACTTTGAACAAGACCCAAGACTTCACGAGAGGCTCGAGACGAAAGAACAGTATAGAATATAACAATTTGCAAACTGTCAGCTCAATCATAACAAGTTACTTCCTGTTCAATAATGTAAGATATATTTTATTTTAAAAAATCATTAAAAATAAATTTTAAGTGTTTTTCTTATAATATATTATTGATTACTATAAATCAAAATCATATTAAAAATATTTTAAAATGCAAATCTATTAAAACAAAATTGGTATATAAACATACATATAATTTAACTAATTACCTATCAAAATTTATAAAGTTTGAATTTTTTAAAACAAAATATACCTTACATCCTTAAACTTCTTGGACGGAGGGAGGACTACACGGTTACACTACACCGTTGGTTCCCAGTACAAGACGAACGAAATGTTTTCACTGGAAATACAATATACAACCACAGACTCCAGATTAAGCGTAATCACTCAGGAATAGGCGGATTCAGGATACTACTTCGCCCGGAATAGGCTCGGATCGGTCATGGCACGCACAAATCAATTGGAGCCCTCATGATTCCGTGGTAACTTGGGCAGAATGGAAATCAACTAGTCTGGCTACAAGGCACAATTGAGAAGTCGAAGAGTTCGATTCCAAGTGATCCCGAATTCCTGATATGTGGCATACTGGCAGGGATTTCATTTCCGTTTTGAATTTTTTTCATTCATGTTCGGAATTACTGAAATTTGCTAATTCTGGAAAATTTGCTTAATTAGTTAGCTATGGAGAGGTAGGGAGTTCAAACCCCCAACCCTTAATAAACTTTATTTTCTTTTTCGTCAAGTTGTGGGCTCGTAGCCGAGAGCACTCCACCTCAGGAGGAGGTCGTGCATGCGCGCGAAGGATCTTTCCACCACACTATCCAATTTTTTTGGTTCCTAGGGTGCAATTTACCAATTTAAGTGCTGAAAAAAAATGAAAAAATCAAACAAACCCGAATTCTTTCTACCAAAATCATATTTTTCACTCATGCCCGGAATAACCGAATTCAGGAAATTTCGGTTAGATTCCACCGAAATCAAAATCCTACTGGCATGGCATTCTAAGCCAAGTTGAAAAGTCAATGTGACCTTTCCCTATATCTGTATGAATCCTAGGCTCCTAGCTCAAGCATTCCCATATATGGTAACGATGTTTTTGTCAATGAACGCCAAAGTCCAAACTGCATCAAAATTTGCCAATCTTACCTTACAACCATGGTGAAATAAACTCTTCTCGTCTCAATTCCTATGGAAAGTTTCCACTGCACAAGAAAAACCTAAAGCACAGCAATGCATCCCAAGTTGCTAGTGTTGCAAATCTTGGCCTCCTTGCAGCTGCTGACCACCGCCGTCAATGTCACCACCACAGACACCGGCTGCCCGCCGGCGACATGCGGGAACCTGATCATCACCTACCCTTTCTGGCTGGGCGGCCGGGACACGTCCTCCTGCGGCCCGCCGGCGTTCCAGCTCACGTGCAACAACTCCGCGTCCGGCGCCTTCCTGAGCAGCTCCTACATCAAGATCCTCCACATCGACTACGGCAGCCGCTTGCTCGTGGCCGTGCACGCGCTCCTGGCCGCCGACGCCGACAGGTTCAGGATCAGCCCGACCGACCAGGAGCCTACGTCCTGACCAGGTGCATCGGGACGCAGCCGCCCGGTGCGGTCCCCGTGACCAACTGCAGCGGAAACAGCAGCCGCAACTTCGTTTACCTTGGGGGAAGCTATGGCACGGCCGGGCCACCAGTGAACGACGGGCTCTGCGAGCTCTCAGTGTTCCTGGTGGTCGGGTCGGAGGCGGAAGGCGCGACGGCTGCCAGTTACAGACAGCTCATCAAGGACTGGTTCCGGTTGGAGTGGGAGCCTGTCGGCGACTGTAACGCCTGCAGAGCAAGCGGAGGCCGGTGCCGGTACGATGCCAACACGGCGGCGTTTGCGTGCCTTTGCTCGGACGGCGGCCTACGGGCGTCGACTTGTGGCGAGGTAAACATTAAGCCACGGATGTATAGTAAAGTTGTAAATATTCAGAACTTTATTTCAGAACATGTAATGTCCCTCATGTGCATGTGGTCCATAATCTTAGTTTGATTCAACATTCAACAAGTTTTTTTAAAATATATTTTGATTTAACATGACAAAGTTACATGTTTTGACCGCAGATGGCAAGCACAAGAGCAAGTTAACCTTGATTGGTGAGCATTCTTCTACATAATACAGTGTAATCTAGTCAAGCAGAGTTCTATGTACCTATGTAAATTTACAAGTTGCATCATGCTCAGTTGCTCACATTCTGTCGCACTTTGTTTTTTACAAAAATACTTTCAGTGTCGCTGTCTGCTGCGGCTAGCTTCATTTTCATTTGTCTTGCTTGGCTGATGTATCGTCAGAGGCAAAAATTCAGATCAGCTGTCTTCCAAGTGTACTCTACGAACAGATCAGATGCAGAAGAAGTACTAAGAAAATGTGGATCTCTTGCTCCAAAAAGGTACAAGTACTCAGAGCTGAAGAAAATAACTAGTTCTTTCAAGGAAAAGCTCGGAGAAGGTGGCTGTGGTGTGGTGTTCAAGGGAAGCCTTCGAGATGGCCTAATGGTTGCCGTGAAGCTCTCGAAAGGTTCCAAAGGCAACGGAGAGGATTTCCTAAACGAAGGTATGAGCATTAGTCAGACATCTCGTGTTAACATTGTCACCCTACTTTGTTTCTTTTTAGAGGGACCCAAGCGGGCGCTTCTCTTCGAGTACATGCCCAATGGTTCTTTGGAGAAGCACATTTATTCAGAGAGTTCCAAACTTGCCATTGGATGGGAAATTCTGCTAAAAATTGCAACCGGTATTGCACGAGGGTTGGAGTATTTACACCAGGGATGCAACACTCGCATCATCCATTTTGATATCAAACCTCATAACATACTTCTAGATAACGAATTCTGTCCAAATATTGCAGACTTTGGTTTGGCAAAGCTATGCCTCCTCAAGGGCAGCATACTTTCGATGGCAGAAACGAGAGGAACCGTTGGTTTCATTGCACCAGAAGTGTTCTCTAGGGGTTTTGGAGTGGTCTCGACAAAATCAGATGTTTATAGCTATGGAATGATGCTCCTACAAATGGTTCGAGGAAAAAAGGAAATGAAAGAAGATGCAAGCAACACTAGCGAAACATTTTTTCCACATTGGGTTTATGATCATCTGGTGAGGAAACTGCAGAGTTGAAGTTGCACATGGAACTGAAGAGACTGTAAGAAAGCTGAGCTTAGTTGGCTTGTGGTGCATACAAATGACACCTGAAGCCCGCCCTTCCATGAGCAGAGTTATAGAGATGTTGGAGAGGAACATCGATGAATTGGAAATACCGCCCAAGCCGTTCCTCTGCTCTCCATCGCAGTCAACAAATGTTTCATCCTATACGTCTGTGGTGGTTATGATGTCATCGTCATGATATGCATCAGGTTATCATGGCATAAGCATGACAATAGGATAGTATTAGTTCTCTTTTCTTTGTTGTCAGGTGTATATATGTAACCTTTCAAGGCTACAGTGTCAACCTCCTTGTATTTTGCGTTTATGTGGCTGTATTCTGAGATGTATATTCGAGCTGATGCTTTCTTATCCCCTTAGGCTTCACTGTGAAATGAAATCTCCAGCAAACATAGATTCTTCTCCAAAATCTAGCGGTCATGAGCTCCTTTCCTTCATGCGAGGGACCCTCTGTAGACCAACTAGTCAAAGAAGCCCAATCTTACCATCCTTTTCGGTTCATGTGTTTCGGCCAGTACACAGTCCCGCTTACAGACTTTTACTCACCGTTTCCATATATCATTCTTCCCTCTTCAGTTATATTACGTCACTAGCAACTTGTAGGTCCGAAAATAACAACTAAATGTGATGGATAGGCGTCTTACCAACTTTTTAGATAATTTTTTTATAATCAATCACTCAACACGTCTTAAAACAATACATGAAAGCAAAAACGTAAGAGAAACACGTTGTACCAAAAGATCCTCTAAGAAAGCATAGCTCTCGTAGATGAAATTGAACACTAGATTCCATTAAAAACCAATACATTCGTCATCGCACATAAAAGCTTACAATTTAAGAAAGAAACACTTAAATCCTAGGAGATAGTCACTGGATGCAGAAACTCTTCAAGTTGATGATTTAGAGGCAAATGAATTTAAGAACAATTCTGAATGTAAATTTTATATCTCTAGCAACCAGAAGAACCACTTCAACATGGTGAAAATTTTCAGCTCTAAAACCAAAACGAAAATCACAAAAGAAAAACTGAAAAACTTACAACGAAACAAGGGAGTCAATAGAGAAAAACTAGAAAGAGATGAACTCAAGCATAAGAGGCAACATAAACTTCATTACCTGTAAAGAACAATCTTATTTTTAGCAGATTACAAAGTATTTTGTATAAAAAAACTCTCACCTAATATATAAGCTAAACACTAATCTCGCTCTCCTAAAACCCTACCACATAACTTTCAAATAGCTAGCTCAAAGGGCTCAACTAGCCCCCCTCTATTTATAGCATAGTTTTCTTGACTCCTAAGTTTCCTAGATTGTTCTAAAATACCTTTCTATTCCAATACACTCCTACCTACCATCGAGGGTATTTTCGTCCATCTTTTTTCTCGTCCATCGGATGGTCGTGGCGCTTTCATGACTTAGTTTCGTCTCGACATAAGTTTCGCGATGATGCCACGTGTACTCCTCCTTCTCATGGTTTTGAGGCAAAACCGCGAAACCACGTTGCACGCTTCTCAAAGCATGACTCGCCACCACTTGCTTATACATTAAGCAAGCCTCATGATGTCTACATGTGTACTCCGTGTTGCGATCTTGACCACCGATAAGTCTCTCCTGCTTTCGATTCCTTGGACCGTCTTGTCACTTACACCAATATCCTTTTCGCTTGACTTTGTCAACACGTTGTCTTCATTCGCATTCTCACGCTTTGCTTGCTCTCCACGTATACAACTAGGATCATCCTTGACTCCGTCCGACCTCCTTGATCATCCGGCATCCAGCACCCTGCTTAGCCTCGATCATCTCACTATCGACCACTAAGCTGCATCCATCATCTACACATCATAAAACAAGCAAACACATATCTCCATCTCCATTATAGATTAGTCAAAATCAAAATCTTCAGTTGAAAGCACATCATAGAAAAAATCGTAAACACCAGATGATCCGACGTATATTGCCCTCTGATTACCCGACCATCCAGCGTGTGCAATACTTCCTTCACTGACACACTCCTGGTAAACCCGCCGGTGTGCACACCTTTAATCGCTGGATCATCTGGCATGTATATTCTCACCAGACAAGCTTTGCATCCTCTCTGAAAAAAATTAGTCTGGTGTGAACATCCTCCATCGCCGGACCATCCGGCGTATAGAATTACATCAGACATGTTTTGCAACCTATATGAAAAAATTAGTCTGGTGTGTTGTGCTACCCATATCCGAACTATCCGGTGTTTTAATGGATTTTCTCTACTGAGTCAAAACCCTCTGGCGTGACATCTTCCTGAGCGTCGGACCATCTGGTGAGGCAAATTTTTCTTACTTAGAGACAAAAATGATAACTCCATTTTCTCTACACTTTTGGTTAGTAATGATCATAATTACAATATATAGATATGCTTATATAATCCAAAAATCATCAAACCAAATTAACAATCTTGTCAATCACTCATTATAAATAAACAAATCACATTTCAACTTGGTTTCTCACAACTGCATACGTGTTTCACACACGTGGAATCAATTCAGAATATAATAATGTATGGAAGGTAAATATTATATATCTAAGTATAGAAGACAAATAATGAGATATTGAATGTATTTTTAGAATGTATGGAAAATATCTAGATATGTAAAACAATTAATGTGAGATTAAATATATTTTTGAAAGGCGAAACGGGAAGAATCTTTACACGGTGATCGTTTGACCAGCTTGAGTGAATGGTGAAGATTGTTCGATTGCGTTATAACTCGTATATTTTATAAAAGTATAGATATATATTTTCCCATAACCCTCAATAATTCACCTTGTTGGTCAGGGCAATTGCCAAAACCTTCTTATGCCCCGATGGCTCAGAGCTTGTTGATTTTGTTCGTCTACTCGGTGTGGGCAGCCTGGTCGTTACCATTGACGCTTGCGACCGCGGTGGTGGCCGCAGACATGCGAGGAGGAGAGCGCTGCCCTCCCCTGCTATGCGGCAACATTACCATCTCCTCCCCGTTGGGGCTCGTCCCGGAGCAGGCGTCAGAGACCAACTGCGGGGTGCTCGGGTTCCAGGTCCTTTGCCCGAACAACACCCCGTACCTAGGGTACTATGAGGGTTCTTATTGGTTTCAAATCCTCAACATCTTCTACGACAACGCCTCCTTGGTCATCGCTGATGTCCACAAGCTTCAATACTTCAATAGCTACGGCTCCAAAAGCTGCCACAGCCCGAAGTCCAACAGCTCCTCCAAGCTTGGGTCCGTTTTCCATTCTCGATCAGCCATGTTAATCAGAGAGAAATTTTACGTGATCTCAGAGTAATTTAGGATATTTATTTTTTTAATCGAATGATTCAGATCGGTTAGAATACTCTCTATTATTCAGAGGTAATATAGGGAGTATATGATAGTAGTATAAGAATATATTTGGAAAAAAAAAAGAAATAGCCGTCTCCCAGCTTCGTCGCCCCCGCCGCTCCTGCACGCCGCCGCCGCTCGCGAGCTGCGAGCTCGCGCACGCCTCATCATCTACAACTGCACCGGCGCCTGGCGGGGGAACCTCATCTTCTACAACTGCACCGGCGCCTGGCGGGGGCCTTGTGGAGACGACATGCCGCAACAGAACGTTTGTTCGCGTCAGAGGCGCTAGAATGAGACGGGCGGCTACGGTATCTTCTTTCTGGAGGGCTCCTCTGGAGATAAGGCAAGGCAAACGCAAGCAGCTACTAGGAACTCAACAGTGACGGCTTCCTGTTGACATGGCAGCTGCCGTCGTTGGCGCCATCAGCAGGTGAGTTAAGATCACTCTTGAACCTATTATTAAGAATTCAAGATAACTAAATAGGGAGAACCGAGAGCAATGCATGCATTTCTGTCATAGAAATTGCGATTCTACTCGTGCAAGAAAATATCTGGAAACACTGATGCCGATCGCTGACTAGTCAGATTTTTTTCCCCGTGAAGGGACTAGTCAGATTGAATTCACTTGGGAAAATAATTAGATGAGACTGAGCAGCCTTGGAGGAGACTAAAGACTTGACCTGGTCACCCTCCCATACCAGCAACCTTTTCTTGCTCCTACTAAACCTCCCGGTGATCGCGTTCTGTGGTCTCCACTATTCGGCCGCCTATTCCGAAATCTGCAGTGCGCAAGACTTCAATGCTGAAGCCATTACTTCCTCTCCACATCGTAGCATTTCTGCTACAGATATCGATAGCTACGACCCAAACAACACAACCTGAGCAGCAAGGCTGCTCGCCCAAGGAATGCGGGGGCCTGGACATCCCCTATTCGTTCTGGCTAGAGGAGCCCGGCCGGCCGTCTTGCGGGCCGCCGTCCTTCCAGCTCAAGTGCAACAGCAGCGGCGTTTCCTGGAAAACTCCCATGTTCCAGTACTATCGGGTGCTCAACATCTTCGTCGACAACAGCTCCTTCCATGTGGTCGACGATAACCTCCCACTCGCCACCGGCTGCCCGGCGCCGTCGTTCAACATCACCTCTGGTATCGGGTTGGGGCCATTCCTCATCAGCAAAGCCAACAAAGTGCTCATCTTCCTCTACAACTGCACCAAGCAGGAGGCGGAACCACCGGGATTTCGCCCTATGTCTTGTCCAAAGGAATCGTTCGTTCGCCTAGACGACGAGTTCGACGGCCACCGCATCCAGCGGGAAATACCGCCGGGCTGCCGCTTCTCAGTGGTTCCAACACTTGGGGCTCCTGATGGGAATGGGGACGACTACGTTGGCAGCATGAAGCACGGGTTTCTCCTTGAGTGGACGGGGGTGTCAGGGGATTGCCCCGAATGCATGGCAAGCGGCGGGAAATGCATGTACAGCGACAACGGCCTGGGTTTATAGGAGCGCTGAAGTCTTGGCAAACCTGCACCTAGATCCCACTTCTTTATGATTGAGGGGTTTCACTTGGGTTTTGTTATCCACTAAAATGAGTGACGAAGGAGGACAGGGAACAAACTCTTAAGAGTTAGGCCATGTGGGTCGCTATGGATAGTGAATTTGGTATAATAGTGATAATATCTTTTAGAGGAGCCAATTGGGGAACATAAGGTACCCACCGATCCTCTAATCTCTAATCGTGAGAGGGTATGTAAGTACCATTAGGTTCACCAATTAGCCTCCTTTGATGTTTTGCATTTGCTGTCTTTTTCTAGGGATGGTTTCATCTAAAGTGCATAGCATATAATGTTTTTAATCTTATTTTTGAAGAGAATTGGAAAATCTATACTCTTATATAATTCATCAGTTATGGCTGATTCGAACGATCTCCACCATCCAGAGTTCATCAAACTATCATCGTGCTAAATTAGACCCCGTTTTCCTTCAAAAAATACTATCAATTACCTTTTATTTGTCTTCCATACTAGACGTCTCCTTCTATCTGGTAATTCATCATGTTTCAACATTATTAATTACACAGTGTTACTTACACGCTTACTATCTTATTTAAACCACCAAGTATAACAGGGTTGCACTCTTCAGCCTAGCATGCCGTTTTTGCTAACCTATAGAGCCCCTAAACATATTATTTGGGAGTTTAAATATTTTATTGTAACATCAGAACTATGGCTTTAGCTGACAATAGCCAAGATTCCACTAGATATTTCCCCCCGCATGAATATGTTCGCACTTATCCAGCAAAAAGCTAATGTTACCTTTGGGAGCAAACATTCCTAGGATATTGATGGAAACATTTGTTTGAGACATTCTGTCAAAAAAGAGCGAGGTGGAACGAGTAGGAGACTACAGACCTATCAGTCTAATCAATAACTTTTGCAAAGATCATTACCAATATGTTGGCAAACTGCCTCGCCCCGCATCCAAATGATCTAGTTTTCAAATGCCAAAGTGTTTTCATAAAAAAAGAGATGCATTTACGATAATTTTCTATATGTGCAGAACGTGGTCAGAGAGCTACACAAAAAGAAGCAGCCGGCTCTGCTCATAAAGATAGATATTTCAAAAGCATTCGATTCCGTAAACTGGGCATATATACTAGAAGTCCTCCAAGCTCTAGGGTTTGGGCAACGACGGCGCAACTAGATCACAAGTATGCTGGCCACAATATCATCACGAGTACTTCTCAATGGCAAGCCCAAAAAACCAATTAAGCATGCTAGAGGCCTCAGGCAAGGTGACC
This sequence comes from Phragmites australis, assembly GCF_958298935.1. Classification (NCBI taxonomy): domain Eukaryota; kingdom Viridiplantae; phylum Streptophyta; class Magnoliopsida; order Poales; family Poaceae; genus Phragmites; species Phragmites australis. Next base: position 5,764,085 of record NC_084922.1, read on the forward strand.
CTCTCTCCTCGATGCTTTTCATACTAGCAATTGACCCTCTACAACGCATTATATCTATGGCGGCTCAAAGAGGCATCATCAACTCGATCCTTCAAAGAAGGACACAATTAAGATGCTCACTATATGCTGATGATGTGGTGATATTTGCAAACCCTGACTAGGCTGAACTGATAGCACTCCAAGACATCCTACAGACGTTCGGAAGTGCTCGGGCCTAATAACAAATCTGAACAAAATAGAAATATTTCCAATAAACTACCACGAGTTGCCGATCGAACAAATTTTACAGAATTTTCCTGGAAGGCTGAAAGAATTCCCGGCCAAATACCTAGGGCTACCACTACATAAGAGAAAACTGAGAAAGGTCGATATACAACCGATGCTGGACAAAATGGGTGACATGTTACCAAGATGGAAAGGAAAGATGCTAAATCTTCCAGCAAGAGAAACACTAGTTAAAATTGTCCTCTCCTCTCAACCAATTTATCAATTCACGGTGTTCCCGCTTCAGAAATGGCTGTCTAAAAAGATTGATAAAATACGACAAAGTTTCTTATGGAAAGGGGAAGAGCCAGAAAAGGTTAATGGTGGCCATTGTCACATAAATTGGAATACGGTTTGCAGAACGAGGGCGCTAGGAGATTTGGGTATCCTTGACATTCAGAAATTCGCTTGGGCCCTTCGAATTAGATGGTTCTGGTTCCATTGCAAGAAGGATGATTGGCCATGGAAGGGTATGGCAATCCCATGTAGCCAGGACGACAAGGATCTTTTCAACACTAGCACAATAGTAACTCTTGGAAATGGAACAATGGGCCTCTTCTGGTCGTTGAGCTGGGTGCATGGGCAGGCACCGCGAAATATAGTGCCAGACCTATTTACAAAAACAAAAAGAAAAAAACATCACCGTACAAAAGGGGCTCACAAACCACAATTGTATGAATAACCTTGGAGCCCTAACCACAAAACAGGAACTCCATCAACTGGTCCAGCTCTGTGAGGAAATTCAAGCATTCTCCATCAACGACAACTCCCGTGATCAGTTCAAATGGCGTTGGACAACGGATGGCGAATACACGAGCAAAAGTGCATATCACATCCAGTTCATGGGAAGCAGCAAGCGTTTCAATATGAACTAGATCCGGACAGTAAAATCTGAGCCAAAATGCAAGATGTTCACATGGCTGCTAATCCAGAACAAAATTTTGACAGCTAACAACTTGAAAAAAAGGGGATGGCTAAATAATAGGACTTGCAGGCTTTGTAATAGTCAAGATGAAATGCTGGTGCATTTATGTAAAAACTGCCCTTTTGCCAGGCAAGTCTGGAACGAATTGGCGCGCTGGTACAATCTCTCAGGACTCCCTAATTTGCAAGACTTTGCCACAATCAAAGGATGGTGGAGAAAAGCCAGAGTTTGCTTCCAAAAGGAGACCAGGAGGGACTTCGATGACATTGTTTTCTATTTTTAGTGGAATTTATGGAAAGAGAGAAATAGGAGTGTCTTTCGAGCCAAGCAATCCAGTGCGATACAAGTTGCCTTCCAAATAAAAGAGAGTAAATTTTATAAACCTACAACTATTTACACCAAAGTATCACAAAACTACAATTTTTGAATCATATTTCACAAAACTACAACTATTTGTACCTTGAGTAACACAAAACTACAACTTTTCGCTTCCGGCCCACCCGTTAGGCACACATTTTCACAAAACTACAACATTTTCAGCTCGTGTGGCTGACGGGTGGGCCTAAAGCGAAAAGTTGTAGTTTTGTGTTACTCAGGGTATAAATAGTTGTAGTTTTGTGAAATATGACTCAAAAGTTGTAGTTTTGTGATACTTTGATGTAAATAGTTGTAGGTTTGTGAAATTTACTCAATAAAAAAAGATATACAACAGAGAAGAAGAGCTTTCATATATGAGTGAATGTGTGAACTCTGTCGCCTTTAGGTGCGGTCGATTTATTGGTTGATTAATCGTTGTACCAATAGCCTTTTTGGGGCATACAGCTGGTTATGAAATCCTATCTACGCCTAGGGGATGAGATGGATTCCCACCTATGTAAACCTTTCTATTTTGGTTTTTACTCCTTCTAATAAATTCTCGATAACTCTCGTACCGTCCTTTCTCAAAACATTTGTTTGAGAGAAGATACAAAGTACTCTTTTATTTTCGATGTGCAATCAAAGTTCTCAAACTTCAACTGCAAATGTAGGTAAACATATCTAAATTAACTGGGCAAAAGCAGTACTAATAGTGTCGTAAAAATCCTTGAGTTGTCATGTTCTTTCGTAGCTTTTGCCAACATATTCAGGTTGAAATTATAAGTCAAATTGTATCTAGTACACTTTTAAAAACAGAGGACATATCTAAATTAACTGGGCAAAAGCAGCACTCATAGTGTCGTAAAACATATCTAAATTACCAGTCAAGTGTTTGACAAAAAATAGTGAGAGATTATGGTGGGCTTGTTGGCCGACAAGAGCGTGTATTACCCGGAGCTGATCAGGCCGGGTATCCTGGACCAGTCACGTCACTAGCGCACGACAGTCGTCGCTTGCCCCGTCCATCGGGCACTTCGGAAATTCCCATGCGCGGATGATGATGGCCTGAATGTCCAGTCAAATGTTTCGGCCAGTACATACATAGGACTCCCTCACCGTCTCCATTTAGTCGGCCACCTGTGCCTTTCTTCCCATCGTCGATCGTCACTGAGATCATCGAAAACTCCTGATGCTCACATGGCTCCCAACTTGATGCTCTTCCTTGTCTCCTCGGTGTGGGCGCCCTGGACGTGTGCTTTGCCGCTGATGCTTGCGACGGCGGCGGACGTGCAACGACGAGAGGACTGCCCGCCGGTGCTATGCGGCAACATGACCATCTCCTCCCCGTTTGAAGTCGTGCCGGAGCAGGCTACGGTGACCAGGTGCGGCATGCTCGGGTTCCAGGTTCACTGCTCCAACAACACCCCATACCTCGGGTTCTACTAGGGTGCATATTGGTTCCAGATCGTCAACATCTTCTACGACAACGGCTCCTTGCTCATCGTCGATGTCCACAAGCTCCACGACTTCAGTAGCTCCGGCCCCAAAGGCTGCCACGCCCTGACGAACAACAGCACCACCAAGCTTGGTTTCCCATTCTCCATCAGTCCTGGCAATCAGAACCTGATCTTCTACAACCGCACCAAGGCGCCGGCAACGGCGGCAAGCGGGAGGCTTGTGGAGACGTTATGCCGCAACAACACGTTTGTTCGCGTCTCCCGAGCGTTACGATGGGTCGGGCAGCTACTTTCTGAAGGGCTGTGATGCTACCATCGTGCCGGTGCTTGCGAAGTCTGGCGAGGCGAACGCGAGCAACTACGAGGAACTAATCAGTGACGGCTTCCTCTTGACATGGCAACTAATCAGTAAGTTCACTCTTGGAACTAATAAAATCAACTTAGTCACAAAGTGCGGTGAGTTCAGGAATCTGAAATTGTGCGACAAAATTGCCTAGTCAATTCATAGTTCGTTTAACCTACAATGTGAGCGCTATTAACCTACAATGTGAGCACTATTAAGATACTGCAAGTGACATAGAGTCGCTATCGAGAATACCACAGCATGTTTATTGCGTTTTGGCATGGTCGTTGCAAATGTTAGGATGACTATAGAATCGGTGATTGGACAAAGATTGTTTTATTTAGAATTCTAGATTGTTTGCTTCAACTACTTGAAAAATATTTTCGGTTTTTTGGATTAGTACAGATATTCCATTGATGGGGACATTGGAGCCTACTGTATTCTAGCCAAATGCATTGGTTGAAGTATTCAATTTAACTATTTAACAATGATCCCGTACCGATCCATATTCCTATTTTTCTTCTAGTGATAGTTGACTAGAGAAAAATCGTTCTCGTAATTGCCAATCAATGCACTTTATTTTCTAAGCAAATAATTGAATAGCAAGTAATTGAATCTCTCCGTTGTGGAATTGAGCTTCTAAAGTTGAATCGAATACTGTAGTAAATTTAAATGGGGAGCAATCATACCCGAATAATGTGATTGTCAGACTTAAAGAGTTGTGGAACAGTGGCGTAATCACTCCAGTACTGCGAACCATTATCGTGAAGAGCGCACTGATAAATATCTTCTTCTTTTTTCTGAACAAAGGAGGAAAGAAGAATCAAGTGACGATTTCTAAGTTTTAACTCGAGCAATTTCGTAGAGAAGCTTTTCCTAGGTCTATCAGCTATCATGCAACGATGCAAACTACAGGCCTGATGGTGGAATCCTTTTCGAATACCGATGGGATCCCTACTTCCAGGCTATGCAAACCAGCGGGCCTGTCACAGTCAATTCCATTAGCACGGCATTAAGCAGAGTATAGCAGACTTTGACCAGCCTGCTGATAGCCTGATACTGTGGGTTTGGCCAACCTGAGCATCTCATTCGGTTTGCAGTGAGTTCAACGTGTCTACTGGTCTAGACTTTTCAGGCTTCACTTTGTTTTTTCCTTAATTTCAATCTTTCCATTTAGTTTCTATTCACGTATCATACTATCATGTATGTCAAAATTCCAAGGCCTAAATTAGAATGCACGCCTCTGCTTGGTATGCAGACCGAAAGGACCAGCCACTGTATTGCCCTTGCAACGTTAAAAAAAAAAAAAAAAAACTGTACTGTCCTTACAACTAATGCTTCCACAGACACACTTTCTGCAATATTTTTATAGGATTGATTATTTAGAAGTAAGAAAAAGTGGTGGAAACTTTGAGTACTCCACCAACCAAGTTTGGGTCCTCTTTGGCTCAAAAATTGGGTGCCTATTTTCTTCTTAATCCACAATCATTCCTCCTAGGTGATTTCTTTTTGTTAGTAAAACACTGCTACCTGCATATTGTTGGTGGGCAGAGGATCTCTTCCCCCGCAGGCCGCAGTATTGTTAATACTAGTGGTCATGATAATCGGTTTGATATGCAATCCAGTAAAAAACTAACAAAGTAGTTTTCCGCCACTATATTGAACGCATAATTTCTATGACTATGATTGTATCAAACATGAATTTAAGTGAGATGCTTCAATCAAAAGAAAGCCAAATATGTATCACCTGCCCTTCACCATCTAGCAATGTGTCTCCCTTTTCTCCTCTTGTATTAGTTCATCTGCAAAATATGGAAGCTTTAAATATTATACTCATTCCTTTCTTTTGGAAAACTTGTCAATATAGTACTAGTAATATTGTTTTTGTTAATTGATATTATGTGCCTTTCCAGGTAGCAAGAGTACAGGCAGAAAGATGATACTGATAGGTAATGCTATGTTTGGCCATCTTTCATATCGAATCATCTATTTCAATAATCACATACAGTTATTCTCTATAATAAATTACCTTTTGAAATCAGTTTGTAAAAGAGCATATAAGCACTACTTTAAAACTTATCTTGTTAACAATCATTTATACGTTGATTCCAAATGGAAATTAAGAACAAACAACCCTCAATTTATGCCTTCTGATACAACACTGGTCAATTTGGAGCAAAATTTGTAGCGCTTACCTTTTTACTACACTTGAACCCTTGCAATTCTTTTACAAGAGAATTATTGATGGTCATGGAAAACTAAATGTCCATAATATAACCTTTTTAAGAGGAAAAAACATCTGCTTTAATCTCAGTGTTGACGGCAGTAGCTGGAAGCTTGCTCCTTCCATGTATTTATGTGCTGATATGGCATAGAAAGGGGCAAAACCTATGTTTTCTCCTCGGCAAAACAACAAGCAGAAGCAACGAAAGGAACATTGAGGCCCTAATATCATCGCATGGATCACTAGCTCCAAAAATATACAAGTCCTCAGAAGCAACAAAGATAACATCTTCTTTTAATAATAAGCTTGGAGAAGGTGGTTATGGTGCGGTTTTCAAAGGAAGACTACATGATGGTCGCCTAGTTGCTGTGAAATTCTTGCATGACTCCAAAGCAAAAGGGGAGGAATTTGCGAACGAGGTTATGAGCATTGGCAGGACCTCTCATGTTAATATTGTTAGCTTATTTGGGTTTTGTTTGGAGGGATCAAAACAATCTCCTATATACGAGTACATGCCCAACGGTTCTTTGGATCAGTACATTGACTCAGAGAATCCCAAAGCAATTTTAGGATGGGAAAGGCTCTATGCAATAGCAGTTGGGATTGCTCGTGGATTAGAATACTTGCACCATAGCTGCAATACACGCATTGTCCACTTCGATATCAAGCCTCAAAATATCCTTCTTGACCACAATTTTTGCCCCAAGATTGCTGATTTTGGTTTAGCTAAACTGTGTCGTACCAAGGAGAGCAAGCTTTCAATGACTGGTGCTAGAGGAACAATTGGATTCATCGCTCCTGAAGTGCACTCAAGAACCTTTGGAGTGGTTTCAGCAAAATCAGACGTTTATAGTTATGGAATGATGTTGCTAGAGATGGATGGAGGCAGGAAAAATGTGAAATCAGTGGTTGAAAAGTCAAGTCAAAAGTATTTTCCAGATTGGATTTATGACCACTTTGCTCAAGATGATGTATTACAAGCTTGTGAAGTTACACGGAAGTTGAGGACATCGCCAAAAAGATGAGTTTGATTGGCTTGTGGTGTGTACAAATATTACCTATGCATCGTCCTACAATAGCTAAAGTTTTGGAAATGTTCGAAAGAGGCTCAGATGAATTGGACATGGCACCATGTCACGAGCAGGATTATTGGTGGACGGGTTACAGCGCAGATAGTATTTGAAGGTAGTTGAAGGTCGAGGCCCTGGACCTCGTCGGCACGGAGGAGCCGTGATAGGCAACCACGTCGGCGAGGCAGGGAAGGGATAACAATGGGAAAACTCGATTCTTCATTGATCTTCCGACTGCCGTGCCTCTGCTTATAAAGTGCTAGAGCCGGCCCTAACGAACCGAAGCTAACAAATCTTATCACTAACAACCGAAGCTAACAAACTAAAAGGAATTATCTCTATGATTGAATCTCTACGCCTGCTGTCGTCTGCTTCTTGCGTCTTTGATAAGTGAGGCCTCACATGACATCTCCCCCCCCCCCACCCCCGGGGACAATCAGCTCGTCCTCGAGATGAAATTTTGGGTAGAGCTAACGGAATTCATCTAAGGTGACCCATGACGCATCCTCCGCCGGCTGGCCGACCCACCGCACAAGTAGTTCATAGCGACCCCGGGCCAAGCGGCTCTTGATCACAGCTTCTGGTGTTGGGGAGGCTCGTCCGTGGCGAACAACAGGAAGAGGTTGTGTTGTCTCTGGTGGGGAGCCCGTGAACAGCTTAAGCAAGCCAACATGTAAAACGTCATGTAGTCGGGCGCCCGCTGGGAGTTCCAAGCGATACGCAACGTCTCCAACACGCTCCAATATCTTGAATGTCCTGTAATACTTTGGCCCCAGTTTGTCACGACCGCGAGCACCTAGTGAGGTGGTCGGACGATGCAATAGGTGCAACCAGACCCACTGGTCGACAGCGAATTCCAGCTCCCGGTGCTTGCGATCATAATAGTGCTTGTAATTTTGCTGGGCCTGCTCCGATCGTTCCCTGATTTCTACCAAAAACTCGTCACATGCCTTGAGTTGCTGATCGACGGCCGAAAGGCAAGCGTCCCCGTGCACGTAGGCGTGCACCGACGGCGGGTCACGGCCGTAAACCACACGAAACGGTGTAGTGCGGATGGAAGATTGATACGTTGTGTTGTAGCAAAACTCCGCCCACGGCAGCCAGCTGAGCCAGTGTTGTGGACGATCTCCAGTGAGGCAACGGAGATACATGATGATGATCTTATTTGCTGCCTCGGATTGACCATCAAACTATGGGTGGAACGCAAAGCTCAGATGTTGCTTGACCCCAGCGAGACGAAATAGCTCCCGCCAGAAATTGCTGGTGAAAACTGGGTCGCGGTCGCTAACGATGGAGCTCGGGACGCCATGGAGCCAGACGATGTCGTTGAAGAAGGCACGTGCGACTGAGTTGGCTGTGTAGGGGTGGGCGAGCGGCATGAAGTGGGCGTACTTTGAGAAACGGTCAATCACAGTGAGTATCACTGACTTGCCGTTCACTCGAGGGACCCCCTCCATGAAATCCATGGCGATGTCCGCCCACACCGCAGATGGTACGTCGAGCTGCAACCTGCTCGCCTTTGTTGCGCTGGCAGACCAGGCATGCGCGCACAAAGTCTTGGACCACGGTGCGATCGTTAGGGGTGTGGAAGTTAGCCCGTAGCCTGTGGAGGGTCTTTTGAACACCTTCATGTCCCATGCCATGCGCTCCGGCCAAGACTGCCTGCAAGCAAGGAGATGAAGCCGGCAGGAACACTCGACCACCAACCGTGACCAAGCCATCAACGATGCTCCATTTGGCCTGCCGTGCGCCGGAGTGTATGTCATCGCGTAAGGCCCGTAGGGTGGCGTCTGAGCTTGTCTCTTGACGCAGGTCAATGAAGAGGGTGAAACGGGGCGCGGGCAGGGCCAAAATCTCAGTTACGCCTTCTGTGTCACGTCGGGACAATGCATCAGCAACGACGTTGGTGCAGCCGGGCTTGTACTCGACTCGGAAGTCAAAGCCAAGCAATTTGCTGGCCCACTGGTGCTGTGGGATCGTCGATAGGCGCTGGTCGAGGAGGAACTTCAAACTGAAGTGGTCCAGGCGGACCATGAACGGGCGCCCTCACAAGTATGGACGCCAATGGCGTATGGCCTGCACCAAGCTGATCAATTCGCGCTCGTATGCCGCCAATTTGGCGTGCCTGGGAGTGACTGACCTGCTGAAGAACACCACCGGTCTGCCCCCCTGGTGCAGCACCGCTCCGAAGCCCGAGCCAGAAGCATCGCACTCCACGATGAATTCCTGTTCAAAGTTCAGCAACCGTAAAACTAGAGCCGTCGTGAGGGCACGTTGCAGCGCGTAGAACGCCCCCTCGGCCTCGGCCATCCAGGAGAATCCTTCCTTACACAATAGCTTGGTGAGAGGTGCTGCAGTGGTGCCATAGTCACAGATGAATCACCGGTAGTAGCCGGTCAGCCCGAGGAAGCCACGTACGGCGCGCACGGTAGACGTCACAGGCCAAGAGAGCACTGCCTGGACCTTCTGCTCATCCATGGTGACGCCGTCCGCCGAGATGATGTGGCCGAGGTATTCCACCGAGGTCGCCCAGAAGAAGCACTTTGAACGCTTGAGGACGAGGCGATGGTCTTGCAGTGTGCGTAGTACGATGCGCAAATGGCGAAGGTGATCCGACTAGGACAGGCTGTAGATCAAGATATCATCAAAAAACACCAAAACAAAGCGACATAAGAATTGTTGGAGCACATCATTGATTAAGGCTTGGAAGGTGGCAGGGGCGTTGGTGAGGCCGAAGGGGCATCACCAGGAATTCGAAGAGACCCTGGTGTGTTCGAAACGCCGTCTTCTCAACATCCTCCGGATGCATGAGGACCTAATGCTAGTCGGAGCAGAGATCCAGCTTTGTGAAGAACTTAGCGCCGTGCAGCTCGTCCAGAAGTTCCTCGACCATTGGGATCGGGAACTTGTCCTTGATGATCTTGTCGTATGCTCAGGCGAACATGATGGCCTAGTATAACGTGGTCGGTTGCTGCAGCGCGACGTCGGTCTTGAGGGGGTTGACGAGGCCGACGGTGAAGAGCTGGATTTGCTGACGCTCGGTGAGTTCGCCGTCGCGGCAAGCCAGAGCCAGGAACCAATCGCAGTAATCCGCCACTGATTCGATGCGCCGGAGTGACACAATCTCGCCTAAGGGGTTGTCCATCAGGGGAGGCCCGAAACGCGTGTTAACGAGCTGCACGAAGCGACGCCACGACGGCTCCCTCGAGTTGAGCTCCAATCTGTAATACCAAAGCTGGGCAGGTCCCGTGAGATGAACGACGCGTACCGTGCTCCGGCGTTCGTTGGTCGCGGAAGAACTGGTCACACCAGTTCAACCATGGCAAGGGGTCATCTTTGCCATCGTAGGTCGGAAAATCGAGCTTGTGGAAGCGCGCGGGGGGGGGGGGGGGTGGGAACCCGGCTGTCCGACGCATCGCCGGAATTGCCGCTGGCGTGGTCACGAGGATGGTGTTGAAGCACCGAGGCGGAGGCCTTGGTGTGGTCATCTATGATGCCCTTTCCGTGTGGAGAGGTGGTGCGGTCCTTGCTAGCTTCTGCCTCGGTGATGTTTGGCGGGTTGTGCTCGTGAGAGAGCAAGGTTGAGCACCGCCTGCTGCTAGCCTTGCTCGGCCACGATCTTCTGAAGCGTAGCCATGTGGGTAGGGAAATCAGCCATTGGTCGAAGCATGGCCTCCAGGCAGTCCAACCGGGCCGCCAAATCCTGCACGGTTGGCTCTGCTCCGGTAGCCATGGTGCCCCGAATCGAGATTGAATCTGATACCAGATTGTCACGAGCAGGATTATTGGTGGAAGGGTTACGGCTCAGATAGTATTTGAAGGTAGTCGAAGGTCGAGGCCCTAGACCTCGTCGGTGCGGGGGAGCCGTGATAGGCAACCGCACCGGCGAGGCAGGAAGGGATAACAATGGGAAAACTCGATTCTTCATTGATCTTCCGACTGCCGTGCCTCTGCTTATAAAGTGCTAGAGCCGGCCCTAACAAACCGAAGCTAACAAATCTTATCACTAACAACCGAAGCTAACAAACTAAAAGGAATTATCTCTAAGACTGAATCTCTACGCCTGTTGTCGTCTGCTTCTTGCGTCTCTGATAAGTGAGGCCCCACATGACACACCAAAGCAAAACTTCAGTCAAACACTGTAAGTTGATATTATCTCTACACATTTCTGCAGCTGTTCAGTACAATTTTCAATAAAGTTGATATATGCAACTATGTTTTTTCCTTTTTTTTCAGAGGAGATTCAGTTTACAGTTTGAATGCAGAAAGCACAAGTGCCAGCAGTCCTACCAAAACACAAGCTTATAGCGAAGCTCTAAAGATGGAGGAGATAAGCCTTGCCAATTCAGAAATCCTATGATGGTTACCAACTCTGTGAGACGGGCACCTATTCTAGAGTAAAACATACCCGTGCAATAACCTTGTATACGTACCTTGTTTATAGGTGAGGGTGTTCAAATCTGAAGTTACAGCAATACTTCTTTTCCAAAAGAAAAAGGCCACTTTCCTTCAAAAAAAGAAAAAGGCCACTAGCCTACTATAATATCTTGCGTCGGAAGTCATACATATAAAGGCCCCAAGATGGGGAAATATATATTGTCCAAGTATGCATAAATATTAGACATAATCCTAGCATATTTACATTTGTTGATTTACAGCTTATCACTTCTCCACTCATGCGCCGCGAATCCGCGATCCCCATACAGTTGTCCATCATCCAATTTTCCCACATTACAGCTATGGAATGATGAACCTTAGGCGGGCAACATCAAGTTAGATACTGGAGTGATGGCATGTTGAAATATGAGGGGGATGATGATCGTGGTCATGCCATGTAAAATGAAGCGGAAAGGGGCTTAGATTATGCTTGGATATTTGAGTTAGGTTTCAGATACCGGTGCATCATTTCTGAAGTCTTATCAGCTAATCATAAGGGCGCACCCACATTCCAAAAGTCGTCCAACTGAATCCCAAAAAATCACCAAATCCAAACGCCCGTGGTTTCAATGCAAAATCAGAATACGTTTTCCATCAATCTATGCACCTATTCAAATTGATCTACGCGTGTGACATTTAGCAAATCACAGCAATGAGTAAATCTAAGGGACAATCAAAGTGCACGCTACTTACTTGGTTCCTTAGATGCCACCGATTGTCCGATTCTCCCACGTCAGCAAGGCTAGGGTAGGCCGGCGGGCGATGGAAGACCTAAGGGAGGGACAAGGGTTTGCGCCATCGGTGGCACGAGATTGGATAAGTGCTGTGATCCCCCATCTGCCGCCCTAACCACCGGCACCGAGCCGGCGAGGCCACGGGGTGGAGGTGGTTGCTCAGTGACTTCCGCGTTGCGATGACATAATCTGCGATCGCGCGTAGGAGATGACCGAGAATAGTAGTGGCTGGTGTTGGTATTCACCGATGCGCCTCATGACGGCGAGACGGCAATTGCAGCGGCATTGGCAGCAGAAGCTGCCGCCGGTGGCGCATGGTGGATCGATCTACATGGACTCACTGCGCTGCCAAGTCCATCCAGATTCAGCCCAAACATGAGGAAATTGTTGTGGGCCCATCATAAAAAGATGCCTCATGCCTGGGGAGTTTTTTTATATTTTTTGAATTAAAAATTTAAATAAATAGATTCTTCATAGGAAAAATTGCAAAACTAGGCGCCTGCAACCCCTTGAGAGGGTGGTTAGGCCAGCTAACCGCCCATTGGGAGGGCGGGAGGCCTAACCGCCCCCTCAGAGGGCGGCAAGGGGGCTAACCGCCCTCTCTGGGCCTACAGTAGGCCCAGAGAGGGCGGTTAGCCCCCTTGCCGCCCTCTGAGGGGGCGGTAAGGGCCTTTTTTTTTTTCCGAAAAATGCCAAATTTTGTGCAATTTATAAAATAAAAAAGGCTTTAAGAAAATTTGGAATTAAAATTTGGAGTAGGTTATGTAATAGTTGGAGAATAAAAAATCAGTAATTAGCACTTGTAGCATATTACGTGGGTATGAGGTGCGAATGATGAGAAATATAATATTAAACATAGGGTAAAAATATTACATAAGACTGTAACCACGACGACACGACGAAGAAATGAAGGTGGCATGTACGATTCGCACTAAGACATACTTATTAGTGCGCCGATCCTAATATGCTTTAGGGAGTGAAAGTATGTCGTGTTACATTAGATACTCTCTACTGAGTGCATCTAGAATATTTTTCCTTACGGAGGGCATCGGGACCTGCCGTCTTAGCACGGCGGGCTCTCTCCCGCTTCCTTACCCTCTCAGCCTCCCGAGCCTGAGCCATGGTATGGTCGTGCACCGCCTTTCTCGTGCGCTCTTCTTCCTCCCGCTTAAGGCGAAGTTCCTCTTGTTGTTACTCGTACTCCCGACGTGCGTACGCTTCCCTTCTCCACCTCATGTTCATGTCGACCCACTACTTCTGTTCCTCAGTTTGCTCATTGTTGAGCCATTGAATAAAATTACAGAGCGGTGGAGGGGACTGAATAAATAGAACAAGATGAGCGGTTAGTAGAACAGGGTGCGAAATCGGCAGAGATGAGGCTGATATCTGTTGTTATACCGGTCGATACTCATATGTTGCATGTTGAGGCTTGTCATACTCGTAGTTGGCACACATGAAGAAGCGCAGTCCATAGGTGTATGAGATGTCCTGTGACTCGCGGAACTTGCAAAGGTCACCACAGAAGCACATTGGTAGTTCGATATCTTGAGGTACGGTAGTCCCCCAATGTTTCTTTGGTGGGTTTGATGGAGCTGAGGAGGATATTGCACTTGAGAGATTTGAGAAATGAGTGGTGCATCAACGTAAGGAGGTTCGGCTATTTATGGTTGGGGGAGGCAGAAGCATTGGATTCGCTCTTAAAGAAAGGAGTGAGTGCAGGGGCCCAGATGGTGGCAGGAGCATCAGATTCCATCTTGAAGAATGGGAAAGTTGTGTCACTGATGATGGTCAGAGATTCCACATTTATTGGTACGTGTGTTGTCATTTATTGTTTAGAAAAAGCTATCTAGTGTTGTCACTTATTGTCTAAAGCCTGCGCAAGGAGGCATGTGTTGTCATATTATGGTTAAAGTTTAGTAGTGTGGTCACTTCGTGATTAAAGTTATACTCCCAACTCGTTGCATAAGTTGCTTTGTAAGATATAATGATGACGATATAATATAGCATGTGGTCGTGTCGGATTAAGAAAAACAACTACGATACCATCGTTTTGGAATACAAAATGCAGTTACGACATGCTAAGTGGACCATAAAGAGTAAACGTGTCTGAATACGTAGGAGTACATCGCGAAACGAATATGCATATGTAAGTTACAAAAAATCTAAAATTCTACTGATGCCTCCCCCGTTGCCGTAGCCCGTGCTCCCCATCGTAGTCCCGATGCCGCTGGTTAACCCTCACGTGGCCCCTGGAGTAGGTGAGGGGGTCGGGTGGACCGACCTGTCTGGTAGGCCTAGCAGGGAGCACCGGTGTCGAGGCCTCGTCCTGCGTGGGCTGTGTCCGAAGGGGAGCACTGGGTACCTGGGACCGCTGGAGGACGTCGTAGTCAGGTGTGCCCCCGAAGAAGTCATGAACGAGATCGTATGCGGCGTCTAGGCCAGCCTCATCCTCCTTACTAGGGTAGGAGGACTGTGAAGGCTCTCCTGACGTCCATGTGTACTGGCTGGAGGGGCCTACGAACAAATAATTATTTTAGATACAAACAATGTGGTATAGGAAGTAGTAATAAAAATTATACAATTGTACCTACGTGGTATGCCGGTGCAGCAGAAGAAGGCCAGATTGTCGTGCCGTAGTATGGCTCGAACGATGCTGGTGGGGTCGAGCGTGGGGCCGCTGAAGACGGACCGACCTCATCACCGAAGTAACCTGTGCACAATATTACCTTAATTTGCTGAATGTATTGAAAACTAGGATGAAGGGGGCGGCCAGTACCTGAGGGTGGACGCACAGGGCTTGGTCTACGAGGCTACGTCGAGGCTTGTGTAAGTGCACCTAATGAAAGTTTAATAATCAATGCAGTAGTAAGTAACGAATATTGTTGAATGTCGGAGCACCTATTTGCTCCGAGCCTGCATGACGTGGTAAAAGGGGTCGTGTGGGTGCCGACACCGATGAACGGCGGTGCACATCTGACCGCCAAGACGACTCGGCGTGAACACCACTAGACCTGAGAGGCGCCCCTGCTACATCTGTGGTGGATCGGCAGGAGGTAAGCTTTAAGGTGCGCACGGTCTTGTCGAAAACCCGCTTGATGAGGCCCGCAACATCCGACGCACTGAGGTGCTACCCTTGCCGGAGGTGGTCCATGGCACCAGCTGTATCCTTATGTACATCATAAATGATATCTACCTGCGGATACGAACAAGAAAAAAAAATTAAAATATACGGTTTTGTTTGTTGAGTATGAACTATTGACTTGAAAAGAAAACTTACCGCTAATGCAGCGTCCTCGTCCCAATGCATCGGGTATGCCTCCGTTGTCGACGCGATGTGGGGTCGGACATCCTCAGGGGTGTAGGTGACCCATGTGCGTGTACGTGGAACGTACCACTGTAGGTACTCGTTGAAGCTCCGGTCGTTGTAGGGATGGGTCTCCTCCACGACATCCTGTAGCGCTTGGGACCATGCTGCCACGTAAGGGGCCAAGCAATCTGCCCAGAGGTTGCCAGCCGGCTGGCCTTTGCGTGTGTACCTGCAATTGAACTATAGTAAATGTATGTCACAGTAAGACGAAGGTTACGAAAACTTTAATTTTGCATATGTACCTGTGGACGTGCACGGGGACGGTACGAATGTGGACGAGAGGGAATGCATGGTGACGACCAAACTGTCGCATGACGCAGTGCGGTGAGTATTCTTCGACGTAGATGTCGAAGACAAGCGGTGCCTTCGTGAGCCAGTAATCCTCGTCGTAGGTACACAACGGTGACAAACCCAAACCTGCACGCCCTTGCACGGCCAAGATGTTGTAAGGCTCTCATACCACGTCGTCCGAACGTAGCCTGTCGAACTGGGCCCGAAAATGCTCGTAAGCGCTGCGAGATTGCTCATGCGCCCAGTGTGGCTGCGTGACAAACATCGTTACAAATCATTAGAGGGAACAGGCATGTGAACGAAGTGTTAATATAAAATACGTACCCGACGACGGCACCACATCGAGGCCATAGTAGGCACGTCCTCGTCCGGCTCGCCGTAACATTCCTCGGGGTACGGGGAGTGGTCCACCACCAGCCTGCCTATGGCGAAACGCTCGTAGGACCACAGCTGCAGAAGAAGTGGACACTCGGCAAAAGTGGCTAGTGGCTCTTTCTTCGTACACGCGTCGCAGAGCGCCCGATACGTCGCAGCAAGGACAGCGGATGCCAAACTGAACTGCGGTACCTCCTCGCCATCAGCATCCGCTATCAACCTGGAGTACGGCACAAGCGTCCTCGCAACCAGGTGGTCTTGGGCGCTGGTGAACATAACCCACCCAAACAACCAAAGCAGAAAGGCCTCCAAATGCCTGTAGACCGAGTATGCGTTGGCATGGAGGTGTATGTACGCCAGCTGCAAATATGACTGGTGTCAAAAACGATCAATACTACATACTAGAATAGTAAATGATAGGTTGTATTGTACCGAACCTAAAACTGTAGGATCCACTTCTTCGTTAGCCCTCGTGCATCGGACAAGAACTCAGGCACGTGGGGGAGTGCGTCCGCCTTCCGCTCCACCGGGCAAACGTGCTGATGCATGACGTTGATCCAGTCAGCATCCATATCGATGACCCCAACCGCAGCTCTGGCGTAAGGTAGGCCTAAGAGGTAGGCTATGTCCTGCAAAGTCGGGGTCATCTCGCCGCACGGGAGATGTAACGTATGTGTCTCCGGCCTCCATCGGTCGACCAGGGCTGCTATCAGCAACCGGTCAAAGTAGAAACAACGCGCCACTGCCTCGGGGTTCTTCGTCGATCGGGCCTCAACCAACCGATAAAGCGGTAGGAGTCCCTCCGCTGCCAACCTAAAAGTATTGCAGTACATCAATAATATGGAATTACATCAGTGATATGGACATTTCGTCTGAAATTATCAAAGTATCTGTGCTTCCATCGCTCGTCGATCGTAAGCAGCTCTCTAGGGCCCCATGGTCGAAACACTCCTAGCTCCGTCTGGTGCTCGACGGATAAGAAGCTGCGATGCCGCTTGTCCACTGCAGGGTCTAGAAGCTCGGGGGTCGCAGGGTCCGCCATATCTGCATTTCAAAGATATGTACATTAATACATTGTTAGATATAGACAGTAACAATATACTTTGAATGAAAAATCACTATATCACTATATGCAACATTAACATATTGCGACAGTTACCTTCAAATGAAGTTTCAAATGCTAAAAATCAAGAACAACGCGCCATAATACTCACCTAGACAATAGGTGCATCACCAGATGTATTTTTGGGACAATACTTATACGTGTGACATGTTTCATTGCACTGAGTGCATCGCGTGACCCTAGGGCCAGCCTCGGATTCATCCATATCGTTGCGAATCTGACGAGTTTGTCTTCGGCCAGGTGCGTTCTTCATCTTTTCCAAATCAGGCACATATATTCTTGCAGACTCTGGATTACTTGTAAAAGTGTCAACAATGCTGTAACCATACAGCTCATGATTCCAGGTATTCAGTATTTGATCTTTCATAAAAAAAACTTTGAAACATATTGCCTGGGAAGCATATGGTGCTCCGCACACGCAGCTATGACGTGTGTACAAGATTTGTGGAGTAATTGTGGCTTCTAGCAACTACAGATGCATGTCCCACTCCTTAGCACACACTCTTGAGCATGCCACTCACGTCTTCCCCCCCCCTCCGACCCTTATCTCGGCACAGGATACTGAATCTGTGCTCCGTAGTCCCCTCTTGATTTGCGCGATGCATGTGGGCCTTCTTATTAGCCTTCTCCATGTACTCACATAGCATCCGTCTGTAAAGCATATGATTGTCCTCCATTACATTCTTAGCAGCTGCATACCGATCAATAAAATACTTTGATAGTTGCGGCGAATGCAAAGAAAGCACGTGTAGCATCTAGGCCCCTAGGTAAGTGGTAAGTGTTTCGGTGATTAATGACAACCATATTACTGTGACTAACAATTTGTTTTGAAGGGAATCAAAAATTCAGTATACAATGACATTTGGGTAATCTTGGTCCCTAAAGTGCTTATATGGAAAATCAAAGGACATATGCTTTAAGACTAAGGATCTTCTAGTTCTAAGTGTCACAAAGGAGATGGAGGATACTTAGAATAGTATAGGTCTTCTTTTCTTTTAGTCTTTTGACCGTACTATAAAGGGGGGCTAAAAGTAGTAGCTTGACTTAGTGAGTCTAGACATAGATGATGCACACTTGTTAAATTCTAGCACTAGGTAGAGCATACAAGTCCATGGTGAAGCTGTCAAGGAATTAGAGCTCAAAGAGAGTTGAATTGGACGAGCTCACAAAAAATTTATTCACCGGATTATCCTCTGATGGATGTCTAATACTCACCGGATAAACACTAATTGAGGCATCCGAATTATATGAAAAATTTCAGAAGTGTTACACCGGAATATCCGGTGATGGAAGTCCGGTGACCACCGGAGCTTTTCCAGCAGAGAAAATTTTGGGAGAAAAACAACTTTGTATTCACCGGATTATCCGATGCTGCATAATATGAACACCGGACCATTTCTTGCAGAGAGCATTGCTTCGGGCCACAGTGGAAAATTACAGTCACCGGACTATCCGGTGACTTAGCTGGCAGACCACCGGAGAAATGTTGTGAAGAAACTCAGACAAATTGAACTCACCGGATTATCCGGTGAGAGCAAAAAAAAAAATCACCGGAGTATTTCTTGCAGAAGGTTCTGAAATTTAAAGGGTCGGGTGAGTTGTACTCACCGGATTATCTGGTGATGACTGTTGTTCACCGGAGTTTATCACCGGACAAATGTTGCCGTGCAACGGCTAGTGACAGCTGGCTCTGGGTTTGAACCCACCGGATTATCCGGTGATCTTAAGGATATAGCCAGCGGATTATCCGGTGATTACAGAAAAATGAGAGTGGTTAGCCAACGGCTAATTTTTTATCTCTAGGCTATAAATACCCACTCAGTTGGTTTCAACAGGGGCTCTTGCGACTCTGTAGCAGCTCATACACTTGGTGTGTCATTTAAAAGCAAGAGAGAGAACTTGTGTCCATTCCAAGTTCTTAGTTGAGGATTAAGGACTTCTTTGAGTGCTTGAAGAGTAGCAAGTGTGCATCTAGTTGTTGTCTAGGCTTTGTCTTTGTCAAGCGAAGCTTGAGGCTTGTTACTCTTGGTGGTTGGCAACACCTAGACGGTCTTGGTGATCGAAGGATTTCTCGGTGAGCTCTTGGAGGAATTGTGGGAGCCCCGAGAGAAGTAGGATGTACTTGGTTTGATACCCGCCAATCCGGAGATGGAGAAAGGGTAATCAAGAGAGAGCACTTGAGCCTTGGTGACTCAAGGGGGAGCAACATCCTTGGTGGATGCTCCAACGAGGACTAGGTGGAAGTGCCAACTTCTCGAAACCTCGGGAAAAAATCGGTGTTGTCTTCTCCAACTCCTTACTTTCTTGCATCTTATTTTGAGTTTTGTTATTATTGCAAGTTCTTCTTAGTGATTATCTTTCTTAGTTAATTCTTGCTTGATTAGCTATCTAGTTCTAGTTAAATCCCTTAGTCGCATTTCCTTTTAGTTTTATTTGCTAAAGCGGTAGAAGTTTTAATTAATATCCCAATTCACCCCCCCCCCCTCTTGGGCTATTCGATCCTTTCAGCACGCTGCAACACTCTTTTCCCACTGTACTCCACATCAGTAGAGGGGTAATGCTTGATATCATAGTAGCTGTCTGAGTTCCTTCCACAAATTGTGGCTAATTGATGAGGTAGATTGTGATATGAATCTTTATATGTTCCGAACCTCATCTCAATAGCTTTTTGTTTCGCCCTCCATGCCTTTGCATAGTTTATTGTGTACTGGAACATTTGCTCAATAACACGGATTATTGATCGTGGCTCATACCTTAGGTTGTCCACAATCTTCCCGTACATAACATTTGCAATAAAAGCAGATGACAGGTTCCGGTAAGGCGAACTCTATTTCTTCAATGTGACAATTATGTTCCTCAACTATTGAGCACTGCCAGTAGTCTACCCATTTCCCTATGAATACGTGCACCCGCCAAAGACACTGCGGCACCAAACACTTCACATCGTACTCCCTTTTACTGGATTTAACAACTTTAAATTTCCTCCGAAGAGACAACAACCAGAATTTCACGGTATCAATAATTGCCTCCTTTGTAGGGTATATAGCACCATGTGACACCTCATTCTCATGGTACTACCATGGTGTCCGATCAGCCTCGCTAACCACCAGCTTCGAAAATTCATGATCCCTCCACTCTGTAGGAACTGAAGCATTACCCTCCTCGTCAGATGAATCCCTATCGGCAAGACCTTCATCCATCTCTTCATCCTCCAAATTCATCTCTTCAATGATGCTAGGGATGTGCTCCCCTTCATCAGCTACACCCATCGGTTGCAGCTCTGGAATATCACAAACATCCTCTCTGGACCCGACATTAACCTGCTCTGATTCATCTTCCACTGCCTCACTTGGTCCTGCTACTGCTTCCGCCTTCCGCAGAGTTCACCTCAGTTTTATCTTTCAGGTACACCTCAGCTAACAAAACCAGAGGCAGGCCACGTTCACAACATATATCTATATACTGCATCCAAGTTGATGTAGCTTCGATGAGAACA
This sequence comes from Phragmites australis, assembly GCF_958298935.1. Classification (NCBI taxonomy): domain Eukaryota; kingdom Viridiplantae; phylum Streptophyta; class Magnoliopsida; order Poales; family Poaceae; genus Phragmites; species Phragmites australis. Next base: position 5,784,548 of record NC_084922.1, read on the forward strand.
AGCTCACCAAAGTATCCATGACTAGCACGACTGAGTACAGCTTTCAACTTCAGCTCATGTTGTTGTGGATCCAGTTAGAAAACCCGCATGAGCCATTTGCACACACCCACAATGGTCTTCTCATTAGCTTTACTAAGACCGTTCATGACATGACGAAATTCAGACAGATCTACACCGTTAGAATCATACCTAATTTCACTCTCACCATAATATATCTGAAAAATTAATTTATCTGCCATCCCTAAAAACACCCGCAGACATAACCAATGTTAAGACTGATAAACTATATTTCTAATTATCGGATAAAATAATTTACCAACACCGATTCATATATAACAATAGATTTTCAATAATAGTCCTAACCAAACTAACCTATAAATATCACTCTATACAATCTATATTTACTACATATTGTACCGTGTGCAAATTAAACGATACCGTTTTCTAAATGCTACATTCTAGGTCTGTTGCACATTACAACCCTACAATTATTATTCTATAAAATCTACATTTCCAAACCTAATATAGAAAAAATAATATTTTATATTTCACTGCTATCATACAATTTTCTAAGTAAATTTGATAATTTCCTACTAAACATAGAATTTTCTAAACCCTAGATCATACATATCTAAAACCTATGTCATATACTACTACTGCATTAATTAACAACAATAAAAAAAAGACTTACCCGAAAATAATCTTCAAATCCGCGGCTCAAATGCAACAGGATTTCACCGGGCTCTCTTCGTCCCCTCTCCTCTCCTCTCTTCTCCTCCCTCTTCACAATTTTTCCTTTTTTTGAATAAAATAGGATTTTGAACTAATTTTAGCTCATTTTATAAAAGAGACCGGAGGGGGTGGAGGCCGAGCGACGCGAGCGGGAAACCCCTTACCATCCCTTGAGAAGACGGTAAGGACCCCTACCCGCCCCCTCAGAAGGCGATAAGACCGCGGGCAGACCCTAGCCGCCCTCTGAAGAGGCGGTTAGACCTTCCGCCCTCTCAGAAGGGCTACAGCCCTGTCAGAAAGCTGCAGGCGTCTAGTTTTATAATTTTTTCTACAGAGAATCTATTTATTTAAATTTTTAATTCAAAAAATATATAAAAAAACTCGTGCCTAGGTTACTCGTACGGGTCTGAGGCCCTGGTGAATAGGGCTGGCAACGAGCCACCTTGGCTCGGCTCGAACGAGCTATCTTGTTGGCGAGCCGAGCCGAGCTACTTCATCGAGCTGGTAAAAGGGCTCGTAGCTGGCTCGGTTTGGCTCACGAGCCAAGTCTGCTGGAGACGTGAGGCCATGTACAGAGTACAGACTGTCGTCTCGTCTCCCAGACTCCCCGGTAGAACTCTGTGTCTTTACTCTTAGATCCACATCTGGGCAATCACATGAACGGAATAATCCAGTACTAAACCAAATCAAAAGAGAGAGACAGTCAGACAGACATGGCATTTATCACAAGTCCCTACTGTATAATCTCTTACCAAGCAATTTTCATTCAATTGAATTGTACCTGCAAGTAATTTTAGATTCACAGTAAGCATGATCCATTTGACCATTTCCCCTCAACAGCTCAGAAGCAGAAGACACATTTGGCCAAAAAGATCAAACAAATTGAGAACATTGCAGTAAACAAACCTACCTCCATGGCTCCATCACAAGACATTAAGGGGATATTCATATTCTCTGTCAAATTAAACACAGTACAAGCACAACCACAAGATTTGAAACAAAAGAAAAACATGGATCCATGGACTGCGGGTCTGCAGCGGCGCGGTCGGAGAGGCGGCGGGTGGGCGCAGCAGCGGTGGGCCGTGGGCGGAGTCGCGGAGAGGTGGCGCCGGCGGCACGGCGGGAGTACGGGATGGCAGCTAAGGCTCCGGATTGAAGGGATTTGGCTCGGGTTTGTAGGGATTTCGCGGGGATTGCGTCAGCCGGAGCTCTATCCAATCTTCATTTGGGGAGGATTTAAATCGATTTGGGGTGGAGACATAGTGGGGATTTGGTTGGAGATTTGGGGATTTGATTGAGGGGCACGGTTGGAGCTCTGGGAAGAAGGGGCGCTCGGCTTGGAGACAGAGACAGGGGGCAGCGGCGGTAGAGGAAGCGAGCGAATAGAGGAAGAAGCTCTGCGTCGCGCCGTCGCCTGTGTCAGCGGCGAGGGGAAAACGGGCTGTCCCGGGGCAGCACTCGTACGGACGAGTGTGGGCCAGCCTAGATAAAAAGCGCACGCACGGGTCATTTGGTGGAAGCTGCCGCTGTTTCTTGGATTCCTATGCTGGGCCAGCGAGCTCCTCGCGAATCAGCTCAGGTTCGGTTCGAATTATCATTGAGGTGAGGACTGAGGAGACGGCTCGGGCTTCAGCTTGTTTGGCTTCTGAGACAAGTTGAGCTCAAACTGACTCACCAGACTCGAGCTATATTTCTAACTCTAAGGCTCAGTCACATTCCACCGGGCAATACTGCGTGTACAGCCCACATGCTACGCTGTGCTTTGCCTCCGATGGGCAGAGGGGAAAATTCCACCAGGCCATACAGGTATAACTTATCAAGACTATTTATTTATATTGGGATTCATGCTGGAGAGAGTTATTGAAAAAATCATACGTTAGATGAGAGAATCAACGGATGAATAAGTATCAAGTGAGAGAGATGAACAACCTAAATAGACTGTACGTGCTCAAAGACATGCGAAGGTGCATTTCCCCCGGTGGGCCAATACACCCACACTTCAATTTTCTATTCTCCTCTCCGATTTGCGAGCTTGTTGTGCTATTCTGCTGATGAAGCCAAGCCAGCAAAGCCGTTCCTCTGCTCTCCATTGCACCCGAGTCTGTAAAATGAAAATCTTCATAGCATCTACCGTGAAAATACTTTTCCAAATGTAACGGTCGGAATGAGCTCAAGTTCCCTCGCCCGACGGCTCTTCTCAAGTCTGAACCAGACGACCAGCCAAAGAAACCCCACGCATAGATTTAGAGGCTGGTATCTGCGTTGAATTAGTCCGCACCCTGCACATTCGGACAAACGTCACTACTGAGCAAGGTGTTGTTTTCAGAAAACTGGACGTTAGGTTGTGTGGTGCGACCAGTGTGTGTAAGTCCTATCCTCTGACAGCACTCACGACTCACGAGTCAATACTGGCAAAACGCTGCAATTATGAATTATCCATGGGTTTCACGGACTTGAAGCTTACGCTCAGCCCAGAAATATGAAGACCAGTCAAACAGTTCCGAGCTTGGAGATGGACAGAGCCAATCCCTTCGTTCTGTTCCCCTAGCCATCGCTCCGTACTTGACATACACACAGCCACGAAACGAATCAGTCTAGGTGTTCCCAGCTCCTTTTGCCTCCTTCGATGGCCTTGGGATTGTTGCCAGTCATATTAGCTTCCTTGCTGCGCTTGGCGGTAGCCACCACCAACGGGACCGGTGGCAACGAGAGCTGCACGCCGGCGAGATGCGGGGACTTGAGCATCACGTACCCGTTCTCGCTCGGCGGCACGCAGCCGCTGTACTGCGGTTACCCGTCCTTCGAGCTGACTTGCGACGGTGATCGCGCATACCTCACAAGAGCGTTCAGGGAGCACCTTTTCCGCGTCGACAATATCTCCTACGACAACAACTCGCTGGTGGTGACCGTCGGGACGACCTTCGCCGGCGACGAGATATGCCACATCCCGGACTTCAACGTGTCCTCCGACCTCGCCCTCTTCCCGCTCAACATCAGCCGCACGAACAAGAACCTCACATTCGTTTACAACTGTGAGGTTCCTCGTGGCGAGCAACTGTCACAGCTGTGTGCGAACCACACAATGGGAGCTTACATCTCTGAAAGGCCGGACGGCGAGGGCAGCCGGCCGCAGTGGGTTCAGACGAACTGCAGCTCTGTGAGCGTGCCGGTGCGGGGGTCAGGTCGTGATTACGAGCGATTGATCAGCGAGGGTTTCCTCTTGGAGTGGCCACCGATGCGAGACTGCGATGCGTGCACGGGGCGCGGTGGGGAGTGCAGGTTCGTTGAACTTGCGTTCCAGTGCGCCTGCCCCGACGGGCGGCTCTGCTCCAATTCCTCGGCTACTTCTCGAGGTAAGCAGCGTGTGTTACCTCGGGCTGGATTATCTTTGGGAAGCAATACATTGGGATGATCTCACCATATGCTGCCATTATTATCTAGCTAGAGCCTGGTCTTTCTCGCGTTCTTGTGATTTTGCATTAAACATGAAGAAGCTCAAAGAACTAGCTCCCACAATAACTTCAACAAAAGAAATGAAACAGCGAGTTTTGTTCATATACATATGTTGTATATAAAATTGAGGTTCATTTCACGCGAATAAGATAATAGAATCGACGTTTGCTAATTTTTTCTTCGAATACAAAGGCTGCTAAAACTAAACCGCGGCCTCAAGCTTCAATGGTACTTCCCCTTTGACTGGTCTAGCCAGCACCGTCTGAATTTTGATATGGTAAGTTCCTATGCTTGGAACTTTGAACCGCCTCTGAATTTTTTTATTACAAACGCACACATGCACGTTCTACCACTGTGCATTAGTCGCCCCCCTTTTCATCCCCGCGCAGATGCAAACAAGAGCCACCAACTCTCCCTTCTCCCAATGCATCCCGCCGTGCTGCTCCCCATCTCCTCCTTGCTGCGCTTGGCGGTAGCCACCACCAACTGGACCGGCAGCAACGCGAGCTGCGCGCCGGCGAGATGCGGGGACATGAGGATCACGTACCCGTTCTCGCTCGGCGGCACGCAGCCGCTGTACTGCGGTTACCCGGCCTTCGAGCTGACTTGCGACGGTGATCGCGCATACCTCGCAAGAGCGTTCAGGGAGCACCTTTTCCGTGTCGACAATATCTCCTACGACAACAGCTCGCTGGTGGTGACCGTCGAGACGACCTTCGCCGGCGACGAGAGATGCCACATCCCGGACTTCAACGTGTCCTCCGGCCTCGCCCTCTTCCCGCTCAACATCAGCCGCACGAACAAGAACCTCACATTCGTGTACAACTGTGAGGTTCCTCGTGTCGAGCAACTGTCACGGCTGTGTGCGAACCACACAATGGGAGCTTACATCTCTGAAAGGCCGGACGGCGAGGGCAGCCGGCCGCAGTGGGTTCAGACGAACTGCAGCTCTGTGAGCGTGACGGTGCGTGGGTCAGGTCGTGATTACGAGCGATTGATCAGCGAGGGTTTCCTCTTGGAGTGGCCACCGATGCGTGCACGGGGCGCGGTGGGGAATGCAGGTTCGTTGAACTTGCGTTCCAGTGCGCCTGCCCCGACGGGTCGCTCTGCCCAACTTCCCGTTGCTGCCTTGCATTACTGTACAAACATGATGGCCCTTTTTCATTTTACTTTTTGCGCCTTTTGCGTCTGACTTGACACAAAAAAAAACATTTGTCCAGGTAAGAAGTACTGTCCACACAATATCTTCATCAACGCTTGTGCAATTCAGACGCTAGCTAGTCCAGGTGTCAATGATGTTTTGAGGGAGCTATATGTAAAAAACAATAGATGTGATTCAAAACAATAATTGGGAAGAGAGAGAGAGAGAGAGAGAGAGAGAGAGAGAGAGAGAGAGAGAGAGAGAGAGAGAGAAATTACATAACTAATCAAGTGTCGTAAAAGCAAACGACAAGATTCAAGGCACCAGAAATTCCTTAAATCTAAAAATCTGAGGAAAAAGGGGAATAGCCAAGGGACTTGTCATTAATCAATAGAAATGGAGAAATATTTACATCGCTGATTTTGCTAAGGACATATTATAATAGTGTAAATTATTAGAGCTATTACAATTGCATATCAAATACAATCATGGATATTAGATTTGCATAGCTAATACAGCCGTTAATTTGTTTTAATTCAAGTTACAATTTTTGCACAAGATATTCGGCTACGCTAATAAACATATGCCCATGAGTTCTCTTAGGAGAGGACACTGGCATTTTTTGGCATAGCTTGTGCTTCAGCACAATCCGTTTTCCGTAGAATCCTGTGAAAAACAGATTCTGCTTCTCCGGATTGTGCAGTTCATTTTCAGAATTTGTTTATTGATAATCTACTGCAAAATCATACCATTTAGCACAGCTTCTGCGGAATCATCAAGAATCCACAAGCAGAAGTTGTGCTAGATAGGGTCAACATAAGCACCATCAGTCCCATGTAAGAGTGAATTCTTGCCTCTAATTCACCCATATTTTTACTCCTTTGAAAGATTGACATGGTGCTTATGGTCCATTTGTCATCTCACCATCCTCCATCTGTTCCTCAAAAAGAAAAGAAAATTTCTTTTCATCATTTTCTCATTTTGTTCGATGATCTGATAGTGTTTTCACTTTGTTTTTGCAGATAGAAGGCAGAAGCATAACATCAAGTTAATTTTAATAGGTATGTTTTTCCCCACAGATTACTTTACTTGAGCAGGGTGCAATTCAGCTAGCTGCTACATAATAATAGGAGTCCTGTGTTCCTTCTTACTGTAGTATTATTCCATAACTCTTTTGATTAATTTAATATGTTGCCACAAGTCATATCGAAAATAACAAATTTGGCCATTGATAGACGAGCATCTTGTGTTTTGCCAATAGAAATTGGCGTGTGTAACTCATTATGTTCTGTTTCAGTTGCGCTATCTGCTCCAACCAGCTTGATTCTTACGTGCCTTGTTTGGATAATGTACCGCCGGAAGAAAAAGCACATTATATTCATCCAAAAGTACGCAGGCAATGGATCAAATATAGAGGAAATACTAAAAGGGTATGATTCTCTCGTCCCAAAAAGGTACAAATACTCAGAGCTAAAGAAAATAACGGGATCTTTCAAGGATAAACTGGGAGAAGGTGGCTATGGCATGGTATTTAAGGGCAATCTGGAAGATGGCCGCAAGGTTGCCGTGAAACTACTCAAAGGATCAAAAGGAAATGGAGAGGAGTTCTTGAATGAGGTAGTGAGTATACGTAGGACATCTCATGTAAATATTGTCAACTTACTCGGTTTTTGTTTGCATGGATCTAAGAGAGCACTTATTTACGAGTATATGGCCAATGGCTCGTTGGAGAAATACATTTATTCAGAAGAATCTAAAATGGCCATTGGATGGGAAAAGTTGCGACAAATAGCAATTGGCATTGCACGAGGCTTGGAATATTTGCATCGGGGGTGTAATACGCGCATCATTCATTTTGATATCAAACCGCATAACATGCTTCTAGATGAAGACTTTTGTCCTAAAATCGCAGATTTTGGATTGGCAAAAGTGTGTCACCTCAAGGATAGTGCCCTCTCAATGGCTGAAGCAAGAGGTACCATCGGTTTCATTGCTCCAGAAGTATTTTCTAGAGGTTTTGGAGTTGTGTCCACTAAGTCAGATGTTTACAGCTATGGAATGATGTTGCTAGAAATGGTAGGGGGAAGGAAGAATGTTAAAGAAAACACTGAGAATTCTAGTGAAGCATATTTTCCCAACTGGATTTACGACCGTTTAGTGAAAGATTTGGGAAGTAATGAAGTCACATGCGAGACAGAAGAGATTGCAAGACAGATGACCCTAGTTGGCTTGTGGTGCATACAAACGACCCCAGGAAATCGGCCTTCCATGAGCAGGGTCATAGAAATGTTGGGGAAGAACATAAATGAACTAGAAATCCCCCCGAAGCCATTTCTTTCATGTCCCTCGGTGCCATCATATTTTTCATCTTAACCAAGACTTTTTTGTCGGGAGATCTACCATTTAAGAGTAAATTGTATAAAACTATAATTAGTATATCATTTGTAACACAAAACTACAAGTTTTATACACCAATTTCACACATAATCCGATTTTCGTTATCTTTGCCATAAAAATCACTGTTCACTGATACTATTCACTGTTCGTTATCTTTGCCATCAACTAAATCAGTGATTTTTTGTTTCTCAAAAATCCTAGAATTTTTTGTATGTCTTTCATAATCTATGTGCAACCCATTTTAATTAGATTCACCTAAAAACCCCATGTAGAATTTAAACTAAAATTCTCCAAAAAAAAGTCTACTTATATAACTTCTAACAATTGTTAAGGCCTCAAATAAAATTCTAAAAATCCAGAAAAATTCAATAATATTCTTCTTATATTATGGAATAATTTCTAAAATTATTTCCAACCCTAGGTTATATGGTGAAAATGTGAGTTATCATCCGGCACCAAACACCTCGCTTGGCCCCGATCATCCCGCCGTCGATCGTCAAGTTGCATCTATCATTTGCACATCATGAGACAAGCACTCACATATCTCCAAACCATCTCCAGTTAGTTTCAAATCGAAATCCTCAGCTTAAGACACATCCTAGAAAAATCGTGAACGCCGGATGATCCGGTGTTCACAGCTTCTGAGCGCCGGACCATCCGGCGTGTACTTCTTCTCCAGACCAGCAATTTTGCAATCTCTCTGCAAGAAATGCTCTGGCGAAGCATCCGGCGTTCATCCCTTTGAACGTCGGACCATCTGGCGAGTACAAGTCCACCAGAGTCATTTTGCAACCTCTTTGCAAGAAAAGTTCCAGCGTTCGCTTTACTCCATCGCTGGACCATCCAGTGTACACTTCAATCTTTGCCTCTGGGATGAAATACTCTGGCATGTACATTTGCCCATCGTTGGACCATCCGACGTGTACATTCTTGCCAGAACTCATTTTGCAATCTCTCTGCAAAAAATAGTCCGGAGTTCTCTTCACTTCATCGCCGAATCATCCGGCATGTACTTCAACTTTTGCTTCTAAGCTGAAATGCTCCGGTGTAAAGTCTTCCTGTGCGCCGGATCATCCGGCGTATACAAATTTCCCAACGCTGGACCATCCGGCGTATGCAATTTTCCTGGACTCAGAGACAAAAACGCTAACTCAATTTCCTTCACAATTTTGGTTAGTCATAATCATCATTGCAATGCATAAACATGCTCGTGCAATCCATACATCAACAAACCAAAATAACAACATTGTCAATCACTCATCACAAATAAATCAAGACATATTTCAACTTGGTTTCTAACTTGCTACTCTCCTTGCACTAATGATATCCTTAATCTTCTATTAAGAACTTTGAAAATCACTCTAGTGCACCCCTTGCCTCTTGATTGCATATTAAGTGTTTCAACTTTTCTGGCTCGCAAGGTTACCCAACCGAGATGAAATGAGGGGGTATTTATAGGCTAGAGGTCCAAAACTAGCCGTTGTGCAACCACCCACATTTTTCGTGAACGCCGGATGATCTGGCGTGCACAGGTCCCAAACACCAGACCATCCGATGTGAACCGTCCACCCAAAACTAGCCGTTATTGCACTGAATCCTCTGGTAAAGCCTCCGATACATATGTCGAACCATCCTGCGTGTATAAATCCATCTTCCATTGAACCGAAATGAATTTCTCCAGACTCTGCTCTAGCAATGCCTCCCATATACACACCAAACCATCCGACGTGTATAAATCTTTTTTCCACTTAACAGAAAACCTTCTAGACTTTACGCCAAAGGGTTGGCGTGCCCATGCGCTTCGGCGGCTGTTTGGAGTGGACACCCATAATTAGCTCGCCAAGATCATTCGTAGCTCATGCTATTTTATTTCTCGTCAATTCACGGTCACAACAAGGGCAACAAATTCCTCTAAAAATTTTTTTGGCAAGCCAGCTTTTGGCTGGGTTAGTAGGGGCTCCATCCAAATGTGCCCCAAATCCTCCAACAAAGGCATAGAGTGTTTGCACGGTAGTCGCCGTAGCAATATTCAAGTTTTTGTGTGATTTAGACAGAATCCTATTTTCCTATGGCGCTATCCAAACACTAAAAGAGGAAAGACTAGTCAAGGTTAATGGCATACTGTTTTCTGTACATGTACATGTACAACTGCTAAGACTACGAGGTCAGTCCTACTGCCACTCCCGGCCAATTCCCTCTTCAGTTAACATGCACCCGACCTCCCTGCTCCTCCCGCTCTTCGCCTCCCTGCTCCTCCAATTCCATCACCGCGCGCACGCCGACTACGAGTCGGCGGCATGCGGGAACCTCGCCGTCAAATACCCATTCTGGGTCGGCGCCAGCAACCAGTCCTCGTCATCGTGTGGCCACCCAGCCTTCCAGGTCTGGTGCAGCGACGACGGCAGCGTGGCTTCCTTGAAGGGCCCCGCCATCCACCAACAGCTCCTTCCTCGCCTCTCACACCAGGATCATCGCCACCGCCAACGGCGTGTGCCGCACCGACTTCAACATGTCATCCAGCATGTCAGCTCAGTGCATTCACGATCAACTCAGTGCCTTCATGATCAGCCGCCGGAACAGGGTAATGGAAATTGCAAGTATACACACGTATGGAAATACGTTCACATTACATCAAAAGCTCACGTTACCTACTTGGTTCCTTGGTAGTTTCCAGCGATGAAGCGGTGAAGAAGCAGGCACCCGCAACTTTCTCCAGCCTTTGTGAGCTTCTGCTCGATGGATCAGACCAGCAACCAGAGTCCGTGCATAGCAAAACTCCAGGAGCACGCAGACGCAGTCCGGTGATGCTTGGATGCCGCTGCTGTCCGGTTCTTGACCCGAGGCGGTAAGGCTAGGGCAGGCTGGCGACCAAAAGGGTTTGTGGCTTTGTGCTATCGGTGACCCCATCCCATCTGCCGCCCTGACCACCGGCACGTTTGCTCGGCGATTTCCTTCATGGCGACGGCATTACACACGATCGCGCGGTCGTATGGCCGAGAATAGTGGTGGTGGTTACTGCCGTGGTTCACGACGCCGAGACGGCAAACCGAAGCAACCGCGTCAGGAAACGCCGAGACGGGAAATAACAGCGACATTTTTTATTTTTAAATCTTGGTAGAGCGATAGGTTTAATTTTTAAATAAACGGCAATATGTGTAGTTTTGCAATTTTTTCTAGCGAACTTTTATTTTTGTAATTTTTTATTTTTGAAATAGAAAAATAAAAAATTCGAATATCAGCCGCCGTCAGCGCAGGGTGGATGGGCTTTCAAGCAAACAGCAAAGCTTCTAGTCTGTCCCAACTCTTTCTTGGGATGCCTGTGCCCACAAGAAATCTCGGAGCCAACCCCATTTAGATTCAGCCCAAACATGAGGAAAAGTGGTAGGGCCCATCATGGAAGGCCGAAAATAGTAGGATGGGCTACCACGAGCGGCCCGCCCAGTTTCTCCGGTGAAATGTGCGGGTCTGAAGCCCAGGAATCTTCTACCCCCGGAAATAGTTGCGTGTCCGGCCCACTTGATACTTCGCTTTGCGCCCAAATTCAACTCGCGTTGCATTTTCCTCTTCCTTTTCAGCTGCTGATGAAGCCACGAAGGTGCAGTGCGCGCGCACTCACCTACCAGTCTCCTGACGCAAGGATTAGCATCTCCTGATGCACCAATCCCACTTGCAGCATGCATATATGGCCAATGAACCAACGAAAAGCAAAATTAAGTTCATACGTACACAGAAAGGTCCAAGAAAGAGACTTGTGCAAGTATGAAGTTATTTGCGATCCAAAGCTCGAACTAGTCAAAGGACCCCAGTTGTTGTACTTGTACAAGCTCCCTTCCTCCTCGCCACGGCCCACGCCCACCAACCATCATTGATCGACGGCGCCGCCATGCATCCCCGGCGGCTGCTCCTCTCCATTCTAGCATGTCTACTACTGCTGAACGCGACGGCGGCGGCAGCGGCTGCTGCCGCGACAAGCTGTGCGCCGAAGACATGCGGCAACCTGACCATCGCCTACCCGTTCTGGCTCCCCGAGCAGCCTTCGAACTCCTCCGCCGCACCGTGCGGCCCGCCGGCCTTCCAGGTCAACTGCCGCGGCGACCGCGCGTCGCTGGCCCGCTCCTTCCGCGGCGGCTACAAGATCCTCCGCGTGGCCTACGCCGACCGCACCGTCGTGGTCGCCAACGACAACCTACAGACCAACGGCAGCGGTTGCCCCGTGCCGCGCATCGACGTCTCCGCCAGCCTCAGCCTCGCGCCGTTCACGGCCAGCGATGCCAACGCCCAGCTTGTCTTCCTCTTCAACTGCACCGGTACGCCGGCTGGGTTCGTGAATGTGACGTGCCCGGGGACGCAGGCCGTGGTGCGCCTGGACCCGAGCTACAACACCACCGACGCGAGGGCGGTCGCCGGGAACTGCGACTACTCGGTCGTGCCGGTGCTGGGGTCCCCCGGCGCGGGCGCCGGGGACTACCCGAGGCTGCTGAGGGGCGGGTACTTGCTCGACTGGAGGGCGCCGGCCGGGGACTGCACGGCGTGCAGTGCCAGCGGCGGCCGGTGCGGGTACGACTCCGACGCGGAGACGTTCGCGTGCATTTGCGCCGACGGGTCGTCACGTCCGGCAAGATGCGGTATGTGTATATGTGCGGAGCTGAACTTTTATGATTCTTCTGTTGATTACAGGTTGCACAATTTTCAGACCTCAAATGGTACAATCTTTTAGGTTGTTAGTTTTGAATACATTTTGAAGATGAAAAATACCGTGAATTTCGACATGTACGTATGTGACATTATGAAGTTTTGGTGCGAACAAACTAGTAATTTAGCTTAAAACTTTGCAACTGACAAGAAATAATGTTGTCACTTTTGGTGCTTAGGCAACTGTACTTCTGTACTTTTAGGACAAGGTAATTCAGATGACTAACAATCTGCACGAACATGGACTTTGTTTAGTGGGTCAATGGTTCTCATGCATGATCTCATCGTGTCAAATAGTTTTATGGCGACATCCATTGGATCGCGAATAGGTCTAGCCGAGTGACGAAACTTTAACAATAATTCAGCGAACAGGAACTTTTCATGTCCTCCTCACCGACGTCGACGTGTAGTACAGTAGTAAGCAACTAAGCTTTGCATACTTAACGTGGATGCTCACCTTCTTATCCTTGACTTTGAAAGCACAAGGATAAGAATAGGGTTCAACTCTCTACGTGTCTCCGGACATGGCTTTTGATTTGAAGTAATGACCATTTTCAGCATGCGTCCAACGTGTGAATTGAACGAGTTAACGGCAGTCGTCGTGGCCTTTGTACTAATTTTCGTCCATTTACGTGTTCATGCAATACTTCTGGTTAGGTTAATAATCGATCTTTTCAAAACAAAAGAGTGGCGGTCTTTCATGATTGGTCGTTGTGTCTCACCACCTCCCTCCCACCTATGCTACACATTCGATCAAGGTTACGCTGCCACTGCGAAGCAGCGGTGGATCTTCCAGGGGAGAGGCTCAATGAAGAGCTGGGCAAAGTAGGTGGCCGGCGCAGGCGGCCGGCATGGGTGGGCCTCCCTCCTCTTTTTTTTTTTTTTTTGGTGCTAGATCCATCCACCACTACTGCGAAGCTATAGTCATGGTGCACGGGGTCAGGTCTCTTCCCATTTCCAGTTTGAATAGCCAGAATAGGACATGCGTACACACCAAACTTAAACTAATGTATCGTATGCTGTCTGCCTTCGTGTTACTTTTGGTAGGAGATTGAGAGTTCAGACGCATTTTAGTCGTACCAGCTGCGTTAGTCGTTACGAAATCAAAGAGGCACGCAACAAACTAACAATTGGCATTTATCAGGTGTCGCTTGTATTCTTCAGCTATTAGTCAGACAAATACTTCGATAATAAGTTTCCTGCTGGATGACATTGTTTATTGACTAAAATCAAATGACGTTTCCTTGCAGATGCAAAGAAGTCCAGCAGGAAGAAGGTCATCCTGATAGGTATGCGTATGCGTATGGTGCAGTCATGTCAATTTATGTCAAGTGCTACTACGAACTTCGGCATTACTCATCGATGATATCTGTTTCTGTTCTTCAACTTCAGTATCATTGTCGATCACTTGTGGAGTGCTGTTTGCATGCCTTATCATCATCCTGAAGTTCCGTCGACATGTGCGCGGTCTCAGTTTATTCAGCATCATAGACAGAAGCAGCAGTGACACTGCAAACGTTGAAAAGCTGTTACAAAAGTACGGATCCCTCGCTCCTAAGAGGTACAGGTATTCCGAACTCAAGAGGATAACCAAATCTTTCAAGCACAAGCTCGGCGAGGGCGGCTACGGCGCGGTGTTCAGCGGCACCCTGAACGCGGGCGGCAACCGCGCGCGCGAGGTCGCCGTCAAGTTCCTGCACCACTCCAGGCCCAACGGCGAGGAGTTCCTGAACGAGGTGATCAGCATCGGCCGGACGTCCCACGTGAACGTCGTTACCTTGCTCGGGTTCTGCCTCGAGGGCTCTAAGCGCGCCCTGGTCTACGAGTACATGCCCAACGGTTCGCTGGACAGGTACATCTACTCCACGGACCCCCGCACGGCGATGGGGTGGGAGACGATGCACGAGATCGCCGTCGGCGTTGCACGGGGCCTCGAGTACCTGCACGGAGGGTGCAACACGCGGATCATCCACTTCGACATCAAGCCTCACAACGTGCTTCTAGACGTGGATTTCCGGCCGAAGATTGCGGATTTCGGGATGGCGAAGCTGTGCAACCCGAAGGAGAGCATCCTGTCAATGGCGGACGCGCGGGGGACGATCGGGTTCATCGCGCCGGAGGTCTTCTCCCGGGGATTCGGGGTCATCTCGACCAAGTCCGACGTGTACAGCTACGGGATGCTGTTGCTGGAGATGGTCGGGGGAAGGAGCAACGTGAAGGCCTACGCGGAGAACTCGAGCGACCTCTTCTTCCCGCTCTGGGTCTACGACCATCTGCTCGAGGACGGTGGTGTGCTGCAGGACGGTGCCACCGGCGGCGGCGGCGCGGGAGCGGGAGCATCGGAAGGCGAGGAGATCGCGAGGAAGATGGCGCTGATCGGGCTCTGGTGCATACAGACCGTGCCCGCGAGCAGGCCGTCGATGAGCAGGGTGCTGGAGATGCTCGAGAGGAGCATCCACGAGCTGGCGATGCCCCCGCGGCCGTACCACTCTTCTCCATCGAACTCTCCGTCGCCTTCTCACCCATCGAGCTACCCGTCGACTTCTGTCTCGGAATTCAGCCAACGGTATGTTTAACTGTACTTCCTCCTATCATAAATAAATATCGTTTTAAGTTACATATAATTAATATTTTCAATTTTTAGCAGCAAATCATTGTTTTTTTAGTGATCACTTTTGTGCAGTGTCTAAGTCGTTGATTGTTCCTGTGATCACTGACAAAATTAAACCATGCAGCTCAAGATTGTGTACACCGGAGAGCACAGCGTGATGAAAGGATCGGATTGGGAAGGGGGAAGCCAGAGTTGTACAATTGGAGACATAGGACGAGTCAAGACTCGAGATAGGTTGGCAGCCCATTGTTCTGTACTGTGCAATAAAAAAGTTTCTCTTTTTTTCTTTTCTTTTTAGTAGAGGTGCAGATACGACCATAAATCATACTTATTACTGTTTCATACAGTTTAGTGATTTGGGTAGACATTGTATAACCATCATTATGTGTGTTAACGCCAAGCAAGGACGAAGGTGATGATTCGCTGGGGGAAAAAAACAAGCAGGGTGACCGGACAGCAAGACTAGGGTCGCGTGTCCGAATGATTTTGGAGAGCTAGATCATAGTATCCCTATGACATATAATTTTTAGAATTATTTATAACTATTTTGATATTGTTTTGAATTTTAAGAGTAATAGAACACAATGTTTTTTAATTTTTTAAAGTCAATGGGTGTCACCTTTATTTTTTAAAAAATATCGCCTGTTGGAAAGAAGATTTTTTTATAGTCCATTCAACATGTGATAGTAGTCTATATGTGAAATATTTTAATATAATCGTGTATTTTTACAAATATAAATAAATAAAAATAAAAAAAATTCTAACCGACACACACTCCCAGTCCTTTTTTAATATAAAGGAACGTTTTTATTCTGACAATCACTCGATCATTTATTTCTCTTAATCTAGATTAAATGCCAATAAATAACAATAGGTGGAGTAAAACTCCATGAAAGGAAGAAACCTAAGCACACTCCCAATCCTACCTCATTTCTCTCTCTTTCATCGCCTCTCTCTTTCTTCAATGTCACCAGTCGAGCTCTACACCATATCATCGCCCCTGTCCCACCACCGGCTTCGATAGTAGCCACCGTCTCACTAGCCCGTCTCGGATGGACCTTCCCTTTTTTGGTCGTCACCCACCACTGATCCGACCATTGGCCCCAGTCATCCCTCTAAACCCAGTTAACCCATCATAAAACCTAACCTAACCCGAGTAGCAACTGCGGCACAGCAACACATAAAGTGAGGAGGAAGAGATCATTGTCATTCGGGGCCCGCTTCTAGCGAATGAAAGAGGGGGTGGGGGCGTCTGGCTTCGCATAGCGTAGGCAACATGATTTTTTGGAGCCTTAGCACTGGATACAAGTATAGTATCTAAACACATACCACACTCTACACATATACACCTCATATACATCTAAGATCTACAACATATACATACACACTTACGGTAGAGGATTACGAAATCTTTAACTCCGCTAGCGACGAGTATATCACGTTCCTATTATGGTTCACAGGCGCCTGAGCCTATTAAAAAAAATCACTCCTCTTCTCTACAGGGCGTGCGAGCGGGGGTCCCACCCCCACCGGTTCGGCTGCGTTACCGTTGTGCTACCTACAGCACGTTCGCCGTAGGCAACATGATTGGCACTAAGATTGTGCGGTTTTATTGGAGCAGACAGATACAGAGGCCCAACCAAAGGACCAGTAAACTAATCACGATCCAAATGGTACACGAGTTTGGGCCCAAAACATGCAAACTCACCGGAACTAGGCGGAAATAAGGAGCCCAGCGAGAATCGCCTCATCTCATCTTCCCGTCCATGCCCATGTCATTCCCTACGACAAGAGTAAGCCCCAAAATTCATACATTTCGTCGAATCATACGTACAATTATCAATTGTAAAATAAGTAATCATTTATTAGCA
Organism: Phragmites australis; assembly: GCF_958298935.1. NCBI lineage: Eukaryota > Viridiplantae > Streptophyta > Magnoliopsida > Poales > Poaceae > Phragmites > Phragmites australis. The sequence continues at coordinate 5,801,445 of NC_084922.1, forward strand.
TCTTGACAGTGGCATATAAATTATGATTCTGGCGACTACTGTAAAGATACAGGTAGCGACCTGGAGCATGAGACAAGTTCGAGCACGAATGCGTTTTCAGTCCAGGAGACTAGTGAAAGCTCTAGCAGCAGAGAAGCTTCAAGCGACGAAGGCGAACCAGGAAACTACTACGAGCAGCTCCACTTTGAGTTCCTAGAATCTGAGCTTCCCTACCAACGTGAACCGTTGGCTGATAAGGCATGCCCGAGTCTGACAGAGACTCATCTCGCATCAGGCTCAGTCCTGATTCTTCCGTAGTCTGAATGTCTGACGAACCAAACTCGGTTAGTGCAGACTTCTAGCCTTGCCAAGCGCTTTCCAGAGTTGAAGACTCTCAGGAGCTGCGATCTGTCACCTGCCAGCTGGATCTCCGTTGCATGGTAGTCCTTGAACACTCTGTACCTGTGTGATATGCTTCGCATGTTTTTCATGTTTTCGGTGTGGCAGTTCAGAAATCGATTTATCTGAGATCAATTTTTGCACATTATTTCAGGTACTCCATATACCGGATCCCGATTGGACCAACGCTGCGTGACCTGGACGCCTGCTTCCTCACCTACCACTACCTTTTCCAAACAGTTCGCAGGTGCGCATCCAAGCACTGACGTCGTCGCACCATCAGTTTAGTGAAACACGATCCGGAATCATCTGGTCGCCGATGGATCGTGAGTTTTTGCCATCTTTTCAGGTGTCGGCCACAACCCAAAACCTAAGGCTACCACCACCGCCACCAACCCGGGAGCGCATGGTGCTCCCGCCGTGATGGCGATGTGGCTCCCGACGTTCGCGATGGCGTCGTACAAGCTGAAAGGTGTGGTGTGGGCTCCGGCGGGGCGTGGCCGGCAGCAGGCCGCGTCCCTCGCGCAGGCCGCCGACGCCTGGCTCAGGCTACTGCGCGCTCACCATCCGGATCACCGGTTTTTTGCCGCTCGGTCGTGGGCCGGAGGTGATTCTTTGAAGCTGAAGCTGGACGGCTCCGTTACATGATCTTGCAATGCAACCCATAGTACAGTCCCTTTTTTTTTGCTCTCCTTGTCAGATTGGAGCTAGTTACTTAGGATTCAGGAAGACTGGGATCGCAAAAACGTGTATCCTGTCGTTTGGACTTCTGGTGTTTCTGTATCTGCAAAGCTTTCAGGAAATAGTGTAACAGAAAATGTGTAGATTGTTGTTTAGGAAAAAGTGTAACAGAAAATGTTGTTCCTATGACAGTATGTCTTGTTACCCACTCTAATCACGAATAATTATTATTTTGGACATTAATATGGTTTTCAAAACATTACTTTACCAATTAATTTTTGTTGTAATATATTTATAAAACATAGGAAAATTATATTATTATGAAACGACTTTTCGAAACAAATCTACTCTTATTATTTTTAAATATCTCATATAAAAATTAATTTAGAATTGAGGTTTCAAATAATTGGTTACATGCAATCAAAACAAAACTTGTTTATTACAAGAGGGTGTTGGGGAAATACTTCAACCTAGAGATATTTAGATGATACACTATAGGATTACTATAGCTACCATAGTATCTCGGTCATCACGTGGTATGTAAAGTGGTGAAATGTCTAAAATACTCATCTATGCTCGTGATTGTAACATAATATCTTAGGGACAGTCTGGTAATGTCTCATACCTCTTTTCTCTATAAATAAGCCCTCAAAGGACAGGAGAAGAGGATCCCAGAGGTTTTCTCCATTATACTGGGTTTGTTTCTCTTGCTCTGTCCTTTCGGCCCACTGTTCATCTTCAATCTTGAGCCTCCTCTTATGAGCGGGACTCTCATCGTATATGTTCGAAGCATGCTTTCGTGACTCAATTGTGCATCGTCTGTGGGGATGCGACACTAGAGGCTATGAGGAAAGGGGGTTGGGAGCTCATCATGAGCGGAGAGCACGAAGACTTAGCAGTTTTATAGGAAATACCATCACACTGGGTGATCCCGCTGTCATGTCGCAGTGTCAGGGGCCGTTGTCGGGTAGCTCTGAACAAGTGGATTTGTCACCAGGCTTCCCCCGCAACAGGGGCTCGCCGCGGATAGGGCCGCAACGTATAGGCTTAAACGCACCATGATGAGGATGCAGCTACAATCACCACTCTGTGAGCACAACTTCATTAGCATCTTGCGGGTGAAGAAGCTATGATCGCATCGGCTCGAGCGCGCGCGAACAACAATTGTGGTGTGCTGCGAACCGCTCCTGAGGCCATTCGGAGGCAAATCAAGCACGAGTGTGGCTCCATATGCCCATCTAGCCTCGAGCAAAGGCTAACCCATGGGGGAGCAAAAGCAAAGGTAAACATGGCTCCATGTGTCAGGTAAAAGCACGCACCCTTATTTATTTTTCGTTGCTGATAGCTTGGCTGTTTGGCTTACTTTCTATCTCAAAATCATGAATAGTATTGACTAGTACCCCTACTAGTACGTGAGTCACCATAGCTTGGTTGACGGGTTACGGGTAGTGGTAGCACTTTTATCATTACATGCCTATCTCAGGGCACACGTTCACTGCACCTAGTTGCTATCATCTCTAGTGCATTGGAACATTTTGTTTATTAGCACAAAGGGCTACACCCAGGCTAGAAAAGATAATGGTGAAAAAAAGAGTAGACCCGTTTAAATACTACAGGATAAGGTTATAGTTGTTTCGCCATACCGGATGTGGCAAAGAGAGAGAGAGAGAGAGAGAGAGAGAGAGAGAGAGAGAGAGAGAGCAGGTAGCCAGTAATAAATTAGGTTACTCTTCGGTACTGATCAAATAGCATAGAGAGTAGATGACACATGGGTCAAAACGTGTTGTGCGGGTATGGGCACACATACCAGAGGATAAGAAAAATAAAGGTCTTTGTCAGTACAACATGGGTCTCATATCCTTCAACCTAGAACCTCGCACACCACGACATGTTGTGCTCCCTTTTCCTTCTGACCGGTATGTAGTCTTTTGCTTTTTACACCTCACGTGCACCCCTGCTTGGTTAATGTTGGGTAACGGGTAGGGTACGCTAGCCTAAAACAAATTTTTTTTACCGCATCCACCCAGGAAACCATGCTAGTAGAAGATCATAGATCGTTACTACTCGACGTATAGTGCAGTGAAAGAAGAGTTGGAGTAGACCAATCTAACATTGTGCGTATCGAACTCCTCAAGCAGCTTCTCGATCAAATCCACGACCAGCCTCGCGCATGTGGTCACTCTCCCCGACCAACTCCGAGCAGGTGGTCATGCTCCTCGACCAGTTCCTCGACCAGCTCCCGATCAGGTTTGTCACGTCCTCGACCAGTTTTGAGTGGTCATGTCGTGCTGTCCGACTAGATCCAAGTGGTCACATTGTGCTATGCGATCAGACGAGCAAGTACGTCGATCAGTTCGTCACGGCTGGCGACCAGTCCCGAACACGTCGCGATCAACTCACCGAGAAGATCAGCGCTGTAATAGTAGTAGTGCCTCTACGGTATCCACATGTACTGGGCAGAAACGCCGAGCGCCGATGTGCAAGCATCACACGTGCGGCTAGGGTTTTGAGAGATCGTGTAGAAGGATGCGGCTAGGGTTTCGAAGTGGCTCTTCCTTAGCACGTCCTATCCACGCCTCTCCTTATATAGAGCTCGCCAATGGGCTCCCACGTTGAAAGCCTTTTAGGACTCTAACTTCTCATGGATCACAATCCAATCAAAACCCATATATAAATCCAATTCACATGTTTTGTTCTAACCCATTAAGTGTGTGCCCTATTAGGTTCATGTACAAACGACTACGACTCGAAAATCCTTTTCAAACCAAAATCAATAGCGATCCTAGCAGGACATGTTGACCCCTGAGTATACACGAAGATCATATCGGCTGAACTTCGATATACACATGCACCGACCACTTCACCTCACGATACCAGTCAAGCTCAAGGCGAGATACGTGCCACCCTTGTGATAGCTCAACCATTCACTCGATCAAGTAGTGGATTCATCATGACTCACTCTTTAATCATATTGGCATGCCCATGCACTTTCTCGATCCTACTACCTCGAGGGGCCCATAAATATCTCTCCCGGTATCAAGGAGGGGCAAACTCTATCTTGATCGCTCACACCCAATGACATGTTTCATGACAAGCCCGAAAACTACCTTTATGACTACCCAGTTATAGAATAGCATTTTGCAACCGCAAAGTATACCACTACACATTCTGAGAATCAATGACAATCACAGATCTAAGGATACTACACATATACCATTTGAGATAAAACTAATGGCACATCATAAATAACAATCCCAGTAGTATCTCAAGGTGGGTCTATCCAACATCATATTCTCTAACATAAATGTTCACATTATTGACTTGGTATCTCTATACCTATGATCCATGAAACGTGATCATCAATCAATATATGTGCTGGTCTTAAGTATCATTACAATGATATGCGACCAGACACCGATTTTTTCCTGATGTATTGAAGAGTTGACACTCCCTCTTAATCCTCGTTGGAGCATCCACACAAGGATATTGCTCCCCCCCCCTTGAGTCACCAAGACTCAAGTGCTCCCTAGTGATCGCCACTTCTCTATCTCCAGATTGGCGAGCATTAAACCAAATACAAACTCTTCCCAATGCTCCCACAAGAACTCCAAGAGATCACCGAGAACACCTCCAATCACCACGATCGGATAGATGTTGCAAACCACCAAGAGTAACAAGCTAACTGGTTCACTTGATCCCTGCCAAACCTAAACAACAGTTATGTGTACACTCGCTACTCTTGAAGCACTAATGAAGTCCTTAATCTTAAATTAGGGACTTAGAAATTAACTCAAGTGCTCTCCCTTTCTTCTTGATGACACACACAGTGTATGAACTCCTCAGGGTTGCAAGAGAGATGAATGAAATCGTGTGTAGTAGCTCCAAGGGTTTTGATGTAGATATCATCATCTTGTAAGGATGTAAGCTTTCAGCTTGCTTTTCCACTTGGCGTGCACTACACAACTTGTCCTTCTCGAAGATCATGTCCTTCAAACCAACTACCAATCTATTCTTGAATGCCTTCTTGAGTTGGCTCATTCCAATATGTGCAAGTCGATGATGTCAAAGCCAACCCAAAGATGTCTTGGTGAAGAGGCACGTTGTCAAACTAGCTTCATTAGATGAAAAATCCACAAGATATATATGTCCATGTCTAAAGCCTTTAAAGATTAGACTATTATGCTTGTTGCTAGTATTGATAACATCAACATCACTAATAAGTCATATGAAGCCTAAATTACATAGTTAAGCTACGGAAAGTAGATTGAAACTAAGAGACTAAACTAAAAGTACATTGGAGTTTTCCACCTTACCCAAACCTATTATATTTGCCTTTGAATTATCACAAAAGGTGATCTTGTCATGTCCACCCACTTCATCTTGTAGTGAGGCAAACATCTTTATATTGCCAGTCATATGTTGTATACATCCATTAACAAGTATATAATACTTTCCACCGGCTTTGTAATTCACATACACATATGAGATCAAACTGTTTTTTTAGGTACCCAAACAAGTTTGGCACCTTTGACGTGAGTTACAAGAGCTTTTGGCACCCATAGTTGCCTAGGAAGCCTTCCCTTAGCTTGAATTCCAATAAATTTTGCCATTACTTTTTCACTTTTAAGTTCATGCAATAAGAAATGATTATTGTTGAAAGTGGATTTATATTTAGAAGGAAAAGTAGGGAGAGGTTTGAAAGGAATTGAATACTCCTTTGTGTGGTGACCGGCGACTTCAAAATGTTGACAATATGAGCCAACTTCCTTAATAAAGCACTTGTTGATCTTCGGTGACTTGATGATATTTTTCACCGGATTTGGGAAGCAACTAAGGCCTATTTTGTTGTTGTACATAACATTCTTCATGAGAATTTTCTTGTGCTTATACTCCACTTAGTCAACCGGCCACACATGAGTTGAGACTTGCAATCTCATACCTAAGTTCTTTCTTCCTTGGACGGTTAGTCTTAAGAGATGATAGATTATCACATGAAGACAGGCATGATTTTTCAAGGAGATCATCACTAGAAGTAGATGCATTGACCTTAACTGCTTCAGTAGTAGACAATTCATTCAAGCTAGTATCAATAGCATCATAAGCAAGTTCAAGTTCTTGATATTTGCATTTTAAGCTCATATGCTCAAGTTTTAGCTTCTTGTTACTAGACTCAAGTGATTTGCTAGAAGTAACTATTTCATTATGTTTCTTATGCAAACCATTTTACTTAGTAAGTAATTAATCATGATTAGAGCTAAGCTTGGCATTGATATTCGCAAGAGACTTAATCTTAGCCTTTTGATTTTTTGATGATAGTAGTGTAGTCATTCATTAGTTTAGATAGATCACTGGAGATAGACCATCATCATATCTACTGCTATCATCATCACTACCCACCTTGTTACCTTTTGCCATAAAGCACATAGGTGGTGGTGGAAGTGGTGGTTTTTCATTGGTGATGGCGAGGCCCGGGAAATCATTGTCTTTGTTATCACTTGAACCATTGCTTGAGCTTTCGTTGGAAACCCATTCACCAACAATATATGCCTTGTGGCCTCCACCCTTCTTGTTGAAGAATTTCTTCTTTGAGTGCTTGTCTTGGCTCTTCTTCTTGCCTCATCCTCACTTGCTTCAATCTTCTTGCCCTTATTCTTGCTCTTTTTGTTGGGATGATGACCATCATATGACATGTGACCAAGTTCACGACAATTGTAGCACATCTTCTTCTCTTTGTTACCGAACTTGTCAAATTTCTTTGGAAGAAATTTGTTCTTCTTTGGATCATAGTTGTAGCCCTTCTTGTTGAACTTGGAGATCATCCTGGTAATCCTTCTTATGACAAGAGCAAGCTTGGTGTCGGAGTCAGAGTCATCGTTATGATCATCTTCATCACTTTCACTTGATGATAGATGTCTGATCTTCTTCTTCTTGTCACTTTTTGCCTTGAGAGCAAGATTCTTCTTGGTTGAGAATTCTTCTTTATCACCAAATAAGAACATCTCATGAGCTCTTATCTTTCCAACGGTATCGGTGACGATCATGTCATTTATATCCCGCTCATGAAGAAGAGATATGACAATATTGTATTGTAGCTTAGGAAGCACCATCAATATCCTGTGAATAATATCTCCTTGAGACAATAGAGTTAGTTCAAGATAATTGATTTCTTTCTCAAGAATATTCATGCAACAGTACATGTCATTGCATAGCTCATTAGGAAACATCTTGAATTGATTGAGAGTGTTCATTAGTTCATGATATCTCTCATCCCGGATTTTCTTAGACCCTTCATGAATTTCACAAAGTCCGATCCAAATATTATGAGCTAATTTCTTACTCCTCACCCTCGAAAAGATCTCTTCACTAATTCCCTCCAATATGGCATTTCTAGCTTTAGCATTCCACCTAACTTGTTGCTCAGAAAATGGTTTATCAAACCCAATGCAGGTGGCAAGCCAAACTTCATGGGAAATCGCCTCAAGATAGCTCGCCATATGAACTTTCCAATAAGCAAAGTTCTTTTTCTCGAATTTTGGCACGCTACCGCCATTCCCATGAGTCATTGCTATAGGATTTTAAGCCTATCAAAAACACGTGGCTCTGGTACTAATTGAATTGATCTAATGGCCATAGAGGGGGTGAATAGGGCTCTAATCAAACCTTAAAACAACTATCAATTATTAGAACAAGGAGCAATCTTAACCTAAAAGAAGAAAATGCAACTACTCGAGCAAGCAAGCTAGAACATGGAGAACAAACATGCAAGCATATAACTTAAGAGTAAATTGTGAAATAGAAAGAGAGTAGGGAAAGAGGGCACCGATTTTTTCCCAAGGTATTGAAGAGTTGACACTCCCCCTTAATCCTCGTTGGAGCATCCACACAAGGATATTGCTCCCCCTTAAGTCACCAAGACTCAAGTGCTCACTAGTGATCGCCACTTCTCTATCTCCAGATTGGCGAGCATCAAACCAAATACAAACTCTTTCCAAGGCTCCCACAAGAACTCCAAGAGATCACCGAGAACACCTCCAATCACCACGATCGGATAGATGTTGCAAACCACCAAGAGTAACAAGCTAACTGGTTCACTTAATCCCTATCAAGCCTAAACAATAGCTAGATGCACACTCGCTACTCTTGAAGTACTAATGAAGTCTGTAATCTTCAATTAGGGACTTGAAAATCAACTCAAATGCTCCCTTACTTCTTGATGACACACAATGTATGAACTCCTCCGGGTTGCAAGAGAGACGAATGAAACCGAGTGGAGGGTATATATAGGCTAGAGGTCCAAATCTAGTTGTTGCCTAACCACCCATATTTTATGTGAACACCAGATGGTCCGGTGCACATACCATTGTACACACCGAACAATTCGTTGAGTAACCTTTTCCAGAAGTTGGTATGCCGACTGTCAGTAGCCGTTGCCTGAAAAGCTCTGGTGTTCTTCATACCACATCACCGGAGTATCCGGCGAGTTCATTTCCCATGCACCGAGACACCAAGTCTGAAAATGCTCCTGTGTGTTACACATCTCAACACCGGACCATCCAATGCCTTGAATTTCAATTCTTTCAAAAATTCCAACTTTCTATTAAATGCTCTGGTGGTCATCTTCTTTGAACATTGGACAATCTGATGTACTTAACTTCAAATTTTTCTCAAAAAATGTCCCTTCTGTTAAATACTCTAGTGCACATATTTACCATCACCAGAAAATCCGGTGAGGTCATTCAACTTCTGCTCATACTAGGAATAAGGTTCGGTGAGTATAAGTCCTTCAGCACTGGATAATCCGGTGAGAACAAAAACTTCGAGGCTCATCCAATTCAATCAACTTTGAGCACTAACTTGTTAACTTCTCACCCATGGGCTTTTTTGAGATACCTAGTGCTAGATTTTCGCAAATGTGTATCCAATTAAGTCTAGACTCAAGTAGATCAAACTACAACACTTAGCCCCTTTATAGTACGGTCAAAAGACTAGAAAGGAGCCTATATCTACTCTAAGTCTCTTTTATCAGTTTGTGATACTTAGAACTAGAAGATCCTTAATTTTGACATAAAAGTCCTTTGGTAGTCCAATAGAATCTCATGAGGGACCAATAAAACCCATACAATCATTGTGAACTAAGTTTTATACAATGTTAGTCACAATTATATAATTATCATTAATCACCAAAACACTTACCACTTACCTAGGGGCCTAGATGCTACACCGAGCTCCTCGCTTGAGCTTGCTTCCGCTCGGGGGCCTAGCTCCACACCGGAGGCTACTCACCCGAAGGAGTGGCTCTTGTCCAGAGGCCAGGCTCCACGCTGTCGGAGCTCCATGTCCGCCCGAGGGCCTAGATCCGCTCTGCTGGAGGGCGAGCTCCCCTTTTGCTCTTAGCTCCATGCCAGAGGCCACTCACCGGAGGCTGGACTATGGGCCGAAGCTGGGCCGTGTAATAAGAAGCTAACAATCAGGACGGTCAAGCGCATCCACCTCACTGCGATGACAGACTCCAAGCTGCTACAACAATAGTAGCGACTCATTCTGCCCCAAACCCTTTATGAGTGCATCAACAACAACCTCGCAGGCCAGATCCCCAAGGATCACTTCAAGCTCTAGAACTTGATGAAGCTGCTACTGCTGTTAAACAACGAGCTATCCAGGTACGTACCACCGGGCATCGACAACTATACCAGTCTCTATAGGCTTTGGCTCAATGGCTGCCAGCTGTCCGGCATTGTCGGAGGGTGAACTCCTCAAGCAGGGATCCGGAGGGACCCCCTTTAAGATTCGACAAGGGGGGGGGGGTGATTCTGAATCTGTTTTGCAGGTGAAGTAAATGGGCATAAATGCGATGCAGGTGGGATGGAATGAACGAATGGAGAATGCAGTAAATGCACTAGAGGTTTTTAGACAGGTTCGGGCCGCGCTGAGCGTAATACCCTACTCCTGTGTGTGCTATAAATGCATTGAGAATGTCTCTCAAAGATGTTGCTGGTTATAGGAGTATTTGTCTATCCTAGAGCTTCGGGCTCCTTGTTCTTCGAAGTGATCTCAGCTTCTGTGCTTGTACTGGTCTCTCTGTCTTCTTCCTCGGCTTCCTCATTGTCTCCGAAATCCACCTTCTCTGAATCCACCCTTCTCCGGGGAGCCCGCCCCACCTTAAATACTCGCCGGGCGGTAGCGTTCCCAGAAAGGGAGGGCACGAGTTCCAAGGCGCCATAAATGGAAAGCAACCATCATGGGCTGCTGCGCAAAGTGATGAGGAGGGTTGAAAACGTGCCCCCGTCTGGTCTGTTCGTCATGATGCCGTTCTACAACGGGCGCCGCGGAGAGGGCCCACCGGGCAGCCACTGAACGGCCCGGCGTGCCCACTCGGTCTTGTACACCTGACACAGCAGGGCGGCAGGCGGGGCGCCTTGGGCTTCGCGATGCTATCCCAAGGCGCGCTGGATGTCTCGCGATGGGACCCTTGCATTAAATGTCCTCACACCTCCCTGCCAGGCTGTGGCAGGGACTGACACCAAGCATGGCAGGAGCAGTTGGAAGTGACAGGCCACACGCCCTCTTAAATGCGGCATCGGGCCTTTCACTGGTTGACACCTCACCGCCGGACCTCTATGAGGGCCACCGACGAAGGACTTCTTAGGTCATCGGGGAACCGGGGTCACTGTTCACAGTCCCGAGCACTCTCTCCCGGATATGCCCTTTCTTGGTCCTCGGGGAACCAAGTGCTCGGGGGCCACCATTCACAGCCCCGAGCACTCTCTCCCGGAATTGGCTGTTCGGGTTCTCGGGGAACCGAGTGCTCGGGGGCCACTGTTCACGACCCCGAGCACTCTCTCCCGGAATTGACTTCCTTGGGTCCTCGGGGTACTCGGGTGCTCGGGGGCCACTATTCACAGCCCCGAGTATTCTCTTCCCGGCGCTTGATCTTCTCAGGCCATTGGGGAACTCGGGTACTCGGGGATCACTGTTCATGGCCCCGAGCACCCTCTCCCAGGACTTAGTCTTCTCGTACCTCGCGGAGATGATACCCGCGGGAGGGTGCCACATGGCAAACTACTAATCTGGCTCGGGACTCGGGGACCCCTGGTTCCTGTGTCACCGACAGCAGCCCCCGGGCCCATTGGCAGGCGATGGCCCAGAGACTGCGGATGGGGCCCTTGTCTTTATCGAGGCAAACCCCAGCACCGACGCCACGTGGCGTGTCATCAGGTGCTGGTCTCTTAGGCCCAGGCTTCTAGTACGGCCCAGCGGGAAGCCGAACGGATGCACGTCCAGCCGACTCCCGAGGCGCGTGATAACGAGGCAGGCGGCGCGCGTGGCAACCGTGCAGATCGAGGGTAGTGCGCCTGACAACCGCGCATATCGAGGGAGATTCGCTTGGTGCCCACGCCGATCGAGGAAATTTGTCTCGCCGAACGCACCGCAGCAGGCGTCATTTGAAATCCCTAGGATATAAAAGGAAGAGGTGAGCGAACCGTTGCCCCTTTACGCTGTTTTGCGATCAAACCTTCTTGCCTTCTTCTTCCACCTTGCGCTCGATTTGGCCCGCAGCGCACTCTCTTTCCCCACCGTTCCAGCACACTCTCCACCCCGAAACAATGCCGAGGGTAGGAAGCAGCCACCGTGACAAGGGGCCTGACAGCATACTGCTGGAGTCGAGGATTGTCAACGAGGAGGAGGCAGAGAAGGTGCGCAAGCTGATGGTGCCCGAAGGCCAGCGGGAGGCATCGGTGGTGAGGCCGGCGAGCTTCCCGCCCGTCACGGACCGGCCGGAGCGCATCGTCGTCTTTGTCTCCTTCGTGGCGGCCGGGCTGCTGCCGCCATTCTCAACATTCTTCCTCCAGATCCTCGACACGTTCGGGATCCAGCTGGCGCACCTGAGTTCGAACTCGGTGGTCATCTTGGCCATCTTTGCGCACTTTTGTGAGATGTTCGTGGGGGTGCCGCCGTCGGTGGCGCTGTTTCGCCATTTCTTCGTGCTGCGGCCGGCCGGGAAGAAGAGAGGCTCCTCCACCACTGACGTCGCTGGCTGCTGCAACTTCCGGTTGTGGGATGGCTTGGCGGAGTTGTACATCCCCCAAGTGCTACGGAGCAAATGGGACGATTGGCGGCGCGACTGGGTCTACGTCAATGTCAGCCCCCATGACCGCCTCGCGCTGTCGGAGGCGGTGGCGGAGCCTCAGAGGTCGATCTGAGAGGCGACTCCGGCGTAGGACGAGCGGATGCGGCCAGAACTGAACCGAATCGACTACCTGCGCCAGGCGAGGCTGACGTCGGTGATGGTGGTGGCAGACTACCTGTGCCGCCGCCTGGTGCCCCTGCGGGAGCGGGCCCGTCCCAGCTGGATGTACACGGGCCCCCACGACATCATCAGGACCCAGATTGGCGAGGACGGGGACCTGGACGAGAGAGCGCTAGCGGGCCTGCTGCGGGTGGTGACCGGGGTAGAAGACCTCACCCGGGCGATCCTTCTCCGGGAGCAGTTGGCGCTCTGCACGGACTCGGGCTGAGTGGCGCTGCAAGCGACGCTACCTGAGTTCGACGCCCAGGGTTTGGTCGACCGGCTGGGGCGCCGGAACCCCGGGACAATTCAGATTCCAAGGGTAGACGAGGAGACGGGCGGCGCGCGAAGGACCGGCGGTGGGGACGCCGCGGGTGGCAGGCGGGCGGCAGAGGAGCCGCGGGCGACCGAACGCAGGCCGGCCGTGGGGCTGCCGCAGGTAGCAGCCATCAGGCCGGCGGAAGAGGCGCCGCTGGCAGCGGAGTGGTGGCCCTGGGGGACAAAGGAAAGCGCCCCCGAACGTTCGTGCCCCAGCCCTCGTCCTCGTCATCGCTGTCGCCTCCACGGCAGCGGCCGCCAGCGGGCGGCGCGATGGAGGAGGGCCGGGGCGGCCAGTCGTCCGGTGCGGAATCCGCGATAGAGGCAAGATCTAGGGCACGGGAGCCCAAAGACCAAGGCCGGCGCGACGGCGCTACAGCGGGCGTCCGGGCCGACCCGCCGCTGAAGGCAGGCTCCACGGCGGCCCCTCAACGGCCCAAGGGACAGAGCCCCCCGCCGAAGAGGAGGAAGGCGGACCCCGGGCCGAAGCCGCAGGGTCCGGAGTTCAAGATCCCTGACTCCCGATGGCAGTACCGCGGACCAAAACCGACGTGAGTCTTCTCCTTTTCCCGAGTGCACTTTGCCCGGATGTAAGTTAGGGGACTAACCTTTTTCAGTTTTCAGGCCACCCAAAGACGCCGCCAGAGACCAAAGGTGACCGGAGGTGCCAAGGCCGGCTCCTGCCCCTGAGCCGTGCGCGCCGGCCGAGCCGAAATCGCAGGCGCCGCCCTGCCTTGAGCTGAGAGCAGCGGCCGCGCCCGAGCAGCCTGCGTCGGTCGAGCCCACCCCGAGCACTTCGAGGGCGGGACAAATGGCCGCGGCACCGATGTGGCAGCAATCGGGGACTCGAGCGCCTCTACAGAGAGGGCTCGCAGGGGACCCAGTGCCCGACCATTGTCCAGCCAGGCCGCCGAACCCCTCCCGGACGTGCTAGGAAGCGCCCGGGAGGTGATCGAGCGGCTGGAGGTGGCTGTGGCGGCGGAGCGAGCGCAGCTCGAGACGGACCGCGCCGCCCTTGTCGAGGAGAGGGGGCGGTTGGAGGAGGTCGGTCGGCTCTTGGAGGCCCACATCGCCTCGGCTCGCGCAACCCATGAGAGGGCGATGCGCGCAGTGGCCGAGGAGCGGGAGGCCCTAGAGGAGGTGCACGAGGAGGCCATCACCGCGCAGGAGGAGACCAACCGCTTGGGGGAGATGTCGCGGTGGCGGGCCACAAAACTGCTCGCCAGGGAGCGGCTGGTGCGTGCACGGGAGGAGGCCACCATGCAGCGTGAGAAGGCTGTGTGCAGCGTGAGAAGGCTGTGGAGACCACCCAGGCAGACTTAGCCCGCTGGAACGACGAACTCGAGCGGAGTCACGCCGAATGCCTCTGTCGGGAGGAGGAGGTTGCGGTCCGCAAGACTGACGTCAAAATCACGGCGACGGCTCAGGATGCCCGGGAGGAGCAGCTTACCCTGCGCGAAGAGGAGGCTGCCACCTCGTCGGCGGCCCTAACTGCTCGGGAGGAGCAGGCCGCCAAATGGGAGGCCAAGCTGGCCACCCGGGAGCAGGCCCTTGCTGCCCTCGCCGAGCAGGTGAGGCGGGGCGAAGCCGGAGCCCCGGCGACCAGCGGCGTCTCGACCAGTGCGGCCGAGGGGATTAGCCTCGATGAGCGGCTGCATATTGCGAAGGACGAGCTCGATACCGTCGTCGCCGAGCGGGCCAATATCAAGCTGATGATGCGAGACATTCTTCGACAAGCACGGAGGTCCGTGAAGGTGGCCGGGCTCGGGCGAGTCAACGTGGACGAGAAGGGGATGGATCAAGAGGCCAACAGCCACATCGCCCTCGGCTTCGAGGAGATCAGCCGGCGACTGAAGGCTCTTCCCCGGGCTGTGCAGGAGTTGGCCTCCCGGGAGGGGCGCGCTCTGGCCCAAGCGGTGGCCGAGCACGTCCTGGCCTGCTACCGAAGCCAGGACCCCAACTTCTCGCTGGAGCTAGCCCGGCAAGGGGTGGTCAAGGCTGAGGAAGGGGCTGCCTGGGAGGCTGTCCGGGGCATCACCGCCGAGGTGGCGGCTTGCTTCACGCGAAAGCCGTCACCGGTACCGAGCAGTGGCAGCAGCAGCGAAGACTCCTCGCCGCCTTCAGAGCCCGCCGACCTAGATTAGGCTTTTGCTTTTTTGTTTTTTGACTTGTTGTAAATATGGGAGTGATCCCTTCGAATGGTTATTCTTTTTTTGAATATAATGGAAGCATTTCTTTAGGATCGTAACTCCAATGTTTGTCTTGATGCTTGATGAAGTCTTTTTGCTTTTCACCTGATGTCCCGAGGGGTACTTAGCCAGACCAAGCCCAACCTCCCCCCCTCCCCCGAGAGCGAAGTCGCCCCGACCACTCATCGTCCGAGTAGTGAGACCAATCCGCGCATTTAGCCCCCGATCCCTCGTGAGTCCACAGCGGCTAAGTCAAGAGACAAAGGCACGAACTTCCTTGCTCGGGAGATAGGTCGATCCAGCACAGAGCATGCCACGACCAGTGAACACTTTTCCACTTTGCGACCACTCAAACAAGCAGACCGGAGATACGTGCAGGCGGAAATGCGACCAAGAGTCCCCACGATTTGGTGGTGTCTGGGCTAGGACGGACGGGACCGAGCACCGATAGCCCGCCCCCAGGGTCTAGGCTCCCGACCGCTCTTTGCTCAAGCGGTAGGATTACACGAGAACCCCAGAGGCTCGGTAGTGCCCGGGGTACTGCCAAGCTGGCCGAACACCACGACCACCATGAAGGACTTCGGTCAGCCATCGCCGTTCGTACGGTTCACCCGACTACTGTTCGTTCTGTCGTTCCAGAAAAAGCAAACACGTGGGCAGGGTTTTGTGCATGAGGAGACCATCTCGCCGAACAGATTAGGATGCGAGGCTCCCAAGGATAGCTCGGGAACAATAGATTGCTGAAGAAGTAAGAATGTAAATTCGTATGACTTTAGCCACTCACCGGACAGCTGTCCGCCTTTCGACTGACCGATCCAGGAGGGGTATGCGCTCCGAGCTCGGGGTGCCCAGGAACTTGGTTCCCTTGGACGGAGTGCCTGAGCACTGGAAAGCGTGAGAGGGAGCCAGGGGCCAGGCGGTCCCGACCACTCGTGCCCGAGCGGTAGGACTGCCCGAGGACCCCATAGGCTTGAGTAGCGGGGAGGGTTGAAAACGTGCCCCCGTCCGGTCTGTTCATCATGATGTCGTTCTGCAACGGGCACCGCGGAGAGGGCCCACCGGGCAGCCACTGAACGGCCCGGTGTGCCCGCTCAATCTTGTACACCTGACACAGCAGGGCGGCAGGCGGGGCGCCTTGGGCTTCGCGATGCTATCCCGAGGCGCGCCGAATGTTCCGCACTAGGACCCTTGTATTAAATGTCCCCACGCCTCCCTGCCAAGCCGTGACAGGGACTGACACTAAGTGTGGCAGGAGCAGTTGGAAGTGATAGGCCACGCGCTCTCTTAAATGCGGCATCAGGCCTTTCACTGGTTGACACCTCACCGCTGGACCTCTGTGGGGGCCACCGGCGAAGGACTTCTTAGGTCGTCGAGGAATCGAGTGCTCGGAGGTCACTGTTCACAGCAACAAGCACTCTCTCCCGGATATGCCCTTTCTTGGTCCTCGGGGAACCAAGTGCTCGGGGGCCACCGTTCACGGCCCCAAGCACTCTCTCCCAGAACTGACTTCCTTGGGTCCTCGGGGTACTCGAGTGCTCGGGGGCCACTGTTCACGGCCCGAGCACTCTCTTCCCGGCGCTTGGTCTTCTCGGGCCATCGGGGAACTTGGGTACTCAGGGACGACTGTTCATGGCCCCGAGCACCCTCTCCCGGGACTTAGTCTTCTCGTACCTCGCGGAGATGATCCCCGCGGGAGGGCGCCACGTGGCAAACTGCTGATCTGGCCTCAGGACTCGGGGACCCCTGGTTCCTGTGTCACCGACAGGCATCATACTCGCCAGGATAGGCACCCCGAAGAACCTCAACTTCCTCGACATGAGCTAGAACCACCTCATCAGGCCAAATCATTGCCGGACACATTCCTGCGCAGTCTCCAGCTCATTGACGTCTCCAGCAACCAGCTCTCCGGGCTGTTGAGCCACAAGATTAGGTCAATACCAGGGTTGTCGAAGCTGTACTTGGGAAAGAATTGGTCAATCGATGGCATACCATTGGAGCTCGGTTCTTGCAAGAAGCTCCATTTGCTGGACCTCGGTGGCAATGCGTTCTCCGGAGGCATCCCTCCGGAGCTCAGAATGCTTCCATCGCTAGAGATTTCACTAAACCTTAGCTACAACCGGCTCTCCGGGGAGACACCGTCATAGTTCACTGGCCTTGTCAGGCTCGGTAGCATTGACCTATCGCGCAACGAGTCATTTGGTAGTCTTCAGCCACTCGCGGTGTTGTAGAACCTAACCACGCTCAACATCTCTTACAATGCCTTCTTCGGTAAGCTCCCGAACACTCCATTCTTCCAGAAGTTACTCCACAGCGACCTCGCTAGCAACAGCCACCTCTTCCTCAACGATGGCTCTGATGAGTCCTCTCAGCGCCACATGTCAGAGAGAGTCTAACAATGGCGATGACGACTCCAGCTCCACAATGAGCGATGAGATGTCACCCTCCAATGCCTTAGCCATGTAGGACAACAGCAAGCGGCGGAGGGCCTCGGTGGTGGCGGGCGTGAAGGAGAGTGAGTCAGCACTCACAGTTCCGGTGTCCGAGAGGCAGACACGTGCTGTGGAAGCTTGGGCTCGGGTGTGGAATCAGCAAGCAGGCTCATACGTGGCGAGTTCACGGGCTGGTGGAGTGGCGTGCCCAGGAACGCGTCGCGGGGCTATTGGCCCAGGCGAGGCTAGGAGGCGGGGTGCGTGGCCCATACTTGCAGGTAGCATGAGCAAATCTAGGCACTGGTGAAAGAGACCCAGGGCCAAAGCCCCCTTGGATAGCCTCCGCAACATCCGCAGAATGCCCCAAACCAGCCTTCGCTATGCGCCGACCTACCGTTGATCATAGGTCACCACGACTCCGCACCATACCTGCAGTCTCTACAAGTATCCACACAACCCTCTTAATTATGCACAGAGCCAAACGAAGCTCTTAGCGTATCTGGCTTTCAGCAAATAGTCATGTAGACCATGCTTGTTGTTTACATTCGACCTTTTACATGGCATTCTACCGCAATTTGCTATTCGCTAGCAATAGTAAACATCAAAACTTCAGCTATATCTTAGTTTTACATGTGCTAAGAATAACCGTCCGACCTAGTCATAACTAATGCTATAATTAGCTACTCGCTGATAACAGTGCGGTACAAAACTTAATATATGTTATACCTTTACTCAAATAGTGGATAGAAATAAAAACCTCCACAAACGGAGGTGCCACAAAAACCTCTGCACGCGGAGATGTTTCAAAAACCTCCACAAATGAAGATGTCTAAAAAAATCTCCATGTGAAGATTCTTAAAAACCTCTGCAAACGAAGATGTCTTAAAAACCTCCACAAACAGAGATATTTGCAGAGATATCTTAAAAACCTCTGCAAACGGAGATATCTTGAAAACCAGCGCAAACGGAGATGTCCTAAAAACCTATGCACCTAAAGGCATTGCCTTGGTAGCAGAGATGTCTCAAAAAACCTCCGCATACGGAGATATCTTAAACACCTCAGCACCTAGATGGCATAGCCTCGGTAGTGGAGAGCTCTTAGAAACGTTTCTTAAATACCCTCTAGCATCTTGAAGGCATAGCATCCGTACTGAAGAGGTATGGGCCCTCTGAAATCTTGAAGGCATAGCCTCCGTACCAGAGAGATATGGACCCTCCGGTATCTTGAGGCATAGTCTCCGTGTCGGAGATGTATGGACTCTCTAGCATCTTGAAGGCATAGCTTACGTGCCCGAGAGGTATGGCCTATGAACCCTCTAGCATTTTGAAGGCATAGCCTTAGTGCTCGAGAAGTATGAACCCCTGACATCTTGAAGGCCTTATCTCCATACTGGAGAGGTCTAACACCTTACGCTCTAAAAAATACACAGGTCACGACAAACCGCTAGCCAATGCAGAGTTCAGTTTTGCTCCCAACAACACAACTAAGCACCCCTAAAAAATCCACCCTCTAGTCGCTAGTAGTCGCAGAATGCGAGGGGGCTGAGATAGGAGAGACAAACGAAGTGTTGGTCCGACCAAAATTGTAAGGCAAAAGGTGAAGTCAGTACAATACAATTTTATTCATACATGTACATACATCATACATACATACATACATACATGCATACGTATGTACGTACGTATGTGCGTGCGTGCATACGTACATACACACACACATACATACATACATGCATGCATGTACATACTTACATACATACCTACATACATACATATACACATACATTCATACATCATACATGCATACATACATACTTACATGTACACATACATACACATATACCTGTGTACATATACATATACTTACATGTGATATAACCGCCTTAGAAGCTTCCCTGTCTTAGCTAAAGCTATGATAATAGCGCTAATAGAACGCACCCTCCGCTCGCTCGTGGCCGAAAAGCGCGAGGGGGGCCGAGGAGTCAAGGAGCCAAAAGGCTTGATCGATTCGGCACAGGTTGCAGAATTTCACTAGCTCCAAAAGGCTTGATTGATCTTGCACAAGTTGCAGATTTTCGTTAACTCTGTGAAAACATATTATTTTCAAAGAATTACAGGACTTGTGCAAGAATTGAGATCCACCATCTCCTGCTGCCATAGGAGGCTCCGGATGGCTCTACCTCCATCAAGCCCTGCCGCGTCCATCGCTGAGGGGGTAGTGAACTACCCCTTCAGCCTTGTCGTCGACTATGCCTCTGGCCATCGCATGAGGCTTCAGACGACTTTGCCTCCATGAAACCCTGTCACGTCCATTGCTGAGGGGGTAGCAGACTGCCCTCTCAGCCTCGTTGTCAGTCCCACCTTTGGCTATCGTTGAGGGGGTCGCAGACTACCTCCCTCGGCTCTGTCTCCATCGAGTCGTGCCTCGTCCATCACTGAAGGGGTAGCAGACTACCCCCTCAACCACATCGTCAGCTCCACCTTCAGCTATCACTGAGGGGGTCACGAACCGCCTACCTCGACTTTGCCTCCATCGAGCCCTACCATGTCCATCGCTGAGGGGGTAGTAGACTACCCCCTCAGCCTCGCCGCAACACTCCGATCGGCCTTGCCTCTGTCGAGCATCGACACGGGGCTTCGGACCATGCCACCTCCATCGAACCTTGTCACCACCGCTTGCGGCCATCATTGATAGGTTTTGTAAGGACAGAAAGTTGTTCGGGATATCCTGACTCTAAGTTAGGGCTAGAGCTAGTTCTTTGTTCATCTGCCGCCCCTCAGAACCTTAGAGCCAGCAGATGAGGGGTATTGTTGGGGGAACATCTTAGTTTGAAGATATTTAGACGATCACTGTGGTATTACTATAGCTATCATAGTATCTTAATCACCACGTGATATATAAAGAGGTGAAGTACCTAAAATATCTCTCCATCTATATGTTTGTAACATAATATCATAAGAACAGACTGATAATTTCTCCTGACTCTTCTCTCTATAAATAAACCCTCAAAGAACAGAAGAGGGGACCTCAGAGGTTTCTCCACTACACTTGTTTCATTTCTCTCACTCTTTCCTTTCGATCCACTATTCATCTTCGAACTTAGGGCCTGTTTGGTAGAGCTCTCCCTAATCTAAATTCTCTGCGGGGAGTGATTCTCTGGAGGAAGTGATTCTATGGCTGAAAATGATTCTTTAAAATTAAATATATGGAGGAAGTGATTTTGTGCGGAAAGTGAATCAGGAGAAGCTGCTTTTTTCAACTCCCCAGCTTCTAGTTTATTTCAAAGAATCACTCCTATGGATTCCACTCAGGGAGTTAAAAGCTGAAAAATACTGTTTGGCAGAGCTCCCCTGATTCCAACCGGGAAGCTGCTCTGGGAGCTCTGTCAAACAGACCCTTAAACTTCCCCTTATGAACAGACTCTCTTAGGGCATCTCCAGCAGCTACCTCAAATTTTCATCCTCAAAAATACTATTACAGCATCCACTATCACTATTACAGCATCACTTATTTTTTAATCTTCAACAGATACCCTATTTTCTTCCTTCTGCTACTCTTTTCCTCCCTCCAGACCTACTATCAGCCTCTGTAAACATTACCACTACAGTACTACTACAATGTTCCCCTCCCTTCGGACCCGCTGTCCGGCCTCAGTGAACAGTAATTTGCGGTATTGTAGCACCAGATAGAGTATCTCTAACGCTACAATAGTCCGCAGAATCACTGTAGTACTGGATTTGCAGATTTGCAGATTCTAGTGAAGTTGACCTTAGTATCTTTTCGAGGTATGCTTTCGTACACGGAAAATGAGAATCAATAGCAAACTCTGTACTGGTGCCGAGTGAGTAGTGACAGGCAGCGACCTATCTACTACACGTGTGGTCCGTGTGCATAGTTGCATGATATAGTAGTAGAAGTGTTTTACAAGAAATAGTAACAGAAGTTTTTTTATAAGAAATACTAACAGAAGTTGGAGCTGTGTGCTAGGTGCAGCTGCTGCTTGTTGAGTAATGGCGTCACCGGTGATGCCCTGCAGGCCCAATGACCTTTCAGCCTCTCGATCGGCCAGTCGGACTTGCGGCCGCACAATTCAGTCCAAGCTACGATGGGCGACCCATGTTAAGCTGAGTGGGGCACGTGGATGTCCAGCCATCAGCATATTAAGCCAAGTAAGCACCTTAGTGCCCCCAGTCAAAACAATGACGTGCCCTCACTCATTTAGGCCAACTAAATGACGCTACTGGCAAAAACCAAAGACACGCGTACATAGTTATGTGACTTATCATCCTAAACCAAAGACAGGTCTACAGTTTGTAATTTGTCTGCAAAGAACATCACATACTAATAGGAGAGCCCAACAACAATGTTCTAGCATTAGCTTTTCTTTTTGTAAATTCAAAATTCTAATTGTTCATGAAGTGTAGTTGTTTGCGATGGGACATGCATAACATCATACCAATGCTTTGAATATAATTCTTCTTACTTGAACTGGAGAAACCCGCACATCTGGACATTGAAGTCCATCTTGACGGCTGCCAGATCGACTACCGTATAATGTTTAAAACAGGTTTTGAAGTGTATTGACCGAAATAAAAAAAAAAGTTTGAAAGATAGATGCCAGGAACTACCGTTTGTTCCCGCTTGAAAAGGTACTGACCAGTACTCCACTGCAAAGTAAAACAAAGAAGTCGTGAAGATCTGGACTACTAGAATTGTTGAAGCGGAGTAAGCTCCATTTGAAGCGTCCTAGGAAGACCTCCCCTAGATGGCAACCGACCAACGCTGCAGGGTCAGAAGTCAGAACCAGGCCAGACACTACCTCCTCCACGCCGACTAGCACAACGTGCAGAGTGCTCTAGCGCATAGCACACCGCGTTCTTGGAGTTGGAGGGACCCGGCCCGTCCTACCGAGTAGTGACCTGAAATGGAACCAGTGGAGGATTCTTCCTGCCTGCCCATCACCAACAACACCGCACTGCGTCCTCCACTCGATCGCGCGGCCGGGGCCGGCGCTGCGTCGCCAACAAGTTTTTTCGGAACGACGGAAAGAGAGTTGCCAAATTTATATTAGAATGAGTAAAAAAGTGTTCAGATAAAAAAAAAAGCTGTGACACTACGGCACACCAATTAAAGTTGTAAGTAAGAACATAATACTCCGACCAACAACGAAAAATTACTAAAGAAAGCATATTCTACTCGTTTCAAGATCTTCTTCGATGCCGTGAGCCACTGCAACGGTGGCTAGGCTTGGTTTTAAAACGTTCGCCAATTCTACTCGTTTCACATGTTCCATCAGAAATAAGTCACCAGCCTCAGGACTTTCTTCCTATGCTGTTTGTCCCCCCTTCTACTTACTTCTCCTCACCATTTTTGATGGTGCGATACTCAGTTAGGCTTGATAGGATGTTTAGGTAAAAATAGCTGGCAACCCATACCAAAACTGCTTAGTGTATGGGTAATCTTTGCATAAATATAACGTTGTTTCATCAATGTTGCCACAGAATTTACATATGGGATCGTGTGGCCATCCACAATGAGCCAAATTATCTACGTTAAGATCTTTTATTATAAAAACACTCACATGAAAAACTTACATTTCGACTCCAAATGTGTACTGCAAACATGCCTTATGTTATGGGTGTTATATTGATCCTCCCTCACCAACAAGTCAACAGCTACAGGTGACTCCTCCCTTCGCCTAAAGATGGGCAAGTGGGCTAGACCAAATGGGCCGGCACGAGGCACGACCATTTTGGCTTGGTCCAAGCATGACGGCTAACGGGTCGGGTCGGTATGGCACGATGACTTTGATCGTGTCTGGATTGGAGCCGCGGCACGACAGGCCAGCACGGCATGGTCCGTTTAACTGTTTATATTTTTCTAGTATTTTATATAATTTATTTAGATCTAATACCATATATGATATGTGGTGCAATGGTAATGTGTTTAATTCTCAAGTAGAAGGTCGGGTGTTCAATTCTGAGTGAAATCAAATTTTTGTGATTTTTTTCAATTTTACATGGGCTAACAGACAAAAAAGTCATCGGACCTACTGTGCCGCGAACCGGCACGGTCCGATCTTAAATAAGCCATGTCTGAACTGGAGCCATAGCACATGGACCGATAAGACACGACCCGTTTAACTAACAGGCCTAAACAAATCATACCTAAATAGACCGTACCTCAATAAACTCGTACCGTACCAAACCGAACCGTCTATTTAACCATCTCTACCTCCGTCCATGCGTCTGCCATGCACGCATATGCACAGCTGCCTCCCAAAACTCGGCGGGCTCGAATGACAGCATGGGCAACGCGATTCTCGAACCACACATGGGCCGCCGGAACTCGCGTTCAGATAATAATAACAAGCTGATCAGATGTGGTATAATACATGGGCGGATCCAGGGCCCGTGCTGGGGGGCTGCAGCACGGGCCTAGCCCAGGAAACCAAAAGGAGATAGAGAAAAATTCTGAAAAAATTTATCATTTCAGCCCACAAGTCATGAATTAAGTTCAATAGCAAGAGGCCCAGCACCCTCCTTGGCATTGGGCAGGATCCGCCCCTGGTATAATACACGAGCTCTCGGCATCATGTAGTTGGACGGTGCCCGTTTCGTTACTACAGAAATACTCATTATAAATGGCAGATCATTAGATGGTTTTTGCATAAAATGGTTTTTTACGAATCGTCCCAGATAGTTTCTAAAGAGCGTGTGTGGTAAAACCATATCATCTCGGACCAATTGAAACTCAAGCGGAACTTAACCAAATGACTTTGCTATGGAAACACTTGCAACATATGATCATTTCAGAGGACACTCCGGATCACATCACTTGGAGTTGGACTGAGAACGGCAAATACTTAACGAAAAGTACATACCACATACAGTTTATGAGCAAGTTCAGAAGATATAACATGACGAACATTTGAAAAGCAAAAGCGGAACCCAAATGCAAAAACTTTTCTTGGATCCTATTACAAAACAAGATTCTAACGGGGAACAATTTGGCAAAGCGTGGGTGGGGGGATTCTTCAGTTTGCCGACTGTGTGATCAAGAGGACGAAACGGCTAATCATCTTTGCAAAGACTGTTCTTTTTCGAAAAGAACTTGGCAGTTGATCTGTTCTTGGTTCGACTTGAAACAGACCCCCTAGTTGGACTCCTTTCAGACCTTGCGTGCTTGGTGGAAACAAGCCAACAGACAAGTTCCTCATGATCAAAAACAAGAATTCAACGAAATTGTCATCTATTTTTGGTGGAACATTTGGAGGGAGCGCAATCGAAGGATCTTCCATAATCAATCGTTGACTGCATAGGGGTTGCCTGCTTAATAAAAGAATCGATTCTAATCAGGAGGCTGGCGTGGAGAGAGCAAGCTGTAGATAAAAATGTTTGAGTAATACCGCTATAATACAGGTGTCCTTCTAATTTGTTGTTCTCGTTTTTCTTTTTGTGTCGGCTGTTCTCTGTGGTTTAAGCCTCTTCTTGTGCTTTCCTGTTCTTTCCGTTGTGGAAGAGGCTTCCTATTAGCACAAGTTGATACGCTATTTCTGTAGTTGATCTGTATGAGATTTTTTGTTTTTTTGTTTTTCTTCTAATCTATGAAAAAATCAGTAGAGCTCCTGCTGTTCCTCTGAAAAAAAAAATCTGCATGCCTCAGACGGGATGATTGGTGCTGTTAGCTAGGTGATCTAATTCAAACCACACAATGCGCATCGTGTTCCATGCTTGCAATATATCTTTGTACAAACCGGCCTTACTCGTGCTCCTTACTTTTAATCAGGAAATAAAAAACAATATATTTCCAATTATGCGGTTATCATAAATAGTGACAGAAAACAAACTCTTGACCACTACCTCGAACAAAAACATGCACAAAATAATTATTGTACGATACGCGCGCGGGAGACAAGAAAAGATGAGCTAAGGATTGACGCATGCGCACTTGGACACATCGGCAGCATGTCACTGGCCGTATCAGCCTCCCCTGGATAACCACCGAGCACACGTCGGCACCACCCGCTGAGCCAAGCTAGCCCCCATCTGAGAGTGGTCGCAACTACTCACAAGTTCATCATTTGTCAAAATCAAGTCGATGGAAAGCAAGAGCACATGCTTCTTGCTAATTAGGCATGTGCTTATTGTCCTTTGATGAGTCTAGTCCCCATCTTAGAGATCATTCTAGCAGGTACACATAACTTAGTCAAAATTCACTTAAACAACAAGGATAATTTGTCAAAATAAGGTGGAAGCTAGAAGCATAAGTAGCACATGCTTCCTGCCAAGGATATCTTTCTTGTCATTTGACCCTCCAACCTCCATTACCGTGCACAGTCTTGCTACCTGATTTCAAAATCAAGCATTATGATCACCATGGATTTTTTTTTTTAATAAGGGACTTGTGATCTCCGACGTTAATATAGATAACGGCAGGTAAATTTTATGGTGATATATATTATTCTGGATAAGACGGTTAAGACATGACAACCGTTTGATATGATGTAACTACTACAAACAGTTGAAAAATAATACAATACATAACACATACGATAATAAATTATGTTTTAAGTTGACCGATTAAATTATTGAAAAACATGGGCTTAAAATGATCAAGGAGATATGACTTGTCTTCTCGGAAGTCTTCTTCTAAACCTTGGCCGAAGTCAGAATCCTCAGGGTTCTTTGCGCAATCTTCTAGTTCTACAAACGCAATTACGATCAATAATGGCATATACTATAGAAGAATCAAATAACACTAAATAGAATATCAAATGATTTTTAGTGGATATCACATTGTGATAGAAAGGTATATCACGAATTTAGATGAATTTAAGAGAATGAATCATCAGAATTGAAGCCAAAACAGAGAAATTATAATTAAAAAAATATATTTAAAATTAAACCAAGAAATTATAAAATATCACTATTCATGGGTGTGGCCCACCTATGGGACTTACTGAACAGTACTAGGCCCATTGCACCGCGCACTGGTGGGCCCACTACACAGTACTTGGGTTTGTGTTGGATTTAGGGCTAGATTTGGGCTTAGGCTCAGGCCTGGGCCAGGCTGCACAGTGGCTGGCCCACTAGGGTCAAGCCGACTGGCTTCATGGGCTTTGGCAGCCAAGCTGGCCCACAGGGACAAGGCCTCGACAGCTGGGCTGGCCATTAGGTAGCGCTAGCAGGTCGGCCTACCAACAGCTGGGCTAAGCTTGGTCTATGCAGCCACGACCTATCCACGTTCGTCGTTGGATGGAGTGGAGCGGAGAAAAAGGAGGGGCACCAGTGAGAAATCACGTCGGTGCCTCACCAACAACCTCGTCAGAGTTGGCAAAACAGCGGTGGCGTAGGTTGAGACTAGACGGTCAAGGGTCTACATGGGCTCGTGAACTCGGCGTTGGGCACCTCCACGTCAGTCAAGCTCCGGAGCGGTCCTCGAATTGCGCCGGAGAAGACGACGATGACACACAAAAAATGGATAGAGCTTCCCCTACACTAAGCGTATCGCACCTGCATAAGAAAAGGAGCCTAGCACTCCTGGGCTACTTGGCATGACAGGCAGCTCGCACAGAGAGCAAGGAGGAGCACCGACGGCAATTACACCATGGTGACAGGGTAAAATCCCATGGTTGAAGCTTGCCACTTGAAGGCAGGACACACAGGCAACGACATGCTAGCTAGGCGGGGGTAGGAGGGCTAGGGAAGCTCACCGAGCTCCAAGACGGCGAAGGGAAGGGCAGCAATCGACAGTACGATGCTTCGGTGACCTCGGCTCGAGCGTGCTCCCTTCAGGCTCTTAGATGAGGAAGGAAGGCAAGGAAGTCGCCAACGCATTTAATATGCCGGCCGCGGTGGCGGGACAACATGACAGGTGTACTTCGAGGAGGGAGACGAGCGCAGCATCGGTAGGTCCACGTGTCAGTGAGAAGAGAGAGCGAGCGGCATGGGTGCGTTGGGCTGGTGCGTTGGCCTAGCGAGCTCGTGAACTAGACTAACGCGTGAGGTGTGGGTTAGGGAAACATCGCAGCCCAAGCGTGCACGGGCAAACAGAGAGCAAGGAAAGGAAGGCTGGGCCGGCTTGCTGATGGGCTGGTGCAAAGAGGAAGGGGAGAGAGAGAGTGGCTCAAGAGAAAAGAAAAAAAATTGGAATTTAATTTGGGTAAATCAATTGGAAGCATTTGAATTTGGTTTTGAAATTGGATTTGGTTTTGGTATAAATTCAAATAAGAGTATTAGAATTATGATTTGGGTTTGAAGTTTTGACTTTGGGAGAGGATTTGAATTCAATTTGGATTTGAGTTGAAAAGAATCTAAAAATATATTTAAATTTGAGAGACATTCAAATTGAAATATCCACTCAAAAAACATAAAAACAATAAACCAAAATGCATATGATTCAATTTATTGCAAGAATTAATTTAGAAATTAATTTGGTGCTCTTTGGAATACTTAGCCAAAATAATATATTTGAATATATATATACAAATATATATATACACACACACACTCAAATATATATTCCCTTACTTTTAAATTGTTTTGGAAAAATAGGAAAAACAAAATAAAATGAAGTGAATTTTTCTATAATCTATATGCTAAAACTAGGAATGTTACACACGGCAACACCGATATCGGCCCAGCTCGCAGAGGCGTGCAGACATGTGGCCACCGCGCATCTGCCCCTTCGTTCTCTCTCTATATCTATCTATCGAATTATATTAAATAACATTATTTTATTGGAAAATTGTAAAAATAATAGCTAAATTAAAAAATGTAAGAATAGGTATATATCGGCACGCGAAATACCGACAAGGGACGTGTCGGTATTCCGCATCCCGACAACCTACATGGCACTGGGCCCGGGGGCCTGTTGGCATGCAGAATGCCGACAGGTTGTGGGCCCACCTAAAAGGGTGTGCCATGTAGGATGTTCGTGCAGCGTACCGGTCTGTCGGTATTCCATGTGCCGACAGGTGACGCGTCATGACCTGTCAGCACGCGGAATACTAATAGGTATCATGTTAGGCATGACGGCATTCCGCGTGCTCACAGGCCTTTATATAATCCACTGCTGTCGATTCCTCTCCCACGCACGACCATCGCGGGCGGCGGCCGACAAGCGGGCGGCGTGGGGCGACTTGCGGTGGCGGGCGGAGGCATCCGACATGCCTGGCGAGAGCAGTGGCGGTCAGCGAGCGGCTTTGGGTAACGAGCAGCGGGGAGCAGCGGTGGCTGGTAAGGGTATTTTCTTTTCTTAGAAAATTAGAAAAATTAGAAATACTTAGAAAATTAGAAAAAAAATATGAGTAGTTAGAATAGAGTAGAAAAAATTAGTATACAATAGTTAGAATAGAGTAGAAAAAATTAGAAAAGTTAGGATAGGAAATTTAGAATAGAGTAGACCTAGTTCGTAAATTTGCAATTATTAGAAAAATTAGTAGAGTTAGGTAGAAAGTTAGTATAGTTTGAAATTTTAGATTAGAATAGTTTGAGGTAGTTCGGCAATGTAGAGTATTTAGAAAAGTATGAATATTTAGATAATTTAATGTCAGAAATACTTTGAAAAATAGTAGGAAAATAGTTAGAGAAATTTCGAGTAGAGTAGATAATTTAGGAGAATAAGGATATGAAATTTAGAGTAGAGTAGGTATGATTAGGAAATTAGCTATACATAGAAAATATAGTAGAGTTATTTAGCAAATGTAGAGTAGTTGGAAAAGTTAAAATATTTAGGTAATGTAGAGTTAAAATATGGTACTTAATATAATTTTTAAAAAATTATATTATTAGACGTACATATTTTTTGTTGATGTAGGAATTGTATATTTGAATTGTTGTGGATTTACGTAGTATTGTATTTAGAATGGAAGAAGATAATTATGATTCATTTAGAATTTATAACAGAAAAATTTAGATACATATAGAATAGATAATTTAGTATAGAGCATACATAGTTTGTAATTTTTTAATCTTTAGTAGTTTGGAGTCGAATTGTTATGAATGGAGTAATTGTTTTTGGCAGCAATACATTTAGAATGATATAGTGTTAAAAGAAAGAGTATGTTAGTGATGATATTTGATGGTTATGTAGAATACAAGTGATGAGGTTGAATAGAATTTGTGGTCGTAACTGTTGCATATTGATTACAATTATTTAACCTGATGTAGTATATTATGGTTGTTGAATCAAAAATGTCGATCGTAGTTAGATTTAAGTTTTTTTATGGCCCTGGATATGTCATTATGACAGTGGGCTGGATTTGAGTAACTTCTAGTATGTGGACACATAATTGCATAGTTCGGGAGAGATTCGGCAGTCCCAAGTGTTAGGTTGGCTGTATAATCTATTGCAACTCAGTCCGGCACATTAGCGGTTGACAGTGAAGGTTTTAATTCCAAGACGTCGAGAAACCGACTTGTAGTGGGAGGTCTTGGAGGTTACATTTTCAAAGCAATTGCAGCAATTTGTATCATTGGGGTTGTGACAGGGTTTTTTCCAATGTATCTTTGTAGAAACAAGTGATGTTGGGTTCACAGAAGCTAGACCTTGCACCATAGAAGTTGTTGGTGAAAATGTTATCTATGAGGAGATGCATGAGAGTGTGGTTCCTGAGGTACCCCTACAGACTTGTGCACTGGTTGAAATACAGACTGCAAGAGAACAACATAATGACAGGGAAGAAAATTAGGTCATGATGTGTGCTGATCAAGGAGAGTGGGACGAGGCATTAGTGGACCAGATGGACGCATATAACGACGAGTTCCACACATTTGTGGACTCAGGTGCAGGAATCCCGGAAGAATGGTCGAATTTTGCTATGGAGAAGCTCACGGTGAATAATGGACACGAGTCGACATGGGAGTATAATTCCATCGTGGTGACTAAAGGCCAGATGTTTCGTGACAAGGTCTATCTGCAACATGTAGTGAATAGATGGTGTTTCTCGGGGGCGAGGGAGTTCCAGGTGGTAATATCTAATCCTTGAACATACGACGTTAAATGTTTAGCTGAAGGTTGCACTTGGCGAGTTCATGGATTGTTGACGAGGTGTGGCATAGTATGGTTGTCATCTATTGTTGAGCCACATACTTGCAACTTGAGCCAACCTTTGCACACGCATAGGAACATGAGCGCTGATTTTGTTGAAAATGTGATGTACCTAGAGATAGTGAAGAAGACTGTTATATCTCCTTTTGGAGTTATGCATGCTATCAACACTAGATTTGGGTACGATATTTCATATGACATGGCATAGAGAGCGAAACAGAAGATGTTAGAGAAGAGATTTGACACTTATAAGGACTCATACCACAACTTGCCTTCACTACTAGAGGTTATTCCGGGCAGGAACCCGAACACCTACATTGCTATTCATGATCTTGTTAATCAGGATGGAGATCGAGTCGTTCAGCGGGAGTTCTAGTCATTCAGCTGTATGATCAAGGCATTACGACATTGCCGGCTGGTAATGTGCGTGGATGAGACATTCCTCACAAGCAAATACAGGGGACATATACTCACAGCTATCAGGGTAGATGGTGAGAACCAGGTTGTGCTTTTAACTTTTGCATTTGTTGAATGTGAATGTACGGATAGTTGGTTATGGCTCTTGTCGTACAAAGTACTTGGTCCCGTGAGTTGCTTGGGCGGTAGGCGGTGAAGGAATTCACGAAGCCGCTTGAAAATCATCCGTTTTGGATTCAAGATCCAAACATCAAGGTCGACACAAAAGGGGCGGCAGAAGACTCGGCGTATCAGGAACGATATGGACGATACTGAGGGAGCACGTCCCCGCAAGGAGTTCCTGGTATGCAGAGGTTCGCATGCAAGGGGCAGCGCGAGCAGTATCTGGTAGACAATCTGGCGTCAGGCGAGAAGGTTAGGTGTGTCACGATATGCCAGCCGAAGAAGAAGAAAAATCCTTCGATCGAGACTATTATTTGAAGCATGGTGTGATTGTTTTCATGTTGTATTACTAATTGGATGGTGCTCTATGTTTGTAATATTTGTCTGTCTATGCGTGAAGTGCTATAATGTTGGCACATTATTGTATTATGTAATATTCGGACAACGTGAGTATGTGTTGTAATATTTGAGGCATGATGTATTATGTACTATTTGGAGTTACTGGTACTGAGGACAACCTGAGTATGTGATGTTATGTATTATAATTTGTGTTTTATTTCTATCGTGTATAATTTTTATTTTACATATTCTGCATTGCATTACTATGTGCTTGTCGTTCCTTATGTTATGTAGTATAATGTTTTTTTGCTTGTAGGTATGGAGCTCACCGACCCTGTGATCGATGCGACATATCGGACACACTTGGACGGCATAGACTTGTACCCATGCTTGTGCTTACGTACTCCAAACACCTTCTAGAGGCTTGACCAACGTCGGATCCCGAGGTAATAACTTTGTGCATTATATATTCACTGTTGTAAATCACTCGATATTTTACTCACATTCTTTATTTTTCGTAGGTTGAGGGCACCGGGTCTCCTTCCTTTGGCCCATCTACTCAACCTGACTAGGGACCGGGCCCCCTGATTTCCCCTTGACAGGGCATTGCTGACAGCACTTTCGATCGCAAGAGGCCAAAGATGCACACTTTTCACCTGCCCGTAGGTGAGATGAGTGTTACGCTATAGAACATCTTCATGCTAATTGGATTGCCTGTAGCGTGGATTGCTGTGTTCGGGCCGAACGTGCAGGCCGAGTGGAGGGACAAGCTCCTCGGTAGGTTCCACGAAGTCATCCCTGAGGGTCAGCAACTTGATCAGGTGGCCTTTGACACGACCCACGGTCCATCAAAGGCATGGGTCCAGCAGTTTCGGCGGACCTCCTGACGCTAGAGTCAGAGGACTGGAGAGTGCGACGGCACTTGGAGGAGTACCTGCTCTGGTTGTCCGGGTGGGTCCTCTTCACCAGCACGTATGCGGACATCATCGACTAGTAGTTCATCTTCTTCACGCAGCAGATTGTGAACACCCCCTTGGAGAAGGTCCCTCAATT
This sequence comes from Phragmites australis, assembly GCF_958298935.1. NCBI lineage: Eukaryota > Viridiplantae > Streptophyta > Magnoliopsida > Poales > Poaceae > Phragmites > Phragmites australis. The sequence goes on from NC_084922.1 coordinate 5,833,752, forward strand.
CAGTTGGGGCTCCGCGGTCCTAGCGCACATGTACCGGGTGTTATGCGAGGCCTGCAGCAGGAAGAGTGACTCCGAGTTGACCACAGGTTGTCCTTTGCTCCTGACCATGTGGTCATTTGAGTGCTTCGACATAGGGCGCCCACACCTGAGCTCGTACGACATGTACGATGAGTCTTTCTACTTCCCTGATGAGTTTGGCATGCACGACGCAGTGGACGGCCCTATGATGGGTTTTCTCTAGTGCAAGCACAATGTAAGTAATACAAGTCAACACATTTGTTTTAGTACTGTTATTTCATGATGCTTCTGTGCCTGACACTTTTCTTTTTCATGCAGCCAAGGTGGGCGACGGCGATGACATGCTCTTTGTACCCTCTGTTCATTGCCATATTCGACCAATTGCAGGCAGTCAGGGTGCGTTGGACACGTACGACCACGAGAAGGTCACGATATGCGCGTCTCTTGGCCTCTCCGACTTGTGCCACAAGGACCAGGCTTTTTGGCTTATGTGGTGACTACTACTGTTCAACATCATGATCGAGCCCTATTACCTGGACAGAGTTTTTAGGCAGTTCAGGTATCACCAACACTTTCCTCCGCCACGACGACTTACGGATAACACTCACTTGTAAATATTTGTTGTTACAGGTTCTACACTATTCATGTATGAAGTTCTATAATCTTAAATTCATCTTGCAGGATGACACAGAAGGGTCAGGGCATTGTGTATTATGCAACTTGGAGGGGTAAGTTGCAGGTTTGAGTGGACGACTAGGTGAACACGGCTGCACACATGCATGTCTCCAGTGGGCCTAATGACCCTAGGATAGAGGATGCGTACTTGCGCTTTTTCCACGAGATGACATGGGTTAGGTGCTTCCTAGTGCCTTCAGAGCCACCGCAGCACGAGCCGGAGGTCATCGAAATGTTCACTATAGAGCCGGCGGCGACGTACCACGCAATGGTACATGTCAATGTTTCATTGTACTGACTTTCATTGTTATTATTAAATGTGTTCTCTCAGACATTACAGGAGGACATGTGCAGGGACGTCAGCACAGAGCTATTAGACTTCATGGATCGCTGGGAGTCGGATTGACCCGAGCGAGATGATGGCATGTCTGCGTTGACTGGCACAGAGTTGCATCGATGGGTTTCGATGTGCTTCGTGCTTAAGGGTACCGTACGTCGTCGAGCCTACCACACAGACGAGGTCGTCGTCACGCACTCAGGCTACACCGCCACGCTTGTACACGAAACCAGCATTATCGTCTCTGCCACCACGTCTGCGGTACATTCTGACTCCTAGTTTCCACTTGGCCACTCGGGTGCTTCCGTTCTAGGTTCGTCACAATCAATGGTATCACTCGGGATTGTATCTTTCAAGTCAACTATAATGTTATGCACGGCATTTGACATAGTTATACCATGCAACAGTTCCACCCTCCTTCGACACAACATCTGACTCGTCATACTCCTTGACAGACAACTGGTTAACAAAGTCGGCCGACGAGGAGGGCCCATCGCAGATAGCAGGGGCACCTCCACTGACACAGCCATCACAGGACGACCATGCCACCCCTGTTGACGCTGCACGGCCTCGGTACCCTTCACGCGACCCCTTAATGTACTCCACCAACTACATACATCATAGAGCAGCAGGCTGGCGGAGGGCACCGTGCGTGCCCAAGAAGCGCTCATGTGGCTATGGCGACGCCCCTTGACCACGTCTTTAGATAGTACTTGTACATATTTATGTTATTTCTATTATATGTTTGGCATGCCATGTATGATGTTTATATCATTACTATGTTATCAGCCATAGTTTCATTACATGTGTTCTCGTTCCATCCTAAAGAATAGCATTGTGCAAACAAAATACTGTGTTACATGACACGACAAAGCTTTATGCATAAAATAACCACATCATAGAGCTTTATGCATGAAATGACCACACATCTGTCGTGAATCAGGCTTTAGACATGAGTGACCACACGACTCAGCTTTAACCATGAAATGACAATATATCTGTCCTAACTCAGGCTTTAGGAATGATCAAGATTTATCAGGCTTTAGACACGAAGTGACCACATGTACTTTACTTTCATCAATGAAATGGTCAGGATTTATTATTCTACCAATACGTTTTTTCTAAGCACAATACTTTCATAAGATTCTATATCTTCCATGCAGAGACAACAATAACTCCTTCTTAAACTGTTGTAGAATGAAATGACCACATCAAACAACAGCTTTCATAGAGAATCTCTACCAAGCATCAGTGCCACAACTTCTCTATTTTTCACAGGGAATCCTATGCTCCAGACCCATCCAAGCCCGGGCACTAAGTCCATGTACCAGCCTCCACCCTCATCCATAGATAGACCGCTCCTTCCTCGGCTCTCTCAATTGCAATATCTTCCTCAGCTCCACCAAGCCCACCCAAGAAACATTAGGGGATTTTCACCCCACAGGGTGTCGAACCGTCGATGTGTTTCTATGGTGACCCTTGTAGGCTTCGCGAGTCCAAGATATCTCCTACACCTATGGTCTATGCTTCTTCATGTGTGCCAACTATCAGTACGACAAGCCTCGATAGGGACCATACGAGTACCCACTGGTATAGCGACATAGATCACTCATGCGGGCCTTTCCATATAATTTCATGCACTCTCTTACTAATCTCCCCTCTTATTTTTTTTATCCAGTCTCCTCCACTTATCTGCGACTTCATGCAATAGTTTGACATGGAGCAAAATGAGCACTATAAGCAGTGGATGGACATAGAGATGTGGTGGAGGAGGGAATCTTATGAACGCCGTGAGTACGAGCGATATTAGGAGGAACTATGGATGAAACGGCATGAGGAGGAGCACATCAGGAAAGCTGTGAAGGAGTGTGCCGCGGCTCAAGCACGCGAAGAAAAGAGGGAAGGAAGCAAGAGATGGCTCGTCACGCTAAGGGGGGTGGCGATGCCTTGAAAAGGAGCAAATATCCTAGGTGCATTCAGTAGAGAGCATCTATTGTAACCCGATCTATTTTTATTTTCTAAGGCATGTTAGGTTTACCAGCGACACGCTATTAGGTTAGTTTTTAGTCTTACCGTACATGCCAATATTTGTTGTCGTCATTTCTTTATGGTTATGATCTATTCACGCAGCGAAGATAAATCTCATGTTCCATATAATATTTACTATTGTATGTAACCTCCATGTTGGATACTATAATAATTGTGCTTCACAACTACTATTATTCAAAAAATTAGATTTTGTATCCTCCCAACACTCCTTCATTAAAAAAATTACTCACACAATTTTATATCAACTAAATAAAGAAATACCGATAAAATTACATCGAATCAATATTAGCAAAATATGAATCATTCTGTGCTGCCATTTGGACAGCTCTTTTAACTTCTTTTATAAGATCCATGTTAAGTTCTAGCAGTGCCTCATTAAATACATAATATTCTCCTAATTATTAATAAAAATGTTTCAATAAATACATTATATTTTCCTAATTATTAATAAAAATTAATTAAAAATATAGATGTCGGCAAATGGAATGCCGACAGGCCGATCGATATTCCGTTTCCCACAGCCCTATCGACTATCCGCTACTGTGACACCCTTGTCGGTATCTATCCGGATGCCTGTCATCGCACGGCATGTCGACGGGCCTTTGGTTCACATTTCGCGTGCCGACAGGCCTTCGGACCTAGTGTCACGTAGCCTATCGGCATGCGGAATACTGAAAAGGACAGGTACTTATTCTTGTAAATGTTTAAATTTAGCTATTATTTTTACAATTTTCAAATAAAATAATATTATTTTTTAAAAAAAATCTCTATCTATCTCGGTTGCCTTTGGGCCGAAGGCAATAGGGAGGCCGAGCCACACGGATGCGCCCTCTGCTGTCGTTGCCACCCGTCCTCCCTCGTCATGCACGATGACACGACACCAAGCTCCGCCTCGACGTCCAACCTGCACGGTGCACCACTAGATAGCTAGACCATGCGGCCGGGCCCCTCTCTAACCCCGTCTGTCTCCCTCCCGCGCAGGCACACGCCATGTCCATGGCTCCATGCACGCTGCGGTGAGCTCACTGTGCTTCCGTCGACTTGTTGCCTATAGACCCCCGGCAATCACGTCACGGCCTCCGTTTGATCTCCCTCTCTTCACTGCACCACCTCCGTTCTCCCTTCCCACCTCGGCTCGGTGAAATCGAGCCTTTCTACTTCAAAATCGGTGGCTTTGCCAAGCTGCCATCGCCGCACCAGTGAACTTCCCTGACCACATTCCTCCCCTTTCGAATCCCTGATCCTCGCTAAACCTCTCCACGTGCTCATGTCCATGGAAGGCGGCGGAATTGAGGAGATGAGTATCACTCATCCTTTCCCCCTCTCAATTCAAAGCCCGTCGACCCAGGAGGGCCCTCCACTAGAGCTCGGTTCCACCACCACTGCTTATCGTCATCCATCCGCACCGGATCTCCTCTGCCTCCATTAATCCTCAGGTGAGCTTCACCGTAGCCCGTAGGTGCTCCTCCAAGCCTCATCCCAGCTTGCGTGCGGCTGGATCACCACTTCTACCAACTCTGTCCATGGCACCGCGACCGTGGTCTGCTGACCGTTTGGTCCCCGGGCCCGATCGCACACGTCGCGAACACCCCCTAGGGTTCACCCGCACACTCAACCCAAGCCAAAACCCACCCCACGCTCGCGCCCCACGGCACAGCTCCACCGTCACCACCATCATGTCGTCGTTCGGCTGGCATCGACTGCCGTTGGCAATGAGGTGTCCATCTAGGACCCTATCATGCGCCTCTCGTGGTCTTTCGCCCCTCGTCGGTGAGTTCCTATCGTCGCAGCGCCACCGACGTGTGGATCAGCGCCCCTTCCGGCGCTACCTGGCCACCGCTGCTGATATGATATCCACATCAACGCTATCGTTGATATGGCGTTGAGTTGACGGAGCCCCCTGATCAATCGATTGTGCACAGCCCACGGCGGATATTTCTGAATCTAATAGTCTGTTGATTGTGGGAGGGTAGTGGGCCGAGAATAAGTGTTTATATTTAATAGCTTTCGTTCAATTTTATATATTGTAATAACTCTATTAAAAAACTCCAGCATTATATCATATTGTAATATAATTGTGTATGAATATGATGCTAATATTGTTGTGTATACTTACGTACTGATGATGAGACAAGTAATACATCCACTTCTAGGACTCTAGCCATTCTACACCCAGAGACCAAGAGTTGGCCTGGAGCCTTCCCTCTAAATTAGTCCCTGCCTATGGTAGCATATTAAACTATATGCACCAATCGATTTGTAAAAGTCTAAATTACTAAGAAGAAAAGTAGTATATATATACTTCAACAAGTTTCATGTAGTTTAAGTTTTTCTTTTCCTACATGGAACTTACAAGGTTGATCCGTGGATGGCAACTTTGCTCATTCTATGGTATCAGTTATCTCAGTTATCTCATGACCTAGGAAATGCCTTCTATTCATGAAGCTTAATCGATGCAACTCATTGGTTCCGAAACCATTGCAAACCTGAGTTTGCGCTTTTCATTTTAGGACGAACAACGCTTTTGTGTGATCAAGGATTTATCCTATGCCTTGGCCATTCTAGGCCTGTGCTATGAGATATACTACGCGCACGGTCTACTTGTGCGCAATCTAGTATGAAAGTAGCCACAGATAGTAAAAGCAGCTCAATTCTTTTGGGTACTAGCCATCACATACGTATTTCACACGTGTAAAATTAATAATATTATATAAGATTAAAAAAAATCATAGAAAAAATAATTGAAAAACAAAAAACTGATACTACACCCTTATAGATAGAATGAAGTAATAGACTATTACTATTTTTAATTCTGATAGTGTCTATTAATTATATATTTTCAAATTGATTGAAAGTTTTCAAATAATTAAAATGGTAGAAGATGGAGGATTAACTTTAATTTTATATTATTTGATCGTGTAAGATATACAATAAAGATCGTTTGAATCTACCTAACTTGTTCATTCTATAAGAGCATAGAAGCATAGATATAGATAATATTGATTGGCAAATTTTTAAGCTGCAATGAACTGCTAGTGATGAAAAAAACGCAATAATTACCCTCTTGTTTTCCTCGTCAGACAAACATCGTGAAACAACATTGTCAACAAAATAGACAAATATCTGTGAAACGGAGTCGATCGGAGTACGAACGTCGCCGGAGAAACGTTTGGCTCCGAAACGATTTCGTGATAAGATCGATCTCGAAGACGCCAGGTACACTCCCGATCACCTTCTATAAATAGCTCGAGCCTTCCCCTCTCGAATCCAATAAGCCAAGAACTCTCTACGAGGGGAAGTAGCCCACAGCTAATTGCTAGGCTAACAACTCAATCGATTGCTTTCGCAGTTTAGGCGGCGGCCATGTCTCCCTCCCCTGATCTCTCCCGCGTCCTGCCCCGCGTGCTCATCGTCTCCCGCCGCACCCTCCGCAAGAACAAGTTCGTTGACTTCGTGGGTGAGTTATCCCTCCCGGTCATCTCGAGGAGGCTCCAACCTTCTCGGATTTGTTGGTAGAACTAACTCATGGGTTGCGTTGGGCGGTAGCTGACCCTTGCATGGCGCATGCGTGTGCGTTTGTTTGTCTGTGTCGCAGGAGAGTACCACCTCGACCTCATCGTGGTTTACGGCGCGGTGCCGGTGATCGTGCCGCGCGTGGCCGGCGTGCACACGCTGCTAGACTCGTTCGAGCCAATCCACGGCGTGCTCCTCTGCGAGGGCGAGGACATCGACCCCTCTCTCTACGACGCCGACGTGGCCGGGGCGCTCTCGTCGGAGCAGCTCGAGGCCGTGAGGCGCCTGCACCCGAGCGACGCCGCCATCGACCATGAGAAGGACTCCATCGAGCTCCGCCTCGCCCGCCGCTGCCTCGAGCGCAACATCCCCTTCCTCGGCATCTGCCGCGGCTCGCAGGTGCTCAACGTCGCCTGCGGCGGCTCGCTCTACCAGGACGTCGAGCACGAGCTGGGCCCCGAGTCCGCCGCCGTCCGCCACATCAACTACGACGACTACGACGGGCACCGCCACCCGGTGCGCTTCCTGCCGGGCACGCCGCTGCACGAGTGGTTCGCGGACTCGCTGGGCGAGGACGGCGAGCAGCTGATGGTGAACAGCTACCACCACCAGGGCGTGCGGCGGCTGGCACAGCGGTTCTTGCCGATGGCGTTCGCGCCGGACGGACTCGTGGAGGGATTCTACGACCCCGACGCGTACAACCCCAGCGAGGGCAAGTTCATCATGGGCCTCCAGTTCCACCCGGAGCGCATGCGCAAGGCCGGCTCCGACGAGTTCGACTACCCCGGCTGCGCCAGGGCCTACCAGGAGTTCGTCCGCGCCGTGATCGCGTACCAGGAGAAGGCGGCCGCTCACGTGCCCCGGGCGGGGTCGAAGCTGAACAAGGAGATGGAGAAGCGGCGCAAGGTCATCTTCCGGAGCTTCTCGCTCGCCAAAGACCTGTACGTCTCCGGCGGCCGCACGCGCCCCGCGGAGCAGCGCGATCTCGAAGCCGGCGCCGAGTTCCTCGAGATAAGCACGCACCAGGTCGGTCACATTTGCTTGCGGTCGCTGCAAACGCACGAAGCCAAGTCCTAACCGTGTTGTCGCTAACAAATCGTCTCGAACGTGCTTGCAGTCGAACACGGCGCTGAGCGTGCAGCAGGAGAAGCGGCTGAAGCAGATGGGCGCGACGGTGCGAAACGCGTCGGGGTACCTCAACAGCCTGAAGCTGGACGACGGGCGGGAGGCGGCTGCGAGGGCGCTCATGGAAGAGATGACCGTCGACCAGCTGTCCGACCTCGCATCCTTCTACCACACCATGGGCAAGATCTGCTCCGAGGTGCTCGATAGGAAGCTGCAGTCTTTACATCTGCATGAGTGAAAACTCGAGCGCGTCACCGGCTGGAGCAGCTCGAAGACTTGAGCCCATCTCCTTCACCGACAGGGATGACGATTGACGAGCAGGCGAACGGACGAACTAAGTACATGTTGGCTGTTTTCGTTTAAGGTGTCGTTCTCATCCAGAGCGTATCTTTCTGCGTCAGAGCAACCAGATTGTCAGAACTCAAAAGAGTGTACGATACCATATTGTCCTCTTCCCCCTCATCGCGAACTCGAGATCAAGTGCATTTTTTTTATAAGAGGGTGTTAACCCTCGGTTTTCATAATAAAAATATTTAAGTTTACATGACGACATCCAACATAGAGCAAACATATAGCAAAAGAGAGGCATGGAACGCCCACCGCCCTCATACCTTACAAACGTTAAAACTATAGCCATTCTGACTCTGTTCATAACTAAAGGACACAAAAGCCACCAGAACCAAGATGAAAACACTACTGCGTCAGCCACGAAAGATGGTCCTCCAGAAAGACAAGCGACAATGACACCAGAATGGCGCCGATGGCAGCTACCCGGTGAAAAACTAGGAATGGTTGCTTGTAATATCTCAGCAGCACTTGCTGGCAAGAACTCTGAAAGTACAAATTTTGTAACACAATTTCCAACAGAAGCACTGTACGAATGTTCTCTTCTAAACTTTTTTTCAAGCTCCACCTGAATCTTCATGACAATCCATTCTCTTACACCAACATTGGTGAGACAAACTCTCGAGGTACCAAGTAAAATGTTTTTCTTTGGCAACAGCACGGTAAATCCGAAGTAGATTTGAGAAGAATCAGTATCAGATGGCGACACATAAACTGAAGGCAGATGCAAGATTGCAAGCAAAAGACAAGACTGCTAGAGTAAAGCAAATCACCTCACGGATGTAGTACAGACTTAAAGTGCTAAGTTAGTGGGCTGTCCTGGAGCTTCAAATTGGTACGATGAAAACTGCTACCAACACCCAGATTTGTCGGAGCAAACGCAAGGTGGCATGGAGCCATGGATATGGCAGGCATGGCGAGCAGGTAGCACCACTGCCCCAACACTTGTCCAAATCAAGCCACCTGAGACGCCCCTATAGCCAAGACAGAATGCTACTGATACTGAACAATAACACAAACTGTAGGTTCAAGCATCAAGAATTCAGAATGGGCACATGCACAGCGCTTGGACCTCTTCCATATGTCCAGCTCATCAAGAAAACCTTACTCAAACTTAAGTAGAGAACAACGAAAGCTAAAACAAGCATGGATGTTACCAAGGCTGTACGTATTGACCTTTTCAACCATATAATATATATTTATTGTACAACAGTCACTAGAATATTTGGATAAAACAACAATGCCAGCTGGAATAGCCTTCTGAATATCTATCTACAGCATATTCTAGGCCTGACTGGGCTTGCAACAGCAGCAAACCGAAGGCTATATGCTAATAATTGGTTTCAGTTACAACGATGGTTGTCCAATGTAACAATTGCATTCGTGGAATGCGCTGCAATGATTCATGAAGCTCCAGATGGACCGGCATATTCGTTAACCTTCTTCATTTCTGCAAAATCACATAGACAGATGAGTTCTAGAACTTCCTATTCGCTACCATCAAGCTAGATAGATTGAGAAATGTCATTATTTAGAGCTTTATAGTAGACACTTGTGGCCATATAGATAGAAAAATTTGAATTTAATGGGTCTTCAAACAATGTTTGCAAGTCCCTACATTTGCAGTTCAGTAAAATAAACAATACTTATACAGGAAACGAGGGGGAGAATACAATGGTTTCGCAGGAAGTCGGAGGCTAACTTCAGCCACAGGGGTGAAGTGCGACATACCAATCCATCGTTGTCCAAGTGAAGGAAACCACTGTGACCATGAGCATTTGTAAACTTGTACAGAGGTCCAATAGCTGATGAGAGAATTTGTATCAGTCATTTGTACTACAGATTAGAGATATGCTTTGAGTTTTAATTTGGTTTGTGTGAATATCTTGCTGCTTGAGAGGAAGAGAGCTGCAGATTTTCAAACAAACATAACAATAGAGCAATATTTTAGATGAAAATATCCAAGTATAAGCACCATCAAGGACGATGCAAAAGGCCGGAACAATTTTTCATTGTCTAAAAAAAAGCATCATCAAGGTGGCAATCTGGCAGAAGGGAGAGGTCTGTATAACACTACTCCACTAGCACATAACTAGCAAAATATTCACAACATAGTTTCCTCATGAAAGTTGAGATACTGAAAGCTTTGGTTCAACAGGTTGAGTCAGGGAAGAACACATCTACCACAAAACATGCAGAATAGAAAGCATCACCTAATCTTTGTTGACCTGAAAGCATTACTCGGTGTACAACTGTAGTTTATTATTTTTTGGAAACAAGTACCTATAAATGTAGTAGGTAACATCATTACGAATAGGAACTACAGACATGAAGAGCTATATAAGACTACCTTCATAGCCACCATATACTGGATCTTCAGACAGTAAAAGAGGTGTGGCCAGGTCGACAAAACTGCATCCATAAGTTTCAAAAACAAATTTAGTGGCTGATTCAGCAGAATTAAGGTCTGGAACATGGAAGTACTTCTTTTTAGTTTGTGGCTTTGAGCACCCTATTGACAATGTCTCAGGCTGATAAAAAGTTGAATTTATAATTTTCATAACAAACAGACCTGAAACAACCGAGCCCAGCAGCTACATGACCAGCAAAGCTCATAGTTATCCTAGTCTTGACCATACCACCAATCATCAAAGCAACATTGGCTTTTCTTGCAGCATCAATTATTTCAAGTGCCCCGAGAACCCCCAACTTTGCCAACTTGATGTTAATAACATGGGCCAGATTCCCATGTATTATTTTCTGAGCATCGAGTAAACTTCGACAACTTTCATCAGCAGCAATAGCGACTTTGTATTTCTCCATGGCAGCAATACTAACATCACGGAGACCTTCCCAGTCATCTCTGTGAACTGGTTGCTCAAAGAGTATAGGGGTCACTCCCATTTCTGAAACCAATGACAGAGTAGCAACAAAATAACTTAGTAGAGGCACAGGAAGAAGCTTGAGCTATCAACAAAATAACGTATTATAAGCAGCTAAAAAATTCAACATGTTGATGCAAGGTTAAAAAGAGAGCTCTTATAGTAGCACACAGTTTGAAGGAGTACAAACCATCTAGTCTATGAAGAACTTCAATTGCTTGATCAGCTGTGTATCCTTCGTTTGCATCCAAGATAAATGAGCAGTCTGGATGGACAAGCCTTATAGCCTTCAGAACTTCTATATCTGAGTTCAAGTTTTTCCCAATCTTGAGCTTCAGTGTTTGAAACCCTTGCCCTCGATATTTTGCAGCCAATTGAGCAGCTTCATTTGGGGCCACAATTGGAATCTAAATTGAGGTATATAAAAATAACAAATTTAGTCAAGGTACTTACACGCTTTCTGGATTCAGTGCAGAGGATGATGATATAACCGTACCGTGATGTCTGTGGTCACACTATCGGATGCCCCTCCAAATAATCTCCACAGAGGGATGCGAATGCTGTTAGCAACTGCGTCAATCAGTGCCATCTCCACTCCTGCTCTGGCCTTAATTGGAAAACAGTACAGTCAAATACACATCATAGGACAAATCATGTATCTCAAGTCTAAACAGCAATCAAACACTGAGTAGCCATCAAGAAAATCAGAATCATAAGATAAATCATGTCAGATCCTTACATTTTCATCTCACCGATTTCCAAGAAAAACAATTGGAAAACTTCCATGTGGGCTAAAAGGAATGATCAAATTTTCTGAAGGAAACTAACTTTCTGCCTAAGGTAGGACCTTTTTCTGATTTTGGATGTAAAACTCAGGCTTGTAGCTAATCGTTCCTTACAGGTAATATGGATGTTCAAGTAGAATTTTCCTAGGCACCACTATTGTTCTATTTGGGATCGGGGAAGCAGACCCTTGAAATGGCCTTTGGAAAAAAAATTGTCGTACAAATTGAAAGAGTTACTCGCTGCAAAGGCTTACTGGCCGTAGAAATTGGTGATCAGGCACATTACTTCAATAGATCAGTACCTGAGAGGCTATTCCCATCTACATCAAGGTCTAATTTTAAAACTGCAATCACCCCATCAACATCGGGTAGAGCATGCTCGAAAAATTCAGTTTTGCACAACAATATTTGTACTTTTCAACTATCACACGATCAAACACTTGTCAACCTACGGTAACCAAATTCAATTTTTTACTTCGTGCGCTGGACGAGAAGGCGCAGATTCCTCACCGAGGCGAAGAAGTGTCCCAGTGGCGCGCCGGCTAGCACCGCGCAGGCCCGGCCCGCGGCGGCGAGTGCAGCCAGCTGGTCCTCGGCCGTGACGGAGGGCAGCACGGTCGCCTCCACCCACCCGACAGCGCTGCTGCGGAGATCCACGCGCACGGCGACGTTGGAGACGGCCTCGAGGCGCGAGGACGCGATGGTGAAGGGCGCGGCCAGCGGCACGTCAAGCGGGCGCGCCTCGGCCGCCGCCACGTCCACGGAGAAGGTCTCCTTGAGAGCGTCGAAGCCGAAAGACTACACGGGTGCCGGCGGAGACTGGAACGGGGAAGGAGAGATGGCGCGGAGGCGGGTGGCGGCGGTGGAGGTGGAGTGGCGGCCGGCAGGGACGAGATTAGGCCTCTGGCTAGGGTTTGGGCCCGGGCCGGTGGGAGAGCCGGAGAGGCGAGGAGGCGGAGGAGATGAGGCGTCCATGGCCACTGGCGAATGGGGACTGGACGCCGGCGATATTCGCGGAGAACTGGAGGAAGATGAGCGCGGGGAGGAGAGGAACACTGCTAGTTCTATTTATATCTCAGTATATATATATATTGGGGAAATACTCATCCCGCAAATATTGTTAAAAGATCGTCACAGAAACTTCTCTGGTGCTCTTGGCTCTGTATCTAAAGGAGGAAGCTTGGTTTTAGAGACCGTACATCCCTCCGGCTACTGTACTCTAAGATACGAAAGAAGTCATCTTTCGATGAAGGTTAGGAAGTCATCTTTCGATGAAGGTTAGGATGTCTTTTAGGACCCCAATGTTCGAGTCTCGCTGACCTTTCGGAGCTCTAGATTTTCAGAGCTTTAGGCTCCTGAAGTCACAGCCTCCCGGAACCCTGACCTTCTGAAGGCCTCCGTCTCCCAAAGCCCGGGTGGGCTCCCAGAGCACACAGAGAGGGGTCATCAGACCTTGAAAAAGGATCAACTAGAGCGAACTCATCAGTCATCCTCTACCTGTAAGGAGTTGACATACATTTAATGCGACGCAAGTGGAGGTCATCCTGACACCTTGACAGTGCGGCGCTACAATAGGTGACTAATAGAATATCACACCTTTAGGGCCACTTGTATCACTGCATCGCCATATTAGATAATATCTTCTAAATTAGGGACAGAGGTATCCTACCTAGACCTATGCTGTATGATTCAACAGCTCTAGGCCCATGACGTATTGCGATATTTATATCGCTGTAAGGGCATATCTGTATATCTGTACAATGGATAACCCTATAAATACCGACCCTTGGCCATCAGGCCGAAGGACCGATCCTTTTTACCATCAACATATTTGGTGTTCCTCTCTCTCCACTTCTTCTCCAAGGTTGAGCCACTCCTATGAGTGAGCCTCGCCGCACTTGTTCGTGTAAGATATCTTCTTGCGCCAACAGTGCGCTGTCCATGGGAATCAGAACATAGAAGTACAAAGGGAGGTAGGACGCCACTAAGGACCACCAAGGCCCTGACATAAGCAGCCGCTTGTATCGCCACACCCCTGTAGGAGTACGCATGGCAGCTGCGACTGGGCACCCTATGTGCCCCCACCCACTTCACAACTAGGTAGAGTGGCAGCTCCCCGGCCAACATAGACCCGATAGCCTGGGCTGGCACAAAAGTCCGAACCGACACAGAAGCTTTCTAGCAGTGGTGCGGTGAGGACATCGCCGCACGTCAGGAGGTTGCTACCGAGGCCGCTACAAGACAGGCCGTCATCCAATGTTCTGGGCACTTAAGCCCAAGGGCACCCATGACTAGGCCCAGCCCTTAGATGTTTCCGGCTGTGACATCCTCAGCACCTCCATTGAGCTAGTGTCCTTTGAGAGCTTGGTCACTCGGCAACCTCTTCGCCCCTCGTGGGTGGAAGGAAGTTTCCATGGGACCACAAGCTCCGATACGTGCAAATCCCGCCGGCATCGAGGTCGTTGTGACAGCCCAAGTGGCTTAACCATGTCATTAAGCATCATAAGCATCATATTTTTATTATTTTGATCATATTTTTATTATTTTGAGCAATTCTTGGCATGTGTTTTAAATTGAACTCAAATTGATAAAGTTAATTTTTAAGTGGTGCGTTGTGAAGCAACTCAGAATATTGCTATGCAACATAGGTTTGGAAACTATTTTAGAAATTAGTCCATGCCATGTGAAGAATATAAATAATTTTTTCTAAAATTTTGGGAATGATTTTGAAGGCATAAAAATTACCACAAATTAAAAAAGTTGCATCTTTGGGGAAGTTTAGTTTGAAATTGGCTCATGCATTATGGCTCAAACCAGTTAAAATGGGTTACACATAAATTGTAGTTTCAAAAAAATTTATCCCATGATTTTTGGACAACGGGAAGGTATTCTTTTGAATAGAAGAAATGGAGACAATATTTTTCTTTAGTCGGTCACTGTTCATCGACCCCACCTGTCATCCCTCTCTCTTCCTCTCATCTCCTCTCACTCACCGAGCTTTGCTTAGGGGTGGCTGCCTCTTTCCTTGACTTTGGAGGCCAACCACGTCGCCAGTCGAGTCGAGCACGGCACCGTGCTCCTTCCCGAGGTGCTGGGCGTCGTCCTTATCTCCTCTCCCCTCGCTCTCTCTGCTCTCCTCTCTCTCACACTCGGCTGCCGAGCACAGAGAAGCAGAGTAGAGTGCACTGCAATGCCACCGCCCAAAATCCACCGCACCGAGCTTGATTTTGCCCCGGCCAAGCTCACCGGAGCACTGAAAGGCGGCGCTAGGATCCTCACCGAGCTCATCCATTGCTTTCCCCAGCTTTTCCCGTACTAATCGACCTCGGCAGGCGCTTCTTCCTTGGAGCCGGTGCCCTTCCTCCCGCCGTTCGCCGTCGATCCACTGTGTTACCGCTTCTTCGGCTGAATCAATTCCGCGATAAGTTTCCACACGACCTATTGAATCCTTTGCGCACGTCCATTATTGTTTGGTGCGTTGCCGATGCGCTTCTCCGCGTGAGCCGTCCGCCACCACCACCTCGGTGCACGCTGCCAGCCGGGCCACCGTCGGGCCCGTCGAAAACTAGCCAGGTCGTTGAATCCACATGCCTGCGTAGATGCTGTAGGGGTTCTCATCTGGCTTGATTGCGTCGTCGTTTAGCCGCCGGTGAGACAAGCTGTGCTGCCGCTGTGCTGTTTCCGCCGCTCGTCGCCTTCCGGCCATCGCCGTCAACGACGTGTACCCCAGTCGAGTTTGTGCATCTCCATTGATCGCGTTGCTTGCCTCCCCGGCCACCGGCGTTTCGTCGTTCGCCGCCGGCGAACCGTGCCAGCGCCGCGTGCTGTGGCTGGCCCGGGCGCAGGTCGATTTTGACCTGTGGTAAAACCAGTCGGGCCCACTGTCAGCCTCAGTGGCTAGCCGGTCGGGTGTGCAAAAAGGATTCTGGGCTATTTTTAATTTGGATATTCCAGAAAATGCGAAATTAAATTTTGGTTCAACACATAATTTGGCTGAAACTTGTAAAATACATAGAAAATTGTATATAGCTCAAAAATCAGGAAGCCAATTTTGTTAGGTTTATATGTATCTACATGTTAAAAATACTGGGAGCTATGAAATGTGTATCTAAGTTGCATGGGTTAATAAAATATGTTTGAGCTTCATTAATCCATAATTAAATATTGGTAACTCCAAAATTGATGAAATCAATTTTGTAAATCTTATTAATTGATTCCCTGCTCATTAAAAATAATCACCCTCATGTTAGACATGATTAAATTCCTATTTAGGGTTAAGCTTTGTGTTAAGCTTAATTAATCCAGGAAAATGAGTAGATGCTTAGCATTAATCCAAATTAAGAAAATTTTGAGGCTTTAAAACTCATGTCATGATGCATTGCATCTCCACCTTATCATGCACTGTGGAGCATCCGTCATTGTATGTCATTCGTGCTTATTATTGCATGTGTTCTTCAGTAGTGAACGAAGAACCGAAGTGTGACGCGAGTGTGATCGAGGGTGACACTGAGGCACACCACTTCTGTGAGTTCTGTTCAGAAAGTGTCGGAAAAACCCCAGAGCAGAAAGGCAAGTATCTAAGCATACTGCACCTTTTGTTCAAATTAAATAGAGTCTAAAATTGATAAATTATGCTTTATATATGTTTGCATGTGTTGAGTCCAGCGTCGAGCTGATATGGGTAGAAACTATGTTGATGCATTATCTCTACCTTGACTTATTGATGAATCCTTATCCTTGTAGCCTTGATGAGATCGTTGTTGTCTAGCTTCAAGGTTTATTCAAAATGCTTAGCAATGCTTAGGTCCTCGGTAGAAGTCGAGCGACGGTGCTGCCGTTGTTCATGAGCTTAGGGCTTAATCACTATTTACAGATACAAAAATGAGATTGAGATGTAAGATTGGGGTGAGATGTGGACGGTGTTAGGGGTATCTTCTGCCCAGGAGGAGTCCTCTGGGTAGCTCGGGAGAGGAGCCCGGATGCCATAGATTGCTTGTGTCGTTTAAGGTCATCCGTCGGTACAGTTGGCTCTAGCACTTTCCGTACTCACAACATGTTGATCTAATGGTAAGGTAAGCCGATTATCTTGTATCATACCGACACTTGCCTTGCGGCTCTATGACACATAAGAGAAAAAGAAAAGGAGAAGCAAGGTGGCGGGGAGCCGGAGATGTCCAGGACACGCTCGTGGTAACCCCGGCGCCATAGGGGCATTGCAAGTGGGTAGTTCCGGGTATGAGAAAGCTTGACTCGAGTACCCCCTTGTGTGTACTTTCGTGAGTAGCACAAGCCGAATGGTCCTCGAGTCGTGTGGGTAAAGTTGTACCCCTCTGCAGGGTGTAAGAACAATTCGAATTACCGCGCTCTCGGTCATGAGCATGCTATTGTTTCATTTGTATTAGTCGTAGAGTTTATGAATGTGGGTAAGGTTATGGTGTGCTGATTTTGGTTGATGGTTTGTTGATGTGATACTATGGTTACAATACATACATGTTTAAGTTGTGGTTTATAGGGCAGAAAGGTAGTTGTTTTTGGAGTTAAGTATAGATGCTCACAAATATGTGTCATGGTTGTTTACCTTATATGTTTTACTTAATCTTGTAGTCTACTCTTACTAATAGCTCAATGCATAATCCTTGGAGTCAAGCTAGTATATGTGCTCTATATGGATTAAGTCTTGCGAGTACCTTCGTACTCATGCTTGCGCTTTCAGGTTCTGCTGGTGTGGGTGATGTAGTGTATGGTTACTTCATGCCCGCTGATGCAGGTGGTGGGCAAGAGTAGTGCATCCTACTCTGGTGAGGTGTAGCTTTTGGGGTGGAGCCTAAGAGTATATGGTTCTACTCTTCTTTGTTGATGTTAAGGTTTTAATCTTTCGCTGCGTAGTTTCTCTTTATGTAAACTGTAGCAAATGGTTGCATGTTTAAGAACTTGTAATATAACTTTAATTATTTGCTCTTTCTTAAGCTATGTTGTGATGTATATGTTGAAAAGGCATGTGTTCTGATCTTGGGTACAAAACATGTGCCGGGACTACCGGGATGGTATTCTGGTTAATCATTGAGATTGTATTTATAAATAATGATCCTCCTAATGATTAATTAGAATATTGTTTGGACGGTTCTTCACAATCGCTAACCATAGGCTCCGACAGTACCGAAAGAATACAAATGCATCTTGGACAAGGTCGGACGTGGCCATAGTACCGGTCATTGCTGAATCCTCGTAACCTTTTGGGAGGAGGACGGGACGTCCGGTAGGAGGAAAAGCTGGTAACAAGCGACCCGATAGTCGTGAGGCTACAGCGGGCCATCGAGCAAGAGGTCGGATCTTAACAAGCCTCACTCGACCTGCAGTGTCACCTCCGGCTCTACCACCAACAATGCAATTCCCTAGTGATAGGGATTGAGACGCACAAGTAGCCCCCATTGGGCCTCAAGAGGGGTGGGACCCTCACTGGCCTCCTGAGATGGGTTTGTCGTTTGAGATGTTGGCTATACCAAAGGAGTACCGGGCTCTGGCAATGGGACTCCGGATACTTCGGACTCCCGTGTAGCCCAAACCTTTCAGTAGATAACCCCGACCAGTGGAGCCAACTCTTCTAGCGCCTTTAGGCTGCGAAGCCTCCCTAGCCCCTGACCTTGTGGTGGAGGTTCCATTTTTGCAAAGGTACGTCCGTCTACAGCCACCTAGCAATAGCTTATCCAGGTGGTTTATATTTATATAGCAAAGTCGGCATATCTTGAAAATAGCTAGCCTAGCTATTAGGAAGTCTCTACGATAGATAACTAATAGGTAGCAACAGGGTACTATAAAACTTAGGTCACGCCTTTGCCCAGCAGTAGGCAGCTTTACTTAATCTTTATCACTATTCAACAGTAAAGTATGAAACTTAGCTTAAAAGTTGTACCCTTGCCTGAAAATACCATCCAACATGCGGCAAAGCAAGACCCCACCGGCGAGTTGATGGTGTAAGCCTCGATGCCGGAGGTATAAAAACTTAAGTCTAAGATTATATCTTGGTTCGGTAGTAGGTAGTAAGACCTAAGCCATGCCTCAGTCCAACATGTGCAAAAGAATAGCCGTTCGACCTAGTCGCGACTTATACTGCCAATTAGCTAGTTGCCGACAAACGGTAAGGTACCAAACCTAGCTTAGGTTATACCTCTATTCAAACAGTAAATAGTAGAATTTAAAATATATCTCTACACCTGAAGGCATTGTCTAGGTAGGAGACAAGGCCTCTCTAGAGTGGTGTGGACCCCCTCTGGTGTATTTTTCTGCCAGGGTGACACGACCTCTCAAGCATTGCTACATGTTTGGAGAGGAGCGGACCCCTTCTGGCATTGCGATATGCAGGAGTGGTGTGAACCCCCTCCAACATTTTTTTTTTGTGCTAGGGTGACACGGCCTCTTCGGTAAACCACTGCGGGACTTCGGATGGCCTTGCCTCCAGAGCCTCGCCGCGGGTAGAGGCCCAGGGGGTCACAGACCGACTCCCTCGGCCCCATTGTCGACTTCACCTCTAGCAACTGTCACAGGACTCCGGGTGGCCTTGCCTCCGTAGCCTCACTGCGGCTAAAGGTCAAACAAGTCACAGACCGCCTCCCTCAGCCCCATCGTCGGCTTCACCTCTAGCAAGTGTCACGGGACTCTGGGTGACCTTGTCTCCAGAGCCTCATCTTGGCTAGAGGCCTAAGGGGTCACCGAACACCTCCCTCAGACCCATCGTCGGCTTCACCTCCAGCAACCGTCGCGGGAATCCGAATGGCCTTGCCTCCGGAGCCTTGCTGCGGCTAAAAGCCTAGGGGTCACAGATCGCCTCCCTCGGCCCCATCATAGGCTGCACCTCCGAGAACCATTGTGGGACTCCCAGTGGCCTTGTCTCTAGAGTCTCACTGAGGCTAAAGGCCAAGGGGGTCCCAGACCACCTCCCTTAGCCCGATCATTGGCTAACGGGGTCACATACCGCCTCCCTCGGTCCCATCGTTGGCTTCACCTCCGGTAACCACCGCAGGATTCTGGATGGCCTTACCTCTGGAGCCTCCCCACGACTAAATGCCAAGCGGGTCATGGACCACCTCCCTTTGCCCCATCATCAGCTTCACCTCTGGCAACCGCCGCAGGACTCCAGATGGCCTTGCCACTCCAGATGGCCTTGCCTCCAGAGCCTCGCCGTGGCTAAAGGCCAAGCGGGTCGTGGACCACCTCATATGTGGCTCACTCATCGGCTTCACCTCTAGAAAGCGCCGCGGGAATCCAGGTGACCTTACCTCCGTAGCCTCACCATGGCTAAAGGCCCAGGGGGGTCCCAGAACCCCTCACTCGATCCGACCATCGGCTTCACCTCCAGCTACAGCCACGGGACTCCGGATGGCCTCGCCACAGCTGAAGGTTGAGGGGGTCACGAACCGCCTCCTTCGGCCCTCTCGACAGCTCCATCCCCAGCGATCACCACCGAGCTCCAAATGGATTGCCTGGAATAGGAAATCTAAACAAATTTAGAGTGATGTCTATACCGACTTCGAATAGAAGAAAAGGCTCGTTGCTCCAGCTACCAACACAACCGCGGTGTGCGAGAAGGCCAAGGAAGGTACCACATTTGGGGATCGAATGCACATAAAACACATTTCTGGCCACCTATTCAGAGGATCACCCACATTTTGATCCGAGAAAAGACATCAAGTAGTTCCAAGGATTTATTTTCATTACTAATAACTTGCACATCCAAAGATCATTTACAAAGGTGGCATTGACAAACGAAAAATAAATCCTGATAGAGCAATCTAGGGGGGGAGTACAAAGTGACGATCAAGGATGCTACAATCGGTGGCGTATGTCACGACTGATGCGCTTCATTTGTGGCCTACCACTATGAAAGCTAATACAGTAGCTGATTCCTGAGTTGCCAAAGGATAGAACAAGCTCCATCGTGACCCTCTTTCTACTACTACAGAATAGGTCATAAGTAGCAATCTTCAATGTCGATTGTGCAAAAACCGCTATTGAAGATGTATCAGTGCCAACTCTTAACCTCGTACGCACGAACAGTGATTGAACCATTAAGAACCAGCATTGATACCGACTATCAGTGCCGGTTCGTGGCTAAGTTTGAACCGGCACTGAAGCTAAGTTTGAACCCAAAATTTTGATTGAATCCAGTTTTGGCTCACTAGACGAACTATCAGTGCCGGTTCTAATCACAACCAACACTGATAGATTGTCAGTGGCTCGAGGAAATGTCTGACTTCGAATATTTTTCTCGACTCTTATCCACACGGCATCGGACTCTCTCTCTCTCTCTCTCTCTCTCTCTCTCTCTCTCTCTCTCTCTCTCTCTCTCTCTCTCTCTCTCTCTCTCTCTCTCTCTCTCTCTCTCTCTCTCTCTCTCTCTCGCGAAATCTCTCCACCCTTCTCCTCCTCTCTCCCCCTTATCTCTTTCCTTTCCTCCACAGCCACAAGCAGACTCTTTTCTTTCCGACTGCAGTCAACCAGGTTCGAGCTGTCACCATCACCACTGATGTCGGGCGGCCACACCTACCGTCCCACCTTGGATCACAAGAAACCTTCACTTCTCACACCCGCTACACCGACCTGCACAACGGACGTCGTGTCCATTTGTTCATCCAGGTAACAAGAATTGATTCAAATATGCCTTAATTATTTTATTCCTAAACTGAGCTCTTCATACGTTTACTATTTTTCAGGTACATAATTGTCCGAGGCACATCCATTTATCATATATGTAGATGTACTCTTGATCTCAAACCCTTCAAGTTTTTTTTTTTGCTAGGTATGGATGTACACTGTCCTTTTTCTTTTCAATGATCAACTGATCAATAGTATTCCCATAATCCTAGTGTTTTAGTCTTTTTGTTATCTTTCTGGGTCTAGATTTCTTGTGTCAAATAGGTAAGATCTGGATATGCGAAGAGTTCGACTTCTGATAATGCGTAAAGGGTGGAGACAACAGATGGATTAACTTTTTCCGCTTGTGCGAGATTGCATATGTAGTGTGTGATAGTTTCCATGTAGTGTATGTAGCTTCTGTAATTTTTTTAGCTTCCTTCAATGTAACATTAATGATGAAGTTTGATCAAATGTATATGAGTTATTATAGATCTTCCCTATGATTCTCTTTTGATCTACTTTGGGCAAATATGATTTTAACTTTCATAGAGAACTTCTATGAGAATTTTTCAACAGCCGAGATAGCTGGAAAGAGCTGGCTCTTTTTTTTTTGGGCTCTAAAACCTTTTTCAATGCTGGTTGGAGGTATGAACCAGCACTAAAAAGAACTTTCAGTGCCGGTTTCAGACCCAGCACTGATAGTCACTCATTATCAGTGCTGAGTAAAGAATGTTGGTTGAAAAAGGCTTCGACTGGCACTGAAGTTATTTTTCAACCGGCACGCTTATGCCTTTTTTTAGTAGTGTCCCCTCCTCCTCGACCTTTTTCTTCTTCATCTTGGCCACCTCCTTCTCCGCCTTCGCCTTCTCCTCCGCATCAATCTCCCTCTCCAAAGAATCCTAGTCGACCTCCTCTTCATCATCAGAGATGGCGATGGTCTCGGCTGGAGCAACCGCTTGGATCGGAGGCCGAGATGGAGCAATGGGCGGTAGCCCCCTCAGCGAGGAGGGGAGTACCATGGCCGTCGGCTCCAACCCTACAAGTACCGGCACTAGCAGTAAGGGCGACCTCGCTGTCAAGAATATCAACATATCCGACGATGAGGAGCAGGACGCCATACTCTAAAAAACCAAAGAGAAACGTTCCCCTACACAAGCAGGGAAGGATGAGCTGGGTGAACCTCAGTTTTTATAACCAGGCCAAATGGTTGCACACCCCTAGGGAAGTAAACAGAATTGCCATGGGTATCATTTCGCGGCGGTTCCAAATACTCCCCCGGGGGACCTGTGGCCACACTCCGGTTTATCCCTGTCGATGTGGCGTCTTCCTGCGGTGGTACCTAGGTTTTTTGCGTCCCCATAGGGGAGAATGGAGCCAGAGAGTGTCGTCGTTGCTGGCATCGGCGAATTACCGAGCTAGGCTTTCGCCTAGAGCCTCCCCACACCCATACCGTAAAGAACTATGGCATGTCGTCGTTGGCCTGTCACCCACCATGGCCTCCACCTCAAAAGAAAGAGTCCACCACCGTCCCTGACATCTCACACGTGGCCTTGCCACTGTAGTCACTATGTGCCTACGACCCCTCGCTAATGCCGCGCTCAGATGTGGCCTCTGTCGTTGCCACCGCCTCTCAGGCCACCACGCATGGCCTCAAATCCAGCCTCTGCCTGCCGAGGCCTCCCAATCGTCGACCTGGTGTCTCCCGCCGCCTCATCACAAGTGCCTCACCACCGTCATCCAAGGCTGCAACCCGCGGCGCCTCACTGCCATCCCACTACCACAGCCCGGCACAGCCACCCAATGTTGCGCCGCCACGCGCACAACACACACGCCTATCGACACCTGCCACCATGCCACGAGCGCCTCACCAGACCCGTCCAAATCTAGCCACGAGGTAGGTGACCTGAGGAGGGGAAGCCCCGTCCTTGCGGCCATACAGGCTTCTTGTGGCGTGCTTGGGTGACAGCGAGATGGGAGGGGTGGAGGGGTGGTGGGGGAGGGACGGCGGCACTAGGGTTTCAGAGCCACCCTAGGAGCGACAAGGGGTGTACAGTGCTGAGGTTATTCTGAAGAGTCCACAGCCTATAGAAAAGTGCTTCTGAATCAGGAGTTCAGCACTACCACAAGTATGCGTGATGCGTTGCTTTTCAAACCTGTTTGCTGAAAGCGCCTTTCCTGAAGTTGATTCTTTTCTTGTGTTGCCACTCCCTTTCCTGAAGTTGATTCTGTTAAAGATGTTTATGGCGTCGAATATTTCTCACCTGACAATAAGCAACTTCCAAGTGGCAACTATGCCAAGGATCTAGCATTGCATGATACCAATCGGTTTCTAGAAATATAACAAAAAAGTGTTTTTTAGTTCCCAACTTACCTATGTATCAACAAACAGAGGCATAACTTCTTTTATTTTTGATTAAATTTCACAATCCTACAACTATTTACATTTTTAATGTAAAACTATAATTTTTAAGTTCTATTTTACAAAATTACAATTATTGTCTATTTGTAACTGAAACTATAATTTTTTAGCTTAGTCTCACTCATCAGCCACACTTTTTTAGCGTAACGAGAGGGAAACGAGTAATATATGGTTGATAGGTGTGACCGAGCTGAAAAGTTATAGTTTTGGGTTATAAATGATATAAGTAGTTGTAGTTTTATAAAAAAGATCTCAGAAATTATAGTTATATATTATAAATGTGCAAATAATTATAGGTTTGTGAAAGAATACCGATGCGGTAACTTGCAATATTATCCTACCTAAAAATAGCCTCGTTGAGCAATCCATGAAACAATACAATGAAATCACAGAAACCTGCGGAATCCGGGATCACAAGAATTGGATCAGATCCCAATTCCAAAAGGCACCTGTGCAACGAAGTATCATACCAGTGACAAAAACCAGGAGGCAAAGCTATGCTTTCCTTTCACCGGCGTTGGACGCCTTGCAGGTCATCCAAGCTGAAACCATGTGCCCGCTATAAGAACCCAACATCACGAACTGCATGGATGACCTCGAAACAGGACAGAAATGGCAATAATAATGAATGGACGCAGGGCACCCAAGCTCTTTGGCAGGGAGAGGTCAATCCATGAGGCCCTTGGTGGACGCAGAGGTGTTGCCCATGGCTGTGCTCAGACGATCTGCTCGTTCCAACACCTGTGCATAGCTGACCATGTGTTTTTGGATTCGTGGATGCAGCGGCGGACATCGTCCTGTGGAGGGACAAGATGGTGTCGGCGTCCATCCTCGCTGCCGCGACGGCGGCGTGGGGTTTGTTCGAGGTGGCGGAGTACCATTTCCTCACGCTGGTCTGCTACGTCGCCATCATCGGCATGCTCATCTTCTTCATATGGTCCAATGCTTCCGCTTTCTTCAACGTGTAAGCATTTCTGCCCTCTTTCTATCTTCGTACCCAAATTGTTCGGTCGAACAGGCTTGCACGCCATGGAAGCCCATGTAATGTAAGGCCCAGAAAAAGGCCCTCTGGATCTAAAACGGGCCCATGAAATTCTTCACCTGATTGGAAATGAAGGATTGAAGGAATAGATTCTCGACAATTTGAGATTTTACCTGCAGACCGGTTCCCAAGATCCCTGAAAGTCTCCTGTCAGAGAGGAGCACGAGGCAAATGATCCTGGCCTTGGACAGCAGGCTAACCAGGTTGGTGTACAAGCTCTACGAGATCGCTTGCGGAAAGGACATCAAAATGTTCATCTTGGTGCGCCACTAATGTTCCCATCTAATTCCCTAACCAAAACTTGTACAAAATATAAATCTGATACACTCATTAATCTGCTTGTTTGTGCACTGAACAGACGGTGCTCTCGCTCTTCGTAGCGTCAGTGGTTGCGAGCTGCTTCAGCTCCCTGACTCTCCTCTACCTCGGTAACTTGCTCATCTTTTCAGTAGAAGCTTCAAAGACTGACATTGAGTTATTAATGCATCGTTCAGATCAACTCATGAAGTGTAGTCCCACTGTTATTCCTGCAGTTGTGTTGTGCACGATGACGCTGCCGGCACTTTACGAGCGCTACGAGAGCGAGGTCGACCACCTGGTGGCGAAAGGGGTGCAAGACCTGAGGAGCCACTTCGCCGAGATGGACTCTGGTGTTCTCAGGAAGATCCCAAGAGGCACAGGAGCTGCTGCCAAGTAATCAAGGATCTAGACCACGACAGATTGGATCTAACTGACATATGATGTATGCGTACATAATTGAATTAAGAACGCAGGGTACTGATCTGTGGCGTTCTCAAGAGAAAGGTCTCAATTCAGTTGTATGCAGAAAATGCAGACAAGTTCAGAACATGACCTGAAAACTGACGCTATACTGTACTTACGGTGACTATAAATCTTAACCTTTTATTTTCCACGGGCATGGTGATGCTGATGCATGGTCTTTCTCATCTACTCCATCTCTTCCATCCCCTACCCTTCGCTTTCACTCTGTGATCGATCGGTCGATCGCCATGGAGAGAGAGGACGGGATCGATCCGATCATCGCGGGACACATGGTATAGACCGCCCAGCAAAACACATGATGGGCTCCACGATTCCAATGGCGAGCCGGAGGACAGCGACGCGCACCAATCGGATAAAGATGACGTTCCGTGTGCCTGAGGTAACGAGCAGGCAGGCAGGCGTTCTCTACTTCTCTCTTTTGTGTTTCTGGTGTGCCCGGCTGCTTTGGCCTGGTCGCCTGGATGATCTCATTCTCAGGGGATTGGATAACTTGTCACACGACCTACTTGTCATTGTCTATCCTGATTCTTTAACACCGCCTCCATCAGAGCAAAATGCAAGCCTCAACCAGAGCAAGGTGACACATCTGCGTCTTCCAGTTTATCTACTACTGCGTAGCTGTCTGCTACTGTAGGAGTGTAGGTACGTCGCTGACAGGTGCAGAAAAGCCTCCGTATTCGGCTTCATGGCTGATGCCTTTTGCGACGGCAGAGGCTCATCACTGATCAGATCAGCATAGTACTTGCCACTACTAGTAATAAACTAGAGTGTGTTCTGTACAGCTAGCTCGTCAGCTTTGCCTGTGTTAGCCTTGTGTTTGCACAGATGCACGAGCAGGTTCTCGCCAAGTCGCCATGCATGATTACAGTATACACATGTATATAATAATAAATACTATAGCTGAAACTGAACGGAGGATTAGGTAGTGCTCACAATAATGTATGGGTACTCGAGCTTGAAACATACTACGTTCCTCCCTTGTCACGTCAGGGAGATTGTTTGGAGCTTTGCTTTGGTCGAGCTTATCTGGTTCATTGTACTAGCAGCTGGGTAGACTACCGCCGCCGAAGCCGTCAACGTGTGCGCAAATTAGAAGCCAGCAACGCGTAGTGGGTGAGCTTGAGCACCCTTACACAAGTGTTGAAGTCTTCGCCTCGACGACGAGGAAATTAGCTTCGGTTTGTCGCGGCACTAAACAAAGGCGGTCACTAATCATTGGTCAGTCAAAGAGATCACGGAATTGCAGGGTAGCAACAGGGCTTATAAAATCGTTTGGCATCCAAAAACCGAGATCTAACGATTTACCGAAAATCATGAGAATCAAAAAATTCAATTAAAATTTGACGAGAATTCGGATAAAATCACTAGGTCAATTTTGTAAATCGGAGACAAAAACTAATCGAATTGAGTCAGCGAAGACCCGTCGAATTCAACAAAAGCTGAGCGAATTCTCCTATTTACCAAGTGAAATTTCTGAATTTTTCACATTTTGAATGAATTCATCGAAAACCGATCGAATTAACAGATTTGCTAAGCGCATTTCTCGAATTTTAGTAAAAGTTAAAAAAAAACAAAAAATAGCTCAATCTTGTAAAATCAATAACTAATTCATCTAAGCTTTAAATCAAGTAAAACAAAATTTGTTGGTTTCTTTGTAACATTATCTACATTATAAAAGTATTCTACTCATAAAAAGTTGAATATTTTATGTGAGAAAATATATTTGCTAAACCTATTTAAATGCATAGTTAATTCTTTGCTAATACAAAAATCACGAAACTAATTTTGTTAGTCTTCTTACATGATCCTATGTCTTTTAAAAATACATGAACTCGTGAAATAGTTATTTTAACATGCAAAATTAGTTACAACTAGATAAATTCATAGCTAACCCATCACACCTCCAAAATTTGTGAAACCACTTTTATTAGTTTACTTATTATATGCTTTATGTAGGAAAAATAATATTGATATGAAAAAGTTAATTACAGTATTGTTTCTTAATATGTTCACTTTAAGCTTGTGAGCTTTGTAAAAATCATGGAGAAATTAATAAAACTTTGATAAAGTGAAATTAATTTTAATGATCCTCTTATGATATGTCACACATAAAAAAAATATGTGTTTATATGTTAAACTTTTCCTTAATATGATAGGCTAAATCATCATGTTCATACGATCCATTTTAGCATTTTTTTTTCAAACTTTCTCTCAATGAAATATGATGTAAACGATATTATTTTTTAAATTTTTTTCACATAAGGACTTAGAATTATCTCTGATATTTTTTAAATTTTTTAAATTTTTATTTTTAAAATTTAAATTAAAAAACCTGATGAATTTTTAAATACAGGTGGATCGAATTGACCGATATTTACGAATACCGAGCGGTTCAACGATTTCAAACCCTGGTAGCAAGACGAAACGTTTCTCAGAATGGCTTGAACTACGACTACACGAGTATAAGCTCGATCTTTCCCCTTGAAAACTTACTACCATTCAGGTGAATTTCCAAGTGGACCATAACTCCAAAGGAAATGGTTACCGTGGCAACACATAGTACTGTTACTGACCCCGGGTGCGTGCGGTGTGCCGGTGGTTTCTAGACCGAGGGAGGGGAGCACACAGTATCGCGCCTGATGGGAGGGGAGCACGGTGTTCTGCTTTGCGGCATCACGTCCAGGGCCCAGCCAGCCTTTGGCGTGCAGCGGGCAGGAAGGCGGGCGGGCAACCAACCGAGCAGTCAAACGAAGAGAAAACACCAAGGAGCACGGCGGGTGGAGTGGTCCGGCGCAGCATGATGTCGACGGTGCTCGTCGCAAAGCTGAGGGACCGTGGAATGGAGGGAAACCACGCACGCATCAGGCCTTTTCGGAGGCACGCTCGGCTTGCTGCCGGCACGGACCGGATGAGATCATGAGAAGAATCATGGAGGAGCCGAGATGGTTGGATGACTGCCTCTTGCTGCTGATGCGATCCAGCGGACGTAGCTTGGTCGCTTAGTCCAACCTTGAGCGACGCATGCCATTTCCGTCGCCTCAGGTACCAGCAGGGAATCAGGTACCAGCAGGGATTTCACTTTCGTTTTATAATTTTTTTCATTTACTGGTAAAAAATCAAAGTTCGCTAGTTTCATTGAAATTTTAGTAATTTTTCATCCTCTCTGTAAGTTTCATATGTCGGTAATTTTTTTAAAAAAATTAGATATTTTATTTTCCTTTAACATTCCTAAAATTCACGAAATATCGGTCAACTTTTATGTTAGATATATGGGTTTAGCCAAATATATTTAGAATTTAAAATAAAATTTAAAGATCTAATCAAGTGGAGGAGGGTGTGTATCTTTTAGACTAATTTTGTTAGTAAAAACGGAGAGAGACTAATTTATAACGAATTATCTCATCCCACATGACACTTAATAGAACACACGTGCGCTCGCTCGCCTCACTAGACTATAGTCGGAGTGAAGCGTGCGGCCACATGGCACATGCAAGAATGGTTAGTCAAAATCACGTCCAATTACTTGTGCATGTGTAGCTTTTTTTTATAGTTTTATTTCTTTTGATATGTGGGTAAACAGATAAATATATAAAAATCATGTCGGTTAAGAATCTGATCGTGGTGCGTCTTAATTGCGTGATTCTTTATATATATATATATATATATATATATATATATATATATATATATATATATATATATCCACCATAAAGTATATACAAAATTAATGCTTTACCTATTTTCTCTTTGCTATGACGTTGCATGTAGTCTACTACATCCGACTGCACCGTCATGCACCGACAAACGGGAGAGCTGGTTTTCGAAACCCGTCACTTTTGGGATCTTGCACTAGAAGAAGGCGAATAAGATTTTTGGAAAATGCTCGACGTGATTGCTCATAATATGATTTCTCTACATCATCACAATTTGCTTCGCCTACTTCATCTTCGTCGTTGTCTACTATATTGCCATCACGAGGGGTCTGCATTTTACGCTGTCATCGGATACGTACACTATGATATATTATATATTAGATAATATGTCGGAGCTTGTCGAAGTTTACTGGGCTTGTTGAGATCTTACTGGGGCTTATTGAAATTTTGTGAGAATCCTTATAGGAAAGCTAATCGGGTCTAGTCGAAGCTAGTTGTTCGCATATATTTCAATTCATGATATATTTAAAAATTAAATTAAATCTAAAGTACTATTTTTCTAATATTTAATCCCTGGGTAGGACACTAGGAGGACAAGGGCACAATGTAAAAATAGATAACATACGGGATCGTATTTACTAAAATAGACAATATGTTAATATATTATAAATTTAGCATATGTATTTGACATCTCATTCGCTGAAAATATGCTTTTGGCACCTCATGTACCAAATACGATACTGTACATCGTATTCGGCATACGAGATATACCATATTTAGCACCTCACTTACTGAATACAGCCTCCCATATCGTGCGACGCGCTGACATAGAAGAAAGAAGTTAGAAGAAGCTTGTAGGTGCGTGTTTAAATTTGTTATTTAATTCTCAATTTTGTTTATGAGTATAAAAATAATCTAAAAATTCTAAATATTTTTACGAGCAAACTAGCAACCCATTTTATTTTTTTATTCAAATTTAATTAAAAAGAGAATAACACGTGAAATGATAAAAATGCATATAAAAGCATTACAAAGGAACTCATTTTTCACCAAATAATCTGGATTGAAAATACTTTATAAATTAGTACATCACATTAGAAGAATATTATTGATTTTTTCTAGATTTTTGGAATTTATTTGAGGCATTAAAAATTAATAGAATTTATAAAGTAAGGTTATTTAGAGAATTTTAATTAAATATTGACTCGGGCTTTTTAGATCAAACAAATTAAAATAGGTTGCTTGTGCTCTAATTTTCTCATAAAAATATGTAGAATTTTTAAACTATTTTTATACTATCAAATAAAATCAAAAGTTAAATAAAAAATTTAAACGTGCAGGTACAAGCTTCTTTCTTCTATCGCCAGCCTTACGCACAGTACTGGAGGTTGCATTTGACAAGTGAGATGCTAGTTATTCGTGTGTTGAATATGGTGTACAATAACATATTTGACGATTAAGACCTTGAAAACACATTTTTAGTGAATAAGATGACGAATATACAAACTAAATTTATAAATATATTAACATATTATCTATTTTAATAAATACTATTTTTACATTTTTTCCGAGGACAAATGGTGATACATGGCATTCTCGTCGACGAGAAACAGAATGTTCGTACGTGTTGTTAGCTAAGCAACGTTTGGCATGAAAAGCGGATGAGAATATGTGAGGCGATTGCCAACTGACCTAGAGGGGGTTCAGCGTTCAGGCCATACGTCCGAGCATCCAGCTGCCGTGGCGGCCGCACACTCCAAAAGCCGGACGGGAACAAATGAATCTTGTCACGCCGCCCGCTTTATGACTCGACCTGCGTACGTAATCCCAAACAGGCCACGCTCGACTGTTCTGGCAGCGTTCATCAGAATCATCGCCTCACGAACTTCCAAAACCGCGAGAGATCTCTGCCTTTTTCCCCATCTCACATCCTCGTTGCCCGAGGCGTGTGCCCGGACGGCGGTGCAGGCCGGCCGAGTCACGGCCACGCGCCCCCACGTTCTCTCGTCAGTCCTCACACCGCTTCGGTTCCTCGGCGGCGGCGGCAGAGGGACGGCACGAGCCACGAGTCCATGTCCAGGAGGGTCATGTGCGGCGGCAGTGGAGCAGCGAATCCTCCAACACACCTGCTCAGGTGGCAACGCATCAACGCCAGCCTTTACTTTCCACTCCGGATCCAATACCCAACAGGTAGTCTGACCTTCACAAAAGATTGGCTAGTTAATTAGAGCAAATGTTATAAAGAAAACTATAGTTTTTAAATGAGTTTCATAAAATTACAAGTACTTATATCTAAGTAACATAAAACTATATTTTTACATAAAATTACATAAAAATAGTTTCACAAAACTACAATTATTTTGTACAAAATAATTATAGTTTTATAAAAAAAAAATTAGTTTTGTGTTATTAGAAGCATAAATATTTAGTTTTGTGAAACTCATTTTAGAAATTATAGTTTTATGATAGTTAGATACAAATAGTTATAGTTTTATAAAATTTACTCATTTAATTATGATATTACTCGTGTCAATCAAATTTGAGATCAGCTAAGTCAATAAAGGTTAAAATAGTAAATAAGTGAAATTATATTTTGGCGGTGGAAAAAAAACAATTGGCTCTTCGTATTTGACCCTACGGTTTAGTCATTATTGGCATCCAAGAGTTTGGCCATGCCCCCAAATTATGGAGGCACAGAAGATGGAAGAAAAAAAAGAAAAGGCAGGTAGGGTGATTAGTGGGCATGAACGTGCTTGACAGTAGCAGTACAACGAAAACCCCTTTAAATAGTAGCAGTACAACGAAAGCCGTAAAGCCACGTTACAGGTTGGTGCGATCATAGTTTTAGCAATCAGATTGTTTATACAGCACTGCCACGCGGCAATGGAAGCTTGTACGTGAGCACAGTCTTAAAGCGACGCCAGAGACGGTCATGAGAAGAATTATCTTGGCGTGGCGGCAAAAGCAGGTGCTGCTTCCACGGCCGAAGCCATCGATTAGAGCCGTCTCTCGGAGAATAGAAAGCGGCACTGGATCTCGCTTGGCAAGGAATAAGATCCCAAGGCAAATCACATCATTACCACCATAACCACACTTACCATGGTGGCCTCTCACAAGAAATTCTCATCAGGATTCCCTGTCACGGTCTCATGGCAGGTATATGATGGTTTACACTAACAGCAGAGACAATTTGCAGGATACATCGACCAACAACGTAGATTGGTTCCATCCATGCACAACCTGAGGCCCTATCTGTATGTGGTTGCGAATTGTGGAGCTCATCAGGGAAGATCTAGGTCCTCAAAACGTACCCTGATTGAATTGGTTGATCCGTCACATCGGCAAAATGACCCTCCAAAAGATTTTGATGAACATAGCATATTCCCCTTTTAAATGAAATCCAGATAGGGCCCATTTGATTGGGTATGTCAATCCGCAAGACAATATCTGATGGAGAAACCAAACTAATACTACAGACTCGTGATTTCCTTCAGATAATAAGATCATTTGCAAACCCAGATATGACAGTACGGTTGAGGTAAAAGGTCCATCCGAAAAAGACAAACCAAAATTGGGGATTTATATCCTCTACTTTAATGATCAAGCACGGAAGATAGAACAATACAGTTGGAACAAAAGATTATGTACAGAAGATAGAACAATACCAGTTTAAACAAAAAAAGTATGTTCTCGTTGATCTGCTATGCAACTGGACGGCCAACATAATAAGATATATATGGTAGTCCTAAAAATGATATATACGGTCAAGAACGGATATGTCTGCTACACATCTGAGCTGTGATTATTTGAACGCACAGAAGCAAGCTGAGTGATACACGGAACTAGAGTGACCAAGTTGAAAGAAAATCCAATCCAAGTCAATGTATTAAACCACAAGAAACATATCAACATCAATAACAAAATACAAAATGGGACCGATGTATACATATGATATTTAACTCGAATAAGGTTTCTACAGGCAAACTAATAACATTTATAATGACACCTCAACCTGAGACTTCCATGAGTTCAAATATACAGAGGGCTACACAAATGATGAGTTCTTGATTTTTACCAAGTTCTTTTGGACATTATATATTTATTCAAAATAAGAAAAAGACAGCAATTGGAACTGGGATCCAATACTTCACTCTTTCCCCACTCTAATCCAACAATGTAAATTGGCCTCTCAAGAACCAATCACAAACACCCTCCTCACAGCCTCGCCAGCACAACAACCATCCAATCCATTATAATCTTAATTTGAACCCCCCTCTAATCACAAGCTTGGATGCATACTTCATTTGAACCCAAATGCACAGCTGCCTAATAACACTATCCACTGTTCACCACGGACTCATGTAACATGTAGTAATAACAATAATGATAAGTAACAGCAGGACAACTAGGCTTCTAGAATTGGCAACATACCCAAATTCACCAATCCTTGAGCTATGAGGCGCGGTTCTGCTTAATGTCACCCTGGCCAGCATCGGGCGAGACAATGGGCTGATACTGAGCTGGCAATGTTGGAGGTGCTGCCGCCTGTGAGTAGTAGACTTGTGCACGTGTGGGATCAGCATACTCATAGCCAAAGTTGCCTGCCATGTTCGCTACAGGTTGCTGTGCGGGATGGTGGTGGGACTGAATAACATGATGGTAGCCCATCCCGGCATATCCAGGTGCTGCATTAGGCACTTGTGCAGGGGTGGCAGCGACTGTTGTTCGGTAAACACCAGGTTGCTGCAACTCAGGCTTTACAGCAATCTGAGGGATCGGCACGGTTGGCTTCGGCGTTGTGTCAACAAGCGTAGGAGGTGGCAAACTTGCTTGCACACCAGGAGGCATGCTATATTGCCGAGGTGCATTCGACCGCATAGGAATGTTAGGAATGTAATACATGCCGGTATTCGGGTCGAATGAATGTGACTGTTGCGGCTGCAGCACTGGCTGAGGTGCTGGCTGAGGGACAGGATGGTGGTAATATGGGTTGATTGGAAAGAAGGTGCCAGTGGTTGGGTTGTGGATGAAATGTTGATTTCCTGCAGTGACAATTTGCTGTGGAGCTGGCTGCTGTGGTTGCTGCGGCTGCAGCTGCGGTGGTTGTTGCTGCGGCTGCAGCTGCGGCGGTTGCTGCTGCGGCGGAGGCGCATGCATCTGGGCATAGAAATATCCAGCCGGGGGCTGTGTAGCAGCAGCGGCAGCATCCGCAGCTGATACTGGGATGCGATAGCTGCCAGCATCAGTTCCCACCTGCATGTCCCGCTTCAATTCGCTTGGAGGAGAGTTATCGTTGTAATAGACGGCTCTGAAACATTTGATCAAACAAATAGCCCGCATAAGGTTCCTCTATCCGGTGATTAAAGCGTAATAATATGTAAAAATTGCTCATGTCTTAAATTACCTATTGGTGGGATCAACAACGGGTGGAACCTCCTGCTTTGGAGGCGGTGGCTTCCGACCTCCGCCCCCGTGATCGGACTTGTCATCGTCCGAGAACACTCGGCTAGACGCCTCAGAGGGCGAGATGCTGGAAACCGGAACGGCCATGGCAGGAATCGGCACCTGCGGGGGCGGCTGCATGTATGCCACAGCAGGCGGCATCTGCTGCTCGGAGATCCCCATCTGCGCGAAGTGATCCTCCACGGTGGCAGGTGGTCCGACGCGGCCGTCCGGTGGGCGGTCCTCCGGCCGCACACGTATAGGCGGCAGATTCGATAGCGACGGCGCCGAGGAGGTCGACCCGAACGAGGAGTTCTTATCCAGCATCAGCGAGTCAGGCACGGACTGGACGTCGTGCGGGTGCCTCCCAGCGGCGGCGGCCGGGAGCTTCTGCTGGTTGGCGCGCTGGTCCTCCGTCGGACCCGAGTTGGGCACCCCGCCGCGGGAGTGCACGGAGGAGTCATCCTCGAGGCCGAGGAGGCAGTTGACGGAGGCGGAGTCGGTGGAGATCCCCCGCGGGATGCCGTCGAGTGAGCCGGAGATGGCGCTGTTGAGGGCGTCGACGAACCAGTTCTCCGACTTGGAGGAGTCATCCAGGAGGGAGCCGAGCGAGGAGGACTCAGGCTTGGCCGGGAAGAGGAAGATCCGGATCCGGGAGGTCCGAGACGATCCGCCGCCGGAGGAGGAGGCGGCGATGCGGTCGTACTCGTCGACGAGGTTGTCGAGGTCCTCGTCGGTGGAGACGGAGATGAGGGAGTCGAGGTCCTCGTTGGGGAGCTGGTACTTGAGCGTGAAGGGGCGGCCCCCGAGCAGCGACCGCGAGAGGCGCGCGTGCACGTCGGCGAGGGACGCGTGCCGGTCGACGGCTACAATCCGGGTCTCCCCGCCCAGGTAGCAGAGCGACTTATCGGTTGGCCGCGGGACGATTCGGCCGCCGAAGCTGCACATCAGGCGCAGCCGCCCGCCGCCGCCCGCCGCTACCGCGGAGGACGGAAAGGACTCGTCCCACGAGTCGCCGCCCCGGCTGCGCGGAGAGGACTCCGTGGAGTCGGGGTATCCAGGCCCGGAGCCGGGGCCTCCTACGCCGGCGGCCGTCGCCGGCTCCATCAGCGAAGAGAGCAAGGTTGTTGCTTTGGTTGGGGGTGGGTTTTGGGTGGGGATATAATTAGATTTTGGTGGAACGGGGGAATATAAGGGGAGCGAAGAAGAAGGGGGAGGAACGGTGGTGGGACCCGCGGCAGGAAATATCGCAAGTGGGGTTTGCGGACTGTGGTGGGCTGTTTGGTTATATATATATATATATAAGAACCTCGAGTGCCAACTTAAAACTTAATAAATAAATATTGGTCGTGATTAAATTAAAATAATACTA
Source organism: Phragmites australis (assembly GCF_958298935.1). Lineage (NCBI taxonomy): Eukaryota > Viridiplantae > Streptophyta > Magnoliopsida > Poales > Poaceae > Phragmites > Phragmites australis. The sequence continues at coordinate 5,869,822 of NC_084922.1, forward strand.
AAATTTGATTAAATAATTTTTTATTCGTGATCAAGCTAAAATTAGGAGCTCGAATAAAATGCGGATGGCTAAATTGGCCGCGTAAAATTTGCCCCGGCCGCTAATTGACTATAGACGGGTGTGGTAAAAAAAAATTGCGATCGTAGTTAAATTTTAGTTTGGAATTAAACACTAGCTAAATTAACTAAGTACTATCTTCCTTAAAAAATATAATGCATATTTTATTTTGAAAAGTCAAACTTATATATTTTAATCAATAATTAGCTAAATTATAAGTATATTTAATATATAAAAATTATAAAACTAGATTTATTTTCATAATTCTTTCACACTATATTAGTTTTGTAGCAATAAACTATATAATTCGTAAGAAAATAATAGTCAAAGTTTAACTTTAAAGACCAAATTAAAAAAATACACCTTATATTTGAACGAATAAAGTAGGCTCAAAATTTGATCTTCCTATTATCATAAACCAAACAGACACTTTTGTGCTCTTGTCCTACAGACTAAACTACGTTATTAGACTCAGATCCTCTGCATTAAAGGAGTTAATGCAAAGGACTGCATTAGCTCTGATCTAAAGATAAACAGTCCTCTGCATTAGCTCGGATGTGATGCATTCATTTCGTGATTGCCAGACCAGATCAGTAGCTATATTAGAGCAACGGCGTATAGTACCAAATCGGGTGTATCCTGAACCGGAGTACTGTTTTCCTATAAACATATAATTAATTAATACAGAACACTGTAGCATCAAGCTAATTTTACTAGATAAATAGTAATCCTCTGCATTGATCCACCATTAGTACAAAGATCCGAGTCCTACGCTGCTGCCCTGGCGGCTCCGTCTTCTGCTTTGGTTTTTCTTCTCCCTGTCTTTTCGGTTGACGCCATGGCGACCGCCGCCCTCTAGAGTTTTCCCTTGTCAAGTGCCATCTATTGTTTGATTATTCCAACGGAGGACTTACTGGCTTTGGACTAGATGAATTAGAAATTGACACTCAACCAATGAAAGCTCGATGTAAACCGCTCAAATCCAATGCTAGTTCCCAATATAGCAGGCCAATTCTTTTTTTGAAAAAATAGAAAGCCAAACAATGGCTATTCCATCGGTATAATATGCATGTCCCTCGTGGCTAATGTTTAGTATTGTTTTAGTGACCTCTCCGTCTACAACCGAATTGATACGGTAGCACAATTCGCAATATAAAACTACAGAAGTAGTAACAAAGAGTAACCTCGAGAAAAGTCTAATACTACAACAAAATTGCCCAGAATCAGTGAAATCATTCAAATCTCACTCAATTTTCATGCATTTGAATCTATGACAAGATCTATGACGTGCCTAGGTCAACGTTTAGATTACGGTTGGGGTTCATAAAAGCCCCAACTTAGAGGAAGGGAAAGGATGTTGGAGGACCAACTATGTTAGGTGGCGACCGTGACGATAAAGCGAGGTTGCTATAGAGCCACAAGCTATGGGAATTGTGGAGGGTAGTATGTGAAAGAACAACAAAATCTACAACAGAAAGTATGAGGAGGCCAGGAGAAGATATGGGCAGTGTGTAACCTAAGGTTCGGCTGGTGATGTTATTAAGGATATGTCAGAGCCTTAGAATTGCTAAGTGGTCCTTCCTGTGAATATTCTAAGACTCCTGGTATCTTAGTGCCCCGTGGATGAATATTGTGGCTATGTTGTGAGGACGTTGCGTCTCGTTATGACAGTTCCACCAGTTGTATGGTTGGAGTATGTGCATATCTTGTGAGTAAAATGTACAACCTCTGCAGAGTATTAAACCTATCCGGATAGCTATGCCCTCGATCAAAGGCATGCTATGGTTCGATCACAATGATTACCTTTTCGGCATATGTATCTCCTTAGCGTGTGAGTGGGCAGTATGGCTGTGTTTTCAAAAAGTGTTGATTATGTTCCTGAGTATCCCGGACTATGTGTCCATCGACAAAAGAAGTGTTAGAATTGGCAGAACAGAAGTATGTCCCTCAGGGCCAACAACCCTATAAGCTCAACTTATGTGTTCCCTCAAAATTATTTTAAGATAGTCTTTGCAAATTGAACCTTACATCGAAAACTAGTTTTCTACAAAATCTAAAGATTCTACAGCTTTATCCTTGATCTACCGTTATACATAAGGTATTACTTGCTAAGTACCTTATATGCTCACTCTTACTATGTGTGGATTCAGATGATCCAAAGACCGATTTCGTCGAAGGTGAAGATGAAGAATAGAAAAGTTGGGTTTCGTCTGCACTCAAGCTACCTGTAGGGCTTGGGTCGCTTTTGCATTGTTTTCAGTGTGTTGTGAGGCTTTGTTTATTTATGCCTATGAGTCTTTATTGTAATGAACCCTGATGTCTATTGTTGTTGGAAATATATGCGTAGCAACTATTGATCTAGGGACTGGTATGAGTTGCACAAGGTAACTTGAAGGATGAGTATGGCAGAATGGTATCAGAGTCATACTTGACTGTAGGGGAAACCCTAGGATTGGTCGAGCAAAGGAGTGATAGTTTTGTAACAAAGTATTTTAATAAAAAATTTATCATCCCCATTGCCTATTTACCTTGATGTTCCATTTTAATAAAAAGGTTTTTCACTCAATCCCGACTCACCTTTTTTCAAAATTTTGGCAGATGGAAGGAGACGGATGGACCACCACCTACTGCTTGGACGTGCAGGGCTTCCCCCTCATCCTTTGGGAGACCCTGATGCGGTTTGGGTACACTCAACGCCTGGAGTATCGTGGACAAGAGTACCGAGAGAATGTCACCAACAAATATGAAGTCCATGTCCTTTTTTCGAGACACCTGAGTATACTTTCGCGTACGGAGCTGAGTACATAGATACCTATCAGGCAGCAGCTTGTAAGGCCCTCCTTTACTTCTACTGGAGTCATGAGAAGGATACTAGTCGTACCATGGTGAAGTTTTTCCCAGTCAGTGACCGTAAACTCCCTGTGTGGCGTAGCAGGATGAGGAGATTGGAAGGTCTAAGTCAAAGGGAGGACGACCCTACGTTGGTCGCCATAGTAAAATACCTCCTTGCCCTGGATCAACTGTATGGGACTCATCGCTTTGAGTGGAATGCATGCATCCAGAGAGCTAAAAATTCTGAGACTCAGAGAGAGCTTTGAGAATGTAGCTATAACAGGTTGGAGAGTAGGCAGTAGCTACAGAAAAGCGTGCTGAGGAGATTGCCAAGGAACTGATAGGGACCTCTGAGTATTATGTTAAGGAGCTCAATGAAGCCTACTTGTCTTGCCATATGACCCACAAAGGACCCCACCGTAATCTCACTCTAAGGAAGAGGACCTTTCACCTACCCTTAATTTGATAGCGTCAGACGCTTGGAGTTACCTGGAGTTCCCCTCTTCCCTCCAGGAGTCATCCAGGAGGGAGTAGAGCAGGATGACCAGATGTATGAAGATAATTCCGAAGAAGAAGACCCCATCGAGCATGAGTTTGTGCACAACGATGATTCTGAGGGCAGTAAAGAGCCCGTTGGAGATAACATCATCGACCTAGATGGTGACGAGGAGGACATGGCTAGAGCTTTTGAGCAGATGTAGGATCTGGAACTAGCCAACCATGATGGCATCAATCTCATCGCATAGTGGCGTGCAAATCACCCCTAAAGGCAGTCTCTCCACCATCAGTAGTAGCAGCATGACTCAAGAGCATTGTCAAGACCAGTGCATCGTTAGTCTACCGTGTGCTAGTTATTCCAGTAGTATGTATTGTGTGGTAGTATCCATGCATGTAGCAGTTCAGTGTCTCTTGGAGTCTTTAGCTCCAATGCCTATGTGTGCATTGAACCTTATGTGATGTAACACCAGCTGAAAGGACAGTTGCCACCCTCACCATCTGTTGAAGGACTTGTGGCAGTAATGACTAATCGTTTGATGGAAGCCATAGCACAAGAAATACAAGGCAACCATGGGAATGGACAAAGGTTACATTCCAAGATGACCAAGTTCATGAGACTCAGACCAGGCACTTTCGATCACACAGAAGATGCCCCACTAACAACAGATGTTTGGCTAAGAGGCATCAACATGAAGTTGGATGTCATAAATCCCAGTGATCGTGAAAAAGTTCTTTTGGCATCTCATCAGTTAATGGGAGCAGTCTTGGAATGGTGGAAAAACTATCGAGAAGCCGTATAGGATGTCAATACCATCACCTGTGAGGAATTCTAAGAGGAATTCAGGAGGTATCATATCCCAGAAGGAATCATAGAGATGAAGGCACTAGAGTTTTGTGACTTGAAGTAAGGGGCCATGATTGTAAATTAGTACATTCATAAATTCACCAAGCTCTCCTACAATACCCCAAAATATGTGAATACAAACAAGAAGAAGCAGGACCGCTTCATAAGAGGATTGCATAGTATTCTGAAGACATACCTATCTGCCAACACTTACCCAGACTTCAACACAATGATGAATCGAGCCATCATCGTAGAGAAAGCCAAAGCCAAAGGAGACAATGACTGAAATGCAAGTTCATGGCACATAAGTATAGCCAGCTGGAAAGATTCTCAAGACCTAGACCCAACAACTACCAAAAACTAAAATACCAACTAACTATGCAGTATTAGTGTTAAGGATACAATCGGCCAACAGCTTCAGCTTACCGCAGCCAGAATTTAGCAAGTCAGCAGAACAACAATGGCAGTGTCGCCTAGGTGTCCGAAAGAAACAAAGATAGAGTTTGATACAATTGTAGGGAGCCTAGGCATATGATAGCCAATTGTCCACACAAGAACCCCACTACATCACGAGCCCCAACAAACTCTGCAGTAAGTGCTAGGACAACATCATCAGGAGTTGGACGTTGTGGATCGCAAGCCATGGGATAGCAGAAGAAGACCACCCAATCCATTGGGAGAGGCCGTGTCAACCACATTGATGCTTATGATGTCTAGGAAGCACCGAATGTCGTATTCGATGAGTTCATTGTCAATTCAACTTTAGCAACAGTATTATTTGATTCTAGAGCTTTGCATTTATTCATATCATCAGAGTTTGCTAGGCATATAATTCCAACTGTTTTGCTTAAAAACTCCCTTATGATACGCTCTCCCAGAGCAAAAATCAAGTGCCTATTAGGATGTCCCCGTGTTAAAATCATAATAAGTGGGGTAGAGTTCCTAACGAATTTGGTAGTTCTCCAATCTGATGGAATAGAATTGGTTAGCCAAGCATCAAGGCAACATAGCTTGTGGCACCCGAAAGGCCACCCTAGTTAACCGCAATGGCATTTAAAGTGGAATATCAGCCAAAATGACCTAAACCCAGGCCCATATTGTGTAACTTGGAAGCCACAACTCTGGATAAAGGTACCCATAGTAAAGGAATATCCAGATGTGTTCCCAGAGGAACTACCAGGAATGCCACCTAACCGAGAAATAGAATTCATCATAGATCTTATCCCTAGAACAACCCCAATAGCCAAGAGACCCTATCGAATGGCAGCAAATGAACTAGTAGAGTTAAAGAAGCAACTAGGAGAGTTACAAGAGAGAGGATATATCAGACCTAGTTCATCTCCATGGGGATCACCAGTCTTGTTTGTAAAGAAGAAAGATGGCAGTCTCAGAATGTGTATAGACTATCGAGCCTTGAATACAGAACAATAAAAAATAAATACCCACTGTCCAAGATGGATGATCTTTTCGATCAACTGTAAGGAGCCAAATTCTTCTCTAAGATTGACTTGAGATTAGGGTATTACCAATTGAAAGTTCAAGAAAGTGACATACGCAAAACAACCTTTGTAACTCGATATGGACAATACGAGTTCACAGAAATATCCTTTGGATCAACTAATGCTCCTACTTACTTTATGAATTTGATGAATAATATATTTATGGAAGAGTTAGATAAGTTTGTTGTAGTCTTTATTGATGACATACTTATCTACTCTTAGAGTGCCGAAGAGTAGAAATAACACCTAAGAATAGTCTTGGAAAGGTTAAAAGCCCATGACCTTTATACCAAATTCAACAAATATGAATTTTGGCTAAAGTAAGTTGCTTTCCTTGAAACGTCATAACAGAAGGAGTAGCAGTGGATCCTGCTAAAGTCAAAGCTGTCATGGATTGGAAACCATCGACTAATGTGACGAAAATCAGAAGTTTCCTTAGATTGGCGGGATACTACCGGAGATTCATAGAAGGATTCTCAAGAATAGTAAAACCTATGACTAAACTGACCTGTAAGGAAAAGCCTTTTTAATGGACAAGAGATTGTGAAAAGAGCTTCCAAGAACTGAAAAATAGACTAGCCGTGACCTCAGTGCTAACCTTGCCAGATATTCATAAGGATTTCATGGTATTCAGCAATGCCTCTAGGCAAGGATTAGGATATGTCCTAATGCAAGACAGTAAATGAGAGGAACTTTCTAAATAGTATTCGAGCTAATAATTAGGACAATTATTTTCTATAATCACGTCCACAATAATTAACTAGAATATCATTCTGGTAGTTCTAACATGTGTTTACTTCCAGGATTAGAACACACACCTTTACAACAAGCACATCATCACAGGATATAATAAAGAGCGAGTAATTAAACTAAGTTACAAGTCTTTAAGTAGATTAAACTTTAAAACAAAATACATAACCCGAATATTTGTTAGAATAGTTGCGCAGCGGAATAAGTTATATGATGACAAAAGATTGGTAGCACCATTTGCCTTAAGGCGCCACCCCAAACTAACAACGCACGAGTAGAATGACACTACTCCTGCCCATCACCAACATCGGAGGGTGTAAAGTAGCTAAATACTAGTTCTTCCTCACATGAAAAAACAAATAAAGAACGTGAGTACGAAGGTACTCATAAGACTTAATCCATAATTGGCACTTATAAATAACCCGACTCCAAAGAGAATGCATATTGATAATTAGCAAGGACTCAACCACAAAGGTTAAGTAAATTCATATGCAAAAGCGATCTAGACTCAAGTGTATGAATCTATACCTAACTAAAACATCCTTGCATCATGAGATTATCAACATTACAAAGATGTAACTTGTACCATATCAACCCTTCATCAACATCACCAGCAATGTCCCAACATTACATCACAACATCCCAATGATAAAACTCTATGATTGATATAAATGGATAAAAGCATGCTCATAACTAAGAGCATAACAATTCGAATTGATATTACACCCTGCATGGGGTACATCTTTACCCACACGACACGAGAATTATTCAGCTTGTGTTACCTGCTAAAGTGCACACAAGGGGTACCCGTATCAACCTTTTTCAATTGAACACAACCATTTGAACATGTACCTATAGGTGATAAGGTCCACTAGGGCCACTCTCGGAGAATCCTAGTTATGTTTAAAAGTGTCAAGGTAACTAGAACTACTTCTCGAGCAAACTAGGTACCTCTACAAGCTTACTATACCCACAACACCTTTACGATATCACCTCTAAAACCTATTATGCCCATGACATCATAGGCCGACAAGCCAAAAGGTAACAACTACAAAAAGTATTCGGCTTATCTAACATTATATTCATATGTTGTAAGTACGGTAAGTGTTAAAGCCAACTACAACAACAGACAATGCTTAATCGATTCAAGCGAGCCTATAGCATCTGAGACCCCCTTCTCGAGTCATCCCTATTGCCCGCCTGAATCTTATCTCATCCTTACTAACTTACACATCCCATAATCATCATTGTGTTTGTGAAATAAGAGTAAGCTCTAAGCTCGCGAATGATAGTCGAACGACCGCTCGACTTCTACCGATGACCTAAACCTTGCTAAGCATGATGTATTAATTTTAAGTTAGACCATTGAGTGCTATACCCAGAGTTACAATGGATCAAGAGATAATAATACTAAGGAAGGGTAATACAACAATTAGGATCTACTCCCAAAAACCCAACCTCGACTAACTATCATGCATGACATATATATAGCATAATTTATCAAATTAAAGATAATATATGATCCAAAGTAATGGGTGCAACATGCTTAGATACTTGCCTTGCTCAAGTGCTTCACACATAATATCACAATTAGGTTCCACCTCACCACATAATATCACAATTAGGTTCCACCTCAAGAACATACCCATCGCTCTTCAGTTCGTTGATCGCTAAAAGGAAGAATGGTGCATCACAATTAACATGACAAAATGCTATAGTACATGCATCAAATGCCATTAAAACATAACAAGAAATGAGGTACTGAGTAAAGAACATGAGGCAACAAGAATCATATGAATTTAAATGTGAAAGCTCATGTTATAAAAGATTTATTTAAGGTCTATTAACAAAGGACCGTAGCTAAGCTAGCTATGAAGATTATATAAGCTTCACGATTTAAACAACACTTTCATACCAAAGCATATTTTTCCTAGATATTAATGATCATAACATGAATTTTTCAAGTTGTTTCATAATTTTAGGATATCGCGTTAATTAACTATGATTCAATTAAACCAAAACATATTTAAATAATTTATTAATTGTGAAAAAAGTATTTCTAGAGTTTAAATATTTTTAACATGTATTTCATACTCATACTAATCTAATGCAACTAGTCTCATGATTTGTGGAGTTTATATGAATTAAGTATGAAATTTACAAGCTATCAGCAAAGTAAAAAAAGAAAAGAAAAAACCTCTGATGAACAGTAACATTTAGAGGGCCTGGCACACGAAACCTCCGGGTGTGGTTCCAGATGAGGGTTCTCTGTAAAAAAAAGTACTTGGATTAACCCAAAATCTCCAAGTTATAGCAGAACGCGAGTTTTTTCGACGATTCTTTGATCGATTCGATTTACATGTTAAAGTCTAATCTACATAAGCATGTATTGACACTAATGCATGGATCATAGACCTAATTTACCCACTAAACAAGCTCAAATCACTAGCTCTACTCGTCCAAACATTTCTTCTATCTCTAGTGCCTAAGAACACGATGCTACTTCGCCATTCCTTGATTGCAGCCCACAAATCCATCCAAAAACCAAGCTAGCATGTGCATTGCTACCGTGAAAACCCTATGAACTTATCCAAGGTCTTGTTGGAGGGTGGTGGCCTTTGGTTGGAGAAGAAACCAATGGGAGAAGCTCGAAGAAGCGACGAACGGACTACTAAAATTGCAGAACAGAGAGATGACAAAATCGATTTGCAAAACCTTCAAATCTCCATGCATGTGAGAAATTATAGGATGCATAGAGAGCTAAGAGGTGGGGAATGCAGTAGTATAACATGCAGATATTTCTTTAGCTTCCTTAGGGCGGATTCTTGAGGAGAAAGGAGAGAGTTTGAGAGGGAAAGAGGGAGGGGGCAGCAGCTCCTGCTGCTCTTGTGGCCAGTTGGGAGTGAGAGGAGTGAGGGAGAGTGAGAGGGAGAGAGAGATGGAGAGATGCGGATGCTAGTGGAGCTAAGTGGGAGAGGGAGAAAAGGGGTGGGGCCGACCAGGGGGTCTCACTCATTAGAGAGAAGCTAATTTCATCTACAAACTTTTATAAAAGAAACATGAGCAATGATTATAACTTCTAAGCGAGACTTAACTAAGCAAAAATTCTAACATTTCATATTTTCAAAAATACAAAGTCATTATCAAACCACCATTTTAATTAACAAGCAAATCCAAAATGCTTAACAATTAAACATGATACTTATATTTCTTATGATGTATGATTGTACTTAATGACGTGATTAAGAATTGTGATGTGATAGTAAAGTGGTTGCCTACGCATCCAGACAATTGAAAGAGTATGAGAAAAACTACCCAACCCATGATTTGAAGCTAGCAGCCGTGGTGCATGTCCTTAATCTTTTAAGACACTATTTAATTGAAAATAAGTGTGAGATATTCACGAATCACAAGAGTTTAAAGTATATCTTCACCCAATCAGATTTAAATCTGAGGCGGAGAAGATGGTTGGAATTAATGAATGACTATAATCTGGATATCCAGTATCATTTGGGCAAGGCCAATGTTGTAGCAGATGCCTTTAGCAAGAAGGCTCATTGCTACAACCTCAAAATTCAGAAATGAAGGCTAGAACTATTGGAAGAAATCCAATGACTAAACCTCCAAATAGTTAATGAAGGTTGTGCCAATACCTTGATTGGCCAACCCACCTTAGAAGACCAACTCCAGGAAGTTTAGGGAGAAGATGAAGAGCTACAGAAAATCAAGATCCAAACCGGAGAAAGTAACGCACATGTATTTCGAGTAGATGACAAAGGAACTTTATGGTACAAGGATATGATCTATGGTCCTAAAAAAAGAGGAGCTTTAGAAACTGATTATGGACGAAGCCCATAACCTAGCCTATTCAATTTACCCTGGCCCGACAAAAATATTCATAGACTTAAAAGAGAAATACTGATGGTCTAGAATAAAAAAGGATATTTCTAAATTCATCGCATGTTGTGACATATGTCGGAGAGTTAAGGCGAAACATTAGAGACCAGTAGGATTGTTGCAGCCACTCCCCATCCCAGTTTGGAAGTGAGATGAAATCGGGATGTACTTTATTGTTAGATTACCCCGTACTTAAAGAGGACATGATTCTATATGGGTCATAGTAGACCGTCTGACCAAGGTAGCTCATTTTATATAGTAAAAATAACTTATTAAGGAGACAAGCTAGCACTGTTGTATGTTGACAATATCCTCATACTTCATGGTGTCCCAAGTAAAATTGTATCAGCCCACGGTCCTCAATTCACCGTAAGATTCTGCAAAGCCTATATGCCACCCTGGGAACTAAGATGGACTATAGCTCAGCCTATCACTCATAGACCGATGGTCAAACAGAAAGAGTGAACAAAATCCTAGAAAATATGCTAAGAGCGTGTGCGCTCACGTATGGAAAAGGTTAGGAGAAAAGTTTATCTTATGCAGAGATCTCCTATAATAATGGTTATCAGACTAGTTTGAAGAAGTCGCCGTTCGAGACATTATACGGGAGAAAATGCATAACTCCTCTTATATGGTCTGAAGTCGGAGAACACTCTCTCTATGGACTAGCCTTGATAAGAAAAGTTGAAGAGCATGTAGCTAGAGTAAGAAAACATTTAAAGGCGGCTCAAAGCAGACAAAAGAGCCATGCTGACACTCGAAGAAAAAACCTTGAGTGTGAAGTGGGAGATCATGTATATATGAAGGTACCACCGATAAGAGGGACACCAAGATTTTGGATTCAAGGTAAACTAGCACCTTGATACATTGGATCTTACAAGATACTAAACAGGATAGGTGCAGTGGTATATCGTCTTGAACTCCTAGAAGAAATATCAGACATTCACAATGTGTTTCATATATTGCAGTTGAAAAAGTGTCTAAGGATTTCTAAAGAATAAGTACCGTTAGAAGTAATGGGCCTTCAACCGGACCTACAGTACCAAGAGAGGTCAATAAAAATATTGGGTGCAGCAGAACGACAAACTAGAAGGTCAATAGTCAGATTCTGCCACGTGCAGTAGAGCAACCATATTAAAGCTGAAGCTACCCGGGAGCATGAAGATGAGGCCAATAAAAATATGTATTTTATCATTGTATATAAATAGAGCATTACAAAAGATATCATTTTTTCAAGATATAATCTAGGATTGAAAATAATTTTAGAAATTAGTCCATCATATAAAAAGAATATTAGTGAATTTTTAGATTTTTGAGATTTTACTTGAGGCTCTAACAATTATTAGAAGTTGTAAAGTAGTTTTTAGAGAATTTTAATTTAAATCTTATATGGGTTTTTTTGAGTGAATCAATTAAAATAGATTACTGAATTTTTAGAAAAGGAGGACCGCTGTGCTATAAACCGTACCCATAAACAGTACTGATAAACTGTGATTTCAGAGGGCAGCTCTGCGGCAGGCTCACGGAGTGGCAGCCAGGAAAGAAAGTTAAAACTGATGGTAGAGAAGGAACTTCAAAATTTTTAATGGTACATAGAGAATAGATAAAATTTTCAATTGCACAGAGCGAATTTCTAAAGCTCTTGGCCTGGACTGGCTTCCTTCGTCCTTCCCTCACGGTTAGAGGATCTTACAAGAAAAATGAGTTTGTCACATGACCTTTGCCATTAGATTGGTATACAGTTCGTTTTTGTATATATAGCTTACCTAATACCTTGTCCCCAATGTAAAACATCATTCCAATAGCAAAACCCAAAAGGGAATGGAGAAACTGAGAACAAGAACTCATCTACTAGCCATTTCATTAGACTTATGGCTTCTGACAAGTATAAACCCAACCAATCATAGCCTCGTTCTCCTTGCTTCCTCTTCGAGCTCGTCGGACCACGGTTAAAAAACCGACAGTAACCGCTCAAAAATCACGATAACCGACCTTCTCGGTCCGGTCCGGTTTCAGAAACCGAACGGTATCCGAATTTGAATTCAAAAAATTCGAAAAAAATAAAAAATTAAAAAAAATCTTAAAAAAACTAGACACAATTCTAAGACCTTTTTTGAAAAAACTTTCAAAAATAATGTCGTTTGCATGATATTCTATAGGGAGGAAGTTTGAAAAAAATTGAAGCGTGCAGCTCAGTTATTAACTCATGTTAAAGGAAAAGTTTAACATGCAAATACATATTTTTCTTATGTAAAACGTATTTTAAGATAATCTTTAAAATTAATTTCACTTTATTTAGAGTTTTATTAATTTCTCTATGATTTTTACAAAGTTCACAAGTATAAAGTGAATATGTTAAGAAACAGCACTGTAATTAACCTTTTCATGTCTACTATTATTTTTCCTACGTAAATCATAGTATAAGTAAGCTAATGAAAGTGGTTTCACTAGTTTTTGAGGTGTGATGGGCCAGTTATGAATTAATCTAGTTGCAACATATTTACACAATTATGCATGTTACAATAACTAATTTATGAGTTCATGTATTTTTAAAAGACATAGGATCATGTAAGAAGACTAACAAAATTAGTTTCATAATTTTTGGATTAGCAAAGAGTAAACTATGCATTTAACTTAGTTTAACAAATACAATTTCTCACAGAAAAATTTGAACTTTTTTATGAGTATAAATACTTTATCATGCAGATTATGTTACAAGGAAACCAACAAAATTTGTTTCACTTGATTTGAAGCTCAGATAAATTAGTTATTGATTTTACAAGATTGAGATAATTTTTGAATTTTTTTGAACTTCACTAAAAAAAATCGAGAAAACCGCTCGATAAATCGAGAAAACCGAGTGGTTACCGAGAAAACCGAGCGGTTACCGATAATGCGAAAAATTCGAGAAAACCACTCGATAAATCGCAAAAACCGCTCAGTAATCGGTCCAAACCGACCGGTTATCGAACAGTTAAAATCGCGAATTTTCTTTCCAAATTTCAAATTTTGTCAAATAAATTTTATCCAATTTTTTTTTATTTTTATCAATTACCATAATAATCATAAATTTTTAATTACCGTTAGAGCTCGATAACCGACCCCCGATCCTTAAGATGAACCTTGCGTGGGACTGCCTAATCTGTTCGCGCCAGCCTGAGACCTCAAATCAAACAGGGTTCACTGCAAGATCCAGGATTTGTGATTGGTGTTGGACAAGCAGACGCGGCTAGCGGTCTCGGGAATTCAACCACTGCCCTCGCAGAGTAATCAGATCGAACAGGTCGGTAAAAAAACACACCCACCGATTACTGGCCAGACTTTTCCATCGTATTGGCGTGCTCGTATTCGGTTGCGATGAACTGGAGTGACGCAGAGAGTAGGGAGGGAAGGCTTGAAGGGAAGGAACTCCACTGTATCCAGCTGATCGATCAGAGCAACTGACGTATAGTGCAGGTCAGCTTAATTGTACGAGTACAACAGTATTATATATTGATGCTACTATGACGCAGCATAAGTTAGGTATCGCGTACAGAATAATAGTGACCAGCTGGAGAAAAGCGAGTCGTTCTTGCGTGGCAAAAGCGCAGGAGAAGCCGAACTGATGCATCGGGTACGCGCACGACAAGCGTTCATCCGTGCTCCTCTGTCTAGATGATAGATCAACACATCACGCATAAGAGACGAAGCTAGAGTTATAAAGATCTAATTGCACACTTCAGTATATTTATACTTAGATGATGTGTAATATATATTTAAATAGTATAAAAGAGATAAAATTGAATTGCTAATAACTGTTTGTTTTTTCCTCATACCGGTGCACGGTGGAACATGTAGGTTTGCCTTTGTCACGCATGATGGATGGTTTTTCTATTTGCTAATGCTGCTACTGCTACTAATCAATCCATCAACTTGGGTGATGTTCGTATTCGAAGGCAGAACTTGAAAAACAACAATATCTCTTTTGTGTGGTGGGTCGAGATGATAGAGAAGGTTGACCGATGTGAATTAAAGAAAAAAAACTTTGGGTAATGCCAAGGCTCAAGGTCAAGGATGCAGCGGATCGAGCAGACAGGTACCCATATGTTTCGTATTGATTGATTTCACTGCGGACTGATCTGATGTCGCCTTATGGTTCCCGCTCCCTTAACATTTCCTGTACGAAGAATTTCTCATGGCAACACGACGATCTGGAATTGGAATTGGAATTACCTAAGGTGAAAGGCAAGCATTCCGAAAAGTAACGCGACGGAGAGGCACCCGTGCACAGAACGGCGGGCAGGTGAGGTCGCGTCCAACTAGCCGTCCCACTCCATGGCAATCGATCCATCAACCCACTCCCTTGCACGTACACACGCATCGATCGATCTCGTTTCCGTTACAGGCGCACACGATCCATCCATCGATCGATCGCCGCCTTTTGCTTGAAGCAAACGCCTCGATCGATTGGTGGTGGTTCATCCTCATCGCAATCCGGGGCTGCACGACAGATATACTTCCTGATCATCCAGATCACCATCACGGGCCCTACATGTGCGATCGTATCACGGTAGATTAAATCGGTCGTCCTTTTCTCGGGTGCAACCGAGGCCGGGAACGCCAACAGTCTGCCCAGCAGCCAGCCAACAGGGCGTGGCGTCCGCGTCCACCAGGAAAAACGTCGCGTTCAGACTTGAGACGCCCGAATCGAGCCCCTCGCGCTGGTCAGGCCGGCGGCGCGTCCCCCAGGGCGCGGCCCCGCGTCGACCGCGACGTCCGGTTCTGAACCGCGAGTACGTGAAACGCCCCGTGGTAATGGCCTGGTGGTATGGCCGCGTGCGTGCCGAGTCGTTGCGCGACCGGGAGGCCCTGGCGGCCTGGCCCCTTGCTGCCGGTGGGGTGGTCGCCGGGCCGAGCGCGGTGCCGACGGGCTCCGCGCGTCCGCGTGTGCGCTCCTACGTTGTGGGGGTGGGAGCGTCAGGCTGTGTGATCTCTCTCCATCGGGACGCGCCCCGCACGTGGCGCGGCTGGTTGTTTGAGTGGCGCCCGGCCGGGACTAGGGCTCGTTGTTCTTTCTCGCTGTCCAGGTCGCTTCGTCGGAACCGCCGTAGCAATCACGTGACGTGTGCCGCTATCGACAGGGATCCCCAGATGTCACGCATCATCGCTGACTCATGGGGCCGGGCCCACACGTCTATGATGACATCACAATGACTTTGACGTCAAGGATCTCGGTCCATACCGCTATACGTGGTTCCAGCTCAACGTGGCCCTCGCTTGCTGGTTGGATTCTCATCGGTGGGGATCCAAAATTCACAGTATGTCAGGGCCTTCACACCGATTGATATGGTCAGTGTGATTATTTTTTGAGACGAATACGGATAGGAGAGCTACCTATTATATTAAAAATAAAAAATAAATATCATACAAGCAAGAATACCACTATTAACAACGGCACCCTAAGAAACACACAGACGAGCAAATACACAGAAAAACTCAGTTGTTGGAGCTTTGAGCATAGTGACTCCACTAGAGGTGCAAGCAAGGATTGAAGATCTAGGCCGATCAAATCACAAGAGGCATGACCACACCAACCATTCACAACACCCCCTTGTCACGACAAACATGGTTCATGTCCTTATCATGCCTAGCAAATGGTCTAAGCAAAGTCGATGGTCAGTGTGACGCCCTCAGGACGGAGATCCAGCTATGATATCTGCCTAGCTCCGAGTTTGTTCCGTATGGCGATGTTGGGTAGACATGGAGTGAGTGCGCGAGTGAGGAGGAGCGAAAGGGGGCGGGGCAGAGATGTCAATGTCGCTCCCAGTGTCCAGGGCGGTGACAATGGATGCATCAGAATGAGTCCCAGTAGGAGTTGACTTCATCTGCCTTGAGCCCACCTTTTGAAGACGAGGTTGCACTTTGATTGTGCCATGTTCGGTGACGACGAAGGCTACCCAATGTGATGTGGAGATGGATCCCGACTTGAGCAACCCTTTGAGCCCAGCAACACCACGACGCCTCAACGGAGCGAACTGTGATACCAGACTGAGTCGTGACACGGAGGCCTCCCCACTGGAGCGATGTCATGTGACGGAGGAGGCATCACTCATGCCTCACATGCTGGTAATCGATCTTGACTAATGGGCAGCGATGTGAGTGACCATGACTGGAGGAGCTCAAACGGCTCGGTGGGTGACTGGATTGTAGGCTCGTGCAGCATCTCCGAGTAGGCATCGCCTTGGATCTGTCGTGTCATGCGTCTCCAATGGCTGCACCCGCTCCCCCCCGGATTCGGCATGACGATCGCAAGGATCTGAATGGCGGAGGACGTCTCAGTGTGAACTTCACAACTGCGGGCTGGGGAAGATGAAGGACGGTTACAGCTGAACGTGGGCTACTGGACGGTGTGAGGTGTCGTCGGTCACTCCTTGCCGGAGCCTCGGCCTCGTGCGACAAGCCAATCATGCCCTTTCTAGATCATGGTGGGGGTCTCACTCGGAGAGATATCCTTTGCAGTATTGCACCGTCACTGACATATAATCTCGGACCCATATGTCAGTGATTATTATTGTAACATGCAATACTGCAGATGATCTATGTCCATCTCACTCGGTCGCTCGCTCGCTGTCGAGGGTAAATCCCTAACAATAATTCTGGGGTATGCTGGACAGTGAGCGCGGACGGTGTTTTAGGAAATGGGTGTATGTGTTCGGTGGACTAGGGGATACAAGGAGTTATACAGGTTCGGGTCTCCTGGAGGATAATAGTTCTACGTCCTGTATGTGTTATGAAGGATCTCAGTTGATTACAGATGATATTTTTTGCTCGCCTTTTTCTTTTAGGAACAGGGCCCTGATCCCTTTATATAGTATGGTGGAGGAGCATTTACATGTGGGTCCAATCATAAAGGCATCTGCTCATCCTAATATCTAATCTAAACCATCATTATGAAGGACCAGACGTGCCCACTTGCTCTGAGGGCACCATGTGTCTAGTTCCCGTGCGTTTAATGCCATGGGACGGGAAAGGCCCTTTTGTGCCGACTCCATCCACTTGCCTGGTCGAGCTACTGATGACGTCCCATCTGCCGTGTGCTGCCATACCGGTCTGCAAAGTTCTATCCCGCTGTATTTAATGCTACGGAACGGGACAGTGCCCTTCTGCGCCGACCCAGTCCACTTGCCTGGTCGAGCTGCTGATAACGTTTCATCCGCTGTGCCGGCCTGTAAAGTTCTACTCCAACGCATTTAATGCTACGGGATGGAAAAATGCCCCACTGCACCGTCCATGACTTCATCCTCTGGTGCTGGCGCCTGGGGAAAGAAAACACTTGAGTAGATATTAGCAACTGCGCTCTGGACAGGTTGTGTCAAATCTGGCTCTGCGACTAGTGGGACTGGTCGCCGGTGTAAGTGATGGTACAGGGAGACTGGTCGGGCGGGCGTTAGACTGGCAGTTGTGGTCGCATGATCAACCAGACTTCGGGGTGCATGCTGCTCTAGTTGTTAGGTCCCATGTGGAGCCCGTTAGCCAGGGTACCCCTTTACTTAATACATTTGCGCAACTCCCCCGGACGCACGCGTCCAGCGCAAGAGCCGCTATGGAGGCATCGATCCGAGGGGACCCTTCCCCGGCGTGGTAGATCCTTCCGCGAACTGTGCGCTGCGGAGGGCCGATGAACGTGATGGCTCGACTTTAGTTTCCTCTTGCCACACTATTGTGTCGGTATGATTATTATCATTGCCTCACCTTGCCTTTCCCTCTTCATGGTAATTAGCTATCTAATTAACCCTAGTGTGAGGTGACGATACACGGGGTAAGGCCATCTCCAGCGGAGACCGCCAAAGCCGGGCCACATCACTGTGCTGTGAATTTTCTTCCTCCTCCCGTCCGCATCGTGCTCCAGCACCGCCCGTATCGAGTGCTACAGTGATGCAGGAGCGAATCACTGTAGCACTCGCAGCGGCAAATTTGCAGCCAGTCAGGGGAGGCCACATCATTGTAGCTAGGGGATGACCGTGGGCCTGTGAGAGATAGAAAGCAATGGAATGTAGAAAATATGGTAGTTGATGGAGATAGAAAAAATAGTAAATACTATAATAGTGTTATGGTACACTGTAATAGTGTTACAGAGGATGAATTTATAGAGTACCAGCTGGAGATAGGCTAATTTGTCTGCACCACATGCATCCGATCGATAATTATGCCTAGTTCGTCCATGATGTTCTTTTCATTACACAAAAAGCAAAACATAGAGCGGTTGATACATACGGTTGTTGAACAAAATGGCAGGTTCAGATACCTGTCTTTGCACCTTTCTACTGCACAAACACTCTGCAGTCTGCAAATCACAGTTGCTGAGCTGAAACATGCAAACATAATTGGAGTGTGGCTTCAAATACAAACTGACATAATTATGTAATGATAATACGGTGATGTTACTTACCTACTTTTGCAAAGCGTACTTTCATGACCTTGTGCATACATCAATGTCGTTTAAGATCAATACTTTTGTGGTTTTAAATGGCTTCTTGTTATAATTTAATGTCCAATTTGGTTGTAACCTTTGGGGCATAGAATCAACTATCGCAACAACTCCTTTATTGTCGCATGAATGCCTAGGCAACTCGTATATCAAGTCGTCATCTACAGATAAAGCGAAAGCGCACACGGAAAGCAACTGCATAACGAAAGAAGGATCTATACGTACAAGGGAAAAAATCCATTTGCATCCATGTCCCTGATAATAAAAAATGAACATGTTCGATATCTACAAGCAAAGACCAGCTCGCTACTTTTGCCTGTTGAAGAGATCATGTAAATTGTATTAAAATTCATGAAGTGATTAAGCACCGCAATTCAACATCTGACTTCGCTGCATATGAAAACTGTCCAATGGATAAATTTTCATTGTCCATGGTTGCCCCAACAAATATTGACGCGAGAACTACCAACTATGAGTGATATAATAGCATAGGCAAAGACATCCATCAACAACGATCAAATTGCCTATTTGATGCCCAAATTTTCCATAGTGGAAACTGAGTAGGGAAAACCAGAACTGCGTGATAATCTATATTCCTATAAAATGCACAAGTTGTAACAAAATCAGACAATCTTCACCGTTCATCCAAGTTAATCAAATGGTCATCATGTAAAGATTCTCCTCGTTCCTCTCTACTGTATAAAGCAGCAATTTCGTTCCCTCCGCCCAACTCACGTCATGCGTGGGATTCGCATTTTCTGCTATGCCCAACTCGCGTCCTATGCGGGATTCACGAGTGGGGCGTCCCACCGCCTGGGTGGGATTCGCGTAGGGTTTTGTGTCATCGCCAAGCCATCCTCCCCCTCACTATCTCCAGCTCCGTCGCCACCTCACCAGTTGTTAGATCTGTCACTGCTTCACAGGCCCGTCGCCCCTCTTGTCGGGGCCTCTGGCCACGTCACTGGCCCTCCACCTCGCTCCTCGGTGTCTCAAACCCTGCGATGGCCATTGTGAAGATTCGGTGTCATAAAACCATGGACATCATTGCACAACTCGTCGGTGTCTCTGACCCGATCGCTAGCCCACCATCACACTCCTCAGTCATGCGGGTTTCGCGGCGGGGGCATAATCTGCGGCGGTTGTTTTGGGTCACAGCGGCGTGTGGCTTCTGGCGGCACCAGATCCACCCGTGTGCAGTCGTTCCACCGCGTGCGGGAGGAGGAGGTCGACGACACTATCCGGCCATGTGCCGTCATTACTGAGTGGGTTTGGCATCATGCTAAGTTCGTTGGTTAGGAGGAGGATGTTGAGATGGGCGACATGAGAAAACCCTGGTACGACACCGAGTGGTAGTCCATCGGGGTCGGTGGTGGTGTATGCGGCAACAACACTGGTGCCCCCAATAGTTATGGATGGCAATTCTATCCGTGGGTACCGTGCCCGACGGGCGCAGGCAAGTGAGCAAAACAAAGTTGTTGGTGTTGCTTCCTCTTCCCTCCATTTGTTCGTTTCTATTTGCTTGTGAAACCTGCGATTTCTAGTTAGAAGGTAGAACTTTTTCCTCTAAGTGTATGCATTGTTATATGATATGTCCTTTTTTTTAGTCTTTTTGTGAGATTGGCATAAGAAATTTGAGAGTGCTCAATCATTGGATAAATGTTGCTACAGAAAAATGCTGAATTCTTAGACAATGTGTAGATAGATGAGACATTTCTCTGAGGTAGCAACTAGATCTAGGTTGCACTTTAAGTAATGTTTGATTTGTTCTATTTATTGTAAAAGAATTCTCCTCATAATGCAAACAAGGGAAACATACCTTGCTGATTGCTGAAACAAACGTTTTGTTCTAGCAATTCATTAAAATGTTATCGTAGGCCAGGAGGTTATCACATATATTTCAGCTATTTAATTCAGTATCATGTTGTGATTGCATCTGCACTTGCTTATGTGATTATGTTTATAGGTGGTAAGAGATTGGAAAATATATAGATTAATTGTTATTTGTGACTACCTCTTCTCAGTGAGATAGTGACTAATTGTTATTTTTGTACACTTGCTTATGCAAATTGTGAATGCTGCTGCTGCTAACAAATATTCCGCGGGTGTCGGAGGATTAACTCCTGTCGCAGGGATCCCGAGAGACCCCTTTTTAGAGATTCGGTCGGGGGGATGATCCTGAACAAGTTCGCCGGAGAAATGAATGAGAGTAAATGCAACGGCCGGTGGTGGGGATGATGATCTAGTGCAGAAAGAAGTAAATGCATCGAAAATTTAGACAAGTTCGGGCCGCACGGGGGCGTAATACCCTACTCCTGTGTGGATGTACTAATTGTCCTGAGGAAGTCCCTCAAGGATGTTGCTGGTTACAAGAATATTTGTCTAACTAAGAGCTTGATGCTCCTTGTTCTTCGGTTGGAACTACGCTCTCGTCCTCTGCTTTGGGTTTTTGTTGTCCTTTTTGTTATCTTCTTGGGTTGTTTTTCGGTCTATTTTTGTTTGATCGGGGGGCGGTTGATTCATTGCCTGTTCTCTTCTGTGTGTCGACTCTTTTATGTACTCGTCGGCTGCGACATGCCCCGAACGGGAAGGAGGGGGCACAAGTTCCAAGACGTCATGACTGGGAAAGGCGTCATCATTTCCTCTGGGCGAAGTGACCGGGGAGGTGGAAAACGCGGCGCACGCCCGGTCACTTGTCACCATAAACGCCCTGGCAACGGGCGCCGTTGAGAGGGCCCACCGGGCAGCCACAGAGCTACCCGGCGTGCCCGCCCTGTCTTGTTCCTCGGCCACAACAGGGCGGCAGGCGGAATGCCTTGATCTTGGCGATGTTATCCCGAGACACACCGGATGATACGGGACGGGACCCATGCAATTAATAGCCCCACGCCTCTCTGCCAAAACGTGGCAGGAACTGACACTGCGGCGGGAGCAGTTGGGAATGTCAGGCCGCGCACGCTCATTAAATGCGGTCTCAGGCCTCTGACTGATTGACACCTCATCGGCGGGCCCCTCGGGGGCCTTTCCGGGTCGTCAGGGCACCGAGCGCTCGGAGGTACTGTTCACCTCCCCGAGCACTCTCTCCCGAGAATGCTTATCCTTGTCCTCGGGGCACCGGGTGCTCGGGGGTACTATTTACCTCCCCGAGCACTCTCTCCCAAGCACTCTTGTACGAACCTTCGGGGAACCGAAAGCCCGGGGGCTGCCACGTGCAACCCCGAGCACTCTCTCCCGAGCACTTTTTCACAGATCTTTCGGGGAACCGAGAGCCCGGGGGCTGCCATGTGCAGCCCCGAGCACTCTCTCCCGAGCACTCTCACACTGACCCTCGGGGAACCGTGCGCTCGGGGACTGCTGCGCGCAGTCTCCGGGCACTCTCTCCCGGAACTTAGCTCTTCTGATCGTCGGGGGACTAGGGTGCTCGGGGGTGACCGGGCACCTCTCCGAGCACTTTCTTCCCGGTACTTAGACTCTGCGGGTCATCGGGGAACTGGGGTGCTCGGGGACCAGGGACTGTGGCCCCGAGCACCTTCTCCTGGAACTTAGACTTTCCTCACCTCGCAGGAGGGACCTCGCGGGATGGTGACACGTGGCGGACGGCTGGCCTGGCATCGGGACTCAGGGACCCCCGGTTCCAGATACACCGACAGCGGGCGACCCACGGGTATCGAGTATCTGATGGGCACGGGCACAATATTTTGCCGGTCACCCTTTGCGGGCGCGGGTCGGGTTACCCAAATCGGGTCTCGGGTTGGGCACGGTTCTACTTCGTCTATACCCAACCCGTTGCCATCCCTACCAACGGTGGTGGCCTCCTTGAGATCGCAAGATCCTGACCGTCGTTTCTTCTTCCTCTCATTTCCCCTCCCTCTTATTCTTCTTTGGGCCATCAGCTCGCAAGATCCCAAACACAACTCGTGGAGGTTGAGCAGAATCTGACTGTGAATTGGACAGGTTCAATCCGCATCCATAGCCCATACCCTCCCGTTCGGTTGGCTAGGGTGCAACGTCATGTGCAAGGGTGTGCCAAATCCACCTACACGGCGCCTGCCCCTTCTCCAGCAGCTTGCTCATGTGTGGCAAGCCATCACAGTGGCTTCATGCTCCATTGGGCGCCATAGCACGGTGACATCATGCAACACACTGGCCAAAGGAAAGAAGCACTTCCTCTTCTCCTTGCCCTGACTCCTCGCTCATGCTACAAATGCGGCCTGGACTGACCTTACCAAGTTTGGCATGCCCACTGGTTGTGTTGTTCCCTCCCTACATCCTCCACTAATCTCTAAAGAATCAAGAAGCTTCATGATTGTATTCTCTGATAGGTAAAAATAAGATACATCTAGATTGCATCCTCAAAGAGTTACTCCAATGAAGGTAGGATGCCATGAGAGTATGCAGATGCTTATAGATGACTGCATCAAGTAAGGGAAAGGCTTTATCAGCTAGTGTCTTATCGTGTCCTCATCGGCAAAATTCTTTTGTCGATTGTATGAGTGGTAGACCAGTGATAATAGCCTCTCTCTTTTTCAATTTACCAAGTCGATACAATGAATCTATGATTTTAGTACATGTAGCCCAACCATTGGAACAAATATAAGCTCTCTATGTGCATTGCCATGCAAGTGCAATTATATACTGTCTATTTGCATGTCCATGTAAGTAAGAAAACAAGATTGTATTACCATGAATTCTAAACTATTTTTGACCACTTTGATTGGTGTTACTTTTCTGTCAATAGCTTTGTGTATATTCATCTAGGTTAATATTCTGTTGATTCTTACATCCAAGTACCTGAGCTTGACTAATGCTTAAGGACTAAGGCCCTTTGATATGATCGTTGAGTTGTTGTATTGTTATTGCTACCAATTATCTATGAGTTCTTATATTTGCCTATTGTCTAGTTATAGATCTACCGACAAGAATGCTACTTAGGAAGTGTTAAAACCATTTTAACATTATGTTAGATGCATGTTTCAAGTGCTTAATTTATGTCCCCATTGTTGGGTGTTATTTCGATGTCGGCATTGGTAAGAAAGTTTATGATTTTTCTCATGATCTTGGCTATTTACTGATTTCTTCCTATTCCAAACATGTAGTTCTCTAATTCCATTGCCAAATGAAAGCAAATATGTTGTAATAAGTTTGTGTTTGGCAAAATCTGGAGGGCTCCTTTCTTCAGGTATTGGGAATGATTTTTCTCATGATCTTAGCTATTTACTGATTCTTCCTATTCCAAACGTGCAATCTCTAATTCTATTACCAAATAAAAGTAAATATGCTGTAATAAGTCTGTGTTTGGCAAAATTTGGTGGGCTCCTTTCTTTAGGTATTGGGAATTATGTCAGATAATCATGAGCCATTGTGGTGGTGCTATGTATCTATTATGGTGTATGAAATTACCAATTACTCGACTCACTGAATCGATTGTTCCTCTTCTGTCATCAGGTTGAGGTCACCATGACTGTCATTGGGCTGCATTGTTGCATCAACAAGAATGAGATCCATGGCTACCACATGCAGTAATTTCTCCGCATAATGCGGCAAACTAAAGAATGGGTGTGACAAAGAGCGTACTACGCAGTTTGGTAATCTGAGCATGCAGAATGAAGAAATGTGCTCATACATCGACTAAAATGCCACCGTCAGTACTCTACCTTCCTCTCCTTCAAAGTACTATTTATATGCTATATGTGATAGTTTTGCTTTGAATTAGGGTGCGGTTAAGTCTTACAGGCGTTGTTGAGTTATTCTTATCTTCTATCATGCCTTTTAGATTGCATACCATTGCTGAGTCCTATATGTTATAGATTTATACAATGTTGGTCAAGTAGTCTTAGCTACTGATCTTCATATATGCAGTGAGCAGCTAGCAAGCGGTTTATTT
Organism: Phragmites australis; assembly: GCF_958298935.1. Lineage (NCBI taxonomy): Eukaryota > Viridiplantae > Streptophyta > Magnoliopsida > Poales > Poaceae > Phragmites > Phragmites australis. The sequence continues at coordinate 5,894,547 of NC_084922.1, forward strand.
CTCTATTAGTCTTTACTTAAAATAAAATTATCTTCCCTTTTTTAAGGAATACTCCTAATTTGTTGCAATTATGATCCGCGCTTGTCTTAGTTCTACTTCTATAGACTTTTTGTCCCACTCTTCTAATTTCATTGCTTACTCATTTGTAGTATTGATCAAGTAACACTCTTTGCTATTTGCAGATTGTGTAAACTTTAAGTCTACTGTATGAATTTGGAAACTAGACTGGCTAATTGCAAATTTGGAAAATTGCCATGGTGGGATATGCCTTCAGGCCCTTTGAGCATGCGTGGAAGCTATACAATATGGCAAAGAGGGTGAGAACAATGAACTATCACATATAAGAAAAAAATTATTCATACACTTGAGAAATAACTTCATGTGAAAGAATTGGAACACTCTGTTACCATTCACCCTATATGCTGTTGTTCACAAAAAAAAAAAATTCATTCTTCGTATGTAGTATCTTTTTTGTTTGCTCAACTTCCATTTTTTGTCGGTCTGCACACTATCACTTATGCAAAGTTCAAGTGTCTTTTAGAGATATGTAAGTTCTAGAATTGCCGCATGGAAAATAAGCCTCAAAGTGCCCCAATCATCGTCATAATAGCCTAAGAAATCAAGTATCACTGGCTGGTTTAGAGCATGCATAAAGGTCTGCTTATTTTTTTTATTGTGATTCTAACAATTCATATTTTGGTTCTCACAATCTAGAATATGAATTGTTAAAATCTGAATTATACAATCTAAAATAAACATCACTAGATTATTAGAATCTCTTTCCTCTCTCTGCCCTCTCCTACAGACTTGCTCTCTCTCTCTCTCTCTCTCTCTCTCTCATGCCGGAGACAGAGTGGGATAGAGAAGGGGGAGGGCTCCTTTGACCGCGGGCTCCAGCGGCCGGCCATGGCAATGACAGTGGAGGAAGGTGTCCAGTGGCGTGGCGTGGCGTGCAGCGTCCACGGGAGGTGGCGGATGGCACTAGGAACGACAGGAACAGAGCGGTGAGCTTTGGTTGCCGACGGCATGGAGGAAGTCGACAACGAGCTCAAGTGAGTAAGGAGGTCATCTAGAGGGTGCTTCATGTGTTCCTAAGGTCGGGGATCTTGTTTTGGGTGCCAGCAGAGGCGGAGGAGTAACAGAATGGGCTGGCGATGAAGAGGGCGGATAGACGACAGAGGTGCGCCGTCTTTGGCAGTTGTGCACAGTGAAGAGGAGGAGGAAGTCGATTGGGGAAAGGGGAGAGGGAGTCGGTGCTGACCAGACGTGGCCAACTGGGCCACTGGCACGGCACGACCCTTTAGGCCCATTAGCCAAATGGGTCATGCCGTACCGACCCATGTGCCAAACCTCAGGCCTAGGCACAACTCACTTATGATCATATCGTGCCAGGCTGGCCCACGGCACGGCAGGCCTAATAAGTTTTTTGTTGCTTGTTAACACGATTAAAATCGAAAAATCGCAAAAAATTGATGTTATTGGGTATCAAACCAGAGATCTCATGCATTTGGGTTAGGTGCACTACCATTGCACTACGGAGTTATGTTGGTATTAGAACTAAACAAACTATATAAGATATTTAAGAAATAGAAAAAGTTAAACGGGCCATGCTATGCTGGCCCGATGTGCCGTGGCTACAGCCCAGGCACGACCATTTATCATCGTGTCGTGCCTGGGTCGGGTCAAAATAGTCGTGCCTCATGCCGACCCACTTGGATAGCTTTAGTGCTAACCTCCTGGCACAAAAGCTTGCCCGGAGAAGGCCACCGACGGCGGATCCATTCAGTGGCCGCAGCCTCTTGGCACGAAGGCTTGTCCAGAGAAGGCCACCGACGACGGATCCATTCAGTGGCCGCAGTGGCAGTTCATCAGAATTGGGGAAGAAGAGAGCTCGACGGCTCGATTCCTTTGGTGGGGAGGAGGTGAGGTGGAGGAGCTCGCGGTGGCGGAGCTCACCGGAGAGGAAGAGGGAGGCCAAGTCTGCTATGGCGGCTCGGCCGAGCGGCAGCAAGAGGGAGAGAGCATGGAGAGAGGAAGGGAGAAAAAAAGCGAAACGTTATTTTGTAATGGTATGGTAAGTAAATATGTGTCACAATCCACAATCCAGAAGCACACTTTTTTAATTATATATTATGATGTAATCTGATCCTAGATTGTGAATTCTAGATTATAGAATCAGTCTACTTATTTTCGATTCTAATTTTAGAAGCTAAAATTCATAATTAGAACAAAACAAATAGACACTCAGCTTATGTGTTTGTCTTTCATCATGTTTATGCGTTCTCGGCTCCATTGGACGAGCATGTGGCACATTTGTTTGTAGCTCTTTACATTTTAGTTGTTGACTTTGATATGTGATGTCTGAAGGTACATATTCCCCTTCGGATAATTAATTTTCATGGCAAATCTAATTTTAATGAGTTATATATAGACCAATAAGATATTTTCATGTGTGTTACTTGTTATCGCTTATTAGAATCTATCAGGTTAAACTCTCGTCATACAAGCAATACTAATGAACATGCTCATATTGAGAACATATATTATGTTTTAGTAGCAACGTACAGGCTCTCTGCTAACATAGTGGGGATAAATAGTGCGCTCGTTCAACGCACCAGTCCCGTGAGAAATTTCGAGCTGCTGCACCATTGGCACGTGAATCCGATGGAACATACGAATCAAGACCGCAGTAGCAGTCGATAGTTGGACGGACTTTACAACGTGATCGCATTGGATTTTCATTGTGAGATGGAGATTGCGGCAGGCCGTTCTGAAACGACGGTCACAATCCTAGAGGCATTTTCAGTTGGCAGAAGGCACCATTTGATACGTGTTTCTTCCGCTCACTCGCTATCGAACGCCCGCAGCCGCTGCGAGTGCCTGCCTGGGTCACAAGCAAGCAAGTAGCCGCGATGGTTGGTCTTCATCCTATGATAGAGAGACGCAGCGTGGCTGGGGACTACGACCCGCCACCTGCTTCTTCCCCTACGCCCGAGTCTTTACCTCTCCCGAGTCCCGAGCGGAAAACTACTGCTCCTTAATAACCAGGTACCAATCCAAATCTTATTTGGTGTAGACCGTTAGATACGTATATTTATTCATGTCCATTGTTTCAATTTAATCTAGCGGATGTAATAATATGATTTTATCTTAACTAGATGAATGCAAGTTCGGTATCTATTCATATATTTATACTTATTTATCAGTATCATAAAGTTATCTTAATACAAGCAACTAGTCAAACTCTTATATGCACTAATGTGATCTTAAATTTAATCAACCAAACAGAAATTTAGTTTAACCTGTTAAGACTGATACAGTCAACCAAATATTTTTTTTAACAAATACAACTCTGTTCAGTCTATTTTGTCTCAACCTAGTTAGACTACTCCCAATTGAAATTTCATTCTCATTAAATAGAACACCATGTCAGTATTTTTAGTGATGTGATAAAGAAGTAATGAAGAGAGAAGAAAAAGGGTTTCGTGTAGATGAAATCACATGGGCACTCTTTTCAACATAATTACTCTCTTGTATATATTACCCATAAAACAACAAAATAAAATAATATATTATATGAGACTATTTCAATCCTAACTAAATACACTTTTACTTATATTACACTCTTGTAAACACAAATATGAAAATTTCTATTAGAGTAGCCTTACACTATACATCCCTATGAAGCCTCATCTGGAGAACCAAACATATCCATACTGATTCCTGCGAGCAGATTATCACGTTGCGAGGCTGTGTCCAGTTCGGAAATGTCGATCGATCTCGTTAAGTGTTAATGCGTTGGGTCATTAGACAAGCCTCTGTTAGCTCAACCGGGTCGTCTCCATGCAACGCCATCCAGCACAACCGGGCACGATTTTCTGCTGTTCAAGTGAGATGAGGAGACGCACATCCGGAAGGCGCCAATTGGATTGGGTGAACCATCATGCAATGAGCCTATCCATCAATCAGGGGATGGACCGATGGATTAGTCATTGTGGGGCGCAGCGCAGCAATTGGATTATGGGAGCAGGACCCGTCGTATCTTCTCCAGCTCCTCGGGCAAAATCCGTGGTGCAAAGCGACAACAGCCAAGAACTAACGAGCACTCTTATCTCCGTCTCCACTCTCCAGAAGCGCCGGCAGCTTACCTTTCCTGGTCTGGAGACTCCAATCTTCTGACAGTCTCTCATGTGCTATGGACTATGGATCATATCCTGATAGGTGCCCATTGGCAACTACCTTTTTGGACCATCCATGGCCAACTTAAACTTACCAGGATTAATTTCTGATACTTCTTCTTTGATGGAAAAAGATAAAAAGGGACAATTCCTTCTGCATCCCATCCTTTCGATGCTTAGAGTAGTATCAAGTGCATCCTGTGCATCCTCTTGTGGGCAGTGTCACATTGTTCTGTAGCTAGCGATCCTTTTTTTCGTACAAATACGCAGGAGAGCTGGAATAAAATTTTGCTACAAGGCTATACCTCAGATGAGTTTACCATGTTTATTAATTTCTATAGGATTTTCATTCCGTGGTCTCTTAAGTCACCGACCCTCAAGGATGGCTTAGATAACCCGGGAAAAAACAACTGGGGGAGAGAGAAATGAAAGGAGGATTGCGAAAATGCCATCTAATTCTAGATAGCTCAACATCAATGATGTTCATAATGGGGATCTTACCTGAACATGGGGGGCCAAAGTCTTTTGGTCCATTCCAACCGTGGAGATGGAGAAAGCAATTGTTTCAAGACCGGTTTGGTGTACCTAAACCTTATTTTGGCAAGTGGGCATTATGACCAACCATGTTGATATTTGTTTTGGATGTATTAAAAAAGAAAGGCATGCACAAGGGCAGAACAGTACGAATATCATGGTGTTCTTTATGCAATCCACGTCGTTAAACTAGACAATGTAAATGAGATCAGTGTTATTATTTGTGACCGGCAAATACATATACACTTGGATAAAAAACGATCCATTTCCTCCGTTTTAAACAGGAGGAAAAAAGAAAGAGGAAAGGACGAACAGAGCTGTTCACCTGTCATCTGAAACTGCTATCGGACTGTTTCATTGAGATTCTTCCGATGAGATCATAAGACTCGTAAGAATCATTTGGCCTGGATGCACGATCCATAGCCGTCAACTTATTTTCCTCTCCATGACATTGACATGGATAGGATTACTTATTACTTAATTGTCAGATGAAACTGAAAGCCGGATGTATGCGCATATGTTCTCCCCACTTCCAGTTGAGGTAAGTGTGCAACTCCTATTTCGGTATTTCCTTTTATATGTGATGAGTTATTAACATAGTTGTTGATGCTTATCTTTGTTCTCAACTATCTCAACTAACTCGAGTTAGTGGAGAATGGAAGTGGTGATTTTTTTTTTAGTTTAGTAATTTTGTTTTCATCTGAATATCCGGTGCTTGGAATTTTGAAGTCACTGGATGATCTGGTGTGTGTTGAACCTAGCATTGGAGTATTATTTTTTTTAACAGCAAAATTTGAATGTTGCATCGGATGATCCGATGGTGGGTGAAGTGAGCACCGGACTGTTTTCAGTAGAGAAGAAATTTATGGAAGAAAGTGAAGATTAACTCACCGAACGATCTGGTGATAGGCTTAGAGAGCGTCGGAGCATTTGTCCAGTTGGTGTCAAATTTGAAAGGAGCATCAGATGTTCTAGTGATGAAAGTATGTTCACACCGGATTATTTCTTGCAGAGAGATTATAGATGGCCAGTCTTGTAAAGATGAATGCATCGGATGGTCCAACGCTGATGTTTGTGAACACCGGAGTATTCATCAGACCAATTCCTACAGAGAGGGTTGCATCTGTGGAAAAGAGAAATACAATATACTGGATGGTCCGGCGAGTGTAAGAGTGAACACCAGAGTATTACATCGGACTATTTCCTACAGAGAGCAAATTTTTTAGAGCGTAAAAGGTGCAATGTTCAGAGGGTGAACACATCGAAACATTCGTGTTTATGTTTTCTGTGAGATGTGCTTCTATTGATCATTTTGGTTTTGGACTAATCCATAACCAATAGTCGAGTATCTAAAAGACACTATCACTGTATGTACAGTCAGAGAGAAGACCACTTAATTAAGTTTTGCTTTTGTTGTAAAAGAGATAAACGACATGAATAAAAGTAGAGTATTCAGCACGTATACCGCCCCTATATGAGCTGAGGGTTGCTCACAATTTGTTCGCTCATCAGGTCGCTCGCATGCCTTCACTCTACAAGCTATGCAAGTTATCTCAGGGTTGAATCTGAGGTCCTATAGTAGATTGGCTTTGCATTTGGCAATACACACAGATCAATACGAAGCGCCAATGAAATCATCGGAAAATGTAAACTGAACAAGCGAGTGTTTTCTGTGGCACTGTCCAGTTTTACACAAGCAACTGTACCTCTCCCTGATCAAGCAAAGCAATAATACGGAACCGATTCCTCTGTAGTAACTGCTCTGCAGTTACTGTAGCAATTCTTGTCGCAATAATGCAAGGCTGAGGTGGATCCTATTAGCCAAAATCTTTTCTTCCCCCTCATCTGTCGCGGAATAAGGCGGAGCGCCACGTCAGGATGGACGTGTCATACTGTTCGGCCCAACAGGACTTTTTCGTACGGCTCGCATGCGTGAGGTGAGGCCAGCGTGGACGTCAGTACGTACGTGGCAAACTGGCAATGCGGAGGAGTAGGGCCGGAGGAGCCGTATGGAGCATGCCGTATTCCTACTCCTTTACACTATACACTATGTATGTAAGGGAGTGTGTTTGTTCTTTGTCATAATTTGTCAGATTTTCTATGGTAGCTATATAGTTCATTTCCATGGTAATAGGTGTGAAAATATGTGGTAGCAAACAAAAAAAGCCCTAAATCCAGCGGAATTTTATTTTTTCCCAAAAAACTGTGTCCGCGAATCACTGAAGCGCTGGCTACTAATCCGTGCTGCATGAAGAAAACCGAAAGAAAATGGGAATTCGTTGGGAGGCCCATTGGGCCATAGTATTAGGTGGGATATCACTCCCCGTCGGTTGTGCTGCAATATCTTCCGGCCATTTTTTCAGATCTCATGAGGAGATTGGCACGTTTGTTACAGCTCTTTTTATTTAAATTTATTTGAGTGAGTGATTCCGGAGGTGATTCTATGATTTAAAACGATTCTCTAATGTAAATTTATGAAAAAAGTAATGCTATGTGGAAAATAAATCAGAAAAAACTATTTTTTCAACTCCTAACATCGAGTTTATTTTAGAAAATCACTTTCACAGATTTCACTCTATAAGTTAAAAATGAAAACTGATATTTAATATAGTTTCTCGATTCCACTTAAGAAGTTGCTCTGAAAACTATACTAAACAAACCTTTAATCTTCGTAATTTGTTGTTAGGCGGGCCGGTGACATAGGTTTCTCACATTTTGAACTTCTATTTCTACTGTATCAATATAATCTGCTGTAAAGTCAGTTTTGGGCTTCGGCCTTTGGGCCTCCGTTCCGATCGGACGGCACGGATGCCCCGATCAGCGTCATCATGATCTGCCTGCCTGTCAGGTGGAGAAGATCCCGCGTTCGACGTGTCGATCACGCAGGCTCTCCACCGCCAGCCGGAACATCCTCGCAAGTCCCGATGAATTAAAATTTTCGGTGCCCCGCCCGAGGTTCCTCTCCTGTTGTTTCTCGCAGCTTCCCCGCGACGTTGCTAGTCTACTGTAGTACGTTTACTACGAGGAACAGAGTAGTAAAAAATTCTGGATCTTGCAAACCATCTCCTCCCTTCCCCCCGGGTATCCCTAGGTCACTTCCATCAGTCATCAGGTGCGCCGTTTTTCTTCTCATCTCCCCCCGTAACTGTTGAAGTTTTGGTGGTTTTCTGTCTGGCTTACGCAGTGTTGCATCAACGGTTGTGTTGACCCTTGATATTTCATCATGGTTTCTGCTTTTACTTCTTCCTGCGGAACGTGGGGTTTAAGACAATGAACGTGGTGGTTTGGATTTCGCTGCAATTGCAGCTGTAAGATTTTCGTAGTGCTAGCGCTGTCGACGCGAATCGTCGGCTGCTATGAGAAGTTCAGGGAGGTTTATCTCCTGCTTGCCGCTTAATTTCGCGTTTGCAGGTTGTATATATATTTTTTTGCTCCTGCCATCTCCAGCGCGCGGAGAGATCAGAGATACTGAGATCAAGGAGCACTGTTGCGTTCTGAGCAACTTGAGCGTTATCTGGAAAGAGCATTTGATTTTGTTGAGCAGAGGATGCTGCTATTTACACATTGCTAATTAATCATATGGAAGAATCTATGAACCCTCCATAAGCCCCTCTCATTTTTCACTTTGCCCGCAACAACTCATTGCCATTCATGGAAACATATGAGGGCTTGTTTGTATGAGTGGGGATTAAGTTGGATCCCTCGGATTGGAAGGTAAAATCAGCTGATTTTCCTGTCATAGTATTGTTGCTTTTGAGACTCTGATCTACATTGTGCGCATTTTGAAGCAATGGGGAAGTCTGTAACTCCTCAGGACCACATATTCATATTTAATTTAACTGTTAGTGCGTCGTTTGAATCCAAATTTCATGTAGTTCTCTTCTTGTGTGATATGTTCGCTACTTCAAATAAGGATATGAAATGTTCGCCTGAGAGTCGGGACAAGCCTATTAGACCTCACATATTTGAATAGTGCATATTTAATGAGAAAAAGGCAGCCTACTCTTTAACTTAATTCAGAATTATTTCACTCCATGGTGCAGTTTGCCTTCTTATTTTACATTAAGCTGATGAAAGTCGTTTATATGGGCAAAGAATACTGTTTTAATTATATCGGGGTTGTTAGTAGACTGATTATTCATTCATTTGCCAAAAGGACATGATGCGCGAGGTTCAGCTTGGGCCGCACACAATTCAGACGCATGGAGCTAGTTTGGCCCGAAAGCACACACATGACTGGGTTGTTCTTATTTTCCTAGCTGCAGTTGTGATTGCCTTGCATTATGCTCCTCCGTTTAGCCGATTTATCGGGAAGGATATGATGACTGATATTAGGTACCCAGTGAAACAGAGTACTGTACCTGCATGGGGTGTTCCTGTATGTTTCTGAACATTTGCAATTCCGTTGTCTGATACAACCTCAAAATTCATTCATTACTGATATGGGATATTGGACCTATTGCCAGATAATCTCTATACTGTGTCCCTGGGTTATCTTTATATCCATGTACATCGCTAGGAGGGATGTTTACGATCTTCATCACGCAGCACTAGGTGATTTAAGATTCCCCCATTATCTTCTGATGGTTTTATTCTTCAGCGTGCTGAGTTGTTGAGTAATGTGTTCGCATATGAATTGTGCAGGTGTTCTTTTCGCTGTGCTGATAACTGCGGTTTTTACTGATGTGTTAAAGATTGCAGTAGGGAGACCTAGGCCAGACTTCTTTTGGCGGTGCTTTCCTGATGGAAAGCAGGTATATTTCCTGGTATACCTGTATGTAGATAGTTCTGCACTTGAGAGTTGGAAATAACAAGGCCCTTCTGTGGCATGTTTGACTCAGTTATACCATCAGGTGACTGGTGATGTGATTTGCCATGGTGAGAAAAGCTTCTTAACAGATGGGCGCAAGAGTTTTCCCAGTGGGCACACGTCGTGTAAGTTTGCACTCATAAGTGCATGTCTGCTCTAGCATTTAGGTGGATAAGCTTGCTCTTCCTAAGTGTAAAGCTCATATTTTGTGGTAGCTGATAATGGTTGCAAATTGTCAACAAATGCTGCGTTCCTAACTAGTATCTTGGATTTTCATAGTTTATTGCTATTGTTGTGCTTTATGTCTGGGCCTTGACCCAGTAGTTTGGATCCTCATAATTTGTGCTAACTTGTTTATCTTGCATGATTTTAGTTATCTCAAGTTTGATACCATGTGACTATCACTAGGCACTAGAATCATTTTATATAAAAAAAAACTCAGATAGAGTAACAACCTGTATAACTATGGCTTTTATCCTTGAGCAATCGTCATTTTACAGAATTTACATTGCTAGGGTCTTTTGCTGGTCTTGGATTTTTGTCACTCTACCTGTCTGGCAAAATTAAGGTGTTTGATCACCAAGGTCACGTGGCAAAACTTTGCATTGTGATCCTTCCGCTTCTTCTTGCTTCCCTTGTTGGGATTTCTAGAATAGATAATTATCGACACCATTGGGAGGATGTATTCGCTGGCGGCCTTATTGGTTTGTACTTCACCTCCTTATTTTTCTTCTGAATGTATTGCAAGTATTTTATACCTGCAGTAACCACTCTCAACTGATACATTACAGGATATATTATGGCAATATTGTGTTACTTGCATTTCTTCCCTCCTCCATATCATGATCAAGGTTGTTCAATCTTCATCACTAAGCAAATTCCTTTCACTATTAGTTATTTAATGATTTATCCTACTTATATTTATTTTTAAAATATTTTCTATTATTGTTCTCCTTCAGATGTTTCGGATTTCCTTGTTTAAATGTGACATTCCTTTCCTTTTCACCTTAAGGTTGGCGGCCGTATGCATACATCCACATGCTGGAAGAACTTGAAACGACCAGTTCAAACGATGCACAAAACCAACAATCTACAGGTGGGCATAACATTGGACTATCCGGGCAGCGTAACAGGACGCCAAGAAATGATTTGGAATCTGGAAGCGTGTAACCTGCCTCCTGCGTTAGACCGAAGAAGAAGCCATATGTACAGTTAGCAGGACTAAACCTTCTGCGCATGTACTTGACATGTATTATGAGTGCAGGACTAGAGATCTGAAGTTTTTCACCTAAGGTTACGATGGTTCGTCTTGGGTGAAATCACAAGCTCAGTAAAGCCTAACCTAGACGCTCAAGATCTATCTGTGGCCAAATTAGTTGTATGAGCTGCTAGTGGAAGCACCGATTAGGAACTTATTCCAGTGATACAAAAGTAACAGAAAGTAGTGTTGAAAATGATAGGCACATCGCATCTCCGGCAGGTTGCACCGTCCAACAGTGTAGCGTTCCGACTTCCGACTGTCAGTTCTTAGACGAAGGACCAAATACATTTGTTTTGTCTCCCTCTTTGGATGACCAAATAGATTCCTAGTCTTATGTTAAGTTAGAGAAAAGCACCAGCACTGAATTGTCTACTTTACATGATGCTAGCAGTTGCTATTACTTGTCGAAAATCATTCATTGGATTTCTAATACACTTCTCCCACAATAAGGAAAATTGTTTTGCAATTCGGTATATAATTTTAGTCTATGCAGTCTTTCCTTTTAGACGGAATTGCACCGGTTTTTCCATTCGACGTGTTTAGCCAAAAATCATTATGGGTGTTTTATTAATCGCTATCGACTCTTACAATAACAGTAAAAAAAATCGAGTTTGAAGCAATCTTTCCACATTAACGTTTCCACAAACTCAAAAAAGAAGAGGAAAGAGGCTCTCTAGCTATGACCACTTCTTCCCCAAGTTGATATGAGTATGCGCAAGATAAAATATTAGGATGGATGTAGGTCAAGTAATGGTTAAACTCTAGGAATAACTGATGAATAATTTGAAAAGTAAAGGCCACGATCAACCTTTCGAAAAGAAAATAGCAAGAAGTCAAAAGTGTTGTTTTTGTCACAAAAATAAGACAATTAAGCACCTTTTATTTGAGTGCCATTTGGCCCGTTTCGCATGGTTCATCATTCATATTGCTACAAATCTTTACCAACCCCATAGCGTATCTCATACGATGGGAAACTGGCTACGAGACCTTTTTAATAGATTAAAAGCACTTACACTGGTAGGAGCGACGGTGTTATGCTGGTCGCTATGACTATATAAAAATAATATTATCTTTAATAAGTAAAAAATTCCATCCTCTTTGCAGGTCATATATACATGTATACACTGACTCTGTATTTAGTGTGTGCTTCAACAAACAAAATCTCAAGAGGTGGTAGTTGCAACATGTATGCGACTGGAGCAAGCAACCAGAACGCTTTTCGCCAGACGTGGATAGGGTTTTAGTCTTTGGATCATGAGCCCACCACAATAATACTCCTAGCTTCAAGTCCCCCCATCAAATGAGTTTTGTTTTTGATTTTGTCTGTGGTGTTGTACTTGCCTTTCAGACTGTGTGCATCTTGGTGGTGCAAAAGGTAGAAATAAATTCTTATACGGTTGTATCTCCTTGTTATAACGATAAGAGATAATATATCTTTTTTTAATGAAAAAACAACCAATCTTTTGAGAATTTACATTGGGCCAACACAAGTATATGCAGCAAGCAAATATAAGGCGAAAAATCTTTTGCAATCAATGGATAATGCGAGCTGTTCTTGCGCATACTGGTCTGGATGATGCGCTTGATAATTTTGGAAACAAAGATCAAAATTCTTGGTCCGATGAAGAAAAAAAAGGATCGTAAGGCTTTGTCACAAATTCATCTCTATTTATCAAATAATATTTTGCAGGAGTTTTTGCAAAAGAAAATCGCTGCTGCTCTATGGTTAAAGTTGTAATTAATCTGCATGTCAAATGATCTGATCAGCAAAATGCATATGAAGATGAAGCTGTTCACGCACAAATTACAAGAGGGTGGTTTTGTGTTGAATCATCTTTTGGTATTTAAGAAGATCATTACTGACCTACAGTCTATAGACGTAAAATATGATGATGAGGACTTGAGTCTTATTCTTTTGTGCTCATTGTCTAGTTCTTTTGCAAACTTCAGAGATATCGTATTATACAGTCATGATACTGTGACTTTGAAAGAAGTCTATAAGGCCTTGCGTGCCAAGGAAAAGATGAAACAGATGGTGTCTACTGATGGCTCGACTTCCAATGGAGAAGGTTTGATTGTGCATGGCAGGATAAAAGAAAAGAATTCGCATAATAGCCAAAGAGGTAGAAGTTCGAACGGTTACATGGGTCGTTCGAAGTCCAGAGGCAAGGAAAAAATCTACAGGTATTGCAAAAAAGATAATTATGATATATCTGAATGTTACAAGTTGAAGAATAAAGAAAAGAAGAAAGGTAAATCTAATGAAGAAGGTAAAGCTTTTGTTGTTACTTCTGATAATAGTTCTGATGGAGAGACTCTCGTTGCTTTTGCTGGATGTGCTAGTAGTGGTGATGAATGAATTATTGAGTCTGCTGCGTCTTTCCATATATGCATACATAGAGATTGGTTCACCACTTATAATTTTGTTCAAGATACTGGTTCTATTAGGATGGGTGATAACAACTCATGTCCAATTGTTGAAATTAGATCAATTATGATAAATATGCATGATGACATTGTTAGAACCTTGACAGATATGATGCACGTTCTAGGTATGAAAAGGAATCTTATATCTTTAAGTACTCTTGATAATAAATGATATGATTGGTCAGGTGAAGATGGTATTTTGAAGGTGAAAAAATGTTTCCTTATTGTAATGAAAGGTGATTTAAACTCTGCCAATTTATATCATCTCCGAAGCACTACAATCACAGGTGATGCAGCTGTACTTTCACAGTCATTATCAGATTTTGATGCTACTAATCTATGGCACATGCGTATTGGGCATATGAGTGAACTTGGTTTGGCAGAATTGAGCAAGAGATGTCTTTTTGATGGACATAGCATCGGCAAACTGAACTTTTGTGAACATTGTATTTTTGGCAAGGATAAGAGGGTGAAATTCAACACTTTGGTTCATACAACAGAAGATATTCTTGATTATATATATTCTGATTTATAGGGACCATCTCCTAGGCCTTCGCTAGGTGGTTCTCGTTATATGTTAACTATTATTGATGATTATTCTAGAAGAGTTTGATCTTATTTCTTAAAGCATAAATTAGAAGCATCTAAAAGCATTTAAAGGGTGGAAGGTCATGGTTGAAAGGCAAACTGAAAAGAAGGTAAAGAAACTTCGCACTGATAATGAGATGAAATTTTGTTCTGATGGATTTGATTTATATTGTAAATCTGAAGGCATTGTAAGGCACTATATTATTCCTGATACTCCATAACAAAACAGTGTAGCCGAGCGTATGAACAGAACTATCATCTCGAGGGCTCGTTGCATGTTGTCTAATGCAGATATGCATAGGTGTTTTTGGGCTGAAGCCATTTCCACTACTTGCTATCTTATTAATCGATTACCAAATATTGCCATTGATAAGAAAATTCCAATTAAAGTATTGTCTAGTTCTCCAGCTGATTATTCAGAATTAAGAGTTTTCAGCTGTCCTGCTTATGCTCATATTAATAATGGTAAATTGGAGCCTAGAGCTATTAAGTGCATCTTTCTTGGTTATAAATCTGATGTTAAAGGTTATTAATTGTGAAATCCTGCGATACAAAAGGTGGTGATTAGCAGGAATGTTGTCTTTAATGAATCTGCTATGTTGTCTAATGCTCATGTTCAAAGTCAGCAGAGTCCTAGCGTGCAGGTGGAGCATTTTATTAATGCAGAAAATACACCAGATGCTGTTGTTCAAGATGCACATATTGCTGAAAATTTATTTATTGACCATGATTTGTCTAGTGTTCCATCTTCTTCTCCCGTTGTGAAGCCTACACAATATTCTATTGTAGTTAATAGACCTAGAAGACAAATTAATCCACCCAAGAGATTAATTGAGGAGTGTAATATTGTTGCCTATGCTTTGAATTGTACAGAAGAAGTTGAAGATAATACAGAAACTTCTAATTATAATGAGGCTATTACTTATTCTGATTGTAATAATTGAATGACTGTAATACAAGATGAAATAAAGTCACTTGAAAAGAATAGTACTTAGGATTTAGTCAAATTACCAAAAGAAAATAAGTCTGTTCATTGTAAGTGGATTTTCAAAAAAAAATAAAGGTATTTCTCCTAATGAAGCAGCAAAGTATAAAACAAGGTTGGTTGCTAAAGATTATAGCCAAATTCTAGGTATTGATTATAATGTGTCTTCTCCTATGTTGTGAAACATAGTTTTATTCGTATTTTACTCAGTACTGTTGCTATGCGTGATTATGAACTTGAGCAATTAGATGTTAAAACTCTATTTTTATATGGGGAGTTAGATGAAGATATTTATATGAATCAACTCAATTGTTTTGTTATTCCTGAATAAGAAGACATTGTCTGTAAATTAAAGAAATCTCTTTATGGTTTGAAGCAATCCCCTAGACAGTGGTACAAGATGTTTGACTCATTTATGCTCTCTAATAGTTTTAAGCATTCTGATTATGATAGTTGTGTCTATTTGAAGACTGTTAATGGTTCAGCTATTTATTTGCTTCTCTATGTCGATAATAAGTTGATTGCTGCAAAGGATAAATCAGAAATAGCCAAATTAAAATCACAATTGAGTAGTGAATTTGAGATGAAGTATTTAGGTGCAGCAAAGAAAATTCTTGGCATGGATATCAATAGAGATAGAAAAGTTGACAAATTATATCTTGGTCAATAAGGCTATATTGAGAATTTCCTTCGTCGTTTTAATATGCATGATGCAAAACCAGTGAGTACTCTGTTAGCTGCACATTTCAAATTATCTTCAGTATTATGTCCTGAGTCAGATTATGACGTTGAGTACATGTTTAGAGTTCTATGTTCAAGTGCAGTTGGTTCACTTATGTATGTCATGGTCTGTTCTCGTCCTGATTTATCTCATGTATTAAGTGTTGTTAGTAGATTCATGGCTAATCCTGGCAAAGAGCATTGGAAAGCTGTTCAGTGGATTTTCAGATATCTATGTGGTACTTCTAATGCTTGTTTGCAGTTTGAAAAATTTGAAGATGGATTTGTTGGTTATGTTGACTTAGATTATGCTGATGATTTGGACAAGAGAAAATCTCTCACTGGTTATGTTTTCACCATTGATGGTTGTGCTGTTAGTTGGAAAGCATGTTTGCAGGTTATTGTTGCTTTATTAACTACTGAAGTTGAATATATGGCTATTTCTGAAGCATGCAAAGAAGCTATTTGGCTAAGAGATTTGTACACTAAGCTTTGTGGAGATAATTCTTGTATTAATATTTTCTATGATAGTCAGAGTGCTATTTGCCTTACAAAGGATCAGATGTTTCATCAAAGAACAAAGCATATTGATGTGAGGTATTATTATATTCAAGATGTTATTGCTTAAGGTGATATTAAAATATGCAAGATAATTACTCATGATAATCCCGTTGATATGATGATAAAACTAGTTTCTGCTACTAAAATTGAGCTAGTTGGTGTTACAGTTTGAGTCCTAGAGATTTTTTAGCGTCGGTGATATTTCTAATTGTAGGAAGTTCGTTGATGATTCTTTATTTGCTACAAGATGAAATTCATCTTAAATGGAGTTTATTGGATTGTGATCCGAGTTTTTGTTGGACCATACAAGGGACGCATTCGGTCTATATTCTGAAATAGTCTGTATTAGACTCGAGTCATATGCGTTCACCCCTATAAATATATCTTATAAGCTGCAAGGAGAGTTGAG
This sequence comes from Phragmites australis, assembly GCF_958298935.1. NCBI lineage: Eukaryota > Viridiplantae > Streptophyta > Magnoliopsida > Poales > Poaceae > Phragmites > Phragmites australis. The sequence continues at coordinate 5,911,020 of NC_084922.1, forward strand.
ACGCTTATTATAATACGCTGCATTATACCATATAATACGCTGCATTATACGCTTAATTTCTTACATCAACAAGAGAAACTAAAAACAACTAAAGGCAGTGCTTAGGGAGGCGAACGGATTGGTGGACTGCCTTCTCTGCTTGTGGAAGCACATAACCTACTGTAGTTGGATTGCCTATGGGTGCGCAAGTAAGCAATGCCCCTGCTAATACCTTCCGTGATTGGCAATGGAAGTAGTGATCGGCCGCAGGCGCAGGGGCAGGGCCTCTCCTTAAGTCGTTTGACGCTTTAAGATCTGCTTCGTCGACGACGGCCGGCTGGTGGTGAGGAGCCCTGTGGCCGTTGCCGTGGTGGACGCCCACACCCTGGTGGCCGTCGCGCTGCGCCGGCGGCGGCTGGTGAGGCGTCTTGGCGTGGTGCGGCACGCCCTTGGCGGCAGTCGGGCCGTAGTAGTAGTCGTCGTCGTTCACCACGCCGAAGCACGAGTCGAACCGGAGGCACATTCTTGCTGACCACTCGACTTGTTCTGACCTCGTGGCTGCTACTTGTTTCGAGGGTGTTTTGGGTGCCCTGAGACGACAGTGCGCGATGGCCTGGGGCCTATATACCAGAGCCGAGCTCGCACCGGGGCGAAATTTGTACGTGAAGCCGTGAGGCCGAGTGGGAAAAGCCGTTACGCCCGGTCCGCTGACTCAGGTCAGGTCTGCTTCAGGTTCAACCGCATCCCTTGCGCCATTCATCCTCGGTTCACACGTACTTCAACTCGGCCGCGGTTCGCTGCTGGGACGTCGGGGCCGCGATCGCCTTGGGCCGAGGCCGCGTGTGCTGGGGCTGTGATGGGCTGGGTGGGGGCATGGTGCTCCTCGTTGAGCGCGGCGTCGCGCGTGTCGATGCCGGGCCGGCGGGTTCGCGGCGTCCGGCATGCTTGCGTGAGGCCGGTGGTGCCACTGTGACGTCCAGTCTTCTTGGGACTGTGCCTTTATCTATAATCTGCAAGCTAAAATAAATGCATATTTGTTTTCATTGTAGATGGTAGAAAACAGTTTTTATAAGCTAAATTAGAAATAAACAAGCAGTTTTTAGATCTGAATTCTACGATCTGCTTCGTGTATTGTTACAATCTCATAATCCGGTGGAGAGTAGCTTCCCTCAGTTTTTGCTTTATAAAAAGACCAAAATACCCATCGAGATTGGGTAGTATTTATCCACCAATGTCATTACAATCTCCCATCAAACCGTTTTTTCTCATCTCTCTCATGACTCGTCTCTCTCTCATCGCATCTGCGCCGACATGCCTCCACTCCCACCATCACTCCCCTTTGCCCGAGGAGGAAGGGAGTCGCCTCCCCATTGGCTCGCTGCTGCCGGGCGCCGTCGCCCATGCCACTGCACCGTGCCTGTGCAGGCGCTTCGCTACTGCCCTTATGCGGCCTGCAGCCACCAAGGAGTCCGCTGCCGCACTCTCTCCTTCGGTTGGTCACCTTCCCCTTCCAACCAGCCATCTCCTTTACCGACAAGCTCCCTCCCTCTACTCTGACCTTCTCTCCATCGTCGGCGCCTCCCCCCCCCCCCTTCGGTCTCGCTCCCTCTCTTCCTCTTTGTGAGCCGCATCTCTCTCTCTCTCTCTCTCTCTCTCTCTCTCTCCCTCCCCTCCCTCCAGCTTCCCTCTGGTGTTGGAAGAGAAGCACATCCTAGAGATCGACGACAGCTCCGTCGATCAGGCTGTCATCGCCAAGATTCTTTGCAGCTCCAAATACATAGGTCAACAATTAGCATTTACTGATTCAATTTACATCTTATTTTCCTCGTAGCCGATCGAGGTGCACCGCCAATTTCTTGCGCCCGAAAGGTACGCCGCCACCGTGAAGCCCCTCAACGTCGCTGGCCCGCACCTGAGCTTCTCCATCTCAGCCAACACCTTGTTGGGCTCCTCTGCGACGTGTTTTTACTCACGCACACTTCAGCTTCCTTCAGGACCGATGACGACATGACCATCCACGGAAGCCCAGTGCCGCTGTCCTTCGGTGCTCACCGCCGACCAAGTTCCGGCCACGCCTGCCAGAAGCTGGGCCTGCTGCTAAGTTCACCATCACGCGCTGCCACCTCCAGTACAGGTCAACGATCACGCTGACCAACGGTTCGCCGCTGGCGACCGCGGCCAGAGCCACCATGGCCAGAGCTCTGGCTTTGTGCAACCTCAAGCGGACTCGCACGCCAGTTGACCAAGTCAAGGTGAAGCCAGGGCCCACTAACATGGTAGGGGCTAGTTTTTTGTGTGTAGAAATGGTTTTAGAGGTCAATTTAATTAGAAAGTTTCAGAAATCCAATCCTCTCAGAATCTAGGGTGCTAAACAACCCTTAGCTTTTGAACCATCAATTTTTCACAATCTAGCTTTCCATAATCTAAAATTCAAAAGCTACCTTTTAGAATCCGCAGCTAAAACAAACAATGCCTAAATATGCAGATTGTGCAATCCAACAATCCACCAACTTATGCACATTGTGCAATCTACCTTCCACCAGCTTATACAGATTCGGATTTTACAATCTAGTTTCTTACCATCTATAACCTATGAGCTGTTTTTCACAATCTCTAACTAAAATAAACAAACCTTAACACAGGGATAATATGTTCCCTTTCCGGTAATCCTCCTATCTAATGGGCACTCCTCAACAAGACTCATAGGACCGAAATTGTCAAATGTTTATACTCTAGACTTGGACGGGTTGACCATTTGCAGGCAAAAAAACAATGACGTCACCTTCCTCCTAAAACAATAGCATAAATGACGCTGAAAATGCCTGGTCCATGAGCCACAAAGACATCATAATATCTGGCACGAGGTCACATCCAAATGTATGAACAACATAAGCATTAACAAATGAATAATTCCCCCACAAGCTTGGAATCTGCTGCTCTGCTCACTTGACAAAATGATTGGTCAGGCCCGGGCGCACCAATGCGCTTAAGCTAGAAGAAACTTGACCAAAGCAGAGGAGTACATTCTTGCCGCCAGAATATTTGTTTCAAGGAGACAATCTATTTTTAGAAAATGGATAAGTATCCGGCCTTTTGCGTATGCATATAACCGATATTTGATTATTACAAAATGCGGACATAAGTAGCCAATATCATATGGGGAGAAAATAAGGCAAAACTATAAAGTGTTATGAAGTTTATAATCTGTAACTACATAGCCACCCGTGCTTAACGAAGAGATCCAATGTTACTACCTCCAATATATAACAAACCATTAGAAACTCTTCCCTTTGATCCTACCTATAAAGAAGCCTTCAAAACCTTAACTAGTAAATTCCTCTGAAAAGTACCTGCATGAATGATATAATTCTTTTTTATGCAACACTATATCATTACGACAGAGCAAAATAGTCCAAACATTGCCGAAATCCCAACTAATATTCTTCTTTTTTCTTAGCTCCTATCTCCCGTAACCAAGTATCAATCATATGTGACATATTCCTCGGTTTCTTAATCCCTAAACCTATTTTGATTATATATCAGATAGTCTTAGCTAAGGAACATTCAAAGAAAAGGTGCTGAATAGACTCATTATGATTAAAAAAGCGCATTTGAGGCTTTCCTTCCAGTTTCTTTTGACCAGGTTATCTTTGGTCAATATCACCCCATAACCTATTTACCATAAGAAGATTTTTATTTTTTTAACCGGAGCTTTAGTTGCCAAAGCCGCTTGTTTGGGATACTGATGGGTTGGTTTAGCATTTGTTTGTACATCGATTGGACAGTAAATTGTTCTTTCCTATTCAGGTCCCATTTGTAAATGTCTCTATCATTAGAGAGCTGGATATGAACAAGTTGCAACGTTAATTGTTACCATTCAATTAGCTTGTTCTTAGTGATCGGTCGACGGAATGATAAATTAAGAGGTATGCTTCTCATAACTTCCACTACTATGGCTTGTTTATGTCTCACCACCTGGTATAAAAAGGGATAAAATTGGCTTAGTGGGCATTTACCTAGCCAAGTATCATTCCAAAAGTGAGTTTGCTTCTCATTTTATACTTGAAAAATCCCCCAGTTGAGGAAATCATTTTTAAATTTCATAAGACCGGTTCAGAAGTGAGAATCTCTTGGCTGTCCTTGGACTTGTGTGAGCGTTTTGGAGCCAAGATATTTATTCCTAAGCAGTTGTTGCTGATCCTTGGATTGGCAAAGAATATTCCATCGTGCTAGTCTATATTTTTTTTCTTGTGATTATATCCATGCCAGAAAAACCTGGATCGTAGATAATCCAGCCTTTTAAGGACTCCCCATGAGATCTCAAAGAAAGACATCATGAAAATTGAAAGGCTACTGAGGACCGAATTAAAAAGCACTAAACAGCCTCCAGCTAACATCATCTTCCCTTTCCAACTACTCAATTTCCGTTCGAATCTATTTTCATCCCCCTTCCAATAACTATTTCTTAATTTTCGGTGATGCATTGGAATGCAAAGGTATTTAAAAGGGTATGCATTAGTATTACACCCAAAGAAATGTGTGTATTGGTCTCCGCATTCCTTAGCCTCACCATAGCAGAGCAACTCACTTTTATGGAAGTTTATTTTCAACCCCGAGAGCTACTCAAACACGATAGGATGAATTTCATATTCTTAGCCTATTCCAAATTATGGTCCATGAAAATGATGGTGTCATCCGTTGCAGAATAGACAAACCAGCATCTACCAAATGTGGAACCAAATCTGTTATTTGTCCATCCCTTTTGGCTCTTCATATTAATATTGCAAGCATATCTGCTATAATATTAAAAAAGATGGGTGATAGGGGGTCATCCTGTCTTAAACCTTTATGTGTTTGAAAATAGAGGCCAACCTTATCATTAACCTTAATTCCTACGTGTCCTCCCGACACAAAATTTTAGATCCACTCACACCATTGTGTGGAGAAACCTTTCATTCGCATAGTTTGTTGAAGGAAGGACAATTTCACTTTATCATAGGCCTTCTCAAAATCAAGTTTCAAATGACACCATTTTGTTTCTTCCTATGTAATTCATGGATGGTTTCATGTAAGATTATTACACTCTCAATAATGTTTCGTCTTGGTATGAAGGCGGTTTGTGTAGGTTTTATTATCTTTTTCGCTATGATACCAATCCTGTTAATGCCCACTTTAGTGAATATCTTAAAGCTGATGTTTTACAAACATATAAGACGGTACTCTTGAATCTTCAGAGCCTCCTTTATTTTTGGGACAAGTGTTATGACCCCAAAATTAAGGCTATATATGGCTGGTTGTCCCTGATGGAAATCAGAGAATAAAGCCATAAGGTCACCTTTGATCACTTCCAAAAAACCTGATAAAATTCTGCAGGGAAGCCGTCAGGGCCTGGGCTTTATTGTGCTCCATATGAAATATTGCATGCCTCACCTCTTCTTCATTGAAGGGTGATGTAAGGATGTCATTCTCTTATTCACTTACTTGGGGTATATCATTTATGCATAACTCATCCATCACAAAAGTATTATACTCTGGCTTGCCAAATAACCCCTTGTAATATTTCATGATATGCTTTTTGAGATCAGCTTCCCTGATAGAGTTGTCGTTCTCATCTAGTAGTTTGTATATCCGATGCTTTCGGTGTTTACCGTTGGTTACTAGTTGGAAGTATTTAGTATTACTATCATCCTATAATAGCTCTTTCACCTTGGCACGCTAGTACCATTTGAGCTTTTCTTCTTGCAGTAAATGTGCAAGCCTCTCATTTAGGTGATGCTTAAAGGCCACCTCAGAAGGTGTTAGTGGATTTATTTCTGCCTTTTTGTCAAGCTCATCTATTTTATTAGGCAACTATTTCTTTTCTTTCTTTAAAATTCTAGAGGTATACTTGGTTCAATCCCTCAAATATTGTCTGAGGGATATGATTTTGTTTTGCCATTTTTTGATGGAATTGGTTCCCCGGTGTTCACTTTGCCATATGTTAGCAATCATCTCATAGAAACCATCTCTAATTAACCATCCCAATTCAAATTTGAAGGGAGGTTATTTTCCGTAATGGAAGGGAGCACCTGTATTGAGGAATAATGGAGTATGGCCCGATCTTTCCCTGTCCAACGCCTCAAATGAGACCTTCGCGTATTTTGCTTCCCATTCCGTACTCATGAGTATCCTATCAAGGTTTTCATATGTTGGAGGATCAAGGTCATTTGCCCATGTATATTTGCGTCCTGTCATTACAATCTCCTATAGATCCACTGTTTCAATTACAACATTGAATAAACGAGGCCAGCGTGGATAATAATTGTCATTATTCTTGTCCTTTGATTTCCGCATAATGTTGAAGCCCCCCCCCCCCCCATTAATATTGGATGGGTTTCAGCACTACAAACGTGAGCCATTTCAGTTAGGAACGCAGACTTGAGGTCATCTTGGGCTAGTCCATAGACCGCTAATAACGCCCAAGTGAAATCATCCTCTTTGTTCTTTAGAAGGAACTTAGTATAAAAATCACCTTCCATGATTGAGCCAATGTCAAATATTGTTGCATTGACTCCAACTAGCATACCACCAGATTTGTCTCTTGGAGGCATTATATGCCACAGGTACTCAAGACCACCACATAGTTGTCTGAGGGTTGAAGCATGAAAATCACTTCTACCTATCTCCATAATGGCAAGAAAATCAATGTGTTTTTCTTTAACAGTATCCGAAAGGAAGTTATGTTTAGCCAAGTCACCAAGACCTCTGCTATTCCAGAAGTTACCTTTTATTAAAAAACTAATTTCGATGATGTGTTTGGTTTTTTGGAGGGGCGGTTTATCTTGCCCTTGTTTTTTGCAGAGTTGGTGTTTTTCTTCCTTGGCACCGCCTTTAGATCATAACATATTTGATCTAAACCCTCATCATTGAGGACCTCAGTTAAATCACAGCATGTGTGATTGAGGTAGTTAAATCACAACATATGCGACTGAGGTGGGCATCAACCATCTCATCAACATCCTCAACATAATGAGAGGAAATATGATTCTTAGCAAGCTGGCTATTTCCTATAGACTTAGTATTTTTAGCAGCAACTGTAAGGCGATCTACTTCTATATTTTTAATAGAAATAACAGAGTTCATGGTATCACTATTATTTCTACCCATAGAGATGCTTAGGTTTGAAATATCGGATCCAATATTATCAAAATGTATGGAAATAAAGCACTTGTTATACATACCATCATCTAGGTTCCTTTTTGCCGTCAAGATCTTTGCCTTTTCTAGCATATCCTCATCTCCCAGTGCTGCTGTTCTCTTACTAGTCCTTCTGTATGATTTTTCACCCCCAAGAATGATTGCAAGATTATCCACCTCCAAGATAATCACACCATGCACATATGTCTTGTTTTTCATCTCAGCAATCATATCAATCCCCACCATAGAGTCAAGAGCCTGCAGTGCCTCTGCCATTGCCCTATTAGTCATATTAGCACATACACCATTCTGTTTGGATAGATTCTACAACACCTGTCTGGGAAGGCCATGAAAAACACTTGAGATATTTGCATTGTTGGACAGCTTGTCACCCTCAATCAACCCCTGCTTCCTTGGAGAAAAGAGAGGCTCAGAACACTATGAATTTGTAGAAACAACTGCCTTGCAAAGCAACTCAATGGCCAAGGCTAATGAAGCCTCAACCGCCACCAAAGAAGATGCAGCCAAAGTTGACTGCAAAAGTTCCTCTCGGTTGACCATAGGCACAACAACAGTCTTCATATTGAGCATCGAGAGCTGCATCTCTCTGCTGGACACAAATGTCCAGCAGGAGCTCATGGGGCCAACGGGTAGAACCCAACGCCGTATACGGTACGAGGGATTCCATGGAAGCATGGCCTCGCCCAGGTGCTCGCCTAACACAGTAGCATCATCACCTGCAGTTTTGCAGGGCGAGGATATCCCACAGCACCATGGGTAGCCAGCCAGCATCCGAATAAGGTGAAAGTGCGACCGGCAGACCAGTGTCACCAGGAAGCACACCACCGGTATGCCCCTTAAGCATGGAGGGCGGCTGAGAGACTGGCTACTCCTGGGACAATCTATCCTGCACCTCAACACCTAGGGACATATCTGTACTCACAGCAGCTCCCTCTAGCATCTCTGCAACAAAGATCTCTTTGACAAATGCAGAGTTGCATGTACTTTTATTTATGATCTCATTATTGGCAATAACCTTATCAGCCATACGCACAAGAAGATCAATCACCACCTTGTCCAGTATACTGTCAGCCATGGACTGAAATTTCACATTCATAACCTCCTGATCAATCATCTCCTGTATGTCATTGTTTCCCGATGGTTGTCCATCGGATGATTCACTAAGAGAACTTCCCTGATTTTTCTTGCTCTTGGGCCTCTTGTTTTCATGGTCATCATGGTCTTTGTCCTCCTCATCTTGTTGGGCATCACCGTCCTGGTTCACTCCTTCCACAGGGCAAACAACAGACTTCACAGATGGCAAAGCCTCGTCCACCTTAAAGAATATTTCGTAAATCGCATCATCAACAGTAATATCTCTGGCATCTGGGATCTTGTTAACATCTGTTACTGCCACACAAATGTGAACCACCCCCGTCTTTTCAATATGGACCATATCAGCCTTCTGTGTCGCTCCCAGGATTGAGCCCACAACCTAGAGCGGCAAATCAGACCATATTTCATATGGAACTCCATACACATTGACCCAAACATGATGCAAATACTGGCACAGTTCTATTATCTGATTCCGTTCCTCAATTATCATGAACCTCTCCACATTGTTAGTCCTGATTCCCTTTATGGCCACCATACGTTGCAACTCAACATGGCAAGGGAAAGGAACAATATATGCCCCGCTACCATGCTCTTGTACCATCCACTGCCATTTGACAGGAACCAAAAGTGCCAATTCAGATTTAATCAGATCAGTTGGAACATTACCTTCCTTGATGCGGATCAGAGGAGTCACGGTTTCATTGTTGTGAGAATTTTGGCACAACCATCATGAGGGATTTGAAAGAAACCACGACCATCACCGCCAAAACCGCAAAATGTTGTTGTCGGCTTCGGAGCATGCAAAAGAGGACATTGAGGAGTGAAATGTTCCTCCTCACATATCTGACAGCATAAGACAATATGTTTCTTACCCTTAAAGTTATGATCTTTTTGGACTCCGGCATCCTTGCTCTTCTCCAGAATCCTCTTACGGCCAGGATCAGCAGACATGTAAGCATCTCTGCCCGCCTTGTCAATAATGACTTGCCCTTGTTTCGCCCTAACATTGGCACCATCAATGTTGATTGACTGCCCCTGGAGTGGAGGCGGCACATCAGCGTGACTTCCATGGCCATGACCCCCACCACCCTGCCAATTCTCCCATCTTCCCTCGTATCACCCACACCCGTAGGGGGAGAATAAAGGGGGGGGGGGTCTTGGTCTGCCACCCCCATTTCCTCGTCCAATGCCAAGACCGCCATGGCCACCACCAGATGAGGAATCGTCTCTGCTATAACCTCTGCCATTACCGACATGTCCACCATCGTCTCCACCCTTGGTAGCATGAGACCTGCTTCCTCCATCTCCGTCGCTTGCTAGACCACCGCTGGCCATCTTTCCTTCATGAGGAAGAGCATGAATGAATGATCGACAATCTCCAGCCACGGTGCCTGGCCAATTAGGTTTTGGTTTCGGACGACACCAGATCATAGAGCTCAAAGTGGAAAGACCTTGGTATCATCTAGCCCAATCAGAGGGTAGCCCATCCGGTCCTGTGGCCTCACCTGGCGGCCCAACTTCTTCATCAACATTTGAAATTCGAACATGCAGATCAACCACCGCTGAGCAATCGTCAGTGTTGGTGACGAGACTCACACCCCGTGACCAAATGTGAGTTAGAACCAAATCACCAAGAGAATGCCGAGGAGATATTCTTGGCCTTGGTAGAGGTCCAATCCAAGGTTTCGGCCTCGATGAATGCCTCGGCACCCTGGATGTGTCCGGTATCTTCATCCCATGGCGCGCCGGAACACCCGTCGGGACCATAAGGCTCACCGCTGGCGCAAGAGTAGGAGTAGGCTTTCCTGTCTGCACCGCTTCTTCAGATGCAGACGGTGTAGGCACCTTCGGCAGAGGCACTCGATCGCCACCTTGAACCGGAACAGCACGCACCGCCGAATGGACAACCCCCGCTACAATCATGACACCCATCTTCCACCTTCTTTCCTACAAACTCGATCTCATGCTTAACCAAACAGCGGTGCCGACGCGCAGCACAGATCGCTGGCAGCCAAGAAAACTGCCTCATCGCCTCAGCAAGGAGACAATATATGCTCAAACTCATAGAATGAACCCTTCTCTCAAATTGTTGTTCTTAGTTTGGCTGCAGCATATTTGTTAATGCTTTCCCTTCCATCCTTTCTTTCCCCCCTTTTTTGTTCCTTTATATATGCTCTCGTCTTTTACTAAGAGATGTGAAACGAGGGTTTCCTACACTGTTTTCTTGCCGCTATAAAGGAACAACACTTGGATTGGAGACAAATCGTCAGGTGCCAACAAGGACAGATAGGCACCTAAATGGAGCCCGGTCGATCTGTGACGGTGATTGTCCACCGAAAGTTGTAATTGTTAGCTTGTTATGTAATTAGCCATCAGCGGAAGCAACGGATGAATCTACTGAGATGATGCACATGATCATAGACGACACCAGAGGCACGATGTTTGTTAACGAGGTTCAGCCAAAGCCTATATCCCCTGGGCATGACTACGGGCGCTCCATCCAACTAGCAACATAGACTGCTTCCCAGGGTTCCGGCAGACTCGCTGCCTCCCTGTGAACCCGTCGCTATGTCGTCATGGTTACAAACAGCGGCCCTCCTCTCATATTTATGAGGAGGCCTGGTTACAGCAATCATACTAGGATTCCACTAGAGTCTTACTAGGATTCCACCATGTACTGCTAATACAACTACAAATCTTATACGTAACCCACTCTATACAATTATTCAACACATATTCAACAAACTCCACATTGCGAATAATTAGTTGTCGCCTTTGCCGCTCAACAAGAGCTACCCGATGAGTTTTACTCAGACTCACCGCCTTCTAGAGACACTGTTATCCCTGCAACTTCAGACTCCATAACTCCACCTACAACTGAGCACCTCTCTCTTCTATCAACACAGTCTCCTTGAGAGAAATTAGATTCCTCTTTAACTTTGACACATGCCTGACTCCCTGAAGCACACAACTTCATAATAAAATTTGATTTTGATAATATCTTATTCCAACAGCATGGTAGCCCGCATCGTCACATAAGTAGATACAACCAGAATCACCAGACTCCCTGTTAGGCGTCACATGAAAAAACCAACTGAATCCGATATCCACGCTCGCAATTGACTGCTTCTTGATACTGAGAAAACCAATGATGCTTTCTGAGCCACACATAGAAATTGCCACACTAGCATTGCTCTTTCACCTGACTGTTTAGATTACGATTCTCCAACGTCTACATCGTAGTCTCCTGCAGTCCTAGACCAACCAGATTACTCCAGTTGCAAGTAAAGATCTCCATAATCTTTACTTCCTTCCAATTCAGCCCTTGAATCTTCTTCACGCCCATCAATTCACACTTCAGAAACCTGTACATACAACTCGAATCGATCCACACCCTTGCTGATTTGGAAACACGCAAGTCCTCTCCGATGCCATCGTGCATCCTGAGCTCGTGCCATGTGTTGCCACACCACAGAAAATAACCACCACCGGTCCTCACGCTCCTATGTCGTTGTTGTCAGTGCACAATTTTTGCTACCCGTGGAATGAGTGGCCTGTCGCCACCAGCCTATCCGCCTTGCACCACGGTATGTTCACCCTCCAAGTGAACTGTCTGTTAGCCTTCCTCAGACTGTCTGCCATGCGCCCGCAAACTATCCAACAACCACTGTCGAACTCTTATCAGTCGCCATGCGCATCACGACCAAACACCATCGACAGTCCATGCTCATCACCGAGCACAGCAACACCAACCAGAGGTCCGACCAACCAGTTGACTGCCTTTCCTCCTTCGCCCTATTGCAATATTCATCAACATATGTTATCTTCAGTTGTGCTCCAACACCAACACATCTCGTGTCCACGACCTCCTGTCACACAACAACACATGCGCACTTCGTATACATCCGCACAACATATTTTATCACCTGTACACCGATACATCTAGCGTCTGATCTAAACTTTGATCTCCCCTCATTGAATATCAAACTATTCACCATCATCACGAATTATCTGCCCGAGTCCTTTACCGATCGTCGACTACCCAGCGCGAATTCAACAGCACAATGTCTCCGCCTGATCTCGGTCTCCTCAAGGCCAGCCCTTTCCACGCGTCCTGCCAAGCCACGTGTGCCCGCTGGACAACACTCCCGAGCTCCTGTCTGCCACGCCCTAGCTCCACATGCTCTGCACAGAGACTGACACATCCCGATCCAAATCGATTGGCACTGGCCTCTAGAGAGCAGCCCAGCAGCTCGGGCCTCCAAACTCCCCAGTGGCCCAACTCTCCTGCCCACGTGGGCCACTAGCGCTTTGCACGTGCTATCCACAGGTCACGCGGCCCACGCCTCACCACGAGCCCGCTCGCACACTGTGCTGCAACCGCATGCAGCCAGCCATCATTGCATCAACTAGCCCTGCATGCATGTGAGTTCCAAAAACATTTTTTTATTCCAAGCAACAATGCATGTGGGCCCCCTGTTAACCTAGCATGCATGCAATTGCCTTGTCAACCCAGTGCACCCACAAACCAAGCTGATCTCATAAGACAACTGCTCACACACATGCCTCCGTCTCCATGACGCCTCCGTGAGTCCGAGTCAAATACCGCATACACTCCACGCATCTTGAACCGGCCGGGCTAATCACGCCGAGCCAGTGGCCCGCGCATACCAGCCGCATCCGACTCACGGGACTGAAGACGTCGAGTCGCCAAATAGGCACGCATGCACACACTAAATCCCGTCTGACCGCCTGGACCGTACGGCTCCTGCTCGTTCCTCACGCGATCCCGAGACGCCGTTGCTCGGCCCCCGGCTGCCGCACGCCTTCGCGCCTTGTGCAACCTTGCGCCGTTGTCGACGCCATAGAGCTAGAAAATCTAGCCACCGCCGATGCTCCGTACATGTCTATGCACATCGTGTATGTCCGCGGTGACTCCACGCCGCCATCCGCGCTGCACTATCCGTACATCTGCATCGACACACCGCGACCACACGTGCCTTGTCCATACGCACCAGCCGTCGCCATGCTCCACCTTGCGCCATGTTCGCTCCACATCGCCCATGCGTTGCACAACACCTTGTAGATGTATAATCCTCACGCCTCTGCATGATCTTCCACGTACCATCTCTAGATTCAATCCAACCATAGCTCTGGTACCACTTGTTAGCTTGTTATGTAATTAGCCATCAACGAAAGCAACGGATGAATCTACCGAGATGATGCATATGATCACACACGACACCGGATGCACGATATTTGTTAACGAGGTTCCGAAGAAGCCTACATCACCGGGGCATAACTACGGGCGCTCCTCCCCAACTAGCAACACAGGCTGCTTCCTGGGGTTCCGGCAGACTTGCTGCCTCCCTGCGAACCTATCGCTATATCATTATGGTTACAAACAGTAGCCCTCCTCTCATATTTATGAGGAGACCTGGTTATAACAATCCTACTAGGATTTCACTAGAGTCCTAGGATTTCGTCATATACCGCTACTATAACTACAAGTCATATACATAACTAACTCTATACAATTATTCGACACATATTCAACAGTAGTTATTGCAGATGCCATTCGTTAGGGTTTAACATCACTGGTTAATTTTGATTAGGTACGGCCCAAGCAAGATCTCACGAAGAGATCGATTGAGCTGCTGGAATTGTTTGGATAGATCGGAAATTCTTTTGTCGATTCAGTGCGAGCTGCGCTAACGGAACTTAAAATTCGAAAAGAGAGAACTTGGTTTCTGGAAATTGTTAATGTCTTTGTAGTTCTTATTTGAGTTTGGTAGGACAGAAGTATAACATCTTCGATTGAACAAGATGTAATATGGAAAACTGGATCACTTGGATATTTAGGATGTAGCAAATTGTTTTGCTTGCATATTCAGTGCGAGCTGCATTGGATGGAATTTTGCGTAGATATCAAACACCGGGGCCAGACTAAGAAAAAGGGTGCAATATTCCATTTTTTAAAAAAGAATATGGTTTGTTCAATTAATTGCTAACTGTCTTTTAGAGGGTTGTTTTCAGAATCATTATACTCCCGCAGCTACTCCCGCAGCTACTAATAGCGGAATAAAGATCTCCAGTTGATACGTAAATCACCAAAAGCATGGGGCTCTTCTGCTACAGGAATGATGCGCACAACCTATAGTCATCTTTCATAAGGTATGGAACCAGTAGTTTGCCATGGACAATCACCGGTGTGAGTATACGATACTATTTTAAAAAAACCGGCAGGAGAACTATCCATTATAGAGTATATGATACTGGTAGTGCAGATGGTGCTGCAAGCACAGGACCCAAATAAAGAGATTTAGTAGTGCAATTCTGAAGTCGAGTTGGTCGGATTTTACGGTCAGACCACATTAGATCCGATCCATAAAGATCATCGGAGTATGGGAGAACCCAGATATATACTAGGATTTTGCTCGACTGAAAAGATCGTGGTGCACATCATGTAGATGCATATCTTGTTCGTGCCTGATTCGTTAATGTTGTCGGATATACTCACGATGGAGTTATTTAGTGAGTAGTGGTAGCAGTTTGCAGCGCTGACGGTCAGCGTCAAACTCATCCAGTGAAAAACACAGCACAAGCACTGGAACTGATAACATGCTCTGCATATTCGGAAGCATTTCTGCGGCAGGTACGGCAACCATCGTCTCCTCTCCTGTGCTAGCCGTTGCTACTGAACAAGGGCTGGCCCGGCCCGGCCAGCAGCACGATGATTCGATGTGGGAAAAAGTTCATTTTGCTCCTTCCACTCTTGTCTCAATTCAATTTTGCTCCCTTAACCAGAAAAACAGTTACATAGACTCCCTTAACAATTAAAATCGTTTGTTTTTCCTCTCTAAGTAGGTTTGAACAGTGGTTTTATCCAATGTGGATCACATGTGGTGGTGGGCCTCACATGTCATATGACATCCCGTCCTCTTTTTCTTCCCTCGTTTTGGCGTGTAGTGGATTCGAAGTGGGGCTGTGCAGCGGCTATAGATAGCGTGTTTTGGCGTGTAGGGGAGGCACACACGGCCTATAGCGTAGGCGGACGCGCGAAGCAGTTCCTCCAGCGTCACCGTCGGTAGGGGCTGCGTCGCTGCCATGGAGCGTGCGTGGCGGCGGCGCTGAACACGGACAGCTTGGCGCTGCTCGCGCTCAAGTTTAGGGTGTCCGTGGCCCAACTGAGCAAGCTTCGGATTATCTTGATGAGGGGATTCACTCCTCGCATAGAGGTGATGCTCGAGCACCCTTTAGTTTGTCCGAGAATGCATCGTAGCGCTGCCGCCACACAACACCTTCTCTCTCGTCTCCGACCGTCATGGATAGCTCCACCGAAGCCACTCCGTCGGCGACTAGTTTTAGAAACTGACTCCTCATGTCGAAGCGACGCTCATGTGCCCGCTGTCGTGCTCAATTTCAATGGAACCGGGCCCATCTTTTCTAGCGTCGACACCCTGCATCAACCGGCACCCCTCTCCGGTGCCCTGCCGATTCGGGTGCATCTCCGACCGATTCACCGCGCATGCATGATCTCGAGGACGCCACAAATCTCCTCGATGTCCCTTATATGGCAGCAAACCACTATGCAAAGTTGTCACCATGGCCCTGCTCCGACTGCCGCTGCTCGCTGTCACACCACCGATAGGAGCCATCACCGCCTGATTCCTCGTTCTGACACCATCCTCGTGAGGCCACAAAGCCAGCCATGTAGCTCGTTACTATCACGATGCGCTGTGGAAGCCTGCCCACGGTGGCCTCCCCTGCTTCAGCCATTTGGGCCACCGTCTCGACACCGCTCCATTAGATTCGCCGTCTCCACGAGCTCCGTGGTCATCCACTAATGTCATAGCCATCAGCCCTTTACCTGCGCTAGTCCTGAGCGAGCTGCCGCCATGAGCCCCTTGCTGCTACTCGATCTATGTGCTGCCTGTCTCCGGTGAGCTCCCAGATTGCCTCCCTCAACTATTACAACGAGCTTCATGCTTGTGCTTCGCATGGAGGGAGTTGATGGCTGATGCGATGGCACACTAAGGAGGTTAACGATGACAATACAGATCAACAACGAGTTCAGTGGGGACGGCGATGTGACCAATGAGATTGGCTTGGATTTGGTGACTTCGTGTCCGTGTTCTTGATGCTGCGGTGGCCCGACGTCATCAAAACCATTTAACTCTTTGGCTGAGTCAATAGGCTGAGTTGTCACCACATAGGATGAAACCATCATCAAAACCAATTAAGGAGAAAAATGGCACTGGTTTGAGTAGTTGGAGGAGCTGGGATATCTGGTTTTATGGTTCAGGGGGACAAATAGACTCGAGCAATAGTTGAAGGAGCAATAGTTGGTGATTGTTCTGCTTTGCGCTCTATGTGTGTATGCAAGGCAGCGACCATAATCCAAAAATAGACAGCATACCAGATCATATTTACAAAAATAGATAATATGATATTGTATTTACAAATATAACATGTGTATTTGGCATGTGGTGTGCTAAAATCAAGTTTTTGGCACATAGTGTGCCGAAAACATATAGAACAAATAGTTTTCGACAAATAGTGTACCGAATATGTAAAACCTCAAGTGTATTCAGCACACCATGTGCCAAATACACCTAGTGCTCTGTATTCATCACATGGCATTCCGAATATGGCATTGTGAAAGCACAGCTCAAAGTTGATGTCAAAGGAGAAAAAGATCGCAAGAGATTGCTTAAGCCACAAACAATACCATTATATGCATAATGTATAGCTGTTGAATACCTAGATCATCTCAAGATGGTGATGGAAAGTGGCAATGCAAATTAGCATAATACGAGTTGTGCCTGTCAATGCTATCAGAGTAAGATGGTTATCATCTCTGATGTGGTGTTAGGAAGTTGTAAGGATGGATACAAGCAAATCCATCATCTTTAGGGTCATCAGTGTCCTCTGGAGATGGAGGCCTCAGAGGGAGGGGTCGTTGGGGCATGAAATCATCGTCGTCGTTCTCATTATCTTGAGCTATCACTGTAGGCGTGAACGTCCTCTTGCAATGTTTCTTAAAACTTCTCTTGTATTGCTGCTGGAACATTGAGGTATTGGTGGCATGAAATCATTATCATCCTCATCATCCTTGTTATTTTCTGGTTAAATTATAGAGGGTGACAATATAGTGAATAAGACATAATAGAGATGACTACGATAATAAAGTGAATAAAACATGTATCATGAATAAGTACAAGTGCACTGAACAACTACACTAGCTACTCAATGACAACGACACCACACGCAATCCCCAAGAGTGTAAACGTTTGGCAGGTGTGTGACCCTCATCCCAGCGGCCTGTGCTGGCCCCTGCCACATGTTCCCTTGCTCGTCATCATTATCGCCCTGCCCTAAGGGACCCCCACCGAATGTGTATTCAGAACCGCTACCCGCTACCTTGGCCCTACATGTACCATGATGAAGGATCCTCATGCGGAAGTGTGGACGCCTCTAGTACGTACTTCGATGGAGTCTGGTGTGCCAAAGGCTCACCCTGCTGGAACCACTATGAACCCCCAGGTGCATCGGGATATTAGGGGTACTGTCCGCTGAGGAACTCGGTGAAGCTGACAGCCTGCACTGCAACAATGTTAAAATCATGCGTTCGGCTTCAGTCAGTAATCTACTGCGTCCATTCAATGACGTCCTCGAGATGAGTCGATGCTACAAGCGAAGGTATCATCGTAGTCTAAGGAGACTATGTCCACTACTAGGGCTGTGAACTCAGTGTACACTGCTTAGGCTCAGGAGCTGGCTGTGAACTTAGTGTACACTACTTGGGATCAAGAATTCACGTGCATTCCTCACCCTCAGCATGGGAACGTGACACATGAAGCTCCGCGACCGAAGGTGCCTCTTGCGACTGTGCTCAAATAGGTTCCTCACAGGTACCGGACGAGCGCCTATTATGGGAGGCATAGGATGGGTCCATGGCTGGTAGGTCTCACCCCCTCAATCATGGGGCACAACCACCTGGTTCTGGAGAGGGTTCCGATCCCTCCACATTGATGACCCGCTTGCTTCCCCACAAGCTTGCTCCTCCTATGTATGCATCTTATATGTCTCTTCGGTCTGTATAAGATGAGGGTCGTGTCAGTAATACAGAGGTGTAACTAATGAAAATCATTAGAAGTATCGCTTCACTTAACATAATATGAAGAAGGTGGGCATGATCCTCGAGGAAGGGTATGCGGGTCGGCTCTATATGTCCGCTGAGTAAGGTAGCACGCGTGCGCAGACAGTACCATGAAAGGTACTCCTAATACGTGATGTCATCATATTGTCTAGCAGGAACGACGACATCCATCATGGCTGCCTCTGTCCACCTCTGTATGTGCTCGACATTCATGGATGTCCAGTCCTGCATGCCTCCGCTCCCCTATACGCTCATCTTGTATGTGACATAAACAGTTATAACTTCTGAACATGGATCACCTAAGGTACTAATGCTATCTACAATAACATACTTACTCTTGCGCCCGTCTGGTGTCTCGTGGGGGAGGTACTGGCACCACCTGTCGGTATCCGAACAGCCTCTATACACGCTCAGATGAATATACTTTCATGTTGTTCCTATACAACAAGAAGTCTGAGTCATACAAACAAGAGGATGCGATGAACCCTGTAGTCATAATTTCGTTCACTCGTGTCATATGCCATGGATCTCATTCCACGATATTGGCACTAAGGACATTCAAATCCCTGATCACCTGAGAGTAGCTACTATGGTCTTGCTACTGACTCTATCTCAACCTAGCATGAATCCACCGATACCCTATTGTAGGCCTCATATCATCTACAACGCCATCGAAGATAAGGACTAGATAGTAGCTCTTGCTCACCCAAGGCTGACAAATCGAGAGGTACTCCTAGCTCTATAACTGTAAGAGGTGTAGGCAACCTATAACAGATCTCTTTTTCTTTAACCACTGGATTGCATTACACAATCATCTATAGGTTGTAGCCAGCACAACAGATCCCCGACTGTGAGATATTTGCTCATAAGGACGTGACACGAGCTTATCCACAAACCATACAATATGGGGGATGATATAATCACCTACCATGTTGCATAACATGATGCCTCCCAGCAGGATGTACATATATACCTCATAGTGCTGCATAACATGGAGTGTTCAACATCATTCATATCATAGTGAATTACATAACAAATAATTGCATGCCCTCAACGTAACCCTTCCATTGCTCCTTTGCTGGTCGCGAAACTACTAGTAGGGTGCCTGTAGCGAAAATGACCCTATTAGATCTTGATTGTGATCTTGGTGATTAATGATAATATAGTTAATGTGACTAACATGTTCATCAAGAATATATGTTAGTAGGTCTCATAGATGCAATATATGAAGAAGTCACTGTAGTCGGGACAAAGTTGGATTGAATTGGAGAAATCACAGGAATATTTGTCTTATCGGATGGTCCGGTACTCTGGGTGTTGAACTCACTGGAGCATATTTGATAAAGGAGAGAGAGGCCGAAGACCTCACCGGAAGGTCCGGTGATTAGAGAAGATACATACTGGAGCATTTTGTCCAGAGAAGGTTACGGCCATTGAAGTTGAAGATCAAAGCACCGGATGGTCCAGTGATCAATATGTTGCACACACCGAACAATGAACAGTGTAAAGAGGCAGAACGAAGTTCAACGTATCGGATGGTCCGGTGATGAAGGCTGTGCACATCAGAGCATTATTTCCAGAGATGGTTGCATTGGCTTGGTTGGCTGAAGTCAACTCACCAGAGAGTACGGTGATGAAGTGATGTGCACCAGATACTTTCACTGGAGCAATTTACAGAGAGAAGAAAGAAATGCTCAAATGGCTCAAAATAACTCACCGGATAGTCCGGTGATGAAGATTAAGTATATACCAAAGTGTCCGGTGTTCACAGAGGCTTGAGTGGGGATTCCAACGATTAGTTTGTGAGAGTGTACTTACCGGATGATCCGGTGTTAGTACTATTATTCTCACTGAATCATCTGGTGTTAACAATTTTTTTGAGGCGTTGGGTTAACAGTTAGTGCGTGGGTTTGAGGCTATAAATACCCCTCCACTCAGTCATTTGAAGGTGTGGCATGTTGCAGAAGTCTAGAGGAATCTTATACACACTTGAGAAGATATCCAAACCACCAAAGTGCTTAATGTGATTATCCAAGGTGATTAAGCACAAGATTAGTGAGTGATTAGTGCTTATAGACCTAGAGAAAGTGTTACTAGGTGATTGCTGCCTAGAGAGTGGATCAATTAGTGATCCAACCTTGTATCAAGTGGTACGTCGGTACCTTGGAGTCTTGGTGACTCGTCAACAAGCTTGTTGATCCTCCAACTTGGTGTGGAGCGATGGCAAGCCTATTGTGCGGGAATACGGAGACCCTTGTCTTGGTGGCTCAAACTCTGAAGTGATCACGATAGCAAGGGACCGGAAGAAAGGCTTGGGGTGAGGCCTTGCCTTGGTGGCTTGGTAGCTCATTTGGATTGAGACTTTGTCTTTGTGACTTGGTGGTTCAATAGCCACGACCGGGTGCCGACCAGGAGTATATCCTTGGTGGAGCTCCAACGTGGACCAGGGGTGACATTCATGCCATTGATACCACAGAAAAAATCCTTGTGCCGAGTTTGCTCTCTCTACCTTATTTATGTTTCTGCATTTACATTGTTGCAATTTACCTTTTTAGATAGGTTGCAAGCGCTTTGATCGTTAGAGTAGACATACTAGATAAAACTAGAGCACATCTAGATAGATTTTGATATATGTTTATCTTGTATTGCTTTTTGGTGCTTGTCGGTGAATTAGGAACCAGGGGTCCCCGAATCCCGAGGCCAGGCTAGCAAACCGCCATGTGGCGCTCTCCCATGGGGATCATCTCCGCGAGGTACGAAAAGACTAAGTTCCGGGAGAGGGCGCTCGGGGCCACGAACAGTGATCCCAGAGTACCCGGGTTCCCTGATGATCTACGAAGACCAAGTGACTGGGAAGATAGTGCTCGGGGTCATGAACAGTGGCCCCCGAGCACCCAAGTCCCCCGACGACCAGAAAAGCCGAGTACCAGGAAGGGTGTGCTCGAGGTCGCAAACAGTGGCCCCCGAGCACCCAAGTACCCCGAGGACCCGATGAAGGTAGTTCCGGAAGAGAGTGCTCGGGGCTGCGTACAGTGGCCCCCGAGCACTCGGTTCCCCGAGGATCCGAACAGTCAATTCCGGGAGAGAGTGCTCGGAGCCGTGAACAGTGGCCCCCAAGCACCCGGTTCCCCGAGGACCAAGAGAGGGTGTTTCCGGGAGAGAGTGCTCGGGGAGGTGAACAGTGACCCCGAGCACTCGGTTCCCCGACGGCCCAAGAAGTCCTTTCGTCGGTGGCCCCCATAGGGGTCCAGCGATGAGGTGTCAGCCTGTGAAAGACCCGATACCGCATTTAAGAGGGCGCATGACCTGTCACCTCCAACTGCTCCTGCCACGCTCTGTGTCAGTCCCTGCCACATTCTGGCAGAAGGGCGTGGGGACATTTAATGCACGGGTCCCATCCCGCGTCATCCGGCGCGCCTTGGGATAGCATCGTAAGGCCCGAGGCGCCCCGCCTGCCGCCTTGCTGTGTCAGACAAACAAGACCGGGCAGGCACGCCGGGCTGCTCTGCGACTACCCGGTGGGCCCTCTCCACGGCGCCCGTTGCCAGCGCCATCATGGCGACCGAAGACAGGGCGGGGGTGCGTTTTCAACCTCCCATCACTTCGCGCAGAGGCCATGATGACTGTCTTTCTATTTATGGCGCCTTGGAACTCGTGCCCTCTCTTTCGGGGCACGCTACCGCTGGCTCGCACGGACAAAAACAACGCTCGAACTCTCGGACAACTTTTCGGATACACATGCTCAGAGACCAAAGAACATCTTCGTACAAGCATAGAAGTCGAGACCACCGAAGAACAAGAAGCCCGAAGCTCTAGAATAGATAAACATTCTTGTCACCAGCAACATTCCTGAGAGACATTCTCAGGGCATTTATAGCATCCACACAGGAGTAGGGTATTACGCTCAGTGCGGCCCGAACTTATCTAAAAATCCCCCTAGTGCATTTACTTCTTTCTGTATTAGATCATTCCACCCCACCTGCCATCGCATTTACATCCATTTATTTCTGCCACAAACATATTCAGAATCATCCCCCCGGCCGAATCTCAAAAAGGGGTCCCTCAGGATCCCTGCGATAGGAGTTCACCCTCCGACAGTGCTGAAATAGTTCTAAGTGTCTTAATTCACCCCCTCTTAGGACGTCATCGATCCCTTCAGTGCCCCTGATCAGTAGCCTGGTCAGCATGGCCTGAGCATGGCCTGATCCTTCCACGCTAGTCATTGCTCCTCTACATGCATCACCTTGCACCAGTTGTGGCACTATATTTACGTATACCCCTCATTTCAAAGTTCTCACCTAATGCCTTACGTGAGTACAAAACTCATGCATCGTTCCTCTTCTCATCTCGAACAACGTATGAACAATGATTGAACTGTTTGGAATAAGCCGTGATCGCACACCCTCGAGGACAACAATATAGAACTACTGATTCACATGTAAAAGGCACATATATGATTTCAGGCCATCTAGGTCAATAGGTTGCTCAACCAGACTCTCTATTTGATGATAGTTCGGAATTATTATAAGCCTCCCGCACAAAATAAGGACGTTCTCCATAATAAATATGGATAGTTGTACTGTACCTATTGAACAAACATACATATAATAAAATAATCATTTAGATGTATATACGATACACAACTAATTACGTCCCTTGATAAATAATAAGTAAATTAACAATGCAAATTAAATAGGACAATACTTAATAGTGCTAAATATTTTAGTAATTAACAATGCTAATTAAAACATCAATATTGAATTTAAATGAAATAATTAATATTTAAGATTGAATTAAAATATTTAATAAATATTAACTAAGTATTAATATACAACTATTGTGATTAAATATTGGAATCATAAAATAGTTAATGATTAATAAATAGCTATTAAAAATTAAAATTAATATTTAAGTTACCTGCCATAATTATTTGACAACCATTAAATAAATTTACAGTGCCCTATTTAAATAACCCGACTAATCATATTACTTTACTTAACCTAAGTAATTAAGCTAATTAATCAAAATTAGTTGAATTAAACTAATTAATTTGATTAATCATATAACTTTAATAATTTTGATTAAATTACATAAATACTCTAATTATACTGGTTAATGACATTCATACAATTATACCATGAGAATAATCTAATTACAATGATTAATAAAATTCATGTTATTAAACTAAGTAAATAATCTAATCACACTAACTAATGAAATTCATATAATCAAACTAAACAAATAATAAATACTCTAATTCATCGAGTTAATATAATTAAACAAATGTAATTGAATGGATTAAATAATCTACTTACTATAATTACTATTACTAATCTAAGTATTAATTACATATGTAATCTAAGTACTTACTATAACTGTGTGCTCTCAAAGTGTTCAGCTTACGCTGTTGTCCCTCACTTTGCTTCTCTCCTGCTATCCCTCCTATCCTCGCGTCGCTGCTCCTCCTCTCCCGCTGCTGCTCCTCTCCTAGCGTTGTTGCTCCTCAACTGAAGCCATCTCTCATTTTATAACACTGGCTAGCATCGAAAGCAACACACGACAAGATACGACACCAAAAGCGCAGCACACGTAGGGTCCTGGTGTTTTTGGCACCTCATATGCCGAATACAAAATTGTGCATCATATGTCGCACCTCATGTGTCGAATACAGCCGGTTTTTGGCACCTTATGTACCGAATATGGCACATAAGTTGCCGAAAACACCCGGGTCCCCTTTTTCGGTGCACGGTGTACCGAAAATTCGTTTTTGGTGAATGATGTGCCGAATGCACATGCTATATTTGCAAATACAGTAATATATTATCTATTTTTGCAATATAGGTTCCGTATGTTGTCAATTTTGTCAATACAGCCGAAACATTGGCTCTCTTTCCTTGCGCGTCTGACAACTTCCTCCTTGCTGCACATCGATGCACACCCGCAGCAGCACCACTTCACTCTCCTCTAAGAGCCTCCCTAAAACTTACTCCATATATCCTCATATAGGGAACCATCATAAAAAAATTCCCTCCCAATATTACTACACTCTCTATACCATAATCCCTATATTCCAATAGCTCCCTCTCTGATCTCACCGACGGGTGGACCCCAGCCGTCATCTCCATCTCTCTCTCAAACTCCTCCACACACGCAGTAGAGTAATCACGAGATCTACCGTCTCCTCTCATCTGTCCACTCAAATCCACCACCTCGCTGGACTTGGAGCTGATGACCGCTTCTGTCTTTGTCGCTCCCGGAACAGAAGCAGGAGCCACCTCGTCCAACTTCAATGTTGTCCGCCTGAAGTCGCCATAAACAGCAACGGTGCTGGCCCGTGAGGAAGGGGCCGCGGGGAGGGGAAAGGGAGAGGGGCACGAGCATCAGCATGCTCACTATTGGCTCAGCTTGGACTTGCTCAGCTCGTGGTAGTATATCGACAGAGTGGTGGTGGCGGAGCTTGAGCTCGGTGATGGGGAAGAAGCTCCCGAACACGAGCTGCACGACCGGCTCGACGAGGTGGACGGCATGGTCACGAGAGAGGGCGGCTGGGCTGGTGCAGAACGGAGGGCGCAGGATGGCAAGCCACTCGTACGGAGGGGCACGGGAGAGAGGCTGGGGCGGGATAGCTGAAAAGGGCGGATAAGGAGCTAATGCCCACTCGCCACAAGTTGCAAGCGATATGAGCTGGATAGTTGGTCGATAAATTTAGAGAGGCAGAAATAGAGTCTATTAGAACTTTTTTCTTTTTCTTAAATCTTTAAATTTGACTACAGAAAGTCATACGGAGAGGCTTTTGGAGATGCGGTAATGGATCCCTTCCCCATACTGCCCAAGCACTGCCCTCAGAAATCGGAAAAATATTCTATACGTACTGTAGATGCTTCTGGCCGTCATCCAACCTAGATTAGCGGCTTTAACTCCGGTCGCGCAAGGCCCGGCGTGCAGGTCGGGGTCGCTCGCCCGCGGGAGCAATTCACGTGCTGCTGCTGCCTGCGGTCCTCTTCTTCTGCATCCATGTTGCTGCGACTCGTAACGTTAAGTCGCAATTAACTCGTGTAAGACCATCTCTATATATATTCTCTTTATTTTATTTTTTTCATAATTTTTTTTCATTCTTATTCTTTTTTTTCATTTTTATCTTTAACGACTTTCTTTCGAAGGGATTTGTAAAAGACAAGGAGAGGTAACCATATCCTGAAGAGAATGACCTTAAAAAATTTTCGTGACGAGAATTATAAATAAAACTATTAAAACGCTGAAGAGAACAAAAATTTCTTTTGTAAAAGTATTTTAGTCACTGACGAGAATTATTAGAGATGTTCTAACAGGTAAAAAACTTAGTGAATCCTACGCACAATTGACGTGGCAGCACATAGGAGATGACTTGATTCACAGAGCAGGGTGTATTTATTCACTGACACGTCAGTTTTTTACGATTTGATTGTAAAAATTTTAAATAGACAGTACTACCGCAACTTTATGCGGGCACGGGCTCCATCCATGATCGCTTCGTAGTAGTGTAGTAGTATCGTACCCAGCCTGAACGGATCCGAGTAGTAGACTAGAAGTGCCGAGATATCCATCACTTGCTCCGATCCCGTTCCATTAGCTATGTCTCCATGGGCCTGTCCAGAGGCACGGTACTACTACATTGATTTACCGCACCGCAATACTGCACGCATTGATTTGCTGCGCTGCGACGAGGGAGGGACCGGAGAAAGTAACCGTTGCCGGGGCTATTTACTTTTTCCCCTGAGTCCCGCACGTACACACATCAAATTTATGTTAGAATATATGATTTGATGTATTATATTTAAGTACTTTAAAATAAATCTTAAAGACTCAATAAAGTAGAGGTAAGGGTGAACCTTTTACTCTTATCTCGTTAGTAGAGATAGAGGGAGATCAATTTATAATTAATTGTCTCATTCATTCATTTAATATGTATGGATGAGAGGACTAAGTAGAGAACACGTGCTCGCTCGCCTTGCCGTGACGAGAGCTAGCGCAGGAGCAAAGAGCGTATGACACATGCGTGAATGGTGCATCAAAATTGGATCTAGTAGCTTACGCAGGTGCGATCTCCTTTTACAATTTTATTCTTTTTGCTGTGTGGACAAACAGATATATATGGAAATCGTGTCGGTTAATAATCCGATCGTTATAGATAACCGAGTCTAATCGTGGTGCGTCTCAACCGTGCAATTCTCTCTCAATATATCTGCCAACTATCACTACAAAAGTATATACGTAATTAAAGTTTTGCTCGTCTCCCTGCGCCACCATACGTAGTCTACCCATCCCGCTACGCTGACATGCACCGATGAACTGGAGAGCAAGTCTCCGGAACCCGTCGCTCTCGAGATCTTGCATCGGGAGATACTGCACTCGAGACGATCTGCTTCCTCTACATTATCATGGGCTGCTTCCTCTATATCCTCTTTGTCGTCGTCTACTACATCAGTATCACAAGGGCATTTAAATCTCATGCTATTGGTGGGTACGCGTGCTATAATTAGTGTCGAATATCTAATTATAGAGTACATACATATAAAGAGTATACGAAAAGAATATGTTGTGTGCATACTTAACAACTTCGGATATTATAGAACCGAATCCGCAATACCTGCTACGCCCGGAATACAGAAGGTATATACTAGGAAGGCTTTGATTGCTTAACCAACTCAAGAAGACTAGTATCTAGGACAGGTCCATCTATTTAAATGACAAGGAAATAGATTCCCTATCGATTACGGCTGGATAAAAAGCAGTACATCACCCTTATATAAGGCGGGGACCCAGACCCCCCGGAAGAGGCTCTTTTTTCTATTGACTATTGGAGGCAAGCATCAGGACCTTCATGGATCAAAGATCCGATCTACTCCTTGTAATAAGTTAGCCACATTGTCTGTACTTCAGTAAATACATACATATAATCATTCACACATGACGTAGGGTATTACTCCAACCAAAGACTCGAACCTGTATACATTGCGTGTGCCTCACTTTATGCTCGATCTTTGATCCACGAAGTTAACCTTGTTATTTTTGGACACATTGTCAGGAACAAACCCTCAATAGTTGGCATGCCAGGTAGGAGTCTTCTGCTTTTCAGGATCAACTATATCTTGAGTGAACATCGGCATCAGATTCTCCGACATCAGCTTCTACGACCACTTCGGGTCAACAACGATCACCCTTAAATTGCCTGTAGTCGGATCGGAGATCGCATTCAGAACTATGATCTTCCGCTGGGATCACCAAGGTGAACTGATCCGCACCGGTATTATCGAGTCCACTCAATTGGACAAATACCATGAGTTGGGACATCTCGAGTGGGATCCTAAGGAGCCTAATGTTCTCCAGTACATGGACACCAACAACAACGAGGGTGGCGACGATGACTCTAACGTCAGCTAGAGCAACCGAATAGATCGATTCGAGTTCATGGCCAAAGGAGCTGATATCCCACCTGTTGACCCAATGACGGTAGATCCAAATGCCGTGATGAACAATGGCACGGAAATTCTCAAGGATCCCGCAGCGATGACCGCCACTCACTATACCAACGTTGCCAATGAAATACCACCAGAAACATTTGTAGCTGGAGCTTTATGTGCCCTAACACAACTCTCCATCGATGGACTGTGGGAGGTTACGTACCTCCTGGTCTTCAGCGACGACTTTCGATGGGCACACCTCCCCCGGTAGCGGCTCAAGCAATGAGGAACGAACTCTCTTAGGATAGCAACCGCGGAGCAGCATCGTCTCGACCACAACCAAGTCTGGGTAGCGATGTTTTTAGCACTTCGGATGCTAATATATAGAGAGCCCATCAGATTCTAAGATCTCTTCCGGAGTTGGATCCAACGAATCCCTTAACCCCTATGGTTAATTAGGTCAGGACCCTACTCAATACAACCCAGATCCAAACTACTCGAGCGAACAATCCTAGCAACTCTAGGAGCCCCAGTTACAAGGTGCCGGCTCGAGGAGCCACGGACGCGAGAATCCCCAAGTCGAGGGATTCCAGATGGGAACCTCGGGCGGTCGGGTCAAGCACAGTCCTGCGGGCTAGGTTGTAACTACCCTATTCATAGAAGCAGGAACCAGGAATACCTGAGAAATCTCATGCTCATGATCGGCATGATCTACGTACAATGATAGGAAACCACCGTGAGCAACGCTGAGAGGATATCTCCGACGAGTCAGTCATCATCGCCTTCAAGTGAGGCATTTGGGACACATATCTGCTCAGGAAGATCCACACAATAAATGAGCTCTTGAATTGGCTAACAAGTGTGCAAAGCGAGCGGATGCCCATGTACACAGCAAGAACCCTCAATCTGGCAAGGACAAGTTCTAGTCCTTGAAGACCAGGGGGGGGAGAACAAACCTGGAAACAAGCACAAGGGTCCAGATACAACCATAGCCGCGGTCATAGGAGTAAGTCGCACAACACTGGGGACAACGAAGGCTTGAGTCGAGGTGAGTGGAAGTGGCGTCCCATTTATCAGACTAGCCAACACGATTTCAACGAATGCCATGTCATCAAAAAGAAGATTGATTGTAACACCTAATTTTCAATTTTTGTCAATTTATAAAATTTACTAGAATTTATATTGAGCTTAAACAATTTGAAAGACTAAATGCTATTTTATCAAAAGAAAATCCAATTTGACATAGGCTACATTTGATTTATATGCATGCATGCATGTTGAGTATAGGCATGTAGGGTTTTATTTGGAGTTCTTTGGGCTTTGTTTGGTTTGAATTTGCATTGAATTCAAATTTTCAAATGAATTTACAAAGGAATTGAAAAAATAAAAAGTCTAAACCCTCACCCGGGCCTTCCCCCTCTACTTTCAGCCTAACCCGCGTCGGCCTGCCTTTCTGTCCCGCCTTCCGCCTACGTTGCGACCCGTGCGCATAGCCCAGTCAACAGCCATGCCAGCCCATACCTGAATGCACCGATCGAATCCCGCCTTCAGCATCTGTCATCATTAGGTGGGACCTATCCATCAGATCTATCACCTCCGACTCGAACTCGTCCATTGCCGCTGCGTTCGAGACGGATTCCCGCCGCCGTCCTAAAGTCCCGATGGGCCCCGAAGTCCCTAGACCTACCTATATAGGTCCCCACCTCCCTCGGTGTTTTCCCCCAAGCCATCCCATTGAGATCTGAAACTGCCATCTCACCATTGCCGCATGTCGGCGAAGCTCGTCAATTCCACCACGCTGGTGCCACTTTGCTGTCATTGAGAAGAATTACATGAGGTTGGAGAAGCTTCCCTATGCCTCATCGTCGATGTTTGTGCACCGGAGAGTCCTCTCCATCGAGTTCCGAACGCCACCGCCGCTAGAGCTCGTCGCTCGGCCATCTTGCCTCCTTTCCAAGCCATCTTGTGCTCTGGGTTAGATCGCCATGCCTCACCGATGCTATTCCGCTGCTCACCATCAAAATCTGAGGCGAGCGACGTGGTTTCTTCCGAGCTCCGGTGAGTCCTCCGCTGCAACACGAGTTGGCGCCTCCATTTTTCCTAGCTGTCAGCTTTGTTTTCATCGACCAAGATTAGATCTTAGAATACCCTTTCATCTACCAATCAAGCACTGCTACGTGTCAAGTGCAATCCCAGTCAGCCTTGCCATCTCACCCTTCCACGTCAGCACCTTCGTTGATGTGTCAGCTTGGTCACCTTGCCACGCAAGCCAATCGCAACCAGTTAGCAATTTAATCCTTTTTCAATACAAATATAATTCCATAAATTCCTAGATATTGGCACTTTTACAATTAATCCCTTCAACTTCTCTGTATTCATCTAAAGGCCCCTGTATTTTTATAGATCAGCCCCAAAACTTTTCCAAATTGTAAATAGGTCCCTCTATTTTTATAAAAAGGTTCATAAAACTTTCTGTTAATTATAATTTAGTCATTTTCTTTTATAAAATAAACCATATCATTGTTTTTAGCATAACTTTTTTGGCGTAGCTTCGTTTTAAGCGATTCTTCCGTTGTTAGATTCATTTTTCAGTGTTCTTTCTTTAGATAGGTTTTGTCTTTTTGTTATTTTGTTTTGTGCTCTGTTCTTAGTGTATTTTGTTTGTGTGCTTTGCTGGTAATTGTGCGATTAGTTGACAACGGCTGAGTCAACTTGAGGAAAATCAAGACCAGGAGCTAGAGTGCACTGAGCAGTATCAAGGTGAAGGCAAGTGTTATTGATCATCTTGAACCTATGTTATAAATGTTTTGTTTTACAAAATTGCATGTAATGTCTGTCAACTTGATGGGTAGTCACCTATGTTTGGGTTCACCTAGTTCTTCCTTTACATTCCTTGAAACCTAAGTGGTAGTTGATATGAGTCTCTTGGGTAAAATTACTTAGTCATACTTTTGGGATGTTAAGGAAGTGTCATATACATGTTTAGTGGACATATACAATGGTGATGATGAACTTGCTTTAGTAACATGGAATCTTAGGACTCGGGTAAGGAGTTTATTTGATAATGGTGGTTCATGTGGTGGGCTTGTGGATACGTTCCCAGAAAAGGTGGTAGGTTTTTGTTGGTTATTTCCCTGTTGGATAGTCTTTGCTCAAGTATCACATATAAGGACTGGTTAGTGGAGCAGCAACCTAAGAAATACCATACCAAATATGAGGCTGATATGTGTAAGGCTTAGCATATCAGTTAGACACCTGGATGGCATTCGTTGGAGTACCAGGACCTAATTGATGGACAATGCTTCGTAGTGATCTCCTGGTGACATACCACTAGCATCTGTTAAGTGTTTGCGCAACACGGCAACATGGATATCACGATTCGTGGCTAAAAGTTGGACAACCTCTACAGAGTGTAAAACTATTATAACAGTCGTGCCCGCGGTTATGGGAGACTTGGATCCTCACATGATTAGTTGGTCAAGGTAATGGTTTGGCTATAGGTTGATGATACGGGTGATGGTTGGATGGTTATGGTTTGTAAGGTGGTTAGCTTTGGGTAATGTCTAGTTGTTGGGTTGTTGGATTATATTCACTTAATAATTGCTTAATTCTTTTGAATTACATTACTGTTTTCTTTACTCATTACACAAATATACCATGTGTTAGTCTATTCTTGTTGTAAGCCTATATATCATTATCTTTCTCACACTTGCTGAGTACTCCATGTGCTCACTCTTGCAATCTCCCACAATACACATGTTGCTCAATGGAAGACTTTGAAGACTTTCAAGACAACGACCTAGTAGTGTACTAGGAGCATGTCTTCCGGTCGGTGCCTATGGAGTGCTTGTCGCCAATGCTTCTATTCCTCTACCATCGTTTAGTTTGCTGTCGTTTAGTTGTTAGAGTTGTTTAGGTGAAGTTTTTAATGTAAGAGTTAAACGGTTGTATGTTAAAGTACTGCTTTTGTTATTTCACCTATGATGTTCTTATATGTGTTGAACTTGTTGGGCACACATAAGTCGCACTTGGTTTTGTCCTTTAAAAGGTGTGACATTGATGAAAATCTCAAAACCGTTGTTGCTAAGCATAACAACAAACAGGCCATGACGAATGTTAACAGTGTCAAGCTCGAATTCCACGAGGCTGACCAAATTCTAGCACACATCTTTGGAGGATCCACCGTATATGAATCTAAGAGGAAGTACAAGGCAGTCAAATGAGAGGTCAATTTGGTTCTGACTGGGCCTACTATATACCTCAAGTGGTCAGAGGTTCCGATCACTCTCAATCAAGTTGATCATCTGGCTATAGTTCCACACACTGATCGATACCTAATCATGGTCCAGCCGACTATTCTCAATATCAAAGTTTCTCGAACCTTGGTCAACGAGAGTAGTTTGCTTAACCTCATCTTCACCAAGACCCTAGACAAGGTAGGGGTTCAAAGGTCAGAGCTTAAGGCGGGAGTTAAGCCTTTCCATAGCATAACCCCCAACTCATAGACCATGCCCCTAGGCCAGATTTAGTTGCCGGTTACATTTGGCACACCCGACAACTTCCGTACAGAGAAGATTACCTTCGATGTCACGAACTTCAAGACGATGTACAATGGATCCTGGGCCGCCCAATGCTAGGTAAGTTTATTGCATTAGTGCACTATGCGTACCAGGCACTCAACATGCAATAGTCAAATGCGACAAGCAGAGCCTGGACATGATTGAACACCTCAGTCGAGTGGCAACCACTTCTAAGGGCACGGATTCCAAATGTCAGAAGTATCAAGCCACCATTGAGATCAAGGACTCCAAGCTTGTAAGTCTTGCTGATACTTCTATGTCCAACAATGCTACCAATGTAAGTCTTGCTGATACTTCCAAGTCCAACGATGCCACCAAGGGTTAGATCAACGATAGTGCCGACAACAAAAGGGATGATGGTGGCGTCAAGGCAATACCCCTCGACCTATACAAACCAGCCAAGACTATTAAGGTTAGGGCCAACCTCGACCTTAAATAGAAACTCGAGCTCATCACTTTTCTTTGGGCAAACCAATATGTGTTTGTATGGAAACCATCTGATATGCCAGGAGTCCCTAGAGAAGTGATTGAGCATTGACTAGTTGTTAAGCCCGACTCTAAACCCATGGTGCAGAAGCGATGAAGATTTACGGAGGACATGAAGCAAGCAATCCGGGAGGAGGTCGGCAAAATCCTAAAGGCGGGCTTTATTTGAGAGATTCGTCATGCTACATGGCTAGCAAATTCCATCCTCGTCAAGAAAGCCAATGGCTGATGGAGAATGTGTGTCGACTTCACCGACCTCAACAAAGCCTTTCCCAAAGATCCTTTCTCTTTTCCTCGCATCGACCAGATAGTCGACTCCACGACAGGTTGTGCATTACTATATTTCTATATGCCTATTCGGGGTATCATCAAATTATCATGGAAATATAGGATGAGGAGAAAACTACGTTTACCACTCCTTTCGGTGTATTTTGCTATGTAAAGATGCCTTTCATCTTAAAATATGCTGGTGCTACTTATCAACGGTGTATTCAGAACTGTTTACAATCCAAATTGGGCGCAATGTAGAAGTGTATGTTGATGATCTTGTAGTCAAGTCTAGAACAGAGGATGCAAGGATTGTCGATCTTAAGGAAACATTTGATAGCCTTAAGAAGTACCATATGATGCTTAAATCCAAAAAAATGCACGTTAGACGTATTCAATCATAAGCATGCTAGATATCAAGGTGTCATCTGCTATTAACATAGATAACAACAGGTAATCCTAGGGTGATATGTATTTTGGATGATAATATTTATAGCATGACAAGCGTTAATATGATCTACTATAGGCAGTTTTCAGGAAAATGCAATACATAGCATATGCAATAATAATTCATGTTTTAATTGATCATGTAAATTATCTGAAAACATAGGTTCAATATAATCAAGAAGATATGACTTGCCTTCTTTGAAGTTTTCTTCAAGGTCTTAGTTGTAGTCAGGATACTCCTCGCTCCTAACGCTTCCCGCGCAACACTCGTAGATTCTGGTGATTCTGTAGTTGTGACTATGATCAATAACGAACTATACTAGAGAAGAATCAAATAACACCAATGAAAATCTAAATGAGCCCTAATGGATATCACACTATGATAGCTGGGTAGACCTCAAATTTAGATGAATTTTGACGAAATAAGTACCGAAATCGGAGCCAGAAAGGAGAAGTTAGGACTCCCGAAAGATTTAATCTAAAATTAAATCGAGACAATATAAAATGATACTATTCATGAGTGCAACCCACATGGATAATGCCTCCATTTGGGTCAAATTGGGCTCGAATTTGGGCTGAGTTTGGGCTTAGATGGGCTGAGCTAGGCTAGGTCTGTACAATACTGGGCTACATAGTACTGGCCCTGCTTGGTTCATGCCGAGTGGTTCGCAAGCTACAGAGCTAGGTCAGCCAATTGTGGTGCGGCCTGTTGGCGACTGGGGCTGGTCGGCTCGGCTAGGCCACGTAGGCCCCGCCACCATGTAGGCGTGAGAGCGGTGAAAGGGGGATCTATGGAGAGCGATTGTGGCAGAGTGATGCCGAAGGGCTCGCCAGAATCACTCACCCACTGAGGTTTTACGAAGATGGATGGTCGCCGGGCTTCTACACGCGATAGCGAGTTCGTCTGGGGGCTTATCGGCGGCAGGCCAAGGTTGGAGCGGCTCCAGACAGTGGTCGAAGTAGGTCTAAGCGGTGGCGCAGAAACCAGGCAACATCTCCCCCGGTCTAGTGCGCTCTGGGCCACCTGCAAGCCTATGACTAGGCCTACGTAACCAACACGGCGCGAAGGCCGGCTCAGGAGAGGGCTAAGGGTCACCGGCAGCGCGGAATTATGGAGATGGTGGGGAAAACTCATGGCCGCATGCGGCTATGCGAAAAAAAGGCACGGGGATGGCTTTATGGTAGCTAAGAGGATACGCGAGGGGACGGGGATGCTCACCGAGTTCAAGGCTGCGCGAGAAGTTAGACGGTGGCTGACGATGCGACGGAGCGGCTTTGGCTACCGATGCGGGCGGGCTCCCATCAGGCTTCTGGTCGATGGAGAGTGGCACAGGGACGACGACGTTCTTTGGGTGCTCCTCGGCAGCTCATGAGGGCAGAACGACGACGACAGAGCTGTGATGGAGTGGAATGGCGTGGCGATGGTGAAATGGGGGGAAAGGGAAAAGAGAGAGGTTGGAGCGCTCTATTTATAGAGGGAGAGGGAGCAATGCTGCGGTGAGCGCTTGTGAGGTCGTGTGGCCATCGGCGAGCAGCGCAGTGGTGAGGTGGCACCCACCTCATTTCCAGTGGCATGGGCGCATTGTGATGTCCATGCGCATGCGTGGGTGCAAAAGTCGCACGGCTGCAGGCGGATGGGTAGCATGCTGAGAGGGTAGAGAAAGAAGAGAGAGAGAGCGCGAAGGGGTGTCACGATGATATTTCCCGGGGAAGGAAGGGAGAGGTGCCTGTCGTGGTGGCGAGTGACGCGGCGCTATGTCATGCTGGAGGAGGAAGGAGAGGGTGCGACGGGTGATGGCTGGATGGGCGGCACGTGGTCGACCAAGCTTGTGCATGGGTGCAAGCGAGAGGTCGGGGAGGTGAGCTAGTGGGCTGGGCATGAAAAAACAGAGTCGGGCCGACTACTGGCTTGCTGGGCTGTGCAAAAGAGGGAAGGAGGGAGATTGAGATCGGGAGGAAAAGAGAGAGAAAAAAGGAAAAATGGTTTTGGGATTAATTTAAATGAAGGATTTGAATTTAGATTTAACTTTGGACTTGGTATAAAATCAAAAGAGGGATTTGAATTTGGATTTGAGAGTAAAGCTCCGAAGTTTGAAAGATGATTTGAATTATAATTGAATTTGAGCTGAATAGAAACCAAGAATAAATTTGAAATTGAAAGGCATTTAAATCTCTACATAATGAACCATAAAAACCATAAACTAACACATAAGAATCAATTTAATGTAGGAATCATTTTGAAAATAATTCTCATACATTTTAAATACCTAGTCAACTTAATGTATTTGAATTTTTTTTTCATGATTTTAGTTATCTTAATTAATCAAAAAGATTTTATTTAAAATAAAATTTATAATTAATTAGTATGCCTTAGAATGTTACAACTTCACCATGCCAAACAAGAGGCACGGAGCAAAGAGAGATGGAACTCTTATGGTTTGCCGGTCGTATCATCTTCGATTTCATGTGCGCCAAGTAATCGAAGGAATCAACTCAGCCGAGCTCGTGAAATTCTATGCATGCATCCATGCATTTCACGGGACCATGGTTTGGCTGGCTCCATCGATCCTGTACATGGGTTTTCTATATTTTTCCCTACTATTTTCGGATTTACCAGACTTACGAGGGAACAGAAAAAAACGGTTTTATTGTTTTCTGGTCCATTGTCGGTATCTCTCAGAATTTTTTTTTATCTAATTAAAACTAAATTTCACAAATCACAATGTAGACAAGATAACTAGTCTTTAGTTGAGATTTATATTATTACGTGATCTTCTTATATATAGTATGAATTACTTTTATTGATGTAAATTAATTATGTATTATATCGATGTCTAAAGTCATAGTTTTGCAGATCGATATTCCTAATTGAATTATCGATTTTTGATCGATACCAAAATATTTCTGTTTGAATCGTTTAGTTTCCGATATCTCAATATTCCTAAGTTTGTAACTACTTCCAGTTTTCTTATTTTTATTCTATTTTGAGAAAAAAAATATGAAAATAAAAAACGATTAGAAAAATTTTCGGACCATTTTCATCCTATAGATAAACGGGTGCGAGTAGGGCGCAACACGATGCGGCCATCCTTGAATTTTGTAGGTGACCCCCAAATCAATACTACTACAAGTGTAGGTGGCGTTTTTCTTTTACTAGCTATAGTAGCGATCAGCGAAGCATCCGTGAGATCGACCTCCGTCCGTTAGTTTGGGAGCACACATGGCGCCAGCGATATTCAACTGCAGGTTTGCTAAGTTAGTCCACGTTCCCGCTTAATAATACTCCATCCAATTCTAAATATAAGTCTATATAACCTGATCTCAAATACACTAAATATAAGTTTATGGAAACTTTAATGCACATTTTTGTTTTATTTTTCCATATCTATCCATACTTAAATGCACTTTAATCAATACAATATTGTCATCTATCTTAACTCTAGCAATAAATGTTAAGCAATATTTAGAGTCATTGTACTTCTCATATTAACAGGATCGGTTCTAATATTTCGGTGACCTAAGACGAAACTAAAAATAAGGATCCTTATTAAACATAAACTTTAAAATATTATATATCAATTACAAGCATAAAAAGTACTTGATCCACTCAAGGAAATCTTATTGATTATCACGTAGAACTCGTAAATCCCAATAATATCCATCCCTAACCAATTTCCAATCAATGGATTTATCAATGGCCCGCTGCAATAAACGAACAATATTACTGGAATTAGGACTTTGGGTCGATAGAGAACCAGAGGATGGGAGGAGTATCATCAGACATCAATTCGTCATGGGATACCTTCAACTCATTCCGTCCTTGTTCATTGAGTCGTTCGCCACCTCACCTTGAAATTTCGATTGCCATCGGTTGTCAGGAGCACTGTCGATGACACAATTTTCAATTGCAATTATGAATTATCAAATTCTCGCAGCCGTCGCCGACTTACTGCTTTGGTAGTGTCCTCGGTCCTAGATCCTACGGCCATGCAATCAATGGAGTCGCTACCCGCCAGCACCAGGACGCATCTTCTTAAACGGGGTCAGCAAGAACAAGAATCACGATTAAGACTCAAGTCTCAGGAGACGACTATCGTCGATACAGTCCAGCTAGATGGGCGATCGAGTGGCCAACCGAAGGAACAGGCTAGCCTGGGCCTGGCCAGCCACAACCGAAAGCCTGGATGGCTGTTTGCTGATCAGGTATTGGACGAAGGAGTAGGTCTGCGAAAGAGACAAGGAGCCTACTTGATCAGCGGACTGCTATGCGACAACATACTGTCCAACACATAAAACTTAATCTGCTATGCTTCATGGTCATGTCTAGGAAGGAGCCCTACGTTTTGGAGGCCCGGGACGGTCGCCCCGCTCGCCCTCCCCCTCAGGGCCGGTCCTACATATTAATTTGTGTGCTAAGTCAAATATTTGGGATCTTGAAGAGTAGTGCATAACTCGCAGAAATTCCATCGCTCTGAATCGGCGCCGGTGCGTATAACCGTGCTACGGCGTCACCATTAAACATGTCAGGATACATCACATGGTGTGGATACGGGCGTTGCAGAGTACGGTGCGATCGAGTTACGGCCACGGCCGTAGACACGACAACAAGCCTGCACAAAAGATTTGTGGTGGATTAATCACAACCTAGGAATACAAATCGCTACAATGAATGATTAAGCAATGTCCTGGTCCTACGGTCGAAATGATTAAATCACCCGCCTCTCCCGGCCAAGAGCGTGCCTCCCAAACCTCTCCTCTTTGCAGCTTATAAAAACTAAGCTGACCCACCACATCACGAATTTCGAAATTTGGGAGAGAAACGAAATATTTAATTTCGTATTTTTTTTACTGAACATATGAGATCGAAATCGGGGACAAAAAATGATTGAAATTTCAGTTTTTTGATCGGCTAAAAAAATTGTAATTGAAATCGAAATCGCTGCTAACAGTCCGCTCGCCGTCGCGAGGAGAGGGACACCGAAATGACGTGATCCCCATTCCATTCCGTTCACCCTCAGTTATCACTGCAGCAGCCAGCAGCTGCTGCCCTTGAAAGATCCCACCACCTTCATCCTCCACTCCTTCCCTCACCACACTCCCCACTCCACTCCAGGCTGACAACCGCACAATGCAGCCGCGTACCCTCCCCCTGCTCCTCCTCCTCCTCGCCGTCCTCGCCTTATCCCCGAGAGCCGCCGTCTCTCGCCACCACTCCCAAGCGGGGGCCACCGAGACGCTCGACGTCGCCGCATCCCTCTCCCGCGCCCGCGCCGCGCTCTCTACCGACGCCGCCTCGCTCCACCAGTCCGCCGCCGAGGCCTCCCCCGTCCGCAAGCACTCCTCTCGTTCAAGGAAGGACAGTGGAGGCCTCACGCTGCGGCTGCACTCCCGGGACTTCCTGCCGGAGGAGCAGGGCCGGCACCAGAGCTACTGGTCCCTCGTCCTGTCCAGGCTGAGCCGGGACGAGGCCCGCGCGGCGGCGGTGTCGGCCCGCGCTGCGCTGGCGGCGGATGGGGTGACCCGCTTGGACCTGCGCCCGGTCAACGAGTCCGCGGTGTTCGCGGCCTCCGCGGCGGCGATACAGGGCCCCGTGGTGTCAGGCGTCGGGCAGGGAAGCGGCGAGTACTTCTCCCGCGTGGGAATCGGGAGCCCCGCGCGGCAGCTGTACATGGTGCTCGACACCGGCAGCGACGTAACCTGGGTGCAGTGCCAGCCCTGCGCCGACTGCTACCAGCAGTCGGACCCCGTCTTCGATCCCACCCTCTCCACCTCCTACGCTGCCGTCTCCTGCGACTCCCCGCGCTGCCGCGACCTCGACGCCGCCGCGTGCCGCAACTCCACGGGCGCGTGCCTCTACGAGGTGGCCTACGGCGACGGCTCCTACACCGTCGGGGACTTCGCCACCGAGACGCTCACGCTCGGGGACTCGCAGCCCGTCAGCAACGTCGCCATCGGGTGCGGCCACGACAACGAGGGTCTCTTCGTCGGCGCCGCGGGTCTGCTGGCGCTCGGCGGGGGGCCGCTCTCCTTCCCGTCCCAGATCTCGGCCACCACCTTCTCCTACTGCCTCGTCGACCGCGACTCCCCGTCCGCGTCCACGCTCCAGTTCGGCGACGGCGTCGGCGACGCGGACACGGTCACCGCGCCGCTCCTCCGCAGCCCGCGCAGCAACACGTTCTACTACGTTGCCCTCTCCGGCATCTCCGTGGGCGGGCAGCCGCTCTCCATCCCGCCCTCCGCCTTCGCCATGGACGCCACCTCCGGCGCGGGCGGCGTCATCGTGGACTCCGGCACGGCCGTGACCCGTCTCCAGTCCTCGGCCTACGCGGCCCTCCGCGACGCGTTCGTCAGCGGCGCGTCCTCGCTGGCCCGGACATCCGGGGTGTCGCTGTTCGACACGTGCTACGACCTGTCGGACCGTACCAGCGTGGAGGTGCCCGCGGTGGCGCTGCGGTTCGAGGGCGGCGGGACACTGCGGCTGCCGGCGAAGAACTACCTGATCCCCGTGGACGGGGTCGGCACCTACTGCCTGGCGTTCGCGCCGACGAACGCGGCAGTGTCCATCGTCGGGAACGTGCAGCAGCAGGGCACCCGCGTCAGCTTCGACACCGCCAAGGGCACCGTCGGCTTCACCCCCAACAAGTGTTAGCTTATCTTAAGCTTCAGTATTAGTGGAAGTGTTTTAATTAGCGGCCAGGCGGAGTGATTAGTGGAGGTAATTAAGCGGAGTGGGGTGGGGCGGAGAGGGGAGGCCTGGGGAGAAGCGAAAGGCAAAGGCGAGGACATGCCAGCCTGTGCGATGGGTCTAGTTTCTTCTGTCTTGTGAGTGTGTGCGCTTGCGTGTCCATCGTTTGGGTTCGTTCGGGTGGGTGTGCATGGATCTAGTGTTTCCGTCTAATTTTATGGTGAAATAGACGTTTCCATTCCTTGGAAACAGGCAAGTAAACTTTGTGAAATGTATAATTATATTCTCCAGGTACTATGGTCGAACACTATGCTTTGTCATGGCAAGCCGGCTCGAATTTGTGCGTCTGCCTGCAAGGATCCAGGAAGATGTTAGACATGCTTTCCATGGCGTCTGTGTCGCGTACCATGATGATTCTAGTAGTACTAGTTTATTTGCCACGAAACTTGCCCCAATATTAACCGATCTAGGAACATGCATGCTAACACGAGCTATCGTTTGCTCGGTCAGAGAGGGCGGAACAATATGACAGTACCAATATTCCTCATCCATTTCGGCTGCATAACAGTTCTTTGAACAGAGAGAGAGAGAGAGCATAATAATTTTTCTTTGAACACAGACACAGAGATAGAGATAGAGAGAGAGAGAGAGCTGAGTGCTTGTGGGGACGGCTTATCATGACGGTGGATGGGTGGGGACTGTGGAATAGAGATACAGATGAGGTCAGGAGAAAGGAAGCGGATGAGATCGGAGAGGAGAGGGGGGAGGGTTTGCCCTGGCTGCTGGTGCTGGGTCACTGAGTCAGCAGAGGTCCTCTGACCGTTCCTGGTGCAGTCTTGAATGCACCTGCTGCAGGTGAGCCCCAGCGCCCAGATGCCTAAAGCATCCGGTACCATGACCGCCCCATGCATTCCTTCGACCTCAAGGATCAACATACCCAAAGCCAAGGGTGGCTAGCTGGCTGCCACATGTCCTGCCAGCTATCACAATTCACAAACCATTGGACTTAGTTGGTGCATGCAAGCCTGCATGGGTTTGCAATGGGTAAAAATCCAAAATTAGACAGCATATATAAATTTATTTATTAAAATAGATAATATGTTGTCGTATTTATAATTTTATATTTATATTCAGCACATCATTTACCAAAAATAAAATTTTGGTACACCGTAAGCCGAAAAATCGCGAGCCCGGTCATATTCGGCTTATGGCACTATAGTCCATATTCGATACACCATGTATTAAATATCAACCGTATTCGGTACACCGTGTGCAGAATATGGGTTACAGTGCCGTATTTAACATACGGTGTGCCGAATATGGCCTTTGCCTATTATCACTAATTCGGTACACGGCCCAT
This sequence comes from Phragmites australis, assembly GCF_958298935.1. NCBI lineage: Eukaryota > Viridiplantae > Streptophyta > Magnoliopsida > Poales > Poaceae > Phragmites > Phragmites australis. The sequence continues at coordinate 5,952,718 of NC_084922.1, forward strand.
ATGTGGCACACTGTGTAGCCCGTATTTGATATATCGTGTGCCGAATACAGTTGATATTCGGCACACCATATGCCGAATACGGGCTACAGTGCCGTATTCGGCACACCGTGTGTCGAATATAGGTTTTCTGGCGTACGGTGATTTTCGGTAAATGATGCGCCGAATATGAATGCTAAATTGTAAATATGACAATATATTATTTATTTCGATAAATACGCTCATATATATTATCTAATTTTAGATTTTTGCTGTTTTCAATAGTGTCTCTGATTTTTCTTTCTTGAATCCCTACTATTGGCAACATGGCACCATCACCAAATCAGTAGCGACAGTACTGTGCTGCTAGTCAGTTTCGCGATACTCAGATTTCATGATATCTTCGCGGGAGTTACTCTAGTTCTTATTTGATTCTTGCATTGGATATTTGTCATGACAGCAGGTTTAAACGTTTCCCTCGTACATACGCATATCCTGTGTATTGATTTGCTATGTTCTACTTCCTCTGATCCCAAATATAAATCTACTAAGACATCGATACGATCTTTCATATAGCATTTTAACTGATAATATCTATAAAAGCATATTATTTTAAATAAAAAGAGTTGTATATTATAGTAATATTTTTTAATTAATCTAGTAATATTAAACTTATACTGCCAATGTATATAATTTATTAAGTTATTGATGATCAAAACTAAAATAGTTCAACCTATGACAAACATAAATAGATATATATTTGGAATGATAAGAAGACGCGAGGAAATCACTTTTTACCTCATCTCTGAGCACCCCTTGTACATGCATGAAGTCACAAAAGTTCTAGCTAGCTTTCCAACAAATGCATGAGACCGCAAAAACAAATGGCTCCAGATTCTTGTGTCGTTGCCGTGCACTCCTCTGAAGAAAATTGTGGTCTCACGAGTAGGTGATAGGTCCCTAGCAACAACCACGGTGTTGGTGAATAACAAGTGGTCACACTTGTAACGTCCCATCGCAGTCGTCTGCACAAAGAAAATGATAGCGAAAACAAACAAATGAAGAATCGTCCACGCACGCATGCATGCATCTTTACGTGGGGTGTAAAAGACAGCGGCACGGGATTCTTGAAGCTGGTGGTGGGTACTTGGCAGGTGGCACCGCTAGTTCTGGAATATACCGAGTAATTTAGCTTTTCACTTTTCCTCTTCTCCTCGTGCTGTTCTTGTGAAGCTGTCCTAGGATAGCTAGGTCCCCGATTATTTTCAGGAAGTGGATTTTGTTTGGATGGCGAGTAGGTCGGGGTCACTAGCTAGTTGGGACATGCAAACTGTTCTGAGGAAACAAAGTCTCAGAAAAATATAACCCGTCACGCTCTTGCATTGGTGGGAACATAAAATATACATCGTCGATTTAATAGTGCCAACTCGTGTAGTTAAACCGGGCGCAGAAGACCTGCAGACTGCATGCAGAACGGTGCCGTTTAATATTTAGAGTTACACACGGTCGGTTAGGTCACAGAATGTTATTGCTACCTCTGTACGTGCAGCGAAGGACGGATGGAGCGGAGCATTCATCGTCTCTGTGCGCGTCTCATGGCGGAGCCGCGAGAGGGAGAAATGTCGAGGCAAGGCGTGGAAGTGAGATTCTTGACGGAACCGGCCGGCAGCCTCCTATGCCTGATCGTCTGAAAGGTAGTCACCGGCGCGCGGCACTGCGATGACTGCATGTAGGCGTGTGAACAGGCACGTAGCGTTGTCAAATGTGGGGCCCATACGGAATTGGCATCATCCTTGAGCAGTGGAGCTGGAGCACACTCCACTGCAGAGGTTGACGAGGGAGGGAGAGGTCTCCACCCCACCATGTCCACGATTCGAACCGAAGCGCCGATGGATCCCACCACGTGTCCCTGCCTCCCGACGCCGCTTGGGTCCGCGGGGCTTGCTCCTCCTCCTTTCCTCCTGTCCTGCCTTCGTCTCTCTTTTACTCGCCGACGTAGTCCATGCACCAACTCCGAGGCCCAAAGTCCGGCCGGACACGCGGGCCTCTCATGGTCACGTCAGCTGGAGTTGGGTGCTTTGAGGGCTGGTGCTTTCGTTAGGTAGGCTCCACTAAGTCATTAACCATTTCTGGGCTTCCTCTTTTGGGCTCGGCGGCAGCAGGATGGGCCGGGTGAGACAGCCGAAGGAAGAGACTCGTGCCATCGCAGTGGGCCAATGGCTCGCGTGGGAACAAACGCTTGCCGGCCCACAGCCCAACGCTCTTGCCAATCAGAGGTCAAACCGCGTGGCATCGTCCCCATCCTGAGTGCAGTACGTATCAAGGAGAAGCTTCAAGGACAGTGTGCATCCATAAAAAAAAAAAAACAGGACTGCGTGCAATGCTACACATTACTCGGCTAGTGCAACACTTGTGCTACCTCCATTCAAAGAACGGTGCTACCGTGCAGCACGGTCACGGCAACAACTTTTGGCAACTTTCGCCGCCGTTGCGTAATCACCAGCTGCTAGTGTACTCTCGTGACCGTACGGATTCCAAAAGCTTGCTAGATCCTCCTCTATTTTGGTCCCGAGGGAAGCGTTTTGTTTGTTTTGATGCACTAGTGATCCGAGTTTTTAATTCTGATGTGCTGTGGTTGAGAAATGCTTGTCCATGTCTGCATCGCGCCGCTGTCGTCTTACATTCTCCAGTCCTATTCGTGAATCATGACTGGAACTGGTGGCTGCAAATGGGCCGTGCTGATCGATAGAGTGACTTATGTTACATCAATCTACATAGTTCTAGAGTACTATATATGAGCTAACAGCTCTTTGATGGATTAGTTGAGCACGTTGCCCATTAAGTTGGCTGTTAAGGGTAGTTATTTACCCATGAACAACTCTTTGACGGGAGAGAAATGAGTTAGCACCTGTGCTAAGTTGATAGGCATGGTATCAATACTAATATTTGCTAATGATGTTAATTTTATTTTAATAACAAAATCAATTATTCTTATCATCGAACTAAAAATGAAGTTAGCACTCGTAGCGTACTTAACACCAGTGTCACGTATTCTAACCTTAACATCCATAACTACATCCCTTAACACCCATGCTCATCCATTTCTCTCTCCCTTGTCTGAGCACTAATGGACTCCATGTACTAGAAAATAGCAGTTGTCACGATGCCGCCTTTCCGAATCAAGCAAATGCATGCTCAGCACAACGAGACGTTGGATTTGCGACCGTGCAGCGGTGTAGTTGAAGTTCGTCTTAATGGGCGCTAAGGAATTTTCGTTGGCAGTGTACATGTACGCGCTCGTGTAGAGGCACGGCCGGAGAAGCGGAAGTCAACTCGGAGAAGAGATGGACGCCCTTTAGACCGCTGCTGGTGGGGTTGGTTGACGCGCGGGCATCACTGTGCTCGTCGCGGCTTGCCCGGCGGGCGGCGGGGTCACCAGTTTGGACGCGGCTCACGACCCGAGAGCACAAAGCAGGATGTGCGTTTTGGTTGGCATTTGGCAATCATGGAGCAATAAGATGGATGCCGGGTTGGCGGTTGCCGTGGCACTGCCAAGATTGAGATCTACTTGAGTTGCGTGGGCCATTTCATGTCATTTCGATTTCGTTTTCTGGGAGGGTCCGACCATCGCTCCAGTAATTTTGGCTCGCCGTGGCTCATCGCTCTTTCCTCACTCGCTGGTCGCTGCTAGCTCCTACTTAATTCGTTGGCTCCATCGAACCTCTACTCTGATCATCCTTGCATTATCTAACCGGGTGCTAATGGTAGTTGTTACCATTTTAATTGCTGGTCGTCGGCGTTTTTACAGCGCTCACGTGAGCGACCAAGCCATGCGGCCATGCACAAAGCTAGCGTGATCCAGCAAGCTGAGACCGAGGCAGCAGGAGGATCGAAAGAGAAAGCGGGTCATCGCGTCAGAACCCGTGGGGGGGGGGGTGTAATTTTCACCCCGAGGCGCAAAGATAACTCCTAAAAAGAAAAAGACTTGAATAAAAAATGTCATGCGTTGCGTGTATTTTGGTGTCTGTATATATATGTGAGTTGAGAAAACTTGATAAATTCAGCCCTATTTAATTTTTAGATGTGCTTTTGACTGAGAAAACTGGTAAATTCTGTCTTATTTATGTATTAGAGGTGTATGCAAGCTGAAAAAAATTGTAATTCTCAGCCCAGTTTAATTTCTGGATGTGTGTAAGTGAGTTGAGAAATCTTGATAAACTTAGCCTATATTTAAGTACTTGATGTATGTTAGCTGAGAAAAGTAGTGAAACTCTGTCTTTATGTGATCTTAGATCTCATTGGTACTTGAATGTTGATCTCTTTGGGGTGTGCTTCGTGTACCCAACAGACCGAGGGCCAAAATGAGTATAATAGATACTTTTGGAGGTCTGATTTATAGAAAATATTAAAATAATAAATGAGGTGATAAATTAATAGAGGGTCAATAAAAACGATGATAATTTCTAAAAATCAATCTTTATGGTAACAAATAACTAAAGACTCTCCTTTATAGCGGTAAAAGCTAAATTTTCCCCGCTTCTCGCCCGCTCCTGATTCCCTTCCCCTTCCCCTTCCCGGCGCGGCCACTTCTTTCCAGCTCACGACCGTCCGATCACACAACGCGTGCAGATCCAACACCTTCCCCCTTCACCTTGTCTCCTTCTCCACCACCTCCGACTCCGGAGCTCCAGCACAGCGAAGAAATTTACCCAGACACCCTAAACTCCCACTAAATTCTCCAATGCGGCTCCTCCCCCTCCTGCTCCTCCTCGCCGGCGCGGCCGTCCGCCTCTCGCTCGCCTCCGACGACCCCTTCCTCTCTGGTGGTAAGCTCAGCCTCCCTTAAGCTCAAAAATCAACCGAGATTATGCTGGGAATGCTAAGCATGTCGCTTCTCTCTCCCTTTATGCAGCGCCGGCGAACCACAGCTACAACATCGACTGCGGTGGCGCGTCGGACTTCATCTCCGTCTTCGGCCGCCGCTGGCTCGCGGACCGCTTCTTCTCCGCGGGCGGCGCGGCGGGGATGGTCGCCGAGCCGCACCGCTTCCCGCAGCCGCAGGAGCGCACGCTCCGCTTCTTCCCTCCCTCCTCCGCCGGCAAGTCCTCCTGCTACTCCCTCCCGCTCCCGCCCGGCCGCTACTACCTCCGCCTCTTCTCCGTCTACGACAACTACGACTCCAAACTCCGCTCCCCGTCCTTCGACGTCTCCGCTGCCGCCACGCTCGTCCTCTCCTTCCGCTCGCCCTGGCCTGAGCCCGCCGCGCGCTACGGGGCCTACTCCGACCTCATCTTCCCCTCCGCCACCTCGCCCACCTCCGATGTCTGCTTCTACTCGCTCTCCACCGACGCGCCCGTCGTTGCATCCATCGAGGTCGTGCCCGTCCACCCGCTCGCGTACGACGGCGCCACCACCGGCGCCGACCTCATCCTCGTCAACTACGGCCGCATCACCTGCGGGAACAGCCTCTTCGGCCCGGGCTTCACCAACGACTCCGACGCCTTCTCCCGGGTGTGGCAGGCGGACGTCGATTTCCGGAACAATGACCTCAACTACGACGCAATTACTGCCGGCGGGAGGAAGATTTTTGGCAGCAACCAGCCGCCCAATTACTTCCCGACCAAGCTCTACAAGTCGGCGGTGACCACGGGCGGCGACGCCGCGAATGAGATCGAGTACCTGATTCCGGTGGACACGAGGCTGTCGTACATGGTCTGGCTGCATTTCGCAGAGATCGATGCTGGGATCGGGTCAGCTGGGCAGAGAGTGTTCGACGTAATGCTGGCCGGGAAGAATGTGACGAGGATCGACATTTTCAAGCAGGTCGGAGGGTTCACGGCGTTCAAGTGGACCTACATTGTGGAGAATCTGACGAGCTCGACCATGAGCGTCAAGCTTGTGCCAGTAGTAGGACGGCCGATTCTGTGCGGGCTCGAGAATTATGCAATGGTGCCGCTTGAAATGAGGACGGTGCCAAGCCAAGGTGATGCTTCGAAGATAGTGGGCTGGGTTATGCTAACCGGAAACCAGTAAGGAATTCCACTGCTTGCCCTAAGCTTGTTGTGTTGGTTTTTGCAGTGGCTGCAATGAAGGCGTTGAAGGAATCACTGAAGATTCCGGCAAGGATGGGCTGGAATGGGGACCCGTGTGCGCCTAGGACTTGGGACGCATGGGAGGGAGTCACTTGCCACCGCGGTGACAAAGGTCTTGTGATCACCCAACTGTAAGTGCCCCATTCTTCTGCGAGTGCTGTTCTTATCTGCCCTGTGTTTCATTGGGGTATTTCTAGTTTGTTGCGAGCTACTTATTGGCCTTTCATTCTGATCACAAAAGTGTACTTCTGTGAACCTGTCACCATTTTTCTAGACAAAAGATGCTGGCACTTGCAAGTCTGGAAGGGAAGGATGTTTAACAGATATATAAGCAGATCCAGCAACAAACTTATCTACTTTAGTTTCTCAGCTGTAAATTGCTTCAATAATCAACAAATGTGAGTTGCACTAAAATGTTTAACTGTATAGTTTATATTGTGGTTTGGTTGCTTGAGTTGCTGGTCTTTTCAGTTGTCTAATCTGAATGCTACTAGCTGCCATTGTTTGTCTTGTAACATAATAAATTATGTACATCAGTATCATCATGTGAGGTTGGATGGAGATTTTGGTTGTAAGTGTCAGTGGACTATCGTTCTTTTAAAATGTTTAAATGTTTGTTGTTATAATTTGTATTTTGTTACTGTTGCCCTCTACAGGGATCTGGCGAGTCAAGGACTAAAAGGTTACATCACTGATGAAATAGGTCATCTGAAAGACTTGGTAAGCTTGTAAGTATCATTGCACACACCAGTTGAATTCAATTTTATCATGTCATCCTTGATATTTAGATCCTTTTGATATGTATCGTGGCTTCCTGTTGATATCTTAGCTCAGCACACAAAACCACAACATTCAGATTTAAATTTGAAGTAGCCTAGTTGAGCTCTGTTAGGTAGAGATGGCAACGGGGCCCTGAAACCCGATACCTGGCGGGTAGGGATGAAAACGGATGGGATACGAATGGATAATGGTCATTCCATATTCTTGTCCTTATTTTTAATCGAAAACGGAAACGAATACGGAAATCCTAGATACGGAAACGAATACGGATAGTATTGGAAACAAATACGGTGCGAATATGAATCGAATACAAATACGGATCTAGATATTTGTCAAATTATAAAGACATCTTAAATTATGCGTATAAAAATAACAAAATAACAATGTAGTATAACATCTCACACAAGGGAAATAAATTATTCGTATAAAAACAATGAAAATAATAATGTAGTCTAAGTAGTTAGTGCCGTGGTGGGCTGTTGCCTTGTTGGCGATGGTGATGGGCTTGTTCTTCAATGAGCCGGGTAATATGATATTTTCTGTATCTTTGTCCGAATATTATCCGTTTTCGTATCCGTATCTGGCTCAAAAAGCGTTTTCGTTTCCGTATCCTTATCCGCATAAGAAATATGTATCCGATCTGGAAATATCAGTATCCGTATCCGAATACCGTATCCGGAGCGGGAAATATCCAAACCGTTTTCAAGCCTACTGGCGGGTAATTACTCTATTAGGGGCCGGGTATGGACCACTTCTCGTACCCGCGGGTCTGTTAACGGGGCAAAATGACCACCCATCGGATGGAGTGGGTATGGGTCTGTTCTCCTACCCGTACTCGTGTACCCATGGGCCCTTAACCTCTCAGGCCACCACAAGATTTGGCCCAACTAGCCCAATTGGCCCACCATAAAACCCTAGAACCACCCACCACCTAAAGTCCCTAGCCCCAGAATCCCAGATCCGTGCCGGTGGCCATGCGTGTGAAGCACTAAAGCCACCACCTCCTTTGTCGCCCCTCTCGGCCACCACCGCCTCCTCCTTCGTTGCCCCTCCCGGCCGCCATCATCACCGCCCCCTCACGGATCCTAGCTGCCGCCGTCGCTGGATGACCGCTACCGCGCGCCCCAACCATCTGTTGCAGTGGTGGCCCTACATGGCCGGCGCATCCATTGTCGCCCCTCCAGGCCATCGTTGTAGCCACCTTTCGGATCTTGGCTGCCACCACCGTTGCCGCCACCGGATCCTCATTGCTGCTGCCCTCAACCATCTGTTTCGGTGGTGGAGGGGTCTCCCGTGCAGATCCTGGCGGCCCGGCTGAGCCCTTAGATCCCGGTAGCCGCTTCAACCCTCCCTAATCTGGTCGCCCCCAAGCAACCGCACGACAGCCAATGCCTCCCCTACCTGGATTTCAGCCGTCACGCTGCCCGCCCTGGAGAACATGGCGTCGTGGCCTAGATCCAGCTTGGCGCGCGTGGAGGTGGACGGTGAGAGATATGATGGCGCCCTATTGGGCGGCTCATGCAGATTCGTCGCTGCTGAGAACATGCCGCCATGCTCGCCGCACCGCCGGTAGCCGCACACGCATGTCGTCATGCCCATTCCGCGCCTCCCGCCGTGGCGCAGTCCCGCTCTGGGCTTCGGGCGCTCGGCACTTGGCGCGTCGCCCAATGCCTATGTGGTTGTGCCCCAGTTCCTCTGTCGCGGAGTTGGCAGCGTGGCGTCAGTGTCACCCAATGGCCGCAACCTCACTGGTTCGCCTACTTGGCCCGCTGTCCGTGCCCCTGTTGCCTCATGCAGGCGGTGAGGCCGTGCCCCCTTCGCCCGCTGCTCCCTTCCCGGTCGTCGTCGGGCACTATAGCAGTCCCGGCCAGCAACCTCCCAGCCACCGCCATCGCCATATCCCAACGGGTGTGGGTAACCCATCGTGTACCTGTTACCCGTTCAGGTACGGGTATGGGTATTGTAGTGATTGCGTTTGTTTGAGACGTGTACAGGTATGGGGTGCTATTCCCCGACGGGTTTGTACCCATTGCCATCCCTACTGTTAGGAGACCTGTGAATATGTATGTTATTGATCATTTAATTCTATAACAATTGTAGCATGAAAAAAAGATGGCCCAACTTGTACAAAGATTATGTTAGTTCCTTCTAAAACCATTAGGTGGAGTTGTCTCAATTGGGCGAGCATAGCTGATATGTTAAAATATCAAGAAGCTGGAGTGTTAAGCTCGTTCAAATAGTACTTGAGAATCAATTGATTGTCCTGTTATTTCTCTGTTTGGATAAATTGCATTCAGAATGTTCTGCTCTATGAATGGCTGAAAATCCAGTAGTACTGAGTAATTCAGGCAGTGTTCTCTAATTCAAGTGCACACATATTGTTTTGTATCCTTTGCTTTAAAATGATACATACTCATTTCTACAAAAGGTGTTTACAAATGCTAAAGCATGGACAAATATATGTTGTTTTGTGCAGTTGTCTGCCTTCTTGTTTCTCCAAGACCTGCTTCGTAGTTGGAAATATGATCAAGATTTAATATTGTCTGAAATAATAAGTTTATATTGTTTACCATTTTCAATTTTTATACGTGCTCATGCGTTTGCCGAGAATTCTTTGTTCCAAGCTATATTTTTCGGCTTATTTCTATGGTTAACAGTATGTGATCCACTCTTAGTAGTTAATGGTACCTTCTGCTTGATCAGGAACTTCAGCTATAATTCTTTGACAGGAAGCATACCACCAGGTTTAGGCCAACCTTCACTCGCGTCACTGTAAGTACGAAATTCTTCCTTTTCATAAGATGCAAAATAGTAATACTGCATAGTAGAAAATATGGTGTGCTGTCATTGCTGTTAATACTCTGCTCTAACATGTTCATGGTGGATACTAAGATACATGATGCTGACACAGCCTGACAATGGGTGTTCAACATAATGCTTTTAAGATCATAATTTAGTACAATTGACATACCTCACACAAGTAAATAGAACATTGAGTTAGCAAATATGCTTAGAAGGTCGTAATTATTTATTCTTGTTTAGTATTTCAGTTCATGTTTGCCTAGACAACTCAAGTTCGAGTCCAATCTGACGCGAATTTAGGTGCCTATTTCTACTTTATTAATAGTACATGTAGTTCCTCCTACACGTCATTCACTTTTTGAGAACCGAGCAATAGATCGGTTGGTAGAGCTTCTATTTGAGAGGGCGCCCACCCGGGCTTGAACCTGGGTGCTCGCAGATCGTGAGTACCTCCCTAAAGGGTTCAGTATTCCTCTCTCTTAAGAAGAAGCCAGGGGGATGTCTTCTCCCTGTGGTCAATTTTTTATTTTTTATTTCACTTCATGTTTGCAATCTATAAACTATATGTATCTATGATTTTGTAACTCTGGCGCTTCTACAGAACCTGGTTCTCTTATAAACCATAACCTCTAATCATATGAGTGTTCTATTGGCTTCTTAGGGATTTGTCATCAAATGAGTTTATTGGAAGCATTCCTGGCACCATAGGTTCATCCAAATTACAGATTGCGTAAGTACATTTCTGAAACTTCTATTTGGATTTGTTAATGACCTGTTCCTTCAGCCTTTTAGCAATCTATGTGTATGTATATAGCAATACATATTTACTAAGTATGTCTTGTGCAGTTTACTAAACAACAATCAACTCGATGGGCAAGTTCCAGAAATACTTTACTCGATTGGTGTACATGGTGGTGTGATAGAGTAAGATATCTACTACATCATGGAAACAAAACTTTCACTTGTTGCCTGTAATGTAAGATATATCCAGTTGTTATCTTCAGAAGAATTACTGTGCTCAGGCTGAGAACCATGATTACTTTCTATTTTGTGCCAGGCTGAACAATGTCCAAGACTTAAGGATTTAGTTGTATTATGTTGAATAATATATGTATATTGGAGGTAACTAGACCAATTTTCAAAATTATGTTCTTAGCAATATAGGTCTGTGATCTCTCCAATCCTGACAAAAAAAAATAAAAATAAAAATTGGATGATAAAAAGAAGCTATTGCTTGGGAGAAGATGCACAAGGCTTTGATTAGTTCATCTGGAATATAGTGATGAACTGCACCGTGCGCTGCTTCTTTTTTGATGTATTTATTACTGTCCACCTCTTGCAGCCAAATAAGGAGACTTTAGGAGTGCAAAGGGTGAGTAGATAATGTACCACGCTGTTGGATACAAGATAGATGTATACTTGCTTGTGGTATATTTACTTTCATTTCATTTTTGGTCTTCTACAAACATGCCTTCTTCGTGCAGTCTCTCAGGTAATAAAGGCCTCTGTGGGGTGCCTACCTTACCTGCTTGTGCATTATTCTGGGAGAAAGGAGGGTTGAACAAAACTGGCAAAATTGCACTTGGAGCGTCGTTTGGGTTTCTTCTGCTTGTCATACTTATGGTGGTCTACATACTGTGCATCAGAAGGGGGCCATACGACTACAATTTTGAGTTCCCTCAAGATTTGACTTGTAAGTATATTTCAATTAACTTTCCATTATACAGTAGGACTTCGTCCATCTGTTGTCTCTTAAAAAAATCGCTCAAAAAATTCATATGCTCCTTAAGTTGCTTCAACAACCATCTTGTGCCATGATAAGTTAGTGCTGTTATTGAAAGATAACTCAGGCCATTCATGACTTATGCTATTATGATTTATCTTGGTTCCTATTTACTTTCTTGCAACTTATTGTAGTAATGGTAAAAATAGTCAGGCTAAATTTGTCTTATTAAAAGGCATTCCTATGTAATTTTTCGATGCTTCTAAACTACACTCTCCCACTGTATTAAATCAATAAATTTTTACCGCAGCCATATCAGCAATCTCAGCGAAAAGGAATAGGTACCAGAGGGCGAAGTCCGTGATGCTTGCTGAGATGGAAGCACATAGCCCAGATGGTTTCTACACAAACGGGAGTACCCACTGAGAGTGACATGCATAGGAAATTTTCTCGCTCACTGATCGCTGTATTTATTGAAGAAGCACTCATGGTGGCTGCAGGCTTGAAGCAGGGATCTCGGTTCTGAATCAATTTTGCCTGTTGTCACCAACATGGCCTCCTTCCAACTTCTGTCAGCTTCCACTCCATGGCAGTCACACTTGCAGTTTGAGCTATTCGAAAGGTAACATATAGGAGGCGGTGGTTGTGGTGTAGTGCCGCAATTCTTTTTATGGATGCTAACTCTGTGTTCGGAGTCTCCTGTTAGTTTAGCGTAGGCATATGAGCATGCCCATTCAGTGAACCATGTAAAAGCAACCAGGACCGGGACAGATTCCAGCGTTGTATGATGGGGATTAACTACTACGGCTGTGCAAAGGGTATTCATTTTTGTATAAAACCTGACATTGTGTTACTGACCATCAAGGACAATGGAATTATTAGTTTGCATGAGATCGCTGTTAAATTGTCGGATCATGCCTTGCTTGGCCAGTTTGCCTGTGAATGCCTCCTCGAGTGTAGGCTTTAGCCTATTCTGATTTGAGATAATTTCATGTGTGCCGCTTAATGTTTACGAAATTCTCGATTTACTATAAAAAATTCATGATCCTTCTACATCATCACTTATTTTTTTCCCTTTCCTTATGTGTTATTCCCGTCATAACGGAGGTGCTCACTGTTGCCACTCTGTTATAATGACAATGACACTTAAATGATGAAAATATTAAATTGATGGTACGAAAGTGACTATGATTTTCAGTGACAAATTAGAAATTTTGTTAATATTTCGTGGCACGCAGATAATTATCTCTTCAGATTTTAGTGTGGCTGTGTTCTCTCTAAACATCTGGTTTCGGACTCAACTATCCTCTGAACTGTTGTTTTCATAGACGCCTCCCGTCAACGTTGCTTTGCTGGAGCAAGAAGTGAGCACGAAGATGGATCTTTGCAATACAACGAGAACTTTTATGCGACTGTAACTGTTTGTTGTGACGATGAGCGTTAATTAAACTTCCTTAAAAAAAAAACGAAGACATGTCTTTTTTTTTTTTGATAGGATGGTAAGACGAATTGCTATACGGACCGATTTTCTCAGCCCATAGTCAACATAACAGCCCAAAACATAAAAAAGCAGCCTTGGCCCAGTAGCCCAACCCAACTACCATCCAATCAAAAAGATCTGCACCGTCCGCTGCGGATCGAGCGCCCTCACGCCGCCACGCACCGGCGCGCAAACGAAACCCTAGCACCACACCAGCTATATAATCCATCCCACCACTGCCTACGGCCGCCTCCACACGCTCCCCCACTCACCAAAACCCTAGCCGCCGCCGTTCAGGTAAGGAAGGAGGAGCGTCCTTCCCCGCCGCCGCCATGAAGCGCAACCCCCGCGTCACGAGCTCCCGCCGGAAGTGCCGCAAGGCGCACTTCACGGCCCCCTCCTCCGTCCGCCGCGTGCTTATGTCCGCGGCGCTGTCGACGGAGCTCCGCCACAAGTACAACGTGCGCTCCGTCCCGATCCGCAAGGACGACGAGGTTCAGGTGGTGCGCGGCACCTACAAGGGCCGCGAGGGCAAGGTGGTGCAGGTCTACCGCCGCCGCTGGGTCATCCACATCGAGAGGATCACCCGCGAGAAGGTGAACGGCTCCACCGTCAACGTCGGCATCCACCCGTCCAAGGTCATCGTCACCAAGCTCAAGCTCGACAAGGACCGCAAGGCCCTCCTCGACCGCAAGGCCCGCGGTCGCGCGGCCGACAAGGCCAAGGGCAAGTTCACGGCCGACGACGTCGCCGCCGCCGCCGGTGGTGCCGCCGCCACCGGCGCCTCGCTCCAGGAGATCGATTAGGCGCAGGGATCTGCTGGTGGTCTTATCGCTTTTGCTCCTTATCGCTCTAGTTTCTGCTATCAATGCTTCTGCTAGGAGTTTATGTTACTTGAAAACTGCCGCTTTATCATTAAATGTCTCGATGAGAGTTTTGGAACCTAATATGGATCTATGTGTGTCTGAGATTTGAGATATGATGAAGAACCCATTATATGTTTAATCCGTGCTCTAGCTGTCGTGCATATCTGCTCGATGATTAATTTACTGGGTTATGTTCTCTGTTTGTTATGTGCTGCATCATTTGTGTTGCTGAGCTTATTGTTTGTTACTAATTCAGTGAGATATTATTTCTACTTAGAATGTTGCATTTCAAGATTTGATAACAGTATTAATTCAATATGCTAATTTTAGTATGTTCCCTTTGTATTTACTATGTCTTTTGTTAGATTCTACTTAGGGATAGATTAGCGATGTTATAACATTAGAAGGTACTGAATTGATTTGAAAAGATTTTAGTTATTCTGTATTGCACCATTTTGTTTCATTTCTAGATATACGCTGGCACATGTTTCTTAGAAGCTTTGTCCATGTTTTGTGTACTTTCATGAGGCCCCTTTAGTAGCGATGCATGTAGTTCGCGTTCGTCAACCTTGCAATTAACGATTTTTTTTTGCGAAGGAATTAATGGTTAATTATGTATATTAGTTTGCGTTCGTCAACCTTTAGTAGCGATGCATGTAGTTCGCGTTCGGTGATCGTTTGGAGCTGTTAATTTTCGTGAAGGATGTCTTCTTTGAGAATAGATGTGGTTTACCGACTGAAAGAGAGGTCTGTAGGCAGAATGTCTGCTCTTCTCAGCATTGTTTTTTTCAATCATGTATGTCTGCTCTTCTCAGCATTGATTTTTTCAATCATGTATGATTGAAAGTAATTATACGTTCGTGTTATAGTAGACCTGGCGTTCTAATTGGCTAAAATTACTCCGTGGCTGATTGTTAATTATTCATGCCAAGAGATGATGCTATTTGTTGGAGGCGAGCATGAGATGCAAATTCTTTGGTCCTGTGTAGCAAGGATGAAACGGGTTGATGTTGCAGCTGAATTTTCACGACTTTATACCATGTTTGCGCTTTTATCTAGTTGATGCCCAATGTATGGTGTTCTTGCAGCGTTATACAGTTGCTCGTGTAGCTTATTTGGACTAAAATCCGGAACCGTGATGTTGCAAGTTATATAACGTGCCCCTGTTATCGAGGGTTTACCACTGCCATAACCCAGACGTATATATGACGAGCTACACAAAAAATTAGAGATGGATGGGGATCGCTCTGTGGATCTATTTTATTTTGACTTTCTGTGGACCTTTTTTAGTTTAACTCAAAGTTACAATGACTAGTTAGTTAATACACCCATCCCTAAAAAAAAATGCAGAAGCCTAAAATAAAATGCAGAAGCCTAAAAAAATGCCAGCTAACCGTGCTCTAAGAGGGCGAGAGGTTTAACCACCCCTCAGAGGGTGGCTAGGGGTGTCCACCCATGTCCGACAATTTACCGCCCCTGAGGGGTAAGTAGGGGTCTTTGCCGCCCTCTCAGGGGGTAAGGGTCCTTCCTTCCTGTGCCGCTCGGCTTTCACCCCTCCGGTCTCTTCTATAAAAGGAGCTAAAATTAGTCTAAAATCCTATTTTATTCAGAAAAAAGAAAAAATTGTGAAGAGGGAGGAGAAGAGAGGAGAGGAGAGGGGAGGAAGAGAGCCCGGTGAAGCCCTGCTGCATTTGAGCTGCGGATTTGAAGATCATTTTCGGGTAAGTTTTTTTTTCTTTTTATTGTTGTTAATTAGTACAGTAGTAGTATATGACATAGGTTTTAGACATGTATAATCTAAGGTTTAGAAAATTCTATATTTAGTAGAAAATTATCAAATTTACTTAGAACATTGTATGATAGCAGTAAAATATATAATACTATTTTTACTATATTAGGTTTGCAAATATAGGTTTTATAGAATAATAATTGTAGGGTTGTAATGTGCGATATAGGAGGTATCACTATATGATACTATGCGAACCTAGGATCTAGCATTTAGAAAATGGTAGCGTTTAATTTGCACACGGTACAATAGGTAGTAAATATAGATTGTATAGAGTGATATTTATAGGTTAGTATAGAGATGGCAGATAAATTAATGGTGAAGGTGAAATTAAGTACGGTCATAACGGTGTAGATCTATCTGGATTTCTTCATGTTATGAAGGGTCTTAATAAAGCTAATGAGAGGACCATTGTGGGTGTGTGCAAATGGCTCATGTGGTTTTTCCAACTCGATCCGCAGCAATATGAGTTGAAGTTGAAAGCTGTCCTCAGCCGTGCTAGTCATGGATACTTTGGTGAGCTTGTTTCCATCGAAGCCACATCAACTTGGAGGCAGTATATAAATATATGTTGTGAACATGGCCTGCCTCTGGTTTTGTTAGCTGAGGCGTACCTGAAAGATCAAATTGAGTGAACTTTGCGGAAGCAGTAGCAGGACCAAGTGAGGCAGTGGAAGATAAATCAGAGCAGGTTAATGTCGGGTCCATGGAAGATGTTGGTGATATTCCAGAGCTGTAACCGATGGATGTAGCCGATGAAGGGGAGCACATCCCTAGCATCATTGAAGAGATGGAGTTAGAGGATGAAGAGTTGGAGGAAGGCCTTGCTGATGGTGATTCATCTCACGAGGAGGGTAATGCTCCAGTTCCTGCAGAGTGGAGGGATCATGAATTTTCGAAGCTGGTGGTTAGCGAGGCTGATCAAACACCGTGGCAGTACCATGAGAACGAGGTGTCCCAGGGTGCTATGCACCCTACAAAGGAGGCAGTTATTGATGCAGTGAAAGTCGGGTCGTTGTCTCTTCGGAGGCAGTTCAAGGTTGTTAAATCCAGTAAAAGGGAGTACGATGTGAAGTGTTTGGTGCCGCAGTGTCCTTGGCGGGTGCACGCATTCAGAGGAAAATGGATAGACTACCGGGAGTGCTCAATAGTTAAGGAACATAATTGTCACATTGAGGAAATAGAGTTCGCGCACTGGAACCTATCATCTGCCTTTATTACAAATATTATGTACGGGGAGATTGTGGACAACCTAAGGTATGAGCCACGATCAATAATCCGTGCTATTGAGCAAAGGTTCCAATAAACAATAAACTATGCGAAGGCATGGAGGGCCAACGAAGAAGTGGATCCTACAATTTCAGGTTCGGTACAATACAATCTATCATTTACTATTCTAGTATCTAGTAATGATCGTTATTGACACCAGTCATATTTGCAGCCGGTGTACATACACCCTCATGCCAACGCATACTCAGTCTCCAGGCATTTGGAGGCCTTTCTGCTTTGGTTGTTTGGATAGGTTATGTTCACCAGCGGCTAAGGCACCTGGTTGCGAGGACGCTTGTGCCGTACACCAGGTTGATAGCGGATGCTGATGGCGAGGAGGTACCGCAGTTCAGTTAGGCATCCGCTGTCCTTGCTGTGACGTATTGGGTGCTCTGCGACGCGTGCACGAAGAAAGCGCCACTAGCCACTTTTGCCGGATGTCCACTTCTTCTGCAGCTGTGGTCCTACGAGCGTTTCGCCATAGATAGGCCAGTGGTGGACCGCTCCCCGTACTCTGAGGAATGGTACGGCGAGCCGGACGAGGACGCGCCTACTATGGCCTCGATGTGGTGCCGTCGTCGGGTACATATTTTATATTAACACTTTCGTTTGCACGCTTGTTCTCTCTAATGATTTGTAACGATGTTTGTCACGCAGCCACACTGGGCGCATGAGTAGCCTCGCAGCGCTTACTAGCATTTTTGGGCCCAGTTCGACAGGCTACGTCCGGACGACGTGGTATGGAAGCCTTACAACATCTTGGCCGTGCCAGGGCGTGCAGGTTTGGGTTTGTCACCGTTGTGTACCCGCGACGAGGATTATTGGCTCACGAAGGCACCGTTTGTCTTCGACATCTACGTCAAAGAATACTCACCGCACCGCGTCATGCGGCAGTTTGGTCGTCACCAGGCATTCCCTCTCGTTCACATTCGTACTGTCCCCGTGCACGTCCACAGGTACATATGCAAAATTAAAGTTTTCGTAACCATCGTCTTATTGTGACTTACATTTACTATGGTTCAATTGCAGGTACACACGCAAAGGCCAGCCGGCTGGTAACCTTTGAGCAGATCGCTTGGCCCCTTACGTGGCAGTATGGGCCCAAGCGCTACGGGATATCGTGGAGGAGGCCCGTCCCTACAACGAACGGAGCTTCAACGACTACCTACGGTGGTACGTTCCACGTACACACACATGGGTCACCTACACCCCTGAGGGTGTCTGGCCCCACATCGCGTTGACTACGGAGGCATATCCAGTGCATTGAGACGAGGACGCTGCATTAGCGGTAAGTTTTCCTTTCAAGTCAGTAGTCCATACTCAACGAACAAAATCGTATATTTTAATTGTTTTTTTCTTGTTCGTATTTACAGGCCGATATCATTTATGATGTACATAAGGATGCAGCTGGTGCTATGGACCGCCTCCGACAAGGGCAGCACCTCAGTGCGTCGGATGTTGCGGGCTTTATCAAGCGGGTTTTCGACAAGACCGCGCACGCCTTAAAGCTTACCTCCTGCCGATCCACCACAGATGTAGCAGGGGCGCCTCCCAGGTTTAGTGGTGTCCACGCCCAGTCGTCTCGGCGGTCAGATGTGCACTGCCGTTCATCGGTGTCGACACCCACACGACCCCTTTTACCACGTCATACAGGCTTGGAGCAAATAGGTACGAATTTTTATTTCAAACGACATTCAACAATATTTGTTACTTACTACTGCATTGATTATTAAACTTTCATTAGGTGCACCTACACAAACCTCGACGCAGCCTCGTATACCGAGCCCTGTGCGTCCACCCTTAGGTACTGGCCGCCCCCTTCATCCCAGTTTTCAATACATTAATCAAATTAAGGTAATATTGTACACAGGTGACTTCGGTGATGAGGCCAGTCTGTCTTCAGTGGCCCCACGCCCAACCCCACCAGCAACGTTCGAGCCATACTACGGCACGACAGCCTGGCCTTCTTCTGCTGCACTGGCATACCACGCAGGTACAATTGTATATTTTTTACTACTACTTTCAATACCATATTGTTCATATCTAACATAATTATTTGTTCGTAGGCCCCTCCAGCCAGTACACATGGACGTCAGGAGAGCCTTCACAGTCCTCCTACCCTAGTCAGGAGGATGAGGCTGGCCCGGACGCCGTATACGACCTCGTTCGTGACTTCTTCGGGGGCACACCTGACAATGACGTCCTCCAGCGGTCCCAGATACCCAATGCTCCCCTTCGGACACAGCCTACGCAGGACGAGGCCTCGACACCGGTGCTCCCTACTAGGCCTACCAGACAGGTCGGTCCACCCGACCCCCTCACCTACTCCAGGGGCCACGTGAGGGTTAACCAGCGGCATCGAGACCACGATGGGGGCACGGGCGATGGTAACATGGGAGACAACAGTAGAATTTTAGATCTGTTGTAACTTACATATGCATATTCGCTTCGCGATGTACTCCTACGTATTCAGACACGTTTACTCTTTATGGTCCACTTAGCATGTCGTAACTGCATTTCATATTCCAAAATGATGGCATCCTAGTTGCATTTCTTAATCCGACATGACCACACGCTACATTCTATCGTCGTCATTATATCTTACAAAGCTACTTATGCAACGAGTGACACCTTGCTTATTCTGTTGGGAGTGTAAATTTAATCACGAAGTGACCACACTACTGAACTTTAACCATGACATGACAACACATGCCTCCTTGCGCAGGCTTTAGACAAGAAGTAACAACACTGGACAACTTTTTCCAAACAATAAATGACAAGACAGGTACCAATAAATATGGAATCTCTCATCATCATCAGTGACACAACTTTCCCATTCTTCAAGATAGAATCCAATGCTCCTGCCACCATCTGAGCTCCTGCACTCACTCCTTTCTTCAAGAGCGAATCCAATGCTCCTGCCCCCTAACCATAAATAGCCAAACCTCCTTACGTTGATGCACCACTCATTTCTCAGATCTCTCAAGTGCAATGTCTTCCTCAGCTCTACCAAGCCCACCAAAGAAACATTGGGGGACTACCGTAACTCAAGGTATCGAACAACCAATGTGCTTATGTGGTGACTTTTGCAAGCTCCGCGAGTCGCAAAATATCTCATACACCTATGAGTTGCGCTTCTTCATGTGTGCCAACTACGAGTATGACAAGCCTCAACATGCAACATATGAGTATCGATCGGTATAACAACAGATATTAGCCACATCTCTACCGATTTTGCACCCTGTTTTACTAACCGCTCATCTTGTTCTATTTGTTCAGTCCCCTCCACTGCTCTGTGATTTTCTTCAATGGATCGACAATGAGCAAAATGAGAAACAGAAGCAGTGGGTCGCCATGAACATGAAGTGGAGAAGGGAAGCGTACGCACATCAGGAGTACGAGCAACAACAAGAGGAACTTCGCCTCAAGCGGGAGGAAGAAGAGCTCATGAGGAAGGCGGCGCACGACCATACAGTGGCTCAGACTCGGGAGGCTGAGAGGGCAAGGAAGCGAGAGAGAGTCCGCCGTGCTAAGGCGGCAAATCCCAATACCCTCCGAAAGGAAAAATATCCTAGATACACTCAGTAGAGAATATCTAATGTAACTCGACATACTTTCACTCCTTAAGACATGTTATGATTAGGATCGGTGCACTAATAAGTAGGTCTTAGTGCGAACCGTATATGCCGCCTTCGTTTTTTTCGTCGTATCGTTGTGGTTACAGTCTTGTGTAATGTTTTCACCCTATGTTTAATACTATATTTGTCGCCGTTCGCGCCCAATACCCACGTAATATGTTGCGAGTGCTAATTACTGATTTTTTATTCTCCGACTATTACATAACCTACTCCAAATTTTAATTTCAAATTTTCTTAAAGCCATTTTTTTTATTTTATGAATTACACAAAATTTAGCAATTTTCAGAAAAAAGCCCTTACTGCCCACTCAGAGGGCAGTTAGGCCCCTTACCGCCCTCTGAGGGGACAGTTAGGCTTCCCGCCCTCCTAAAGGGCGGTTAGCTGGTCTAACCGCCCTCTCAGAGGACTGCAGCCCTCTCAGGGGGCTGCAGACGCCTAATTTTGCAATTTTTTCTACGAAAAATCCATTTATTTAAATTTTTAATCAAAAAATATAAAAATAAAAAAACTCTACGCGTAGCGCGACCCTCCAGCACATCTAGGCAATCAAGCCCTTCAAATGACCAGCCCGCCTAGCCATTCAAGCCGGTAAATGATTTTTCCTCTGTGTAGCTGGGCTTCAAGTGAGTGGCCCCTTTTCGAATTTTCTTTGTGTAACTGGGCCACATGTCTGCAGATTTCTTTCCTTTCAAAATTTTCCTTAGCTTTGCCGGGCCGAAAATCTGTAGGTGTTTTGAATTTTTTTCATAGGTATTCAACATTTCGCGAAACCAAGCTGAACGATTTTCGTACACTAGTACAGCAATTTTCACATGCATTCAACATTTAAAAGCTTGATTCAACCATTTGCAAAACCTAGTTCAACATAGTATGTGAAAATAGTATATTAAAAATATTAAAACAACAAATTCAAAATATTGAATATTTTTATAAAAAATCAAATATGAAGATATATTCGTATTGGAGCTCATTTTGTGACATCAATTATAAACAACACGGTAGTTCAAACAAGGGACTTATGGTTTTAGATAAAAATACATTTGAAGTTTGAGATGCAAACTAATTACTCACTCCTCAACCAACAGGGAGCTAACACGTGACTTCGAACTCCGATCCGCGAGGTGTCCGCATCCGCACCAGCACTCGGCTCACGCTGGCATCTCAGTCACCCATAAGGCCATGCACGAATCTCCAACACCGTGCTACCCGCAAGCTCAAAATGAGAATTTTTTTATATATATTTTATTTCTTTAATATTTTTGAGAATACATGGTAATTTAAAAAATCGCAGGTCTAACATACCGTCGCCCGTTCAACTGCGAGAACAAGGTCTCACCATTGAACGGGCAAGATTTTGTAGGCTTCGGTGGTTAGCGAATTAAATAACTAGATAGAGAGAGAAAATTCTTGCCCGTTCATCGGGTGAGATCAAGTTCTCGCTCGCTGAACGGGTGAGACTTTTGTGGCGTCTACATCGCACGGGTCCATCCCAATGGTCTCACTCGTTGAGGGTGCAAGACATTTTGGGTATTTAAACCGGCACGACCGGTCCTGTCGACATCATGTCTGATTTGTTTCCCACTAAGCCAAGAGGAGAGGGGAGGGGAGAGGGGGAAATTGTGCGGTGAAGCCCTACCGGAGGAAAAAAGTAGGTTTTTTCCTCTGATTTATTTATAAATTCGGTAGAATAGTCACTAGTGTTAGATTTTGACATAGGTTAGATGCTAGATCTAGAATTTTTTTACAAATTTGGTAGGATAGCCAATAGATGTAGGTTAGAATATATATATATATATATATATATATATAGTTTTAAAATTAGGGTTTGATATAGTTTAGAGTTAGATCATATTTATATGTATATTTTAGCAATTAGATATTGTATTTAGACATATATGAGGTATTAAATATAGGTTTTAGACACAATGTAGTCATAACTGATGTGGTAGATGTAAAATTTAGAGGTGTTTGATGTACGACCCGAGAATATTTTGTTGCAGTATAGATTACATGTTAGGCATTTTTCATTTTAGATGTAGTTTTGCATAATTATTTATGTTATGTTGCAATAGTATTAGGGTTTTTATCGATGGTTGCTAGGTATGTTGGATATGTGACAGTTTAGGATTTTTATGGGGACAATGGTTTGGAAGGGGTAGTATTGTTCGTATTTCAGTCAATGGACAAGGGTTTCTCCAGACTTATGCATAAAAGTGTTGGACACTTATATGCCTGGTTGATGCGGGATTTGAAAATAGACCCTGAGATTCAAGAGATGATCATTAACATTGTGGGCAACCGTTATAGAGAAGGTGTGTACTAGGGGTGTTTTTGCTCTAGAAAGATGAAGTGTGGAAGAGATACCTTTAGGATGTTATGATAGAGGTTAGTCTCTTATGTTGCTTGTGCAATGAAAGAATAAGGAGGCAGTTGGGAAGATGTAGGGTATAGTGTATGCGGAGGAGGAGGGTGCTGAGGAAGAGTATGAGGAGGATGTCGATTCGGATGGTGCACATTCACCGGATTATTCGAATGAACCTACCGGTGAGGCAGACTTAGGTGAACAAGTCCCTTCTCTAATTGAACTGATGGAGCAGGATGATCACGAGGCTAATGAATCCTCTGAGTATGATATCTCGGATGACGAGAATGATGCTCCGGTTCCCCCGGATTGGGATAATCTCAACTTTAATAACCTTGTGGTGAATGAGAGGAATCAAATAGCCTAGGAGTATACGCAGAATGAGGTGACTCAAGGTGTTAGATATTCTACTAGTCAGGCTATAAAGGATATTGTGACTCAATGGACGACATCACTTCGATGATAGTTTAACATTGTCAAGTCAAGCAAGAAAGAATATGATATCAAGTGTGTGAATGAGGGTTGCATGTGGCTGATGCACGACTTTAAGGGAAGTGGGTTGACTATTAGGAGGTGTCGATTGTGGTTGTGCACACTTGCATGATAGACGAACTTGAGTCCAGCCACAAGAACATAAACTCATCTTTTATCGCCAATGTGATGTATACTCAGATTGTGAATAACCTGAACTGCGAACCAGAGTCCATAATAAGGAAAAGTGAGAAGAAGTATAAGTGCACTATTAGCTACAACAAGGCATGGAGGGCGAAGAGAAAGGCAATCGAGATGAGGTTTGGGAACTACAAAGCGTCGTATGAGAATCTGCCATATTTACTACAGACCATTGCTCGAAGGAATACGAGGATATATTATGACATTGATAAGTACCCATTGCTGTCTAAACCTGTCAAGTATGCCCTGAAGTGATGTTTCTTCACAATAGGGGTAGGTATCCAAGCTTTCAAGCATTGTCAGCGTATCTTGTGCATCAACAACACTATCCTTACCGGCAAGTTCACAGGACATATCCTAACTGCTATTGGGGTCGATGGGAACAATCAAGTTCTATCGTTGGCCTTCACATTTGTGGAGGGTGAGAACATTAACAATTGGTATTGGTTATTGTACCATGTGAGGATGATAATTGTTTGTGGTCGAACAAATATGTGCATTATATATGACCGGCATGCTGGGATGCTCAAGGCAATTCTGGATCTACGAAATGGAACAGACGATGGATTGATTGGACCTGTGTGGCCAGATCTGCAGAGTAGGTGGTGTATGAGACATTTGGGTGCAAACTTCTTTCACCAATTTAAAAACAAGAACCTCATGAACATGTTCAAGCGGTTGTGCGGTCAAAATCAACAGTGAAAGTTTGATGCTCTTTGGAAGACAGTGGATGAGCTAACGAAAATGCAAACACAGGAGCATGTAGGGAGACCCATGAGGGGGTTGGAGGATGAACCAGTACCTCTTGAGTCCCTACCAAAGGACAATGAAGCTGGCATCACGCGGAGGACCAGATCATCTATCAGGTCAGTTAGTGAGTGGATTGAGAATGAGTCAAAGAAGAAGTAGGCTTTTTTTTATGACATAAATGGGGCTAGATATGGTATTATGACTATAAATTTAGTAGAGGTTTACAACTGGGTGACGAGGGGTTATCGTTGGTGGGGATTGTATAGTTCATACTTCAAGGGACATGCAAGTATTTCAGGGACCGCTATGCAGTAGCGCACAAATGCTGAATAATGCTAGTATGATTATAGGATGAAGATGACTAAGTACATGGAAGACAAAGTGGAGAAGGCAAAGATGCATAGGGTAAAAATCATGGGAACTGCACATCACATATACAAAAATCTATGCAGGGACAAAGAGAGGGGGGAAGTATGAGACTGTTATCCACGAATGCACCATCTTTGATGACAGGTGTGTTTGCACCTGCTATAAGATGATGTTACTGTAAAAGTCATGACCTATGTGATTGCCGCGTGTGCTGTGACGGGTATAAGGACTCGGAGGTACATCTCTGACAACTTCAAGAAGGAAGCTTTGTTCGACACTTGAAATCATGAGGTCTATGGTTTTCAGGATTTATGATTCTTTCACGAAGGAACCTAGGCCTGATTGTGTGTTCATCCCTGATCCTGACAACATGAATCAGAAGAAGGGATGACGTAGGACTATAAGGCTCCATAATGACATGGATGAAGCAGAAGCTGAGCGTCGTGTGAAATTGTGCAGCAAGTGCAATATAACAGGACACACTTATAAGAAATGCATCGTTGGTGTCCCAAGTGTGAACCTCATGGAAGCAGATCCTTTCGGGTCTGGTGTAGATGGCAGACGTCCTCAGGGTCATCAGTCGTTGGCTTCGTTGGCTCATTTAGATCGATTAATGTTGTAATTTGTGGTGTGATGGATATTCATGTGCACAACATTGTACTTTACTATTTTAGTACTGAGACTGTCACTATGTTCGAGGTTGTAATGTGTTAAGTTGTGACTTTTTCACATATTTATGTACGATTTGAATAATCTATTATATCATGTTATATGTTGGACGTTTACTTGTTCAGTTCTCATAAATAAAGACCAACTTAGACCAGGACTACAGTGGTCGACACTTTTTACTCTTTGTTTGTTTTGCATATACAAATGTAAATAACCTCTGAACATGCAGGTAAGGTGCACCTGGAGCTGCTTGACTCTGAGGTCGATGTTAGGCACCATTCATACGCACCGCGGTGTAGGCTGAGGAGCCCCCGGTACTATGACCTCATGAGGATTGACGAGCGTTGGATTACGAGGTTTGTCTATTTTACATTTAACATTTCATACCAATTTTTATTGTTATTCATCGCTAATTGTATTATGTTTGCAGGTTGTGTTCTGCTGGCCTACTTCTGTAGTGCCGGCTGGTGGAGGTGGACGCGTAGGCAGGGGCCTCGGAGGCGGCCAAGCGGTTAAGCTACAATAGTTGCGGCAAGGTCCCAAGGGTGGAGCTGAGCGCGACGTTCGGCCTCATTATCCCATCACGCCGGTCCTCCACCTTCACCGAGCCACCACACCGACCAGTACATCGAAGCTTTGACGTTGACCCGTCAAGGACGTCTTCGACCCCAGCTTCCTATTCGATCCCTACTACAGCGAGGTGGTCCTTCACCGGGTCCTGTCACCCCTTTGCCACTAGTGGGGCAACACACCCTTGCTCCACGGACCTAGGTCCTTTGAGTTATTGTGTCACCGGCTTAGGTATGACACTCACTTCATGCATAACAAATTGTTACGTATGTCACAGTTTATTGATGTTAACATGTTTTCTTCATTGTTCCATGTGCAGAGATCGAGGACCTCCAAGACATAGAGGTGCATGGCAGCTACGTGGAGGTGCTTAGCAAGGATGTGCTTTGGACAGGGAGGTGCTTTGGACAGGGCAATGAGCTCAGTGCGTCGTAGCTACCTAACGCGTCACTCCTGGGGACGCAACCCTCCCAGGACGAGTATGCCACTCCATCGCCGGCTGGGCGTCCTGCACAGCTGATCGTTCCACTAGGCCACCTCACTACTCAGTTAACCAGGTGAGAGCAAGGAGGCATAGGGTTCCAAGGACTGATATGACCATGGGCCTCATCCCTAAGAGAGGACGTAACTTGTGGGCAACTATATCATTGCTACTTTCATGGTGTTATGTAATTGTCTTTCTTCAAGCATCTCTGATTATTGTCACTGTCATAATATATTTCTTCAAATTACTTGTACACCGACCATTTCATAACAGTGGCATGAAAAACAAGTTGATTGAATGTACGATGGCATATATGATACCCCTTGTGGTGGACCGACGCTTCACCTTACATATCTTAGGGAATGAAAAAAATACACGCCAAATACAAAATTAAATCCTCTTCCTACCGTAAGATCACATCGATATTACTCCCAATTCTTCCTCCGACCTGCCATGCGAGGCGAGATATAGCTTCTTTTGACGTTTTTGGCTTTCTCTTGGCACAATTGTTCCTGTAGTTCTTCTATGACAACATGAAGGTGATGGATATAGTCTTGAATGTGTGGTTCTATGCGTAGGTCAATCCAGTACTGGAACCCACAATCATCTGTTTGGAAAATTATATATGAGATAAGTAAATGGTGTTGTGAAAACAGGAAAGAAGGTGAGTATTATTTTTTCGTACTCTGAAATATGGACAACGAAAGAATTGACGTCCTGCATTGCCGAAATGCTAATAAACTTGGACTAGAACATCATCTCGATGTCGACATGGCGGTCAAAACGAGAAAGGAAGAGCATTGTGGTTTCCATAGATATTTTCTTGCACATGGCAATATGTCTTTCCATAAGATATGCTTCATTTAGCGATGGAGTAATACATGCCATTGTAAATTATCGTAGAGTGTGTACGAGTCACTGCATATTGCCTTATGTACTGTACCCACAAACATACAATGAATGCTTACGATGACCCTTATTTGTGATGTACTTTACTGTCTTCAATGAAATGCTGGGTTTTATCATTGTACTAATATGTTTTTTTTCTAAGCCCAATGCTTTCATTGGATTCCATGCCTTCCATGCAGATGCAATAATAACTCATTGTTGAACTTTTGCAGAATAAAATAACCACACCAAGCAACAACTTTCACAAGGAATCTTTGTCAAGCATCAATGCCACAACTTTTCTATCTTTCACAGTGAATCCTATGCTCCAGCCCCCATGCAAGCCCATGCATTCAGTCCATGAATCAGCTCCCAACCACTATAAATAACTCCACCCTCATCCAATGATACACCACTCCTTCCTCAGCTCTCTCAACTGCAATGTCTTCCTCAGCTCCACCAAGCCCACCCAAGGAACATTGGGGGATTTTCACCCCCAGTGAGTCAAAACGTCGATGTGCTTTTGTGGTGACCCTTGCAGGCTTCGTGAGTTCCAGGACATCTCCTACACATATGGCTTATGCTTCTTCATGTGTGCCAACTACTAGTATAACAAGCCTCAATATGGATCATACGAGTACCCATTGGTATATTGATATAGATCACTCATGTGCACTTTCCATATGATTTTATGTATTTTCTTACTAATCTTCCATCTTCTTTCATTTGTCCAGTCTCCTCCACCTACCTGTGACTTCTTGGAATGTCTTGACATAGAGCAAAATGAGCACCGGAAGCAGTGGGCTAACATGAGTATGCAGTGGAAGAGGAAAGCGTACAAATACTGGAAGTCACAGTTGGAGCAGCTCATGAGGAAGAAAACAAAGGAGCGCTCTGCAACTGAAGCACACGAATCAGAGAGTTGAAGGAAGCGACCTTAGTCTCGCCTATTGAACGGAGACGGTAGGTTAGACATGCGATCTTTTAAAATGATCGTGTATTTTTAAAAATATTAAAGAAATAAAATATATAAAAAATCCAAACGAGAGCATGACATATAGAAAATCCGTGCTGTAAGGCCTAAATGGCTTTGGCTAGCATGGCCCAACATATGCAGTCCAACAGACTTCCATGGTTGCTTTTGTTCTCTCCTGAGACGCAGCCCAGTGCGCGTGAAACGTTCAAGGTTTTGGACCATTCCTAGATACTAGTATCTATTTCATGATTTTTAATATTATAATTTTGTACGGAAATTTTAGAAATAATATGAAAATACTGAAATTGACAAAAATAATACCTATTCATGGCCTGGTCCCACGAAAAATGAGTTTTTGTGTCCTAAGGACGTGAAATATGTGTTTTTACCGCCTTATAATGCGGAAAATGGGTTTTCGTAGCCCTGATATTAGAAAACCCTTGTGGAATCCCTACGTGAGTGCAGTAAGGTGGTTTTCACGGCTTGAAGGTGCAAAAATTAGTTGTCACGGTCCGAGGACGTGAAAATAGGTTGTCGTGGCCTCAGCACGCGAAAAATACTGACATGTCAGAGTTGTCGCGTTCTGGACGCTCGAAAACCTGAGGTTTTCATGCCCTGAGTGTCACAACCGGTTTTAAGACCAAAACCAAATGTAAACTATATGTATGCTAGGATCAGTTTACACATACATATAGCGACGTCATTAGTAAATAACAGACATAATGCTCATTATTACAACGTTATTTATTACAAATTACCACACAGGTCTAATAAAAATTACATAGCAACAGCACAGGAAACACAGCGCAGCTCCACACCACAGGCAGTCGACTGGAAGCTCCACAAGCCTAGAACTCTGCACGGTCTTTAGGATATTCTTCATAAGCTTCACCTTCTAAAAAGCAAACATGAGTATTTTCAATACTCAGCAAGTGGGGGAAAATATGACATGGAGGCTTAAACCAATATTTTCTATTGTCTTGGGTTTAATTTGCATAAAAGCTAATTTTAACCCTAACTATGGAAAACAATTCTATTTTTTTTTAAAAAGGTAAGAAGTGCAAAAGATCTCCTTTAACCTTTAAGAATTCAAACATTTCATAACCATGGAAAACATCCACCCAACTAATCATGTGAGAGTCCATATCGCTCATAATCGTGAGTACGGTTGAATATTCAGTTTGACACTCTACAGAGTTTCTATACTTTACCTACTAGTCGTGATCATCTCTTTTGCTGGTACCCGTCGGTACCTTACACTCTTCTGAGGTGTGTGCTGAGAGATCACTTCAAGGCTTTTCCAAAGAGTCTCCTAGTATGTACTCGCCCATTGAGGTTTCACCACTATACATAAGT
Source organism: Phragmites australis (assembly GCF_958298935.1). Classification (NCBI taxonomy): domain Eukaryota; kingdom Viridiplantae; phylum Streptophyta; class Magnoliopsida; order Poales; family Poaceae; genus Phragmites; species Phragmites australis. Next base: position 5,982,226 of record NC_084922.1, read on the forward strand.
GGAGTAACTCTCCACCCCAGAAGCCCCCTCTTGTGCTAGGTAGAATTAGGAAGTGCCCATTCCTTTTCTATACATCCAGTTGGCTTATACACCACTGAGAAAATATCTAGTTACTTAGCTAAGCCGTGCCATATAGGTCTCATGGTTGTACTGTTGTCATGGATGGTCGTTCCATGAACCGGTCCTTATTATGGTCTAAGCAAGACCGCCAGCTAACCAACAAGGGTAAACACCAAACATATCCAACCAAGATAACCATACCTGGAACACATCAACAGGCACATACCAACATACCCTTCTTGTCCAAGCCCAAGATTCATTGTTGCTAATTCCCTTAACAACATCAATTATCATAACAAACTTCCTATCTCAACTTTTAGTTTCATAACTCATGATTCATCACCTATAAACTACATGTGCATCTAAAAGCATGGCTAAGCAATATACTCATGTTATTGAATACAATATCTACAGAGTAAAACTACACATGTTGCTAGAATTTGCTAACTACCACATTTCACCAAAAAACAGCAAGCATATTTTGTAAAAACTATCTTTGTATTAAAACTTGGCTCACAACATGGTCAAGACACTTGCCTTCGTCAAGGTGATGCATAGTTCCTTCAAAGTCTTCGTCCTGAAAATTCCTGAACTGCTCTTGGACTGAATCGTCTACTTGGGCACACAATCAAACATAAGAACAATATACTATACAGTACTAAAAATCGGCAAAACCCCTATAAAATGATTCTACACATCGCTACAAGAATTTGGGCGCAAAGATTGAACATCCAGGCCCATACCGATAAACTATTCATCCCAAAAGGATTATATCCATTGATAAGTAAGCGGTCTTCTTTCCTTTCATGGACCTTTATGAATCGATAATATGAGGAAACAGATGCTCCAAAGAGACAGATCAAAGCTACGAGCAAAAAGTTATAATCATTTGAAATTCTAAGGGTGTTTCTGCAAATTTTACTTATTAATAGAGACTAAACTGATTATTTTTATACTAAATATCTTGATTATTGAGAAAGCTTACCTCATAAAACAAAATTGAATTATTTTTGTTATTGAAAATCATGTGGACCGAGTTCACATAGCTGTGAACCGAAAGAAGGCCCTTGGTCCACGGGTCCACCGTGGACCAGAGGTGCTGGCGGGGCTGAGCACGGTGACGGGCGACCGGAGAGTGGCCGGAATGGCACTTGGTCGGAAAGCTCCGACAAGCCGTGAAAAACGCAGAGGGAGCACCGGTGAACTCACCCCGAGTGAATACGAGGCTGGAGTGGAGCTATGGAGGCCGAGCGACAATGACAGCGGTGGCGGCGGTCGGTGCAGTGCTGGGAGAGGTGCTCTGACGGCTGAACGATGATGAAGATCCACGGAAACGACTTCGGGGAAACCTACGGTGCCGAAGAGGGGCGTTAGCTTGACCAGAGAAGGTACAAACACGCGAAGAACCACGGCGACAGAGCATCTCACCGGAGCCGAAGAAAACATGAGTGATGATGACAATTCGAGCGGGGAAAAGGGGTGTGAGATGGTGGACTAGTTGTGGAACCTCGCCGTGGAGGTACAGGGCGGCTTAAATAGGGGAGAGGGTGAGCAAAGCGGCTGGAATTCAGAGGTGAAGGGGCGGCGGCCATGGCCTTAAAGGCTGACGATTTTTGCATCGATTCGGCGTTAGAGAGGGAATAAAGAGGGGGAAATGGGTGAGGGTGCCTTCATGACGCTTAATGCCTCGGATTTGACCGTTTCGGGGAGGAAAACGGGCAAAGGGAGGTGTGGATTTGAACGGCGGTCGGCAGAGGGGATCGGAGCTGGGCGGAGGTGGAAGAAGGAGAGTCGGCAGCTCGGCTTGAGCCGGGCGTACATGACAGAGAGAGGTGGCAGGCTCGCACGCGGGGAACCGCCGGCTTAGTCGGGTGAGCTCGGCCAAGCGAACGCGCGCGGTAGATGGCTGGGCCACGTCCCAAATCAGGGAGAGGGAGGGAGAGCGGCCCGAGGAGAGAGGGGGAGGGAGAGAAGAGAGGTTTGGGCTGGGTTTTGAGAGGAAAAACGGCCCGGTTAGGATTTTAGAATATGGAAAAGATTTTCTATTTGCTTTTGAACCATTTTCGCAAAGGGATTTTAAACGAGCGCCTTCTAGCGAATTTTTGCAAATATTTTTCACCATTAAAAACCTATTACAAACTATAGCAACATGAATGCATCAAGCATGATTATAATCTATGGCAAATTAAATTTATAAATTAATTATCTTTCTAAAAAAACTAAGCCCCTATGTAAATCTAACAAAATTTTAATTATTGAGAAAAATTGAAAGTTAAGGTGTTACTTTGGGGGTGCAAAAACTATCCGCCCTTATGCGGGTGGCCCCTCCTCCTCTTAGTGCCATTTGCATTCTACGCGATTTGCGTTCGATCGAGTGGAGCAAGAGAGAAATCAGCGAGGAAGAAGAAGAAAGGGAGGAATGTGAAAGGAGAGGAAAGAGAAGGAGGGAGAGGGGCCAGATTCTAATTATTATATGTATGTAATATTTACTTTATGAAATACGAGTTGGGAAGTTAATTATGGAATTAGCAATGGTATTATAGATGTACAATTTAATTTAAAGTATTTGTTGGACGTTGTACATGTTAGATAGATGTAACTTATATTTTTATTTGAGATATTTGTTCTAAGTTTTGTTAGGTTTTGTATAGTTTTTTAATATACAGTAAATTATGTATTTAGGCTGAGAATAATTTTATATCATTTAAAATAATGTCATGTCACAGATATGTCTTGCGCGTTATAGGTCTTAGAGTAAAGTAAATATTTTGTACGTAATATTTATCTTTGTAATATAGTTTTAGAAATGTAGTTATTGTTTGCTACATTTGAATTTAGTTATATGAAATTAACTTGGTAATTTATTCGATATATTTATTTTAGGTCGCAATTATGTCAAACACTATAACTCTTAGAGTTTTGTATGAAAATGGTTAAATCCGTAACAGTCCATCGGGTGTTGATTTGAATAATTTTCCGTTTACTGCCATTGAGCACCCAAACCCTGATGGTACAAGGATGAAGGAGATGAGAATATGGTTTACCCAATATTTTCAATTGGATCTTAATATTTATTCTGTTATGGTGCATTGTGGAGGATGATGATGACAACGATGGTGATGACAATGACGACAACGATGGTTATGATAAAGGTTGCCATTTCAGATCAATTGAACTTGCATGAGAAAGCGAAGATGAAAGTTATGGAAAACCATGATTCCTCTTGGGGGTATGAATCAACTATAGTTCACCTAAATCAGGTTCTTCTCAATTGGTCTGAAATGAAGGATACTGTGACACGGTGGGCAGTGACATCACATAGGGAGGTATGGATTACTGTGTCAACCCTAGAAAAGTACAGCATGAAGTGCAGAACTCCTAGATGCAGCTTTTATGTTCATGCATATAAGGCGAAGCATGCGACCAATTATGTAGCCTCTAGAGTGGTTGAACACAATTGTAAGCTGGGAAATGTAGGTCGGAAGCACCGTAATCTCATTGTTGCACTAGTTGCAAAGTATTATTCAATGAGATTATTCAGAAGCGGGACGAGGGATGCTCTTTCATTCAAAGATCCATATTATGACAGTTCATATATGAGATTACTTATCAAAAGGCTTGTCGTGTGAAACAGATAGCCTTGGAGAAGCGCTGGGGTACTTATGAGGCTTCTTATTGCATCCTTCCTCGTGTCCTTGAAATTATGAATGAAAGGAACCCTGGCACATACATTGCTTTCAAGGAGACTGAATTTGATGGAAACCAGACCAGGATTTTTCAACGTCCTTTCTTTTCTTTGGGTCAGTGTATTCAATCCTTCTAGCATTATTGTCCTTTGCTTTGTATGGATGACGCATTCTTGACTGGAAAGTACAAAGGCTAGATTCTCACTGTAATTGGTGTAATAACAAGATACTTCCTTTAGTATTTGCATTTGTGGAGAGTGAGAGCAGGCTGAGTTGGCTCTGGTTTTTTAGGCACCTTAAGGCTGGGATTGTCCATGATTGACCAACTATTTTCATTATACACGACCGGCATGTTGGAACTAAGAATGAAGCGGCGGGAGGAGGAGCGCATCAGGAACGCCATGAAGGAGCACGCTGTGGCTGAAGCACACAACATAGAGAGAGAAAGGAAGCGGGAGAGGGCCCGTTGTGCTAAGACGGAGGACCCCAATGCCCTGAGAAAGGGAAAATATTATAGGTGCACTCAGTAGAGAGAATCTATTGTAATCGGCATATTTTCTTTCCCTAAGGCATGTTAGGTTTAGCAGTGGCACTGTCGGTGACATGGGAATCAGGGGTCCCTGAGTCCCGAGGCTAGAACAGTAGAGTGCCACGTGGCGTCCTCCCTCGGGGATTATCTCCCCGAGGTCCGAGAAGACCAAGTTCCGGAAGAGGGTGTTCGAGGCCATGAACGGTGGTCCCCGAGTACCCGAGTTCCCCGATGACTCGAGAAAATCAAGTACCGGGAAAAGGGTGCTCGGGGCCATGCACAGTGGTCCTCGAGCACCCAAGTTCCCCGATAACAAGAAAAGCTAAGTTCCGGGAGAGGGTGCTCAGGGCCGCGAACAGTAGCCCCCGAGCATCTGAGTTCCCCGAAGACCCAAGAGTAGTCAGTTCCGGGAGAGAGTGCTCGGGGTCGCGAACAGTGGCCCTCGAGCACTCGATTCCCCGAGGACCCAAGCAGTTAGTTCCGGGAGAGAGTGCTCAGGGCTGTGAATAGTGGCCCCTGAGCACTCGGTTCCCCGAGGACCAAGAGAGGGCATATCTGGGAGAGAGTGCTCAGGGCTACGAACAATAGCCCCTGAGCTCTCACAGTTCCCCAAGGGCCGGAGAAGTCCTTCGCCGATGGTCCCCACAAGGGCTCAGCGGTGAGGTGTCAACTGGTGAGAGGCCCGATGCGGTATTTAAGAGGGCGCGTGGTCTGTCACTTCCAACCAATCCCCCCACACCTGCTGTCAGTCCCTGCCACGGTCTGGCAGGGAGGCGTGGGGACATTTAATGCATGGGTCCCATCGCGCGTCATCCGGCGCGCCTCGGGATAATATCGCAGAGCTCGAGGCACACCGCCTGCTGCCCTACTATGTCAGGTCTGCTCTGACCGGGCGAGCACGCGGGGCTGCTCGGTGGCTGCCCGGTGGGCCCTCCCCGCAGCACTCGCCGAAAAGCTGAATGATGACGAACGAGACCGGACGGGGTCACGTTTTCAACCCTCCCTGTCACCTCGTGCAGCAGCCCATGATGGTTGCTTTCCATTTATGGTGCCTTGGAACTCGCGCCATCCTTTCTGGGCACGCTACCACCCCGGCGGGTATATAAGCAGGGCTAGTTCCCCGAAGAAGACACACGACCAGACGACACCGAAAAACGAAACACCCATTGACGAGTCTTGGAGAACACGAGACATAGAAGACAGAGGCTTGGATCACCCAAAGAACAAGGAGCTCGAAGCTCTAGACTTAGACAAATATTCTTGTAACACAGCAGATCCTCAGGGAGGCATTCTCAGGGCATTTATAGCATACACACAGGAGTAGGGTGTTACGCTCAGTGCGGCCCGAACCTGTCTAAAAATCCCCTGAGCATTTACTCCTTCCTGCATCCGATCATTCCACCTCCACATGCATCTCATTTACTCCTATTTATTTCACCTACGAAGTGGGTTCAAAATCATCCCCGGCCGAATCTCAAAGGGGGTCCCTCGGGATCCCCGCTTGAGGAGTTCACCCTCCGACAGGCGCACTATTAAGTTAATCTTTAGGCATACCATACATGTCAACATTTGTTGTCATCAGCTCTTTATGGCTCATGTAAGGAACTATCCAAATAGTATTCTAATTAATCATTAGACCAACCATTTACTTAATCACGACTTAGCAACACGATTCCTATCACAAATCTCATCCGAAACCTCTCCTTTTGCTCCAAAGCTCAAGAACTCGAGAACTCTGCAACTTAGCTCCAAACTCATAATCGACCCACCAATTCACGCATTCTTGCCGAGGGAAGCTTAACGGACTTACCCACGTTGCTTACGGAGGTTGGTGACCACCGGGTGATGATGGAAACAAAGAAATCGCTCAAAAAGAGGAGTCCAACCGCGGTTCCTCGTTCTTCAAGCAAAAACACCAAGAACATCAAGAACGGCTCAGATCTTCTAGGAAAACACAAATGAATTGGATGGATGATGAGCTTAGGAGGTACTGATCGTGTGAATGCCACATGTGTATCTTGATTTAGCTTCTAGAGGGAGGAATCAAGGGAGAAAGAGAGAGAGAGAGAGAGAGAGCGCTTGAGAGAGAGACAGGGAGCTCCTCTCCTTGGCCAATTGGAAACGAGAGGCAGAGAGAGAGAGAGAGAGAGAGAGAGAGAGCATGGTGGGAGTGAGGGAGAGAGAGGAAGTTGGTGGGGGCTGCTACCCCAAAAGTAGATGGGGTGGTTGGCCACTTATATGGGCCCCATATGCTAGAGAAAGAAGCCCGTTTTAACTATAAATTCATTCCTTTCTCTTCTGAATTTCTTTCTCTCATCCAATTAACTTAAAACCAAGTGCTCTAATGATTCGAAACAAAATTACTCAAAATTAAACCTAATGCTTATGAAGCATGGTTAGGCTCAATTACGTAATTACGGCTTCAGGATGTGACAGTTCATCAGCGTATATAACCTCTGTACCGGGTTCTATGATACTTATACTTTACAACTACTATTGTTAAAATTAAAAATTGTAACCTCCTATGTAATATTTATCAGCTACATCCCATTGCTAGACAAGCGATTCTACAATTTATTTCCATCTTCCCATTCCATATAAGAAATAAGTTGAATCACAAATTAAAAAATCAACATAATATTTTTGCGCTAAATACCTAGTCTACAAAAAAGTGTGCCATTTTTTGCTCCCTTAGGCCGCGACAACCTTTGTTCGCGCCCTTAGTACACAAAGACATATTTTCGCGCTCTCAAGCTGTGACAACTTATTTTTGCGTTCTTTGGCCACGAAAAACAATTTTTTGTGCCTTCAGGACGCAAAAACTAGCTTACTGCTCCAACGTGGGAGTTTCACAAGGGTTTTCAAATATCCAGACCACGAAAACCCAGATTTCTCGAGATGAGGTCACGAAAACACAGATTTTGCATCTTGAGGACGCGAAAACTCATTTTTCGTGGAACCAGGCTGCGACTAGGTATTATTTTTTTGTAAATTTCGGTATTTCCATATTATTTTTTAAATTTCTACACAAAATTATAATGTTAAAAAAACTCTATTTCCTCTTTGTAAAGAAGCCTACTTTACTCCCTGAAGTGTCATGAGAGTTCACTTAACATCTTAAAGCATGTTTTGGTTCACTTAACCTCCTAATCTTGAAATACCGGCTCACAAAACCTCTATAGCTGGTTTTATCACCACTCCAGCCACGTCGGCTGGGTTTTGCCAACTAGCTACCATGTCACATCATCTTCAACCTCTAGCCTACTCTCCCTCCTGCCTCACTCAAGCATCTGGGGAGGGGGGGCATTCTGATCTAGATGGTGCAAGGCCATGAGGAGCAGCAGGATCACCTGATGCTCTCTCCCCATCGTCACACCCCTAGCTCATCTCCAGTGCACCGTACATAGGCAAATAAAACAGATTGGTGAACATCGTGGTGTCACTCAACGACATTTCATTGAACAACTTCCATGCGAGGGAGTGGAGATTGGAGGATGCACAAAATGGAGGAGAAAACCGGGACTAGCCGATTCAAAAATAGGCACTAATCAGAGATGGCTGCTGATCATGGAGTAGGCGAAGAAAGAGGCGGAGAGAACCAGGAAGGCGAGGGATGACTGGAGGGAAGTGTGAGCGGAGGAGGCAGGAGGCGATTATGAATGGAGATGTGAGACCAAAGAGGAGGAGCACGCGCTTGAAGGGAGAGGCCGTGACAGAGTGAGGCAAAGAGACGAAGTGGGATCGGTGAAGGAATCCATCGGCCGAGCGCACCATTGCATTTGTGGATTCGTGGGTCTGTTGCAAACCACCTCTAGTTATGCCACCACCACCGGTGCATTCCATTTACCGATGGCAATATGTTTTTCTATTTCCTTGCCCTCCAATGTATTTCCCTCGCTGCTGGACAGACGATCGAGCTGGCGAGCTATCTTGTGTATGTGTTGCAGTTGCAACCGTTGTGCTTGTTGTCCAAAATTGGAAGATGACAACTTCCTCTCTTCTCTCTCTCTCTCTCTCTCTCTCTCACACACACACACACACACACACACACGGCAGCCCATGTGGCCATACAACCTTCCATGCCATCAAAACCACTTAACAAAACCGAAAGGGTGGAATGATCTGGCATTGAAACTTCAAGGGGTAAAATGAACCAAAAAATAGTTTAGGGGTTAAGTGGACATGCACGATAGTTTAGGTAAGTAAAATGGATTTTTTTTAAAAAAGATACTAGTGTTGTAAATGTTATCAGCATAGGACCTCTCCCTCTTCAACTATCCAACACAACCCAATAATCCTAAGTAGAACAAGAATGAGAGACACAATGTATGATAGTGACATTGTTTCATTCAATAATCTGTTCTATTACAATGGGGGTGATCTCCTTTTGTATATATGGTCCTACGGGGTAGGAGTTACACTAGGAATCCATGTTTGGGTAGAAGGTTGCAAATATCCTTCATGGATACGGTTCATAACACTCTCCCTCACGCGAATACCATGATACATATGTCTCACTAAAAACTCCTTATCAAAAATTCAGTGGAAAAATATGGAGAAAAGAATACATATTACCGTTTTTATGTTGCACACATTGCCTCATTAAAAACCTTGTATGAGTAACCTTTAGGTAAAAACTCATAAGGTAAAATAGAGCAACAATGAACCTTTTTGGTATTTTAGATGTTCTATTATTCATGAATAGTTATTAATCTTCATGATCTTACAATAATGATCTACTTGATCTCGATACTTAAGTGGTATAGCTTCAAGATAAATTCAATTATCAATCATCAAGTTCATTCCTTCTTGGTAGAACAGCATAACGATTTCAAATCTTAGATATGATGATCAAAATACAATATATATGCTCCCCTTCACAATGACGTCCTTTAAACTTCATTGTTCAAAATGCCTTAATCATGTTTTCATAAATATTGATAAGCAATTGTATGCAATTTCCAAAGTGCTTAGTCATTCATAGACTTAATTTACAATTCTTCTATTGATTGGTGAGAGTAAATGGAGTAATGTGCTTGATGCACAAATGACCACTTCTATAATTAGTTGTGCGATACAAACAATTCTCTAAGTACTAGATATAATATATCAATTCTCATTACTAGAGAAATAAAGTTGGCGACCCGTAGGCCTTTCTTCAACATCAGTCGGTTCGGACATTTTCTTAGTTTTATCCAAGCTTCATCCTAGTCATGGATAGATCACCTAGGTTCGGGTCCATAAGCAGATTGAATACAACAACTCCCTCTTAATAGATTGAAAGTTACAACTAATTAATCTGTTTTACAGATCTCTATGATTTGGCTAGTACCACTATATAGAAATTCATAAACCAGTCTCCATTTGGTACTTAGGGGTTAAGTTAATCGCCAATTATCGCTGATATTCTTACATTCTATGGTAATAGAGGATGTCATCATTCTATTGCTAGCAAGTGGAGTACTTTGTAAGTACTTCTATGACGCCTTCATGGTCTTATGAATCACCATTCTTTCTCTTGTGTCTATATCCACTTCTGAGGCTAATAGTGTTATTCAAGAATTGATTGGTAGTCATTCATTGACTTTATTCCTTCGAGGATATGCACATTCTTCATTGATATTACTCTTATTTTCTTCGAGATATATTCTTTTCTATGAGATGCTCTTTTTGAGACTTTTAATATGAATGGAGTAGTAAACACATTGATATACGTTTCCACTACATTAGAGAATATGTGGAATCAGAAATGATAGATGTGCGACATGTTTGCACAGAAGATCAACTTGCTGATATCTTAACCAAGTCCCTTGGACGATTGAAGTTCATGAAGATGAGGTAAAAAATTGGTGTACGGATCATCGGTGGATTAAGGAGGAGATTGTTGAGATAATTTAGTTGCTTTCAGTTATGAATTAGAGTCCTAAACAAAGTATATTTTTGCTTCCTAGGTAAAATATGAGTCACATACATATCCTAGTATGATCACGGTAAATCGAACCTACGTGCATATAAGAAGGGTAAAGATGTTTATTTTTGAACCAAGTAAGAGAAAATGAAAAATAGAAATAAAATAAAGAGGATGTGCGATACATACATCTGGCTGAAGTGCGATTCGATCGAGTTTTAGCATATACGAGTTTTGTGCGAGTTACAAGATATATGCGAGCTCAGCAATAGTTCATCAACTTGTAGTATCCGGCTGTTTTTGCAGTATTCGCAAGTGTAGCTTCAGTTTGCACGTGAAGACCCTACCCTGGGCGAAGAACCAACCGGCCGCGCGCTGCGGCCCACCTTGCTCTGATACATGAAGCTGTCTATAATAACATGCGGAGTAGAACTTATTACCTGCATCATTATTGCACGTACATGCGTGCATCTCGATCGATCCGCTGCGCATGCAATGCCAAGCTGGCAACCGATCGTCCGTCCATCTTTACGATCGACGTACACGAGTGCTACCTTATATTATGTTGTTCACTCCTCAGCGCGCGCCATGCTTGCATGCAATGCAGCAGTGACCGGACGTAGGTCAGGGATGATGAGACGCGAGCGCGGCCGCCCAATCGATCCGAGACTGTTCATCATCACTCATCTCGTCCACAGACGAGACAGGTGCAACTTGTATGTGCGCCATTAATTGGCTCATCACCACTAGCATCAGTGTACGGTGTACCGGTGATCAGATAACTAATGAGGTCTTTAATTGGTGTGAGGCATCAGCTCTTCTCTTCCTAGATTGAACAGACCATCCCGTGGTCTAATTTAGCGGTGGTGTGGCACCATTATCCATAAGATGGAGATGAACAAACATAGTCCATTATTTCTCAAATAAAACAATCACGTAACTGATAGAGGCGGATAACTAGGATCATATATATTTGATCGAGAATAGTAATTAGAGGGTGGATAGAACTCGATCTGCGTTAGAACTCGATCCGTGTTTAACTTGTTTTTATAAGGAATGACGTGAATAGTATGATATTTATGTGTATATGATGTATGTTTGTATTTTTTATGGTTTGTGTGTCATAATTAATTGCAGCTAAAGGCTGTCATGTTATTGTATAACAGTCTGCGTGTCGACCTGTAATTGTTCCTTTTCTCATGTAATTTGATTAGTGCTATTAGGTATAATAAACTAGTACATGATCATGGAGACTTGAAGCATGATGACTCGAAGGACAGGAACCATGGCGATGGAGATCACCATGTGAAGGGGCTATACTATGTCATAATAAATATGATTGTATGTGATGTTTATCTATGTTCTTATTATGCTATTTTATTCATATTTTCGATGAGATGGATATGTTTACATGATATAATAGTTTTTTCTAAAAAAATTAAGAGTAATTGATGCCTTTTCAATAGCTGCACATACATAGATTTTGATCATTATTTGGTAGGTCTGCCAAAGCAGAGTGTCATCTTTTATCTTAACCAGTTAGCATGGATGTCGGACATCCACATATATAGTGTTGGTTTACTTAACAAAACAATCAAAACAGTTTTGGATTTTGGGGCATAGAGTTAGTTGCCGGGGCATTCGATGCCACCCAAGAAATAAGAGTCACATAGAGATGTGATTAGCAAGATGTTGCTTACATATGCCACTAGGTTTCTAGCCATGATGCTAAAGCTTGTTAGAACTTAGTCGAATATGGATCTTGTCCTACTGTATATCGTTAGAGGGAAACAATTTTAAAATATATAGTGGGAGTATCTTTTGTTAAATTGTTTAATAAAAGGTTTACATAAATATAGTGTTAAACTTTGCATATCTCTGTTGTAGATCATGGCACCTACTGTTAACACCAATTTCAGTTTTAATTTGCATTTGATTCTTGAAAAAGAAAAGCTATCTGGAATAAACTTTATTGATTGGTATATAGATCTAATAATTATTCTCAAACAAGAGAAAAATGAGTATGTTCTAGAGGTTTCATATCCTGATGACTCAGTTGATAATTCATCTGCCGTTGATCGAAGTGCTTACGAGAAGCACAGAAATGATTCACTTGATGTTAGTTGTCTCATGCTTGCCACTATGTACTCTATGCTTCAGAAGCAATATGAGAATGCATATGCTCACGATATGATTGTGGGACTCCGAGGCATGTTTGAGAACCAAACTAGGGCTGAGAGGTTTAACACCTCTAAGTCCTTGTTTGCATGTAGGTTGACAGAATACAGTTCAGTCAGTCCTCATGTGATCAAGCTGATTAGTTACATTGAGAGTCTGGAAAAACTTGGTTTTCCCATAGCCCTGAGTTGGCTACTGATGTGATTCTCCAGTCGCTCCCTGCGAGCTTTGAGCAGTTCATTTTGATTTTTCATATGAATAGCATGGAGAAGAACATGGCTGAATTGCACAGGATGCTTAAAACTGCTAAGAAAAGCATTAAGAAAAGCTCTAGTCATTTGATAATGGTTCAGAAGGATAGCAAGAATAGAAGGTGTAAGGCCAAGGCTAAAGCGTCAGATGAGATCTTGAACTCAAAATCTAAACATATTGGAAAGTCCAAGGCTGGTCCTACTGCTTCTGATACTTGCCATCACTGCCATAAGCCTAGACATTGGCAAAGGAGCTGTAAACTATTCTTGAAAGAACTCAAGAAAAAGAAGAGAAGTAAGACTTCCACTTCAGGTATAAATGTTATTAAAATTAATCTTGCTACTTGTCACACTCGATCTTAACGGATAAAACCAGATGCGACTTATGTGCGTTCAGAATGTTCAACACACATAAAGACGTCATAGGTGAAGTAACAAAATCAATACTTTTATAGAATAAACGTTAAACTCTTACAACAGTTGACATATATTGTCTTCTATGAAGAAATATGTAGTGGAACAGAAGCACTGATGCCTAACAAACCGCAGACAACCGACCGGGAGACACGCGTCTAGAACATTGTAATCTCGTCTTGATAATCTTCAATATCTTCTCTCACTTAGCAGCACCACACATGTCGCATGGTATAGGAAAAATAGCAAGTGTGAGCATATGACGCGCTCAGGGAAAATATAATGATATGCAAGCTTGATTAAAGGAATAGACTATAACAGGTAAATTTGCATAAATACCAACTATGCTATCATAAAAAGAGTTATAAAAGTAACCTATTTATCTATGTGAATCATCACTAAACTCCCAACTCCTAGAAATATCTCAACATGTTTCCCAACTACCTAAATTCCACATCAGGTTCCCTAACCAACCAACCTGATACCCATTACAGGTAACCAAGAGCCATCCACTGACATTTACCCTTCGCAGGTAACCAACCAAAACAACTAAACCAAATGAACTAATCATGTGAGGATCCAAATCTCTTATGACCGTGAGCACGACTGTTATAACAGTTTTTACACTCTGCAGAGGTTGTCCAGCTTTCCCCACGAGTCGTGATTTCCTTGTTGCCGTGTTGCGCAAACACTTAACACACGTCAATGGTGTGTCTCCCGGAGATCACTACAAGCCTGTTACAAAGCATCCTCCCAATAAGAATAAGCCTGCTAAGGTTTCACCGCCGTCAAAGTGGAGTCACACCATCCAGAAGCCCCCTCATGCGCCTTGTAGCTCCAAAAAGAATCACTCTTCACTTCCACTACACCACTAGTGGCTCATTATATGCAGAGGATCCACTAATTACTAAACTAGGCTGTACCCATATAAGCCTCATGGATGGACGATAATTCTTAGGTTGTCACTCCATGAACCGGTCCTTAGGACACTGAGCAAACACTACCACCCACCAAAGTGTTTCACACACTTGTGCCTCATGCACAATTATTAACTAACCTTCTGCTCAACATCCCTAAGTTCCATATTGCCACACAAGTTACCATATTCCCAACTCATAGTTGCATAGTTCAGTAATCATGTTTAACTGATAACCCATCCATACCCTTATGCAAAGCTAAGCATAAACTACCCATAGACCACTACTGACAGCTAGGCGGCAAGGAATATATGGAACCTGGAACTATAAGTAAGTAGGATTCAAAATAAATAGCATGCATGTTTGAAATAAAGATGCATTTGAAAACTCGGATCAAAATATTCAAGGACACTTGCCTTTTACCCAATGCTACTTAGTGTTGTCGAAATCTTGGTATTAAAGCCCCTCGAACTACTCTGGAACGTTATCGACTAATCGCGAGAACTACTGAAAAACAATACAAAGAAAAACACTAAGAACAACATAACAAACATCATCAAAAACACTTTAAAAACACTATGGTTGGATAGGTATGATTTTAGAAACATTTAGACGCAAGAATCGCCTAAATCAGAGTTAAGATGAAAAGAGAATATGTTTCGGGAGATGGATTAGACTAAAACAGAAATACTGATTTACCAGAACTATCTTCCTATGGGAAAAGACTTTATTACACAATCACTGCATCAGGCTTGATAACATCATTGCGCAAGATTCAAGAAGTGTAGGACTGACTAGACTATGGAGGACGATGTGGTGCTGACTTGGTATGCTACGCAAGTACCATTTTGGATTAAAGAAGGGATACACTGAGATCTAGTATTGACCACCCATGATGGATCAAATGGTCAGAGGTTGCGCTTCTAGGTTAAGGATACTACGGTGACTCTATGTAGCGACGGTGGTTCGGGTTTCGCCGGAGATGGCGATCGGGCGCGTAGCCACTGACATCGATGTCGGACTTCTACCTCGTTTTAGTGAAACGAGGTAAGCATGGCATAGAATGTGGAAAGACTAACTCAGCGGTTTGGTTGATTTTGGAATGGGTCATCCGAGATAGCGATAAAATAGCGATGACTACTGCTAGGTTTGGTGGTGACCACGAACAAACGCAGCAACGAAACCGTTTGAAGAGAGACGTTCATATTTCCTGGGAACACAATGCTATGGCATGTGTTTTGGTAGATCATTCCCTAAGAGGAAGAACGATCAGCGAAGATGAGATGGGTGACGGTTGCGATATGCTGTGGTTGGCAATCGCGTTTCGGTAGTGTCGCTGCACAAATGGGGATGGGCTCCTAGGGTCAAATAGAAGACTAGATGGGACACGCCGTGACATGGTTGGTGCATCCATACGGATTTTGGATTGACGGGGAACATGAATGCAAATTCGGTGCGCGCGCAGAACTTGTCCAGAAACTGGACAGCGGGTATGTTGACCTTGATTCTCGTGGTTTGGCTGCTCTATTGGCCGACCTGGTTGATGAGGGCGTGGGCAATAGCATGGGTCATGTGATGGTGAAAGGGCATGGTGATTGGACTTCTGGTCAGTCGGGAACGTCGATGCCAATCGGTGATGGCGCGGTTGTTCGCGATGCGACGACCATGACTACGTGGATTGGGCTTTGGCTAGAGCTTGGCTAGGGACTTAGTATGGTGATAAAATAGTACTAAGGTAGGATAAGAAGGGGTTCTCACATTTCTTCTGTGGTTGAGGAAGGGGGATTCATGGAGAAGATGATAAGGTAGGGCATCATGGGCGGCGGTGGCTCTGGCAGCGCATAGACAGGGAAGCAACGGCATCTAGGGCTTGGGGGTGTGGAATAGGGATTGGAGAGGGCGTGCAACTCCTATTTATAGGGCTAGAGATGGCTAGTTGAGGTGGAGTCCAAGCCGGACACGAATCGGATTTGAGTTCGAGTCGGTTAGGATTTTCTTTTTCATAGCTCTCTATTCTGAGGATGATATCTCCACCGTCCGGACTCTAAATTGGACGTTTCTAGACTCTACATTATATTACTCGAAAAGATCTACAACTTGGTATTCATTGGAACTTCTGAAAACGTCATCTTGATTTTCAAAAATGCATCACAAGATAAATTGTTCAAACTCAGACTTATCTGTGCAGCACTGATTTCGGGGGCCATAACTCCTAGCTCCATTATCCGAAATGAGACTTCTATAGGTTCAAATTGAAGCTATCGACTACAATTTTCGTATTGTCAATATTTGTATTTGAGGCCGTTTTGAATTCTAAAACTTCATGGGAATATGAGGCTGTCCAAGACTCCACGAAAATTTGCAGATTTCGTGGATTCTTTGTGTTGGGCCTTTTTGATGACTTGTGTGCCGACGAATGGCTTGGGCTTAGGTAGGATTGAGTCTAATGGAACCTTAGGCATATCTAGGGTTTTAGAAAAGAAACTTTTGTAGAGAAATTTGAATATGTTTGAATTTGAATTGAGCATGGAGTGAATTTAAGAGAAACAAAAATGAGGTTGAATAGGAATAGGAGTAGATAAAGAATTTGAATTTGGATTTGGGTAGAATTTGAGAAAGAGTAGAGATTGAATTTAAACAAAGATTTAGATAAGATTTGAATTGAGCTAGAGAAGGATCAGATATGATCAATGATTGAATAGATGATGAATTCAAAGATTTTGAATTCCAACCATTAAGATCCTTAACTAATTTACTACTAAGTTTTGTAAAAACCTTTTCAAAATCTTTTTCACTCAAAACACCAAATATAAAGAAAAAGAAAAAAAAAACTCTAATGTATTGACCTAGCTCCTAACAAAACTTTGCATGCAATGCACACAAAATAATAATTTATATTGATTGATTGTTTATGAAAATAGGTTTTAAACCTATTCTACTGGTGAAGCCATTTACTAATGTTGGAAATTTTAAAAAGAGTTGCAAATTCTAAAAACTAGGTGTTACACTACTCGTCCTAATGATTCATGAGTATTTGATACCGGATTGATGATTTATACTTGCAAATTGTTGCAGGGACTGAAAAGGACTAGGAAGTGTGCAAGAGGTGAGATGGATGCTTGTGTTGGCAATGGTGCAAAAGTTGCTACATTGGCCGTTGGTATTATTCCTTATCGCTACCCTTAGGATTAGCCTTGGAATTAAATAATTGTTATTACATTCCTGTCTTGGGCAAAAATATTATCTCTTCTTCATGTTTGGAAGTAGATGGATATGAATTCATAATGATTTTGAATCATTTGATACATGTGAATCTTGTTCACTTGGCAAGATGACTAAGACACCTTTCACCCATCAAGGAGAGAGGTCGAGTGAGTTGTTGGCCCTTGTACATATGGATGTATGTGGACCACTGAGCTCTATCGCTAGAGGTGGTTTTTAGTACTTTATTACTTTTTACGATGACTTCAGTAGATATGATTACATATATCTAATGAGGCACAAGTCTGAGTCCTTCAAAAAGCTCAATGAGTTTTAGAATGAAGTACACAATCAACTTAGTAAGATAAATTAAAATTTTGCAATTTGATCATGGAGGTGAGTATTTGAGCTATGAGTTTGATGATCATTTAAAGCAATGTGGAATTGTTCCATAGTTGACTCCCCTGGGGACGCCTCAATGGAATGGAGTGTCTAAACAGAGGAACCAGACTTTGTTGGACATGGTCTGGTCCATGATAAGCCAATCCGATCTTTCATAATCCTTCTGGGGATACGCTCTACAAACTGATGTGTTCACTTTAAATAGGGTTCTATCTAAAGCTGTAGAGAAGACACTATATGAGATATGGATCGGGAAGTATCCCGGGTTATCTTTTCTTAAGATCTGGGGTTGTGAAGCCTATGTAAAACGTTTGACGTCTAATAAGCCCACTCCCAAATCTGATAAGTGCTTCTTTGTGGTGTATCCTAGGGAAACCATATGATATTATTTCTATAACTAGAAAGAAGGCAAAGTGTTTGTCACTCGGAATAATGTCTTTCTGGAGAAAGAGTTACTCTCGAAGAACGTTAGTGGGAGCACGATGCAACTCGAAGAGATTCGGGAACCATCGGAAAATGTTTTAGCTCCTACTGAATCACAACTGGATGTTATAGAATATGTTGTGGAGAAATCAGCCCCACGTCAGTCGGAAAGGGTCAGTCGTGCACCTGAGAGGTTTATGTTCCTAACTACGGAGTAGTGCGATATATTATTGTTGGACAATGATGAACCTAAGACCTACTCAGAAGCGGTGGTGGGACCAGACTCTAAGAGATGTCTTGGAGCCATGAGATCCGAGATAGAATCCATGCACGGTAACCAAGTTTGTAACTTGGTTGATCCACCCAATGGTGTTAAAGCAGTTGAGTGCAAATGGGTTTTTCAGAATAAGATAGGCGTTGATGGAAATATTCATATCTATAAGGCACGATTGGTGGTGAAAGGTTTCAAGCAATTCAAGGAATTGATTATGACGAAATATTTTTGCCAATCCTATGCTAAAATCTATCCGGATCATCCTAGCAATTGCCGCATATTATGACTATATGACAAATAGATGCCAAAATGGCTTTTCTTAAGGGAAATCTAAGTGAGGATGTGTACATGACACAACTTGAAGGTTTTATTGATCCGAAAAATGATAGGGAGATATGCAAGCAACAAAAGTTCATCTATGAGCTGAAGCAAGCTTCTCGGAGTTGAAATCTTTGTTTTGATGAAGTGATCAAATGGTTTAGTTTGATCAAGAATGAAAAAGAGCCTTGTGTTTACAAAAAGGTTAGTGGGAGCACACTTGTGTTTCTGGTCTTATACGTAGATGACAAATTATTGATCAGGAATGATATTTCAATGCTTGATGCTGTCAAATCCTCATTACAAAAGAGTTTCTCAATGGAAGATTTAGGAGAGCAGCATACCTATTGGGCATAAAGATCTATAGAGATATGTCGAGAAGGCTGATCGAATTAAGCAAGAGTACATACATTGACAAGTTATTGAAAAGGTTTAATATGCAGGATTCCAAGAAAGGTTTCTTGCCAATGTCACATGTCATCACTCTCAGCAAGAGTCAGTGTCCTTTAACCACTGATGAGCTCAAGAGGATGAGTGCGATCCCGTAAGCTTCCGCTATCAGGTCCATCATGTATACCATGATTTGTACATATCTAGATGTTTCCTATACTCTAAGTGTTATGAGTAGATACCAATCAAACCCGGATGAAGGTCATTGGGTAATTGTAAAGAATATCCTCAAGTACTTAAGAAGAATTATGAATATGTTCCTAGTATATGGAGGTGAGGAGAAGCTCGTTGTAAATGGTTACACCAATGATAGCTTCTAAACTGACAAGGATGATTCGAGATCGCAATCTGGTTTTGTGTTTTGCCTCAATGGAGGAGAAGTGAGTTGAAAGAGTTCCAAGCAAGAAATGGTGCCGATTCCACTATGGAGGCTGAGCATATCGCAACTTCTGAAGCCGCAAAGGAGGCTATTTAGATCAGAAAGTTTGATTCTGAGTTAGGTGTGGTGCCTAATACTTCTAGTTTAATGGATCTCTATTATGATTATACTTGAGCCATTGCGCAAGCCAAATAACCTAGGTCGCATTAAAAGTCCAAGCACATACTGCAACGCTATCACCTCATTCGAGAGATTTTAGATCGAGGTGACGTGAAGATATGCAAGATACACACAGATTTAAATATTTTTGATCCATTGACAAAGCCACTCTCGCAGTCCAAGCATGAGACACACATGAGAGCTATGGGTATTAGATACTTACATAATTGACTCTAGTGCAACTGGGAGATTGAAGGTGATATGTCCTAGAGGCAATCATAGAGATGATTGTATCATACATCTATGTTCATATACTTCTGAATAACTATTATTTACATTGATTAGCAACTATGCGACTTATTCGTGGAACTCTTTGTTTGTATTATGATGTTATTCTAAATTGATCCCTAGCCACGTATTATTGTGATGATTCATAGGACCAATATATGTATTGATTGATGATCACATTTCACGGATCATAGGTATAGATACGGAATCAATAATGTGGATATTTATGTTAGAAAACATGATGTTGGATAGACCCACTTTGAGATACTGCTGGGATTGTTATTTATGATGTGTCATCAGTTGTTATCTCAGATGATGTACCTATAGGATCGTTAGACCTGAGATCATCATTGATTCCCGTAATGTGTAGTGATATACTTTGGGGCTACCAAACGCTATTCCATAACTAGGTATTCATAAAGGTAGTTTTCGGGTTAATCATGAAACATATCGTGGGGTGTGAGAGATCAAGATGGAATTTGCCCCTCCTTGATAACGGGAGAGATATCTCTAGGCCCCTCTAGGTAGTTTGATTGAGAAAGTGCATGGTCGTGCCAATATGATTGAAGAGATAATCATGATGAATCCACTACTTGATTGAGTGAATGGTCGAGCTATCACAAGGATGACACATATCTCGTCTTGAGCTTGACTGATATCGTGAGGTGACGGGATATGTGCATGTGTATATCAAGGTTCAACCGATATGATATTTGTGTATACTCGGTAGTTCACATATCCTGCTAGGGACCGATATTGACTTCGGTTTTAAAAGGGTTTTCGAGTCGTTGCCATTTGTACATGAAACTAATGGGTTACACACTTAATGGGTTGGAACAAAACATTTGAATTGGATTCATATATGGGTTTGATTGAATTATGATCCATGAGTCGTTAGAGTCCTAAAGGACTTTCAACGTGGGAGCCCATTAGTGAGCTCTATATAAGGAGAGGCATGCAATGGTGAGCCACTTCGAAACCGTAGCCGCAACCCTCAACACGATCTCCCAAAACTCTAGCCGCGTGTGTGGTGCTACCACATCGGCGCTTGGCGATTCCACCCAGTACGTGTGGATATCGTAGATGTGCTGCTATTATTGTAGTGCTGATCTCCTTAGTGTGAACATTGTGACGCTTTCGTCTAGCTAGTCGAAGACCTACTTGGCTGGTCGATGCACCTGCTCAGAGTTGGTCGAGGACACGACAGACCAGCCCAAAGAACTGGTCAAGAAGTTGGTCGAGGACGTGACAGACCTGCTCAAGGAACTGGTCAAGGAATTGGTCGTGGTCGAGGATGTGACAAACCTACTCGAGGAACTGGTCGAAAAGCACGACCATCTGCTGGGATCTGGTCGAGGAGAATGACCACCTATGTGGTGTTAGTCGCGGATCTGACCGAGAAGCTGCTGGAGGAGTTTGACGTGCATGACGTTGAGTTGGTCTACTTTAACTCTTCTTCCATTGCACTACGCGTCAAGTGGTAACGATCTATGATCCCCTACTTGCATGGTTTCTTGGGTGAATGCTATAGAAAATTTTGTTTTTAGGTTAGCGTAGATAACCCGTTCCCCAATAGTAGATGCAGTGGTAGTGTCTCTTGGGAACTCGACTACTGGTCACTCTAGAATCTCTCACAAGGCCTCTCATCTTGGGCTGTGGAGCTCTCTTAGGTTGTGGTGTGGCTTTCTTCTTTGTGGGTTGTGGAGTGAGTTTCTTGATGCGTTATGGTGTGTCATTGATTTTGGACTTCCGGCTGCTAGGGTAGTGGGTGAGGTGAAAACAGTCTTACCAGCCCCTTGTAAGTCACCCTCTCAAAACCCAATCCCGAGGCTAAACCGCCTTATCAACACTTATCTTGGTCTTGGCCAAGATTAAATTTATTTTTCTATTGCCTTCTAAGCACTTCTCCACAAGAGAAAGGAGATACTCATTTTTGACAATGAGCTTCTCAACTTTCCCTCTATCCCAGCTAAGCTTGTCCTTCACGACGATGCAGGTGGAACAGTTTGATTGCACATCCTTAGAACTCTCGTAACTCTCCAATCTAGAATATAGCTCCTTTATGCACTTAGCTTTCACATCAACATCCTTTGGGAGCAAAAGACAATTTTTTTCAATCGCCTAAGAGAGTAGGTCTAGACTACTCCTTAAGGAGCTTCTTCTCGGTAGTCTCAAGACGACTGGCGACTTGAGCATGCAAATTCTGAAGCTCGGCAAGCTCACTCATGACCACAAGGCAACTATCACACTTCTCATCATTGGTCCTAGACTTAAGAAACTCAAGCTCATAAGATAAACACTCTAGTCGATATTTGAGTTCCTTAACCTCACGAACAACTTTCTTAAGCAATCTATCCTGGCTACAAGCGCATCATTCAAAGTATCAACCTAAAATAGAAAGCTAATCATAGGAGGGTGATACATCAGAAGAATCAAGCTAGGGGTCGTTGTCGTTGTCGTTCAACATGAAGCAAAGATCAGTGAATTCCTTAACTTTGTTTTTGTTCTTCATGGGCTTCTCCTCCTACTTCGAGCTCTCCTCCTCGCTTGAGGAAGTGTCGACGTCGCTGAGCACCACCATAAACGTCCTTGAAGCCATCTTGGCCACCTTCTTTGCCATTTTATCGCGGTTCTTCAAGAAGGGCTTTTTGGACTTTTTGTGCTTGTCGTGATCATGGTTGCGGCCTTCCCTCTTCTTGAGATTGGAGTAGTCCACCTTGAAGTGGGTGATGTCACCACACTCAAAGTAGGCTCGAGAGCCACACCTTCTCTGGTCTCGATGATTGTTATAGAAGCGGGTGGATTTTTTCACAATCAGTACAAGATCCTCGTCATCGAGCACATCCACTTGCCCTTCTATGATGGAGACCAACGAAGACAAAGCAAATACACTCAGTGAAGTGTTAGCACAAGAAAAGCTAGCGTCAACTTGGATGCTAACACTAGGTTCGGAAACCAACACTATATTCTGACACAGAGGGTTTCCGTGACCTATCCGAGCTGCCTTGGCTATCTTGGTGGACTTGATCTTGCTGAATAGTTCATCACAAGTCAATATGTCATAACTGGATGACTCTTCAATACTCGAGATCTTAACTTCCCATATGCTACGATTAAGAGCATATAGAAGTTTGATCGCTCTCTCATGGTCAGAATAGGACATAACACCAGTGGATCTAAGGTTGCTAACTATTCTATTAAATCTAGCAAACATAGCATCTAAGGATTCACCCAGGCCTTGAATAAACATTTGATATTCTTGATTGTATGTGCTTTGATGCATTGTCTTGATTTGGTTGGTACCCTCATGAAAGAAATTAAGGGTAGTCCAAATCTCATAGGCAGTGTGAAGATACTGAACCCTGTTAAACTCATTCTAGCTTAGGCTTGTAAACAAAATATTTCTGGCCTTGTTGTTGGCCTCATACTGTTCGATTTGAATCTGAGTCGTGCGAGCAGCAAGGATCTCATAGTTGGAATCAACTATTTCCCATATTGCACTTCCTTGGCTTAAAAGATAAACCTCCATACGCACCTTCCAGTATGAAAAATCACGGCTATCAAACAGCGGAATCTTCCCACTTCTCTCCATTATCGCATACGGATCACAAAGCTGGTTAAGGATAACAGGAGATCAAACTAGCTCTGATACTAATTGTAGAACCGAGAATGACGACTAGAGGGGGAATAGGCGTCTCACAAAATTTCTTACAAAATTTGATAGCCTTCTCCTATTTTGGTCACACAACGCTCCTTAAAACACAAGCGGAAGCAAAACCGAGAAACTCAGTTGCAAAGGAAATCTCCATGGCGGAACATGGCTCTCATGAGAGTAGATGAACTCTAAGTTCCATTGACACTCTTCCCACCAGTCATCGCCATAAAAGATTGCAACTTTGAGGAAGAAAAACTTTGAACCAAAAAGAAGATCACCAGAAGAAGAAGAAGTTCTTCAAGTTGATGATCTAGAGGCAAGGGAACTCAAGACCCTTAGATATACATTTGTATGTGAATTTTATACATCTAGAAACAAAAAGAATGACTTACCAAGATGAGAAAATTTCAGCACAACAACCGAACCAAAAACTCAAACGAAAGAAAAAAAACTTGCAACAATGCAAATGAGTCAATAGAAGAAAACTAGAAGGAGATGAGCACAAGAATTAGAGAAAATAAACATTTCATTTCTAGCAAAGGTTGCCCTCTTTTCGGTGGATTACAAGATTTTTGTACTCTAAAAGCTCTTACCTATACATAGGCTAAGGACTCATCTTTCTCTCTCCAAAAACTCAACCACACAACTCTCTAATGGCTAACTCATCTTTTCACACAGCTCTATCCCTCTATTTATAGGCCTTAGGAGGTAGCTTAACCCTTAAACAATCCTATCCCTAAATTGCCCTTCACTTACAATGCACTCTAACCTACCATCAGTGATAGTTTTGTCTGAATATTTCTCCGTCCATCGTATAGTCGTGGCACCTTCATGACTTACCTTCATCTCGATGCAAGTTTCGCAATGATGCTACATGCACTTCCATCATTTCCATGGTTTTGAGACCAAACCGTGAAACCCCTTGCACGCTTTTCAAAGTGTGACTCACTACCACTTGTTTGACCTTAAGTAAGCCTCCTGATGTTGATACATGTACTCTATCTTACGATCTTGACCGTTGGCAAATCTCTCTAGCTCCCGATCCCTCAAACCGCATTGTCACTTGTACCTACATCCCCTTAGTTTGACTTTGTCAACATGCTATCTTCATCTATCTTCTCATACTTTGTTTGACCTCCATGTGTATAGCTGGATCTCCCTTGACTTTGTTTGTCCTCCTCGATCGTTTGGCACTAAGCACCCTATTTGGCCCAATCATCCTGCCGTCGGTCGCCAAGTTGCATCCATCACCTATACATCATGAGACAAACAAGCATGCATCTCCAAAAAATATAACTCCACACACAGCTAGTCCAACTCGAAATCCTCAATTCAAAGCATATATCAGAAAAATCATGAACGCCCGATGATCTGGCGCACACTCATTTTGAGCGCCGGACTATCCAGCGTGTGTAACTCAGTAGAGCCCTACGTCTGGAATCCTCTATGTAAGAAATAGTTCAGCGTGTAGTCATGCTCATCGTTGTACCATCCGACGTGTTTAAATTTGTCAAAACCAGTTTGTAATCTCTTTGCATGAAATGCTCTGACGTTTACTTCACCCAAATGTCGGATCATCTGATGTGTACTTCAAGTTTTGCCTCTGTCTTAAAATGCTACGACATGTACTCCATCCGAACGTCGGATCATCCAGCGTGTTCAACTTCCAGAGAGCCGAATCATCCGACATGTATATTTTTCCTGTACTCCAACGTAAACACGCTAACTCAATTTTTGTCGTTGTAACTTTAGTTAGTTATGATTATAATTATAATATATAATCATGCCTATATAATTTCAAAATCAACCAACCAAATTAAAGACTTTATCAACCGCTTATCATAAATAAAATAAGCACATCTCTGCTGGTTTTCTAAATATGCTCCGCCACCATCCCGTTCATGAGACCAAATTAAACACTGTCGCGCAGCAAGTTGACCACTTGGCCGGCCGGCCTGTCGACGGAGGCAGCAGGAAAAACCATGGGCCCTTAGGTCGCTGTGAGCTTGTGACTTTCCTGGCCCCTGCGCATCTTGGAATATCCGCTCGCCGTACGGAACGCATTGAACATCTCCCTCTCAACTAGCTAAAAGATTTACCACGTTAGATTTTTGTATTGGTGAAGAAAAGATAGATAAACAGACTACAACGTACATGGGACATTAAATACAAGATGACATGTACATGATGGTTAGTTAAGAGAACCGGGGTGTACAGACTAACTAAAGCTTTAATTATGCTATACACCAATCGTTGAAGATGTAAATTTTTACACTGTCTACAGGTGACGTGAAACAAGTAGTACAAAATAGTAACTAGCTACATGGTTAAAGACGGTCGGGAAACGAACCAACGTAGCTGGGCTGGTGCATGCACCGTCCGCGCGCGGAGCAAGTTGGTACGTAAATGAAGGGCCGTGCCAACGTAAATATCCCGATTCGTTCATTGGCCGCTTGACGCAATTGGGTGCTGTCAACAGGCGCCGGCACTGTGTGCGCGTCATGTCGAGACGACGGACGAGTGGACGGCGACAAGCCCTCACGTAGGGTGAAAATAGATGGGAGGAAATTCGAATTATCCGATTCCGTATTCGTTAAAATGCGAATATGGATATCCGTATTCGTATTCGTTCCTGAAATGGATACTAAAATGAATATATCCGAATTCGTTTTCGAGATTCGGATTCAAATGTGGATATTCGAATTCGAGATATATCTGATTCGTATCCGTATCCGCCAACCAGGGAACCAAATTTTACTAAACTTTTAGAAATTTCAGATATGAACAAAATTCCAACCCAATCAAATTGAAACAATATCAGTCAAATTTCATCAAATTTCAGTTAAATTTGATCAAAAATTTAAATTTTCAACATGAATTTTGAACAAAATTTGTAAAATTCCGGCCCAATCAAAGTAGAACAAATTTCATTCGAATTTTATCAAATCTCAGTCAAATTTTTTCAAAAATTTAAATTTCCAACCTGAATTTCGAAGATCGAGTAGATATCCGAATGCGGATTCGTATTCGAACTATCCGATTCGTATTCGTATTCGAAGATATCCGGATCCGTATTCATATTCGGATTAAAATGTGGTAAATCGTACTATCCGAATTCGATTCCATGCGTATCCGATCCGTTTCCATCCCTACCCTCACGTGTAGGTTCACCTGCTTATCGTGACCAATCGGTCGTACAAATATTTCACCTATTTGTTACTTTGTTTTTACCGAAACTTCTTGCAACCTTACTAATATAAAGCTATTTTTTGAAACGGTAATTTATTTTTACAGACGTTTAGTGTCCTGCTTATAATTAAAGGTCTATAAAGATGAATAATTTTTATAGACATAAAATAGTCCACATATAAAAATAGATTTTCACATGTGATTCTTTATACGAACCACATGTGAAAATCTATTTTTCACACATATTTTTGTTAATGAACTATACGTAGAAATCAATTTTCACAAGTGGCTTCTTATGAGAACTGTATGTGTAAATAGATTTTCATAGGCGGCACACTTTATCATCCACCTGTAGATAGTTAGAATATCATAGACGGGTGATATAAGGACCCGCCTTGATATATATTTTGTTCTAAATTCATAATATGTATATATTTTATTATCTCTAGATTTTAACACATCACATATTTTAACAACATTTGAACACATAATTTCAACATAGTCAACACAATATTTACATTAAAACAATATTCATCACAATCTAATATTCAACACAAGTACAACAATAACTCGACTAACATTACTAAAAGTTCTTCCTCTCCCACTCATAAAGCCTCGGATGTCTAGCCAATTCACCTCTGTGGTCAAAAAACCTGCCACTCTTGTGGATGACTTCGTGTATGACGAACCAACACATGTCACGTTAGACGTTTTGGGTATCTTCGTCTTTGAGCGAGGTGTTAGTACATTCAATCCTCCGTGTTTGGAATGAAAACATAACTACAAGAGTTAAAATACCACAGACAATGAAAACAGAACCAAATAAGAATATATAACTGTAATAATGACTTACGTCCTTGGGGTTCGTTATGTATCTCCTGTTTGCCCTAAGAAACTGGCAAATATAGTATCCACAAAGAACGACATCGAAACCTTGCTTATGACACTTCAAATAACAATGCAACGTATTTTTTAGTTTAATAAGTCTCTTTGTCATAAATAGTGAGATACAAATATTAGAGGTGTGTTATTACCGAAAAGTGTGTACGAACCGTCATCACATCTGGCTTGGTCGTATCGTGTATCCCACATTTTAGCACGTACCACTTGTAAGTCCTATTCGAATGCCAAGAAATAATTATCAATTCATAAATGATTTATACGAATTTTATGTATGGGCATATTTTTTACCTCTTTACAACGTCAATTAGATCTTGATAGGATGATTGAGGGAGATCAGCTGAGTCAAGGACTATGAGTCTACTCCACTTCAGCATCGGTATTATACAAATAAAGTGGTCGCTACATGAATACTTATGTTAGGTTTTTGATCGACAAATTAAGTTAGGTGCTAAATAAACTTTTAGAACTAATTGATGTATCAAACTTATTAAAATTATAGGGAGCCATGATCTAGTCCTTGTCTTGCATTTCTAGCATAGCCCTTCCTATGTTGGTTGCATATCAAGCCTGTATGATTTGGTCATTTCTTTTTATGACCTTTGCTTTCACCTTGTTACTCTTTCCCTTAATCTCGGGGGCATTAGTCCCCAACTTCACGACCATATTGGGCTAGGAAATTCGTTACGGATCAATGAATCCAACCGGTAACTTTAACTTTTTTGCATCGTTAAATTGCATTCTACAAAATAAATCACTAGTCATTAGCTTCTATAGAATACATTGGTAGATACGAACATAGGGGTAGATTGTAGGCACTTACAGGCACCACATGCTTATGAGATTGATGCCAAGTTTATCGCGGTGGAACAAAGCGTGCATGTCGTTAAAATCCATCATGAGATAGGAGTCTTCGCTTAGAAAAATATTAACGGGGATAGTAGCAGTGATTATCGAGAACCCTGTGCAACATGCCCTCATGTACCATTCGTGAAATCTCCTCATCTCCTACGAACCATCTTGGAGTTTAAACAATGATAGAAATGGCTTGCGATTCTCATATTTCTCAAGAACATCCGGGGTAGGCAAGAAATTCAACTGAGAGGTACTTAATATTTTGCTGATCTCTTTCGCGAGATCGCCCTTCGCTGGAGATTCCTGAGTGGATGATGTCTTTTCTTTTAGGGGGCAAAAGACACCTCTTCACCAGAGATGTTAGAGTCTTTTCGTATGAGGTAACCATGATAGGGACTATCTGATGCTTAGGTGAAGGTGTCGGAGGCGCAGACTCTAGGGGCGGAGATGCCGAAGTCGCATATGCTGGAGGTGGAGGTGCTAGAGTCACAGACGGTGAAGTACAATGTGAAGATGCTTGAGGTGAAGCGACTGGGCGCGGGGGCAAAAGTGTGTGAGGTGGAGAGGCTTAGCGCGGGGGCGAAGGTGCCTGAGGCAGAGATGTTGGGCGCGGGGTAGTCATGACGCTAGAGATTGTGTCTACTCACAGCTGAAGATGATATCTCATCTGGGCAACAGAATAAAGTTGCTAACAACCTCATCAAGAATCTCGTCTGGGCAACAAGAATGTCGATACCTTAAGATGTGCTGATGTCTAGCTTGTACTTCATGAAAAGTGGTTGTACAGAGTCCACTTGTACCTTAGTGTAACCGGTCGGGATGCCTTGATTGTGAAACACACAGCCTAGAATGGCCTGGCTCGTGGCATGCTCAACAGTGAAGTCTCCCTTGCTGACTAGAACATGCAGCATACAAGGGGTAGCTTCTGTGATATCATCCACATGATATCTCTAGTTACCAACTTGCATGGACCCGACGCTGCTCCGAAAGCCTAGGCTGGTTGGTTGCTCCATCATCATTAATGCCACCCTTTCCTTCTCCTTTTCATTCCATATTTTCATGAATTGGACTTTAACTTGTTCTTGTATCTCTTCCGCTTGGGTCTTCTTATATCTATTGCGGGTCTTATGCGACCTGAGTGTTCTTGGTTCCCTAGGTCCTTAGTAAGCAGGTCATTCTCCCTATTGGGCTCTAAATACCCTTTGTTAGCGATATCTTGAATGTTCTGGCTCACTTTCATGGTCTCAGGGCTTTTGAAGGCTAAGTCCCCAAACTCGGTCCTTTCTGATCGAGCGTAAACCCAGTTCCTTCTTCTCTCATCACAATTTTCCAAAGGGTTAGGTTTCCTAGCCCGTGCAGCCTCTTCTTCTTGCCCCTCCATTCAGAAATTTTGGAGGCGTATCCAGACGAGCCCATGTGATGGTGGTACTTATTCTTCTTCACAAGGTGCTTGAACAATTCACCCAATTTAATGGATTCAGGTGTGATCTTCTACCGAACAAACTCCGCTCATTGGTCTAGCGTAATCTTTCCGTATTTATTAAAGGGTACCAAGTTCTTCTTCATGAGGTCCTTATTCAGCTCACTCTTTCAGCCCTAGAAGCTCTTTCTCACAGTTTTCAATGCATTCTATTTAGCGGCTTCCTCTGTTCCCAAGGGGAATTAGATAGTTCTTTACAATGTTGCCTATAGGAACTCCTTTGCCTCATCCGGCAACAATCACCAATCAATTATTGTGATTGGGACGTACTCCTTGATAATAAATATGTAATTGTTGCAGAATTTGGCACATGCCTCACGAGGCGCAACAAGCTCCCCTTCAACACCGACTTGTGTTATTGTATAAGTGTCGGACGACAAATTGTTTCTGCTTTGCTCGCCCCATCTTTGTATCAACATACCCCTAGAGGGACCCAAAGTTTCGAGCATAGAGGGAGGGGAAGATTATGGCGTAGATGATCGATGCAAAGATCTTTGCACCCTCACCCTCTAGAGAGAAAAAAAGGAGAGTTGACATAAACAAAAAATATCCCTCCATTTAAGAAGTATAAAAAGCCTTGACTCATCTCAATACCTCTTTGGCGGGATCATAGTTAGGACTACTTTCCCAACGTCGGCTCTCCTGCTAGCACTTAATAGGTCTCAGGCTTTGATACGAGCTCGAGCTTTCTCTACTGCTGGAGGACGACGACTGGTGCAGGCTTGGGCTTCTATCCAACCTCCTACTTGTATCTGCCCCATCTTGTGCCAGGGCACCCTCTATTGTGAGCATTATCTGTGCTTTTGATTTCTTAGGAGGGCTTGGGCTCTCATCCGACCTCCTGCTTGCATTCGCTTCATCTTGTGCCGAGGCACCCTCTAGTGTGAGCATCCTCTGTGCTTCTGGTTTCTTAGGAGTTACTATCCTCTTCTGCACCATGGTACTTAATCGGCCACTAGATTATTGTTACCTAGAAAAAACTGACAAGTATGCAATGGTTCATCAATGAAATTTTTTGTTCTAATATGCCATTGTGAAGCAAGATGCAGGAGGATTTTTGGCAAACAACCATAGTTGCAAGTGTACTTTGCAAATTTACCAGAAAATCTATGAAGAACGACTCAAAATGGAATAGCGTCAACATATAGTTTTTACAGTAAAATACTTTGGTTCATCAATCATCAATACAATGTGTTTTGTTGCAACAAATGTTAAATCATTCATGACATGATCGAATTACTAAGCTTGATATAAATATAATGACTCATATAGTTCACAAACATATAAAATTCAGCCCATAAATATCTGCACTTCAATTATAGAGGCTCTTCAGCCCATAGTAGTTCAGGCAGCTTCTACATCCATGTTCAAAAATATTTCCCTAACACTAACAATATGTGAATATATGATACTGATAAAGTAAAAATGTAAAGAGCTAACTAAATTATTCTTATCAAACTAAAGTGATGTTTTATCGGTTCACTTGCTAAATATGTGAATATAAGATGCATTTCAAACATATAATAACCTCATTCATACCCCTAAATGATTGCAAGTGTTAGGAGTACCAAGCCACAAGATTCTCGGAACCAATGAATTTATAGAATGATGTTTTTACAGACTCGTGAACAAAACTGCACACTATCACATGGCTATATCTTGTAACAATGCAAGGCCTAACACAGATGCATGAACAATTGATAGCCCTAGTACAAGAGGACGGGTTTGAATTGTAATCTAGTTCTCAAAAAAATGTCATGACTTGCTTATTAGAAAAATTGTAACAAGTTACATAGATGGTCTTGTGCCATGCTCTAACTTAGAACAATCTTAGAGCATGTTTGGTTGGCTAGTACATTGTTTGTGAATTTTCATCAAACAATAGCAGGTACGGGAGAGGCAGTTAGCTTGCATCAAATTCAACATGAAAAACATGTTTAGTAAGATGATAACAATGGGTGAACTCGTTCCTTGAGAAAAACATGAACTTTCACAAAACATTGTTATTAATAAAGTTCAAATAACAATAATGTAACTACGGTTCCATTGGCATTGTACACTTTTTAGTTGGAAGAAACATTGTTACACCATAACAGAAAAACATGCTAGATTTAGTATACATCTCTCTGTAACAAACTACATATTAAATTCCCTAATGCATGTAGCACATCACAACAACGGCATCTGAACTGATACAATCTAGCAAATTCAGCAATGTTGTGTCATACGAAGGGAAGATTTCCGTGTAGTTATAAAGGAAAGCACGGCGGCATGATGGCCAGGCATAGATGTCATTTTGAAAATGAATTGGCTCGCCAAGAATAAGGCCATCATTGATTGTGCTCAGGGGACTATTGCACTTGATGATCCATCCGACACCCAAGCCCATCTAAAGATAGAAGAATGTGATCCTTGTCTTAATGCCCTGAAAGGTGCCGTGACCATAGATCTCTTGAATGTCCCAGTCGTGGGCGAGTTTCCTGATGTTTTCCTAGAGAAATTGCCCGAAATGCCACCGGACTGAGAAGTAGAATTCTCTATTGATCTTGTACTGAGTACAACCCTGATTTCAAAGAGGTCTTATTTGCTGCTGCCGAATGAAGTAGCAAAGTTGAAGAAGTAGCCTCATGAGTTTCTCTCAAAGGGTTTCGTTCGTCCGAGCTCCCCACCTTGGGGATGCCTGACACTCTTTGTGAAGAAGAAGGATGATACTTTGCGAATGTGTGTTGATTACCGTCTATTGAATGAGATCACTGTCAAGAACAAATATCCACTTCCTCGGATTGATATTTTATTCTATCAATTGACCAGTGTCTGGATTTTCTCCAAGATGGATTTGAGATTGGGCTACCATCAAATAAAAGTCTGACTGTAGGGTATTCCAAAGACGGTTTTCTCTACCTATTACGAGCTTTATGAGTTTGTCGTAATGTCTTTCGGCCTGACTAATGCACCAGCATTCTTCATGTATTTGATGAACATGGTCTTCATGTAAGAACTCGACAAGTTTGTCGTAGTTTTCATCGACGACATTCTCAAGACTGAAGAAGAACATGCAGAGCATCTCTAAGTTGTTCTTGGCCGACTTCGAGATCACCGCCTCTATGCCAAGTTCAGCAAATGGGAGTTTTGGCTTAAGAAAGTCGCTTTTCTAGGTCATGTCTTATCTAAAGACAGTGTTGTCATTGACCCGAGCAAAGTACAAGAGGTTCTCAATTGGGTTCAACCCAAGAATGTCACCGACATCTAGAGTTTTCTCGCACTTATGGGCTATTACTGTCGGTTCATCGAGAATTTCTCTAAGATTTCAAAGCCCATGACTATGCTATTGAAGCAAGGAAGTGTAATCGAGTAGTCAAATGAATGTGAGTCAGCTTTCCAAACCTTGAAGAAATTGCTCACAACCGTTCTTGTTCTTGCTCACCCTAAAGTGGACAAGGATTTCGATGTCTATTGTGATGCTTCCCACATAGGCCTTGGATGTGTTCTCATGCAAGAAGATCGAGTTGTTGTGTATGCTTCACGCCAATTGAAAAGACACGAAGAAAATTATCCAACTCATGACTTAGAGCTTGCTGTAGTTGTGCACGCTCTATAGATTTGGCGTCACTATCTGTTGGTCAATATGTGCCATATCTACACAAATCACAAAAGTCTCAATTATATTTTCAATCAAGCTAATCTGAACATGAGACAGAAAAGATGGCTTGAGTTGATCAAGGATTATGAGCTGGAAGTTCATTATCACCCCGACATGGAGAATGTTGTCGCCGATGCACTGAGTTGAAAGGCTCGATGCAATTGTCTCTCGCTCCAGCCCAGAGTTACCATGCTTTGTGATGATTTTCGAAGGCTTGGACTCGAGATGGTTTTAAAGGGATTTCTTGGAAACCTGGAGATCAGATTCACTCTCCTAGATCAAATTAAAGAAGCTCAAAAGATGATAAGGGCATGTCCCAAATTTGAGATAAAATGAAGGAAGGCAAAATGACTTGTTTTTTTTTTGAAGATGATCAAGGTATCATATGGTTTGAGAAGAGGTTAATGGTTCCGAAAGTTGATACATTGAGGAAAAAGATTCTGGATGAAGCTCATGATTCCTTGCTATCCATTCACCCGAGGAGTACCAAGATGTACCAAGACCTCAAGTCTAGATTTTAGTGGACCCACATGAAGCGAGAAATCACTCGTTATGTCGCTGAGTGTGATGTTTGCCAGAGAGTAAAGGTCGAACACCTCAAGTCGGCTGGTACGCTCTAGCCCTTACCTATTCCCTCTTGGAAATGAGAGGAGATCGGTATGAATTTTATTACCGGATTACCTAAGACCTCTTCAGGATATGACTCGATTTGGGTCATTGTGGACTGACTCACAAAGTCAGCGCACTTCCTCCCTGTGAAGACTCAACATAGTTCCAAGGACTATGGGGAGCTATACCTCACTCGAATTGTTTGCCTTCATAAAATACCAAAGAAGACTGTTTCTGATCGAGACACTCAGTTCACCTCTCATTTCTAGAAGAACCTTCATGAAGCCATGGGAACCGAGCTCTTCCATAGCACTGCTTATCATCCCCAAACCGATGGTCAAACCGAGGGGGTAAATTAAATTCTAAAAGACATGTTGCGAGCTTGTGCTCTCACATATGGGAAGAAATAAGAGATTTGCTTACCATTTACCGAGTTCTCCTACAACAATAGCTATCAATTGAGCATTGAAACGTCGCCATTCGAAGCTCTCTATGGCCAAACATGCCGAACGCCATTGAATTGGTTCGAGTTCGTCAAAAGAGCTTTTCTAGGCCCGAATTTGATCAAAGAGGCAGAAGAGCATGCTCTGACTATTCGCCAGTGTCTCCTCATGGCTCAATCTCATCAGAAGAGTTATGTGGATCGCTAACAAAGAGAACTCGTGTTCTACATTAGAGATTTTGTATATCTCAAGGTGTCTCCTCTCAAGGGGATTCGACACTTTCAAGTCAAAAGGAAGTTGGTGTCTCGCTATGTAGGGTCTTTCCAAATCGTTGCTTGACAAGGAGAGGTGGCTTATTAGCTAGATCTACCTCCATGCCTCTTCGACATGCACAACATCTTCCATATCTCACAATTGAAGAAATGCCTTCGAGTCCTGACTGAAGTCATTGAAGTTGCAAACTAGAATTTACAGCCGGATCTCTCTTATTGCGAGCGACCAATACGGATTTTGGATGAAGCCAAGCACAAGATTTGACGCCACTCCATCAAGTTCGTTAAAGTTCAATGGAGTAATCTCTCCGAAGATGAAGTAGCGTGGGAGCGCGAAGATCAGCTTCGTGCTGGTTATCCCGAGTTTTTCTCCAACCTGTGAGTGTTGCATTAGTTTCCATTTCTCGTAGCATGGATTTTCCCATAGCACGGTATATTGATGTTACCCTCATCATTCCATTATTGTGCAAATCATGAAGTTCCTAGGTTCATCGTACTCTCCCCTAAGTTCACCAGAATCTCAAGACGAAATTTTTTTAAGGGGGGAGGGGAGGTTTGTCACGTTCCGAACCCGTAATCATGTCTCAAGCATAATCACGCATCATAAGCATCATGTTTATTTTTTAGTAGCTTTATTTTTGAGTACTAGAGCACCTCATTTTGAGTCAATAGGTAGAGGAAAATAAAATCGGGAGAGAAGGAAATGTTTTTGCACTTGAAATGGACTTGTTTCTCTAGAAAATGGAGCCCACATGAGTTAGTCAACCATCCCCTCTCCTTAATGGGCAGCTCTCCCTCACTCTCCCTCACTCCCACACTCTCTCCCTCTCCCACCCGAGCAGCCAACCTGCTGCTCCCCTCCTCTCTCTCAAGCTCTCTCTCTTGCTTCCTCGGATTCCTCCTCAGAGAAGAAAAATTGAGGTATGTATGTGGTACCAACGCGATCCTTATCTTCGAAGCTTCTAATCCATCTAATTCTTTTGCATCACAGATCTATCGAGGGTTGCTTCTACAAGTTTGACCTTTTCTAGATCTTCGAAAGGTGGTACATCATCGAACTGATTGTATTCTTTCCCATCCTCCACATACTCAACTCCAACAATTCTTTGTTTTCCAGCAACAACTATGTGCTTCTTCTCATTCGCGGGATCAATTATATAGAAAACCTGTGCGACGTGATCAACGAGTATCCACGAGCCATATTTTGTGGCCTACAATGCTGAGGTCAACAGTTGTGATCCCGTAGTTGTCCACCACCACGCTATTTGGTTGTTTGACCCATTTGCACCAAAACACAGGGATATGCAGATTCACTCTATAGTCAAGTTCCTACATTTCATCTATGAACCCATAGTAGGTGCTCTTTTCCCCTATTGTGTCATAGACTTCTATCCGAACGCCGTTGTTTTAGACCGTGCTCTTCTTGTCTTTTTCTTTGGTATAAAACGTGTACCCACTAATGTCATATGCTTGTTATGATGTAACTAAACTTGATGGGCCACAAGCCAACATTTTCGCATTTTTTTTATCTACGGATTTACCATTTGGTGGATTTTGGTTCTTGAATCATGTGGTGAAGTGACGATTGTGCTATTTCAAGATCCAATCATCAGAGCGGCCTTGATTTTCTGTGTGAAGCTCATTCAAGTGTTGCTCGACGTACTGCTCCACTATCTTGAGCTACTGCAAGATGGTGAAATGTGCATCTTTCACTGCTTTGTAATCGTGATCAATGAATCTTTTCTTTCTTTTGGTCCCTCTCCCAGACAACCTCCCCTCATGTCGAGATATAGGTACACCAATCAGTTTAGCATTTTTCATGTAATTGATGCAATACTCAATGACTTCCTCAGTACTGTAGCCCTCGATCATGGAACCCTCTGGGTGAGCACGATTCTGTACATAGCCCTTGAGAATGCCCATGTAACTCTCAAATGCAAAGATCTAATGTAAGAATATAGGATCCAGTGCAATTATCTCATTCATGATGTGAACCAAGAGGTGTACTTTGATAGAAAAAAATGATGGAGGGAATCACATCTCAAGTTGGCACAGAGTCTCTACCAAGTAACAATATAGAGCACCTAGTTTTCCAGCATTGATCACCTTCTTGCATTTGCGTTGACGAAGTGAAACAACTATGTGATGACCACCTTTATGTATCCTGGCTTGATACACCGGATTGCAATAGGGAGAATTTGCATCATCATCACATGACAATCATGAGACTTCATGCTGATTAGCTTCAAATCTTTCATCAAGACTAGTTTCTTGATGTTGGATGAGTAATCAGTCAGGACTCTCACCCCACGTAAGCACTTGCATAGTGTCTTTTTCTCCTTAGGTGTTAGAGAGTAGCTAGCTGGGGGAAGGTAATATTTCACATTTGGTATGTCTTTAGGGTGTAGCTCTGGACTGATTTTAAAATGCAGCAAGTCCTTATGTGATTTGATTCCATCATTTTTCTTGCCTGATATGTCCAGTAAGAGGCTATGGATGCTATCACACACATTCTTTTTAATGTGCATGACATCGATGTTGTGGTGAACATCCAAGTCCTTCTAGTAGAGCAAATACTTAAAGAAAATTAGCATCTTCTTCCATAGCATGTAGGTCGGCGTCTTACTTTTCTTCCTCCTTTTACCCTTCGTTGGCTTCCCAAAAACAACCTTGATGTTCTTGACCATTTCAAATACTAGTGCTCCACTGCAAGGTTTTGGACTAGTATCTTGCTCAATCATATTGTCAAAATGTTTCTTCATCTTGCGGTATTTATGAGTTTTGAGTAAGAACCATCGATGTCATGTGTACACTACCTTTTGTGAGTATGGAAAGTACACAGATGTGGTTTCATCCAAGCATACTACACATCCTTGCTTCCCTTTAACCTGTCCCGATAAGCATAAAGGGTGGGATAATCACTGATGGTAGCAAAAATCATGGCTTTCAGTGTGACGTACTATCGTCGGAACTCATCCCACACCCAGACCCCATTGTTCCATAGTTTTGCCATATCTTCCATCAATGGTTCCAGAAATACATCTATATTGTTGCCAGGTTGTTTTGGTCCTTGGATAAGAATGGACAGCATAAGGTACTTCCGCTTCAAGCATAGTCAAGGAGGAAGGTTGTAGATAGCCAGGACCACTGGCCAAGTGCTACGTGGGGTGCTCATGTCACCGAAATGATTCATTCCATTCGTACTCAATGGGAACCTTACATTCCTTGGTCCTTTAGCAAAATTGGAATACATGACATCAAACTTTCTCTATTGGCTAGGACCAACAGGGTGTTGAAGCTTATTTCCATCCTTCTTGCGCTTATCGAAATACCAATGCATAAGTTCAGAGTCCATAGGATTCGAGCACAAACGCTGGAAGCGGAAGATCACTGGCAGGTGCCACATCACCATGAGAACACTTCTTCTCTTCTTCTCCGTATTGGAAGAAGTGTCTTCTTCATCACGACCAGCAATAGTCTTCTTCTTCTTCACGTTGGCGGAAGCATCTTCGTCCTCATAATCATCATTCCTCTTGTACCAACTCGCATTGCACATCGGGCATTGATCCAAGGCTTCGTACTCTTTACGGTAGAGGATATAGTGGTTCAGACACGCATGTATTTTTTGCACATCCAATGACAACAGGCAGATAAGCTTCTTCGCCTGATAAGTGGTGGTGGGGAAGGAGTTAAGCTTCGGAAGCATGTTTGTCAAGAGACTAAACAGATTCGAGAAACTCTTGTCGGACCATCCATTGCTATCCTTTAACTTTAGAAGTTCAAGCACTGAATGCAACATCATAAACTCTTTTTCACATCCCTTCTATTCCTCATACAAAAGTTCCTTCGATGCCTTCAGTAACGCCTCGAATTTATCTAAACCTCTCATGTACCTTAAATCATGCGGTTTTGTGTGGTGCAACATTTCCTCCAGGTCAAAATCATCATCATCATCCATCATAACATCAGTGTTTCCTTTGACTCCCTCATCATCATTGTCCACTGGATCTGCAGCGATGATGTTGTTTGATTCACATGTACGTTTTTCGCCGTGTTTAGACCAACATGTGAAATCCTTGATAAAATCTCTCAAGATCAAGTGTGATTTGATTATGCTTGATTTGTCCCACAATTTCTAGTTCTTGCAGTCAGAGCATAGACAGTGTATTTCCTTTGTCTTCTTAGTCAAAGTATCCTTCTCGGTGGTTTCAATAAAAGTAGAGAGTCCTTTGATGCATATTTGCCCATGCCTTGGTGCATCGTACATCCATGCTCTCTCCATCTTTAACTTCAACCACAAAATTTGATACATAAATTAATTAATAAGAAAATCGTAATAGAAAGATTATTTTAGAAAATGGAAAAAATTGGGCTTGTTATGATTATAATATGTTTATGCAATTGAATCTACATTGGTGTAAATTTTTTGCTCAAAACAATATGGATTCATTACTCTCTCTCCCACTACATCTAGATTTAGATCTAGATATATCAAAAAATCCCTATTCATGATAAAACATCCTAGAGACTAAAAACATCAAATTCTAGCTATATTTTAAAAATATAATGCTAGAATCATGTGAATGTACACAATTGAATCAACATTGGCCACAAATTTTAGCTAATTCGAGGATCTAAATGGCTAGAACCGTGAGCATCTCTAGATCACATCTAAACCCTAATTAAGACTTAAATCTAAATCTAAACTTCAAAAAGATACTAGCTAGGTACGAGATACTATTACCATAGATGGCTCCTACAAGGAATTGAAAAACAAAACCTTCTCCCTCTGTTTTCGGAACTCGCAGCCGCCTCTGAGCTATTCTGTTCGGACATAGCGAGCTCTGTTTGAATGGAGCTCCCTGCAGTGAGGTACTATTTATGGAGAGATTATCATAGACAGTTCATATAAAGAATCGTCTGTGTAAATGATGCATTTTTACAGTAGTTAACATAAGGAACTACCTCTAAAATTGACGCATTTTTACAGGCGGATCCTTATGTGAATTGCCTGTAGAAATAGAGCTATTTCCATAGGCAGTTCATGTAAGGAACCATCTATGGAAATAATTTCCATAGGCGGCCCGAAACCGTATGGGGTCTTAACCTACTACTCAGATAGTTTGTCATAAGAACCGCATGTAGAAATAAACTCTAGGTGTCTCGAAAAATAGCCACTATAGTAGTGTCTTTGTATCATGAAACATTATTATTACTCGTACTGATCAAGCACCAAATTAAATAATCAAGTGACCAGGGATGTTTGATTTGTGTTGCTTGCCTGAAATCTAGGATCGCTTCAGTTAACGACAAAGCAATGTTGAACTTTGATTCCGGGGGTTTTCATTGTTGCTGGACTTGGAGGAAGGCCATGAGAAGCAGACCAACCCGACGATGGTGAAGGACATAGGGGCGGGGCGGTGGAGACACCACCGGCCATGGGACGAGGACATCCAGTTGGAAAGAGTTGGGGTGGAGGCACAAGAATGGGTGACGGGGAAGACATCGGAAACAAAGGAAGTTAGTGGGGAAGGGGAGCGCGATGAGGCGAGGTGAAGCAGGTAGAGGAAGAAGATAACTAAAGATACAATAAACTTTGATTCCTAGGGTTTTCATCATCGCTGAACTTAGAGGAAGGCTATGGGAGGTAGACTGACCCGACAATGGCGGCGGACGCGAGGGCACTAGGGACGTCGCCGGGCACAAGCGGAGGAGTATATCCGATTGGAAAGAGTCAGGGTGGAGGCACTATGGTGAGTGGCGGGGAAGAAGCTGGAGACGGAGGAGGTCAGTGGGGGTGGGGGAGCAAAACGAGGTGTGGCGAAGCAAACCGAGGAAGAAGATAATTGAAGATACGTTGAACTTTGATTCTGGTGGTTTTTATCGTCGCTAGACTTATATGAAGGCCATGGGAGGCGAACCATCCCAATGTGGTAGCGAACACGGGGGCTGGGTGGCGGGGACGCTGTCGGCCATGGGAAGAAGTGGACATCCGGTTGGAAACAATCGGAGCTGAGGCACGACGATGGGAAACGGGGAATACATCGGAGGTGGAGGAGATCAGTGGGGCAAGGGAGCATGACGAGGCGAGGCGAAGCAGACAGAGGAAGAAGATAACTGACAGATAGAAAATGAACTTGAAACGCTATATTGGTATCGTATGGTTTTAGTGTGTCAACGGACAGGATGCTAGTTTTCAGGCGCTCGCCACGACTCGCCCCTGGTCAACCGTCTATGTTGTAGCACTAGCATTATGACAATATTAGATTCAGATCGAAGCATTTACATGCATATGTGTATCCCGGTCTGTGCGGTGATTCAGATGTTTATTTGCAGTGGCGCTGCGGCTGCAGCACGCTCAGGCCATAAACTCTGGGTGCGTTTGGTAGGGATCTATATTCTTCCAGAAATGTTTCAGTTCTAGATTTTCCCTGGAAACATTTGTTTGCTGAATTAGAATCACCAAAGGAAACCGTTTGGGTAGCTTCGGGATTCAGAGAGAATAGTGGTGTAATTGAACATTTTACCTTTGACTGACATGCTACTTTTTACTTTTGTTTTAATACAAATAATATTTATTTTACTTTTCTTTTAACACAAATAATATCTCTCTCTTATCCCCTCCCTCATCTCCCCCCCCCCTCCTTTATCCACTCATCTCCCTCTCTCTCCCGACTACGCGGCAGGTAGGCGGCCAAGCGGGCGGTGACGCGACTAGCGTCGAGCGGGGGCAAGGTTGGAAATATGATGGGAGAATCAGCTGAAATGCCTCCCACCCGTTTCACCGATTCTGCTTGATTCCAGGAAACATTTCCCCTAGCTCAACCGATTCTCTCGAATCAGGAA
The DNA here is from genome assembly GCF_958298935.1 of Phragmites australis. Lineage (NCBI taxonomy): Eukaryota > Viridiplantae > Streptophyta > Magnoliopsida > Poales > Poaceae > Phragmites > Phragmites australis. The sequence continues at coordinate 6,023,952 of NC_084922.1, forward strand.
ATAATCAAACCGATTCTGTGTGCCAAACAGAGCCTTAGTTTCTAGGTCTGGAGCTACGACTCTCCAATCATCTTGCATTGCTTGTCTCACCACTCACTTGTGCAATTATTTTTGAAGCCGTACCTGACCATTTTGTCATTTGTTTGTCTCTATGCTAAATTCCTCCAAATTAACCCGCCAACTTACTGAAAATGCAACTCTACAGATACCTTCATTGCTAGTTTGTACATATGTAAACTTAAAAAAAAATCTAAAATAAATTCTTTCACATCATACTACAATACAAGGGACTATATCTTGCTCAATCCACTGAAATTTGACAAGTTTTTAGTTAGCTCCTATTGATTCTTAATCAAACAAACAACATAACGTCTCCAATTCACACCAATCTCTAATTTGATCTCGCAGCTTAGAATTGAGTAAAAGCCAAAAAAGGAAAAAAGAACATTCAATCGCTAGAAATAAAACAACACTGGAAATAAATATACATCTGTGAAACTTTGTGCAAAAAATATGCCCACACATATATGTGTGTATTTTTCAACATGGTGTACATGCACACGGTTCTTTTTTCTTAAGTGTGTAAATTACAAATAACTTCCTCTAGTCACAATAAGTATTATTTTGGATTATGTACCGTCAATATTTTAAAACTTTGACTATAATATACTCTTTTATGTATTAAGTTTAGATATTTAAAAATGATACGAGTAGATTATCTCAAAAAGTAGCTACTTGATATTATAACTTCACTATATTATATAAATATATTATAAAAAATTAGTAGTTAAAGATGTATTTTGAGAAATATGTGTTATAAAAAAAACACTTATTCGTGACAGGAGAGGATGTTGGAATCCCGAGTTGCAATTGCCGAACATACCCATTCTTGTAGCAGGCGCCGACGTACTAGAGTATGAAGCACAAGGTTGCAGTACTATCGCGGAAAACTATGGAGCAAGCAGGAGCCTTGGATTCTGTACTACACTTTGTATTAGATCAGCCGTCAGCGAATGCTTATGGATTCTTCCGAAGGTGCCACGCGATTGGATGGACTGATGGCTGCCTGATCGATAATTATGTACCACTGTTCAAACCTGACTGCCGACACAAGCACAAGCAACTCGCTTGATAGTTCCAGTGATGGATTGGCCCACCTGTCATACTAAGCTAGTTCAAAAACAAAGAGTAACTAGTACTAGTATAATAAGATCTCCTTTCTCAAATAACGGTATTTTGGTTTGGTACTTGTGTTATTACATGACACCTTTTCTTTTGAGACGTAAGAAGACCTGTTGGTTGATGCTTGAAGCCATTATCTATAATAACTTATAAGATGTATAGCATTTGCATCTTAGATTTGTCAAAAATAAATTTACGATGGTGCTGTACATTGCTAACTATTTACATATACGTTGGTACACGAACAAAGGGCGATAAGTCTATTTTCAGATGTCAATGTACTGTTCCTGCTCTTTCTCTGGAGAATATAGATCAAGTAAACTTTTCTTTTTAATGAGTCCTTTACTGGCACATAATCAGTGAAAGTAGACGGTGTGTTATAGACGGTTTTTTTAAACATGTCACAAAATAATACTTCCAGACGGTTGCTAACCCAAACATGTCTATAACAAGACTGTCGTCTAGGTGTGCTTCAACTCACAGATGGTTTTTACAAATTCGTCTGTTTTTATCATATAGACACAAATGATGTTTAGAAAAACTCATCAGTGATATTGTCACATATAGTTTCTTATAAGATCAGTCTATATCTGTATGATAGACACAGACAAATTTTATGAAAATTCGTCTGTATTTAAAGACTCGTGAACTGTTTTAAATTTGATCACTCATATTCCATGACTCCTTTAGCTTCCCACACCCACAATCCGCTCATCTTCCCTAGCTCTTTGGCTTCCCTCACACATAGCCCACCCATTTTCCTTCAATATAAAGCACCGGGTCATGTTTATCTTCATCACATGCAATCCTAGTGTTCATATCTTTCACTTACACATCTACTATGGATTTTTTTTTCACGTTGGAGAAGCTAGATTTGGGGCCCAAATCTCTTTCTGCATTGAGGTGAGGATCATAGGGTTCCTATCGCGGTTTAGTTAGGGATTGTTAGGTTTTGCTTCGATCTGTATAATTGAGGGCAATGCTTTGTTTCCGTCGTACATCTACAATGGCTTAGTTCACGGTAATCAGGCGGTGGCAAGATATGGTTGTTCCTATGGCTGCTTCCACGATGTGGATGCTTGGCGTCGACTTCGGTCAGGTGGAGTTCATGTTCTTTGCTGTTGTGAAGGGCACCTCCGTAGAATCTATTTTTGTTGTGAATCACTTGTTCCATTCTATTCTTTCAAATAAAATTTTTTTCATTGTTATTTATCATAATGGAGACATTTTCGTGAAAGCGAGACTGAGTTGAACGTGCATTTCTTGCTCAACCATGGCTAGCAGTTTGACAATTATGCAATCTGGTTCTGGCTCATGTGTGAGATAGTCTAGATGGAGTCTGATCCAAATGACTGCATGTTGCTTATTGAAGATGATTCTTAGGTTGATATTGTGCTAAAATGTAGGAGGTTGAGATGATACCAATCATTTCGTCTTTTTGGAAGACAGCGTCGATCGATCAATGATGTTGATCATTTCATTTTTTTTTAAGACGGTGCTGCCATGATGTCTATCATCTTGTCCTTTTGGAAAACAACGCCGCGAAGGATGTATAGCTAGGAATTGTATTTAGCTAGCTAGGTTTATGTATTCTAAACAATGTGTGATGTGTATCTGTGTTATGTTCTTAACATTTGTGATATGTAAATGCCTATATTTTGTGTTCTAAATAATATGTGATCGATGTTTTAAACAATATGTGTCAATATATTGTTTAATTTATGAATCGTAAAATATGTATGCCATACAATGAGGGCAACTAGGATGTAAAGTTGCTTATAGGGGGGAAGGGTCAAACATACGGGTTTTTTAAAACTCCGTCTGTGACAATTAACAAAAATGAGTTTAAATAAAAATCGTATGTGGCTCCAACTCACAGATGGATTTCATCAACAAAATACATCTATGATACTAACCACATATAGACAGTTTTCAAAAAATCCATCCGTGTGTAACTCTATCATAGACGGAGCTAAAATCAATTGTAACAAAATCGGTACCACATATACTTTTTTTAAAACCGAATCTACAATCGTCTGTGATAGGATCTAAAACCATCTATAATAATATGTTCTGAGTCGGTGTCTGCTGCTGCTAAAATGCAAACTATAGTCCTGCTTTCTTTCCTAGAGAAGAGCTATAAACTTTCAGGGGCTGCTTGGTGTTTCCGTAACGACAATCTTCAAAAAGTCAACTCTAGTTCATGATGAAAACAACTTGTGGCGTATTTTTTTAACAACGAAACCAAATAACGATATTAATCTTTTGGTGAGTGTCCATATTATTTAGAGGTGTAGCACGTCGCATGCACTACAAACTCCTGGAAGCCTCAAATGTAGGAGTTATATATTTATTTTTGCTGCAACATTGTCACATGTCTCATGAAGTTCCTGAGCTAACTAACTCCCCCACAAATTTTAAAACGTCATCGTCAAAATGTAACTAGAAATGCAGTAACTGTCCAAAACCAGCAGCAGAAGATAAGGAGACCCAGGATGGATGGGGCCAAAGGTTTCTTGCAGGGGGATGAACCTAGCCGTCTTGCCCATTCGGATCGGTCACCCTCCTCTTCCGGTCTTCCCACTGCATGCATCCATCTGCTGCGCGCCACTTGGCCATCTTGCTTGATCAATTTTTATGTACGCACTTCATATCTCCAAGGAGAAATACAACATTAGCATGGCAAGAAAATTATAGAGTTAATGAGTTTTTATTGACAACCCATGTGTATTTCCAGTGCGAATATGTTTACGAAGCCTCTACAACCATGGTATGATGGTATCGTCATGTCTGATGCAAATTTTAAAGACAGGGAGTGTAAACTCTACAACTCTTTGGTGCACCGACATCAGTCGCATAGTAGTTTAAAGACAACTGTGTGACCTTCCATTTTGTACAAAGATTAATTCCAATTGGCGCAAAATCTTTCCCTGAGTGAGAAAAAAAGATGTTCAGTAAACTGTGACACATTTGATCTTGTTTTGTTTCGAAGACTCTGACATTTTATTATGTGTGACCCAAATTCGATTCGGTTGTGGGATCAGAGTTTCACCTGCTCATGCCCCTAGTAAAGTTCTCCATGGGTAACTAGAGAAATAATGCAGGACATTCTACTTTCTTCTGGTTGCAAAAGTACAGAAGTTCAGAAATATATAATCAAATGTAGCAAAAAAATTACAATAATATTCATGCATTTCAACACATTCTTCCTTCCCGTTTCTTAGGTAAACAGTTAGGTAGCTCCCGTAACTATCTTAAAACTCAGCAGTAAGAAGATGGGATCCAATCCTTCTGAACTTACAAAGGACTTATGGACAAGTGGTTAGTACGAATCGATGTCGACATCCAATTATATACAACACTGAAAGACACCGTTCCAGGTACACAGCAATTGGTGCTTCATTTTATTTTATTCTCCACAAAAGATCGAATTTGTGTTGTTTTAATTATTAAATATACATCAGCTTTCCGTTCCAATAAAACTATAATATATGCAAAAGTCTAGTATGGTGTCAGAATTTAGTATATTCCTTTGGCGCCGCCATATTGGACTTCTTTTGGTCTCCCATACACGTGCAAAACAGTTGAAGTCATGCATGGATACCATTTTGCGTTCACCATGTGTCACTGAAATATCTATTCTATAAGCTCAATAAGAGAACACATGAATGAACAACAGTACTGCATGCCAAACAAAAACAAAATCACTACGTCATCCATGCATGCGCTATTACATAACAGGCTATAAGTAATATTTTATCGGTGTCTATTCGAGTGTAATTGGGATTGGTGATGTATCAGTGCTGGTTCTTAAACTCCCGTGTGCGAACCACGATTGAGACTCCAAGAACCGGTACTTATAGTGCCTATTAGTGCTGGTTCTTTGCACCTCAATTATTGCTCGTACGCGGGAGTTTAAGAACTGACACTGATAGTCACTCTCAGTACCGGTAGGAACTAGAACTAGCACTGATGCCTCTGTTATATGTGTATCCAGCACTTAACTGTTCTTCTCGTTTGCTCCATTTAGCCTGACACCGCTCCTCCTCCCTGACCGCCGCCTCCTCCCTGTCTGCAGCCTCCTCGTCCTCGTCCACATCGTGCGCCGGCCCGCTGCCTCCTCCTCGCCACGCTGACCGCCAGCTCCCCGTCCTCGTCGTGCGTTGATCCGACGCTGCCTCCTCGTCCTCGTCGCGTGCCAGCCTACTGCCGCCTCCTCGACGTCCCCATGGTGAGCAGCAACGGTAGAGGAGGTGGAGGGCATAGATCTAGGCAGCGTAGAGGCGGCCACTCAATCCTATCCAGCCGTCTGGGTCTGGATGACCACCCTCGTACTCCTGGCCTCCAGGTCCTCAACGGCATATCCCCTTCCTACCCGGAAGGGCCGCGAAACACCTGGGTTAGTTCTCAAATTCAAGTTAGCAAATTGTAGTTAACAAATTGTATTTAGTAATTTTAGTTAGTCAATTTAGGTTCTGAAATTATATATGTATTTTAGTTCAAAATTTGTTGGCTTACTATTAGATGTGTATGTCATGATATTAGATATGTATCGCTATATCGGTGTTTTAGATGTTACCATCACTTTCTAGTGAGTAAGTAGTTTGGTACTTCCTTGTTCTGTAATCGATGACTTGACATAATTACGAGATTATCTACATGTGCCGATTAACAAATTCAGAAACTTACATGCCGATTGATGTAGATGCTTCCTCATCTACAACAGCTACATGACATTATTACGAACCTTGGTGGCACACCACCTATAGTGACAGCCACATTGGCTGATAACAATAAAATAAAGATCACTATCTCTTTTAGCATTGCTTTTCCTAAAGAAGGATATATCACTTTAACAATATCAAGCTCTGAAACAGACCAAAGACTTATGGCTGAAAGATCTGTTGTCTATGCGCTTCTACATGTGCCAAGCCTGTAACTTGGATACATGTTTCAAAACTATAACTATTTCAAACTGAAAGTGCTTGAACAGAATGAGGATATGCTTGCAATGACTCCTAGGTTCTTGCGGTTACATGCAACTGAAACGGTTGGTGATATGAATCTGTAGTTTGTAGCTAGGATTATTTCAATAATATTAAATTTTTTCTCTATATTGTTGCTCTTTGTCTGTAGAATATTTACTGGAACACTCGGATGCGGATGAATTGTAGCTTGACTTCCATCTTATGTCTTCTTGTCCAGCTATGGGGATACACATTACTTGATCCTCAATGCAGGAAGGTCCGGAAAGAAAAGTACTAGTCACACATTAAGTTTCAGTGTGATAGTAACAGTTTCGTTATTTACGTAAGTCCATAGAACTTTCGTTTGAAGCAACAGCTAGTGCGCTCATTTATACACTTAATCATTTTGATGTAATATTTGGAGTTAATATTTTAGATATCAACTATGCATAATGATATTTGATGTAATTTTAGAAATGCCTATAGTTTGAATTAATATATTAAATGTTTATCGTGACTTAAACATTAGAAGAATGGATGCATGTGCATGTGATGTATTTTGGATTGTGCGATTTTTTTGGCTGTCGAATATCTATAAGTGCCGGTTCCTGTGAACGATCGGCACTGATAATTCTGCAGTGATTTTTAATGCCGGTTCTATACCCGATATTGATAGTCACTGCCAATTAATCAGTGTCAGTTCGAAACCGATAACTAATGACGATTTTGAAACCGACATTAATGAGATATTCTGCAGTAGTGATGGGGCATTATTGTGAAAATAGACTTCTTGCTAACCAATTTCCTTAGTTTGTTTCTCCAAAAATATCCCCTGGTAGCTGCCATGATCGTACGGATAGTGAGAACACCACGCATTAAAACATCACTCCTTTATTGTGGTTGTTCAGCCATCAGTCAAGTTGGCTAACTGTACAAAATAGTTAGCATGATTAAATTAACATGATCACATATAGATAGATATGTAGTACAAGATTTGATAAATTTCGTAAGATTTGCACAAGTTGGTGAAAAATGCAATGCACATGCATATGACTGATGCCTGAAGTGTGAAAGCATGTGGATTTGGTTTGTAGGACACAACGAAGAATAGTCTAGAAGAATACCAATAAAGGATATTGAAAACGATGACGAAGAAACCACAAAAATACAAACATAATTGATTTCATAAATATTCCTGTGTATATATACGAGACAACACATACACATACACATAAAACAAACAAACACACACACACACATATATATATATATATATATATATATATATATATATATATATATATATATATACAAAACACTAATGCTGAGTCCAAAATCAAGGCCCTAAGTAGCATAAAATAACAGTCTCTGCGGCAGTGTAATTAAAATGCAGACACATACACCGGTGAATAAACACAAGTAGACAAAGATACAGATCTAAAACTTGTGTTTGGGATGTGGGTTCGTATATCTATGTTATTTTTTAAACTGTTTTCAGTAGTGGTTCAAAAACTGAAAACAGTTTTAAAATGACGTGATATGCAATGGGCCTCTGTCTTTGGGATAGCTTAAGTGAAAAAAGGTTTTTTTTTTAACTTTTTTATGTAAAAAAATATGAAAAATATTTATCAATTATAAATGACAGGTTACTGTTACGATCCATTACTTATATTCAGTTATTAGTGACAGATCGTAATCTGTAACTAATAGTGATTCATTAGATATAAAATCTATTATTAATAACGATTATCACTTTTTTTAATGGAAATACCAAAGTCAATATATGCACACAACCACCGATGACATTCATACCCGAAGAGCTTGCAACATATTAGTACCTACAGCATGGCCTTCTCGTGGCACTCCGCCGGGACATCGATTGCCACGGTAGACTCCGGCACTGAGATGGCCTTCGCCGCCTCGAACTCTTCCCAGGAATCGGGTGCCGACGGGTTGGCGACGCTGCAGCTGCTGCCGCGCCAATCCTCGAGGTTTAAGGGCGTCGTGCCGCAGCTGAACGGGCGCTGGGGCGCGCAGATCTACAATCGCCACGCGCGGGTGTGGCTCGGCACGTTCCCTGACGAGGAAAGCGCCGCGCGCGCCTACGACGTGGCCGCGCTCAGCTACCGCGGCCGCGAAGCCGTCGTCAACTTCCCAGAAGAGTCCGCGTCCGAGGGCGAGCTCGCCTTCCTGGCCGCGCACTCCAAATCCGAGATCGTTGACATGCTGCGCAAGCACACTTATGCTGAAGAGCTGCGTCAGGGCCTGCGCCGCGGCCGCGGGACGGTTGCGCGCGCGCAGCCGACGCCGGCTTGGGCGCGCGCGCCTCTCTTCGAGAAGACCGTGACGCCCAGCGACGTCGGCAAGCTGAACCGCCTCGTCGTGCCCAAGCAGCACGCCGAGAAACACTTCTCGCTGAAGCGCGCTCCGGTGACGGCCACCGGCAAGGGTGTGCTCCTCAACTTCGAGGACGGCGAGGGGAAGGTGTGGCGGTTCCGGTACTCGTACTGGAACAGCAGCCAGAGCTACGTGCTCACCAAGGGCTGGAGCCGCTTCGTCCGGGAGAAGGGCCTTAAAGCTGGCGATACCGTGGCCTTCTCCCGGTCGATGTACGGGCCGGAGAAGCATCTACTCATTGACTACAGGAAGATGCACAAGAAGCAGGATGAAGGCACGGCCGATGCGATTGCTGTTGAGGCCCGTGTCATTATTAAGCTGTTCGGCGTGGACATTGCTAGCTGGAGGAGATGAAAGGCATGGCGAGTTCATGAAGAGGTAACACATTTACATGGCAACATGAATTTTCTGGATTTGCCCTAGCTAGGTGTAATCGTATATATAGAATCTTCTCCACCGTACCTTTTCTTATTTGCTATCCATTCATCAATTTGATGTTCAATTAACTTCGAACTCATTGTATTGAGATTGTGAGATTAGGTTGCAGATCAACTTGTAGTTATACCCCTTCGGGAAAATTAGAGGCTAGAATCTTAGTATGCTATCTCTATATTGCTACTTGGTCTGCATCAATTTCCATCTGGGTAGATGATTGTCATGCTTGTTATCCTCAAGAACATGATGCTGTCACTCAAGATTGGGTTCTGTTGCAGGTGACGGTTTCATGTTCTACAGTGTGGATGCTCTCCTGTGTGCACAGTATCCATACTTTTTCTTGTTTGTTTTGACATTTACCAAGCAATAACTGATCAATGCGACGAGTCTACTACTCTAGCTAGGTTGTGGCATATACGACACATATGCATGGTCAGGTACCACCTTGGGCTGATCATGCATCCACCGCCATTAATCTGAGTTTCTGCATTTTTTTTGTTCCAGTTGCAAGCTAGCTAAGTGAGCAAGCAGCCAAGCACTGAGCCCGCACAGCTTGATAACATATGATCGCCCACAAATGTCGGAGCTTGAGAAACAAAAAACAAGAGGCCATCTAACAATTTTCTTTTTAGGTTAGGCCATTGAACAACTTATGCTTCAATTTAGTTATATGTAGCGAAGTTTCGGTTTCAATTTCAAAAGAAGGGCCATATAGACCCCCCCCCCCCATCCAACACTCCGCCACCGATCGGCCACCACCTGCATTTGAACATGTTTCTATTTATTAAAAAATAGATGTGCGTATCTTTTAAAACCAAAGCATCCAATTCAAGACCCATTTTAACTATTGTGCTCATTTCAATAAGATCTACAGAACGAGACTATCATTGCATCTTCTTTTGTTTAGTGATGATAACTCATGTTAGCTAGGGAACAAAATAAAAATATCAGGGAAACGAAACAAAAGTGACACATGTATTCCGAAAGTTTCTCGGAAATAATCCTTGTGATATGTTCCAGCAGTTTACAATATATAGTGTTATATTAGTTTTGTAGACAATTATTATGCACTAGTTTAGGCAATCTCTCCGAGAATTTCACCTGCAACGCTCCCCGAACTAGTGAACAAGAGATATCCTTTCATAATTAGTTCGCATATGGCATATATAGTATTTAATTTGTATCTAGTGTCCCACCAGTTCATTCCCAACATTCCTGTTTTTACACTTGCAATAAATAAGTGCTAATATTTACTTGGTTTTCGTCCGACTTATTTTGTTCCATGCGACAATATAAAGACGCTAGCACGTAAAATATCAGTGAAACAAACAAAGTGACAGAGGAACACCAATGTCGTAATATGCACATGTATTTTGAAAGTTTCTTCGAAAATTCTCCTATGAAATGTTCCGATAGTTTATGAATAGTGTCACAGTAGTAGACAATTATCGACTTTAATTTGGGGCAGTCTCTCCGAGAATTCATCAGCAACGCTCCCTTAGTTATATTTTCTTTAGTTCATAGATGTTGTTTTATTTATTGTTAGCGTGTTCCACTACTTTATGCCCATCATTCCTGCTTTTACTGCACATACCAAAAGAAGTGCTACTTGGTTTTTGCCATTCTTATTTTGCTTCATGAAACAATATAAAGATGCCAGCAAGAAGCAGAACGAGGGATTATGGAGCAATCAAGAAAAACTACTAAAACAACTCAATTAGACGGAGAGATGTTCATTAATACGTAGAAGGTGAGAATCCAATTCTAGTGGGCTCAGTGCCAACTTACTTCCACTGGCCAATATATCTCAGAGAAAAACTACTACAATGACTAGTGCAACAATCCAACTATCATAAATCTTATTTTGAAGACTATTTTGGGTTCAACTGAATCACGAATGGGATATCTCATTTGAAAGTTTTAGGATTTTGAAGATTCAAAATCAACAAGAATGTATGGAAGAAATCCGTAAAACTTTTAAATAAGATCGACCACGCCGCTAAGTTTGGCAGGCATGCATGCATGCAGCCGCACCAATTGTTTCATTCTAGGACAAAACTAAAAATGCCAGCCAAGAAAAATGCCTTTTCGCGTCCTCGAGCAAGTACGGCGGCCGTGCCGACCGGCTATTGCACTCGGCAGCTGCGGTAGTGCCCTGTGCCAGCATATATATGCAGAGATCGAGATGGGCCGGGAGGTGGGTGGGTATGGTAGCGCGGGCTGGCCTAAGTACACTGGTCAAATTGTCATGGAACAAATAAGTATAGCCAACGCCACCTATAAAAAGAAGATGAAGACAAATCCAAGGGCAATCTGCGTCTTATGATACGGAGGCACGCACAGAGAGAATCTCACCGTAGATTCAATTTAGCTCACGTCCTGAGGAAACCATCACCTATCGATGATTGAGCTCCCACGATGTAGAAACGGAAAGTTTCTTCCATTATCTAAGAGTGATAAAAAAATGTAACTTCTAAAAAATCGATAAGCTTCGGTTAATTTTTTTTGTATAAGCTTGAATTTGAACCTCCAATTAAAAGGGGTAGATCTCGATTGAGGGTCCCATTTGGAAAAGGGGAGTTTCTTCGGATCGAAATCCTTAAAATTTAATTAGTAGAGATTTGAATAAACTCATGAATTCATGGGGCAGTCCCTCCCTTCCCAAAAGGCTCTGACCAACTATATAAGAGACAAAGAATGATGGAAGCCGAGTGTTTTTTTTAGAGACCAATAAAATGGGCGAGGTCACAGTGCGCGTAGCCCCATAATGTTATCTATATGCTAGGCGCGCATGCATGGCTCACATTTTACGAGCACCGTTTGTGCCGAAAATAAGGGTCTACAAATGATAAAATAAATTGTTCTCATGAGGATGGGCCTCATGAGCCCTCTCATCAGGTGACTCAGGAGGTGATCCAACCGTACCACTACCAAGCCCCCCTCCCCGACATCCTTCCCCCCACCGTTGCGAACAGGTTCGGCTTCGACAGCGGTGGGTGCAAAGCCATAGCAGCAACCCCCACCCTTTCCCCATCTCCCTCCACCTGTTTTTGGTGTTCCTCGTCCCCAAGTTTAGGTTTCCTCGACCTCCGTCATGGGCTACTACTCGCCACATGCATCAGCTTAGTGTTGCCACCTGTGTTGGCTTGATCTGGCTACCCGGTGCTCCTCCGTCCTTCCACTGGTGCCCCCTCCCCCTTCGAACCTGACCCAATCCACACATCTGTGTTGTGGCTATGCTGAGGTCAGTAGGGGGACAGCTTGGCCTTGGTGACGACAGAAGCTTCTATCATGTGGGTGCACTGTGGAGCCATGTGCAGGCCTACAGATCTAGGTGATGAGCCTATGGCTCCTTCAGATATGATCAATACTATTAATATTTTTCAAATCATACAAGGTCTAATTACAAGAGCACGCGAACTTGTTCCTTGATGTTCATGCTTCCTTGAATGGATTACTAGTAAACTCTTGTGATTTTTTGGGAGAAGCACCACAACCTTACTCGGATGTCACCCTTCGAAGGACAAGTCTACTCGGACTCGAGGTTGAGCTCTAGTCGTGGTCGTGGTCGAGTCGCAGGACAACATGTCAGTAAAACGAGCATAATTCTTTTATACGAACTCCATTTTTGGCAATCTTGGACATTCTAGAAAGCTTACAACGAGCCATTTCCAATGGCTATGATCTTGACTAAATATTTCTTATAGTTTAGTCAGAATCAAATAAATAATATGCCGTACCATCATTTTGGACCTAGTTGGGTCTTATAATCGTGTCGGGGTCATAGTCCAAGTTGTGCACGCCTCTTTCCATGGTTGCACAACCCTATATCGACCTCGTCACGTCCCCTATATATACACAGTATTCATCGTAATTTAGACTTGGGTTTAGCTTAGATTATTCTGTTTTAGATAGTTTCGCTGTTTATCAGTTTGTTGAACCCTAACTCGAGTACTTCTTTGGTAATTAGCAATATTCAGATTGCATCTATCTGTTTTTGCTTGTGTTCTTGATTCGCTTGCAGCAAAAGCCTTCTTGGCGAGGTTAACCGCATCTTGGCACGGTTGATAACTACAGAGTGTGGTGTAGTGGTTGTAAGGGTTCTTGATCTGTTCTGTTCGGAACCTTTGGACATCAACATCGAAGCTCCACCAATCGACTTATCATATTACCTTTCAGAAGATCGGGTAAATACGCATCAAGTGGTATCAGAGCCTCGGTTGTCCGTTAGGTAATCTCAGTTATCCCCTTTGTTTCGTTGTTTTCCATTACCTAGAGTCCAGAAAATTGCCCCACAAAAATATTTATACCTTAGTTTTTTCGATGTCCACACCACTTTGTGCTTTTGTAATTTTGTTTTCAGTATTCGTGTTGTTGAGTTTGAGTCCATCGTCGGTGTCTTTGTTGCTGGCTGAGTCATTGTGATCTAGTTTCTAGTGTCGAGTCTTGCTGTTTAGTTATCGTGTATCTTGGTCTGACCTTGTTTGCTATAGCCGAAATTGTGTATCTACTCGAGTTCGACCACCAGTCGTGTCAACCATCATGTCGTGTTTGACCACTAGTCGCTTTAACCATCTACTCGAGTTCAACCACTGGTCGAGTCGACCATCAACTTGTGGTCCCGGCCAGTCATTCCGACCACCCACTCGGGGTCCGACCAGGCACTCCAACCACCTACTCGGGGTCCTGACCAGCCACTCCGACCACCCACTCGAGGTCCCGACCAGGCACTTTGACCACCTAGTCGAAATGGCCCACCTTCTCGGATTCAACCATCTTTTCGGGTTCGACCACCTAGTCGGATTCAACTACCCACTCATTTTTGCCTCCACAACATAGTTTGAGTATATCTGTTTCTAGCTGCTCTTGGACACCCCCATACACCTTTCATATCGAGCATTATCCTACAAAGTTCAAGTAGCAATTCATAGCAGAAGCAGACATAGCCAAAGTTCAGGGAGAGAGAGTGTGTGTCTTTTTATTACCTTTATACCCCTGCTCTTTGAGAAAAAAATTGTGACCAACGTACCTCACTGGTCTTAGAAAAGATAATAGAAGATTTTTTGAGTTTGTGTCACATTCGCAAAAAAAAAATCAAGCAAGAAGCAAAGTCTGAATTATTCCACTTATGATAAAGAATTGTATGCTTTAGTTCGTATGCTTGAAACTTGGCAACATTATCTATGGTCCAAAGAATTTGTTATACATTCTGATCATGAATCGCTGAAACATATTATAAGTCAAGCTAAACTGAATAAACAACATGCTAAATAGGTAGAATTTATTGAGTCTTTTTCCATATATCATAAAACATAAGAAAGGAAAGAAAAATGTAATTGCTGATGAGCTTTCTAGGCGTTATACTATGTTATCTCAACTTGATCATAAGATTTTTGGTTTAGAGACCATTAAGGACTTGTATGCTGCTAATTTAGACTTTACAGAAGTGCTTGAACATTGTAAACAAGAAAAAATATGGAATAAATATGTGTTGAATGACAGATTGCTCTATCGTGTTAACAAGTTATGCATTCCAACTAGCTCCGTTCGTCTTTTGTTGTTACAGGAGGCACATGTAGGAGGATTGATGATACATTTTGGAGCAAAGAAGATTGAAGATGTACTGACCTCTCATTTCTTTTGGCCAAAGATGAGACGTGACGTTGAGCGCTACATATCATGTTGCACCACTTGCAATATAGCTAAGTCTTGTTTAAATCCACATGGTCTTTATATGCCTCTTCCTGTTCCTAGTGCATCTTAGGAGGATATTTTCATGGATTTTGTTTTAGAATTGCCTACTATAAAGAGGGAGAGAGATAGCATATTTGTAATTGTTGATCGTTTTTCTAAAATGATATATTTTATACCTTGTCATAAGAGCGATAATGCTACAAACATAGATGATTTGTAACTTTTGGAGATCACTTTGGAATAAATTAGGGAAAAAATTTGTTGTTTTCTACTATGTGTCATCCCCAAAATGATGGTCAAACAGAGGTTGTCAAACGTACATTATCGACCATGTTACGAGTAGTTCTAAAGAAGAATTTGAGGATGTGAGAAGCGTGTTTACCACATATTGAATTTGCTTACAATAGATCTCTACACCCCACCATCAAGGTAAATTCATTCCAGGTAGTGTATGGATTTAATCACCGTGCTCCTATTAATTTACTACCTTTGCCTACTTTTGAAAGATTTAATTTAGATGCTAAGAAACGTGCTGAATTTATTCTTAAGTTGCATGAAACCACTAAAAAGAATATAGAGAGCATGACTGAAAAGTATAGGATTGCTGGAAATAAAGGTAGGAAGGAAATAAAATTTGAAACGGGTGATTTAGTTTGGTTGCATTTGAGGAAGGATAGTTTTCCAGAATTAAGAAAGTCAAAATTGATATCTAGAGCTGATAGACCATTTAAGATAATTGAGAAAATCAATGATAATGCATACATATTGAACCTAACTGTAGATTTTGGGGTTAGTCCCACATTTAACATTTCAAATTTGAAACCATATTTACGAGAAGAAGATGGGCTTAAGTCGAGGATGACTCCAATTCAAGAGGGAGAGGAATATGAAACTTTAGGCCTTGAGCAAATAGGTGGTTATGAATGTGATCATAGATATGTCATTAGTTTAGTCTTTACTCAAGTGACCTAAATAAGGACCGGTTCCTGGAGTGACAACCCAAGAAGATTCGTACAAACATGAGGCCGATATGGGTACGCTTAGCAGATTAATTACAGTACTCCCAGTGTTGTGTGGGCCAGATTGGAGGCGTGGATTAGGGAAGTTAATTTCTAGATTCCACAAGGCACAAGAGGGGGCTTCTAGGTTAGAGTTAGACTCGTGTAAATCCTAGCAGTGAAACCTGGACTGATGGTGATACATAGTGGGAGAATTCTTTGTAAAGGCTTCGTAGTGATCTCCTGGTAACACACCTTAGAAGTGTGTATAGTGCTTGGCCGGTACTACAACATGAAGACTTTAGTCACTTACTTACAGATGATGAAATCACAACTCGTGGGAAAGTTATACAACCTCTGCATAGTGTAAAATCTGATATAGCAGTCATGCTCATGGTCATGAGAGACTTGGATCCTCACATGATCAGTTGGTTTTTGGTATAGTTATGGTCATGGTTTTGGTATAGTACAGGTGGTACTAGTTGGTTATGGTTTATGGGATGGTTAGTTGTTGGGTGGTTTGGGTTACATTCACTTAATAACTATTTAATGCTTTTCAAATACATAACTATTTTTTTTACTTGCATTTACGCAAATATACTATGTATTAGCCTATTTTTGTTAAAAGCCTATATTTCATTATTTTCTCGCACTTACTGAGTACTCCATGTACTCACCCTTACTATCTCTCATAATACATATGCTGCTCAGTGGAGGACTTTAAAGATTTTTAAGTTAACCTGGTGATCTAGGAGTGTGTCTTCTGGTCGATGTCTATGGAGTGCTTGGTCACTGATGCTTCGTTCTGCTACCATCATTTAGTTGTTGTCGTTTAGCCAATAGAGTTGTTTAGGTGAAGTATTTAATGTAAGAGTTGAATAATTGTAAGTTAAAGTATTGCTTTTGTTACTTCACCTGTAATGTCCTTATGTGTGTTAAACATCCTAGGCGCACATAAGCTGCATCTGATTTTATCTGTTAAAATCGGGCGTGACACCTACGGACAGGGGAGTCCATTCGATGACGAAGTCAGCTAGGACCTGTGACTTGATGGTCTTACGGGCTACAAACTACACTACGAAGGGTGCAAGTTCTACTGCCCACTTGTTGCGTCCCGTCACCTCCCGATTGCAGAACATATCGCCCAGTGGATACAAGATTGGTACAGTGATGTTGTGGGTAAGGATGTAGTGCTAGAGCTTGAGGGATGCTACCAAAAGGGCATATGCCACCTTTTTGAGCTGTGTGTAGCTCGTTTTGGCCTCGGCTAGGGCCTCCAAAATGTAGTAAAATTGCCCTCTGAATAGAGCGGACTTCATTCTCCTCCTCCTGTATGAGTATGACACTTACACCAGAGGTAGAGGCGGATAGGTACAGGGGAGCCCCTTTCTAGGAAGGGATATAGCAAGTGTGTTGAGTTTGGAAAGGTGGGCTTTAAGGGCCTCAAAGGCGTCCTGACACTTTGTCATCCATGTGAATGGTCGGAGCCCCTCAATGTTTTGAAGAATGGAAGGTTATGCTCGACAGACTTGGCAAGGAAACGGTTGTAGGCTGCCAAGCGACCAGCCAGGCGCTAGAACCCCTTCGAGGTGGTGGGTTGTGCCATCTCTGTGATGGCACGGATTTTGATAGGGTTAGCCTTGATGCCTCACCTAGAGATGAGGTACCCCAGTAACTTTCCAACTTTGCCACCGAACCTGCACTTCTCTAGGTTAAGTCACACGCTGGTGACCCAGAGGCTATTGAAGGTTTCCTGTAGGTCTGCAACATGGTCAGATTCAAGCTTGCTTTTAATGACTATGTCATCAACATAGGCCTCCAAGTTGTGTCCTAACTGTTGTTCCAGGATTTCGTGCACTAGGCGGGAGAAGATAGCTCCGGCATTTTGAAGGCCAAAAGGCATCCGAACGTAGCAGTACACCCCAAAGGGGATAATAAAGCTGGTTTTGCCCTCGTCCTCAGCAACCATTCAAACTTGGTGGTATTCGGAGTACGTGTCTAGGAAGCTCAGCTATTCGTAGCCCATGGTGGAGTCCACCAGCTGGTCTATGTGAGGGAGCGGGTACAAGTCTCGAGACAGGCTTTGCTGAGTGCCATGAAGTCGATGCACATGCGCCATTTCCCATTAGGCTTCTTGAATAGGACGGGATTTGACAGCCACTCCGAATGGATGACTTTTCGGATGACGCCGGCCTCCAACCGCTTTTGGACCTCCTCCTTTGCAGCTTCTGCTCATTCTATGGACAACTTCCGAAGACCCTAGCAAACAGGCTAGGCCTGCGGGCTGACCCATAGGGCATGTTCAATGATGTGGTGATCGACTCTGGGGAGATCCTGTGGAGACCATACAAATACGTCAGAGTTGTCCCTTAGGATGGCTATGAACTGGGCTTCCTGCTCCGAAGTGAGGTTAGCCCCGATTTGGAAAGTTCGGATGGGACTCCCTACTTCTAATTGGACATGCTTGACATCCCCCTCCGACTGTGGCCTTTGAGGGACCCGGTGTTCAGGGCACGTCGGAGAGGGGTCTTTAAAGGGACCTTCAACCAAGTTATGCATGTGGCATCTATCGGGAGGGGTGGGGTGCCCATATTCAATGTGCCTAACCAAGGATTGATCGGCATGTACAGAGATAAGTCCCTAGGGCCTAGGTATCTTCATGTAGAGGTAATTGTGATGGGAGACTGCTCCAAACTTGTTCAGAGTTCCTCAGCCCATGATGACATTGTATGTGTAGGGCATTCCATGACGTCAAAGGTGATAATCTCGATTCACATAGCGGAGCTTTCATCAAAGGCGACTGGTAGCTCTATTCAGCCCAGGGCATCGAGGGGAGCCTCATTGAACCTTTGACAGGGCCACCGGGCTACAGAGAGTTGGCTTCATGGAATACAGCGCTGGTCAAAGGCATGTACGAATAGGATATATGTGGAGCTTCCTTCATAGATCAACACCCTCAGATCTTTGACTTCAGCGATGTTGGTCGTGATGACTAGCACATCAGTATGAGGGAAGTTTACTCCCATAGCGTCATCGTGGGAGAAGGTTACAAGGGCTTTGGCCCATCCAGGGACCTGTTGGTGGTTGTTGGTGGCTCCGACGTGGTTGACCCCACATGCATAGTCTCACCGCTGCTGCTACAAGGAGCCATCAAAGGGTCCTCCCCCTGTTATGTATAAGACCAACCGCCTAGAACAGTACCCTTCATCGATGTGCTGCACCGTAGGTAGCGGCGGTGACGGATGTAGAGCCAGTGAGGGAGGGTTCTGTGAGGACAGGTGATCAATCTGGCGGCTTGCTGCTCATCGCCGAACATGTCCCCAATTGTGCTTGCTGCCTGCCTTTCTAGGTACTCCTCTCAAAAGGTGATGTTCATCCAACAATCTTTGGTGTTGTGGGCACGTCCTGCCCCATGCAGCGTGCACCAATATCCTTCGTATAACTGTCGACCTAGGGCATGCTGCCGCTCGGGGAAGGCTTCGTAGCATCCCCGGCCACGCCCTAGAGTGGGGCATGCTTGGAGCCCCTCATGTTTGAGTGATGTTGTGCACACCGCGCTGTTGTTTTTTCCGGGGCCTGCGTGCCCCGACGCCCTCAGCTTCCTTGGAGCCCCTTTTTACCGATGGAGGTGGTAGGGCATGCGAAGACCCCACTTGGGAGGTGGGGTTCTCGGGCTCGCACCAGGAGGTTGTGGAGACATGCACGATCTCCCGACAAAGCCGCTCCTGTTCTACACGTGCGTATTCCTCGAACTTGCACATGAGGGTGCTTACTGAGCGCCGGGCATTGATGTAGTCGATCAAAGAGAGGCCTGAAGGCCAGACTTTGGGTGGCGGCGTCAATGACCGACGACTCTGAGATGCCCTTCACCTAGGCCTTGGTTTGGGCGAACCTCTTGAAATACTACCAGAGGGTCTCACCAGGCTGTTGCTTAATGGCATACAGACTCCTGGAAGTCACTAGCTTGACGAAGATACATTGGAAGTTGTTACAGAAGATGTCTCTGAGCTGGGCCTAGGCATAGATAGACCCGGGCTCTAGCACCTAGAACGATTGGAAGGCTACTCACTCTAGAGCGAGAGGAAAGCACTTGGCCATGGTGGCATGCCCGCCTCCATTAGCTTTGATGGCGAGGGCGTATGCGTAAATGAACTTCTCTAGGTCTGGTCTTTTTGAAGGATTGATAGCTCCAAGAATCCAAAAGACCCCAAAGTCATGACCTCCGGAACCCCTCCGGAGTCATGGGATACTTGAGGTATGCTGAGGCTGATAGTCCTTGGGCTCAGACCAATATAGCCTAGAGGCATCGGGATCCTTAATGGCGACCCTAATAGTCATCCATCCATGGGGCATATTGCTGTGAAATTAGATTTCTTGCTAACCAATTTCCTTAGTTTGTTTCTCCAAAAATATTCTTGGGTAACTGCCATGATTGTACGGATAGTGAGAACAGCATGCATTAAAAACACACACTCCTTTATTGTGGCTACTCAGCCATCAGTCAAGTTGGCTAACTGTAAAAAATATTTACCATGATTAAATTAACATGCATGATCACATATAGATAGATAATTAGTACAAGATTTCATAAATTTCGTATGCACAAGTTGGTGAAAAATGCAATGCACGTGCATATGACTAATGCCTGAAATGTGAAAGAATGTAGATGTAGTTTGTAGGACACAACGAAGAATAGTGTAGGAGAATACAAAAAAGGATACTGAAAACGATGAAGAAGAAACCACAAAAATACAAACACAATTTATTTTATAAATATTCTTGTGTATATATACAACAACACACATGCGTGTGTGTCCATATATATGTGTAGATACACATGCCAGCAACTATACAGAAATTTGTGCAAGTGCCACCCAAAACATCAACATTATCCAAGTTCATGAAACAAAATCTCATAACACTAATGCTGAGTCCAAAATCAAGGCCCTAATTAGCATAAAATAACAATCCCTGCGGCAGTGTAATTAAAATGCAGACACATACGCCAATGAATAAACACAAACAGACAAAGATACAGGTCTAAAATGGGAATACCAAACTCAATATATGCACACAACCACCAATGACATTCATACCCGAACAGGCAGCAAAATAGTAGTACCGGAATCAAAAAAAAAAAAATAGTAGTACCTACAGCATGGCCTTCTCGTGGCACTCCGCCGAGACATCGATTCCCACGGTGGAGTCCGGCACCAAGATGGCCTTCGCCTCCTCGAACTCGTCCCAGCAATCGGGTGCCGACGGATTGGTGGCGCTGCAGCTGCTGCCGAGTCAATCCTCGAGGTTTAAGGGCGTCGTGCCGCAGCCGAACGGGCGCTGGGGCGCGCAGATCTACGAGCGCCACGCGCGGGTGTGGCTCGGCACGTTCCCCGACGAGGAAACCGCCGCGCGCGCTTACGACGTGGCCGCGCTCCGCTACCGCGGCCGCGAAGCCGTCGTCAACTTCCCAGAGGAGTCCGCGCCTGAGGGCGAGCTCGCCTTCCTGGCCGCGCACTCCAAATCCGAGATCGTTGACATGCTGCGCAAGCACACCTATGCTGACGAGCTGCGTCAGGGCCTGCGCCGCGGCCGCGGCACTGGCGCGCGCGCGCAGCCGACGCCGGCGTGGGCACGCGCGCCGCTCTTCGAGAAGACCGTGACGCCCAGCGACGTCGGCAAGCTGAACCGCCTCGTCGTACCCAAGCAGCACGCCGAGAAGCACTTCTCGCTGAAGCGCGCTCCGGAGACGGCCATCGGCAACGGCGTGCTCCTTAATTTCGAGGACGGCGAGGGGAAGGTGTGGCGGTTCCGGTACTCATACTGGAACAGCAGCCAGAGCTACGTGCTCACCAAGGGCTGGAGCCGCTTCGTCCGGGAGAAGAGCCTTCAAGCCGGCGACACCGTGGCCTTCTCCCGGTCGACGTACGCGCCGGAGAAGCATCTACTCATCGACTACAGGAAGATGCACAAGAAGCAGGATGAAGGCGCGTCCGATGCGATTGCTATTGAGGCCCGTGTTGTTATTAAGCTGTTCGGCGTGGACATTGCCGGAGGAGATGAAAGGCATGGCGAGTTCATGAAGAGGTAACACATGAACATGGCAACATCAATCTTCTTCTGATCTGCCCTAGCTAGTGTAATCGTATATGTAGAATATTCTCCACCTTTTCTTATTTGTTATCCATTTATCAATTTGATGTTTAATTAACTTTCGAACTCATTGTATTGAGATTGTGAGATTAGGTTGCAGATCGACTTGTACTTATACCCCTTTAGGCAAATTAGGGGCAAATTAGTATGTTATGTTTATATTGCTACCTAGTCTACATCAATTTCCATCTGGGTAGATGATTGTCATGCTTGTTGTCCTCAAGAACTTGATGCTGTCACTCAAGATTGGTTCTGTTGCAGGTGACTGTTTGATGTTCTACTGTGTGGATGCTCTCATGTGTGTACAGTGTCTGTACCTTTTCTTGTTTGTTTTGACATTAACCAAACAATAACTGATCAAGGCGACGTGTCTACCACTCTAGCTAGGTTGTGGCATATATGACATATATGCATGACCAGGTACCCGTTGGGCTGATCATGCATCGACCACATTAATCCGAGTTTCTGCTCTCTCTCTCTTTTTTTTTTTGGTTCCAGTTGCAAGCTAAGTGAGCGAGCAGCCAAGCATAGAGAATTAGATGTGCATGTGTTTTAAAACCAAAGCATCCAATTCAGGACCAATTTTAACTATTGCGCTCATTTCAATAAGTTCTACAGAACGAGAACATCATTGCATCTTTTTCTGTTTAGTGATGATAACTCATGGTAGCTAGGGAACAAAATAAAAATATCAGGGAAACAAAATAAAAGTGACAGAGAAACACCAATGTCATATGCTCATGTATTCCGAAAGTTTCTCTGAAATAATTCTTGTGTGATGTTCCAACAGTTTGAGAAAGTGTTATATTAGTTTTGTAGACAATTATTATGTGATAGTTTAGGAAAAACCTCCTACAACCGGCCATATATGTTGATTCATCATTGTCGGTTCCTAATGGGCCAGCAGTGAGGGGGCATGCCAAAATGATGAGATGGCATGCCAAGGAGTGTAAGAATGATGGAATATTGAGACATCCCACTGATTTTACGCAATGAGGAAACATCGATAGAAAATACAAGAAGTCATATGCAGAAGATGTGAGGAATATATTATTTGGGTTGAGTACGAATGAGATGAATTCGTTCGGCAACATGAGCAATAGTCATAGCGCTAGGCCTGTGACTCTATGTATCTACAACCTTCCTCCTTGGTTGTGTATGAAGTGGAAGTACATTATGATACCAGTGTTGATACAAGGGCCGAGGCAACCTAACAACGATATTGATGTCTATCTGAAACCTTTAATAGAAGATCTTGTAACGCTGCGAAATGATGGTTTGTGGGTATAGGATGAATACAAATGAGAGAACTTCAACCTACGCGCAATGTTGTTCGTAACAATCCAAGATTGGCCAGCTCTCGATAACCTATCGGGCTAGACTGTCAAAAGCTACTTTGCATGCGTGTATTGCTTGGATGACATAGAAAGCTTGTGGCTAAAGAACTGCCCAAAAATGGTGTAACTAGGTCGTCATAAATTTCTTCGCAAAGATCACTCGTACCGCAGCAACACGAGAGCTTTTGATGGGAAGTTGAGACTCAATCACCTCCTAAGCATCGCATTAGGAGACAGGTATATGAGATGGTAAAGGGATTTAGGGTTATCCTTAGAAAGGGACATGAGAGTACACTGGTTCCGAAATCTAATCTTACAACTCCTATGTTAAAAAAGAAATCTGTTTTTTATGACCTAGCATATTGGAAGGATTTGGTGTTTCAACACGCAATGGATGTCATGCATATTGAGAAGAATGTGTGTGATAGCTTGATTGGTACGATACTTCACATATCTGGCAAAGCAAAGGATACACTCCAAGCACAGAAGGACATAAAACTTTTGCAACTCAAACAAGATATATATCTCGAATATATGGAAAAAGACGACTAATATCTTGGTCCCGCTAGCTATAGTCTGAGTAAGACAGAGAAAATTGTAATGTGCAAGTGCTTGCATGGAATCAAAGTTTTATTCGGTTACTCCGTCAACATAAAGAGACTAGTAAACATGAAAGACTTGAAATTAACTAGCATGAAGTCTCATGATTGTCATGTGTTGATGACACAGATGCTTTCAATTGCAATTAGAGGTATTATGTCGCCGAAGGTCCGAAACCCAATCATAATGTTGTGTTCATTCTTCAATATGATATCACAGAAGGCCATCAATCCGACCAAGCTAAATAAGCTGCATGAAGGCATGGTTGAGACTATCCCAGCTTGAGGCGTGTTTCCCTCCATTGTTTTTTGATATCATGGTGCATCTCATTTTTCACATTGTGAAAGAAATAAAGATTCTTGGCACTATGTTTCTGCATCAGATGTACCCTTTCGAGAGGTTCATGGGAGTTCTGATGAAATTTGTTTGTAACCAAAATCGGTCGGAAGGATGCATGGCTAAGGGCTGGGGAACCAAGGAGGTCATTTATTTCTGCGTTGACTATATAAATCTCAAATTGATTGGTGTGTCTGTATCTTACCATGAGGGGAGGCTATAGAGGAAAGGGACGATAGGTGCAAACTCATTCCGCACTAAAGATCTCATTTTATTCACACAAGCACATTTCATAGTTTTGCAATAATCAGTTGTAGTGGCCCCGTATGTTAAAGAACACCAGAAGATGCTACGCACCAAAAGCGAAGGGAAGACCAATGTTTGGATCGCGCGAGAGCAACAAGATCATTTTGGTGCCTGGTTATGTAGACATGTGATGGATAAGGAGATAGAGTGTGCTCAATTGAACTACAATCCTCACATCCTAAGGTTATGATATAAATGGCTCTACATTTTATATGAGAGAATGAGATAATAAGAGCGCCAACTAAAATAATGGTATCTGCATAGATGCCTACAACTGCAATGGTAATAGGGAGACCTAATATAGATTCATAGAGGAGACCTTGGAGCTAGACTATGGAGTGTTAAAGGTTCCTCTTTTCCGGTGCTAACAAGTTAGACTCCCAAGGGGCGTCAAGATCGACAAGTATGATATGACTATAGTGGACCAAAAACTCGTTGGATACAGAGAAGAACCATTCGTACTTATGAAAGGAGCTATGCAAGTCTTCTATGTAAAGAACCCGGACTCGGCTAATAAGGAGGAGCGCCATGTGATTCTTTAAGGAAAAAGAAGAATTGTCCAAGTGGAGAATGTCGTCGATGAGGAAGACTACAATCAATTTGACACACTACCTCCTTTCAGAGAGGACGTCAACCTAGGTCTCATGGAAGACACCGATGAACCTCCCTATGCATGCCATGATCATAATGAAGGGTGAATCATTAAGCCAGATTAAGTAGCTTTATTTATATATTAATGAAAGACATGAATTACTATTTATTAATTATAATGTGTGTGACGTTCTTTACTGTGACAGTCAAAGCATACATTTTAACTTTTTGTATACAATATTCAAGTAGCTTTCTAATGAGACCCACATGATTTACCCTTTAAATTCAATTTGTTTACCTAATGAATTAAAAAAATACAATAAATTTAGGTATGTGGATATTATATTTTCCATTTTTAACTAATTAGCAGCTAATATAAAATTTAGGTACGAAGTTAATAAAGCTATTCAGTACCAACTCAATCTAATAGACTTGAGTAGCTCAGTGGTTTGTTTGTTCAAACTTTGGCGACAGATGTCGTGGGTTCCAAGCTAGGCGCGCAACGCTGATATTTTTTTTATTTCCCACCCCACCCCCACCCCCACTGTAGTGAAAGGGGTTTCACTACCAGCTCAATATTTAGGCCAGTAATGAAGAATGTTTCACTACCGGTGTAATTCACGTGGCGGCAGTGAAGGTCCGCTTTCACTGTCGGCCTAAATATTGAGCCAACAGTGAATCCTTGAACCTATAAAAGCTTTGCGCGGCCTGTTGGCCTATGAACAACACTTAAGAAAAATTCACCACCATCCCTGTCCTCATCCCAGGAGCCCACGCCACCTTATAGCTCTGCATCGCCTCTGTCCCATCGCCCGCACCGCATCGTCACCCCATGTGCCATAAAGCCTCCTTCATACACACGCCACCGTCCCCATTGTTGTTGTCATCGAGATTTCCACCTCATCCTTGGTGTCGTCATCCTCGAGGCCACCACCTCGTCCCCATCGCCTAAGTCCCTAAGGCTGCCATCAACCACGGAGGAGGACCCCTCACCCACCTACGTCGCTGTCAAGCCCGCAGTCTTGCCCCCATCTCTGTCGAGGCTAGCCCTCCCCCATCTCTATCAAGGTACGCCACTTGCTCCTCCCTTATCAGTGATTCAATTGGAGATTAGCCAAGGTTATGCATACTAGAATATTTGGAAATTGTGTGCTAAATCACTAAGGATGACTTGATATGGATTCTTGCAATCTGTTGGTTATGGTATTGTTGGTTTGTAAGAATGGACATAGTGAATGTTCGATTGCAACCCTAAACCCAATGATGTGATGTATGTTTGTGATTGTCTTCTATCCCCGTCAGCACATGTTGAACTGAAAGGAACTGAACACTTCTCTTGTGGGTTGTCCATAATTTGATAAGAGTAGGTTCTACATTGGTGGATCTTACTGATCAATGATGGCCACACCATATAATTCAAATCCTAAGAACACTTACCTTCCCTTTATTTTGTTACTTTTCTATTTGTCTCTACACACCTTTTGTCATGCATTTGGATAATTTTTATTTTCCTTTTTACCTTCCTCTTTACAAGGTCATGTGCAGTTGGTTACCTTTCTGCTCTTCTCTTTGTAACATCTGGTTCACTAATAACAACAGATACGCTTAGAATTGTTATCACTTCACTTGTTACTTCTGTACTCAATGATTGAAATTTACCTAAGGGTTGTTCTTTCCTATCCCTATAAGGACATGTTGAATTGATAAGAACTAAACATTACACTTGTTACTTCGCCTACCCAAAGATTGAATTTTACTTGAGGGTTATTCATAATTTGATAAGAGCCAGTATTACATTGGTGGCTCTTACAGCTCAATGATAGCCACAACATATAATTCAAATTCTGAGAGCACTTGCCTCCACTCTGTTTAGTTACCTTTCTGTTCTTATCTTTGTACCATCTGGCACTGTTGGTTATGCTCACCAGTTCCAACATGTTGATGCTCTTGGCTATTAAGAACAGATACTATATTTTGATGGTTGCATGTTTTAGATGATAAGAACAGATACTATTTCTTTCAGGATGCTTGCATATATTGGTTGATAAGAACATATACTCTTTCTTGATGCTTGCATGTCTTGGTTGATAAGATCATATACTCTTTCTTGATGCTTGCATATATGTACAAGTATACCCTTGTTTCATATAGCAATTGATAAGAAGAGATACATACTATGCTTGTTCTTAGCTCGATGATAGATCGATGACAAAATTTTGCGTTGGAAGGCCATTCAATCGGTAACCCATACTGAGAGCCATATATATTGAATTAATACTTGTTCAGTATTTCCATATATGTCCTATGTACTTCGGTATTTCGTTTATTCTTATCATGTGTATGTATGTAAGGATGTATAAAGATAGAACTTGGTTCCTGTATGTATGTATCGATGGATGTATAAAAATAGAACTTGGTTCCTATATGTATGTATGTATGGATGTATAATGAAAAATTGAAAATTTTAAATTGTACTTGGTTCTTGTATGTATGTATTTATAGATGTATAAAGAAATGAAAATTTTAAATTTTACCAAAGTTTGTTTAAACTATACAAGATATATACCTGTGCAATTATTTTATTGACCGAGACACTGAAAATGGTATAATTTTACATGTATGTTTTTATATATTTGGATTCATATGCCTTTAAGTTTATTGAATTAACACTTGTTCAATACTTCCATATATGTCCAGTGTACTTTGCATTTTTTTTCTGATGTGAACAAAAATTAGAGTATAGGTTCTAAAATATGAATTATTTTCTAGTTTGTTTGCTCAAGCATATTTTCGAAAATTTAGGTCTGCTATGATATGGTATGTTGTCCATCGTGATCGACAAAGTGGAGTGTTCTCTAGTTGGGAGGCATGCCACGCACAAGTGAATGGATTCAAAGAAGTATGTTACAAAGAATACAAGTCCAAATATGAAGTTGTTGCGGCATATAACAGTCAAGTCATCCAAGCTAAACTAAAATTGGCTAACTTTGAAAATAAAGAGAAGAAGTGTGATTTCACGTGTATAGATAACATAATCTTAGTTCTGGTTGTACTCATCATTATTTTTCTATGTAAGATGATGTGACTTATAAGATCAATATGTCACTTGTTAGTACATTTGTGCCTATTTTGCTATGTAAGATGTGATTTTTTGTTAAATATGGCCATAAAATGCACGTAATTCGCTCTCCCTCCCTCATCAACTTTCTCTCTATCTCCCTCCTTCCTTAGCTCCCAATCGATAGAATACACAACCACTCATCGTCATCGTATGCAAAACTCTCCGGAAGGGATGGCACCACCAACCGTTGATACGGTGGTGCTAGAAGGAGATGTGCTGCCGTCAAACATTGAAGAAGGTAGCCCGAGCAAGTACCTCAATCTAGACCAAACAATCGATTGTGGAGGTGATGAGGTAATTCAAAAATATATGGATGCGTATGTTGTACATATTATCGTATAGGTTCTCAAAACTTTTTGGTTATTTGTAGATGTCCGATGCTCCAGAGGGTCATAACAATGAGCAATACCAGGAGTGGCATCGTGTCTGAGGTCCCTTCAAGATGCCTACGGGATGATTTGTGATCACGGAGGTCTCACCAGCAGTGGAGCCAACTGCACTACAGAAAGTTGTGTCATACAAGTCAGTTTGTAGGATATCTGTTAAGGATCACGTGCCCATCAGTTATAGATTGTTAAGGATCACGTGCCCATCAGCTACAGATTGTGGACTGTCGAATGAGGTGATCTGTGACTGGTTCCTGATTTAAGCAAGAATGACACCTTGTGGCTCATCATATTACAAAAGTTCGAGTTCCCTGAAGAGACATATATGAAAGTACTTAAGCGTAAGACGATAATGATCATGGACCTTTTATTTAAGAATTGGAAGGGAACACTGAACATAACCTATGTGTAGAAAGGTACAACGCCAAATTTCAGCAAATAACCACAACTAGAAGATCATTGGCAAACCTTTGCAGAGTATAAGGTTTAGAAGAACCACAGAAGTTGAGTGAGGTGAACAAAGAACTTGAAAAAGAACGTCTACCCCCCACAAAGTCGGTAGTCGTGGGTACATGAAGAAAGAACAACGATGGCCACAAGAGTTAGATGAACATCGAGAGAGATGTGTCACACCTAAGATGGAGAGCTGGAGCAAATGATCGATATGCTTCCTTCGTGGGAGGGTTGCTTCTTACTCGGCTGATGGAAGCTTACACTTTACAATCTCCAAAGACCAGGAAATGACGCAAACTCTTGTAAAAAGGCTTGCGGACACCCACACACAGTCTACACAAGGCTCTTTCAAGCCAAATAGGGATATGGACGAGCTCACCTTGGACCTACACCTTGGACCTAGGAAACAAGAAGCACGGTGCTTACGCACAAGGCACTGGTGTGATGCGTTGAAAATATGGATTTCCAGGCACCATCGACAGTTACAAGAGTCAAAAGAGATCCCAAGGAGAGCAAGATGCAAAACAAGAGGTTGAACGAGCTAGGATGATGAACATGCTTGAACTTGCACTACAACATGAGCGGAAATAGACAGACGAAAAAATAAGACAAGCAGTACTGAAAGCCATCATGCATGAACATGGCACCAGTGGGAGCGAACAGGAACAACCGACAACATCTAATGTTGTGCGCTCCAGCCTCGATGGTCGTCAAAGTAGTTGTGCGACCACGGGAGTCCTGGGGACTGACTCCATCAGTTATCCCGTGGACCACATCATAACACGGACACCGTGTGAACTACACATTAGTGCTAAGAACTTTTGCATGGACGTCCAATATCGGAGTCCATCACTTATCAAGGTGGCTTTCGACGTGGCTTATCCCCGCGGCGCCCATGAACTTTTGCATGGACGTCCGATACTAGAGGGCTACGCTGTGATCTAAGTAGATAAGGCAGTTGACCATTACCATCATGTTGAGGTGGAATACCCTGTAGAGGAGGAGGCAAACACTATAGGTGAGAACGAGCACACATTCATCGCGTGGAAGAAGGCATGCATGGCGTTTCCACTAGGGACAGCTCCCGAGAACCTCTACTCTCCAATACATCCTAGGCTATCGTCACCTTGTAGATCTCCCTCTCCTCAGCGATCTCCTAGAAGAAGTCCACTGCTCAAGAAGCCAGCCATCATCTCAAAAAACACGATAAGGTTCCGTAGCATCCAAGAATACGACGTCATATAAGAAGTTGCCATCTAAGAAGTTGGCGGAACCCAAAGATGTATATTCACTTAAACCTAAGAAAATAAAAAAGATTGTGGATGCTAGTGTAACGGCTCATTTTCATCCTCCAGCACCTCCACAGAAGCATGTTGTGCCTTAAGATACTACGAAATTTTTCTTGAATATAACCAAAGATAAACAGACATGGGTGGCTTCAAGTAAGCCACCAACTGACTACGAATGCATCAGCAAGAAGCTGGCTAAGAGAAAATCAGATCCAATCATTAAGGATGTTCCAAGCATTAGAGATTTCCTGGCTACTTCAAGATTAACAGCAGATAAACTAGCACGACTTGTTGGGGGAGCGGAAATTTCAATGTTGGATGTTACATGGTCATTTGGGTTGGACAAACCTTTGGTCAAACCAGATATAGGAAATAACCTTACAACTCAAACTCGTTGATTATATCTGTGGTACTTGGAGCAGTCCATGCAGGGTTTTGACGTGTTCCCTGTAAGATACAAAGATGAATATTTTCTCAATGGAGAAGACTACTTCTTGCTGAAATTTGAGTGCTTGTATGAAATGCACAAAGAAGATGCCTTCCACGTGGACATAGTCAGAGAGTGGATTCTAAAGTGACTTATGTATATAATTCGCATTATATGATCTTGTACCTTCAAATTGCATGGCTAACTTCTCTCTTTCATAGAATGGAGATCCATGCATATAGACAAGAATGACATAATAAAGTAGGATTCATCGATCCTAGGCTTGCAACGAGTAACTTGTAAGGGAGAGTCAAGACTTCACTGAGAACTACTTATTGAAGTATCTACTTCACCACCAACACAAAAAATTCATACTCTTATCCTAAAGCTTTGAGTACGTGTTTGTGTGCCAGGGCATTTTCCTTTTATGGGCAACTCGAGTCTAGTACTAATATGCCATGATGACATATTCCTGTAGTTTTTATTGGATCCTCCTTTTCATCCACCCATACTTGAGCAAGATCATTGTCTTGGACTTACAAAAGAGAGATAAGAAGAGTTACCAAGACCTCATTTACATGTTCAACAGGTAAACTCGATCATTTTATCTTCTCATCGATTGCATGTAAGTTTAATTGGTATTCATATTCACGTGCAGGGTATACACAAGATACTGCAAAAGAGTGTTATCTACTTTCCATTTAGGAAGCAGTATGATGTAAAACTGACTTTCCCATGAGCAGAGAATTTCCATGTCTTGCATTTTCTACTAAATAAAGTGTATGAGGCAACCACCCTGCAATAATCTCTATGGGTTTTATGTTCTTACTTGCATGCATGCATTCAGCGGAGACGGAGACGCTGTCAGGTTCAATGATGTTGAGGTATGAAATTACATACCAATGCCTTCTTTTCAATTTCTATACGTATTCAAGGACTAATTATTTTGATTCTTCAAACACAGCGCTTCAAACCACATATAGAAAGGGTACATGATTTCAGTTACGAACATATTTTTTTAGAACTCCCATAAACCTTTCGAAAGGGTACATCTGCTACAGGAAAACGGGGCTAAGAATCTATATCTCGTTCATGATGTGAGCAATGAGATACAGCATGATATCAAAACACAATGGAGTGAAACACACCTCAAGCTACGATAGAGTATCGACCACATCTTCCTATAGCTTATCTAGCTTGGTAGGATCGATGGCCTTCTGTGATATCGTGTTGAAGAATGAACACAACTTTATGATTGGGTTCCGGACCTTTAGCAGCAGAATACCTTTAACTGCAATTGGAAGCATTTGTGTCATCACAAGACAATCATGAGATTTCATACCAGTTAATTTAAAATCTTTCATTTTTACTAATCTCTTTATGTTGGAGAAGTAACCGGATAGAACTTTCATTCCATGCAAGCACTTGAACATTGCAAAATATTTTTTTTTTGCCTTGCTCAAACTGTAGCTAGTGGGACCAAGATATTTATCGTCTTCTTTCATTTCGGGATGTAGATCCTGTCTGAGTTTCAAATGTTTCATGTCCTTTCGTGCTTGGAGTGTATCCTTTGTTTTGTCAGATATGTTTAGTAATATATCAATCAAGCTATCACACACATTCTTCTCAATGTGCATGACATCAATTGCGTGTCAAACCATCAAATCCAGGCAATAAGCTAAGTAATAACAAACAAATTGTTTTTTGAACATAGGAACTCTAAGATTAGATTTCGGAACCAGTGTACTCTTGCATCCCTTTCCAAGGATAACCCTAAGCCCCTTTATCATATCATATGCATGTCTCCCAGTGTGATACTTAGGAGGTGATCGAATCTCAACTTCCCATCAAAGCTCTCATATTGTTGCGACACAGGAGATCCTTGCGAAGAAAATTATGATGACCTGGGTACACCATTTTTTAGCAGATCTCTAGCCATAAGCTCCCTGTTTCATCCAAGCAATGCACACATGCGAAGTTGCCTTAGACAGTCTAGCCCGATAGGTTACCAAGGGCTGTCTAATCTTGGATTGTTACGAACAACATTGTGCGTAGGGTTAAGTTATCTCTTTTGTATTCATACTATACCCACAAACTATCGTTTCACAATATTACAAGATCTTCCATTAATAGTTTCATATAGACATCGATGTCGTTGCTGGGTTACCTCGGCCCTTGTATCAGCACCGACATCATAATCTACTTCCGCTTCATACACAACCAAGGAGGAAGATTGTAGATACATAGACTCATAGGCTGTCACACCCAGTTTTATAAAGAAACAAAACCAAATGTAAACCACATGTATGCAAGAATCAAGTTTTATACATGCAGCAATTTCATAAGTGTATCACACATAGTTCCATTATTACAACATTTAACTTAAACAAAATACAAAGACCTCAAAGTATTTAACTGAAACATACTAGCAAAACACAGCGAGGCTCCCATCTTTCACAGGCAATTGACCGGGGGTCCACCAGCCTAGCAATCTTCATCTTCATCGATATGGTAGTTTGGTTCTCCTTCATTGTCCAGGCAGCGTTTGATGCACATTTGGATGGTAAATAGCAAGTGTGAGTACATATCATACTCCGCAAGTGTGGAAAATGAGTGACATGCAAGATTAAATAAAGGAACATGATATAACATGTTAAATTTGCATAAATGCCAACTAAGGTAACGTAGAGTTATAAAAACAACCTATTTAACTATGTGATTCATCACTAGACTTCCAACTCCTATAAACATCCTACATGTTTTCCAACTACCTGAACACCACATTAGGATCCCAAACCAACTGACTTCATACACATCGTAGGTAACAACCCACCAACCAATCCAACTAAACCACACCAACCAACTAATCATGTGAGGATTCAAGCCTTCCATAACTGTGAGCACGACTGATATATCATATTTTATACTCTGTAGATGTTGTCCAATTTTCTCTATGAGTCATGATTTACATGTTGCCATGTTCGCAAAACACTTAATACACACCTATGGTGTGTCGCCCAAAAAATCACTACAAGGCCATTACAAAGTTTCATCTAATGTGTGCATGCCCGCTAGGTTTCACTGCCGTTAAAGTAGCTTTTACACCATCTAGAAGCCCCCTTTTGTGCCTCGTAGCTCCAGAAAGATTTACCCTTCCCTTCCACTACACATCACATACCACTAACCAAATGGTTCTAGCCTTAGTCGTTCCCACACATCCACTCTAATGGTTTGGCATGCACAAAACTGGAATCTACTAATTAATAGGCCAGACCTATCCCATACCAGGCCTCGTGGTTGGTACAAAATTTCATGGGTATTCATTCCATGAACTGGTCCTTAGGTCACTTGAGCAATTGCCAAACCAACAATATAATTGTAACCACCATCACCAACACCTCTTTGCTCAATACCTAAGGTTCCATGTTGCTATACCATTACCAAAATTTCTCAACTCATAGTTGCATAGTTCTTTAGTCATGTTTAACTGACTACCCATCCATACCCTTATGCAAAACTAAGTATAAGCTACCCAATATAACCACTACTGACAACTAGGCAACAAGGAATATATGGAACATAGTACTATAAGTAAATAGAATTTAGAATTAATAGCATGCATGTTTGAAATAAAGAACGCATTTGAAAAACTAGGATCAAAATGCTCAAGGACACTTGCCTCTTCCAACTTGCTGCTCAGACTCTTCAAAGACTTGGTCCTGAAGATTCTCGAACTACTCCTAGTCTGCTCCCGGAACACACCGAGAAAGCACACAACAAACATAACTAATAACAGTAAAAAAAACAATAGCTAATATCTATGAAAAAGGTACTAAAAGATAGTACATGCTGCTATGAACACGAGAGTGCAAAAATCATCTAAATCGGAGCTAGAACCAGAAAGTTATGCTAAAAACAAGCTTAGAGTTAAATCTGAAAAAGAAAATGACTTGTTTTGAAAAAAACATAGTGGACATGGACCTTTTTGTAAATATAGATAGACCTATTTGCAAATATGACAAAGTTAAGGGCCTAATATGTACAAAGATATGGGCTTTTGGGGTAAATATAGGAAAGTTTAGGGGCTAAACTGCAAAATTGCCACTTCTCCTGAATTAAAAAATAACTAAGGATGACTTGATAAAGGTTTTGATGACGTGTCATGACACGTCGACGGATTTGATGACGTGGTCGGCTGACTGGGCGATAACATGGTAGGCTAAGGTGGCTCATAGAGCTGACTGGGTTCATGTAGCCACGTGGCAGCACACGGTTGGATGGTGAAAGGGTATTTAAAGATCCAATCTGGATCGTCTCCTCTAGATCCAACGACCGATAGAGAGAGGGGCGGCCGGAGAGGAGGTGATAGGCAGTGGAGGGGCTCGGTACAAAGGCGCAAGGGGCTCGGCGGCGGCGGACTCGATGGAGAGAAGTGAAAATCTCGTCGTCGGCCTCAAAGAACAACGACAAGCGGCGGAGAACATAGTTGGGGGTACGGGGAACCCGTTTGAAGGTTTACCTTCGGCGGCGCGGCTCGGGAAGATGGTCGGCGGCGTACTAGTTCTGGTCGAGGAAGACACTCCGGTGGTCGGAACATGAAGATGAGCATACAGGAGTGCTCAGCGGATGTCAACAAAGCTCACTGGTGGGTTGTCGATGGCAAAGTGCAGTGAATTTTGGCCGGTGACATGTACGGTTGAGCGACAGCAATGGTGGGTGACGGCGGCCTAGGGTTTTAGAGAAAATAGATCGAGGGGAGGGGGCCTGACTTATAAGGGTAGGGGAAATGTGTGGGGCATTCGAGTAAGGCGGGGTTCGTTGAGATACGGGCTCGGACGAGCGGCAACAGCATCTCGTGTGCGAATCGAGCGCGGCTCGAGTTCAGCTCGGGCGCGAGGAAGAAGACGAAGTCACATGGGTGCAACGCACGGGTGAAGACAACTTTGGCTGGGGCGCCAACAGAGAGAGGCGGGGAGCGGCTGCTGGGCCTGGCCTTCGGCCACCTCAGGCAGGGAGGCGGGAAGGAGAGAGGGGGAAGCATGGGCTCGGCCTGGGAAGAGGAAGAGTGGGCCGCCGGAAGAAAAAAGAGAGAAAAATGAGAAAAGGAAATGGATTGGGCCCAAAGGAAGAAATTTTTTTATATAAGGTTTTTTCAAACTTTTTTCCAAAATTCAAAAAACGTGTCTCGAGGTTTTCAAAATTTTATTTCACACAATAAAACTCTAGTGCCTATTCTCAGCATGAATGTATAAGATATAACCTATATAACCTATGGTCAAATTAAATTTATTTAGAAAATAGGTTTAAACTATTCTATTTATTTAAACCATATTTAATTCTAAGAAAATTATAAAAATCAGGGTGTTACATAGGCCACGTGCTATAACTACTACTCATGTTGCCGAATGCATTCCGCCCCTCTGTACTCAAGCAAAATCTTATATTTTCTCACATCTTCTGGAAAGGACTTCTTGTAGTTCCTATCAATGTTTCTCCACTGGTAGTATCAGCAGTGTGTCTCAACATTCTATCATCCTTTCGCTCATCGGTGTGCCATGGCATAAATTCGACATGGCTTTTGTTAGCGAATAAACTTTTCAAACGGGGAACTATAGGAAAACATCACATCACCTTGATAT
This sequence comes from Phragmites australis, assembly GCF_958298935.1. Taxonomy (NCBI): domain Eukaryota; kingdom Viridiplantae; phylum Streptophyta; class Magnoliopsida; order Poales; family Poaceae; genus Phragmites; species Phragmites australis. The sequence goes on from NC_084922.1 coordinate 6,060,260, forward strand.
AGGCATTTTCTTCTTTCCTTCACCATCGATATCATCACTGTCACACTTGTACCGCGATGCACCACAAACTAGACACGCTTCTAGGTTTGCATGTTCTTCGTGATACAGCATGCAATCATTTGGACATATATGTATTTTCTATACTTCCAACCTGCTTGGTCTGGTATGTGTTTTCTGACAGCGCATTTTCCATTGAAACTAATTTCTTCAAAAATAGTAACAACTCTATAAAGCTTGTATCAGGCCACTCATTGTTTGCATTTAATTGTAGCAGTGAAAGCACGATATGCAACTTTATGTGCTCCTTCTCGCAGCCAGGGAACAATGGTGTTTACAGTCATATACCATATGAACAAACTTTTGAAACTTTCTTTTATTGATGAAGTTCTCCTCCCATAGCATAACATCTGCTCCAGATCATCATCGTCATCATCAGCCAACATCTGCTCTAGATCATCATCGACCAACATATCTCTTACATGCAGCATATCAAAGTATTCATCAATCGGTATATCGGTGTACAAGTCTTCATCTTCTTTGCCAATGTGTTACCCTTCTTGTATGATCTTAGCTTCACCGTGCTTGGTCCAATAGGTATAGCCAGGCATAAAGTTTCTTGGCATCAAGTGGGAATGTATCTACCAGGTGGTGGAAAACTGCTTCTTGTTCGCGCAATTGATGCATGGACAACACATGTATTGAGACTGTGTATTTAACTTGTGTGTCACGGCTGCAATCAGAAAATACTCCATGCCGTTCTTGTACTCTGCGCTCACACGACACACCACGTACATCCATCTTCTGTCCATCTATAATTATATCATTATTGTAAATTCATATTCATAATATATAGAAGATTTTGCAATCAATAATAAATAAATTACCTCGTCATCTCCTACCGGCAATTGGGCTAGGTTGGAGAATCCACCTTTTTTATGCTTTTGCATCTGCTTCCGATGAGTGTTCGTTGGTGCCATCCCTAGAAATTTTCATTATTATTCAATCCTTACATGCATGATATACATATAGCAACAACTTATCAAAATTAAACATCACATTCACCCTCGGGATCAACCTCGTGACACTCTGCGACGTCATTCTCTAAAGAACGATAAAGTGCATTAAAATGAGAATGAATGAAATGTAATAAGATGTGATCAATACAACTAACAAACTAATAAACTTGGTTTCATATTTTCTGAGCTCTAGATATTTTTCTACAAATTATAGATTATTTTAGCAGATTTATCAATACAACTAATATTCCTTTCAGTATTTTCTAGATTTTCCGAAAATCAAATACCTGGAAAACCTTTTTTACCCCAATCTAGCTAGACCCTCACTGGATATGTGGGTATAGGACCCACTGCACAGGGTCAAAATCGGTAGAGGGGGCGGATCAGCTGTTGACTGACTTTGGCCAGTCGCTAGCAACGACGGACGTCGGATCTTGGCCGGGGAGGGGTACCAAAATACTCAACGCACTGTGGTGAACTCATTTGAGGGGTTAGTGTGGCATGCAAGGTGGCAAGCACAGGCGGCAGCAACCATGGCGGGTGGCGGAGCTAGGCCAATGGTGGTGGCACGCTGCAGAGGGGGAAAGTGGAATGGAAGGGGTGGCTAGGTTCTCTGGATAGCGGTGAAGCTCATTGTGGTTTCAGCTTGCACAGAGGTGGCTCACGGCCCAGGTTCGTCGGTGAGGTGGGCGAGCTAGCGGTGCCAGCTGGCTTACACAGAGCACTAGGCTGATGACGGGCTATGACCGAACTAGTGCGTGCAAAAGATAGGGTGTGAGACTGTGAATCCATTACTAGGGTCTTTGGCTGGTAGGGCCGGAAGACAGCTAGCGACGACAGGGAGGCAGGCGGCTATGGGAGCGGTGGCGTGGTAACACAGGGCTTACATGGAGCATTAGAACGACGATAGGCTATGACCAAACTAGAGTGCACAAAATATTGGGTGTGGCACTATGAAGCTCATCGAGCAATGGAGTTGGACGGAAAGGGATCATAAGCGGTGGTGCATCGGTGAGGGTGTGGAAGGTCGTCGAGGCAAAGAAGAAGTTGTTGTGCTCGGGATTGGAGAAGGGTCACTATTTATTCTTTACACATCACTGTTGGCTAATACTACTAGCCAGCAGTGATGTCCAATTATCACTATCGGTCGATGACTTCAGCCGATAGTGATGATAGAGCTGGGCATCACTGCCAGCTCAAGTCATCGACCAGCAGTGATGACATTTATCATTACCGATTCATAAGTCACGGTAGCTAATTTTTGTCGCACGGCTTATAAACTGGTATTGATGCTCTATCATTGCCAACCTATTAAGAACGGGCAGTGTTGGACCAGTATATATGGCCGGTTCTATAGTAGTGCTTACTTAAGAACTATATTTTCTTTAGTTCATAGATGTTGTTTTATTTATTATTAGCGTCCCACTAGTTTATGCCCATCATTCCTGTTTTTACACATACCAAAAGAAGTGCTACTTTGTTTTTGTCAGTCTTATTTTGCTTCATGCGACAATATAAATACGCTAGCAGGTAGATAGAGCAAAACAAGAGATTATGAAGCAATTAAGAAAAACTACTTAAAAAACTCAACTAGGCAGACAGAGGTTCATATTAGTATAGTAATATTAATATATAGGAGATGAGAATCTAACTTTAATTGTGACAATCACCTTCACTAATCAATATATCTCAGAAAACACTACTACGATAGCTAGTGCAATAATTCAACTATCACAAATCTTATTTTGAAGACTATTTTGGGTTCAACTGAATTACGAATCGGATATCTCATTTAAAAGTTTTAGGATTTCGAATATTCAAAATCAACATGTATGGCAGAAATCCGTGAACTTTTAAACAAGATCGACCACGCGTCGAAGTTTGTCGGGCATGCATGCAGCATGTAGCCGCACTAATGTCCAATGGTTTCATTCTAGGACAAAACTAAAAATGCCAGGCAAGAACATTGTACTACTCCAAGTAACGAGGGGCAGCCTTTCGCCTCCTCGCGCACGTACGGCTTCCGTGTCGGCCGGCGATTGCACCCGTTCTGCAGCTGCGCTAGTGCGCTGTGCCAGTATATGCAGAGATCGAGATGGGCTGTGCGCTGTGCCAGCATATGCTGACATTTTATAGGACCTTACACCAAAAAATTTTACGGGGTCTTAATTCATATTTTTTTAATTCAACAGTTCACGTGTGTAGAAAAGAATAAAAACACGCGTCATACCGAAAGAGAAATCTTTTAAAGAAAGGCTCTATAAAATTTCTTTCCGAGATGGATGGGTGTGGTGGCATGGGCCAGCCTAAGTACACTTGTCAAACTGTCATAGATACAAACAAAGATGACTAGCCATCGCCACCTATAAAAAGAAAAGTCAAAAGTCAATCTGCATCTTATGACAGGGAGGCATGCACAAAGAGATCGCACCATAGATTTAATTTAGCTCGCCACCTGAGGAAACCATCACCAAAGTATCGGTGATTGAGCTCTCACCATGCAGAGATACCGAAATTTTCTTCCCCCTATTAAGAGTGATAAAAAATTAACTTCTAAAAAATAGATAAGCTTCAGTTCAATTTTTTTTTCTTGATAAGCATAAACTTGATCATCATCTTTTAACTATACTTTTGGGGTTTTACCAAACAACATAAGAACTTTCAACCTCCAATCAAAAGAAGTAGATCTCGACTGAGGGGCCCATCTGGAAAAGGAGAGTTTCTTTGGATCGAAATTCTTAAAATTTAATTAGTACATATTTGAACTAAACTCATGAGGTTGGGCCTCATAAGCCGCTCCTGTCGGGTGACTCACCAGGCGATCCAGCCGCACCACTGCCAAGCCTCCCTCCCTGACATCCTCCTCTCTCCACCACCACAATCAACTCTAATTACGACAGGGGTAGGTCCGGAGCCACAGCAACCCACCCCTTCCCCCTCTTCCTCCACATGTTTTTGGTGTTCCCCATCCCTAAGTCCGGGTTTCCTTGGCCTCCACCGTGGGCTACTACTCAGTGTCTATGCCAGCTCGATGTTGCTGCCAGTCGTTGGATCTGGTCATCTGGTGCATGATCCGGCTACCTGGTGCTGGATCCTCCATCCTTCCCACTGGCCCCCCTCCCCTCCCCCCCTTCGAACTCGACCCAATCGTCGATGAGGGGACAGCTTGGCCTTGGTGATGACACAAGCTTGTGCCACGCAGGTGCACCGTGGAGCCACGTGCAAGCATCCGAATCTAGGTGGCGGGCATTGGCGTCTATGCTTGATGGGCGGCTCGCACCCCGGCCATCGATCCTCTTTGTTGAAGTGGTGGCTCCTCAGCGAGAAGCCCCCTCCTCCCTAACTAATTCTACTCATCCCCACCAACTAAGCTCGTCCCTAGGCATTGTGATGCTTTGGTCGTTGGCGGGAGGGCTGGTTACGGCTTGTTGGTGTCAGTGACAATCTCTGTCTTGTCTTGCTCCTCTTATGTGGGGAGGGGCAGTTCAAGGTCATTGATGTTGAGTACGCCATGAGACATATGCCCACTAGTGGTCGTGCAGCGAGAGTGTCGCGCCCGATGCGCTAGGAGGTACTCCACCTCCGCACGACCACAGGGGGAGCGGTGTGTTGGCCTAATGGTGGGGGGCATGTGGACTTAGGTCGAGCGTTGTGCACTGAGAGTGCCACATCCGATGCGTTGGGAGGTACTCCACCTCCACATGATGATAAAGGGAGCGGTCTGTTGGCCCAGCAACGAGGAGGTATGTGGAATTAGGCCGAGCATTGTGCAATGAGAGCACCACTCCCGGTGCACGAGGGGTGGTTCACCTCCGCACGGCTTGGCAAACAAGTCCTCATCAGCCTCCTTGTCAGCATGTAGAGGTTTTGTGGTTAGATGTTTTGTTCTTTGTTCTCATTTGATAGTTGCCCTTCAGTGGCCCTTCCCCTTCTTGGCTTTCTTCCCCTTGAGGCGGGTCAAAGGGCACTGAGCTGAGTGGCAACCTGAGAAGCCTAACTCTTTGATGGCTTGATGCGAGCAGTTAGGGCCAATCATGAGTTCTGGGCACGACTTTTTGAGCCAGTTGCATGGTAGAGGGCCACGAACATGTTTGCCTTAGTGTTTCATGCCAGTCTATGATGAAGATGTCTTCATATCCGATTAGCAATGGCAAGAGTGGCTTCCTCACTTATTTGAAGCCGGGTTAGTGAGACCTTTTAGATCTTCCCTCAGATCTCCTCGTTCTCTTTAGTGACAACATTCGGCCAGCCTCCCCATCGACCAGAGCCACTGCCATCAGTCCTCCCATCCAGACGGGTCATCATCGTGCCGAGCTGCCTCACCTCCCTAAGCCACCATCACTGCCACCGCCACTGCCTCACCTCCCCGAGCTAGGTAAGACATCACCACCCTGTTTTTCTCCTCACCTCACACTGCCACCGCCATCAACCCAAGGCCGTTGTCATCACCTCTATGTGGGAGAAATGGATGGACCGGGAGAGGAGTGAGTGAGAGATCAAGATAGAAAGGGGTAAAGGAGAGGGAAAGACATGGGCTGATGCCTACGTGGCCGGTTCAGCCAGAGGGAGAGTGAGAGAGAGAGAGAGAGAGAGAGAGAGAGAGAGAGAGAGAGAGAGAGAGAGAGAGGCCCGAGAGGGAGGGAGAGATTGGGCCGAGCCCAATTCAGTCTAAAGAAAAATCAAGAAAAAAAGGAAAAGAAAAGCTGGCCAATTAGCAGTCGGATAAGCATAGTATTGCACCCAAATGCATAGTCGCATTTTGTAATTTAGTTATAATTTAATTTGATTAATATTTTTTAGTATTTAATCATTCTACCTAGGAATAGTAATTGTTCTTTATGCAAAATAATTTAGTATTTAATACTAGATGCTTAGCAGTAGCATACCAAATAATTAGACCACACATTAGAGTAACCTAATCTAGCATTACTGATCGATTAGACAAACATATAGCGATGACCCAGGTATAATTAGTATATATGTGTGCTTACTAATATATATAGGTATACATACATATACTATACATACAAGTGTATACCATATCTGTATATACACAGGCATACATATATATGCATATGCATACCTGTACATTTATATAGGTATTTATACTCATTTAGGAACACTTACACACGTACGTGTGTGCATATATATATGTGTGTGTGTGTGTGTGTGTGTGTGTGTGTGTGTGTGTGTACACACGAGCAAACCTTATCTTGTTTTACGCGTACATGTACAACAGTCGTAATCGAAATCCTATAGCTAGTAGACGGCAAAACATGACAAATTAGATAATTGATAAGGTTTTCTCTTCAAATTCATAAAATGGTAAATAGTATAACTTGATCTTATTTTTCTAAATCGCCAATAAGATTATATTACTATCAATGAATGATAGTGTTTTAATGAACTAAGTACTAGGATGAGTCACGAAGTTGTTCAAACTTCAACCGCTGTCAGAGTTCATGCTTAGCCTTGCTTAGAGTTTATACCACACATATGTGAGTTACACTCAAATTTCTCACATGGAGAAATTGTGAATGGGTAGCCATTGGGGCAAATGACTGGTGAGTGCATCTTTACAGAAGTGTGTGGGTATGGGCTGAAAGGAGCTAGTGGCTAGGTATGGATTGGGATGAATGATGAGGGTAGAATGGTGCTGTTGATAGGAGAGTCAGGTTTGTAGAAGTTTCACCATGGTCGGTCAAGGACCGAATCCTATGAGCATTCACCAAGCTTACACAGTGCAACCATAGGTTTTGGAGTGGGATGACTCTGGCTAAGTAATTTTCAAAGTTCCAACACTAACCCTACTTAGTGGAGTGGTGGAGAAATCATCTGGGTTAGCGTGGCTAGTGGATCGTAATGTCCTAGAGAATCGGTGGGCCTTCGGGGACCGATATCTCGATAGAGCAGGGGTAACAGCTAGCAAGGGGGCATCCTTGTGAGGAAAGATCATGACCTATCTAGTGTGCAAAAGGGGGTATGCACTAGACATGATAGTCCTACGGGGATGCTCGGGCTGGGTGTCACGTTCTACCATGTTGTGAAACCTATCAGGCTCAAAGTTAGGACTAGAATGGCTCATTGTAAAGGCCTTGTTATGGCACCCTCGTACAATCTTTGTGTCCAGTATATCATCAAAGGTATGTTCATGTCTGATGGGTAAAGTGCACAACCTCTGCAGAGTGAAAACTATTTGAACAGTTATGCTCACAGAATATATTAGGACGAGGTATCTCAGGGATATAGACTTGGGATTCTTTTAAAATGGGAATTGGTGTGAGCCTTGGTAGATGTGAATCATCAAACCCAACACTAATTTCGAGTCTAGTAAAATGAGATTAAGGCAATGGAATAGTAAGGGTGTTGACCCTGATGACTCATGGATAGGAAGGGTGTGTCCCTTAGTGCAAGTAATGTGTTGGCGATGAGAGCCATGATGGCTTAGATAATGACGTGGCTGTTAGTATGAAATATGAATCCCCCTTGATTCAATTTAGGATGGTCATAGTTTATATGCTAAGACATAGGTTTTGGTAATCTATGATAATGATGTTGCAACTTTAGTTGTATGCATCAAAGTAACCTTCGCCTTTCATTGTTAAAGATGTGCATACCATTATCTGCATTTTTGTTGTGGTGACTTGCTGAGTACAGTGGGTGGTACTCACACTTGCTCCATATAAAAAAGCAAACAGAGGAGGAGGATCCTTACACCCATGAGGGATAAGAATACAAAGATAGAACGTTCTAGGTCAGGAACCCCAGTCGTTTGCTTGTGGCATAGCATGGGGCTCCACCACATCACTTTGCTCCTGTTGCTATCTTTTGCACTACTACAGAAACCCTCATCAGTGTCAGTTCAAAATCGCTATCAGTGGTGGGTTTTGAACACTGATGAATCAACACTGATGGTCACAGACCATCAGTGCCGGGTTTGGAACCGGCACTGAAACTCTCTACCAGTGCCAGTTTGTGGATCCAATCGACACTGATAGTACACTTATCAGTTGGCTAATCACATATATATGGAATCAGTTGGCAACTGGCACTAATAGGTGTTTCCCTCCCATTTCAAAACCTGTGGGTTGCCGCTAATACATGCCCATTTTCAAATATTGGCGACTGCCAATAGTATACGATATATTTATAGATACACATATTTAAATTTAATTCATGAGACATCAAGTTTCGTCACAGCATATATACACAAGCCTTCCTAACATATCAAAACTAGAGTAGCAAGCTCAAAAGAGATTCTATCTCTTAAAACGACACAGTATAATGGTCACATAATCCTTATCATTCTACCAAGAAACCATGTGGATGAATTCACGCAGATACAATGCAGTTCAACCAAATGACCTAACTACTCAAGACAATTGAGCTACAAAAATCAGTCTTTCAAGAAACTGATTCCATATATATGTGATTAGCCAAATATCAAAAAGAAAAATTTATAATACATTAACTAGTCTGGACATATGAAACTTCACACAAATGACGAATGGACCACAGTCAGTATTTTTCACTTTTCTTCAAATTAATACGTTCTATGTCAGAACATTCATGAAGACATTAATATATAGCTCACTGGCTACTACATATAGCTGGCCGAGAGATGCATGTGCACAGCAAGCTATTGTAATTGAACAATTACTCTTCCTAATTACAATCTCTTCACTATCTTTCCCAAATTCCTGCTTCCAATTCCTGCTTCCAATTCCTACTACATTATACCTAGGTTATACTAGCTGCATTCTACTTTTGTTCATTGACTCTACTGGGATCCAATAATTATATTGTGGTTCACACATTGCTTAAAGTTCTAGAAAAACTTGTGAACCTATGGTAAACTTCTTGGAGCGTTCATCACAACAGATTCAGTTCAATTCACACAGATGATAATTTCATGAATTTGTTTGGCAATACAAATGGAATTTAACAAGTCTACGAGAATTCACAAAATTTCCACTATATCTTGTGAATTTATGTTAAAATTTCCATTGCCAAAGCACACATTCATGAGCACAAAAATACAAATGAAAAACCTAATTCGATTGCCACCATGCGACTGTGGAGCACACATCCATTTTACAGTACCTCTAATTTGCCCTAAACCCACATACATGAGCATCATCCATCCATCCATCATCCATGAGCATCAAAATCTCTCAAATTTGCACACAATTTGACCTAAAATGTGGAGCACACATCCATTTTACAGTACCTCTAATAGACTAGAACATTATCATGGAGACTTAGAGCATGATGACCTAGAGGACAGGACTGTGGCAATGGAGATCACTACGTGAAGAGGTCATACTATATCACAGTCAATATGATTATCTGTGATGATTTTTGTTCCTATCATACTATTCTTTCATGTTTTATATGTGGTGGATATGATTATCATGATAGAGTAGTTTCCTCATAAAAATTAAGAGTATTTTAAGTCCTTCCAGCAACTGCACCTACATAGGTTTTGATCATTGTTTGGTAGGTCTGTCAAAGTAGGGTGCCATCATTTATCTTAACCAAATAGTATGGATGTCAAACATCTACAAGTATAGTGTTGGTTTAATTAACAAAGCTATCAAAATAGTTTTGGGATTTGGGGCATGGAGTTGGGCGCCGGGGCATTGGATGCCACCCAACAAACAAGAGTCTCATAGGGATGTGATTACCAAATTGTTACTTACTTATGTCACTAGGTTTCTATCAGTGATGCCAAAGCTTACTAGAGTTTAGTTGAATATGGATCCTGATCCACTATATATTGTTAGAGGGAAAATGGTTGTAAAACATATAGTGGATTGTCTTTTATTAAATTTTTTAATCGAAGATTCACAAAAAAATATAGTGCTGAATTTGCATGTTTATTCCTGTTGTAGATCATGGCAGCTACCGCTAGTAACACTTCTAGTTTTAACTTGCGATCGATTCTTGAAAAAGACAATGTTTCTGGAACAAACTTTATTCAGAAATCTAAGAATTGTCCTCAAACAAGAGAAAAAGGAATATGTTCTAGAGGTTCCCTTTCCAAATGAACCAGCTGATAATGCATCTGTCACAGAAAAGTGGGGTTATGAGAAGCACAATAATAATGTACTTGATGTTAGCTGTCTCATGCTTGCCACAATGAATTTTGAGCTTCAAAAGCAATATGAGAATATGGATGCTTAGAATATGATTGTGGGAATATGTGGCATGTTTGAGAACCAAGCTAGGGCTAAGAGATTCAACACCTCAAAGTACTTATTTGCGTGCAGGTTGGCAGAAGGAAGCCCAGTCAGTCCTCATGTGATCGAGATGATTGGTTACATTGAGAGCCTAGAAAAACTTAGTTTTCCCCATAGCCTTGAGTTATCTATGGATGTGATTCTCTAGTCTCTCCATGCGATCTTTGAATCGTTCATTTAGAATTTTTATATGAATAGCATGGAGAAAAGCATAGCTGAATTGCATGGGATGCTAAAGACTGCTGAGGAAAACATTAAGAAAAGCTCTAGTCATATGATGATAATTCAGAAGAATAGTAAGAAGATAAAACGCAAGGCCAAGGGTAAGACTTCAAATGAGATCTCAAGCTCTAAGTTGAAACTTGTTGAAAAATCCAAGGCTGACCCTACTGTTTCTGATGCTTGCCACCACTGCCATAAGCTTAGCCATTGGCAGAGAAACTACAAGCTATACTTGGAAGAATTCAAGAAGAAGGGAAGTAAGACTTCCACTTCAAGTATAAATGTTATTGAAATATGAGATATGAACCGGAAAGTGTCCCGGATTATGAGGCCTATGTAAAACATTTGACATCTGATAAGCTCACTCCCAAATTAGATAAGTGATCTTTGTAGGGTATCTTAGGAAAACTAAAGGATATTATTTCTATAATTGGGAAGAAGGCAAAGTGTTTGTCACCTAGAATGGTGTTTTTTTTGGAGAAAGAATTTCTCTCATAGAAAGTTAGTGGGAGTACAGTGCTACTCTAAGAGACTCGGGAACAATCAGAAAATATTTCAGCTCGTACTGAATCACAACTGGATGTTGCAGAACATGTTGTGGAGACACCAGCCCCACGTTGATCGGAAATGGTCACGCGTGCACATGAGAGGTTTATGGCCCTAACTATGGAGCAGTGCGACATATTATTGTTATACAATGATGAAGCTATGACCTTCTTGGAAGCAATGGTGGCATAAGACTCTGAGAGATGGCTTGGAGCCATGAGATCCGAGATTGAATCCATGCATGATAATCAAGTTTGGAACTTGGTTGGTCCACCTAATGGTGTTAAAGTAGTTAAGTGCAAACGGCTTTTTAAGAAAAAGATAGACGTTGATGGAAATGTTCATATATATAAGGCACGATTGATAGCGAAAGGTTTCAGGCAAACTCAAGGTGTTGATTATGATGAAATATTTTTGCACATCACAATGCTCAAATCTATCTGGATCATCCTAGCAATTGTTGCGTATTATGACTATGAGATATGGCAAATAGATGTCAAAACGGCTTTCCTCAATGGAAACCTAAGTGAGTATGTGTAAGTGACACAGCCTAAAGGTTTTATCGATCTGAAAAATTCTAGGAAGATATGCAAGCTGCAAAAGTCCATCTATGGACTAAAGCAAGCTTGTGGGAGTTGGAATCTTCATTTTGATGAAGTGGTCAAAGGGTTTGGCTTCATCAAGAATGAAGAAGAGCCTTGTATTTACAAAAAGGCTAGTGGGAGCATACTTGTGTTTCTGGTCTTATATATAGATGACATATTATTGATCGGAAATGATATTCCAATGCTTTATGTTGTCAAATCTTCGTTGCGAAAGAGTTTCTCAATGAAAGATCTAGGAGAGGAAACATACATATTGGGTATAAAGATCTATAGAGATAGGTCGAGAAGACTTATCGGATTAAGCCAGAGTAGATACATCAAAAAGGTATTGAAAAGGTTCAATATACAAAATTCCAATAAAGATGTCTTGCCAATGTCATATGGCATCACTCTTAGCAAGAGTCAGTGCCCTTCGACACCTGATGAGCTCAAGAGGATGATTGTGATCTCGTATGCTTCCACTATCATGTCCATCATGTATGCCATGCTTTGTACATGCCCGGATGTTTCATATGCTCTAAGTGTTACGAATAGATACCAATCAAACCTGGGTGAAGTTCACTGTGTAACAGTAAAGAATATCCTAAAGTACTTGAGAAGAATTATGGATATGTTCTTGGTCTATGGAGGTGAGGAGGAGCTCGTTGTAAATGGTTACATCAATGCTAGCTTCCACACTGAGAAGAATGATTTAAGATCGTAATCTGGTTTTATGTTTTGCCTCAATGGATAAGCAGTGAGTTGGAAGAGTTCCAAGCAAGAAACGGTGGCCGGTTCCACGACAGATTCTGAGTATATCGTAGCTTCTAAAGCTGCAAAGGAAGCTGTTTGGATCAGAATATTTGTTTTCGAGTTAGGTGTGGTACCTAGTGCTTTTAGTCCATTAGATTTCTATTGTGACATGTAACACCCTAAATTTTCAATTTTTGCAATAGTTTAAAATTTTGCTACAATTAAATAGGAGTTGTAATTTTTGTTCAAATACAAGGAAAATAATTTCTAAATTTAAATTGTCATAGGTTATATTTATGTTTGATGCATTCGAGTTATCGTCGTTGCAATAGGTTTTTATGTGTGGAAAAGGTTTGCATAATTTCGCTAGGTGGCGCTCGTATAAAACTCTTTGCAAAAATCACTTTAAAATAAAAAGAAAAGCAATTTCAAAATTCCCTAATCTCTCTCGGGCCAAAACCTCCTCTAAACCCGGCCCAAAAAAGCCTCCCTCTCTCCCCTTCCGAGCTGCCCTTTCCCTCCCTCTCCCACTTAGGCCTAGCCCAGCCACTTTCCCCGCGCCCCCCTCTTTCACGCTTTGGGCCGAGCAACCCGGCCGAGCCGGCCTGCCCTGCACCCAAGCCGCTTTCCTCCCGCCCCTCTCTCTGCTGCATGGGCCCGGCTGGAGCCATACCACAACCGAGCCGCCCCGCCGTGCCGAGCCGTCGGCTCCCCTTCTTCCTCCTCTCTCCATCGTTTCCACCCCCAAATTCCGCTGGCAATTCAAAATCGGATGCCTCACGGAGCCATTTTTTGCCGATTAAAGGCCGCGCCCATGATCCTTGCCTCCCCCATCAAGTGCTCCCACCCATTTCCCCCATCTCCCTTCTTTATCCCCCTATATTGCTCAACCAAAGTGGGAACCACCACCTTTATTAACATTGTAGCTGCCGACCGTTTCTTCGAGCCCTGGCCGATTCACTCTTCCTCTCGCATACATAAGCTGCCCTTCACCTTCTTGGTGAGGTTCCGCACACTTTCCACCCACCCTCGCCCCTTTTCCTGCTTGAATTTGCCGTCAACGATGCTTTCTTCCCCAACTACGATGAGTTGCTCCGCCGCTTCATTCGCAGTCATCGAGCTCTCATTAACCAAACTGATCCCCTCACCATGTGCACAGGTGCTCGTGGATTCCTTTGTGCCAGTCGTCGACCTCTCTCCACCGTTGGAAGCCGCCCGCGCTGTGCCCGAGCTCCTCCGGTCGCACCTCTCCGTCGCCCAACCATCCTGACTCCTCTCCAGCGTCATTTTCGCTTGGGGTGAGATCACCGTCACCTCCTCTCTGTTTTCCGCTGCTCATCGGCGAATTCCGACCACTGGAGTGTCATTCCAATCGCTCTCCAGCCACCCTGCCGCCATGCTCAAGCCGCCGGTGCCCTTGGTCCATGGTGGACCGATGGACCGAGACCCCCCCCCTTCAGTTCACAGCCATGGACCTGGTCCACTTTCCTTTTTCCTCTTTTTCTATACAAAAGTAATTCTTTTCTCGCTTTATGTCATCAACATGTGCAATAATCAAGATTTTTAGTATAAAAATTAATCGCTTTATTCCTAGAAATTAAGTAAATTTTGCAGAAAAGCCGCTAGAACTTCAAAAGCATATAACTTTTTGCTCGTAGCTTCGAGCTGAGCCATTTTAGCGCTCAAGTTCTCATAGAGACGTGTAGAATCTTTTTATAGGGTTTTTACCTAATTTTAGTATTGTTTGGCATACTGTTCTTAGTAGTTTTTCTTGTATGAGTTTTTGGTGTGTCGATTAGGAGGTGAGCAGTTTGTAAACCTACAAGATCAAGCTTTTGAAGACTTCGAGCAACCTTCAGCTGAAGGCAATTGTCCCTGAACATCTTGCTCCTATTTTAGGATTTATATATAGTTATTTGTCCTTTATTTCATGCCTTTCTAAATTGGAATCCCATGTTAGGGTTTACTAGATTATGTATGATTACCCTTGTCGTTGTTGATTGAGTCGTGGGATATGAAGGGTAGATATGCTAGTTGTTGTTATGGTTGGGGTAAATGTCAAATTTGACTAATTTTTATACAACAAGAACCGAGTCTGGTAATTTTTGTAGTAACATGGTATAGGGATCCTAACAGGATGGTTGTGTTATGATGGTGCGGGAATGCACGTGTGCGGGGAATGGACAGCTGGTTTGTGGTTGTTTCTATGAGGGATCCTAAGGACCGGTTCTTGAAGCCTGTAACCAAGTTAAATCGCACAACCACGAGGCTTATGTGGCTAGTGCTTAGCTAATTAACTAGCCACCCCTCCATGGGCACCAGTGGACAGCTGAGTGGCACGAAAGGGGGCTTCTGCAGTGATGGAACCACTGTTAGCGGTGAGAACTTAGTTGGGTACCTACAAGTCGGTGGAAGCTTTGCAAAGGCATTGTAATGAGACCCCGATTCCACACCCCAGAATCATGACTCATGAGGAAAGCTGTGCAAACTCTACAGAGTACCAAACTGATCGATCAGCCGTGCTCACGATCAAGAGCGGAATTGTAACACCCTGATTTTCAAAATTTACAACTTTTTAAAATTTTCTAAGATTATTGAATAGCTTCACCAGTAGAGTAGGTTTAAAACCTATTTTCTTAATCAATCAATCAATATAGGTTAATATTTTGTGTGCATTGCATGCTGAGTTTTGTTAGGAGCCAGGTAAATGCATTAGAGTTCTTTTTCATTTTCTTTTTCTTTGGTGTTTTGAGTGAAAAAGATTTTGAAAAGGTTTTTACAAAACTCAGTAGTGAATAAGTTAAGGATCTTAATTGTTGGAATTCAAAGTTCTTGAATTCATCATCTATTCAATCCTTTATCATACCTGATCCTTCTCCAGGTTAATTCAAATCTTATCCAAATTCTTGTTTAAAGTCAATCTCTCCTCTTTCTCAAATTTTATCCAAAATCTAAATTCAAATTCCTTATCTAGTCCTATTCTTGTTCAACCTCATCTTTTTCGTTTCTCTTAAATTCACTCCGAACACAATACAAATTCAAATCATATTCAAATTTCTCCGTAAAAGTTTCTTTTCTAAACCCTAGATATACCTAAAATGTCTTTGGGCTCAATCTTGCTCAAGTCCAAACCCTTAGCCAAGTCTTCTAGATGGCCCAACAAAGGATCCACAAAATCTGCAAATTTTCGCAGAGTCCTGCACGGCCTCATCTTCTCATGAAGTTTCAGAGTTCAAAACGGCATCAAATGCAAATCTTGACAAAAGTTGTAGGTATCGTCAAGAGCTTCGATTTGAACCTATGTAAGTCCTCTTTTGGATAATGGAACTAAGAGTTATGGCTCCCGAAATCAGTGCTGCCAGATAAGTCTGAGTTCAAATAGTTTATCTTGTGGCGCATTTTTTGAAATCAAGATGGCGTTTTCAGAAGTTCCAATGACTACCAAAGTTGTAGATCTTTTCGAGTACTACAATTTAGAATCAAGAAACGTCCAATTTGGAGTCTGGACGATAGAGATATCATCCTCAGAATACAGAGCCACGAAAAAGTAAATCGTAACCGACTCGAACTCGAATCCGATCCGTGTTTGGTTTGGACTCCATCTCAACCAGTCGCCCCCAAGGCCAACTCCAACAGAATCCCCAAAATTGCATATTCGGGGTGCTACAGTACTTTTTGCGGTCTACTGTAGCATCTTGTATCCCGTGATACAGTGTTGCGGAGAGAGGAGCTGTGAATTTGCGGAACACTGTAGCATCCGTAATAGTGTAGTAGTACTGTGCAATACTGTTTACAGAGGCTGCCAGTGGGTCCAGAGGGAGGAAAACACTGTTAGGTTACTGTAGCAGTACTGTAGACCGAGGCTGCCAGTGGGTCCGGAGGGAGGAAAAAGAGTAGTAGAAGGTAAGAAATAGGGTAGCTGTTGGAGATGAAAAAATAGAAAATGCGGTAATAGTGATAGGGGATGTTGTAATAGTATTTTTAAGGATGAAAATTTGATGTGGCTGTTGGAGATAGTCTAACCCTATATATATGAGTTTCACGCCCTATCATACCCCTATTCCACGCCCCCAAGCCCTAGAAGTCGCTGCTGCGCTGCCCGTGCATCACCGGAGCGCCACCGTCGCTGCCTGTGATGCGCTACTTCGTCTTCTCCGTGAATTCTCCTTTCTCGACCATCAAAGCAAGGTGAGGACCCCTTATTCTCCTCCCTTACTACTATTTTAGCATCATACTAAGTCCCTAGCCAAGCCCTAGCCCTGGCCAAAGCCCGATCTACGCCACCACGGTCGTCACCATTGCGGACAGCCACGAGACAACCGCGTTGTAGCCGATTGGCATCGATGTTCCCAACCGACCAGAGGTCAAATCACCAAGCCCTTTCACCAGTGCATGTCCCATGACGTTCCCCACGCCCTCACCTACCGGTTCGGCCAGTAGAGCAGCCAAACTACCACAATCAAGGTCGACATACCTGTTGTCCAGTTTCTGGACGCGTTCTGCACACGCACCGAATTTGCATTCGCTTCCCCCATCAATCCGAAAGCCGTATGGATGCACCAACCGCGTCACGGTGTGTCCCATGGAGTCTTCTACGTTACCCTAGGAGCCCATCCACGTTTATGCTGCGACATGACCAGGACGCTCTTGCCAACCACAGCACATCGCAGCCTTCACCCGTCTCAGCTATGCTGATCGTTCTTCTTCTCAGTGGATGATCTACCAAAACTCATGCTATAGCATTGTGTTCCTGGGTTATATGAGCATCTTTGTTCAAACGGTTTCATAAATTTGATAGCCAATCTCCTAGAACGCGAGTGTTTTCGTTCCTGCATCTGTTCGCGGTCACCACCAAACCTAGCAGCAATCATCGTTGTTTTGCCACTACCTCGGATGACCCCTTCCAAAACCAACCATACCGTTGAATTAGTCTTTCCGCGTTCTACACCATGCTTCCCTCGTTTCATTGAAACAACACCGAAGCAAACATCGATGTCTGTGGCAACATGCCCGATCGCCATCTTCGACGAAACCCGAACCACCACTGCTATATAGAGTGACCAGTAGTATCCTTAACCTAGAAGCGCAACCTTCGGCCTTTTTGATCCATCACAGGTGGTCGATACTAGATCTTCGCGTATCCCTTCTTTAATCCAAGATGGTACTTGCATAGCATGCCAAGTTAGCACCACATCATTCTTCTTAGCCTAGTCAGCAAAGTCTGGTCTGCCCTACACTTCTTGAACCATGCATTATGATGTTGTCAAGCCTGACACAACGATTTTGCAATAAAGCCTTTCCCATAGGAAGACAGTTCAGGAAAATCAGCATTTCCTTTTCAGTCTAATCCATCTTTCGAAAGATGTTCTCTTTTCATCTTAACTCCAATTTAGACAATTCTTGCGTCTAAACATTTCTAAAATCATCCCTATCCAAACATAGTGTTTTAAAAGTATTTTAATGATGTTTTGTATGTTGTTCTTAGTGTTTTTCTTTGTGTTGTTTGTCGGTAGTTCTCGCGATTAGTCGATAACGTTCTGGAGCAGTTCAAGTGACTTCAAGACCATGATTTTGACAACACTGAGCAGCATTGGGAAAAAGGCAAGTGTCCTTGATCATATTGAACCTATGTTTTTAAATGTTTTGGTTTTAATAAACTGCATGCAATGTCTGTCAATATGATGGGTAGTCACCTATGTTAGAGTTTTTCCTATATTTTTCCCTTATCGTCCTTTGGAACCTAGATGGTTTATGGTTAGGTGTCTTTTGTGGGTAGATTGCTTAGCCATACTTTTGGGATACTGGGAAGTGTCATAAGCTTGACTAATGAACATATGCAACAATGGTAGATAAATTGTTAATGGTCTAGAAACATGGAACCTTAGACCTTGAGCAAAGTGGTTATGATGTTGGTTTAGTGTTTGTTCAAGTAACCTAAGTAAGGACCGGTTCGTGGAGCGACAACCCAAGAAGTAACATACCAACTACGAGGCTAATATGGGTAAGGCGTGACATACTGATTAGAGTCTATCCAGTGTGTGTTGGGTCAGCACAAAAGAGGGCTTCTGGGTAGGAGCTTAGGTTGCGTAAATCCTAGCGGTGAAACCTAGTGGGCAGACACATACTGGATTAGTCTCTGGTTAGTGAAAAGTGTCATACAGTGATTCTTGGTGGCATACCACTATCGTGTGTTAAGTGTCTTACAAACACGGCAACATGGAATTTACTAACTTGTGGGAAAAGCTGGACAACCTCTGCAGAGTGTAAAACTTTTATAACAGCCGTGCTCACGGATATGAGAGACTTGGATCCTCACATGATTAGAGGGTGTTGGTTATGGTTCTAGTACAGGGAGTACTAGATGGTTGTGGTTATGGTTCTGGTACAGGAAATACTAGATGGTTGTGGTTATGGTTCTGGTACATGGAGTACTAGATGGTTGTGGTTTTGGTTATAGTACAGGGAGTACTAGACGGTTATGGTGTGCAAGGTGGGGAGCCTTGTATGCTGGGTATTGTACTATATGAGTTACATTCACTCAATAATTTGCTTATGTTTTGAGTCCAAATATGTTTTCATTACTCGCATTTACGCAAATATACCATGTGTTAGCCTATTCTTGGTATAAGCCTGCATATCATTACTTTCCCACACTTGCTGAGCGTGTCATGTGCTCACACTTGCTATTTTCCCTATACCATGCGACATGTATGCTGCTGCTCAGTGAGTGAAGATGTTCAAGACTATCAAGATGAGGTTGTGACGTTCTAGGTGTGTGTGTCCCGGTCAGTTGCCTGCGGTGTTGTTGGGCACCAGTGCTTCTGTTCCGCTGCAGATATCTTCATAGAAGCAATATATGTCAATTGTTGTAAGAGTTTAACTTTATTTATTAAAAGTATTGCTTTTGTTGCTTCACCTGTGACGTCCTAATGTGTGTTGGACATCCTGGGCACACATAAGGCGCATCTGGTTTTGGCCGTTAAAACCGGGTGTGACAAGGATTGGACTTCTTCTTGATTAGTTGGGATTAGAGTTTTGGGTATGGATGGTCAGGTAGCCGGGTAATGGAATTACCTGGTGAGTTTTGATAGTCGGATGGAATTCGATAAGTTGTTCTTCTTATTTTCGTTGTGTCCTCACACTTAGTAAATAGGATACCTATTATTGTAGTTATAGGTCATAGTTGTTTAGTGCAGTTAACCAGTGTCTAATATTTTCTTGACTTAAGCCACATAGCATGATTTTCATACACTTGCGGAGTACATTATGTACTCACACCCGTTGCTCCCCTTTTTTGCATCCTTCTGATGTTTAGAACCTATCAATGAAGCTGCATCCTTTGGTGAAGACGACTTCGACCCGGAGCTCCTTTTCTAAGCTGGTGTGACCCCGGTTGACGCATGTGTGTAGCAAAAATGGTCCTATTAGGCTATGATTATGATTTTGATGATTAATGACAATATAGTCAATAAGACTAACATGTTTGTCAAGAATATATGTTAGTAGGTCTCATGGATGCAATACATGAAGAAGCCACCACAGTCAGAACAAAGTTGGACTGAATTAGAGAAGTCCCAGGAAGATTTACCTCACCGGATAGTCCGGTGGTCTGGGTGTTTGAACTCACTAGAGTATAATTGTTAAATGGGAGAGAGGCCTGAACACCTCACCCGAAGGACCTGTGTTTGAGCAGAGTGCTCACCGGAGCAATTCTTCTAGAGAAGGTGTTGTGCTGAAGAATATACCTCACCGGATAGTCCGGTGATCAGAAGGATGAATGCATCGGAGCATTATTACCAGAGAATGATGCAGTCGCTGAAGATCGAAGGTTCAACACATCGGATGGTCCAGTGAGAATGGAATGAACACTGAACAATACACCAGACAATGAACAATGCAAAGAAATAGAACGAAGTTCAAGGCAACGGATGGTCCGATGATGAAGGCTGTGTAACACCAGAGCATTATTTCTAGAGAGGGTTGCAATGGCTCGATTGGCTAACGTTAACTCACCAGATAGTTCGGTGATGGAGTGATGTGCACCAGATGAATACACCAGAGCAATTTACACAAAGAGGAAGGAAAGGCTCGGATGGCTCAAGGTAACTCACCGAATAGTCCGGTGACGAAGATGAAATATACACTGGAGTGTCCGGTGTTTACAGAGGTTTAAGTGGGATTCCAACGGCTAGTTTGTGAGAGTGTACTCACCGGATGATCCTGTGTTAGTACTACTGTTCTCACTGTATTATCCGGTGTTAACAGCTTTTTAGAGCTGTTGGGTTAATGGCAAGTGTGCGGGTTTGAGGCTATAAATACCCCTCCACTTGGCCACTTGAAGGTGTTGGAGTCCAAAGAAGTTCATGTACACCTGAGAAGATGTCCAAGCCACCAAAGTGATCATTTAAGGCAATTAAGCACACCATTAGAGAGTGATTAGTGCTTATAGGCCTAAAGAGAGTGTTGCTAGGTGATTGCTCCTAAAGAGTGGATCAAGGAGTGATCCAACCATGTACCAAGGGGTATGCCGGCACCTTAGAGTCTTGATAACTCATTGGCAAGCTTGTTGACCCTCTAACTTGGTGTGGAGCAACGGCAAGGCAATTGTGCAGGTACGCAGAGACCCTTGCGTTGGTGGCTCAAGCTCCGAAGTGATCACGACGATAAGAAACTAGAAGAAAGGCTAGTGGTGAGACTTTGCCTTAGTGGCTTGGTGGCCCATCCACGTGGAGGCCTTGTCTTTTGACTTGGTGTCTCAAGAGCCTTGACCAGGTACCAACCGGGAGCATAACCTTTGTGGAGCTCCAGCATGGACTAGGGGTGGCATTCATGTCATCGATACCACTGGAAAAAATCCCTTGTGCCGAGTTTGTTCTCTCTACCTTATTTATGTTCCCGCATTTACATTCTTGCAATTTACCTTCTTAGATAGGTTGCAAGTGCTTTGATCGGTAGAGTAGACACACTAGATAAACGTAGAGCACATTTAGATAGAAATTGATATAGGTTCATCTTAAGTTATTTTTTGAGCCGAAATAGTTCTAAATGTCCTAATTCACCCCCCCCCTCTTAGGACGCCATCGATCATTTCACTGTGGAAGATGGAAGCCCCTCTGGCGCTAGAGTTTTCTTTCACGTTTTGTTTTTCTTCTAGACTCTCAGATCCTTTTGTGATAAGTTATGTTGTTATTGTAATAATGGCACTGTGATGATACATTGATGATGTAACGTATGTATGAAAACTTGATCCTAGCATATATGCATTGTACCTGCTTTTGTTCCATTAAAATTGAGTGTTACAAGATAATAATGGAGTCATTGCACAAGCCAAAGAATCTAGGTCGCACCAGAAGTCCAAGAACATATTACGACGCTATCACCTCATCCAAGAGATCATAGATACAGGTGATGTAAAGATATACAAAGTGCATACGGATTCGAATATTGCTAATCCATTGACGAACCTGTCTAAACACCAGTGCATTCACTCCTTTCCGCATTAGATCATTCCGCACCGCCGGCCATCGCATTCATACCCATTTATTTCTCAGGCGAACATATTCCGGATCATCCCCTCGGCCGAATCTCTAAAAACGGGTCCCCCAGGATCCCTGCGACAGGAGTTCACCCTCCGACAGCAGGCGCGCCAGGTAGGGGGGAAGCATCCCTGAATCTGTTTGTTTGTTTTCTTCCGCAGAAAAAATGGCCGGTGGTCATCGCCTCCAGCGTTCCGGCTCCAGTTCCAGCGGGGAAATGCAGCCCCTCGTACAGGAGGCCCCAGTCGCTGCTGCATCACAGCAGCAGCCACGATCTGCACACGCGGCATTCCCCTCCCAAGGGGACCAGGGCGCTGGGCCCAGCAGGGTCGCCGCCGCCATCGCCAGTGCACCATCCGACCCCCAGCCGGTGGCCGAAACTCCTGCCGCCAGGTCCGCGTCTGGACAGCGCCGGGTGCCTCTCCGGCGTAGACTCGCCTTCGACGAGGCTAGCCCCGGGAGCGCGTTGCTTGCAGTGCACGCTCTCCTCAGGCATCCACCAGTCCAGGCGGCGGGGGAAACCCCGAAGGGCCGCTGGCTCCAGGAAGTCGCTGCCCTGGTCGGAACTGCCCGCCGCCAGGTGCTGGCCGAGAGTTCTCGCGCCACCACCTAGCGTGGCGCCGCTAGGACTGGCCCATCATCAAGTGGCGTTCGCGCTGGCCGGGGGGCCTTCAGGCGGAGCGCAGCCCCCCTGGCCGCTTCCGGAACCCAGGACCTCCGCTTGCACCTCAATGAGCGGAGGGGCATTGAAGACGCGCGCGTCACTCTCGAGCGCCAGCGGGAGACCCGGCAGGAGGCTGAAGCTAAGGACTAGGCTTCCTCCTTGCCGGCCCATGACAACCGGGGCTCCCTGGCTCACCGGCGTTCGCCGCCCAAGGGTGCTGCATGCGCTGCAGGGTACGGCACTGGGTGTCGTGCCTTCGCCAGTGAGCTCCACCGGGTCAAATGGCCCACCAAGTTCCGTCCCGAGCTGACAGAGAAGTACGACGGGTCCATCGACCCCATCGAGTTCCTCCAGATATACACCACCGCTATCCAAGCGGCTGGTGGCAGTGAAAAGGTGATGTCTAACTACTTTCATGTTGCCTTGAGGGGCTCTGCCCACTCTTGGCTTATGAACTTACCCCCAGGATCTATCAGCTCCTGGGATGATCTTTGCCACTAGTTCGTGGCTAATTTTCAGAGCACATTCACGCACCCCGGCCTGGAATGCGACCTCCATGCCATCAAACAGCAGGAGGAGGAGACGCTGCGGCGCTTTATTCAGCGCTTCAGCCAGGTCCGCAACACTATCCCATGTATAACCCCCCATGCTGTCATTGTCGCTTTCCGGCAGGTTGTCCGCGATGAGCGGATGCTCGAGAAGCTAGGCATGCACGAGGTCGAGACCACCGCGGAACTTTTCACGCTGGCCGACAAGTGCGCCAAGGCGGCGGAAGCTCGGGCTTGGCATGTTCCGCGCCCTGAGCACCCCGCCGCCAATCAACCAGGTCCTTCCCGCTCCGACAGGCGGGAAAAGAAAAAGAGAAGGAGGCGTGAGGCCGTCCCCGTCAAGCCGGCCCAGGGCCCCGCCCGTGGGCCGGCCCAAGAGCCCGACCGCTGGCAAGCACACCGGGCGGCTGCCGACAGACGACCTGCGCCAGCGAGAGCTCCGGCCCGAGCCCCTCCTAGGGCTCCGGCTCCCACAAGGGCTCCAGCTCCCGCCAGGGCTCCCGCTCCAGCAAGGGCCCCCGCGCCTGCCAGACCAGATGGCATGACCTCACGGAGTGCCGCACGGTCAAGGGCCTCGTCGAGCAGCGCCAAAGGGACCGCGACGAGCTCCACAGGGGTGGAGACGATGAAGCTGCCCCCAACAACACAGAACTCGGCTTCCAGGAGCCTGAGCACACCGTTGCCTTCACCGACGGAGGTGCGTACACGCCCTCCTCCCACCGCAGTGTCAAAACCATGCGGCGTGAGGTGTGCTCGGCGACCGATTGAAGAGGCCGCGAGGCCTCTGAAGTGGTCGAGCGCACCAATCACGTTCAGCTTGGCCGACCACCCCACCAGTACTGCAGGCATGGGGCGACGACCCCTGGTAGTGTCCCCCACCATCTGCAATGTGAAGGTCAGCAGGGTGCTGATCGACGGGGGAGCAGGCCTTAACCTCCTCTCCAAGAAGGCTTTCGAGAAGCTGCAGGTGCCCTCTAGGCGCCTAAAGCCGTCGCTCCCATTTTACGGGGTGACGCCCGGGCACTCCCTGCCCCTCGGGCAGGTCGAGTTGCCTGTGACATTCGGGAGCCGGGACAACTTCCGGACGGAGATCGTCATCTTCGACGTCGTGGAGCTCCCCCTCCCCTACAATGCCATCCTCGGGCGCCCGGCGCTGGCTCTGTTCATGGTGGTCACGCACTACGCGTACCTCACGGTCAAGATGCCGGGCCCAGCGGGCCCCATCTCCGTGTCCGCCGAGACCAGCAGCGCCGCCTCCTGCGCCAAGCAGTTATACTCGGCCTTGGTCTCAGCCCGAGCTGAGGTCGAAGGTCATCCAGGGGGCCCGGGACCCTCTACATCCAAACCCCAACTCACTGCCGACGCCTCCGTTCCTACGAAGGAGGTCGTGGTGGGCGAAGGCGCCTCCCAGGTCGTCCGAATCAGCGGTGACTTGGGCGGTAAATAGGAAAGCGCGATCGTCACCTTCCTCCAAGCTAACGTCGACGTGTTTGCATGGCAGCCGTTCGATATGCCCGGGATCCCTAGGGAGGTGATCGAGCACCACCTGGCTGTGCGTCCGGACGCACGCCCGGTGAAGCAGAAGGTCCGGCGGCAGGCGCCCGAGCGCCAGGAGTTCATCCGAGAGCAGGTCAGCAAGCTGCTTGATGCCAAATTTATCCGAGAGGTCCTCCACCCCGAGTGGTTGGCAAACCCAGTTATCGTCCCGAAGGCTAACGGCAAGCTTCACATGTGCATGGACTACACCGATCTAAACAAGGCTTGCCCCAAAGATCCTTTTCCTTTGCCCCGCATAGATCAAATTATAGATGCAACAGTGGGATGTGATCTTTTGTGTTTTTTAGATGCAAACTCTGGTTATCACCAGATTCGCATGGTCGTAGAGGATGAAGAAAAAATTGCTTTTACCACTCCGGTGGGGACTTATTGCTATGTGTCGATGCCTTTTGGTTTGCGCAATGCTGGGTCTTCTTTCCAGCGTGCTATCCGCATCACCCTTGATTCGTAGTGTCAGAGGATTAACTCCTGTCGCAGGGATCCCGAGAGACCCCTTTTTAGAGATTCGGCCGGGGGGATGATCCTGAATAAGTTCGTCGGAGAAATAAATGGAAGTGGAGATAAATGCAACGACCGGTGGTGGGGGATGATCGACCTAGTGCAAAGGGAAGTAAATGCACCGGAGTTTAGACAGGTTCGGGCCGCACGGGGGCGTAATACCCTACTCCTGTATGGATGCAATAACCTTCCTTGAGGGGGATCCCTCAGGGATATGTCTGGTTACAAGAATATATTGTCTAACTAAGAGCTTGAGGCTCCTTGTTCTAGCTCTGCTCAGGCTTGCTTGCAGTGTTCTTCATCTAAGTGTGGTTCATCTAAGTGTGGCACGGTCGATTGCTTGGGCTTATTCTCTCCTCCGATGTTTCGATGTTTCGATCGTTGTCTGATTTTTCGATGTCCGATCTTTTCTCCTCTCTGTATGCCCATCCTTTTATGCACTCGCCGGCCACGACATACCCCGAACGGGAAAGAAGGGGCACAAGTTCCAAGACGCCACGACTGAGAAAGGCGTCATCATTTCCTCTGGGCGAAGTGACAGGGGCGGTGGAAAAACGCGGCGCGCGCCCGGTCACTCGTCACTGTGGACGCCCTGGCGACGGGTGCCGTTGAGAGGGCCCACCGAGCAGCCACAGAGGCACCCGATGTGCCTGCCCTGTCTTGTTCCTCTGCCATGGCAGGGTGGCAGGTGGAATGCCTTGATCCTGGCAACGTTATCTCGAGATACACCGGATGATACGGGACGGGACCTGTGCAATTAATGGCCCCACGCCTCTCTGCCAAAGCATGGCAGGGACTGACACTGCAGCGGGAGCAGTTGGGGATGTCAGGATGTCAGGCTGCGCACGCCCATTAAATGCGGCCTCGGACCTCTGACTGGTTGACACCTCATCGGCGGGCCCCTCGGGGGCCCTTCTGGGTCGTCGGGGCACCGAGTGCTCGGGGGTACTGTTCACCTCCCCGAGCACTCTCGCACGAACCTTCGGGGAACCGAGTGCTCGGGGGCTGCCACGTGCAACCCCGAGCACTCTCTCCCGAGCACTTTTGCACTGACCCTCGGGGAACCGGGCGCTCGGGGACTGCCGCACGCAGCCCCCCGAGCGCTCTCTCCCGGAACTTAGCTCTTCTGATCAACGGGGGACTAGGGTGCTCGGGGGAGAGTGGGCACCTCCCCGAGCACTTTCTTCCCGGTACTTGGACTCTGCGGGTCATCGGGGAACTGGGGTGCTCGGGGACCAGAGGATGTGGCCCCGAGCACCTTCTCCCGGAACTTAGGTTCTGCGGGTCATCAGGGAACTGGGGTGCTCGGGGACCAGAGGCTGTGGCCCCGAGCACCTTCTCCAGGAACTTAGATTTTTCTCATCCCGTAGGAGGGACCTCGCGGGATGGTGACACGTGGCGGACGGCTGGCCTGGCCTCGGGACTCAGGGATCCCCGGTTCCTGATACACCGACACGCAGGTTGGCCGCAACGTCGAGGCCTACATCGACGATCTCGTGGTCAAGTCCCGAGACCGCGCCACCCTGCTCGAAGACCTTGCTGAGACTTTCAATAGTCTCCGCACTACCCGCCTGAAGCTCAACCCCGAGAAGTGTGTCTTTGGGGTACCTGCGGGCAAGCTCCTCGGTTTCTTGGTTTCCAGCCGAGGGATCGAGGCCAATCCAGAGAAGATCCGGGCCATCAAGCAGATGCGACCCCCAGCTCGACTCAAGGGGGTTCAGCGTCTCACCGGCTGCATGACGGCCCTCGGGCGCTTCATCTCCAAACTTGGAGAGCAAGGGCTCCCCCTCTTCAAGCTTCTGAAGAAGAACGGTCGTTTCGACGGGACACCGGAGGCCGAGCAGGCCTTCCGCGATCTAAAGAAGTATCTCACCTCACCACCCGTGCTGGTGGCCCCGTCCGAAGGTGAGCCACTGCAACTCTACGCGTCGGCCATTCCTCAGGTCATAAGCATGGTGCTGGTGGTGGAGCGCAATGAGTGCACGGGGTCAGGTGCCGGGTCCCAGCTCCCGGCCGCCCCCGAGCACTCCCCCGTCCTCGCGGCTCCCCCCAAGCAGGGGGTCGAGCCCGAGCACTTGGCTCCCCCCGAGCAGGGGGTCGAGCCCGAGTACTCGGTTCCCCCCGAGCAGGGGGTCGGATCCGAGCACTTGGCTCTTCCCGACCAGGGAGTAGAGCCCGAGCACCCGGTCAGCCCCGACCATGTAGCCGAGCCAGGGGGCTGTAGCAGGCCCTCAGGTGAAGCCGCAATCCGGGCCTGCCGGGTACAGCTACTGGTGTACTTCGTTAGTGAAGTCCTCTAGGAGGCCAAGACAAGGTACCCCCAGGCTCAAAAGCTGCTCTACGCCGTGCTCATCGCTTCCCGGAAGCTGCGCCACTACTTCCAGGCACACAAGGTCTCAGTGGTTACCACGTACCCACTGGGGCCCATCCTCCAGAACCGAGAAGGCATCGGGCGTGTAGTCAAGTGGGCGGTGGAACTGGCGGAGTTCGACCCGCACTTGCTCAGCCGCCAGGCGATCAAAAGCCAGGCGCTCTCTGACATCGTGGCAGAGTGGACGCCCGTCCCTGAGGTCATCCAAGAAGAAATCTCCACATATCCCGTGCACGATGCACCCGGGTACTGGATTATGCATTTTGACGGTTCCCTCACGCTGAAAGGCACGGGGGCCGGAGTGGTTCTCACCTCCCCAACGGGTGAAGAACTCCGGTACGTCGTGCATCTGCAGTTCCGCGCATCCAGCAACATAGCGGAATATGAGGGCCTCATCGCCGGCCTCCGAGCCGCGGTGGGCCTCGAGATTCATCGCCTCCTGGTCAAGGGAGACTCCCAGCTGGTGGTCAACTAGGTGTCGAAAGAGTACCAGTGCATGGATCCTCAAATGGCGGCATACATGGCGGCAGTCAGGAAGCTGGAGAAGCGCTTCGACGGCTTGGAGCTGCGGTACATCCCTCACCGCGACAACGCTCCGGCCGATGACCTCTCCTGCCTGGCCTCCTCCCGTGCGCGCGTCCCTGCCGGAGTCTTTGAAGAAAGACTCACACGGCCTTCCGTCCTACCTGCTGAACAGGACGAAGGGGAAACCTCGAGCTTAATTCAGGGGACCCTGGTGGCGCCCTCAATGGGAAGCCCCGACAGGGTGCCGCCGTCCGGCGAGTGCACTACGCTTGCTGATTGTTCTCAAGATGCCTCATGGATGGATGAGATCCGAGGGTACTTGAAGGAAAAGTTCCACCCCGGGGATGAGGCTTCTGTCGAAAGAGTTGCTCGGCAGTCCAAACGCTATGCCATAGTAGATGGGGATCTCTACCGGCGTAGCGCAGGCGGTATTCTCCTGAAATGCATCTCCCGGGCAAAAGGCAGCGAGCTTCTCGCTGAGGTCCACGAGGGCGAGTGCGGTGGCCATGCATCGTTCCGCACGTTGGTCGGGAAGGCCTTCCGGCAAAGTTTCTACTGGCCTACAACCCTCCAGGATGCTTCCGAGCTGGTTCGGCGCTGCAGAGCATGCCAGTTCCATGCAAAGAAGATTCACCAGCCAGCTCAGGCTCTCCAAACCATCCCCCTGTCATGGCCTTTCGCGGCCTGGGGGCTGGACATTCTGGGTCCATTCCCCTGAGCAATCGGGGACTATGAGTACCTCTACGTCGCCATCAACAAATTCACCAAGTGGCCGGAGGCGGTTCCAGTCGTCAAGGTGACCAAGAACACGGTGCTCCAGTTTATCCGCGGTATCACCAGTCGCTTTGGTGTCCCGAACCGGATCATCACCGACAATGGCACGCAGTTCACAAGTGCCATGTTCAGGGACTACTGCGAAGACCTCGGCATCAAGCTCTGCTTCGCCTCTGTCGCTCATTCTCGGAGCAATGGACAAGTCAAGCGTGCCAACGTGGAGATACTGAAGGGGCTCAAAACCCGGACCTACAACGTGCTCGCAAAGCACGGGAAAGGGTGGATCGACGAGCTGCCAGCCGTGCTATGGGCCAACCGGACCACGCCAAGTCGCGCTACTGGGGAGACTCCTTTCTTCCTTGTGTATAGCGCTGAGGCGGTCCTCCCCTCCGAGCTCACTCTAGGCTCCCCATGGGTGCATGCCTACTCTGAAGGTGAACAGGAGCAGCAAAGGCGCGACGACATCAACTATTTGGAAGAGTGCCGGCGGCGTGCCGCCGTCCGGGCAGCCCACTACCAGCAAAGCTTGCGGCGCTACCATCAGCATCACATCTGGGCCCGGTCTCTCGACGTGGGTGATCTAGTTCTCCAACGCGTCCAATCACGTGAAGGAAGGAATAAACTGTCCCCTATGTGGGAAGGCCCCTTTACCGTGATCGGTGTCCCATGAGAAGGCTCCTTCCGGTTGGCTGCAGAAGATGGGCAACCGCTCCCCAACCCGTGGAACATCGAGCACCTACGCAAGTTCTTCCCGTACATGGCCATGTTTGCAGGCTCAGGTCAACTAGGCCAGGGGCTTCCCCCCCCCCCCCCGCCCAAGTTGACCGGGGACTACCACTAACTGGGTAAATCACCCAACCTTGTAAAAAAATTGTCAATACAATATGTATATCAATCTGCAATCCTTATGTCAATTTTCATTTTTCTGGATTCCATATATTTAATCTGTCTGGTGAGATGCTCGATTGTGCGAGAAAAATTTGCTCTCTCATTTTCCCCATTGATAAAAGAATCCCAATCGGTATGCGCGCGGGCAATTGCCGCTGACTTACGTCTGTTATGGTAGGCTGTGGTGTTCGGTGTCGTGACAGTCTCCTGGGCACTACCGAGTCCCTGGGGTTCTCGGGTAATCTCATCGCTCGAGCCGCTCAAGTAGTCCGGAGCCTAGGCCCCAGGGACGGGCTGTCAGTGCTCGGTCTGGTCTGTCATACCCGGGCGCCACCGAACCATAGGACCTCTGGGTTATGCCTCTGCCTGCTCTTGTCCGCCGGTCTGGGCATTCAAGAGGTCTCGGGTCGAAAATGAGAGCAGTCCATAATGAGCACCGCACTAACAGAGCGCACCAAGCAAAGAATTTCTCTACTTTTCTCAAGTCACAGATCGACAATCAAAAGTAAAAGCAGCTCGACCGTGAAGGCCTCGGCGCCCAGGTCGCTGCTCGGCCCTAAGGGTCCTCGGGTGGTCCTACTGCTCAGGCATGAGTGGTTGGGATCACCTGATCCAGGCCCCCTTGCGCCCTCCCCTGCTCGGGCGCCCCAGCCGTGGGAACCAAGCTTCCTGGGCACCCCGAGCTCGGAGCGCATGCCCCTCCTGGTTCGATTGGTTGGAAGGCTGACAGCTGTCCAGTGAGTGGTTTAATTCAGACGAATTTACATTCAGTAATATTTTATTCCTGAGTCATCCTCGGGGGCCCTCGTACTCTAATCTGTTCGGCGAGATGGTCTCCTCGCGCACAAAACCCTACCACGTGTCCACTTTTTCTAGAACAACAGAACGGATAGTAGGAAGGTGTACCGTACGTACGGCGATGTCTGACCGAAGTCTTTCATGGTGGTCGTGGTCTTCGGTCCGCTTAAAAGGCCCCGGGCACTACCGAGCCTTTGGGGTTCTCGGGTTATCTCACGGCTCAAGCTGCTCGAGCAGCCGGGAGCCTAGACCCTAGGGGCGGGCTGTCGGTGCTCGGTCCAGTCCGTCCTAGCCAGGGCACCACCAAACCGTGAGGACTCTTGGTCGCATTCCCGCCCGTACGTGTCTCCAGCCTACTTGTTTGAGTGGTCGCAAGTGGGAAAGTGTTCACTGGTCACGGCGTGCTCTGTGCTAGATCGATCTATCTCCCGAGCAAGGAAGTTTGTGCCTTTGTCTTTTGACTTAGCCGTTACGGACTCGCGAGGGCTCGGGGGCTGAACGCGCCGAGAAGGCCGGTCGGGGCGATTTCGTTCTCGGGGAAGGAAAGGTCGGGCTAGGTCCGACTGAGTACTCCTCGGGGCATCAAGTGAAAACAGCAGAAACTTCATCAAGCACTCAGAAGAATACTGGAGTTACGACCCCAAAGAAAGGCTTCCATTATATTCAAAAAAAAGGACAGCTATTCTGAGGGATCACTCCCATATTTACATCAAGACAAAGAAAAAGAAAAACTACAAAAGCCTACTCTAAGTCGGAGCCCTCGCCGTTGCTCCCTGGGTCTGGAGTCGGCGGCGCCTCTCGCGCAAAGTAGGCCGCCACCTCGGCGGCGGCGCCCCGAACCGCCTCCCAGGCGGCCTCCTCCTCGGCTTCGACCACCCCTTCCCGAGCTGGTTCCAGTGGGAAGTTCGGGTCCCGGCTTCGGTAGCAGGCCAGGACATGTTCGGCCACTGCCCGGGCGGCGAGTTCCTGGACGGCCTGGGGCAGCACCTCAAGGAGCTGGCTGATCCTCTGAAAGCCAAGGGCAACCGGGCCTAGGCCACTCCCCTTCGCCTCCACGTCGACTCGCCCGAGCCCAGTCACCCTCACGGACCTCTGCGTCTGCCGGAGGATGTCTTCCATCATCCGCTTCACATTGGCCCATTCAGTCTCGGCGGCCTCGAGCTCCTCCATCGCGCGCCGCAGCCGCTCCTCGAAGCCCTGTCCCCCGGCCGCGCCGGTCACTGGGGCTTCAGCCCGCTTCACCCGCTCCGCAAGGGCGGAGAGGGCCTGCTCGCGGGCGGTCAGCTCAGACTCCCACTTGGCGGCCCGCTCCTCCCAGACGGCCACGGCCAGCACCGCCTCAGCAGCCTTCGTCTCAAGGAGGATCAGCAGTTCCTCCCGGGCTTCCAAGTCTGCCGTCGTGATGCCGAAGTCGGTCTCCCTGATCGCGACGTCCTCCTCCCAGCTCTGGAGCTCCTCCTCCTGGTGTTGGAGGTCGGCGCAGACCTGGTCAGCCTCGCCTTTCAGGCGGGCCAATTCAGCCTGGGAGGCTTCCACCACCCTCTCACGGGCCAGAACCGTCTCCTCCCGCGCCTGCGCCTGCCTCTCCCTGGCGAGCGCCTCGCCAACCTGCTGCTGCGACGCCTCGGCCAGGCAGGTGGCTTCTTCCCGTTCCCGCGCGGCTTCCGCGCGGGTGTCCTCTAGGGCCTTCCGCTCCTACTCCAGGGCGCGCCGCTCGCCCTCGTTGGCGGCGCGCGCCGCGGCGACGCGGGCCTCAAAAAGGTGCCAGCCCGCGAGAAGCCGTGCCCTCTCCGCAGCAAGGGCGGCGCGGTTCACCTCAAGTTGCATCATCTCCCCCGCCACGGCCAGCTCCAGCCGCCCCATCACCTCCCGGGCGCTTCCCAGCACGACTGGGTGGGGCTCGGCGGGCTGGCTGGGCGCTAGGTCCCCTGCGAGCCTCCTCCGAGGGGCTCGGGGTCCCCGAAAATTGCCATGCAGGCACCGCCAACGACGAAGTTGACCGCCCCACACTCGACGCGCTCGGGGCGGACTCAGCCGGCGCCGGTTGCTCGGGCACGGCCGTTGCCACCCGCTCGGGGCGGCCTGCAGAAGAAAAACGAAGGTTAGTCTCCAAAGCCGCTCCGGGCGAGGTATGCTCACGAAGAAAGGGGGAAAAACTTACGCAGATTTGGGTCCTCGGTATTGCCATCTCGATGCCCGGATCCTGTACCCCAGGCCCGATGGCGTGGGCCCAGAGTCCTCCCTCCTCCTCTTCTGCGGGGGGCTCTGCGGGGCCGCCGTGCGGTCTCCGGGCTCCAGACCAGGCCCAAGCAGATCAAAGTCTGGTTCCAGAACCGCAGATGCCGCCCCCGCCGATGGCCCCGCGCTGGACGACTGATCGCCCCGGCCTCTGTCCTTGCCAGGCGACGGCGCCGGCGGGGACACCGGTGCAGGAATGAAAGTCCGGGGGCGCTTCCCTCTGTCCCCCGGTGCTATCACCGCCCCGCTGTCGACGGCGCCTCCTTCTCCGGCTTGGCGGCTGGTGCCTGCAGCAGCCCCACCGCTGGCCTGCGATTCGCAGCCTGCAGCGCCCGGGCCACCGGTCTGTGCCAGATGCTTGCGGCCTCCTCGCCGGCCACCTCGTCTGCCCCGGGGATCTGAATGGTCTCGGGGTTTCGGCGCCCTAGCCTGTCGACTAGCCCCTGGGCGTCGAACTCCGGTAGCTTCGCCTGCAGCGCCACCCAGTCAGGATTGGAGCAGAGCGCCAGCTCCTTCCACAGGAGCTCCGCCCGGCTCAGGTCGTCCACCCCGATCACCACCCGGAGCAGGCCCCTCAGCGCCGGCCTACCTAGGTCCCACTCCTCGCCGATCTAGGTCCGGATAATGTCCTGGGGGCCGGTGTAAAACCAGCAGGGTTGGGCTCGCTCCCGCAGAGGCGCCAGGCGGCGGCACAGGTAGTCCACCACCACCATCACCGAAGTAAGCCCGGCCTGGCTCAGGAAGTCGATGCGCTCCAGGACCGGCGCCATCCGCGCGTCCATCTGTGGCAGCACCTCCCAGGTCGCCTTCTTGGGTTCCGCCGCCATCTCCGGCAGAGTCAGATGGTCGTGGGGGCTGACGTCGATGTAGAACCAGTCGCGCCACCAGTCCTCCCACTTGCTTTGCAGCACCTGGGGAATGTACTGCTCCCCCAGGCCGTCCCGCAGCCGGAAGTTGCAGCAGCCAGCGACGTCCGCGGTGGAGAGGCCCCTCTTCTTCCCAGCCGACCGCAGCACGAAGAAGTGCCGGAAGACCGTCACCGACGGTGGCACCCCCTTGAACATCTCGCAGAGGTGGGCGAAGACCGCCAAGATGACGACGGAGTTGGGGCTGAGATGCACCAACTGGATCCCGAACGTTTCCATGATTTGAAGAAAGAACGCCGAGAATGGTGGCACCAGCCCGGCCGCCACGAAGGAAGTAAAAAAGAACGATGCGCCCCGGCCGGTTCGCCACCGGTGGGAAGCTCGCTGACGCCACCACCGATGCCCCTCGCTGGCCCTCGGGGACCATCAGCTTCCGAACCCTGTCCGCCGCCTCCTCGTTCACCAGCCGGGACTCCGACAGTATGCTGTCGGGGGTCTGATCGCGGCGGCTTCCTCCTGCTCTCGACATCTTGTTGGGGTGGGGGACGATCTGGACGGTGGGGGAAGAAGGGTGCTCTGATCACCTAAGGAAAGTTTAGGGCTCAGGAGCGCAAAGAAGGCAAGAGCTTGATCGCAGGATGGCGTAAAGAGGGGGGCGGTTCGCTCCCCTCCTCCTTTTATACCCCAGGGAAATTCAAACATCGCCTGCCACGGCACGCTCGGCGGGACGGTTTCCTCGATCAGCGCAACCGCCAGGTGAATCTAACACAGGTCGTGCGGTGTCAGCAGTTGCCAGGCGTATTTTCCTCGATTTGCGCGGTTGCCACGCGAGCCGCCTGCCTCGTTATCACGCGTCGCCCGTCCCGTTGTCACATGCCTCAGGAGTCGTTTGGGCGCGCGTCCGTCCGGCTCCCCGTTGGGCCGTACCAGAGGCCCAGACTGGAGGGACCACCGTCTGAAAGCTCGTCACGTGGCGTCAGTACCGGCTTCGGCCTCGTTGACGACAAAGGGCCCATCCGCAGTCTCTGGGCCATTGCCTGCCAATGGGCCCGGGGGCTGCTGTCGGTGTATCAGGAACCGGGGGTCCTCGAATCCTGAGGCCAGGCAAGCAATCCGCCACATTGCGCCATCCAGCGCAGTCTCTCCCACAAGGTGAAAAAGATCGAGTCCCGGGAGAGGGCGCTTGGGGCCACAGTCGTTGGCCCCCGAAGTACCCCAGTTCCCCGATGATCCATGAAATCTAAGTACCGGGAAGAAAATGCTCGAGAAGGTGTACGGTGACCCCCGAGCACCCAAGTCCCCCGACGACCAGGAAAGCTAAGTACCGGGAGAAATGTGCCCGGGGTCGCTAGCGGTGGCCCCCTGGGCACCCAAGTATCCCGAGGACACACCGAAGGAAGTTCCAGGAAAGAGTGCTCGGGGCTGCGCGAAGCAGCCCCCGAGCACTCGGTTCCCCGAGGATCCGTACAAGTGTGCCCGGAAGAGAGTGCTCAGGGAGGTGAACAGTACCCCCGAGCACTCGGTACCCCAACGACAAGAAAGGGCATTCTCGGGAGAGAGTGCTCGGGGAGGCGAACGGCGACCCCCGAGCACTCGGTACCCCGACGACCTAGGGAGCCCCCTGGCAGTGGCCCCCGAGGGGCCCACCGATGAGGTGTCAGCTAGTCAAAGGCCCAAGGTCGCATTTAAAGAGCGTGCGTGGCCTGTCACCTCCAACTGCTCCCGCCGCGCTCAGCGTCAGTTCCTGCCATGTTCTGGCAGAGGGGTGTGGGGTTATTAATTGCACGGGTCCCATCCCGTGCCATCCGGCCCGTCTCGGGATAACGTCGTAAGGGCCGAGGTGTTCCGTCTGCCACGCTGTTGTGGCAGGGGAACAAGACAGGGCGGGCACGCCGGGCCGCTCTGCGGCTGCCCGGTGGACCCTCTCCACGACGTCCGTTGCCTGTGCCTTTATGGTGACGGATGACCGGGCGTGCGACACATTTTCCACCCCCGGTCACTTCGCCCAGAGGAAATGATGACGCCCTTTCCATTTATGGTGTCTGGGAACTCGTGCTCCCCCTCCCGTTTGGGGCACACTGCTGCCGTCGGGTATTTAAAGCCGCCGGTGGCACAAAAAAAAGAAGAGCTCAGTAATGTGGGAAAACACAGCACAATTGAAACAACGGCTGAGAAGTGAACAACACGAGACAGGCCAAAGAACAAAGAGCCCCAGGCTCTAAGATAGACCAACATTCTTGTAATCAGCAACATCCTTGAGGGACTTCCTCAGGGCATTTATAGTATCCATACAGGAGTAGGGTGTTACGCCCCCGTGCGGCCCGAACCTGTCTAAACACCAGTGCATTCACTCCTTTCCGCATTAGATCATTTCGCACCGCCGGCCATCGCATTCATACCCATTTATTTCTCAAGCGAACATATTCAGGATTATCCCCCCGGTCGAATCTCTAAAAAGGGGTCCCCAAGATCCCTGTGACAGGAGTTCACCCTCCGACAGTGTACTTGCAGAATCCTTTGATCTGAGATCGTCATTGATTCCAGAATACATAGTAAGATACTTAGGAGATTCCAAACACTACTCTGTAACTGGGTAGTCATAAAGGTTGCTTTCAGATATGTTATGAAATATGTCGTGGGATGCAATCGATCAAGATGGAATTTGCCCCTCCTAGAAAATGAGAGAAATTTCTCTAGGCCCCTCGACGTAGTTGGATTGAGAAAGTGAATGGCCATACCAATATGATTAAAGATTTAATCATGATGAATCCACTACTTGATCGAGTAAATGAACGAGATATCACAAGGGTGGCACGAATCTCGCATTGAGCTTGACTGGTATCATGTGTTAAAGGGATTGGTGCATGAGTATGTTAGTTCGACCGATACGATCTTTGTGTGCATTTGGGAGTCAATATGCATGCTAGGTACCGCTATTGACTTGCAATTCGAAAAGGGTTTCCAGGTAGCGGCCGTTTACACATGAACCTAATGGGTCACACACTTAAAGGGGTAGAATTTAAAACTTGCATGAATCGACTCTAGTGCAAGTGGGAGATTGTTGGTGATATGCCCTAGAGGTGATCACGTATGCGGATTAGATATGCAAATGGAATTTAATGTGATTGAATGTCCATTAGGGTTTAGAGTCAAGATGAGCTTTAATGTGAATATAGGTCCATTAGCGTACACTATATAAGAGGAGGCGGGAGCCGTGAGCCCATAAGTTAATTCCACCACCAAAACACTGGCCGCCACCTCTTCCCAAGCTCCCTGCGAAACCCTAGTTGGGCGTGTGGTACTAGCACACCTACGTACAGTGCTTCATCCCTGTATGTGTGGATATCATGGAGACATTATTGTGATTGTTGCAGTGTTGATCGGCAACAAGCACACTAGGATGGGTTCGACTACTTCCTCATCACAATCGAGAATGTGGTCGAGAATTCCTGTGTTCGTCGTCGATTTGGTGGTCAATGTGATCGACTACTTCCTCTATGTGGCCGCAAAGCTAGTCGAGGACGCAGTTCTCGTGGTCGGAGCTGGTCGAGGATGCGGTGCCCGTGGTCAGAGCTGGTCAAGGATGCACACAAAGTAGGATCGGCCTACTTCAACTCTTCTTTTACTGCACCGTGTGTCTAGTGGTAATGATTTATGATCCCCTACTAGTATGGTTCCTTGATTGAACGCAGTAGAGAAAAAAAAAATTTGCTAACGTGGCTTACCCATTCCCTAATAGTTATCACTGATAAATTTGGTTCATCAAACTTATCGATGTGACCCGGTAAAGGTTTAAACCAGTCAAAAGAATTGGTCTTATTCAAATTTGGATATTTAATATTCAAAAATATTGTCAAAAAGTCCTAAAACTCATCGACCATAAGTTGCCAAATTTATCGATAACCTCTGATAAACTTGTTGAAATGGTGGCTCCGCTCTTGGGTAGGAACATGGATCCCCATTGGTAGAACTTGATCATGAGGTTGGAGAGCTCGATCTTGGGCAGGCACGCAATGCAAGAGGGAAGAATGTTGGAGCGGGGAAGGAATGTGACTTGGATGACTAGTCGATTTTGCGCAGCATTGCTTATGGATGCTCCAAACCTCTGCATTATACACGTATGATATTCATGGTGCACTCTACACTTGCAATGTATGGTTTGTAAATTCCACCAGCTGATGTGTCAGGTAGGATAAGAGCCGCATGCATCTATAACATACGGCACTATATTCGGTAAAATAGATAATATGTCAACATATTTGTAAATTTAGCATGTGTATTCGGCACCTTATTTACCAAAAATTGATTTTTGTCACACCATACACCGAGAATTCCCTGGCCCCACCTATTCAGCACACAAGGTGCCAAATATGGCACTATGCACCGTATTCGGCACCTCATGTGCCAAAAGCTCCCCTTATTCGGCACATCAGGTGTCGAATACGGTCGGCTGCATCACATCATGTTAGGAACCGTCCAAACAGTATTCTAATTAATCACTAA
The DNA here is from genome assembly GCF_958298935.1 of Phragmites australis. NCBI lineage: Eukaryota > Viridiplantae > Streptophyta > Magnoliopsida > Poales > Poaceae > Phragmites > Phragmites australis. The sequence goes on from NC_084922.1 coordinate 6,098,389, forward strand.
GTCGATCACTGACACGATCATGGCTTCAGCGATTAAACAGAATACCGCTCCAGTAGTCCCGGCACGTGTTTTGTGCCAAGGATCGGAACACATGCCTTCCAACATGTACATCAAAACATAGCTTAATAAAGAGCGAGTAATAAACATTTATATTACAAGTATTAAGCATGTAACTGATTTCAACAATTTACAACAAAAGCGAGCTATGAGGAGACAAAACCCCTCAACTCCTAACCACAAAAGAACTACGCAGCGGAAAGTTAAACTTATAAACAACAAAAGAGAACGGTGCCGCATGCCCTTAGGCACCGTCTAGAAAATGCCACTTTCAGAGTAGGATGCACTACCCTTGCCTGCCACCCTGATCGGCAGGCACGAAATAGCCAAAAACAGCCTCTTCTCCAGCAACAGGTGTACCTGAAAGTGCAGGCATGAGTACGAAGGTACTCGTAAGACTTAAACCATATAGAGCACATATACATAGCTTCACTCCAAGGATTATGCATTGATCATTAGCAAGGATGAGCCACAGTTTAGGTAAAACATAAGCACTAAGCATCCTAGACATATGTGTGAGTGACTGAAACTTTACCTGCAACTAATAACTGAACAAAAGTAACTATAAGCAACATGTATATAAATAAGTAACAAGACCAACATCACCATCTCCTACATATTGAACCACAAACCATACTCGAAACTCTACGACCGATGCAGATGGACAGAAGCATGCTCATGACCGAGAGTGTGGCAGTTCGAACTGTTTATACACCCTGCAGGGGATACTCCTAGACCCACATGACTCGAGAACCATACGGCTTGTGCCACCGGCCAAAGTGCACACAAGGGGGTACTCATGACAACCTTTCCCAACTAGACCCAACCGTTTGGATCATGCATCGCTCGGCGGTACTAGAACTACTCTCGGAGCAAATTAGTACCGCTACAAGCCTGCCCGCTCACACTGTCGATGTCTAAGGACAAAAAGCCACAGCTGCGAAGATATTCAGCTCACCTTACCATTAGATTAGCATGTGGTGAGTAAGGTAAGTGCTAAAGCCAACAACACCAACAATCGGGGCTTAACCAACGCAAAACGGTCTACGATGTCTGGTTTCCTCTACCGACCTACCCGGGGAACTCCACATCCGGGCAGGACAAAACACCTCCTAGCACCGCCCACACCTCATCTCATACTCACCACTCATACAACCATCTCAACCTCGACAAGTGTATGTAATCATAAAAAGGCCCTATGCTCGCGAACAACGGGACGCGTAGTCGTTCGACTTCTACCGAATGACCTAAGCATGGCTAAGCATATAAATCGAACTCATACGTAGACATTGACAACATCTCAAGGCTACAAGGAATGTAAATGCACAAGTATTCAAAGTAGAAGAATGCAATCGTCATATGTTCTACCCATTGGTACCCGACACTGACTCACTAACCATGCATACATACATAAGTATATTTTGCAATTTTAAGCTTATCCAATTACACAAGAGGGATCAATATACTTAGTTGCTTGCCTGGATGCACTGGCTCAAATAGGTGAGGTGCCTCGGATCGCCCTCGGCCTGCAGGATCGACGGATCGACGCTCTCTAAAAAGGATCAATGTGTGCAATGTAATGAATATGAATGAAGTGCAAAAAGGTATAACACAAAGATTAACAACATGATAGAAGTATAAGATATGCGAATCAATGCAATACTAAAGGATCTAAACAAAAACCAGAAAATAACAGCCATCCGGAGTATCCAGATTAGTTCGGAGTATCCAGGCTCTAACCCTCCGGGTGACCCTCCGGAAGAGGCACTTGGTTGCTGATTTTTATTTGACTGGCCCGGAGTATCCGGGTGAATCCGGAATGTCCGAGGTCCGGAGTATCCGGGTAAATCCGGAATGTCCGAGTTCCGGAGTATCCGGGCCATCCTCCGGTGAAGACTCTCAGTAGCACTATTCTAACTTGACTCAGAACCTCCGAGTTGGTTCGGACTATCCGGGATGTGCCGAACACTCCGAGTGAGGTTTCGAACGAAGCTCTCGGCTACACGATCACATAACTACCCGGAGTCTCCGGGTTTGTCTGGATAATCCAAGTCATACAGACTTGGGTCCTCATGGTTTTTCCCTCGGGTGATTTGACTCATTTTACAAATCTGTGCTACACAAACATGCACATGCCCTATCCAAGAGATCCTAAACCAAACTCGCACCCTAAACCCTAACCAATTTTGAACACAATTCAATGGACAAATTATGCTGAACACGGAGTATCCGGGTGAGTTCGGAATATCCGAGTCTGCCCAGAAAAGCTGTTCTCGAGTGAATTTTTTGTTGATTCAAGTTGCGATCTTTTCCAAGACTAAAGGAAACATGTTAGGGATAGTCTAAGGGTACTAGAACTTACTCATCAACTATCAACACGACTCTAGAGCTCATTTTCGACCAAAACTCCATTTTTGCTCAGAAAGCTCAAGAACACCAAGAACTTCAAGAACTACTCGATTCTTCCACGAAAACTAAAATGGATTGGATAGATGAGTAGTTCATGAGCTAGAGAATGCAATGGTACCACATGCATACCTTGAATCCTCCACTTGAGCTCGGATTTTGGAAGAAAGAGAGAGAGAGAGCTTGAGTGAGAGAGGGAGAGAGTGAGGGGGTTGCTGCTGCAGCAGCTTGGGGGGGAACGTGTGGAGTGAGGAGAGGAGAGAGAGAGGGCAGGTGTGGTTCTGCCCACTTGAGATAGGGATTGGGTGGTTGGTGGGGCCACATGTGGGGCCCACATGTTAGAGAAAATGGGTATTTCTAATGCAACTTCAATTATTTTTCTTCCCTAATTTTCTTCTCTCATCCACATAATTTCTAACGAAGTGCATTAGCGCTCTGAATTACCATTACGCAAAGTTAAGCAAAATGCTTAAGAAGCCTAATTTTGCTTAAATGCATGATTAAGAATTTAGGACGTGATACATCGCGTCATGTCAAGGGGAGCTTTCGGCGCGGACGACGCATGTCACTGATTTTTCTGTGTCGCACACATGCATGCGTGGTGCACTTTTCCTTTGTCATGGCCGTTGTGTGCAGGCTATAAAAGGAGAAGAGGAGCAGCGTTCAGTGATTAGCAGCAGTGAGGATGAGCAGCAACGAAGCTACGAGAACGAACAGCAGTGCAGCGCGAGGAGAGGAGCAGCAACGCAAGAAGAGGAGGAGCAACAACGCGAGGAGAGGGCTACCTTCAATTATACTATATACTTAGATTATGTATGTAATTAATACTTAGATTAGTAACAGTAATTAGAGTAAATAGATTGTTTATTCCGTTCAAATACATTTCTTAAATTATATTAAGTTAATAAATTAGAGTATTTAAATTATTTGCATAGTTTGATTAATGCATTTGATTAGTCGGTGTAATTAGGTTAATTACTTAATTAATAACATGATTTCCATTATTAGATTATGGAAAAATTAGGTGGATACCATTGAAAATGTGCTCATATTGGAAAATATGTCATCTTCACAGCCGATTTTTTTTCCAACTTTTACGACTTTTGTGATGGTACCTAGCAAATTGCCCCCAATTATTCCCTTAGTGTAATTGTATGCATATCATTAACCAGTATAATTAGAGTACTTACGAATTTTAATCAAAGTTAGTAGAGTTATATGATTAACCAGATTAATTAGTTTAATTGAACTAATATGATTAATTAGCTTATTCACTTAGCTTAAGTAGAGTAATATGATTAAACAAATCATCTAAATAGGGTAAGCATTATGTATTTATTGGTTGTCAAATAATTATATAATAATTATTCAGTTAATATTTATAGTACTTTTAATATTTACTAAATACTTAATCATAATAGTTTTATATTAATACTTAGTTATTGTTTACTAAATAATTTAATTCAATGCTAAATATTAATTATTTCATTTGAATTCAATATTAATGCTTTAATTAGCATTTTTAATTACTTAAATATTTAGTATTTTTAAGTACTATACTATTTAACTTGCATTGCTAATTTACATATTATTTATCAAGGGACGTAATTAGTTGTGTTATATATATATATATATATATATATATATATATATATATATATATATATATATAAGTACTTATTTTATTATATGTACATTTGTTTCAGTAAATACGATATGACTATCCATATTTATTACGGCGAACATCTCGTTGTTTTGCAAGGGAGGCTATTCAATATTGTAAGTATATAGATAGTACGATTGAGCTACATATTGACCTGGATGGCTTGAAATCACATATTATGAGCTTTTTGTGTGTGAACCTGCAGTCTCATACTGTTGTCCTGTAGAGTTTGTGGATATGGCTTCTTCCAAACAGCTCAGTCATTTTCCATACGTTGTTCGACATGAGAAAAAACAACACATGGGCTTTGTACTCGCAAGGCATTGGAGGAGAACTTTGAAATGGGGGTGTACGTAAATATAGTGTCACGACTGGTGCAAAGTGATAAAGTGACTAGGGTAGAAGGATCAGGTCAGCAGGAGAGGTAGATGCAAGATGTATGGATGATGAAGCTGGTGGTAGCGGGGATGAAGAAATTATTAACAACGATGACCCGATGTCGGTGATCCAGTACTTTCATGGTGCTAGGCTGATGGATTGTGTTGTCGTTGAATACAACACCTTATCTAACTGGGGATACCAGAATAACGACATTCAGATAAGACAACAGTTTTGTAACAGGGTTGAGGTCATCCACTTTATTAGCAACTATGCTGTAATCAAGAAGGGACCACAAGTGTGTCCGGTCTAACCCTACAGAATATGAGGTCAGATGTATCAAGCACCTAAATAGTCCCTTCTTCGTGCGAGCACATTACCTAAAATATGAGAACTATTTTGTGATAAGCTGACACACCCCACATACATGCAAGGAAGCGGTTCATAACCCAATTCCTCATCACCCTTGTTGGTACGAACAGATGTTTGTCACCAAAATCAATTATGTAGGAAGTACAGACTATGACGAACAAGCTGATCAATTACCAAACTGCATGGCAAGCGAAGCAGAAGATGTTGTTTGGAAGCTTCGAAGAGTCTTACAACAATGCTCTGAGGCTACTGCAAAAAATTGCCATGATGAATCCAGGGATGTAGTGGGCCATGGTGGATGAGCCGATAAAGCTAGAGGATAGGTCATATAGCGCCACTGATCGATACCTCATTAGGTTATTCTAGTCCTTCAGACAATGCATCGAAGCATTCAGACATTGCAGGCCGGTTGTATGCAAGGATGGCACATTTCTAAGCGGTAAGTATCATGGTACCATTACGACAGCAATAATGGCGGATGCAAATAATCAGATCATTCCTCTTGCCTTTGCAATGGTTGAGAGTGAGAACAATGATAGCTGGTTATAGTTCCTCACCTTGGTGAGGACACATGTCATTGGCAATAGGGAACGAGTCTGTATCATCTCAGACCGCAACAAAGACCTTCTGTATGCATTGCATGTGTTGCATGATAACACAAACAACTCCATTGCATGGCTTGATGTGGAGAGAAGGTGGTGCATACGATACTTGGGTGTAAACCTATACATAAGATACCACAACAAATCTCTTTTAAAGAGATTCAAAGGGTTGTGTCTTTAGAACCAGCAGGCGAAGTTCAACGAGATATACAGAGAGTTAAATGAGACCACTCGCAAGATGATGGCATAGTAGGAAGCACATGAGGATCATTTGTGGACGCAAATGGTGGGGGACCAAACTATAGTTAGTCATTCACGTGCTACGTTTATCCAGTGGATAGCAGGTAAGTCAACGGAGTGTTGTGCCCTAATCCATGACACTGACGGTGCCAGCTTGGCACATAGCAGTTGAATGATCATATTTTACCCTATCATATGCGAATAGCCAATCTAATTTTTTTGTATGGCATGTTAGGTACACCATCATGACAATGAACATAGCGGAGATGTTCAACAATGTCCTAAAGGGTGTACGGGGCCACCTGTTATGCGTCATCATTGAGCTCACATTCTATAGAATAATGGACTACTTTCGACACTATGGTAAGGCTGCTTTAGAGTGCAACATGCGCTTCACACCTAAGGTGGCGGAGATCATATCCATGAGGAGGAACAAGGCACATTTTCATCGGACCAAGATCTATGACCTAGCCAAAAATTATTTCGAGGTCATGTGCCGTCGTAGGTATGCTTCAGTATATAGCGTAGGGGACATCATGCAACATTGTCAACTTGGGTCTCATGAGGTGTAGGATCGATTATATGCTCACTTCGCTACTCAGCTGTCACGTCCCGAAATCCATAATTGTGTGTTTTAATCCTAAAACATGCAATTTCAGCTTCATGTTCCAGTTTGGGTCACTGGAGCACTTCACTTTGAGTCAATGAGGTGGGAGAAGGAAAAACTAAGAGAAATAAAGGAGCTGGAAGCAAGTCTGAACTTTCCTCTAGGTAAATGGGGCCCACTTGGGTGGAAAATATCTCTCTATAAGTGGGCAACAGCTCTCTCTCCCCTCAAACCTGCCCATACGTACTCCTCACCCACTCCACCACATAAGGCTTTTTGAGGAAGCAAGTTGGAGTTGGCCGTCTCTCTCACTCTCTCTCTTAGGCTCCCTTTTTCCCCTTTTGGATCCCTACCTCTGGGAGCAAGATCAAGGTACGTATGTGGTACTCACGAGACCACCAGCTCAAGGACTACTCGTCCATCCAATTCATTTTCAGTTTCCCCGAAGGAATTCGAGCTGGTTCTGAACTTGTTTGGTGTTCTTTGGGAGAAGCAAGGAAGCAGCAGTTTTTCCTCTCTTCTCCAAGCCATTTTCCGTCGTTTCCTCCTTCAACTGGCGGTCACCAACCTCAGCAAAGGACCTTAGGTGAGTCTGCTAGGCTCCCATGGCAAGTATGCTCATTTTTGGTTGGATAGATCTTGGATCTGGAACTAGGGTTGCAAAGTTCTTAAAGTTCTACAGTCTGGGAACAAATGAGGATTTATGTGGATTTGAGTTAGGAATCATGTTGCTAGGCGGTTGAACAAAGTCTAGACCCTGTACACCCTTCTAGGCATTTTTACTTTTGATTTAGAGAGACTCCCAGGTTAGTTTAGCTCAGTTTTTCCCTTCGTAATGGCTGCTGTTCTGGAGCTGCGCGAGGCTGATTTTACTGTAGCGCGAGTACTGTTCACCCGAGCACCCCGGATACTGTTCACCGAGCACCCCCTGATACTGTTCACCGACGACCCCCGGGTACTGTTCACCCCGAGCACGGGCGCAGTCACCGCGAGCACTCCCGAGCACCCCGGGTACTGTTCACCCGACGACCCCCGGGTACTGTTCACCCGAGCACGAGCTCAGTCACCGCGAGCACTCCCGAGCACCCCGGGTACTGTTCACCCGACGATCCCCCGGGTACTGTTCACCCGAGCACGAGCTCAGTCACCGCGAGCACTCCCGAGCACCCCGGGTACTGTTCACCCGACGACTGTTCATCCGAGCACGAGCTCAGTCACCGCGAGCACCCCGGGTACTGTTCACCCGACCACGAGCTCAGTCACCGCGAGCACTCCCGAGCACCCCTGGTACTGTTCACCCGACGACCCCCGGTACTGTTCACCCGAGCACGAGATCAGTCACCCCGAGCACTCCCGACGACCCCCGGGTACTATTCACCCGACGACCCCTGGTACTGTTCACCCGAGCACCCCGAGCACCCCCTGTACTGTTCACCCCGAGCACCCGAGCACGGTCGATCCCGAGGACCCCCGGGTACTGTTCACCCGAGCACCCCCGGTACTGTTCACCCCGGGTACCCCGTGAGTACTGTTCATCCCGGGCACCCCGAGCACGGTTTATCAGGCTTTCCTGATAGCTGATAGCTTGTAAAATTCGTAGTTAATTCGTAGGAACTCCAAACTTTTTGAGACCACTTGGAAAATTCTGGTTTGGTCAGTACGATCTTGGAATAATATTGTCATGTATTGTGGAGCATATTTTTCTTACGTGATCGCATTTCATACATGCTCATTACATTGCACGCGTTGCTCTCTGTAGTGAACGCCGATCCGTCGATCCCGGAGGCCGTGGGCGATCGTGAGGCGTCCCACCTTTCAGGGCAGCAAGGCAAGCATCGTTCATATTGCACCGTGTCTACTTGAAATTTTAATATGTTATCTACGCTTATGTATACATTGCATGTGTCGGGTACTGAGTTGGGTAGAACCTATGCCGATGCATTATCCCATTTCGGTCACGTGTCATGTGTTGTTCCTAGGAGCCTAGTGGTGTCATCGAGGTCTAATTTTAGTTCGCTATGCTTAGTGGTACTTAGGCTTTCCGGTAGAAGTCGACGGCGGCGTCCACCGTTGTCGCGAGCCTAGGACTTATTATTTGTTCGCACTTATGGTTGGGTTGATGATGAGTCGGTTTGGTGAGTGGTGAGTTGAGACGAGGTGTGGGCGGTGTTAGGGGTGTCATCTGCTCACGAGGAGTCCTCAGGCAGTTCGGGGAGGGAACCCGGACACCGTAGACCGCTTGCACCGGTTAAGCACCGATCATCGGTGTAGTCGGCTTTAGCACATACCTTACTCACCACATGCTGATATAATGGTAGGCGAGCCGATTACCTTCGCAGACGTGGTCATGTGGGCCTCGTCATAGACGGTGTGAGTCCGGTTTGAGTCCGGGCTTTTAGCGGTATTAGTTTGCTCGGGGAGTAGTTCTAATACCGCCGTGCCGAGCTATGGTTGATCCACATGGTTGGGCCTGGTTGGGAAAGGTTGTCACGGGTACCCCCTTGTGCGCATCTTAGCGGGTGGCACAAGCCGTATGGTCCCTGTGTCGTGTGGGTCCAGGAGTATCCCCCTGCAGGGTGTATAATCAGTTCGAGCTGCCGCGCTCTCGGTTATGAGCATCGCTATCGCTTATCTCCACCGAGCGACCATATTTTGGTCGTAGAGTTTCGATGTGGGTTGTGGCGTGGTTGGATTGGGGTGGTTTGGTCGGTATGTGGTTGGTGGTTTGGTGGGAATGGTTTGCTTTTATACACTTGTTGTTATATATCTGTTTTGATCAGTTGGTTGGCAGGGTTTGAGTCGGTGGTTGGTTAAGTCAGTTGCTTACACCTAGAGTCTAGGTTGCTTACCGCTTAATGAACTTAAACATGTCTTAATCCTTGCTACAGCTTTAAATGCATGATCCTTGGAGTCGAGAATATATATACTCATACTGTGTAAGACTTGCTAGTACCTTCGTACTAAGGGTGCTGCCCTTAAGTTGCTTTCAGGTTCGCAGGTCGGCGAAGAAGAGGCAGTGTTCGGCTACTTTGTGCCTGCCGATCAGGGTGGCGGGCAGGAGTAGCACCTTCTACTCCGAACTCTGGCGCTTTTGGTATGGAGCCTAAGGGCATACGGCTCCATACTCTTTTGTTGTATAGGTTTTTCTTCCGCTGCATAGTAGTAGTTGTTGTTCCTCTTTTGTTGTAAATTGTGGAAGCAGTTGCTTGTTTAACAATGGTAATCCAGTTTAATTATTTGCTCTCCATTAAACTGTGTTGTGATATTTGAGTTGGAAGGCATGTGTTCCGATCCTGGGCACAAAACACGTGCCGGGACTACCGGAATGGTATTCTGGTTAATCGTCGAGGTTGTGATTATGAATAATGATCCTCCTGATGATTAATTAGAATACTATTTGGACGGTTCCTCACAGCTTGGTATCAGAGCCTGGTTTAATTTAGTAGCCTAAACATAATTAGTGCGTTGTTTAGTAAGTCGACAACTTCACCTAAACAACCCATAATTTATGTTTATGCCTCTTCGTGTCTAATATGTATTAAACTGCTATCGTTTATGCCCCTAAGTTAAAATGCGTATTATGAGTGACGTTTATATGTCTTATACACATTGTTTTGCTTTCGACCCTGCATTGATTCATGTTGAGCATTGCATCTTCGGCTTTGCATCGTCGGAAGGTAAGGTACGACGCTCGGTGGCGGTTAATCACCGAGGGCTCAGCCGGATGCGAGGCAGGGGCCCGGCATGTTCCGTACGGTGATCCGTACGGGAAGTGAATACGCTAGCAATAGCGTATGAACATCCACCATGCGATGGGAGACATGGTCGTCTACTCGTGTGGCGTTTACACGAGATGTCCCGTAGGGTCTACGGGAAGTGAATACGTCGTTGTCGACGTATGGATTGTCGCTTGTACGGCATGTGGTACAAGGGCCGTTCGCGCTCTTACTCTTTCTAGCGCGAAGGGTACGTTCTGGATGTTATAAACTGCCTGTGATTTTGATGCTTGCAGGTGCGGTTCTTATTTTGAGAAAGAAGCGGTAGCTAGGTTCGAGCATGCATCTTTTCATGGCATTCATGCATGCATTCATGTTTGTACATGTATTACGGGATTCTAACAATATATCCGGCGAATGCATTGTGCTGAGTCGGAATTTGACGTTTCCCCCTTTTATTTTACATTTCAAGAATGGTTGTCACTCGGCGTAGTGGAGAGGTTCCGGAGGGTTCCGGTCAGAACAACCCTCCTCCACCGCCGACCATGGCGGATGTGCTCATGCAAATCGAGCAGAACCGCCAAGCGAATCACGCTCTCCTCCAGACGAACCAAGCGCTCCTGGAGGCTCTCGTGCGCAACGCGGCTCCTCATGGAGGAGGTGGGGCCGTGCGCCGAGACGACTTCTCGGACTTTTTGCGGACTCAGCCGCCGGTCTTCTCGCGAGCTGAGGATCCTCTCGATGCTGATCATTGGCTCCGGACGATTGAGCAGAAGCTCGCCCTTCTTCGTTGTGAGGATCACGAGAAGGCGCTCTTCGCCGCCCATCAGCTTCAGGGCCCGGCGGGTGCGTGGTGGTCCGGCTTTCTGGCCATGCACCCCGCCGATCACCGCGTGTCATGGGCGGAGTTTCGCGAGGCCTTCCGCTCGTTTCACATACCGAGTGGCCTCATGGAGGCTAAGAGGCGAGAGTTTGAGGACCTCAAGCAAGGAGGTCGTGCGGTGATGGAGTACGTGCAGGTGTTCAACCACCTTGCACAGTATGCTACCGAGGAGGTCAGCACGGATGCGCGCAAGCAGCGCCGTTTTGTGAATGGCCTGAACTCAAAGATGCAGGACCGGTTGTCCGCGCATAAGTTCGCCGACTTCAACGAGTTGGTGAGCACGTCGATCACAGTGGAGCTCAAGTATAAGAGCCACCAAGAGGAGAAGAGGCGGAAGAGGGGTTCCTCGTCTTCTGTGGGTGGGAGCTCGCAGCGCACCCGCACTGAGAGTCAGCCTCCACAGTTTCAGGTGCCGTCGGCTGGCTACCCACGACCGATGTGGTTTGTACCACGTCCTGCGTTCTCCGCCCCACAAGGGCAGGCTGCACGACCCGCCGGCTCCCAAGTGAGCGTGACTGGTGGCTCAGGCGGTCCGTGCTTCAACTGCGGCCGCGTCGGCCATTTCTCGAGGGAGTGCCCGTATCCGAGGCCAGGAGCCGCGCTGAGTGCCCCGCGACCACCGCCGGCTCAGTCAGCACCACAGTCTTCGCAGGCGACTCACGTTCCCAAGCGTGGTCGAGCTCGCCACACTACCGCCGACGAGGTTCAGGAGGGTGACACCGTCCTAATGGGTACGTTGGATATGAGTTTCAACTCTGACATCTTTTCTGCAGTGGTTTTGTTTGATTCAGGAGCCTCTCACTCCTTTATATCTTCGGGTTATGTTTGGAAAAGTGGGTTGAGAGTCAGTGCTACCCACACACCGTACCTTATAGACGCCCCAGGGGCCAAAGTTTTAATCAACCAGTGTGTGGATAAAGCGGCGGTAATTGTCAACGGAGTTCCCTTCTTTGTCAATCTGTTAGTGATGAACTCGAAGGGAATTGATATTATTCTGGGGATGAATTGGCTCTCCAAGAACAAGGCTGTGTTGGACTGTGCTCGGCGGACCGTCACCCTCAATGGTCTGTCAGGTACTCGGGTCCAGTTAAAGCTAGAGGATGTCAAGTCCTGCCTGTTCGCCGTAAAGGCTGTCCCCACCAGGATTATGGAGACCATTCCTGTGGTGTGGGAATTTCCGGATGTCTTTCCGGATGAGTTGCCTGGAATGCCGCCTGGTAGGGCAGTGGAGTTCTCTATTGATCTCGTGCCCGGTGCGGCCCCGGTTTCGAAGAAGATGTATAAGATGTCGCCAGTTGAGCTAGTTGAGCTGAAGAAGCAGATCCAGGAGCTGCTGGCGAAGGGTTTCATTCGTCCTAGTTCCTCACCTTGGGGATGCTCGGCTCTATTCGTGAAGAAGAAGGACGACACTCTCCGGATGTGTGTTGATTACCGTCCGCTGAATGCAGTCACTGTGAAGAATGTGTATCCGCTTCCTAGGATTGACATCTTGTTTGATCAGTTGACTGGAGCCCGAGTCTTCTCAAAGATTGACTTGAGGCTGGGCTATCACCAGATCAAGGCGTTATCTGGTTTGGGGACCGTTTAGTGGTTCCGAGGGTCGAGGCGCTGAGGAAGAAGATCCTTGATGAGGCTCATGATTCGTTGCTATCCATTCACCCTGGCAGTACAAAGATGTATCAGGATTTGAAACCCCGTTTCTGGTGGACTCGCATGAAGCGGGAGATTGCTAGGTATGTGTCTGAGTGCGACGTCTGCCGAAGGGTGAAGGCTGAACACATCAAGCCTGCCGGCACACTCCAGCCTTTGCCCATTCCATCTTGGAAGTGGGAAGAAGTTGGGATGGATTTCATTACTGGCTTACCGAAGACTTCGAGTGGGTATGACTCTATTTGGGTCATCGTGGACCGGTTGACAAAATCCGCGCATTTCCTTCCTGTCAGGACCACTTTTTCTGCTAAGCAGTATGCGGAGTTGTACCTCACTAGAATTGTTTGTCTCCATGGAGTGCCGAAGAAGATCGTTTCTGATCGGGGTACACAGTTTACTTCTCATTTCTGGAGAAGTTTCCAGGAGACTATGGAAACCGAATTGTTCCACAGCACGGCGTATCACCCGCAGACGGATGGTCAGACGGAGAGGGTAAATCAGATTCTCGAAGATATGCTCCGTGCTTGTGTGCTCACTTATGGGAAGAAGTGGGACATATGCCTGCCGTTCGCGGAATTTTCGTATAACAACAGTTTCCAGGCTAGTATTGGGATGGCGCCATTCGAGGCCCTTTATGGTCGGAGGTGCCGTACGCCGCTGAATTGGTCTGAATCCGGTGAGCGGGCTTTTCTGGGTCCGGATTTGGTCAAGGAGGCAGAAGACCATGTCCAGAATATCCGCAGGAGTATTCTCACGGCCCAGTCTAGGCAGAAGAGCTATGCGGATCGACGTCGCCGAGAGCTCACATTTGAGGTGGGGGATCACGTGTACCTGAAGGTCTCACCTCTCAAAGGCGTTCGTCGATTCCAAGTCCGAGGCAAATTGGCGCCTCGGTATGTTGGCCCATTTCAGATTCTTGCTCGGCGTGGAGAGGTCGCGTACCAGTTGGACTTGCCTCCGTCTCTCTCCGCCGTACACAACGTGTTTCATGTGTCACAATTGAAGAAGTGTCTCCGAGTCCCGACGGAAGTCGTTGAAATTGCACCCCAAGAGTTGCAACCGGATTTGACATATTGTGAGCGACCAATTTGTATCTTGGATGAAGCCGAGCGCAAGACACGACGCCACTCTACCAAATTCCTGAAAGTCCAATGGAGCCACCATACAGAAGCCGAAGCTACATGGGAGCGGGAAGATAAGCTCCGCTCCGAGTATCCTGAGTTCTTTGAGGACTTGTGAAAGATGTCGTAATATGGCATATTTGGAATCTCTCACATGAGTGTGCTCATCGTTCTCTCCACGACTCGTACTGAATCTCGGGACGAGATTCTTTTTAGGGGGGGAGGTTTGTCACGTCCCGAAATCCATAATTGTGTGTTTTAATCCTAAAACATGCAATTTCAGCTTCATGTTCCAGTTTGGGTCACTGGAGCACTTCACTTTGAGTCAATGAGGTGGGAGAAGGAAAAACTAAGAGAAATAAAGGAGCTGGAAGCAAGTCTGAACTTTCCTCTAGGTAAATGGGGCCCACTTGGGTGGAAAATATCTCTCTATAAGTGGGCAACAGCTCTCTCTCCCCTCAAACCTGCCCATACGTACTCCTCACCCACTCCACCACATAAGGCTTTTTGAGGAAGCAAGTTGGAGTTGGCCGTCTCTCTCACTCTCTCTCTTAGGCTCCCTTTTTCCCCTTTTGGATCCCTACCTCTGGGAGCAAGATCAAGGTACGTATGTGGTACTCACGAGACCACCAGCTCAAGGACTACTCGTCCATCCAATTCATTTTCAGTTTCCCCGAAGGAATTCGAGCTGGTTCTGAACTTGTTTGGTGTTCTTTGGGAGAAGCAAGGAAGCAGCAGTTTTTCCTCTCTTCTCCAAGCCATTTTCCGTCGTTTCCTCCTTCAACTGGCGGTCACCAACCTCAGCAAAGGACCTTAGGTGAGTCTGCTAGGCTCCCATGGCAAGTATGCTCATTTTTGGTTGGATAGATCTTGGATCTGGAACTAGGGTTGCAAAGTTCTTAAAGTTCTACAGTCTGGGAACAAATGAGGATTTATGTGGATTTGAGTTAGGAATCATGTTGCTAGGCGGTTGAACAAAGTCTAGACCCTGTACACCCTTCTAGGCATTTTTACTTTTGATTTAGAGAGACTCCCAGGTTAGTTTAGCTCAGTTTTTCCCTTCGTAATGGCTGCTGTTCTGGAGCTGCGCGAGGCTGATTTTACTGTAGCGCGAGTACTGTTCACCCGAGCACCCCGGATACTGTTCACCGAGCACCCCCTGATACTGTTCACCGACGACCCCCGGGTACTGTTCACCCCGAGCACGGGCGCAGTCACCGCGAGCACTCCCGAGCACCCCGGGTACTGTTCACCCGACGACCCCCGGGTACTGTTCACCCGAGCACGAGCTCAGTCACCGCGAGCACTCCCGAGCACCCCGGGTACTGTTCACCCGACGATCCCCCGGGTACTGTTCACCCGAGCACGAGCTCAGTCACCGCGAGCACTCCCGAGCACCCCGGGTACTGTTCACCCGACGACTGTTCATCCGAGCACGAGCTCAGTCACCGCGAGCACCCCGGGTACTGTTCACCCGACCACGAGCTCAGTCACCGCGAGCACTCCCGAGCACCCCTGGTACTGTTCACCCGACGACCCCCGGTACTGTTCACCCGAGCACGAGATCAGTCACCCCGAGCACTCCCGACGACCCCCGGGTACTATTCACCCGACGACCCCTGGTACTGTTCACCCGAGCACCCCGAGCACCCCCTGTACTGTTCACCCCGAGCACCCGAGCACGGTCGATCCCGAGGACCCCCGGGTACTGTTCACCCGAGCACCCCCGGTACTGTTCACCCCGGGTACCCCGTGAGTACTGTTCATCCCGGGCACCCCGAGCACGGTTTATCAGGCTTTCCTGATAGCTGATAGCTTGTAAAATTCGTAGTTAATTCGTAGGAACTCCAAACTTTTTGAGACCACTTGGAAAATTCTGGTTTGGTCAGTACGATCTTGGAATAATATTGTCATGTATTGTGGAGCATATTTTTCTTACGTGATCGCATTTCATACATGCTCATTACATTGCACGCGTTGCTCTCTGTAGTGAACGCCGATCCGTCGATCCCGGAGGCCGTGGGCGATCGTGAGGCGTCCCACCTTTCAGGGCAGCAAGGCAAGCATCGTTCATATTGCACCGTGTCTACTTGAAATTTTAATATGTTATCTACGCTTATGTATACATTGCATGTGTCGGGTACTGAGTTGGGTAGAACCTATGCCGATGCATTATCCCATTTCGGTCACGTGTCATGTGTTGTTCCTAGGAGCCTAGTGGTGTCATCGAGGTCTAATTTTAGTTCGCTATGCTTAGTGGTACTTAGGCTTTCCGGTAGAAGTCGACGGCGGCGTCCACCGTTGTCGCGAGCCTAGGACTTATTATTTGTTCGCACTTATGGTTGGGTTGATGATGAGTCGGTTTGGTGAGTGGTGAGTTGAGACGAGGTGTGGGCGGTGTTAGGGGTGTCATCTGCTCACGAGGAGTCCTCAGGCAGTTCGGGGAGGGAACCCGGACACCGTAGACCGCTTGCACCGGTTAAGCACCGATCATCGGTGTAGTCGGCTTTAGCACATACCTTACTCACCACATGCTGATATAATGGTAGGCGAGCCGATTACCTTCGCAGACGTGGTCATGTGGGCCTCGTCATAGACGGTGTGAGTCCGGTTTGAGTCCGGGCTTTTAGCGGTATTAGTTTGCTCGGGGAGTAGTTCTAATACCGCCGTGCCGAGCTATGGTTGATCCACATGGTTGGGCCTGGTTGGGAAAGGTTGTCACGGGTACCCCCTTGTGCGCATCTTAGCGGGTGGCACAAGCCGTATGGTCCCTGTGTCGTGTGGGTCCAGGAGTATCCCCCTGCAGGGTGTATAATCAGTTCGAGCTGCCGCGCTCTCGGTTATGAGCATCGCTATCGCTTATCTCCACCGAGCGACCATATTTTGGTCGTAGAGTTTCGATGTGGGTTGTGGCGTGGTTGGATTGGGGTGGTTTGGTCGGTATGTGGTTGGTGGTTTGGTGGGAATGGTTTGCTTTTATACACTTGTTGTTATATATCTGTTTTGATCAGTTGGTTGGCAGGGTTTGAGTCGGTGGTTGGTTAAGTCAGTTGCTTACACCTAGAGTCTAGGTTGCTTACCGCTTAATGAACTTAAACATGTCTTAATCCTTGCTACAGCTTTAAATGCATGATCCTTGGAGTCGAGAATATATATACTCATACTGTGTAAGACTTGCTAGTACCTTCGTACTAAGGGTGCTGCCCTTAAGTTGCTTTCAGGTTCGCAGGTCGGCGAAGAAGAGGCAGTGTTCGGCTACTTTGTGCCTGCCGATCAGGGTGGCGGGCAGGAGTAGCACCTTCTACTCCGAACTCTGGCGCTTTTGGTATGGAGCCTAAGGGCATACGGCTCCATACTCTTTTGTTGTATAGGTTTTTCTTCCGCTGCATAGTAGTAGTTGTTGTTCCTCTTTTGTTGTAAATTGTGGAAGCAGTTGCTTGTTTAACAATGGTAATCCAGTTTAATTATTTGCTCTCCATTAAACTGTGTTGTGATATTTGAGTTGGAAGGCATGTGTTCCGATCCTGGGCACAAAACACGTGCCGGGACTACCGGAATGGTATTCTGGTTAATCGTCGAGGTTGTGATTATGAATAATGATCCTCCTGATGATTAATTAGAATACTATTTGGACGGTTCCTCACATCAGCAAGGGTGAAAGAATGACAAAGAGACTAACATCACAGAGGATGGGAAGGACCCAATATCCCTACCTATTACTTCTCCTATGGGCAGTAACGAGGGATCAATTGAGATCGATTCAAATTGGACAAAATTCAGAGTTTCATTTTTCTATATGCATGCGGTACAAAAATCATCCTTTTCTTTACTGCTTTATCTCCTGTCGTAAGAAAGCGCTATGGCCCCTTCTATATGGTACCAGTTGTTGTTTCATTGAATTTGCTTCATTAATAGGCTCACGATTCTTCTTGGGAAGTTTCGGGAAGAAATTGGAATAATATCGATTCATACAGAGGAAAAAGTTCTCTATTGATGCAAACGCTGTACCTAGAGGATAGGGATAGAGGAAGAGGGAAAAATCGAAATGACCGTTAGTAGATTCGCAAAACAGAAGAAGAAGTTCACTCTGACTTGCGCACTACAAAAAGGCAGCCAACGACTTCGGACGTACTCCGTCTTTCGTCCTACTCGTCGGGATTACCGTGCTCCCGCTGGTTGTTCACCATGCGTTCCATAGCACTTTTTACAAATCTCCTCCTCAGAGCACCCTGTAACCTTACCTTTTCTGAATGGTACACTTTAAGACGTTTAGAATACTCTAATAAGGCAATCAGAGGGGGTTGAATCATTGCGGAAATCAAATTCAAAGATTAATTTAAAAAAATTGATTTAAACTTGGTATTTCACTCAAAATAGATTGTACATGCTATAGTAAAAATAATGTAGAGAAAGATCTGCAAGTTCGTTTCTCTGAAATTTCGACACCTAAAACTAGATTCAAATACGAAACTAACCAAATAATAATTGAGTCAATTGAATATATAGATCAAGAATTATGCCTAGTCGAAACAGACTGTATCAACCAGAATCGAGTAGATCAAAACCTAGTTGAGTTGACTAAAGCAAATTGAGATCAAACCAAAATCACTCTAAATTTTCTCCGATCGAACACTAGATATTCTAGAAAGGTTTTGGATGGATTAAACCAAGATGAAACTTAATAGAAACACGAAATTAATCAAAAACTAAAACCAAGAACGCATAATATAGAATAAAAAGAAAATTTTGAATCAGCAACTCATCAACTTACAAAATTTTATTTTCATTGCATAGATGAGTTTACAAGATGTCTCTTCAAAGCATCCAACAAGGATTTCCACGAAATTCCAAACCCTAGACGGATCTACTCTCTAGATCAAAAGTCTAAATCTGGTCTCACTCTTGTTGCATACCTCTCCCTGACCGAGACCCTCTTAATATATAGCCCTCCAAACCAACCTTGGTTTGGAAACAATCCTAGTCGTATCCTACCTGAATATAAACCATACCAAAACACGTGCACCCATAACCGAATCCAATCGTGCTCGAGTCCAACTCAGACTAG
Organism: Phragmites australis; assembly: GCF_958298935.1. NCBI lineage: Eukaryota > Viridiplantae > Streptophyta > Magnoliopsida > Poales > Poaceae > Phragmites > Phragmites australis. The sequence goes on from NC_084922.1 coordinate 6,117,149, forward strand.
CACTCGATTCCTTATAAGACTGGACTCTTCGAATCAGAGCGCAGCCTAACCTTGCCATGTACTCGAATGACTCCATCATCCGAACACACAATCTGGTTGCCCACAACCTCGCGTATGTCTTCCCTTCTCTGCAATGCACCTAGTCGCACACATGCAACCTTGTTAAAACATACACTAGTCTCTAGCCTGAATGTCGCACATGACATCCTCGATCACGACGTAATCAGTTCCTCCAGAACCTAGTCACCAAACCTCACTACATAATACCATGCAAACTTCAAGTAAAACCAACACGCTAACATAAGCAAACCCAACTACTGATAGTGCATCAAACTATCTATGCTATCGAAGCATATCTAAGCAATATCTTAGCAACTCATGAAATGCATCCTAATTTCATTATGTTAAATCACTTTGCTCTGCCAATTTTATCATTCAAATTATTTTTTTCTCACATGATCTGACAACCTCCCCCTTGATGAAAATATTGGCAACCCTCATGTGAACATTGGCAACCTCTTAACAGACATGATTTGGTTTTAAAATCAAACACAAAATGAAATTAAAAACAAGAAAAATTTCCAACATGAAAAATCTCTCCCCCTTTAAGAAAAACCAAAAATCTTTTCCGACATGAGCAAGTCTCTCTCCCCCTTTGGTAATGATTTATCAAAAATTCATAAGAGTGAATAAAATTTGTTTTGTTGTTTTTATCATAATGAGCAACATAGATCAGCCACAAATATAACATATACTTGACCAAGCCACACTATCAAGAATATCTATATCAACCCATCTACACATGTAAAAATATAGTGTGAGCATAACTTATCAAGTATAGTAAATGATTTATTTGTAAGGCATGGTCTCAAAATCTCAACTACTCGAATCCTAAAATTATATGCTATCAAAAACATGGATACAACAAGTATGTCATTATTTTGATTAAAATCACATGTAACAAGATATCAATTGTGCTGTCAAGAACATCTCATATTATTTTGTAATGAATTACATGCACCATCAGCCTTATTCTATCTAACTATGTCAAGCCTATGTCAAAAAGACAATCAGAAGCTGAAGACAATGTTTATGGTCATACATGATTTCTTCCAAGTTCAAATCAAAATGTAATGATATGAATTCTTGTAAAGAAAAAGTACGAAAGTGCATACTTTCTTGATCTTTCACCTATCAACTATTATTCATCCATTTCTTTTAGTCTTTCACATATAGCATTTTTACCAAAGATTAAAGCAATCAAGAGAGTTTAACCATGACAAGATTTAATTCAAGTTTTCATTCCAATTAAAAAATTATGACAAAAACTACATCCTACATATATAGATATGAAAGTGTAAAAACTCTCATGTAGCATAAGCATTGTCTTCAAAATCACATATGTATCAAATATGATGCTCATCATATTTCATTATTTTCTCATTCGAAAAAGCTCCAGGACATAAGAACTCCCCCTCAAAACAATCTCATAGGATGAATAACACCAAGTTCTCCTCGAAGAAAAGTAAAATGAGAAGAATCCAAAGGTTTTATGAAAATGTCCGTCAATTGGTGTTTAGTATCCACACGGAGAAGTTCAATGTTACATTTTTCCACATTGTTTCTAAGAAAATGAAATTTGATGTCAATGTGTTTAGTCCGAAAATATTGCACAAGGTTTTTAACAATACTTATAGTACTAGTGTTATCATAGAAAAGTGTAACACTCTCTAAATTAACCTCATAATCTTTAAGTGTAGCAACTATCTAAAAGAGTTTGTGAATAATAACTAGCAACAGCTATATATTTAGATTCAGCAGTAGATTATGCAACAGATGACTGTTTTCTAGATAACCATGCAATAAGAGAATTATCCAATAAATGATATGTACCAAATGTATTTTTTATATCAATTCTACAATCTCCAAAATCAGCATTAGAAAAAATTCTTAAGCTAATATAAAAAGAAGTAGAAAGTCATATGTCAAAGTCTTAAGTGCTATGAAAATACTTGATAATCCGTTTGACATCTTGTCGATGTAAAGCATATGGGGAAGCTTAAAATCATGCACACAATTATATAACAAATTGTATATCTGACCTTGAAGCGGTGAGATATAAAAGTGATCCAATCATGCTTTTATATTATTTTTGATAAATTGGCTCATGCTTCTATATTATTTTTGCTGCACATGACAAGACACGAGCACGCAGGACCGGATGTTTTCGGCACCTCAGGTTCCAAATACGGCATTGTGCATCGTATTCGGCACACGTATTCGGCACATGAGGTGCCAAATATAATCAGTTTTTTTACCTCTTGTGCCGAATACGGTGCACAATGTCGTATTCAGCATATAAGATGATAAAAACACTTTTTTTGCATGGTGTACCGAAAACCTATTTTTGGTAAATGAGGTACTACATACATATGTTATATTTACAAATACGGTAATATATTATCTAGTTTTGCAATATAGGTTCCATATGTTATCTATTTTATCAATACTACCTATTTATGTGGGTATGTATACTCAGACCCTATTCAGAACTTCAAGCTTGTAGATGGTATAATAACGAACAATGCCACATGCACCAAGTTCGTGTGCCGAGGCCAGAACTTTTACTTTATCTTAAAAAGGCATATTGGTTACATGCTGATAACGCTATTGTATCATTAGCCGCCGTTAGTTAATGTATATGTATCCGGCTGCATGCATGCATGCATGATTGAAAGTTGTAGACGTCATCTTAGATTTAAAATGAGGTGAGGTTTGGCAGGGAGCGCGTGCTAGACTTACCATGAACTCGCACCGCGGCGGCGTGGGAAATTTGGCACGATCAAAAGCAACCACTTCCGTTACTGTTTTTTTTCCCAAGTCCAATAAAAGGAGAAATTAAAGAAAGAAGTCAGTGACGCCATTCCTCGGGGACCATCTCCGCAAGGGCTCCCCGAGGGTCCGAGAAAATCTAGACCTGGAAGGGGTGCTCGAGGCCAAGAACAGTTGGTCCCCGAGTACCCAGAGTTTCCCGAGGATCCGAGAAGAACCAGATCCGGGAGGGGGTGCTTGGGGCCATGAACAGTTGGTCTCCAAGTACCCAGAGTTCCCCAAGGACCCGAGAAGAGCTAGATCCGGGAGGGGGTACTCGGAGCCAAGGACAGTTGGTCCCCGAGTACCCAGAGTTCCCCGAGGACCTAAGAAGCCCCTTACCAGTGGACCCCGCAAGGGCTCCACGATGAGATGTTAATCGATGGGAAGCCTGATGCTGCATTTAAGGGGGAGCGTGGCCGGTCACATCCAACCACTCCCCCCCCCCCTCACGTCTGTCGTACTGAGTACGTCAGTCCCTGCCACCGCCTGGTAGAAAGGCGTGGGGACAATTAATGCGACGGGTCCCATCGCACGTCACCCCGCGGTGCCCATAAAGGAAGACGGCTTGAAGATATCGTCGATGGGCTCGAGGCGTATCGCCTGTCGCCCTGCTGCGTCAGACCGTGTCAGATCTACTCTGACTGGACGGGCATGCAGGGATATTTAGTGGCTGGCCGGTGGGCCCTCCCTGCACCTGCTAAAGTTGGGGTGTAAAGACCGACGGGACCGACCGAAGGACGCATTTTCAACCTCTGTAACATCAAACTGTAAACCCATAATAGTTGTTTTCCATTTATGATTTACGGGAACTTGTGCCCCCGTTCTGGGCACGCCAAGCCTGACCCCCCCCCCCCGGTAGGATAAAAGGGGGGAGCACTTCGTAGAAAGACAGACTGGACTTGACTTAAAGCTCAGGATATCGAAGCTCTCAAGGAAGGAGCTCAAGACTTAGACAAAAAACCTTGTAACACAGAGATCCAGAGAAAGGTATTCCGAGAGCATTAATAACACACTAAACACATAGGAGTAGGGTATTACGCCTCCGTACGGTCTGAACCTGTCTAAATCCCTTGTGCATTACTCCTACTAGCCGATAATCATTCGTCCCGCCTAAGTCACATACATTCGCATTAACCCTACGTACGAGGTAAATTCAGAATCAGCCCCCCGACCGAATCTCAAAGGGGGTCCCTCAGGATCCCCGCTTGCGGTGTTCATCCACCGACAGCGGCACATGAGCTGTCGAATATAGTCAATTTTACCTCATATGCCAAATACGGTACACAATGTCATATTGAGCATATGAGATGCTAAAAACATTTTTTTTCATGGTGTACCGAAAACCTATTTTCGGTAAATGTGGTACTACCTATATATTATATTTACAAATACGGTAATATATTATCTAGTTTTATAATATAGGTTTCATATATTATCTATTTTATCAATACTACCTATTTATGTGGCTACGTATACTCAGACCCTATTCAGAACTTCAAGCTTGTTGCTGAGATGGTATAATAACGAACAATGCCACATACACCAAGTTCGTGTACCGAGGCCAGAACTTTTACTTTATCTTAAAAAGGCATATTGGTTACATGCTAATAACGTTATGGTATCCTTAGCCGCCGTTAGTTAATGTATATGTATCCGGCTGCATGCATGCATGATTGAAAGTTGTAGACGTCATCTTAGATTTAAAAATGAGGTGAGGTTTGGAAGGGAGCGCGTGCTAGACTTGACCTTGAACTCGCACCGCGGCGGCGTGGGAAATTTGCCACGATCAAAAGCAACCACCTCCGTTACTGTTTTTTATTCCCAAGTCCAATGAAAGGAGAAATTAAAGAAAGAAGCCAGTTGTGCATTCATGCATTTGAAGAAAGTTACTGCGTCAGCTGCTATATATAGCTCATTCTGATAATTTGATTCTTATTTGTACTAGCTCTTTTATTTTAACTTGAAAGTAGCCATAAAATAAACAGAATATACATGATTCAGCACATGGACATACATATCAACGTGGTGGAGATATACATCCATCTAGGAAGTCCATGTATCCATGCCGATGCCGATCTGAATGGACCCGGTCGTCCTGCATGCAATGAACAGAAAGGTACGTGTTATTCATTTATTAGTTCCACTGGACAAGACCATCTCTTTTGTCCATGGTTGGCGCGCTGGATCCACTCCAAAAATTCTGCAAACGGATTGGCAAAACAATCAACATGAGGTTAATTTTTGAAGCTACCATTTGTTTAAATTCAGGACGATGCATGCATACAGACAGATCATGAACAAGCAAGTTGAGCATATATAACAGTACGCGTGTCCAACCATATATAACTGTCGGTACACTTTTATAGGTGCTCAATGGTTGGAACAGCTCATAAAATAGTACTCCCTAACAAATAAATGTTATTTTGTATATTGATACGGTTCTCAAATATAATTTTGACTACTATTTTTATTATAATATATTAATAATACATAGTAAAAGTATACTATTATGAAAATATTTTTCGAGACAAATATATCCTTATCATGTTCAAATATCTAAACGCATTATATAAAAAGTACTCCCTCCCGTTACAAATAAAAGTTATTTTGGATATCGATACGATCCTAAAAACACATCTTTGACTACTACTTTTTGGTATGATATTTTTATAGTCTATAGTAAAGTTATAATATTATGAAGAAAAAAGTCCAAATTACTCCACTAGACTATATCTGATGTCCGGATAACCTCCTAAACTATTAAATCGTTTGTTTTACTCCTCTGAACTTCGAATACCGGATCACATAACCCCTTGGAGTGGTTTGCAATAGCAGTTTTGATAACATGGCTGCCATGACACCTATTTTTGCCACGTGGCTACCACATCACCCCAAGTCAACGTCGTGTGGCTCTACTCGATGAGCTCACCAGTGGAGCATTGGCGGTGAGGCTGCAGAAGAGGAAGGTGCCAGGAGCTTCAGGGTGGCACTGGGAACTCGTTCGGGATGGTCACTACGGACTCGCACGGCCATGGCAAGGCCGACGACGAGTGCTCGCATGCAGCGGTAGCCGGATTCTGTGAGAAGCCACACCAGTGACGAGCCAAGGTCAAAGTAGTGAGCGCTACAATATGCACTGGGTGCAGGGGACCTCACTGTGAGTTCTGGTGATCGGGAGATGTGTTGATGCGATGGCTCAGTGGCGGGGTGGTGGAAAAAGTGGTCGGCATCGAAGAAGACGAGGTCGATGCGCTCGGTACGGGCTAAAAGATGGTCGAGGAAGCTTTGCGTGACTCTCCTAAGTACTTCCCCCAGCTCAAGCTTGGGGATTTGGATGGCAGCATGTCGGATTTGTTCTGGTGATGCTCGATGCGTAGAGAGGACGAGGAGTGGGGTCGGTGCGAGGACTCCCATATCAGCTCGACAATTGTGGATCCAGAGATTGGAAGCGGGCCAATGGTAGAGGAGGCTGAGGGGAAGCTCCTGGGCTAGCTGGGGTTCGTTGGGCTCAGCTATGTGAGGCTCAAAGCTTGATGGCCCTCTTCCTCTCCTACTTCTCCTAGCTTGAAAACAGAGCACCACCATCACTCCCCCTTTCTTCCCGAGCTCCAGCCACCGCGGCCCCCACCTCCTCGATGCCCCCATTGAACAAATAGAGCCCACTATTGCGACCACCGTGATCCCCCAGTCCTATTTTGCCCCATCCCAAGCCTCAATTTCTGCAAGGGCTGAAACGCCCTAACCGGGCCGCCACCACTGCCTCCTCCGATTTCTCGCCGCCAGTAAGCACTCAGTTTGATTCCTTCCTCATACACCACCCATATGACATCTGCTAGCTAGTCTTGCCCTTCATTGGAGCCCTCACGCATCCAGATGCGTCGGCAACATGTCGCCTCTGCTCCGGTCATAGCTCACCATTGCCAGCCCTCTGTGTGCCGCCTTGCTCCCATCCAACCCTCCTACCCGTGTCACCCTACCCCGTAGGTGATCTACCCGAGCCTAATAGACCCGAGGTGCCCCGACCTTTTCCTTCCTCTTCCGCAGCCGAAGCATCATGGCGCCGCCTCTCGCCGCATTCTCGTGCTCGTACGCTCAATATGACATGTGGGCCTGCTTGCCATGTGTGCATTGCTATATCAGCGAAAATAACATCATGAGATGCCATGTCAGTGAAACTACTGCTATATTATCAAAACCGATGTTACAAACCACTTCAGGGGTTATGTGGTCTTGTATTAAAAGTTCAAGGAGTAAAACAATCGGTTTATTAGTTTATGGGGTTATCCGGATACCAGGCATATTTTAGAGGAGTAATTTGGTTTTTTCCATATTATGGAACTAATTTTCAAGATGAAACTACCCGTATCATTTTTAAATATCCAAATTTAATATATTAAGAGTAATTTGTAGTCAAATTTTAAAAATGTTGATTACATGTAACCCAAACCGACGCTTATTTATGACTAGAGGTATTAATTTATAGCCAAAGTTTGAAATAGTCATCTACATGTAACAAAAAAAGACACTTATCTGTGAATAGAAGAAAGGGTAGTATTAGAACTTCTCAGTATGGTTAACCGTTTCTGTTAATGAGAGTCCACAAACCAGTTGTACATGTGACCGTTGTTACTACTATCTACACCGCACAAGTTGCATGAAAATTGCACCGATCATAACTTCTCAATTACCATGAAAATATAATGTAACTGAAACACACCTAACGATTTGTTGCTCCCACAGAAACCACGTACAGGTGAAGGGAGAGGTGGAATAATGGCCGACTACCTGCTTCTTCGAGCATGTTGCGATGCAATAGGACAAGTGGCATTGCAACAGGGGCGAGTACCACGGAAGGAGGCATTCAAGTTCCGCATTCATACGCGCAACAGCTTGTGTGCTCCAGTGGTAGCGACAAAAGACGATGGTCCGGGCAGGGGGACCTTCACCTTCCCCAGCTTGTAGCGCGGATTCATTGCGTGCCTGCAAACAGTTTCTCCATCAGAGGAACGTACGTGCGTCGACGTCGTTTGCTGGACCATACGATCGAACGGGTGACACTACGCGCGCACACAAGCATAGGCAGCCGTGGTTTTCTTGGGATTCCATTTCCAGCGATGGTTGTAGGGACGGACCCCCGGGAAGCAGCCGCCGTTGTTTTTGCCAAGTTGTTTCTGTGAATAAAGGAGCTGTTCGTGGATGGTCTTGTGCTGCTTTCAGTGGATGCATACTGATAGCAGATGCTGTTCGTTGCACCTTGTCTAGGAAATACTACAGCAGAGACAGCGTATGTTACCACTGTACTGTGGTATATGTAACCGGTCCAGGACAGAGATAAGATCAAGTTGTGCATGCAAGGTCTTTTTTAGTTACCTAACCAAGCACTGTACATTTAGAGTGACGGTATGTTTGTCTGCTGTTTTTACTTTTGGCTTTTTTAAAAACTGTCTTTATGATTTTTTTTTTTTAACTGTTTATAGATTTTAGCGGTTGTTTTTACAATAATTTTTAGCTTGCCAGTATATATCTTCTAAAAAAACTACTCTCAGCTAGCTTCTTAATTTCTAGTTTGTTTTTCTCACCTCAGAAATCACTTTTTAGCAATCTATTTTATTTTGGTTTTTAACTTCTAATACCAAAAGATCAGAAAACAGTACACAAACAGAACCTGACATATGAATAACAAAACCAAGCAGATAACTGTTTTCACCAAAGTAAATTACCTAATCAACCGTCATAAAGGTAACCTAGCTACTTTCAAATCAAGGAGGAAATTAGAACTGCTTAAAAAAACAAGTCGTTAAAAGATAAGACGATGAACACGTACAGACAGGTGATAGGATCATAGGAGTGTATGCTCCTACCCCTGCGTACGTAGCTGCATGGATTCTGGATACTCCCAAGGAGGTTGCACTGCGCGCGATGAGAGAACATCTAAAGGAAAGCAAGCCGTCCATGTGTGCGCACGAGATGGGAGGCAATAACCATCAGAAAATAGCAGCCACGTGGGGACGACGCGTCCGTCCCCGGAGCGACAAAGCAAAGCAAGAGGGCGGGAGCAGTGGGGCCGGACGCCTTTACAGGGGAGCTGAACTTAGCAAAACCCCCCCCCCCCAACCCCACCCCTCTCACTCTCCCCTGTGTCGTGTGATTGCCGAACGGCTCCTCCCCCTACATCCTCCCTAGCCCCCACTTGCCCATGTTGCGCGTGAATGCTACGTGCACACGCCCGTCCGGGGAGAGAACAACAATCAAGTATTTTTTTAATGAAACTGACGTAGTTAGCGACTGTTTGACCGAGCTCTCGCAACAACTTTTCAGTTGAAATGAGTGAAACTCTATTAAATAATAATTTTTAGTTTTTACTTTTCTGAATAGAATTTATAGGAGTAATTCTTTAAAATAAACTAGAAGTTAAGGAGCTAAAAAAGTAAGTTCCCCTGATTCACTTCCCACACATGATCAATTCCTCCATATAATTATTTTAGAGAATTACTTTCAGACATAAAATTACTTTCTCTATAGAATAATTTATCAAAAAATTTGAATCAAAAAAAACTCTACCAAACAAAAACTTAATTATATTAAGAGATTACTGATGACACCCATTTTGTTGGTTTTGTCTAAGGTATAAATTGATGTCCTTAATTACACTATACATCATGTATTTATTATGCTAGTATATAAGACTGTAATTAACCAACGCTACGTTTTGTTTATCTTTTCGCAAAATGGGAATATTGGGTCAATTCATATGTAAAAGGTTCTCTTCGAGATATTTGAAGTTAAATCCTAATCAAAGGACGGGTGTGTGCGCCTCGCGCACGGTGGTGTGCGCTTGCGATATATCCACATTAATCTGATAATTTTACCAAAATGGCAATATTTGATCAAGCTCTGCATGTTGCAAACATAATCTGAGAATTTAAGGAGTCTAATTTAATATATCTAGATATTATAACGGCACGTAGGCGCGCATAGCTTTAAGCTCATGTACAACACGAGCTCCTTATCCTGCCTGTTTCCTAAGAAATTTCCTATTGAATACTAGATAGTAATCGATAAGTACAAAGGAAAAAAATACCTACTTGCCTAAATGCTTGGCTCACCCTTCCTTCCAAGAATCTTCTACTCTGTCACCCACCAAATTAGTCAGCTCACCTATGCCATCGCTTTCTTCCATTCGTCGAATCCTACGTGACCACAAAAAATCTAATGTTTAATTCCTTTAGTTTTTTATCACAAAGATCACATAGTACGGACACATGCTTTAAGCACCAACTACCCTCACATTTACCTGTACTATTACTATTAAGATTTAATCTTAAAAAATAAGAGCACTCGTATCGAGTTTAAAACTCGAATTTGAATAGATAGGTTTATCGTAATAACTCTAACTAACTAAGTTATACTCAGTTTGCAAAGATTATTAGAAAATAAAATGTGTTAAAAAATAATAACATGCATTATTTTCGCTTTCTAAGTTTTATTTCCCGGTACTGAGAAAATCCTTAGTCTCTCCAAGTCGATGACGTTGGAATTGGTACTGCAGCAGATCAAAGGATGACGTTGCGAAATACTTCCACACTGACGACACACACCGTAACTTTGTTCATGCGCGTGCACGTCAACGACGATTATTTGTAACTGTGTTTGTTTACGTCACTGTACTGCCTCTTAATTTTTAAGCTAATAAATCAACAAATAATAAGAAAGCATAGCACCTTGCTGCAAAAGAATAGCACAATTATTACTCCTATAAAATGGAAATCATGACAGGTAAGGCTGTTTTGTTTTTGTTTGAGTGGAAAAGTTGACCAGATGACAGTTCTTGTCCTGCCATGCATTAGCAGGAATCACATCCATAGCACCCACTCTTTAACCAAGTGGGAATTTACTTGTTTGACTAGACCTCTTCTGTACACACACTCATTTGTAAAAATAGGTGAAAATTAGTTACTTAATATTACTGTTATCCACCGAAAGATTACATAAAATTCGAGCTTTATTATTGTGAACACAAATTACAGTACATCATTGTTCGCAATTTAAACTTTTACGTAATAAATAATGTGCACCTTAGCAGAACTCAGTAACCAGGGCGTGTTCGGTTGCTCATATCAGAGTCATTCTACTCTACTGTATATATATTCATGTAAAGAAGGTTATTTAGTTGTATATATATAATGTTCCTACTGTTTTCGTAGATGCAATTATACGATTGGACTTTGACCTGTGAATACGTCCGAGTCGATCTTCTCTATGGAGCCTGACTTTATAGATATATTGTTTCTGTTACAGTGCTATATTTTGTGGTTTGGTTGTATGCATCACGGCTCTGCCGTGCGTATATTCTTATGAAGAAGGTTATTTGGTTGTATGCATATATTGTTCCTCTTGGTATCCACGGATGCAATTGTACGATTGAAGTCTGATCTGATGAATACGTTAGAATCGAGCTTTTCTATGAAGCCTGATTTGATAGATATATTACATCTACTATAGTACAATAATAAGATTACTTGTTAGTTTTAAATTCAGAGTCATTATATTCTTCTATGCAAACAACCAAATACCTTCACGTAGTCCTTATATTTATCATATAGATAATAGAATACTTTCTTTTCAAATTATTATATTCACTCGGCCTACTTTTATTTATTTAAAATATATGTTAGAGCTTTGCGAAAACCTATAGTAGAACCAAACACACCCGGTGTCTAGTCGAGTCCCTTCGATCGAAAAGATGGTTTGAAGAAAAAATCAACACTCTTTGCTTCCTCTAGCTACCTTTGTACTAATGTGAAAGCATGCCGCGTCAAGACCTGCTGAAAGATTAGAAGTTCTAGGTGGACAAAAAGGAGAATGTGACTGACTGGAAGAAAGAAACGAAAAAAGAAATCGTCCGTTTTCTTTAATTTGTATGCACAAGCTAAAATATCAGGGATGGATCAAGTAAGACCACTTGATCCGATAACATTTTAGCAAGAATTCTGGACAACAAACTTATAACAAATTTTTTTAATAGAATTTTCACGAAACTTTTTTGGGAAAAAGTTTTTCACCTAAAAATATGGAAAAAAAATTATGAAAGGTTTTCACAAAAAGATTTCGTGAAAAGCTTTCAAAAAAGTTTTTTGCGAAAACTATTCAATCAAAAATCCGCCTAAAAGTTTATGTCCAAAAAATGAAAAAAAAAGTGAAAGGTGAAGAGAAAATAGGGAAAATTTAAAAGGGGAAAATGAACTTGAAATAATCGAGATCTGGTTTAAGAAAGAGAGAGATGGTTGCCGCGCCGTCCTCGCCAGACGTTGCACTCCAGCGATCTTTCCCGGTCTGGATCTGCATCTAGAATGAGAGGGGGAGTGGGAGAGCACGGATCAAAACGGCCGTCGCCATATTTTTTGTTCGTCTGACCGATCAAATGATTGCCAAACAAATATAGATATAATAACAATGACTATTTGATATTATTCATCTCCAACTATGAATCCGAGAAAAAAAATATACCGGATTACCGGTATTCATCTAAAATTTTTAATATTAAGTGTTATAAGAAAGTAGTGTGATTTTGCTTAAAACATGGTAATATATAGGTAGATTATTAAACATCTATAGATAAATAATACTAACATTGTTTTTTTACATATCAACTATCACTCTCTGTGCTCATTTTAATTGCACTCATATTTATTTAATATATTATGTAAAAAATGCAAATAAAGTAAAAAAATTCTATCTCTCCAACTAGCTAAAAACTTGTGACCCTATCTACTCTGACGCTAACTTAAAAAAATATAAAATAGAATACAAGATAAAAATAATTATCCATACTATCTATATACAATTCTAATTTAAAATAATATGAGATATAATATAGAACGAACTATATTTGTCCTTATCCGTCGGAGTATGCCCTTATTCCACTCTCCAGAAAGATCGCAGGTGGGGGCCACCGCTCAGAGTAACCCGCGACGTGCTCCAAACATAAATTTCGGGGATGGATCCCTGGTTTTAATAAAATAATAAAATAAAATACTAGCAAGGTATTATTCATGGATATATATATATATATATATATATATATATATATACACACACACACACCAATTAGCTAGTTGTATTTTGTGATGTGCCATGATAGCTCGCGGAATACGCAAATATGCATGCATCAAGTACATTCAAAGTTGCAAGAGTCGTACACGTCTACATCCACATCCAAGTTGAGAGAGAAAAAAAGAATAACAGAGTAAAATCTACCAACCGCCGCATGCCGTAAAATAAAAATAAACCGCATGCATGTAATAATCTGGGGATTAATCTGGGAGGGTGCTGCCACGTACGCAAAATTCACACCTGGAAACCAGGCTTTGCAAAAAAAAAAACATAAAATTGAATTAGCCTCAAAGATCCACGTATATCCACACATACACATGGGCATACATCCAAAAGACGATCGCAGGCCATGCTCTATATATAGACCAAAACGCACATAACACACCACTGCACACGCCCCACTCAGCAACAACCATCCGTCTCATTCTTCCTCATCTTTGCCCCAGCCAGCCCTAGCAACCTAAGCTACAAGCTGAACAGTAAGTTAGTGCCAATAATTTCCATACTGTTTCTGGCGTGATTACTATCAGAGGCTGCAGAGCACAAGCTAGCGCACCAGCCAAGAAACCAAAGCAAAGCAGGGAGCGAGCTGAAGCTCACCATGGGGGTGGAGAGCATGAGTCCCACCCCCACGGCGGTGGACTCCTCCTCTTCAAGCTCCTCCGGAGCGTCCACGGCCACCACGGAGTCCGGCGCGGCGCAGCTGCCGGCTGCTTTGGTGCTGGGCGCCGCGGCCGTGGAGGTCTCGCCGGCGGACGAGGCCGTGACATCGCAGCCGTCGGCGGCGGGGCAGGGGTCGTCGCGGTACAAGGGCGTCGTGCCGCAGCCCAACGGGCGCTGGGGCGCGCAGATCTACGAGCGCCACGCGCGGGTGTGGCTCGGCACGTTCCCCGACGAGGAGGCCGCCGCGCGCGCCTACGACGTCGCCGCGCTCCGCTACCGCGGACGCGAGGCAGCGACCAACTTCCCAGGCGCCGGAGCGTCGGCCCCCGAGCTCGCCTTCCTGGCGGTGCACTCCAAGGCAGAGATCGTCGACATGCTCCGGAAGCACACCTACGCCGACGAGCTCCGCCAGGGCCTGCGCCGCGGCCGGGGCATGGGCGCGCGCGCGCGGCCCACACCGGCGTGGGCGCGTGCGCCGCTGTTCGAGAAGGCCGTCACGCCAAGCGACGTCGGCAAGCTCAACCGCCTCGTCGTGCCCAAGCAGCACGCCGAGAAGCACTTCCCACTGAAGCGCTCGCCGGAGGAGGCCACCGGCAAGGGCGTGCTCCTCAATTTCGAGGACGGCGAGGGCAAGGTATGGCGGTTCCGGTACTCGTACTGGAACAGCAGCCAGAGCTACGTGCTCACCAAGGGATGGAGCCGCTTCGTCCGCGAGAAGGGCCTCAGCGCCGGGGACACCATCGTATTCTCGCACTCGACGTACGGCCCGGAGAAGCAGCTCTTCATCGACTGCAAGAAGAACAAGACGGCTGCCACCGACGCGGCGCCGGCACCGGCGGATACACCAAAGGAGGCCCGTGTCGTTAGGCTGTTCGGCGTCAACATCGCCCGAGACGGATGCCAGAAGAGAGCGCGGCCGGTGGAGATGGCGTTTGAGCAAGAACAGGAGTTCTTGAAGAAGCAATGTGTGGCTCATCACCGCTCTCCTGCCTTAGGTGCCTTCTTGTTATAGCAGCCATCATATATATGCATAGTGTTATAGTTTTCCCCCTTTAATTGTTCTTATCACCTGTTTGATCGCGAATTCAGTTACTAGCGTTTGTTCTTCGTTTTTGCAAAGAACTTGTCAAATCAGATTGCAAAACGAGTTGTAATATGTACACCATTAGGAAGTCTTGAGATGTTAGTCATGCAAGTTTGTGAGTCATCTGGTACGTCAATAAGTTTGATTCTGATAGAGATTTCAGATGCGCTTCTTGTTCTGGTGTTAGATTCTTCACAACACAATCTATCATGGTTGTCTTTGCGACAGCTGTTCATCATAATTAGTTAATGCTGCACACTTGTACTTGATTGGGTGTGCTAGCTACTAACACTTATTATCCATCACAAAGAAATCAAAATTAAATATATGCAAAAATATCATTAATTTGCACAATGGAGTAATTTTGGGGGTTTAATTTTAGTTTACATAGCACTGTTTGAATTGCTTGATGATCTTTGCGGCATCTATCTTGTGTTAGATCGATTTGCTTAATACTTAAGAGTTGTGTTAGATTGATTTGCTTAATTCACTCATAGTGCACTGCTAATCGATCATTACCATATTTCACTGATTAACAGCTGGATGATGAATTTGGCTATGTATCTTGTCTCTGAATCAATATCCAGTGCGTAGCTAGCTATCATCGAACTAATTATCAACCTATGAAGTTGTTTCAACTTCTTTTTATTCCATGATCATAGTTCGTGCACCCAAAAGAATAAATCAACTATATATTTTTACGAAAGTTTATTGTCTAAGACACAATCCAGTTTATTCTTCTTTCTTTCATATAACTTGATTGATATCATTTTAGACACACCTAAAAACTGCCGCTACTATAAAAATCTCATTCACTGACGGTTTTTTAGCCGACAGTGGCCAAAAGGTAGCTTATCGCCACCGGCTCAAGTCTTCAGCCGGTAGTGATGCCTGTGAAATCACTGCCAGCTAAAGCCTTAAGCTAGCGGTGCTTTGCCTCTCCCTCTCTCTCCCTCCCACTCTCTCTTTCCTCTCAATACATGCATACAATTAAACCTAGGTCAACATTAATACATAGTAATTTATGCCATTCACTAATATGCAAATAAAACTACTTAATCTGGCTTAATACATAGTAATTTATGTCCTTCTTCAATATGTAAGTAAAGCTATTTAATCTATCTTAACGATTCGTCCAAGTACATAGAGAGGTTTATCGGTGTCTTCCATAAAACCTACGTCAACATCCTCTCCGAAGGAGGTACCACATCGAATTGAGAAATATGGTATCATCTGAACATATGTATGTTGTCAAAGTTTCAAGTAGTCTTACTGCTTATTGCATACTCTTTACTAGGACGTATGGTGTCATCTGAAGGTCCCTCACGCGACAACGGCACAATCGGTTCATGAAACTCGCCTTTTGGGTTGATAACATATTTGATGAAGAACCTGATGATTTGTTCCTGAATGGCATGTATTTCCGTAGGGAGTATCGCATTTGTGTGGTGTTCGAAGTTGCATTTGAAGAATCGAAAGAATTAGTCCTTGAACATGCATAGAAATTAAAAAGAATGCATCAATATGTAATTTCAAACCTCAACATTATTAAACATGGCAACGTCTCCATCTCCGCTGAATGTGTGCATGAAACTAAGAACATAGAACCCGTAGAGATTGTTGTTGGGTGACTACCTCACACAATTTCAGAGGAAATGATTCATCAATGAAATAAATTGAACATTTTTATTTAGTAAGAAATGCAAGATATGAATATTCCCTATGTACCAGAATAGGGCTAGCTAACGAGCCAGCTCGGCTCGACTCGACTTCGTCCAGCTCGTTAAGATAATGAGCTGGCTCGGCTCGGCTCAATAGCAAAACAAACAAAAAGGCCAGATCGCCTCGGCTCATTAAAAGCTCAAGCCAGCTCGTTTGGCTTGCGAGCAGCAACTTCAACGAAATGTGGGACTTGTTGCCCTCATTCGGCAACCTGGCCAGCCTCCGCGAGCTTGACCTCGGCAACAACTAGATCCGCGCATTGCCGGACTACTTTGGCCGGCTCGGCAGGCTGGAGCGGCTCTGCTTGGACTAGAACCCGCTCACCATGCCACCCGCAGAGGTGATCTCCAAGGGTGTCGATGCGTTGAAGGAGTTCACGGTGAGGTGGTGGGCTGAGGTGGTCGCCGAGGAGGAGCAGCATGTGAGCACGGCCACCGCGGCAGGGATCCCAAAGGCCTCGACTCCCAGCATCGATCCGAAGAGGATTTGACGCACGCGAAAGCTCTAGCAAAGCACTGTGAAGCTTACCATGCATGTGGATTGGAGGGAGGAGCTGTAGAGAGGTGGCGCGATGGTGAGGGCAGAGAAGGCTTGCAACCGTCAAAGAAGAACGTGGTGCGCGGCTTGATTCAACATGGACTTGACGGGATTCGGCTGTAGACACTCGCACGACCTCCCACCCTACTTCCCGCAGCTTGGGATGGGCAGAGACTACTCAGAGAAGTGGATTCGTTGGTGGCGTCAGAGGAGCTCAGTGCTAGCGTTGAAGAAGTGGACATCTAATTGCAATTGGAAGCATATGTGTCATCATCATATGACAATTATGAGACTTTATACTAGTTAATTTCAAATCTTTCATGTTTACTAGTCTTTTTATGTTGGCAGAGTAATCGGATGGAACTTTGATTTCATGCAAGTACACGCACATTGCAATTTTCTCCGTCTTCTTCAGACTGTAGCTAGTGGGACTAAGATATTTGTCATCTTCTTTCATATCGTCGAGATGTAGAGCATATCTGAGTTTTAAACGTTTCAGGTCCTTCCGTGCTTAAAGTGTATCCTTTTTTTGCAAGGTATGTCTAATAATGTACCAATCAAGCTATCACGCATGTTCTTCTCAATGTGCATAACATCAGTTGCGTGTCAAACCACCAAATTCGATCAATAAGCTAAGTCATAAAAACTAGATTTTGTTTCAAATATAGGAGCTCTAAGATTAGATTTTGGAACCGATGCACTCCCGCGTCCTTTTACAAGGATAACTCTAAGTCTCTTTACCATCATATATACTTGTCTCTCAGTGTGATGCTTAGGAGGTGATCTAGTCTCAACTTTCCCATCAAAAACTCTTCTATTGTTGTAGTACGGATGATCCTTACGAAGAAATTTATAATGATCTAGATACACCATTTTTCGGTAGTTTTTCAGTCACAAGCTCTCTGTATCATCCAAGCAATGCACGCATGCAAAGTAGCCTTTGACAGTCTATCCTGACAGGTTACCAAGGGCTATCCAATCTTGGATTGTTATGAAAAACATTGCGCGTAGAGTGAAGTTCTTTTGTTTGTATTCATTCTATACCTGCACATCATCATTCCACAATGTTACAAGATCTTGTACTCTGTGCTCACACGGCTCATATCGTATATCTATCTTTTGTTCATCTATAATTATAATATTATTGTAAATCTATGTGCAAAACATCTAGAAGACTTTACAATCACCTACAAATAAATTACATCATCATCTCCTACCAACAATTGGTCTGGGTTTGAGGAGCCGCCTTTTGTATGCTTTCACATGAACTTCTAATGAGTGTTTATTGGTGTCATCCCTAAAATTTTTTGTTATTATTCAACCCTTATGTAGGACTACATAAGTAAAAGTAAAAAATAAATACGTTCATACATAAAGCTTCTATATTGGAGCTTGCTAATTAAATAAAATATAAAAGTAAAATTGGATCTTGCTACATACCTAAATATCATGGCTAAATTTTCTAATTCACTCAAAATAAAAAATAAAAACGATCATACCTAAAATTTCCATATTGGAGCATGGTAATTAATTATAATATAAAAAATAGAGCTTGCTACATACCTAAATATCAAGGATAAATTTTCTACTTAATAAAAATCAATAACAAATATGTTCATACCTATTTTTTCTATTTTAGAGCTTGATAATTAATTAAAATTAAAAAATGTAATTTGATTTTGCTTCATACCCTAATATCATGGCTAATTTTCTAATTCCTTAAAAATAAGAAAATAAATATGCTCATACCTAAATTTTCTATATTAGAGCTTGCTAATTAATTAAAATAAAAAAATATAATTGGAGATTGCTACATACCTTAATTTCTTGGCTAATTATTCAAATTCATTAAAAACAAAAATAAATATATTCATACCTATAGCTAGTTTAAATCAATAAAGACATTTTTCACCATAAGCTACTAATTGAAGCTTACATATCATAAATAAGTTATAATTGCATATACATTGTCTTAAAATATCATGCCCATAAGTTTATCTCCATTATTTCAAAATTTAGAGCAATTCAGCAAATAAAATTCAACTAGAAATGGATTGAAGATTAAATTACATACCTTTGAACACATAAGGCATGATGACACCTCAAAATTTTGAAGCCCCCAATAACTAGGTCACTAAACATGATCGCCACTGAGTAAGAACAGAGCTCCTATTATTGTGCTCAGCTTGGGGAAGGGGAGGGCCACTGTTTTATATCGTACACATAACTGTCGGCACATACCGCAAGCCGACAGTGATGTCCTGCTATCACTGTTGGCCAGTACCCTCAGGCGGCATTAAAACTACAGTAGGGAATCACTGTCGGCTCAATCTATTGGCTAGCAGTAAAGGCACTTTTCACTGTTGATTCATAACCCACATTGGCTAATTAGGTACCGGTAATGATGGTTTGACATATATGATCGGTTCTGTAGTAGTGTGCACGTGCATGCTTTAAAATTATGACACGAACACCTATTTCACTAGAAAAATATGAGCATTTTATTATATTTTTTTTAAAAAATCATATGAACTTGCAGTACTTATCTGTAATCCACTTCAATGTGTTGCAAAAAATAGAGAAAACATTTGATAAAATCCATATGTTCGTATGCTCTTAAATGCAGTTATGTAGGTAACTTTGTGAAAAATCACAAGCAAATTAGAATGGATTCATGAACAATTTAAAAAATTGGTGAAAGCAATTTAGATCATATGTTTAATAATTTTTGTGAACAAATTAGAAAAATTCAAATACAATATCATATCCAACTGCTATGTATTTTCAATAAAAAAAATGAGAACAATTTTGCTGTAAGCAAAATTTTAAAAAAGCAAATTGGTTCAAACTTGCAAGTAATTTTGCATACTTACAGGAGAAAAATAGGTGTGCATGGTATAAGACTAAAGTATGCACATACAGTTTTTAGATTTTACCTTCATTTTATTGTATTTCAATTATTCTTTCGTTTTGATTCATTTTTGGAATTTTAACCGACTCATATATGGCAAGTCATGTACTATTTATCATAGTTCGTACACCCCACAAAAAACAGAGCTACAGTAATTATTGTGTTTATTTCTTACACTAATTTCAATAGTTTATTTTTAGGTAAATTTGAGTTATCTGACAATGTGATTTCAATAGTTCGTTCTGATTTTTCTTGTGGTAAAGAAGATATCACTGTGAAGGAATTTATGGGGGACCACGGTGAAATGCTTATGGGTGGGAAGGGGAAAAGCTCTGCGGGTGAATTACATAGGTTTATCTCGTGGATATGTATATATGCTACATACAAATTAGCATGGCCAAACCTTATATATGTAGACCTATTTCTCTCTAAATAAGAAATGAAAGAAAGAGATAGCCTTCCCTGTTTCTTTTTTAAAACTTTTTTTAGAAGTAATTTTCTCTTTACTTGTGCAAGAGATGTATATGATATAACTTTGCGTCATTATATAGACTTCTTGGCCTCATTTTGACGACAGCCTCTTTTTACTAAAGCCTCTATCTCTAAATAAAGTGAACACCTTTAATTTTGCAAACGTGTCCGCCAACAGTTTTCATGTTCATGAATCCTAGTCACACAAGTTGCAAAATATAATACACTTTCAGTTAGACTTTTCAAGTTATCCTACTTTTTGTGTAGCAACTGTCTGTGCCTTTCTATTCTGATAGTGTCCATACAATGTCATTCTTTTCCAATTTTTTCGCAAATTCTAACAGACGGGAAGTAACAGAAAAAAAAAGTGCAACAAAAATACTCCTATTTGAGCTACTCCATTTGTGTGCATTGTTAGATATATATATTTGTTGTATATATTGATATATAGAATACAAGTTGTTATTCTTAATATGTATGATAGCATTTGTTTAGCTTTGCTGACAATTTTCTTCTCCTTCCTCACTAAATTTGTATATCAAAATTTTTGAGCTAATTATATTATCATCGTCGAGGCATGAAGCTCTCTTAATTCCATAGACGGTGGCGGTGGCAGTGGCAATGTACGAGGAGGAGACCAATCCAGATCCATCCTATGGATGAAAAATTCCACTTTTTCCTAAGGAATTAGTCAAATATATACTCCAATTGCCATGTAGATAATGCGTAAAGTTTAACCATTCTTAAATTCATAAAGTTTTAATGATAGGTTTTGATCGGTTAATTTGATTCGTCTTGACATGCAAAATGACAAGTTCACTAGTCCAAGGAGTAAAACTTGAGATTACACGAAAAGACCCCTCTCGGTTCAAAATGCAGATGAATGGGACAGCGGCATGCGTTCTTTCTTCATTTATGCCTATTTACACGAAAAGCCCCCTCTCGTTTTATGTCTTAAAAATCTGTATTGAAGTCTAGAACAAATAAAATATATACATATTGTAAATTTGGAATAAAATACATACCACGAGCAAATCATTATATCACATGCTTGTGGTATTACATCTATATTCATGTGATTCACTTAATTAGCCGTATGTGTAAATCTATTTTTATAGGCGATTTATTTAAGTAACCGTATGTGAAAATATATTATCACAAACGGTTCTTTAAAGGAACCCGTCTATGATAATAGTTTTCCACAGACAGTCCCTTTTGTGTATGTAAAAATCGTTAATTTCACAGACCTTCAATCAGAAACAGGTGGCTAAACGTCTGTAAAAAGGGTTAAACCACCACATGAAAAGCAGACAAAGGAAATACGAAATAAGTGATGGGTCATAATATGACCTGTCACTTACGATAAGTCATAAGTGACGGGTTATAATTGTGACCCGTCACTTATAACTTATCATAAGTGACGGGTCATCCTTAATCAGTCATAGGTGATGGGTCGTAGTTGTAACCCATCGCCTATTACGACTCATAAGTGATGGGTCATCCTAGCCAATTATTGGTGACAGGTCACACAATGACTAACAGATCAGGGATAAGTCATCCTAACGAGTTATTAGTGATGGGTCAAGTTATGATCTGTTACTAATGATTTGATCAATACATAGAGCTATCATTTTACGTATTGTATGTATATATATCCTTAGGTATTCATACATATATTTAGGTTTATGTAGATACATATACACAATATATATACAACATTTTTCTCTATGCAATAGTGCATATACATATACTCATATATATGTATAGTAGGCCAAAAAAATTATTTTTCTCTTATTTTTTCTCACCTCAGCAATGCTAGAATAGGAATTATTGTGCAATTTTGCTCAAGTTTGCTGTAAAAGGTGGCGGCTATAGACACAAACACGCGTTCCAAAAATGCTGCAAAAACTTCTAGAAACGAGAACTCAATCTTTCAAACCATTCTTAGCCTAGAAAAATTCTTCGAACCGGACAACGTTAGGAAGGAACGAATGTAACTTTTTCTATAGATATCCATAGAGTAAAAAAACGTTAAAATTGGAGTCTGTATGCAAAATTTATGCTATTTTTACTAAAAGCACTCCGAGTCACCTATTTTATTTGTCAAATGAAAATCAGTCATTGGCATTGGTGACGGGTCACCAATGATCTTTGGCAAAAAAAAGTTAAAAGAATAGTATCTCCAGCTTCCTTCAGAACACATACGAAGGTGAGGTGGTAAGGGCACTATGCGCGCGAGGCTAGATCATGGATTCGATTCCGTTAGAATGCAAAGTATTAAAACAGTGTGAAAAATCATCTATGACATGTGGCGAATGATGATGAGCCTGCTTTGAAATGGCTCAAGTGAAAAAATATATATTTTTAAAAAAAATTCGTGTCAAAAAATGGAAAAACGTTCATCAGACAGTTGTTACCTGTCACTTATAACTTATAATAAATAAAGGGTCATATCCGTCACTTATGATCTTAATAAGTGACAGGTTAAATTTTTTTGACTGACACCAATAATCTTATTGGTGACGGATCCTTACCCATCACTTATGACTAAATTATTAGTAACATATTTAGGACAATGGGTGCGGTACCTATCAGCTATTACAATTATGATTCATTACTTTTAGCTTTTTTCATATAGTGCACCCGCCTCTAAAATTGTTTTCTAGCAGTGATACTTTAATTACCATGTAGATAAGGGTAAAGTTTAACCCTTCTTAAATTCATAAAGTTTTTATGATAGGTTTTGATCGGTTAATTTGATTCGTCTTGACATGCAAAATGACAAGTTCAATAGTCCAAGGAGTAAAACTTGAGATTACACGAAAAGGCCCCTCTCGGTTCAAAATGCAGATGAATGGGACAGCGGCGTGCGTTGTTTCTTCATTTATGCCTATTTATAAAATTTCGTCCTAAATCTTTCGATCATCCCTCTGCTTTAATTCCAAGGCAGCGGGAATGTGAACAGTAGCTTAAATGGGCAGATGGATTTATTAAATTGAAATCGACTGAATTAGATGCAGTAGATATGGGTCCTGTTAATGAATGCCCTATCTCGTCTCAACATCCAGGGGTGTCCTAAATTCCAGCTGACAAAATGAGTTGAGACGAGGGTGTACAGTACGACAGGATCAATTAATCATGCGCATCTAAAATGGGCAGCTCACAATTACAATTTATATAGGAAATTAAGATCATGTGTTCATCCAAATATATATAGCGAGTAATCTCAATAATCGATTGATGTAATAGTATGTTTGTTGCTTGCGCGATCGAACGTACGTAGCTTGGTACGTTTATGATCACTTACTGGTTGGTAATCGCAAAGCGCGCGCGTTACAATTGGCAGGGAGACGGGACCTGCGTGCAGCTCGTCATTGCCAGAGGCTACAGTCCAGCTGCTTGCACTATCGATCATTTACTCAAGACTAATACTAATGGAGAGTGCATATTTGGAGGAAGCGAGTGAAGCTTACATACCATATATTTTTCATGCGGTTTTGAGCTTGCTAGGGCTGTGTATTTCTGAATTACTCAGTTCACTATTATACCATGGTGATCGATCTTTATGACGAGTAACAGCTTCGAAAGAGTAGTACTAGTCTCTCCTAGCTTTCTCACTATATGTATTTGTTCCAGTCTACCAATTAAATCTCAAGGTTCATAACTGGTTTTTGCTAATTGTAAATGTAACTAAGGGAGGAGCTTTTCTCTAAATAATCATTTTCAAATCTTATAGATATATAGTTGAATATATAATGGTCTTAATTAGATTCAAGACTAGCTGAATATATAATGATCTTAATTTAGACTGGTTCATATCATTTCATGTGACCAGTAAATGAGCAGTAACAGTTCACGTTCGCTCCTTGTGTGGTTTGCCACTTGCGTTATGTACGCTGCACCTTGCTAGCCAACTTGCATTAGTACGAGATGGCTAGCGAGCCGAGTTCATCGCACTGATCCACGCATTGAATATTTCAGTTCGGTTTAGCCGCTTGATTTCTTATTTATGTACGAGTCGCATCGACATTAAATCTGCTTGTCTGCAGGATAATATTTAACCAACTTGCACAACTAAAAAAAACTTATGAGTGTCGTTAAAAAACAATTTTACTGTTGATCTTTTTACCGACATTCTTAAATCGGTAATAATAGTATCAACTGTCAGCCTCACTTATCCACTCAGCACAAATGCTATTTTCAAGCAATAAAAAAAGAGAAAATATTGGCAGCGGGCCTGGACCAGCTCGGATGTCGCTCCTGTCGCCGTCACTGCCGTTGCCGCTCCTATCATCAGCTCTAACCATATACTCATCTCAAACACAAGAACACAATTTCACCATATACACATCTCTGTCAGTACATAAGAATACAATCTCATTCATATACTCATCTCATCCAAATACTCATCTCTACGGGTACACAAGAACACAATCTCATCCATATACTCATCTCAAACATAAGAACACAATCAAATTGAATGGAAAGAATACAAAGAGGGAGATCCAGTACGCGCCCGATCCGCACGCCGCTCCTACGCCTGAGTCGCAAGCTGCTCCTATGCCCGAGCCGCACGCCGCTTGAAGGGTAGCCTCCACCCTCTCCTGCGCCAGAGTTGCCCGCTGCCCGAGTCCGCTTGTGGCTATGGAGGAAAGGAAAGAGGTAAGGGAAAGAGAAGGAGGGGGAGGACGGCGGCGTCCCCAAATCAGGAGAGAGGAGGAGATCCAATTCGAGAAAGAGGGAGAGAGAGGGAGAGAGAGGAGGCCAGAGTGGCAGCTGAAAGCTCGTAGAGCTTGACGCTCTCAATGAGCACGTGCTCGATGAGTGGGTTACTGCTCTTCGGAGGCAGAGAGAGGGAGGGAGGGGAAGAGATAAGGTGGAGAGAGAGAGGAAGGAGATGAAGAGATAAAGGACACGAGCTGAGCCAAAACATCATTTAACAGAAATCTCAGGTATGTTCGTATCAGTGCCGATTGTGATTCGAACCGGTACTGATAGTCAGGTATCAGTGCCGGTACTTAGCGATTTCATCATTGTTTGCTCGTGGGAGTTTAAGAACCGGTACTGATACATCTTCTTTCACGATTTTTATTAAGGATACTGATAAATTGTTACTTTTGATCTCTTCTGTAGTAAATAGTGTTACAGGTCGATCAAATTTACTATCATCGTTGATTAAGCTTCCTCTCTGCTTCGAGGGAGAGCAAAGCCGGCTTGTGACAATAGTTTACTGTGCATGCACATGTTGCACATTCAAAAAACAGGTTTTTTTTTTGCTTTGTTAATTGCTTTTGCCCTGTCATAACCAACCAATTGATACGTTGTTGAAAAGTCCAAGAATCTAGAAGATCCACGGATCGGAGACCATCTTAGAAAAACTGCTTCAAGCGTTATTATATTACCTCCGTATATAGCCCCAACATGGAAAACACAATATATATCATGCATGCATATGTATATGTAGATGTGTATCTTACAAGCTAGCTAGGTTCAATCTTTCTTTGCTCAAAACCATGCACAATAATGCGTAGACGTATCACGTATGTGTACAAATATACGTGTATAGTACGTATGCATATATGCAGCAGCTAGATGTTATTCATCGTGTTTGACAAATTAATGACTCGGCAGCTGAATGCCTCCACGGCACATAGGGCTAGAAATAAAGCTCGAGTCTCACGAGCCAGCTCAGGCTCAAAAAGGCCCGGCTCGACTTGGAGGCCAAACGAATCAAGCCCGAGCCACCTCCCCAGCTCAGCGTCAAATTGAGTCAATACTTGATATGCAGGAGCATTCTTCCTTCTCTGCAGCAGTGTGAAGGCCGGCACAGTACCATACACGATCCGTAGCATCTCTGCCTCATCGATTTCCTCCTTAACCTCCACACTACCACTGTCACTGTCACCAAGGTTCACCTCCACCACTCTTCCGATGACCTCCTCCGTGTCGCCACCACCCTTAGGATTCAGCGGGTAGATTCTGAAGGAGATTGCCGCTCGACCAGGAGATTGGCCTGCCTCCCCCGAGAACGAGACAATCGCGCTGCCGTCGTTCGTCAGCATACCTAGCCCGCCCTAGCACATGCATGCTGCCCTAGCCCACCATTCGACTAACAACAGTCCAACACAACAATCGATCCAAATCCAGAGGCCAGTCACAATCTGCCTCTCTGCCAGAGATGCGCTATTGGTTGTGCCAGTGAGATTCACCATTATTGGCCAGAGGGGCCACTACTACAAAAAGGGAGATCATTGCTGGTTGAAAAATAGCTTCACTGTCAGTTTCTCAACCGACGCTCTTTACTCAGCACTTATAGGCAATGACTATCAGTATCGGGTCTGGAACAGGTACTGAAAGTTCTTTTCACTGCTGGTTCATGCCTCCAACCGGTAGTGAAAAGGTTCCCGAGCCAAAAAAAAAATAAATGAGCCAGATCTTTCAAGCCGTCTCGACTGTCGCTTTTGCCGCCGCCACTGCCGCCGTGCTCCTGCCGCCACCACCGTCACCGTCGCCGCATGCACAAATCGACCCATCTCATCATACAAACACATCTCACAATCAAATCGACTCATCTCACATAGTTTGGGAATCAGGAACAGAAGAACTCAACAACCTCTAACATTTGATCCCCATCAAGAATTGTCCAAAGTTTCTAGAATCTCAATCCACAAAGTTTACAAACTAAGTATATTATAATAAAAGATTCAATTTCAAAGAATTGTATATAGTAACGATGCCATCAATGCCAATAGCTCAGATATACGAGGAGCCAAGGGGATTGAAAGCTAAATTGGTGACAATCCAAAGAAATGAACTCAATTACGAAGGAGACATATGTGCAAGCAAATGCAAGCATGTGTCGATTTCATCCCCGTACCCAAGCTCGCGTCGCCCTGGTACATAGCCTCGCTCCTACACCAGTGCCTGCACCAGCCACACCAAATGGAAGTTGGAGCATGTGTCGGATCTCCTACTGTCACTGATGTGGCCGGACACCGACCGCGAGCCTGCGTCGCGGCGCCAACGCTTGCAAAGCCTGAGCCACCAAAAGGACCGCCGTTGTCGCCCCCCGAGGGGGCAGGGCCAGGGTCTCCCTCACCATCCACTCCTGCGACAGTCGCACCCCTCACCATCCACTCCTGTGCCAGCGGCACCTTTGAGCTCATGACTGTGAGTGAGGGAGGGAGAGAGGAAGATATACGATGGAGAGAGAGGGAGGAGACAAAGAGATAAGAGCGGAGCAAGCCGAACGAACGTTACCTAAAATGCTATTGAAGAGAAATTTTGGGTACGTTCGTATTAGTGGCGGATGGTGGCACAAATCGACACTGAAACCGGTCATTAGAGGTGAGTCGAACATGACCCCTCAGCCAAAACTGAAATTTTTAAAATTTCGGGTCCAATCAAGTTCCAGTGTTGGTTGATATATTGAACCGGCACTAAAAAGGACTATCAGTGTAAGTTTGTTGCTACAACTAGCACTGATGTGTCATTGTCGGTTCTTAGCGGTTCACTCATTTTTCACGCGCGGGAGATTAAGAATTGTCACTGATACATCTTCAGTCATTGTTACTATCCAAGTAGCACTGATGGGGTACTACTTTTAACCAGTTATGTAGTATTGGGTGTCGCTGCTGAGGGGGCGGGAAGAGTCAGCCTGAGCGTCAGCGCCGCCATCCTCGCCACCGTAAACAGGATCTCCGCCACCTCCATTTGGTGCCCCATGCATCGCGACCATCCAAGGTGATGCCGTTGCCTCCCCTCCATCCAATCCGGACGCGCCAACATCCTCCACACTGTACACTGTGACCATCCAAGGGGTCATCGCAGGCTCCCCTCCATTGTCAGGTCCCAAAAATGCTAATTCTATAATTAAGCATGTATGATCATCATTGCATGTAATTATACATATTTTTTTATCGAGTTGAGTCGAAATGTGTCTCAAGTACTTTAGAGATGGTTTAGAGCACTTTGGAGAAGCCCCAAGTATTTAGAAAAAGGTGGAGAGTGAAGACAAGGGGACACCTAGGAAAGTTTAGCAAAAACTACCCTAGCGGTCTGACCGGACTTACCATAGTCTGACTGCCATGTGTGCAGTCACGTGGGCTTACCGTGATCTAACCAGGAGCATTAGCAGTCTGACCGCCAGAGTGCAGAGGCTCGACTTAACTGAATCGATCACTCTCTTGCTCTCTCTCTCTCTCTCTCTCTCTCTCTCTCTCTCTCTCTCTCTCTCTCTCTCTCTCTCTCTCTCACACACACACACACACACACACACACTCACTCCCTCACTCTCTTCCCCACTCCACCTTAGAGAGAGAAGAAAAACCTCAACGTCCACGATGACCAAAGATCGATGATGGGAACATCCCTAAGCTTCTGGAGGACTTCCGTGAACTCCTTCCACCTTCTCCCTCGCCGGAGGCATGCTCATCCAACCTCAAACCCTCACATCACCCCAGAGCTCGATCTCCAAAAAGGAGCTTCTTCGGAGTAGATTGATCTACTAGGAAGCTTCAATGGCATTCCCTACCATTTCCTCATTGTTTTCGAGCTTGATTCGACCCTCATGTCCTTTAGACCCAAATTCTACCTAGCCTTGATCCAATCCATGGGGTATTTTGAGTTTAGCTCAGTGAATGTTGTCTAAATCACTTTAGAATCACTCATCTAGTACTATAGAGCATTTTGGTACCCTTCATCATCGAAGGTTTCACCGGAGTCCTCACTCTCGACCCCGCAAAGGTGGTGCTAGCAAGATCTGGCGTTCTGACCACCGATAGGTCTGATCTGAGCACCAGTTAGGGGCGAAGAATCCGAGTTAAAAACCCTATACAGAGGTCACACCGCCACTAAGGCCGGTCTGGACGTTAGTCGGCGGTCTGACCGCCAGCACAATATCGATCTCACCTCCAGAGGCTAAAACCTTCTACACGCTGGCAGTGTGACCGTCAGTTCAATGTCGGTCAGACCACCAGCCTTTGAAAGCTAGATGGACATAGGTTAGCTTATCCGGGGTTTCAAACTTCGAAACCCTGATCACTTAGCGATCTTTTGCAAATGTTTTTGAAGCATGACACTCTAGTATTATTCAAGCTTGCATCAAGTGCACACTTTTCCATCGTTTATTATTTATGCAATGCATTCTTGTTCCGTTTAGAGAGCGTTGTGCCAACAATCCAAGCGAGTAAAGGCGACGCCAACCTCCCGGAGTTTTGCGAGTGTTGTGCGGGAAGTATTAGGCAAACTACAGAGCAACTAGGCAAGCATCTAAGCATATCGCACCCTTTGATTGAATTATGGAGTCTAAATTGATAAGTTATGCTTTATATAAGTTTGCATGTACAATGAGTCGATGTCGAGCGTCTATAGGTAGAACCTATGTTTATGTATTACCTCTACCTTGAGTTGTTGATTATACACACTCTCAGTCATGAGCATGCTCATGTCCATTTGTATCAGTCGTAGAGTCACTAATGTGGGGTGGTGGTTGGTATGGTTTTGTTAGGCATGGTTGTCGATGGTTATTGTTTACGTGAGATGGTTCCATTTACATTTATGTTCATGTTATTTATAGGTTTGGAAAGGTTTATTTGGTTAGGTGCTCACATGTATGTCTTTAGGTTTCTTACGCATATAAATTTAAACCATGTGGCATTTTCTTACTAATAGCTCAATGCATAATTCTTGTAGTCGGGCTATTTATATGTGCCATATATGGATCAAATCTTACGAGTACCTTAGTACTCATGCTATTTTTTCAGGTTCTACTAGTGAGGAAGAGGCGGTGTTTGGTTACTTCACACCCGCTGATGTTGGTGGTTGGCCTGAGTAGGCAACTACTCTCGAGTGGTAAAGCTTTTGGGGTGGAGCCTTAGGGCATGTGGCTCCACTCTTATTTTGTTTTCTATAGTTTTATTTCTGTTGCGTGGTTCTTCTAATCTTTTGTGTAAATTGTTGTAAAATGTTAAATTTTTAAGAACTTGTAATCTAATGTTAATTATTCGCTCTTTATTAAGCTTTGTTGTGATGTAATATGTTAGAAAGATATGTGTTCTGATCTTGAGCACAAAACACGTGTCGAGACTACCAGGATGATATTTCGGTTAATCATTGAGGTAGTGATTAAGCAAATAATCCTTCTGATGATTAATTAGAATATTATTTGGATGGTTCATTACATCCATCCACTTCGGCCCGCACCACCATGCCCCATGCTAGCCATCGGGCACTAGCCCTCTAGGCTCCCACAAGTAGAGTAGCAGCACGAGCCAAAGTAGGCCACCTAGCCTTGCCGCAACCACGTCTCTGCTCCCATGGCCACCAACTCCACCGCTGCCACCTCTCTCCACTTCATCCTCCCCACATCCCGCCGTGGGCTCATCCCTTGTGCCTCCCATTCACAGGCTGACTCTACACCGCCCACCATCAACTGACACCGCTTCATTCCCCACACTACAGCAGCCGATGTCATCCCTATTGTGCTACCCAACACGGCACATGTTGATGAGACATCGACGCTATCCGAGTGGGAGCGCATTCACCTGCCCATCGACCCCAGCGTCATCCACTCATCCCACTCGACTAGATTTGGCTTGCAAGCCAAACCAAGCTGACTTGAGCCAGCTAAGAGCCCAAGCCGAGCCCGTTTTCTAGCTCGGTGAAGTAGTCGAGTCGAGCCTAGTTCAGCTCGCCTAAAGGTGAGCTCATGTGAGCCGAGCCAAGCCTCATTTCTAGCCCTAGGGGCACAGCCCAAGTGTGTGATGTGCTTGTGCATCTGGACTAGCTATCTAGTTTTATGTGGCCTTGTGCGGGATTTTAAAAAGTAATACTATTGTATTAAATAAAATAATACTATGTTATTAAAATGAAAAAATATAATTTAAAATAAAAAATTATAGATGTAGGTGTGTCAATCGGCACTTCAATTGACAACTACCCACCAATCGGCAATTGGAGTGCTAATATCCCATTTGGTACCACAGGCGAGAGCCTATCGGCACACCAAAAGCTGATAGAACCTATTGGCACTCCGTGTGCCGATAAGATGGATGGGTAGTCGATAATCGGAGTGCCGAGTGACATACATACATATATGTGTGTATAGATACATGTATGTATGTGTATGTATATATATTATATATACATATATATATGTGTGTATGCATATATATATATATATATATATATATATATATATATAATTTTAAATTTTAAATTATATCTTTTCAATTTTCTAATAAAATAATATTGTTTTAAAAAATCGCCTTGTGCGTATGCGCGTACGGTCACTGCTTTTCCGTGCACACTTGCCGTTAATTTCCAAGCGTACGACAACAGCCAATATATAGACCAGTGCCAACAACTAGCTCAGCAAGTTGAGAAGATGCGAAGATTTTTCTCCTCTGTTCTTTTTGTTGGCCGTTGCGTTCTTCTTCTTCTTCCTGCTTCCCTTTTTCTGGATTGAAGAACACGCTAGCGAATGGCGCCGGCGCCGTCCACGCGTTCTTCTGTTCAGTCATGACATCCTTGATACATGGTCCATGGTCAATGGTCGTAGGAATGGCATGTGTGCATGCCAAACTGTTGCTAGCACCAGTAGTCCAGCAAGAAAAATTAAGCTTGCACTAATTATATACTTCCTCCGATTGCAAATGTAAGTCGTTTTAGACTGGTATACAAAGATTACGAAAGTAGATCAAATGACCTTGTTGCCATTTATTTATTCTGCATTGGAAAAAATAACTCATTCGTTTGTGAGAGTGGTAGCATTTATTAAACAAAGGTAAGATAGGAATAAAAGAGAAAAAATGCATAGAAGTTCAAGAATGACTTATATTTAGAGAATAATCGATGAGGCTAAAACGACCTACATTTGCAACTAGAGGGAGTATAAGTTTCCCTTTATGTCCTAATAACAAATTGTAAAAGGGTGAGTTGATCATTTGTGAGTTGAACCTTTAATTTATATGCTTTCAGTTTGCTATTTGTGGTTTTAACTTTCCAGATTTTACTTTAAAAAATGCAGCTTCTAGAAAAAGGGGATAATACAAATCCGTCCAAAAGGAGAGGAAAAAGAGCACTCACACACAAAATTGTGACCGTGCATGATTTGTAGAGATGATGGTTGATATTATAAATCCTTTTTCATGAACTAGCTAGAGTAAATGGTTATACATCATATAGTTGATCAAACATCTAACTCGTTGGACACAAAAATCATGAACACGCGAGATGATCATTTCGTTTGGAAGATAAATATATGAACAAACTCAAAAAAAAGTTTTCGGCAATATGGGTAAGTATCAATTTCCACATTTAGTTTGTAACCTTGCCTAGAGCAATCTAACATTTAGTGTGCATTTAATTTTATGGAATGTTTGATCAACTTGGCTATAATCAGTAGGAGCATCCACGTACAGCTCAGAAAAGTTTATTTGTATCATCAAACTCAATTTAATCTAGAATTTACTATGTCCCCTCTTTGAGAGGTGTATGTGCCATTTGCCGAGCGACGACAATCAATTTATTTCATCGTTGTAGAAAATACAACACTTTATGTTACGACAAAAAGACACTGATTTAGCACCCCAACTACGACCGCATGCATGATGCATCCGCTTGTCCACAATACCGCTGCCTGACCACCGACGCGGCCTTAAGAAGCCATCAGAAATTCGAAGTAGACTAGGTATATAAGTAACCAAAGATGCATATATGCATGGCTCAAGAGGCATTCAAAGGCAATGGATAACCTACCAAAGATGCAACTTGTGCATGCCTTTCCAAGGAAAAAAGCTTAGACCAGCTTAGCTGGTTTGGCCCGGCACTCCATGGATCGGCCCGACACGCGCGAACAGCACGCAGTTTCAGACTGGCGCCCGTGCCAAGTGGCCAAGTGCCCGACCGGCTCAAGCTTCCTCATCTTCTCTTGAGCCTTGCAAATCGGCATGCAACTTGGACTGAGGACTGCAGCTGGTACCCCTAGTCCCTAGCCCACCTTATTAAAGATATGCATGGTTCAAATAATGCATGATGCCACTTGCACATTTGTATGTTACTTTTCTGGTGATCGTATGCGTTTTAAGTTACAAACAGCTAGGTTCAAAGGATCAGATTCATGGCCTTGCCTCATCCACGTCATCGTGTACACGCATGTCATTTCTGTCGTCGATAGCGTCATGGATATTATCCGTCAATTCATGCATGGATAATCATTATTCGTGCGTTCATGTAACTCATTTTTTTACATGTCGCATGCAGCCAGCAGCCCTAGCCAAGCTTTGCTTGTCAGAGAAAGAAAAACCTGCTGTTCGTGCGTTGGTGGTTTCAAGACTCCATTCCATGCATATGCGGAAGTGCTCCTGTACACGGAATCCATTGCAGAGAATTGCATAAACATAGCTCTAATTGGTTGATTTCCGTTTTGGAATTACCTTCTCCGAGCTGTTGTTTGTCTCGCACACATGTAGTTCGTGCATATGGGATTTTATTTAAAAAAGATATACATAGTGGCATTTTGGATGTCGACATCAATCGGAGTGCTCAAATCATGAGACCGACGTGGCTCCTTGCTTGCCCGATAGACGATCCTGTGCCACTCTGTTGTTTTTCCCATTCATGTTGGTGAGTCTGACCTCCGCAATTTTATACACCATTATGGGCTATGTCATTGGCGGCTGAACCTATTTTGGCACGTTATCAAATCTGCACGATCGATAGAGAAAGAAAATATAAAGTTGTGATGTTTTCCACGATACAAGACTTGCACTTGTCTGGTTTTAAACCTAGCTAGCGCTGCTGCCAAAGAAGAAAGTGTGCAGAGGTTTCAATTGACGACCATGCACCATTGATGGGTTCCATGCATCCTTTTTTAAAACAACTAAGCCATTCAGGTGACAAGGATCTCTCTCCGGCAACAACATGGGCAAGTTCATGCATGCACTTGCTGCAAGCTGCCTCTTTCGATTCATGGCTTCATGCATCTCTTTCTTTACCCCGGCCCTGATTGGGATGAGCTAATCAAGAATAATGCTTGCTTTATAGTAAGTATATGCATGGAGAATCATATATATATATTATCTACCAGGATTATACTAAGGTGACCTACGTGGGTTAATAAGGCAGTACGAGTTAATTTCCCGCAGTACCCTCTATCTTTTTTTCGAGGTAGTTAGTCTCCGCCACAGTACGATACATGAACTTGTTATCAGAACAGTGAGATGCTATTCTGACTAACTGGAACGCAGGGCAGCAATACAAAAGCATGCACGCATACCCTGGCTGAAACTTTGAAATATATGTATATATATAGAGAAACTTCAGTCATGTCAGCTTTAACATATACAGGTCGAGGTACATACACCCAGGAGTACATACTAGTTTTCCTATATCAGAGGTGTAATTACTAATGAAGTATATTGTAATTACTAATGAAGTATATTTAAAGTGATAAAGAAGTATAACACACGTGTAAAAGTGGTATATCAGAGGTGGGAGTACATACACCCAGGAGTACATACTAGTTTTCCTATATAGGACACCTATTCTATACTCCTAGGAGTATGTACTCCCACATGCAATATACCACCTAAACAAACACTTTATACTCTTTTATCATTTTTAGTATACTCTAATACTAATTCTAAGATACTTCAATATAAGTTGTATGAAAAAAAATTCAATGTTAGCCTTTCATTTTTGCTATATACTCTTTTTTATACATAAAAGAAGTATATACGCAAATTATGATAAAAATCATGGAATTTCATAAAAAAAATTCGTGGGATTTGTATTGTAGTATCTTGTAATTACTAATGAAGTATATTTAAAGTGATAAAGAAGTATAACACACGTGTAAAAGTGGTATATCAGAGGTGGGAGTACATACACCCAGGAGTACATACTAGTTTTCCTATATATATATATATATATATATATATATATATATATAGAAACTTACATGAATCGATCCATGCATGTATGGCAAGAACCGGGGTAGCTTTTGCATCACCGCTCAATCGTCAATACTGAACGATGATTCGTCGCTTTTAGCTACTTGTGTTGCTGACATAATCCGCGCGGACTTCGTCAGCGTGCGTGCAGCCCGCGAGCGAGCTCAGCTGGTATTGGTAGTAGGCTAGTAGCAGGCAGCACTATTGCTGAATCACGGGCGCCGATGCACATAGCAGCCACGAACCAACCATTTTTCAGCGGATTTCATTGCTTGCAGCCAGCGCCTTTTCCTAAATATCATGGATTCATGGGCGCACCAACCATTCTTTGCATGCAGGGAGTATTCAGGATTCAGTAAATGCTCTGGTTCATGTGTAATCAACAGCTAATAGAATGGAGTCGCATTGCAGGCTTCGAAACATCCATACTTAAAACATGAAGCATAATGGTACTAGATACAGAGTTTAGTAGAGCTTGTAGATCAGATAAAGAAATGACCCCGGTCGATCCAAAAATATCGGTTGGCTACTGTACACAAAAATCATGATGTAAATCATGATATCTACACTCCCAGGTGAGCTAGATACCTGAAATAAAATGCAAAAGATAAGGACCGAAAAATGCCTAGCCTTACCTATATAGCGATAATAAAATAGATAAATGACAACTGTAAATAATACCAAAGTAAAAGAAACGGAGGGAAGAACAAGAACCATGAGAACAGCTATACAGGCTGCACCACAAGGACTCCACGTCAAGAATTATTATTCCTTAATACACTTGTGGAAAATTCCCAGTATGTGTAAAAATGAAATAAGTTGACAACAGAGGCGCATCGATAGCCCAACATGATAAAGCCACCATAACTAATCATAGTTGGGCTACCAAATGTACAATCCTGTGAATTGAACTTCCAAGCAGAACAATCTAAGTCATAAACAATATACATTTCTGTGGTGCAGCTGTGCATGGGTGAGTATTCGCAGTGTATCAGCCCTCCTCGCCGAACTCCTTCGTGAACCTCTCATGCACCTCAAGGTCCTTTTTGCTCACTGTCGGTCTCTGCCTTGAGAGGACTTTCTCAAAATCTGTCCTTGAGATCGGTGGTGGAAGAATCTACATTCAGGCAATACACCTTATCTTAGTCATTCAACAGAGGCCTCTACAACATAGTGGAGGAAATGGCATCTTTGTTACCTTTGCAGCGAGACCTTTGGATGCAAGCTCCTGCATGGTGATCTGTACGGCACCTGGTTGCTTTGGTCCACAAGGCATCCACATGTCACCGTCCGCCTTAAAGAAGAACATGGCATCCTGTGTCTTGCGCACAGGTTCAAATAAAACATCCTTCACCTGTTGAAAAATGCAAGCATCAGATTCCATTGCATGGGACAGATGATGTGAGGGTTGCAGAAAGTTACTTACACAAACAGCAATATCTGAACCAGAAAACCCATCAGTTCGCCGGGCCAAGCCCTCGAAATCACTTTCAGTTAAGCTGTGCGGTGTATCCCCGAGATGAACCTGGATGAATTAAAAGTTCCAAACTTAAGCAATGACTGACATAGAACTTGACAAATTTACTTAAGTTGCATTGCGCAACTGTTTCTTAAGCACCTTAAACATATGCTGCCTTGCTTTCAAATCAGGTAGCGGAATGTAGATACGTTTGTCAAATCGTCGCCGCACAGCCTGAGGCAATGAAAGTATGCTAAAGAACCAAATAGCGCTTCAGGAGATAATGGGAGTTTTTTTTTTGTTCTGTTGTAAAGCTGTAAATGGTGCAAAAGTGTATTTCGTAAGTTTTCTGAAACCTGGTCCAGAGCATATGGCGTATTCGTAGCAGCAAGAACGAGAACTTTATCATCATTATGACCAACACCCTGGGCATTTAGTAAAGAAACAAAAGATTATGTCAGTTTGGCATTAAAAAACATCTAAACAATACGGTACAACATGGAATAAAGTTCTGAGAATAAGAATTAACATTTCCTCAAAGAGAACAGAGAGACAGAATGTTCTGGTGGTTCGCAGTTATGCTTTATTGTTTCATCTAAAAATCTTACCTACATAAGAAGGCTATCAAATCCACTGGTTGATTATGGTGGCCAAATAATATGGTATTAATAACAGCAAACCATGTGGAGCTTCATCAGAAGTGATATACCATTTTTTTTTTTTTTGAGGGCGAGGAAATGATATACCATCAGACACACGATTATATATTCTCTGTTAGAAAATTGACATGATGTAGTAATAAGATCTATAAATACTAGGATCCAATCTTGAAACATAATTCCTGTGAGTATCCAGCATTTAAGCAACTAATCATCTGCTTTTGAATCTGGGCAATGTCGAGAGTATCTTATATTCATTGCAAAGTGTAATTTTGCATCTGACTGACAGTTTCTAAATCATTTGCAGCCATAGTTAGCACAAAAGACATTAAATTGGCATCACGATCCCCAAAAGTAGTACAATGTCTGATACCGCTGAGTGTTAGGTACCAGTTATCCACCACTATCCGTTTCAGTACGACCCGATAAGTGTGATAAGGAATCTTGGGATCCAACAAGGCAACAACTAGACCAAAATAACAAACAAGAATATGCCACTTTCTTCCTTCTTTTTTGCTTTAAGTTCTCCATGTAGCAGTGAAGTGAACAGTAAAAAATTGGATCGCACATAACTCTGGAAACTGGCAGTAAATGTTTAGTTATCGAAATTCTAAAAAACACAGCTCCAGTCATTTGCCAAAAAAGAAAGTTTTAAATACAGCTACAGACTTGGTCAAGTTGATTGAAAACCCGTTCGTCTAATATCACAGCATTTAATATTTCTCCATGTCCAAAATTTTAGCACCATAACCATCCTAAGCAGCACGCATCCAGCTAAGCATGGTAAGTCTGAGAAGTAGAGACAGGAGTGTCTGCATCTGATTCAAAAACAGTTTACAATATTATGATACAAGAACTCACCTGCATTTGCACAAGAAGTTCAGTCTTGATTCTCCTAGAAGCTTCACTTTCATTGCCTTCTCCACGTTGACCACATAAAGAATCAATTTCATCAATGAATATAATGGAAGGGGCATTTTCACGAGCCATTTCGAAAAGATTCGCAACTAGTTTCTCGCTTTCTCCCATCCATTTTGAAACAAGATCTGATGAAGATATGCTGCAGGTAGAGCAACCAAGTGTGAAATAATATTGTAGGAAATCAATATTGCCAACACCCATAGATCAATCAAGTACAAGAAAACAGACAATGCAAATTCAATCAGACTTATCTACATCATATTTGCAAGACATGCGTTGCACTGTGGTATGAACAGACATTAAATTCGCATTGTACGGTAGCCTGTAGCAGCTCCCGATATTCACTCAATTGTTGCAATCTGGCTAGATACTAATTATATGCTAGTTTCTTTTAAACTCGAACTCATTTGCGCAGCACAGCCACTCACTTGGATGTCAGAATTTAATCTTTGGAAGAACACAGTTGATCGAAGTGAATTCAAGTTGTTTGTATTAGGAATAGCAACTTGTATTCAAGCAATAGTGTTGCATTTGAAAGAGGTGACACAAGGTAATAAACTTAGACAAAATCAAATTAATACATCCAAAAACCATCTCTTCAAAGCCATTGTAGAGTGGAGCCTTAGTAACTCCTGTTGAATCAAGCCGTAGAAGTGCAAAGTGGAGCACAATAGTAGAGTCGTGATGATAACAACAAATAATACCCTTAATCAAGAATCGCAACAAAGCAACGATGAGTAGCAAGACAACAAACAAAATTGTCACTAGAGCTACGAAAAGACCAAGATGACACAAGAATGTCCTAGATCAAGAATTGCAAACACAAAAATGACAAGTTGTCACTAAAGCTACGGAAAGATCTAGATGGTTGTTGCGTTAATAACGATTGGAAAGAAATCGACTAATTGATGAAGGAATATGTGGACTCGCACGGCATAGACGAACTCAAAGAGAGATTGAAGCATGGATGGACACAACGAAAGACAAAAACTAAAGCTAGAAGCAAATGAAGCTGGCAGCATTAGGCACTGAGGATACCGGCACCCATACCAAAGTTCAACGAACTAGCACCTGACACACCACCAATCCATAGCACAGCCCCTAGCACAACAGCGCAAAAGCTCTTCCTAAAACAGCAGTAGACTCTTTGTGTTGCCTTGTGGAACCTCTTCACGGAGTACCTCCCAGCAGAGTGGGGAAGAAATATGGCATGCTTTGTAGAAGACACAACAAGGTAGTCACTTAGTGAGATGTCATTGATCTGGATGTCCTCTAAGGTCCAGCGGTTGAAGAGTGTGACCTCTTGAACCTGCAACTCCACCACCTCCATTACTGCCGGAGATAGGAGCACCTCGATGGCCGATCTAGCCGATGGCGGCTTGTTCTTCATGAACAGCCCTCCACACCGACGACGAGCACCTCCCACTCAGGCTCCTGGGGCTTCACGCCAACCGCTGACGTGACCTCACACTCGAAATCGTCAGCAACGGTGAATGCCGTGAGCGGCAGATCCATCTCGACATCTTCGGCCACGAGTGGCAGATCCGATAGCCCCTCCGACTTGTCAACCGTGAGAGAGGCGGCGGCGAAGGCGCAACCCGACGAGCGGGGCAGGGCCACCAGCCTGTGAGGCGCCGGGTTGAGGTGGACGGAGCCGTTCGAGGCGAGAGACTGGTTTGGGACAGGACAGGAACAGAGGCGGTGGAAGGCGGGGCCAACTGCGGGCTGAACCGTTGGTGTATGTCATGTTCGTCCATCACCTGCTCGGCCTCGACGCGGACTCGCTAGCCATCATTGTCGTCGTCGACACCTCCTTGTGAGCCAACACGCTCGATCGGATCGATCCAATCCGGTGGGGGAAGAGGCGGATCCAGCGGGGGAGAGGCGGATCCGGCAAGAGGGGAGCTGGATCCAGCCAGGAATCGAGCTGGCGTCGGTGGAGAAGGGTGAAAGCGGCCGACGGGGAGAGAGACGGCTGCGAGATCTAGATCGGGACGAGTTACGGTGTCCAAAAAAGAAAACATAGCTCTAATACCATGTTAGGAATAGCAACTTGTATTCAATGTAGCCTATAAGGACAATGTATAGAATACATGAGAAAAACCCTAGACTAGGAGATTACCATAATACCCTTGACTATTATACCCTTAACAGTTTGCATGGTCTGGCTAAACAAAACTCTAGTGGTAATCATAAGTTAAAACTCATATTTACAGTATGAATTTGCCATTGGGTTTTGAGCTTGTTTTACAATTTCAAAATTGAGGGGGGGGGGGGTCAACGTTCATACTATATAACTCACGAACATCACAATTTGAATGTATCTGTAAAATACTCCCTTTGTTTCAATATATAAGGCTTCCAGTTTTTTCCCCCACTCTTTTATCAAAATATATGGTTCACATACGAATAATACACTTTCTCTCTATTGCTCCCATTTATCTTCCCTTTCTTCTCAATGTTTATTTGTAACCATTCGCAGTAACTATTATCTCTATTATCCAAGGCATTAACACCAGGGATATATGGTCATTTCCCTACATCATTCTCTCGAACCTCCTTAATACCACTATGCCAAATACATCTTATACAAAAAATGGAGGGGGTCAAAAAACATCTTTTTGGTTCAGTAATAAACTAATGACGTTTTTGGCTATGGTAAATATTAATAACTAGGTTAACTCCTCGTGCGTTGTTGCGGGAGTTTAAGGTGTAATTTCAGATGAATGATGTTTGAAGAGGTACATTATTTTATTAAAGAAAGTATTGAAGGAACATTTAAGGTAAGATGCAAAACTGTATGTTACTGAAACATTTAGTTGAAGCTTTGGAGCACAATGATTGAAGGAGGCCTGAAAAATGACTATTATGGATAACAGAAAGCAAGAAAATAAAGGTGCCATGAAATGAAAATAGAAAAGTTTCAGATTAGATTAAAAAATCGTTTAACCATCTACATTGTAAATCACAGTTTAACAAATGAGAGTTCGAGCAAAAGCGCAAAAAAGAAAAAATCATCACAAGAATTTAAGGTGTAATATAGTTCTTCAGATTAGTTGCTGCAGATGATAAAGTACTTCAAAGAGGCATTTCGGCAACCTTGGAGATACCCCAAAATAAAAATTACAGAACTGCATGCTCTTTTTCCTATTAATAAGACAGGGCTATATGCTCTTAATGGCACATTAAACACTTTGTATTTTGACAATTTTACTAATGTGGTGACAAAATCTATTATCGAGTCACAAAAGGTAAAATAATACATGATACTCAGTGATGAAGTTAAAATAGAAACAGGCAGTTGTAGCATCATCATAAAGATGACAAAACCAAAGACCATTCAGTGCAAACCGTGTGCTTATGCTGGAATATATAATATTGCATTGTGGAACTACAATAAGTTACAATAAAAAGGTTCCCAGCTCAATTCCTTTCAGGTGAAATAGTAACAAATTTAAATTTGAGAATAGCCCACACAAATCCATCGCATCTTCCAGTAGAGATAAAAAGTTTCGTATAGGTCACAAGAAACATAGTACATACTGTTCTCAAACAAGTAATATCGGTTCTCGGTCCACTATGGCTGGAGCAAAAGTATAATATGCTGCAAATGAAGAGTTATGCAATGACTCTGGGTAGAAAAGAAATAGGAAAAGGACACCACAAAATTCTTAATTTTGGCATAGACACTCTACTAGGTAGATAACCAGTAGAATCAAGGCAAAAGAAAAAAGACCAGTCAAAGTTTAGAGTGAAGGAAATTTGATTGTTACTGACAAATATGCAAGATCAAAATGGTAAATTCAAGTCAAAGGAGGCATTCCAATAGATGCACCAAAAGCCTCTAACAGTTTGAAAACTAAACTCAATCATAAGAAATAACAGCAGTCTCACAAAGAACAAACTAAAGGGCACTGGCAAAGCAAAATAAATATACAATTATCTACCTGAAGAACGTCGAATCAGCCTCAGTTGCGACAGCTTTAGCCAAATAAGACTTTCCTGTTCCTGGGGGACCGTACAAAAGAAAAGCCCTCCACGGCCTCCGCTTGCCTACAGAAAAGAATTCTCCATGAGGATATACGAGTTAACAACACCAAAAAGATTCCAGGACTTCAGATGAATTCATGCACACCATTTTTGTCATCACTGCGTATCATATAATATAAACAAGAAGAATACACCAGTTAACTGTAAGTGGAAGAAAATGTCCATGATTTTCAGAATAACATACACAAAGGCTGAATGACGCACAAGGCAAACAAACCGTTCAAAATTAAAACACATAATTGTCAATCAAACAGTTCAAGATCTGAATCGACTAGCCCAACATTTGATACATCTCATACCTGTGCTACAAAACTAGCAGAATAATTGCAGGAATGCATCAATTGTCAAAATAGCATAATTTGTCTATTTGATCCCCCTTGAATTGATAACCATATTTCAGTTCATACTTTCAACATAAAAAGGATTGTAGTGTTACCCCTAATTGATTGTGGTATAGGACCAAGGTAATTCACATTTAGCACTACTATTTGTCTGACTTCCCTAAACACACATACCCTGTAGAAGTGGTCTCTGAACAACGTTCAACGACCTAAATCATTATCAACAACTGAAAACTGCTGAGAATAGCACCCTTTTCTCAATCAATAATCTACTCGACAGCAAACATCACTATTTACAACCTAACAATGCAAAGTTGGACCAACTCAAGCCCATCAGATCCGATTCAATCAGGACAAAAATCTGCACCGCCTATGCGATCCATAGCGATTGCAATCAACGGATTTGTAACACGATAGAAGATAAAAATAGCGCCTTTCAGTGCACTCGCTTACCCGTGAAGAATTGCGGGAACTTGACAGGCAATATGACGGCCTCCTGCAGCGCCTGCTTGGCGCTCTCGAGGCCGGCGACGTCGTTCCAATTGACGTTGGGCTTCTCGGTGATGATTGCCGAGTTGAGCCCGGCCCTCAGCTTGGACTGCTCGGAGTCGTCCCCTCCGCCGCCGCCATCCCCGTCCTTGCCCTTGGTCTTGGGCCGCGTTGCGACGGCCGCGTCCCCACCGTTGGCGCCGGGCCCCGCGCCGCCCTCATCGAGGACGGCCCGGATCTCCTCGGCGCGGCGGAGGTACTCGGTGAACTTGGCGGTGATGGCCTCCTTGATCTTAGGGTTCTTCTCGTACTTGAGGTGCGTCTTGAAGTACTCGAGCGCGTTCATGTAGAGCGGGAAGGCCTTGACATAGTTGCCGGCATTGTCCTCCTGGACCGCCTGCTTCACGTACTCGATCGCCTGCTCCTTGAAGTTGCTGTACATCGGGGGAGGCCCAAAGGCGCCGCCTTTGAGGCGGGCACCGGCGGATCGGAGGGGGGGTCGCAGGGGAGACCGCGGATTAGGCTCACGGGCGGCGGATTCGGGAGGGGGGCGGCGGTTGCTTCGTGCTGGGATTTGACGCGGTGAGGAGAAGACGAGGGGGGGGGGACTGGGGACCAAAGGGGAACGAAGACGAGACGGAGAAGGGAGAAGCGTGTTTTGGCTGCGATTTTTATTTATTTTTCTGGGTTTATTAGGATGAAAAGTAGTTTGCTATTTTCATTTAGGTCCTTTCTGTTCTTGGTTTTTCGAGAGGAGATCCTCCTTGCTGGGTATGTTTACTATTAAGCGTCGGAATAGTATAGGTTTGGCTTTTTAAGCTTTTTTTCCTGATATATCTAGGATACAGTTTGGGGGGGACAAGACTAGCGGCATGTTTTTTTCCGCGATATCCGTAATCTGGTACTATAAACTCACAGATTAATTTGGAAGTTTAGGTATTTTAGATTTTAATTTAGCTGAACATGATATAATTCAGGTAAAAATAGAAGACGGCATCTCTAATTTGACTATGTTTGATTTTGAAGAAGTGCTTTCTAAAAGACTTATAATTTGACTATGTTCGATTTTAAGGAAGTGCTTCCCAAAGGACTTGTATTCAAGAGGTATGTAACCTCATGTTAGTTCATCTTATGAGCATACTTGAAAAGATAACACTGGTTATCTAATGAACCTTTAGAAAATATAGATATCGAGAAAAAATCCATGTACTATATATCAGTATGTGCTATACAAATCTTATGTATTTGAGTTCTAAACATCGCACATAACCTCGTGTGTATTATAAGTCACACTTAGCATCATGTTTCATAACTTAAACATTGCACAGAAATACAGATAATTCAAAGGTAAGATCGGCTCCTAGTAACACACAGAGTTATATGTGATTTGTCGTAGTACTTATATCCAAACAATTTTAC
Source organism: Phragmites australis (assembly GCF_958298935.1). Classification (NCBI taxonomy): domain Eukaryota; kingdom Viridiplantae; phylum Streptophyta; class Magnoliopsida; order Poales; family Poaceae; genus Phragmites; species Phragmites australis. The sequence continues at coordinate 6,161,816 of NC_084922.1, forward strand.
ATACATAAAAAATATGAAAAACAAAAGCTCGCATTTCTGGTTGTGCTAGGGACAGGCATTTTGTACATTTGAAACTATGGTTGTCAAGTATCAAATGAGTGAAACTAATTTCCAACACGGAATTTTTACCGTAGGCTTGCATGCATGGATGGAGTGGCACCATTGAAATACAAGAAAACGGAGGTGCGAGCATGCGAAACAGAAGAATCATGCGACGGTGAAGCGGGCCAATATGACGGCGGCTCGTTAGATTATTGTAGAATCGATTACGCACAAAATATCAAAACTTCACAATAATGTCAATTTCTTAGCACATGATCTATCGTGGTTGGCTTTGGATAAATCAACTTCAGCCCTCGACCAGTAAAAGAAAAGTCTAAATAAGGCGTCTGATCATTAGAACCTCCGTGTGGGCCCAACATGTAAGCGAGCGATGCCGCCGTCAGGCAGTAGCAGGAACTATGGCCCGGGCGCGGCGGACCACAGCACGCGGCGCGGCGCCGCGTTGCCACCGGTACCGGCCGGTGCACGCTCGGCTCACTCGCATCAACATATGGAGTGCTCATCGATCATCCTGTACAGAGGTCATGTTGTGGACGTCACATGTGTGACTGCTGTCAACATTGACAATTCAATCGTCATCTTGTGGGCAATTCTTTACACACTAACAAATTAAATTGGATCAACGGCTGTAAAGGGGGCATCCCTCCTATCAAAAACATATGACATATTTTGTTTTGAAAATGTAATTAAAAGTGAACTTTGTCCGTTAATTTTCTCTTATAATATGTTATTAATTGCTATAAAATTAACATCATATTAAAAATATTTTGAAATACAAATATATTGAGACAAACTTTGTATATTAAATATGCATACAATTTAACTAATTGTTAGTCAAAACTTATAAAGTTTGACTTTTTCGAAACAAAATATTCCTTATTTTCATGAACAAAGGAGGGAGTAGTATGTAATCAAAAGTTCCAAGACATGTATCCTAGCGATGATATAATATGCTACTGGTTAATAAGAAGTTTGCATGGTGAATTCAGTATTTTAGTACTCCCACTTGCGCAGATCCATGCGCTCCGACGGGCTGACCTCGATCTTCTTGGAGCCCACGTCCTCCTAGCTCGTTGACAGCACCATGTCGTTGGACTCCACGAACGACTTCATCGCGCGTCACGTGTCCTCATCTGCATTGTCGTAGATATCCTGGAAGAACTTGTTGGTCGCCGCATAGTCGTCCAACGTCTTCTCCTTCTCCTCCCTCTTCACCTCCACCTCAATCTTGTCCCAGACCCTCTTGCCCTTGGATGACAGGTAGCTCGGCCCTTGAGCGACAGCGGAGTTTCTTGATTTTAGTGCTGCGGTGATGAACTTGGGCTTGTCGATGAACTCCAGCGATGTCCACATCATCACAGGCTCTGCTTTGGCGAGGTAGACCTCAATCTTGGTGGACAGGACGGTGAACCTGCACTTCTCAGGGACAATCTTGCCCAACAAGCGGGGCTGCATGTGGTATGGCGCCTCGCCGAGGACATCGACGGAGAGGCTCATCATCTACTCGCCAAACTCCACAGCGACGTGCTCGGGCGCCACGACCTTGGAGAACACGGTGACCGCCACCTTGGCCGCGTTGTTGTAGTATTCATGCATGTACTTAGGCTTGTCAACCTGTTGGCACAAAAATATGGATGCTCGTGTCGACACACGAGCACCTCGTGTGTAATTCACAGCAGCACGTACAACAACAGTGTAACTATTACGCTTTCGTGACAACGAGTGACCGATTTACAAACAAATCAACAAAGGATAACTAACCCAACGAGCAGCACCTGGGAAGCTCAGTATAGCACTGCAGCGACAGATCTTCGTTAGCAAATTGCACCTAGAAGGGACCCAGTTAGAGCACGATTGGCCGGCGGCTTGCCCTAGGTCGTAGAGATCAAGGGTGACAGCGGTAGGAGGAAGAAGAAAAGTATGGTAAATGAGAGAAAAAGTAAAAAGACATGATAATAGATTGATTTTGTGGCGATTGTGTTGGATGATCTCAATCGGTTATGACTGTATCATATTTGAAGAGCGACGTGTCTTAGCCGTATAAGATCAGGACTTCTAATACAAAACGAATAAAACTTGCAGATATGATTCGGCTATGCTTTCTGATCTTTAATCTTTCTATAACTAAGACATCTTTCCTATTCAACCACATAAATTCTCATATATCTACCCGAGTATCCTTTATTGCAGTTTTGCCTTCTTTGATTCGACTATGTTCTCGATTCGAACATTTGTTCGTGTCACCTGGTCGCTAGTCGAGGTATTATTTATAGGTCAGAAGTACTATTCACTTAGTGGAGGTATTGTTCACTGGTCGCAGATATTGTTCATTGGACATCCATTAAGCCAATCGTCTCTGTAATGATCACTATAAATACCAAATCTTGTCATCAACATATGCCCCTCTATTTTTTTTTAAAGCTTGCTTTCCAAAAAAAAAAAACAATTGCACAACACAATGAATAGCTCACAATCTATTTTCAGCTATTACTCAGGACGGTGACAAACAAAACATTGGACATATTTTATCTTAGTTCGTATATCTTCTCCGAGTATCGATATATATAGTCGAAATAAAATCTTAGCAAGCGGCATTGATGTATATATTTTGATCTTTACCAAATACTTACCGCTTGTCTACACCCGTGTCAATTTCGACTATTAAATACATTGCTATATCTAACAATGATATCTATGATATGGTTGTCACAGCCGATCACATAGATATTGCTTTGGTAATGCCCAACTAAAATATAAATATTCATAAAATGACATTCAAGGACTATACCAAAACCATGGATAATAACCAAATATGTCTAGGGATAGTTTCCATGATGAGAACATTGGTGGAGCAGGTAACGAACATAGATGATGTGGCTGCCAACGGTTTTGATGATCATGTGCAAACATGCGATTTCACGGCTGTTTCCTAGATCTCTTCACCTCCAATTTTGCCTCATGTTAGTTTTAGCAATGGATGCTTGAACACCACCCTTAGTCTGAACTTGTGTGCTACCTTCAGGGACCCACACCTTCTTCTTGCAATTAATCACACCAGGACCATGTTTTCGGTTAGTCACAGCAGCTGCCTTTTCACTTTCTTGCTTTGAACCTGGACTGAAACCCACGTATTTGGTTGCATCATTTATTATTGAGCTGCTAGACCTTTTCTTTTTGCTAAGCCTGACATTAATAATTTTTCTTCATGTATTCCCTTTCCTCATTGCATACTAATGTTGGAGCCTGAACCAAACGTGTGTCTAGCTTGATTAACTAAAGCATGTCCATGTTTATTAGTTATCGGCATAGCTCCTTCAAGTGAATTCCCATTTATCAGCTCCTTGGGTACAATAGTCGGCTTCCCATCTTTTGAAGGCAAACCTAAATTTTATCCTTGTTACAATCCCTTTTAACACGATAAACTTATTTGACCACTTTCCTCTTCCTTTGATATCTGGACTGGTTCCCTTGATCAAAACGATCATTCTTATCATATGATTGTCTTTTAGATACTGGCCTTCTTGGAGCTGCATACGCTGGGTCAGACGGTTCAAAATGTGTTAAAGTAGGCATTCATGGACCATACTAGTCACACGATGAGTAAGGGGAAAATCAACAAGAGGAGGCACCCACGACATTAGCATTGGCAGCCTGAGAGGAGAATATGACGCTGCTGCAAGAAAATCTTTCCCCTGATCTTCAAACTCGTGTCTTGGAAGTAGCCTTGATCGTTTAATATTATTTGGCCGATAATCAACTTTTTGACTGACCTTGCCACCTACATATTTAACCAAAAGCTCTTTGAATGTCACCTTTAGCTTTGCATTTGATGTAGTTGTAGAAACCGATGCTTGCACGGCTAACTTAACTTTTTTACTTCTTTTAGGGACGTAAACTATTGTGGATATATTCTTCTTATTGTGCAACACATTGCTAGCTTTTTTGCCTTTCTCATTAACAAGATCGCTAGTTGTCACTACTTTCTTCCCCTTCGTTGTATCGGCTTGCCCTGGCCGAATCAACACTCTTTTATCCTCAAAATTCATCATATTCAAAAGACAAGGCTTTTTGTCTACCCATACCCCCCTGTCTTTGGACAATCTACAAATTTTGATTGACCTTCACTAATAGGTCGGCGAAACATATTGCAATCATTAGTACTATGAGCAAACGAATTATGCGACTTGCAATATGCATGTTCTCCTAATTCTTGAAGTGATTGTATGATATGGTGATCAAGGAATCTAATATAATTCTCCTGGAATAAGGCATCAAAAATTTGATAACACATAGTCATATCAAATGTATTTTTTTCCTCTTTAGCCGATCCTTCTGTGGAGACGGCTTTAAGGCTAAGCAAATGAATGGTTTAGACTTGTTATCTACCCATTCGACTATACATTTGTTTGTATTTTCCTTGTCCGATATCCTAGGATTACACCCTATTTCCTTAATATTGCTCTTCTCAAATTCTTTCAGCCTTAGCCTTGTATCTCTAAATACAAAATAATCACAAAACTTATGTTCCATTTGTGAACAAATATAGACCGAGTTTAAACAAGCAAAATAACCCATATAAATATAATACCTAGCAATAATGATAGGAATAATCCTAAATTTAATATATTAATATTACAGCCTTCCCATATGACGCAATAACTTGGCCGACAAATTTCGCAGTAATTCTACTATCCTTACATGTGAATTTTGCAAGCTCTAGCACTTCAAAACCCCGCAGGTATGGAATTGTATTACCATGGTCACTAACTAACTGTTTGTATGCAATAGTAATTGGCTTTTTGATATTTTTATTCAAACCTAATTGTTTACTTACATTACCTTCTTTACCCAATCTGTCGGAACCATTAAGCATAATATCACCAATAGATTTATAAATTAAAAAGAATCAGACCAGGAAGCAGATAACGCAATTACATATTGTACCTCTTTTAGCAGAGTATCCATGGATGGAAGCTCCTTTATCTTACGACACCTTGCTTTGTTTTCCAATAGTATGAAAGCAGTTTTTTCTGTCATCCTTGCAATTCTACTTCAATCACACTACGATCTCCTATTATTTTTGCACAAGCTGAACTACCTGCATATTGTTCATCTATATTAGCATTAGATCTACTATGATTTCTTTCCTCATCAGGTTGACTACCTCCCGAACGCTTTTCGTGTTCAGCTACGTGCTATTGCACACCATGGCTGTTATCTAAATTTTGTGATACCCTTAGAATTTACACTAGGATACTTTTCCAAAATACTAGCCTTTTATTGCTCATCTGACACCACCCCTTTCTATGCCCAAAGCTAGTTTTAGGATTTACAGTTGCCAGCCTTTGTTCCCCTGAACCCAAATTTGAATAGTAGGAGCTAACAATCTCCCATATTAAATTAATCAATTATTTTCTACCTTCATACCCTAAAACATCTTCATATATCCTACGTGCTTCATCTCTGTTCATATTAGATTGCTCCTCGATACATTTAGCCCTTATATGTTGCTCGGCTATGAGCTGGGTAGGTGTGGGATCAACTTATTGCTTCGGGGTAAAGGCATGTGCTTGTGATGCATCACATGAATACGATATTTTGGGTTGCACATAGGGTGTATTTTGTTGGGAAACACCAAAATAGCTTTCCAGTACTAAACTATAAGGAATATCAAAACTCTAGGGGTGATATAGGGGATACACTATATGCTATAGTGTTGTTTGGAGGCAAATGCATATTTGCTGAATTCCCATCTATTCGGCCAAAATCATTTGTGGCTTATGGAGCCGAATTATATATATTATGTGTTGCGTATGATGCTGAAAAAGTATAAGGTGTCTCCTCTGATCTAAAAGCATTTGATGTAGCATATGATGTCTCAAAATAATTAGCCGAGCCTATCATATCAACTTGGCCATAATGATTATTTATCGGCATACTAGTTTGTGGTACACTAGAGGGTGTAAATAATGCCGATGAATTAAGAGGTACAAATTCTTGCTACATGCTATTAATACTATTAAAATTCGAAGTACCAGCATTATTTAACATGGGGGTGTTCATTACCATCATATAGTCCTTGCATAGTACTTACACAACTAGAGAACACATGCATAGCAGTATTAATAGGCCTATTTATTGTATTTGCAAGATAAGCTTCAGAAACAGATAACACACTTGCAAATTGTACCTCTGGCTTCATATAGATAGATGATGTGACGATGTTGTTGGCGATGATCTCAGATCTGCATTATGCCATGGTTGAAGAAGTCGATTCCAGCGGAGTCACCAAAATATGTTGGCACAAAAATATGGATTTTCGCACCAACACACGAGCACCTCAATCCGCAATAGCACGCATAGGGCATACAACAGCGGAGGTAACTATTGCGCTTTCATGACAATGAGCCACCGATTTACGAGCAAACCAACAAAGGATAACTAACCCAGTGAGTAGCACCTGGGAAGCCTAGTCTGACACTGCAGCAACGGATCTTCGTCAGCAAATCATACCCGGGAGAGATTCTGTCAGGGCACGGTCGGCCAACGGCTTGCCCTAGGTCATGAAGATCAAGGGCGACAACAGTAGGAGGAAGAATAAAAGTAGGGTAAATGAGAGGAAAAGTAAAAGGCATGATAATAGATTGATTTTGTGTCGATTGTGTTGGATGATCTTAATCGGTCATGACTCTCTCATATTTGAAGGGCGACATGTCTTAGCCGTACAAGATCAGGACTTCTAATACAAACCGAATAAAACCTGCATATATGATTCGGCTATGCTTTCTGATCTCCAATCTTTCTATAACTAATACATCTTTCCTATTCAACCGCATATATTCCCATATATCCACCCGAGTACCCTTTTATTGCAGTTCAACCTTCTTTAATTTGATTACATTCTCGATCCGAACATCTATTAATGTCGCCTGGTCACTAGTCGAGGTATTGTTTACTGGTTGAAGGTACTATTCACTGGTCAGATGTACTGTTTATTTGTTGAAAGTACTATTCACTGGTCAGAGGTACTGTTTATTGGTCCTAGATTCCATGCATGAGTCACCCATTAAACCAATCATACATGTAGTGGTCGCAATAAATATTAAATCTCATCATCAACACAACTTGCATGTCCAAAGGCACCGCGATGGCGAGGGCAGCGTTGGTCCCAATCGCCGCTCGTGGCTTTAGTGCCTTGCCATCGATCTTCTTCATGAGCTGGTCGAACCGTGCATTGCCGAGCGCCAAGGCGGCACCAGCCTTGACAGTAGCCCTGGTGGCATCATAGTGTTCCAGCTTGACACACGTGTGGGCATCCAGAGGTGAGCGCGGGCGGCATCCACGGCGGCCGTAGTGAAGTCGCCCATCTTGATGTAGGCCTAAGCGCGGTCAGCGTAAAGCGCGGCGGTAGGCACGCTAGCGGCGATGGTCTACGTGTAGAGCGCAGCGGCGAAGGCGAAGTCATCGTCGATGAAGGCCTCCCTTGCCTTGTGCTCCAACTCAGAGGACGACGCCATGGATCGATGCGGCGAAGTCGACGAGGTCTGGTCGGGCTACGATTGGATCACGTGCATGCCAGTGCTTGATGGCTACATCAAGATTTGTTGCTCGTGGTCGTGGGCTCGTGGCCACTATGTCATGTATTTGTAGATGCCCATGCTTTGGTTCGTGCGCGATAAGAACACTAGGAAAATTGACTATATATCCCGAAATTGACGAGTCTTTGATAAAACGTTCAAAGTTGATGAGCTTTTGATTATATATACTACAGGGATTAGTTTGTAACAAATTTTTTTATTAGATATTGTAACCAGACCATGTATATCAAAGGACTTTTTTGCCCACATACAACAAGGAAAAACCCTTGGTGTACAAGTCGGGCTATAAAATTTCCTCTCCCTCAACTGAATTGCCTCTTCCTCAATTCCTTTTTTTCAACCCCTGGTGTACGGTGGGCGACCACGCGCAGCTCCAACACCAGGTGAGTGTACGGCGGTGGGCAAGCATACGGCCAACAAGCGAGCACGCACGGCTCCAACACTGGGTTGTCATGGCTCCTTGCTGGATTAGTGTCTCAGGTTAGCTAAGTAATCGATTTTGAATGATATGGTGATTTGGCATGTGTGTATGGTTAGTGAACATTATAGCCATAGAAAACAGCAGCGCTAATACGAGGCTAGGTGATTTTAGTTTTTGGTTGGCCACTGCCCATGCCTAATTTATATGTCTAAATTGAAAAGCTATGGTCGAGTTGTTGGAAAAGCTATATTGTGAGTACTCGGATTGTGATTCTTACATGTTGATACTGTTTATCTAGGCTTGAGGAGGAGATTCAAAATGGAATCAATTTATGATAGGTAACATCACAATTTTTAGTTTTGCTTTACAATTTCATTGTGTATTACATTGATTTTGCGATAGACGTGAGTACCACCAATGGAGAATTTGATTTGTTTTCCTTTGCCAAGTAGGGTTGATGCAGAGTCAATGCATGAATCTAACCAGTCAAGTATGATCAATCTAGGCATTATGACTAACAACGATGTAGAAATCGGTAGCACTAATGCATCGGTGTCCGAAACCTTTAGCTCGGCGGATTGGTCAGCTATTATCATTGAACAAGATACATAGGACTTCAATGTACCTGTGGAGGACACGTTGTATAATTTGCTTGGTTTGAGAGAGGAGGATGAGAGGGCCATGGTATTGCATATGACAAATGTTGATGGTTTGGCTTCCGTTATTGATGCACGACACTAAGGGTGCAACTGTACCGATTGATGATCAGCTGGTAGGCCTTTCGGTTGGTGTACTTATTATGGTATATAATTCATTATATTTTATTTGTTGGTAATATTGGACCTTGCTAACTTGATCAATAGGTTCTTTAGTGCATGGAAGAAATAAATGCCATTATTTTTTATCCGTCTATAGTTGGTGGTTCGGTAAGAAATCAAGCATGACAGGATCGAACACGAGACACGATTTTTACATGAAAAACCCTTGCGGGAAAAAACCACAGGCGTCAATCGGTGATCTTCACTATATCATGAATGTGTACAATACAGGGGGATTACAATGAGTGTCTCAGCTCTCCCTGCAGCTTACAAGATATATTTATAGGACTGGACACATACAGCTCGAGTCTAATACGAACTGTTCCGGAACATGGGCCGAATGCATCCATTATATGGCCCAACAAGAATTCGAATCACAATCCAACAAACTCCACCTTGAGACGAATTCCATATTATGGCTAATAAAGAATCATCAATGAACTCCCTTCAATAATAAATATCACCGACGCCAAAAGTCTCTAGGACTCAAACTGTAACACCAACTAAACTTAAGCATAGCTCAAATTTAGTAGCAGAAACTGACTTTGTCATCATATCAACAGGATTATCATGAGTGCTTATCTTGCATATTGTAATATCACCTTAGCAATGACATCTCGAATATAATGATACATCATATCAATGTGCTTTGTTCTTTCATGAAACATCTGACCCTTTATAAGGCAAATAAATATCTGAACCATTAACAATATTTAAATAGACACAGCTATCATAATCATAACGCTTAAAACCATTAGAGAACATAAATGAGTCAAACCTCTTGTACCACTGTCTAGGGGATTGCTTCAAACCATAAAGAGATTTCTTTAATTTACATACAAGATCTTTTTTTTCAGGAATAACAAAACCTTCGGGTTGATCCATATAAATATCTTCATCTAACTCCCCATGTAAAAATGCGGTTTTAACATCTAATTACTCAATTTCATAATCACGTATAGCAACAATACTGAGTACAATGCGAATAGAACTTTGCTTCACAATAGGGGAGAAGATATCATTATAATCAATAACTGAAATCTGGCTATAGCCTTTAGCAACCAAACTTACTTTATACATTGCTGCTTCATTAGGAGAAATACCCTCCTTTCTTTTAAAAATCCACTTGCAACGAACAAGCTTCTTCTTTTTTTGGCAATTTAACTAAATCACAAGTATCATTCTTTTCAAGTGACTCCATTTCATCTTGCATTGCAGTCATCCAATTATTGCAATCAGAAGAAATAATAGCCTCATTAGAATTAGAAGGTTTTGCATTATCTTCAATTTCTTCTGCACAACTCTAAGCATAGGCAACAATATTACACTCCTCAATTAACTTCTTGGATGGATTAATTTGTCTTTTAGGCCTGTCAACTGCAATAGAATATTGTGTAGGCTGCACAACGGAAAAAGAAGGTGCGACACTAGACGAATCATGGTCAATAAATAAATTTTCAGCAATAGGTGCATCTTGGATAGCAGTATCTGGTGTACTTTCTGCATTAATAAAATATTCCACCTGCACATTAGAACTCTGCTGACTCTGAACAGGAGCATTAGGCAACATAACAGATTCATTAAAGACAACATTCCTGTTAATCACCACATTTTGTACTATAGGATTCCACAATTTATAACATTTAACACCAGATTTATAACCAAGAAAGATGCACTTAATAGCTCTAAGCTCCAATTTACCATTATCAACGTGAGCATAAGTAGGACAACCGAAAACTCTCAATTCTGAATAATCAGCTGGAAAACCAGACCATACCTCAATTGAAGTTTTTTTTTTTATCAATGGCAATGTTTGGTGATCGATTAATAAGATAGCAAGCAGTGAAAACGGCTTGAGCCCAAAAATACCTATGCATACCTGCATTAGACAACATGCAACGGGCCCTCGAGATGATAGTTCTGTTCATATACTCAGCTACACCATTTTGTTGTGGAGTATCAGGAACAGTGTAGTGCCTCACAATACCTTCAGACTTACAATATGAATCAAATTCATCAGAACAAGATTTTATCCCATTATTAGTGCGAAGTTTCTTTACCTTCTTTTCAGTTTGACTTTCAATCATAACCTTCCACTCTTTAAATATTTTAAATGCTTCTAATTTATGCTTCAAGAAATAAGGTCAAACTCTCCTAGAGTAATTATCAATAATAGTTAACATATAACGAGAAACACCTAGTGAAGGCCTACGAGATTATCCCCATAAATCAGAATCCACATAATCAAGAATACCTTCTATTGTATAAACCGAAGTGTTGAATTTCACCCTCTTATGCTTGCCAAAAATACAATACTCATAAAGTTTCAGCTTGCCAATGTTATGTCTATCAAGAAGATCTCTCTTGCTCAATTCTGCCAAACCAAGTTCACTCATATGCCCAAGACGCATATGCCATATATTAGTAGCATCAGAATCTAATAATGAACGTAAACTTACAGCGGCATCACCTGTGATTGTAGTGCCTCGGAGATGATATAAATTGGCAGACTTTAAATCACCTTTCATTACAATAAGGAAACCTTTTTTCACCTTCAAAATACCATCTCCACGTGACCAATCATACCCTTTATTATCAAGAGTACTCAAAGATATAAGATTCCTTTTCATACCTGGAACGTGCCTCACATTTGTCTAGGTTCTAACAATACCATCATGCATCTTTATCATAATTGATCCAATTCCAACAATTGGACGTGGGTTGTCATCACTCATCCTAACAGAACCAGCATCTTGAACATAATTATAATTGGTGAACTAATCTGTATGTATGCATATATGGAAAGACGCAACAGAGTCAATAATACATTCATCACCACTACTAGCACATCTAGTAAAAGCAACGAGAGTCTCTCCATCAAAACTATTATCGAAAGTAGCAAAGAAACTTTATCTTCTTCATTAGATTTACCTTTCCCCTTTTCTTTATTCTTCAACTTGTAACATTTATATATATATCATGATTATCTTTCTTGCAATACCTGCAGAATTTTTCCTTGCCTCTGGACTTCGAACGACCCATGTAACTGTTTGAACTTCTACCTCTTTGGCTATTATGCGAATTTTTTTTCTTTGTTCTGCCACGCACAATCAAACCTTCTCCATTGGAAGTCGAGCCATCAGTAGACGCCATCTATTTCATCTTTTCCTTGGCATGCAAGGCCTCATAGACTTCTTTCAAAGTTAGTGTATCATGACTGTATAATATAGTATCTTTGAAGTTTGCAAAAGAACTGGGCAATGAGCACAAAATAATAAGACTCAAGTCCTCATCATCATATTTTACCTTCATAGTCTGTAGGTCAGCAATGATCTCCTTAAAGACCAAAAGATGATTCAACACAGAACCATCCTCTTGTAATTTGTGCGTGAACAGCTTCATCTTCAGATGCATTTTGTTGGTCAGATCCTTTGACATGCAGATTGATTCCAGCTTTAACCATAGAGCAGTAGCGGTTTTCTCTTGTAAAACCTCCTTCAAAATATTATTTGATAAATGAAGATGAATTTGTGACAAAACTTTACGATCTTTTCTCTTTTCTTCATCGGACCAAGACTTTTGATCTTTGTTTCCAAAATTATCAAGCGCATCATCCAGACCAGTATGTGCAAGAACAGCTCGCATCTTGACTTACCATAGAGAAAACGATAGGAACACGAGACATGATTTTTACGTGGAAAACCCTTACGGGAAAAAAAAAAAACCACGGACGCCAATCGACGATCTTCACTATATTATGGATGTGTACAATGTAGGGGATTACAATGTGCGTCTCAGCTCTCCTTGTAGCTTACAAGATATATTTATAGTGGTGGATATATACGACTCAAGTCTAATACGTATTATTCCGGAACATGAGTCGAAAACGTCCTTTGTATAGTCCAACAAGAATTCGGATCATAGTCCAACAGTTTCATTGCAGGATGCACCGGATGTACAGTCATCATACTTAACTCTTACTTTAACATGGCTGAGTGCGTCTTCTACATCTTTGGTTGCGCTATCAGTCCCTATCAGTTCTCAAGTTCCGAACAGTAAGGTGCTCAACTTGAATTATGTTTTGCTCGATTAAGTGAGATGATTTAGGTAGCAATTAAATCCATGTTAGACTTTGCATTTTTCAGTGTACATAAATATACAATAGAAATGTTAGCACCTGTTAGTATTTTATCGATCACCTTTTCTCCTCTTCATGTTAATATTGGCAGGTAAACCTAAAGCGTGGACGGATTCTTGTGAGATCACATGTTGAACAACATACAGTTCCTGGTAACATGTTCTTTTGATGATTATTATGACTTTTCTTGTTACCTTTATGAAGCAGTTGTTAATACTCAGTGTTTTTGTCCATGGGATTTAGGTTATGTTGCTTGCAATGAGGAAGAGAATATATTAACATGGGAGAGATTTTCGCATCCACAGATTTCTTTTGGTGTGCCCTTGGAGAGAATGCTTGGTGGGGAGGAATCCAGCGACATGGTATGAATAGCTAGTTTTGTTAACTTTCGTAGATTCACTTTTTCCAGCCTTCGCTTTACAATGTTTTTTAGTTAGACTTCCTTGGGAGTTAGAATTTTTTTTAAGGGATCATTTAAAAAAAAACTGAAGGAACCTTGTGAGTAAGAATTAAAGCGTGTGACAAGAAATTTGTTTGATAAATGTTGGTTTTGGCCGTAACTAAGGTTTTAGGATTCAGTTTTCGACCTAAGTTTGCAATGGGCCACTGCATGGATTTTTTTCCTTTTGAGAAAAGTTTTTTTTTCATCCTGGCCTCAGTTCAGACCTAAGTTTGCAATGAGCCACTGCATGGCATCCTTTTTTTTAGGAAAGTATTCTTTTTTCCCATTCCGGCCTCACTGGGGATTAACCCAGCTCAACGCTCTCATGTCTATGGTACCTAAACACCTGTACTTAGTGATGGTTGGCATCTTTTTTTTCGTACCGTTTTAATTACCTTTTAGAGTTTCATGCTTCAGAGCTTTTGTTAATCTAACCCTAAACAGACGAAAAAATAATCAGAACTAGCCAGCTTTTTGTATAAGTCGTTATGGTGTACTGACTACTGAGTTAGCAACTTTTCCCTTCGTTTTATCATTTCTGATAATCTTCTGAAGTAATCTATTTCCATGGGGTAAAAAATAAATTACTAGTTGTGCGCATCAGCATGAATCATTAGCTTGTCTGTAGATTCTTCCTTTGAAGAATCAATTTAAGTTCAGGTGGGGATCCCCGCATAAAAATCATCATCTTGTCCGTAGCTTAGTCTAACTCAATTGAAATCAGCAGCACTTAGTGATTGTATCTGATATGCCTGAACATGCAGGAGCGGTGGTTACTGGCCAGTTCCCACCAAGTATTTCCTACCTATTTCATAACTCAATAACATACCTATTTCATAACTCAAATAACAGATTTTGGTACCACTTGTTCCTGCATTTTTCTTTAACCTGTTATTCTTGAATCTGCAAAGCATGTATTCTGCGTGCCATTTTAATTTCTTGTTACAAATCGTGTAAACTCTTGAACAGGTGAATAGACTTTTGAAGTTGTACATGAATGAGAAGTGCATCCTCTTTGTTCAGCAGGTTGGATCAAAAGAGACATAATTTCTTGTTACATTCAAGGTGATCTACTGATTACTGCTAAAAAAAATGATGCACACAAATAGTTGGCCATCAGATCAACAAATGCACATCATGTGTCTGCTTTGCTTGTTTTCAGGAGGCAGCAACCAGCATGTCGGTCCTAAGGAGCCTATGGCAAGCGCATTGGCTTCACAAAAATCAGCTAAGGTGGGATGAGGTTTTCTCTTGGTTGGAGAGTCTTCTTGCATTCGAACATGGATTTACCGAGTTCCTCGAGCAAATGGAGAGAGCTGGCTGGGATCAGAACCAAATCATTTTGAAAGTGCCAAAAGAACCCGCCTTGGTGTCAGAACACCTAGACCAAGAGGTGTAAGATGCCAAGATGCCAGTGTTGCTTACCAATTTATCCCCCTGACATATTCTCAGGTGGCAGCCAACTTGTTCCTTTTAGCAATTTTAGGGTTTGGCTGGTGCTAACCTAGAGGATGATGTTGAAACATGATCTTGCCAGCTGAGTGCTGAATCAATTCTAACTGAACATCGAATAGAAATACTATCAAACCCTTAGGTGGCAGATGCTTAGTGAGCTGAAAAATTCACATCGCAAGAAATTCTGTTTGGTATGTGACCAGATGTTTACAGTTTACACTGTCAGAAACATAAATACTATGATTAATGCATCAGCAGATTTTGTTCTATTCTTCAAAAAAAATCTGGGTGTGTTCTTCCTTTGAGCTAGCAACTCCGGTCAATTGTGGAATGTTGTCTGGCGCTCCAACATTGCCTATCCATGGCAACTGATATCTGATAATTCGATCATATGCATCAATTATCCTGCCATTCACATGATACTACAAGGGTTATTCGTAGAAGATTTCTTTGTATTTTTTAAGCAGCATGGAAGGGTTATTACTTTGCTTAAAATTCCATCTATGCGGCTATGCGCCTAATTGTATATCTGCACGCACATGGATATGCACCCAGAAAATTTCAGTTCTTCACTCTTCAGCATGGGTGATAAATGATGCCACACAAAATAAACAGATGAGAGTACCAATCAGCAACTTATAACTTATGCACATGAACTGCATTCAACCAACTGTACATGAGCATTTATATATTAATATAGGGTTAAAGCACATATTGACCAGTGACCATAAGCATGCCAGGATTCAAAAGTAACAGAAACATATATATTTCTAAACCTAACTCCTTAGGATACGACTGTAGACAACTATGGGCCTTCACTCTTCAGCATTTTAACTAGGGGCCAAGATGGTACAAAAGAAGGTGCGGCAGCGACAGGTAAGTGGGTGTCGTCTTATAAAAAGTGCTGCCACATTAGGTACATTAAGTATCAAACTTTGGATTTGCCCTTTCCCTTTACGGTATGAGTGAAGCGAGTCCTCTTCGCTTTCTTGTTCTTTCCGTCAGAATCACCATCTGAGTCGTCATCACTACTATTGTCATGCTTGCCATTTGATTTCTTCCGGGAACCGGATCCATATATGTATTTCTTAGCCTTCTGTTTGGTCCTTTCTTCTATAAGATCAGCTTCATTCTTTGGTTTCCAAATGAAAATGGACCTGCAAGGACCACCTTGTGAGCTGTGAGAGGGAAAATAGATCTAGCGCTGGATAGTGTTATTGCCTTATTGGGTATAAATAGATCGACTGATCTACCTTGAGCTTCCTGTCGCCAGGATGTCATCTTGCGGATGTAGCTTGTTCACCGGGCTGATTGTTGTTATGTCGGGGTCCATCACCTCTGCCAGAAGCTTTCCAGAACTGGTATCTATGAAATCAATGGGATGCAGAGCAACACCATTGTAGTTTTCACTTATGTAGCGGCCAATAACTGCAACTGTTTCTGTGTAATCCTGCAGAATCAGAACATTACCATTCCACTTCAATATTGGCACAATTATAAAAAAGAGAATCCGAAGAATCGAAGCAATTCGTAGTTAGAACAGAACCTTTGGATCCCACTCGGCTTTGAAAGGAGTCAAGTGACGACTGAAATCATGGCTGTGCACAATTTCTCTACTTGGGGATTCCAGATTACCGAAAATATAATCCCATACACGAATTCGGTTGTCCTGACATGTTGTCAAGATCTTATTTCCACTATGTGGGGAAAAATACCCTGAATTAACAACCCGTCCATGAGCAAGGCTGGCAAGGGGAGAGTTGGGCACAAGATTCCTTGTATCCCAAATACGAGCCTAATAATCACAGAGGTGTGGAAATATTAAATATGAAATAAGAAAAGGGAGTATGTACATATGCAGAACATACTCACATAGTGATCATTTCCGCTGCTCAGAAGAACTTCCGGTTGTGCAGGGTTGCAATGAAGGCAGGTTACCTTGCTACCCTTTTTATGTATAAGAATCGGATGTCCAATTCTCGTCTTTGACCGTCTATCCAACCTGCAAGAATTATGAATATCTTACAACAGAATGCCAGATACTCTATGGCCAACGCATATTTGATACATGCCAGTGTGATAGGTTACAATAATATGCCACAAACCACTTTCTAGAGATACTCACAAGTAAAGAAAACCAAAGCTATCTGCCACCAAAAGAAGACCTTTGTCAGTGTTTAAGTCCATCCCGTATATCATGCGCCAAGTGCTCGGACCCTGTTGTGGGCAACAAACAGGGACCAGGGTTTATTAAAAACAAGCCCAAAATGGATGCAAATTTGTTCAGATTAATGCTATCTAATGATTGTCTAATACAGTACAAGATGCATAAATATAAATTGAAAAATGCAATCTTTATTGAGTTCTTTTGAACACAGCAATCCACACAGGCTCAACTCCAAATTGGGGTGGGGGTGAGGGCCTTACGTTCCAACCATTCGGATTGAGATTTAACAAGGGGGAGCCAATTCCAGTATCCAGGTCTGTGCTACTTGCAGTACCATCAGAGGAAGCAGTATATAGTACCCCATCATTGGCGGTATCGATCCTGAACAAGATCAAACCATGTTGCAGCATCTCGTCCTTGGACAAAGAAAAAAGAGACTGATAATAGCTATCAAAGAAGACTCTTACTTCATACTGTTCAGAATGCAGGAGTGCACCGAATCATACGTAATCTTCTCGTGCAACTTAACATAATCCCAAATACCCAGTAGCCCTTTCTGTGTGGAAAGAACAAAAGGTGATTAGTACTTGATTACATGTTTCATCAATTTGGGATGCAAACATAGTTGTAAGGAATTTAAGAAGGCGACAAAGTTCAACAGTAGGAGTGCAATACCTTGTCTCCTGATAAAAGAACATTGTTCCTAGCTGGATGAAATTCCAAGCAAGTCACACGCCTCTGATGAAATTTTACGTTTCCACAATCTAATTGGTTGGGTATCAGAAACTGAGGCTTAACCTAGCATTGGAAAGAGGAGAAAACTGGAATATGGTACTAGCAAATGCAGTTATATGAAATATTGCAATTGACAATAATGCAAACACAAAAGATTAAGCATTAGGCAAATCACACTCCGTACCATGGAAATCTTGCCCTTAACTTGGCTCTGAAAGACATAATCCAATGAAGTGTTTGTATTCCTTCTAGGGGCTGGGATAACACCATGTTCCATTGCTATTCTATGTGGGCAAGTCAAGGTTGTATGGCCTGTTCATGATGAAAACATAGTGTCAGTGACTCAAATAGCGAACCAACATTCATGTCATCTTCATTTAAGGATAATGATCTAGGACTCATATTCTAAATTTCATTTGGTACTGTTGAGCAAACTTTTGAATTGTAAGTAAAACATAAAAACTGCTATGAAGCATTCAAAGGCTGAAGAAACATGAGGAAACAATACTATGTGCAGGTTCATCAATGCAAAACCTCCCTCCAATTTGGACAGAAGTGCAAACTTCGTTCATTTTTTTTTCTCAAATAAACAATTAACCTAAACTACTTTCAGCATAAACATGAGTACAAGATTCCTTGAACAAAGAAATCTCAGCATGAACATGAATTCTAATTCATGAACAATAATCCTTGAACAGCCACATCCACACTGGAAAAACCCAGTTTATCTCTACTCCTTTAAACCGCGACTTTCGTCGTGCGTCCCTACTTATATAAAACACCAGTTTCTTCCTCTGCCGATCTCCGCTGCAATCTAATAAAAAACTAAAAGAAAAACCGGTCTCCCACCGTCCCACTTAATACAAAACGTAGAAAACCGTCTTTTTATCCTGCGCCCCACCCACTCCACGACCTGGCCGCCAGTTGCACATCCCTGATTGCCTCCTCCCAGGACTCCGCTCCCTCATGCCAGTTCGCCGCTGTCGCTGCTCTGCCTCGCGCCGCCCGCACGTCACCGCCACCGCCCAAGGTCGGATCCGTCGTCGCCATCTCCTCCTCGACCCCTCCTCCCTGATGCCAGAGTCCAAAGAGGAGGAGGATAGAGGGAGAGAGAGAGAGAGAGAGAGAGAGAGAGAGGAGGGGATGGGTGAGAAAGATGGAGGGAGAAAGTGGGCATCTTGGTGGATCTTGGCATCTCGCCGCCGCAGCTCACTGCCGCTCCTGACAGTGTCCACTTGGTACGCTTGCTCCCCTCTCTAGCCTCTGCTATAAGATTGGATCTTTGATTCACTTTTCTTATGCTGCGATTATAACCGAGTTTTGTTGCTTCCTTGATCTGTGTTTTGCGCTTGGATGCTTCAGAGATCCATCTTTTGTCTCTCCGTGATTTGTCTTTGTTGGGAATGAGATTGGCGGAATGGTTTGCTGTGGACAGGTGGTTAGTGGGGTAAAGAACAGCCGGTGCGGATCATGTGATTTTAATCCCATCTGTTTTTTTGTTTGTTAGAATCAAGAATGCTTGGGTCGTGAGATTTGCTTGCAAAAGTGTCTCCTTTCTTGTGTTTAGCTGCATCGCGGCGGCTCGAGTCGAGGTTCGTGTTTTCTGCGGAAATTTCGGTTTTGGGGATTTGCGTTTTGAGTTCTGTCGCTTTTCTGTTTGGAATCTTGTTGGGATTGCTTTCAGTTCTATTATTTATCGTTCAGATTGACAAAATTTTGATTCTTTTCTACATTAGACGAATGAAGCTTTTTCTTTCTGGTAGTGCTTACTGTATATGCACAATTCTTTCTCATCATCCAATTACTGAAAACATTGTTTTTTCCCCTTGATTTCAGGTTAGTGCAGCGAGAGCTATCCATATATCTTCGTGCCATTTCAACTAATGGAAGACTTGTCACTGGGGTGTACTAACTCATAGGCATGGATTCGTAGAGCTGTACTGGTCATTGTTGCAGATAACTTGTTTAGTTGATCTTATTCACGCCATTTGTGTTTGTAATTGCATAGGTAAAAGCAATGACGAATTGGATGGAGATTCTTGCAGTATGACTGTATGAGTTAATTTCGTTGATCCCACATTCTGAAAAGTGGGGAAGTTGAGAACTTTCACGATTTTGAAGATAAGATCTTGCATTTTTTGCACAGTTCTAAGTGTCCAAGAGCTGAGGTATTTAATGGCTGGAGTGGTCTTTGTTCCTGTTCGGCAACAATGGTGGCTTTGGTTCGTCACGACTCAAGGCAATACTCATGATGGTGGATTAGCCATATTAGTCCCAAGAACTCCAAATGGCTCCAGGAAAATCTCAGCGGTGAGCTTTTCACTATCTTTTGATCGTGTTTACCAAAGAAAGTTTTTCTTGCTTTACTTCAAAGCCAAGCTTACAGCCTATTGAACTCATATTTATGCATTGTTTGTGCCCTATCCATCATGATATTCTTATCATTGTTCTATTGAATGTATGCCGGTCAAATTAGCAATTCATTGCTATACACTTATTATTCAGTCTGGAATTGCATTTTTTAATCTCAGTGCTCAAGCTATGCATGCTATTCAAATATGGCTCACAACAAAAGGACTGCATCTCTGATTAGTGTGGTTCATGAACTAATTGGGTCTTGTTTTGTGCAACAGACATGGACACGAAAGTTAAAGATGGCAATTAAGAACATGCTCAGTCTCATGAAGAAGTTTGGAGGTTGACTATGGAGATAAAAATGGCAAATGAAAAGTTGAATGAGCTCAAGCAGATCAAGGAGGACCTTGAGAAAACTGTTTGTGAGCTGAAGAAGGATGTTGAGAGCCTTACCAAACAAAATAACGCCTCTGACTACCCGCTCGTCACCCAGGACGGTAAGCACATATGCGATCTACTCCGCCCTCCAATTCCGTGGTTGGATCGATCGCTCAAAGACGCGATCTCTGATACAATTTGTTTGGTGCTTTCATGGGTGCGAAGGAGCGATTTTTGCGTGCCTATTTGGGCGAAATCGATTCTCAGTTGGGGGGTCACTCACCGGAGGATAGCGGGATTGGGAATTTCAATCTTGGTGTAGTGGATAGCCGAGTGCAATCTTAGGTATTGTAGAGCACTATTGCTCTATGAAATGAAGTATCATTTTTAGCATCATGTATTAGTCTCTTGGTGTTGAAAGTAAAATCGATACCTTGTACGAGATTTAGAAACCGTTGCAATACACGGGCACTGTACTATTTTCATTTAAATAGATGAAAATAATAATAAACCATGTTACCTGATGCTACGCATCACCATCTTTTGGTTAGCATGTTTGCTTCATTTGAGAAATAAAATAAATATTGAATGTAAAATCTAAGAATCGTTGCAACACACGGACACCTTACTAGTCCATCTCAAATTAGTGACTCTTGTACTCCGAAAGCACAAAGGAATAATCACGCAACCGTCGAGATCAGAACCTGGCATCTTGCATAGGAAGCAAGGCTTCATGGGGCAGTCGATGTACACAGCCCCCTTGAACCCTGCCTCGTGCCCTGTCCTTTTGCACACCTGGAACCAGACATAACAAAGAACACATTACAATCCCATCACGGCAAATGCAACCAAAAGGGAATCACAAACATCATTAAAGGAAATCTTTCCAATAAAGAAGCTGAAATCTGAAGATATTGCTGAAGTAAACAGAAAAGAAGGCACCTTTACAAACCAAACACACAAATAAATTAGCTAAACTTCAAAATGAAGAAGTCACCCCCATCAGACCCCAAGTAGTCCAAAAGATTATAAAAAACAGCGGATTTTCGTATTCCAAACCACGCATTAAGCATAAGCACAAAGAACAAACGGACCAAGTTTACATCCCCAAATCCCAAATTTGCATCGAGGAGAAACAACCGTTCTCATTCCAAAAAAAAAAGCCACATCGAGCATAAGAAAGAAGCAACTTTCTCCTCCAAATATCAAATTAAGCTCCAAGCATCGGAACGAAGTAGTCATTCTGAACATAAATGGAAAACATGTAGTAAAAGAGATGAGGGAAAAGACTAAAAGAGCAAGAAAATCTTGAGATTTCTTGCACCGACCACTACCTTGCACACTTTCTTGAGGCTGATGGTGATGGGGTCCTTCCTCCCGCCCCTTCTCTCCCCCGCTGCCGCAGCCGCGGGAGGCTTCTTGGCCCCGGGCTCGGCAGCGGCCGCTTCCTCCTCGTCATCGACTTCTTCTCCGGAGGCCTCCTCCGCTTCTTCTTCTTCTTCATCGGAGGACGAAGAGGTGTCATGCTGCTCCTCCTCGTCGTCGGAGGCCTCCTCGACGGCGCGGCGGCGGCGGTTGTAGACGAAGCGGGCGCGGGTTGTGGGGCCCATGTGTCGGTGAGAGGGGCGAGCCCTCGGGAGGCGGGAAAGGAGAGGTGTGGTGGAAGACGCGGAGACGAGGCGGGTCTGGTTGGGTTCCCCGCTTCTGCTGGAGTGTTGGGTCGAAACGCGAATGTTAGGGTTTTATGGATTTGCTTTGATGCTGGTGCTGCTTTGGTGATGATTAGAAAAAAGTAAATTTTATACTACCTCTATTTTTATTTACTTGTCACCAATATTTTACTATAGTAATTTTGACCTTACGTTTTTTTCTTAAAAAAATTTATAAATAACTAAAACTTTTGTATCCCTAGATTCATCGTGAAATGTACTTTATTAGTATTAGATATTTTTAAGTATTCGTAAATTTTTCGTAGAAAAAAACGGAAGGTCAAAATTACTACAGTAAAAAGCTGGTGACAAGTAAACAAAAACAGAGGTAGTAAAATCTTAGATTCTGTGGCCCAAGTTTTACAATATCGTAGATTTTTCAGTCTTAAATTAGTTGAAATGTAACATGTTGATCATAACTATAGACTTATATGATGATTAGTCCTTTTTACCTAAGTTGTTAATTTGAACAAAACTGATTGATGATTTAGATTGATCCTAAGGGTAGCATAGGCGCCATCGTCTTCAACCGTCTCTCCTGCCATTGCCCTTGTCGTCGTCCGATGTCGTCAGCCAGAGGTAGCTACTGCCTCCTAGAGTCCGGCAGCACGGAGGTACTGTTGTAGCATGCAAAGGCCGAGGGAAGGAGTGACGGTGAGGACGCTAGTGCATGTTAGCCTTGATGAGGACGACACACATGAGGGACTCATGTTCGACGACACTTTGATGTGCTCTTCGCTAGGTGTGGCACAACCGTCACGAGTCTTGGCACCGTCGATCGAGGTCAATAGGTGCGCCAAAGGTGTGGACTTATGGCCACCCTGGCGTTGGCCAAGATCCTCATCTAAGATGGTGTGCGGATGATTTGCTGGTTTGGTTGGTCATAGCTTATGAGCTTTGGAAGTTGTATGCTGCCCGAGAACTGTTTCTACAGTGCGGTTGTTGCGCTCACCATTGCCGACCTGACAGTCACTGTCGGAGGGTGAACTCCTATCGCAGGGATCCGGAGGGACCCCTTTTTGAGATTTGGCCAGGGGGATGATTATGAATATGTTTGCGGGAGAAATAAATGGATGTAAATGAAATGGCAGGCGGGATGGAATGATCTAATGCATAACGCAGTAAATGCACTGGAGGGATTTTTAGACAGGTTCGGGCCGCACTGAGCGTAATACCCTACTCATATGTGGATGCTATAAGTGCCCTGAGAATATCCCTCAGGGATGTTGCTGGTTACAAGAATGTTTGTCTATCCTAGAGCTTCGGGCTCCTTATTCTTCGGTGGTCTCTGAGAATGTATATCCGGGTCTCTATATTTGAGAGCTCCCTCAGAGTTTGTCGAGCTATGATCTGCCGGATCTGCTCCTCTGAGAATGTCTTCGAAGTCTCCCAAGTTCTTTTTTTCAGTTGTCTTTGTCCGTTCCCGCCGGCTCCCTTAAATACTTCGCCGACGGTAGCGTGCCCCGAAAGGGAGGGCACGAGTTCCAAGGCACCATAAATGGAAAAGCAGTCATTATGGGCTCGCCAGCGCGAAGTGACGGGGGGTTGAAAATGCCCCCCTGTCTTCGGTCGTCATGATGGCGCTGGCAACAGACGCCGTGGAGAGGGCCCACCGGGTAGCCACAGAGTAGCCCGGCACAGGGCTACTCTAAAATCTTAGATTCTGTCACAGCAGGGCGGCAGGCGGAACGCCTCGGGCCTCGCGATATTATCCCGAGGCTCACCGGATGACGCGGGATGGGACCCGTGCATTAAATGTCCACACGCCCTTCTGTCAGAATGTGGCTGTCGGAGGATTAACTCCTATCGCAGGGATCCCGAGAGACCCCTTTTTAGAGATTCGGCCGGGGGGGATGATCCTGAATAAGTTCGTCGGAGAAATAAATGGAAGTGGATGTAAATGCAACGACCGATGGTGGGGGATGATCGACCTAGTGCAAAGAGAAATAAATGCGCCGGAGCTTAGACAGGTTCGGGCCGCACGGGGGCGTAATACCCTACTCCTGTATGGATGAAATAACTGTCCCGAGGGAGGCCCCCTAAGGATATATCTGGTTACAAGAATATTGTGTCTAACTAAGAGCTTGAAGCTCCTTGTTTCTCGGCAGGAGCTCTGCTCAGGCTTGCTCACAATGTCTTCGTCTGTTGGCTCGGTTCGTTGTGGGGTTCGTCTTCTTCGTCCGTCCCCCCGTCCCTCCGGTGTGCCGACTCTTTTATGCATTCGCCGGTTGCGACATACCCCGGACAGGAAGGAAGGGGTACAAGTTCCAAGACGCCACGACTGAAAAAGGCGTCATCATTTCCTCTGGGCGAAATAACTGGGGCGGTGGAAAAACGCGGCGCGCGTCCGGTCACTCGTCACTGTGGACGCCCTGGCAACGGGCGCCGTTGAGAGGGCCCACCGGGCAGCCACAGAGGCACCCGGCGTGCCCGCCCTGTCTTGTTCCTCTGGCACGGCAGGCGGAACACCTTGATCCTAGCAATGTTATCTCGAGACACACCGGGTGATACGGGACGGGACCCGTGCAATTAATAGCCCCACGCCCCTCTGCCAAAGCATGGCATGAACTGACGCTGCGGCGGGAGCAGTTGGATATGTCAGGCCACGCGTGCTCATTTAATACGGCCTTGGACCTCTGACAGGCAGACACCTCATCGGTGGGCCCCTTGGGGGCCTCTCTAGGTCGCCGAGGAACCGAGTGCTCGGGGGTACCGTTGACCTCCCCGAGCACTCTCTCCCGAGAATGCTTATCCTCGTCCTCGGGGCACCGGGTACTCGGGGGTACCGCTTACCTCCCCGAGCACTTTCTCCCGAGCACTCTTGTATGAACCCTCGGGGAACCGAGAGCCCAGGGGCTGCCACGCACAACCCCGAGCACTCTCTCCCGAGCACTTTTTGTATAGATCTTTCGGGGAACCGAGAGCCCGGGGGCTGCCACGCGCAACCCCGAGCACTTTTATACTGACCCTCGGGGAACCGTGCGCCCGGGGACTGCTGCGCGCAGCCCCCGAGCACTCTCTCCCGGGACCTAGCTCTTCTGATCGTCGGGGGACCAGGGTGCTCGGGGGCGACCGGGCGCCTCCCCGAGCACTTTCTTCCCGGTACTTAGACTTTGCGGGTCATCGGGGGACTGGGGTGCTCGGGGACCAAGGACTGTGGCCCCGGGCACCTTCTCCCGGAACTTAGACTTTCCTCACCTCGTGGGGGGAACCCCGCGGGATGGTGACACGTGGCGGACAGCTAGCCTGACCTCGGGACTCAGGGACCCCCGGTTCCTGATACACCGACAGTGGCAGGGACTGACACCGAACGTAGCAGGAGCAGTTGGAGGTGACAGGCCGCGCGCCCTCTTAAATATGGCATTGGGCCTTTCACTGGCTGACACCTCACCGCCGGACCCCTGTTGGGGCCACCGACGAAGGACTTCTTGGGCCGTCGGGGGACCGAGTGCTCGGGGGTCACTATTCATATCCCCGAGCACTCTCTCCAGAAAACACCCTCTCTTGGCCCTCGAGGAACCGAGTGCTCGGGGGCCACTGTTCACGGCCCCGGGGCACTCTCTCCCGGAATTGATTGTTCGGATCCTCGGGGAACTGAGTGCTCGGGGGCCGCTGTTCGCAGCCCCGAACACTCTCTTCCGGAACTACCCTCCTTGGGTCCTTGGGGTATTCGGGTGCTCGGGGGCCACTGTTCGCGGCCCCGAGCACACCCTTCCCGGTACTCGCCCTTTCTGATCGTCGGGGGACTCGAGTGCTCGGGGGTCACTGTTCATGACCCCGCGCACTCCCTTCCCGATACTTGATCTTTGCGGATCATCGGGGAACTTGGGCACTCGGAGACCACTGCTCGTGACCCGATCGCCCTCTCCCGGGACTTAGTTTTTTCGTACCTCACGGAGATGATCCCCACGGGAAGGCACCACGTGTCGAACTGCTGGCCTGGCCTCAGGATTCAGGGACTCCCGGTTCCTGATTCTCCGACAGCCACTGTCTCTGCTTGTGCTGTAATGCTCTATCAAGGATTGCAACACTCCCAAGCACTCGAAGCGAATCATGTTGGCAGCTTTTCAGCTATGTGAGGCTTGAATAAATGACAAAAAGCTGTAAGAATCAAGATCGCAAGGAACGCTTGTCTTATACCTTTTAAAGATCTTACAATCCTTCCTCAACCAACAAAATCAAGAGGGGTCTTCTTAGCTGGAGAGAGCGGTGACGGCACGTATGAGCAGAGGGGTAAACAAGAGAGACTATGGTAGAGAAAACAAGAGAGGCGATAGTAGGGGCTTGCAGTGTCCAACATATACTGTTTGGCCATGTTAGCAGCTCGTGAAAAAGGACTAAAGCATCACTTATTTCAGTTTTCTAGTTCGGGTGGGATTTTATGAAACAAGTGTACATGCCAAAGAACATGAGGTTTTGTGAAACTTGGACCACAAAACCAGAGTTTTGTGAAATTTACACTAAAAAATGATTTGTGTTCCTAACACCAGGTGCTCCAGTTGTCTGTGTGGTGCTGCTCCTACTACTTGTATCAAGATTCATGCATCTCGTCTCCTGTACCCATTGTCGTCTCTTATAGATTGTTGCTGCCTCTGTCAAAACCCTAGCTCGGCTAACGAGGTAAGCCTAGATCTCACCAAAGTCAGTGTGCTCAGCGATGGAAGGCACGGTTCCGACAAGGATCCAATTGTGGGATGACAGACAAAAAGCTTGTAGGAGGAGGATACCGAGGATCTAGAAAAATGAATACTCCCTCCAGTCCGCGATACTTGTCATTTCAGACAAGAACACAGTATTAAGGTAAGACTTTTGTTACTCTTATACCCCTGTTAAGCCACTTACTGCTGCCACGCTATTTGCTACACTTAATGATGCCAGGCTATCAGGAGTCTGCACATGAAGTAAACCTATTGTTTCCTTCCAACAATGGATCGAGATTTCTACCATGTTCCAACGGTTCAAATTGGAATCGGTGTGAATAAAATGGCTACCGGGAAAAGCTTATCCAAATGCCAACTGGCATGCTGCACAAAGCTAATGTTTTCTTTAAAAAGATGGCGTGTCTTTGTGATTTTCAAGGGAAAAAAAATGACGGACGATAATTTAGGTTTTCAAATGAACTTGAGGGATCAGCGGCGGATCCAAATTTTTTTGAAAGGATGTATCCCAATGAGCACGGGTACCGCCTTGGCCAGGTGCGGGCAGGAGGAGCAGGCCGAGGCGGTGCCACGGCCTCCGGTGGAGCAGTGAGCGTAGGCGGCCCATCTATTGAATTGTATGCACGTCACGCGGATAATTTATTTATATTTTTAACACTTTTCATCCCGTGAAGACTTACATATGAAAATAAGAGTAGTCTATAATTTTTTATTGAGCGAATATCATAAAACTATATTTTTTTAACTATCATAAAACTAAATTTGTTTCTTGTATTTCAAGAAACAACACTTATTTTATATCACTTTATCATAAAACTACATTTTTTAACTATTACAAAACTACATTTTCTCCTCTTATTTTACAAAACTACCCTTGTTTTATATCACTTTGTTACAAAAATATATTTTTGTTACTATAAACAGATCTGACACGATGAGTCCACACGTTACACTTACAGGCTTCAACCATCACCGTTTGCTGATATGACCGATTACACCATATCATAATTGTTTGCCAAGTTAATAAATCCTACGCAGCATTTGTGTTTTTTCTCTTGAAAGCTACCAATTTGATGTGAGTTAAATTTCAAGACACGAAAAATTAGCGTTGGTAGGAGTTAGTGTGATACTATTTAGCCGTCCAAATGATAGCTTTCAAGAAAAGTAGTACAAAGGTCACACATAATCAACTAACTTTGCAATCAACTGTGACATGACTAGTCCATCACATCAGCAAACGGTGAGATCTAAAGCTTGTAAGCATAGCGTATAGGCTCATCTTGTCAGATATGGTTAATGTAATAGATGTGTAGTTTTGTAATAAAGTGGTGCAAAGTAAGTGTGATTTTGTGAAATAAGAGAAATACAATGTAACTTTATGATAAAGTGATGTAAAATAAGTACGTTTTTTGAAATAGTAGGGACAAGTGCAGGTTTGTGATAGTTAAAATAAAAAGTGTTGTTTTATCATATAATGATGTAAAGTAAGTGTGATTTTATAAAATGGAAGGGATAAAATATAGGTTTATGATAGTTAAACCAAAAGAAATGTAGTTTTGTGGTAAAATGTAAAATAAGTGTGGTTTTATGAAATAGGAGAAAAAAAATATAATTTTATGATAATTAAACTCAGAGAAGTATAATTTTGTGATCTTCACTCCTTTTTTTAATTGTATTTGTCAGTATTCAAACTTAAAGACATCTATCGTTGTTACCGTATCGTGTGAATCTAGGACTCCTCCCTCAAAAATAAAACTAAAAGAAAAAATAAACAATTTAGTTATACTTTAACACCATCCACTAATACTACTAGTTTCAGTGCGGCGTTGAAATAGAAGACGTGCTCTAGTGATGTAACTGGTGGAACTTACTGCCACGACCAGGAGCCGCGCACCGCACGAATCAGCACCTGCTCTGCTCTGCTCAACAGCGCTGGCAACTCGTGAGTCGTATTGATGGGGTCAGCTCCTGCTTGTTTGGGCGGTCTCGACTCTCGCGTGACATTGGTGAGGTTCGGTATAGTTTATTGTTAGTTTCTGTTTTTTAAAATTATAATTTGAAATAAACAGATTATTTCATTGTTTTTTTAAAAAAGTTAAAAAGCTAGTTTTTTCTGACATAAACTAAAAACTAATAAACTGATTAAGAGTGGTAATTTTTAAAAGCTGATGTGTTAAAAACTTAAAAATTAACCGTTTTTGACATGAGCCATAAGCAGATTTTAAAAAACAATATTTAATAAAAATTTATAAATTTTAGTTGTAACAAATAGGACCATTATGACCATTTAGAGCTTCGTTCGGCATGACGTACAACAATCCATGGCCTTTTGATTTCCATCCCATCAAAAATACACAACGTTTTTTTACATTAAATTGGTAATTATGTCCTATTAAAATATAATTATAATATCTAATAAAAATATAATATTAAAAAAATATTTTTAAGATAAATTTGTACGTATGATTTTTATATTTTTAAATTAAATATTTTAAATCTGTTAATGATTAAAAAAATTAAAATTTAAACAAGTCTTGATCAAATCGTCCATCATTTATGACCGGAGAGTACCATTTAAATCAGGTGTCGGAAATTTGAAATTAGGGCTAAAAATGACAATTCACCACCAATACGACTCGCTATGGCTAACAGCTGACGGGGCCAAAAAGGCCATCGCCAGCAGCACATCGGCCGGCACCCTCTCCACTGACGGTGGACCACTACGTGTGGCCAACTGTTCGGTACAAAAAGGTAGAGCAGTCCGAGACAAGGCGGTGCGTCACGGGTGGGCCCGCCCCGGCATTGCGCGGTCGCCTCGGCAGCTACCTGGCGCAACTGGTAGGTGTGGCGACGCGTTCCGGGCCCACGGTCAGTGGAAATTTGATGGCTGCTGTAGGTCTTCGGGTTATTTTAACATTTGCTACGTTGGGGGAGGAGGGGGGGGGGGACGCCAGTCGGAGCGAATGAAAAAAAAGAAACAGAAAATTGCTTCGTTCGCGCTGACGTCCAGTTATGTTATCGCTCTTCCCCAATTGGTGAACTTTTTTATTTTAATTATTTTTAAATTAAAATTTTAATAACGATACGTGAAAAATTAAACTTTTAGAAAACTATTTATTTTATCACGCTAAATAATATGACGTGACTCAAACCTATACATATTGTGTGACTAAGGTGAGTCCACTCCCAACGTTTTGCCATGTGTCTTTTAGATATGTTAAAGAACGTGATGTGACTCATAACTTAGTCACGTCATATATATTAGTGTGATTATGTGTTGAGTTACGTTAGGTTACTTAGCGTGATAAAAAACACTAATCTTTGAAAATTTAGTTTTAGACGTACTGTTATTAAAATATTATTTTAAAATATATAAAAATAAAAAAAATCATCCACAATTCCACTGTCTTGGGTCCCACGCCCGCTTTCTGCTCGTGTTCTAATTTCAAGCATTTTCCATGTGGAGCTGGCAAGATGGAGTAAAGGTGTGAAAAACATTTTATGTGCTGACTCATGAATACTATCTTATGTCATTTATCCGTACATGTGAAGTCAATTTAAGTATATATCAATCTAAAGAAATGTGAAATCAATCCATTATATCTTAATTTAAAAAATTTATAAAGGATAAATAATGGAAGATTTAATATATTTTTAGAATATATGGAAGATAAATATTGAACGTTTAGTTATTAAGTCAAATAACGGGAGATTAAAGGTATGTTTGTTTGAGCTTTTGCTTTTAATTTTTCTGAAAAATTGTGTTTTGTCTTTTCTGAAAAGCTGATTTTGGATTTTAGTTGTTGGTTTTTATAATAAATTTTTAACTTTTCAGCACATCACTTCTCAGAAAATCTATTCTCATGTTCTAATTCATTTCCTCGTAAGTAAACTTTTGGCTTTTCAAAACATCACTTTTCAGCAATTCCGTTTGTTTGAACTTATAACTTCGGGTTTCTAGCAATAGAAAAGTCAGAAGTAGGAGCCTAAATAAACATGCCTAAATGAATTTTTGGAATGATAAACAATGTCTAACTTTATATAATATCTATTTGAATGGACGGTGAAGACTGATAAAATTTACCATAACTCATATAAGTATTTTATAGAAGTACAAAGAACATGCTATTTTCATCGTTTAAGGAACTAGCTACGTAATACATGCTACGAGTTACTCTATCAGTTCCTTTAAATTTGTCGTTTTTACTATTTCCTGGTCTTCGAGACGTATCTTTGTCTATCACTTTTCATAATCTTAGTACTATACTTAAATATCAGTAATGTGGCTTCATCTAGCCAATATAATATATATATTGGTAAAACCATACAAAATTGGTAACATGGTTTCATGTACATTGTCAATTAAAAGAACAAAAGGTGGGCAACACTTATTCCAACAAGACAAGATGGTTTTATTGACACAGAATTTGGCAATCCTGTGCAATAGGAATTTGTTCCGGATAATTATTGTTTTTCGCAGCAACATGTGACTTGTTTACGAGCAAATAAGCAAAGAATTTCGATTGACAAACTTGAGGATCGCTTTACAAGCAAATCGGCAAAGAAATACCATCCAAATCGCGAGGACTCGAAGTAGCAAGGAAGAACTACTCTAAAACTACTCTAATGTACAGGAAAGTAAACAAAAACGAAAAGTAGATACAGTAGTTGTGATTGATTGAGTTGTTGTTGCAATCAGCCTACACCCTCAACTATTTCTAAGAGGGGTGTGGTCTTAGCCCTAGAGAATTAAAGTATGACTCTATTCCAACTCTAAACACACTCTGTTCAGCCAAAAACGCGAAAAGAATCCTAATAGATATACGAATCCAACTCGAGTCGGATTCGAACTGAACACTTGATGGTCTGGTGAAAATAAATTTTTGATCACCGAACTATCCGGTGAGTTCAACTCGGCTAGACCCCGAACTCTTTACTAATATATAGCAGATAGTCTGGCATTTGCAATACACTCACCGGAGGCTATCGCAGGTCTAATATTTGCAGAGAGCAAATCCTATTGCAAAAATTTAAAATATGTGCACCGGATGATCCGGCGTTGACACCGAAAGCCTCACCGGACTAATTCGCATAGAGAAAAATTGTCTCTACAAGTTTTCCTATTGAACTTACCGGATGATCTGTCGCTACCTTGGATAACACACCGAACCATTTTTTGCAAAAAACAATTCTCTCTATGCGATTCAAGCTATTAGCACCGGATAGTTCGGCATTTGCACCGAAACCCTCGCTGGACTATTTTTTGCAAAGATTTTTTTTTGGCAAATATCAATTTACAAGCACTAGATAGTCTGACGTTTGCACTGGAACACTCACCAGACCAATTTGTACATAGAGCATGCTTTCTACACAAAATCTCATTCTACTCATTAGATAGTTCGATGATGACACGGTCTTAAGCACCGGACTATCCGGTGTGCACAAAAATTCTGGTCGTGCTATTTTTTGTTATTAACACATGCCCCATGTTTTATTAAAGCTTGTACACCGAAAAACACTTTTTCTCAGTACAATAATCAAATAATTCATTATTCATCTTCGGCTACTCCTTAGGATGATATAAACAATATATCGGCTATGTGTATGTTATAAGGGCGATACTAAATACATCGGCTATGTATAACTATGTATCTTAGGGCGGTGGAAAATTGCATCAGCTAGATATGCTTACCTCTCTTCTCAAGCATCTTGCCACACACTTATATAGTATTTCTTCAAGTATTTTTTATTGATAGCTCAAGACATCTTGTCTCCTTGTAATTATTACAATATATACGAGTTTCCGAGTACAATTTCTGCAACCTTAAAAGGACTTTGTCAACTAGGAGACCACTTTTCAAACTTATTATCTTTAGACCCAACAGGTAAAATCATTTTCCAAATCAAATCTCCTACTTGAAACAATTTTTCCTTTACTTTCTTATTGTAGGCTCTAGCTACCCTCAATTTATCTTTTTCAATTTCTCTCAAAGCTTTAAACCTTTCATCATCGAGGTCATCTATTCTATCTATAATAGCATTATAATAATCCACGACAGGCAAATTATTTTGTCATGCTACTCTCAATGCGCCAAGATTTACCTCAATAGGCAAAATAGCTTCTTGTCCATACACCAACTCATAAGGAGTAACTTTAGTAGCACTATGCTTAGATATGCGATGAGCCCGTAATGTTTCACTCAAAACCTCGTGCCATCTTTTTGGATGTTCTTCTATTTTCTTCTTTATGAGCTTAATCAAGGTTTTATTGCTTGACTCGGCTTGTCCATTGGTCTGTGCATAATATGGTGAGGAATTGATAAGCTTAATTCTAAATGATTCGACAAACTCATGCACTTGATAGGAAATAAAAGAAGACCCTTGATCGACAGTTAAAGTTTACGGAATGCGTCATATTCTTCAAAGGCCTAAGCCCACTTTGTAAATAAACTGTAGCAACTAAAACAAAGCGGTGACCTTTGGAAGACAAATGATAAATTTGGCCGATGAAATCCAAAGTCCAGCCTCAGAACGACTATGGTTTGACGATAGGATTCACCATAGAAGCATAAGATAATTGTATATCACCAAACTTTTGGCATGTTTCACAACCTTTGTAATATATAGAGTAATTATCAAACATAGTCAGCTAATAAAAACCATCTCTCCTTAACAAACATATCATTTTGTGAGCCGGTTGATGCGTACCATAAATACCTTCATGTACTTCACCTATAGCGATTTTACTTTGCTCCGAACATAAACATTTTAGAAATAACTCATCTATGGTTCGAAGATATAATTCACCATCTAACATCACATATTTTAAAGCTTGTCACCTAATTTTTCTATCTACCAATGAACTAGGATTATCTAAATACACAATCAATGACTTTCTCCAATCACTAGGTGTAGGAAAATCTGATTTTCTTTTTGGGCAAAACCAAACTCTCCTCCTGCTGTTTAGCCAAATAGACAATAGCACAAGCCAACAAGAGTTTTTCTAATACAAATAGCATCCGTCTATTGACTCTATAACCGAATGTTTGTTCTACTAAATCATTTGCCGTTATATTTTCTTCTCTAGATATATGAGTGATGGTGAAATAATCTAAATTTGTTATGATATCTAAATAGCTATTTAGTGACTGTTGGTGATATGGGAACCAGGGATCCCTGAGTCCCGAGGCCAGAACAGCAAAGTTCCACGTGGCACCCTCTCTTGGGGATTATCTCCCTAAGGTCCGAAAAGACCAAGTCCCGGGAGAGGGTGCTCGGGGCCATGAACAGTGGTCCCCGAGTTCCCCGATGACCCGAAAAGGCTGAGTTCCAGGAGAGGGTGCTCGGGGTCATGAACAGTGGTCCCCGAGCACCCGAGTTCCCCGATGACAAGAGAAGTCAGTTCCGGGAGAGAGTGCTCGGGGTCGTGAACAATGGCCCCCGAGCACCCAAGTTCCCCGAGGACCCGAGCAATCAAGGTCCGGGAGAGAGTGCTCGGGGCCGTGAACAGTGGTCCCCGAGCACCCGAGTTCCCCGAGAACCAAGAGAGGGCATATCCGGGAGAGAGTGCTCGGGACTGTGAACAGTAGTCCCCGAGCACTCACAGTTCCTCGAGGACCTGAGAAGTCCTTCGCCGGTGATCCCCACAGGGGCTCAGCGGTGAGGTGTCAATTGGTGAGAGGTCCGATGCTGCATTTAAGAGGGCGCGTGGCCTGTCACTTCCAACCACTTCCCCCACGCTTGCTGTCAGTCCCTGCCACGGTCTGGCAGGGAGGCGTGGGGACATTTAATGCGCGGGTATCATCGCGCGTCATCCGGCACGCCTCGGGATAACGTCGTAGGGCTCGAGGCGCAACGCCTGCCGCCCTGCTGTGTCAGGTTCGCTCTGACCGGGCGGGCACGCGGGGCTGCTCGGTGGCTGCCCGGCGGGCCCTCCCCGCTGCGCCCGCTGGAAAGTGGAATGATGACGACGAAGACCAGACGGGGACGCGTTTTCAACCCTCCCCGTCACCTCACGCAGCAGTCCATGATGGTTGCTTTCCATTTATGGCGCCTTGGAACTTGCGCCAATCCTTTCTGGGCACACTGTCACACCCAGTTTTAAGACAAAAACCAGATGTAAACTATATGTATGCTAGGATCAATTTATTCATACATATAGCGACTTCATTAGTGCGTAATAGACACAGCGCTTCTTATTACAACGCTAAATATTACAAAATGACCACGCACAGGTCTAAAGAAAATACACCACAGCGGAAAAGAACAGCGCAGCTCCAAGCCAACAAGCAGTCGACCGGGAGTTCCACAAGCCTAGAACTCGGCATCATCTTCAGGGAAATCATCCTCAGGGAATTCTTTGAAAGTTTCACCTTCTGAAACAGCAAGCGTGAGTATTTCCAATACTCAACAAGTGGGGGAAAATAAAATCAAATTTGATATGGTGGCTTGAACCAAGGTTTTCTATTCTCTAGGGTTTCATTTGCATAAAAGCTGATTTTATCCCTGAACTATGAAAAGCAAATTTTATTTTACAAAAAGAAAAAAATATTTACAAAAGATTTTCTTTAACCTCCGAGAATTCAACCAATTCTCAACCATGAAAGACAACCACCCGACTAATCATGTGAGGGTCCATGCTGCTCATAACCGTGAGCACGGTTGAATATTCAGTTTGACACTGCAGAGTTTGCACACTTTACCCACGAGTCGTGACCTTCTCTGTTGCCGGTACCTATCGGTACCTTACACACTTCCGGGGTGTGCACCAAGAGATCACTACGAGGCTTTTCCAAAGAGTCTCCCAGTATGCACCTGCCCACTGAGGTTTCACCGCCGTACATAAGTGGAGTAACCCTCTACCCCATAAGCCCCCTCTTGTGCCGGGTAGAATCGGGAAGTAACCCTTCCTTATCTACACATCCAATTGGCTCATACAACACTGGGAGAACATCTAATTACTAGGCCAAGCCGTATCATATTGGTCTCGTGGTTGTTCTGTTTGCCATGGATGGTCGCTCCACGAACTGGTCCTTAAAATGGTCTGGACAAGATCGCCAATAACCCCATGAGGGTAGATTACCAAACATTTCCAAACAACCAACCATGCCGGGAAAAATAGCCCTTTCTTGCCCAAAACTCTAATTATCTTTGTTGTTAACTCCCTTAACAACATCAGTTTTCATGTCATACTTCCTATATCAACTTTTAGTTCATAACTCATGATTCATCACCTACATACTACATGTTCATCTAAAAGCACGGCTAAGCATAAACATGATGTTATTTTAAGGATAAAACATCTAAAACTAACACTAGTATTTGCTACACTACCCATTTTGTAAAACAACATGCATATTGGATAAAGACTATCTTCATATAAAAACTGGGTTTGCAACATGGTCAAGACACTTACCTTCGTCGAAGTGATGCACAGGTCCTTCAAAATCTTCTTCCTAAAAGTTTCCGAACTCTTGGACTGAATCGTCTACACGAGCACACAATCAAACATAAGAACGGTACACCAAACAGTCCTAAAACTAGGGGAAAACCCTATAAATAGAATCTACATGTCGCTACGAGAATATGAGCGCAAAGATTGTCTAAATCGGAGCTACGAGCAAAAAGTTGTGAGCGTTTGAAGTTCCAGGGGTGTTTCTGCAATTTTTCTTATTATCAGAGAAAATGCGAATTGTTTTTATACTGGAAATTGGATTTATGATGTCATAAACATTATTGATTTATTCTTCTATTAGAAAAGGATGTGAAATGGGTTCATGAGCCCATGGACCAGGGCCGGATGGCCGGTCCATGAGTCCACGGTGGTCCGAACTTCAAAAACGAAGGGGTTTTAATCCTGGCCGTAGAAGTGAGATCGACGGCCGAGGTTGATCTGGGTTCGGTAAGGCGGCGCGAACGGCTGCCGACGGCGGCGGGGTGGTCGGAGTGCGGCCGGAGTTGACCAAATCGGGCTCCGGCGGCCGGGCTGCTCCGACGAGCGGCGGAAAGGAGTGAGGGGAGTCCGGTGAACTCACCTCGAGCAAAAGGAAGGCCGGAGGGGCGTCGGGGTGACCAGGCGACGACGAGGGCGGCAGCGGCGGTCGGTGCAGCGGATTACTTCCTCCTGCATCCGATCATCCACTCCACCTACATCTCATTTACTCCCATTTATTTCATGTACGAGGCGGATTCAGAATCACCCCCCCGGCCGAATCTTAAAGGGGGTCCCTCCGGCCGCTTGAGGAGTTCACCCTCCAACAGTTACCCATCAAAGCATTAAAAAACTTTAGAAATCTGTTGCACCACTAATAATAAATCACCAAATACCTCTATATGTTTCATATCCATTAACTCTAAAGTTTGCAAACCTAACAAAAGAGCTTCATACTCGGCTTGATTGTGGATACAAAAGTATTCTAAATGAATTGATGTTTCAAAAACAACATCTCTAGGTGATACTAAAACAATACCAACACTTTGACTTCTCTACAAGCCGAGCCATCAAAATATAGTTTCTATGAACACACACTAATAACACTGTCCGATGTATCATTATCAATACGATGATCAATATAAAATCAGAAATAATTTGACCTTTTATTGACCTTAACGATTCATAAACCAAACCATATTCAACTAAGCATACGCCCACTTTCTGATTCTACCACTCAAAATCGGCCTTTTGTAATATGTATTTAATAACATCGGTTTGGCATGCAATCACACAAGTACTAAAAAGCAAATAATGTCTCAACTTGGTGCATGCATACAATGGCAAACATGATTTTTCAATAAACACATACCTTGTTTCCCCATCCAAGAGAAGCCAACTTAAATAAGTGATCATATATTCTTTCTCTTCACTTTCTTGTGTAAGAACATCAACTATCGTTGCCTCTTGTGCAACAATATATAGCCGAAATGGAATCCCGGCTTTGAGCACTCTCAACATGGAGGGTGATGATAAATATTTTTTGATCTCATCAAAGACTTTTTGTTGTTCCGCCCCAAGTAAAATCAGTTTCTTTCTTTAACCTCAGTATAGGAGTAAAAGTACTAACTTTACCAAATAACTTAGACATGAACCACCTCAAGTAATTGACTTTTTCTAGCAATTTTTTAACATCTCTCTTTGATTGTTGCACCCCTAATTTGTCTGTAGCTGATATCTTATTGAGATATATCTTTATACCTCTCTCATATATTATGAAACCCAAAAACTTAACGTCGATACACCAAAAGAACACTTAAATGGGTTCATCTTTAAACTATACCGACGAATTCTCTCAAAAGCTAAACACAAATTGGCTAAATGACTATCCATAGCATCCTATTTGACAACAATATCATCAATATAAATTTCTAAATGACACCAAGCAAATCATGAAAGATCAAATTCATAGCTCTTTGATAAGTAGCACCGACATTTTTTAAACCAAATATCATGATGACACACTCAAATAAACCAACAAAACCCGGATAACGAAAGCTCCATAAAAAAAACTAATGACTCTATGACTTGAAGCATCATTAATCAACATATCGACGATATGCATAGGATATTCATCTTTAGGAGTAGCTTTATTTAAATATCTAAAATCAATACATACTCTCAACTTACTGGTGTTTTTCTTCTCAACCTGGACAGAGTTGGATATCCATTCAGCATACCTACAAGGACGAATAAACCCCGCAGCAAGCAACCGACTTATTTTTTTTCTTCAATTCGCCCATACATGTTAGGATTAAACTTTCTAGCCGGTTGTTTGTGAGGTTTAAAACCCGATTTTATGGGAAGCCAATGTTCTACAAGCTCACGGCTAAGTCCTAGCATCTCGTGATATTCCCAAGCGAAAAAATCGATATATTCCTTAAGCAATGCAATCATTTCGTCTTTTTGGACATCATGCATATTTTTGTTCACAAATATCGGTCTAGGAACAGTACCATCTCCTATATCTACCTTTCTAATGGATCAGCCGACGAAAAACCTTATCCTAGCTTTTTTATCTCATCAAAATCATCAATAGTTTCACAAATAGCGTTCTTTTTTGACTGATATTGTTCCACACGATGTTGCAACAACTCTAAATTACTTTGTTTATCCATTTATAACATTACATTGCTAAGTCGAGATGAAGAAATCGGCTGTACATATATGGGTACAAAACTATCCCTAGTAACACTAAGAAAATCATAAGCCGAAAGATCTTGACCGAATAATCATTGAATATTCCTGTGTTGTCAATCTACCAAAGCATTGGCTAAACAACAAAAGCTGATTTATCTGCATGTACAACCTTTACTTCATCATCTACCCATTGAATCAAGAATTGGTGCAAACTAAAAGGTACGTAATGATTTGTATGAATCC
This sequence comes from Phragmites australis, assembly GCF_958298935.1. Taxonomy (NCBI): domain Eukaryota; kingdom Viridiplantae; phylum Streptophyta; class Magnoliopsida; order Poales; family Poaceae; genus Phragmites; species Phragmites australis. Next base: position 6,201,126 of record NC_084922.1, read on the forward strand.
AATCATTGCCTAGTAATACATTGTAGTTACCTTGCACATCGGCGATAAAGAAAGTCGTATGCACCGTCTTGCTCCTAATAGTGAGTTCCATGGAAATCACACCCTTGGCCTCCGTAGGAGCGTCGGTGAAGCCATTAAGCATCAAATTTGTCTTCACAAGCTCATTATCTTCTTTATGTAGCTTCTTGAAAACTGAATATGGAATTAAATTCACGGTAGCTCCACCATCTACTAGCATTCAAGAAATCGGCTTTTCATCAATATGTCCCTTGACATATAATGGTCTCAAATGTTGTCTCGATTCTTTAGTCTTCTCAAATATGACCTTTTACGGACCAAGATTTAGTTGAGCAACCTCTTCATCAATGACTCAAAACTCTGAAGGCAAAACAGAAACCATATTAACATCCATAATATCATGAGGTGGAGTATCATCTCTAATTACCGAAGAGTCTTCTAACATGTCATCCTCATTATCACTAAGTGTCACAATAGACGCTGCAACTTGCTTTACTCTCTATTCTTTCCGAATAGGCAACATCGGCTTAATTTCATTAAACACTTGATCCCTCATCTTTTCAGCTTGAATTTCTCCCAACTCTTGCTTGCGTGGCCTTTGTAGCATTCTCTTTTGGGAATGTGAGAGATCTCTAGGACACCATCAATGTTGTGGTTTAGTCCCGGGCAGTAAGGATATCTTTTTCTAATCTTCCGATTGTCCGAACTATCGATCGACTTAGCACTAGAAGTGACCTCTTCAACCCTTGATGCCATGAGTTGTGATGCTGATATAGGAGACACCAATTTGGTCCTAAGATCAGTACCAACTACCTCTACAACTTTCTCTTTGTTGCTGCCTACCAAACCGTCACTAACCAATTGTTTTTGCACTTTGTTTTCATCAACAATCGGCTATTTTTTCTCCCTGTACAGATCTAATTTCTCATTAAAAACGCTTGTATTCTTCACATGATATACCTTTTTAACTTCCTTTCTATCCCTCTCATTATTTGACCGATTACTTATTAAATCAGTCTTGTCTAGAATGAAGTAACTGGTCGAATACGGAAGGTCGTGGTGCTGTCCACCCCGGATGGAATGATGCAAATGACATAGGAGGTGGTGCCCAAGGTCCACACCAACCCTATGATGGACATGAAGGAAGCACCATAGGAGGAGGTCCCCATATCATAGGCATTGGTGGTCCGAAATGAGGAAACAAAGCTACTGCAATATTGTCATTTCATTGCCTTTTTCTCTCCCTAAACTCATGTTTCGGATGTGATCTTGAACGTTTAAGAGTATTTGGCCGGTTGCCTCCTTTTTGGCCGGTTTTTTCACTCTCATATTTACCCAAAAGTGCACTAAATATAGGTTTTGGCTTTTCAAATCTCCTAGTGACATTGCTCTTGTCCTCATTTACCTTCCAACAGCCAACTTCTGGACTTTAAGGTTTGATCATCCTTGGCCTCACATTATCCTCAGTAATGATCACATTCTTGCCATTAATCGATTCAACTTGAGATGGTCGAATCAAGACCTTCTTCCCCTCAAAGTCCATTATGTTGACAGGGAATGAATCATTATCTAGCTTTATCTTTGGATTTTCGGCAAATTTCAATCATCCTTCATTAATAGCCAATTGAACCTGTCAATGGAAGACATTGAAATCATTAGTAATAAGAGAATATGAATTATGTCACTTACAATATGCACGCTTTTTAATCTCCTCAAGTGGTGGAATATCATAATTAGGAGGAAAATTAATTTGTTTTTCTTATAGAAAGATATTGAATATCCTATCACACTTAATAACATCAAACGTAAATTTTATCTCTTCTTGCCGATTCTTTTGTGGAGTCGGCTTTAATGTGGAGCATACAAATGATTTAGATTTAGATTTCCATCCCTATTCGGCTACACACATGTCTACACTATCATTATCGGATGAATCATCCTTATATTCAACTACATTAACACCCGAACAATCCACTTTATGTTTTTCACTAATTTTTTGAACTTTTCTATGTTCTTTGGCACAACTTTCTTGAGCTAGAGCTCGCTGCAAAACTTGGTTTACATCTGAAAATTCTTGCCCCTCTAATCTCTCTTTAATGTGTGCATGCAACTTGGCAAAAGCTAACTCAGCTAAATCTCTATCGGATAGCCATACATTGAAACATCGGTTTTTAGTATCCTAAACCTTCGAATGTATTCAGAAACGGACTTGTTATACTTTTGTGTAACCGATGTCAAGTGAATTAACCTCAACTCAGTGTCCCTAGTATAGAAATATTCATGAAATTTTTGCTCAAGTTGTGCCCATGCATGAATAGAGTTAGTCGCAAGTGAAGTAAACCGAGTAAAAGCATTTCTGAAAAGTGACAAAGGAAATAAACGTGATCTTAAAGCATCACTACTATGGGCTTCACCACATTGCGCAAGAAATTGTCATATATGTTCTATTATGGTTCTACCATCTTCCCCATTGAATTTAACAAAATCAAGAACTTTAAACCCACGAGGATATAGAATTATGTCATAATAATCAGGATATAATTTTTGATAAACATGCGATTTACCTCTGAGTGCTACCCAAAATATTCCCTCAAAATATTAGTCATTTGCTCTTTAATGCTTTTAGGCCCCAAAGTGTTTCGGCCATGGGCTAATTGGATGACACATTAGCATATGGTTGCGGCCTAAATGGTTGTGGTTGTGGCATATCGTGAGAGTGTGAAGCTATATGCTGCATGTGTGGAGTATTTTGTGAAGTCACATTGAAATAAGTATCCGACAGTGAATCATAAGGTATGCCAGTACATTGTGGGGTTATAGGAGGTGTGCTATATACCATAGTGTTGTAGGGAACTAGTGGCATGCTCGCTGAAATTTTATTAGCTCGGCTATTAACCGCTTGTGGAACTAAACTAGTTATGCCAGATGAAGTGCTAGGAACCGAAAAACAAATGAGGAAACCTCCGACTTACTGGTACTCAATATATTAAACAGAGGTGTTATCATGTTGGTCGAATCTTCATTGGCTCGGTTATGGGTTTGTTGCATAGACATATTTTGTCATATAGGTAAATGTGACATAAATTGTGCCGATGAACTTAAAGATGCTTGCTGAATTTTGCTATTATTATTGGAATTCAAGGTACTAGCATAATGAAATTGGGGATTTTTTTATACCTTTTTTCATCTTGCAATTCAATAAATAAAGACCTAACACGACTAGATAGCACGTGATCTAGACTTTTGACTAATGTTTCAGAATTATTAAACATAGCAGCACCAACAGATTGATCAACTATATATGCAATATGTTCTTGTAAATCATGAGTAGAATTATTTACATTGGTCTTTACCTCATGCTTGGCACGAACAATTGATATTAGATTGTCCTTCTTGATGACGCCTTGACGTGTGTTTTGATAGCATGCAAGCATCATCTTCTCCACCTCCTGTTTTTGAGCTTCAATAGCTTGGCGATTCTCCTTGGGAAGCTCCTCAAGTGTCGGGGCGATGATGTTATCAGGGTTGATTTAGGTCCCCTCTTGAAAGACATGGCGCATCAATAAATTGCAGAGAGTGAAGTCGCCGAAACCCTAGATGAAGATGTCAATGAAGAACCGTCGTTCCCTAGCGGAGTTGTCAATTTGTGTTGGTGCGGAGTTTGGTAATCATGTGCAACACGAATCTGTCTTGGATAACTATCACTTTTCGCAGCGACACACGACTCGTTTACGAGCAAACAAGCAAAGAATTTTGACTGGCAACCTTAAGGATCGCCACCGGACTATTTACAAGTAAATCGACAAAGAACTACCACTCAAATCGCGGGGGCTCAAAGTAGTAGCGAAGAACTACTCTAAAACTATCTTAATATGCAGGAAGTGAAGAAAAATGAAAAGTAGATGTAATAGTTGCGATTGACTGAGTTATTGTTGCAATTGGCCTCCACCCTCAACTATTTATAAGGGGATGTGATCTTGGTACTAGAAAATTAAAGTATTACTCTATTCTAACTCTAAACACGCTCTGTTCGGCTAAAAACATGAAAGGAATCCGAACAGATCTACGAATCAAACTCGAGTCAGACTCGAACTGAACACCGAATGGTTCGGTAAGAATAAACTTTTGATCACCGGATAGCTCGGCTGGACCCCAAACTCTTTCATAATATACACCGGATAGTCCGGCGTTTGAAATACACTCACTGGAGGCTATCGCCAGACTAATATTTGCAGAGAGCAAATCCTGCTACAAAAATTTGAAATACGTGCACCAGATGATCCGGCGTTGACACTGGAAGCCTTATCGGACTAATTCTCGCACAGAGCAATTTTCTCTACAAGTTTTGCCATTGAACTCACTGGATGATCTGACGCTACCTCGGATAATACGCCAGACTATTCTTTGTAGAGAGCAATTCTCTCTATGTGATTCAAATTATAAGCAATGGATAGTTCGACGTTTGTACTAGAACCCTCGTCGGACTATCTTTTGCAGAGAATATATTTTCGACAAATATCAACTTATAAGCACCGAATAGTCTAGCATTTGCATCGAAGCACTCGTCGGACCAATTTACACATATAGCATGTTTTCTACACATAATCCTTTTTTACTCACTAGATAGTTCAGTAATCACACGATCTTAAATACCGGATTATCTGATGTGAAAAAAAAGTCTAGCTGTGGGTTTTTTTTTCCCGCTATCAATAGGTTTCATGTACATGTTGACAAAAGGAGCTATTTGGTCTGATTGTCTATGTCGTCTCATATGTGATAAGGTCGTTTGTTGTTTTCCTAGAGCAAGCTGGAAACAAATCATAATACGATCCAGGAGTTGTTCTAATTAGTCGGAATTATTTGTTATTGATCGGAACTTCGGTAGTTGTAACCACCGCTTGCACAGTGAGCCAAATAACTAGAGATTTTTAATTGTCTACTCAATGAATAATAGTAAAAGACCAAGCAAGCACTCGGTGAATACAATACATCCTTGTTACGCGTTACTATTCTGAAGTAAGGGATTCACATGTGAATTTACCAAGTCAGAAGGACTGATTTCTCTTCCGTGTTCACCAGACCTGTGGCCATAGCATTTTAGACTTATCCATTTATTTTGTATTAACTCAGCCCAGGTTGGATAGTTTGTAGAGTTAGTTGTATCTTTTACTCACAAAAATTAAATTCTAGCTTTGGTTTTTATTCGTCTACAAATTATACTGATGTATTTAAAAAAGCTCATCCCAACCTATAACAACAATAATAATGAAAAAAAATATAGAGTCAGAGACAGACAACAGTCCTCCCCTATCCACAGTTCAAAACTGAAATTTATCAAATTAATCCCCGTACCTCACCCAGTTCAATTTCAAACTGCAGTTCAGCTCAAAATTTTGAAAGCAAAGCCAAGAAGGCATCATAGCTCACACACCACACTAGAGAGCACCACAAGAACGAGACAAAGGGCGGGCATCCCCATCCACCGCCACCCCCCGGCCCCGGCCGCTGCCGTTTGCTTCACTCCCACTGCTGCTCCTCGCTCACTCCCCCACTCCGCTAGATCTCGCCGGAGCCCTAGTCGCAATGCCGCCGGTGCCGGCCCCCGCCTAGCGACGCGGATCGATGAGCCGGGCGGCCATGGCGGACGGCGGCGAGGCCAGGGGGCGGACGCTCGGCGCGGTCATCAAGGAGAAGGACGAGGAGCTCGCGCTCTTCCTCGAGATGCGCCGCCGCGAGAAGGAGCGCGGCGCCGCGGCCGCCGAGCAGCTCCTGCTCTCCGGCCACGGCGACGGCGCGGCGGGGGACGGGCTGCTGCTCCTCGACCCGCGCCCACCCGCCGGTGAGGGCTCCTACTCCCGGGCTAGCTTCTCAACTGCCCCGGCCGTTCCTTTGCATTTTTATCTTGATTCGTTTGCGCGAAAGCCTAGCTTATTCCGGTTTGGGGTTTTGGTTCCGTGTGGTCGAAGAGCCCAAGGCGGCGGCGTACAAGATGACCGGCGGGTTCAGGAGGGCGCCCGGCGGAGCTGACGACTTCCTCCATGCGGACGGTGGCGACAAGAACGATTACGACTGGTGGGTGTTGTTACTTCTCAAGTTACTCGCATTATCGAGTAAATTGGTGTTATTTCAGTTGCGCGTAACAAAAATATCGGTGCCAAAATGGTTCTAACTAATTCGAATCATGCCATTGTGAATTTAGTATTCTGGGTGTTTAAGCTGTGGAATATTTGGTGCAGGTTCCCTAGAGCTCGATTTCTCACCTTTCTTGCTAAATGCGAAGCTGTTCTGATGTGTTGTAGCTTCAAGAGTAAGAAGGAAAAAAAAAATGACCTTTGGGGTTTTAGGAATTGCAAATTGATTGTTTGGGGGTTCTAGCCTTCTAGGTGATCTCAGCTGATGGTTCATTCTTCAAACTGCTTTGCATTTGCCGTGTTCTTATATTTCTGTAATTTTGCATTTGCTTTTTTGGGGGTGAATTTTGCCTCTGCTTTAGTACAGTTTCATCTTATTTCCGTGCTTTAGTCTGTCAAATTGTTGATGCCACGGCGATGCCATAAAGTTTGGCTTTTGTGAAAATTTAGGGATGTTAGTTAGAATTTAGCTGATGTTGCTTGAAAGGTTGGGTTGTGGTGGTTGTTGGAGGTAACAGTTGGCTCTATTGTGGTTTCTACTTCTTTCTTTGATTACTTGCGTAGTTAATGCGCGCCTCATAAAGTTATGCTATCTGCTTGTGGAGTTGTCGATTAGTTGAGTTTTAATTGATCCCATTTTCTTCTCTTTGCCTTATGGTTGGTTATCTAGTTAATGTGTCTGCAGCTTGGCGTGCATTCTGTGAATTTGGCACTTTTTTTGGAAGATGCAATAGTTCTGTATTGGACACACGTTTCAACATTGGATACCTTAACCTATGCCCTACAGGCTACCTATATTGGGCCTAGTTGATTTGAAGTGTATTTGGTTGGTGCAGTACTACAGTTTGGTTTGTTTGCTAAATATATGTTGAGTTCAATGCATCGAGAAATGTAGATGCTTTGGGAATATTGAGACATATTGTTGGGTTCATGTTGGTTTCAGGATATTTTTTAGTTGATAGGGTATATGTTTTTGGAGTATTTTGATATCTAGGCGGCCATCTTAACACTTGAAGACGATTTGGTAGCTATGAGTTTGACTATTGGACTGCTTGTGCTGCGTGGTTGGTTGGTGGCAGTTGGGCTATGTAGTTCACATGATATTTTTTAGTCCTTGTATGGTTTGTTAAAATGCTGGGTTGGCTTCGTGATTTTGTTTGGATCGAGTTAATCTGAATGGGCAGTGATGCGAGTTAAAGTGATTATGATGAGTTTGTGAGGGAACCGATCAATTCAGCTGTACAGTGCCTGCATATTCCATCCAAACTGTGCAATATCGGCACTAAAAAGTATGAGAGAAATAATTGTATTGCTGCATGAGTGTCTTTCTAGAACACTTTATTAGTCAGTGGAAACAATCTTCTTAATATATATTTATATCGCTCATATGCTTTGTTCATCCACCATTTGATAACCTCAGATGTCTTCTGAGACTTGGGTGGTATGTTATATATTTTGGCTGCTTCTGTTGCTAGCTTCTCTATATCCAGCTTTTAAATTCATTCTGTTGCATTCTATATTTTATTTGGAGGTCCCTTCTGGACTGCAGTTTTGAAATAATTATATAACCTTTCCAAAATGAACTTGTCAACTTTCAGGCTTCTGACACCACCAGGAACTCCACTTTTCCCATCTTTAGAGGCTCAGTCGAAAAAGTCTCCAGTGGGCCAAGTTGGAACCCCAAAGACTCGTCCAACTGCCTTAAAATCAAGGGTGAGTCATTTGAGCATAAGCTGTGCTTTAGTCCTTGATTTCTATTGCAAGCAATACTTCTCAGCAATGCACGTAATTCAGCTAAAATTCCCGCTCTTAGTGGATATGGAATGATTTGATCTGACTAAATCTATACAAAAGAGAACCGAGTGATAGCTGAGTTGGTAGAGTCTCCCGGTGAGGAGGCCACCCACCCGGGCTCGAACCCGGGTGCTCGCAAATTGTGGGTACCTCCCTGAGAACTGGTTTCAGTGAGTTTCCTGGCCAGCCAGGGTTCAGTGCTCCCCTTCTTTAAGACAACCATGGGGATGTCATCTCCCCATGGTCGAGTTTTTTTTTTAGTTCTGTACAAAACTCTAGAGTAAAGTAACATCACATGATCTTTTTAAGTTATTTCAGATTTTGTAGGACGGTCAAGCTCTCCAAAGATGATCCATTGTCTGCTGGACTTAACAACGGATATACCTCATAGATAGCATTTTGTTATGCATTTTGTGTATTTGACATGAAGTGTGCTTTTGGGCTGGCCTCTGTTAACTGAAAAGCCTTTTACTTGTCTTTTATCTGGAAAGTTCAGTGATGAATCGAATCCTATACTGCATCGGTAATTTATATTGTTTATTAGAAATCCTTTTTATGATTTACATTTTGTGTCACATTGCTTTCCATAAGTATGGTACAATCATAACCACTACATGGTCATATTCAGTAACTTCCTGTTATACCTTCTCATATATGGTATTTCAGTTGGCCAATCATCCAGATCCCCCATCAAGATCCAACCTCCCATTAAGATCAGCATCATCCAACAGTTTGAACTCAGCTGCTACAACTCGTCGACCGCCATCATCTGGAGGGCTTACTTCTAATTCATCAAGGCCTTCAACGCCAACTGGACGCCCTGCATTGACATCTAGCTCCAAAGGTTCAAGACCTTCAACCCCCACTTCCCGGGCTACTGTACCTACCAAAACTGGAGCTTCTGCCCTGAGGTCATCAACACCCACTTCCAGGTCAACACTTCCTTCAGCCAGGTCAACCACCCCATCCAGGGTAGGCGGCCCTGCTAGCAGTACATCAGCTCCTTCAGGCAGAGCATCTGCACCCGCTGGTAGGTCATCAACGCCTACATCAAGGTCATCAATACCTGCTTCCAGGTCAACCACACCATCATCCAGGTCCTCCATACCGGCACAAAGCAAGCCTACATCAAGGGCATCCACCCCAACAAGGCGGCCTTCTGCACCTTCTGCCCAGCATGGTAACTTGGCCGCACCAGTTAGATCGTCCTCGATCTCCAAACCGGTATCTACAATGTCCAAAGGTTCTTCACCAGCAAAAACAGCAGTGCCAACACCTTCAAGAGGCAGCTCACCTACCGTCAAATCAAGACCATGGAAACCATCTGAAATGCCTGGCTTCTCTCTTGATGCGCCTCCAAATCTAAGGACATCGCTACCAGAAAGACCAACCTCTGCCACTCGGGGTAGACCTGGGGCGCCTAGTTCTAGGTCTAACTCTGTTGAGAGCGGGCCGGCTGCTCGACCAAGACGGCAGTCTTGCTCTCCTTCCAGAGGAAGGACTTTAAATGGTAGTGTACCTTCAGGGAGCTCCATGCCGGCAGTGAGAAGATCACATCTCAACGGAGGTGACAGTGTGAACCCAGTTCAAATGGGTAATAAGATGGTTGAAAGGGTGGTGAACATGAGAAGATTAGTTCCTCCAAAACATGATGATCAAAAGTCCAGCCTCAACAGTCTATCTGGTAAATCGTCAAATTCTCCAGATAGCTCTGGCTTCGGTAGGACATTGTCAAAAAAATCACTGGACATGGCACTTCGGCATATGGTATGTTTTGCTTTCCCCCTTAGTTTAGTTAATAACAACAATTTCTCCGTTAAGTTAATTGAACTTGAGGTGTTATATGTTGTAACCAGGACATAAGGCGCAGCATTCCAAACAATTTACGGCCTCTTATGACAAGCATTCCGGCATCATCTGTTCATAGTGCACGATCAGGATCCACAAGGAGCAGACCAATAAGTGTTTCAGACTCACCTCTCGCAACAAGCAGCAATGCCAGCTCTGAGCCGAGCGTCAACAACAACCTGATGTGCCTGGACAGTATTGATATCGATGACGAGTTGTGCAGCGAAAGAGCAGGACCCTATGGACGGTGATTCACTTATTTGCAATATTATAAAGGCATGATTCTGATGAAATTATTTGACTACAGAATGTTCAGAGCGGCAGGGTAGAAGATCTTCTCCAAGATGACCCGAGGAGCCTTATTATCTTGTTATATGTAGGTTCTTTGAATGCCCAATATTTTATCCAGTTTATTCATGTCATGTCATGAGCTGCCCCATGTGCAATTTCAACGCTGGACCTTATATGCTATTGAAAAGTGTCCTTTATGTGTTAATATCCTGAGCAATTTATTATGAGCGCTTATGGTTAGCTTTAGCTAAGTCGGCTGAGACCATCTTGGATATGCAATCTGTGCTTCACCCTGTGAACATATTATATTTGGGCACTGGCTGAACTGTGTCGTAGTTCACAACTTTTGTGTCGGCAATGTGAATTTCTAGCCGTTTCTCTATGTTAGTATGTGTAGTGGAGTTAACAAAGATTGACTAGCATCACTGCCAAAGTTCTTAAAGGGTCTCAGCCAAAATGTGCAGAATCTTGCGCGTTTGAAAAACCTGATAAAATGATACTCTGCCAGGGATTGATTGCTCCTTCTATTGATAAGCCACAACTAAACACAACAGTTACAGCCAAAACATTGTACTCTTATACTGTTCTACTCTGATCAACCAACCTACTAAAATACAACAGACAAGTTACCACAACAAAAGCTCCTGTGAACATATATAGCGAAGTAAGCAAAGAGCTCTTTCGTTTGCAGCCCAGCTCTGCTCGAGTGGTTGGACAAAAGAGGAGGCAAACGAAAATATACAGGTCCAAGTGCCAAGTTCTGATCTCTGATGAGAAAATGGTGCAGGGAACTGATAATCTTGCTCTCATAATTGGAGGACAGAACTCTAGTGCAAGCTGCCCACTTCCGATTTCAATGCCAGTCGGAGATGAGGGACTTTCTGATTCAGGAGTTTAGCAACTCACCTACATGATCGGCGGATCAGGCAGTGGCTGTGAAAGGGCAGCCCCGCCACACGCAATGAGTTTCTTATGCTGGAACTGTCGTGGTCTGGGGATGGATGCAACAGTTGGCGAGCTAAAATGGCTCGTCAGTAAATACCGTCCCTCCTCTTCCTTTCCGAGACGAAGATGAGGGAATCAAGAGCTCGAAATTTCAGGTGGTCATTGAGATACTCAGGTGCTTTTGCGGTGAGTAGTGAGGGTTTGAGCGGTGAGTAGTGAGGTGGTCATTGTTTGCTTCTTTCCGTGCCAAGTCGTCCGGATGTCAACGGGATTGGGGTTTCTCGTCTTTCTTGTGTTGCGCGTAAGCTGGGCTCTGTGGGTTGTATCGCTTTGCTTGTTAAGGTTTTCAGGCTCGATTTTCCTTATAAACTAGATCATTTTTTTCTTAATGCAACAATGCATAGTTCTCTTGCGTGTTTGAAAAAAAAGGGTTTGAGTGGTGGACTAGCCCTGTTTTGGTCCTCCTCTTTCAGTTTCATTGAGAGCTCTCTCCACTCAATTAATTGACATCATGGTGAACAGAAGATGGGGCTGAGTGGCGCACAACTCTAGTGTCTGGGGAACCAAGGAGAGATTTAAGGCACATTTTCTGGGATAGGCTCCGTTTTTTGAAAGATCAATGGAAGGGACCATGGATCTGTGCTGGGGACTTTAACGAGGTCTTATATGGAGATGAGCACATGGGTTTTAGGGACATGGATGAAAATCAAATATCTCTGTTCAGAGATTGCCTAGATGACTGTGGGCTTATGGACATAGAGTATATTGGCCCCAAATATACATGGTCTAATCGACAACAGGATGGTATGAATATCAGAGTTAGACTAGACCGAGCAGTAGCAAATGGGGATTTTCTGCAGAGATTAGATGATTGCTCAGTTTATAATATCATCACTACCTCTTCAGACCACTTTGCAATCTTGGTAACAATAGCAAAAAAAGAGAGAACATAATGCTACTATTCCAGTCCAGCATTCTTTCAAATTCGAAGTAGCTTGGATGAGAGCACCAGACTATAGCCATATGATTGAAGAAAATTGGAAGAGTTAAAGAGATGGAGCTCCTTCTTTGAGTAACACATGGGCTGCGCTAAACAAGCTATCCAATTCCATCCAGACCTAGAGCAAGGTTTCCTTTGGGTCTGTCAAAAAAGAAATTGGAAAACTTGAAAAGTGCCTAGCTAATCTAATAAGAAATGGAGGAGTAACAAATAGTTTTGGTGAGGAAAAACAAATTGAAAGAAGACTGTGAGCTATTTGAAAGGGAAGAAATCATGGCACGCCAATGATCAAGGGTTGAGTGGCTCCGAGAAGGGGACCACAACACCTCATTTTTTCACACCCAAGCATCTGCCAGAAGGAGAACAAACTAAATAAAACGCTTAAGGAAGGCTGATGGCTCAATGTGTGAAGATCATGTGGGAATCGGAAGGATGGTCTATGAATTTTATGCTAACATCTTCACTTCTGAATCTTGTGTCTCAATGGATGCTGTCCTGTAAGCAATCACAGTTAAAGTAACTGAAGAAATGAATGAAGCACTTTGTCGGAAGTATACAAATGATGCACTATTCCAGATAGGCCCCACTAAGGCCCCTGGACCTGATGGCTTCCCTGTCTTATTTTATCAGAAACATTGGGAGTTATTAGAGGAGGATGTTTGTGTTGCAGTGAAGGGTTTCTCTTAGCTTCGGAAATTCCAGAAGGCTTCTGTGATTCGGCAATCATCTTAATCCCAAAAGTAAACTCTCCTGACATGCTTTCCAATTTCCAGCCAATAAGTCTTTGCAATGTCTTATATAAAATTGCTTCCAAAGTTATAGCCAATCGCCTCAAGCTTTTTTTGCCAGAAGTAATCTCTGAACAACAGTGCTTTTGTCCCTGGGAGGTTAATCACCAATAATTTTCTCATAGCATATGAATGCATTCACACAATTAGGAAACAAAGCTAAACACCCTTTCTTTGCTCTTAAAATTGACATGACAAAGGCTTATGATAGGGTGGAATGGAATTATCTCAAAGGTGACTTATTGAAATTGGGTTTTATTAATAGCTGGGTGGAAATGGTTATGAGATGTGTTGCTTCGGTGAAATATGCTGTCAAAGTCAATGGTGACTTAACAGAGCCATTAAAAACCACTAGAGGCATTCGACAGGGGGACCCAATAAGTACTTATCTATTTTTATTGTGCGTTGAAGGTTTGTCTTGCTTATTGCAGAACAAAGAAGTTTTTGGTGATCTAAAAGGAATTCATAATGGCAGAAAAGGCCCATCCATATCCCATCTACTATTTGCAGATTAGTGTTTTCTTTGCTAGAAGAGATGACAGAAGCATTGACACTCTTAAATCTGCTCTTCAAACCTATTGTGATGGATCTAGATAGAAAATCAATCTACAGAAATCATCTATTTTCTTTGGTTCACATTGTGATGAACAGATAAAGGAAATAGTGAAACAAAAGATTGGGGGTCCATGATTATACGTTACAGGCTACTTACCTTGGCATGCCGACCTAGGTGGGACGAGCTCCATCGACTTGCTTTAATTTTCTCACTGGCTGGCTGTGGAAGCGACTCAATGGTTGGAGTGATAGACCTTTATCAAGAGCAGGGAAAGAAGCCTTGTTAAAATCTGTTGTACAAGCGATCCCTACATATGTGATGAGTTATTTTCAACTACCTATTATTGTGTATGAAAAGATGAGGATACCCATATCCAATTTCTGGTTGGGGGGGGGGGGGGGGGGTAGAAGATGGAAGAAGAAAACTACATTAGAGATCATAGAACTGGCTATCCTCACCAAAATATTTAGGTGGCATGGATTTTAGAGACACGGTAATTTTCAATCAAGCCATGCTGGGGAAACAATGTTTGTGCTTATTAACTGATCCTTATTCTCTATGTGCTCGTGTACTAAAAGGCAGGTATTTTCTAGATGGGGAATTTTGGATAGCAAGAAGCCCAAGGTCTTCATCTTACACTTGGTGCTGCTTGATGTATGGAAAGCAATTACTGCAGAGAGGCCTTTTGTGGAGAGTAGGAGATGGCAAGCAAATACACATATATGGAGACAACTGGATTCCTGAAGTTGTTCCTGGAACACTACTCTCTACTTCTCTTGGTGATAATCACCAAAAAGTGAACTCCTTAATGATAGAAAATGAGCAATAGTGGAATGAAGATGCAATCAAAAACCTATTCAAGGAAGGCACAACGGAGAAAATACTGAGTATTACTCTAAGTTCTGTAGGCTGTATGGACTTTGCATCATGGCCTCACACAAAAAATGGTGTATATACGGTCAGATCAGCATATAACCTTGGAAGAACAAATTTGTTCTGGAGGGACCGTAGTGCTGCAGGCAAAGGGGCTACATCAAAACAGAAATCGATGGAGAATTTTTGGAAGAAATCGTGGGCAATACAATGTCCTAATAAAATGAAGGTAATATTATGGAGAATGGCTCATGATTGCCTCCCTACAGGAACTCAACTTCAAGTAAGATCAATCCTCACAAGGTATGACTGCTATTTTTGTAATAAGGAGGAAAAATATAGAACACTGTTTTCTCCATTGTCAATATGTGAAGGAAATCTTGAAGGAATTGAAAAATGATTATGGAATTTTCCTGAATCTAAAAGGTTTTACTCACATCAGGCAATGGCTTTTGGACTGGATAGCAGAAGCTACATATTTTCATTCCATAGTCCTAACAGTAGCTATTTGGCACATATGGGAAAACAGAAATGGCTGCCACAATGGTGAGGTTATGCCCCCACCCTTTTCGTGTTGAAGGAAAGATTAAGGCTTATATTGATTTTATTAATCTGCACTTTTTCAGCCTGACTAACTCCACCAGATGTGAGACCTTGAACTCAACTCAAAGATGGTCTCCGCCACCAGAGAGGTCAATGCTTGTAAATGTTGATGCAACAATCTGTACCCAATCTGAAAGAGCAGGTTTTGGTGTGGTGATTCGTGATCACCAGGGGAGAGTGCAAGTGGCAAGTCGTGGCTACATGAACCGAGTTCGATGTCCTGAAATCGTAGAAGCTCTTGCATTACGTCAGGCCTTAATCCTCGCCCAAGATGCATATGCGCAGAACATTATTGTGGCTTCAAACCGTTTATCTTTGATTAACAAGGTGAAGGATTTAGGTTTGGAGAGATCTACTGGAGCCATAGTTCACAACATTAAGTGTTGGGCTACAAAGTTTGTATCTTGCATTTTTAAGCAGCTCATGTTCTTTCTAAATCAGCAGAACATGACATTAGGTCTTGTTGGTTTAATGAGTCCCCTTATGAGATCAGGACCATTATCTGTAAAGAACAAGCTTATGAATGAATGAATGAAAAGGGTGCTGCCCATTACGTAAAAAAAAAAGCTCCTGTTTTTATTTTGCTACTCTAAGGAGCAATGGAGCATCATAGGCTCCAAACGGTTATGATCAAGGGGAGCAAAGATGACAGAACTGAGTACAGAGCCGACAGGTAATGTGTTACATCTCAGATACAGTTGGAGGAAGAGAAGCCGGTGATTTGTGATTGTGACTGTTTCTTTTTCTCTTTTCACAAGTCAAAATCCAAATTGGTTAATTGGGATGGGTCAAAGGGGAACGGGTAGGGTAGGCAGACCAGAAGCCCGAGGAGCAAAATGGTGACGCCAATGCTGATGTAGTTGTTCTCAGGGTCAGTAATTTCCTCGGAGAGAGGAGCGATCGGACCCCTCTGCAAGAAGAAGATCAGCACTACCCAGTAGAACGCGACGTCGCTGAAGAGCGCTGATATTCCGAGCAATCCAATGGTGACACTACTGAGCCGAGCCGATATCTGGCATAATTCCAAGTTTGGATTCATCAGAAGTGCCAATGATGAGCTAAGATGTAAACCTTTCTCAGCAACAAGCCTACAAGTAAGGATAAAAATTTATCATGAACTTATCAATTTATCATAGCATATCTACCTTTCTTCCCCACATGGCGAATGCTACGCGGCCACCATCAAGCTGTCCTGCAGGGATGCTATTGATAGCATTGATCAGGAGACCAGCCCATGCCCATAAAACAAGTGGGTTTATGGATAGCTGTGTTCCTTCTTTCAGAGCATCCCCAAGAAGAAGCTTTGCTGTACAAAGGAAAGATTGATCTCTTAAACAAAATCTTCATAGTTCAACAAAAAGTTGTTCCTGTGCACAATTCAATACGTTCTTGCAAACTTCCTCGAATGCAAGCAAGTACTAATGAACATCCAGAAAGAGGACTCCTTGTGTAGTTATGAGCTTAAGAATTATGATCAAATGCCTACCGAGACCACCGACAAGAAATGATTCATGAAATACAGTTGGATCTATCACAAGACCGAGGCCATCACTTGGAGGTAAGATGAAGCCCAGCAGCAAAAGAACAAATCCAAGGGAAAAGCCCGCCAGTGGTCCAGCAGCTGCCAGCTTCAGTAAGTCCTCACGATTGCGGACAATATTGACAATCCTGGTAATGGCACCGAAAGATCCTATCTACAACAAAGAGAACAATGCAAGACTTTTTATGGCAAGAGAAAGTACTGAGCTAGATAAGCCAGTCAATAAGCCAAAATGGATGCGATGGTCATAGCCAAAGCTCTGGTCTACGTTGTAATATCCCAAATTTCAAATGGCCTTTCATGTCAGTTGCTTATCTGAAAAGCACATCCCATATTAAACATATTAAATAACTCTGCAAGATGGCTAAATAAAAGGTTCAACAAAGTTTTGTAATTTCTTTCTAGTAATTTCATAAAACATTTTTAAAGCTAGAAAAAATTCATGATATATTCCTTAGGTGAAGTTGTAGACAAGTAGTCTGCCTGTCTTTACCTGCCAGCTAGGGACAAAATATGGTACTCCAAGCTTGATTCCACTATCCCTGGCAGCAAGGATGTGTCCAATTTCATGGACCCCAATTATAAGCCCGGTTACTAGGGCACCAGATAGTCCATCTTTCAACAGCTCAAGGTTGTCAAATGTTGATCTGTAAGAGAGACTTATAAGAAGACGTCGTAGACAAATGTTTGGCTTCAAAAAGAGGAAACCCATAGTGATCTGTGGCTTAAGGATATGGCGGTAAAAGCATACAATTATTCACTGAATCTGTATACAAAACTAACGAATTGGAAACATAAATGTCACATGTATTAATAAGTCTTAAGCATAACATGGAACACAAGCTTTAGCATCTTATTTATTACCAAGTCATACTGTGTTTCTCGAGGCATACGTCATTTGGTCCCACTTAAGGCTTCAAAGTTCAATTTGAGAAAGGTTACAACAGAATGGCATAAGCATATGTAGCAATTCAAAGATGACATCAAGCTAGAGAAATACGAAGAATATTTACCTTAATTTCTTTAGAAAAGAGAAACGAAAATTTTAAAACAACATAGAGTGAAGGAAAGTGGCAAATAAATGGAAGAGAAACCTCATACAGCAAGTTGTTCTGTAGAACAGGTACATTTCGAAGTAGCAGAGTGAAGATGGTGACTAATCCAAATGCAGCAGCAGCAAACCATTCAGGGACAGCTGGACATTTAATTTACCACGAACCGACTCAGCAATCTTAACACTGAATAAATATAATAATACGATTTAGATGCCTAGCAATTAAGCATAATATTTGACCATTCTAAGTACTACCAACTCCACTGAAGTCACGAAGAAAATATTGTTACCTGTTGTTTCAGGCTGTAATGTCTGCCTAGGTATAACTACTGCAACTGGCTTCTCATCCTCTGGGTTGACGAGAAGAAAAAGCTTATATTCATCACCAAATTTGTTCTGTTGATAACCAGGAGTTGAACATAGATGAGACATTCACATCTACAAGCTTAGACTTCTGAAGGGCTAGCTTTGCAAATATCTTATTACCTGTAGACGATTTGTGATCTTCTCAAAACTTTTGGCTGGCTTACCACGCAAATTCCCCTTAAACAGTACTCCACCCTTATTTAGACAAGTAAAGGTGGTAAATAACATTTAATCATTCCAAACATTTATGCACGAGATATAAACTATATTCATGACTAGTTTAAAAGCTTAGTCATTCTGTAAGAGTGTTTGGCTTAGTTAGCCCAAGAGCATGCCTGCTGGTATTGGCATGTATCAGTGGAGTATGAATGTAGCTCTATAAACACAATTTCTAACAAAAATCTTATTTATACACAACAAGGCAAACCATGACATCCCAGACATTCACCTCATAAGGCTCCTGACTTGTCACAAAAAATGTGTCAAACCCAAAAACTTGATCCTTTAGAATGTCTATTGTAGCCTTGGGGATCCTAACAGAATCATCAAGCTGTTGCTGCAGATCATTCATATTAGAAAAGTAAACTATATCAGCACCTCATCACAACCGCAGAGTTCAGAAATATTAAAAGGTCAAAAAGAGTAATACATATCTTCTCTATTTACTAATGACTACCGTTTAGCTAATGATGAAAAAGCAGGATCCCGCTTTGAGTTTCAACTCACACTCAACTTGTGAACATATACACAGAAAAAAATATATCAATGATTACCCTCATTCCTGGCAATGGAGAGCCGCTAGCGACTTCAACAACTTCCACATTCTCCTATATTTAACAGATTATTAGATATGTCATGAATTTATTCTCAATTACTCATAAGATATTAAGCTGCTGGGCATCAATTAAAAGCATACCTGTGTATCATTGGTAGCAGTGGCATCTCCATCAATGTTCTGTGTGTCACTGGAGCCCAGCAGTTCTGCATTCGATGTTTCATCTTTCTTCTGGTGAGTCATGGGAAAGCTAAATATTATAGTTCAGTTATTTCATGTAGCAAGGACTAAGATGCACAAGGGAAGTGACTGTGCTACTTTAAATACAGGGCAACTCAAGCCCAACACTAAAGGAAACCTAATTTTCCATAATAAAAACTTAATTTGACCAAGTGTAAGTAAGGAGTGTACATTGTCTATATTGGAGTCGCTTTCTGCAGACCCATTTTGTTCTGCAGCACTATCAACTGAAGGTGATGAAGCATCATTTCGAAACTCTTCTTTCTCCTGAAACAAAGGCCAAATATATCTAATCCCTTGATTCCAACAAACTTTTAACATTGTTCATAATTCTTGGTTTTATGAAAGGCGCTTCTATGCTCTTCAAAAACTAGATAGCACAAATCTGTTAGTAGTGGAATAGTGGGTGGTCCTCAATGTGGCTTAAAATTTGTGCATATCATTTTTGGGGAGAGCATAGAAGGACCTCTGTTTTTTGTTTAGTCAGTTAAGTAGTTAACTCTACATTTCATCCCCTAAGTAGCTTTAGGAACTGAGCCTACCTCAGTTGGTGGGAGGTGGGAGTTTACACCCTTACCACCCAGTCTAAGTCCTCTTTGACTCAAATTTAGATGCCTATTTCTTCTTAGAGTAAATTGCATTGGAGGTTCTTGAACTTTTTTCTCAAACGCGCGGGAGAGCCGTGTGTCATTATATTAAGAAAAAGAGAGTTCGAATACAATGCCGCGCCAAATGGCCAGGTTAGTTTTTAATTTACATACGTGCCACAGACTTTTGATTACGACCACACGCCGGGGAAAAAAAGGAAAAGGTCACCCCATCAAGAAATGCAACCCCACAGCTCCGCCCAAACACCAAAGTCTAGCCTCCTCGATGATTTCTCGTAGCAGAGCTCTAATACTCGGTCGAGCACCCTCGAAGACGCACCGGTTACGAAGCTTCCAAATGGACCAGGCCACCAGGATTAGCAAAGAGTTGAAACCCTTGCGGCACTCCTTGGAGACTCTGCGCCTAGAACGCCGCCACTAGCCGTGGAAGTCGATGTCGAGTCCCCCCCCGGTGCCAACTCCTTCAGCCCAACTCGTCGCAGCGCTTTGAACCAAGCCTCTCTCGCAAAAACGCACTCCATAAGCAAGTGTTGCATCGTTTCGTCCGCCTGATCACAGAGAGGGCAGCACTGCAGGTGCTGAAGGCCTTGACGCGCGAGGCGGTCTGATGTCCAACATCTATTAAGAGTGGCTAGCCAGATGAAGAACTTAGCGCGCAAAGGTTCCCACGACTTCCAGATCCTCCTGTAAGGATCGAAGTTGATGGCGCCTGTGAAGAACCGGCAATACGCCGATCGTGAGGAGAAAGTGCCCGACGCACTTGGTGTCCACACCAGCTGGTTCGGGCAATTGGTCTGCAGGACAAAACCCTCCAGAGCATCCCACAGCTGCAAATAATCCACCAGCGCTGGCACGGTCAGGTCGCCGCTGATATCACGGATCCAAGCATGGTCCTGCAAGCCCTCGAGGACAGTACACCTGCGCACCACCCTCTTTCGCACAAAAGGAATCGAGGCTGGCGCCAAATCCTTCAAGGATCCACCGAAAAGCCATCGATCGGACCACAACAATGTCGATCTGCCATCTTCAACCACAGTCACCGTTGATAACTCAAAAAGTGCCTGGACATTGGCATGGACTGAAACTCCAACCTTCGCCCATGGCCGGTCTGGCTGCGATTTCTGCAGCTAGAGCCACCGCATCCGAAGGGACCAACCAAGAAGCTCCACGTTGTGTAAACCAAGGCCACCAAGATCCAGTAGCCGGCATACCCGGCTCCAGGCAACAGCGCAATGTCCGCCATGAACTTGCTTCCTTCCCTTCCAGAGAAATGCCCTCCGTCGCTTATCAATGGCCTTGAGCACCCACTTGGGCACATCGAGCGTCAGGAGCAGATAAATAGGGACTATCATGAGCACGACACGAACAAGTATGGATCTCCCTGCGGTGATCAACAGCCCCGCTTTCCAACCCGGCAACAAGTCATCCAATTTGTCGATGAGCGGTTGCAAGTCCGCCCTACGCAGCTTACGTATCGACAGCGACAAATCCAAATATTTGCATGGGAAGGTAGAGATCGTGCACAACAATTCCGAGCGGACAGGTTCCATATCACTTTCCAGGCATTGGATTGGAACCATAGAGCTCTTGTTCATATTGGTTCTCAAACCCGACGCGACACCAAAGCATTGAAGAATGGCCTTGGTTACTGAGATATCCCGGGACGTCGGTTGAATAAACAGAACAATGTCATCCGCATACATGAAGAGGCGGTGACCGATGTCTCTGTTCGCCAACGGCTACAGCAACTCCTCCTAGCCAGCCTTGACAAACAACACGTTCAACACATCCATGACTAAGATAAACAGCATCGGAGACAGCGGATTGCCTTGACGGAGACCACGACGATGCTCAATCAACTCTCCCGGGCAGCCATTAAGGACTCGCGTTGATGATGAAGTCAACAGCAAGCACATCATAGTCCACCTAGGGCCGAACCCAAGGTGCACAAGAACCTCCAGCAAGAAAGCCCAGGACACCGAGTCGAAGGCCTTAGTAATTTCAAGCTTCAGTAGAACCCGAGGCATCCTTTGGTTGTGAAGGAACCTGGCCATCTGTTGGACAAGAAGGAAATTGTCATGTATGCAACGACCTTTGATGAAAGCGCTTTGATTCACAGAGACCATCGAAGGTAGTCATGGCGCAAGACGGTTAGCCAAGATCTTGGTGACTGGCTTCGCAAAGCTGTGAACCAAGCTAATAGGTCAAAAATCCCGTACATGCTTGACGCCTAGCGTTTTGGGGATCAACACCAAGAAGGACGAATTCAAGAGATGCAGTTTCCTACAGTCGCCACCGTGCAAAGCTTGCAGCACAGCCAAGACATCGTCTTTGATTACCAGCCAACATTCCTTGTAGAACCTACCCGTGAAGCCATCCGGGTTGGGTGCTTTGTCAAGTGGTAGCTGCTTTATAGTTTCCCACACCTCACATTCATCGAACGGTAACTCCATAGCTCCCAATTCGAAGATAGCAGGATGGAAGGACTGAGGATCAATGTAGCTTGCCGTTGGTGCGGGGAGCCAAACAGCTCATTGTAGAAACTCCATACCGCTCGCGCCTTGTCCTCTTGGGAGCTCAGAATCTAGTCATCCACCTTGAGCTTGGCTACAACGTTCTTTCGCTTTCGGTATATGGCCTGGAAATGAAAGAAAGTCGTGTTGGCATCACCATCCTGCAGCCAAGAAATCCGCGACTGGGAACTCGCAATGGTGTTTCTTCAATTGACGGCGCAACCAAGTCTCTTAACGTGACAAGGCTCGGCTATCCTGCGCAATGTCTAGCTGATGGAGGAGTTTGTGAGTTAGATGTAGCTGAGTTCACATTGCCAATTTTTCGTTGGCTCCATGCTTGCAGACTTCGGGCAAGGCGATTGAACTTCAAGGCGAGGCGATGCACCGCGCAGATGTCGTCCATCGTCACTGACAAAGCTTGAAGCACCGCCTTGTGGAAGCTGTCAAGGCTGGGCTAATAGCTGTCAAAGTGAAAACGCCCTTCCCCCCTGATGTTTTCCCTGAGGCCCAGGAGAAAGGGGCAATGGTCCAATATTCCGACCACAAAGCTCTGGAGGAGGCAATCTGGAAAGATATGCTCCCACTCGGTTGTACAGAACACACGATCCAAATGAACCAGCGTCGGCGAAGAGCGTTCATTGGACCAAGTGTATTTTCGACCTAGGAACTCAATCTCAAGTAGCTCAAGGTCATCCAAGAGGCGGCGAAAACGACCCATCATTGCGCGATCAACGTTGGTGTTGTTCTTGTCGACCTACCTATATATCATTTGAAATCACCCGCCACAGCCCAAGGCCCCGTGTAGCCGTAGCGGACGTCACGCAACTCCTGGAGGAAAAGAAGCTTCTTTGCATCCAGTTGTGGGTCGTATACACTCGTTAGCCACCAATGCCCATCATCCGTGCCCATGAACTGAATGGAGACGAAGAAAGAATTGACCCTGGAGGAAATGGCGGTGCACACACACCCCTTCCAGGCCATCAGCACCCCTCTCGCGAACCTATGGCTGGTAAGGCGACGTGGCGGTCGAACTCCGAACCAAGAGCAGAATTCTGGCGGACATGGCCGCTATTTTCGTCTCTTGGAAGCAAACGATGTCAGGCCTAACGACAGCCACGACAGCATGCACCGAGTCACGACGCGCAGGATTGTCCAAACCGCACACATTCCAAATTAGAATATTTGCAACATCCATATGGAAAACCAACAGAAAGACGACCAAAGGCCCCGTACATAAAGTCCGAGACAATCAACACCCGACGGCGAGGAAGTCAGTAGACCAAACTTCCTCCACATCCGGCACGGTCCAACCAAAGAGCACGGCGAGCGCAATAAGATGTGCACGGGAGAGTGGTCTACCGAAGAGGCCAGCATACTCATCATGTGCGTCCAGATCAATGTCGTTGTCCCCATCTGCTATGATCCCTAACTTCTTCATGAGCAACACCTGTGCTCGACGGATGGCATGAGCATGGGGAGCACGACCCACCAACCATCTGCTTCGATGGCAAGGGACCACCAAAGCTAACGTAGACTTGGGTCGGCGCTTGGTCAAGGGCGGCGCATCAAGCACCGACGATGTGGGCATGGACACCCAAGCAACGAATTCGGCCTCAGGCACTCATGGAGGCGATGATGACAACGTCAAAGGCACAGAGGCTGACAACGACGGCTTAGGCGCAAGCGCCAGAGACAACGATGGTGTAGGCGCAGGCGCAAGTGAAAACTTCATAGGCATGGACACGCACGACGGCGAAGGCGTACACGTGGGTGTCAACCGTGAACGACACCTAAGGTAGACCAGCGAGCAAAACTTGGGGAGGTATACCCACTGTGCACGAACCAAAGGCGCGCCCGCGCGCGGGCCATCCCCATCCAAACGAGCCAGGTGGGCCGCGTCCACCAGCGCCTGAGGGAACAAGTCCACCAAAGGTTCAAGCGACGGCCCAGATAAGCCCGCGTCTGGATACAGGGAACCAGTGTGATCCACGTCAACAGCGCACAGCGTGAACCCTCCAGCCATAGGAGAGACGTGAGGGGGGGGGGGTGACTTCCAAAGAATTTGAAACAAGGTCGGATGGAGTGACCTGTTGTACCAGTTCATCCAGAGTAGCCTTTTCAGGGGTGGCTGTAACATCCTGAGTTGAGCATGTTTATTTAGTTGCAAATTTAGCTCCAAATTAAAACTTTTTAGAGTTAATTAATATAACTAAAGTTAAGAAGATAAGTCTGAATGTATATATATACCTTCATGTACGTTAAATGTGCTAAGTTGAATAAGTATTCTAAATAGCACAAGAGTCAATTCCAAAGTAATCTCTATATTAGGATGGTTCATATGCTTTGGTTGAGATTTTTATGATTCTTTGTGTGGTGGTTTGAATTGGGATGTCTCTCAAATTCAAAACCTACTTTTAAATTCAGTTCAGCTCAAATCCAATCTGAATTCAAATTCTTGGATTCAAATTATCTCCAAAAGGTCTCGAGATCCAAGGATCAGATATTTTAGATGAAGTTGATCTAAATTCAAAATCAAATCCAAATTCAAATACCTCAATTTGAATTTAAACCTTATTCTTATCCCAATTATTCTTTTTCTTCTTCTCGGGCCGAATTCCAATTCTTCTCATTTTCCCGGCCCACCGAGCCAGCCCACTCTTTCTCCCTCCCCCCCCCTTCTCCCACGGTGTCGACCCGTTCGCTTGCGCGCGCCAGTTCTCGACCCACGCCACCGTGCTACCGGCCCAGCCGGGCACTCACACGCGCTCCAGCGCTAGCCCGCGCCTCCCCCTCGCTGGCCGTCCACGTGTCGCCCATCCACCGACTCACTCCCTCTCCTTCCTTCTCCCTTCCAGCGCGACGACGATTTTGCCGGCCGTCGTCCCTCCGGGAAATATCCCCGCGCGCCGACCAGCCTCTGCTTCCTTGCTCTCTCTCTCTTTCACGCTCTCTCTCTCCTCCCATGCCCTACACGCACGATTTCCGCAACCTGCCCATGCTTGGCCGGCGCAGTCAGCCCATGCCCCGGAGAAAAAGGTGGGCGTCGGCCGCCACCTCGCCGCCACCTTCCCCGTGACACCAGCCCGAGCGCACCGCCTCCGTGCTTCCTCTCCCTCTCTATAAATAGCAGGCCCGCGTCTCTCTCTCTCCCTCTTTCTCCATTCGCCTCACCACAGCGCTGCCGCCGTCGCCATTGTCGCGCGCTGCGACCACTTCGTCGCCCATCTGCCGTCGATGTGCTGACAGGGAGCACCGGGGAGCCTTCACCGTCCTTGTGCCACCGTCCAATTGCAGGGAGCCCGTCAGCGCCAATAGCCGAGCCTCGCCGCCGCCACCTCTTCGACGAGTCACCGGCCGCCGTCCCGCTTCTCATCGTTTTTTAGCACGGTGAGCACCCCAAGCCCCTAGCACCCCCTCCTAGATAGTGTGTAGGCCTCCCTGTGCTCTCCCTTAGCTGTTTGCCGCGCGACGCCGTGCATAGCTTCCGCCGCCGTGCTTGCGCTTGCTGCCAGCGTGATTCTTTTCGGTATTGTGGTCCGGCCATCGTGTCGTGATGCTTAGAGGCACCGCGACCTCTTTTCTTTGCAAGATTGGCCCTTTCCCGTGCAAGGGAGGTGCTGTCCAATTGCGCCGCGCTGCTGTCTCTTCTTCGGCGGTGATCTGGCGTCGTTCTCGTAACAGGGTTAGGAATAAATCATCTAGAATCTTTAGTTTTATGATAAAATCAACGCTAAATCTGTAGTTTTGTGAAATTGTTGCTTAAATCTATAGTTTTGCGATAATTTTATCAAAGTATCTAAAGTTTTGCAATAAAATCGACACTAAATCTGTAGTTTTGTGAAACTATTGCTTAAATTTGTAGTTTTGTAATAATTTTGTCAAAGTATTTGTTGTTTTACGAAATTTTCTCTTATGAAATAAATGCAGCTCTACTGCTTTCGTTAAAAAAAAAATCCACATTTCATCCTCTCCATGTACTTGTTCAATATAATCACATATACATGATAACATGATCCATGCAATTTTGATGGTACAATGTAGAGAATATTTGGGCAGTTAAGAACAATGCCAAAAAAGTTCTTTTTTGTCAAGATGCATGATAGCACCCTCGTTTCCAACGAGCAAATGATGACTAATAGTAAGCGCGAGAATATTCAACAGATCACAATTCTTACTTGGATAATCATATGTAGGATTCTTTAAAAAAGGATAGTTCAGGGCTTGCCCTTATGTCTCACCACTAAAGTAGGCCATGTGTATGGCACAAACATTAATATTTTAGTCACAGCATAACCCAGGGGATGCTGCATAACACACCATAGGAAAATAATTTGATTATGGCAAAGTTTTATACTCGCCATTTCAAAATGCGATTCATGGCTCAGTGATGTACATATGTAGCTGACTAGGTTCCGAATTCAAGCAATGCTTAACTGAAATTCGGAAGAGGGGAAGGCTGTACCTCGTCGTCGCCATTGCCTTCCGGATCAGTCTCAGTCATTGCTTGGCACGCGACCCTTCGACTCCTCGGCCTTCATAAATGGAGTGGAAGCAATCCAATCAGACCACCTCAGTTCAAGGTCTCCCGCTTCAGCCAAAACCAAGAAAAGCAGCGGACCTGTGCCCAACGAGCGGGAGTGAGCGGAGCGTGAGCGTGAGGCTGCGTGCGCGCCCCGCGCCCCCGCTCCTCGAAGGCAAGGTTCTCGACGCGAGCAGGAAGCGGTGGAAGCATCCGTACGCGGCGGCGGCGGCGGCGGCCTGCGACGGCAGCGAGGAACTCATGGCGGGCAGGTCGGTGGTGGAGTGGAGGAGAGCGCAGCGCGCGGCTTATCTCCTCCTCGGAAGGGAATAGCAGTTGTTTTCTACGGCGGGGATTTTTCAGCGACGCGAATCTCAAAGCCGGAGCCACTGACGTAATTATCTCCGACCACGAGGGCATTTTTGGCAACCGGCCGTGAGCACCTTGAACGCGACGAGAGGAATAGGGTTCTGCGGTTGCGCCGCCGCCCGCCGGACCAAGAAGAAGAAACCTCGCTCTCATCGCAGGCGAGCGGCATGAAGAGCGTTCCGGTGTCCGGAGGCCGCAGCGTCTCCCTCGCCCTCTTCTCCGATGTCTCCAACAGCCGGTATGTACCTGCTTCTGCTCCTTCCCATTCACCTCTTTCATCGCCATTAGTACTGCTGTAGAGCACCACCGTAACCATTAGCACTACCGAGTTCCTGTTTCCATGGATGAGTTGCGCGGTGATGAACTGTGACTGTGATATCACTCGCTGAACATTTCTAACGCATCAGGGAACTTCTGGACTTGATGCGGTCGGGGAAGCTGGAACCGGAGGTTGCTTTTCTCAACGCCTCACTGGTGCGTGGCGATTTGCCCTTTTTCTTTTATGTGTGCTACATCAGTAATTTCCTAATTGAACTTGATGAACTGTGAGGTTTGATACTCATTTCCTGTGTGATCGACAACAGGTGCCGGATGTGTTCCCTGTCCTTGCTGCGGCTCACAAGGCGCTGCTGTCGAAGGCGAGGGAGTCGCTGACCACAAGAACTCTACACTCCGAGCTCGTCTACAACTACTCTGGGTCGAAGCATGTGATTGATCTAGCTGATGTTGTTGCTTTTGCATTACAAGATTGTTGCGATGCAGCGTGTTGACGATTTGTCCATGATCAATGGTTTCAGATAACGGAGTCCCTGAAGCGTTGCGGGATCTCTGATGGCACGAAGTACATCCTCGCTGCTCGTTTTGATGCATCTGACGAGGAGGTATGACTTTTAGGATGCCTCATCTCATTGAGTTATGGTTTTAATCCACCAGAGTCTCGCTGTTCTTGTAATTTAGAAAGTAGAGCACCATCATAGGTGGTCATGACATTTTGTTAGTAACCCAGTACGAGTTGGCATCAACTGTGTGTTTGGTTCAACAAATTGTGTTCTCGAGCTGGCTAGTATATGTAATGTGTTAGTTGCTCCAGTGTGCAAAAACTACTTTGAATCAGATTTACATGGATTTGCAACATGTTAATCACCTTTGTTCACATAAGAAATTTCACATTCATGTGGTACTGCTAAATGTAAAAACTGGAAAGTGGTTTCAGCCATGCTAAAACTTTCTGCTCTGAAAACCTGTTCCTAGTACTTGTACTCTCTTCGTTCTGTATGTATATTGGGGGTGGTGCCCTAAATTTAAAGTTTCTGGTTTTGACTTGAGATTTTTGCGACCAACTTCAAGCATCTATGTGCTTGATTAGGTTTTTATTACTAAGTACCAACTGTGAGGGCAATTGCAAAGACTGAAGGTTTTAACAAACCAAAATGTTCATTATAGGCTGCTATGTTTGGCTCCATCAAATGAGTTCTTCTAATTATATTTTGCAAAATTTAAAGTACAAAACAAAGCAGTTTGAAACACATATGTGCTTACTGTTTCCTAACAGAAATGTCTTTCATAATATACCAAATTTATGTATCCTCGTAAGTAGTAGCCTGCATATCAGTGTGGCAGAACTGCAGAACATAGCTGCAAGCACTGTCTTCAAGATCTGGAGGCACACATGTCCCTCTCCCTCTCAGTTCATGTTGCTCTAAATCTTTTGGAAAGTTTAACTGAGTTGAACAACAGAATAGTAGTGTACTGTATATACTAATCTACAATGTAGTGTTCTTTAAACAAAATGTTACTGTTTGTTTCTGCATTCACCCTCAGTTCCATGCCAGTTCTTTTTCTTATGCATTTGCCTATGAGTTATTATCCTTCTACAACAACAACAACAAAGCCTTTTGAATGAATGAATCCAACAAGTATGAAGGTGAAAATCGCAACATTACAGATGAAATCAGTGGAGAAACTCATCAGCGGCACCGAGATTGATTTAGCAGAATTGGGAACAAGAGCAAACCAGCCACAGATACTGAAGGTTTGAACTTGATGCTAGTTATGTACTAATATGGTTTTTGTAATAGCTATCCATTCTGATTGAGATCATATCTGTTTTCCTTTTTCCTATTGGCAGCATTATAAAATACCTCCTCAAGAACTATCAATATCTACACTGCCCTATGCCATTGTATGCAGGATTGCTGCTCGAGATGCTCTCTAAGGCCTCAACAATCATGGTGCTTCTGCCACCAGTGCAGATTGAACTCTCTGCACCTTTCCTTTCATAGTTAGGCTCTGTAGTCTCTGAGATGTTGTAGCTCTCAACCACATGTATGACAGCGCAGCAACAATTGAGTTTCTGTAACGCATCGTATCCACATTTCGTGCAAGCAACATGTCATGGAAATATATTGTGCAACTGACTCAGAACCTCTCTTTCAGTGGCATCATGGGTCACGATTTTAATCTGGGCAAGATGCGCCACACGATCGTTTTGGCACCTTCCAGGATGAGGTGGTCACTACCAGCCTTGATGCCTTGGGTTCACGTGTTGCTGGAACAGCGAAGGCAGACTGGACTCTCGTGGAATTTTTACATTTTAACCTTTTTAAAAAACATATTCTACCAATAAACCTCTGCTGAAACAATTTTTGCAAATAGCCTTTTTTGCACAAAGCTATGGTATTTGGCACCGTGGTTGAATAGTATGGTGTCGTGCTACCAATATTCTATTTTGTACTTGAAGATGTTAATTGTTACGGTATTGTGTTATTCAACTACAACGCCAAATGTCATGGTGCTGTAAAGTGCTCCATTTTTCGACATTATTTTCCAATAAATCTATGCATAAAAAAGTTTTTTAAAAGGACCAAATTCTAAGAATTCCACCTGTCTAGGCTGGTTAGCTTAGCTCACTGGCATCGCAGGTTGCAGCTGTTCTTGCATCCTGCCAGTTTGCCCAAACTTTGAATTTTTTCTTGTCTCAACAAAGATGACTTTTGGAGAGCTAGCTAACAATAAGGTTCGTACAAAGTAGGATCAAAAGTATCATATCCTGTGACACTGGTGATGTTCCTTTGCACATATATGGTTCGTTGTTTCAGAAGGTATAGTTGTTAGACCAACATGCCAGCTGGTTCAATCATTCTACAATTGTAAGGTTGGACAGATGCCATACCACATAATTTCATCATCTCATTATGATATGAACACAACACATGTATTATTCCTTTGTCTCTTTCCTCTTTATCATTTTCTCCAGTGATAATATATATAGAATGGGTCATATATTGTTCCCTTAATTATTTCATTTCCTCTTATAATTTCGCTCCAATTGTTATATTACCCCCTCCAATCTGTGATTGTGGACAAAACCTAAGCTTGCAAGCTACTACTACTAGTAGTATTAGCCACCTTCATTTTTTTTCCGCTGACTTGTTTTGACTATTCATCACCATTACATACATGTACAAACTCTATGTAGGGCATAGTGGTAGCTGTCATGATTATGGAGTAGTTTAATAGCTGCACAATTGGCATACAAAAACATCCTGGGAATATACCCAGCTCAATATACACACACCAGATAAAAATAGACATTTTAGCAAGATTCTTCTCCCCTGAGAGCTGAGACCTGAGACAATAAAAAGGGAAAACTGCAAAAAAAACCCCAAAAGTCACTTGGATTTTGACTTTCCCCCCCAAAAGTTGTTTTGTTGCAAAAAAAACCCCCCAAAAGTTTGACTTTGTTGCAAAAAACCCCCTAAAAATTCAAAAAAATAAAAAAATCATTAAAAAATTCTAAAAAAAACTAGAGACAATTCTAAGACCTTCTGTGAAATTTTTTTTCAAAAATAATATCCTTTGCATCATATTTCATGGAGAGAAAGTTTGGAAAAAAAAGAAAAATGTGCAGCTCATTTATTAACTCATGTTATTTTAACTTTGTCATGTCTACCATTATTTTTCCTACACAAATAATTGTTTAAGTAAACTAATAAAAGTGGTTTCACTAATTTTGGGGGTGTTATGGATTAGTTATGAATTAATCTATCTGTAACACATTTACTCAATCCTGCACGTTACAATAACTATTTCAAGATTTCATGTATTTTTACAAGATAGAGGATCATGTAAGAAGACTAAAAAAATTTATTTCATGATTTTTGGATTAGTAAATAATTAACTATGCATTTAACTCGAATTAATAAATGAGTTGCACGTTTTTCTTTTTTTTCAAACTTACTCACCATGAAATATGATGCAAAGGATATTATTTTTGAAAAAAAATTTCACAAAAGGTCTTATAATTGTCTCTAGTTTTTTTTAGAATTTTTTGTGATTTTTTTTTAAAAAAATTGAATTTTTGTGGGTGTTTTTGCAACAAAATCAAACCTTTGGGGGGATTTTTGCAACAAAACAACTTTTGGGGTGGGGGGGGAATCAAAATCCAAGTGACTTTTGGGGGGGGGGGGTTTGCATTTATCCCCAATAAAAAAGACTTAATGATGAGCTCTCAACCATGCCGATCAATTCAAATTTCTGCGTTCTTGTACAAGCTTTCATTGGACAAGCTAAATCCATTTCTACTCACTAGATAGTGATAGAATCAATTTGATAACCACATTTCAACATCGCACGGTGTTTGTGCGAACACAATATAATTAGAAGAGGTATCTGTAACTAAGCATAGAAAAGTTGCAGCGGAAAATAATAAGTCCAGTAGCAGGTGCAATGTCACATTAAAGAACTGAAGCACCAAACCAATCTGAAATTGAACAAAGAAGATTTTTTTATGCTTCTTTTGACAACTTGACTAAAGAGGATTTTTTTTAGAGAGAGAACGATGATAGTTTACAGTTAGCAATTTGGGGTTGTGCTTTGTAAAGAACAACCATATTCAACTGAGCCATTTTAAATGCCAGAAAAGAATCCCTGAAAACTAATTTATATTTGACAGTCTTTTCTTTTGTCCAATTGTCTTTAGCTAGTAATGTGATTACCTCTTATCCTGTGTTTTATTGAGTCGGTTTCTTCTATATGTCTCGTGGTTGCCCCATTCTCCTCCCTAGTCGACTCGGCACAAGTCCACAAGCACCCACCCCTTACATTCCTGCCTCAACCGCACTTACCCTCCTTTCAATTTTTTTTGGCATTGAAGAGGGAGAAGAAGAAAAGAAGGAAGAAAAAGAAGAGAAAAAGAGAATGTGAGAAGGAAGAAGAAGAGGATAGTCCCTAGTTTTTAGCTCAGGATCCCCTACTAGCCCCATTTTTGGATTAAAAAAACATTTGTTTCTTTATCACTTGTCTCTGGCACACTGCACTGGAAGCCTCATATTTTCAGGAGATTATCCTCGTCTACAACAGTATCGTTGACCTTTTCTTTCTGTTGTTTCTCTAACAGCTTAAAATACCCAAAAAATAGTTCCCCAAAAGAAAGGCATTCTTAACAATTCCTAAATTTAGCAAGGTGCCCAGTATTAAGCCAGGGGCGCAAACCCAGCTGCACACTTGCACATCACTGTGGATTGGGTATCAAAGATCTCAACATCCCCTTCCAATTATTGCAAAAGAAAATTGTAACTTGCACTCAAGGGAGGAGAGGGGAAGGAGGAGATCTTGCAGAGGAGAGCATATGCCTCGCAAAGTTCCCAGCCCAGCCGGTTTGGTTCCCTCCAATATTCTCCTGCCCTGATGGAATATCCCCGCAATCTCAGCTCGTCTTCTTCCTCTCCCGCTTATATACGCAACGGCGAGCTCGGCCCTCTTCCTTGCTAAGACACATACACAATTACACAGTTACACACGAACCGTGCACGCTTGCACATACTTGTAGCGAAGCGAAAGATTTCCGCTTTGTTCGTGGTCTCTTGGGGTGACGGCGGCGGCAATGGCAATTGGCGAGAAGGAGATCAAGGACGACCCGGAGGAGGCGCCGCCGCTGCTCCTGGACGAGGCCGCGCGCCCTCGCCGCGTCGCGCTATTCGTCGAGCCGTCGCCGTTCGCGTAAGCCTCGTCGCCGGATCTTCGCCTTTGCTTTTCTCTTCTTGGCCTTGTATGCATTCTTGACTGGATAGGTGAGACTGTTCCGGTTAAAAGCTGAAAGATTCCACTTCGAGCAAGCAAGCTCGGAAGCGTTGTCCTTCACTCCTTTCTACGTTTATATGAAAAGTTTGGATTTTTCTTAGGTCTTGGGATTCGTGAAATGAATGTATTAAAATTCTAGTGAAAAAATTATGACTGTCAAAAGAATTGAGTTGGTACTCCACTTATCAGGATGTATGAAGAACGGGATCCGAAACATCATCTGTGAATTGCATTGATCTGTCATAGGGGTGGCAGGAAAAACTTGCTTTTTTTAACCTACTAGGGAGAAATGGTTACTTCCGATGGCGAATAGAACTGATATTGCGTTCCTAGTAGGTAGAAATGGTTACTTGCCATGCATTGATTTTGCCAGTGTGCTTGCGTTCCTCATTTGTGCAGCTACATCTCTGGGTATAAGAACCGGTTTCAGAACTTCATCAAACACTTGCGTGAAATGGGGGATGAGGTACAGTTTTTTTTTCCGGGTGCTATCATTTAGTAGGGTAAATTTGGAGTAGCGATGGTGGTTTTAGGATGACACAAAGGGTTGCGGATAGTTCAAAGTTTATTAGTTGGTGTGACTTAATTTGGTTTTGTGGTCTGTTGTGCAGGTCATTGTTGTGACCAACCATGAGGGAGTTCCGCAGGAATTTCATGGCGCCAAGGTTATTGGTTCATGGAGGTAAGTTTTGAGGATACTTGTTTCTACTTCTGTCTTTATGAATATTAGTAGCAATTAGGCAATAAAGGTCTGGGTTTTGTTGCAGTTGTTTAAAAAGGGAAGCGGGAACACCTACTGAGTAGCAAAACTACAATAAGAAAACATTTATTACTAACATCTATGAACTAGAGTTACAACAAGATGCAGAGCATTCAAAGTGCTAATACCTGGAACCATCTCTTTTGCTATTAGTACATTCAGGTTGTGTGGTTTAAGACATAATCTGCTAGTTGTAACTCGGAAGTAATAAGTGAACACAGTTACTGTGTTTAGCAAAACTTGTACGGACTTCTTGAATAACGCTATAACATGATTCTAAAAGAAAAGTAATTCTAGAAAATCAAGCTGGATAGATCGGAAGCGTTGTGTTCTTTTTGATGGAATCACATGATCTGTAGTGGCTTTTAGTGACATATTCTTATGCTTACAACTGTTTGCTCATCCTTTACAGCTTCCCATGCCCCATGTATGGAAAAGTTCCTCTTTCACTGGCACTGAGTCCTAGGATCATTTCAGAGGTTGCAAGGTTTAAGCCTGACATAATTCATGCATCTTCACCTGGAATTATGGTAACTTTACTTTGATCATCAAATCATCTAGTATCAAACCTTTTCAATTATCTGCCACTGAGTACAATGAAAATTCGTTGGTCTTTCAGGTTTTTGGGGCTCTTGCTATTGCTAAGCTGCTCAGGGTCCCCTTAGTGATGTCTTACCACACCCATGTCCCAGTGTAAGTTACTATGTGTTATGCTGCAACAAGTTTCTACTTTTTTGCTAGTTTGGTAGTCAACATTAGTTTCTTTCTTTGAAAATTCATTAACAGTTCAGTAATGCTTGCATGGTCAAAAATAAATACCGTGCAATTCTTTCTTGATTTTGACAATGAGCCAATAAATATGAAAATTACTGGATAGTGTCTAAAGCAATATCAGGCTGAAATGAATAAAAAAAGAGGAAAATCAAACCAAAATGTAATACAAATTTACCATGATTGACTTATTTTAATTGTTAATAAAGGACTTAAAAGTAGGCGGGCAACATGCAGACAGAAAGCCCTTTTTATTGCTGCTGAATCATACATTCATAGTTATGTATTTCCCCTGCAGATACATACCAAGATATACATTTAGCTGGCTTGTAGAGCCAATGTGGCAAGTAATAAGTAAGTATTCCAGTACCAACTCATCTGTGCTTTCTTAAATGCCAACTCCTATGTGACAAAAGCACTGATTTTGTCCTGTTTCAATCAGGGTTCCTTCATAGAGCTGCTGATCTAACTTTGGTTCCATCTGCTGCTATCAGCAAGGATTTTGAAACTGCCCAGGTTATATCAGGTTGTTTGATGTTTATACATGTCATATTACGACTTTAAATGTTTTTTGTTGCTTCTCATGTTATAATGTTAACAATGTGATTTCCCTCCTTTCTCAGCTAATAGAATACGCCTTTGGAACAAAGGTGTTGATTCTGCGAGCTTCCATCCCGGATTTCGCAGTCATGAGATGCGAGTTAGGCTAAGGTGATGCCCTGTTTCATTTCTTCTTGTTATGTAAAGTAGGTAGAGATAATTGTTGACGCCTCTGTTGTATGATGATTCTTTCAGTGATGGTGAGCCAGAAAAACCATTGATAATTCATGTTGGACGTTTTGGGCGTGAGAAAAACTTGGATTTTCTGAAGACGTAAGCTATTGTATTTTCTCTTTTCTGATTGATTTTATCATTTATTTTTTGTTAACGAACATGGTGCATCTGGCCTAAATGATTCAACTGACATATTCGTTCTTTTATGCTTTGCACTATAGGCTAGTTGGCACTAATTTTGCTTTATGATTGATCAGGGTAATGGATAGGTTGCCTGGAGTAAGAATTGCATTTATCGGAGATGGACCATACAGGTATAACCAATGCAGTGCCTTGCTTTCGTTTGTCAAGATGTTTTGTTTTCATCCAGTTCATGTATTCCAGCCTTAGCATATATGCTACTCATGCTATAACTGTCTTCTGAACCTCAGCATTTCTAAGCTAACAACAAATGTCGGTTAAGAGAAATTTTTCATCGTACATCTTTTACTGCAGATCAACACTGTTGAGCTTTTAGCCTTTTAGGGTAAGTTTGTTTACCTGCTCTTTGCAATTACATGACAGGACCGAGCTAGAGAAGATGTTTGAGGGGATGCCAGCAGTGTTCACCGGAATGATGCAAGGCGAGGAGCTCTCGCAGGCATACGCCAGTGGCGACGTTTTCGTCATGCCGTCAGAGTCCGAAACACTTGGCCAAGTGATCCTGGAGTCCATGTCATCCGGAGTCCCTGTTGTCGCGGCCCGTGCCGGCGGGATCCCGGACATAATCCCAGAGGACCAAGAGGGCAAGACCAGCTTCCTGTTCACCCCGGGCAACCTCGACGACTGCGTCGGCAAGGTCCAGCTGCTGCTGACGAACAGGGAGTTCAGGGACGGCATGGGGAGGACGGCCAGAGCCGAGATGGAGAAATGCGACTGGAGAGCCGCGTCGAAGACGATCCGCAACGAGTTCTACAACGCCGCCATCTGGTATTGGCGGAAGAAGCGCGCGGAGCTGGTGAAGCCGCTGCAGTGGCTTGCGCAGATGTTCTTGCCGGCGCCGGAGGCCAGCAGCATCACCCAGTACTGAAGCTGTTGCAGTCACGAGCCAGGTGCATATGCATTCCTTGTACATCTCTGGTCTACAGTGCAGTGTGGATAGGGAGACAGTTCCTCGTTTTTGTATGGAAATTGGGTTTGTGATTGGTGCGGCAAGGCCATCGATTGCGTGTATTGCGTCGTATTGAAAAACTGGCAATGTGCTGTCTCGATGGGCCGGGCACGGTGTACTTTTGTTTTTGTTTTTTTTTCAATACGGAGGCTCACAAACCACCCAGCAAGAGAGGTGATGTGCGAATGTCTCTGGAGGTAACCACCTGAGGGCTAGCGCAACGAATCAAGTGGTTCATCGGGCACGGTGTACTTTTGTGCATAGAGCAAGGATTGATTCCTCGGTATGATGCCAGCTCGGAGCGGATGCTTCATGACGGTGGTGAAATCCATGGTCTCCACCGTGTCGACGGCCTCCCCCTCCGACACCGGCAGCCACTCCAGTTCCCTCACGAGGCTCCCCACGAAGTACTCGCCGTGGTGCATGCCCAGCGAGTACCCGGGGCACATCCTCCGCCCGCCGCCCAAAGGCATCATCTTGATCTCCCTGCTCCCCGTGATGTCCACGCCGCACCCCTTGCTGCCGTCCAAGAACCGCTCCGGCCAGAACTCGCGCGCTGCCGTCCACACCGCCTCGTCGCGGCCGATCTCCCTGGCACCGTGTAGCCGATCTCCGCGTCTAGTCACCTATTTTTACAATTATTCAAACAGTACACCTATTTCTGATTGAGAATTGGATTTCTGTGATAATTAAAGGGTGTAAATCGGACTTCTTTCTAAATAAAATACTTCAGTAAGGACTTACTACGGTACAATTTTTTTAAAAAAAAACTATACTTCGATCGTGTAAATTTGGCCGCATTCGGCTATAGTGAATTGCAATATGATCTCATGGTCAAATCAGCCAAATTTTAATGAGGATTAGGAACTCGGAGCAGGGTCACCGTCGTGTCCGTCCCGCCGTTCAGGAACTCGGAGCAGATCGAGGCTGACCATCTCGGCGTCCGTGAGGGGCCGGTCGCCTCCCTCTTCGGCCACCCGAAGCGCGAGAAGGGAGTCGGCGTAGCACGGCAGGTCGCCGACGCCGCGCGTGGCGTGGATCAACGGGGCGAACATCTCGTCCTGCCTCCAGCGCACGGCGACGTGCGCCGCCCACCGCTTGCGGAAGAGCCTCTTGGTGACCGCCGGAAAGAAGGCAAAGACCGGGAAGGAGGTAACGGAGACGAGCACGTTGCGTTGCATCTCCTCGATCTCGTCGAGCGGATTCTGACCGAGACGCGCGAAGCACATGTACGCGAGTAGATCGAACATGGCTCGCCGCAGGAACGGCCTGACCGTGATGGCCTCCGAGTCCGAGGAGACACGTGCCGACATCCTAGTCCTAGTTGTTCCGCAAATGATATTGAAAAAATTATAATTTTTATATGATTTTAGATAGAGATAATATTTATATAAAATTGTACCTATCGATGAGATTTCCAACTTGATATTTGAACATATTTCTATTTGAATTCGTTTAGATACTTAAAAAAATAGTTAGAAGTTTCAAATCTAAAATTTACAATCACTTTTTAAACATTTAAATGGATTTAAATGGAAAAGTATTCAACTACAAAGTTGTATATCTCGTTTAGAGACCATAAGTTTTATATAAATATAATTTTCATCCGAGATCATATAAAAAAAATTATAAATTTTTTAATATCGTCCGTGAGATATAGAACATGTCGATATATGAAGTGCCGACAAGCTCTGAACCTACTGACATATAGGATGTTGACACGTGAAGTACCAATAGTTACCTGTTTATGTAAATATTAAATTTTAGTTATTTTTTGCAAATTATAATAAAATAATATTGTTTTTTTTAAATTTCGTTCTATTTTAAGCCTAAACTTGCCATGTCTATCTTTAGTCATCTGCCACAAGTTATTAGATTGCTATCACAGCTATAATAAATTGCATTTTGTTAGTCGCTTGACTCATTCGTCATAAATATATCAGCCATTTTTTTGACAATTTAAGCTGCCTAATTTTAGACGCGGCAAATTAATGAGCAACCAAACATGTCCTTGGTCCCATCTCATCGAACTCATATGAATAGATATATTTGCAAATCTATGCAAGTATCGAACACCAAGTCGTTGTAGTATAGTGGTGAGTATTCCCGCCTGTCACGCGGGTGACCCGGGTTCGATCCCCGGCAACGGCGAAGCTTTAATTTTTTCAAGTGTCTTTTCCTGTAAAAGCTGCGTACTAGTCGATTGAACTCACGCGCAAGCGCAAGCATCTGAGGCTTCGGCTGTGTGCTTGTGAAGGTCATTGGGATCATATCTGCTTCTCACCGGAATTCATTGTGCCTATTTTGTAATAACAAGGAAATCATATGCAGTTATGATTTGATATTTTGATTCAAGGTCAAGATGGCCAGAAACAAGCCGTTGATTTTAGCAAGGAACCGTCTGAAAAAGAAATCAATTGGCGTGTGTTTATTATCCCAAGAGCTGGAGTAATTGAGAGAGAAGCCGCCAAGGACAAGCCTCCAGAATAAATAGACTCAAATTGAGCGATGACAATTGACAACACGAAATTCTTCCATCTCAAAGCGAACTCTAGAAGAAGGAAGACTCGCATCCAGCGGCTTCAGAAAAAAACCAAGGAGAAGGGATCTTCGATTCAAATAATAAAGCATGATCTCGTCTCAGCCATCAATGATTTCTACAGCTTGAGAAGTCCCGGTTTCCAGCTCATCAACTCAGGCAACATCATCCTCGTCCCCAAAAAAGAAGGGGCTGACAAGGTCGCGGACTTCAGACCGACCAGTCTCATTCATGCAGTGGCGAAAATTATTTCCAAAGTGCTAGCGTTAAGGCTGGCCCCTTCCACGAACGAGATCATCTCACAAAGCCAGAGTGCTTTCATCAGGAAGCGCAGCATCCGCGGCAACTTCATGTATGTCAGAACCTGCCAGCGCTCATGCAAAGAAGGGGTTTTTCAGATCTGAAATTTATAATCAATTTTTTCGGCTCAATTGACACAAACTTTCAGACCGTCCGTCGTATGGAAAAATTGGGCACCTCCGAAATGCAAACTCGGAGCATGACTGTCCTGTCGGAACCGCATGTGGACATCAGACAGACTAGCAAGACGTGGCTGGCCACATAACCCTGCTTGTCCCCTGTGCCGTCACACGCCGGAATCAGTGTGCAACACCTTCTTTTCTTGCTGAACGCCGATGTAGTAGACGCATTTGGGCCGCTGTGGCGCTCTGGCTGTCCATGAGCAGCACATGAGCAGTTTCACTTGGTTCTGCCTTCCCCGATAAGGCTAATCGCGAGACGAACCAAATGGCCTTCCAAGTTGCCCCTTTCTGGGCATATGCATATGTGACGTCAGCTAAGGGCTAAGGCCCAAAGAAAAAAAGCAGGTCCATCCTCTACCTTTGCTCAATCATGCGTCGCCACTACACGTTATTAAAAATTATATCTTGTTTTCCTTTTCTGTCCTTTGTTGATGCTGAAATCAGGCTTAGATGGCAAAGAGGAAGCAGAACAGTGAGAACTGAAGCTGTCTGCCAACATCTGTGATCTTCTTCTGAGAGTTGTGCTCGGAATTTGGGGGTCAGCGTTTCGCTTTTCTGTGCTGTACATCGTGTTGGCGTCTGTTCATCCATCACCAACGGGACTGCTGCCACCCAATTTAATGGCGATGGAGGGACTATGGATGTCTAAGGAAAGGGGACTGCAAGGAAATGCTGCCTTGAAAGGTGGAAGCAAACAGCAAAAGATTCACAGCTACACGCTCTCAAATCTGAGTGATGTTGAGAGCATTACCCCTACCGATCTTCTTTGACAATTTTGTTCTTGTTGAAGTTAATCTAGATGGCTAAGGACAGTATAGATTGCAGAACTTGACTAGTCTTCTCCGCACTTTGAAATTTGTCTCTTTTGTTTCAATTTTTCATTTCCTTAGTTTTTCTTGTCAGGTTGAAGATTGTTATGGGGAGATCTTGCAGTACCATTGATGAAAGGAGAGCTCTTTGTCCTTTGTGAATCTTCTTCTTTCTGCTTGCAGACTGCAGTGCACAGGTCGTCCTGGTTTGCCAACTTTTTTTCTGAATACTGAATGTACAAGGTTCAATCTGACACTGTAACTGCTGTGCCTGTGATTTGTAACAATGTACTACTCCAAGTGTTGTGCAATACTACTATCAAATTTTCTTATATTTTAATATTTGAATTTATAATGAACAAGGTGTCGTCCTTGTTACGCAGAAATGTTTTACTGACGCTTTCACAATGCAACCGGGAGAACTCACTCCATAATATCTTCTGATGAGTGGCCAAGACTATGACGGCTAAAAGGAATCTGAAACTTACCGATTAAGTGTCTGCAAATAAGAGGTGGAGTCTAAGTGACTAAGTCCCTTCCAATTGAATCAATACAAAAGGGATGTTCGGCACGGCGTCTACCAATGTGTTCTTGGTTCCGTAATACTCAAGCTGTGGGTAAATGACAAAGCGAATTACATCACTGAAAGCACATGTCTTAAGGTAAAAAAAGTTCACCATCAGAAGTTCGTTCCATTAAAAAAAATGAAAAACATGTCGCTTTGGTTGTTCATGCTGATATTGTTCACCAAATCAGGTAGAGTGGTTTGTCAGAAGGTGACAGGAATTGGCAACTAGCCTGCAGTTCAGAGTGCTACAGTATCAAGGGAGGATTGAAGCAGCAGCAACCACATCACACCAGAATCTTCCATGCAACAGTGTCTCCATCAGTGAGTGGTTCTTCTTTTGC
Organism: Phragmites australis; assembly: GCF_958298935.1. NCBI lineage: Eukaryota > Viridiplantae > Streptophyta > Magnoliopsida > Poales > Poaceae > Phragmites > Phragmites australis. The sequence continues at coordinate 6,242,232 of NC_084922.1, forward strand.
ATTGCAATTTGCAAAGTGAGAGGGAGGCAGGACAGACAAAAGCACAAGCACCCACAGAAGTTGGCTGCATTTGGGTTCTGAGTACTGCGGTCACAAGGATCTGCCTCATACCTGTGGATGCCTTTCTGAAGAAGGGAAAGAACAAGGCCAAAAGGAAGAGGGAAAAAAATTGCAAAGCTGATGGTAAACAAGACAAAGAAAGCATGAGATGCCAAGGTAGTGGAATTCTGACTCAATTCCAATCTCATATTTGGTGGAACTAGCATCATCAATAGAAAATGCCACATAGGACTGAATTGCAGAGACAATCCACAGATTTTTTAAAAAAAATTCCAATAAAAATAATGAATCTGCAATCAAGATGCAATCAAGAAAAAGTTGACTAGATGAGCAAGACGCGTAATGCTGAATGACTCATTGCAAACTCATTTTCGTTTATCCAAGAAAATAAAACTCATCCAAACATAGATGGGGCGGGCACCAATAGGTAAATTGTTGATTACTATGGATAAATATGTCTGAATTACAGCATGATCTGAAAAACCTCAATAGAAGGCATCATCCTTAAATCAGATGGTCATGAAGGTTCACAATACATCAGCTGACCAGAAGAATCTAGAATTGGATTTCGATAATCCACCTGAAAGAAAAGCTGGACCCATGCTTGAATGTAATAAGTTCATAGAATGCATGATCGGTGTTCAGCACTACCACTCAAGTAACCGTCTGAAAATACCAAGGCATCAAATTCTTGACGTTCTTTTCGTTACATTCTCGGTATCAACAACAATTATGGACCACCACGCCACAAAGATCCTTTTCTGTTATGCTCCAAAACATTCCCATGACTAATTACTTCCATACAGGTACTGAAGCTACAGTAAGACCGTATTATACACTAGACATCTTATCCATGGTGCAAAGTGGATTGCATCTAAAACAGCATGCTCTGGTTGCCAACCAACTGATCATGTAGAGGACCACACTGCAGACCTTGATCTTGCAAACCCATCCCGTAAGTCATCCCAGGAGGCCGGCTTGGCGAATTGAAGGGCAAATTCGCAGCGCCGTGTTGCTTTGCGTTGGACTGGTTGCTGACCAAACAGGACTGCGATGGCGAAAGTGGCCGGTCATCCGTGAGGTTAACTGTGGTGATGTCGTGAATGCTCGATCTCCTCTTGTCCTTGCCACCAGAATTGAGCCTGATGTAGTACTTCTGCGCGTGGCTGGCCACCTGCGTAGGCGTCCTCGTCTGCACGAAGTTGCGCGATATGTTCCTCCAATCCCCCTTGCCATGCTTCTTCAGGCCTAAGAGGAACAACCTGAGCAAAAGAACAAAGCATGATGTTGTCCAGTAACTATTGATCAATTCTTGTTTTACCTTGGTTGAATTACACTAACTACAAAAACCTAAAGCCATCATACGTCAAGCTACACGACTGGGTTACATAGCTTAGATCCCAGTGGACAAAGAAAATTCCCCGGTATCAATGCGATTAATGTTGATAGTTGAACGACTGCAAGTTGCAAACTCTACCATGGCCATCAGATGATGTAAACTCAACTATCCAAGAGGGAAATCTCGCTAGTCTTCTACATGACGCAGAGCCATCGCTCTCACAAGTCAGAAGTCGTATACTCACTTGTGCTCCTCCTCGGTCCATGGCACGCCCTTCTTCCTCTCCTGCTCCGGTGTGCGGCCAGGGTGCCGTTTCCCGCAAGGTGCGCCGAACCGGTACCCGTGTCTGAAGCCCTCGGCGCCGTGGCTGCCACTGCCGTCGCACTGCAGGGTGAACGAGTTGGCGCCGCCGCCGCCATAGACCTGATAGGGCACCATGCCGGACTCGATCTGCTGGACGTCGACCTCGAGGTTCCTGAAGTGGCTGACAACCTCGCCAACCGTCCTGCCGGGGATGGCCCGCGCCACCTTCTCCCAGTCCGGGCAGCGCAGGTCGAGCCCGGCGAGCGCCCGCTCGAACTGCTTGTTCTCCTCCGGCGACCAGCTGCGCGGCGCCGCCAGGAACCAGTTGCCCCGCGAGGCATAGTGGTCCATCGGCGGTAGCACGTCCATATACGCCTCCCGCACCATCTTCGGTTCACTTGTCGTTCTTCTTGTCTCAGCTCAGCTCAAATCACTGTAGGAATCATGGACTCAAAGGTGAGATTTTTTTGAATCTCGGAAGAAGATAAGATTCGAAGAACACTGTGACAGCTCGGATTTTTTTTGTCCGAATGGGAACTGTCGCCGATGCAAATCAAATAAGATGAACATGGGATTGGAGGCAATACTGGGGAAAAGGTGGAAACTTTATGAGCAAAAATTGGAATCTATTGCGAAGGGCTCGACAACAAAACCTGATAAAGGAGGCACCTTGAAGAACAAATTAGATTGGATTCAAGAACACCTGTGAACTAACCCCCAAGCACAACCAAAATCGTGAATCATGTGACCCCAATATCACATCTCCTCTAACAATTTGACCAAAAAATAACCAAAAGAACCAAAATTTCACCTCAATAACACCGCCCGCAACCGCAAGAACATGAAAAAACACACATCACACTGAACACTGAATATCTCTAAGAAATCAATATTTCTGACCTCTTGTTGATCTCTCGAGGCAGCCTACTTCTTGGCACGAGGACAAAAGCGAACTGCCTCGGTTCTTGCTCAGCTTCTGTGAGGATTCTTTTCCGTTCCTCTCTCCAGCAAGCTTTCCCTGAGCACTAGAAAAGAGAGCAATCCAGAGGGAGGCAGGTTCTTGAGAGTGGCAGCCAGTGATTGGGCCGTGGCTAGGAGCTTGTGGCCGACTTTTGAACAATATATAGTACTGCTCGTGTACCCGTGTAGCCGTATGGCTAGCTAGGCCGCATATATGTGCGTGCGCGCGCATGCACACTTGGAGTTGTTCTTGGCTTCCCTCGCTTTTACCTCCACTAGACCACTACAACCTACTTTGCCCAAAATTCTCTCTGATTGGACCTCTTTTAATTTTATATTCTTTTTAGTTGGGTTTGGCCTAGATAAAAAATATCTCTTCTGATCATAAATACTTATCATATTTTATTTTTTATCTTCAACATGCAACATTAACTATTATATTCTATTAAAAATAGTTATAAAGTATTTTTTAAGATAAATCTATACTGTGATTTTATGTTTTCAAACTAAATATTTGAGAAAATATTTATAGCTAAAATTTTAAAAATTTGACTGGATCTTAATTAAAACAATAAGTATTTACAGCCAAAAAAGTATTTGTGCAACACTAGCTATTATCGACACAAAATGGTAAATGACACTTATTAAGCCCAAACGAATTGCTAAACATGTGCATGAGATGCGTGTCAATGCCTTCTCCTAGCTAGAGAGGTTTTGGTTGGGGAATGTTAGCTGTGTCTAAATTATAAATAGCAGCAACAATCTTTGTGTGGGATAGAAATGGTGATTAGAGGGGTGAATAGGTGTCTTATAAATTTCTTATAAAATAGATGATCTATTTCTTGTTCACCTAATGTTCAAGAAAAAAGTTTCAAAACAATATGACTCCACAGATGAAATAAAAATTATAGGCTCTATTCAAGACTATTTCATGTATCTTTGAACACAAAAGCTTGAAACTTAACAACTAACAAAGCAAAAAGATAGTCATTGAAAGAAGCAACTATCCAAGTTGATGGTCTAGAGATAAAGGAATTCAAACCCTCTTATATATATGAGTATATGAATATTTATGTTTCTAACAATAAGAAGAACAACTTCCTAAGGTTGAAAATCGTAGCTCAAAGACAAAAACGAAAATCAATAAGAAAATCACAACCAAAAAAGAAAAACTTATAAATTTGCAAGGGAACCAATAGAAAAACTAGAAGAAGAAAATTTAAGTATATGTAAAAATATAAACTTCATTACTCAAAGAGATCAATACTATTTTAAGTGGATTATAAGGATTTTTCTCTTAAAAATTCTCACATATTGCATAGATTAAGCACTCATCTTACTCTTCTCTAAAACCCTAACATTAGACTCTCAAATGGGTAACACAAGGGGATCAAGTGACTAGTTCAAACTCTCCCATAGCCCTACCCATTTATTTATAGGCTAAAAAAACTTAACCCCTGAGTTTTTTAGCTTGTTATCAAAATATCTCTCTTTTGTAGTATACTCCTACCTACCACTGATGGTATTTTAATATATTTTTTGCTTTATCCATTGAACAGCCACGACACCTTCACAAACTTAGCTTCGTCTCAACGTAACCTTCACGATAGTGTCACATATTCCTCTAATCCTTTCACGGTTTTGAGGCCCAACCGTGAAACCCTCTGCACGCTTCTCAAAACGTGACTCGTCACTTGCTTATACCTTAAGCAAGCGCTCTAATGTCAACACGTGTACTCTATCTTGCAATCCTAACCGCCGATAAGTTTCTCCTGCTTCCGATCTCTTGGGTCGTCTTATCATTTGTATCGGCATCTCTTTCACTTGACTTTGTCAACACACCATATTCATCCTCCGTTTCATACTTTGCTTGACCTCCATGTATACAATTAGGATCACCCTTGACTCCGCTCGACCTTCTTGATCGTTCAGCACCAAGCACTAACATAGCCCCGATCACCTACCATCGATCGTTAAGTTGCATTCGCCAACACACCATAAGACAAACAAACACATTTCTTTAACTCCAACTTCAGTTAATCCATAACCAAAATGCTCAAACAATCCAAAACTCAACAAAATAAATCGATAAACTTATCGATCAGTCATCGTATATAAACCAATGCATATTTTAATTTGATTTCTCACTTTGTTAATTTGATCTAGTTGCCTGTGGAGTTTTGATTAGTTGGAGCTTTGGAAGTGGTGGTGGAGTTGTGGCATGAATTGTTTTATTTGTGCATGAGAGATAAGGATGATTGGTTGCCGTTGACAAGTAGACATGGCTTTCAGGGTTTCATTCATCTGTTGCTATCAGCCGTTTGGTAACGCGCACACATGATTTGCTGGACAAGGATTGGGCGGTCATTCTTTTATTGCAAAAGCATTGCAGTTAGTGTGGTCCGTGCCGCTGGCAGCTGGTGTGAGTTTCTGCTTGGTATCTGAATTATCAGGTCTCAAACATTGAACAGAATGATTGGTGCTGCAAACCACGCCATCTCATCTGATGTAGCTCCCTGCGTGACTCTGCACCACTATGAGACCATGTTTCATTGTTCAAATTACTTAAATAGATCAAGTATCACTGAAATATATATATATAAGAATCAAAGATATTAGACCTAAAATGCACATATTCGAGCTCATCGAACTCTATCGAGGCTAATCTACTAAATCACGCAAAATATTGAAGAAATATTGTTAGTAGTGAAGCGATGGGTGTTGCAAAACCATGTCTTCAATGTGCTTCCGAATTTGTTCCCACTTTTCCGTTGAGCACTTAAGCAATTCCTTTAACTAAAATAGCTAGGCTACTCTATGTCACTAGCTAAATTGTGCTGACTTATTCTTCTAACTTGTGCCTGTTCTATTTCTCTTCCCATACGTTTTATTATTTCATGGCGCATGCTTGCTTGACTGAAAAACCAGATGAGATCGCCACAAAAGCAGGAGCAGGAACCATAAAAAAGACTGCGAAAGTACAACGGAAGCAGCGGAGCTTTCTGCATCTGATGAACATGCATGCCCACAGGACATGTCAAGATCTGCACCCCACATAGTAGCAAAAGAATGAACCGCACATGCATCTGAATTAAACAACAGCCTCGCTTTGAATTCAAGTAAGGCTGTCAGGAAGCTATTAGTACTACAAAATTTAATAGTACTGCTCACCTGGGAGCTCTGACCAATCATGAGTGTTCACGCAGCATGTCCAGGAGAAATGCTCTGGAAATTCGAAGGAAAGGGACTCGAATTTGAAAATGATGTACTCCTATCTCCGCTTGCTATTTGTCGCTCCAATTTTATCGGAAGTACTAAAGAGAAAATATTACGCTGCGGCTTCATAATAAGCCTTCCAATATATATATATAGACACACATATATACATATATACACATAGCGAGTTTATTCTGTATCTAGGTGCAACAGTGAACTACGTTGCGTCACTCTCAGTTGTTGCAGCCACCTTCACATCATCACAGTTACGACTAAAAAACTAGTAAGTTACGACGACACATATAGATAAGTTACGATCACATGATAAAAAGTATTGTAGTTTACTGCTGTGTCACCCCCAGTTACAACTAAGAAAATAGTCAGTTACGACAGCACAAATAGTTGAGTTATGATCATATGACAAAAAGTTAGTTACGATAGCAACTATACTGCTTTCTGGATCGTAATTAGGGTGTTCGCAGAGGTAAATCAATTGTGATTATAGTTACGACTAAGAAAATAGTCAGTTACGACATCATAGATAATTGAGTTACGATCACATGACAAAAATGTCAGTTAGAATAGCATCTATACTGCTTTTTAATCGTAACCGATGGCGTGCGCAAAAGTAACCTAGTTACAATCACATTAAAAAATGTATAATTACGACTAGATAAGGTACCAGTTACGACCATATATATTTGCAGTAACTGATCTATCTTGTGAATCGTAACTATACTGTTTTTTTAGTTATAACTGCAGGGTGGCGTAACAATAAACTCCAATACACCTAGGTATATAATAGATATATATACTGTATATTTTACTCACTAATTATTTTTTTAAGAGCAAACAGTTTTATTTGACTCACTAAATATTTAATTTAAACTGCGTCAACTGTACTAGCATATAACATTTAAGTAAATAATAAATCACAATTATTTATTCAAGAAAGCACAGTTACTTCTGCTGGGATGACTTCTTTTTTTTTAGGGGCTGTCGACTTGAGGTCTGAAAACACATGGGTTTGGGGTCAGAGAAACAACAGGGGTGCCGTTTTTCAAGGAGGAAACAAGGAGGAGTGGCTCTACCATGCACCATGGGCCACTCTGCCCCTATACGCAACTTGCGTTACTTGGGATTCCTCTCACCTCCTCTCCTGATTAGCTCGCACAATTGCACATTTGTACGACTCTCTTTGGGTCTTGGTGATCATTTGTTTATGCACTTGTGGCTCCCTTGAGATCTAAGAATGTGGCAAAGGGCTATTCCAACCATGGTTTATTCTGAAATAGTTGGTAAAGGTGTTGCTAGACTTTAAAGTCGATAAAGTGTCGCCCTAGCTTTCTTACTTCGGAGCATTACCATTGGCTGGCCCAAGCACTGGTGCCCTATATGTACTTGGGTTATGCCTAGTAACGAGTCTTTCATCACTAGTTGGTGTATTAACCTTTGTACAAGCGTTACTCGTATTCCAGTTAACATGCCCATATACTCTGTAATATCATGTAATAATTGAAAAAAATATAACTAAACTATGTACCTGAGGAGGTCGCTAGTTGGTGGGGTCGAGCTCGTTCCAGCCCCCGCTCCCCTTATCATGAATGACCTATTGGCGTTTATGGTCTTGTGCTCGTTCATCCCCAATTTTGGACGCCCTTCTTGCCAGACGACCCGTACCGTGTCTCCAACCTGTGGTCTTCTAATGTTCTAAACAAGTTGTTTCTTTTCCTGCTATACGTAAAAAAGTGATTGTTCTTTCTTTCAAAAAAAAATAAAGAGCGAAAGACCCTTTTTTGTCCTCCAGATGAACCTGCTCAAAGAGAGATTATATCTGGTTAGTTTCAGGGTACTCTTTTACCTGATTAAGGATCTTACCTTGCCGGTGGCTCTAGGTCATTCCGTAAAAAGAGGAAACGCACGGGACGGTTGGCGAACCATCCCGTCATGGAGGGGGACTTTCCGGATGGCCCTGTAGTTGCCAGGGCGGTTTTCCCCCAAGGCACACGGTCTAGAGTCTATCGTTAGGACCCAGCAATGTGAAGGTCTCTACAGCCCCCGGGCTTGTCTGGATCTTGCTTCATGGTGAACACCTCAAGGCAACCCGAGTCCTTGGAGCCAAGCTCGTCGGTTGCGGTGGATCCAGCTATGAGTAGTCCAAACACAGTACAGAAATTTACCAAGATGTGAAAAATGCGCCCCCTACCTGACGCACCAAATGTCAAGGGTTGCCCTGACAATGATACCGGGGTATACCTGACGACAGGCATGGGATCCGTTGACCTAGGGCCGTATGTCCTAGCTGCGTGTGTGTGATGAAGTCAAGAACACCGGGAGTTATCCAGGTTCTGACCTCTCTAGGATAATAGCTCTACATCATATATATTTTTTATATGGGTCTTAATAAACTAGATACACTTACCTTATTCCATGTCTCCCTCCCTTTATATATCTAGGCAGAGAACTTACATAGGGATCTATGGTAGACCTAGGTCTAGCTAATCCTTCTAACCTATGCCCATCATTAGAGCGAGTGGCCGTATTCCACTTGCCCTGTCGTTTTGCAGGGTTTGTGCCATTGCTCTCACGCCCGTTCCATCCTTATCGTTTGGTTTGCCATCTCGTGTCCCCACGCGTCGTCTGCACTCCTGCAAAACCTACTGCCACGCCTTGTCAAGCCATCCCGTAGTGTTTAATGCTACGGAACGGGACATGGTAAGCATGTGCTGGCCACGCCTAGATCTGCTCGGAAGGACGACCTAGGTAAGAGAAAACACTTGAGTGAAAAAGTATGTAATGGAATTAGAATGATTAGTCACATACCTGCCCCGCGACCAGAGAAAACTGGTTGTGGGGTTTCCCTCTAAGACTTGGGGACTCGTCGAAGAAACTGGTCACGTGGTCACTGGTTGGACGCGCCAGGGGACCATGCTCCTGCCTAACATAACGTGTAGAAAAGTCTTCTATTTGACCTCCATGGGTTCCCCTACCAGAGGACCCTATTATTCTTTACACCGACGTTGCCCATTTGCACCGGCCACGACTTTGTTCGCTGGAGGATGAGTCTCAAGAAGAAAAATACTTGAGTAGATATCAGTAAATGCGACTTAGACAAGTTAGGTCTGGACGCCCCGTGACCAGCAATGATCGTGGGATCACATTAAATTGTAAGAAGTCTGATCGCGCAAGTCTCGCGCTGGTCATGCGAGCCAAGGGCTAGTCGCGCGATGGGTTAGGATTCAGAGAATATCTCGCACAGGATGTCACACCCCCATGTGGCCTATTGGCCAAGATGTCATCTTATTCAATACTCCGACATCAATCAACACTTGAGAATTTACATGGTAAAAAAAAGTCATAAATACAAGATGAATCATTAGTGGGTGGAGCTGAAAGAAAATTGTTGAGGAGGGCAAACTATATACTAGGGATACAATAGAACTAGAGCAACATTATTGCATGCGAGCATATATATATATATATATATATATATATATATATATATATATATATATATATATATATATATATATATATATATATATATATATATATATATATATATATATATATACCTGTCGGTGTATCAGAAATCGGGGGTCCCTGAGTCCCGAGGCCAGGTCAGTCGTCCGCCACGCGTCACCATCCCGCGAGGTCCCTCCTGCGGGATGAGGAAAATCTAAGTTCCGGGAGAAAGTGCTCGGGGCCACAGCCTTTGGTCCCCGAGCACCCCAGTTCCCCGATGACCCGCAGAGTCCAAGTACCGGGAAGAAAGTGCTCGGGGAGGTGCCCGATCGCCCCCGAGCACCCTAGTCCTCCGACGACCAAAAGAGCTAAGTTCCGGGAGAGAGTGTTCAGGGTGGCACGTGGCAGCCCCCGAGCACTCGATTCCCCGAGGGGTCAGTGCAAAAGTGCTCGGGAGAAAGTGCTCGGGGTTGTACGTGGCGGCCCCCGAGCACTAGGTTCCCCGAAGGTTCATGCGAGAGTGCTCGGGAGAGAGTGCTCGGGGAGGTGAACCGTACCCCCGAGCACTCGGTGCCCCGACGACCCAGAAGGGCCCCCGAGGGGCCTGCCGATGAGGTGTCAACCAGTCAGAGGTCCGATGCCGCATTTAATGGGTGTGCGCGGCTTGACATCCCTAACTGCTCCCGCCGCAGTGTTAGTCCCTGCCATGCTTTGGCAGAGAAGCGTGGGGCCATTAATTGCACGGGTCCCGTCCCGTAACATCCGGTGTATCTCGGGATAACGTTGCCAGAATCAAGGCGTTCCGCCTGCCGCCCTGCCGTGGCAGAGGAACAAGACAGGGCGGGCACGCCGGGTGCCTCTGTGGCTGCCCGGTGGGCCCTCTCAACGGCGCCCGTCGCTAGGGCGTCCACAGTGACGAGTGACCAGACGCGCGCCGCGTTTTTCCACCGCCCCTGTCACTTCGCCCAGAGGAAATGATGACGCATTTCTCAGTTGTGGCATCTTGGAACTTGTGCCCCTTCCTTCCCGTTCGGGGTACGTCGCGGCCGGCGAGTGCATAAAAGGATCGGCATACAGAGAGATTGAGACATTGAAACACTGGAGGAGAGAACAATTGGAAAAAAGACAAGCCCAAGCAGTCGACCGTGCCACACTCAGACGAAAACATTGCAAGCAAGCCTGAGCAGAGCTAGAACAAGGAGCCTCAAGCTCTTAGTTAGACAATATATCCTTGTAACTAGATATATTTCTGAGGGATCCCCCTCAGGGTAAGTTATTGCATCCATATAAGAGTAGGGTATTACGCCCCCGTGCGGCCCGAATCTGTCTAAACTCCGGTGCATTTACTTCCCTTTGCACTAGGTCGATCATCCCCCACCACCGGCCGTTGCATTTACTTCCACTTCCATTTATTTCTCCGACGAACTTATTTAGGATCATCCCCCCGACCGAATCTTTAAAAAGGAGTCTCTCGGGATCCCTGCGACAGGAGTTAATCCTTCGACAGTACCATAAATAAAGCTTATGATGGCCGATTTGGTACATGGGAACTTAAGAACAATTTTAATTCGTAACAACCTGGCTAAAATACGAGGGAATCTAGAAGATAAACAATATTGCATTTCACCGACAGGGTTTGTATGTCATTTAAAAACCGCCAGGTCACCTATTTAACAAAAAAACTAAAAAGGAAAAAATGCAAACCCCTCCCCAAAAAGTCACTTGATTTTTACTTCTCCCAGAAATTGTTTTGTTGCGAAAAAAACCTAAAGTTTCGGCTTTGTTGTAAAAGCACCTCAAAAAATTCGTTTTTTAAAAAAAATCACAAAAAATTCTAAAAAAAAAAATTAGAGACAATTCTAAGACCTTTTGTGAATTTTTTTTCAAAAATAATATCCTTTGCATCATATTTCATGAAGAGAAAGTTTGAAAAAAAAAGAAAAACGTGCAACTCATTTATTAATTCGAGTTAAATGCATAATTAATTATTTACTAATCTAAAAATCATGAAACAAATTGTTTAGTCTTCTTACATGATCCTCTATCTTCTAAAAATACATGAAATCTTAAAATAGTTATTGTAACATACATGATTGAGTAAATATGTTGCAGATAGATTAATTCATAACTAATCCATAACATCTCCAAAATTAGTGAAACCACTTTTATTAGTTTACTTAAACAATGATTTGTGTAGAAAAAATAATGGTAGACATGAAAAAAAGTTAAAATAACATGAGTTAATAAATGAGTTGCACATATTTCTTTTTTTTCCCAAACTTTCTCTTCATGAAATATGATGCAAAAGATAATATTTTTGAAAAAAAAATCACAAAAGGTCTTAGAATTGTCTATAGTTTTTTAAGAATTTTTTTGATTTTTTTAACTTTGGGGGGTTGCAACAAACCAAACTTTTGGAGATTTTTTTGCAACAAAATAATTTCTAGAGGAAAATCAAAATCCAATAGATTTTTAGAGGTTTTTACATTTTTTTCCAACTAAAAAACAGCACCTACGTACTTTCGGCTGGCCACATGACAAAAAACCCGGCTGCACACATAAACTATGACACCGGTCAGCATGTAATCGAATCTAGCCTCTCTTTTCTTTTGGCCGGAATTGGCGTCAGACCATCAATCGATGAATCGAGATGTCCAACGGTTCAATAGGCGACACGAGTTTTAAAGGTCAGTTTTTTTTTTTTTTTTTTTTGGAGGCTGCACGATGGAATCTACCAGTCAAAGGAGTATTTGGTTTGAGTGATCTATCAGAAGGTGACAGGAATGGCAGCTAGCCTGCAGTTCAGTGTGCTACAGTACTCAAAGGGAGGATTGAAGCAGCAGCAGCCACATGACACCAGAATCTTCCATGCAACAGTGTCTCCAGCAGTGAGTGGTTCTTCTTTTGCACTCCAACTTGCAAAGTGAGAGGGAGGCGGGACACAGAAAAGCACGAGCACCTACAAAAGTTTTGGGTTTTGAGTAATGTTGTATATGAAAAAAATTTGTTTAAAAATCAGCGATTTTCGGTCCTACCGGTCACCTATGTTATTTGTGGTACTGGCCAAAATTTATCGAAATTATTCAAATTTAGCTAAAATTTGACTGAAATTGGAACAAAAACTTCCAAATTTTGATCGAAATTGTTTTACTCATGCCCTCCGATTTTTTAAATCCAAATTTTTTTTCCATGCTGCTGTCACAAGGATCTGCCCCATATCTATGGATGCCTTTCTGAAGAAGGCAAAGAACAGGACCAAAAGGAAGAAGGAAAAGATTTGCAAAGCTGATGGTAAACAAGACAAAGAAAATATAAGATGCCAAGGTAGTGGAATTCTGATTCAATTCCAATCTCATATTTGGTGGAACTAGCATCATCAATAGAAGATGCCACATAGGACTGAATTGCACACGGACAATCCACAGACCTAAAAAAATATTTTTCCAATAAAAATAATGAGTCTGCAATCAAGAAAAGGTTGACTAGATGAGCAAGACGTGTAATGCTGAATGACTAATTGCAAACTCATTTTCGTTTATCCAAGAAAATAAAACTCATCCAAACATAGATGGGGAGGGCACCAATAGGTAAATTGTTGATTACTATGGATAAATATGTCTGAATCACAGCATGATCTGAAAACCCTCAATAGAAGGCATCATCCTTAAATCAGATGGTCATGAAGGTTCACAAATACATCAGCTGACCAGAAGAATCTAGAATTCAATTTCGATAATCCACCTGAAAGAAATGCTGTTTCCATGCTTGAATTCAACTTCATAGAATGCATTATCTGTGTTCATCACTACCACTCAAGTAACCGTCTGAAAATACCAAGGCATCAAATTCTTGTCGTTCTTTTGGTTACATTCTCGGTATCACCAACAATTATGGACCACCATGCCACAAAGATCCTTTTCTGTTATTCTCCGAAAAATGCTCATGACTAATTACTTCAAAGTAAAAATAGAAAAATAGATAACATACATTGGTGTATTTATCAAAATAGGTAATAGATAGGTGTATTTGCAAATCTAGCACTTATATTCGGCACCTGAAAATCTAAAAATCCAATTTCGGGACCTGAAACACCAAAAAAAAAAAAAGACTAGCCCCAGGTGCCGAATACAACACTGCTCACCCGTATTCGGTCGTCCATGGCGTGGTTGGCGCAGAGCGACTGTGACATGTCCCCTTGCATTAATCACTACGGGACGGCATGACAGACGTGGCCATAGTTCTTTTGCAAGTGCATAGGCGGCGCGTGGGGATGGGACATGACAGTCCGGGCGAACAGGATGACGCAGGCGGTGGAGCGATAGGGCATGCTCTGTGGCACGGTAGAGCAAATCGGATATGTCTGCTCTTAATAATGATGGACCTAGGTGAGAAGCTCTAGCTAGGCTTGAGTCTATGTCTTAACTCACGTGTAAGTCATCTCTCCCTCTGATATATAAAGGGAGGAGTACCAGACTTGTAGAGGGGAGGGTTTTTTTGGCCCAACAAGTAGAAGGCTGGGCAAGAACATCATCTGTAACTGGCTTAGACCACAAAAAAAAGACTACACAGGATGTAGGGCTATTACCCGGAGGGGGTCTGAACCTGGATAAACCCCAGTGTCTTGAGTTGCATATACACAGTCAGATTCAACATACGCATTCCGAACAAAGATCACGCACCCACTGTCCAACATACCCTGGAATCACTGTCAGGGATTACCCTCGATATTTGACGCGCCAAGTAGGGGGGCGCATTTCCGAATTCAGGATTCAAATTGTTGTAAGGTGTTCTTCGTTGGGTACGACCCAGACGGAGCCGATATGTCCCAAACTCAGGACATCGGATCAAGATCTGAAGGCCCCTTCCCAGACCAAGTCCAGGTTGAAGTTAAAGTCACGGATGCGGTAGCACCGAAAGATATACTCCGCGGTTGCTTTCACCGCCTGCGAAAGGTCATCTACCCCTCTCAACGCCAGGGTGGTAGGGAGCTTAGAGAAGTGCTCCGCAAGGACCCGGAGGGCGTAGGCCCAGGCTTGGGTGGTGCGGCCATCCTTCGGCTCGATCACCCCCAACCCGAGGCTACCCAGCGGATCCGCCAGCGCTTCGGAGGCTTCCCGGAGGATGTTGAGGGTAGTGAGCTCTTCATCCTTGGGCTAGGAGCACTCGGCGGCTAGCGCGGCTTTCTCTTGGGATAGCTCGCCGCACCTCCTCCGCATCTCGGCTAGCTACTTCTCCAGCTTGGTGCATCTAATGGTCGCCGTCTCCTTCTCTTCGACCAGCTTGCGGACGATGACCGGGAAATGGCCAACCCACGAGAGCAAGTCAGGAATCAAAACAGACTCCTCGACCAAGCCCGTGGGGCCTGGAGCCACGGTCGATACGCCGAGGGGCAAAGCCAACACTGGCAGGGGCATCGGGGCATTAGGCCGGGGCACTGTCGGGGGGTGGTCACGATGGTCGCCGAGGGCCTACGACAAACTAGCAAAGTTGCCGAATCAAGAAGAAAAGAGTTCTTTAAAGTATCCACAACTGCCCAGAAAGGCCTACCTCTGCGACGGAGAACGAAGCACTAGCTTGGACCTCACAAACCCGCCAGATCAGCCGATCAGAGAGGACAACCCCACGAGTGGGCCGCTGGTGCTTGGGGTCTCGCAGGAACGTTTCAACGCCCCCGCATCCAACGATCCTTCCACCGCCCTCTTCCCGCGCTGTGCAGACGCTAGGTCCCCGGTGCCAGTGTCGGACTGCGCTTGGCCAGGACGGATCTGGTCGCGGGGCACCGGGTCGGTCTCGGATTGGTCGCTGGGCGTCGGGTAGGTTCTGGACCGGTCACGGGGCGCTGAGTCTAACACGGACTGGTCGCAGGGCACCGGGTCGGTCCCAGACTGGCCGTGAGGCGCCGGGTCGGTCCCGGTCGGGCCGCAGGATGCCGGGTCAGTCCTGGACCGGTCGCGTGGCACTTGGTCGGCGTCCTACTAATCGGCACCACTAACGGGGCCACCACCGTCGACCATCATCGGGCCCTGCAGAGGTTGGCCGCCCCCCGGCCCATTTAGGTGCGAAGCGCAACTAGGACGATGGACGTCCAAGGCGAGGGCAGACGCTTCCTGTTTGATCTCCCGAAGGGCCTCGTCGACCTCGTCGATTATTAGCCTCAGGGCATTGACCTCGGGAAGATGCTGAAGATAGCACGAAAATAATACTTTGGCTAAGAAAAAAACTTGGAATAGGGAATTTAGGGAAAATATCAAACATACCAGCCTAACCCGCGCCCTATCCACCGAAAGGAGCTCGTATAGAGGGATGCACGGAGGGCCTCCTTTCCTGGCGGTCGTCGCCATCATCGATCTGACCCGCAGATCGATGACCTCGTCGGAAAGATCTAAAAATAATAATGGTAAAACACCACTCGATCAAGCCTCCCGAGGCAAGGAGATGGTTGTAACATTACCTGCGGAACTCTCCCGGGTATCATCGTCGCTCTCGGTATACAGGTAGGCCGGGTGCGCCCTTCGCCATAAAGGCCAGAGCCGGTGCTTGATGAAGTCGCGCACGACATCCGACCCCGACAGATCGGCTTTCGCTAGCCCTCTAACCTGGTCGACGAGGGATAGTAGCTCGGCGATCGATGTGGGAGAGCTCACCCATCTCCCTGCAAGACGTGCTGGCACTTCGGGCATACGAAGGCTGTCGAGGGTGTCATCGGTCGTAAGGTAGAACCACTCCTCCCTCCAGCCCGACCACGATGATTTTAGGTTCATCTTCAAGTAGGAGCTGGTGACATCGTCTTGGAGATGGAAACCGCAGCTCCTGGTGGCCGGCCCTGGCTGGAGCCGGGCCACATAGAAAAATCTAAAGAGATCGAGACATGGCTCGACCCCTATGAAGTTCTCGCACATATGAGCAAATATTCTCAGCATGATGATGGAGTTGGGGTTTAAATGAAGATGGCAGATGTTGTAGAAGGAGATGACGGTGCAGAAGAACTCGGAGAAAGAGGGGATGAGACCGACAAAGAAAAATGAAGCAAAGATTATAATCTCCCCTTGGCGGGGAGCAGGAACATCTCCCCCAGAGTGGTACCTGGAGGACAAAGGGCGCGGAAGCAGACGATTCTCGTATATCTGCTTCAGCTTCGTAGCGGTGCATTTAGACTTGGGGAAATTGGCCTCCTTTCCGGTGCGCGGCGCCATGAGGATGCGGTGGTGGTTGTTTGAAAGGCTTCGGTGAGGGCTGGAGGTGTAGGTCTCTAGCGTAAGAGCTCGGGTGATAGAGATATTTCTTGGGCTTTCCGTCCTCCCATTTATAGGATCAACTCGGTTCCGCCGCACTGGCTCCTAAGGATCCGTCTGGGGAACCAAAATTCCCTTGTAATCCAGCGCTCGTTATGGTTTCTCTCTCCCACTATCCTTTTTCTATGGACGGTTAACCTCTCCTCGGGATGCGGTTTTTTGGGGTGACCATGAGAATGGACCGTATCACTGACCACCCCCCGGGTGAACTCATGTTCACCTAGGGCCCAAGTGTTTTGACCAAGTCCAACCACGATCATCTGACAAACTGTTCAGTCTACCGCATTTGCAAATGAGCTTGGGGTCTACTGTTAGTGTAAAGAATAGTGGGTCCCTCGCGAGCGGATCCACGCCGGTAAGATATCAACAGGTGCCGCATGTCACGTTTTGTTCGAAACCGTGGTTCTCCCGCACGACCAGTCAGCAACCGCGAGACCAGCTAGCGACCACGCAACCATACTCTTCGACCAAGCTCCGCGATCGGTCCCCAGGTCACAGGAGTAAACCCCGTGACCAGTCTCATCTGGTCGCGGGGCAGGTATGTGTCCAAACGGTCTAATCACAATAAATGCCTTTTCATTTGAGTAGTTCTCTTCCTCAGGTCCCCTTTCCGATCGTCCACTACGTAGTCAGCGTAGAGCGGCCGTGACCCATACCGTAGCATTAATCACTACGAGACGACATGACAGGCGTGCAGGTGTTCTTTTGCATGTGCACAGGCGGCACGTGGGGACGGGACAAGACAGTCCGGGCGACCGGGATGATGCAGGCGGTGGAGCGATGGGACAGACTCTGTGCGCTGTAGAGCAAATGGGATACGTCCACTCTTAATAATGATGTGCCTAGGTGAGAAGCTCTAGCTAGGCTTGAGTCTATGTCTTTTCTCACGTGTAACTCCTCTCTCCCTCTGATATATAAAGGGATGAGTATCAGGCTTGTAGATGGGAGGGTTTTTTTGGGCCCAACAAGTAGAAGGTTGGGCAAGAACATCATCTGTAACTGGCTTAGACCATAAGAAGAAGAATACACAGGATGTAGGGCTATTACCCGGAGGGGGGGTCTGAACCTGGATAAACCCCGGTGTCTTGAGTTGCACATACACAGCCAAGTCCAACATACGCATTCCGAACAAAGATCACGCGCCCACTGTCCAAACATACCCAGAATCACTGTCAGGGATTACCCTCGATAAAGCCTTAGTGCGACTGACCCTCTCCCGCTTCCTTTACCTATCATCCTCACGAGATTCAGCCGCGGTGCGCTCCTCCGCTGCCCTCCTCATGCTCTCTTCCTCCTGACGCTTAAGCCGTAGTTCATCCTGCTGTTGCTCGTACTCCCGGCGTTCGTACGCTTTCCTCATTCACCGCATGCTCATTTGGACACACTGCTTCTGGTTGTCACTTTGCTCCATATCTAGCCATTCCATGAAGTCACATAGAGGTGGAGGAGACTAGACAAATGAAAGAACATGAGAGATTAGTAAGATAGTGCGTGAAATCACAGGGAAAGTACCACATGAGTGATGTATATCGCTATAATGGTGGAAACTCGTATGGTCCATGTTGAGGCTTATCGTACTGGTAGTTAGCACATATGAAGAAGCGTAGACCATATGTGTAGGAGATGTCCTGGAACTAGCGAAGCCTACAAGGTTCGTCACAGAAGCATATCGGCGGTTCGACCACTGATGGATAGAAATCCCCCTATGTTTCTTGGATGCGCTTGGTAGAGCTGAGTAAGATATTGCAGTTGATAGAGCTGAGGATGGACTAGTCTATCCATGGATGAGGATAGAGTTATTTATAGTGGCTAGGGGCTGTTGCATGGATTGAGTGCATGAGTATGGCTAGGGGTTGGAGAATAGGATTCCATGTGAAAGCTGGAAAAGTTTCGTCACTGATGCTTTGCAGAGATTCCTTGTGAAAGCGGTTGCTTGGTGTGGTCATTTCATTCTGCAAAAGTTCAGCATAAGTTATTGTTGCCTCTGCATGGAGGCATGGATTCCTATGGAAGTTGAGTCGTGTAGTCACTTCATGTCTATTGCATGACTCACGACAGAGGAGTTGTCATTTCATAGTTAAAGCTACGTCGTGTGGTCACTTCCTGTCTAAAGATTGACTCACGATAAAGATGTTGTCATTTCATAATTAAAGCTACGTCGTGTAGTCACTTCCTGTCTAAAGAGTGACTCACAATAGAGGTGTTGTAATTTTATGGTGAAAGCTGAGTCGTATCGTCACTTCGTGTCTAAATGGTGTCTCATTATAGGGGTGTTGTCTTTTAATGCTTAAAACTCTGTCGTATGGTTATTACAAACATTAGATAATTCAAAGTTATGTGCCAAAATTATTTGACAAATATTAGATAAATTAGAAGTAATTACAACAACAATAACAATGAATGAGACATAATATGGCTAACTATTACATTGTAGTGAATAGTACATGTGTCATAAAGAATTACAAGTACACTGAATAACAGTATTGCCTCTTCAACAACGACGATGACGCACGCAGTCCCCAGGAGTGTAATCGTCTGGTGGGTGTGTGGCCCTCATCCTAGCAGCCTGCGCTGGCCCCTGCCTCGTGTCCCCTTGACCGTCATCATCATCGTCCCACCCTGTGTGACCCGCACCGAATGTGTATCTAGACCCTCTAACTCGGTCTTGCATGTACTATGATGACGGATCCTCATACGGAAGTGTTGACGCCTCTACAACGTGCTCCGACGGAGTCCGGAGTCCTGAAGGCTCAGCTTGTTGGTACCACTATGAACCCCCAGGTACATCGGGATATTAGGGATACTGTTCGCTGAGGAGATCGGTGAAGCTTGTGGCCTACATTGCAGCAGTCCAATCAAAATCATGTGCACCGCTCTAGCTAGATGTCTTCATGATGCATTGAAGCTACAGATGGAGGTGTCATCGTAGTATGAAGAGGTTGTGTCCACTGGGGGCCCTGTGAACCTAGTGTACACTGCTTGGGCTCAAGTGCCTGCGTGCACTCCTCAGCCTTAGCACCGGAACGTGACACGTGATGTTCTGAAGTCGAAGGTGCCTCTCGCGACTGTGCATGAACGGGTTTGTCATGAGCACTGGGCGAGGGCCTGCTGTGGGAGGCACAGGACGGGTCCATTGCTGGTACGTCATACCCCCTCCAACGCGGGTCACAACCACCTAGATCACGTATAGCAAATAGGAAATATGACCCTCTCGTCCGCATGTATTCGCGGAGAGGGTTTCGATACCTCCGCGTTGATGACTCGCTTGGTTCCCCACAAGCTTGCTCCCCCTGTGTATGCATTGCATACGCCTCTTTGGTTTGTATGAGATGAGAGACATGTTAGTAATATGGAGGTTTAACCAATTAAAATCATTATAAGTACTACATCACCTACCACAACATGAGGAAAGCGGGCAGGATTCTCGGGGAACTGTCTGGGGCCCGGCTCCATAATTCCGCTGAGTAAGGTGGCACGCTGCGCGGACGGTACCATGAAAGGTACTCCCAGTAGGTGCTATCATCGTATTGTTCAACTGGAACAACGACATCCACCGCGGCTGACTCGATCCACCTCTGTATGTGCTCGGCATTCACGAATGCCCAGTCCCGCATGCCTCCGGCCCCCTGTGCGCTCCTCCTGTACGTGATATACACAGTTATAATATATTAATATTGATCACCTTATGCACTAATGCTATCTACAATAACACACTTACTCGTGCGCCCGACCGACGTCTCGTGTGGGAGATACTAGCATCACCTGTCAATACACGAACTGCCTCTATACATGCTCAGAAGAATATACTTCCACATTGTTCATGTACAACAATAAGCCTCTAGTCATCCATAAGCCTGAGTCACACCAACAACACGATGTGATGAGCCCGTCAGTCGCAATTTCGGCCACTCGTGCCATACGCCATGGATCTCACTCCATGAGATATACGCTAAGGACGTCCAATCACTGATCACATGGGAGTAGCTACCATGGTCTTGTTGCTAACTCCATCTCCGCCTAGCATGCATCCACCAATACCCTATCGTAGGTCACATGTCATCTGTAATGTCATCAGAGATGGGGACTGGATAGTAGCTCTTGAGCCCTAAGACCGACAAACCGGGAGGTACTCCCAGTTCCATAGCTATAAGAGGTGTAGGCAGACTATTACAGATCCTTTCTTTGTTGATCGCTAGGTTGCATCACACAATCCTCTGTAGGTAGCAGCCAGCATAGCAAATCCCCAACTGTAAGATGCCGGCTTATAAGGATGTGAAGCGACCTAACTCGCTAACCATACAATATAGGGAACGACATAATCTTCTGCCATGTTGCAGAACATGATGCTTTCTAGCAGGACGTACAAGTACATCTCATAGTGCTATATTACTGTAGCCTCATCGGCATCCAGTGGGCATGGACCGAACTATGATAGCCTATGAATTCAGGACATGGAGAGACCAATATCTTTCTTGTCCTATGGCACACCAAACCTACAAGATGCAGATTATCATTGAAACTTGAATAGCTATACAATATCTGAATTGCAGTACATAAAATATAATTGCCTGCCCTCAACATAACCCTTCCACTGTTTCTTTGCTGGTCACGAAACTACTAACGGGGCACCCCTGATTGGCAGCCCAGTTAGCATGACCACATCTCTCAATGTTACAGTCACCTTGCCAAAAGGAAAGTAGAACGTGTGCGTCTTAGGACGCCACCGGTCGACGAGACCTGTGAGTAGTGGTTCCTCAATTAGCGGGAGAGGTATCCTGCCACCACCCTCCATGGGAGCTTCGGCCATCATGAGAGCGAAAGGTAGTAAACCTGCCGTGCGAGTGGCTCGTGGAATCTAGGGTCCAACTCCTTAATCATGTGGACACTCCGGACTCGCAACGGAAGCGACTGTTAAAGGTATCTAATACATGTACTGTGTTAGTAGAAAATTATGTTAGCAATTAAAAAACACATATATTTGTGGTACCTACTGCCCTGTGAAAATCATCCGTCCTCTATGATTCTCGTCGTACCGCTGCTGAAGAAATTCGGGAAGACCAGCATGAGCAATGATAATGATTGCAAGCTTTATGGTTCAATAAGTAGGTGAACAATAAATATGAATATAATACAAGCTTCATGGTTCAATAAATAGGTGAATAAAAAAAGAATATACTACACTCTTCATGGTTAAATAAGTATGTGAATAACAAATTAGAATATGTTACAAGTTTCATGGTTCAATAAAATACAACAACTCTAAAACACTACAGTTTGATAGTGCATGATAGTTTACTGCCGAGTCGGGTATATCCTTCTGTCATGGCTAGATTGTTTGCAAAGTTTGCACTTACGTAGGCCGTAAACAACATTTGCTTCATCCATGGCACATTCCAGCCTCGTGGATCTAAGCCTTCTAGGATCTGTGCGTTGTGCTCGGAGATAAGGTATCCACGTAGCCCCTTATTTGCATAAGACAGGGTTCAATATGTAATTTAAATTCTAAGCGCTAACCTGACATCATGAGTGTCATGGATTAGAGCCTAACGCTTTGTGAGCGTCATGGATTAGAGCCCAACGCTATGTCATCTTCAACGTACAATTTTGACCATTATTATCCATTAGAATTTAGTTATAATATCTAATAAGAATATTATGAAAATATTTTTCAAGATAAATCTATACCTGTATTTTTTATGTTTTCAAACTAAATATTTTGTAAGATATTTATAATTAAAATTTTAAAAATTTAAACAAATCTTAGTTAAAAGAATAAGTTTTTATGACCGGACTATTTGTGCAACGATGGCTATTGTCGATAGCAAATGGTAAAGGACAATTATTAAGTCCAAATGAATTGCTAAACATGCGTATGAGATGCGTGGCAGTGCCTTCTCCTAGCTAGAGAGGTTTTGGTTGGCGAACGTTAGCTGTGTCTAAATTATAAATAACAGCAAAAATATTTGTTAATTTGATCTAGTTACCTGTTTTGATTAGTTGGAGCTTTGGAAGTGGTGGAGTTGTGGCATGAATTGTTTTATTTGTGCATGAGAGATAGAGATGATTGGTTGCCGTTGACAAGTAGCCATGGCTTTCAGGGTTTCATTCATCTGTTGCTATCAGCCGTTTGGTAACGCGCACACATGATTTGCTGGACAAGGATTGGGCGGTCATTCTTTTATTGCAAAAGCATTGCAGTAAGTGTGGTCCGTGCTGCTGGCAGCTGGGTGTGAGTTCCTGCTTGGTTTATCTGAATTTTGTAAGATCTCGAATATTAAACAGAATGATTGGTGCTGTAAATCACGCCATCTCATCTGATGTAGCTTCCTGCGTGCATCTGCACCACTATAAGACTATGTTTCCTTGTTCAAATTACTTAAATAGATCAAGTATCACTGAAAATATATAAATTAAAAAAAACATTTGAATCAAAGATATTGGACCTGAAATGCACATATTCGAGCAAATCGACTCTAATATACTAAGTTACGCAAGGTGTTGCAATATTGTTAGTAGTGAAGCGATGGGTATCGCAAAGCCATGTCATCAATTTGCTTTTCAAATTTTTTTTCTGAGAAATCAAGTTGAAATATGTTTTGATTTATATGGGATAAATGATCGATAATGTTGTTGATTTTGTTTGAGGATTTTAGGATTGCATGAGTAGGTATATGTATTACAATTATGATCATAACTAAACAAAGTTGTAAAGAAAAATGGAGTTGACGTTTTTGTCTATGAGTCCAGAAAAATATACACACCGAATGATCCGGTGCTGGAATATTTGAACTAGTCGGATGGTTTAGTACTCAGGAAGTTTTCACGCCGGAGCATTTCAAGCTGAGGCAAAAATTGAAGTGAACACCGTAAGGTCTGACGATGGAGTGATGTGAATGTTGGAGCTTTTCTTGCATAGAGGTTACAAACTTGCTCTGGTAGACTTGTACTTTTCGGATGGTCCAACACCCAAAGGGATGAACGTCGGAGCATTTCTTGGAGAAAGGTTACAAGGTGGCTGGTCTGGAGAAGAAGTACACGCCGGATGGTCCGTGATGAGATGATGAACACAATGCATCATTTCTTGCAGGGAGGTTGCAAGATGACGTGTCTATTGGATTGAACATGCTAGATGATGCGGCGTTGAGGAGGTGACAATGCCGAAACATCTGGTGTTCATGTTTTCTGTGTGATATCTCTTTCAACAGAGATTTTGATTTCTTCTATTTAGAGATGAAGTTTATGTGTGCTTATCTTGTATTATGTAGGTGATAGATGCAACTTCAAGATCGACGGTGGGATGATCGAGGTTAAGTAGAGTGCTTTTATGCTGGATGATCAAGGAGACCGGCGAAGTTAAGGGTGATCTTAGCTGTGCACATAAAGGTCAAGCAAAACATGAGAAGATGGATGAAGATAATATATTGAAAAAATCAAGCGAAGGAGGTGCCGATGCAAGTGACAAGGCGACCTAAGGGATCAAGAGCGAGATAGACTTACCAGTAGTCAACATCGAAAGATAGAGTACATGTGTCAATATTGGGATGCTTGCTTGATATGAAAGCAAGTGGCAGTGAGTTACGCTTTAAAAGCGTGCGAGGCGGTTTCACGGTTTAGCCTCAAAGCCGTAGAAGGATGGAGTGCATATGATATCATCGCGAAGCTTGCATTAAGACAAAACTAGGTCATAAAAAAGCCATAGCTGTTCGATAGACGGAGCAAAAAATAGACAAAAATACCTCGATGTTAGGTAGAAGGTCATTGAAAGAGAATAGTATTCTGGGAACAAGTAAGTTTAAGGGTTAAGTAACCTTCATAGGCTTATAAATAGAGGCGTAGGGCTGTGTGAGAGGTGCAAGCCAGCCATATGAGTTTGTATGCTAGGGTTTTAGAAGAAATGATATGAGAGTTTAGCATATGTAATATGTGAGAAGTTTTTGTGAGGAAACTACCTTGTAATCTATCAAAAAGAGGGCTAACATTTGCAAGAAATAAAGTGCTTATTTCCTCTGATGCTTATGTTCATCTCATTCTCGTTTTCTTCTATTGGCTCCTTTATTTTATTGTGAGTTTTTTGTTGTTGTAGTTTTCGTTTTGGTTGATGAGCTGAGATTTTTTCACTTTGAGAAGTTGTTATTCTTATTGCTAGAGGCATAAAATTCACATTCAAAATTGGTCTTGAATTCTTTTGCTTCTAGATTATCAACTTAGAGAATTTCTTCTTCCGATGATCTTTTCAATTGGTTCAAAGGTTTCTTCATTCTAATTACTATATTTTGTGGCAATGACCTATGTAATTAGTTTTAATGAAACCTAGAGTTCGTGTATATTCATGAGAGCCATATGTTTTTTAAAAAATTTACACAACAATTTGTCTCTCTCCGATTTTTGCTTTCGCGTTTGATTTTAAGTGTGTTGGGTGATGAAAATAGGAAAATATCATCCATTTTTTTAAAAAATTAATAAAACATCTATTCACTTTTCTAATCACTATTCTTAGTCCTATATATTCCCACTGTTTCATTGAGCACTTAAGCACTTCCTTATAGTAAAGTAGCTAGGCCACTCTACGTCACTAGCTAAATTGCGCTGATTTATTATTCTAACTTGTGCCTGTACTATTTCACTTCCATACGTTTTATTATTTCATGCGCATGGTTGCTTGAGTGCAAAACCAGATGAGATCGCCACAAAAGCAGGAGCAGGAACCATAAAAAAGACTGCGAAAGTACAACGGAAACAGCGAGCTTTCTACATCTGATGAACATGCCCACAGGACATGTCAAGATCATCTGCACATGCATCTGAATTAAACCACAGCCTCGCTTTGAATTCAAGTAAGGCTGTCAGGAAGCTATTAGTGGTACAAAGTTTAATACTACTCACCTGGGAGCTCTGGCCAATCATGAGTGTTCGTTCACGCAGCATGTCCAGGAGAAATGCTGTGGAAACTCGAAGGAAAGGGACACGAATTTGAAAATGATATACTCCTATCTCCGCGTGCTATGTGTTGCTTCAATTTTATCGGATATACGAAAGAGACTAAATATTACACTGCAGCTTTATAATTAGCCTTTCAATATTATTGAAAAAATTGAGCATAAAAGGGGACATCTCTTGATATTTTATTAAAAGTATGACACGTCTTGAATACGGGTTGGCTCAGTAAGATCACGTGAAAGGCTTGATAGCCTTTCAAAATTATTAACAAATATATCTGTTTTTTTCTCTAATAGAAAACACGGTGATGGTTATAAGGAACAGAAATAATCGCTTCATCTGCTTGATGACTTGTGGTTATTCCATTATGCTCATCTTTTATGAACTACTATGCTGGTGTATACAAAAGAAACTTAAATTCTACGTATTCCATACCCTTCAAAAAGAAAATTTGGGATGCAAGTTTCCCCATATATATTATATCAACTATAACACCCTGCTTCCAAAATACGCTTATATCTTAACCCACATGTGAAACGAGTTTATATACGTATAGTATATCTTTTATATCTTTGTTCTCGTTTTATGTAAAAGAGTTAAATTTAATATGCTATATTTAGAGTATAAAAACTTATAAACTAATCCTAACATATCAAAACTACTCAGATAATATTAAACCCACCATTTGGTTCACATACAAAAACTGACAGGAACATCGAAGCAAAAAGAATATTCCATCAAAATTCCGAACGAGCTCCTCCGCTTGTATCAGCGTCAGTGACTCTCACACCAGAGCGATGACTGGTTGGATGAACAGTACCCGCCCATATTCAAATTTTTTTTCACTCTTTCTCTATTTGGACAGTGGGTTGTGTACTCTAAAAATGATGAAACTTTTCCTATAAATTATATAGTTCATGATGAATACTTTTTAAAAGTATTCACTCAATATCTCTTGTAGATTTCGAAATAAAAATCTCCAAAGAGGACTACTCCTAGAAACTCTAGTAATTTTTAAGGTCTTAAAGAAATTTCCAAAAATCTGAAAAAAAAAATCTTTAATATTTCTCTCATGTGGTGTATAACTTCTAAAATTATTTTAACACTAGGTTATTTGGTGAAAAAGTAAGTTCCTTTACAATGCTTCATTTATATGCATTTTTTCATGTCATGTGATATTCTCTTTTTAATTCAATTTAAATTCAAATATGCACAAATTCATACAAACGCTTATAGAATGCATATAAATATGAATGTGTATAAATTAGGGTGTTCACCAAAAAATCATCACAATCAACTCAGCTCATCCCATCTATCAAACCAAATAGAAAATTAACTTATCGCATCCATCCCAATCAAACAGAAAATTGTATCATCTCATCTATAAAAACATAAATAAATATATCCTATCTAATCTTATCCTCCAATCAAATACACCTAAGACTATATGGGCCGAAACTAGAAACATCAATGGTCTAAGATATTACATCACCTATATCAATAACCAGGGCTGATCAAATCAGAATCGCCACTGACTCAATTTTTTCTATGAAATATATATTTGCATCTGACCTTATATTTTTTAAGAGCAAACAGTTTTATTTGATTCACTAATTATTTAATTTAAACCGCGTCAACTGTACTAGCATATAACATTTAAGTAAATAATAAATCAGAATTATACATTCAAGAAAGCACAGTTACTTCTGCTGGGATGACCTTTTTTTATGGGCTGTCGACTTGAGGTCTGAACACACATGGGTTAGGGGTCAGAGAAACAACAGGGGTGACGTTTTTCAAGGAGGAGGAAACAAGGAGGAGTGGCTCTACCATGCACCATGGGCCACTCTGCCCCTATACGCAACTTGCGTTACTTGGGATTCCTCTCACCTCCTCTCCTGATTGGCTCGCACAATTGCACATTTGTACGACTCTCTTTGGGTCGTGGTGATCATTTGTTTATGCACTTGTGGCTCCCTTGAGATCAAAGAATGTGGCAAAGGGCTATTCCAACCATGTTTTACTCTGAAATAGTTGGAATAATTTATTGTAAAAGAATCATTTTTTATATATTTTGATTAATATTTAATCAAATTATAAGAACGTCTAGTGTATAAAAATTATACAACTAAGTTTAAAATTAAAAATAATTTCACACTATATAAACTTTGTAGCTATAAATAATATATTTTATTAAAAAATCTAAATCAAAATCTAATTTTAAATATCGAGCATAAAAAAAATACGTCTACACCTAGTATTTCTGAGCGAGAAAGTATATATTTGAATTGGTTGCTGCGCTAGCTCCGACCTCAACGTCGTGGTTCATTGTGCCGTCAACATCAACTTGTTAGTGTATATATTGATGTATGCTTTGAACAAAACTTTCTTCCGAAAGCGTGATCATATGATGGTCAACTCTAGTTAAGCTGTTTGGGCGAGTGGAAGACTCGATCAACGCTTGAGAAATTACATGGTAAAATAAAAAAGGATAGTAAATAAAAGATTAATCATCAGTGGGTGGAGCTCGAAGAAAATTGTTGAGGACAAACTATATACTAGTAATACTATAGAACTAGAACAACATCGTTGCCTGCAAGCATACATATATCTACTTTGGAACAAACTTATGACAGCCGATTTGAAACATGGGAACTTAAGAACAATTTTAATTCGTAACTATCTGACTAAAATGCGAGACTCTAGAAGATGAACAATATTGTAGTTCACCGACAGGGTCTGTATGTCGTTTAAAAACCGCCACGCCACCTATTTAACTGAAAAAACTAAAAACCAGCACTTACCTACTTTGGGCTGGCCACATGAAAAATACCCGGCTGCACACATAAATTATGAACCGGTCAGCCATGTAATCTCTCTCTCTCTCTCTCTCTCTGCCGGAATTGGCTTCATTCCATCAATCGAGATGAACCGAGATGTCCACCGGTTCAATAGCCGGCACGGGTTTTAAAGGTCAGTTTGTGGTTGTTGTGCTGCACGGTGGAATCTGTCAGTCAAAGGAGTATTTGCTAACTTTAATTGAGTACTCCAGTATTCTGTTGATATAGATCCAAGAAAATTGCACTCGACCTGGTAAAATTTTGAAGTGCCAGGGCAATGTAAAAATTAAAATTTCAGATGGAGGCTAGATGCCTAGGACCATGGGCGGATCCAGCAGTATAGGAGTGCAGGCCCCCACTCATTTTTTTATTTAGTGAACTGTAGACATTTTACTGTAGCTCTAGTGTTACTGTAGCTAGCAGACCCCACTCGATTTCTGGGCTGGATCCGCCCCCTGCCTAGGACTATGACTGGTACTCGTGTACTAGCTGCTGCGGCTAGTATGTGGAGTAGTACTGAGAGAATCCGAGGGACCGGGCCCGACCGGGACTGGTACTCGTGTACATGTCAGAGAGAATGCCGCCCCACGCGCCACGCAAGGGACACTAGGGACCGGGCCCGACCAGGACGCGTCGCCTCGGCGCGCTCCGGCGTCAGTCGCCAGCCGCAGCTGGCGAGAAGAGAGAAGACAAGTCACGAGGAGCTTGGACACGTGACGGCGCGGGGTGCTCCAGCTCCGTAGTCGTGTCGTCGTCAGAGCGCCAGACCGGGGCGCGACGTGTCGTGCCGTCGTCGCCTTCACTGGCCACTGTGCACGCGCGCTGGTGCCCGGCCCTGGCCTGGCCTGCAGTGGGATGGCTGGCTGCAGGTCGCTCGTGCCCCAACCCGACGAGACGACGACGGCCAAACCGTCGGGACCTGTTAAATTTTCTTATAAGATCCGATCTTATTAAAAAGTATTCTTTTATGTATGTCACATGTATCATTTCAAAAAAAAAATGATATGAATCGAAATCTTGTAAAGATTTTTTTTTTAAAAGAATCCCATAGAATTTACTTACCGCTCCCCTCGCCTTGCGGTTCCGAAGTGGTTCGTGTGCCGTAACTGTATCGTAACATGGTTGCTGATACGTGTGGGTGGCAGGATTTCTTTCCTTGCGGTTCCATTCCATGGCCTCTGGTATCTGCTCCGCGCCTGCGCCCCAAGGGGAAGGAACCTCACCTGCGTCGTCCTCCGTAGCTCCGTTCGTGTGCACTGTAGCCGGCCGGCCTTCCAGATCCATATCCGGCCCAACTGTGCTGCTGGGCTTGGTCCGTCATGGCCGGGTTGTTCGGTTCGGACGGCCTGATGCATCCGTTCGGCCCAAAGTACGATACCCGGTCCAGCCGATCGCTTCGTTTTTACTCCCCCGGTCCATGAATAATTGACAACTTTGCCTGATGATTTTTCACAAACACTTAAATGATCAAATAGCTACAAGTGTATTATATTCTTAAAGCACTTTCGATGACGGATGTAGTGGCACTTTTACTGATTTACTTATCCAAGTATTTTAGAAAATATTGTTCGAAACACAGGAATCTCGCAAGGAATCGTATACTTTCTACACTTGTAATTCCTGGCAAATTCCGGTGTCCAAATTGAGCCTTAAAGACGCCTAATCGTGATAGGCATGAGAAGGCGTGCCAAGAGGTAACGGCACGCTGTACGGCAGGCCTGTTTATACCAGATGCACAAAGACCGACCGGCCGAACAGGCACAACTCGTGCCGGGTGAACCAAGAGAGAGTCCAAGTCCAAACCCACGGGCCAGGGTCAGAAGAATCGCTGGATGTGATGGACCGGGAGTCCCCGCAGGCGTGCACGCATTCGTGTACCGCTGTCCCGTAGCACGTAGCTGGTTGGGCTGGTGTACACCGATGGTTCTATTCTAGCATTTTAATAATAGATATATATATATATACATATAGGTAAAAAAAATCGATAATCAAGCTACCGAGAGTTAATTAAGCTTTAAGATGGTGGAATAGGGAAAACACCTACGAAAATTTGAATGATCTGTTAAATGAGAATATAACATGTAATTTAAATATTTTAAAACTATTAATATCTACGACTATTACATTTAATATACAGAAAATTATTTGTAAAAAATTAGGTGTACATACATGTGTACCTCCATATTTCAACTTGATCTTATCTTGTGTGCCTACGCCCGACATCTACTCCGAAAAAAATCTCTCAATCGCCGCAGTCGAGGATGAGTAAAGTAGGATGCGTACGCAGTTTAACTAGCCGCGGCGGATCATACCGGCGTTTTGCATTCCGCTCCCCAATGGCGTAGCCAATCAACCGCCGTCACGTCGGCGTAGCCCGCCACTGGCGATCTGCTCTATAAATACGGGGCCAAATGCAAGGCGGTTGTTTCGGCGCGCTCCTCTCCGCGGCCACAGGGAGCGAGACAGACCGGGAGGGATTCCAAGCACAGCCAGTGGTCTCGGCCGCAGATTCCCCTTCCCTTCCGCCGCCGGCTCCAGCTCCGGCGGCCCGCCGGCATCGTGCATCTCGCCTGCCTCGAGGTACGCCCAGACTCCGC
This sequence comes from Phragmites australis, assembly GCF_958298935.1. Lineage (NCBI taxonomy): Eukaryota > Viridiplantae > Streptophyta > Magnoliopsida > Poales > Poaceae > Phragmites > Phragmites australis. The sequence continues at coordinate 6,273,241 of NC_084922.1, forward strand.
CTCCTCCCTCTGCTCTCGCCGTCACTCCCGTCGACGAACCACCGCCGTTCATGACTCGGGAGGAACTACCGTCCTCCATGCCCATCAGCCCATGCGTTGCTATCCGATCAGGATTGTGCTGTGCGCTTCCCTGTGCTGATTGCGTCCTCCGTTTGGGATCTCTGTTTCTTACGCGGATGGAATTTTGTACTCACACCTCGATTTGGTGGCATGGGATGTGAGGCCACCTGCGTGTTCAGACTTCGGACGCATCGATCAACGATGCTAGTTAGTACACGTTGGTGGATTCCATGAAACATCGTCTCCATGCCTCCGTCGTATATTGAACTTTTTAACTAATTTTGCCACGCTTATGCTAAGAATTATTAACCACATTTTTAGGCACATTCCAGTGGTTCTGGCTCACGCCCAACTGTCGCGCCCTTCTCTATTGGTCCACTATTTATTCCGATCTTTTAGTTTCACGATGAGCGACGACTCCAAAGTTGTTGCTGCTACCAATTTTCGTTTACAAATTAAGAATTAGCCAGATAATACTCCTTAGGTCTGTCAGCAGTCTCCAAAACTTCCAAACACGTGAACCGCATGAGAAACTTGGCTCCGTGAGTCCTTTTGATCCTAGCTAGGGAACTCTGTCTTCCTTCTTTTAGGTGATCGAGAGCTCGTTCCAAGTTGTACACGCATTGCTCCTGGCCCGGCAATCTTTCTGCTTCATTATTTGTTCCTCATTACGTTGGTATCTATTAGAATTCGACTACTGAATATTGATTCCATCGTGTGCATGTGATTGGGCGGACTCAGCATAGAGCGACGGACATGCTGACCAAAACATATTCTTTTTTCTCCTGGCTCCTTCGTTACACATAAAACTAGTAGGTGGATTGCATTAATAGTATGATTAGTCTCGTTGTAATATTTTTTATTATGATAAAATTTAATTAAAATTAGTCTTTTTAGTTTTTTAATGAGGTAAGTACCATTTGGTTATAAATGAAATGAAAATGATATCATCTAAAGAAGGCTAATAGGTGTTTTTAAAAAAAAATTGTCTTTTTTAACCATTAGTTTAAACTTGTAGCAAAAAATAAATTATCAGATTTTTCATAAGTAAAAATATTAAATATGCTAGGCTTAACTAGTGCCATTCTAAATAAGTGTAAAAGTTATAATCCTAAAATGATAAAAATTATTTAAAACTAATGAAAAATATGCAAGAAAATTTTAGTTAAAAATCATAAAATACTGTTTACCGGATACTCCGGGTTGATCTGATTGTACAGTATTCAGAGTTTCTGATTTAAATCCGGAACATTCGGATTCAACAGACAAGAAACTCAAAACTGAAATTAAAGGATGTCTAAGGAGTTCTAGCTCAAACTAAATAAAATCGTGTATTTTAAAATATGATTATAAGTAGATCCACAGAGAACCTATAATTAATTTCACATGAGCAAGTAGGTTGAGCAATATGTATAAATATTAAATAAAATTCAAGAACAAGGAAACAAAAGATGAGGCATAAGATTTATTTTTCAAAGTTCGGACACCTCCTATAGAGGTTCATGCGTTTCCGTTGAAGGGTTCGGCCACACTTGAGTTATTTCTCTCAACCTTTTTCTCATTAAGCTCGATCACACTTAAATTTGGGTTTCTACTTTTGATTTCTTCCATTGCAGAGCCAAAATCGAAACTTTCACAAACTTATCGCGGAACACCATAACCTTAAGTGCTAACCGGCGATGCTTAGCTGCTAGGGGATTGAATCTCTAAGAGTAGCGAACACTTCGCAAACTTCTTACTGATGAACTCGAGTGCTCAAGATGAGAGTTTAGTTTACTTGCACTTAAACTTGCAATCTCTCAACTCAACTTTTCTTCTCAAATCACACATTAGATTGAAGCGAGAGGGGGTTCTTTTGGCTTAAAAGGTATTTCTTTCGTGCCCAAGCAGCAGTTAACAAGGGTGGGGGTGAGGCCGGAGTACAACTCGGAGCGTCCAGACAACTACCAGAATTCGAAGTCTCCGGATCAACTCGGAGTATTCGGGTGAAACACTTAGACCCTAATAGACCACCTGGCTCGGAGCTAACCAGAGTCTCCGGGTCAGCCTGGAGACTTCGAGTTCAGCACAACTTATTCTCTGAAAACTGCGATAACTTTTGATCCTGAAGTATGATTTCGACGATTTTAGACTCTAAGAAAATCTTATTCAGAGGGCTATATATCCTAACTGAATTTATGATCCCAAACATATTTGATCAAATTAGGAACACTCCGAAATTCAATTCAGACAATTCCATACTTTTCGCATCAGATTCCTAAAGCAAACTGTCACTTTTGAATTGATTAGAAACTCTTGAGCACTAAGACACAAAAAATAATTTAATGTTGCATTTCTCTTAATAGTACGACACACTTATACTCAATTTCGAAGATAAAATACGTTTGAATCATATTGAGCATTTGGATACCTTCAATTTGTGACCTACCATAGGATTTGTTACCGCTTATTTCTTTCAAACTTAGAGGGTTGCTAATTTTTATATCGTCGTTACTTTATCTCTTCTTAATTTTTCATTTGATTAATATGAATCACTAGTAGCTTCACATGACCTCTCACGGTATAAGTGCAAAGTCTTCACTCGCTCTTCACTATTGACTTGGTCCTTCGGTGCTAAGCCATTTGCTTATCCATCACCACGAATGGTCAATCGTAGTCGAGTCTCGCTTGCCCTTCTTTGTTTTGCCATAAAAAAAATCACTTTATATATGATATCTTCAAGAAATTCACTTTATCATATATGGAGTCCACTCTTGTTTTTCACTCCTGGTCTATATAATTTCAATTTAACCTATACTTTCTTATGGATTCTAATCCAAACTCACTCTCAGATACAAAGCACATAGTTTAGTCCATAAAAACTCAATTGATAACTTTATAATTTTAGTCATTTAGTCTCCACAAGTGACTTAGCCTGAATGTTTATTGTCAATCTTTTTTGAGTTTTTCCTTTCGAGCATCACCTAGAGTTCATTCATCTTGATGCATAACTTTCTTCTATGCATCACCTATAGAACAACCTACTAACAATTCTTCAATAACATCGTTAATTAATATATATTATCATTAATTACTAAAATTATACATAAAGGTTAGATGTACTTTCACAAACATATATAATTAGAAGAAGGGATAAAAATGATGCTAATAGAAGAAAAAATTATTTATGCTTTAAAATTTTACCTAAATTGTATACATGTATAGGTTGGATTCACATACGTTTTGATTAACTGTTAAAATTGTGTTTCAGGTGTAAGCAGTCTAAACAAAATCAGAATAGGTTCTCCTTATCTGCGTGTTATGTCTTGCTTGCTGCCTGCTTAATACGATGACCTTAAGCTATATAATGCTTCTTAGTCTATTATCTTAGTCAGAATTTTGATTCTTTTATTATTTTTCAATATAAAATTTAGTTGTTGATTAATTGTATTTTACCCGGACTCTTATTTAGGTATTTGATTTTTATAATAATTTGATATTTCTAAGACTATATTTGATATTGATCTTTCTTTTTTCTATTCTAACCCTAATTTTAATTATTATTAATTTTATTTTATCTGGACTCTTTATTTATATATTTTTCTTTTCAAACCAAATGGAAATTTTCTATAATTTTTAATTTCGAATTTAACTATTTATTAATCTTATTTGATATGGATCCTTTAGTTTTCAAATTTAGCTATTTATTAATGGTTTTTTATATGAGTTCTTTTGTTTAATCTAGATAATTAGATGTTCATAACAATGAGTGATCTAGATTTTTTTTTTGTTAACATGGTAATTTTGTGATCTTAAGAGTGAATATGGTGGTTCCTTTAACACTTAAATAATACTCTTCTGTTCAGAAATAAAAGTCAAATTATGTGTATTTGACTAAAATTTACTCAAATTATAAAAATGTCTAGTGTATAAAAATTATATATTTTGGTTTACATACAATTAAAAATAATTTTACACTATATATGTTTTAAGCTATAAATAATATATTTGTGAGAAAATTTTAGTTAAATTTAATTTCGAAGATTGAGCTTAAAAGAAATAAACATGCTGTTTTTTAATGGAGGGAGTAATAGGTAGATTGACACCTCGGGTTGCTTGCTCTCTTGGTAATGCTCACTGTTCATCTGATGCATACGTGGACCAGAATCTCGTATTTTAGATACTAATCCAGAGTGCAATCCAGACAGTGAAAGACCAATTGGTCAAGCGCACAAGCTAAAGCAACTAGAAGAGTATACAACTACAGCCTGCATTATTGATAGACCGAAAGATTCTCTTCACCATCGACGACCGATAGGTTCTTAGTTTTCTCCTTTTTTTCCTTTAAAAAAACAAAGCTAGGTTGTTTTCTTGGAAGGTCCAATTCATAGACTCGTTGGTCAGTTACCACGACCACCAATGGATGAACTCCTTGTAACAGTATAGCTAATCACCTGCCATGCGAGACGCCATCCGATGTTGATCCGGATCCGGCGTCGCGTCTGTTCGTTTGGATCTTGTAGAGCAGGAAGAATTTTCCAAGGAAAGATTTCCAAGGAGTCGTAGTCCGAGTCCATCGTTTTCTGAAATGCAGAACGCTGCCTTGTTTATCTTTGGGTGTCGTTGTCGCGTGAGCGTTCTATCTGTTTGCAGTAGTAGCTGACCGGTTGTTATATAAGAAATCCTGTTTTGCAACGGACGTCTCCAAGTTTTACATGAACGGAGAAAGTGAGCTTATAACAGTGCATGAGTTAGATCATACCGACGTCACTGTCAAGATCTACTTAAAATTATGCTAGCTAGAGTTTCAAATACCACTCGTACCGTTTGATTTTCCGCCGGAAAAGAATCAATCGTAACATTTCCTCTCTTTTCATACTATGAACAAGTTGAATTTAGTGTCTGACTGTTCTCACAATCTGAACACAATAACACTGAAAATAAATCTCAGCGAACGGATTTAATAGTAGTAAGAAACTATATAAAGAAGAGTAAGCGTAGCTCAGTTGGTTACGTCTTCCGTGAGGAGCAAACCCACACGGCCTGGAACCCGCGTAGCTGGCCCTTTTGTGGCACATTCCAGGTCACCACGGTGGCACAGGTGGAACCCAATGTGGCCCTGCTACTCTCAAATATATATATATCACATGCAAATGCTAGACGAAAACAGGAAAAAATCGCAAAACTGAAGAGGCTAATCACGCTGCTGGTCCACATGCACCATACCGGCACCATTATTTCGTCCTCAAACAGAGTTCTTCTACATTTGTACCACTCTCCCGGTTCTTCTACGCCACCAAAAGGTCACTGCACGTGTTGTCCAATCTCTGTCACCCGCCCAGCCAAACCAGTCGCCATAGTTGCTGGATTGAGAAGAAGATCCCTCAAGGCCTGCGCGGCTAAGCTTTTGCCCAAGTATCCTTCTTCTCTTTAGTGGAGAAGTAGGAAGCAGTCATCGAAAGAGCCGCTTTAGCTTTGGCCCCAGAGTTTGGTGGCCTAGCTGGATTGGATATTTGGGTGCTGCCTACCTCGTTCTCCAGAAGTCGTCTGATTCTTGGCCTAGTCCTTTGAGCAGGTACGAGCAAATGCCCTCCTCTCGTGTTTTCTTTTTCCCTGGTTCCCTCCTTGAATCTGCAACAACAGTAGGTGACTGCAGAATCCGGTGATTCTGGAATGTCTTTCCTTTTCTCTAAACTTTGGGGTATTCAGCTTACGCCAAGCTGATACTGCCATGTGCTCTTCAGTTTGAATTTCCCAGTAGGTCGCTGCAGTTCAGTGTCAGAAGTGTTCATTTTCCCGGACGAGCTAGATTTCAGATGGATTTTATTCGCAGTTGTGCTTGGTAGTGGTGAAGTATGCAGAAAGATTGAGGGGAAATTGTTTCCTAGGAGCAGGGGGGATTGGGGGGGGGGGGGGCTAGATGCAGATGATGTCTGTTGTTCTTTAGTGTTCATAACCTTAGCTGCGACTTGGATAACATATGGATGGACTGATAAAACTAGAGGATTGGCACGCCTACGCCGCCCGTTTTTCGTTGCACAGAGGATGTCAAAAGAAGACTAACAAAATTGGATTTACCAATTTTGGGTATCTCAATATTATTTATAAATTTATCAATATTTAATATATTCATTTAATTATGGGTAAATAGCGGTACTTTCATGTATGCACATAATTTTAACATGTATACGATAGTAATACAAATCTAACTAAATTTTTTCATATTTTTTTGAGTTTTAGATATTTTTCTATGCATTTTAGATTATTTTAGCCGATTTATCAATATAACTATTACTTCTTTTGCTATTTTTCTAGAATTCCACAAAAAATTATGTATACATACATATATGCATATATATATATATGAATATATATACGTATAAATGTACGTTATGTACATATGTGTATATATATACATATATAATATGTGTGACCCAATAAACAGTACCTACAATAGCATAAAATGCGTCCAAATCTTGGTCCTTTTAACATATGTAATAGATTAGCTAAACACTGTCAGGGCATACACTTATCTGCCAACATAGCATAGATCAACGATACATAGATCAACTGCAGGCAAAGTGAAATAAGCAGCTCAGTTGGATTTGGAACCCGGAGCAGCCTCTTCCCCTTCTGCATCCTCTGTACCATCATTCTCTGCACCCTCCTCTTCCTCGTCCTCTTCCTCATCCGCTTCGTCTTCGTTGTAGTATTTGTTGCTGGAAGTGACTCCAGAGAAATCAATGCCATTGAACAAATCCGCGAGCTCTTCCCTCATCCACTGCCGGTGCTCCTCCCCGCGCTCGAAGAAGTCATCGTCCACCTCGACGTAGCCCTTTCCAGTGTGGAAAGCTGAAGTAGCCGATAATGAAATTGAACGATATACCCCTTTTCCCCTCCACCAATGTCACACCCGGTTTTAAAGGAAACAACCAGATGTATTCCACATGTATGCTAGGATCAAGTTTTCTATACATGCAGCGACATCATTAGTGATAATGCAGCTACATCATTAGTGATAACATAAACTGTGTTCTAAATAACGTAAACATTCCTTACAAAAGGACCCAAAGGTCTGAAAGAAAATACTAATAAATCTTCAAACGGCAGTGGAGCACCCATCCATCCACAGGCGTTGTCCGGGGGAAACACCAGCCTAGGATATGGCTTTCAATCGGCGCCTCCTTCATTCTAGAATTCAGCATCATCGTTCGGGAAATCCTCGAAGACTTCACCTTCTGAGTAGCATCCGAAAATAGGGAGAAGGCAAGCGTGAGTACGTAGAGTACTCAGTAAGTGGGGGAAAAATATGACATGCAGGCTATTGACAAGGAAAAGTTGACTTGGCGATTACTGCAACTATGCTCAGCTAAACTAGACTCAAACAACCTAGCAACCTATTTACTAAGTTTGTATTCCAGCAATTAAAGAACATAGCTCATCGGATTCCATCCGACTACCAGACTCACCAGATATCCCATATCCGGCTACCGACTCATCGGGAGTGCCCCCACCCGACTACCCAAACCAACCCTTAAGATTCCCATCTAATCATGAAGAAGTCCAAGCCGCTCTTGACCGTGAGCACGGCTGATCGATCAGTTTATTTACTCTGCAGAGTTTGCACACTTTACCCATGAGTCGTGATTCCCGTTTTGCCTTACACTTCCGGGGTGTATGGCCGGGGTCTCACTACAAGGCCATTACAAAATACCTCCACATCTATAAGCACCCACTGAGGTTTCGCCGCTAACAGGGATTCCATCCGCTGCAGAGGCCCCCTCTTGTGCCACTGAACCAACCATTGGTGCGTACAGAAAGTGAAGGGCACTAATTACTTAGCCAGGCCGTACCCATATAGGCCTCATAGTTGTGCTGTTATGCCGGGTTACAGGCTCCAAGAACCGGTCCTTAGGATCCCACACAAGAACGTACACAATCCCTGCTGTGTAGCTCCACCACATACTAGCCATCCAGTTGGGATCCCTAATTCAAGTTACTACAAGATTATCATTCCCCAAGTACTTGTTTCATAGGCATTAGTCACAATTCATAATTATTCTAATCCCTGACTGCACTAGCATGACTACCCTTTACATGTCCCAAGACCCAAAAGAGGCTACAAGGAATGGTCACACAAATTCTAGTAAACCCTATTCATGGGATTTCATAATTAGACCAGCATGCAACTAAGGAAAAGTAAAACTATAATGACTTATAGTAGAATCAAGGTGATCAAGGACACTTGCCTTTGTAAGTAGGCTGCTCGAAATCTTCAAAAACTTGGTCCTGAACACTGACACTCTGTTCGTCTCCTAAAGCCGAAGCATACACCGGAAAGCAATAACAAAACAGCTAAATACATCACACCAAACAGGAGAAATTAACTCTAAAAAGGCTATTAAAGGAAAGTACACGCTGCTACGATCTCGGAAGCCCAAAAATCACCTAAATCGGAGTTCGTATGAAAAAGTTACACTAGTTCTACTCTACAGGGGTTTTTCTGAAAGATTGCAGGGACTAAATTGTAGAAACAGCAAGTTCTAGGGGCTTATGAGCAAAGTTTAGGGACCTAACCATAATTATCCTAAAGTTCATGGGCCTAATTGGAATTATCCTAAAGTTCAGGGGCCTAATTGCAATTAACTAGAACTATCTAAGGGCCTTTTTGTGAAAACAGTGAAGCCTAAGGGTCTATCTGCAAGTTTTCCTAATTTAAGAGAATAAATTGATTTATTTTTACACTGAAAACCCTATTTATTGCGCAATGCTGACGTCACTGGCTAACATGGCGGCTGACTGGGCTCCAGGGCTAACATGGCTTGGCGACGTAGGACAGGAACGCCCACGTGGCGCGCTGACGTGGCTCGACTGCTGACTGGATTAAAGGAAACACGTGGCGGCTTCTAACTGGCTAGCGAAGGGGTACGGGGCCTTCTAATCTGGGGTGCTCATTTCGAATCTGACGGCCAAGACTGATCGGGAGGGCAAACAGGGCCCGCGGCGATGGAAGACGGCGCCGCCGCCTCGGACTTCGCCGGAGACACGCTAACTCGCGCTACCGATCACTAGAACCTACGGCGAGCGGCGGAAAATGAAGAGGGGTGCATGGGGGTTCTCACCGAGGGCTTATCGACGGCCGGGGAGCTTCTGGCGGTGGTCGGCGACGGTAATGGCGGACGGCGGCGGTCGGAGCTCGGTGAAAGCGCTGTTGCGATGACGGAAAGGCGAAATCAACGGTCGGGACAACTTCCTGGGAGGCACGTGAAGACAGAGGGGGCATCAATCGACCGTGAGGATGAAAGGACATGGCTGACCACGGCGAAGGGCGGCGGGGCTTAACGGCGGTCGGTGCGAGCACGGTTCCGACGGCGGAGGGGCTTCGGCGAGCGGCGAAATGGGCTCCCCACGCTCCGGCGATGCTGGCGGTGTGCTCAGATGCGACGGGGACGGCTCGGCGCGGCAGTAGCTACGGCGCTCGGTGAGCTCGGCGGCGGCGGAGTCGTTCAATGTGCGCGTGAGATGGGAACGAGATGGCGGCGCTGCGGCTAAATAGGCGAAGGCGTCGCATCCGTTGCGCGGGCGTGGGCGCGTGGGGCGGGCATGCCGGCGATTTCGGATTGCGGCGCGCGGCGGTTGCGGAGGCAGCGCGGATGCGGGCGCGGGCGCGGCGCGGCGAAGAAGAAAGCGCCGACAGGTGGGGCCCACTAGTCAGCGAGAGAACAAGGAGGTTGGGCCGGCTGCACTGCGCGATCTGGGCCGAACTCGGAAAATTGGGCTGGGCCGCGGTAAGGTTTGAACGGGTGTTACAACCAAAATGGGCCGTAACAATCTTTCTTGAAGAAATTTGATATCTATACTGAAATGTCAGTACTGTAGTTGTTAAATTGATTTAATTTATCAATGGTTCAGTGTTTGCCTGAACCAGCCCGATGCTGTTCCTATTCACGCCTAATCATACAAGACGCTATAATTTATTTCTGATAATCCAAGGCCCTCGTGCACAGTTGCTCTCTTCATTGTCATCCAGGACTTCCCATGCACAGTTAACAGAATCGTTGTACGCTTGGTGGACAGGAAGACTCTCTGAGGTGCACGTCATCGGAGCGACGCCATGGGAGAGGTCGCAGACATGTACACCCAAGACGGGACCGTCGACATCAAGGGGAACCCCGCTGTGAGGAAGGGCACCGGCAACTGGCGCGCCTGCCCTTACATCCTCGGTACACTCCTCTGTTCCTCGCTCCCTTGTCCTGCTCCATTGCGGTGCTTGGTGCTTGCTCTGCCTGTCGTCCGGTCTACTGATGGCAGCTGATGCACACATGGTTCAGCGAACGAGTGCTGCGAGAGGCTGGCGTACTACGGCATGAGCACCAACCTGGTGAACTACATGAAGACCCGCCTCGGCCAGGGGAACGCCGTCGCCGCCAACAACGTCACCAACTGGGGGGGCACCTGCTACATCACGCCGCTCATCGGGGCCTTTTTGGCCGACGCCTACATGGGAAGATACTGGACCATCGCCAGCTTCATGATCATCTACATCTTCGTAAGCATCATTGTGATTTGTTTCGCCCCCATTGCCAGCCAGAAGAAGAGAAAGATCATTGTTTCATTGGTTGGGTTGCAGGGGTTGGCGCTCCTGACAATGGCGTCCTCGGTGAAGGGGCTGGTGCCGTCGTGCGACAACGGGACGTGCCACCCGACGGAGCCGCAGACGGCGGCGGTGTTCGTGGCGCTGTACCTGATCGCGCTGGGCACGGGCGGGATCAAGCCGTGCGTGTCGTCGTTCGGCGCCGACCAGTTCGACGAGAACGACGAGGGCGAGAAGCGGAGCAAGAGCTCCTTCTTCAACTGGTTCTACTTCTCCATCAACATCGGCGCGCTGGTGGCGTCGTCGGTGCTGGTGTACGTGCAGACGCACGTCGGCTGGGGTTGGGGCTTTGGCATCCCCGCCGTCGCCATGGCCGTCGCCGTCGTCAGCTTCTTCTTCGGCACGCCTCTGTACCGGCACCAGCGGCCCGGGGGCAGCCCTCTCACGCGCATCGCGCAGGTGCTCGTCGCGTCTGTGGGCAAGTGGAACGTGGCCGTGCCCGCGGACAGCTCGGCGCTGCACGAGACCCTGGACAGGGAGTCCGGCATCGAAGGGAGCCGCAAGCTCGATCACACTGACCAGTTCAGGTTCCTTGACAAGGCCGCGGTGGAGACGGCAGAGGACAAGGCGGCGGGGCGCGCGGCGAGCGCGTGGCGGCTTTGCACGGTGACGCAGGTGGAGGAGCTGAAGAGCGTGGTGCGGCTGCTGCCCATCTGGGCGAGCGGGATCGTGTTCGCGACGGTGTACGGGCAGATGAGCACCATGTTCGTGCTGCAGGGCAATACGCTGGACCCGCACATGGGCCCCCACTTCAGCATCCCCGCGGCGTCGCTCTCCATCTTCGACACGCTCAGCGTCATCGTCTGGGTGCCCGTCTACGACTGCCTTATCGTGCCTGCCGTGCGCTCCATCACCGGCCGGCCGCGCGGGTTCACGCAGCTGCAGCGCATGGGCATCGGCCTCGTCATCTCCATCTTCTCCATGCTCGCCGCGGGCACGCTCGAGGTGGTCCGGCTGCGCACCATCGCGCGGCAAGGCCTGTACGGGGCCAAGGACATCGTGCCCATCTCCATCTTCTGGCAGGTGCCGCAGTACTTCATTATCGGCGCCGCGGAGATCTTCACCTTCGTCGGCCAGCTCGAGTTCTTCTACGACCAGGCACCCGACGCCATGAGGAGCATGTGCTCCGCGCTGTCGCTCACCACCGTCGCCCTCGGTAGCTACCTCAGCACGGTGCTGGTGACCATCGTGACGCGCATCACCACCAGGCACGGCAAGCTCGGGTGGATCCCGGACAACCTCAACCTCGGCCACCTCGACTACTTCTTCTGGCTCCTCGCCGTGCTCAGCCTCCTCAACTTCATCTTCTACCTCGTCATTGCCAGCTGGTACAAGTACAAGAAGACGGCGGATTACCCGGACGCCAAGGGGAGCACAACCGAGAGCACTGATGGATGAGCATAGCACCAATCAGTACAGGCTGACTGCTGAACAGAGAAAGTGAAGCTGAAGCTGAAGTGATTTCTCTATGCTGTTTGGCTTTGGGTTCTTGTGTCAATGCGTGCGTGCGTGCTCAAAATCAGCTCTTGAAAGAAGATGAAAGCAAGAAGAAATTGTACTTCAGACGGGTAAATGGTGTCATTTGTGACGTTGAAGAATGTTCTATGACAAAGTTCAATGTAGTGCGTGTCAAATTAGTTGTTTAGATGTAATGTTTAGTTTGACGTGCAATGCTTGATCACAAGTACCAACATTTAAGACATAGAAGTACTTTGTTATGAGAAGTATTTGTAGGTAAATGTGGAATCAGTTTAATACCTTATTCTATCACAAACATTGTGGCAACTATAACAAGAAAAAGTTGACTTTGTCTGGATCCCACCCTTGGCATACATTTCATCACTATCTTTTCAAGTATATTGAATACAGAAGTTCACAAAATTAAAATGATGGAGTACCCTTGAAATAATAGTGGTTAAAGTTTTGAATATTTGCTGCACGCATTATTGGACAGAATAGAGAGAGAGAGAGCATGCTGATTGCTGAACAAGGTACAACACTCTATTGCAAAGGTTGTAGTTGGGCTTAAACTCTAAGGTCAAGATAGACCTGTTATGAATGAAAAGGCCCAATAGGTATAAAATCTTGAACAAAGGCTGGCCCAACTTAGATGTATGTGGCTGTTGAGTGGTGTTTTCGAGGGCTCTTGTACCCTTTGCCTTATTCTTTTACAGATTTGCTACATTTCAGGTGACTCAGATCTTGCAAGTATCTCAATCACCAAAATTTGGACTAGACTAGCAATCATGCATATGTTACACACGTGAAATCAATAATACTGTGATGAACCAAAACAATATTATGCCATCAACAATAAGACGATGGATTAGATACTCATTGTTATTTCAATTTTTTATTTGATGTGCTTTTCATTGAAAGCTTAGATACTTAGTTAAAATTGAGTCATTGTTCTTTCTATCCGATTTTTTCTAGCTTAAATAATGTGCTTGTGATGAAAGAAAGCGTTCATCAAGCAATATAATCAAAATAACATAGCGCACCAAATATCTGTATCAACAATAATGGGGCTGGAGTAGATGAAAAAGGAGATGTAACCGATGGCGGGGGAGGAATGCCAAGCCGTCGATGGATTTGTAATGGATTCTTTGCATATTTTTGTTATGTTTAGATCATGTTACTTTCAATATTACATTCCTATTTAAAATGATAATATATTTGAAACTGCCATCATGCCATAACGTAGATTTCTCAACCTGCTTGCCCAAATCACGGCGAAAACGGTGCATCTTTCGCAAGGATATAAGGAACAATAAAATCATAAATGTATTATAAAACTAAAGATCATTACAATCAACGGTAATGATACAAATCATGTATAAGAAAAAATCTTCTAAATTATTCATGGACAATGCAGGAACTAATTTGGTTGGTTTCTAGTAGGAACTAATTTGAGGCGGTCATGCACCACTGGCTCCTCTCTTATGTTGTGCCTAATTTAAAAAAAAGAGTTCCGTATTTAATATGAGGCTTATATAACACATAGAATAGAAAAATGTGACATATTATAACTAAAATAGTGTGAGTACCTTTGAAGGATGATAGGAACATGTATCACTTGGATCCCATAAAAGTAATGGAGGTGTTATCAGAGTCGACCAGACAACCTGGAAAATTTTGGTTATACACGCCAGGCAACAACACCCTTAAATACTTAAAAGTGTATTCAACTTATACTTATGTGCCGCCTTGTCGACCACAGCTTTGGTGGTAAGGAGAAAGTAGTTGTGGACACCGGCTGCTATGAGTATGGTGCTATCATCATCACCTGAGCTGATGAAAACCCGCATGAAGGCAATCCGACTAACAAAAGATATTAGTATTTTTATATAGCAATTGCATAAATTTTGCAAGATTGAAAAGAAGTAAATATTAAAAGTTCATTTAGGCACCCTATGTGAGTTTTGATAATTGACGAAAAGCGATTAAATGACTAATATATTCAATGAGTATTTGAATAGGTAAAAGTCCCATTGATAAAAGCACCATGACATTGATGGTCTCCAAAAATTGAAGAAATTAGACGGTGAATGGTTTTAATTTTTAAAAGTACCCTTTTATCTTTGAAATTGAGTATAGTACTACCATACTATTAAGAGAAGTATAACGTAATACTTTGGTTATGAACTTAGTGCTAAAAAGGATCTATATTCAGCTTAGAGAGCGACACAAAGTTCACAACACAGGCACCGAGTCAAAGTTTTCTCGATGAAGTCGAAATTTCAGACATCTACATCGGATGTTTTGATGTGGTTGTATAGTCCAGAATTTGAAAACATGGGGTTCTCGGGATGGAATTTATTTTAACATCGGATGTTTTGATGTTTTCGTCGGAAGGTTCGATGAGGGTTGGAAAATTTGATTTTCTTAACCATACGGTTCTCGATCTTGATCTAAAATCCAACATCGGAAGTTTCGATGGTTGGATCAGATGTTCCGATCGAGTCAGAACATCCGATTTTTTGTGAACCTTTGACTTTTAGTTTCAAATTAATTGACTAAAATTTAATCAAATTATAAAAATATATAGTATATAAATTATATATTTTGTTTTACATACAATTGAAAATGATTTCTTACTCTCTCTCTCTATATATATACAGTGGCGGTGTCGGTGAATCAGGAACCGGGGGTCCCTGAATTCCGAGGCCGGGTCAGTGGTCAGCAATCCGCCATGTGACGCCATCCCGCGGAGTTTCCCCCGCGAGGTAAAAAAGATTGAGTCCCGGGAGAGGGCGCTCGGGGCTACAGTCAGTGGTCCCCGAGTACCCAAGTTCTCCGATGATCTGCGAATTCTAAGTGCCGGGAAGAAAGTGCTCGGGGAGGTGTACGGTGACCCCCGAGTACCCGAGTTCCCCGATGACTAGGAAGGCTAAGTACCGGGAGAAGTGTGGCCGGGGCCGCGAGCGGTGGCCCCCTGGGCGCCCAGGTATCCCGAGGACCCACTGAAGGAAGTTCCGGGAGAGAGTGCTCGGGGCTGCGTGCGGCGGCCCCCGAGCACTCGGTCCCCCGAGGATCCGTACAAGTGTGCCCGGGAGAGAGTGCTCGGGGAGGTGAGCAATACCCCCGAGCACTCGGTTCCCCGAGGACCAAGAAGGGTATTCCCGGGAGAGAGTGCTCGGGGAGTTGAACAGTACTCCCGAGCACTCGGTTCCCCGACGATTCAAAAAGCCCCCTGACAGTGGCCCCGACAGGGTCCGCTGATGAGGTGTCGGCCAGTCAGAGGCCTGAGGTCGCATTTAAGAGCGCGTGTGGCCTGTCACCTCCAACTGCTCCTGCTACGCCCAGTGTCAGTTCCTGCCACATTTCTGACAGAAGGGCATGGGGTCATTAAATGCATGGGTTCCATCCAGTGCCATCCGGCCCATCTCGGGATAACGTCGTAAGGGCCGAGGCGTTCCATCTGCCGCGCTGCTGTGGCAGGAGAACAAGACAGGGTGGGCACGCCGGGTCGCTCTGTGGCTGCCCGGTGGGCCCTCTTCACGGCGCCAGTTGCCAGAGCATTTATGGTGACGGATGACTGGGCGTGGGACGCATTTTTCACCTCCGGTCACTTCGCCCAGAGGTGATGATGACGCCCTTCCCATTTATGGTGCCTTGGAACTCGTGCCCTCCCGTGCGGGGCACGTTACCACCAGCGGGTATTTAGAGCAGCTGGCAGCACAGGATCGAGGGGACACAAAGGAAGACAATCGGAGAACACATCGAAAGAACACAGACGATAGAGGAGAGAACCAAAGAAGAGCAGAGAGCAAACCGAAGAACAAGGAGCCCCAGGCTCTAAGATAGAAAAACCTTCTTGTAACTAGCAACATCCTTGAGGGACTTCCTCAAGGTATTTATAGTATCCATACAGGAGTAGGGTGTTACGCCCCCGTGCGGCCCGAACCTGTCTAAACGCCGGTGCATTTACTTCATTCCGCACTAGGTCACTCCACCCCGCCGGCCATTGCATTCATTCCCATTTATTTCTCCGACGAACATATTCAGGATCATCCCCCCGGCCAAATATCTAAAAAGGGTCCCTCAGGATCTCTGCGACAGGAGTTAATCCTCCAACAGGCGGACCTAGGATTTTTTCATAGGGTAGGCATCTAAATTTTTAAGACTACAAATTCGGTAAAAGAGTATAAGATTTGACAAAAGGCAATACAATTTCAGTAATTCGGTATAGTATTGTAAAGCTTATACGGGTAGCTCCGAAGCACAAAATACTTCCTCGTCTGCTAAAATTCCTACTGCTCGTGTAAGGTAAGCTTGCATAAATTTTGCTCGAGTTTTGAAGAGCTTTTAGCTCTTTTTTTTTAACGGGAAGCTACAAGTTTTAGCCATGACCTTGCAAACAGCACTCCAAAAATCCACACAACTGGCAGTAGCTTACTACTGAATTAGAACATCAACCCACCATCTCCACTCCAATCGGACCAAAAAGCACCCACACATGTGCACACACCTCAGAGTTATTTAGTCGAACACATGGTGAGCAAGCATGAGGAGCGACCACGGAGAGAACCAACTGACCTGCAGCTCGAGGAGGTAGGCGGGCGATGGGGAGGGGGAGGAGCGAGCAAAAGGAGGGGATCTCGTCCCGGCGATCGAAGCTGAGACCGGGATGCGGATCAGGCGCGGCGTGCCACGAGGAGCTCCCAGAGATTCCCTTTGGCTGTCATGCCTGGCTGCTTGGTGTCGGCGCCTGGTCCGCCGGGCGTGATCGCCGACGCTGCCTGCCCACCACCACTCCCAGACATAGGGTTTACTTGCTTGTCCGCCTCCTTCCCGGGTCCTGGCGGAGCCCCTCCTACTGCTCGCCTTCCTCCTCGACTCGTGCGCTGGCGAGGGCGCAGGGGACGGCGACCGCCCGATGAGGAGCCCTGGGTGGGAGAGATGCGACAGCCGACAGCGTTCCGGTCGCCCGGATGACGGCGACGACCGCCTTGCTTCAGCGCCCGCCTAGACCGGCAATCGAGTGATGCGTTGGCGGCTGATCCTCGAGTCCACATTGGCGGCTGATCGCATGACGCGTGATATAAGTGATATATTGTTAAAAATTTATATTGTTATAAGTGATATATTGTTAAAAATTTAACTTTGAAGATTGAGCTTAAAAGAAATAAACATGCTGTTTTTGAATGGATGGAGTAATATAATAGGTAGATTGACACCTCGGGTTGCTTGCTCTCTTGGTAATGCTCACTGTTCACCTGATGCATACGTGGACCAGAATCTCGTATTTTAGATACTAATC
This sequence comes from Phragmites australis, assembly GCF_958298935.1. Classification (NCBI taxonomy): domain Eukaryota; kingdom Viridiplantae; phylum Streptophyta; class Magnoliopsida; order Poales; family Poaceae; genus Phragmites; species Phragmites australis. The sequence goes on from NC_084922.1 coordinate 6,290,697, forward strand.
CAGAGTGCAATCCAGAAAGTGAAAGACCAATTGGTCAAGCGCACAAGCTAAAGCAACTAGAAGAGTATACAGCTACAGCCTGCATTATTGATAGACCGAAAGATTCTCTTCACCATCGACGACCGATAGGTTCTTAGTTTTCTCCTTTTTTTTCCTTAAAAAAAACAAAGCTAGGTTGTTTTCTTGGAAGGTCCAATTCATGGACTCGTTGGTCAGTAGCCACGACCACCAATGGATGAACTCCTTATAACAGTATAGCTAATCACCCGCCATGCGAGACGCCATCCGATGTTGATCCGGATCCGGCATCGCGTCAGTTCGTTTGGATCTTGTAGAGCAGGAAGAATTTTCCAAGGAAAGATTTCCAAGGAGTCGTAGTCCGAGTCCATCGTTTTCTGAAATGCAGAACGCTGCCTTGTTTATCTTTGGGTGTCGTTGTCGCGCGTGAGCGTTCTATCTGTTTGCAGTAGTAGTTGACCGGTTGTTATATAAGAAATTCTGTTTTGCAATGGACGTCTCCAAGTTTTGCATGAACGGAGAAAGTGAGCTTATAACAGTGCATGAGTTAGATCATACCGACGTCACTGTCAAGATCTACTTAAAATTATGCTAGCTAGAGTTTCAAATACCACTCGTACCGTTTGATTTTCCGTCCGAAAATAATCAATCGAAATATTTCGTCTCTTTCTATAGTCTGAACAAGTTAAATTTAGTGTCCTGACTGTTTTCATAATCTGAACACAACAATACTAAAAATAAATCTCAACAACACATTCATTAGTAGCAAGAAACAATATAAAGAAGAGTAAGATCCTGTTTGGTAGAGTTCTTTCTGATTCAATTTCTTTTCGGGGAGTGATTCTCCGAAGGAAGTGATTCTATGACTGAAAGTGATTTTTCAGTGATTCTCTAAAATAAAATATATAGAAGAAGTGATTCTGTACGAAAAGTGAATCAGGGGAAACTGTTTTTTTAGCTCTCCAGCTTCTAATTCATTTTAAAGAATCACTCCCACTGATTCCACTTAAAGAGCTAAAAACTAAAGCTACTGAGAATTACTCCCACTTATTCCACTTAAAGAGTTAAAAACTGAAAGCTACTGTTTAATAGAGTTTTTCTGATTTCGACTGAAAAACTACTCTCAAATATCCGCGTTGGCTAGGCGTGGCCCCTTTGCGGCGCATTCCAGATCACCACGGTGGCAGCGGTGGAATCCTCTGGACCTGCTACTCTCAAATATCTCTCCTACTTAAAAAACACGTAAGAATCCTTCCTCACACCTTAATTTTTCTTCCGCTCCCGATCCGTCCGCCCATTTTTTCTTCCGCTCCTGATCCGTCCGCTGATTCTTTTCCGCTTACCCCCCTCCTCCCCGCTTCCCCACGCTCGCCCTCCAACCCCCCAGCCCGCCGCCACCACTCCGCCGGCTCGCTCGTCTGCCCCGGTCCCGCGTCGTTGTCCCGTCGCTCTGCCTCCTCACCCTGCCGCGCCCCGTCGCTCCGCCTCCTCACCCCGCCCCCACCCCGCATCCACCTTCTTCTTCACCCGCCGTCGCCTCCTCACCCCACCGCCGCCACGGACGACCGCCTCTGAGACGGCGACGACGGATCTCCACAACGCCGCCGTCTGGTCGCTCTTCCCCGGCACCGCCGCCTCACCGCCCCTCGCCGGTGCCGCCTGCTCGCGAGCCCCCACCACGCTTGGTTTTCTCTGCTGCGGATGCAATGACAGGGACCACGGGACCCTTGGCCAACGCCTGCATCTTCTCAACCACCTCCGGCAGCAGCAACTTAGGGACCCGCCATATACAGAGAGGTACTGTTATTTAATTCTGTTGAGATGATTATGGTAATATGTTTATTAATTCTTGATTTAACTCTTTAGAATTTAGAGTACCATCCTCAGATGTTGCAGGAGTATCTTTGTGATGGGGATAAGGAAAACTTTGTGTACCCAAGGTGCGTACATTTTTCCCTTGTTACATGCAAATTATACTGTCCTTGAAAATTGTATGTGATTATCTCTATCTCTTCTCTATCTCTATCTTTACTGTCCCCGGTTGTCGGCGAGACGTCGTGGAAGGGGCGGTTGCGCTCCCTTCCCTGGCTAAGAACTGGGATGAGTCAGAGGAGTTCCAAACATCCAAGAAACGGTCCACCTCCAAGAACATGGGGATTTGCCATTTTCCAAAGTTGTGTAACTTGGTTCTTTAACTTAGTGTCCTGGTTCATTAATTGTGTGTATTCCTATATAAATGAATGGAACCGGATAGCCATTTTCTCTCATAGCTACAACTGCGTAACTGAGCATTGATGCACATCGAGCTTGTTAGACAGAAGGTTCATCTGGTGTTTGTATGTCTATTTGCCTGATCCGGTGCTTCATTTCGTTTATGCCTCAAAGCTTACTTTCTGCCTTTTTAGATTCCTTCTAAAATATTGGAAGTGTGCAAGGAGAAGGGCTGTCTTAGCAATAACCAACAAAGATGTAACTTTCTGATTGTTATGGAGATGGTGATCTACTTTGTATGTCCTGCAAGAAACCTTTATTTTTAGCGCAGTTTCATCTTTCTCTTTGTGATGTAGAATCACTGTTTCGACAATATTAGTGGTATTACAATGCCTGGGTATCCGGATAGTTGGATGGCTAATATACAAACTCTTTAGTTCATTTGTTTCCACATGCTTTGTTCTCTTTTGGGTTTTCAAGAAGAAAGAACAGATACATTGTTGTTCTCTTTTGAGTCTATATAGAAAAGTGGGTGATTTTTCACCTCTGATGCTCCAGAAAGAAAGTGTTTTTCATTCCTTAATCTGCAAACTTTTGGTATGTAAGCCCTTGTAGGTATTCAGTTGTGAGTGTCTGTGAAGTTGGCGTTTTCTCCAAACTTCCATATGCTTGCTGTCTGGTAGCAATTGGAAGGCCAGAGAACTTATAAAGACAGTGTTACATATTTCTTTTGATTTGAGCATCGAAAATTAAGAATATGCTCATGCGTTCAATCTGTCTGCTACTGCTGATTCCTTATTTTCTAACATAATACAGACCAGACAATAGTAAGATGTTTCAATTTTAGAAAAAAGGGGATATCGAGCATCATACCAGAAAAGGTAATTTTCTATAATTGTGACCGAGTGACAGTTCGGATTTACTTAAATTGTTTGGGCAATTGGTCTGTTTTGCTATCTTCTTTTTTGTTGATTTATTGCTGAAATATAAACTCTTTTGAAATTAGCCAGTCACTTGGATGATTGATTTAGTTATTTAGAAATTTTCTATAATTGTGTGATTTGCATGTATTTGAAACCATCAGGACATATAACTTAGACACCAATAGCAAGATTATTGTTTTGATGACATTTCATAGACGGCCGTTTCAGTTTTCACATTCCTATTATTATGATGTTCTTGATGAATGATGGCAAGTATAGGTAATTAGTAGTGTGATTTACTTGATTCATGTAAACATAGAAAACCTGTACCTGCTGTCAGATCTGCAAATTTGATTTTTTTCTATATCAGTCTAAACTATCTTATTTAGGGTAAAAATTATACTTTCAACCTTCATTACTGTTTTGTGTATGTGATTAACATGAGTTACTATAAGTCTATTTGCAGCATGAGTTGAATGCGTCTCTACTGGTTTCTAAATACAGCTTTGATGCTACTAGCTATAAACAGAGCTACAAGTTTATAAGGAAAATAAGCATACAATTTTTACCATTGTTTAGAAATTAGCAGCAAACACAAATAAATCACAGGCATCTCCTGTCGATGCTCTCTTTTGTTTATTCTAGCATCTTAGGTGTTCAATGGTTTCCCCTTTTCCACTTGGCAGTATATTGGTCCTTTGTTGTCTTTATAGCAGATGGCGTCTTTGAAACGAGGCGGTGGTCGTTCGCCATTCAAGGACCTAACCAACACCCCAAACACAGGTAATGTTGATCAACTACTTTGAAAAGATCCCGTCTCATACTCCATAACTAACTACATGTTGATCAACTACATGTTGTACCTTTTTAGCTGGTGACAACAATAGCAATGTTGGTGGATCTATGGCGTCTTCGAAACGAGGCGGTGGTCGTTCGCCATTCAAGGACCTAACCAACACCCCAAACACAGGTAATGTTGATCAACTACTTTGAAGAGATCCCGTCTCATACTCCATAACTAACTACATGTTGTACCTTTTTAGCTGGTGACAACAATAACAATGTTGGTGGATCTATGGCGTCTTCGAAACGAGGCGGTGGTCGTTCGCCATTCAAGGACCTAACCAACACCCCAAACACATGTAATGTTGATCAACTACTTTGAAAAGATCCCGTCTCATACTCCATAACTAACTACATGTTGTACCCTTTTAGCTGGTGACAACAATAGCAATGTTGGTGGATCTATGACATCCGATACACAACCACCACTCGTAGATGCAAGAGAACGTAAGAGGCAAAGAGATAGAGACCGGTATGTGCAGAAAAAAGATGAAATACTAAAGAAGCATCGTGAAGCATATCGGCGAAAGAAAGCTGAAGCCGCATTTGTAGATGTCGATAAGCATCAATCAGTGACTTTTCAGAACGATCAAATGGGATCAGGGCAATCCGCGCTTCCCGAACTAGGTTGCACTCCAAATGCAAGAGGTGTTGTGCCCATACAAATTACTTGCAAGCATAATATCTACTTGATTTAACAAATTAGTGCATCAAATTTTGGTTCATTATGTTTGTAGGCATCCCCAATGTTGTTACGGAGTCATGTATGCCGATAAGTGGTACGACAAAGTCAACATTTTTTGAGCAACCCACCGCATGCAACAAGGAAAATATGCCTTCTGGCGAGAGTAGTTATTGGGAATCCCTAGCTCATGCAGGTTTGTATTTAAATTTCAATGCGAAGTCATGTAAAGTTGTCTAAAGTTTTGTTGAACATGGTGCGGGTGACTTTACTACACCATCTGGTGATATTCATGGCCTAGACAACATAATGGAATTGACTCAGACTCCAAGTGGGTCTCTAGGTACATTGAACGGTTATCCGCTTCTATATTTGCATATTCACATTCAAAATATAAAAGTGGGGCCTTGTAATGATAGAACTTTGAAACACATGCTCAACAAATACTCATATTCTTACTTGTTTTGACACATGCCAACATCTAGGTTCTTACATCTCCACTACTTAAAATATTCGTACATGGTCCCTTGAGTTATCCTGTATAAACCTTGAATGTCCTGCTATTATTTCTTGTTCGTTCCTTTGTTGGCGTGGACTGTTATACTTCTATAGGCTGGACCCTTGTTAGCCTTGCCGGCCTACGTAGACATCTCTTGCCATATATATATATTAAAAATATTTCTTTAAATACACTTGACCTAAGTTCTACATCATGCATACTTAAAGTTCGTACATGGTCCCTTGAGTTATCCTGTATAAACCTTGAATGTCCTGCTATTATTTCTTGTTCGTTCCTCTGTTGGCATGGACTGTTATACTTCTATAGGCTGGACCCTTGTTGTCCTTGCCGTCCTACGTAGACATCTCTTGCCATATATATATATATATTAAAAATATTTCTTTAAATACACTTGACCTAAGTTCTACATCATGCATACTTTCGAATTCAATTAATGCACGGGCGCTCAGCTATTTATTATAATGGCATGTGATTTCGTCCCAGGAAATAAGAGTGCTTCTAATGCGAGGCAATCACGGCGTACTTGTGAAATTGCTCATAGACAAGAACTAACAACAGAGCAAATTGAAGCAAGCCGTGCAAGGTATAGGGCATGTTATGCAAATATGACACCAGAGCAGAGACAAGCAAGACGTGATCGTGATAAGGCTAGATACGCATTACGTCGCAACACCCCAGAAAAAATTGAAATAATGCCCACGCATCAGAGGGTGCATTATGCAAATGTGACGCCCGAAGACAAGCAAGCAAAGAGAGATCACGAAAAAGCATTGAAAGATTTGCACCGCAACACTCTAAGCCAAGATTCCATTGCCATGCAGAACCCAATGTATGTCCCTGAGGTTGTGCCACTCACTGTGGATGCATCCGGTCCACATGGATCCAAAGTCACACGTGATTGGTCGATTCCTGCGGTCACAGGTACCCCTATTTACATCCAGTCAGCTTGTATTCAGATGCCGGACGTGGAGATTCCCAATATGGCTGCCAGTCAAAGATCACGTATACAACGCGTAACACCTGGAGAAAGGCAAGCATTGTTAACCCGTCGTAATGAGCACTTTGCAAAAACGCCAACAAAGAAACGGTCTGACTTGACACAAGAAAGTCCAACTGTATGCGCAGAAGACATCAATGGTTCAGAACCTCCAACACAATCAATCCTCATTAACAACGGTAATGTTCGTACTTGCATTCAGCTTTCACCAAATTCCAATACAAAATATAGATCCTTAAGTACAGTACTCGTGTTGTATTGACAGAAGATACCCCTGCAACCCCTGATACTAACAACGCTGCCACGCCTCCAACACGGCCACCAGTTAACGACGACGGTAGTTTCCTTGACTGTATTCATTTTATATTTCAAATGAAATTCAGACCCTCATAAAAATTTATATTACCGTGACAGGTGATGATGATGGCGTCATATTCGAGGAGGACTCCGAAGATGAGGAGGGCTACATGTTCGGTGGTCAAGGTACTTTTGATATTTTTCGTCTTGTGTCCATATCTTGTATAGCCTTATCTAACTATGATGCTAAAAATATCTTCAGACAGGGATATCAACGAGGATGTCGAATTCGATCAAGCTGACGACGACTCTTCCTCTATCTCTAGCGTACCTGATACGTACGACCACGTGTACAGCAATATACCCCCAGCCACGCACATGCTAAAGCCTGTTGAAAACTGCCAATATTGCAATGCAAAGAAGTTTGAGCATGAGACAAATGGGTTCTGCTGCCGTAATGGAAAAATTAAATTATCCACCATAGATACACCACCCGAGCTCATGAGGCTTTGGTCGAGTGTAGATGTTGACGCTAGGCACTTTCGTGACAACATTAGGTTTTTTAATGGTCATTTCTCATTCACCTCACTTTACTGTCATCTTGACAGTGAGACCACTGATATGAAAAAACATGGTATCTACACGTTTCGTGCCCACGGCCAAATGTACCATAACATACGGTCGTTCGGTAGAGATGGTTCGGAACCCAAGCACCTGGAGCTTTACTTCTACGATGATGATCCCAGTCTAGAGCTTCGGTATCGCCGCTGCCGCGAAGAGTAGTACCAGCAAGACATGGATGTCATCAGAAAGCTGGTTGGCATACTGCGTGGCAACCCGTACTCTAAACAACTCCGGAGTATGGGACAGGTTCAGGACCTTGATGACCATCGTGTGACACCGAACCTTGACCATAGGTTGGACCAGAGAACTTATAACGTGCCGGCCACTTCAGAGGTGGCCGCTGTTTGGGTCGAGGGGAGCGAACGCTGAAGGCAGTTTGAGAATAGCGTTATCCTGCAAGGGAAGAACAGGGAAGTATATGGCATTAGGTCGTATCATGGATGCTACGATGCACTGTCATACCCTCTCTTCTTCCCTAGAGGTGAACTCGACTGGCATACCGACATCCCAAAGGTTGCTGTGTCCATCGATGAGGTGAACGCGGCTCGAGCGGCTCGTAAAGCTCGTGGTAATAATGATGAAGACCCAGGTTAGTGTTCTCAACAGATGGTGTTTGCACGGTCAATTCTTGGCACTATACTCTCTTATGTACAACACTAGCTTCTAACATCATATGCTCTGTTCAGATTCTAGTGGCAGGCTATGCGTGTCCGTGCGTGATTACTACTGCTACAAATTCCAGATTTGACCAGGGATATTCAACTCAATGTTGTTTGGCAAGTGTCTTTTTCAGCAATTCACGGTCGACACATACATCAAGATCGAGAGTTCACGATTGGACTACATATGGGCTCATTAGAAGGAGTTAAGGGTGGACCTGTACCAAGGCTTGGTGGACAGCTTGCATGGCGGTGAGAGAAGAGCGAACGCTATTGGAAAACGGATTGTGCTGGCTACGTCATTTATTGGAGGACCTCGAGACAAGAGGCGTCGGTACATGGATGCTATGGCTTTAGTGTGGAAGTACGGGAAGCCGGACGTCTTCCTCACAATGACATGCAACCCAAACTGGGATGAGATCACGTGTGAACTCTATCCTGGCCAAATACCCCAGGATCGTCCGGATCTCGTTGTGCATGTTTTCAGGGCGAAGCTAGAGGAACTAAAAAAACAGTTGCTTGAAAAGGACATTCTTGGCAAGGTGAAGGCATATGTCTATGTGGTGGAGTTCCAGAAGAGGGGCCTACCGCACGCCCACTTCCTGCTCATCATGCTGGGGCGGTACAAGCTCACGTGTCCCGAGCAGTATGATTGTCTCATCTCAACCGAGCTCCCGGAGAAGCATAAGTATCCAGAGCTGTACAAGATGGTCGTAAAGCATATGATGCATGGCCCTTGCGGTGTGCTAAACCGTGATTGCCCGTGCACAAAGGACCGTTCGTCATGCAAGAATCATTATCCGCGTCCTTTCAACGCGACTACCTTACAAGGAAAGGACTCCTACCCGTGTATCGGAGACGTGAAGATGGCTGCTGTGCGATGGTTCGAAAACACCTGCTGGATTACAGGTGGGTCATCCCTTACAACCCTTACCTTCTGCGGCTGTTCAACTGCCACATTAATGTTGAGGCGTGCTCGAGCATAAAGGCCGTTAAATACTTATTCAAGTACATATACAAGGGCCACGACCGGGCCTCTGTGACTGTGACCGAGGCTGACAAGGCAGACATCAACGGCAACATCGATGAGATCAGGCAGTATAGAGACGTGAGGTGGGTGACCCCTCTGGAAGCCTTATGGAGGATATACGGTTTTGAATTGAGTAAGAACTCGCCACTTGGGATGCAGCTACAACTTCATCTCCCAAATATGCACATGGTTTCGTTTCAAGAGGAACGCTACTATCTCCGGGTTCTCCTAAACCACTTGTCTGGTGCCACCTCCTACGATGAACTAAGGATGGTTGACGGCGAGATCCTACTGACCGTTCGTGAAGCTGCAGAGAGAAGGGGCCTGATCGAAGCAGACAACACACTGGACGAGTGCCTTACGGAAGCCGAGTTGTTCCAGATGCCACCATCGCCCCGAAGGCTCTTTGCAACAATACTGGTATTCTGTGAGCCCAGCGACGTGCGAGGACTCTGGCACAAGCACCTGGAGCCAATGTCGGAGGACTATTGCTGCAATAACTCATGCACAGTTGCTGTAGAACAGATGGTTTTGATAGATATCAGGAATATGCTACAGTCAATGGGGAAGGACATAAGGTCATTCCCTCTTCCCGAGATCGATGAGTCACATGACACGGCCAACAGTGTGCCCAGGGAGATCTTCGAGGAGTCCACCATCGAGCTCAGCGTTGAGGACGTAACTCTGTCGGACTCCCTCAACACCGAGCAGAGGGCCGCCTACGATGAGATTCTATCTGCTGTTGATAGCGACGAGGGCGGCGTGTTCTTTGTGGATGGACCTGGAGGCACCGGGAAGACTTTTCTGTACAAGGCATTGCTCGCAACAATACGCGGGCAGAATAAGATTGCTGTGGCAATAGCTACGTCCGGTGTTGCAGCTTCCATAATGCCTGGAGGAAGAACTGCGCACTCGCGCTTCAAGATACCGCTGAGTATTGACGATGGTGCGTTCTGTAGCTTCACAAAACAGAGTGGGATTGCCAAGCTTCTGCGGACGGCTTGTCTCATTATTTGGGATGAGGCTTCCATGACAAAGAGACAGGCAGTGGAGGCTTTGGACAACAGCATGCGTGATATAATGAGCCGACCAGAACTGCTATTCTGTGGGAAGACGGTTGTGTTCGGTGGAGATTTCAGGCAGGTCCTCCCTGTTATCCGAAAGGGGTCAAGGGCTCAGATAATCGATGCGTCGCTGCGTAGGTCGTACCTTTGGGATTGCATGCGTCACCTAAAGCTGGTACGCAACATGAGGGCATAGAGTGACCCGTGGTTTGCGGAATACCTACTGTGCATCGGTGGTGGCACCAAGGAGGCCAATGGTGATGGAGACGTGCGTCCTCCTGATGAGATATGCGTGCCGTATACAGGGGAGGACACTGACCTAGATAAACTTATAGATAACATTTTTCCAATGCTGGATGATAATATGTCGGATCCAAACTACATCACCTCGAGAGCTATCTTGTCCACACGGAATGATTGTGTGGATAATATTAATATGAAGATGATTGGTCGCTTCCGAGGTGACGAGGTTGTGTACCATAGCTTTGATCGTGCAGAAGACGATCCCCATAACTACTACCCCCTGAGTTTCTTAACTCGCTGACACCGAATGAGCTGCATCTACATGTTCTGAAGCTAAAGATGAACTGCCCTATCATATTACTTAGGAACATTGACCCCGCGAACGGACTTTGCAATGGGACGAGGTTGGTGGTCCGGGGGTTCCAGAGAAATGTCATCGATGCAGAGATTGTGCAGGGGCAACATGCTGGAAAGAGGGTTTTTTCTGCCTCGGATCCCCTTATGTCCCTCTGATGATGAGATGTTCCCATTCCAGTTCAAGAGGAAGCAGTTTCCTGTCAAGCTCAGCTTCACCATGACAGTCAACAAGGCACAGGGGCAGACCATCCCCAATGTCAGCATTTACCTGCCCGAGTCGGTGTTCTCTCACGGTCAGTTATACGTCGCGCTATCTAGAGCCACCGCCAGAGCGAACATCAGGGTCCTCACTGTCCCGTCTAATGACAAAAAAAAAAAGAAGTGCTCAAAGCAAAGTGGTACGTATACGATGAACATCGTTTACAAAGAGGTCCTTACGGCATATACGAGGTATTTGTGGCATATTTGTCATTTATACTCTACATAATCATGATTTGTTTTTTTGAATTCTATCCATCTAATTTTACTTATTTTCATTTGTGCAGGTCTCCTCCCTTGCATGTTTAGCACACATGATAGGGTTTGTTTAGCTATCTAAAGATTGTTATACAAATGTTTTTTTTTAATCCTGCTTTGATGCTGTTAGTATGCAATAGAATAATTTTTCCGATCCGACACTGGTAGCTAAATTCATTGCTTGCTGGAATGCTTGATATTTAGTGATCACTGTTCAGCTATTGCAATAAGATCTTCGATGGTTGCGCATCCGATTAGATCAATCTTGATTAGAGGCTTGACTTTGAGCATGATTTGAGAGATTGCAACAACAATTTGACATTGATAACATTTATGATATGAGAGATCGCATAAACAAGTTGCATCTCTACAGATTTTGTCTGGCAATGGCAATAGAGATCTGTTGACAGAATTATAATTCCAATACCACACACTACTGCTATATTGCCGTCTCCACCTAGATAGGATTCCACTGGCAGTCTAAAATTAGGAACCGCGATGCTTTAATTACATGTCGTAACTGCAAAGAAAAAAAATATTTCACCTTGTTCTTGGTCAGGGTATTTAATTAATGTAGCTGCATGGTCTTTACAAAAGGGCATCCTCCCAAGCATAAGATGAAAAAATAATAATTCGATCGTAATTTATGTACCCATGATTGAGTGCTAATATAGTTTTTATCGTTTGTTGTACTTTCTATCATGCAGCATCATATACAATGTTATGATTTGAAGGTTTATTCCTATATCATACATCTATTGGAACCATCTCTTTAGAACATTGTTGCCACATCTTTTCTGATTATAGGTCTTATACTATAGTTATACCTTCATGCTCATGTTGTCGTGTCTAAATTTTCGACACCCGTTGTAACACACGGGCATTCATCTAGTATAATAAATATATTTTCACATGCAAATGCTAGATGAAAACAGGAAAAATTGTAAAACTGAAGAGGCTAATCACGCTGCTGGTCCACATGCACCATACCGGCACCATTATTTCGTCCTCACAGAAACTGAAACAAGTCAGTCACAATGGCAGAAAGAAAAGATGGCCACTCAAGTGACAACAACCTCAGCATCTCCAAAGACCTCACGCCCCCTCAAGAGAGCGCCAACGCCACATTTGAACCACTCTCCCGGTTCTTCTACGCACGTGTTGTCCAATCTCTGTCACCCGCCCAGCCAAACCAGTCGCCATAGTTGCTGGATTGAGAAGAAGATCCCTCAAGGCCTGCGCGGCTAAGCTTTTGCCCAAGTATCCTTCTTCTCTTTAGTGGAGAAGTAGGAAGCAGTCATCGAAAGAGCCGCTTTAGCTTTGGCCCCAGAGTTTGGTGGCCTAGCTGGATTGGATATTTGGGTGCTGCCTACCTCGTTCTCCAGAAGTCGTCTGATTCTTGGCCTAGTCCTTTGAGCAGGTACGAGCAAATGCCCTCCTCTCGTGTTTTCTTTTTCCCTGGTTCCCTCCTTGAATCTGCAACAACAGTAGGTGACTGCAGAATCCGGTGATTCTGGAATGTCTTTCCTTTTCTCTAAACTTTGGGGTATTCAGCTTACGCCAAGCTGATACTGCCATGTGCTCTTCAGTTTGAATTTCCCAGTAGGTCGCTGCAGTTCAGTGTCAGAAATGTTCATTTTCCCGGACGAGCTAGATTTCAGATGGATTTTATTCGCAGTTGTGCTTGGTAGTGGTGAAGTATGCAGAAAGATTGAGGGGAAATTGTTTCCTAGGAGCAGGGGGGATGGGGGGGGGGGGCTAGATGCAGATGATGTCTGTTGTTCTTTAGTGTTCATAACCTTAGCTGCGACTTGGATAACATATGGATGGACTGATAAAACTAGAGGATTGGCACGCCTACGCCGCCCGTTTTTCGTTGCACAGAGGATGTCAAAAGAAGACTAACAAAATTGGATTTACCAATTTTGGGTATCTCAATATTATTTATAAATTTATCAATATTTAATATATTCATTTAATTATGGGTAAATAGCGGTACTTTCATGTATGCACATAATTTTAACATGTAGACGATAGTAATACGTATCTAACTAAATTTTTTCACATTTTTTAGAGTTTTAGATATTTTCCTATGCATTTTAGATTATTTTAGCAGATTTATCAATATAACTATTACTTCTTTTTCTATTTTTCTAGAATTCCACAAAAAATTATGTATACATACATATATGCATATATATATATATGAATATATATACGTATAAATGTACGTTATGTACATATGTGTATATATATACATATATAATACGTGTGACCCAATAAACAGTACCTACAATAGCATAAAATGCGTCCAAATCTTGGTCCTTTTAACATATGTAATAGATTAGCTAAACACTGTCAGGGCATACACTTATCTGCCAACATAGCATAGATCAACGATACATAGATCAACTGCAGGCAAAGTGAAATATGCAGCTCAGTTGGATTTGGAACCCGGAGCAGCCTCTTCCCCTTCTGCATCCTCTGTACCATCATTCTCTGCACCCTCCTCTTCCTCGTCCTCTTCCTCATCCGCTTCGTCTTCGTTGTAGTATTTGTTGCTGGAAGTGACTCCAGAGAAATCAATGCCATTGAACAAATCCACGAGCTCTTCCCTCATCCACTGCCGGTGCTCCTCCCCGCGCTCGAAGAAGTCATCGTCCACCTCGACGTAGCCCTTTCCAGTGTGGAAAGCTGAAGTAGCCGATAATGAAATTGAACGATATACCCCTTTTCCCCTCCACCAATGTCACACCCGGTTTTAAAGGAAACAACCAGATGTATTCCACATGTATGCTAGGATCAAGTTTTCTATACATGCAGCGACATCATTAGTGATAATGCAGCTACATCATTAGTGATAACATAAACTGTGTTCTAAATAACGTAAACATTCCTTACAAAAGGACCCAAAGGTCTGAAAGAAAATACTAATAAATCTTCAAACGGCAGTGGAGCACCCATCCATCCACAGGCGTTGTCCGGGGGAAACACCAGCCTAGGATATGGCTTTCAATCGACACCTCCTTCATTCTAGAATTCAGCATCATCGTTCGGGAAATCCTCGAAGACTTCACCTTCTGAGTAGCATCCGAAAATAGGGAGAAGGCAAGCGTGAGTACGTAGAGTACTCAGTAAGTGGGGGAAAAAATATGACATGCAGGCTATTGACAAGGAAAAGTTGACTTGGCGATTACTGCAACTATGCTCAGCTAAACTAGACTCAAACAACCTAGCAACCTATTTACTAAGTTTGTATTCCAGCAATTAAAGAACATAGCTCATCGGATTCCATCCGACTACCAGACTCACCAGATATCCCATATCCGGCTACCGACTCATCGGGAGTGCCCCCACCCGACTACCCAAACCAACCCTTAAGATTCCCATCTAATCATGAAGAAGTCCAAGCCGCTCTTGACCGTGAGCACGGCTGATCGATCAGTTTATTTACTCTGCAGAGTTTGCACACTTTACCCATGAGTCGTGATTCCCGTTTTGCCTTACACTTCCGGGGTGTATGGCCGGGGTCTCACTACAAGGCCGTTACAAAGTACCTCCACATCTATAAGCACCCACTGAGGTTTCGCCGCTAACAGGGATTCCATCCGCTGCAGAGGCCCCCTCTTGTGCCACTGAACCAACCATTGGTGCGTACAGAATGTGAAGGGCACTAATTACTTAGCCAGGCCGTACCCATATAGGCCTCATAGTTGTGCTGTTATGCCGGGTTACAGGCTCCAAGAACCGGTCCTTAGGATCCCACACAAGAACGTACACAATCCCTGCTGTGTAGCTCCACCACATACTAGCCATCCAGTTGGGATCCCTAATTCAAGTTACTACAAGATTATCATTCCCCAAGTACTTGTTTCATAGGCATTAGTCACAATTCATAATTATTCTAATCCCTGACTGCACTAGCATGACTACCCTTTACATGTCCCAAGACCCAAAAGAGGCTACAAGGAATGGTCACACAAATTCTAGTAAACCCTATTTATGGGATTTCATAATTAGACCAGCATGCAACTAAGGAAAAGTAAAACTATAATGACTTATAGTAGAATCAAGGTGATCAAGGACACTTGCCTTCGTAAGTAGGCTGCTCGAAATCTTCAAAAACTTGGTCCTGAACACTGACACTCTGCTCGTCTCCTAAAGCCGAAGCATACACCGGAAAGCAATAACAAAACAGCTAAATACATCACACCAAACAGGAGAAATTAACTCTAAAAAGGCTATTAAAGGAAAGTACACGCTGCTACGATCTCGGAAGCCCAAAAATCACCTAAATCGGAGTTCGTATGAAAAAGTTACACTAGTTCTACTCTACAGGGGTTTTTCTGAAAGATTGTAGGGACTAAATTGTAGAAACAGCAAGTTCTAGGGGCTTATGAGCAAAGTTCAGGGACCTAACCATAATTATCCTAAAGTTCATGGGCCTAATTGCAATTATCCTAAAGTTCAGGGGCCTAATTGCAATTAACCAGAACTATCTAAGGGCCTTTTTGTGAAAACAGTGAAGCCTAAGGGTCTATCTGCAAGTTTTCCTAATTTAAGAGAATAAATTGATTTATTTTTACATTGAAAACCCTATTTATTGCGCAATGCTGACGTCACTGGCTAACATGGCGGCTGACTGGGCTCCAGGGCTAACATGGCTTGGCGACGTAGGACAGGAACGCCCACGTGGCGCGCTGACGTGGCTCGACTGCTGACTGGATTAAAGGAAACACGTGGCGGCTTCTAACTGGCTAGCGAAGGGGTACGGGGCCTTCTAATCTGGGGCGCTCATTTCGAATCTGACGGCCAAGACTGATCGGGAGGGCAAACAGGGCCCGCGGCGATGGAAGATGGCGCCGCCGCCTCGGACTTCGCCGGAGACACGCTAACTCACGCTACCGATCACTAGAACCTACGGCGAGCGGCGGAAAATGAAGAGGGGTGCATGGGGGTTCTCACCGAGGGCTTATCGACGACCGGGGAGCTTCTGGCGGTGGTCGGCGACGGTAATGGCGGACGGCGGCGGTCGGAGCTCGGTGAAAGCGTTGTTGCGATGACGGAAAGGCGAAATCAACGGTCGGGACAACTTCCTGGGAGGCACGTGAAGACAGAGGGGGCATCAATCGACCGTGAGGATGAAAGGAGATGGCTGACCACGGCGAAGGGCGGCAGGGCTTAACGGCGGTCGGTGCGAGCACGGTTTCGACGGCGGAGGGGCTTCGGCGAGCGGCGAAATGGGCTCCCCACGCTCCGGCGATGCTGGCGGTGTGCTCAGATGCGACGGGGACGGCTCGGCGCGGCAGTAGCTACGGCGCTCGGTGAGCTCGGCGGCGGCGGAGTCGTTCAATGTGCGCGTGAGATGGGAACGAGATGGCGGCGCTGCGGCTAAATAGGCGAAGGCGTCGCATCCGTTGCGCGGGCGTGGGCGCGTGGGGCGGGCATGCCGGAGATTTCGGATTGCGGCGCGCGGCGGTTGCGGAGGCAGCGCGGATGCGGGCGCGGGCGCGGCGCGGCGAAGAAGAAAGCGCCGACAGGTGGGGCCCACTGGTCAGCGAGAGAACAAGGAGGTTGGGCCGGCTGCACTGCGCGATCTGGGCCGAACTCGGAAAATTGGGCTGGGCCGCGGTAAGGTTTGAACGGGTGTTACAACCAAAATGGGCCGTAACAATCTTTCTTGAAGAAATTTGATATCTATACTGAAATGTCAGTACTGTAGTTGTTAAATTGATTTAATTTATCAATGGTTCAGTGTTTGCCTGAACCAGCCCGATGCTGTTCCTATTCACGCCTAATCATACAAGACGCTATAATTTATTTCTGATAATCCAAGGCCCTCGTGCACAGTTGCTCTCTTCATTGTCATCCAGGACTTCCCATGCACAGTTAACAGAATCGTTGTACGCTTGGTGGACAGGAAGACTCTCTGAGGTGCACGTCATCGGAGCGACGCCATGGGAGAGGTCGCAGACATGTACACCCAAGACGGGACCGTCGACATCAAGGGGAACCCCGCTGTGAGGAAGGGCACCGGCAACTGGCGCGCCTGCCCTTACATCCTCGGTACACTCCTCTGTTCCTCGCTCCCTTGTCCTGCTCCATTGCGGTGCTTGGTGCTTGCTCTGCCTGTCGTCCGGTCTACTGATGGCAGCTGATGCACACATGGTTCAGCGAACGAGTGCTGCGAGAGGCTGGCGTACTACGGCATGAGCACCAACCTGGTGAACTACATGAAGACCCGCCTCGGCCAGGGGAACGCCGTCGCCGCCAACAACGTCACCAACTGGGGGGGCACCTGCTACATCACGCCGCTCATCGGGGCCTTTTTGGCCGACGCCTACATGGGAAGATACTGGACCATCGCCAGCTTCATGATCATCTACATCTTCGTAAGCATCATTGTGATTTGTTTCGCCCATATTGCCAGCCAGAAGAAGAGAAAGATCATTGTTTCATTGGTTGGGTTGCAGGGGTTGGCGCTCCTGACAATGGCGTCCTCGGTGAAGGGGCTGGTGCCGTCGTGCGACAACGGGACGTGCCACCCGACGGAGCCGCAGACGGCGGCGGTGTTCGTGGCGCTGTACCTGATCGCGCTGGGCACGGGCGGGATCAAGCCGTGCGTGTCGTCGTTCGGCGCCGACCAGTTCGACGAGAACGACGAGGGCGAGAAGCGGAGCAAGAGCTCCTTCTTCAACTGGTTCTACTTCTCCGTCAACATCGGAGCGCTGGTGGCGTCGTCGGTGCTGGTGTACGTGCAGACGCACGTCGGCTGGAGTTGGGGCTTTGGCATCCCCGCCGTCGTCATGGCCGTCGCCGTCGTCAGCTTCTTCTTCGGCACGCCTCTGTACCGGCACCAGCGGCCCGGGGGCAGCCCTCTCCCGCGCATCGCGCAGGTGCTCGTCGCGTCTGTGGGCAAGTGGAACGTGGCCGTGCCCACGGACAGCTCGGCGCTGCACGAGACCCTGGACAGGGAGTCCGGCATCGAAGGGAGCCGTAAGCTCGAGCACACTGACCAGTTCAGGTTCCTTGACAAGGCCGCGGTGGAGACGGCAGAGGACAAGGCGGCGGGGCGCGCGGCGAGCGCGTGGCGGCTTTGCACGGTGACGCAGGTGGAGGAGCTGAAGAGCGTGGTGCGGCTGCTGCCCATCTGGGCGAGCGGGATCGTGCTCGCCACGGTGTACGGGCAGATGAACACCATGTTCGTGCTGCAGGGCAATACGCTGGACCCGCACATGGGCCCCCACTTCAGCATCCCCGCGGCGTCGCTCTCCATCTTCGACACGCTCAGCGTCATCGTCTGGGTGCCCGTCTACGACTGCCTTATCGTGCCTGCCGTGCGCTCCATCACCGGCCGGCCGCGCGGGTTCACGCAGCTGCAGCGCATGGGCATCGGCCTCGTCATCTCCATCTTCTCCATGCTCGCCGCGGGCACGCTCGAGGTGGTCCGGCTGCGCACCATCGCGCGGCAAGGCCTGTACGGGGCCAAGGACATCGTGCCCATCTCCATCTTCTGGCAGGTGCCGCAGTACTTCATTATCGGCGCCGCGGAGATCTTCACCTTCGTCGGCCAGCTCGAGTTCTTCTACGACCAGGCGCCCGACGCCATGAGGAGCATGTGCTCCGCGCTGTCGCTCACCACCGTCGCCCTCGGCAGCTACCTCAGCACGGTGCTGGTGACCATCGTGACGCGCATCACCACCAGGCACGGCAAGCTCGGGTGGATCCCGGACAACCTCAACCTCGGCCACCTCGACTACTTCTTCTGGCTCCTCGCCGTGCTCAGCCTCCTCAACTTCATCGTCTACCTCGTCATTGCCAGCTGGTACAAGTACAAGAAGACGGCGGATTACCCCGCCAAGGAGAGCACAACCGAGAGCACTGATGGATGAGCGTAGCACCAATCAGTACAGACTGACTGCTGAACAGAGAAAGTGAAGCTGAAGCTGAAGTGATTTCTCTATGCTATTTGGCTTTGTGTTCTTGTGTCAATGCGTTGGTGCATGCTCAAAATCAGCTCTTGAAAGAAGATGAAAGCAAGAAGAAATTGTACTTCAGACGGGTAAATGGTGTCATTTGTGACGTTGAAGAATGTTCTATGACAAAGTTCAATGTAGTGCGTGTCAAATTAGTTGTTTAGATGTAATGTTTGGTTTGACGTGCAATGCTTGATCACAAGTACCAACATTTAAGACATAGAAGTTCTTTGTTATGAGAAATATTTGTAGGTAAATGTGGAATCAGTTTAATACCTTATTCTATCACAAACATTGTGGCAACTATAACAAGAAAAAGTTGACTTTGTCTGGATCCCACCCTTGGCATACATTTCATCACTATCTTTTCAAGTATACTGAATACAGAAGTTCACAAAATTAAAACGATGGAGTACCCTTGAAATAATAGTGGTTAAAGTTTTGAATATTTGCTGCACGCATTATTGGACAGAATAGAGAGAGAGCATGCTGATTGCTGAACAAGGTACAACACTCTATTGCAAAGGTTGTAGTTGGGCTTAAACTCTAAGGTCAAGACAAACCTGTTATGAATGTAAAGGCCCAATAGGTATAAAATCTTGAAGAAAGGCTGGCCCAACTTACATGTATGTGGCTGTTGAGTGGTGTTTTCGAAGTCTCTTGTACCCTTTGCCTTAATCTTTTACAGATTTGCTACATTTCAGTGACTCAGATCTTGCAACTATCTCAATCACCAAAATTTGGACTAGACTAGCAATCATGCATATGTTACACACGTGAAATCAATAATACTGTGATGAACCAAAACAATATTACACCATCAACAATAAGACGATGGATTAGATACTCATTGTTATTTCAATTTTTTATTCGATGTGCTTTTCATTGGAAGCTTAGATACTTAGATAAAATTGAGTCATTGTTCTTTCTATCCAATTTTTTCTAGCTTAAATAATGTGCTTGTAATGAAAGAAAGCGTTCATCAAGCAATATAATCAAAATAACATAGCGCACCAAATATCTGTATCAACAATAATGGGGCTGGAGTAGATGAAGAAGGAGATGTAACCGATGGCGGGGGAGGAATGCCAAGCCGTCGATGGACTTGTAATGGATTCTTTGCATATTTTTGTTATGTTTAGATCAAGTTACTTTCAATATTACATTCCTACTTAAAATGATAATATATTTGAAACTGCCATCATGCCATAACGTAGATTTCTCAACCTACTTGTCCAAATCATGGCGAAAATGGTGCATCTTTCGCAAGGATATAAGGAACAATAAAATCATAAATGTATTATAAAACTAAAGATCATTACAATCAACGGTAACGATACAAATCATGTATAAGAAAAAAATCTTCTAAATTATTCATGGACAATGCAGGAACTAATTTGGTTGGTTTCTAGTAGGAACTAATTTGAGGCGGTCATGCACCACATGGTCCTCTCTTATGTTGTGCCTAATTTCAAAAAAAGAGTTCCGTATTTAATATGAGGCTTATATAACACATAGAATAGAAAAATATGACATATTATAACTAAAATAGCGTGAGTACCTTTGAAGGATGATAGCAACATGTATCACTTGGATCCCATGAAAGTAATGGAGGTGTATCAGAGTCGACCAGACAACCTGGAAAATTTTGGTTATACACGCCAGGCAACAACACCCTTAAATACTTAAAAGTGTATTCAACTTATACTTATGTGCCGCCTTGTTGACCACAGCTTTGGTGGTAAGGAGAAAGTAGTTGTGGACACCGGCTGCTATGAGTACACTGCGATCATCATCACCTGAGCTGATGAAAATCCGCATGAAGGCAATCCGACTAACAAAAGAGATTAGTATTTTTATATAGCAATTGCATAAATTTTGCAAGATTAAAAAGAAGTAAATATTAAAAGTGCATTTAGGCACCCTATGTGAGTTTCGATAATTGACGAAAAGCGATTAAGGGACTAATATATTCAATGAGTATTTGAATAGGTAAAAGTCCCATTGATAAAATCATCATGACGTTGACAACCTCCAAAAATTGAAGAAATTAGACGGTGAATGGTTTTAATTTTTAAAAGTACCCTTTTATCTTTGAAATTGAGTATAGTACCACCATACTATTAAGAGAAGTATAATGTAATAGTTTGGTTATAAACTTAGTGCTAAAAAAGATCTATATTCAGCTTAGAGAGCGACACAAAGTTCACAACACAGGCACCGAGTCAAAGTTTTCTCAATGAAGTCGAAAGTTCAGACATCTACATCGGATGTTTTGATGTGGTTGTATAGTCTGGAATTTGAAAACATGGGGTTCTCGGGTTGGAATTTATTTTAACATCGGATGTTTTGATGTTTTTGTTGGAAGGTTCGATGAGAGTTGGAAAATCCGATTTTCTCAACCATAGGGTTCTCAATCTTGATCTAAAATCCAACATCGGAAGTTTCGATGGTTGGATCAGATGTTCCGATCGAGTCGGAACATCCGATTTTTTTGTGAACCTTGGACTTTTAGTTTCAAATTAATTCTTGGATCAAATGTTTCGATCCATTTACATCGGACAATATGATGTGTTGTTTTTACTAGGTTTGGTTTAGGGAATGAAGTTCAAAACTGTCATTTTGAATAGATTGGATGTTCCGATCATGGGGATTAGAACTTCCGATGTGAGATGAAAATGTGTCCAATATCTTGTTGTTGAAGGGGTCTATTTATACCCTCCTTCCCCCTCTCCACTCTCACAGCTAGGGGCGAAAATGGCTCGGATAATATCCGGCCGACCCGAGTCGGAATCAGAAACAAATAGATTTTTCAGAATCTACATCATATATTTTTGGCCTGGAATCGGCATCAGATATTTTTTCAGAATCAGCGCAGCAGTTTCCGACATAATCTACATTGGCATCGGATATCCGAAGTACCTAAGTTCGGATATTATCCGAAGCCCATGTGCTGATTCAACATTCCAATGCTCTCAAATTCAAAATATAATTGAAGTAATCATAAAAAATTCTAAAAAATATAATGTAGAGGATCCTATAATCTAGGTCTTAAAAAATTCAACATGAAATGTGATATGTACAATGAGAAATAAAAAAGACAAATTTCATTGTACACAGTTCGACAGATTTTGTACAATAAAATTTTTCTTTTTTCTCATTATACAGATCATAATTTTGTTTGAATTTTTTTGAGAGCTAGATCATAGCATCCTCTGCGTCACCAAAATTTTTCATGATAATTTTGATAGTGTTTTGAATTTTGAGAGCAAGATAACAAAGTATTTTTTTGATTTTTAAACGCATCGCCTGTTGGATCGACGACATGTGGGGTTAGGTGCCCTTGCCATCTTCTTCCCCAACGGCAGCAGACCTGTCTCGAGGAAGGCTCTCGCTCCCGTTTGTGTATATGTTATCTTTAATATTTTACTAGCTTTGTGAGCTCGTAATGAACTAAGTTTAAATATATGTATAAAGTCTATATATTATGTGAACTTGTATCAAACATAACGTGTGAGATTGTGAAGTTATTATGAACTAAGTTTTGTTGTTTATTATCCAAGTGACCAAAGTTTATGAATTATATTAGCTATCACATAGTAACTTTCTAGTATGAATATGTTGTTTGCTTTATTTACGGTCTTACAAATAATTTGAGTGGTCTTTTATGTTCCAGTAAATATTTGCAGACCATATTCATTTTGTATTCGTTTTTGACATTATATGTGATCATATTCATATCCGAATTATACGTATTCGAATCCATTTTTGACAAAAAAATTATGGTTTCAAATACAGTGGAGCTTTATTCCGACCAATGCCGAGCCATTTTCACCCATAATCACAGCTTGCCATTTCGAATCTGAGCATATCTCCAAAGCAAAACCCACTCTCATGTACCCAGAAAGTGTTCCATCTTTTGAGAGAGATTTAAAAAGAGAGTTTGAGTGCTATAAAGAAAAGAGTTGATCTTTGAGCACTAGGTTTCATCTCCGAGCTTCTTCACTTGCCTTCATTTCTCTTAAAGATTGAGGACTCCTAGATGGGTAGGAGTTGCTCACAAGCCACCAACACATTTGTGGTGCGTCGTGAGAAAGTTTGTGAATGCTGTATTTCGTCTCTGCAAAGAAAGAAATACTACAAGAAAGTTGAGGAGTGCTTTGTGCAACATCGAGAGGAAAAAAAGTTGAAAGAGGTCTAGATCAAGTGTGATCGAGCCCCTCAACGAAAACGTAGGATCCCCTTAAGGATCCAAACTTTGAGAACAACATCGACTTGTCTCCCCCTTTAGTTATTTCACATATTTCCTTAATTTATTGCAAGTTGATATATTGCTTAGTATTAATACTAGGTGTGTTTTTCTCATATAGAATTACATCTTGTTGCTTGCTTTAGAGTAGCTTTAATTTCATTAAAGTGAACCTTTACCTTGTTTTGAGGAAAAATAGAAGAATACTAATTCACACCCCCTCTAGACTATCATCTCGATCCTTCAAATATACTTATTGTCTTTCAGTGTGATCTCCCTAATCCCTTGAGGGTAAAAGATGTCGTGGTCTAGAGGCAGGGTGGAGAGAATTGATTGCAGCATAAGAGGCACTTCCAAATTGGCACGTCTACCCAAATTAATTTGTATATTGTTTGAGGTTTCCAAATTAGTTGCTAATTAATTTGGCAGGTAGAGAAGGAAAGAAGCGAGCAAGGAAGGAAATGGGACTGGGTACCAACTTTGATCGTGGACCATTTGATCGTGTATGATGTACGGTGCAGATCGTTCAGATATATAATAATGCATTTATTTTATAGGAGTATAGATTAGAGGGATTTAAGGTTAGGGGTGAGGATTTACCTATGCATGATGGATTTAGAGGGATGGCTAGGGAGGTTGTTGGCCGGTTGAGGTTGCGGGCGGCGGGCGGGACAGCAAGATGATGGTGGTGGAGGGCCCCCTGTGGGCGGTGGAGGCAACGAGGGTGTCACACGTCATAGTATTTAGCGGCAGCGGTGCAGCCAGAGCTGCTCGGGGTGGTGATAGAGGCGGGGGCGCATGTTGACTAGGGCGGCCGACAACAGGGAAGAAGGGCAAGGGAGATAACGGAGGCGGATGTGGAGGGATGGAGGGAGGGCAGCAGAGGGGATCGTTGACAGACCGCACTTGCACCGATGACGGCGAGGCGGTGGGGTGGGGGCAAAGGCAATGTGCGTGTGGGTGGGGGTTGGGGTCAGGATGTGGAAGAGATAAGGAAGGAATGTGTGTGGGGGGGGGGGGGGAGAGGGCGAAGGGAGCCGTTTGATTTTGATTTGATGGACTGAAAAAATAACTGATGGGTAAACACAAAATTAGTCGCCTCATAAGGAGACAATTCCTATGTTTTATACATCTTTAATCGAATGCCCTAGTGGCATTTTAGTGTTTCAACGCCAACCCCTCTCCCCTCTTCTACGTTTTCATTGGCGTTGAGTGTGCGGGTGACCCATGGTTTTCAAGGAGTAATTTAGATTCCTTTATTTTCCTGTGTTCTTTCTAGATCAATTTGTTCTAGGGGTTTTCTCCAAAAAATTGTTTGTTGGATTTTTTTTTTACTTGGATGGATTTTATTGCACCAATTCACTTGGACGACAAACAGAGGCACATGCGTTGAAGATCAATTCCATGTTGAATTGGTTTTGAACAAATATCCTCTGATTTTCACCTGGCAAACAATTTTGCTAGGCGCAGATCCTTCCCATAAATAAAGCAATTGAAAATCTACTATTGCTTCCGTGACCGACAATCATGTTGTCGCTTAGGATCTTGGGTCTTCGGCGAGAAAGATCAAGAAGTTCAGTGCACTAATTCATCGCCTCAAGGATTTTATGGTAACATATTGCCTGTCTAGAATCTCCAATGTAATAGTTAGGTACACATGTACTTGGTTGCATTACTAGTAATATAAGTCAGAGGATATTCTAGAAAAAAGCCAATCTTAATTGAATGGAAGAATTCTTGCTCTATTTTTAAAAAAATATAAATGAGATATTTTTTTCAGGAGCACAAACCGGAGTATCGGGAAGAAAAGCATAATCAAGAGGTCCGAGTTACATGCAAATGTCATGCTACATACATGTAATAATGAAGAAGGCAGCTGGATTTTTTTTTTCATATAGCTTGAAAATCACTATAGCATAACGTACAACAAAAGGAAAATAACAGCTGTCTATCTATATCAGGACTTTGCTACTCCCCATGCGTTCCACCTCACATGCCACTCATGGTGTCACTGCACTACTAGAAAAAAGTTCATAGTTGTCTATTTAAAAATGATATTATTATTAGTTTTAAAGTTGATAGTGATTAAGCGATAACGATATTTAGTAGTATTTTACTGTTAATTTTAGAACCGACAGTAATAAAGTTATCACTGTTAGTTTGTGTTACGAACCGAAAGTAATAATCTATCTTTTTTTTTTCACTCCATGAACCAACACCGTGACTCTTGTGACTTGTGATGATCTTCCGTGATTTTTATGAGAGTGGATTCATCGAATATATCAAATCATACGCCTGAGCAGTTTGTGGGAGTCTAACTCGTGACCTCACCCTTACAGGAAGCTTCCGTACCTTCTCATCAAATAGTTTTAGTTGATGGCTATAGAATAATTTATTTTTTTGACTTTTTCTGTATAAATTTTTGGAGAATTATTTGGACATATATATTTCTTCAAATAAAAAAGTATCAAATATAAAGTTGTAAATCTCGTCAAAAGCTATAATTTTTACATAAAGTTTGTCTTCATCTGACTCCGTATAGAAAATATATGAATTTCTGGAAATTAATCTATGTACTGTTCGGTAAAACAACCATAAATTTTGCGTACGGAGTCCAATTTCGATATTCTACCTCTACTTTTGAAGTTACCTGAGAGACACATCCCGAAAAAATACCCATGTTTAAATCAATACCTTTCTTGACTAAAAAAAGACTCATAAGACTATTGACAGGAACTCTAAAGTTTTTGATCGAAAAAAGACATTCTCTAACTTATCTAAATTTTTTTAGGCATAATGCTATATCTGAAAGATAGTGTTATAATGATGTTTCATCAAATCCAAGTTGCCAAATTTGTGATACAAATCTTTCAAGTTTTAGTTTTCAATTTTGTGGCCCCATATGTGTGGCTTTTTCAATCCTACCTACTATTGTTACACCAAATCCAGCAGTTTACTTGTGGTTCTGCATATGGTTTTTTTCTTCGACAGTTTTGTAGGGTTAGTTTCTAAGGTTTTAAAAAGAGTTTTTTTAACTATGGAATTGCAACCTCACCCCTTGTGTGAACTTACTCATCATCACTCCTCACAGTTTTAGTTGATAGCTATAAAGTAATTTATTATTCTGACTTTTTCTATACAAACTTTTAGACAATTATTTGGCTATTTATATTGCTTCAAATAAAAATATTATCACCTACCAAGTTGTATATCTCATCGAGTGCTATAGTTTTTATATAAAATTTATCTCCATCATACTCTGTATGAAAAACTTACGAATTTTCAAAGATTGGTTGTATTTTATTATCACTGTCGGTTAATATAACAAACCAACATTTTCATAGCTAGAACTGGTAATGATAATCAAATATCACTGCCGATTCATATTTAATTGAACCATCAATGATACTTGATTATTAGTATTGATTTTTACCGAATGAGTTATTACTATCGGTTTTTGTAAGAATGAGCAGTGATACTTTATCGCTACCGATTATTTCTGAATTGGTAGTAAGATAGAGGTAGAAATGACTATTTCTATAATAGTGCTGATATGTAGGTCCGAATACACGTTTAGTGACCCAACGAGAGATTTTGCTAACATTCACCGGCAAAGAAGAAATTTCGCTGTAAAATTTTGATGAACCACCTACATATACACTATTTTACATTAAGAAATATATATTAAGATGCCAAAAGAACCCATAGTATTTTCTCTCAAGATAAAGGACCCAGCATGTAATCAACTACAACATGATGTTGCAAAGTGTTACAAAAATGACCACCATTAGCAAGGAAGTACAATATCGATCAACTCAAAGGCAGTAGCACGATATAAAAATAAATAGACAGCATGAACATAAAATTTAAACATAATATCAGGAATACTAAAAATTTCTTCTACAAATAAGTCCATTTGATGTGGCTTCTCAGGTTTATTGCAAACCCATATTAGCAATGTGCATTCTGGTCCGCCACAAAAATAAAACTTAGTGTGTGTTTGTTTCCAAGAAAGCTTGCGTACCCAGTGATCCAGGTTAGCTCGACTGCCATGGATCAAAATGCCCAACAACTTCCAACGTTGATCTGCCCAAGGATCCAAACACGCCCCTAATTTACTCAAATAAACGACGATTCATTGCCAAGACGTCATCATCATCATCGTGAAACGTCCAACGGCAGAGAACTGCACACAAAGTCCCTCACGTGAAACATGTAAGCTGAGTTGATAAAGAGAACTTTCATTTGGTTGTAGGTAAACTATAGTCTTACCGTGCACTAGCAAAATTGCCCAAGTAAATTTCACGCCTATATTTGAAATTAATTACTTCCTTCTATGGAGAGGTGGAAAGATAATTAATTAATATTCATAAATAATAGGAGAGAATTAATTCTCGCTATAAATCAGGCTAGCTAGGACACAATTTTGATGATCATTTGTGAGTTTGTTACCCATAAAGTCCCTATTACATACGTAGAAAAGCATTAATGGTATCTTCAACCTTAAAGATGTCTATGTCATATTTTTATCTATGTGGAGGAGAGTTAATGCGAGAAGTGATAAAATCTAGCTACTATGTGTAGTCGGTCTATAACATATTTTAATATGCATACAGACTTTTAATACCTTATTATATGTGGATTCAAATAATATATCTACTTCATTTAAATAGTTATATATTATATTATCTATAGATGATATACATATTTTTTATAGCTAGTGGTTGCTATACTGTTAAAGACACTCTAAGCATGCATGTACTGCTAGTATTTAATCTGAAGTTCTGATGTACTTTCACATTTAAAAAGATCTTAACCGGCAAAAACTAGGTTAGCAGCGCTCAAATTTCTTGTAGAACTCGTACACAGACCGATCGGGTGGCTTGCATCAACGACGGTGCCGATGTCGGCGACCTTGCAGGCAGCAGGCCGGAGGCCAGGATCTTCAACGGCGGCCGCGCCGTTCTTTCTTCGTCTGATGTGTGCATACACATGCTGCATGCGAGGAGACTGGATCTCGGACGAGTCAAAGGGCATCAGCCGGCACTGCGACTGTACTGCAGCATCATATCGATCCCAGTATTCTTGTTAGCTAACTAATGTAGTGTTTGATAGGTTGAACGAATTTAAATGGGATGAGATCGTTTGGGATTGGATGAGATTGGACGGGATGATCATGTATGATGTGATATAAGTAGTTTGTTTGGTTGATTGTATGAGATGATACATAAATATGTTTGGTTGTTTATATGGAATGAAATGACTTGGTACAAGATTATGCTTGGTTGTTTGAATTGGTTGATCCTAAATGAGTTGTATATGATAATAAAAATATATATAAATAGAGTATTACAAATGAACTCATTTTTTACCATACAAATTAGGACTGAAAATAATTTTAGAAATTAGTCCATCGTATAAGAAAAATATTAGTTAATTTTTCTAAATTTTTGAGAATTTATTTGAGGTCCTCAATTCTACATAATTTTTTTAATCTAATTAAAATAAGTTGCACATGAATTATGGAATACGTACAAATTTTTTTAGGATTTTTAAAACAACAGAAGACCATTATTTTAAATAGAGTGAAATTTTAAGTATTGTTCACACGAGACCTGGACGGATCGGTCCTGGATGGCTCGTCATGCGATCAATTTTGGCGTATAACCCGGTTCAGCATTAAAAAGAATATGCCTAAAATCTGTATGAGATTTCATCCTGAACCATAGACCATCTCATCAGCTAAACACACGTACCACGTCTCATCATGTATAGGCTCATACAGGATGATCTTGGATGGCCAACCAAAGACAGCCCAGCTGCCTGCCTAACTACTTAATCTCAAATCGTACTATAGGGCCTGCATGCATCTGATGATCATCAAGGAGTGTCCTTTCAATTACTAGTTTATTCCAGTGCATCTGGAATAATTATATATGCTCTACTCTACAAATAAATAATTGAGGGATAAAATGTTCGTAAATCTACCAGAACAGAAGGGAAACTGTCAATAACTCACTTTTAGTCGCAAACAAGTGGCATTTGGACGCCCTTAAAATTAAATATTGATCAGTGATTCCATTTGCAATATACACTATCAAACTTACTTAGATTATAATAGAGTCAAAGTACTTGAAGATGAATTTTCCTGTATATTTCATTTTCATACAATCAGTATAAAAATTCGTATAGATATGGGTAGCCAATGTTTAGAAGGTAACTGCACTAATGCAGTCATCAGAAAAATCATCTCTCTCTCTCTCTCTCTCTCTCTCTCTCTCTCTCTCTCTCACACACACACACACACACACACACACACACACCAGGGAGTAATTTACCATGCATCTTAGTATCTAACAATAGGTGGTTTTAATTGCAAATCTTTCAATCACTTACAGAAGATCAAGAATATGCACACCAGCTCAGCTGGTGCAGCACTGCAGACTCCATAGCTTGTCTATATTCGTCAATCGTCAACATGTAATTACATCAGAAAGCTCTAATCATGATTGTTATGAAACAAGAGAAACAAACAAGAAATCGTCAAGCTCGCCAACAAGCAAAACAAGCTAAGAGCAGTTAACAGCATACCTTCTTCTGATAGCAGGCACGGAAGCAGTCATAGGAGATGGGAAGGATGCAGCTGTTGATCATCATCTGGGACGATGCCAATCAAGTGCTAGCGAATGAATACCAAGATGGATGGAGTAATGGCTAGAGGAAGCCTCCAAAAGGATCGCATGATCCGTCGAGCCGCGCTTGTAGACGACGACCGCCATGGAAGGAATGAAGGATCAATGCGATCCCTTTGGATGCTTCCCCTAGGCATTGTTGTTGTTGTTGCCTCTCTCTCTCTCTCTCTCTCTCTCTCTCTCTCTCTCTCTCTCTCTCTCTCTCTCTCTCTCTCTCAAAAGAAGTATGAGAGGTGTTGTGCACGAAAACGCCAGTGAGGTCCTTATATATAAGTACGCAACCTTCCTTCGCCCATCATGGTTGCTTTTCTCCTCCCAAAAATGGATAAATAGTTTATCCTGCTGCAATTTTGCCCATTCTCCTATCGATTTTTTAGCATATGGTAAACTTACTATATTGGCAACAACAGTTGATGATTTTCCTCCTCTGAATTCTTAAATTTGATCTCAAATCATGTGACCAAAGTGTAAATCACATATTTTTTTAATAAAAATATTAAAACAGTCTAGTAGTACATTACTGATGGTGTTCAGTTTTGCGGACATTCAGACATCTGCTAGCACTTAGCATTGCATATCAAATTGCTAGATAGCATTGTTAATTATCATATGCTTATGGTTTCTTTACGCTTTAATCAATTATGTTTGCATCATTAGACGAAGCGTAAACTGGGGCTTGTCCTCAGATGCCTTCCCTTTTCCGTAATTTTAATCTACTAGCTTGCAAAATCGGCTTCACAAGCAACCCTCACATGTTTGATTATGGAAGCTAAAAAAGTTGGATGACTGTATCAGCACCTGCAAGATCTATTGGTTATTGGGGACTCGATTTTTATAGGTAGATTAGAGATGCATGTGGCCCTGGGAACAACTTATTGCAGCCATTCAATCATTAAAACGCATCCATTACTGTGATTCCTCCTAACTGCTTTCTAGCTGCTATTCTTTCAGCAGGTGGGAAGCTTAAGCATCTTTGCCGATATCTAAATGACAAGTGCTTAGTAGTCTTTCGCATTGCAGATAGGCTTGATTAAATATTAAAAAGTCATAGATTGCAAGTAGCATGACAAATGTCCTGCAGATCTGAGTACCAATCAAGCCATATATATGAATGTGCAGTACATTCCTCCTTTGCCATGTTACAGAGGTTGATACAGTGTAGTAACATGCTTGAACAATGTCCCTCTGTCCTCGTGCTGCTTTGCTCGTTTTGCTACAGTGCTGTAACGTGCATCCAGACTGCACTGAATTTAGCTGAAATAGAAGTTGCAGGCTAAAATTCAGACATATCAGCTACGGAATTGGCATTTTTTTTGGTCACATATAAACCATAATTCTCTAGTGCACAGAACTATATACCTTCCTAATATCTGAATTAGGATTGACAGCTGAAAGCCTGAAACCCAACTTCAGCTTGGTGTAATAGGGAACTGTTCAGTAAGAGAGGATTTTGTGACGATCATCCAATTTGGACCAGCAGATAGAGTGGGGCTACGCCAATCTCGCACCTTAGATAGTGATGCAGACATTGTAGTGGACTTGCTTGTTCTATACAAGATCAAGATGTATGTTTATTCTGCTTTTACTAACGAGTCTATCAGGTAGATGGCAATCATCATGCATGAATTCAAGGTACATACATAACCTATTCTCAACTGCAGCTTAGGTGAATGGTTAAGTAGAAAACTTCGTCTCAATAAGAAGAATGATATGCTTATTCGGAAGATATCATGTCATGATTGGACCAGCATTTTCAGCCAGACCATTCAGTTACACTATGGTGCAATTTGCTAGAAACTGATGAATCTGAACTGTTGCTTTTACATTTATACCAAATGAAGCAAGGAGCGTGAAAATGTTTACGATGCTGTGGTGTAGCTTTCTTGGCATCTAGCACTGCTGATTTGTTTGCCTAGGGCCGGCTCTTTGCCGATGCCGAAAGAAGAGATATGAATATAAGATCCGCCATGTGCGTTCATATGATTCCTCCTGACAAAGCCCAAACATTCTTTTTGTGTGTGATCACTTAGTTGATCACCGGATGCAATCTTATCTTAGCTAGCTCATCAGCACCTTCCAGGACAGCTCCTTCTAGGACATTGCTCACATGCGTGCAATCCAAACCAAGGCCCTTTCGTCTCCTCTGGTCCTCTCCCCTCCTCTCCTCCCCAACAAAATCAATTTTTCAGTGCTGCCGCCGCCTGCATCAACAGCATGTAAGCCATGCACTCACATGTAAAGACCCAAACCACTCACATCACATGCAAGGCATACATGCCCATGTTGCGGTTTCTTCTTCGCTCATGTTGTGTGAACCGTGGACACCATTGCGTAGAAGAAAGAGCGAAAAATAATGCCGTCACGGGCGAATAATTCTTCGACGCAACAATAATTGGAGAGATTCAGGTGAAATGTATTGTCAAATGTGAATGCTCTGGTCCTCAGATTCTGAAGGATATCGTTCTGTCTTAACTGAAGGCCCTCTCCTTAACTTGTACAGTGGAGATTGCCACTGATCCTTGATTAGCCGAACCATTAGGTAAACCGAGGGCGAGGGAGTTACCACTGCATATGCCTCCAAGAAATTATTGGGAGGATCTTGTTGGCGCTTAGGAAAACAAAGATTTCGCTCACCTAAAAGGCGGGGCTTTCAGAGATGATTGCCAGAACGCCGTCCTCACATGCATGAGCTGATGAACGCCGTCCTCGCAAGAAATACTGGGTTCTCTCGCCGTTTGTTTCCCGAGCACATGCCATTGGAGGCAAAACGCAGGCGCATTGTGATCGAACGTCTTTTTCTTTCTTTCTTTCTCTCTCTCTCTTTCTTTCCTTCTTTCTTTCTTTCTTTCTTTCTCCCCAATGATTGAAGAGTGCACGCCACAGCGAGATCGATCGCCGTCCAGATTTGGGTCAGAGATTTATTTCTTGGATCAGTCAAGCTGGGCTTTAAGCAATGATCAAAAGATGCTCCCTCTTAGAGGAGCTGGGATCTGACCTGATCTGACGAGTTTAGACGGACAGCACTAGCGGCCCAATCATTTGCGACATGATGACTGATGAGCCATTCATTAGGTTTGAGTGTCATGGGTGGGGTGGCAAAATAATGTTGTGCGTGCCCAAGTGGGCAACTGGCCATGTAACGCAAACACGACGACGTTTGTATTCTTGGCACTATCTAAGGTGAAAACGGATTAAATACAGATGAATAATAATTATTCTATATTTTTATTTTTATTTTTAATCGAAAATGAAATCAAATATGAAAATCTGAATACGAAAACGAATATAAATAGTATCAAAAACAAATATGATGCGAATACAAATTGAATATAAATACGAATCTGAATATCTATCAAATGATAAAGACCCCTTAAATTATACATAAATTTGGATTGCAACCATACAAGATTTGAGACAATTGAGAGTATGACATGTGAGACCCACTTATCATATAACATTTTTCCTATCAAAATATAGCCAAGAGGGGTATTGTTTTGTAGATTTAATTATAAGGATAATAATAGTACAATCAGATTGTAAATTAGACTTATAGTTTGAAAAATATAGTCATTTGAATCTTGTTATCTTTAAGTTCTGAATCTGAAAAACTGAAAACGGATATTATCTGTTTTGAATTTGACTGGATATCTGTTTCTGGCACAAAAAGCGTTTTCGTTTCCGTATCTTATCTGGATAAGAAATATATCTCTGTTCCACAAATATCTGTATTCGTATCCGAATAAAACTATCCGTATCCGTTTTTCATATATTGAGCGGAAAATATCTGATCCGTTTCCAAACCTAAGTACTACCTCATCTTTTTATTGATCGTTAGGACTCACACTATCGAGCAAGGATGTCAAGGGCCCACGATCCCGGTTCCTCGATGGGGAATTCCCCTATTAGGGGACGGAGATAGAACTAATTTTCCCCCAGTTGGGTATAGCAAGGGCGGGGACGGTTCCCATCCCCTGACCCCATTTCCTGGCGGAGGCCTGAATATATGGGCTTTACTTGTATAGTCGTCCACCCTCAACTTAGAGCCCAGCCCATAGGACTACCCTAAGTTAAACAATCTACAAATCCATCTGCTCGTGGGCTAAATATTTGAGCCCATTGACCTTCCACTCACTAACTCAGTGTGCTCCCAGCCAGCCCACACCGAGCCCAACCAGCACCACTCTTCGTCTGCTCAATTTTTAGTAGGGACGGGTTCCCCGTTGGGTCCTCATTCCCCGTGCGAGGATGAGGATGGACAAAAAATAGTCCCCACGAGCGGGGCAAGGACGGCGATGGGGATTTTTCCTTTGTTCGGGGACGGGAATAGAGAGTCATTACCTGATTGGGAATTATACATTGACATCTTTACCGTTAAGGGTTAGTCTCTGACAATGATTCCGGGGGTGTACCAGTCGATGGACACATGAACAACATTTTACGGTGTGCGTGTGTTTGTGACGAACTCAAGAACACATGGGGTATCCAAGTCCGGGCCTTCCGAATGATAACAACTCTACGTCTTGTGTATTTTGTTATCAGTGTTTGTGAATTGGTTATAGATTCGTTCCCTTTTGCTAGACCCGTTCTCCTTTTTATATACAAGATAAAGAGAACTTACAAGTGGACCCTTTTATGCTAACCTATACCTAGCTAGATGCACTCAGGACATCATCACGTGGAGCATGCACGCCGCACCTTGCGCTAGTGGTACTGCAGGATCCATACCATCCTCTTGGACGCCTCCACTCTTA
The DNA here is from genome assembly GCF_958298935.1 of Phragmites australis. Lineage (NCBI taxonomy): Eukaryota > Viridiplantae > Streptophyta > Magnoliopsida > Poales > Poaceae > Phragmites > Phragmites australis. Next base: position 6,325,349 of record NC_084922.1, read on the forward strand.
CCTTACCTCGATAGCCCCGCATGTCCCCTCGCCGTGCATCGCAAGCTTATCTTCCAAGATGTTTCAGCCCAGCCTTCCGTGAGTCCGCTCGCAAACTCGTCCACTTGCTTGGTCATTCTGCAGGCCCTGTTCCATCTGTTGTGTGGTGCTAAGTTGGTCTGCAGCACCCCACTCCATAGCAATTAATGCTACAGGATGGGGCACTACCCATCTTCGTTGGTCACGACTTTGTTCGCTAGAGAAGGAGCCTCAGGAGGGAAAACACATGAGTAGATATCAATAAATGCGATTTAGATAGGTTAGGTCTGGACGCCCCAAGACCAGCAAGGGCTGGTTGCAAGATCACATTAAATCGTAAGGAGGCTGGTCACGCAAGGTTTGCGCTGGTCAGGCGAGCCAAGGGTTGATTGTGTGATGGGGCAGGGTTCAGGAAATTTCCCCCGCCAGATGCCATACCCCCGTGGGGCCCGTTAGCCAGGATGTCCCCTTACTCAATACTTCGACAGTACTCCCCAAGCTTCCCCGTGGTCGTGGTCAGGTCTGGTCGCACCACTTGAGTCCTGAGGGAATATAGTTCACCCAAAGAGTGATCGTCGACGTCGTTAGCTTTCAGAGTTCAACTCTGAACTTCACGTCATCTGGGGGAGGTTAAGCGTCCTGAGAAAGAAAGAGAGAGAAATATTGATTGCCGCTAGGTCTGAGGGACTTTTAGTTCCCTATACGCGCTCCCTTGGCTTTCGAGCGGTTCAAATGCTGCGCCGGTTGAGATTCCCCAGTACTTCTAAGAGTGAGGTGTCATGATGAGATGTGTATAAAAAACTAAGGTGTTTGTGCCCCATGCAGCCACGCCTGCACGGTTTTGACCGGGAATCGGCCATGAGCCCCCTAGGTAGTAAATGATAGGATCAGAGACATTTCCCACAGTGGCTCCGCTTCCACCCCAGGCGTGAATCAATGGCCGATTGGATTATAAAATCAGGAGTTTACCCAGCCGGCCACCCATCGATGCTTTTTTCAAGGCAAGAAGGTAACTCTTCTTTTGGATCATGGCGTCCTCTCATTCCTCATCATGAAGGTCGATGATTTGGGAGTATTTGGCAAAGGATGAGTCGCTTTTGACACCAGCTCCGCTTGCTGCGGTGCCCCTAGGGGCAGACAATCTTCAGGTCCTGCTCGCAGGGTTGGAGTCGGCCGACATCGTGCTTCCCTCGCTACAGAGAGGGTCTCCCCCTGCCGCTTTCGCTCGACCTCTGGCCCAAGTGGTTGCCCCTGTTGAGATTATCAACATCTCCGATGATGAGGAGGAGATTAACTGGGACCTTTTGAAGGAGGAGACTGATGAAGAGGAGAAAGTGGAGAAGCGGAAGGAGGGTCAGCCGGGTTCACTGACACCGATCAGTAGCTCTAGCAAAGTCTTCGCACCGGCCACCCTCCCTGGCCATCATGTAGGTTGTCGTCCGATTTCTATGCCACCTCAAGGAAGAGTGTAAGAGGTTCCTCAACTCATTTAAGGGCAAGTAGGGGCCCATATACTTCTGAATTTTTGGAGGTGGTAGATCTTTACGATTTGGAAGAGTTAAGCAGAACCTTTCTGTCAACCTAGCTCTAGCCACTCAAGTCGAGAGGGAAGAAACAAGTATGTAATAGGGTAGTTAGCCTGTCTATAACCTATCTTTCCCATGAACGAAAATGTTTCGGCCCTTTCTGATGGCCTCGCCAATTGCTGGAAGACCTCGTGTCGCCTCCTCGGAGGTGACTCGAGTGCCACATGCCTCATCCCCTAACTTTTTCCTCCACCGGCCTCGCCTCGGCCGCTGCCACCACCGTGGGCAGGTGACGGCCACGATGGTGGCAGCTGCGGCTTGGAGCGGCACCAAGCGGTGACCGTCCCACTCCCACCTCCCTCTCCTCCCCCCTGTGAGCTGCCGCGCGCTGGTTCCCCGCTGGATCTCCCCTTTGGTGTGATGGATCTGGCCGTCGGTGGCCGAGATCTGCTCGGATCAGTTGCTAGCATGGTCTTCTTCGCCGAGGTTAGGCCCTGCTATGGCGAGCCTGGGTCGGCTGCTTGCGGGTTCTGCTAGGGGGAGCCGGCTCTGTTGGGTGGCTATGGTGGTGCTCGGGTCAGCTTGCTCCTCGTGGCATCTGGCTACCCCACGGCTCCCTCCTCTGATTGGTCCGCTCTCCGAGTGACGGTGGTGGTGTGGTACTCGTTGCTATGGCCGTTAGTCACCTTCTCCGCTAGTTGTTATGGTTGTTCAGGCGAGATCAGCTTGCTACTCTGGGCAGCTAGCTTCCCTGGACAGCCGGCTCCTCCAGGCAGCCTGCTCCTCGGGACAGCTGTTGCGACATGACGACACAGTTCCTCGTCTTGGATCTAGGCGCCTAGGGCCATTCCTCATCCTCCTCTAGCCGTTGATGCGAGTGTGATTGCCATCGGTTGCACTACCTCTCCCTCCGACCTACTCGTCCTAGCCAGCACTGCCTGCGGTTGGGCTGCTGCTACCTGGCGCGGCTGATCGTTGATGAACATGTTTTTGGTACAACACCGGCGATTATGTTGTGTGCTGCTAAGGGCTAGGCTTCTTCCCCGGTCATCTCTGGTTGGTGGATGCGTGCTGTCGTGCTCTAGTGTTGTGTGCTGATGGTTGAGCTCTTGCAAGGGAATGGTTTGGTCGACCCATGGTGCCTTCGGGTCTATTGGGTGTGACGTGAAGGGGGGAATTTGGGCATAAACCCTGGCAGGCCCCAGCGATGGTGACGCCCGCGAGCGTCATAACCTCCCTAGAGGCGTCACGAAGAAGCTTCCCCTCTGGGATCCCTCCGGGTGAAAACCCTATCTGGCTTCCTGGACGAGCGACGGTGGTTCTTTTGCCGCTCCCTTCTTGAAGGCGATATTTCAGAGAATCCCTATGATCCTTATTTCAACCGGCAGCACTCCTTGCAGGGCACCATCCTCCATTGTTGTCCGCTTGCTTGTCTGACCCCTTCGTTCTCCTGTTCAGCGGAGCTTCCCATCACCTTTCGGCGTTTCGCGGCAGTGGTTATGTTCCGACATCCCTGGATCCCATCTGTTGCTTAAGGTTTGTCGTGGGAAGCCGACTGAATTGGGTTGTCAGGCGTGAAAGCCGAGCTCCGCCTGTTGAGTTGTCGAGATGTTCTGATCAAGGTGCTAGCTAGGCATAGTTGCTGGCGGGGTAGCGTTGTTTGGTATGGGTGTCGCTTGGTCGTTCAGGAGTGTCGGGTTGTATGCTGCTTGTGTGGTTGTCGGGTTGGTTGTATGCCGCATTGTCGTGCATTGTCGTCTATTTGTTAGAAGGTTTCAGGTTCTTTTCTTCTTTCTTTCCTCCTTTGCCTTGTTCATGAGTTGGGCTCCGCGGGTTGTGTTACAATGCTTGTTAAGGTTTTCGGACTCGGTTTCCCTTATAAATTGGGTCACTTTTCTTCTTAATACAATGATGCGCAGTTTTCCTGCATGTTCGAGAAAAACAATGTCTCTCCACCAGAATGATCTTTTATTTTGCAGACTAGGTAGCTTGCCATTGGAATAGCAGACTTGCCAAAGAAAATGAGACCAAGGAAGATCAGCCTTGTTGAAGAATTTGTGAAGATTTTTGAGAAGAAGAGCTTCATTGTATGATCTCAACTTTAGGACACCAAGACCACATTCTGGTTTTGGTTTACAAACCATCTTCCAGGCTGCCAAAGGAGGCTTCTTGGCACTAATTTCTGAGCCTCTCCAGAGACAATATCTTCTATAAGCATCAAATTATTTTATCGCTGCCGAAGGAAGCTTTAAGGTGCACATGTAAAAAATGGGCAAAGAGGATATCATTCAATTGACCATTTCCAATTTCCCTGCCTGAGATAGAAAAATAGAATAAGACACAAGTTTTCTTTCAATTCTTTGAACAAGAGGCAAGAAATCCTCAATTTTTGGCTTAGTGACTCCCAAAGGAACGCCAAGGTAGGTAAAAGGCAGTGAAACACTTTGACAACCAAAAGTTTTACATAGATGATTCATTTTAGCTGAAGAAACATTGATGGGCACCATAAGAGACTTATTGTATTTACTTTTAGCCTTGTAGAGTCTGCAAAGGTATTGAAAAGAGACTTGGGGATAAAAAGTTATTTAGAGCAAGCTTCCATTATTAAAAGGGTGCCATATGCATACTGTATTATTAGAAAATCAGAGCCCACTTCTGCAGCCAAAGGTAAATGAAGCAGACCTAGATCCTTGGCTTTGTTTACAATTGATTGAAGAAGGTCAACAACCAAAACAAAAAGGAGAGGGGAGAGAAGATCTCCCTGTCTAACACATCTTCTGCAATGAAAAGTTTTACCTGGGACACCATTTAGAAGAATGGAAGAGGTGACAGATTTGAGAATGCAACTGTCCAGTTAACCCATCTATTTCCGAAGACTTTGTGCTTAAGAATATCAATAATGACTCGATGTTCAATTTTATCAAAAGCTTTCTCAAAATCAAGCTTGAGGATAACCAATTCTTTGCTACTTTTATGGCACAAGTAGATATATTCAAAAAAGGACCAAGCTATGCAATCCTGAATGGATCTAGATTTGATGAAGCCATATTGATTCTTATGAAGGAGATAAAGAATTGAAACGTGAAGCTTGTCAGCAAGGAGCTTAGTGATGAGCTTGATGGAGGAGTTAAAAAGAAAATTAGGTATGTAGTCTGCCACAACCATAGGGTGGTCCTTTGTGGGAATCAGAGTGATAAGTATCCATTAATACTTTGGACTGCTAGATTGCCTTCAAAGAAAGCATCACATAAAGCATAAAAGTCCTGAGAAATGACTTTTGAAAAGCTCAAGACAATCCAAATTTTCCACCGGGTTTAAGAGTGTGGAAAGATCAAAATACATCTGTTGAAATTTAGAAGTTCTAAGCCTCTCTTTGAAAGCTTGCAAGAGGATATTGGCCTTCTCATTATGATCAGAGATAGAATTGCCTTGCAGATCATGCAGGAAGGTAATGGAATTTCTATTATACCTCATTGTGGCATTTTCATGAAAAAACCTGGTACAAGCATCTCCAAAGTTAACCCATTTGGGAGTTCCTCGCTGTTTCCAGTAATGTTTTTGCTGCCTGAGGAGGGAATCTAAGTGCTCTTTTAGGATTTTCCTGAAGTTCCATTCCTCTAGGGTGAGATCTCTAAAATCCTTAATAGTATCTAATAAGAGAATGACATATTTCACATTAGTTACAGTAATAGCCAGACTTGAAAGCTGGCCTTGCCAAGCTCTTATAACTCGTCTCAAGTTATTGAATTTTGCCATTAGCTTCTTGGCTTTGTCAGGTTAAGAAGAAGGGACTGACCAACCATACTGAATGATCTATAAAAAATCCAAATGTTCCATTAAATAGTTTTCAAACCTGAAAACTTGGGCTCTAGGGATATCAGTTTTGACATAGATGAGGCAGTGTACATGATCAGAAGTGTTTTTAGAAAGAGCAGTAACTAAAGTCCCAATGTAATTCCTTTTTTTCCTCGAACGCAGGAGAGTTACGCATCATTATATTAAAAAGAAGAAAAGGAGTCTAAGAAGACTTGTACAAACCACACGCCTATTATGGCAAAGTTTGTTACATGAGGACTCATCTCTAATGTCCTCCATGATGGTATTGAAATTAGGTGAAACACCCTCAAAGACACATCCGTTCCTATGCTTCCATATCCACCATGCCACCAACACAACCAACGAATTAAACCCCTTAGGATGTTGTTTAGAGACTTGCTACAAAGCTTGACGCCACCACACGAGTGAAAACAAGATCATCTGGCCTGGTGTTAGTTACTGCAGTCCAACCAAGGACAGCACCGAGAACTAGACACTTCTTGTGAACACCCATGAAGTAAGCAAGTGTTGCACATTCTCCTCCTCCTGGTCACACAGTAAACAACGCTCTGGGTGATCAAGACCGTGACAGGCCAAGCGGTCGGTGGTCCAACATCGATTTAGCAAGGCTAACCACACAAAAAATCTGCAGCGAAGTGGAGCCCAATTTCTCCAAATTTCCTTCCATGATTGAAAGGTATTGAGAATTTGAGGTGAAGAACTAGTCCAGTCTTTGGAGAAGAGCGCTATGCTGCATGTTAGACCAGGTATAAGCTCGGCCTTTGAGAGGAATATCAACAAGGCCAAGATTGCTAAGAGTTCTATTAAAGGCCATAATTTCTGAGATATTAACACCTGGATTGTTCTTGTCAGAGGGTGATCTAACCATATTAAAATCCCCAAACACGATCCAATCTTCATTAGCTGGAATGTCTATGCTATTTAGCCAATCTAGAAATAAGGATTTCTCAACACGAGTGCAAGGAGCATAAATATTAGATAAGAACCATAGAGCACCTGAAATAATGGATCTGAATTCAATGATTTGAGCATAGTATTTTTGGAAGAATAGATGCCCACTAAACTTTGCACCTTTCCAGATAACAATGGTTCCTCCTGAAGCACCAGAGGAGGGCTAGTGCTTAAAACTGTCAAAATGGATAGGACATAATTTTAATATAAGCAAGATCAAAGTGCTCACGTTTAGTTTCCTGAAGACAAATAATATCACACTGAGACTCAATGATTTTACTTCTGATGGCATTCTATTTTCTGTCAGAATTGATCCCTCTAATATTCCAACAAAGGATCTTCCAGGTTCTACCTCTTGAATTGTTGGCTAGATCCATAAAGGCATACACAAAAGAATAGAGAAATCCACACACATAATATGCAGATGTTCCAGGAAGACATTGAGAGAGATGATAAACAAGGCCACAGAAAAGAGCTTAGCAAAGTATTTAGTCTTAAGATTTAGGAGAATATTACAACACAAAATAACCATAGTATCATTACAAGTTCCCAGAAAAGTAAGTAATTATCATCCCAAAAGAAAAGATTTAAGAGCCCCAGAGTCTGAACATAAAAAGCGTCATTTCTTCTTTTCTTGTTGTCTTCTTCCCCATCCTTTGGTTGTGTCTGTTGCTTGCAGGTAACAAGTTTTCCCTTCTCAGAAGGGGTTTTCCCTTTGGAGATTACCTTTGTTTGTTGTGCTCCTAATTCTTTGGTTGAAGAAGTACCTGAAGGGCCTGCAAGAGAGGAAGAGTTGGGGCCTATATGTGTTTTCAGAGCAGCCTTTTTAGTCAACTCCACTTTTGATAGCTATTTAGATTTCAGTTTGCAGGAGGAGGAACCAAGATTCTGAATGAACATGGTGAAGATGGTTGGAGGTTTTGCAGAACACGCAAAGCAATTCTTATTAAGGCAGCTATCTTGCTTAAAGTCTTATATTCATGTCTCTAATTCTAGTGCTACGCGTCACTTCTGTTTCCACAATGGGGCCTTGCTTCAATCTCTTTCTCTTGAGAAGAAGGGGGAAGAGCTAGAGGTACCATCTATCTACATGTCTTCAATGACTTTTGGTGTTGCTGGGGGTGCTAGTAGAGGATTGAGTAGAACCTGAGTCATTGAAGCAGCAGGAAACTGGAGCAGCTTGAGGACATGAATTAGGAAGTAGAAATTTCACTGGAGGTCCACTCTCAGCCAAGGAAAGCAGTGATTGTCCAAGCCTTTGAGGCAAGGAAATTCTTGGCCCAATCAAAATGTGTTGGGGAGAGGAGCATGCTATAAAGAAAGCAGCCCACTCTGGGGGAATGTCAACAATAGAGCCCACATGGCCTGCAGGGGAGAAATACTTGGCCTAGAGATTGAAACTATCAAACTTCTGCTTTGGTGCCCATGGAGTTAAAGTCAGAACAGAAAGACTCAAGAACCGGATCTGAATCATGCTCATTCAAAATCTGGATAGCACCCAATTGAATGTTCTCGTGAAAGTGACCCACGTTTTTCCCATCTTTAAGGAGCAAGGCCTCAACATTTTCTGGCAGATGGACATCTTGATGCTGTTCAGGTTGAAGGATATGGTTCATAACCTGCTGACCAGCAATGTTCACCTGAGGTAGCTGAACCTCATCCACAAAGTCTTCCTGCTGAACCTCAAGAGGCAAGAAGACATTAGGTTCTGGATGGACTGCTGGAGAGCCAGGACCAAAGGAACTTCTGGAGCAAAATTAAGGTCAAGAAGCTGGCCACCATTGACTGAATCTGCAAAGAAGCAGATTGATAAGAGAGTGACAGACTACTTGGTCCTCCATGATTTGGCTAGGGGAGCACAGGTTCAGGCCAGTTGACATCATATTCCACTAAATTATCTAATTTTGCTACTGCCTCAATGGATCCTTGGTGACAGGCTTGTCTTCTCTGACAACTAAGCCTTCAAACACAGTTCAAGGCTACAAATCCCAAGCACCTGATGCACCGCTTTCCAAATGGATCACCTACGAAAGCCAAGGATCAGGTTGCCAAGATCTAGCTAGCGTCGTGTCAACCAGAGTGTCATCTGCAGATGAGTTGATATCCAGCCTGGTTCTCATATGTTCTTTGCTTCGTTATGTCTTCAACAAGTTAACTGCAACTTCTGTACAAAGCTAGAGTTGATGGCATGCATCTAGTTCCTTGCATTATGAAGTGGCTACACCCGAGTGTTGCATTATTCGGCCATGGAATTTACAAATTATGCTGTCAAACATTCAGGTTTAGGTGAACGAAATGCAAAGCTCTAGAGGAAAATCAGGTTTCTAGACCATAAAAAGGTATAAATCAAAGTGACACTACAACTATTCATTCACTAATCTTTGCAAATAGGAAATACATAAGGAAAAAAAACAGACATATCATACAAAATTTATTAAGGATTACTTAGTTATTTGTCCAGAATCAAGAACTAAACAATTCAAGACCAAACCACTCTAGAGGAAAAGGAATCGGTCGATCAGAACATTGTATCGATCACCACAACATCTAATTTCACTCAAAACACTCAATCGCTCCACATGCAGCATGTGCAGTAACCTTAACTCCTCAAAAATTCGCATCCGATCACACCGCCACCATACTACCTCTCCCATGTTCCAATGGCGACTTGTACCGTCTGCCTACTCTGCTTCTCTCTCCTTGCCTCCTTCTCCCTCATCTCCTACCTCTCCTTCCTGTCCTACACCTTTCACTCCTCGCCATGCACCAGTTCCATGAACACAAAGACCAACACCTTCCTGTCCAACCACACCAGCATATTCTCCTCACTTAACACCCCTTCTCAGAACCACCTCCGCTTCCCTTCCACTCGGTCGGCCACGCTCAAGATCGTCGCGTTCGTCAACCGCTGGCTACCGAGCGGCCATGGCGAGGGCATCGAGCGCCATGCGTTCATGCACTACTCTGTCCTGGCAGTGCGCGGTCACCGCGTCCACATCTTCACCGCCACCGACGCAAATGCTGCCGCCAACTCCACGTATATTGGATCCCTCCTTTGAGTCACCTTGTGCAACTCATAAGAGTCTCTAGATCAGTAGCTGGTATGCATATATTTCCAATAGAAATACACATCATAGGCATACAATGATTAAGTACGATATTAGAGGATAACACGGAGTTCATTACAATAAATGTCTGTATGTATAATTAAATAAAGCCTCACAGCACAACATAAATAACGCAAAAGCAACTCAAACCCTAAAGGCAACTTGAGTGCAGACGAAATCAACTTTTCTATTGTTCATCTTCACCTTCGATGAAATCGACATCTAGATCATCTGAATCCACAAATAGCAAGAGTGAGTACATGAGGTACTCAGCAAGTCCTATATCAAGGGGAGACATTAGATGCATATACGTAGATCAAGGATAAGTCTGTAGAGTCTTTAAGTTTTTCAGAAAGTTAATTTTCGATGCAAGGTTCAATTTGCAACAACTATCTTAAAAGTATTTTTTTAGGATAACACATAAGTCGAGCTTATGGGGGGAGTCGTCGGCCCTGAGGGAGATACTTGCATCCAACCAGTTCCCACACTTCTTTTGTCAGTGGACATACAGTCCAAGATACTCAAGGCACATAGCCAACCTTTTTTTGAAAAACACGAGTGTATTGCCCACTCACACGCCAAGGAGGTACTCACGCCGGAAAGCTAATTATTGTGACCAAACCATAGCATGTCCTTAACCGAGGACATGGCTATCTAGATAGGTTTAACACTCTGCAGAGGTTGTACACTTTACTCAGAAGATATGCACAGACTCCAACCTTAGCAACTGGTGAAACTGTCATAACGAGACACAACGTCCTCACAACATAGCCAAAATATCCACCCATGGGGTACTAAGATACCAGGGGCTTTAGAAGATCCACGGGAAGGACCACTTAGCAATCCCAAGGCTTTGACATAGCCTTAACAATATTACTAGCCGGACCTTGGGCTACGTACTACCCAAGTCTTCTCCTGGTCCCCATTGCTATTATCGGCCTCCGAGTGGGTACCGAACTAAGTTGAAGGGGTTGGGTCAAGTCCTACCCATTCAGGTCATGTGGTTGTACGATTAGATACTAGGTCGGATGTCACAACGAAGCGGTCCTTATGCCACCGATGCAAATGTCTTCTAGCAAGAACACCACAAAGGCGAACCTTGCTCTAAGGTAGTTCCCACCTTTGTGGGGTACCTTACCCACCCCTGTCAACAATACACTAGAGTTTTTCAGGAACACAAATCTCACATGCACATACACCAAGCACACAACACTTCACATTTTTTTTGAAAAGACATGATTAACATATGTAATTATCCTGGCTCTTTCTTTTGAGCAAAGCAATCCTAAGCATGCTAGTAAATAAGTATTCATCCAAACAATCATTATAGTTGATGTTGGGGATCTTCTAGGATTTTAACGGAATAAAGTGACAATATCAAGGTATGACATAAATAATCTAGGCCATAACTATATTAGCATATTCTTTAAAATTACAGTCATTAACTTAAACATGCATATTCCTATAATTTGAAACAATGGCTCTACGGGTTGTATTTGAAAACATAGGATCAACATGATCAAGGGTGTAGGATTTTCCTTTGTTGAAGTTCTCGTCCGCTCCTTCTTCAAACTTTGGATCCTCTGAGTCTTCCTCGAATGCGCCTTACTCTAACAAACGCAACGTACGGCAAAAACGCACACACAAACAATCAATCAAATGATTATATTAAAAACTCATTAAATTACAAAAATTATGGAATTGATATGATTGGGTAGATCTCGAATTTAGATGAATATTGGTGGAAGAATTGTTGAAAACGGAGTTAGGACGGAGGAGAAACTGGCTTCGAAAGTTTTGCCGGGAGAGAAAATCAGGAAAAAGGAAAATAAAAGAATATTACTGGAATATTCCAGTTTTGGAATCGGCTCGGCCCAACGGCTCGGTCGGGCCCACCTGTCAGTGAGGGAGAGAGAGAAAAATAAGGGGGAGAGAGGGGAGTCGGCCCGGCAGACTGACAGGGAGAGCGAGACGGCGGGAGAGAGAGGCGACGGGGCGGCAGTGAACGGCGGTGGCGCACCGATGGAGGACGGCGGCGGGCTCCGGTGATCGGTGGAACAAGGTAGTGGTGGCCGGATCCGGCTCGAGTGGGGGCAGATCTGGCCGGTGGGGACGAGGCGAGGGCGTCGGCCTGCGACGGCGAAGAAGCGGCGACCGGCGTTGGCAAACAAGGCGGCTAAGGTACGTTTCTCTGGGGGGAGGGAAAGAGAGAGGAAGGAATGTGGTGGAGCTCACCGGCGGCGGCGGCGGTGCTCGGAGAGGAAGAGAGGGAGGCAGTGGAGGTGAGGGAGAGGGGTGGCATTGTGCGGATGGGGGAAAGGAAGTGACACTGTTCATCTTTATAGGAGGGGCGGTTACGGCTGTGTGGGGCGTGAGGCGAGGCGAAGCGCGGGGTGCGAGGTTTGCCTAGGCGCGATGACGGGAGGGCACGGTGTGGCGCAGTGCAGAGCAAGGACCGGCGCCGGGTCACAGGGAGAGAGAGAAAGTGAGATATTATTTTTTTTTGATTTTTTTTCCTTATGAGAGAACACGGGTTTGAGAACGTTCACCAGCGGCGGCATCACGTTCCATGTGACGCCGGCGACGGCTGCTGGGTACCTGAACCAGCAGCTGGCATGGGCGCAGTTCGAGGCCGAAAGGAGCATGAAGTCGTTCGACGTTGTGCACACCGAGAGCATGGCGCTGTACCACGGGCGCGCGCGCGGCGTGGCCAACCTCGTCACGTCGTGGCACGGCATCGCGTACGAGGTCATCCACTCTGACGTCGCGTAGGATCTTCTGCGTAAGCCCGGCGAACTTCGGGCCCCGGCGATGGCGAGCCGACTGAGCAAGGTGGTGGAGGAGGCCAGGTCCTTCCGGGACTACGCGCACCACGTCGGGGGCGTGCTCCGTCGCGTTTACATGATCCCCGACGGCCGCGTCCACGTCATTGTCATGTCCCGTGGCGAGGTGTTCCGCGCGAAGGCGCTCGGCGCCGACGCGGCGGGGCGCGCTGCGCTGGTGATCGGCTTGGCCGGGAGGCTGGTGAAGGAGAAGGGCCACCAGGTGATGGTGGAAGCGATCAAGAAGGTGCTCTCCAAGAGCAAGGTCTTCAAGAACGGCGCCGTCTTCCTCGTCGCCGTGCTGAGGAACAAGGGCGGGGAGGCGAGGGCGCGGGCCGCGCGGCTGTTCACGGTGAGCAGGATGGCCGCGGAGTACGAGCGGCTATTCCTGTGCGTCGCGGAGGACGCGGGTGTGATCGCCGGCGACAAGTGCTACTGCGAGCTCTCTGTCCCCAGATCATGACGTGCATGTGCATGCAAAGGCAGCACTCCGTTTTGATGTACTCACTATATCTCAAAATAGATTAACCCGTTTGAGAATTAAACATAAGTATTAAAATAAAGGCAAATTTGGAAATTTAGACAACATACGCGACCGTATTTGCGAAAATAGACAACATGTCAACGTATTTGCAAATCTAGCACTCGTATTCGGTATCTCAAATACCGAAATTTGAATTTCGGAAACTGAAAATCCGAAAACACCGTATTCGGCAACTGAGGTGCCGAATACGGCACTGTGGGCTGTATTCGGCACCTCAGTTGCCGAATACACCCTGTACTCTGCTATATTCGGCAACTGAGGTGCCGAATACAGCCCACAGTGCCGTATTCGGCACCTCAGTTGCCGAATTCAGTACATCATGTCACTTTCACGTCCTGTCGATGCTTTCGGTGTGTGCGTGCCAGCGGGATGCTGCTTTTGCGCTTAATAAAAGCCCTGGCTCGCAGAAGAGAGAAGGGAGAAGAGAAGAGAGCAGCAAAGGAGAGAAGGGAGAAGAGAAGAGAGCAGCAAAGGAGAGAAGGGAGAAGAAAAGAGAGCAGCAGTGGAGAGAAGAGAGTAGCAACGGAGCAACGCTAGGAGAAGCAGCTCGAGCAGAGGGGGCAGCCGGAGAGGATCAACGCGAGCAGCAGCCGCGCTCAATTTCCTTAAGGTAAGTTTTTAGATTACGTAGTTAATTAGTAATTATAATTAGATTTTTCTTAGTTCGTTCAGAAGTATATTAATTATTTCGTCAGTATATTGTTAAATTCATTCAAGTACATTTGATTAATTATATTATTTTGGTAAATTAGAGTATTTAAATTAATGATTTAGTTGGGTTATATAATTTTTATTAGTAAGTGTGATTAGATTCTTTACTTAATATAGTAACATGAATTTACGGGATTTAATCTAGGTAATTAGTTTTATTAAAGTAATATAATTACGTAGTTAATTAGTAATTATAATTAGATTTTTCTTAGTTCATTCAGAAGTATATTAGTCATTTCGTCAGTATATTGTTAAATTCATTCATGTACATTTGATTAATTATATTATTTTGGTAAATTAGAGTATTTAAATTAATGATTTAGTTGGGTTATATAAGTTTTATTAGTAAGTGTGATTAGATTCTTTACTTAATATAGTAACATGAATTCACGTGATTTAATCTAGGTAATTAGTTTTATTAAAGTAATATAATTAATCAATTAACTTGATTAATTAGTTTAATCACTTAGGTTTGGTAGAACCGTAGAAGATAGTGTCCAGTAGCAACAAAGATGCATATTAGTTGTATATTGCACTATTTAATTAGTATTATTTTTGTACTTATTATTTATTACATGTATATTTATTTAGGAGATACGGTATGATTTTCCATATTTATTATGGAGAACGTCCCACAGTTTTGCACGGGAGACTTGTAACAATTCAGAACTGCCAGCACATAGAGAGTTCGGTTGAGATACCTATTGATCTAGATGGCCTGAAATCACATATTATGCGCCTTTTGCGTGTGAACCAGCAGTCCCATACTGTTGTCTTAGAGGGTGTACGGCCGCGGCTTGTTCCAAATAGCTCGGTCATTGTCCATACGTTGTTCGAGATGAGTAGGAACAACGCATGGGCTTTGTACTCACGCAAGGCATTGGAGGAGAACTTTGATATGGCGGTGTACGTAAACATAGTGTCACGACTGGTGCAAGGTGATGCAGTGACCACTGTGGAAGGCTCAAGCCAGGAGGTGATGCATGAAGAGGATGGAGGGCATGTCGGGGAGGGTAGTTCCAGTAGAGAGGGAGGTAGAGTGGACCCTGGTGAGGTCGATGCAGGATGCATGGATAATGAAGACGGTGGTAGCGGGGATGAAGAAGCTGCTGACAATGATGACCCGGTCCCGGCGATCCAGTACTTTCGTGGTACTGGGCTCCTGGAGTGTGTCGTTGTTGAGTATAACACCTTATCTAACTGGGGATACCAGAATAGCGACATTCAGGTCGGGCAACAGTTTCGTAACAGAGGGGAGGTCATCCACTTTATTAGCAACTATGCTGTAATAACAAGAAGGGACCACAAGTGCGCCCGGTCTAACCCTACGGAGTATGAGGTCAGGTGTACGAAGCACCCGAATTGCCCTTACTTCGTACGAGCACATCAGCCGAAATATGAGAACTATTTTGTGATTAGTAGACACACCCCACATACATGCAGCGAAGAGGCTATTAGGAATGTGAGCCACGCCGTTGATGCGAGGTTCGTAGCCCAACTCCTCATCACGCTTATTGGCACAGAAATTTGTTTGTCGCCAAAATCGATTATGGGGGAGGTGCACACTAAGACTGGCATGCTTATCAATTACCACACCGCGTGGCGAGCGAAGCAGAAGGCGTTGAAGATGCTGTTTGGAAGCTTCGAAGAGTCATACAACAATGCTCCGAGACTGCTGCAGAAGATTGCCATGACGAATCCAGGGACTCAGTGGGCCATGGCGGATGAGCCGATCAGGCTAGATGATGGGTCATATAGCACCACTGACTGATACCTCATTAGGTTATTCTGGTCCTTTGGACAATGCATCGAAGCATTCAGGCATTGTAGGCCGGTTGTATGCGTGGATGCCACATTTCTAAGCGGCAAGTTCCATGGTACCCTTATGACAGCAATGGCGGCGGATGCAAATAATCAGATCATTCCTCTCGCCTTTGCAATGGTTGAGAGTGAAAACAATGATAGTTGGCTGTGGTTCCTCACCTTGGTAAGGACACGTGTCGTGGGAAATAGGGAACGAGTTTGCGTCATCTCAGACCGCAACAAGGGTCTTCTGCATGCGTTGGACGTGCTGCATGATAGCACAAACTGCTCCATTGCATGGCCTGATGTGGAGAGAAGATGGTGCATGCGACACTTGGGCGCGAACCTGTACACAAGGTACCGCAACAAGTCGCTTGTAAAGAGATTCAAAGGGCTATGTCTTCAGAACCAGCAGGCGAAGTTCAATGAGATATGGAGAGAGTTAAATGAGACCACTCGCAAGATGATGGCAGACCAGCAAGCAGGGGAGGATCAACTGCGGGCGCAAATGGTTGGGGGCCAAACTATCGTTAGTCGTTCACGTGGTACATTTAGCCAGTGGATAGCGGGGAAGCCGGCGGAGCGTTGGGCCCTTATCCATGACACTCATGGTGCCAGGTTAGCGCATAGAATTGTAATGATCATATTGTACCGATTCTTATGCAAATAGCCATTCTAAAATTATTGTATCCCATGTTAGGTACTCCATCATGACAACGAACATAGCGGAGGCGTTCAACAATGTCCTGAAGGGAGTACGGGGCCTCCCGTTGTGTGCCATTATTGAGCTCACATTCTACAGAACGGCGGACTACTTTCGAGACCGTGGTAATGCTGCTATGAAGTGCAGCACACGGTTTTCACCTAAGGTGGAGCAAATCATATCAAGAAGGAGGAGCAAGGCACACTTTCATCGGTCGAGGATCTACGACTTGGCCAACAATGACTTTGAGGTCATGTGCCGCCGTAGGTATGCTTCAGGGTATAGCGCCGGGGACACCGTGCAGCAATGTCAACTTGGACCTAACGAGGTGAAGTGCACATGCAATAAGCCAAAACTGCACCATATCCCGTGCTCGCATGTCTTAGCCGCTTGCAGGGACATAGGTGGTAATGACGGATCACAGTACGTATCACCGTACTTCACGATCGATGCATTGAGGAGCACATGGCTTCCAAAGATGCGGTCCTTTAACATCGGAACCAACTACAAATCGATCGAGGGCCCTAAGTGGGTACCTTATCCACGAGCACGACGCACAGATCCTGGAAGGCCTAGATCTACGAGGCTGCAAGGTGACATGGATGAAGCAGATGCTGTTGATGGCCTTCGCAGGTGCAAACTTTGCAAACAACCTGGACATGACAGGAGGACTTGCCCGACCCGTCAGTAAACTATCAGCCCACTGTCAAACTGAACTGTCTTAGAGACTTTGTATTGTAAAATGTTATTCACCTGTTAGTTGTACTACTTATTGTGCATTATGTGGTTTGCACTGTACCCCTTTAGACAAGAAGTGACCATTGTATTGTAAATGTAATTTTATTTATTTATTTCGTGTTTCTTAAATATTCATGGATCCGTGTTTTGATGCAGAGACAGAGCGTAGGTAGTCAGTGAGCAAGAAATCTATGGCGGGATCCTCTAGTACAGGCTTTCCATGGACACCTGCAACGATCGCTATAGCACTTAATGCCTCCTTACAGGTTGTGCGCGAAGGAAACGATGATCCGTTAAAGGAGAACAACATAATCCAAGCCGTGGCGAAATTGCATGCAAGACCCATATGTTCTAGGTTAACCGCGCCACTCCAATGTGTAACCACCGAGGACCTTAGGGCCCTCTTGTATCACCGGCGTCAAATGTATCTGAGGGTCCGCGAACTGGCCGACCATCCTTCTGTGATAGGTTTCTCTAGGAGGCAAAGAACGATAGTAATGTCGCCAGACCAGTATGCATCCCATATTCAGGTATGTCATATAAACATTTGGTCACCCTACTTATCTTATTTCCATTGATTCGAACGGTCCTCTTCTGCGTCAGGCTTTCCCGGAAGACGAACAGTTGATCAACAAAGAAATCTCACACTTCTTGACGATGTGTATGCTCTTCGGCGGGGGTGTGATGCCTGGTTCGCGTAGAAGACGACGACAGTCAGCGAATCAAAGGGGTACAGAGGCGACCTCTACGAATCATCCAGATAATGACGAGGACGAAGACGATGACGATTTCATGCCCCCCATGCCTAGACGTTCGAACAGAAATACAGGAGAAAGTTCTAGGAACACTGCAAGAGGACGTTCACGCACAACATCGAGATGCCATACAACTGATAGGGAAATAGGACATGGTACCACCTCGGAGAAACCTCAAGATGATGACGACGACGACGATTTCATGCCACAACGACCCCGCCCTCCGAGGCTTCCATCTCCGGAGGACACCGATGACCCTGAAAATGATGATGGATTTGCTCGTACTCATTTTTACAACTTCCCAGAACCACCTCAGAGACGACAACCATCTTACCCGGATAGCTTTGACCATCGCACCTGAAATTCTTACGCTAATTTGCGTCGCCACTTTCCTTCGCCCTAAGCATCTATTGTAACCCTATATATTTTATTCCCTTAAGGCATGATATTATGTTCTTTAGGCGTATCGTACATGATAATGTTTGTTGTTGTTCGCTCTTTATGTGTAACCTCTGTACCGGGTTCCATGCTACTTATGCTTTACAACTA
This sequence comes from Phragmites australis, assembly GCF_958298935.1. NCBI lineage: Eukaryota > Viridiplantae > Streptophyta > Magnoliopsida > Poales > Poaceae > Phragmites > Phragmites australis. The sequence continues at coordinate 6,343,413 of NC_084922.1, forward strand.
CTATTGTTTCCTCTGTACTGAGAATTTCTTAAATTAACAATACAGTGAATAAGACATAATAGGGATGACCTCGACATTAAAATCAATAATACATGTGTCATGACAAATTGTCCTGGCTACTCAACGGCGACGATGCCTCACACAATCTCCAGGCGTGTAAGCGTCTGGCGGGTGTGTGGCTCTCATCCCAGCAGCCTGCGCAGGCCCCTGCCTTGCGTGCCCTTGGTCGTCTTCATCATCATCTGCCTGCCCTGTGGGAACCCCACCGAACGTGTATCCCGCCCCGCTTACTCGGCTCTGCATGTACCATGCCGAAGGATCCTCGTGCGGAAGTGTGGACGGCCCTAGAACGTGCTCCGATGGAGTCCAGTGTGCCGAAGGCTCGCCATGCTGGTACCAATGTGAACTTCCAGGTTCATTGAGATCATGGGAGGACTATCCGCCGAGTAGATCAGTGAAGGTGGCGGTCGCATGCATTGCAGCACCCCAGTCAAAAGCATTAGGGTCGCTCCAGCAAGGGGTCTGCTGCATGTAGTCAACGACGTCCTCCTGATGAGTAGATGCTGCAGCCGGAGGTGTCATCGTAGCCGGAGGTGCTAGTGAACCCAGCGTAACCTGCTCGGGCGCAGGAGGCTGCGTGCACTCCTCGGCCTCAGCACCGGAACATGAGACATGACGCGCCGAAGCTGAAGATGTATGTCGTGATTCTGACCGGACGGGTTCCTCACGAGCACTGGATGACCGCCTGCTGTGGGAGGACCGCCTGCTGTGGGAGGCACGAGACGGGTCCATGGCATGTTGGTCGTACCCCCTCCATTGCGGGGCACACCCACCTAGACCACGTATAGCGTTTAGGAAGCGGGATCCTCTTATCCTCATGTACTCCCGGAGAGGGTTACGATCCCTCTGCGATGATGACCTGCTTGGTTCCCCAAAAGGTTGATCCGCTTGCGTATGCATCTCATACGCCTCTTCAGTCTGTATAAGATGAGGGACATGTCAGTAATACACAGATTTTTCAAAGAAAACCAATATAAGTAACGCATCACTTACCACAACATGAAGTAGGCGGGCACGATCCTCGGGGAAGGGTCTGGGGCCCGGCTGTACAGGTCCGCTGAGTAAGGTGGCACGCGTGCGCGGACGGTACCAAGCAAGGTAGTCCCAGTACGTGGCCTCGTCGTATTGTCTAGCAGTAATGATGACATCCACCGCAGCTGATTCTGTCCACCTCCGTATGTACTCGGCATTCTTGGATGCCCAGTCCTGCGTGCCTCCGCCCCCCTTTGAGCTCCACCTGTACGTGACATAAACAGCTATAATTTGTTAACATGGATAACCAATGTACTAAGGCAACATACAATAACACACTTACTCGTGCGTCCGTCCGGCGTCTCGTGGTGCTGGAACAGGCACCACCTGTCGGTACCCGAACTGCCTCTGTACACGTTCTGGAGAATATACTTCCACGCAGTTCATGTACAACAAGAAGCATGTGGTCAACCATAAGTCTGCGTCACGGCTACAAGAGGATGCCAGGTGTCCACCATCTGCAATTTCTTTTACTCGTGCCATACGCCATGGATCCCAATCCACTAGATCAGCGCTAAGGATGTCCAGGTCACTTATCACTCTGGAGTAGTTACCATGGTCTTGCTGCTGACTCCATCTTAGCCTGGCATGAATCCACCGATACCCCATCGTTGGCCTTATGTCATCTGCAATGCCATCAGAGATGTGAACTGGATAGTAGCACTTGAGCACCCAAGGTCTGGAAATCGGGAGGTACTCTCAACTCCATAACTGTAAGAGATGTAAGCACCCTGTAATGGTTGCCTTCCTCTTTGTTCGCTGGGTTGCATCACACAATCCTCTGTAGGTTGCAGCCAACACTGCAGATCCCCAACTGTAAGATGTAGGCTCATAAGGATGTGACGCGAGGTGGGCTGCTAACCATACAATATGTGGGACGACATAATCGCCTGCCGTGTTGCAGAACATGATGCCTCCGAGCAGGACGTATAAGTACACCTCATAGTGTTGCATAAGTGTATTCTCGTCCGCATCCAGTGGGCATGGACCGAACTGTGTCAGCCCATGAACCCAGGACATGGAGAGGCCAGCATCCTTCCCGTCGTATTGCACACCAAACCTATAAGATGCAGATGGTCAATGACGCTTTAATAGCACTGTAATATTTTAAATGCATTACATAACAAATAATTACCTATCTGCAACATAACCCTTCCACTGCTCCCTTGCGGGTCGCGAAACTATTAACGGGGCACCCCTTATTGGCAGCCCGGTCAGCATGGCCACGTCCCGCAGTGTTACTGCCATCTCACCAAAAGGAAAGTGGAAAGTGTGTGTCTCAGGACGCCAGCGGTCGACGAGACCTGTGAGCAGTGCCTCATCAATTGCCGGGAGAGGTGTCCTACCACCGACCTCCATGGGAGCTCCGGCCATCATGAGAGCGAAAGGTAGTAGTCCCGCCCGTGCGAGTGGCTCGTGGAATCGAGGGTCCAACTCCTTAATCTTGTGCACACTCCGGGCTCGTAACGGACCCAACTGCATGAGTTATCCAATACATGTACAGCGTTAGTTCAAAATTCTCGTACCAATGAAATAGCACATATAAACGTGGTACCTGTTGTCCTGTGAATATCATCCTTCCCCTATGGTTCTCGTCGTACCGCTGCTGAAGAAGCTCGGGAAGACCACCATGAGCCATGATAATGATTTAAGGCTTCATGGTTCAACAAATAGGTGAACAACAAATTAGAATATATTACAAGCTTCATAATATTGTATCTGCTAAACAAAGGTACACGTAATTTTTTCTAATTTTACCGGATAAGGACATTCATATAATTATACTAAGGACACAATCTAATTACAATGTTGAAAGAAATTCATGATATCAAACTAATTAAATAATATAATTATATAGACTAATCAAATTCATATAATCAAACTAAGCATCGTAATTAATTAATCTAAGTACTCTAATTTATCAAATAATTTAATTCATTTAATCTAATTAAATAAACTAAGTACTCTAATTAATTAATCTAAGTAATCTAATAACGTAATTAAATAATCTAATTTGTATAATCTAAGTACTCTAATTAAATAAACTAAGTACTCTAATTAAACTCTAAGTACTTTAATAACGTAATTAAATAATCTAATTTATATAATCAAAGTACTCTAATTTATCAAATTAATATAATTAAAAAAATGTAATTGAACGGATTAAACAATCTACTCTTGAAAAACTAATCTACTTCGAAACGGACTAACCAAATAAGCTAATTACTCTAAATAATATTACTAACCTAAGTATTAAATAGGTAATATAAGGACTAACCGGTACGAAAGCTAATTAAGTGCTTGCGTTGCTCCTCTTCTGCTGATGCTTCTCGCGTTCCTCTGCTCCCTTCTCTTCTCCCTTCTCTGCTCTGCTGCTGCTGCGACCTCAATTTATTCAGCAGACCAGCGATCTCTCCGCGTGTGGCGCCAAAACAACACATGCATGCACCAGCCGAAAGCATCACGGGAGGGAAGGGAAAATTGATTGATGTGACGTAAAAGAGATTGATGCGACGCAGCAAAAAGCGGTGGCAAATCGGTCGGCCGGCGTATTCGGCAATTGAGGTGCCGAATACGGCACTGTGGGCCGTGTGTATTCGGCAACTGAGGTGCCGAATACGGCCCACAGTGCCGTATTCGGCACCTCAGTTGCCGAATACGGTGTTTTCGGATTTTTAGTTTCCGAAATTCAAATTTCGGTATTTGAGATACCGAATACGAGTGCTAGATTTGCAAATACGTCGACATGTTATCTATTTTCGCAAATACGGTCACGTATGTTGTCTAAATTCCCAAATTTGCCTAAAATAAAAGATAAAATTACAATTTATTTTCTTTAATACCATTAATTATATGAAAAATAAGATTTATATTGAGGAGGAAGTTACTTAATGGGATGAGTAAGATTGAAAAACTTAGGCTAAAGTTATTTTAAACTTATAGAACATATATGTTTTGAACATTGTAAAGTGACTAAAATGTCATCTATTTTAAGATGAAAATAGTACTGATTTAAGAATTCAAGTATCAGTTCCTCTCTGTTAGAGGAATCCTTCTTGTGAAACAGCTGCAAGGTGTTTTTTGAGATGAGCTGTAACTTGGCTAGATAAAGGGATCAGTAGTGTTATAAGAGAGGATAAATTAGGATATTTAAAATTAATTTATTTTAAAAAAATTATAAGATAAACTAATATTAATTTTTATCTAAATGTTCTTTAGGTTTATCTAGTGCGTCTATTCTAATATCATTTAAAAAGATTTCAAACTTAATCAAATCTAGCAAACTACTCTAGAAAGGTAAATATGTAAAGGTTGATTGTAAGTATGTGAATACGAAAACATAAAGAAGGTAGAGAGATCAAACTCCATATAAAAGATTTTTATCTCGTGATATCGATAGCATAACGTTATCTCTAGTTTATATTGGAGCAGCTACCTAAGCTATAGCTCTCGGACGGTACCTGGTCAAAATCTTTGAGCCACTTAGACCTCAAGTAGATTGAGTCACCAAGACAAGGTCTCACCACAAGCCTCTCTACTGATCACTTACCGTCGTTTTCACTTCAAAGCTTGAGCCACTAAGGCAAAGATCTCCACATCCCCATACAAGTATCTTGTCGCTACTCTACATCAAGTTGGAGGGTAAAAAGTATGAGCCACTAAGACTCACGGTATCGGCAAGTCACCAAGACCTCACGGTACTTCTTGATCCCCTCTCTATATAGCAACACCTAGATACAACTCTCTCTCTAGCACTATTAGCACTAATCACTCCCTACACTTGTGCTCAATTGCTTTAGATGACCACTTTTAGCATTTTGATGACTTGGATATCTTCTCAAGTGTATATGAGCTTCTCTGGACTCCAACCCACTTAAATAGCCAAGTGTGTACTAGCCTCAAACCCGTGTACTAGCCATTTCTCCAACGGCTTAAATTTTATGTGTACGCCGGATGATCCGGTGAAAACAGATTGTACTCACCAGACCAACCTGCATGTACATCATCCACGACCTAGTCGTTGGATCCCCACTCAACTCATTTGTGAACATCGGATGTTCTGCGCGTATTCAACGACTCTATCGCCGAACCATCTGGTATGTACAACCATGCCAAACTAGCCGTTGAGAACTTCTCAGGAAAAGCACTCTGGTGCCACCATCCAACGTGTACAACTCTGAGCACCGACCATCCGGCAAAGTCTTCAACAATCCTCTGGAGAAATACTCTGGCGTACACAACACCGAGCATTGGACCATCTGCTTGTAGCATCTTCGACTCCTTCCTCTGGAAATGCTCCGACGTGCACCATCTTCACGCGTCGTACCTTCCGGCATATAGGTGCCATGAGCTGAAAAACTCTAGCGTGTACAATATATCTATCACCGGACCATCTGGCGTGTGTATTTTTCTTGAAATTTCTTCAATTCAATCAATATTTATCCTAACTGCAGTGGTTTCTTCACGTATTGCATCCATAAGATTTACTAAGACATACTTGATAAACATGTTACTCTCATTAACTATATTATTATTAACCACTAAAATCACATACATTCCTAAAAGAACCATATTCGCTACACGTGAAAGTAAATTGGGTCTGACTCACTATCGATTTTATCGATTTTGGTGGAAATTTGAGGCTAAATTTGCTTATAAATTATCCGTTATGCTAATCTAATTTCATTTAGGAAAATTTGCAAAAATCATACTAAAAGTCACTTTGATTTTGAGTGTCCTCCCTATGACTGTTTTTTTTTTCAAACATGAATAGAACGGAGGGACAGTAGATCGAGAGAATAATAGATATATATGATGTGATTACATACTTATACATGATGAAAGGGTGAGTTGATGCCTGTTCAGAAAACATCCCTTTTGAACAGGTAACACCCGTGGAGAGGCACAAGCGGTTATTGATCAACTTCGTAACATTTTTGTTGCAAAATCCCACCTATTTTGGCTTGGTTTCTTCCCCTTAATGCAGTATCATACTTTCACTGATGTGACATGATTGAAGAGCCCACGGCTACCGGGCGACAAAGGAACCGAGGAGGCCGAAACGCCGAGGGGACCTCCGAAGACTCCACGTGGCATGTTCCAGAATGAGGAGGCTATAGTGGCACCAGCCTCGCCGAAGCACAGAATCATTGATCCAGATTTCCCCCCTTGCAAGGGTACCTATTACATGTATTAAAGAGCCAAGATTCGGAGCGATTCTAAGGAGTTAAGTTATTATAGCTACTTTTATATGGGTCTCACGTATTTGTATACATACCTATATGTACATGTATACACATGTATATATACCTATATGTACATGTATACACATGTATATATACCTATATATACATGTGTCTATATGTACATGTATACACATGTATATATATACCTATATGTACATGTATACACATGTATATATATACATATATATGCGTACACATGTTTTAAGAAATTCTAGAAAAATAGCGAAAGGAATAATAGTTATATTGATAAACCGTTTGAAATAATTTAAAATGCACAAGAAAATATCTAAAACTAAAAAAAAACATGAAACAAATTTAATTAAATTCGTATTACTGCCATCTACATGTTAAAATTATATGCATGCATGAAAGTACAACTGTTTTCTCTATAATTAAATAAATATGTTAAATATTAATAAATTTATAAATAATATTAAGATGTCCAAAATTAGTGAATCTAATTTTTTTTAAGTCTTCTTTTGTTATGCTCTGTGCAACAAAAATCAGACGCAGTGTAGATACGCCAATCCGTCTAGTTACATTTCACGATACAAAATTGGAGCATAATGCTCGGAGGAAACAGAGATGGCTTTTGATTTACACGGCCAACTGAGCGCTCATTTGCTCTTTTTAACCTATGGTACAACATAAAACTGGTGGTTTATTTGTACACATCTCAGGTAAGCTTTATCCTACCAACAACTACAAAAATGCTTGGCACGTCACTCCGATTCCCATAGTCTCTTACAGTAACCTGTGGGTAAAATCTTGCTGAAGCTTAACCTCTTTGTAAATTGGAAAACCTCAGCACTCATCGTCTGCGTCGATGCTGGAGAGCAAGCTCTTCAATGTCTCGTAGGTCATAAAAGCGATTCCGACACTAGGAACAACCTTGAGATACTCAGGGGCAATGCCTCTGTAGAAGCCACGAAGGCCTTCCTTCTGAAAGATATGGCGGACAGTTCCAGTTATGCTTGATTTGCAGACAGATGGTGTCCCAGCTGCTCCTTGTAGTTGCATCTGCCGCTTTACAAGATCAAGAGGAAATGTGGCTGCAATATTGAATGTACCATTTATCGTCCAAATAATAAAAAAAAAATCATATTTTTATGTTGTCCAAAATCGATTAGCAAGGCAAGTGGATAATATTATGTCTGTTTATCTGCTGCCTAAAAGCACAACAAATGTATTGTCGGATACTTCAATAGGGCTCATTCTTATTGTCCAAGTAATTACTAATTATTCAGTGCATGTTATGGTTTTGTTTATTCACTATTCAGTCATGTAAAGTCAACAATGAAGGCCATTAGGTGTCGAAGACCACTTACCTGTCGATGATGCAATACCAGATAGACTCCCAGAAAACAAGCTAATAACAGCAGTGGAATCATGGGGCCTGGTGCAATGATGCCCACAGCCATCAGTTTAAATTTTGGACAAAACAGATAATGGAGGGTGTGACAATATTCAACATAGAGAAATAATGATGAGCACCTTTCTGCTTGCCAACGAGACCTCAGTGATTCATATACAGAAAAGCTGATTGCTATACTAGGTCCAACTCCCTGTAACTCCTAAAAGTTACTGGCAGGCCAACTTTAAAATAACATATCTCAGTAAAATGTTCATGTCCTACCAATAGTGTTGCCCCAAGGCCTTTGTACAATCCTTTGACACCCTCGTCTCTACAAATTGTTGACAGTGCATGAAAGATGCCCTTGTAATACCTAGTTGTTTTCTGCAGAAATTTAGGCAAACAACATATATTGAGGATCATACATCCCGATGTTTAATAAGTCAAGAAAAATAAAATGCACAAAACTACAAAGCAGTGGTCCATATAACAACACAATGCAACAGTTCATTGCAAGATATCTTTAGAGGAAATTAAATTGATCAATTAGTTATGTTTTATTGAGGAAAAGCAGAATAGTGATACCTGTGTTGCCAAACGAGTACGGACAACATCCAATGGGTAAGTCACAGATGCAGCTGTTATTCCTGCCAAACCACCACCAAGCAAACGTACCACGCCAACATTATTTGAGTCTCTATCCAAGCCAGGAACCATTTGGAGAAGCTGCAATACTCATTTCAAATCATTTCACGAAAATAATATTGAAAGCTCTCGCTAGGCAATCTTATATGTCAAGTGTTCAAGTATGGAAACTTGGTGTTACATTTTTGTAGCGCTCATATGAATAGAAGCTGATGGCGGAATAAGGTAACCGATGTACAATTGTCACTAGATTGCCTTTCCAGAATGCTCCAAATCCTTCTTCTCGAACAATTCGTGAAGCCTCATGCCATATGCTATACTTCCTTAAAGCTGCAACATCTGAATGCATACCCGCCACCTGTCGGATCAGTATGTCACAAGCTCCGCAAGCAAATCTTATTTTCAGGTAAGATGTTGAATGTTTCTCATGAATCAATATAAAACCAGAGTACCAGACATGCACAGAGCAGTATTTAGTAACAAACAACAATAGTAACTATTGTCAAGCAGGAATCAAGAATGAACGCTCAATTAAGCATCAGAATTGATAATTCTAGTAGAAAAGAACAGTATGTAAATGATAGAACCAGTTGTCCTTGATGTGAAATTGGCCAAATTACCGTATCCAGTCATCTTCCATATATCATCAATGGATACAATTTCTGTATTAATCAGAAAGTGGAACATAAATTCCCAACTAAGCCCTTCTTGGCATAATCCTAATAAAAATGAAGTAATCAGATGCACTGAAAAGGAATGCCTTGTAACATGCTTGCTTTCATGATACGTTATGGTACATTGCAATTCTGACTAATAGGATGAAGTAAGTAAACACACTGGCTACCAACACAAGGGAAAACCAACTTTTTCCTTTTAGCTTACAAACAGTAATGGTAGTTCCTGTTAGATTTCAGTCCCTGCTAAAATTCTACAATGGCACAGAAACCATTGTTCATAAACGCCGATAGCTTTACACATGCACAAATAAAGGAATATGTACTATTAGATCCCTATGAGCATCCAAAATTCTCATATGCCTACAAACTCGGTAAAGATATGACAATTTATTTTTTATACAATGTTTTGTGCATCTATAAAAACATATTGTTTGTAAAGAGAATCTATATCTAATACTTACAGATATAAATTATAGTTGAACAATTGCGCTTGCAAAAATTTCAATACATAAAAGTTGCTTTGCCCTTCTTAGCTTCTGATCAAACAGCAAAATGCCTCGGTATCTTATCAATAGCATCTGGTTCCTCCAGAGTACCATTAAGTAAAGCAACATGGCACACCATGACACCCAAAAAAAGAAGATTATTTCTACTCCATTCACCCACTGAAACAGAACTTCAAGGCTATGAAAAAGGGAGGCTCCTTTCTGGCCAAATACCTTGCTAAATACCTATTAAAGCAATACAGAATCACTTAAAGAACAAGCATTTTTTTCTTTTCTTTTGAAACAAGGAAAAAACAAACAATTATACGACTTGTTCTTAATTAGATCCTAATGGCTGCACGTATCCCCCTAATCACACCTCGAAAAGGAAAATAATATCCCTTCCCTAATCCCCCCTCGGTGAAAAATCGCACAAACTAAAAAAAAAAAAAGAGACGCCGCTTTCTTCTGCTTGAGCCCCCCAATCCCCGCCCCGCCGCTCGTCGATTCCAATCCGTACAGCGAAGCGCGACACAAAAGGTCGGATTTTTTTTTTCCAAATAAGTCCGAAAAAAGGTTACCTGGGAGAGGATGGTGAGCCGCGCGAGGGGGGCGGTGCATGTCTTACTGACGGCACCCGCGAACCCGCCGGCGGCGAGGTGCGCCACCGTGCCGATGTGGCGCTGCTCCTGCCGCCGGCCCACGGCGGCGCGGCCGTCGACGACGACGCCCACCCGCGCTTCCGTCTGCATCGGCTCGCGGTGTGAACGCGCCTCGCGGGCTGCGGCCTCGAGGAGGGTACGGAAGGGGAGGGGAGGGGCGAGGAGAGGAATTCGAAGCAGCGAGGGTGGGCGCGTAGTGTCTTCTCTTCCCTTCACTCTCTCCTCTCTATTGCGATGGAAAATGGATAACTGGTATTAAATTATCTGATATTTATATCGGTTAAAATACAAATATGAATATTTAAATTTATTTTTTAAACGGATATTAAAATGAATATCCGAATTTATTTTTTGGACTTAAAATGAATATCCGAATTTATTTTTAAAACGGATATTTAAATTTGTTTTCAAGATTCGAATTTAAATGTGTATATCCGAATTGCTTTGCACTCGGATATGGAAATAGATAATATTCATATTCATTAATCAGAGAACTAAATTTTGCTAATGTTTTATAGAGGTGAACGAAATTTATATATTCCGATCAAGTCAAATTTGATCAAATTTCAATCAAAATTTACAAAAATTTAAATTTTTGATATGAATTTTGAACAAAAATTCTAAAATTTCGGTAATTCCAAGTGTGTACGAATTTTTTGCACACCAAAATAAGAATTCTTGTCATTAAAGATATAGAATATTTGTATACAACCCAATTGAGTAGATATCCAAATGTAGATTCAGATTCAAATTATCCAATTCGTACGCACATTCGAGTATATTTAAATTTGTATTCATATTCGTATTAAAGTATAAATAACAATATAAAAAATTAAGACTATTCATCCGTATTCTATCTGTTTCCATCCCTATTCCTCTCTCGCTCTTTTCACGTTTTTTCTTTGGAATTAGGACCCCGCAGAAATCTCAAATCTGACTCGAAGCGAGCATCTAATATTCTTTCAATCGTATTCCTTTTCATGGCACTTAAATTGTTTCCGAGTCATGTCCACTGAACACCAAGCACAATCTGAATAGCATCGAAGGACCACGTTTTTTTTAAGCGAAAATCTGCAAGGAGAAGGTGCAATGGAAAGGGTTTCCTGATCTGGTTACCTGCTTCATTGCAGGGACATGTTGACTGCAATTTATACGACGGATCATACGATACTTTATTGGTCACGTGGATCACAGGAGATTACGACGGTGAAGCTGAATGGCGTAGCATGAACATGAACAGGGTCTTGGTCGCCGAATGTTGAGCTACCCTGAGCAGCATGAGCTGGAAAAAGGTTTTAAGCTGTTGTTTGTTCTTCTGTACCGACCCAAATGGATATGCCGAAAGCAGTGACGGATGCAGAGGAATGAAGTGCCAATCTTTTTTTTCTCTCTCTTTCTCTCTTTCCCTCTCTCTTTCTCATTCATGAAAAAAAATTTGTTTAGGAACGTTCGGTGAAGACAGTGACGGATGCGAAGGAAACAGTAACTATGTCTCTCTTTTTCTCTTTCTCTTTCTTTTCATCTCTTTATCTTTTTTCCTCTCCATGATAAAAAAAAGTTATTTGAGAGTTCAGGGACTTTCATCGACTACCAAACAATAAAGGAGTTAGAAGCTCCTACTGAATCCACCCCTGGCTGAAAGCTAGAGTGTTTCAATCTTTAAATTTCGTATCTTTAGTTTTTCATATGCACTGCGTGGATATGTTTGTATCAATCTTTAAATTTTGTATCTTTAGTTTTTCATATGCGCTGTGTGAATATGTTTGTATCATGGTGTTAGTGTGTACGTCTACGAGTTGTCGGTGTTTTCCAAAAAGATGCTGCAGTACTTCACAAAGCAAAATTTATTTATGTTTATATTCGATGATTAAATAAAATGTGCTCGCATCTACTTGCGCAAATCAAACGTTTATTGGAGTTGACATCATCAAATGATCATTTGGCAAGAAATGATCCCGCAAAAAAAAAGTGGCAAGAAATGAGGCGTGTGTTTTTATCAATGCAATAATGCCAAGAAATGAGGCGTGTGTCTTTATCAATGTAATAATGCATATATCGTCCAGCTTTGCTCATTTTCTCCAAGTTGCTATGTCATGATATTATATCATGTTGCAAGTTGTTTCAATGCGAAGTAGTCCATTCCGGATATAGCAGGACAGCACGCCGACACCTTGAAACAGCGGGAGCAGCCCCTAGTTTCTTCGGGAAAACCAGAATTCTCGAAGTGTGCAACTGTGTATCCCTCGTTAGCAGGGGCCGATCAGGGTGGCCATAGGATAGTTTGTTGGGTTATTTCGGTTTGGTGTATTTGTTATTTTGGTATAATATGATATTATTATTTTGGTTAATATGGTGTTTTATAAAAATATGGTTCAGGATCAGTAAATACCAAATTATTACGATGCGGTGTGGGTAATTATCATTTCTACCAAATTTGATGCGAATTGAGATGACATAACGAGCCAACACCGTACATTTCAATTTTCATCAGACATCAGTATACAACAGTTCTGTTCTGTTCACTTGCTCAGCATAGCGGATACGTGTTGCGGAGATGCCTGATGTAGTCTTGCGGATTTGTGGCTTGGTGCGTCCGTACGTGGCTGCATGCGGTCAATCGTCGACAACAAACAGAGGCCACCGACCGACCCAGCAGGCCAGCAAACAACCCAACAACGGGCAATAGAGGAGTGGAGGACAACCTCATATGCCAAAAAAATCGGTATCTTCTTTTTTTTCCAACTGGGTTTTACTTAAAAAATCGAAAATCGAAAAACTATACTTTATATCTACCTAACCAAAAACCCGATTAAATCGAGTTGATTAATTTGGTTCAGTTGCAAAGTGCATAACCTAGTAGCCAATGAACCCCCCAACCCCCACCCACAGAGAGGTAGAAGAAGAGGAGGAAGAGAAAGTGAGAGGTGAACGAACCTTTCTACTTGGCTTCTGTTCATCCGTCATGGCTGGTTAGTGTCTTAGCCATGAGATTATTTAGAAAAAAAAGTGTCACCACCACAAGCGACAGAGATGGTGCAAAACTAATGGATCAGGATTAGCAGCGTAACTACATGCGACAACACGATTGGCACCAACCAAAATAATCTGAGAGAACCGTGCACCAGCACTACATCGAAATCCGACTCATATGATATTTGGAGACCGGTGTCAGTGTCACCCATGCATTCTCCATCTCAAGCTTAAGGAGGTTGGTTCGATGGAACAGAGATTGCTCACTCTGTCCTGTCCAGCTGAAATTGGCCAAGAACGATATCGACATTAAACGATTTCGAATTATTTAATGCTCTAGTAAGTTCAGTGGAAGAGAGCAGCTTCTTATTCAGACTGTCTTGACCGGAGTTTTTCCAAGTAAAAATGCCTTCATGGCCTCATCCTTGGGCATGTCAGTGTCAGTTCTAATCCAAACGCACCTGTCACAAATCTGTCAATGTGCTCCAGGGAAACTTATGCGCTCTAATTTACACAGTTCTTAGCAACCAAGCATGGAGATCAGCTTGCTGCATTTTTCCAGGCGTTCTGAACGGCGGCGGGGAGTGTGGAGACGGCGCTCGACTTCACGAAGTGAGCCAGGATGCTAGACTCCAAACCGTTGGATCTAAGAGAAACACTATTAGGCCGGGCAACCATTCGACTTGAGCCACCTCCACGGATCCAAAAAAATAATTGCCCAGAAGCCCAACCTCGTATATATGCAAAAAAAAGTTCCACTAGAAACATGCAAATGCAAATCGAAGTTTGTTAAAACATATCAATCAGACCCTCTCCAAAAAAATGCATCAGACTACTAGCATAAGAGAATTAACATGACTCTGATTCGATAATACGCGAGTAGCGACGAGATTTGATGTAACAATTAAACAATAGCAACGAGATAACAACGAACCATGTGACAAAAGGATCCAGCTCCAGCTTGCAATTTTCTGACAGGCTAATGCTGTTTTCAGGAGACAGTACTTCGTGCATGCTATATTAGGGTCCAGATAGATATTACGAGGAATATGTACAGGGTAAAACGGGTCTTAATTCACATAAGATGGTTCTATAACTACGGCAGAGAGGTACTTCATGGTCTGGTAAACCATGTACACATCTCATTCTTCTGAGATGAAGAGCTGATAATTGGAGAGAGGAGTCATTCTGCGTCTCTCTGCTCAGCTTCATTGGAAGTCCTCTCCAGTCTCTTCAGCTCCCTCTCTTCCTCTTCCTTAATCACCACCTTCTCCTATCATCAATAGGCAAAAAAAAAAAACTTCATCAGCAGATAAGGAGTTTTTCTAGAGTTCAATCCACTTTCAGAACAATGGATGCAACTTTCTACAGATCACTTTACATCCTTAGAGGATATCATCTTCTACCTTCTTGACTTGTGAACTGCAGCTGTAGGGTGCAGAAGAGGCCTCTTCCTGCGACGAAAGACCACCTCCTGCTGCTGCCATCTGAGCCGAACCACTCATGAGCTGCAGCACATCATCGTTCAAGACACACTTCACCACAAAGGCACGAAGCTCCCGTTCTCAAAGGCAACTACGAAGACGTGGTTCCCGCGGGAACCGAGAACAGATGAAATGTCTTCGCCTCTGACCTCTTCAACAAGCTCCTCCGCTGGGACACCGACAAGCTCCTGCGCCTGCTCATCAAAGATCATGACGTTCAGAGAGCCTGTCGCGTCTTCCATCAATGCATCCAGCTTGTACCTTGCTAGCCAACAAAATGAACACGGTTAAGAACGTTCAAAAGGAAAACACAACATAGTTAATTAGGGTGCAGTGTATGAAACTATGAACTGAGCAGCTATGTTCTTTCAGGTTCTTACCGTGGAACAGGTGGCGGGTTATTCGGGCAATCTTGGATGCACCAGAATTTGCTTCCGTTCCCGCTGATCGACACTTTGCAGTGGAAGCATAACAGGTAGTACCAACCCTTGGTGCAATCTATGCCTTTCAAGGTGGCTCTGCACAAAAATCTGGTGTTCTGCATTAGAGGGAAAACATGTGTCTTGATTTATTTACAATAAGTGGTTGAACTTAGTATTGATTTAGTTTGATGATCTTTGATTTTGTATTAGTCTTGATGTGCTGATTTTGAAGAACCCGAAACTTCTGGTTTGAATTCAGAACTTCCCGTTGAACCTCCCGTGTTTAGTGCTTTTGACTCGTCGGAGCTTCCGATGTTCAGTTTTGGCAGTGGAATATGAAACTTCCGGCACGAACTTGGAACTTCTAGATTTGCAGAAAAACCAAGGCAGAGAGCTCCTGTCCGGAGGTAAACCCGGTGTAAGGAACAGTGGCGTCCTAAGAATAGGTGAATTAGCGTACTTAAAAATTAATATCTCTAAAAACTTCGTAAGATAAATCTATATCAATTTCTATCTAAATATGCTCTAGATATATCTAGTGTGTCTACTATAGCAAGGTAATTTGTAAATATGTAAATATGGAAATGTAAATAAGATAGAGAGACAGACCCGGCACAAGGGATTTTTATCCTGTGGTATCGATAGCACACAAACTACCTCTAGTCCACATTGGAGCTCTACAAAAGATATGC
This sequence comes from Phragmites australis, assembly GCF_958298935.1. Classification (NCBI taxonomy): domain Eukaryota; kingdom Viridiplantae; phylum Streptophyta; class Magnoliopsida; order Poales; family Poaceae; genus Phragmites; species Phragmites australis. The sequence goes on from NC_084922.1 coordinate 6,359,142, forward strand.
TCCTAATCGTCGAGTCTCTTCCGATCAATGTTCTTAAGCTACCAAGTTACCAAAACAAGGCATCAAGCACGATGAGCCACTAAACCACCAAGGCGAGGTCTCACCACTAATCTTTTTTTCGGTCACTTATGTGTCGTCTTTACATCGAAGGTTTAGTCACAAATACAAGGTTCTTCGTATCCCCGCACAAACTTCTTGCTGCCACTCTACACCAAGTCGGAGGGTCAACAAGTTATCAGCGAGTCACCAAGACTCTAAGACGCTGGCGTACCTCTCGGTACATGGTTGGATCACTTCTTGATCCACTCTCTATGTTGTAGCACTTAGCAACACTTCTCTCTAGACCTATAAGCAGTAACCACTCTCTAATGGTATGCATAATCACCTTAGATGAACACTTTAAGCACTCTAATGGCTTGGATATTTTCTCAAGTGTATAAAGGCTTCTCTAGACTTCAGCATATCTAAATGAATGAGTGGAGTGGTATATATAGCTTCAACCCTGCGGACTAACCGTTATCCCAACGGCTCACCTTTACTGTAAAACACCGGATGGTCCGGTGACAACAGTAGTACAAGCACCGGACCATCCAGTGTGTACTCTGAGGAAACAATCCATTGGAACTCCACTTACACTTCTTTTATTCACCGGATTGTTTGGTGTATACTCCATCGCCATCACCAGACTATCCGGTGTGTATACCTTAGGCTGACCGAGTCATCTTCTTTATTGTTCAATTGTCCAGTGTTTTGATCTTTTGATCATCGGTTCTTCCTGTGTGTAGATCTTTGTCTTCTCTAGATTTTTCACACACTCTATTTAATACTCTGATGAAGCCTCTGGTGTTCACATTTTCATCACCGGACTATACGGTGAGTTGATCTTTGATCTTCCTTGGTTGAGAAGCCTCACTGCAAAAAATGCTCTAGTGTGCTTTTTCTTTGAACACCAGACTATCCAGTGAAGTCTTCATTTCCTTCTTCTGAGAAAGATACTCCGGTGTACACTGCTTCTAAGCATCGGACTTTTCGGTGAGTGTAATCTTATTTTTCCACCTCTTTGAAAAATGCTCCGGTGTGTACTCTTGTGCTATCACCGGACTATACGGTGAGGTCATTTTCATAGGGATTTCTCCAATTTAATCAAACTTTGTCCCAACTGCGGTGGTTTCTTGATATATTGCATCTATGAGACCTACTAACATATATTCTTGATAAACATGTTAGTCTCATTGACTATGTAATTATTAATCACAAAAATCATAATCATAACCTAATAGGGTCATTTTCGCTACAATCTTCTATTTTTGTGATTGATGACAACACAACCAAACACAAGAGGCAAATAAAACCAATTAAGAAAAATACATGATTTCAAAAGATCATAAGGCCATACCTCTTTGCTTAGATGCATAGTAAGAACAATTCATGATACCAATTGTAAATATAACCATGTTCTTATCAACACTATATCTCCCTCAACATTATGTTCCTCTTTTTATTGTGGCTTCTATGTAGATAGTTCTTGTTTTCTTCATTGCCACTATCTCATTTGATCGACCGATGAAAGAACTTCGTTTTCTCCCCCTTTGTTCACTTTGACATCCCTGAACATCTTGCTTTATTGCTTGTTCTCCCTTATGCATATCATCTTGCAACTTACATCTTACGTTGGTCTCAAAAAATTTCCCTTTATCAACAATCTCAAAAAGGCTACAAACACATGTTGAACTGGAAAACTCATTTAAAGAATTTTAGAGAGAGCTTCATAAAACATGATCCATATGAATGAAACGACTTAGATATGAGGTATTAATACTGTCGGAGGATGAACTCCACAAGTGGGGATCCGGAGGGACCCCCTTTGAGATTCGGCCGGGGAATGATTCTGAATCCATCTCGTACGTGAATTAAATGAGAGTAAATGAGATACAGGCGGGATGGATGATCGGATGCTAGAGAAAATAAATGCTCAGGGGATTTTAGATAGGTTCGGGCCGCACGGAGCGTAATACCCTACTCCTGTGTGTATGCTATAAATGCTCTGGGAATGCCTCTCTGAGAATCTCTTGTGTTACAAGGATTTCTGTCTAAGTCTAAGCTTCGTGTGTCTTGTTCTTCGTTAGCCTGTCTCGGTATTCTTCAACTCATGAGACTTAGTCGACTTCCAGAACTTGTCCTCGTCGTCGGGATGCACCCCCACCTTTTATACCGTCGGGGCGGCCTAGCGTGCCCAGAAAGGATGGCGCAAGTCCCAAGGCGTCATAAATGGAAAGCAACCATCATGGGCTGCAGCTTGACGTTACGGGGGGGTGAAAACGCGTCCCCGTCCGGTCCTGTCGTCATCATCCCACTTTTCAGCGGGTGCAGTAGGAAGGGTCCACTAGGCAGCCACCGAGAAACCCCACGTGCCCGCCCAGTCAGAGCGAGCATAACACAGCAGAGCGGCAGGCGATATGCCTCGAGCCCAGCGACGATATCTCCAAGCTGCGTCGGATGACACGCGATGGGACCCGTCGCAATAAATGTCCCCACGCCTCCCTACCAGGCGGTGGCAGGGACTGACAGCAGGCGTGGGGGGAGTGGTTAGAAGTGATAGTCCACGCTCCCTCTTAAATGCAGCATCGGGCCTCTCACCAATTGACACCTCACCGCTGAGCCCTTGTGGGGTCCACCGGCAAGGGGCTTCTCAGGTCCTCAGGGAACTCTGGGTGCTCGGGGACTACTGTTCATAGCTCCGAGTGCCCTCTACCGGATCTGCCTTTTCTCGGTCCTCGGGGAACTCGGGTACTCGGGGACCACTGTTCATAGCCCCGAGCGCCCTCTCCTGGACTGCCTTCTCGGGTCCTCGGGGTACTCGGGTACTCGGGGACCACTGTTCATGGCCCCGAGCGCCCTCTCCCGGAACTGTGTTTGCTCGGGTCCTCGGGGAACTCGGGTACTCGGAGACCACTGTTCATGGCCCCGAGCGCCATCTCCCGAAACTTGGTCTTCTCGGACCTCGGGGAGATAGTCCCCGAGGGAAGGCGCCACGTGGCATTCTGCTGTCCTGACCTCGGGACTCGGGGACCCCTGGTTCCCATGTCACCGACAAATGCCAATTGAAAAGATATACCAATAGAAAAAATAGGAGGCATTGATATCAATTGAAAATGATAAAAAAGAATCACAATTCATAAAACTCACATGATATAATTTAAACTCCCCTGTATGTGTGCATATATATAATAAGACTCACTTGTGAATATCACTTGTAGAAAAATAGCAATATATGCATAACTAGACAATATGTCAAGACGAAAGTTTAAGTCATATTATGTATTGAAGGTAGCTTAAATGAACAAATGAATTGACAATGATACCAAATTACCAATTGAAGCTTTTAAGCATCATACCTCTGGGGACTTGTTGATCACTTCATGAGACTACAAAAGATATTACTTGAAACACATGTTAGTCTCAAAATCACAACTCGTAGGATGTACTTCTCCAAAATATGTGCATACAAGTATTGTATACTTGTGAGATATATACACTAGTTATTGATAACAACGAGAAGGGTATCCTATAAATTAGATTTTGACACATAAAGGATAATAATTAAAAAAAACTAGTGCCATGTAAGAAACATATAACTAATAAATTATGTATGTTGCTCATAAGAAAGAGAGACACAAATAACCTATCATATGAAAAACTTACACTATATATTACAATAAATTAAATTGAGAACCTACAATCCTAGACAAGACAAGTGAATTCGTCAATTTAGAGAATTTAGCATCTGGTATCTTTGTCTTGTTTACCTTTGGATGGAAATTTAGGTATATGATGATTATGATCTTTGCCAATGTACTCAATCTTGTATATTTAGCTTCTTTGCTTGAACCTTTATTTCATCTTGTGAGCCAAGTCTCCAAGTCTCTGAGCCGACTTGTGGACTACAAATCTTCTTTGAATCCAAACCGATTTGAGCTCTCTTATGTTGATGATTACTTTTTTAGGCACTCAAATGAGTTGGTTCCATCCTCGGTCCTTTCTCCTAACTATGTTTGCGATCAATTTGGCATTGTTCTTCTTCTTGAGTTTGTAGTGATTGTTCTTGGTCTTGATCTTTTAGTTGAATTTGGTGTAGATATTGAAGTTCTTGTTGAAGAGCTCCTTCTTGATGATGGTACGGCTCGGTTTGATATGCATTTGAATTTTGCAATAATTTCAGAGTAAACAGTCTAATTCTTGGATGAATCGTATAATCCCATAGTCTAATGGAGCCTTAAGCCCTAGCAATCTGCTCAAAATTATCACTTGATTATTTGTGTTTGTGTTACTATTTGATGGCATTCTGGTTACACTTTGTTAAGAAAAAAAAAACACTGTCTAGCACATGTATTCCCCTTGCACGTGTTCGATCAAAGTGTCAATATAATTATGGTATGTATTTTTATCTCTTGTGGTTAGAAAGAGAAAGCGTCAGGTCGGATGGGACCGCAACGTGGGAATTTTTCAAAATATTATTTTTAGGGTAATTTCAGAAATAATATAGAAAATCATAGAATTTAAAAAATATCACCTGTTCAAGCGACCTAAAATTATAAAAACCGTGGCTAAAAAATAGAGTTTTTGCACTACAGTTGAGCGAAAAATATTATCGTAGGACCTTATAGCGAAAATAGAAAAGTTTTTCATCAGACCATATCATGAAAATAGTTTTGAAGGACCATTACGGGAAAATACTTTTCGTTGGACTAGATCGTGAAAATTATAATTTTTGTTGAACCGTCCAACGAAAATTACCGAGTTCGCTTGTGACGCCTCGCACCTCCTTCTTCTCTCTGTTAGTCGACATCATCACCGAGCTCGCGGGGAGGAGAGAGAGAGGCTGACGCACGACGAAGGAGAGAGCACTATGTGAAAAAAGATCACTGAGTGATAACTATAATTAGTGACAGGCCTCGTATCTATTACCTCGAATGCATCACTAATGAGTCGGCATTGTTGACGGGTTAAGACCCATCACATATAACTAGGTAATGGATCACAAATTGACCCGTCACTTATGAAAGTTATAAGTGACGGGTTATAACAATGACCTGTCACTTCTGACTTTTTTTATTTTTTTGACATGAAAAAAAGTAAAAAATATTTTTTCACCCAAGTCACCCAACACAGGGACCCATTATATATGCCCCATAAGCTACGTAATTTTTCAAACTGCTTTCAGTCTTTACGTTGCATAGGAATCGAACGTGTGCCCCTTACCACCACAGCTATCACGTTGTTATGATAGAAAACGGATATTTTATCTTTTTAACCTTTGTTACTGAAGGTCAAAGGTGATAGGTTATAACCATGACCCGTCACCTATGTCCATACTACCAAATTGGTAATACGAAGCGTCTTTGGTAAAATGGGTATAATTTTTGCATACGGACTTTAATTTTGATTTTTTTTTTTATTCTATGGACATCGGCAGAAAAAAAAGTTACATCCGTTTTCCCTCACTTCATCAAGTTCGAAAAAAAATTTGAGACCAAAAACAGTCTGGAAGATTGAGTTCTTGCGCACTGAAGCTTATGCATCATTTTTGAAACTCGTATTTGTGTCCATAGCTGCCACCCCTTACATCTAATTTGAGCAGAAATATACAATGATTCTTATTATAGTGCTACTGCGGTAAGAAAAAATAAGAGAAAAATAAAAGAAAATAAAAAAGTTATAGCACCATGCTATGTACATATTTACTATATAAGCAAAAAGTTAAATAAATTGCGATAGGAAATTGATTGGCTAATACATCTAATAATTGATTAATTAAAATTTCTTCACCTACTCTGTTTTATCAAACTAGTCATTAGTGATGGGTTCTAATTTGACCCATCCTAATGACTCTCTAGGATGATCCGTTACTGATGAGTTGGTCATTACTGATGGATGACAACTTGACCTGTTACTTATCACTAATCAATGATGACCTGATAATAAGTGATGGATCATAACTTAATCTATCATTTATGACTAAACAAGAATGACCCGTCACTTATAACTGGTCTTGATCCGTCATTTATAATTGGCCTAAGATAATCTGTCACTAATTTTGTGTCTCCTTTATCTGTTTTTCACGTAGTGGAGGATGTGCGCGCGTAGGAGGAGAGAGGACGAGCGTGTGTGGGAGGAGAGAGGTTGTGCGGTGCATTTGGCACGAAGAGGGAGGAGGCCAGTTAGAACAGAAGAAGATGTTAGTCTTTAGCCGTTCGTCATCTCTGAATGGTTCGGATTCATTCGCGCTACGACGAAAAACTCTACATCTTATGTAATATTTATCAGCGTATGTAACCTTTATTTTGGATTTTATGATAACTATATTTCAAAAGTACTATTGTTTGAAAAATTATATTTTTCATCCTTCCAAGTTTACTTCACTAAAAAGTTACTCAGATAATTTTACATCAAATAAAAAAAAAGAAACATCAGCAATCGGCCAATTACCTGGCCAAAATTACACCGAACGAAAAATTAAAGAAAAAAATGTTCTCGGCAATCACATAAGTACTTGGACAAAATTACATCAAATAAAAAATAACGATTTTTTGCATGCATAAATTATAATTTAAATTAATTTTCATATTTACAAGATATTTTCACAAAATGGAAAAGCAACGCAATATTTTCGTGAAACTAGATCGGAAAAAACTATCGTCGCACTACCGTTCAGTGAAAATATGATTTTTTTTTCAATTTTCGGAACCGCGGAAATATTTTCCCTAGTCAGCAGCGCGAAATTATATTTTCGCATAACGGTCTCACAATTTCTGTACTTTTCGCTTTACTGTTGTGCGAAAATTATTTTTTGCTAAACGGTCACGTGAACCTGTCATATTTTTTAAATTTCATGGTTTTCCGTATTATTTATAAAATTACCGTAAAAATAATATTAAACAATTCTGCAACGTGGTGCGTATGTTAATTATATTTTGCATCCTCTCAAGTTTACTTCAGTGCTGATTTCAGCCACGAACTGGTACTGATAGTAACTATTAATACTGTTTTTTGGTGCCTCAATTATTGCTCACGCGTAGGAGTTTAAGAACCAGCACTGATAGTCACTATCAGTGCCGGTAGAAACTAGAACCGATACTGATGCATGCGTTATATGTATATTCAACACTTAACCGTTCTCCTTGTTTGCTCTATTCAACCTGACGTTATTTCTCTTCCTCGACCACCCCTCCTGCCCGTTCGCAGCCTCCTCATCGCGCGTCGGCTCGTCACCTCCTCATCCTCGTCCTCATCATACATCGACCTACCACCTCCTCCTCATCGTCACGCACCAACCGCAACATGGTGCCAGTTCTCGACTATCCATTTGCTCATCTAAACGGTCACGCCAACGTGTCATATTTTTAAATTTCATAATTTTTCATATTATTTCTAAAATTACTGTAAACAAATAATATTAAAAAATTCCGTAACGTGGTGCGTTTGTATAAGTTTATCTCAACTATCCATCTGCTCATCCATTAAATTTGTCACTTATTTTATATTTTTTTCACTTAATCCTATAAAACTAATCTTAACATAAATACACTGCTAAAATAAAGGAAACGTACGCACTGTGTTACGAAATTTTCCCATCCCAGATCGGATTGGTCCTTGGAGTCAAGTCCATCACTTGCCCACACGCGAACCACAGCACCGAGAGGAACGCAATACACGCGCCAGCCGCGCGGCTCACAGCGCAAAGGAGTGCGCCGTACGTGTCAACTATCGAACTCGCTACGCCGATCTCGCCAAAGCAATTACAGTTTTTCAATTTTATTTAAAGGTATACTAAGATATATTTATATAAATGTGCAGCATACGAGTAATATGCGTGCGTAGATACATCCAACTTATACTTAAAAAACTCCCGCTTCTCTCATTCTAAAAAAACTCGAGGTTCTGTATTTCCTTCTCTTCTACGAATGGCCATATTAACATCCATGAAACGTATCTTGATTGCTTCTTTATCTTGGTCTAATTGCTAGTATAAGCTAGCTAAACTAGCGTCCGAGTTGCTACCGTGTGTACGCAAGGGCCAGGGTCGTACGTACGTACCTCGGTACCTGCCCGCCGTTGCCAAGAACGGTGTTCATGCTTGAAGGGCGTAGCGGTGGCGACGAGGGAGCCGGCCACAATTCGGCAGCGGGCGGTGTGGCGGCGTCGCCGTTGCCACCGCGGAAGGGCGCCGTCGTTGATCCTCGCTGCACTCGCTTGTGACCTCGACAGCCTCGCCGGCCCCGGGCGGTCGCCGGCGCCCATGGATCACCACCACAACGTAGAGATCTACGTTCGTACTCAAGCCGCTAAACCGCGCAAGTGCTCACGTACAGTGTTGTTGTTTGTGATCATATATATCATCTTAGTAGATTAATATATTACTTTCATTGATGGTTAATTTTCCAACATGTACCTAGCTAGCATCACCAATTTGCACGCTGGTAGATAGGTGAAAACGGATCGAATTTTTTCTACCCACCTGAGCACCCGAACCGATTTAGATGCTAATTAGATCTTGGACATCAGATATTCGAAAGAAATCTTATATCTCGGATATCCGATATCCAAAGAAATCTTTGATATCGGATCGGATTTTGGATAGTTATATTGAATTCGGATATAGAGAGTCAGTTATCCGTCAGATATCGGATATTCGAGAATAAAATCGCATATATCCAAAATTTATCTGAGTCTTTCTTTCGAAGTTTGTAACATCTTCATACGAAGTCGGATAGAAACAATATCTATATGAAAATTATAGCTCTCGATAAGATCTACAAGTTTGTAGTACATATTTTTTTCATTAAAGTAATTAACATGTTCTAATAATTAATAGAAGATTACCAGTATATTGAACATTCGTAACTTCTTTGATTTCGCTCTAACATAATTCTTTTCATAGGACTATAGTGTTGATTTGTTTGTTGGATCTCTAATGTAATAGTATTTTGGATATGTGGAATAATCGAATAATTATAACATATATATATATATATATGTTTGTTAATTTTACTCAATATCTATATAAATATTCGTGACTGATATTATTTGCATCTGACTCATCATATATTTAATCCGTATTTATGATTGAGACTATCTATATGTATCTATATCCGATACTATTCCTATCCAGCTCCAATCCTAATAAAAAAATACAGAATATCCGATTGGATTACGTGCGCTCCGAGTCTGAGACGTACAAAGAACCAGCGGTAACGAGTCACACGCAAAAATTGATCCGAATCAATGTGGATCCGACTCGGAGGGGGACTCCGCTCTGATCGCACACGGCACACGACGTGTCCGTCTCCTGCTCGGGTCGGAGATCGCAGGACGCGCGCGATAAATACCGAAGGTATGCGTACGTGAGGTACCAAATCACCAGTAGATCAGTACTCCTGCAGTCCTGCAGCGTCGATCGGTCATCCATCGCGCTCGCGCCATATGGTGCTCACCCGGAGCATGGCGGCGAGGCGGGCGGCGCTCCCGCTGCCATATGACGTCGTCGTCGAGATCGCCGGGCACGTCGCCGCGAGCTCGCCGCAGCCCATGGACGACATCTGCAGCCTGCGAGCCAGCTGCAAGGCCATGCACGCCGCGTGCAACGAGCGCTTCGTCAGGAGGCGCGTGGCTCTGGAGCGGGAGGCCAAGATGAAGTGGTCCGACAACGACCGCTACCTCGCCGTCGTCGGCAACCTGGCCGGCGCCGGCAACCCAGAGGCCTGCTTCCTCGCCGGGCTCACGCTCGTCTTCGCGCACCGGTGGGCGCGGCCGGGAGCCGAGTTGCTCGACCGGGCGGCCGCGGCCGGCCACGAGGCGGCGGCGTACGTGCTCGGCCTCCTCCTCTACAACGCCGTCGAGTCCCGCGGCGTCGCGAAGCAATACGTCAGGCTGGTGGAGGGCGAGGCGGCAGCCGGCGACGTCGACGAGAAAGGGTGCAAGGCCAAGAAGACGAACAGGGAGTGCGTGCGGTGCCGGACGCAAGCCGCGGAGGCAGTACGGGAGGTGACGTGGAATGTGGCTGGGCCGGTGCGGCAGGTGCCACTAGTGCTGCCGGAGGACGGCCATCGGTGCACGGCCACTGGCTGTGGCGTGCCGGAAGGGTGGGGTGACTGCGCCGTCTTCTGTAGTGACGGCTGTAGGATTAGGCATGAGTACGTCGCATTCTTTTCGCTAGTGTCACTACCTTTCTGTTAAACTGGCGAGATGAATATGTACAAATCGTAGAACCTTGATGCCAAGTTCGTTTTATCGTCCGACGGGTCATACCATTTTTCACATGCCTGAAAATAACATCTTTTTTAGGCAACACGTAGAGCCACCGAATCTCTATCTAACACGCTATAAGTTTTCTTTAACCTTCATCGGATCCTAACACCGGCTCGCTTCCCCACCTCTCACACACATACTGCTGTTTCAGGTGTGCTCGCCACCTTCGTCGTGCTAGCCTCTTAGTTTTAAGCGCCTTGTCATTGGCCGATCTAGCGGTTCTCTACTGTTTGTGACCAGTGGTGCCCTCCTCCTCCATCTTCTCTACTGAGCTGGCTTCTATCCCCTAGAAGCTCTTTTAATCCTTGAGACGAAGGAAGTCCCTCCCTCTGTAACCTCATCGACAGTAACCCCTCCTCTAAACTCGTTAGCGCCAGCACGTTCACATGTGTTACATGAAAAAATTAAGTTTTAAGCTCCAAAACTCTAGGAAGCGTGAATTTATAAAGCCATATGAATATATGCTTACGAAATAAATCATAAAATTACGGCTAAACAAAATACTACCTACGAATATATTACACATGTCGATCGGAGGACCATTTTATATTACTATGAACCAATAGGTAACACCTAGGGAATTATGAGTAGATATGTTTCAAAGAAAAAGAACTGAATTTTGATCAGTGCATAGGAAATTAAAAAATGATGGAGATTCAACCTTACAATGAAACACATGAGTACGCCGAATTATTTCCGCTAGTGTCACTACATATCCCATAACGGTGAAAAAAATTGTATAAACAACAAGACCTTGAATCCTTTACCTACAGCTTTAATGTCGGATGTAAATTATCTATATATCTAATGTGAGGATAAAACGAGATACGTGTTGTTCTTACTTTTTGAATTCCATGTGTTTTCTCCCGTATTTTATCGTATAGCGCGCGTTTGTATATAGTTAATTTGTAGGTCTAACCGTCTAACATACGCCCAAGGTGTGGTTTAAGTGAATGTAGGCCTGGTGTGTGTGTATTCACATACTACGGTTGTACCTGAAATGACTGTGCCGCACGTGATCTCTACTCAACACCAGCTTCTTTCCTTCTCTTCTTCTGGAAATGGCCGTGCTAACTCCCATGCCATGGGCTCACATGATTATAAACAAATTAGAGTACGTACACACGCATGACACGTATCCTGATTTCTTCTTAATTATGTATCCTAGTTGCTACCGTGTACGCAAGGATCAGCTGCTGCCCTTAAGTACGTAACTGCCTGCCATTGCCAAGCGCCCAGGATTCATGAAGGATGCGAGTGCGGCGGCGAGGGAGACGGCCACGGTTTGGCGGCGGACGGCGCTGTCGCAGGAGGGCGCCGTCGTCGATCCTCAGCGCGCTCCCCGGCGACCTCATCGTGTGCGGTGGAGATCGTGGGCCGCCTCGCCGCGCTATCGCCGGCGCCCACCGACGACCTCCACTGCGTCAGAACTACGTACAAGTTACAGCTTGCATGCAGTGGCGGACCCAGGGCCCGGCGACCCTGGGCACCCGCCCGGGCTCCGCCTCGATCCACCTCTATATCTCTATATAGGTTATAAAGAAATTCGTGACTTTGATCGGTCAAATTTTGGACAAAGTCTAGCCTGCACGGGCACCGCCTGTATCCAACCCAGGCTCCCTGAAATCCCTGGATCCGCCACTGCTTGCATGCATATACCTAGCTTGCCACGTAGGAGGGACTCCGAGTCTGAGACGTCGTACAGGCCGGGCAGCAGTAGCAAATCACACGCAAATACTGATCCGAATCGGAAAGGGCTAGCTAGTTGGCATTGATCATCATATCCGACTCGGAGTAGAATTAGCTAGGAGGAGGCGATAGCTAGCGAGGGCATGCGTACCAAACTACCAAACACTAGCGATCGAGTACGCAACGTCGATCTGATCATCCATCGAGCACCATGTCCCACACGACGTCATCGTTGAGATCGCCGGGGCCGCCGCCACGAGCTCGCCGTGGCCTATGGATGACCTATCCAGCATACGACACTAATATAGAATATGTTATAAGTAGTGTCTTATCAGTATCGATTCGAATATAATCGGTACTGTTGATATATCAGTGCCGGTTCTTAAACTCGCGCGTGCGAATCACGATTGAGCATCAAGAACCGACACTGTCGGTTCGTGGCGCCTCAATTATTACTCACGCGCGAAAGTTTAAGAACCGGCACTGATAGTCATTATCAGTGCCGGTAGGAACTAGAACCAGTATTAATGTCTGTGTTATATGTATATCCAGCACTTAGTCGCTCTCCTCGTTTGCTACATTCAGCCTAACGCAACTCCTCCTCAACTGCAGCCTCCTCCTCGTCCGTAGCCTCCTCGTCCTCGTCCTCATTGTGTGTCAGCCTGCCACCTCCTCCTCCTCGTCACGCACTGACCGCCGCCTCCTCATCCTCATCGTGTGTCGACCCGCCGCCATCTCCTCATCCTCGCCGCACGTCAGCCCACTACCGCCTCCTCGACATCCACATGACGAGCAGCAGCGGCAGTGGAGGTGGAGTGCGTAGATCTAGGCAGCATGGAGGTGGTCGCTTCATCCTATCCAGCCGTCCAGGTCCGGATGACCACCCTTGTACTCCCAGCCTCTAAATCCTCAACGGTGTATCCCCTTCCTATCCAGAAGGGCCACGAAACACCTGTTTTAGTTCTCAAATTCAAGTTAGCAAATTGTATTTAGCACATTGTAGTTAGTAATTTTAGTTAGTCAATTTAGGTCGTGGATTAGATATGTATTTTAGTTCAAAATATGTTGGCTTATTATTAGATATGTATGTCATGATATTAGATGTGTATCGCTATATCGGTATTTTAGATGTTACCATCACTTCCCAGTGAGCAACTAGTTTGGTACTTTCTTGTTATGCAATTGATGACTCGATATAATTGCGAGATTATTCACATGTGCCCATTGATATGGTATTGACATTTTTTCTCTAGGTATGTAGACATACCTATGACTTGTCGTAAGTATATCTACATGCTCGGAGATGAAAATCCCTTTGCTATAAAATATAAGAAGGCTAGTTAATATTACAGTTTGTAATTAACAAATTCAAAAATTAACATATCGATCGATATAGATGTTTCCTCATCTACAATGGTTATATGACATTATTGCGGACCTTGGTGGCACATCCCTGTTGTGATGAACACCTTAGCTTATAACAATAAAATGAAGATCACTATCTCTTTTAGCATTGATTTTCCTGTAGAAGGATATATTACTTTAACGGCATCAAGCTCTGAAACAGACCAAAGACTTATGACTGAAAAATCTGCTATCCATGCGCTTCTACAATCAGTTAACCGGAAACTTGGATACATGTTTTCGTACTACAGCTATTTCAAATTAAAAGCGCTTGAATAGAATGAGGATGTGCTTGCAATGACTCCTAGACTCTCACGGTTACATGCAGCTGAAACGGTTGGTGACATGAACATGTAGTTTGTAGCTAGATCTAGCAGTTTTATGAGGGCCAAGCTGGTGCTCCATCCTCCGTCGCAGAGGTAAGCTTTTCTAGGCAGGTGTAGATACTTTGAACTGCTCTTTTCTTCTTAATTACGCAACTTTACTCGTTTGTCGTAGGCCCTCGGCGACCACCGTGACCACCCCCCCTGACGGTGCCCCGGCCTGATGCCCCGACGCCCCTACCAGCGTTGGCTTTGCCCCTTGACATATCGATGGTGGCTCCAGGCCCCACGAGCTTGGTCGAGGAGTCAGTTTTGACTCCTAACTTGCTCTCGTGGGTCGGCCGTTTCCCGGCCGCCGTCCGCAAGCTGGTTGAAGAGAAGGAGATGGCGACCAGCAGATGCGCCAACCTGGAGAAGCAGCTGGTCAAGATGTAGAGGAGGTGCGGCGAGCTCTCCCAAGAGAAAGTCGTGCTGGCAGCCGAGCGCTTCCAGCTCAAGGAGGAAGAGCGCACTACCCTCAACATCCTCTGGGAAGCCTTCGGAGCGCTAGCGGATCCGCTGGGTAGCCTCGGGCTGGGGGTGATCGAGCCGAAGGATGACCGCACCGCTCGAGCCTGGGCCTACGCTCTCCAGGTCCTTGCAAAGCACTTCTCTGAGCTCCCTGCCACCCTGGTGTTGAGGGGAGCGGAGGATGTTTCGTAGGCGGTGAGGGTAACCGCGGAGTATATCTTTCGGTGTTACCATAGCCGTGACCCTAACTTCAACCTGGACTTGGTCCGGGAAGGGGCCGTGGTTGCCGGTCCAGAAGCTGAGGAGAGACTTCGGCGAGAGTGCCAGGGGGCAGTGGACTACGTGATGTTCATCTTTCGGGTGGAGGCCACCGAGGAGTAAAAAACTCGATTGTAACCTTTGTTATGTAACATTTTTTGAACGGAGCCCCCACGCCTTTGTTTCCAGACAAGATTGTGTCGTTGTGGTCGTAGAGTTCCCAAAGTGTCCGAGCCTTCAGCCTGAACCGAACCGATGCCCATGCTGATTGGCCTCTCAGCCCTTATCGAATCCCCGACCATATCCGTCGACTACCCTTCCGACCGACAATCCTTGGAGGTGGCAGCCGGATGTGTGCGGGGGTTTGTGGCCGAGCGGACGAGTACTTCCAGCGACCTTCAAGGTGTGTTGCACCTACCGCTTGCACCGCGTGATGGTCCTAGGTAACACAAGTAGGGTTCGACCTGCTGACACTGGTGTGGCTTACGCTCTGTCTTTTGACTAGCCTGCCAGGAGGAGTTACTCGGGGCGCAGAGGGACCTGGAACGGGCGACTAGGGAAAGCGCTGAGCAGAGGGAGGAGTTCTACGACCACCTTCGCCGCTGCTGGGAAGATTTCTATGCGATGCAAAAAGAACTCGAGCGGCTGATCAAGGAGAGCGACGACCGACGAGTGGCGTTCTATAACCAACTCAGTCGAGCTTTTACCCCTTTTGACTCGTTGCTTCAGTCCGTCGGTGTCCAGGTTCGTCTGACCCCTGGGAACACCGTGACCGGTCATGTCGAGTGATTTCTAGTGGCCTCCGAGGAGGCAGGTGGCCTTAAGCAGAGGATTCACGAGACCGTCATCGACCATCTATTTAAGGTTGGAGTCTCTGACGCCTGCCTGGCCCTTGCCTGTGTCAGCGACCACTTCCTCAGCCTAGACCACTTGCCGGCAGTCGGCGGCGGTTTTGAGGGTACTTGGATGACCGCGAAGGAAGTCGGCGCCCGACCTGATTCATTTTTGTATGTCGTTCATTCTTGTCTTTGGACCATCCGGTTCAACCCACTCAGGAGTATTTTTGGGTCCTAGGAGGAATGTCGTAGGCTTGTCTGGAACCAGCTCCCGGACTTTGTAATGATAGGTGTTTGGCCTTTATGTGGGTCTTCTCCGTGTTTGGATGATAAATAGCCTTCTGAGTGCCTGTATCGCTTAGGGAGGATCACATTAAGCCGCTCGCGAGCAACATTCCTGGTGCTGAGGGAGACCCTTAGCACGACGAGCCTTTTGGTGGCGACCAGCGCTCAACCCGATTTAGGACTTGTGGTATTGTGGTTGTTAACCCTCGGGTGCCTTTACACTGTCATCGTGCGAGCGGGTTAGCTTTGGATCTCGTCACATCAACATGGGCGAGCGCGCTAAACAAATCTTGGAACTTGGCGGGAGACCGCGTTTGTCCTTGGAGTCCTGCAACATAAAGAGTTTGATTACTTTATTTTGGAAAAACATACAAGTTATGTCCACGCTCGCCCAGAAGGTCCTGCAAAATAGACAAACAGGCTTGTCTCCGAGCAGCCTCATACATAGAGCTGGCGCACCACGAGCTGTATGATCGGCGGCCGACAACCCCGGCCAACCCGACCGCGTGACGCCGGGAAACTGGAGGTCGTCGGTGACCTGCGACCAGTTTCGTGTGTGGTGGTGACGGTCGTGCCTGAGGTCAGGAATTTAGGGCTGCCTGGGGCTTTAGAGGACGGTCCCACGATGTCTAGCCCCCAGATAGTGAAAAGCCGAGAGAGTGGTATGGTTTGAAGTATCCAGGCTGGTAGGTTGGTATTCTGGTCATGGTGCTGGTACGACTCGCACCTTTTCACCTGCTCGTGAGCATCTTGGAGGGCAGTGGGAGGTTCGGCCTCCACGTCTGCCTCCGAGGATGTTAGGGAGCGTTGTGCTCCCCCCATCCTAAGCGATGTACTTCAGTAAAGGGTCGTTGCTCCCTTGGTGATAGAGGCGTCCCTCTACCAAGGAGGATTCTCACGGTTAGCCCCCATGACCTTGTCTGCTGACACATCATCGCCAGGAGTTGCTTGATTCTGAAGGTAGTCCGAGATCTGATCCATCCAGATCGTACCTGAATCGAGCAGTACGACCACATAATGGCCACCTGAGGTCGACGGCACCGAGGGAGGCATTGCCTCCAAAGGTGTTACCTCTGGTGTTCCGTTTCCAAGCGGAGCATCCCTTCCGCTTCAGCCCTAGACCGCAGCGGGTGGCCGTGTGAGTCTTTTTCTCAAAGACTCCAACCAGGATAGATTCACAAGAAGAGGCTAGATGGGCCAGCCCATCGACCAGGGAAGAAGTCCTTGCGAGGAACATGTGCGACTTCCTGGCCGATGGAGCGTTGCTCTAGCTTTCTCACTTCAAAGAGGTATGTCGCCATCGTCCGGTCCGAGCACTCAAGACCTCTTGGCGACGGGGTTACACCTAGTAGCGAGTCCCTCATCGCTAGTTGGTGTTTTTCCCCATGCAAGTGATGCTCGTGTTCCGATTAAGAGGCCCTCATACTTCGTTTTGTATTTAATAACTGGAAAAAATGGAATTGAACCATGTACCTGACGATGCATGGTCATGTGCTCGCTCCTTCCTAGTCGGGGGAAGCATGCCCCGCTTAGTGACCAATACCGCGTCCGTGACCCTTTGAAATCCTGCAAGGTAGAACAAGGATTCCCCCTTCTGATCGAAGGGTGGTCAGTATCGGGAAAGGGAGAGGGTTACCTTTCTGATACTCTGGTATGCTGCCTTCCTTACTAGTACCCTACAGGGAGTTGTCGTTACTCGTGCCCAAAGTTCGAGGTGTAGACCCTTCTGTTCGTCCTTGGGTTGAACCTGCTCGGAGGAACGACACACGCGATTAGTTCCCCAATATTCTTTTGCCAGATTGAACCATACCTGCCCGATGGTTTTGGTTCACGTCACGGGCTGGGGGGTGGCAGTCCCGGCACGGTGAGCAGTCCTCCGGGTGGGGCTGCCATCGAAGAAGCCCGTTCCCCTAGAGCTTGTGATCCGTGAGCTCTCCATGGCGCTGGGAGCATGGATGCCTCAGCAGCCTCTACGGAGCCTTCGGATCCTGATCTGATGTCCTGAGTTTGGGACATATTGGCTCCGTCTGGGTCGTACCCAATGAAGAACACCTTCCAGCAACTTGAATCCCAAACTCGAAAACGTGCCCCCTACCTGGCGCACCAAATGTTGAGGGTAGATCCCTGATAGTAATTTCGGGGTATGTTGGATAGTGGGTGCGTGATCTTTGTTCGGGATGTATCTGCTGAATCTGTTTGTGTATATCTAACTCAAGAACATTGGGGTTTATCCAGGTTCAGGCCCCACTCAGGGTAATGGCCCTAAATCCTGAGTATTCTTTTCTTGTGGTCTAAGTTGGGTACAGATGATGTTCTTACCCAGACTTCTACTCATTGGGCCGAACCCCCCTTTACAAGTCCGGTACTCCTCCCTTTATATATCAGAGGGGGAGAGGATTTACATGTGAGTCAAGACATAGACCCAGGCCTAGCTAGAGCTTCCCACCTAGACCCATCATTACTAAGAGCAGACGTATCCTATTTGCTCTACGGTGCTTCAGAGCCTGTCCCATCGCTCCACCACCTGCGTCATCCCAGTCACCCGGACTGCCCTATCTCGTCCCCATGCATCACCTGCGCACCTGCAAAAGAACTCCTACCACGCATGGCAGGTTGTCCCGTAGCTATAATGCTATGGGACGGGTCATGGCCGCTCTGCGCTGACCACGCCGTGTCAGGCTGTCCCGTAGCTATAATGCTACGAGATGGGTCATGGCCGCTCTACGCTGACCACGCCGTGGACCACCAGAAAGAGGACCTGTGGAAGGAAAATACTCAAGTGAAAAAAGTATTTATTGTGATTAGATTGTTTAGACACATACCTGCCCTACGACCAGAGGAGACTGGTCGCGGGGTTTACTCCTGTGACTGGGGACTGGTCACGGAGCTCGATCGGAGAGCCTGGTTGTGTGTTCGCTGGCTGATCATGCGATTACTGACTGGTCGTGCAGGGGGACCACGGTTCCGGACAAAACGTGACATGCGGCACCTGCTGATATCTTACCAGCGTGGGTCCGCCCGCAAGGCGACCCCGCTATTCTTTACACCTACAGTCGGCCTCACGCTCATCTTCACGTGTCGGCATGCGCCACAGGGTGCCGCGTGGCTCGACCAGGCGGCGACCTACTACTCGGCCTCCTCCTCAACACAGTTAAATAGTGTCACAACACCGCGAAGCAGTACATCAGACAGGTCAAGGGCGAGGCCGCGCCGACAACAGTGGGTGCAAGGGCAAGAGGACCAATCGGGAGTGCGTGAGGTGCCAAAAGCAAGCCATGGATGTGGTCCGTGAGTTGACGCAGAAGGTCGGGCCACTAGGGTAGGCGGCGATGGCACTACTGGAGGATGGCCATCTGTGCATAGCCAACGACTTGGCGGAAGAGTGGAGTGCCACAGCCTCTACTGCTACTTGACCGGCATCAGGCGCAGACCATGCGATACCTAGGGACCGAATGGGCCCAGTAAGGAAGAGAACGTCGGGTACTTGAGCACTGAAACACTGTGAGAGGAGGCAAGAAGAACTTAGACGAAAACTCCCCTGGACCTCTGATTGCTTTCTTCTTCCTCTACCCCTCTGGTTCTCCTCTTCCTCCCTCTGAATCTCTATGTTCTAAACCAGATATTCTATGATTTTGAGTGAATTGAGAAGGAAGATCGTAACATTTGGTATCATAGCCGATTCTAACCTGATGGATCCTCTAGAGTATTTGGCGCAGCCATAATGCCTGACGTAAGAGCAGCAAAAGGCAGCGGAGATGGAGCAACAGGTAATGGAGATTGTGAAAGTGCTGGAGCCACTGCCCGGGCTGTTCAAGAAGATGGAAGGGTTATTCGTGTCGAATGCAACTATCGTTCACAAGGTGAAGGAGATAGGACCTGCGGTGAAGAACCGCATGGGTTGGAAATCAGAGGTGGATGCGGCGATGAGTGATCCACAGAAGGAGCTGAAGGACCTGAGATCTCAGGTGCAGCAGATCGGAGTGGAGGTGAAGGGAGGAGAGATGATCAACCCTTGGTAGCCACTCCTGTCAACCCCTTTGACTTTAAAGCGTTTGGATGATCTCAATTCCTCGGGTGAGATCATTGGGACAGGGAGCCATGGTGTCGAATTGCATCACTGGGGAAGGAATTAGGGGAATTTTTTTTCTCAATCCACCTACGATCATAGGTACGCCACAGTCCTTTGATCCCATCCACGGTTCCATGCATCATGATTCGTCGTCGCCAGGTTTTAGGCATCCGCATTATTTCCTTCCACCCATGGATTTTCCCTCATTCGACGGTGACAATCCCAAATCCTGGAAAATCAAGTGTGAAGCATATTTTCATGTTTTTCATGTTCCACCTGATTTATGGGTGCATATAGCCACAATGAGTTTCACAGGCAGTGTGACCCTCTGGTTGCAATCCACTAGATTCCATCATGGAGATTCTGATTAGGATAGTTTTACATGCGCTGTTAATGAGAAATTTGGGCGAGATGAGTTCTAACAATCTCTACTCCAATTTTTTCACCTTTTATAGTCTGCATCTATTGCTGAATATGTCGAGTGTTTTGATTCATTGATGCATCATCTGTTAGCTCATCATGCATCGTGGGATCCGATGTTTTTCATCACTCAATTTCTGGATGGATTAAAGGATGAGAATAGAACAGCAATCATTTTGCATAGACCACAAATGCTCGATGCTGTTGTTTCCTTGGCATGTTTGCAAGAAGAAGTCATGGAGGGAAATCATCAACACGACCGTCCCACTAAGCCCACATTGAGCTGTCGCGGCCGGCTTTGCTGTTACCATTGCCACCACCCACCGATGGGCAAGCTGCGGAGTGTGCCACCTGAACGCATTGAAGACAAGCGAGTTGTAGAAGCTCCTCAGTCTAAAGGAACTGATGACCACCTGGCCTCTTTGCGTGCCTACTATCGGACCCAAGGGATGTGTTATCGCAGTCGAGAGAAGTGGTCTCCAGACCATAAGTGCTCAGCCATTGTGCAATTTCATGTTGTTGAGGAGCTTTTGGATTATCTAACACCAGCCCATCTGCCTTCTGATTCCACCGACAATACTTAACAAGAGGAAGACACTCATTCAGAAGTTTTGCTGACCATCTCCAAGGAAGCTATGACTGGTTTAGAAGCACCCAAGACGATTAGATTGCAAGGCCAAATTCAAAAACACTCAATGCCTATGTTGATTGATTCTGGCAACTCAAACTGTTTTATTAGTGAAGCATTGGCTACACAGTTGTTAGGTGTGGTGAGATCAGCACAACTGGCCAAGGTATAGATTGCGGATGGAGCTATTCTGATATGTGATATGGAAATCCTAGATTGTCAATGGTGGACTCAAGGACATTCTTTCAATTGTACCATAAAGATTCTGTCACTGGGTGCTATGAAGTCATTTTGGGCCTGACTTGGCTGGAATTGTACAACCCAAAGCAGATTCATTGGAGGGCGCAGGCATTGTCATTTCAACATGACAATCGATGGATCACTCTCACTGGCATCAGACCTCAATTGAGTGAGTGTTCTATGATCTCGGCTACATAATTTTGCAGTTTGGAGCATTGAGGCGCCATCCAAACAGTCATCCAACTCTGTCAGACTAAAGTATTGCCAGATTCAGGTGTGTTGCCAGCTGAATTACAGTCACTATTAGATTCTTTTGCATTGCTGTTTGAAGAACCTAAAGGTCTTCCTCCAAAATGATATTTTGATAACTCTATTCCGTTGCTACCGGGAGCTAAACCCGTGAATTTGCACACATATCGCTACAACCCAGCCCAAAAAGATGAAATCAAAAAACAAGTGAAGGACATGTTGGCGCAAGGGGTCATTCAACCGAGCAACAATCCTTTTGCATCACTGGTGCTTTTGGTTCAAAAGAAATATGGTACTTGGCGCTTTTGCATCGACTATCGTCGCCTCAATGCAATCACGATGAAGAATTGCTATCAATTGCCCATAATCAATGAGTTGCTTGATGAATTGGCCAGGGCGAGTTGGTTTACCAGTCTGGACCTTTGGGTGGGGTATCATCAAATTTGCATGGTGGCTAGGGATGAATCAAAGATAGCTTTCAAGACACATCAAGGTCACTATTAATTCAAAGTCATGCCATACGGATTAACGGGTGCCCCAGTGACCTTCTAGAGTACCATGAACACTATGATGAACCTGTTGCTACGAAGAGGTGTCTTGGTGTTCATAGATGATATCTTGGTGTACAATGCCACCTTTGAAGATCATCTCACTACCCTCCGCTAGGACTTTCTTATTCTGGAAGAGCCCAAGCTTCGCATCAAACGCTCCAAGTGTGCATTTGGTCGCCGGCAGCTCACATATCTCAGACATGTTATCAGTGTGGTGGGCATCTCTACTGACCCTAAGAACATTGATGATGTCCTCTGTTGGCCACCTCCAAATTCAGTGGAGGAAGTCCATGGATTCATGGGGCTTACCGGGTATTACTGAAATTTATGGGCAATTTTGTAATTCTTAGTTGCCCGCTTACATATCTGCTCAAGAAGCACTCAGTATTCCATGGAATTCACTAAAGCTGAATCCTTCCAAGCACTGAAGGACGTGTTGATCTCCGCTCCAGTTCTTGCCTTACCAATTTCACGGTACCATTTGAGTTGGAGACTGACGCATCTGAGAAAGGGATAAGTGCGGTGTTGATTTAAAGAGGTCATTTGGTTGCCTATCTTAGTAAGTCATTGGGACCGCGGCATTAGCAATTGCCCACCTATGAAAAATAGTTTTGTGATCTTGATGGCTGTTGATCACTGGCGGGCCTACCTGCAAACCGATGAACTCGTGATTTTCATCTATCAATGAAGTCTCATCCATTTGCAGGATCAACGCTTATCCACCCCGTGCCAGCACAAGGCGATGATAATACTTCAAGGCCTTCAGTATCGCATTTTGTATAAAAAGGGTACATATAACACAACAGCGGATGCACTCTCCTGTTGATGAATGACAATCACTAATGAAGTGGCAGCCTTGTCCTCGCTAGTGCCCACTTGGATTTCAGATATTGTGGCACGATATCAAGCTGATCCAATTGTTCAGGACCTAATCACGAAGCTCAGCATGGACTCCTTGGCCGTGCCACACTTCCAATTATGGGATGGGGTCCTACGTTACAAGGGCCGCATTTGGGTTGGGCACAATCAGGCAATGCAACAAGCTATTTTGCAATTCCTCCATGACAACGCGTTGGGAGGTCATTCGGGCATTCAAGACGTATTGCCGTATCGGAAGCTTTTTACGTTGCCTAGATTGAAGAAACATGTCAAGGAGTATGTGGGTTGATGCGCCAACTGTAATCAAGCAAAGCCTGAGCATGTCCATTACCCGGGACTACTCCCGCCATTGCCAATGCTTGAGCATGCATGACATTCTATCTTGCTGGACTTCATCGACGGGTTCCCAAGTCCTCCAGCTTTGACAATATCCTAGCGGTGGTGGACAAGCTTACAAGGTACTCCCATTTCATACCACTTGCGCATCCATATACAGCATGGCAAGTTGCTCAGGCGTATCTCCAGCATGTGTCCAAGTTGCATGGCTTACCACATTGCTTGATTTAGGATCGCGATCGCATTTTCATGAGTGCTCTTTGAAAGGACGTGTTCAAGTTGGCAGGCACTACTTTGAATATGAGCTCTGCATATCATCTTCAAACGGACGGGCAAACGGAACACATCAATCGATGCTTGGAGGCCTATTTTAGGTGTTTCATCCATTCCTGCCCCTCCAAATGGCGCTCGTGGTTGGCACTTGTGGAATTTTGGTACAATACTTCCTTTCATTCTATTCTTGGATGCATTCCTTTTAAAGCTTTGTATAGTCATAGTCCTTGGCATTTTGGAATCTTTGATTCTTCTGATTGTGCTGCTCTAGAATTGACTGAATGGGCTCAAGAACGTCAGTTGCGCACTGAACTGTTGCGGCAACATCTCCACCTAGCATCTCAACGGATGAAACACCAAGCAGATCAAAAGCGCTCGGAGAGATCATTCAAGGATGGCGATTGGGTTTATTCGAAGCTGCAGCCCTACATCCAATCCTCAGTGGCACATCGTGCTAACCATAAACTTGCATTTCACTACTCCATCCGATGGGCAAGATGGCGTACAAGCTTCAGCTGCCTACATCCAGTTGTATTCATCCCGTGATCCACGTGTCCCAGTTGTGCAAGGCTCTACCACCAGTGACATCAAGTCAAGCACAGCTTCCCAATCTGGTATCTGACGATGCTCCTCTGTCGGAGCCAAGCAAATTTTGTAGCGGCGGTTGCATCGTCGTGGCTCCAAGACAGTCGAGCAGGTGTGGATCAAATGGACGGGATAACCATCAGCTCTGGTGACATGGGAGATGGCATCAGAGTTGCGCCATCGATTTTCGAGGGCACCGGCTTGGAGGCAAGCTAGTACTGAAAGGGAGGAGGATGTCACGACCTCTACTGCTACTTGGCCAGCATTGGGCACAGATCAGGCGACAACAGGTGGCGGAAGGAACGGGCCAAAAGTCCCCATGAAGGGAGGCCGTGTCCGAAAGCCCACGACTCGATAATCAAGGACCGAATGGGCCCAGTAAGGAAGAGAGCGCCAGGTAATTGAGCGCTGAAACGCTGTGAGAGGAGGCAAGAAAAATTTAGATGAAAACTCTCCTGAACCTCTGATTGCTGTCTTCTTCCTCTGCCCCTCTGGTTCTCCTCTTCCTCATTCTGAATCTCTATGTTCTAAACCAGATATTCTGGTAACATGGAGCGGCTACCGCCTTCTGTAGCGACGGCTGCAGAATCAGGCACGAGTATGCCAACTTCTTTTCGTTGGTCAAAGTACCTGTCTCTCAACGGCGAGATAAAACTGTACATATCACAGAACCTTTATGCCAAGTTCGTTTTATTGTAGGATGCAAATTATAGAGGCAGTATGATGATCACCAAAAATAAAATGCAGAAAGTTCCACCAAACGAGATATTCTAAAAGCACAGAGCACATGTTGCAAGCAAATTGATTTTTGCATATGCATGTCTGTGGTGGCAGAGAAGCAGAGCAACAGCACTTTGAATCCTACTAAAAGCCGTTCCACAGTATCACCGGTTCCAAGTTTCAACTTCCGGATCATAGGTCGTTATCATACCGCCAAAAACACAGCCATGAAAACGAACTTAAGTGCTAGGGTAAGCATATGCGTCCTTAATACTTGTGTGAAACAAAAGCAGCTCTTGGCTCTCAGAATGGGATTTGCATTAAAAAAATAAAAAATTGACTAATCTTATTCACGGCGAGCAATGGCGTTAATCTCTACTGCTTGACGAAATCCTTCAGCTTCGTCAGCCAGAGGAGGTACTCGCGGCTGTCCTTGTTGATCATGTACTCGTGCAAGAAGTTTGTGGTCATGGGCGTGATGCCACGCAGCTCCAGATACTTCTGGAATGCCCTCTGCAGGTTCTCATCAAGGTCACTGCAGCAGACAAAGAGCGTGTTGGGTATCGGTATTAACCAGTGATTAAGGCAAACACTCGTCTATTCAAGAAATAAAAATGAGCTAGCTAAGTTATGCTCTCTTACTTGAAATCAGGGCCCTCATATGCAATCAAATCTTCTTCCTCGTTCCCTGACGGCTGCCTCACAGACAAGCTGTCGATGATGACCTCATCGGGATAGGCAGTGCAGGTGAATTCAAGGGTGGGCCCGACACCCTTGGAGACAGTGACCGTGAGAGGTATGCTCGACTGTGGGGGCTTCTCACTGTCATCTTCCTGATTCTCATCTCCCTCCTTGTCTGCATCCTCATCCTCACCATCCCGCTCTTGATCAGGCTCATCTCCAGTGACTAGGCTGGGCATGTGAACCAGAACCTCGATCTGCTCACCCTGATAAGTTCTTGAAAGAGTAATTGCATTCATCCCCTTCTCATCACTGATTTTGAAAGGGAAGTTGTCTGGAATCTCCTCAACCTGTTTTACGACGAACAAATGAGGACTCAACCACAACACCACACTACTAAAATTAACAAGTAGCTCTTTCTACGGCGAATATGGAACTCCTCCTAGGCAGGGTTCCCTGCAGAAGATCAGAACAGACTGACAGATCCCCCACAATAGCTGGCACAGGAACCACCATGAGCGGTGTGTCATCCAGCATCCATATTCATATTTGAGTAGCAAAATCATGCATGGCTGTGCTAAACTGCTAAACCATTGCATTTCACAAACTATCTATCTTATATCCTACGCATGTACCCATCGCAACTCAAAAGTCTCAAACAGGAATGACAAAAGCCTAAGTGTTTAATAGTAAAATTAAATGGACATAGCAACTAATTCATTCAATTTCAGTTTCTATTCCCTTCAGACCAGCTTGAAATACTTAAGCAGGATGCTTTAGATTGGAATCACAAAGAAGATATCAAACCGGTCACACTGACACATAACAATACCAAGCAACAGCAAAATATGCATCAGCTACTCCCCCAGACTGCCACAAATAAAACCACACAACATCAACAAAATGATAGTATAAAAAGAACAAAGGCACCAGAAACAAAAGAACATAGAGCGCCGTGACAGCGAAGGCACTAGCAACCTTTCCATTAGAATTAAATACAACACACCATCGGTCAACTACTACAGTAATGTTACAACTGCAGAACCGAAGACGCCGAAACTATTAAAACTAACTAATCAATAGTACAGTGGCAATTAACATGGACCGGACAGTGGCAAAACCCTCATATCACAACAAAATACTGCCTCCGTGCAGATAAAAATTTAGAGCATTGGGTATAAGGTTAACAGAAGTACAGGACAACGCTACCAACTGTGGTATGGAAATACAGATGAGATCAAAAGAGCTATACACCAAAACTACCTAAAAGTCCTTCGATTTGGATGACAATATCAGACCCCAATTCGCAAAGCTGCAACATAATACATATCAACATGTAACAAATAATCGCATCAACTACCAACAGGCCACGAATTGCTCGCTCGCGTTCACGCTAATACGACTAAAGGTCTAGATTTCAAGTAACAAGGAATTCAGAATGCAAAAAATAAGGAGGGTCATGTTACGGTAGAGCGAAATAGCGGAACAAGCGCTAGGGGAATCGGCGAACGCACCCGGCCGTGGTCGTCGCAGTCCTCGGCGCACTTGATCTCGGAGTCGATGATGCCGAGGAGCTCGGCGTCGGAGCTGGGCCTCGTCGCGGGCGCCGACGAGAACGGCATCGCGCGAGGCTGCGGCCGCGCCGCGGCGGCGGCAAGGGGGCGGAGAAGGGTCGCGGGGCGGGGGGCACCCGAGGCGGAGGCGCGGAGGAGGGGGAGGGAGGAGGCCGCGGCGCGGCGGGCAGCGGCGAAGAAAGCCATGTCTGGGAGGAGGCGGCGGCGTGTAAAGGTCTAGGGTTTGCGGGTTTAGGATTTCAGGAAGGCGAGGGGTTTAAGGAGGAGGGCCAGAGTGGGGACCGAACTGTCAGGTTGATCACTGACCTGTTCTGTTTCATGATTTCCGTCCAAGCTGTTCTTCTTGGGAAACAAGAAAGGAATCGGGTTTTGGGTTTTCTACTGGTATTTCTTTTCAATTATTTTAAACGAGATTAGCTATTTATCTACATCCTCTATAGATAAATCTACACTTCCGTAAAATACATAAGTTGTGATAGATCTGATTAATTTTCACTATTTATCCAAATTAATCAAATGATCATCATGCAAAGTTAGACTCTATTCTTGCTTATAAAAATACATTCAATATCTTATTATTTATTTTACATATCTAGAAGTCAAATATTTAATTTTTATACATTTAAAAATACATTCAATCTCTTATTATTTATCTTACATACGTAACGTCTAATATTTATATTCTGTATATTCATCGTCGGGTTTCTCCAGGGGGTGTGCTATCTCTCGCACTTTGCCTACAATGTCAGCTTCTCGGAGAGAGTGCGACGTCGTCTGCACGCCGCCTCAATACTCGTCTATCACAGAGGTCGTCTCCATCACGCTATTTTTACACTAAAGTATTATGAAAGAATTATTTTCATCCACTTACGAATTAGTCACCATCTAGATCCTCCTCACAGCGTTGCTACGAACAACCTTCAGATGATATAATCTTCTTTACCCTCATGTCTAGATACTCGCTATTCTCCTCCTTTAAAAATATATGATAATATTCTAAATTTATGTTTATAAATATCTTTTTTTATCTTATATTTTTATTTTTTAATTGTTATATCTGAATTAATTTTACGTAAGTAAAATACATATACGGTTGTCACTGAGTTATAATTAGTGCTAGTGAGTTATAATTAGCTAGTTGATTCTTTTTCTGTGCTGGATTGATTATTTTTGTTATGATCATTAGCCTTGTCCGCGTCCGGCTCGGAGGACGCGAGTGAGAGGCAGGAGAGCAGGAGGGCCGCCACGCGGAGCGGCAGCCGGTGCGGCATGGAGGCGGTGGGGCTGACGTGAAACGCGGAGGGCCGCATCCATGGGAGCTCTGACATGTCCGTGCTCACGCCCAATGGCGAGTCCCAGGCCGAGACCTCCCGCCAAATGCTCCTCTCTGACTCCTTCGACGCCTGCTTCACTAGCCTACTCTCCCGCTCCCGCCGCACCGCCGAGATGATCTCGGAAGGATGCGATGAGAACCTCATCCCGGATTCCGATCTCCGGGAGATCGATCTCTACTCTTTTCAGTTGGATTTTTATATGCATATTGGGTAATATGTGCAATGCTTGCAGGGTGTTTTGGGGAATGTCTGACCAGTTTTGTCATCAGCTTGTTGGTTCCTTGATGGATGCTTAGAAGATGCTTGTGGAAATGCCTTAGTGTAACGAGCAAGATTTGTGGAAGGTGCTCGTGATTTAGTCTCTGCTTTATCATAATCAGGTGTATGTGATGCTTTTAGTAGAGGTATGTTTGCCTTCTTGCAGTCCATTTGTGCCATTTGGCTATCCTGAGATTGTCTTCTTATATTTGCAGGGACAAATCAGAGAATATGCTTTCTGAATGGGAGTCCTGATGAAGTTACCCGCAGCTTATTTCACAACAAGAATAATGAATCACTCATTATCGTGTCAGTATATGGTTCTGAAAATTTCAGTGATCTGCGATACAGGATAACTCGAGTAGAGTAAGATTTTGGATCCATATTTTTTTGTTAATGCAGTGATATTTTTATCATGTCATCTTCCTTAAAGGCTTTGTCCAACTATTTCAAGGTACATTCGATGAGACCAACGAGATGTTGGTTTCCCTCTTTTTGAGACAGTCTTGAAATGGCCTGGATTTGTGGGTATATCATGAGTTGGTTCTCACAATACATCTTCCCCTACTCTCTTTTCATATAATAAAAACTCCTAAAATTCAAATAATTTACCTATTTTTGTCATTCATCTTATTTCTTTAGCCTCCCGTCTTGTTAACAGCTATATATATGAGATATATTTTACTAATAAAAATAAATAAAGAAATTACGAGAAAAATTAGTGGATAATCATCATCTAATTTTTCGGATCCTATCTGAAATCAAATTACGGTATCACTCCCGACGTATTCGTTTAGCAGAACTCCTATAGCGTATCTATATCTCTATACCTTAATATTTATGTTTGATGTTATCGTACTTAATATTTATATTTTTGTTATAAACCGGCACATAGCTAGTACTAATAAATCATCACTGATTTTACTTATCATCACTCCTAAAGAAGCCAGAGGTCTCAGAATATACCAGAACAAGTTTACAGGCCAACGCGAGCCCAACAGCACTGCCTCATAGCTGATCATTTGTTCTTTAGTATCCTAAACAAAACACATATCTTTAGCTTGATTCAGAACGTGCTCATTGCTGCACAGGATCATCCCAATCATCAGAATTCCAAAACATATATCCAGATTTTTTTAGGAACAACATATATCCAGACAAGCAGCAGAGAAATGATAACAGCTCGTAGCGACCACTAATTCTAGTTTTCTTGAAACATAGTTGGAAATCTATCTGAGCCCCGGTTTCGCCATCTGATACAGATACATTGATCCCTTCTTTTTAGAGAGGGGGAGAAGCTTTGCGTAATCTTAGTATTCTTGTAACACATTCTCTAAGGCTAAGCTACCAAAAATGTTGCCATGTCAGCTTGGCCATTCCTCATTGCCTGACGAAGTCCTTCAACTTCGTCATCCACCGGATGTACTCCTTGGTCTGCTTCGTCACCATGTAATCGTGCATGTAGTTTGTAGCCGATAGCGTGATCCCCCTTTGCTCCAAGAACTTGAATAGGCCTTTCTGCACAATCACGGGGAGCTCGCTGCAATAGAAAATGAGCCAGTAAATGAGTGGATTAGTAGCTAACATCGTACTATAGGACCCAAAACTGATATTTAAACTGATATCGCTTACGTGAATTCAGGGCCCTCGAACGGCAATTTCTCTTCTCCTTTTGTGTCTGTTTTCTCCACTATTAGCATATCATCAATAGTGATCTCCTCACGAAAGGCTGTACAGGTGAACTCGAGCTTTGGGCCAGACCCTTTGGAGACTACCACCTTTAGAGAAACGCTACTATCTCCGGCACCCTCATCATCTTCATCTTCTGCTTCTTCATCGTCCTTACCAGCACTCTCACCATCGCCCTCACCATCTTCGTCATCAAACTCAGGACCCCCTTCTAAGTTAGGCATGCTGACGATGACCTCAATCTTCTCATCCTTGTAGTCCCTTTTCAAAATAACCACGCTCATACCCTCTTCGTCAAGGATTTCAAATGGGAAGTTGTCCGAAACAGGTTCCTGTTAAAAGAAGGATAAATGAATACAGCTAAAAGGCTTAAATATTTGCAAAGGCCAAGGACTGATGTGAAGTGCCTCAAAAATGAACTGATGCCCATGTAAATTTTACAGCTAAGTATTACATCTTGCAGAAAGTAACATCTGTCCATAGTCTTTTCAGGATCACTGGATAATCCATCAACCTCAATGTCCGTTTGAACATTGCTCTGGCGTGGAGCCACAAGTAGTTCAAAACTGAAACCAAACCCTCAACAAACTCAATCATTGGTCCCACTGATTTAAAATTATACTCCCCAAAAAATCATTGGAATGATTGGGTGATTTGACATCAGCCGAATGATTGCAGCTGCTCAGAGGAAATGCAGTCCAAGTATCCTTGCTTCTTTGGGGATATTATTATAAATAGGCAACATGAAACCGAGCTAAGCTGTAATACGTATGAAAGGTGATTACAACTTACATGCAAAGAAGTACCACCGGCATGCTTTATTATCGGTCATATGTATACATGCACGAAGCGTCCGGCAAACACAAGAAAAGAAAATACCAAATAGATGGTTTATTTACATTAGGCTCTTCAGCAGATATTCAGGTGAACATCTGAGAGATGTAAATGCAAGAAAGTAGGAAATCTGGATGATCAAATGGGACCGTAAATAGTAGATGCAAGGATAAATAGCTCTTTGAATGCCAACTCATATGGCAAATTGCTAGTATATGACCTCTTACACAATATAGATACCATGACTGCAGAATTTGGGTAATTAGGAGATATGCAAGCTCTCTCTGTGTATAGCAAATCCTCTATGTGAACTAGCATTAAGTGGTAAGATTTAGGGCTGGCAAAAAAACTCAAGGCTCGTGAGTCAGCTCGGATCGTTCCCAAGCTCGGTTTGGTTCAGCTCGGCTCAGTCTTCTAAACAAACCAAGCTGAGCCTCCTTTCTAGCTCGTTTTCTTAACAAGACAGCTTACAAGCCGCTCGATTAGCTCGTTAGGCTCAATAAATATAACAATCACAAACCCTGACTTCAATAATTCATTGATTTTATTATGTTTGGCTAAACTTGACTTGTCATCCAACCTATAAGCCAAGCATAGTAATCAGAAAAACTATACTAAGTGTTGAAACATCTATATTCTTTGTATTTGTTGTCCCCCGTTGGTAATTTTCGTAATGCTGTCATGGGTTATCATTTTAAATATTATTAACATGCTTAAACATTGTTAAAGTGATTAATCTCACATGGGTTCTTGACATTGAAGTTGAACTATGCTTGGCTTGTGAGCCAAACGAGGCAGCTCGAGCTTTCTAACGAACTGAGCTGAAATCCCTTTTCAGCTCGTTAGTCTTAACGAGCTGAGCCAGGCCAGCTCGTTCTCGAAACGAGCATTAACAAACCAAGCCTTAACGAGCCAAGCCGCTCGTTAATCCACCCCTCAGATTACCAAGACAATTGTTACACTGTAAATTGGTCTCTCCCTCTCTCCCTTACACACCAAATTATAGGTGTGTCTGCAACCTAGCGATAAGTTAGCAACTAGCAAGAGATGTGGCCTAGTATTGAACTAAGTGAACAATCAGCAGTAAACACCTACCCATCATTCACGAAGACATCGCTAGAATTTGACAAAATTTCAGTAAAGCTGTCTTCTCCATGGCAATTTCATCTCTAAATTGGCCAAAGACACTTCTTTTACTAGCGAAATCCCACTACTTCGACGAGGGGACTACATATTACCACATAATTCGACCGGACCGGAAAACTCTTAAGGAGCGAAACGCGCGTGCGTCACCTGCTCGTCGCTGTCGAGGTATTCCTGGGCCTCCCTGATCTCGACGTCGAGGGCTCCGGGTAGGTTCCCGGCGCCGGACCCCTTCTTCTTCTTGGTCTTGACCTTGCTCTCCAACACCACCGGCGCTGAGTTCGAGCCCTTCGCCGCGCGGAGAGGAGGCAAGAGCGGCCGCCGTGGCTGCGGGTAGGCGGACGCGCTGGCGCCTCCGCGGACGGCGGACGGGACAGGGACGAGGAGGGAGGCGGTCGCGGAGACGAAGGCCATGGCGGTGTGGGGAGGAGAGGAAGAGGGGATAAGGCGACGGGGTAGGGGTTTGCTTGGGCTTTGGATTGGGGGCTGTTTATTAAGCCATCTCCAATAGTTATATATAGCTATTATATTTTAGTTAAAAATATATATTTTTAAAAAATAATTATTTGTATTTCTTTATACTTATAGAACAAAGTAACTTGTAAGTACTAATTTTTTATCTTTTTCAAGAGTTAGTGCTTACCCTTCTCTCTTCTGTGAGATATAAAAAATGATACTAGTAATAACATTAAGAAATATGTTTTTTTTATAAGAGATAGTAGTTATCTTCAATAATTGAAGATGTCCTTAGATGGACATTTATAGAATGCTCATCACTCTACCTGCCGTATGGTGTGGCCCACACGTTAGTGAAAGGCTGGCATCAGGAGCTTCCACATCTACTCCGCGTTTGCGATTTTGCATGAAACGGTGAGACTTAGGTTGTTTGGCAGAATTTAGCTCCGAGATTTATGTAGCTTAACAAATTCATAGAATTTAAAGTATAATTTTCGGCCTTCATACCAAGGTGACATCGAGACGTCTAAGGATATATATAAATATAATTCGGCACAATCATTATGAAAACGCGTGTTCCAGAGTTGAGTGTCCGCGACGAAATATCCGAGTCCTCCAAATGTCTTGAGCACCTATGGCATGGTTTTCTATTTCCTTTCTTCGTATTTGATGCCTGCATAGTACAAAAAGCTTCCATCAAGCGCGATCCGTGAGAAAATAGTGCTGCTCTAGTGCTCTGGAAATTTTGGGTTCAAAAAGATGTGCTCTGTAAAAATCGTAGCGCCATGTCGTCCATGCTTGAAATGAAGGTCCGATTGAGAGATACATAAGACGAATACAGACATACAGTTTGAATTATCTCAGGTTAATTTGCAAAAGAAGATGGGAGAAATTGAACAAAGAGTATGCCCGAAATTGAAGGATCAAGCAGCAGGAGACCGCCGAAGAAATTAAGCACAGAGTACGCCTCAAATTAAAGGACCAAACAACAGCAAGATGATCATGCACAATTCTACAAGAACATCATAAAGTCAGCCCTCACTTGAAATCGGAGACACAAACATGTATAGTTTCATATCAGCCGTGCCTCTGAGCTTGCAATTTGGCAAGCACCAGAGTGAACCTGTTCTGTATATACAACGGCAGAACCAGAGCCTCCTTGACGAGGCCTGTCGATTCGTTGCTGCCTTTATTCCAAGAAGCAGGGAGAAAGGAGAACAAAGACTCGGAAACATAACCAAAAGAAAAGAAAAGCATCGACCAAATTAAACGATCACCGGCTCACAAGCTGCGCTTCTTTGCGTGCCGTGCATCTTGTAGGAGTATGTTGCATCAGGCGACGAAGAAGCACCGGCGGATGATTCATCCGCGGTCGTAGTAGCTGCGCGTCGACGGCGAGAGGAAGGCCGGCAGGTCTGCGCCGCCGGCGAGGCGGACGTAGTACGGCGCGCGTGGGGACGCCGACGGCGACTCGTTGCGGAAGGGGTTGCCGACGGGCGTCTCCCCGCCGTTGGCGAGGCTGATGATGGCCCTGTACAGGAAAGGCAGCAGCCCCTCCATGATGCCGAGCTGCCTGCTCTCTCACCAAACAAAGCAAAAGCAAAGCAACAACCACTGTTGCTCTCTGTGTTTGGTCTGATGCAACGAATGAGAGAGAGAGAGAGAGGATAGGAGGGGTTTATGTAAAGGCTCTAAGATGGACAAAGATGTGCTTACAACTTGGACTAATCAAATCGATCGGACTTGGTGGAGAACAACTGGATTAGCTAGGGCTGCTAGGCAAGGGAAATGGTCAATGAGAGAGAGGACAGCCACAACAACTGGAGGAGAGGATAATGTGTCTGGAAGGATGTGATGGGTTGCATGCTTGTGGGAGAGAGATGCTGTTTACACTTCAGAGGGGGGCACAGGATGCAATAGTCTAGTAGCTTGTGCAACAGCTGTGGAGTATTGGTTGCAAGAACAAATCAGGTGGGTAGGGGCAATGAGTTTGTGGTTTCTGATTCTGGTCTTGGGGAGGGGAGGAAGACCACCCTTCATATAAAGAAGAAGATCAAAGGACTTGTGCTAGCAGAAAAGGAGGAACACAAAAAAGAAATATATATTTATTATACATAGATGCAGGTTGAGGACGAGTTACCTGACCTTAGGACAAATTCTAGTATTGTTTGTTGTGCCTTCCTGTTATTATCCTGAGCTTGTTAGGTGAAGCTTGCAGTTGGGACTTAAATTGAGCCTATCACTAGAACGATGAAATAAAAGGTATAATCCGAAGTCTGGTAGACTTTAAGCATCATCCAACTTCTGAAAATGACATACTAATAGGCATAAGAAGACAAAGGGCTAGGGAATTGTTACTCTTGGATGAGTTTACAATTGAGATTGCTCAGTGAACAACTGGTACACCAAGAATAACAGGGTACAACACTGTAAAGTTGTTACAGATATATATGTCGTCAGGGCTTCAATTTGCAATTCTCGATAACACATAATTTAATTTTCAGAATGAATTTCTAGCAACAAGTGGTAAAGCCTCCCTACATAGGCTACCTATAGCTGACGGTGGCTCTTTCGTGTGGCAATTCCTCCGCATGAAAGATGAGCAAGTCAACGGGTAAGCAAAGATATTGCTTACAAAACTGGTGCGATGTCATGGACAGGCATCACCGTGCTCAGTATAATCCTACGAACTAAGGTGGAAGATCTGACAGTCTGGTTTATATTTGTTCTTGGATGCAGCCTCTTCAAACTTCTTCAGCGGTCCTTCATTCTCTGTCAAGCCAGTCTGGACAAAGTAGCGAGTCCACCATGAAGAACTCCGCAACTTCGCCTGGGAACAAACAAACACAACGGATTTTGTCAGCGACGGGCCTACCTTGCCAGTCATGACAAATCGTCTTAATTTTTTACAGCCTTAAGTAGAGTGTAGTATCTTCAATCCAAATAAATACTTGCATAAACTTAACAAAACAGCCACACCAACAGTCTCTGAACAATACCATCAACAACACTAATGGACTAACAGAGTTGGCAATAAGCAACAGTGTCTCAACCTACTTCATAACAGAAACTAGGTCAACATATCAGATGCAATTTAATTCTGGGGTGCGATACATCCACAGAAAATATGCCACACAAGCAAGGTTACTGTAGTTACAAACAAGCAATAAGCGCTACTGTGGACCATCAGTAACCTATAGTGTAAACTTAATCATACCATGTTTATACACTGCTATTTGGATTATGAACATGAAATGTATCAATAAGTTTTTTTTTAAGGCATGGGCTCAGTAAAGTGGGCATCATGTGGTTAAGTCATACAACAACAACAACGTGCTTAGCACGTTGGGGGTACGCTAGAAATGAAACCCAACAACATGCAGTTAAGTCATATGCAAAACAAATTTGTATGCTAGCAATTGGAATCATCTGTGCATACCGGTCTTCCAAATTTTGGTAGTTCAGAAACTTTAGCTTTCTGCTGACCTGGATTGCCTGCAACAAAGTAAATGAAATAATTATTACTCAGATAATTTATGGCATCCACCATAACAGATCGTACACAGGCCACGTATCACAAAATTGATATCTACTAAATGAAGCTATAAGAAGTCCAAGAGTTGAACGTTATTCAGGGGGTCTAGGTGCCATTACGTAATGTTGCTAACTAAAACAACTTATGCCATAAAAGCTATTTAGAGGTAGCACAGTTCGACCTAAAGCTGTTCCTACTCCAGAGACCTAACATCACACATTAAAAAATAATACTACTTCGACCTCCTAGAGGGTAGTATCACCTGATGTTGCAATAGCTACAGATATAGATCTGTTGGAAATATTTTTTATCTTTTAGGTTCATCCTTCGAATTTTTTGCATGTTCATTTAGTCAACGAAATCCCATGAGTAGTCCACGACATACAGTTAAATACAAACAGTTCTTAATATTTTTAAAGAAAGAAACTTAGAAGGACAATGGCAGGATCGACGATTATTGTACAAGTAAAAAATCAAGTAAAATATTCTTCTCTTTTAATGTAAGAGAAAACTAAGGAAAAATGACAGTCAGTACTCTTAATGTAATTTGCAGGTAATAAAACGTATACTTTTAAAAAGGAAGAAAAGAATCTTTTACCATAAACAAACTACATTTATTGGCATGCATATGTCAACTAAATTCCCTTCCAACGAAAAAGGAAGTAAACGTTTCGAGAAAGTAAATATACACACCAGCAAAGATAACAAGGCCATCTGTGGAAACCCTTGCCAAATCCGGAAGTGTTTTGTTCAGATACCTTGGGGTCAGATAATCTAAAGCATCTGACACAACAACAAGGTTAAAAGAATCTGGGCGGTATGGAAGGGGAAACTTAATATCAGACATACGGACAAAGCCCTTGCGCACAAGGCTTTTGCAGCTACTATCAGCATCCTCCAAGTCATAAGGTTCAACTCCCCAAGCTTCAACCTTTTTTTCTTTCAACAAGTCAGAAACTACTGTGCAACTATCAGGGCCTACATGGAGAACCTTTTGCATTGAATTGCCATATGCCTTCTTGAGATAAGGAAGTGCTCGTATAACTTCTGATGTGCAAGAACCTGGATGCAGATGCAAAAGAGAAGTCTGAGATAAGGAGCATGATAAAACTCCCCACACCAATACTTTGGGAAAGACAAATATAAAGAATATGACTAAAGCAATCAAATAACCAAAATACTACTGTTCACTG
Source organism: Phragmites australis (assembly GCF_958298935.1). Classification (NCBI taxonomy): domain Eukaryota; kingdom Viridiplantae; phylum Streptophyta; class Magnoliopsida; order Poales; family Poaceae; genus Phragmites; species Phragmites australis. The sequence goes on from NC_084922.1 coordinate 6,396,399, forward strand.
CAAACTGGCCAATTTAAAGTACCTATTTTGGGCTTTTGGATTAGGGTATGTCTCCTCGTCACATGACTGAGATCTTGCATATCTCTTGGTCACATTTGTGACCATAAAAGCTCATCCCCGCAAATGTAAAATCTTGTTTTTTTCTACGGTCACAAACCTTCCAGGACTCGTTACTGTAAAAACTATGCCAGATTTTACGGTTGTGGGATTATTTTTACGGTCGTGGGTCATGGGAAGGTCCGTGCCTGTAAAAACAATAGGATTTTACAGTTGCGGGGATTTATTTTTAAGGTCGAAATGTGACTGAGACATAAGCAAAATCTCAAGCAACTGAGAACTAGAATTCTCTTTGGATTATATCTACCTGATAATGACCTATTTCTGGCATAGTGTATCACAATTTAGAGGATAAACTACTGGTCTATCCTGAACCGTATGGTAGCAAAATAAAAAAGACAACATGGAGGGAAACACTATATTTATCTTGCTGCCCACTATTGGTCATCAGTTCATAGCATCTGAACAACCTACTAACCATTACATGGCCTAGTGAGAACACCAAAGCAGTTAAAACAAAATAGGGCACAACAGACACAAACATGGAGGCCGCGCAACCTAATCACGAGTCTGCCCAGGAAAATGCTTCGAATGAATCAACATACAAAATGTGTCTGTAAGCCTTTGCAGGTTACAGCACCACTAAACAATGAAAAGACAACAGTAACAAAGTATCTTCAATGCATATTACGGGATTGTTGCAAAACTAATTGAATGCCTGACATGCACATTATAATAGCAAGTGCAACCTTAAAATCAGAAAGAAAAAAAATATTTTCAAGCTGTAAGCTAATGACATATCAGAAGCGCAAGATTGAGCAAGAAAAGCAGAATGTTGCATCAGGATGCAGAAGAGTCTAAAACTGTAAATGACACCAGCAAGTTAGTATATGATACAAAAGGCAAAGATACAAAAGAAAAATATACCTTCAGACCTGCTCACAGCTTCTCTGCCTGTAACAGTTACACCTGGTCATTGGAGCAAGAATCAAAACAAGAGGTACAAGGACGCAACATCTGCTTTTTTATTCTCTTTTGGAACAGACCACAATTTAATTTCTTTGAATCACAAATATATCCATAAAGTAGAATACTAGAATGATCCCCTGTAGCATTTGAATGACATGTTAAGTTTAGTTTTCAACAACACATGATAATACCAATGCATTATTACTTTTCAAAAACAGTCAGTAGCAGTGCGTCCCCACTTTCATATTCAGTATTGAATGGAAAACAAGAGATAAATTTGTATGTATCACAGGCAATGTTCTGTAGTCATTTCGCAATTCTAAACCAATCAGGATCCAACATTAAAGATAAAAAATAGTGAAACCTAACTGGGAGTCTTTGACCGACCTGAGCTGCTGTTAAAGTAGGCGATCAGAAGAATGACACCCTGCAAACATTAACATCTAAACCATCAGCATCACCCAAACACATGAGAATTCCTAAGAACAGAATTGGCCACACAAAACAATACCAGGATGACGAGGGCAATGGTGAGCACGGGCGGCGAGCGTGACTTGGGGTGGAGCAGGCCGCCGACGGACGGCAGGCCCCCGTCCGCCACCCGCCGGCTCGGATTCACCGATCTCCTCGACATCCTCCCCTGTACCTCCCTCCCGAATCCAACCAGCCAAGTTGAACTTCCCCCCTCGATCACCTGCTCGCACGAACCACTCTTCGCATCAGACTAACCAACCGGCAAAACTCCCACAATGCCGCGGCGGATCGAAGCGCGCGGAAGCACCCGGATCCCCGCGGATCGGAATCCCCGAGAGCGGAAGGAGGCGGCGACGGTACCTCTGACAATGGCGGCGGCGGGTGGAGACGCGGAGGAGGGATCCGGCGTCGGGGTTGCCGGAATCGGGACTGGATCTGAGGCGGGGAGATGGATGGAGTGGGGTGGGGAGCAGCCGCGGCGATCCGGCGCGATAGGGACGGGAATGGAATTACTTGAAGCTAATGGCGAGGGGGGATTAGCACGCCATTAGCGATCGAGATTAGGATTAGTGGAGCGCGACCGGAATTCCGGGCTGGAGATTTTGTTCAGGGATGTTGGTCGTCGTGGCCTGTAGGTCACTGACTGGTGGGGTCTGCTGGTCTTTCTTTTTTATTTCCTTTTATTTTGGTTGCCCAGCTCGGTGGTCCAACGCATCGCTCATTCGTCCCATAGGATGGCTGGTCAGCGTTCGTTACAAATCTGTCAAAACTGAAGCCTTTTGGTTAAAGGAAAAATAGAGGAATTTAAAAAGATTTGAATTATATACCAAAAATCCCTATGAACCATTTAGAACAAATGATTGAATCACTAAAATTCCTATAGAGGATTCCTAGCACGACGTCCATTCTCCTAATTTCTTTTTATTCTATCTCTGTTCTCTTATTTCTATGTTTTTTTTTTTTTTGCTGCATCCAAATGATCCATTAAAAATTTCTTATATTCAACTTTAATCTTGTATTTTTTTTTTTATGTTCCTACAATTTCAAAATCCTTTGTTCTAAGAGGTCTTGAATGTACCTAACATTAGGACCAATCCATGGGATCAACAACATGTACAAATTCAGAAAACCTAACAGCTAGATAGATAGTCAAACTTGTGTATAATGACATAACTTAAAGAGCAATATATTCTCAAAGGTAAATACAGTAACGATACTCTAACTTGTTGTCCCTTGTCATGCAGGTTCAAGATCCCTCAAAATATATTTGTATAGCATTAATATTATCTTTTTGTGTCATTTAGATCCAATTCGTGTTTTGGAGCCTTCATGCACTAACGTGTCGCGCCTTGGTGACAAAAGCGCCATATCAGCTCCTTGTTTTTCTTTTTCTTTTTTTCTCTGCTGATATTAGCTTGCACAATAATTTCCCTTTCAGTAGGAAAATAATTCACAAAATTGGTTTAATCTGAAAATAGAGTTTTGTTTATAATTAAAATTTGGAAAATTCTTTATTAAATCTGATAATCTTTTATATGTGTTTTTCAATGATAAAATAAATATTTTAATTACATTTTAGGGTTAAAATAATAAATAAAATTCTGATTAATGTTGAATAAATTGTTTACTGTTTAAATAGGTTCTCTGTAATGTTTTTATAATGAAAAATAGTAAATAATTATTATAAATTAGAAAATGGGTTTTCTTTAGTAAAATAATTTGTAATAATATCTTTTAATTCTTTTAGTGTTTCTTTAATTCATTATGATACTTTTAAATTCCTAAAATTCTTAGAAAATCCAGAAAATTCACATAAAATGCCAAGAGCCTCCAAAAAAATCTCAAGAAAATTCATACACTATTCTTTCACCCTTTCAAAGTCATATCCCTACCGTTGCAACTCCGATCTAATCGTTTCCTTCGAAAATAATTCACAAAAAATCATAAAAATAATGAATTAAGTTGCTCGGTGTGTTTTTAGCTCTTTTTGTGTTCTTGGTGTTTATTGCCTTATTTTCTTTTGCAATTAGACGCCGCTGTCCTGGAGGAAGATTTTGCAGGTTTTCAGGACCAGTAATTCGAATACCCCTCTAATCACCAAGGTGAAGGCAAGTTGTCTTTGATGTATTTTTATCCTATGTTTTTCCTAAATATTTTTTTATCAAGTTCTGCGCTTATAGTTGTCAGTGAGAAACCCATGATAGGCAATATCTTAGTCTTTCTCATATCTACTTGTCGTCTGAGTTTTGGTGAGATCAAAGGTAGTATTGCTTAGCCATGTTTGGGAAAACACTTAGTTTAATAATTTTGATAATGGTTTATGCAATGAGATAAAATTGTGTTTTTAGCAACAAGCTACGCCATTGGAGTGCTCCTCACGAACTCGAGGGCGACCATTCCTCCGAAGTCGTGCCTGAAGAGGATAACCTTCTTCTTCTTCTTCGAAATCAAGTGGAAATGTGTATTGGTTTATATATGATGAGTCATTGACAAGCGTGTGGATTTGGTTTGTTGATTTTTGGATTGCGTAGGCATGTTTATATACTTCAGTGTTGATCTTTTACTAACCAAAGTTGCAGAAGAATTGGAGTTGACATTTCTGAGTTCAGGAAGATTGTGCACGTCGGGTGATCTGGCACTGTGAAAAATGAATGTGCCAGATGATTCGACATTCAGACCAAGTACACGCTAGAGTAATGCAACTCAAAAGCAAAAGGTCAAGTGCACGCCGGATGAGCCGGTGATGGAGAGATATGAATGCCAGAGTATTTCTTGCAGAGAGCCTGCAAGTTGGCTCTAGTGGGCCAAGTTCTCACGAATGGTCCAGCGATGCTGGATATGAATGTCGGAGAGATAGTTGAAGCATTTCTTCCAGAGAGATTGCAAAACTTGGGTCTAGCAAAGTTGTGCTCGTCGGATGTTCCGGCAATTGGTTGATGAGCACGCCGGAATATCTTCTGTAGAGAGGATTTCAAATTGCGTAGTCTGAAGAGTTGCACACGTTGGATAGTCCAGCGCTCAGGAGATGTGCCCGCTGGACCATCCGGCGTTCATGATTTTTCTGAGATGTGCTTTAACTGAGTATTTTGATTATGGACTAATCTATAATGAAGTTGGAGATGTGTGTTTGCTTGTCTATGTTATGCAGGTGATTGATGCAACTTGTCGACCGATGGCGGGATGATCGGGGCCAAGTGGGGTGCTTTGCGTCGGACGATCAAGGAGGTCGAGTGAAGTCAAGTGTAATCCTAGTTGTGTACATAGAGATCAAGCAAAGCATTGAATGAAGGATGAATGAAGATGACGTGGTGATAAAGTCAAGCGAATGAGATACCAGTGCAAGTGACAAGGTGCCCCGAGGGATCGGGAGTGTGAGAGACTTACCGGCTGTCAAGATTGCAAGATGGAATACATGTGTCAACATCAGGGATGCTTTCTTGGAGTCAAAGCAAGTAATAGTGAGTCACACTTTGAGAAGCGTACGGGACAGATTTGTGGTTTGGTCTCAAAACTGTGCAAGAATGGAGTGCACGTGGTATCATCGTGAAGCAAGCGTCAAGGCGAAGCAAATTCATGAAGGTGTCACAATTGTTAGATGGACGGAGCGGAAAATAGATCAAAATACTCTGATGATAGTTAGTAGGTCATTGTAAGCGAGGGGTATTTTGAAAATAAAGAAAATTAAGGGCTAAGACACCTCGTTAGGCCTATAAATAAAGGGATAGAGCTATAGGAGAGCTGGGAGCCAGTCATTTGAGAGTCTAATAATACGTTTTAGAGGAGAGGGTGGGATATGCTTAGCCTTTTGTAGTAGGTTAGAGTTTTTTAGAGGAAAATACTTTATAATCTATTTAAATATGGCTGACCTGTGTATTTAATGAAATTGATTTTCTTGTATGAGCTTGTGTTCATCTCCTTCTAGTTTTCTACTTTTAGTCCCTTACTTTTGTTGCACATTTTTCATTCTCGATTGTGATTTTTGTTTTCCTTTTTGAACTGCAGTTTTCCCACCTTGTGAAGTTGATCTCTTTGCTGCTAGGGGCATAAAATATGCATACAATAGTACAAATTTGGGTCTCGCATCCCCTTATCTTTAAGTCATCAAGTTGGAGAGTTTCTTCACGAGTGACCATCTTCTTAAGTTCTCTTTCAAAGTTACGAACTTTTTGTGACTAGGATCATAAAATGATCTTAAATGCAACCTTGTGTTCATATCTTATCCATGGAATCACATATTATCAATTCTTTCTTTGTTTTTTCTATTTGCTTTCCACTTGAATTTTTAAGGTGTATTGGGTGAAACAGATGAGAAGGTCATCCAATTTTTAAAAAAACTTTGGTAAAGCGTCTATTCACCTCTCTCTAATCATCAATCTCGGTACTACATCTTCTTCTTCTTTTTCTTCTTGCTCGTGCTCTCGACGAATGCCGTCAGCTGTCGGAAGTAGCGAAAGTAGACTTGAGATGGCTGGCCGGGCACTGGAGGATTGTGGCGGAGGTCGTGAGGGGCTCTGAATAAGGTATCTCCATTGCGGTACCCGATTCTTTCCGGTTCTTACTCAGATTTTTTAGGGTAAACATCATATATTGGATTTATTGAAATCAAATTAAAAAAAATTATCAAGAATTTGCTATAAATTATCTCCAATCAATTAATTATCACAAATTGCATATAATAACAAAAGAATAATAATATAGCAGCTGAGCCCGAGCATTGCCACGCGACCAGAGAGGAGGGCGACCTGATAGACCCAGCTCCCACGGCGCACCTGATAGACCCACAAGACGGCAGCGCGTCGCTTCAGAGGAGCGCACATTGAAACAAATCGTTGTCGAGAAGCACCAAACCAGAATGAAAAGCCGCCATGAAACGAGAACGTAGGGATACACTTAAAGAAGATTCCAACTGTTCAAACCGAACCCAACCAAGCCGCCGACCACCATAGCGTGAGAATAGGACCTCCAGAGCGACACCTCCAAGGAGGACGCAACGTAGAGACACCACCATCGCTCGTCCGGTTGCCCAAACCAGGTTTTCACTCAAAAGGTCCAGGGGAGAGGAGTGAGGAGACGCCCTAACAACGCCTCCAAGGAGGAGAATAGCGCCCGAGGGTGTCGCCGTCATCAAAATCGGCCAAAAGCCAGGCAAAGCTTTCGCCAGCGGCTTTGCATGGCCAACCCGCCCAAGGGTAAGACCCAAGCAGCAGCACCACTGCCACCTCATAGTCGCACTGCCCCACGGCCATCATAGTGTCAAGAAGCTCCCTGCATGCCCAACCTGCAGAAGAGGAGTAGGTCGGGCAAGAAGAGGAGCAACGCAAATGCCAAGAGCTAGCAGCTGCACAAGGAGCCAGCATGACAGCCGCCCACAGAGTCCACAAGCCAAAGAGGAAAATGGATTATCTCGACAATGCCTCCAAGGATGTGAGTGGTGCCCGGAGGTGTCACCGTTGTCCGCGTCGGAGGGAATCCAAGCTAGGCTTTCACCCGAAACCCCCACACCCCACCAGACAAGACAGCCCTTGCAGTTGATCTCCCCACAGGCCAGATATGGGGAAGGGAGTAGACCCAGCAAGGGGAGGAGACCAACATCACTAGGAGACCACGGGCGAGCACCGCGAGGCAGGGAGAATCGGGCACCACAGCTCCGCAGGACACCAGAGAAGAGCTGCAGCAGGGCCAGAGAGCAGCCCCAAGGCCGCCCAAGACCGACATGCCCGCTGACCATCAGAGGCAGCCATGGCAGCCACCAATCAGTAGCATAAGGCTACCCCCCCCCCCCCCCCGCACGGATTTGGACAAGCACCACAGATCAATAGCAAAAAAAACATTGTCAAGGGCCACGAAACGGACACGGGAGGGGCAGGGAACACCGGTGAGTTGATGGTCAAACCCATGATGAAGGCAGCGCTGGCAGCCACTGTGGATGAGCCATCAAAGTGGGAGAGCAAGAGCACAACAGGGCTGTCGATGGAGACCACATGGCGGCGAAGCGCAATGAGCTCACGAGATGGGGAGCAAGATCGTGAGTCGGTGGAATAGCCGTGAGCAGGGCACGAGTAGTTGTCGCAGCCGCTCTAGACCCACGAAGTTGCCACTCGCCACCACCTCCGTCGGCGGAGCAGCCAAGGGCAAGCGACGAAGGAAGCCCCAGAAGCCACATGGGGCAAGCATGCCGCCACCGTCGCCAGACTGGCCCGGAACCAGCCGGGAGCATAACACGGTCGCCCACCCACCGACCATTGTGGATCCATGGCAAGCAGGCAGCAAGGACATAGAACCAGCTGACAGGAGACCCGATTTGGCTAGTTCGGGGGCGGAGACCGGTGAGAGCACCACAACACAACAAGCACGAAAAGACCCAACTGACAGGGGAGGAGAAAGGAGGGGGGAGAGGAGAAAGAAAAGGACAAAAGAGGGGAGGGACATTGTCAGGGCAAAACACCGGTGGTGGCGGTGGCCTAGCAGGGGTGCGGCGGTAGGGGTGCTAGGCGGCGGTAGGAGGAGTTTCCCCGAGTCCTTTTGATCTGATCTTTGAAACATATGGTAAGGATGATATATTTCATATCTGATAGTACATGCAAATGCCAGGACTTGAGATCAAGGTTCTAAATAGTGATTGTGGCAGCGTAGATAGCAGTAAGGCAAAGAAAAAAGCTATAGCGGCAGCTATGTAGAACCTTGGTATGGAGTGCAGATATTTGGAGGAGAAACAAAGTAAAACATCCACGGTAAGGCGTGAAAGTGGATTTTCCTATAAATTCTTGTGATATCCATTAGGGATCATTTGGATTTTCGTTTGATGTATTTTATTCTTCTCTAGTATAGCTCTTTAATGATCATAGTTACGTTTATAGATCCGTCAGAATTCTGCGAGTACTGCGTGGAAAACGTCAGGAGCGAGTAAGATCCTGACTACAACCAAATCATTGAAGAAAACCTCAGAGAGGCAAGTCCTATCTCCTTAATCATATTGAACATATGTTTTCAACTAATCTACATGATTAACTAAAACTGGATTTATATCACCTATGCTATGTACTACTCTTCTACAAACTACTTGTAATAGTTAATCATATCAACACTTGCTATGCCTTAAATGTTCATCCAATATATGTATCACCCTAGGATTATTTGTTATTATATATATTAATGAGATACGACATCTTGAAATCTAGTATACTTATGATTGAATATGTTTTCTCGGAGACGTCACTTTTAAAGTATCTCTCCTCAGAGATAAGATTTACTATTAACAATGATAAATTATATACCATGAATTCTTAATGGTTGTGAAATCCTGGATGTCATGTGGGATGTGGAGGATGGTGTATAAAAATGGGAGTACTATTTTGGCGAGAACAGATGGAGTAGTACTTTGATGAGGATGCTCCTAGGGGCTTGGGTTACCTCTATGGTATTCATTGCCAGAAGATACCTGTCCTGATGGCTTAAGGACCGAGTTATTTCGCCGTCATGCTTAAGCAACTCCCGTGCAACCACGCATTCTGAATGGGAATGACTTGGCTTTTCTTTACCAGACTGGGTTGGGCATCATACTAGGAGGCTGGGAGCAAAGAGAGGCTAAGTGTCCATCTGCCCCTCTGTCTGAATATTTCGAGAGATAGCATGGCCAATCTGGTATTCAGTCCAAGGACTCTGGGACTTGGGGTGTCTCGTAGAAAAGCCCGACAAGAGAGGTGATTGAACTGTCTCGGTATGATTCTCCTCCGCTTGCAACGGTTGGAGGCTGAGCATATCGCGTGGGTACAGTGTACAACCTCTGCAGAGTGTAAAATTATTTGAATAGACGTGTCCACGGTTATATACATGCGAAGGTAGAACCTTTTTGACTAGACTCTAAGTGTGTGTGTCTTGATGAGTGAGTGTGTGGACTACATGACCGTACAATGATGTTATTGGCTCAATCTATCAAAAGCTGCGTGGTACCAGAGGTACACAAGAGGTGATGATAGGGATTGCGAAGTGAGGTGTAGCCCCTCCCAGAACCAAAAACCCCTAGATATAGCTTGTTACATGGTTTTAAACTATTTAAACTGTTTTAAAGTCAATCATAAAAGATATAATTGAATGCCTACATAAACTACTTCGCGCTTAAAACTTCTCTACTACTTAAAAAATACGTAGTGATTCTCTCACCGGGTAGGATGTCCTGCCTCTAGTCCTGCATACTACCCCTAAACTTTCAGAAATTACCCACCTCATGCCACTCAATCTCTACTACTCCGCTCGCATGTGTTCCGCTCCCAAAAATCCCGCTCTCGCGTTTCACCTCTGGCTCACACGCTCGCCTGCCTAGCGCGCTGCGCGCCATGCATGTCGGCTGTAAAAGGATCTAATGGCCCAAGAGAAGGAGGGGTAAATAGGGCACTAATTAAAACTAAACCAACTACCGATTTCTAGAACAAAAAGTAACATTAGCCTAAAAAATAACTAGACGGCCTAACAAGCTAGAAAGTTAAGAACACACATGCAAGCATATAGAACATAAGTAAAGTGTGGAATTGAAACTTTCATAAAACAAATGCTAGAAGCAAAATACGGAATGTAACAAGAGTAGGGAAAGAGGACACCGAGTTTTTCCTGAGGTATTAAAGAGTTGGCACTCTCCACTAATCCTCGTTGGAGCATCCACACAAGAATATCGCTCCTCCTTGAGTCACCGAGACTCAAGTGCTCACTAGTAATTGCCACTTCTCTATCTCCAGATTGGCGAGCACCAAACCAAGTACACGAGCTTCCCGGGGCTCCCACAATACCTCTAAGAGCTCATCGAGAGCACCTCCAATCTCCATGACCGGCTAGGTGTTGCCAACCACCAATAACAAACTATCTGATTCACTTGACACCAATCAAGCCTAAAACAATAGCTAGATGCACACTCACTACTCTTAGAGCACTAATAGAGTCCTTAATCTTCAATTAAGAACTTGAAAATCACTTCAAGTGCTCTCACTTGCCTCTAGATGACACACAATATGTATAAATGCTTCTGGGTTGTAAGAGAGACGAATGAAACTAAGTGATGAGGTATATATAGGCTAGAGGTCCAAATCTAGCTGTTGCCCAACCACTCACTTTTTCTGTGAACACCGGATGGTCTGGTGCACACGTCTCTGTTAACATCGGATAATACGGTGAGTTAACATTTTTCACCTGCTAATTTGACAGTTATCAGTAACCGTTGCAAAATGCTTTGGTGTTCTTCCATATAGCATCACCGGATAGTTCGGTGAGTTATATTCTATTTCCTCCGAAAATACGAAGCTTCTGTTAAATAGTCCAATGATGACTCATTTAAGTCATCGGACAATCCGGTCAGTTCAACTATGATTTTCTCTAAAAATACCAAGCTTCTGTTAAATGGTCCAGTGTATGAATCATTCAGATCACCGGACAATCTGGTGCATATAACTTCAAATTTCTCTGAACAATGACAATTTTGTTAAATGCTCTGGTGTATAGTTCCTTCTATCACCGGACAATCCGGTGAGTTCAGTTGAAGTCTTCTCAGAAAAGATAAATAGTCCGGTAAGTAAAAAACCTTCTCACACCGGACAATCCGATGAGAACAAACTTCCTAAAAATCATCCAATTCATTCAATTTTGTGTTCTAACTTCTCAACTTCTCACATATGGATTTCTTTGAGCTACCTAGTGCTATATTTTCGTAAGTGTGCATCCAACTATGTCTAGACTCAACTAGGTCAAATTACAATACTTAGCCCTCCTTTATAGTACGATCAAAAGATAAAAGAAGATCTATAACTACTCCAAGTGTCTTTCATCACATTATGACACTTAGAACTAGAAGTTCCTTAATCTTGACGTAGAAGTCTTTTGATCGACCAATAAAATTATATGAGGGACCAAGAAAAATCATTCAATCATTGTGAATTAAAAATTTTAAATTTCTTCAAAACATACACATTAGTCATAATGATATAGTTGTCATTAATCACCGAAACACTTATCACTTACCTAAGGACCTAGATGCTACGGACTGCCTCCCGCAGCTCCTGTCTGACACCCACACATGGGCGGACCCAGTAACTAGTAAACAATAAAGTATTATCATTGAATTATCCCTTTATAAATCTATCAACACCTTTAAGTAGTATAAGGCTTACTGAGTACCTTCTGTACTCACTCTTATTGCCATTCAGACGAGGAAGTTGAAGTTGACTTCGTCGAGATGAAGACGAGAATGAAGAGTAGTCTTAGAGATCGCATTCGCACTCTAGCTGCTTGTGGCTTTAGGTCTTTGCTTTCTACTAATTTTTGCTGGTTGTTCGGCCAGGTTTGTAATGTACGGTTTGGTTTGTAACCTTTTGTACTTTAAATCTTAATACTTATATACAAAGTTTGACTGTGATACTATAACTGTTATACTGTATATATCTGCTATTTGATTCAGAGATTGATACGGAAGGCATAGAAGATCTCGAGTTTAAGATCTTATAGCAAGGATGTGGTGGTGGGAGCGCTAGGCAGCGGCAGGAGGGAGTTGCCTCGAGTCCTTTTGATCTGATCTTCGAAACCTACGGTAAGAATGATATATTTCATATCTAATAGTACATGCAAATGCCTAGACTTGAGACCAAGGTTCTAAATAGTGGTTGTGGCAGCGCAGGTAGCGGTAAGATGAAGAAAAAAGCTATAGTGGTAACTATGTAGAACCTTGGTGTGGAGTGCAAGTGTTTGGAGGGGAAGCAAAGTAAAATATCCACGGTTAAGCGTGAAAGTATATTCTCCTATAATTTCTTGATATAGTCGAATATAAGATAAGCTCGGATTTTTAGAGTCTTTGAGTAGATTGACTAGTGTTCAATTTATCTACGATAATATAATTGTAACATCCCAACCTATTAGTAGTGATGTTAGCCCAAATAATTTAGGTGTTGTAGGATTAGTTTTACTCTAGGTATTTAAATGGCTAAGGACTAGCATATAAACAGTTATGTTTTAAATATAATATATTTGTTTAATTTTTTTACATGAAACAATAATGAAGATGTAAGTAGAGTGCTATGTGAATACTTGTGCTCGTCCCACGAGAGGCTAAACGATAAACGGATTTTAGACATAAGGTATTACAATGACACATTCCCCTCTTTTCTCAACAAAGGAAATGAGGAAAAACAAAAACAACAAGCAAGCCTGTTTGGATAAGGAGAATCGCTATACTGGTCTTTAGTATTATCATGTAAGTTTCTTTTAATGGTCTCATTTGTCATGTAAGCTTACAATATTATGTCAGTTTTTTATATTATGGTGTAAGTTTGTTTTAATGGACCATGTAAGTTTGGAACCCAAATTACTCATGCATATGTAATTTTGAAATAAAGGGGTTTATGAGGACATTTTTGGCAATTTTCTCCGTAACAAAACTGTCCCCATCCTCTAGACAGACGAGGTAGCTCCCATTCTCGAAAGGCACCCTCTTCCTCGTCGCCGGCGACCTCACCCACCGCCTCTGCCGAGGATGCCGGTGAGGGTGGTCGACACCGCCACTCCTTCCTCCCAGTCCTCCTCAGGTTCCCCTCCCCATCCCCTCTCCCCTCCTCTCCAATATCTATGGTCCTCGCGCGTATTAGGTTTGTCCGGTTCACCCAGGTTTAGATCTTAGGGTGCTTGATCTCTCGATTGCGCTGGATTGATCACGCGATGCGTCTCCTTTGAGTCTAATCGAGGATTTATTTTTCATAATCGAGATTCGTGTTAATTTAACTGGAGTTTGAACAGCGGTAGTTTGGTACTGATTTAGCTGGTTTTGATCCTTGCAACTGCGTAAATTACTGCTTCGGGGAATTTAGACGGTGCTGCAACTGTAGTGGGTTGATTGTTTTTATCCATCGAAATGTTTGCGAGGTGCCAAGTGTTTTAGGTAGCCTCCCTAGATAATCATGTGATGTTTGTTTGACTGGTTTTGATTTCATGAGTCATGCTGAGTTAGGCGCCCTGGAACCACGGTTCATATGAGATTCCGGGTTTAGAGAACGCCATTTCTTCTTCTCTGTTACTGATTGATGGTTGTCAGAAAACTAGTACGTGCTGTGTTTTTCGAAGAGTCAGTTAACCTAAAAAATACAGTCAAATTGTGATTTGCTTTGCATTATAAACCTTGACAGACTTATTGTGATTTTATTAAGCTTGATAATTCAACATGCCATACTGATTAAAATACCATTTTGCAGGTCAAGATGCAAATGCTGGACAACCGTCTCCTCCTAGCTGTTCACTCTTAAGTGCTGGAAGAGTAAGTGTTTTTGTTTCGTTGTTTGAATACCAAATTTTGGCTAAGAAGGTGATCATTCAAGTCTGAGTTACTTTTTCTCGAAAAGCCTATGGTCAAAATAAGATGCCATATGCAAGTTCACTGATTGTTTTACTTCCATGGTATCAATTGTGACCTTCCGTCATGTCCTCTCATAAAGCAAATGTGAAGTCTCTTTGGTGTTCTGGAAAATTGGTTGTGGGTTCATGTTAGCTTGGAATGCGCAAACTGAATTTATATGCTTGTCTATTACTCAAGTTCGCGCTTGTGACATTGCATGGACTTTCTGCTTGAAGCCTTAAGAGATGCCATTAACCAAATCAACTTGTATATTTCTTTCAGTGTTTTGCTGGAACTCAAAACGTTTCAAGTCTACAGAAGGATGAAGCATGGAAAGTTAATGTGCGCATCCATGGTTGTGATCTTGAACAGGGTTATTTATGTGGGACAATGGAAGCACTTAATGTTCCCTTAGCTGATACACCTGTGAGCAACTTGTTTGTTCTTCCACTTTGACTCTGAATTTTATACGCTTCAACTTTTCCTTAAGAATACATTTATACAGCTGCATACCAGTTTGCTCAATAAAATTACAAAATCAGCTAATTTTTTCTTATTGTGACACTCTGTCTGATTGTGCCACTGTGCATTTCAAACAACATAAATCAGATTTACTAGATAAAAAAATTGTGTGCCATACACTTTTTACAGATGAACTATAGAATACTTGTGTCGCCAGAGTGTAAGACTCGATTTTGGAAATGTTGTGCTGAAATTTGTGCTGTTGTTTAAGATTACAACAAGAAGTTGATAGGTTTATGTAGTTCACATGTTCTTCTTTACTATCTTCATGAACTTAACTTCACTTATTGATTCTCTATCCACAGGTAGTGACATTTTGGGAGGGGGAGATTGTAGATGCTACAAATTACACATTTTTCACTGGCAAGTGGGAGGCATCGTGAGTATTTATTTTCTTGTTAATACCAAAATTTACCATGCGTATATATGTCCTGATGCAGTGATGCTGGATTGCATTTCCAACTTACTTGCAAAAACATCTTCTTTCTATTTTGCAGACCAGAGGATGATATAAGGCACTGGTCCAAGTTCCCATCATTTACTCCTCTTCTGGTAATTGGTCACCTAACTTGGTGTTGTCAATCATCACAAATCTTTTGAGGATATGTTCTCATTGCACTCTTCCTTCAGAGTCAGATCGAGACAGATGGTGGCAAGTCTTTGGACCTTAGCAACTATCCTCATATATTTATGGTATTGCATTACCTGACCTGTTCATTTGTTCATGTATAGACATTAGCAATTATCATTTCTCTAATGTTACATGCAGAGATGGAAAGAGCAGTACTTTGTCAATGTTGGAGTTGACTGTGGGTTAACCATCGCTGGTTTCTACTATGTTTGCTTTTCTTGTAGCGATGGCTCCATTAGTGGCTTTTATTATGATCCAAATAGCAGGTAATAAATATTTTTCTGCCATTTGTTTCTTGCATATTACAATGGGATGAGATGGGGTTCATTAATGTAGAAATTGGCCTGGTGTAAACATTTTGTTTTCTTTTTCGTGCAGTCCATTTCAGAAGCTTGAACTGAAGTGTACCAATGAGAAACATTCCGGATTCACATTTTCCTCATATGAGCTACAGTGACAGACACAATGCATTCTAACTTTCTGCATGTCCAATATTGGCATATACAGTGTGTGTACTGAACTCATTGTTCCTTGTGTTGCCCCATTAAAAGAGATGAGATGGTGTGTATGTAACAGTGGTTTCCAGTGAGACTAAGCAACTATGCAATTTGCCCCTTTTGTAATCTGAACAGAAGCAGGCAGCTTTTCTTGTGTAAAATATACATTTGTGTATTCTGTTTGTGTTGATCATGATATGCTGTGTCCAAATTCAGCGTGACAGGGATGTGAGGGACAGATGCAGATTCAAAGAAATGTTTTCTACCTCTTCTCAGTTGTCACAAATGTCGCTCTGCAGTTCAGGATTTCTATTTCAACATTTCTATGCTATATACATTGTGGTCCTAATTACATACACTGCGAATACAATTTCTGATACAATCATGATGTTGAGCTGTATCTGAAGAAAAACTTAATCAAGATTGCTGATTGTATTCTTTCACTTAAGTTTCTGGTACAAAGCTGCAGAGACCTTTTGGTTTCACTTGCAGCGATTGTAGGATGTTTTTACTGTGATGTAATTCTATGAACAAAGTAAACTTGGGGCACACTCTTCGTCTCCGCCTTCAGCATCCAGACATTGTTAGGTAAACAACTCTCTACCAATGTTGTTTCATAATGTCTTGATCTCATGCTTCAAGCTGTAGTTCATTCTCTAAGGAATAAAATTCTTCTGCATCTGCATTGCATTAATTTTCCATCATTGTTAATCCAATAATAATGTTTTGCTGGTAGGATTACTCTTGCACACTTGGTTAATCTTACCTTCATACACACAAGGATGTGTAGACAGTGGAACAGGAGGTGTTTCTTCTCTTCCTTCATGCAGAAACCAGGAAGAGATTTCCTTTGCCCTTTGTACCAAAGGCCTCTCAACACCCTCACTCCATGTGTCGAACAGATTGAGGACAGCCTCAGTAATGATTTCTGAGAGTACCTTATCATCTTGTCCAGGTTGGAGCTTCAACAGCAGGTATCTATTAACTGATATTACCTTCTCTATCAAGTGCCTTCTATCAACATTATATGCAACCATTATTTCTTGTATTTTAGAGATCATCTTGAGGGCTGCCTGATAGACCGTAGCATATGCATTTTTGAACACCTCGGTTGCTGCTTCAGACAGTTCCCTGCTGTTCCAGCCATTCTTTTCATCCCCGAACTCGCGTTCTATGGTTGGCGCAAAAGCTACAGACTTTGGCTTAGTTGTGTTGACACGGAGCTGCTTTGATTCCCTCAGCATTTCATTGGCTTCCTTCATTTCTGACTCAAACCTGCTGCTGACCTTGAAGTATGGTTGTTCCTTGTGTGCAGTGGGGCTCGGGACTGGTGAATTCTGTCTTGGTGATGCTTCCATGAACACCTCAGGTGTCCTTTCTGAATCACCTGCTGCAATGCACATTGTAAAACATTTATCATGCATGCTCCATCGCAGCGAAGCCATACTATAATTGATGTCTTGACTGAATTGAACTAGAGATTTACAGGTGATATTTCATTTCAATCAACAACTGGTTTGGTGCCATATGATATTCTGAGTTTGTGACTGACATACAGGAAGGTGGATGTTGAGCTTTACTGGGGGTTCCATGGTGCTCGGCATCTTGTTGTTCTTTCCTGCCCTTGATGTCTTCTGGACTGGGTCCAGCCTTGGGCGTCCACATCATCTCCTCTTGTGCGGGCTTCTTTTTGTGATGCAGCAGGTGCATCCATTTCTTGGCCTTGCTCTTCACCTTTCCCAGCACTGCCTTTTTCTGGCTCCCACCTGGGGTCCATGGTGATTCTGTCGGGCTCACTGGAGGCGCCCGTGGCGAAGGCCAATATCGCTGTTGCTCCTCCCATTCATCATATGGATGTTGGCCTGCAAATAACGTCACCTCGATTAAGCTACCAGAGATGCAGAGGAGAATAATGATAACACATGATCAGTTTCCACTTCTCAGCAGGTGAGCACTGAAACATCATGTCCCACAAAAGATCAAAAAGGCATCGACCTACCTAAAAAAGTTTCAAGGTCAGAATTTCATTAAAAATGCGAGAACGATGCTTTGCAACCGGGATTGGAAATAATTGCAATCGACAGATCTTTTACCATTTTGGACGAGGTGGTCACCTCGTTTGGTGCTGATCCCGCGCTCTAGTTTTCTGATTTCTCTCATGTTCGTGCAGGAACTACACCAAATCCTAATCCAAATCCAAAAACTTGGGAGGAGCTATGGAGAGCTGTGCCAGTAAGGCCAGAAATGGGTTTGATCGGCCTATCCTAAAGTTGGCAAACTTGAGGCAAACGTTCTGAGTTATAGCTGTGGAAATGGTAAATTCTGGGGTGGAGTGGTTGCGTTTTCCCCTGCTATTCTTGGGGGTGTTTGCCTGTTTGGTGGTCGGAGGGAGACGAAGCTTTTGTGCCGCATCCTTGGAGCCCTTCAATGTAGGGACGAGATCACAAAACGAGGTTTCATACCTTTGCCAAGATAGTTACCTCATGAATATTGCGTTTCTTGCTTTTGATACCAGAGTTATAATCCTACAGCATGTAGTAGGCATCTAATCATCTCCGTTAGCCGACAAGCCGTGCCAAAAATGTTTACAGGACTCTTACAAAAAATGTCAGCGCTCACAATCAGTTTCCCTAAAAATAGGCGGAATAGCCAATTTGGTTCCTATAGTTTGACCCGAGGCTCAATTTGGTCCATGTTTTGATTTGCCCATCCTAGTCCTCGAACTCTCTTCCTTAGTCCAATATAGTCCCTAGGATGACGGTTGATAGTTGCGTTTGCAGCTGGTACCGCATGGCCAGCACTTATCTACATGGCACAACCTCCCCGCGTCCCCCTCTCTGTTAACCCCTTGGATCTAGGGCTTGCCCTCACTCGTCGTTGCCATCCAAAAAGAGCCAATTGGGTGCGCCAGGAGACAGGAGGGTCAGGACATGCAAGCGAAGAAGCGTTACGAGCGGTGTCAGGTTATTTTTTTCTTTTGAATCTATATTTCACACGGGCATGAGGAAAATTTTGCATATGGTTGGTGGCTGGACATTGAGTTGTCTCGTACATGTGGTGCTCCATATCATCCCAAGAACTAATTTGAACCAAATAAGAGAGTTTGAGGACTGAGATGGATAAATCAAAACTTTAGGAACCAAAACGAGCCTCTGGCCAAACTTGAGGGACCTAATTGGCTATTGTGCCATAAAAATAACCATGGCCAATTTTGGGCTTTCTTGGATTAAACGGGAGTGTTACATAAAACAAAAATAGTCTGACTTGGAACACAACCAAAAAACATGTTCCGAAATCAAAAACAAAAACATGGTAATGTCAAGAATGGGATTCGAACCCATGCCCTTTCGGACCAGTACCTGAAACTGGCGCCTTAGACCAACTCGGCCATCTTGACTTTTGTGAAACAGCATTCAATTAAATATACTTATTCTATTTAGCAACCTAGTCGATCAAATCAGCTGATCACCATCTAAGCCTCGATAAGTTGACTTCAAAGTCCAAACAAACGAAAAGTATGCGTTGGAGTTAACCACTAGTGCACACATCAGCACTCTTAAAGCTAGCAAATATATAGACATGGCTACCAACACGATGAACCTGTATATCATTTCAAATGGGCTCGAGGTACAGGTTGAACCGAAATTCACAGTTGGGGGCCAGACTTACAGTTTTGTAGTTGGGGGTAGGGAAAAAAGTTTAGCTTGGTATATCGGGTTTACTGGGTCTACCGATAGATTCTGGTAGGAAAAAATTTATCATGTTTTTCGGTATTTTATTTAAATTTGTTTAAATTTTACCCGATATATCCGATAAATCATATTTACCGGTAACCTCTAGTAAAATTTATTTATTGGTTAAAAAAACCCTAGTTGTGGGTAGAAATTAGACTTTCTCAAGAGTCGAACCAAACATGGATTTTTCCTAATAAAGTTTGGCGTACGTGTATGATCAGTTCATCATCCATATTTTGTAGGACAAATTCCTTATTTGTCATTGAAAAAACTTCGTCTTCCCTCCATACCACTCATATTTTTCAATTTCCTTCATTGCCTTATTCTTTTTTTGCCATTCATCCACATTTTCGTTTAATCATCGGTCAAATTCACTATTCGTTGATTCACTGTTCACTGATTATCTTTCTCTAAAAGTTAGTGATCTTCTATTTCTTAAAAAACCTAAAATAAATTGTGCGTATTTCATAATCCATATACAATCTATTTTAATTGGATTCACTCAAAATCCTATGTAAAATTTAAACTAAAATTCTCCAAAAATGCTACTTTATAACTTCTAACCATTATTAGGGTCTCAAATAAAATCCTAAAAAGTTGAAAAAATTCACTAATATTCTTCTATGTGATGGAGTAATTTTTAAAATTATTTCCATCCTAGGTTATATGATGAAAAAAGTGAGTTCTTTTGTAATACCATATTTATGTAATGTGATAGAATAGATGGAAATAGAGCATTACAAAGTAACTTACTTTTCTAACATATAACCTATAGTTGAAAATAATTTTAAAAATTAGTTCACCATATAAGAGTAATATTAGTGATTTTTTCAGATTTTTTGGATTTTATTTGAGACCCTAACAATTGTTATAAAAGTAATCTTTTTTGAAGAAATTTAGTTTAAATTCTACACATGTTTTTAAGTGAATCTAATTAAAAGGTTACACATGCAAAAAAAGTTTTAGGATTTTTAAAGAAACAGGAGTTTTTGAAGAAATAAAACCGGTGACCAGTGAATTTAGCGTAGATTGAACTGAAATGTGGTTTGAGTGGCACAAAGGGAAGAGGAAGTTTTTTTTATAGCAAATAAAGAATTTCCCCTATTTTGTAACCATCCATGTGTTACCTTTCCTCCCTAGTTGTGCCTCCAGGAGACTAGGAATGGCCATCGCACATTCTGATGCACCATCAAAGAACTTATGCTTTGGTGCTTAAAAAATGTTGCTACATCATTTGCTATTGGCAGTCAATAAATTGCCTGACTGAGGTTGTTTGCTCACTACTGAATACTGATACATTATCAACTGTAACAGACGTTACAGTGAGTAAACAATGTTGTACCGATGAAACAGGTTTTCGCCATGCTCTCTGTAATCTGCTAAGCTGAAAGTTTGTTTCCCAAACTTACTCGAAGCCGCAAAGGCAGCAGCGCCCCTCCATGCGTCTAGAATGGGGTCAGCCGCTCTGACAAGCTTCAGTGGAGCGAGGTAGGGCCTAAACTGCCTAATCCCGGACTCCAGCCGGGGGATCATGCCTGGGAACAGGGAACTCCCGCCGGTGACCAGAATGGACTGGCAGAGGCGCTCCTTGACAGATTCGTCCTCCATTAGTCTCCTGAGCGAGATGCTGACCATCTCATCGATGCCGGCCTGGTCAATTCCTATCATACCAGGCTGAAACAGCACTTCAGGGCAGCGGAACCGCTCGATCCCTATGGCAATTCTGTAATCCTCTGAGGTAAGGGGCCGGACTTTGGGAGGCTCTGGAGTCAGTTGGACAGCTTCGGATTTGGACACAAATGTAGGGTCGATCTCCTGCACATGGAGGCATCAAATGGTTTCTGATTATACTGTTGGTTTTTGAGATCAAACTAAGATAGGATAAAATGGTCATCCCAGAAGGAAAGCTTGACACTGGGATTTTACCTGGAGTTTTGATGCAATTCGAACAAGTTCCGATTCATCATCATCATTCCCCTCATCGTCATTGCCTTTGCTCATTTTATTGTACACCAACCAATCTTCATCTCTCATTCCGAAAGTGTCCTCACCTTTGCCCCGATCAAATGCAGCAGAAGTAAGCAGCCGCATCCTTTCTTTCTGAGCTGCATTTAGCCGTTCTCCACGGCCTACACTACCAGATGAATTATAGTTCCCATTTGTCTGGCTGCCGTTAACTTTTTGTCGCTTCCTCTGCTCCAATTTCTCAGAAAGTTCTGAATATCGGGCACGAAGCTCTTCGAGGTATAACTCTGGGTTCTCCCTGTGTAGTTTAGTGAAACATATTACAAGAGCCGCATACAACGCACGGCAAATATTTATAACAGACTTGAGATACTTTATCCATATTAGCCAGGATGTAGATGTATTATTGATATCTGAGACAAGATGTAGACTATTCATATTGAATTGTAGATGCGTAATCTTTAAGATGACACATAATCATGAAATGTTAATAATACATACTGCATAGCCGCATTTTGTTTTTCTGTTCAATGTAGCAACAGAGTTTGATCCTTGGCTCTTAAAAAAAGGGCCTTACCTTATACAAGATTGAAACAATGCTACTCAATAATGCCCATTCGGTACTGCAAAATGCAGGATGTAATTTAATCCTATCTTTGGGCATTGATGAGCGAGGGATAATATCAGAAGAATAAAGAAACTGCAAAAGTTGGCTTTAAAGTAACTATATTGAAAATCAACAAGAGGTGGCACCATGAAATTTTATATATGAGGATCTATTATTGGATGCAAGAAAGTATGAGGATTGTATGGAAGATAAATTTTAGACTGGAGATATCACAACTTACGCACGCCTCTGTTCTTCTTGCTTCTCCCTCAATGCCTCCTCTTCCGCACGTTTCTGCTTGGCACGCATTTTGCCCTCTGTTGTGGTTTTAAGTAATATCTGTTTCTTCTTTTCTTTTAACTGGTAAAATATACAAAAGTGAAATGCAACAATGGTCAGAGGTTGGGAGTCTCCAAAACTTGGCAGAATATGTATATGCAGTATGCACACAACATGCAGATGCCAGATGCCCCAAAAAACACATGAACAAAATCCCCTGGACGATAACTGAACAAGCACACACCTGCTCTGGTATCAACATCTCATCAGGGACAGACACAAGCGGATATTTATCAGCACCTGATGCATCTGCTTTGTCCTCTGTACCATTGGACTCCCCCTTTGCTTTCCTTAAGGACTGTGTTGCTTTCAAAATAGCAGATTTGATTTCCTGCTGGGAAAGATATCCAGATCTACCTAGAATACCTGTTGCTTCTGGTTCCTCAGTTCCATCAAGTTGCTCAATTAGTTCCTCCAAATAAGAAAGCTGCTTTTTCAGTTCCACTATCTTCTGAGACCTCTTTGCAGCAGCCATCTCTCGCAAACGTTGACCAGCCTTTTCCTTCAGAGCTGCTTTCCTTGCAAGTTCTTCCTCGGATGGCGGTTCTTCCTTTGGTGGGGGAACCCATGGTAGCTGCCAATACCTCGTTTTCTCCTCAGCTTCTTCCTTGTTATTCTGTAAAGTGAAGTGATCAGTCCATGGTGTTACAAGAATGTTCATATAACTAGAACACATATAATAAATAGGCTTCTGGATGAAAAAGAAATCATGGACTAGAATTTGAAGCACAGTGAATCCTATAGGAAAGCCCTATGCATTCTATACAAATACATATGATACAGGAATTCGGTAATTCTAAAATTTCCAGGAGAACAGAACAGTATATACAGGTTTTTACCTTAAATATCTGCAATTCTGACATGTAATCAAGAGGTATGTAACAATGCTCCTTCTTCAGCTCTTCAGCCTTTTCCCACGTAATACTTGCCCTATTCAATGTAAAATGATACTGTTACATGGTAGGAAAAACAAATACCATGAAGTATTTCAGAGATATACTGCTATCACTTACGTGTGATAGGGGTATTTTAGAGAGAGAAGCTGCCTCAGAAAATCAGTAATGTGAAATCCACCAACATTGGTTCTGCAACATGCCCCCAACACAGGCTGCCCTTTTAAAAACTGGAGAAAAAAAAACACATCCAAAAAGGCTTTTAGTTTGCACAGCAACAATTTAATTTGAAATATATATAGGTGACCAAATGCAATTTTCAGGAGGATGTATTTCACAGAAACACATTTATGAATATAGCGGAATTTTCTTTTTATTATTGTCTTATTGACTACTTCAGGGGGCCATGGTCAAGGAGAAAAATCCGTATTGTACCTAATACACCTAATGATGGTCTAAAGGAAATTTGGTATGCAAAAACCTCAGCAGAGTACCGAATGATATTTTTGCCTAAAGCTTCCCGAATCACCCACTAGATTAAGGCTAAGCTTTTGACTGAAGTTATAGGGACTTTTGACTGAAGTTATAGGGATGGGAGTATCAGTGGACAACTTACCCTAGCAAAAGTAAAATAAAAAATAAAAAAAAATAAAAATGAAAGTGTGTTTGGAGATCAACAAAAATGCATCTTGGCTCTGTAGCTCCATGAGCAAATAGCCAAATAGTCTTAGCAGTGGCAGTCTCTCTTCTTGTACAACCCGCTTATCAAATGTCATAGTCATAGTCATAGTTGTTATGGCGGCGTGGCGAGGTGCGGCAACCCACTACTTTCACAACTTTACAGCGCCTATGGCGCAAGGCGTGGCAACGCCATACACACGTCGGCGTGGCGAATACACACATTTCAATACTTTTCCTAATACACATTATCTCTCAAAGTATATATAAAAAGAAAAAAAAGAATACACAAATTTGGCCCATGTAAGCTAGCTCAGCCCACTAATTTAGCCTATGTAAGCTAGCCCACCCACCCTTCTACTTACCCTAGCCCCTCCACTTGCTCCCTCTCAGCACCGCCTGCTCCCACCGGATCTGCATCAAGCACGGGCAGCGGACGGAGATCCAGACGAGAGAGGCGGACTCGGACTCGATTATACAGGTACCCCTCTCCCTCTCCCTTGCCCGCCACAACGCCTAAAAGTCATGGCATCCCTGTGGTGAGACACCGTTCTCCGCCACACCGATATATCGGCGTTATGGCGACGATATCCCGACACCATGACAACTATGGTCATGTTTTAACCGTTAATTGTTATCCAACCAGAGTTACAAAAATTCACATTGCATTCAGTGATATTTCTGGACATATGAAAAAATCAGCCAAATGTACCAAAAGAATTTAGATACTATGAAAGTTGAAGGGCATATCTTGAGGACAAAAACTTACTGGAACAACATGGCAAGTTCCATGTTCACATGAAATAGCCAACCCATCTTCTCCACAGTTCCCAAGTTTCTGATTGTACTTGTAACTAAACGCATTGTCGATGCCAAATGCTACAACTCAGATAGGAAGAGACAGCATAAGCATTGCTATCCTTATGTCAAGGTCATTAATACCATACAAACAATTGCAGTTCATAACAACGGCCCATCAAGATTTTAGGAATTATTACCAATGGATGGCACACCATATGTCTCAAAGAGTAGTTCTGCCATTCGGGCTCGAGAAAAGGACGGATTGCATTCGCATTCTGTCATAAGAATTGGATGGCCCACCTGTCCAGTATCATTGTTAGCTTTGAACAGCACTTGACCAAATAATAGTTTACGTGAAAGAGCACAAGTTTCTGAAGTTCAAAGAACACATACATATAAATAATACAGGTTAGGAACTGAAAGTATTTTAACTGTTCAAACCTAATAAGTGTGTGCAAGTCAGGACAGGGACTAACATAACTGAAAAAATGTGCAGGGGTTCCACTATGAGAACATGAAAGTGCTGGTTCAGGAGCGCCAACTCTTCTAGGTTAGATTTCGCAATCATGTACTGCTAAGGAGGACGAGCTTAATAATTGAGACTTCACTTGATGGCCCATGCTCCCTTTGTATTTAAGATGGAGTTGCTTAATACTATTCACTTATTGCCGTTCACCTTGCCGGTTATGAGAGCTTCTCAAGTTCCATTTGAAAACCTTAAGACACTATACTTGACTTGAAAAATCTACTGATTAACACAGTATCAACTACCATATAAGAATCTTCTATGCAAAAATCTGTATCCAGTAAGCCCCTACTATTAGACACTGCTCTGGTAAATAATTCCATCATATATAAACAACCAATGGCTCCCTCCTTTGTGATTCAATACTACCAGCTAAATTTGACAGTTTCCTTATGTCTCGAATGAAAAGTAAAGCAAATTACAAAATGAAGAAAATAGAGAACAATAAGTCAATGAAAACGGAAAAAAATTAGATAATATTTTGGAGAGAAGCTATAATGACAACTTACCTCTGAAGTGGCACCTAACCGATCAAAGCCATAGTCCAGAATCTGCAATACAAAAATAGTGCCATGTCAGAAAAGATTAAAAACAAGAATAAGACATCCCTTTTACAGAAGTTGACAGCCTAGAGTGTAAAACATCATGATCCAGAAAATTAAGCAGTCACACTCTGTTCTTTAAATCTTTGATCCGTTAGAAGTGCCAACTGCCATTATAAGGACCATATGGATTATGAGAGAGATGATCATTTAACAACAGAATGGAGCCATGCTCAATATCAGAAAGTTTAAGGGAGTATTTAGCTTTGACAATGTTTTGTTTATCATCAACGTCCAACCACAGGTTATGCACATAGAATCCATCATTTAACACGTAATTTATATTACTTTGATGTTTTTGCCCTGATAGAACTTTCTAACGTAATCTATCAAGAATGTGATTGTTTTAATGTATTCCAGAGAAGGATGACAAAACAGATTGATCACTGTTTTATATATCTCAAGACTAAACATGAATTGAAAGAACCATATGTAGATATTTCTGCAACTCAAAGAATGGTGGATGATTTCATAGAAGTAACGAACATATTCCATGTACTCGAACTGGTAGACAACATCATCATCAAATGGTGAGCGAACTGCAGATCTTGTGCAATCGAAGAACTTCATTAGAGCTGGATCAGTGTCCCCAACAATTGAAACAGTTTCACCTGTACCATGGAAAATAAATTGCAGTGAGTAGAGTTATGAAACTTTCTTGAATCCAATAATCCTCTTACAAGTTTGATGATTGACACAGGCATGGAAGCTTCAATTAAGTACATTTTTGTTCCTTCCATATATTCATTCAAACCGATATGAAACTTACAGAGCACTTCACAAACAAAAAGGTGACCACAAAAGTATCTGGGCTATAAAATATTTTCAGATTCACTGGGTCCACGTGCGCAGCAAACAAACCGAAGTAATATCAGATCATCAGAAACAATATCCTAACTTTATGAGATCAAATGAATTTAAACGCTGAGCCAATTTCGTGCGCTACAACAAAATTAGCTCCTGTAAAATTCAATTACCAGCGAAACGGCATACTCAACTTCTAAAACCGCACAGTAGGGAGCAACTAAGCAAACACCAGAGCAAAACATCGATACTTTCACGCAGCAGACAACCAACAAACCAACTCGGATTAACATTCCTAAAGCTCAATGCGGTGTACCCGAGCTGCGGTGGCGCGGCCTCTGCACGACGTTGCGGAATGCGACGCGCGGCTCCGCCTCGCCCGCCCACCTGCACGGAGCAACCACCGCGTTACAAAAATCCTCGGAGGCTTGCTAGGGTTAGGGTTTGGGGGAATTCCCGGCGCGGCTGGCCCCTCCTACCCGATGCGGAAGGTGGAGGCGCCGTTGTCGATGACGATGGGGGCGGACGACGGGAAGCGGGCGAAGTCGGTCTCCCGCGACGGGCGGGTCACCGACGACATCTGGCCGCCGCCGGCGACAGGGCTCGCCGGAGGCGGAGGAGAGGGGTTTGGGGCTTTTGGTAGATTTTGTGCTTTTGCTGCGTCGTCCTCTTCGCGACTCGCGAGCTCGAGGAATGCAGGGGATTATTAACGCAAAACCCCCTGATGTTTTACGTAATTCATGTGCAGCACATCAGGTGATGTACGTACGTGAATACCCCTTGAATATACTCCTTCTATTAA
Organism: Phragmites australis; assembly: GCF_958298935.1. NCBI lineage: Eukaryota > Viridiplantae > Streptophyta > Magnoliopsida > Poales > Poaceae > Phragmites > Phragmites australis. Next base: position 6,423,658 of record NC_084922.1, read on the forward strand.
GAATATAAGGTGTATTTTATTAAAAAAAATCATCAATAGTAAATTTTAACTGTTAATTTTTCTTATAATATATTATCAATTGCTATAATATCAACATCATATTAAAATTACTTTGAAATATAAATCGACTAAAATAAAATTTATATACTAATCGCATATAATTTAACTAATTATCAATCAAAAATTATAAAGTTTAATTTCTTTTAAACAAAACATGCCTTAAAATTCGCAGAGGGAATACAGACCCCTTGAATATACTGTATTTGCCTTTCAGAATTCTGATGCCATATTCAGGACAAATCCGAGTGGACTATATTTTTTTATCTGACCCTAAATTTACATACATACATATATATATATATATATATATATATATATATATATATATATATAGGAAAACTAGTATGTACTTCTGGGTGTATGTACTCTCACCTCTCATATACCACTTTTACACGTGTGTTATACTTCTTTATCACTTTAAATATACTTCATTAGTAATTATAAGATACTACAATACAAATTCCACGAAAATTTTTACGAAATTCCATGATTTTTATCATAATTTGGGTATATACTTCTTTTATGTATAAAAAAGAGTATATAGCAACAATGAAAGGCTAACATTGAATTTTTTTTCATACAACTCATATTGGAGTATCTTAGAATTAGTATTAGAGTATACTAAAAATGATAAAAAAGTATAAAGTGTTTGTTGAGGTGGTATATTGCATGTGGGAGTACATACTCCTAGGAGTATAGAATAGGTGTCCTATATATATATATATATATATATATATATATATATATATATATATATATATATATATATATATATATATATATATATATATATATATATATATATATATATATATATAGTGTGTGTACTTGTATCCAGAGAATTTCATTGGATGTGGGAAAACTAAACATATTCTCCGAATTCGCTTTTAGCCAGATACCTGATAGACTTGCAAAGAGAGAGAAAAACGAGATGTCTTTTTAGGGTAAAAATGAGCTTTATTGACCAAGGAGAAACATTAAATCAAGATCAACTAGTTCGGCAATATAAATGGACACTTGTCTCGACCAAACAACAGTATGTACATTTCTCATAGCTAATTGCACTAACAAATATGCGGAATTATTCCGCTCACGCTTCAACCTGGACTGTTTCTACCTCCATCAGCTCTTTTCGCTTCGTAGATATATAAATATAAACTTATGAATATGATCCAAATATACAAGTTACAAAGTATTGGTAAATAATGATATACTTGTCTGTTCTATTCCTTTCTGTAAAGGACGTCATCAAATCTTTCTTTTCGTGAGGTTTATGTTTTTTTTCCAGGAACATACGAAAAGATTCGCGTGTCATTCGATTAAGAAGAAGAACCTGAATTGCACACATCTATCGGCACAACTAGGAAGATTAAACCATTAACGTAATACAAAGCCGCATCATGCCCACTCTACACCTACAAGATATTTGATAGGCAAAGAATCAACACAATATTATGAACATTTACTTACAATCGTAACCAACTGTTTTTTTCCCATGCACGCATGCAGCTTTTCTTTTGCAGTGTGAAAAGGCTTGTAGGAAAATTACAATTTGAATATATCTTGTTTGTCCAGGCCTAGGAAAGTTTTTTTTAACAAGAAAATTTTTCATTGCGCACAGCTTCGAGAGAAAAAAAAGTGGCCCAGCCTTTCCAAAGTGCAGCAAATCAGCAGGATTAAAATCTGCATAGTACTTCTGGACATAACTAGGAGCAACCGTTAGATTTCTTAGTTAGCTAAGAAGGGAAGAGAAAAATATGATTTTTCATTAAAAAAATGCACTTGCTCTTGTCCATTTCTCGAGAAAATGAACTATTTGTCACCGAATAACAACTGGTACTCCGATTCGACATTAGGTTCGGTTTTCTAACATGTTTAATTTGTTTTCTCATCTTTAAACTAAGCGTTGAATGATAATATTGTTGCTTTTGTTTGCCGTATACTAGCAATAGAAATCTAGTCAGTAATTTGCAATAGTACGAGGAAAATTACTCAAATACTAAAATCTAGTCTAGTGGAATTCGACACCCTGTCTAACGGAGACATGGCTTAATAGTTCATTTTCTCTCATTTCTCTCCGGTCTACCTAAGCAAATCTCTCATTTCTCTCCGGTCTACCCAAGCAAATTGAATTCCTCAAGAAATCCCCTCAAATCCACTCCTCTGTTCAAAAAGGCTAATAAACTATAATACACATGAATTTTTCCTTCACTCCTGCAAGGAATATCGAGTCCCGGTAAACCGCTTCTCCTGTTCCTTGCCACCACCCTCCTTCCACTTGCTCATGCCATTGCCACTGCCGCCACCGGCCACCGAGGGGCCGCCAAACCGAAGCCCTCTCCTCAGCTTAACCGAAGCGCCGGCACCCGCTGCCACCGGAGACGGCACCCGCTGTCGCCAGCTTGCCGTCCATCCGCGCCGCAACACCAGTGAACCGGACCGGCCGCGGTGGCTTGTCACCGCCTTGGCTGACGTGCTCCGGCACGGGCAGCTGCTCCTTACAGTCGAGCGGCGGCGCGAAGTCCACCTCACAGTCCGTGTCGATGGCGCAGACAGCGTTGGCCGACCGCGCCTCCACCACGTCCAGGTAGTACCTCCTCTCGGCCTCCGTCACTATGATCGTCTCACCGGCGGTCACGCCTGGGTACTTGCGGAAGTTGTGCTCCAACCTTGTCACTACGGCGGTGTCTGAGTGACTGAAGCAGAGGAAGTTCAGAGAAGGTTCAGTTCAGATAACGATCAAGCAATGGAATAGAGTTGTAATGCGCTGGCATTAGCTGTTATGTGTGTGTGGGGCCCTGAGGGCAGTGTAAGCAGACCGGATATATTACCGGATCGGTGTGGACATTCAGAACTAAGAAATGAAAAAGTAAAAAAAGGTAGAACTCATTTCCTCTCGCCCACACATTCTTCTTCCTCCTCGGCTCCTTTCCGCCAACTTGCCATGCTCCCGTCACGGTGCTCTCGCTGGTGGCCACGGGTGTGACAGGTGGTATCAGAGACATCGATCCTCGGCTCATGCCTCGCTGGTGGTGCGTCGATCTACTCATTCGACCTTGCAGCTGTAAAATCCCAGTACGGGTTGGTTGAGATCGGAGATCCGGCTCGCGCTGTGCATCTCCGACATCCTGTAAATCCCAAATTCAGTTGGCTCGGTTTGAGGTTCGACCATCACGGCTCCCCCAAAGCCATCGGTGCAGACGGAGTTTGTCTTAGCAGCGATGGCAGAAGCGGACAAGAAGGGTGCCGATCGCTGGGAACGCCTCATGGAGAACATGGATCTCGTCTGCGCCTAGATCGGTGCCCTCTCGACCATCCAACAACAAATGCTGGCCCAGTTGGACATCAACACCAAGGCGGTCGGACAGATCACGCGGGAGCAGCAACTCATGGCGAAGCAGCTGGACTCCACGGGACCAGCGATGGCTCGGATGACAGTGGAGCACATGGTTGTGCCTAATGGTGATGAACAACTCCAGCAACCATGTCCATGGCTGCCTACCTCATCTCGCTCGCTTCCACCTCACGAGCGTCCTCCTTTCCAAACAGCTTGTGGTGAGTCACCCAACCATCGTCCGGGTTATGCTGCTTATCGCTCTGGAGATGCCTTGAATTTGCCTCAAAATTCCCTTCCCAAATTATCATTTCCAACTTTCTCTGGTGACAATCCTCGGATCTGGCGTGATAAGTGCCTTGATTACTTTCGCATCTATAATGTTCATGAGATGATGTGGACTACTGCTGCTTCGTTGCACATGGAGGGCAATGCTGCTCGGTGGCTGCAGGTGTATAAGTTTACTCATGGTCTGGATCCTTGGGATCAGTTCATCAGAGTAGTGGAAGACAAATTTGGCGCTGATGATTACAGATAGGCTCTTGAACAGTTATTGGAGTTGAAGCAGCAAGGGACAGTTGAAGCATATGTCAAGGATTTTGAGGAAATTCGTTATAAGATCTCTATGCACAACATTGGTTTTGATGAGATGACATTTGTGTCTCACTTTGTCAAAGGTCTGAAGTCTGAAATTCGGGCTATTGTTCAATCTCAAATTCCTGGTACTGTTGATAGAGCCATTTTGATTGCCAAAGTGCAAGAGCAAGTGTTGGACAAAGGGAAGTTCAAATTTAAGAAAAATGCCACTTCCAGTAGAGCAACTCCTTTCTCTCAGAAATCTGAAACAACATCTGCTCCTGCTATTGCACCATTCTGGAAAGAGAGGCAGTTAAGAGATTATTGCAGAGCTAATGGTTTATGCTATTACTGTGGTGATCAGTTTGATTCTTCACATCTGGCAAAGTGTTCCAAGAGACCCAAGGCTCAAGCAAATGCCTTAGTAGTCAATGATCTGCATATTGACCTCACTGATTACATTTTGAATCAGTTGGACAGAGAAGATTCTTTAGCTGCTGAGTTTGGCCAATTGTCGCTCAATGCCCTTGCTGGAACTCAAGGTGTTCAGTCTATGAGGATAAGAGCTATGGTTGGTGATCAGATCATGCTCATATTGATAGACAGTGGAAGTTCTCACAGTTTTGTTAATTCTTCTTTCTTACCAAGAGTGGGTATTGTTCCAAGAGACACCTTACCAGTTCAAGTGAAGCTTGCCAATGGTGATATGGTGACCAGCAGTACAGAAGTTCCTGATCTGGAGTGGTGGTGCCAAGGTAACTCTTTCACCACTAACATGAGGGTCTTAGAATTAGGAGCTTATGATGCTATTTTAGGATATGATTGGCTCAGATTGCATGGTCCTATGCTTTGTAATTGGGACACAAAGACTTTGGCATTTGAGGAAAGAGGCAAAACTGTGAAACTTCAAGGTATACCACAACCACACTTGGAGATTTCTGAGCTCCCAGCAGAGCAATTCCTCAAGTGGCGTCAAGGCAATGAGATATGGGCAGTGGCTGTGGTGGAAATCTGCCCTGCAGAACAATCTCCTCCAGTACCCCCTGTTATAACTCAGCTTTTACAGGAGTTCACATATGTGTTTGCAGAACCCAAAGAGTTACCTCCCTCCAGGGTATACGATCACACAATTCCCTTGATACCAGGAGCCACACCTGTGAATTCCCGGCCCTACAGGTACTCACCTCATCACATGGATGAAATTGAACGGCAAGTGGTTGAGTTGTTAGCTACTGGCCTTATTATTCCTAGCACTAATCCTTTTGCTTCCCCAGTTTTATTAGTGCAAAAGAAAGATGGTTCTTGGAGGTTTTGTGTGGATTATAGAAAGTTAAACTCCCTAACAATCAAAAATAGATTTTCCATGCCAATTGTAGATGGGATATTGGATGAACTAGCTCATACACAGTTCTTTACTAACTTGGATATGAAGGTTGGTTACCATCAAGTGAGAATGGCACCAGCAGATGAGTTTAAAACAGCCTTTAAGACACATCAAGGTCATTACCAATTTAGAGTGATGCCCTTTGGATTAACAAATGCCCCTGCTACATTCCAATATGTAATGAATGAGATATTGAGGCCCTTTCTCAGAAAGTATGTGCTAGTATTCCTGGATGATATCTCGATTTATAGTCCTGATTTGGAGACTCATGTCATTCATCTGAGGACAGTTCTATCCACATTGAGGAAACACCAATTTTATATCAAGAGGTCCAAATGTTCCTTTGCTCAACATCAATTAAAGTATCTTGGCCACATTATTTCAGTGCAAGGAGTAGCTACTAATCTCGCTAAAATTGAAGCAATGGTGCATTGGCCCATTCCAGCTTCTGTCACAAATTTGAGGGGTTTCTTAGGGCTCACTGGATACTACAGAAAATTTGTGTAACATTATGGAATCATTGCCAAACCCTTGACTAATTTGCTGAAGAAGAAACAGTTTCATTGGACTGAGCAAGCTCAGCATGCTTTTCTAACTCTCAAGCAAGCTATGGTGAGCACTCCAGTCTTGGCTCTTCCAAGTTTTCAAGAAACATTTGTGGTAGAAACAGATGCATCTGATTCTAAATTGGGAGCTGTTCTTATGCAAAGGGATAGACCTCTTGCATTTTTAAGCAAAGCATTGAGTGAAGTGCACAAACATCTTTCTATCTATGACAAAGAATTTATGGCCCTCATTATGGCAGTAGAGAAATGGAGAGCTTATTTGCAATACAATTTATGGCCCTCATTATGGCAGTAGAGAAATGAAGAGTTTATTTGCAATACAAAGAGTTCCTTATCAAAACTGACCACAAAAGTTTATGTTACCTGGAAGATCAAGCCTTACAATCCGATATGCAAAAAAGAGCTATGTCCAAACTGATGGGACTTCAGTTCAAAATTGTTTATAGGCAGGGCAAGGACAATATTGTAGCAGATGCGCTGTCTAGAAGGAGTCATCTATTGGCTATCTCCATAATATCTGAAATTAAACCTCAATAGGTGCAGGAAGTCCTTAACTCTTATGTGACTGATACAAAGGCTCAACAACTTCTCCAAAAGCTGGCAATTGAGCAACCAGTTGATCAGGACTTCACCTTGCATCAAGGACTCATCAGGTATAAGGAACAGATTTGGATAGGGGATAATTCAGCACTGAAGACTAAGCTGATAGCAGCAATGCATTCTAGCCCTCTGGGAGGTCATTCTGGTGTCTTACCTACATGTCATCATCTCAAACGTGTCTTTATGTGGGACGGCTTGAGAAGAGATGTAGAGGATTTTGTCAAACAATGCAGTGTCTGTCAGCAAGCTAAGCACGATAGAAAGTATCCAGCTCGTCTTCTGCACCCTTTGCCAATACCAGCAAGAGCCTGGCAAGAGCTCACTATGGATTTCATTGAGGGACTCCCTAAATCTGAAGGCTTTGAGGTGATATTGGTGGTGGTTGACCGTTTTACCAAGTATGCACACTTCTTCCCTCTGAAACATCCATATACGGCTCAAAGTGTGGCTAGACTGTTTCTGGATAATGTGGTTAAGTTGCATGGTGTTCCTCACTCCATAATCTCAGATAGAGACAAGGTCTTTACCAGTCTTTTTTGGATAGAATTGTTCAAGATTCTGGACACCAAGCTGCTGTTAAGCACAGCTTATCATCCACAAACAGATAGACAATCAGAGAGAGTGAATCAGTGCTTAGAAATGTATCTCATATGTGCTATCAGTGAGTCACCTGCTCAATGGCGAAAATGGCTTCCATTAGCATAGCTGTGGTACAATTCTAGCTTCCATTCAACTCTGGGCTGCTCACCATTCAAGGCATTGTATGGTTATGAACCTCAGGTAATAGCTGTTCCACCTCTGCCATCATCTGGTCCTTCTTTAGTGCTTGAGCTTATTTAGGACAGGGAAGCACATATAGAGGCCTTGAAGCAACATCTGGCAAAGGCACAGAACAGGATGAAGCTATATGCCGATCGTAAACGATCTGACAAAGAATATCAAATGGGTGAGAAGGTCCTTCTCAAGCTCCAACCTTATGCACAGACATCTTTGGTTAATCGCCCTTATCCCAAATTAGCTTTCAAGTACTATGGCCCTACCAAATCTTGGAAAAGATTGGTGCAGCAGCATACAAATTGGATTTGCCGGCAACAAGTGAGATACACCCAGTGTTCCATGTTTCGCAGTTGAAACCATTCACTCCCAATTTCACACCTGTATACTCTACCTTGCCGCAAGTGCCAGAATTGGACACAAGTGTTGTTGACCCTGAGACTATTCTCGACAGGCGTTTGGTGAAGAAAGGAGGCCAAGCTATGCCACAGGTGCTTGTGAAGTGGACCAGTCTGCCGAGTGACTCTGCTACTAGGGAGGATTTTTATGTTGTCAAGGAAAGATTTCCTCATTCTCTTGCTTGGGGTCAAGCAAGTTCTGCAGGGGGGGGGGGGAAGCTGTCACTACGGCGGTGTCCGAGTGACTGAAGCAGAGGAAGTTCAGAGAAGGTTCAGTTCAGATAACGATCAAGCAATGGAATAGAGTTATAATGCACTGGCATTAGCTATTATATGTGTGGGGGGTCTTTAGGGCAGTGTAAGCAGACTGGATATATTACCGGATTGGTGTGGACATTCAGAACTAAGAAATGAAAAAGTAAAAAAAGGTAGAACTCCTTTCCTCTCGCCTACGCATTCTTCCTCCTCCTCGGCTCCTTTCCGCCAACTTGCCATGCTCACGTCACGGTGCTCTCGCCGGTGGCCACGGGTATGACAAACTTGCGACGTGTTTAGGGACCAAAAGTTAGCTGAATCACACTTCACTCGCAAAGCCTAAAAGAGAAAAATCAAATCTTTTAAAACGGAGACAGAGGCTCGAACCTGGATCGGCCAAGCCCAACCAACTGAGCTAACAAATCAAATCATTTTCATCGTCGGAGACGACTGCACTCACAGGTCCCTCGGGTGGGAGACTCTGACGAGGAAGTCCGTCGTGTGCGGCTGCAGCTTGACGAAGGTGGCCTTGGGCAGCGACGTGCTCCTCACTGCGACGATGTCGTTCTCCATGAGGCCCAGGTACGCCATCAGCTGAAGCAAGAAAGGAACACGGGGATGCAAGAAACTTCAGCTTTGTTTTCTGACAACGACTGAATGATTCGTGGATTGTAATTATGCACACGAGATATTTTCTGGAGGGAGCTAATTACCCAGCTCTGGACGTGGATGAAGCCTTCGTCGGCGATGAACTCGAGCATGCCGCACTGCAAGTCCCGCTCCGTGCTGGGGTTTTGGATCTGGAATAGCATCGGATACTCGATGTCATGGGTGCCAAGCCTATCCAGGGCAGACTGTGGCATTATAACTGCACGAAAAGATGCAACAGAGGGTCAGAACACATCTTGACATCCTGCAGGAAAGAAATTGGAAGTGAAAAAAGTACTGAGAAAGAAAGAAAGAAAAAGCTTACCTCTGTTTCCGTCCTCGTCGACATTCTTCTTGTTCAACCCTAGTGGTGTCACGTCTATGTGAGGTAGACAGTGAACTGACCAAATTAGGTATGTCGGCATGCCCTTTAACAAACCATTCATGCATACCCAAGGAATAGACAAAAGCATCCTCCAACACCGGCTAAGATGTTATTTAAGTAGTATTGTAAAGTTTAGAGTGAAATATATCTGGTTTTATAGTTTATAGTGAAATTTGAAAGATATTGTAAAGTTCAGGATGAAAATATATCTAGTTTTATAGTTTAGGTAAAATTTAAAGATCAATTCAAAGTTCAGGGGTGATATGTAGTTTTCTCTTAGATATATACCATTATAAGATTTTAAAATATATCATTATAAATCTGGTATTTGGAAACGCGACATTACAAATATCCTGAAATTAGATTGTGTTATTACCTTATTCTATTGATACATTTCATAATGATATGGATCCAATTTCAAGAGATTTTTAACGATATGGATCTAATTTTGAGATATTTGTAACGGTATGATCCAATTTCATAAGATTTGTAATTATTAGATTCAATTTCAATAGATTTAAAATAATATAGTTTAAAATATTATATTATAATAATATATTTTAAAATCGTAATATTTATAATGACATATATCAAATAACGGGTTCGGGCGCACCCCTTTTTCTCCTCGTGCTCCACCTCGCCGGCGGCTCCCGCTACAACGCGAGTACCCTGAACCCTAACCCTAAATTAGGGGGCGAGAAGGCATCGAACCAGCTAGTTGCGGCAGCGGCAGCGTTCGCAGCGATGGCGGCGAAGCGGGAGCTCTCGAGCACCCTCAAGAGTCTAAAGGTGAGGAGCCCCCTTTGCCCCCTCGGTTCTTCTGCCACCATGGTCTGGGGTCTCACCGGGTTGTTGTGTTTGTGCGGTCGCGGTGTAGTTCATGCAACGGGGCGCGGCTGCGCAGAAGGTCGAGGAGAAGGCCAAGGTGGAGGCGCAGGAGGAGGTGGTGATGGCAGCGAGTGGAGGCGTTGGCTCGTCGGCTCAAGTCGCTAGGAAGTGGTATGGAGATTGAAGTTTCGTTTTTAATACAGTCCCTGCTGTCATTGTCCTATATTGGAATAGCATATTTTCGAGAGATTTTGGGTTCAACGAATTGGTGGGGCAAGTTGACTTGAGGGTAGCATGAAAATTTGGTGTACTATAACAAGGTAAGGTGTATATGGGCGCATTAGTTTTAAACATGATTTTGGATTTTGATCCAATCAAATGGAATCACACATGGGGAAGTTGCTGAACGTTGCACTCATTTTGGTTACCTTGTTTGTTGCACTAGTAAAACCCACCCAAAACCCCATTAGCGCAACATGTTTCGCTTGGATGGCACCACTCACAGTGAAAAGGACGACAGAAAGATGCTTATGCAGTTATATAGTGACAATTTGAGATACAGATGATGTTGGCAAAGTTTTACATGCTTGTGTAGTTATTTGTTAATCTTTCAACTTTCATTATTTGATTCTTCAGCATGGTGGTACAATAAAAAGATAAGTGCATACTACAACTAATTATGTGAAAAACTCCTGATGAAGAACAACACTTTTTATCTATTGGTTTAGACTGAACCAGTAACATTTATTTTTTGCAGCATAGTTATCATGGAGGGTAATCCACATCCAGGAGCCGTAAAGGGTCGAATGTCATTCCAAAATTTCAATCCATCTATCGATGTGAGTCTGGAAGGTTGTTTTTGTTACATGTCATTCTGTCAATTATATCCAATTGTCCATGTATATGTGTGCCCCCTTACAAAATCCTAGATATGTAGAAATTAAATGAAGAGGCAAGTGGTGACCGCCAAACAGAATCAGCTTCACCTAGTAATTATCATCAAGGCAGTGCAAACTCCAGCAGGTTAGTTATTTCTCTGTTAAGTTACCTTGGCAATTTCATCTGTCATGAAATAGATTTAGCTTTAAGTTGAGCATTGATATGTTCTGGAAACCTGTGAAAATCATTTGTTGAGCTGCACATGTCATTTGGACTACCCAGATACGAGCTTTGTATCCACTAAGGAACTATATACTTACGTTGTCATGTTTCACTGAAGGAGGATGATGGAAATTGCAAGGATAGTTCAATTTAAAAAAGTTTTGCATATGTGCTATGAAAGCTTCAGGACTTGCATACACACTTATCGTAGTACAGATTGCCAATCAAAATCAGATTCAATGTTATCACTACATAACCCACCACTACGCCATACAAAGGGCTATGGGCACAATATTCATCATAAGAGTGCTTGCATCTATGTTTTACATCAAATTGCTTTCTGTTAGCTGCTCAATTTCAGCGAAATGTTATCATATGGATGGATGCATAATTTTTGTTTGGCTTATGGGTGAAATGAATTTACATGTGATATCTTTTGCAATGAAAATGCAGAGGGGATGAAGTACCAGCATCAAGGTTTAGAGGCTCCAACATTGATAGTTCAGAAAGCATATCTCTGAATGAACTAAAGAGGAAACAGCCTGAACTTGAGATGGAAACACCACCATCTCATAAGCCACCAAAGACCACAGGTCGAAATGTTGATGGTGGGTCGTCTTCACAAAGCACCGGTCGTGGATCTCACAAGTCGAACAAGCGTGAAAAGCTTGACTATAATCTTCTGAGGCCAAATAAATCAGGATGAGTTTCAAGTTACCATAACCATGACTAGCTCTTGTACTCCGTTTGTAGTTGTACCCGATTGGCCATTTGCCCTGTTTTGTGGATTATATCTAGAGAGCTGGTAACCATGCGGTGGTGCATGCCTGTTCTTAACTTAGTGAGATACTGAGATGTCGACCATTATCTTTCTCTTGGTGTGTTGTTTACTTCATTACTCTGCTGTATGGTTATCTCCAACAGATACTTTAAAATTTTATCACTTATAATACTATTGCAGCATTCTCTAACCTTATTATAGTATCATTTATTTTTTTTCATCTCTAATAACTACTCTATTTCCTACCTTCTATTACTCTCCTTCTCCCTTCAGAACTACACGCATACACTGTGAACAGTGTTACGGTCTCCCTTGTTGGTCAGCAAATTTGTCGTTACTCTATCCTCTCGATCACCATCTCGTATTACTGTAGAACATGATAGAACATCTGTTGGAGCACTCGTTGGCTTGCTTCTGATCGACATCCAGTACGACGACGTGGGTCCGTATCCAGATACCGATGCCGTTGGAGATGCCCTAAGACGTGAGGTTCTGCAGCAGTAGGGAGGAATAAGTTACAATAAAAATATAAACATTAGTTACAGTAACATCAAGTATAAACTAAATGTACGAAGATATGAATGTACGTGAGAGCGTCGCTAAACGAATATGTCGGAAGCGATATCATAGTTTGATTAAAAAAGAAAATTATCTACTAATTTTTCTCTTAATTAATTAATTTATTTTTATTAGTAAATCAGGTTCTATATTCGTAGCAAGATGATGAAGTTTGAGGACAAGAGTGAATAATAAAAATAGGTAAATTATTTAAATTTTAGAGATTTTTATTAGATGAAAGGAGAGGAAGGGAAGAGGTAGCATATGAATCAATTAGAGAAGATGGAACAAAAGCCGTACCAAAAATAAAAAGGAAAAACCTATCTGATTTATCATCATGGTCCCACCTGTCAACCAGCGACGTCGTCGAGACGTCCACTTGCTTTCTTTCCAAAATTCGATTTTGTACAACATACGTGACCGTATTTACTTAAATGGACAACTATTTTTCGTATTTACAATTTTAGCACATGTATTCGGCACACGGTGTGCCGAAAACGATTTTTCGGTACACGGTGTGCCGAATACAGTCATTTTCGGCACACCGGTGCCGCGTATTCGGCACACGGTGTGCCGAAAATGCCTTTTTCGGTACACCGTGTGCCGAATACAACCAAAAAGCGTATTCGGCACACGGTGTGCCGAATACAGTTGGTATTGGGCACACCGTGTGCCGAAATACCTTTTTTTTTGTACTCCTCCCATTACGTGATTTGCCTGTGTAATTTATGTAACAAAATTAAAAATTTGCTAATCTAAAATATTTTAAAATGCATGAGTAAAAAAACAGTCTTTAAGGCGACCAATAGTCTTAACAGGGTATATTCGAACATGGGCAAGATTAATAAGGTATCAGTGATCATGGGAATGCTATATCGATCGTTGTATATGTCCATGGGAATGCAGTAGTAGAATTTCTCGCCATATTGAGATTTCCCTGCAACTTTTTTGGTCTGCACCAAAGCACGATTCGCTGGTTATTTAACAAACAATAAACATGTATGAAATGTCGAAAATGATATATACAAATACTTAATAAGTTACTGATATAAGTTATGTGTCATAATTAGTTAAAAAAGATTATGTAAACTAAATATAATTACTTGAACACTGAAGTGTATGGCATAGTACAAATGAGTACATAATATAGTGTATGGCATAGTACAAATGGCTCTTTAACGATGCCTACGCCGCAAGAAATCCTCAGGAGTGTAAGCGTCTGGCGGGTGTGTGGCCCTCATCCCAACCGCCTGAGCTGGCCCCTGCCATGTGTGCCCTTGGTCCTCATCTTCGTCTTCATGATGTGTTCCAACTCCGCCGAATGTGTATCCAGAACCGCTAACTCGGCCCTGCATATACCACGCTGTAGGATCGTCATGCGGGAGTGTGACCGCCGGTAGTACGTGCTCGGTGGGAGTCCGAAATGATGAAGTCCCAGCTTCTTGGTACCAGTGTGAACCCCCTGGTGCATCGGGATATTGGGGGTATTGGCCGCTCAGTAGCTCCGTGAAGCTGCTCGATTGCAATGCACCAGCCCAGTCAAAATCTTGAGTGCCACTCCAGGTGGGCGTCTGGTGTGTGCAGTCAATGACATCCTCGTTGTGAGTTGATAATCCTGGTGGAGTTGTCTGCGTAGCTTGAGTAGGTTGTGTGAACGGAGGGGGCTGGGAACCCAGTATGCACTCCTCAGGAGCGGGAGCTTCAGGTATCACCTCCTCGGCTCCAGCAGAAGAACGTGTCCCATGATGTGCCGCAGACGAAGGGGCATCCCGTGAATGTGCCTCATGAGCACTGGATGAGCGCCTGCTGTGGGAGGCACGGGACGGGTCCATGGCGGGTACGTCGTATGCCCTATAACGCGGGGCGCAACCACCTAGTCCACGTATCGCGGACCAAAGGCGAGACCCTCTCGTCCTCATGTAGTCTCGGAGAGGGTGCCTATCCCTTCGCGTGGCTGACCCACTCGCTTCCCAACGGTCATGCTCCGCATGCCTATGCATTTCAATCCCCGCTTCAGTCTGTTGTTGTTGAGGGTTATGTCAGTAATACGGATGACAAACTAATGAAAATCGTTATAAGTACAACATCACTTACCACCACATGTAGAAGCCGGGCACGATCTTCGGGGAAGGGTCTAGGGGCTGGCGATACGCTGCCGCTGAGTAAGGTGGGACGAGTTCGTGATTGATACCACGCAAGGTACTCCCAGTACAAGCTATCGTCGTACTGTCCTGCAGGAACGACGACATCCATTGCACCAGACTCCATCCACCGGGTTATGTGTTCTGCATTAATCTCCGCCCAGTCGTGGGTGCTTGCATTTCCTTGGGCACTCCTCCTGTATGTGACATAAATAGTTAAAATTTTGTAACATAAAAATGGTATCTACAGTAACACACTTACTCGTGCGCTTGACCAGCGTCTCGTGGGGGAGGTACTGGCACCAACTGACGATGACCAAACTGCCTCTGCACACGGTCAGGAGAATACACTTCTACATTGTTCATATAAAGCAGAAAATATGTAGTCATCCATAGGTCGGAGTCACGGAAACAAGATGGTGCGATGAGGCCGCTAGTCGCAATTTCGGCCACTCGTTCACTACGCCATGGATCCCACTCCACAAGATCGACACTGAGGACATCAAGGTCACTGATCACCCGGGAGTAGTTTTCATGGTCATGGTGGTGACTCCATCGCAGCCTGGCATGAAGCCACCTATAACCCATCGTTGGCCTCATGTCGTCGGCGACGCCGTCAGAGATGGGAACTGGATAGTAGGTCTTGCTCACCCACGGTCGACACACCGGGAGATAATCCCAGCTCCAGAGCTGTAGAAGGTGTAGGCAACCAGAAATAGATCCCATCTTTGTTGACCGTTGGGTTGCGGCACACAATCCTTTGTATGTAGCAGCCAACACAGCAGATCCCCAACTGTAATGTGTCGGCTCGTACGGACGTGATGTGAGCTCACGCGCTAACCATAAAATATGCGGAAGTACATAATCACCTGCCGTGTTGCAAAACATTATGCCTCCAAGAAAGATATACAAGTACACCTCATAATGCTGCATAACTGTTGCCTCGTCTGCATCCGGTGGGCAAGGGCTGAACTGTGGTAGGCCATGAATCCATGACATGGAGAGCCCTACATCCTTCATGTCATAATGCATGTTAAACCTACAAGATACAGAGAATCAATGAACCATGAACAACACTCCAACGTATAAAATGCTTTATGTAACAAATAATTACCTGCCGTGAATATAACTCTTCCACTGCTCCTTTCCTGGTCGTGGAAGTACTAACGGGGTGCCCCTTATCGGGAGCCCGGTCAGCATGGCAACGTCCCGTAAAGTAACGGTCATCTCTCCGTAAGGAAAGTGGAATGTGTGCGTCTCAGGGCGCCAGCGGTCGACCAGGCCTGTGAGCAGTGAGACCTCGATCGGCGGCAGTGGAGTCCTGCCACCACCCTCCATGGGAGCTCCTGCCATCATAAGTGCAAACGGTAGGAGTCCGGCTTGTGCGAGGGGCTCGTGGAATCGAGGGTCTAACTCCTTAAGCTTGCGCACACTCCTGGAACGCAATGGGAGCAACTGCAAATGTATGCAATACATTTTTAGAGTAAGTACCAAGGTATTAGAGCAAATGAAATTCACGTAATATCGATGTACCTGTTGCCCTGCGAAAATCATCCTTCCCCTGTGGTTCTCGTCATACCGTAGTTGAAGAAGCTCGGGAAGGTGAATGTGAACCATGCCAATGATTTCAAGCCTCATGGTTCAATTATAAAATAAAGTAAGATAATAGCTATTACAAAATGGGTACAACACCTAATACGCTCATAACAAATTACAATACAATCCATGTTTCCAACATACTTCATATAACAAACTCACTAGCACCAAAGCTAATACAATCCAATTCGATCGTAGCCTAATAGTTTACCGTCGGGTCGGACAAGTCCTCCTGTCATGGCCGGATTGCTTGCATATTTTGCACCTACGTAGTCCATCAACAGCATCTGCTGCATCCATGTCACCCTGAAGCCTCGTGGCTCTAGGCCTTCCAGGATCCGTGCGTCTGGCCCTGGGATAAGGTACCCACTTAGGCCCCTTGATTGCTTTGTAGCTGGATCCGATGTTAAATGAACGCATCTTTGGAAGCCATGTGCTCCTCAGTGCATCGATCGTGAAATAGGGTGATACGTATTGTGATCCATCGTTCCCGCCCATGTCCCTGCAAGCGGCCAAGATATGGGAGCACGGGATATGATGTAGCTTTGGCTTATTGCATGTGCACTTCACCTCGTGAGGACCAATTTGACATTGTTGCATAGTGTCACCCGCACTGTATCCAGAAGTGTACCGACGATGACACATGACCTCAAATTCATTATTGGTCCGGTCGTAGATCCTAGTCCGATGAAAGTGTGCCTTACTCCTCCTTCTGGATAGGATTTCCTCCACCTTAGGTGCGAACCGCGTGCTGCACTCCATTGCAGCTATACCACGGTCTCGAAAGTAGTCAGCCGTCCTATAGAATGTGTGCTCAATTATGGCACACAATGGGAGGCCGCGTACACCCTTTAGGACATTGTTGAATGCCTCAGCTATGTTCGTTGTCATAATCGTATACCTATTATAAGATACAACAATTTTAGATACAATTTTTTGCGTAACCAAAAGGAAATTACGATCTTTAAAACGCTATGTTCTCACCTGGAACCGTGAGTATCATGGAATAGGGCCCAACGCTCCGCCGGCTTTCCCGCTATCCACTGGCTAAACGTACCACGCGAACGACTAATGATGGTTTGGCCCCCCACCATTTGCGTCCGTAGATGGTCCTCCTGTGCTTCTTGCTGTGCCATCATCTTACGAATGGTCTCATTTAACTCTCGCCATATCTCGTTGAACTTCGCCTGCTGGTTCTGAAGACATAACCCTTTGAACCTCTTCACAAGACTCTTGTTGTGATACCTTGAGTAAAGGTTCGCACCTAAGTGTCGCATGCACCATCTTCTCTCCACATCAGGCCACGCAATGGAGGGGTTTGTGCTGGCATGCAGCACATCCAATGCATGCAAGAGGCCCTTATTGCGGTCTGATATGATGCAGACTCGTTCCCTATTACCGACCACACGTGTCCTCACCAAGGTAATGAACCACAACCAACTATCATTGTTCTCACTCTCAACCAATGCATAAGCGAGAGGAATTATCTGATTGTTTGCATCCGCCGCCATCGCTGTCATTAGGTTACCATGGTACTTGCCACTAAGAAATGTGGCATCCACACATACCACTGGTTTGCAATGCCTGAAAGCTTCGGTGCATTGGCCAAAGGACCAGAAAAACCTAATGAGGTATCGATCAGTGTTGCTGTATGACTCATCATCCAGCCTGATCGGCTCATCCGCCATGGCCCACTGGGTCCCGGGGTTGGTCATAGCAATCTTCTGCATCAGCCTCGGTGCGTAGTGATACGAATCTTCGAAACTTCCATACAACATCTTCAATGCCTTCTGCTTTGCTCGCCACGCGGTGTGGTAATTGATCAGCATGCCCGTCTTAGTCTGCACCTCCTCCATAATGGATTTTGGCGACAAACATATGTTTGTGCCAACAAGGGTGATGAGTAGTTGGGCTATGAACCTCGCATCAACCGCGTGGCTCACATTCCTAATAGCCTCTTCGCTGCATGTATGTGGGGTGTGTCTACTCAGCACAAAATAGTTCTCGTGCTTTGGCTTATGGGCTCGTACGAAGTAAGGACAAGTCGGATGCTTCGTACACCTAACCTCATACTCTGTATGGTTAGATCGGGCACACTTGTGGTCCCTTCTTGTGATTACAGCATAGTTGCTGATAAAGTGGATGACCTCTTCCCTGTTCCGAAACCGTTGCCCCACCTGGATGTCGCTATTCTGATATCCCCAATTAGATAGGGTGTTATACTCACTGATGGTACAATTTAGCAGCCCAGCACCATGAAAGTACTGGATCGCCGGCACCGGGTCATCATTGTCAACACCTTCTTCATCGCCACTACCACCGGCTTCATCTTCCATGCATTGTGCATCTACCTCACCATGGTCCACTTCGGGTCCATCCGTACCCGAAGTGCCCTCCCCGACATTCCCTCCCGCCTCATCATGCATCACATTATGGTCTAATCCTTCCACAGTAGCCACCTCTTCACCATGCATCGGTCGTGATACTATGGTTACGTACACTCCCATTTCAAAGTTCTCCTCCAATGCCTTACGTGAGTACAAGGCCCAAGCGTTGTTCGTTCTCAAATCGAACAACGTATGGACAATGAGCGAGCTGTTTGGTACAGGCCGTGGCCTAACACCCTCTAGGATAACATTGTAGGACTGCTGGTCTAGACACAAAAGGCTCATAACATGTGTTTGTAAGCCTTTTAGATCAATTGGTAGCTCAACCGTACTCTCTACGTGCTGGCAGTTCTGAATGGACACGAGTCTCCTATGCAAAACAGCGGGACGTTCTCCATAATAAATATGGATAGTCATAGTGTCTCTGCTAAACAAACATAAATGACCAAATAACTAATTAGATGTATGTTACATACATACTCTATTTTAGCTAATGCATTAGCACGGAATAAATACTATACTTGCTGTAATTCCTTTTTTTATTCTAAGTATTACAGTTAATGTTGCACTATAGTTGCTTCTGTTACGAGATAATAGAATATACAAATAGTATACCTACTCTATTTTACCAACTTAATATCGTTTATCTAAATGATTTGAACGATCTACTTGCTCTAATTACATTTTGTAATCTAAATATTACGATTAATATTACACTATAGTTGCTTTTGTTGTGCGATCATAAAATATGCAAATATTGTACCTACTCTGTTTTTCCAACTTAATATTACTTATCCAATGTATTCGAGCAGAATAAATACTATATTCGCTCTAATTACATTTTTTATTCTAAGTATTACAGTTAATGTTACACTATAGTTGCTTCTGTTGCGAGATAATAGAATATACAAATAGTATACCTACTCTACTTTACCAACTTAATATCGTTTATCCAATTTATTCGAACTGTCCACTTGCTCTAATTACATTTTCTAATCTAAATATTACGATTACTATTACACTATAGTACCATCTATTATTACAAGATCATAGAATATGCAAATCTTACACCTACTCTATTTTAGTAACTTAATATCTACATGCTATAACTATATTTTCTAATCTAAATATAAGTACATACATAATCTATGATTCAAATAAATATAAGTACTTACTACTAAGGAAGGCTGTCCTGCTGCACCGTAGCTCTTCGGGCTCGACTGCTCACACTAATTTGTTGCTCTGCTCTTCTCTCCTCTCTCTCCTCTCCTCTCCTCTCCCTGCTCTCCTCCTTGCTCTCCTCCTTGCTCTTCTCTGCTCGCTGATGCCTCCTTACTCTCTCCATTTAAAGCCTCATCGAGGAGACAACAACACATGGGTGAGCACATGCGCCATGCAGTTGGCTGGAGCCGGCCAAAAAAAGTGGGCACAAAAGGACAAAAGCAAAAAGAAAATAAAAGAGAAAAGTAAAAAGAACGACGTGACTTGACGTGACAAAAGGGTATTTCGGCACGGTATTCGGCACACCGTGTGCCGAAATACGCCTTTTGGTTGTATTCGGCACACGGTGTGCCGAAAATGCCTTTTTCGGTACACCGTGTACCGAAAAATCGTTTTCGGCACACCGTATACCGAATACATGTGTTAAAATTGTAAATACGAAAAATAGTTATCCATTTAAACAGATACTGTCACGTATGTTGTACAAAATCGAATTTTTGCCTCTCTCCCAAGTTGCGGCGGACCTGGAATTTAACCACCTCGGCACATCGGCGTTCGTCGCTCAAAATCTAAACCCTAGCTCCAACGCCAACTAGACGGCCGCGGCGGCGGCAGAAGAGGGGATCGCGGGAGATGCCTCCGGCGTCTGTGGTTGCATCGGCCGTGGAGAAGCTGCAGCTCGCGGCGCAGGACGCGGCCAGCTCCTCGTCGCGCTCGGCCGCCGCCTTCTCCGAGCATGCGCAGCAAGCCCTCGTGCCCAGGGCCGCTGGGTAAGCCGTCTCCACTGACACCTACTTCCACCTCCTCTGGTTCGCTGCTGCCTCGGACCTCCCACTTACGCTCGCTCGGTAGTATGCTCTGATTCGGTGCGGCCGTGCGGAATTTGCAATGTGTTGCTCCGAATCACCAATTGCTATAGAATTGTACCTCTAATCTGATTACCTTACATATTGAAATCCGTTTACTTTCATGGATGTGACGAGAAAAGGCCGATCCGTGTAGATCGCTTGATACTCGATAGGTTGTGAACTTTATAACTTAATATTTCCGAAGGTTTAAACAAATTATATGTAGGTCGACTGGTGAATAATTAGTATGTTTTATCCCCAGACCATTCATGTAACCGTATTACCAAAAGAGAACCATAGGAAAATCCCTTACTTCTGAAGCTTACAGCTACTGTCAAGTTAAGTTGAAACTAGTAGCTTAATGATTAAAGTTTACTAGGTTTAAGATCTCCAAATTACTACCCTGTTGTGATTTCAGTGGAGATAAGTTGAAAGTGGTAGCCAGGTGTAGCAAAGTTTATGATGGTTAAATCTTGAGATTATCTCGTCAGTGTTCAACTCGGCCCGCAATTTTAGCTGATGCACACAATGGTTTATCCCCTAACTGCAAATGTATGACAAAATGTTCATAGAATATGCCACAAGTGTTCCTCTACAGCTATCACTGCCAGCAAAGCCAAAGATCCTGACAAGAGTAGTTAGAGTGATGTGATATTCATATTGTATATATATATGTGTCGGAACTCAGGTGTAAATTGTGTTTTGGTGCAACGAAAAAATAAACACTTTGGTGAAATGTATGGGTGCAAATTGGTGAACCTAATGGTACCCATTGACACTCTTCTGTTGAACCAATAACACTAATTTTCTGAAAGCTTGCTCAACTTGAGAAAACTAGTGTTATTGGTTGAACTAAAGAGGGTCGGTTGGTACCCTTAGGTTCACCAATTTGCACCCCTAGTGAAAATGTGTATGGCACAACAAAAAATAATTGTCTTTTGTTTTTGTTACTGTAAAATGCAGCTACCCCGAAGAAAGCAACAATACAGTGTCGTTTAGGTTAAACTTTTGCTGTATTTTAAGCCTGTCATCAAAAGTTCCTGCCAGTATGGTTCACCTAATGTTATGATTTGTACTGCATTGCAGCCAGGTTGTTTCTCTATCGACTTGTACGAAGGTCAGCGCAATTAGCTTTGCAGTTGGTGTCGTGGTGGGCTTCACACTCAAGAAAAGGCTACGCCGATGGGCTGCTAGACTGCTGAAGAGAATTAAGGACGATGACTAGTGCAATCTTTTTGCAGTATGTTTAGAGTTTGTTCAGAAATCAGAACTATCTGTAGCTCAGTGCCTTCCCAAGCTTGACTCTTTGAATGCTTCCGTAAATTTGCTGTGAACATAAGCTTACAGTTTCATCCGCATTACGACATTGTGGCATGTGGCAACGTTGATTCGATATTGATATTGCTAATAGCAATGCGAATGCAGCATGCTGCGCAACTATTCTCTGTGGTGTCCTTTGCCGTGAATCTTTGTCCCCTGTTATTATTTTCCGTACATGACTAAGCTTGATGCTCTACACGATTTAACTAAAAGTAGTATCCGATCCATACTTTAGTGTTGCAGCTATATCAATAGTAATGTTATTGGTCAGTTCCTGCCAATATCTATTGGTTCCCAGAGGATTATTGCTCGATGTTATAGGGAATTCTCCTGGTGCCTATCAGTTCCAATCGCTTTTACTTCAGCTGCTGTTGTATCCATAATTATGACTTTGTTCAGTCATACTGTTGGAGTTCAATATTGTATCCAGGGTAAATGTGAGTGGAAACGTTTTGACTTATTCTGGTCAATATAATTGAAATATGCTGCCATTTCATTCCTGCTGCTATTTACATATCGGTACAATACTTATGTTGGTCTTTCTATGTTGCACAAGGCAAGTTTGAAGAGATGTGGAAAGCTGTTCGGTTCTTTGCTGGTTGCATATTTCACAAGAAACAATGTCGGATCTTTCCATTCCTTTTCAGGCAGGAATTTGGTTACGCAAAGTAAAGGGTAAAAAAAAAAAAAAACAAAGAGTAGTGAGTTTTGGATGGTTCAAAAATGGCTAATGATGTTGACATGCAAATTGCTACTGTGCCATGCAGGCCAAATCTTTTTAGTAAAATGCACCAGCAATCCCTAAACTTGTACCGCAGTGTCGCATATGTCCATAAACTGAGAAAATAGAAAGTGCAGATATGAGTATGTAATCTTTTTAAGTAGTTCAAGCCAGGTCCATGACTCGAACAACTTGCTGGAGGAGTGCTGCAAGCGCGTAGCTGAAAACTCGATGACCGCTGCCGCTCATATCCGATTTTTTGAAGGGGAACTAGTTCTAGGCGCATCATGTAAGAACTGCAAGCATTAACGTGTGCCTTCCATCAGCAATTGTGGAGTTCCTTCTTAAATTTTTGTACCTTTGAACGCATATGGATATATATACCCGGCTAGCTAGCTAGTTTGTAGAATGCTTCGTCACAAATTCACAATGGAATGATTGATTGGTTCTTTTGGAACAGATGTGAAATGTGTGCAGCGATAAAGAAGAAGAGTAGAGGGTTGGGATTGTCGTCGTGTTCAGGTCTTGTTGGTGCTTTGCTCGCTCTGCTGCTGTGCAGAATGTCTTTTCCGACGTTGAACCACGGTTCACAAATGCGACGGTAACCGTCTAAAAATCGCGGTTACCGACTTTCTCGGTCCGATCCGGTTTCAGAAACCGAGCGGTAACCGAATTTGAATTCAAAAAGTTCAAAAAAAAAACTAGACACAATTCTAAGACCTTTTGTGAATTTATTTTTAAAAAATAATATCGTTTGCATCATATTCTAAAGGGAAGAAGTTTAAAAAATTGAAGCGTGCGGCTCAGTTATTAACCTATGTTAAGAAAAAGTATAATATACAAACACATATTTTTCTTGTGTAAAACATATTTTAAGAGAATCTTTAAAATTGATTTCACTTTATTTAGAGTTTTATTAATTTCTCTATGATTTTTACAAAGTTCACAAGCATAAAGTGAATATGTTAAGAAACAGTACTGTAATTAACTTTTTTATGTCTACTATTATTTTTTCTATGTAAATCATAGTATAAATAAGCTAATGAAAGTAGTTTCACTAATTTTTGAGGTGTGATGGGTCAGTTATGAATTAATCTAGTCGCAACATATTTACACAATCATGCATGTTACAATAACTAATTCATGAGTTCATGTATTTATAAAAGATATAGGATCATGTAAGAAGACTAACAAAATTAGTTTCATGATTTTTGGATTAGCAAAGAGTAAACTATGCATTTAACTTGGTTTAACAAATACAATTTCTCACAGAAAATTTTGAACTTTTTATGAGTATAAATACCTTTATCATGTAGATCATGTCACAAGGAAACCAACAAAATTTGTTTCACTTGATTTGAAGCTCAGATAAATTAGTTATTAATTTTACAAGATTGAGATAATTTTTGGATTTTTTGTTTTACTTCACTGAAAACCGAGAAAACCGCACGATAAATCAAGAAAATCGAGCAGTTACCGACAAAACCGAGCGGTTACCGACAGTGCGAAAAATTCGAGAAAATCGCTCGATAAATCGCAAAAACCGCTCGGTAACCGGTCCAAACCGACCAGTTACCGAACGGCTAAAATCGCAATTTTTTTTTCAAATTTCAAATTTTATCAAATGAATTTTTTCTGAATTTTTTTAAATTTTTAACCGATAACCACGGTTATCGTGAATTTTCAATTACCGCTGTGCTCCGGTCGATAACCTTAACCCTCGTCTTTCCGCGCTTGCATAACTTCGCAATTAACGCTTGCGTACAGATTGGCGATCAACTCTGTATATACAGTAGTGTGAAGAGTCCAGCACTCCAGCTCAGGTATTGCGTCGTAGCAGGTTCAGTGGCTCGCATCACAAAGTCGATCCACGTTTGTGAGACAGCAAGGAAGGGGCCAAATGAATGGACCGAGGAAGCGTGGGCCCACCTGTCATGCAATGGCGTGACTGCGTGAGGAGCCTTGCTTCTGATCGCTAAAGCTAATCTACCTAGCTGTCGATGGTGTTTCTCGACGACTGGCGCCGACTCGTCCTCCGGAGCTGGAACCCTTCTTTGATGCTCTGGCTGCCTATATATACGGTACCTTCTGAGGTCAAGAACTGCATGCGCCAACCTAAGCTAAGCACGCAGCCACGTCCGGTTTGAGGATGGGCAGGACCTGGCAGGAAGAGGAGGCCGATGGCAGTGCTGAGCTTCGAATTCGTCTGGGCGGCCTAGTCGGGCTCGCCACCGCCTCCATGGCCATCACCTTGGCCGTGCGCGAGCCGCCGCCGGGGGTCCACAAGAACGCCTACTTGCTCGCCATCACAGGGCCATTCTTTGCCGGGGTGGCAGAGGTCATGGCCGCCGTCTGGGTCTCGAACAACCCCCGCGCCGCGGGGAGGAAGCTCATGTACGCCTCCGTCGGACCACTCGCCGTCGTCGTCGGTCTCTCGGCGGCTTCACTTATGCTCTGGTAAGTTTGTGGCTCATCGTCCACTGCACGCCTCCGTCGGTCCACTTGTCATCACCGTCGGTGGCCTCTCGGAGCCTTCGCTGAGCCGAGAGGTTCAATCTATGTCTGTGTGTGTTGTCAGCTGCGTGGGTCAAGTCAATAAGCAGCATGCATGATGCGTGTGGCGTCGTTTCCTGTTTCTGGCTTGTCATGTTGTTCACTTGGTTTGGTGTGGCGTATCAGAGTTATTTGACTTGGGGGGTTTGTATAAGGTCGTTTTGTACTCCAGTGTAAAACCTACACCATGTTGCTCTATGCTAAATCTATTCGTCGCGTTGCTGATGTGAATCACATATTCTGTTTTTCCCTTCGTGCTGCTGATCATCACGTTCTCCAAGGCTATGGCCGTTTAATAGTCCTGAGTTATGTTGGGGAAGAAGAAAGAAATGAGATGAATGAGAAAGACGAGGAAGAATATCAACCCCTTCCATGATTTGACGTGTCCACCGTGGAAGTCAAATAGAGAATCTTCAATTATTTCTTTTTTTCCTTAGCAAAAATATTCAATTATTTCTTTTTTCGCTCTTGAACAATGCATAAGGTTGTCAATACTGTATTGCGAAGCTAGCTCTAAGCCTCTCTAATTACTAAACGAAAACGAAAACATTGCCTCCAAATAAAGGAGAGGCAAAAAAACCACAAAAAAAAAACACAGCAAAAGGAAAAAACTGTTTGCAGTTTGGGCCATGCACTTGGGTTGGCTTGTGAGGTTCCTGATCTCTTGGCCCTCCTCATCCTCTCACCTCACTCCCGCTCTCCCATCGGTCGCCGCCCTCTCCCTTTCCAGTTTGCACTCCTCGTCGCGCCTCACGCTCGTCGTGGTGTGGCGACGAACCGAGGGGAGACAACATCTGTGAGGCGGGGAGGAGCGAACTAACGGCTTCCCCTCAATCCTCCTTCCCTGTTCCGAGCTTCAGGCGTGGAGGCCGCGGCGGAGCGGCATCATCTGGTGTCCAGATCCAGGAGAAAGGAATGATCGCAGTTCATGCGGAGAGAGAGAGAGAGAGAGAGAGAGAGAGAGAGAGAGAGAGAGGATAAGGGAGTGGATGGAATAGACAGATGTGGGTTGCATCATGCGGCTGGAGCTGCGAGAGGGCGGGAGAGCCAACGCTTGCATGTCTAGAAAGTAGTTTTTACCTTCGTGTAAAACAAGTGATGAAAAGTCATGCGTTGTGTTGAATCCGACCCGGTGGACTGGTGTGAGATCAGGAGACACTGAGAACAGGAACATAGAAGGAAAGCCAAGTGTAGACAGGCGAGCGGGCACAAGATGAGAGAGAGAGAGAGAGAGAGAGAGAGATAGATATATATATATAGAGAGAGAGAGAGAGGTCTGCCCTAGTTAGCAAGATGTGAAGAAGAAGGAAGCTTCGCGACACGTTTGACCCTGCACCGGGAACTCGATGCGCTCTTTTGGGTAGACATCGCAGAATTGTTCGCTTCACACCGAATACAAACTGAGTTGAATGTGGGTCACTATCGCTATAGACAATCGACACGGATGCTTTTTGATTCATGGCCACCATCTTCCACTTATATATAGGCATGAGAGTGGGGCTTCCTCTCTCATTGTCAAAGCCTACTGCCTCCATGTCCATCGTCTTGGCCATGTGCGAGCTGCCACTAGGGCTCAATAAGAACATCTACTTCCTCTCCTTCTCGGTCATCTTCTTTACCGGGGTGGTAGGGGTCATGGTCACCGTGCCACGGGGAGGAAACTCGCCTATGCCTCAATCGCTCCGCTTGCCATTGCTATTAGCCTCTCGGTGGCTTTGCAGCTCTATGATCACGTTGCCCTTTGGTTACCGAGACACTAGCGTCTTTGGCAGCCTTCACTAGTTGAATTCTTCGGTGCATGGATCTGCACCATCGTCAGGTGCATGTGGTTCAATGAGCAGCATATGTTGTCTCCTATTTCTGGTTTAGTTGGGTGTATGCATCTGTTATTTCGATCCATGAATTGTTTGAAATCGATCGAGTACTCCAGTGTACCACATATGTCATGTTCCAATAAGGTCGCCGAGATGATATGCAGTTTGGTAGTGTTTTATGAATTTTCAAAGATGTGGTGGGAGTAGTCAATGAAAAATCTCCAAATATTTATTTATTTATTTATTTATTTCGGTCACAATAATTTTCTCATCAATGATTTAAACCACAGGGGTTGAGATTGTGCCGAAGGAATAGTTCTTAGTGCAGAACGAAGATGAGAATGAATGCAAGGCAGCAAAACAGAGCAAAAAGGTACATAATGAAACTAGTTTGCCCTGCGCGACGGTTTGCATAAGGCAATGTCGCATGCATGCTTTGGTCCACCATGACTGTCAAACATAGTTGGCACACATGGTGCCCTAGACCGGCCCTGGTGCTCCCCCCAAGTACGCAGGCCAGATTCTCTTGCACGCACACACCAACATCACATCGGCAAGCACAACTATGCAACGCAAATTTGTTTACTAGTGAGCAAAGCTAGCCAGAGGATCAACATTCATCATGTGGTGTTCCTGCTGTGCCACCACTCCCCCTCTAGCAATCGAGCTTATACGTCGTGTAATTCTCAACGTCAACTAATGAACGGATGTATAACTTTCAATTTGGGAAATCCTAAACCTAAAGAGTGTCCCAACACTCGTTTCCCCCCGCTTATGGCAAAGATCTCCAACAAGGATTTAGGGTTCAGGATTGGGGGCTTCGGGTTCCGATGGGGCTCTCTAATCGCCAGGCTTAGAGGGGAGGTGGCAGTGGTGGTGGCCACAAGGGTTAGACAGTGAGGGCGTTGCCATCCATGGGAGGAGGATGGTCGTTGGTTATGCGGTGCCAAGGCGAGGGCTTCACGCCTCGGGGGCTTAGTGCGACAGTGGAAGGCAGCGGTGAATCCGACAACGGGGAGCCATTGGAGATGATGAAGGTGGGTAGGGTGGGGACAGGGACGCAATGAAGAAGTCAAAAAATGAGATGATGATGGTTGGGGAGGGCGGTTGTCAGCATCGAAGCCAATGTCGACGAGTGGCGGAGAGGAGGCACTGCCGGATGTGGAGGTGGTGTGGGTGACACGATGGTTGGGATGACGTTGGAGAAGAAGAGTAACATCCTAGTTTCAGCATATTGATTAATTGCAAATTTCGCTGTAAATTAAAATTTTTTGTGATTAATTAAGCCAACTAAAATTAGGGGGAAATACATATTCAAATGTATTACTTTGGCTAAATATTCCAAAATGCACTACCATAAATTCTAAAATCCTCCATGCATTAATTGAGTCATCTACATTTGGTTTATGATTTTATAGTTTCTTGAGTGAGATTTGAAATTGAATGTCTCTCAATTTCAAATCTATTCTTATATTCTATTCAGCTCAAATTCAGTTGATTCAAATCATCGTCCAAATCTCAGAGCTTTACATCTAATTCATAATTCAAATATTCCTATTTGAACTGATCCTAATCCAAAGTCAAATCCAAATTCAAATCTCTTAATTAATTTAAACCTAAGCCTTCTTTGCTTCTCCTTTTCCCATTTTCATTCGGGCCTAATCCTTTTCTCTCCTTGGGTCGCTTCTCCTTGTTCCCTCTCAGCACGGTCCAGCAAGCCAGCCTAACCGGCCCCGCTCCCTTCTCCCGCGCCTAGGCTGCAATTGCGCTGCCGGCCCAACTTCCTCGTGCGCCGGCCAGCCCACTCGCCTACTCCTGCGCACGAGACCTGGTCATCCATGTGTCGCCCATCTCGCGCTCGTCTGTCTGCGCCTTCTCCCTCTCCTCCAGCGCGACGTCACGCCACCGCGACGGCCAGCGCAATTAATACGCCAGCGACTTTCTCGTCCCCCCCCCCGCGATATCTGTCCGTACTCTCGTTCTCTCTCCTCTCTCTCTGCCCTCAAAACACGCCACCCGAGCGCCTGACGCCGTGTGACTTCCGTGCCCGCGTGAGCGCGTGGCCGGCGTAGCCCGACCTTTCCTTTATGTGTTATTTCCTTTTTATGTGTAAAGATATGTATGTTCTCGCTATTTTAAGTTGAGAAGCTTTAGAGATGCATTCTCATATTTTAGTTATCAATTTTTTCGTGTAAAATTTTTTATCGCATCACAATATTATTGATTCTATATTTATGTAATACGTGTGTGATTACTAATATAGATTAGTTAAACTAAAAAGAGTTGATAGGTACCTTGTGTTAATTAATTTTGCACCCCTAAAGTGAGCTAGGCTATCCGTGACGATTTTCGATCAAAAAGCGCACATGACCTGTCTAGCAGACCTCCCAGAATAGTTTTTCGAGTAGAATTAAGAAGAGCTATGCTAAATAATAGTTTTTAGTCTTAATTATTAGAGTAAAATTTGTGAAAGTGATTCACTGAAATAAATTAGATGTTAAGAGCTAAAAAAGAGTAGATTTATCTTATTTATTTTCCATATATAATTATTTTCTACATAAAATTTATTATAAATATTATTTTTAATCACATAATCATTTCTGTTATAAAATCACTCACTCTAAAATATTTTGTTAAAGAAGCTCACCCAAACAGACCCATATTCTAACACCTCCTCCGTCTTGCCGTCGCATGCGTTCCAATCCTTCCCTCCCTGCCCTTCCCCATCTCCGAATCGATCTCTCCTTCCTCCTACTGACGACTCCTCTCCTGCCGCCCTACCTCGCCATCCTCTCTCGCTCACCTAGGGTTTGGATTTGCAGCTCGCCGCCGTCGACATGGACGACCCGTAAGTACCTCTGCTTCTCCACCTCCCTCTTAGGGTTTCTTCGCCTCACCCTGGTTCCACTCCTGCAGCTACATCGACGAGGACGGGGAGCCGCTCATGGACCCCGACGCGCGGGACCCCTCCCCCGAGCCGCAACCTTACGACGACCTCGAGGACGACCTCGGCGGCGACTGGACCCGCGACCGATCCCCGACCCCCGTCCACGGAGACGACGGCGGGGCGGGGTCCTCCTCCAGGCCCCGGAAGCGCCTCCTTAAGAAGGGCGGGGGCGGGGGAGGCGAGGGTATGCCCGGCGACGACGGGCTGGAGGACTGGGGGTTGGAGGACGCGGACGCGGACGCGGACCCGGACCCGGAGGCCGCGGCGGCGGCGGCGGAGAATAAGAGGAATGGCTCGTCGTCGCTGAGGGACCTCGCGAGGGGCGGGGGCAAGGAGAAGAAGGAGAAGAAGAGGAGGAGGGAGGACGACGGCCGGGAGAGGGACAAGGGGACAGTGAGGGAGAAGAGGGGCTTCGGAGGGAGGGGCTCTGGCGGTGGGGCTGGGCACCAGGATCAGGATGAGGATGGGGAGAGGGAGATCCAGGAGCTCTGGGATACTATTGCCGGCGGTGACTCAGAGGTAAAGACGGTCTCTTGATGCGTTTCGATGTATTTGAGTTGCTTCATTCTAGTGATCGATATGGCTCTTCTAGATGATGAGCAGTGGTTGAATTAGTTTGTGTGTTGGTGTTTCTGGGTCATTCAGTTGCTTTTGGGTTGTTTCTTTTCATAGGGAAATTAAGAGTAATCGTGATGTCTTATTATATCCTCAGATAACATCTTCAAAGTTTTGCAGATAGCATTTTTAAAATGAACTATATAAGCTATGGAGATGTTAAAATGTGGTGCTTGGTTTTATTTGGTCTATGCCATTGGCTTGATTTTGCAAGGAAGGCTTTGGCTTAATGAGATGACTTGGATAGCGTTGTTTAATCTGTTTATGGTATCTTATTTCTGAGTATGACACTTAAGTATAACTGGAACACTGCTCCGTTGGAGAATATCTTATTCTACTTAGATGATATGACAGTTGAAGACTTCTCTTGCTAATACCTTACTGGTGAGATAACTAAGAGCTTGTAGGTCATCAATATGAGTTTGCTTTTGCTCTCAAAGCTTGCATTTATTTTCCCTTTTGGAGAATTGCTTACTCAGGATGGTTATGTGAATATGTTAGGTGCATATCAAGTCAGATCATTGGAATTTATTGGGTGCATTAGATCATTTATTATCATGGCTTCCCTTTGAAACTAGTGTTTTCATGGTCTTGTACAGACTAATGTGCTCTGCTAACATTTTTTTCTCATGGAACAGGATGACCAAGAAGGTGTTAGAAATGTAGATGATGATAATTTCATTGATGATAGTGGGGTTGATCCAGCTGATCGTTATGGCAGTGATAATGATCGACATTCTCCTCGACATTATCCACAGGTATTCATTCTTAAATCGTAATTGCTCAGATGCCCTAGAGCATTATGTTTTTGCATTCTTTAAAGACCTGCTCACACAGGCTTAACAAATGTCTGCTGTCTTATTGTCTTTTGCCCTTGGTTGTATAGCATACTAATGGTTCTGATGGCTGTATTAACCCGTGGATTGTTCACATTCACTATTAAGTAACAGAAGGATGATGTTAGAGATCCATTTCACAGCTTTGCAGTAATTGATAGAATATTTAGGGGCTAAGTCTTAGTTGGCAAAGCCACCTTTCCGTCTTATTAATTATCCAAATCAAAATATGTGCTCTGCACAGGAAAAATAACAAAGAGTTACGTTATCCTCGTTTATCTTTTGGCCTTCGCAACCAGTATGAATTAATTCACTTTACTATAGGCAGAGGAGGGTGAAGAGGATGATGAAATTGAGCGACTCTTCAAGGGTGGTAAGAAGAAGAAGAAGAATGATCGCCCACGTGCAGATATTGGTCTTATAGTGGAACAATTCATTGCTGAGTTTGAGGTAGCAGCTGAAGAGGATGCAAACCTGAATAGGCAATCAAAGCCGGCCATTATTAAACTGATGAAGCTTCCACTGCTCATAGATGTTCTCTCTAAGTAAGATGTTAGGAGATACAACCTTGCCTGTGGTGCCAATTCGTATTGCTATTGGTTTATAGCTGGCAATAATTATTTTCTCGTGCATCACTATTTTGCAGGAAGAATCTTCAGCAGGAATTTCTTGATCATGGGGTGCTCACTCTTCTAAAAAACTGGCTTGAGCCCTTACCTGATGGAAGCTTGCCAAATATGAATATTCGATCTGCTGTGCTGAAACTATTATCTGATGTAGGCATCTTCATGTTCCTTCTTTCCTTTTGTGTTGTGGAACTTCATTTTTCTTGCATAAGAACACAGTTTTCCATGATTTATGTTTTGATTGCCCCTCAGGATCTAATTGCTAATGAAAGCTTTGTGCCTCTTTCACAGTTTCCCATTGACTTGGAACAATATGACAGAAGAGAGCAGCTTAAGAAAAGTGGTCTGGGAAAGGTATACTTTTATTTGGCTCTCTCTGGTACATTGTTTTGCAGATTGCGTGCTATGTGCTAAGTCTATCTCATGATGCATG
This sequence comes from Phragmites australis, assembly GCF_958298935.1. Lineage (NCBI taxonomy): Eukaryota > Viridiplantae > Streptophyta > Magnoliopsida > Poales > Poaceae > Phragmites > Phragmites australis. The sequence continues at coordinate 6,455,964 of NC_084922.1, forward strand.
GTCAGGTTATTATGTTTTTGTCAAAATCTGACGAGGAGACTACTGCGAACAGAAAACTGGCTAAGGAACTGGTTGATAAATGGGTAAGTTCGTTTTCAGTAATCATTTATTTTGCGTGCTTGTTTCCTTTCAAAGATTTTTGGTTGGTATGACTTATTGTTGTAACAAACCAGAGTCGACCAATATTCAACAAGAGCACGAGATTTGAGGATATGAGGAGATATGACGATGAAAGAGCCCCTTACAGGCGACCTCAAATGAAGAAGTGAGTGCATGCACTCTTTGGCGATTCAAAGACCTAATCTCTTGCCATAGTCTTCTTATCTTGGGTATTATGTCTGTACTTGTATACTGATGGGTTATTCTTTTCACGAAGGCCTTCGTCAAGTAGCTCTGGAATGGAATCCAGAGACGATGATCTTGATGCTGACTTCTCTCAGTAAGTCTGACATTGAGTCATATTTGTTTTACCCTTGATTTGTGGCTGCAGGTTTTGTCACCATTGCAAATTGTTGGATTAATATTTGTTATGCATTTAGACGTAGGTCTGGGCAAAGCAGTGCAAGGCAGCATGCTTCTAGGCCAGAAGCCTCGCCTTTGGACTTCGTCATTCGTCCACAGTCCAAAATTGATCCTGAGCATATAAGGGCTCGTGCTAAGCAGGCTGTCCAGGACCAGCGCCGGCTGAAGGTTCTCCTGCCATCTTCAAAACTCTTCAGTTTTATCAGCATATTATAAGCTAGTTCAGATTCTGTCATTCTTGTTAACTGTCAAAGGTGGACCGATAATTTATTGTTCTTGTTGGACATTCAGATGAACAAGAAACTGCAGCAGCTCAAAGCGCCCAAGAAGAAAAACCTTCAGGCGTCGAAGCTCAGCGTGGAAGGCCGAGGGATGATCAAGTACCTGTAGACCATCTAGCATCCACTCTGGTATCCTCAGCCAGCAAATCCCCTGGGCATGATGATTGTGACTGCAGTGGATTGCTGAATCCTACCACCATCTGAGGGCAAATAGCTCGGCTCTCAATAATTGCTTGGATAATCTAGGATTCTTTATCCAAGTATTTTTCCTGCCTGGTAGGGTGCAACAGATGTGCTTCACGACTTGATGATTTGGGCACTATATATATAGCAGAGGTGCACACTACGATTGTGCGTGAAAATAGTGTTTTCCAAGCTGAGTGGTGCCTTTATAGTGTATAAAATGTTTGTTATGTTTACAAATTACAACTGGATACGATCGGGCTGTAAGTTCAGTTGTGTTGAAGTTTCACTCCTTTGTACTTGAAGAACGTTATGTCTTGTTATGACATCAAAACAAAGTGCTACAACAGATTAATTGTTCTTAATGGTTTCTGTATACAAGATTGTAACTCGATATTAATAAATTCTAATGATTCATTTTTTTTATCTTGCTTGTGACTGTAAGCTAGTCGTGCTGAGGCAGCTAAGCAGCTTCTATCCTTGGGTCTAGTTGAGCGTCCTCCTTCTCCTTGTTACTAGAAAGATTTTCGTTGTCTGGGCATGTATTTGATTATTGGTGGTCTTGTTCGGATCTCAGTTACAACACAGTTAACAGTAACAACACAATAAATAATCATACAATAGTGGCCTAGTATTTTGTGCCGTAACTACTGTGGCCATCATATTAATTGGGCGAAAGTATTTATAGTTATACCTTAATCATTCTATTTCACATTATATTAGTATCTCTACTCTCTAAAATATTCTAGGAGTATTATAGCTACTACAATATTACAAGTTGTGTTCTTTTAGGATCTGATACGTGTCTATTAATACACGTCGGCCAGCCCTTCATTGGTGAGATTGACCACCTTTGTGCTTCCCTTTGGTCTCCTCCCGTCGGGTTCTTTGTCTCACAATAGGTGGTCTTGCGCTGCATCTTCGGCGGTTCTCATCCTTTTGGTCAAGGTGTGTGGAACTTAAGGACGAGGTGTGTGGAAATTTGGAACCTTCACTTGTTGCCAGGTGGCTTTTCAGGCTTCATTGATACCTCCAGTGACTCTGGCCTCCGGCCCGTTCGCTTGGCGTTGGTTGTCTCTCCGGTTTTCGTCTCTGCAAGACGATTTTAGAGAACACATTATCATTACCAATTCTTATCTAGTTTTGGTTGTGACTTAGGGTGTGAAGATAAATTGTTATCATTGCTAATTCTTATTCGGGATCAGATCTGTTTGGTTGTGACTTAGGGTGTCAAGCTAAATTTTGAGGACTGCTCTAATTTTGACACAGATCAAATCATATTTTTTACTTGATTTTAGCATTTATCTGATTTTAATCATAACAAATATTTAGTCAGGCTTGTTGGGTTGTTCAACCAAACAACCCCAAGTCGTAAATTGAAAGCAACGTGGTGGCCTGGCTATATTTATTTGTGTTGCGTAGCAGTTAACACACAAGTAATGGCCAATTGGCGAATCAGGTATGCTCGAGGGCCGAGGCATGTTCCGAGTGTTGCGCACTTTCTTTTTTGAGCAAAAGTATCAGGACAAATTTTGACAAATTTCATTCATTTATCGGAAGAAACTGCGCGTTCAAGCGACGTGTCTTCTGCATATTTATTTGCATCGTTACAAATAGTTTTACGAAGTAAATCACTAACGTAGAGATTGGTACAGCTCGATCATGGAACATAACATTTGCTCGGAGAGAAAACGGTCGTGAGAATTCAAATACTCGTGATGGTTTGTTAGCTTGATAACAAAATTGCTCCAAAACTGTTCGTTCAAAAAATTGCTAGTACAAAACTGAGATGATACTTATTAAAATGGACTACCCATATATCTTCCTATTGAATGTTTTTAATCACACTCAACTTTTGTTCCGATTCTTGTTTTCGGACAGCGTTCTCTCACATAAACCGATACATGTTTCGGTTTTTCTTCAGTCGGATTTGTGTCGAGATTTGCTCATCTTTGTTTAATTCAGTACAATGACAGCTCTTTTTTTTTTGAAATATAACAATTGCAGCATTGAGTTTTCATTTGAAATATATGTTTCCCAGCTTTTTAAAATATAACAATGGCAGTTTTTTTAAGTATAACAATTGTGCAACTTTCAGTACAATATTATGTTTTATAACTTAGACCTAATTCTAGTGTGACATATGGTAAAAATTATCATAAAACTTATAATGAAGATAAAGAAAATCATTTGTGATGAAACCAGAAAGGAAATAAATTGCCACATACAACACTATAAATTAGATCTCAACCCTAAATAAATAAGATCAGATCTTATATGATTATTTTCCATGAATATGCTGTCCGTTAAAGTAGGTTGATTTGGAATTGAAATCGTTTGAGTATGTTTTTGGTTCGACCAGCCCAAGGATTTTCCTCGAAGAAGAAAATACTAAAAATAGAGGTCTGGCCTTCTTCTCCCTCCTTTCCTTTCCGAGGCCGCCACCACGTCTTCCTCCTCCTCCCCCTCCCCCTCCCAACCATTTCTCCACGAGGCAACACGCGCCAACGAACCTCCCGAGCCGCAGAATCCCACCCGGCGTGCTCGCATTCCTCGCGCTGTCTCCCAGGCTTCAACCGGTCACGCACCCGCGGCCCTCGCCGCCGCCGGCGCCATGCCGCGGCTGGGCGAGACGGCTGTGGTCCCCATTGACGTGGACGGCGGCGGCGGAGGTGGGGGCCAGGACCGGTCCAAGAGCCCGCGCCACCGGAGCCATGGCCCCGGGCACCACGGCCGCCACGGGCCGCACCACCAGCACCGGAGCCGCCCGCCGCCGCCGCCGCCGCCGGAGTTCCGGCCGTTCCGGCGGTGGTTCCCGTTCCTGGTGCCGCTGTTCATCGCCGCCAACATCGTCCTCTTCGTCCTCACCATGTACATCAACGACTGCCCCGCCCACGCCGAGGCCGCCGGTGCCGCGATAGGGGGATCCGTCGGCGAGAGCGCCACCGCGCAGGGGTGCTGGCTGGCGCCGGAGCTCGGGAGGTTCGCGTTCCAGTCATTCAAGGAGAACCCACTCGTCGGTCCCTCCTCAGCGACGTAAGGCACTATCCAAATCGGTGAAGCAATTGGATCTTTGTGCTGTTGGCTTGGTTTAAATTGCTTTAGATGTATGCATTGTGAGAAATTGTGTAGATTTGATGAAATGTGCTTCCATTATGGCCTTTGTTTGGTCGTTTTAGGCGTCATTGCGGAATGGTTAGATGTTAGTGTGAATTTTGCATTTCTTTTTCTTGAGCTCGTTGATTGGTAGCGCATTGACTTTTTAAATCAAAATAAAAAATCTGATATGGTTGACTTTGGTTTGGATCAGGTGCTGTTTCTTGGGCATGCATGGTTGAATCTTTATGTTTTATCAAAGACTCAAAGTTGCTTGCTTATTGCATATAAAATTGGTGTCCATTAGTGTCACATGTTTGAATCTGATAAATTTGCTCTTGGTACGTCTACGGTGGCTGTTGTGTATCTAACGGTAGGCAGTTTGAGGTTCTGATCTTCACCAGGTCATCTTGTTGTCTATTTTTTATAAAATTTGTGGAAAAGTTTCTTGACCTCCAGAGGCAGGCCTTTCTTTGATTGAAGTCTTTTTAGGCTTGAATTTGTGTTCCTGTTTTTTTTTTTTTTTCAGGCGAGAAACCTTTGCTGTTTGTTATTTTTCTTTGAACAAAAAAGGATCCGCTACAGTTTATCTGTATTGGATTTTATGAATGTTCTAAAGATTGAATTTTGAACGAAATGAGATTGCAGCTGTGGAATACAATATTCCTGATACATTAGACAGCATTTTCATAGAATGAAAGTACTTAAGTTGATTCTATGTAGAAGATCTGAGTAGTCAGCTACTTATTTTCCATCATCTGAATATTATTTTCAATGTGGATAACTCCTTTACCATCTTATTCTTATTAAAGAAAACATTTTTCTTTGTTTTACACTTTTACTTTTATCTAGTCACATTTGAATAACCAGTTGTTGATGAAAACGAGGTATATGCATGATATCCAGTCTAACCTCATTTTTTGGTATAGCAATACCTTATATGTAGCAAGGGTTGAATGGTTTTCTTCCTAAAATCAAATGATTGCTTATTTCCAAATCTTAGACCAGTGAAGAAGCAGATGCAATGTGATGCAAATATACCCTTTTTTTGTGCTCATACTTCTGTTAAACCTTATTATCTGAATCGAATCGATCTTTGTAATTAAAAGGTCCATGGCGATTGCTTTTCAGTGTTGAGAATTCTTTCTGATTAAGATTTTTCTTAATCAACCCCCCCCCCCCCCCCCGGCTTATTGATAAAAATCTTGCTAGGTTGAAGGTTTAACTGACATATGTTTCAATTCCCCAGGCTGTTGAAAATGGGGGCGCTAGAAACCAGTAAAGTTACCAAAGATCACGAAGGCTGGCGCCTCATTACATGCATTTGGTTGCATGCTGGAGTTGTCCACATACTTGCTAATATGTTGAGTCTCCTATTGATTGGAATCAGGCTCGAGAAAGAATTTGGTTTCAGTAAGTGTTGAAATAATTTGTATCGATCTTTTTGTTCTTCATTTTGATGCCTTTACACTGCATATTTTATTTATGGAGTCTGGCAATTCCTTCAAGGCCTCATGATCATATAACTTGACCACTGACCACTGATTGTTTGTTGCAGTGAGGATTGGTACGCTGTATGTGCTCTCTGGGGTTGGTGGTAGCTTGCTGTCTGCTCTGTTTATGGTGTCAAATATATCTGTTGGTGCTTCAGGTGCACTATTTGGACTATTGGGCTCCATGCTGTCAGAGCTGATAACGAATTGGACGATATATGAGAATAAGGTCAACTTTAAAATATATGCAGTATCTTCACAAATTATTCCATATTCCATGTGTCTAATTCTGTTATTGTTTTAAAAAAATCAGTTTGCAGCATTATTGACTCTAGTAATGATCATTGTCATCAACTTAGCTGTTGGGATCCTTCCACACGTTGACAACTTTGCTCACCTCGGTGGATTTATATCAGGGTTATTTCTTGGTTTTGTGCTGCTAATGCGCCCGCAGTTTGGATACATTAACCAAAAGAACTCTCCTCTTGGATTTCCCATGGGCACAACTAAACGGAAGTTCAAGACATATCAAATCATACTTTGGGTTATCGCTACAGTGATATTAATTTCTGGGTAAATATCTTACTGATCAGAAGAAGAACAATACTGATCTATTCAGCCTCTGCATTTCTACTGCTTGTGCTAAATGTTATCGTTGGCAGGTTCACCATTGGCTTGGTGTTGTTACTTAAAGGGTTCAATGCTAGCGAGCACTGTTCTTGGTGCCATTACCTGAGCTGTGTGCCTACTTCAAAGTGGAGCTGCAAAGCACCAAACAACTATTGCATGGTAAGCCTTTCTACACATGATTCTTACTAAATGTACTTCACCTATAATGTCTGACGTGTCAATCACTAGTTCTCATAATTGTTCTTTTAATCTGGTATTATGGATAAATTGTGTTCAATGGAAAACCTTAATGAGTATATCAACACAGGGTATGCATGGATGTGTGCTCTTGAGCATTTTTCACTTTATAGAAGTTAGATAAATTCATAAAAACCATCAGAATTTCGACCGATATTGAAAATGTTGCTTTGATTGGTTTCCAATTGTTTTGCCATTAGCAATTTTGCAGTTGCATCGTTTTCATTCCTATAAGCATTACTAGAACTTTTGCTTATCAGATATTATTTATCTTTCAATATGGCTGGCATGTTATCGTTGCAGGCATGCTGTGCTTAAATTAATGTTTCATTTTTGCTTTACATCCTCACTGCAAGTTTACTAATACTAAGCTTCTCCTGCAGTCTTCACAGCTTGGAAATCAATTAAACCTGACATGTCAAAGCACTGGAAAGGCAGCAACATATGTTCTCAACAATCCAAACAACACGGAAGCAATTAAAAACCTATGTATTGGCCTTTGCAGTTAATGGTAAATGTATGTACTTTCTGACAAGGAATTGATGCCCAAATATGTATGGAAGAGAGAAGAGAAGCCTAATTTACATCGAGCTTTTCTGGTAATGCTTTTATGTCTTCTATGCTTTTGTTTTGTTGTGCATGCTGTGTATTCTGAATGTCAGTTGACAGTTATAAAGATTAATTTGAGGCAGGTTTCTGAAATATCAATTGAACACTTGCCTTATACCATTATGACGATACAAAGGTGTCAAGCTTAAATGTTTATCAAGAGAAGGAAGGCTTGGTGAATCTCTTCAATTCTCCATAAAAAAAAAAGAATAATAAGAGTATGTGTAGTTGTGTTACCATATCTAGATTGTTATCCCGAATATTAGCTACAGAAAGGGAGATGGGGGCAACCATGGAAAACATATTAGGATTTAGGACTAAGGAGTTTATCCTGGTCAAATAAAATTGTCGCCATATATTATACTAAAGATGATTATACCAGGACCCTAGACAAGTGTCGACTCATGTATGCTATCTAAGTCCTATTCTGCTCATATGTGTATCTAGGTTAGCATTCCTCTTCATACTTCTCTTCCACTTTTCACACGGATATCTTAGTATTTTGTTACAGACTTGTTATGTTTGTTTTGCACTACTTTGGATGGTCATAGGATGTAAATGTTACAGAAGTTGATGGAAGGATACAAGTAAAGAAAAAACAAAGAAATATCAAATGAAACTTGAATGCTGTCACTGGATCCATTTTATATCCCTGGTTCCCTGCTGTTGCCGATCGCTGTTCCTTGATGTCAGAGATGTAATTCTTCCACTTGGATTTTTTCGCCTAACCCATCAATGAGTTCTCAACTGCATGACAGATGTCAGCCCCCGTCACTTAATATAGACTACTTAATTTTTACCATTGTTGTCTATGATTTCCTGTAACCTTTATATAGCATAACTATATATGGACCCTTGTGACTATGCATGTTTATAGAGTTAAGAGATTACGCGCTAAGCACAACATAATGACTATGCTGTGTACGGATACTTTTTGGTAGTAGAAGAAAAAGTAGGTGTAGATTTCCTACTAAGATCTGCCTTTTCCAAATCCTTGGCTATTGCATATGCATCACATAATGTTGCAGGTCTACGTGGTTTCAAGTAGTGTTTAGGGCCTGTTTAGCAGAGCTCCCAGAAAAGCTCCCTGAGCGGAATTAGGGGAAGCTCTGCCAAACAACAGTTTTCAGCTCCCTGAGTAGAATCTGTGGGCGTGATTTCCTGAAATGAATTAGATGTTGGGAGTTAAAAAAAGTAACTTTCCCTAATTCACTTCCCACACACAATCACTTTCTCCATAAAGTTTACTTTAGAGAATCACTTTCATCCATAGAATCACTTTCCTCAAAGAATAACTCTCTCCAGAGAATTTGGATCAGAGAGAGCTCTACCGAACAGGCCTTGTCGGTGATATGGGAACCAGGGGTCCCCGAGTCCCGAGGCCAGGACAGCAGAATGCCACGTGGCGCCATCCCTCGAGAACTATCTCCCCGAGGCCCGAGAAGTACAAGTTCCGGTAGAGGGCGCTCGGGGCCATGAACAGTGGCCCCCAGTACCCGAGTTCCTCGAGGACCCGAGAAGGCAGTTCTAGGAGAGGGCGCTCGGGGCCATGAATAGTGGTCCCCGAGTACCCGAGTTCCCTGAGGACCCGAGAGGACATATCCGGGAGAGGGTGCTCGGGGCTATGAACAGTAGTCCCGAGCACCCAGAGTTCCCCGAGGACATGAGAAGCCCCTTGCCGGTGGACCCCACAAGGGCTCAGCGGTGAGGTGTCAATTGGTGAGAGGCCCGATGCTTCCAACCACTCCCCCCACGCCTGTTGTCAGTCCCTGCCACCGTCGGTCAGGGAAGCGTGGGGGCATTTAATGCGACGGGTCCCATCACACGTCATCCTGCGCGGCTTGGAGATATCGTCGCTGAGCTCGAGGCTTATCGCCTGCCCCCCTGCTGTGTCAGGCCCGCTCTAACCGAGCGGGCATGCGGGGTGGTTCGGCGGTTGCCCGGTGGGCCCCCCTCCTGCAAACGGCTAAAGCCGTGTGTAATGAGCGACAAGACCGGCCAGGGACGCACTTTTCAACCCTTGTAAACGCCGAGCTGCAGCCCATGATAGTTGCTTTCCATTTATGGCTCATAGGGACTCATGTCCTCCTTTCTGGGCACGCCAAGTGTCGTGAATCAGGAACCAGGGGTCCCCGAGTTCCGAGACCAGACCAGCAGTTTGCCACGTGGCGCCCTCCCGCGGGGATCGTCTCCGCGAGGTATGAGAAGACTAAGTCCCAGGAGAGGGTGCTCGGGGCCATGAACAGTGGTCCCCGAGTACCTGAGTTCCCTGATGATCCGCGAAGACTAAGTGTCGGGAAGAAAGTGCTCGGGGCCATGAATAGTGGCCACCGAGCACCCAAGTCCCCCGACGACCAGAAAAGCCGAGTACTGGGAAGGGCGTGCTCGGGGCTACGAACAGTGGCCCCCGAGCACCCGAGTACCCCGAGGACCTAAGGAAGATAGTTCCGGGAGAGAGCGCTCGGGGCCGTGAACAGCGGCCCCCGAGCACTCGGTTCCCCGATGACCAAGAAAGGGCATATCCGGGAGAGAGTGCTCGGGGCTGTGAACAGTGACCCCCGAGCACTCGGTTCCCCGACGGCCTAAGAAGTCCTTCGCTGGTGGCCTCCACAGAGGTCCAGCGGTGAGGTGTTAACCAGTGAAAGGCCTGATGCCGCATTTAAGAGGGCGCGTGGTCTGTCACTTCCAACTGCTCCTGCCACGCTTGGTGTCAGTTCCTGCCACGCTTGGTGTCAGTTCCTGCCACATTCTGGTAGGAGGGCGTGGGGGGCATTTATTGCACAGGTCCCATCCCGCGTCATTTGGCGCGTCTCGAGATAGCATCGCGAGGCCCAGGCGCCCCTCCTGCCGCTTTGCTGTGTCAGGCGTACAAGACCGAACGGGCACGTCGGGCTGCTCGGTGGGCCCTCTCCGCGGCGCCCATTGCAGAACGCCATCATGATGTCCAAGACCGGGCGGGGGCGCGTTTTCAACCCCCCGTCACTTCGTGCAGCAGCCCATGATGGTTGCTTTTCCATTTATGACGCTTTGGAACTCGTGCCCTCTCTTTCGGGGCACGCTACCGCCGGCGAGTATTTAAGAGTAGCCAGTGGACACGGAAACACTCTCCCTCTCCCAGATTCGAACACTGAGAGCCAAGGAATGAGACAGAGGTTCAGTACAAGCACAGAAGCCGAAACCACCGAAGAACAAGGAGCCCGAAGCTCTAGAATAGACGAACATTCTTGTAACCAGCGACATCCCTGAGAGACATTCTCAGTGCATTTATAGCATCCACACAGGAGTAGGGTATTACGCTCAGTGCGGCCTGAACCTGTCTAAAAACCTCCAGTGCATTTACTGCATTCTGCATCCGATCATTCCATTCCACCTGCCATCGCATTTACGCCCATTTATTTCACCCGCAAAACAGATTCAGAATCATCCCGCCGGCCGAATCTCAAAGGGGGTCCCTCCGGATCCCAGCTTTAGGAGTTAACCCTCCGACACCAAGCCTCCTCGACGGTATAAGAAGGGGATGGACACCCTGGAGAAGAACAGGTGGAGGTTAGACAAGACTCAGACAAGCTAACAAGGTTCAAGAAGTCTCAGATCACGACATACGAAGCCGAGCAGAAGCTTAGAGAGATCGACGCTTGAAGACTGAAACTCTAGACTTAGAGAGAAATCCTTGTAACACAAGAGATCCACAGAAAGGCATTTCCAGAGCAATAATTGCATACACACAGGAGTAGGGTATTACGCTCCGTGCGGCCCGAACCTGTCTAAATCCCCCGAGCATTTACTCTCACTAGCATCCGATCATCCGTCCCGCCTGCATCCCACATACTCGCATTTAATTCACGTACGAGGTAGATTCAGAATCATTCCTCGGCCGAATCTCAAAGGGGGTCCTTCAGGATCCCCGCTTGAGGAGTTCATCCTCCGACAGCTGACGCGCCAGGTAGGGGGTTGCATCTCTGAAACCGCCTTGATTTCTGCAGGAAAGATGGCAGGCGGACATCGTCTTCAACGCACCGGCTCCAATTCGAGCGAAAAAGTGGAGCCCATCGCTCAGGAAGCCCCAGTTACTGCTGTTACTCAGCAGCAGCAGCGGTCGGCCCGTACGGTGCTCCCCTTCCTTGGGGACAATGGCGCTGGCTCCAGCAGGGCCGCCGTCGTCGTCGCAAGATCTACATCCGGACAGCGCTGGGCACCGTTACGGCGCAGGCTCGCCTTCAGTGACGCCAGCCCTGGGAGTGCGTTGCTTGCGGCGCAAGCACTCCTCAGGCACCCGCCTGTCTAGACAGCGGGGGAAACCTCAAAAGGTCGTTGGCTGCAGGAGGTGGCCGCCTTGGTGGGCACAGCTCACCGGCAGGTGCTGGCCGAAAGCTCCCGTGCCACCTCCCACCGCAGCGCAATCAAAGCCGGTCCATCCTCGGGTGGCGGCAGAACCGGCCGGGGGGCCTTCAGGCGGAGTGCCGCTCCTCTGGCCACAACAGGAGCTCAGGACCTTCGCTTACACCTCAATGAGCGGAGGGCCGTCGAGGATGCGCGCGTCACTCTCGAGCGTCACCGGGAGTCGCCGCGCGAGGCCGAGGAAGAGGACCAGGCTTCCTCTATGCCGGCCCGCGACCGTCGGGGTTCCTCGGCGCGCCGGCGTTTGCCCCACAAGGGCGCTGCTGGCGCCGCGGGATACGGCACCGGCTGCCGCGCATTCACCAGCGAGCTCCGTCGGGTCAACTGGCCCACGAAGTTTCGGCCAGAACTACCGGAGAAGTACGACGGATCCATCGACCCCGTCGAGTTCCTCCAGATCTACACCACCGCCGTCCAAGCGGCGGGCGGTAATAAAAAGGTTATGGCCAATTACTTTCACGTAGCCTTGAGAGGCTCTGCCCGCTCCTGGTTTATGAACTTACCCCCAGGATCTATTAGTTCCTGGGATTATCTGTGCTACCAATTCGTGGCCAATTTTCAGTGCACTTTCACGCACCCCGGCCTGGAGTGCGACCTCCACGCCGTCAAACAGCAAGAGGGGGAGACGCTGAGGCGCTTCATACAGCGTTTTAGCCAGATCCGCAACACTATCCCGCGGATTACCTCCCATGCCATCATCGTCGCATTCCGGCAGGGCGTCCGCGACGAGCGGATGCTTGAAAAGCTAGGTACGCATGAGGTCAAAACCACCGCGGAGCTCTTCGCGTTGGCCGATAAGTGCGCCAAGGCGGTGGAGGCTCGGGCGTGGCATGTCCCGCGCCCTGAGCAACCCGCCGCCGACAAGGCAGGTCTTTCCCGCTCTGACAGGTGGGAAAAGAAAAAGAGAAAGAAGCTCGACGCTGTCCCTGTTGTGCCGGGGGAGGGCCCTGCCCGTAGACCGGCACGCCGGGTGGCTGTCGCGAGGGCTCCCGCTCCCGCTCCCGCGAGGCCCGAACCGGGAAAGTGGTGTGAGATCCACCAAACTGACTGGCACGACCTCACTGAGTGCCGGTCGTTCAAAGGTCTCGTCCAGCGGCGCCAGAAGGAGCGCGAGGAGCGCCGCAGGGGTGGCGTTGACAAAGCCGTCCTCGAAAACCAAGAGCTCAGGTTCCAAGAGCCCGATCACACCGTCGCTTTCATCGACGGAGGCGCATACACGCCCTCCTCTCGTCGCTGCGTCAAGACAATGCAGCGCGAGATGTGCTCGGTCACCCTGGGCACTGCGGCCGCAAGGCCTCTGAAGTGGTCGGAGACCCCAATCACCTTCAGTCTGGAGGACCACCCTGCGAGTACTGTAGGCTTGGGGCGACTATCTCTGGTGGTGTCCCCCACCATCTGTAATGTGAAGGTCAGTCGAGTGCGGATCGATGGAGGGTGTAGGCCTAAATCTCCTGTCCCAGGAGGCCTTCAAGAAGCTGCAGGTGCCTTCAAGACGCCTAAAGCCATCGCTCCCCTTCTACGGGGTGACACTGGGGCATACATTGCCCCTCGGGCAGGTTGAGCTGCCCGTCACTTTCGGGAGCCGGGACAATTTCCGGACGGAGAACGTCGTCTTCGACGTCGCGGAGGTCCCCCTGCCCTACAACGCCATCATTGGGCGCCCGACGCTCGTCCGGTTCATGGTGGTGACGCGCTACGCCTACCTCACGGTTAAGATGCCGGGCCCCGCGGTCCCATCTCCGCTCCCGCCGAGACCGGCAGCGCCGTCTCCTACGCCGAGCAGTTCTACTCGGCCTTGGTCTCTGCTCGGGCTGAGGTCGAAGGACACCCAGGGGCCTCGGGACCCTCTTCATCCAAACCCCGACTCGCCGCCGACACCTCCATCCCCACGAAGGAGGTCGTGGTGGGCGAAGACTCGTCCCAGGTCATCCGGATCGACAGTGACCTGGGCGACAAATAGGAAAGCGCGCTCGTCGCCTTTCTCCGGGCTAATATCGACGTATTTGCATGGCAGCCGTCCGATATGCCCGGGATCCCTAAGGAGGTGATCGAGCACCACCTTGCTGTGCGACCAGACGCACGGCCGGTGAGGCAGAAGGTCCGGCGGCAGGCGCCCGAGCGCCAGGAGTTCATCCGGGAACAAGTCAGCAAGCTCTTCGACGCTGGCTTCATCCAAGAGGTCCTCCACCCAGAGTGGCTGGCAAATCCAGTCGTCATCCCGAAAGCCAACGGCAAGCTGCGGATGTGTGTCGACTACACCGACCTAAACAAGTCTTGTTCAAAAGATCCTTTTCCTTTACCCTGCATAGACCAGATAGTAGATTACATCGCGGGATGCGATCTTTTGTGTTTTTTAGATGCAAATTCGGGTTATCACCAAATCCGTATGGCCAGACATGACGAAGAAAAAAAACATCTTTTACTACCCGGATGGAGACCTACTGCTACGTGTCAATGCATTTTGGTTTGCACAACGTTGGATCGTCATTCCAGCGGGCCGTGCGCATTACCCTTGATACGCAGGTTAGCCGCAACGTCGAAGCTTATGTCGACGACCTCGTGGTCAAGTCCCGAGACCGCGCCACCCTGCTGGAAGACTTAGCCGAGACTTTCAATAATCTCCGCACTACTCGCCTGAAGCTCAACCCCGAGAAGTGCGTCTTCGGGGTACCCGCGGGCAAGCTCCTCGGTTTCTTGGTTTCCAGCCAAGGAATCGAGGCCAATCCGGAGAAGATCAGGGCCATCGAGCAGATGCGTCCCCCGGCTCGACTCAAGGAGGTCCAGCGTCTCGCTGACTGCATGGCGGCCCTGGGGCGCTTTATCTTCATGCTCGGGGAGCGAGGGCTCCCACTCTTCAAACTGCTGAAGAAGACCGGTCATTTTGACTGGACACCGGAGGCTAAGCAGGCCTTTCAGGACTTGAAGAAGTATCTCACCTCACCGTCCCTATTGGTGGCCCCCTTCGAGGGCGAGCCTTTATTGCTCTATGTCTCGGCCACTACTCAGGTCGTGAGCATGGTACTGGTGGTGGAGCGTGACGAGTGCTCGGGGCAAGGTGCTGGGTCCGAGCTCCCGGCCGCCTCCGAGCAGCCTTCAGGTCTCGGGGCTTCTCTTGACCAGGGAGTCGAGCCCGAGACCCCGGCTCGTCTCGACCAGGGAGTCGAGCCCAAGACCTCGGCCGGCCCCGACCACTGCGCCGAGCTTGGGGGCTGTGACAAGTCCTCGGGCGAGGCTGCTGTCCGGGTCCGCCGCATACAGCGACCGGTGTACTTCGTCAGTGAAGTCCTCCGAGACGCCAAGACAAGATACCCTCAGGCTCAGAAGATGCTTTATGCAGTGCTCATCGCTTCTAGAAAGCTGCGCCACTACTTCAAGCGCACAAGGTCTCGGTGGTAACCACGTACCCACTGGGGCCGATCCTCCGGAACCGAGAAGGCACTGGGCGTATCGTCAAGTGGGCGGTCGAGCTCACAGAATTCGATTTGCACTTCGTCAGTCGCCAGGCAATCAAGAGCCAGGCTCTGTCCGACTTCGTGGCAGAGTGGACGCCGGTCCCCGAGATCGACAATGATGAGATTTCCGCGTACCACGGGCATGATGGGCGGATCCTTAGATGGCGGCGTACGTGGCGGAAGTCAGGAGGCTGGAGAGGCACTTCGACGGCCTGGAGCTACGGCACATACCTCGCCGCGACAACGCTCTGGCCGATGACCTCTCGCGCCTGGCCTCTGCCCGGGCGCTCGTCCCAGCCGGAGCCTTTGAAGAAAGGCTCACACGACCATCCGTCCTGCTTGCCGATCAGGACGAAGGGGAACCCTCGAGCCTAGTTGAGGGAACTGAAAGTGCCTAGAGGGGGGGGGGTGAATAGGCTTTTCTAAAAATTAAAAGTAAAACAGCGGATTAAATCTACCGGATACTCCGGTGAAGGTCGGATACTCCGGTCTGGTCCGGAGTATCCGGTCTAGTCCGGAGTCTCCGGTGTATACAGGAAATCAAGAACAACTACGAATTAAAGCAAGTAGCTAGAATCTATAATTGAAACTAGGTCTACTAGATATTACAGAGCTAAAATAACAATTACTGCTAGTAAGATGATCACTAGGCGGGACAAGTCCGCCTGGGCAGATCGCACGGCCTCCTCCCTTCTGCTTTCCGCCTCCTCCCGAGAAACCACCTGCCGCTCGTGAGCAAGCAGCTCTGCGGCGCGCCTCCTGGACGCCTGGTCGCGCTCGGTCGTGAGCCGCTTCATGCGGCTCGTCGCGGGTCTCCTCCAGCGCCTCCCGCTCCTCAGCCACCTCGCGTATGGATTTCTCGTAGGACGCGCGGGCCGAGGCGATGCGGGTCTCCAGCAGCTTCCGGGCCTCCTCTAGCCAGCCCCTCTCATCGACCAGGGCGGCGTGCTCTTTGTCGAGCTCGGCCCGCTCTGCCCCCACGGCCACTTCGAGCCTCCCGATGATCTCCCAGGCGCTTCCCAGCACCTCGGGGAGGGGTTCTAGGGCCTGGCCAGAAGGTAGCCAGGGGCTGGGTCCCCTGCGAGCCTTCTCTGCAGTGGCGCCTGGGGACCCCGACGGCGGTCACGCCGGCACCGCCCTTGTCGCGACCACCTCCCTGGCGGCCGTTCACTCCTTCCTCGGAGGGCTTGGGGCAAGTTCGGTCGGCGCTTGCTGCTTGGGACCGTCCAGAGCCCTCGGCTCAGGGTCCGTCGGTGCGCTCAGCCCAGGGGCAGGGGCTGGCCTTGGCTGCTCCGGTTGCTTCTGGCCCCCTGCGGAGTCCTTGGGCGGCCTGAAACGAAAATAGGTTAGTAACCAGAAAGGGAGCTTACGTGGTTTTGAGCCCGCGGTACCGCCATCGAGACTCCAGGATCTGAAAATCGGGGCTCTGCGGCTTCGGCCCGGGCTCTGCCCTCCTCTTCAGGGGAGGGCTCTGGCCCTTGGGCCGTTGTGGGCCGGCCCCAGCGGCCGCCCCGGAGCCTGCCTCCGGAGGCTGGTCGGTACGGCCGCCAGCCGTTGCGCCGCCAGCCGAGCTCTGGCCTTCAGGTTGCCGCGCCTTAGATCCGGCCTCCATCCCGGAGTCCGCTCCCGAAGATTGGCCGCCTCGGTCGCCCTCCGTCGCGCCGCCTGCCGTCGGCCGTTGTCGCGGAGGAGACGGCGACGAAGATGAAGATGGCTGAGGGACGTATGCCCGGGGACGCTTCCCCTTGTCGCCTCGGGTCGCCGGCCTGCTGCCTTCGGCAGCGGCGCCCTGCCCTCCGTTGTCATCCACCCCGGGGATGTGTATGGTCCCGCGGTCCCGGCGCCCCGGACGGTCCACCAGACCCTGGGCGTCGAAGGTCGGCATCGACGCCTGCATAGCCGCCCGGCCCGGGTCCGCGCAAAGCGCCAGCTCCTCGCGTGGCAGGACCGCCCGGGCGATGTCGTCGACGCCGGTCACCACCTTCACCATGGTCGCTAGGGCCCCCTCGTCGAGGTCCCCGTCTTCGCCGATGCAGGTCCTCGTCAGGTCGCCCGAATCGGTGTACATCCAGGCGAAGCGGGCACGCTCCCGTAGCGGGGCCAGACGACTTCCTGCCCTCAGCATTCTTTGGGGGTGGGGAGTGCTGGAGGAGATGAGAAGAAAGGTGCGCTACGGGCTGAAGGGCGAGAGCTCCCGGTGCGCAAGAAAGAAGAAGACAGAAGATGGCAATCGCAAGAGTGGCGTGGGGGGCAACGGTTCGTTGCTCCTCTCCTTTTATGTCGTGGGGATTTCAAACGGCACATTTCTCGGCGCAATCTGCGAGACGCATTCCGCTCGATCGGCGCGGTTGCCAGGCGCATCTCCCTCGATTCATGCGGTTGCCAGGCGCACTACCCTTGATCCGCGCTGTTGTCACGCGCGCTTCCCGCCTCGTTATCACTCTCCTTGGAAGTCGGAATGGCACGCGTTCTTTCGGTTTCCCGCCTGGGTCGTACCAAAAGTCTGGGCCGGAAAGACTGCAAAGACCGCAAGATTCTAGCGCCTGAGGACAAGCCACGTGGCACCGATGCTGTGATCGGCCTCAAAGATGTAGGGTCCCATCCGCAGTCTCTGGGCCATCGCCTGCCGATGGGCCCGGGGGCTGCTGTCGGTGACATGGGAACCAGGGGTCCCCGAGTCCCGAGATCAGGACAGCAGAATGGCACGTGGCGCCATCCCTTCGGGACTATCTCCCCGAGGCCCGAGAAGTACAAGTTCCGGGAGAGGGCACTCGGGGCCATAAATAGTGGTTCCCGAGTACCCGAGTTCCCTAAGGACTCGACAAGGCAGTTCCGGGAGAGGACGTTCGGGGCCATGAACAGTGGTCCCCGAGTACCCAAGTTCGTCGAGGACCCGAGAAGGCAGTTCCGGGAGAGGGCGCTCGGGGCCATGAACAGTTGTCCCCGAGTACCCGAGTACCCGAGGACCCGAGAGGACATATCCGGGAGAGGGCGCTCGGGGCTATGAACTGTAGTCCCGAGCACCCAGAGTTCCCCGAGGACTTGAGAAGCCCTTTGCCGGTGGAACCCACAAGGGCTCAGCGGTGAGGTGTCAATTGGTGAGAGGCCCGATGCTGCATTTAAGAGGGAGCGTGGCCTGTCACTTCCAACCACTTCCCCCACGCCTGTTGTCAGTCCTTGCCCCTGCCCGTCAGGGAGGCGTGGGGGCATTTAATGCGATGGGTCCCATCGCACGTCATCCTGCGCGGCCTGGAGATATCGTTGCTGGGCACGAGGCTTATCGCCTGCCCCCCCCCTGCTGTGTTAGGCCCGCTCTGACCGAGCGGGCATGCGGGGTGGTTCGGCGGCTGCCCGGTGGGCCCCCCTCCTGCAAACGGCTAAAGCCCTCCTTTCTGGGCACGCCAAGCCTCCTCGACGGTATAAGAAGGGGATGGACACCCTGGAGAAGAACAGGTGGAGGTTAGACAAGACTCAGACAAGCTAACAAGGTTCAAGAAGTCTCAAATCACGACATACGAAGCCGAGCAGAAGCTTAGAGAGATCGGCGCTTGAAGATCGAAGCTCTAGACTTAGAGAGAAATCCTTGTAACACAAGAGATCCACAGAAAGGCATTTCCAGAGCAATAATTGCATACACACAGGAGTAGGGTATTACGCTCCGTGCGGCCCGAACCTGTCTAAATCCCCCGAGCATTTACTCTCACTAGCATCCGATCATCCGTCCCGCCTGCATCCCACATACTCGCATTTAATTCACGTACGAGGTAGATTCAGAATCATCTCCTGACCGTATATCAAAGGGGGTCTGTCGGTGAAGCAGGAATCAGGGGTCCCCGAATCCCGAGGCTAGGCCAGCAATCCGCCACGTGGTGCCATCCCGCGGAGTCTCCTCCGCGAGGTAAAAAAGATTGAGTCCCGGGAGAGGGCACTCGGGGCCACAGTCAGTGGTTCCTGAGTACCCAAGTTCCCCGATAATCTGCGAAGTCTAACTACCGGGAAGAAAGTGTTCGGGGAGGTATACGGTGGCCCCCGAGCACCCAAGTCCCCCGACGATCAGGAAAGCTAAGTACCGGGAGAAATGTGCCCGGGGCCGCGAGGGGTGGCCCCCTGGGCACCCAAGTATCCCGAGGACCCACTGAAGGAAGTTCCGGGAGAGAGTGCTCGGGGCTGCGTGCAGCAGCCCCCGGGCACTCGGTCCCCAAGGATCCGTACAAGCGTGCCCGGGAGAGAGTTCTCGGGGAGGTAAACAGTACCCCCGAGCACTCGATTCCCCGAGGATCAAGAAAGGGCATTCTTGAGAGAGAGTGCTCGGGGAGGTGAACAGTAACCCCCGAGTACTCGGTACATCGACGACTCAGAGAGCCCCCTGACAGTGGCCCCTGAGCAGGCCCCTCAGCGCCACCTTGTCCAGGTCCCACTCCGCGCCGATCTGGGTCCGGGTGATGTCCTGGGGGCCGGTGTACACCCAGTAGGGCCGGGCCCGCTCCCGCAATGGCGCCAGACGGCGGCGCAGGTAGTCCGCCACCACCATCACCGAAGTAAGCCCGGCCTGGCGCAAGTAGTCGACGCGCTCCAGGACCGGCGCCATCCGTGAGTCCGCCTGCGGCGGCACCTCCCAGGTCATCTCCGGCAGGGTCAGGCGGTCGTGGGGGCTGACGTCGACGTAGAACCAGTCGCGCCGCCAGTCCTCCCATTTGCTCCGCAACACCTGGGGAATGTACTGCTCCCCCAGGCCGTCCCGCAGCCGGAAGTTGCAGCAGCCGGCGACGTCCGCGGTGGAGACGCCCCTCTTCTTCCCGGCCGACTGCAGCACGAAGAAGTGCCAGAAGAGTGCCACCGACGACGGCACCCTCACGAACATCTCGCAGAGGTGGGCGAAGACCGCCAGGATGACGACGGAGTTGGGGCTGAGGTGCACCAACTGGATCCCGAACGTATCAAGGATCTGAAGGAAGAACGTCGAAAATGGCGGCACCAGCCCGGCCGCCACGAAGGAAGCGAAGAGGACGATGCGCCCCGGACGGTCCGTCGCCGGCGTCACCACCGATAGGGATGAAAACGGAACGGGAAAATCCCGTCCCGTTCCGGTACCGTATCCCGTTTTTTCCCGACCGTTTTCGTATTTTCGGATCTTATTCGAAAACGGGACGAAAACGGTATAGGTCTGGCGAAAACGGTACCGAAAACGGTTTGAGCTATTTTCGTCCGTTTTGTTATTTTCCCGTTTTTATACGGGATATTCCCGTTTTCCTCCCGTTTTTCCTTCGCGGGATAAGGCCTGAATACATCAACCCTAGCCCACTAAGGCCCATGTGCTGACGGCCTGTTAGCTAGAAAGAAGCAAGGCAATATATTCTTATTTACTTATTGTTTTATTTAACTTCTCTGTTTCACAGTATATATCTGGTAACCTTTTGCTAACAGATCAATTAGGTGAAGTAACTAGGAAATAATTAATAATTGGGTCATGTTTACCCTTATTAATAGATACTTTAATGGTTAACCACTCATTCTCTCTCACACAGCCTTGGAAGCATGGCCCGTGGTTGGAAAAAATGCAATGGCTACACTTTATTTTGTAGTGGACTTGCATTGCAAAAGGATAATCCCCAAGAAAATGTACATGTACTAAAACAGATGGAGTGTTATCATCACATTATTTTCTGACTTAAGGTCTTAAGGACTCAGCTATGTTGTTCAGATTCAGGCATTGCAAGCCGAAGCACACAGGCCTAACAATCCTCTTTTCTTTTATTAAGAGAAAAGGATATCTTATTCATTATGCTAATAGCATATCTGTGCCTACCTGTATATGATCCCATTGGCAGAAACTCTTATGAATCCAGTGTGCTTACTGGCTTCTGCAAGACTGCAAACCTTGCTCTTTGCGTTGGTGGTGTTGATTTTTCTTTTTAATTAGTTCAGTTGAATTAATCTAAATATCAAGAGATGGATATGATGAATGATGCTGATGAGTGATGAGCTATCGGCTACGTGAAAAAATATTTGTCTATGTGTTTTGCACTTTTGCTATCCTATATTCCTATTAGGCTATTATTGTGACTATGTTGTATCGGTATGTGAATTTATCTATTTGTGACTCATATGTCATTATGTGAACGAACACAGTTGAATGTGGTGTACTAGTGTGACAGTATTCAAACATCTAGTGTATGAAAATTGATCGGTTATGTCCGGTTTGAATTATCGGTTCCCGACCGATACCGACGTGTTTCCGTTCGGATTAATTCGTTTTCGACATCCCGACATTCCCGAGTTCGTACCCGTTTCCGACTTTCCCGTTTTCGATTCCGTTTTCGAGATAAAATATGAAAGTGAAAACGGTTAGAGGATTTTTCCGACCGTTCCCGTCCGTTTTCAACCCTAACCACCGAGGCCCCCCGCTGGCCCTCGGGTACCATCAGCTTCCGCACCTTGTCCGCCGCCTCCTCGTTCACAAGGCGGGACTCCGGCAGCACGCTGTCGGGAGTCCTGTCGTGGCGGCTTCCTCCTGCTCTCGACATCTCGTTAGGGTGGGGGATGATGTGGACGGTGGGGGAAGAGGGGTGCTCTGATCGCCTAAGGAAAGTCTAGGCCTCAGGAGCGCAAAAAAGGCAAAAGCTTGATCGCAAGATGGCGTAAAGAGGGGGGCGGTTCACTCCCCTCCTCCTTTTATACCCCAGGGAAATTCAAACGTCGCCTGCCGCGGCGCGCTCGGCGGGACGGTTTCCTCGGCTAGCGCAACCGCCAGGCGAATCTCCCTCAGGCCGTGCGGGTGTCAGCAGTTGCCAGGCGTATTTTCCTCGATTTGCGCGGTTACCACGCGCACCGCCTGCCTCATTATCACGTGCCTCGGGAGTCGGTTGGATGTGCGTCCGCTTGGCTCCCCGTTGGGCCGTACCAGAGGCCTCGACCAGAAGGGCCACTATCTAAGAGCGCGCCGCGTGGCGTCAGTACTGGCTTCGGCCTCGTTAACGACGAAGGGTCCATCCGCAGTCTCCGGACCATCGCCTGCCAATGGGCCCGGGGGCTGCTGTCGGTGAATCAGGAACCGGGGTCCCCGAATCCCGAGGCCAGGCCAGCAATCCGCCACGTGACGCCATCCCGCGGAGTCTCCTCCGCGAGGTAAAAAAGATTGAGTCCCGGGAGAGGGCGCTCGGGGCCACAGTCAGTGGTCCCCGAGTACCCAAGTTCCCCGATGATCTGCGAAGTCTAAGTACTGGGAAGAAAGTGCTCGGGGAGATATACGGTGGCCCCCGAGCACCCGAGTCCCCCGACGATCAGGAAAGCTAAGTACCGGGAGAAATGTGCCCGGGGCCGCGAGCGGTGGCCCTCTGGGCACCCAAGTATCCCGAGGACCCACTAAAGGAAGTTCCGGGAGATTGTGCTCGGGGCTGCGTGCAGCAGCCCCCGGGCACTCGGTCCCCCGATGATCCGTACAAGCGTGCCCTGGAGAGAGTGCTCGGGGAGGTGAACAGTACCCCCAGCACTCGGTTCCCCAAGGATCAAGAAAGGGCATTCTCGGGAGAGAGTGCTCGGAGAGGTGAACAGTAACCCCGAGCACTCGGTTCCCCGACGACTCAGAGAGCCCCCTGACAGTAGCCCCCGAGGGGCCCCCTGATGAGGTGTTAGCCAGTCAAAGGCCCAAGGCCGCATTTAAAGAGCGCGCGTGGCCTGTCACCCCCAACTGCTCCCGCCACGCTCGGTGTCAGTTCCTGCCACATTCTGGCAGAAGAGCGTGGGGTCATTGAATGCATGGGTCCCATCCCGTGCCATCCGGCCCGTCTCGGGATAACGTTGTAAGGGCCGAGGCGTTCCGTCTGCCGCGCTGCCGTGGTAGGAGAACAAGACAGGACGGGCACGTCGGGCCGCTCTGCGGCTGCCCGGTGGGCCCTCTCCACGGCGCCCGTTGCACTGGGGCGCATTTTCCACCCCCGGTCACTTCGCACAGAGGCCATGATGACGCCCTTTCCATTTATGTTATCTTGGAACTCGTGCCCCCCTTCCGTTCGGGGCACGCTACTGCCGGCGGGTGTTCGGGGCACGCTACTGTCGGCGGGTATTTAAAGTCGCCGGCAGCACGGACAAAGGGAGGGCTTTTAGAAAAAGAGGGTTTTTAGAAAAAGAGAGTTTTAGAGGCTCTGAAGTGAATCAATCGCCCACAAGCTTTGAAATCTCTGAGCAAGCTAAGCAGCGAAGAGAAGAGAAGATCGAGAGCACCCAGAGCCATCAGACACACGCAGACCGAAGAACAAGGAGCCTCAGGCTCTAAGATAGATAAACATTCTTGTAACCAGCAACATCCTTGAGGGACATTCTCAGTGCATTTATAGTATCCATACAGGAGTAGGGTGTTACGCCTCCGTGCGGTCCGAACCTGTCTAAACACCAGCGCATTTACTCCGTTCCGCACTAGATCATTCCACCTCACCGGCCGTCGTATTCATACCTATTTATTTCTCCGGCGAACATATTCAAGATCATCCCCCCGGCCGAATCTTTAAAAAGGAGTCCCTCGGGATCCCCGCGACAGGAGTTAACCCTCCGACAGGGTCCCTCAGGATCCCCGCTTGAGGAGTTCATCTTCCGATAGGCTCTTAATTTGCTCCTTCAACCCCTGACAAAACACGTGACATAATAGTCCTGCAAACTTGTCAATGTAAATTGCAACACTCGCGTGCTGAGTTAATGAGCGAAAAATTTCAACCACATCATGCATGCTGTGCTCGGCAAAACGGTTGCAAACCATTGTACAAAATTGTACCCATCAAGTATGTCTTGCTGACAATCTAAGACCTGACCACCAATGCTCAGCCCTTCCAGAACAATGTAAGGTAGCCATTGAAACCCACATGCCAGCTGGTACAGCATCTAGATCAAAGTACTTCTCACATTGTCTAGTCCAACCCACAGGATTTTCTCCACAAATACTGAAGGACTGTTCAGGTTGCTTTTGTTGCCATTTGTCAGTGTTGACAGTTTGTGTCATTTTCCCATTATCATAAGTTCAAGCATGAGGTGGAATATATCTAGAGTGGTATGATTGTCTTGGTATGGAACTATGATGCATTTGAGGAATGCGACCACCAGCAACTTCAGGGAGTGGAGATCTCAACTCAATGCCAGTAGGAACTTCAGTATAGACATAACCAAGGGGTGGGTTAGGGTGTGGTAATTTGGTACCTTCTGCTTGATTAATTCCATCAACATCATGTTTCCCTGCCATCTCTGCAGCCAAAATCTTGCTTATATCTCTCTCTTGTTCGATCTCAATGTGCTTGGTAGCTTCCAAATCTCCAGCTTCTCTAGCTGGCACTTGTGTCTGGAACAAGTGGCTTCTTCGTCAGTTGTAACAGCATTTCTTGGATTGAACCAAGCTGATCTTGCATATGCCCCAGATGGATTTCTACATTCCCCACTCTGGACTTAAGATCTAGGACCTCATCCTGGAAAGCCTCCACAAAGCCAGTACTCGATCCATCTCCCAAGTTCACCAACTCATCAGAACTAGTGATACCTGATAGGGAAGAAGATGCTGCTGCTGCGTCCACTGCCACGTTATGCGCTGCCTTGGTAGCGCGTGTCATCTCAATCGATCTGGGCGATTCAGTTTGGGTCAAATCGCCCCCCCCCCCCTCCCCCCAAATACAGATCGCCCAACAATTCTACCGCCATCCAAGTTGGGAGATCGACTCGGGGATTTTACACTCGAAACTCAAACAAGTCAAGAAACCCTCATCCGAATCCAACTTGCCTCCGTCACAATGTCAGTTCCAATTCGATCTCAGCTCTTGGAATTTTACACCTGAACTAGTCAGGAAACCCTCGCTGACGAACGAATTCACTGCTAATTTTCCAAGGAGCGTAAAGCTCTGATAACAATTTGTCAAACCCGGAGGGATTCAACAAGAAATCGAAGCAACAAAGAGTAATTGGAAGGAAATTTGTTGCTACTTTACTGAGGAACTCTATGAACAAGTAGTTCATTGCATCGTTTTTGGAATACATTCCCCTTTCCAGGGCTGCTGCTAATATAGTCCAAATCGAATTACAGCTACTGCTTAACCAAAGAACGGTAAAAGCTACTATTACTCATCCGATAACGGTAACAGTGACAGCTTTAGCTAATCGCCGCTGAGTCGTTGAAAACCGTTGATCTTGATGAGGTGGTAAAGAAGCACAGGAGCCCTTCGATCTTCATAATTTGGACGAACCGATACATTGACTTAGTCAGGTTTATGACACCGTAGCACAAGTAAGGGGAAAATAATCAATTAATGAAAGACCTTCAATGGTGTCAGGGCGACCGTAATTGCATTGCAGGCATTGTCGCCGTACTCGGTCCACAACTGTCTCAATTTTGGATCACCTTCATCCACAACGTCCTGAAATCATCCACATGCAAGACCTTTAATCAATGGCTCTTGAAACAAAATTGATAAGATGCAACTGCACCCTGCAGGTATGATGTACAGAGATTGGATAAATACCTTGTCTTCTCCATCGACCTGAATAGTTGTAAATGGATGCCAGGATGTCTTGTTTAGTTCCTCCTGCCAACTGGAGACCAACCTTGCAGCTTTGCCCTCTGGATTGTCATCCCTGTATTTCCTCTTGCATGCATGGAGAAAAGGCTTTTCATCCTCTTGATCCCAATAACAACACACCCGCCGCTCATCATGCTCTCCAAATCCTGAGCGTTGTGATCATTCCGTGGAGGAAAGCTTTTATAAATAACATATAAGTAATACAGAGGGCAATGAGGATTTGTTGAAAACAAATTCAACAAAGGGTTGTTTACCTGAATCAATTCTTGCTGATTCTCTTGAAGCTCATCTCTGTTCTGCCAATGTCTTTTTGTTAGGTCAACAAATGATTTTTTTTTAACCTTTCGTGTTCTTGGTCTAGACACATTTTCAATGTTGTCATTAATTTATAAAGATGTTGACATTCATCCTTTCTTAGGTTTTCCCCCTGACTGTAGTATCATGTTCAGCTGACATATTGCAGACTATTGTGCTTCCTTTTGCTCCAGCTGCTTCTCAAGTTGAATTACTTTTGCGTAAATGGCTCCATCTCTTCCTAAAATGCATACACATATGTATTCGTATGAATTGGTTGGTCATTTGTGAAACAGTTGATGCAAATGATCTTGTTAACTGTCTTATCCAAATACAAAAGAAGAAACCTTATGTTTTCATGAAGCATTTGAGCATGGTCACTCGCCTTGTCTCTATCTTCCATCCCCAATGAATTGATCTCGAAAACAATCTGATTGGGTCATTGCATCAGAAACAGCATCAGCCAAAATGAAGTAATTGAAAAGGTTAGATCAGGATGGACAAAGCACAGAAAATGGAACACATTTCACGAGAGGCATATCCGGTTATGAATATACCAATGATCCATGTTGAATTGTAATTGAAATCATGTTAAACTGAAGCTTCCTGACCTCGAGGAGAATTCTGCCAATATTAGCCTCGGGTGACTACTTGTGGTGTAATGAGGGAACTAAAAGAAATGTTAATGCTGCATCATAAGTTCCTAACACCTGGGAGTAAAGGAGATGTCAACTGCTGCTATTTCTATTTTCATTTGCTCGGTAAACTTAGGCTGTCCATGATCAATATAAGAAAGATCACATACAGCAATGCAATTAACCATGAGAAAGGTGGTTCTATCATATGGAATTGAAAATTGTATTTTTCAGGCTTCTCCAGCTGAAGGCTTGCTGCTACTTTTCATCAACTGCTGACACAGTGACACTAGTTTGCAAGGTAAAATCGATATTTCTGTAGTGAACAGCTCTTGACAGCTTCTATCACTACAGCATGTAGTCAGTGCAGACACATGTATGCGCATGTAAACTGCTGATCCATACAGAAATCCAGATAAGATGAGTATGCAGTTTGGTTCTGTCATTCTTCAGCTCCTGGATTCTTTCGACCCTTGGCTCAATCTCGCTCCTAATTGCATCGAGCTCTACCCTGAGCTTCTCATTCTTCTCATGGATGCCATGATCCATCTCTTGTATGATATTTTCAGCTAAGTTTCTTAGCTCTGATACGAATCAAAGAAACATTGCATTATCAGATTACAACAAAAGTCATCTATCATCATTCCATGAAATTACTTAAGAAAAGGCGGAAATGGGCAATGTACCACAGGCAAAGCCATATGTTCTGACAATGACAAGGTTTGATCCTCTATATCATTAACACAATCAATGGTATTTTGGTAAAATACTATTGATGGTATGGGAACAGTTCTTTTTGTCTACACTTTACTACTTAAAAAATACATAATGTTTTCCACACTAAGCAGTACATCCTGTCACCCCTCTCTCGAGCTCTGATAGTGGGTCCTCACCTCTTCTCGAGTCTTGCCCCCCCCCCCAAGGTTTCGATCTCAACCCCATAGCCTTTTTCTCCTGCCTTGCTCCGTGCCACCTTGCTGCCCTCGCCCAACCGCGTCGTCCTTCCTCGTCATCTGCCGCTGACCCCAACCTCAAGCGCACCTACCCCAACGTCGCCGTCGGAACCAGAACAAAAACAACAAATCCAATCTGCCCAGCCTCGACCCGATCGATCCCCGCAAAACCCTAGCCTCATCCCCTCCCTCGCCACCTCTACAATCTCATCCGTGAGCACCGTCGCCGCCTCAACGCAGATCGGGGGAACTCACGAGCGAGCGAGCGCAACAGTTTCAGGACAAAGATTAGATTTGTAGTGGAGGGATGACGGGGGGAGGGAGCAGGTTAGCCGACGCGATGGAGCAGCTAAAGATTAGCAGCGGCAACATCTTTGTGACGCTCGAGACGCTCAAGAAGAATAAGAAGCCGCCCTCGGCAGTGGACAAGGGAGGCAAGGCGGCGAGGGAGCAGGAGGCGCCAAAGCCGGAGGTGTTCTGGGTGCCTGCACCGCTCATCACCAAGTCCTGGGGGACCACCACGACGCTGACTTCACCAAGGACCGTGCCGCCCTGCCCTGGAAGAGGTTCGTCTCGCTTCTCACACTGCTCGCTTGCACCCCTTTGTACTGCATGTTTGTGTGTTGTGTTGTATGAATAGCTGAATCACGATTTGTTATGACAATGCTTCGCCTTTTGGTCTATGTATGTGTTTTTGCATGCTTCTTGATTATTTAGCATGAGAGTGACGGTGCATCAAGTGGCATCGGAAACATTATAGCTGAGGAATTTCGCTGCAAGCGCCAATTTTAGGATGCTTGGGTGGTTTTGTGGACAAAGTTTGCGTAGTGCTTGATAGGTATTTATCCTGAATTTATTAATTCAAACCAATTACATCTTCTTGCAATATTATTTATGTGGCTCTTAATTAAGTTGCCATACTAGACTTACACCATTTGATGTAACCGTCTATTAAGCCAGTGCTATATCTGGTGGTTTAATTATACGGTTGTAACCAGCATCTCGTAAGTCATCTTCGATGGTAGCGTTAATGGATGAAATCCCGATCCCACTAATGGCGCACTGAAAGGACAATGATGTCACCTAGAGTAGGGTGAATAGGTGATTTAACAAAACTTCGACCCATTTTTCTATTTGGTTTAAACTTGCAGCGGAAATAAACTAATAGATTTTTCACAAGAGAAAAAACTAAATGCTAAGCTCAACTAGTGCACAATCACCATAATTAGGTATGAATGTTACAATCCTAGGGTGTGACAAAGATTATTCAAATCTAGCAAGATAACTCTAATCTGAAATTACTGTTCATCGAAAGTTCCGATATTATTCATCGTAAGTTCTAATTTTACTGTTCATCGGATGTTCCAATTCCCAAAATCGAAAGTTCCGATCAGTTCAAAACAACATATTTCAGAATCACAAAATTAACTCTATGCACATACAAGCATGGATATCAAAGTAAAGTACAAAAGTAAGTAAATATGAAGATAAATGATTTGTTATCGAAGTTCAAATATCCACTGATATCGTACGTTTTCGTTGAGGAAGCTCAGTCACACTTGAGCCGGGTCTCTTTCAACCACTTTCCTCATCAAGCTCGATCACACTTGAGCTTGGCCTCCACTATTGTCAACTCTTCCTCCACTCCGGAGATGATGAGTTCTGCAATCACTTTCGAGCCTCCTTACAATCTTCACCTGAGCAGATCGCAAGCAATCCACCACCGAGCCGTCTACGAGACGATGGTCTCCAAGAGTAACAAACTCTCAAATTCGCACACGATCAATATCGAGTGCTCAAACACACGCAACCAATGCGACAACTGTGGGCTACCAAAGCACCACACCCCTTACACACCTCTCTCTCTATTCACTAAGCCACCAAGTCTTGATTTTCACCAAATCTTGTTAGAGAGGGAATAGGAGCACTCAAGGTGGAACATCAAATTCAAAACACCTCACAAAAGCAGCACAAAGCCCTCCAAGCAACCAACCCCACGAAATGAGGCTAAGGGGTATAAATACCCCTACTCTGAAAAACTAGCCGTTGGACTCAGACTGCACATATTGGAACTTCCTATCCCCCTAATTGGAACTTCCGATCCCATGCCCCAATGGTTCAAAAACTAGTCGTTACAGCCTTTTTCAGGCACACAACGAATGTTCCGATATCCACATCGGAACTTCCGATCAGTTTAAAACAACAGATTTGAACTACACGGATCAATCTATATCTGGGGAAAAAAAATCACACATCGGAACTTCCGATTACCAAATCAGAACTTCCGATTAAACCTTTATCTAAACCTAAGAGCCCCGACACTTCTGAACATGGGACAATCCGACTCATATCGAAACTTCCGATTCAAACAACAACTTCCTGAGAGCTTGAAATGTTAAGACACCGGATATTCCGACTGACATCGGAACTTCCGATTCTAGGATCGGAACTTCCGATTCTAGCACAATAGACCCTCGAAAAACGACGATAACT
Source organism: Phragmites australis (assembly GCF_958298935.1). Taxonomy (NCBI): domain Eukaryota; kingdom Viridiplantae; phylum Streptophyta; class Magnoliopsida; order Poales; family Poaceae; genus Phragmites; species Phragmites australis. The sequence continues at coordinate 6,485,787 of NC_084922.1, forward strand.
TTTTACTCTGATGTACGATTTTGGACTCTACGGAAAGCTTATTTAGAGGGTTACACATCCCTATTGAATTCATGATCTTAAACACATTTGATCAAAGTAGGAACACTCTGAAACCCGATTTGAACACTTCCACACTTTCGACACCGGACTCATAAAGTGAACTCTCAACACAAACTCATCCCACACTAAGCACATGGTTTGAGCACTCGACACAACAATCGAGCAATACTTTCGGCAATCCCTCTTGATAGTACGGTTATCGATCCTATAACCCGGTCTCCCTTCAAACTCCTTGAGACCGGCAAAATAAAAAACCAATTCTAGTTATACATTTGCCTTGAGCAATCCCGTGGACTTGACGAACACATCATCCTAGTCCTGACTCTTCTCATAGCTCTTCAAGGCTTGCCATCTACTCTTCACTTAAGCTTGATGACGATGTTCATCCTCGCTTCTCTTTTTTATCTTCTCTTGATCTTCCGGAAGCTTGATGAAGTTCATTTTATTGCTTCTCATGCACCAAATGTGGAAAACTTCTCTTTTCACACCATCTTCCTCCGGTTCACCTCAAAGCTATGAACCTCAAGCATCAAGCACACAAATTTTTCACTAAGCTTGTCTTTATCTTGCTCTTCCAATTCGGCATATCGAATATCTCAATTCAACTCATGCCTTCTTATGGAATCTAACCCTAACTCACACTCAAGCACAATGCACATGAGTTAGTCCATAACACATAATTGACAATCTCATACCTTTAGTCACTTAATCTCCATAAGTGACTTTACCTTCATGCTCCTCCTTCTCATGAGCATCACTAAAAGCTCAATGATATCGATGTTTCTTTTGATCTCATGACATTCCTTAATGAATTCATGCTTCATTACTTATGTATTTCATATGAAATAACCTACTAACAATTCTCAACATAATTGTTAGTCCATAAGTATTATCATAAACTTACCCGAACATCACCTAGAGCTCATTCATCTTGATATATATTTCTCCTCCATGCATCACCTATAGAACAACCTACTAATAATTATCAACAATATTGTTGGTCCATATGTATTGTCATTAATTATCAAAATCATACTTAATGGCTAGATGCACTTTCACGCACAGGTATAGGTAGTTTCAATTCAGATCTACATTGTTGCGATTTTATTTGGCACACATGATCTTGACGTGTATTCAATCAGAAGTGAATGATGGTTCTGGATGTAGTTCCCTGGAGTGTGATGGAGGGCGAACAAGCAGTACATCAAGCATTGAATGTGGTGATCTCATGTGGGCATTCAGTTCGTCAGACATGGGAAATGGAGATCTGGAGGGCGAACAAGTAGTACATCAAGCATTGATGTGGTGATCTCATGTGGGTATTCAATTCGTCAAACATAGGAAGTGAAGCTCTGCAGCGGCCATTCGGTTTGTCAAGCACCGAAAGTGCAGATCTTTAGTAGCCATTCGGTTCATCAAGTATATGAAGTGGAGATCTGCATCGGCCATTCAGTTCACTAGCACAGAAGGTGAAGAGCACAAAGAAGACTCCAAGAGTGCCATGTAGGAAAACACCATGGAGCACATCTAAGGACAAGTCACTTCTAGAGGAGAAACTAACTCAGGATGGAAGCAGAGGTACGCATACTTGGATTGATTCACTTGATATTGAAGAATTGACAGGAAAACATCCTTGCACTTTTTACTAACTCACCATCCTTCCCTCTTCCTAAATCAACATGTTGCTTGCAATTATTTATGATCTATTTGTCTTTCTCAAACCTTAAACATGCAATCTTGAGTGCTATATCAACTATCACCAATTATAGCTATCTAAACTCACATTATGAGCAGAATAAATATTAAAAAAAATGAATTTTTGTGATTGCAACCTAAAGTTACTAGTGCAGAAACACATACATCACCATATTTTGTAAGTTGGCTTGCTTCCTGCAAAAAATAAATTCATATTATGGATAAAATTTTAGAACCGTTGCAACGCTGCTCTCCTCCACCCTGTGCATCACCCTAACCATCTCGTCGTACTTGGCCTCCAAGAACCTGGCCCTCCTCTCGTATTCGCCGGCCACGGCGCCGAGGCTGGCGGCGACGTTCGCCTCGACCCTCTCGACGTCCTCCACGCTCCTCGCCGCCGCACCGGCCTCCCTCAGGAACCTCTCGACCGGGCCGTCGCCGAGCAGGTCTTCCTCCCCAGCCGAACACGCCACCCGCGCCCGCGTCCTCTGGGTGCTGCCACTACCAGTCCCTCCTCCAGGCGCCGGCGAAGTGGACGGCGAGCGACATGGCGTCCCGGAGGCCTGCCCAGCTCGATCTTGCCGAAGTGGAGCAGCAAGAAGTGTTGGTGGTGCTGGTGGTTGGCTGGCTCCTCTTGGGCGAGGGTACTCGTAGTGTCACCGTCGGTAGTGGTCACGGCCAGACGAGGAGCTTGCCGTCGTTGTCCGCAGCGGCGTTGTCCATTAGCATGTCGTCACTTGACATGGAAGCCTTTTGGTTTCTGTGGTTTCAGTCTAGTGTTTCTCCCTGCCTTCCAAACGCGAGAGGAACAAGACACGTATGTCACCACGAGATTATGACAAGACGATAATTTCTTTATAGTGCATGTGTCACACACATTTACCACATAAAATATGCCCAAGTTGAAATCTGACGGATGGCTGCTAAACCGTTCAAACTTGAAACAGAGAATTTCCAAGTAGACGGTCGTAGAGAATTTCCAAGTCTTCGTGTACGTACCTACTACTGCTGATCGCCGATCGGTGCTGCTGGCTGACACGCAGGCTCTTTTTTTTTTTTGGGGGCGAGTGAAACATCAGAGTCCGTACACACGCACAGTCTATGATCGGTGACTCTATCCATTTCGGATTTTTTTTTTTAATCGAGAGATATCTTGCGTTCGTCCTATTTCGATGGGTCGGTAAATGGGCCGGGTGATATGCTATAATGGGCCCAATATAGGTCCTAGCTTTGGGTACCACCAGGCCCAGATTGCACCGGCTAGCCAGAAGCCGGCCCAGATCCCATTCTAAGCGGGCTGGAATTATATATATATATAACGGGCGACAATAAAATCTCGCCGGTTGAACGAGTGATTCTCGCTCGTTCAGCGGACGAGACCTTCCTCTTGCCCGTTGAACGGTTGAGGCCTTCGTATATTTAGTTTTTTTAATAGAATTTGTATTCGATAAATTAAAAAATATTGAACATTAATTTTTTCAATTTTTAGTTGGTGTAAAAGAGAGTGAAAATATTTATAAAAAATAATTTTATAAAAATACAAAATCTAATTTATCAAATAATAATAGATATAAAATATAAATATCATATAAGCCGGCAGTCCGAACCAAGTCGGGGCGAGAAAACCGAAAGGGCAGCAAGGGCAAAGCTGGAAGGTGAGTCGACGAGGCAGGGAGGGTCGTACATGGTATCACATTTATCTATATCTAAATATTTTTAGATTCAAATTATAGACATAATATATCGAGAGGTTGTTTCTTATCGTGTATTTTTTTTATCTCTCCTTTAAAATAGCTATAAACATTGTGCTGCGATCCGAAAAGGTAGCAAGGGCAGCTGGAAAGTGGAATCGACGAGGTGATCCGGCTGCGCACGCGATCCGCCGCCGCTTCGCCGCCCGTTGGTCTTGACGTCTTGTGCCCAAGGGATGGATGCCACAGGCGCCCACAAGATCACCGTGGGGATCCTCTGCGCCTACGTTCCATGTGCGCGGAGCACAAGCAGGGAATTGGTCCAAGGATGCAATCCAAGGTTTGTTCCCGGAAAAAAGTCAGCTTATGTTTTGCGCCACGCTTGCCCACTGAACCACAAAATGGCATCAACGGAAGAACAGTTACATTTTTTAACATGTTAAATCACAACAATGCGCCATGATAGTTTAGTTTTGGAGGCCGTTAATGAACAATCCATCTTTTCTCTCACGTCCGACATTCTCCTTTATCATCTACACCACTTCACCGCTGCCCTCGGCCTGTTGCTCCTTCACTTGTCATAGCCATCAGCGTCTTCACCGGCGTCATGGCTACCTCACGACACCACTACCCCCACTTCGCCCGTCGTGCGACCCACCGCCACTATTCCCTATCCTTCGCTAACCTAGTCACCATGACACTCATGCCCCGATCTAGCCTACTACCTGCAGATAGCAGCTCGCCTCGTTGCCCCATCGACACGGCGTTTAAGGGTGGCAACTGGGCGAGTCGGGTTGGGCCCTGTGGGTTTCAGACCCAACAGGGATGGGTTTGGGTGCAAAATTCGCCCCATCAAGCTATCGGGTCGGGGCCCTGACCCGAATCGGGTTTGGGGCCAAGGCTATAGTTGCCCCCACGGGTGCCCCAACGGGCCCCTAAACAAGCCAGTCAGGCCACGACCAACATCCATGGCCTACGATCTTAACATTGCGACTGGCAGCGATAAAATAGGACACGTGCCTTCGTTGTCCGCTGTGCCTCTTGAGCTCTTGGCGCTACGCCTAGCGCCTCCACTGTCCGCTCAGCCTCCCGACGTCGTGCCTCCTCCGCGCCTCTGCTCCGCCTCACGTCTCCTCCCTCTTCCATGCATCCTCCACGCCTTCGCTCCGCCTCCTATTCGACGAGGCGGCGTAGGAGGCCGCCGGATCCCGTGCCCGTTTGAGGTGGTCGCCAGATCCCGCGCTCATGCGACATGCCGACGGAGGAGGCCGCTAGATCCTGCACCCGTTCGACGCGCCGTTGGAGGTAGCCGTCAGATCCCACGCCTGTGCGACACACCAGTGGATGAGGCCTATAAGGAACCGTCCAAACAATATTCTAATTAATCATTAAATTAATCATTTACTTATTCACGACTTTAATGATTAATCAGAATACTGCTCCGGTAGTCCCGACATGTGTTTTATGCTCAATATTGGAACATATAACTCTTCAACATATCACAGCACAACAAAGCTTAACAAAGAGCGAATAATTAAATTATATTACAAGTTCTTAAGCATCCATAATTTCTTACAATTTATAGTAAAAGAGAGTTAGTAGGAGACTGAAACTAATCAACTAAGAGAACAGAGAGCTATGCAACGGAAGCTAAAGCTATAAACAACAAAAGGAGAATGAAGTCATATGCCCTTAGGCTCCATCACAAAAGTATAACCTCCGAGTAGTTACCTACTCATGCCTACCACCACCTTCAACGGGCGTGAAATAGCCAAAGAACAGCTCCTTACTATCCAAAGACCATTAGGTGGTTGCCTGATGCTATCCACATAGAATTCATAAAATCCGTGTGGCTCAGTGTCACCTTCAACCACACTCGCATCACGCTCTGGATCCTCGTTCACTAAAGAAGAACACGTGCAATAATGAGTATGTATGAAGTGCAATAATGTATACTACAATATGTATAACAACAAGCTAAAAGTAAAAGACATGCAAAAATAATAGTAAATCTTATGATCTAAACGATTTTGAAAAGCTAATAGGAGTCTAGAGACTCTGGGTCAAACTCGGAACCTCCGGGTTGTACTCCGGGCAGAGTTCTCGGTTAGCCATTTTTGAATTAACTTGAAAGGTCTGGGCTGAGTCCGAAACCTCCAGGTTAGGCCAGAATGTCCGGTTGAGGCTCCGAGCGAGGGTTATCTGCTAAATCTAAATTGAATTAACCTGAACCCTCCGGGTTTAACCCAAACTATTCGGGTTGGGCAGACTTGGACTTCTCGATGAACTTCCTTGATTGATTTAATTCACATGTTAAATCCATTCTACCTAAACATTGATATACACTACACAAAAGGTTCTATGCTCAAATTGCACCATAAACCCTAACGATTTTTTGAGCATAATTCATCAGAATGTTCCAGATCTACATGGAACATTCGGACAATACCAGACTATTCAGGTTGTCCAGAGAGGTTGCTTCGAGGAGGAAAATTCGACCGATTTGATTTGCGAGCCTCTCCAAACCAAAGGAAAATATATTTGAGATAGTTCATAGAGTTTAGAACGAACTCACCAATCTAGCAACACGATTACTAGCACAAATCTCATCTGAATCATCTCTTTTTCTCAAAATCCTAAGAACTCGAGAACTCCGTAAACTTAGCTACAAACTCAAAATCGACCCATCAATTCACGCATTCTTACCGAGGACGTCAAGAACGGCTCGAATCTTGTGGGAAAATGCAAATAAATTGGATGGATGAGAAACTTATGGGCTAATGATCGCGTGAATACTACATACATACGTACCTCGATTCGGCTTCTAGAGGGAGAAATCGAGCGAGAAAGAGAGAGGGTTTGAGAGGGAGGGGGATGCTTTAGCTACACGGTGGGAGGGAGAGAGAGTTGGGAGAGTGAGGGAGAGAGAGAAAGTTGGTGAGGATGCTGCCCAAGGGAGAGAGGGAGTGGTTGGTCCACCAGTTGGGGCCCACATTCTAGAGAAAGAAGCATGTTTCTATAGTGAATTTATTTTTTTCTCTTCCGAATTTCTTTCTTTATCCAATTGACTCAAAACAAGATACTCTGGTGCTCCAAAATAAAATTGCTCAAACTTAAGCATGATGCTAATGACACATGATTAGACTGAATTACATGATTACGGATTTGAGATGTGACAAGGCTGCTGGATCTCACGCCATCCTCGACGCGCTGGCGGAGGAGCTGGAGGACCCGTGCGATGCCGTCAAGTCTCGGGTCCCCACAAGGCTGGGACCGGGGGTGCTTTTGCACCCGATATCAATATCGGGGCCATGTCGAGTTTAGTGTTTCGATTTTTGAATCGGGTGCATTCTCGCTCCACCTAGCCTCGACCCGCACCATTGCCACCCTTAACAGCGTTGCCCACCATTTGGTCGGCATCTCGTCATGGATTCTAGGTTTGGAGAAGTAGCAACCCCTGAACCCTAACCTCGGCGGCTGATGGCAATATTATCTTCGTCTTCTTGGCATCACACAACATGCCAAGCGCGCAATTAATTGTGGAGTAGAGTTTCCCTTTAGTTTTAATTATTCCCAATTGCATTGAAATACCAAGAGTAGTCTTAAGGGTACTCCCATGCTCCACAATAGCTTATGTCTTCGACATTAAATGCATGTTCATGTATGATGAAATCTGACATGGCAATCAATTAAACGAGGAAAAAGAATGAGTTGGTGTCTTATGAAAGAAACAAGCTAGGCTTCAAATCCGAGAGACAATAAACGAACTAATATGCATTAGGGGATATATAATGTATGTGGTACATGTTATCATATGTATCTATTGGTCAAAGAAATCAGTTTAGATATAAGCTATAGGCATTATGTATTGTGAGGTTATTTCTTATCATGTATTTCTTGCATTATTATTTCTTTTAAAATAGCTATAGACATCATGCATTAGGAGTTGCCTAATATATTTCTCCTTTAAAAAAAAAAAGAGATGGTGGCGAATTGGGATGCTTTTAACTATCTTAAACATCAGTTTCAAAGCAATCATATGAGCCATTGATAAGCAAATATTTGAGTAAGCCTCTTTGGTACATGTAACTATTTTAGCTTTTTTGTTTTATGGTGGCAGTAGGGTCCACATGTCATCGTGACAAAGGGCCAGCCGTCCTCTTGTGATCGCATCAGAGGCCACACCTCACTACGCCTTTATATTATCCTGGCCACAAGAAGCAAATCCAATCTCGAAGCCTCGCCCTCTTTCCCTCTTCCATCCGAACCCAATCTAATCAACCCTCGCCGAGATGGGCCGCAAGTTCTTCGTTGGTGGCAACTGGAAATGCGTAATTTTCCTTTCCTCCTTCGATAGTTTAGTTACCTTTTCTTGCTTCTCCATGGATCGGCTCGGAAATTTCCTTTTTTTTTCTGATCTTTTTTCCGGTTAAGTTGGTATTCTGAGGGATATTGAAGTACGGCATGATTCGGAAAGGTGGATCTTTCGCTTGAGATGTGTGGGAAAACTCCATTGATCTCGATTCTGATCGACGCGAATCGATGTATTTTTTTTGGATGCGTTGCACCTTTTGTTGGGAAGACTGGATGTATTAGTTAAAGTTGTTATTTCTTTTGGAGATCTAGGCAAGAATTGGAGTGATTTGGGCATGTTCTTTGCTCTCTGGGTTCCTTGTGATTGTTTCATGCACTATGAGTGGTGCGAAACATTTGCCCGTAATTAGACTATAGCATTGATTGATGTTGAAGAGCAGTAGAGCTTGTCCATACTTACAAATCGGTATTACTGTGTTCAAGTTCTTCGGGCAAGTTATGATTGTTCCGGCCGGTTCTGACCACATGCGGCATTGTTTTAATTGTCTGTCCTTCTAGGCTCTAGCCCCGGACATATCATAAACCTTTGCAGGCATAAGGTTTTGTGATGCATGCCATCGACAGCCTAGATAAGTGCGATCCGCCAACTTCTGGAGATCCATTCATGTGCCATACAAATTAGCCCCTGAGTATTTATTTCGTGCTTAATTATTGGAAGATCATGCAATGTTTGTCAGAGTGACTTGAATCTTGACATTCTTAGGATGGAACTCGGTAGGTTTGAGGCTTGAATAGTTGAATTGGAACTTTCTTTTGCAAATGGAATACGCTGGCAGTGGAAGAGGGATGCTTGTTGCAAAATTTATCATACAAAAGATATATATATATCTAGTGAATTGCTTGCTAACTGTATATTGACATGGTTAATCTTGATTCGTGCAGAACGGAACCACCGATCAGGTTGACAAGATTGTCAAAACTCTGAATGATGGACAGGTTCCCTCTCCAGATGTTGTTGGTATGGATGCCAAAACTTTAGCTGATGCTTTCTAGGAGTGACCTTTTACATTGCAGGTTCTCCTGAGAAATTTACTAAAGCCTATTTTGTGCCGACATAAATAATTTGGAATTGTTGTGCTGCAGAGGTCGTTGTCAGCCCTCCTTATGTGTTCCTTCCTGTGGTCAAGAGCCAGCTGTGCCCTGAGTTCCAAGTTGCTGCTCAGAACTGCTGGGTGAAGAAGGGAGGTGCTTTCACCGGTGAGGTCAGGTTAGTCTATGATTCTCTGTCTGACCACCCCGTATGTTGTAATGGCCATCAAAAGGATTGATGATAAATCTTAAATGTAGAGGCTACACTAGCATAAGGCCTCATGATCTTTTAATCACTATTCACAGTGCTGTCTTTTTCAAGTCACCTTTCACTCAGTTCCAGTTACTCATACTCATTAAAAATGTCAGATTTGTTAAGCAGTTTGCACATATAACCTTATTCAGCATTTTGTAGATGGCACTTTGATGCATTCCTCGTTCAATTTCGCTATTGATTGATTGATAAACCATTACTAATGCAGTGCTGAGATGCTCGCCAACCTTGGCATTCCCTGGGTCATTCTTGGACACTCTGAAAGGAGAGCTCTGTTGGGGGAATCAAGTGAGGTATGCTCCAGGATGCATCTTATGCTATCTATGAATTCCATGTAATTTGCACTGTGCTTGTGCAGATAGTAAAACCAACAAAACTTGTGCATATTGCCATTTGAAACGATGTTGTAGTTACCGAGATGAGACTCATTCAGCTATTCTTCTCTAACCCTTCCCCTAGGGACCAAGTAGTCGTTTGGTTTTTAAAGGTGTTGCTCTGATGCATTTTAGTCACTTTTTTCACATCATAACCACTGCTATCCAAATAATGTTCACATCTAATGCTTTCCTCACTTTCTTGGATGCAGTTTGTTGGAGACAAGGTTGCCTATGCACTTGCTCAGGGCTTGAAGGTCATTGCATGCGTTGGTGAGACCCTTGAGCAGCGGGAATCTGGGTCAACCATGGATGTTGTTGCTGCACAAACAAAAGCAATTGCTGGTATGTTTCATTTACCTTTGGTCCCGTTGAGTTAGTTCCTTCTCTTTTTATGTATATGTTGAATTAACCTTTGAATTGTTAATGTTGTGCATATGCTCTTTTTTATTCTCTTTACCGTTAACTATATTTTTTGTGATATTGATGTATTGTCGATTGATTACATATTCAAATACTTATACGGTTTAGCTCCCAGGCATGGAAACATAAGCTTGCAAAGGCTAGTTAAATATCTTTTCGGATCAGTTTGTTTTTGGTGAACTTTTATTTCATTTTGTTCGCATGAATTATATCATGGTAAGCCTTCAGTATGGTTAGAAAATCTAAGTCACTTCCATTTTCAGCATTACAATTTCTTTTTCTGATAGCTGTAGTTCAGAAATCGGCATGTGTGTGTCGCTGTCGACTGGATGAATTCACATACTAGCCTTGTCCTTTCCTAGTTTGGTTGGTTCATGTGGACTTTGTTTTGCCTTGCCTTGAATTTACCTAGTTAAAATATTTATGCTATATGAAAATTCAGGCTGAAAGGATCAAATGGCTGTTTGTTTTACAGAGAGGATCAAGGACTGGAGTAATGTGGTTATTGCCTACGAACCAGTCTGGGCCATTGGAACTGGAAAAGTTGCCACCCCAGCTCAGGCTCAGGAGGTAAGTAGTCTCTTGATAATCACAACTTTCTACTGGTTTGTGAACTTTTCAACATTGGGCTATGCTCTCTGGTTATAAATATCTTGTTCTGCTACGGTGCTTTATCTTGTTTGCACAACATCAGATTTGTACTATCTTTCCAGGTGCATGCGTCCCTGAGAGATTGGCTGAAGGCCAATGTCAGCCCTGAGGTTGCTGAATCTACAAGGATCATCTATGGAGGTATACATTCTTGAGCTATTGTCTTATTTATACCAGACTACCAGGTGCTAAGTCATCTTTGCTTCTTTTTTTTTCTACAGGTTCTGTAACTGCTGCAAACTGCAAAGAGCTGGCAGCGCAGCCCGATATTGACGGCTTCCTTGTTGGTGGTGCTTCTTTGAAGGTGACAAAAAATACAGGAAGACAATAAATGTCCCGTTTCTTTTTAAATTGTGAACACTACAAAATTGACAGCGTTGACCTTATCACCCGCCGTAGTCGCTAACTGTTTTTTGTCATATCTTTTCTGTAGCCTGAATTCATCGACATCATCAACTCGGCCACGGTGAAGTCCGCCTAGGATCTTCCCAGTCCTTCGCTTTGATGTGGAGATTCGCTGAAGAGGATATACTTGTTTTTCCTGTGTTATGTACGCTAGTAATTTTGCGCCGGAGCAGATACTGTTTTCCTTCGCCAGCTTTTCTGAGGCTGCAACTTGAGCATGCTAATAATGTTTAGCTCTGGACATATCAATAATGTTTTCATGTTAGCCCCTTGTGTCGTGAGTTACAACAGATCTTGCACTTTAGGGCATGTTTGTAACGTTGGCGAGCCAAATTTTTGGTTGTTCTACATGGACCTTAGGTTTTCTAACTTGCTGGGAGCTCATCACCCAAATGATAGGATGCCGGCTTTCCAGTCAAATATTCTGGTCCAGTGGTACCTCTGTTTGGAGCCTTGGACTATGTATCTTGTGTTTAGACCTACCACAGCGTGAGCCTGAAGTGTCAGTGATACTCCAGAAGTCCAAATGGAGGGGAAGTGTTTGGGCGTCGCTATACACGCTGCAGATAAAACTTGGAGCGGCGCATCTTTACACGGTGGCAGCCAATCATTTCGGAAGCATATGTAGGAGGACGCCAGTGTTATTTGTCATGTGTTGATCATTGGGACATAACGTCAGATTCGTACGACGATGGGATATGATGATGGGATTAATATTCCCCGAACAATGCAAACTTTTGTAGCATTACATACATAGTCGAATGATGCTAAAATTGAGCCATCGACTGGACGGTTATCGCTGGTTTCTGACCCTCGATCATGTCTACTTCCTATGTATGCAAATGTTACTACACTACTGCCGGGCTTATTGCGATAAAGAGATTTTTTTTAAAAAAACCAATGGTACAACACGTAAATGTACACACTTATAATATCACATGATGGACGTCTCACTGTAGACAGGTGCATCGCCTATTATTAAAAAAAATATTTTAATAAGACACACAAGAATTAAACATAGATTTTATCCTAATAGATAGGAGGTATCAGACTAGATTCTTCTGATATAGAGAATTTGGATCAAATGAATCATAAAATCTGTATCTAAACACCTGTATCTAAACACACTTGATTAGAATTCGGCTCCAAATACCTATAATTTAATTTAAATTTAAACTAAATCCTAACATTCGCCATGGATCCGAACAGCCTGCATCCTATTTTTTTTACTAATTTAGTTCGAATTTGAACTAAATCCTAAAATCTCCGGTACCAAATCCTTGATCCAAGAAACACTCTGAAGTAACTGATAGATCCAATGACGAGCATAAATTCCCAGGCCCGGTAAGCAACTCCTCCGATCTCCAACCGCCGGAGAATTTAAGCCGGTCATGCATTGCATGGGCGAGCGATTCCCGTTGCGCGCACGGGAAGCGTGACGCGACGCCGATGCGTCCTCGCCGTCCCGCCACGGTTGCCTCCCGTCCCCCTCCCTCTCTCCTCCCTGCCTGCCCCGAAAGCGGCAACCCGCGCGGGCTCTTGTCCGGTACGCTCGGTGCTGACAGCGAGACGTCGCGCCGCGGAGCTGCTCTCCTCTCCTCTCCTCTCCTTTTCTTGCTCGCACCGAAGGGGTCGAGAGGTCCATAAATGAGCTCGCCGCCGCCATTACGCCTCACCGCCGCCGCCGGCAGTTACTCCCTCCACCGGCGGCGGGGGCGGACGGGTGCAGGTTTAAGAAGGCCCCGGGTGCGGCGGTGCAAGATGAAGCTCATGTACTTCCTCATGGACAGGGACGAGCAGCGCAACAAGCGCCTCGAGCTCGAGTTCGAGGTGAGGCCGCAGCCTGCGGATCAAAGGATGACCGATGCGTTGGCACTGGAGGTTGAGCTGATGAACACTGCGGGCGTCGGTGTGTGCGTGCAGGTGTCGGAGCTGGAGGCGGTGCTCGAGAAAGAGCAGCGGCTGGGCAGGGTCCTGCAGTGCTCGCTGCAGGGGCGGGTCGTCTGCCATTGCTGCCTCTCCGCGCTGGTTCCTACCAAGGTAATCAAGCAACCTCTGCTCTGCTCAGTGAATCCCATGCGAAATTGAAACCTTTTCTTGGCACCTTTTCTCTTCTTTGAATGTTGCATGCGGTTGCTAAATATCCAGGTTCATCGGTAATTCAGTATAATACTCTTGAGCTGATGTTGTGTCTTCCTTAGATTAAACTGAATTCTGCAAAAGCATTGGAGCAGATTCTGCTCTGCAATTCTGACTTCCGAGTGTGTTTTTCATGCTACTTTCTACCGTTTGGTAGTACTAAGTTGTGATAAGGAGGTTAAAATCTCTAGTTAAAAGTTGAAACTGTTCAGTCTTGAGTCAGAACCATGAAGAACAAATATGACTGCAACTGTAACATCACTGCAGTCATCATAACATCTCACATCAGCGTCCGAAGTTTACACACGTGATGCTGCCACTCCCGTATTGATGTCTGCTGCGTGTCTGCATCGAACATCACGTAACAACACGAGATCTCTTAGAGCAGCTCCAGTGTATCGTCGAATCGAAGGGGTAACGTTCGGTTCGCTTTTACACGGTTTGTTTCTTCCAGTGTGAGCGGGTCCTACAGGCAAATAAAAAATATTTTCTTCTCTCTCTTTCCTCCTTCGCGCGGCTACGCTGAAGACTCCACCTGTTACTTCTGTCCGCCCGGTCCTACAAGCCATGTGCAAAAAATATTTTTTTATTTGGCAAGAGTCGAATCATATTTGAAGTCCGATTTTGCTTTCTGACACCCACAGTTCGACTGCTCCAATGTGTTTAGTTCGTTTTCCCCGAGCCACGGTTCGTTTTTCCCATACATTGGAGCTGCTCTTAGCCATCTTCAATAATTAGAGCTAGTGTTAGCTCTTCATCACCTCTCTTCAAGAACCATTATTTACTCGTCTAATAAGCCTCACTCACCTCAGCATGTGAGTTATGAAAAATTATGAACGACAGAATCAATATAAATTTTAATAAGTGTTCTCTCATCTAAGAGTTAACACTAGCTTCAACTATTAGAGATGCCACAACGGTTATTCTTACGGGTTGAAGTTTTCGGAAATCTGAGTACGGGTGAACAACGCCAAGTGCAGACACAGTGTGTCCTTTGGATTCCTATCTGCCATCCGATGTCACCTGGTTCTGACTTCTGACAAGAGGACATCCAAGGACTGTTGGCACACACTGACATCGCAATCTCGATTTGTCTGTAGATGTTCACCCCCTTTTCTCTCAGATCTGGTCTCCTCGGATCCTGACTCCTCGTACGTCTTACCTGAAATATCACTTTCGTGGTAGAATTAGAACATCTCTACGGTATCACAATTGCTCGTAATTTTCCAGTCACATTGTCGCAAAATCGAAAACTTTGTCTTCGTAGCAATGGATTTAGAACGTGAGAAAATTAAAGGGTGTCACTGAACATTTTGCTGAATCGATATTTGATTTTCGATTCCCTGGTGTAGGTTGGGGGCCTGCTTGGAGAGCTAGCAATGGTGGAGGACGAGATATTCTACCTCGAGAAGAAGGTCGAGGACCTGCGCCTGCGCCTGCGCCGGGAGCAGAGGTGGACCGACCAGTCCATTGTTCAGCAGCAGCAGCAGCAGAACTGGCCACCGAACTGCCAGCAGAGGCACCCCTTGTCGAGGAGGGAGCTCCAAGGAGCCGAGCAGCTACCAAAGCTGCCTTGTCCAGGCAGCGATGAAGCTCCTGAATGTGAGAGCAAGGCCTCTGTCGGATCTGCCTGTGCCAAAGGTACAAAATGTTCAGCATAATTAAGCACTTGGAAATTCAGAGTTTGTTGGGTTCTTGTACAAGTGTTACTGGTGTTAGACACATAAAGTTCAATTATTTTTGTCGCTTTCCATCGATCGTAATGTGTTCATAAGGACTTCATTCTGTTTGATATAGCACATGAGCATCACGAGTTTAGTTGCAACTTTGCATGTTTTTAGTGGAGAGGTTCGATCATCTGAACTCCAGCTGGAATTCTCTAAAAATCTTTGTAGTATAAAGTTATACACCCAAAAGTAGTACTAGATGATTTATTTGATACTCTGATTAGGCGAGGAATTGGAGCACGTCAGAAGAAGCAGCCACTGCCACTCATCAGAGAATCTGACGCCTCCCGAGAGGAAAACCTGCTTGAACAGCCCAAACAAACTCTCCGAGGAGCTGCTCAGACTGACGGTGACCATCTTCCACAAGCTGAACAAGACGACGGATGCAGCAGAGCTGGAGCTGAGCAGCACGTCAAAGCTCCACATCTCCTGCATCGGCTCCAGAGGCCTTGTCCCGAAGGCGTCTGCGAACGCCGCCGCGGCCATGAGCCCTCTCAAGGACCGTAGAGCGTCGAAAGGCGAGCGAGGAGCGGCCAAAGAGATTGGATGCCACAAGAGGTTTGTCGAGTTCACGAGAGGCTCGGTTGACGCAAGCCGCGTTTCGGCGTGCCTTGAGGACATAAAGAACTTGAGGTGAGCTCCCGTTTACCTGCCGGCAGATATGTTGTGCTATGGCCAGAAGAAATTTCAGCTCTGATGGCGTTTGTTCTGCGTCTGACAGAGCCTTGATGCAAAAGCTTTGCGCTGTCGATCCGAGCTTCCTGACGAACAAGCAGAAGCTGGCGTTTTGGATCAACATCTACAACTTCTGCGTGATGCATGTACTGTAAGCTACCCATTTTCATATCAAGTAGAAGTCGATCATCGATGTTTGGGTAATAATTCTAATTCAGGACAAGTTAGTTTTTGTTAGCGGCCGATTCCTCAGGCCATCAACGGTCCTCAGTGCTCAGTCTAACCACTACCTCCATTTGTATAGGTCAACAACAGCCTCACCTGATTTCGGTGAGCACAACGCCAAGCGCTCGTCCCTAGCGTTCTTGTACATCTATAAATATCGCACCTGTCAATGAATACAACACAATTCGAGTGCAATTCCCTTACATGGTATCAGTAGTCATCTCCCTGGAGATCTGATATTCTTCCACTATGAGCGACGGCGCCCAGACCTCCGCCGCAGCTGCTGCCGGCGACGCGCCTCCCCCACCTCCTGCTGCCTCACCCACTCCAGTTGCCATGCCATCTTCCCAACCATCTTCTGTTCCTCTTTCCCAGGCAATTCACAGCATCAACATCAAATTGCTGATTCTATTCGTTCTTGACATCCGGTCCAACAATTACTCCAAATGGAAGACACTCTTCCTCATTGCTCTTGGCCGCTTTGCTCTTCTGTCTCACGTCGAAGACATCGAGCCCAATCACCAAGATTCCGATTGGGTCCGTGAAAAACTTACTGTCCTTATGTGGATCTACGCCACGATCTCAGAAGAACTACTCGACATGGTCATGAAATAGTCGGCCACAGCTTTGGGTGTCTGGACTCATCTCAACACCATCTTTTCCGGCAACAAGCCTAGCCGGGCAGTCAAGCGGAATTCCATGCCATGAGTCAAGGCAATCTCTCCATCTCCGCTTATTGCCACAAACTCCAGACACCAGACAATGAACTCGCAGATTGCGATCAGCCCGTTCCTGAGCACGCTCTCATTCACCAACTCATCCACGGCCTCAACAACAAATTTGGCGTTTCGCGCACTCTCATGCCTGCGTTCCGTACCTTCATGCAGGCTCGGACATGCTCACTTTTGAGGAACTATCCCAGACCAGCTCTGCGCCCTCGTCGTCCAGTAACTCCGCACCAGTTGCCACTAGCGCTGCTCCTTCCTCCGGCAATGGCTCGGCGGCCCGATCTGATGCCGATCGCTCCAGCAACTCCGGACGTGGGCGTGGGCGTGGTCACCGCGGCCGTGGTCGAGGTTCGTGGTGGTCGCAACACCAGCCACAACAACAATTCTACCGGCGGCCGCGGCCAACCTCAGCATCAACAGCAGCAGCCTCCATATGCTTCCTCACCCTATCCCGGTTGAGGTCCCCCGGCCACGGGTTTCTGGCGCTCGCCGTGGATAGGCGCTACCGGCTCTGGTGTTCTTTGTCCTGGCCCACTAGCACCTGCTACTGGTCATGCCTCCCCCCCCCCCCCCCTCCTTCGGCTTGGGATGTTCAAAGTCTCATCAGGCGCTTCATGCCACATCCGCCGGCCAACCGCCATGCCCCGGCGATTGGTGCTAGCTCCCACAAGGTGAGTGATCCAGGTAAATTTTCCACCTACGCTTCTTCCTCCTTTCCATCCACACATGTCATTGTTGGCAACGAGGATGCCCTGCCTGTTCTTGGCAGTTGGCACCGACAACATCTCCTTTCACACGCCTCATTCTCGTTTTACCCTCAGCAATTTCCTTCATACTCCTAACCTTGTCAAGAATCTGATCTTTGTGCGCCAATTTACAACTGACAATTCTTGCTCTGTGGAATTTGAGCCCACTGGTTTTTTCTGTGAAGGATCTCACAACCAATACAGAGATCATGAGGTCCAATAGTTTGGGTGCTCTGTATCCCATCGGCTCCTTTACCCCGCTTCAATCTTCCACAGCTCTGTCGGCGCATACCATTTCTGATTTATGGCATCAGCGACTCGGTCATCCTGGTCGTCGTTCCTTATCTCATTTGTCATTGCAATCGTTGCCTTTTGGTTCCAATAAAGCCAGTTTGAGTCGCCTCTGAAATGCTTGTCAAATTGGACGACATGTACGCTTGCCTTTTTCTTCTTCAACCACAATAACTTATTATCCATTCCAAATGTTACATTGAGACATTTGGACCTCTCCCGTTCCAAGCATTGGTGACTACAAATACTATCTTGTGATTCTTGACAACTTTACGCATTACGTTTGGACCTTTCCCTTGCGTCAAAAATCAGATACATTCGTCACCTTACACAATTTCTATAACCTGATCTTAAATCAGTTCCATGTGTCTATTCAAAGTTTTCAATGTGATAGTGGCCTCGGATTTGATAATTCTCGTCTTTGTGCCTTCCTCCTTTCTCGTGGGATTAACTTGCGCCTCTTTTGCCCATACACATCAGCTCAAAATGGAAAAGTTGGGCGTGTTCTTTGCACCATAAACAATATTATTTGCACCATTTTAGCCCATGCCTCTGCCACTCTCATATTGTGTGGAAGCTCTCAATACCGCAACATATTTACTAAACCCTTTCACCTTCTTACACACTATCAACTCTTATTTCGCTCCTCCAAAGTATGACCACCTCAAAGTCTTTGGATGCTTGTGCTATCCCAACATGCAATCCACCTCACCCCATAAACTCGCATCGTGATCTACACCTTGTGTCTTCCCTAGCTATGCACAAGATCACAAAGGATACCGTTGTCTAGCTGTGTCCACAAACAAATTTATTATCTCAAGGCATATGGTGTTCTTTGAAACATAGTTTCCCTTTGCCCATCCTAGACCACAACACAAGCTCAGCCACACAAATCCGCAATCGATATGTTCAAATCATCCTTGGATCTCATCCCAGTACGCTCCGCTCCTACCGGCCGACAACCTGTGGCGCAGTCCTCTCTGCAGGATTTTCTACCTGTGCAGCTGACCTCACCTGCCTCCCCTGCACGCAGATCACGCGATTTGTTGCCATCCATTCCATGTTCGCCAACTGACCTACTACCCTCCAACGACCCGACACATCCACTACTACAGAAATAATCTTATTTACCACCTCATCAGTGTCGGATCAATTAAAACCAGTTGTGATACTATTTTTACTATCAGTTCATAAGAAAAACGATATCATTGCCAGTTTTAAAAAAGAACTGGTAGTGATAGGTTGCTATTACTGCTGATTGATAATAAAAACTAGCAGTGATAGTGTCGTTACCAGTCTTTGTTATGAACCGACAGTGAACCTAGGAGCCGGACCCGAATATCAAATTGAATACATTTTAGTCATCTCATATTCACATCCTTGTCCCATCCTTAGCCTAAAAAATCTCTAAGTTCGAACCTGGCAGTACTTCTGTCCCCTCTCTCTCTCTCTCTCTCTCTCTCTCTCTCTCTCTCTCTCTCTCTCTCTCTCTCTCTCTCTCTCTCTCGTTCACAGCCATCACCGTCGAGATCCAATCCCTCTTCCTGAGCTCATGGCTACCACCCTCATCGGCCTCTTCATGGTCGCCGCCCTCACCACCTTCTCTCTCTGTGGTGGCGATGTGTGGAGGTTGAGGAGCACGACGTGATGTGGAGCTCAAGAATCTAGCAAGGCTTCCATCGGTAGAGTGTGTTGTGGCGGCGGCCTTTGTGTTGCCGTATTTTTCTAGGCAGGGCACATGATGGACGAATCGAGGTGAGGAGTGGGCACGCGGTAGGGCTTCCAACGGTAGGGTGTGTTGTGGCAACGGCCTTTGTGCCACCGCATTTTTCTATGCAGGGAGTGTGCGGTGGACGAGTCACGGTGATGCCTGGGCGCGGCAGAGCGGGTGTGGAGACGCTTGGGAGGTCATCTTTTTCTTTCTTTTTTTTGAAAATATCATCATTGCCTGTCAGAAAGGCCCGACGGTGATAACGACCCAGCTATCACTGCCGCTTGCATATTGCCGGTTCCAAAACCCGTAGTGAAGCCATATTCTATAGAAGTGACCGACTAGGGTGTCTCGCTTCGCCTCTCCTGCTCCCACCTCTCCTGGCTCCACACCCCCGCAGCCTGCACCTCCACAACTATCGATTCTCCCCCCACATGAAATCATGCATCCCATGCAAACACGCTCTAAATCCGGGTTCTTTCACCCCCAAACAACACTTCAACTTGAGTGCTATCGATTCTATATCTCCATTGCCGACATCATGCCGCATGGCTCTCAAAGATCCCAATTGGTATCGCGCAATGGTTGAGGAATACACAGCTCTCCAATCCAACAACACCTGGTCTCTTGTCCCAACTCCTCCAGGTGCCAACATAGTCACTAGGAAATGGTTTTTTTTTTTTGTCATAAACATAAACTAGATGCCTCCCTTGATTAGTAGAAAGCATGTTGGGTCGTCCGTGGTTTCACCCAACAAGCCGACATAGATTACGATCAAACCTTCGGTCCTACAAAAAAAAAACCAACCTATGGGGGAAGAAAACCCATAATATAACTTTTAAAGGTCAAGAAAAGACATCGAAGGTTGGCCACCCAAGGACATCACTGAAAGCGACTTTACAGCCGTCGAGGACCGCAATGAAAGTGACACACAACAAGGCGCCTTTGGTCCTATAATCAAACCAGCCACCATTCGAGTTGTGTTGAGCCTCTCCACCTCTCTATTCTGGCCCATTCACCAATTAGATGTGTCAAATGCATTCCTCTATGGCCATTTGTCCGAGATCATATATTCCAAGCAACCTACTGGCTTTATGGATCCTTCTCATCCTCACCATGTTTTCAAGCTCAACCGGTCTCTTTATGGCCTCAAACAAGCGCCGAGAACTTGGTTTCTTTGCTTCACCACTTTTCTCAAATCTCTCAACTTTGTTTCCTCCAATATGATACTTCCCTCTTCATCTACAAATCCTCAACCAACACTGCTTATCTGCTCCTCTATGTCGATGACATAATTCTCACTGCCAACTCCACATTGTTCCTCAACTCCATCATCTCCCGACTATGCAGTGAGTTTTTCATGAAAGACCTTGGTCCCCTGAAGCACTTCCTTGGGGTCTCGGTTCACTCCACCACTCGGGGCCTTTTCCTTTCCCATTATCCACTGATCTTCTAGACCGTGCCAACATGAGTAATTGCAACCCTTGCCTCACACCTATCGGTGCCAAATCAAAACTTTCAGCTACCTCCGGTAAACCTCTCTCAAATCCTTCTGAATATCGGAGTTTAGTCGCCGCTCTTCAATACCTTACATTAACCCGTCCGGACATCAATCACACCGTCCAACAAGCTTGCCTCTTCATGCATGATCCCCGCGACGCTCACATACACCTCATCAAATGCATTCTCCGTTACTGGCACATTGCATTTTGATCTCCACCTGTACCGATCATCCCACAACGATCTTATAGCCTACTCTGATTCGGACTGGGTGGGATGCCCGGATACACGACGACCGACTTTAGGTTACTGCATTTTCTTCGGTGGCAACTTGGTGTCCTGGTCCAGCAAACGATAGGCCACCATCTCGCGTTCGAGCCCCGAAGCGTTGTAACGAGGTATTGCCAATGCAGTGGCGGAGAGCTGCTGGCTACGACAACTCTTGACCGAGCTACACCATCCTCCCTCCGGAGCCACCATTGTCTGTTATGATAATGTTAGTATGACATACATGTCCACTAACCCGATACAACATCAATGTAAGAAGCACATCAAAATAGACCTCCATTTTGTCGGCGACAAGGTCTCACTAGGCGACATCAAGGTTCTTCATGTGCCATCAAGCTCCCAGTTTGCGGACGTCTTCACAAAGGGAATGTCAGCCACACTTTTTCAAGATTTTCGTCGCAGCCTTCACGTTGCACCATGCTCCGACTGAGAGGGCTGGGGTGGTGTTAGCGACCGATTCCTCAGGCCATCAATGTCCTCGGTGCTCAATCTAACCAGTACCTCCGTTTGTATAGGTCAACAACAACCTCACATGATTTCGGTGAGCACAACGCCAAGCGCTAGGGATCTATAAATATTGCACCTGTCAATGAATACAACACAATTCGAGTGCAGTCGTTCCCTTACACTTTCCAATGATTTCAGGCGTTTCTTCAACATGGTTTACCTCCATCCCCAGACAAGCTTCTTGCACAGCTGAATCAGGTAACTTACAATATTCTTTCCGCCGAGAAAAATCTGTCATTCAGAATCTGTAGCCACATATCTAACATGAACTGAAAGGCATTCAGGCTTCAGTGAACGTCGGAGGAGCAGTGCTGAACGTTCTGTCGATCGAGCATCTCATCCTGAGGCACTCTCCTGAAGGGAAGCAAGTACGCAAGAACAGTTCACACAATTCAATTATGCACTCTTGCAGAATACTTGCTTTGCCTCCTTTTAATATGATTCTGAACGAGGATAGCTTGACGACGATGATGAATAGGGAATCATGGACGAACGGGAGAGGGACCTGCTGCATTCGTATGGGCTAGGATACCCTGAACCCAACGTGCTCTTCGCGCTGTGCAGAGGCAGCCGCTCCTCGCCGGCGGTACGCGCAGCTGTCAACCGGTAGTGATCTTGGTCTCCCGTTGCATCAACCGATAAAGATTTCTCGTTGCAGCTGCGCGTGTACACGGCGGACGACGTGTCGAACGAACTGGAGCGCGCCAAGGTGGAGTACCTGGAATCGTCGGTGCGCGTCGTCGGCAGGAAGCAGCGGGCCGTCGTCGTGCCGAAGCTGCTGCACTGGCACATGCGCGACTTCGCCGACGACGCCGCGTCGCTGCTGGAGTGGGTGCACAGCCAGCTGCCCCGGGCGTCGGGGCCGCTCAAGCGGGCCATCAGGGAGGTCCTGGGCGCGAACAGCGGCAGGGCGACGCCGGCGCCGGCGGCGAAGATGGTGGAGGTCGAGCCGTATGACGCCAAGTTCTGTTACCAGCTACCGGTCTGGTGAGCGTCCGTGGTCTATCGTGCTGGGTGATGGTGTTCTTCTTGGCAAGGAGTGATGTCTGTAGCATTTGCCGACATGTATGTGGTGTAAGGTGACAATGGTGAAATACTACTACCGTGCAACACTGTAAAACGGTGAATAAAAGAAGTAATTACATACATTACCAATAATTTATTTTTGTTTGGGGTTTATCTGTAAATCACTTGCCACATTTCTCTTCTAAATCTAAGTGAATAATTCTAGCCTTTAGATTTACATTCCACCGTCCTCATCTTTTGCGACATCTTATATATTCTACCCATACAAACTAAACCCTAAGTGCCCTCTTCCCATCACTCTAGATGCTGTCATTCTCTTCCTCACTGTGAGGAACGGTGACATCATAAGAGACAGTGAATTAGGATACTTAGAAATTAATAGCTCCAAAAATTTTACAAGATAAATATATCTTAATTTCTATGTAAATACGCTCTAAGTTTATCTAGTGTGTCTACTTCACTGTTCAAAAAGATTGCAACCTATTCTAACAAGGTAAATTGCAAGAATATAAATACAGAAACGTAAATAAGTTAGAGAGACAAACTCGATATAAATGATTTTTATCTCGTGGTATCGATGGCACACAAACTCGATATAAAGTCAATTTTGCTGAGACTTCTTCTAAGTCAATTGAACTTTATCCTGACGGTGGCGAATCCTTTATATATTGCATCTATGAGACATACTAACATATATTCTTGATAAACCTGTTCATCTCAATGACTATATTGTTATTAATCACCAAAATCACAATTATGATCTAATAGGCTATTTTATCTACACTCACCTTATGTCGCCTCCTCATACCGCACAACCCCTTTTTTTTCCTATGCACCACCCCAACCACCGCAATGAGCCCTCATCATTTTTTATGCTTACTCATTTGCATCGCCTCTACCTCCTGAACAACCTAGGGCTAACTCCAATGAGCCATAATCCTAACCCTAGTTGGAGAGCGACCGAAGTGATCAAAAGATGATGTCACACTCCGTCGAAGATGAATCGAAGCACAAAATGTGGAGCGTCATCCAACAGCAAAAAGGTACTCTAAGAGGGAGATGTGGAGTGGGTTGGGTTGGGTGTGGCGACGTTGGTGAACCCCTAGAGCCAACTCAGACGAAACATAATTCTATCCCTCGCTTGAAGGTGACTGAAATGAAAGATGAGTTGCACACCATAAAAGATGATTCGGAGCATGAGCGGTGGAGCAATATCCAACAACAAGGTAATCTGGGAGGGAGGGGAGGAGGGTTACTGAACCTGATCCTTGTTGGAGGGCGACCGAAGTACAAGATATAAGCCCAAATGTCAAAAGATGAATTGGAGCTCGATTGTGGAGCAAAATCCAATGGCAAGGTAAGTTATAGAAAATTCCTCACTTTCATTGGTTGCAAAATAGTTAAAATGTTTTTTTATTAAGCTGGTTACCTAGACAACTCTAAAGTTGCTGACGAAAAATTAGCCAATTCACTTATATTAATAACTTTCTAAATGCAATAAAGGAATGCATGTTGACAGATAATTTATATACAATTTTGACTATTATCCTTTTTCTGCTAACCATTAACATAAAGTATGTTACCTATCATCTAGAAAATACAGAAATGGAAAAATCTATACAGTACGTGTTCGAACCATTGCTTTAATAGGAAGATCACATGAAAGAATTAGAATCCTTATGCAATAAATTTCCTCAAAATTCCAGCTTGGCACACTCGAATGAACAAAATTTTATTCTCCATTTCAACATAAGTAGGAGTTTTATTTCATCGTTACAAACTACCACGCGGGGTCAGCCACAATTCAAGGGGTCGGGCCCGCATGTCACCTGCGGACCCCGCGCTACTGGCATTTTCTGTATCCTCTCCCCTGTGCGCCACACCTAAACCCCTGCAATGCAGGTGTTGATGATGCCCTGCTCTTAAATCCTTTCCAGTAAAGCTCTTGCCTTTTCTCGCCTATTCCGCCGCCCGCTGGCACCATAAATCCAGCGAAGGCAACCTTGTTTGCTACAATCCTGGCATCTGAGAACGCGATTTCGATGCGGGTTTGATCTCGGCTGGGGGTTTCGCCGCCCGATTCCATCCTGTTTCGTTGCAATTTGGAGCAGATTCTGCTCCAGTTCGTGAGAAAGGTGAGTCCTTTCGTTCCTCTTTCGGTGTTTGGATCGAACCTCCGGGGAGAAAAATCGCGTTTTTCCTCCAAAGATTGAATCAAGAATCGCTGTATTCGTGTTCAGGAATCCTCTCGGTTGAAACTCTGTAGGGGAATGGATCATGACATGGACGACTACATGGACCCCTACGAGGAGGCCGAGGCCGAGGCCGCCGCGGAAGCCGCCGGCGTGAAGGGCCCCGCCGCCGAGGACTCCTCCGACGACCCCGACGAGGATGATTCGGAGGCGGAAAGCGACTACGAGGAGAAGTCGTACGGCCTCCTGAGGTCCGGCAAACACCGGGTGCGCAACCCGGACGGAACCTTTCGCTGTCCCTTCTGCCCAGGAAAAAAGAAACAGGATTACAAGCTCAAGGACCTCCTCCAGCACGCCGACGGCATCGGCGCCTCCAGCAAGCACCGCCGCCACGGCCGCGAGCGCGCCTTCCACCGCGCCTTTGCCCGCTTTGTCCGCACCGATCCGTCGTTTGCGCAAGAGCTTGCCGGTATCACTGGTATTGCCGGTGCCATTGCAACCGCCACCACCGACGTCAATGGCAGTCCCAGTGCCAACGGGAAGGCCAAAGCCAATGTTGATACCGACGGATGCAGTTCTGCGGCAGCAAATGTGGGGCCGGCGCAGAAGGTTGAGAGGTATGCTTGGCCGTGGGCCTGTGTTCTTGCAGCTGGTGCAGGGTTCAATGCGGAGGACTTTGCTAGTAGAGTGGCCATGTTTAGTTTGGTTGAGGTTGTGCCTTTGTTTGTCGATGACATGGAAGGCATGGAAACATTTGCGATTGTGAGGTTCACCAATGATTGGAGTGGGTTTAATGATGCGCTCACACTTGAGAACCATTTCAGCGTGAATAAGCTGGGGAAGAAGGAATTTGAGACAAGGAATAGTGGTTTAGGTGTTGCAGAGGTGGAGGGCCGTGAAGGTGAGGTTAAGGTTTATGGGTGGGTTGCCCGAGAGGGGGACTACAATGCAGCGAGTGTGGTGGGAAGGTTCTTGAGGAAGCATACCAATCTGAAAACAATAGATGAGGTCTCCAAGATTGAGTCAGAGAGGTCAGGGAAGGTGGTGGCAACACTAGCATCTGAGATTGAAGCAAAGAACCAATACTTGCAGGATTTGGAGACAAAGAAGAATGCAACAGAGCTCTCCATTGCACGGCTTGAGGAGGACAATAGGAAGCTGCATGAGGCATACAATGAAGGTACTTCGTGCTATTGTGTTCTGTTTCCTTTGGCTGTACTTGATGGTGTAGAGTGACCTACATGTCACATGTCAAGTCATTTCAGTGAACTTATGGAATTGATCAAATCAACAGATGGTATTTCTGTTTCGTACTATTTCATAATTGATATTTTGCACGTTAGAACTTAGAAGTCCTGAAACTATTTTTAGACTCTTCCTTTTATATTGAACATGAGGTATTTAGAGAAACATCGGTACATGTTGGGTTAGACAGGTTGCAGGAGTGCAGGACTTCTTCAGATAATACCATTATGCATGAAGTTGCTCCATGTCTCTCTTATATGCTTTAACATTATATTTGCCAATAAGACTTACCTGATGAGATGAGCATTGCTTACATATATAAACAAACTTCCCTCAATCATGAACTTTGATTGTTTAGCTTTAATTTCTTTCGGTTACAAAATCAACAAAGCAATTTTCTCTATTAGAAACCATTCATCTAATAATTTTTGTATTTCTCCCTTCAGAAATGCGCAATCTTCATCGCAGGGCGCGTGAAAATGCTATGAGGATTTTCCAAGACAATGAAAACTTGAGGCTTGAATTAGAAAATAAGAGGAGAGAACTGAATTCACGAGCTAAGCAACTCGAAAAGCTCTCAGCTGAGAATGCTAGCGACAGGAAGAAACTCGATGATGAGAAACAGAAGGTAAGCTAAAGAACTACACAAGTGAAGCTCTATATGCACATGTAACCTCTGCTGAAATATTATGCCTAGGGTGCACTAATTTGAACTTACAGGATGGCGAACATTGTTTTATCTAAGTGGCTGACTATAACATGAAAATAAAGACTTTATGATTATTTGCTGCTTTTTTATATTCCATTTGAGACTTTTACAAGTTGTTTGAAATGATGTTGTATAATAGTACTCTTTTTTTGACAAATGGCATATCATTAGTAGGTATTTTATTGTCTAAATTGTATGGTACTTTTCCAAGAATGCCAGATTTCTTTCTACAGCATAAGTGCTATGCCCGATAGCTTAATGGTCTCGTAGAACTAAAGATGACACTTTGAGCATATTGTATGATAGCATAAGTTCATACTGTAGTATCTTATATCATTATTTTAAGTTTCTCTTCTGAAACGTACAGGCAAAAGATGATAATAGTGAACTTGAGCTAGCTAGTATAGAGCAGCAGAGGGCTGATGAAGATGTTCTGAAGCTATTGGATGACCAGAAGGTTTGCACTTTTCGTACTTATGTTGTTTCCTAGATGGTTTCTCTGAAGTCCGGAGATGAGAACTAATACACCTTAATAACATCAGAGGGAGAAGGAAGATGTCCTCGCAAGAATGCTTCTGCTGGAAAAGGAGCTGCATGAGAAGCAACAACTTGAGCTCGAAGTAACACGGTTGAATGGCACACTTCAAGTGATGAAACATTTGGAGGGAGATGACGATGGGGATATTCATGCGAAGATGGAGAAGCTGAGTGAAAGATTAGAGCACGAAAAGAAACGGCTAGAAGAGTTGAGCGGAGATCTTGTGACGAAAGAACGTGAAAGTAATGATGAGCTACAACAAGCCCGAAAAGAATTGATAATGGTACAACTCGTTTCTGAGGGTTATATGTTTAGAAATTACCTTGCACCAAATGTGTTCTCCATTAGTTGATGTTCATAAAATGTTTTTCATTCTTGAAATGATTATCACAATTCTCAGGGCCTGGAGGATGACCTAAATGGGCGGACAGCTATTGGGATCAAAAGAATGGGAGAACTTGATGAAAAGCCATTTCAAAATGTTTGTAGGAAGAAATATGGCAATGATGATTACCAGACGAAAACTGCAGAGCTAGTCTCAAGTTGGCAGGAGGAAATTAAGAAGCCATCCTGGCATCCTTTTAAATTTGTTAAGGTTGATGGAGAAGATAAGGTATTTACTGAGTTCTATTCAACTATTATGTGATCTTTGACATTTATAGAGGTTAGTGTTTGTTCGGAAATCATAGTTATCAACTTATCATCGTTTGTTGCAGGAAGTTATAGATGACGACGATGTGAAACTGAAGTACTTGTGGATCGAGTTTGGCGACGATGTGTGCAATGCGGTGAAGACTGCCCTGATCGAGATAAACGAGTACAACCCCAGTGGACGGTATGTCGTGCCCGAGCTCTGGAACTTCAGGAAAGGGCGGAAGGCGACGATGAAGGAGGTGCTGAAGTACCTGTTCGGGCAGATGGAGACGTCGACCAAGCGCAGGAGGGGCTGAGGTGCCCTGGGCCGTGTGACCACCAAGCCAATAAGTAGTCGTGCATGAGCGCCATTTGCGCTGTTGCAGGAGCCCTGTGCAGTTCTCCTCCTAAAACTGATGTGATCAGTGAACTGAATAATACCAACCCATGCCTTCCGTGCTGTTAGGTGTCTGTATATTGTGCTGTGCTAGTATACATATGTTGTCAGGTGTCTTTTTAGTTGGATCTTGTGGATTTCATCCCTAGTCTATTCCAACTTGTTCGGGACAAAGGCTTTGTTGTTGTTATTGTTGTTGTTGTGGTGCATATGTAGTAGCAGTTCTTGTATGTCTCTTCTAGGTATGTGACCGGTCTTGTTGCCATTTCGCCAGTTACCTTGCTCAAATCATGCATAATCATGCTTCTCCTGTATTCATTTTTTTATTGTAATAGTAGTAGCATATTTAGTTCGTTTTGCTTTGCTCATTATGAATTTTTTACTTTTTGGCCCTTTTTAAAAATGTATTTCACAATGGACCCTTCAAAAAATGTTGTTTAAAATGGATCCTTCACATGGCGCCACAATCTTTTGACGCCATTGGACCATTTTAGGTGCCGTCTAATTTGGTGCTGTGCACTTAATTAGACGTTGATGTGTTATCGCATGGTGTCAGGTTTTTGGCGCCGTAGTTCAATGGCACACCTTTCACGTTGTTACCTGGGACATAAGAAGCGGGTCCGCTTCTTTCTTGCGCTCTCCATCTCACTTTCCTAACCCAACGCAAGAACAGAGAGCGCAAGTGTGGATGCCTCTCTTCTCCCCTCTAGATACATCAAATCCTCGTGAATAGAAGCCTTTATTTTTGGTGGAATAGGACTGGCAAGGTAATCACCCTCTATCCCCTTAATTTTTTCCAATGAAAACTCTCTTTGTGGTGAGATTGGGAGGGGATCTAGAATTTAGGGTTTGTTGTAATATTAGATTGGTAGCTTTTTTTTTTTTCTTGTTAGCACTTTGAATTGGACCATTGTTGATCGATAACAATCTGCCCGCGCTTGGTGACTTGTATATACAGTCAGAGAAAACCATGATATTTGCCTCTGAACGGACAATATTCCACTTTATTGGTGATACCATCTCTAATGGTCCATGTCGATCATTATGGTATTATCTAGAATTTTTGTAGACCCTTACCCATAATTTATGGCATGCGAGGCCTCGTCCTATCAAAATTCTTATAGAAATCAGATGATGGGCCTGTGATGTTCTATTCGATTAAAAAGAAATGGTGTCTCTTGCAAACAGAAATTCAATTGCCGGTCATTTGAGTAGTAAGACAGTAAAATGTTTATGCAGGGGTATTGATTTAACAGCTTGAATAACGTGTACAGTTTGAGCTAGTTGATTAGTTTAGAATATTCTCTTTTCTCTATGAATGAACCGTCCATCTTTTAGTTTAAGTTTAGGATATTGATTTAACCGCACTAAACTGCAGGCTGCTGGGGCTGAGACCCAGAACGAAGTTGGCCAAGGTATGAAAATTTGCACCACTTGTTACTCCGACAGCAAGGTGGCACACCTTCTGAAATGCAGCTTGTGATTTCTCTGTTTTCAGCCCAGTATCTGCGTGTGTCAGTTAAGGATGTGGAACAGGTCTGCAAAGAGATTGGGAATCTGAGGTTGCAGCTCGCTCCGAAGACGAGAGAGCTCCAACGCGGAGTAGGGGCGGAACCAGGATTTGGTCACGCCTCATACTGGACTTTAACAGCTTAGAACTAATGTTAAAACATCACCTCGGTTTGCGTTTTTACTACCTGGGCTATACCTTTGCGAAATTCCTACGCCTCAGGTTGAAGCTCACCTTGCCATGGCTTGGTTCCGCCCATGACGTGAAGAGAACCTAAAAGGCTCAAGGTGGAGTTGGTTCTGAAGGAGGTGGAGTCTGTGCAGAAGAAGAATGAGGAGCTGAAAGGTGAGAACGAGAACCTAAAAAAACTGTAAGCTCCTGTGCGCTTCTGTTCATTCTAACCACGCTGTCTAGGTTATTGACATCATAGGAACACTGACCGTACATGCTTGAAACGTCAATGTTATTTTTTTCTGCTGATTAAGCTAGATGATAAAATTTTACTGTGTGGACTGCTCCAGCACTGAACTGATTCTTTCCTGCAAAAAAAAAGCACTGAACTGATTCTTCTAGTAGTTCTCGGGATTGAATAATCATAACAAATAAGCTGAGAGCACAAAAACATTGGGAAGGATGCAACAATCTGTGCCATCAACCTATCACAATATTTTAATAATCTAGTTTTATCATAGACAGAACCATAGTAAGTATTATACTTAGGATCTGAGTCCGGTCTAATTCCAAACGGCAGGGCTGCCTGTTTGTCACATCCCTTTGGATCCAAGCATCTGTTAATACGTAGGTGTTAGGATCTGCGTACGTCCTGGAGAAGAAATATGGCCATGGCAATCTTTTGTTTCTTCTAGTGAAGCCTTTAAGATTGTTACTCTAGTGCCAAAAAAAGCTATATAAGTAGTATTTTTTGCTGCAGAACATGAAGATGTCTGCATCTAATCAGTCGCCTTTCATATTTGATTGTGAAGTTTATGGTTATCTGGGTTTGAAGCTTTCGTGCAATCGTTATGCCCTGAACTTCTGGTTAATTCGTCAATGAACTGCGGTTCAGTTATCAGAAAGTGGTTCGTTTGCATGATGTGCAGGATTGAAGTACTTGTATGTGATCACGCTTGCAACCTAATTGTGTTAGCAGCTTGTGCTTTCATGCTGAAAAATTATGATTGGGTGCATGGGCGGATCCCGGGAGGACGGGGCTTGAGCCCTTATCCCTTAGGAACACTTGAGAGCCTCTAAGTATTCCTATGATTTTTTTGGTATAGAAGAGAAAGAAGAAGACAAGAAAAGGGAGAGGAGGAGGGAAAGATGACGAAGAACAAGTTGGGCCTCTAATTCTTAGCTCTAGCTTAGCCACTGATTGGGTGTAATTCCCAGATAAAATTCAGTAGCCAAAATGACCCTTCAGGCATTGCTCTCTGCTGCTATGCAAAAGGAAAACGTTAAGCTAGCTATAACACACACACAAAAAAAACCTCCAGCACGCAGCATGCACAATGCATATAAACACATAACACGGTAAGCATTCAGATTTCAGAGTGAGCCACACCTACCCAACCACACTGGAGTTGTGGAGTGAAGCCTCAGCAACCAAAAGAACTTCCATGTCGAGTGAGGACACGCTAATGGCTAATGCTGAGCAGACAACTCCGGCAAGCTGCTCGTTTGGCCGTGGACCGGCATTCTCGGCGGACGACGCTCATGCCGCGACCACCCTCGCCTTCCAAGCTCATCAGCTCTTCGCCAGCATTCCGCTACCGCGCTCCAAGAGGAGGCGCCCAAGTCCGCCAACCTCCACCGCCACTCCCTGGTGCTCCACTTCGGCAAGATCTGGGCGGGCCTCAGTCGCCGTCCACTTCGCTAGCGCCGGGAGGAGGGAATGTCAGCGGCACGGCGAGAGTAACATCGTCCAGATATGGCACTACCGTAAAATCAGTGAAAATAATCTCAGATAGACGTGTCTTTAACAGTAACATCGTTCAGATATGGCTGAACTCACATACAGTTTTTAAAAATCTGTCTGTTACTATCATACAGACACAAATGATATTACACACCGTCTATGATATTATCACATACAGTTTCTTTTAAAATTTGTATGTGTCTGGACAATAAACCTACGAACCATTTTAAATTTAACTGTTTGTCATCCCTGTGTTTTTTGGCTTCGCACACATACAACTCGCTTATCTTTCCAGACTTTTTTGGTTTCCCGCACATACAACCCCTCGTCTCCCCTCAATATAAAGTGACAATGAGTGTTTTTCTTCCTCACTCGTCATATCCAAGTGTTCCACTACACCGAGAAATCCTCACTTGGCATTAGCATCGAAGAAGCGAGATCTCAACGAGGGTCGAATCCCCCCTTTCACTGCACCGAATTGAGTATCATACGCTTTCCATCGTGATTTAGTTAGGGTTTGTAACTAATGGCAAAGCCTTATTTTTATTATAGATCTGCAATGGTGCAGTTTACGGTAATCAGGAAGTGGTAAGATGGGGTTGTCCCTATGGCAATTTCAATGGCGTGGATGCTTGGCGTTGACTTCGGCCGGGTGAACTTTATCTTCTTCGTTGTTATGAAGACCCTCTCCGTCAATCCTATGTATGTTGTCAATCGCGTTCTCCTTTCTATTCTTCTAAATGCAAATTTCTCTATTGTTATTCATCACAATTGAGTCATTTTTGTCAACTGCAAGACAGACTTGGACACTCATTTCTTGTTGAACAGTGGGTGGTGGTTTGGTAGCAACGTAGTCTAGTTTTGGCTCATGCGTAAGATAATCAAGTTGTAGCTAGATCCAGATGACTATGAGCTGCTTATTAAAAATGGTGATTGAGTTGATATTATGCTAGAACACAGGAGGTTGAGATGATGTCTATCATCTCATCTTTTCGAAAGATGTTAATGAACTAAGTTTGTCGATCACTTTTTGTGTTTTTGAAAGCGTCAATCATTTCATCTTTTTGGAAGATGACGTCAATCGACCAATGATATATAGCTAGGGATGGTGTTTAGCTAGCTAGGATTATGTGTGGGGGCAATTTGCTAGGTACCATTGCAAAAATCATAAAAGTTAAAAAAATACCATCAGTGTTAGGATGATATGTGGGCCCTAGGCCATATGTCATCCTCACAGCCGATAGTATTTTCCAATATGGACACTTTTACGATGATATCCACCTAATTCTACCTTATGTGTTCTGAACAACATGTGGTGTGTATCTGTTTGATATCCTTAACTTTTATCTTATGTATATGTCTATGTTTTATATTCTGAATAATATGTGATTGATGTTATGAGCAATGTGTTGATGTGTTGTTTAATTTGCGAATCATGAAGTGTATCTGTATGACTCTTTCCCCCCTATAAGCAAATTGGCTTCCTGGCTACGCAATGTGTTGTTTAATTTGTCAATAATGAATTGTACTTGTGTGACCCTTTCCCCCTATAAGTAAATTTGCTTCCTAGCTGTTGGGAAGTAAATTTTCTTGTATGGGAAAGAGTCACATAGACAATTTAAAAAAAAACTGTATGTAACAATTAACACAAAGGAGTGTAAACAAAACATGTCTGTGACTCTAACTACACACAACGGGTTTCAACAAAATCGGTATGTGATTCTTATTACTCACAGACGGTTTTTGCAAAACAAACCCATCTGTGTGTAACCATATGGCAGACAATTCTGAAACCATCTGTAACAAGATCGATATCACAAATATTTTTATAGAGACAGAACCTATAAGCGTATATGATAGGTTTTAAAAATCATCTGTAATAACTCATTCTGAGATAGTGTGGATGGCTAGGGAAGACGACTTGCTCAACGACGGCATGGTCGGGAGGTTCGTGAGGGATGCAGGTATCGCAATGAGGAAAGTGGGAGGACATCGAGAAGGACAAGGGCGAGCGTCGCCGCCATGCTCGGTGCTGTGGCCAAGGTTCTTGTAGTTGGAGGCCAAGCGCGATGAGATGGTCATTGGCCAAGGTGGTGCAGAGGGTGGAAGAGGAAAGTAGCTCGCTGCCTAGCTTCATGGCAAGCGCAATGGTTCATCAATCCATACCTGTTTGGCCTAGTCATTCTTCTTCAACCTTGAAACACCATGTTGTTATTGATATAGCTCCTACACGATCGGTGGTGGTGACAATCATTCCTTTGATAGGCCCATGCATGTCAAATGGTTTTTAAATGGGCCTGTCTACGGGTGCTTGAGCATCCTCTCCTTGCCGCCAACCCACGCCGCTACCTCGCCAGCTTCATAACCTTAGGCGAGCTCGATCCTTCACATGCGCCCACACCACCCCTGTTCTCGAGTACGGTGTAAGACCCCTTTCCCTGAATCTGTTATGCCTCCTATATTAGTTCCTAGATTAAGTAGTTGATACGTATAGTCAAACTTTGTATATAAAAGTATTAAAGTTACAGAGTACAAAAGATCTACAAACCATATTGTATATTATAGACCTAGCCTAAGGGCCATCAAAAGCACAGTGGAAATATCTACCCAAATCCACAGACACCTAGGGTGCAAACATGACTACTAACTCTACTATTCATTCGTGCCTTCATCTCCAATGTAGTCGGCATCTACTTTCTCATCTGAATGATAGCAAAAGTGAGTACAGAAGATATTCAATAAGACCTATACTACTTCAAGATGTCTATAGATGCATAAAGGAAGAATCAAGGACAATACTTTACGATTTAGTTTTAAGCGTAAAGCGGTTTTATGTAGGTATTCAATTGTATTATCTATTGTTAACCTTTAAAACAGTTTGATCAAGATAATAGGTAACAAGGTATATTTGGGGTTTTTCGGTCCTAGGAGTGACTACACCTCGCTCCATGGTCCATATCATTATATGTGGTGTACCTCTAGTACCACCCAGCTCCTAACGGATTGAGCCGGCAACCTTCTCACATGGATATCTAATCCACACACTCACTCATCAAGACACGAACACCCTGCGTCTAATCAATTGAGATCATGCTTTGCATGTCTATGACCGTGGGCATGACTATTTGAATAGTTTTACAATCTGCAGAGTTTGTACACTATACCCACGTGATATGCTCAGCCTCCAACCGTTGCAAGCAGAGGAGTGAATCATACTGAGACACTTCAGTCATCTTTCCTTACCGAGCTTTTCTACGAGACACCCTAAGTACCAAAGGCCATGTACTGAATGCCAGATTAGCTTTTGTCGTCTCTCGAAAAACTCAAATAGAGGACCACACGAATCTCTAAGTTCATTCTATGGTACGATATTCGGCAAATCCCCCTCTAAATCTGTGATAGTTAGGCAGGGAGGGGAAAGGCCGAGCAGGAGAAATCGAAACCTTTTCCATACATGGGAGAAGGGGCAGAGGAAACCGTCGTAGTCTCTTAATACCCTCCTCATTCCTCACAGCTCCAACGACAGCCGACATGGCCACCACCGGGGCCCGTGATGTCACGGAGGAAGCCAACCTACGATGCCTGCGCTTCGACAACGGTGTGGGCGGGGATTGGGGGACAGCAGGTTCAGAAGTCATCGTGAGCAGCGTGAAGGAGGGGGTGGAAGAGGAGGCCGCTGGCGGCATGAAGCGAAGCAGCCCGTGTATCCATGATCGCGCCGTTGACGGTGAGCAAGAGGCCTAGTTGATTGGCAGAATTTGCAGCACGTTTGCTTCATTCTCATCTCGCATGGTGTTAGCCCGATCACCTCATCATTTTGCTCCAAAAAAGTTGGGATCGGCAAATTACATCTTCATCGCGAGTTTTGTAGATGCATCGTTGATGGAGAAAGCGAAGCATGGCAACGAAAAGGGATTTTAGAAGCAGAGTGATCTCAATCATTCAGTAAAAGGTCTCCCCATTGGTAGTAATCCTTGTTAGGGTTTTACTGAACTCCAGCAGCTACTTT
This sequence comes from Phragmites australis, assembly GCF_958298935.1. Taxonomy (NCBI): domain Eukaryota; kingdom Viridiplantae; phylum Streptophyta; class Magnoliopsida; order Poales; family Poaceae; genus Phragmites; species Phragmites australis. The sequence continues at coordinate 6,521,474 of NC_084922.1, forward strand.
CATTCATCAAATCAACGATCAACCAATGGATTAGCCGTATAATCATAGCTTACACATTAGTGCATTTTCCAGACGATGAGCTATTTTTTTTTGGACATTTGCATGGGCAGGACATCTGAAAGAGCAAATTTCGATGCCAACCACTTTTTTTTTCGACAACGGGGAACCCTTTTCCATTACCAGGATAAAAAAAATAACAAGTCTTACAACCAAACCATAGACGTAAGGTTCAAAGGGTAGCAGAGGGAGCAGAGGAAACCAGCACAACTAGGTGCTATCAGTTAATAGGATGCTATCAAACAACAGACAGGTCCAAAAGAAGCAACATTAAACCATACCTAGACAGACTAGCTAAAAAGTAGGATGTTGCACGTAGGTTAAGCTCCAAGGAACATGATCAATCCTCAGCATGGTCTTCCTTGATTTGATGGTGGACATCATCATCCTGAGAGGTTAGCAGTCGCAACTGGGTAGTGGGACGAGCCGGACGTCTAGCCAGAAGGTGGTTCACCGTTTCTAGAAGACCTTGGACACCACGCAAGATATCCTCTTTGCTCATGTCATTCAGCAAACTTGTTCAAATTTTTTAAAATGAACAAGTATGGAAAATAATATCAATTGGGTCTCTTGGTAGCTTCTAATCAAAATATGCCTTATTACGGGTTTTCCAAATGGACCAGCATACAGCAGCCAAACCAAGAGTAGAAAAGGATTGTCCAACCGAAAGGTTATTATTAAACCATGAGTAATACCATTACAAAGAATTAGGGATGGTATCAGCATCAATAAAAATAGCAACAACACCCCAATCAACCTTAGCAACAGTGCAAAGGAAAAAGGTGTTGGCAGGTTTCATTCTGAGTGTAGAAATAACAAGAGGGATCTCCACTCCATTTTCTTTTATTCAGATTGTCTTTTGTGAGAATAGAATTATGTTCCATTAACCATAAGAATTTTGGCTTTCCAAATATGGTTATAAGGCTGATTAGGAGCATCCCTAACCAGCCAATTATACATCGACTTGACACTAAAAGTTCCTTTTTTGTCAAAAGACCAAGATATAGTATCATCAGTATCACTCAGATGGATACTATTTAGCCAGCTCTGAATAAAAAACCAATGTAAATGGAGATCATTAGAAAGCCATTTTCTAACAGAAAGGTTCCAATGCAACTGATAGTAGTCATGCATAGTTATATTTTTTTTATTGCAAATAGTATATAAAGTTGAAAACATGGAAGATAAAAGACTAGAAGAGATCCACACATCCCCCTAAAATCTAGCAGTCTTACCATTGCCAAACAAAACTTTTATGCCATAAAGATACAAGCTTTTAATTTTTAACAAATCAGTCCAACAAAAGGAATCATTATATTTGTGCTTGATAGCAGCAATAGTAGCATTTTTTAGATACTTTTTGAGAACAATAGATTGCCATAGGCCTGAACTAGTTTCAATCTTACACCACAATTCGCACATAAGTGTAATATTCATTTTACTTAAGTCTTTAATGCCAAGGCCTCCTTTTTTTCTTAGGTAAACATATTTTCTCCCACCTGACCAGGTAATATTTTCTCTTATTACTCCCACCTTGCCAAAAAAAATTCCTTCTAGTAAGATCAATCCTTCTAGCATGCCAACCACCTTTGGTTTGTGAAATTGTGAGACATGGATGGAATGTAAGCACAAACCATTAGTTCTCTCCTTGTTGCATTTGGCACTATAAAGAAAGAGACAAAATCCCCCCCTTCCTTTTCATTCCTTGCATTTTGTATGATTATGTGCAAATGAGATACTCGAACGCAGAGGAGATTTTCGGAGGCAACTATGTTCAGCAAGAAGAGCTGCCACGAAGGAAGAGGAAAGCAATTGCGAAGCGCAGTAAACTGCAGGTTGATGGAATTGGTGTCCAAAACGACATGGCTCAAGGTATGAAGAAACTGCATCACTTGTTAGCTGGTACAACTTCTGAAATGCAGGTTGTGATTTCTGTGTTCAGCTCAGTGCCCGCATGTGGTGGTTAAGGAGAATGAGAATCTGAGGCTGCAACTCGCTCTGAAGACGAATGAGCTCAAGCTTGAAGAGAACCGGAGACTCAAGTTAGAGTTGATTCTGAAGATGTGAAAGTGGCTAGAGGGGGGGTGAATAGGCTTTTCTGAAAATTAAAACTAAAAACAGCGGATTAAACTGCCGGATATTCCGGTGAAGTCCGGATACTCCGGTATGGTCCGGAGTATCCGGTCTAGTCCGGAGTCTCCAGCCTGACAGGAATTTTCAGAATAAATTTGAACTAAAGGCCACAGCTAGATTCTAAGAGTTGCACTAGGTCAAGTAGATATTACTAAGCTAGAATAACAATTAAAACTAGCAAGATTGATACTATAGCAATTTAAATGACAAATTACCAAATGCACACGATAAAGTAAGTTTTGCAAGTAGGAACACGAGAATATATCCCGGAGTTCGGCCACCTCACAAAGAAGTGCCTACGTCTCCGTTGAGGAGCTCACAAAGAGCCGGGTCTTCTCCAACCCTATCCTCTTCTAGCGACCACAAAGATCAAGCTAGAAATTCTTACTCAATATGAAGATGCTTACAAACTTCCCGAGGCACACCACAAGTTTTGGGTGCTCTTCGGGCGACTCCTTTTCTTCTAGAAACCCAAAGCTTCAAAGGAGATGATCGCAGAAAATGCTCGATGAAGAAATCAATGCTCAAGTGGTTTGAACCCTCTCCAAACACACACTCTCAAATTTGTGCAAATTTGGCTCTAGAGATAATTGGAGGGGCTTTGAATGCTCTTAAAGTGCTCAAGAGGTCTCAAGGAAACCAGCCACAGCAAGCTCTAAATGCTATGGAGAGAGGGGGCATTTATAGCCCTCTCTCACAGACTAGCCGTTACTGTTTTTTGTCAGAGCTTACCGGAGTATCCGGTGTACATCGGAGTCTCCGGTCCTAATTCCAAAAACGGCGTCAGAACGGTCACGAACGTGTCAGAACTAGCCGTTACAGTTCTGTTTAATTACCGGAGTCTCCGGTGAACACCGGAGTCTCCGGTCCTGACAGATTTTCCAAAACAGACTAAGTCCGGAGACTAGCCGGATCCTCCGGCATCTCCAGGTACCGGAGTATCCGGTGAACACCGGAGACTCCGGTCTTTACTTCTTTTTATCAAAAAGATTAAAAGCTAACCGAGAGCCTCTGCCGGAGTCTACTTCGGAGACTCCGACTGCACACTAAACATTTTACCGGAGTATCCGGTGAACACTGGAGACTCCGGTCTTTTTCTTGAAAAGATTAAACCGTAACCGAGACTCTCTGCCGGAGGCTAACTCGGAGACTCCGGCTGAACGCTGAGTACCGGAGTATCCGGTGAACACCGGAGACTCCGGACTCTGAAGATTTTTATAAAGAGTTTCGTGTCCGTGAGTGAATGTGTCTCTTAATTGGGTGATTCTAAAGGATCTCTTGAGCATTGAGACACTAATCAAGCAAATGAATCCATCCATCTAGGAGAAAATCTATCCTAGACTCAATTTCAAAAGGTAAAAAGAATTTAAGCCCTATCTTGTATCCTTCGTTGATTCTTCAATTGTTTCGACGGGCGTCAAACGTCATTTACCTTCTCAACTAATGCTCATACATGTTCAATACTCACAAAGCATGTTAGTTCTTTAATCGTTTTGTCATCAATAAGCCAAAACCCACTTAGGGGGCCTAGATGCACTTTCAATCTCCCCCTTTTTTGTGATTGATGACAACCCGATTAAAGTATACCCAAGGATATATGAGAAATGTTTTGAATTCTAGATGATATGGTGAGCTCCCCCTAAATGTGTGCATTGTTTTAAACGAAGTTAAATAACAATGCATTTATTTAGGAATTTAAATTCACAAGAACTCCCCCTATATCCTAGAATCCGTGGGATGTAAAAATTTATGATAAGACATAGAGCACACAAAACTAATGAAAGTACAACAATCATCATACTAACATAAAAGGTCTTATAAATTAAATAACACAAAGTTCATCACAAACAAGAATCCAATTGTCCAACGGCGAAAGAAATTAAAGGAGACCAAAGCTAAGGAAACTAAGAGAAAGGATAACTATCTCTCCCCCTTTGGCATCAAGCACCAAAAAGAGAGAGCCTACTCGCTGCTACCATCTTCCTCATCATCTTCTTCCTCGTCTTCACTTCCTTCGTTGCCGTCAGAGGAATCGTCTTGAGCTTGTTGTTGAGAACTCTCGGCAGCTGCTTGGGCTTCATCATACTATGCCCAAGGGTTTTCAACCTCAAAAGGTGCACTCTCCGCTTCATCTGACTCAATAGGAGAGCAAGGAGGTTGGAGATTCATGGATGTGTACATTTGTTTCTGACGATTCTCCATTTTCCTTAAGCGAGCACCTTGATCCTTGATTTGAGTGGCATTGTGAGTGCAAATCTTGAAAATTGCTTTGAGAGTACTCTTGATGAATGATGACCCTCTTGGAGGAGCGCGTCTCGAGGCAAACAGTCTCGAGCTAGGAGGAGCACGAGGAGGAGATGGAGATGGGGAGGGAGCTCGAATGTTCAAAGGCCTCATTCTGTATGGTTCATGCTTAATATCCTTTACAAAAGTCTTCTTGGATATTCTTTCAATGATAAACATGAGATAAGGGGCATATCCACAACTTTTTATGGGCGACTTGGATGTAAACACAATTTCCTCCCAAAGAAAGTGAGCCACGCTGAAAAAAGCATGATCATTAGACATGACTGCAAGGAGATTTCTGGAGATACTTTGAACTGTTGTTGCATCTCCGCTCTTGGGCGCCAAGGTGAGTCGGAATAGGGAGTTCAAACAGCGATAGAAAGGCCTCATCCCCGTGAGCTTTCCGAACTCAACTCGTCCATGATTTAGATACATGAACCCAATTTCTTCTAATGTCAGCTGATTCTCATTGTGAATTTGATCCTTGGAAGTATCTCTGGCATCTAGATGGAAGTAGTGAGCGAAGCCTCTGAAACTGATCCTGTATTTGACTCCCTCTGTCATCCAGTGCATAATGGAATTTTTCACATCCCTCAAACCACACTGTGGCATAGAATTGTGCAATAACCTCCTCGCACCAATCATACCTGAAGGCCATAATATTTTTTTACCCTTTTGCTCTCACAGGCTGCAATCACTTCAGAGAACACCGGGTCGTTCTTCCTGGCCATATAATCCCAATCAATCCATTGCATGGGAGTAATAGGCTTATTCTTGGCCAAAATTACTGTCTCATAGAAGTCTGCCTGAAAATCATTCCAGAAACGATAATCGGCAACATTCTTCTCAAAATCATATGGGTTGTTCAACCTTTCACTAACAACCCTTGATACATTCTTCATGTAGTTTACTGTCCTTTTTGGAGCATCAACAACAGAAGCAGTTCTCCGGGGTCTGTGAAGCTTTAAGGGTCCAATGACTTCATCAGCTTGTTCTTCTTCATTATCCTCGGATTCAGATGAGTTATCTTGTGCAACACCTTTGCCTCTTTCTTCAGTAGAGGGCATACTTCCTCGACCTCTTCCTGCAGTCACTTTGGCTGGCCCCTTTCCCCTTCCAGACTCTCGGCCTCGCATAGCTTGAGATTTGGTTCGGCAGATGGTCACAAGGTCCATGTCATAACTTCCAGCAACTCCGCCTTCCTCAATGTGAATACCACCACTTGCGGCTATTTTGCGGACTCTTTCACCGCTAGCATGGCCGCTTCCACTATCTTCCGATTGGGCAGGAGCACTTGATTCTTGAGCACGGGGGTCACTTCTTTGTTTCTTTTTCCTCTCGAAAGTGCGACCCTTCTCAAAACGGTCTCCAGCCATTGCAAGAACACCTAGAAGATATGGAATGAACAAAGAATTTGAGGAATAAAAGATTGGACAGGAAAAGCTGAAACTTCAGGCTGATACCGGAGTATCCGATGTACACCGGATACTCCGGTCGGCCCCGACAGAAAACCTAACCAGCTAGGGTTTGGAAGATATGGCCGACTAGAGATGAAACAAGTTTAGGGATGGGTTCTAGAGGGTACTAGGAACTATTCTACCAAAGAAAAACAACTCTAGACAAGAGCATTGAGAGATCGGAGAGATTGTTGAAAATGGTACCTTTGAGCTCAAATCCTCCGGGGACTTTTGAGAATAGGGATCTCCGGAGATTCCGGCCTTTAATCCAAGTGAGAAACGTAGCAAGACTTGAAGATTCTTGGGTTCTTCTCAAAATCGCCGGAGAGAAGGTTGTTTGGAGTGAGGACAAGTGAATAGATGGGAAAAGATAACTGTTCGGGCTGGGGGGAATATATAGAATTCTGGAGACACCGAAAACTCCGGTGTAGACCGGAGAGTCCGGTCCTGACACTTTTACTGGAGACTCCGGTGGAGACCGGAGACTCCGGTCCTGACACTTGTACCGGAGACTCCGGTGAATACCGGACTATCCGGTAACTGGAAACAGAACGAAATACAGCAGAGACTGTGAACAGTGTCAGGTCCGGATACTCCGGTGAACACCGGACATTCCGGGACCTGGAACTGTCACAGCAAGATTTAGAGCTGAAGAATTGGTAAAAGGATTTTCTGGAAGGAATATGTTGGACAAGAGGATTAATTTGTCAAATGTGATCAGCCAATCAAGCATCATTACATAACTATGATCACAAGTTACAAATTATGATCGAGAGACCAAAAAGCCAAATAATTTTGAGAAAAACACTCAAAATGCAGTTTTCGCAAACTCTTAACTAAGAAAGCTATAAATCTACAACAAGCAAGTGTATGCAACAGTTCAAGCCACGTTCCGAGAATCTAGGATATTTAATTCACTTCTCAACTCGCAAAACCTTTGCTCGTCTAGTGGTTTAGTGAGGATATCGGCTAATTGTTTTTCAGTTCTCACATGGCGAATGTCAATATCCCCTTTTGTTGCATGATCTATCAAGAAATGGTGTCTAATATCTATGTGATTGGTTCTTGAGTGTTGTACGGGATTGTTGGCTATTTTGATGGCACTCTCATTATCACATAAAAGTGGAATTTTTGGAGTTTTGTGGCCATAGTCTCTTAGAGTTTGCTTCATCCATAGGAGTTGAGCACAACATGCTCCCACGGCAACATATTCAGCTTCGGCAGTGGATAGAGCTACGGAGTTTTGTTTCTTGGATGACCATGACATTAAGAACCTACCCAAGAATTGGCAAGTTCCCGAAGTGCTTTTTCTATCCACCTTACAACCGGCATAATCGGAGTCCGAATAGCCGATAAGGTCGAAGGATGACCCTTTTGGATACCAAAGCCCAAGGTATGGAGTATGAACTAAATATCGAAGAATCCTCTTAACGGCCATTAAATGGCACTCTTTGGGAGCGACTTGAAATCTTGCACACATGCACACACTAAGCATGATATCGGGCCTAGATGCACATAAGTAAAGCAAAGATTCTATCATGGAACGATATACCTTTTGATCCACGCTTTTGCCTTCTCCATTGAGATCAAGATGTCCATTAGCTTGCATGGGCGTTTTGATTGGTTTGGCATTCTCTATGTCAAATTTCTTAAGCATATCTTTGATGTACTTGGTTTGACAAATGAAGGTTCCTTCCTTGAGTTGCTTGATTTGAAATCCGAGAAAGAACTTCAATTCTCCCATCATGGACATCTCAAACCTCCTTGTCATGATCCTACTAAAATCTTCACAAAATTGTTGATTAGTAGAACCAAATATAATATCATCGACATATATTTGGCAAACAAATAAATCATTATCAACATTCTTAGTAAAGAGAGTAGAGTCAGCTTTGCCTATTTCAAAACCCTTTTTGACAAGAAAATCCCTAAGGCATTCATACCATGCTCTAGGAGCTTGTTTTAGCCCATAGAGCGTCTTATGGAGTTTAAAAACATGCTCGGGATGTTTGGGATCTTCAAAGACGGGCGGTTGCTCCACATACACCAATTCGGAGATTGGTCAATTTAGAAATACGATCTTCACGTCCATTTGATATAACTTGAAATCATGGTGAGTAGCATAGGCTAATAAAATGCGAATTGACTCTAGCCTAGCTACGGGAGCGTATGTCTCACCAAAATCCAAACCTTCGATTTGAGTGAATCCTTGAGCAACCAAACGAGCTTTGTTCCTTGTTACTATCCCATTTTCATCTTGTTTGTTGCGGAAGACCCATTTTGTCCCAATCACATTTTGTTTTGGCCTTTCCACCAAAGACCAAACTTCATTTCTTTTAAAGTTGTTCAATTCTTCTTGCATAGCCATTATCCAATCCGGATCATCAAGCGCTTCTTCTACCTTCAAAGGTTCCAAAGAGGAAACAAAAGAGTAAAATTCACAAAAATTTGCAATTCTTGAACGAGTAGTTACCCCCTTTTGTATATCACCAAGGATGTTGTCCACGGGGTGATCTCTTTGGATACTTTGATGAACACGTGGATGTGGCACTTGTGATTGATGTTGGATGTCTTCCACTTCATCATTAAAAAAATTGTTCGGATCTTCATGGTCTTGATGTTGATCTTGTGATCTCTTGTCGTCTTGATCTTGGGTTGACATTGATGATTCAACTTGCATTGATGAAGATGGTTGATCCCTATCGATTTGAGCTTCTTGGGTCTTTTGTTGTTCTAAGGGCTTGATTTCACTAATTACCATCTTCTTGATTGCTTCGCTTGGTATTTCTTCATCACCTAAAATATTTGCATCCACTTGCTCTACTTGGGAGCCATTAGATTCATCAAATGTTACGTCTCTCGCAATTTCAACACATCTGGTGGTTTTGTTAAAAATGCGGTAGGCGTAGGCATTTGAACCATAACCAAGCATAAACCCTTCATCTACCTTTGGAGCAAATTTAGAACTTCTAGCTTTCTTGTTTAAAATAAAGCATTTGCTACCAAAGACTTTAAAATAGGAAACATTTGGCTTGTTACCGGTTAGAAGCTCATATGAAGTTTTGTTCAACAACTTGTGTAAATATAACCGGTTGATGGCATGGCATGCGGTGTTGATTGCTTCCGCCCAAAATTGATCCGATACTTTGTATTCATCAAGCATTGTTCTTGCGGATTCAATTAGAGTCCTATTCTTTCTTTCGACCACTCCATTTTGTTGAGGGGAGTACGGAGCCGAGAACTCATGCTTGATTCCTTCTTCATCAAGAAACTCTTCAACTTGTATGTTCTTGAACTCGCTTCCATTGTCGCTTCTAACTCTCTTGATCTTTACTTCGAATTCATTTTGTGCTCTTCTCACAAACTTCTTGAGAATGACTTGAGTTTCGCTCTTATCATGCAAGAAGAATACCCAAGTGAAACGTGAAAAATCATCAACAATAACTAAACCATATTTGTTACATCCGATACTTATGTAAGTGATTGGCCCAAATAAGTCCATGTGAAGGAGTTCCAATGGTCTTGAAGTGGTCATCACATTCTTCAAGGGATGAGATGCTCCAACTTGCTTTCCCGCTTGGCATGCACTACAAACTCTATTTTTCTCAAAAGTCACATTCGTTAGTCCTAGAATGTGTTCGTCCTTTTGAAGTTTGGACAAATTCCTCATGCCAACATGAGCAAGTCGGCGATGCCAAAGCCAACCTATGCTAGACTTAGCCATCAAGCAAGTTTTAGGCATCACTCCATCCGTTGAAAAATCAACAAGATAGAGTTTACCCTTCAATTTGCCGGTGAAGACTATAGAGGCGTCCTCCCTTCTAGAGACAACCACACCCTCATTTGTAAAAAGACAATTATAACCAATTTCACATAATTGAGATACGGATAATAAGTTGTAATAAAGTGATTTTACTAACAAGATATTTGAAATGAAAGTATCATTTGAGATGGTAATTTTACCTAGTCCCATTACCTCTCCTTTTCCATTATCGTCAAAGATGATGTTTTCATGAGGTCCTCTATTTTCTTCAAAGGAGGAGAACATACTCTTTTCTCCGGTCATATGATTGGTACATCCGCTATCAATGACCCAACTCATTAATAGTGATTTTCTTGGTGTAAGCTCATGAATAGCAATGGTGGCGACTCCTTCATCATCGGAGTCTGAGTCGGAGTTGGAATCCCACTCTTCTCCAATATGTGCTTGACCCGAATATTTCTTCTTGTATATCTTGTTCTTGTCTTTCTTGTATGACTTGACTTTATTGTCTTCTTTGTCCTTTCCCTTCTTCTTGTTTGGACAATCGGCTATAAAGTGACCAATTTCGCCACATTCATAGCATGCCCTTCTTGATGTTCTCTTCTTGGGCATGTCTCTCTTGTACTTTGAATAGCCTCCTTTTCTCATGAATTTCTTGAACCTTTTCACAAAGAATGCCATTTCTTCATCTTCGGAGCTTTCATCATCACTTGTGCTTGATTCTTGGACTTGCTTGCTTTTGCTTGCCTTGAGTGCAATTTCTTTATGCCTTGAGGTTGAGCTTTGTTTAGCATGAATCTTCACTTCATTAGCTTCTTCTTCCATGAGCTCATGAGCAAGAATCCTTCCAAGCACATCACTAGGTGTGAGCCTCTTGGAATCTCTTCTCTCACGGAGGAGCATCACCAAAGTGGGATTTCTAGGAGCAAATGCTCTAAGTAGTCTCTTCACCACTTTGTGATCATCAATGTCCTCGCTTCCAAGTCCTCTTAGCTTGTTCACAAGCACCATCATCCGATCATACATTGCTTGAGGAGTTTCATGATCCTCCATCACAAATCTTCCTAGCTTTCCCTCAAGCAATTCTATTTTGGATTCTCTCACACTTGTAGTCCCTTCATGAGCAACTTGAAGTGTGTCCCAAATTTGCTTAGCTTCCTCAAGTCCATCCACTTTGTTGAATTCCTCCGAACTCAAGGCACTAAGCAACACACTTGTAGCTTGAGCATTGCGATGCATATTTTGTTCTTCACTTGAGGTGAGCTCTTGGTCTTCCTTCGGCAGCTCAAAACCTGTGCAAACAATCTTTCAAATATTTGGATGAAGAGAAATTAAGTGCATTTTCATTTTATGCCTCCAAGCGGCATAATGTGTACCATCGAAGAATGGTGCACGTCCGGAAGGCACGAAAATATAATTGCTAGAAGAATTCAAACGATCATAATTGAAAGGAATCTCACTTCCCTTTCCTTTACCATTACCATCATCACTTCTTGATGGATCATCTTTGAGACCCCTCGGACTTCCGAATGTCGATATAATGATTCCCTCCAAGCAATGAAGCCTTGTAGGAGGTCAGGCTCTGATACCAATTGAAAGTGCCTAGAGGGGGGGTGAATAGGTTTTTCTGAAAATTAAAACTAAAAACAGCGGATTAAACTGCCGGATATTCCGGTGAAGTCAGGATACTCCGGTATGGTCCGGAGTATCCGGTCTAGTCCGGAGTCTCCGGTCTGACAGGAATTTTCAGAATAAATTTGAACTAAAGGCCACAGCTAGATTCTAAGAGTTGCACTAGGTCAAGTAGATATTACTAAGCTAGAATAACAATTAAAACTAGCAAGATTGATACTATAGCAATTTAAATGACAAATTACCAAATGCACACGATAAAGTAAGTTTTGCAAGTAGGAACACGAGAATATATCCCGGAGTTCAGCCACCTCACAAAGAAGTGCCTACGTCTCCGTTGAGGAGCTCACAAAGAGCCGGGTCTTCTCCAACCCTATCCTCTTCTAGCGACCACAAAGATCAAGCTAGAAATTCTTACTCAATATGAAGATGCTTACAAACTTCCCGAGGCACACCACAAGTTTTGGGTGCTCTTCGGGTGACTCCTTTTCTTCTAGAAACCCAAAGCTTCAAAGGAGATGATCGCAGAAAATGCTCGATGAAGAAATCAATGCTCAAGTGGTTTGAACCCTCTCCAAACACACACTCTCAAATTTGTGCAAATTTGGCTCTAGAGATGATTGGAGGGGCTTTGAATGCTCTTAAAGTGCTCAAGAGGTCTCAAGGAAACCAGCCACAGCAAGCTCTAAATGCTATGGAGAGAGGGGGCATTTATAGCCCTCTCTCACAGACTAGCCGTTACTGTTTTTTGTCAGAGCTTACCGGAGTATCCGGTGTACACCGGAGTCTCCGGTCCTAATTCCAAAAACGACGTCAGAACGGTCACGAACGTGTCAGAACTAGCCGTTACAGTTCTGTTTAATTACCGGAGTCTCCGATGAACACCGGAGTCTCCGGTCCTGACAGATTTTCCAAAACAGACTAAGTCCGGAGACTAGCCGGATCCTCCGGCATCTCCAGGTACCGGAGTATCCGGTGAACACCGGAGACTCCGGTCTTTACTTCTTTTTATCAAAAAGATTAAAAGCTAACCGAGAGCCTCTGCCGGAGTCTATTTCGGAGACTCCGACTGCACACTAAACATTTTACCGGAGTATCCGGTGAACACCGGAGACTCCGGTCTTTTTCTTGAAAAGATTAAACCGTAACCGAGACTCTCTGCCGGAGGCTAACTCGGAGACTCCGGCTGAACGCTGAGTACCGGAGTATCCGGTGAACACCGGAGACTCCGGACTCTGAAGATTTTCATAAAGAGTTTCGTGTCCGTGAGTGAATGTGTCTCTCAATTGGGTGATTCTAAAGGATCTCTTGAGCATTGAGACACTAATCAAGCAAATGAATCCATCCATCTAGGAGAAAATCTATCCTAGACTCAATTTCAAAAGGTAAAAAGAATTTAAGCCCTATCTTGTATCCTTCGTTGATTCTTCAATTGTTTCGACGGGCGTCAAACGTCATTTACCTTCTCAACTAATGCTCATACCTGTTCAATACTCACAAAGCATGTTAGTTCTTTAATCGTTTTGTCATCAATAAGCCAAAACCCACTTAGGGGGCCTAGATGCACTTTCAAGATGAAGGAGATCAAGTCACTGCAGAAACAGAATGAGGAGCTGAAAGCTGAGAACGAGATCCTCAAAAAGACTGTAAGCTTCCTACCTGATTGTGTTCGTTCTATCGTACGCTAGATGATAGAATTTTACTGAGTGACTACTCCAGTACGAATTGATTCTTTTAGTAGTTCTCTGAATTGAATAGCTCATAGCAAATAAGCTGAGAGCACAAAAACATTGCAAAGGATTCAATAATGTTTGCTACATTAACCTGTCAATAATGTTTTAATAAACTAGTTTAGTTATAGACAGAGTATGATAGTATGATACTTAGGATCTCAGTCCAATCTGATTCTTATTGATTTCCCAAAACTTTGATGTAATTAGCACATACTTGTAAAGAACAATCTTTAGAATTACAAACTACGCATTTGGGCTATATCTTCTTTGGATCAGTAAATCCTCCATTTACATGTAATATAGCCACTGCGTTGTCCTTATTTATACCCTTTTTGTATTGTATTTCAACCCCAATCAGTTCTATCTAGGTGCTTATCAGACTTTTATGTGCGCAGGCAAAGCCACCAAGAGTCGAAAGGTTATGCAGGTTCTGTCAAAAATGTGCACTCCATGGCTACCACAACTGCCCTGAGAGGCTACGAGCAGCTAGGTCTTCTTCTTTTTTTAAGGAGAATAACTCGGCTTGTATTGAAAGCCAATAAGAGTGTTTATAGCCAAACGAAAATGGAAGAAAATGCAAAGCCGGAACAAAAGGGTTAGGGACACCAGCGAGCAGTACATGACTAGAATCAACCAACTAGCCTATTACAACCCATACCGACTCCACCAGATCAAATTTCACCAACATCAGATACAGTCTTGGGAGTCGGACTGAAGTCTCGTAGCCACCCCTGGAGCTGGGCTGAGACGTTGTCCGCCTTCATTTTATCGTCATCATGAAGAGTATCCTTTCTGCACGAATGATACAGCTAAGATTAGAACTTCATCTGGCCTTTTGGTGAACTTCTTCTCGATCGCCATAGTATTCCTCATCCTCCACAGCGCCAAGCAACACCTGCAAGGAGAAAAATCCCTAGATTTTGAGTGATGTTAAACAACTTTGAAAGCCAACTCACCCATAAGTCAGCAACCGAGGTGGGGAAGCCATTCCAACCAAAGATATCTCTTAGCGCACTCCATGAAAACTATGCGAGAGCACAATCGAAGAAGACATGATCGATATCCTTAGTTTTATCACACAAGCAACAATATTTGCTCCCTTTTTAACCCTTTTTCTTAAGTGTGGAGGCCACTAGGAGTTTATTGTAGAGCATCTGTCACAAGAAAATCTTGATTCTAAGGGGTAATTTAGTAGCCCAGATCATCTTAGCCCCTCTGCAATTGACCTCTTTAAAGGTCAGGAACCTATACGAGGATTTAGTAGTAAATCTCCTTAATTTGTCAAGGGCACATTCCACCTCATCTTACGCTCCATTCAGTTGGACGTTTTGTAACTTGAGTAGCAGCTCCTCCCATTGGAGTAGTTCATTTTCTATCAAACTCCTATGAAAATGGATCTCCCACTCATTTTTCACATAGCATTCAGATATCAAGGCATCTGGATCATCACACATGCTGAACAAGGTAGTAAACTGGATTTTAAGTGGAGTTTCACCCAGTCATACATCCTTCCAGAAGGAGATCTTATTGCCTCTATTCACTTTATACTTGGCCCCCCAATGGAAAAGGTGCTTGACTTTGTGCAAACCTTGCCAAAACTAGGAGGTCCCTCTCTATTTGGAGGTGAAGAAGTTCCATCTGATATGTACTTGGCTTTCAGGAGTTGGAGCCAAGTTTCCTCCTTACCTGAGTAAATCTTGGCAATCCATTTGACAAGCAGGCATTGATTCATGATCCTTGTGTTTAGAATACCCAGACCACCATAGTCCTTAGGCCTGCAGATGGCTTCCTATTTAGCCAAGTGGTATTTGTTTACATCCTCAGCTCCCCTCTAAAAGAACCTAGCTCTGATGGTGTCCATCTTCTTGTGAACCCCTTTAGAGAGGAGGTAGAATCTCATAGTATATATGGTCAGGCTGGTTAGGCTTGAATTTGTTAGGGTCAATTTGCCCCCATAGGTCAGATTTTTACCCTTTCATGGGTCTAGTCTTTTGTTCATTTTTGTGAGGGTCTTAGTGGTTACAGTAATACCAAGGTGGTGATTAGAGACAGGGATGCCCAAATATTTCAGAGGTAGCACACCCAATTTGCAATTGAGCATGTTGGCCACCTTATACTGCTCATCCTGCTCCATGCCGAATGCAAACAACACATTTTTGTGAAAGTTAATCTTGAGTCCAGACATCCATTCAAAACAATATAAAATGATCTTAAGATGAAGGATGGAGGTGTCAGATCCATCAATCATAAGTATTGTGTCATCAACATACTGGATATGGGTGATGCCTCCAGGAATCAAATGGGGGACCACTCCCTGGAGCAGCCCTTTGGAAGATGCTTTGCCCATCAAAGCATTCAAAATGTCTACTGCAATGTTGAAGAGCAGAGGGGAGAGAGGGTCACCCTGCCTTAGCCCCTGGTATGTTCGAAAGAATAGTCCCTTTTGACCATTAATATTAATGCAAAATCTGCCTCACTCAGATTGCATAATACACTCAATCCACTTTGGAGGAAATCCTTTTCCTTTCATAACATCTTCAAGGTAACTCCACTTAACTTTATCATATGCTTTTTCAAAGTCTATCTTCACTATCAACCCTTGCATCCTTGTTCTTCTAAGTTCATGAATGACTTCATGCAGAGTCACCGTACCCTCCAGGATGTTACTGTCCTTGATGAAGGCAATTTAGCTTGAGCCAATCAACTCCTTGACAACTGGGGTAAGTCTATTGGTGAGGATCTTAGTAAAGTTTTTAAAGTCTACATTGAGAAGATAGATAGGTCCGTACTGCTTGATATATTGGCCTCTTTAACAGCTAGGTCTTCTGAAGAAGAGGAAGGAGAGGACTCTGCCTAACTCGGCAAGGCAGCCTGTTCGTTACATCCGTTTGCATCCAATCATCTGTTAAAACCTAGGTGTAAGGATCTCTAGTGAAAGATGGTCATGGCAGCCTTTAGTTTCTTCTAGTGAAACTTTTAAGATTGTTACTCTAGTGCCAAATAGCTATATAAGTATTGAATTTGCTGCAGAACATGAAAATGTCTGCATCTAATCAGTCGCCTATCATGTTAGCTCATGTGATGTTTATGGTTATCTCTATCAGAAGCTTCCGTGCAATTGCTATGGCCTGAACTTCTGGTTGAGTCGTCACTGAACTGTGGTTCGGTATCAGAAAGTTTTTCTTTTGCATGATGTGCAAGAATTAAACGTGATCATGATTGGAATTTGGTAATTATGCTTGCCGAAAGTATTGCCATTGGTGACGGTTATTTTTTTTTTCAGATAAAATTCAGTGCCCAAATAACCCCTCAGGCACTTGCTTTCTGCTGTTTTTAGGGAAGTAAAATACCAGAATCCCAAAGGTAAACATTAAGGTAACACACACAAAAAAGCGGGAGGGGGGGGGGGGGTCACTAGCTCAGCATGCACAATGCACGTACACATAACACGGTAAGTAAACTAAAATAACACATGCAATAACATTCAGAATTTCAGAAACCACAAATTTGCCTGCTGTTTGTAGTAGGTGAAATCTAATTTTCAACTTGCGACGTCGTGTACGAGCTACTCATTACGTGTTGTACAGGTTCTCGATCACAAAGCACGTGATGATTAATATATTTGCTTAATGGTTGCCGGGGACGTACGCCGACCGACCCGCACAATCTTTTCTATAGCACCCTGATGATCAACCGGACAGGAGATAGGAGAGAGGGCTTCTAGAAGTAATCTTTTTCTATATCAGTAGTAGTAGGCGCACTATCTCATCTCTGGAAGTCACCAACTCTCTTGCCATTGTCACTTTCAGCTTTGATAGATGTTTGATGCGGAGAATTAGCGTACTACGCCATTTGGAGGGGAGCTTGGCCAGGAGCGAGCGAGATTAGGTGCTTGCTAGTAATCGTATGGTTGATTAAGGGCTTATTTGTTTGTTGCCCTCGTCAAATTTGTCTGGCATGAGTTTGTTCCTGAGAGCTAAGTAGTGTTTGGTTGGTGCCCTGATGTGCTGCCGGACTCAGGCAACGAGTTCAAGCTACCTGTTTGGAATGTATAAATTTTATAAACTTTATTGAGATTTGCGTGTACATGATTCGAGAAAAAAATCATATTTAAAATGGACCCTTAGTGAACAACTTCACATAGAATCCTTTATGCACCACTTTCATAGAACCATGAGCTCGAGATCGTGCTCGCTCGCGCCGGAGTCCTCCTCCTCTCTCTGTTCCACCAACACTCCTCATGTCTGAGCGTGCAACTATTTTGCTCAGGCATCTCGACGAGAGCAACAACCAAATAAGCCCTAAGTGTTCTAGAAACATACACCTGGAGGCTTGGAGCGCGTCTTCCAGATGACAACGGCATATCTAACCATACATTTTAGCTAGCTATGAGCTTTTACACGTTATAAATTTGATTATGTGGTGGACAGAGAACACCACGAGAGTTAAAAATTAAATATTAATTAGTAGATCTATTGTCTTGAGAGACGAGCTCGGGATGTCCCGCTTTCGTGTACAGACGCGGAGCGCCAACCCCACACTGGCGCCCACTCTGGACCCAATAGCCACCACACCGACCAGCCTCACCGTGAGCCAGCCGTCCACCACCCACTCCTCCCCTTTCGTGCGGCTAACTAGCTACATAGTTTCGATGTGTTATCTACTCTATTTTTAACCATGGTTGTTATCCTTGTTAATTTTAGTATTATTTATTTTCGCAATTAATAGTAGACTTACTATTTAGGATTTTATATTTACAAGTATTTAATCCTCCTATATTTCAACTAAAGGTTTTAGTGATTGCACATTAAATTATAGTGTAAGTTTGGCAGATCAACAACCTCCTGAGGGATTGATATTTAAATCTAGTATCACTCTAGGAATTTCATGTTACGTGTTATTCGTAGTGATATTGAAAAAACAACTGCATATAATAAGGATGCGTCACAAAGCAACAACATGTTTTCTGACGCTGTTGCCGGGGAGTCGAGTATCATCATACCGAGTTTGCATTCTTGCCCTTGCATTTTTATTTTCTTTATTTTTAGCATCTTATGTTTCTGTAATTTTCTTTTTATGCCCAATATTGAAAAACCAAAAAAAATATCTGTTAGTTTAGATTTAGATTTAACTTTAATTAAATTTGTTAAAAAGAAGAGATTCAAGTTAGCTAAGATGGGAGACGTTAATCCTAATCTTAACTCTTTCGCTAGTCCACCAAATGGCACACAAAGGTCATTGACAACTCATCCTACTATCACCACCAGTAACTCTGTGATCAAACCCGCTTTGCTAAATTTAGTACAGTAAAATCAACTTGGCGGTATCATTTTATATTTCTTATTGCCAATTTTCAGTTTGCTTCATCTAGGCTAATGGAGGATAAGAGAAGCGGAATGTGAGTTATTTATGTTGATGTATGGAGGGAACCACAGTTTGAATGTATGGATGGCCTTGTATTTTTGGTGCAGATTTTTGAATTTTTAATGATTTTACAACGAGCTTCTTATTTTATTATTTTTTCTGAATTTTCGTTGATCTGTTTCTGGTTTTTTGAACTATAATTGTTCCTTGGGATTTTTACACCTCGACTCTCAAATAGCGACCAGGAACATAACCCCAGGAAAATGAAGTGCTCCCTAATTTCCCTCGGGGATTTCGTTCCCTGGGCTCCTTTTCCGATCAGACAAAGCCTAGCAGGTTCTTTTCCCTTTCACCCGTGAATGATTCATCACATTAATTATTTCGCCATGATTCATCACATTAATTATTTCGCCCAACGAATGTTCCTCGCTTCCTTAGCTTGGCGATCGATGATGACTCATCGCTCAAAGGAACTGCAATATCCTGTGTGCGAGACAATTCTTTTTCGACGATTATCTGTTTGCATAATCAGAGCCGCTTTGACTAGTGTAAGAGTATTCTCAAGAGACTCTTTAAAACCTACTCTTATGTTTTTATATAGAGAATATTTTCAATAATATTTTTTTTACTAAATCTTTTTCGTCTCTAATATACTCTCAATATATCATTCCTTATATATCATCTACTATATCACTCCTTATATATCATCTACTATATCACCAACAGATAGATCTCACTTATCATTTCTCTTTCCTCCGTTTGCATGATGTGCTATGTCCACATGCAAGCGACGTAGCGGGAGAGGAAGACGGCGAGGCGGTGCGCCGAGCCGGCCACAAACACGGCGCAGCGGTGCGCGAGATCTCCGGCGAGGCATCCCGACCATGGCCACACGCACCCGCACGGCCACAGCAGGATGCGGCACCTGTGGCGCAGCAGCAGCCTCCGCCATGGTCTGCTGAGGCAGTCTCGTTCCCTCGGTGGGACGACAATGGCGGACTGGAGGTACGCTGACGCGGCGTGCTTCAATAGCTGGTTGCGGATGTTGATGCTGGACACGTTGAAGTTGATCACATGCGGGCCGGTGTCACCGAGGCTGCCACCATCGCCTCTCTCGCTATCAGGCCCGCCTCAACAAGCACGTTGTGGAGGACGCCATAGAGCGAGTGGGAGCAGAGGCACGAACGGTGGGAGCGTGATCCAGTAGGATTGAAAGTGTAGGAAGGATTTCCTATTTTTAGCTACGATAAAAGAGTGTTTAGTACATTGGTAAAAATAGAACTCTATTTAAAGAGCTGATGGAGAGTATTTTTTTAATCAACATCTCTAAATTTATCTATAGAAAATATAATATAGTGTCTCTTATAGATACTTAAAAATACCGCCCATTTTTTTTTTTGTCATTGACACGTCGGACTAGAGCGGCAGGTAATGAATCATCTGCAATTGCAGATCTAAATTAATCAAACTTGCCTAGATCTTAGCTTGGTGTTATGATCGAGCTAGTGGCGGAGCTCGAGAAAAAACATGGAACGCTCGGTTGGCAAAGCTGACTGGAGCTTAGGCCGGCGTGGGTGCTCACCTCCTTTCTTAAGAGCATGTCGGAAAAGCTCCCGTTGCAGAAAAGAAAAGAAAGAAATGAAGCATGGAGGGGTCAACAAGCCAAAGAAATGAAAAGGAGATAAATAAATTAACTTAGCTTGATTTTTTACTCCGTCAGTTATGAATACTTGTTGTTTTAACTAAGCTCTAACAAAATTTTAAAATTTTGATTGTCAATAGTTTCTAAAATATTTAATTTGAAAATAAATCACACACGTAGATTTATTTTGAAATATATTTTCATAATATTATATTTTTATTAGATTTTATAACTATATTCTAATAAAAAACAAAGTTATACATTAAAGATTATAAAAAACAAAATATTATAAATTTTTAACCGGAGGAAGTACTTTCTTAAGAAATTGGAAGGATGGCTTAAGTTCCGCCATTGGATCCAGCTAATCCCATTGCAGTCAATGTGCCCACGAAGCAGCACCACTTTACAGGCTACTGGCACTTCTATCTGGGACCCATGCAGCTGTGCGCCTCGTCTCCAGCGTCCATGGACCCGCACACCAAGAGGCTTAGGTGGAAAGTTGTCCACATGTACGGTTGTATTTACCTGTATAGGTTAAGTTAAGATTGTATGAGCGAATACAAGAGTTAGATCGAATTCAACGGGTTCCCGTCTCGGGGTTCATTCCCTTCGCAATGGGAAAACGTCCGAGACGGGAACGGGAGAGCACTCCCAACCGCATCCCCTCCTGACGCGGCGCGGGACGGGAAAGGAGAGAGGTTCCCTCGGCCGTGGGAACCTCTCTCCGTTCCCTTCGCGCAGAAGGACAGCGGGGAAGGGTCTGGCAGTTGGCGTCGCGCGCTAGTGTGGAAGATGCGGAGAGGCGAAGTGGAGGCGGCGCGAGCAGGGACGACGGAGGCGCAAGGGTCGGCGGGCCTTCGACTCGAGCGAGGGGGGCAATTCGACCGCGCGGGGACGGTAGCGTCGACGTCGCCGGAGGCGGCCAGGCTGCGCAGAGTGCAATCGACGGCAGGTACGCCCTAGCAGCCTTATCCGTGCTGTAGATCTGGGGAAGGGTAGGTTCGAAGAAGGGATCTTAGGTGAATGGATCGGGTACGGCGTCTATTTTAGGTCAAAAGGGTCGTCGGCCCTTGCGTTGCGGGGGGCGGAGGAGGGGGGGAGGCGGCGTTGATGGTCGATTGAGCGGTCGTTCGACATGGGGGAATGGCGCAACGGTCGTCGGATTTTCCACCAGAGTCGGAGGTTCCCCGAGAATCAGTGGATCGGCGGAGGGGTGGGGAGGCGGCGGCGTCGGTCGATTCACCAGTCGTCGGACATGGGGGAAGGCCGGACGAGGTGGGGTGATGGAGGCGTCGTAGGGAGTGGTGGGTTTTGTGCAGCGCCCTACGACGGAGGAGGTGGTGGGAGGGTGGACGGGCCTACTGGGCCGGGGTCACCTTGCGTTGCCGGTGGTGAAGGGTTGTCATCGGCCTCATGGGATTGCTGTGGTGCATGATGTAGATGGACGCGGCAGCTCTGGCGGCACTTGTCTCGTTGATGCAAGACCAAGTCCAGGAGGCGGTAGACGCGTTGAAGAAGTTAGCGAACGACAACATGAGCCCAGAGAGCACACCAGCGGCCGTCGATCTCAACATGGCGCTGCTACAAGTGGATGCTATTGCCGGCGATTTGGGTCAGCTCGTCTTCCAGGTGGAGGATGCGCTGGGCCGATGCTCTCTGTCCGTGTCTACTGAGGAGGTGGACAGGAGTAGCGTGGGGGAGGAAGAAGAGGCATGGCCTTCCTTGAACATCGCCGGCAATGACATGGAGCATTCTGAATGGAGCATGGATGACGTGCTATGCTCCAGTAGTGATGATTGCGGGTCCGTTGAGTCCGATAGGTCATGGCGGCTGTAATCTGGCCGCCGATTAGGATGGAAAGGTGTGATTTGGTGTCGTGCTCTTGTGCGATGTGCGTCTGCTGGTAGTAGTTTGGTTGGTAACCCTAAAATGCACGTTTGTTGTCGGCTTAATCTGTGTGATGAACTGAACTGCAATCATGTATCAGTGTCCCCATTTTGTTTTGTATCAGTATGGCAAAAATATTTTATCAGTATGGCAATAAGATTGTTGTCCTCATTTTAATTGCTTCTAGTGGTCCATGAATACTACTGCAATTTGTTTATGAGGACATGCCCTCTATGTTTCTGTGATGCTTCATGTAAAACAAGCAATGGGCCACTGCAGCTAGCATTGTATGCCTATAGTGTGCTTTGAGTAGCTTCCTCATGCCGGTGTCCAGTCTTGGAGACAAATGGTTCATAGAACTGCAATGTGTTTGTGAGCCCATGCCCTGTTTGATTCAGGGGGGTTGCAGTGGCCTTGTACTCTTGTTTCAGTAGGTACATTTGCTGGATGCAGGTGTTGGTACCCAAATGGCCATGGGTGTGTTAGTCTTGGACCTCTATGCAGTGTTGGAAAGGGCATGATTGGCCTAAATTCTGGTGCATGCAGGATTGCTGTAGTGTAGGACAATGTTTTTGATTGTTCATTTTACGATATTTCAGTGAAATGGTTCATAGCATTGGGACAATACCTTTGGATCAGTAAAAACTTATCTGATTGTTGCCCTATTAAGTGTGTGCTTTGTCATAAATTCTGAACCTTACCTTATTTGAAGGGGCGGAATGGATCCTTTTTACGAGAGTATCCTGCAGGACGGTTTCGACTGTATGACTTGGTGGGGTCGGGACATGGGTACCCAGGGGGTCATCCGATGTTCCCCAAGTAGAGTTGTCGCAGTTCTCACAGGCTACGAATCATGGAGGCCACTCGGATTTAGGGCAGTTTAGTCTCATGAGCGATGAGAAGGGTAGGAAGAAGGTTACCTCGAGGAAGAAGAAGAAGGTGGACGCGAAAACTGATAGAACCAAATGGACTGACGAGGAAGATGAGTTGTTGGTGTCGGCCTGGCTTAACGTGAGCCAAGATCCGGTGGTGCGCACGGATCAGTCCAAAGAGACCTATTGGGGCCGTATCACAAAGTACTTCAACACTTACAAGAAGGAAAGCATGATGCCGAGGACCGATAAAGCGCTCATAAATCATATGAAGCTGATCACGGATGCTGTGACAAAATTTACGATGCATTACAGGAAGGTGGAGCAGCTGAACCCGAGTGGCACCAATGAACGTGACAAGGTAACTCTACTTTGCAATGATACTGTCCATGCATGTATAGTCAAACCCCGACTGACATTTACATGTTTTGCAGATGGCTCAAGCGTGCACCGCATATAAAGCACTTGAGGGCAAACCATTCGCGTACACGCATTGTTGGGTGCTGCTGGCCGAGCACCCAAAGTGGCATGCACACGAATCGGCAAAGGCGCAGAAGGTCTTGGATCTTGCGGAAGCTCAGTGCAGCCAAGCTGCGGGCAACGACGTCCCTAATGATGCGGCTTCCAACGTGTCGACGGACCTTCCCCGTCCTATTGGCTGTGACCAAGCGAAGGCTTCCCGTGCACACAAGTCACCGTCCCAGTCTTCAGTTCCCACCGTGTCCGGAGGAGTTTATGAAAGACAATTGCAGGACATAAGTGAAACAAAGAAAGTGATGGTGGAGCTTAAGAAGGAGCAGCTGGAGGTGATGCGGCTCCAAGCCACTGTCCGAGTGAATGACCAAGACATAAGAATTATGAAGGTTGATTTGGACAGTGTTTCAAGCCCACTGCGCGAGTATTATAGGAAGCGCCAGGAAGACATAATGGCGCAGTGGAAGCTCCTAGAGGACCAAGAGTAGCACGGTTGTAATCGTCACATATTTGTTATTCGGACTGTAATACTACTGGACATGTCTGTGTGCTGTTAGTGTGCAACGTTGGAACATTGAACTTTGCTTTGTAATATTTGTCAGATTCAAGTGCTTTCAGTTATGCTTCTGTTGTTCAACCTGATACATGCAGGACTGCAATAGTTGTGCTATTATTCATTTGCTGGTACATTGAAGATTGTGGCTTCCAAATAGTAGCAGTACAATAAGTTGTTAATGGTTCAGACTTACTACCCTGCGAAGCATACTCCATCTCGGTTTGCACTAGCTAACCATGTTGCACGATGCAGACTTACTATCCTGCGAAGCATACACCGAACTACATGCATACTAACGACCCTCCTTGCTTAAACCAAACTAAATGCATTAACCTAACTTATGGAATACATAGTTTCATAAGTCTAGTGTGCTCCATGAATACTCCAAAGGTGGTCCACAAGGTCATCACGCAATTGGCGGTGCATTGCATGGTTGCGGATAGCTTGAGTTGTTTCGACATAATGCAGGACACCATCATCACCACTTCGATGGACTTGAGTTGGTTCCCCCATGAAGTCGAACACCTGCACCGGGGATGCGCTACCGCGCTTGTCCTCAATTATCATGTTGTGCATAATAACACAGGCGGTCATGATATTGTGCAATGTGGACTAATCCCATACTCTAGCTGGTCCACGAACAATAGCAAACCTAGCTTGCAAGACACCAAATGCACGTTCCACATCCTTGCGGACAGCTGCTTGCATCGCGGAGAAATGGATGCTCTTGTTGCCTCTTGGTGCAGGAATTGCCTTCACTATGGTCGCCCATTCGGGGTATATGCTGTCGCCGAGGTAGTATCCCATGTTGTACCTGTTACTATTTATGTTGTACGACACAGGTGGGGCACTCCCATCGATAAGCCTGGTAAATAAGTTAGAGCAGTGCAAAACGTTTATATTGTTAAGACTCCCAGGCATCCAAAAAAGCATGTCAAATCCATAAGTCATACAACGCAACCGCCTCCAAAACTATAGAAGGCTTGCGAGTATGGCATGTGTACGCGCCATGCCACACTTTTGGACAGTTCTTCCATACCCAATGCATGCAATCGATGCTCCCGAGCATCCCGGGGAACCCACGGTGCTCGCCTTCTGCCAGGAGGCGCGCGGTGTCAGTTTCATTGGGAGCCCGGAGATATTCTTCTCTGAACATCTCCACAATAGATTGCACATATTTCCGCAATGACAGCATCGTCGTGCTCGCCCCTATCCGCACGTACTCGTCAACTGCATCGGAACTGACGCCGTATGCTAGTTGCCGTATGGCTGCTGTCATTTTTTGTAACGGACTAAGGCCAAGCTTCCCCGTTGCATCCCTTCCCTGCCTGAACCAGGTGTCATGGTCCTCCACAGCGGCCGCAATACGCAAGAACAACCGCCGCGATATACGAAACCTGGTTGCGTGAACATACATGACTCAGTGTACACAATGAAGGTTACGGCTTGCATTACGAAAACGCACTTACCTTGGACGAAACAGGACATCACCGTACACAGGGTTGTTGGCGAAGTAGTCGTTGTACAGCCTAGCAGCACCTTCGCGATGTTGCCGGTCTATAACCGCATGGCCGGGCATCGACCCACGCTGACGGCTACGACGCGCAGCTCCTGCTTCTTCCTCCTCGATGGCAATAAGCACAAGCAGCTCGTCCTCTCCGTCATCATTTCCTCCGAATCTAAGGAGTTCATTTTGTATTTGGAAAACGAGGAACTAGTGTGAGTCTGCTTTGAGGATGCGGCCCTTTTATAGTGCTACAAATCTTCCCTGAGAAGCCACACTTCAATAGCTTCCATTACAAGCCGCTTGAAAAGTCCAACGGTTCCTTCCACCACAAGCCGTCTACCCAGTCAACACTCTAATCCTGTATTGCATACGCCCGTACATTCACCGTACAAACGCATTCATCGTAAAAGTATGGATTCGGTACCAAATATATTATAATATTGAAAGTCTGTTGGGGAAGGGAACGGGGAAGGGAATGCTGTTGGAGTGCAGGATCCTGAAGGGAATGAATATGGGAAGGGAAGGAAACGGTTGGGGTTGGTCTTAAGATTCTGACTGATTGCTCGTATGAAAGTAATTTTGTGACACTGACAAAATGAGATCGTATGTATGAACGAACAAAGTGAGATCGTATGTATGAACGAACAAAGTGAGATCGTATGTGATGAATAGATGTAACAATTTGTATCCGTTAGACCAGACTGTTGACATATATTTGCATTTATCAGGTCAAGCTAGAACAGTACATACGGGCAACTCATGTTTGGTTATCCGTATAAGCCCCATCCTGGTTTGGACCGTGCGTAAAATCCAATGGAGAAGGTTGTTCGGTGCCTTGAGTCTACTGTAGCAACTTGGCTGAGCTGATGCAAAAATACCACTGCGTGTTACATCCTCAGTGAAGTCTAAATCGAGACTCACTCACGGGGCATGGCTGAGCCGAGCCATTCGTATCATGCATCGCACTCCACTGTCCTCTCCATCTACATCGACCAGAGGTCTCCTCGATCCCCTTCAACGAACTCCCTCAGTGTGAGTACCTACCACCTCTTCCCATGTTGCGCGGAATAGAGGCGACCAATGACGCAGATCGGTGGCATGCAAATCCAGAGGGACAACGCAGAGCATAGGTAGGCTGGGGTGATGCAGGCTGACAACGCGCAGATCTAGAGGGGGCAGCGCAGAGCACAGGTGAGCAAGGCGGCAACGGTACCAGAGAGGTAGGTAAATGTGTGATTGGTTGTTTGTATGACCGTATATACAGGTTCAGGATAAATAGGTTGAGTAGAGCTATATTTGTTGAAAAGAAAAATACATGATTGATTGTATTTATAGATAATTTGAGCTGAGTTTCTATTTAGATGGCCGAATATGGACTGTATGAGTGGATGTAGAAGTTGAGACTATAATAAATTATTTGTATGAAAATGGTTTTGTAAAGCTGACAAATATGTTCGCTATATAAACAAATACAAGAGTCTAATCCACCCGGTAAAGGATTTTTTCATCTTCTCTTCTCGGCCCCGAAGCCCTCGAGGAATCGCGGGAGGAGAAGGAGGAGGAGAGCGCGCGGATCGCCGAGGCCGAGTTGGTCGAGGCTTCTGTGGGGTTCGCGGCGCGGGATCTGCGCCTGCGCGCGTGGGATTGGGCGTGGTTCTAGAAGGTTTTGGTGGGCGGTGGACTTCGGCTCGGTAGGTTTCGGCGAGGCTGGGGCGTGGGGGCGGGCGATCGGGCCACTGGAGCTGCGCCCACTGGCTGCGGGCCATGGCCGGGATCGACGCCGGCGAGGAGGCGGCCCCACCGCTGCCGGAGTTGTCGGCGCAGCAGCGCGTCGAGCAGGTGCGTCGCGTCTGATCCCTTGCTGCATCACGTCTCGTGGCTGTGTGGGGGTGGTTGCTTGCCGTGTGCTGTTTTGATTTTTGGTCTTGTGAAGGTTGTTTGGTTTCGGGTTCGGGGATTTTGCAGTTGAAGATCGGTGAGACTTTTTAATGTATGTTGGTGATGGTTGTGCTTGCAACTTCCCATATCCCATTCGCTTTGGTGGTGCGAGGATTGATGTGTTCACTGTGATGGAAACTGGTGGAGGGAGTTGCGGGGCAGACCACTCTTTTGGTTGATTCTTTTTTGAAGGTCAGGGGACGCGAAGTGGGAACGTTAGAGGTCCCAGGGCTCTTGGCCCTTAAATTTGCGAATAATTTTACTTTAGTTGAGGATGCCACTTTGGTGTTTTTCCTTCCTATTTGTTGTTTATTAAGAGTGCGTCAATTTTTGTTGTGATTTCTCAAGGTGGGAATGAGAGATTTTTTCTGTACTGGGCGTCTTCTTGGACCCGATTAAACGGAATCAGTTGTCTGGTTGCAGTGCTATGAGATTTACTTCATAACAGATTTATATGATTCAGTAAGGCTTTTAGAAATTTGCTAATGTGCAGCATTGCTCTCTCCATGCAGAAGCTCATTCTCTATGGAGTACCCGAAGAACAGCTGCAAGAACACCAAGAAGGCTTACTCCTTTACATGGAGGAGCACAAGGAGCAGATACCTGATACCGTGAGGGTCATCTTGTCAGCAGGTACTGCTGTATTGGAGTCCCAAAGGGCCTCAAAGAAGGACGCAAACAGTAGCAGCAGTGGCGATGCATATAGTGAGAGTTTGTCTTGGTTGCAGTGGTTGATGTTCAACAAGGAGCCAGAAGCGATGCTTGATGACTTGGAGCATTCTGCAGGAGAGCGTGCAGTCTGTGGGGCTGTCTGGGGACAGAATGACCTTGCTTATCGCTGCCGGACTTGTGAGAATGACCACACATGTGCGATTTGTGTCCCGTGCTTCCAGAATGGAAATCACAAGGATCATGATTACTCCATCATGTATACAGGGGGTGGATGTTGTGACTGTGGGGATGCTACCGCCTGGAAGCGTGAAGGGTTCTGCTCAAAGCACAAAGGGGCTGAGCAGATTAAGCTTCTTCCAGAGGAGCTCGCGAGTTCTGCAGGACCTGTGTTGGATGCACTCTTGCATTTTTGGAAGGAGAGGATATGCCTGGTGGAACCACCCCGTGCAAAGGGTAATGGTGGTAACTCTTGCAAGAGGATTGCTGAAGAGCTGACAATTTCTGTTGTTAACATGCTTCTTGAGTTCTGCACATGCAGTGAAAGCCTTCTTAGTTTCGTGTCCCTAAGGATCCGTGAGTGCCCGGATCTGTTAGATGCATTAACTAGGGCAGAAAGGTTACTTGACAAGAAGGTTGTGAAAAAATTGCATGAGTTGTTATTGAAGCTTATCAGTGACCCAGCTTTTAAGTATGAGTTCGCCAAGGTTTTCATACGCTACTACCCTGTTACATTTGGCGAAGTTATTAAAGGGTGCAATGATTCACTACTGGAGGAGTATCCACTGATGCCAACTTTTTCTGTGCAAATATTCACCGTGCCTACGCTGACTCGAAGGCTTGTGCACGAGGTTAATTTGTTGGGTGTTATTCTTGGATGCTTGACAGATCTATTTCTTTCTTGCATTGGTGAGGATGGTCGTTTACAGGTATGCTTGGTTTTTTCTTTTATTGGCCCCAAGAGTTTAATGCTTATGCAGTTATGCTGACCCATTTTTGGGCACAATGGCTACATATTTTTTGGATCTATTTGTAATGTTTAGGCTGACCATACCTTATGCTATTCCGTGAATCGCGTCTCTTAACGATATGGCATCTGCCCTGCCTGTGCCTAGCATCTCTCTTAAATTATGCTCAAGAAAAAAAAGAAAGACAAATAGCATGGCCACTTACTTGGATGACTGGGAACGGATGAATGATGAAGATTTCAGGACAAAACCCTTGTTGGTTTCTGTTAAATTTGTATCGAGATACTGCAATGGATTGCAAAAATATTTATAAATAAGACTGATTGACTGATAGTCTTGTGCCAATGCTACTCTATATACCAACTTAATGCATTGTGACTCATACAATGTAATTTTATTTTCATATGGTCATGGAGACCTTTTTCACCTTGTTATTTGCAGACAAACAAATGGGGGAATTTATTTGAAGCTTCTATTCGATTATTAGAAGATACGCGATATGTCCTGAGTCATGAGGAGGTTTCTAAGTATGTCACTTATGAGAGGCCGGATATAACACGGTCATGGATTAAGCTCTTATCACTTGTGCAAGGAATGGATCCTCAGAAGAGAGTGACAAGCATTCATGCTGAAGATGAGAATGAGCATCTATCTGCGCCTTTCGTGCTCGGGCACTATCTTGGCATCGTTCAGAATCTTCTGATGAGGGGATCATTTTCTCCTCCTGATCAACATGAATCAACAGATGTTACGGTTTGCTCCACTGCAATAAAAGGCATGGAAAGTGCCGAGAATCATCGGCATGCAAAAGTTGGAAGGGTCTCCCAGGAGAGCTCAGTATCCAATTTTAACAGCAGAGACAGTTCTTTGAGTTGTGGATTGCCATCACCTGCTGCTTGGTTGATTCTTCAATGCCTGAGAGCTATTGAAAGTTGGTTGGAACCTGATATAGCTCTGAGGAGCAAACTGTCCTCCCTTGATGCTAGCAGCAGCGATTCTCGCAATTTTATAGCTTTGCTTGAAGAGCCTTTGACTTCTGATAAGGGAAGCCCAAATTCAAAGATTGGTGTGGCGGGTGTCAAGATAAATGAAGGATCACAATCAGATGGTATTGCAGATTGTCATGAGGCATCTAGTTCTGTGCAGGAGCGTGGCAACATGATGCAGGTTGACCAAGAAGGGATGCCTCAGGCTAGTAACAGAACAGGCAAAGGAAAGATGCATGATAGCAGCAACACAACAGATATACAGTTGCACCCTGAGAATGCTGTTACTTATACACTGACTGACGGCAGCCTTTTGTATGCTCATCCAGATTCAAGAATTGAGGAACCAGGTATACTCAACACAAGAAGGTGGCCTCATGTTGTCTTTGATGTCAGTTCACAAGAAACATCGTTTCATATCCCTTTACACCGTATGCTTTCGTTACTATTGCGGAAGGCATTGAAGAAATGTTTTGGAGAAGATGCCAAGCCAGAGGAACGTTTGGTTGCGCAGTCCAATGAGTTCTTCTCTCATGTACTTAGAGGTTGTGAGCCTTATGGGTTTGCTTCAATTGTGATGGAGCATCCGCTAAGAGTGAGAGTATTTTGTGCCCAAGTGCGTGCTGGAATGTGGCGTAAGAACGGTGATGCAGCTATACTGAGTGCTGAGTGGTACCGCTCTGTGCAATGGTAATTTCTTAGCAACCTGATGTCAAATTACTGTTCAAATAGTGATATTGATGTCATCTTGTTACCCCCCTATTTCCAGGCTTGAACAAGGTTTGGAGTCGGACCTGTTTCTGCTTCAATGTTGTGCTGCACTATCTTCTCCAGAGTTCTTTGTTAGGACCATTCAAGAACGATTTGGTTTGTCCAGTTATACATCGTTGGATCTTGCAGAACAGAATGAGTAAGTCCCAAGATGCTTTCTCATGATATATCAACTTCTATTTCTGTCTATCTTGTATCCATTCTTCAATTTTTGATATTACCTATATACAGTTTTGTGGGTTTTTGTTGCAGTCACTTTCTGTTTCTGTGACTAACTAATAAGAAAGTTATGAGTGTAAAAAAAGTGAAAATGATCCTAAAAACCTGCCTTCCATCGTTACTTCTTTCGTAATTACGTATTACTTGTTTTGTCTTTATCCCTAGTCAGTGCTCCTTCCATCAATAGATTTTATCTGTTCCATCTTCCATGAGATCCAATCAAGGCCTAAGGAAATATTGCTTTGCTTTCTTGCTTGCTTATTTTTTACCTTTTGCATTTTCCTCTCACTATTTTTCTCAGCTATCCGGACTAATCATTTATGTGAAGTCTTTTTGTTTAATGTTGAAGATCTGTGTTATGCCAAATTTGGTTCTGACAGTATGTTGTTTTCAGGTATGAGTCTGTTCTGATGCAAGAAATGTTAACTTTTCTCATACAATTAGTTAAAGAACGCCGATTTTGTGGGCTCTCCACAGCAGACAACTTGAAGAGAGAATTGATCTATAAGTTAGCTATTGGTGATGCCACCCATAGCCAGATTGTGAAGTCTCTTCCTCGTGATCTTTCATCAAGTGATGAACTTCAAAATGTTCTGGATTCGCTCGCAGTTTATTCTAATCCATCTGGCATGAAGCAGGTATTAATCCTTCACATTATCTGCAAATATCTTTACCTTAAAATACATGGTTAACATGAAAAATATCATAGGGTAAGTATGCACTTCGCAAAACATGCTGGAAGGAACTGGACTTGTATCACCCCCGCTGGAATTCCAGGGAATTACAAATTGCCGAGGAGAGATATTACCGTTTCTGCAAAATTTCTGCTCTAAATGCTCAGCTACCTCAGTGGACTCATGTTTTTAGCCCCTTGAGAAGCATCTCTCACATTGCTACCTCCAAGGCTGTCCTTCAGATTGTTCGTGCTGTCCTCTTTTATGCTGTTTACGGTGATATATCATCGGCATCACGCGCCCCTGATAATGTTCTTGTGACGGGTTTGCATCTGCTTTGGTTGGCACTTGATATATGTGAATCAGAAATTAAAATGGACGCGAACCAATATGGCATGGACATAGTGCAGCATGATGATGAATCATGGGTTGTCCTGTCATCATATACGGAAGAGGTTTTTCCCATCTTGACCTACTCTACTGAACTAGTTGCCCCAGAGTCTGACAAAGTAAAGAAAGAAAGCATGTTAACCTTGCTTGTTTCATTAATGCGCAAATACAAAGAAGAGAACGATGTCACCTTTTCCGGATCCAAGTACTGCAATATTCCATCTCTAATTGAGAGCTTGTTAAAGAAATTTGCCAAGTTAAGTAAGGAGTGCATGTTTACATTAAGACAAATGGCGCCACATATAGTCCCATCTACTCCAGATCATGCCAGTACCAAAGAAAGCCTAGGATCTTCTTCAGATTCCATGGAGAAGAAAGCAAAAGCCCGCCAACGCCAAGCTGCAATTATGGTAAGAGCTTTATTTGCAAAGTTTACATAGTTTAATTGTACTCTTACGTCATCTGAAATCCCAACCATAGTTAAATGTGGGGTCTTTGTTGAACGGACTTGCGAAAAATAGACAACTTCATCAATTTTCTTTAGTTTAGAAACACTAGTCTGTAGTTTCCTTGCTTAGATGTTAATTTAGTTTTTAAGCCTTTTTAATCTGTCTACGCTACAATTTGCTCATCCTTTGGTTGTAAAGTTACTTGTTGACTTTGACCGTTCCTAAATTACATTAAACACAAGTTTCTTCTCTTGGACCCCATGTATCTAAGGCGAAAATGAGAGCTGAGCAGTCTAAATTTGCTGAAAGTATGAAGTCATCAGGAAATGAGGGGCATGATGTTCCAATGTCAGAGCCAGATGTGTCCAGTTCTACTGGTGTTGTGTCTGAGGAGTCACTACTAGTTTGCTCTCTGTGCCGGGAGTCAGATTCCAAAAGCCCTCTGTGCTTTTTGATTCTTCTTCAGGTAATTATTGTTGACTTGACAACGGTTTGCTCCATCCAATGATGCCTCATAGCTACTTGAAGTAGTAACTGTCCTTTCTGTAATATTTTGACATATACCTTTTTCTGACCTATATTTGAAGCGCATGTCGATTCTCAATACAACTTATTATTTTTTGAGTATGATGATATGTATTGGCACCATAGTATAACCTTTCTTATGTGTTCTATAATCCAGAAATCTCGGCTTGCAACTTTCGTTGAGATGGGTAATCCATCATGGGAAAATCCAACTCAAGCAAACAAAACGTCTGGATCAGTCAAAAGGGAAGAATCACCTGATTCCTCGGTTTCTGGCTCTTCAACTTCAGAGGAACTTATCCATGATACAACAGTAGAGCCTTCTTTTGATTTAGACAACACGGAAGTTGATGCCTTTCTTGATTTTTCAAATGAGCAACATCCACTGATTAGATATATATCATCTTTCCCAAGTGGACATTTCAACAGCAATGCAGATGACATTATCTCACTTGAGGCAATTGAGGATGATATTTACAAGTCTATTGTAAATGATCTATTTGGATCCAGCAATGCGCACATTCAAGATGGTGAGCAAACATTGTCATCATCTACTTCAAATATCACAGCTGGTCCGAAGAAAACCAGAAGCCCCAAACGTACTGTGCTGGGAACATATGTTAGTTGTCTTTCGGCAAAAAACCGTCATTCTTCTCTCTATGATGTGGCCTCCAAATCTTCTGCCTCTTTAACTACAAGAAACAGATTTGGTCCTGTTGATTGTGATGGCATCCACATATCATCGTGTGGGCATGCTGTACATCAGGAATGCCATGATCGATATTTGTTCTCCTTGAAACAAAGGTATGCTGGACAGTTCCCAGTAAAATCCCTTTTACTTCAATTTTAATATGGTAGGAAATAAATATTTCACATTGTGCCCTTTGTGTGGTATTGTGTTTGAATGGCAATCTTGCATAGCGTGCACTTCTGTTTTTTGAACCTACAATCTTCTTTACAGATATATCAGGAGACTTGGTTTTGAAGGTGGCCATATTGTTGATCCCGATCTGGTAATATATATGTGTTTAAAACTTGTCCTTTTGTTTTCGTTGATTCTGTGCTTACATGTTGCTTTGTCCAGGGAGAGTTGCTCTGTCCAGTGTGTCGCAGATTTGCCAATTCCATTCTTCCAGCATCACCTGATTTCTCTAGTGAAACATTAAAGAAGGTGACGCCAATTGTTCAAACCATGTCACCTGAAGCTGTGACAACTACATCAGATGTGAATATAAGTAACTTGCAGTTTCCTCGTGCACTGTCTGTTCTTGAAAGCGCCGGAAAAATTGTCGGTCAAAGCAAGTTTTTAAAAGCTTTATCTGGGAAGATTAATGACACTACAGAGCCAGCCCTAGATCCTTCTCTTCGAAGACTGGCTATGCTTTACTATCCTCGCAGCCATAGCAGTTTTTCAGCATCTGAAAGGCTAAATCCATCCCTGTTTCTCTGGGATACACTTAGGTACTCTGTGGTATCTACAGAAATCGCTTCTCGTGGTAGGATGTCAAGCCAATCTGCTGGATCAAAGTCCTGCTTAGAATCTTTGCGTTGCGAACTTAATTCATCGAGTGGATTCATATTGTCCCTATTGTTCCGTGTTGCTCACTCTGCACGAAATTTGAATCGCCTGGAAGTTCTTCTGAGGTTTGAAGGCATCCAACTATTATCAGGGTCTATTTGCTCTTGCATTTCTGGTTATAAAGATGTTCTGAATGCTACTAAGCGAAAAGGTATATAGTGCACACTTTTATCTCGTTATTTTTATATATTATCCTACATCTGAGATGATTTTCCTGTACTTTGAAATGTCTTCTTATTTCCACTTCTAATATGAGCTTTCTAATTCTCCAGTTTGGAATCGACAACAGTAATAATTTATATAATATAAGCGGAATTCAGGGATTTCTATATATTAAGTGGTCTTATGAGTAATCATGTTGGTTCGTAGTTGCTACTGTTTCTGTCGTTGAACATATTAACAGAAATTTTTATGCAGTGTAACTATTGTTTTGTCGTTTGCTTTAGCTAATTAATATACTGGGAAGAATGCATTTTTACTAATTGTTAGGATCTTATTTATGATCCTATTTTATTTTTCCTTCTGAAAATGCTATGTGTTGTTTTTCCCTTTTTTGTGCTCGTGATTGTTGGATTTCCATTTATATCTATCTGAGATCCTTAGTTGACATAACATGCATGGCGAAGATTTCAGGAGTAAGCATAATTGCATTGAAGATTTGAAGTAATCAGTAAACTTTCTAACCTTATGTGCCACATATTGTAAAATCATGTCAGTTTCTTGATATATTAGTAAAACAATTTGTTTTTCTAAAGAGATCACTTCTCACTTTCGAAAAACCTTCTAAACATTCAATTGCTAGTGTTTTTTTAAAGAAAAATAAACCTTCAAGGTTGAAATTTAGGGCCTTGTAGGTTGTGTACCTGTCAAGAAGGCTGCATTTCATGTTTGCTTTGTTAAGTTAGAAATGGAAAGTTAGTTTGCTTGAACTAATATGGCTATCATAAAATGTTAACAATAGATGTCTGATACAAGTAAAATGTCAAAGGGTGATATTTGGTTTTAATGGTCTGAAATTGGTTTTGTTGTCTTGGACGAATCATGAATCATTCTATGTCTCGCATACACATCATGCCTCCAAATCGGTTATGGAACACATATTTACTATTTAGATATCCCTTCTCAAATTTTTCATTTTTGACAGGCACTTTGCCACCTATGGTTGATCCGGCCAGTGAGGGGCCCCTCTTCCCTGATATCCAATTTTGGAAGCAATGTGCTGATCCAGTCCTTGCTCAAGATCCATTTTCATCTTTGATGTCAACACTATTCTGTCTACCTGTTCAATTTCTATCATCCACTGAATTCTTCATCCCTTTTGTCCATCTATTTTATATTGTTTGTGTCATTCAGGTATGCTGTTTTGCATTGCCTTCTCTCGGGATTTGCAGCTTGTATGCCAATTGTATTAATTTATAGCATGTTATTGAATGCATTTTGCTGTAGGCCCTGATAACGTGCTATGGAGAAGAAACTTTTGACCGATCAAGCTTCAACGACTGCCTTCTTAACGATGTTTGCAAGACAATGTCAGGATATGATATAGCCAGAGAATATTTTGTATCCAAATATATCAATCCCTCATGTCATCCAAAAGATATGGTCCGTAGATTGACATATCCTTATCTTCGGAAGTGTGCATTGCTTTGGGAGCTGCTTAGATCGTCTTCCGCTGCACCCTTGTATGACAGTTCCAATATTTGGGAAGGATCACATCTTTACTTGAGTAATAGCACAGCAGATGGCAGTTCTTCATTGACAATGGAGCTGAATGGAATAAGAGAACTGGAACACCTGTTTCAGATTCAGTCGCTGGACCTGATTCTCCGAGATGAATCTGTACATATGCTCGCCTTAAAATGGTCTCAACATTTCGGTGAAGATTACAGTTCCCGTAAATATAGAGGCACTCTCTTTTCTACCCCTGCAGTTCCATTTAGGTTGATGCAATTACCACCTGTCTACCAAGTTCTCCTAGAAAGGTTCGATCTGAATCGTCTAAGCTGGGATGCTCTCTATTTTGTGTGAGCCCTACCTTTGAGGGCTAATAGCTTTCCATTTTTTTTCGACTAGATATATCAAGATGCAATGCCCTGATTGTGGCTCGGTGCCTGATGAACCGGCATTGTGTTTGTTTTGTGGCAAACTATGTTCTCCTAGTTGGAAACCATGCTGCAGGTGATAGTACTTTGGTTATTACAATTCCTATTCCACTTATGCTAGTTCTGCTGTAATTTATCAAATGCTAAACCCTTATTTTGTTTATATTCTTTGCAGGACTGGTAAATGTCTGAATCATGCAACACAATGTGGTGCTGGTGTTGGCATATTTCTTTTAGTGAGGGTATGTATTAGATCATTGCTCTTTGTCAGACAATTGTTATGGCCAGTATACTGTTCTTGTTCTTTTCTGAATTCTGATAGTGAGCTGCCTTCCAATTTTGATGGATGTTCTGTGCAGAAAACAACAATCCTGTTGCAGCGTTCTGCTCGTCTTGCCTTTTGGCCGTCTCCCTACCTTGACGCTTTCGGGGAGGAGGTATTGACTAATTTCCTAATGCACAGTTGTTTTTACGAACTTAGGGCCTGTTTGTTGCAATCTCCACTAAATTTACCTCCCACTGATGATCCCACAAGTGAGCTTTGTTTTCTTTTGGTTGCTATCCTCGGGCTTCTCCGCCCTGTGCCAGAAGTTCCTTGCCTCATGAAATTGCATACTTCCATGATGTTCTTGAAATAATAAAGCATCTCAACTGTGATATCTATGACATGCTTGATTTGCGAAGAAATTACAATTAGAAATCGATTACTAATGCCTTGATGTTAATGCCTGTCACCAAATCATCTGAAGACCATTGCTGAATTGATGTGACGAGACTTGTGGGCCCTAAAATATCTTAATTGCCTGGGCAACCTCGCTGACCATACCGCTGTAGGCTGTGGGGTGTACTTATGCTCTTGATGTCTGTTTAAGAGCCATGTCATTGTCATCAAGGAGTCCCTTCGGCTGAAGCCAACCGGGTCACCTTCTCCCAGCTGTTGAACATGGATCGCCATGACAGGATGTATTTGCACTTTTAACCATATTCTGTAACAATTGCCACAATTGCGCATATAGGTGGCGAAGCTGGGCTTGCCTGAGCAGTGTACAGGGACAAATGGATACAAACGTTGCTGTAGTTCCCTGGAAGCATATTTTCTTTTTCTGCTTCCTGTGGACAAATAGGGGTTATTAATTTTCCTCTTTCTTAAGGTCAATATATGGGTGGTAGTTGATGACTAGCTTGCAAAGCAAGGTTGTGAGCCAAACGCCTTTATAGGACATGATGCTATAAGGAAATTTGGAATTTTATCATGTCTAGAAGTGAGCTTATTCCCTTTAACTTTTGGGTTGCTGTTTGGTTGCAGGATCATGAAATGCAGAGAGGAAAGCCTTTATATCTAAGTCCAGAAAGATATGCAGCCCTGACATATCTGGTAATAGGCCCATCCTGTTTCCTCTATGTTTTCTCTATTCGATGTTACGAGGAATTTGCACCTTCATTACAAATGGGATACATGCCCTTTTTATGTGATAGGTGGCATCTCATAGCCTTGACCGAACTTCTGAAGTCCTTAGGCAAACAACTATCAGCTTTTATGGATCTGATTAAGTGCAATTTCCAAGGAACAACGTCGAAAGGTTTGGATTGTGTATATGTTCATCATGTTTGATTCTAGAATATGGAAAGATTGGCAGTTTTGTTTTTACCAAATACTCCCATTCTTTTTTATTTGATGTTTTAATGGTTGAAAAGTGTTCTTTGTTTGATGTTATAGGATTTCAAGAAGAGACATGCCTATGCTTTCCTGAAGTGCCTTATAATTTACTATTGTACAAGACATAACATTACTAGAGTCTGTGGTCACCATTTACTTGTCTCAATTTTATTATGTGTATTAGGTCCACTGGAGTAAATATGCAATATATTCTAGCATTACTTTGAGTGTTTAGTGTTGTGCATTTTCTGTTGGAAATCCTAAGCCGATCACACTCAAACATGAGCAGAACACACGCGAGAACACGCAGGATTTTTTTTTTTTTTTTTTTTGTGCTGTGCTGAACTGCTTGCAGCTTCTGCTTTCTTCTTTATTTATAAGCCAAACAAAGTCTCACAACCAGCTCTTTAGCATATGTCTGAGCACTAAAGACCTACATGCAGAAACTGCTAATTAATGACCTACATACAGTAACGGAAATACTAACTGCATAGAAACTGAAAAACTGAAATGCATGACCACTAATTTGCATGCAAAAAGAAACTGAAAGAATACTAACTGCTCAGGATTAAAATCATTCAGAAAACTCTCCCTAATCCAGATGCAGTTTTTGGGTGTTGACGATGCCAATCTTCATGCGGAGCTCCATGAACTTGACGCGCTTGAGAGGCTTTGTGAGAATCTCTGCCAGTTGCTCCTTCATGCGGATGAACTCGACGTCAATTAGGCCTTGATCCGCACACTTCCGGATATAATGATAATGTGTGTCGATGTGCTTGCTTCGGTCACGATGCACTGGATTTTTGACTAAAGATATTGTGGACTTGTTGTCCACCTTAAGGACCCGCACATTAGGCTATGAGCTGAGCATGTCACTCAGAAGCTGTGCCAGCCAAACGCCTTGGCACGCCGTGGAGGCCCCGGTGATATATTCGGCCTCGCAGGATGACAGTGCCACCACCTTCTGCTTGCATGACTGCCAGGTGATGGGGTTGCCATCGAGGAAGATCATCCCAGAGGTGCTCTTCCTATCATCAATATCGCCGGCCATGTCACTGTCGCTATAGCCCAGCAGACATGCCACACGCTCTTCTTCCCGGGCGTGTAGAGAACACCCAATGTTCTTGTTCCTGCAACATAGCGCAGTATGCGTTTGGCGGTGACGAGATGCTCTTCACGTGGCGCCTCCATGAAGCGGCTGATGTAGCCTATTGAGTAGGCCAGGTCCGGTTGGGTGTCGACGAGATATCGGAGGCTCTCGACTAGACTTCGATAGAGAGTATCATCGACTGGCGGGAATGTGCTTGACTTGCTGAGCTTGAGGTGTACCTCCATTGGAGTCTGATAGGGGTTGCAGTCCACTAGTCCAGCCTTCTCCAGAATCTTCAGCATGTAGGCGGATTGTCCGAGCTTGATGTCGCTCGGGCTCTGGTGCACCTCGATGCTGAGGTAGTACCTGGGCGCGCCCAAATAGCTCATCTGGAATATGTTCATTATCTGCCCCTTGAACTCGTGGATGTCGTTGTTGTTGTCGCTAGTGATGATTAAGTCATTGATGTAGACGCCCACGATTAGCCGACTCTCGCTTTCACGCTTTCACCTCGCGTGTACACTCTGTGTTCGGAGCTGCTGCGATGAAACCCGAGTGTGAGTAGAGTGGTGTCCATCTTCTCGTTCTACGCACGTGGTGCTTGGCGGAGATCGTAGAGCGCCTTGTGGCAATACCTTGTTCTTGTGCTTGTTGTCAATGAAGCCGGGTGGCTACGCGATGTACACCTCCCGAAGGTCGTCGTTCAAGAATATTGACTTAACATCCATATGGTGAACCTCCTAAGATTGATGTGTGGCAATGGCGAGTAGGAGTCGCACCATCTCTAGACGGGTAATAGGGGCAAAGACCTCATCAAGTCCACCCTCTGTCACTGGATGTAGGCCATTGCGA
Source organism: Phragmites australis (assembly GCF_958298935.1). Lineage (NCBI taxonomy): Eukaryota > Viridiplantae > Streptophyta > Magnoliopsida > Poales > Poaceae > Phragmites > Phragmites australis. The sequence goes on from NC_084922.1 coordinate 6,561,706, forward strand.
CGAGGCATGCCTTGTGCTTCATGATGTCTCCACGCTCGTCACGTTTGACTTTCTACACCCATTGCAGGCAGATCGTGCGGTGACCTGCAGGGAGATCAATAAGGCTCCAGGTCTTGTTGTAAGTAATGGAGTCTCCTGCATTGCTTTCCGCCAGCTGTCACTCTGCTTTGCTTCAGAGAAGCTGCTTGGTTCCTCGACGCTCACTGTGTGAAGGTCATCGAGGTCAAGTTGGCGTGGTGCGTAACCTCGTGATGTTGTCGGACCAAGGATGTTGTCAACAATGCAGTAGTGTTGGGGATCGTCTTCTTTAGCTGCCGCATCAAGCCTGGAGTCGTGCATGGGTGGTGTGACGTGTTCGATAGTCATCGGAGTTCGATTCGCCGTAGCCTCAGGTGTTGCCGGTGGAGGTGTTCGACCATGGTCCAGGGAGCTCGTACGCATGTCGCACATTGGCTCCCTGGTGATCATGTACTCCACAATGAAGGGGTCGTCGCCATTCACCTCGTGCTTCTCTAAGCTCCATTTCCACTACGCTGATTTGTCAAACACGATGTCGTGCGTCATGTGCACGCGCTTGCTGACGGGGTCGTACACCCGGTACGAAGATCATCGAAGTGATGCGGTCGTCAAGCTTCTTTAGGTGAGGCTTCACGTCCTTGACATGCGCGACGCAGATGAAGTGCATCGTCGGCCGCATGCCATGTCAGGCCTCGTACGGAGTCTTGCCATCAACGCTCTGAGTCGGTGCACGGTTGAGGATGAAGACAACGGTGGAGACTGCCTCACCCCAGAATGTCCCGGGGAGGCCTTTTGCCTTCAATATGCTTCAAGCCAGAGCGACCATTATCTGATTGCGGCGCTCAACGACTTCATTTTGTTGCGGAGAATAGGGAGCCGTGAGTTGCCGCTGCACGCCGCTCTCAGTGTAGTGTTCTTGCTTGTGAGAAAACTGAGCCACATGTAACGGCTCATGTCGTCCACAAGCAGGAGGAAATAACGGTTCCCGCTCGACGTCATGGGTGTGATGGGCCCGCACAGGTCGTCGTGCACAAGGTCGAGGACGTGCTCCACACGATACTTTGCCAGCTTGAGGAAGGATGCTTGCCTTTGCTTCTCGGTGAGGCAGCTGCCTCAAACTTGATAAATGTGATCAATCCGCAGCAGCCCTCACACCATGGCCTACTTGGAGAGCTTACGCAGGGATTTTAAGCTAAGGTGCCAGTACCTCGTGGGCCAACGTCATGCCTCATCTGAGCCTCTTGCCGATAGACACATCGGTCGTGTGATGTCGAGGCTGAGCATATACAACCAGCTAGGGGAGCGCCTCAGCCTTGCCAGCAGTCGTCGATCCGAATCCTATATCTGCAGGATGCTGCCGTCGACCAGTACCTAGTAGTCGTTCTTGTCAAGTTGGCCGATGCTGATGATGTCGGTGGTGAGCCAGGAAATGAAGTACACCCTCGTGAGCGCGCGGTGCTCACCGGTCTTGCAGGCGAACAAGATCGTGCCACGCCCTTCGATGTTGACGATTTAGTCATCATCGAACTTGATGGTGCCTTGGATTCCGAAGTTGATCTCGAAGAAGGCAGCGCGCGACCCGGTCATGTGGTTCGTGGCACTGGTGTCGAGGTACCACATTTGATCGTCGTAGTCCTCCTCTTGATCTAACTGAGCGAATACTTCCGCCTCGACCAGTTGCGGAGTGGACATGGCAGGCGGTGCGGCATAAGCCTTGGCCATCAAAAGTGTTAGACTTGTCGTCGTCACCCTGTGTTAGGTGGGCCTCGGCCATATTTGCAATGTTGCCGCAGTTTCGACATTGGTCCCGGCCACCTCCTTTGTCGGTTGTGTTGGCGTTGCCATCACGCAGCCTGTTGTCACAGACACGCCCACGGTTCTTTCCATGATGATGATGGGAGCCGTCATTACTGCCACTATTAGATCCTCTCTCGTCATCGCGCTTTTTCATGTGAGCCAGACACTCATTGAGGAGTAGCTTCTGCTTGCCATTGCCGCCCGAAGAGCCGAGCTTGTACCTCTGCTCCATAACGTGCAAGCGATCGGTCACCTCCTCGATCAAGAGCGTGCTCAGATCAAGGAGGGTCTCGATGGAGATGGTGACCAGTTGGAAACGTTCTGGAACGACCTGTAGAAATTTCCGCACCACCTCAACATCAGTGACTTCATCCCCCAGTACTCGGAGGTTGCTGGCGAGGCTCGCGATCCTCGTAGCGAAGTCGTCGACATACTCAGCCATCTTTGAACTCGATCTCGTCGAGCTCACGTTGCGGCTTCTGTGTGTTCGCTTCTCTAACACGCTCGACGTTGACGCACATCGTCCTGATCGCGTCACATGCGTCCTTGGCGGTGTCCTTTGATGGTTAGAGTTGACAGCATCTTCGACGGCACGACGCGGAGAAAGGCAAACAACGGCAGCCTATCGTTGCAGTAGTCACCGCCGCTGGGTTTGATTGCCTTCCAAAGGCCTTGCGCCTGCAGGTTCATACGCATCACGAGCGCCCACTCGGTGTAGTTCATCCATGTGAGCGTGGGGTAGACCACCGAGCCCGACGCCTCCTTGATGACACGATGCACGACCACCTCGTGGCCACCATCGTCACAGTTCCGCGACTGGCGCGGAAGTGTCGGTGAGCTATGGCGGCCTCGGCGTGGAGGAGTCCTTGACTACACGACCCAGTAGCCCACGACGATATAGCTGCACTTGGATCGATGACACATGCTTTGGTACCAAATGTTGGAAATCTTGAGCCGATCACACTCAAACACGAGCATAACACGTGAGAATATGCAGGAATTTTTTGTACTGTGCTGAACTGCTTGCAGCCTCTGTTTTCTTCTTTATTTATAAGTCAAACAAAGTATCACAACCAGCTCTTTAGCATATGTCTGAGCACTAAAGACCTACATGAAGAAACTGCTAATTAAAGACCTACATGCAGTAACGGAAACACTAACTGTATAGAAACTGAAAAACTGAAATGCATGACTACTAATTTGCATGCAAACGGAAACTGAAGGAATACTAACTGCCAGGATTAAAATCATGCAACATTTTCTAGCGTGCTGTGTCTGGTACTGCAATCGCAATACATGGTTCTCTCCACCATGTCCAACAAGACTGGTACTCCTGAAAAGGGTGCAAATAATGACGCGAGAGGATAGATGAATTGATAAAGTTGAATAGTTTGCAAGAATTCTTATTCACCAAAGGTTGATAAACGATGAGAGAATTCTCTTGTGAATTTGTCATGTTTCCTCTAGTGTATCTATATGAGTTCACCGTCACCACCTTTGTTTGCCTGGCACAAATTTCATATTGCAACTCAGTTTCTTGCTGATTTGAAGTTTTTTCTTGACAGGATCTTGTGAATGTGCAAAACTTTGGGAACTGTAATGCAGCTTCATATCCATGACTCCCACTGGTAACGAAAGTGTTCCCTTTGCAATGTCACAAGCACAAGCTCTTTTTGCTAATGATTGTTAATTGTACATTGCTGTAACCTGCCTGTGTCTTTATTTTTGCATCTGATTAGTTTTCTCCCGTCCAGATGGTGTGGATTCTGCCGGCTTGCTACCTGGCGTGCTTTGCAAGTCCTCTAGCGCAAGATGTACAGTAGTTTGCATGCTCTCTTTTCTTTGTTTGTGACTGATGTTACCATTTGATGATGGATCGGCCTGGTGACATTGTAAACTCCAATGATTGACCGCACGGTCCGTAGATAACGCCTGATCGACGCAGTTTATCATTATGAAATGCAGGCATCTGTATGCCATTTCGTCCATCTACTCAGCTGTGCGACATTGCAGCCCTGTGATTTGGTGGATTTACAGTCTTTAAGTCCTTATGTGCAGCGCCACACGAGGCTAAAGTTGGTGCAGTAGGTCTGCCTACGCAGTCGGCACAGCAAGTACTGAAACAACTATGGATAAAAGTGATGCTGCAGCATCGCTACATCCTGTTTGAATACGTGCAAGGAATATGTGAAGTTATCGTCCATTTGCTGTACTAACAGCACGATACACCCTGCGCATCGGAACATGTCTCGTCGCACTGCTGTCTGTCTATTCTTGAGGGCATCTTCTATGTGTTTTGCTTCCGTTTTCAATGTAGGAAAATGAGAACGCGACATGGCTGTTGAGGCCTGGTGCAGTGACAGGCGTCGAGGAGACAGCCGCCGGCAGATCGATCAAAGGCTCTCGGCCGATTCATACCGCTTGCAGCAGCTTGTTAAATCCGGAACGGACTAGGACTGCTCATCTCATGATTTCAAATACATACGAGGTCGGCATGCAGGGAATCTGAACTTTGGCAGGCAAGTGGGAAGCTCTAGGAAATAATAAGTTGCATATTCAAACGTTTCTCTTTCTTCCCCCCAAGTTCCAGGACATTGCATACACTTCAAGAGTGCTACTGGCCTTGGAAAGCAACACCAGGAGGCTCGGCATACTAAAAAATACAAAAAGAAAAAAAAAACAAGAATCTTAACGGGCAAAAACACAATGAGTTGCCCTGAAAAATAATGTTCTGAAGGAACAAAACGAATAAGCTCCAAGGTCCTCAATCCCCATGTCCATTTTGCTGTCAGCCTTAATTCTTCCCTGTAGGCGGCCCAAGTGCAGTAGTCAGCCCCTGGAAACGCCAAAATAGCCATAGGGGAAAGCTAGAAAGAAATGCAGATATAAAGAAGGCGTGAACAGCAAAACTTTCCAATGAATTGGCATTAACTTTTCATTTAGGGAAATAATTTGCCAAGAACTTGGTTCTGCAAAGGATGTGATCGATCTTTGCTTTGAATATTACCGTCATATTCTTGATGAGACACGCCCCGGTGCTGTAAGAGTAGCAAATTTAAGGATATTCACAACTTTCCACAGCAGGAAAAAAAATCAATCACACAAGACAGACATATTTAATAGAAAAAAAACAAATAAAGAAAACCATGGACACATGTAAGACGAGGATAGCTACAGCTTACAAGGACGAGATGACATAATGATTGTTGTATCCTGTTTCTATAATAGGTTTATATATGGGGTATAAAAGAACTCAACTCATAAAAGGAATCGCAACTGAAAATAACTCTAACTTCTCCTTAAACTATAATTCGGACCGCAAAATGACATTGTGACTTATGAAAAATGGAAGAGGCTGTGCAATGGCCAAACAGGGGGCAAAGACCAAATATCGATAACAATGTCACATAAGACAAAAAAGTCACTCTACTCAGCTAGTTTGCTCACCTTTCTAATTATAGAGAGATTCATCTGGAAAGATATCCCGGCCATCCCCACCAAGTGTTGCAGCATGGACTAGGACGTCTTGTTCTTCTTTCAGGACGCACTTCCTGAATTGCTGGGCGTTCGGGCAGTCAACCATGTACAAGCGTTTCAGTGAGCTAAGGCTCTCTGCCTGATCCAGTTCTGGGCAGTCCTGGGCAAACAAGTCCTGCAGCTTACAAAGATTGGAGATCCTCCTCAAACATCTGTTATTCTTGACCTTGAGCCACACAACTACAGGAAGGTTGGCAACTTCTTGCAGCTTGTGTGCACCTTCAATGTGAATTCTTTTTAAATTGACAACACTATGCAAATCTTCAGGAAGAGCTCTTAGTTTTGGGCAATCAAGAAGCAACAGGCGCTTAAGACAAGGCATCAGAACGAGCTGTTGATTTTTGACATCCATGTTATCACACAGGTTTCCAGTGTTGAGGGACCAACTTTCCAAATTGCGCATGTCAATGATGTGAAGCAATTCGAGCTTTGGGAAAAAAGCTGCTGCACTAATCACGCCTTTCCCCAGGAGTTCTGCACCGATACTCACTACTGCATCTGCACCTCTGATATTAAGCACTAGTAGTTCTGGCATCTGGCCTGCTGGTGGAAGCTGTGAACATGATATGCACTCATTGAGGTGCATATGAGCCAAATTTGGCAGCTTATGCTCCGGTTCTGAACAGAGCCATTCTGGTAACCTTACACCAGGGAACCCAACAAGGAAAATATATAGTAGGCTTGGTGATGGAATAAGCATCTCACAGACTTGCTGGATTCTTTCAACTTCGTTGGCCTGGTAATGAGTTCTATCATGAGTACTCATGCCCATTGTGCAGTGCAGCCACAGTTCTCTGAGATTACGACTCTTCTTGAGTACAAGTGCACCCCCTGGTGTTGCTTTTTCTAGCTTTTCAACCGAGAGACGTTGGATATTGGGGAGACACTGTAATTCATCCAACCTGAACCCAGTGCCGCTTTCGAAAACTCCTCTAAGGTTGTAGAGCTGCTGGAACTTCGTAATTCCTTCAGGAACATGATCAATTGCAGCCTGATCTAGATGAAGAAAACTTATGTTGGATAGTCTAATTAAACTAGCTGGCAGGCTATTCAACTTATAGCAACCACGCAGTGAGAGGTATTCAAGACTGATAAGGCTTCCTATGGACTCTGGGAGCTTGTTAATTTTTGTAAAGCTTAGATCTAGCAACCTCAACATCACCAAGTTTCCCACTGACTCTGGTACACTTTGGATGCCTGTTCCACTCATAACTAAGATACGTATATGCTCAAGCTTTCTGAAAATGTCTTCGTTAAGTGACTTGAAGTTTTTGTTATTAAAAATTAGGAGGCTCCTCATGCACTTCTGCTCTTCTATGGCAGGTATTTCTTCTATAGCACTGCTGATACATAAGCGGCGCAAATTTGATAGGGCTTTGTTATTTTCTGCATTCATGAATAAGGAGTGATCCTTCGTCAAATATTGTCCAAGTGACCTCAACAAATCATGCATTGTTGAGACACATTTGTCCACGAATTCTGGTTTTGGTTGCAGAAGATTCCTCCTAATTAGCTCATGGTAGTACTCTTCAGCAATCTCATGAACTGAGTACTTGTGCTCTTTCCTCACAAAACCTTCGGCGACCCACCAGTAAGCAACAGCATCACGCTTAATATCAAAATTTGGAGGCAACAAAGCACACCAAAGAAAGCACTGCTTCAGTTGAGGGGGTAAGTTGCTGTAACTTAAATACAGGGGGCCTCCTAGTTCTCTGGGAAGCCCATGAATAGACCATTGGCTATCTCGGATGCTCTCCCATTCTGCTTTTGTTCTTTTAGTTGACAGGACACCCGCAACAACCTTGATGGCTAGAGGAAGTCCATCACATTTTTTTACTATTTGATACCCAACATCACTAGATTCACTTATTTGCTCATATGGTCGGAAGGACTTCTTCACAAGCAGTTCCAGGCCATCATAATCATTCATTTTGTTTACTTGGTGAGTATATGTTGCATGCATTTCTGCCAAAACATCCAGGTCTCTTGTGGTGACAAGGATATGGGCATTCAAGCATCTCTCAAAAGGCGTCCGAAGAAGATCAATCCAGACATCAGATTTCCACACATCATCCAAAACGAGAAATAAACTTTTTCCTCTGATAGTGTCCATGAGATGTGGAAGAAGTTCCGTCTTGGTCTCAAGTTGATCACATGTTGCTCCTGCCATTCGTATTGCCTGCTTTAGCAAACCAATTTCAGTGTAGCTCTGAGAAATGCACAACCATATATGAACTTGGAATCTCTCTCTTATCCTCTGCTCGTTATATATCCTCTGGGCTAATGTCGTCTTGCCGATGCCACCCATCCCTTGAATACCAAAAACAGTTGATTTGTTCTCATGACAGTTACTAACGATCATTTTGACCATGTCGTCGGCAGCCTGTTTGATATCTTTTCCAACAACCTCTAGTTCATCTATGGGAGATGTCTGAGTTCTGTCCACAACAGTCATTTGAAACTGTTGATGATTGGTTCTCTCCAAGCTGAACATCTCTCTGTTCATTTTAATTTCATCAAGCTTTTCGTTTATATCCTTAATTCTTTTAGCAGCCCTGTGATCAAATGAAAGCTTCGTGAAACACGAGAAAAGGGACTGATTGCAACATACCAATCTAGGTGGCTGGACAAGCTTCTGTGAGTGAACTGTGAAATGATCTATTATATCATCCACATCGAACATAACGTCGGTCATGCTCTTCCACCATGACTCTATCCCTCTATCTTGCATGGCCAGAGCTTCGGCATCCTCACGAACAGCACTGAAATGTTCCAGATTTTTCTTGAGCCTTTTGATGTCCTTTTTCACACTCAAAGTTATCACAACCTCATCCTGGATAATCTCACCAAGCTTTGTCAGGAATTTCGAAGTGAGAGCATCCAAAATTGTGCCCATACTGCTCAAACAGCAAAACAAAAGGATTGTCCCTGGATCTCCCTTGTGGGAGGAGCAGGGTTCTGAAACTTCAGATTGTTGAGGAAATATCTCAAATAACTGCAGCTCACTCGATAATGGAAGAGGGCAGGAGATGTTGAAACAATGGGACGCAGTTTGATGAAATTGGAGAGGTCAATGAGGGAGTGAGCTGTTATATATCCTCATCTCTGTCATGACCACCTAATCAAGCACACATAATTTCTTGGAAATTCCCATTTACTCCCCATCTTTCAACGCAAGTATCAACAATATCTCGAGAAAGAAGACTATTGTTGCAGACTTGGAAGACAATTCAGTCCCAAGGCTCTTTCTGACTGCGTGCTCTTCTTTTATTCATGCACTAACCATTAGTAATCTTATTTTATTTCAACATGGAGCCCATCCTTGCATTACATCACTTTTACCAACTTAGGACGACATGCTAGATGGTAGTCTTACTCACGCTACCAAGACTTAAGAAGTTTGCGGAGCTAGCGAACTGTTCTGCCAACTTGGCAGCTTCTTACCTGCAGGATGTAGCATTTGCATCAACCAACTACAAGAATCACATGTCGAAGTCTTTAATCAGAGGAAATATTACCACACATGAACAATGTAATTGAGTAAGATTAGGAAGACCCGATGAGATGTACACGGCAAATAACCGCCCATTTCGTCAAACAGTTGGTGTGCGTCCAATCATTGGTCGCCTCGGCATAGACCAAGTTTCCATTTTCTTAAATAAATTAATAAATCCGATAGATACTCCATCTGCATCAATTAAGTTGGACATAGGAAGTCATCAAAACAGGTCGTGTCTAACCAAACAAAAACATATCAGCCAGTGAAAGAAGATGCTTGTAGTGTTTGCTCCCTCGGTTGCCAACAGATCTCCTTACAAAAAATGACAGTTGTTGCAAACTAGCATAGGCATGACCGCATGACAGATACGAGACATTGGCAAGTGGCAGTAAAATTCATCAAGGATTGAAACGGCACCACAGCCTCCAACGAAACAAACTAGGTCCGCGCGGCACTCGCGGCAACTGATAAAAGAACTCACGCAGCCAATAGAAATTGCAGGCTAAGGAGGAGGAGGGGAGTCCGCAAGTACCCGTTTCCCGTGGATAAAGCTTAAGGAAGAGGAGGGGAGTCCGCAAGTACTCGCGGCACTCGCGCTGGGGATTTTGGGGTAGGAGCAGCACGGCGGTCACCTCGAACATCCTAGTCCTGTGCAGTGGTCGGCAACTTGGCTTGCCGACGAGCGTACGACGGGCCATGGCCAGCGTGTGAGCTGATCGAGGTCGCCGCGGGTTGCCTGGAAGCGCCCACGCCGGAATAACGAGCAGCGACCGCAGCCTGGAGGAGAACCCGCCGCAGTCAGCCATTCGCAGGGAGGAGGTCTTGTCGGCCCAATTTTCCTGGGCTGGACAGGTTAATTGGGCTGGGCTCAGCCCGTAACTTGTCACCAAATACGGCCGGATTTCGTCATGCTAACCTGGCCCAGCCCGCATAATAATTTGGCGAAAACAGTTTATTGCGGGCCGGGCTGGGCCTGCTCCGTACAACCATAAACGGGCCGGGCCATACCATATTTGCTAGATACTCCCTCTGTTCTTTTTCTTTTGCAGTTATTGATTTTTTACAATCTTCGAGGTGCACGTTTGACTATTACTTTACGGAATCTATACGTTTATGGAAGACTTTAAGAACATGACTTTAATCGTATCATTCTCATATAGCAATTGTTTGTTGCGAGATTTAAACATATTAACGATCAAATCCTAGGAGCACAAACAAAAAAGACCTGAGGTAGCAGTAGCTTAACTTTTTAGAGCAACAGTTCATGCCTTCCGCGCCACTTCTCGTCCGAAAAACACTCGACTCCGGTCGAGAAAGACACTGATAGAAAACACAACATAGTTGCTCGCAGACAGATACTGACAGACATCATCGTCATCTCACACATGCACACAACGGTTGGCTGCATAGATACTAGGTAACAGTAACAGAAGGGCACAGGCACACACAAACCACACATGACACATACACACATAGCAGGCCATGCTACAGGCACGCCACGCCACGCACTATTAGATTATTAGTGACGGCTCCAGTCGAAAAGTTCTTGCACAAATCTGTTGAAAGGATTCTGTAGCAGCGCCTGCTGGAGCCGAGCCTGGAGAGGAAGGACGACGGCCACACCATCACGCATCTTGGTTCTTATTGTTCTCATCGCTACTACTTGTACTTACTAGCATGCACAACGCGGTTATTAAGCATGCACGCCACACACAGTACGAGTACTTCCTCCATCTCCAACGGCGGCCGAGGTGGCTCACTTGCAGTTGCAGGGGTTGCAGGTGCAGGGGTTGCACTTGCACCCGCCGTTCTCGGCTCCTCCGGCGACGGCGCCGCCCTCGGCGTGGCTGCAAATAGTAGAAACCAAAGATCACATGCAAAGGTCAGTTGCCGGCTTAACATGCATGCATGGTAACGGTAATGGTATGGTTCGTGATGAGCAGATGAGTTCAAACATTTTTGGCCTGTTCACTACCAGCCTACGTATGCGTTCTCCAGACTTTTCAGTACAAAAGTAAAAAATGAAGCAATTTTTCTCTCTTTTTTGTGCGAGGAAAAGGAGCAGTTTGTTTCTGGATGGCACAGTTTTTTTTTTTACGACGTAGCGCGATTCTTCAGTGACTCGTTGCTTACGCAGCAGTGTGTTCTTCACATATAAGGTAAAAATCTAAAATTAGATAATATATATTAACGTAATTATAGAAATAGATAATATATAATCGTATTTATAAATTTAGTATTCGTATTTAGCACACAGTGTAAAATATCTATTTTACCTACACCGTCGCATCTGTTTTTGCTTTAGCTGTCTGCTTTATTCTTTCAACTTTATTCCCGCTGGCTTTCGGCCAGCTTTATTCTTTTCATTTTATACTTTCACTTTATTGTTTTTGCGTTACTGAGTACATAATAACTCCTTTCAAACATGCATGCTTGTAAACAGGAGCCAGCATGCATATTTGCAAGCGAGTCATCATGTAAGTGCAGCAGCACAAAAAGAATAAAGCGAAACCACCAAACCGAAAGAATAAAACCAGCAGAAAGCAAACAGGAATGAAGCTGAAAGAATAAAACAGATGCGACTAGCAGCCAAAGAAAAAGCAGACTCGACGATATACAAAAAGGCATTTTTGGTATACACGTGCCAAAAATACCTTTTTCAAGACACTGTATACCGAATACGAATATTAAATTCGTAAATATGTATTTTGATAAATAGACTCACGTATATTATCTAATTTTAGGTTTTTGCCCACATATAGTTAGTGATGAGCATGTGTACCTAACAGTTAGTTTTGTTTCAACACTAAGTTCATTTTTTTTCAAGTTTTTTTGTTTGGTTCGCCGCAATGACCCAAAAAAAATACATCCCTACATATAGTGAAATAAGGTTTATATATTATAGCAAAACGATAGTTCTGGTTCTTTTTTTAATACGCAAGGCTAAACAAAAAAAAACAAAACAAAGGACTACTAAAAATTATTCATCATAGAATTGTTGGCTATTATTAGCACATGGATGATGGATTTCCCCCCAAATAATCTATGCGCAAGAACGAACAAAAAAGTACAGAATAGAAAGAAGGATTGATGCGCATCTACATACCCCTTGGAAGGTGCGACACCCATGATCACAGTCTGGGTGGTGGTGGTCACCTCCTCAGCCACCTCCGGGTACATCTTGCACCTGCATCCATGCGTTCGCACGATCAAAATCCACCTAGAGGTGCAGTAAAACAGCACGCATCTCATTTGAGACAAAAATCTACATGACCATGAGAAAGCCCATAAACAGAGACTTCCGTCCAGGATCTCCTTCCTCTAATCAGGCCTAAGATCCTTTTTCTCACAGGTGTTGGCCAATCATGATCATGATTCATTCCACTTAGTAAAAAAAACTTTTTTATAAAATCACGAGTAACAGCAGGAGAGCTACAGGCAAACCTGCGCAGATTTCTAGAAAACAGAGCCATGGCAGGTAGATCAATGGATTCAACATGAAAGACCGGCCTCGCTACAATCGAAAACGGAAAACCTATTCCGATCGCAGCACAAAGATTCACTACAACCCAGAAACCAAGAACCCCTCGGAGGAGGGGGGGGGGGGGATTTTTCTCATCAAGAAACCATTCGATTCAACGTAGGAGATGGGGATCAGATCCAGATGCGTCCCTTACCCTCCGCAGCCGCTGCCGCACTTGCAGCCGGATCCGCACCCGCAGTTGCCTCCGCAGCACGACATCTTCGCGAAAGCTTCAGAGATCCCACGAGCTAGCAGAGTTGTTCTTTGCGATCTCGCACTTCACTGGATTATGATTCCCTGCAGGGACTGGGAGTCTCTATTTATAGGCCCGGGGCGGCAGGGAGAGAGGCCATCCGGCCGTCCACGTGGCGCGGGCGCGGATGCCCTGGCGTCCGTGACGTGGGGTCCGCCCGTTACTGATGCTGAGGTGAGCTGCCGGTGACTGTAGCTGTGGTGGAGTTTCGGTTTCGCCCCCCTAGTATTTGTTTTTGCCCTGTCCAGCTGTTACCTGACTAAATTTGGCTTAATTCTCATCTCTGATTTACAGGGTAGGTGATCCTCCTCCTTTTATCTCAATCAACAATTGACCGTTTTCTTCCTCCTTTGATTTTGTTCCGCTCGATATCACCCTAGCTCCGCTACGTTGACTAGCTCGTCCCTGCCCCACCTTTTTGTCACGTCTCTGACAGCTCCCTGTCGCTGGATCCTTCTTCGCTGCCTGCTCCCTCACTAACCCCTCTCGTTTTGACTCTACCGTCATCATTCTCTGCCCCGCTGTTGATCCTACCCATCGCCTTCCTACTGCTCGCAGCTCTGACGACGCTCCCACCGCCTCGTTGCACCATCAAATCGTAGCCCACCGTCTGTCCGACCACCGCCCACGGCCTGCTCTTCTAAGATCACCCACACACTCGAAACTCTAATCCCGAACATCAAATTCCTAACCCTAACTCTAAAGGCTCACCGGAGCTGTAGAAGAAGAGCTCTTCAGAGACGGAGAATGTGGCTAGAGCTAAAGATGGCCAAATGGGCCAATCGGGCCGGCCCGGCACGGGCCCATCTCGGCACGGCCCGAAATCGGCACGGCCCGATTGGCCCATTTACTGTTACGGGCCGTGCCGTGCCGGCCCGCGTGCCGAGCCGTCGGCCCACGGCACGGCCCAACTGTCACCGTGCCGTGCCGGGCCGGCCCACGGCACGGTCGGCACGATGGGCCCGGCCGGCACGATGGGCCCGTTCGGCACGATGGGCCCGTTCGGCACGGTGGAGGCACGATAGGCCCGTTTGGCACGACGGGCCCGATCGGCACGGTGGAGGCACGACGGGCCAGGTCGGCACAGGAAGGCACGACGGGCCCGGCCGGCACGGGAAGGCACGACGGGCCCGGCCGGCACGGTGGAGGCACGTTGGGCCCGTCAGCACTCAAAAAAATAGGAAAAAAATCAAAAATAATAGCTAAAAAATCAAAAAAACAATAAAAAATATGGAAAATAAATACATAACATCTTTATTGATTGGTTGCCTCGTTAAAAACCTTTCTACTAGAAGGAAAAAAGAGTACAACCAATGATTATGCTCCGAAAATTACATGATTTCATTAGAAACCCCAGAATTTTGCTTGCAATTTTTCATATGCTTCCTCAAGTGTCCCGTTCCATGTGAAGATCTGGCACCTATTTCTATACTGCATATATTACACTTAGCAAATCTTACCTGTTCCCCGTTAATTTCTTTGAAGACCTTTTCAAAATGTTGCCACACTTGAGACCATACACCTGAGTTCTCGGCGCCTTGATCCATGAATTGAAATATGGAATTAGTTTCTTGATGTGAAGTGAATACTGGCTACTTGGCTAGCAAATAGGAAAAGAGAGATGGGTGGGCAGGGTGGAGTTTGAGATGGAGTAGATGGTATTTATAGGGATGAGAGGAGAGGTAGGTGGGGGTGGGGCCGCGGGGGGTATTTTAAAAAAATAAACAAAAAACATGAATAAAAAAACTTAGAAATAATAGGGGCACATGATTAATTCTAAAAATGAGCTTTATTGATAGGTTGCCTCATTAAAAACCTTTCTAGCAAAGGAAAAAAGAGTACAACCTAGCTCAGAAAATTTAAAATTACACGTTCTCATCAGCATCTAGATACAAATTTTGGAATGATTCTTCAAGCTCAGTATTTTCTGCAGTGTGTTGCATTCGTGCTTCAGCTTGTTCCCAATCCTTTACTATGGTGAGTATTTCAACCATCTCACTTGACAGATTTGTTCTTCTCTCTTCGATTATCCTTCCTGTAAGACTGAAGGCAGCCTCAGAAGAAACTGTAGATACAGGAACCGTTAACAAATCTCGCGCTAACAGTGAAAGAACTGGATAATTCGTCTTGTGCTCATGCCACCATTGCAGTATGTTGAAGTTTTCTTGTTCGTGGCTGATAACGTCACTGTCGATGAAGGTAGTTAGCTCCCCTCCGGATGTTGGAATTCCGGTGCCCGTAGACGATCGTGGCGAAGAGTCTGAACTTCTTGATGAAGAACCTGCACCAAATATTTTTCCCCACGTTGTCGTCTTCTTACTTGTTGTGGGTGCTAGTGGAGGTCGTTGCAGGCGAACTCCGCCATACTTTATTTCATATTTACTATAAACTTCGAATAACTTAGAACGAACATTAGTATAATAATTAGAATAATCATGGCCAAGAGCATCACCTAGAATTGCGAGAACTCTACAGAAAGCTGCAATTTTAGCTCTAGGATCTAAAATAAAGGCAAAAGCGTATAACAAAGGAATTTCTTTCCAATACTTTAAGAATTTAGATTTCATAGGAACTGCACAATCTCTTAAAAGATTGTCATTTTCATAGTTGTTTAAATGAGTAGCAATTTCAACAATATTATGCACTACTAAACAAGATGTTGGATAATAAACTCCTGATAAACTCACAGTTGAATCATAAAAAAATTCAAGAAACTCCAGTATCCTTTCAGCAACATACCAATGCGCTTCCGTGAGTAAAGTTTGACCCCCATGCTGATGGTAATGTGTATGAATAAACACACCAAATGTGCTCTTATATGGTATCAAATTTTTAAGCATCAAGAAAGTAGAGTTCCATCTCACCGGCATGTCCAGAGCAAACTTACGTGGACGCACACCCATTGCAACACAATACTGTTTATATGCTGCAATTCGTTGGTTAGAGGAGTTCACAAAAGATATTGCAGTACGAAAATCTTCTAAGTATCGCGATAACCTCTTCAAACCGGATTTTACTATAAGATTGATAATATGACAAGCACAACGTTGATGTAACAAGAAAGATTCAGCATAAGTACTAAACAACGGAGTAAGAATATCCATTGCTCTAGAATTTGCACCGGCATTATCTAAAGTGATAGAAAATATTTTATTCGTGAGGCCAAAGTCTGCAACTACTTGAGATATTTTTTCAGCAATATTTTCACCGGTATGCGCGTTGTCAATCAAGCGAAAACCTATTATTCTCTTTTCTAATTCCCAATCATTATTAACAAAATGAGCAACCACACTAAGATAATCCTCTCTAGCCCTACCTGCCCATATGTCCGAGGTCAAAGCAACTGAAAATGTACATGTTTGCAACATTTCTTTAAGTTTGCTACGACACGTATTGTAGTATTTTACCATATCCCTACTAGTTGTCTGTCTAGAAACATGCGTGAAACTAGGATTATGAGCTTGCTTAATGTAATCTTCAAATGCAGCAGACTCACCGATATTGAGTGGTAGATCCGCTCTTGCAATGAAGCGACATAGCTCTTTTCGAGCATTGGCAGAGTCGTACTCCCAATGATGAACAGAGCCGTCGGGGTTGTACTGCAACACCGTCTGCTTCATGGCTGCTCCACTCTTTCGCTTGCAACTTATGGCGTGCCTCTTCAAGTGCCCCGTTCCACCCGAGGGCTTTGCAGATAATTCATTTTTACAAATATAACACTTAGCATATCTGACACTTACCCCATCTTTCTCTTTGTAGATCCTTTCAAAGTCTTGCCAAACATCGGAAGTACCGGCTCTTGATCTTTTAGACCCGCTGCTTGCTAATGTGTGCGCACTTGTAGAGCCTGACGATGGCACTCCTGCTGCATCACCTGGATCTGGATGTGAACCAACCGGAGGTTCACCGTCGGGTCCATCATCACCTGCAGCACTAGTATCAAAGGGGCCGTAGTCCCCTGTGAGTCCTTGGAGAAAAAAATCATGATCTATGGATGTATCATGATCACCGGCATCCATGATCAATGTCGAATGACACTACAAAAATTGCAAATATTCAGAGTTAGAAATAATCAAATAATAAAACTAATAATAAAATAAGACTCAACAACGATGCAAAAAAATCACCAAGATTTCTTCAACTTCAAGATAGCAAATCAGCAGGATGACGATTTTGGAATTGCTCGGATTTTTTTGCAATAATTCAAACTAATTTTGCCAAATTATCGCTAATTCTCACGAACTTTGAGACAAGAATGAGAGGAGGAAACAAGAGAGAAAATTATGTTGCTGGTGTGGAATAGAAGGGCAAGGTGCTCCTCTATTTATAGGTGAAAAATGGTGATTTTTGCAATTTTTTTTGAATTTTTTGGAGCTCAAACGGTCACAAAACGGCTATAAAATTCAAAAATATCGGGTTAACGGGTTAAACGGGCCGTTCCCGGCCCGTTTAACCCGTTAACCCGCGTGCCCCCGCCGGCCCATCGTGCCCCACGTGCCGGCCGGGCCGTGCCCCCCGCGGTGGGCCGTGCCGTGCCGTGCCGGCCCGGCCGTGCCGTGGGCCGCCGCGTGCCGAGCCGGCACGGTGGGCCGTGCCGTGATGGGCCGGCCGTGCCGTGATGGGCCGCCGCGTGCCGTGCCGGCCCGGCCCGGCCGTGCCTCCTGGGCCAACCGTGCCTGAGCCGGGCCGTGCCGTGCCCGTGCCGCCCGTGGGCCGGGCCGTGCCGTGCCGGCCCGTCTCAGCCGGGCCGTGCCGTGCCGGCCCGCCGTGCCGCGCGCTCGGCCCAGGCACGGCCCGTGGCCTCGTGCCGTGCCGGCCCGGCCCATCTCGGCTCGGGCCGGGCCGTGCCTGGGCCGTGCCTACAGTTCCGTGCCTCGGGCCGGCCCAATAAGCACGGCCCATTTGGCCATCTTTAGCTAGAGCTCGTCGAAGACGAAGAAAGCGGATATAGAGCGGGGAGAGAAAAATTAGGTGAGAGAAGACTCATTTTGCCAGGTAAAATTTAGCAATTGCGTTTTTTTATTAACATCACACTCGTATCACCACATGTACATAATTATATAGGATTTATTAAAGACTGAAGATATAAAATTAAAATTGATAAATCACTATAGACATTTCGTCAATGATAAATATATCATCTATCATAAAAAAATTCATCTTAATAAAAGATATAAATAATAAAGCTAGAGTTTGATCGCGATGAAAATAGAATACAACCATCTTCGCTACCCATCTCCACTAACCATCTTCGCCTGGTACTTGATTGAGTGAACGGCTCTTCTTGACCGTCCATGCGACACGGACAACGACGGGTGAGACCACATATGATCCAGAATTTCAGTGTCTCGTTTGTGGCCTGTGGTTTCTATCTAGTGTTGCCTGGCATTCATCTTCTTTGCACGTAATAGGGATTTGTGCGTGAATTTGTCGATAAATTTGACTTTATGATCTGCATGGTTTCAGCATCAGCTGCGGCGTGCTGCACCTTCTTACTGGTACTTATGACCCCAAATATAAATCCATTTAAAATTATTCTAAGGCAAACCTTATTAGTTTTGACAATTAATTTCTAAAAAGATATATAGATTGACAACAGAAGTGGTATTACTTAGATTCGTAACGAAAAATACTTTTGTACTATATAGATCTTTATATTTAAAATAATATATATTTTTATAAATATTAATAGTGAAAGTATCATATTGAAGACTGTGTTGATACTATATTATAGTAATAGATTTATATTTGAATCCGAGGTACTGTGTGGAACCAATTCACCAGTATAGTTTGCCTGTATCATGGCAATCGAATTGTTAGTGATTCATGTGGCAAAGAAATTTTGCGTTAAAATTCAGCGTTTAACCAAATATATACATCTTATTTTTTAGGACTCTGCTTTTTACACATGGCGTCCAGGGTCAATGCAAATTATGCTTGCAAATTAAAAAATGAGTGGTGCTTCTGGATGTAGAGCTTTCAGGAAAGAGGAGAATCAGAATATCATGGTGCTGGCTGATGTTTTGGACCTATCCCACCTCGAGCAATCACAATTGACAAAATGGACCCTAAAATGCCAACATAATAAGTTACGATGGATAATGCATGCAGCATGCTTCACTCACTCCGTTTTTCAATACTTATAGTACTTATAAAGATAATATAAATTTTAAATATAAAATGATAAAAATACCCTTATAAACTAGCTAAAATATTCTAGAACATATTTAAATAAGTGGATAAGAGATATTTTGTAGGAATAAAATTGAAAACTGCGTCTCAAAAAATATGAAGTGACGAGTATTTCAAAACAAATAAAATGATCAAAAGTGACGAGTATTGAAAAACAGAGGAAATATCTATGAAAATATAAACTGTTTATCTTGCTTTTTTTTGAACTTATCCAAAAAAAAAAGTATTACCTCTATTTTCGTTTACTTGTCATCAGTTTTTTACTGTAGCAATTTTGATGCATGTTTTTCCTATGAAAAATTTACGAATACTTAAAAGTATATAATATAAATAAAGTAAATTTCATGACGAATCTAATAATACGAAGTTCTAAGTATCTATAAAGTTTTTTTAGAAAAAATATAAGGTTAGAATTGCTACAGTAACTATTAACAAGTAAATGCAAAGGAGGTTGTAGTATACTATGCCAAGTTTCTTCATGGCCTTTTCCTGACAGGAACAAGATCTGATTTGTATCTAAATTCATGTATACCCTTCAGAGCCACTAATATCTGAAAAAGCAGAATTAGAGTTTTTCTCTTTTCTACTTTCGCTGTTATGACAATATCTTCATCCGAAACCTAATTCATTTTCTTGCAAAAAAACTACTACCTCTGTTCTCGAATTGATATAGTCCTCGAGAATACGTGCAGTTAAATTTTAGAAATTTTGACCACTAATATACACAAAAATATTAGAATTTGACATATAAAAATAATAGTAGTGAATTTGTCATTAAAAATACTTTGACATTATCTAATTTTTATCAAAAAGTAGTTATCAAAAGTAATGATTAAATATATTTATTAAAGACTATATTAATATTCTAAACAACTAGTAAAAAAAATAGAGGTAGTAACTCCTTTACAGTCCCCTTTCTAAAAGATTTGCATGCCAAGCCACAGAGCAGTAATCTATAATCTATAACATATATTACGCGGCCAAGAATTCCTGGCTCCTCAGCGCGCGAGATACTGTAGCACGTTCCTCACCGTCGGATGCCTGCGAACGTGCCTGCAAGGTTTGGAAGCCGTCAGATGCCTGGGAACGTGCTGTGTCGTTTCTAACCGTCGGATGAGAATGCTAGCGCAGATCAATGACACGTATTCGCATCGAGGCTTCTAGGATAAGAAGAAGCTCGGCGATTCCAAGGGAGCGCCCCCCCCCCCCCTCTCTCTCTCTCTCTCTCTCTCTCTCTCCCGGCTTCCACAATCTTCTTCTCAGTGTCCCGCTCCTGTCCAGTGGCGACACAGTTCCGTCGACCTGGGTCTCCGCCGCCTCCCGTCTCCGTCCCCCTCCCTCTTCCCCCTGCCCCCCCCCCCCAACCGCCTCCAGTGTCCGGGACTTCTTCCGGTGTAAACGCGGTCAGAGTCCTCAAGATTCCGAAGGAGTTCCTAGGTTTGAGATTTTGACGGAAATCCTCGGTTAGATTGGTCCCCGTGCTGCCGCCATCCTCCGCTTTCAAGATCTTCTCTCTTGCTGGAAGCCTTCTGCAAGTCGATTCGTAGTATCGTGGATTTTCTGGTGCTTTCGGAAAATCTGCATTCTGAAGGAAACGCGCGGGTTTTCTGGTGCCTTCGGAAGATCTACAATCCGAAGGAAGGGCGAGATTGAAGAAGGAATCTCTACAAAAGGCAGATCTGACAAGGAGGTCATCGACGACCTAGAAGGGGATTTCTGAAATAAAGACGCCGATATCAAGCTCGAAGAAAAGAGGTCAGTATTCTAATTGATGGCATTAGAATTCATAGTAATGAAATGGTTAAAGTTGATTCTCCTGATGAATCTATGATATAATACTGATGAATCCATGATATAATAGTCAAAATGAGTTCTCTGGGCCAGTATTCTAATTGATGGCATTAGATTTCATAATAGTGAGATAGTTGAAGTTGATTCTCCTGGTGAATCCATGATATAATACTGATGAATCCATGATATAATAGTCAAAATGAATTCTCTGGGTCATTAAGCCTGTACAATGGTCTCTAACTTTTGAGTCATGAAAGCGCTGCTTACACATTTGCTACCATATAATACAATCTCTGGTTACACATTTGCTACCATATAATATAATCTCTGGTTAGATTTAGGTTCCTTTTTTTAATTGTTGTACATAATTATTTACATACAATAGATGTGAACCCTAATATATCTACCCAAAAATGAGTTTCACCACTGGAAAAATGGGGTATGGAATCTATGGTAATGCTTGATTAATGTCATCTTGAGAATCCTGTTCACATATCTGATGAAGAGACAATTACCGTTTCTATTATTATCTGAAATATTTGAGAGACTAGAAATGGGATTAGAAAGAAAAAAAAGAGAACAGTCGCACCACTAGAAAATTGCGTTATAGCAAATGATGATGTGCCAGGTTTTGTGAGTTCTGAAAGAATGAGAGCTGAATTTTAAAGGACATGCTTATGGTAATGCTGTCTGACACTCTGTTAGCTGATATATTTGGGCTTTTGAATTTTAAAGGACATGGTTATGATGGTATCTGGTATATTTGAGGTTTTGAGTTTAAAAGGACATGGTCATAATATTATCTGATATATTTGGACTTTTGAGTTTTAAAGGAGACGACTATGGTAATGCTTGATTAATGTCATCTTGAGAATCCTGTTCACATATCTGATGAATAGGTAATTAGCATTCCTATTGTTATCTGGAATATTTGAGAAACTAGAAATGGGATTAGAAAAAAGGAACAGTCAGACCACTAGAAAATTGCGTTATAGCAAATAATGATATGCCAGGTTTTATAAGATCTGAAAAAAAATGAGAGCTGAAATTTACCTGGCATATCTGGGCTTTTGAATTTTAGAAGACATGTTTATGGTAATGCTCTTTGACAATATATCTACTGAAAAATAGGTTCCAGCACTAGAAAATTGGATTATAGCAAATGATGATGCGGCAGTTTTTGTCCATTCATAAAAAAGAAGGAGCTGGATGCTATCTGATATATTTGAGGTCTTAAGTTTTAGAGGACGTGGCTATAGTAATGCTTGGTTAATATTATCTTCATATCTGGGCTTTTGAATTTTAGAAGACATGCTTATGGTAATGCTCTTTGACAATATATCTACTGAAAAATAGGTTCCAGCACTAGAAAATTGGATTATAGCAAATGATGATGCGGCAGTTTTTGTCCATTTATAAAAAAGAAGGAGCTGGATGCTATCTGATATATTTGAGGTCTTAAGTTTTAGAGGACGTGGCTATAGTAATGCTTGGTTAATATTATCTTGGAAATGCTGGTCACATATCTAATGAAGAGTTAATTACTCTTAGCATTATTATCTGGTATATTTGAGACACAAGAAATGAGACTAGAAAAAAAAAAGAAGGGTTATTAGTTAGTTAGAAATTACTTTATTTTCCCATTTGTGATTTTCTATGTTTTATTTACTGCTATATAAGAATACGAAACTATATTTGTTGCATCAAATAGTTAGATACAAACATAACTTAGCGAATACATATTTTTTAATTATTATATTATACCTCCTCTTGCTCCTTTCATATGTTTTCCTTGCTATTATATAAAATAGAAATCTCTATTTATTATTATATCTATTAGTTCCAAAAAAAAAAAATGGCATCTGTTGATCGATCTCGAAGACGACGACGTCGCCAAAATTGTTCTTTGTCACCAAATTCAGACACAGGTATGATAATGCCAACCTTTTTCATTTATTTTGATTTAAAAAAAAAAGAGAGCTTCATCATGGACATATAGTCTTCCGTAATAATAATTAATATATCTTTCTATTTATTCGAATAATACATATACAGGCTCAACGAGTAACCAAGATAATATCGCTATAGAAAAAACAACGACATCTACACCGAAACAAGGTAAATCATGTTACGTTGGACCCTCCTTTCATTAGTAGTGGTTAATATAGTATAGAAATATATCTAGGAAAAAGTTCCTTACTGTAAAAAAAGAAAAAAGAATTGACTATATGATTCTTTTTTTTTAGGCAAAAAAACATGGATGCATATAGAACATCAAAAAAGGCATCAAGATGCAGGAAGTTAGATCTATATATCTCATGAAATTTCTATTTAAATATTTATACAAAAGTAATGATTAAAGAATATCTTCTGTTTGGTGTAGGAGATCATTTCTGTCCTATAGTACCTCCATACATTGCTACTGAAAATCGTGCTAAAAGAAGACGTGTCAACCAATACAAAGCTTTGGCGCAACAAGGTCATTTCTATCTATCTTAGATATATATATATATATATATATATATATATATATATATATATATATATATATAAAATACTACTGTAGGCTGCACATATTGTATTCATGAAAATACTATACATATTTATTTATTTTCTTATTAATTGTGACTATTCTTACTTTTTTCACTTACTGATTTACAGCGTTAACAATGGGTGATTCATCAATATCATTGTTAGAATCAAGCTTCGCCACACGTAAAGAGTATATATCTTTCTTAAAAGGTAATCTAACTTTTGCCCTTTACATTGCCATAAATTATTCACTTCCAATATTATACACCATAGGATATAGATTCTAAGATAACTTCATATAAGAATTAATATTCTATCTTATTTATTAAATTTTCCTTTTGTTATAGAAACATACAAAGACAAATCATATTATGGTGCACCTGACTATGAATGTAGTAATTGTGGAGCTATTTTCTGGTATCAAGAACGTGTTGTCTATCTCAGTTCATATATGGAAAAACGAATTGTTTATAATCTATGTTGCCGTAATGGCAAAATATCCCTACCGTCTTTTCAGCCTCGGCCTTTATTACTTCAACAACTTATGAGATTTAATGGTGGACAAAAAGCAAACAAGTTTATGCAACACATAAGACAATACAATTCTCTGTTTGCTTTCACCTCATTGGGAGTTCATATTGATAGAAGCATCAATACTGGAGATGGACCTTATGTTTTCCGTATTAATGGAGTTGTACATCATCGTATAGGATCTCTACTACCCGAACCTGGAAACCAACCTCAATATGCTCAGCTTTATATTTATGACACAGAACATGAAGTATCTAACAGACTTGCCATATTCAAGAATGATGATTCCTCTAAGGATCTCGATCCAAATATTGTTGCAGAAATCATTAAAATGCTAGATGCATGTAATCCATTAGTTCAAAAATTCAGGATGGCTCGAGACCGTTTATTATCTCCAAATGCTCCTAACATCTCGATTAAGTTAATAGGATCACCAGGGGCACATGGAGACAGATATAGCCTACCTACAACATCTGAACTAGCAGCTTTAATAGTAGGAGATTCATATTCTGGTATTGGTCAATTTGATATAATAGTTCAATCTCATGGTGGTGAATTTAAAAGAATACAACCCATTCATCCTGCACTAATGGCTCTGCAATATCCTCTCCTATTTCCATATGGTGAGATAGGCTTTCATCTGGGCATCAATTATAAAGAAATTGACAATGAACCATCAAAAACCCGTCAAGATGTGACAATGCTGGAATTCTATTGCTACTACGAGCACTATAGAAAGTATGAACCAAACCCATATATTTGTGGTGGTCGTCTATCTGACCAGTGTTCTGTAAATGCATATTCCTGTGTTGAAAGCCAACGGCTGACATATTATTATTTTCACCAATCTGAAATGCGTTCTGAAACTTATCAAGGAATAAGTGAAGCAATCAGAAAAGGCGCATCAATGGGTAAGGATGTAGGGGTCAAAATAACATTACCTTCAAGTTTCATTGGATCCAAGCGATATTTGATACAAAACTATCATGACTCGATGGCTATTTGCCGTGTATACGGTGCTCCAAAGTATTTCATCACATTTACATGTAACAGTAATTGGCTTGAAATAATTGAAGCACTACGATATGAACCAGGCCAGAAGCCTCGGGACAGGAATGACATCATTGTACGTGTATTTCATATGAAATTACATGAGCTGCTGAAAGATCTCAAGGAAGGCATTATATTCGGACCGATCATAGCTGGTAATTATCTCATGAACACCCTGATTTGTTTCATTAATCTCTTCTACAATTGATAAAAAAGGGGACAAATTCCTGTTTTTAGAAATTTTTCTTTCACGTTTTTTTTTGTTTCAAAATTATTAACATACATAAATTCCTGGCCTTTACACTTTCCTTTAACATCTTTCATTTTTCTAAAACTTTGTCCATACAGTTGTACATACTAATGAATTCCAGAAGCGAGGCCTTCCCCATTCACATATATTGATATGGTTAGCTAATGACAACCATGAATCATCGCCTTCTCTTATTGATTCAATAATATCTGCTGAAATACCAGACAAAAATGTTGATCCTTTAGCTTATGCACTGGTTGAAGAATTCATGATTCATGGTCCATGCGGCAAATACAATACTAATTCACCTTGCATGAAAAATGGTATATGTACAAAAAGATATCCAAAATCTTTCCGTGAAGAAACTTTTATTGATGAAGATGGCTTTACTATATATAGGCGGCGTTGTGATAAAAGAATTGTAACAAAAGGCGGAATTGAACTAGATAATCGTTGGGTTGTCCCGCATAATTTACTCCTTCTAAAGAAATATAATGCACACATCAACGTCGAAGCTTGCAACAAGACCAATTTAGTGAAATACCTATTTAAGTATGTGATGAAAGGTCCAGATTGTGCAAAATTCTCTTTAGTCAGCAGATCGACAGGAGATAATTCTATAGGTGATACAGATCAACCAGAAAATAATGACAATATCGATGAAATTGCAGAATACATAAAATCTAGATATTTGTCTACCTGTGAAGCAGTATGGAGGCTATTAGGATTTGAAATACATGAGAAAATACCAGCTGTTGAACGTCTTTATGTACATCTACCTGGAATGAATATAGTAAATTGCCATGAAGACGAAGATTTACAAGTTATTCTTGATAATCCAAACTCCAAGGTTAGTATGTTAACAGAATGGTTTGCTACCAATCAAGCTAATGCAGATGCAAGAACATTAACATATTGTGAATTTCCATCAAAATGGACATGGAATCCAGATTTGAAATTATGGTCCCGAAGACGATCTAAAACTCCAAAAATTGGAAGACTTAGATTCATACACCCAAGAACAGGAGAGGCTTTCTATCTCCGTATGCTTCTCATGGTAGTAAAAGGAGCTACAAGTTATCAAGATGTTCGAACCTATGAAAACATAGTATATCCCACTTTCCGAGAAGCATGTAAAGCACGTGGCTTAATTGGAGATGATACCGAATGGTTTGCTTTATTTGATGAAGCTATCATATGGGCTACATCATTTCAATTGAGACATTTATTTATGGCTGTTGTTGTCTTTTGTGGTATTACTGATATTTCTCTTCTTTTTGAAAAGTATTGGAGGTATATGGCAGACGACATTCTACGTTGCATTCGTCAAGGATTACAAATTTACTCATATAAACCTCCTGATAATCATCTTAAAACGTTATTATTCCAGGAATTAGAATCAACTTTCTCCAATAATGGTCTTTCTTTATCAGCATACAATTTGGTGATACCTACTAATACAAGAACTACATCATCAACAAATAGATTAATCATGGAAGAACTTTCTTATGATAGAGCAGCTTTAGAAGCAGAAGCTGATCATATGTATTCTATATTGAATGAAGAACAGAAACAAATCTTTCATACAATAATCACAGATATTGATAAAAGCAGAAAAACAATGTACTTTGTATCAGGTACATAATTTACTTACATATTTCAATATATAATATTCTTAGAGCTTTGATTTATTATATATTATACAAATGAACTTAACATTTTTTCAGGATTTGGCGGGACTGGAAAAACTTTTCTTTGGAATTGCATTATATACAAATTAAGATCCCAAGGTAAAATAATTCTTGCTGTTGCTTCATGTGGTGTTGCTTCTTTAATACTTTCTGGTGGAAGAACAGCACATTCTAGATTTCATATTCCTATAGATATAAATGATACGAGTACATGTAGTATTCATCGAGGCACAAATCTAGCTGAACTTCTAACTAAAACAAGTCTTATATTATGGGATGAAGCACCAATGGCACATAGATTTTGTTTTGAAGCACTAGATCGCAGTTTAAGAGATATTTTATCAATCAATGAACCAGCAAATGCCAAAGAACCATTTGGTGGCATGAAGATGTTACTAGGTGGTGACTTTAGACAAGTTCTTCCAGTAATAAACCATGGCAGTGCAGCAGATGCGATTAATGCATCCTTGATCAATTCTCCTCTTTGGCAATATTTCACAGTATTCAAGTTGACTACTAATATGCGACTTCAGAATCCTACCTTAAACAATGATCAAAAAGAAAAAATGTCTCAATTTGCAAAATGGATCCTAGATATCGGTGAAGGTAAAATTCCAGCTTGTGACGGCAACAATGATGCTGATGAAAAATGGATAGAATTGCCTCATGAACTATTGTTACAACCAAGTTATGACAATATCGAAGCATTAACAAGTGTCGTATATGATGAATTTCCTCAAAAATATGCCTCTGTACAGTACCTTGCTGAAAGGGTTGTAATCTGTCCATTAAATCGTACTGTGGATGAAATAAATGATATAATGCTGGGAAAAGTTCCTGGAAGTAGCAAGATATACTTCAGTTATGATAATATTGTCAATTCAACAGAACAACCAGATAATTTTCCAGTTCTATATCCATCGGAATTTCTGAATTCTATAACACTAAATAATTTCCCACAGCACATGCTCACTCTAAAGATAGATGTCCCTGTTGTATTATTACGTAATCTTGATCAATCAATAGGCCTTTGCAATGGGACTCGATTACTTATCGTAAGATTGGGTGATCATATCATTGAAGCAAAAATTATCACAGGATCCCATATTGGACACCGAGTTTGCATTCCAAGAATCGTTCTACATGGAAACAGTCCAAAATGGCCTTTTACTTTGGCAAGACGCCAATTTCCAATCAAAGTTTGTTATGCATTAACAATCAATAAATGTCAGGGACAAACACTACAAAAAGCTGGTGTATATTTAAAAAGTCCTGTATTTTCTCACGGACAGTTATATGTTGCAATTTCAAGAGTCAGATCACAAGAAGGTTTAACAATACTGATTGAGAATGATGATGGAATGCCTGGAACTATTACAAAAAAACATTGTCTATAGAAAGATCTTAGACCATATATGATATGGTGGTATTATTTATTAATGATATTACTGCAATAATATATGTTTTTGACGTAACATAGATTTCCTCTCAATGTTATATATGCTTCCAAAGAAACAATGATCTAATTCATGTGGACAAAATGTTTCAGAGCTGATATAGCAATGTCTAGCTTGAATAACTGCTTACCTGCACATAATGGTAAGTATCATTTCATTGTACTAACATCTCACTTTTTTTTGTCTCATTTTTTTTTCCCAGATGACTACCACAAAGAATATTATTTCTAACAGAAAATAAAGAGACGAACAATATATGATATGGGAAATATTACCTATCAATTACATTACCTGACTAGCATATCATCTAGAAAGAAAAATCATACAGGCTATTGTTTTCATAAAAAAGACAGATTGTGTATGATATGAAGATGTTATTTATGAAGAACAGCACTTCAACATTGTATCCTTTTAATATAATATATATTTTAGCTTAAAGTCATATATCTTTTTTAGAAACAGCTTTGCTCAGTCATACTTTTTTTCTTGTGTCCATTTGTTTTATATCATATAATATAACATGATATTAACCATGTTTTCTTTATGTATATTTCTTTTTAGATACAGATATCATTTTCTGTTTTAAGCAGTCATTTGTCTATACACAATAATGTGTAGCGTTTCATTAAACTATTATTTACCTTTTTCTGTTATTTTTAACAGATGTCGTGCATTTTGTTAAAAGATATTAATCAAGGATCAGTCAAAGCAAGAATCTGTGTAAGAGTGACAAGACTATCAGAATACATTTTGGATGACAAACCAGAAAAAATCCAAAGACTTGACTTTGTATTACTGGATCAAGAGGTATGTACACTCATTAAATGTCTCACAAAAAAAAAAATACACAGTGTTTACACTAATTTACTATACAAATGTACAGGGAAAAGCTATAGAAGCTCAAGTACCACAATGGCATGTAGATCACTTCAAACTCCACCTTAAAGAAGGAACTATATATTTTATTAGG
Organism: Phragmites australis; assembly: GCF_958298935.1. NCBI lineage: Eukaryota > Viridiplantae > Streptophyta > Magnoliopsida > Poales > Poaceae > Phragmites > Phragmites australis. The sequence goes on from NC_084922.1 coordinate 6,590,797, forward strand.
TTTTTTCAAGTGTTCCCAGCCAAAAACAACTATCGAGCAGTTGACCATATATATATGATAAGATTCACGGGTCATACTGAACTAACCGAATTTTCTGATGCTCCTCTAACATTCCCCAAGTATGCATACACTCTAGCATCCTTTGAAACATTAAGGGCTAGAATTGATTACACCCGGGACATGTCAGGTAACAATATTTAGCTTTGTATTATACATTCCGTTCCTAATATATGTTTATTTATTATGATACCATTATCTACCTATCATAAAATAACATATGGCTTAATATTCGACAGACACAATAGGACAAGTGATGTCTATTGAACCTGCTACAACAGTTTATGTGAAGGGTATTAAAAAAAGTGTTCGACACATTTACATTTCAGATGGCCGGTATTGTTTCATTATAACACTTACTGTAATTTATGTATCATCCTTTACTCATTTCGATTTGCTCTTTCTTTTTTAATCATATTAACATAAATACAATACAGGGAATCAATTGAAGTTGTGCTTTGGAATCGTCAAGCAGCTGAATTTCCAGACGAACAAATCATTGAGCTAAGTAAAGAAAAACCAGTTATTTTGTTACTTCTTGGCATCACTACAAGATCACGTGAAGGTTAAGTAATAATCCTCAATCTTCCTTTATTACATATTAGATCTAAATACATACATCTCTAATTTTATACTTAAATAGTAAAAATATGCCCATATACCAACTTAATAAGTATTTTAATGCAGTATTCTTCTAAATAAATAGATTGTCCATTTATGATTGCTTCACAATATCTGCTTCTGTTAATACAGTCCTATTTTTCTTTCATCAGCTAACCCTGCTAATACTGCTTCATATACAAACCTAGAGTTGGTTTGGCAGCAACAGTTTGAACTATATATGTAATTTTTTCGTAACTAAAATACATAAATTTCACAAAAGTACATATCTGCAAATTACCACAGGTACTTACAAATTCAAAACAGCTACAGACACTGCACATTAGGACAACACTCATCAAGAAATTATCAACCAGTGAAAAGGACCTCAATTATATAAACCTCAAATTATTTCATTTTCTGTGCCCTCATACTCTAAATTTTATTTGTTGCTACATGAAATGTTAATCTATTAATTACTTACAAACATGCTATATGCATATATATCTATATTAAACATAGATATCAATCTATTAATTACTTACAAACATGCTATATGCATATATATCTATATTAAACATAGATATCAAGAAAGATCATTAATTTTCAATATATGCATGTATTTTTGAGTTTTAATTATTCATAAGTATAATTCTATTACCCATATAAAAAATATATATGCAGCATTGTCCTACTTTTTCTCTATTTTCTCATATGTTTTCTTTCTTTCCTCATAGGCCAATTAAAGATACAAGGTAGTAGCACATGTCAATATCATATCAATCCTACAATACCAGAAGCAATAGCTTTACAGAATAAGTAAATTTCTCTTAACCCTAGATGTTTTTAATACCTACAGCTTATATTTCCTTACCAATATAAATTTTTATCTAATCTTAGAAAATCCTCTACAGATTTGCAGGATTACCTCATAAAGTGGTATGGTCTGGTTCGAATCTACCTGTTTCAGATGTTATAATGTCATCAGTTAACGAATTAGCAAAAAACTCAAATCCACATCAAATTTATGTATGTAGCTACTTTTCCTGGACATTTATTATGCTAACTCAAATCATTAATCACTGATAAAATCTAATAAACAGGGTAATATATATCAACTCGACGTTGTGTTGAAAACACTTTCACCAAATCAATCATGGTGGTATTTAGGTTGTGTATCATGCAGGAAAAAAATATTTCCTGAAGGAGATACATACAAATGTCCCAAATGTTTCGGAAACAGCGCTGAACCTATGTATGTTTTATTTATCAAATCTCTACAAAATAATAGCCACAATTATATCCTTCTTTCTGACAAAAATATTACCCTCTTTCTTAATAAACAGGTACCGGATCACTATGATTGCAGCAGACCCAGATACTATTATGCAAGATAATGCATCTACCATAGAAATTATTTTTTTCGGAAATATTGGTGAACAACTGACAGGAATCACTGCACTTCAACTAGCAGCAACAGCGACAACAAACAATGGCTCAATCCCCTCAGAAATAACACGTTTATATAATCACAAATATACATTAAGACTCACTGTCCCATTCTCATCCATGCAGAGAAATACTATATCATTCCAAGTAAAAAATATTGTTGCTATTGGTGGCCCTATCATTATTCCACCATCTATATCAGGTACACCTTCAGCTACACATGACAACTTAATATTTAGTTCTCTATATTTATTTAGGTTTTGGACATAACAACATTTAACAAGAATATATTAAATTCTACAGAACTACAGTGTGATAAAGATAGTGGTATCCAAGCTACATCACTAACATCAGCATCCTCATCTTCTGATGCGGCACTTACAGCCAAGAAAGTAAATAACCTTCTTACTCTTTTATTGTTTATTATTCTGTACATAGAAAATAAGCACAGAAAATTTATTTTCGTCTTTTTATAACAAACCAGCTACTTCATAGGAATATTTCCATTTTTTTCCCCAGCCCATACAGTTACACTAACAAATACAAATGCCCTTTAACTTTGAACCACATAAATGCTCTGTTTCCTCCTTTAAATCATTTTTCCACAAGGAGCCTGAGAGAATATCTATAGCATAACAACACTGAGAACACTGCATTTATTTAATATTTGTCCAATTCATCCTATTTTTCAAGAAATCTATTATGACAGCAAATATATATTATAATAACCAATAGCTTAATTATTGATCATGCAAGTACCTTCACTTTTAACATTGATAGATCATACATTACCACAAGATTTCTTCAAAATACTTTATAGAACTTCATGAGCTAGGTGTCCTAAGCACAAAAAAAAAAGCTCCCAAACCTAAGTATTATCATTTTACTTCAGGATACCACAGACCAAGAAGATAATCCTACAACACCATTGCCTTCGCCTCAACGATTAACAAGAACAGGACCAGTAAGCCATTCTCTTAATGATACAAGAATTTACATTATTTCTTAATAATATAATGAACATCATACTCTTTTCTATGTTTTCACCAATTATAAGTCTCCAACAACGACAAATGTACCTAGCAAGCGGCCACTTCATCTTGAAGATTCACCTTCATCAGACTCTGAAATTACAGCAAGGTGAGTATAAATTGTAAAGAATTTCTCCATATATTTCTCTCATATACACTTGATAATATCCTAATTTTTTTTTCTCCCTCCCCCGGCCCCTTTACAATGTACCTGGTACTCCCAGAGGTGGAACTTCTACTAAAAGAAGACTCCTAAAAGAGTAACTTCTATCAGTCGTCTCAGAATAATATCAAATATGTATCATATATATATTGTCCTCTTTTTCTTTTTAATCACAATACTGCCCAATGTTACATCAAACTTATATTTTGTCCAGCTACAATATCACTGTATTATATTTAAAACTTAACTTTATGTTATATGCATTCCTCAAAAAAAAACTACGAACACCATGAGAACAATGTTTTCGGGCTCCATTACACTATCCTCTTTATTTTAAGTGCTTACCAAAAAAATATTAAAACAATCAATACTTTCCCTTCAGATCAGATTGCAGCAAAAGCAATTTTCTCCAAATAAAATCTTGCATTTTTTGTATAAATCCTTATTGTTCAGGATCTTGCTCTGCTGTGAAACAATTTTCTTGGTAATTTACCTGTATATATTGCTTACTGTTTGTTGATCTAGCTGAAATATGCTCATGTGCTCACATATATTTAATATCTCGATTTGGTACAGCCAGCACTAGAGTGTTATATACAGTTTTACTTTAATTTATACACTCTTCCTAAAAACTTCAAACACCATCATATTAATCTTTTTGAGTCCCTTTATCTAAAGTATTTACAAAAACATCATTAAACTGTTTATTAGCTTTTATTCACAGCAGCAGGAACAATTTTCTTGAAATCACAATATCTTGCAATTGTGTAAAAACCGCAAATTCTCTATGATGTTGCCCTCCTGTGAAACTACTTTCTTGCTGATTCTATTGCATATATTGTTGCCTACTATTTGCTCATATAGTTGAAATATGTTCAAAGTGGTCATATATACCCAACATCTCAAATTGATACAGCTAGCACAAAATTAACGATTTATTGTCCATCTATTTCTTATTCCTGTTACTCGGTGTCGCATATGATTTTGTTTCACCTAACATTCAACTTTGGTATTATTGTTTCCTTGAATTAGGTCTAAATCTTTTTTTTTTCCCCAAATTTCCTCACCATGATAGTCAGACAATATGCAATCTCATTTTTTTTATGCCATCATACTGCCTACTGATATCAATTTGTAGTATGTTAACCTATCAAAGAGTCCTCCCATTTTTGTTTTTTTTTTCCCTTCCATGTATACTTCTCAACCGTGCACTATCTAGAACCAAAATTTTCCCACAATGCCAATCATTTCATTTCATTTCTTTTATCAATCATTTCATATATGTGCGTAACGTATATCGTTTTCAATGTTTTACTACATAATATATCTTAACTGTTTTCTCGATACACGTGCTACTGTTTGAGCTGAGTTTTTTAGGTACTGCTTTTTCTTGATAACACAATGTAGCAGATATTTCGCAGGTGTAAATTTAAGGTTTCGTATGAACCATCATTTTTTTTTTATTTTGATTCAACAGCACCTTACGGTTTTCAATGGTGATAACTTTTAGCTGTGTAGTTTTTGATTTTATATACAGAACGGTGATCCTAACCATCTATTGTTATTATTATTATTATTATTTTTGAGTGTGTGCATATTTCTATATAGAATTTTCAAGTTGTAAACTTCGCTTCTTGCAAATATATCTTGATACCTGTTGTAACTTAGATCTTAAACCCAACCACCTCACTCTCCATCTATTTCTTATTCCTATTACTCAGTTTAATAAGGTCATGAGAACATAAGTTTGTGTACAATATACTACCATCACTCACCAATCCATACTCAAATTAGATCACAATCCAAATTTTTACAATTTTGCAATCGTTCTTAATCTTACATAAACCTCGAGCTGCGAAATCTTACATAAATCTCGAGCTGGCGCAGCGTAGCGCGCCAATCCGCCTAGTAGTATTTGAATTCCCACAGAAATCGAAAGCTGCAGATAATATCAGTGTTCTGGGTGAGGACAGTGACACGGATTGGAAAGGCAGGGCAGACTTTTTTTACTTGACATGACATGAACTGGATATCGCAAAAACAAAACAAAACAAAAAGATTCGAGAAGCTCCCAATTCACTAGCATTCATTCGAAACACGTGTAAAATCTAGGTTCATAATATCTAAGCCTGGCACACGACGTGGCCCTTTGGATATGAACAACCATACCCATGAGTTACAGTAGTGAATGTACTGTGAAATTACTTTTTTTTTTTGTGTGAAAGTAGTGTGAAATTACTTGCCTGTTACGGTTAGCGAGTAACAGCAGCAGGCAGTGGCGGACCCAGTATTTGGTACTCCTGACTCCTGAGCGGCCGAGAAAAAAATGTCTAATCCAAAATGTGAAAGTCCACGATAGCAAGAATTAAAATCCTATAATTGTGTACACTAAAGATGTGTCCGCTAGTAAAGAGAAATTATAAAATATTTAAAGAATATTATAATTTAACTTTGCGTTCTTTTATGATCGAAAATATTTGATGATGTTTGAGGATACATTATATGCTTGCTATCTCGGATTGTATCACATTGACATCATGTGGTTGATTCTTAGCTTGACTCTCAATTGTAATCGGTTACGGAGTTGATGAAGAATCTCTCTTCTATTTCTTCGCATCTCTCTCCCACAAATATTTCAGATCATTCGATTTCTTTTTCATTTTGTCAAAGCTTTGCTGATCTACAATCTACATTAAAAATGTACATGTTTTGTTTAGAATTTCAGACAATCATACATTCACCTCTCAAAGAAACACAACAATGAAAATTGAAAAATAGGGATTGGGAATTGGGGATTGGCTCACCTTCAGGGAGTGACCGCGTGAGGGAGTTGGGCTGGTCACGTGCGACCAGATTTTCCAAAGGCCTAAACTCTTTGTGACGGTGTGAGAGAGTTGGGTCAAGAAAAAAAAAACGAAGAATTGTCCCAAGTGTTGGGTACATACATGTATAAACTTGTTATAAATTAAAGTGTGTTGCTATAATCCAGTGCCCGCCAACCCACAACCATCAAATCTAGATCGTACGGCCTACCAACCCAGAGATTGCATTGTATTCAACCTCCCTATTGCTTCTTCTCTATGCTCTCTGTGTGCTTCTTTTCTCCCGTGCTCATCCTCATTGCACCCACCTATGGTCGTCTCTGGTGGTAAACATCACTGGATCCATTAGTCGGATCTGGGATGATGCCGACCGCTGGTGTCAAACAGGCGTAATTCAGCTCTGCATCCTCCTAGATTGGCTTCGTGTTTTTGGCACCATTGCTTTATATGTTGTCGCTTTCGTCCGACAATTGAGTACCTTTGTTATTGCTAGCTAACGTGTTCTTTTCCTGCTTAATTTGGTCAGCTTCTTTGGCCGTTGTGTAAGAGTTCTATCTATTTTTTATATTTTAATACAATGATATGTATCTTTCCTATGTATTTAGAAAGAAAAAAAACATCACTGGATCCACGTCCTCCCACTGCGCTAACCCACTATGACAGGACATCTCTGCTCACTTGCGCCCTGGCACCGTCCATCCAGGGTCATCTATCGCTCGTGCCCCGCGCTTGCCGCCGCCACCGGCCACCCTGCAACTTACCTCTAAGCCCAGGGACAGAGAATCCCATTGGAGAAGAACATGACGTTCACATGCATCGCACTTGGAATTCAGGAAGCGTGTAACTTAAATTAGTTCGGTTGTGATGATTAACAAATGTGATTATTGTTCACTTTCATGTACGTCTCCTAAAAATTTCTTTGTTTTTTTCTGTCTCATCCAAATAGCCACTTCAACAAAAATCATGTGTCTTCTATTTTTTTTATATATATTTCTATCATATTTCTGTATTTTCGTATTCTATGCTTTTGCAATCATGCATTAAAAATCCCTAATTAGAATTTTGTGTCTTATGTAATGTCATTCTCTTAAAATCTTCTTCATGCGTTTCCCGTCCATACCTAGAATATCTTCACGAAAGGAATTTCGTTCTCTTCAGCACGGTAACGATTTTCTTTTACGGTTTCCGGCACGAAGGGATTCTATAGTTATTTACTTTAAGATAGGATTTTCTATCCTTTTCCTTCACAAATCTCTTCGAAGTGAATCTGTTAGAGATGAGAGAAAATAAGGAGAATTAGAATGTGAAAAAAATTAAAACAAAATAAAATAAAGAGGATGCGGTTAAAGATAGTCAACAAATTTTTTTTCTGGTCATTGCCGTTAGCACCATCTTTTCACTCAACTGTAGCATTCGTACCAGCAACCGTGCATGCCGGGTAGGCATGCCTAGGGATGGGTTATCCGTTTTGATTCAGTGCTCCTCTTTCAAATGACATTGACGTCAGAGTGGCAACATGAGGATATGATTGATGCTACGTTTCGTACGCTACCATCTACCGTCCCAAATAACAACAACAATTTTTTCCGGCATGTTCAAACATCTCAAGTCGGTGGCAAAAAGTCTTCTTTGCTTTTTGTCGTGGACAATAATGTCGTTGCCTTATCTTCTTCTCCAGCGTGAGTGAACTCTCTGGAACCCTCCTGCTTGCAGATATATCTGTTCTCATTTCTAGAGAGAGATTATCATCTATATTTATATTCTTATAAAATATACAATAAAATATACAATTTGTAATAGATTTAAACGATCTCTATTATTTATCTTGCACAGTCAAACAGTCTATAATCAAAATTAGTTTTGTATCTCCTCCGCTCTCCTATAATATATGAAGTCACAATAATATATGAAGTCACAATGAATTAGTAGGTTAACAATCAACATACTCCTCGTACGTTGTTTTTATCACTTATTGATTATACTGTGCTCTCTTTTCTTCTGTCAACCTATTTCCAAAACATTTTTAAATTACTATATCTAGATTGATTTTACGTGTGTAAAATACGTGTGCAGTTACGAGTAATTATGAAAATGACATGCACTAGATAACTGATGAAATTTCTAGCGCAAGTTAAGTGCAAAGACCTCATCGGAGTAATTAATTTCAGACTAGCAAAGTACAGTAATTCGCCAGATGCTCTCCCTTCAGTTCAGATAACTACAATTGGTCTTTCATGTCCAAACACAACCTTCTGCACCAAAACAAGACATGTGTACTCCATAATGCATCTTTGATGGAAACAAAAATGAGCATCGGATCATACATTTATTTTCGATAGAATTTTGGATACTTTTATTTTTCAAGCAAAGCTTATTAGCTGGGCCGAATTCAGGAACACCTGAGCAGGCTCAATCACATCCTGATGCTTAGGGATGGATCAGGCTTAGCAGGTAGCATCGTGTACCTGCTAGCAGTGGATACCAAGCCCAGCCCAACCCGATAAATCAGCCTAGTAAAGCCCAAATGACTCAACTTTATTTCAGATCACGTTCAGTTCGTTCAATGGTATCAGATTTCAGTTACCGAACGGTAGCGATCGCTGTCATATCTGATTCTGGCTGTTAGAATGAGTAACTCAGTAATATGCAGTCACACCACCCTAAAATAGTTCGAACTTTTCTTGGTCATTGTCCACAAGTCACTAGCAATCTGAGCAAAATAAAGATCTGAAGCTTTTAGAATCTGTGTTACCCGGACACCTGTGTCCAAATTTATTTGCCGAATCGGACACCTCGAACCCGTATCGGATTCCGAGTTGTATTTTGCGTGTCCAAATTTTCTTTGCCGAATCGGACACCCGAGTCTGAGTCGGATTCCGACACCCGTGTCTGTGTCCAGATAACACTGTTTAGAATAGATACATGAACTGCCACTTTTCACCTTTGCCTGCCTAACAAATTTCTGTTTCAAACTCTGTTTTCTGTAGATTATTATACATCCAAATAGTAGTGCAAAACAATTTCTCCTTCATTCATTTATACTAGTACTCAACAGGCAAAACTTTCAAGAACATGAATTGAATTCATAAGACCTAACAACGATCCCCAGATTGTGTTTTCCTCAAGTGAAAACAAAAAGAATTTGTAATATGTACATTAGAATGATCCCATGCATCTGCACAATATAAAACTCCCAAACTTAAAAAAGGGGACAAAACAACTATCTAATTCAAAACTCTGCAAGCTGAAGAATGAGCTCAGTCAGAAGCTTGTCAAATACAAAGTCTGCCAACTTGTTCCCTAGACGATCAGCGTCTCTATGAAAATTCATCCAGCGATCACTCTTGGCTAGGTCACTCGACAAAATCATGTCGACTTCTATGCTGGGCCGTGATTGTTCTTCCAATCGGCAGCTCACTTTAGACCATAATTCCTTGAGGACAAGGTGCCCCACAGGTTTTGGTTTATCAAAAGATGAGAACCAAGAGAGTTTAGACTTACAAACAGAATATTTCTTGTAGATGTCAAGCAGTGCTTCGTTTGTTAAGTCAAACAGAAGTAGCTGATCAGCAGACATATCAGTGAAGTCAAATGCTGCTGCAGCAGCCTCGTAGTGTTGGCACTCCTCTTCTTGGAGAGCTGTAATGTTTTGAGAATACCATTCATCAAACATTATTTCATTGCTGAAGCTAGACTTCTTGAATAAGTCCTTCACATAGTTCAACTCGACTTTGTGTGTTGTATCTATTTTCAGACCATTTAAGTCATCAAAATCACTTTCTTGTACAACATCAATGCCAATTGAAACTTCAGCATCATTTAAATGGAGAATTCTTGGCTTCAGCGATGTATCTGCAAGAGTCAAAAAACAAGAAAATGTAACTGGAAATTGAAAGTAAGTGCTTGGAACAAGAGATAGACAAATGCAAAAGTAAATTCGAGAACTTGATGTGTTTCATTCATGGTTTTGGTAATAAGTTAATAACCGAGTCATTAATTATATGCATAGGGTTTCTGAACACTAAATGAAAATCTCACCATCCAGTGGTGTACGTTTCACCGGACTATCAGGATCATCTAAGAAGGCCACGTCAAGAACAGAATTTGGACTTTCAGTTTCTTGTTTACAGCTTATACTTATGTCTGCTTCAAATTCGTGGCTGGAATCAGGAACACAAAAGGTACCTTCTATTGGTTTTGAAATATGGAATGAGTGCATTTGATTGTCATGAGAAATTGTTGTATGTTCTTCTGCAACTTTGTCGTCTTTTGAAGGAAGAGCATTACATGAACCTACTTCTGTTGATGACCGGATCCGACCATTGTCACGAATATCTGCGTGTTCTTCTGGAATGTCAACTTCTTCTGATGTTGAACGTGCATCACCCAAATCGACTTCAGTTAATGAGAAAACCTGGTTGCTATGATCACATGTTGCTGCTTGTTCTTCTGAGATATCAACAACTTCTGAAGGTGAAGGAGCAGCACATGAGTCAGCTTCAGTCGATACTGCAGCATCGCATTTTTTGTCACTGATGTACTCTTCAAATAAAGAAAGATTTCCAGAGCCACCAGCAATTTCATCACTAGAGCTCTCATCCACAGCAACTTTTACATCCCCATCAACATCATTTTTCTCTGAAACATGTGATGCCAAGGCATCTTCTGGAGTTACTAGATTTTCATCGAACTCAGCATTAGAAGTTCTTTGAAATGAACTCTTCACACCAGGGTCAACCAAAGAATGATCCCTAGTAGACTTCGAGATTGTCAGCATTCTTTTGGATTCACTACTTGCAATGGAATCAAGTAAGCGAGAGTAACTTTCCAATGATTCAGTGAGGGAACGTGAACGCCGAAAAGCTTGATTTACATGTCTCTTTGCAGCAGGACCAATGTAAGGTTTCAGTCCATCCCTATCATATGTGGCAGAGGCTGATCGGGGAAGCTCTTCGCTGATTACATCTCCAGACACCTTTCCATAAGGGACCTTATGAAGAACCCCATCCATTGAAATGCTACGGTGGCTCTTTCGATTCACACGGCTTTGGCCTCTCTTTATGAGAAATGAAGAACTTGTATCACTATCACAACCATCTGGGGTGCTAGATGTACCATGGTGGAAGTTTGTATTTGTAGCATTTTGCATTGACAATGTAGTACTGTGTGAAGAACTATCACCACTGGAAGTGGCTTCACCATCAAGAACATATTCATTGCTTTCCAGGTAGTGTATTGAAATGGTGCGCAGTAGCTTTGGTGCAACAGGAAGCATCTTTTCTTTCTGACCTTCGCTTCCATATAATTTCCTTAGAATCAAGGACCTCAAACTAGCTTTACCAGAACTCTTTTTTGAGGCCTTCTGTTTTCTTGTAACCTGAAATAGGAGAAATGAAAGGAATAAGGTAAGTCATCTCCAAATGAAAATTAGTTGTATGTGTAGGTAGTTTTGGAGAAGGAAGGTACTTAGATAAACTGCGTGTATTAAACATTATATCTAAAGAAGTATCATATATATATATTTGTATACTAGTACCCACACAACATGCTTACACATAGTAGCTAATTTGCTTAAGGCGGATAAAGTTTCAGACAAATTAGTACCAATTCGAACTAAAAAGGAAAAAAATGGAAAAGTGGCAATGCATTTAATTCAAGTGCTTAACCATAAAGCAGAAAATAGGGAGTGGAGATGGTTTACTGAAGACAGACCAGGAGATGAATAGAACAAAATTAAAAATACAATTTAAGAAAAAGGTCAGTTTGCAGATGGGTTATTGAATATACTTCAGTGTTTTTTTCAACGTCCACGATGCCACTGTCTTCGTTTTTCAATGGAGCATAGGAGCTTCGACGTCTATTTCCTGAATCATAAGATAAATAACTCAATATAAATTCATGAGCATAATTTCTATTATTTTTTGTACAGATGAATGCAAAGTACAGCTTTTGGTTAGGTTCCAAATAAGGTGAACAAATTGATATCAGTAGATTAAAATAAGTCAAACAGTAAATGCACTAGTTATATTTTTATTGCATCATTAGTTGCGCAAGTTGCTGTGACGGTCAAAACAAAAACAATGCCGAATACATGAATGGCAAACATGAGTTTTACAATTACACTCCACTACCTTGTGCTAATATTCAAGACAATTTGACAAGTACAAAGAATGAAGGACTCAATGACTTACCACCACCGCTTTTCCCCTGACCATGTTTCTTGTCAGATAGCATCTTTGTGGACCACAGGCGACGGCGAAATCCAAAGAACTGAAGAATGCCCCATCGGCACCCTTGTAATTCCTTGCCATAAAGCGCGGACTCCTGATGCTGCAACAGCTGGGCCATTTGGTGTTAGCCCGCCAGCAAAGAAGAGCGGTGGTTCCTTATGAGCACCACCCTTGTTAAACAAGGAGCAAGGCTTCAGCTTTGCTTTACCTTCCCGCCTGTCTTGAACAAACAGGCCACTGATTAACAATCTCACAAACGGCATACCTAATACCTTTCCAACTCTGAATAAACAATTGCCTCAAGACCATGTTGGAAAAGTTTATGCGCCGAACAAATTTAATACAGGAAAAGATAGTCCCCAACCAAGTATCCACAAAATCAGCAAGCTAAAGGAAGATACTAATCCTGAGAAAACGCATAAAGTATCATAGAAAATTTACTTGCACCGTAAACGATGAACATGCAAATAAAAGCCATCTTAACAGGGCCTTTTCTAACTTTTTCTAGACTAATGAACCAAACATACTGACAGACAGAAATCCGCCAACTGCAATGGAGGTATTTATTAAGACGTTCATTATAAAATATCTATCCATATCCGTGTTAGTTAGTGTATCCATTCCTAATCAATAGTTAGATTAGCGTCTCCATTGCTAATCAATAATTAGATGATTATAGAGGAATGGAAGCTATACACCGCTGAGATGAAGAAAAAGATTGTGATTTGCAGTCCTTTTTTTCTACGGCATACTTAAACCATGGCCAAACATCCAAAGGCAAGATAAAGGAGTTAGAGGAAGATTCTAATGAAAAGGATAATGAACAACGTAGGAAACAATCGCGTGTTAAGCAAAAAGTTTCACTACGCTTTTCTTCAGTATTTTATTGCCAACACAAAAAGGAAATGAACACGGACAAGAAACAGAAAACAGATTACTAACAAATTACTACAAATTACTAACACTTGAAGACTGTGGAAAAGGAGCAAAGTGGAAATGTGAGTAACCTACCAAAAAAATTTAAAAGTCAGGAAATATGGAGTTAAAGAACAACTACATGTACTATGTCACCACTGGGCTGATTCAGTTAACGAGACCAGGAACGAGGAACTAGGCCCACTCAAGTGAATGAAAGTCTCCTTATTACAAGCCCTCTATGAATTAAGTCCATTGAAACGATGCTAAGCTACGAAATTCTTTCAACTCCTAAGGGGAAATTGCCCACTGTAACCAAAAGGACAACTTTTTTTTAATTTTCTGACTAACATAATCAGTGTTCACTTCTTCAATTGATCAGATGATCATGAACTGCCAGAAAATCCATCTTCAAAAAACGAATTCAAGGGAGAGAAAAAGGCACCAAGATGCAAGTGGGAGAACACACTGCAGGAGCAATTACATGACTCCACATGTAACTTGAACCATAGAAAACTAGAACCAGTGTCTTGACTGCGTATCATCATCCGAACCACACGCCAAAAACAATTTCACCTTTTAGGTCCACGTCTCCAATCGGATCCGTAATACGTGAGGAAATTGATTGGCTACTGTCCAAGTCAGACTCAGAACTCCAGAACAATCATAAAACGAGAGGGAATAGCTCGGATGGACACAAACAGAAATGAACAAGTAGTAAATTTCAGCCACCAAAGCCCAAAGGCGACATAATTAAACGTACGCTTATTGATCCAAACAAAAATGATGGAAAAAAAAAAAAGGCATCTTGGCCTTTCTTCCCGAAAACTAGCAGCGGACCAAAACGCAACCAAAACACCGAAGATAAATCACCTCCTGACTCCTGAGCTCACTCTCGCGGGTTTGCGGCAGCTCCCGTTGATCGATCGAACGTTCAGAAATCTATTGACGCCTTTCCATGAACAGATTAACCGCGCACGCAAAGCAGCGGCCATGGCATCAAGAACGCACGAAACAAGCAGCAAAACCAAACAAAAAGATTTCCTTTTTCTCCTCTGAAACTAACCTTGGATTCAGACGACGACGAGGACGCCTGCAGCCGGCAATCCGGGAGGTTTTGGTATCGGAATATCGAGGGCTGGAGGCTTGGAGTTCTGGAAGGTTATTGGAAAGAAACGGGAATAAGAATGGGGAAGTGATGAAGAGGAAATGCGAGGGGGGTTTCGGTTAAATTCCGATCAGTGGCGGCCTGCCCGGATGGCGGGTGCTGGTAGTTGAAAACTTCCGCCATTTTTTTCCCTTTAACAAAAGAGTTAGTCTACAAACATGGTTATTATAGTTACAATATATCTTAATCTTGTCTTATTATACTTAGATCCGGTACTAATCTTGATTAAGTAAAATACAAAACTCAAGTGAATTCATCTAGAGCAACTCCAATAAATTAAACAATAAATACGAAGTTATATATAGATATAGTAGACTGAGCATGGTACTAGGTTTACACATGCACACTTAGGCTGGCATGGCTCCAACTTCTATTTTTAAATTTTTATTTTTAGATTAAAATAAAAATAAAATGATTTATGTAAACACTCTGGGTGTATCTACGACTTCAGCTCTATAAATTTCTAAAATTAGAAATAATCAGCTCTAATAATTCTCGTATTTGGAGCTTTGTCGAACATGTTCTTACTATCTATTGGGCATGACGACTTGCAGGAATTTTATAGAAAATCTGGCTGGAACGTGGTTATTAATTTTTATCTCCTGCGATGCATCGTGAACCCTCTTTATTTATATTTCATATTTTAAAGGGCTGTGGTTGAAATTTATAGAGTTTGGGAATATCTTTTACTTGCTGCTTTTTTATGTGAAAAAGTGAGATGAGATGAGTGTCCTCGTCAGCCGCTGAGCGAGCAAATTAGGGCACCAACAAACACATATATCAAAGCAAAGTATGGTGAGAGTACAAAGAACCGCGTCGTCGTCCATCATGGGCTTTATGGCGTCACCTTTAATTAATCATTTGATTTTGTGTTCCAAAGCCTCATATTGCTCCTTGATTTCGTTTCCTTTTCGTAGACTTCACTGTCTTGTGTACTTGTTTGCGTCCTGGTGGGCCATAGGAAAATGTTTTTTTTTTGGGGGGGGGGGGGGGCGGGGGCATAGGAAAATATTGGTGTGAATATGACTTCAAGATATTTTTTTATTGCTCTATAAAAAGAGATATTTTTATTTAAGAATTCAGCGAGTAATAATTTCGGAGAAGAATTTATGTTTAAAATGAGACATGGATTTGGTTGAGTTGACCTGGTCAATGTTTGGGAGTAGTAGTCCTGCACGCAGCGGCTCCAGTGAGACTTGGCATGATTTTTATTTCGTTCTTATTGGCTACAAAGCTAATAAGCTATTATTTGAGTGTCAAGCTAGGTCATCATAGAAATAAAAGAAAAGGAAAGTGGTAGGAAAGGATAAACTTGGGTGGTCTTGTGTTCACCTGTTTTATCTCCATATTACTCTTAAGCCCTTAAGTTCCATATACTCCATCTTGCAGCGAATTGGAATTTGCTAATTTGGAATGAAAAATCATTTGGATTGGTGAATCTCTAACATGTGGAGGAACTTTACAAGATCTGTATTGCTTCTCAGAAAGTTCTCATGAAATTCCTATTCCGCAACCACAATGGAGAACTTTCAGTCTTTGCGTAGCAACTGAATTCTAGTATTATTCATGAAAGGCAATCGTCGTCCAGCGATCATGTGAAGTCAGCCAATTCTAGTATTATTCATGAAAGACAATCGTCGTCCAGCGATCATGTCGAGATCGCTGCAGCACTGATGTCATAAAGAATTCTCACTCATCCATGAGTCCATGACTAACTTGTGATTTGCATGCTGCAGCACCTTCTGGGCACCGACTACTACTCACTAGTGATGGAGCATACAAATGGAAAGAAAACTGTGAAAGTCAACCTTGGAATTGCTGAAGAAATTCTTGGGTCATAGCTTGTGCAAGCTGACCTTTTCGGTGCCAAGTGGGTCATAGCAGATGCAAATGACCGGCTGAACTGGTCAATCGGGTCAAACTCCGAAGATCATACGACCTCAACAAAAAATTAAAAATATCCTAAGATCATGTGGCTGTAAAATCTTTGAGATTAACTGAAGTGTCAAACGCTGCAGGGAAATCTACTCTGCATATGTTGGAACTGAAAAGCAGTGTGATCCTTGAGACACTGCAATTGACTGGTCAGTGCTTTTCTTGCTTGTCGCTTTGTAGTTGTAGCTGACAATACAAACAGTACAGGTTAGTGGTAGCAAGAGACCGGCGGCAAGAGAACAAGCTATGAAAGTGATGGTCAGCAAGAAAGCTTCCGGTCTAATTGTCGTACTGCCACCAACCATCGTAGGTCTTATGCAATTCATATGATTTAGATTTAGATTTAGATATTCCTTCAGAATATATATTGATCATGGAAATAATATCTTAAAAGAATTTTGGACGGGCTCAGCTCCGAGCTTAATTTCGGCCAATTCATTTCGACAAAAAAAAGGGGCTCACCATGAGCATTCAGAGTTTTTCTTTCCCTTTCTTTCCTTTGTTTTCTTTTACCGTGTAGAGGGCATGAGCAATACCAAACTAAGGTATCTTTCTTATTTTTCCTTCAGGTCAAATCAGAGGAGTAATGGCCCCATGGAGGCTGAGACTCCAAGTAAAACAAGTTGTGGTCTGCAGAATGTCCACATGTGAGCAGTTGCAAAAAATTCATGTGTTTGGTCTTAGTGAATGGGATGGCAAGCTCAAAAGTAATTTTTGTAAGTACATGATAGCTGTGCCATCAGGAAAGATATATCATCAGGACCACATAAGTCAGCAAGTAATCACTCACCATGAAGCTCTATGCTGTGCAATCAGGTTGGCGACAACAATGTCCAGCTGCAGAGTGCAGATGAGATATGCAGGATAGGACAACAACGCCAAGCGTCAAACGAAATTATGTTTGCATTCGCTTCTGCTTGGACAAATGGGGGGAAAAGAATACGACATCAGATGGAAACTGTCATTGTTTTAACCATTTCCACAGGAACAATGCGTAACATTGTGACAGAAATCAAAGAAAAAGTTTCACATCCATCTTTCGGATTAGAAATTTCAGATCACGGAATTAAAGTTTAGCTGGTACGACGAGATTAGTACAAACGATGATATTCAAGAATCAAACTTCTGAACGCTGGGGACGCAGTAGATTTTCTTTTTTGAAGAACAAACGCAGTAGATATTGAATCCCAATGGGCCAACCCACAATTGTCGCTGCCCCTTCACAGGAATGGAGGGAGAATCACCCAGCGGCGAGGGTATTTGGGTCTCCCGTCCTTGCCATCAAACAGCTGCAGGAGAAGCAATGTCAGTAAAGCTCGTGGTATTAGTCAGTATGCAGGGAAGAGCAACACTTGCCTTCTTCAGACGGCTGTGCTTGCCCAGCGCCCAGTTGGTCATGATACTTGCTGCCACAACGAGGAAGATGTAACCGGCCACAGTCTGCGTAGCAATGTTGAACCCAAGCCACTGGTAGATCTCAGTGGTGTAGTTCGCACACGTCACAATGTTGAACAAGAAACCACGAGGGATCTGGTAACCACCACTGCCGCTCGGGCTTCTGAGGTTCCTCAGCAGGATGTGGCAGTAGAAGTTTGCGATTTGGCAGAGGATCCCAAAGCCAAACCCAATCTTCATCTGCAGATCACTCACAGGGGTGTAGAGCGGGTGGTTGCAGTAGTAAGCAATGTAAGCACCAAAGGTCCAGTAGTAGGCGCAGTTCCTGAAGACATTTGACAGAGGTGATGTCGCGTGGCTGAAACGGTGCACAAAGAATGTCTCCATGATCCTCTTGAAGTAGTGGAAGCACCAGGAGTACATGGCGTAGGTCTGGACAGGATGGATGACCCGTTCTCCCTCATATCCAAAGTATTTGTAGACGGGCAAATAATAGAACATGGGGTAGATAATAAGAGGACCCAAGTATTCAAAGAAGAACAGCGTGCTGTAGTAAACCTGCGGGCCTAAATCTTTAAAGACTACTGTCAGTGACCCAGAACCCTTCTCACAGTATTCTGACAGGCTGGCCTTCGGACTAAGGACAACCGGCTTTCGACCTTTTCCAGGTTGTTGAGGCAGGGTGAGCCGCTGCCTAGAAGGATAATACTTCTTAGCTGCATGGTGCAGAGACAAGCAGTTAGCTACTAGAAGCAAGACCTAAACCAATTCATGATCATTTTTTTTTCATCTGGCACAGTCACACATTCTGCCCATCACGATCAAGCAAGAAGTAAATTTTAGATGCAAAATCTAATACTGTTCTCAATGTTAGCTACTAGTGCTGAAAGCTTGAAGCTGGAATCATATTAGTTTGCATCCAATAGAAGTACCACAATTAGCTTCACAGTAAAATTGCAGAAACGGGAGTCAGTTCTCACTTCTCAGCTCACCTATTCAGGTTTATATACCTCAGGAAGCCAATCTTATACTTGTGCATTCTTTTTTCTATAGACAAGTTGCAGAATTTATTGTGGCCAGTATTTTCCTTTTGGAAATGGGGAAAGATGCAAAAGGCTGAAGCACTTTGTTATCACAACATATTTTACCAACATCAGGAAGTGAATGTTTCAGGTGCAATAGCTGAGCAAGAAACCACCACAATTTGCCATTTTGCAACTCAGCAATCCACAGTAATAGTATTTGACTCATTTAAACAGTACTGCATAACCATATATGATGATGTATTTCTCACTCAACACATGACAGCATGTCTTCTTTAGTGGTCCAACATGAATAATAAGTGCTTGTCAGCACCACCCCAGGATAATATCATGGAACATTAATAAACTAACATGCAGATCTACAAGTGAACAGAAGGGTACAATTGAGAAAGGTGCCCATAAATGTGACATAAATACCACATGGACAGATATAAGATGGCTCTTGACCGCTAACACATCTAAAATATGATAATTTCAAGTAGTAAACTTGGTATGTTCATTGATAGTGCTCCATAAGGGTACTAAATTTCAGCATTTAGAATAATGATAGTACTGCAAATAAGCTTGACAACACGAAAAAAGTCAAAACATCAAATAGAAAAGGGAATGAAAACCATAATAAGGCTTTCTGTTTCTTTCAACCAAGAGCAAGAAAAAAAAAAAACTCCACCAGAGGAGAAGTCCCAAGACTTTGTTTTAAGAGAGGGGAGTACCGAACCCTTTAGGGAGGTACTCACACAACCTGTGAGCACCTGGGTATACTTGTATTCAAGTCTTGATGCATAAGCATGTTAAGGATGGCATTAATGCTAAGTATGTAATTTTGGCATTAAATGTGTTTCTTACATATGTAGCCATGCTTATGTACTTCGAATTACACACTTTTTAACAGAATAAGCATTAGCTTGCCACATTATCTTCACCATGGCCCATTGTTCAACAAAATCAATTTTTTAACTTACAGTTAGAAGGTTAATAACACATTCCAAACTAAATTGCAGATAACCCCGAACTACACTTCTTGTTCCCATTTAATTTATCCTTCTTTGAGCCTTTTGTTTCCGCAGGTCATAACTCATAAAGTGTGTGCTTGTAGTTTGTACTTGAAAAAGAATTCACAAAGTGTGTGAGTTGATGCTGATGGCCAACTCCCACCTACCTAAACACATTGCACAACCTGTAGCAACCAAAAGATTCCCTACGAATCTGAGGAAGCAAGGACAGCAACCAATCTGAATGAACCAAAGGTTGAATACAGTTATTGGTGTGTGGATTGAGTTACAACTGCAAGTACTAGATATGATTCGAACCTAACACTCAATCAGTTATTGACTAATGCTTGCAGCTTCCCTCAAGTCCTCTCTTTCTTTTTAAAGTTAGAACGGAGGATGAACATGCATACACACAGGCATGCACAGCACAAACATAGGCGTGAGTGCAGCATGCGTCTAGAACTACGGAGGCTGGGATGAACCTGCAACCTCAAGGAGCGCGAGCTGCGCATTCCTACTGAGGCGTACTTTTTGGACATAAGGTGGGCAACCGGGGATCGATCAAACCTAACATGAGAGGAGTTTATAAACAGAGACTTAAATGATTAGAATATTCTCAAAGAACTATCCACAGATAGAAGTATATGAAAGTTAGCAATAAACATGTTAGAACCATAACTTATGCATCAGTCTCCATATACCATTATTACTTTTAATTTTTTTTACTATTACTAGTACTATCATTATTATTTCTCATCATCTTTTTAGTTAGATCTTGTGAGTTTCATCTCTAGCCTACCTCAACTTGCTTGGGACAAATACTGCTGTTGTTGTTGTAAGGTGGGCAACCAGATATGAAACCCAATGAGTGGATTTGTGCTCACACGTCTGCACAGCTGACCAACTGTATGCACTACAACTTTGCTCATAGTTAACGCTCGTGTGGTGGGCTGACGGGCTTCACTGATGTTACATAGTGACATGGTGTAATACTAGACCCCCAGTTTGATCAATACAAGAACAGAAAAATCAGCGCCCTTCACTTAACTACATAGCATAGTGCCCATATTGACTCTTCATGACCATAACAAGCCCCCAAAATTGACAGATTTGAACCTTTTGAGCGAACTCAATCTGGGCATCCCATCATCAAAGCATTTAAAACTTGCTAATGAAGTTCACAAACTTAATCTGCAGGATGTATAAAAACAGGACGACCATCCAGTTCTAATAATACTGAACACAAGCCTCTAGAAGGCTGCAGATTGAATTGTTTGTAGGGACACCCTACAACAGTACAACACTTGGCTATCTTTTCAACAATCAGCAGCACTGCTGGAACAGATTTTTTTTTAATTGACTTTTTGCCATGACCCTTGCAAAGATAAGTAGTGCCTACAGATGCCTACTTGACAAAGACACTGAAAACATCCCATGTTGGCAACTCCAGAACACAAAGATTTCTCTTCCTCATAACCAAACATTGCAACGCATGAATGAACACACAATACTACAGAAAGTACAACCAAGTAACAAAATTTCAGCAAGAATTCACTTACTCTTGGCATGGATGGCCTCCTGCAGATCCGCGACCTTGGCCTGCAAACGAACCCACGAATCAGTCGAAATACAAACCCTTCCACGAGATCTTAAACCCTAACCGAGACGACGCCAAGAGAACTCCACCCCTGACCCAAATCAAGAACCGGCGGCGTGAGAGAGAGAGAATGAGCACGTACCGAGTCCTTGAGCTCGATGCCGCCCTTGACGAGCTCCCGGCCGCTCCGGGACACGACGGTCACCTTCATCCTCCCGCCTCCGCTCGGTAGCGGCGGCAGCGAGGCAAGCCGAGGACTACTACGGCTGCTCTACTGCTGGCGCTCTGGTCGTAGGGGAGGAGTAGGAGACGGGCGGCGAGGGAGTGGACGGGCGGAGGTGGCGTATTTGATCCCGCGGCGGGGCGGCCGTGGGGCCCGCGTGCAGGTGTGGCGGTTGGACCCGCCGGAGTTATGTGGCGTTATGGGGTTCAACTTCTTGATGTGGACCGGGTCCATGGTCTCCGAAAAAGAACATGTTTGACAGACATTAACTCTGAAAACTGAGTATCTCTAAGAAATTTTATGAAGTTGTAGCTATAAATATATCGGAGGGTGTTTTAGATAAGTTATTTTATTTTTATTTTAAATTAAAAATATATATTTAAAATATTTTATTTTAATATACAAACTTTCGATCTGATAGGTAAGTAAGAGTTGAAGTTTTGATAAAAATAATCTAAAACTCAGTGTACGAGTTAGGATTATAAACCGGTGCAGAACTTGTATGAATTCATCTTCAATTTCAAGTTGGTGGAACAAGTCATGTACCAACTATAGAATCGCTTCTTAAAAATAAAGTATCAAATATACATCCAAACTAGATCGCAAATCGTCAGTAGCCGTGGGAACAATGAGCAGGGAAAAGGGCGCCAAACTACCTGAGTGGTGAGTGCTACTCGGTTGCACGTCCTTGTGTTCAACATGAGTAAAGACTGAAGAGCCTTGTTGTGGCCAAAGTCTAGCTTGGGGCGTAGGAAACTTCAAGCAGTTTCATATGCAAATCATGCGAAATTAAGCTTGAAAAACGCCCTAGATCTGCTCAGTGCCCACCCCGAGCGAACGCCACGTCAGCCGGTGCATGGACTGCGTCCATGGGAAGGTTAACCAGGGCACGTGACCGGAGTTAAAGGGGCCTGTAGTTGGTTGGGAGGTAGGCCGGGAGACCAGCGGCTAACCGTTCCTTTGCTCTCACGCACGCTCTTCCCGTGCCACTCCAATTCCGTCCTGCTGACCGTCGAAAGCCAATTTTATAAAATCATATTAAAAAAGTTTTTATAAGATATTATTTATATATCTAGCTCGTAATCTAATATTTAGACTAAATAGAAAAGAGATAATTATAGAACAGAATTATATACAATTTAGTTCTCAACCGCCACCCGTCGCTGCTATCCGTACCAAGGCCAGACTCCTAGCACGCATGCACTCTGTTTGTCCTATGTAAGTACCGGATGCTCGTGGTACTTTGTACCACGGTGACAGACTGATAGTGCTACTAGTGTGGTCGTGCCCGATGCTGGCGTCGTGCCACTTCACAGCTCATTGACCATTATGGTCGGAGTAGCGCCAACGCAAAATTTCAGGCAACTTAGGCCTGTTTGGTTTGACACAGATAGCTAGACTAAATTTTGAACATGCTAGGTGATTTGTCTAGCATTTGGTTCAAAGCTAAAATTTGATGGTGTCCCAATTTTTTTTTAGCCTTGCTAGCTTACAAAACTGGCAGCGGGATGAGTTTTGGATGGCCGATTTGACCATTCAGGTTTTGATCAGGCTACTAAATTTTAGCTTTGTAACGAATCAAACGATTATTTTTTATTAAATTTTATAATTACTTTAACTTTGACTATATCCAATATTTAGCTTGGCATTAGGATCTGTAACAAAATAACCCCGTACTCTCCTTCCTATCCACCTTGACAATACACTGCAAATCTAGTATTCACTTCGAAGCTTTGGGTTACCCTCGTAATGCCAGAATTTTATCAGCTCAATGGGAGGTATGTCCATGGCAGGATTCAATTTATCGACGGTAACCAATCAAAATTTGTGGTTACCGAACTTATCGTTCTAGTTCGATTTCAGAAACCGAACAATAACCGAATTTAAATTTAAAAAATCAAAAAAATAAAAAAGTCAAAAAAATCTTAAAAAACTAGACACAATTCTAAGACCTTTTATGAATTTTTTTTTAAAATAATGTCGTTTGCATCACATTCTATAGGGAGAAAGTTTGAAAAAAAGGAAAAAAAGTTGAAGCGTGCGGCTCAATTATTAACTCAAGTTAAGGAAAAACTTAACATGAAAACACATATTTTTCTTGTGTAGGACATATCTTAAGAGGATCTTTAAAATTAATTTTACTTCATTTAGAGTTTTATTCATTTCTCTATAATTTTTACAAAGTTCACTAGCATAAAGTGAATATGTTAAGAAACAGCACTGTAATTAACTTTTTCATGTCTACTATTATTTTTCCTTCGTAAAGCATAGTATAAATAAACTAATAAAAGTGGTTTCACTAATTTTAGAGGTGTGATGGGTCAGTTATGAATTAATCTAGTCGCAACACATTTACACAATCCTGCATGTTACAATAACTAATTTATGAGTTCATATATTTTTAAAAGAAATATGATCATGTAATAAGACTAACAAAATTAGTTTCATGATTTTTGGATTAGCAAAAAGTAAACTATATATTTAACTTGATTTAACAAATACATTTTCTCACAGAAAAATTTGAACTTTTTTATGAGTATAAGTACTTTTATCATGTAGAACATGTTACAAGGAAACCAATAAAATTTGTTTCACTTGATTTGAAGTTCAGATGAATTATTTATTGATTTTACAAGATTGAGATAATTTTTGGATTTTTTGTTTAACTTCACCGAAAATCGAGAAAACCGAGTGGTTACCGACAGTGCGGAAAATTCGAGAAAACCGCTCGATAAATCAAGAAAACCACTCAGTAACCGGTCCAAGAGGCTATTCTGACAAAATTTTGACCAAATTTTAAAATTTAGCAAATGAATTTTATCCGAATTTCAGTCGAATTTTGAGCGGTTATCGCGAATTTTCGATAACCGCCCGAGCTCGGTAACCGACGGCTGGTCGGTAAGTTAAACCCTGGCCCATGGCCGAATCATACTGTAAGTTTTTGTGACCACGTTTCAATTCCTTCAGTTTCGTCAGAGGATGTAATACGAGTGGACTAGCATATCAACCATAATATTTTTTCTTTTCCACATGATAAGCAATGCATATGTATCTATACTCTTATAACATATATAAGTTGTAGTATATTTGATTAATCTATACCGTCCATCTAAATTGATCAAAACGTCATCGTATAAAGTTAGATCATATTCTTCTTTAAAAATACTTTTAATCTTTCGTATCTAAACGTTCAATATTATTTATTTTTTATATTTAGACTTCCAATATTTTTTATAATCTATTCATGGCAAGTAAGAAAAAAAAAATCTTATTTCCACATGCTTATGCATGGTGAGTCGCTAGTTGCACGTGGCCCTGAACCACGGTCGTGCTCTGCCGCGGCAAATTGAACAAACACTATTTTTTTCCGTGCATCAATTTAGTATATTCACTCTGAAAAGTAGTGTGTCAGTTGTCTCAACTAAATCATTACACATGGAAATTTACATATAAGCTATTATTTACGTAATAAACTTATAATGGGCTGCATTTGTATTGCGCAATTCAAATGAACCGGCACATCATTGAGCATTGGGTGGAGTAACAATATTTATCAGTACAAGTAATTATGATTCATCATTTTATTCAATTTGATTTGTATTGTCCTTACTTATTTCCTACCATCCTGATAACTTAAACAATTAAACAACTGATTCAACAAAACATTGGTCATGCTTTCCGTCGAAGGATGAGTCCAAAGCCCTGACACTCTTTTGGATCCAAATATATTTGATTCCATGTGTGAACCTTAAGGAATCTAGTTTTGTGTGTCTGAGATTCAATTCTTTTTTTGAGTTTTAGACGCTAGTTTTGAAGAGGACGCCGCACCAGGAAGTTTGAGCCAAGGAAATTAGAGCGTCGTCCCAAAAAAATTAACTCCAAAATGACGTATATATATATATATATTCATACACATAAGATTCGATATGCCATGAATCATAATATGAGACTAGTGAATTCACATCTAATAGAATATCTAAATATATTCAATAAGTTGGTAGATCGGATGAACGGATGCGCAACATTTTTCTAAAAATAAATTTCACAATCCCACCGCATTCTTATGCTATACGTTTCTAGCGCCCGTTTCTAGCGCCACGTCGTCCTGGGCTCCTGCCACAACAATCTCTCTTGCGCAGCCAGAATAGTGCCCGAGCGGCCCTGATCGCGCGGCGGCGACGCAATTACCGGCGGAGGCTAGGCAAAAGCCACCGTAGACGTTGCGCATGAGCTCGCGCTTGGCAGCGTGCTCCATGGCTTCCATGGTTTTGTCGCGCCTAAGCCTCGGTAGTTTGGCTATTGCGACGCTATCCGGTGGCTCTCGTGCACACTTTGGCCATCCACTAGCGAGTGTTAGGTATGTTTGATAGAATTTTTTATAATGTAAAATTTGTATGGAAAGTGATTTTATAAGGAAAGTAATTTATGATGTTTTTTTAAGAAATGATTTTCTGAGAAAAATAATTTTGTGGTTAAAAGTGATTCTCCATGATAAATTTTATGAAGAAATTGATTTTATATGAGGTGTGAATCAGGGTAAACTGATTTTTTTTTAGCTCCAATCATCTAGTTTGTTTTAAGAAATAATTACTATATAAACACTTAAAAACTAAAAAATTGTAAACTGCTATTTAATAAATCTCTTACTAAGATGGTCTAAAAGCTATAACAAACCCACTCTGGTAGAGAGAGAGCGTGATTATGTGGTATAGGACAGGATAACATTGCGTTAGAAACGAGCTCCCATTTTATATATTGTGTATACTTCACGAGACTTGGTCAGAAACGAGGAGCGCAGAAATAGTAGTTTCGAGAGAAAGAACTAAACAATAGAGGGTTTGTGAAATGGGAAAACAATAGTAGGTTTGTGACGATTAAGATAAGAATACGGTGCGTTTGTGAAATTTACTTAATTCCTAAAGTTTAATTGATACTTAGGCTGTACTATTATTTTGTTAGCGATGGTTACGAAGAATGATATACTATTTCTTCTCTACGCGTGCGATATCCAGTGGTTTTGTCTATGACTGCATGGATTCTAACATACATCCATCAAAATCATATAAAAGTCCACATTTGTAGTTGCATCCGAGGTATCCATGCTTAACTTTGGATCCAAAGAGGATACGAGTTAGAGCTTAGAGGAGGTACTAAACAATTTTATACTGAACAGAAAAACAGACATAAGAAATTTTTCCCTTAATTCAATCCAGCTCCATCCCAATCGTTGTTCACTGGATTATCCCCCCCCCCCCCCCACCAATTCCATCGCCACCTGTGAAGCCCTGGTCTTCGATTCGTGGCACCTCTGAGCAAGGCAGCGGATCGGAGGCGGCCGCGGCGGCTCCAGCGGACCCAGGAGAAGTGAGGACTCCGACCAAACGGCGGCTTGGAGGTGGCGCCGACGCCGGCGACGTGGTACTCTCGGCGGCCGACCGCTGGAGATGGGGAAGCCGGAGCTCGCCGGGTTCGCGCGCGCGCACCACGTGGCGTTCTTTGATGCCATGGCCACCGAGCTCCCCGGCGACTACGCGACGCAGGAGGTCAACCACCTCACCCTCGCTTACTTCGCCGTCGCCGGCCTCTCCCTGCTGCGGGAGCTCGACCGGGTAAATTCTCACCGCTGTGAAGTCGCGACGCGTCTTTTCTCGATCCGCTTGCAGGATTACGAGGAAGTTTAGTCCCCCCCCCCCCCCAGTGATTTGTTACGTTCTGGTTGCGCCTGCGTGCAAAAGTTGGATCTTGATTACTTGTTCGGGGTCTTATGTGGTTGCTTTGCTTGCTCTTAGTGTAACCCAAATTATATGCAAAAAGAAAATAGATCTAGGCAGCAGCAGGTCTGTGCTCTTAAGAATTAGGATAGCAGATCATCTCTCTCTGAACATGGTTGGGCTGGTTAGGAAGGAGGTACTTGGAACAAAGAGGTAAAAGGGGTGCATTCAAAGCCTGTGACAGAAAGAAAGCTGAAAGAATTGTAGCTCACTTTGTAATTCCATTAAATTTCATTAAATTGTGGCGATGAGTACAAGGAAGTAGTTTTAATAAATTACTTGAAGAAGTCATACTGGTAAGCACGAGTAGCTTTCGTGATGATAAATGCAGGAGGTTGCAACAATGGGGGTAGCAGAATACCACTTATGGATAGATGAACGGATGGACTTCTCGATGTTTCTGAAGGCTTGTATTAGCAATGTTAGCATTTGACCCATTAGTTAATTAGTCTACTCAAAGTGGTTAGAGATGAACGGGCCTAGGGATATATAACTCTATTTGGCATGTAAATGTCATAGCTATGTTTAGGAAGACTATGTACCACATAGCTGTCTTTAGGAAGAAGGGAGCCCACGTGATCTTGATGCTGTAGCAACAAGGTCGCGAAAGTGCCCTTAATGTTGATCTTGTAGTCTAAATCACGCTCGTTTTGTCTAGGCAGTTGGTAGTTGCCTGAATGCTCCGGACAGTTGGGGCTGTCTGTTGGTTATTGGTTGAGTTTATCCTATTCAATATTGATTGCTTATGTGAACCATGAGAGCCTCAGGTTTAACGTAATCTGCTGAAGGAGTTAAATGTAGCATATAGTACTCTTTAATATTTTGACTCTTCAGTAAGAAGTACTGAAGTAATGTAGTAATTTCAGAAGTTGTGTATCTGCTTGTTTGTTTAGGTTAACAAGGATCAGATTGCCAAATGGGTTTTGTCTTTTCAAGTTCATCCTGAGGCAAATTGTGACGTAGATAATGGTAAGTTTCATTGTTACTTGTGCCAAAAAGACTATATGATTCCTAAATTTCCTATTTCTAGCTGTATGCCCGTTATATAACAGTTCATGCATTTCTAGGGCTGTTCTATGGATTCTGTGGTTCTAGGTCAACTCAATCTCCGTTACCTTATGTGAAGGTATGAGTGACTAATGCTGAAGTCTACCTTATCTCTTTTGTACATCTTCCTCATTTCTGTTATATTTGTGATGTGATAAATTTAAAATATTAAGTTATGCTCTGTTTCAGGACCCTTGCCACAATGGTAGTCATCTTGCAAGCACTTATTCTGCCCTCGCTATCCTGAAGATTGTAGGCTACGATCTTGCAAATATTGATAATAAGGCACTTTTATTGTCTATGAAAAAGCTCCAACAACCAGATGGAAGGTATGCCTATAGCATCAGTCTCCCATCTCATGGTTATTAGACTTGTAAATTGGCACTGGAAGTATCAAGTATCTATATTTTCAGTTTTTCACATCTGCTTACATTATCAAGAGAATAGTTTCACCCCACCTTACTTGCTCTTTAATGATTTTCGTAACTCTCGTAGTTGGTTCACATCCCTGATTGTATTTGAGGAACATATATGATTGCTTACCGAACACACTTTTCCCTGTGTCAACTTAAATCATGTTCTCTTGTTGAAACATATTTTACATTACTAAATGCCACCTTTCCATATATTTGTACTTTCGGCCTTAGCAATCCTGTTCAGCAAGAATGTTCTGAGTAAATGCATGCATGCTATTGATGGTTGTTGCCTGTCCATATGTGCAGGCGCATGTGATTTTGCTTATCAGTGAGCTTTTGGTTGTTTGTTAGCCAGCTAGGAGGCTTCAATTTCATGAACACCATGTCTTGTTTAATACATTGGCTTATTGGCTTGCTTGACTTGCATCTTTTTGTAGCTTCATGCCTACTCATATTGGTGCAGAAACAGACCTTCGCTTTGTATACTGTGCAGGTGAGGAGCACCTTCCTTTATTTGCACTTGTAATTGATCTTTCTTTGATATAACTTGTCGCATATCATGTATCTTTTCAGCTGCAATCTGCTCAATGCTAGATGACTGGACAGGAATGGACAAGTTAAAGGCAAAGGAATACATTCTTAACTGCCAGGTTGATTTGCAAAAAATTATAATCTTCCACATTTTGCATTGAGATAGCAAAGCCCCCATTCATTTGCAATGCCTAATTCTTGTTGCTATCATATGCAGTCATATGATGGAGGCTTTAGCATGGTTCCTGGTTCAGAATCTCATGGTAGGCAATTCCATTGACCTTTTGATGTGTAACTTTACCTACTTTTGTTGTCAATGTCATATGAAAGTAATCTTTGGATTATGTGGCAACTGAGTTAAATATTTGCTTTCACTTTGCAATGGGTCATGGGTTCTCATTGTCTTTGTGTTAGTGAGTCAGGTGGAGGGACTTTTTGTGCCGTTGCAGCTCTCCATCTAATGGGCTTCATTCAAGTTGATTTGGCATCTAACTTAAGGGATTTTGTGTCGATTGACACACGCATGCTCCTGGAGTGGTGCCTTCAGGTTAAATTCTGCTCAACCACGCGTCCACAATTATTTATGGAAAGTTGCCCTCTTGTTTGATTTATTATAGTAATAAGAAATTTTATGTGCTCACTTGTCACATGTGTATGGCAATAATTTTTTTTCCTGAAAATAGAAATTATGTCTACTAAACTAACCTATTTAGTACATATCTTATCCACTATATAAACATGCCATTTTTTTAGTTACTCATGCTGGGGAAATGCAGCATTTGTTATTATGCCACACTTTCCTGTTCATGTTACCATCCATCTGAAATTAGCAAAAGTAATAAAATAACAAAAAGGGAAGTAATGGTACAAGAAAGCAACAAAAGGTTAAAAAGAACTCGAGTGCTTTTACCAATCGTGAACCTTACGAACTGATTGCATTATTATCGTGTAGAGGCAAGTTACTGATGGAGGATTCCAAGGGAGAAGAAACAAGCCCAGTGATACTTGCTATGCTTTTTGGTAAGTATATTTTCCAATCTCTGTGCTAGTTGTCAGACTAGCAACAAGAACTCCGATTAATTTTCTTGCTTCCAATGCAGGGTTGGAGGTGTTCTGAAGATCATTGGTGCCGACCACTTGATTGATCATTGTGCTCTACGGGAATTTTTGCTGACCTGCCAGTCACCTGTGATGACCTAAAACCTCTTCTATCAGCTTAATCAAGTTCTCAAATTCATCAAGTTGCTTTTTTACTGACTTAGGATATGTCTGTGTTTTCTGGTACAACAGTATGGAGGCTTTACAAAGTTTCCATATGGTCGAATACCGGACATCTACCATTCTTATTATGGCCTGGCTGCCCTTTCCTTGTTGGAAGAGGAAGGTCTCGAACCACTTCACGTCGAACTGGGGATCCTCTCTGCTGCATTATAGATATCGGTGCTTCTATTGAATCCGATTAATTTGCAATGTTTTGGAAAGATAAACCTTGCAATCTATTACGACATGCAGCTGAAAGCTAAGGAAGTAGTTTACAAATGAAGTTAGTTGACATTTGTTGTTTTCAGTGTGCTGCTTATTTGGATGGGCAGACCATATAATGTTTTCTGGGCAATTTTTTGAGATGTTTATCCTGGATAATTTTGATTGTAAAGAAGTGCAAGAATTTATCAACTGAGCTTTCTTCTTCGGAGTTAGTTGAACCAATTGCTGACAGTTGAGTTAGCTGAACAGTTTAATTGCTTGGAAAGGTACCGAAATGTTCTTGGTGTGCCTGTTCGGCATGACTGCATGACTGATGACTGCTGATGTTCGTGCGGTCCTGACGTATGCACTTAACTACATGCTGTTTCAATAACACTTATTTTAGACATCTGCATACCCTTTTTTCCTTTGAGAATTTAGTTAAAGTAACTTGAGATTTGAATCCCTTTCATAAAAAAAGAATCGAGCTTTGAATCAAGCAGCATGTACTTTTAATTTATACAGATTGGTGTCCGATGAGAAGGAAGACATGAAAAAGAAAAGAAAACACAAAGGACGCACACTTTGTGTTGTACTGTACTTTCCGTCTTCCGCTGCTCTGGACGAGATTTTGCTGGTCACATGAATGGAATTGGCGCGGGTGTCGGGCAGGTAGTTGAGCAGCTGCAGCAGCCATAACTGCCACTGCCCACTCCCATCCGTCCATCCGATCCCAATTCATTGCCAAATCAATCCGAGCAGTTGTTGGCCCGCCGCTGCCAGATCGAATCGAACTCCGATCCGTGCAACCCACTGCCAAGACGCCGATAGTATTTCTACAACTAGATCGTTAGGCATCTGGGGACCCCGGTAGAAGCAGCCAAGCTCATCCCGGTGGCGGTGTCCTCTTCCTCCTCCCTGCGGCTTTGCCAATGGCGGGCGTCGGCTCGACGGTGCGGCGGCTCTACCTCTCCGTCTACAACTGGGTCGTCTTCTACGGATGGTCCGTTGCCCCGCCTGCTGCTGCTGTTCTTGGGTCCCGGATGGATCTTTCTTGTGTTGGCTTTGCTCCGTTGGCCGGCTCTTTGTTTGACTTGGGTTTTCTTGGATCTTGGGGTCGTGCAGGGCGCAGGTGTTGTACTACGCCATCTTGGCGCTGCTGGAGAGCGGGCATGAGGCCGTCTACGCCGCCGTCGAGCGGCCGCTGCAGTTCGCACAGACCGCCGCCATCATGGAGGTCTGGGTTTTCTCCTCCATTTTCATGCTCTTCGATTCTTGCTTTTGTCACAGTAAAATTGTCTACTTTAGTGCAATTGTGCTAGGTGTTGTTTTGATCTACTTAAGTAGTAGGATTACTGCTGTCAAGTTGAGTAAGGTTACACACAAAATTCACTTCTTGTGGTTTTAAACAGGAAGAACTACAAAACAACCAAACCGCTGTGTGCGCTAACAGAGATATTCATATTACCAAGGGCCGTAGAAAAAACTGAGTGATTCTACTTCAGTTATGTTTTTTTATGTGCTAGACGAATTTTATGCGGAATTTCTTCTATATCATAGTTCCAGATTTCAGCAGTTTCTTTCTTTCTTTTCACATGGAGATTGTGAAGTACTAACTCTTTGTGTTTGCCTGGTGGTCGCATTGCTGGTGGCGTAGATTCTTCACGGGCTTGTAGGTAAGTTATTCTTTCTGCTTGGTGGATACTAATACACTTCCCTTTTTCCTAGTAGACACATTTCCAATCTTCTCAAAACATTTTTTTTGAACACTAAAACTTGACTAACCTAAGAGGAACTAGGTGACGTTTAAATAAGAAGAAATAGACATTCAAATTTGAGTCAAAGAGGACTCAAATTTGGGTGGTCTAGGCGTTCATCCACACCATCAACCAATTGAGGCTCAGTTCCTAAATCTTCTCAAAATATTATGATACAGACATCAGCCTAGATCTTGAACACATCAAAGACATGTTTCATTTTTGGAAGGTGCTTTGTTAGATTCCTAAAACAACAATACTTTCTTCACTCTTGTGCTATCTGTTCATTTTTGGTCACTATTGTAATAAGCTCATCTTCTTTAAAGGGTTGGTGAGGTCTCCAGTCTCTGCAACTCTTCCACAAATCGGATCAAGGTTGTTTCTTACATGGGGCGTCTTGTGGAGTTTTCCTGAGGTATCGTCGGTTCATCACTAGCAAGTCTGTATTTTTTTCATATGACATGCATTTTAAGGAACATATAAGACATATCGTACTTTGTTCATGAGGTTGAGAATTTCTATTTGTAAGATAGAAACTTGTTTTTAAGTGTTGCTGTTTTGCTGGAACCTTGAGTTATGACAAGGTTTTAAGCATTTGCTAGAAAGTAGAGAACACACATTAGATGATGTTGTCATTTTTGGGACTAGTATATGGAGACCAGGCAATCCCATCGGTTTTATGTCTGGTCATGGAATAAGTAACTGCAGGTGAGCATTGTACAAGTGGCCTACCTGCTAGGCTGATATGCAAGCTAGGGCTGCTAGGCTAATATGCAAGCATCTTAGAAAAGGATTAATAGTGTTTTTATCTTTTGCATCCCTATTTCCATTTTTGTTTTTCTGTAAGTAGGCACTCGCTTGGTTTCTTGACAATATTGACTTTTGCTTTGCAGATGCATTCTCATATTCTTGTTACTACCTTGGTCATAAGCTGGTCCATCACCGAGGTACATATCACCACTTAAGTATATGGTGGTAAAGCCTAATACTTCAGCTTTATTCTGCATTTCAGAGTAATCTTGTGAGAAATTGCTAGTTTCCTGCAGATCATTAGGTACTCTTTCTTTGGTACGAAGGAGGCACTTGGATTTGCGCCTTCCTGGCTCTTATGGCTTAGGTTCGTACTCATCCAAAAAAAGCATCTCACAATTTGCTCCAAGTTTATAGAGGAGTTAACTACATTATCAGTAAATTTCCCTTAAAATGTGCCCCGCTTCACTGTTGTGGCACTCATTTCTTGCAGGTACAGCACCTTTATGGTATTGTATCCTACTGGTATCTCTAGTGAGGTTGGCCTGATCTTCCTCGCCCTGCCTTACATGAAGGTAACTGGAAAAAAAAAATGAGCTCCATATTGTTCATTTGATAACAATCTTTTTTAACCGCTCTTTTCTTGGGTGACTACTGTCAGGCATCTGAGAAATACTGCCTTAGGTTGCCCAACAAATGGAATTTCTCCTTTGATTACATGTATGGATCTATCCTTGCCATCCTTGTCTACGTTCCAGGTACCCTTCCCCTCCCCGCAATCGTCCTTCATTTTGTGTTCAACACTGAGCATGTAGGAATTAACAAGAAACTGGTTCGCTTTGGCTGACTGCAGGTAGTCCCCACATGTTTGGTTATATGCTTGCCCAGCGGAAGAAGGCATTGTCAAAGGTGAAAACTGCGTGATGATGCTCAAGAGCTTCCCAGAGCAGTATGCAACTTTGGAATGCGCCTAATGGCTCGTGTTTGTTGTAGCGGAACGGGGAATGTTAGAACACGCCTTCTCTTTTTTTCTTCTTCATGAATTATATGCGTTATAACTTAGCTCTTCCATGGTTGAATGCTTGATCCAATTGCCCAACATGGTGTAGTTGCATTACAGGTTGCCACTGTTCGAATGCTAATCCCTTGTACTTGCATCATGCTTGTAATATGTTACACAAATGTGGACAAGATCATTCTATGGTCTTTCAGTGCCTGGAAATTTTACCATTTTATGGTGGTATACCACTGATCTTTTGGAAAAAGAAAATGAGATTGCGAATAATGTTTGTTACTTGGGGCATCCTGTGGAGCTTTCTTGAGTTATCATCGGCTCATTACTAGCAAGCCTTGACCTTTTCGTATTAGACAGGTGTTATTTTGTTTGTGAGATTAGATTAAGTTCTGGATTTGAAGCTCTCGCTAAATAGAGAAGATTGATATTAGGCGATGTAGCAACTCTTCAGACTAGAAAATCTATTATTTTTACTTATGATCATGGAATAATCGCAACTAAGGGTATGTTTGTTTGGGCTTTGTTGAAAGCTGGTTTCTGGTTTTTAGTTATTGGTTTTTACGAGAAATTTTTAGGTTTTCAGCACAACAAAAATCAGAAAAATTACTCTCAACTAGCTTCTCAATTTTTAGTTCATTTTATCAGAAATCAGCTTTTCAGAACCCTATTTCTTTTAGCTTTTGTCTTTAGAGAAGTAGAAGCCAGCCAAAAACTAAAACAAACAAGATCTAAGTATTGTACACACTATAGTGGTATAGCTGCAAAAGCAATGGATCCACTGCGAGTGTGTAATACTAAATATTCAAAAAAAAAAGGAAAGAAAAGAAAGGAGAGAAAAGAAAAGTAAAGGAAAGAAAGGAAAGAGAAGAGAAGAAAGAAAAAAAAGGAAAGAAAGAAAGGAGAAAGAAGGAAGATGAGGAAGGAGAAAGGGAGAAAAGGGGAAGAATTGGAATTCTTCCAATTTCATCAAATTCCTCGTCAATCTTCGAAGGTGATTCCTAAGTAATCCCTAGACGCTTGTAGATGAGTTGAGTTAGTTAATTCTTGTCGGATATATGATCGGTAATCTGATATTGCTTACAATAGCTATTATTTGAGATGAATATGTGATATGTGAAGTAATATGTCCTTTCATTTTTAATTGAGCAAGGTCTAGTTAGTATGGGAAGTCTAATTTGACCTTGAGGTGGAGATGTCACATCGTTCTTGCTGTATGAGTATTTCTGTTTGGCATGCTTTTGAAGTAATGCCATATATGTGACATTTTCAGGTGTAAGAAGCATCCTCCTGTCCTATATGTGTTTATAATGCGTTTTGGTACTAAAAATATACATGTGTAGGTGGTAGTACTTCTGAGCGTGCCTAACGAGGTTCCTCAATCACCTTCGATAAAAGACAAGTAATGTAGGGGGTGTAATTAAATGCAGTGTTTATATCATATCTTACTTCTTTTATGAATAGATTGAAGTATTTGCCTTTTCTATTTTATTCAAATCATGAATGATATTGCATTTGACGAATTAAATCTATGCTATTTTAATAATTGTGATTATGTCGTTGGCATCATAGATTGATAGTGGTGTTGTTCATCATGAGGAGTTCTCAAAAGAAGAATTAAGAATTTATATCAATTCACATGCATACGTATGCACTTATGCATTTCACATGGAGATAAAGGTCGATCACCGCCATCGTGCCATGACTCGTACTAGTACATGGAGTTGCATGAGATGCTTGCATCGTCCAGCACAAAACTCTCAAATGGAGTTGCATCATGGCATTTATACAATTATACAATATTAGAAGAATACATAATATTGGAGAATCTAATGCCATGATATATGAGAGATTGTCGGAGATTGTTGTTGTTGTTGTTATTGTTGTGTTGACGGATATTATGTCATGCAGAAGAATACTCCCTTTAAATTCATATGTTTTGGCCTTTCTTTGTGAGTACAATGGTTGTTTATAAATCACTCTTTTAACTAGGTGAGACATTTATATTCACAGCCATTACTTACCGAGCTTATCTCACGCCCATTATTTTTTTATGTATATTTCTATCTTTTTGGCGAGCGTAATGGACTTGGGGTTAGAAGCTTACACGTTCCACATTGTTTATATTCTAATTCACTCTATGAACTTAGCTAAAAGTGCGAGGCTCATTCTCGAGCTAAGCTTTTGGTGTAAAGGAGCTTTGATCTTGTTAGCGTTGAAAAAGGCTATATGGCTTGATCGAGTAATAAGGAGTTCTGATATTTCTTGTATCATATTATCACTTGCTAGTGATGTTTTGCTAGTTGTACCTCAAATTATAAAGGAGGCACTGCCAAAATTTTGTATTTTGATTAAAATAAGCTTAAGTTGCAAAGTAGGGCGTTACAGAGTGCATCCTAGAGAGCCATCAATGAGTGCCCTTTTATTTTGCATTCCAATTCACCATTTGTCCTACCCCAACTTCTAAGTAAATACATATTTGGTTTATCAATGATAATGATTGATCACTGTGCACGTCTGTCTTACAGACATATTCTCATGTTCTTGTTACTTCCTACATATTACCTCCGACAAGTGTTCAACAAGTTTCTTGAAGTGTCTAAAATGCAATACACAGAAGAAGATGCTAAGCATCAATGTTGCTTCTTAATGCGATGGTATTCTTGAAATTTATCAAAGTGAACAACCAAGCCTTGAAATTTCTTGTGCCCGCAGAGAGGTCGTCGAGCGAGCAAGTGCACGGAGACTTGACGGAGCGACAGCCCAGCACGGAAGATGTTTGTTTGGCGTCGAAATCAGGTGGGTGGTTCGGGTGGCCATTGGTGGTCATCGGTGTCGGCGCACGTGGTACACGATGGAGGAGTTGCGGCCCCACATGGATCGGGTCGGCATATCCAAATAGGGCAACATGATAGGCATCACGGTCAGAGGGGACCCGTCGGCGAGTAGGAGGCCAGATCCTGCTTGCGATACGGGTGGATCCTCTCGAGTTTGGAGTGGGCGGCGCAGGCGCGTGGAGAGGCCGGCGGAAGAGTGGTGGTAGTTGATTGGAGAGGCTGCCCAACAGACATGAGGGGGCTCTGGCGGATGAATGATAATAATCATGCGGCGCTGTAGATTTGCGCAGATATGTGTGAAAGCCGTGTGGCACTAGGCTGGTCGTCATGGGTGTCGTCCTCCATCGTGTGCTCCTCATGGAAGAAAAAAATTATCGAGGTTGAGGTCCATCGTGTCCTCCACCGTTTGTTCCTCACTGAAGGGCCAATCGACATAGTGTTGTGTCAGAAATTCGGTATAACGCAGCTCATGGAGGCAAGGCACCATGGCTTTGGAGGAGTTGCAGATGGAAATTTGTGTGTGATGACTAAATCTTGTTGTTGGCCTCTACAAAAGTTGTGGTGGGTGAGTATGCGCATGATCAGAGGTCTCTAATACCAAATGATATGGATTTGCTAGGGTAAATGGGATAGCAAGAAGAAATTGTTGTATAAATTGCGATAATAAGAGCATGAATATCCATATTCCAAATATAATATCAAAACTGCTTAACAACACATAGACAGAAAACATGATCTTACATGAATGTATAACTAGTTCAAAAGAAAGAACACCATTCATCATGTATGAGTAAAGCACAGAATAACAGGAAGCAGAAATGAGTATTGCTCTCAGATGTTTTAATATAGTTGGCCCCAGAACAACGAGGTTCTACTCCCTAACTATCACTGGACACATCACAAAATCGGGCATGAAGCTAAGATAACATCTAGATATAGAACCTGACGAACTTCCTCTAAAACTTAACTAATGTTCCTGGACTGGAATGTTGTACATATTTATTGTTACTGAAGGAAACAAAATTCCTACAGAAAACTAAAATTTACCAAGCTGGAGACAACTAGGGTAGGAATTAATGAACCATCAAATTCTACAGCTCCAACCAGTACAACATCACCAATTCAGGAATCCAAGCTACCAGGTAGCGTACAGAGAGAACAAGGTCCCAAACTTGGTATACAGATTATGACCAGAGAATCACAAACCAAAAGACTCAACCACTACCTAGATCAGCAAGATTACCAGAGAGTCAAAACAAGTTCTATCTATTGTACTCAGTTTCACGCCCAGTTTTTCAGTGCATAATATCACCATAATCAAGCAGTAAATCAAAATTAACCCCACTGTTCAGATCAAGGAGATAAAACTCACAAAGAGACTCGTTGGAACAAGCTGACAATTGAGGCAAGGCACGGCTCTACAACCGCTGTCCTATAAATCCAATCACCCACCAGTTGCCATCGACGAGAGGGAAGACAGAGATACAAAGCCACACTACACTGCATCGGCGCTTGCGGGCGAGCCTTAGCGCTCATAGGTCCGACCAGGTCCAACATAGGTCCTCCTTCACCCAATCCCTCCAATCATAGAACCACCAAGGTAAAGAGTTGAGCTGCTCTCAGCTCGATCTTAGAGGTGGTGATTCAAAGTTGAAAAAGGAGATAAGAGAGGAACCAACCAAATGGAGAGGATGGAAGAAGGTTTTCTGTATATATTCCAGGGAGAGGAAACCGGGCTAGAAATAGGCACGACGACCATGCCATCTAACCTCATGACCTTGAGGGAATCAGAGGTGGTTGTGCTGCCGCCTCACCACTAGCCGCCGCCTGCTCTCTCCCTCTCATCCAATTCGCATTTTCCCCTTTGCTTTGCCCTAGCGGCCGGATGCCCCTTTCTCCCTCACCAAATGTGTTTGGGCCCCAAGAAGGTGAATGGGCCACAGATCGAAAAAGGATAAAGCCCAAGAAAACATTAACATTCTCACTTATCTTAATAATCCCTACCAAATTTTAATGTTAAAGTAATCGGTTTGATATACAAGATTTAAGTAACGAGTATATTTCGGGTTTGAACAGGTTACCTAGTTGCATAGGATTTGGCTCACACTGGACAAGGAGGACTGAACTTTGATCCTCAACCTTGGTGTGAGAGCCTCTTCATATGCAACACCCTGTACAATGATGCTTTTGCTTTAGCTCTCGGGTTAGACGTTACAGTCATGTCCATGCACCTTAATTCATGAGTGCTACCTAGAGAAGTACCTGGCTTTTCTATGATTACGACCACACAATCACACTCACATAGCTGAATTATGCTAGATGTCATGTAGGATGACATTTAATGCCATACGACACTGAATTCATTAAGAGCCAATGGCCCACCCTCTCCTACAGAAGAGCAAAACAACAAATGAGATATATTTGCTCTTATATTCACACAGCTTGTTTTCCTAGAGCCTAGGACACGGGATCTCCGACCTCCTAGGATAGGTTACTATCGATGTGAACCTTTTCATTAGGTAGTAATCCCATTTCTCTTGATGCTACCTGAATGACCGTTCTAGCCATTCCTTTTCTGAAAGAATCTGCAAGGTTTCTTTCAGACTGAATATAATCCACAATGATTATACTCGTCTCTACTGCATTCCTGAGTGACTTAAGTCGTTGTTTTATGTGCTTCAAAGACTTCATATTGTCCTTCCTACTCTTCATCTTAACTAGAATGGTTTGATTATCGCAGTAGGTGAGAACAGCTGGAATTGACTTATCCAA
This sequence comes from Phragmites australis, assembly GCF_958298935.1. Taxonomy (NCBI): domain Eukaryota; kingdom Viridiplantae; phylum Streptophyta; class Magnoliopsida; order Poales; family Poaceae; genus Phragmites; species Phragmites australis. The sequence continues at coordinate 6,630,774 of NC_084922.1, forward strand.
TATTGGCAGGTCAGAAAGGAGCTCTTGTATCCATTCTGCCTCTACAGTTGCTGAGTTTAGCACCACTAGCTCAATCTTCATCGTGGAGCGAGTAAGTATAGTCTGTTTAGATGACCTCCAGGATATAGCTCCACCTGCTAGAGTGAAAATATATCCACTCATAGCTTTCATATCATCTGAGTCACTGATCCAGTTAGAATCATTGAATCCCTCTATGACTGCAGGATGACTAGAATAATGAATCCCTAGGTTCTTTGTCCCCTTCAGGTACTTAAGTATCATCTCCAGTGCTATCTAATGATTATCTTCTGGGTTGGACGTATAACAACTCAACCTACATATTGCATACGAGATATCAAGCCTAGTTGCACTAGCTAAGTACATGAGGGAACCTATCATCTATAAATATTTTAACTGATCTTTCCCATGGCCTATATTTTTCTTCAACTTAGCATTTGGATCATAGGGCGTGGCTACATACTTACAGTCTATCATACCAAAATGTGTAAGCACCTTATCCACATAATGAGATTGACTTAGAGTTATCCCATTCTCACCCTTTAGCAGCTTGATGTTTAAAATTACATCAACTTCTCCCATATCTTTCATATCGAAGATCTGAGATAGAAATGACTTGGTCTAGTTAATCATTTTCAGGTCCGTCCTAAACAACAATATGTCATCCACGTATAAACACAGAATGACACCCCGACCCCCACCATAGCGATAATACACGCACTTATCACCTTCATTAACTCAGAAGCTGACCAAAGTTAATGTAGTATCAAACTTTTCATGCCATTTATTAGGGGCCTATTTGAGACCATACAAGGATTTGATTAACCTACATACTTTACTCTCTTATCCTATTACCACGAATCCATCTGGCTGCTGCGTGTAAATCTCCTCATCTAGCTCTCCATTAAGGAAAGCGGTCTTTACATCCATCTGATGCACAAGGAGATTATGTGAAGCTACCAGTGCTAAGAGCACGCAGATTGTGGGCAATCTGGCAACAGGAGAATACGTATCGAAGTAGTCCTCACCTTCCTTTTGTGTAAAACCCCTAGCTACTAATTGGGCTTTGTACTTTTCTATAGTACCATCGGGTCTGTGCTTTCTCTTGAAGATCCATTTGCAGCCGACTAGCTTGCAGCCAACTGAGAGGTATGCTAACTCTTAGGTTCCGTTAGTGATGATTGAATCCATCTCACTACGAACTAGTTCCTTCCAGTACTCTTCTAGAGAAGTGTATGCCTCTGAAAGGTTTCATAGTTCATCATCCACAACATAGGTGACAAAATCATCTCCCAATGATTTCCTAGTTCTTTGTCTCTTGCTTCTCTTAAGTTCCAATTTAGGATCTGTGTCACTGACACTTTGAGGAGCAGGGTCATCAACTAAAAGATCAGGGATATCAACCTCATTCCCTCACATAGGAAAGATGTGCTCAAAGAATGTTGCATTTTGAGACTCCATTATCGACTTGATGGCAATGTTTAAGACCTCAGAATGGATCACTAGGAATCGGTACTTTGATGTGCATACACTAGGAAGACACAATCGATAGTCTTTGATCCTAATTTTCTTTTCTTCAGCAGGGGAACATATACTTTAACTAGACAACACCAAGTGCAAAGAAAGTAAAGATTCAGTTTCCTTCCCTTACATCCTTCATAAGGGGTTACCTCACGATTTCGAGGAGTGATCCTGTTCAGGACATAATTAATTGCGAGAATAGCCTCACCCCACCATGAGTTAGCCATATCAGAACTTTGTAACAGGGCATTAACCAAGTCACAAATTATTCGATTCTTTCTCTTGGCTACTCCGTTGGCCTGTGGTGAGTATGGTAGCGTAAATTTATGGATTATGCCACTTTCTTTACAGAACTCGAAGCAATCCCTGGGAATATAATCCCCACCTCTGTCAGGCCTCAGTCTCTTTATTGTCTTCCCTAGCTGGTTTTCCACCTCAACCTTATAGATCTTGAAGTATTCTAATGTTTCATCCTTTATTCTAAGAAAATAGATATAGCGGAACCTAGTAGAATCATCCATAGGAGTTAAGAAGTATCTTTTGCCACCCTTAGTTAATATTCCATTTATCTCACACAGATCAGAATGAATCAGCTCAAGTGGCGAGGTGCTTCTCTCCTCGACCGAGTGAAATGGTTTGCGGGGCTGCTTTGCTTGTACACACACCTTGCACTTATGGCTCTTGTCATAATTTATATGAAGGAATAAGATTCATCTTACTCAAACGCACAATTGCTTCATTATTAACATGACACAAGCGAGAATGCCATATATCAATGTTCTTATTATAATATGAAGAGCAGAAAATATTTGCAGAGCTATCAAGAATAGAAATACGGAACATGCCTCCACAATCATAGCCTTTTTTCTACAAACGACCCATACCTCGTTAACACTACTTCATTTGACTCAAAGACTAATTTTATTCCTTGTCGGCACAGCCTCGATCCACTGAGAAGATTATGGGTCATGGCAGACACAAACAGCACGTCTTTCAGGACAAGAGCTTTGCCGGAAGTCAGCTTCAGGCTCACTTGTCCTACTCCATGTACTGCTGCCGGTACCCCATTCCCCATCAGTACGGATCCACCATCTGCACCCTGAAGAGAAGTAAAACACATCTGATTAGCACAAATATGCCTTGTGCACCTGTATCAATCCACCAACTTACAGGTGAATTTACCATAAAGGCCTCAGATACATACCCACTAGTGGAGTCACCTTTGCCGGTATCATCGATCGTCACAACTATCACATGCACTTGGGCTTTGGTTGCCTTCTGCTGTTCAGGTGTCGGTCCCTTGCCCTTACGATCGCTATATCTGTTGGCCTTATGATCCAACCCACCGTAGACGTAGCAAATAATCTCAGGTTTCTTCTTCTTCATAACATTAGCCTTCGTCCCTGAATACCTAGGCCTTGTCTTCTCTTTCTTCACATTCCTCCCAAGTTGGTTCTTGTGCTCAATAAGGTTAGCTTGAGCGAGCACCTTCACACCACCATAGCCTACCTTAGACTTCTCCTCAATATTTATAGCAGTGATGAGCTCATTCAGAGTTAGACGCTGCTTTAAGTGTCGACGCGCAGTGACAAAGTCACGCCAAGAAGTGGGCACCTTGGCAAGAATGGCATTAACCTGAAAATTCTCATGGAGGACACAACCATATTGGCCTAAGTCTCGCACGATCAGCTACAACTCATAGATCTGTTCCATGACTAATCTACCATCTCCCATATGAAAGTTCAGGTAACTGGCTACCATGAAGGATTCGTTGTCGTTGTCGCTTTCAACATACTTGTCATTCAGCTTCGTCCACACCTTCCGTGCTTCCCCAAATCTCACATAGACGTCGAAGAACCTGTTTGATAGGACAACCAAGAGACGTGCTAGGGCTGAGGCATTAGCCTTCTCCCAACGAGCCCTTAATGCATCAAGATGCGTTCTTTCAACCTTATCTTGCACGGCTTCCCCTGGAGGGGCAGACGGCTCTTTGATGAGGACCTAGAAAAGTCCGAGCTCCATCAATCACAACATCGTTCGAGCCTGCCAGCGCTTAAAGCTGGTTCCATTGAAGCTCTCAGGCTTAATCGCGTCTGAGGACGATGGTGGTAGGGCAGAAGAGCTAGAGCTAGCCATCACATCAGCTATTGTATTTCTAGATAGTTGTATAAATTGCGATAATAAGAGTATGAATATCCATATTCCAAATATAATATCAAAACTGCTTAACAGCACATAGATAGAAAACATGATCTTACATGAATGTATAACTAGTTTAGAAGAAAGAGCATCATTCATCATGTATGAGTAAAGCACAAAACATTAGGAAGATGAAATGAGTATTGCTCTCAGATATTTTACTATAGTTAGACCCAAAACAATGAGGTTCTGCTCCCTAACTATCACTGGACACATCACAAAACCGGGCATAAAGCTAAGATAACATCTAGATATAGAATCTAACTGTCGGTGGATGAACACCGCAAGCGGAGATCCTGAGGGACTCCCTTTGAGATTCGGCCAAGGGGCTGATTCTGGATCTACCTCGTATGTGGAGTTAATGCGAATGTATGGGACTTAGGCGGGACGAATGATCGTCGGCTAGTAGGAGTAAATGCACAAGGGATTTAGACAGGTTCGGGCCGTACAGAGGCGTAATACCCTACTCCTGTGTATCTGGTGTTATTAATGCTCTTGGAATGCATTTTTCTGGATCTCTGTGTTACAAGGTTTTTTTTGTCTCTTGTTGGCTTGTCTTCCGTTTCAAGTGTCAGTCGGGTGTATCTGAGCTTTGGTCGCCTATCTCTCTAGTCTGCCCTTTCTACGAAGTGCTCCCCACTTTTATCTACCGGGGGGAGGCTCTCCTGGATGTGCCCCGAACGGGAGCACAAGTTCCCGTAAGCCATAAATGGAAAGCAACCATCATGGGTCTACAGTTTGATATTACAGGGGTTGAAAATGCGCCCCTCAGACGGTCCCGTCGGTCTTTACGCCCCAACTTTAGCAGGTGCAGGGGGGCCCACCAGCCAGCCACCGAGTACCTCCTCACGTCCGTCCGGTCAGAGTCGGTCTGACATGGTCTGACGCAGCAGGGCGACAGGCGATACGCCTCAAGCCCATCGAGAATATCTTCAAGCCGTCTTCCTCCTTGGGCCCCGCGAATGGACATGTAATGGGACCTGTCGCATTAATTGTTCCCACGCCTTCCTGCCAGGCGGTGGCAGGGACTGACGTACTCAGTACGATCGGCGTGGGGGGGTGGTTGGATGTGACAGGACATGCTCCCCCTTAAATGCAGCATCGGGCCTCCCACCGATCAACACGTCATCATGGAGTCCTTGCGGGGTCCACCGGCAAGGGGCTTCTCGGGTCCTCAGGGAACTTTGGTTATTCGGGGACCAACTGTTCTTGGCCCTGAGCACCCCCTCCCGGGCCTGGCCCTTCTCGGATCCTCGGGGAACTCTAGGTACTCGGGGACCAATTATTCTTGGCCCCGAGCACCCCCTCCCGGAACTGTCTTTTCTCAGGCACTCGGGGAGATGGTCCCCGAGGGAGGGCGCCACGTAGCACTGCGCTGTCCTGGCCTCGGGACTCGGGAACCCCTGGTTCCCATATCACCGACACTAACAAACTTCCTCCAAAACTTAACTAATGTTCCTGGACTAGATTGTTGTATAGATTTATTGTTATTGAAGCAAATAAAATTCCTGCAGAAAACTGAAATTTACCAAGCTGTAGACAACTAGAGCAGGAATTAATGAACCATCAAATTCTGCAGCTCCAACTAGTACATCATCACCAATTCAGGAATCCAAGCTACCAGGTAGCGTACAAAGAGAACAAGGTCCTAAACTCGGTATATAGATTATGACCAGGGAATCACAAACCAAAAGACTCAACCACTACCTAGATCAGCAAGATTACCAGAGAGTCAAAACAAGTTCTGTCTATTGTACTCAGTTTCACACCTATTTTTTTAGTGCATAATATCATCATCATCGAGCAGTAAATCAAAATTAACCCACTGTTCATATCAAGAAGATAAAACTCACAGAGAGACTCGTTGGAACGAGCTCACAATCGAGGCAAGGCACGGCTCTACAGCCGTTGTCCCAGAAATCCAATCACCCGCCAGTTGCCATCGACGAGAGGGAAGATTGAGATACAAAACCTTACCGCACTGCGTTGGCGTGTGCGGGCGAGCCTCAGCGCTCACAGCTTCAACCAGGTCCAACACATGTCCTCCTTCACCTAATCCCTCCAATCACAGAACCACCAAGGTACCCGAGCTGCTCTCAGCTCGACGTCAGAGGTGGTGATTCAAAGCCAAAGAAGGAGATCAGAGAGAAACCAGCCAGATGGAGAGGATGGAAGAAGGCTTTCTGTATATGTACCCGGGAGAGGGAACTGGGCTAGAAATAGGCACGACGACCATGCCATCCAACCTCACGACCCCGAGGGAATCGGAGGTGGTTGCGTCTTCGCCTCACCATCAGCCACCGCCTGCTCTCTCCCTCTCATCCATTCGCATTTTCCACTCTGCTTTGCCCTAGTAGCCGGATACCCCTTTCTCCCTCAACGAATGGGCTTGGCCCCAAGAAGGCAAATGGGCCACCAGACCGTAAAAGGATAAAGCTCAGAAAAACATTAAAATTCTCATTTATCTCAACAGAAACAAGCTAATTACCCTCCCTCCTCTCTGAAGACTCTAATCGCTCTTTGGGTTTCTTCTTACTTAATTACAATAGTAGATGTGTCCCACTTTATATAGGTGACAACTATAGCAACCTAAACTAATAAATCTTATCTCTAACTAACCTCTGATCTTATCTCTAGCCTAGGCTACAGCACCACGCAGCTACAGTAGCCATCGGTGAACAGTAATTTCAGCTTAAAAAATCAGCTCACTAACAAACTATATCTCTATCTAATTTAATTTTCCTCCTGTCAAAGATACTCTCCGTAACAATTTCTCTCAAACTTGAAATTAAATTATATTTCCTTTCAGTAATTCTCTCGAAAGTGGATTGCTTCATTGTACCTTACTAGTTGTTTACAGGTACGGCACATTCAGGATATTCTATCCGATTGGTCTTGTTAGTGAGGTTTGGCTTAACCTTTGCTGCCCTGCCTTACATGAAGGTAACATAATAAATAGCTCAAGAAGGACTCCACGTTGTTCATTTGATAACAAGTTGTACTTGTTTCTCTTTTGGTTAACTACTCCGCAGGCGTCTGAGAAATACTGTCTTACATCCTATTTAAGCAGAGATATAGCTTCAAGATCTATATATAATTTAGACTTTATAAAATAAAATAATTTAAATATATATATTTATTTTAAAATAAAAATAAGATGTCTCAACAAAAATCCTTAATCTGTTTACAGCTTTATCTCTAAAAATTTATGGAACTAAAAATAACATATTCTAAAAATTCTTAAAGTTAGAGCTCTGCCAAATAAACCTTACACTACACCTGAACAGCACATTAGTGACACATGATAACCGTAATTAATGACAATTACTGCACCAATCACTTTTATTGTGTCACTAATGTTTTGGTTAGGACCTATCACTAATGACAATCACCAGTGACGGGTCATAATTAAGACTCGTCACTAAAATGCGTTTCATATGGCCTGAGCAGGTCTGTTGTCCGTCATTGTGACCGTCATTAGTGACGATTGTATGTACCATCCATCATTAATTATCAATCTCCCGTGATGGGTAGCTTTCCAACCAGTCTCCAGGACTCAGTTATTAGTGACGGGTGTTAACCATAAATCGTCACTACTGTTCGAGTCATTAGTGACGGGTAGATTTCCAACCGTCACTGGTGGGTAGATTTTCAATCCGTTTCTGAGATTCTGTCATTAGTGACGGGTGCTAACAACAACCTATCACTGGTGACCGAGTCATTAGTGACAACTCGTCTTTGGGACTCTGTCACTGGGACTTGGTCATTATCTAGAACCAGTGACGGGTAGCTACAACCCGTTACTAGTGGCTGAGTCATCAGTGACGGGGTATTATGAGTCATTAGTGACGGGTATCTTTCCAACTCGTCCCTAATGACTGAGTTTTAGAGACCGGATGGAAAGCTATCCATCACAAGGACTTGGTCATTAGTGACGGGTGAATTTACCACCCGTCACTAATATTCTCATTTCCGAAGGGATTTACCTATTTCCTGACTGTATCTTGAAGTAATATTAGGATTTGGTAGTCATCTTCTCCTGCAAATAAGACACATCCAGATACATTTATGCCATAATCATTATTCATTTCAAGATATATACCCACACTGTAGGAACCAAGTCACGAGATATGCAACCACAAATTACATAATCAAAAGTCCTCGAAACATACAACGACGCAAGTCCACATCAAGATAGTTACAAATTACATAAGTCAAAAGTGCAACCACAAATTACATAAGTCAGAGCCCTGCCTCCCTACAATAGAACTCACCTTTCGAAGAGATGACTTTGGTCATTAAGAATGAGGCGACCTGTGCTCGAATGTTGGAGAGTGCAAACTCCTTGATGTTGCCATCCGGTAAGCTGAATTTCTGCTGAATAAAAGTAGTTATGGAAAAAGTATGCAATTAGCGTGAGCAAAATCATTTTATCATCGAATATTTGTAATGAATAAAAGTAGATGGTCTTGGGTACCTTGTTCCCTTCTAGTAGCATGTCCTTTAGTTGCCTTTAATTGCAGAAGCGTAAGCACCGCAAACAACAACGTGTATTTTTTCTTATAGCCAGGATAAAATGATGTCTTCGAGTTTCGCACCAGTTCCTGAAATTTGGCAAACTCACCATCACTATACTCATCGTGCCCCTCAGCATCACGCACCATTTGGTCCACATTCTCCATGAAATCTACGTAATTATCATTGAATTTTAATAGGTTTGCATCCCTAAGATAATCATCCATATCACCGGCTAGCGGGAGTTCTTGATCCGTACTGCCGTCCGGGAGGACCTGATCCATTTCCCCTTTGTTAAGGCCTTCTTCGTTGTGTTTGTTCTAAACGTGATATCTCTCTTTGAATCCACACCTTAACAAGTGATCATATACATTATCAAGTTTTAGAAACTTCTTCTCATTCTTGCAATCACAGCATGGACAGCAAATTACCGTTTTACCTCGACCTTCCATATCTGCCACCGCGACAATCCAGAAAGATTTCACTCCGCTTATGTACTCGTTACAAGTACATCAATCAAGGTACATCCAACTTCGACCCACCATCTACAAATTAAAAAAATATTAATTCTAAATAGAAACGACAGAAAAGGTAGAATAAGTATAAAAATTCTAACTCAATTTAACTAAATTAAGTGTGTACATGTGTTCTAGTGATATTCAAGACAGCAATTAACATCCAAATATGATACATGTTATCTATGGAGAAGGATCCGAACTAATTTCTAATAGTCAAAGATATGTCCTAATCCCATTCGAGGATATGTGATCCGAGTAGGTTTTCATGCTCTTGTACGATTCTGGAGAAAATTTCGGCAGCACCTCCCCGTTGTTCTCTAGATACACGTCTCGACAACGAGCTGAGAGGATGTGTATCTAGAGAACAATAGGGAGATGCCACCGAAATTCTCTTTAGAACCATACAAGAGTACAAAAATCTACTATTCAAACTACATATCATCAAATTATCCAAAGTACATAGATAATTCAGGAGCATCTTCTTATAAATATGACGAGTTGCCAAATCATATTTATAATCAAATACTCCCGAATGGGAGACGTAGGTTACGCATGTACACTAAGGGGAACAATCCACATATATCAAGATCTGAGAGAAGGAGCAAAATTGTCGATTCCAACTCAAACCCTAGAATCCACCATACATATATGAGCAAGAGGAGGAGGAGAGGGAGGAGTCAAACCTTCAAAGGCCAGGGACAGACACCAAATTCAAATCCCCGAGATTTGATTTGGCCTCAACAGAATCAACAAAAAATCGCCCCTTTGCCGAGTAGCCGTGGCAAACACTGTCTGGTCGTGCTGCTCGATGAATAAAATAATCATAAACATCAGTCATTAGTGATGGGTTATAAGGACACCCGCCACTAATTATTTAACATTAATAAGGGTGATAAGAATACCTGTCACTAATGACACATTAGTGATGAATGAAAATTAAGACCCGTCACTAATGACTTCTACAAGAAGATACCGACTTTCATAATAGAGACATACATGAAAATAGAGAGTACTTCAACAAATCCCATTCAATAGAACTGAATTGAACTTCGATGGACGACATCCTAAAGCAATATCAGGAATTGGTAGCTGTCTTCACATTCAAGAACACAGATATACATCTAGAAACTTGAATTTAACTTAAGTCAGTCATACAATATAGTTATGTATACATTACTTACTTATCTAAATATCCATATATCATTACACTTGAGTATTTGCCGGAGCACGTAACCTCTGATATTTAACATAGTTGAAATATATAATATTATATCCTAGTAATTCATCGATATACATTAGCGCATGAATTAGTGCACTCTCTTTCGCTTGACATGGATGACCCGATGTTTTACCTTACCATAGAAAGTAAACAATATTTTATTAGCTGATTCATTTCACTTAAATGAAACCTTATATCAGCATGGAAGTTGCCTTCAGCAGTGAAGTCTACTCCGGGGGCATAAAATCTTAACCCAAGATGCTTCATGGCTAGATCTAAGATAGCATGAAATCTAATTGTCGCAAAGGTGTCACTAAAAATATCCTACAAGCAAAGAAAATAAAATTATGAAAATAATACACGCTAATAGTCATGTATATCAAAACAACCAGATTACATATTATTGTACTATATCATATTCATCGAACTAAGCAAGCCTCTCACTAATCGAAGCCAAATCTTCTTCGCCTTCCTTAAGCGCTTTTATTCAAAAATGTCAGGCAAAAAGAACCCATGTTCCTCAAGCACTTTCAGCACCCTTCAACAGCGGTTTTTTTGGAATGCAACAAAATCGGTGATGCATTGCCACAAGCCCTAATAGTGATATCCCCACTACTTTCTCCTCTTGAACGTATGCCAAAAGAGATAGATAGCTTCACAAAATTCCTTCCATCTAGAGTGGATTGCACCAAAAGGACAGTACCACCTATAGCAGGAATTACCTCTTTGAGTTATAGGATCAGTTTCAACACCTACATTATAGGATGATATAAATTGAGCCTAATGTACTATAAAATCAATTAAATTATTGTGTCCTATGAGTGTTACTATAAGCCTAACAATGAGGGAGAAAAATAAAAGAGGTTACTATAATCGGTCTTAATAGTGGCTGGTGGGGGAACGCCTTGAGGGTAGTGTACGCGTAGTACGTGAGTCGATGGAGGAGTTGTCAGGATCCATCCAAGTCCACCACGGTGACGGCAATGGCCCCACCACTATCTTGATCTATCGCCCTAACCCTAGCGGGTAGAGGGGGCAGCGTATGTCGGGCTGTGGTGGAGGGGGATGATGGCGGCAGCGTCGGTGGCAGCGTCGGCGGCGAGGTGAGAACGGTGGCGGCAGCGAGAGGAGGAGGCGAGCGGACATGAGCGGAGATGAGAGTGATCGAGAGAGAAATGGACGAATAAGAGTGGTCGACGTAGAAATTAGTGACGTGACACCCGCCACTAATGAGTCAGTCATTAGTGACGGTAACAACTACGACCCATCATTAATTACTTTAATATTAGTGATAGGTCCCATAACAATCTGTTACTAATGAATATGCTATATTTAGTGACGTACCCTCATATATCCATCACTAATGATTGAATTATTAGTGACGGATTTTAATGTGATTCGTCACTAATATCTTTAGTGACAGGTCGTTCACTCGTGTCACTAATGAACCCTCATTAATGACTTTGACCGGGTCCTAGCCCGTGCCCCATATTAAAGTGACGGATCGACACTGACTTGTCACTAATAATACAGAGGAGTAGTCACTAATAACACAGTCACTAATAACATGTCTTCTTTAATGATTTCTTGCGTAGTGTTAAAAGAAGTAAAACTTCTCCTTCTGTTACTTCTATGCATGTGCTTTCTTAACCACTCTCTACATTCCAGTACCCCTCCCTCACAATTTTCCTTCATTTAGTGACCGCCGTCTTTCATGTAGTGATTGACATCACAACAAAGTATGATCTGACATGACAGTGTTGTCTCATTTTGAAGACTTCAGGAGCTCCACACATATTCCGTTATATGCTCGGCCAGCAGAAGAAAGTATTGTTGAAGGCAAAAACTGCATAATACTCCGCAAGAGCTTCCAGAGCATCTAGTGTAACTTCAGGATGCGCTGAACGCATCACTTTTGCTTCTTCTCCGGTGGAAGTCTGCAGACTGGGGAATGCCAGCATACCTACTTTTATCAGTTGCCGATGGTGAGGTTGTGCCCAGGAATAAGGATTATCTTTTCTTGGGTAAATGAAAATAAAACTAGACTAGTTGAGTGTTCATACGTTACAATAAAAATAAAAATAATTAGGACTAAAAGAAACCATTGCATCATTTTCCTACCTTCCATACAAGCTCGTCCGACAGCATGAAACCTACACATTGACACTAAAATAGATGCAAATTAAACTATAAACAAAGGCCAGGTGAAGGCAAGTAAGTTTAAAACTAAAATTTGACTTTCAAAAAATATGCTTAATAAAATAAGGAAAAAATGCTCACATCGGTCGAAGAATTGTTTTGTGCACACTGTTACTATAGAAACCCAGAAAAAAGTACTAATCTCTTATAGATAATATAGTAGGAGAAAAAAAGAAGAAGTAATAGCATATTTCAATCACAGAACAGAAGAAAACCATCAACACCAAGGGTTTAGTTGTAGGTATTTAAATTTGGTGTATTTCAGGTTAATGCAATTGATTTTTTCTCGTGTAGAGGCACCCAAAACCCAAAAGAAAATTTGAGTTAAACAGGAGGAAGACAAATAATATGTAATAATTTCTTGAAAAGAAGATAATCAAACTAATTATGATCATACCAAGCCTTTTACATTGCCAGTCAGATAACTTTTTGCTAAGTAAATGTTGTTTCAGCTATTAATCACGCATCAAAAAGTCAAAACAGCTCAAGCTGAAATTAGTACTTGACTAAATTTAAAACATCTTCAGGATCAACCTCCTCACAGACTGCAAACTTAAAGAGAGAAAAGTTAAAAGTGGTAAACAAAAATGGGCATAAATGACGCTTTCAATTTACCAAAGTGCTAATCCACATATTAGAATTTTGCTTAATCCGTTGCTATCTCAAACTACTTTAGAGTTACAAAACTAATTTCACCAATTAGTTCATGTAAGCTGATCCAAGAAAAACGAATACACTCCTTATCAATTCTTCATGATACCTAAAAGTTTGTAAATGTATCATATTCAAGGAAATCTAAGTGACTATAAGTGAGTAAATTACTTAAAACTGAACCAAAATATTAGAAAAATCTGTAGAAATACTATACTTGCAAGGGTAATGATTTAGTCCTCAAAGGTACTTCATTATAAAGAAAGGAGGTCCAATTACACTTCGCATCATTGAAAACACACAAGGCATTGAGGGAAAGAAGTTACAAGCGTTCAACGCATCCAGCAAAGATCAAGAGGGGCGGAAGATCTCAGGGTTCTGCTCTATCCTCCCTCATTTCAAATAAAATTAAAACTTGAAAAATCATACATGTCCGCGAGTGGAGCAGAGCGACGAAGATCACCATTACTTTTTTTTTGTGTTGGGATGGGGCATCTTCAATTGCTCCTCCAATTGATTATTGCATTTAACCCATTGAATCCCCACACCCGTATGAACTATTAATCAAGCAAAAAAAGAAGAAGAAATTAAAAGGAGTTACCTGCAAGGCAGCAACCCTTTGTTAATCAATCCTGCTGCATAAGCCATAAGCCAATGGGAGCAATTTTTTAGGCTGCCGACCTACTATGGCGGCGTGGCACCCTCAAAGAGCAGTGCATCAGGGCGATCAATGGCAACGGTGATCTTGCTCCATACGCAGCTGACCCCGCACCCGACACCTCGCACCACTCCACCCCACGCCATCGGTGATGGACACATAGGAGGCCATCGTCGCATCCGCGTTGACGCTGGGCTCCGCGGCGAGCTTGGCACGGATGCGAGGGTGGTTGTGAGACTTCAATCCTACTCCTAGGCCTGTATCTTATGTTGGTGAAATATGATTTGGTGGAGTCGGCTTGGAATGTAATAGGATAGTTGGTTGAGGCTCTGGTCTAAAAACATTTTGGTCCTGTACAGCTCGCTGGTGTCCTTACTCCTTAGCCTCTTTTGTTCCGGCTTTGCGATCTTTTTCTTTTTCGTTTGGTTAAAATTGTGAACATTTTTATTGACTTCCAATACAAGTCGAGTTAATCTCTTTTAAAAAAATAAAAAAAAAGCATAGTGAAGACTAAAACAACTTATATTTTGAATAAGCGTGACTATTAACAAGGCTAACTATAATCGTTGATCGGATGGTTGTATAACTGTGTGTATCACCCGTACGTACATGTCGTGATATGCTAGGTACCCAAATACGCCCAATGAGGCAGTACTAAGAAGGAAAAAGAAACTTTCTTGCCACTTGGCCAGGGAATCTTCTCTAAAACAATTGCAACCTTGGCTTTTGCGAACAAGTCGTAGGATGGCCTTTGCCTTCTTGGCATTTCATCGCAGTTTCCAAATACACACTGCTTAGAATAGTCTGCCTTCCAGATGCTGGAGCCTTGTGGCAAACGGCACATGTCGAATGCTTTGTGTTGGTCTACGATGACAGGTTCAACTTGATTGATTTTGTTTTTTGAGATTCTTTTTAGATCGGTTCTACGTGATTGCTTGTTATAACTATTAAGAATTCAGGACCCTGCCTGTCGTAGTAAACCAACGGCTAACTAGCAAGAGGGCTAGTATATATAGTTTAGGATGAGAAACTAGGTAACTTTGTGTTAAGAAACAAAAAAACCTACTCCTTTATTTTTTCAAGTTTTGGTTTGGTTTTGATCAACTCCAAATCTGTTTGAAAAATAATATCAACTATCACGGTGTAAAATAAACCTTTGCAGGAAACCATCGTGATTTTAGCTTATATATATGATTGTGGTTTTAACCAACATGGATTCATATTAGTCAAGTGTTCCTGGCATGGACTCCTAACTTTTTCTTTAATCTACTTGATTGCTTGTTCCTATTAGTCAAGTGTTCCTATTAGCGAAGAAGGTGTTTTACACCAATTTTAACCATCAAGGGTTGTGTTTTTAAGAGGATTTTAAAATTAGTCCATTTCCAACAGTTATTTCACTCAAAATGGAGTGTCTATATTCTTCTAATTAAGGAGAAGTCACTTGTCAACTTTAGAGTATGTATTCACAACTTTTATCAATTAAGCTATGTTATGTTTGTGCTTTTTCAACAATATATGAACCAAGATTAAAGATTCAATACACGCTATAAACTCGTAAGAACATGAAATCTAAATCTAAGGATGAAATGCAATCACCGTCCGATCGAACAAAAAACACATCAAAGAATCTTATCAAACGAACACAGTTACAACAAGACGATAACCATTAGCTAGTCCAACTAGTATTATGATACTTATATCTTATGACTAAGTAACTATCACGATTTGATTACTACAAACTATAGCTATTAATCAAGCCTTAGTTTAGATGGTTGTACTCCTACCAATTAGAGATCAAATAACAAGATATATATAGTGATTTTGTTAATCTCTAAATTCTATATATATCTAATTTTTAGTAGATATTATATAACTATGTGTATGATGCCTGTTATAACTATGTTTCTTAAAAAAAACTATATGTAGGATGATTTTTCGTGGATGACATGCAGAACACCGTTCCTTGCAGGAAAAGAGAGGAAACACGGTTGGACTCGACCCCTGTTTGGCTCTTCTTTCTCTGGCCCTTCTCTCCGCTCCCTTCTCCTCCTTCACTTCCCCTCTCTCCCCTCTCCTCCCCGTCACGGGCGAGAGGTCAGGCGGAGTCACAACCACCTGCAGGAGAGCTCCTCCCCGGGAAATAAGGGTCTTCTGGAAGATTATTCCTCCCTCAAGGTTAGATCAGAGCAAGGGCTCCACTTCCTCCCTCCCCCTTCCCCTTCTTGTTCTCCCCCCCCCCCCCCCCCATCTATTACTTCTTTTTCTATACCTTCCCATGACAATTCTTGTAAAGGCTACTGGAGTTTTTCGAGGTCTTATCTCGTATGGTTTGAGAAAAATTCGTTCCCTCGGTGCAGTTGTGTAAAAAGATCGAGTTATTGAGGGAGAAGCCGAGTTTCTGTCAATAAAAAGGAGGCACTTTTTCCACTTCTTTGCGGTTTAGATTTTGATTTGTCTGCAGTTATTGGTGTTAATTTGTTGAGGGTAAAGAATAACTGTCAGTTTCATTCGTTACAGGGTTGTGGCCGTCGAATTGACCTGAAAGATCTCAGTTTTATTCCGAAGGAAGGATTTCTCATCACAAATCCTGATTTGCGTACTGGTGGTGGAAAGTTTCATGTTTACGAGGCGAGGCTGTGAGAAATCCGTGCAGCTCCCATGGATATCGTGAACCCTGATTGGCACATCAGGCGAGAAGGGGAGGTAGCCAGTAGGAGGTGACAGAGCAAGAATAAGAGGTAGAATAGAAATAGGCAACAATGGGAAGGACGAAGGAGAAGGAGAGGAGGGAGCTCTCCATCGGGGAGCCCCTCCTCACCTCCCTCTCCATGGAGAACAGCAGCAGCCACCCCAGCACTCTCCTCTCCATGGACCCAGCCGGATCTGCTGAGTCCTCCGGCGGTGGTGGCGCCAATGGGGTTGGTAGTGGTGGTGACCGGGAACTATTCATCATTCCCCGGCATGAGTCTGCACATCCGGGTCCGCCGGACATCAACCTCCCACTTTCTGCAGACCCCTCCCCACCACCTCCGTCATGGAGCCTCGACCCGTTCGACATACTTGATGTCAATCTTGGCACGCACACTTATGAGTCTGAGGTTGCACTTACACTTCCAAAGTCGACTGGCAATGGTAGTGCTGGAGTCGGTGTCGGTGCGAGGAAGTGTGCTAAGAGAGGGGACAGCATTTGGGGTGCATGGTTCTTCTTCAATCACTACTTCAGGCCTGCACTTGTGGAGAAGCCAAAGGGGAAGGCAACACGAGATGCGTCTGGAAGCATCTCGGGCTTCGACAAGTCTGACCTTCGCCTTGATGTCTTCCTGGTGCAGCATGACATGGAGAACATGTACATGTGGGTTTTCAGGGAGCGGCCTGACAATGCCCTTGGGAAGATGCAGCTCCGGAGCTTCATGAATGGGCATTCCAAGCATGGGGAGCCATCTTTTCCATTCAGTGCTGACAAGGGCTTTGCGAGGTCACACCGCATGCAGCGAAAGCACTACCGCGGGCTGTCCAACCCGCAGTGCCTTCATGGGATTGAGATTGTGAACTCACCAAATTTATCATCAGTTCCTGAGGCTGACTTGAAGAGGTGGGCTGAACTCACAGGCAGGGGACTTAATTTCTCAATACCATCAGAAGCCAGTGACTTTGAATCATGGAGGAGTCTTCCGAGCACTGATTTTGAACTTGACAGGCCACACTTACCATCATCAAAGAGTGTTGCACATGGCTCTCATAATCATAAAAAGGGACTGAATGGTTCAGGTCTC
Source organism: Phragmites australis (assembly GCF_958298935.1). Classification (NCBI taxonomy): domain Eukaryota; kingdom Viridiplantae; phylum Streptophyta; class Magnoliopsida; order Poales; family Poaceae; genus Phragmites; species Phragmites australis. The sequence goes on from NC_084922.1 coordinate 6,648,045, forward strand.
AACTTATCTACTCCACCATCATCAGATGATGGGATGGACCTTTCGCCAAAATATGCCAAACGCCGCAAGGATTTCTTTGGCCATGGTGTAGAGGAGGACTATGTGATGGCAAACAATTCGTGTTCTGATAGAGAGCAAGAGGTTGAAGTCCACCCTGGTGAGCCATCATGGATGCATGAGTTCACTGGTGTGGCAAAACATGCAAGTGGGCCTGTCACTGCTGCCAAGACAATATATGAGGATGATGAAGGATACTTAATCGTGGTGAGCATGCTCTTCTCTGATCCACACAGCGTCAAGGTGTCTTGGAGGAACACGCTGACACACGGCATCGTGAAGATAACATCTGTGAGCACCGCTCGGATGCCCTTCATAAAGAGGCATGAAAGGACATTCAAGTTGACGGACCCTTTCCCTGAGCACTGCCCTCCCGGCGAGTTTGTGAGAGAGATACCTCTGGCTACACGGATTCCTGAAGACGCAAAGATTGAGGCGTATTATGATGAGACAGGAACTGGATTGGAAATCATGGTCCCAAAGCACCGAGTTGGACCAGAGGAGCATGAAGTTCAGGTCTGCATGAGGCCCCCGCACCTTGGTGACAACGATCTTGTGCTATCATAGAACAGGAAAAACAGTTAGCCTTTAGATCTTCCGGTGTCATGCCATGAGATACTGCAATGTAACAGGTCATGCCATGGATCAATGGATCAGTGAAAGCCTTCATCTTTTGCTGCTAGACATTTAGCTGATAAGTTGAACTTCTTTGAACCCCCCCCCCCCCCTCCCCCCTCGTAGTGTTGGTGATTTAGGCAAAAGTTACCTCTATTAATTCCCCTCGTACCTTTACACAAGTACATCACAATTGGTGATCTCCTTGACTATTTGAAAGCTGGCTGGTTAAGATTATGTGTATATTCTGATGATCTGGTTCATAATAATGTTGATAGCTACTTATGATTCAGAGGTTCAGAATTGCGTTGTCGATTTCAACAATTGTTTTTAATCATCGTCGTAACTGTTTTAATTTGTTGTACTATGACCCGCCTCGCTTTCAACAGAAATCGAATCAGAACCTGATGCGGTTGCTTTATTCATGACACTGGTTACTGCATTCATGACTGATACGCTGATATGCGTATTTGTGTCCGACTGAATCCTACTCACATCCTGGTTATTCTGGAACTGAACTACTGATGAGAGAACATTAAACAAATCTCATCCTTTTGGGGTCAGCCTAGCCTGCAAGTTTGTCCATCCTGAATGCTGTGAAAAATTGTGACGCCTGCCTGACCTGGGCTGTACAAAGACCACTACTTCGTCCTGAGGAGCAGGATATTTTCTGGCTTTCATGTGGCCAGCACAGAGTAATGTGCCTTGCCATGGGAGGTTTGTGTAGCCATGGAGAAAGCTACGTCGAATACGGTTGCAGCTGGTCGTTCTCCGTGGCCAGGAGCAGCTGCAGCAGCGAGTGGATGGCCGGGTGGCAGATCAGGAGCCGGGAACAGGTTGGTTTGCGCTTGCAGCCGGTTACTTTTCCACTGCAACTGCCCAAACACCAGATCATGACACCAACTGTTTCTGAGTTGTGACCATGCGATTTCTGAACATCCATGATGATCTAAACCGAGCTGGCATTCCCACCCTGATTTCTGAATAACCATGGAACGGAACCAGATCTCCTGCGTGTGAGGTGTGGCTCCGCGCGCATGCATGTCTGAACTCTGAACCCACGCATCAGAGTTCAGGATGTGAAGTGTAAGCAGCATCCGTTGTGAATGGAGTGTTCTTTGAGCAGAGGGTGGTGGGTGAAGGACAACAAAAGAATCGGAAGAGAAGAGATTCTGAGACGCTGCCGGCGCAAGCCTCGGCATCATCTCTGATTCTGAGCAAGTTCATACAAAATTCCTGCATTATAAACAGAACCTTAATCTCTCTCGTCAAAATTTGGTTGATGCCGCCAGTGAGAGCCACGTCGGACGGCTAATGCTGCTAGAACCTTAGGCCCTGTTTGTACGGGAATTGAATCGCTCACAATGAAGTTCAGACAATTCCTGCATTCTAAACAGAACGACAAAAACAAGTAGGACCAAACTGAGAGTGAGCAGCATAGACAAGAAGCTTGCCTTGATAAAGCACAGCCTAGGAAGCACTCCAATGGCTTGCTTTCCTACCTGGAAAAAGCACTGCGAGCACTGCAAAGGCTTGCTTCTGAACAGCTAGAGACACGTAGATTGGAAAAAGGCCATGTTTTCTTTTTCTCATCACTTTAAGGCTCTATTTGTTTTTATGTGGATTATCATAGTCTAGATATATGGAGAAACTCTTTCTCATCAAATTATGAATTGTGTGATTTCGTAGTATAACGTGGATCGTGAGAATCAGTTTTTAGATTGTGACAATTTGTTTTTGCTTTTGCTTTTGAGACTAGAACCTATAATCACAATTAAAAACAAACACAATCTTAATCTCTCTCGTCAAAATTTTGTTGAGGTTGCCAGTGAGAGCCACGTCGGGCGGTTAATGTTGTTGGAAGGGAATATTAAAAGAGGCAACTAAAGAATGTACGTGCATGATATAGTAGTTTAACATGCATTCTCTATACTCCAATTTGCATCAAGAAATGATAGATAAATCATCAAAATATCATGAGCAATTTTGAATAAAATTTAAGAGCAAGTTACAACACATATAAAAGCAAATCATCAGCCAACGTTTTCTTAGACCACTCTGTTCGATATTTTCTAGTAAAACTAGTACATGGGGGGGGGGGAGTAAAATTGTGCAAAAATCAAATCTGAGAAAAGAAATCGTTGAAAAGTTGGAGAGCAAATTGTTGTCCATCTGCAAACAAATCAATACAATTTGGAAAAGCAAGTTGTTGTGTACGTATGAGCACTTTTTTGTAATTTGAGCAAGTTTTCTAAATTAAAAATCAACGAGCAAAATCGCTAAAAATCTAGAAGTAATTTGTTGCATTTCCCCAAGCACATCTACACAATTCCATAGGCAATCTGGAAATTCAACCCTTCACGCTCGTCGATGAAGCCCCACCGACCAATGCCATGCCTAGCTTGGCTGTACCATCAGGCATGTGCGCTCTCCTCAATTCAATGGCGTGGATCCCAATCTTAGATCACCATGCTCGCCTAGGTCATTCCTGCATTGATCCCTTGCAAAGGATCTCGATTTGGGCAGCTCTCAATCTCATGTTTGGCGACATGGAGCCCACAATCTGCCGTCGTTGAGCTCTCTTAAGTCATCCCCATCTTAACCCCCACTCGAAGGAGCTTGGCCTTGACGAGAGGAGCCGATTCCAAGCGGAGGAGCTCGATCCTGACAGCGAGGAGCTCAGATTTGATGAGAAGAAGAAATCCCCATCTAAGAGAGGTGGAAAAATGTAGGTGTATGGGAGAGAGGGAGAGGACTGAGAGGAGGGCACATGTTGTCGAAGATTTGTTCCCAACAATATGTCCGTAAAATGAACAAGGGGTATCTTTGAGATCAGGGATCAAGCACGAAATAAGACACATGATGTAGACAGGTTCAAATCCCAGGTTGGAGTAATACCCTACGTCGTGTGTTGATGTTGTTATATATTGGTATCTCAAGTACAAGAAATGTGACTAAACCTATTACAATCAAGTAAATTGGATATAGACTAATCTAGGGTTGGAGTCACCAAGTCTCTCAATTGCTAGGGTCTTGTTGTTGCTTGCCTTGAGATGCAATGGATTAGGTTTTCTCCCTTCGGAGATTTGAGTCCCTGCCTTATATGAGACCAAGATTCTACCTTGGTTCTAGCCGTAGTCGATAGGAAGTCCTTCAACTTGTTGGCCAAGGTAAAGCAGATGAATCCGACCTAGATACTAGGTGTACTCGAGTATAAACCGTTCGAGGCCTTCCCAGTATATACCTTCTATATGTCTGGGTGTATCAGGATCCGCAGATTCGGTTCTGCAATATCTAGAGTAGCTGAATATGGGTACAATATACCTTGTTTGAATACGGTGTACTCTTTATACGTATATACCATATAGTTATATATTCAACAGTAGCTCCGTAACTATGCTCAGTATGGAGGATTTCTATAAGTGCCCACTCGAGTACTGTCAAGTCTGAACTTGGTCGAGTAAGGTGAATCAAACTTGTAGTTGAAAGAATCGAGCAGGACATGTCATGTTTCAAGTATCGAGTGGGAACGTAATTGGGTCGAACGTCCTGCCGTTGTTTGCACTCGAGACTCAAAAAGGTTTAAGACTCAACTTATCAACACCTGACTCTGGGTAGAGTTAAAAGATAATTCCAAAATTTGAACCGTTGGGTATAGGAGCATTTAATGTGTGTAGATGGGAATGCAAAGATTCGTACAACGTCATAATCCGTCTTTCTCGCTGATCGAGGAGCCATAGAGATTGGAGTGGTTACCAAACAGACGTTTAGCTTTTGGACTATTTACCTATATAATCCCGAATTGTAGCAATTTTTCCTCGCTCTCGCCATCAGCCTTCTTGCACAAGCTTCCATCTTTCTCTGCCCAAGCCCATGTCGCCACAAAGAAAACTTATATCCATGGATCTCGGTTCCCTTGCGAAGACCACTGCTCCTACATCGCTGGAGAAGAAGTCTGACACAAAGACCGTCGATGCCTCACTCGAGCAGCTGGACGATATGAGGCTCCTGATTGAAGCCTGGACGATTTCATCGATGCAAGAATCAAGGCTAAAGGAGCTTGAAGCTGAAGGAATAGTTCCTCCTCACGCACTAGCAAATTGGAGGCTGGCGTCGGGTGAAGAATTCCCTTCTTGTTAGTTTGACCACGAGGTTGTGATTTTTGAATCATTTTTCCGCTGCGGATTCAATATTCTCCCTTCTAAGTTCCTACTTTCCGTACTCAATTTCTACCAAATTGAGCTTCACCATCTGAATCCGAACTCGATCACTATGTTGAGTATTTTTGTCCACCTGTGCAAAGCTTTTCTTGGTATCGAGCTGAGTCTAAATTTGTTCTAGTATTTTTATCATCTGAAGAGGAACAATAAGAACAAGTGTGTCGGAGGTTGCGGCTTCCAGCTACCAGTTGGAGTGAAGAATTCCTATATCCTAGTTATGTTGATCTCCTCCTGGTAGAAACATTGAAAAAAAATATTGGTTTTATGTTTCCAACCCCGACCCAATCCATTTCCCCTTAGTGCATAAGGGTCTCCTCCCCCAATCAAGTCCGTCTTGGTCGAAGAAGCACCACAAGTCTGACCATACTATCTACTATGTCAATAAGATTAGCGTGCTAAGGCAGAGTGGTTTAACCGGGTGGCATGTGGCTAAACACTTCATCAGTCGAAGGTTGAGCCCCTTGAAAGCGCATGATCTCTTTGCCTGGGAGTACACTGGAGATAAAGATAACTCCAAGGATACAATCGGATGTAAGATTTAGTTAGTATTTTGCTGCTTTTGTTGTCTCAGTCGAGCCCTTTCGAGTGAGTTTTTCTTTCATTTCATAGCCTTATCTCTGCAGGACACAACTGCTCGATTGAACAAGCTCTTCTTTGAAGAAGCGCGAGAATGCTCTATTCAGCCATACTCCCTCGCAAATCCTCGACCTCATGTGGGAATTTCACTAACTAAGGAAGTAGCGCTGATTAGTGCTTTCTCATCCTGATTTGACTTTTTGATTCCAAGTCTTAGTCTTTCATCAAGAGCACATCCTCACGATTGAGGTCCTTGATTTTGATGACACTTCCTCTTCTGGCCCAGCGACAAGGGGAAAACACCAGTCGATCGAGGGGTCGAAGGGTCTCTTCGATCTAAGATATCGTCTTCGCTATATGATCTGGTGCCCCTCAAGTGCACACGGAGAAGAAACTAACTAGTACTGACATCGAGTTGTCAGGTGATTTTTTAGCTACTACTCTAGCTATCAAGCACCTGCACACTGACACTTGGTCTATACTGGTGGCCTTTTGTCGGTGAATCAGGAACCAGGGGTCCCCGAATCCCGAGGCCGGGCCAGCAATCTGCCACGTGGCGCCTTCCCACGGAGTTCACCTCCGCGAGGTACGAAAAAACTAAGTTCCGGGAGGGGGTGCTCAGGGCCATGAACAGTGGTCCCCGAGTACCCGAGCTCCCCGATGATCTGCGAAGACCAAGTGCCGAGAAGAGAGTGCTCGGGGTCATGAACAGTGGCCCCCGAGCACCCAAGTACCTCGAGGACCCAAGAAAGGTAGTTCCGGGAGAGAGTGCTCAGGGCTGCGAACAGCGGCCCCCAAGCACTCGGTTCCCAAAGGATCCGAGCAGTCAATTCCGGGAGAGAGTGCTTGGGGCTGTGGACAGTTGCTCCCCGAGCACTCGGTTCCCCGAGGGCCAAGAGAGGGCGTTTCCGGGAGAGAGTACTCGGGGGTATGAACAGTGACCCCCGAGCACTCGGTTCCCCGACGGCCCAAGAAGTCCTTCGTCGGTAGCCCCCACAGGGGTCCAGCGGTGAGGTGTCAGTCAGTGAAAGGCCCGATGCCGCATTTAAGAGGGCGCGTGGCCTGTCACCTCCAACTGCTCCTGCCACGCTCGGTGTCAGTCCCTGCCACATCCTGGTATGAGGGCGTGGGGACATTTAATGCACGGGTCCCATCCCGCGTCATCCGGCGCGCCTCGAGATAGCCTCGTAAGGCCCAAGGTGCCTTGCCTGCCACCCTGCTATGTTAGGCGAACAAGACCGGGCGGGCACGCCAGGCTGCTCTATCGCTGCTCGGTGGGCCCTCTCCACAGGCGCCCGTTGCCAACGCCATCATGACGGCGAAGACAGGGCGGAGGGCACATTTTCAACCCCCCGTCACTTCGCGCAGCAGCCCATAATGACCGCTTTTCCATTTATGGCGCCTTGGAACTCGTGCCCTCCCTTTCGGGGCACGCTACCGCCGACAGGTATTTAAGAGAGCCGGCGGGCACGAACAAGAGAGAGGATTTTTTTTAAGGCTATCAGAGGCTCAGATACACACTCTCAGAGATTGAGGAACTCTGGAACACAGACTCTCAAGAACACTCAGTACAAGCACAGAAGCTGAGACCACCGAAAAACAAGGAGCCCGAAGCTCTAGGATAGACAAACATTCTTGTAACCAGCAACATTCCTGAGAGACATTCTCAGGGCATTTATAGCATCCACACAGGAGTAGGGTATTACGCTCAGTGCAGCCCGAACCTGTCTAAAAATCCCTCCAGTGCATTTTACTGCATTCTACATTAGATCATTCCATCCCACTTACCATTGCATTTACACCCATTTATTTCTCTCGCAAACATATTTAGAATCATCCCCCCAGCCGAATCTCAAAAAGGGGTCCCTCCGGATCCCTGCAACAGGAGTTCACCCTCCGACACCTTTCTACATGAGACAGCCAGAGCCACTCCTCTATCGCATCCTCGTGTAACCGACACGTCTAATGACTCGGTAAGAAAGGTAACCTTTATTGAGTTGCCTCCTTACATTGGTCATTCTTCTGAGCATTGGTTCGGTGAGTCCAGAATGATAATGAATCATTATGGGTTGGTTTCTTGCAAGCAATGATGGCTTTGGATTCATCTGACCCCCAGATGGCCCCTTCAACACAACTGATATCAGCTACCGATATGATGAAGAAGAAAGTTACCATCAAAAGGCAGAAGTCAAACATCAATTCGCGCATTCCGGTTGCCCAAAGGTATGACTTGAATACTTATCTTGGCATGCGGCCTTTCCTTCCCTTCCTCACCCTGCTAATTGCAAACCGTCCTCCCCGGAGAAACCAAAAGAGCAGGCGATGAGCAATTCAACCTGCCAATTTCAACCTCCTCAGCAATGTTGTCTCTGCCTCCTCGAGTGAAGGAACCCATAGACGCACCTGAAGCAAACCTACAAGCCAACAAAGCTGAGATCCCGGCATTGACTCCAACTGATGATCTTTAGACGAAGATAGAGGATCTCTTCAAGGCTACAGGTATCAAGACTGCAGCTGCCAAGGCTTGACTGCAGCTGCCAAGGCAACTGACTGATTTCTATTTGATTTTATAGTCCTCGAATCCTTCTTAAGCAAAAAAGAAGCTCTCCTTACTGACACGATGAAAACCATCGATGAACTCCAAATATCAGGAAAAGCTCAGGGTCAATCTGAAAGCTGCAAGAACCGAACGAAAGGCCCTAACTGCCAAACGAGACAACATGGCTACTAAATGGATCACCATTGCCGCTAAGCGGGACACCATGGCTACTGAGCAGGACGTTGCGGTTACAACACTTCAAGAGAAGATCAAATCCTCGACCACATGAACCGATCAGCCTCCATAAGCACCAAGACGATGCTTGGTCTCCTCAAGGTCTAAACCCTGACCTCAACGCGGCAGTAGTGATAGAGAGGTTCAAATGCTCAACAAAGGAGGCAGTAAATATTATGCAAAGTGTTGAGACTCTAATCCCTTCCTTCATCGAGTCCTTAGGGCTCAGCTTGACTGATGACGAAAGTGAGGGTAGTCCTTCTATCGGAGGGTTAACTCCTGTCGCAGGGATCCTGAGGGACCCCTTTTTAGAGATTCGGCCGGGGGGATGATCCTGAATATGTTTGCCGGAGAAATAAATGGGTATAAATGTGATGACTGGCGGGGTTGAATGATCTAGTGCGGAACGAAGTAAATGCACTGGGGTTTAGACAGGTTCGGGCCGCACGGAGGCGTAACACCCTACTCCTGTATGGATACTGTAAATGCTCTGAGAATGTCCCTCAAGGATGTTGCTGGTTACAAGAATGTTTGTCTATCCTAGAGTCTGGGGCTCCTTGTTGTTCGGTCTGTGTGTATCTGTTGGCTTTGGGTGCTCTTTGGCTTCTCGATCTTCTCTTCTCTTCTCTACTCACTTCCTCTGGGATTTTCCCACTTCCGAGAGATTGTCTAACTTGTCCAGCTTGTCTTTGTCCGTGCTGCCGGCTGCTTTAAATACCTGCCGGCAGTAGCATGTCCCGAACAGGAGGGCACGAGTTCCAAGGTACCATAAATAGAAATGGCGTCATCATAGCCTCTGTGCGAAGTGACCGGGGGTGGAAAATGCGCCCCGCGCCCGGTCATCCGTCACCATAAATGCACTGCCAACGGGCGCTAGGGAGAGGGCCCACCGGGCAGCCGCAGAGCGGCCCAGCGTGCCCGCCCTGTCTTGTTCTCCTGCCACAGCAGCGCGACAGACGGAACGCCTCGGCCCTCACGACGTTATCTCGAGACGTGCCGGATGGCATGGGATGGGACCCGTGCATTTAATATCCCCACACCCTTCTGCCAGAATGTGGCAGGAACTGACACCGAGCGTGGCGGGAGCAGTTGGAGGTGACAGGCCACGCGCGCTCTTAAATGCGGCCTCGGGCCTTTGATTGGCTGACACCTCATCAGTGGGCCCCTGTGGGGGCCACTGTCAGGGGGCTTCCTGGGTCGTCGGGGAACCGAGTGCTCGGGGGTCACTGTTCACCTCCCCGAGCACTCTCTCCCGAGAATGCCCTTTCTTGTCCTCGGGGAACCGAGTGCTCGGGGGTTACTGTTCACCTCCCCGAGCACTCTCTCCCGGGCATGCTTGTACTGATCCTCGGGGGACCGAGTGCTTGGGGGCCGCTGCACACAGCCCCGAGCACTCTCTCCCAGAACTTCCTTCAGTGAGTCCTCGGGATACTTGGGTGCCCAAAGGGCCACCGCTCGCGGCCCCGGGCACACGTCTCTCGGTACTTAGCTTTCCTGGTCGTCGGGAGACTCGGGTGCTCGGGGGTCACCGTATACCTCCCCGAGCACTCTCTTCCCGGCACTTAGACTTCGCAGATCATCGGGGAACCTGGGTACTCGGGGACCACTCACCGTGGCCCCGAGCGCCCTCTCCTGGGACTTAATCTTTTTTGCCTTGCGGAGGCAACCCCGCGGCATGGCACCACGTGGCGGATTGCTGGCCTGGCCTCGGGATTCGGGGACCCCCGGTTCCTGATTCACCGACACCTTCCGATTAATCTTGACTCAAAACATTTGAATCTTGATCAACGGTTTTGGGATGTCTATAAACATTACTGTTCTTTTACTTGTCCAATATGCTCTGCCACTATTCCCTTATCGATGAAATAATGTTAGCATAAGTAGTCGCAAAACTGATTAGTACATGCTATGACCATCCCAAAACTTGTTGACTGAAAATTTGTTGATGCATGAAAAACTCAACTAGACATATGATTAGAAGTATTGGCCATTGAGTAATCACTTAAGCAACCATAATAATAAGTAAAGGACTAGTACAAAACTAGAAAAAGAAGCAACATGACAATTTTTGCAAACTTTTACCGACTTGCGTATTTAACCAGCATATGAACATGAACTCTATAGAGAGCACATATAGGATCGACTAGAACTTTGGAATCTTGTAGGCCATTATGCGTGAGATGTCTGACAATCTCTTGTGTCGTTATAACTTATGAGGTATAGTTGTCCATCATCAAGCCAACACATGTCTCTGTTGGTCTTATTCAATGTGGTTGATGAGAAGCGAAATAATTTTTTTGCAAAAAGTATGTATTTAAGAAACTTATGAAATATGGTTACTATGTAGCCCCTGACTCTCTGGTCGAGAAGAAGATTTCTCGATTGGAGAGTAAGAAAGAACATACATGTACCAACGAAAATGCGCGATGTAGCCCTCGGACTTTCTACTTGATGAATGAACCAAATGAATAAAGTTGTAGCATCGAAGGTATACGATGTAGCCCTTGATTCTCTGTTTGATGTGATAATCAAGATAAAGAATTGAGATGTAGCATCAGAGAGATACTCGAGGTGACCCCTGACTCATTGCTCAATGATTGAATCGAGTGGAAAGTGGAGCATAAGCACTCATATTATGAAATGTAAACTCCGGCTCCTGGATTGATGTGATAATCAAAACAAAGAGTGAAGCATAAGCATTGAAAATATATGATATAGCCCCCAACTCTCTACTCAATGACTGGATCAAGTGAAGAGTAGAGCATGAGCATCAAAAAATGCATGACGTAGCCCCTGACTCCCTGTTTGATGTGATAATCAAGACAAAAGAGTAGAGCGTAAGCATCAATATATTACACTCGACCACATGCTCGAAGGCGCTAGCCCCTAGGAATATAGTGGTATTTATGTCATAGTGATTGAGTGAACTTGAACTGCCATGTAGGTGAATATTAAAAATCCACTCCCGCTCGTGCTCGTTTTCACTGTAACCCTCAATTTGACGTTTCATAATGACACAACATCCCTCTGCGCCGGGATTGGACACACTATAATGTCTCGGCGACATCTTGACTTCTGCCTAGCGCGTCAGTCTATGAACGCCACGTGATCGAGGCGTCCTCGAAAACGCAACTAGCGCTATCGTATCTTGACAGTCCCGTCTCTACAGTGCGACCTGTTCCCATGACTATAAATAGGAGGGATGTGAGGCCATTTGTTCTTCACCCCGTTTCCTTCCATTTGCTCCTATGCATTGCTTGGTATAGCTCGTAGATCATAAGACCATGGACTCCACTCCACCATCATCTCCCAAACAAAGCTAAGAAATCGAAGACGAAAAACCTTCCTCCCTATAGCCTCTCACCGCGGTTCCATCGGGAACCATCATCATCTCCTTTGATGAGGAAAAGTCAAGTGAGGAGTCTGAGGGAGAAAGGGATGGAGATGGGTCTGAAGAAGGTGGTGATCTTGACAAGATCATCAACCAGGCCATCGATGAGGTCTTTGGCGATGGAGCCCCTGAGTCCCCATCGATGAAGAAAGCACGATCGTCTTTTTCATTGACAACCACCATATCACCTCCACGGTCTATGGATGGTCCTTTGGCATCACCGGCACCAGTCAGCAGCTCCAGTATGGGTAGGGTCTTCACCTCGGCCACTCTCCCTGGCCCTTATACTAGACGACAACCGATGCCTAAGGCAATCAGCTGCCACCCCTAGGAGGAGCAAAAGAGATTCTTCAACTCGTTCGAGGGAAAGTAGGTCCTTCACTGTTTGCAAGAGCTAGGTGAGATAGAGTCAAATAATTAATCTAATCAAATGTAATCGTCTTATCTTTGATTTACCTTGTCTATAAATGAAACTATCCGGGTTGGTCGATATACCATGAGTTCTCGATTACCTCATCGTTTGGAGTAGATAGTCGTATTGATCCAAGTCGAGTAACTTCGACTGCCATATAGGGCCCTTCTCACTTAGGTGATAACTTATGGCGTTAGGCCTGTTTCTGCACCTTTCATAGAACAAGGTCCTCAACAGTGAGTTTTCTGGGCTGATTTTTTTTTACTATGATATCTACGCAACGTCTGCTGATACTTAGCCGCTCGTATGGATGCTCGATTACGATACTCTTCGAGTAAATTGATATCGTCCACTTGTAATTGCTCATGCCCCTCTTCCGAGTAACTTTCCATTCGAGATGATCCATACTTTAACTCGGTCAGGAGCATTGCATCTGCTCATAGACTACCACGTGGATCCTCAGGGATCTCCCCACCATTGCGTTTGGATCTACCACGTTCAGGTCAATGGGTTCAGCTCTGACTCCTCCGATGATAAACATGAATCGATCTATTCTGCTGTTCTGGCTATCGATGGAGTTGTTGTTACCACTTATGTGATTTTCGTTGTCGCTGTTAGTGTCCATGAATTGAAGAACATTGGGCTCCTAGGGATCCCAGTCGTGACGTCCTGCCTCGTGGTATGTGCCAATGGACTAGATTCGATGATACCGGTGTGGGTCAGTCCACCTTGAGCATCCCAGCGGTAAGCCACAGTTTCGAAGATGATATTAGACTCGACAGGAGGCGACGTGAAGATGATTGACGTCGACTCAAAGTGGTCGTAAAAGCCGTCGTCAGAGAATCCAACTCGAGCGTGTACTCGAGACATGATTGATCCTAAAAAGCAGATGAAGGCCCTTGCTTGGTGCGCCAACTGTCGAAGATTTGTTCTCAACAATTTATCCGTAAATTGAACAAGGGGTACCTTTGAGATTAGGGATCAAGCACAAAATAAGATACACGATGTGATAGATTCGGGCTCATAGTTGGAGTAATACCCTACGTCATATGTTGATGTTGTTGTATATTGGTATCTTAAGTACAAGAAATGTAACTAAACCTATTACAATCAAGTAAATTTGATCTAGACTAATTTAGGATTAGAGTTGCCGAGTCTCTCAATTGCTAGGGTCTTGGTGTCGCTTGCCACGAGATACGCTGGATTAGGTTTTCTCCCTTCGGGGATTTGAGTCCCAACCTTATATGGGGCTGAGATGCTATCTTGGTTTTAGCTGTAGTCAATAGGGAGTCCTTCAACTTGTCGACCAAGGCAAAATAGATAAATCCGATCTGGATACTAGTCGTACTCGAGTCGGGTAACCGTTCCAGAACTTCCTAGTATATGCCTTCTAGATGTCCAGGTGTATCCTGATCCACAGATTCGGTTCCGCAATATCTAAAGTAACTGAATACATGTACAATATACCTTATCCGAATACAATGTACTCATTATACGTAAATACCCTATAGTTGTATATTTGACACATGTGGAGGGATCTGCCGTTGGGAAGAGGTTGCGACGGTGATGGATGGGAGGGAGTGTTGCCGTCGACGAGAATCAAGTGAGCATGCCACTATGCGAGAGCGTGTGTGCGCGTGACATGCGAGACTCTATGGAGGCGAGTGTGGTGTAGTGGGACTCATGGATGATGCTGGTGTTCACATACATCTGTTGTTGTCTGGTGAAACGACGTGCGAGCTACATGATTAACGCCCGAACGGTCGTAATTTAGTCTTTACCATATAAAAATCTGTAAAAAGTTGCACTTGTTAAGACTATAATAAAAGTAGACGTAGGTGGATAAATGAAAAATCCTTGACTACTTTTCTTTTACAATTTTCCAGAAAAACAAAGCTGTAGTGAACGAAGAATTTTCTCTTTTATTTCTCCTTATATAAGTTGTTACTTAAACTCAAATTTGATAAGATAATAGCCTGCTCTATATTATTATATTTTTATCAGATTTTTTAATGACTCCTAATATGAAATTTTAGTTGATTAGTTTCACAAATCAGTTTGTGTGATAGTCCTAGTGCAGAGACACAGAGGGCGCTGAGCAGCAGGACACTGGATTTTTAATAATATTAATTTAATAGGAAATTGCAAAAATAATATGTATTTTCAAAAATTGTAAAATAGAATCATGTCAGCCATTGGCCAGTCGACAGTGGTTAGACATAGATGTAGAGCATATCACGAATAAAGCAACGTCGGCAAATCAATGGCCGACGGGTGCCTGTCGGCAGTACTATTTTTACTATTTTCTAAAAATACATATTATTTTTTAATTTTGTATTAAATTGAAAATCAGTACGGAGTAGTTCTGGTGCGCCGTATGAATCCACGAGCACCGAAGCGGATAAAGCGTCCCCCACCTCCTCTCCTCCAACGAGCGCCTCCTCCTCCTCCTCCTCTCTTCCACTCCCTCCCCTCCACCATCGCCTCCTCTACTCCGCCGCGCGCTCCCTCGCCGTGCATGAAACCCTAACCCCACCTAAACCCTCGCCGAACCTCCCCCCCCCACCCCCTCCGCGATGGCCAAGTCGCTCCTCTCCTCCTCCCTCCTCCCCTCGCTGCCCCGCGTCGCGGGCGCCGCGAGGCTGCCGCTTCTCCCGTCGCTGCGCTCCCTCCGCCGCCGACGCGCCGGGGCGTGCAGGGTGAGGGCGAGCCTGCACGGGCTCGAGTCGGTCGGGGGACTCCAGGCCGCGCTGGAGCGCGCCGAGGCGGCGCTCTTCACGCTCGCGGACGCCGCGGTCGTCGCGGTCGACGCGGCCGCGGGGGCAGGAGGAGGGGATGCCGAGCAGGCGGCCGCGGCGGTTCAGAAGAACGGGGGGTGGTTCGGGTTCATCTCCGAGGCGCTGGAGGTCGTTCTCAAGGTAATGATTGCTTAAAAATGGTGGTCCTGTACTTAGTAGTTTGACAATTGATTGATACTAATTTTTGTGGAATTAAGTGCGGAATTATGAGTTATGGATGTTCCTGGGGAGTCGAGGGGTGGGGACTAGGGTGCATGCACTGTTCGTGCTTCCATGCTCTGGTTTCTGGGACTAGCAACATCATTGAGCATTAGGAAAGACTGGTTTGGTTGGTCCTGTACGAGCTCGTAATCTTGCTAATGGCTACTTCGTGATGGAAATGTTTGTTCTGGGAGCCTGTGTAACTCCACATTTTTGTTATGCACTTTGCTTTCGAGGTTTAACGGAAATGATAGAAATGCGGAGTTATAGGATGTTATTTCGCTGGTTAGGACTTAGGAACATAGTAGTGAACTGCTTTCAAATGCTGATGCTATGGGGACCTCGCCACGCAGGTGCTAAAAGATGGTCTGTCAACAGTTCATGTGCCTTACTCATACGGATTTGCGATCATTCTGCTCACCATCATAGTGAAGGCTGCGACTTTGCCTCTAACAAAAAAGCAGGTGAATGTTCTTGCCTTATTGGAGTTGAACTGATGAGCATTGTTCCATCTCTGGTTACTGATCATGAATTTGGTGGATTGATATATGTGTTGCTTATCTATTTTTAGGTCGAATCAACTCTGGCGATGCAGAATTTACAGCCACAGATCAAGGCAATCCAGCAGAGATATGCAGGCAATCAGGTTTGTGTTGGTTGTCAGAAACTTCGATCATGGATGTCATGATAGAATCATGCTCCCTACAATTAGCTTATTTTTTGCTTATCTTTTTCAAACACGTTTCTTTGTGTATTCTGATCACCTGCTTCTACACCATTCTTATTAGGAAAGGATACAGCTAGAGACTGCTCGGCTATATAGGCAAGCTGGAGTCAACCCGTTAGCAGGTTGCTTTCATTTCCCCTTCTAAACCAAGTTACATTGACAGTAAAATGATTCATTCAGTCCTTTGGATTTTATTTTGTGCTTGATTCCTGAAAGAAAATTATTTCATGTCGCTTGACCATATATTTCTTTTCTATGATAGAATCCATCCCTGCCTTGGAAAGCCATTTAGCTTTCTACTGCAATTGCCTTTTATAACGTAGTTTCATGATCTTATGGTTTCTCTGCCAGGATGTTTTCCAACTTTGGCAACAATACCTGTCTGGATTGGTCTTTACCAGGCCCTTTCGAATGTGGCAAATGAGGTAAGCTAAGTCCAACTGGTTGCTTGATGTTTGCTTGATTAAGAGGCTTTTGGACTGAGTGGCTTCTTTGACATGAAGGGATTGTTGACAGAAGGATTTTTCTGGATTCCTTCATTGGGAGGCCCAACAACGATTGCTGCTCGGCAAAGTGGTGCTGGCATTTCTTGGCTCTTCCCTTTTGTGGTATTGAAATTGATCTCTTACTAACATACAGATCAGTTATTCTGGTATTGGTTCTTGGAAAAAGATTGGTCTATGCACTAGTAGCAATATGTTGTTGCAACAATTTGGAGTGTTGGACCAGCGAATGTTTCTCATAGCCAATTAAGCAGCACATTCGAACTCAAGCAACAGAATCTTTGTCATGTGCAGAATTTAAATTTTCTTACCTGTTTAGCCCCATGGTTTAAATAGTTGGTCACGCTACAAATCTACTTTGTTTAAATGATGCGGCATGACATGTTCTTGATTTATTATTCTTGCAGATATATGGCAACACGTTGGTCTATATGCTTGCATGATTGAGCTAAGCTAAAAGGATATAATTTGTACTGACATTTTAAATGAATTGTACAGGATGGTCATCCTCCATTAGGCTGGCATGACACGATAGCTTATCTCGTGTTGCCTGTACTACTTGTTGCTTCTCAGTACGTCTCTATGGAGATCATGAAGCCACCACAGGTGAATGCTTTTTGTGTACACTTTCACCAGTTATTATGCCATTATACACTATCATGGTTTAACTTTAGTCCTGTTGTGTTCTACAGAGCGATGACCCATCACAGAAAAACACACTGCTCGTTTTGAAATTTCTTCCGTTTATGATTGGATATTTCTCTTTGTCAGTGCCATCGGGATTGTCCATTTATTGGTATGTGTATCTGTTATTGGTTCTATTAGGAGGTGCACTCAGATATGTTTCAAGCTATAGTGCTAGATGCCTCATAGAAGATCGTATTATTCCCTCTATGTGCACTGAACTATTACATTCAATCAGATCCAAATTATCACTGTGTATTGACTTCATGGTTTGCCATTAGGTTTACGAACAATGTCCTCAGCACAGCCCAGCAGGTGTGGTTACGGAAAATGGGAGGAGCAAAGCCTGTAGTCAGTGAGGGAGGTAGTGGAATAATTACAGCAGGACGAGCAAAACGCTCCAATGCTCAACCATCTGGTGAAAGGTACCTTTGAACTTCATTTGTTATTTAACACTGTTACTTTGATTTTAACATTTACATACATCTCAACCAGGTTTAGGCAGCTAAAAGAAGAAGAGAACAGGAGAAAATTCAACAAAGTGCTTGCTTCAGGAGATTCAGTTTCAGCATCGTCTATATCAGAGGATGAAGACTTGGATGATGAGACCACAGAAGAGGTACTCTTGCCCTTTTTCCCTTTCCTTATCTTTCTTTAGTAGAGCATTTTAAGGCTACTTATCGTAGAAAATCCTCCTACCCCCAACAGCCCCTGAGAATATGAAATTCATCTTGTGTTACCGATGTAAACCTGACAACAGGGAGGGCCTGTAGAGGATGCATCCAATGCTGGTAGCAACAAGAAACTTCCAAGTTACTCTGGGAAGAAGGGCAAAAGATCGAAAAGGAAGCGCATGGTGCAGTAATGTGGCAGAGCCAAATTGGATTCATTTTTGTCACAACTGGTAAGTGTAAGTGGCCTTAAGGTACCTCTTCATAATGAAGCATGTCGCATGTCCTTATTCTGTTGTCCATGCTTTTAAAAATGAGAAAAATAGATGACTAGTGACCAGGGTTAAACTTTCCGCTTTTGCAAATTTCCCAGTAACCAGGCGCGGGCGGTTGCTGGTCCTATACCTATCCGTTTTTCTTATTCTTCAAATTATACCTCCAAACAACATATCTCATTTAGTAGTTGCCACTTCCCAGTGATATAAAACAACCAACAATTGGACTTTTTTTTTCTGAGCTAGAAACAGAAACAAGCCTGTTTTCACCAGTTTTTTCTACAAATGGTGTACAAAATATAATTGTTTGTAATTGCAGGTTAATTTAGTTGACCAATTCAATGCCACAATTGATCTCGGAGACAATTTTGATGGTCGCTTAGAGGCCTACGCTTCAAGTGCAGACAAATAGATAATTTCTGGGGTCACAGGTAATTTGGGTAAATTGTGAGATGAAGTAGTTCAGTACATGCTATAATATAGGTTTGAGAGGGTAATCGACAGGGGCCAGGGCTTGAGTATATGTGTAAGCAGAGGAGATGATCTTTAGAAGTAGAAAAAAATACTCTCGCGTTATTCTGTAAGTTGGGTTCCAAAATTGGGCAGCAACTGGATCATCCAGAATCCAGACTACTGATATGCATTCCTTTTTCGCTCTTGTAAACGGATAAAATTGTTTCAGGGGTACATTGCGCAGGCTGACAACCATCCTCATACGAAGGAGTTTGATTCAACTTGTCATTGTGTTGTCAGAATTGTAAAGTAATGAACTTGTGCTAATAATCTCTGGGCCCGGTAGAGTAAAGTGG
The DNA here is from genome assembly GCF_958298935.1 of Phragmites australis. Classification (NCBI taxonomy): domain Eukaryota; kingdom Viridiplantae; phylum Streptophyta; class Magnoliopsida; order Poales; family Poaceae; genus Phragmites; species Phragmites australis. The sequence continues at coordinate 6,666,757 of NC_084922.1, forward strand.
TAAATTTGTGTTGATTCCTGATTGTGCACTAGCAACAGCAGTATGTACTTGGTTCTTTGAGATATGACGCCCTACTTTTCTGTAATGGGAAGACTGGGAGTTTGGTTTGGTTTGGTTGGAGGGACCCAACATTTGGTATGCTCAACTGCAGCTGTCGAATCTGTTGGCCACAACTATAGAATTATTGGTTCCTGGAAAATTTGCACTAGTAGTACCACTTTGTAATGGGTGATGACGAGGTTGTTGCGCAACAACTGGAGCATCAAATTCCTCATCTTTATATTTTTCTTTAGGACTTGTTTTAGACATTGTGTTGAATGAGGATCTGTGACATTCGGCTCAATTTAGATAGAGCCTATGAGTTTATGTGTTTAGTATCATCTTGCTCGTTGAGTAAGAGTGAAACCAACTTCAACCGGCTCTCTATCATCCTCTCTATCTTATTTTCTAGCAAAAGCGGGAGAAAAATAGTTTCAACCAGCTCCCTATCAACTTTTCTATTTTTTGGGGCTCGCTGCTTTACCCTTTCTCGTTGGCCAAATGTAGTGAGCTCATCCTGCTCGATATCATATTTTTTGTTGGGCATGGAAGTTGATTCCCGCTATCGATTTGCACTCGAGTCGTGCGGAGAGGGAGCTTGGGTGGTGCCTGATTTGAGCTCGAGCGGTGGCTTGAGTAAGGCGGCGATAGGGTTGAGCTTGAGCATCGGTTTGGAGGAAGGCGATGGTGGGGAAGGCGCGGTGGAGGGCGGTGAGAAGGAGGCCCCAGGGCAAGCGGTGGAGGGCGGTGAGGGGGCCCCCAGGGCGAGCAATGGAGGGCGGCGCACTTGAGGTCCCCACGCTGTCGTCGCTTAGAGGGGGCGATAAGGAGGGAGATGGGTGGGGGATGTAACTAGGGCGGCACCGGCGCTAGCAAGGAGGGAGATGGGTAGGGAGGAGGTCGGCTCCTTGAGGGGGAGGGGGATGGGAGAGCTCGGTGAGCTGCTACGCTGCTGCTATGCTATGGAGTAGAGGGGGAAATGAGGGGGGGGGGGAGAGAGCGCCGCTGCTGCTCTTGCGTAGGTGAGGAGATGAGAGGGAGAGAGAGCACGAGAGGGCTAATAGGTGGAACCGTGATGAAATGGTGTATAGGGAGCTAAATTTAGAAAATCGGTTGAAATGCGTTGATAAATAAGGAGTGAAATCTAAATAGACAACTCTTTGTATAGCAGAATAGGGAGCTAAATTTGAGAGATCCATTAGAGATGCTCTTATAAGATCACTAGAGTTCATGTCATCAATCCCGGATTAATCCTTTCACGCGAAGCGAGGATAAAAGCGTAAGCGGGCTGGTGTGAGTGTGTGGTCCACTTAATGTGTGAGTGGGTTTAAGTTGGTTTTGACTCTGGACCGTTACAAATGGTATAAGAGTTGACTCTCGCTGTTACACGGGCACATGCGGGCTAGGAGTGCAGCATATGACGCATAGTGCGTGTTGGGCCATGAGAGGTCACATAACATGGTATATGTGCCGGTACTGGACGCACGGACGTGTGCTAAGAGGAAATATTTCTAGTTATTTGTCTAGTTATGGGTATGTTTGTCAGATGAGGATGTCAGGCCCTAGGAGGTTGACATTGTTGGTAATATGCCCTAGAGGCGATTGAGTTTGCGGATTGGATCTGCTAATAGGCTTTAATGTTGATTAAAGGACCATTAGGGTTTAGAGTCGTAATGGGCTTTAATGTTGATTAAAGGCCCATTAGCGTGCTCTATATAAGAATAGGCAGGGGCCAAGGCGCATTGAGTTTTTTCAGAAAAACAGATCTTGCCACCAAAAACCCTGGCCGCCTCCTATTCCCGAACTCCCTTCGAAACCCTAGCCGGGCGCGCGGTGCTAGCACACCGGCGCACGGCGATTCCATCCTTGTACGTGTGGATACCGTAGAGGCGCTGCTACTATTGCGGTGCTGATCTGCTCGAGACGTGCTCGGGACGAAGTTGACGATCGACTACTTTACGCGCACGACGTTGGATTGGTCTGCTTCAACTCTTCTTCCGCTGCACTGCTCGTCAAGTGGTAACGATTCATGATCCCCTACTCGCATGGCTTCCTGGTTGAATGCGGTAGAGAAAATTTATTTTGTGCTAGCGTAGCCTACCCGCAACCCTTCAGACATCAGGCTCAATTTGTATAGAACTAATGAGTGCACATGTTTAATATCATCTTGCTAGTTAAGTAAGAGTCAAACTAACTTATAAGATCACTAGAGTCTATACCATCAACCTTGAGTTAACCCTTTTATGCAAAGTGAGGATGAAAGTGTAAGACCATCTTTAACAGATACTCTAAAAATTCATCCCCTATAACACTATTACAACATCCTCTAACACTATTACAATACTCTTTATTTTTTCTATCTTCAACAGCTACCCTATTTTCTACATTCTACTACTCTTCTCCTCCCTTTAGACCCACAATCAACCTCTGTGAACAGTCTTGTGGTTGCTATAATGTTTCGGCAAATTTGGAGTATCAGATTTTCTCTCCTCAACATTATAGCACTGGATACAGACTAGGTTAGAGAGAAAATTCGAGTGCTACAGTATTTTGGGGTACTGTAACACTGGATATAAACTCTGTTGAAGATGGCCTAAGTAAGTTGGTGTGATTATGTGGTTCATTCAACGTGTGAGTAGATTTAAGCCGGTTTGTACTCTTGGCTGTTACAGGGTCTTTGATTTCAGTTTCACACATGTTGATCCATTATTTCAAAGTTTATCACTAATAACCTGCAGCAAATTCGGAGCTTCGTTTGTACTCCAGGAACCAATACTCAGTACTAGTACATATCGAAGACCCTGAAATTCGTCTCCAGACTTGAATGGCGTATCCGTGTACGTGTTAAGTTGTGCACTTGTCATAGCTCGTAAGCAGCAAGTACTTCAGATCAACTACACATGCATCTAGACGGTTTTGCTGCCGTATACAAAAATCCCAGCAATGTATTTGTCCCCTCTACCAGTTCGCATAGACGGTGACGCATGCAATGAGGTACAATACCTTCCATTCTTATGACAATTACATACCGGACTCGCTCGTAAGACTTGCACCTTTTTCTGGTATGTTTCTTGTGTTCACTTGTTTGTCCCAGGTGACTGATTCCGGATATCCTGATGTCATCGCTGACGTGTGGACCAGATCTCACATGTAAGTGACGGCGCGTGACGTAATGGATCCACTCAGATACTCCGAAGGGATTGGAGGTTCCGTTCAATTTGGTAACCTTTTCCACTCCAATCCATTGCCGCCGCAGGTTGGCGGTTAGTAAACTAGTCTCGTTCGGTTGGCAGCTGACAGAGAGAGCAACCAATCATCCAAAGCTTGGCTCCTGAACTGAGACCTCCAGAGAGCCAAGAGATATGAAGCGTGCAAGAAATATGAAGCGTGTAGGGAATATTAAGCGTGTCGTCGCGGACCGTGGCCGCGACAATTTTGATCTCCGTTCCGTCAAGCCATGGGCAAAAGCAGCTCCCCCAGAAGCAGAGTTTAGCCATGCATGCGCTTACCGCAGAATTACTTCATCACCGTGCCGGTGTTTTCTCAGAGAAACCACACCTTTCTGAACTCTGCTGGTTAATGGAGAGAGAGAGACAGGATTGAAGTTGAGCAGTTGGTTTGTCGAAAATGCGCAAGGAAATCATTTCCGAGAAACGGTACCGTATGCGAGCATCATCGCAATTCACCTAATTTATAAATCGCATCACATCATCATCCGGAAGGTGGTGAGGTGAGCAGCTCCTGGTCTTGCTAAGAGGTCGTTTTCATGGTTGGATGCTTGCATCAAGCACCACCATTTGCTCCTTTTTCTCCAAGCGCAACGCAAAATATGTTTTGCTCGATTCAATTCACTGCTGAAGTACGCTGAGCGCATGGGTCAAATTACTGCTGGGCCGGCTTGCTGTCCTGGGGAGCACTTCGGTGAACCCCAGCCCTGAGCCCTTTGCCGGAGAAATCTCTTCCCTTAACATTGACTCTAACCTCGCCGGAGATGGAGAAAGGGCCGAGGGAGAGGGGAAGAAAAATTCAAGCGTAGAGATGGGAGAAACAACTGCAATTTAGGATTCCCTAAAAATATCCAACAACTTGGGGATTCAGTATTTCAGTCATACTCCAACTAGGCCTATTCTTCAACAGTAGCACTAATAAAACAGCAAAGCTGGCGTTCGGACATTCGATATATCCAACGTTGCAACTACCTATCGCAACATCAAAAATTAACGTCTGTAATATTTGAAATTAACGTTCGTAACATCAAAAAATATAAAAAAGCACACAGATCCGAACCCTAAAAAATTATCCATTTGAGTTAATTCCTATATTCCGAGATACAACGTACGAAAATAACTTCTGCAACAAAATTCCATAATATCTGAAATATTCAATTTAAACGTCTGAAACATTGGAGATACGAAAATATAGGAATTAACTCGAATGGATATTTTTTTCGGGTCCAGCTCTGTACATAAGAGATTCTGGGATGTAACATTCTCGAAGAACTTCTACAATAAATTTTCATAACGTCTGAAACATTAAATTTGAAAGTCTGAAATATTAGAGATATATAGAAATGAACTCGAATGGATTTTTTTTTTATTTCAGGTCTGGATGTATAGCAAGAGATTCTCCAGATGCAACCTACGAAAATAATTATGACAAGAAATTTTTATAACATCTGAAACATTAAATTTGAATATATAAAATATTGGTGATACAAAAATATTTTTGAGCCGATCCAATAATAATATGAAGGGAGTATTTCCGCTAATAGAAACAAGTATAACTTGCGTCTTAAATTAACCAATCATCTTCTTAACGTCATTTCATCACAACTACAGGCTGAAATCATAGAAAATCGGCGCCAACAACAGAGACGTTCCGTTCGCTTGATTGCACTATCTATATAATTGCAGCTTTCCCTGCCAAAAACAAGAGGCCGAGCTCTCACCAGTCACAATCCTGGAATCCATCCTCTCCCTCTCGCATCCTGTCCAAGAACCCCGGCGGCAGCAGCCATGGCCGCGCGCGGCGGCGGCCTGCAGGGCCCTCTCCTCGGCATCGGCGAGGACTCGCCGGCAGCCCCACAGGGACGCCGGAGCAGCCGGCCGTGGACCGCACTGGCCATTGCCGCGGCGCTCCTCGCCCTGGCCGGCGTCGTGCTGTTCCTGAGCTCCGCGGGTAGGGGCGTCGGCGCTGCCTGGGACGAACAGAGGAGGATCTCCGGGTCCGGCGGCGTGCGGCCGAGCCCGCACGAGGTGGAGTCCGCCGAGGGCGCGGCGGCGGCGGACGACGCGCGGTGCTCGGGGGTGGGCGCCGCGGCGCTGCGCGCGGGCGGGCACGCGGTGGACGCGGCCGTGGCGGCCGCGCTCTGCCTCGGGGTGGTGCACCCGATGTCGAGCGGCGTCGGTGGCGGCGCGTTCATCGTCGTCAGGGATGCGGCCTCCGGCGAGGCCGTCGCCTTCGACGCCCAGGAGACCGCGCCAGCCGCGGCCACGCCGGTACGTACCGCACCCAACACTACTCGTCAGAGGGCCATGCCTTCCTCTGACATGTGGGTCCAGTTACACGTGGCCGGCCCCGGCTGCGTCCCGGTGTTTTCATATGCACGCATCACTGTCTGGTGGGCCATGAGCTTACGCAAATGATAGGTGCACGCACGCGAGCTACACGGGCCTTTGACTTTGGTACGAGCAGAGCAGTTCAGACACTAGTCACTTGTCTTCTTTATTTTCCGAAAAGTTAACTTTTGATTTCTCTCATGAGAATCGTATTGTAGATAATTACGAGTCAACGAGTGTCATGACGCGGCTCACATCGATCTCAAGCTGTTGACTCCACAGTTTTTTATCAGTGTGATGTACACTATGTGTAATGCAGTTTGAGGTCAAACTTGCCCTGCGTCACAGCGCCATTTTTTAGACGAAGAAAATACAACTTTCATATCTATACCCATAAATACTCTAACCAATTGAGCTACGCTCAATTCACATTCCTCCTGGACGTGGTTTAATCAGCGTCCATTTTTTTCCATGGCTTTTGTGATACTTCAATGACCAAACTTAAGTCCTTTTATGTGATGCGGTCAAGTGTTAGTAGTAGAGCTAGACGTTGGGCAGAGTTGGGTTTAGAATTCATGTGCGTCTCAGTTTGTCAGAATTTGTAAAAACTAAATATGCAAAGCTGGTAACCTCAGTGCACAGTTTCTATGTTTTCTAATAAAGCAGAGCCATGGTCTAAAAAACACTGACTCAAACAATAGAATGGCGTACACTCCCACTCAAAATAAATAAATAAAGAATTGCACAAAAAAAAAACCCGGCCGGTCACTGATGTATGACTGCACTGGAGAAACAGCAGAAAAGTTTATCACGAGAGAGGCACATGTCAGCGTGCTTCACATGGGCTAGCTTTTCTACAAAGCTATTTGCTCTGGCCTGCCTGCATGTACCAATAACAGTTCAGGATCCATCTTTCTCAATTGCGTGCCTGTGATCTTGTCTGCTTTTATATTTAAGAGTGATCCCCACATGCGCAATGCGTCATGTGCATCTATGAACGTTAAGAACTTGCCATTATACAATGTAGTTACAAGCTTACAATTGCTCCTTGCCTACAGTCACAAAAGAGTGTCATTTTAAACATTGATATGATCATCAATATATTATTTTGGCCACTGATCACTAGTGTAAAATATATGTAAATACAACAAAGTTATAATTTTATGAATTATTTTTTAAGACAAACATAGCTATACCTTTAAAAAAAAAACTCAATTGAAATATTCGAAAAGATATATGTAAGTATGTAGTAAAATAACACTCTTTCATGACTGGAGGAAGTACTAAATCTGCTAATGTGACAAATTCTATTCTTTCATTTGTTCTAACTAAAATTATGTTCTTTCGGTCAAAGATAAAACTACACCTAAATGGCTAAATGCACAATATAAAGTTGCATTTGGTTTTGCTAATTTTCAGCCACCAGAAAATTCGCACAAAGAACTGTGAAGTGCATACATATGTAGCATTTGGGGTGAACACGGTCGGAAAACATTAAAATTGTTTTCAGTTTCACTTTTTTTTTAAATGAAATCGAAAATGATAACACTAAAAACGGATACAACATCGGTTATATCAGGAAATCGAAAATGGCATTGTCGAATCGATAATATGTCGATATTGATTCAAAATTGATAATTTTAAACGGAAACACTAAACTAAATCGGAATTGAAAGAAAACAAAACAAAAAGACCTGAAAATGTTAGAAAATGCCGAAAACAGATAAGAATTACCATTGACTAGTTTTGACGGAAACAATCTCTGGTCGAACGGTAATTTCCGTTATCATCGTTTTCACCCTTACGTAGAATGTCCTTACCGCAGCTTGTGCTTTGTGCTTGTGCAAACACCAGGACATGTACGCGCGCGACCCGCCATCCAAGTGCAAGGGCGCGCTCGCCATGGGCGTCCCCGGCGAGCTCGCGGGCCTCCACACAGCGTGGTCGCGGTACGGCCGGCTCCCGTGGCGTGACCACTTCGCGCCGGCGATCCGCCTCGCTCGTCACGGCTACGAGGTCGTGCCGTACGTCGCCCGCGCGCTCAAGAAGACCGAGCGGGAGGTGCTCGCCGACCCGGGCCTGCGCGCCGTGTTCGCTCCGGAGGGGCGGGTGCTGGCGGCCGGTGAGACGTGCCGCAACCCGGCGCTTGCAGACGCGCTGGAGCGCGTGGCCGAGGAGGGCGTGGCGGCGTTCTACGGCGGCCCCGTCGGCGAGAGCTTCGTCCGCGACGTCAGGGCCGCGGGAGGGATCGTGACGGTGGACGACCTGAGGGGGTACAAGGTGGAGGTGAGCGCGGCCATGCGCGCCGACGCCATGGGGTACAGCTTCCTCGGCATGCCGCCGCCGTCGAGCGGCACCGTGGGGATGGCTCTGGTCAGTGCCATTGGGACTTGCATTGCATTCACCTCATCTTCGTTCTCCAGAAATCAAAAGCTGTTGGCTAGCAACATTTTTTCTCTCCTTGATCGTTGCAGATTCTGAACACCTTGGGAGGGTACAAGTCGCTCGAGTTCTTGAAGGGGTTTCTTGGCGTCCACCGGCTGATCGAAGCGATCAAGCACATGCTGGCCATCCGGATGGACCTCGGCGACCCTGACTACGTCAACGTGTCCGGCAACGTCGCCGAGATGCTGTCGCCGCCGTTTGCTGACAAAATCCGGCAAAGAATCGTCGACAACACGACGTTCCCTCCCGGTTACTACTTCCCAAAGTACGCGTCGTCACATCTTTTAATTGCTTCTCTTCATTGCAAGGAACAGAGTAAGTACTATGATTCTGACATGGATGCATTTTTTTGTTGTTGATGGCATCAGATGGAGCCAGCTGAGAGACCACGGCACCAGCCACCTCTGCGTGGTGGACGGCGACCGGAACTCGGTGGCGATGACGACGACCGTGAACTCCTACTTCGGCGCGCACGTGCTCTCGCCGTCGACGGGCATCGTGGTGAACAACGAGATGGACGATTTCTCCGTGCCGGCGGCGCGCACGCCCGACCACCTCCCGCCCGCGCCGGCGAACTTCATAGCGCCGGGCAAACGGCCCCTGTCCTCCATGACGCCGCTGATCATACTCAAGGTTATTGTATGCCGTCTCGCGTCCATCCCGACACGTCTCGATGCAACTCCCTTGTGCTCACAGCCGAGGTGTCCCTGCAGAACGGTCAGCTCGCCGGCGTCGTCGGCGGAAGCGGGGGTACGGACATCATCGCCACGGTCACCCAGGTTTTCCTGAACCACTTCATCGTCGGCTTGGACCCTCTGGCCGCTGTCCAGCACCCTAGGGTCTATCACAGGGTAAGCACATGCTACAGCTATTCTACTGAACACTTGTGTCTAATTTTTTAATACGAGTCAGATTCTGAGTTATATTACGTGTCATGTTTAATTGGACATTAAAATTCGAATCAGATTTCGACACTCATGTTTGTGTTGAGGTAACATTGATTCTGCTATGCATTGGTCTCACGTGTTCCATGCATCAATTACCCTTGAACTGATCTCACTTCTGACAAACTGACGAGTCCACGCAACCAGCTGGTGCCGAACGTCGTGAAGTACGAGAACTACACGGTTGTTGACGGCGAGGTCATCGCGCTGAGCGGCGAGGCGAGGGAGTTCATGGAGCAGAGAGGGCACCGGCTGGAGAGCACGGACTCGGGAGCCGTGTGCCAGTTCATCGTGCACGACCTGCCGGAGCCGGCCGCCTCGGGCGGCGGGAGAAGCGTCTTCCGCGGGAAGCTCACCGCCGTCAGCGACCCGAGGAAAGGCGGCAGCCCTGCAGGGTTGTGAGACGACCTGTGACCGCCGGCGATCGAGCTGTTGCTTCGATCCATCTCCTCCATGTACATAATCATGATTCACGCATTGATCCATTCACACAGTAGAAAAAGAGGACAGAGAATCCTCTCTTGGTTCATAGCCCCAGATGGGAATCGAACTGCTTTTGTTAAGAAGACTTCTTTGTTTCTGTGATTGGAATGCTCTTACTGGGGAGCTAGTGTAAATCGTTTGAACTTTGATCCACCTTGCTCAAATTTTTCTTCTGAATTTAATCTAATATTTTTTTTGGCTTAAATGGCTACTTTTAACTGGTGGGCTGAAGAATGACGCGAGCTCAATTGGGAAAATCAATTTCGTATGAGTATGGACACCCGGGTTATCTCGATATCTATTGTTTTTATATAATATTTATTTATCTATTTATTCTTTTTATCTATTTTAAAAGATACGTGCACATGTTTCGTACTTAACGTGGATGTGCGACTGCCCACGGAAAGTAGACCCACACTAGAGCGCTCGGCAGCATGCTGCAGTGCGGGCGGGAGCACGTGCGATAGGTGGGTCCATGCGGGAGCGAGCGTAAGAGCGTGCGCAGTAGGTGGGCTCACATAAGAGCAGACGACAGCTTGTGGAAACGCAGGCACGGGACATAGGTCCACACGGGGGAGCGGAGCGAAAAATAGTATCAAAAATATCGAAAAATAAACACATACAAGTAAAATAGGATCACTACGTATTTTTAATAGTAAAGATTACGAAGTATTTTTTCAGCAGCACGAATTTTAATATAAATGAACCGATTCGCCCATACGCATCGTACATCCGACGGCTCACACGTGTCGATGGGAGCAGGTCCTGCATCCCTATCCCTCTATCAAACGGGGAGGAAATCCAGAAAACTTGATAATTTTGCCAAGACAAATTCCACCGCTTGATTTACATAAAGGGCCACCATGTCCGTCCCGGCTCCGGCGATCACCGCTGGCTCGCGCGCACAGGGCGGAAGGCGGCGACTATGCAGAGCCGGAGCCCCTCCGACCGCCTCGGGGCGCTCTCCCTCGAGATCGAGCGCAAGCTGCAGAAGGTAACTCGTCCGTCCCGTTTACTAGCGCCCGGGGTGGGAGGGGGCTCAAGGAATTCGCTGCTGCTGGTCTGATTTGTAAAGGTGGCGTCTTTGCGATGCCTGTTCCGTCCCCGGTGTGGTTAGGGTTGCTAAATTTTTCCATTAATCTGCTTTCCTCGCGGGTAATTGAGCCTCGTTCGCTCGTACCATGTGGGCTTTTCACGTTCTTCCCTCTTTTGCTGTATGATGATTTTGTTGGCAAAAAGGTGACCATGTTATTTGCCTGATACCAATTGTATGCAAGGAAAGTAACCCACTTAAAGGATGACACATTTGTAACATGTCTACCGGTTATATTCGAAATTTGGCTGGTTAATATAATTAGGGCTGGATGTCGAGCCAGCTCGGCTCGTTAATGAAATGAGCAAAAAATGGCTCGGCTCGTTAATGAAATGAGCAAAAAATGGCGCTCGTTAACGAAATGAGAAAAAAAAAAAAGCTGGCTCGGCTCGTTAGGTTTGTGAGCTGGACATGAAAACAACCAACCTAATGGGAGTGAGTGCACGTTGTGGGCGAGGCGACCTGCAGTGGTGGCAGTCAGGGGCATGGCTACATGGGCGTGAGCGTTTGTTGGCTGGGGAGCGTCCGTGCCTTGGCGATGCGTGGGCTTCAACAAGCAAGGGAGTGGTTGAGCGAGTGTGGCGGGGAGCGACTGAGCAGGCGTGGCAGCGTCTTGAGTGGGTGGGAGTAGCGAATAGAGATGTGATGTCCAGATCCCTAGCGATGGGGATCGAATTGGCTCGGCTGCGCTTCGGGTAGGGCTGGATGTCGCTCAATGTCGCACTTCAGGACATGGGCCTCCAGCAGTATAGCCTCCAGGCCCACGATCACGCGACAAACATGGCTAGCTACCTTGTCCTCGCTTGGCTCGCTAGGCTCGTGAGCTAGCTCGAGCCAACTCGTTAACAAAAATGAGCTAAATCTTTAGCTTGGCTCGTTAAAAATTGAATCGAACTGAGCCAAACCAAAAACGAGTTGAGCCAACTAACGAGCTATGAGTTTTCTGTCCACCCCTAAATATAGTCAATGTGGACCTGTTTCGCCGTGTGTTTGTCGTTTTCACGCAGGCTCTGACCTCCAACTCACAGCGTCCCCGGATACTGCAGCAGTTGTTTGCCGATATTGCATTGAAGGTGGACGTTCGCGCTCGAGGTACCATATCTTGCATAGTTTCAGCTGCTAATTAGTCTTTTCTTTCCATCAATATTAGTTGCTTACTATTGACTATTACTGTACTCTGCGAGTTTGTCATGCAGTGCATAAAAGTTTGTTAAATTTTTAGCTAGAGCACAAGTTGTATGGGCTTACAAGTATGGCCTTATGGGAGTTAAGAGGGAATAATAGAACTGCTGATTTGACCTAATGTCAATTATCTATGATCTTTCTACGCGCCTCATAAATTGCATTCAGGCCAAACAGTTATCTTGTTCCTGTTCCATAAATTTCATTTTGCCAAATATTGCGAAAGCCAACAGCCTGTCGATGTGTTTGAACTACCTCTTTGGATCTTTCTTGAGTCGTAGTCCCTTGCATTCTGATTTGCAAATTGATCTATCAAGAAGTTATGGTACCAGTTCATTGTGAATTCCTGATTTCCAAATTGTTATATTGAGATAGACACACTAGATCATTTAATCATTCCATGACAAAATGTAGCTTTTTTATGGATTGGTAAGTCCTTTGCACTTCTCTCATGTTCTTACATTGGCGGATCTGTCACAACATGCACTATTTCCTCCTCCTTCAGAAAGTGACACCCTGTATCATTATCTATGTTTACTAGGATTGAACTCAGACTATGTGCGCCATGGTTTCTATAAACATGTTAATCGGTAAATAAATATGATTGTCGCATTGGATGAGCAGAACAATTGGAAGAAATTTAATCGATCTCTCATGTGGACAAAAGTAACGAATTTGTTGCATATGGGATTTCATTGAATCAATAAGCGACAATGTTTGGTTGCTGTTTAACTCCTTTCTTTTGGGTTGCTACTTCCTCTTATGATTCATTCTTTAAGATCATCTGGGCCGCATTCACTGCTGAATTTATTGTTTTAAATCCCATAGCACAACTTCTGCACAGTTTATTCAAACTTATGAAAAATAACTGCATTATACTCTGAACAGATGCAATTCTGAGCGAGAATGATGATGGCATTGCTCCAGTAGATGAACGAGAAGATGGTTGGTTGTGTTTCTATGAGATTCTTGCTAATCATTTTGTTAGAGTGCCTGAAAGTGGGAGGCGTATACTTGAGTTGATAGTGCAACTCTGGAGCCAGTCATTTGCGGCCAATATATTTGCACTTCTTTTCCACAAATGGGTATGCTGTGTTACTCAGTTTAATAAATAATCGAAGGATGTATATGTACAGGCCTAATTCCATTATCGAGAAACCATGTTTTATATGTACAGGCCCAATTCCATTATTGAGAAACCATGTTTTCTTTCTAGCTGATGCCCTCTTAAGTAGTCATTCAAGTCCTGAGAAAAGCATGCTTTCAGTTTTTCTTGGGCACATGCTTTCAGTATTTTACTTCTTGCTATATCAATCGTTACTGCACATACTCCACAAGTATAAAAATATCTATGTCCCTCCAAAAATACTATATTTATTCTGTTTTCATGAGACTAAGTTATCGGCAATACGTATTCCAAATTTAAATTGATTCAAGGCCAGAGAAAGAATATTATATCCATTACCAAGCTCATACTGAAGTAACTAGACTACATCTCAGGTTAACATGTTAACACCAATAACAAGTGAAACAAGTTAATTTCAGAATGGGACAAAATCTGTTTACACTCCATTGATTATTATGTCCTTCTGACAAGATAGGATTATCCAATTATAGTAATTTCCATCTTTACCTCATTTTAATAATCACAAGTTCATTATGCAGTTGTTTGAAGCCCCTTTTGGTGGAAAGGAAATATCACTAAGATGCATCTCTGCGCTTGTTCAAGGTGCTACAAATGTATTTTGGTATGATTGCAATGATAAAAAGGCAGCATTATTTCTTATTAATGTTTTTTACTTCAACTGTTTGCTGCTAACAGTTGAGGAAATATCACTGTTGTTCCCATTTTTTACTTCCGAAACTACCACGAGCTTATCAAATTGTTTTTCAATAGGATTGACATAGAAACAAATACAAGACACTTTCTCTCTTCGTATCATGTAAGCGTTTGTTTGTTTCTTCTTGATGTATCTCATTTTAAAATTAGTTTCCATGTGTATTTACAACCCTAACATTGCTTTCTTTGTTAAACAGTATCTCCTTGAAGACGTTGCTCTAGTCCCCGACCGACTTAGTAAAATATCATTACAGGTTGTTTTTTTTTTCATTGAGTTCTACTGTACCTCTTTTCTCCTAACAATGTCCAATGCTACTTTTCCATTATTAATTCACAGGCTGGCAGAGACCTTATTCTTCTGCTGTCTAGATTCATGTCCTTTATGCATCAAGGTAGGTGTCCTTTATGCATCAAGGTAGGTGTCCTTTATGCATCTTCTTAATGTTGAATGCTGATTGTTTGCTACTAAAGTGTTGCAATGTTCGATATGCAGATCACTTGCTTTCTAGTTTCCTTGAGCATTTTCCCACTTTTCCAAATTCTTTCTTTGTTGGTGGTCCAGCAGATTACTTTGTAATTGAACTCGCTGACCAGGTTATTCTCTTAGTGAAATAGATCTGCTGTTCTGTGCATCTAACGATGAGTTATACCATCATCTGAAATTAACTGCTTTGTTCTTTACTGCAGCTTCAGAAGCTAAAAATCGAGCCAGTACTTCTGCATTACCTCTCCCTCATGACCACACTTCAAGGTACTACCCTAAACAAGTTTCCAAAGAAGTCAGACATGCACTAATTTTACATTTCTGTTATTCTGCTTCAAGGTAAAAAAAAATATTAAGAAATAAATTAATCATGCAGGGTTGGAACTGAGGATGAGTACAAGCACTAGATTAAAGGCCTGCCTCTACAGCTTCACTTCTCCTGGAGGCCCTACCCAACACGAGCAGTGCGGCACGCAACCTGGAATATATTGGATTTGCTTTTCCCTGTGAGTACCACATTTTCTCCAAGCTTTGAACAGTTGTGAATTCACTATAGTTTGATTCCTTTGGCAGTATACCTTGTAAGTAATGAAGCATGATATGATGCTATTTAATACATGTATGTTGATGATACATTTGTCTATACCAGTACAGCAGACCTGCTATGCTGTATATTTTACTGAAAAGCTTGAAGTAGATGATATACGGCGATTTGTGATACCGGACAATTTTAGTTACCTTGCCATTGAGCCTAGGCACATCATAGGTGAAGAGGCAGAGCTCTCTAGCAATCATATCTTGTGTTACTTATGTTATTGTCTCCCCGTTGTCACCTATAAACAGCATGTGATAAGATTAAACCACTTGGTTCATTTCTTCGTTCGCCATTATAATCTCGTAAGATAATACGATGCCTTTGTGGTTGCTTATGGATTATTACTTGGCTACAGGTTGGTCGCTACCCAAGGCATGTGATAAGCCTGTTCTTTCGGCTGCTCTATCCGTGGTACTGGCCTTCCTCTTGCTGGAACTTCGTCATGACTGTTTACTACTACATCCTGAACCTGAGGCGGCCCAATCATCGAAGGATGCACAGTGAGTGACGACATGGCTCTATGGCAGCCGAATCAGTAGCATCTTTTGTTGTTGTTGTTTATGTTGTTTATTTTCTTTCATTTTCAGTAGTAGGCTAGTAGTAGCTCATGTGTTTGTTCAAACGCACTTGCTGTGCAAACTTGTATGTTTGTTCAGTTGTTTATAGAAAAGGCAAAAAAGAACAACGGAAACGAAAGGGAAACATGTGCATTTCTGGCTTCCTTTCTCAGGTATTTACTCACTTGCAGTGTCCTGCCACCACTCTCCAGCATCTATGGACTATGAACAGCTTGCACTGGCGACCATAAAAATTCATGGTCAGTCCCCACAATATTGAAGTGAGAATCGCAAGGTAGATTTTGATGTCAGACAAGATGAATTGCCTACTATAGATAGAACTACCTGCCGCTGTCTGATTTGCTTCAGTTGCTGGACACTACTCCAGGACTTGATCAAGAAAACATCAATGGTTCAAAATTTATTGGACGGCGTCGAGTATATCCTGATTGACGATCAAGATCTAGAGATACAATCTTCATCATCCATTCGCAGGACATGGTCTGGTTAGGTTGTTGCCGGCAGTTAGTACCTTGCTACAAAGGGAAGCAATAAATTGTTAGGCTATCTCCATACTTTATAAATTTATCATCTATAACATTATTATAATATCATCTAATACTATTACAATATTTTTTATTTTTTTTATCTCCAGCAGCTACCCTATTTTCTATCTTCGAATCCACAGTCATCTGTCATGAGTAGTGTTACCGCATTCCTACAACATCCGTAATTTGTCGTGCCTCGTGCTACAGTGATGCTTGGCCGCTTCACTATTGCACTGAAAATGGCTTCCGCTGGAGTCGTTTGCGGGCGCTTGGCATCGGCATGGCTCCTGTAGCACTAGAGTTGGCCTTAAGAAGTCTCTGCTATCAAGTGCTACAGGAACTGATATGGGATCCTAGCAGAAATGTTATCGAGTGCTACAGTGTCACTACATTGATGCGACGCAAGCTACTTTAGCGAGGGGAATGACAAATTTGCGGCATGTCCGGAGCTGCGACAATACTGTAGCGAGAAGATGACTATAAGTCTAAATAGATAAGGAGAGTAATAGAAAGTAGGAAATACAGTAGCGGCTAGAGATGAAAAAATAATAGATAATATAATTGTATTATAGGGAATAAATTTTTAGAGTATTTGCTTAGGCCATCTCTAATAGAGGTAGCAAACGCCACCTGCATCATTGTAGCAAACACTTTTGATGTCTATGTTGCCTCCTGTTGTACTCTAGTAGAGGCAACATCTAGTGCTACAATGTTGCAGGTGTGAAGGAGGTATCTTAAATTTGAGGTATTCTCTTATTCCTTAACACTGTTCACAGATATATGACTGTAAGTTTGAATGAAATAGAGTAATGAAAGATAGAAAATATGGTAGTTATTGAAGATGTAAAAAATAGAGTACTATAATATAATTAGAGGATACTATAATATTATTATAGAAAATAAATTTTTAAGTATTTATTGGAGATGACCTTAGTAGCTCAGACAACATTCCATGGGTAATGAGCCACAAGAGTGAAGTGCTACACATTCTTGCATTCTTAGCATTTTCGTCCAGTGTGGAATGTTTTATCTTTCCTGAACTGTGTTTCTTCCAGTGTTCTCATGCGATTACTTGATTTTACACTGACACTAGTTTACATGTTCGGTATATACAGTATAAATTCTGAGCTAATCTCTGATACATGATCACCAATTTTTACTCCAAAAATGTTTAGTGGAAAAGAGTGAAGGATAAGAGATGTGATATGATGTTGAAGCAGCTTGCATCTTTTTTTTTAATCGACTGTTCTTTATTAACCTCAGAAACATTCAATTCATTTTTGTACCGCTGCCGCACATGCAAACCTAATTTTGCTGACACGAACTAATTATGCCGAAACCCTTAGGGCTCAGCTTGACCTAATTGTGCTGACACGAACTAAATGCGTGCCCAGAATACCCATTTTATGCAGGTCAGTAGTAATACCACAGTTCCACTACATTTTCCTTTCCTGTCTTATTTGCCTTTTTGTACCTTTGTCATCAGATACAACTTTGGTTCTACACCAATTTGAGTTAAACATCCTTTTTGAACCTTTTTTGTCCAAATGTATCCTTTAGCTTTCTTTTGTTCTCTTGCAAACAAACTTGCTTATTACTGCAGAAAGCTTTGCTTATATAGCATCAGCATCTGAACTTTTCCATTCTACTTTTAATTTTAGTGTCAGAATGTCTTTTGAGAAATGACTTGTTTGAGGGCGCCACTGACAGCCCTAAATCATATCTTCATTACTTTTCACCCAATTTTTCGTTCATTCAGTGCACTGCTTGTTTTATTGGATAACGTTGCACCATTCCCCTTCGTTTCTATCCAAAATTGGAGGATGATAAGTGTGATTATTTGGTTACATGTACTAACAGCTGCGGTCAACAATGTAGGTGGTGTAACTGCCCACCTGAATGTCTAAACAACATTGTTCTTGAAAGTGCTCTATCTATAAGTGGCGTGTGTTCTTGATTTGTGAGGCAAACTCAGATTTGTTCCATTCTTCACCCAATTTTGCAGCCATTTAGTGTTCGCTCCAGATCCAGGTGAGCTTAAAGCTGCTCATGAGAGTCCCACGGAAATAGGGCTTTATTATTGCTAGCAACAATGGCAGCATGGCTGGCATGACCACCTGTCCCTAGGATCATCCTCAACCATGCATGAGTAAAAATATTCTCCAAAGTGATGAACTGTTTCTAAGGGATGTAGGTTCTTGATTTTGGAAGATACAGGATCCAAAAATGCTCGTCAATTCTACTCTGCAATGTACACTGTAATACAAGGGTACAATTTTTTTCACTGTCTGAAATCTTCCACACCAGAAGTAAAAATTGCATCTACATGGTCAAGTCACATGAAGCCTGAACAGTGTTAGATTCTTAGAATCTGCAACCAATCAACGCAGCAGCTCTTCCTCATTGGATCGCTGCAACCAACGCAGCACAGGCCCAGTAGTCCACATGGATGCGGATGGAGGCAGGAGCCATGCTAGCCGCTGAAGCCTGAAGCCCATCAGATGGCAGCATCACGATCCTTCCTGCGGCACCGGCGGCCTCCAGTGATTTCATCCATTCGTACCAAGTACAGTAGCATGGTCAAGGAGCTAGTAGAAAGAGGCCACTCAGACCCGTGCTGGTCGCCATCACTTGGGAGATCTTCCCAGCCCTGGAACGTCTCTGCAGATCATCTGCAACATGCTTATACATGCATGCATGGACACAAGGGGCAGCTTGGTGCCCGCCACAAGACAAGACACAGTGACCCTTGTATGCAGAATTACATGGATGGTGTCCGAATTCAATTCAGATACAAATATCCGATTCAGCAAAGAAAATTTAGACATATAAAATAAACTCGAAATTCGATGAGAGTGTTGGAATTTGACTTGGATTCATGGTGTTCAATTCGAGAAAAAAAATTGAACACGGGTGTATAAATAACACTGCTTGTATGTATAGCAGTAGCAGTGTAAGCATTTCAGAGCTCAGAAGGGGAAGGGGGACCGAGTGATTGCTCAGTCGGCAGGGCACGCTGTCGAGCATCTCGCTTGTCCGGGCTCGAACTCGGATGCTCACCTCCTTCTTAAGTTTATTCAAGCCACGGCTTCAAAAAAGAAAGAAAAAAAGAAAAAAAATGGATTTAGATTGGGAGCTGGCAGCAAGCCATGCCTGTTTGATCATCTGCGAAGAAGTGTTTGCCTAGTGTGGGGTGGGGAGATTGGAGTGAACTGTGACTGTGAGCCCCAAGATGAGATGAGCGTTGCTGTATGCTGTAGTGCAGCTGCTGCTCATCACATGGCAGCATGGAGCCCTGTGGTGTTAAATTCCTTGGCCTACTCTGTGGAACGGAAACAATTGCATGTGGAAAGCAGTCTCCCTGATGGAACGAAATCTAGCCGGGCCATCTGTTTCCTTGTTCTTGCCCCTTCTGATATACAACCAACCAGTGGCGGAGCTTGAGTGGAAACTAAGCGGGAGTCAATCCAACAAACTATGCTCCAAATCCTAAAAACAATAGATAACTCAATGCTTGATATGTGTAAAAGTACCTGCATTCTCTGTAGCCTCAATGTGGAAGAAACTACCTATCTTTTCTTCCAGTGCTGCTTGTTGGTCTTACTGTGGTATTACTTGGGATCATCAACTTGACTTCTTCAGCAGATTCAGCAAGCTAGGAGTAACTTCCCTTATCCTTTCTTCATGGAGGCCTTCCTCATTGCAGCTTGGGAGGTTTAGAAACAAAGAAACTCAAAAAACTTCAGACATGAGTCTCCTTCTTTCAGTAGCTGGAAGAATGTTTGGTAAACGATATCCTCCTGCATCTCAACAAAATCCCTAGCCCCCTCAGTTTTTCGTGTTCTTCTTGGTGCTACTCCCTTTATAGCCCCCCCGCCCCCCCGGCCTGTTGTTCTCTCTTCTCTGTTAATCTATTTTGCTTGTTTGTTTGTTCCGTTCTTTTTTATCAATAAAAATCAACAGTAGGGCACTCCCTGCTGTATTTCCGTTCAAAAAACGAGGAAATAAACACCATTTAAAGTGGGAACAGGGACACTCAGGGCAAATTCGAATTGGGTTAGACCCAATTCCTTCGGAGAAAAAGAAATTTAGTTTGATGTTCCTGTTAACCCGAACAAGACTAACTATGCCTAGTTTGTACCCACTCAAATAAATCATACATGGAAGAGATTTGCCAAGTTGTCAGATACTTCAACTTATTTTGCCAGAATTTACGAACAAATTCAATGTCACTCAGGTCGATGAACTACAACACTGTAAATTTCTCGTACAATTTTCAGATTTTTCGCGCCTGGCCGATCCCTGAAAGAGCACTGCACGACCTCTAATCCATTTCCTTTACCAAGTTTACACGTCATAAACTCAAATTATTAAAATCTAGAAACAAGAGAGAGAGAGAGAGAGAGAGAGAGAGAGAGAGAGAGAGAGAGAGTACTGAAAAACTCTAGCAATCCCACAAGTAAAATTCTCTGGGAAACGACGAACACCTCTCTCTGTCTGAACGTTTGTTTTCTTTTCTGAAATAGAATAACTTTTTATTCTCTCTCTAGAGAACTCTGTCTCTTGGCGTCCAAGAATTCCCCAGGTAGGCAAGCGTGCGTACTTAGTAGTATCAGATCATTTCACGCACCAATACGATCCGACTCCAATTCCTTTCCGCCGGCCTCCTCTCCTCTCCTCTCTCCCTTTCCTCACTACCGTTGGCGTTGGCGTTGGCGTTGGCGTTGGCGTTGCGTTCCTACTCCCAACCAAACTGCTATCCGCGCCCCAACCATAAATAACCTCACCCCTCCCTCTCCATCCTCCCCCCATGCACGCCTGCTTCCTCCCTCCGCTCCACTCCCCGGCGCAATAAACAATCCGGCGGCGCGTCGAGGTGGTGGCATTGCCAAGATTTGCGTGATTCTTGCACTTATTGGTTATACTTTGTTGGCTAACGTTTTCCTTTTTTCTTTTCTTGGGCTTGTTTGTTTTCCTGCAGTTTGGTTCAGTTCAGTCCGGTTCAGTTCTTGTTGGCGTTGAGGGGTCGAGTCGATGGGTATCTTGTCGCTCATCACCGGCAAGGCGGGCGCCAGCGGGTTCGGGTCGGCGTCCACGGCGGAGCAAGTCACCGCCGGCGTCGACGCCAGCCGCCTCACCGTCGTTATCACAGGTAACCATTAATCACTAATCTTCCCCTATAAACCATTAATCACTAATCAGCCCGTAGATTCCTCAAAAAGTTTGCTCCTTTTTTAATGACACGAGACCAATGGTGGTGCGAACACGCCGTGCCTTTCTGCTTTGATGTTTCTTGGATAGAACGTCAGTTTTCCTGTGTAATTGGGGTGGTTTGGATCCTCCATCTATCCCTTATTAAGTGTCGGATGGGGAGGTGAAGTGAGTTTGAGTTCTTTTACTTGCTAATTTATTAGGACAATTGTAAAGAAATTTATTGGTAGTTTGTTATAAAAAATTGTAAAAATACTATTAAAACTGGTCCTGATGTTATTGTTAGTTTGTCATAAAAAAATTGTAAAAATACTATTCAAACTGTCATTCGAGTGATATCTTTAAAAAAATAAAAAACCAGAGAAGTATTTGCAAATGCCCCTAATTTATTTGGCATGTCACCCGTGCACCCTGATTTAATTGCTGGTTATGTGTTGTTGTCATCGGTTTTCTTGCAGCTGTGCTGGTAGTTGTTGTTGAGATATACTTGCATGTGCAGCCTTGTCTCTGAAATCTTGGATGTGCGATGATTATGTTGTTGAAAGCTCGACGCCATGGTGTCCTGATTAATGCTGCTGCTTAGATCTCTACTGATGCTGTGAACTTGCAACTGAAAATTCAATGCTTTGTAATTGCCAAGTAATACTAAACTGGGTAATGGTTTCTTGGTTTGATTTGTGTGTAATTTTAGTGACCATCTAGCGCCCTTTTTGTATCAGCAGTTTTTCTTTTAAACAAAAATCTCTTTCGGTGTGTGCGTTGGATAGTCGGAAAGGTGGGTTTATTTCTGGATTTATGACGGTGCTGCAATATCCTTTCGTATGTAGTTGACTGCTAACCATGTGTTGTTGGCACTAGTTTTCTTACAACTGCACAAATCCTAGTTGAGATGGACGTTCAGTCTTCCTGTGAACAGTGAACTGACTACCAATTAACATCTCTTTGTCACAACGACCTATATCTTACTGTAAAATTACATGAGAACTCGATGCACAAGTAATAAAGGACTTCTATGTATCAAAGTTCAATGTTGTTATGTCGATGATGATTTCCTGCTCAACATTGTGGTTAGATTGCAGTGGGCTAATGGATTTTCTTTTTTTTTCCTGGTGTGTGGAATCTGGATATTTCTTCTTTTTTGTGTGGAAAAGGAGAGTTTGAGCTAGGGTCCATGTGGTCTTTAAGTACAATTATTTTGTGTGACCTTGAATCAATTGTCTGTAGAGTAATGTTGTTTGTTCTTTTTACAAGCACTAACTGGCAACTACACCTGCTTTTGTTGAGATGCATCTTGTGCTTTCATGGTAAAAAGGCATTTTTGATCAGAATCGCAAGCATCTCACCAATAGTAACATCACACTAATATAATCTTGTACTATTTTATTGAGTTCCTAAGTCTTAAGTACCACATTTTTATTAATATAACTACTTCTCCGTGTACAAAGAAAAGTTGAGGGGAACTGAGATGCTGTGGCACTAACTCTGCACCTGGGTCCTTGTATCATTATTTTGATGAGACCACAATTTATGAATTGGCAGGCACATTTCCATCTCTCCTTTTCTCGCACATAATTTCTCACAGCAATGCCGTTCCATGTAACTCTAAGCCTATTGCAAGTGTAACCAGGTCTACAGTGGCGGGATCCTTTCAGTTAGATGGCTATCATCCTCTATCCTTTTCATTTCACTATACTGTTTTGGGGGCTTAGTTGTTTGCTTGAATTTCACAAAAGTTGGAAATTTGGTCCCTTTTCCTATGGTTGGTTGCCAGTTGATTATTTGCATTTATTGAGAATCAATCCTAGTTGGTTGCCAGTTCAACCTTACATGGAAGCTTTCCTAGAAGTTTAAGACTTTAGATTAATGTTCTAATTTTCAAAAAAGTAAATACACATGTATCTACATGATGAGGATTCATTTACTGATGAAACTGCAAATAAAAATAGTTGCTATAGAAGGAGGGATATGTTGGAAGCTTCTGTGGGAGTAAATTTGATACCATTACCATTTATGTGTGTTGGGATGTATGGAAGGAGAGTAATTCAGGATTTTTCAGTCAAGGGTGTCAGAGTGCTCAGGAGGTCAAAGGCTTGTCATTTAACTAAGAGATCCATCTCTGGCAATAGAACCCTAGCTGGATTCGGATACCAAATGTTAGGGTAAATATCTACTGGGAGGATAGCCGAACTGCATCGGTTGCTAGGGGAGAGATTAGGCTATAGATTGGAAAGACAGCATATTGGGGGAGACTAGAGAAGGGGATTGAGAATTAGATCTATTTTTCTTACTTGATTGATGCGCGGATGTCCCTAGAGAGCGGAGATTACAATCCTAAATCAACTCTAAATCCTAACTTACCTAATTTATCTCTAGCTTAATTGAAAACTAATCAAACTCTATCTCCTAATCCAAATCAAATCTAACTTCTACCAAACTTATCTCTTAATTAAATGGCAAGACTTGACCTCCTGCCATAACATCACTTGCACTACAAGGCCGCCGGGCACTGTTCATGCGCATGAACAGTAATTCCTGAGTGTGGACAGTAACCTTTGCACATAACTGATTAAGAGTCGAAAAATCTGGTACCAACATGTAGAGGGCTCTGTATTGGGACTAGTTAATATTTCTTATTCATGAGGCATGGGTTTCTGTTTCTTATTCACGAAGCTCAGAATAATTTCTTCTAGGGATGCATTTGTAACCATTCCCTTTCCTAAAATACAGTCTTCACCTGCCATCAATTTAGTTGAGTAAAATCTAAGTTGATCACTATCAGTCCTCGTTCCTAAGATGTCGAACATCTATTCCCGTGCTAAATTTATTGAAAGTTGTGACTGTTATTGAAAGTTGTGACTGACATCTTTCAGGAGGAGCTAGTGGCATTGGTCTGGAGACCTCAAGAGTCTTCGCCCTGAGAGGAGCCCATGTCATAATTGCCGCGAGAAACACAGAGGCTGCATCAGAAGCAAGGAAGACTATCATGGAGACAAACCCAATAGCACATATTGATGTTCTGAAGCTTGACCTGAGCTCCCTCAAGTCTGTCAGGGCTTTTGCGGACCAGTTCAACTCGATGAATCTTCCTCTGAACATCTTGATGTAACCCTCTTCACCTCTTGTTACACTTGTCTTACTTTGATATGAAAAGTTCCTGTGCTTTGGTTAAATTTCTTTTCAGCTTAGATGTATATTAGTTACACATCATTTTTAGCGCTTTCCTTGTCTAAGTTACACTGAATAAAGCCTTACAGAATCCTTCTTTGCTCTGCAGAAACAATGCAGGTGTGATGTTTTGCCCTTTTCAACTATCTGAAGATGGGGTTGAGATGCAATTTGCCACCAATCATCTCGGTATTCTTGCACTGTTAACATGTCTTTCTTGAAAGTTGAAACAGCTAAAAATTGCTTGTCTGGCAATGACATTTGTTTTCTCAGGACACTTTCTGCTTACCAATCTCCTCCTCGATAATATGAAAGCCACTGCTAAGTCTACGGGTATTGAGGGTCGCATTGTGAACTTGTCATCAGTTGCCCACCTCCATACATATCCAAATGGAATTCAGTTTGATAAACTCAACGATGAGAAAATGTATGTGCTTTTATGGTTCTTTGTAGGTATCAACTATTGATGGAACTCCAAATAACGATATTTTATTGGCAGATACCACGATAAAATGGCTTATGGACAATCTAAGCTGGCAAACTTACTGCATGCAAAGGAGCTCTCTAGACGGCTTAAGGTATTATTTTGTTCTCCTAATGTTCTCCATTTTTTTACTCTTTCCAGAAGGATAGAAACCTGAAGACAAACGTTTTGTCCATCATGGCCATGATGATTTTGCCTGTTGCACTATTTTTATTTTTTTTCGAGAACATGCCTGGGCATGTTTTTTCATTAAGAGGAAAAGCTGAAATAGAGGTTATAGACGGCCTGTTCCTTGTCCGACAAACGGCAAGAAGCATAGGCAAGCAGGCAAACTGAAGAAACGAAGAAAGCCTTGAGCTGCGATTACAAAAATAAGAAAGGGCGACCTACAACCAGCTACTACCAGAACTAAACTTGAAGGAACTGCAACAACTGATCATTCCCGGCCAAGATCCAACAGCGACGGTCATTCGGACAAGGCGCTAAGGCGGCTGCAAGATGTTCAGCAACCCGGTGTTGCCAGCCATCATCCAGATCCGAGCTTCCTCTAAAATTGCCTAGCTCAAATTGCCCGCCAGAACCGTCGAACGATTGAAAACGCGGCGATTCCTCTCCTTCCATAAGCACCAGGAGGCCAGAATAAAGGGAGTCAAAACCACGGCACAAGCTCTTAGGAATCCTCTTGCGCGACGAAAGCCACCAGCCGACCAAATCGGAATCCATTGTAGGGACGAGATGTTGAAGATGTGCCGGCCTCAACAGATGGAACCACACTTCTTGGCTATAAACACATCCCAAGAGCAAGTGATGAATGGTTTCTGTGGCATGACAACAGAGAGAGCAGGGACCTCCGTTCCTGAGGTTGTGATGCTGAACGTGATCATTCGTCCAGCACCGGCCATAGAGAGACAACCAAAGAAAAAACTTACATTTTACCCGTGCCTTGGACATCCATAGCTATTTGGCCCCAGGGAGTTCCGTCTGTCCAAGGAAGAAGGCCCTGTAATCCTACGATGGCGAGTATTGTTGGTTCGCAGACCAACGCCAAACGAACTTGTCCGGTACTTCTAACAACACGACCGTGTCCAGCGTGTCCCACACCCTTAGGAACTCGACCAAGACGAGAACCGAGAGAGAGCCTGTAATGTCACGGACTCAGCGGCGGTTGCAAAGAGCTTCTGCCACAGTGCGGGAACGTGCGTTGCGACTGATGACCGCACTGAACAAGTGAGGCGCAATAAGCTTAATTGAAGTTCTGGCGAGCCATTTGTCGGTCCAGAAAAGGGCCTTGAGACCATTGCCGATCTCCACCGAGAAGGAGGTTTCAAACATTGCCTTGATGATGCGATCACCCTTCGCCGGCAGAGACACCCAAGTGCGTGAGTTGTCCACCCGTCGCAACCATTCCCATCGTAGACGAAGCGCGAGATCAAGGTACGAGAGCTCATGGATCCCCAGCCCGCCAAGCGATAGCGAACGGCAAACCCTCAGCCAAGCAACAAGACAGCAACCCCCAGAAACCGAATCGGTGCCGCGCCAGATGAAAGCTCGGCGCAGCTTGTCGATAGCTTGTATTGCCCATGGTGGCAAGCACACGGCGATAGACATATAGACCGGGATGGCCGTGAGAGTCAATTTTGTGAGAACGATGCGGCCAGCCGTAGTCTTTCCAAGTGGGCAGGTGGTCTGCCACGGCATCGACAAGAGGTTGGATATCACATTTGCGCAACTTCCCCAAAGACAAAGGCACTCCAAGATATTTAACTGGAAAATCAGAGATCCGACAAGGGAAGAAACGCTGCACATACTCCAGGTCCATCTCCAAGCACCGTATCAGAGACACTTGACATTTGTTCAGATTGGAGTGGAGACCGGAGGCAGCAGCAAACACATCCAAGATGCCTTTGATCAAGACCAAGTCTTGCTCACAAGGGGATATGAAAACCACCAAATCATCCGCATATAGCGAAGCCCTGTTCTTGATTTCCGGTGCGCCCAGGTTTTTGAACAGCGAACAACTGTCAGCACAGGAGATCAAGGCGTTGAGAGCCTCCATCACGAGCACAAACAAAAGGGGGGAAAGAGGGTCGCCCTAGCGAAGGCCACGGGCATGGCAGATTCTACACCCAGGCTGACCATTGATCAGCACCTTAGTGCTCACGGTTGACAGCAGCAGCATGACCCAATTAATCCACTGCCTAGAGAAGCCAAGACGCCGAACATGTCGAAAAGGAAAATCCAAGAAACTGAATCGAAAGCCCTCGCAATACCAATCTTCAGAAGCAAACATGACCGATTCTTCCGGTGAAGGAGCTTGGCTCCCAAACTGACAGCTTTGAAATTGTCGTGAATGTGATGACCTTTGATGAAAGCGGATTATGAAGTGCTAATCATTTTTTTTTTGAAACAAACATATGAAGTGCTAATCATAAGGGGCAACTCGTAAGCAATACCAATCTAACTATGGGAAATTGGAAATCAAATAACTTCAGACATTGAGAAATTGTGTTGGATATTATTATGACCTTTAGAGATTATCTAGGCTCTAGTTCCCTTTGATATTGATCTGTATCAGCATTCCATTCAACCTCTTCTTTCACATGCTAAAAAAGTTTTCATCATTGTGATGTATGCTGAGTGTTTGTCAACCAGTGGACACTTATTAGAACTCTTAACCCTACTCCTGATTCTCAAATTCTGTGCCATCCTGCTCATTATCCCATTCTGATGCATCATTAATTCTATGACGAAAACAGGAAGAAGGAGCAAACATCACAGTTAATTGTGTTCATCCTGGATTGATCATGACCAATTTGATGAGGCACTCCTTTGTTCTCATGAGTATGCTCTCTTGCTCTTTTTTTCTCACAGAGAATCTATGTTCTCAGGTCTTAGCTAGGAACGCTTATGTTCCAATAATGTTCTGAAACACCTTGTTTTCACTTGCAGAGGTACTTCAAGTTGCCACTTACATACTGTGGAAGAATGTACCCCAGGTTTGGGACCGGATCTTAGCAATTCATGTTTCTAACCAAGTCTTCCTCATAATGCTAACATTGACTGTAACTGTATTCGAAAACATTGTCACAGGGTGAAAGAAATGAACTTAACATTGTTTTGCAATTTCCGTTCTGAAATTATTATTTTATATATTTTTTCAGGGAGCAGCAACTACTTGTTATGTAGGACTCCACCCACAACTCAGGGGTGTGACAGGAAAGTACTTTGCTGACTGCAACTTGGAGAAGACGAGCAAACCAGCGAAAAGCGAGGAGTTGGCAAAGCAACTCTGGGACTTCAGCGAAGAGCTCATCAAGTCTGCAGAATGAGTGCCCAAAAAGCTGGATCAGAGAAGTGTTCTGATACTGCTGAGCATGTGTTGCAAGTGATGACTGGTTAATATGTAGCAGTGGTCATAGGAACTGCCTAATGGTGGACCTCATACTGTTCACAAATAAATCTCCATGCTTCCCTAGATCCTGGCAAAGATCAACCTGTACTCTTGTTAATATCTGTCCAATATATGTGCAGTTCAGGTTCTGGATTGAAATTACTGTAGTATGGCCTGGAAACCAACCTACTTTCAGATTTGCTTTTGCCTGAAACTTTCTCTTCTTTCGGTGTCTGAACTCTGATGACAGTACATGTTGTTACATTCTGAACAACATTAGCTGCTCTACTTTGTTGCCACTGAAACATCAGAAACTAGACAGCAAGATGCAAGATTTATATACACATCACAAAATATCACTGTTTCATCCTAACTGATCCAGCATCACAGCCTACACTTGTTCTACAGTAGCAGCTGGTGCCTCGTCGTTGTCATCGTCATCCTCCCACACCCCAACGGCCGTCGTGAACCAGACAGCGCCAGCCACCACCACGACGGCGAACGCGAGTGGGACGACGATGTCCGGCGCGGCCCGGCCGAACATGCCGACGGGCACGCATACGACGTCCCACGGCGGCCCGTCGAGCGGCAGGCCGACGCTGATCCCATCGCCGCCACCCGGGCACGCCCTGGAGAGCGGCGCGCCGGGGGTCACCGCCCAGACGAACGCGAGCTCCGGCGCGAACGCGGCCACGGCCACGGCCATGGTGGCGACGGCCGTCCACGTGGCGGCGTAGAGCAGCAGCGGGCGGCGCGCGAGGAAGCCGGCGAGGGAGGGGAACGCCATGGCCGGCCGTGGACGTACTCGATCGCAAGTTGCGAGGATTCTTGGAGCGCCGAGGTATATAGAAGATGTTGCTGGTTTGGGTGAAGAGGATTTGGCGGGAGAGTTGGTGAGCTGTGGCACTTGTGTTGCTCCGCAATCAGGCCCCAACTGCTCTACCCCGAACAGGATAAGATTATAAAATTGAAGCATGAAAACTTGGGCATGATTGCCATGGTTTACGAAACCGTTTGATACTGAAAATCGAGACTCAACGATTTTCCAAGATTCGTAAAAATAAAAGAATCTATCAAAATTTGGTGAGAATTCGAATAAACTCACATGATCAAATTTGTAAATTAGAGACAAACCGACAGAATCAGTCTGCAAAAACCGGTCAAATTCCATGAAAAATCGAGGGAATTCTCCAATTTACCGAGCAAATTTTCTGCATTTACCACATTTTGAACGGATTCATCGAAAACCAGTCGAATTTTCCGATTTGTCGAGCGTATTTCTCAAATTTGAGTGAAGTTCAATAAAAAAACTAAAAAATAGCTCAATCTTTAAAATCAGTAACTAATTAATCCAAGCTTCAAAGCAAGTGAAACAAGTTTTGCTGATTTCTTTGTAACATGATATATATGATAAAATTATTTGTACTCATAAAAAGTTAAATATTTTCTATGAAAAAAATATTTTCGAAACCTAGTTAAATGCATAGTTAATTCTTTGCTAATCTAGAAACCAATTTTTTAGTCTTTTTACATGATCCTATGTCTTTTAAAAATACATAAACTCATAAAATAGTTATTGTAACATGCATGATTGTGTAAATGTGTTGTAACTAGATTAATTCATAACTTACATATCACACCTCTAAAATTAGAGAAACCACTTTTATTAGTTTACTTATACTATGCTTTATGTAGAAAAAATAATGGTAGACATGAAAAGATTACTACCATGTTGTTTCTTAACATGTTAACTTTATGCTTATTAACTGTAAAAATCACGAAGAAATTAATAAAATTCAAAATAAAGTGAAACTAATTTTAAAGATCTTTTTAAGATATGCCCTAAAATATGTTTAGATGTTAACTTTTTTATTTATGTGATGAGTCAAATCATCATGTTCATAACACCTTCTTTAGCAATTTTTTTCTTTTTCAAACTTTCTCTCCATAAAATATGATGGAAACGACATTATTTTTGAAATTTTTTTTACCAAAGGTCTTAGAATTGTCTTTAGTATTTTTAGAGTTTTTTTTGTCAATTTTTGAATTCAAATTTGAAAACGATCGATTTCTATATGCGGTATGGACTGAATTAGTCGATATTTACGGATACCGAGTGATTTTCAACGATTTTTTAAATCCTAATGGGTGCTTGATGAGATCCTTTTACGTAACTACATTCATATCGTCGCTGTTAATACGTAGACCAACTCTTAGTGTCGTTGCGTCAGAAGAACCGGCTCGGGTGATGATTTGCCCGGCGAACTACCTTTAGCAAAAACATAGTACGTATTTGTCAAAGCGTGGCCTGGCTACAACCAAATATGCATGGGCACACGATTGATCTGTAATTTATGATGTACTCCCTCTGTCCCGTTTTAGAGGGCGCTTAACTTTTTTCATGCAATCCCACGATAGAGGGCATACCCGCTTGCTCGTTTCTTTGCTGAAATGCAGGGATTCCCCCCCCCCCCCCCCCCCTCATTTCATACTGAAAATTGAGCTGCAGTGTTTTCTTGTGAAATTCGTGTGTTCCAAGCAGGACATTAATTTGTAACGAGTTGACCGTCTTTTGCTGGCTGGTGATCACACTTGCAAAGTAAGCAGCAGCGAATTCAATCTAAAAATATAGGTACGGTAAAGTCACCCATTCTATCATAAATTAGTGTCGTCAGGGATGAAAAATACGATATAAAGATATCAACGTGAAGATCTCGTCGTCGAAAAGGTAGGACAGCCCTACCTCACCTTATTGGTGAGTCCGCCTATGAGAGTAAGCATGTTTTAGGTAGTACGTTTGTGAGCCATTAGCCAGCGTAAGCAGGCTATGTCAGCCCACGTGGCAGCCACGTTGGCAAGGGCCCCAGATCCTTTGTTGGCCTCGGCGGCACCGCTCAGGGATTAAAATTTCAATGAAATTCATGAATTTCAAATGAAATAAAATATCTAATTTTGTTTTTTTTACTAATATACAGGACTACAGAGAAGATGACGAGAAATAATCAATATTTCGGTAAAAATCTATAAATTTCGATCCTTTTGGCTATGAAAAACATTGTAAATGGAAATTGAAATGCGACTGAGCAGAGAGGAGTCCACGTCGCCCGGCCGGCACGGGGAGACGCACCGCGCGGGACGCGACGGGAGAGGGCCGGCGCGGCGGCGCGGGAGGTTGCTTGGGGTCTGGTGAATTTGTCCCGCTGCTACAGCCTACAGGATCCGCATTAGGGGAGGTTGCGGGGCGTTGCTGTGGGAGGTGCGCCGCCCCTCCGCCGACCCGGCACGTGCTTCTGCCCCCGTCGCGCTCAACGCTGGGACGATGCCGCCGCAGCGGCTGGGGTACGCCATCTTCTCCGCCGCCTGCAGGTTCAGCAAGCCCCTCGCTCGTACGTATCATATTCTCCTCCCTCCTCTCATTGCCCGAACACGCTTCTCTCCAATGAGACCCTCACGCGATGCAATCCTCTGTCCAACAACAACGATTTTGTTTTCCTTTCTGGTTTCTCAAGACGGGGACTAACTCAGCCGCGGATGCTCACGAACCATGTGCAGTCTTTAGGAGGCTCGGCGTTCTTGGGTCGTCGTGCCCACCAACTGTTCGACGCAATGCCTCAGCGGGGCTGCCTCCGGTGGGCTTGCCTCTACGGTTTCCCCAAGGTGTCCGTCCGAGTGGACGTGTCCTTGGATCGTTAAGATTTTGCCACGTCGGCGCTTCAGAGGGTTCCAGGGATGTCTATGCCAGTGAAATTCTGAGAATT
The DNA here is from genome assembly GCF_958298935.1 of Phragmites australis. Classification (NCBI taxonomy): domain Eukaryota; kingdom Viridiplantae; phylum Streptophyta; class Magnoliopsida; order Poales; family Poaceae; genus Phragmites; species Phragmites australis. The sequence continues at coordinate 6,698,534 of NC_084922.1, forward strand.
CTCAAGTCCAGTAGTGGTGATGACGCTGAGCTTGCCGATGCTCTCCGTCAGTTCACAGATTAGATGGATGAGGATGTTGTCCTCAAGGTCCTCCAGAAGTAGTGGTCCAACTGGCAGGTTGTGCTGGCGTACTTCAACTGGGTGATAGGGCTGCATGGGTACACCCATGAGTCAAGGGCCTACACAGAGATGCTAGACATTCTTGGGGGGATGAAGGTCAGGCACATGAGGGAGCTTTTTGATGAGATTCCTGAGGAGCGCCGTGGGGTCGTTGTGACAAACAGGATGTTCACCGTCCTGTTGAATCGGTATGCAGGTGTGCACAAGGTGCAGGAAGCGATTGAGATGTTCTACAAGAGGAATGAGTTTGGGTTTGAGCTTGACTTAGTTGGGTTCTAGATACTTTTGATGTCACTCTGTCGGTACAAGCATGTTGAGGAGGCGGAGGCGCTGTTCCGCGAAAAGAAAGATGAGTTCCCGCATGAGATAAAGAGCTGGAACATCATACTTAATGGTTGGTGTGTCAAGGGAAGCTTGAGAGATGCTCAAAGGATTTGGAATGAGATCATTGCATCTAAGGTTGAACGGGACCTGTTCACTTATGGTATATTCATAAATGCATTGACTAAAGAGCAGGATTAGTGCCGCGGTGAAGCTGTTTAACAGAATGTGGGAGAAAGGGATTAATCCTGATGTGGCGATTTGCAACTGTATCATTGACCAATTTTGCTTCAAGAAAAAGATTCCACATTCGGATTTTTGGTGAGATGAACGACCATCGTTGCCAAGCAGACGTGGCTACCTACAACACTTTGATAAAACACTTGTCTAAGATAAAGCGGATGGAGAAAGTCTATGAGCTTTTGGATGAAATGGAAGCAAAGGGCTGTTCTCCAAACAATAGGACATACTCCTACATTCTGAAGACAACTGAGAAACCCAAAGATGTTTTCTCTTTGATGCAGAGGATGGAGGAATCAGGTTGTAAATTGGATTCTGACACATATAACTTAGTATTGAACCTTTATATCAGTTGGAAATATGAGAAGGGGGTGCAACAAGTATGGGATGAGATGGAGAGGAGTGGATCTGGACCAGATCAACGATCATTTACTATTATGGTTCATGGACTTCATTCCCAAGGAAAGCTCGATGAGGCTCTGCAATATTACACAACAATGAAAGTCGAGAGGGATGATTTCAGAACCAAGAACCAAGATACTGGTGAAGGCTATGCATATGAAGAAAGATGGGGATGCCACAGAAGGTCAGTCTCCAAGTATGACAGGGAAGAATCTAAAACTGGATCCATGTTCAAGACTATTCCTTGTTAATAAATAGTTCACTTACAGACCTTGCTTTTGTAATCCTAACAGAGGATGCTGGGCACATAGGTTTATCGGCTGAAAAAAATTATTGTCCATCAGTGTCCATATCACAATGGCCAAATCTTGGGCTAAAAACAAATCATTGGCAAAGAGTCATTGACATTATGATATCCCAGAAAGTTTTGCTCCCAAACGTGCAATAGCAGAATATGTTTTTTTTTATGTCTGATATGATCCAATTGCATGTACTGTTTTACATGCTTGTATTCTGAAGTATATGTGAAATATATGCATATTTATGTTTGTTCATCTGTTATGCGTGTTATGTCTAGTTGCCAACTTTTGGACACAAACTATAGATGAAAGGATCTTTTCAAATCTTCCGTAGAATTTGGAAAACACTGTTAGTATTGCTGGTTTCACATGTAAAACAATTACAAATTGAACTGATGGTACGACCTTTTTCTTAACTTATACCTCCTTTTTCTTCTGTTGGATTTATAGATCGTACAAGGTTTGGTTACACAGGAACATGTGTAGTACAGAACCAGATTTTTGTTTGGCCACTTCCACGCTGCCAATCAGCAAATGCTCTCAGGTAAGCTTTTGCCTGTTCATAACTTGCTGCCACTGACTGCCCGCCACTTCTCTTTCCTGTTAATTCACTGTCTCCTATTATGCATATCATGGCATCTTTTCCTTGCATTGTTTGATATTCTGGTGTTCTTATGTGAGAAGTAGTTGATCGCAGATAACAATTTCTGTTTGTAAACTTTGAAGAGTATAGTTCATGAGAAGGAATGATAGATTCTTTTTTTCCTAAAAAAAATGTACGAATCAACTCTGAAGAAGGAATATATTATAAGAAAATTGGCAGTTTAGGAGAGCTATTTACATGGAACAAGTACTCTTAACTCACAGTTCTTCTTAGAGTCTAAATTCCACCATCAACTACCAAACTGTTCGCTTCACACCCTTCAGCTATAAAAAACAGTGCAAATCAGCTACAAAAATAAACAAATAATTAAACCACCATGGTTATGGTTTTGGCTGGGGGCATCTACATGTTCACTAAGTTGGCCAACAAAACTCAGTAAGTTTATTCAACAAAAAACTGGAATTATTGAATTAACTTCACGATGTCAAGCTTCAACTTTTGAGCAGAGCTGGGTAAACCTGTGAATATAATCGAATCAAAACTTTGTTTCAGAGCAGGAAAATAGCATTATTGCTCCATGCTTAATTAGGTTGACCATGAGCAACCAGTAAGCCAAATCGTGAGCTTTTCTAATTTAGTTTGGGCCAAAGCAACGTTGTTTGTTTACAAAGGCAGCCATGGGCATTGGATTGGAAACAGATACGATACGCGGATAGCTCAAGTTTGACCACTCTGCATGTGATAGACTGGCACGTAACTTCTAGAAAGATTTCCTGAAACGGGCACAAAGGGCCAAGCCCAAACCAAGGAAGCCGTATAAAAACTGTCCACCGGCAGCAGCCGACATGCCAGAGTCAAAAGCTGAAGGCATATAGTCAGCGTGAAGCAGCTACATCTAACCAGATTTGGAATAAACACCAATACCAAGTTGCTCCCCTGCTCTAACCACGAAAGTCCTTTGCCTGGCAGCAAGCTCTTTGCTACGCACCAGCACGCCTCCACCATGGAAATGCGTGTCCTGAGCTTGCTGCCTTCCGCCATCGCCGTCATGATCGCAGTGGCCTCCTGGGGAGCGAACGGCAGCGGCGACGAGGCTGGTGCATTGCTCGCTTTCAAGGCAGAGCTCGCCGGCCGCGGCTCCGGCGTGCTCCCCTCCTGGAACGGCAGCACCGGCCTCTGCGGTTGGGAGGGCGTGGGGTGCAGCCGCGGCCGGGTGGTGTCACTTAGCCTGCCCTCCTACGGGCTCACCGGTGCCCTCTCCCCGGCCATCGGGAACCTAACGGGCCTGCAAACGCTGAACCTGAGCTCCAATTGGTTCCAAGGGGAGGTCCCGGCAAGCATCGGCCGCCTGGTGTATCTGCAGACGCTTGATCTGAGTTACAATGCGTTCTCCGGTACGCTGCCTGCCAACCTCAGCTCCTGTGTCAGCTTACTGTTCTTGAGGCTCAGCAGCAACCAGCTCCGTGGGCACATCCCCGTCGAGCTTGGCGACAAGCTCACAAGCCTTCAGAAGCTTTCACTGGCAAACAACAGCTTGACGGGCGCCATCCCAGGATCACTAGCCAACCTGTCATCCCTGTACTTCCTTGATCTGACTACAAACCAGCTCGAGGGTCCGATCCCAGCTGAACTGGGCAGCATGGGGGGCCTGCAGGTCCTTGAACTCTTCGAGAACAAGCTCTCCGGTGTGCTTCCCCACTCCCTGTACAATTTGTCCTTGCTAAAGAACTTTCAGGTAGAATTCAACATGCTCTCTGGAACTATTCCTGCTGATATCGGCGATAGGTTCCCCAGCATTGAAATTCTTAGCTTTTCTGGCAATATATTCAGTGGAGCGATCCCGTCTTCGCTCTCCAACCTCTCTGCTCTCACAAAACTTGGCCTCTCAGGGAACAGTTTTAGTGGATATGTGCCTCCTGCTTTGGGGAAGTTGCAAGGTCTCACTGACCTGTACTTGAATGGCAACAGGCTAGAAGCGAACGACAGGCAGGGGTGGGAATTCATCACTTCGCTGACAAACTGTAGCCAGCTTCAGCACCTGGTTCTTGGCAACAACTCTTTTAGTGGGGAATTGCCTAGTTCAATCTCAAACCTGTCGACAACTCTCCAAACTCTTTATTTGGGAGACAATAGGATTTCAGGGGCTATTCCATCGAACATCGGCAACTTGGTTGGTCTGAAAGCACTTGAGATGGCAAATAGTTCCCTATCTGGAGCGATTCCAGAGAGCATTGGTAGGCTAGAAAACTTGGTTGAGTTAGGCCTTTACAGTACTACCTTGTCAGGCCTCATACCTCCATCACTAGGAAATCTTACACAGTTGAATAGGCTTTATGCATACTATGGCAATTTGGAGGGGCCAATTCCAACAAGCCTTGGAAACTTGAAGAATCTGTTTGTCCTTGATCTGTCGACGAATCGACTCAATGGTTCAATTCCCAGAGAGGTGTTAAAACTTCCTCAACTTTCTTTCTACTTGGACTTATCATACAATTCATTATCTGGGCCACTTCCAACTGAAATTGGTAGACTAGCAAACCTTAACCAACTGATTCTGTCAGGAAACCAGTTGTCAGGCACCATACCTGATAGTATTGGGAATTGCATATCGTTGGAACGGTTGTTGCTGGACCAGAACTCATTTGAGGGAAGCATACCTCAATCTCTGAAGAACTTAAAAGGTCTCGCTTTACTGAACCTGACCATGAACAAGTTGTCCGGTAGTATTCCTGATGCCCTTGCTAGTATTGGCAACCTGCAACAATTGTTTCTAGCACACAACAACTTGTCAGGTCGGATCCCCACAGTTCTACAGAATTTGACATTATTGTCAAAACTAGATCTGTCCTTCAATGATCTGCTAGGTGAAGTGCCAAAAGGGGGTGTTTTTTCAAATGCAACTCACTTGTCAATTGATGGAAATGATGAGCTTTGTGGTGGAACACCTCAACTTCATTTAGCTCCATGCTCCACGCCTGCTGTGGAAAAGAATAACAGGCAGCTGTCAAAATCCCTTATGGTCACCCTAACATCAATCAGCACACTTTTATTCTTAGTTTTAGTAGTTGCTCTTATTCAGTTGATCCGCAAGAAGCTCAGAAAGAAACAGGCAAGCCAATTCATTCCCACAGTAATTGATGAACAGTATGAAAGAGTTTCTTACCAAGCATTGGCAAGTGGAACTAATGGTTTTTCAGAGGCCAATTTACTTGGGCAAGGAAGCTATGGTGCAGTTTATAAATGCACTTTACATGATCAGGGTACTACCACAGCTGTAAAGGTGTTTAACATACGACAGTCTGGGTCTACAAGAAGTTTCGTGGCCGAATGTGAGGCACTGCGAAGGGTGCGCCATCGTTGTCTCATAAAGATCATCACCTGTTGCTCAAGCATCGATCCCCAAGGTCAAGAATTCAAGGCACTGGTTTTTGAGTTCATGCACAACGGTAGTCTGAATGATTGGCTGCATCCAGCATCCAAAACACACACTGTGAGCAATACGCTCAGCCTAGCTCAGAGACTAGACATTGCTGTAGATATCATGGACGCTTTGGACTACCTTCACAATCAGTGTCAGCCGCCATTAATCCATTGCGATCTCAAACCAAGCAACATCCTCCTCGCGGAAGATATGAGTGCTCGAGTTGGAGATTTTGGCATATCAAAAATCCTTCCTGATAACACAAGCAAAACTCTGTTAAATTCAATTAGCTTCACCGGGCTAAGAGGCTCCATCGGTTATATCGCTCCGGGTAACAAGAACTCCTATTCATATTGTTATCTTCAGTCTTAACTTTCATTCTATCATGTCCTATACCTGCATGTGCTTACTACATACACAGCTTGTACTGAATCTACTGATCAAATAATGTCTGAAATCTGAATTACTGCAGAGTATGGTGAGGGTTGTCCAGTCTCAACTCTCGGGGATGTTTACAGCCTCGGCATATTGTTGCTTGAGATGTTCACTGGGAGGAGCCCTACTGATGACATGTTCACAGACTCCTTGGACCTTCATAAGTTTGCCAAGGCGGCTCTCCCCAGCAGAGCCTTGGAGATAGCCGACCCAGCAATTTGGCTGCATGAAGACGCAAAGGAGAAAGATCCTGCCATTGCTACCATGGTGAGAAGCAGAAGTGAGGATTGTTTGGTTTCAGTGATTGGGCTTGGTGTGTCCTGCTCAAAGCAGAAGCCTCGAGAGCGAATGCAGATGCGAGATGCTGCTGTGGAGATACGTGCAATCAGGGATGCGTACCTCATGGTCGCCAACTCGCTGGATGGGGATCTGGGAGAGAAAAGCAAGACACCACTCGCTGTGTTTTGAAATAACAACTTTGATCATATAGTGCAGCATGTTTCATTTGGAGAAATTTAATTTACTCTGAACCTCTTTGTATGTGAAATAATAATAAAATGGTGATCTCTTGATGGAGACATAAAACTAAAGTCTACCAGGTAATCTTTTATTCATCATCCGCAAACAATTATCCTTAAATTTGGAAATTACGTACGTGCAAAATGCCGAAACGATAATCAGTTTAAATGGATACATATCATAAGCCTCAAGAATGCAACTATGTGAACAATTATCCTTAAATCAAGAAATATCATGTAAAACGTCCGAACGATCATTAGTATAAATAGATAAATACCATAGACCTCATGAATACAACTGTGCGCAGATGATCCATTCTACATAGAGAATCCTCAAGTGTGGATGATAGAAGTCATAGAACCCACCACCCCCAACTTTAATCTTTTTTTTTAAGGAAAGGAAATAAGGAATACCAGCACTTTTACAATCCTAGTCCCAACAATGGATGCTGGCACTTGACTATCCCAGTAACTAGACTAGTAACCTCCAACGATGACCCAGTTTTGGCCAGGTCATGAGCTACCGAATTATTACATAAACGTTTACAGCATTGAATCGAACAGGAAATACAACTAATTGCCATCAGCGATCTTGGCCTCCTGGATCAACACTGCCCTCAGGGATGAATCAGGCTCTTTTCGTTGAATGGCATGAACAAGAACTTGTGCATCAGTTTCAACGATCAGGCAGCGTCCAACACCGCTGTCAGCTCGACAGAGAAAGAGTCAGCTGCCTGATGCGCAGCCTTCATGCTTTGCCAGCAACAAAGTGCCAGCAGCGGAGGTCTGGATCTCGCGGGGGGTGATGATGGTGGGCTTCTTCTTGTTGCGAGCGAGGCTTCTTCGCCGCCGGCTTCTACTCCGCCTTGGGCGCCATGCCGCCACCCGCCATGGATGCCACCGCTCGGTTGGGGTTTGGGGATGAGCATGCGAACTGCGAAGGAAGCAATTAGAAGGGGAGGAGGGTTTGAGCTACAAGATCCATGTTCCATGCTACTACACAACAAATTGTTGCATTAGCTCTTTGCAGTTTGCAAATTGCTGCTCGAGCACTCTTGGGAGTGTTGGGTAAGCTTTTCAAATTTGTTGCATTAGCACATTGCAAATTGTTTCGTAGACATTTTCAAAATTGTAGCATTAGTCGCTGTTGCACCAGCTCTTTAAAATACTGCATTACTTCTTTAGAAATTATCCCGTCAACGTTCTAAAATTGCTGTATATTATATATTTAAAAACCAAAAAGGTACTAGAAAATCGACTGTTCATGATCTTGTTTAAGATAAAAACAAAGCCAAACATAAAAGCACCACAAAATTAAACGCAAAAAATCATACGGAAAGCGGGGCTGAATTTTTTGAACATCATGCTAAAGCATGCACGCCTTTTTTTTTTTTACAAAAGTAGACTCATTTGTGCATGAAAAAAGGAGATATGACCTGTCCTTTGTCCACTATCATGCATTATCTCTTCCTTCTTTTTCACATTGCACAAATAAACATATTTCTGCACAAACTTCGTTGGCAAGTGTGCGATGTATGTATACAATTTTTAGAGATTTTTCTTAAAGTGTTGGAGTTCATGTACCCATAAGAGTGTAAATATACTTGACTCCAGTGATGAATTTCCAAAAAAAATTGGAAAAAATTAGCGCATAAATCCAAGAAAAGTACTATTTTAATGGTTATGGTGTCATGTAACAAATAGCCACGATTTTGTAATGATACCTAGCTTATTAGAGAAAGTTTGGCGTGAAATTGCTAATGCCAACAAAGTTGAGGAGCAATTTTTGCGTTTTTTTTTATCGGCATAGCCTGGTACTCTATCCTTTTCTTTTTATATGGCATATTCAAATTTGAAAAGTCTTTTCAAAAATATATTTTAATAAATTAATGTTTCTTATAATATATTATCAATTGTTACAAAATAAATATTTTATTAAAGATCTATGAATACAAATATATTAATATGACATTTATACATCAAACATGTATATAGTTTGACTAATTATTAATCAAAATATACGAATTTTAAATTTTCTAAATCCTAATACGTCATATAAAAAGAAAACATAAAACACCTGTTATTTCCGTATCACATTTTCTCTTACTCTACTCCCATCTAATAAAAACGCATAAAATTCAAATAATTTACCAACTTACATAAAATTCAAATAATTTACCAACTTTTAACATTTACCCTCGTCATTCAGTCTCCCTATCTCGTTATCGACTGTGGATATAAGACTTGTTTACTAATATAAATAAATAAATAAATTAGAAAAAAAATTAGCAGATAATCTCATCATTTTTTTTATTCAATCTAAAATCAAACTACACGCCGCTCCCGACATATTTACTCGGTAAATCTTCCATATTACATCCACATTTTTATACATTAAATTTATGTTTAATATTATTATATTTAATACTTATATTTTTATTACAACGCACTACTGCTTAGCTAGGAAAAAGAAAACGAGCGAGTAACTTTGTAGATCTCATTCTAGTAAGAAGGGAAAAATCCAAAACCACTAGGCGTAAGGCAAAGAAATTGCGCCCTCAGATCAGGACCCTACGGCCTAGATCCATCTCCTCCTCCCGCGCCATCCCCGCGGCGCCACGCCTCCTCTTCCTTACTGGTGGGGCCATAACGGCCATTCGACGTTGACGACAACCGCCGGCGGCGAGCCGGCTTCACCAAAGATGGTTGCGCTTGCAATTTCTCCACTAGAGCACGGGGTCGACCTCGTCCGGAGAACAACGTAGCCCAAATCTCTAACGCAGCAACCAGCAATGTCGTCCCGCGTCCGCCTCTCCTCCATCTTCAACGCCGCTGCCACCGGAACCGCCTCCTCGCAGGCGCCTTCGCCACGCGCTTTCCACCTCGTCCTGGCCGCCGCCTCGGAGCGCGCGTGCTCCGGGACGCTTGGCCCGGAGGACGCACACCACCTGTTCGACGAATTGCTGGGACAGGGCACCCCCGTCCCCGAGCGCGCGCTGAACGGCTTTCTCGCTGCGCTCGCCCGGTCGCCGCCGTCCGCCGCCTGCAGCGACGGACCCGCCCTCGCCGTCGCCCTCTTCAACCGCATGTCCCGAGGCGCCGGCCCACGGGTGGCCCCTCCAACGGTCTGCACCTACGCCATCCTCATCGACTGCTGCTACCGGGCGCGCCGACCAGACCTGGCGCTTGCCTTCTTCGGCCGCCTCCTCAGCACGGGCCTGGTCGTGAATTTGATTACCTTCGGCAACCTCCTCAAGGGCCTCTGCGACGCAAGGCGGACAGACCAGGCTGTGGACGTGCTGCTCCGCAGGATGCCTGAGCTGGGCTGTGTGCCTAATGTTATCATGTACTCAAGAGTTCTTAAGTGCTTATGCGATGATAGGAGGAGTCAGCGGGCGCTTGAGTTACTCCATTTGATGGCTGAAGGAAGAACCGGCTGCTCACCCAATGTGGTTGCGTACAGCACAGTCATCAACGGCTTCTTCAAGGAGGGCGAAGTTGCTAAAGCATGTGATCTCTTTCATGAGATGATGCATCAGGGAATTTCACCTGATGTGGTGACATACAGCTCCATTATTAATGCACTGTGCAAGGCCAGAGCAATGGACAAGGCTGAGATGTTCCTTCAACAAATGGTTGATAAAGGTGTTCGACCAGATATCGTGATATATACTAACCTAATCCATCGATATTCCACTTTGGGCCAGTGGAATGAGGCAGCTAGGGTATTCAAAGAAATGACTAGTCGAGGTATCTTACCAAATACTTTCACTTGGAACTCATTCATGGCTTCCCTTTGCAAGCATGGAAGAAGCAAAGAAGCTAGAGATATATTTGACTCCATGGTCGTGAAAGGCCAAAAGCCTGATATCGTCTCCTACTCTACTATGCTTCACGCGTACGCCACAGAAGGATGTTTAGCTGATATCACTAATCTCTTCAATTTGATGGTAGATGACGGCATTGTACCTAACCACCATATTTTCAATATACTGATTAATGCGTATGCTAAACACGGAATGATGGATGACGCTATGCTTATCTTTAAAGATATGAGGCAGCAGGGAGTGAAGCCTGATGTGGTCACCTATTCGACCGTAATTTCTGCATTTTGCAGAATGGGCGGGTTGGATGATGCTATGGACATATTTGGTCAGATGATTGATCAGGGTGTACCACCCGACGAAGGTGTTTACCACTGCCTGATTCAGGGTTTTTGTACCCATGGTGGTTTGGTGAAAGCCAAGGAATTGGTTACAGAGATGATGAATAAAGGTATGCGTCTTGACATTGGGTTCTTCGGCTCAGTTGTAAATGACCTTTGCAAAGAAGGAAAGGTAATGGAAGCGCAACATGTGTTTGACTTCGTTATGCATATTGGTCTGCGTCCTAATGTTTTTATGTTTGGTTCACTGATGGATGGATATTGCTTGATTGGCAAGATGGAGGATGCATTGAGAGTACTTGATGCTATGGTGTCAGCTGGCATTGAACCTGATGTTGTAGTGTATGGTACACTTGTTAATGGCTATTTTAAGAATGGAAGGATCGATGATGGGCTGGCTCTTTTCAAAGAAATGTTGCACAAGGGAGTTACGCCCACAACTATCATGTATAACATCATACTGGATGGGTTATTTCAATCTGGGAGAATCACTGCTGCAAAGGAGCAATATTGTAAAATGCTTGAAAGTGGAATAGCAGTTGGCAACGACACGTACAGTACAGTTCTTAGTGGACTTTGTAAAAATAATTGCTTTGACGAAGCAATTACGATGTTCAAGGAATTACGTGCAATGAACACGAAGTTTGATACCGTAAATATTACTATTATGATTGGTGCAATGTTCAAAGCTAGGAGAATAGAAGAAGCTAAGGATTTGTTTGCTGCTATCTCAGCCAATGGGCTGGTGCCTTCTGTTGTGACTTACAGCTTAATGATGACAAATTTGATAAAAGAAGGGTTGCTGGCAGAGGCTGATGATCTCTTTGCATCAATGGAGAAGATTGGATGTGCTCCTGACTCTCGTCTGCTAAATGTTGTAGTCAAGGTATTATTGGAGAAAGGTGAAATAATCAGGGCTGGAACTTATCTGTCTAAAATTGATGAGAAGAATTTCTCACTTGAAGCTTCAACCACTAAGCTGCTGATCTCTCTCTTCTCAACGAAAGGGACATGTCAGAGACACATAAAACTGCTCCCTGCAAAGTATCAGTTTATTGTGGGAGCCAGCCACAGCTGATACATTATATATGAGCTTAAACCCCCAGAACACGATCTTGAGTTTTGTTTGTCACAAGGGAATAAGGGATATTATCTGCACAAACATTGAGTTCCTGATCCTTCAGTTTTGTTCATGTTTTGTTAACCCACAAGAATGCCAGATAGATGTGAATATTCTCTCTTGTTATGTTTAACACAACCGGTTGCATTTTCATGGATAATAAGATTACAACTTCTGACTGTGAAGATATATACATGAGTTTTTACGCATGAAGCATAATGAATATATTTGCAATTTGTTCAAGCAGCACCTGCCACCTTGGATATATATGATGTTAGGTAAAACAGTTAGTTTGCTTCATGCTGATGCATTTTTGTCAGATGCCATTCTCAGTAACCTGCTTTATATGTAATGTAAAGGTTCGTTTGCACAAGGACGTTTTTTCAGTCAAACTGGCATGCAAGCTCCACATAGTTGATCTTGTGAGGAAATATCACTTGAATAGAACATTTCTCATTTTTGAACTTCATTCATATATATAGTTAAATTTTCTTAATGCAATGACCATAGCTCTCCTGTGTGTTTGAGAAAAAAAATGTGAACTTCATTCACATATATATAGCTATGTTCTTTGTAGGTTAACTTGGCTCTGACAACAAGGAATTACATAGAAACGTGCAGGCACGGGCTCTGAAAAATGTTAGTTCATGAGCTCTGCGCACATGACACAGTGATCAAGGCGTCCATGAGGTCTGGCAGCCTATCAAAGGTCAGTCTCAGTTCTGAATGGGATACACGGTTATCCGCATTAATCACAGTTGTGAATGGAGTGCTGCATTCTGAAATATCTTTCAGATTAGTTTTGTATCTTAGGGAGTGTTTTGCTAATACTTGTAAAAAAATAGCAATTCAGGTGGCAGTGTGGCGTGATCATTATCCAGGATACTGTAACTGGTAGATGCTTGAACTTCTAATCTGTAGCTAGCACTGTTGCCAGTACATCGTGGTAACACCTCCAGCAAGACTTCCCTTCCTGGTTTGAAATATCAGGGAACTGTATCTACCCCTCCAGAAAAAAAAAAGTGATGCCCTATAACATGTATAAACTGTTTTTGTGTTGAATCCGTGTAAACTATTTAACTTTGACTAATGATATATTCTTTGAATATTTGAATGGGCTATAAGAGGATATGAGTAGATTTGTCACGAAATATACTTTTGTATTATTTATATTTTACAACTTTGTTATGTTTCACAAATATATTGTGATTAAATATGTCATAGTTATGTTTCAGGGACAGTTTTACTGTCCAAAATTTGAATTATTTGTGACCGGAGCTAGTACCAACCATGGTTTAGATAATCTAGCTTTAAGTTAATCACATTTTTTAAAACAAGCTTTAAACACGTATATCGGTCAGTATCAGGGAGCAAAATCATTTTGGAGAGCCTGGACCAATGGTCAGACGGTACTGACTACTGAGTTTCTGTGGCAATCCGTTCGAATTTTGAATCTCGTTCTCAGTGGTAAAAATGTGAGTTCACATTTCAGCTTGTCACATGCTAGTCTGAGTTGCTTGCTGATTACCCTGTCTGTAAATTGGTGATCATATCCTACTTGTTTGTCGACTATGAATGGTATCCCATTTTGTCATCTTTTTCATTACATACTTTAGATGCACAAGAGATCATTTTTACAACAATTTTCATATAGATAGCGATAGCATGCGTGACGGGCTACTGGCGTATTGCCAAACAGTGGATGCTGCTCCCCCCCCCCCCCCCCCCGCGGTGTTTACTGTACGACGAAAGTGATTTCCATTTTTTTCTTTCAGAGAGCAAAGTAGGACCATTTACTCACACTCACAAATGTAAAAAAAAAAAGTAGCAATCATCTGGTAGTGGTGAGGTTCTTCTATTGACTTGTTGATTCTGCATTTTTTTTTTTTTTGGGCAGGTTAGAGAGGAGCAGGTCAAGAGTTTTTGCAGTTAGAAATCATAGCAACGCTGCACGTCCATGGACTTCTGTTTGCAGCTTCGATCGCAATAGTGAGTGCTAGCATTCCTATTCTAGAAGCATGAATACAGGTCTCATCCACTGTCTGATGGAGCTCAAGTCTCTAAATCTTCATGATATCATATGAAATACCACAGATCACCTCCCAGAAACAAAATTCCGAACAACAGCCAAACATGTTTCATGTTTGAGCTTTTAAATTATTCTATTCGGTGATTTTTGCTATGAGCAACTCCAATCTACCATAAAAAATTCCACTAGAAAAGTTTGCCTTATTACACTCTGCCACGCTAAACCTGTAACATTTGGGAGTTGCCATTCTCTTTCCTTTGTCGATATTTCCAGCATTTTATCGTTTTTGCTACTGTATTCTGGCGAAAATATCCTAGAGCAAACTTTTCTTCGAACTAGGATTAAAGAAATTGTGGTCTAGCTGATTTGAACCATGCATATCACCCTCTCGCTGCTATTTAATGAAATAGCTGGTAATTTTTTTCTTTTGAATGTCAAACGCCCAGATGGGCTATATTTCATTCAGATGCAAGCAACATTACAAAGTACAACCCACTGAAGCCAAATACAGAGTTTTTCTTTGATAGGGTAAGTCCTTTGATGATGAGCATCGATAAACAAGATCATTAGAGATGATATCATGGGCATTCCTAGCTAAAGAGTCTGCTATAATGTTTGATTCTCTAGGAATGTGGTGGAAGCATCCTTTGATGAGATTGTTGGTTTCTATGATATCCCTTATGATTTGTCTTAATCTCCAATCTAGCATATCATTTTGCTGGTCCTTCATAGAGGAGATGATAGAAGAGCTGGCCGAGAGGAAGTTGCAACCTTGAACCTGCAAAATAGATATTACATGCATACCAAGATAAAGGTTTAGGGCCTCGGCATGGAGGGGAGACTCAGCATGACCTTTTGCTTGGATTTGAAGGGACCAAGGGGGGTGGTCACCAGGATTTGAAATGAAAATGCCAAAGCCAGCTTCCTTCCCTGGAGTGTAGGAAGCATCAGTCCTGCAGCAGCACTCAGAAGAGAAAGAAATTTGTTCTGTAATACAAATATTTCTTTTTCATATTGCTCTACATTTAAAGCTTCATATTGTGCCTTTTGGGCAGCCTTTGCCTGAAAGATTGCAGAGTGGACAGTCCATTCTCCTTTCCGGAATCTTAGGGCATTTCTTGCCTTCCAAATGTGCCATAAGATGGTGCAAACTAGGTCAGCGTCATCAGATGAGCTCAAGTTATTGATGAAATGCAAAATATTAGAGCAAGAGCCTTGGAGATTATCAGTTTTAATGGCCAAAGGAGAAGCAACAGCTCTTGCAAAAGAGCAATGAAGAAAGAGGCTCGTCATTTTCAACAAAGTTGCATTGTGCACAGTTAGCAGTAATATCTTCGATTTTCTGTGCACACGCTGAGCCTTCATTATATTTTATTAAACTTAATTATGTCTTAATACACAAGATCATTAGTCCTAATATCAAATTTCACTTAAGCGGAAGTATATGGACGTACCGGCGTTCGGAGATACTATGAGTGATCAGTGAAGAGCGTGATGTAGGCGTAACCGTGTGTTGTGATTAGGGTAGATGTCGTGCAAATTGTCGGTGATGTCGTTGCTGGCGTTATCTAGATGTACGTGTTGGTGAAGTCACAGTGGAGCCCCAAAGATCGCCGGTTGTTGTCCTGCAAGGGAGGCATAAGCCTTCTCACCCAATCGTTAGATAGCGTGAGTCAATCGGCTCCTCCCTTTTTATGTCGTGTTGGGCCACAGGGGACCGAAACCACGAGTCGGTTTAGGCACCCCCGATAAGGGCGCGTAGTGGAGTCATACCCCCTTGTGAATAGGGTATTGGTTAGCCTGAGATCAACATCAACGTTCTCTCCCTTGATCGTTAGGCTAACGTTATAAGCTCACTCTCAATGAAACAGCACACCAAGACAAAATGTTATAGCAGCTAAAAAAATACCACTAAAACTCAAATATCTATACTACACTACTCCATCTCGAAACGGAAATTTGTTATGCTTAATAAGAGTTGATTTGCTTAATGGTCCTCTTAATCCATAATCATAGGTTTTCTAATAACCCCAGATCACGAAAGATATGGGGTGGTAAGCCTTTAGTGAGCGGATCTGCAAGCATTGACTTAGTACATATACAATTGACACTTATTGTTCGATTCTGGATTCTATATTTCACAACATGATACATAATACCGATGTGTTTGGCAACACCACTTGACTTGTTGTTACTCGTATAGAAATACAAGTTGATTATCGTAGTATAATGTAAGTGACTTCAAAATGTTATCGACCACTCTTAATCTTAGGATAAAATTCTATAGCCATACAGCTTGCTCGGTAGCCTCATAATATGCTACAAACTCAGCTTGCATCATTGACTGTGCCATAAGTGTCTGTTTGGAGCTTTTTCACGAGATAGCTCCTCCAGCGAGGGTGAAGATATAACCTGACGTATATTTCTTTGGATCTACACACCCTGCAAAATCTGCATCCGAATAGCCAACAACTTCGAGGTTATCGTATTTTCTAAATATGAGCATGTAGTTCTTAGTGCCTTACAAATAGTGAATGACTTTCTTAACGGCTTTCTAATGGTCCTGTCCTGAATTTGACTGATATTTGCCAAGCATCCTAGTTACGAAGGCTAAGTCAGGGCGCATACATACTTAAGCATACATAATGCTTCCGACAACAGAAGCATAAGTAACCGACTTCATCTAATCAACTTCATATTGGTTCCTCGAGCATTGAAATGTCCTAAACTTATCGTCCTTAACAATATGAACAGGCGTGACAGAGCACTTGTGCATATTGTATTTCTTTAGTATTCTATCAATGTATGTCTTTTAAGACAAACCTAATACTCCTTTGGACCGACTTCGATGAATCTCAATACCAAGAACGTAAAAAGCTTCACCGAGATCCTTCATATCCAAATTAGTGGAAATAAATCTCTTGGTCTCAAACAGCATATCCTTATTGTTGCTAGCTAATAAGATATCATCCACATAAAGAATTAAGATGGTGAATTTCCCCCCTTTAAACTTTACATAAATGCAGTTACCAACTTCATTTTATTTAAAGCCAAAATTTCTAATGACTTCATCAAATTTGAGATACCACTGCCTAGACGCTTGTTTTAGACCATAAATTGATTTCTTAAAGTGACATCCCAAATGTTCCTTTCCTTCCATGATAAAACCTTCGGGTTGAGCCATGTAAACATTTTCTTCCAAGTCACCATTAAGGAATATCGTCTTTATGTCCATATGATGCGCTCTAAATCATAATACTCTACAAGCGTCATAATTATTCTAAAAGAATCTTTACTTGATACAAGAGAGAAAGTTTCATTATAGTCAATTCATTCTCTTTGCGAGAAGACTTTAGCTATGAGCCCTGTTTTGAACCTTTCGATGTTCCCCTTAGAGTGTGTTTAGTTTTATAGACCCATTTATAACTTACTGTTTTGGCTCCGTTAAGGATTTTTACTAGGTCTCATACATCGTTATCACTCATAGTTTTTAATTTGTCCTTCATGGCATTAAGCCAGTCATGTGAATGCTCACTCATTGCCTCTTTATATGAGTTGGCATATTCTGCCTTCCCTATGTCATTAATATCCTCATTCATGTAGACAACATAATTATTTGAGATGGCAGATCTTCTGTCATACTATGATCTCCTAATCGATTTGTTAGGCACTGCAGGACCAAGACCAGATACTGTAGGGGACCGCTGAGGCTCATTGTTAGGTGCATCATTAGGAATTTTAAAGACCTCAACAGGGGGTGCACTGATGTTAGTTTCTACGGAAGGTGCAACCACCTAGGGCACATGGATGTAGGGCTCTTGGATCAGCAGTGTAGGAACATAAACCTATTTTTCCTCAAGATCAACTTCTCTAGGCTCCGAATCCCCATTCTCAAGAAATACAGTCTTTTTTCAACAAATTTAGTGATCCTATATGGACAGTAAAAGCTATACCCCTTTGATCTCTCGGGATACTCGATAAAGTGACAACTAACTGTCTTAGAATCTAATGTCCTAATATGTGGATTAAAAACTTTAGCTTTAGTTGCACAGCCCCACACGTGCAAATACTTCAAAGAGGGCTTTCTCCCAGTCTATAATTTGTAAGGTGTTTTTGAAACTGATTTACTGGGAACCCGATAAAGAATGTGCACGACTGTCTTAAGTGCCTCCATCCATAGTTCAACTGGTAAACTAGAATAATTGAGTATATTTCGCACCATGTCCATAAGCGTGCGGTTGCATCTCTCAGCTATCCCGTTTTACTGAGGTTCACCAGGTGTAGAATATTAGGCTACTATGTCATTTTCCTGAAGGAATCTGGCAAAAAGACTAGAGATTTGCCTGTAAGGGGCATGTCTTCCATAATACTCTCCCCCCTCAATCCAATCTCAGTACTTTAATCTTTATGTTATGCTAATTTTCTACCTCCGTCTTAAATATCTTGAGTTTATCAAGAGACTCAGATCAATCCTTAATGTAGTAGATATAGCCGTAACGGGAGAAATCATCAGTGAAGGTAATGAATGAATCAAAACTATCCACCGATGTCACAGGAAAAGGACCACATATGTCCATGTGAATTAATTCTAATAATCTTGTACTCCGAGTGACCCTATTCTTTATTTGCTTAACATATTTTTCTTTAATGCAATCTATACAGTGGTCAGAATCGGAGAAACCTAAGGGTTGGAGAATTCCTTATTGAGACGCTCCATTCTCGCCCTCGAAATGTGGCCTAAACGACAATACCACAGTTTCAAAAAAGTTCCATTAATTGTACTTCTATTTCTCTTATGGCTTACATCATAAACATTCATAGACACAGATGATTCATTAAGAGGAAGCATATAAAATCTATCTTGTCGGATGGTAAGACCAATAATATCTGAAATTAAACTTAAAAATGTACTTATTGTCTCCAAAATTACAATAAAAACTATCATTATCTAACATCAAAACTGAAATGAGATTTCTCCTCATGGTAGGAACATAAACTATATTATTTAGTTTAAGAGTGAAGTCACTATCAAGAACCAATGGAAGGAATCCGATAGCTTCAACTTCAGCTTTTTTCCCATTAGGCACTCTAAGACTTCGCTCCCTCTTTCCTAATGTTCTCGCGGTAAGGAATCCCTGTAATGAGTTGGTAACGTGCATAGTAGCACCTTAGTTAATCCACTAGGAATTAAAGTGAAAATCAACATAAAGAGATTCATCAATGAATATTACTAAATCATTACCCTTCTTTGTGAGCCACTTTAGAAAACCAACGCAGTCTTTCTGGTAGTGATCCTTCTTATGGCAGAAGTGACATCCGTCATCCTTAGACTCTTGAGAGGTAAGAGCAGGAGGAGCAGGTGCCTTGAACGTCCTCTGCAACTTCTTCGTAGAGTTGAAATCTCCTTGGAATTTCTTTTTGTTCTTGGAGCTACTAACTTGATTAACAAAAATCTTTCTTTTCAACCTTCAGCCTCTCTTCCTCTTGGACACACATCGTGATCAAGTCGCTCATGGTCTATTTCTCCTTCTAAGTATTGTAGTTAATCTTAAAGAAAGAAAATTCAGGAGGGAGATAGGTCATAATGAAATAGACAAGAAAACCATCAGAGATTTTCATTTCCATACTCTTGAGTTTGACAGCTATGTCTGTCATCATCATGATATATTCTTTTATGTCGTCGGACATATAATTATACTTAGTGTTGAGAAGCTTCTGAATCAATGTGCTAGTATAAACCTTGAAAGTGACTTTGAATTTCTCCTCCACGGATGTCAAGTATATCTTAGCTTTTTCTAAGGTTGGGATTGCTCCACTTATAGCTTCTGAGATTGAGTTTCTCATAATCATTAGTGACATGTGGTTGGATCGCTCCCACTTCTCAAAAAATGCATCATACATTTTCTTTAGTTCATCATAATTTTCCATGCCAAAGGCGGGAGCAGTGGGAGCGTCAACCCTAAATGCATAGTTAAGGTCCAAAACTCCAAGAACAACAATCACTTTAGCTTTCTAAGCGGAAAAGTTATTCCATGTAACTTGCTCTATGCCAACAGAGAAAACGTTAAGAGCTAGAGAGAGAAATTTTGGACCCGATTAGAAAATTTATCATAAATAAATAATTTACACGAAAATAACCCTATGTTGGTCTAATTAAAGTCATACAAAAATTAAAACTCCAGTCCACATCACCGTTGTATAGAAAACGAAAAATAATTTAAATGATCACGTAAAAGGATGCAAAATTATAGTCAACTTTGGTTAGAAAGTAACTAAGAACTTACATAAATTGATAATAAAATTCTCAAAAAAAATTCCCGTTGGTTCCAATTAGTCTAGAGAATTAATCATGAATTTTTAGCACATAATATGACATTATTTGGGCAATTATATCACTAAACTAGTGCTTAAATGAATAAAACATTAGAAATCACTGGAAATTTTCATTAAATGGAAAAGCCTAGAAATTTGGCCTCACGGCCCAACACTGTGTGCCGGTCCATAGCCGGTAGCTTGGCCCAAGCGCTGCCCATACGCGCTCGTGCCTCTGTGAAAGTCCTTGATGTCGACTAGAGGAGAGTGAATAGTCGTTTCTGAAAATTAAAACTCAGCAGCGGATTAAACAGTGTCCAGAGACTCCGGCCTAATCCAGATACTCCGAGTTCACCCGGATTATCCGGACTATACAGGAGATCGAAAACAAAGTAAGCTTAAGAGAATCTACTAGAGACTATGAGCTATCACAGTATTTCTAAGATGGATATTTTCTAATTAACAATAAAGGTACACTTAAATACTCGCAAGCAATACAATTGAGGCAAATCCTCATATAGCAATTTGAATGAATAACTTGCAAGAATTTAAATGGAGACAAGATTTAAATTCGAAGTTTAGCCACCTCACAAAGAAGTGTCTACATATCCGTTGAGGAGCACACAAAGAGCCGGATCTTTTCCAACCCTATCCTCACCCAAGCGACCGCAAAGATCGAGCTAGAGCTCTTACTCAAATCGTGAGTAATACAAACTCCCCGTGGCACTCTACAATGATTGGGTACTCAACGGGTGACCTCTTGCCGTTTAGAAGCGCAACGCTTTAAGAGAAAAGATTGCAATTCACAGCTTGGTAAAAACTCAAAATGCTCAAAGAATTTATTTTTGCTCTCTTGCTCCAAATCTCACTACCCAAACCAAACTCTCAAATCTTAGCAAAGATTGGGCACTAGAGGGGTTTGTGAGGGCTATTGAATGCTCTAGAGAGAGTAAATGAACTAGTGGTTCAGCAAGCCTTGAATGAGAGGGGGCGAAGAGGTATTTATACTCTTCCCCCAAAAACTAACCGTTATTGTGCTATTCAGACAGACTCGAAGTCTCTGGGTTCACCCAGAGTCTCCAGGTAGTACAGAAAATCACGCACATAACCTGTCAGAACTAACCGTTACACTAACCCGAAGTATCCGGGTTCACCCGGAGTCTCCGTGTAACACTTTGAGAAAAAACCGCCTAGAACTCTAGTTCGGATGGTGCCCGGAAGATCCGGAAGTATTAGACCTCGGAGACTCCGGACCAACTCGGAGACTCAGGCTAATAACTAAGCTAACCGAGAGCCTTTCTCGGAGTCTCACTCGGAGACTCCATGACTTTAACAGCATCCAAAGTATCCGAACTAACTCGGAGACTCCGGGCTTAAAAATAAGTCGAAACCGAGAGCTCTTCTCGGAGACTCACTCGGAGGCTCCGGAACATTTGCACTGTCCGGAGTATCCGGGCTATCCTGGAGACTCCATGTACAGAATTAAAGCCTGACCGAGAGCTCTTCACGGAGTCTCACTCGGAGACTCCAGAACACCTACAGAGTCCGAAGTTTTCGGACCAACTCGGAGACTCCGGAACAAGACAAAAACTACCCTTTGTTCCCGGTGTTCGTGAGTGATGGTGTCTCTCAAAAATTAGTTTTTATAAAATATTTTGAGCACTAAGACACTAAAAAACTACAAAAAGCATCCCTCTTTATAGTACGACATTCCTAAAACTCAAATTCAAATTAAAAACTAGTTGGATTCTAAGAGTTTCTTCATATCGCTTCTCCTTTCTTTTTGAGGGTTATGGACTTCTTTTATCATTTTTCAACGGGACTAAAACATATTCATACACTTGATAAAACCATTAGTCCCTTAATCGTTTGTCATCAATTATCCAAAATCCACAAGGGGCCTAGATGCACTTTCACAACACGCATGTAGCCCAGAGCACGGGACAACCCAGCTCGCCTGCTCCGGGCTGTTACACTTGTCGGCCTGGTCAAAAAATTGAGACTAAATGTGAGCCGTCGAATTCAATCCGACGGTCCTCTGGCCAATTCACCGGATCAAAGCTAGCGGCCAGCCCCGGAAGCCCTAAACCTAACATCATTTTGCCCCCATTTTTTTAGCGCCGAAAGAGAGATCAGCGACAGCGATGGCGAGATCCCCAGTGATGCAACGCTACCAGCAAAGGAAAGCAAGAAAGAAGAGCAGAGTGGAGCATAACAAAGCCGCCATGGGTCAGCTCACTAGAGCGCATGAGCTGTTGCACACGACTTCGTCAAGCCGATCTTCGGTGGTTTCGTGAAGACAGCATGCGCGCGCGGTAGAAAGGACACATGCTCCAGTTGCACAAGGAGGTCCGGGCCGGATGATTCACACGCGATCAAGGGATAAAAGGGGAGATCCCATCGGAGAAGAAGAGCTCGAGGCTTCGACGGGTGTGACAGTGACGAAGAGTGCTAAAAACCGTAAGACCTCCTCCCTTTATTGCTTGCTCTAGGGTTCCAATGTGGGGATTTGCGGGTTTAGGTCTTCGGAATTGGGGGAAAGGGCTCGAATTTGGAGAATCGGGGAATTGTCTTACTTTTTCATTAGTGTTATTTCATATTTCCAAAAATCCCCTCCTTCTAAGTGCTACCCGAGGCTTATACATGCCCTCAAATCGATTCAAATAGCACACAAGAACGCACATATATGCATAAATTATGTCAAATTCGAGCCTCAAAACCCCAAATTCATGAACATATTTGCGTGAAATGCATTAAACCGAGGCATAAACAACTAAAAACATGATCATATGCACATAAACATAAACTAATCTTACTTATCTGAGTCCAATTATACTGGAGAACATTCAATTGATGGCCAAATTACTAAACCGGCAGCAAAACAAAACTAATTGACCATCAATTAGCATCAACAGAACACTAAACAAATCCATTACGTCTAATTGGGTCTAATTAGGGATAATTATGGCTCTTATGCCAAATATTAAACTTAATTATGTCTTAATACATAAGATTATTAGCACTAATATCAAACACAACCTTAAGCGGAAGCATATGGACATACCGTCGTTTAGAGATGCTTTAGCGATCAGTGAGGAGCGTGATGTAGGAGTAGCCGTGTGTGGTGATGAGGGTAGATGTTGTGCAGACCGTCGGTGACGTTGTTGCCGATGTGATGTAGATGTACGTGTTAGTGAAGTCACGGTGGAGTCCCGGAGATTGCAGATCGTCATCCTGCAAGGGAGGTGTCTGCCTTCCCGTGGCCTCCAGTACTAGATCGATCGGACGAGTAGGGGGTTTGTTGCGAATCTTATCTCAGCCAATCGTTAGATAGTGTGACACGGCTGCCCTTTTTATGTTGTGTTCGGCAATAGGGGATTGAAACCACGAGTCAGTTTAGCACCTCCGATCAGGACACGTAGTGGAGTTAGACTCCCTTAAGAATTGGGCGTTGGTTAGCCCAAGATCAAAAGCAACATATGTTTGTAAAGAGCCTCCAGATAAACATTTGGACTTTGGGGAGAATTATTTTATTTTATTTTTCCAGATGACATCAATGTCAGCCTTTGTATGAGTGGTCCGGTTCAATTTACTTACCGTGAGTTGGATGCTTTCTTGGTGAAGGACTTTGTAAGCACTTTTCTCTGTCCATCTTCCTTTCTTATTTGGCTTCTAAATTAGGGTATATTGGTGAAGGAATCTGCATAACATGGTTGGCAAAATGTGGACTTAAAAGAGAGGATAGCAAAGAAAAATTCCATCTTTTTGGTTGAGGCAGCCACAAGTCTGAGACTTCAATAGGAAGATTAGAGTTCACAGCATCTTGACTGATATGCTCATATATACTTTTCCACCAAGGGCACCATAGCTGATTCCAGATAGAGATATTGCGGGAGCATATCGGCTGAAAACAGCCTAGCTTTTACAAATTGCTCGAAAACTATAGCTAGAACCTTTCAAAAATCTTGAAAAAAAAATGCATAGCTATAGGTGAGGACATGTTATACATCCATTTAAATTTTCAAGAGCAAACTCGGTCCCGTTTGTTACAAACAAAAAAGACAAAATTTGGCTACGATAGCCCAAAAGGACAAAAGGTACTGTTCATACATATTTCCGGCGAAATTTGTATTTTTCTTTTCTCAAATATTAGATCGAGTCTTCCTTTGAAATTTTATATGGATGTACAGCATGTCCTCACCTATATATGTGCATTTTTTTCAAGATTTTTGAAAGCTTCTAGCCATCGTTTCTGAGCAATTTGCAAAATTTGCAAAAATTAGGCAGTTTTCAGCCGAATGCACCCGAGATATTGGCATCAAAAAGTTGCCGCTGAACTGCATCAGCCATATTTTGTTACCTAAAGGATGGAGTCCCATGTCCATTATTTTGTGCCTTGATTACCTACTCTCCGGTAAGAAGTATTAGGGAAATATTTACCTTTCAAGATTTGGGCCCATAAAGCCTCTGGTTCGTTTAGCATCCTCCATGCTAATCGTGTAATGAGAGCTACATTTTAAGTTGTTAAGACTCTTATTCTAAGTCTCTAGCACCCTTAAGAATGCAGAAATTGATCCAAACTGTGACACAAAGGATTTTATTACTATATATTTTTGAACGGAAAAGGGGTTTATTACCATTGTCAGGTTTGTTTCCTTTCCACCATAAGTGAGCTCTTCAGTGAAGGATTTTGGAGAGAGAAAACGTGGGACATATAATAAATGGGAATGGAAGAAAAAACAGCTTTGATAAGAGCTGTGCGACCTGCATGAGAAATTCTGTTACCTTCCACATTAAATTTAGCTTTGAACTTGTTTTCTAGGAAGGCATAGACTTCAGATTTAGGAGTGTGAGTTGTGAAAAGAGGATGGCCAAGACGAGTAGACTTGAAAGAGGCTCTTGGTGTCATCCTGAATGTCACTAGGGGTGTTTGTGGTAAAGAGAATGGAAGATTTATTCCAATTTGGAATTTTACCTGAGTCTTTGCAAAAGTTTTTCTAATATTGCTTTGATTACCTGAGCTTCATGCAGAGTTGCCTGGCCACATATGATCACATCATCTACAAAAAGAGGGAGTGAACGTGCGCTGATCGAGATGACATTTTCATAGAATATTGCTTATCTTTTTTGAAACAAATCAGGGCAGGAGAGCTGCCGATTGTATTAATAAAGAAGAAGAAGGTTAGATTGAGCAGTACAACAACCCTAAAGAGATCAAGCAATGTAAAACAAACAGCAGACAACAACAACTAAGGCAAAGAAGTCAACAGCACTAGCAACAGAGAAAGCAACTAAAGAAAAAATCGACAATGGCCGGTTGGACCCGCACTCGATCGACTCACGAGGTCGACGACTCATGGCACAAGGAAAGCTTGAAGGCTAACAATTGAACTCGGCTAGGTACTTCAAGGCAAGATGATCACTTTGGCGTACGATCGACCTATCATAAGCCTTTCGCTTGCATCTTGCCGGTGCCGTCGTTGGCGGGGGAGGTTGCGGTGGAGTGCAAGGGGGGTTTTCGGCCTTCACGGAGGGAGGGTGCCTAGGCACTTGAGTTAAGTCTTGAGTAGGCACGACAGGGAGATCCAAATAGTGATCCGGAATCTTTGGGAGGTAAGCTTCAAATGGTTACACACTATCCTCGGTGGTCGCCTAGGAAGTATCAACTAGCAGCTCACAATTTGGAAGGGTCTTGGTCGTAGGTGTAGTGCTAGGCCAATCTTCTGTCTTGGTGGTTTAAGCTTTAGTTGCAACGGGATCTAATATGAGCCCCGATCGCACCTTAATGTTTTATGGGAAAGCACCAACCGCAATGGGGACCAAGGGGCGAGCAGGGGTGATGTGATGTTGTTCGCTCTTTAGAGGTCGACTAGGCAGAGCCATCTGTGATGTCAAAGGGGTCGACATGGGTGACAACTTGGGTGGAGGTCCTTGTGAGCAAAACATCCACCTCATTGATGATAGGAGACTCACGAACATCCAGGTCCGTAGTAGTTGCAATAGCAGGCTCGCACAGCAAAGAGTCCTCGGAAGACATGCGTGGAGCCATCAATGAAGTGAAGACAGACAATGTCAAGGAGCGTAGAACCGAAGAACAGGGACCAAAGAGCTCGGCCATGTTAGCAGTGGCGAGATACTCACTAGGCAGTTCTGCGTGTTCTAGATTTTGCAGCTCCTGGGGTGTTACAAGGCAGTTCTGCATGTTCCAGGTGGTTAGCCACACAAGCCAACCACATTGGTGGTAGAGGCCTCATCCTTGAGCGGGTGCACCACTTCCTCAAAGTGGGTCACGAGCAGTTGTTGGAGCTCTGAACGCAGTGACTCCATCACAGGTGCGAGCATGGACTGAAGGTTCAGGGTAGCATAGCCAAGGTAGGTGTGACAGAGGTAGCCACACTGAACACATTCCTTGTCATGGCAGACGGAGGCGACATCCTTGCCATGTATAGCAAAGAGGATAGGCGAAGCGTGACATCCACTTGGTAGAGATGTGGCCATGACGTGCGTCCAGCTGTGAGTTTGTTGATGGAGGTTAGGCTGATGGAGAGCTTGCGCACGCGACAAGAGATGGGTCCTGAAAGCGGTAGTGTCGCTCTCGATGTCTAGGGCGACGGCAGCAAATGCAGCGGAAGGGTCCTTAGTAAGAGTTGACCTTGTGGTCATGTGCGAGGCAGCGGTAGCATCTACTGTGAGCCTACCTTTTGAAAGCATGGCTGTGCTCCGACTCTGACGTGTGCGGCAGAGACGACGACTGCTCAACGTGGCGCGTTGAGATGGGTCACAATGAGGGCGACGGGGTTGACCCCTAGAGCCAACTGACACCCATGGCACCTCATAGGGGTGATTCATAGTGCCCGCCTAGATGTCCACATCAGTGACACCCAGAGAGGAGGTCGTCATCACCCCGCTTCACATGTCGACGGTACTGGAAGCGACGGTCTTTGTAGCATGCGCGAAGGCTATATCTGATGGAGGGCAACGAAGCAAAGCCACAACACCATACAATGCAGAGCAATGGCGGGATGAGTATGTTGTCGGTCTTGTCTTCTCGGATGTGGCACGACGGCGGCCTCCCTTAGATTTGCATCTGGTCATCATGGCTCGGGTGAAGGAGGCAACTAGGTGCACGTCGTGCTAGGAGGCATGCAGATGCGAGAGGAGGCTATGGATCAGCAGCGCTGCGTCGAGCGAAGGGCTAGGGTGGCATCGCAACATATCAAAGGGGGTCAGCGGTGCTGCGCCTGGATCCGACCTCACGGGAACCTTCGCCGCTACCCTAGCGCTCCCGAGCATCCTACACCCTGCCATAAGACCCCTTCGCCTTCTAGCCAACGAAGCTTCGCAGACCTGGATCTCCGCTGCCACCATCCGAACTCGAGCTATTGTGGCCGGATCTACAACTCAACGAAGATAGGCTTAGGAGCAGGCACGACGAGCGAGAGCGCGGCCAGCAGAGGAGCTGGCTTGGGAGCAGATGGGATGGGGGACCCCTTTCGTGAGGAGACTTACTAGAAGCAGTGAATCTTGCTCCGTGATCTCCGCCTCCCTCTTCTGAGCTCATCTCACACCGCACGCCTACAAGCGCAAGCTTGCGAAGCACAAAGTAGATTCCCTCACCATTTTGCTTCCGCATTGTGCGCGGCGTTCGTGTGCAAACTGACTGAAGTGTCTAGGTTTGAATAAGCATGTTGCTTATCACTTCAGATCATACTTTACAAGTGACAAGTGTATTAAGGTAGATATAATATCCAAACGTATCATTCAATTCCTCCATATGGCCTCCTATTCCTCGGATGTCTAGTAATCTCTTCCTCTTCCTAGAGTCCCCGACCCACCCACACCCACAATATTGGTAGATGCATCCGGGGGAAACAAGAAATGAGAAATAGCAAAAATAAGAATGATATAGTCGAAGATGGAGGAGACAAAGGAGCAAGGAAAAGGGGATCATGAGCTGTGCCTATTGCCGGAAGCAGTGGCCATGGCCTTGATAGTGCTCAACAACGATGATTTGTTGCACGAGATCCTCCTTCGTCTTGGCTTTATTTCCCATGTTCATCACCAGTACTGCTGGCCCTTGTCTGCAACCGTTGGTTCCGTATCGCCTCAGACACCATCTTCCTTGGCCGCTTCCACGACCTTCACCCTCTAACCTCTCTCCTACTTCGGCCCCATCACAGGACAAGGCCGCACAATAAGCTACTTTTTGAAATGAGAGCATTTCAGATTTGGTAGTTGCTTTGGAATTTTGGAATGATGTAATGACCAAATCGAATACTCGTCGGGGAAAATAATCCTACAGACATGCTCATGTATTTTAGATCTAATGTGACAGGTGATAAAAATTACCATAAAACTTATAATTAAAACAAATAAATCATATGTGATGAAATCATAAAGGAAATAAATTGTCACATCTCACACTATAAATTAGTGTCCAGACTCCAAATACACTAGACCACTCTGATTTATTTTCCTACTCGTCGGTGTTAAATATACAACTTCCGCCGAAGAATTGCATTGTGTAGCGCAATGCTACCGGCGCTGGACTGCAACTACCACCCACGGTCGGTACCCATCTACAATGTATAGCACCACCCAATGTGCTAAAATGAGACACATAGGTGAAGTGCTGGTTAGCAAAAAAAATGCTACAACTTATAGCAAATCAAAGTGAAACTTACCATGATTTAAATAATAATAGAAAAAATAATTTTCTTGGCTCATTGCTGTTTCTCTCTCATGGATGTCTTCTTCGTGCTTCCTCAGTTCCTCCTCCATCCCGGTTTATCTCTCCCAAACAAGATTTGTTTATTTAGAGCACCGGATGCTAACTTCAGCACCTCTTCCAAGCTTTTTTTTATTTAACACTCAACCTCTCCGGTATATATAGCAATGGTTTAGCACAAAAAGATTCCCTTAGCACTCTGTTATTTGCAACGCTGGAGCTGCCCTGAGTTCATTCCTGAGGACGGTGGCGATGGCCTGTCCTACCACCTAGCGAATTGTCTTCACTGCAAGCAGCTGCCTTTCACATGAGACCATAGGCTTTGGTAGCATCGACGGATACGATGGGAGACCTGGGCCGGCCGTTGCTTGGTTCTTCTGGAATGGAACGGGTTTTTCGTTACTGTCAGTGTCAGAGCTAGCACTACGTGTACTGCTCGGTGCTTTGTTGTTGCTGCTGCTGCTGCTCTGCTCTGCATATTAATTACTCGGTGTCTACCTTCTTGGTTGAGCGGCAAAAATTCAAAATTAGACAACATACGTGATCGTATTTATCGAAATAGATAACATGTCAGTATATTTATAATTTTAACATTTATATTCGGCACACGATGTGCTGAAAATGGCACACCATATCCGATACACGGTGTGCCAAAAATGACACTGTAGCACCGTATTCGGCAAAAAACGGGTGCACACATACGTCGAAAATGAACAGTACTGCGCATGAACAGTAACAGCAGTGCGCGGTATTGTTCATGCACGGTGCTATTCATTTTCGGAGTATGGTGTGCCGAAAATGATGCTACAGTGCCATTTCGGCACACCGTGTGTCGAATACGGATGCTAAAATTATAAATACGCTGATATGTTGTCTATTTCGACAAATACGATCACATATAGTATCTAATTTTGGATTTTTGTCGCGAGTAGTATAGTTGGACCATGGCATGTTCTAGGACTTGGGAAGCAATTGTTGCTTCATCGCCATAGTTTGCCACAAGTTCAGGCAAGTTTAAGTACAGGTATGTAAGGCTGTTGTTTGATTCATGGCCGCAGTATGGTGTGTGATCACTGATTTACATGTCGTTTGATTCAGGCAAGTTTAAGTGCAGGTATGTAAGGCTGTTGTTTGATTTATTCCCTTTCAACATTAAATTAGGAGCTAAGATGATATAGTAATAAATAAGTTTGTATGTATCACATGATGTAAAACGTCGAAACTTTTTTTTATTGTCTAAAAAATGCCAAAACTCCTTACCTCCCAGCTCTTGTAAGTCTATTTGGGAGGCTGAGCTTGATTCTTTTAGCGATAAACAGAACACGTCGAGAACATGCCTGGAGCCGACGGCGTCCACACGTGCTAGAAAGATAAATCATGATAGTGTGAAATATTCCCATATTCCTTAGTGAACACTTGCTTAAAATAAATTAAAATCTACGTATCTTTATATAGTCAAAGTCCGCTAACTGCAGTTAATGCTTGTAAAGCTCAATCCTCGGCAGGCCGCTCGCACCCTCCAAATCTGTGGTAGACGACATCGGATACACCAGATACTACAAGCACGTCTCAGTTGTGTACAAATCGATAAACCACCGCCACCGCTCCGGCGTCCAGCGACCGACGAGGCCAGCCGAGCGCTCGATCGAGGTTTGGCCATGATGCCTGCTCTTCCCATCGATCCTCCCTCTCATCTTCCCCCCTCCGCAGCTTCCCAGTTGATTCATAGCGGCAGAGACAACACGTACGGGAGGCTAGCTCTCCCGTCCATGCCGGCCGCACCTATCGCCGGCGGCGGCCGCGTATACTGCTGGAGGCGTGCATGCCCGCTCCACCAATCGACTTCAGGGCCTAGCAGCTCAAGCTTCGGCGGTGGCTGTGCCCTCCTACTACGCCACACCAGGTCACGAGCCGAGCCCGGCCGCTCCATCCAACCCCTCGTGCAGGCCCAGATTCTACCTTCTCCTCAAGACTTGACTTGGCCTCAAGCCTCCTTGGATTCCCGACGACAGTCCCAGACTCCCAACCGATCTGCTGCTGATTAATTTCATAATTCATTTTCAGTGCTTTTGCATTTCGTTTCCAAATTGATGCCGAATCTTCCCCAAATATCCGCTGCTGCTACAGATCACTTAGGCAAAACATTGATGTGGTCATGCATTTTGTACTCACGTTGTACTATATGACAATATGAATTAGTACGGCAATAATCCTTTTCTTGCCGTAACATACAATCCTAAACCAAACAAGTATATGCTGGTGCCATTGGTTTTCTGAAAGCCTGTACTGAATGTTGCATAGGTTAATCGTATTAAGCATTAACAGCCTATGGATTCTTTATTTTTATTGTTGCCATTTTCTTGCTTGATTGTACATGTTCTCCACCGGCCCTATGCTCCCAAGCTGTTTCATTTTTTTCAATGTTTGACAGAAATGCTACAGGCAGAACAACTGCCTTTTCAATGTTTGGCAGAAATTGCTACCATATCGTTCTCATGTCCAACTGTTTTTGTTGTTCAGGATTTTATATTTGAAACATATAAGACTCCATGTTAGTACTGTATGATCTACTTGACAAAATCTCCACTAGAACCATAGTCACATGGTCCAGCAACCTATTGTATGTTTTCTTTTTCTAGTTAAAGGCATGACTAAATATGCACATAGCTCAGCCTATTCAATATTCCTTTCTAGCTAAAAACCATTGCTGTTGGACTTAGTAGTTCATTACCTGCAGTACTTTCCTGCTGCTGGACTGTGTAATTCTTTCCCTGCAGTTTCCGCTGCAATGCATGGGTTTTCACCTAGTCATATCTCTAGTTCTAGTCCACATACTACAGAGATGTTGCATCCTACCATGACTCTCCCAAAGTGATATAAGCTTCAGGGTTTTAGGCTGAGGCGAACATCACATTTTGGATTTTGGGGCTGGAACTATATAATTGCAGCTCTGCATGCAAATCTGAGCTACAGGAAGATACAGAGCCTAAGTGGTGGTAGGTCCATGCCCATGTTGCATATAATATTGGAGTGATGTTTCATATTAGTGAGCTTGCTTAAACTTTTTGTTCAGTTGCCTTTTCGTCTGCTAAAGAAGCAGATATGTTTGTGTTTCTCAGTTGAGGCTAGTTTGGTGGTTGATGTTTTTCATGGACACTGAACCTCATGTTTCTTTTATTGATATTTTGTTTGTTGGAGAAATAACAAGAAAGCTCCCTGTGCTGATATTTTGTTTGAATCAATATTTTGGTTCTCTTGTTGTGCACCGTAGCAGTGTGAAACTTTAAATCATGGGAAAACTCGCTGATGTTCATTAAGTGCAATTTCAACATTTTTTTCCGTTTGAGATCTATATGTGACAACCGTTAATAATTCAGGTTGCCATCTGTCTTCCTTCTAGTTTTATATAAGTTTAAAGGTGCATTTCGTTGGAGAATTTATTGTTATTTTTGTGTAAGGAATGGCCTTCTTCTGTTGATTACTTCTGCTCTGTGATGTTTTTCTTCTTCTGATGACAAACAGGACTAAAGCTAACATGGCTGCCCTGCCATTGGCCACTGCCGAAATATGTGATGGTAATTCCGAGTTAATCATGAATGGCGAGCTCCGTGCCCTCCAGCCTGTCTTCCGTATCTACGGAAGGCGGCAGGTTTTTGCTGGCCCTGTTGTGACATTGAAGATCTTCGAGGACAATGTTTTGCTCCGCGAATTCCTTGAGGAGAAAGGTCATGGCAGGGTCCTGGTGGTTGATGGCGGCGGGAGCATGTGCCGCGCCCTTTTGGGTGGCAACCTTTCCCAGCTGGCACAGAACAATGGCTGGGCCGGCATTGTGGTTAATGGTTGTATCAGGGATGTAGATGATATCAACGGTTGCGACATTGGTGTCCGAGCTCTGAACTCGCACCCCATGAAGCCAAGCAAGAAGGGCGTCGGCGAGAAGCATGTCCCTGTGACCATTGCAGGAACAAGAATTTGCGACGGCGAATGGCTCTATGCTGATACTGATGGCATTCTTCTTTCAAGGTCGGAATTGACGGTGTAGACCTATTCCGTCCATGATTGTGAGTATAAGAATCGGACGCTTAAGAGGAGGTCTACTCCTGCCCTCCTTGTGTTATATATTGTGAATTTGCAATAACTACTCTTGTTGAATCACATGACCATTTACAGATATAGACTTAGGTTTAAACTGGATGGATAGAGATTGAATTTTATTCAGATTTGTATTTTCGTGCATATAAATGTTAGATACCACTATGTAACCGTAAGATACGACAAACAGATCATGGGATGCTGCTAATTCGCGCGCGTGCAAGCAGCCCTCCTCGCACACCTTTCCGATAGAGAAAATGGTAGGAAAAAAGTTTAACTCAAAAGTTTTGAGAAAAAATTACCGAGAAAAGTTATTGGGATACCAGTAGGCTCAGTCCAACCATCTCGGCGGGAACATTCCCGCCGAGCTCGGGGACAAGCCAACACGCCTGAAGAGGCTCCAACTGTGGTACAACAACCTCAGCGGCACCATTCCGATGTCGCTGGCCAACTTGTCATCACTAAGTATCCTCGACCTCTCGTCCAACCAGCTCGAGGGCACCATCCCTCCTGGTCTCGACAGCATCCTAGGCCTCCAGTTCCTCAGCCTCGCCTTTAACAGCCTCACCGGCGAGCCCCCCGTCTCACTGTACATCTTGCCTTCTTTGGAAACAAACTCGTCAGGGAAAATACCTTCATCTCAAAGTTAGTTACCCCTGGTGTTCGAAACAAACTTGTCAGATCAAATACCTTCAGATACCGGAAATCTCTCAAAGTTGGTTACCCTTGATGCACACCAGGGCAACCTGGAGGGACCAATTCCAGCAAGTATAGGGAACATGAAGAATTTGTTAAAACTTGATCTATCAATGAACCGTCTGAACGGTTCGCTTCCCAGAGAGATTTTCAAACTGCCGGTAATTTCTATTTACTTAAACCTAACATACAATTCACTATCGGGGCCCCTTCCTTCTGAAGTTGGTAGCTTGGGAAATCTTAACAGCCTGGTTCTATCTGGAAACCAATTTTCTGGTGAGATACCTAATAGTAATAGGGGGTGCACCGTGCTTCAACAACTTAGGCTGGACAATAACTCATTCAAGGGGAGCATACCTCAATCTCTCAACAATATAAAGGGTCTGATTGCACTCAACCTATCCATGAATAGGTTGTCTGGCTCTATTCCTGACGCCATTGGAAGTATTCATGACCTACAACTACTGTATCTAGCACACAACAATTTGTCAGGGCCGATACCTACAGTTCTGCAAAATTTGACATCATTGTCAAAGTTAGATCTGTCATTCAACAATCTGCAAGGGGAAGTGCCAAAAGAGGGCATTTTCAGAAATTTGACTGACTTGTCAATCACTGGAAATAATGAGCTTTGTGGTGGAATACCTCAGCTTCATTTAGCTCCATGCCACATGGACTCTGTGAAAAAGAATAGAAAAGCGCAGTCAAAGTCTCTAACAATAGCTTTGGCAACAACAGGTGCACTCTTGTTCTCAGCTTTAGTTGTAGCTTCCATTCTGTTCATCTATAAATCAGAGAAAAAATATACATTTTTCCTATGACAGGACTTCATCGCACAATTGTTCCCTCTTCTCTCCCCTCCCATCCTAACCTCTCCTCTCCTCTCGGCTCGGCGGGAAATAAATGAGACGTGATGTCAATAGAGCTGACCATGCTAGTTTAAATGCCCACAAGATCTCGCCCCCTTAATGGACGAGATCTTTTGGGAGGACCCACATGACGGAGATGCCACGAAGGTCTTTTGAGAGGGCCCACACGGTGGAGGTGCCACGAAAATCTCAGCTGTTCAGCGGGTGAGAACTTGATCTCGTCCGATGAACAAGTGAGATTTTCCTCTCTTCGATTATTTAATTTTCTGAGGCTATAAAATCGAGTAATGATAGGTTAGATATGTGATTTAAAAATAAAAGAATCGAAGCAAATACCGTGCCGCGTCTGTGCGCATGCGCTCGAGGCATTGCCAGTGATGAGACGATGGGGGCAGCCCAAGGCAGGCCTGCGCCGATGGGTGCGGCTACGCCCGGATTATTCGAAACTCAATTGACGGGCCAGGCCTTGCATTAGACTCAACTCAACTCTAGACGCATGGCCATGCTGAGGTGATGGAAAATGGCATTTGGCGTGGGCTAGCTTTTGAGTAAAATCAAGGTTGCTCGGCCCGGCTCGTTGCTGCCCTGAGTTCATTCCTGAGGACGGTGGCGATGGCCTGTCCTACCACCAAGCGAGTTGTCTTCACTGAAAGCAGCTGCCTTTCACATGAGACCATAGGCTCAGGCTTTGCTAGTATCGACGGATACGAATCTAATACTTGTCGGGGATTTTATGCCTTTCAACAATTTGAAGCACTTACGGATATTTTATGCGTAAACTAACTCAACAATTTAGAAATACACGCTAAACAACAGTTCATAGTTAATTGTTGAAATGGGATGCAGGCGGGCTAGAAACAAGCGGCCTCCATCTGAACGGCGGCGGCTGCTGCTGCCGCCATTTCCCATATTCAGGAAGAGACACATCTTGTGTGAGGGAAAAAAAAACTCAACTAGCGGCGAGAATGGAAACCTAGTTGGCTGGAGGACAATCGTCCCTACTGACTAATATATCTTAGGGAGATTATCACCTCTTATATGAGCAATACATATGGCAAT
Organism: Phragmites australis; assembly: GCF_958298935.1. Taxonomy (NCBI): domain Eukaryota; kingdom Viridiplantae; phylum Streptophyta; class Magnoliopsida; order Poales; family Poaceae; genus Phragmites; species Phragmites australis. The sequence continues at coordinate 6,733,964 of NC_084922.1, forward strand.
TATTTTTTTAAATAATCGGCGAGAGCTATATATTATATTGAAAAAGAGAAGTTAGGTCTAGACGTACGAAATACAGTGGGACAATGGAATTATGGCTGGAATGAATAGAAGGCATTTGTTGGATGGCAATGACTTGTTGTGCGTCTTGTAGGGGGCTATTGGAATCAAAACCAAAACAAAGTAAGCGCATGCCTAGAATATTATAGGAGTAGAGAGATAAATTTATTTTTTTTTCTCTAGAACGTGCAAGAGAGTCACGTATTATTTAATTAAGATAAAAAACCGTCACATTACAATGTCATACTGTTTGCATATTGTTACATATGCACTTGAATAAAAAAGAATGACCTAACCCTAACCCTCACAACAACAAAATACGCAACTCCTTCGTCCCGATCGCTCCGCAGAGTCTAGCCTCCTCGAAGATCTCTCACAATAGCCTAGTCACCCTAGGTCAGTCGCCATCAAACACACAACGGTTACGAAGCTTCTAAATAGATCAAGCCACCAAGATCACCAAAAAATTGAGACCCTTACGAGTAGTCTTGGGAACTTCCGCTGGGCATGTCACCACTAGCACTGGAAGACAACCATGAATCCATTCGACACAAACCCTTGCAGACCAACTCTTTGGAGCACCTTGAACCATACCTCTCTCGTGAAAACGCACTCCGTGAGCAAGTGTTGGACAGTCCACGAAAAATTAGAAAAAATCACAAAAATTTGCTTTCACTCGAAATCGAACACCCGACCTTCTACTTGGAAGTCAAACACACTACCATTGCACCATATATCCTATATATTATTAGATATAAACAAATTATATAAAATACTAAAAAATATAAATAGTTAAACATATCGTGCCGTGCCGACCCGTCGTGCCGCGGCTCTGACCCAGGTATGGCCTAAGTCGTCATGACATGCCAGCCCAACCCATTAGTCGTCGTACCGTACCGTGTCTAGAACGGACCAAAATAGCCGTGCCTCGTGCTGATCCATTTGACCTGATCTACTTGGCCATCTTTAGCACAGTATCATCCGTCTGATCACAGAACGGTAGCATGACAGGTGTTATAGGTCTCAACATGCAAGACGATCAGCTATCCAGTATCTATTGTGAGTGGCTAACCGGATAAAGAACTTGATACAAAGGGACGCGCAGGTCTTCCAGAATTTTTTGATCAGCTCCAACGCAATGACGCCTGTGAAAAATCAGCGATAAGCAGAACACGTCGAGAACATGCGTGGAGCCGACGGCGTCCACACCGTGCTAGAGAGATAAATCATGATAGTGTGAAATATTCCCATATTCCTTAGTGAACACTTGCTTAAAATAAATTAAAATCTACGTATCTTTATATAGTCAAAGTCCGCTAACTGCAGTTAATGCTTGTAAAGCTCAATCCTCGGCAGGCCGCTCGCACCCTCCAAATCTGTGGTAGACGACATCGGATACACTAGATATTACAAGCACGTCTCAGTTGTGTACAAATCGATAAACCACCGCCACCGCTCCGGCGTCCAGCGACCGACGAGGCCAGCCGAGCGGTCGATCGAGGTTTGGCCATGATGCCTGCTCTTCCCATCGATCCTCCCTCTCATCTTCCCCCCTCCGCAGCTTCCCAGTTGATTCATAGCGGCAGAGACAACACGTACGGGAGGCTAGCTCTCCCGTCCATTCCGGCCGCACCTATCGCCGGCGGCGGCCGCGTATACTGCTGGAGGCGTGCATGCCCGCTCCACCAATCGACTTCAGGGCCTAGCAGCTCAAGCTTCGGCGGTCACGAGCCGAGCCCGGCCGCTCCATCCAACCCCTCGTGCAGGCCCAGATTCTACCTTCTCCTCAAGACTTGACTTGGCCTCAAGCCTCCTTCGATTCCCGACGACAGTCCCAGACTCCCAACCGATCTGCTGCTGATTAATTTCATAATTCATTTTCAGTGCTTTTGCATTTCGTTTCCAAATTGATGCCGAATCTTCCCCAAATATCCGCTGCTGCTACAGATCACTTAGGCAAAACATTGATGTGGTCATGCATTTTGTACTCACGTTGTACTATATGACAATATGAATTAGTACGGCAATAATCCTTTTCTTGCCGTAACATACAATCCTAAACCAAACAAGTATATGCTGGTGCCATTGGTTTTCTGAAAGCCTGTACTGAATGTTGCATAGGTTAATCGTATTAAGCATTAACAGCCTATGGATTCTTTATTTTTATTGTTGCCATTTTCTTGCTTGATTGTACATGTTCTCCACCGGCCCTATGCTCCCAAGCTGTTTCATTTTTTTCAATGTTTGACAGAAATGCTACAGGCAGAACAACTGCCTTTCCAATGTTTGGCAGAAATTGCTACCATATCGTTCTCATGTCCAACTGTTTTTGTTGTTCAGGATTTTATATTTGAAACAGATAAGACTCCATGTTAGTACTGCATGATCTACTTGACAAAATCTCCACTAGAACCATAGTCACATGGTCCAGCAACCTATTGTATGTTTTCTTTTTCTAGTTAAAGGCATGACTAAATATGCACATAGCTCAGCCTATTCAATATTCCTTTCTAGCTAAAAACCATTGCTGTTGGACTTAGTAGTTCATTACCTGCAGTACTTTCCTGCTGCTGGACTGTGTAATTCTTTCCCTGCAGTTTCCGCTGCAATGCATGGGTTTTCACCTAGTCATATCTCTAGTTCTAGTCCACATACTACAGAGATGTTGCATCCTACCATGACTCTCCCAAAGTGATATAAGCTTCAGGGTTTTAGGCTGAGGCGAACATCACATTTTGGATTTTGGGGCTGGAACTATATAATTGCAGCTCTGCATGCAAATCTGAGCTACAGGAAGATACAGAGCCTAAGTGGTGGTAGGTCCATGCCCATGTTGCATATAATATTGGAGTGATGTTTCATATTAGTGAGCTTGCTTAAACTTTTTGTTCAGTTGCCTTTTCGTCTGCTAAAGAAGCAGATATGTTTGTGTTTCTCAGTTGAGGCTAGTTTGGTGGTTGATGTTTTTCATGGACACTGAACCTCATGTTTCTTTTATTGATATTTTGTTTGTTGGAGAAATAAAAAGAAAGCTCCCTGTGCTGATATTTTGTTTGAATCAATATTTTGGTTCTCTTGTTGTGCACCGTAGCAGTGTGAAACTTTAAATCATGGGAAAACTCGCTGATGTTCATTAAGTGCAATTTCAACATTTTTTTTCGTTTGAGATCTATATGTGACAACCGTTAATAATTCAGGTTGCCATCTGTCTTCCTTCTAGTTTTATATAAGTTTAAAGGTGCATTTCGTTGGAGAATTTATTGTTATTTTTGTGTAAGGAATGGCCTTCTTCTGTTGATTACTTCTGCTCTGTGATGTTTTTCTTCTTCTGATGACAAACAGGACTAAAGCTAACATGGCTGCCCTGCCATTGGCCACTGCCGAAATATGTGATGGTAATTCCGAGTTAATCATGAATGGCGAGCTCCGTGCCCTCCAGCCTGTCTTCCGTATCTACGGAAGGCGGCAGGTTTTTGCTGGCCCTGTTGTGACATTGAAGATCTTCGAGGACAATGTTTTGCTCCGCGAATTCCTTGAGGAGAAAGGTCATGGCAGGGTCCTGGTGGTTGATGGCGGCGGGAGCATGTGCCGCGCCCTTTTGGGTGGCAACCTTTCCCAGCTGGCACAGAACAATGGCTGGGCCGGCATTGTGGTTAATGGTTGTATCAGGGATGTAGATGATATCAACGGTTGCGACATTGGTGTCCGAGCTCTGAACTCGCACCCCATGAAGCCAAGCAAGAAGGGCGTCGGTGAGAAGCATGTCCCTGTGACCATTGCAGGAACAAGAATTTGCGACGGCGAATGGCTCTATGCTGATACTGATGGCATTCTTCTTTCAAGGTCGGAATTGACGGTGTAGACCTATTACGTCCATGTATGTGAGTATAAGAATCGGACGCTTAAAAGGAGGTCTGCTCCTGCCCTCCTTGTGTTATATATTGTGAATTTGTAATAACTATTCTTGTTGAATCGCATGACCATTGGGAGTGATTGGATGCCTCCACGGTTGCGAAGTGTGCTTGGTTAAGTTCTGTCTTTGTGAACTTTATTCTGGAGAAGTTTTCTGTAACATGATACATTAGATTCCCCTTGTTGGTGTTGTTTCGAAGCGAACTAGTATGTATCTTTACCTAATGATATTGTCAGCAACTTGTTTATTGTTTTTGTTTTGGAAAATTTATTTTGGTTTTCTTGTGCCCCTCCAGTCACACAAGTCCCTTCCTCGGCTAAGATGTCAACCCCGAGGCCATCAAAGACCTGGTTCTTCTTCACGTTCCATGTTAAGATATATGTCTGAATATGGGTATTTTCGTGTCTATAAATATTAGACGCCACTATGTAACCGCAAGGTACGACAAACAGACCATGGGACGCTGCCAATTCATACGCGCACAAGCAGCCCTCATCGCGCACCTTTCCGATAGGGAAAATGATAGGAAAAAAGTTTGACTCAAAAGTTTTGAAAAAAATTATCGAGAAAAAATTACTAAAAAAAGTTATTGGGACACCAGTAGGCTCAGTTGGGCTGTCTCGAGTGGGCTCTTGAGGGCCGCAACTTGGGCCGTCAGAGTGGTGCGCGAAGGGAGAAGAGAGCGAGCGCACGCTGAAGAGGATTTTCGCGGATCATGCTCTAAAGATGTAGGCAAAATGGTTGAACCTCGTTAAAAAAACATGTATTAGTGTGTTGATCTTGTATTTAACTTGATAATCTTAGTGATGCTTATGCTAAACCGTAACATTCGACAATTACCAGCACACCCAAGTTGACTTGTCCTTGCTTCTTTTTAGCTTATGCAATTTTTCCTATGCTAAGTGATATTTTTTATTATTTCTTGAGTTTTGGTCACTTCGATGAGCTTTTCTTGATTAATATTTTCAAATCAAAACTTTTGTACTTCGAGAATTGTCAATGCACTCATCAAGAGAGAGATTAAGAAACCAAGTTAAAATATGCCTTGGTTTATATGTGATGAGTGGTTAACAAGATCTTTGAGGTGGTTTGATGATTTATGGATTTCATAAACATGTCTGTGTATTGTAATTATGATCACGACTAACCAAAATTGTAGAGAAAATAGAGTTCGTGTTTTTATCTTTGAATTTAGAAAAATTGCATACGTCGGATGGTCTGGTGTTGGACATTTTGTACACGCCAAATGGTTCGGCGTTCAGGGAGATTTCATGCCAGAGCATTTCAACTCAGAAGCAAAAGTTGAAGTACACACCGGATGGTTCGGCGATGGGACATTATGCATGCCGGATCAATTTTTCCAGAGGGGTTGCAAAGCGTGTCTAGAGTTGTTATACACTTCGAATGGTCCGACGATGAGCAGCATGTACGCTGGATGCTTTACTGGACCTTTTTGTTGCAGAGAGTTGTAAAAAGGTTGACATGCACACATCGAATGGTCCAGCGATGAGATGATGAGCACGTCGGACTAATTTGTCCACAGAGGCTGCAGACAGCTTGGTTGAGGATATAGCACACGTCAGATGGTCCGGCGCACAGAGGTGTGAACACTGGATCATCCAGCGTACACGATTTTTCTGTGTTGTGCTTTCAATTCAGGATTTTGAATTTGACTAATCTATGTTTGCTTGTCCTATGTTGTGTAGGTGCTAAATGCAACTTGATGGCCAACGGCAGGATGATCGGGGCTAAGTGGGGAGCTTGGTGTTGGACGATTGAAGAGGCCGGACAGAGTCAATGGTGATCTTAGCTGTGCACGTGGAAGTCAAGTAAAATGTGTGAAGGTGGATGAAGATAACATGTTGACAAAGTCAAGCGAAAGGTATGCCACTGTAAGTGATAAGGCGACCTGAGGGATCAGGAGCGGAAGAGACTTGCCGGCGGTCAAGATCACAAAATAGAGTATACGTGTCGATATCGGGATGCTTGCTTAAGGCTTAAGCAAGTGGCAGTAAGTCACGCTTTGATAAGCGTGCAAGGCAGTTTCGCGATTTGATCTCAAAACTGTGAATGGATGGAGTTCACGTGGCATCATCGTGAAATTTGCGTCGAGACGAAGCTAAGTCATGAAGAAGTCACGGCCGTTCGATGAAAGGAGCGAAAAATGGATCAAAATGTCCCGGTGGTAGGTAGGAGACTATTGGAAGAGAGGAGTATTTTGGGAACAATGAAACTTAAGGATTAAGTTACCTTTGTAGGCCTATAAATGGAGAGGTAGGGTTGTGTGGGAGAGTTGAGACAGTCACTTGAGTTTATATGCTAGGGTTTTAGAGGAAAGAAGAGAGGAGAGTTTAGTCTTTGTAATAGGTGGTAGCTTTTTATAAGAGAAATACCTTGTAATCTGCCGCAAAGAGGGCTGATATTTGAAGAAATGAAGTACATGTTTCCTCTGATGCTTGTATTCATCTACTTGTAGTTTTCATCTCTTTGGCTCCTTTGTTTTGTTACGAGTTTTTCCTTTTTAGTTGTGGTTTTCATTTTTGTTTGATGAGCTGAAAATTTCACACCTTGAAAAGTTGTTTTTCTTGTTGCTAGAAGCATAAAATTTACATACAAATATATACAAGTGGATTTTGAATTTTCTTACCTTTAAATTATCAACTTAGAGAATCTCTTCTTTCGGTGATTTTTTGTTGGATCAAAGGTTTCTTTTTTCAAGTTGTTTTCTTTTATGGTGATGACCTATAGAATGAGTATCAATGGAATCTAGGATTCATGTATATCCATAAGAGCCATGTTCTTCTTTGAAAAAATTTCATAGCAACTTATTTCTTTTCAATTTTTGCTTTCGATTTAGTTTTAAGATGCGTTGGATGACTATAATAGAAGAAAATCATCAGTTTCGAAAGAAATACCGCTGACACCTTCTTCGATGCTTATGTTCATCTCTTTCTAATTTTCATCTTTTAGCTCCCTTACGTAATTGCGAGTTTTTTCTTTTTAGTTGTGGTTTTTATTTTTGTTTAATGAGCTGAAAATTTCACACCTTTAAAAGTTGTTTTTCTTGCTGCTAGAGGCATAAAATTTATATATAAATATATACAAGTGAGTTTTGATTTTACTTACCTCTAAATTACCATCTTGAAGAATCTCTTCTTGTGGTGATCCTTTTGTTGGATCAAACGTTTCTTCTTTCAAATTGTTTTCTTTTGTGACGATGACCTATAGAATAAGTATCAATAGAATCTAGGATTCATATACATCCATAAGAGCCGTGTTCTTTCTTGAAAAAATTTCTTAGTAACTTGTTTCTTTCCCGTTTTTGCTTCCGATTTAGTTTTAAAATCCGTTGAAGGATCATAATAAAAGGAAATCATCAATTTTGAAAGAAATTTATGAGGCGTATGTTCACCCCTCTCATCGTCGTTCTCGGTACGTCCAATTGCCGCGCAGACTGCACGCGACCATGCATGGATTGAAGTGAGATCGGCGTCGGATTGCTGCGCGGTTTCGTTTTTACGCCGCTACTTCCTGAAGAGCTCCGGCCAGACTCTCGGCTGAAGCTTCCTAACCTGCCATCACGGAGCCGAGCTGGACTTTCGTGGCCGTGGCAAATGAAGAGTAGCCTGTCAACGTGGTCACATGGAACCGGTGTGCCGATCGCTCAAGGTTTTAGCTAAAAGACCGCGTGCTCGGTCCGCTTCAAAAGCGCGCGTTCGCCGCACCTGGTCCAGTACGTCTCCGAGCCGTCGTGCAAGTAGGCTAGCTGCTCCTGCCAAACGATGAGCCATGCAATGCCGTGTGGAAAATGGCATCAAAATAAAAGGATTTATTCGTCAAAAGAAAATGGAACTGGGAGCTCCTTGCTCCTGCCAAATGAAAAACTAGTGCCGAGCGGAAGAGGGCACGCCGAGACTGACTCCAAGTCAAGAGTAAACGCCATGTCCCCACCGCTTTGGCAATCACACGTACGTACATGCATGTCGTGGCGACGCATGATCACACGGGATCCAATATAAAAATAGCACATGATGCAGCAACTACTTAATTACTAAGCACCCAATCAATTACTAAGCACCCAATCACTAATCGTCGATCGCCCGCTACGTACCACACCGACCGATATGGCAATGCACTCAGTGAGCTTGCTGCTCCTGCTGTTGTTATCCTCCTCCGTGTGCATCTTGACGCTCGCGGCCGCACGAGCCGGTGACGAGGCCTCGCTGCTCGCCTTCAAGGCCGCGGCGGTCAGTAGCGGCAGCTATGGCGACACGCTTGCTTCGTGGAACAGTAGCAGCGCCGGCTGGTTCTGCAGCTGGGAGGGGGTGAGGTGCGGGGGCAGGCATCACCAGCGAGTGGTGGCGCTGAGCCTGCCCTCCCACGGGCTCACAGGCGTCCTCTCCCCGGTCATCGGCAACCTGTCATTCCTCAGGACTCTCAACCTGAGCAACAACGGGTTCATCGGGGACATCCCCGCGAGCCTCGGCCGTCTGCGTCGCCTCCATGCACTCGACCTCAGCTTCAACGCCTTCTCCGGTGAGCTCCCTGCCAACCTGAGCTCCTGCACCAGCCTAGTGGTCATGCGCCTCCAATCCAACCAGCTCCGCGGGCGTATGCCTCCCGAGCTCGGCAACAAGCTCACGCGCCTCAAGATACTCATATTGCGGAGAAACAACCTCACTGGTACCATCCCGGCATCCCTGGCCAACTTGTCATCGCTTAGTATCATGTCCCTCTCGTTCAACCAGCTAGAGGGTACCATCCCTCGCGGCCTCGGTGACATCACCGGCCTCAAGAGTTTTGACCTCGCCTTGAACCAGCTCTCCGGCGAGCCCCCTCGCTCCCTATACAACTTGTCTTCGTTGGAAGCATTGCAGATCCAGGGAAACATGCTCCGTGGAAGCATTCCTGTCGACATCGGCAGCAGCTTCCCTGGCATGCTGTTTCTTAGCTTTGCTTGGAACCAGTTCACCGGATCCATCCCTGAGTCGCTCTGCAACCTCACTACACTCCAACGAGTCGAACTCTCTCAAAATAGGCTCAGTGGATATGTGCCTCGAGCACTGGGGAGACTACGAGCTCTCCGATTTCTATTCTTGTACAGCAACGATGTAGAAGCAAACAACAAAGAGGGGTGGGAATTCATCGCTTCGCTGTCAAACTGCAGCCAGCTCCAGGAATTAGATATCGCTGACACCGATTTCACTGGGCAGTTGCCAAATTCGATAGGGAATCTCTCAACGACCTTGCAAATCCTCCACTTGGAGTCTACTGGGATCTCGGGGAGCATTCCCTCAGCCATTGGCAATCTGGTCGGCCTCCAATTCCTCGGTGTCGGGGATACTTCTATATCCGGAGTGGTTCCAGATAGCATCGGCAAGCTGGGAAACTTAGCTGAGTTAGGTTTGTACAACACTTTCTTGTCAGGCCTAATACCTTCATCTATCGGGAATCTCTCAAACTTGGTTGAACTATTTGCACAAAATGCCAACCTGTAGCTTAGGAAACCTGAAGAATCTGATATCCCTTGGTTTGTACCTAAATCGTCTGAACGGTTCGATTCCCAAAGAGATTTTCAAACTGCCACTCATTTCATCGTACTTAGACTTATCATACAATTCACTATCAGGACCTCTTCCTTCTGAAGTGGGTAGCCTGCAGAACCTTAACAGCCTGGCTATATCTGGAAACCAATTGTCAGGTGAGATACCTAATAGTATTGGGGAGTGCACCGTACTGCAAAGACTTTGGTTGGACAATAACTTATTCGAGGGAAACATACCTCAATCCATGAACAATCTTAAGGGTTTGATTGCACTCAACCTATCAATGAATAAGTTGTCTGGTACTATTCCAGAAGGCATTGGTACTATCCGCAACCTGCAACAATTATATCTGGCACACAACAATTTGTCAGGGCCAATACCAACAGTGCTGCAGAATTTGACATCATTGTTAGAATTGGATCTGTCCTTCAACAATCTGCAAGGAGAAGTGCCAAAGGAGGGCATTTTCAAAAAATTGGCTAATTTGTCAATCACCGGAAACAATGAGCTTTGTGGTGGAATACCTGAGCTCCATTTAGCTCCATGCCAGACAAATTCAGTGGAAAAGAACAGAAAAGGATATTCGAAGTCTCTTACAATAGCTCTGGCAACAACCGGTGCACTCTTATTCTTATCTTTCATTATTGCACTCAATCACTTGATCTATAAGAAGCTTAGACGAAAGCACGAGAACCCAGTCCTACCATCAATAGTTGAGGAACAATATGAAAGAGTTTCTTATCGTGCATTAGCAAATGGAACCAACGGATTTTCAGAGGCCAATTTGCTTGGTAAAGGAAGCTTTGGGGCAGTCTATAAATGCACTTTTCAAGATGAGGTAACTATTGTTGCTGTCAAGGTTTTTAACCTTGAACAATCCAGATCCACTAGAAGTTTTGTGGCTGAATGTGAGGTACTGAGAAGGGTGCGCCATCGCTGTCTCGTAAAGATCATCACGTGTTGCTCAAGCATCAATCAACAAGGTCAGGAGTTCAAAGCACTTGTTTTTGAGTTCATGCCAAATGGTAGCTTGAATGATTGGCTCCATCCAAAATCTGACATGCCCAACTTGAGCAATACTCTCAGCCTAGCTCAAAGGCTAGACATTGCTGTCGACATCATGGATGCTTTGGACTATCTTCATAACCATTGTCAGCCACCAATCATTCATTGCGATCTCAAGCCAAGCAACATCCTTCTCGCAGAAAACATGAGTGCTCGAGTTGGGGACTTTGGCATATCAAAAATCCTTCCAGAGAGCGCAAGTAAAACTCTGCAAAATTCGAATAGCACAATTGGAATAAGAGGCTCCATTGGTTATGTTGCTCCAGGTAACTGAAATTGTTGTGTATTTGTTTTTGCTGATTATTTCTAACCATTGTATAAACATGGCATGCTGATCAATACAATTTCTTGCACAATTGTAGAGTACGGCGAAGGCGCTTCCATCACAACTCTTGGTGATGTTTATAGCCTCGGCATATTGCTGCTTGAGATGTTTACAGGAAGGAGGCCAACAGATGATATGTTCCAAGGATCGTTGGATCTGCACAATTTTTCAGAGGACGGTCTTCCCGGGAGAATCTGGGAGATAATCGATACGGCAATGTGGCTGCACACAGATGCCTATGAAAGCACTACAAGAAGTAGAGTTGAGAATTGCTTGGTTTCTGTCATTGCTCTCGGAATATCATGCTCGAAGAAACAACCTAGAGAACGGACAACGATACAGGACGCAGCCACTGAGATGCATGCTATCAGAGATTCATACCTCATGTTTGCCAGATCCCTTGTGGTGGAACATGGAGGAGTGGCAACTACTATGCCGTGATCTGCAACAACAGTAAGTAGAGCTGAAAATGGGCATGATGCCTGCAGATGACCACTTAGATGAACGCTTCAGCTCTATCATTCTTTTCTTAAAAATCTGCACTTGTTTACCATGAATATATGCAAGTATACAACACGTTAGTAAATATAATGTGTTGAGCAGATAAAACCCAGGGTTTATCTGTTGTCAGTATGCATCTTCTTTTTATAGAATTGCCAATAAGATGTATGAGTCAAAATCCTATCATTCTACATTAGTTGCATCAAGTATGTGCAAGTGTAACGGATATTTTGTAAATGTGTCGATCAGATCAGAAATGGAGAGTTTTACCAGTTGTTAGTAAGCCTTTATTTATAAAGAATTGTCAATAAGATGTTGACACCAATTTTGGCATGAACCCGAAATACGATGTGGAATAAATTCAAATAATTATAGGGCCATGCTATTTAACGCACCGGCCAACCCAACCTCGTCGAATCAGCCCGTAATTGAAAAATCCCTTTTACAAAACCGGAAATCACACATTATAAAACAGGAAAAGTGACTTATGCAATTAAAGGCATACGTGAAATTATTATGTAAACCTATGTTATTACCTGAAATGATTAAAGGCATGCATGGTGTTTGTATTAGTATCCCTCTCTGGGATCAGTATTTCTTTGCATAACAGTCAAAAAAAATGGAAATGTGTGCATATTTTACCTTCTTAATATATGCAATGTTAAAAGCTCCACGGCAGGGGCATACCATATACAGCTTATGCCTTAATGCACATTCTTAAAATTTCAAAGGCCAGGTGTCTTTGGAAGAACTCAGAACTTAAATCTCACCGGACATAGAGCCACACTATAGCTACTAACTCAAATAAGGCACAGCTTCAAGCACCATGAGTTTCCAATCCCACAAATAAATCATGAAGTGAAACATGAAAAATGGCTGCTCCCAAAAATTAGACGCATGTATTTCAAATGACTCCACATTCGAAGCAGCCACTTTAACTGTTTAACATGCAGCTTGAACAAAACAAGAGCGAAGTTCCCTCAGAAACTTCATCAATAACCTAGCAGGCAACATCCAGAGTTCAATCCAACAATCTGGCAATCTGGGTTAACACAATACAATTATTGCACTAAGACATTGGAATTCAAGAAAGTATACCAGCGTAGGATGCAGGCATGAACAAGCATCCAATTAAATTACTACCAGTTAACTGATAAAAGAACATCGATGTGAAAGAGAATACATCACTACGGAGATTTGAAACAACAATAGGCGTCAAGGCTGAAGGTTGGACGAGATACATACCTTGCCAGCTATTTTGTTTTCTAAGGATAGCTTGCCGGTAACCGAAGATGGAACGGAAAAGAAACCTCCATGTAGCTGACATTCAGAAGAGTGACCAAAAAACCATGCTTGTGGCCTGTGGGACATGATCCTGAGATGACAGAAGCCAAACATGGTATTCAGTTAGCATATCTTCATTATAGGTATGTTTCAGCATCAGAAAATTGTAAATTATCAAGCAAATTTTACCATATATGTCAGAATTTGAAGCTACCGAATCCCGAGTGGCACTACAGCAGTGCCCATGCCATAGACAAAGGTATCAAATCTTCTTTCACGTTCTCCAGATTCCACGATGCAATGATGCCTAGTGTTTCAAAAGTAACACAGCTGCAAGAAACAATAGTTTCTCCCCTACCGGCAAATGAGTACAGAAATACAAGAACCCGCAAAAAGTTACCCGGTGAATAGTTTAAACCCGACAAGGACCAACGTGCAATTGGAACCGTGATTACTCCAGAAATTTCTATTCTTGAAGCGTTACAGAATTTCACACGCGCAAAACACTCTTGTTCCAGAAATTTGACACAATTTTGCACATATCATCGTCAATTCACGGCCACGCATATGACAATTACACAGTAATACCATCCAATCACAGGAATCACATGTAGAACAAGCACCGTTACTATTCCGGATCCATGAGGGAACAGTGTTCCAAAAGCACCACCACAATTCTTACCGCAGCCCAACTACACACAGATCATCCGACCATTTCCAGATCCACCCACTTCTGCTACTACAAGCCCTACCAGATAAACTGAGCCACATCTACCAACACCACCCAACTACTACTACCACCACCACGGGAGGCAATCTAAGAGGATGTGAACTTGGTGACGGCCTTGGTGCCCTCGGAGACGGCGTGCTTGGCTAGCTCCCCGGGGAGGACGAGGCGGACGGAGGTCTGGATCTCGCGGGAGGTGATGGTGGGCTTCTTGTTGTAGCGGGCGAGCTTGGCGGCCTCGGCGGCGAGCTTCTCGAAGATGTCGTTGATGAAGGAGTTCATGATGGACATGGCCTTGGAGGAGATGCCGATGTCGGGGTGCACCTGCTTCAGCACCTTGAAGATGTAGATCTTGTAGGTCTCCACGCTCTTCTTCGCCTTCTTCTTCCCCTTCTTCTCGCCGCCCTCCTTGCCGGCGGACTTGCCCGCCGGGAGCCGCTTCTCCGCCTTGGGCTTCTTCCCCGCCGGGGCCTTCCCGGCCTTCTCGGTTGCGGGCTCCTCCTCTGCGGGCTTCTTCGCCGCCGGCTTCTTCTCCGCCTTGGGCGCCATCGATTCCGCTCGGGTTGGGGCGGGGGAACGCGGTGGCTGGCAGGGGTTTCGCTGGATTGGGGAGAGGAAGTTGCAAAAGCTGTGGGGAAGAGAAGAGACAGGGGTGGTGATTTTATAGAGCGAGACCGGCGGATCTGATTGGCGGAGGGGTAGGTGCCCCGGATCGCTGACATGGAGCAGTGTGAGGCGTTGGTTCGACGCGGATCGCTGACTTGGCGAAAATGGACCGGTTCGTTTTGGCGTGGGTCCCCTCGGGCCCAGCTGTCGGTGGCTACACTCAGCGTTAGCGATGGCCTGGGTGATACATGCGGCCCATTAGTCAGTGAACTAACATTTGTCCCGCATTATTGTTTTTTAAACAAAGCTAAACATTCGTGTTAGTAAAAGTTCCGGGCGATAAAATTAGCCGCACACATTTTGGCCAATGTTGAATCAAAAAGTAACTAGAGGTTCAGAGGACCTGAAATCTTAACAGACTTTTGGATCAAACCAAATATTTTCTCTGTTTTTTTCAAGGCGTATTAGGATTTCAATAGGTCAAACTTTGTGAGTCTGACCAATAATTAGCAATATATGCATGTTTAATATATAAAAAGTGTATCAATGGATTCATATTTCATAGATATTTTAATATGATAATAATTTTGTAACAATTGATTATATATTGTAAAAAAATAATATTTAAAATATACTTCAAAGGTTTTTTCAATCCTAAAACCCCTATATAAAAAGAAAGTGAGGGAGTAGTTGTTGTCAAGTGCAAAATGGACCGCAAGAATTAAAATCATACTAAGTATCACAGTGAGATAACTGCAGCTGTCAGGTGCATCCATTGGGCAAGTCTCGTTAATGTATATATAGTGGCAGAGATGGTTAAATGGGACTTTTGGGCCAGCCCAGCTATGACTCGATTTGATTGGTCCGACTGTTGTAACAGGTTATATCGTGCTGGCCTGTGTATCACCTCCTCGGCTCACGGCATGACCATCATCTATCGTGCCAGCGGGCATGGTGGAGTCACCATCAACCCATCAACAGGGATAGGCATAGCTAGCCCAACAATACTTAAAAATAGAAAAAAAAAATAAAAATAATAGCTATAAAATTCAAAAAAATATAGAACATAAATAAAATAAGTTTTATTGATTGGTTGCCTCGTTAAAAAACTTTCTACTAATAAAAAAATAGTAAAACCTATAGATATACTTCGAAAATTACATTGTTTCATTAAAAACCCTAAAATTTTGTTTACAATATTTACTATGATTCCTCAAGTGCTTTGTTTCATTTGTAAACCTGGCACCTAATTTATAGTTATATATATTACACTTAGCAAATTTTATCCGGTACCTGTTAATTTCTCTAAAAACCGTTTCAAAATGTTGCCACACTCATTACCATATACACTAGTTCTGGATGTCTTGATCCATAAATAGTAATATAGAATTAATTTGTTGAAGTAGGCAAATGTCTTTGGATCAGTGGGAGTTTGATATGGATGGATAATAGCTATTTATAGGTCAAGATGAGAGGTGGATGACGTTTTGGGGTCATTTAAAAAAAATAAAGAAAAACCATAAAAAATCAAAAATAATAGGGAGACATAATTAATTCTAAAAATGAGTTTTATTGATAAATTGTCTCATTAAAACCTTTCTAGCAAAAGAAAAAAGAGTACAACCTAACTTAGAAAATTAGAAATTAAACATTCTCATCAACGACTAGATATAAATTTTCAAATGAAGCTTAAAGCTTAGTATTCTCTGCAGTGTGTTGCATTATCGCTTTAGCTTATTCCCAGTCTTTTACTATGGTGAGTATTTCTACCATCTCATTTGTGATATTTGTTCTTCTTTTTCGATTATTCTTCTAGTAAGACTGAAGACAGCCTCAGAAAAAAAAACTGTAGATACGGGAACCGTTAACAAATCTCATGTTAACAGTGAAAGCACTAGATAATTTTTTCTTGTATTCATGCCACTATTGCAGTATGTTGAAATTTTTTTTTCATGACTGATAACATCGTTTTTGATGAAGTTAGTTAGCTCCCCTCCGGATGTTAAAATTCCAGCGCTTGTAGTCGAAGACGATCGTTACTAAGGCCCTGTTTGTTTCAGCTTCGGATTCTGGCTTTCAGCTTTTATAATCCGAAGCTGAAACAAACAGGCAGTTTTTGGTTATAGCTTTTTAAAATCTGCTGGTTGGATTGTGATAATCTGAGAAGCTGGTTTTTCTCAGCTTTTGATAGATTGTGAAAGTCCATTTTACTAAACTGTCCATTAAATTTTTTTAGAATCTACAGTCTAAAAGCTTTTCACAATCCAGCTTTTCACAATCCAGCTTTTAACAATCCAGCTTTTAACAATCCAGCTTTTATAAGCTGCTTTTCAGAATCTCTAGCTGAAACAAACAGGCCCTAAGAGTCTGAACTTCTTGATGAAGAACATCCACCAAATAATTTTCTCCATATTATCATTTTCTTACTTATTGTGGGTGCTAGTGGAGATCATTACAAGCGAACTTCGGTATACTTTGATTCGTATTTACTATAAATATCGAATAAATTAGAACGAATATTAGTATAGTAAGTAGAATAATTATGGCTAAGAGTATCATCTAGAATTGTGAGAACTCTAAAAAACTTGCGATTTGAGCTTTAAGATTTAAAATAAAGGCAAATACATACAACAAAGGAATTTCTTTTAAGTTTGTTACGACACACATTCTAGTATGTTACCATATCCCTACTAGTTATATGTCTAGAAACATATGTGAACATAGGATTATAAGCTTACTTAATATAATATTCAAATGTAGAAGACTCACCGATGTTAAGTGGTAGATCAACTCTTGCAATGAAGTAGCATAGCTCTTTTCGAGCATTGGAGAACCATATTCTCAATGATGAACAGAGCTGTCGATATTGTACTGCAGCACCGTCTTCTTCATGACTGTTCCACTCTTTCGTTTGCAAGTTGTGATATGTTTCTTCAAGTATCCCGTTTCACATGAGGGCTTTACAAATAATTCATATTTACAAATATATCACCTAGCATACCTGACGTTTACCCCATCTTCTTCTTTGTAAAACTTTCAAAGTCTTGCAAAACTTCGGAAGTACCGGCTCTTGATCTTTTAGAGCCGATACTTGCCGATATGTGTGCACTTTGTAGAGCCTGGTGATGGAGATGCTGCTGCATCACCTGCATGAAGAATAAACCAAAGGTTCACCATCAGATCTATCATCACATGCAGCACTAGTATCAAAGGGGTTGTAATCCTCTGTGAGACTTTGGAGAAAAAAATCATGATCAATAGATGTATTATAATCATGATCACTGTCATCCATGATCAATATCGAATGACACTAAAAAATACAAATATTCAGAGTTAGAAATAATCAAATAATAAAACAAGAATAAACAACGATAAAAAAAAATCATCAAGATTTCTTCAAGACAGCAGGATGATGTTTTTGAAATTGCTCGGATTTTTAGCAAAAATTCAAACTAGTTTTGTCAAATTATCACTAATTCTTAAAAAATTTAAGACAAGAATGAGAGAAAATAAGAGAGCAAATGGTGTTACTAGTGTGAAATGGAAAGACAGGGTGACCCTTTATTTATAAGTGAAGAATGATGATTTTTACAAAAAAATTTGAATTTCTTAGAGCCCAAACAGCCCATTTGGACATTTTTACATAGTAGTATATGACTTTCACTAGGTACATTAGTTTCAAATGAACTGAACACACGCCAACAAAATATTGTACTAAGCTGCCGCCGTGAAGGTTTTCAAGGAGACAGCTGATTTGCCCCAAAAAAGGCATGGATAACACTAAAATTGATTTTGGATCAACATTAAACAGTTTCCCACCTTAACGACTCCATGCTTCAACATGTAAAAGTAAGACGCTGCACCTGAAGAAGACCAATCAATAGAGCAAAAGGGTATATCTGCGATATCCACAGAAGCAACAACGAAAGCATAACGAATTGGACGATCATAGTCGTCTGTTACTATTGATGTATATCAGAACCATCAAACAGTGACAATCATCATCCGGTCATCCCCAGTGAGCATGCGTTGTCAATGCACTTCCGCCCTTCCATGAAAATATATCAAGAGATCAGAGTCTTGGACAGCTGATTACTGAAACGCTGATTGCTTCCCAGAGAAAATTAATTGTACTGTTGATATACTAGCAGTTGTTTATTTCATGGCTGAGGCTAAAGCATTTACAGTACATATTACGGAATGGTCAGGTTGCTTCTACCTGTAACAAAAATAATCTGTACAAATAATGAATTTGTTGTACAACAAACTAACAGCTGGTATAATTTTTGTAAACTGACATCTATATGAGCCATTCGTCAAGCAAATTTCACCAGATGATGACAAAGACTACCAGAGCGTCCGCCTTGGACAGATGGGCACAAAACCATAGTAAAGGAATCTGTCCATTTATCACTTCGAGCAGAATTCCTAAAACTAAGGAACAAATGAAAATTGTTTGATCAGATTGGGGAATATATTGAAGGTGAAAGTAACTGTTGAAAACATACACAAAGCAGACTAGAAAAGTGTGCTGCAAGTGTCACCTGTGTTGTTGCGAGTTGAGACTTGCAAGAAGCAAGAAAGCTTGCATTCCTAGTGAAGAAACAAATACAGTGGGAACCTGGAAGTTCAGCAACTGTACATGTGACCGTAAAGATGTGTACAAATTGGCATGGTCAGTGTTGCATGGACCAAGATGTACCATTCAACGAACAGCGTAGTCCTGTTACAATGTAGGGTCACTATTTTTTTAATATACTAGCTTATTTAGATTATTAAGTTGCACTGACAAGCGAAAAATGTACAAGATATAGAGATATACCATGCAGATATTGAGACGATGGTTATGCAACTGAGTTTAGATGAGCAACAGCATATCCTGGGATACGTTATCCCATGGCAGTATCATGTCGAAGCATCAAAAATCCGTGATCAACTTCAGCAATCACAACCAAGATTCCAAGCACCAGGATTTTCCCCCCACTGATATGCTCAGGGCCTTAAGCACACCATATCACTGTTGCGACATTAAATGGTATGAGGTGTTGCCGTGTTGATCAAAATAATAGTGTATCTTATAATTTAGTTGAAACATATAGAGATTATAAATGCCAAATAGTTAGTAATAAACGTTAATTGTGGACTTCCCCATTTCATCCTTGCATTTGCAGACAGGAACCGAGATTTAATTGAGACGAAGTTTGTCCTAATCAGCCTATGTTGGCCAAGCAGACCAAATACCCGCTATGCAAAATGGGAGAACGGAAAACAACATCAAAAGCCGGCTTACAAAAAACAGACACCAAAAGTCAGCCTAAATGAAACAGCAAAATACAATCCCCCAAACACCAATTAAAGTAAGGACTGTAACAATGTTGTCAGATTAATATATATGTGCCCAATTGTAAAGGAAGTACAAGACTAAACAAAAGAATTGCAAAACACCACGTTTGCAAAGTAGATCTCAGATTGCTTACCTCAAAAGACTGGAATCCATTAGCTCAAATACAGAAAAAGTTAAGCAGTGCTTCTATATTATGGCACTTGAATGAAGCAACAGTTCAGGAACTGATTGATCTTGTCATCTAAATCATTGACCTAACATCCTGATCATCGGAGAAGCTCCTCCGAAAAGAGCTCTATATGTGTCCAAGTTTGGTTGCAGCCCATTTTTAACCATATCATTGTATATTCCTAAACCCTTATTAAATTCACCATGAATGTTGCACCAGCGAATCAAAATATTGTATGCTACAATATCAGGCTTCAATCCCTTGAATAACATTTCATTCCAAAGCTCAAACGCTTTATTTGTATCGCCGGTCTTACATAGCTCGTTTATTATTGTAGAATAGCTTATGCAATCAGGAAAGAAACCGCTTTCAGTAATCTTGCGCATAAGGTCAATTGCCTCTTGGATCTGCCCAACCTTACAGAACCCTTTGATCAATGTGTTAAACGTCACTATGTTAGCTAGACAGCCTTCAAGCATGGCTGAATGTAGAACTTTAGCCTGTTCCAGGTCTCCTTCAGTTGCCAGATAATCAAGAAAGCAATTATAAGTAAAGCTATTAGGAAGATAGCGTCCAGCTAACATTTCTTTACAAAGGATCTCTGCACTACTCAAATACCCAGACTTGCAGAGATTATTTATTAGAGCCGTATATGTGACAGCACTTGGAGAGCAGCCATCAGCTATCATCTTATCCCAGCAGTTTAAAGCTTGAACCATATTTGCTTCCTTTGAGTGCACATCAATCATGCATGTATGGAACACATTGTCTGGCCTCACACCTTTTTCTTTCATCTCCCTAAACAACATGCATACTTTTTCCTCATCCTGCTGTTTCAGAACTGTGTATAACATTATAGTAAAACTGATAATATCAAGCTTGACTCCCCTCATTGCCATCTCATTCCAAATATGGTATGCTTCAGTTAACCTTCCTTCTTTGCAGAATCCATGCAAAAGTGCTGTTAGGCTGAAGTTATTTAGCACAACACAGTTATTTTCTAGATCATCAACAAATTCTTTTGCTTTCAACGCACCAATCGTCAAGCAAAGTACACTTATCAGTGACCTGTAAGTGTAATTATCAGGTGATAGGTCCCTATCCACCATTTGATCATGTAACTGGAATGCCTTCCTAACATTGCCTACCCGGCAATACCCTTCTATCATGACATTAAAAGTTACTTCGTTTGGTAATAGGGAGCTGTCCATCATCTTATCAAACAACCTAGCAGCTTCGTCCATATTTCTATCCTTGCAGAAACCATTGATAAGCGCTGTAAACGTATAAACATTCCCCGCAACATCATTCCTGGTCATCTCCCTGTGGAGTTCTATAGCACTGGACAGATCCCCTTGCCGACATAAACCAGCTATGAGGGGAGAGTATGATGCTGCACTTGGTGTCAATCCCTTCTCAACCATCTCGCTCAGAAAGCCCCTTGCTCGGTCAACATCATCCTGTTGGCAATAACCATTAATTAAAGAGTTGTATGGATAAACTGTCACTCTGACTCCCTTCTCCCTCATCCTATCAAGCATGCAAAGTGCGTCATCCAACATTCCCCTCTTGCACAGGGAATGTATCAGTATAGCATAAGTCACCTCATTTGGTTCTAGACCCCTGTTCGTCATCCCTGCGAAAAGCCTTTCTGCCTCACCAAATCTTCCGTCCTTACAAAGTTTATCAATCAACGCATTACACGCAAACAGGTTTGGCACCATGCCCAACTCACCCAACTCACAAGCTAACCTGAAAGCCTCCTCGACAAGCCCTCTCTTCCGTAGCCCATCAAGCATAAACGAGCAACTGGCCTCTGATGGCACGAACCCCAGCCTAAGCATGTCATCCGTCATTTCCAATGCCATTTCAAGTTCCTCAATCTGACAAAATCCATACACTAGAGTCCGGTATGTCACTCCATCAGCCGTAACTCCTCTATACACCATGCTGTTCTTCACCTCCAATGCCTCATGAACACGATTATTCTTGCAGAGGCCATACATTAATACATTGTACGGCACAGCACTGTCCTTGACGCCCTTGCCTTCCATCCTCGCCACCAGCCCCCTTGCACCATCCAAATCTCTCATCTCGCAATAAGCCCGAATTCCAGCTGTGTAAACATACTCATCCACTCCAACACCTGATCCAAGCATTTCATCGAACAACTCACGGGCAAGAGCAAACTGCCGAATCTTGACAAGAGAGAACAATATCTGCGAAGCGGTATACTGCTTCATGGTGATGCCGGACGAGAGGGACAGCCGAAGGACGGCGGCGGCGTCGCGGGCGCGGCGGAGCTGGAGGTACGAGGAGGCAAGAAGCGTGGCGGCGGAGGTGGCGGCGCCAGGTGGGAAGGTGGCCAGGGAGTTAGCATGTGAGAGTGACGAAAATGAGGAGGACGCGGACGGAGTGGAGGACGCGAGGGAGAGGAGGAGTGAGGCGGCGTGCAGGGAGGACGCCGACGACGAGGGGGCGGGCGAGGAGGAGAGAAGGAGAGGGCGAGGAGGGATAAGGAAACCGGGGAGACAAGTTGGGGAGGCAGGAGAAGGAGGAAGCGGCGGGAGAGGTCAGGGCGGCGGAGAGAGGCGGGGAGGAGGAGGAGGGAGGAGACGTGCACGGGCGCGAGGCGGCTGCGGAGCAGCGGCGCGGCGAGGGCGGACGGCCAAGTGGATGGCGCGGTGTGGTGGAGGATGTCGGCGAGGAGTTTAACCAAGCCGGAGTCGGAGGTGGTGGGCGCGGCGGTAGGGTCTCCGGCGATGTGCCGGCGTGGCGGAGGAGGAGGCATCGGGGGTGGCGCAGGGGATCGCCGGAGTACACGCCGGCCGCCGGGTGCGTCGGGGTGGGGCCGTGGGGGCGAGGCGAACTTGGAGGCTTGGCCCTTCGAGGAGTGATACTGTGTGAGTGAGCAGGTTAGGGTGGTTATGTTTGGCACCAATCCAAATTCAAGATTTTTGTAAGCTGTTTATATTTAGTTCTAACAAATTTGGGATTTGAAACTGTGTGTGGGTTGAGAATATTTGGTTGAGTCATCTAATTTTTATTTTAAATAAAAAATAAATATTTAAACACTTTATTTTATTATACAAACTTTATATCAACATGGATCTCACATGTACCGAACAGGACCTAAGGGCTAAACTCCAGATACAAGAACGTTTGAAGCCGGATATTTCTATCTTTGAAAATTTGTGAAACTAGGAGCATACTGAAAATATTTAAGTGAGCTATTTTATTTATATTTTAGACAAAAATAGTATTTAAATAAATTTATTATAGTTCATAATCTCAAAATTTGATGTGAAGCTATAAGTTAGAGCTTGTCAAACGGGTATAAATGGATCGCGACTAGCCGTTACATCATGAATTGACGTACACTACTACAACTATCCATCACTGTCAGTTCCAAACCCCTTGTCACTACCAGTTTTGAAAACAATAATGGGTTTTAGCAACATAGCCCCTTCAAAAAAAAAATGAGATGGCTCGACTGCCATCACGTCGGCACGGTCCGCCGCTGCCTGAAGCTCCATGGCCAAGAAGATAGTTTAACTGCAAACCAATGACCATAAGATTGAACTCATGTCTGCCATATTATTTATATCCACAACAAATAACCGATGAACTAATCATCAGCGTATCTAATGGAGTATATCGGAAACCAAAACCCAAGCAATGGACTAATCAAGATCTATGCCATATCTACTGCAACTTGACATCGTTGTGGAGCTCATCACCATGGAGCTCTGAAGGGATCGGTGACGTTCTAAGAAGGAATGAATTAGGACACTTAAAAAACAAACTTAAACTAATTGGCTTCAAAAACTTTAGAATATAAAACTATATCAATTTCTATCTGAATGTGTTCTAGGTTTATCTAGTATGTCTACTCTACCGAATAAAGAGATTTGCAACCTATAGCCAATCCTAACAAACTGCTCTACGAAGGCAAATGTGCAAAGGTAAATTGTAACTATATAAATACGGAGGCGTAAAGACAGTAGAAAGACAAACTCAGTGCAGAGAACTTTTATCTCGTGGTATCGATAGCACGAATGTCACACTTAGTCCGCATTAGAACTTCAACAAAAATATGCTCCTGGTCTGCACCCGGTCATAGCTTTTGAGCCACCAAGGCAAGGTCTCACCTCTAACCTCACTTTCAATGTTTTACCGTCGTGATCACTTCGGAGCTTGAGCCACTAAGGGTCTTCACGTCCCCGTACATGTGACTTACTGCCGCTCCACACCAAGTTAGAGGATCAACAAGCTTGAGCAACTCCAGCTTAAGTTACCGACAAGTCACCAAGACTCCAAGACACCGATGTACCTCTTGATACAAGCTAGGATCACTCCTTAATCCCCTCTCAAAACCGTAGCACCTAGCTGCAACTCTCTCTAGACCTATAAACACTTATCACTTTTTAATATTGTACTTGATTGCTTTAGATGATCATTTTAAACACTTCTGTAGCTTGGATGTCTTCTCAAGTGTTCAAGGGCTCTTCTGTACTCCAGCACACTCAGACTTCATCAGATGATCAAGCGGAAGAGTATTTGTAGCATCAACCTCGTATACTAGCCGTTGCTCCAATGATCACATTTTGTTGGTACTCACCGGATGATCCGGCGCTGTCGGAGGATTAACTCATGACGCAGGGATCCCGAGAGACCCCTTTTTAGAGATTCGGCCGGGGGGATGATCCTGAATAAGTTCGTCGGAGAAATAAATGGGAATGAATGCAACGGCCGGTGGTGGGGGTGACGACCTAGTGCAAGAAGAAGTAAATGCACCGGAATTTAGACAGGTTCGGGCCGCACGGGGGCGTAATACCCTACTCCTGTATGGATGCTATAACTGTCCTGAGGAAGTCCCTCAAGGATGTTGCTGGTTACAAGAATGTGGGCATAACTAAGAGATTGAGGCTCCTTGTTCTTCGGCTGGAACTGTGCTCAACCTTGCTCACAGTGTCTCTCTTTCTTGGTCTTGTTCGTGTTGTTCTTCAGGATGGCTCCTCGCTGTGGTTGGTCTCCCTTCCTCCTCTCTTCTGTGTTGCCGACTATTTTAAGTACTCGCCGGCCACGACATGCCCCGAATGGAAAGGAGGGGGCTCGAGTTCCGAGACGCCATAAATGGAAAGGGCGTCATCATTTCTTCTGGGTGAAGTGACCGGGGGTGGAAAATGCGTCGCACACCCGGTCGCCCGTCACCATAAATGCCCTGGCAACGGACGCCGTGGAGAGGGCTCATCGGGCAGCCGCAGAGCAACCCGGCGTGCTCGACCTGTCTTGTTCCCCTGCCATAGCAGTGCGGCAGACGAAACGCCTTGATCCTCACGACGTTATCCCGAGACAAGCCGGATGGCACGGGACGGGACCTGTGCAATTAATGACCCAACGCCTCTCTACCAAAACGTGGCAGGAACTGACGCTGAGCGCGGCGGGAGCAATTGGAGGTGTCAGGCCATGCACGCTCATTAAATGCGGCCTCGGACCTCTGGCTGGTTGACACCTCATCGGCAGGCCCCTCAGGGGCCTTTCTGGGTTGTCGGGGTACCGAGTGCTCAGGGGTACTGTTCAAATCCCCGAGCACTCTCTCCCGAGCACTCTTGCACGAACCTTCGGGGAACCGAGTGCTCGGGGGCTGCCACGTGCAGCCCCGAGCACTCTCTCCCGAGCACTCTTGTACGGATCTTCGGGGAACCGAGCGCTCGGGAGCTGCCACACACAGCCCCGAGCACTCTCTCCCGGAACTTAGCTCTTCTGATCGTCGGGGGACTAGGGTGCTCGGGGGTGACCGGGCACCTCCCCAAGCACTTTCTTCCCGGTACTCAGATTCCGTGGATCATCGGGGAACTGGGGTGCTCGGGGATCACTGACTGTGGCCCCGAGCACCTTCTCCCGGGACTTGAGCTTTTCTCATCCTATAGGAGAGACCTCGCGGGGTGGCGCCACGTGGCGGATGGCTGGCCTGGCCTCGGGATTTAGGGACCCCTGGTTCCTGATACACCGATAGGCGCGTGCAACATTACAAGCATCGGATCATCCGGCGTGTACTCCCTAAACACTAGCTTTTGTGAACACTGTAAGGTCCGACATAATGTCCTCTTTGAACGTCGTAATGTCGTAAAAACTATCGTGATGATAGGTACTGCGGAGTGAGGTGTAGCCCTTTCTCAGATCGAAAACCCCTTAGATATAGCTTGTTACCTAGTTTTGAACTATTTAAACTATTTTAAAATCAATCATAGATGATACAATTGAATATCTGCATAAAATCGTTTTACGTTTAAAACTAAACTGTAAAGCCTCACCCTTGAATTACCCCTTATGCATCTATCAAAAGTTGCGTTCACACGCTAACTGCTTGTGACTTTGGTCGTTACTTTCCGCTGTGTTTTGTTAGCCGTTCGGCCAGATTTGTAATAGATTGTACGGTTTTGTAATCCTTTTGAGCTCTGAACTTTAGTATTTATATATGAAATTTGACTATGATACTATAACTGTTATTGTGTGTATCAGCTACTTGATATAGGGACTAATATAAGAGGCATAGGAAATCTCGGGTTCAGGGTCTTATAAAACTTGTTTTACATTTTGAGTATAGGTATATCGTAAGAGGGATGCAATGTAGAGCTAATTAACGTGTCTCAATGCTCAAGAGTTTCTCATCAACCCAAAGTTAGAGTTCGCTTTACAAGTTCGGTGCAGAAAGTGTAAAAGTATATGAACCGGAGTGTTCCTAGTTTTGATCTAATATGTAGCCCTCTAAATAATCTTTCCACATAGTCTAAAATCACTAAAATCGAACTTCGGGATCAAAAATTATCGTTGCTTTTTAGCAAGTCGGTTGTCTGAACTCGAAAGCATCAGGAACACTCTATTCTTGAGCACTCGAGTCATCAGTAAGAAGTTCATTGTCGCGTTTATTACTCGTGGAGCATGAAGCTCCTAGGCGGCTAGGCATCGTCGACGAGCACCTAAGGTTGTGGTGTGGCGTGGAAAGTTTATGAAGTCTTCGATTTCACCTCCACAAGAGAAGAAATCAAGAGTGGAAACCCAATCTTAAGTGCGACCGAACTTGGTGAGAAAAAAGATTGAGAGAGACCCACCCTAAGTGTGACTAAGTCTCTCAACGGAGACGTAGGAATTTCTAAAACAGGTGTCTGAACTTCGATAAATAAATCTTGTGTCTCCTCTCTTGTTTTCTATTTCTTGAGTTCTTCATTTTCATTTGTACATATTTGCTCGATCTACTTGTTCGTATGAAATTATGTTATACGTGCTATGTGAATTTATTTGGAATTGTCATTTGAAACACATGATTTTATTTGGTTTGAGCTAGAACTTATTAGGCGTACGTTAATTTCAGTTTCAAACTCTTTCTCTATCTGAACTCGTAAATTTCGGATTGAACCCAGAACTCATGGTGAACAGTAATTTTAGAATTTTCAGGGAGCAGTGTTTTCAGGATTTTCAATTAAAATATTACTGCATATCTTTTGCTAGATTTGAATAATTTTTGACACCCTAGAATTGTAACCTTCATACTTATTTAGGTGATTGTGCACTAGTTGAGCCTAACATATGTATGTTTTTTAATTGTGAAAAAATTGTTAGTTTATTTCTCCTACAAATTTAGGTCAAATAGTAAACAGGGTCGAAGTTTTGTTAAAATGCCTATTCACCCTTTTTATACGACATCATTGTTCTTTCAGTTAGTATTATCGATCGACACTGATATTATTACTATCGATTTTTAATACGAGACATCAGTGATGACCCTTATTACTAACAGTTCATAAAGCTAAGATGTCTAATTCTTTCCACGTGATTTATAAACCGATAGTGTCGGAGGATGAACTCCTGTCGCAGGGATCCCGAGATACCCCTTTTTAGAGATTCGGCCGGGGGGATGATCCTGAACGAGCTTGTCTGGGAAATAAATGGGAACGGAAATAAATGCAGTGGCTGGTGGGAGATGATCGTCCTAGTGCAAGAAAGATGGGTGCACCGGGGTTTAGACAGGTTCGGGCCGCACGGAGGCGTAACACCCTACTCCTGTGTGAGTGTTATATCTATCCTTGAAGGGAATTCTTCAAGGATGTATCTGGTTACAGGGGAGAGCTGTCTACAAAGAGCTTGAGGCTCTCGTGTTCTAGCTTGGCTTGAGCTTGTTTGTGATGTTCTTCGTCTTTTGATCTGGGCTTCGGGTGCTTCTTGAGGGCTTCCGGATCTGAGGCGGAATTCTTCAAGGATGAGTCGTGAGTTGTGTGTTGTGTGTTGTGAGCTGTGAGCTGTGAGCGTCGTTTTATGTATTCTCCATCATTTCCTTTTATAGGCGCGCCGACCTCGACTTATCCTGAATGGAAAAGAGGGGGCGCACGTGCCAAGGTACCACGGAGAAAGGCGTCATCATTCCGTCTTGGCGAAGTGACAGGGGCGGTGGAAAATTGCGGCGTGCATCCGACCACCCGCCACTGTGGAGGTCCTCCGGCGCCATTAAGAGGGCCCACCGGGCAGTCGCAGAGGTGCCCGGTGCGCCCACCCTGTCTTGTTCTTCTGCCGGGGTAGGGTGGCAGGCGGAGCGCTTCGATTCTGGTAACGTTATCCCGAGGCACCCGGGTGAAACGGGACGGGACCCGTGCATTTAATGCACGCCCCCCTGCCAGAGCATGGCAGGATCTGACACTAGGGCGTGGGCAGCTGAGAATGTCAGGATGTCAGGCCGCGCGTGCCTATTAAATGCGGCATTCATGTCTTTGACTGGCTGACACCCCGGCGAGGGGACCCTTTGGGTCGTCGAACGATCTTGCGCGAACCTTCGGGGAACCGAGTACTCGGGGGCTGCCACGTGCAGCCCCGAGCACTCTCTCCCGAGCACTGGGGGAAACCTTCGGGGAACCGAGTCCTCGGGGGCTGCCACGTGCAGCCCCGAGCACTCTCTCCCGAGCACTTCCTTCCCGGTACTTGGACTCCGCGGATCATCGGGGAACTGGGGTGCTCGGGAACCAGAGGCGGCGGCCCCGAGCACATTCTCCCGGGACTTAGCTTCTTCTTATCTCGCAGGGACCTCGCGGGATGGTGACGCGTGGCGGATGGCCGGCCCGGTCTCGGGACTCAGGGACCCCTGTTCCCTGATACACTGACAGATAGTAATATCGTATCACTACCGATTCGTACAAACCGATAGGGATGAGCTAATATATACGATCATTTACGTAAGTAGTGGCACAGCTTGACAAACTGGCATGCCAATAATTGGTTAGCAAACTCATTTGGCACATGCAGACGTTCTGAACTTAGGCCGTCCGGTGAAATGAATAAAAAACGACGAGGAAATTTGAACAAGTGGACTAGTGAAAATTACTTTGGCAAACAACGTACTCCATTTGTTACCATCAGCTTCTGGAGCTTAAGCTTTGCCACAGGCTTTCTATGAGACCCGTCGGTACTAAATATATTACAGTTAGTTTTCTAACTCAGATCAACTAATTATGGCCGCCTGATAAAGAATCGATTGTCCTAACAACCTATCACATTCGGTTGTATCAATAACCGACTGCAATACAAACAATATTATAGATAGTTCCAGTAACAAATCAGCTAGACTACAGACTAGGAATGAAAACAGCCATGATACATCGTGTCCCATTTCGATCCATTTTCTACATCTTTCCCGACCATTTTTGGATACTTACGCGGAAATGAGACGAAAACAGAAAAATTATTCAAAAATATAGTTGAAAACGTTTTTGTTATTTTCTCGACCGTATTATCGACATCCCATTTTTAATCGGGATTCCTATTTTTTCAATGGAGCCCAAATAGCCCACACACCAACACCACGTCACTCACCCCTATGGTCTGGCCCAACACCACATCTGATCCATCCCCCGAGTTTTGAAGAGAAGTCGTTGCCTCGTCAAACAGCAGAACATGAAGAGCAACTAAGGCACCGGGCACTAGCAGTCCAACACTCATCGATGGAAACTGGCAACGGTGGCAGGAGTGGCACAGTAAAGCAGCTCAGCATGGGGGGCAAGCTCTTCGCCCTAGAGGCAAGCTCCCTCCCTCTCTCTAGATTCCCCTTCTCCCTCCCCAATCTTTGTGGACCGTGACCCCATCCTCCTGTCTGATGTCCTCTCCACCATTTCCTCCCCGTACTCGGTTGCTCTTGTGCGGCCTCCTCCTTGACGAGGCTCACCTCTATGGCCTCCACGCCTAACTCCTCGTAGCCCTCTCACCCCCGCCCCTCTACGGTTTTGATGCCTCGCTTGGCTCCACCCTCTCCCCCAACTCCAAACCCTTCTCCACCACCCTCCCGCCACACCATGATGGGATCTCTCTGCCTCGCACATGGTACCTGTAGGTCACCTACTACTCTCCAGCTATGGACCACCTCGCCACCTTCTGGATCCACCTCCATCCTCGCCATCCTTTGGTCTAGTTCCGCTCCTGGGCTCCATGTATACAACTTTCTAGAAGGCCGACATGTCTCCACTATGTAGTGGTCGGACCCCATCGACCCTCATGTTGGCAAGGCGGAGGTCATCGCCATTGCCCCTTGTCATCTTGCTAATGCCACTGAATTAATTATGTTGGTGTGAATTGTTGTTACTGGTGTGAATTAATTATGTGTTGTGTCGATGTTTGAAGTTATGGTTCTACGTGTTGGAGTTTTCCGATTTGAACTATCGGTTTTCAACCAATATTGGTGTATTTCCATTCGAATTAGTTCATATATTTATATCCTGACATTTTCGAGTTTGTAACCGTTTCCAGCTTTCCCTTTATCGATTCTATTTTTGAGAGAAAATATGAAAGTAAGGCCCTGTTTGTTTCCTGCTTCTGATTCTGCTTCTGCTACTGGCAGAAGCCAGAAGCCAGAAGCCAGAACAAATGGGGTTCTGGAGAAATGGCTTCTGGAGAAGTCAGAAGCCTGCTTCTGAGGAAAATGAACTAAAGCTGAGAAGCTCGCTGAGATATGCTTTTCTGAGAAGCTATGTGCTGAGAAGCTAAAAAATTATTGTAGAAGCTAACAGCCTATTTCCAAAAGCAGCTTTTCAGACAAGCCAAAAGCACAGCTTTTCAGAAAAGCTCAAAAGCAGAAGCTCAAACAAACAGGCCCTAAAAATGGTTAGGGAGTTTTTTTACCGTTCCCATCCATTTTCATCTCTCCTACGGGTGATATCTCAATCAGGTTTGGTAAGAAACTAGCTGTACTACACAACATAGTTCAGGCGGTTTATGTTTTGAACCAACTACAATACTTTGGTTAGCTTAGGCCGTATTTGTTTGCTGCTTCTGGTTCTGCTTCTGCTACTGGTAGAAGCCAGAAGCCAGAAGCTAGAACAAACGAGGTTCTAGAGAAGTGGCTTCTGCTTCAGAAGCCTGCTTCTGAGGAAAATGAATGAAGGCCTGTTTGTTTGAGCTTCTGTTTTTGGCTTTTCTGAAAAGATGTGTTTTTGGCTTTTCTGAAAAGCTGCTTTTGGAAATAGGTTGTTGACTTCTACAATAAATTTTTGGCTTCTCAGCACATAACTTCTCAGAAAAGCCACTCTTAGCGAGCTTCTCAGCTTCTGGTTCATTTTCCTCAGAAGCAGCTTCTGGCTTCTCCAGAAGCTGCTTCTCAGCAAACCCGTTTGTTCTGGCTTCTGGCTTCTGGGCTTCTGATAGAAGGAGAAGCCAGAAGCAGCTGGAAACAAACAGGCCCTAAAGCTGGGAAGCTCGTTGAGATGTGCTTTTCTGAGAAGCTATATGCTGAAAAGCCAAAAATTTATTGTAGAAACCAACATCCTATTTTCAAAAGTAGTTTTTCAGACAAGTCAAAAACACAATTTTTCAGAAAAGCTCAAAAGCAGAAGCTCAAATAAATACGGTCTTAGTCAGTTTGTAGTAGCAATCGATTGTAAGAAAGATTATAGCAATCAATTTTTATATCTGACTAAAGTAGTTCCTTATTTTTACGGTCTCTTTTTTACTGGAGGTTTAAATCCGATTGGAAAAACGGTTACAAGTCGAGTGAAAAAATAGTTTTATGTGCTAGTGAAAAGGCTAGCTGTGGAATTGCGCGTTTTACTCTGCTCTATCACAAACAGATAAGATCTATTTAATGAAATTTATACATCCAAATTAAGTATTTGTTTGACAGAATTTTAGCCTTTTTTTAAAAAGCTGGTCATCTCTAATTAAAAAAATTATTGAATCTAAAGCGGTAAAACAATTAATAGTATATAATTAAACCATATTATTTTTATTTCAAATTAAAAATAAATATTTAAATCATACATTTTTATCCACGTTTCTTTTTCACGTTTTTGCGATTGTACCAACGGGCCAGAACAACACCTCCGTGATATCTACTTTCACATCACCGACATCTGGGACCCATGTGCAGCATTCACCGTTACGCAACCGACGAACGGGTCCATGCCGCTATAGTACTATTCATCTAATGAGAAAGTAGATTCTATGAAATCTTGCTATACAAAACCTCTATAAGATTCTAATATAGCTGTATATATTCCGATCTAACGGTTAAATTAAAAAGAAGAGATAAAAAATATAGATCATTAGAGAGAAAAAAGTCTTTAATATAATTTAATTGTATAAAATTTGCTTCTACTCGCGCAACCCTCCAGGAAACAAAAATCCGGTTCGTACCCTATGACATGTGGGACTACGCACCAACGACGTCACGTACGCGCGCCGAAAGCCATTTCGCTCCGTCTCCTCCCGCTTCCATTTCGCCACGTCAGCGATTTGCGTCGAAAACGCATCGCAACCGTCCACATGAAGAAGAACCAACGCCTGACACCGCACCATGTCATCGATCCGGGGCACCTACCGCTCGGCCAATCAGATTTTCCGCTCTCGCTCTATAAAGTCACCGCCCCACGTCTCACGACCACACAGCCTTGCAGTTGCAACTCTCTCCCCAATCGAGCGAAACCCCAGCTAGCCACCGCGTTCCCCCGCCCCGAACCCGAGCGGAATCGATGGCGCCCAAGGCGGAGAAGAAGCCGGCGGCGAAGAAGCCCGCGGAGGAGGAGCCCGCAACCGAGAAGGCGGGGAAGGCCCCGGCGGGGAAGAAGCCCAAGGCGGAGAAGAGGCTCCCGGCGGGCAAGACCGCCGGGAAGGAGGGCGGCGAGAAGAAGGGGAAGAAGAAGGCGAAGAAGAGCGTGGAGACCTACAAGATCTACATCTTCAAGGTGCTGAAGCAGGTGCACCCCGACATCGGCATCTCCTCCAAGGCTATGTCCATCATGAACTCCTTCATCAACGACATCTTCGAGAAGCTCGCCGCCGAGGCCGCCAAGCTCGCCCGCTACAACAAGAAGCCCACCATCACCTCCCGCGAGATCCAGACCTCCGTCCGCCTCGTCCTCCCCGGGGAGCTAGCCAAGCACGCCGTCTCCGAGGGCACCAAGGCCGTCACCAAGTTCACATCCGCCTAGGCGCTATGCCCTTCTCTGTTCATGTGTCGTGTTGCAGTCCTGGTACTGTTTGTACCTCGAAGATTTAGCTGGTGTGGATGTAGTTAGCTGTTGGGATGGGTTTTTTTTTTGTGATAATGTTTGGCTTGTGCAAGAACTATCTGGCGCTTTTGAAACACAGATGATATCTGTATGTTATAGTTATGGTGTTGATTTAACTTCCATGCTTGCGAATCACCTTTTGTTCATGGTTAATTGCTCCCCTAATTTCGCCCTTGTCTTGCTGATGATATTCAAAGCTCTGTTGATTTTGTGTTGTCCCTGAACAAGTCGCAGCACCTGCTGTTTATGACTGAACAGATGCAAAGGTAGTGTGAACCTGCGATCTGAATGATGACCGGAAGTTCCCGGTTTGGAAATTTGGATTTCAGCTTCCTGTTTGTCGTCCTGGTGCTGGAGCTTGTGCGGTTTTATTTCTGGATTTCGATTCTTCTATTCTGTTTTTCTGTGCGCGTAAGGGATTGCCTTTGGTAGCTCAATTTGTTGTGTTTCGAGCGGTCTGTAAACATAATTCGGTTCTCAATTATTTTGCGATTAGAGTTGCGAAAACTTATTGATTTTTGAGGTATCTGAATTTCGAACCACAATTTGGTCTCTCTAGTTGAAGGCCAGATTTGTCAGTTGTGTCGGGTTTGATTTTTGGGAAGGAAAGGCTCCTGAAATGTTGGCGTGATTTGAGTTTGGAACTAGGGATCTACTAATCGCCAACCTGTTTTGGCGCCGCTCCGAGATTTCAGTGATTGAACACATCCGGTGCAAGTGCAAGGCGTACTTTTGATGATATGTAAAGCAACCGTCAAGGCGCGTCCGGATTTGATAATCCTCAACTTGAAGGCGTAAACTCTCTCTGGAAGATTCGTGTCGGAGGATGAGGCATCCGAAATCATTTCTTCCTCGAACTCTCATGTCGAAAACCCTACTTCGGCCGTGACGTCGGTGCCGAAGTCAACGGATGTGGAGGAGCGTGACTCGTCGATGCCGAAGAGGATCTTGGCGTCCTCCTGCCGCTGCCCCGGCGAGAAGAACTCGTCGTGCATGCGCGCCTTGCCGCTCGTCCTCGTCGTGCAGCGTGCCGCTCCGCAGCCGTATGATCCCGCATGATGGATCAGATAGTATGCTACAGAATATCTACCACATTTTTTTATTGTAGTATTTAAAGTTAAGATGCTGTTCAATCTCTTATATTTTACTGTTTATATGTGACTTTACAATGAATTGGATCATATTGCAGCAGCCTGAGAAGACCTTGTTGCGTTGTGTTTGCTGGGCCGAACTGGGCCGCTCGAAAGGCAGGCAGGACTTCGGAGAGGCGTCAGATGCAACAACTGACGGTGGATTTCGGAGAGTCTTTGGGTCTGAAGAGGATCTGATCCCTTACCCATCCGCTTCCTTTATTGAAGCAATAAATTTATAAGACCATTTTATTAAAGATTTTGATCCAGCTATTACGATTAGACTAAAGAGTAAAAAAAAGACATGTCCTATAAAATTATAAAATTTGTTTCTCGGCAGGTCCAGTACCTGTCCGCCCCGTGCTCCCAAGAGAGCTTGCCAAGCACGCCTATCCGAGGGCCGTCACCAAGTTCAGATCCTTTTAGGTTGCCTCCATCTGGTAATCGTGGCAGTAGCAGTTGGGTGGTGTTGATAGTGTGCCTTAGTTTGTAGGTAAAAATTTAAAATTAGACAATATATATGAGTTTATTTGTGAAAATAGATAATATATAGTTGTATTTATTAATTTAGCATATGTATTCAGCGTACAGTATACTAAAAATACAGAAACGACATGACTGTGTACCGAAAAAGTGTTTTTGGCACACGGTATACCGAATACGATACTGTTACTCGTATTCGACACACCGTGTGCCAAATACAGTCTATTTTCAGCACACGGTTACATCGTGTGCCGAATACGAATGCTAAATTAATAAATACAACTATATATTATCTATTTCGGCAAATACGTTCAGATATGTTATCTAATTTTGAATTTTGACCTAATTTATCTGTTAGGAGTTATAGTAGCAGCAGAGCAGTGAATGGAACTGAATTGGATGGATGATAGTTTGTGTGTAGTAGGGACACGGCGGGAATCGTTGTGGTGCTTTTGTAGTTCTGTTTCCTCATAGATCTGAAATAGTAATGTCGCCTGCTATATTATTTTGTGATTTCTGTTATCTGATTGTTCAACATCATGATTGGGTTGCACTTTGTTGTGAATCGATGATTGCTTTTTGAATAACTAGATGCCAAGTTCTGGAACATCTAATTGCATTGCTTAGTTTGAACTGTGAAATTCCTCAAGTGTCGAAGTCTGAAAATTGTGCAGTAATTGAGGTTCCTGTGCATGCTGATCAATGTCTGTTGTGTTTGTGGATTCGATGATTTATATTGGGTTAATGTTCTGTTGTTGGATTGTGATTCGAATTCTTATTGGGTCAGATAAGGGATGTCTTTGGTCTATATTCTGGAACAGTCTGTATTAGATTAGAGTCGTAGGTGTATACCCCTATAAATATATCTTATAAGTTGTAAGGAGAGTTAAGACGCTCATTGTAATCCTCTGTATTGTACGTATCTCTGATATAGTGAAGATCGTCGATTGGCGCCTGTGGTTTTTTCCCGCAAAGGTTTTTCACGTAAAATTCGTGTCTCGTGTTTGATCCTATCATGCTTTATTTCTAACAAGTGGTACCAGAGCCAGATCAAACACACGAGAATACGAGAAAAAAAATATGGATCTAATTTTTCGTCGTTGGATCTCGTCGCTCAAGATTCATCGAATTTGCTCGGTGTTATTCCGCATCCAGCAGTCGGATTCCGTATCTCGTTTTTCAGTCGGCTGTCTGGTGTTTTCACGCGTGTGCACACGGAGAAGAAAAAATCTTCAGCAACCATAAAAAAATCAGTCTCGAGGAGCACCCACCCTCGCGTGAAGAAAAGAAAAAAAGGGAGGTTCAAGTCCCGAGAACACCAAAGCCTGCTCTCTCACGTGAAAAGTTAAAACTTGACATCTTTGCTAGGTGCACCCAAGAAAGTCTACCGGAGCTTTGCAGTTTAATTACTGCACGTACACAAAGTGTACCAGGACTTCTGCAGTTTTTGCTTCGTGCACACAGGGCTGTACCAGAGGGACTGCAAGCTATTTTGTTCCTAATTATTCTTCGTCATAGCTTCTATAAAATATGATATTTCGCTGCTAGATCATGATACAAGATTTTTTCTATAGCAAATAAAGATGCAGGCATATTCTTATGCACACTAATCTCGATGATGCGCTTGATAATTTTGAAAATAAGGATCAAAAGTCATGGTCCCATGAAGAAAAGAGAAAGGATCATAAGGCTTTGTCACAAATTCATCTTCATTTATCAAACAATATTTTGCAGGAGGTTTTGCACGAGAAAACCGCTGCTGCTTTATGGCTAAAATTGGAATCGATCTGCATGTCTAATAATCTAACCAGTAAAATACATCTGAAGATGAAGTTGTTCACGCACAAATTACAGGAGGGTGGTTCTGTGTTGAATCTTCTTTCGGTCTTTAAGGAGATCATTGCTGGCCTACAGTCTATGGAGGTAAAATATGATGATGAGGACTTGAGTCTTATTCTTCTGTGCTCATTACCCAGTTCTTTTACAAACTTCAGAGATACCATATTATACAATCATGATACACTAACTTTGAAAGAAGTTTATGAGGTCTTGCATGCCAAATAAAAGATGAAATAGATGGTGTCTACTGATGGCTGTACTTCGAATGGAGAAGATTTGATTGTGTGTGGCAGGACAAAAGAGAAGAATTCGCATAATAGCCAAAGAGATAAAAGTTTGAACGATTACAAAGTCCACAGAAAAAGAAAAATTCTTCAGGTATTACAAGAAAAATAATCATAGCATATCTGAATGTTAGAAGTTGAAGAATAAGAAAAAAATGAAAGGTAAATCTAATGAAGAAGGTAAAGCATCTGTTGCTGCTTCCGATAATAGTTCTGATGGAGACAAGGTTAAGGTTACCGACCGGAGCTCGGTAACCGATAACCGAAAATTCGCAGTTACCGCGGTAACCGGTCAAAAATTCAAAAAAAATTGGACAAAATTTATTTGGCAAAATTTGAAATTTGCAAAAAAAAATCACGATTTTAGGCGTCGGTAACCGGTCGGTTTGGACCGGTTATCGAGAAGTTTTTGCGATTTATCGAGGAGTTTTCTTGAATTTTCCGCATTGTCGGTAATCGCTTGGTTTTCTCGATTTATCGAGCGGTTTTCTCGATTTTCAGTGAAGTTCAACAAAAAACCCAAAAATTATTTCAATCTTGTAAAATCAATAAATAATTCATCTGAGCTTCAAATCAAATGAAACAAATTTTTTGGTTTCCTTGTGAGATGATCTACATGATAAAAGTATTTATACTCATAAAAAAAGTTCAAAATTTTCTGTGAAGAATTGTATTTGTTAAACCAAGTTAAATGCATAGTTTACTCTTTGCTAATCCAAAAATCACGAAACTAATTTTGTTAGTCTTCTTACATGATCCTATGTCTTTTAAAAATACATGAACTCATGAATTAGTTATTGTAACATGCATGATTGTGTAAATGTGTTACGACTAGATTAATTCATAACTGACCCATCACATCTCAAAAATTAGTGAAACCACTTTCATTAGCTTATTTATACTATGATTTACGTAGGAAAAATAATAGTAGACATGAAAAGATTAATTACAGTGCTGTTTCTTAACATATTCACTTTATACTTATGAACTTTGTAAAAATCATAGAGAAATTAATAAAACTCTAAATAAAGTGAAATGAATTTTAAAGATTCTCTTAAAATACGTTTTACACAAAAAAATATGTGTTTGCATGTTACACTTTTACTTAACATGAGTTAATAACTAAGCCGCACGTTTCAATTTTTTTCAAACTTCCTCCCTATAGAATATGATGCAAACGACATTATTTTTGAATTTTTTTTTCATATAAGGTCTTAGAATTGTGTCTAGTTTTTTGTTTAAAGATGTTTTCGAATTTTTTTTATTTTTTTATTTTTTTAATTTTTTGAATTCAAATTCGGTTACCGTTCAGTTTCTGAAACCAGACCGGACCGAGAAGGTCGGTAACTGCGATTTTTGGGCGGTTACCATCGCATTTGTGAATTGTGGATGGAGAGACTCTCGTTGCTTTTGCTGGATGTGCTAGTAGTGGTGATGAATGGATTATTGACTCTGATGCGTCTTTTAATATATGCATATATAGAAATTGATTCACCACTTATAATTAATATCAAGATGCTGGTTCTGTTAGGATAAGTGATGACAACCCATGTCCAATTGTTGGAATTGGATCAATTATGATAAAAATGCATGATGGCATTGTTAGAATTTTGACAGATGTGAGGCACGTTTCACGTATGAAAAGTAAACTTATTTCTTTGAGTAGTCTTGATAATAAAGGGTGATTTAAAGTCTGCCAATTTATATCATCTCCGATGCACTACAATCGCAGGTGATGCCGCTGTAAGTTCATATTTATTATCAGATTATGATGCTACTAATCTTTGGCATATTCGTCTTGGCATATGAGTGAACTTGGTTTGGCAAAATTGAGCAAGAAATGTCTTCTTGATGGACATAGTATCGGCAAGCTGAAATTTTGTGAGCATTGTATTTTTGGCAAGCATAAGAGGGTGAAATTCAACACTTCAGTTCATACAACAGAAGATATTCTTGATTATGTGCATTCTGATTTATAGGGACCATCTCATAGGTCTTCACTAGGTGGTTCTCGTTATATGTTAACTATTATTGATGATTACTCGAGAAGAGTTTGGCCTTATTTCTTGAAGCATAAATCAGAAGCATTTAAATCATTTAAAGAGTGGAATGTTATGGTTGAAAGGCAAACTGAAAAGAAGGTAAAGAAGCTTCGCACTAATAATGGGATGAAATTTTGTTCTGATGAATTTGATTTATATTGTAAGTCTGAAGACATTGCGAGGCACTACACTGTTCCTGGTACTCCACAACAAAATGGTGTAGCTGAACGTATGAACAGAACTATCATCTCGAGGGCCCGTTGCATGTTGTCTAATGCAGGTATGCATAGGCGTTTTTGGGCTGAAGCCGTTTCCACTGCTTACTATCTTATTAATCGATCACCCAACATTGCCATTGATAAGAAAACTCCAATTGAGGTATGGTCTGGTTCTTCAGCTGATTATTTAGAATTGAGAGTTTTTGGTTGTCCTGCTTATGCTCATGTTGATAATGAAAAATTAGAGCCTAGAGCTGTTAAGTATATTTTTCTTGGTTATAAATCTGGTGTTAAAGGTTATAAATTGTCGAATCCTGGAACACAAAAGGTGGTGATTAGCAGGAATGTTGTCTTTAATGAATCTTCTATGTTGCCTAA
The DNA here is from genome assembly GCF_958298935.1 of Phragmites australis. Classification (NCBI taxonomy): domain Eukaryota; kingdom Viridiplantae; phylum Streptophyta; class Magnoliopsida; order Poales; family Poaceae; genus Phragmites; species Phragmites australis. The sequence goes on from NC_084922.1 coordinate 6,773,419, forward strand.
TGCTTCTGTTCAGAGTCAGCAGAGTTCTAGAGTGCAGGTGGAGCATTTTATTAATGCAGAAAGTACACCAGATACCGTTATTCAAGATACACCTATTGCTGAAAATTTATTTATTGATCATGATTCATCTAGTATTCTACATCCTTCATTTGTTGTGCAGCCTACACAACATTCTATTGCAGTTGATAGGCCTAGAAGGCAAATTAATCCACCCAAGAGGTTAATTGAGGAGTGTAATATTGCTGTTTATGCTCTGAGTTGTGCAGAAGAAGTTAAAGGTAATACAAAACCTTCTAATTACAATGAGCTATTACTTCTGCTGATTGTAATAATTGGATGACTGCAATGCAAGATGAGATGGAGTCACTTGAAAAGACTGGTACTTGAGATTTAGTCAAATTGCCAAAAGAGAAGAAGCATGTTCGTTGCAAGTGGATTTTCAAAAGAAAGGAGGGTATTTCTCCTAATGAAGCAGTAAGGTATAAAGCAAGGTTGGTTGTTAAAGGTTATAGCCAGATTCTAGGTATTGATTATAATGATGTCTTCCCCCCTGTTGTGAAGTATAGTTCTATTCGCACTTTACTCAGTATTGTTGCTATACGTGATTATGAACTTGAGCAATTAGATGTTAAAACTGCATTTTGACATGGAAAGTTGGATAAAGACATTTATATGGATCAACCTGAAGGTTTTGTTATTCCTGGAAAAGAAGACTTTGTCTGTAAATTAAATAAATCTCTTTATGGTTTGAAGCAGTCTCCTAGACAGTGGTACAAGAGGTTTGACTCATTTATGCTCTCTAATGGTTTTAAGCGTTCTAATTATGATAGTTGTGTCTATTTGAAGATTGTTAATAGTTCAGCTATTTATTTGCTTCTCTATGTCGATGATATGTTGATTGCTGTAAAGGATAAATCAGAAATAGCCAAATTGAAATCACAGTTGAGTAATGAATTTGAGATGAAGGATTTAGGTGCAGCAAAAAAAATTCTTGGCATGGAGATCATTAGAGACAGGAAAGCTGACAAGCTATATCTTAGTCAGAAAGGTTATATTGAGAAGGTCCTTTGTCGTTTCAATATGCATGATACAAAACCAGTGAGTACTCCATTATCTGCTCATTTCAAATAATCTTCAGCTCTATGTCTTGAGTCAGAGTATGATATTGAGTACATGTCTAGAGTTCCATATTCTAGTGTAGTTGGTTCACTTATGTATGCCATGGTCTGCTCTCGTCCTGATTTATCTCATGCACTGAGTGTTGTTAGTAGATTCATGGCTAATCCTGGCAAAGAGCATTGGAAAGCTGTTCAGTGGATTTTCAGATATCTGCGCGGTAGTTCTAATGCTTGTTTGCAATTTGGAAAATCTGGAGATGGACTTGTTGGTTATGTTGACTCAGATTATGCTGGTGATTTGGATAAGAGGAGATCTCTCACAGGTTATGTTTTCACCGTTGGTGGTTGTGCTGTTAGTTGGAAAGCATGTTTGCAGGTTACTATTGCTTTATCAACTACTGAAGCTGAATATATGGCTATTTTTGAAACATGCAAAGAAGCTATTTGGTTGAGAGGTTTGTACACTGAGATTTGTGGAGATAATTCTTGCATTAATATATTTTGTGATAGTCAAAGTGCTATTTGCCTTACAAAGGATCAAATATTTCATGAAATAACAAAGCACATTGATGTGAGGTATCATTATATTCGAGATATTATTGCTCAAGGTGATATTAAAATATGCAAGATAAGCATTCATGATAATCTTGCTGATATGATGACAAAGCTAGTCCTGCTACTAAATTTGAGCTATGCTCAAGTTTAGTTGGTGTTACAGTTTGAGTTCTAGAGATTTTTGGCGTCGGTAATATTTATTATTGAAGGGAGTTTATTGATGATTCTTTATTTGTTATAAGATGGAATTCATCTCAAGGTGAGTTTGTTGGATTGTGATCCAGATTCTTGTTGGACCAGACAAGGGACGTCTTCGGTCCATATTCCGGAACAGTCCGTATTAGACTAGAGTCGTATGTGTCCACCCCTATAAATATATCTTGTAAGCTGTAAGGAGAGCCAAGACGCTCATTGTAATCATCTGCATTGTACATATCCCTGATATAGTGAAGATCGCCTATTGACGTCCGTGGTTTTTTCTTGTAAGGGTTTTCTACATAAAATTCGTGTATCATATTCGATCCTCTCGTGCTTTATTTCTAACATATGTGGATTCTTGAATTTCTGTACTGATCTGCTTGGAGAGGACTCTTGTTTATTGTAGCTACACTGCTTTGGGAATACGAGCGTTAAATTTGGGAAACATTTGCACTCTGATATCTTGAGAATGCATCAGAAACTATTTTACCTGTGACATGCAGTACCAGTACGGCGGCGCAACTGCTGTAGTGCTCTCGTGGAGCTTCAAATTTTGAGATTTATGGTAATATTTGCTTCACATAATTTTTCTGATGCCGTTCCAGAGGAGCATAGCTAAGCTAACTGAATTATAATTTATACAATACATGGATTCGGTTCTTTCAGTATAATGCCCCGCCAGCTTTGCTTGATGTTGCTTTTCTGAACGTCTGCTGCGCGAAGGCTTCACTTTCGGTTCCATCTCTCCTTTAAGTACTGGCAATCTATCCTAAAAAAGTTAGCTGGCAAGCATGAGATATGCATCATGGCCAATGTTCAGCGCTGATTGTTTCTTGCTGTTGCAATTCTCTGCACTGTGATATCTTCTTTCTCTTCGATATTATCCTATCAGCTTACTGGTAATTTAATTGCGTTCATCTCAACAGCCTGCATCCAGAACTGGTATGCGTCCTTTTGGGTGTCACTTAGGGCACAATTAGCAAGTCCAAAGACAACTGATGTATTCCTGAAATTTCACATATTGTACTACTGTCATTCCATTTTGTGTGCACCCAGATTGCCTACTGTTGATTTGAGCTATGGATGTTGCCTGCTTGGTTATTAATGAAATTTCTGTGGAAACTTCAATGTTATTTCGTTGAAGGTGGTTATTCTAAAAATGTAGTCATTTGAAATGCATGTCTAATTTTTCAGGAGAGTCGCTTTTCATATCTTGCTTCTTGATTTGTTTGAGGTGTGTGCAGTAAGGCGTAAGCTATGTATCTCATGCCCACTATTGTGGAGCTTGGAAAAATGCACATCTTATGGAATGTAAAATTTGGATACATTTTTACTTTTGTTTTCACTCTTATGGAAAGAAATACAAATCCAAGAGAGAGACGTTAATTCAGAGAGCCTATATGGCTTCAATTATTTCAGTTACATCTACAGCATATCGTGTTCTACCCTTAGCTGTGATATGGCAAGTGGCAACATTGAGGTATGCATCTCTGATTGCACGCATCTCCGCGGCAGCATCTCGCACTAGCATTCGCTCTCTTGGCTGCTCCTTTGATCAGGACACGCCAAGCCCAATCACTGAAACCAAACACCCCTCACTTCTGCTTCTCAGCATGGTGACGTTTGCAGCATGCAGCCAAATCGCCAGATATTTAGGGGAGAGCAGCCTCGGCAAACTTATGCAGGTCTAAGGAGTCTTTGAATATGTCATCAGTAGGGCTCCTCCCAGTTAACATCTCAAGCAACAATATGCCAAGGCTGTAAACATCCCCAAGAGTTGAGACGGCGCTACCCTCACCATATTCTACAGTTATTTAGATTTCATGCATTTTTTTTATCAGTATAGCTTATATAGGTAAATACATGCAAGTACATGATTTGACAGGCTGTAAGTTAAGACTGAAGATAACAAGGAGTAGGAATTTCTATTACCTGGAGCGACATAACTGATGGAACCTCTTGTTCCAGTGAAGCTAACAGAATTTAACATAGTTTTGCTTGTGTTATCAGGAAGGATTTTTGATATGCCAAAATCGCCAACTCGGGCACTCATGTCTTCTGCAAGAAGGATATTACTTGGTTTGAGATCGCAATGAATTATTGGCGGCTCACAGTGGTTGTGAAGATAGTCCAAAGTGTTCATGATATTGACAGCAATATCTAGTCTCTGAGTTAGGCTGAGAGTATTGCTCAGATTGCGTATTTTGGATGCTGGATGAAGCCAATCTTTCAAACTACCGTTGTGCATGAACTCAAAAACCAGTGCCTTGAATTCTTGACCTTGGGGATTGCTGCTTGAGCAACAGGTGACGATCTTTATGAGACAGCGATGTCGCACCAAGTAGTGCCTCACATTCACCCACAAAGCTTTCTGTAGACCCAGACTGTCGTATGTTAAACACTTTTACAGCTGCGACAGTACCGTGATCATGTAAAGTACATTTATAAACTGTGCCATTGCTTCCTTGTCCAAGCAAATTGGCCTCTGAAAATCCATTGGTTCCATTTAACAATGCATGATAAGAAACTCTTGCAAATTGTTGATCGATTACTGCAGGTGTTGATTGGCTTTGCTGTCTTTGCCTGAGCTTCTTATGGATCAACTGAATAAGAACAGCTACTAAAACTGTGAATACAAGTGCACTGGTTGATGATAGGGTGATCATAAGGAGTTTTGACGAATGGCTTTTCTTCTTTTCTGCAGCAGGCATGGGGCACGGAGCTAAATGAAGCTGAGGAGTTCCACCACACAGCTCATCATTTCCATCAATTGACAAGTTACATTTGCAAAAACTTCCCCTGTTGGCACTTCACCTTGTAGATGATTGAATGATAGATCCAGTTTTGACAACGATGCCAAATTCTGTAGACTTGTGGGGATAAGACCTGATAAGTTGCCAATACTAACAAGGGCACCAGGAATGCTACTGGACAGCTTATTCATGGTCAGGTTCAGTAAATCAAGACCTTTTAAATTATTCAGACATTGTGGTATGCTTCCCTCAAATGAGTTATGGTCCAGCAACAGCTGTTCTAATGATATGCAATTTGCAATACTATCAGGTATATTACCTGACAACTGGTTTCCTGACAGAATCAGTTGGTTAAGGTTTGCTAAGTTACCAACTTTAGAAGTGGTTCGCATAATGAATTGTATGATAAGTCTAAGTAGATAGAAAGTTGAGGAAGTTTTAGCACCTCTCTAGGGATCGAACCATTGTGTCGATTTGTTGATAGATCAAGGACAGACAGATTGGTCAACTTCCCCAGGCTTGTTGGAATAGGCCCCTGCAAGTTGCCATAGTATGCATAAAGCCTATTCAACCGTGCAAGATTTCCTAGTGATGAAGGTATGAGGCCTGACAAGCTAGTATTGTAAAGGCCTAACTGAACAAAGTTTTCTAGCCGACCAATGCTCTATGGAATCACCCCGGATAGAGAAGTATTTGCCATCTCAAGTATTTCAAGACCAACCAAATCACCGATGTTTGATGGAATAACCCAAGAAATCCTATTGTCTCCCAAATAAAGAGCTTGGAGAGTCGTCGCAGGTTTGCGATTGAACTAGGCAGTTGCCCGCTGAAAGAGTTTCTGCCAAGAACCAGAAGCTGAAGCTGGCTGCAGTTTGCCTGTCATTTGCTTCGAGCTTGCTGTCGTTCAAGGACAGGTAAGTGAGACCTTGCAACCTCCCGAAAGTCACATACCCAAGACTGTAGACATAAAGGCCAAGTTTTATGAGAGCAGATAGATTGGTGAGCGAAGCCGGGATAGATCCACTGAATCGGTTGTCAGCAAAGCTAAGAATTTCGATGCAGGGGAGCCTATCACCAATATCGGCAGGAATAGTTCCAGACAGCATATTTTCTTGCACCTCAAAGTTTTTCAGCAAGGAAAAATTATATAGGGAGCGTCGAAGCACACCAGAGAGGTCGTTCTCGAGGAGTGCAAGTTCCTCCGATGTTGCCGAGTTCAGGTGGGATGGGACCCTCAAGATGGTTTGTAGATAGATCCAGGTAGTACACGGATGACAGGTTGGTTATGTTGGACTTAATCTTTGTTGTAGGTCTTGGGAACTCGTTTTATGACAATACGGAAGGAAGGAGTTCGTATACGGCTATAGCGTCGTTTGTATGTGTGCAGAGTCCGAGTTGGAATCGGATCGTAGGATGACATGATTTGTGTTAGGATTTAGCAGGTCGCTATAAATATGAGTTGTAATCTCTAAATTGTAAGCAAGACACAGAGTCGTGCAAGTCACGAGTTGAATAGAGTTAAAATTTCCTCTAGAGAGTTTTTGCCTTGTTTTATTGTTCTTGTTGTGATACGCGAGATCGTTCTTGCTGAGTAGTACGACTCAGGAATAGCTGAGCGTTGCTGGTCAATTGGTGTGATCGAGAGCAACACGTACACGGTGGATAGCCAGACTAGTCGTGGTCGAGCACGTACGACTGGTCGCTCAAGCTGGTCGTGACTGGTGGTCGTGAGTTGGCGTGCTTCCATACTTTGGCCGCTCGGGTGGCCGAGTAACCTGGTCGTTTGCGTTGTCGCGAATCTGGAGTGGTCGTGCACGTGATTCAGTGGTCGGACCCAACATCTGGTATCAGAGCTTGTAGTGCGTAGCACTAACTCGTGAAGATGTCGATCGCACCTCAGAGAGAGGTGGCGCGGGAGAGCGGCGGTGGGCCATTCTTGTACCCGCAGTTGATGACGACAAACTACACGAACTGGGTGATTCGCGTGCAGGCGATGATGGAATATCAAGGCGTCTGGGAGGTAGTCGAGCCAGCGGCAGGTGCGGCTGTCGACGAGAAGAAGGACAAGAAGGCGAGGTCGCATCGGTTCCAAGCGCTCCCGGAGGATCTCCTGATGCAGGTGGCAAGGGAGAAAATTGCAAAGGAGGTCTGGGATTGTCTCAAGACAAGGTTCATCAGTGCGGATCGCGTCAAGACGCGTGGCTTCTAACATTGAAGAACGACTTCAACGCCATGCGCATGCAGGAGGGAGAGAGCCTGTACCAGTATGCCAGAAGGTTCAATAACATGTTCGTCAGGTACGCAAACCAAGGGGAGACGCTCGACGACGCTGCATTGGTCAAAAAACTATTTGACATCGTGCCGGATCGATTCCTGAGTGTGATCACCGGAATTGAGCAGTTATAAGACCTCGACAAGATGCCGTTCGAGGAAGCCGTGGGGCGGCTTAAGACGTTTGAAGAATGTTCTCGTCCACGTGCATCCGGTGGCAAGAGCACCGGCGACAGCCATCTTCTGTTCACTCAGGCCGAGTGGCAGGCGCGACAGAAGAAGGATGGTGGTAACTCCTCATCAAGCAACAAGGGTAAATCCCACCTTGCTGCAGATAGTAGTAACCGCGACCGGGGTGGTCGTGGATGCGGCAGAGGTCGTGGCAGAGATGGTTGTGGCGGGATGTCGCCGCAACAAGAGCCACATCAAATGTTTCAACTGCCACAAGATGGGGCACTATGCGAACGAGTGCAAGGCACCGAAGAAGAAGGAAGAGGAGACACATCTCACTCATGCTGACGACATTGAGACGGCCCTGCTACTCGTGGTGTCAGAAGAGCCAGCACAAGAACAGCAGCACCAGCGAGGAGCCATGCTGTTGAATAAGGAGAAAGTGAAGTCGGAACTGCGCGACACAACGGAGGGAGGCTCCAGCTCTGAGATATGGTACCTAGACAATGGGGCTAGTAATCACATGACCGGTGTCAAAGAGAAGTTCAGAGAGCTGGACGAAAGTGTCACTGACAAGGTGAAATTCGTGGATGGTTCCACGGTGCAGATCATGGGCATAGGGTCTGTTGTGTTCAGCTGCAAGAACGACGACTAGTGGCTGTTGCAGGAAGTCTACTACATTCCAAGATAGTGCAGCAATATCATCAAGTTTGGACAATTTACCAAAGTTGGACACAAGGTGATCATAGATGCTGAACATTTACATGTGTATGATAATAGTCATACACGGTTGCTGATGAAAGTGAGGCGAACTCCAAATCGCCTTTTACAAGATCGAGCTACATCAAGCGACGCCAATGTGTCTCTTAGCCAGTCTTCAAGACCCAGCGTGGCTTTGGCATGTGAGACTCAGATATGTCAACTTCATTGCTATGAAGCTGCTCGTCGACAAGGGGATGGCGGCAGGAGTGTCGTTGATTATACACCCAAACCAGCTATGTCAAGGGTGTTTGGTGACGAAGCAGGGGAGACAGTCATTCTCGGCAGTGGCAAATTTTAGGGCAGAGAATCCACTGGAGCTGCTACATGCTGACCTTTGCGGGCCAATCACACATTCGATTCTCGTCGGTAACAGTTACTTCATGTTAATTGTTGATGATTACTCATGGTGGATGTGGTGTTCGTGATCAAGTCAAAGAACCAAGCTTGCTCCATGTTCAGAAAGTTCAAGTTGGAGGCCGAGAAAACGAGCAGGGAATGCATCAAGACGTTGAGTACTGATCGCGGCGGCGAATTCCTCTCTGCTGAGTTCACTCAGTTATGCGAGGAGGCCGGGATCAAATAGCACCTCATCGCGCCATGCATGCAACAACAAAACGGCGTAGTGGAGTGGAGGAATAGGATCGTGATGGCGATAGCGAGGTCCCTCCTCAAGAGCATGAATGTGCCTGGAAAGTTTTGGGGGGAGGCGATGCGGCACGCGGTGTATCTGCTGAACCGCTTGCCAACGAAGGCACTAGACGAATGCACTCTGTTCGAGGCTTGGAACAGAAGGAATCCGTATTTGGCACTCCTTCGTGTGTTCGGCTGCACTGCACACGCAAATGTGACAACGCCATTTTTGAAGAAGCTCGACAACTGAAGCCAGCCGATGGTGTGTCTTGGCGTCCAAGACGGCTGTAAGGCGCATCGTCTCTTTGATCCAAGGTGTGGGAAAATTCATGTAAGTCGTGATGTTAAATTCAATGAAAGTATGGAGTAGAGCTGGTGTACAAGAACAGGTGGCAGAGAGTCGTCTGATTTCGATGTCGAGGAGGCGATTAGCACTGAGACGACGGTGAACGGTATTATGCCACTCACGGGTTGTTCGGCAAGTCTGCTTGTACCCACGGCATATGATGATCAAGCTCCTTCATCGACTCTGCTGGCCGGTGAGGTAACGCCGGAAGGGCCAGTAACCAGGAGACGCGCTGCGGAACGCACGACAATCGCCTCTCCAACAACCCCCACAAATCTAGTGGTGCTGGCGGCACCTGAATTACCGGTGGATGATCAAGCCACACCGCTATCGAGCAGGAGCAGTAGCACTGATGAGGGCCCTGTGCGCTACAGGCACATTGACGACATCATGAGAGATGCTTCAAGGGTGGATCTCGATGAAGACGTGGAAGAAGAGGTCATGCTCGTAGAGACAGAGGAGCCATCTTGTTACCTTGAGGCTGCTGGACAACAGGTCTGGGAAGACGCTATGGCTAAAGAAATTGAGTCCATAGAGAAGAATAACACATTGACTCTCACAGCGTTGCCAGCTAGTCACAAGTCAATCGAGCTCAAATGGGTTTACAAACTGTAAAAGAACTCAGATAGATATGCGATCAAACACAAGGCAAGGCTGGCCGTGAAGGTCTATGTGCAGTGGCAAAGAATCGATTTCGAAGAAGTGTTTGCACCGGTGGCTAGACTGGACACCGTACACGTCATTCTTGCTGTTGCAGCCAACCGAGGTTGGCAAGGTCATCATATGGATGTCAAATCCGTATTCTTAAATGGTGAGCTCGAAGAGGAAGTATATATGACCCAACCAGAGGGATTTGTAGTGAAGAACAAAGAGCATCTTGTGCTCAAACTTAGCAAGATGTTGTATGGACTTCGGCAAGCGCCACAGGCCTGGAATATCCGGCTTGATAGAAGCTTGAAGCAACTTGGATTTGTGAAGTGTGCTCAAGATCATACCGTATACATAAGAGGAATAGACCGACATGAAGTTATTATTGGAGTATATGTTGATGATCTCATTGTGACAAGAGAAAGTCCGGAGGAGATCATAGGATTCAAGCAGTAGACGATGAGTGAGTTCGAGATGACCAATCTCGGATTGCTCAATTATTATCTCGGGGATTGAGGTAACGCAAGAAGATGGGTGAATGACAATCAAGCAAACAACGTATACGAAGAAGGTTCTTGGTAAATTCGGTATGCTAGATTGCAATCCTACAAAATTCTCCATGGAACAAAGGGCGCAGTTGCATAAGGATCTAGATGGACAACTGGTTGATGCAACTGAATATCGTCGTATCATTGGTTGTCTATGGTATTTTCTCCATACAAGACCTGATCTTTCTTTTGCTGTCGGGTGGCAAGCAGATTTATGGAGAAGCTCATGGTGATACATTACAAGGCAGTAAAGCAAATTCTTCGGTATTTGAAGGGCACTATGCATTATGGTATTGTATATACCAGAGGAGGAGAAACATAGGTGATCACCAGCTACACATATAGTGATCTGGCTGGTGACATGGATGACAGGAAGAGTATTTGAGGTATGACTTTTTATATTAATGATAGCCTGTTGTCATAGAACTTGCAGAACTAGAAAATAATGGCTTTGTCTTCCTGCGAAGTTGAGTTTATAGTGGCAACAACAGCGGCTTGCCAAGCACTGTGGCTTCAAAGTCTGTTGGGAGAGCTGACAGGAGAAGAGCCTAAAGCAGTCAAATTATTTGTCAATAACAAATCAGCGATTGCTTTGATAAAAAATCCAGTGTTTCATGACCACAGTAAACACATTGACATAAAGTTTCATTTCATCCGTGAGTGCATTGAAGAAGGCCAGATTGAGGTAAATTTTATCTGCACGGAGGAGCAGTGAGCTGATGCTCCAACGAAGGTATTGCCGGCGGTGAAGCTAACGGTCATGCGACATCTTTTGGGATTCGTGATGTTGACTCAAGATAAGATTAAGGAGGAGCATGTTGGACTTAATCCTTGTCGTCGGTCTCGGGGACTCAGTTTCACGACAATACGGAAGGAATGAGTTTATATACGTTTCGTATACGGCTATAGCGTCGTTCGTATGTGTGCAGAGTTCGAGTCAGAATCGGATCGTGGGATGACACGATTCGTGTTAGGATTCGAAGTTAGCAGATTGCTATAAATATGAGTTGTAATATCTAAATTGTAAGCAAGACACAGAGTCGTGCAAGTCACGAGTTGAATAGAGTTAAAATTTCCTCCAGAGATTTTTTGTCTTGTTTTATTGTTCTCGTCGAGATACGCGAGATCGTTCTCGCTGAGTAGTACGACTCAGGAATAGTTGAGCGTTGCTGGTCGATTGGTGTAATCGAGTTAAAATTTCCTCCAGAGATTTTTTGTCTTGTTTTATTGTTCTCGTCGAGATACGCGAGATCGTTCTCGCTGAGTAGTACGACTCAGGAATAGTTGAGTGTTGCTGGTCGATTGGTGTAATCGAGAGCAACACGTACACGACGGATAGCCAGATTAGTCGTGGTCGAGCACGTACGACTGGTCGCTCAAGCTGGTCGTGACTGGTGGTTGTGAGTTGGTGTGCTTCCATACTTTGGTCACTCGGATGATCGAAGAACCTGATCGCTTGCGTTGTCGCGAATCCGGAGTGGTCAGAGTCACTGTTTAACTTTGCTCTGTAAGATTCGTGCCGGAGGATAAGGCATCTGAAGCCCATCCACCGCCATGTCTTCTTCAAGTCCGAAACCCCTTTCCCCATCCGCTTCGTTCCCCTCGTCGTCTCTAATGGCCTCCTCCTTCCTCCGCGCCTCGCCCCTCTCCCTCCTCTCCCGCCTCAGGCCTAGGCCGCCCGCTTCGCACGTCCGCCGCCTCCTCCCGCTCTTCACCTCCTCCGCCTCCGCCACCGCCTCGTCCTCCCGCTCCCCGTCCCCGCTCCGAACCCTAGCGGGCGCGGCGGCCACCGACGCGGCCGCGACCCCGTCGAAGGAGTCTAAGGTTGAGAGGTTGCAGTCGCTGCAGTGGCCACGGAGGGACGCACTGTGCGGAGAGCTCGGCGCCGGTGACGCCGGCCGTCGGGTGCGGCTATGTGGCTGGGTCGCGCTCCGCCGTACGCACGCTGGGCTCACCTTCCTCACCCTCCGCGACCGCTCCGGCATGGTGCAGGTGACTTATTTTTGTTGTTGTATGCGGCGCTAGTGAGGGTCCGCTGCCGCTGCGGTTATGCTTCCTGGTAGTAGCTTTCGTTGACTGGTTGTAATGTGGCTCGCTGGTACAGTGTTGTGTGATCTCTTATTTGTGTACTTGTGATTACATCAATGCTTGCTGATGCTGTAGAGATAATTCTCGGTAATTGCTTATGATTTCACACTTTCACCAAAGCTTGCATTGCTTGATTCGTGTTATCTGGAACGTTTTGTTGCATTGATAAATTATTGGTGTACTGTTAATTGTTACACCAGCATCAGTAATCACTGCTGTTAATAACAGTTGTGGTGGAGTAGGAGTATTCGCTGCTGTTAATAACTGTTGTATCTGGATGATTCTTTCTTCAGAAAATAAGTGTTGCTATGGCTACTTACCTTTTTTTTAGAGAAGTACAAGCATCTTTTATTGAAAGTCAATTAACCGAGTTCAATAAACGCAACTTGCTTGGGATACCAGCTCAAAATGAAATGCAAAATAAGAACTTACACCCAGTTCAAAACCTGTATACTACCAACCGAACATAACTACCTACGAAGCCTAACACCAAATATCATCCTGAGGTGACTTGTTTGATATTGCTCTTGCAACTGATATTGAGTGATCTTGTAACTTTCATAGTCAAACAAGTGATCACATTAAAACTATATCACTGGTAACTGCTATCCCCATCTGACTGGTGGTTTATTGTAAAATATTGTTTCCATTGACTGGTAAGTGTTAATTTTTACAGGATTATGTATGCATGTGTTCTGGATTTTTATGTTTATAGCTATCGAGTGACCGAAGGCCCATTGTTTTCTCTCTCTCCGTTTAGGTGACAACTTTACCAGAGTATCCAGAAGTTTACAATGTAGTGAACAAGCTGAGAGTAGAGTCCGTGGTTGCTATTGAGGGGGTGGTACAGCCACGCCCGGCAGATGCCATCAATGCGGATATGAAGACTGGGGCTATAGAGGTATTAACTTGTAGCCATTGTACCTTCTTTTGTTTTCTTTGAGATGAAGGTAGAGGCGACTTTTCGTTGCTAGAATTTAAAATTTACGTTATCACTCTTTAAAAAACTTGCTTTTCTTGTACACAGTATGTTGTTGGACATGCAAAATATATGGATCTAATATATGGATAAAGAATGACATATTCATAGTTCAATTACTTTTTCTTTGATTTTCGTCAACTTTTCTATTTCCTTTTGTGTTGATCCAGAAAACAACACGCCCTTCTCACTATGATGTCATGTTGCTACCTTGAAGGTTGCTGCAGATCGTGTTTTAGTGCTGAACTCAGTAACTCGTTCATTGCCGTTTCCAGTTACAACTGCTGATACTGTAAAAGAGAAATTTCCGGAAGAAATTAGACTGAGGTAAGACATTTACAATCTGTGGTTTTTCTACATCTTTTTGCCCTTGCATGTTTTTATCGACTTGAAGAATTGTGAATCATTCAAATTAGCCAGCTTATGACCTTGTATATTGCTTATTGGTGGCATGCTTAGGCTTATCAAAATTGTGCAGCTATGCGATTGGATGGTATATTTAAAGTTGCACCTAAGGTGGCGTTTGGATGGCCTCTGGATTTGGGAAAGGGAAATAGATTGGGTAGCAGAGAGATGGTTTGGGATAAGTAATGAGATTTTAGTCATTTCCTTTGTTTGGTATGTATTGGGTATGTGATTGGGATAGCTTTTTTATGTGACCAAAATATCGCTGCTCAAAAATAAAAGAGTAAAAGAGAAGTCATGATTGCACTTTTCTAGCAACGTAGCATGAGATGTATAAATCAGAATGTAGTCTGGCAGTCCAAATACTCTAAAATATCATCCTACTTTACTGCATCCTCATATCCCTCATTTCAACATTCCATCTGCACAACAGAACAAAGATACAATAGCCGAAAAAAGAAAGAAAAGAAAGCAATCAAGCAAGAAAGAAAGGAAACATTCTGGAAGGAAGCAATCAAGCAAGAAGCATCTATCCAACCAAAGAAAATCATTCAGGCGCTTGGCATCGACGCTGATTGCCTCGACCGAGGGTGCAAGCGCGGCTGCGTGGGCCATTGGGCGTAGGAGCACACGGCGCATACCTACAGTTCACATAGATTGGAGGGGCGAATTCGGTGAAATGTTCCTCAACAAACGTGAGCATTAAGTGTGGGCATCGACATCGGGTAAAGGGATATAGCGGAGGCAGGCGTGAAGATCTGCTGCGGACCAGCCACCAGACGTGATTCATGGCGGCAGGTTCTCCATTGCTGCTCCGACGGAAGGGCACCTGATGTCCAGTCGCATTTCCCAGGCCAAACCCACCTCCCCCACTGGCTTTGATTGGGTGGGATATGTATTGTGGATCACTTATGACATAGATTATACTAAGTTACTATTTTTTTTTCGAACAACACATGAGAGCTACGTGTCATTTCATTAAAGAAGAAAGGGTATCAAAATTACAACTCCTCACACACCACACACCCAAAACAACCACACATTAGACAAAACGATACATACGCGCCACGATTACCAAAGAAAATGACCACAGCGACAGGACACCGATCCTAAAACAGGGGCTGGAGGCAAAGGGCTCCTGCTGATCGCCAAAGAGCACCAACCTCCTCCACTGTCCTCACTACCAAGGAAACACTAGGGCTAGCATTGCTAAAAACACAATTATTTCTATGTTTCCAAATCTCACCGGCCACTAGGATGATCAAAGTGTTGAGGCCTTTTCGGTGTTCCTTGTCCAAACTTTTGATTACCCTGCTCCACTAGCCAGAAAAAGAGCAACATCTGGTTGTGGAGAAAGCCCCAGCAAGCCATATTTCCGGAAAACAGTAGACCAAACTTCCCTCGCAACCACACATGAGATAAGCAGGTGGTTGATGGTTTCCGGGACTTGATCACAGAGAGGACATGCCGCCGGGTGAGGTAATCCCCGCATAGCTAACCTGTCCGCCGTCCAAGGAATTAGGTGTTATTGTGTGCTTGATATTTGGATTAGGTGTTAACTCATTTTTAAAGTTGCATGATTGCCTGATAAATGGGATGCATGTCTTGGGAGTATGTCATAAGGATTCATCACACACTTTGTGACTGTTGAGATTGGTGGTCATCTTCACTTTAGTTTTCACTATATACTTGTTTATGTTCTCTGCTATATTTTTGGTTTCTTGTCCTTTCAAATCTCTTCAATAAAGTGGTACATATTTGATATTGTGATGAGGTGGGTAGATTCAGTTTCATTGGGAATTTTGTGCCATCATTCTTATTATTCTAACGTGTAGCAATTATTTAACTATCATACTGTAGGCAAACTAACGTTGGATGCTGTTGGACCATAACTTCTTTCCAGTGGCACTAATTTTTTTTCTTGATCCGAGCAACAACTCTGTTCCAGATATAGTTGTTCTTTTCAAAAGATATAGCATTCCTCTTTCCCTAAAACTGATTCCCTTGTTCTCATTTTCTCTTTTTTGGGCTTTAAAGTACTGTTCTGCTTATATTTACTTAAATGATGTGTTTATGCTCTTTCATTTGAAGTGATGAGTGCCTTTTTATGATTTCCTATTCATAAATACTGTAGGTTTCGAGTCCTGGACTTGCGTCGTCCACATATGCAATCAAACTTGAGGCTGCGCCATAATGTTGTTAAGCTCATTCGTCGTTGCTTGGAGGATGAGCATGATTTTGTTGAGGTATGCTGGTTATATCCACTATTACACTCATTGTTTACTTCATCTGAGTCCCACCCTAACATAACCTACCTTTTGTCATATGCCTGTCATTTTCACTTCGGAACGTAATATATCCAAGTGGTCCTATTCCTTAGATGAACTGCAACAGAAAGAGCGAAATATTTCCTCTCGTGATGTAGTGCCAAAAGGTCAATTCTTAAATTGGGGGCTCTAATTCTTCAGCTTATAAATAGGGTGCCTAATTCTTCAGCCACTTATACCTAATCTATTTTAATTGAAAACTAGTTTTTCGCATTGTGTAAAGATAATTCTTGTTTTATCACCAGCATTACAATTTAGTTGATTGTGGATTGGTTAAAATAAATCCATCATGCATGCACTGTCTGCTGTTGCTTGTATCACCTTAACACAATAATTTACTAAGATTTAAGGCATCACAGTAACTAGTATGCCTTCCCTTACAATGACTAGAATTTCTACCCTTCTTTACTACTTTACTATTAATCTTTTGTTATGTCTCATCTAAAGTTACTACATGTTCCAAGGTAGATTGAGACTCCAGTTTTATCCAAATCTACACCAGAAGGTGCTCGAGACTATCTTGTACCATCAAGAGTTCAGGTGATTCAGCTGTGTACCATTTTTTTTTCACAGATAATTGTATAGCATGTTTGATTCCTCTGTTGAAAAAACACACGATTATGTTTGCATCCTTGAGAGATCTAATGCCTCATGTCATGTTTGGACTTTAGATGCTTTAACACAAAAGTAACTATCTTCTGTACTATATGCTCTTATCACCGTTTAAATGGACGTATTAAGTTGCATTCTTTCTTTTTCTGTGTGCTTTGTTGATTCTGATGTTTGAGAAAGTTACTTTGAGGTTAGTTGGTTTTCAAAAGTGCATATTATATGTTGGAAAACTATTCTGGAGGATTTCTCTTGAGGCTCTTTTTCATGTGGGTTCCCTGATGTTCAATGCTATCCACTTCTATTCCTCAAATCTTCCATTGTTTACTAAGTTCTGTTCCATTTTAGTATGTTACACATTATTCTTGTGTTCCACTTCTATTTATGAAGGCATTACACATTATTCTTGTGTGAGTGCTTATTAGTGGTAGGTCTGATAATTATGCAGTTGAGGTTTCTATCTTTTTCAAATGAGCGCTACATATTCGCTGATTTCCTCTAACATTGTTTCTGAAGCCAGGAACATTCTATGCTCTCCCTCAAAGCCCTCAGCTATTCAAGCAAATGTTGATGGTCTCTGGCTTCGAAAAATATTATCAAATTGCAAGGTAACTAGGTGACATGTCTCATGTTTGAAAGGCTGGGTGTTGATTGGTAGCTATAATTGTTTGCTTGTTTCGCAAATTTACATCTCTGTGTCATTCTTTTATCTTCTCTGGTGAGACTAATTTTCTCTCATGCAGTTATGCCTATAAATTCATGTTCATTTTTTTGTAGCCTTCTAAGCTGAATTCTTGAGTTTATTTCCTTTTCAACCTGAATAAAGTCTATAAATTGCTCATAGCACAAGCATGTACAATATGGTTGTATTCAGTTGGCATATTATATTTGTCAAACCAACTAACTACCCTGACATGCTGCATTGCATGCTTCCTATCAGGTGCTTCCGAGATGAAGACTTGCGCGCAGACAGGCAACCAGAGTTTACACAACTTGATATGGAGATTGCCTTTACATCAATGGAGGATATGTTGAAGTTGAATGAAGAATTGATGAGACATGTATACTTGTTTTTACATCCCCTTTCCCCTCTTATTTGTGTCAAAACTGAAACACATATTTGAGAGTAACACTACCCACCCCTCTTCACCCTTGCCTGCCAGTGTTACACATTTTTTATTGTTGAATTATAAAGATGTGATGTCATGTAATTTTTGACTTATTACTGGTTGTGCCATTTACTCATTTAGCTACCAGGTATTAAATAGTTAGTAGTAGTCAAGCTCTTAGTTCATTTTCAGAGAATATTTCTTTGTTTCTTCAGCTATTTCCCATGTTCATGGTTGTTTGAATGAATGATGGAATGATTCATATTACAGATATTCCAAGAGGTTAGAGATATCAAGCTGCCAAATCCTTTTCCAAGGTTAACATATGCTGATGCAATGAATCGCTATGGGACAGATAGGCCTGACCTTCGGTTCGATTGGGAGCTGAAAGATGTGAGGACCTCTAACCTTCTGCAGAATGACCTGTGTAATTGCGATAGTAATTACTTAATTAGTTAACCGTTGTCAAGAATTCACAACTTCTACTGTTAGTAGTTTGCTATTATTATTATATGTTTATTAGTGGCCTGTTATGTAGATCGTATGTTGCTTTGGCCATGCGGCATATATGTTGAACATATGCTAAGAATTCCTTGGTTTATTAAATCACAAAATTCTCTCCCCTCATTTTCTTCTTTCAAATGCAGGTTAGTGATGTATTTTTGAGCAGTAGCTTCAAGGTTTTTGCCGATACATTAGAAAATGGAGGTATAATAAAGGCACTGTGTGTGCCTGGTGGCGCCAAAGTGTTTTCAAACACTGATCTAAAGAAAGGAACTGTCTACACTGAAGCTTCCAAATCTGGAGCTAAGGGCCTGCCTTTCCTCAAAGTTATGGAGAATGGTAAATAGAAAAGATCTTTGGCCTTCTTTTAGACAAATTTTGTGTCATGTCTTGTTCCATATTTAAATTTATCTGGTCTCACAGGTGAGCTTGAAGGAATTGGTCCGCTGGTGTCAAGTCTGAAACCTGAAAAGAAAGATCAGTTGGTGGAACTTCTGGATGCGAAGGCAGGTGATCTTATCCTGTTTGCACTGGGGGAACAATCATCGGCTAATCAAATTCTTGGCAGATTAAGATTATTTATTGCTCATAAGATGGAAGTGATAGACATGGTGAGTTTCAAACTGAGGAATATTTCTGTCCTTATCGTTGATATGTTTAATGCATTACTCGTGGCATGTTGATGAGACGTTGTGGTTCTTTGCTATCCTTTGTTATTTAACGATGAGGAGAATAGTTTTGTTTCTGCTATCTATGGTCCTGACATCTGCCTTTGCATTTTCTTTATTTTTCTCATTATGCTAGTCAGCACACTCAGTTCTTTGGGTAACAGATTTTCCTATGTTCGAATGGAACAGTGATGAGCAGAGATATGAGGTCAGTTTTTTATCTTCTGCCAAAGAATTTTTAGAAGTGCATATTTCTTTACACTTTTCAAAAAACAAATAGATAATCTTTACTGTGTTGTTATCACGTTATTTTAAAGAACTGTCATAATACTTAGCTGTCTTTGGCATCGTGTCTACACCATTAACAAAACTAGGTATATTTGGGTATTACATTTTAGTATTTTACTGCCAGACTACCCACCATTATTGGATGGAGTCTTTAGAATTTGTAAATGTTATCTAGACACGATATGGTATGGCACATATTTAAAGATGAATATCAGACAATATGCATTTTTTTTTATTACAAGCTAATGCTGTTTTAATAGGCCTTGGTACCCATAGAATCATGATTACAGCAGATGCCGACTGTTCTCCTGAATGGGTGAGGAAACTGTGTAGTTGTGCCAAAATTTATTAAATGAACAAACCAAACACACTCCCAGTGGGAGTATCGTAGACATTAAATACCTTGCCATGTACGACTGTTTGCTGACTTGGTGTAGAATGAGGAAAGAGGAGTGGTATCTTATGCAAGATACAACCTGGGCATGAAATGCAACTCATTGGAAACTGGACTAGATAGGTGACCCCACAATTCATAGTCACAAACACATGTAACAATTAATTGTCTTGGGGGACCTAAAACAATCTATGATACAATGCATCGGGGGAGTTGTATCTTCCATAGTTCCATATGACATGGCAGCTTTGGAAACTGCGATACAATACAAAGGATTGGGAGTAGTCTGAGAATTTGCATTTCACTAAAAGGATTGGGAGTAGTCTGATTGTCTGTTTTCTGAATATGCCTATTATGCTGCCTTTGTGAACACAGGCTCTACATCATCCTTTCACTGCACCAAATCCTGAAGATATGAATGATCTACGATCAGCTCGTGCATTGGCTTATGACATGATTTACAATGGGGTGGAGGTACTTTCTGTGTTTCTTCTTTCTTAGTGTGCACACAAGTTTGTTTTTGCTTGTATAGATGGTCCAGAATTTAATACAACAAATATTTGAACATCTTGACCCTAACAGATGCTAAATTACTTATAGAACTGGTTGCTTGAGTGATTGCTCTTTCTTCTATGAGACTAATGAAATGAGGTGTGCAAACTGGAAAAGTTGATCTGATGCATTGATAATAATAGCTAAATATATCCATTTTTTTGGTTGAAGTCTATGGGAAAGAGTGCTAGCTTTAATGAAATAGAAGCAAAGCTGAAAATAATACCAAACATCTTATATTCTGTCCTGTTATTAATAGATTGGAGGAGGCAGTTTGAGAATCTACAAAAGTGATGTACAACAAAGGATTTTCGAGATCATCGGTATCTCACCTGAACAGGTATGAGATCACACTTCAGTTACCAGCTTGCCTTTCGTAATTTTTTTTTTCTCGAACGTGCAAGAGAGCTGTGTATTATTATATTAAGAAAAGATAAAACTTTGAGTACAATGCCATACCAACGGCCGGGTTAGATGTACGCGCCACATACTTTGTTTACGACTAAAGACCTAAAAGATTCAACCCAACAAAGAACGCAACCCTATACCTCCTCCGAGACACCAAAGCCGGGCCTCCTCATTTATCTCCTGCAGTAGATTCCCGACAGAGGGGCGAGCCTCATCAAAGACACATCAATTTGGAGTTTCCAAATTGTCAAAGCCACAAGGATCACCCAAGAGTCTAGGTCCTTTCGGATCTCCTTGGGAACTCTGCGCTGGGCACGCTTCCACCAACTCTGCAAGACGCAATCAGCATTTCTCGGAGCCAAGTCTTGTAGACCAACTTGCTAAAGCGCTTTGAACCAAACCTCTCTAGAGAAGACACAATCCGTAAGCAGATGTTGCACTGTTTCCGCTTCTTGATCGCAGAGGGGGCAACTCTGCGGGTGTTGCAAGCCTCGACGCTCGAGACGGTCCGCTGTCCAACATCTATTCAGCGTGGCCAGCCAAATGAAGAACTTGGCCCTTAGCGGCGCCCACGTCTTCCAAATCCTCTTGTAAGGCTCAAAACCGACAGCACCCGTGAAGAACTGGCGGTACGTGGAGCGTGTCGAGAACATTCCTGAGGCCGCTGGTGTCCACACATGCTGGTTAGGGCAACCCGGGTTGTAAGGCTGTACCTTCTATCGCATCCCCCACATGAAGATACTCCATCGCCGGCACGGTCAGGCTACCGCTGATATCCCGAATCCAAGCCCGGTTTTGTAAGGCGTCAAACACTGTCCGTGTAGCGCCAGCCCTCTTTGCCACAAAAGGAAGCAAGGCTGGCGCCATGTCTTGCAGGGAGCGACCGAGAAGCCACCTATCGGACCAAAACATCACCTGAGCATTGGCATGAACATCAGTTCGAAATGACGGCCATGGGCGATCCGGTTGCGTTTTCTACAACCATAGGCACTGCATCCGAAGGGACCAACCAAGGAGCTCTAGTTATGGATGCTAAGGCCTCCAAGATCCAACGGCGGACACACACGCGTCTAGACAACAACACAATGCCCATCGTTGACTTGCTTTCTACCTTTCCAGAGAAACGCCCTCCGTCTCTTGTCAAGTGTGTTGAGCACCCACTTCGGCACCTCCATTGCCAGGAGCGTATAAATAGGAACTGTCGTGAGCACGGCTCATACGAGGACGGATCTCCCCGCGGTATTTAGCATGCCCGCTTTCCATCTCGAAAGCAAGTCATCAAACTTGTCGATGAGCGGCTGGAAGTTAGCTTTGCGTAGCTTGCCGGTCGACAAAGGCAAGCCAAAGTATTTGCACGAGAAGCTGGCAACCGTGCACAACAATTCTGCTCGGATAAGTTCCAGGTCAGTTTTGCGGCACTGGATTGGGATGATCGAGCTCTTACGCATGTTGGTCTGCAGTCCTGACGCCTTGCCGAATGCGTGAAGAATGGCCCTACTCATTGAGAGCTCTTGGTCGTCATATGGATAAATAACACGACGTCATCCACATACTTTGAAAACCGGTGACCAATGTTCCTATTCACCAACGGATGCAGCAAACCCTCCTCGGCCGCCTTGAGAAACAATGCGTTCAACACATCCATTATTAGGATAAAAAGCATCGGAGACAGCGGGTCGCCTTGACGGAGGCCACGCCGATGCTCAATAATCTCCCTCGGGCAGCCATTGAGAAGGACACACGTTGACAAGGATGCCAACAACATACACAATATCTTCCTCCATCGAGGTCCGAACCCCAGGTGCGCCAGCACTTCCAGCAGAAAAGTTCCAGTTTGAGAAAGACCCGAGGCAACCTTTGTTTGTGAAGGAACTTGGCCATCTGCTGGACTAGAAGGAAGTTATCATGAATGCAGTGCCCTCTGATGAACACACTTTGATTCACAGAAACCATTGACGGGAGCCTGGGTGCAAGACGGTTAGCCAAAATCTTGGTGACCAGCTTCACAAAGCTATGAAACAAGCCAATTGGTCTGAAATCCCGCACATGATCAGCGTCCGACGCTTTGGGGATCAGCACCAGGAAAGCTGAGTTCACGAGGTGCAGCTTCTTGCCATCACCGCCGTGCAATGCGTGCAGCGCCGCTAAGACATCCTCTTTGATTGTCGACCAACATTCCTTATAGAACCGACCCGTGAACCTGTCTGGACCCGACGCCTTGTCCGGCGGCAATTGCTTGATAGTTTCCCACACTTTAGACTCCTCAAATGGCAGGTCCAGAGCGGCCAGATCATAGGCCGCTGGATGGAAGGCTTGAAGGCGCAGAGTGAAGCGCCGTTGATGCGGGGAGCCAAACAAGTCAGTGTAGAAGTCCCAAACAGCTTGCGCCTTGTCTTGCTGGGAGGTCAGTACAAGATCGTCGACCTTGAGCGTAGCCACAAAATTCTTTCGTTTTCGATATCTGGCGTAGATGAAAGAAGTGTTGGCGTCACCATCCCGCAGCTAAGAAATCCGCGACTGGGAGCACGTAATGGCACGCTGGAGGAAGGCCAAGGCCAGACAGTGTTTCTTGAGACGCCGGCGCAGCCAAGTCTCCAATCGAGACAAACTCCGCCCATCCTGCGCAATGTCCAGCCGATGAAAAAGCTCTCGAGCCAGGTGTAGCTGAGAGTTAACATTGTCGACCTTCCGCTGGCTCCAAGCCTGCAACCCTCGGGCAAGCCCACTGAATTTCAGGGTGAGACGATGGACCAGACAGACGGTGATGAGGACATACTTTCCACAGATACACACATTCCTCCTACCGCACAACACGCTGAACAGGTGATAGAAGGACCAATAACGCGAGCACGAGCACGCCAACTTAATCATCAGGTGAACTTGTTCCAAGGGCTGCCCACAAATGTTTACAAGAATGGATTACTATTTAACTATTGTGATGATTTTATTGTCCTTAGGACCCAGGGAGAAGAACCACACAAGCCCAAGTATATAAGTAGAGGCGAGTTCAATTCGGATTTGGCCCTCTTGACAGCAGCAAATGATAAAGGCCATAACTGTTGATTCCGAAGGATTCTCTGGGCCTATGAGTACTTGATGGAAAGATAATTTCGTCTACTTTCAGATGGATCCGGCCTCATCTCGAAATTCCTCCTGAGCTATCCAGAATCGTTAAAGAGAGTCGCGGTTGTTTTCCAGTCCGAATCAAACTTGGGCCTTGTATTAGAGTCCGATTCGGCTTCCTGTGTTTTGGCCGAAACTTCTCCTCTTCTATCTCATAAATAGACAGCCGCACCCTCTTCTAGGGTTTGGGTTTTAATACAATAGATCTAGCTTTTGCTACTTCGCCTTGTAAACACGCGTGTTGGCTAGACCGCCCGATTACTTGTTTTCGGAACCCCGCCACTTCTGTTTTCAGATTGTGCTTGTTCATCTTGTTCTTGCTCGTTCTTCGATTGCTTGCAGGAACAAATACCCTCGTGGTTAGGTTGATCGTGCTCCGAAAGATCACGAACAACTTCTGGAGTTGGTGTATCGATCGCTAAGGCGCAATGTTCTTGGACGGTGTAGCCGGATCATCAACGTCTATTCCACCTAAATCGACATCTACCCCTCATTGAAAGTTCGGGTCTAGAGCATCTATCAGACGGCTTCCACCGGAGACGACCAAGCCCGAAGTACCGCCTCATGGAACCCCTTGAGAGTGGGCCAGAAGCTCTCGAAGTGGAAGCACGCCTTTCCCCTGACATTGTCTCTTAGACCCAAGAACAGAGTGCAGTGATTCGAAACTCCGGCCGCGGAGCTCCGCACGAGACAATCTAGAAAGAGGTTCTCCTAGTCGACGGTGCAGAACACACGGTCTAGTTGCACCAGTGTCGGCGAGGAGCGCTCGTTCAACCAGGTGTACCTTCTACCCAGGATCTCGATCTCATGCAACTCAAGATCGTCTAGGAGGCGGCGGAAACGACTCATCATTGCGCGATCATCATTGGTATTCTTCTTGTCAGATCTATATATTAGTTTGAAATCGACGGCCACAGCCCACGGCCCCTGGCAGATCGAGCGAACGTCATGAAGCTTCTGAAGGAATTGGATCTTCTCTGCATCTTGCTGCGGGCCGTAGATAGACATGAACCACCAAGGCCGGCCGTCCACGCTCATGAACTGAACTGACACCGAGTAGGAATCGACCCGGGAGGAGATGGCGGTGCACACATTTCCCCCTCATGCCATCAAGATACCCCCGCGTGAACCGTTAGCCGGTAACACCACATGGCGATCGAATTCCGAGCCAAGGGTGGAGAATTGTGGTAGACATGACCGCTATCTTCGTTTCTTGGAAGCAAACGATATCCGGCCCTGCAATGCCTAAAACCTCACGCACCGAGTCACGCCGCGACCTTTGGTTCAGACCACAAACATTCCAAACAAGGATATTTGCAACATCCATTCGGAAAACAAAACAAGAAGGCCACCACTTTCACAAATCAATCAAACTGAAACACTCAGCAGCCAACATTGAGGAAGTCAGCAGATCGAACTTCCTCGACGTCTGGCACGATCCATCCAAAAAGCGCAGCAAGAGCGACCAGGTGGGCACGGGGGTCTATCAAAAAGGCTCGCGTATTCGTCCTGCACCTCTTGGCCAATGGACACCTCCTCGGTGATGATCCCCAGTTTCTTCATGAGGACTGGCTGCGCCTGACAGACCACATTGTCAGTTGAAGCACGGCCAGATCCCGCCAACCGTCTCCTCCTGGAAGGTACCGCAGCGGTTGCCAACGACTTCGGCGGCGCTTGGGCATGTGTGGCGCATGAAACACATGTGGGTGAGGACATCTGAGCAAGGAAAGCGCCCTTCACCACCTTCGAAGGCGACAACGGCGGAGGCGACAGCGACAACACCAGCGTTGCTGGCCCGATCGATGGCGCCGGCACAGGCGCGAGCAGCGCAGTCGTGGAGGCCGCGCGCGAATGGCGCCTACGATAAACCAGGTGACACGTCCCAGGAGGGTATACGTGGAGAGAGTGGATCAAGGGCAGGAGCACATCCTGGCCGTCGACGTCGCTGCAAGGCATAGGGGCCGCGACCTCGGACGCTTGAAGGGCCATTAGAGACGTGTCCAAGGCCATCTCCATCGAGGCAACATACGACCCAAACATGCCCGTGCCAGGGGACAGGGCATGGGGTGTCCTAGCGAACTCCACGACCCCACTAAAAGCACCTGACGCCATCCCCACATGGATGCCACCCGGGGACACCAAAGGCAGTGGACGAACACGGGGATCACAAGTGAACCCTAAAGGATTTGAACCCAAAGCCGGAAGCAGTGCCTGTCACCAATAGGCCTCTTGTAGCCACTTTTTCAGGGATGGCAGAGTGGTGCCTTTGCAGGATTCCTGGTTGCACTGGAATCACTAAGGAGGAGTGGGTCGACTCATTCACGCGAGAGCCCAGCGCATGAACCGCCAGAGAGCTTTCCTCCATCGGGTCCTAGGCCAACGACTAAGGGGCAACAAAGGGAGCGACCAAGGGCTCCACCTCCAGCGAGACCGTGCGTCACAAGGGGCAGGTGCTGGGGTGGTATTTCGTGACCATAGGATCAAGGAAAACCGAGGGCAGAGGCGATGCACCACGAGTTCAGGGTCTTGCAAAAACTTTATAGGCGGCCCATCGCGCCCGTGATTCGTTGCACGCGATCCGGCGTTTGAACGTCCGAAACGAAGTGGGGTCGGTTGGGACCAGGTTCGCGTCGACAAGGACAGGCGGCTAGACGGAGGTAACCACGTTGACGGCAAGGTAGGAGGCCATTGGGTGTCGGCGAAGGAGGACATCGAGGCACCGCCCAGTGCATTGAGGCCTCCAGCTCCCGCCCCACCGGCGTCGCAACCTGCTGGTGGTTCATGGAATCTCGTGCGTTTCGGCCATGGTTTGGACCGGCAGCATTGCTCAAAACCGGGGTAGTCGTCGCCGTCGCTATCCCAATTGTCCGGCTGAGTGCCACCATCAGAGGAATCCGATGGCGAGCGCCAATCCTGGATCTCCTTGAGGTGGACGACCACTTTATAGCACAGGAAAGACTGCTTGGAATGGATTATGTCCTTCGGGCGCAGAAAGAGGCCTTGCTCCACGTATTCCTCCGCAGGCTCGGGCACAATTAGAGTGTCCTCCACTGGAATGAGATCCGGGTCAACACACCAAGCAACCACGCAAAAATGACCCATGTCCTCTTTGGCAACGGTGGCTGAAGTTGGCTGAAGGATGGAGCAGGAAGAGCTCAAGATGTTCACTACCATGGAGAGACGCCAAGCGTGTGATGGGATCCCGTAGAGTTCGAGCAGAACACGAAATAGCATCGATCCCGCGATCGTCATGAATTGACGTGTCCATGGTTTGAAACGTAGTTGGAACGGCACCTCGGCAAGCATGGTGGAGTGGAGGACGAGATCGCGAGTCCTCATCTCACGGAAGGTAATGAGGAAGTCTTCCAGGTGACCACGCCGGATCGAGAACTCGCCTTCCTCAGTACCGAAGGAGGACATCAGAAGCGACCAAACTTGCTCTGAAGTCACCGACGATCTAGTATCCACCACCAGCGCCACCAACGCACGAGAAAGCTCGGCCTCATCTTGGACAAGGTCTGCTGAGCGGGGGATGAGGCAATATTGATGGTGTGACCGGTGCTCAGGGGGCCAAGAACTGACCTAGCAGGCGACGGTGTAGCACCGAAGAATGGCGGTGTCGAGGACGGGGACACGATCGCACATATAGGAGGTGGAGTGAAGGTCCGACCTGTGGACTGGGAAGTGGCAGACGACGTGAAGCCCCAGCCGGGCAGGCACGGGTGATGGAGGGGTGCGATGAGGCAACCGGGATGATCGCCCTGGCACGTTTGGTGGAGGGATGTGCGACCTTGAGACGGATCTAGGCACGGAGCGAGGCCTCTTGCAATGGCATGCCTGGTGTCCCTCGTGCCGGCATCTCAAGCAGCGCGACGGGTTCCGGCAAGCTGCTGCGACATGGTCAGTGGCGAGGCAGTTGAAGCACCTTTCTGTTGGCACCGGTCGCGAAGTCGGGGGCTATTGTGGGTGTGGGGCTCGATTCCTGCGTCTCCTCTTAGCGACCAGCTGCCAACCATCTTCAGCAGCGATCGTGCTACGCGGGGGCTCGCCAGACAAAGGTGGCTAGGAGCTGGCCGCTGGGGGGGGGGGGGTGCAGTGGATGCAGATGCTCTGACCGTCGGACCGCATCAAGGACCCTCGCCGATGGAGATGGCCGCCCTTACTGAACCGTCGGTGGGTGGCACCCCTTGCAGTGACCAGGTAAGACGATGGCCTACTTGACAATGGCCCGTCAGAGAGAGTAGTTGAGGCGGACGAAGGGCTAAACAGAGAGCGAGGGCTCGGCCACCGGGCTAAACAGAGCGGCATGGGGGTTGAGAGTGGACGGCGTGGCCGGAGCGTCCGATGTTGGGAAGGAGTGCGAGGACCCATGGGGGTCACTAGCTCGAAGGGGGTGGGAGACGGAGAGGAGCCTGTGTTTGCCAGGCGAGGAGGCGGCACCGAGCGAGAGCTCTCATCCATCTGAACATAGAATCCCTTTCATAATTCATATGATATGATCTCATAGCACCCCAATTATGATAGGAGGATGCTCCTTTCAGTCCTCAATTGTTGGTAGCTTGGGGTATATCTAATAGGAAAAGCAATTATAAATTCATAGTTTGGTCGAAGAAGTCTTAAGCTGTCACATGTGGCATGCTTTTGCTCACTCAGAGGCTCAGAGCATGACGAGACAAAACTCTGAAGAAATAATGCATTGGTTCGATATTTTTAATGACAGTTATTTACATAGGTTCTTTCCTTTCTCCCTATGGAGGCGCAATGCTGGTGGGCGTAAGGCCATTAATATTTATGAATTGCTTGACTGAAATTTACCTCTAAATTCAGGAGAAATGCAAGTTGCCTTGTGTGCTTTCAAATGTCTGAATACTTTATTGTCAAGGCACCTTAGGTGTGTTGGTAATGGATGTTGTACTTGTCTAGAAAATTTGTCTTCTCAATATTCTATGCTTCAGGTACGTGGTATCGACCAAGGGGCTGTTTGGTTGGAGCCCTACACAAAGCTGCCTGGTCCAGGCAGCAACATCCAGCCCAGGCCTCCGGAATCGGACGCCTGGAGTTGCTGCCTGCGCCAGGCAGGCCAGGCCAGGCTGAAACTATACGAGCATTATTGCACCTCAGGGAATTGTGTAATGAATAGTTTAGATGGCCAATTTTATAGAATTAACATCAATGTAAGGTTACTCTATATTTTAAAACTAGATGGCCAAAGCCATAAAACCACCAGCATTGCATGGTTATAATATGTGAACTGGCACTTTCTGTAAACTTAAGTCTTTTTATCCACACGGTTTTGCTAAACATTGTTAGTTTGGAGAACATGCTGCTGCTGTATTTGATTATGCTCATTTGCTAAACATCACATTTGCAAGTTTCTGATGCAGGCAGAGGAGAAATTTGGCTACCTTCTAGAATCTTTCGACATGGGTGCCCCTCCACATGGTATGCATGTTCAATCACAAATAACTCCATTTATTATTGTTCTTCAGTTGGCTAGCTTGCAGGCGTATCTTTGGTAGACATTCCTTTTTGGAGTTTCTCCGTTTCATTAAGCTACTATTCCTCAGAGCTAGAGCAGCCCTTCCACTTATTTCTCGTTGCATCCATACTTTCGGACTATTTTTTCATTCTAAGGTGCTTGAGTAGCTAATTCTCATGCTCAATATTTTAGATCTACATATATCATGTGGTATTTTTCATTGTATTTGTTGTTTTCGTTTGATTATTCTCTGAGTATTGAACGCAAAGGTCACTTCATCATTGTCTTACTGCAGGAGGCATTGCCTATGGATTGGATCGGTTGGTCATGCTTTTGGCTGGTGAGAGTTCGATCCGGGATGTGATAGCTTTCCCAAAGACCACGACTGCTCAATGTGCTCTCACCAAAGCACCATCAGCTGTAGACGCTCAGCAACTGAAGGACCTTGCCTTCCCTGCTTCTTGAGGGTACTGTTTTTTTTAAGAACTTCTTGAGGATACTGTTGATAGCGAAAACGTCTGGGGTAGCTAGTAGTTTACATTGGGCTCCTTTTCTGTTTTGAACCTTTTTTTTTTGGTTTGCATAGTTTGCATAGCAGGGAGTGATTTTGTTCGTGAGAAATTTTGACCCAGAGGGATTTATATATAGAGAACGCTTAAACCTGCCAAAGTACTGGATGCAACAGTAATTTGATAAAAGATTTAGGCCTGGAGGCACATTAGCCATGTTATGTATTTGTGCACAACCTTTCCTCTTCTAAATTATCAACAGAATATGTATTCTTGTAGAACAGTGTGAACTGCAGAACTCCATTTGTTGTACCCCAATTGTTTTTTCATGTAACCGACTGTTTTCTTCAATAGCATGCTTGGATACAAATCCTGTACCATTTGTTAAGTATCAACACAAATCCTGTACCAGACACTGGAAAACCATTTGTCAAGTTTCATTTTCACCCACTACACCATTCGTACACGCCTTCGATTGAAAACCGGTGCCTGGTTCCAAGTTCCAACTTGATGGGGTGTTCTGCAGACCCGTTCGATTGAAAAACATTGCTAGAGAAACTCGATGAGCATTCTAAATACCGCCTGCTACCGATGAGAACATCACATTTTACAGTGCACGATTCTAGGGTACTAAGTAGCCTACCAAGCCAGCTATCAGAACGTCACAGTTGATGGCGCACACAGAAACAAGACTAAGGCAAGATGCTTTTCGATCAGCACAGTGCAAGGTTAACCAAGTAGCAAAGCCTGCGTGCGCATAGAGAAACTCCCAAATAAAAACGAAAACGAGAGACGGGCAGCTGCCATTTCAGTTCTTCCCCGACACCGACAGAGCTTAGATAGACGTTGCTCATCAGCGATGGCGCGCGGAGGAAGACGTCCGTCAGAACCGTCTTGGAGTGCAGCGAAGCCCACAGGCCACAGCTTGCCCAGGCCCTGACAACCACAGTGCGAAACGCCAAGCTTCACTAAAACTAGAAGAATCCCCAAAAGATGCGATGCCTCGCAAGGCACAGGCAATGCAGGGTACCTCCTTGTACCCGAACGGCACAATCTCCTCACGCACGGCGGCTGGGTAGTCCGCGACGCCGAGGGCGGAGAGCGGCGCGGCGGCGGCGCGGCTCATGCGAGCGTCGTCCATGGGCCTGACGGTGAGGTGGAGAGGATGTTATCATTTAGCTCTACAGATTTTTTTGATAAAAATATGATTTGTGTGAGTAATTTGTCTTTTTTTTTCTCATTGCACAAATAATTGTTTTGAGTTGAATTTTTTTATAAAGTTAGACGATATCATTGTCTACATCACGGATTTTTTTTCAGAATTATTCATGATTTTTTCGATAGTGTATTTAATTTTGAAAGTATTAGAAGACAACATTTTTTTAGAAAGTTGGACGATATCATTGTCTACATCACGGATTTTTTTTCAGAATTATTCATGATTTTTTCGATAGTGTTTTTAATTTTGAAAGTATTAGAAGACAACATTTTTTTTATTTTTAAATTTATCACCCGTTGGAAGGATGACATGTACTACCGCCTTCCAACGAACGATATGAGTCTAGATTGTAGTTTTTCAAAACAGACTTATATATTTACGATTTTCTATTTAAAATATATTAAAATAAAAAAGTTTGGGAGAACCAGCCATAAGATGGGTCAAACGGCCGCTGCCCTAAGCGGCCCAATAGGCTCATCCGAAAGAAAAGAAAAAAAATCTTAGACACGAAAATGAAATGTGCCTAGCGCCGAACTCGGCCTAACATAGTGGGCTACTCCTGAAAATCGGCCCGTCGATTTTCTAGAATTTTGTCTTTAAGCCCCTGGTATTTATGGTAATAATGAAAAATGTTTTCTGCTGTGGTATTTGCGTGTGCACCCCTGATGTTCTGGAAATTGTGCAAAATCCACAGCATTGGCGTATTTGTTAATGAACCCTTGAGGTTCAAGTTATTTACGTAATATTTTCTATGTGGCTTTTTCCTAGTTTAGCGCCTATATTTTTTTAATTACGTAGTTTAATATGGTAATGGTTATTTTGCAGTTCCACCCCTATATTATGTGCACGGTATGTGCTCCTGAGATCGTGCTTACGTTTTCTTTTTAAAAAAGATAAAATTAGGTGGATACTATTATAAAAATATTCATATTGAAAAATACCATCTGTTATGAGGATGATATCTTTAAAATAATTTATATACATGAGTAACATAGTTGCCAATTGTTACAATAATTTTTCCTACAAAGATCTATTTCCTGTATGAAATCTGTCACTGCAACCAAAACCCATATATATGATATCTAATTTGGTTTTGTGTTCTTATATGTAGGTCATTCAAATATAGAAGAAATAGTATTGTACACACAGACCTTTTCCCTGAAAAATATTACCTCATATAAAAAATAAACAACTCATGCCTATGTCCCATTGCCTCTGACGCCAGACACCAAACCAGTTAAGTAGCATGAAGAATAAACGGGTAGCGCCAGGCTACCTAGCGTAGGTTCTGGTACAAATTCATGTATCATGTCTCAGTCATCAGGAAATATGCACCAACAGCGTTGCAACAAACTATCTCGCAGCAGAAACTTTCACCTTTACTTAGACTTCTGGTCAAAGAATATGAGGCTTTTTGTGAGCTATCCTGAACAGAGTATAAACATATAGTAATAATACAAATAAACTGACTGCAAACCTTAAAACACTTTGGAAGTTTATTACACAAACTATAGAAAGATGGTTACACACGTCTGTGTATTTAGATAGAATTGGTGATTGGTAATTACCTTTCTATCATGATTGTTAGAGCTCTAGCTTTCAGCTTCACGTCAGCTCCGAGGCTAGAGGGGCGGATGCCACGGAGCCGCAACCAGCTGAGACTAGAGGGGCGGGCGGCGTAGAGTTGCAGATCCCAGGCGACGCGGTGATGCGGTGGCGTACAAATCCTAGGTGGGGCGACTGTGGCGGCCGGCACGCTCCGGCACATGGGCGCGTAGAGATGATGGGTCGACGGCAGCGCGTGGGCATGTGGAGGCAAGCAACAGGGCGTGGACAACTAGACGTAGAGCCGTGGAGGCATGACCGAACGGGAGTGGGCTGTCGGGGCAAGCAACTGGGTTGAAGGCCGATTGGGTGTTTTGGACGACCCGATTGGCACTCGCGTACGGAAATGGAAACTTGAGTCTGACCCGACTCATTTCGAGTACTTGACCTAACGGGCTTATGGATGAAAAATAAAAGCCGAACCTAAACCCATCAGATACAAAACCTACGGGTAGCCGAACTCACCGATCCATTTGTTATCCCTAGATGGCTCCGGTTCGGACACGTTCAAAGAGGGTCTGGGCTGTGTCAAGCCGGCAGCAAGCGGCGTACATTATGATAACGAGCCCTATAGCGGACGTCGCGTCCATGCCAATGACATTCTTCATGACATAGGAATGCACCTACATGCCTCTCTGCACGGACGCCGATGCCGCGCATGCCGGGAGCACAGCGACGAAGGTAACATGGTCTGGTCGGCAAGCCACACGCAACTGCTTCCTCCGAATGGTCACTCTGGGTGTACCCAACGATCATCGAACTCACGACATCCTTCTCGGCAAGCCAGTCGAACATCCTTCCTCACCATGGCCTCATCACCACACTTGGCGTAGAACGCAGCCAACGCATTGCCCATGAAGACGTCGGGCTTCACCGCAGCTTTGACCGCGAGCGCGTGCACGGCCTGGCCGACGCGCCCCGCGGCTCCCATCACCGCAACGCACGCCTTCACGACGAACGTGTACGTGCAGTAGTTCCCAACGAGCGCTTGGCTATGGAGCTCAATGGCAAAGGTAAGTATGCAATGGCAGGTTGAGGAGACTCAGGGCGTTTGGGAAGATGCCAACGTAGAATGCAAGGCCGGATGAGCCCTGGAAAAAGTAGATTGCCTGGAGTGTTATCATCCTACCGTTGTGGCGAAGCTCTGGGTGATGTGGCCACGTTCCGAGAGAACGAGAGGACCTGGCGACGCACCGAAGTGGTGCAGTCACCTAAGGTGTTGTGGGGAGAGAGAAAGAAGATGCACTATGGATGGCAATGGTCAGATCAGTTGTGAATTCAGTTAAAACCCGTCCGTCATGAAACCCGAAACTTAAAATCTGACCTACACCAAATCACTAATCGAGTGCATCCGAATCCGAAGAGGACCTAAAACCTGATAGAGACTTGTTGGGTCTTATCAACGGAGGAGCGTCGGATCATGTGAGCAAGTTGAGTGGAGCATGGAGGGGTGGCGCCGGCGCGGAGAGGGCCCAAGGGGTGGTGTGGTCGCGTGGAGCCAAGGCAGAAGGGACTAACCTGGGATGAGTGCCTAAGTGGGCTGGGTTGGGCTATGAGAGGAGCTGAGCTGACTTGTTATTCAGTATGTTCAAGTGACCCGTGGGCACCCACTGCCGTAGGTAAAAGCCTGTGTCCAACCCCTTGTAGCTTGGGTACCCGACCTGTCAAATCCGTGGACAGGATTCAGCATCTGAACCCTTACATGTTGGGTGTAGAACCCGCAGAGACTCGAATCCACGGGTCTAGCTGTCATCCCTAAAATGCACGGATCAATGTGAGAAGAACTCTAAGCATTAACGGAAATTAGAGTAAGTTGTTCATCTATTTTGGGGTTGAGAAGTAGATAGTCATGAACAAAAGACATGATTGGGATTCAATTTGCCGTGATGGCAAATTGTGTGAGAAATGGGACATAAGATGGAGTAGAGCTAAGGTTTGCCCCCAGCTGGAGGTGTGGATCGATGTGCCAGCAGACCGAACGGTTTAGGGTTTATTTAAGTTTCTGTTTTTAGTTTTTCTAAAAAACTGATTTTGGATTTTAGCTCCTATCACCCTGTGACATAACTCAAAGGAACCGCTTCCCACCAACGGAGTCTGCTAGCCGCCTCTCTGTGTCAATTGTAATTAGCAAGAAGGCAGCAACCGATAAACCAATTAGACCATATACAATGGGTGCTCAGATGAGGTAATTATTAAAAAAACCATTTTTTCATTAACTACAATAGCACATTTGGTTAGGCGGAGGGTAATGTGTTTATTTAAGCACCGCTGCTTATATTAGTGCATACAAGATAATTAACTATATTTAAACACATGTAGTCTTTGTTTGCATTGAAAATTACAATTTTTAAACACCAATATCTTGTATTGAAAATTACAGTTTTTATATGTATTTAACACTCTCTTTTTTTAAGCACATAGCTATAAGTACATAGCATTGTTTCTATCCTTAACCGATATAAACACATATTAAAAATGAAAGACTAATTAACTTACTTGAAATCCAAAAAGGAAGTCCTCACAAGCAGAAACTAAGCCGTCGATATAAGATCACCTTGGACCTATCAAATCAACAACCCAAGGGCCAACAATGCTCAGGCTGGGAACTATGGGTCCAACTCTAATTGGGGGTTTAAAACAACGGGAAAATAAAAATATCAAATCATGAAGGGGTCACGCCATTATGGGAAATTACAATATCCAATATGTATCTAAATGATGTAAAATCCTAAATTGCCACTCAATTCACCTATATATATGGCTACATCGAAATTAAGTCTAGCTACGTTATTAACATGAATCACTTTGCTAGTTCGAGGAAAATAGTGTTATATATTTTCATTTTTCCCATTGTTTTTCACTCTTGGCTGGGCACCGATCGACGATTCTTCGACGGCCGATCGGTTTTCGCGTGAGACCCGATGGCTACAAATGCTCAGGCTAATGGGAACGAGTATAGCGGGACTGGCGGAGAGACGCGCGAGCACTCCCTTTCCAGTCACTATTAGTGATAATAATATGTGGCACGTTGTAGTTGAGACTTCTTTTTCAAAAGGACGTTGTAGTTGAGACTTGAGAGTGCTCTTTTAAGATGTGCAACTTGGCACTTACGACATGTACAATAGTTTAAGACCATGTAGCCCACTCACATCAACATGTGAAACACGTGGAGAAGAGAAAAAACTGGCCTTACTCGTTCCAATAGTTTAAGTGCTAGATGTTTTGTTTTTTAGAACTTCGAAGAGTTCGTTTTCTCTAGATTTCCTTTTGATTTTAGGATTGTACTGGTGCCTTGATCCCGCCTTTAAAAAAAAAAAAATCTACATCGAGAAAGGCAATGGACATTAGAGTTCGTGGACAGTTCAAACTGGACTTTGGTTTATAAAACTGAAAATTTGAACGGTGTGATTATGAAGATAATAGTGGGCCAATAATTTTGGTTTGCATGAAGGAAACGTGTTCCCCTTGTGGGTAAGAAATAAAAGGATCAACCCACTTGACACGTCCAATGGAGCAACCATTATTGCTCTATAGTAAGTATCAAGTCTAAGATCAGTGCACTGTCGAGATCTGAAATTGTGGACCTGATCCCCTATATATACTTCACTCTGAATGTCCAACATGATATGCGTACTTGGAAACGCACGAGGTCTCAAGCACGTAGCACTCGGCGATAGTTTCATCAACCTTGCACTGAATCTACAGCCATGAGCACTTCCATCGCCGCCGTGCTCCTCCTCGTCGTCTCGTGCCTCCACTGCGCGTGCGCCGTCCACCGGCCCAAGCGCTTCACCTCCATATTCAGCTTCGGCGACTCGTACGCTGACACCGGCAACTTCGTCAGGCTGGCCGCGCCGCTGGTCCCCTTGGTTCCTTTCAACAACCTCCCCTACGGAGAGACGTTCTTCGGCCACCCTACCGGGCGGGCGAGCGACGGCCGCATCGTCCTCGACTTCATTGGTACGTTCGTACGCTACCAAGCTTGCCGCCGCTAGGAACTGTGGCCATACCTTCGATACAATGATCTGACTCTGGCAGTATGTTCTTTCATTGGCATGGAACGCGCGCAGCTGATGCTTTAGGTTTACCCTTCGTGCCGCCATCCTTGGCTAAGGAGCAGAGCTTCACCGAGGGCGTGAATTTCGCAGTCGTGGGGGCGACGGCTCTGGACCTGGCGTTCTTCCTGCAACAGAACATCACCTCTATTCCCCCGTTCAACAGCTCCCTCAGTGTCCAGCTCGGGTGGTTCGAGGAGCTCAAGCCTTCGCTATGCAACACCACGAAAGGCTAGTAAAGACTACCTCGGGTAGCCGTCCAAAAACTCGCACTCCTTTCAAAAGTCCGAGATCAGTACGTGCATGTATGCAGGATGCGAGGATTACATGGGCAAGTCTCTCTTCTTCATGGGAGAGTTCGGAGGGAACGACCACGTCTTCTTCCTGGCTGCCAATAAGACCGTGGACCAAACGAGAGCCTACGTTCCTACCATTGTCAACGCCATAACCGACGGTGTAGAGGTACTCAAAACATACGTATTCCGTTTAGACCGGCTCGATCTTTGTCTATCTGACCTGCATTTTTTTTTTTGTTAACGTACGTATTTGCGTTGCTTGGTTGACCAAACACGCGCATGCATGCATGCAGAGGCTGATCCATCACGGCGCCAAGAGCATCGTCGTGCCGGGGATCCTGCCGACGGGCTGCATACCCATCATGCTGACGCTGTTCGCGAGCCCGGACCCGTCAGACTACGACCGGTACGGCTGCCTCGAGAAGTTCAACGGCTTGGCGCGCTACCACAACGCTCTCCTCCGGCGCCAGGTCCAGGCGCTACGGTGCAAGTACCCGTACACGAAGATCGTGCTCGCCGACTACTACCGGCCCATCCTCGCGTTCCTGAAGAAACCTGCCCGTTTCGGTGAGATCATGTGTCTTCCACATCGTGGGAACCAACCTGATCGAAAAGAACGCGTCTGACTAAGGATCAAATGCGTCGGAAAAATGGTGCAGGGTTCAACAGCAGCTCGACGCTGGTGGCGTGCTGCGGGGCGGGCGGCGGCAAGTACAACTACAATCCCATGGCGGCCTGCGGTTTTCCCGGCGCGACGGCGTGCGCGGACCCATCCAAGGCGGTGAGCTGGGACGGCATCCACCTCACGGAGTCGGCGTACAAGGACATCGCCGGGACATGGCTGCGCGGCTCGTTCGCCAAACCACCCATACTGAGTCTCGCGCATTGATCGTTTGCTTGATTTGAGCTTCAAGGAACGGCGAGCGGGCATGGAGCCTCGGTGGTGAGCTGAGCCCGGCATGTTCGAACCCTATGCGTCGTACCTCCTATCTAAATAGCCTTTAATAAAAACTCTGGAAAGAGGGTCTGGTGTTTAGAAAAAAAGCTTGAAGGAACGGCGAGCGGGCATGGAACCTAGTGGCAAAACGCTCGGTGGTGAGCTGAGCTCGACAGGTTCGAACCCTGTGCGTCGCACGTCCTATAGTAATCGTTCTTGAATTTCAAAAAATTTCTTCGTCTATTTTACTTTGAGGTGAATTCCTAATTGTTTGAATTGTGTAATCTCCCCTCTAATAAAAACTCCGAAAAGAGGGTCTGGTGTTCAGAAAAAAAAAAAAGCTTGAAGGAACGGACCATGCCTATGCACACCTTTGGATCTGAGCTGAATTATGTATGCGTTTCGTGCAGCAGGTTATCGCGAAGTTCATTACTATATATTGACATGTTTCTTTATTATCATCATTCACGGCTAGCTATTTTGCCTTTTTTTCATAAAGGAAACAAATATTTTCATGCTAATTAGGTCTCGTTGGATAGAACTCGAGATACTAACTCCACCTTAGCCTTGAAGTTTGTAGAGTAAAATAAAGTGAACTAAACCTCTATTTTTTATCTAAAATATAGATAAGATAACTCATCCAAATATTTCGATGTACCTAGCTCCAACTCCATAAATTTTTAAAACTAAAGATACCTAGCTTTAAGAATTATTAGATCTAAAACTTTGCCAAACAAACCCTTAAATACTAGGTTTTGGTTGCTACCATTCATATTTAGCTAAAATCTTTTCATTATATGATTTTGAATATGTAAAATTATTTGGTAGCCAATATTACACATGTAACTCTGGATCAATTGATTATTAAGCATTCTTGATTGTCTGGGGTGCAAAAAGTTCCTTATGGGCAACACAGTAGACCGCATTCTCCTGCCTCTCCATCAGGGAGAACCCATCCCCTCTCACATTTGGCCCGCGTATCATATCATGTTAAATGAAAACTTGATCAGACCCGCCCATGCTTAATTCCTCTCCCCAACGTAGTGGTGCAGGTGGGGTGGGTTTGTCTATGAACCCACTTACCTGCCCCGCAAATTGCCATTCATGGCACATGTGGCCTGGCTATAGCCAGGGGAGGACCAGTTAAACAGTGATTGTATTTTTGCAACCTTAAAAAATACATAAGTCTATTGAAATTCACTGACAAACTAGAATTTGAATGAGTCTTACTCTCACCGGGCCTCTCCCGATCCACCCTTAGCTACAGCTACATTGGCCTGTCTTCTAAA
Organism: Phragmites australis; assembly: GCF_958298935.1. Lineage (NCBI taxonomy): Eukaryota > Viridiplantae > Streptophyta > Magnoliopsida > Poales > Poaceae > Phragmites > Phragmites australis. The sequence goes on from NC_084922.1 coordinate 6,812,262, forward strand.
CCCACCAGGCAACCTCGCATAGGCCCACAACAACCTGTAAAGACCCACAGCAGCGCATGCTCCACCTCGCCACCTAGCGTCGCAGCTGTCGTCTCCGCCACCAACGTACTCTTCTGCCGCCGTCCGCTCGCCTTGATCATCCGCCTGTCGTCCCCCCTCAGGCGGTGCAGTTCGGGAGGGTCAACAATGTTCAGAGAACGAAGATAACTGAATTTTCAGTCAATGTTTAGAGTAGCGATAGAAGCGACAGCGAGCATACCGCTTCAACGCAATTCAATAATCAGGCGCGAGAGGAGCAGAGGATTGATCAAGACCGTCGACAAGGGATCCGACCCATGTTATGCATTTCAGTAATTACTGTATGATGTCAATATTACTATTACTCGTCTAAGTTGTCGTTTAACTGCTTTACCGAACTGATGCTTGCACCCGAGTCAGGTTATAATGCGAGGATAATGACAAAGGTAAGAAGGTGAGACGAATCGTCTAAATAATATTCAAACTAATTATTAGAATGATTATTTTCTATAATCACACCTACACTAATTAACTAGAATACTACTCCGATATTTCCGACATGTGTTTACTTTTAAATCTGAACACACGACTTTACAACAAGCACATCATCGTAAGACATAATAAAGAGCGACTAGTTAAATTAAGTTACAAGTCTTTAAATAGATTAAACTTTACAACAAAATATATAATCTGAACATTTGTTAGAGTAGTTATCAGCGGAATGAATCACATGACGATAAAAGATAGGTAGTGACGTTTGCCCTAAGGAGTCACCCAAAATAACAACATACGACTAGAATGGCACTACTTCTGCCTGTTACCAACATCGCGGGTATAAAATAGCCAAAAACTAAATCTACCTCACCTCAAAAGTAAATGAAGCACGTGAATATAAAGGTACTCGTAAGATTTAATCCATAATGGTTACTTATAAATAGTTCGACTCTAAGGAGAATGCATATGGGTAATTAGCAAGAACTCAATCACAAAGGTTAAGTAACTTCATATGCAAAAACGATTTGGACTCAAGTGCAAGCATGTACACCTAACCAAAATACCCTTGTATCCTGATATCATGAACATAACAAAGATGTCACTTGTATCATATCAACTCTTTATCAACACCACCAACCACTTCCTAACGTACCATCACAACATCCCGATATCGAAGACTCTACGATTGATGTAAATGGATAGAAGTATGCTCATAATCGAGAGTGCGACAATTTGAACTGATCTTACACTCTACAAAAGTACATCTTTATCCATATGATACGAGGACCATTTGACTTATGCTACCTGCTAAAGTACGTACAAGGGTACTCGTGACAACCTTTTTCAATTGAGCTCTGACCATTTGAACATATACCTATAGGTGTGAAGGTCCACTAGGACTACTCTCAGAACATCCTAGTTACGTCTAAAGGTGTGGAGGTAGCTAGAACTACTCTCCGAGTAAACTAGATACCTCTATAAGCCTATTATGCTTATAACACCTTTATGATGTTACCACTACAAGTCAATTATGCTCACGACACTATAGACCCACAAACCAAAAGATCACAGCTGCAAAAAGTATTCAGTTTATCTACCATTATATCAACACATGGTAAGTACGAAAAGTGCTAAAGCTAATTACAACAACGGACGGCGCTTAATTGATTCAAACGAGCCTATAGCATCTGAGACTCCCTTCTCGAGTCATTCCTATTACCCGCCTGAATCTCGTCTCATCCTCACTGACTTACACATCCTATCATCATCATTGTATTTGTGTTATAAGAGTAAGTTCTAAGCTCGCGAATGATAGTCGAATTACCACTCAACGTCTACCAATGATCTAAGCCTTGCTACGTATGACGTATTAATTTTAAATTAGACCATTAAGTGATATTGTGAGGAATGGTGATATCCTAAGAGGAGGAGTGGTGAATTAAGACACTTAGAAACTTATAACAAAATGACTCTAAAAATTTCACAAGATAAACCTATATTAATTTCTATCTAAATGTGCTCTAGGTTTATCTAGTGTATCTACTCTACTGCTCAAAAAGATTACAACCTACTTTAGCAAGGTAAATTACAAGTATGCAAATGAAAAAACATAAATAAAGATAGAGTGACAAACTCGGCACAAGGAATTTTTATTTTGTGGTATCAATGGCATGAATACCACCCCTAATCCACGTTGGAGCTCCACAAATAATATGCTCCTGATCGTTACGATTATTCCGGTTATGGCTCTTGAGCTACCAAGTCACTAAGGTAATGTCTCAAGCACGATGAGTCACGAAACCACCAAGGTAAGGTCTCACCACTAGCCTATCTTCCGGTCACTTACCGTACACATGTCTTGACGCTGCTTCACACTAAGTCGGAGGATCAACAAGCTTGAACCATCAAAGCTCAAGATGTTGGTGAGTTACCAAGACTCTAAGGTACCTATGTACCTCTCGGTACACGCTAGGATCATTTCTTGATCCCTTCTTCAAGTTGCAGCACCTAGCTACAACTCACTCTATACCTATAAGCACTAAACACTCTTTAATCTTGTGCTTAATTGATTTACATGATCACTTTAAGCACTTTGATGGTTTGGATGTCTTCTCAAGTATGTATGAGCTTTCTCTAGACTCCAGCAGCATGTCACATATCAAATGACTGAGTAGAGGGATATTTATAGCTAAAATTCATCACCTAACAATTTTTTAATAGATCAGAAAAATTATTAGTACCGAATAATCCGATAAGAATAATAATACTAACACCGAATCTTAGTAAAAGCTTCAAAGCGACAGATGGGCCTTAGAATGCATTTCAGGAGCAAAATTTCTGTCAGGGCGTCTACGCAACGGCTCCCTGGTAATGCGCACCGGGTGGGGCAGAGCACCTGAAGGGAGAGGCGAAGTGAATGTAGCCTGACCAGGAGCGACGGAGCTGCATTCCCCTCTGTCCAGGGATCGTCGAGTAGACGCGGACGCCTTGGTCGAGGAGGCGGTGCAAACCAGGTCCATTAGTGTCTCGTGATGATTGGGGGCCGCCATCAAGGCCGGGGACGCGCTATTGCCCCGCTGAGGGAATTGGGCTACTGGTAGAGGCATCGCTCCAGCACTAGAGGCAGCCCCGAGATCTCAGCGGCTCCCATCCTAACCGGCGAGTATGACGCCGAGTCATCATCTTTGTCATCCCAGTCCACCAGCTGCACGGGGCTCAAGGGAGGGGAGGGGTTCATGGTGGTGGCTGACGCGGCCTGGGCGACTATGGCAGGAGGCTCTAGGCGTTGGCGCCGGGCGCCGGCCGGCGAGGTGGGTGGGTGGTGGCCTGGTTAGTGCTGGCCTTTGCGGCACAAGTACAAGGTTCCTTCAGCTTTGCCACGCATTGCAGCACGTGGCCGCACAGCACGACGCGCCTAAGCGCCACAACGAGCTTCGGCGGTAACAACAACTGCTCTAGGCTCGGGCTGTCCAGGTCGAACAGGTTCGCCAGCGGGTGGCCTTCACTGGCAGCGCCATGCGCCAGAGTTGGTCATACATCTCCACCATCAGGGACACATCCAAATCCACCGGGGGATTGGACTGTGACGTTGTGCGCTCGGCGCTGCCGAAGAATGCTGAGAAGAGCACGTACCCGGCGATGCGCACAGGGCCAACTGCGAGCTACCCCAAGGCGAGCTGAACGACGACGTGGTGAGCCAGGTTGGCTCCGGCCGACACGCCGGACATGAACGTCCGGGCAAAGTCGACCGAGTCCGCGAGCCACAAAAGTTTCTTCGTGTGGAGAGACATTTAGCCCAACAGGCACAGCACAGTAGTCGGCTAGCAGATTCCATGGACGTTCACCAGCACCGGGAGCTTACCTCCTCTATCGGCGGCCACCGATGGCCTATACTCGCAAACCATGAGGCCACATGTCACGTAGTACACGACGTCCTTCCACTGAACTCCTGAGACGTCTAGGAATGGCCTAGCTGGCATGAGGACAGATTCGTCACCGCGTTCGATAGAGCCGTTGTTGAGGAGCTGGACGACGCCGAAGAAGTCCTAGACGATGCTGAGGAGTCTTGAAGAGGTCTGTAAGCCAACGTGTCGCGCTCAATTGAGGTGAGTCGGTGCCGCTCACGGCGCCACGACATTCCGTCAGAGCCGGTCGCATCCCCGACAACTACTTATGCCACTACCGGCACCAAGCGAATCATGCATTCTCCCCTCTCCCCCGTTGTGGTCTTCCTCCTCCTGAATCCACTTCCCTTTAAATCGACTCATCCTCCTATGCTCAAAACAGGTGGTCGATGTCCCAAGTAACAGCCAACCTCTTGGATATTTCTCTTTTTTGTTTCTCCATCTTCCGAATTGTTTTGAGCTTGAAATTTCGCACGTGATGCGTCTTCGTTTGCCCCTCCGCCACCAATTTTTATAGAATTCTTGGCGGAGAATTTGGCCGTTGATTCGAAGTGGAATGGAGCCAGGGTGTGGTCGGTATTTCAAATAACGACCACCTCATGAACATTTCTCTTTTGCGGTTCTCCCTCTACTGGATCCATTTGAGTCTGCAATTTCGCAGGATGATGCTCTAGTGTAATCCCTATCTCCAGAATTTTGTATAGAATTTTCGCTGCTAAATTTAGAGCCTGAAGTGATTTGCTGGTGATTTGGGGTGGTAGCTATTCGAAATGACGACCACCCCACTGAACATTTCTCCTTTTTGATTCTCCATCTGCCAAACTCGTTTCAGTTCGACATTTTGCAGAATGACGCGGCTCTGTTTCACAATTGTGCACCGATTTTTGTTATATTTTTCTGCTATGATTTGGATTGCAGGTGCATGATTCGAAGCCTGTTGTGCTCCCCTACTTTGCTATGCAGCGGAAGGCCAGGGAGGGAAAGCAACAAGCGGTTGCACCAGGTGTGTTCTGCGGTGAAGTGTGTATATATAGGTCTTATTTGATATAGTTCTAGATTTAAATTTTTTTAAAACTGGTTAAAACTACCTATAAAAATCTTGAATTTAAAGCTGTACATGGATTGAAAATATTTAGTTAAACCATCCGATTTTATTTTAGACTAAAAATATAAATATAAATTACTTTATTTTATGGTACAAATTCTAAATCTAACATGGATTTTAGAGCTAAAGCTATATCAAATAGACCCACTATGGAGAGACTTTGTTGTAGGCAAAGCAATGAAATGCTCTTTGCTCCCGAGCGGAAGGAGCACTTGATCACTTGCTTCTGCAGTGCAGTGTGAATACAGTAGACAGATTTGTTCCAGGCTAAACTCCAAAAAAAGATTTGTTTCAGGCCATCAGCTCCCTTCAAGGCCAGCTTCTGATGCCGTCCGCCCATGACCAGCTACAGGTGTGGCGAGGCCTGGAAACAGAGGAAAGCTTGTGTCGTCTAGCGCACAGGCACAGCACCGTTAGAGCACCGGGACCTTAGCGCCCTTGCAGGTGGTGGATGTGGCCACCGACGGCTTGTAAAAGCGAACCTTGAGGCCGCGCGTGGCGTCGTAGACGACGTCCTTCCATTGAACGCCGGGGACGTCCGGGAATGGCTGTGCCGGCATGAGGACGGCCTCGCCGCCGTGGACGACGGAGCCTTCGCCGAGGAGCCGGACGTCGCCGAAGAAGTCCTCCACGACGTGCGGCACCGTGTCGCCGCACATGGTTGGAGACCGTCGATCGACGGAGCCGGAGGCTTGCAGCTTGTCACGATTGCAGAATTGGATCTAAGCTCCATCGGAAGAATTTTTTTGCATGGAAGAGATGTAACGTTCAATCGGTATAGACTAGAACACAAGCGCACCATTGTCGCGCCTACATGAGTAAGTAATGTAAGTGGCCAGCGAAGGTAAGGATGGTAGTGAGTCTGGTCGGGTCGAGTTTCAATGGGTTTTAGACCCAGCGGATACAGACTTAGGTGTAAAAACTATCTCATATCTCATAGGGTCATTAGGTAGGGCTCGATTCGAGTTGGTTTCAGATCTAGGTTATTTTTTGCCCTATTTCTATTACGGTTTTACTCCGCATCTTTCGTCATACGGCCGACACGTCTCCCTCTCCCGTCACACGCCGCAGGCCACATCCCCTTCACCTGTGCATCCCAATTTCGTCACCGTCGCTCATGGATAGCCACAAAGTGGAGCTGCTCCACCTGTGCCTCGTCATGTGCACAGTTGGTTCCCCGCCGCCACAACCATCGTGTCCTGAGCTGCGTGTGGCCTTGCAGTTCTAAGCCGCGGACTGCGACGGCGAGCTACTGTTGCAACTCGAGCTCGACCAGGAGCGTTGCTCCACCTCCTCATCGCGTATCTCCTGGCCATGCCACTTAGCTTCCAAGTCGTGCACCTCTCGACACGAGATGCTGCTCTCACATGGCGTGGAGGGCTTCTCCGATGAGTCCGTGCACTGGACATTCGCCTCCAGCTAAATACGCATCTCCCTTTCTGGGCATGTATAGCGCACGGTTAAAAATTTGTTTGGGCAACAAAAACCGCTACCCATCAATTTTCTAAAATTCACGAAAACCGGAAAACTCGATGAGAATTCAGACAAATTCACTTGATCAAATTTATAAATCAAAGATAATCTGATCAAATCGAGTCAGCAAAAACCGATAGAATTCCACCAAAAATAAGCAAATTCTCCGATTTACCAATCGCATTTTCCGCATTGAAAACATTTTGAATGAATTAGTCAAAAAGGTCGAATTTTCTGATTTAGCAAGCGCATTTCTCGAATTTCAGTGAAATTCAACCAAAAAACCGAAGAATAGCTCAATCTTGTAAAATCAATAACTAATTCATCTGAGCTTCAACTCAAGTGAAACAAATTTTGTTAGTTTCCTTGTAAAATGATCTACATGATAAAAGTATTTATAATCATAAAAAAGTTGAATATTTTCTGTGAGAAAATGGAATTTTTAAACCTAGTTAAACGCATAGTTAATTCTTTGCTAATTCAAAAATCATGAAACCAATTTTGTTAGTCTTATTACATGATAATTTGTCTTTAAAAATATATGAAATCATGAAATAGTAATTGTAACATGTAGGATTATGTAAATGTGTTGCAACTAGATTAATTCAAAATAACCCATCACACCTCTAAAATTAGTGAAACCACTTTTATTAGTTTGCTTATGCTATGCTTTATGTAGGAAAAGTAATGATAGATATGAAAAAAAATTAAGCAGTATTGTTTCTTAACATGTTCGTTTTATGCTTGTGAACTTTGTAAAAATCATAGAGCAATTATTGAAACTCTAAATAAAGTGAAACTAATTTTATAGATCCTCTTAATATATACCCTACACACAAAAAATATGGGTTTACATGTTAATATTTTCCTTAACGTGAACCCTACTAAATGAGCTGCACATTTTTTAAAGCATGCCTTTTCTTTTCTTTTTTCCCAAACTTCCTCTCCATAAATATGATGCAAAGGACGTTGTTTTTGGGAAAAAAAAATTTACAGTATGTCTTAGAATTGTCTCTAGTATTGTTTTAGAAAATTTTGTGATTACTTTTTTATTGAATTTTTTAAAGTCAAATTAAAAAACCGATCGAATTCAGAATTCGTTGAGGACTGAATTGACCAATTTTTGACGAATTTTTTAACCTTGTTCCAAAGCCGCGGATGTGGCTTTCCTCTTGCGCTCCTAGCTCCGCCTCATCCTCATCCTTGTTGTTATCGGCCACCCTCATCAAATGCGGGCAATGACCCGATGACTGTCAAGTTTGGGGAGGAAACGGGTGCGCTCGTTGCCCTTCACGAGTTCAATGCCCTCGTGGGAGACACCCACCTTGCCGTGTCCACCTCCAGTGCAAGAAGTGAGATCTTAAGAGCGGTGGTTTTGGTGGGAGTTAATGCTATGCCGGCGGAGAGGAGCTAGCCAAGGAAGACGGTGACACAGGGTTGTGGGTTCGGATGGGTTGCGCACGTTTGGGCCTCTCTCCTGTGCTCCACAAGGTAAGATGGGTTGTGTCACTGTGTGCTTGTGATGGGCTATGAGGACGAGAGGAAATGGGCTGCCAATTGCGTCAGGTGAGAGGCGTGTGAGTCTTGTGCTTATCATGTGTGGAGCATGGTCAGACGCTTGCTGGAAAAATCTTTAAATAATGGAAATTGCAACACGCCTCCTAAATTTCAGGTGAATGAAAATGTGCAATGTTACAATAGACGGGGATTCCACGGAGAAGAATAGTGAAGACGAGGTTAGGGTTCGGAGATGGTTCAACGGTGATGGGGTTAGTGGGATGGCCTTGTGACGTAACCGGCCCGATAGTGGCGACAGACGGCAGGCGAGGTTGCGAGGCGAGGAGCCACCGAACGCGGGTGGAGGACCGCCACTAGGAGTTGGTGGGGAAGGGGGCAACAAAAAACATAGTGATTAGCGCGGTAGTGGGCGACAAGAGTGGATTCGGCAGTGCGCTGCGGGGGCGGAACTAGCCATTGGCCAAGCCCCGAGATAGCCCATTCAAATTTAGATGGGTCTTAAAAAATCTATTATTTGTACAATAAAATTCAATAAAAATTTAGATCTAAGCCCAAGCTTCTCCTCAGATTGTCATGGACCTGATTCTGCCCCTGACGCCACCAGATTCATGTGGAGGCTGGCAGGCCGGGGTGAGCACGGGAGGAGGACCAGGAGGTTGAAGAAGTTGCTTGGATTATTGGATCACGATTGACAGTGCACACACGTCAACTGTAACATGGCTCAATTTCAGTCACGTGATATAGCATCACCCAAATTGCAAAGGTAAACCAGACCATCATATCCTCTGACCAACTCGTTCACACCGGTAGACTTTTCAGTGTAACTATTTGTACCACTAGTTCAGGAGAAAAGGAAGCAGCAACTGTATATGGTAGTAGTATAACTTGAATTTCACAAGCACAAACAACTGTACAACTATTTGAAGGAAAAAAGAAGAAGCAAAAGTATATACTAGCAAACTGATTCTGTGATCGACTGGCAAGATCCCAGGCTAAAATCTAAGCCATTTCCGTTAGAAGAATACTGTGTTCTCTGTTGTCAATTTGTCATTGAGTGTGGTCTCCCAAAGATTTTCTCAAGCAACCTCGGCAGCGGGGGCATGTCGCGGTCCAGCACGCCCTCAAGGATCTGAACCACTTCGCCCATCGTCGGCCGGTCAGCTTCGTCGTCCTGGATGCACCAACAGGCCACCTTGCAAGTTCTCTCAACCTCCATAAGATTGGCATCACCACACAACTTCTGATCCAGCAGAGTCTTCACATCACCCTTGAGAAGCTCCCTTGCAGCTTGCATGGGGAAGTAGACAGCCCGGTAGCCATCAGAAGATTCGGGAGTCGTGTACTCCTCACCTGAGTTCCTCCTTCCGGACACAAGCTCCAGTAGCAGCATGCCGTAGCTGTAGACATCGACCTTCGGCGTAATGGCTGTCCCGCTGATCCATTCAGGTGCGAGATATCCTTTGGTTCCTCTCATCGTGGTCAGGACTCGGCTGAAATCTCTCCCCACGAACTTCGCCATCCCGAAATCGGCGATTTTGGGGAGAAACGACGCGTCCAGTAGTATGTTCTCCGGCTTGATGTCGCAGTGGATGATGCAGTCTCGGCAGCTCTCATGGAGGTAGGAGAGGCCTCTGGCGACTCCAAGGGCTATTTGGTACCGAGTCCTCCAGTCCAAGAACATGCCGTTGCTCTTGAACAGGTGGGTGTCAAGGGACCGGTTTGGCATGTGTTCGTAGACAAGGAACCTGCTGTCGCCTTCACAGCAGAAACCGATTAGCTTGACCAAGTAGATGTGTTGGATGATTCCGATTGAGCTCACTTCAGCCCTGAATTGCTTCTCTCCTTGGAAGTTTCCATCGAGTCTCTTCACCGCGATACCGGTCGAATCGCGCAGATGCCCCTTGAAGACAGAACCAAATCCACCTTGCCCAAGCTTTTCAGAGAAATTCTTAGTTGCAGAACGCAATTCTCTGTATGTAAAAGCCACAAGCCCACCACCACCTCCTTGAATGTTGTTCTTGGTTCTGTTCCTCCGGATGATCAATACTATTGCCAACACCAGCAAACCTAAAGCAGTAATACATGCACCGGTGACGACACCGATGATCACTCCTCGATTGTTGCTTCCCGATGCCTGCAATTCTCTTGAGGCGAGACGAAGATAAAGAATTTCTCCATTAGAAACTGCACCTGTACCGATGCTTTGATGTAGTTTTGCATTAAGCAATCCATCCTGCCAAACAAGGCATCCTTGGCTGCCGTAGGAATATGCAGAGCAAGAGCAGTTGTTCATGCATGCCTTTGAGCAGTCAGCTAAACTCCTAACATTTTTCAAGCTATGCCCTTTGTCAGGCAATCCAATGCTAGGTATGGAAACGAATTCGTCAGTTGAAGATGCTTGACTAGTGTAGTTACTAGTACAATCCAGTGGAGCATCTCTGACACATCCACCTGAGTGATCGCCGTGCTCCCAATCTATCACTGACCTGACAGAGAAGCCCTTCATGCAGCTACAGATTTGGATTGAATTGTAGCTGCAGATTGTGAAAGGTCCACAGGTTGCATACACATCACACTGCGCCTTCGGGGCGGCATAGAGCGTCAGCCAGTCCTGCGAGGCATCGAGCCACACCTGATGCTTGTTCTGTCCAGTGACATCGATCATGTTGCGAGTCACCGTTGCTTCGTTTGTCACGTTGAACTGGAGGTACTCCTCTTGGGCGTTGTCGACGAACACGAGCCGGAAACCTGGAACGTTGCCTGACAGCTCCGGGATGTTGCTGAAGTACTTGCCGTTCCATGCGCCGGTGGACCAGTAGGTGATAGACGAGTTGCAGAGCTTCGCCACGAGCTGGGGAACGTCGGGGTCTACCTCGAAGCAGTAGCGTCCGGGGGATGGGTTGATCGAGCTCTTCTTGGAGACGAGGCGGCCGTTCAGACCGGTGACCTTGTCGCGGCCGAGCTTTGCGCTGGGGAGCAGCGTGTCGGTCGGATGGTCGAAGCTCTGCCACAGCGTGCGGGGTGCGGAGGAGTTCGAGGTGTCGAGGAGGACGAGGTTGCCGCTGTTCAGGAGCACGGCGATGGTGGTGGTGTTCTTGGTTGTGTCTTGGGCCGATTGAGCAGACCAGATTATAGATTTGGTTGCTTGGTTCACGGCGACGAGGTCGCCGTCGGCGGAGACGGTGAGCTCCGGCAAGTCTGAGTCAGCGGCGTTCATGATTGGGTTCGCGCCGTTGGCCACCCACACCGTGGTCAGGTTAGGGACCGCGGTGAACCATATGCCGAGGTACCACTTGTTTGACGGCGGCGCGGTGTCGGGGCCGGGGGACGTTGACGACTGGGCGGCCCCGTCGGGAGCTCTGAAGAAGCCGAGCGAGAACTTGCTGTTGTTGGAGACGAGCCTGTCATCGCCGGCGAGGACCTGGCCGGCCGAGATGGTGTCCGTCGCGGCGGAACACGCGGAGGCGCCGGCGTCGAGGAGGACGAGGAGCCCGACGAGGGTGGGCAGTACGGACATGGCCGATGAAATGGAGATGAACGGAGGAGGGTGCAGTGTAGTTTACAGACTCGACATGCGAAGCAGGGCAGCAACGTCGCGGCCCCGAGACGGCAGGAGGGGTAAATGAGGTGGCGAGTTGAACTGTTGAATCGGCGGCCGAGAGTTTTTAGACAACACACCTCTCGACGGAGACAGTGCTGGACTTCTGGTACGGCGATGAGACCGTGTTGGTCCAGTGGCGGGGAACCTACCCGTCGACGGCGGGCATGATTAAGACATGCTTTGACGATGATCTGTCGCTGCCGTCTTTTCCGGTCGGCTGTGGAATTCAAGGCGCACTCACGCGATGCCCTGTTCTGTCATCCGCCGTGCAAGACGCGAGGAAGGTGCTACATCTTGGACGACGGACGGTTCAGTGGTCAGATGCTCGTGCGCTCTCGAGTCTGCACCGGTTCGGTGACCACAGGCACATGGTTCAGTTCCGAGCTGAGCAAGAAGGAAGCCTCGCCGTCGCCCGTCTGTTTGGACCATCTGCATCAGCCCACGTGCGGCGGAGAGTTGTGCTATGATCATCTGCTGACTGCTGCATCCGTGGTGCCTCCGGCCACGAGCTTTTTTTATTTTTATATTTTAAAAGTCAAAAAATTGTAAAAATAAGCGTTCGTTTGAAAATTTGTAAAATTAGGCTATTGTCCTCCGCTGCACCTGTCGCCTGTCTAGCGAACAATATATTTTAAAAAATAAACTTATCATCCTTCCAACATACTATAAATCTCTACTACTTAAAAAGTCTTTAACTAATCCCGTACCTAATCTAAATCCCAAGCCTCCTGAATTAACATTTTTATCCTACGCCCTTCATCATCTAGAAACCACTCCTCCCCTCCCCCTGTGTCAATCACTCCTTTTACCCTCCGGTGCCCAACAAACATCATCTCGCCCTCCTGCTCTCGCCCAGCGCCACCGTCACCACACCATCGTGCCCTCGTCCACACGCAGCCATGCCGCCGCGTATTCCTCCTGCCCCGCACAGCCATGATGCCGCGTACCCCTCCTGCCCCCGTGCCGCCACGATGCCGGGTGCCCCTCCTGCCCCCGCGCCGCCACGTACCCCTTTTGTAACCCTCACACGTCTGTCGCCTCCTCCTCCTTTCCTTCTTCTTCGCCACCCACCGCATCGGCTTTCCAATTCCTCCTCCCTGACATGGAAGTCAAGCTTGGGGGTCGTCTTCCTCCGTTCCAACTCCAGATCGAGCTTCACCGCCACCACTGATTCGTCTTTTCCAGTGAGCCCCGTTCCCATCCCTTCGGTTCATGGCTCCCACACAACCATGCGCTCCTCATCCGGCCTTTCTTGATTCATTTCCCCAGTGGACAGAGTTGTCATCGTCGATCTCCTCTCCACCGATTGTCTCCACCAAGGGACGAAGCCCATGACAGCCATAACTGCATGGAGCAACACTGGGCTGTGGGGCCCGGTGGTGACGGCACCTGAGGATGAGTGGGACACTATGCCGTGCTACGCTGGGAGGGTTAGGCACGACGTTGGTGCCCTAGATGCTGTTGAGACAGGGTATGGAGCTGGTCTGGCCATGGCGTGGCCAGCTCCGTGCCGACCAAATGTGCATATCGGTGCTGCAGATGTTGTGTGCTCCGCCGATCGATCAACCATGCGACCCACGTACCACAAAGCTGGCGTGGCCATGGTGGCATGGCTCGTCCAAGCAGACAACAAGGCCAACCTCATGGGACATGGTATGCGGACCATCCACTCGCTGTCAGAGAGGGCTCTCCCATCGCCGCCACCAAAGTGGGCTGACCACCCACTACTTCTGCTATCTTAAGTGAGCCGACCACCACCACTGCTGCCGGGATCCCCCACCATGGAGTTTATCACATCACTTTCATCAGGAACTGCATTGAGCTCAACTGGCTGGCGCACCATCCTGCCACTCATGCCTAGAGGTTGTTCGCGAAACGTGTGGGAAGACAGAGTGCTCACGTGGCCGCTGGGGGAAGATGTTTGGGATGAAGTCGCCTGATCCTGGGGCTAAAGTGGTCGCTGGTGAGTGTGAGCATACACGTAGGAGGCGCTAGAGAGTTGATGCGCGAGACAGAGGAGGCTCCACGCAGGATCGACACAACATTTTTCATGATTCAAGGTTGGATGCTTGCATCAACCTAAGGTAATAATGCAATATGCATGCATCATTCTCTCTCCTATCATTCTGTGGAATTAATAAAGGTCTGGTTTGTGCTAATAAAATGGATCTCAAAATTGTTGACATTTATGCAATGGTTACTAAAAAAATGGATGTTATCGAATCATGCCATCCTTTTGCATTTTGTTTTTTCTGGCTTTTGTACATTGATCACTCTGTCTTTTGCCTTAGTTTATTTTGTTGTTATATTCCGTCAAATGTCTCTTATTAGGCTATCCTTTTTCTGATTGGTGAAGACGGCCATTCTTTTGCAACGTCCAAATCTTTTTGCAGCAGGTCTTGTGAAAAAGATATTGGGGTTTCTTTCGCAGAAGCTATGTACTTACTTTAAGATGTTTGATATTTTTGCAATGTATGTTTTGTTCATACCACCAAGAGCAATAATAGATGATAGCCATTCTGGTTAAATAATAAATAATATTAATATCTCTATTAAACATGCAAATAAATGTTACATGGTGTAGTATTTATCGAAATAAATAGATTACCAAACCTGGGAAATGGCAGTGAACATTGCATACAATGGTTAAATTTTTTGTTCATGTATAAGTGCTGAAATTTGCTTTACTTTGCTTTGGGACTCTTCGTTAGAATATATTTTAGAGAGTTTCTAATATCGGGAATCCTGACAAACTGAAATGGTAGTTACGCTCTCCATTAAGCACTTTGAGGAGGGTCATGATTAGTTAGGAGGTTATAATTCAATTGTACATGCTTTGCCTAAGAAATTTCAGTACACTCATTGATGATGGAATAGTATTGATTGAGTTCAGGCCAACCTCATATACTGCCTTTGCTTTGGACTAGCAAAACCAGTTGGTTTACATATGCTGATCGTGAGTTCCTGGTATTACCTACTGCAACCATTTGATTCACGACGAGATAGGTTAAATTCTGCATTTTTGCTTGGCCGTGGAGTACTCTTGTCATGTTGTTGCCATCTTGCCGGGAGGAAGAAACTTCTAAAATTTGTGAAGTACTAACTCCATTACGATTATCATCCCTTAGAATAGATTCTAGCAGAGTACTGCTCATCAGCCTTAGAGCAATCTACTGCCAAGGATTGTTTATTAACTGACAATAGGGTTGACAGAGTTTATCTTGAATTATAATTGCCAACCAAATTAATTCCCCTTTTATGCAATACAGTATAAATTGCTGCTATTGTTAATCACTGTTTCCATACGGCAACAGAACTACATGAAAGAATTATGGGGGAACCATTTATTTGTGTAAAGATTGAGGGAAAGTAATTGATTGTTGTTAGCTAGTCAGAACATTATTTATCATTAAGTTTATTAGTTCTGACCATACATATATATTCTACCCTTGCTATTAGGAATTCAATTTTGTGTGCTGATCAGTACATGTGATTAGATTGACACGTACAACTAAAGCTTGGTTGCATTCAACTTTTGGTCTTAATTCCTGCATATGTCGAATGCATGTTATTTCACGGCAGCCTATTTTGAGATAAAGAATGCAAGACTTTTTATATTAATTATTAAACTGTATTCCTCATATTCTATTACGTAGGAATGCTGCTAGAGGATCACAAGAAGCAACGACACGTAAGTGTGGGAATGCTAAATGTGACGCCCGTTTTCTCTCCGCAGCCCAGCCCAGCGCCGTCTGCTTCCAGCCCAGCCCACCCCGCGCGCGCGTCGCTGCCAGAGGGGCCCGCCCGTCAGCTCTGTCGTCTCCGCCGCGCCCCGCAACAACCCGCGCCCGTATCCAAACCGATCCCGAACTGCCGCGCGCCGAGTCCGATTTCGTCGCGCCGTCCGCCCTACGCGCTGTGCCCCGCAACAGCCTGCGCCCGCCCTCGCTTATATATCCCCAGCAGCGCCGCCTTCTCCCCCCCTGCACACGCGCAAGAAAACCCGAGCTCGCCGAGCGCCATAGCGGCTGCCGTCGCCGAGCAATCCTCCGCGCCCGAACCTCCCCGCCGTGTCCGAGCTCACCGCCAGCATCGCCGTAGCGGGAGGAGCTCGTTTTGCTGCTCGCCGACGCCTCTCCGCCGTCGGACCGAGCTCTCTCCGCTCGCCGGTAAGCGTCGCCGCCCCTCGCCGTCGCTAGCATCGCCCGAAGGTCCCCGCGGTCAGCTAACCTTTTCTCCGGCACTGCATGTCCCCCAGGAAGCTTCCCCGCCAGTCGGATTCGCCTCTCCGCCGTCGCAGCCGGATCTCCGTCGACTTCCGAGCGCCGCCGCCCGCCATTGTCGTCGCTGATCACCGCCAGAAGCTCCCCGGCCGTCGACAAGCTCTCGGTGAGATTCCCCGTGCGCTCCCCGTCCGTTTGCGCCTTTCCCCGTAGAGTTTGGTAGCCCGTAGCGTGGTTTAGCGTGTCTCCGGCGATCCTCCGGCGAGATCCGAGGCGGCGCCGCCGTGTTCCGATCGCCGCCGGCCTGTTTCCCCCCCAATCAACCTCAACCGTCGGATCTATTTTGAGCGCTCTTGATTAGATCGCAGATTACCCTTTCGCAAACCAGTAGAAAGCCGCCACGTGTCCTCTTTAATCCAGTCAGCAGTCAAGACACGTCAGTGCGCCACGTGGATGTCCCTGTCCTACGTGGCAGAGCCCAGTCAGCAGTGGATGCCCAGTCAGCAGCCCAGTCAGCCTGTGACGTCAGCATTGCGCATTAATTAGGATTTTCAGTATAAAAAGAATTCCACCTATTCTCGGAAAATAGGGAGATTTGCAAGGAAACCCCTAGGCTTCACTGTTTTTGCATATAGGCCCTTAGATAGTTCTGGATAATTGCAATTTGGCCCCTGGACTATAGGATAATTGCAATAAGGCCCCTGAATTTTAGGTAATTATGTTTAGGTCCCTGAACTTTGCACTTAAGCCCCTAGAACTATCTGTTTTACAATTTAGACCATGCAAACTTTCAGAAAAGCCCCTGTAGAGTAGAATTAGTGTAACTTTTCCATACGACCTCCGATTTAGGTGATTTTCGCGCTCCCGAGATCGTAGCAGCGTGTACTTTCCGTTCTTAGCCTTTTTAGAGTTAGTTTTTCCTGTTTAGTGTGTTGTACTTAGCTGTTTTGTTATTTCTTTTCGGTGTGTTCTTCGGCTTAGGAGGAGAACAGAGTGCCAGCATTCAAGACCAAGTTTTCGAAGATTCTGAGCAGCCAACTTACGAAGGCAAGTGTCCTTGATCACCTTGATTTAACCCTAGATCATTATAGTTTACTTTTCCTTAGTTGCATGCTTGTCTAATTTTGAATCCCATGAATAGGGTTTACTAGAATTTGTATGGCCATTCCTTGTAGCCTTTTTGGGGTTTTTGGGTCCTGTAAAAGGGTAGTCATGCTAGTGCAGTCATGGATTAGAATCA
Organism: Phragmites australis; assembly: GCF_958298935.1. NCBI lineage: Eukaryota > Viridiplantae > Streptophyta > Magnoliopsida > Poales > Poaceae > Phragmites > Phragmites australis. The sequence goes on from NC_084922.1 coordinate 6,829,339, forward strand.
TTATGAACTTTGATTAATAACTATGGAACAAGTACTTGGGAGAATTGATAATCTTGTAGTAACTTGAATTTAGGGATCCCAACTGGATGGCTAGTATGTGGTGGAGCTATACAGCAGGGTTTGTGTATGTTCTTGTGTGGGATCCTAAGGACCGGTTCTTGGAGCCTGTAACCTGGCAAAACAGCACAACCATGAGGCCTATATGGGTACGGCCTGGCTAAGTAATTAGTGTTCTTCGCATTCTGTACGCACCAATGGTTGGTTCGGTGGCACAAGAGGGGGCCTCTGCAGTGGATGGGATCCCTGTTAGCGGTGAAACCTTAGTGGGTGCTTATAGATGTGGAGATACTTTGTAACAGCCTTGTAGTGAAACCCCGGCCATACACCCCGGAAGTGTAAGGCAAAAAGGGAATCACGACTCGTGGGTAAAGTGTGCAAACTCTGCAGAGTAAATAACTGATCGATCAGCCGTGCTCACGGTCAAGAGCGGCTTGGACTTCTTCAGGATTAGATGGGAACTTTAAGGGTTGGTTTGGGTAGTCGGGTGGTGGTACTCCCGATGAGTCGGTAGCCGGATATGGGATATCTGGTGAGTCTGGTAGTCGGATGGAATCCGATGAGTTATGTTCTTATACTGTTGGAATAAAATCTAGTAAATAGGAGTGCTAGGTTGTTTGAGTCTGGTTTAGCTGAGCATAGTCGCAGTAATCCCCAAGTTGACTGTTCCTTGTCAATAGCCTGCATGTCATATTTTTTCCTCCACTTGCTGAGTACTTTATGTACTCACGCTTGCCTTTTCCCTACCCTCGGATGCTGCTCAGAAGGTGAAGTCTTCGAGGAAGTCCCGGGCGAGGACGCTGATTTCTAGAAGGAAGATGGCGTTGATTGAAGACCATGTCCTAGGCTGGTGTTTCCCCCGGACAACGCCTGTGGATGGATGGGTGTTCCGCTGCCAATTGAAGATTTATTAGTATTTTCTTTCAGACCTACGGGTCCTTTTGTAAGGATTGTTTACGTTATTTGAGACACAGTTTATGTTATCACTAATGACGTCGCTGCATGTATGTAAAACTTGATCCTGGCATACATGTGGAATACATCTGGTTGTTTCCTTTAAAACCGGGTGTGACACTAAAGAGAATGGTCAATCAAGCAGAGTGAGCTAGATAGAACAAGTTGCAGGGATGTTATCAAGGAGTATATGTCAAAGTAAACCTGCAATTTCTAGTGTCAATGTTATTGGAAATTTTTAGGAATGATTGTTTGTGTTCAGATAATCTTGCCCCTTTGTGAGAAATTTGAGTTGAGACATTAACTTGTATAAGAGGATCGTGCGTTCGGTTATTAGCATCTTCCGAGTAGAGTTTGCTTTGCTTTTCAAGCTAGCACTCCCCAAATGCAAAACAAATTACCTGCACCATACTAAACTCCAATGAAGAAAAATACCTAGATTGACACCACAGCAAGAGGAAGTATGAGATTTGGCAAAATAACATGTTAATTTAGTTGTGCAAGCAAAATTATTTTTGTTAACATGTGACAAATTTGTGCAGTACAATGAGTATGTTGAAAATTAATAGCTCTCATTGCGATGTGTGGGCATTTGACTATTTGCTATAACATGTGTCAGGATATGATAGATATTTGTGCACATGTTTCACCTAACTAATAATATTATCTTGTGAAAAAATTTGTCTCCTGTTGCAATGCATGAGCATTCAACTAGTTTAAAAATAAAAAATAATATGTTCTATTGCTCTCTCAAAATTCATAACATTATCGAAATAGTCATAAAATTCTGAAAAAAAAAATGGTAGTATAGAGAATAATATGATCTAGCTCTAAAAAACATTCAGACAAAACTATTATTCGTGCAATAAGAAATAAAAAAACAAATTTCATCGCACAAGTAATTGTACAAGTAATTTTATGGAGAGCTAGATTATAGCGTCTTCTACACCACTAAATTTTTCATAATTTTTCATGACTATTTCGATAGTGCTTCGAATTTTAAGGCCAATGAAATGCAATATTTTTTATTTTTAAATATGTCGCCCGTTGAAAGGATGAAAAGTTTATTTTATTTTAAACATGTCACTGGTTGCATGGGTCTGTCGACAATAGCTTAGTTTTACAATTTTTCAAACAGACATCTATTTTGTAATTTTTTTATTTTCAAAATATAAAATAAAAAATTCCGCCTGCCACTGCCAAGGCTTGGGGCGCCGCTGGCACGGAATCTTGGGCCACCGGCTTCCCTTTGCCGGTGCAAGCCATGCCCAAGGGAGGAAAGTAATGAAGTGTGCCAAGCCCATGAGTGCAGGATGGAGCAGTTTGCAACTTCTGCCGTTCAGCTCACACGTGAGCGCAACTAAACCATTTCCACTCCAATGAGCAAGTGAGCGACTCCACAAGACTACACCACTGAACACTCAACGATCAGGCCATCAACATGTGTCTGCACATCGTTCGTTATATAGAGAGAGATCTCTTGCGACTCGAACCATCAGAGTCGCAGGTCAGAAAACAACAGTGACAACACGAGAACAGAGAGCCTGCTCAAAATGGCATTCAAGAAGCCAGCCGTCGCCATCGCTTCCCTTCTCCTGCTGCTCCTCATCGCATCCGGCGCCACTGCAGCGAGGCCAACGCGCCAGCTGAATTCCGGTGATAACGTCGACACCGGTGCTACTCCCGCTGCAGCACCGGCAGTGGCGCCCGGGGCAGCAGTCGCACCGATCGCTGCCAATGCCATCCCAGCTGCGGCAGGAGCGGCCGGTGCGGTGGTGTCTGGTGGCGCTGCGACCGCTCCGATCGCCGCCAGCACTATCCCGGTGGTGTCAGGGGCGGCGGGAGCGAACCCCGCGGGCGGCGACCACCCGATGATCTTTTTCATGCACGACATTCTAGGGGGCACGAACCCGTCGGCGCGCATCGTGGCCGGCATCGTCGACAACACTGCGGTCACCGCCCAGCTTCCCTTCGCGCGCCCCAACGGCGCCGTGCTCCCCTTCAATAGCGGTGTCAACGTCAACTCCGGCGCGGCTGGCGCCATCGACAACAACAACATCCCCTTCCTCACGGGTCTCGGCGGCGCCACCAACGCTGCTAAGTCCATCAACAACAATAACAACAACAACGGCGTCCCTGTCTTCGCCGGCGGCAGCCTCCCGCAGGGCACCACGCTGCAGAGGCTCCTCTTCGGGACCATGACGGTGGTCGACGACGAGCTGACCGAGGCGCCTGAGCTGGGGTCCGCGGCGGTGGGCAGGGCGCAGGGCTTCTACATCGCCAGATCGGAGGAGGGCGTGAGCCAGACGGTGGTGGTCACGGCCATGTTCAAGGAAGGGGAGTTCGCGGATACCATCAGTTTCTTTGGCGTGCACCGCACGGCGGACTCGGAGTCGCACCTCGCCATCGTCGGCGGCACAGGGAAGTACGTCGGGGCGAAGGGCTTCGCCAAGGTGGCCGTGGTGAGACCCGGAGGGGTGGTGGCGTCCGGCGCGTTGCTCGAGACCGACGGCGTCGAGACCGTGCTCCAGTTCACCGTGTTCCTCATGTAGCTGCAACCTTGCACGACTGCACGTAATATGGTTAAGGAGCGGAAAGTGCGTACAACGGTACAACTGAGGTTGATGTGAATGCCTTCAATTGTTTGATACTGCAATGAGTTGCATGCAAAACTTAATGTACTGTTTGTGAATCTGTGCTTTGCATTATTGAAGTGTGAATGCTTCCATTTTCTTACTCCCTCCAATCACAAATAAGCTATCATTTTGCATATCAACACGGTCTCTTAAACTTAAAACACATTTTGCATATCACAAATCTACACGTATCATTTTTAAATATTCAAACTCAATACATAAAATTATTTTGTAGCTAAAATTTAAACTGTGGTGACTGCACGCAACCCAAAACGACACTTATTTTTGACTGAGTGTGTATTAACTTAGACTCTAGATCAGTGCATGCAACTCGACATGGTATTGCCAAAGTCTTATGTTCGACTCCTGATGGCCACAACCTAGAAAGTGTTGTTTCTTTTCACAATTTAGTGTTATTAAGATATAGTAAATTAAGGAAAAAAGCAAAGAATACATAGCTTATAGTATTCTCAATATTAAAAGGTTAAAATGAGAATGGTAAGTTCTATAACTTAGAGGATGTATCTAGAGAGAAGATATTTGTGTGAAAAATATTGATACTACCTCAGTTTTCTTCACTGTAGCAATTTTGACCATCTTTTTTTAAAAAAAGATTTATAGATATTACTGCTAATATCACACCGATCGTTGCTAATGCCACCCCGACTGCAGCAAAGTGGCCCATGCAACGGTGTTTGGTGGTGATGTGACCGCTCCGATCACCGCTAGCACTATCCATGTGGCGTTAGGGGTGGTGGAAGCGGACCCCACAGGCAGAGACCACCCGATGATCTTTTTCATGAATGGCGTCTTGGGGGGCACAAATCCGTCGGCGTGCATCATGGCCGACATCATCAATAACACCGCGGTCACTGCCCAGCTTCCCTTTGTGTGCCCCAACGGTGTCTTGCTTCCCCTCAACAGCGGTGTCAACATCAACTCTAGCACGGCTGGTGTCATCTACAACAACAACATCCCTTCCTCACGGGTCTTGGTGGCGCCACCAACGCTGCTAAGTCCATCAACAACAATAACAACAACAATTGTGTCCCTATCTTCACCGGTGGTAGCCTCCCGCAGAGCACCACGCTGCAGAGGCTCCTCTTCGAGACCATGACAGTGGTGGATGATGAGCTGACCAAGGCACCTGAGCTGGGTCCGCGGAGGTGGGCAAGGTGCAGGACTTCTACATTGCCAGTTCGAAGGAGGGCTACTACTTTTTTGTGTGATATGTTTATAGAATGTATCAAAATTATACTACTATAAAACTACTTTTTGAGATAAATCTACCAGTATTATTTTTAAATATCCAAACTCAATATATAAAAAGTAATTTGTAGCCAAAGTTTTAAAATTTTGATTGCACATAACCTAAAATGACACTTATTTGTAACTGTAGAGAGTATTAACTTAGACTCTAGATTAGTGCAAACAACTCAATATGGTATTGTCAAAGTCTTATGTTCGAATTCTGATGGGAACAGCCTATAAAGTGTCGTTTCTTTTCACAATTTAGTGTTATTAAGGAAAAAGCAAAGAATACATAGCTTATAATATTCTCAATATTAGAGCATCTATGAGAGATGCCTAAAAACTCACTCCTAATATCACCATATATGGAGCCTTCTCAATAAAATTCACTCGCTAAACCTCATTCATCTCCAACAGACTTCGTATTACCCAATCCTTATATTTCAATAGACTCATCTCTCTTCCCTCTCATATGTCGCCGACGTGTGGATCCCACCCTTCATCTCCCTCCTTCCGCCCTTTCCTTTGTTTTCTCTCTACATTTCCTCTTCACGAGCAAACAGAGCACTACTCCATTCCTCCTCCTTACTCCTCTCATGCTGCCACGCTCCTTCTCCTCTCCTTACCCTTCCTCCGTCGCCGCTCTGCTCGATTCCTCATCGGATTCTGCCGCAGCTGTTGTGGCCCCTCATGATCTCTAGCTCAAGCACGGCCTAGCAGCGGGTGCAACAGACAAGGCCATCTGCCTTCGTAAGCTCCTACACCTCACGCCCGTCATCAAGCTGGTGGCCCATGATGCTGTCAAGGACACCATGGACGCCGACAAGGATGAGCTCCCCTTCGCCAGCCCACGCCATCTCCCCTCCCCGTCGCAATGTCTGGGCCATTGTCACGTCCCTACATTCTTAATCACACAATTAAGCATAATCATGCTTTTTAAGCGTTATGTTTAATATTGCGTAATTATAATTCTGGATATTTATGCAATTCGTATGAAATCATTTGGATGAGAGAAGGAAATCCGAGAGAGAAAAGGACTAAATTCGCAGCAAAAACGGACACTTTTCACTAACATGTGGGCCCCACATGTGGCCCCACATGTGGCCCCACCCTCCAACTACTTAAATGGGCAGCCCACCTACTCTCTCTCTCTCTCTCTCTCTCTCTCTCTCTCTCTCTCTCTCTCTCTCTCTCTCTCTCTCTCCCACATGTGCAGCAGCAGCTGCAGCCCCCCTCCCCACTCAAGCTCTCACTCCCTCTCTCTATTTCTTCCAAAATCCGAGCTCAAGAGGGGGATTGAAGGTATACATATGGTAACATTGCATTCTAGAGCTCATAAGCTATTCATCCATCTAATTCATTTTTGTTTTCTCGAAAGATTCAAGCCGGATTTAATATCTTTTGGTGTTCATGGTTGAAGCACAAGAAACACCGGAGTTCTTCGATTTTCCTCCATTTCTTCCACTTCCCGGCGGTCACCCAACTCCATAAGCATCTTGAGTAAGTCTCTTAGGCTTCTCATGGCAAAAATTCATGGTTTGGTTGGTCGATTTTGAGTTTTAGCAAAGTTCATGAGTTTTTGAGGTTTTGAATCAAAATGAGTATTTAGATGAGATTTGATTTAAGAATTGAGTTGCTAGTTGGTTAGTTGAGTTCTAGACTCTCTAAACTCTCCCAAACATATCCCCTTTTAGAGTGAAAAAGATTGCAAATTGATTTGGCAAAGTTTCCCCTAAATTAGGAGCAGTTCTGAAAAGTTTGAAACCTCCGGAAAATTGTCCGGAGGTTCCGCAGTCTGGAACCTCCGCAGAAAAGTGCGGAGGTTCCGCAGAAAAGTGCGGAGGGTCCGCAGTTACTATTCATCAAGCGCGTTGAGTCTTGTAAAATTCATAATTAATTCATCCGAACTCCAAACGACGTGAGACCAGTTGCGTTAGCTTTGTATGAGTGTGAACTACGTGTTAAAAATGTTGGAACTCCAAAAAATATTTTTGAGAATTAATGAGTTAATTAAATGTGTTTCGGCTTATTTAGGTCACGGTTAGTTGTTGCCATATCCTAAAATTATGAAACCACTTTTGTTAGCCTTTTATTAACATACTCTACACATTAAAAATACTATGAGCCATGAGATGAGTGTTTAAATTCCGTTGATTAATGAAATACGTGCTAAGGTTTAATGAGTCATTGAAATGGTTTTAATCTTTAACATTGCATAATTAATTGGATCTAAACCTCTTATATAGTGTGTGACCATGTTTAGGTAAAGTGTGTCTAGTGTTCAAATTGAATCGATCAACAAATCGGCGAAAACACATTTCCTGTCAATGTCTGGAGTGTCCAGACAAAGTCCGGAGGGTCCGCATATGTCCGGAGAATTCTCCGGATAGTCCGGAGTTTACTTGAGCTGCGCAAATGTCCGGATGTTCCGCAGAATTTTGCGAATAGTCCGCATATGTCCAGAGGTTCCGAAGAGTTCTCCGGAGGTTCCGCACCTTCAGTAACTTTTCAAATGGGTTTGAGTCCCAATTTTGTTCTAATTCGCATGTTTGGACTTTTAACATGTTTTACGTATCATATGGCATGTATTGTTGCATTTTATTCATACTCATGGCATTGCACGCGTTATTCTTTTTGGAGAACGTCGAGCCGATTTTCTAGGAGAGTGAAGGAGATTTTGGGCAGCCACCTGAACAGCAAGGCAAGCAACTAAGTATATTGATCCCTCTTGTGTAATTGGATAAGTCTAAAATTGATAAATTATGCTTATGTATGTATGCATGTTTAGTGAGTCATTAACGGGTACCAATGGGTAGAATCTATGTGTCGGTGGATGAACACCGCAAGCAGGGATCCTGAGGGACCCCTTTGAGATTCGGCCGGGGGGCTGATTCTGGATCTACCTCGTACGTGGATTTAATGCGAATATATGAGATCTAGGCGGGACGGATGATCGTCTGCTAGGGAGAGTAAATGCTCAAGGGATTTTAGACAGGTTCGAGCCGCACAGAGCTTAATACCCTACTCCTGTGTGTATGATATGCTATTAATGCTCTTGGAATGCCTTTCTCTCGATCTCTGTGTTACAAGGTTTTTTGTTTAAGTCTAGAGCTTCGGTCTTACTTTGATTTGCCCAGTCTAAGGCTTGTTCGTCTGTCTCTCTTCAGCTTCTATCAGTCGTCTTGCTCTTCCAAGTCTGCATTTCTACGAAGTGCACCCCCCCCCCCTTTTATCCTGTTGGGGGAGGCTCGACTTGCCTAGAAATAGGGGCATGAGTTCCCATGAGTCATAAATGAAAAGCAACCATCATGGGACTATAGTTTGATGTTACAGGGGTTGAAAACGCGTCTTCGGCCAATCCCGTCACCCATTACGCTCAACTTTTAGCAGGTGCAGAAAGGGGGGCCCACCGGGCAGCCGCCGAACTGCCCTGCATGTTCGCTCGGTCAGAGCAGATCTGACACAGCAGGGGGGGCAGGCGATACGCCTCGAGCCTAACGACGATATCTCCAAGCTGTTTCCCTTATGGGTCCCGCAGGGTGACGTGCGATGGGACCCGTCACATTAAATGTCCCCATGCCTTCCTGCCAGGCGGTGGCAGGGACTGACGTACTCAGTACAGCAGGCGTGGGGTGGAGTGGTTGGATGTGACCAGCCACGCTCCCTCTTAAATGCAACATCGAGCCTCCCACCGATTGACACCTCACTGTGGAGCCTTCGAGGGGTCTACCGGTAAGGGGCTTCTCAGTTCCTCAAGGAACTCTGGGTACTCGGGGACCACTGTTCATGGCCCCGAGCGCCCTCTCCCGGATATGTCTCTTCTCGGGTCTTCGGGAAACTCTAGGTACTCGGGGACCACTGTTCATGGCCCCGAGCACCCCTCCCGGAACTAGCTCTTCTCGAGTCCTCAGGGAACTCTGGGTACTCGAGGACCACTGTTCATGGCCCCGAGCACCCCTCCCGAAACTGCCTCTTCTCAGGTCCTCGGGGAACTCTGGGTACTCGGAGACCACTGTTCATAGCCCCGAGCACCCCTCCCGGAACTGGCTCTTCTCGGCCCTCGGGGAGATGGTCCCCGAGGGAAGACGCCACGTGGCATTTTGCTATCCTGGCCTCAGGACTCGGGGACCCCTGGTTCCCATGTCACCGACACTATGCCGATTGCATTCTTCTACTTCGAATACTTGTGTATTTACATTCCTTGTAGCTGTGAGGTGTTATCAATGTTTAGACACGAGTTCGACTTATATGCTTAGCCATGCTTAGGTCATTCGGTAGAAGTCGAACGATGGCTCATCTCGTTGTTCGTGAGCATAGGACCTTCTTATGGTTACACACACTTATTGAGGTTGGGATGGTTGTATGAGTGGTGAGTATGAGACGAGATGTGGGCGGTGCTAGGATGTTGTTTTATCCTGTCCGGATGTGGAGTTCACCTGGGTAGGCCGGTAGAGGAAGACCGGACATCATTTAAGGCCGATCGTCGGGGTAGTTGGTTTTAGCACTTACCTTACTCACCACATGTTGATCTAATGGTAAGGCGAGCCGAATACATTCGCAGTTGTGGCTTTGTGGGGCCTGAACAACTACGGTGTGAGCGGACGGGCTTGTAAGCGGTACTAGTTTGCTCCGACAATAGTTCTGGTACCGCCACGCCGAGCGTTGCATGTCGCACACAATTGGGACTGGTTGGGAAAGGTTGTCACGGGTACCCCCTTGTGTGCACTTTAGCGGGTGGCACAAGCCGTATGGTCCTCGTGTCATGTGGGTCCAGGAGTATCCTCTGCAGGGTGTATAAACAGTTCGAACTACCACGCTCTCGGTCATGAGCATGCTATTATTTCATTTGCACCCGATCGTAGAGTTTCGAGTATGGTTTGTGGTTTGGTATGTGAGAGATGGTGATGTGGTACTTGTTATTTATTGATATACATGTTGTTACAGTTACATGTTTCAGTTGTTAGATGCAGGGTAGTTTTCATATGCTTGGTAAAGTACCGAACTACCGCGCTCTCGGTCATGAGCATGCTATTGTTTCATTTGCACCCGGTCGTAGAGTTTTGAGTATGGTTTGTGGTTTGGTATGTGGGAGATGGTGATGTGGTACTTGTTACTTATTGATATACATGTTGTTACAGTTACATGTTTCAGTTGTTAGATGCAGGGTAGTTTTCATATGCTTGGTAAAGTTTCAGTTGCTCATCCATATGTCTAGGATGCTTAGTGCATATGTTTTACTTAACCTGTGGTTCATCCTTGCTAATAATCGATGCATAATCCTTGGAGTCGAGCTATGTATATGTGCTCTATATGGTTTAAGTTTTGCGAGTACCTTCGTACTCATGCCTGCGCTTTCAGGTACTCCTGTCGTTGAGGAAGAGGCGATGTTTGGCTACTTTGTGCTTGCCGATCAGGGTGGCGGGCAGGAGTAGCACACTCTACTCCGAACTCGGTGCTCTTGGTATGGAGCCTAAAGGCATGTGGCTCCATATCCTTATGTTGTATAGCTTTTAGTCTTCCGCTGCTTAATTCTTTTCCTGGTTATGAGTTGAACAGGTTTTAGTCTCCTCATAACTCTCTTTTGCTGTAAATTGTGATAACTTGTTGCATGCTTAAGAACTTGTAATATAATGTTAATTACTCGCTCTTTCTTAAGCTTTGTTGTGATGTACATGTTGGAAGGGCATGTCTTCCGATCTTGGGCACAAAACACGTGCCGGGACTACCGAGATGATATTCTGGTTAATTATCGAGGTTGTGATTATGAATAATGATCCTCCTGGTGATTAATTAGAATATTATTTGGACGGTTCCTCACAACCATCCGCTTATTGAGACCGAGCGCCGACGCATCTTCTCGAGACTGATGGGTAGTGGAGGTCCTTGGCTAGCAAGCTCGAGGAAGGTCCCGGTGGCTCGGCTTGTCCTTGGAACTCGGTGCAACATTGTTGCTCGCAGGCAACCGTTGATTCGGCCTGCTCGTGGTAAGGCGACGCATCGGGCAACGCTCATGGCGGAGGTCGAGCTGGCATCACGGGCAGGCATACGAGGGGGTGGGCCTAGGGACGGTCGAGCATTTTAGGAGCTAGGGGTGCTCCCCCACAAGCAGCTAGTGAGAGGGGCGATTTTAGATGTCAGTAAATATTTAGAGTGCAATTGGAAAGCTGTTGGAGCTGAGTTTTGAGATGAAATTCTCTAAATTTGATTGTAGAAAGTGAGATTGGGAGACTCTTGGAGATACTTTAAAAGATTAAAATGAGAACGATAAGTTCTATAATTTAGAGGTGTCTAGAGAGAAGATGTTTGTGTGAAAAATCTTGAGAACTTGTGGGGAAATAATGCAACAGGCAAACTTAGATTATTAGAAAGACAAGAATAATATATCACAACACAATGGCCTGTTTAGGTGCAAAGATGGAGTCCTAGAGCTAGGACAAAAATCCAAAAATAAAATCTATTAAAATTTAGGAAGGAAATCAAATCATAGGGTCACGATGCATTGGTCCATCCAATGACAAATGGAATTAATTAGAATCAGACCAAACTATGAGTCAATGGTGGAATGCAAATATAGAAAAGCATTCAAAGAATCAAAGACGTTCGGTAGAAGTCATATGCACAGCTTGGAATATTTGGAAGGAGTGAAATCAAAGAATTTTTTAACATAAGTTGGCGCTGCCGATATAGGTGCTTCTGTCACAACTCATTTTAAAAAATTCGTAATGTTTTCACACGAAATCGGATGAGGAAAAACTTTATATGAAAATTATAGTTCTCGATGAGATCTACAACTTTATAGTTGAAAGTTTTTTAATTTGAGGTCATTTACATCCCTAAATAATTATAATAAAGTTACAATAGTGGTTAGATGGAGACAAATTTATAGTAATATTGTAGAACTCGATGAGATATACAACTTTATAGTTGACAACTTTTTCATTTAAAGTCATTTAGATATCCAAATAGCCATTCAAATATTTGGTTATAAGATGTCAAAAAGATTTATTTTGCTACTATACTCACGATCGGACGATAGCTAAGATGGTTTTAGGGGTCACGCGCACGCACCTGTTGTGAGGTTGAGTTTGAGTTCCGGTTGCCTCATGCGAGCGAATATCACATGACCTTGCGAATGTTGGGCGTGGTCAGGTGAGCAACCTTTGGTCAGGTGACTCTGGTCGGAAAAAAAATAAAGCTTTTTTGGTCTCAAAAATATTGAATCAAGACCGACTATCAGTGCATGTAGCTCTAATCGGCACTGATAGTGATTTTCAGTGCTGGTTTCATACCCGATATTGATAGTCACTTATGACGATTTTGAACCGACGCTGATGAGAGTTTCTATAATAGTGACATGATCAAGAAAGAGATGAGTGTGAGGAGATTGGCTGATGGTCAACTAGTGATCGGATAGTTTTTGCTATGGAATTCACTTTGAGACATTATTCTATTTTTTTTATGTAATCACAGCATATGCAATTTGTCAAGCTATTCTTCATCTTAAATGAAAGAGCAGTGCTCTGCTCGTTGTTAAAAAAGAAATATTTAGAATAGGGTCACAATACACCTACTAACTGAGCTAAAAAAATAGCGGTAAAAATAACAAGAAAATGATCATAATATTTTGTGTTGCTTTGTTCATATGCTTCTGTATGATGGAATAGGTCTAAAGCGCTGCATCTAGTCCATTGAGCTCGCAACGACATGTAGCAATTGAAAATGGAAATGTGAAATTCCATAATTTGTTGTCTTAGTCTTTAAAATATACGAGTGCATTTGTCTCGTACCTACAGTATCCAAAGTCTCTTTCTGGCTACACATAGGACACATGTAGTGTATTTGGCGGGTAATACAGGCATACGACGATGTTGGTAGCTGGTCATTCATGAAATACTTAACTAGAGCAGCGGCAAAATTAACATCTTCCTTCTTGGACCATTCTAAATGAATCTGGCATTCTACACGGCGAATGTCACTGTGTGGAAAGGCAACATGCTAAACTTTGTTACTTTAAAAGCTCTAATGTTGACCATCTGAAAAAGGAGCACATCGTAATAGTTTTGGCCTTAATTCTCGATAGGCAAATGTAAGGTGCAACATTCAACAAACTCATCACTGCCTCTAATTGACTGAAAAGACTAAAGTACACATCATTAAAAATGAAGCAGACTTTTCAACTTTGAGGAAAAACTAAATACATTTTTTCTCAAAATAACACTCCACTCAACTAAAAATGAAAGGATTGAAGTACATACCTACATTGTCATCCATGCCGGCAGCTAGGGATGAAAGGTTGATATTTTGGGTTGACTTAAAACTCACTCTACTTCCACCTAACTGCTAGTTTACTTTTTATTTAGAGGCCAAATGAACTAGAGCGGTTGACCCACTTGCATCTCTATTGGTAGAACAAGTGCTTGTCAGGACTCAGGAATGGTGAGCCACACTTGTTCTTCCTCATTTTCAAATGAATGGAATGATGACGGCCACCTGGCCCCCTAAAGTCAAATCCGGATTCATATTGTTTGCCATCGCCTATGGATTCTGCCGACATTTGTTCACCAAAGAATAGTAAATGGAAAGCTTGCACGAGCTAGGCTATAAATGGCCGATGATGCATTCGAGTAAATGGCCTATACTTTGGTTTATTTTTTATCACTACAGAGGGTGATGTAGAAATAGTTCTTTTTTCAAGTAAAGAGAGAACTTTATTAGCTACTCATAGAAAGGTTACAATCTTGAGCAACTAAATCCTTGACATAGAGTAGCGAATGATCGAGCTCATGTGTTACAGCGTTCTACTCTTCCTTTGTTATACTATGTTTAACTACTACATTGGGAAGACGACCCGTAAACTCATTGGCCTCTTGAGTTGTGAAGCATAACTTCGATGTCGGAATTGTAGAGGTAGTTGACATGATGCAGTCAAGTTTGGATGTACTACTTGTAAGGTTGTGCTATTTAACGAGCTACATTCCAGCTTTGTCAGCATTCCCCTACAATCATCAACATAAATGCTGATTCACTGTGAAGTTTTGTTCAGGCGTGTCATGGATTCAACATATGAACCACTTGGACATCTATCACTTTACCATTATGTTCTTTAATTTCAACATAAAGAATTCGTTTTGTAATTTTGTCAAATTATAACAGAATTGCTTGGCAATCATGCCGGCAGCGACGAGCCTCCTGCCGGCGGCTAACCGCGAAGTGAGCTCGCTAGTGGCGCGGTTGGTCAGTGGCGTAAGACTGTTCTATTCTATGCATGTTTTTACCGGGTGGTAATAGCTGTACTTGGCGATTTTATTTTTCAAGTACGAAATATCTGCATGCCTATGGGATATATCAGGGATTTCAATTTTATTTTATAATTTTTTTCTTGGTTCATCAGCGAAATGACCAAATTTCAATCATTTTTCGTTATTTGCTCTGTGGGTCCCATATGTTACTGTAAGAAAATTTTAAAATTAGATATTACATTCTTCTTCAAAATCTCTGAATAAAGTATGAAATGAAAGGATATTGGTATTATAAGTTAGGGGCATTCGTTTTTTTTCACTATGAGAAAATAATAATTACTTATTTACTATTATGTTCCACATGTATAGATTCAGGATGATTCGTATGTTATTTTTAATAATAATTGTCACTTCTTTAAAGTAGCAACTAAACAATTATTCCTATAAATTATGATAAGGTAACCTTAAACTTGCGAGCATAACTAAGTAAGGCTTGCGAGCAAGAAACCAATGGCCACGAACCCGTAGGCGTGCACCGTTGAGAAAACATCGTCGAGGCCGGCCAATGTCTCTTCCCGCGCCCCGACGATGTCTCTTCTACGCACCGTGCTTCCCTGCAACATCCCCGTCCTCTCCGGCCTCGGAGGCGCCATCAACGATGCCACGTCTAACTACCACAACAGCAGGTTCCCAGGCGTACGCCGGCGGCAGCCTCCCGCACGGGACCGCGCGCGCTCCAGAGGCTCTCTTCGGTGATGGGCCGTCGGCAAGCTGGCAAAGGCGTCGGTTCGCCGGAGCTAGGATCGGCAGCGATGAGCGGGGGACAGGGCTTGTGCATCGCCAGCTCTCCGGGTAGAGAGTCACACCCGCGTTCATGGAAGGAGAGTTCGCTGACAGCATGAGGCATCAGCTTCTTCACCATCGTCGCTCGTCGGCGGCACGATACGTCAGGGCGAAGGGCTTCGCAAAGGTGCACGTCGTGCGGCCCAGAGGGTTGGTGGTAGGGATAGCAACAGGTACATTTTACTCCTATTTGTATGTCCGCGGGTAAAAATACTAACGGTGCGGGTTTGATTTCAATTTTTACGTATGAGTATATATATGAATACGGGTTTAAAGTTAAATTCAACGAATATAGAGATGAATATAAAATAAGTCTACTGATGCTCTCTTCGTCCGTATACCCGCTCTATACATCTAACAAATGGGCTTATTTTATTTTTAATATATAAAGTCCACACTTATGATTTTTATTTATTTCTTCTCATCTTCTTCACTTGTTACCAAGAATAGCTACATTATATATGGTTTCATAAACGTTTATAGAACATGAATAATATGTTTAATATATTATGTATTTATTATTTATTTGCATGCTTGATTTTACCACGCTTGTTTACTATATTCGTGGGTATTATATGGGTATGCTCGTGGGTGGTGAGCACGGGTTTCAATTTTACTCATGACGAGTAATGGATATGGGTTTGAGAGTTAGCTTACGGATATAGATTCATATAGTTTCTACTCATGTGTATTATACCCGATATCATTTCTAGTTGGTAGTGGCATTTGGCGCGGTGCACGAGACCGTGCTTCCAGACTTCAGTTCACCGTGTTCCTTGCGTGCTAGTGTGGTCGAGCTAAGCTGCAAGGATGCGTGATTACGTGTACTATGATTTACAGTTGAAGAGTTTTTGTTTTAGGATGCTTGTCGTGGATTCAACCTATGAACAAATTAAACCACTGTCAGTTTATTTTTAGGTTCTTTTCAACATACAGAAACTAGGAAATTCTGCAGAAATAAGATTTTCAGCATACATAATTTCTAGGAAATTCTGCTGAAGTAAAACCTGATGGCTCATAGCATTTTATGTGGAAATGTTACAGAAGTTTCACCATTGCTGTATACATGTGCATGACAAGAACAAACAAATAACTAATGCCTTATCCTTATACGGTGTAATCTGCACCTCCCATGCAGTGAGTATAGAACATCGATGGGCACAATGAAACAACATTATGTACATTCAATCATTCAGCGTATGTACAAAAATAGGGCAAAGCCAGCACACCCGGAAGTTGGGAGCATGCGTCTCACGAATGTAGGATGCATGTGGTTATTTTGGATTGCTTGATTTAGAGATGTCGGCTCGCAGCTCCTCTTCAAGCTCGTCGAAGTCCCAACCACTTATCTCCTCAGGGTATTTGTTAACTTTCCCGAATTCTAATTCTAACTTTGCAAGCTCTGAATCAGGGTCTAGCGTCTGCTCAGGTTTTGCTGGAGAATTTGGAGTATCTGCAGGCACATCTTTGGGCGAAGAGGGTGCCTGAACAGGTGAAGGGCTCAATTCAGGTCTGTCCTTGGTTGGCACCTTTGCCTTGCGGACTTCAATGTCTAGTGTTGGCCTTTCTACGGACTCAAATGCCTGTTTAAGCTTCTCTATCTCAGAAAATAAGTTCCTGACATCTGCATCATCTCGCCTGCAAAAAGAGAGGAAAGGTGACTTGTCCAATTGCAAGAATCACAAGGACGAGAAGTAAAATCAGTAAATAACGATGAGAAGAGGTAGCAATACCTGGAATTAGCCCCTTGCTCAGAATAAAACGTCATCTTCATGCGATCCACAATGCTAAAGGCAATTACGATCTGAAAATGCGGGAACATTGTCAGCCACCTATCCATTCTCTAAACAAAGTTGAACAGGTTAAAAAGCCATATATGTTCATAGCATGACTTCAACTGTAATATCTAACTCCATTTTGCTCAAATATAAAGACAACTAGGGATGTTCATTTGAAAAGGTTGATGACCTTGGAAAAACCAACTAGAAGTTCAAGTGTAAAATCGATGCTAGATACTAAAAATAAACCTTCTTTTCAGTTTCCAAATACTCCTCCTCAAGGGATTTCTGTGGACTTGTCCTTTTGGAAACCTCGTCATCTCCATGTTCTATTGACTCCTCCCTACAAGAATTGGTCCAAAGCATAAGATTGCAAAACCATTAGGATTTTTTGTTGGAAAAGGAAGAGTACATGGAAGACATTAGAATGAACAATTGAACAACCTTGAACTTAAGACTGCTAAATTATCCACATATGTGCGAATCCGCTCAATTGATGGACTAAGAACTTCCTGACCAAGAAAAAAAGATGAATATGAGAGAATGAATCAAAGATATACTCTAATAGTACAATGTCTTTACTAGAAAATCAACAAGGATTTTGAACGGAATATATCCCACCAACAACCTTGAATTTAGAAAGGTGACATTTGGTCAACTTCAGAAACTTGATTGTGCATCTCTCCAGCTCATCACTAAACAAAAAGTAAAGCTAAATTAAGTGAACATATTATTTAGTCACAATAGAAAGCACAACAGAAATGGAGTATGTAGTTTCTAATCATAGTGTTACCCGCGCAGGGGGGGGGGGGGCGCAGTAACAGGACAAAAGGGCTGAAACTTGTAAAAGGCATGTATGACCATAATTACAACGTACTTGGTTTTATTTTCCTTCTGTTCATTGTATGATGATTGAAGTTGCCATGTATCCTCAAGGAAGTTTATCCAAGTCTTGACTACACCAGCCTCCACGTTACATGAGTCAATAGATTTCGAAAGTTCATTCTCCTGAGTTGATGCGGAAAACAAAATATCAAGCTGGTCAATATGTTGGAACCAAATAGCAAGCATCAATTATCAAACACAACGGGATTAGAATGGGATAAAAAATTGAAAACTGAAACTGGAAAATCAGAAAAGTGTAGGCACCTTTGCTTGTAAAGTGAAGATCATCTGGTTGCTTGCTTCATGAAATTGGTCACTTTCTTCCCTTGTTTGCTTGAGCTGACCAACAGCAGCATTCAGTGAAATGTTGACCTGTTCATCATGGAACATTGGAAAGAATCTCAAGATCAAAATTAAAGCTTGCTTTCTCAAAATAATAAGAACAGGACTTTGTAAGATAAACCCTTGGCAAGAATGAGTTACTCCATGTAGATGTAATGAACCAGATTGATAAGGGCCAGTGGGGGTTTTATTGTGGAGATGAATTTTCTGTTGCA
Organism: Phragmites australis; assembly: GCF_958298935.1. Taxonomy (NCBI): domain Eukaryota; kingdom Viridiplantae; phylum Streptophyta; class Magnoliopsida; order Poales; family Poaceae; genus Phragmites; species Phragmites australis. The sequence goes on from NC_084922.1 coordinate 6,847,539, forward strand.
TAATTTCTTTCTGAGGCATGCACTCAAACACTTGCCCCTTGCAGACACTTTTAATTTTGATACAATAATTAAATGTGCCTATGCAATTTAAAAACTCGCAAGTTGACTTTTGTGGCACGTCCTGTCTTGAGCGTTGCTACTATGGCTTCAGGCCACTGGTGAAGAACTCATCAATCCGCCAGGTGACACATCAGTTGATCAAACACTTCATATCATGTCAGAACTCAGAATACATATTTAAGATTGATTAAATACTATCAAACCTAGGTCTAGTAGAAGCCAACAAGAAAAGAAATCTATCACAAAGGTATCAGTATAAGTTACCTTCTTCAACTGAGCCTCGAGTTCATCCCTTTGCTTCTCCAATTCAGAAATCTCAGCAGTCAACTCCTATATAAGAGATAAATTAGAAAAAGGGATTTGTTGATAGCACCAATAGATTAACACAAAGCAGGACTTATCTGCGCATTCATTTATAATGATAATGTACATGCACCATCTGCGATTTGACATGTGCAAATACTTAGGCAGCAAAGATATAGGTATACATGCACATGCTTAGAAAGGTGCAATGAAATAAGCTGACAGAAGCTTAGAACGGTGCATCCGTGCATAGCTACAATTATATGCTAGAAGGGAACCACGATAAGAGTTCTACGTTCTGTGACGTGCGACTTCTTATAGTATAAGAGATACAAACATATTCTGTTACACCATATGAGCTAGGATTCTTACCTTTTCAACTGCAATCACTTCATTCTCCTTTTTAGCACGAAAGTTAAGAGCCTCTTCTTTCTGGCGTCTGACATAGTAAAATTTGAAAGGTCATCACAAAGTTTTTGTACGAATGTAATAGTTCAAAAATGTACCAAACAATGTCTAGAAAATTGTATAACCCCAATAGTGACAAGTGATCAACATGACATGTATTCATGTTGTCAATAGTGAACAGATTTCACATATGCGAGAAGTTAGGTTATTGATAACTGCCAATTTAATGACAAAGAACCAAGCTTCAGAATTTCCAAACGAACAGTCAAACACACAGCAATTCTGAACATAATTTTGTGAGCTCGGTGTAAGTTGGATTGGTATGCAAATCTGAAGTACAGGACAGCAGATCTTACTGTCATAGTGAATATAGGTAAAGACGTACAGTCTGATATGTGTGTAGACATATGGAACATAACGACATCAGGATTTCTAATATTTTCTTTTGACAAGTGTTCATACAGGTGTTCATTTTTCAGTTGATGAACTCCTAAAAATAATCCATATACACAAGAAAGTCATACATGTCAGAAGTAAGATTTCATCACCCAGAAACATAAACTTAAAGGGATAGAGGAGACATAAACTTGAAGGAACATAGATTTGTAGAAGATTCAAGAATCTAACAAGATCAAACAAATGTATCGAAAGATTCTTATAGAAAAGTAAAGGAAGCTACACCTGTGATCCAAAATACGCTTCTCGGCCTTGGAGGATGAATTAGCAAGGGAAGTCACCAATACCTTTAATTTGTCAACCTGCAATTTTTGTAGTCCATAATGTTAGTATAGCAAACCGTGTCCTTTCACCAAATGTGCGTATATAAGCAGAGTTCATCCATAGTGACTAGCAAGTCATTATCCGAAAGTCTAAACTAATGAAGAAAAGGGTAACATGAAAGTTGGCACAATCACCAGCACGCCATGCAAAGATTTATCAGAAAGTCAACATGTATGATCACCATGCCCAACAAACATGGGCCATAGTGCATATGACATGAACTATTCAACGGAATGTAAATGTAAGAAAGAACAAACATTTGAGAGCACAGACTCCCATAACTCAGCAATTCACTTCTTCCATGGATATAGTCCAGAAATGAAGTTCCAAGAACTAGAAAATTGTAAGCACTGAAGAGATCCCTATTAAACTGTCACTCAATACAAGCATAAAACTTTGTCTTTGTTCAAGTTTCCATGCACCTCTGATGTTTTGTCGGTTCATAAGACTGAATATAAGTAGTTACAAAAGATAAAGATGTATCTAGTACACAAATGAAATACATAAAGATCACAAATAGACATGCCTTTTGGGAATAGATCTCTAGGGAGTCCCCGGCATTAGTTGATTTTTTCTTCAATAGAAGTTCTTCCATTCTAGAGCAAAATCGGACTTCGGTGAATGCTTCTTTGAATGACTGGGCTAGGCGGAAAATACAGTTAGTTTGTTTAAAACTAAAAGCATTATGGAGCCTAAAACATTATGAAAGATGCAACAGGTCAAAACAAACTGGAATTTATGATACTGATGAGTGAATTGACTAAACATGATCAGTGAAACAATGGTTGGCGGTGTATCTACAGCATTAGTTCCAGGAATAAGCCATCTGCAAAGTTCTCAAGCCAATCTTACATGTGCATAATGATATAATGACAGTCTGCTTACTGCTAAATCCAGAATGCCTATCTAACCAAGAATTGACAAATTACATTGCAGAAACAAGCAAAACAAAGTAATTACTTAATTAGAATATATATGGAAGAGGCAACACCTCAATAATTGCAACATCAGTCTTTTCTGTAACTTTATCAGGATCATCAATTGATTGAACTCGTGATGCCTCCTTTTCATCTAGTTTCTTCCACAACTCTACAGCTTCAGCATCTATCCTGAAGTGAAATACACATGTTAGAGTAACAACAAAAGAAGAGCTAATAACAGCCCAATAACCGAGGTAATAGCACCAGGTTACTCTTTCGGGAATTCCAGATGTTGCAGGTGTAGAAAAATGGAAAATTAGAATTTAAAATTTCAAGTCCCAAACCTTTGACGATGGTTGAGGACATTTAGGTTAGAAAACTACATGGCATAACACCCTACTTGGAAAAATCTCCTTATTGGCACTTGAGAGTTGAGAAATTAAACGTAATCTCATGCTACACATGAAATACAGATGGTATTTACAACCAGCACGAAAATCAGAGTTCAAGAGCTAGTTAGTAGATTAATGGTCACCTCACAATGTCAGTATTCTTCTTTAGTCCTGAAATGGCACTTTGCGTAAACTGGAGGAGCTCTTCACGTTTCACCTATATGTGTACAGAGACGGAATATTATTTGACAAAAAAAGTCAGTTTATGAAATTATAAAATTGAAAATGGGAAATAAAATACTCTACTCTTTCTCCATAAAAAGATAAAAGCCCTAGCCAAATGCTTGCTTGTGAAGGAAAGAAGCAAGACAGGATAAATAATTATGCCTTTTCAGCAGTAAGCAAGAAATGTGGCACAAAATAGAAAAACAAACTCAATGCACCAGGAAAGAAGACTAGAAATATATATATGAATTACAATCATACTCTTGTAAACTACCAAGCACGTAACAACAAGTGAATAATCAGAATGATTTGCACCAAGTACTAAAATGATAACTTTAGCCTTTTAGTCTTTGTGATTTGCATGGCATAAGAACATCAGACAACTGGCAAACGTACCAGGACTTCATCATGGTAATTTGAGAATGACTTTGCCAGGTCTTGTATACTGCTCACTATAGCATTATTAACTTCTTTCCCCCTTGTAAGACATATCCTGTAACAAATGACTGTCAGTAAAAAACGGAGTCGATGCTCATAAAGAAAAAAAGAATGTGGCTCAAGTTCAAGGAATAGTAAACAGAATCATGCAGAGCTAAACAAATGAGTTGGTTCTTCAGAACACAAGGACAAATGCGACTAATCTGAATTGTTCTATGGCTTAATTAGATGAATTATGGGCTGACAGAACTATTTTCTCAGGGAAGCAAACACATAGAATCATATTCATACGAGCCTTCATAGAGCCTAAAGTAAAATCTTAACAGCACATTTTCAGTAAGAGTATGCACTATCAAAAGGAAAGAATCAAATAATAATGTTATATCCACATATGGAGAATCAGCAGACATTATTGTACTTGTATAGAAACCCATGAAACCAATTGTTAACATAAAAGGTTAAGTACAAATGTTATTTCATCCAGACCAGTCAACAATAGAATGTTGATCCTCTTTTCCCTGTTCTATCCAGGCCAAGTGCAGTTAATTATATGCTTTTATTATGGAAATTACTAAAGAAAATAGGCACGTTTAAGCATTGTTAAAGCCCAAAAGAGATCAAGTACTCAAGCTCAGAATAATTTATTAGTGTACTCAGACATCCACTTAATGTAACTCACGACTGAGATGAAAATTTTTTGGATCTTTGTTGGAAAACGAAGCAACCTTAACCACCAAACATACTGGTATTGGTGGATCATGTAGGGCATAAGCTCACCCGAAAATTTCTAGAAGAAGGGAGACCTCTTCTTCCTTAGGAGCTTCAAGAATCTGGGCAAGGAAAAGATTAGCCACTCTTGTATCAGTGGTTAGAGAAACAACAGCTACATATTACTGGAAGTACTTTCTAGTTGGTTAAAAACGAGTTACTTAGTCATCCGAAGTAGATGGTATCTTGACAGCGAGGATAGCATGGTTGAACTAACTCACCATGGACAATGTAATACCCTCAAGCGCTTGGCTATAGAGGAATACATCTCGAAAGTTCATAGGAGCCCCTCCAATATCAGCGTCATAAAACAAAACCTGCGCAGAAGTGTCAACATTATAACACATAAAACCAAGAACAGCAGACAAACATCACGCCAATAAATGGCCACACAAAGCTAATATGTTCCCCAAATAATTAGACAGAGTCCAAGAACATGAAATCTGATAAGAAGATGCGCACTCTTGCCGATGATGCTTTTGAGGAGTTCGGCTCACTTGAAGAGACATTCTGTCCGAGAGTCCCATCCAAACCGTGTAGTTCAGCCTCGACCTCCTGAAGGGCCCTGAGCCAGCGCCTTAGCACCTGAACTCTCTCATCCCCGCGTGATGAAACCGCTGCCTCTTCCAAGCGCCTCGCTGTTTGCTTGACGCTTTTGTAGTTCTGTGTTCCCTGCAAATCCCATGAAAAACCTCACGCTTGGCCCATTTCCCAATTTGTACCTCCTCGATACTGAAATTGGGCACGTTTCGGGGCCAAATTGAAACGGTTTTGCGGAGAGGGGCGGAGGAGGAAGGGGATGCCGCTCACCATGCGGTCGTTGATGATCTTTGCGCCCTCGGCGACGGCCTGGCCGGCGTGGTGGGCGACGGCGTCGGCGTAGCCCAGGACGGTGCGGGCCACGCCGCTGCGGCCACCCGCCTCGACGGCCTTGCTCACCGCGCTCCGCAGCCACGACGACATCGCGGGATCACGACGACAACGAGGGTCGTAGTAGGTGGGTGCGGGGCGGGGCGGGGCGGCGGGTCGCGGCGTTTTCTCCTCTTCCCTGAGGCGCCTTCTTCAGAGCTCAACACCTCAACTACAGGTCGTGTGCTTCCGGCTTTCTCTTTTTTTGAACAATTACTTCCATGCCACTATAAACTACTCATATCTCATATGCCATTGAAAACTTAGCTGCCATGATTTTTAAAATTAATAATCAGAAATATCACTGCCGTCATACCTATTAGGTTGAACTGTTAATCAAACTTAAAAATATTGTTCTTATCCTTAACTATTCTTCTTCCTCGTTCACCAGTTTGACACTAACCAAGAGAGAGGGAGGGAGGGCTTAGCCACCGTAGAGCCCGACCTTTCCACAATGACGAGCAGCACCGACACATTCAAGAAGGCGGCGTGCTACTGCTATGGCACCAACTTCGAGATAACCGCACGTGTTCCTCAACATGTAGCAACTGGCAGATTGCCCTAACGCAGCGCATGAAGGAGTTCCTTGTGCAAGCAGAGCTCCACACGCTACCGAACGTGGTGATCGTACTGGTTCGTGACTGTGCAGGGTTCGCGGCGACGATCGAGGAGCGGGCGCGGGCGACGGACACAGGCGCGTTCGTGAGGCACGTGGCGCGATGAGTGCTTAGCGCGTGGCCATCATAGGAGATCATGTATAGGAATATGACATTGTTGTTCATAGTGCTACCCGCATCGCTGATTTGAGTAGTGCATGACAGTACAGCACCTGGTTGATTGTCTCCCTCCCCTCCATTTTCCCCACGCCTAAGCTCCCTTTCCTCCTCCACTACAACTGAGCACTGTCGCCAGATCCGACATGCTCGAGCTTAAATCCATCTAGCCAAGCCCAGATCCGCCCGGGCCGAACCTGAAGGAGCGCAGAGGGAATTCGCTTGAAGAGTCTCCGAGCTATTCTCGTCATTTCCCCTACCAAATCAAGCTGTGTGCCACCTTCTTCCTCAGTGCCGGCAAGCCTTCGCTGCCGCTCACTGTCGACGCACTACTACGAAGCTTCCCCCGACCAACCGAACCCACAGTGAGCTTCGCAGGGTCATCCTCCACCTTTCCCACACGACATCTTGGCTTTGGCCCGATGCCAACACGGCCGCCCGCACAGGCCGAGCACCATCACGCCGGGCCTCTCGCCACCAGCCATGCTCCGGGTAGCCCCATTGGTCGAGACTTGCCCATAATCTTTCGCTATCGCGTGCTGAAGCTATTGGTACCCTCGGCCGATCGAACCACGATGTCGTTTGTTGCCAACGAGGTTGTTGTTGCCAAGCGCAGGCGTGCAGTTGCGCACGAGCATGTAAGGGTGGTCGGTGTAGACAGCGACGTCGTGCATGAAGCTGGAAGCGTTGTGGGGCTCGCCGGAGATTTTGGGGCAGAGGTAGTGGTTGATGAGGTTGTCGACGCCGTCGATGACAACGGTAGTGGCCCTAATTGCCGAGAATCGTGCAATCGTGTCCTATGGCGCGACAGCATAATAGTTGGCGACGATAAGGCGGCGGCATAGAGAAAGGAGAATGCATGCCGAGGTTGTCGGATGTGGGGGAGCATCTGGCTGCTGAAGTTGGAATTAGGAGGGGCATATTGGTCTTTTTAAATGCACTTCACGGCTTTGACTAGCGGTAGTTAGTCAAAAATGGTATTTTCGGGGATAAAATTTAAGAATGGTGATACGTCCGGGAACAGCCGGTTTCTTGTGGTATATCCGGGATTAGACAACTTTCTAATGGCATAAAAAAATAGCCTTTTTTTTCCTTCCCTTTCTTTTTCTTTATCCTTTTTATATATTTTTCCTATTTTATGCAATAAAAAAGGCATAGTTTTTTGTTTCAGTTAGACGCAAGCAATGCAGTTCTGTTATCTGTTTAGATGGGTAGGGACATTGCTTGGGTCACACATGAAAAGGGCTGGGGTCACGCGATTGAGTGTAGCTTTAGGGGTTATTTGGTTCTTGACTTTAAAAAGCTAAGTTAAAATTTAGTCATGTAAAAATTAAAATCATGTTAAAATCGGAGTAAATAGAGTAGTGTTTGGTTTCAGATGGAGCCAAAATTTTAGCCAACCAAAAATCGGGGCAACTATTTTAGTGTCAAAATCTTATCTATTTTTGCTATAGAAAAATTTAGTCAGCCAGATTTTTTTGGAGCACAATTAAATTTTAGCCTTGCTCCAAACATAGTCCAAATTATCTAGGCATGATCAAATTTTAGCTTAGCTTCTTAGTCCATTTTCAAGGGCTTCCCTTCGCGGGCGAGATTCCCGTCGTGAACGGATTCTCGTTCCCTTCAACGCTACACGGTTTTTCTTCACGGTTCCCTTCACGACGGGATTCTCAAGGTTATTCTCTTTAGGCCGGGATTCTCTCTCCTTTCCCTTCACAATTCCCTTCGAAAGGAAGTTGTTGGAGATAAAAGAAAATAAAAGGAATGAGAACGGGGAAGAGAATCGGGAAGGGAACAAAATGAAGAAAATATGATTAGGAATGGTCTTAGAGTCCAGAACCAAACAACCCCTTACTAATCTTCTTATGGCTTGCAAGTCACATGATAGTGTAGTGGTTCTTTTATAGTAGGGGTGTAAATTAATTAAACTAATTTACTAATCAATCCTTTTTAGTTCAACTAATAATATTATTTTTTAAATTAAGTACTTTTTTAGAAAACTAGTGTTATTAATTAAATTAAGGATGATTGATGAGTACCCTTAGGTTAATTAATTTGCACCTTATTTTATAGGTATACTTTTTTCATAGAACGGCTAAATAATTACAGCTAAAAATTAAATTCAGGTTTTCCCTCAAAATATTTGCAGAAATAATTTATATAACTAAAAGAAAAGTAAATGGAGTTTTCATTATCCAGAAAGCTAAAGCTTGCGGTGAGGCCTTGGGCTAAAGCCCGGCCGCCTGTCTTGGATCAAATGCACACTAGGCCTTCTGCGATTTGTGGGCTGAAAGTATATCGGGGGCGGAAACAACACTCCAGCTTGGGCCCAAGTTCTATTCTTGCCCCAAAAAAAGTTGAGATTTTTTCCCCTCTGAACCAGGCTAAGTGAAACTCTAATACTAGTAGGTTAAAATAAAATATATAAAATCCTATTGAAAATTTCCTAAGCAAATATCTGTAAGTTTTTTCTTTCGGAGTTATGTGTCATTATACTAAGAATATAACTAAAGAGCCATCTGATTACAAAACCGTTGCTATGACAACCTATCATGGCATCAAGGCTCCTAGCTTCCTTGCCCCTGCTGCGCGCCATAGTTACTATTGGTGTAGTGTTATGCTAACATTTTTTCATACCTGTGCCAGTTTGACAGCAGTTTTCTACTCCTTCCTCAGTAAAACAGTTTTCTTTTGCACAGGGGGAGGCTTCCAAGTCGGTCGCTTTTGATCACGATTTCTTCTCGCGTGCATGTCCCCGGCTGCTGAGCAAAACAAATTACAGGTCTTTCTCTGACCATTGTCGTGTTCTTCTGGTAACATATCCGAGCTTGATACGCAGGCCAACCAATCCCGGGAAGACAGCACGGCATCTCCACAAGAAAAATCCCGGGAAGAGAAAAGAGTTGAGTGATAGTAACATAGCAGGAAGTCTTGTATATATCCAGTCAGTCATGGAGGACTGACTGCTGAATTCGTTGGGTTCAACAATGCATTCCCCCCCCCCCCCCCCCTTCATTCAGAAAACACAGCACTCGCCGTTGTGTTTCTTCTACTTGCCTGTGTGTAAGCTTCTGATAACCGATAAGCCTAGAAGGGTGTTCTCTTCTGCTGTGTAGCTGTTCTCCAAGAGAGGACAGAGAACGATTTAATTCAGTGAGTTCTTTGTCCGTTAGATTGAGTTTCTCCAGCGCTGATGGCGTCTTGCATGCTAGCATGCCTGTAAAGCCTGTGAATTTTTTTGCAGCGGTGTACATCCACCGAATCAGAAACTTCTCAAGGTACTTCTTTTGCGCCAATTATTCTTCTTTTTACGCAATTAAACTGACTGGAAGAACACACTGCCTAAACTCATGCATGTTCAATGCTACGTATAGATTTTCTTTGTGTTTTGAACTTTTGGTTGAAATCGTGTTAAGCTTTTCTCGAGCTGCTGATTGAACTCATCATATTTGTGTTGCATGCTTTTACTGAAAACAGATAGAGAAATCTGACTATCTGATTGCTAGCAGCCCGAGTGCCTGTCTGGTTGTTGCTATCTGTCTATGATCAATCTCATGTGAATCTATTGACTAAACACAAACTCCATGATTTGATCATTAGGTACCCCTCAGCCTCAAGCTTGTCATCGGACGTTTAATCTGCCATGGCCGCCATGGTTAACCTCCAGTTAGCTCTGAGCGTTGTGGGGATCATCTCAATCTTATGCCGCTTCAGCACTGCATACACTCCTGCAGACAACTACCTCATCAGTTGCGGCTCCTCTGTCGATACGCCAGTCGGCCAGAGGGTCTTCGTCGCCGACGACTCCGGCTCGGTCACCCTGACTGCGCCTCAAAGCGCCACCGTGAAGGCCTCGCCGAGTTCGGTGTCAGGCTTCGACGACGCCGCGGTGTACCAGAGCGCTAGGGTGTTCACGGCGCCGTCGTCGTACTCGTTCAAGATCAGCCGCCCCGGCCGCCACTTCGTCCGCCTCCACTTCTTCCCCTTCGTGTGCCAAAGCTACGACCTCGCCGCCGCGAGCTTCAAGGTGTCGACGCAGGACGCCGTCCTCATCGACAGCTTCACGACGGCGAGGAAAAACGCGTCGTCGCCGGTGTGCGACGAGTTCTTGCTGAACGTCGCCCGTGACACGCTCATCATCACGTTCGTGCCGCTGGCCGGGAACGTCGCCTTTGTCAACGCCGTCGAGGTCGTCTCGGTCCCCGACGACCTCATCACTGACCGAGCAGAGGAGTCGGACTCAGCGGGGGCGCAGCAGCTCAACCCTGCCGTGCTGCCGCTGCAAACGGCGTACAGGGTCAACGTGGGCGGCCCCGCGGTCGCTGCCGACGACGACACGCTCTGGCGAGAGTGGGCGACCGATCAGCGCTTCTTGGTCGGTTCTGCCAGAACACGAGACGTGGTCTACAACGGAAGACTGAACTACCTCGCCGGCGAGGCGACACGTGAAGACGCGCCGGACGTGGTATATGACACGGCCAGGGAGTTGGTCATCGTGTCAAACTGGTGGGATACGTCGAAACAGATGACGTGGCAGTTCGACGTCGACGAGCAGCCGGCGAGCTACCTGATCCGATTCCACTTGTGTGACATCGTGAGCAGAGCACCTCACCTTCTCCACATCGATGTGTACGTGGATAGGTACATCGTGGTTGAAGATCTTGATCTTTCAAAGATAGAGAGTGGTGCCTTGGCCTTCCCGTACTACATGGATTTCATCTTGGGTTCCAGCGATCCATCCGGCAAGATCACGATCTACGTTGGCTCATCGTCGACGATGAAGATGAACAGTACATTACCAAGCCCCATTCTGAACGGGATTGAGATCATGAAGATGCACTTCAGCACCGGTTCCGTTGCCGTCGTCGAGCCAACGGCCGGATCAAAGAAGCAGCATTTGGCCGTCGTTTTGGGCTCAGTCTGTGGAGCCTTCGCCGTCGTGTCCATTGCCGTTGTTCTTGTCGTTGTCCTTAGGAAGAAAGAGGAAAAGGTGTTGCCTACACCGTCGCAGAGCCAGCAGTCGACATCATGGATGCCGCTCCTCAACCGATTCAGCTTTCTCAGCGGAGGGCCGAACGCCACCGGAACAGGATCACCCAGCTTCACCACTGCCACCAACATGGCAGAAGCGAGCCCTGCTGCCTCTTCGGTCCCGAGCTACCGTTTCCCGTTCGTCATGCTGCAGGAAGCGACGAACAACTTCGACGAGAGCCTGGTCGTCGGGGAAGGCGGCTTCGGGAAGGTGTACCGTGCCGTGCTCCCGGGCGGCACCAAGGTCGCCGTGAAGCGCGCGAGCCCGGAGTCGCGGCAGGGCGCGCGGGAGTTCCGCGCGGAGATCGAGCTGCTGTCCGGCCTGCGCTACCGGCACCTCGTATCCCTCATCGGCTACTGCGACGAGGGCGACGAGATGATCCTGCTGTACGAGTACATGGAGCATGGCTCGCTAAGGAGCCGCCTGTACGGCGGCTCAGCCACGGCGGAGCGCTCTCTCAGCTGGCCGCAGCGGCTGGAGGCCTGCGTGGGCGCGGCGACGGGGCTCCTCTACCTGCACACGGCCGTGGCCAAGCCGGTGATTCACCGCGACGTCAAGTCGTCCAACATCCTGCTGGACGGCGGCCTCGCTGCCAAGGTCGCCGACTTCGGCCTGTCCAAGGCCGGGCCGGAGCTCGACGAGACGCACGTCAGCACGGCGGTGAAGGGCAGCTTCGGGTACGTCGACCCGGAGTACGTCCGCACGAGGAAGCTCACAACCAAGTCCGACGTGTACTCGTTCGGCGTCGTCCTGCTCGAGGCGCTGTGCGCGCGCCCGGTCGTGGACCCGAGGCTCCCAAGGCCTATGGTTAACCTGGTGGAGTGGGGCTTGCACTGGCAGCGCAGGGGCGAGATGGACAAGATCGTCGACCGCCGCATAGCCGGGATGGTGAAGCCTAGAGCCCTGAGCAAGTACGGCGAGACGGTGGCCAGGTGCCTCGCGGACCGCGGCGCTGATCGGCCGGCTATGGAAGACGTCGTGTGGAGCCTGAAGTTCGTGGTGCGGCTGCAGGACGACAACGCCTTTGACTTCTCCGATGTGAACAGCTTGAACATGGTGAATGAGCTGACGCCGCCCTCGTATACTCGTCAGAGAAGCTCGACTGAAGGTGAAACCGGACGGGAGGAGGGAGACAGTGTGGCCAACGGCGACTACACTGATGTGTCCATGCGAGGTATCTTCTGGCAGATGGTCAATGTGCGCGGAAGGTGACGCTTGGAGAATGTTGGCTTCTGTAGGTAATAAGGAAATCAGGCTGCATATGCATTTTCAGTTCACTTTCACCTTAGTCGCCAGATCAAAAGGCATGTGTTACCATTGGCAACCATTTTCAGTTCACTTTCTCCTTAGTCGCCAGATCAAAAGGCATGTGTTATATTGGCAACCATTATCAGGTTGCGATAACTGAATACTGAATAGCCTGAGAATTCTACATTCCAGAATCACAGTTGTGGAAATATATGACCTATCAAGAGACATGGTAAACAAACCAGACCTTTGTGAGGACGAGATGATTAGTCATCGAGCCTCAGCATGGGGTTGGGGGTAACCCTCCCACTCCCTCGAACTGAGTCATTCCAAGATTTTGTATCAGAAATTCAGGATTCCCATACCTATTTTGTTACCGGACCTGCTAAGTTTAAACATAGACAAGGCCACAAGGGTCAACCAGCCGAGAAACCCTTTTCCCTACCTTCTTGAAACAGGTGTGATAATTCTGTGATAGAATAGAAAGGTTATACAGGCTCCTGCAATCCCACATTAACGCCGATAATCAATCTTCGCAAAGGTCTGCACTTTATAGAATACAGAGCAATGGATCCATGTGCACTTTAAAGTACAACAAACAGATAGTATAGTCTATCCAAAGCATCAACACCAAACGAGTACTTATCCAATAAAACTCACAGAGATCAGATGTAATCATAAAAATGTTTGGAATGGCTCATGAACATAGGAAAACTCCATCCCCAAAACTCATTCAGGGGGATGCACTTCCTCTGGGCGAAGTGCGGTGATTGCCATTGTCTTTGTAGTCTCCCGGGCTAGGGCTACGACCGTTGGCAGCTGGACTGATGCCACTGCGCTCGTGGTCTGCCGGGCTACGGCTGTCAGCTCTCCTTGGGCTCATGCTGTGATCCGAGCCATTGCGTTCCCTTGGTGCAGGGCTCCTGCTGCCATTAGGGGTGGGGCTGCGGTTCCTCGCCTTGGATGGTGAAGGGCTCCTCCTAGGGCTGCCGCGAGGGCTCCTCTTAGGGCTGCGGCTGTCGCGAGGGCTCCTAGGGCTGCGGCTGTCACGAGGGCTCCTCCTAGGGCTGCGGCTGTCACGAGGACTTATCGATCGCCTTTCGTCTCGGCTATCCCTCCTTGGAGATCGTGAGCGGCTATGTAAAGGAAACAATACACCATCAGTGCTTGGTATGAATTACACAAACATGAACATGAGGGGAGGGGGAGAAACAACCAAAGCACAAGATTAATCAAATTAAGAATTATGTTATATATTAAAAGTGAGAACTAGAAATTTATGCCAAATCAGCATGTACTTTTATTTCATATCAAATCACTCAAAAGATATTTCGAGCATTGTCAGCATTTTAGTAAGATGTACCCAAGTATTAATGGCAGCCAATTGGATATGCCAAACCAAAATGTCAAATTAAGGAATGATAAATATACCTGTAGCTCCTGCTGTAACTCCTATCACGACCCCTTCCACGACGAGGGGATGGGGATCTTGAGTAACTTCTTTCACGCCTGTTTTTATAAAGAGTTAAAGACAACTTACTTCCAGATATGATCTAGCTGTAACAAAGAAGAAACCTCACAGGAAATACCTTAGATTCTTAGGGCTGTTCTGACAGTCCCTTTCTATATGGCCTCTATCTCCACAACGATAGCACCTGTTTTTCCAGTCACCAGCTTTGCAGTCACGGGCCCAGTGCCCATCAATCCCACAGTTAAAGCAGCGACCAGAACCAGGAGGAGGTCCCCTGCCCATATCACGGGATCCTCCTGAGCCACGTGGAACCTAAATCGGAATGAAAATTGTATTTAGATGGAGTAAAATAATAATGTAGTAGCATCAAAGAATGTCAGCAAAAGAAAAAAATAAAGGAAAATTGATGAAAAAAGATTAGATTACCCCTCTAGCAAATTCAACAGTCATGCGGCTTCCATCAAACTCCCGTCCATCAAGGTTGTACCTTGCGTCGTCAGCATCCCGGGGATCACTATACTCCTGCCATGTGATACGGCAAACAAAAAAGGTAGCCTCATATGTGAAAAATGCAAATGATCTATCTAGTTGACAAGATAACTCATGAGCAAAAATAAAGAAGTTGAGCAAGAATGTTTACTTACAACAAATGCAAATTCATGCTTCATATCCACGTAACGCACTCTGCGGAAATGGTTTCCAGAAACAGTAACACCATCAAGAAGCAAGTAGAGAAATGCATCACCGACCAGAAGGAACTAAACACCAGTCATGACTGCGATTTCCACAAAACAGGCAATATATTTTTTTCAAAAGAATCGCCAAAGTCTGCTAGAAACTTTGGGAGAACTGCCAGCAATTCCACCAAGGGCACCCTCCCACCATGGACACCGAGGTTGGGTAAGCCCCCAAAACCTTCAACAAGATCATCCAAGTTAAACCATGAAGGGCGTGTGGACAGCTAATGGTAACAGAAACAATGGGGGGAAACAATGCCGAGCATAAAAGCACACTGCAGGCTTAGACATATTGCATCAGAAGTCGATGCCCCAAGGAACCATGTGGATGCCAATGTCGACAGGTAACAAAGAGAAACTGAAGAGGCACCTCTAAAGATTTGTTCCATATTTTCCAAAAGAGGGAAGCAAAGAACAAAAGTATTTTTCACATTAAGTTATCACAAACCTAAAATTCATGTGCAACGGATGAAACCAAAAGAAAATGGTTACACAATTGACCATGCTATGAACCTGTAACTTAATATGTATTATACTATGCAGGAACATGTCCAATAGGTATCAATTCAATCATATGGGAAGGATATGTATTGTACTAATACCATGAAAGAAAAACAAAGTTGCTTCCTTAAACTAAGGATCCAGCCTGACAGAATAAACAGTTTCCAAGGTAATTTCACAGGCCTTCTGCTACTTCCTGTGAAGCTCCCGCAATCCAAACAGTTTCTAAATTATTCATACTTTTTATGGAAATAGCTTATGCGATAAGCCGAGGGTCTTCCGTTATCCAATGCCAAGGGCCATCTGCTATCCAATGGATACTTATCATCACAATTGCACAAATGTTTAGGTTAAGTTTGAAAAGCATGTCTTTTTTGCACTAGCTAAATAGTATAACTAGTTCCACAACTTGGTCGAAACATATAACAACACAAAGCAAAAGCAGTCTTGACTCGTCGAAAGAAATATGCTCCACATCGAGTACATGAGACACTTCAGATTTAGACTCAACGTGCTAACCTCCCATATCTGCCAAAAAGGTCTTCAAGGTCACGTGTTCTGGTACGAGAGGAGAGACGACCCACGTAGAGCCTTGTGTTACCACCGTAACGATCATCGTAGCGAGGCATCTTGACTGAACCTGCACGTAACCAAAACCATCAAGCAAAGAAGCAGGAAAGTACAACAAGTACATATGATATAACTGCACGTAACCTAGCATAAACTTAATACGACTAGCACCCATCAACACCAAAGCATCCCACAATGTACTCAAAATCACAATTTCTTCTTGCACTATACTGACATGGACAAAGGCCAATTGTAGTGCTACATACGATCACAAAATCTGAAACAAATAGACCCTAGGACCTACTACGATTCCAGATCCCCTTTCGCGCATTGCAAACAAAATTGCACCGAATCGAGACGGCCTTCGCTATTTCCTCAGATTCAAACAAAATAAAATTACGAACTGAATCACATAAACAAACGAATCGCAAACCTAACAAGTACAGTCTAGTCGCCTTAACATTTCCACCGCATCCCAAATTACATGCACAGGAGACGAGGAATCAGCACAAACTAAAAAAAAAAACCACAAAACCGACGATATACTACAGAGTAAATCAATCCGCCGAACGAACTAAGAACGAAATCGAGGAAAACGAGATCAGATCGGGATTCGGGGCACCTGCGAACGAAGCAGAGGAAACCCTAGCCACGGGGAGGAGACAAGCCGTCAAGCCCGAGTTTGCTACGAGTCGGGACGTGGCGGCGGCGGCGGCGGCGGCAAGAATTTTATATAGGAGGGCGATACAGGTTGGACGGCAGGGATGCACCGGTTGAGGCATCGACGGCCAGGGCGGGAGGTGTGGTCCACTTGATCTACCACTCCGTGTCGGTTTGGAAGCCCACCAGGTGTTGTCTGAATGAGGCCTGATGATAGAGAGATTGAAAGAGGCCCGTTCATCCCTAGGCCGAGTAATTTGGAGGCCCGTTGACCTCTTAGGCCCAAATTGGCCTATCAACTTTGGCGGCCCATTTACCGATACATAAGTGAAACCTTTTAGGGTCTGTTTGGCATCTTAGGATTGAATTCTTATCACTATTATATAAAACACGAATGGTTTTTTATGTCATTTCTTATCACAATTATATCCTACGTTGCCCTGGATCCATTCCGAGAGCAACAGGGGATAAACCTCTTGGTAAAACAGATTTCTTTTTCTTTTTCTTTTTTCCCAGGATAGGCCTTCCTAGCCCACAATCGGATCCACTTACGGTCCAAATACTCTTTTTTTCGGGCTGTTGCATTTCCTGATCCTGGACTTTGGAAATCCTAGAAACGGGCCGGATCCTGCTCTTCCGATGATGAAAGCACAGGAGGTGCAGCAGGCAGACATGCACAGTGATCTGCTCGAAATTACAATAAAAATGCACGGTGATCACACGTGCCAGGTGTGCGGTTTTGTGGCCGTGGCATGCACAAATGTTAACCGTCAAATACGGCAAGCATCTGACCTTTCGGTTTTGGCAAGAGAAATGGAATCCAATACACACGATCTTATCAGCCTGAAGCTCCTGGAAGAATATCGCAGGGGAGCGGTACGTGTGCAGAATAGATTCGCCACACCTCGAAAGGGGGCGGAGGAGGCGCAGAAGCCGCGGCTGCGCAGGTATAAATCCGGGCGCTGGCACACCGCATTTGGGCGCAGCACCGATCGATCGATAGTGTTCATCACACAGGTCAAGCGTAACGCGCGTCTGGCACTCGTAAGTTATCATACACAAATCATGCAGCCCCCTGGTTTCGATCATGTTAGGACTGATCCATGCACCAATGTTTCAATTGGCACCCGATCGACTTCAAGTTTATCGTGCGTGCAGCCATGCTAAATTTGTATATAGCTACGAAGTTGTAAGAAGCACGGTTAGATTCTTGTGACAGACTTGTTATTCACGTTTCTTTTCCGTGTCCAGGCATAAACTGAACAGGGACTGAATCGACCATGGGCGGCGGGCACGACATGCACGGCCACAACGGCGGTGTGAAGGGGTTCGTCTCCAACCTCGTCCACGGCGGGAAGGGCCAGGGCCAGGGCCACGGACAAGGATATGGCTACGAGCACGGCTACGGCCACGGGTACCCTCCTCCTGCCGCCGGCGCGTACCCTCCATCGCACGGCTACCCGGCGCACGGCTACCCGCCGGCCGCCTACCCTGCGCACTCGGCGCAGCACGGTACGTGCAACGGTACAACACAGCACGTACTACACGTCGGCAACCGCTGGCTATCCCTGTTTGTAAAATCTGTGACATTTGAAACGGAGAGGTTTTTCTAATGAGCTTTTTTTTTTGTGAATTTTGCGTGCGCCAGGGCATATGAACATGGGGGCGTACCACACCAGCCACGGCGGCGGCGGCCACCACGGCGGCAAGCACAAGGGCGGCATGTCCGGCGGCAAGTTCATCAGGAAGTGGAAGTGAAGCGCTCGCTCGCGCTGCCTCTACGTACGTACGTATAGTATAGTATATCTGCCTTAGCTAGCCATGCATGCGCGCTCCATTTGTACTTATACCTAAATAAAGTGTAAGCAGCCAGGCAGGTCGTTGTACGTACGTGTGCTTGTACGTAGCCGGTGATTAATACGTATCTACCGTGGCGTATTACCCCTACGAAATAAAGTGAGACGTGTGCGTGCTCATAAGAAAGTAGTAATGTATGTAAGTCCACGTAAGATGCTCGGCTTGTGTGTGCCAGACAACGAATAGAGTTGACAATGGGTCGGTGTAGGTCAGATTCCTATGGGTTTTACACCCGACGGGGCAAAATGAGTGCAGTTTTGATCCTATAGGGCGTGTTCGGATGGTTGCATCCGTCGGTGCTTGCGTTGGCTGATGCTTCCTCAGCGTATATTGCAGAGAGAGACGAATGTTTGGTTTCCAGGATAGTGTGTGCAGCGTGCATCCACTCGTGCAAAAATACCTGCATCGGACGTGTTGGTAATATGCGCAAAAATCTAATTCCAGATTTTATACAAAGGCATATTTCACGATCTATAACATTTGAACATACTTCTAACCCTAGCAGCAAGCAAAAGTACCAAAAATCCATCAGTTTCATCAAGAACTCACAGTTAGGTTAATGAAGGGATGAAGTTGACGATGTGTCGATTTGCTGCCGTGCAGATCGAAGATGAAGCAGTGCAGAGCGGTCGCGCAGGTGCGCTGCCCAGAAACCTTATTGCCGTCCCTCGTGCGAGCTTCACGACGGCAGAGGCTCAGAGATACCGCTCACCCTCCGACCTTGTGCACGGTAAGGAGAAGGACCGGCGAGATCCAGTAGCACAGCACACAGGACAGTGATCTGGATGGGTGGAGAAGAAAATGAGGAGCAGAGAGATCTGTCCCCAAAAGCCTGGACGTCTGCAGGATTTATAGGGAAATGACTGCCCTCTTAGAGCCGTTTTCTCTCATAAAATTCCCACAATTGCAGCCTCCATAACTGAACAATAACCCTCAGAGTTAAGGCATTGATCGCGATTAAAACAGTTGATTATGGCATTGATCACAATTAAAAAGGGAGAGCAGCAAAAGGGCTTGCAATTTTGTGCTGCCACGCCACGGCCGCGCGTCGCAAGTCACAAGTTACAAGTCACGCGGATATTCACGCGAAAAATACGCGAATACGCGCGCGCGCGTGCGTGTGAATATAGCAAAGTATACTCTCTCTTTCTCATTTTCTCTATTTCAAATAGGCCATAGAACTCAAGTATTTAAGTTGGTCTACATCCCCTTGCCTGGCAATACGGGACTAAACCTTCTTGCTTTGCATTCTCATGAATGGGCTTTAAATGGGCCACATTCCAACAGGACGTACGCTCGGATGGACCATCGCTCCCAGGCCAGGCCGAGCGGATGCAGCGCCAGCACGGAAGGTCCACCAGTCAG
The DNA here is from genome assembly GCF_958298935.1 of Phragmites australis. Lineage (NCBI taxonomy): Eukaryota > Viridiplantae > Streptophyta > Magnoliopsida > Poales > Poaceae > Phragmites > Phragmites australis. The sequence continues at coordinate 6,866,956 of NC_084922.1, forward strand.
ACGAGGCTCCCATTACCGCAGTCGCATACCTTCCGCTGCGCCTTCTCCCACAACCGAATCCAATCGTAGCAATGGTAAGTTCGCCAGTCCGGTCTGGATCCACATCGCAGCGGAGTGAGCGCGGCCGTCGGGGGAGCAAAGCGGCACGGGCTGAGGGCGGCCGCCGGGGGAGCGCTGCTCCGGGGGCGTCGTCGCCAGTGTAGCGCGGTGCCGCGGGGGTCCTGGGGGTCCACACCGCCGGCTCCGGGGGGTGCGTCGCCGGGTAAATCAAATTAGTTGGCCACCTTTCGTTCAACTTGATTCTTGTCTGTTACGAATTAACTCAACATATGTACTGTCTTATTCTATATAGCACATTAGCCTTATGCCTAAATGCGGTCTACGAGAGATAATACACATAATATGCTCATCATCTAGAGGACTTAACAAAATTCGAGCCAAGCACAGACAGCCTATAACACTTCATCCAAACTTACCTCATTCAAGTACATTACCTAAACAACACTTCAAAATTTCTAAAAATTTAAGCCACATTCAAATCTGACCTACACAACCTACACAACATACACACAACAGCTTTAGGGGGGTAAGCACACCGCTCCTCAGGTGCAAGGTCACCATACTCCACTCATGCGGGCAACCAATCACAATCTCAGCACTTTGCACCCGCTCATACAGCCTCATGTACAGCCAACCAAACAGAATCTCAGCTCAGCTTGCATCCACAGCTGCAGCCAACCAAACACACTTCTTTTTCAGAATACGGATCCCCTTAGCCTGCTTCCCCTCATCCAGAATATACGGTGCAACTCTATAAAACCTCGTACAGGCAACCAAACACGCCCATAAGGATCGTGGGTCGGAGATCGGTCGGGTCAGGATGAGTATAGATTTTTGCCCGCCAGCGTCCACAGGCGCCTGAAAAGGCTCAGCCTAGCCCGCGCACCCGCTTGGGCTTGGTCGTTGCCGGCCACGCCCGCGTTGGCTCTGGGCCGTCGCTCGCCTTCGCGCCCACCTCGACACCCTCATCTCCCACCGAGATAGCACTCTGGCACTGCAGATCTCCATTAGCTTCGGAGCTGAGGATATTTTTGCACCTATTAGGTGCATCGGGTATGAGTCGGATTTTTTATTTAAGTTTCGGATCGAATGCATTCTTGCTGCACCGCCCCCAACCCATGACGTTGCCCGGCCTAGCAACGAACCATGCATGTATTGTATACCAGTCGTATATACAAGCCCAGTGTAGTACAGTTTGTGTAGCGATAGTCTCTTGCGATGCGTGCTACATCTAGATTTGACTTGTCTGTCCTGTGTTCTTCTGAATTTCTCTCACTAATCTAACTGAACTCGATAAGTCCCGGGAGGAGTTGGGTATTACTATTTCGGTGACCAAATCGGCCCACCAAATTAGGCCCAGAATTCAATCTTTGCCGAACTCGGGGCCCAATCTTGGTGCTGCAAATCTTTTCACGGCTTCGTTTGCGTGTACCTGAATACCTGATCAGGGAAGCTACAGCAGATGGCTTTTTCGCAGAAACACCTGACACAAGTTCTAGTAGTTCTCTTCCAGCAGAAAGCCTTCTTGCCGCTTTTTTTTTGGAACTAGAATCGGCAAGAGAGTTGCCGATCTTGCCGCGTGAGTTATTCTGATCGCCTCAATGGAGTAATACAGCACATGTTGCACGGGGCTGGAGAATGCCAACTTCGCCGCACATGTTCCATGTGGGTAATACTCTCAAAATCAGCATCGTTTTGGCACATGTTCAGGCATTGACCATTGCCAAACAAGATTTCATAATTTAGGATTTATTTTGTTTAAACTAAAAAAAGGTGTTGTACAGGTTCATGAATGTTACTACCTGAACCAACATGCAAATTGCAGAGTTCTGTACTGAACTATCTGATACATGTTATAGGTAGACTATTTTACAAACAATCATTAAGCTATATCCAGATTATCAAAAGAATCATTAGAATGTAGTAATGTACTATGTGTCAACCAAACAACCAGGCAGGCATCTCGGTGTCTGACCATTTCTGTGCGTTCAAATACTTTTTTCAGCCATTCAGGGAACACCTGAACGTCCATCAGTGTGTTAGCTGCAGTTTTCAGACTGTTCCTACACGCTACAATTGCCCAAACAGCCCTCTTGTCGGATCATACGTCGACAGCAATCTTCTCTGTTGAAAGTTCAGAACAAACAGAGTGGAATTACGACACATAGTTTGGGGTAATCTCAGTTTCAGAAGATGCAGGATGAACAGAGACGAGAACCAGAGAATTCTACTTACGATAGGCTCAAACTGAAGGGCTGACAGGTTGGTCTCGAGATTTCTTAGCACCAGCAAGATCTGCAGGAGGTAATCTTAGCTTTAGTAGGAGAGAATGTTGTGAATTAAAAGATGCGAGAAAGAAATTAGTACTGAATTAACTACTCACCGTCTTGACGGTGATATCGTCCATATCCTTCAGTCTCTGCAAATGGACTTCAATTGGGCATGGCGTGTTAGGGTCGAATATGTCGCCGATGAACCTGTATACTTGCGCAAAATGCAGATCATCTGCAGAAAAAAAAAGGTTCAAATTACAGTTATTTCAGAATCACTCATGTTGCTTCATCTTACATCCTAGGCTTTTTTAGCTGATCTATCAGAGAAAGAATTTGGTATTGGGAAGGAGTTAGTACCTGGAGACAACGGAAGCTGAATAGTTTCATCCTGCACAACGCCGACTGCTAATGCTTCACTTGTGCTGCCAGCCCATTCCATGCTTGTATTGCTGAAGGTTGGTGCCCCGATGAATGAACTGTCACCTAAATCATCGAAAAGAGTTATTCTCATGACATTTTTTTCGCTGCAAGTATGTGACCAGAAAGGAAAATTTGACAGGGAAAATTACAGGGAAACGATGCAGGTGTTGCAATCTGGCCTTGTGCATCTCTGTTCACCCATGCTGCAGCTCCAGAAGTGCCTGGCCAGTCCAAGCTTTGAATGTCTGAAAAAGTACCACGAGTCAATGTAAGAACATATTCAGAAATCACATGATCATCGTTTCAAAAAAATAAAAAAAAATAAATCACATGATCACGACGCGAAGCTGTAAATTCAGAAAGTGTGCAGGTTCTATTGGAGGTTGGGCAGAGGTACTTGCCACTGGTTTCAGCAAGAACTCCAGGGCAATTCCAACCGATGGAGCCATGAACGACAGCGTCGGGTGCACTCGGCATGGCGACCTGCACGCACTGAGGTTGCCCTTGCAGTATTGGCATGGCAGCCGCGCTGCTCCCGGCCGGTGAGCTCTGCAGCTGCTGCTGCTGCATGACGAACCTGCGCCGCGGGTACTGCGGTGGCAGCCCGGCGGCCAGCCCGAGCTTCTGAACCTTGAGGAAGTACTTCTGGGCATGGCTACGAATCTGCAGATACGCATTGTTACAGTGCTAGCAGTTAGCACCAGCATTTCAAGTAACGTCACACGCCCCTTGATCAGGTTTCAGTTACCTGTATGGTGGTCTTGGTGCCCAAATGCTCCTCGATCTTCTTCCAATCGCGGCCAAACCTGAAAACCCCCATGGTCAGCTCACCCCTCCTCAGAACTTGAACGACTCACTTCTGTCAAAAAGATTCAGACTTATCCAAAGACAAGTCCTGAATCCTGAGCAGCGCAGGGAATGCTCCTGGCTCTCACATGAGCAGCGCGTCGAGGAATCGCTCGTGCTCCTCCGTGCTCCACCGCTCCCGGGGCTTGGTGATGGTGTACGGCTTCCTCGCCTTCTTCCCCGGCATCTCGTTGCCCCGGTCCATCAACCTCTCCTCGACTGACACCCAGATGCGATTCGCACAAGCACGCGCAGTATATATACGCGCACACGCCGTGGAGCTAGGGACGCAAGAAAGGAAGGATCCATTTGGAGCTGGGACAGCTAGCTCCGCCGCCGGTCGCCTTACACGGATCGGCGGCAGCTCAGCCATGAGCAGAAATGACGGTGTGGCGCGGGAAGCAGAGCCTAAGATTTAGGCGAGGCCGGCCTAAACGCGAGCGAGATCGATCCAGAGCGCGTGGTACAGTACAGTTGGCACTTGCATGGAAGAGGCAAGGCTCCGTGCCGTAGCCATTGTTGCTTGTGGCAGCTGCAAGCGGCTCGTGCTGCTTCGGAGGGAGACGTGTCCTCGTGGGGGGGCTAGAGGAACATGTGCGGGACGAACGAATACGGCAACGCTTATCGCTCGGGCTCTTTCCTGTTCTGGAAAGTCGGTAGGCTCTCGCCGCGCGGGTAAAGCGGGCTCGGTTCGGAACTTGTCAGGTTGGTGGGGTTGGGTACGCCTTAGCCTGCCACGTCGGATTTTCTTTCGAGAACACTGCCTGCCACGTCGGAGTCCGAAAAGAAAATGTAGATTTCAAGCCGTCAAATAAAGCTCTACTCGGAACCCATAAACTTTGCAAAAAATAAACAAATTTGTCTGAACCATATGTGTACCGCTTTCAATTCGTGTGCCGACGTGCGGCGATCAACGAGTACTGCTTCTCATCTTTCTGATGATGCAGGTAATCGAGCCTTTTTATTTCCAAGCGCTGGGTGATCGTTTAGGTTTCAGATTGCACCGTTTATTTCGGATACATAAAGCTATTCCAGAAAAGGGAATTTCGAAGTGATGCAAATATGCAACACACACGTCACTTGACCAACTTGTGGCACGGCACGACACGTCAACGTGGATGGAACAGCACGTTTTATACGTGAGCCAAATCCTGCCGACAAAAGCGCATATGTTCCTTGTGAGAACCATGCATGACTGAAACTGAAACATGAGTTCAGTACACACGCTTATCTCTTGGGAAAAAACAGCTCGGGGAAGAAGACAACCCGAACACTCACATGTTAATTCCTGGTGCTATTGCTGGACATGTTCCTGAGCAGTTCTTTTCAAGTTTGGTTTGGAGTTCAGTTACTCTGGATAAGTTATTTTATGGATCTAGTTTGGTACCATTATCTCAGAGAGATCGTATTAATTTTCCTGCACCACAATTCCTTTTTTTTCAGCGCCGTGATTACTTTATATTTTCAGAATATAGACTTTTGGTTACATTAAAAAGTATCAGAAAAAAATCAGGTTACTAAGCTTAAACATGTACTCAGAAAACTAGTCAAGATCCAAAAACGAGAAGATCGATTTTTTTTTACTACTTTGGAACATTTAGATTGAATTATGTTGCATTTTCTTCTGAGAAATGGAATGATGTGGTGTTTTTCAGATGATCTCGTCACCCTTTTTCCCGATGGGGCACGATTTAGCCATTCACATTCATTTTTTAAAATAATATTTTTTTATTTGAAAATTACAAAAAATATAATTGAAAACAGAAAATTGTATAAATAAGTGTCAGTCGGCATTCCAATTACCGATAAAACCCTATTCGATAATTTCCCAATTGGAATGCCGACTAGTCCTTTGTCGCAAGCAGACAGCCTATCCACATTGTACCTATCTCGGATAGAGATGATCTTTATAAAAAATTGTATCTATGGAAATACCCACAACTTTATAGTTAAATATATTTTTCGTTTGAGTCCGTGTTATATGCCAAAAAGTGGGTAGGAATTCAGTTCTAAAAAAGTACTGGATCTGAAATTTAATTTTTAGTTATTTTTTGGCATTTAAACAGATTAATTTTTTCTTTAAATATTATCCATATGACATATGACCCGTCGACAGACAAGCCCTATCAGCGTCAATAGGAGCTCGTCTCACCTCAATGTGTGTACCAAATGGGATGTCGTCATTTTAGTTGCCGCTAACATCCTAGTTAATAATTGAAGTGCTGACTGGTACATATTTCTACAGCTTTGCATTTTGAATAATTTTTTTGTATTTCAATAAAATACTATTATTTCAAAAAGAAATTCTCATCTTCGGGACATTCGTGCAGTGACGGACGGCCCAGATTTTGTTGAGTTGGACTCCAGGTTTGATATAACTTACTGGCTAATGCCTAGCCCATTTCGGTATCTACAGACTCCGACTGATGTAAAACGGCCTCTTCGTGGCTAATATTGGCCCAAAAGGGGCCCACCCATTTGATTCATACTGGTTTTTATTCCTCACGTTTACAGACCAACGAATCTAGAACTGATACCATTTTGAAACATCAACATTTCTGCCATATATGAAAGTTCTGCATGAAGAACAAACAAAAGAGAAATTCATCACTCCAGTACTGCATGTTAATCTAGAATAGCATGCTTGAATGAAACATATAAAGCACCAAGCTAACATCCCAAGCTCCCAACTATAGGTTATACGACAACAAACTGCCCTGTTGATATCAGATTTTATTTGGTTGGACTATATTATTATGCTATTGTCGGTAGTTGAACATCGCAAGCGGGATCCTGAGGGATCTCCTTTGAGATTCGGCCGAGGGCTGATTTTGGATCTACCTCGTACGTGGATTTAATGCAAATATGTGAGATCTAGGCGGGACGGATGATCGTCGGCTAGTGATAGTAAATGCTCAAGGGATTTTAGACAGGTTCAGACCGCACAGAGCGTAATACCCTACTCCAGTGTGTATGCTATTAATGCTCTTGGAATGCATTTCTCTGGATCTCTGTGTTACAAGATTTTTTATCTAAGTCTAGAGCTTCGGTCTCGCTTCGAGCTTCCGGCTTGACTTCTCGGAAAGCTTCTCAGACTTGTTAGACCTCTAAGACTTGTTCTTCTACGGAGTGTACCCCTTTTTATCCTATCGGGGGAGGCTCGAGTTCACATGAGCCATAAATAAAAAGCAACCATCATGGGGCTGCAGTTTGATGTTACAGGGGTTGAAAATGCGCCTTCGACTGGTCCTGTCGCCCATTACGCCCAGCTTTAGCAGGTGCAGGGGCCCACCGGGCAGCCGCCGAATAGCCCCGTATGCCCGCTCGATCAGAGTAGGTCTGACATCGCAGGGGGGCGGTGATACGCCTCGAGCCCAACGACGATATCTTCAAGCCATTTCCCTTATGAGCCCCGCAGGGTGACGTACGATGGGATCCGTCGCATTAAATGTCCTCACACCTTCCTGTCAGGTGATGGCAGGGCCTGACGTACTCAGTACGACAGGCGTGAGGGGGAGCGGTTGAAAGTGACAGGTCACGCTCCCCCTTAAATGCAATATCGGGTCTCTCACCAATTGACACCTCACCGTTGATCCCTTGTGGAGTCCACCGGCAAGCGGCTTCTAAGGTCCTCGAGGAATTCTGGATGCTTGGGGACTACTGTTCATAGCCCCGAGCGCCATCTCCTGGATATGTCTATTCTCGAGTTCTCGGGGAATTCCGGGTACTCAGGGACCACTGTTAATAGCCTCGAGCACCCCTCCCGGAACTGACTCTTCTTGGGTCCTCGGGAAACTCCGGGTACTCGGGAACTACTGTTCATGGCCCCGAGCACCCCTCTCGGAACTGGCCCTTCTCGAATCCTCGAGGAACTTTAGGTACTCGGGGACCACTGGTCATGGCCCGAGCACCCCTCCCGGAACTGGCCCTTCTCGAATCCTCGAGGAACTTTAGGTACTCGGGGACCACTGGTCATGGCCCGAGCACCCCTCCCGGAACTGGCTCTTCTCGACCCTCGGAGAGATAGTCCCCGAGGGAAGACGCCACGTGGTATTCTGCTGTCCTGGCCTCGGGACTCAGGGCACCTGGTTCCTATATCACCGACAGCTATCATGCATCGTTTTCTGACAATATCGAAATTTCTCAATAGAACTAAACAGGACAACCACTGTGGTCATGCAAGTATATATAGGCAACAAGGCTTTATCAGTAGCAACAGGCACGCTGGATCAGTTGATGATTTGCTGCACGAGGTTTTGTCAGTAGCAACAGGCACGCTGGATTGTGGATTTAGGATCTTAACTTTTGGCTGAATCCCACACATTTCATGTGTAGAGCATTCTGGGACTTGATCGACCATTTCGTGTGTTGAGGACAGACAAAACGCAGGAACTGATCATTTCATGTGTTGTGCATTCTGAAAATGTGACAGTGCTTGAAAACTGATCACAGCTTCATCTCTATAAAATGTTGTTACTCCTAAAACAAACAAATGAGGCGCATAGTTCCTGTCTTCCAGCCGGCTTGTTGCATGCAGAGCTTAATCCAAGTTATTATCATCTCACAAGCTAGGAAAGCAACTGACTATCTCGGCAGCTCACTGCAATCTCAGCAGAATGCCACAGCAACATGCTAAATCGACACATTTATAGGTCTGATCCATATATACATATATATATATATATATATATATATATATATATATATACATATATATATATATATACACACGCCTCCAGAATTCTGGAATAGATGAACATTTTCTTGATTGAAAAAACTGAAACAAGAAGATATGAAATGTTGATATCTACCTTATTTGGAGCTACTGGCTATTCATTATCTAAGAACAATAACATGAACCTGACTTCTATGCTGCAACTCATGTCTGATGCATTGAGGCAGTACCGCAGTAGCAAGACAAGTAAGAACATCTCTCGGATCAACCAGCAATGCATGCAAATTGCAATGCATTCACCAAAAAGTAGTCCATCATTTGAAGCATATCTCGAAGTAACAGCAACAACAACGAGTTCAAATGATCGACCATGGAGTAGTTCCGGAATTCATTACTCACTGATGAGTTCGAGACACAGTACAACTTGATTAGCCAATCAGGATAAGACAGCCAGAATGCCCCATGCAATGATATATTCAACCACTTATCAGTCACAGAAGATTGATGGAGAGATTATGAAACTATACAAAGTATAAACCACCCCAATTCAAGGGACAATTCAGTATCATTCAGAAAATGAGCTTCATCTGGAAACAAAATTTCAGTATTTTCACATGCCGGAAGTGACATTTCAGGGAAGAATCATGCATGCGATGCGCTGCGCCATCAAATTGACAACGGGCCAGTGTTCATCAGGAACGGATTGCATTCAGGAATAAACATGCTGCACGAGTATACAACCGAGTAGCAGTTAACATTCCAGGAGAGAATCTAACGAATCAGATCAGTTTAGGCAAAATTGTTGAAGAAGCAGGGATGATCTGTCTAACGGGTCAATAGTCATTTTGACTCCGATTATTTCGCGTCGTGCATCACTTAGCAACGCGATCACATGTTCATCTACAGACGGGCGGAGAGCTCAGACGCTCAGCAACATTATTCGATCGGATGGAACTGCGAAAACGCATGGCCTGTAGGGTCAGGATGAACAGAGACCTACCGAGTTTGTTGCGCCCTTGCGCAATTGCAGGCTTCGAGACGCCACGCGCCTAGAGATTCAGAACCATCAAGGCGTCGAAGAACTCCTGGGCAACAGCGCGGCGCATCCGGCGCGCCGCGACCGTCGCCATGGTCGCAGCCCGGATGGCGCGGCGCGAGAGGTTCAGGGCCGCCGACAACCACGCGTTCTGGCCGGGGGACAGGTCAGGAAACGACTGGGCCATGCGGACGGCGTCCCTGCTCGCCCGGGCATGCGAGTCGGCGGAGCGCAGACGCTGCAGCGCCTCGGAGGCGTGATTGAAGGCGTCGGCGCTGCGGTCTTCCCATCTCTGCCACAGCGGGTCGTTGTGGAGGCCGAGGCGCGTGCCGTAGAGGACGAAGACGTGGACGGCCATGTCGTGAAGCTCGCGGACGCCAACGAGCTCGCGGCGGGCGTTGTCGAGAATTGTTCTGGCCCTGACTCCGCGGAGCGGCGCCACTTGGACGTCATTGGCGTTGATAGCAATGCCCATCCGAAGCGTGCGCAACACGAAGATGCACGCAGCGAGCTTCCCTTGGGCGGAGTCGATGGTCCTGAGCAGCCCGACCCTGGTGCTGCCGGCGACCTGCAAGAGGCTTGCCGGCACCGTCAGCGCCAGCGCCCTCCACTCTTCCATTGCCGCCGCTCGAGCTCTCCTCTCTCACCCCTTCGCTCCCTGTCTCGGGTTGCGAGCGCGTGCCGTGCGCGCACGCGTATGGAGGTGTGCGAGCGCGTGCCCGTGTGGGTGTAGAAGAAGAGGGGAAATTTATAGGGTGGGGTGGTCCGGTGAGAAATGCGGCTTGTTACAGTGTCCTGCGCGAGAAGCTGCAAGAATTCACCGTCTGTCTCTCTCCCTGACAACGTGTGCCCTGCTATTCTACCGCGGAGTTCTTCAAATTTTCACTTCGGCGCGAGGTAAATAGTTCGTTACGGCCGCGGGGTCCACCTCGCCAGGCTGGCTATTTCAGAGCACGCCGCGCCGCGCTCCAGAAACAAACAGTCCAACACCCACACGGCGGAGAGAGAGAGAGAGAGAGAGAGAGAGAGAGAGAGAGATGGCAATGGAGGAATGGAAGGTGCTGGTCCAGGAGGGGGCGGACGAGGTGGTAGTTCGCTGCGTCCGCGCCCGCGGGGTGCTCGCTGACGCGGTACCGCATCTTGCATTGCCGATGCACGTCGCCGACGCGCAGGCCGTGCGCGCCCGTGTCGAGGTCGTGCGCAGCATGGTGCCGTACGCGTCCAAAGACCTCGCCCTCGCCGCGTCGGCGATGGCGGGAGTCGAGATCTTCGCGCTCCGCGGCGCCGCTTTCAACCCGATGACCCCGCTGCCCTCCATCCAGTACATCCCCGACGGTGACCTCGACGTGCGGCTCGCTCTGAGCCTGTACCAGAGCGCCAGGGATTGCGCTGAGGACGCGTGCAACTCCGTGGAGAGCTGCTGCGGTCACCTGTTGACGGCCTTGAACCTGCTCAACGGCCCGGGTCTCCCTGGCGTGGACGGCTTACTCGACTGCGAGCACGTCGTCGCCCACATGTTCCTCGAGGCCGCGCTGAATCTCGCGAAGGTGAGCGCCGCGCTGGCCATCACAGCCCTCTGGTTGGTGCGTTAGGCGGCGTCAACTGAGGGGTCTATGAATTCTGCATGACTTCGTTTGCTTGATCGCAAGTTGATGAGTTGATCGGTCGCTTGCATTTGCCATACAACATGTGTCCTGTGTTCTTACGTGTTCTTGCCTGCTCTTGGAGTCTTGCCGTGCCTCCATACGACGATGTATGCTGAAATTGTGATCGAACTGATGATTTCTGCATGCTGTTGCCTAGATCCTATGATTTTTCTATACCTAGTGGATGCATGCATGCATGCCTTTTTCCGTTCATGTGATCAGCTGTTCTGGTCGAATAGCTAGTTATATCTGGTGCAAATGTTCTGATTGGATTACTAGTTATTGGTTTTTCTTGTGTTGCCTGGATAGCTGTTGAGTTGATCATGTTAAGTGTCAGTGCAGATTCAGAATACTAAACATAGCCATGATCATCCTAAGTACCACTCAAGATTCAGAATCGACATGGAGCATTGCAGTGATCAATTTCTTCTTTATCCTGTTCTTCACGCAGGATCTTCCTTACTACTTGCAATATTTTGTGCTGAAATGTCAGTGTTGCGTTTCACGTAAGAACAGAGGGGCGTTTGGGTTACGGGATTGCCGGATTGGGATTTCACGCAACTCGGTAGTAAAATTTCAGTAGATAAGCATGCAATGCTCAGGGCGTCAAATTAAGCTGCAATCCTGCTATGCAATTTTATTCAGAAGTGACTTGAATTCTGGAACGGAAATTTCACACAACTGACTAGCAACATTTCACGAGAGAAGCCAGATACAACGGCTAATGAATCAGATAATGCTTGATGACCGAACTAGATGACCAACAATAGGCATAGTTCTATAACAAACCGTTTGTCACAGTAACTAGAACTACTAAAGAGTATGTTCACGCTGAAACTAAAATATTACAGTAAGAGCAGTAGAACTTCGTTGGTCAGTCAGGATGAAAACAGAACGCACATGTTTAGTATCCCATACACCTGCTTATCAGTCAACACAAGATTGCAGTGGAGAGACAAGAGAGTATGAAACAACTGTTCGTGCCTATTGGTTGTAAACCTGCAATATGGTTTCCAGTAGCCAGGAACAACAAATGGTCAGTATTATTCAGAAAGACTTTGACTCGTGAACAGAAATTTCACACAAAATCGGAAGTAACATTCCAGGGGAAAAGCTGCAATGCGCATTTGCACAGCGCAACAGGGCATCAAATTAAGTTGTAATCTTGCAATGCCATCTATTGACGAAGTGGCTTGCATTCGGGAACGGACATTTCAGGAGAGAAGCTAAAGAATCAGATAAAGTTAGGTAGTCGAATTCGGTGACCAAACAACCATACAGCAATCAATAGGCAAATTGTTGAAGAAGTAGAGATGATATACTCAACAGGTCAACAGTTAGTTTGGTTCCAATTGTTGTCAGCCTGCGCCCCCGCGTCTGCGCGCGCGTACTGCTTTATCGGCTTAGTCGAGCAGAGTTCAAGAGCAGAGAAACTAGCAGGCAGTGTAGCTGGAGATGGAACCGGGAGAGAGGTCCAAGAAGAGGGTGCAACCGTGGATCAAAGCCGCCGTGCACTTCTCAGGCCCGGCTCTGGGTCAGGGCAGGGGTGTGACCGTCTAGGGCCTAAGTTGGGAAGGGGTTTAGCCTAAAGGTACTCTGCCTCAGGAGTTAGATCCAGAACGCAAAACTCACCGCACGTCCACGTATGTGCGGTATGCCTGCCCTCTGCTCGATGCTCGATCTGCATCCCGATGGCTCAAGAATCTTATGCACTGTTCGTGAAAACTAATAATCTGTAGCGTCCAACTCCATTGCAGATTGTGAGTAATTTTCTGCTTTATGTATTCGGTGCTCTTAAATCTACGCTTTTCGGTAGGATGTCGTTCCAGTCAAAAAGTGATTAAACCCGGCGATTATCAATCAGCTCTCAATCGAAACAACTACAGTTTTCAAGTTAATAGCTAAAACTAGGCAATTATGTATGTGCTGTTCTCCAACAACTCAAAGTGACTTCTCTGAACAAGTCGAAGGACTAGTGGGCCTTTTCATGTAATGTTTTTACTTTATTTTTTTTCTTGATAGGAAAACCTTGAGCACTAGCCAAGGTGTCTGCTGATGTTGAGTTAAATGTTTTTTTCTCTTGAATTAAAATTGTTACAAGTAACTTTGCCAGATGGTTTGATGTTAGCACCTGAGATTCTTCAGTTCGTTACAACTGTAGATTGCTATCCAAATATCTCTGTTACCTATCGGATACTCTTAATTGTATTCGTGACTGTAGCCTTAGCTGAAAGAAGTTTCTCAAAATTAAAATTACTGAAAAAACTATTTAAAATCAACTATGACACATGAAAGATTGAATGACTTGGCTATGTGTTGCATTGAGAAAAATGGCTTTGACAACATTAATCTCAATATTGTCCTTAATGATTTTGTATCAAGAAATGCCTGAATGAGTTGTTTTTATGAGAGACATTGGATATTTGTCGTCTTCTCTTCTGTGAAGCATTGTCAATGGAGTCGTTGAAGTTTGATTCTTATTTGAGGTAATTATACTAGTTTTATTTTGCTGTTCTTTTAGTTTTTCTATTATAGTATTGATATTATTCATCAAGAATTAAGAATATATTGGAAGTTAACTCTTATTAGTTACTATTTGGTTTATGTTAGCAATATTTATTTATGTCACCTTATATAATAAATAGTTTATAAACTATCCAAGTGAAAAGAATAGTTAGCATTAAGGGCAGTGCTGAGTTCGCGCCCTCGAAACTGTAGAGCCGCCCTGTCACTTCTCCCTCTCCTTCACCGTCGGCGCGCTCGCCGCCATTGCGCCGCTGGTCGTCACCGCCGCCCCGTCGGCTGCTAACATCCGCGCCTCGCTTTTTAGCCTGTCCGGCAACGCTCAGCGAGTGGCTCCGGCTCCGCCGCCTCTCCCCGACATCGGCCTCCTGCTGATCGTCACCGTTACGAAGCCGGACGACGGCATGGCGCAGGACGCGTCGCTGGTGAGGCTCGCGCACACGCTGCGTCACGTCGCGCCGCCGCTGCTCTGGATCGTGGTCGGAGCGGAGAACAGGACGGCGACGGCGAGGGCGGTCCAGGTGCTGCGTGGCACCGGAGTCATGTTCCGGCACCTCACCTACGATGCCGGGAACTTCACCGACGCTGGCGGCGACGAGGCGGACCACCAGAGAAACGTGGTGCTGAGCCACATCGAGCGGCACCGGCTGCACGGGGTCGTCCACTTCGCCGACTGTTCCGGCGTCTACGACCTGCGTTTCTTTCAAGAGCTCAGGCAAACACGGTGTGCGCTTCTTTCAGGAGTTTTACAGTAACTTTCTTTCTTGTTAATTTTTCCAACAGAATAGAATATATCTTGGGCAAATCTACTATGTGTTGCAGTAGCACCAAGCACACAAATGATAAAAATGCAGCATAATAACGTCTCTTGTCAATTCTTGATCCAGAGGTTATGCAGCATGGTCAGTAGCAACAGTCTCACCAGCAGAGCAAAGGGTAACAGTAGAGGGACCAACCTGCAACTCGTCACAAATCACAGGCTGGTACACACAGGATCAAGCACTAATGGAACACAAAGAACCGCCATGAGTGCAGTAGGTACCAGTGCAAACAACAAAAATTCCAGCTCTGAGCCTCCAAAAATAAACATCTCCGGATTTGGGTTCAGGAGCTCAATGCTGTGGGATTCTGAAAGATCACTCATGAGGAGGAACGCGTCAGCAGGGGCTACTCAGAGGTTCACAAATACGTCGGTTACCACTCAAAAATCGTGGTAACCGAGTTTACCGCTCAAAAATCGCGGTAATCGAGCTTATCATTCCGCACCGATAATAGAAGGGACAATTAAAACAATTTGAATTCAAAAAATTCAAAAAAATCCTAAAAATCAGAAACAATTCTAAGATCTTCTGTTAAAAAATTTTAAAAAATAATATTGTTTGCATCATATTCTATAAGGAGGAAATTTGAAAAAAAAAAGTTGAAACACGCAACTCATTTATTAACTTATGTTAAGGAAAAATTTAACATGCAAACACATATTTTTTTATATATAGGACGTATCTTAAGAGGATCTTTAAAATTGATTTCACTTCATTTACAGTTTTATTAATTTCTTCATAATTTTTACAAAGTTCACAAGAATAAAATAAATATATTAAGAAACATCATTTTAATTAACTTTTTCATATCTACCATTATTTTTTCTACATAAAGCATATTATATGTAAACTAATAAAAGTGGTTTCACTAATTTTGGAGGTGTGATGGGTTAGTTATGAATTAATCTAGTTGCAACATATTTACACAATCATGTATGTAACAATAACTATTTCATGAGTTCATGTATTTTAAAAAGATATAGGATCATGTAAGAAGACTAAGAAAATTGGTTTAATGATTTTTGGATTAGCAGAGAGTAAACTATGCATTTAACTTGGTTTTGCAAATACATTTTCTAAAAAAATATTCAATTTTTTTTATAAGTATAAATACTTTTATCATGTATATCATGTTACAAGGAAATAAAAAAATTTGTTTCACTTGATTTAAGCTCAGATAAATTAGTTATTGATTTTACAAGGTTAGCCTTTTTCTGGTTTTTTTTGGTTGAATTTCACTGAATTTCGAGAAAACAGCTCAATAAATCCCTAAAACCGAACGGTTACTGATAATTCGAAAAATACGGAAAAATCGGTCGATAAACCGCTAAATGCGGTCGGTAACCGTAGCAAACCGATCAGTTACCGTTTGGTCGATTCAAACTAAATTCTCGCCGAATTTCAAATTTGATCTAGTGAATTTTAAACGAATTCTCACCGAATTTTGTACTGTTATCACGGTAACCGTAATTTTTTGGTAACCGCTGGCGAGTGGTTTTTGTTGCCAAAACAAATTTGTGAACCTTGCTCATAACTTCATCCAGTTTGTACGACAGATGGTGAGCGAAGATGAAAACAAGCTCAAGGGCATCCCTTCTGATTGCTCCGATTCTCAGATAATGTTGTGGAACCTTGACATGCCGAGATTCACTCCAAACATTGAGGAGCGGGAGACTCGACGGCAGTAGAGCCTAATAAAAAGAGAGGAAAACGATCCCATGACACGAGACCGTTATGGAAGAAGCATGTTGCAATGTAACCATCAAAATATAATTGACAAACGACACCTTCATCATGTAAATCAGCTACTCCATAGAAGTGAGCACAATTGAGCCATGAGTATTATTAAACAGTGAATAATCTACTCCAATCAGGTCCAATATTCTTTGTTCAGAGATTTTGATAACACATTAAGATTTCTGTCCATCTTCTAATGCTGAGTCTGGAGGTACAAAACTTATCCTTCTATTGGAAGAGCAGTGCATTCCAATCAAAAGGCCGATCCACCTCCTTTTGTTTTCCCATCATAACATCCTTCGCCTCATTGATCTTTGATGCAAGGTAATGACTTCCACCTGCATCCGGATGATTGGTGACCATGACCTTGTGCGCCTCTTTGACCTTCTCAGCGTTGGCAGTTTCCCTGGAAGCATCAACGAAAACAGAGGGCGCTTTATGAAGGCATGGAACAACACACGTCTCAAATTACAAGGTAACAATGAAAAATTGTTGATTCACAAAGCAGAGGCACTCCTACAAATGCAAGAATGACTGATCAGGTGTATAAATTTAATTCAGTATGTTGGGACGAAGAAGTAAATCTGATAGAAAATTGCAAGGCTCCCATATATTTAATAAAGGAGTAGACTTTTTTTTTGGGTAAAGTGGAAAACACAAAAATGTTCCAAGTAGAGACTTAATCTGCCAGGGAATATTTTAATTGAGAGTTATGTTTATTTAGCTCGGGAATGAAAACTCATGAAAGGACACCGATATGCTTAGTGTATGTTGGGCAGAGCTCTCAGAGCAGCTTTCCGGCTGGAATCAGGGAGAGTTCTGCCAAACAGCAGCTTTTAGCTATCTGAGTGAAATCCGTAGTAGTGATTCTCTGAAATGAACTAGAAGTTAGGAGCTGAAAAAAGCAGTTTTTCCTGATTCATTTCCCACAAAGAATCATTTCATTTATATATTTTATTTTAGAGAATCATTTTTAGCCACAGAATTATTTCCTCTAGAGAATCACTCCTCGCAGAGAATTTGAATCAAGGAGAGCTCTACCAAACAGGCCCTTACTCTGAAACTATGTATCCCCAACACTGCATGCTTGTTTGCATTATGACCCTTGTGACAACTGACAAAAGGGGCTGCTCTACCATTCGGTACTCAGACAATTACCCAATAGGGATGTCCAATTATGGATGTTTAAACTTTATATCTAGAGGGGCGAAGGAAGATGCGGGAAAGGTCGTCGTGAGATGAGGCGAGGGACAAAGAACTTCGTGAGGAGAAAGAGGGACGCAAGTGAAATAAGGCACATGAAGCGAGAGGAGGGTAGAGCTTACCATCTCAACTACCAGCCAATCCGGCGAATTGGGTAGAGAGGCGATGAATAGCGATGGTATACAAATAGGTGCTATGGGTGCCAGAGCTAAGGTTCCAGCGGTTGCTAGAAGGGAGTTAGCGTGACGACATCGCACCGGGGAAGGAGTACGAATGCCACGGAGGACCTGGCAAGGAAGAACCCTAGTTGAGCTGGGCCTCCTTCCAAAGCGGTCCCTGTATGCGAGTTAAAGAATGAGCAAATGGCACGGGCCCACTTGTCAACTTCACGACCGTCAGGTGATCCAAGCAAGACAAGCGCCCAAAGACGGCACCGCCGCTTCCCGGGAGAGAAGACGGGTTCGCGGAACACGCCTCCCCCCTCGTTCTCTCGCCGCTCTCTTAACAGCGAAGGAAGAAGACGCCATCGTCTGCAGTCTCCACGCGCTTCCTCCGCCTTATTTTAGGCTACCCGCTTCCCCATTTCTCCACGCCGAGTCTCCTCCCCCCTCCCTCGCCTCACCCCGTGTTTGGTAGCTCACATCTCCTTCCGCCTCTCGCCATGGGCGCCGCCGCCGACAACCACGAGGAGTCCAGCCCCCTCCTCCCCACGGCCGGCATCGCCGCAGGCGATTGCGAGAAGCTCCCCACGGCTCCGGCTCCCGAGGCTGCGAAGGGCTGCGCTGACGGGTTCCCGGTCGTGATGGGCGAGCCGGTTGCATCCTACGCGGGCGGCGTCCCGCGGGAGAGCTGGGACTCGGGGATCCTGTCCTGCCTCGGCCGCAACGACGAGTTCTGCAGCAGCGACCTCGAAGTGTGTACGTGCTCCTCCCTGACCTCAGAATCAGATCCTCTTGGTTCGGGTTGTGCTTAATTTTCTAGGAATATGCGTGGTTTTGCGTTTGGGGATCTGGGGACGAATGGGTGGTTTTATTACCTCGACCGAGCTCGATTTTAGCGGATATGATTAGGCCATTTAGGGATGGTTTAGTATTGTGGCCAAGAGAGAACTGCTTGATGATATATTTTGTGTGCAATGGTTGCAAAATCTATTCACTTCTTGGATGAAATTTTAGGCTTAATTTCGTTGGTGGATGGACATTGGGATGCTATGGCAACATTTAATTTGAATTGTGTTGCTGTGAACAACTACCAATTTTAAATGCTTTGCTTATCAATGCAATTGTGGAATCATGCATGACACAACAAGGGCAAAAAAAAAAGAAAAAAAAAGAAGAGGATTTATATATATATCTTTTTCATGAATCATGAATTCATGATATCATATAGCTCTTAGCAATGTGACGCCTCTTCTTGTTGAAATGATACTTTCTAGCTGGCAAATTGTTCCTGTAAAGTTGCCATGAGTATTGTATGATTCGTTTCAGGACTAAGCTGACTTCCCGTGACTTAGTTGTGCCTTGTGCAATTTTTTAGGAGCCTGCAAATAACTTTGCACTACCTCTGATTTGATACTCATAATTTGGCAGTTCCAAATGGCTCTAGACGAATTTCACATCTTAGCTCCAATTATTGACTTGTGCAATATTAAGGGACAAACTAAATTTTCTATTGACAGTGCTGTCCTAATTGGCTTGTGAATTAAGGGACGAGCTAAGTTGTCTATTGACAGTGCTGTCCAAATTGACTTGTGCAATTAGGGGACGAGCTAGATTGTCTCTTGAGAGTGCCATCCTAACCAGCCAACAATAGCTGATTTGCTCCTATAATAGTTGATCGATTGTGTCTGCTTTGTTTGATCCATGTCAGATCCATGACATTTTACCCCTTCAACCACCTACCATTTAGATTTTACTCTGTTTCTTCTAGCTTGGCTTGATACTGTATGACTGGATTCTTGCTGTAGCTTT
This sequence comes from Phragmites australis, assembly GCF_958298935.1. Lineage (NCBI taxonomy): Eukaryota > Viridiplantae > Streptophyta > Magnoliopsida > Poales > Poaceae > Phragmites > Phragmites australis. The sequence goes on from NC_084922.1 coordinate 6,886,166, forward strand.
GATGCATATTAGTCATGTTTGTATGCAGATGATTTCATGAAAAGGTTGTCCACTAAATCTATTCACTTTCAGATTTACGTATTATGTCTTATATTATGTCTTACTGAAGGTTGTGCTCTGACACCATGAATTAGTGTGAGATTGAACACATGAATTGTATGATCACAGGTGTACTTATGCATGTACAACAGCACGTCGTGCTCATAACTAACTTCCTAAACCTACATGATCTAAGCCGTGGGAATAAGAAGGAGCTGGCGACATGGTAGCAGCAGCATTATTGCCAACACTTAACATGAATTGATGACTTCTGGGCTTGTTCAGTGAAATGATCAGTCGAATGTTATACTCGCTCATAGTATATACGCTTCACATAATGACAGCCTCTGAAATGCCGGGGGTGGGGATTATGCATTCCTGTACTTCGACATTTTTCATGGAGAATGTTTTGAGTTAACCTCTTTTAGTTAATATGGAACTTCAATCAAGAACTGACTAAATATTATTTGGATGTTATCAGGTCTTATTGGAAGCATAGCACCATGTGTGCTGTATGGTAGTAATGTTGAGAGGCTTGCAGCAGGACAAGGCACTTTTGCAAACAGCTGCTTGCCTTACACTGGCCTTTATATGCTTGGGAACTCTCTCTTTGGGTGGAACTGCCTAGCCCCATGGTTCTCTCATCCCACTCGTACAGCTATTCGTCGACGTTACAATCTTGAGGCAAGTTTTTCTGGCTGTCCGTGTTTACGGTTTTATATGATTTCCCGTTAGTCAGTGTCGATATCCCCCTGTAACTTGTCACCCTTGAAAGTTCTGAAGTAGTATTCTGAACTGAGACTTGCATATTGTACAACAGGCTGTGTGGATCTTGGCTTTGTATGACATTTCAGCTCTCTATTTATGTTTGGACTTAGACTTTTTTCTAATGCCGTTTCAAGCAATATGCTCACACGGTTCTTTGAATGCTTCTCTGTTCAGGGTAGCTTTGAGGCATTCACCAGGCAATGTGGGTGCTGCCGTGGTCTCGTCGAGGATGAGGAGAGGCGCGAGCACCTAGAGGTTGCCTGCGACCTTGCGACTCATTATGTCTGTCACCCTTGCGCCCTCTGCCAGGAGGGGCGAGAGCTGCGCCGCAGGGTCCCTCACCCCGGCTTCAACAACTCCGTCCTCGTCATGATGCCACCCATGGAGCAGACCATGGGACGTGGCATGTGAACCGTTCCAGCTCCTGCCCTGCCCTAGCCCCTAGCTGGATCTGTGCTATATCTCGGTGTGCTGCTGTTGTCCTTTGCTATCTTGTCAGTACGTCCGTAAATACGAGTTTGCGAATGAGATCATGTTGGGACAGTGGGGTCTTACGTGCTTTTTCCCGACTGCTGTGTGGATTCTTAATTACAGTGTATCACCTGTGTGTGTTTGTTGTTCGCAATCCACCATCGGATCTCAATGTGAACTTGTGAAGTTTATTTTCATTGTATATTTGCCTTCGTTGTTATGGCCCCATTGCAAAATATTTGTTGAGCTGGGACATACATCCCAGCAGGTTAACCGCAACTGTGAATCAGTTGGAAAACAAAAGGGCAATCTGAACTGAATCCTGCAAACAGAAATGACTAGCATTCGGTTAGAAGCCCGGCATACCCATCACCCATACCCCTATGCTTTATCCGGTATGAGCTGTGGTCTGGTGACAGGTGGAGCTCTGGATGTTAGCTGGGCTGCCTGCTCGGACCATTTGAGCTGTCGCCATGTCTTGGGCTTAACCACTTGGGTTATTGGGCTTGTTGTCAACAGATATATACTAATTTTTTTGCCAAAAATTTTAGGTGTATACCTTGTGCACCCATGATACTTGATAGCCCCGCCACTGGTTTTGAAACACAGCAGCGAGAGGCATCGCTTCTTGCCTTCTTGTCAGGATGGTTTGGTTTGCCTGCCGACGCCGGGGGCCGCTGACCACTGGAGGAGATGCAAGACGAGCTTCTACGGTGACCAGAGAAGAGAGAGGATGAAGGCACAGTAGAACTGCAGAAGGCAGCAAGCATGCAAGACGAGACTAGCTTTCACATCGCCACCACAGGATGCGCAACCGTGTGCAGCGTGCTACGGCCGTAAGAAACCGAAGAATGCTGCCGCGGTTTCGACGGGCCTAACTGGATCGTCAATCTCGTCCGACGGTACGAAGTTTTAATGGGCCTGACTGGATCGTGCACGCCGTCCGCGACCCAAATCGTGCTTCCCGTTTACTCCCGGGTCCCGGCCCGTTTGATTCCAAAGCCTCGCAGGAAAACTCGAAGACGCAGCCGTCCAGCTCCGCCGCCGGAGCTAAGAGATGGCCGACGGCAGCGCCTCCGCCTCGCCGTCCTCCGGTTCCCCGCACCACCACCGCCACCACCGAGACGCCATAAAGTCCTCAGGTGCGCCCTCGTGCTTCCGTCGCGTCTCCTCTCGCTGGCGTGGCTTTGTCATTCCGTCGAACACTCGGTGCGCACGGCCGTGGCACAAGCCCTAACCGCCCTCCTCCAGCGCGCGTGGCGGTTCTTTTGCTCTCGGGACGAGGAGCGACTTGCCCAAAGTGCTATGGCCTTCTTCGCGAAGGACCTCGTCTCTACCAAGTTTCGAGAAGTGTTCGCCCGTGCTGATTAGAACTGGGACTTCTCTTATTATGCCTAGCAACGTTAGTTGGTATGGAACCAATTGAGGGGCTATTCTCTAGTGGACGAAACCTGGAGAATTGACATGACCAACAATTTGACATGTGTGGCTGAAAATTAGGGTGTACATATACCTACCTCCTGTAAGTTAAAATTCACTTATGCTTTGGGTACCTAGCTGCTTAGTGCCTTGGCTAAAAGGATTGTCGCCTTATATTTCTAGTTATTTGGGTAAGCTGTTAGTTAAGTTCTATTTTAACATGATGTCCTTCCAACGCAAAGAGTCGCCAGTCCATACTCTTTTAGCCAAGATGAAGGAGGGAGCCCGGGCAAGGTGTCTTGCTGGGGTAAAACGTCTAGTGAGCATCATTACGAAAGAGTAGAGCTTATTATTTATGGGCAATGTCTCCGCCTTCTTTTATGTATCCAGCCTTTTTGCCTAAACCCCTAAACACGTTTTTTACGCTCTGCTGTATTAATCAAAACGGCAGAATCCTTCCTATCCTGTTAAAAAAATAATATCATGTCTATCGCCACTTGACATTGCTCAGCGCTCATCACTTTTGTACTTCTTTAAGGTGTCCATATGTGATTAACCAAGCTACTGTAGCTGTTTGTTTGATGACGAGGAAAAGCATGGTGTAGTATACAGGTTAACTCTGTGATATCCTAAACAAAACATTTATGGGAAAAGAGGACTCATCACAGCATATGCAGAAAACATGTACTTTGATGCGTCATACTTGTTTTGGAGCATGCTGCTAGTCATTATTTCCTATCAGCCTTTCATTGATTGTGTGTCTGGTTGCAGTGCACAGTGCAGCAGCTAGCCGGCGGCGTGAACAAGCTGGTGCGATAGGGAAGGAAAGAAGAGAAGCCTTGATGCGTGCAAAGCGTGTATGCCGAGCTCCGCTTTCCGGTACCGATGATGCTGCAGTGGAAGAGGGTGATATGGTTATTGACGAGGAGAAAGCAGGTCTTGAGGCAAAGACGGCTCAAGCTGTTGAAGAATTGAAATCTGCTTTGTCAAGCCAGTATGTGCCCTCTGTTGAAATTCCTTTTCTGTTAATATAAGCCCTCGTTTGCGGTGCATTCTTTCATTGCCTGAATATTATAGACTGGTCTCCTATCTTACAATCAAATGGAAGCCAGCGCCGTCTGTTATTCTTACTGTTTATTATGCGATAATTCATCATATAATGTTTGGTTATGGTGTATTGGAAAAGAATTTGCAGAATCTCTTAAACATCTCACTCTATTATCCAAAATCCTACACTGCCATTGTTATGATCTACAGACATGAATTGAACCAATGGCACCTTACTTTGTTTGGGATCCTGCTTCTCTTTATTTGATTTTTAGTAATTTTCCTCTTGGAAAATAGGCATTGGCAAATTGTAAGGGCTAATCTTGGTTGAAACACTCCTGAGTTTGACTATAGGAATATGAAAACACCTAATAAAAGTACTCAGATTCTGAAGTGTAATTGCTTGGCGGCTCTTAGGGGGAAAGGGGCTCAGAAGAGGAAGACTGAGGTGCTTCGTGCTTTAAGGCATTTGTTGTCACAGTCTGAAGTACCTCCAGTTGATGCAGCAATTAAAGCTGGAGCGGTTCCTCTGTTAGTGCAGTATCTGTCCTTTGGATCATCAGATGAACAGGTTGAGCATGCTCCACTTATCGTTCCATAGTTCTAATAGTACAATAAAACTGATTAAAGCTTTCCATTTTATCTTCACGATAACTTCCATGCTATAGCAATCCACGTGCTAGAACCATAACTTATGCACCAATCTCCTTGTACCATTATTACTTTTACTTTTTTACTATTACTAGTGTCTTTATTTATTATTGTTTTTATCATCATCTTTTTAGTTGTATCTTGTGGGTTTCATTTCTAGCCTACCCCAACTTGCTTGGGACAAAGGCTTTGTTGTTGTTGTTGTTGTTGTATAACTTCCAAGCTATCTGTTTACTGTTATAGAGTTGGATGTGTTGATCATTCACACGGTACTTGTGTTGCTTTCCTCATTTAATCTTTTCTCCTATCAAGATAATTCATGCTTTTATTGCAGTTGCTAGAGGCAGCTTGGTGCCTTACAAACATTGCAGCGGGTGACCCGGAGGAAACTAAATCCTTACTGCCTGCTCTCCCATTGCTCATTGCTCACCTTGGTGGTTAGTTTTCTGTTTTGTTAGTTAATAATGTTCATTTTGATTTCATTTTTGTCTCTAGTCCTTTAAAATGCAAAATTCTCAAGTACAATGAGTAGGTTGACTTCCCTCTGCAGTTCGTTGTTATATTAAAAATCATAATCTACATATGTTGGTTAGAGAAGAGCTCCACACTTGTCGCCGAGCAATGTGCATGGGCCATTGGTAATGTTGCTGGTGAAGGAGCAGAACTGAGAAGCAAATTACTCGCTCAAGGTGCTTTGTGGCCTCTTGCCCGTTTAATGCTATCAAACAAGGGTTCTACAACAAGAACCGCTGCTTGGGCATTGTCAAATCTCATCAAGGTTGTATTGATGAACTGTTTTGCTCTTATTTTATGAATCTCAAATTTTTTATGTTGCAAATGTTCATTTATCAAGAGCATATTTTGGAATTAGGAGGGCTTAAGCAGAGGCTTAAAGTTGAGATAAACTCAAGCCCTTGCACAAAGAGTGCATATTGTTGTTGTTTCTTTTAAAAGTTGGAGCCATATTTTCCCTTAACAAAATATCAATCTATATTTTTATTTAGAAAATAAGCCTCTTTCCAAGACATTTATTGAAATGCCTAGCTTATGTGGTCCCTAGAAGCTAAATCCCCCCAGACAGCAGGTTTCCAAATCCTCATGGTAACTGCCTGGTTATTGAAATTCCCCATGGGTACTAGGATTTGTAATACTGTCTTTTTTGGGTGATTTTAGATGTTATTTCAAAATGATTCAAGAACTAATGCTGTTTAAAGGATGAGTGATCATTACAAGTTGAGAAAATAAAAGAAAAAAGAAAAAAGTTACCTTTTGGAAAACACAGGATTACCATGTGGTTTTCTTTGGGTTCCAGGATTTGTCCAGAATCTGGAAATGAAACCCTGCCAAACATCACCCAATTATCTTGGCATATACACACCTAATCGACTTGGCATATATACATGTAAGATGTAACTACTGACTGAGCATCAGTTTACTAAAACATTTGTTTCTCTTATAACCCAGGGGCCTGATCCCAAGGCTGCGAATGAACTTATTAGCATTGACGGTGTTCTAAATGCAACTGTACAGAACTTGGAGAAGGCGTATGTGTCACTTTATGGACATCTTTTCATTTTGTGTTACTTCTATTTATTGTTCCACTCTTCAATTTATTGAGCTTCTAAAAGTCATGTAGCGATATGATTGTTCTGATTTTAGTTGCTTAATCATTTTGAAAATGATTGGTCATTTGTTCCTTGTTATTCACTCTCAACAGAACATTTTTTTAGCTTGATTAGGGGTTCTTCATTTAGATTCACTGGTTTGTGATCTATATCTTCCTTTGACTTGGCCATATTGTAGTGGTGGTTCTTGCTTTCAGTCTCTTGATCTTTTCGATTGTAAGAACCATATGCCATCTTGTATCTATTGGACAAATGGCACAATTGTTCTCCGTGCATTTATAATCTTGGCCCTTGTATTATGCTCAAGGTTTTTCTTAGATGTATATATGGCATGGTGAACATGAACTAACTAAAATATATGAAATTGCCATGCTTGATTTTGCCCATTATTGCTACCGATGAGTTGGTTTTGGATCCTTCAGGGACGAAGAGCTAGCAACTGAGGTGGCATGGGTAGTGGTCTATCTTTCAGCACTTTCGGAAAAGGCTATCAGTCTGATAGTGAGAAGTTCTGTCCCAAAGTTGCTAATTGGACGCCTCCTAGTATCTGAGAACTTGCAGTTGCTCATTCCGGTATCATCTGCGTTTCTGTATCACATATTGTTCCTTTTGTTTATACACAATTATGGCGCTTTTCCTGAAATGTACCTACCATGTGGACATTGTTTATCGTCAAGTCCTTTGGGCATGCCTAAATTGGTGAATTTGGATCAAAATCCCTAGGATTTAGTTTTAATCTGAACTAAATCCTACTAGTTCTTGGAGCAACCCCCTTCTGTTATGGGCGGGAAAGCCATGGTTGTATCGTGCTTGCTATTTAATTGGGAAAATTGGTTATGTGACACCTAAAGAATCATGAGTTTAGAAATATACCACCGAACCATTACGGTACACTTTAATACCATTGAAAGATTGCACCGTTTAGAAATTTACCATTCCATCCATTTTAAGCACAAACGGCGTCAATAGTGACATTTTTGCCCCTCCTTCCTCACTTCACACCTCGTTCCTTGACAGTTGTCCATCTCCATAGTGCAGCAACATGATTTGGGACAGCCCTATTCACTCCCGTTCGTCGGTTCTTGATTCTTCTTTAAGAAGCTGTTGCTCTTGGTCGTTGCTCCCTGTACTGAGTGTTTGCTCCAATGTTGTTCTTGGAGGAGAAATAGAAGGTGGAGTCGGGTTCATATGGAGCTATGGACCTTTGATGCGATGCTGCGGTGGCACGTTAGCCGCGCCATCTTGGTGGTGGCGTCGAGGGTGGAGGTGCTGTCATTGTCGATGGGCTCCCTCCACGAGGTCATCGGCTGTCTCCTGGACATGAACCAGGAGGTGGTCCACATTGTGCTACCAAGCAAGCGCGACGTGTGGCGGAGCCCCGTCCTATTTGACCTTGTCAAGGGATACATCGACGGCAACCTCCACACGCTTGACTTCCTCACCTTGCTCGACACCTTGCTTCGTAGCGCACACGACTCCCAGCTCCCCCTCCCCCTCCCCCTCCACCTCGTGCTCTAGCACCTTCACGAGCACGACGCTGGCTGCAATGTCCAATATCCTGGCGCTTGGATCCAATGGTGAGTGGCGGTGGAGGTCAAGAAGGGACGGCCGGAGGGAGGAGGTCTGCGAGCTACAAGATAGGTGAGTGGAGGGGAGGGGTCAAAGAGCGGTGGGGAATGAGGCTGACGAGTGATGAGAAGAGCATGTCGCGACGGTGGAGGTCCGCGAGCCATGCTTCATTGTGGCAGCGGCTATGTGAGGAATGAGGAGAGCAGCAGGGGTATTTGAGTCTATGTTTCCTTACCAGTTTGGAAAATAAAAAATGAAAAATTAGAAAAACAGTGACATAAGTGGCCGGAGTGGTAAATTTCTAAACGGTGCGCTCTTTCGGTGGTATTAAAGTGTACCGGAACTGTTCAATGGTATATTTCTAAACTTGTGATCTTTCGGTGTCGCAAAACTAATTTTCCCTATTTAATTAGGAGATAAGTTTGGTACGAGTTGGATTTGATTTGGTTAGGAGATAAGTTTGATTTGGTTTCCAATTTAGTAGAAGATAAGTTTGGTAAGTTCGGATTTGGAGTTGGTTTAGGATTGTAATTACCCACCCTATATAAGGAGAAGCAATATTCAGAATAAATCCAAGCAAAAGAAGAATTAATCTAAGTCTTCCCAATCTATGATCTAATCCCTCTCCTAGTAGCCGACGTTACCTGGCTATCCTCCTAACGGATGTTTATCCTTGCTAGGATCATAACACCTTCATCGAAGTAGGTGTTTACTATTGCCCAGCAAACTAATCTATGTTCGAGAGAGTGGCATCTGTTTGTTAGGATGTGTTGAATAATTATGCCGATAATGACTTTAAGACTTACGTAATTGCAGTTAATGTTTATTGTTTTGTTAATGGTAATTTTTCCTTTTAACTTATTGTAAAATTACGCAGCTAGTGGTTAAGATGTATCCAGTATATGTGATTTCATAGCACTGACACTTCTACTTCAAATTAGGTACTACGTGGTCTGGGAAATCTTGTAGCCGGTGATGCATACATGGTTGATTCAGTTCTAACTGTTGGAAACAGTATCACAGGTTAGTTCATAATCCTTTTCAGCTAATTGTATCCGAGCACCATAGCTCTTTTGTCATAATGCTTATCATCAGTTAACAGTTTTGTCTTACTAACTACATATTGTTCTCAGATCAAGCTGTAACAAGTCTTATAAAGTGTTTGAAAAGTGACAATAGGGTTCTCAAAAAGGTCTGCTTTCATTTGATGGTTGAATTTACTTTATTTGGTCTACAAAAACATATATGATTATCTTCATATCTTATCAAATTTGTGGATTGCATAAATAGGAGGCATCATGGGCCATGTCGAATATAGCAGCAGGCAGTTTCGAGCACAAGAAATTGATTTTTGCTAGTGAGGCGACACCTTTGCTGATACAGCTTCTCATGACTGCACAATTTGACATTCGTAGAGAAGCAGCATACACCCTGGGCAATTTGTGTGTTGTCCCAGCAGGAAGTGCTGAACCCCCAAACATAACTGTCGAGCACTTGGTCGCTATCATAAATGGTGGAGCCCTTCCAGGATTTATAAATTTGGTGAGATCTGTTGATATAGAGAGTGCAAGACTTGGTCTTCAGTTCCTGGAACTGGTGAGAAAATCATAAATCTTTTGTTTTTTGAAGTTGCTCTTATATTATATTAAGAACCCTGACACATTTTGCAGGTGATGAGGGGATACCCCAACGGACAAGGCCCAAAGCTCGTGGAGAGGGAGGATGGCATCGAGGCTATGGAGAGGTTTCAGTTCCATGAGAACGAACTGATGAGGAACATGGCCAATGGGCTGGTTGACAAGTACTTCGGCGAAGAGTACGGCCTGGATTGAGTTATTGCTGCCAGTCATACATCTGGGTGAACTCACAGGGGCTACGCATTCCCGCAATCATGGAACTGAAGGATGTGTAAATCAGCATGGTTGCCATGTAATTTAGCCCTTGATACTGATGCAAAGGATGTAGTAGTTGCAATATGTGAAATTGTTAAGTGTGGACTGACTGTGAGCTATGGATAGTGCAAAGGAACTGTCGATAAGCTTTGACATGTTGTACGATACGAGAAGTGGTGAATAAATAGACCTGATGCTTCCCTTGTCTTGCGGCCATTTGCCAAAGTAATTTGAAATTTGAACAAATTGTTGCAATAGCTAGTTGAAAGGGCACATATGCTGCGATTCTAATTATCAACTGCTCAAACTTTCGCTGTAAGTGCTCATGTGATTTCTGAATTCTGAAAGACTTACCACCATAGTTACAGTAGCAGAACACTTAACTTACTAGGAAAAATCACTAGTCACCTTGAGTCTTTTTTTTTAGAACTGGAGGAGTTTACACCCCTACAGATTTAAAATTAATAGGAAAAAAGGTACAAAGAACAAGAAACAAAGAAAACCAAGGAAGGAAAGAACAAAGGAAAAAAAAGCAACAAAGCGGAATAACTGATCTATCTATAGGAGAATTGAGAGGGAAATAGCTTAGCTTTGCCCGGTGAATAACCAGGGCAAACACATGTCTAAACTTAGCTCGATAGTAGAAGCTTTATTATTAAAAATCCAGTCGTTTCGTGTAATCTAGATGCTCCAACTCGTTGCGATTATAATTTCCATCGCAACAGTCACCTTGAGTCTTAAGCTGAGCTAAAACTAATCACACGCTAAGAGGCGGAGGCAGCCGTCTTGCTCTTTTCTCTCGCGCGCATTTCGTCGAGCACGTCCCTGGCCGGCGGTGAGACCGTGACCTCCCACTCGGCGAAGTCCGCTTCCACCTCCGCCGCCTCCTCGTCGAGGCCCAGCCGCCTCATCCCCCTCGCCATCACCCTGTACACGTACTCATCCACCTCGATGCCTCCCGTCCTGACCGCGGCCTCGTACACCCTCCACGCCGCGCGGCCCCTCCCCTTGGCCACCAGCGCGCGCACCAGCCGCGTCAGCTTGTACACGTCCTCCTCCCCCTCCTTGAACCCGCCGCCCCGCGCCTTCTCCTCCAGGAACGCCTCCACGAGCGCGTCCACGGCGTCGCCGGCGGCGTCGTCGGAGGCCGGCGCGGAGGAGACGAAGGTGGCGTAGAGCGCCGGGTCGGGGCGGTACCAGGGCTCGGCGCGGGCCACGTGGAGCGCGGCGAGGGCGAGGGACCAGTGGCCCTGGCGCTGGAGCTCGGCCATGGCGGCGACGAGATCGGCCTTGAGGAGGCGGCCGAGGGCGGAGGCGGCGGCGGCTGAAGCCGCGGCCGGGGAGCGGTCTGCGGATGTGAGGCGCTTCAGGGACTGGATGGCGAGGATGGCCTCCGTGGAGAGGGAGCGGCCGCGCTGGAGCGGGCCGCGGTTGTCGCGCGGGCCGCAGGTGATGAAGCCAAGCCTGGTGACGGGTCCGAGCGTCGGGCGTGGGCTTGGGGTGGGGCGCGGGACGAAGAGGAGAGACGCCATGGGAGGAGTGGAAGCGACGAAGGGGAGGGCGGCTGGGGGATAGCTTCTGCTGCGGATTCTGACGACGGGTTGGAAGCCGTCTGATCAGTCTCAAATTCGCGGCTCGCGCTACGTGATCTTGTTCTGCCGTCGAGCAGGAAAAAAAAAAAAAGGAGTCATTTACACATTTACAGCTGAAGTAGCTGACGAACAAGGGTCCGGGCCACACGATCCAACTACTCGTAGAATTAGAAATTGCAACAGCCAGTCCATGCCTTGCACGTCTCCCCAATTCCTCCACTGCTGTTCCGTTCCACTTCCATTGGCTCACTCCCACTCGCACAATCATCCACACTTGCTCACCAATCAGCTATTCAGCTTCTCCCACTGACTCCTCGTGAGCGCCAATGGCGGCCGCCGTGCTCCTGGCCGCCATCCTCGCGCTGTCCTGCTCCGCATCACCAGCCTACCGGGCCAGCCGCCGGTCAACTTCTCCATGTACTCCGGCTACGTCACCGTCGACGCAGCCGCGGGGCGCGCCCTCTTCTACTGGCTCATCGAGGCCGCCGCTGTCCCAGCAGGAACATCTTGTTCAGTACCATTGCTTTCAGAATGTATATGATTAACTTGGATAATACACCCAACAGCACCTTTACAGATCATCTGTTCTAATTTACTGGCATGAATTAGAAAATTCTTACCAGGCATAGTGTAATCTTCAAATTTCACCAAAGTTCCATCTTTTGTGGTAGTCATGTATCTCTGTTGCAAGTCCAATACAATAGGGTTGTGTGCAAAAATCCAATCTGCCCCTAGGATCATTTCATAGCAACCTAGGTTCAATAATTTGAAAGAGCCCTTGAAAGTAGTATCATGAATCATATACGGTATCATTTCTACTATAGTGTCAGTATGTAACTCTTCTCCACTTGATACATTAACCTTTTTGGATGGCACATTTTACAGGGGGTAATTCAAGTTAATAGCAAACTCAGCATTCAGAAAAGAAGTTGACTCCCACTATCAATCAGAGCCACCGCCTTGATGCCATTAACATAAGCAATCACAGAAAATGTATTTGGACCCAGAGTTCCAGCAATAACATGTGAAGATATCAACATAAGATGCTCTATGTCTTATGTTACCTTGGGCTCTTCAGTTACCATTGGACTATTTGGAGCAGTCTTATATTTCCCCCGCTCATTGTTGTCTTCACTACCCTCTAAAGAAGCATTCTCCTGATCACCCACACACAAAATAGCATGTAACCTCTCTTTGACTCTGCACTTATGCTGAGGGTCCCAAGGCTCATGACAGTACCAGCACTTCCAATTTTTCCTTGGATTCTTTTCCTGAAAATTTGGCCTGTCTCTAGCTCCAGATGGTGTGGTGTGTTCTGCCAATTTGGGCCACTGCCTGATTTACTGAGAGGAGGGTTCCTTTTATAATAATCTACCTGCTCAAGATATTTTGCATACCAAAAAGCCTTCAAAAGATTTCCTGGTTGATGACATGTAACTTGATGTTGTATGTAATTCTTTAACCCTCCCACAAAACTGCTCAAGAAAAAATGTTTCCTGTACGTAAGGGTGCTCTCTCTTCAAACATACTATGCATTCTTCAAATTTGTCTATATATTGAGCAAAAATCCCCTCTTGCTTGAGGTGTTGGAACTTAGCTACAGCCTCATGGACCCCTATAACAGAAAATCTATCCTGCACCATTCTACTAAATTGCTCCCAATGTATTAGCTGCCAAGGAACCCCTAGGCTCGACGTGACTCCCTCTCCTAGATCTGCTCGATGGCGCGCAGCAGCAGCTTGGTGACATGTGGTGGCGCCCGCACAAGCACCGACGAGCGCAAAAAAGTACAAGTCGAAGGACTGCCCGGACGCCAACGCCTTGGACGTCGCTCCGCCTCTTAGCCGCATGCCTCTCGGCCCCCGTCGAGTCTCAGATCCCTGCCGGGGCCAAAGGTCAATTTGCACCCGATTTAATTTTCTGATCCGAGTCAAGTTTCAAGTTTCGATTCAAATACACTCTTACTCCACCGGACTCCGACCCAACCTGTTACCACCCTTATTTAGAATTCAGTATGTTTGTCACGGCGTGTATTTTTCTTGTCAAAAATATCCGTCGTAGACCAAAGGCCCAAAGAAAGCAGCCACAGCAAATCCTTATCACTTTTGCTATTTCTCAAGTGTTTGAAATGATTATTACAATCTGCCGGCAGCAGTGCGCTGGCATAGGAAGTATAGAAATGCAGTTGGCTATATTACAAGACAGCATATGTTCCTTTACAACAATACACGTGCAAAAAAAAAAAGTTACTTTATAATGATACAAGAAATAAAACAACATCTTTCCCTATCATGATTCCAATCCCCCAAAACTGAATCCCTAAGCGCTATTTATTGATCTACATCTCCGACACAGATAATTGGGCGCAAAAGAACTCATAATCCTATTTTTACAACACCGCAACCCTCGGATGTCCTTGTCTGGCCCTCTGCGCTTCCATTTCGTTCATCCAATCAGAAAGCCGGAATACACCCTTCCACAGCAGGTACAATCCAGCAGCAACGATTATCAATAGCAAAATAATCAGTAGCACCCTCAACACATAAGTCTTGACTTCCTGCAAAATACAAATTTCTTATAAGGATAACATATTTCAACGGAGCAGCACATTTCTATTATACACACCTGGAATTTGGAAGCCTGAACAACTTCTTGTCCGCGGTCACGCCGCTTCCTGCGTTTGGGCACATTTGCCACTTCCACAGCAGGGTTCTACGTGGAAAGTACAGGAAATGAGCATCAATCCACCAATAATTATAAACTCGATAGCTTGGTAGTAAAACATTTGCTAAGAACAGAATGAAAACGCAAAAGGTTTGGCTATGATGGTAAGATCTAGTACCTTGCTTTCCTGACTTTTCCGGAGATGCAACTCTGAATCTGGCACCTTTACCTTTTTCATGCAATCTCCACCACAGGCAATTAAGCCAACTCCAAACTGACTTTTAGGTACTTCTTTTGGATCACGACCAGACTTACGATATTCCTTGAGGACATCTTGACATATCCACTCTTTTTTCAGAGTGTTGCAAGCACAACGGACATTGACCTTGATAGATATAAGACATCGCACAGGTAGTGGAAGAAATACGATTAACAAAACACAATCAGTTATTACAAAATCAAATTGTAGTTGAACTTTCTACTAAGGAATGCATTGCAGCCGCCAGGGGCTTGAGAGACTTGCGAGGAGGTGCTGTGGTTACCGGATAACCACAGCAGCCCGCTGTAGAGAGGGGCACGGAGGAGCAGAGAGCAGCAGGGGGTTTCGGCAGGAATAGATCAGAACAGAGGGAAGGGAGAGAGGCCTGCCGAGAGGGTAGAGAGAGGGAGGAAGATTAATCTTTATTGCCTTCTGTTCGGCCAGAGTCCTCTCCTATATATAGCCGTCTGGAGATAATCCCAGCCGACCCACAAGATGTCTCTTATCTCTATCTAAACATCTAATTTAAACTGATTCTATCTCTAACCCTTAACTCTAATTTAAACTAATCAACTCTATCTCTTACTGCTAGCCAAATTACATTAAATCTTAACCTGATATCTAGCTAATGCATTTATGCTTGCGCCGCTAGCCACCTTTGTTGCGCCGGCTATAGACCTTGCCAGTCATAACAACACGTTACCCATTTCAACAGGTAAACATTGTAGTGCTATACATTAAAGAGTAATTTCACACTAAACAACGTTAATATCTATGTTGAGAGCCTCAGAGCATACCTTTTTCATGCATTGATCAACTGACGGGCACTGACCAGGGTGGCATACTTCTGAGCACAGATGGAGGCAATTTGGTAATTTCCTGTTTGAGTGGCATGCTCAAATACTCAATGCAATATAAATTAATTACGGAAGTTTGGGTAATAATTAACACTAGAAAAGTACATCAACATTCAGAACAGAAACAGCTAGGAGCCAAGAGATTCGGTAACTGACCTATGACATGGGCCACCGCATGACCTTACTTTAAGCTGCTCCTTAGCATTTAAGTTGTTAAAATACACACACTCAAAAGCATGTACCATAGCACCACAATGGCATGGTCTTTTAACAAGGACTTTGCAAGGTGGACAATCGCTCAAATGGCAGGGCAAAGGGCAAGGATGTGAACAAGGAGGCTCTCTAACCTGAAAGAAATATTAAGAGTAAATATCCTGCACCAAGCTTAAAAGTTTATGAAATCCCGGTAGCTTCTTCATATTAAACTTTGTAAAAAGAACTAAACTGAGGTTTTTGTAAGGGAAAAAGGAAAAACAAATACTGACCCTTTGACAAGGAAGATCGCATTCTTCACAAGGCTCAGTGAGTACGTTCTCTCTACTGAGAGATACTATAGTATCTCCTTCAGGCTGATTCAATGGGACCTCTAGCACATGGCAGGACTTTGTACAATAATGGTTGCCACAACGGAGAGGATTTCCACATAAATTTTGACAGGGAAATGGCCTCCATTTGGAACAAAGCATCTGCGAGAGAAAGGAAATTTAGTGTATGTTTTCTGTAATCTGGTTTGCAAGTACACGCGGTGTGATGCATGCATGCACACTTGTGCGCCAAACACCAGAGGGAGAGGGGAGGGGACGATAAATCGACCAAAAGATTGCAATTTGCAATGTTGCTGAAAACTTACAGAACGTTCTTGGCCAAGATGCTGTCCAAAGCATGGCACCAAAACCACCTCTTTGCATGGTGGGCACGGTGTTCCAGGAGTACATTCTATGTTTTTTTCCATTTTCTTTTTTGTTGGTTTTAGTGTGAACTCAGGGTTTGGAGGAGGAATAGGGCCATGACACCTGGGTTGCGTGTGAAGATAGTTAAAACATTCAGAGGTACTTGTATTCCTAGGTAGACTACAAAATACAAATTACCAACACCGAATCAATGGCATATTCATTATAGTTGAAACACATACCTTTCTTTACACCTGTGGCCACAAGAAAGTTCTTCTCCACAGGTCAGTTTGCAAGGTGGACAGGCTCCATAGTGGCATTTGTGGGGCTAAAAGAAGGAATTAAATATCATGTAAATTCTGAGAACCTGTTTATAACAACAAAAGCTATTGAACCTACTGTCAACAAGATAAATTTCTTACAAAGACAGTGACAAACAACCGAAAGATGGATTAAACTATATCACATGAAATAGATGTGCATATATAATGATTATAAACCAAGAAAATTATTAAGTACTAATGCTCAATGACAGTGTAAAAAGAAAGATACAGAGCAAATTACCCGGCATTCAAACTTGTGCCTGCAAAGGCGAGCTATATTGCATTTCTTTGAGCATTTGGGTGGTTTCTGATTCTTTTCAGTCCCACAAGGAACCTGTAATAGGGTTATAAATACTAATCTTGGAAATAAACTTAGTAACAATGGTAAAACTATTTAACACACAAGCAATTTACAGACGTTGAGCTAGGAGACACTTTTCTTTCCTTTTCTTTTTTCTTAAAATGAGTAGCTTATAGTGTATGATCAATAAACAAATTTTAGCAAAGGCGCACATAGTCATAGGAAATGAAAAGGAAGTACTTATGCTACATGGTGATTATCTTTTAAAAAAATCCTGTCTAATGAAGCATACAGCACAAAACATAACTCATAACGGGAAATGAACAACAGAATTAAGAGTCTACCGAATTCCACCTCAAAAAATGTTTTCCCACAAGCGCATGAAATGATCTTCATCAGAGGACAAGGTGAACAGGCACCTCTGCCAAACAACAAGAAAGAAGAAAGACGTTACCACAAAAACCAAAGACACTTGGACATTAAGAAGCATCCATTTTTTTAATTAAGAAACATTCAAAAGCAAACCCAACTGTCTGGAAGAAAAATACCCTTCGTATTTGGAGATCTATCATGCACGGCACATTCGACATTTTGGCACGTGTGTTGCAAGCATATGGTTTGAAATGGGAACATATACAACGTAAGCAAAGGTGTATCTTTGATTCGGAGTTCAGAAAATACCTGTGGCATGGAGAATGGCATTTATGGTTGCCACATCTGAGCTTCCTATCACAAATCTATAAACGGATATATCTCTCTTTTAGTGTTTGATAGGCATCTAATATCATGGCAAAAAGAGGGGGAAAAAAAAGATGTACCTCTGAGCAGGGAGGACAATCCCCAGCACAGCAACGTCGTTTACAAGCATGGCGGCCACAGTTACGCAAACGCTGACATTTTCTTTCACATGTCAATTCTTGGTAGCACGGCACCTGATGCAGTGCATCACATGAACAGGAAAACTTAAGAATTTGCATCCTATTAATCAATAGCAAAGAAGTATATACCTAACAAGTTATTCAATATTAGACAAAGAATGATGATGCACAGTTACTACTGATCCAAATTAAAAAGAATGGAAAATGATTACTCACTATTTATTATTACTCTGTTAGGTTGTTTGCATATAAGGTTCAAAACTCAATAACTCAAAGCTCTGAAGCACAGAGGCCTCCAAATATCTAATGTAGGTCAAGTGAGCTAAAAAGAACTGTGTAAATTATCTACAAAGCTTCGGAATTCAATCATTACATCCAATGTAGTGTCTAAATTGACTTTTGCCTTTTAGACAACCAGGCAATTCGTTTATTCAACTTATCTGCTTAGATGGTTTGATACATAGCAAACATTCTGTACAAGATATGTACCTCTTTCTTCAGACACCCACAACGGCAGGACTTTGTGATCACAAGCCGGCAAGTCTCATCACAAGGACCACGATGGCACCGCTCAGGGCACTTGTGTCGCCCACACCCAAGCACCTTCTCGCAAGTTGATCCACATGTGGCAGCCTCTGCATCACACTCCAACCTTGGATAATCTTTCTTCCCACATGGACAAGTGCGCCGACCTCGGAGCGGGCATTCCCCACACTTCCCGCCATGGCACCCTCTCTCACAGCTATGCTTCCTGCAATCCAACATCCCACCACACTCCCTCTTGCACTGGAAAACTCTTTCTGAGCACAACCTCTCCTCCATTGTCTCGCCACACTCACATTTGTGATTCCCCCGCACTACACATGGCGGGCAGGGCCCGTCATGGCAATCCACCGGACACCGGTGGAGTCCACAGCTAAGACGTTTATTACATTTCCCCGCACAAGAATAACGCTGATGTGCACAGCGCCGGGGCTCCCGGAGCGCCCCACAAAAGCACCGTGCATTAGGGACAACGGCCGGGCATGGTGGGCATGGCCCTGGGTGGCACAGCAGGAGGCAGGCGTGCTCACAGCCAGAGTCGGGATTTGCATTGAGGCGGCGACCGCAGACGTCGCCACAAGAGTGGGGGAGGATCCAGGGGTCTGGAGCCGGGTCTACAGTCTTGGAGCAGAAGCAGAGGTAGGAGGTGGGGGTCTGGGATTTGGGGTAGGTGAAGCGGCACTTGGGGCAGCCCCAGGTTGGGCAGGGCGCGGCGGTGGATGACTGATGGGCCCATGACTGGATGCAGGGGAGGTGGAGTATGGCAAAGCAGGAGCGGCAGGACCAGACTGGGTCCGAGGGGCGGATAGGGTCGAAGCAGATCATGCACGGCTGCGATCGGCGGCGAGCGGCGGAGGAGAGGAAAATGCCGACCTTCGAGAGGTCGGCCCCGTCGCCGGCGACGGAGAGGTAGGAGGAGACGACGGAGGCGGTCGCCGAGTCGCAGGCGGTGAGATCGGCCTCGTCCGCGGAGGAGGAGGAGTAGGAAGAGGGGTCGGAGTCGGAGACGGCGCTAGGGTTTGCCGCCGTGGGCGCAGGCGCCGGTGCCGGACGTGCGGCGCCTACGGCGGCGGTGACAATGCGATTCGGCTTTCGGGAAGAGGTTCCGGCAGCGGCGGCGGCGTAGGAGGACGGCATGGCCGGCGGCGCTGTGGTCGCCGGAGACGTCGGTGGTGGTGCGCGCGAGATATGTGAGGGTGCCTTTTGCAGGTAGATACACGAGATTTCTCGGATTTATAAACTGGGCCGGATATTTCGTGCTCTGTTGGGACTATTGGCCTTTGGGCTCGCCAGGTTACCGGTGAAGACGTCTAAATGGGTTATGTCTATTAGTTCGGTTTGAGATATGGTATTGTAGGTATGATTCGAGTTGAGACGGATCGGATCGGTATGGTACGAGGTTAAAGGGTCGTGTTTCGGCTGAGCGCGTGGCACGACGGGTCGGCACGGCACGACCCGGCTGAGTCGGGCCGGTACGGGCACGGCCCAGCCCAGGTCGGCACGTAAATGTCTGGTTATTTTCTATTATATATATATATATATATATTTAATTTTGTAGCTATTTTTTTATTTTTTATCTATTTCGTCACGTCGGGCCATCGGATCGAAATCGTGTCTGGATCGGCCCGGTACGGTCACCGACGAACCGTGCCGTAAGCTGAGGGGAGACACGTGGGCCGGTACGGCACGACCCGTTACAGTAGATGGGCCGTTCGGGCCGTGCCGAACCGGGTCCATGCCGGGCCGGTCTAAATGGCTCATTTGACCATATTTAGTTACCGGTTTGCTAAACTTTGAGTTTTTTTTTTTTACATTTTCTAACTTAAAAAATTAAATGTAAAAAAAAAAACTCGCTAAACTTTAGCCACCTACAGCTGATCTACAGCCCAAAAATGTTTGCTGTGATTCGCAGTTGGATTTCAATGCGCTCTGGGCCGAGGTAAGATGAACTTTTTTATTTTTTATATATTTAAAATAAAAAAATTGCAAATACACGGGTCCATTTTGAAAATTACAAATCTACACTACTATCGTACTTCCAACGGGTGACGGGATTAAAAATAAAAAAAATATTACATACCAATACTCTCAAAATTCAAAATACTATCGAAATAGTCATGAAAAATTCTAAAAAAATTATGTAGTGTGGAAGATATTATTATCTAGCTAAAAAAATCAACTCAAACAATTATTTGTGCAATAAGAAACAAAAAATATCCTGAAATTTAACTTTTTGTTTCTAATTGCATAAATCATATTTTTACCTAATTTTTTTAAGCTAAATGATACCATCCTATACGCTATATAATGTTTTTAGAATTTTTTATGACTATTTCAATAGTTTTTTGAATTTTGAGAGTATTGAAACGTAATATTATATTTTTAAACCTGTGTCCTGTTGGAAGGTCAACATGTGGTCTGTCACTCTTCCAACAGGTGATAGGAGTCTAATTTTATATTTTTTTCAAATCAGGTGCATATATTTACAAATTTTTATTTAAAAATACAAAATAACAATTTCTAGGTAGTCTTATCTATTTCCCTGTTGTTTTGTTTGTGACTTTGCGGAACTTTGTTTTCAAAAAAATTCATTGCAATTTACACGATTTTTACACTGAGTACTCCCGAACCAAATATGAAATTAGACTTGTAAGTTGTGACGTCTTGTACAGTGGCAGCGGTGTTGGTCGATTTAGCCGCCACATAATGTGATGGTAGAAGTTGTTTGGATATTGGAATAGACACTAGCAGGGGAAAACCCGTTTGGGAAGAAAAATGTTGTTGAAACACTTTGAGGTATTTCCTGTGAAATTTTCGCACAATCAGTTTCAAAGTTGCCTTGAATTTTGGAATGAATATGCCTGATTATTTTCACTTCTAGGACAACTATGAAGAAACTCTGTTGAAACAAAACACTAGTACATACCTTAGTTCAACTAAGGTAACAGGGTCAGTTTAACTATATTTATCGCATCTAAGTTTAGTTAAATATTGTTTATCATAAATAATGTGACTAGCAAATTATTAGTTATATGTATGATAAATTTAATAAAAAAAACTGAGTGCATATCGTATGAGTTAAAAGGCTAACAAAATATGTTTTGCTACAATTATAAAGTCAATCAAATAATTACTTAAAAATCTATAACACAACTAAATTTAGCCGTAGCAATATGAAGCTTAAACCAAATACGCCTAAAGTAAGGGTCTGTTTGGCAGATTCCCGGTTGGAATCAAGTGTAGCTCTATTAAATAACAACTTTTAGCTTTTAATTTTCTGAGTGGAATCCGTGGGAGTGATTATCTAAAATGAACTAGAAACTGAGAGCTTAAAAAAAAATAGCTTCTCCTGATTCACTTCACACACAGAATCAATTTCTCCATATATTTTATTTTAAAAAATCACTAGAGAATCACTTTCAACTACAAAATCATTTTTTTCAAATAACCACTCCTAAAAAAAATTAAATAAAAAAAACTGTACCAAACATACCTTAAGTCTCAATGCTTCCTTGCACGGAATCAACAATTCGAGGAATGATTCGATAGGACAAAACGACACGAGCACAGTGTCTCGCGTACGAAGCTACTCCGAGGACAGACAAATGGTTCGACCTTATCACAGGTGCACACCACACGCGCGAAGAGAAAACAAATGGTTCGACCTTATCGCGTCGACAGCTCGTGTTGACAAAAACCTGCAACCTTAGAGCTAGACGACGAGCCCGTCGTCACGAGTAAACCGCGCGCGCGGTCATGCCGCGCCGCTTGGAAGAACGAACCACACGACACGAGCAAAAAGCGAAGCACGTACGCGCGTCACTCTGGCGGCGGCGGCGGCGGGAAGCCGGCGTTATTGTGGGGCGTATGGTGTGTGCTTGTGCCTGTGCGTATCTGCAGGTTTGGTGTTCGATGAAATGTCCGCAAGAGATGCCATTGCCGGCCAGGTAGCTAACATGATCCTTCCGGTCTTATGAATCTATCTTTTCTTGCTTCATAGTCCTACTGTGCAAATGCCAACGGAACATCTTGTGATTGCGTACACTGAAGAGAATCTTGATCCTACTGGTTACATTGATACCAAAGTATTGATAGCAAATAATGGATAGAGGCGTCTGGTTGGAAACAACGGGTTTGTTTTGCTGCAAAGTTCATAAATGCGTATTCGGATCATTTCATATGCGGACGCCAACATTTTTCTGCAACTTTAAATGAACACATTTGCATTTCTAGGCTGAATAAAGTAGTTTAAATAAGTGATTTGATGTCCGTGCATAGGGTGTGTTTAGAGCAGAGTGGTAGCTCATGAGCGGTCAACAAAAAACAGTCAACATGATAATGTCACAATCTTGCACCGATAATGCCAACTCACCCCATTTGCAACTTGTAAATGACAATTAAACTCGAGGGCCCCGGCTATGGTGATATAATTTGGACAACCTGCCTTCCTTTGGTTTCCAAATGAACTACAAAACTAGGATTTGTTTTACTATCTCAGTCGGAGTATGATACCTAAAAATATGCTTAGAGTGTGACATGTAAAACATCATTTTTTAATGTCAAGATGCTAAATTTCAACACTCAACAGCTATAGGTATTGTTAATTTATTCGGAAATAATTAATATAATTATGTTCTTTGGTATATAGAAAGAGAGAATCTACGATTTACCATCGAATAACTACTGATTCTACAATCCGCCATCGAATAACTTCTGTTTACTTCTATACCATCGAATAAATGTTTCAGTTCCTTATATGCCATCGGCTTCCGATACTACCCTCCGTTACTGTTCATGAACAGTATGAACAGTACCCGAGAATAAAAAAAGTCACAAAAAATATGTCGATTTTTGTGCACGCTTTATAATTCATAATCAACCCGTTTTAACTGTATTCACCTAAAAATACTGTATAGAATTCAAATTAAAATTTCTCAAAATGAGCTACTTTTGTAATACTGTGCATTACAAAGAACTAATTTTTTCATCGCGGGAGATAATTTTAGAAATTATTACATCATATTAGAGGAATATTAGTAAATTTTCTCAGATTTTTTGTAAATTTTTATGAGGCTTAAAAATTGCAAGAAGTTACAAAAGTAGTACATTTTGAAGAATTTTAGTTTGAATTCTATACAGTATTTTTAGGTGAATACAGTTAAAACGGGTTGATTATGAATTATAAAGCGTGCACAAAAATCGACATATTTTTTGTGATTTTTTTATTCTCGGGGTACTGTTCATACTGTTCATGAACAGTAACGGAGGGTAGTATCGGAAGCCGATGGCATATAAGGAACTGAAACATTTATTCGATGGTATAGAAGTAAACAGAAGTTATTCGATGGCGGATTGTAGAATCAGTAGTTATTCGATGGCAAATCGTAGATTCTCTCATATAGAAAAGGACTGAAACTTAAAGAATTCTAAACATGCCATGTCTGGTCCAGATTTGTATTTGGTGTAAGTTGATCAGTTGACTTCTGCAATGGCTCCATGTCATCTATAGCATTGAGATCAGGGAGCATTCTTTTTATAAGGAATTCTTGCGAGGAATCACCACCTTCACAAGATGGTGATGATCACAGATGCAGTGATAACCAGGTACACTAATAAGTTGGCTGATTTAGTTGAAGACAGGGTGATGAGAGCCCTTGGTGTAGTAGAAGATCTTAAAATGCTCAGAATCCGGCTGGACTATATGAAGAGTGTTCTTGTTGATGCTGAGGTGAAGAGGATCCATGATAGTGCCATCAACTCCTGGCTGAACCAGCTGAAAGATGTCATGTATGATGCTGATGATCTCATTGATCTCTGTTCCATCAAGAGCCAGAGATCGTCCCTTGGTCAGTCATCTTCCATGCTGAATCAACTGGTATGCCACAAAGTCCCACTCTTGTCTTGGCTTGGTGACTTTCAATTCAACTGTAAGATTGGTTATAAAATTAAGAACATCAACGAAAGACTCGAGAGGATTTTGATGGACAGAATTATGCTTAGTCTGGATAGAATTGTCCCTGAGCATACTAGTGTATCTAGTGTCAACATTCGTCAGACCGATGCTTTGCCAGATGATGTCGTTGGGGCAGATATTGTAAATAGTACAAATGAGATGGTTGAAAAACTGACTGTTTACAGAGACTCTAATTCAAAATTTAGTGTTTTCGGTATCGAAGGAATGCCAGGAATTGGTAAAACAACCTTAGCTAAGAAGATATATAATGATCCAAGGATAGAGAAGGGATTTCAGCTCAGGATTTGGTTATGCGTGACTGAAATTTTTGATGAGATCAATTTGCTGAAGCAGATAATCCGGGCAGCTGGAGGAAATACAGGGCAGCAAAGCACCAAAGCAGAACTTGTGTGCTATCTTGTCCATTGCATATCTGGGAGGTCTGTATTTCTAGTACTTGATGATGTTTGGAGGGCAGAAGTCTGGACTGATCTGCTATGCAGGCCTTTTGAACATCAGCTTGAACTCAGTCGGATTCTAATAACTACAAGACACAGCACAGTATTACAAGAAACAAGAGCAGTACACATCCACCGTGTGCAAACGATGAACGAGGAAACTGGCCTAGAGTTGTTACTGAAAAATATTTTCAGAATGCAGGAAATGGAAAGGGTGGAAAGATTTACAGATATTGGAAGACAAATCATCTTGAAATGCGATGGCCTTCCTCTTGCCATCAAGGTAATTGCTGGTGTATTGTCATCTAAGAGTACTATAGCTGAATGGGAGGGGATACGTGATTGTGAATGGTCTTTGGATGGGCTTCCAGATCGAGTAGAAGGGCTGCTATATTTGAGCTATAGGGATCTGCCCTCTGAACTTAAGCAGTGCTATCTTTTCTGCTCGATACTCCCTGCAAGCTCCGAAATTCATAGGCAGGGCATCTCGTACTGGTGGGATGCTGAAGGCTTGGTGAGCCGAAAGGGTGGCCTGTCGATGCAAGATGCCACTGAAGGCTGTTATGATGAGCTTGTTAGAAGGAACCTCCTGCAGCTACATCCGAGATATCTTGACAAAAGCAGATCAACAATGCATGACCTTCTCAGGTCACTTTCCCAGCATCTATCAAAGGATGATTCTATGTTCATTGACTCGCGCAAGATTACAGATTCTATGCCACGGGTTCGCCGCTTGGGGATTGCTAACGTTGGGGAGAGACTGCCAGCCGAACTGAAAAATATTGCCTGTTTGCGTACACTAGCACTGTTTAACAGTCCAAAATTTTCTACCATGGATGGCGACTTTTTCAGAAGGCTCAAGCATCTTCGTATTCTCTTTCTAAGTGCAACAAGCATCAGGACTATCCCTAAATCCGTGAAGAAGTTGGTTCACCTAAGGGTTCTGGATCTCAGCTTCACAAAAATCCGGGAGCTCCCCAAGTCAATAGGGCATCTTCTAAACCTTCAGTATCTTTCGTTGCTAGGTTGCAGTCAGCTCTATGTGCTGCCGAATAGTCTTGCAAAACTATCCAACCTGAGGTTTCTTCGTCTCAATGAGACTAAACTCACTTCCATGCCACGGGGAATTGGGAGATTGCAGCATCTAGATGAGCTCATTGGAGTTTTTGAGAGTCCCAGTGGATTCAGGCTGGACGAGTTGCAGAGCCTCTCACATCTTAGGCGTCTCAGGATTGATAAGCTTGAAAGAGTGGAAGCAGCAGGTGTAGTTCTGAAGGACAAGACAAAGCTGAAAGAACTGTCACTTGGCTGCACCATAGACAGGAGCAGAACCGAAGCACTTCATGGGACAAATGAAGGCCAGGGAAATATGACGACAGTTTATGAAAATCTTGTGCCACCACCAAATCTAAGTCATTTTTTCATTCATGGCTTCCTGGGCACCAAGTTTCCAAAATGGTTAGTTTCACTATCACCGGATATTTTCATAAACTTGGGCCATATGCACCTGAACGATTGCATCTCGTGCCCACAAGTTCCACCAGCTGGTCATCTACCTGAACTGCTAGTGTTGAGGATTAAAGGTGCAGATGCAGTGGTTAAATTGGATACACAACTTTTTGGCCAAGGCATGAGGGACGGAGAACAAATTATCTTCTTCCCTAAACTTGAATTATGTCAAATCTTTGATATGTACAACTTAATGTTCTGGTCTCTGAATACACAGGAGCTGTGCAGCAAGATGCTAGTGAACCCTCAGCAGGTCATCCTTATGCCACATCTCAATCGCCTAATGCTCATCAACTGCCCCAAGCTAGGATCTCTCCCAGATGGTCTGTCAAAAATAACCAGCTTACAAAGGATTCAAATCGAAGGCGCAGACAGCCTGGAAGAGATCGCGAATCTGCCTGCAGTGGTCTGGCTCAAGGTCAGGAACAACGAGAGTTTGAAAAGGGTCTCTAATCTGAGGAGTTTAGAGCGACTGCTTGCCCAAGATTGTCCTGCACTAGGACTTGTACAGCTACCACATTCACTGCAGAAAGTTTACTTGGTTGACTGTCCTATGGAGCAAGACATCAGGGCATGTTTACCACAACATTCAGGGATACTGGTCCATGTTGCAACAACTGGTGGAGATGACAGAGACATGTTTACAAATGAATCGATATACAACTGAAGAGGTGGGCAGTCGAAATCTGTTCCTTGTTGCAGTAATGCACCTGCAGGGACTTTGATTCTTTGAGAAGCTGAAAGCTCGTCATAACCTTCTTGTTGGGTTGATCTGCATTTGTCGAATTCTAAGTTAATGTATTATTTCTTACACTACTACTGGCTGTAAAACTATTTTTCCCCTTCTGTAAGAGATTGTAAAACTAGTTATTTTAATTGGAGATATGGAGATGTAGGTATCTTGTTGTGCTAAAAAAATATTATCATCTTTCCTGTGTTGATTCAATGAATATCCTGCAATCGGGCCCGTGAAATTTTCTTTTTTTCCTGAGAGGTGTCTGGTAAACTTTATGGCTTCATGCTTGTAATATAGTAGCACAATTTACTCCGGTACTGAAATATACACAACTCTTATTTATTTAGTAGCATTACATAAAAATGGGACTCCAATTACATAACATGCTCCTAGCAATTGCAATGGTAGCGAAGAACAAATCATCCAAAAATGGCCAAAGGAATAACGAAAAGACCAACAACACCTTCGAAAAGTAGACAAAAAGATGGAATAGCGGACTACGGGAGACCTCACACTCTCATCGCCGTCACTACAGCCCCCACCAGACTCCGGCCAACGCAAGAACCGCCGCGAGGCCACCCCCCGTCACCCTCGCCGCCGCAAGAGACGCAGTCGCGTCCGGGGACGCGTCGGTGTCGGGCGCGTCCGCGACGGACGCCGGGGTCTTGCCCTTCTTCTTGGCCGACGCGAGCGGCGCGGGTGCGGGCGCGGGCGTCGTCCCGAAGAGCGCCGCCGGCAGCAGCACCTTGTTCACCTGGTAGACGACGAGGTTGTCGCCGGAGTAGAGCGAGTTGTCGACGGTGGCGTTGACGACCCCCGTGGAGATGTTCACCTGCTGGCCCTCGGACGTCACGTTCAGCGGGTACTGCCCCGGCGAGTTGTTGCCGGCCTGCGTCCGGAGCGGGTTGCTGACGGTGTCGAACTGCGACATGGGGATGAGCGTGGAGAGGACGTGGAACTGGACGAGCGCGTTCTTCTCCTGGTCGGAGAGCGAGTTGAGCGTGCCGGAGGGGAGCGAGGTGAAGGCGTTGTCCGTGGGCGCGAACACCGTCAGGCCGTTGCCGGAGCTGTTGAGCTGGTTGTCGATCTGCGTCGCCACGCCCGTCGACCGCAGCAGCCGGATGAACGTGTTGAACTGCCCGGCCTTGGCCAGCACGCCCGTGATGTTGGTCGTCCCGGCCGCGGGCGCTGGCGCCGCAGGAGTCGGCGTCGGCGTTGCCGGCGCTGCCGGCGCCGCCGTCGGGCCCTGCGCCGACGCCGTGATGGCCACGGAAAGCACAACGAGCACGAGCACAAGTCTCTGCATGGCCTGCATGGTGATGATGATCGCTACTGCTTGTGACTGGCTTTGTGCATGCAACGCAACGAAATGCAGTCCAATGCAAGTGTGCAACTCAGTGTGACAGTGTTGAGGGAGGCTTGTGATCCTGCCACTTATAACAAGGATGGTTGGGAGAGGAGTGAGCTGTAAGAGAGGTGGTGGGGGTAAGTCATACAGTTACAGGGCACCAAACACTGAGGTGAGCTGCCAAGGTGGAAGGAACAGGCCAACAGCCTGGTTGCTTCAAGCAGCAGCGAGTGCATGCGGAGGGGCCGCCAATTTCCTCCCCATTCCTCTCCTTTTTGACAACCAAGGTGGTGATGATGGTGATCTGTATATTGTCTGCAACGGTCACTGATAGGCTGTGGTTTCGGTAAGACTAACTATTTGAAAAGATTTCGAGATTTAACGGGAACATGCAACCGGACAAATGTTTGGGTCTTAGCCTGGTGAAGCGTAGATAATTCATTAGCCAACTCGAAACGACAGGGTACTTTTACAGTTCTGAAAAATGAATGAAGTGCTTGCTAGTTGGGCTGTACCGATGCAGGAAGCCAGGAACCAGTACAATGGTGTGTGGGGTTGTCACGCTTAGCTTTGGAGAAGGAACTATATGGTTTCCAGAAATTGTGCACTAGAGCTTTAGCAAATTTGCTGTTACATCTCTGTTTGGATAAAGAGGATTCAGATCCAAATATTAATGGCTTAATTTAAATTTTAAACAACTTTGATAAAATTCCTAGATCAATCCTCCTCATCGACCCAGGGAGAAAGTGCAGATCAGGATCTACCAATGTTCCTCACCACATAGACACACCGTCCGGTGGCACCACCAAATCAACATGAAAGATCAGATCGATCACTAGGGAATATTTCAACGAACAAAGTAAATGAAGCATCTGGTGCATTTCTTTGTGAATGAATAGCTGGTGCATCTAACGATGATTCTGGAGAGTAGGAATGGTCCTTCGATTCTTTCAGCTTGACAACAAATATGAACAACTACGATTGAGATGCAGCATTCACGGTATGCCTTAGCCTGCTACGATGCGAACATCTGATCCAACCATCCCCATCAGCCGGTGGTGCATCCATGTACATGCACATAACCACATATCATGTCAACAAGTAGAATTGTTGGTCCAAAATGCCAATGACCACGAGATTGCAGTTTAAACATCTTAAAACCAAGGTTAACAGAAACAGAGCTCCCCCCCTAAGCAACTTCACCATCAAGTGTAGCTTGAGATCTCAAACATCTGGAAGAGGTGGGCTGGCAGAGTAATACCTCTTAACCACTTCAAAATATCGACAGCTCGAGGGTCACGACATGAACATGTAAACCACCTATAGAATAATTGCTTTCACAATTGACTTGTTAGAGTACAACAAAAGAATTTCAGCTACCGCAACGGACAAAATAATTAACCTTAGAGCATTTATTTACATGACTAAGAGCAAAGGAATAGAATGGTACGATTTGATCCAAGTCTAAAATAAATGGAGGAACACAATTACTGTTCCCGATATGAACATGTAAACCACTTAAAGAATAATTGTTTTCACAATTGACTTGTAACAGTACAACAAAATAATTTCAGCTACCGCAACGGACAAAATAATTAACCTTAGAGCATTTATTTACATGACTAAGAGCAAAGGAATAGAATGGTATGATTTGATCTAAGCCTAAAATAAATGGAGGAACACAATTAATGTTCCCTCTAGTGTCCTAAGCCGCAGTTGCTTTGCACACGGGGCATGAATTCTTCTTCTGCAACCACTTCTTGATGCAGTCGGCATGGAAGTCATGATTGCATTTCAGTACTCCTAGCAAATCCTTATCTTTGTATTCCTCCTGCCAGATCCATCCACCATCGGTCAGAATAGGGCAAATATTTGAGCCATGGTAGTAAATTGTTAAACATTGAATTGGCAATTTAACAGAAAGCAATTGAAGAATAGTACCAGGCAAATTACACAGCTACCATCATCTTGATCGTTTTGCGCTTGATCAGGACTGCAACAGACTACTTCTTTCACACAGCCTGAAATTTTTTCGTCGGCCAAGCCTGTGTTGACATTACCGATAAAATCTCCCAATGCCAACAGGTCCTGTGGATAACAAAAGGGGAAGTTACAAAAAAAGGAGCATTGAATTTCTGGAGCAGGAAGCATAAGGCAGCTCTTTCTACCTCATAACTCATGCTGTCAATGTCTAGTCTCATGTCCCTGTGGGGGTCAGCTGCTATCCTTGGTTCATGAAAAACTAACTGGTCCATCATCATAAACCGCTGCCCACATGACAGCAAGATCAGTTTCAAATTCAAATATATAGCAGTACTAACTTAATTTCGTGAAAATATGAAAGAAGGCCCATCTACCTCTGCCTCAATCATCAGAGGATGAAAACCATAGTAAGAGCTCCTCGCCCTTCTGTTCCTTCCACTGTTAGCATGCCCAACCGATACATGCCTTGCATGCCTAGAGGATCCAACAGCTATGGTAGGAGATGGCTGATTCATCCGCACAGAAGTTGAGGTATCAGCAGCGGAAGCAGGTGGATAGCTCCGAATGACTGCCTCGTGGGGAACTGCTCTAGAGCTGGAGGAAGCTGCAGAAGCTGGATGCATATGGGTTGGAACAGTGTCACTATGAACAGCTCTAGGAGCATAGGCACCGTTGCTAAATGTCGCACTGCCATATGAACCATGGATAGTTGGGACAGCAGCAACACCAGAATTGCTGCTTTGCATATCAAGATAGTAAAGCCTATCCATCAAAGCCCTGCTAGTGATTCCAGGGGCACCTGCATGGATCAAGACACGTGTGATGTTAGTATAAGTGCTAATAAACATAAACTAAAACAAACAAAAACCGCATATACTATCATACTGAACTGAAGGGACTCAATTTAATCCAGATTTTTCAGGTATTTCGAAACTAAGCAGCCATAAATAGTATGTTTTAAATCAAGTCATGAGAGCCACCGCCTACCAAAATAAAGATGAATTGTGTTTGGTTCAGCCATCCTATACTACAAACCAAAGAATTTACGATGTCAATTAACATGAAATTAACAGAGAAGTACAATAGACAAAAAATAAAAAACACATCTAGGACATCTAACTAAAGTATGAACTACTAACCTGAAGGTATAGGTCTTGTTGGCATAGAAATAGGTGAATGGTTCCTTTCAACTGATGTACTTAGGGAAGCACTTGCAGTTGAATGGAAGGACAACGGATGAGTGTTGTTTGATGTGTAAGTTGAAGTTGATCTAGGTTCCAAGGAAATATTACGATTGTGGCGTGCTCTGACATTCCTCTGTGACCCTTCTTGACTAGCTACGCGCTGGCCATTCCAATTGCTATGGCCAATGCTTAAAGGCATTTGAGCATGCATAGGCTCAGTGACTGAAGAAGGATCTGGATGCATATAATTAGATAACTGAGTATTGGAAGAGCTTCCAACATAATGATCACCAGCACTGGTCCCATCGACAGGATGAATAATGGGATGTTTTCGTTTCATTGTGGCACTTCTGTTGTCCAGATGAATAATAGGAGCAGAGCCTTCCTCAGATCTATGTGGATAACTTACAGCAGGTTCTGGTTTAGCATCATAGGGTAAATGACTGCTAGAACTTCCAGCAGAATAAGGAACAAAGGGAACGTGTGAGATCCCTGCCCCAACTCTATGACCATATTGCACAGCATGACTTGAAGATGAAAAGTCATCTGATCTGATTGACAGACTTCCATGGCCAGAAGGACCAATTCTAAAGGGTGCATCACTTCCAGGATGCATAAGTAGCTTCTGACCTGAGATCAAAATAAATAAGAATGTTACGTTATCATAATTCTGATAAATGTACAGAATAATAAAGTATTGAATTAAGTCTAGCAACCTAAAGGCAGGATTTCATTTTGTGCTCCATTCATGGATTGAATATGCTCCATCTCTGGCAGATGCAGATGGTTGTGATGGTTTCTAGCCATGAAACGAACAATCAAATGAACCTGGTTGCCCTTAACCTGGAAATGATAAATGGAATCAATATTGACAATCCAGCATTATATAGCATTTGAGACCCAAATGGAACAATACATTCACATGAAGCTCATCAGAGATGTTACTCAGATGCTGATATATGTGAGTGTCAGATATCACAACATAAGCATTGAAATCATACAAATGCATTCCATATTTGAATGTTTGATTGCCAGTACATAAACCATGAATTACACAAAAAAAAAGAACATTTTGGAATGGGTTGGGTAATAATGACAGACAGCAAGGTAATACAACACAAAAGGACAAAATTTCCGTCTTCACCTAAAACTACAAAGGTGAATGCAGTCCAAATGAGGCCACTGGTAACTGGTAAGTAGTGTATGCATTCCAAATGAGACAACAGGTAACTAGTAAGTAGTGCATGCAATCCAAATGAGACCACTGATAAGTACTGTATTCAATCCAAATGATAATTTATTTACTCGACAGGTACGTGCGCTATAAGGTTGTATACTGAATTGGCAATCAAAAGTATAGACTATAGAATAATGATCTTACATTTTGTCTTTTATCATTCAGAGATAGAATCGTAGTTATACATTTGATCTGATGAAAATCAGCTACATGGCAGCACAAGGGCGCAAAATGCTCCATGATAATGGCAAGTATAAGCTCAAAAGATCTAAGCGGGTTGATAAACTCAGAAAATAATAGCTATTTTGATGTCTTTTTTTTTCCAGATACAGATCTACTTCGAACTTTTAACATAGGCTGGAAAACATGTTTATTGAAGACACTTCACAGTATTCATTTTCTCCCAATTCAAAACGTGTAATACTAGTACAATATTGCAGACTTACAGCACTTACTCTACAAGAATTATAAACCATTTTAAGTGCCAGAAAGATCAAAGGGGAGCTCAGAATAATATCAAGCTAAATTACCGATCTTCAATGGAAAAAGGGGGGAAATGGTAAATATTTGTATTGTTGATAAATAAGTAGCCAAATATCAAATGGATTTACAACCAACATTGTATAGCATATCATTCCTTCCAGGACTACAGTTTTTTTATACATTACTAGTATATATATAAAGTTGAAAGGTAAGTTCTATAGGACGGCTATTCGATCTATGATGTTGTATGGTACTAAATGTTACGATGGATTTATGGCCATACAAGAAAGGATTGGACTCGAAATAATGATATACGTGACAGGGTAGGGTAGCACCAATTGAAGAAAAACTTATTCAACATCAGTTGAGATGGTTTGAGCATATCCAACGGAGACCTCCAAAGTCACATGTGCTTAGCGGGATACTGAGCCGCGCTGATAATGTGAAGAGAACCGGGGATCCACTAAACCTAACATAGGAGGAGTCTGTAAAGAGAGACTTGAAGGAATGGAATATCCTAAAGAACTATCCGCGGATAGAAGCACGTGAAAGTTATCAATTAACATGCTAGAACCATAACTTATGTATCAGTCTCCTTATACCGTTATTACTTTTATTTTGTTATTATTACTAGTACATTTATTATCACTATTGTTTTCACATCATATTTTTAGTTGAACCTTGTGGATTTCATCTTTAGCCTACCCTAACTTGCTTGGGACAAAGGCTGCTGCAGCTGTTGTTGTAGTAGTATATATATAAAACAAAACTAATTTTTTTAATACTTTACATGGTAGGAAATAGAATATACAAGAAAAAGGGAACCAGAAAAAAAGCATGGATTATATTTCAGCTTCACAAGGTCTGCAGAAACTCATGCAGGCGGTTGAAAACTGCAAGTCGGAAATGGAAGAAGAAACAGTCCAAGCAACAAATGCCAGAAGTGTGCATTTCTAAGATCCTTCTGTGGATGTGTTTCTTCCCTTCCTCTGTTGGTTGGTAAGTCCATCCCATTTCAATAGCAAAAACATCTGATTCAGATTTCTTACAAACAATCATCAGGAAATGACATCCTCAGCGTGCAAGTTTGACAAAATGCAGTCTTCACTTTGCTGAAGTTCTATATAACTGGGATCCTTTTCCCGCAAAGCTGGAGTCTGGAACAACCTTAGATTATACCACTGTGGTCACAAGATGTTAGTGTCTGACGTTCCTTCTAATAATCAATTTAATCACGAAAAAACTAGGGAAGGAGACAATGTTAGTGATCAACACTTTTGATTGATCTGGATTCCTGCAACTTAACAACAGCCAACAAATCATACTAACATATCATCAATAGCATATTTCTTCCAGGAAATTCACAACGTAAATCACCTATATAAGTATATAGGTCAGATTATGGTGATAAGTATTCAAGGTATTGATGATACTGAAGAGGGCAAAGCAAAATCAGCCCATCACATAGCCAACTGAATAAATGACTCCACCAAACAACATAGATCAACCAACAATGGCATCAGGTGCATGATTATTCATTCAGATGTCTAGTGTAGAAGTATCACAGATACTGCATTCTCTTAGAGAGGATAACACAACTCCTATGATGTTCTCCTCCAAAGGCAAGCACAATGGGTCTTCAAAAGATAGACAGCATCGAAATAGATATCGGAGAATTCTTCCATGTCATATTGGAGTAGTTAGCGCCAGGGAGAGGTGTAAATAAATCAAAGAACCCATTTTATCAATCTGTTTGGTGTTGGTACCTTCTCGATCAATTGAAATCAAGATGTCAAAACAGAAGCTGCATATCTAAGTATCACATTCCCAAGGATCTAAAAATCCAACCTTAGTAAATATCATGTCACTGATTTCAATACCGTATATTATTGGCCTAAATTTCAAATTAAATAGTGGTTTTTCTGTCATTTCTGATAACACAAAAGAACCAAGTAAAAAATGCTACAAAGTATAGGACGAGGAGCTGCTGAGTATGCAGAAGGGGTGAATATGTTTATTTGTGTAGAAAAAATGCACATTTGAAGCTATACCACATATAAAGGAGGCACTTTCCCAAAGTGGAAAGTACATGTTCACTTCTAACAACAAACCTAGGTCGTAGAGTATTAAGTTCGTTTCATTTTGTTGATTTGACTTATGGATGGTCATATGAAAGGCATATCTATCTACAATTGTAGTCAAAATCCAATCCATACATCATTTATGTTGAAGATTCTACGGAAATACCCTGCCATGTCTCAAAATTTCTAGATGCTTCAACAATCATGCGTTGCATTCTCCGAAATGTGACACCAAATCGTCTCCTTCTTGGTACTTCACACGCTAACCTGAACAAGTCGATCGACACCTACAAAGCGCTATACGGAGGCAAGAACAACAACCATCCTCTACACCTAGATATGGATTCTCCGCAAAAACAAAAGGGAAAAAAACTCATCGGGAAAGAAATCCACCGATCGTATCATACCAGGGGTCAATCACATCAAAGCTAGACTAAAAAAACCACAATCATCCGAAACAAACACTAAATCGAAGGGCCGTACCTCGCGGCGCGGCCGATCCGGGTCCCAAATCGGCGCGATTCACCGCAGAACCGCTCGATTCCGGTGGAAATTTTTGGGGGGAGTCCCTGCACGGCAGCTTCGGTGCGGGCGGAGACGCAGCCGCGGCGCTTGCCTTTGCTCTAAACAAACAATTTCTTTGCCCGCGTGGGAGGAAAGGCCTGGAGGCGAAGGGTGGGGGAGGAGGAAAGCAGGCGGGGTATATATAGTGGTCAGGCGGCGGGGCGGGGAACGGGAAGCGTTCTCGCGTGGGGGATGGGCCCCACAGCCCTGTGGCTCTTGGTTCTTGACGACCGGGAGGATAAAAGCTCTTTCCTAGTGCTTTTTTATTCCCTTTGGGCCCACGCGTCAGTGGGACTTTATGGATGCTCCAAGGAAACCACGACGCTGGCAAGGACACGTATGATACGATACGGAGTATGGTATGGTATGTATGTACGTATCGTGGGGGAGTGGGCCCCACAGCCCTGTGGCTCTTGGTTCTTTACGACCGGGAGGATAAAAGCTCTTTCCTAGTGCTTTTTTTATTCCCTTTGGGCCCACGCGACAGTGGGACTTATGGATGCTCCAAGGAAACCACGACGCTGGCAAGGACACGTATGATACGATACGGAGTATGGTATGGTATGTATGTACGTATCGTATCGTATATGGGATGCGATAAGACGTGACGTGAAGTCGTGAACCATGGGCACGTAAAACGTTTGTTTGACTCGACCAGCACGTGCCACGGACTCACGGCACGACGCCAGTGCCTTGTTTTGCTGCAGCTTCGGCCTCGTTTGAGCAGATGGCGATCGCATCTTCTGCGTACCACAATTGGGATATCGTGTGGGGATATTATGCCTTCGTTTTCAGACTTCAAGCTGTGTGAGAACGGGGTAATAAGCGATACGGTACAAGCTTTGGGGTTCCAACCTAACGAGAGGAGAGAGAGCTCTGTTTCCCTTGGGATTGGACCGTTGATGCTTCGCCGCACGGGTGATCTTTACGGGCTGGGACCGGGAACCGATGATGGGTCGACGCGAGGCGCAGTGCGGCAGATAAGCTCTGCTACTGTGCAGGGTAGCTACCCTGAAACAGGGGAAGCCTACGTAGCCGTCCCATGTTCACGTCTCTTCGAGTCGACACACGCGCTGCAGATGGGGTCCACCCACGGCGCTCGTAGGTTATTCGCGGTGTCGCTTCTCCAGATTTTCTTCTGTCCGGCACGGCGTATGCAGAAGGCTTCCTAATCAAAACGTGGGGGAAAAAAAGCTGGGCTCGGGTTGCCAGTGGGGCCCGCGCCGCAGGGAGAGGGGTGCTATGAGCGGCAAGGGGGAAAGGAAACGTGGTCAGCGGCCGGGCGGCACACGCGGCAATAGCACCACGCCGCGTAGCTATCGCGCCAACCAAGCGCATCACGGCCGGCGACGCGACTGTTCACGGCTGGGGCCGACGGGGCCGCCGAGGCGAGGACCACTGGGCATCTCAGTCCGCGCGAGGGTTTTTTTGCTTGTTCGTCATGTGCGTCCATGTCCTCCATCCACCCGTCCGACGTCGAGCGCCAGAGAGGAGGCAACACGTCGTGTTCTTGACGCCGGGCCGGCACGCGTGGGGTGGAGGTGGGCGTGACGGGCCGCGTTGAGGGGTCGCCTCCGGCTGCACGGACACGGCGGCACGGCGCCACCGAATCGACCTCGGCCCGAGCATCCACCACCAATAATAAGCGTGAATCTTATCGTGCTCCTAGATGCTGGTCGCAGGTTGGATGCTTGGATACTTTTTTTTTTTTTTACCCATGCGAATATAAAAAGCAAGGTAATACTTGGAGTATTCACGAGTTTTCAGAGCTGGTATTCTGTGGATAGATTGCGGACTTGAGAAGCCCCGCAAACGCAAATATCGCCGAACCAAGATAACTGAAAATTGCCACTAAAAAATGGATAATAGAAGATTCATACTTGCGGCCCTATTCACCAAGAGAGGTCAGATATATAGTTCCCAAAAGTGGGAGGGAGGGACGCTCAAGCTATCGCCTCTGGTTAGCAGTTTGCATGTCTAATACTATTTTTAATGGATTTTCTTTGTGAATCATATTTCATTCGTAAAGAAATTTTTGTTCTTTTCAGTATTCCAGTGGTTTTTCTTTATGATTCTTTTTACAAAGGAATTTTTAAGATTATTCTTTTCACCTCGGGATTCTCTCGTATTTTCCTTAGCAAATTCTTTTAAAGAGAAACCATTGTAGATGATGAAAAATAAAGGAAATGAAAACGCAGAGGGGAATCAGAAAGGGAATAAAATGAAAAAAAAAATTGGTTAGAGATAGCCTAATACCGCATAAAGCTATTGTCTACTTACACTTAAATAGGATTAGTGATGTGAGGCGTGGGAGGCTGAGGATCACTCACACGTTAGCCTGTGGGGATGGCGTGGACTGAATCATGGATTTAACTTAATTAACTATTAGATAAGTGCTCGTGTGTTGTAAGAAAAATATAAATATTAGATACGATAATATCAAACATAAATTTAATGTATGAAGATGTTATCAAACATAAATTTAATGTATGAAGATGTTGATGCTCCATGAGAGCGATGCTGTAGTTTAATTTTCAGCTAAGATCCGAAAAATGAGGAGATTATATGCTAATTTCCTTCTGAATTTCTTCATTTATTTTTATTAGTAAAATATGCCTCATATCCGTAGCTAGTAACGAGACAATGAGGCTAAAAGACGAGAGTGGATGATAAAAATAGATAAATTATTTAAATTTTAGAGGAGTCTATTAAAATTTTAGTAAAATATATCATATATCCGTAGTCGATAACAAGGTAAGAAAACTGTAGAACGAGAATAGATAGCAAATGTAAGTAAATTATTAGAATTTTAGGAAGTTTTTATTAGATGGTAGAGGTAGAAGAGGAGAAGTAACACGAAAACCAACTTCGTAGAGAAAAAAAAAACTAATTAATTAATTTAATTAAACTAGATTAAATCCACCGATTGCTCCACCCACATCCCTATTAGCTCGAGCATATACATCTAGCCAGATAGCCGAAATATGTTAAGTTATACTCCTATATTTGACCTTTATTCATGCACGCATGGTACACAACAACAAACACATCGAGATTGGTCTCTGGGACCAGGGGTCTACCCTCCTAGCCTACCTCGGGGAAAAAAGAAGGTACACAAAAAGATTCAGCTTACTAGGCCGAACTAGTATCTTTGCGCACTCTTTGATCCTCCTCCAGACTAAAATTTACAGCGCAATTCGTAACACATACTCTCTTACATAACAAGCAGCCAACATTGACTGGCGGTTTCGAGGCACTTTCAAGGAACGTCTTTTGGTCCGCATCAGGTTATACTGCTGGTGTTGCTCTGATTCCAAGCTTCCAACCATCAGAACATGAGGACCTGGTTTATTTGCCTCTCACAGTTGCAGCATGAGAAGAATCGGCACGCACCTGAAACTTCAGCTTCCAACCATCCCGGTGATCTCTCTACCAGTCACCAGGCTCCAGATCTCAGAATGCCTGTAAAGGTTATGACAGTTGCCAAAATAATTAAAAGGACCTACTTAGTGGAAAGGTACAAGGCGTCAGAACAAACAACTGGTCATAAGACCATCTTCAACCATATTCTCTTCATTTCATTCCCTTTCTGATTTTCTTTCCTGTTCTCATTCTCTTTATTTTCTCTCATCTCCAACAGTTTTTCTTCAAACAGAATCTCGAAGAAAAAGTAGAAAGAATTTCGTCCTAAAAAGAATGACCTTAAAAATCCCTTCGTGATGAGAACTATGAAAGAAAACCGTTGGAGCACGGAAGTAAATGAATCTTGTCACGATGAGATTTTTGTCTTCGAAGAGAAACGGTTGGACATAATATAAGGACATCCAATATCAGATCTATCTACCTTTGCTACATGGAAATCAGTCAAAATTCCATTTCCACCAAACAATTCTCGACCAAGTGAAGCCACCTCGCGAGCCATTCTGGAGTTCCAAGCCTAGATGTGACAGCCAGGAATAAAATGTTAAACAACTGATAAATCAAAGTAACATATAGTTAGGAGGACCAGCGCATTTGCTAGCTGAGTCACAAACCTTTCCGAGACTAGCATGGCCTGGGGTCATTTTCCCTGACTCATAAAGGTTACCAAGCATCCTGACAAGTTTTTTTTTTATCTGCTGACAAGTTTTTCTTGGTTCAGCTGAAAAGCTGCTAGAGGAACTCCATACTGCTTCCTTTCTTTCAGATATCTATTTCAAATTAGACGAAAAGTAGAACTGTACCTTGTTTATATCCTTGGTGGTCCTTACCATTGATATGCCAATTGGTTGCCATGACACCATAATAAGTGAAATGGCAAGGACCTATTTGAGTAGTGAAAAGTCTGTGAGAGAACTGGATTACTCCACTGGACACCATAGTTATTTAGCATTCTGAACGATGCTTTGCAATGTGACCCGTACCTTGTTTATATCTTGAAATGAATTAACACCGGGCAATCGGTCTTCCTCAGGGACAAACACTTTATTAAAAACTATATCACCATTCTGAACCATCCTAAGACCAATCTTGTTATCGATCTTTGTAGCTTTCAAACCAGGAGCTCCTTTCCTCACAATAAATCTAGAAGCAATTTAATGGCTTGTGAGAAAACAAGATATCACTTTATTCATGCTCAGTTTGATGCTTCAATGGACAAATTCATCAATGGTCGTTGCATAAAAAAAAGGTGCATCAATGGTCCAAGACAAGATGATTTAACCATTTAGTTGTTTCGTATCTGCACTCCTAGCTAATACCACGAGCACATCCGCAAAGGTACTGTTACCTATCCAGCGTTTTTAACCATCTATGAGCCATCCACCATTTGCCTGTTCCATAATAAGCCAACATTTTAGTTACATGCTACAGATTGCCAATAAAAAATTAAATACTCCAGAAATATCCGAAAACACATCAAGAATATTCAATTAGATTTGCAAAAGTATTGCAATGGAGGTGTTGGTTACGAAGTCATCAAACTAGGGGAAACCTTTGGCCTAGAGAGAGAAAGAGCCGAAGGTGGCAAGACACAACACATATTTATGGGGAGATGAGTAGTTATTTTTTTCTTGTCCCATCAGTTACAGTGTCGGTCTATTTATAGCCATAATTTACAGTATTACCCTTCTAGTTGTCACATTTTCAGCATATTCGGGAGTATTTTGGTACCATTGAGTACATTTGCACATTTACAATTATACCCCAGACCGCTACACGGGCTTCAACGGACACGCGCCTTCGCTCGAGTCCCCATAAAGCTAGCCGCACATGGGCCCTTAAGGCACATTCGACCAGCCTTGACGCTGCATCCCGAGTCACCCTTTGGTCTCCGCCTAAGGTCCCGACAGAGACTTCGCTTGCACTGATACTTAGCACCATAGAACAACCTTCAATCTCCGTTCGAAGGCCCGCTAGATATTTTGCCTGCGCTCCCTGAAACACAAATGTATTATTCGTCATTGAACAGCCCACCAATGGACTTCGTCTCAAAATCCGAAGGGACGCGTAAGATCATTCCCCAACAAGAAGCATGACAAAAAAGTCAAATATGGAACTGCTACAGGTGTTCAGTCATTGCACATTGCAATTTGCACCCCAAGACTGAACCAAGTGATACCATCTGCAAAGGCTTGCAGTGTGTTCCAATTAGATCTGTAGGATTTAGGTTTAATAAGAGAAGTTTATGATCTCATTCTTATGTGCATATGCTTTTTCGAGGAAGATGCTTTTTATCTGATCTATGCATGAAGACAGATTAATGGCCAAATGTCAAAAGGAGTGCTAGGCTTTAGGGCTCAATAAGAAAACATGCTGAATAGGAGTGACCTTATAACTGTATATAATCCTGTTCTTCACTTTTTCTGCAAGAAGGCAGGAAATGAAAACTAAACCTAATACCCAACAATAGAGGAAGGAACGAAAATATGTCCATATGTTTTGGTGTCTCAATTGGAAGTGAAATAGAATGAAATACGGCCATTTTGGCGTTTTGAGATCCTAATTGCCATGGTTCCGCTATATCAGGGTGTGCCATGGGCCAAACACCATAGCGCCATCCTGTGAAATGCTTTGTCATGCTCCCCTGCTGGCTGCTGCAATACATGTATAAATTGAACCAATGCAATAGTTGAATAGATTGTACTGGAAATCCTTCTTTGCAGATTATTAGAAAATTCTAATGCTTCAAAAGCTCAACCTTGGTCGCTGTAGTTATCAAGGAGCTTGCATCACTTCCATAATTTGGCTCTGTCAGCGCCTACAGAAAAGAAAACTTTTTTAGGAGAGACTGTCATTTAGTCATTAGTACGAGTTGATATGGGGATTATGAGCATCAGAATGTAGAATAACTAACCCAACAACCAACAGTACTAAGTTGAGCAAGGGATGTCAAGTATTTCTGCTTCCGAGCCTCAGATCCACAAAGAGCTGTCCTTCAGACAAAACAGAGCAAGAATGGTTCGGCTATAGCATAATTGATCTTGGTAGTTGGTAAAACTTCTTAACACAAGATAGTATCAATTAAAAGGAAATGTAGCTTTTGAACCTATTGTCACCATTGCAACAGAGGAGTGCACCAGTATAAACGTGGAACAGCTCGCGTCTACCCGCGCAATTTCAGCAATAGTAGCAGCGCTTGCTGTAATTGAAAGTCCTGGGCACCCATAACCCTGTAGTAAGCCACAGACTTCAAACATAAGAAACATTGAAGCATTGAAACATTGAAAAACACAAGAAATGTAAGCAGTCATGTAACTGCTTCAATACTCCATAGAGAAAATAAAAAAGTTTACTAATCTTAAAGCAAAACTGTTTATAGCAAATTATTACGTGATAAAAAATTGTGAAAAGGTTCGACAATTCACAATGTTACCCTTGTGAAAAGTAATTGGTCAACACCATTTCCACCTATGACTTCAGAAAAATACTAAACTTTTCTTAAGTGAATTACTGAAGCAAACCATCAACATAATTGATCCATTCAACTTAACAGCAAAAGGACATGGTTCATAGATATATGCTGAGCTTAAACTTACTACTCCCTCCTCTTCTTTTTGTTGGGCGTGTTAGGTTTGAAAAAAAGATTTCGTTTCGTAGGGCGTCCAACCGTTCACCGGTTTTATTCACCTAAAACGCCCAACAAAAAGAAATGGAGGGAGTATAACCCACAGGTTCCAGTAAAGATTACCCAAACGGGGAAAGCTAATTTACAAATAAAAATGTAACTACAATGCAAAGAAATCATTACCTTTATTGTACCTCCAGCAACACCAAGGCTTGAAAGTTGAGGAATGGTTTTAAATGGAAACTGTCTTTTCCAAGTACTACAATAGCAAATCAACGAAAGATTATGTTATCATATAGAAAAGGATGACAAGAACTGTGTTAAAGACATTAGCTAGTCAATCTTCTAAGGTATTCTAGGAACGAAGGCATGTTTACCTATGATTTATGTGATAAGCAAACAGTTCCAGACAGTAGTCTAATCTGACATTGGGGTAACGGGTACATAGACAGATAGTTGATGAATTTAACGAACCACTGCCATGATGAGCGCAATTTCTTTCTCCATAATACCCCTGACCTTCTTCCTGATAGTCCGCTCTTCACTGGTTAGCAAATCATCAAACTGATAGTAGTCCCAAGCTGCAAATGAGGGTGGAGATACTTACAAGCCAATAAATGCAACATACTCCGAGCACTTTGTAATTAGCAAAACCCATAATTACCACACAACACTAAACTTTAGGATCATATACAACTGTTCACACTCCCAAGCCACATACTCCCTCCAATCCCAAATATGAGTCCATTAGGACATCGGCAAGGTCTCCAACATAGCACTTTGACTAATAATATCTATAAAATATATTATTTGAAATAGAAAAGGTTGTATATTAGAATGTATTTTTCATGATGAATCTAGTAACATCAACCTTATGTTGTCAATCTATATGATTTTTTAGCTATTGATGATCAAAGCT
This sequence comes from Phragmites australis, assembly GCF_958298935.1. Classification (NCBI taxonomy): domain Eukaryota; kingdom Viridiplantae; phylum Streptophyta; class Magnoliopsida; order Poales; family Poaceae; genus Phragmites; species Phragmites australis. The sequence goes on from NC_084922.1 coordinate 6,929,454, forward strand.
AAAAAGGTTTGACTTAGGACAAACCTAAATAGACTTATATTTAGGATCGGGTGGAGTAGAAAGGTTCAGTAGTCTGGTCACTTCCCCAACATGGTCAAGGTACTACAAGAATTAAAGCAAAACAGGTCGGGAAAGAAGAGGACATTCAAGCTATGCAAGCAACCCACCCAATAATGCACCTACCCAAACAGGCAAATCTTGTTTCACATCATGACAACTCGATGCTTCTGAAATTTTGGTTCTAAGGTCACTAAATTCTAGAAAGTTCTACAATTTCAAAATTGCAGTAGGACTGCCACTGCACATACCTTTGAGCTGGCTGAATGTCAAACTAAGTCTAAAAGTATCGAGAAAAGTTCTGCGCAGTGCCATTTACAATTTGAAAGGAAATTGCATATGCTAGTTCCGATGGGGCCAGGAACTGTAATAAAACCACCAAACTATACTAAAACTAGACAATGGTACGAGTTGATAAAAATGGCCAAGTAATTAAATACTCCCGCCTTATCTTTTTATAGGGTGTATTAGGCTGTGAAAAAGTCAAATTTAAGAAGTTTCGACCAACAATTAGTTAAATTATATACATATTTAGTGTATAAAAGTTATATCAATAGATTCGTATTTCATAGATCTTTTAATTTGATATTAATTTTTGTAGCAATTGATAATGTATTGTAAGAGAAATTAATGAGTGAAGTAAACTTTTGAAGACTTTTCAAATTAGCCAATTATACTACGATCTAATTGAAAGCAATTAGGAGGCCAATTGCCTCGAACCGACCGTTGAGACCTCGGAGGAGGTTGAGGACGAGCGTGCGGTCTTGAACGGGCTCGTCGAGGTCACGAAGAGCATCTGCCATGCTCTTGAGCTTCCTGCAGTAGGTGGTGATGTCTTGATCGCCTTGTTTGAAGTTGCGGAACTCTGCGTCGAGATGGAGGGCGCGAGTCTCACGATTCCCGCGAAACTGTGACTCGATGGCGAGCCATGAAGTGCGAGCAGTATTGCCCGGCTCGATCACAGTGTCGGCAAGGGCGTCGGTGATGGTGCCGGTGATCCACGTGCGGACGACGCAGTCCATGCGGACCCAGTCCGGGGAGGTGGGCGCAGTCACGTCGGATAGCACGTGACTTTCCAGGGAGTAGCGGCCGACGACGTGGAGGAGCGACTCGCGCCACCGACCGTAGAAGGTGGACGAGACGTCGAGGGTGAGTGGCACTAGGAGGCGGATGTTCTGCACAGCCACAGCCTGGGCGTGCAGATTGATCAGGGCAGCAGCTTCGTGCTGCAGCAAGGCATCCCGGAGATGCGTAGCGTCGCCGGCCACGGAGACGTGATCGCCGTCGCCGGAGGCGTCGCTGGTGTCATCATCGCTGCCGGGAAGTGGCTGGGTCGCAGCGCGCTCGAGATCAGCGCGAGCCAGGGCGGCGCGGAGACGGGCGTCGGCGGCGTCGCGCTCAGCCTGGGCGACGGCGGCCACGCAGTCCGCCTCTGCGACGCGGGCGAGGGCGGCGTCGTGGCGAGCCTTGGCCACGCGCGCACGTTCCGCCTTTGCGAGTCGCGCGGCGTCGTCCCGCGCGCGCGTCTCCTTAGCAGCAGCGGCGGCAGCAGCCGAGGCGTCGGTGACGGCGCCTGAGGCCACGCTCGAGGGCTGCGGGGGCTGCGGAGCGAGCGGGGAAGCGGATGGAGGTGAGCCAGCCATGGCCGGTGCGGCGGAAAACGCGCACACGGGAAAGATCGGCGGGCGGGTGCGGAAGGAAACTCTAGACTCGTGATACCATGAAAGCAATTAGGATTGCGTGGAATCGTAGATAATTGATTGGAGAGACCTATGTACATATATATAGGAGGGGAGATCTGGTGGCTTATAGAAATAGGACCTGCCGAGATCTCCTCCTGATATCTCTCTAACCATATATAGGGCTGGCCGGCTATACCAGGCACACGCCCAACATATACACACGCACAACACATATATATTCTAACACTAATCATCAAACTTGAAAAAATATTTCTCATTTCACATAGGACAGCCTGCTAATCCCCACAAATTCGAAAAAAATAGTTGGCAAAAACTTAAGAATTCCAGCAATACATGGGCCCAAAACTTAGCTGGCAACCAAGTCTGCAATCCGAGCAGAAACCATTCCCATCTCAGTCCGTATACCACCCTCAATTTAACAGCCCAAAGGTCGTGACCTCCTTAGTCCTTATCCCAACAAAATCGAGGGAAAAAAACAGAAGTCACCGGAGGGCGGGAAGATGGAGGCCGGGGTTGCCTGTGGGAACGCGAGGGACAGGTCCATCGCCGGGAGCCCGACCTTGGCGCCGTCCTCCTCCCGTCCATCGCCGGCAGTAGCTGCACTTCAGAGACCAACCAATCACCTGAATGAGTCGGGCTCAAGTGAGATCACCCAACTCCGCACCAAATCGAGCCGTTCCAGAGCGCCGAGACCGACCCACCCCGCTTCCCTGCGACACCGGCGGTGCGGACGAATGATCGGGGGTGCTCCGCTGGGGTTTGGAGTTTCGGAGGAGGCGACGAGAAGCGTGAGGAGGAGAGCCGGAGAGTGAGAGCAGCTCAGTGTACGGGAAAAGCGAACCGTGGCTCTGGAAAGCCAACCAAATACATTGGAGCAGTCGAACAGTGGTGTCAAAATCGTACTTTAAATATAGTTGACTTTTGCTAAATAAAAAATATTTTCTACATATAGCGCTTGGCTCAGTCAACCGTTGTTTATTTATTTAGATCCTCTATATACATGTTGTTCATTCACACATTTTGTATCCTATAATTTTGCTTCAAACATGGAGAACTTATCTACATCCAATTTTACAAATTTGCTAAACTCTTCAATCTCAAGTTAGATGCTGAAAATCCAAATAGTCAACAGTACCATGATTTCCCATCCTATTTCCCATAAGTTTTTCATCCACCAATTTGGCTATAGTTTTCATCCTCGCTACCCACAAAATTTCAACCCATTTAAAATTCAATCCGGTTACCAACAATTCCCAACTTCAAGCTATTATGGTGTTCCTTTCTATGGCAACTTTCATGGAAAGGATATGGCTGGCGGACCATCATCACCGGTTGGTTCAGCGGCTTTCTTTGGAGTTGATGAAGGTAGTGGTTCAAGAGGTGGTGATGAATTAGCTTCTCCAATCTCTTCCCCAATATCTGCTGCACAGAATACAAACAAAGGACATGTTATTGAAGAATGGAGCGACGTCGATTAAAATGAGGAAAAGAAAGGTGGGCGCAAATATTAGTCTAAAGAGGACAAACTACGGCTAATAAGTGCTTGGTTGAATAATTCCAATGACCCAATCAATGGCAATTCAAAGAAGGGTTTTCATTTCTAGAAGCAAGTTGCTGAAGAATACAACAAATATGCTCCGAAAGGTCAGAAAAGAACAGCTATGCAGTGCAAGAACCATTGGAATTCAACCAGCGCACTGTATGATATCATTTTGTCGTGTATTTGCATCCGTAGAAAAAAAAAAAGAGAGAAAGACATGGGTCCTCAGCCGGCCCAACCCGGCTCTTTCCCCCTCCTCCTTTCTTCATCAGGCCGGCCCGGCCCATCCCGGGCCACCTTACCCTCACGCGCTGGTTGCCCTAGGGCGCCTGGGCGCTGTTCCTCTTCCTCGCGTCGCCCGAGCGGCCGCCTCTCTCCCTCGCGCGCGCCGCCGCCTCGCTCGAGCCGCGCGTCACGCCGGCCAAGTCGGCTCTCCCCCTTTCCCCTCCCTGCTCCTTGGGCCTACACCGCTCTCCCACGCAGCCCGAGCCGCCCTAGCTCCCTATGTCCACACCGCACCGCTGCTCTCCTCCTCGGCCATGCCCCTGGGCTCGAGCCCGCCCGAGCTGCGCTGCCCCTAAGCCAAGCCTCACCCTCTGATCCTCAACGGATTGAGGCGAGTTCGGTTGGACTATATCTCTATCTCTTCCCCGATTTCAAATCAGTTTGGGGATTGCTTCAGATAAGCTCGGCCACCGCGATTTCTGCAAGTTTGGGCCGGCTACATGCTCTTATCTCCTCCTGTGGGAACCCCGGGCCACCTCTATAAAAGGCAGGGAGGGGGTGCCCGGGAAGGGGGATCAATCTTTGGAGCTCTGCTGCGCCGAAGCTGTGCCGCTAGGTGTGTTTGCTGAGCAGCTGTGCCTTCCCCTCCCCGCTAGCAAGCTTCGCCATCGGCAAGGAGAAATCGATAGAAGCCTCTGCCGCTTCTACTGCACCCACGCCCCCTAGGACGCGCCTCCGATCCGTCGCCATCATCACCATGTCTGCGCCCCGAGGTGAGACCCAGTTGTGATTTCCTTCCCCTCTGATGCTATGTGACGGCCGGCCATCGTGCCGTGCGTGTGCCGCGTCGCTGTTGGCCCGAGTCCGATCCCTGCATGCAAATCGGGAGCGGTAGTCCAGTGTGATGCGCGCGCATATTATTGCCACCCTGTGTGCCTGGCCTTCATGCTGATGCTCTGTGATCGCCGGCCATCGTGCTGTGTGCGTTGCCATATGTTTATGCTTGCCATAGGCCGGTGATGAAAACCTGAGGCCCGGCCGCTATGCTTCATGATGATGTTCTGTGATAGCTCGGCCTTCGTGCCGTCGTGCTCGGAGACCGCCGATGATGCTAAAACTGAGGCTCTCCTTTCCTCCTCCTGTTCTTAGCCGAGTGGTGGTGGCCTGGTGCTACCCTTCTCTACGATGGTGATGCTATGCACTGATGTCTAGCTGTCGTGCCATGAGGCTTGCGTTCACATGGCTACTGCTTGTCAGTGATCGTGTGTTGCAGAAAATTCAGAGTGTGGGTATTCTTTTGGCTGCCCCAATACCGATTTATGCTATTGCCAGAGACCTAATCCTTTTATAGGATGTTCGGTGATATGGCTGCTGCCTCGTGATAATCATGTAATGCAAAAGAATACGAAAGGAGGGTTTTGTTTGGTTGCCCCAGTATAAAATTATTGCCAGAGACCTAATCCTTTTTAAGGATGTTCGGTGCTATGGCTTTCGCCTTTGCGGCATGTTGCCTTCGGAGTGGCCGATGAGGACAAGTCCGAGGCCCAAAGAGGAGCTAGTGAGTCAAGCACGGCGTCGGAGCTCCCGGTTGTGGCCATGCTGCTGCTTTCGGTTGAAGCTACGCGTCGTGCCGCGCTCCTAGCCCACCTCTTCATAAAAACACAATTCTGAGGTCTATGTGACCGATGATGATTCGGGATACATAAACAGTCCAAAAAGCTTATGCTAGACTGTGATCCCATTCTTTACTGCTTTTATTTCTAACGCTCACTTTGCTTGGTCTTTATTGCGTGTGACTACAGCCTTGCAGACTCGGAGACGACCTCGGTATGACGACCGCCAGCGCACTTAATCGGAGGTAGCCCGAAGACGGGCGTAATTAACCGGAGAGCCCCACGAGGCCACGGGAACCAAGACAAAGCAATCGCCAAATCATGAAGATAGTCAGATAGCGTGTGCGTTTGAGGAGTAAAACAAGTGTAATCGAAAAATGTACTTTATGAATTCAATATGAATGAATAAAGTTACAATTCCATTACATTGTATCCTGTCTTTTGTATACTCTGTATACCGGCACGCCCGCAATATTACATACATAATTTCAAATACAAATTCAAACGCTTGACGTTTTGAATCCGCGAAACACGCACTTGTTCAAAGTTCCATGGATGTTGGACATCAATGAAGAACATATATGCGAGTGGGCAGTCTGATCAACAACTTATGGAGAAAACTGATGCATAATAAAAAATGTGATGCGAACAAAGAAGCCCTTTGTGTTTGAATATTGGTGGAGAGTGGTCAAGGATGAACCTAAATGGCTTAATCGAGATGTGGCTGCTGACATGAATAAGAGGAATAAGGTATCTGCATCAGGGACTTACACTTCTTCTTCAAATCGAGACACGGATGTAGTAGCGGGCACTGAACCTTGTCGACCACAAGGGTAGAAGGCAACCACGCAGCCGGAAGGGGAAGGTAAAGGGCATACTGTCAGAAGAACATGTGGAACAATTTAATGATCTCCAAGTAAGAAAATCAGAGGCAATAGAAAACATGACAGTGGCTACAAGAGAACATGCTCAAGCCATTGCAGTTCGGGCTGTAGCTGATAAAGAGAAGTTTAAGATAGAAAAAATAAAGTATTTCAACAAACTCTTAAATATTGATACCTCCTCATACAGCGAGGCACAAAAATCAAGGCATGAGAAGATGTTGGACTACGTGCCTAATAAACTTTTTACAAATGCTTAGCATGTATGCATTGATGTTTAGGAGGAAATGTATTTTCTTGTATATTGTGCTAGTTATGTATTTTCATATTAAGTCAATCTTTGTACTACTTTGCTTGCAATATATGAAGTCATTGTAAAGCCATGAATCTCTATACCTTTGAGTTGCATCTGGTTGTTTGCTCTTTTTAGCACTTAAGTCAGTCTGACATACTGACCTGCAAATGAAAAATAACACCACATCAGAACATAAGGTTATTTATTCAAATTATTAAAGCTAATGGAAAAAATAGTTTAAAAGCAAACTAGCCGTTGTAAAACTAGCTCTTGTGAACTGGCATATACAAAAGGTGGATGAAGCCTCCTTCCACCCCCACCAGCTCCTCACATTCACTCTACTCTATCTAATCCCCACATTCACTCTACTCCACCACATCCCCACATTCACTCCATTCCAGCAGATCCAACCATACACTCCACTCCACCAGCTCCAAAAATATCCACACAATCTAACTCCCAGCCTCACAGCTCCGGAAATCGCAACATTGATGTTATCCCACTTGACTTGATTTGGGACTACATCAATGATCCTATTGAGACTCAGATCAAGGAGCATATTAGATCTCAAATTGAGGAGCAATAGAGAGGTATATCAAGTCAGAGCAGAAGGTTTTCTCGAAGGTACATTAGAAGAGATCGTCAGGATGCTGAGAATCGGCTGAGGGCTTACTACTTCTCAGAAAACCCAATATACACCGATGACCAGTTTCGTCGGAGATATAGGATGAGAAAACATCTTTTTTTGCACATTGTGCAAACCCATGGTGATTGGTCTCTAGTTTTCCGTCAAATGAGCGATGCTTTCGGTAAGGTTGGCTTTTCACCCTTGCTCAAATGTACAGTTGCTATGCGAATGTTAGCATATGAAACATGTGCTGATATGTTTGATGAAAATTTACAAATTGCTGAAAGCACAATCATTGAGTGCTTGACCAATTTCTGCAAAGTTATCATAGACAATTGGGCAGCAGTACCTAAGGAAGCCCACTAATGAAGACATTCAGAGGTTGCTTCATGTGGGGGAGGCTCGTGGCTTCCCTGTCATGTTGGGAAGTATTGATTGCATACATTAGGAGTGGAAAAACTGTTCAGTGGTATGGAAGGGACATTATACCTGTGGTGATTATAGAGTACCCACCATCATGCTCGAATCTGTTGCCTCACATGACCTATGGATATGACATGTTTTTTTTGGTGTTGCTGGGTCAAACAATGATGTTAACGTGTTAAACCAATCTACCTTGTTCACAAAACAACGGTAAGGGATAACTCCAGAGGTTCAATTTACAGTCAATGGCAATCAATATAACATGGGTTACTATCTGGTTGACGGTATATATCCTGAGTGGGCTGCATTTGTGAAGACATTCAAAGTGCCTCACGATGAGAAGCACAAATTATTTGCTGAAAAGTAAGAAGGAGCAAGGAAAGATATTGAATGCGCATTTGGTGTTTTGCAATCTCGTTTTTCCATTTTACGCACCCCAACACGTATGTGGCAAACACGAACTCTTGGTGAGATCATGTATGCTTGCATTATATTGCATAATATGATCGTCGAGGATGAGAGGGACTCTTATGAGGGTCACCATGACTATGACTATGAGTAGGGGAGCGCTCCAGCACCATTGAATGGATTTGGATAAGGTCCAATTCATGGATTTTCTAGCGTACTCGAGATAGGCGTGGCTATTCAGGATCGAGTGATGCATCGTCGACTCAACGATGACTTGGTTGAGCATATATGGCAAAAATTTGGAGACAACCAACCTGAGCAACAACCTAAACACTAATTATGTATGCATTAGTCATGTTTTTCATGTACTGAATAATGTAACTCTTTTATATAATGCAGCATAATTGTACTTTTAATTTTTATGAAGAAAAATATGTGCTAGATGCTATCTTTTTTTACTTACGTAATCAGCCGTAACATAGCAATCAAAGGAGCATAGGTCATGCAAATTTGCAACTAATGGTGGAACATAGTTGAACTACATCTTCTTAAAGGGTTGACACCTCCCCTGCACATCAGGCACGTACACAGGCCTGATCCTCGCACAACGATGCAACACAAGCACGCCTGGGACCTGTCGCACCCCTGGGACAAGCCGGATGGTCCGACGATGAAGAGTTGGCAACGCCAGAATATCCAGCGTTCATGATCTGTCAGGATGACTTCTTCAACAGATAATTTTGATTTTGACTAATCTATAATGGTGTTAGAGATGCATGTATGCTTGTATTACGATGTGCAGGTAATGAATGCAAGTTGGCAGTCGACCACGGGATAATCGGGGCTAAGCAAGATATTTGGTGCTGGACGATCAAGGATGCCGGACGGAGTCAGGGTGGTCTTATCTGTTCACATGGAGATCAAGCAAATCATGAAAGGGTGGATGAAGACGACGTGTTGATAAAGTCAAATAAAGCTTAAAGACTAAGCAACCTCCCTAGACTTATAAATAGAGGGGTAGTGCTGTAGAAGAGGGGTGAGCCAACCATTTGAGAGTTGTATACAAGGGTTTTAGAAGGGTGAGAGGAGTGCTTAGACTATGTATTATGTGAGAGCTTTTGTGAGAAAAATATTTTTGTAATCTACCGAAAAGAGGGTTGTCCTCTGCAAGTTATGAAGAACATGTTGATTCTTATGCTCATGCTTATCTTTTTCTACTTTCCTCTATTGGTTCCTTTGTTTTGTTTGCGAGTTTTGTGTTGTGATTTTTATTTTGCTTGAGAGCTGAATTTTTTTCCTCACCTAGAAGTTGTTCTTCTTGTTGCTAGAAGCATAACATTCACATTCAAAATGTTCTTGAATCTTCTTTGCCTCTAGATTCTTGGTTCTTAGTGTTTCTCTTTCAAATTACATTTTTTTTATGGCTATGACTCTTGGAATGAGTTTGAATGTAATCTAGTATTCGTATACATCCATGAGGGCCATGATTTCAGAGTTTTATGTTGCGATTTGCTTCTCCTAGAATTTTGCTTCTGCTCTTTGGTTTTGAAGTGCATTGGGTGAAAAGTAGGAAAATATCATCTGTTTCGAAAAAACTGGTAAGACGTCTATTCACCGCCCTCTCTAGTCGTCATTTTCAGTCCTACATGTACCATATTTAGTTTCTAAAACTCCAAAAAGATTGTAGTTTTTTGAAAGTAATTGGTAGGACAGATGCCTGTTATTAAATAGCAGAAGAGCCCTATGAGCGAAAAAACATTCATTTTACAAACAGATAGAAAATGATCAAGGAATTGGGGTGATGCCCTAATCTCCACACTGAGGAACAAAAGGTCAACTCTTGCACTAACCCTAGGTCGTGCATGTCGGCAAAGGCCCAAATATTGGCTTCGTCTTTGTTTCGCGGATTCGAAACAAACTCCGGTTCGCATGCTCGAATTGCTGTATATTGTAATTGTACCTGTATTGCGGACGTGCCAGTATACTGTCGTATACGAAAGAACAAGAGACAAATGTAATTGAAACACATGACTTTATTCATTCATTGCTGAAATCATAAAGTACAGTTTCATATGATTACAATGTCATACTCTGGTACAAACACACGCGCTATCTGACTAAACTTCCTGCGACTGTGTCCTGGTTCCCGGGGCCTCGTGAAGCCTCCGGTTAATTACATCTGCAGTGCAGAACTGCAGAATACCTCCGATTAAACTGCGCTGCTGGTCGTCGTGTAAAGGTCATCTCCGAGTCTGCAAGGCTGTAGTCACGCGCATCACAGATAAAACAAAGTGAGCGTTAGACAATAAAAGTAGAAGACGGGACAAATAGTCTAGCGTAAGTTTTATGGACTGTTTATACATCCCGGGTCATCATCGGCCGCACAGGCCTCAGACATAATAGCCCCTCATCATCGGCCGTAGCCTCAGGAGCCAAAGGGAATAGAGGGAGTGAGAATTTAGGTGACTAGCAGTTTATCAGCTACAACCAGAAGGGAGCCTGATGAACTGCGCAACATCTAAAGCCTTTAGCTACAACCTCTATCCCTACCCGCATCCGAATCTCAGTTGCAAACCCACAAAGGCCTCACAAAGTCATCAACCTTTAACCCAAGGCAACAGGCAACGCATGGCTGGCTACTATCCTGACAGAGATGAAATCATCATCATTACCAGCACACATCACAAAGGGTGAATAATATCACCCAAGCTATCAGCATAGCAACATGAACTCGGGGCCTCAGTACCATCACTGACCATTCCGAAAGGCAACATGCAATGAGCCATGAAGGTTATGAGCCACAAAGGCACTGTGAGCACAGTAGCATAAGGTCCCAATATAGTTCAGAATAGGGGACTGAGTAAACAAAATATGACCGATCAAATAAGGGGCAATGTCAAAGCCCACAAACTAATGAAACTGAACAGCACCAAGCGCCAGAACCAGGGAAACAACCTCATGCCATCAAGGTGTTGAACGACAGGGAAGGCCACGCTCACAGGGCCATATCAGTAGCAAGTAAAAGGCCACAAAGGCAAAATGACAAAAAGGCAAGAATACGATCAAGCCACTGTAAGCATCACAAAAGAGGCTAACAGCTAGACATCACCATTTGTCAATGGGAGCATAATAAGCAGGCCATCATAGATGTAGTTTAGCTATTATCAACACAGACAACAAAATGCCACATTCCCTCTGATCATCATGGGCAAGGAAATAGAACTCCAGCAACTAGAGTTCACATGCCTCAAACTACCATCACTAACATATCCTCAAGAAAGTCATAACAAAAGCTTCAATGGCGCCATTAGCGGAAGGCATGGACTTACTGACACAGCACTAGGCCACCAACACTAACACATGCCCTATTATCAGGAAGCGGTAAGATCATAGGGCCAGAACTTTACCCAACACCACAACTACATTAGGCTGATCTTCACCTAATCATCAAGGTACCAGAACAACCTAAGCTTCCCAGTCGAACCATGTCACCATGACACCAAAGCACCGCCAGCCATAACACGGCCAACCTCGCCATCTTTCATACAAAAGCATCCAACCGGCGTAACAGCATTCGCGCGGTGGCACTCGGTCCCCGGCCGGCGGTATACACACGGCGGCACCAACTCCCTACCGGCGGTAGAACCTAACAGCCCGGACAGAAAAGGGGCAACCAACCGAGCACAGAACCAGCCAAACAGAATGACACAAAAGGATGGTCAGAACACCTGGTGACCAAGACATGGCACAACTTCACCTCTTCTGCTATGGCGCAAAGGCTGGCCGGATTCGACCACCACCCAGGAAAACTAGTCAACATATCCACATCACGGACACGGCACAAGGCCGACCGTATCACCAATTGCCGGACGAAACACGGCACAAACTCCCCCAATGAACCACCACCTTCAACAGGAACAGCACAGCACGAATACGGACGCGGCGACGATGCATCGGCCGGCCACCTCAATGAACGCGACTCAAAAGCCGCCAAACCACACAAAGCCCCTGCACGGCGGCGCAAGCGCCAGCCGGCTTCACCTGCTCACTGCACGGACGCGGCGCGAAGGCCGGCCGGCCAAACCTATATGGAGGGGGGGGGGGGGAATAGATCACTGCGGGGGACCCACCGGTGAAGACGGTGATGGCCATAGAACACCGGCGACGGTGAAAGCCGACGGCAAGCAGTGGATTTCTCTCTCTTTCTTCTCTCTAGCTTCTCCTTTTCTCTCTTCTCTCTCTCTCTCTCTCTTTCTCTCGCAGATCCGGCCTCCTTCCTTCTCCTCCGTCGCGGGGCACCCCCTCCCAACCTTTATAGCGGCGGCCCGGGGTCTCCTTCCACGGCGAAAACGGATCGGCCGTTTGGATTTGGGGGAAGAAGAGATAAGGATTGGGGATAGAGATGGGAGAGGTGGCGCTCGGCTCGGCTAGAGCAGCAAGGGGAGCGGTGGAGCGGCTCAGGCGTGGTCGGGCGGCACGGGTGGCTTGGCCTGGAGTGGCGCGGCGTGGGGAGCAGCAAGAGAGGCGGCGGCTCAGTTGAGGCGGCCAAGAAAAGCAGGAGCAGGCATCGAGCGGATAAGAGAGAGGGAGAGAAGGGAGCGGAGGGGATAAGGTGGAGAGGCACGGGCCGGGCCGGCTGGGAGAGAAAAGGAGAGGAAGAGGAGAAGGGGCCGGGCCAGCTTTTTTTTCTTTTCCTTTTCTCCCTTTTTTTAATGTATGTATGCGGGGATCGCGCAAATACACGACAAAATACCATCGTACAGTCTTTGATTCACTTAGCAATGGAAGTCATAGACCGCTCCTTTTGCTCGAAGACTCTTCAGTTCCATTCCTTCCAAATCTCCCAAATGACCAATATGACTAGTGATTTTAAGACCTTCACTTGAGTTAGTGACCCAATTAGCCATGGACATCCACCACGCATGCACCGATGAAGATTGAAGTTAGTTTATAGGTTTGATGGATGCTTGGCCGATTTGCAGCGCCAAAGTGCGCCACACCCTCTTGGTGAAGGCATGCTCTGAGAGGAGGTGAAAACAATCTTCATTCATCTGCTTACATACTGAGCAGAGAGGGCTACAAGGCCAGCCTCAGCGAGTGAGGCGATCGGCAATCCAAAGCTTGTTTTACACGGCCAACCAAACGAAGAATTTACACTTGGGTGATGCCCATGCCTTCCAAAACAGCTGAACGAAGCTCGTTTGTGTGGAACCCCAGAAAAGCAACTTGTAGGCCGATCAGATAGAATACTCCTCCTGGCAAGAGAATTTCCATGTGATACAGTCACTCAAGTTCAGTTGTAAATGTACAACCACGCTCCAAAGCCAGACGAACTACGTGATATGATCCTGCATGACGTGTTGTAGGGCGGCCACATTATGAATCCAGGATTTACAATAGACCGCCTCCTTAAGGGAGCATTGCTTTGTCCTTGATAAAGCAAAAATGCCTGGTGCCTGGTCTTTTGGCCTAAGACACTTCACCAAAGCCAAATGCCAGAAAGATTGCAGTTTTAGCAGTACTATGGTTTTGAAAACTACCATCTTTGTTACATCCAAGCACCTCGTGGTTTTTCAAAACCAAAGTATTTTATAAAAACCGTAGTAATTTTTTAAACCTCTAAAAATACTTCGTATCCAAATAGAGTTTAAGTGGCAAAATTAGCCATTACTTCTATAAATTTTGGAGGGGGCCATGGCCTACCTTAGCTATAAGGAAGCTCCGTCACTACTATTACATGTATGAAAGATTTTGCTACAACAGAAAGATTAGAGTTACAATTTTAGGACTCTAAATATGGTACCAGGCCCTGATCCTATCTCATCCACTCATATTTTAGACGACCAGCTCCTATAAAATTCTCAATCCTCCTACCTCACCGAGAGTCATCTTCTCTAACAGGTAAAAAACAAGCAATAAAACACCTCTCCATATACATTTTCTCTCCTCTGTTGAAAGGCATAAGCATCGTAGCACCGCATGGAGAAGGTGAACACGAAGGTGGCCGTGGTGGCCCTGGTGCTGTTGCTGGGCCTGGTGCTGGCGGGGCAGGAGGTCGACGCCAAGATGCCGACGGCCATGTCGCGCTCGTTTAGCAGCCTGATCAGCAACCGCGAGAAGGAGCGCGCCAACCGCCCGCCGAACCAGGCCAACCCGTCCACCCGCAGCTGCAGCAAGATCTTTGGATGCCGCGGCTGATTGATCCATGGAAGCACGCGCTCGCGCGCGTGTGATACCGCGCGGGTCAGCGTGCGCCGTTCCCGTCGATCCCATGCAGCTTGTGAAAAGCTAATTAATTTAATCGCTACTCTCTGCGGTGATTCTATCGCTTTTTGTTAATTTGCTTGTTACTCCTCGTGATCAAAATATTGTACCTACTTCTTCAATGTGATTGTATACAACTTTCTTAATTTTCTTTTTTAAGAAAGAACCATGCAGCAACTTTTTCCATGTGTATGTTGTGCTGCTGTACATACACGTACTAGTATATAATATGCTTGGTTATATTGGTGACACGGGGACGCTGCCAGACGGTTCGTATGTTATTTTGCCGACATCGTTAGCTAATTATCCTTTAATTTCCGTGCAGATTTGTGCGTTCCCGTGCTTCCCGTTGTTTTACTATATTTTTCTATTTTAAAAAAACTTAATTTAGATGCTAAGAAGCGTGTTAAATTTATTCTTAAGTTGTATAAAATTATTAAAAAGAATATAGAGAGTATGACTGAAAAGTTTAAGATTGCTGGAAGTAAGGTAGTAAGGAAATAAAATTTGAACTGAGTGATTTAGTTTAATTGTATTTGAGGAAGGATAGGTTTTCAAAACTAAGAAAGTCAAAATTGGTATTAGAGTTGATAGACTATTTAAGATAATTAAGAAAATCAATAACAATGCATATAAATTGGATCTATCTGTAGATTTAGGGTTAGTCTCACGTATAATATTTCAGATTTGAAAATATATTTGGGAGAAGAAGATAAATTTGAGTCGACGACGACTCCAATTCAAAAGGGGGAGGATGATGAGCTTATTGCTCCTTGAGATACGATCAATACTAGTAATATTCCTCAAATCATACAAGGTACAATTACAAGAATACGTGTACGATAATTAGATCATTAGGTGAACTCGTTTCTCGCTGTTCATACTTCCTTGGATGAGTTACTACTAAAGGTGCGTTTGGTAGGGCTCTAGTTTCTCTCAGAAATGTTTTTGTTCCAGATTCTCTGAAAACGTTTCTCTGGTGAATCAGAATCACCTTTGAAAACCGTTTAGCTAGCTAGCTGAATTCAGTTTTTTGAAAGAAAGGATGATAGAGCAATTGACCACTTTGTCCTTTACTGATATGCTATTTTTTTAGAGTTGCAATAACAACAATTGACATACATATACAGCATGAGTATCATCTCTGATCATTTTTGAGCAATTGTTGTTTGCATTTGAATTTAATTGGAATTGTTCAAATTCATGAAAAGTGAGGTCATGTTAAGAAACTTGAAATTTCACTTAGAGCTCTAGATAATTTTCTAAATTAGTTCATTAATTAAGATGAATATCGACTAATTTTTTCTAATTTTGGGAATCCTTTTAAAACTCTAAAAATTCATAAAAAGTGCAAAAATAATCAAATTTAAAGAAATTTAATTTGAATTCTGTTCATGCTTTTTAAATACAAGCAGTTAAAATAAGTTGCTTATGCATTATAGAAGCTACATAAAAATTGATAGATTTTTTGAAACATTTTAGAAGGTCTAAATTTATAGAGAAAAGAAATTGAAAATATAGATTTTTAGGCAATTTTGCAACAGCTGGACAGAAAGGTGGATCGGGATCGGCCCCTTTCCGTGGATCGTTTCGAGCTGAAACGATTCGATTGAAGCCGTTTGGATGCTGTTCCGACCGAATCGCCTGAGAATCGTTCCGGTTTATGACATCCAAATGCACCTATTTTTTTATGTTTTATTACTTAAAAATGTGGGAGAGTACTATAAATTGATATAGATGTTACTCCTCAAAGACTAAGTCTATTAAGTAATCGAGGTCGCATTCTAGTCATGATCGTGATCGAGTTTCATAGCATATCAATAAAACAGATTTAACTCTTACATACGGAGTCCAATTAAGATGGTTTTAGACTCGTTAAAAAGCTATTGACGAGATCTTTTCAGTAGATCTGATCTCACCCTTAGATTTCTTATAGATTAATCAGAGACGTTAAAATAAGGTGTTGCGTCACCGTTTTGGGCCTTGTTAGATCTTATAATCGTGTCAGGATCGAAATTTAGATTGTGCACGTCTCTTTCCACAACTACACAACCCTAAGTCAATATTCTCACTCACTCCTATATATACACAGTAGCCATTATAGTTTAGACTTAGATTATTCTGTTTTAGACAGTTTCGTCGTTTATCGGTTTGTTGCACCCCAATTCAAGTATTTTATTGGTAATTATTAATATTCAGATTGTATCTATCTGTTCTTGTTTGTATTCATGATTCACTTACAAGAAAAGACTTTTTGCTGAGGTTAACCGCGTCTTAATACGGTTGATAATCACGGAGTAGTGGTGTAGTGGTTGCGAGTGTTCTCGATCTATTCTGTTTGAAGTATTTATATTATTAACGTCGAAACTCCACCAATCAACTTATCATATTATTTTTTTAAAAATCGAACAAACGCGCATCAGTAAGTGAGACGTTCATCAGTCCAATACTCGTTTTGCATGGTCAACCAAATGAAGAAATTACACTTGGGCGGCGTCTATGACTTCCAAAACAGCTGAAAGTTCTTTGCATGGAACCTCGGAAAATCAAGTCATAGGCCGATCAGGTAGAGTACTCCTATCAAGAGAACTTCCATGTGATAGAGCAAGGCAAGTTCGGTTGTAAACGTACAGCAATAGCCACGCTCCAAAGCCAGACACTGCGTGATATGATCATGCATGACGTGCCGTAGGGCGGCCACATCATGAATGTAGGATTTAGAATAGACCAAGCATTGCTTTGTCCAGAAAGATATATCCTCTCCACATACAATCGAAATTGAAGTAGCAACCGCGCAGATTGCAGTTTTAGCAATACTATGGTTTGAAAACTAGAATCTTGGTACATCCAAACACCTTGTGGTTTTTTCAAAACCAAAGTATTTTGCAAAACCGTAGTAGTTTTTTAAACTCTAAAAATACTTGTATCCAAATAGGGCCTAAGTGGCAAAATTAACCATTACTTCATAAATTTAGGAGGGGGCCATGACCTACCTTGGTCATAAGGAAACTTCACCACTGCTGTTACATATATGAAAGGTTTCATTAGCAACAGAAAGATTGGAGTTACAATTTTGAGACCCTAAATATGGTATTGGGCCCTGATCCCCTCTTATCCACTCATATTTTAGACGACCAGCTCCTATAAAATTCTCAATCCTCCTACCTCACCAAGAGTCATTTTCTCTAACAGGGTGAAAAAACAAGCAATAAAACACCTCTCCATATACATATTCTCTCCTCTGTTGAAAGGCATATATATATAAGCACCGCATGGAGAAGGTGAACACGAGGGTCGCCGTGGTGGCGCTGGTGGTGCTGCTGGGCCTGCTGTTGGCGGGGCAGGAGGCCGACGCCATGATGCCGACGCCCATGTCGCGCTCGTATAGCAGCCTGATCAGAAACCGCGAGAAAGAGCACGCCAACCGCCCGCCGGACCAGGCCAACCCGTACACCCGCGGCTGCAGCAAGATCCATCGGTGCCGCCCCTGATCGGTCGATGAAAGCACGCGCTCGTTTCCCTGTGCGTGCGTGGGTCAGCGTGCGCCATTCCCGTCGATTCCATGCATGCAGCTTGTGAAAAGCTAATTGATTTAATCGCTGCTCTCTGTGGTGATTGGATCGCTTTTGTTAATTTGCTTGTTACTCCCCGTGATCAAAATATTGTACCTACTTCTTCAATGTGATTGTATACAACTTTCTTAATTTTCATGCAGCAACTTTTTCCATGTGTATGCTGTGCTGCTGTACATACACGTACTAGTATATAATATGCTTGGTTATATTGGTGACACAGGGACGCTGCCAGACGGTTCGTATGTTATTTTGCCGACATCGTTAGCTAATTAACCTTTAATTTCAGTGCAGATTTGTGCATTCTAAGGGGCAGAATAAAGGTAAAATTAAACATATGGCCTTCAGCGTGTCCATTTCATGCATTTACATACAGACATATGATCTCACACCTTTGCCAATATATATAGGACAACGAAGCCGAACATGACGTGAAAAATTGAAGTAGAGCGACAAAAAGTTAAACAGAAACACACTTCCGATCCTGGTATGTTTTGCACACCACTACAAACAATGTCGATATGCAGATGCGCACGCACCACATATTTGAAGCCATAGAGGTATAGCTTTATCTCCTGTTTAGAAAATCCCTAATTCATATATTGTCAGCCTTTGTTTTGCCCCCGCGTCCGCTCGCTCGCCCTACATGCATCGGTTGTTCGTCATTCCCCTGACTATACATCTGCACGCATCGTCCATCCGACCGCGCCTCTGCCCGCCCTCAGGTTTCGCTCATCAGCACGTTTCGCTCCACCCCGGGTTCCACCCAAAACCGTGTTCCACTCCTTGCCTCCCTGCTCGTGTTTCGCTCACTCCGCTCCTCACCCCCAAGATCCGCCCCATCGTAGTCGCCTCTGTCCCCTGCACCACTCTTTAATCCACCCTTAACCTGCAATCTGCATCTCCCCCGCCGACATCCCCCTATCACCGACGTCCTCCTGCGTCCACCACCGCCATCCGCCTCACGCTTTACATGTCCTCTATGCACTCATCTACGTCGCTAGACGACCACGCCTGCGTCAGCGCCTCCACATCATCGGTCGTCCTATCTATCGTTGTCGG
Organism: Phragmites australis; assembly: GCF_958298935.1. Taxonomy (NCBI): domain Eukaryota; kingdom Viridiplantae; phylum Streptophyta; class Magnoliopsida; order Poales; family Poaceae; genus Phragmites; species Phragmites australis. The sequence continues at coordinate 6,948,125 of NC_084922.1, forward strand.
AGGGTGAACTCCTCAAGCGGGGATCCGGAAAGACCCCCTTTGAGATTCGATCGGGGGATGATTCTGAACCCGTCTCGTACGTGAAATAAATAGGAGTAAATGAGATGCAGGTTGGGTGGAATGATCGGATGTAGAAAGAAGTAAATGCTCAGGGGATTTTTAGACAGGTTCGGGCCGCACTGAGCGTAACACCCTACTCCTGTGTGTATGCTATAAATGCTCTGAGAACATCTCTCTGAGGATCTGCTGTGTTACAGAAATGTTTGTCTAGTCTAGAGCTTCGTGCTTCTGTCGTCGTCGATCGGCGTTCGTCCGATGTGCTCTTCAGCTCCGTTCTCCGCCCTCCGTCTTCTTCGGGGAGCCTGCCCCTCCTTTATACCCGTCGGGGCGGGAGGCGTGCCCAGGAAGGATTGGCGCAAGTTCCAAGACGTCATAAATAGAAAGCAACCATCATGGGCTGTTGCATGAGGTGACGGGGAGAGTTGAAAACGCGCCCCTGTCCGGTCTTCATCGTCATCATTCCGCTTTTCAGCAGGAGCAGCGGGGAGGGCCCGCCAGGTAGCCACCGAGCAGCCCCGCGTGCCCGCCCGATCAGAGCGGGTCTGACGTAGCAGAGCGGCAGGCGTCGCCCCTCGAGCCCTACGACGTTATCCCAAGGCGCGCCGCATGACGCGTGATGGGACCCGTGCATTAAATGCCCCCCACGCCTCCCTGTCAGACCGTGGCAGGGACTGACAACAAGCGTGGGGGGAGTGGTTGGAAGTGACAGGCCACACGCCCTCTTAAATGCAGCATCGGGTCTCTCACCAGTTGATACCTCACCACTGAGCCCCTGGGACCACCAGCGTAGGACTTCTAAGGCCCTCGGGGAACTGTGAGTGCTCGGAGACTACTGTTCATAGCCCCAAGCACTCTCTCATGGATATGCCCTCTCTTGGTCCACGGGGAACCGGGTGCTCGGGGGCTACTGTTCACGGCCCGAGCACTCTCTCCCAGAACTTGACTGCTCGGGTCCTTGGGGAACTCGAGTGCTCGGGGGCCACTGTTCATGGCCCCGAGCACTCTCTCCCGGAATTGACTTTTCTTGTCATCGGGGAACTCGGGTGCTCGGGGGCCACTGTTCACGACCCCGAGTACGCTCTTCCGGAACTTGGTCTTCTTGGGTCATCGGGGAACTCGGGTACTCGGGGACCACTGTTCATGGTCCCAAGCACCCTCTCCCGGGACTTAGTCTTCTCGGACCTCAGGGAGATAACCCCCGAGGGAGGGCGCCACGTGGCACTCTGCTGTTCTGGCCTCGGGACTCGGGGACCCCTGGTTCCCAGCCGACAATCGCCCCATCCACACCTTCGGCCGTCGATCTTCAGTGGCTCAAGGCCACCTAGATTTACGTGTGTCACGTTCAGTTGTGGCTCGCCCACTCGTCCTCTTCCTCCACCTGCCCCTCTTCTCCGGCTCCTCCATGCAAGGCCGGCACCGTCCACCAACATCCCCTTCCAACGGTAAGCTGTGAGGCTGTGCCGCCACCACCTCCGTCGTGGCGGCCACAACGTCAGCCACCGTGACCCTGCTTTTCCTCAGATGCCCCCAGTCTCAGTCCAGGATCTACTGCATTGGGAGCGGTGAAGGGGGGAATTTGTAAGATCTGAACCGGATCACACGTGCACACTCGGGATAAGGGGGTTCAACATATACTTTGTCAAATTGTAATTTTCTCTTGGTCAATTACCCCTTCCTAGGATGTTGTGGCTTCTAGATTTGAGATTTGTTGGGCATGTTGATATGTTATGCTATTTTGTTCATTTTTCTATGTGTCGAGTTTTTAGGGTTCATGGAGTAGGTTGTTTCGTGATCTTGTGTGGCCCTATGAGTTATGATAGAGGAAGGAGGCATGGCCCCGGGTGCGAGCTCGCTCCCCTTCGATCGGAGGCACAACATCGCGTTTGGGTCCATCAAGGTAGGGAGGGGCTTTTGGTTGTCTCTTGCGTAGCTTGTGGTTTGAAGAGTACGTGGTTGTGTTAGGAAAAAAGGTTTGGATCTTAGCTCTTATTTCTTTTTAGCGTGCTTATCTATTTCCTGATTTTTATCCTTGTTTAACTGTTTGAGGAGTGAAATGATTTTTATCCTTATTTTTATCTATTTCCTGATCGCTTGGTTCTTGGTGTGATTGTCCCGCCATTTGTCCATTTTAGTCCTTCTAAAGATTCGGTTGTTGATGTTTAAATTCGTTCGATTATGGAAATGGATTGGTCTCCTTATGTGCGTTCTTATGTTGGATGCTAGCCACAGGGTCTCGACCGGCAGCATGGTCAGGGTGTCCTAGTCTCCCTCAGAGTCGCTGCCATCGTCCTCGTCGATCGTGCCACTCCAGATGGAGTCGACGGCAGGGCGATTCCTCTCGCAGATTCTGCTCATGCACCCACACCTACTTCCCGCCGCCGCCGAGCAATAACTCGAGCAACTCTAGACCGACAAAGAGGCTGAGAAGGAGAAGGGCAAGAAGAACGCCAGTAGCAACAAGTTGGCACCGTCGGGTGGTGATCTCGTGTTGTACAGGTAATTGTGGTTTTTGGTTAATGAGTTCATTAGCCTTGTTACTTCCGGTACATCTAGCTATAAGAGGATAAGATTTTGATAAATATATTTATATTGAGCTATCAGATTGCTTTTTAAGAGGCCGAGCGCAACAGACTGTCACATAGCAATTGTACAATTGTCAAGCTATCGAGGCCGGCTAACATGCTGCATCCAGAGGAGATTAAATCTTGTATTTTATGGATCCTTGTTGAGCTCCTTAAACATTATGTGAGTTTAAAAAATCTAAAGAAATGTTTGGTGGGATGGCTATATCATATATGAACTGATTGTCAATTGAGTTATGCATAGAGAAGAAAGTGTGAATAATTCTAGCCTGTTTGATTGTGGTGGAGTTATCATAGTTCATTTATGAGAAAATGATAGGGACTGGTCTGGACAAGAAGAAAGCTGAGTACCCAAAGCAACCTATGGTATTTATCGTGGGCATTAGGGCTGGATAACAAGCCAGCTCGGCTCGTTATGGCTCGACTCGTTTGGCTTGTTTAGATAACTAGCTGGCTCGGCTTGTTAACATAATGAGAAAAAATTTCAACTCGGCTCGGCTTGTTTGGCTTGCGAGCCAGCTCGTTTGGCTCATGAGCTAACTCGTTTGGCTGATAGAGGACTATCGGTGACATGAACAGAGGTTCACGATGACGCCGAGAAGCTAAGGTGGATGGGGATCTAGGTGGTTGATAGCACGAACATCGTGGACGAAGGACTGAGGATTGCTATGGACAGAGAATGGTGTTGTCGATTCACCGCTCACCGAGTCACCGATGGCTGGTGGTTCGGCGCCTGGGCCTCGCAGCCCTTGCACCCATGCCTTGAGCAGTCGATCCCTCATCCCTCGAGCACCAGTTGCGGTAGCTGCAGGATAATAGAAATGAGATGTTGTGTTAGAGTTCCTAGGAGTGAGGGTATATATTTGGTTGCGCAAATGGTCTACTGGGCTGTACAATATTTTATGGGCTGGCTCTTGGCTTGTAAGCCGCTCGTGAGCTAGCTTGTTATCTAAATGAGCTAAAACTCTGGCTCAGCTCGTTAGATTTTGGAACGAGCTAAGCCGAGTCGAGCCAGACACAAGCTAAGCTAGCTCGCGAGTTTCGAGTTTTTCATTTAGCCCTAGCGGGCATGTGAATTTCATCTTTGTTCCTCGAAGAAAATAGTTGAAAGGAAATAGTTAGACTATTATTATTGGGACCATTGCATAAGATTTTTATTTATATTTGATGAGTCAATAATTAATTATAGTTTTCCTTGTATGTTATCTTTTTGCCACCCAGATTATAAGTGAATGGTTTATTTTTACACCGTGTTGTTCTATACTTTATGCATATGGCTAATACTTAGTACATATGAAAATACAGTATTGTGTTGTTAATTCCTGATTCAGTACAAAGTGACATGGATATAGATATCTCAACTTCTCATGCAGGATATCTATAATTTCATGGCTCTGGATAGACCTTCAACACCTCGCATTGATCGTGGGATAGCATTACATAAAATGTAGGCTTAGCACAATGGGTTTAGGAGGGGAAAGCTATCTCCATTTCATGGGAAATGAGTTTGGGCATCTTGGTAAGTGTTTACAATTTATTGTATTTTGTAGCGTTTTAGGGTTTTAGCCATGATATTCGCATAGTTATTACCTATCGCTTCTGAGGAGTTGATTCGTTTTAATTTACTTGGCAGAATGGATTGATTTTCCAAGAGGTTATCAAAGTCTTCCAAATGGCTCAGTCATCCCAGGAAATAACAATAGTTTCGATAAATGTCATTATGGATTTGACCTTGTAAGTTTCAGCTATGCTATTGTATCCTCTCACCAGATCCAGATGGTCATGTTTATATGGAAATCTTGTTTAGGAAAGATTATTTTATATAAATGCTAACGTAATATTAATATATGTTACTGTTGTGAATAAGTAAGAGTTCTGTCCCTTTTGTTAGGAAGATGCATATTATCTCATATATCGAGGTATGCAGGAGTTTGATCGGGCAATGCAGCATCTTGAGGAAAATTATGAAGTATGGCATTGTTTTATCTCTATTGCTTATTAAGTTATAGTTAAATTCTAATGCCATCATATTGTGTATGTGTATATTTTAATAAGTAGACAATAAGTAATTTGAGAAAAAAATTATGTGTATATTGAATTTCTTTTCACGTTAGGGTAATTGGTGACTTATTACTAATGAAATAATCAATGTAATTGTAGTTCATGACATCTGAGCACTAGTATGTATCAAGGAAGTATGAAGAGGATAAGGTGATCATCTTTGAGAGAGGAGATTTAGTTTTTGTGTTCAACTTCCACTGTAGCAATAGATATTTTGACTAGCATGTTGGTTGTTTAAAGCTTGGGAAGTACAATGTATGCAGCTTTTTTTGCATGCTCTATAACTTCAATTGTGTAACCTATCATCACTTATGGGATTTTGCATTTTTTTTATATTTCTTCACACATAATTTGTTAATCTAGATGGTGGTACTCAAGTAGCAGTGTAGTATTCCTGTAATTTGTTTTATATTCATTATGGACTTCTAGCAATCTTCCTTCATTTAAGTTTTGTGCATACTGAAATTTATTTCACAGATTTACTGAAATGATACTATCGATTTTAGAGCCACCTATTTGGAGACACATGTTTTTATTGGTTGCTAATGGTTTATTTTATTTCCTATCAGCTGGTCTTAGACTCTGACGATGGCCTCTTCGGTGGATTCAGTCGGCTTCATCATGACATTTAGGACTTCACTGCTATAAGTGCTGGCTCAAGTGTTGAGGCATATTCTACTTGTTTTTTGGGTAGCACTAATATGAATCAACGTAGAATTTTACTGGTGCCTTGCAGGACTGGACACATAACAGTAGGTTGTGTTCTTACTCATTTACGCTCCTAGCATAATTGCTGTCGTTTATGCCCTTACAAAGGACTAGGAAGCACCCTATTGTTACCCTTGAAATGTGCATGACTGGTCTGTACAAGAAGAAAGGTTAAGTCTTTTTCAAGACTTCTGTTGATGGCCGCACATCATGTGCTAATATATGACTAAGCTCTCTAGCATCTATGCAATTATCCTCGAGATGGAGATCTACAATTTTGACTTCAAACCCTATGGCTACTTCATGAATGCGATCCATGGCACTACATCCTCTAACATTCATGTGACCCCCAAGGATGGTTTCAGCTATGCTAGCTATGAGGTTATGGGCTTTGATGCCATCACTTTGGCTTATGGTGACCTCGTCAAGAGGGTCCTCAATTGCTTTGGCCCTTCAGATTCTCTATGGATGTGACCATCTTTGGTGGGCGTGGCCAAGTAGGGACACGGGGGAAGAAACTTGATGCTGAGGTTCATGACTACTTCAACATTGTAGAGCAGAAGCTGCCTTGCGGTAGTCTTTTCTTTTACCAGAGCTTTTTTGTTGCTGAAGATGCTATCGTCGATTCGCCCAAATATTTTTTTCCATTGCTTTGAGGGTGAGAATGTGGAAAATCCTGCTCCTGCAAAGAACAGTAAACTTCCTACAAAGAACGGTAAATTGGCTAATCTTCTCTCCTGGGAAGAGGACGCCTTGGAGGAGATGGACGGAGTGCTTGATGAGTAAGATGGGACTCCATTGTTGATTTTTCGCTGAGTATTTTTTATTGTTTTGATTGTCGTGGTTGTCATTTGGTTATTCTATAAAGCAACCAAGCCAGGTTATTAGTATATAAAAATTATCTGTAGCATGCTTAACCTGAATAAGTATACAACTCTAGGTGGTTAGTTGTGTCTACCACAATGAGCATATGTATGGAGAAATGTCTATCACAACATATCAATAAGAATTATTTTGAGTCAATGATTAGTTATTGGTTTGTCATTTCTAAACGACTGGCCGGTGCAAATTGTGGCCTGATTTTTGCACAGAGGCGGCTAATAATCAGCTCATGCCGTTCTAACAGGGACACATTATGCATTCGTCGCAGTTGGCAAGTCATTTCATCGTCTCTCAGCTCTGTGTATAGCTGAAATGTCGAGATGTTACTTCTACAGCAAATAGATTTTTTTTATAGACGAAGTCTGCAGTAAATAGCCGGAGAACATGTATTGCGTGGCTGGCTGTTAGATGCAAAGTTTTGCCAGTTTGTTTTAGGCGTGGGCCCATTGACTTTTTGCTCTATTTGTATTTTGCTCTCAAGAGCATGCAAAAGATTGCTCTGTTTATTGTACTAATATATGCTTATCTTTTGGAGTAGGTTTATGCACTTGCATTAGATGTCATCGGGACTAGAGGGGGCACGTTTTATATCTTGAGTAGATAACAATCGTGTTTGGTAATAAAAAATTGCTCTTTGATTCTTTCGGTTACGAGAGATTTGCATATACCTGTACCATTCTCCATACACTTAACTACTGACAAGGCCGATGCTTTCTTCAATAATTTGATGTGGTGGGCCTTGTAAGTTGGATCCGATAAACAAATTCCATATTCCCATCATGTCGTACCGCCGTCTCCTAATAATACGTTTTCAGCAACTGCTTTTTATGTGTCGTCGATGTTTTGTTTGTTTGACCCACGAGGAGCTGGATTTCATTTTTGCCAACTACACACCAAAGGTAGTTCTTGTTTAGGACGCCGGTACAAGCATTGTCATCGTCAGACGATAAGCATCTCTCACTGGAATGATTGTGCACAATTTATTTTAATATATATAAATTTCTTTTTTGCCTAATATAAAATGATATCTTGCAATAAAATTATACTTGAAAGCACATTTTGTCTCTAGCATTGCAATCTGGAGCCGAATCATATCATGTTAATGTTGATGCTATTGAATAAAAAATATTAGCATGTTATTAGTATGGTCATAGATAGGTTATAGTGTATTATATATAATGCTATAGACAGGAACTTGTTTTACATGTTATGTCCTAAAAATAAATTACGACTCCCGTTGGAACTTAGGGACACATAACTATCTATCACAAAAGAAGAGAGGTATAGCTTCATCCTATGTATCTTAGCTATAGCGCACACGCACGTCCTCACAGGATACATGAAAGGGTGATGGCTACGCAAAGACCAAAACTTTGTAGCCAGCCGTACGTGTATCGCCATACAGTGCCCTCGGGTACGTACATACACCCTCGTAGCAACTAGCAAACCTAACTAGACGATTGGTGCCGACCATGTCCATATACAATAGACACTAGATACACACGCTGGATATATAATTGGTACGACATTCTATATATATACAGAGAGGAAGCTTTTTCTATATTCTAAACATACATATTTCTTTTTTAATTGATGTTCAAAAGGAGTATATATCTTAAAAAGTAATACATATATTTTAAAATATATATAGTTCACTTATAAAAAAAGTATATACATATCAAAAAATAATATATACATCTTAAAAAATAGTATATATTTAAATTATAACAGGAACAGTAAAAATATATACTCCAAAAATATAAACTAGTTTATATATATATACACAGACATTATTCTACATCAAAATATAAAATAACTATTTTACACCAGATCCATATATATATATATACCTCTGTTCCTCCGACACGCCCCTCCCCGCTCGAGCCTCGGCGCGTCCCGTCCCACCCCCACACACCCGCCCGACGCACATCCCCTCCCCGGTGCGCCTCCCCACGGCCCTTGGCGCCCTAGCGTGCATCCCCATGCCTTCAGCCGCCGTACCTCCTGGGGCGACCCCCTCCCCTCGCACGGCGCGCCCCTACCCCCAGCATGCCTCCTCACCTCTCCCCGGAGTCCGTTGGCGACGTCAAACGCGTCCACCGCACCGTCCACCCCGACAATATCGTCGTCAAGCTCTGCCGCAGCAGGCAAGATATATAGTTTCTTTCCTTTCCCGTACGCTTAGGCTTAGCTCGCTCAATCAATAATGGTCATTTCTTCTTCCGGAGCTAAGTGATGCCATTGCAGAGCCCTCAATGCTGAGGTGGAACCATGTACGTGTCCAGCGATGCTTCCGACGAGCCCCTTGTGAAGTCCAACATGTTACCTCTCGGTGGCACCAAAAGTTCTTCGGTGCAGTCAACCGAAGCATCAACCTGATCAATATCTATATCCTAACGGTGGAAAGAATAGCGCCCTCTCGAGGCCTTGCTACTGTAGCAGTGGGCCTGAGTACGTATACATACATACACGTATGTGTATATGTATATATGTATATATATACATGTATATATATACATATATACATGCATATGTAATTTTCTTTTCTAAAAATTCTAGAAAAATATCGAAATGAATAAAATGCAAAGAAAAATATCTAAAACTCAAAAAAATATGAAACAAATTTTTTCAGGTTAGTATTACTTTCACCTACACGTTAAAACTATGTGCATGCATAAAAGTACTATTGTTTTCTCTATATTTAATTTAATGTGTTTAACATTAACAATTTTATAAATAAATATTGAATGTAAAAAATTTGTGAACTTAATTTTTTAGTCTTCTTTTGTCGTGCTCTACATAGTAAAATAAAAATAGGCGCGTAACATTAATAATTTTATAAATAAATATTGAAATGTACAAAATTTGTGAACTTAATTTTTTAGTCTTCTTTTGTCGTGCTCTACACAACAAAATAAAAATAGGTGCGGCGTACGCGCGCCAATCAGACTAGTTGAAACTATTGAAGGTACTTCTAGAAGCTATTTGAAAATAACTACAAGCTTCTAAAGCTACTGAAGGACTATTGAATATCTGAACATGTTGTATACAAGATGACATGATCAATCCAAACATTATACCAAACTTTGAAATCAACTTTGGAAAGCCTAAGAGCGAGCATAACAGAACTTTGAAATCAACTAATGATATAGTAGTGTAGCTTCCAAGTTATAAAAAAACTTCTGACACTAAATTAAATTACTGATATATTTGAACAACACAACTAAACAAATTTATTATGACTTGAAACTACTGAATAATTACTAACATTACTAAATAAAAACTATTGAACAAACTATTTGAAAATAACTACAAGCTTGAAGCTATTGAATGATTATTGAATATCTGAAAATGTTATATGCAAGATGACATGATCAATCCAAAAATTATACTAAACTTTGAAATCAACTTTGAAAAGCCTGAGAGCAAGCATAACAAAACTTTGAAATCAACTAATGATATAGTAGCATAGCTTCAAGTTATAACAAAACTTCTGACAACCACTAATTAAATTATCAATATTATTGAATAAAACAACTGAACAAATTTATTATTACTTAAAACTATTGAATAACATTACTAAACAAAAATTACTAAAATTACTGAACAAACTACTAAAAGTTACTGAGTAATTTTACTATAATTTAAAATTATAAAATAACTACTTGCACTACTGAATAAAACTACTAACACTACTGAACAAACTATTGATACTCCTAACAATCACTAACAACTACTAACATTATTTACATAAAAATTACTGAACGATTTTACTATAAATTTGAAACTACTTAATATTAAACTACTGATGACTACCGACACTGCTGAACAATTTTTCTATAACTTAAAATTATTAAATAACTACTAACATAACCACTAAATAAAACTATTAATAACTACTAAAGCACCTAAATTATAGTAATTATTGAGCAGTTGGCATAGGGGCGAGTGGTGTGTGAACGCGTAGCGAGGGGGCACGGGCGAGCACATGGCGCCAAGGGGGCGCTGAGCGGGTGAGCACGTGAGTAGGAGTAGGTTCGCGTGACTGGGCAGGGGTTAGACTAGGTTGAATTTATTTTACACTATAAATATAAAATAGCATTACTAAACTACTTAAATTACAGGACTACTAATAAACCACTAATCACTAATAAATTACTAAACCACTAGATGTGTGGCGCGCGGCACGTCCGCACGCTTCTGCAAGACACGAATTCACCGGTTCATAGCCGAAACCACCAACCGACCAACCTAACCCGTCGATTGCAGCAAGTGGCCGAGGACCGACCTACAGTCTGGGCCCTATGACCGATTCCACACCGGACTGCACTGAATTACGACCAAACTCGACATAACCAAATAGACCGAAACTCTAGCAGCCGCAGACTCCAACCCACCTGGCCCACTCGATATAACAGCCCATCATAACGCATGCAAGAGCACAACAGCCATACATCAATGCCCATGTGCAGCCTGGGCCCACCGGAGCCGAACTCGCACAAGTACTGATTCCACGTGAACCAACAGCACACACGTATGCAGAAAACACCGACCATCCGACTCCTGGAAATCTGGAATCTACGCGCGGGCACGGGGCTGGGAGTTAGCGCTGCTTGATTGAGTTTTTTTTCTGAACTTTTGCTTCTTAGAAACTACTGAGTTTAATTAAATAGTTTGCTGAGAAGTTTATTTTTGAAAAATTGAAAAATTAATTTATAAGAAAATAAACTAAAAGTTGAGAACAGGTCACCGAAAGCTGAGATGCTGATTGAAATAAGTTTTTATGATTTTGGTGTGTTAATAAGCTAAAAATTTATTATAAAAATTAATAAAAAAATATCAGTAAGAAACAGAAATCAGTTAAAAAAATCAAAAGCCTCATCCTAGCAAACAGTGGTCATGGTCGTCATCGATGGATGGATCAGTCGCGGCCGAGATCCTCCTTGGCCTCCTGAAGCTTCTTCTCGTCGGGCTCGATCGATGAGCACGGCGCCTTCGCTGTCGGCGCGGTCGTTGCCGGACTCCCTCGTGCGACTCAGCCCACCCTTCTTACGCCCTGCACGAACTTCACCCGCGCCGTCAGAAAGCAACATGGAACGTAAGTATATAGGAATGGGCGAGCTCAACGTGCAATGCCTTCGGCAGATCCGCGAGGGCCGTGCCTCCGCTGCGCCGCCCCCTCGCCCTCCTCGCGGCCGCGCGCGGCGTTCCCAGCTCCGCCCGTATCTCCGGGGGTCCGGATCCTGCAGCTCCGCCGCCTTCTCCGATCCCGCCGCCTCCCGGGACGCCATCCGCACCGGGCGCGAACTCCTCGACCCAACTGGTTTGGTTGTGCTGTCCTCCCGGCTCACTGCCGGTCAGTGGTCACCCGTCGACCCCGACTAGCTGCAGTTGGACTCGACACCCGTACAGCCGCTCTTATATAGAGCTCGAGACGGCGGCGACGCCGGCGACGAGTGCACTGCTGCACTGACCTCGACCAGTGTGTTGAACCACGCGTACATAACACGGCTGCACTGAGTTTGGGCTGGCTCCATCGGAAGCACGGACCTTGCCGTTTATGGGCCGGCCCACTTGATTGGTCTTCCTGTTTTCTTTTTCGGCATCCTAGTTTTCTTAGCAGTAAAAGAGGTGTATCAAGTTTAAATATAGTCACGTAAAGGGGACAGAAAAGGTAGTCTAGACGAACAGTAAAAGTTAGAGCAAAGTTTGTGTGGTTGTTAATAAGTTGTGCCATTACCGTCTAGTCAAATACTCCCTTTGTCATAAAATATAGAGCGTATTAAGATTTGAAAAAAATCAAATTTTGTAAATTTTAATTAACAATTAATCAAATTATATGTATATTTTAATATATAAAAGTTATATTAATATATCTGTATTTCATAGATTTTTTAATATTATATTAATTTTGTAGTAATTGATACTATATAATAAAATAAATTAATGGTCTAAGTATACTTTCAAATACTTTTTCAAATCCTAATATATCATATATTTTAGAACGGAGGAAGTACAAGCAAAAATGATTCTAGCTAGCATGTCCAGAAGGCCGCAGTTTTCCTCGTGGAGGAACGTCAAAAGATATGAAGGATCCAAAAAGATCAGAGATCAGAGATTACATGGTCCCCATCTTTGAACTTAAGCAACAAAGCCAATGTTCTGCTACAAAAAGCCAAAGAGGTATGTCTAGATGTACATGCAACTTTGAATTTACACCGTCTCTATCAGCTTCATTTTGGCACTGTTTGGCAAACGAGGCCCACTTTTAAACAGAGTGAGTATCATGAAAATATTTTTCAAAACAAGTTTATTAGTGTTATTTTTAAATATCTAAATTCAATATATAAAAAATAATTTATAGCTAAAATTTAAAATAGTTGGTTATACGCAACCTAAAACAACACTTATTTTGGACTAAAGGAGGCATTAAAAGTTGGATTAGATGGTTTGGGTGCTATTAATTGAAAATAAGAGTAATTAAGAGAATTAGACATGTCAATAGTAGGAGGCTAGGTGCATTAATTGCCATCTTGTTCTATATGCTAGAGGCTAAAACCACATTATGTCTTTTTGGAAAACTCGGAACAACAAAAGGAGGTAATTGGTTGGGACTGCTAGTGCAAAATAGATTATTCAAGAAATAATAATTGCAGGAATAAGGTAGAGAGCGTTTTTGGGCAGGTGCATTTATGTCTGTTTTACTAAACCATGCAATATCAGATTGTAACCGATCTTATCCGTTTAACTAAAAGAATTTAATGGTCCACATATAATGTTTGTAAGTTGCAGAGGCCAGAATAAAAAAGTTCCTTCGTTTAAAAAATAATGTTTGTAAGCAGAAATTCTTCATAGCTCACGTGACACACATCTCGAAGCAAATTTTATTTTTCAGATAGTTGAAGATGTCTCCTGGTCTCTGTATCTTCACGATGCACACAGGCTCAATAATTACATAGTTTCAACATCAATTATATGGTTGGCACACTAAGGTACGCATGAATTTCAGACACAACGACAAACAAATCATACAGGGGATTCGTCATTTCTTGCTCCGACACAGTGTTCTCCGCGGTTTCTTGGGCAGCTTGTCTACCCGGTGCACTCGCAAGTTCGCTTGCAGAGCAGCTGACGTACGAAGGGAAGGAGCCCGAGAGAACCGTCTCTCTGTTTACATTATTAATTTTGGCATCAACCCTATCGTTATTCATGGGTCAAAGGAGAAGCTATCTCAATTGTGCCGTGTCAGGCCTTCAATTACTCTGAACAATAAAATGCTCTGCAAGTAGCCACAAAGCTATAGTAGTAGTTCTAATCTCACATGTTCCCAGGGAAAAAATAAATTAAATTAGGCAGTGCAAGACGACAAAGATTAGTGTCTATCAGAGGGATAAGTTCGAGGAAATAGTAATTTACTGTCTGATTGAGATAGCAAAATCGATGCATTTGATCAGAGCGTTGATTGCTGCAACTGAATCATATGCAGGAACAAGATTACAAAACCTCTCAGTCGGAAAGGATCCAAAGGCATATGCTGTGAAGTTGCTGTTAGAAGTGAACTCAGGCTCTATCCCTAACTTATTCGAACCGATTGTGAATGAGAAATAAGGGGAGTTCATTATCACCTCACGTCTAGACGTGACCAACCTATTTGGTTGTGATTTCGTTTCACCAACACTATATATAAAGAGCGCTAACAACCGGATCTCAAGATCGATCGATAACTCGAGACCAATGCACACCCTTACACACCTATGCTCTAGACCGATCACTAGGGATGCTACAGTGGAGTGGAGACCGATGCCGCGCCATCGCCATCTGCATCACACTGGCACTGCACCAACTCGTCTACACCGACATCCTCACCAACGTGTACGCCTACATCACCAACCCTAATGGCTTCACCGGCTTCCAGTTCGTACACATGCTTCCGCTCTCAGGGTGTTCATGCTTAGGATTAGCCAATTATGATGATTAGATGAGAATTAACATCAACATTTGGCATCAGAGCCTGCTAGCTCTAAGATGAACCTAATTAGATAAATTTTCACCCGTTTATGCCTCGGGTCAGTGCAATTAGTGATAATTAATGTTAATTGAGCCATTTTTATTCATGAATCTGCACTTTTTGTACAAATTTTAGGTGAATTAGCTTCAGCTTAGATGGATTAGTTGCACTTATGATCAATTAGGCCTGACTTGATGTCAATTAAGCTCAGACTATTGTGTCTTGTTCATGAATGAGATGTCTATGTGTATTTTCATGATGAATTGATTCGGTTTGGGGATGATATGAGTTTGGATATCATTAAGAAGGAAGGGATCAAGTTTTTTTTCATGAAATCCTAAAAAATCCCCTTCACCATAACCCTAAACCCCACCCCCACCCCTCCCCCAAAATGGAACCCTAAACCCGTAAATCCCCATTCAAACCCTATATCTATTAGGAGAAAAGAGGTTACTTACGTGTACTCACTCATGTTGTCGATGTCGTCATCACCAGAGTCGTCATGGAGCACCCTTTTGCTTTCGGCCATGCACATACACCTCAGCTCCTGCATTTGTGCGCTTCCCACTCGTCGCATACACGCCACTATCCTCTCGGGCGCCACCTTGAAACCGCTCGACGGAGCCACGTGCAACCTCAGTTGCACGTGTGCCCTAGTGAGCGAATCCGTGGGAACACCACTCCAATGCTCCATCGATGCCGTTCTCTCTCGCTCATGGTTGCTCTCTCTCTCTCTCTCTCATCGACAGGGATGCCTTGTCGGAGTACTCACATGCGTGGTCACCGATGTTCGCCTCATGCTATCGGTCGCTACGTTTTTTCCGTAGGAGACGGGAAATGGGAGATAGGGTTAGCGTTCCAGGGGGAGGGCGCCATTTTGATCGAGCAAAAATGCCGATGTGCTGTTGATCTCCATCGAACAGCTGGGATCAGTCGAACTCGACGGATATGGGCTGGTGCTCATGTTGGGCCGATGTGGGAGTAGACTAGGTCATGCTCCCGCACGCGGGCGCCACTGGGCCACGTGTGGGCAAATGTGGATTATGGGCCGAAAGACTGATAAGGTTGGATGGGCTATTTTCTTTAAAGTTTTGGGCTATTTTCTATTTTATGATTTATCCAATGATTTTAATGTTTAATCTTTTATGCACTAGATTATGACCCAAAATTAATGATATTTAGTGCAAAAAAAAATGATTAATTTTTTGGAGGAATTGGAAGCAAGGGGAAGATTTTTTTTAGAGAATTTTACGTAGGTTCATAATTTCTTTTTGACCAACATTGACTGTAATTATATGACATTTATGTGTTTAGTTACAAATTATTTTCTATTTTTCTGCCTAACGATGATACGGATTGAGTTTAATTTTTGCATAATTTTAATCAGACCAATGTAGGGTTATTTTGATGCAAATTTTTCACAATACATTTCTAATCTGGCTCAAAAAAATTTCTCCAACTCTTAACACCTCCAATGTTGCTGCCACAATTGACGGCATAGAGTAGCTCACGGGGAGCAATTTTTCCAATTGGAAGGCAAAAGTAAGTGTTCTCCTTGGCGTTCTGGACCTTGATTATGCACTCAGGATTAATGATCCCACTGCTCCCGTCGTTGGTGTGAAGAATTATGATGCAATTGCTGAAGTAGGAGCGGTCAAACTATTTGTCTCTAATGGTTATGAAGAACTCCATCTCAGTTGGGATAAGAGGAGCAATCTCCGACTCTGATACTGTAAAGACATACTTGGCGTCCGTGGTGGAGCAATTCAAATGCATCTCTAAGGTTTATGCTGGTACACTCATTTAGAGACTTTTGCATTAAGTATGATGGGTCTGACACATATGAGAGCACATTATGATGATGACTGACATGGCTGGCAAGCTCATGGGCATAGATATGGAAATCTTTAAGGGTTTTCTTGTTTATTTTATTATGACATATCTCCCTCCTGAGTTTACTCCTTTTAAGGTCAACTACAACACTCAGAAGGAGGAATGGACCATGAGCAACTTGATTGTGATGTGTGTCGAAGAGGAGAGATTGGGGGCTGAAAAGAAAGATTTTGTGCATCACGTTAGCAGCCCTGACAACGAAGGAAAATTCCAACTGGATTTTAAGTCTAAGAAGAAGTTGTATTTCACCTCTAAGCTCGAAAAGGCAATGCAAACGGCACCCAATACACCTGCTCCTTCTGCTTCTGCCACTTCTGCCATAAGAAGGGACACTACCAGAGAAACTGCACTAGTTTTCTAAAGTGGCTCACAATAAAAATGGTAATGATTTAATAACATTCATTTACGAGTCTCTTTACACTGATTTTTCCCTTAATAACTGGTGGATTGACTCAAATGCCATTGTTGTCGTTACCAACTACTTACAGAGATTCCATATCGTGAGAACACTAAGAAGGGAGGAGCGAAGTCTTGGAGTGGCCAATGGGAAGGGACCTGAAGTTGAAGCTGTCGGATCACTTCCCTTAGTCCTTGATAGTTTATTCGCTCTTAGGCTAAATAATATAGTTTATGTTCCTTCAATGAGGATGGATCTCATTTCAGTTTTTATGTTGGATGATGATGATTTTATTATAATTTTGGAGACAATAAGTGTATTAATAAGTCTAATTCAGATATTATTGGTCTTACCATCCGACAAGAGAAACTTTATATGCTTCCTCTAAATGAATCTTCTGTATCTTTGAATGTCTGTGATGTAAATAGCAAGAGAAAGAGAAGTGCAAATAATGATACTTCTTCAAAACTGTGGTATTATCATTTAGGCCACATTTTACGGGAGAGAATGAAGCATATCATTAAGGAAGAGATTATTCAACCTTTAGACTTCTCCAATTCTGACCATTGAATACATTGCATTAAAGGGAAATACGTTAAGCAAATAAATAAGAGGTCACTCGAAGCACGTGACTCTTAGAATTAATTCATATGAACTTTTGTGGTACTTTTCCTGTGACATCAGTAGATAGTTTTAATCAATTTATTACCTTCATAGATGATTTCTCCCGCTATGGCTACATCTACCCCATTAAGGATCGATCTGAGTCTCTCAATAAATTTAAAATATTTAAGGTTAAGGTAGAAAATCAGCACAATCTAAAGATTAAAGTAGTGAGATCGGATCGAGGGAAGAGTATTATGGACATGCCTCTTATAGGCAAATCTTTAGTCCTTTGCCAGATTTCTTCAGTATAATGGCATAGTAGCCCTATATTCTACACTTAGTAAACCTCAATAGAATGGGGCAGCTGAGTGACGTAACCACACACTTATGGACATGGTACGAAGTATGCTCAGTTATTCTAGTTTGCAGTTGGATTGTGGATGGAGGCATTTAAGATAGTCGCACACATTCTCAATCGGGTTCCCAGTAAATTAGCTCCTAAAACTCTTTATGAATTATAGACTAGGAGGAAACCAAACTTAAATTATTTACATGTGTGGGCTGTGCAGCTGAAGCTAAAGTATTTAATCCACATATTAAGAAATTAGATCATAAGACAGTTAGTTGTCACTTTATTGGGTATCCCAAAAGATCAAAAGAGTATAGTTTTTACTATCCAAATAGGATCATTAAGTTCGTAGAAATAAGACACTCTAATTTCAATATGAAGGATCTCGGTGAAGCTTCTTACATTCTTGGTATTGAGATTCACTGAGATCGATCCAAATGAGTATTAGGTTTGTCCCAAAAGACATACATTGATAAAGTACTGAAGAAAAACAATATACATAAGTGCTCTGCCATGCCTGCTTCTATTGTTCAAGGTGATAAGTTTTGGACAATTCAATATCCAAGGAACCAATATGAAGTTGATCGGATGGATTTGGTTCCTTATGCTTCAGTTGTAGGAAGCATTATGTATGCTCAAGTATGTACACACCCCGATTTAGCTTCTGTAACCGGGATGCTTGGCAGATATCAGTCGAATCTAAGACCGGATCATTGGAAAGTTGTTAAGAAAGTTCTTCGGTATTTGCAAGGCACTAAGCACTATATGCTCATATTTAAAAAAAATATGATATTCTTAAAGTTATTGGTTATTCGGAAGCAGACTTTGTGAGGTTTGTGGATACTAAGAAGTCCACATCATGTTATATCTTCACCCTCATAGAAGGAGCTATCTCATGAAAAAGCTCTAAAAAGACACTAACGGCATCGTCAACGATGCAAGCTGAGTTTGTAGAATGTTATGAGGTTGCTGGGCATGTTGTATGGCTAAAGAAATTTATCCTATGATTAAGAGTGAGACAGTATTTCAAAACCACTTACGTTATACTGCGATAATCAACCCGCAGTTTCTATATGAGTAACGACAAGTCGAGTGGTGCTAGCAGACACATCAACATTAAGTATCATGTTGTAAAAGATAGAATTTAGGATCAAACTATCAGTGTCAATCATATAAGTACTAAGTCAATGCTTGCGGATCTGCTCGCTGAAGGCTTACCATCATATATTTTTCGTAATCATGTTTCCATCATAGGGTTATTAGAAAGCCTACGATTATGGATAAGAAGACCATAAAGCAAACCAACTCCCATTAAGCATAGCGAATATCCATTTTGAGTTGGAGTGATATACTATAGGTATTTGGGTTTCAGTGGCATTTCATTAGCCGCTGTAACATTTTGCCATGATGTGTTATTTTATTAAGAGTGAGCTTATAATGTTAGCCTTACGATTAAGGGGATGTTATTGGATTAATCCCTAGTATATCATAACCGAACGTGATCGAGAGATGAGGAGGAGTCCATCCCCACCTTGCGCCCTGATCGGGGGCACAACCAAACTATTTGGTTGCGGTCATGTTCCATCAACACTATATATAAAGGGGGCTAACGCTGGGGTCTCAAGATCGATCGATAACTCAAGACCAACGCACACCTCTACACACCTAAGCCCTAGACCAATCATTGGATGTGCTACAGTGGAGTGAATACCGTTACCGTGGCGTCGCCATTTGCATCTGTATTATGCCGGCACCGCACCAACTCATCTACACCGACATCCTCACCAACGTGTACGCCTACATCACCAATCTACCCAAGGCATCACCAACCCTAATGGCCTCAGCAGCTTCCGGTACTTACACATGCTTCTGCTCTTAGGGTGTTCATGCTTAGGGTTAGCCAATTATGATGATTAGATGAGAATTAGCATCAACAATTGCTTGTTAGGGAGTGTGAAAACGAAGTGTGGCTGCAGCTCAAACCCAAGCCGGCAACTTTTGGAGCCTACAGTTCGTGGGAATTCATTTAATCATGTCCCTATCTCATGAGGCAATGCATGGAACATTAGTCAATGGATTGCAAAGACTTCTTTCGTGGCCATCCAATTCCAGAGGAGAATATTGTGGGTTTTTTTTTTCTCGAAAGGAGGAGAATCTTGTGGTCTACCCTCCATACTTTCAGAAGTTCATAAAATTTACATGAGATGTGATCCTAGAACACAATCAAATGTAAATTCACTTAATAGTAGTTAAAAATCTTTAGTCGAGTTATCAAACATATGGTTACAGTCTGAAATCATCTGAATCCTTATCAGAACAGAAACTTTCTACGCAGCTATTGAAGTTCTCTATTTGGCACGCTTTTTCTGCATATACTACGTATACTCATGCATGCCACCTCAGCCATTGGTCCCAGAAGCACATCCATGCCCATTCGAAGAAATTTCTCCTAGTGGAAACACATGTGGACTGTGGAGAGAGAGAGAGAGAGAGAGAGAGAGAGAGAGAGAGAGAGAGGTTGGCCAGTAAAAAGCAGAGTACACTACATGACTCCTATCATACATATCATAAGATGATCACATCTCACACACAGGCATATCACTCATCCTAGGATGAGATGAGAAGACGTTGCACCACTTATTGTAAGCAGCAGCAGCAGCAGCGTGAGTAGCTTTCTCTTTGCTTGCTTCATCTTCTCACCTCCTCTTCTTGATCTTGCAGCTTGCTGCATCATTTCTTGCAATTTTCAGTCGCTGTTGATGCTGTTCAAATTTGGTAGCTGCTTCTTTATCTAGTGACTAGTCCAACTAACACATTCCCCTTTCTTGTTGTAGTGACAAGAACCGGGAGTGAAGTGAATAGGATGCTTTGCTGAATGGCTGCATGCCAACCGCTGCAAGAAGGGAAGGAGCTGCAGCCATACGATGGCTGTGATGCTGAAGTGTACAGAGGACCAATTCTGCTGCCCCGGCAGGCCAGCTCGGCCCCTCCTGCCGTGCCGGTAGCACCGCCGGAGATGTCATCGTCGTCGGGGTCCGGGAGGAGCGCGACGGAGGCGAGGGCTCTGAAGATCCACAGCGAGGCCGAGCGGCGGCGCCGGGAGAGGATCAATGCTCATCTGGTTACGCTGAGGAGGATGATACCTGATACTAAGCAGGTCTGTGCAATCCTGTCACATACGAGCTTGGTTTGTATTGAAGCATGTGACAAGATATAAGCAGCTAAATGTGAATCATTTCAGAGTTTGCCCACATTTAATCGGAAGTTTTTTTGAAGTTTTTTTTTTGTAGCCTAGTTTTCTCTAGCAATTTGGCTGGTTTACATTAGTAGACTAGTAGTAATAGTAAAAGAACAAGTTTCTTGAAGTAAAACTGGAGAGAAGTTAAGCTTCATCATTGTCTAGAAGTTCAGTGTTAGATACCAATAAGTGATAATTCCGAGTCATAATCCATGGAGAACTTTGAGGTTTGCAAGGAAGCCATATGAATGGAACCTTTGCACTCACATTTGTTCACATTTCATCATGCTTTCACTTTGGAATTCTCTAATGAGACACCGTACAATGCTATGACTTAGAAAAAGGTTTTTGTTTTTCTGCACTGCAGATGGACAAGGCGACCTTGTTAGCCAGAGTGGTAGACCAAGTGAAGGACCTGAAGAGGAAAGCAGAGGCCACTCAAAGCATGCCCCTCCCACCGGAGACCAACGAAGTCTCCATAGAATGTTACACCGGCGGCGACGATGGTGGCGCTGCCGCCACCGACAGGATCCCGCACATAAAGGCCTCCATCAGCTGCGACGACCGGCCGGACCTCATGGCCGGGCTCATCCAGGCGTTCCATGGCCTGAGGCTGAGGACAGTGAGAGCAGACATGACTTCCCTGGGAGGAAGGGTTCATCATGTGTTCATACTGTGTAAGGAGGAGGGCTTGGGAAGTGCAGGTGCAAGCCTCAAGTCTCTGAAGGAGGCTGTCAGGCAAGCACTAGTGAAGGTTGCTTCTCCAGGAATGGTATATGGCAACAGCCCCATTCAGAGCAAGCGGCAGAGGATTCTGGAGTCACATTACTCAATTATGTCCATATAGAAGATTATAATTTGTGGCGATTTATGAGCTGAAAGTCTGCAAGAAATGATAGAAAATTCTTGTTTTTAAGAGTGTTAATTATGTTGTGTATCAGAAATGGCGTTTTCACACTCTGTGTTTTGAAATCTGAACTGTGGCCAGTGCGGCAACAAGTATGCAATCCACATGGTCATGGCCCATGGTTTACAACTTTACATGGGGTGTGCTGTAGTATGACTGTATGCATGCAGAAATGTCCTTCTGCAGAGTCATATGATTGGCTTGACATTTCAGAGTTTGCGTGAAAGGACATTGATACCTTTCGAATTTTGATTGGCTCGTAGACTACAATATAAACACCTTGTCTGTTGTCTCTACTTTCGGCAAAGTCACACGCGCGAGGAATAATAGTGTTTGCTAGAATTCTGGCCCAACTGCCAGATGGAATGAGAAGCAGTCTATTTCACAGAACCAAATGTTCTTCGCTGCAAATGAACTTATAGTACTGTACGCATACATTTTCTCAAATGTTTTTTGAAGCATTCATTTCTTTTAGAAAAAGCTTTGAAGCATTGTTTTTGCTGTAATAGTTAGACTTATTAGTGTTTCTGATATCAGCATAGATGTTCTTATGTGATGAGTTTAATACTATCCTGTTAGTTTAGATAGGTTGAAACTAGCTTATAAGCTTTTATATTCTAAATATAGTACATTCGAGTTAACCGTTTTTACAAAACGAGAATAAAAGTATAAGAGATATGCTATGTATATACAGATCTGCTTCACAGGTGAGTTGTGCTCAAATTTTAGAGGCGAGATGTTACAGCTAGTATCAAAATCAACTCTCGTTGCACAAGTGCATGCGTGTCGACTCGTGAAGGGGACATGATATGGCCGTGGTACCAAGGGAAGATATTGTGCATTTGTCTATTGTGAATACAGTAAGCTATTGAGGGTGCCAACTCTAAAGGAAAGAATGTAATAGTGTTTCTAGTTTCGGGTCTGTGACTCAAGTGTTCTGGTATAGTGAGTTTAGTATCATATTGATAAAATAGGTTAGAGTCAGCTTATAAGTCTTCGCTTCCAAACATAATATTTTTGAATTAACACTTTTACACGATGTGATAAAAAAATATAGAAGAGATGCTATATGCACGCGTGCCAGTCCACAGTTGGACTAGACTAATTTTGGAGATATCGTATTACATTTGCAATAACTAATTAATATGCGAAACCGTGAGCGTCTTCCCATAGGTTCAATAAATCTGTTTCTTTCACCAAACAGAATTTGCTTTCTTATATATGTGCCTTTTGCTTTTTCATTGGAAAATTGTATGCCTACTTTTGACGAGGGGTAGTACTCTTTCAGTCATACTGATAGAAAAGCCCAAGCCTTAAACTTCTCGAGTATTGACTCCTGACAGAAAGCGCTAGACTAGCTGAGCTCCCTGGCCTCCCTGTCCCTTCCTGTTCTTGTAATTCCCTGTGATTCATTTTCAAAGTTGATCTACCGAACCTTGTTGCCTATTAGGCCTTTGCACTCAGGTACAAGACAAAAAGGTGCTTTGGAAAATAGATATACAAAGTGCACATGTTAGACTAACTCAAGAAACTTTGCAAAGTCACAATTCGGAGAGGAACAAATCGGTAGATGGAGAGAAAACAATCTTCTTCACCCAAACAAAATCTGCTTCTTTATTTCTCAAAATGCAACTTTCTTCCTCACTGCAAAAATTTAGCTTTCCATAAGGGATACCGCTGTCAGACTGAGAGACAATGCCAGCCTGATTTTAGGTGCTTAACTCGAGCGCACGAGCGAGATACACTTAGTACACATGTTGGACTAACCCATGAAACTTTATAGAGTTTGTAAAGGTCCCGACACAATTTGCTAGTTGGTTAAGAACAACAAAAATCGATTTCAGATTTATTGGCAGCAATACAGCTATACAAGCATCAGTTTCTGAAATCATTTCCGTGCAGTAACCATGAGGGCTAACAGCATCAGTTAATTACATGGATAATTTAATCAGAGATCAATGACATATCCTTTTCTGAACTTTTTTATGTGGACATCGAACAGGACGAGGACCCATTTCCCGTGCAAGTGTGGAGACCAGATGAACTCATTGAGGATTCGGTGGGCGGCTATTTGCCGCAGAAACCCTAGATCCCCACTCGAGAAGCTCTTTGCTGGTGTCATCTTTGTGCACGATGACCTCTATGAAGCACAAGCAGTCCTCCTTAGGTCCCAGAGCTGCCTCGATTGCCTCCTTCAGCTCCTCCTCAGTTCGAACCTGCAAGCATAAAATGCAAAATGTCATTGCAATGCAAATTTGTGCCAGACTTCACAATAATATAGCATACAGTTGCCAACCTTTGCTGTGTAGCACTTGCCCTCGCCGTTGTGGAATGCTTCCACCAGACCAGTGTAGTTCCAATTCTTGATAACATTGTAAGGACCGTCATGGATCTCCACCTCAATGGTGTACCCTCCATTGTTTATGAGAAATATGATGCTGTTTTGCCCCCACCGGAGCATTGTTGACACCTCTTGTGCCGTCACCTGAATTTCAGTCAAATTAATTTCTTGTTCACTGCATATTTTGATACAAATCCAAATAGCAACCATAACAATCTTTGATTGTTTCATACCTGAAAGCTGCCATCTCCAATGCAGGCAATGACACGCTTATCTTTAGCAGCCTGTGCGTATCCCAGAGTTGCACCCACTGACCAGCCAATCGATCCATATTGCATCTGAAATTCGTACCTGGTGAAAGAAAATATTGTTTAGTATGAACACACCGAATAGTAAACATCTTAACACACCGATGCAAGTATTGACATCACTACTATCTAATAGTTAAGACTTCTACAAGAAAACAGCTACTAGTATTGAATTTGTAGTATTGTCAGAAACTCAGAACAAGATTCCTCAAATTTTCATCCCACTAGGCCTACATCAATAGTATCAAAATAACCATTTATGTTACCAATTATCACCCAGGCACCCACCAAACCAATGATTTTAAAAGAAACTGACAGATATACATTGCATCACTACAACATAAAACAGCCAAATTTTGATTTCAGCAGGAGTTTACCCACAGCCTTCTGGTAGCTTCAGCTTCTGGCAGTTAAACCACGAGTCCCCAGTCTCTGCAATGACAGCCGAGTTGCCAGACAACATTTTCTGAATATGCTTGAAGAGTATGTTCACTCTCAATGGCTCTCCAGGTTCAGATGACAGTGGTTCGCCCTGAGGCACAAAAATTCGACGATAGTTCTCATATGCAGCAGCATTCTTCTTCAGGCGGGTTGCAAGTGCATGCAGGAAGTCCTTCATCAGGACACATCCAAACGCAGGGCCATGTCCGATCACCACCCGTTCCGGTTGGACAATGATGGCCTTCTCCTTCTTCAGGAGTAGTGAGTACCCAACCGAGCTGTAGTCATTAAATATTGGACCAGCAAATACATAGGCATCGGAAGACTCGACGATTTCAGCACAGAACGGAGTGCTCACAGCACCCCAGTATGTGCCAATAAACCTAGAGTGGTGCTCTGGCACAAGCCCCTTTGCAGAAGGCATCACTGCTACGGGATAGCCGCAGGCATCTGCAAGCTCTACAAAGGCTTTGGATGCTTTGGCCACCCTCATCTTTGGTCCACCAACAAGCACTGGCTTGACTGCTTTGTTCAAGAACGCTGAAGCGGCTTCCACTGCTGCCTCCAGGTTCATCTGGTTCGATAGTCTGCAAATTTAACAATTAATCCACATGAGCAATACCAAACTGATTCTCGCCTCGCTTTTATTACACACATATAAAAGCCTGCCAAGTTGCCAACATACCTTGGGGACAGGAAGAAAGGGACAGGATGGCGGCTGAAGGTGGGATGTGGGATTGAGGGGAGGTTGCAGCTGATGCTAATGTAAACAGGCTTGCTCTCCTTCAGTGCCGTAGAGATGGCAGTGTCAATCTGTTCATGTGCATCTTCCAAGTTGTTCACCACTGCCTGTGAGATATAAGCAAAAAAGCACCATACCTTAGCAAAATGTTCATATGAGTATCTTGTTCACATTTTTTTCCCCACGAGAACAAATCGCATAGCCTCAAGCATGGAATATTTACAAGCTCAAAGGGATTTGGTTAATCTGTTGTGGCACTTCAATGTGCCTATTTTCAATGTTAATTCAAGTGTCTCCTAGCCATCTATAGCTCGAAGTAAAAAAATAATGGTTCACCAAGTGAAAGACCAAGCAATGTAAAAGTTCTACTTGAAGTCACTAGACATAGCTGCAAATGATGTATCGTTTGAGCACAGACACACAATAGCCATCAAAGATGGTATCCAAAACTTTGGTAGAGAAAAGGGAGTGCCCTTAATACATATATTTACGCAGCATACCATTTTGGCACCGAAGAGACGGCAGAGTAAACAGTTACTAGTTACCACATATTAGTCTAAGCAATCATATTTGAAGTTTGAAAATCAAGAAATGCACCAGCTAAGAATTTGAGCAGTTCATCTATTATATTATTATTTGAAGAGAAAAAAGAGGCACCAGTTCGGTCTCAAGATCACAAAATTACCACTTTAATCGAAAAAAGGAAAAAGATCTAGACCACTTATTGTTATGAACATCTAATGGTCTAGATTAAACCAAAGAGCCCATATCAAATACGATTAATAAATAGCTAAATTTGGAAACCAAAGAGTCCTTATCAAATACGATTAATAAATACCTAAATTTGGAATAAAAATCATGGAAAATTAGCATTTCAATTTCCATATGGTTTAGGAAGCAAAATATATAAATAAAGAGTCCAAATAAAATAAAATAAATAATAATTAAAATTGGGGTTAGAATAAAAAATAAGGATCCATACCAAATATAGTCTTATAAAAAAATCAAATACCTAAATAAAGAGTCCATGTAAAATACAATTAATCAACAACTAAAATTAACAATAAACATAATTAAAAAAATTAAATTTCTTACTAAAATAATAGATTAAGAAGCACCGTGTAGCTCAAGATAGTCACATCAAGCAGTCAGCAGGCAAGACAAACATATCTTATTTTGGTTGAGCTGTCTACACCCGAAACACGGTTTTGACAGTTGATCAAGACGTATACGAATCGAACCAATATGTGTATACGATTCGAGTACAAGTTTAGAGTATAAATAATTTTTTTTCTACTAACATAATTTTTATTTCTTCTATAATTTTATGTGTTTTGTAACTAAATGACACTAAACTCAGAAAAAACTAAAGAGATTAAATTTTAATCAAAGATTATCATAACAAAATATTACAGGGAAGCTAGCCACGCTATTAGCATGTGTCACCTTACTAGTTAAAAATATTTAAATGGCACAAAGTTTGGTTCTAACAATTCTGTTGCTACACAAAGGAGATGAACAGACAGCTCAGAAGTGCATTGGTGCCAACAAACTGATATATTGTAAAATTAAATTGTTGGAGGTGAAAATGATTATTTGTACTGAATGATCTTCCACTGGTATTGGAGTGAAAACTCTATGGGAGGGTTTAAAGATATAATCCATGACTGGATTTACTATTCAGACTTCAGAGCATCAGTTTAATTATCTCAGATATCAATTAATTATTTCATAAACATTAGCTCGAATCATCAATTCCTAACTACAACCCTCACAACAAACAACTGCATCTTTATGAAGATCCTATCCGTGAGACTGAGCAAACAAAAAATTTAAAAGAGAGAAGGCAAATTATATCGCAAATTCTTAGCTGACACCAGAACTTTGACCTCTTAAACCCAACTCCTGGGTCCTGACACCCGAAGGTTAGTCACCCTCGAAGCAAGTAACATTCTGTAACTATACGGCCCCGTAAGGTTTCCAAAGTATCAAAATATGCAGGAAACTAGTTATTGCCTCGAAATTCCTAACAAAATAGGGGTAACCGACAGCAATGAAGCAAATTTGACAGTAAAAAAGCAATCTTTGGCCTTAATAGCTACACATACAGACAGAAATGCGATTAAAAAAAAGGAAGGAAAAGAGAGTCCAACACTGAACACGTAATACAAGTCTAAAACTCGACCATCCAGGATCAAGAAAAAAAAATGGAATTACCTGATAGCACGTGACAGTCTGGAAGCACCTGAGCTCCTGCGTGAAATCGGGCAAGCCGATGGTGTGGTGCAGGATCCTGTTGCTCCCGTAGTCGTTGCTGTTGGGCCCCCCGACGATACAAATCACGGGCAGGTTCTCGCTGAAGGCCCCCGCCACGGCGTTGATGGCGCTGAGGCCTCCGACAGTGAAGGTGACCGCGCACGCGCCCACCCTGCCGCCCCGCGCGCGGGCGTACCCGTCGGCGGCGTAGGCCGCGTTGAGCTCGTTGCAGCACCCGACGAGGCGGACGCCAGTCGAGCCCTCTGCCTCGAGCTCGTCGAGGAGGGTGAGGTTGAAGTCCCCCGGCACGGTGAAGACGTCCCGGGCCCCCACCTCCGCCAGGCGGCGGGCCAGGTGGCGCCCCAGCGTGGCGTCCCGCGGTGCGGTCGAGGAGAGGGCCACGGCGGGGGACGACGCGGCGTCGGACGCGGACGATACCGAGCCAATGGCCGTATCCATGGCGCGCGGCGGCGGCGAGGCGATGAGAAGAGAAGAGAAGTAGAGAAGGTTCGAGCGGAAAAAGTTCGTCGCTTTTCTGGTGCGAGCTGCGAAGCTTCAAGTGGAACGGTCGAGGTCGACTCGGCCGCCATAAATGGCCGAGGGAGTGGTGGGCCTGACGCCGCCAGTGAGTGTAGGGGAACAGGTAGCGCCCGATGTGCGAGACAAGTAGCGGTCCCGCGGCCGTGGACCTTTCGCTGGCGTGGCGACGAAGCAAGGTCAGCCTGCAATCCGGGGGCGCATCGTTGCAAGTTCCTTACTGCGAAATGCCGAAACCACGACGCGAGGATGCGCAAACGAATATGAACTGTGAACAGAGCCGCGTAGATAGAAAAAAAAACGTGGTGTAAAAAGAATCGTGAACAGAAGCCGACCTCTTTAGTCAGCAGACAGCATCACGCTGTGTGTGCTGGTTGTGTTATGTTTGTGGTCTTTTGATGCTCGTTGAGCTCTTGGTGAACACTAAGTCTCGATTTAGATGGTTAGCAAATGTACTAGTACCTTTTATTTATAAGGGATTAAATCTTATATGTCTTATCAAAATGAACTTTTTTTATGGGTAAGTGATGTGTTCGTTGATAATAAGATGTCTGTGATGACTTTCTCAATATGTAATTTCGTATCTTTAGTATTTAGTAGTTATTATGTGAGTATATAGATATATTTATAAGTTGTATTAATATTTTTTTTAAAAAATATATTTGTGCATTGAGTCGCAGAAGAAATTTTCTAGAATCGATGGTTGGAGAAAACCCGTGGAATTGCTAAGGAACGTCTTTTTAACTAAACTGCGTGCACGTAGGACTAGAACAGTCTTCTTTTGCTCGAGCATGCGTGCGCTGTCCTGGAGAACTGAAGGGTCACGGTTTGATTAGCTTGTTGCTTCTCTCGACGCAAGCAGAACTGCCGAACTGAATCCTCCTGTGACGAGAACGGGCTGATAGCCATTGGTAGGAACTGGTGATTTCCCTACCCATCAGCGTTCGAGCCTCGTGTCTCAACGGAGCGTCTCGAGTGTTCCTGGAGTACAATCAAAACGTCACGTATTTATTTTGCAAAGTCTGAGATTTTGAATCTATTTAGCAGGTTTGTGTATAGGTTATAGATTTAATGTGCGTCTTAAGATATAAATGTGTAGAGTACGTATGTTTAGTGAGTTCTGATAAATCAATTTCTTCCGAACAGTCTCGAGCGTCTGTAGATCATAATAAAAACACGACATATCCACTTACTGAGTCTGAGATTTTGAATCTATTCAATAAGATTATAGATCTAACATGTGTCTTAATATATGTGAGTGTGTAAGATATGATGTATATTTAAATTTGTGTTTCGATATAACAGCGAGGTTTTAAAAAATCCTCCTGCGATGTGATGAATGGTACGGGAGCGACGTACGTACGTACGATCCTGCAAGCAGCGGCAACACGTGTGTAACGCGATGCCATTACGTACGGAGTGCACGGTTGGCTTTGAGCCACGCGGCAGCAGGCGTGCGTTGCAGGCCATTCGAGTCTTGGATCGCCAGAGGCCTATGAGACCCACTTCCCACAGAAGATCTCAGCCCATGTGGCTCGCGACCACGGCAGCCCCCTGCGGCCCAACGGGTCCATCTATTATGAGATTAACCTCCAGCAGCCCAACCTGCGGCCCGTCCTTCCCGCGCGCCACGTGTCCGCACCCAGAGCAATCGTCTTCGTCCATCCCGGCCTCGCCCCTCGTGGTCCTCGCACGAACTCGCTTCCCCTTTTTCCCATTTTAGAACTTTCAAATAGATGGCAAAAGCTTCTGGTTGAAGCAAGAATCTTCCGAGTAGAGGCAAGAAACTTCCGATTTGCATGTGAAAGAAAACTTTAAATTCATGAGCACAAACTTTGCATTCGTGAAAGAAAACTTTAATTCATGAGCACAAACTTTGCATTCGTGAAAGAAAACTTTAAATTCATGTTGGCGTCTGGTGCTCGGGAGGTGGGCTTCAGCGGACACATGTGGCGAGGGGAGACGGTCCGCCAGGATCGGTTCTAGAGGTTAACCTCTAATTAAAGTTTTCGATGTGTGATTTTTTTAAAAAAAAAAGACCACTTGATCAGGCTTAGTCTTACAGGTGCCGTATCAATTGAACAAGAACCATCGGTTGGCTAAACAAAAATGATGTTTCGATTCTTAGAAAACGAAATCTGCACAATAACTGAACCCTCCTTTTTTGCGAGGAGAATAACTGAACTTATGTACCTCTGTGATTCTCTTGGAGAAAATAGGATGAATTTTTTTTCTTAAATATGCAGAAAAACTGTGTATCTTTATATTAAAAAAAGAATAAAGCTCGAGTGTTACATGTCCCATCTTATTGGGCCACACTTTCGACCACTGAATACAAAACGATTACACAAGAAGAAAACAACTTGATGGACCCAAAGCCAGAACCAAACTAGAAAACCGAGCCAAAACTACGCAAAAGCTCCATGAGGATGAATAAATTCTTAGCCCTGATTTCACACCAGCGATCAATGTCCTCCCAGATAAGGGCCACCAGGAAATCAGAAGAGATGTGGTGGTTGTTGAAGATGATATCATTGCGCGACAGCCATATTCCCCAGCAGGTGAGAAGGATTAGTGAGTTCGGGCCTTTGCGATGTTCTTTGGCCACACACACATGGAGATCAAGCCACCAGTCAAGGATAAAAATTGCCGCCATAGGAGTATGAATCCCTAAAATCTGCCATTATATCTCTCTCGACAAGGTGCAGTTAAGGAGCAGATGATCGGTGATTTCTGGTAACTACGCATAATGCATGCATGAATCATCAGATTTTAGCCCCGTGTCATTGCCTTCAGGTCGCCGTCTATAATCTCCCATGTATCCCCAGCCAACTAAAGAATTTAACCTTCGAGGGAGCCCAAGATCTCCACACCAGTCTAGCACTCTCGAAATAGATGCAGCCCTGAAACATTAGGTGATATGCCGATCTAGCTGAGTACTGACCAGAAGATGTCCATTTCCAAATCACGCGGTCTTCAACGCTGCTCATGTTGATGGAGTCAAGTTGGCCCCATAATTGTAAGTATTGGGTTATCACTGGTATGGACAAGGGCATGTAATGTCTCTGATCCACCTTCGGTTGTGCAAGGCATCTCTAACCGTTCTGCTCTTCGAAGTTGAGGGAGCGACACATCCAAAAAGTTCAGGTGCCACAACTCTGATAGAACGGCCTCCGATCCAGGAGTCAGTCCAAAAGAATGTGGATTTACCACTGCCCACCTCAAACTTAAAATGAGATGAATAGTGAGGAAGTTTCTTTTCTAAGCAAATAGTGAGAATTTGTTTTTGAGCAAATTGCATAAAACCATGAACTTTGAGGCAAATGTGGCGCAAAACCACCACTTTAAAAAAAAAAATTGCGCTTAACCACAACTATTCGAGCAGTTGTTTCAGAAAACCATGATTCCGTCCGATTCCGTTTGAAAAACATTACCTAATAGATGGGGCCCACTTGTTAGTCACACTAGCAAATGGGTCCCACCTCCCTTCTCCGCCGCTCTCGCGCGTGAGATGCAATGCGGTGCGGCACAGTTCGAGGCAGCAGTAGCGGCCAACAACAGCGGCGGCTCCAGTGAGGGAAGGAGGCAGGAGCACGGGCTATTCCCCC
This sequence comes from Phragmites australis, assembly GCF_958298935.1. Classification (NCBI taxonomy): domain Eukaryota; kingdom Viridiplantae; phylum Streptophyta; class Magnoliopsida; order Poales; family Poaceae; genus Phragmites; species Phragmites australis. The sequence goes on from NC_084922.1 coordinate 6,980,049, forward strand.
AGGTTGGGGAACTCCCTGGTGGGGTTTCCCAAAGACGGCGAGGCGTGGAGGGGGCTGACAGCAAAGGGGTAGCGCGGTGAGGAGTGAGCTCCGCCGTGTGAAATCGGACAGAATCATGATTTTATAGAATAACTACCCGAATAGTTATGGTTAAGGGCAATTATTTTAAAAAAGTGGTGGTTTTACGCCACGTTTGCCCAAAGTTCGTTGTTTTATGCAATTTGCTCCTTTTGCTTTTAGATAATGATGAATAGTGAGAATGCCGTAAGTAACGTTGTTGCCCCGCTGGTCATGGTTATTGGTTCATGTTAACATTTGCCAAGGACATGCAAAGATGTTACTCGTACAATTTTGTAGTAAGATTTCAAGTGGCGATCGATGGATGGGTCTTGAATAAGAGTTCGATTTTGAACGTTCCTTTTTTGAACAATTCTGAATGATTGGGAGCTTCGTGTCTCTAGCATAGCTAGTTGTGCTGGAACAAAAAATTCATCCTTACAAAGGTTGTATACGATCAAAGAATCCAACTCAGCCCACTTTAATTGGGAACACGATCAAACACCTTTACATTTGAAACAGAAAATAAAATAAAATGCTGAATAACCGCATACAAACAAACGTTCGTTAACTCATGCGTGGTCTGGTCTGAATATATGAACGAGAATATATTGAGAAAACATGGTCTGAATACTGATAACTGATTGACTCAAACGAGCTAGCCATCCTGGGTACTTTACAGATACAAGTGGCCACGCGCATTAGCCATCATCGCGATCCGGCGGCCCTGTTCTTCTAAATAGCAATGCATAAGCCATCCGATGTGAGTGTTTGCACCTGCTGTCGGGGTAGCGTTGGTTTTTGGACGGACCTTTATTTCTGTTTAATTAATATAATGATACATAACTCTCTTGCGTGTTCAAGAACAAGAAAAAAAAGCCATTGTGACCGAATTACAAGGTTCAGTACAACACTACTGATGATATCGAAGGTAGCAGTTCTTACTAATGCAGAGACATTGCTGCATTGAAAGTTATCTACATACAGAAGAAGACTTTCTTCCAACGCATAAAAATGTTGTCTCGAGATCTTCTCCTAACGCGGATTCCCCATGTCAGGACAATTGCAACGGCGAATCCGACACCAAATCCCAGTCCGGCAAAAAGGAACAATACAATGTCTACTGATTTCTTTTCCGAATGATGTAGCTCCACATTTGGTGTTATGTTGTTGCATGTTCTGGACACCTGAAGTCCACAGAGACCAATGTTCCCCAGAAATGAGAGGTTGGAGAATGTCAGGAAATGAGGTGACTCGGGTATTCTCCCATCCAGCTTGTTGTAGGACAAGTTCAATATCGAAAGGAAGTCCAATGATGCCAGCTCTTGTGGAATCTCTCCTGAAAGATCATTTGAAGAGAGGTCCAGTGACTCCAGTTGATGCAGAGTACCAAACTGAGATGGAATCGGTCCAGTAAGGGCATTATGTGACATGTTTATCCCACTGAGCTGAATAAGGTCACCAATTGAGTTGGGAATTGCACCATAGAATGCATTATCTGAAACATCAATGACTACCATGGACCTCAATATCTTCGAAAATGTGACATCAGACCCTTTGTATGTGATTCCAGTGGTAAGCCGATATGTTTCGTGAAGTAGATTATATTGATTTTCCATGACCAACGTCTCATTGGCAGATTTGGTTATCATGGATTTCAGGGTCTTAAACCACTCATTTTGCAATATGCCAGAGAAATTGTTTGAAGCCAAATCAAAAATTCGAAGTTTCATAAACTCACAACTGTTTTCATCTCCTGAAACAGAGGGCCCCACCTTCCCAACAAACTTGTTGGACTTCAGAACAAGTACTTGAAGCTTAGGAAGTATACTCATCCAACATGGAAAAGTATCATTGATACGATTATTCCCGATGTCAAAAACCTCCAAGTCTCTACAAGCAACTAGAGATCTTGGTAAGGGTCCTTCGAGCCAGTTGTCACTAAAATTTAATTCCTCAAATGCACAGCCATTCTTCATATTATTTGGTAACTCTCCATGTAGTCGGTTTCTTTTCAAGTTTAATACACTCAGGGAATTGATATCCTCCATTAAACAAGGTGGGATGAAGTAACTCAGATTGTTGTAGGAGAGATCAACGAGTACCAGATTACTTGCTTCACAGATCGATGGTGGGATTTTTCCCGAGAGGTTGTTTGCATAGGCCATGAAGTAGGAAATACCGCTAAAGTGAGAACCGAAATCAAGTGGTATGGATGAGAACCGGTTGTTTGAGCAATCAAGCAGCTCCGTATCAGGTCCGGGTCTAGGTATGGGCCCTTGGAGTAGATTAAAACTGAGGTCAATAAGTGCTATATTAATTAGATTAATAGAGCCATATCCTTGTCCTATATTGCTGAATCTGTTGTGTGATAAGTTCAAAACTTCCATGTAGGTCCAAGTTTCCCATGCCCATTGAGGTATAGCACCATGGATATCATTGCATGAAAGATCAAGATATTTAACATAACGCGTATGCCTCAATGCACTAGGGAATTTGGATATGTTACAAGCTGCTAGATGCAAAGCATCCATCTGATTGATGACTGTAGAATTATCTTCCTCGTCTACTACTACAGTGAGTTTGTTGTTTGACAGGTTCAAACTAAATAGATATGGTAATTTCCAGAATGAGCTGAGTTCCACAGTACCAAGGAAATTGTTTGAATGAAGATATAGGACTTCCAGTTGAGTTAGGTTAAATAATTGCGGAGGTAGTGTGCCAGAAAAATTGCAATTGTATAATTGCAATCTAGTTAGGTTATTGAGATCACCTATGAAAGAAGGTACCTCTCCAGATAAGCCGCAATCCGAGAATTGGAGCACTACCAAAGAAGTTAAATTTGCAATCCAAGATGGTATTCCTCCTACTATACCAGCCCCAGATACCTGTAATGAGATTAATGATCTTAGCTCGCCAATTGATGAGGGAAGCTCTTGGGAGAAATCAGCTGCTGCAAGACCCAATTTGTTCAAGGATTTGAGATTCCCTATGGAACTCGGAATAGGGCCAGAGAAGTTAGTGCTACTGACAAGCAAATTCTTCAAAATACTATTTGATGAGAAATTTGGCAATGATCCAGATACTTCGAAATTATACCTAATATCAATAGTTGTTAAGTTTTTATTTTGGAAGATCCTTGTTGGGAGCCATCCTTCAAGGTAATTATTGGTAAGTGTAAGAACACTAAGGGAAGGTAAATCGGCAAAGGACTCCGGAATTCGACCGTATAACTCATTATACTGTAGGTTAATCTCAGTGAGTTGGCGTATGCCAGAGAGTGATCCACAAATCGGACCATTGAGGTTGGTATGTGGTAAGCTAAGAACCTGAAGCTGATGAGTGGAATTTGCGAATGCACTACACCACATTGCCCCACTGCCGGACAAATCAACTTTACCGAGGTAAAGCTCTTTCAGATTACTAAGGTTCACGACTAATGACCCAATGTTTGGCTCAACGAGAACCCACTGGGGCGACCATGATTCAAGTGAGAGAAACTCATCATACTGGTCACCAAGAAAAAATTTGGTAGAGAGGTCAAGGGATACCAATTTGGTGAGGCGTCCTATTCCATCTGGTATCTGACCCGCAAATTGTGTGGTAGAAAGGTTGAGATGGATAAGCTCCGTGAGCCGTTCAAACCCAACGGCAGGAAGTTGTGACCCGTTGAAGCTGTTCAAGGCGAGGTTCAGATGCCTCAGGGAGGTTAGTTCGAAAAGTGCAGGATGAAGGCTGGCACTCTGCAAACCGCACTTGGCCAGATTGAGGGTAGTCACGCGGCCGTTGGCATCGCCGCAGCGGACGCCCTCCCAGCCACAGCAGTCCGTGCCAGCCCGCCACGACGCAAGGGTGCATCTGGAGCCGTTGGCATAGAGACCCCAGCCGTCGGTGGAAAAGGAACGTTTCAGCCGGAGCAGCGCCGAGGCCTGGTCCGGCAGGCACGGCACTGGTATGGCGGTTTGGTTGCTGTACACGCCAAGCAAGCAGGAGGGTTGGGTTCCTAGGAACAGAGCAGCGAGCAAGTACAGTACAAGTGGATCCCGGTGGCTAGCGATGGAGGGCATTTTGGCAAGTTTGGTGGGCTAAGATCTGATGAGTTTCTCCCGTGAGATATCCGTTCCCACACTGGCCTCGTATATATAGACGCGCGCACATTACTGTTCATCGAGTTAATTGGATCTGCACGTCGTGCAAGTGCAACTGCGGTAACATGAAGTCCAGATGACCGAGACTCTGGCAGGTCAATCGTGGTTGGTATTGCATAACGGGCTGTTAGCATGGGCCATACAAGATGCGACGCGGCTTGGGTTGTGATCAATCCAACCTGCGGTTAAAAGTCAGCCGAGACGTGGGTGACCGGTGACACTGCATAACAGGCCGTTTTCCTGGGTTGCGCAAATTACCGTGCTACTCAGGGCACTCAACCATGTGATTCCATTGCATGTCCTAACATTTACAGCGCTAAGTAGCCTGCGTACGTATACCGTCTTCTTTTTTTAGGAAGTAGGAGTAGCGTATACCATCTTCATATAGGATTTAAAGTTTGGTTAAAGAAGTGGTTACAATTGTATATCAAATCTAAAAATACCAGGTTGTATATCATAGGGTGGTCATAGTACAATTTGAGAACGGATACGAGGCGCGCCGTGTTTTTTTTTTAAAAAAAATTACTAGCGTATAGGAAGTTCGGATAAGATAGTTAGGCTTATTTATTTGAATTTTAGTGGCTTCTGTTTCTCATAAGTTAGAAGTTAAAATAAACAGTTTGTTTTTCTGGTTTTAAGCTATAATTTTTGAAAAGTAAAATTATTCTTTACTATCACAGAAATATGAGAAATCAGAAACAAGTTTGAATTTACTTATGAAAAAATCACGATTTACAGAAGCTCCAACAAACAGAACCTTACACTACGTGTGGCCACGAGCATTGTTCCTATATACCAGAAGAAATAACCATCAACAGTGACAAACTCACTTATCTCAATACGAAAAATGTAGCATCCATGTTACTGTACATCAAAGACCGGGAAGTTGAGCAGAGGAGGACCGATGAATAACGGTCGTGGTACGCATACCCATCCCCGTCTTCACCTCACGAATGGCAACCTTATCTCCGGTGGCGGCGAGCAGGCCACCTCGCGGCTTCGGACTGCGGCGGTGCCTGGGAAACGCGGCCGCTGCCGGCCGGCCATCCGCCCAGATGCAATCAAAACATTGGACATTTCACATTTGCGCATGAGCTGGCGTAGCAAAATTCGCCAATACGAATGACGCCGAAACACACGTAATACAGCCGCGTAGATAGAAAAAAAAGAAGATACGTGTTGTACGTGAGGGTGGTCAACAAATGTGTGCCGACTAATCGAGAAGCCGGTCTCTTTAGTCAGCGGACAGCATCACGCTGTGTGTGAGCTGGTTGTGTTATGCTTATGGTCTTTTTGGCGCCAGTCAAAGTTGTTTGTGGACCGGAGACATGGTTGTATTTTTATTCACTAAGTATCTGTCTACCTAACTACCTAAAGCGCGTGGCTTTCTCTATCAGGCGTTGAGCCACAACTGCAAGAATTCGTGGGCCGTCGGATCGGGATCGGTCGGTAAGCGTCTCGTTGAGTGTTTTTGGAAGCCTCGGGAATCCCCTCGTCTTCGTCCCTGTCCCCGCACAGATGGTAACGTCGGTGCGCTTGCTGCTTGGCCCAAGCTCACAACCAGACTTCTCAAAAACTGAATCCGACCTCCCCAAACCTCGAATCCTCTTGAGATCCGCGTGAAAATCAGCTGCACGATTGGAGTTAGATAATAACACAAGGTATAGATTCTCAAGTGTCATATCCGTTTATAGAGTACAGATGCAAGGGGCAACAAACAGATCGGCAGCATAGAGACGCGATGTTATCGTGCGACGCCTGCAGGAGCTCCTTCCCAGAGATCACCACCTGCATTAGCATGAATCGCCCCTCCCCGATCGACCATATCGGCGGCGGGAATGACGGTAACCGCTTGTCCTCCTCCTTCCCGGCCTCCGCAGCGCAGACGCCGTCCTTGATCATGTCATCGGCGTCCACGGTGCTCTCGGAGCCGAGCCCCTCGATACAACGCAGCATGGATGCGGAGCTCTTCTTCATGGAGAAGCTCGCGCTCCTCTTCATGGACCCCGTGCCGCTCGCGGGCTTGGGCCTCAGGAGTGCGTGCATCGATGAGTCGTCCTTGCTCTTATCGGCCTCGACGATGTCGAGCCACGACGCCGTGTGCGGAGGAGGACGAAGCACCGGCGCCAGCGCAGGCTGCGACAGGACGGCTCGATCGGGCTGCTTCTCTTGGAAGTGGAGCTCGTCGAAGATCTTGGTGAAGAACGCCGGGTCTATGGGCTTCTTGTGGTGGACGTGGTGGTTACATGCCGACAGGGCCTCCGGCAGCGTTGGGTTCACCGGCAGTGGATTCTCGAATAGACGCCTCAGCCTGCCGTCCGCCGCCATCTGCTCAACCATCAACTGCTTCTCTCTTGAGCGGTGTGCTACAACTGATCTTGCCCGTGCAATTTTACAAACAAGCAACAAAAGTGAACAAAAGTTTCAGTTTCTATGCATCTCGACCCGTGGGATAGCCATTAGTATTGAACATATGTCATATACAGATCGAGACAGCTCCAGCAGATTTTCGTTTCCCAACAACAAATCAAACGAGACATTGCTTCACAAACTATATTGAATATCATAGGTATGGCCGCACTTCTCCAGAAATTATTGGTGTTATTTCAACCATTGATAGTGACTAACTATAATTCTGTAACAGGTATGTAGCTGCAAAAAGTGAGGGTGCTCCTGAGTACGAAAAGTTTACCAAGTACTATATATCACTCTGCCCAAGTGAATGGCTATGCATTCTTGCTCCAGTCTCTATATTTTATTTATTTATTGCTGCTGCTTCTTCAGTTTGTTCTGCGATAGTAAGACAGTCATTTCTATGGTATATGATCCTAAGATACTCATCCACACTGATCTTCCTACTAGTCATGTATGATCTGAAGAGTCCATTAGACGATGAAATCTGTCTGTTTTATAACGTATAATTTTACCTTTTGATAGCCCAAAATTCTGGGGTTTCAAGATTATTATCTGATATAGTACTTTAGCCATGCATCTTTGAGTAAGCCAAAACATTCGTGTGGTTAGAGCAAACTCCTTACATTGGGTCACCTGATGGAATTGATTAATTGAGTTGCATGGGTTGGTTTTCGAGTTCTTCGAAGGAGGACTGGGCTTTATAGCAGCATTGTGTTGGATGCACTGGATGATTCATATTGCCGTGTTTCATGTTGACACGCCTTTCTGCTCTGTTTTATGTTTTTTATTTGGTATTTCAAAAAGGCTGTCTATAATAAACTTTTCTCATACTTCGTTAATCCTATCATTTAGCTCATATTGCTACATAGTAAATGATCTGCGTGGGTACGATCTTAAGATGATATATTATGTGCAATGTTTTCTACAATGCCTACTTAAACGGTTGAGGATAAGTGATCTGCGTTGAACTTGATTTGATTCTTGCTGTTGAGTGCATGCTATTTCGTTTGTTAGTATAGCAGTGTTATACCCACTCTTAAAACTCTCCCATTCTCAACTTGATGACATGGCTATGAGAACGTTGGAACTAGCAACGTGATACAAACACTCTGAAATAAAACTGTTTTCTAATAATACTTATATACTTCATGGACCCTCTGCCACTACATTGATTGTTTTAGAATGTGACTAATCAATCAATCCTATATACTAACGGCGACGGAATCCCCGAACGCTCCTAGGCTCTGCTACTGTAGCTACTATAACAGGGTCCCACCCACCATTGTATACGGATATGTATACATATATGTATGTATATGGATATATATATGTATACGTATACATATATACATATATATATATGTATTTATATATGTATAATATACTTTTTATTTTTGAGAAATACTAGGAAAATTAGTTATATTGATAAATCGACTGAAACAATCTAAAGTGCAAAGAAAAAAACTAAAACTCAAAAAAATACAAAACAAATTTTGTTACATTCGTAACTACTGTCCACAAATATATTATGTGTGTGTGTATATATATATATATACAAATATATATTTATATTTATATATGTATATTGCATACATGAGTCCAGATGAATCCAACATTTCACTTCTAATATCATATACTAACGGTGGAAAAATCAGTGTGCTAATACGATTTTTTTTTGTTAGCTTCGTATTACTGACGTAGCTACTGCCCAGCAATATATTATGTGTGTATATATTACATACATGAGTCTAAATGAATCCAATGCTCCTCTTACAATAACATATGCTAACGGTAAAAAAATCAGTACGCTCCATATGCTATTAAAACTACTACAAATCACACAACATTGAAGCGTAACATTTATTCGAAACGGGCATAGCAAAACGCACCAATCTACCTAGTTTTATACTAAGCTTTATCAAACAATAAACATAATCCAACATAATATATTTTTATTCAAAATATTATACACTTATTGCACGCTACCACCTTAGTGACGGGCTATTTAGCGTGCCAACGGCGTGCTATTTTCTAGTTAAGTCTTAAGTTTCTTCCTTATGTGTTTTATTAAAATAGATTATTTTTTAATGATAGATGATATATTCAACAATAACGAGACGTCTGTATTAACTTTATCAATCTCTAAACTCTACCACGTATTAAAACTTTAAGCAAATACGTGGTTTAGTTGCTCAAAGCTTTTCCTATTGGAATTTGCCCAATCATGATCTACTCTTAAGATTCCAAAGCAGACACACTTAGCTCCTTATTTCAGTCTAAAGAGAGTTAGATATGTTTAAATAATTGGCTCTCTTTTTTATCTAAAATAGAAACATATGGCAGAGAGAAAGAAAATGATTTTGGCTATACTCAAGCACGTGCATTTCACATATTTTTTATATAAAAAACTGTATGACTTGTAACTTGCGACGAGCTACATGTAAATATGATAACCAAACGTGCAATATTATTTTTCCTTTTTATATGATGGTTCTGTTTTAATGGGATTATAATGGATGATTAAAATTAGAATAAATAATGCAGTTTTTACAGAATTTAATATGATTAAATGTCCCATTTGATTGTCATTACTTGTCATTTGTGACAGACAAAAGAACTGTCATTTCATGGTTATATGAGAATAGTAGACGTCCTCGTTGTTCACTCTGTGATTTCGTCTCCTTATTTTCCCCATTTCCCCCTTCTCTTTTGCAAGCGTGTTGCACTGTTCAGTTTGCTATCACGATCTTATCATCGACGTACAACGAGGAAGAGAAGAACGGAATCTCCGAAACCGATGCCAGTAGAGACCTGCATGAGGTCACAATCAGGCTTTTAGGCAGCACTCGATGTGACCGCTTAGTGAGTGCGATTCTCCTTTGATTACCTCCTTGATGTCGACTACGTCTGAGGAGGTGGTTTTGCGACATCAACCAGATCACCCTCTCGTAAACTTGTGTTTATCAAACCAACAAGTAAGCTGTGCGAGCAATTTTTTTGAGAAATATGTCTTTTAATCTGAAATACATAATAGGCATGCTAATTCTAGTATTTACATCGTATTTATCATGTGTAGTCTTTCTTTCAATAAAATATATATTTAATATTTGTCGCAATTTTTTAACATTTCCTTCAGAAAAAAAAAAATCCTCAAAGCCTAAGGAGGATACGAATAGAAAAAAAAGAATCAGCCCACAACGCAGGGCGAGCCCGCGGCAGGAATCGGCAAACGCATCATACGGACGGAAAATCGACTGCAAACACAAAAATAAATAGCTAATAACAACTGTTTCATATTTGCGATTAAAAAAAAAATGCCAGTTTCAAAACAGGGCCTTTAACGGATAGGCACAGCAATGTGGCCTCCAGGCTAAGATTAGATGGGCTGCGGCCCGCCCAGTACAGCCCCGTTCGGGCTAACCTGGTCGACCGAGCGAGCGCTGAGTGGAGAACAAGGCTGGGCTGAGGCTGACCAGAGGGCCCAGTTCCCTCATGGGCCACGCGTTCGTGGGCTTTAGATAGGCTGCGCGCACCCGTTGGCCCAACTCCGTTCCTCAGTGCGAACGTGCCTTTGGCACGATGGTAAGGCTCGGTTGGTGAGCCAAACCAGCCCGAGCTCCATGCTTGGGTAACGCACTGGTTCTGATTTATTTCGGATACCTTCAGTTCTTTTGGCGTGGCGCTACAGATAGGACTACGACAGACCCGTTGAGTAGCAGGGGCGAGGTGGGCTGTCGCACAGGGCCCCCAAATAATTGGGGCCTCCAAATCCTATTCAGCTCGGTAGCTTGACTGTTTCGTTGGGCGCTGGTGCTGTTCGACTGGGCTTGATCGACTGGTCGTATACTGGTATTCGTCCAATCGTCCGTCACTCCGTCTCCCAGGTCGTCGAGGCCCTAGTGGCTAGTGCCCTGCGGCTTGCACCCCTGCCGCCCTGCGCCCCTGCCGCCGCAGCCGCACTGCCGCACGCCCGCACCTGCCGTGCCGAGTCCCGTCGCGGCGTTGCCGAGTCGCCGACGTGATCGCGTGAGCATGCATATTCATTCGATTTCGACTTGCAAGTACTGTTTTTCTTTTTTATGTCGGATATGATTCATTTGCAACTTGCAAGTACTGTTTTACATGCTTGCATTCTGAAGCATATGTGAAATACATGCATACGTTTGTTTCTTCATCTATTATGCGTGTTGTAGGCCTGGCGTGTTGTATCTAGTCATTGCCATCATATGGACATGTAAACTATGAATAAAGGATGTTTTCAAATCTTCTGTAGATTGTAGAATTTGGAAAATACTGAAAGTGCTGCTGGCTATAAACGGCAAATAATTACAAACTGAACTGTCGGTACTACTGGTTTATTAGTTCATTTTTGACATATCTCTGCGTAACTTATACCTCCTTCATCTTCTGCTGAATTTATAGAGCACACAGTGCCTTGCTATATAGGAACTCACATATCTATCTAGTACATAACCAGAGTTGTGTTTGGCCACTTCCACGCTGCCAATCCTCAATTGCTCTCAGGTAAGCTGGACGGGCTGCTCGGGAGGCACTGGAGTCTGGAGAAACGTTGGCCTGGGTGCCTGGCCTTCAACTGCACATTGTTGCTCTTTAATTTGGATTCACAGAATTGGTATGCATCTTTGCATGTTTAAATAAATTCGATCTTGGCTATGCAATTGGTATGCATCAATGCATTTTTAAAAAATTCCCTTGGATTCATAGACGAGAACGGCAGTGACCACTGTCCAACTCGATATGCCGACAAACGAACTAGTGCTGGGCAGCACGTTCCACGCAGGTTCGATCTTCTTTTCTTTTGATCTTTTTCTTATCTTGCTAAGTCTAGAATTCATGTACTGTTTAAATCATTAGTGTTGTTTGATTTATAAAACAGGAAGACGTTTATTTTCTCAATCCTCATCATGTCTTCTAGAAATAGGAAGTATGATTCTGGTTATGAAAAGCGTAAGAAGAAACAAAGACTAGAAGCAGCAGCTCAATCTCAAAAGGGTGCTCTTGATAGATTTGTTATGAAAGAATCTCAATTTAATTCTGAAAATCAAACTGCAGCTGCTAATGTTGATGGGGTTCATAGTGATGATGCTAAGATTGCAATAGAAGTTGAGGCTCACGCTGCAGAAATTGTTCAAGGTGACGATACTAATATTGCCGATGAAGTTAGTGGACATACTGATGGAGTTGATCTCAGCTTAGATAGATCACCAAGTACTGAAAGTAACAATGACATCAATACTTCTTTTCAGCCTGATATATTTGATCCAAGAACTTGGGATGCACTTGATCTTAAAATGATTGATATTTTGGTGCAAAAGGGTCCTAAAAGAGATTTGTCTATTGAGAAAGGTCCTAAAGATAAATTATCTAGAAAGTTTTCTGCAGTATCGTACACTAGAGTTCTCTCAAATGGAGAAAAGTGTGACAGAGAATGGCTTGTATACAGCAAAGAGCTTGACAGAGTATTTTGTTTTTGTTGCAAATTATTGAGAAAGGGGTACGGGAAAGGTCAGTTAGCAAATGAGGGTTTCAATGACTGGTATCATCTTGGCACTAGACTTAAAGAGCATGAAACTAGTACAGAACATGTTATGAATATGGCTACTTGGTATGACTTGCGTCTCAGGTTGCAAAAGAATCAAACAATTGATAAAGTTGCTCAGCGAAAACTTCAAAAAGAAAGGGACCATTGGAGAAAGGTTTTGTTTAGAATTATCTTGATTGTAAAATTTCTTGCAGAACATAATTTAGCATTTCGTGGCAGTAATAGCAAGTTGTACCAAGACAGCAATGGTAATTTCTTAGGATTGATTCAAATGTTGGCTGAATTTAATCCAGTTATCCAACAGCATGTTCAACGCATCACGAATGATGAAATTCATATTCATTATCTTGGTCCTGGCATCCAGAATGAGTTAATAAATTTGATAGCTGCTGCAATCAGGTCTCAAATCATTGGAAAGGTTAAAGAAGCAAAGTACTTCTCAGTTATCTTTGATTGTACTCCTGATGCAAGCCACCAAGAATAGATGTCTTTGATCATAAGGTATGTTGATGCATCTTCAGGTTCTATTTGCATTGAAGAATCCTTTTTAGGTTTTTGGATGTAAATGATACAACTGGGCAAGGATTGTTTGATGTTCTATAAAATGAATTGAAAAATCTTGACCTTGATGTAGACAATGTGAGAGGACAGGGATATGATAATGGGTCAAATATGAAAGGAAAACATCAAGGGGTACAAAAGAAACTATTGGATAAAAATCCTAGAGCTTTTTATTTAGCTTGTGGTTGTCATAGTCTGAATTTAACACTATATGATATGGCAAAGTTTTGTGGTAATGCAAAAGATTTTTTTGAGTTATACAACGTATCTATACAATATTTTCTAATTCTACTAAGAAATGGCAAATTCTTAAAGATAACATAACAGGATTAACTCTCAAGTCATTGTCATCTACTCGTTGGGAGAGTCGTGTTGATAATGTTAAGGCTATAAGGTTTCAGATTCAAGAAATAAGGGAGGCTTTACTACAAGTGGCTGAAAATGATAATGATCCATTGACAAGTAGTGAAGCTAAATCCTTGGCGGATAATGAACTTGGTGGCTTTGAATTTTTAGTGGCAATAATCATCTGGTATGAAATATTATCTGCTGTTAATTTGGTCAGTAAGCAACTACAAGCAAAGGATATGCTTATTGATATTGCAATTGAGAAAGTACAGGGGCTGATTTTCTTTTTCAATAAGTATAGAGAAACTGGCTTTTCAAATGCATTAGAAGCTGCAAAAGAAATTGCACTTGAGATGGATATTGCTCCAGAATTCCGCACCAAGCGTAAAATCAAAAGAAAAAGACAATTTGATGAGAGCAATGATGATGCATCTATTGCTTCACAATCTGCACATGAGTCATTTAGGGTTAATTATTTTATAGCTATTGTTGATCAAGCTATAGCTTCACTTACTAGGAGATTTGAGCAATATCAGGGGTAAAAAATACTTTTGGTTTCTTATTTAATTCCGATAAGCTACGCTCCTCGGATGATAAGAGTTTGTTTTCTTCTTCTGTTAATCTTGAGGTAGCACTTAAGAGTGGAGAACATTTAGATATTGACGGAAAAGAATTGTATGTGGAGTTAAAGTTCATCCAGGATCTTATTAAGGAATCTATGAGCCCTCTTGATATTCTGAAATATTTGAAGCAGCTAGGCTGTTTCCCTAATACCGTTATTGCATACAGAATTTTGTTAACCATTCCCGTGACTGTTGCATCTGCGGAAAGGAGCTTTTCTAAACTCAAGTTGTTGAAATCCTACTTGCGTTCTACTATGACACAAGAAAGACTCAATAGATTGGCGACAATAGCACTTGAAAATGATATTTTGGAGAAGATTAAGTATGAAGATATAATTGAAGATTTTATTTCAAGAAATACTAAAAGGATGATGCTTTTCAGTAGAACATAAGGTCAGTTTATTGCTTGAGTACTACATTTACTGTTTAGCATTAATATTTGATATATTCCTAAGTATTGTAACAAATAACATGTCTTGAAATTATATAATTAAGTGAAAGTATGCTTTGGTTATATGAATTTTTTAATTTTAGGGCCCCATTTTGTATTTCGCACTGGGGCCTCAAATTCCTAGAGACGGCCCTGGACTACGATGTGCTTGTCGTCTACGGGATTCTCGATGGGTTCCGGTGATCTCCATATAGACGCTTTCTTCGAGCTGCGTGTAGGTGTAGAACTAGCATGTGCGTGCGTTAGGTTTGTGTGGGTTGCGTGCGTGCGTGTATGTGGGGTGAGTTCGCGCGTTCATGTTCAGATACTACAGCTGTATTCAGTGGTGAAGAGTTAAAAAAAAAACTCCGTTCCTCAGTTGGATCCGTTGAAACAAATTTTATACAACTGGATTTAAAAAAACTTTCTTTTTTATAATAATAAAAAATATATGATTTCATCACGATCTTACAGAGATCTCTTGTAGCAAGATGTATCAATACTATACTACTAAGCAGGGCGGAATCCGCGCGCTCTCAGCCCCTCTCCCTCACTGTAGCTCCTGTGCTGATAGTTAGGCCCCGTCACTTCATTCCCTGATCAGCGGAACGGTATGTTCCAGTGAGTTCTGGTACTCACAAGTCTTCAAAGTATATAAAAAAAAACAGACTGCGAGCTCAGACGAGCACCAGAAATAAGAAAACGTACTGGAGCTACTGTATCGTACTACCATGACACCAAATATTGTATGAGAAAATACTGTGCTGTATAGTAACTAATGTTCTCAAATATTTAGCAAAAAAATTATTCCATTCTAAAAAATCAACAAAATATCTCGCTTATTTATTTTCTCATACACGTATGCCCAGATAAAATCTAGCATTTTCCTCAGAAACTTTAGTCACCGGCGAAAAAAATCTCACTTATTTATTTCCTCATACATATACGCCTAGATAAAATCCAAAATTTCCCTCCGAAAACTTTAGCCGTTGGTGGAAACTTCAATCACCGGCAAAAAAAAACCCCGTGACCTTATTTTCCAAATTAATACTTCTCTCATTTATTCCTTCATTTATTCTTTCATACATATGAGACCAATAAAATCCAGCATTTTCCTCTGAAAAATCCAGGCACCGGGCAAAAAAAAATACTGTTACCTCATTTTTCAAATTAATACTCCTTACCTGTTACTAGCCACCGGCTCAGAAAATCCTTGCCACCTCATTCTTCTATATTTCTCTCACGTTCTCGCTCCATCTCAACTCCCGCCTTGCGTAAGTCCAAAGACTCTTGCTCTTGCCGAGTAGCAAAGTCGGAGAACCGATCAGTTAGGTGTGCTTTTCGTCAGCTCTCTCTTTAGCCTCACGGTCTTCCTCCCTGGCTCTCTCTCGGCCTGCGGGCGCAACGAAGATTTTTTTGGGCAATTTCTTTGTGTCAAAATTCCGGATCTACTTCCCTCACCATTGACAATTCATACTTAAAAACAACAATGATAAAAAATAGATAAAAATTAGATTAAAAAATTACACCAATATCAGTTTATCAGCTTAACACATAAATACCCAACAACGAAATAACGCATAATTGATCCATGACCCTTGACGTATTAATCACAATATTTCAATGAGTGTGTCCGTAACAAAAAAAACAAAAAAGACCAATTTTACCCTTCAAATACAGTTTACAAACCATATAACATTTTATTAATACATTTATTCGAGACACGCGCCATTCTGCCTAGTAGAATTTATTTCCGGACCGGCTCCCACGGTTGAAGGCGGTCCTTCCACACGGCCAACCCGCTACGTCACCTGTCACCACCACCACCACCACCAGTGGGCGGTGGGCACCAAGCTGCCGTGGCGCATCGCCGCGGGTCACCCCTCCTCTCTGCCGGTCCTCCATGTGGCGGCGCACACGCCAGTGACCACGTCACCACGTCAGAGGATCTCAATCCCACCCGCCGTCCGCCGCTCCTCTCTCGGTCTAGTGGGGGTGGAGATCCGTGCAAGCGAGGACCGGTTCTCCTTGCCCTGGTTAGTAATCCTTGCTTGCTTGCTTGGATGGATGGATGGATTCCATGCGTTCGTAATGGTTTGCGGTTTGGTTTTGCTCTCAATCAAACCCAAATCCTATCTTCTCTCTCTTCATTCAGATTCATTAGTTTCTTTAACCCACTGCTGTAATCCAATCCATACCCAATCATGGTTCGATTAGGATGGAGATGAACTTCCAAAATTTCTGGGGTTTCAACTGAACCCCCATGCCCCTAGTGAAGTCCGCCATGTTAAATTGTGCTTCGTCAGCACGTAGGATCATGTAGCCAAAGTGCCAGCGCGATATATTTTTCGAAAAAATTGGGCCCCCCAGGTTAAGTCCGCCCCCGGTGAAATTGCAAGGGCAAGCATCTGCATGACTTCTCTGTTGTATTTCCACTATGTGGACTGTGACTGTGGTCTGTGCATACAATGCTCTGATTAAGATGGTTTTGCTGAATGATGTTTAGTCTCTGGATATATAGGTTGTCTCATTATTGTGTTCCAATTTTTTCCTGCTGACTTGGTTTTGTATGCCGTGTCAAGTGCTGAAGTCAGTTATGTTATGTACTCTGAAGCCATGTTCCAACAGTTTCTGAATAGGCAAAAATACTGCGATGCCTTTAGGTTTCAAGTTCCAGCGTCCACTGTCCATTTCTCTTATCAGTTCAGCATTCTCTTTCACTTTCACATTTTAGTTTGGTTGAATCTAGGATAGAACCTGGAACGTGGATTAACATGGTTTGGTGATACTGGTGTGCTTGGCAGGACCCGTCATGTTGGCGCTTAGGTCACCATGTGTGCAGTCGTACTCAGACTAGTCTTTTAGATGCCAGAATCACATTTTCATATGATGATGATGCATGTGTCAAATCGGATCGATACTCATTGTCTTCTGCGTTGATAATTTTTGAGCTTATTACACCATCCGTCTAACAAAATCTTAAGCTACAAGGAAGCAGCATATTTTCATTAGGATTTGTTTGAGAATGGTGTCATAGAGAGTTTCAGGTGAACAGAGGCATGGTGAAGCGATTTCCAACTTCTTGAAATGATCCCATGTTGTCTTATGTTTTGCACCGATTTCCTCTTGGTTTGTTTTATCTTAGGTGGTTAGGGGATGATGTTATTGGCATAGCAATGAAATTTCTCATGTATCCAATAGAATTAGAGAGGGTTGGACTTGCCCGTTGCCACTTCTGAGAAACAAGTAGATCTGAAGTTGCCTTCCAAGCCCTAATCTGTAGCTTTGTTTGGTCACATTACAGAGGCCATTGTTGAGTTTAGTACCATTTTGATTCATATGTACTCCAGTCACAAATAATTGATGTTTTGGGTTGCGTTTGAATATTTGAAAATGATATGAGTAGATTTGTCCTCAAAAGTAGATTCATAATAGTATAATGTTGCTATGTTTCATAAATATGTTACACAAAAATTAGTAGCCCAAGTTGTGTATTGGGGACCGTGTCGATATCCGAAGTGTCACTTATTTTTGACTGGAGAGTACACTATAACAAATATGATAGGCTGTTTTTACCATGAATGATAATGGAGCCTCTGAGAATCAATACGGCAAATGTTTTCTTCAATATTTTCTAGGTTTGTTCAGATTTACATGGTACATCACACTTTCCTCCCTATTATTTGGTATATTCAAGTTGTAGTATAAACCTGATTTTCTACTTTAGCCAAGAATGGCTGGATGTTGTGCATATTAAAAGGATCATTTATTTCTGTAAGTATTTTCTGCACATGTTGCTTTTTTGGGTAAAAAATTCCTTAGGATTGAGGTTTCTGAATATTCAATGCTTGCAGTGGTGTTAGCCTAATGTAATCCAGCACTGCTTACATTCCTTTTACTTGTTTGTTCTAGCAGCATTTACAATGTTCTAATGAATTCAGGTGTGCCCATTCGTGTTCGTATTGTATTTGACCAAGGAGATTAGGCCTAAGCATGGGGGCTCCAAAACAGAGGTGGACTTCTGAGGAAGAGGCTGCTCTTAGAGCTGGAATAGCAAAACATGGAGTTGGAAATTGGCGCAGAATATTGAACGATCCAGAACTTAGTTCCACCCTGCACTACCGCTCGAATGTTGACCTAAAGGTTAGAATTGTTCACTTCATTACACGTAATTAAGCTTGCTAGTGAAGGGAATGCCAAATTTTTGTATTCCTTGAAATCGTGTGTCATTTGGTGTTAAATTTCCAGATTTCATCTTCAATCTTAATGTTCATCTCCTCTTTTCCACTAATTACTACATAGGACAAGTGGCGCAACATGAATGGAATTGTCTCCGCATCGGGTTCTCGTGAAAAGGGGAGAACTACTGTGAAGAAAACCCGAGCTACTCCTAAGAATAATGATCACTCAACTACAGTCAACACAGTTACTTCTGATGCTGATGATGAGAATGTTGATGCAAAGCCTATAGCATCAGTGTCTAGTGGAGCGTTGAATACATCAAATCTAAAGAAACCTCACTCAAGGTAATTGTATATGTACAAGTGTAATGCATAAATTTAGTTCTTTTTCTCTTAGTGTTATCAATAGAATACTAGATAGTTTGGATGCTCCTCTTTAGTTTAATGGCTTTGTTGCAGGCTAGGCAATATTATAATGGAGGCTATAAAGAACTTGAATGAGCCTACGGGGTCGCACAGAACTACTATTGCTGATTACATAGAGGTGTGCATCCTGCTTTTGTTTTTGTTTCTTTGTAGGACTAGAGTTATATGTTTTATGGTCTGTCTACAAATGACCGTCGTCTTCTATTTTGAGGAGACTGTCAAACACTATTTGCTCTTTCTGTCTGTTTTTTTCAGCCAAAGAGTTTACATAGCTGACAGCCTGTCACATATATGTTCAATGTTTTTTGTTTTGGTATAGTGTATAAAAAATCAGACTAGGCAGTGCCCCAGCCGCAAAGATTATGCCCAAATAGGCAGGCTGCCAGCCTAGGCAGTGATGGATGGTGCCACCCATGTCTGTTCGAAGGCTCATTACTCCTGAACACCTAAATAAAATAGTGAACACAGCTTCATACCAGAAACAAAAACTACACCATACCTAACCTGATTGTATCTCAATGAGCTATCACAGACATCAAATAGTAGAATCACATAATTAAGAATGTCTGGTTACACAAGATTTCCTCCTTGTGTGCAAGAACTGCAAGTGGTCACCCTCTCTTCCAGCTTGGTCAAAAGCAAGCTATTGCATTGTGTCTTCCTGCTGATTTCTGATGTCATTCTGATACTATCATCATGTTTTCACTTGCTTATTTGCTAATGAAAGTTATTGGTGAATCGAGGCATGCTTGCTCTTATTTGCTACATGCACAGACAGTTTCTTACCCTGGTTTTATGTAGGAGCAATATTGGCCACCTAGTGATTTTGATCACTTACTGTCTGCAAAACTTAAAGACTTGACCACCAGTGGGAAATTGATAAAGGTATTTTTTTTTTAATTTTTTGCTCCCTACTTCATTTTTATGCTACGCGAGAAAGAAAACTGATTCAAAGGTGAAAGTGAAACTACTAGGCGATACCATGTGAGTAAATTCGATTATTTGTAGTGATACCACCTAATGAAGTAGATAAGTATAACCTTTACATGAAACCTCAGAAGCCTAGTTTTCATCAAACTGGAGCAGTTGACGTGCCATATTTATGAAAACAGGATATATGAAGGTCTCCCATGGTATGTATGATTGGGCATATGCATGTGTTCTAAAAGATGCATACACTTGTTCAATCATGCACCATACTCTACTATTAGTCTATTACTAAAGCGCCGAAAATGTTTGTCAGTATTAGCAATCACTTTTGCATACTGGTTTCTTGTTCAATTTCATGTAGAATCCTTGTTGGACTGCAGGCTTACTATTTTGGTTTTACTTAACAAAATGCTATTTTCTGCTTTATTTGGTTTGTGGGCTCTTTGGTGTCCATGACTTATCTTTTAATGCTGAATATCCTTATTTTGATCCAATTAGAACGTGCGTAGTCTCATATGTTGTGGGCAAGCAAGGCGTCTTAAACCTGATAATGACCTATTTGTTGTCCACTAGACAATAGTTACCCACGCGAATAATCTTGAGCATTTCAGCATGTGACCCAATGGAAGATTGCAGGTGAATCGGAAGTATAGGATAGCACCTAGTTCACCGTACTCAGAGGGCCGAAGCCCCAAAATGCTGCTGCTGGAAGACGTGCAAAGAGAGCCCTTCAAAGTAGGGAGTGATGATAGTAAAACCCTTACAAGATCTCAAGTTGATGCTGAATTGGCTCATATGGCAACCATGAGCGCTGAGGCAGCTGCAGTAGCTGCTGCTCGTGCAGTTGCAGAGGCAGAGGCTATCATGGCAGAAGCTGAAGCAGCTGCAAGAGAAGCAGAGGCTGCAGAAGCAGATGCCCAAGCTGCACAGGCCTTTGCTGAAGCAGCATTCTTGACATTGAAGAACAGAAATGCTGCAAAATTGGTATAGCTCTAGTCCGTGGATCTTTACTTATATGTCCTCTAATGTAGAAACAGGTTTCGTAGTCCCTTCTGCAACTGAATGGTTACTTCTAGTTACTAGAAAATACCGAAATGAGCAAATTTTCAGTTTTCATAAATTAACTGACTTATTCAATGAAGATTATGATTTCCAAAGGCACTTATACCAAGGTATAGAAAAAAAAAAAACATTCATTCTAACATATTTTTGTTATTGTTCTTTGCACTAAACCATGCATGCTATTCAAGAATAATATTCGAAAAACAAAGGATCTTTAAACAGTAATGGGTTCTCGAGTTTGCTAGAAGCAAGCGTACAATCAACCTGTTTTCGACAAGTTGCAAGCTAAGATCTCTTTCCCATTTGTAGCCAAATGGGGCCTCAAAATAGCATTTGAGATGAAACAGTACTATGTTTCACTTCCCACGGAAATAGTAATGTGTTCCATCTCGGTATAGTAACATATTTTCTTTATTTTTCACTTCCCTCGTGTAGAAAACATGGTACCGACCGCTGCATGCCTGTGTGCTTTCCATTTTCTTTGGAATTAAGATGTGACTCCATTTTGAAATCCTTCTCGAGGAAAATATGATCAGCCAGGGAATTGGGTGTCTTAATTGTTAAATATCTGTTGCACTGCTGCGCCGTTTGGATATTTTTTGTTTTTTCTGTATCTTTCTGTGTACAAAAGAATCGGACATTTGTCAAAGGAACTTGCATTGATTTCACTGTTTGTTTTCAACCAACTATTTTGAAGGACAATTATTCCCGTGCACAACATTTTGCATATTCTGATACTGTGAACTACCTGCAAAAGAAACCTAGTATTGGAATGCTTTTCAGTTGGAAGTTTATTGCTATCGTTGTTTATATATATATATCCACTGAACATACTCTTCGGAGAAAGCAACCCCACCCCCGTCACAAAGTCTTCTCCGTAGATCCTTGTGAAGTTCTCAATTTGAACTCCCTACAAAGTTTAAGTTACATCGCTTGTGCTCCTAATATGACCACCACCTCAACAACATTGCATTTATCTACCCATACTTATTGGGATGCTATTACATTCAAATCAGAGTAGATGTGCATGCCTCCTGCTGTGATAGATAAGAAAGAGATAGCCAATGTGCTTTGCTGCTGCATCAAATTCTGACTCCTTGATGTTCATGTGCAGATGGGCCAAGCTTGATGCTACTCGGAGCTGTTTCCGAGTTGTATCAATTTATGTTACTGGAGCCATGTGAGCCCCGACGCACCAACGAAGACGCCAGCTTGGTATCCCCTTGCGAAACCGTTTTCGGAACTCGGTGGAATGCTAAACTCTTTGCCAATGTGAAATTGTTAAAAAAATTCACTGACGATTGGCTTGAGTGCATTGTTTACCAACAGCCTTTGCATGACTGCACGTCTTTGGAGCTCTCACCAAACTAACAGAACGGCAAGAGATGACGGTGCGCGCTGCCGTCGCGTCGTTGGTCTCTTGATCGGGCCGTTGGTGTGCCGCCGATAAGATAGGAAATGCGCACGACTTGGGCGAAGGTAACTGGAAACTGCTCTTTGGCCAAGGGGACTATGGAGTAAGAAGGCCGCTGTTGGTCGACGTACGGTGAATGGTGATGCAATTGTATGTGCTTCAGCCCAGATCCCCTGATAAAGGACAGTCAGGACTATACGTTTTTGCGTTTATGTGAGGTTGACTGACTAGGTGATGGAATGGAAGAAAAGTCGTGACTTTGAATGGATGTCGACAATTGGTATCCAGTGTAGCGACGTGCTCAAATCTACGTAAAAAAACTTTAAGAGAACTCACTAGATAAATCGTGGTGCATTCATGAGGTTGACTGACCGAGCCAAGCCATACGGCCTTAGTATTAGCCACTAAACTACACCAAAACGTCAGTCGAGCGCTGAAGGGGATTGATTCAGCGTTGCATACTTACGAGAGGATGGGAATCCATTGGCGACCTTGGCTTGTAACCGAGGTAAGGTCGATTGGCCAACTTTCATATATATGGTCCATGATAACGGCGCGCCCGATCGGTACCCGGCATGGATTCGCTGGCATGATCAGCACGTAAACGGTAAACCAGCTGCCACTGTGTATACAAGTATATGGATTCGGTTCATATTTCCTACAGTGTTTGTAATAGCAGTAGAATTTCAGTATTGTGCCATCTTCACGGCATGTTAATGGTTCATCGTTAATTTGTTTATACTTGATGCCTAGATAAAAACCCATCTTACCGTATGGAAATAAGAGAGGATATTGAAGAGCCATTAATGCAGGATGAATGGGATGAATTCTTTTGAATTCACCACCATGAGATTGCACTATTATATCAAATTCACCAATTCCGGAATATGAATTTTCTACTATTAAAATAGCTAGTTCAGGAGATGATAAACGATCTCGAGCCATTTTGAATTTTGTACCAATGGATTACATGAATCTAGCATCTTAATGATTTCTGCAACAATATTTGGATCAAGATCTTTAGATGAGTCATCATTTCTGAATATAGCAAGTCTATTAGCCACTTCATGTTCTGTATTATAGATATAAAGTTGAGCATATTGAGATTGATTTCCTGGTTCAGGCAGTAAAGATCCTATGCGATGATGTACAACTCCATTGATACGAAAAACATAAGGCCCATCTCCAGTGTTGATGCTTCTATCAATATGAACTCCCAAAGAGGTGAAAGCAAAAAGAGAATTGTACTGTCTTATAAGTTGCATGAACTTGTTTGCTTTTTGTCCACTATTAAATCTCATAAGTTCTTGAAGTAAAGATGGTCAAGGCTGGAAAGAGGGCAGTGACACTTTCCTGCCACGACAACATAGGTTATAAACAATCCATTTTTTTATATGAACTGAGATAGACAATACGTTCTTGATACCAAAATATAGCCCCACATTTATTACATTCATAGTCATATCCGCCATAATATGATTTATATACATCTAAAAAAAAATGAAAACATAATAAATAAAATACAACATTGATTCAGATAAGAAGGCAGCTAGGAAGTTATGTTATATGGTGCACAATAATGGAAATAAATAATTCATAATAATATAAAGAAAAAATAAGTTGGATTACCTTTCAAGAAAGATATAAACTCTTTCCGTGTGGTAAAGTTTGATTCTAATGATGATAGTGATGAATCACCCATTGTTAAAGTTGTAAGTTAGTTAAAAAATGGTCATATTGGATAAGAAAAAAGATAGATCAGATAATATTGAAGCTATGGACATAGTATATTGATCTACACAATATATGTACTCCATGGTGTCATATATGTATAAGATAGATAGAAATGACATTGCTGTGCTGAAGCTTTGTATTGATTAATACGTCTTCTTTTAGCATGATTTTCGGTAACAATGTATGGAGGCACTATAGGGTAGAAATGATCTCCTATATCAAAAAAAAGTTCCAAAATTACTTTTTTTAAATATCCAATCTGAATCTTTAAATAAGAATTCGATAGGGTATAGATCTAACTTCCTACAGGTCGATGCCTCTTTTGATGTTGTATATATGTCCATGTTGGGTTTTCTAGAAAAAAGAAAAACAATAGGGTGAATTGTTTTTTTAATGATAAACCTTTTTTTTTAAGATATGTCATTACTATGTCAATTACTATTAATGAGGGGGGGGGGGGGACATGACTTACCTTGTTCTGGTATAGATGTTCCTGTATTTGTTGTAGCAACATTAACTTGGTTATTGCCTAATGGTATATGCAAACAGTAGAAACAAATATCAGGATATATCAATTATTGTTAATGAAGGGTGTGTGTGTGGGGGGGGGGGTGTAAAAAAAACATGGCTTACCTTCTTCTGGTATAGATGGTCCTGTATTTGTGATAGCAAAACTAATTTGGTTGTTGACTAATGGAATATGTGAACAGTAAAGAGAAATGTCAGGATGCTATCTTATAAGCATTATCAATTGTAATTTTTTTAAATAGGGAACATCTGATAGAAGATCAAGTGTTATCGTCATACCTAAAGGGAAAATGACTGATATGTTTGAATTTGGTGACAAAGAACGTCTACGTGGACGACGTCGTGTTCGAGGTCGATCAACATATGCCATGTTTGTAACTAATAGATGTAACAAACACATATTTGCATTTCATATATGCTTTAGTTTAATGAAGTGTGATTACAACCTAGAACTTTTGGCAGAAATTCTCTATTAACGTCACCTAAGAACAACAAGGAAAACACAGGAGAGAGGGGGGGGGGGACAATAATAATACAAAAATGTCACATAAGAACAACAAGTAAAACACAGGAAAGAAGGGGGAAAAACAACAATAATACAAAAATATATAGATGGGAAATATCTATGTTTAAAAGAATGCTAATTATAAATAGCATGAGCTAAAATTATATATACTAAAAAACCAAGCAGGTTCTCTACATATGCTATTCTTAAAATACATGTACATATACATAAGATAATGTTGCATATCTAAATTATATGAACATATTGTAAAACAACAATAATATAAACATAATGAGAATCAGGAATGTTCCATTCAAAATAAGGAAGCTTTAGTATTAATCAGTGTTTATTAACATTAATTAACTCAAGACCGTTCTTTTTTTAAAAATGATTCAACATAGCTTTATCAAGGTTGACAGTGATATTCTAGGAGCAAATATGTGAATGATGAACATAATATTAAAAGTTTGGGAGCAGTAATTAGTGATTCAACTAAGAGTCTTTCAAAGAGGATGTGTGCACATCGTCTTGGATTGAGCATCAGTAGCGTGTGCATATAATCTTGTGGTGCTGTTCTCATGAGGAAGATACATCAATCCTAGGCTTCTTTTAGATTTTAGAATCTAAATAGGAATTTTGGAGGATAATGGTCCTTAAGAATTTTTCCTATTTGACTCAGAGAGAGAAATGTAGACCCATATACCATACATTGTAGTATCATTGTATTTAATGAGTATATTATCTACTAATTAGTAGTTATCTTTTATCTCTCATGGTGTTCTCTCTGCACCACATACGAAAAATCTAATATATGGACAATCTTATGGCTAATCGAGGTGTATCCATTGAGATGACCTAGCATCGTTACCCCTAACTAATTAGCTCCCATCTAAAGCAAACCTTTAATTCTCCAGCTGTTCTTGTGAGCAAAGTATAGGTACATGAGCTGTTATAGCTATTGCGGGGGGGGGGGGGGAGGTGATATACCTGATTATGGGAAAGAAAACACTTGGGGGGAGAGAGGAAGGGGAGGATGGGGGGGGGGGAAGGAGGCGGATGTGGAAGCACAGATGGGAGTCCAACCTTGTATGGATTGATGGAGAAGTGTAGTTTCTTGAGAGGACTTCGTGAGGGTGATTGGCGGAAGCTCACTGGGAGAGTCCGAGGTTGGAGAGGGCTGCGGCACGGGAGGAATCGGTGGACGGGCTCGGCGGCTCGCCGAGGAGGTGGGGAGGAAGGAGGTTGGGAGGCTGGAAGGGACAGCTGTACGGGAAGAATCAGTGGAGGCGTCTGGTGGCTCGTCGGGGCCGGCGGAGCAGTGATGGTGGAGAGGAAGGTGGTTGGGGAATGAGAGTGTACATGGAAAAGAGTGTGGAAGCCAGGGGTGTGTGTGCTCACTGATTTTGTCAGCTTCATCGTTCGAGAAGGATCGTCGTGGGACACGTGGGAGGAATCGACGCCGGTGTTAGGATCTTACGGTCAGGAAATTGTGTGAACAGTAGCTACAGTAGTTAGAGGTCATGGGAGGCCAGAGATTCTTGGCTTGTTAATATATGTTATAGATAAGCCTAGGCCACAGTAAGGAACACCCCACATCAAAAGTAGAAGAGGCTCGAGAATCAAATCTTACTTGGATGATTAGTAGAGGTGGTCTGCTACACAAGCTCAATATTTCACATAACACTCTCACTAGGCCGATTTCATCTCAGCTCAGACATTTGAACTAGTTGGAAGCTCCGGACCTGTCCTCCAATGAGCTTTCTGGGGAGATTCCACATGAGCTAGCATCGTTGGACTTCCTCACAGCGTTAAACTTGTTCGACAATAGACTGATGGGAAGCATACCGGTGTCGCCTCATTTCTTGACATTCTCCAATAGCTCATTTCTTGGAAACAATGGTTTGTGCGTGCCTCTGTTGTCAAAAGAGTGCATCGACACAAAAAAGTGGCGTCACATGATTCCGAGAAGAAATATGTAGACATTGTGCTATTCCTCTTTGTCGGATTGGGATTTGGTGTTGGGTTTGCAATTGCAATTGTAGTGGCATGGCCGCATGGGGGATCCCCATTAGAAAGCCCTCTCAATTGTGTATTGAATAACCTCCTAAACTTTAAATTGGTCAGAATAACCTCCTGAACTTTAAATTGGTCTAAATAACCCCTAGAATTCCTAAACTGGATCAAATTTCACCTTTTGCTTATCACAATACCGGTTTGATGACGTGGACTTCGGGTTTCAAGATTTTCTTGACTGTGTCATCCACGTGTGCCAGCCATAGCCATGACAGTGGGTCCAGGCCCAGTTGAAACACATCAGATCTTGACCTCGGTCAAAATCAAATGGACGGAGTTGGGGAAAATGGCAACAGGCGACTCAGTGCAGGCTCGCCGACGAGGGGGCGGCAGAACTCAGCCAGGGAGGCACGGCAGAGGCTCGGCGCGTGAAGAGGGTTTGGTTCGGGGGTCGATCGGTCAGTGAGGGCGATTGAAGATGGCCGACGGTGGTGGCCTGGCTTCCCGATCTTGGCTGACGGTGAAGAAGGAGTTGGGGATTCGGCGGGCTAAGGGAAGGTAAAGCTCCACCGCTCTGAGGGGAAACCAGCTCAGTGGTCCAAGGGCTAAGGGCCTGGCCATGGCCCGACCGCGCGGCTTCCGTAGAGGCGGCAGCGGTGGGTGGATCATGCAGAGACCCACGTCAGCGTCGGTCCGAAGCTAAAACGGAGTGCACACAAGACTTAGCAGAGTACGGAGGAGCTCATTGTGCTTTTGGTCGGCCGGGAAAGGCTGTGGCGCGGTGACGCGTCGTTGGGGTGGTGGGGATACACGTCGGAGCCGAAGAAGATGAGTTTGCGCACTCAAATCTAGTTAAGGTTCTATGGGGATCTGGGGAGGGAGGTTCGGTGAAGCTATGACAGCCTCTCTGGTGCGTCGTCTCTTGCGCGCGCGAGTTTGGCCCCTCCGACAACACGACCTTCACTGTGTTCGCGGACTGCCGCTCATCATGCTCCCCGAGGAGGCCGTGCCCGCATCGCGCCACGACCACGCCGCCTCCGGTGACCACCTATGCCACCCACACCCCCTCCTCTCCCTCCTCCCTTTCCCCTTCCCCTTCGGCCCGGGCCACCACCGTGCGTGCGAAGCCTCTCGCTGATGGCCCGAGGCTCTGCCCAGCCATGCAAGCCGCGAGGTTGCGCGCGCCTGAGTGTGGTCTCGCTGTCGGGCGCCATCCCCCTTCCCGGGCATCCCCTCCCCCTGCCGGGCCACCGCCTCCCCCCCTCTCTCTTCTTCGGTGGAGAAAGGAAAAAGAAAGAGAAGGAAAGAAGAGAATAGAAAAGAGGAGGTGAGACTGATAGATAATTGGGCCCCACGTGGTGATGTGGTATGTCAGCCAAACCGGGTACAAAACCACTCCAGGGGGTAAAGTGATTCAGTATTGATAGTTCAGGAGAAGTAAAATAGACAGTTTAAAAGTTCAGAGGGTTATCTGGACCACTAGTATAGTTCAGAAGAGTAAAATGGATTTTCCTAAATATTATCCATGCCATCTATAGATAACACTTCTAATGAACTAGATATACCGCTTCCCTCCTAATTTAATGTGGGTCCATATGTAATAGGATACTAAAAGTCAGCACGTGTCTTAGAATGCGATATAGACTGGCTACATATTAGTAGCTAGCTTTTCTCTCTCCTCATATTAACATTTCACCACATAGATAAAAATACGATGTGGATATTTTTATATCTAGCTGGCATGATGGATTGTTGGAAAGTGAAAACACCCTTAAGCAATAGATGTTCATCTGGATTTTCGCCACTCATGGGGTCGCCCCTGGCCTGCGTCGCAGCCTGTGTCATCTGCTGCGGGCCAAGGGCGACGCCGAGTCACCGAGCAAGTTGCGGTATGTGTCGTTGAAGCCTAGGTTCTGGCGCTGGAGATGATGCCGCAGGTGAGTTCCCACCCGTAGTTACCGAGAACATGGAACCATGTCGTGCTCTTCGATCCTATTCCTCGACCCTACTGATCGGGAATTCGGTGACTTTGTTCCCACCTCATGCCGTAGTTGTCGCTGCTATTCACGTCAAACGTAACAATAAAGTCCCGAGAGCAGGTTCGTTGCCATAGACACAAGCACTCGTCTTTGGACGTTATTATGTCACTGCCGATCCGGCGATCCCTGTGACTGTGAAAGCACAAAAACTTAACTGAGTTATTGAGGTAGCAAATATCACACAACAGAGCAGGGCGTGACTTGCAACAGAAGGACGTTCAGTTGCGAAACTACTCAATTTTTTATCGCTTCCTTTGATTTAACTTTGCTTTCGCGATGCAGGTATGTTTGTACCAGTATTGCTAGTTCACAAGAAGAGCTTCTTTGGGGCGGCGTAGCTTGGTTCAAGAGAGGTGAAGCAAGGAGCTCCAAGAATCAAGACAAAGCAAAAATGATAGAAATCTTTTGACTTTTGTGCTGCTGTAGGCTCAATGGCTGTCTTCTTATGTTCTAGATCGCAGTCTGAATTAGTTTCAGTTTTCTCTGGACTTCGATAGTTACGTTCGCAGTCTGAATTACTAGTTGATAGACCATCAAGCGCTTGGGTTCTATGGGTTCTATGGACCTCAGTGCTATGCACGAGCCTGTGTGCCTTCTGTCTTCATTAGTGCCTACGGTTGGAAAAAAGCTGCAAAGAACTGTAATAGAGTAAGACTTGTTTTGTGGATCCTTAGTCAAGTCTTATGATCAGTTTCCCCCAAGCACCCGCAAGGTGCAAATCAATTACTGTCAGATAGGCACAGTAGGAGACATCATGGGGTTACCTAGTTAGCAAACGAAACAAAGCTAGGAAGACAAGAATAGTTGGAGGTTAACTCCAAAAGACAAGAAGAGTTGGAGGTTAACTCCAAAAGACAACAACTACTGAAGCTCCCACACCTTCCTTCTAATCAGATCCATCACTTTACCCACCATCGCTCTCTCATTTCTTTGGAACCTGGAGGTTAACTCCAGTACGAAGCATGAGAAATCAAATAAAAATATGTTTGGATTTATATGTGATGAATGATTGATAAGGTTATTATTTTGGTTTATCGATTTGTGAGATTTCATAACTTGTATATAAACTGCAAATATGATCATGACTAACCAAAGTTGCAGAGAAAAATAGAGCTGACGTGTTTGTCTCTGAGTTCAGAAAAATTGTACACGCCGAATGATCCAGCGCTCTGAAAATTGAACATGCCAGAAGGTCTGGCGTTCAGATGTGATTCACGCTGGAGCATTTCCAACTCAGAAGCAAAAGTTGGTGTACTTGTCGGATGGTCCAGCACTTGGTCAGTATACACGTCGGAGTATTTCTTGCAAAGAGGTTAAAAATCGGCTCTTGGTGACTTATACTCATCGGATGGTCCGGCATTCGAGCAGTACACGTCGGATGCTTCACCGAAGTATTTACTGCAGAGAGGTTGCAGAACAAGTCTGGAGAGGTTGAGCACGCTGGATTGTCCGGTGCTCAGGAGATGTGTACGTTAGATCATCTGATGTTCACGATTTGTTTATGATGTGCTGATCAACTGAGAATTTTGATTTTGACTAACCCGTAATGGAGTTCGAGATATATGTTTCTTTATCTTATGTTGTGCAGGTGATGGATGTAACTTGGCGGCCGATGATGAGACGATCGGGACAAGCGGGGTACTTGGTGCCGGATGATCGAGGAGGCCGGACGGAGTCAAGGGTGATTGAAAGTGCATCTAGGCCCTCTAAGTGGGTTTTGGCTTATTGATGACAAAACGATTAAAGAACTAACATGCTTTTTCGAGTGATGAACAGGTTTAAGCATTAGTTGTGAAGATAAATGACGTTTGACGCCTGCCGAAACAAATGAAGAATCAACGAAGAGTACTAGATAGGGTTTACATTCTTTTATTTTTGAAATTGAGTCTAGGATAGACACCTTTTTTAGAAGGATGAATTTGATTGCTTGGTTAGTGTCTCAATGCTCAAGAGATCCTTTAGAACCATCCAGTTGAGAGACACATTCACTCACGGACACAGAATTCTTTCTGAAAATCTTCACTGAGTCCGGAGTCTCCGGTGTTCACCGGATACTCCGGTACTCAGTGTTCAGCCGGAGTTTCCGAGGTAGCCTCCGGCAGAGAGTCTCGGTTACGGTTTATTCTTTTTGGAAAAAAGGCCGAAATCTCCGGTGTTCACCGGATACTTCGGTATTTTAAGGGTTAACAGACCGGAGTCTCCGAGGGAGACTCCGCCAGAGAGTCTGTGTTAAGTATTTGTTTTTTAATTAAAAAAAGAGGGGACCGGAGTCTCCGGTGTTCACCGGACACTCCGGTAAAATGTTTAGAGTTAACCGGAGTCTCCGAAGGAGACTCCAGCAAGACTTTCGGTTAGCATTTAATCTTTTTGATAAAAGAAAAGAAAGACCGGAGTCTCCGGTACCTAGAGAGGCCGGAGGGTCCGGCTGGTCTCCGGACTTAATCTTTTTGGAAAGACTGTCAGGACCGGAGACTCCGGTGTTCACCGGAGACTCCGGTAATTCAACAGAACTGTAACGGCTAGTTCTGACACGTTTGGTGACCGTTCTGACGCCGTTTTTGGATTTAGGACCGGAGACTCCGGTATACACTAGATACTCCGGTAAGCTCTGACAAAAATAGTAACGGCTAGTTTGTGAAAGAGTGCTATAAATGCCCCCTCTCTCTATAGCATTTAGAGCTTGCTATGGCTGGTAAACTTGAGACCTCTTGAGCACTTTAAGAGCATTCAAAGCCCCTCCAACCACCTCTAGAGCAAAGTTTGCAAAAATTTGAGAGTTTGTGTTTGGAGAGGGTTCAAGCCACTTGAGCATTGAGTTCTTCATCGAGCATCTACTGCAATCATCTCTCTTGAAGCTTTGGGCTTCTAGAAGGAAAGGAGTCGCCCGAAGAGCACCCAAAACTTGTGGTGTGCCTCGGGAAGTTTGTAAATATCTTCGAATTGAGTAAGAATTTCTAGCTTGATCTTGGTGGTCGCTAGAAGAGGATAGGGTTGGAAAAGACCCGGCTCTTTGTGAGCTCCTCAACGGAGACGTAGGCACTTCTTTGTGAGGTGGCCAAACTCCGGGATAAATTCACGTGTTCTTATTTGCGCAATTTACTTTATCGTGTGAATTTGGTGATTTGTCATTTAAATTGCTCTAGTAACAATCTTGCTAGTATTAAGTGTTATTCTAGCTTTGTGATATCTAGTAGACCTAGTGTAATCCTTAGACTCTAGCTGTTATCTTTAGTTCACATTTATTCTGAA
The DNA here is from genome assembly GCF_958298935.1 of Phragmites australis. Classification (NCBI taxonomy): domain Eukaryota; kingdom Viridiplantae; phylum Streptophyta; class Magnoliopsida; order Poales; family Poaceae; genus Phragmites; species Phragmites australis. The sequence continues at coordinate 7,012,275 of NC_084922.1, forward strand.
AATCCCTTTTAGGCCGGAGACTCCGGACTAGACCGGATACTCCGGACCATACCGGAGTATCCGGCCTTCACCGGAATATTCGGCAGTTTTAATCCGCTGTTTTTAGTTTTAATTTTCAGAAAAACCTATTCACCCCCCCTCTAGGCACTTTAAATATATAAGGATGATATGCATGGTCGATGGATGGTTCAGCAATATTTTTTTGGTAACGAAAAGATTTATTAACTCTCAACATTATATCAAGATAATACAATTGTTAAAAAATTATCTTCAACCTCTGCTATGCAGATAAACCAAAACTATACAGCAGTGTAGGGATGACAATGGTTTATACCCGTGAGTAGAAGCTATACAAATTCGCACCCGCGAGCTAATTCCTAAATCCGCGCCCACACTCATTACCGGTCACGGGTAAAAACTGAAACCCACGCTCACCACCTACAGAAACACCCCTATACTCGCCAATATAGTAAATATGCATTAAACATAAGAGTAAATGTGTAACAATAATATGTCAATTTAAACATGCATCTTAACTAAAATAACGAACAAACATCGTACATATACATAGAATGCATATCATATTAATACACTACCACATAATTTACACATCAACATATTATTTCATAATTCAACATAAATAAATATTATTCATCAAGACAATATAGTATTTAGCGGATACATAGACAAAGCAGACACATACAAACCTATTGCATACCTAATCTCTTTATACCCGTTGAATTTATCTTCAAACTCACATCATGCCTACGTGTAAAAATTGCATCCTAAATCCGTACCGTTAGGGTTAGACCAGGCTTAGTACCCATTGCCATCCCTACAGTAGTGTACTCTATATATTCCCTGAATGTGGAGCACCATCGGAAGTGGCAAAACAGCAGTCCAGCAGATTAGACGAGATGAGCACCGGACACTCAAAACTACACGTCCTCCTGCTCCTCGTGTTACTGATCTGCTCCGTCCACACTTCAGCCAGCAGCCACACCACAGCGCCATGCTTCCCTGCCGACGCCACCGCGCTGCTCCAGCTAAAGCGCTCCTTCCTCGACACCAACCTCACGTCATGGCGAGCCGGGACCGACTGCTGCCGCTGGGACGCCGTCTCCTGCGACGCGGTTTCTGGGCGGGTGATCTCGTTGGATCTCGGAGGCCGTGACCTGCGGAGCCGGGGCCTTGACCCTGCACTCTTCAACCTCACCTCTCTGAGAAACCTCAGCCTTGCGGGCAACGACTTCATGAGGGCAAGCCTGCCGTCCTTTGGGTTTGAGCTTCTCACAGAGATGGTCCACCTCAATTTCAGCGATACATGTTTCTGTGGTCCGATCCCCATTGGCATAGCGCGGCTCAGGAAGCTGGTCACGCTTGATTTTTCCTCCTACGAATATACCACGGAACTACTCTTTCTTGAGGTGCCAAGCTTTCAAACAATCATTGCAAATCTGAGCAGTTTAAGAGAGCTCCATCTTAACGGAGTGGATATCTCCAGCAGCGGAGAAACATGGTCCATTGCTTTAGCAAACTCCACTCCTGAATTACAGATTCTAACTTTGCTTGACTGTGGTCTATCCGGATCCATTCATCACTCCTTCTCACGACTCCGTTCGCTGGTCGAGATCGATCTCAGGGGCAACGCGGTTGCTGGAAAGGTTCCTGACTTCTTTGCTGACTTCCCTCTCCTGAGTTCTCTTCGCCTCTCACACAACGATTTTGAAGGGCAGTTTCCCACCAAGATATTCCATCTAAAATGTTTGAGGATCCTTACAGTGTCTTGGAACCCTAAGCTTTCTGGGCACTTACCTAGTTTCCCAGTCGAAAATAAATTGGAAGTGCTAGTTCTACATGGGACAAACTTTTCTGATGCTCTACCAGTGTCTATTGTCAATCTCAAGTCTTTGAGCAATCTGGCACTTACGACGGAGGGAATTTCCAAGCAACTTACCTTGATAGGTAAGCTTCAGTCTTTGCGTGAGTTGTCGCTCCTAGCAACTTCCCTTGGTGTAGAGAAGCCTCATTTTTCTTGGATTGGGGATCTTAAACATTTGACACGTTTGGGGATTGTTGGCTACAATTTCTCTGAGCCAATACCCTCCTGGATCGGCAATCTTACGAATTTGATGTTCTTGGAGCTCATCAGTTGCAACTTCTATGGAACGATCCCCCCTTGGATTGGTAATTTGACCCAACTGTCATTCATAGACTTCGGCGGAAATTACCTCACTGGTGAGCTCCCACGTACAAATTTGACACCACCATTATTTCTTCATTATGAATATTGCACTTTTGACTATTGTCCCATGTTCTTTTGTTCATTGCCGTTGCAAATTTGCAACAATTATCTCGGTAATAATGGTATAAAGGTGACCAATGTATGTTTACCACAAATTTGAACGTTTGTACGGTCCCATGAGACTAAGTCCCACAAATTTGAAAAATCGAAAGTTTTTTCAAGTATTGTGTACTTTAGCTTAGAAAAGCAAAAAGGTGAACACAATATGGTGGTTCTCGCTCTCATCAATATTTCCAATTCTTTGACCTACCTTCATCTGTGTTGAGTTGATAAAAGTACACATAAGTACATAACTACAAATGGATAAACTACCTTTTTTTGTAAATATGCAGAGTGATGTTAATTAATCTTTTTATTGTCAGATAAGTTACTCTAGTTAGAAACTTGTTTTCAGCCATTACATATTTTCATGTTGATTATTTGGGCTGCTGTCCATGAATGAGTCTGAATTGTCGCTAGTTATGAACATTTGACAGTAAATGGTGATGTAATGTTACTACATGCTTAGTCTAAAGGAATAAGTCTATTTTACTCCCTCTAACTATCACGTTTATTCGAATAGCCTCTGAATTTTTAAATCGTCTATTTTACTCTCCCGAACTATCAATATCGTCCATTTTACCCTATGAAGTGGTTTTTCTCGGTGATTTTGATGACGTGGTGGCGGTTTCACCACGTGGCAGTCCTAGTCAGCGTGCTAACATCAGCGTTGCGTAATAATTTAATTTTTCTTTAAAAAAATAATTCATGAAAATAGATTATTCTGAAAAATAGGTTTATGTTTAGAAAAAAAATCCAAAAATATAAAATGATTTAGATAAATGTTTTAATATGTTTTTAGCTCTGTTTTTATTTCTGTAAATAATATTTAATGTTTTCTAGTGTAAAAATTATTCCAAAAATGTTAGAATAAATGTTTTAATTTGGAAAATATTTTTAGAAAATATAGATTAATTCTGATAAAGTTTAAAAATATTTTATTTGATAAAATAAATACTTTTAATATGTTTTGTTGCATATAAAATTAGTTTTAATTCTAGAAAAATTAGGTTTAAATCCAGAAAATAGCTTTTGTTGTTTTTTAGTCGTAGTTTCGCGTTGTTTCTAGCCGTTTAAAATTCGTTTAGCCGTACTTTTTGTGCATATTTTGGACATATTTGAGCACATTTTTGGTACATTTTAGGCACATTTAAGTATATTTTAGGCATATTTACCATATTTTGGTCCCATTTGGGTACATTTTGATCACATTTAGCCATATTTTTGTTATATTTGGGCACATTTTGATCATATTTGGGCACATTTTTAGTATATTTGGACATATTTTGGTCACATTTTGGCACATTTGACCATATTTGGGCACATTTAGCCATATTTTATCCAAATGTGCCCAAAATGTTTTCAAAATATGCCAAATGGGCCCAAAATATGTCCAAACAATGAAAACTATTTTTCTGGATTTAAACCTAATTTTTCTAGAATTAAAACTAATTTTATATGCAACAAAACATATTAAAAGCATTTATTTTATCAAAGAAAATATTTTTAAACTTTATCAGAATTAATCTATATTTTCTAAAACTATTTTCTAAATTAAAAAAAAATTATTCTAACATTTTTGGAATAAGTTTTACACTAAAAAATATTAAATAATATTTACAGAAATAAAAATAGAGCTAAAATCATATTAAAATATTTATCTAAATCATTTTATATTTTTTGAATTGTTTTCTAAACATCAAACCTATTTTTTGGAATAATCTTTTTTATAAATTATTTTTCTAAAAAAATCAAATTACTGCGCAACGCTGATGTCAGCACACTGACTGGACGCGCTGCCTAGGACTGTCATGTGATGAAACCACCATCACGTCATCAAAACCACCGAAAAAAATCACTTCGGAGGGTAAAATGGACGGTATTGATAGTTCGAGGAGTAAAATGGACGGTTTAAAAGTTCAATAGGTTATCCGGACAAATATAATAGTTTGAAGAAGTAAAATAGACTTATTCCTAGTTTAAATGATGGCTATGCTGGTACACGCATTCATTGTTTGTAGTTCAAAAAATCACTACTCTGAATTAAAACATTTCTCTTAACTAACATTTTACCTTTACATGCAGGAAAAATTCCGAGATACTTGTTCACTCTTCCAGAAGTTCAGTCATTATTTCTCACATCAAATCAACTTTCTGGCCATCTGGAGGACATTGAAAACCCTTTGTCTTCATCCTTGTCCGATATTTGTTTGAGCGATAACCAAATTGGTGGTTCAATACCTCAATCGTACTTTCAGCTTCCGAGTCTTGAAGTTCTTGACCTTAGCTCAAATAAATTGACAGGCACGGTCAAGCTTAGCTCTTTCTGGAGGCTAAGTAAACTTTTTGACCTGAGACTCTCTAACAACATGCTATCGCTGATAGATGAAGGAGGTGATTCTCTGCTTTCTTTGCCGCCTAACATCAATGTTTTGGAGCTAGCATCCTGTAACCTTACAGAATTTCCCGGTACGTTGAGATTTATGGATGAGATTGTGATGCTAGATCTCTCAATGAATCATATTACTGGGGCCATACCAAGTTGGGTTTGGGAGCGACTTAGCTATTTGAATCTCTCGCACAACATGTTTACTAGCCTGGAGAAGTTTACCACTCTGGTTCCTATGACATCTTTAGATGTTCTTGATCTTAGTTTCAATAGACTTGAAGGGAACATACCAATCCCACAAGTAAAAATAAGAAGCCAAAACGGAATGGTCTTGGATTACTCAAATAATAACTTTAATTCCATTCTACCTAACTTTGGTAAATATCTTAGAGAAACAACACATCTCGATTTGTCCAAGAACAAACTAACTGGTCAAATACCAACTTCAATTTGTAGTGCAAGTAAACTCCAAACCCTCGACTTATCTTACAACTACTTTAGTGGGTCCATCCCATCATGCTTAATAACACAAACAAACCTGATAGTACTGAAGTTAAGAGGGAATCAAGTCAAAGGAGTATTGCCTAACAATATCAGAGAAGGATGTATGCTTGAGACAATTGATTTGAGCAGCAACTGCATCACAGGGAAATTACCTAGATCACTATCCAACTGCCGAGGGTTAGGGCTTCTTGATGTCAGTAACAATCAGATTGCTGATTCATTTCCATCATGGTTGGGGATTCTTCCTAAACTTCGAGTTCTTGTTTTAAGATCCAACCGATTCGTTGGCGTGATTATGGATCTTCAAGAGAATGATCGAATTATGAAACACTTCTCCAGTTTGCAAATACTAGATTTGGCCTCCAACAACTTCTCTGGAAACCTGCCCCAAGGATGGTTCAATGAACTGGAATCAATGATTGAAAATGACAATAATGAGGGACAAGTTATAGGGCATCAAATAAACCCGTCTGAAGAATTCTATCAAGATACTGTCACTATCACATTCAAAGGGTTTGATCTTATTTTCACCAAAATCCTAACCACTTTCAAAGTGATCGATTTCTCGAAGAACTCATTTGATGGTCCCATCCCCGAGTCAATTGGGAGGCTTGTTTCACTACACGGACTTAACATGTCGTACAACAACTTCACGGGACAAATTCCATCACAGCTAGGTAACCTGACTCGGCTGGAATCAATGGATCTCTCATGGAACCATCTCTCAGGGGAAATCCCACAGGAGTTGACCTCTCTAACTTCTCTTGCTTGGTTGAATCTTTCATACAACAACTTTACTGGGAGAATACCACAAGGAAACCAGTTTTTGACATTTCCCAACAGTTCGTTTGAAGGCAATGCAGGCCTATGTGGAAGTCAAATCTCTAAACAATGTGACAATCCAGGTTCAACCACTCCAAGAGCATCAGATCATCCAGAATCCAACAGTTTGTGGCAGGACAAACTTGACGCCATCCTTTTGTTCACCTTTGTTGGCTTGGGATTTGGAGTTGGCTTCGCATTGGCAATCATGTTCCAACACTTATGCCGCATAGATGGATGGACTTGCAAGCGTTGTTGAATCCATATTGGATACAAGTATGCAACATATTTCTGGTTTTTTTTTTTTTGAAACGCATATTTCTGGATTGCTTTTCATAAAAATGATAGTCATGTATGTTTGTGTTGTACTTGTATGAGACTCTTAAATCCACTTTGTTGTGACAAGGTTGCAGTTTTCAAGTTCACTCTAGTTCATATATGATACTCAAAGAGAGTTGTGCTATCTCGAAGTGAAAAGATTATTTTACTAACTTCAATGTCCAATTATCTCAAGACTCAAGTGCTAAGTAACAACTGTAAACAGAAACATGTGCAGAAACTTAAAGTGTATTTGGTTAGAGGACAAGATTGAATGTGATATGATCATTCATGTTTTGTTGGATAGAGCGATCTAATTCCTTATTTGGTTGGACGGATAGAATTTGGATGTGGTTAGCTAAAAATTTGTGAAACATGTTTGTCATATTTTTAGTTTTTCATTAAAATATAATCACGTAAAATTGTATTTTGTTGATTTAATTGTAATGAATACAATGGTACAATTAGATTGTAAATCAAATCAACGGTTTAGAAGATAATGTTATTTGTCGGAACGTGGTCTATTTAAAACCCATTTATGATAATGCAAAGCAAGAAGGTTTAGTCTCGTATTGCCAAGCAAGGGGATTTAGACCAACTTAAATACTTGAGTTCCCTGACCTCTTTGAAATAGCGAAAATGAGAAAGAGAGAGTATACTTTGCTATATTCACACGCATTTGCGCTTGCGTATTCGCGTATTTTTCACGTGAATATCCGCGGCCGTGGCGTGGCGTGGCAGCACAAAATTGCAAGCCCTTTTGCTGCTCTCCCTTTTTAATTGTGATCAATGCCATAATTAGCCGTTTTAATTGCGATCAATGCCTTAATTCTGAGGTTATTGGTCTGTTATGGAGGCTGCAATTGTGACAATTTAATGAGAGAAAACGGCTCCAAGAGGGTAGCCAATTCCCTATAAATCCTGGAGACGTCCAGGCTTTTGGAAAAACACATCTCTCTGCTCCACATTTTCTTCACCACCCATCCAGATCACTGTCTTGTGTGCTGTGCTGCCGGATCTCGCCGGCCCTTCTCCTTGCCGTGCACAAGGTTGGAGAGTGAGCGGTATCTCCGAGCCTCTGCCGTCGTGAAGCCCGCACGAGGGACGGCAATAAGGTTTCTGGGCAGCGCACCTGCGCAACCGCTCTGCACTGCTTCATCTACGATCTGCACGGCAGCGAATCGACACATCGTCAACTTAATCCCTTCATCAACCCGACTATGAGTTCTTGATGAAACTGATGGATTTTTGGTACTGTTGCTTGCTGCTAGGGTTAGAAGTATGTTCATCTGTTATAGATTATGAAATATGCCTTTGTTTTGAATCTGAAATTAGATTTTTGCGTATATTACCAACATTATTTAAATCGTGCTAAAAATATATATTTACTTTAATTAATTAGAATAGGCCACATCAGTAAAGAGATCTCATGAACATGCATGACTCCGTCCAGCACTTTTTTACGAATGAACTCTTCTATTATCTGACAAGAATATTCGCTCTAAGTGGTTAACCCGGCCAGCTTCTTCCAATAATTCTTCTTAAAAAAACTAGACGGTCATCTCACGGATATCACTCCAAACAAACATACCCTTAAATACGTAGAACAAACTCAGAACTGAACTTGATCACAAATTCCAATGTCTGTCCTTCACCTGGACTCCTGAGTGTGCTCGCGGCTCGCCAAGCTGCGCGTGTCGGCGCCTCCCTAGTAGGTACTCCGGGACTAGCCAACCGATCATGCGGTAATCCGATCCCATTATCCCGTCTAATCCCCAAACAGCCAGCCTCGCGAAGCCCTAGGTCTCTCCAAGCCAAGCGAACAATCGGAGGCCGAAACGCAAGCTTGCGGATATTTGTAAGAAGCGAGACGAACTAGCCTGATAATCGGAGGCGATTAGCGCGAGGATTTCTCCATTTCGAAGGAGGACGCGCTGCTGAATCTAGTGTTGGAATGAAAGGAGGGAGGAATCCGGAGAAAATTCTGCTTACAGTTGAGCACTCACTGACCACAGTGCCCCCACAAGTCATGGACTAAATGAGTACTCGTCGTCCTCAGTTCCTGAGATTTTTACATTTTGGATCTTTTAAAAAACTTTTTCTACAATAGATCTCTATAAAAATAATTTTTGAAAATAGATCTTTTTCACAACACCGTAATATTTAGCATCGTAATTGAATAGTATGGTACCGTAGTAGTTATCACGTATAACCTTCACATTGGACTTACAAGATCATACGTTGTAGTTATCATAACATCAATTATCACGATGATATGCTATTTAACAATAGACATGATGTCATAAAAATGTTCATCTTTGAACATTGTTTCCTGGTAAATCTATGCATAGAAAAAGTTATTAAAAAGAATCAAAATCTAAAAATTCCACTCCCAGCTTCTTTAATTTTACGTATTCTGGAGCCGAATACATACACCTCCCTATCAGAGAATTTACGCCAGCCAGAGATGAGCATCATTTTTTTCCTGTCCCGAGATAAGTTAAGATCTTGTAGCCGCTTTGCAATGATGCTTTTTTCTGTCCCGTGTTTTTCTGAGTAGTACGGTATCTTTTAATCAACTAGCCATCATATTCAAGGTCGACATGCTCTAGCAAAGGTCAAAAGGTTAAGGAACCCATAAGTACAAAAGCTAAAGAACAGCAGTTTTTCTCACTACAAAGATGAAGAGAATATCCAGATATTTAAGCACTCAAGCGCAATTACAATGGTCGATGAAACCATTTGCATAATCTCACCTAGCCAACTCTCTGCTAGACAAGTTCCCTTGTAGGCTTCGACTAGGGTTAACTGAACATGCATGTTCTGGAAGCAAGCACTATCCTGCACAGATATCAAGTTCAGTCTCAACAGGACATAGTTTTCATTTACGTACTGTGGTTTATATACGGAGAGGGCCCTTATACAGACGGCTATATATGACAATCTTTTCGAAAAGGAAGACAAGAACACTACAAATGTATATATGAAGCTACAGAGATCTCTGTACTGAAGGATAACAGTTACAACTTTGCGTTTTCGTATTCATGTGAGGTTGACAACAGTTAAGACTCTGCGTTTTCATATACATCTGAGGTTGACAACAGTTTCAACTTCTTTGGCAGGTGATGAATCTACCATCCTTCTTTGGCATGATGTATGGAATGGAAATTACCTAAAGATTCAGCTTCCTAGATTGAACTCTTTTGCCAACATTTCCATTGCCCGATTCAGGGAAGACAGCATACCGCAATTTTAATTTTACTCGACACTATTCACGCAAGCTTTTGAGGAATTGCAAATTCTACAGCAGAAATTGGAGACCATTCAGGACAATAGTAATCAAAGAGACACTTGGATATATTGCTAGGGGAGTTCTAATTATCAACCGAGCAAATTTTATGCATTGCCTTACAAATCAATAATGCCATCAGCTCCTATCCTTTGGATTTGGAGATCAAAGTGCTCAAGAAATTGAAAGTTTTCACGTGAATTCTCTTCAAAGGCAGATTGAACTCCAAAAACCTGCTCAGATTGAATGAAAAATCTGAGGATTGAAGGAAAAAACCGGTGATTGACAAGCTAGGAAGCAGACTGCTGGGATGGAAAGACAAGTTCATGTCCTTGGCGAGCAGAGAAACATTAGTTAAGACAGTCATGTCGTCGTAGCCGATCTACTTTCTTACAGTGTTCCCTCTTCAAAAATGACTCACCAAAAAGCTTGACCGAATTAGAAGAGCGTTACTTTGGAAAAGCGACGAACCGGAGAAAGTCACGGGGGGCATTACCTGGTAAACTGGGACACAGTGTGCATGCCAAAGACCCTAGGAGGTCTGGCTATTTTAGAACTGCAGAGATTCGCTCATGCGCCACGTCTTAAATGGTTATGGTATAATTGGAAAGAAGGAGAAAGGCCTTGGGCACATATGCAATTACCTTGCAATCAGGCATACCATGAACTTTTCAGTGCATCAACCATTGAAATCCTTGGAGATGGTGAGAAAACGCTTTTTTTGCAATCTAGTTGGATATATGGCCAAGCCCCGATGAATATTGCCCCGAGTATTTATGCAAAATATAGAAGAAAGAAACAGCTAGCCTGCATTGCGCTAAACTAAGTCAATTCCATTATAAACTAAGTCAATTACCCTCTTCTATTAAAAAAAAATCGACAATGCTCTTACCATCCTTTCAAAAAAACTATTATTTCAAAGTTATATACTGATATACATAGTTCAGTGTCAGCAGGACAGACCATTCATTTTCCATTTATTGATTGTAGTTTATATGGAAGGCTAGATATGACATTCGTTCAAAAATAAAGAGCAAATGCTGTTTGTGAAGCTAAAGCCTCTCACCTTTCGAAATTTCATTTCAGTCAAAAGTAACAAAAGAATACTATTCAGGTCTCTGAGTTGCAGGATAACAGACAGTAGGCACTAAGCAACACAACTTCTGTGCCTTAGTTCAAGTAAACACCCGCTCATCCACTTACTACGTAGATACTTCTAGAGCTCAAGACGGCTAGTAAGGCCATGCTATTTTGCCACATGCACGCTCTCCTTTTGCAGATTTCAGGACCAGGATGCAAGCTAAAGGAGGGATCTCCATCTCGACTTCACGCAGCGGCCACAGGCCACATCACTTGCAATTCGAACTGCACAAGGACTTCAGATGCCCTCCTGCCATTTCTCCTCCGATTGTCATATGCTTGTCAACGCTGTAAAAGCTGCCGAACCAATTGACAGCCCTGGACATTGGAGTATTGGACTGATGCTCCAAATCAAAATCATACTCTTCCAATGTAGGATCACATCACATCAGAAGAGATAGCAATCAGGAAGCAGGTTACCTGGCAAGAGAAGCTGTTAAAAAGGTTGCAAACCTTTGGTAAAGAACTTCCTCAAACGTTACTGATGCAACACCGTACCCGGTCATCGCAGATCGCACCTTATGTAATATTCTCGAGCTGCGAAATTACTGTATATTTCATGCTACTAATTGACTGTAAATCCTTAATTTTATGCGCTTTTTAACCCAGAAGAAAGAAACTAAACACGATTCAGACGTGGCCGCCTGTTAGCAGTCTTGAGAACAATATCCAGAAGCAGCCTGCGTGCCAAGTTGCAAGTACCATAGTCGTAGTGCACTAGTTGGTCACCGGATAGAGCCATCAACCATGTAATCAAATCAAATTTATAATCAACTTCTCACATACTTAGCCCGATGTGTTTTTGTGTTTTTCGTTTTGTTTTTTCTTAATTAATTGAGCATGTGAATCTGTCAGATTTTCCTTCTTATTAATATAATTGGCAATTCTCTTGCCGATTCATTAAAAAAACAAAATTAGCTTACAGAAAAATGTCACACACTGCACACAATGACACCAATTGAAACAGAAGAGAAGAATCGAAATCACCCTCCGAATGACACATGAACCACTTTTCTCGGATCGATAGCTCATACGTGTGCTCATCAATGGCGCGGCACACTATTCTGGTAAACGGGCGTTCGAGATCAGTAGTGGCGCGTGGGCACGCAGCTCGCTGGCTTGAACGCGAGCGGGCCGGCGGTGTACACGACGTTCTCGTAGCCCTCGCCGTCGGTCCACCGCTTGCCCTCGTCGCGGAGCGGCGCGCCCACCATGCCCTGGTTGATGTTGGTGACGTAGTTGCACTTGGCGTCCGGGGAGGAGAGCAGGCGCACGAAGCACGCCTTCTGGGGGTCCTCCTTGTAGTAGTAGCGGGCGCTTTCGACGCTGAACTCGGCTTGGAAGTAGCCGTTCTCGTCGACGACGGGCGCCCGGTACGCCATGACGCGGTTCTTACTGTCGCGGCAGGTGACCGTCACCTTCGCCCCGGGCAGCGGCGCCGCGCCTTCGAGGCGCTGCGAGCCCCGTTGCGCGCAGCTCTGGCAGAACACCAGGCCCTCCACCCGCACCACCAGCTTCTTGTCCCCGTGGGCGGGCGGCGGGGTGTAGGGCGCCGGAGTGGAAGGCGGCGGGGTGTACGCGGCCTGTGGCGGCGGGGGACTGTTGGTGTAGCCGTCAGCCGTGGCCCCGGCGACGAGGAGGGACACGAGGACGGCGAGGTGGAGGAAGGCCGCCATTACTTGGGGACCGGCGCTCGATCGATCGCTCGGAGGCGGAGAATGACGAAGATGAATTGAGCTTCGGTTGTGTGGAAATGGCGGGAGCCGCACGGTTTATATACGTGACAGGGTGAGCATCAGCGAGAAAAGAAAATGGTGCAGACGTGCGGCCATGTAGGCGCGGGTGATCAGTGGTGGTCGCCTCGTCGGCATTGGGCATTTGGGCTACGTGAAGGCCAGTTTGTTTCGATCAGATTTCAGAGTCTCATCCTCTCAGGTGACTGCGTCACGTTGCACTGGAGGTGATAATGATTGGTGTACAAGAGATTGTGTGCTCGTGATTAACCTGATCCATTGTTGTAGACTATTGGTAAGTCATGTCGTCGATAAAGAAAAATACAAACATGCTTGCCGGTATCCAGTTATTACCCAATGGATATTAGAATAAAATGAGGAAAAGCTTTGGCTTCAATGTTTAGTAGATGTGTTGTACCTCTACTCACTAAGGATTAAATATTATATTTGCTATTTATCTGTCTCATTAAGATAATTTTTTTTTATAGTAGGCGAAGTACCTATCTACAGAAAAGGGGTATATCGTGACTTCGTCAATCTCTAAGTTTCGCATCTTTGATCAATAATAAGACGTGACTTTATCAATCACTAAACTTCGTATCTCTAATCGACGGCGAGACACCTATGGTAACTTTGTTAATCTCTAAACTCAACATCTTCGGTCTTCTGTATGTGCTGTTTGAGTCGTGCGTGCTGTTATGTGAGTATGTACATACGTCTATAAGTTATATAATTATTTAAAAAGAATATTAAAATAATATAAAAAATCTTTGGTGAAAACAAGTAAATAGATGCAAACATGCAAACAGTGAATATCCGTCTGATCCCCATTCGAAAGCTACGGTTGATCGCATCATCCCACCAATAGAGCGGGTGTTGCATAAAACTCTTGTGCAACCATAAAATATCACGAAATAACTCATTCATTGGTGGAATGGTGGGATTAACCGCATTTCGGATAGGGATAGGACGGACGATATTTACTGTTTGCTTTGCACAAAGATTTCCCCAAAATAACATTTTCCACGTAGTGGGCCTTCGGGAACTGGCAGTCCTGAATTTAAAGCCCATAATTGCATATTGGGCTTACTTTCTAAGAGTGGCATGGGCCGTGTTAAATATTGAAGATACAAGCTTCAAGCAATAGGCCCATTTCACAACCAAATCCAACAAGAAATGAAAGCCCACCTGTGCGTACGGCTTATCCCTCTTCCAATTGCGACTTCTTTTGCCCTAATCCACACAGCTCTCCGCCGGCATCACGAATACGGAGTACTCTCCTTTGTTTTTTACGCCCTGTCCTCTAGAACGTTCCCGAACCCTAGGCGAGAGCCCATGTCGGGGTCCTACGGATCCGACGACTACCGCGGCGGCGGCGGCTACGGCGGCCGAGGTCGCGTCTGGATCCTACGGACGAGGTGTTTGCGTGCGTGTTTCTCTGGATCTGCTTCTGACCGGTTCGTGTCTGTGTAGGCGGCGGCGGAGGCGGTCGTGGGCGAGGAGGCGGCGGCGGCGGCAGTGGAGGAGGGTATGGAGGAGGTGGCAGTGGAGGAGGGTATGGAGGAGGTGGCAGTGGAGGAGGGTATGGCGGCGGCGGTGGAGGATACAGCGGCGGGGGCGGGAGAGGTGGAGGTGGAGGCGGGGGATTCGGTGGAGGCGGTAGAGGTGGAGGTGGCCGAGCCGGGGGCGGTGGCGGTGGCGGTGGCGGGCGCGGGGGAGGACGCGAAGGCGACTGGGTTTGCCCTGACGCGAGGTTCGTTTCGAATTACTCGGTTCATCGATGTCCCGTTTGGTTTGAATGATCTAATTATCTTCGTCTTTGAGACTGTCCTGGGAATTCTGGTGTGTAGGCTTGAGATAAGTTATTGTTTCGGGATATTTTATTTGCGGTGTTTTGGTTATTAAAACATTAGGCTGTTGAATCAGGATTTGCTTGCGACATGATGTGCAGTAGCCAGCTCCCTGTTTCTTTAGTTGATTTGCACCCATGTAGGTGGATTGTATAGTTCCCTGTTGTTTGATTTGTCTGGATAGATGGAACTTTCATAGGGTTTTATGATTTGGAGCCTAGGGCGTCTTGTTGTGATTGTGATTACCAAAATTTGATTTGAGACTTAAGCACCATTGATGACAATTTCAATAATAGATTCTCATGGCTTTGTCAATTGATTTGAGGCTAGGATGCCATTGATGACAATTGTAATTCACAGATGTATAAATTGCTTTAGGGTTATAGGAAGGGTTTAGCATTTTTTCGATGGCTGTAGTTTCTTATATTTGTTTTTTCCCCTTTGTGTAGAGCTTTAGTTCTTCCATGAGAAATCTTAAATGATGTTTTTAGTTTAACTGGTTCCCTATGTCACTGTTTCCTAAAAGATCTATAAATTTTGATCCAGCTGCGGCAACGTGAACTTTGCGAGGAGGACTGAGTGCAACAAGTGTGGGGCGCCTTGTCCAAGTGGAGGTGGAGGAGGAGGCGGCGGCGGCGGCGGCGGGTATAATAGGTCTGGTGGAGGTGGTGGAGGCTACAACAGAGATGGAGGGGATTACAACTCCAGTGGTGGTGCAGGAGGAGGGGGAAGAGGAGGATACAATCGAAGTGGTGGTAGTGATCATGGTTTTGATGACTACCGCGGTGGCAGAGGTGGCAGTTATGGGGGACGAGACCAGGAGAACAACCAAAGGGGTGATGAAGGTGGTTACAAGGCCGGTGGCTATGGACAAACTCCTAAGCAAGGGCCTCCTTCATACGGTGGGCCTGCTGGTGACTACACAGCGCCTCCTAGCTCCTACGGAGGCAACAATGCCTATGGTTCAGATTCTGCAGTGCCACCTTCTAATAGCTATGGCAGTGGTCCAGGCTCATACCCACCAAGCTACGGTTCCCCACCTCCAAACCCATCTTCTAATAGTGGTGGTGCTCCAGGGGGGCAAGGGGGATTGCCGCCTACATATGATGGTGGGTATGGTGGTCGGTCCATGCCTGGGGGTGGAGGTTCTGGTGGTGCACTGCCACCTTATCATGGCAGCGGCGGCGGTTATACTGGTAATGCTGCCCCTGAGCCTGCTCCAAAGGTTAAGCAGTGTGATGCAAACTGTGATGAGACATGTGATAACGCAAGGATTTACATCTCAAACTTGCCGCCTGATGCCACTGTTGAGGAATTACAGGAGCTATTTGGAGGAATCGGCATGGTATACTTGAATTTCTTTTTTTGTTAGTACAACAACAACAACAAAGCCTTTGTCCCAATCAAGTTGGGATAGGCTAGAGATGAAATCCACAAGATCCAACTAAAAAGATGATGAGAAAATAATAATGATAATAAAGGTACTAATAAGCGTAAAAAATAAAAGTAACTCTATATTTTACGAAGGCATCACTTTCTATATTGGTATGTATGTTTTATAATTCTCTTTCTAACTGAATTTATTAGTTCCCTCTTTCTCATCTCCGTCATGTCCTAGAATTATCTCATTCCCAATGTTATCTTTCCCAGCATAATCGTTATTCACTTGCCACGAGCCCACTACTAGCTATGACAGATGTGTAGTTAGAAACCATGTTGATGAGCTAGTGGCAAGCTAGCATCTGATTTTACTATGTTCATATTGGTCTACTATGCACGTAAGGATACTATTATTGTTTTTTCAATTGTCAATACTCGTAGTACGTTTTAATGCATGAGTTTGTGGAATCTATTATATTTTTTAAGACAAGGTGCTCATACATGTCAAATGCTATGTTTTGGAGTACAAGTATCAGTTTGGCGGTTTGGTTTTATGTATATGTGCAAATAGTTTACCAGTCAGTTTTGTATGTCAATATTGATGTTCTCTTTGAGTGTGCATGTTTATAGTTAACAGTTCTACTCCCAAATAGATAGAGCAATCTTTATGCTTTATAATTATACTCTCATGTTAAGTTAATCTTGCGATGTAACTTGACATTGTTGATTGAAAATCTTATTGAGTAGATTACAGTTGATTCTTACGTTATACTGCGTCTTTGTAGTTATTATATTTTTTCAGAATTTTATTTTGTTTCTATGTTACCTTTTATGTTATGGAACCAATCTCTCTCTTTCGTTTTCCTTATCTTATTGAATAGAATACAATTGATTTTACAATGTGCTGAGTCATTGTAACGAACTCAGTTTTTTAGAGTTGCATCTTATTTTTTACATAAGTTGTCATGTTAAGGAACCAATTTTTTCTTTCTTTTTTTTCCTTGCTATTTATCTTTGTGTAATCAGTTGCATTACTGTTTCTTTTGAAAGGTTGGAAGGATCAAGCAAAAACGTGGCTACAAGGACCAGTGGCCCTGGAACATAAAAATCTATACTGACGAGTCTGGAAAAGCTAAAGGAGATGCTTGTCTTGCTTATGAAGATCCTTCTGCGGCTCATTCAGCTGGTGGATTCTATAATGGTAAGTTTGTTGTTGAGTTTGCATTGTTTCGTGATATCCACTTGTCCAATGCATTGTCCGGTGCAGTTTGTAATGCATCTATTCTGTTCATGTTCCAGATTATGACATGAGAGGCTATAAAATCAGTGTTGTGATGGCTGAGCAATCAGCACCCAGAGCACCCTCTTATGGTCATGGGTAAGTACTTAAATCTGTTTATCTCCTACACGCAAATTCTGAGATGCTGTATGAAATCAAATTGTCTAATTGCGTGCTATTCTGAATCAAGTAGTACCTTGTATTATAATTTGATTGATCTAGGGATTTGCATCTGCCACACACTTTAACATACTGTTCAGCAATGGCCAATGAATGATTCTAGTATCCCCTTTGAAAAAAAGGTGTGTTCAGTAGTATATGACGCACGCTGTTAGCACTTTCATTTTGGTCTAGCTTTTGAATTAACTTTAGTTGGATAGTACTGGATATTGTCCAGCCAAATTAAGTATTACGTATTAAATTGTGATATTGTACACAAGACACTAATGGTTGATCAGAAACGTAAAGCCCAAATATCTGGACTTGTTTTTCGCACATCAGGCCTTTTTTGTGATGTATAAGGTACACATGATGGTAAATACTGAAGCAATTTTCTTTGGTTACTCTGTTTCCTAACTGACAGAATCTAATTTGTTGAGCAAAACGATTTATCCTGATTGGAGTACCATACAATTCAGTAGTACTACCGTACGAACTCGGGGATGGCAAGGAAAATAGGAACAGATTAGTGTACTACTGTCTTGTTCTAATGTTTCTGCGTTGAAACCATGTTTATGTGAATGTAACAATGTGCAAGGGGAAACGAAACTACTTGATAATAAGTTGGCAACGAAAAGATATCGGATCTTGTGCTATGTAGTTTTGCTCTTAGCAGTGTATCCCTCGGTGTGTATTTGTGTACTAAATCATGATTCATGTAGATGATGCTTATATTAAAAAAAATTGTACTGTGTTATGTGCTGTGCAGCGGTGGCCGCGGTGGTGGCTATGGTGGTGGACGCAGGGATAATTTCAGAGATGGTGGCCATGGACCTAATAGAAACCAGGGTGGTGGTTCACGTCCACGACCATACTGAAAACAGCTAATATAATTACTAAGATTGTCATCTGTGAGAAACCATTTGTATTCTTGTTCTACGGACGTGTACTCATACAGGCGCATAAGGTAGGTTGTCTGCTTTTCTTGGACTTCTGTTCCATTGTCATACACCAGTCTTGGTCGGATGTTTGTTTGTCCTAAAGTCATTGATCTATGTTATGTGAATTTTTTCATAGAGGCAGCTGGATATAAGCTCCAAATGCTCGTAGGTTTGAGATGTTATTTCAGGTGAGTGCCGAACTGTTATGATTCTGTAATGTTTTGCTATCTTGGCGATTGCTTACCTATATATTTCTGTGTTCTCTTTATTTATCTAATGCTTACATTCCACATGGTACCTCAGCCGGTGGATCAGTCCTGTAAGCTTTGGATTTTTGCTGTGGAGAACAGTTAAGCATTGTTGTTCTGCGATAGGTTTATTAGATTCCGTATATATGATTAACCAACGTAGATTGCTCCACATCCGTTCACGTGGATGTGGAGTTGAATTTAGAATGTAGCGTGTTCCGAATTCAGGTTCCAGCGGGCGTCTGAGTTAGCACATTGATGGTATTTAGCAGTCTTGTACGTCTCTGGGTACTGATTTCCATCGAAACAGCCTTTTTTTTGTTCTGATTCTACCCCAGATGTGAAAGGAAAACCTTGGCGGTGTGCTCAAAATTTGGATTTATTGCAAGGGTGCAGCTGCACAGTGAGACAAACTTAACACTCAGCACCGGAACTGCAATGTTATCTGCTCTTTCTGTCGAAGTGGCAGTTGCAATTCTGCATCCACGCACGGGACCAGCGATGTGTGGAATGTTAGTTTCATCTGCTCTCTGGTGCCTCGTCTCTGACTCTCTGGGAGCTTTCCTCAGTTCAGTTGACCTGGCGGCACTGGATTAGGCATTAGCCTTGGTTATCTTCAACATATACTTCAAAAATTTATTCTTTATAATATTATTATAATATTTTTTTATTTTTTATCTTCAGTAGTTATCCTATTTTCTATTTTCTTATTACTCTTCTCTATAGTCATCTTCTATAAAAAGTTATGAGAGTAGAGAGTACTCCAAATTTTAAATATGAACCCATCTTGTTGCAATACTGTAGCACCAGGAACGGGTTGTGTTGACTTTTACTGTAGCAGTGGATACCGATGCTACTCGAGTTTGTCATGCTCTATGAATGCAAATGAGTATCTAATGGATAATTTTACATTAATATTTATTTTTTCCCTTAGCTTAGTTAGGAGTAAATCTTTAGTTTTTTTAAAAAAAATTGGATTGATCCAATGAATAAAAAATACAAAACTTCTCCCTAGCTTACTCGGTTGGCTGTTTTCTTCCCCACTCTGCGATACTTTCTAGCTTGGTCTGGAAGATCAGCAGAGCTATGGTGGCTACTTCGCGTGGGCTCTTATGCAGACTTTTTGTGTGACAAATGTATGAGTTGTTAGTTGTATGACATTTGTTCAATTAACCTTCACAAAGATTGTGAAATATTATAGAGTAGATTAACAGTCATTTGAACTGATCACTTTTATTGATGGATGATTGATAAAAATCCAGTGGAAAAAAATAAGGAGAAAAAGGTACAGCATATATTGATTATTGTTTCTTTGTTAACTCATATGAGAAAATCTTGTAAAAGAAAAATCCATAAACGAGTTTAGAGAATAATAGATATGTCTTGTATACCTCTTTTAAAAAACCTCGGTAGGAAAAATAAGAGGTATGATATGTGATTTTGTGTTGATATTGCCTCATTAAAAACCATTTATAAGAAACTTTATAAAAATTCAAAGGAAAAAGAGTACACTATGATGTATGAACAGATTGAATTCAGAAGGAGACTTCCATAGTTGCAAATAGTGGAGGCACATCTCGGCCAAAGGACTCATGGATTGGAGTGCTAGATCACTGGGGAACGTGATCTGAACCCACGCTGAACGCGCATAATTCTAGACTGGGGCAGCGGCACGGCAATCATGATCCCGGCGGCGTCGGTGCTCTAATAGTCGAACGGTTTGGTGAGGGCATGTGGGACATCCAGGGGCACGCGTTGGTCAAAGGACATGACGATCTGATCTATGATCGGCCAAGGAATGTCGATGCCAATCGGTGGCCGCACGGCTGCCGGCGACGGCCGTGGTGGCGCAGATCGAGCTTTGGCCGGGCTCGGGGTTCGGTTAGGGATCATAAATGGATCCATACAGGGGAAAAGTGAAGGGGAAGGGACTGGTCCGATTCCTCACCTTGTTGCGACGATCGGTGACAGAATTCGCGGAGATGACAATGGCACCGGCGGCACGGCAACGCAGATCCCAATGGCGTCTTTGCTCCTCTGGCCAAACTGGTTTTGGGTCATGGTGAGGGATGATCTAGGGCATATCTTGGTGAAAGATCAAAGTTTTTACCTGAACGGATCGCCGGGAACGCGGATGCCAACCGACGACTACAAGGCTGGACGCGACTTGCAGAGAGAACAGTGAACCATGGCAGCAGCCTGGCAGCGTGGTGGAGTGGTGGCATGCAGCTTGCAGCAGCATAGAGGGCTCTTTTTATATGTGCAACGAGGGAGAGGAACGATCGATCGGAGTTAAGGCTGTCGGTTTTGGAATTTATTGGGGAAGAGAAACGACCATCTCATGTTAAGGACAATAACTTCACCATCATAACTCCAAATTAGACGTTTCTGGACTCTATCTTGTAGTACTCGAAAAGATCTACAACTTTTGTATTCATTGGAAATTCTGAAAACGCTATCTTGATTTTCAAAATTCGTCACAAGAGAAACTGTTTGAATTATGTCCAATCTATGCAGCACTAATTTCGGTGGTCATAACTCCTAGCTCTATTATCCAAATAGGGACTTTCATAGTTGCAAATCTAATCTCTCGACGAGATGTACCACTTTGGTATTGACAAGATTTGCATTTGAGGTTGTATTGAACTCTGAAATTGCGTGAGAAGACAAGGCTGACGACGAGAAGTAACTTGCAACCGTCTTCAATTGCCATTATGGCCATTAAAGCGGCGGTTTTCACTCTGAATTGCTAGGAATTGATAGAGGATAAATGCATATCAATGCGTCTTTATTGAGCACTAACTCGAGCTTTGTTGGCCAGCCTTGGCTGCCATACGAAAGGACGACGTTGTTTGGAAGTGGATGGAAACAATCAGGTACATGCTCATGCAAGAGAGCTGATTTGGATTAGCTTTAGCGCACATGTGGGCTGTCATTCTAGCAATCTAACGTGATGCAAGGTTGATGGCTTGATGCTAATTTGGAGCCACAGGTTAGAGAGAAAAATATTGAGGAAAAATAGTGATGGGTTGGATCAAAAGGATGCGAGATGAGATTGTCCACGGATGATTACTGGATAATGTTGGGAAAAATGGAACAAAGATTTGTCCAACCTTGAAATTCCTTAACCTATTCTAATATTTTAAAAATATATTTTTCATCACTCAAAACAAATTCTTTTTAAACTCTAATTTTTTTAAAAAAGCTTTCAAATTTCAGAAAAAATATTATTTTATTGTTTTAAAATGCTCATAACCTAAAATATGAATTTTGGGGTGTGGCATCTTCCTTTCGTACCAAAGGGGCTAGTGGGCTGCGGCATCATGTCGAATTGACAAAGATCTTCGGAGATCGTTGATGGTTTGGTAATTACCTTTTAGTGGAACATTTGTTTTGGCTCCTCTTTTATTCCTCTAATAAAATCGGCAAGTCTCATGCCGTCCTTTCGAGAGAAAAATTGAACTGAAAATTGATATTTAGAGGATCTTTAATTCAGACATCTTGTTCTTATTTTAACCTAAAAACTGATATAACTAATTTATTTTATATTACAAAATCTAAATCGTATACGGATCTGGGAGCTAAAGCTCGATCAAACAGGATCAGAATCACGTCTCTATTCGTATTGAACCCATTTTTTTAAGGATATTGAACCCAATTTTTAGGAGTACATTACATTATATTGTCTGTACATATCCATTTTTTTCAGATAATGGTCAAGCGTACTTTGCTTCAATTGCTTTATGTGCAGTATGATACACCATACAGAAAATAAACGGACGGTGCGTGACCAACACAGTTTAGCTCCCTGTCATTCTTCATTTTGTTCAGCTGATGGATCCGCAGAAGCGCTACCTTGTTCAATCCCTACCTGTTCTTCTACATCACCAACCTGGGAATATAGCAGAACAGAAAAGGTCTGAAGATGAAATGGCGTTATTTCCATCAGAACAGAAAGTATCTGGTGTAATTCGGGGGGGGGGGGGGGGGAATCAAAAAATGGAGTTATTTGGACAGCAAAGTTGAGTGATTTTGTAGGCCTACGGTCTACCTCATCATCTGGGACCACCACCGTCTTCACTTGTGCGACAACGACTGTAATGTCATCCATCTTACCACCTGTAGGAGCAAAATTTGGGCACCATTGGCTTACTGATTTTGCTGTGTAGAATACAGAGCATGGCAGCATGTAATAAGCTAATGCGTACCTATTAGTTTGGCTCCAAGCAGCTTCTTCCACCAGGGAACATCGAAACCCTGCATGTAAGGAAAGTATTTGGAATGAATCATGTTCCGTCATCGATGAGGTAAATAATGACATGTAAAGGAGATTCTCATAAGATGTATTTGTATCACACCCTGCTCCGGGCCTCCATTGAGTAGGGTGAATCAAAGTTGACATCCACCGAATGTTTTCTTGCAAGCTCCGCCAATGCTTTTGCTGTGGAAAACATCATCACGCTTTCAGAAGGGATGGAACATGTGGTCAGATGACCCCTGTTGCATAAGTGAGAATTTTACCAGCTTCATCTACGCCTGGAGACTCAGAAATGACGGAAATAATCTCTTGATCAAAGATATTGTCAAAAAGTCCATCTGAACCACTCACAATCGTATCACCCTCCATAAGATTTACACTGCAAACCTGATAGATAAACAAACTTGCAAAACCAGACAGCAAAAACCTTCGCAGAACACTTACATCATGTATAATCGTATTGACCATTGTAGAACCTCATTAAATCTGAAATTAACAAGGAGGTGTCCACATATACTGATAAAAGAATCTTTGCACATACATGACAATTATTTTCACTTACATCCTGAAGATTAAACAAAATCCGACACTGGGCCTGCTTAATAGGTTGATTTTCATATACCAACTAGCCACCTTTAAACTTAAAAACTTTTACAGTGGCATGTCATAGTGCTGGTGCTTAAACATAATAAAAGAAAAAACACTTAAACTTAGAAGAAGGTACATACCAGTGCATCCTGATATGTTTGACCAGATGCCTCAGAGCTTATCTGATATGGACAGTCAAAGTAATGTTCTTGAGGGGATATAGAGAACATTACTTGGCCTGGAATGTCGTGGCATCGAGGAAGAGAAACGAACGACTGGTTAAAATTGGTACAAAATAGGTACATTTAGATATTATTTATTCAAGTTCACCTTTCCGAATAACTTTCAAACCACAATCTCCCACACTTGCAATTTTTAGAGTCCCGGTCTTCTCAAGCATTGCGATGATTCTAGTACCATTGCAATGAATTGAACAGCATTTTATGTATCATCCATAACACAAGAGTTATCTGTAAGGCTGTAACATATAACAATGTTCAAATAATGCTTACACTGTTGCAGATCCAACAGAAGAAGTTGCAGCATGAGCTTTCATTAGAAGAATCTGAGGATCACGATTGACCTGCAGCTCCCATGTGATGTAAATTTGTTACAGGTGCATAGCATAAATGGGACCGATGGAATTCATACATAAGTTTATTTCATAGTACTGATGTCTAGCGAGAGATACCTCCTCATCTTTGAGAAAATTAGAGCTGTTTCTCATGAGCTCTCGAGAAAACAGAGCGGGATTGACATCCTTTTCTGCCCATCTGTCAGTAGATAAGAGAATGACTAGCAGGATAAAAACCATGTGTTAATGCAGACTGATGAAATCACCTTATACCTATTGAAAGTGGTGCAGGCAATCAGAAATAGAAAGAAAAACACATTGATCACAGTTCATTGCAGGAATTCTTTTGGGGCACAAACAGTTGATTGCAGCAAAGATGGCGTACCCTGAAACGCCATCTGCGATGGCAAATACTCCGTGAGCATCACTATTGACAAATAAAGCATCTTCTCCACCACTCGCAGCCTGGAAAATATGAAAAAGGCTATCAAAGTTTTCCAATTTCAATTCCTATAATAAGAAAGAGAGAGAGAGAAGGCCCAGGAACGATATGATCTGTGAGCAACTAGAATTAAACTTATTAGTTAAAATAAATGGCCAACCTTTCTCGGGTGCGGGATTAGATGGGTACCAATAGATAACGCAGCTTCCAACCTACAACCACAAGTTCATAGGACTGAATACTGAGTTACCGACAGATGAAAGAAATAACTTGAGAATAACAATTAGGAGCACCAACAGTTGATCCCTCAGTAAGCTGGAGCAAGCAACTTAATTTTGCACTTTGATGACAATGTGAGTTGATAGTGTTTAGAACTAGAAGCCACCAGAGCAACTCCACATAAATAAATCATCATCAAACATACACATAAAGGGAACTAACACTATAATTGCACATGATGGAAGAGGCTGCACGAAATTGGGTGGCCATGTTACAGTTATGGAGCCATTTCTATACATAAGATCCTGAATTCCCTCCAAAGAGAAGAGCCTAAAAGTATTTTTAAAGGTGGTCATGTGGTGATGATGTTGGAAAGGGTGCATCAGGGATCCAAGCTACACTAAAAGGACTGAAATTTGTAGGGTGGACTTTCCCACCCTAATAACTTCAACTTCCTATAGCACCATGTCCAACAAAAAGGTGAATTTGAGGCAGAAACAGCGGGAATCCTACACTCATACAGTCATACTGTTCTTCATGTAAATATAAACTTGGATGAATTATAATGGCAATTCAATTCCTAGTATAACCATCACTCACTGTCCAGGATACTATCCGAGATCAAACTCTTATCCTAGCTTCCAAGAACCGGACGAAAATCAAACACTTTACGAAAAAAAAAACATGAATTCTTGAAACAAAGACAAGTAGAACATAAAACGGGTAGGAGAAAAGGGCGTACTTGGCGGCGCGAACAGGGGAGAATCGCAAGCGACGAAGTGGAGGAAGAGTAGAAGGGGGAGAGACGTGGATGCGAGGTGGCGAGAGGCGGGAAGCAGTGGACGCCGCCATTGAAATCTCCTCGGCAAATGCGACGCGCTGGTGGTGGTCTGGTGGAGGAGGGGTGGAGGCAGGCAGGCCACATCAGCGGCTGAGGCATCTTGCTAGCTCTCTCTCTCTCTCTCTTTAGAGAAAGGAAGGCCTCTTGTGCTACTTGATAGCTAGTGGCACCATTTTACATGTACCCAGCATAAACTATCCCTTTATAATGCTTCGCTAGATATGCCATCTCTTTTTTTTGTTTCTTATTGTAGCCATTACCATCAGCATCGTGTATGTAAACCCAAAAACATTGGACATGTAAAAGTACTCAGAATCCAAAGTAGGTTTAGGGTCTCCGTAGTTGTCGTACGAGAGTAACTTAATCCAACGTATATATATATAATTTTATATAGAAGTATATTTTGTTATCCGTATATACAGTTACAGTTTAGTGTAACATATGTAAATATATGATGGTAGCTTTAACTCAGGAGGGAAATTTGATTTAAGCTCTCTCTTTAGTTTGGTTTGGGGATGTATGTTTTTGCATCTACTTATATAGACAGATTCAGTTATCAGTATCACAAAATATCTTTATACGAGTAATTAATTACAATTTTAACTCTTACATTCGTTCATAGCAGCCTTATATTCAGTCAAACTTGAACAGAATGAGAATGAGTGAATTCATATTGATTAAAAAAATGTTTGATCGGTTATATTAATCTGGATAGATTAAATTTAGTTATCTAAATCTAATTTCGCGTAAGTGGATGTTAGAATTGAGATTTTAAATAATTGATCTTACGAAGATAATTTTATAACACATATCTACCGGACCAAATTATTTCACTCTCAAATCAAAATAATATTATATATTACGTTCACCGAATCAGACTAAAACAACATGGGATATAGGCGACAAGCACGCTTCTCCCATCTAAAAGCCACGCCGTGTCGCCGTGTCGCCGTGTCTTCTCCCGAACGCGATTCCTGAAACCAACGCGGCGACTCCGATCACCACAGCCGCCCGCCGCCCACCACCTCCTCCTGCACCTTCGCCGCTGCCGGGGCTCGCTCTCCTGGGAGACATGTCGCGGTCTATGAGCTTGAGGTCGCGCCGCGACCTGCCTCCTCCCCAGAAGGTGATGATCCCCGCGTCCCCCCTTTTCCCACCTCCCTCGGGCCTCTGTTCGCGCCCCGCGCGTGCGGTGAGCGCGTGCACATTAGCGCGGGCGTGCCCGCGATGGGCGGGTTGGATCTCGGCTTCGCGACGCCCGCCTTCCCGAGTGTCGCTTGGCATGGCGAATTTGTGAGCTAGGGTTCAAATGCCGATTCGTGCTCAGTGCCTCCATTACAAGGAGGCTTGTGCATGCACGCGAGCGGATAAAGGTTCAGTATTGATGTTGAATTTGGCCTACTACCTTGTTGATTCAACATCCGAGCATCAGCGTTGAAAGGCACCTTGTCCTATCTATCTGAAGTATATTTGTGCTCCTTTTGTTGCATTAGCTGTTAGGCGAGTTCCTTGTGCTTCCTTGGCGGCATTAGGTAGTATTTCATGCTCAGGGCCTGTGCATCAGCTACTCATTAATTTTGTAATAATGAATTATGTGTTCCAGGCAATTGAAAAGCTTGAGAATATGGTGGATGGAGGAAATTACTACGAAGCCCAACAAATGTACAAGTCAACCAGTGCAAGGTACCATGTATATGATTTAACTTAATAGTGGCTCCCTTTGCTCCCCTTGTTTTCATCATTTTGATAACCTTATGCTTCAGTCCATGTGAAAATTTCTTATTGCATGATGGGGATCAACTTTCCACACCATTACATTACTTGAATTAGACGGCCTAAGCAAGATATGAATCGGTTCAGTGTGATGTGTGCTTTATTACTATTGCAATTATTTTGGCTCATATAGCATCTTAAAATTTAACCTGAGGAATACTGTACATAAATCTAACAAGAATCAACTGGGGAAGAATGTGAGCTCGAGGATCAATATATACCAGTAAACCAGCTTAACTTTGTTTGGCACATCTCATGTAGGTATGTTGCTGCTCAGAAGCATTCGGAAGCCTTGGATATCCTTCAGTCAGGCGCTTTGGTACAGTTGAAGCATGGGCAGGTTACTTTCTTGCCCTCATTCCTGTTTTGGTTTTTTAATTGAAAACAGAGGTTATGGTAGCAGGCTATCATACTCTGTATAGTAAGGTGCTTTAGATTTGCCGGAGCTGATGCTGGTACGTGAATTTCGTTGTTATCTGTTTATGCACATGCATCAACCTAAATTGGCATTTGACCAAATCCATGATAGGAACAGCAGCATTTAGAACTTCGAAATCATTCCATTTTTTAATTACTGGTAAAAGATCTCAATGTATTTGTATTATTATTAACAATTTCAGGTAATTTGTGGTGCTGAACTTGCTATCCTTTTTGTGGACACCCTTGTCAAGGGAGGGCTTCCTTATAATGAAGAAACTTTTGGTCAGCTTTTTTCTTTTTAATGTACATAAGTTCCTTTTATTGATTGTCAATTAACATTTCCTTAAGTTTATCAGTTTTATTCTTCCTATAGTTAGCAAATCAACAATATTTTATTCTGCAACATGTCATTTTAGCATGCTCCTAGCAAGTCCATTGTGCAAAAAAGATTGAAGATCCTAATTTTTTGGTGAAAGAAGTGACTCCTAGTGCTAAATATGTGCTTCTCTTCTTCTTCTTTGCATGCAAAAAATCTTAGTGTTCCTTTATGGTTTGAAATTAACTGAATAAAGCACTCTTCCTGTAGCAAATGAACGCATGCGGCAAGTTTGATTAATCGTATCACATTTGGCGATTGTAACTATATTGTATTACCCTAGATCGTATCAGAAAGATGTATGAGGCCTTCCCCAGGATATCCATTCCCCATTTCCTTGGAGATGACTATGACGATGATGGGCATAAATTATCTGAAGCTATTTCTGCTGCAAAAGTGCGCGCAGAGAGTTGTTCATCATTCCTGAAAGCTGCTATCAGGTAAGGAGGTTATAGTGATAGGGTAATGCATGGTTCCTCATTTTCATTTGCTTCCATCTCATATCAAAATACAGATTGATCGACCGGTTGAAGTCAAAAGAGAAAAAAATATATGCTTTTCAATAATAATTGCTTTCCTCCTTGTGCTTTAATGAGTACTTGCAGCAACATGTTCATTATTAATCTCCGCAAAACACTTCTAGAGTTGGTCATGGTGGTGTTGTTTCAAAATGTAGTCTGGCTTGTGCTAATCTATTTTGTAGTTTTGAAACTGCGATACAATAACTTCCCATAATATTTGGATTTTGCATCTGTATATTTTCTACTTTATACTCACTGTGCTTACTCGGTTACTGCATTGTGATGATTCTCCTATTTCGAGCTGCTATCTTCATGTGGCACTAATAATGTGTCATTCGTTTATTAAGGTGGTCTGCTGAATTTGGGGCATCGAGAAATGGATCTCCTGAGCTGCACGTTATGTTAGCAGAATATGTATATTCTGAATCTCCAGAAACGGTAACTTGCTTTAATTCATTGGCTGATAAGAATGTGGATGTCTTCTATGTTAGAGCTGCAATTTTTATGAGTCACTATGGCTGTTCCTAGTTTTATTGTTTTTGTGATTGTGCTCCAAGTTTTTATGTTAGTTCCTTGACTGCAGGACATGACTAAAGTCTCAAGTCATTTTGTGCGCGGAAATGATCCTAAAAAGTTCGCTTCTATGCTGCTGAACTTTATGGGCAAGGTAATGGTTTTGTTCTTAACAAATAAGTTTTACATATTATAGTTGTTAAGTACTCTTAATCTCTTGTGTTGTATTGTGCAGTGCTACCCTGGTGAAGATGATACTGCAATTGCACGTGGTGTCCTAATGTAAGATGCCCTTTCATTTTTGGGGGGGGGAGCGAGGATATCCTTTGCATATATGAGTGCAGATATTCAGTGCATTTTGCAATGCAGGAGATGTCTGGTTCCCATTCTATTTACAATGTTAAGTACAGGTTCGCTAACATTGTGTTTGGTATGCATGCAAGATGTACCATGATTTAATAATGACACTGATTAGGATCTATTGCCTCAATGAAATATCCTGATGTGTGATCTACAAATCCCCTTTGGATAATAATTGAATGCAGAGACTAGCACACTGTAAAGTTAACTAAATGTTCCATTGATGGGATAGCATAACAATATATTAATGTTATAGAGATAGAAATATTCAGTCTTCTGACATAATGTTCTTTCCTTAAGGTACCTATCTCAAGGGAATCTGAGAGATGCAAATTTGCTTATGAATGAGATGAAGGCGCAACTAAAATCTGCTGACTTGGAATTTCCGAAAACAGATTTGATTCAGTTCATCAAGTATCTTTTACAAACGTCAGTTTGTCCTATTCTTTCTGCATCTTTTATCAATATAATTCTATCTTTCGGACTGGACATCTGTCCTACAGTTTTTTCATTGCATTCACATACTAATTTTAGCGGAATGAACGTTGCACTTTTGCATGATAGTTCTCAATTGTCAACTGCAAATATGTTATTTATATTTTCTACCAAAAGAAAGATAAATCACAGCTTGAAGGTATGGCAAATGCTTCTGTGGCTAAGCTTTTATGAGTACATTGGATGATTTTTGCACTTAAGACTCATGTCTTGCTCAGTTGCTCCTGATGACTTGATGTGAAACAATTAGTACCTGTTTAACTGATACGTTCATGTCCCATATTGTGCCTGGTTCATAAATTGCTGGTGTCGTGTTTTCTTATTTTGGCACACTTCTGTGGTATGTTGTCCCAGATTTGCTTGATAGCTTTATTTTCCCTTTGAACAAACTGATCGTACAGTTCAAACATATTGCAGGAGAACTGTGTGTCATTGTATTAAAGAAGCTATAAAGTCGATCATTTTACAAACACCAAAAAGAGAAAAATGAAAAAGAGCTGGCTCTAGTGTAAGCACATTTCAGGATATGTTTGAAAACGAAAATGAAAAAAAAAACATATTCAAGTCACCATGTATGCTTGAAATAATCTTGGGAGAACATTTCAGGATAGTTTTACATTTTGTTACTTGCATGTACATTTATTTGATGGCATTGCTCTCAAAACTCGGGCTTTATTGTATGCTAGTGAGAAGCTCTTTTGTTATTGTTTCCTGTGCTTGTGGGCATTTGTAACACGTGTCACTGTTTACAGGCTTGAAAGAGATGCTTACCCTCTTTTTAGGACACTTCGACAGAAGTATAAGACAAGTACAGATCGTGACTCTGTGTTTGAGGAGGTAGTGCCTTTTATCTAATATTTTGTAGCTCCTTATGAACATCTGTTTACCATCACAAGGCATGTTTTACCATTGTAAACATGAATTTGACAGGAACCAGGAGAACTGCTTTAAAAAATTGCCACATAAAAAATGATGACTTTAGATCCTGTAGGAGTTGGTCGAAAATGGAAGTTGTATTGCTGCTATTGCTGTAACTAACTTGCTATCATATCATATCATATCAAAACTAGAGAGAAAAAAAAGCAAACTTAAAGAAGGTAATGAGGTGGCATGGTTGGGTTTTGCAGTTACTGGATGAAATAGCTGCGAAATTTTACGGTATACAGCGCCAGAACCCTCTAGAAGGACTTTTTGGTGACATGTTCAAGGTAAGCTATATGTCTTTGCACTAATGCCGTAACTTGTGTTCTGAAATTGGTGGTAATAAATGACTTTTCCTGACATGTGTATCAACTTCTGAAGAAAGCAACAAAAAATGGTCTAAAAGATTATAAACTTATAATTGTTGTAAGCAGTCAGAAATTTTAAATGCAAAGGTTTCCCATGTAGTTCACCATTCCATGTTTTCCCTGTCATTCAAATTTCTTAGTCACTACCTCCCTACCTCGGTGGGAAAAATGCCAGTGCTAATTTACAGTTTTTTTGGTATCCTTTTTAGGTTTCATAGGTCCCAAATTTTACCTTTCTATGTACCTGCACCGTATAGTTTCACGTTCACATATTTCTAATGGCCCAATTACAATGCAGTGACCAATTGACACTAAAAAGTTTATCGAACAGTGATGTCAATATATGCTAACACTTTACAAACCAATCGGAAAATATTAGTATGGAACCACAAGTCGACAGCCTACCAAATTCCAAGCCCAAGATTTATCGGTCTTATTCTCTACATTCTGCAGATATAATAGATGAGGAAATAATTTGATCTTTAATGCCATCTTCAAAATCATTGAGCGAGATATTACAATTGCTGCCATGACACATTTTGTTCTCCAAAGGCGCTTCCTCATTCATGAATATCCAAGGTCATACATTTAACAGCAAAATGCATGAAGATACATGCTCCTCTGCTCTCCTGTAAAATCATCTATTAGTTACGATTGTTCCTAAATTTACTTGTTTTCCTTTTGCTGGCTCTGCCTTGTTCACTTTTGGAGAAATCATATGTAACCCACTTCACGATGCTAGCATGCTAGCTACATTCGATCCACGTGATGACCGATTGTATGTTCATTGATTTTAATTTACGGCGTTATCACTAGAAGCTTCCATAGGGATGCTTGCCTTGTAGTTCATTTTTGTAATCTGAAGACGTGGTAAACAAATCAATTGATTTCCAACTTGCACAAAAAAACATAAGACAGGATTAATTGCGAGTTCAGTATGCCACAGGTGACTGTAGTACATTTTCTCCGTAGCGATGCAGTGGTACCTAGCGCCAAATCAAACAATGGCACACAAAAATGTGTTTTCTGGCAATCATGATCGCGATCATAAACTAGTAATTTGGACCAAGCCAGACCAGGCAACCATACAATAACTGCCACAAAAGTTATCCAGAGCCAATAGTCCAATAGCATCAGATCGATTCTCCACCAGGGGAGACTGAGTACAATATTAAGGCCTTTAAGGGCATGAGCAATATTAGGTGCTTACAGTGTTAAGCACACATAAAAATTGTAATTTTCAATGCAAACAAAAACTATGTGTTAAAAATTATAATTTCCGATGCAAACAAAGACTATATTTACTTAAATATGATTAATTATCTTATTAACACTAATATAAATAGTGGCGCTAAAGTACCCCGCATAAGCACATGTGCTACTACAGTTGAGAATTTTTTTTTCCGCAAACACCTGCTATAAGCACCATATTGTACATGCTCTAATTTTGCTTCATGCTCATAGATTTTCCCAAAAAAGAACAATGTGTGTAGAACAAATCAAATTAAATAGAAATTCGTACACCAGCTAATTATAAACGAGCCTGGATAGGGACTTGCTTACAATGTGTTGCTCATGTAAGCCTGGGCAGCATAAAGACATGGCAGCCCCCAGATCCCAGCACAAGACAGCAGTTGAGTGTTGAACGCGACAGGCCTGCACAAGGCTCCTTGGCAAGAAAGGAGCACCAACTACGCTCAAACTCCATGAGGATGATTTCATCTTGAGTGGCAAGCGTGCTCATGTGAGTCCGGAGAAACCTCCCCTGCTCGTTGAGTTCTCTGATCTGTCCTGCCCCAAATAGCAAGCCCTGAAAGCACAAAAGTACTCATGGCTACAGCTACGTAACTTCTGTTTGCATGCTACGTGCATTAGTTGCGTATCTTGTTGTAATGGTATGTCGCAATGCGCCAATACATACCATGGATTATTATACATATCTACAGGCGCTATGAATAATGTGGGTTAAATCGCCATACCTGCTGAAGAAACATCTCTCTCCTTGTCACTTGCATTCCGTGCAGCGTTTAACGTAGTTGTTCGTTCTCTTGTCCATCGGTTCATACTGACAGACGAACATCCCACTGGCATAAGCTTCATCTTGGTCCAGTACTTGAACACACTGCCTCCAACCACCAGTGACTATCGCCAGTGAGAAATATTAAAGCTGAAGAACTCCCAAACAAATTCATCATTTGCAAAAGCAGCAGGCAGCAGCATTTATTATGATTCAGACACCACTATCGCCAACTATACATAAAACCCTTTCTTTTAGCTCTTGAATTTTCTGCAAGAACCATTCATATTGCGGTAAAACAATGAGTGACAATAGGATCATCAGAAAATGTAGCACTTAACTATGGTCTCTCTAAGGCGAAGAAACGTACAGGATAAGATATTGAAGCCCATCTCTCAGCAGAAGTGGCAGCTTCTTTAAGGTGGGATTTTTTAGGAATCTCATGGGAAAGAGTATAGGTAGAGCTCTCCGTTGCCTCAGCTACCCATATTTGCCTCATCTGGTCTTTCTGTCGCTTGACCAGATTACTAAAACCAACCTGTGTAGCAAATGTAACAATAAGCTAAAGCTGCACTTGTTTTGAAAGGGTTAAAGCTGAACAAATGTAACAACCAAAAAAATTACTGGAAGTGGTCTTAAAATTTCTAAGCAACGAATTCCACAAAGTGGCGCTCAATATAGAGGTTTCATAATCAGGGCTAATGATATGTCATATGTTGCATACAGTATCAATGTATTTCAGATTTAAAGATACGCCAACTTAAGATATATACAGCATAATCAAAATATCACATACTATACTTCCGGAGAGGGCATAACTAAATAATGCTGAGTCTTCGCCAGTGGTTGGGCAAGAAAAGCTAACTGCTAGAAGACAATCTCGCTCTTCAGACTTTTGTTCAGAGATAAATTTAGATCCATCTGTCAAAAAGAGCCACTGCCTTTTCTGGTTGCTACATAAATAAATATTGCCAACATACAAAATAACACCTGCAATGTCAAATTCACTGAAATAAACAGGAATTATTCAAAAGGTTCATTGATACAACGAGAGAAGATTCAGCGAGTTAATTTGGGATTAGACTGACCTTGAAAGCGGCACCTCACCAAACTTTGACAGTTCAATTGCTTTACGAGGGCTGAAAAATGATCTGCAACAAGAAACATGGTTTAAGGTTGAACGATGCAATGTAATCAGTGTGCAGTCATGTCTCTTACTTAAAATCTGTGGTCTGAGATGATGATAAGCGCCTCCATGTCGTAGATGATCCTCTAGCATGCAAGTAGAGGGTTTCAGTACAATAGTTCGAAGGCACCAATCCCGTAACAGAATAAATTTGTCCCTCCACAAGATCAGCTTTCTGTCAGTAGCAATGATGAAGCTTTAATGCTTTACATCAAAAATCATTTGTTCCCTTTTCAACAGAGAATAAGATGCTTTAGAACTCTTATAAACTGCAGGATGATTGTGCCATACCTGCATCTCAGTAGGGTTCCAAATTGTTATTAGCCCTTCCTTGCTACTGGCTTTTGAAGCAGAAAGTTTACTGACAAGGCCCATCACCCTCACTTTCAAAAATGGTGTAACATCTCTTGAACTAAGGTTAGCTACTTCGAGGGCCTTTTCAACCTTCTTAGCTACTTCATTTTGCATAACCACCTGCAATATATTTGGTGTAACATTTGCAGCTTTCCATAAAGTATTAACTAATAGATGCTAGAGCTATTTACCTTTCGTTTTTCTTTATAAGATGACAAATGCATCAACTGCTCTGAAGTCATGCCTGCAATTATAACATCAGGCTCAGCTGCACGCTCTAGCATTTTGCAAAATTTAGCCCCTTCCTCGTTATCATCTGTACTGTCACAGTTTTCTTGTTGTTCAAACAGAATATCTTCTGCGATCTTAGATACACTACAAGGGAAGGTAAACATTATTGCGATGGCACTAAAAGGGGGATAATATCAAACAAATAGAGCCACAAAACTACCACGGATTTTGGTTCAGCAACTTCAGGGCTCTAGTCTGAATGCATTCAACTGATTCTATGCAACAACCAACAATGAGTCTATAGATGATACAGTTATGTTGCCTGAAAATTTAATAATACCAACAGGCAACCCACAGCAATCACTATTCACCAGTGCACAGGACCTGTAGATTTACATGATGCTACTTGTTTTTTTTTTTTTTTTTTGGAGGGGATACATGATGCTACCTGCAACATGGTCTCCAAAAGCCTGGCACACTGATATTAGGGAAAATTACTGTGCAAATACAAATCCTGAAGTACTCATAATTATTAGCGGAGCACGATTAAATGGGATTAATAGACAATTAACCAGATATTTAAGAGGACAACTGCAATCTTAGTTGCACCAAAAGATAATGGTAGGAGAAAGCCCAGTCCTTAGCTAATAGGATGAAAAGCAGAGGCAATTGATAAGCACCAGTTCATTTAGAAAATATAACTTCATAATCCCCATGCCAAAAAATGCTGAGAATGTTCTGGACCAAAAAAAAAAATAGCCACACCAGAATGATGCTTTGACACACTGTACATGTATTAGCACTTGTAACGCTACTCGGATACTTCTATAGATAATCGACGTCTATTAGGAGTTGTGGGCGTTCAGGGCAATCAATTGTGTCATTTGCTTTAGTGACAACTACGTACCTCTGCTGGTGCAGTGTTAGTGCCTTTCTTTCCATCCTTTCAGATCTCACAACAGAGCGACCATCAGGCAACCTGAATTACTCAACTGAGTGTTAGAGAGTCCACCTCACATATGTGTATCTGATCCTAGTTTTTGTTCCGACAATTGTAATGTGTTTAAATTGCATCCAGCAGTATACCTTTCCCTGTACAGAACAGGATATATCCTTGTGACTCCAACCAGTGTCTTAGGAACTCTACCACCGGAAGCTTTTATGCACTTGAATGCCAGTGGAAGTCCAACATGCTTGCCTGAGATGTATGAAAGGTTATCAAAGATAATACAGCAGTTTGAAAAGGGATAAGCAGAACGTGGAGTACAAATTTTCTGTTTTCAAGTACTTGTATTGTACACTGGTAATCCCAGCTGAGTACATGTTTTGCTTTCAATATAAGCAAGATAAAATTATCTTTATTTTTTATTTTAAAAACTAACTATAGTACAAAAAGCACATACAGAATCCCAAGGTCTCATTCCATCTTGCACGATAGGTGCCATTTATATGGACCATTAATTTGGCAGAACCAGATGCCTGAAAGTACGAAGTCATCAACAAAGACATTTAATTATGTGTTAGTCCTTATGTACAACTAATGAATGGATCAGGGCATCAGGCAAACCTCATGGAACGACACAGGCCCAGACCACCCGCATAAGGAAGCTCCCCATATCTGCCAAGATAGAACACATAAGGTCATATATGTTAGGAGTAAGTAATTAACTATAGCCATGTCCCCATGAAAAGTGAAAACAGCATAGTACCCGAAGCTTCTGTCCTAAGAAAAGCTTTCTTTTCTCCAGCTGTTCTGAAAGTGCCGTATCTAATGATGCATCAAGTGGATACCTGCGAAGAGGCAGACACTGGATGTTGTTGGGTGTCCTTCAGTTTCAACTCAATGCAATAAGGAGAACGCAACCACGTACCATCCATCAGTTAATTCAATTTTCACAGACATGTTTCTATTAGCAGCTGGCAAGCTTTTATTGTCATTGCTGTCTTCATTAGTATCTGCCTTGTCAACCTCCAACTTATTGTTATTTAGGTTAGGACAAGAGTAAATAGCTGAAATGCACAGGACCATCATCAAAGATGGTGAAGCATTCCCTTCTAAAACTTTCTTTATTGCTGACCGATGGCCATGGTTCACTTCTCTGTCATACCTAAATCCATAATATTTCATGAATAAAATCATATGCATCCATACAACTGAAATGGTAAAATTAAAGACATGCCCGTTATCTTACCGGTACTTCAGCTCCTCAAAAACGTTGGCAACAGTCAAGAACTGACCAGCAGTTCTAGTTGGGTAGCATCTTTCGAGTGAAGCAAGTTTCCACACAATCCATTTATAGTGGTTACTGACCCATCTAAAACAGGAAGATTCAAGTGATTCGATATCCAGGATGTGCTTATTATTTGGAGAGAAGAAAACTATCTCATAGTTTTTACTGGCATCCAGCATTCAGAACATGTAAGTCAATATAGAGTAATCCTAGCATGATGAAAATGAAGCAAAAAAAAGAATTGGAAAAAAATGAACAAATCCCTGGAAAAAAAATCATAATGTAGGCAGTTCACTAGAAACACGTGAAATTGGAAAGTAATGATCAAACATTTTATATCACTTATTGAGCAAAGGCATCATATCTAGTTAGTTAATCTAACAACGGGCTTGCTTAGTAGCACCTTAGAATGGCATAGCCTTAACGTTGAGGGATAGAAAAGTGGGATAGAGATTGTGAAAGGAGGCGGAGTAATTCTAAGCCTTTATTCTTTTCTATCGAGGAACCCCAAAACCCTATCCCAATCCCACCCCTCTATCCCACAATTTAAACACCCTGTAAAGGTCAATCTTGTATCATCAGCATGAATTGTATCATCAGCATGAAATATTGGAATATGACATTAAAGAATGATGCTTACTCTTTAGATGCATATGACAATGAAGCACCACACGCGAGCAGCATCTTCTGAAACTCTTCAGCCCCAGTACCCGTATGCT
Organism: Phragmites australis; assembly: GCF_958298935.1. Lineage (NCBI taxonomy): Eukaryota > Viridiplantae > Streptophyta > Magnoliopsida > Poales > Poaceae > Phragmites > Phragmites australis. Next base: position 7,050,078 of record NC_084922.1, read on the forward strand.
GAAACTTGTACCTCTCAGCTCTTTTTGCATCCATGAGCTTCACATCATCTAATACATGTTCAGTCTAGTCATCACAAGAAAGATTCCCAGTCAACAAAGTGAGAAATTAATGCACCTGCAGAAATGAAATGCGAGTATGCAACACTCTGCGTACCGAATATTTGAAGCAAGGAGGACCACCAAAATATTCTTTATAAGTTTTCCTTTGATGTTGGAAAGGATAACGTGCAGATAGCTTTGTCCTACAGGGACTGATCTGAGTTGATGGTAGTTTGGATTCTCCTGTGAATAATAGTCCAGCCAATCAAGTAGGAACGAATCTGGAGAATGTGCTTAACAATGTATCACCCATCAGCTTACCAGCAGAGGACAGTTTGTTAGTTTTCATTGGCGTGATGAACCTATCCAGTTTTATCAAGGATATATCAGAAGCATGACATCAAGGAGTTTACAACTTGCTAGACAGGATGCAAATCAAAGGACCTGGAAGAACGGGGCCGTTTGAATGGAGATATGGAGCTTCTTCCCCCGATTATTCTCTTTCCATTAGTAAAGTGGTCCGTAGTTCCAGAACGTGTAGCCATGCAGTTAGTGATGTCAACCAATGCTCCAGCTGGCATGTGGTGCCTCCTGGTCTTGTCCTTAGTGTCACTTGCATTGTCACCTTCAGATAAACATCTGGAGGGAGGCTTCGGGACCTTTGGGATTTCATTGATTGGACGATATTCCTTCCCCACATGAAACCCATTAGCATTTCCTTTAGTCGCAGGGGTATCAGGTACAGCACATCCATTTGCTCTACTTATGCACAATAAGACAGATTCATCTCCTTCTGGAGAAATAGTTGAATTTGGTAGCTTCTCTTTACTAGATGGTGCCAAAGAGCAACCTACGGAATCATTTGGTGAAACCACTAAATCCGATTCACCCAGAAGGCTTTTTGCACGTTGTATTGCACCACTAGAAATAGCCATTGATTGGCCACCTGATGTTCTGAACCTGATAGAATGCTCACCAGTATCAGAGGCAGTATTTTTAGAAAAACCGAATTGCTTATGTCTATCCATAAGTATTTGGTTTTCTGTGGGACAAAAACTCTTGTGAGGGCCACCAGAAACTGTAAGTGCAGATGCAACATCGAGCCTGTGTTTTGGATCGTCCCGGTCAACAGTTATCTTTGTACCCAACTTATCACCCACATGTCCAAAAAACTGTGTTGAAAGGGTATTCTCCTCCAAGCCCAACAAGGTAGCAGCTCGAGAAACACCAACTGAAGATATATTTACTGTTCTTGCACAGCTTGTCTTGAGAGGTGAAACAAAGACTGGAAACTTTCTTTCCATGTTAACCAACTTGTGGTTGTCTGACAAAGAACAACTCAAATCAGCAATAATTAAAGGGAAAATAAATATAATTTTAAAAGCGCAAAGCATGCACTCATTTGCATCCTTTTGAAACAAGTTTCTCTAATAATCACCGAATGATCATCATGCCACATCAGCACCTGAGTTAACTTGCCCACACTTATCGTATATCATACATCTGAAACTTGATAATGCATCATACATTTGTCATTTTGCACCCTTGTGCGCACTTATTTCATTTATTAACACAGAATAGGCTGATGCAACTGTCTGAAAAGCTAAGTGTGTCGCTCTACATGAGCACAGCGGCATGATTGGGTTGCATAAACAAAAATATGGATTATGCCAAAGACGCAACGTTTTTCTTTCTTCTTTTTATGATAACGTGGAAAATTGGTGATCTATTACTATCTTTTTTCGTGAACTGAGTTTAGTAGCTTAATTTTCACAGCTAAAAAGGCAGCGTAGGACCTCAGATTTAACTAAGACAATCTCTTGCCATGATGCATCTTTCAAACATATTTTTTTCCAATACACTCTAGTTTTTACTCCGTCTGTTCTTTGTTATTTGATATTTAAGAATGTGTGCCATTAAAAATATTTAAGAATGTGTGCCATTAAAATTTTGTAAAATTGGACTAGCAATATATTTAGAACTATCTATATTGACCATATGAACACAATATCAGTAGGCTTGTCATCAAAATTGCTATTCTAATATTATAATTTGGTTAATGCTTACTAATATAGAGTTACAGAAAGTAAATCACATCTCATAGACTCTGAAAAGTTGATGTCGTAAAATAAACAGAGAACGGAAGTTGAATATGAAGTATCGGTTGATGCATCAGCAAAATAGCCTCAGAATAAAGTTCGATATGCATGCTGAATACCTCTGTTTACATCACCTTCCTCCAGAACAACCTTTGCCTTCCGCACTGAGCTTTCACTAACCAAGACAGACTTTCCAGATCCAGTTTGAAACATTGGCAATGCACTTCCACAATCTTCATATCCTTTCAAAATAATGTTGTAAATACTATTTTACATTTCAAAGAGTGGAATTAAAGGTGTATCATGTCTGATTTGTTCTGTGAATCTAATACTAAATCCATCTGTGTAAAAAGCCCTACAGTGTAACACAGTATTCCAAAAGATACCTTCCGATACAAATTTTCCTTGCTCCAAGAGGATACTGGAACTATGACTTGAACTTCCATTTTCCAGTGCTAAATTTTGTATCCCTGGATTTTCACCATTGCCGTCTCCAATGTCACTATTTACTGGTTTGCACATAAGAGATCAATACTTAACTGAGCATAGAATATAGACTTTTACAAAAGCTATCGATACCAACTTTGAAATCAAGTGAATTAACTAAGAACATAAAGTTACCTCTTTGTTCCTTTTCTCTCGAGTTCTCACTTGCTAAGATAGACCTCCCAAATCCAGTTTTAAATATTGTGGCACAACCATCATCGAAATGAGCTTCATCTGAGAGAATTTCAGAAAGAAAATGTGTTTGTTAATAAAAAAAAGGTGACATACCATTTACCACTGATTGACTATTAAGAGTGCATGCCAATTACAAAAGGATGATATGCGATGTTTGAGCATGATTTACCTTCCAATTCCTTTGCAATGTTCCTTGGCTCCAGAATTGCACTTGCCCTTTTGATTGAGCTCTTACTTACTGCAACTGACCTCCCTGACCCAGTTTGAAACAACGGCAAGTAGCCATTGTCTTTATATTTATTTTCAAGTGGAAAACAAAGATTATCAAGTGAGAAACATCTAAGATGTACCAATACTATTATGTTTATATTACTAATGAATTGTAAAAAATGGTTTGCACAATAGCACTAAAGAAACAAGTTTTTACAGTGAACTTGGGAAAGGCATATACCTTGCACTGTAGCATTTCCCTCTGGTGTAAAAGTTCTGTTGTTCATAATCAAACTGCTACTCATCAAAACAGAATTCGGTGTTTCAGTTTGAAAGGATGTGGCGCAAACACTTGTATCTCCATTTCCTGAATCTCACAAAGGTAAACAATACTATGATCCAGTGCATTACATAGTAAAGGAAACAATAAGGAAGTATCTGTGTCTTTACCGCTTCTTTTAACATCTTCTTCCTCCAAAACTGCCCTTGCCTTGTTAATTGAGCTCTGTTTCACAGAAACAGGCCTCCCAAGTCCAGTTTGGAAAATTGGGAGCTGGCAGCCAGTATCCAATTGTCCTTCACAACAAAAAGTAACCACTTAATATCATGATTGAATTTAGTAACCACTTAATAGTCTAATCTTAGTATCTTACCAATATTTTCACCACCTTCATCCATCAGCACAGCCCTGGATCTTTCACTGATCAAAACTGGTCTTCCCAAACCAGTTTGAAACATCAGAGACTGATCGGGCCTACCAGGACCCTCCACATTTCCTAAAAAAGAGGGGAATTGTATCACGACACTAATGAAGGTGCCCATATCAAAGTAATTAGGAAAAAACTATGGTGAATGCAAATAGTATCGTAAATTTGTAATCAATGTTACCCTCATTTATATTATTTTCCTCTAGTACTGCCTTAGCTTTCTGGATAGATGCCATATTCATTGCTACAGCCCTACCTGAACCAGTTTGGAACAATGGAAACTGTTCCATGCCATCCACACCTCCTACACCTCATGCAATAGAGGCTGGTTAATCAAAAATAAGGCATGTCTGGGATCGGCAAAATATTCAGAAGTTTGAAAGATAGAAATCTTATTTAAACAAAACTAACCTTCATTTGCGAAGGTTTGAGCCTCCAAAACAGCTCTTGCCTTGTCCATGGAACTCTTGCTAACCGGAACCAATCTACCTGTTCCGGTATGGAACATTGGTTGTCTGGCACCAGCAGCATTCTCAACATTATCTGAAAAGAAGAGTGAGGTATCTCATTATTAATGACAGTTTTGCCCCGAACACAAAAGAAAACAGATCTTAAATTACAGAAAGACAACTTAAAGCCATCATGCACAAAATAAGAAAACACTTCTTACCTTCTAAAACAGCTCTTGCCTTCTGAATCGAGTCTTCGCTGAGCGAAACTGCTTTGCCTGATCCAGTTTGGAACATTGGGGACAAGCTATCTTTATGCATACCACCTAAATTTGAAATTACACAATCTCAGTACAGAACCACAGGATTTCATCAAAATTATCAGAATTTTGCACCCTTTTCCTCCAGTTGCAAAATCTAGTCCAATCTCCAGAAAGGAAAAGGAAAAAAAAAAACAAGTCTAACCTCTCAATGGACCATCTGTTTTTCTCGGTTCGCCCTCTAGACCAACATCATCGCCAAATGGTTGCTCTGCAATAGACAAACTCATCAACCCAATGCCGAAGTCATAGAGAAACGAATATAAATAGTGCCAGTTCCAAGCCACCAAACACCCAACGCTCTGTCTTGCACGAAGAAGCTCTTACTTCTCCTCTTGTTGGTTTCCTCCTCCACCTCGTCCCCAACCAACGCTCTTGCTCTCCTAACGGCCCTCTCACTGACGGCCACCGACCTCCTTGACCCGGTGCAGAACAGCCCACCCTTCCCTGCATCTTCGGGCAATCCAGCCAACCCATCTCCTTCAATCAGCTTGTCCAGCGCTGCAGATCCCATCAACGAAATCAAGCGGCCACTAGCCAGTTAGACACGATGCCACTCGCGCAAACGCCGGAAGCGGCCGACACGCACAGAACAGCACACGCGCAACCACAAACGGTACTGAGGTAACGCACGAGAGTGGACGGAGGGAGAGGGGCGGCGGTACCTTCGAGGAGGAGGTCGGCCATGGAATGGACGCGGCATCCGTCGGCGCCGCCGGGGGCTAGGGTTTCTGACCGGAGCGACGCGGAGGAAGTGTTGCGTCAGCAGTTAGCAACCCATCCACGGTCGAGGCCAACGCGAAGGCAGAGGGATGTACAGAGATGGAGATCGAACCTTCGATTGGCCGGTCGTCGGGCGGCGGTGGCGGGTTAGGAGGCGCAGGAGCTGGCGGACCCGCCGCGGCGGGCGGCGGAGTCGGAGGAGCGTCGGACGCGGGCACCCAGACGAGGCGGCCGTCAGGCTGGCCCCAGACCTGCCACTTGCTCGGCATCCGTCCCGGCGGAGGAGGCGAGCAGAGGGGGATCGCGGCGAGGAGACGCGGTGCCGCGAGACGAGCCGAGACGGGACGGGACGGGAGGAAGGATTTCTATTTTCGAAATTGGGCGGAGGGGAGGGGAGGGGAAATGACCGTACGGCGCGGGAGTTCGACCCCTTCCGCGTTTTCCCTCGCGCTTTTCGGTGGGCCCGAGGAAGCGGAAGCGGCACGGGCCACTCGCGAAGGCCCTTCCAGGGCCAGGCAGGCCAGGCCGAACGACGAAATGACGAGGCCCCCTGCAAGGCGGGCCGCGCGGCACAGCAGGTGGCTGCCAGCGGTGAGGCCAGCACGGCGCCGCCAAGAACGACTAGGGCGCCAGCGCACACCGCGGGTCATCATCAGCTCGGCCGAGCGGAGCCGGCTGCTTCTGTTCGTTCTCGCACCTGTCCCGCGTGGCTCGTCATCCTCCCACCTGCGGTGGTAGTGCACACGCCACGCACCGCCACCGCCTGCTGTGTTGTTTACTGTTAGGTGCGAATCCAGCTAGGTAGTGTGAAATCATCAGATGAAGTCATCTAATTAAATCATTAGATGAAGATGAATATATGCTCATACCCTGACATGTTAGTCTACGGTGCTGGTACTGTACCAGCCTGGTTACTCTTGTAGGTAGTTAGGTAGTGTGGTATACTCTCCCAGTTAAAAATACTTACGATTTAGACCAAACACATTCGACGTTTTGGACAACACATCATCTCAAATGTGTATATTTAACCATTATTTTCTACTAAAATTTATTTATAGATTCCAATAAGCTTATAAGATTATGGAAATATTTTTCGAAGCACATTTGCACATATGATTTTTCACATTTTCAAATTAAATGTTTTTTAAGTTATTGATAATCAAAATTTTAAAAGTTTAATCAGATTTTATCTAAAACGTCAAATATTTGTACTACCACTACCAGCACCTGAACCTTAACGCCGGTGAGGATCTTGGATGACGGGAGGTGCACAAGCACTATGATTAGATACAAATTGAGTTTCATCCTTTGGGAAGAAGTAGACGATGGGCATCCGCTAGAAACTGCGGCCGGCGCGTTCTTCACTGGCACGGGACTGAATAAACTTTTATCTTGGATGTAAAACTCCCTAAATTACAACTTCCATCGAGGAAAAATGGGAAATATTTCAACTTTAGTTAGGAAACTTTAACTCCAGTATGAAAAGATCTTTTAACTGTAATCCATCATTTGCAGAGCTAGTTTTCACCAGGATTCCTCACAACTTTACACTTGACGTAAATCAATCGTATATTGGTAATGTGCTTGAAAAGGAAAAGGTGGGCAAAAAGAAGAGGATGCTTGCCGCATCCTCAAATTGGCTACGGGATTGCGCAAGCACAAAAGCAACCCAGTCAAGGGTAGACAACGAGGAAGCCACAGTTGCATCTTGACGGGTGACAAGCCGTAACAATGGACATGGTAGGCTGGAAGTTTCTTGTCATCTTTTTATCCACGTGGAATAATTCAGAGGTGGTTGTTACTATGTTTCTGCATGTAATTGCAAATGAGTGGTCTTATTAGTCAAAATGTTATTACATAGCCACTAAACTGTCCTTCTTTTGCTACATGTCAGCCACTCATGTGTTATGCATTGCGTGTGCCTATGCAATTAGGTTAGACATATCTAGCTCATGCTCATCTGCTTATCGTGTCATGGTCCTAATAAACCATACTTCAAAGACTCTACACATATAGATCCAATCTTTCAATAATCTTATTTGTTATGTCATCTACATCTGACTTTTTGTCTTGGTCAACTTTCATGAGATTTTGTTCTTATTATGCTCACCAAATATAGCAAATGTTCTATATTTATGACCAATGTTAGAGTTAAGTTTCACCGACAATAATGACCTTACATATATAGATCCAATCTTTTCGATAATCTTATTTATTATATCATCTACATCCGACTTTTTATCTTGATCGACTTTCATGAGATTTTGTTCTTATTATGCTCACCAGATATAGCAAATATTCTATATTTATGATCAATGTTAGGGTTAAGTTTCATCAACAATAATAACTTTAGAGGGGGGAGGATGGTGGCAAGCAGGCAGCACGACGACAAGGACGAGTTGGACTAGACGCTAGCGAGAAAGATGGAAAGAATAGTGAGGCAACAAGAAAAGCGCCACCGGATGGTGGAGGAGGATAAAGGAGTGCTCACTAGCCCAACAATCAGCATACAACAAAATGGTCAGCCTTGCCGCAGCTGCCAAATCAAAGGCATCCAAATTCCAAGCTACAAAGTCAGCAGCACTAACAAGAAGCTCCAAACGTAAGGGCACATTAGAGCATCTACAACCGACCCCTTATATTTGACCTCTTATATCTTTATATAGGGATTCTTTCTATCCAGACTGACACCTTATTTCTCTATGCGCTCCACCGATCGCCTAAATTTGACTCCTTATATTTCACTTACACATATTTTACTACTATCATGTAACTTCAAATTAATTCTAACGGCTATATTTCTAATAATTTATTTTCAATGGCTATTTTTTTCAACAGCTATTTTTTTCCAATGGCTATATTTTTCCAACATATACTATTTGTCCAACGAATATATTTTTTCAATAGCTACTTTTTTCTAATAGTTACTTCTTCCAACTCTACATATATCCGGTCAGACCCCTGGTTATCATTCACCAAGTCTCACTCCCTTGTAGTTCCATCTCTGATCGAAATGAGTCATCGTTTTCTCTTAAATTCAATATCGTCGTCGGAGGATGATGACGATGAACTCATTCTTGCTACACTACACCAAGCACACGCTCAATATGAGCTTATGAATGATGCACGACCTGACAATTTCGTACATGGACATCAGTATATCAACTGCAACAGAGAAGCTAGGTATTGGAGGCTATATGAAGACTACTTTTTAGATGTTCCTACCTACAGTCCAATTTTCTTTCGTCGCATATTTGTAAATGGTTTGTTTTTGTTTGTTCATCCTCTTGGGTTCGGCTGATTCTTATTACTTTCTTCATATTTATAATGGCTCGTTCTCTATTTCTTTGCATACTACAAGCTGTAGAACAACATGATGAGTATTTTGTGTAGAGAAGAGATAGGAACGGACGTCTTGGGTTATCTCCTTTTTAGAAGATAACTGCAGGATTTAGGATGCTAACTTATGGAGTAGCAGCAGATGCTATCGATGATTATATTCGGATTGGAGAAAGTACTGCTATAGAGAGTCTTAAAAGATTTGTGAAAGCTATTGTTGAAGTCTTCGGTGATGAGTACTTGAGATCTACAAATGATGTATGCACTTGTAATAATGTAGTCAGTACCTATCATGTAATATTTTTAAATATGTATACAGTTGCAATAACGTATGGTAATGTTTGCACTTCTTTCATAACACAACAACATTACTCATACAACTAGCGTAGAGTTAGTACAACAGACTAAAAGTTTATACAATATTGTAAAATGCAAACAAAATACTTAAAGTTCATACAACATACTTAAAGTGCCAACAAAATACTTAAAGTTCCATATATAAAGTAGCTCAACCAGAGCATGTACCAAACCGCAGAGTGATGATCTTATCCTGCAAGCTCGTATAGTATTGTCGTTGTCACTCACTCATACCACTGAGATCCATATTCATCGTCTTATCATCTTCAATTATTCTCCTTAACTCAATATCTTGTTCTTTCAATTCAATCTTTTTCTCCTCAAGTGAAAGTCTCTCATCATAGCGTTATTTTTTTGCAACCTCTTTCAAGGCTTCTGCCTTTTTCTTCTTAGCCCACATGTTTTCCAACGCTTCCATGTAAAGATTATCTCCATGAGAGACAAAATTTTTACCTCATCGTTGTCGCTCTTTCTTCGCCTTCCTACCTCCTAGTCTAACCACGAGCTCTGAAGTATAAGCCTCCCTATCATCCTCTAGATGACTCTCGTTGGTCCTAGGAGTGGACGACAGACTTCCAGTGGTGGATGTCTTCTGTTTTTTCTGGACACACCTATCATTCCACTTATGCTCGTGCTACAATATATTCCAACAATGCAATAATCCGAATGATCTGTCCTTTGAGTCTTTTGACTTATACAATTCACATGCATGCATTGCCTACATATGTAAATACGCTTGATTATATTTGCACCAACATATAAAATGACAATCAAATAAAGAAAAGAACATTATACTTTATCTTGTTATGTCACCCGCTTTGCCTCCTGTTTTGAATCTAGACATAATATCCACAAAACCGATTAACACCTTCTAGTATGACACATCAATAGTGCTGGAGAGAATTGCAATTACAATCAGATGCGAAGTCCTTGTGCTCGTGAAAATAATCGGTAATTCTTTACCAATACGTAGCTCGGGATTGTTCATTCCCTTGTATAGCATCCAAACTAACTTCTAGCCATGCTGACACCAACATGTTGTCGTCTTTTACACTGAAAGTTTTTGATCTAGCCTTTTTGCCTTTTGGGATGCACCAGCTTCTACATGTGACTGTTGTTGCTTCTCAGGTGGGCTTACAAATTGACTATCATCCCAATACAGTCCATTGTCTTCAATGTTTTGCTCACTCATCAATTCCAAAAAACCATCCATTGTTGTAACCTGCACCTGCATAACACAAATTGAACCATCATACTAATTACTAGCATTGCAAAATATAAAATTAACCGATTTTTGGCATTGCAAACTTTCTAGCATGGCATCAAACTTTCTAGCATTACAAAATTGTATCATGGCATAGAGGAGGCCGATCAACATCTTTCCAGGTGACCTCTTCTTCTCTCCCAGTCGACCAAAATCTCTCCAGCCAGCCCTCTCCCTCTCTAGTCCGCCTACACTCTCTCCTAGACCTATCCCGGCCAACATCTCTCCAGTCTGCCTCCCTCCCTCTCAAGTCGGCCTCCCCCTTCTCTCCCGGTGAAAGTGCCTAGAGGGGGGGGGGGGGGTTAATAGACTTTTCTGAAAATTAAAACTAAAACAGCGGATTAAATCTGCCGGATACTCCGGTAAAGGTTGGATACTCCGGTATGGTCCGGAGTATCCGGTCTAGTCCGGAATCTCCGGTCTATACAGGAATTTTAGAATAACTACGAATTAAAGCTAATAGCTAGAATCTAAGGTTTAAGCTAGGTCTACTAGGTATCACAGAGCTAGAATAACACTTAACACTAGCAAGATAATCACTAAAGCAATTTATATGACAAATCACAAAATTCACATAATAAAGCAAATGGCACAAATACGAACATGAGAGATTATCCCGGAGTTCGGCCACATCACAAAGAAGTGCCTACGTCTCCGTTGAGGAGCTCACAAAGAGCCGGGTCTTTTCCAACCCTATCCTCTTCTAGCGACCACCAAGATCAAGCTAAAAATTCTTACTCAATTCGACGATGTTTACAAACTTTCCGTGGCACTCCACAAGTTTTTGGTGCTCTACGGGTGACACCTTTCCATCTAGAAGCACAAAGCTTCAAGAGAAATGATTGCAGCGAATGCTCGATGAAGAACTCAATGCTCAAGTGGCTTGAACTCTCTCCAAACACAAACTCTCTAAAAATTTGCAAACTTTGCACTAGAGGTGGTTGGAGGGTCTTTGAATGCTCTTAAAGTGCTCAAGAGGTCTAAAGTTTGCCAGCAACAGCAAGCCCTTAATGCCATAGGGTGTGGGGATATTTATAGCTCTCTCTCAAAAACTAGCCGTTACTATTTTGTCAGAACTGACCGGAGTATCCGGCCCTAAATCCAAAAACGGCATCAGAACGGTCACAGAACGTGTCAGAACTAGGCGTTACAGTTCTGTTAAATTACCGGAGTCTCCGGTGAACACCGGAGTCTCCGGTCCTGACAAGCTTTCCAAAAATATTAAGTCCGGAGACTAGCCGGACCCTCCGGCCTCTCCAGGTACCGGAGTATCCGGTGCACACCGGAGACTCCGGTCTCTCTTTTCTTTTTATCAAAAAGATTAAACGCTAACCGAGAGTCTCTGCCGGAGTCTCCCTCGGAGACTCCGGTTAACACTAAAATATTTACCGGAGTATCCGGTGAACACCGGAGACTCCGGTCCCATTTTAATTAAAATAAACACTTAACCGAGACTCTCCGGTGGAGTCTCCCTCGGAGACTCCGGTCTTTTTCCAAATAAAAATAAACCGTAACCGAGACTCTCTGCTGGAGTCTACCTCGGAGACTTCGGGCTAAATACTGAGTACCGGAGTATCCGGACTCAGTGGATTTTTTCAGAATAAACTCGGTGTCCGTGAGTGATTGTGTCTCTCAACTAGTTAGTTCTAAGGGATATCTTGAGCATTGAGACACTAACCAAGCAATGAAATGCAACCCTCTTAATAGAGCGGCTATCCTAGACTCAATTTCAAAAATAAAAGAATTTAAATCCTATTGAGTACTCTTCATTGATTCTCCATTTGTTTCGACGGACGTCAAACGTCACTTATCTTTACAACTAATTTTAAACCTGTTCATAACTTAGAAAAGCATGTTAGTTCCTTAATCATTTTGTCATCAATAAACCAAAATCCACTTAGGGGCCTAGATGCACTTTCACCCGGTCGGCCTCCTTCCCTCTCCCAGTCGGCCTCCCTCCCTCTCCAGTCTGCCTCCCTCTTCTCTCCTAGCCAGCCTCCCTCCCTCCCAGCCGGTCTCCCTCCCTCTCCAGTCGGCCTCCCTCTTCTTCTCTCCCAGCTGGCCTCTCTCCCAATCGGCCTTCCTCTCCCTCGGCCCTCTCTCGCTCAGATCTCAGGGTGGAGATACTAGAGGATTGGAGCTAGCAGTGCGTGTGGCCATGGGGGCCAGCGGCGTGGGCAAGCGGAGGAGCGTGCCGAAGTGGGCCGAAGTGGAGGAGCCGGCTGTGCGGGGCAAGCGGAGGAGCCGACGCGGGGCAAGCGTACACAGTGTCGTCGTCGGAAATATCCATGACAGGAAGGAGTGGTGGGAACGGGAAGTCGCTGACGGATAGGAGGCTGGCAACGGTTCCTAAATCTAAGGGTCCAGAGAGGTGAGTTAAGGATCACTTAAAAATAAGAAGGCCGATGAGAGATTAGTTAGAGAGCAATTGAGGCTTTTTTTCTTAAAAAATAGAGTAAGAGATAAGATAAGAACTTGATTAGAGATGCTATTAGTGGTTTAAAAAAGCAAGGACAGTACTCCGTACTACACTAGTACACTGGCCGCGGAGCACAGGGCGGCGGGTGCCGTCGATCGATGGGTGTAAACGCATTCGGGCGCGCGGTGTTGACCCGCCTGCCAGGTTAGCCGGATAGGCACCTCGAGCTGGCGGCGTCCACGTCAAAACCGAAGCAAGCGGCGGCAGCGTCAGAGGGAGGGAGGCGGCACACCGACACCTGCCGATAACAAGGCGAGCGCGAGGTGGGAGAGATCCGGGCAAGCGCGCCGGCCGTAGAAGATCTGGTTGGTGCCCAGAAAAGAAACAACGAGGATACCACCGCCAGGGAGGAGAGGGAGGCAGGAAGGGGGAGCAGCCGGAGGAAATCTAGGGAGGAGGAGGAGATCTCTCTTCTCGCTCGATGGAGCGGGGAGAGGGGCAGGGAGGGGACTCCTCCGGGGGGCAAGTCAGGTGAGCAGCGTCCTTCTCTATCTCTCTTTACCACGGCATCCTTCTTCCTCTCGTGCTGGGTTAGTCGTTGAGCATTGCTGGGGTGGTGCTCTTGCGGCTGGCTGCGGAGCAGCTGGACATTGAATCCATGCGCGTTTCCTGCGCTCGTGCTTGGCGGATAGTGTTGCGGAGTGTCCGTGCTGAGCTGGAGCTTGCCCGTCTCGCTCTGTTCGTGTGGCGGTGGATTAGCTGGACTAAATCGCTCCACCCTTCTCTGCGTTTCTACAGATACTGTTCTCCCCCAGGTTGTGATTCTTCCCCTTTTTCCAAAGAAAGGTTTTTGATTTCCCACGCTTCTTGGCGGAGAATTTGAGTTCGGTGAGATTCGGAACAGACAGATTCTAAGTGTTAAATGGGGTGAGACGATGTGGTTGTTGAAAGTGGATGTGGGAAAGCTTGCTGTGTTCTCGGTGAATGTGGGGAAGCTTGTTGTGTTCTCGGTGGTGCACGCAACACGCCAATTGCTTGCTGGAATGCCATGGCGGAAGAACTGTTTGTGCACAGTATCAAGAAACCATTTTATGATGTGTTCAATTTTTCTTCTTGGCTTGATTACAGCTGGTCTTTTGTGGAATGAAAGAGCAATCTTTTTTTTTTGAAGTTTACATGACTTCATTATCTTATGGTTCTTATGATTTTCGTCTGAAAATTTCAATTTTCGGCTTTGTGAAATCAATTGCCTTGTTGGGTCAGGAAGAAGAGGATGCGAAGGAAAAGCACTGGCCCTGACTCCATTGCTGAGACAATCAAGCGGTGGAAGGAACAAAACCAGAAGCTCCAGGAGAGTAGCTCCAGGAAGGCACCAGCCAAGGGTTCCAAGAAAGGGTGCATGGCCGGGAAAGGAGGCCCTGAGAATGGGAATTGTGCATACCGTGGTGTGAGGCAGCGGACATGGGGCAAGTGGGTGGCCGAGATCCGTGAGCCCAACCGTGGCAGGCGCCTATGGCTGGGCTCATTCCCTACTGCTGTGGAGGCTGCTCATGCATATGATGAGGCGGCGAGGGCGATGTATGGTCCAACAGCACGTGTCAACTTTTCAGAGAGTTCTGCAGATGCCCATTCTGGTTGCACATCAGCGCTTTCATTGCTGGCGTCTAATGTACCACCGGCTGCTCAACGGTCTGATGACAAGGATGAGGTGGAATCTGTAGAGACTGAGGTGCATGAGGTGAAAATGGAAGTGAATGATGACTTGGGAAGTATGCACGTGGAGCAGAAGACTCTGAAGGTAGTTCAATCTGAGGAGAGTGTTTTACACAAAGAAGGGAACGTAAGTTATGATTACTTCAACGTCGAAGATGTTCTTGAGATGATAATTATAGAATTGAATGCTGATAAAAAATTCGAAGTACATGAAGAATACCAAGATGGAGGTGATGGGTTTAGTCTTTTCTCATATTAGAGGTGTCGCCATGCGGAGCAGTAGGAATAACTTCATTCTAGCTGGTAGGAAATGCTTCAACCTGAAGCTTTCTAGTCATTTGTGGTTTTCATCTTACTGAGACATAGCTTTATACTATAAGCCAACCGGTACAAGAAGTTGTCCTGTGTGTTGAGTTCCTGTACTATAGTAGTAAATGAATCCACGTTTAATGAGTTCTCTTGGTTGTTAATATTGCACATTTGCTCAGGTGAACTCAAGTTATCTCTACACAAGTCGTGAGTACACCAAACAAGCATATATAATAATTAAGTTGCTCAAACAAGAAGTTATCTCTGTGTAAGGTGTCATATTCATTTACAATAGAATAATCTTACTTTTTGTGCCACATACATGCATGGGTTTCTCAATACTTAGATCACACACTGCTATACAATCATTCAGAGTACAGTTAAGTTATGAAAACTTTGTAAGGGGAAGCTGCAGGCATTCTCTGAATTCAAGCCACCTTGTTTCACTGTGAAAGGTCTTTTGCTTGTTAGGCCAGTAAGTTAGCCAAATCCAGCCTCGGATCTCCCAGTCCATAGTCTTTCCTAATGTTGCACCACAGATCTTCCACCAGACACTGTCTCCATACTCATCACGTGCAAAAATGACACCCCCCTGCTTTGTGAACGGGCGGTATGCATTCGAGTACCTGTCACGGAACCAGGCCCTTGGCTGAAGCAGGGAAAGCTTGGATGGCTTTGAAGAATAAACCTCCCTTCCATTTACACCATCATGAAGAAACCAGTTCAAGGTTGCAGTGTCGCCATGCACAGACTGTTCAAATTTCCAAGGCTTCATGGCCAGTGTAACGCTTTCAGTGACCGATGCCTTAATACCAAATGAGTTTGGGGGATCAAATGAACCCTCAAAACCCTTCTCAATACCGAACTCATGTGTGGGGTTGTCATTGGACTTGCCGACTGAAACAGACAATACTTCAGATTGTTGCATAGGTGTGATCTGCAACATGACACGAGATGGGAAGTGCTTCTCCTCCGAGCCATATCCGCGTTCTGCCATGAGGGTTTCAGAGACCAGAGAGTCCACATCACATCTGCGATGGATGCCAAAAGTAAGTGTTGTTCTTTTCCTTTTGTTTTAGATAGTTTACGTGTATGGTGTTTTTTTTAAAATATTTTCTACAGCTAATCATAACCTGTGAAAGAATCTGTTTTTTAGATTACAGTATGCTAATGAAGACTGGGTTGATGTAGGATCTTTGCTCAAACAGAGAATTGGTCATGTTTTACCTTAGTGTAGGCATCAATCATATTATCACCTATCCAGGATCTTATTTCCTAGCTAAAACTTTAGCTTTGATGCCAACTCATGCAGATATGCTTTCAAGTTATAATGTTTAATTACCATTTGTACTGAAAATCAAGTCACTATTGCTATGCCAGGAAAATAACGGGAAATTGGTTCCTGAATTGATAGTGGTTTAGTTGATTCATGTAAGAAAGAGAATCAAATCCTTGTATGTTAAAATCACTGACCTTATATTGTCCACCTTCACCTCAACATCAATCCAGTTATCCTTTCTGACTGTTCTGTAAGCTAGCTGAATCACACATTCAAGTTGCTGATAAATGAGTGAGAAGAGAAGGCGCTCATCCTGTGTTGCTTCTGCAGGTTCTTGCATGCCCATGGCTATGACTGGGCAGAACAACTGCACCTTCCAGAGCCCGCTTGCTGAGAGAGCATATGAGAACAGTGGTGATGGCACCCCAAATGAGTGGTTTGAGGATCGCAGCTCAACAATCCAGTTAGTCACTGCAAGGTTCATTGTCTGCATCCACTGGTCCTCAAGGTTTGCCCCGAGCATTTTGACAAGGTTCTTTGCAGCATCTCTGCACTTTGAACTAGTAAGCTGGGTTCTCAGTGAATCCAAGCATCCAGGACGGAGATCGCGAGGAGCCTCATAGATGCAAACCAGGAAGGCCAGGGACAAGAAAACTATGTTGAACACGTCCTTGAAGTTGCCATGAGGCTGTGCCCCAGGAAACCGAAAGGACAATTTCTTGTCTGCTCCATACCTCAGTACTGCGTTGACAATGTCAACGAACACCTGTATCATATCTTGTTCGTCTAGAGTTTGTTGTGTCTTTGTTTTCAGGTGGACTGGCTTTGACGTCCACAGAGAAATCGGCACATGGTAGTTTGCAAAGATGGAGAAGGTGACATAGGAAGGCTGGCGGGTGGGAGGGGCTTTCGCAACCGAGATGTTCATGGATGGCTGTGATGGTGCCGATGCCGATGGTGTTGTGCAAATACAAAGGCACATGGTGTTGGTGCGCCATTGGGAGAATGGGGGCAGGTTGGTGATCCAACCCCATACATCAGGAGCGAAGTTGTAGGCCATTGTTTTGGTGTTGGAAACTTAAGCTGGTGGTTTGATGAGTGGAATAGGTAGGTTTTATAGAGGATAAAGGCAATTGTTCTGTGGATAAAATGTTGGTTGTCCATGATTGAGCCCAGTAAGGCCTGCCAAAGTTTGGGGTAAAGCAGATTCTCGGTTAGAAAACTGGTGTCTCGTTTGAAGAATTTCTATTGTCAATTGGACCTTGAGGAATCTCCCTTTATACTTCCGTGCAGAGCACATGGTAAATTGCTACAACATATTTCAAAGGCAAGTTGGTGAGTTATACCGTAATAAAGAGAATATTGTGTGGTTTTAAAGAAGAAAGCTGCCAAAAAGCGATGGTGAGCGGATAATTGGTTGCCAATGACACAAAGGCGGTTGTTTATTTGGTGTGTGCGCCTAATTGAGTCCAGTGTTACACTGCAAAATTATGGGGTGAAACCGTGCGGGTAGATTATGCTTTTCTGGACGAGGAATGGATGCTAGTCTTGTCCAGAAGCTTGTGCTGCCGATTGGTAATCGGAGCTGAAAGAATCTCGCTTCTCTGTTTTCGCGAGGTTTCAGAGTTTAATCAACTCTAGCTACGTATGATTTGTCCTCGTCCAGTCTAATTGAGGATTGTAGCTGCCCAGTTTATAGCCCTTGAGACTTTTTTATACATTCTATTATAGCTAATATCTAGTAATGAGAAATCCTATTTACATCTGTGTAAAAACGTCCAAACCTCATCAGGCGAACGCAGAAATGTACTCAGAAATGCGCATCCAGGGCTCGATTTCGACCGCTTGGCGGCATCTTTGGAGAGAATCCCTGAACTGATCATGGCTTAAACTGACCTTTTGAAATCTCGCACAAGCAACAGGTCTGCAGTCGCATCGCATCTTTCTTCTGTGATAGATGGATAAGCAGTTTGTCACGCCAAACCCCGATAGTTGGGACCATATTCTTTGCTTAGCAGCGTTGCATTTCATTCACCAGCACGCTGCATTGCCCCAGAGTCCAGATTCCGCCAACCGCTCCGACTATATGGCACGAAGGAGAAGGGTAGAGTGCTAGCAGTTTACCGGCACAAAACGTCCAAAAGCCTCCACTACAAGTTTACAATTATCATATCCACCGGCTCCCAAATAGAGCAGCCAGAGCTAGCTAGATGGCTATCAGCATTCGGCAATTACAGAGGACGGAAAGATGCTTAAAATGTAACACAGCTGGGTACGAACATTCGTACTTCCGAAGTGACCCATGAAGTCTGAACAAACTCAATTTGTTCCCGCAACATCTAACGCCCTATCGCCTGTCATGTGTAGTTTCTCAAAACTGACAGAAACAACAACAAAATGCCTGTACAAGTACGGGTGGGCATAGACCCTGGTGGTGTCTATGGCTGTCAAACCTGTTGGTTCTGAGACATGCACAAAAAACAGATGACAGTACAGAGGGGACGCGGTATACTCTGACCGAGGTATTGCCCTGTACAGAACCGGAAAGAGGGCAGATTCATAACTCGGGAGAAATTTGGTAGGATATGAGACCTGCAGTCCTGTCAAACGACAATAGCACAGGCGAAGGCCCTCCTTCCTATTGCCTCGCAACCTGAGATCGACCAGCCTTGGCTCTCATTGTAAACTTCCACCTGCGAAACAGCAACAGAAGAAACTCGAACCTCAAACAAGTCCAAGAAAGATGAATGGTAGAAGATTAACGCCGGACAGACTTACAGTTTCGATAGTTTCTCCAGCATCGTTGACCCCACCAATGAGGTACAAATTATCATTCACTGTAACTGCGCATCCATATCCTCTTGCGGCGCTAAATGGGCTGCCTATCCTCCATGAATTGGCACGTGGGTCATAGATTTCTACAGTGGAAGCCATGCTGTTTCCATCGTGCCCTCCCACGGCGTATCTGAAACAGGAGCTAGCATGTTCAGTGTACACAACGTCGAGGCGGAGCATGTAAGTTTTATGTTGCAGGGAGGTCACACACGATAGAAGGGAGCCATAAAGTTTCAAAAGAAAAATGAGTCATAGCATTCAGTTATCCAGAGGGAGGGAGGGAGAGAATCTCACAGGGATTCCCCCAAGACAGCTACCGAGTGGGATCCTCTTCTTGCCCTCATACTTGGAAGTAGGGTCCAGAAACCTTCCCTTGGATCATACCTTTCTGCTGATCTGTGTATTACAAGTATTTCATTCAATAGGCAAGTCTAAAAGGTATAGAAGTCAAAATCATACAATGGAGAGTGGTGAAGGATCATAACTGTAAGTACGTGTTGCCATCATAACCACCGGTAACATAGAGAGTGCCATTTAATTCGGCAGCAGCCAGGGTAAACCGCTGAAACAACATATCACACAAAATCAAGAACGTTAGTCCTAGCATCAAACCATTGAGGGTAAACTAGACAAAAGGAATGGAGTAATGCTGCAGAAAAAGATAAAGTCATGGACAGATCCAGAATAAATCCCATGAAATGGCATCCACTTCTCTCTAGCAAATATGGTGTGCATTGCAATGTGCAACACATAGTTTGATATAGCCTGGATTTGAAAATATGTATGATCTATACCAGTTCTAAACTAATAGGTTAAATTAGATGTATCCAAGAAAAAAACTAGTGCCCTAGCATAGACTCAGACCCCACTCAAATTCTAATGCTCAAACAGCTATATATATTCTAAAGCATTCGATTGTTACTGATTTACTGAATTAATACTGTCCTACAGATTTATGATGACTAAACAATAATATAACATCCCTTTTAATATTATTACTATTATTAATACCTCTTTTACTTTTTATACCCTTTTGTTGGTGGCTCTTGTTGTGATTCATCTCTAGCAACCCCAACTTGGGCTTTAAAGGCTTTGTTGTTGTTGTAAACAATGATATAATAATATGGAAACAACTTCTCTCTATAACATTTAGATTTCATTTCTGCTCCATCTTATGGATACTGATTCCTGAACCTTATTAAATATCACACTGAGAAGGCACAATACAATGCTAGTAAAGCCCCAAAACCGTATTACATTGGAGATAAATTTAGAAAACTCTACTAAGAATCAAACAATTAAATGCCATAAGGAATGTGAGATTGTGAGACCATACACTTTGCCGCATAGACAGACTGTCTATCCATCTCCCAAGTGCTGGATCAAACATCTCAACTTCTGAAAAAACTGTAGACCCATCTCCCCCACCAATAGCAAATATTTTATCATTCAAAGTAGCTCCAGCAAGGCTTCCTTTATCATGTTTCAAGCAGGGGCATGTTATCCATTCATTTCCCCCCTTGGTATAACATTCCACTTAAATTGAAGATATGCAGATAGTCAACACCTTGGAACTTATATAAAGAACTCTATTATGTTAGAATATTTACCTGTGCGACACCATGAACTGCCATCCCCACCACCAAAAACATAGATATGATCCTTCAATGCAGCAACAGCTGCATATGCACGGGATGAGCTCATTGGCCTTAGAGGAACTAGTCTGTCTGTTGTAGGGCAAAAGGAATCGAGTGATGACAAGCAGGTACTGCCCCTGTAGCCACCTATTAGGAGTATAGATGGCCCTCCCACATCATTTTGTGATCTACCAAGGAGTGAGGCTGAAGAGTTATAGTTCGGTTGTAGTTTTTCAATCTGGTATTCCAGTTGCTGAACTCTTCTTTCAGTGTCCTTTACTGATTCCCTCAGAAACAGTATTTCTTGGTCCGACTCAACCTAGAACATAAAAGAAGAATACTTAGGAGAAAGATTGCGAATAGAACACACATGGACAACATAATTAACTCAACATCAAGCACGTATACAACATACAAAGAACATATATAGTTCTTTATTTCCACTAAACATTCGAACTATATTGAAAACAAAGATAGTCTGTGGACATGCCAATACAGAGCTGGAGCCAATGAGGAAAGCAACTTCATCTATTTACACTTTCGTCTCCAACTGATAATAACACTATTGACTTTTACACCTCAAACAGTCAAGGGGGGAAGTACCAGCTTTTTCTCCGTTGCTTCCGTCCTCTTGGATAATTCATTGATGATGTGAAGCAGCTACAGACAATGAGACATACATCAGGTAGCAGTACAAAATTGTCATACCAAACATTAGAAATCATACAGTTAAAATATAGGGCGTGATGTGAAAATAATTGAGTTCAAAGGATAAGCAATAGAATGGAATAGCTTAAGGCACCTCAGCATTTTGCCCTAACAATGTGTGGCCTTCCATAGGTGCATCACCCTTTGAGGTGGACTCAGATGTGTTTGTGAGGAGAGTGGCACTGAATTGTGCTTCTTGAGATGTGGGTTTATCTGAAGCAGAATCAACATCATCCTTGGAGGATCGGGCCTCCTCCTGTGAAACAAACATCTCTTGCAATTTCTGCCTAACAGACACTCTGTCATGTTGTTTTTCATGCACTGAATTGGTATGTTGAAGGTCAGCATTAACAGATTCAGCTCCTTCCTTGGTTGCAGCATGATCCAAGTCATCCCAGTTAGAAGCCTCCTCGTCAAGGTTGATCCTTGATGTTCTGCTAGTGCTAGCATATTCACCATCCAGATGAACCAAATTGTAAGGAGCTATAAAACGAGAATCAGAAGAAACACCACGTTGATTAAAATCCTTTGGGTAGGACTCTGACTTCACTTGACCAGGAACAAGATATGCTTTGGTTGTAGGAAATGGCACAGATCCGGAAGGACTCCATTTGTTTGGAACATCACCAGCAGGGGCAGGCTTGAACAAAGATATTAAAGCTCTTGTTTGTGCATGATCTAGCTCGAAGTAGAAGTGCCGAAGTTTATGATAATTCTCACTGATCACACTTTTGAACTGAGACTCTGGAACCGGAAGGCACTGAGTCTTGGTAGAGATGCGGACCTTAAGAATACAATAATTCACAAGTCAGTCAGTTTACGAATCTACAACTAGATTAACCAAACTTACAAATTATGGTCATGGATATATAGAAGAAGGATTGTTATTTGATGATACCTGTGCAGGAAATTGTGTCTTTATTCTACCATCATCACTCCAGGCAAACTTGTCAATGTTAAGCTGGCCAGCACATGCAGCCTCGAAAATTCCATGCATTTTTCGGTCACTATAATTGAATAGAAATAGAGGCATGCCAGGTTTAACATTCTTCACATATGAGATGTGGCCTGATGGCAAAC
Source organism: Phragmites australis (assembly GCF_958298935.1). NCBI lineage: Eukaryota > Viridiplantae > Streptophyta > Magnoliopsida > Poales > Poaceae > Phragmites > Phragmites australis. The sequence goes on from NC_084922.1 coordinate 7,072,246, forward strand.
CTATCGAACAAAAGGCAGTAAGCCAATCCATCCCGATTAAGCAAGTAGAAAGAAATGCAGATGATGTACAAGCCATTGTTCCAAAAACCAAGCATTTATGTTATGATAGTTTTATGTAGCTTTAAGGGGATGATGATCTATTCGCAGTAATGGTGATGCAGATTATAAGGTGGAAAATAATTTACTAACCAAAGAGTTGTTTAGAGAGGCATTCATTGATCATGTTGTGTTTGCAGCCAAAAATCACTCCTCCTAGCTGATCTGCCCGGAGATTACGCGTAGCAACAGAATAGGTCCCATACCATGCATTGGTTCGATTTTGAGATGGTGGAGCAGGAATTAATGTCTCGGTCTTCCTTCCAGCACCCATTCTTTGAAAAACAACAACAACATGCAAAATGTAAACCTTAATATACAACTATAGAAGCAGGTGCGCTGAAGCAACGAACTCAGTACAGCAATAACTTATCACAAGTAGCAACACAGAGGTATATAAAGTAAACGCAAATTTGGAACCAGTAACACAACAAGGACCACCAAGGAGATACGAAGTGTAACTAAAAAGGTAACCGATATGCCTAACATCGTCTAACAACAGGAAAAAGGAAAAAACAAAAAGTTAAAAACATCTCCTCCACAAAACTTGGGACTACCAAGTTATCAAGACCAAATAAAACTCATAATTATGTTTGCTTCACATTGTTCACAAGATATTTTCCTTCGTCTCAATTTTTCTTCAAACACTCTTCTTTGATCTAGAAGGACAAAATCTCGTACTCCATAATAATAATCGAAGCAACCAAAGGAATCCAAAGACTCCATGCGATGTGCAATTCGATCAACACCTGGAATAACAAAGGCTAAAAAAACTCACAGCACAAAATATCACCACCAAAATTTCTGTCATGCTGGTCTCGTAAGTCACTGCTAATACACATCTCAACATCAGGTGAGCCATCCAGCAATCCACCGTGTTCACTTCACTTCAGCACCCGAGCAGAACAGTCGCGAAAGGACCATATCGACAAAACCCTTCAACAATGACCAAGTCAAAAGACTACTCGTGTGCTCCACATCATTTGCTACCGGAAAATCATATAAAAATGTCGAAATCCGTTACCAGTCTCAGTAAATTACAACTCCCGTGCTGCTACATGCCAAATTCAAAAATTCCAAAAGTAAAAAATATCGCCTCCATAAACCCCGAGCACAGAAAATACCAAAACCCCAGCAATCCAGAGTGGAAAAGCTGCTAAAAACAAATTAAAAGCGATTCACTGTTACAAGCTTACATCAAATGCACGACTGGAAGATTGCCAAATGATCCATAAATTTCAAAACCCGTGGCAACGCCCACTCGCTAACTGCTGAAAATAACCAGAGAAAGTACAAGCAAAAACCAACGAACAAATCGTAAGAAGACGTCGAAATCGCAGTTCCGCACTTACAAAGCCCCCGGCACTTGAACCCCAAGTCCCCAACATTCAAAACCACCTCAATCCGCTGCACACCAAGCTTGCACATTTCAGCCCCCATCTCCTCAAACCCTAGCCCCTAACTACTCCAAACGGCGCCGCATTGCGAAGCGCTCCACGAAACCACCAACTCATAAGCGAGCCCCGAACCGCACCCGATCATCCGCAACCATAAAACCCACCAAAACCCCACCAAACGAGGAAAACCCAACACCAATCGGGCCCAAATCGAGCGCCCAGTAGCCGGTATGGATCGCTTACTTGCTGCGGCGGAAGGAATCGCCGGGCTTGGATCGTGGGTTGTTGCTGGAATCGCCGCTAGTTCGGTCGCCTGGCCCGCGCGCGGCAGCGGCGAGAGCTGGCAGCCACCGGTCGCATGACTCGCTTCTGTGCTGTGTGCTGTGCGGGTAAATCAAATGGGTGAGCGTAGCGCTGCCTGGTTGCAGGTGAGTTAATTATATATTGCTAGCTATCTGATGATAGATTTGGAGTCCTCAAGCCTATCGAATTTCTAACATTTGGATTTTTATTCGACGTCCAGATCAGCCTTTAACTTGGTATAAGAATTTAAATCCTAATTCCTCTTCCTCATTCCCATCCACCGTTATAGCCCCTCAGCTCCTCCTCCACCACATGCACCGTCTCGTTAGCACCATACATAGCGACAGCGTAGCCTGCCAATAAGCCATGTCACCACCCTTTCCTCCTCTGCCGCCCCTCCATCTTTCTTCCACAGTGTCAGGTGCCGCTTGTCCTCATCACCTCTACCACCCCACCTGACTCTAGTGGCACCATCGCTGCTGAAACCACCGCTTGTGACCACTTCACATGCTAACCACTACAGAACGAGACACCCTTGCCGTCAACCTTACCTAATTGATGATCCTCCACCACCCTAGCAGTGGCGCCCCACCGCTCCTCGCCGTCTTGCCTGCCACCACCGCTAGGGCGACGACCTCCCCTGAGCTCCCTCTAAGTTAGCGGCCCCTAAAATCCTGAAAATCTGAACCCAACTCGAAACCTTAACCATAACCTTGTCATCGTCATAGAAGAACACATCGCTAAAGTAGCTCACCGGAGGAGATAGCCGAACGAATCTCTAAGTTCGTCCTACGATACGAAATTTAACAAATTTTGTCCTCTAAATCTGTAAACAGTGAAATAGCATTTCTCTTTTTATATATATATATATATATTATATATAGACGGAGCTGCCATCGCGAGGGTCACACGGTGGGTCTAGTCTAGAAATAAAGAGATGTTTTTCTCTAAACTATGCTAGATAATTGTTGATTGATTTCTCACCTCCAAAACTATTTTTTTATTAACCGTCAGATTGAAACCTAACCGCCCAAATCCTCTCCCCTCCTTATTATACAACGTCATCATCTACATCCTGCATCACAGGTAATTGGTATTCCGGTTTGAATTAAATTATGGTTGGCGGGTTTTAAATTAGATATGGTTTTATTCAATCCAGATCTGATTCAACCCATTGCCAGGGTTAAATTACCGACCGAAGCTCGGTTACCGAGCTCCGGTGGTAACTGAAAATTCGCGATAACCGTGGTTATCGGTCAAAAATTCAAAAAAATCAGAGAAAATTCATTTGGCAAAATTTGAAATTTGAAAAAAAAATCGCGATTTTAGCCATTCGGTTACCGAGCGGTTTTCTCGAATTTTCCGTATTGTCGGTAACCGCTCGGTTTTCTCGGTAACCACTCGGTTTTCTCGATTTTCAGTGAAGTTCAACAAAAAATCCAAAAATTATCTTAATCTTTTAAAATCAATAACTAATTCATCTGAGTTTCAAATCAAGTGAAATAAATTTTGTTGGTTTACTTGTGACATGATCTACATGATAAAAGTATTTATACTCATAAAAAAGTTCAAAATTTTCTGTGACAAATTGTATTTGTTAAACCAAGTTAAATGCATAGTTTACTCTTTGCTAATCCAAAAATCATGAAACTAATTTTGTTAGTCTTCTTACATGATCCTATGTCTTTTAAAAATACATGAACTCATGAATTAGTTATTGTAATATGCATGATTGTATAAATGTATTGCAACTAGATTAATTCATAACTGACCCATAACACCTCAAAAATTAGTGAAACCACTTTCATTAGCTTATTTGTACTATGATTTACGTAGGAAAAATAATAGTAGACATGATAAGTTAATTACAGTGCTATTTCTTAACATATTCACTTTATGCTTGTGAATTTTGTAATAATCATAGAGAAATTAATAAAACTCTAAATAAAATGAAATCAATTTTTAAAGATTCTCTTAAAATACTTTTTACACAAGAAAAATATATGTTTGCATGTTACACTTTTCCTTAACATGAGTTAATATCTGAGCCGTATGTTTCAAAAAAAAATTCATTTTTTTCAAACTTCCTCCCTATAGAATATGATGCAAACGACATTATTTTTGAAATTTTTTCCACAGAAGGTCTTAGAATTGTGTCTAGTTTTTTTAAAGATTTTTTTGAAATTTTTTAAAAAAAAATCCGAATTTTTTGAATTTAAATTCAGTTATCGTTCGATTTCTGAAACCGGACCGGACAAAAAGATCGGTAACCGTGATTTTTAAATGGTTACCGTTGTATTTGTGAACCGAGCCCACTGCTAGTCCTAGCAATGAGAGGACTAGCAATGAGATGCGTGTTGAAATTAGTGTCCATGAATCATCATGCATGTTGTGGATAGTTTAACCAAATTAGCAAGTTTTCTCCAGGAACAACGTTGGTGGAAGGTCACACGTGCTACGCTCTGGAAAACTGGCCAGCGCAGTACGAGGTCGAGCTAGCTTCGAAGTTTTTTCTTTGAACGATCCGGGCTGGTTTCTGTAGGAATAATCTGCACTTTAGGTTTAATATAATCTATGAATAAAATATGAATTCGAACAAACTCGTATGATCATATAGCATTAGTATATTTTATATATATATATATATATATATATATATATATATATATATATATATCAGCACTACATAAATATCCTCTAATATATTCAATAACAGAAACAATAAAAAACAAATCATGTTATACACGAGGAAATAACAGATGCGATTGAGGTGAGCGTATCGATATTCTGTAGAGAAAACAGTAGCAGAGAAAAAAAATCTTGATGTTGATGTTACAGACAACATATGAGGAGAGATCACGAGTAGTCACGTTCAGTATTTTTCAATAGTCTTATTGTAGCATCTAGATCCCTAGATAAGTGGTAAGTGTTTCGGTGATTAATGACAACCATATTACTGTGACTAACAATTTATTTTTGAAGGGAATCAAAAATTTAGTATACAATGATATTTGGGTAATCTTGGTCCCTAAAGTGCTTATATGGACAATCAAAGGACATATGCTTTAAAAGTAAGGATCTTCTAGTTCTAAGTGTCACAAAGGAGATGGAGGACACTTAGAGTAGTATAGGTCTTCTTTTCTTTTAGTCTTTTTACCGTACTATAAAATGGGGCTAAAAGTAGTAGCTTGACTTAGCGAGTCTAGATATAGCTGATGCACACTTGTTAAATTCTAGCACTAGGTAGAGCATACAAGTCCATGGTGAAGTTGTCGAGGAGTTAGAGCTCAAAGAGAGTTGAATTGGACGAGCTCAGGAAAAAAAAAATATCACTCACCGGGTTATCCTATGATGGATGTCTAATACTCACCGGATAAACACTAATTGAGGCATCCGAATTATATGAAAAATTTCAGAAGTGTTACACCGGAACATCCGGTGATGGAAGCCTGGTGACCACCAGAGCTTTTTCAGCAGAGAAATTTTTTGGAGAAAAACAATTTTGTACTCACCGGATTATCCGGTGACTGCATAATATGAACACCGGACTATTTCTTGCAGAGAGCATTGCTTCGGGCCACAGTGGAAAATTACGTTCACCGGACTATCCAGTGACTTAGCTGGCAGACCACCGGAGAAATGTTGTGAAGAAACTCAGATAAATTGAACTCACCGGATTATCCGGTGAGAGCAAAAATATCACCGGAGTATTTCTTGCAGAAGGTTCTGAAATTCGAAGGGTCGGGTGAGTTGTACTCACCGGATTATCCGGTGATGACTGCGTGTTCACTGGAGTTTATCACCGGACAAATGTTGCCGTGCAACGGCTAGTGACAGATGGCTCTGGGTTTGAACCCACCGGATTATCCGGTGATCTTAAGGATATAGCCAGCGGATTATCCGGTGATTACAGAAAAATGAGAGTGGTTAGCCAACGGTTAATTTTGATCTCTATGCTATAAATACCTACTCAGTTGGTTTCAAGAGGTGCTCTTGCGACACTGTAGCAACTTATACACTTGGTGTGATAGTTAGAAGCAAGAGAGAGCACTTAAGTGAATTCCAAGTTCTTGATTGAAGGTTAAGGACATTATTAGTGCTTGGAGAGTAACAAGATGTGCATCTAGCTATAGTCTATGCTTGGTCTCTGTCAAGTGAAGCTTGAAGCTTGTTACTCTTGGTGGTTGGCAACATCTAGACGGTCTTGGTGATCGGAGGTGTTCTCGGTGAGCTCTTGGAGGTCTTGTGGGAGCCCCGGGAAGAGCTTGTACTTGGTTTGATGCCCGCCAATCCGGAGATGGAGAAGTGGCAATCCGGAGAGAGCACTTGAGTCTTGGTGACTCAAGGGGGAGCTATATCCTTGGTGGATACTCCAACGAGGACTAGGGGAAAGTGCCAACTTCTCGATACCTCGGGAAAAAATCGGTGTTCTCTTCTCCATCTATTTACATTCCTGTAATTTACTTTGAGTATTTTCTTCGTGCAAGTTTTCTATCTCCTCTTGTTCTTGGTTCTTTTGCTTGCTTGCTTAGTTGCCTTGTTCTTTCTTGTTCGTTTAGTAGCATTTCATTTCATCTAGGATAAGGTTGTCTTGTGCTCTAAAAATCGGTAAAAATTTAATTAGTGCCCAATTCACCCTCCTCTTGGGCCACTCGATCCTTTCATTTATTTACCCTCTCTCAATGAAGAATCTCAAGGAAGATGGGTTCTAGAGACATACTCTCCCGATCGCCGGTGCACGCCAACGCGCGGGATTGAGTAGTCTACATATGGTGACGTAACAGAGAGAAAGATATAAAAACCCTAACTCGTGTATACATTATGGCGGAGGCTGATAGTTATATATAGAGAAAGATCTACATGCTTGAGACATGTCACAATAAACTCTCAACCGATACGATTTTTATATGTCATAACCATATGAACCATCCTATATTAAATAAAATTGTAAAAAAATAGTGCATATGCACAAGATATTGGACTGAATTTTAACTTATCATTCACTTAAGTGCCATACGACAGTACCCCCCATCCTGCCCGACCCAGTGAGGCGAGGCCAGGCGGACGAGCGCACACATATTCTTTCTAGCCATTCCATCGACATATGCTTAATAAGTGGATGACACAACTAATTTAAGTTAGTGTCCCTTCGCTCCACTGAAAGGTGACTAAGGAGGTTCACATCTCGTTTGCATAGTTGGATGTCTGAGATTTTCAAGAATTATAAATAGGCTTGGAAGTGAGAGGTTAATATATAGGTACTTCTTCACTTGTCTGATGATGGGTCTTGCTTGGCTAGTTGGCTTACCTTGCCGCTTCGTTGCTAACAATGGACGGCACTCGATGAACTGAGCAAAAAGCTAGGGGCAAAGCATACGCAGAGATGCGTGGCTATGCTTACATGACAAGTGCCCGGCGATGCTGACGTATCAAGCACACACAAAAGGCAACGAAGTAAGGTCAAGTCTCCGCTCGCCGGAGAGAATATAAGGACGTTAGTCACGTGGAGACGCATCACAGATGACTCCACGCATCACAGATGATTAGATAAGTGATGTTAGATTAAAAAAATAATATAAATATTAGATATGATAATATCAATAGTAATTTTAAAATATAGCGATATAAATGTTTTAGTAGAGTGTTATTGAATAAATATATCGAAAGTGATATCATAATTTGATTTGAAATGTAATTTAGAAAAGAAGGAGAAGATTATCCATTAATTTTACTTATAATTTTTTATTTATTTTTATTAATAAAAATAGTCTTAAATTTATAGTCGGTAACAAGACGTGCGGTCTCGAGAATAAGAATAGATAAGTAAAAATGATTAAATTATTTTTTGAGAGTTTTTAATGAGAGGATAGTAGAAAAAAATGTGACGCGAGAGCTAATTTATATTTTATACATAGATATTAGCCGAAAACAAAGAAAGGCACCGAGCGAGCGGTGGAAGCCAACTAATTAATGCCGTGAGGGAATCTGATGAACCAGGTCGGTGATCGATAAAGAATTGTGAATGCCACGATACAGAGTACAGAAACGTCCCTGCAAGCGCTCCCTCCCATTTGGGGATTTTTTATTTTTAGATTTGGCAAATAATTTTTTTTGCAAAAATAGGTGTACTGCATTCTTTTTTCAAACGGAGGCCTATTTTTATATATTTTTATTTTCGAAATATAAAAGTAAAAAGCTGCTCTTTTGGGCCCAACTCAAAGGCCTGGTTGTTGTTGGGTCCAGGCTCTGCAAAGGGCGGTCCAGGCTATCACACTTGTAAGCCCATCGTGTGGCCGTTCCGTGCTGCCAGGCGCCATGGCGCATCGAAAGCGACCGCCAAGTGGCCGACGAGCTCACACGTGCGCTCGTCCAGCGCATCGCTGGAGCCCGCCCGAATCGTGACGGAGAACGTGTTAGGGCATCTTCTCGGACAATAATGTTTTATGAAATGATTTTCGTTTTTTATATTTTAACGGTTTTCTTCATAATTTTTATTACGAATGAATTTCTAATTTTATTCTCTTCAGAATGTGATAATCTCTTTTTCTCTTTATAATTCTTTAAAAAAATTATTAAAGACGAGAGAAAATAAAAAAAATCTAAATTAAGAGGAAAATTATGAAGAAAATGAAACGAAAAGAATATAATTGAATGCTCTTATGCTCCTGTGCCCGTCCCATCAATGGACGAGGGACAGCGCCCCACGTGGACGAGGGGCCTGCGTGCGCGTTACGTGTCGCGGCAGGGGCACGACGGATCGGATCGATCGGGTCGACCGATCGGCGGCATCTCTTCCACGGCTTCACCAGAGCTCCCACGTGCGGCCAGCACGTGCGTACGTACGCAGTATAAGTTGACTTGACCTTTACCGTACGCGTTCGTGTACCTAGCACACGCACACAAGAGTTACAGGCATCGATATTGCGTTTTTTGCCTGACAGCTCGATCGATCCAGCAGATACGAACACAACTTGTCTCGTAATGCAATCTAGCTGAGCCACGGTGGCAGAGAAGCGTAACAAGCGTTGACCAGAGAGTAGCTAGGTCTCTACCTGCACAATAATTTTGGTCACAGCTTGGCATGACGCTTATTTAGCGAGATGGCAAGATTAGTTCAGCGGACGGTGCCTGCCACACACGTCGATCGGAATTGTTTTAATTTGGCGCTAGCTAGCTACTCTATAATCCAACAGAAGTAGTAGCTTGAACTGTAGCCTACCTTCAGTGTCCGAAAAGGTCGAAGTTTGCACGTCCGGACATATTGGATGTTTTTTTTTTCTTATTACAAGTGACACATATACATATAGTGTGATATACGCACACCACACTCTGTATATATACATCATTAATGCACTCATATAGATAACGTTATTAGAAACACTTGTATATATGTAAATCACGGATACCAGAATTTAAATCTTAATAGATGAGTTGTACACTCACGTCTTCGTCAACACACCAAATAATTATTCCCACTGTTTTGAAACCTATATATATGCGCAGGCACCAAACGATTAAGCAATCAAAGTCCTAAAACCCAATTCGAACCTAAGCTCTCGTAACCGATTGTGCATTCGCACTTGGAAGCATAGCTTGCATCACTCATCGGAGAAGATCAGAAGATACAACCAGGTCCAGCAGGGCAGCATGGTTGTGCGCATAAGTGTGCCGTCTGCCGTGTGCGAATCATTGAGGCGTTCGCTAGCTAGGTCCAAAAAAATTAAAATGATTATCAGAACATGGGCGCTGATTAAATTATAGCTATCCCTCCCCAGATTAGACGAGGGTAAGTGTAATTCAGACTTCATAATCTAGATAAGATGTAAGGAAAATTTAAATTAGGATTTACACACATATGGATTATTTATTTATGTTGAGATTTATACTATAGAAATGATGAAAAAAATCATAAAGTAGAAAAAAACATAAAGTAGAAAAAATCAATCAATAAATAAATATTATATAAAATAGATGGATGTGTGAGATATACGTCTACAAAGTTCATGTAGATTTGCATTTCCGGGTGATCTATACGTGTTTATGGGCGTAAACTACTGTCACATCACCAAACTGTTAAGCTTATTAACTTGTTAATTATTTAATTATTTTTCTGGCTCTTTGTTTATCCTCTCCTATATATATTGGTGGCCACATTGCACAGTGAAGAGAGAGAGAGGGGGGAAGGCGCGAAGCACGGCATCATCGATCGACATGGGCAACAGCCTGCGGTGCTGCCTGGCGTGCGTGCTCCCCTGCGGCGCGCTGGACCTGGTCCGGATCGTGCACCTCAGCGGTCGCGTCGACGAGTACGGCCGCGCCGTGTCGGCCGGGGAGGTGCTCGCCGCGCACCCCAACCACGTGCTCAGCAGGCCGTGCTCGTCGCAGCAGGGGGTGGTGCGCCGGATCATCATCGTGTCGCCGGAGTCCGAGCTGGAGCGCGGGGAGATCTACTTCCTCATCCCGGCAGCCTCCGTGCCCGACGGGAAGAAGACTGGCGCTGGCGCGCCGGGCCGGCACGTTCGCAGCAAGTCGGAAGGCAGCGTCGTGGCCGGCGATCGGCAGCTGGGGCTGTGTGGCGCGTCGCCGGAGAGGACAACGAAGAGGACGGCGGCGCAGCAGCACCGGAGGCGCATGAGCACCGGCAGCCACGCCTCGCCGTGGCAGCCGCACCTTGCGTGCATCGCCGAGGACCTCTGACTTGAGGAGTTCGCGCGCATGGTGTGATAGATCGATGCTGTGATTCCCTTTTCCTTTCTCATATACTCTGCGTGGTAAATACGTTCGTTTTCGTACATGTGTTCCCTTTGGTTGCTTGTTTTTCTCGTTGAAAGTACATTCGAGTGTCGCGTGCCGATCTTCTTGTGTGAATTTTTGAACATCTTTTTTAACTTATTTCCCGTTTGGCTGAAGACTGAAGAGTGTTCCTGCGTTTTTCTCATCTAGGAACTAGAAAAGAGAGAGAGACATTGACAAAGAGGACAAATTTGTATCAAATTGAATTTGAACCTTGTACATAAAGCTGTATATTGTATCAATGTGTCATTTTCTTGTGTCCCTTTTCTTTTGTAAAAACTAGCAAGGTGGCCGACATTAATAACGTGGCTAGTCTCGCTCTAATATTTTGTTATGATAATTTTTGATTAAAAAATAATCTATTCATTATTATTTTTACTATTTGGAGTCTTTATTTAAATATTTTGCTTTTCAAATCGTATAGAAATCGAATCGCTAATTTTTTATAATTTTAATTTTAATTTTAACTATTTATTAATCGTATTTGATATGAATTTTTTTAATCTAAATCATTAGATGTTCATAATAGTTTTGTGATCTTGAAAATAAACATGATAACTTTTTATAACATTCGTATAATAATAGATAAACGAGGATCCACCACCAATCTCGATCACAACAGCGCACCGCAATAATGTTAGTTCCATCACCTTTGAGATTCCGCGCAATGATTCCGGCGCTGATGGTGAAGACACACATCATTAGCGCAAGCACAAACCGGTTGTTGCTTTCTTAAATCTCGTGATAGATTAACGATCTTGACCAAAATCGACAGCAATCAACATTTTTTTAGAAGAAAATTGGAATCATTTGGTAGTCGAGCAAAGCCCAGTTGTTGTAGCCTCGCAGAGTCTCACACAGAGTCACAGGTGGCGACTCGTCACAACTCACATGGGAGTCGATCGATATAGGCCAGGCAGGCAGCACGCATAGAACTAGAAAAGCGCTGGGCGCCGAAACGGTGTCAGGCAAAGGCAGGCACCATCTTCTCGCAAAGCCGCCAGCCAGGCGCCGGCGTGCACGACTGCACGAGTGCGTGCTTTCCCGGCGGATTCTTGCGCACTTTGTTCGAGGAATTCGGGGGACCAGTTCATCTTCGTGCATCTTTCACTGCTTCCATGTCATGTCAGTGCTGAGTGATCAGACGTCGCAATGCAGTCAACAGTAAAGAATTGAAGGAACACCCCTCGATGCAGCACGACTCATACGTCCCAATCTTCTTCGCATCACCAGAGGTTAACCGAATGTCTCTACAAGGTCTGGTGGTCTTCGAATTCATTCGAGAGGAAAGCTTTGCGTGCACGAACACCACTCAAGGGCTCAATGCAGCAGGAATCCTAATATTTCTGTAAGCAAAATGCAGGCGGAGATTATGGCCGACCACGGCGCCGCCGGCCAGGAAAGACATGTCCCTCGATTACCCACTACAATGACATCCGCGATAGGCGCTGCCCGAGGCTCGGCCGGCGCCGTCTCTGTTGGAAATAACTTGTTGATGTTAGTTTCTTTTCATTTTCGCTTTCGTGTTTTTGAGTGAAACACATGGTCATGCTTATATGGGGCGTGAGAGTAGCTATAAAACTTAGACGTGGGATATCGTATGAGTTATATTATACGTGACTTCCGTGCCCCACTGTGCAGGAGTTCGAGTATAGAAATAAGAGAAAAAAACTTAAAAAGTTGTGGTGGTCGAGCAGCACAAATAACTCAAAAATTCAATCACTGTAGCTATTGATCCGAGCGGCCCCTGCACGATCTGACGGTAATCTCGGGTCGACATGATCCATGATGTTGGTGTTTTCAGGAGACTGCGTCGGTGGTCGATACTGTTGTGCCTGATCCGAGCCATCGATTTCTTAATCGGACGACTGAAAGAGCTCCTAATGCAGCACAGAGCATCTGGGCGTGCCGCCTCTCCATTAGAAGCTCGACGGACGACGGCAGGGGTCCATTTCCGAGCAAGCCTTTTTCCCGGGCCGAGCCGTGTGTTTCGGATTGTTGGGCCGGCAACGCGTACGATACCTCCCACGTCCAACTTGGCCCATGCATGCATAATGCTAGCCTTCCGGCTCCCAAAGCCCGTGTTATCACAAGCATGAATACGATATGGCTACAGGCTCAACAGTGAGATCGCTACTCGCTAGGCAAGACCTTTTTATTTTTATATTTTTAAAATCCGAAAATTATAAATATATATGTCTATTTTAATTTTTGCAGCTTTATATTCTAAAACACTATCAAATTTTTTAGAGCGTTACATTAAAGTATCCTGTTCATCATAATTTTTTTATTTTTTATAATTATTTTCATAGTGTTTTGAATTTTAAGAACGTTGGAACGCTGAATTTTTATTTCCCAACTCGCTACATGTAGCCTGCCGCACTTCCAATGCGCCTCTCCCGTTTTTCTTTCCTTCCCCTTCTCGTTTCCGTCGACGGAAGGAGAGGTCTCTCGAGAGACGATTCGTGGGTGGTCTCCGACGATCGACGGGCGATTGGGGTATTCCTCGACGATTCTTCGCGATTGCAGCTGGTTAGCTTGATCCCTAGAGTTTTGTTTTCGTTCGGTGGCTCGATCTGGGGTTCTTCCTTGGGCGATTCGTGTTGGTTTAGATGGTTCTAGTGTTGATTTTCTACCATTTTTAGGTTTATTTTAAGTTTCTTTTTTCCAGTTTAAATGAACAAGGAGAATTTGATGTGCTGATAACAAATTTTTCATATTGGAAACATAAGAACTAAATTGAAAAGATTAATGATTCCTTAGTGAAGGGTATTGAGCTCAGAGCTAACCTTTTTTTTCTTTGCGATTAGATCAGAGCTAACTTTTTCTTTCGCGATTAGCTTAGAGCTAACGTCCACCTACATAAACAAAATAGTGTTATTAAACCCTGAAAACCAAATACATGTAGGAAAATCTCATTTGTTTTAACTAGCAGGATGACAAATACTAACTAATAAAAAGGTTACAACTAAATTTACTTACGATAGTAACAGAGACTACATTGACAAAGCTAAAATAAACTAGCAAAAGCTCTACATCTAACAATGAACCAAACAAACCAGCCCTAGAAATCTAACTGCCATGAGTCCACGATGGAGAGCTTTATTCCTTGTTTTTTTATTTTTCATATAAGTGAGAAGTTGCCTATCTCACCGAGATACCAGTAGCTAGAACATTTTCGTTTACCTAAGTCACATTTTATGGAACAAATCACATATGTGCCTGGAATAATTTTCTTTTGAAGCTATAACATTTTTTCTTATTAAGCGGAACAATATTTACATTTTATGAAACAAATCGCATATATGTGTGGAATTTTTCTCTCCTGAAGCTACAACATGTTTTCTTATTAAGCGGAACATTTTTACATTTTGTGGAACAAATCACATATGTGCCTGGAATAATTTTCTTTTGAAGCTATAACATTTTTTCTTATTAAGCGGAACAATATTTACATTTGATGGAACAAATCGCATATATGTGTGGAAATTTTTTCTCTTGGAGCTAGATGGTTTTTCAATAAAGCCGAACATTTTTATTATGCATTGAACTTGCTCACATGCACATCCAATGGCCATGACGCATAACCAAGATCTAAGGCAACTTAAGAGTGGCAAATCTGTTTATACTTTGCATTGAACTTCCACACAACCTTTATTTTAATCTTTGTTTCAGGTTCACAACGTTCCCAGGTGACCAGTTTTTTTAAAAAAGTTCCCAGGTGACGAGTGATTAAAGACAGTTTGTATCAGAAAACTGAATCTGAAGACATGCTATTTTTGTTCATTTCTTCTTGACATTTCGATGCACAGTAGTTTAAATTCTGGTTAGGTGTTGACATTGTAATGCTCTACACATATTTTGTAACGCCAGTTTCTTCTAATAATAAAGCTCTGAAACTTCGTAAATTTATTTATGTACCAAATTTGTTCAGTGCTGATAGGCAACAGTTTTTCTCTTTTCGTTCAGCACTGGTTGTTCTTCCGTAGTAACATATGGCACCAGCTCTGAAACATACAAGTTCTTCGTAAGTGGCATATTGCTCGTTGATAGCACTGATTCTTCTTGTTCTAGAAAAAAAAACATCGGTTCTTCTTCAGTCTGCTAATCAGGGTTTAGGAATTGAACACAATTTTCAGATGAAGCACAATTCGTACTGGGGTAGAAACATACGGCTGGAGTCAGAATCAAGACAAAAATAAGAAAAAGAAAGCTCTTCGTATTGGGCTCTAACCGAACTTGCGGCCCAAAATAGGAACGACCTACGGCTCCCAGTAGCTCAGGCGACTTTTCCAAGAGTTTGATCCTTTTTCAAAAAAAAAAAGAAGAAGAAGAAAAACATGGAAGCAGAGATCTCTTCGCTATACATGAACCAGCTACGAGGAAGACTTTTTTTTCTTTTTGAAAACAAGGGCAAGAGCTCTGCCATTCGGTTAAGAAAAAGATAATTGCAACATCGGACCTCAAGAGAGGTGGACACCACACTAATCATCATTTCCAGCTCGAGGCAACACCTAAAAACATAAACAAAGCCCCATAAACTCCCACTATAACTATCCAGACCGCTCGGATGAAGATTTTACATCTAAGGTTGTTTGGTTTCTTACACCAATGAGCGAAGCCAAATTTTGGTTGCGATTAAATTGGGGCAATACTAAAATTAGTCTCTAGAACTAGTGTTTGGTTCATAACGAAACCGAAAACTAAGGTAATGACAAATCTGAGAGCATGACACGTGAGGTCCACATGTCATTATTTTTTCTTTCAAAATATAGACAACATGGATCTTGTTTCATAGATTAAATCACAAGGAATACAACGATTAAATTGAATTACACATCGGATACATGGTTTAAAAAATATAATCGTTTGAAAAGTTGCTAATCCAAAAAGAACCATTTAATGCAGCCAATAGCCCTCTACCACATCATTTTGGTATGCTGCAGCGACCAAGCTAAAATTTTGGTGGACGTTTCGGCCAATCGGATTAGTCAGCAAAGCAAATTTTGTTAGAGCTGACTAAAACTTGCTTTGAAGCAAACACCGGCCAATTTTTTTTAGCATGGCCAGCTACAGACATAAACCAAATATCCCTTAGTGCTCTTGGAACGTCCCTGCACCACCTGTATTGCAATCACAGGACGATCACCTTTCCAATAATGATGTAACTAGTCCGTACTCCGTATAAGTTCTAGGGGCTTTGTTTATGTTTTTGACGGTGCATCTGATGGTTTAAAGGCTGAGATAATCTTATTCTTTTATTTAAAAATACTTCTTTATTAGAAAAATACTCCATAAGTTCACTTGATTGGGTGGGTTAAATCTTTAGTTTAATTTTTAGTTTTGGGATGATCTAATGATCTAGAAAATACAAAACTTATACCCCTACACGTCACCCAAATCACCGTTAGCCACTGCATGGCACGTAGCTAAGATGAATACGAAATTCTCAGGAAAGCATTAGAAGGCGATGGGAAGGAACGGGCTGCCGACACCTGAACGCACAAACGCGATCGCTTCGGAAATTAAAAAGATTAAAAAAATACTCTCTCGTTCCTTCCCAATCCAATAATATAATATAACACAAATAAAAAGAGAGAAAGACAAATATCATACATAAAAGGAGATCTATATGAGATAGAATTTCCTTCGGATCGCCTCACACGTCTCTAAGCTCGCAATCAGCGTCAACGAGCACACGTGGGCGCGAGACACACACACAGCTATCCAACTCCAAACCCCGCCACGCCCCGCAACAAATCCGGCGCGGCCGGTTGCCCCCACCTGCCGGGACGCCCCCCGCGTCCAATCGCCGCGCTCCGCGTTGCAAATCTCGCTTCGCCTAGACAGGTCAGCCGCAGCAGCTTTTCCTTCCCTGAGCTCCATAGTCCATCCCATCCCACGCCACTCACTTTCTCCTCGTGAAGCGAGCTGGATTCCAAACCGATCGGTTAAACGGCCGCGCGCCGCGCCAGCAGCCTCGGGCTTGGGCCGCCAGATCCACGCGGACAGACGAGACCACCGCAAAAGCTTTTCAAATCCCGGAGCCGATTCCGCGCAGGGACGTAGCCCGCTCGATCCCGTCGCCGTCCTCCCGTTGCGTCGGGGAGCGACGTCATGGGGAACAGCATATACAGGTTCCTGTGCGGCCTGTGCGCCCCCTCGTCGCAGGAGCACGGGCTCCACGGCGCGCACCCCGCCGTCGCCGCGCTCGGCCGCGACATCCTCAACTTCGGGGCCGCCTCGCAGGTGAGCTGGATTTTGTTTGCGCCGCCGGAGCGGCGGATGTTATCTATGAGCTCAAATAACGGTTTCGTTAATCTCGGGGCTCTGTGTGTGAGATTTTTCAGGTCCCGGAAGGGCTCAGCCGGCACGTCGTCTCCTCCAAGAAAGCGCAGGCTAATTGGTAAACACACTGATCCTTCACTTCCGTTTCTCTTCTTCTCTGTGTTTCGACTTTCGATCTGTAAACTTCCTGACGAGGAGTTCGAAGAATGAATTGTGAAAGTGACGTTCAAGAGAGAAAAGGATGTCCTTTCTTGACGAGTACTATTTTGTAAAATATAGAATACAAATAGCTTTTTCAAAATTTGCATGGTGAGTCAAGCACTAGTTACTTAATCATAGTGGTAGTACTACCTTTAAATGTGTTATTGAAATTTATATAAAAAAGCTCTAATTAGCTTCCAAAATATGGGAAGATAGAAGAGCAGTAGTATACCGTACAAGAATCTTCGATACTACTACATGGAAGAACAGTGGTACAACGTACAAAGAATCTTTGATACGACTACAGTTAAAAAGAAACTCTAACTTAATTGTCGTAATTTACCTGCTATCATCGGCTGATTTACCACTGGAGTTAACTAGTGCATTTAATTGTCATATAAAATTGGTAGTGGAGAGTAAGTTCAGTAAAATTAGCATGTCGAAATCCTTGCGGTGATCGGCACTAGTCCGTGAGGTCATGTGTTTCCTGAAATGCGTGGTGAGTGCTGCAGCATCATAACGAGAACCAACATCTAGTTCAGATTGTAAGATGTTAGCATGATAAAATTTGTGGTGCTGATGATGTAAAAGGTACAAGAAGCTTCTGGCGGCATGGAAGAAAACCCGGCCACCTCCGAAGACGCCGGAGGAAGCCGCGCGCTTCGTTGTGCAGACGCTCAAGAACCATCAGAAAGCAGACGTCGAGGTACCTTAACTTCCCAACCGTATGTACAGCTCGAAAATTACAATGGTGATGCTCTCTAGCTAGGCCAGTAACCACGATTCCTCCTTTGCACAGGGCTTCTTGGTTTTCTACGGCCTTCCGCATCCAAACGCAGCACCAGGCGCTCCCGCTCCAGCGCCTCACGCTGCTCCCCCGCCGCCCAAACCTCAGAGCGCCAAGTTCGAGCTGCACACGCTCCCCGTACGTGAGACTCTCCTCTCCTTCTCACCAGCAGATCATCTCCCGAATCTGTTCATGTCGGTATGTAAAAGCTAAAGAATTTGCTCTTGCTCGTTTTTCAGGTGGACCCCAAGGCGGTGTCCGACGGCGACACGATCAACGTGTACGTTGATACGGCCGACCCCCGTGAGTCCGGCAGCGTGCCCCGAGAGGTGCAGAAGGCGGCGGCGGAGCGGGCCAAGGCGCGGGCGGTCAAGGACTACCAGAAGGCCGACGCGCTGCAGAAGATCATAGTCAACGGAGGATACAGGTAACCTGAACTTCACATCGATCGGTATCAGCCGGCTTCCTATTTCTCGAGAGCACATGTTCATTTGGTTCAGGCTGTGACAGCTAGTTCTGAAAACTTGTGCAATGCAGGCCAGTTCCTAACGCGAGAGGCGAAGAGGTGCTCGGGAAGAAGTACAGGATCAGGCTAAGGTTTGCGCTGAGTGTGCTATTTGGCCAATGATGATCAGGAACACGCGCATGCCTTGATTCCTGCAATTTTAATCCTGACGCAGTGAGAGTTGAATATGCAGGGGGATCGACGCGCCGGAGAGCGCGATGCCGTACGGCAAGGAGGCCAAAGAGGCGCTGTTGAAACTTGTTCAGGGAAAGAGCCTGAAGGTCTACGTGTACGACGAAGACATGTATGGTAGATGCGTCGGAGACATCTACTGCGACGGCGTATTTGTGCAGGTAAGATTGCACTCACAATCTCACATGCATGCATGTCTTGGAAAGAACTATTGGAGGCCAGAATAATCGGAAGCCACATACAAAGAACTGAAACATTTTTGCACCATGTGCCGTTCGCGTACACGGGCAGCTTTCCTATTCCCCAGTCTACGACATTTCGCTAGCAGCAGTGGTCTTGTAATAAAAGGTGCGGAAGGTTACTTGGGGTCATGAAAAGCTTTATATATTGGGCAGAATAAGTTAAAAAACTTTTGCATCAGTACTCTGCAATGAAATGTTTCAGCTGACGACAATGGACATGTACTGAAAGTCTGAAACAGTCAATATTTGCTGTATGCCTAAAACTATCTTCTTTTTTTGTTACAAAAGATTTAATCAGTTTTCATGTTGCTTAATGAGTAGGAGCAAATGCTGAAGAAGGGGCTTGCATGGCATTACACCGCCTATGACCAACGCCCGGAGCTGGCCAAGGTAAGCAGTACTAATCGGCGTCATACAGCTACGTTGATCACTTGAGAGAAATAGAGCACGCACAGTCTGAACTCCTCTGCAATTATCTACACCAAGAGTCTTAAAATAAACGTCTTTTTTCCTACCAGTGGGAGAAGCAGGCACAAACTGGCCGGAAGGGCCTGTGGGCGTCGTCGAAGCCACATAAACCATGGGAGTGGAGGAAAGCGAAGCGCAATGGGACGGCATGAACAGATCTCGGAGTTCAGTACATGTTGTGTGTTGTTGTAGCCATGAGCAGCTGATCAATTTATTTAGCCTGCAGACTCTAAGCCCAGAGCTGTACTCGAACTGAACACCAACTTAGACTGTGCAGTGTGTATGCCACTATAGAGCAAAATATAAAACTAAACAACATACATGATCGTATTTGTTAAAATAAATAATATATTATTGTATTTATAATTTTAACATCCGTATTTGTTACCTTATTTACCGAAAATCAACTTTCGATACACCGTACGTCATGTCCGACACACGAGTGACAAATATGACATATTCGGCACCTCATATACCGAAAATCAGGTATATTCGGCATATGAGGTGCCGAATATGGTCCGTACCGGTTACGGATACTTTGATGCTGTAATTTTATGCCAGAAATCTCATGTGCCTGTACAGGCTATATTCGGTATATTCGGCATCTCATGTGTCGAATACACCTGATTTTCAGCATATGAGGTGCCGAATATGAGCTACAATACCATATTCGATACCTCGTGTGCCGAATACATCTTATTTTCGTCATATAAGGTGCTGAATATGGGCTACAGTGCCATATTGTGCATCTCGTGTGCTGAATATGACCGGACCGGTGTTTTTTTAAGTATGATGTATCAAAAGTCAGTTTTTGATAAATGAGGTACCGAATACTGATGCTAAAATTGTAAATACAACGATATGTTGTCTATTTCGATAAATACGATCGCGTATGTTATCTAATTCTCGCCATTATGTGCACACTAGAAGGTCCATACAGGGCTGAGAAGCAGAAAGCAATTGATCAGTGTGATCCTTAATATTGAGATTTATTGTAGTGTTGTGATTGGGTCGTTAGACCGTTGCTATTACTGTGAAGTAGTAAAACAGAAGCCTGCAGAATGTGTTGAAGTGAATGTAGTGTGGTTCGCGCATGCTGTAGCATATCAATTTACTGAGTGCCCATGCCTACGAATAATGTTTCTGCGTTATGAAAGCCACGAGTTTCACATCCAATGGTTCGGAAATGTTTTTTAAATATATAAATGATGTATTGCCAGCCTGTTGTATTCAGACTGAGGTGACTAGCTTCTTGTGTGCCGTCGTCTGTCCATTTGATCTGATCACTTGTCTTAACCTATTTATTTTTGATGAACCAGTTTAATATTGGAGCGTGATAATTAGCTCCCCGGTAAATCAGCTAACTGTAGCTGTTAAAAAACCACCTTTTCTTTTGAGGGAAGTTAAAAATGTACTACTCCTCTAGGTTTACGCGACTCGGCCACAGAGCCGGAGACGATCCGTATCCACGAGACGAGGCTACAAGGCAGAACAAATTCGCCGGGGAGGCCCAAGAGCCCCCACACCCTAGCAGGCTTCAGGCCCGACACAGAACACACTAGAACCATAGAGGACTGGAACTAAAAATCAAAGAGCATCTAGACGGACTGCGGAGTTCTGGAAAGCAGCTCCCGAGCGGAAGCGATTCGGATGTGACACCGAGGCTATCAGCGTTCGGCCGGCCCCCTCGTCCCGATGGCTTGCCGGTCTCGGTGGAGGATGAGGGTGGTTAGTTTTTTTTAAAGTATTTTTAAGTATTATTGTAGTTAGTAGTTTGTTTATTTTTAGTCTAATTGTTAGGTTAGTTTGTAGTTTTTTTAAAGTAGATTTAGGAATTGAACCACTGGTGTGTTTTTTTCTCTTTTTGATTTCTCCATCTAGGCAATAGGTTCTTTTGTTTTCCGACCTACTAACTTACCGTGTTGATTTTTGATAGTGTCGTTGTCTCTACTTCATTTAAAATAGGAATGTGTATCATACCTTATCTGATGTGGTCGTTTGGTTCGTTCAAAATTCTAATAGTACTTTGCGCTACTGTTGGTGACTTGAAAAAGTTGATTGGCCTTCAATGATCTTACCTCATCGGTGGTGGATGTATTGGTATCGGCTCATCCGATCCAGCTTGACAGCGGTATTCAGAAAGCTTCGGAGTGTTGCTAATAGGGATTTATGTACGTTTTGCTATGTATTTTTCAGGTTTTTGGTTGTACCACGTTTGTTACTAATCGAATAAAGTCACATGTTTCTTTAAAAAAACTAAAAATCAAAATTATAAGCTTTTGCTGAAATCCTCCAGGAAAACATCACATTGTTTCAGCTATGCAAACTATGTTGCTACACATGGTGTAGGCATTATTTTTTTTCGAGCTGAGACCGTATTATTGTTTTGGGATTATCTACCAGTATTTTAACCGATCAATTATTAAGGTTGTTAGATCCAATTTCTCTTATAAATAAGATTAACTTTTTTTTAATAACACCGATATTACTGACGCTATCCTTTAAAAAAAACTACGAGCGGCAATTTGGCCGCAATGCGACCCAGTTCTGTTATTCGTTTTCAATAGGAGCACATGCCGAAGAAAGGGCTTGCATAGCACTACACTGCTCACGATCATCGGATCGAGGTCTGCAAGGTAATGGCCCTACGGAAGGATAGTAAGAATCCAAAACTGCTTGCGAGATTGAACCGAAATGTCCTGGGTTGGTACAGCGAGCTCACGAGTGCCTTCCAGGAGGATCAAAGATGCGGAAACCGTTGCTGTACCCGAGAAAGTCGTAGGCAAAGTGCACACACCAGCTCTTCAAACCATGCTCCATGGCAGAGCACGAAACCGCGAAGTTTGCGGGACCAAGAAGAAACGCTGTATCGCCAATGTCAGCCAGCTTGCACCATTCTTGCTCGGAGAAGTCCATCCTGTAGGCACCGACCTCGTCGATGCGTTCGAGGCGGCAACCAAGGAAGAAAAGGCAGACGAGGAACAGCTCCTGGGAGGAAGAAGGTAAGTCATGGTGACAACCTGCTGCGCGTCACTGACGAAAGTGGGCATACGAGCACCAAAGGTAGCTGACGAATATTTGTATAAGACTGTCTATTGTTCGTGAGATGAAAATAAGGATATCCATATAGTTATCGATGAGTATCGTAAAGAGATGTTTAGATCTTTAAAATTGAATAATAATTTTATATCATGCTTTGCTATTATTATGTGTATGGATCTAATGCTAAGAACCAGTGGATTGCTCTATGTTCACACTGCTAAGTTCTAGCCAAATGATGATTAATTTTGCTGTAGATCTTTGATGAGTATTGTTGTTCTATTCGATTATACTTTGGAGATCTGAAGAAGCGAGTTGCTATCATGTATCAATTGGCGTGAATTGGCTTGGTTTCGCTCTGATCTGGACGTGCCTCTCGCCCCCTCCTTTTATAATTGGGGAAACTCGGGTGTGAACTACCGGATTTCTTCGGACGTAATCTTTCCAGATTGGTAGACTTCCAAATATTTAAGATTTCAATTGAACAGGAGATAGCTTCCCTATCTGATATGATTATCTTTCTTGTATTCCATCTCTGTACCCTTACTCTGCGGCGACTACTAGCCCAGATCGAGTAGAATATGTACGATTGTCATATAGCCTGAGAAATCAAGTTAAAATATATCTTATGTTACCTGTAATGAGTGATTGACAAAGTGGTACTTTACTTTGATGATGTTTTGATTGTATTAAGCATGTATATGTGTTACGATTATAATTATAACTAACAAAAATTAAAAGAAATAGAGTTGACATAGTTCTGTCAAACTCTAGGGAAAATTGCACTCACCGAATAGTTCGGTGTATGAGAATTTGTACATATTGGATGATCGGTGAGCACTTAGAGACAACACTAAAGCTTTTACTAGAGATACAGGTTTTCAGTGCCAGAGCCTTTCTACACATCGAATAGTTCGGTGATTAGAGGCAGTGCACGTCGGAGTATTCTTTCTTTGACGGCAAAGTTTGAATGTTGTACTAGATGGTCTGGTGTTTAGGGGATGTGAACACTAGATAGTTTTCCAGAGAAGTGTGCTAGAGAGAAGATGCATACTGGACAGTTCGATGATGAGTTGTGTAAGCACCAAATGCTTCACCAGACCAATTAACAGAGATGTTACAAAATAAGATATGATACAGTTGTACTCACCAAATGATCCGGTGATATATCTTGAACTCACTGGATGTCTGGTGCTTATGTTTTTCTTTAGATTATATTTTTCAATAGAGATTTGATTTGAACTAATTTTTGATAAGTTTAAATAACATTTTTGAGATACATGTCTGCTTGTTTCATGATGTGTAGGTGATGAATGAAACTTGGCGGCCGACGACAGGATGATCGGGGCCAAACGACGTGCTTGGTGTTAGACGATCGAGAAGGCTGCGTAGAGTTAAGGGTGATCTTAGTTGTGCATATGGAGATCAAGTAAAGTATAAAAGAAAGGATGAAGATAACATGTTAACAAAGTCAAGTGAAGGGGATGCCGGTGCAAGTGATAAGGTGGTCCAAGGGATCAGGAGCGGAAGATACTTGTCAATGATTAAGATCGCAAGACAGAGTACACGCGTCGATATCAGGATGCTTTCTTGAGGTCAAAGCAAGAAGATGTGAGTCACGCTTTGAGAAGCGTGACATGCGGTTTCGTGGTTTAACCTCAAAACCGTGGAGGGGTGAAATGCACATGGCATCATTGCGGAGCCAGCGTCGAGGTGAAGCTAAGTTGTGAAGGTGTCACGGCCGTTCGATGGACAGAGCGAAAAATTGACCAAAATATCTCGGTGGTAGGTAGGAGGCTATTGTAAGCGAGGGGTATTTTATGAATAAGGAAGTTTAAAGGCTAAGCTACCTCTCTAGGTCTATAAATAAAAGGATATAGCTGTAGGGATTGGTATGAGCCAGCCGTTTGTTTTTGAGAGCTAGGGTTTTAGAGGAAAACAGAGGATAGACTTAGTTTTTTAATAGGTTAGAGCTTTTGTGAGAGATTTTTTTTCTTCTAATTTGCCTAAAACATGGCTGACCTCTTATTGAAATGAAGTGCAAGTTTGCTCCCATGTTCAAGTTCATCTCCTTCTAGTATCCTTCTTTTGGCTTCATGTTTTGTTGTAAGTTTTTCGTTTTGGATGCAATTTTTATTTTGATATTTGGACTGAAAGTTCAGCACCTTGTAAAAGTGATTTTCTTTGTTGTTAGATGCATAAAATTTACACACTTATGTGTATTAGTGGGTATTTAATTTCCTTGCCTCTATTATATTAATTTGGAGGTTTTCTTCTCTAGGTAGCTCGTGTTGATTTAAAAGTGCAAGCTTTTGTGCACTGAGACATATGGAATGGTCTTGAATGAATCATATGGTTCATATACCATCCATGAAGTTGAGTTACCTCAGAACTTATTTTCTTAAATAGTCTCCCTAGTGTTTTTACTTTCGCTGAGGTTTTGAGGTGCGTTGGGTTATCAAATAGAAGAAGACCATCAGCTTTGAAAGAAATTTATTGAGCCGTTTATTTACCACCCCTTTAGTCGTCAATCTCGATCCTACAATTGGTATCAGAGCTGGTTTGATCACTTGTTGACCTTAACCAGTTGTGTGATACGTAGGCAATAATGGAGAGAAGTGAAAATATTCCGTTATTTGATGGTTGATACTTTTCGTACTAGAAGGTACGCATGGAGGCTTATCTTGTAAGCCAATGAAGTGCAATTTAGGAGATAATTAATTCTAACTATGAGATCCCTGCTGCTCGGACGACTCAGGTTCAAATTGAATAGTATGAGATCAACAACAAGTCCAGAAATATTTTGTTCATAAGTTTAACTCGGAATGAGTTTGGCAGGGTTCAACACCTTTGTACTGCCTGAGAGATTTGGTCTACTCTGAGTGTTTTTCATGAAGGCACCAATCAGATTAAGGTTAGACAACAAAGCACATACAACAAAGAATATCAAATGTTTATGCAAGGACCCAATGAATCTTTTGATGCTATGTTTGCTAGATTTGATGGAATTGTTAGCAACTTTAGATCCATTGGTATTTTTCCCTACTCTAATCATGAGAGAGTGATCAAGCTTCTCCATACTCTTGATCGTAGCATATGAGAAGTGAAGATCTCAAGCAATGAAGAGTCATCAAGTTATGACACACTGACTTATGATGAACTTTTCAAAAAGCTCAAGTCTACCGAGGTTGCCAAGGTGGCTTGGATAGGTCTCGAACACCCGCTGTCTCAGAACATGGCGTTGGTTTCTGATCTAATTTTGGCAATCATACTAGAGCTAATTTTTCTTGTGCTAACACTTCACCGAGTGGATTTTCTCCGTCTTACTTGGTTTCTAGGAGCAGATGAACACACTGGATGATGAGGACTTTGCTCTTATTGTGAAGAAATTCACTCGCTTCTACAACAATCACCGAGACCGGAGGATGGGTGGTTCTCGTGTCTGCTTTGAGTTTGGTGATACCACTCACTTTAATGTGGACTGCCCCAAGCTCAATAAGAGGGAAGACCGCGATCACGACCATGAAAAGCACAAGAAGAAGAACAAGAAACCCTTCTTCAAGAAGAAACATGATAAGATGACTAAAAAGACGGCCAAAGCAGCTTCTATAGCGTTCGTGGCAGCTCTCAACGACATCAACACCTCTTCTAGTGAGGAGGAGAGCTCGGAGGAGGAGGAGCTGCTGGTGAAGGATAAGAAGAAGAAGAACAAGGACTTCACCAGACTCTGCTTCATAGCGGACGACAACAACGACAGCGACCACGAGCTCTATCCCTCTGAGTCATTACCTTCCCACAACCAGCTTTCTATCTAAGTCGATACCTTGAATGATGTTTTCGTTAGTTAGGGTAGGTTACTTAAGAAAGTTATACGTGAGTTGAAGGAGCTTAGGCTTAAGTATAAGTCTGTTTCTACTGAGTTTGCATTGTTAGGTCTAGGCCTGATGATGATTAGTGTGAGAGTTGTTTGGTGATTATGGCTGAACTTACCAAGCTTTAGAATGTACATGCTCAAGTTGCCAGTCGATTTGAGAGTGCTGAGAAGAAGCTCCTTTAGGATGAGTCTACGTCTACTCTTTTAGGCGCTTACAAGATTTTCCTTTGCTTGCAAAGGATGCTGAGTTGAAAGATAAGCGCATTAGAGAGCTAGAATCTAGATTGGAGAGTGCTAGAAGTTTTAAGGATGTGCAACCGAATTGCTCTACCTGCATCATCTTTTATGACAAACTCAGATGGGTTATAGGGCAAGTTCAGAAGCTCTTGACTAAGAATGAATATCTCCTTTCTCTAGTGGAAAAGTGCTCAGAGGGTAAGGGAAAAATAAATTTGATCTTGATCAAGACCAAGATATGTGCTGACAAGACAAAGTTGGCTTTGGGTTTGGACTTTGAGAGAGTTTCTTACACCAATCCTGATAAGACTGTCTTCACTGCACCTATTACCCTAGAGTCGGAAAAAACCAAGATCAATGTCGCATAATCCATACCAGAAAATAACAAGCCTACACCGCAATCTACAAAGAAGAAACCCAAACCATAACCCAAGAGAGCTCTACAAACTAAGATGAGTGCACCTATGAGAGAGCATAGAGTGACCGACAGTCGAGTTCTGGAGAGACTCTACCACTGCACCTACTACCAAAGAGAGAGTCACCTTGTTGGATTTTTCTTTCACCATAAGAAAGATGAGAGACGTGAGTGAGAGTAGAGCACCCGAGACATGTACTGCCCCTCTGTTGGTGTATCTGAGCACTTTTCTCTCTCCCACCTATGAGTTTCAGACGCTTTTCAGTCTCTTCTTAGAGGTTATGCTCGGCGTGGATCTTACTTTGACTCATATGGTTTTGGATCACGTGTAAGAGGCTTTGATTTCTAGCGCTTTGGTGGACCACGCTTTTCTCTTCGTTGTTCTCGCTCTGAGCGTGCTAATATTGATTTGCATGCACTTGCTTTTACTGTTTTATGGTTGATGACCCAATACTAGATTCCCAAAAAATTTATGACTAACCCCAGTACTGAGCCATCTACTTACTATTCTTCTTGCATATAGGTGGCAGACGGAGGTCTGGAGAACAAGTGGCTCATCGACTCTGGTTATTTTCGTCAGATGACCGGAGATTCATCATGATTCTCCAGCCTCACTCCGACGAAGAGACAGAGACGTGAGTATATCACTTTCGGGGATGACCAAAAAGGAAGGGTGGAAGCCAAATGTATGATGAAGGTGAATGAGAGTTTCACTCTCAAAGATGTGGCTTTGATGGAGTATCTAGGATACAATTTATTTTTTTTATCTCAGTTGTTGGATGAGGACTTGGAAGTGCGTTTCAAACGTAATACTTTTTGAGTTCTTGCTTCTTCTGGCGCTTTGATTTGTCGGATTTCTAGAGTTGGGAGAGTTTTTGGAGCTGATTTTTTCTGAGTCTCTGGTTTCTTCTCGTTGTTTGATTGCTAAACCATCTTCTAAGATTTGGATGTGGCATAGGAGACTGGTGCATATGAGGTTTGATTTGCTTACTCCTTTGAGTATCCTAGACTTGATCCAAGGATTGACTAAGCTCAAGTTTAGAAAAAATCTTGTTTATGCTCCTTATCGGTATGGCAAGATGGTTGTTGTCTCTCACCCACCTGCCAATATGGTGATGGCTGAACGATCGGGAGAATTTCTCCATATGGACACTGTTGTTCCTTCCCGGGTTTGTTCAGCGGGTGGGAAGTGGTATGTTCTTGTGATTTGATGACTTCTCTTGCTACTCTTGGGTATTTTTTTGTGAGCAATGATGAAGTGTTTTCACACTTTTGGAGCTTAGCTTTGAGGTTGTTTAGGGAACTTTCTGGTGCATTGAAAGCAATTCGCAGTGATAATGGCACTGAGTTCAAGAACTACCTCTTGATGTTTTCTGTCTTGAGCATGGCATTGAGCATCAATTTTTTGCCCTACGCGTTCCTTAGCAGAATGACATGGTTGAGAGGAAGAAGAATTGGACTTTGGTAGAGATGGCTAGGATGATGCTTGATGAGCGTAGGACTCCTAAAGTTTTTAGCAGAGGCTATTAGTACCGCTTGCTATATCTCCAATCGGATTTTCTTACATCTTATGAGTTATGTTTTGGGAGGAAGCTGAAGGTTTCACATTTGAGAGTTTTTAGTTATCGATGCTTCATCCTAAAGCATGACGATCTTAACAAGTTCTAGACGTATTCTTCCGATGGAATTTTCTTAGGGTATTCTCTTCATGGTCATTCTTACAGGGTCTTTAATCCTGATACTAACACAATTATGGAGTCCTGTGATGTAACATTTGATGAATCAACTCCGTGTGCTAGTCCTGTTTTTGAGTGTGGAGGTGATCAGGAGATGAGCGAAAGCATCTTTGTAGATGGCGACATTCTAGCTCTTGGGGATGACGAGGATGATCCATCGCTTCCTACTACTATAGTTGCTCTCGAGCTGGTTCCTAACTCTTCTACACCAGAAAAGGGCCGTGCAGCCTCTACTTTCACTTCAGATGCTTTGACGATCTTTACTTCCAATATTTGTCGATCTTCAAATTTCAGTGACATTCAGGGAGAACAAACAATTAGAAACAGATAATGGAAAGCTAAAGCTTCACATAGCTAAAACACAATAATTGTGTCCAACCTTTTTAACCAGGGGAAAAAAGGATAAACATTTCTTGTTTGTTAGCACTTGTCTTTGACAAGATTGAGCTTGGATTTTTTTTTTTTTAAAAGAGACCACGTCGGCTTTGATTGAAAGCCAATAACCAGGTTCTCAACAGTATCAGGAAAAAGGAAAGGAACGATCAACCACTAGGAAGCATCCAATAGGCCAAGTAGCTTAGTACAGACACAACAAAATGATTATAAAAAATCTAGCCTATTACATAAAGAGCACCGGGACACCAATTCACAGCTCTCAGATATCCAAGACTGGACCAGCAGCAGGGGTGAATCCCTGCAATCACTTGCAAACGACATAGCGATCATAGCGCACTGTCCACCTTGAGCCGATCATCATTTTTGAGTAAGATGCTCCATCTCTGGACGAATGACATAGCGAGGATCAGAACATCAATATGCTTGTTGGGGAACTCCCTCTCGATCATCATGGTGTTCCTAGTCCTTCATTGAGCCAAGGCCAGACTTGCAAAGAGGAAAAGACCTAGATTTCGAGAGATTTTGAAGTTCTCCAGAAGCCATCTTGCCCATAAATTAGCTACTGAAGTGGGGAACCCATTCGAGTCGAAGGAATCTCTCAGAGCACTCCAAGAAAAATGTGCAAGAAACATCCAAAAAAGATATGGTTTTCATTCCCAGGTCTCTCGCACAGGTAACAGGTTGGGCTCCCTTTTCAACCCCTCTTCTTTAGGGAGGAGACCACTGGGAGTTTTTCATGCAACATTTGCCATAGGAAGATCTTAATTCTAAGGGGCATTTTACAAGTCCAAATCTTTATAGCCCTCTTGCTAGATACTCCTCAAAGGTAAGAAATCTGTAGAGAGACTTAGTGGTAAATCTCCTTGATTTATCCAGAGCCCAAGATACCTCGTCTTCATTATCATTTAGCTGAACATTCTACAACTTGAGCCTCATTTCATCCCACTGGAGTAAATCCCTTGCTGTCATACTTCTTCTAAACTGCACCTCCCACTCATTATTAGCCTAACACTCAAAAACCAGTGAATCAGGACCAGAGCAAAGGTCAAAGAGGTCAGGGAATTGGGTTTTCAGAGGGTTGTCGCCCAACCAAACATCCTTCCAGAAAAGAGCTTTGTTGTCCTTCTTCACATTATACACAACTCCCCATTGGAAAAGATGTTTCACCCTATATAAGCCCTGCCAAAACTGAGAGTGCCTCTCTGCTTGGAGGTGAGGAAATTCCCTTTTGGCATATATTTGGTTTTGAGAAGTTTAAACTAGGAGTCATCAGACCCAGAGCAGATCTTCCAAATCCACTTGACTAGTAGTTACTCATTCATGACTATTGTGTTTAAAATGCCAAGACCCCATAGTCTTTAGGCCTACAAATAGCTCTCCATTTAGCCAAATGGTACTTATTCACATCCTCAGCCCCCTTCAAGAGAATCTTGATCTGATCTTGTCCATTTTCTTGTGCACCCCTTTAGGGAGCAGATAGAACCCCATGGTAAACATGGGCAAGCTGGTAAGGTAGGAATTTGTCAATGTCAGCTTGTCTCCGTAAGTCAGGTTTTTATCTTTCCATGGGTCTAACCTTTTGATCATTTTTGTTAGAACAGTATATGAGGCAACAATACCTAATTGGTGATCAGAAATAGGGATACCTAAGTAATTCAGAGGGAGCTGGCCTGGCTTGCAATTAAGCATATTGGCAACCCTTTTCTTGTCAGACTGCTCCATCCTGAAGGCAAAGACCTCACTCTTATGAAAAATTATTTTGAGACCAGACAACCACTCAAAGCAGTAAAGTAGGATCTTGAGGTTGAGGATAGAGTTGTTAGAGCCATCTACCATCAAGATGGTGTCATCGGCATACTGAACATGTGTGATCCCCCTAGAATTAGGTGGTCTACTACTCCCTTGAGCAGACCCTTAGCTGTTGCTTTGTCCGTCAGGGCAATTAGCACATCTGCAGCAATGTTAAATAGCAAAGGGGATAAGGGATCACCCTGTCTCAGGTCTTGATAAGTTCTGAAGAAAGGACCCCTTTAGCCATTAATATTTATGTAGATTTTGCCCCCTATTGACAGATTGCATAATCCATTCTATCCACATGAGAGGAAAACATTTTCATTTCATGACTCCTTCCAGGTAACTCCATTTTACCTTGTTATAAGCCTTTTCAAAGTCTATCTTCACCAATAGTCATTGGTGTTTGGATCTTCTTAATTCATGAATTACTTTGTGGAGGATTACCACACCCTCCAAAATGTTTCTTCCCTTGATCAATGCAGTTTGGCATGGATCAATCACCTCCTTCGCTACTGAGGTCAGCCTATTGTTAAGAACCTTGGTAAAACCTTTGTAATCAACATTAAGGAGACAAAGTGATATGTACTGCTTGATGGTGTTAGTCTCCTTGACCTTTGGTATCAACATAATGACTCTATAGTTTAACCTCTTCAGATCTAATATACCAGCATGGAGGTCATCAAACATATTACAAATATCCTCTCTTACACACTCTCAGAAGACTTAAAGAAAGTAACAGTGAATCCATTAGGCTCAGGAGCATAGTCTTCTTTCATCTCCTAAAGGCATATTCAATTTTTTTTAGCAGAGAAGGGTTTGTCGAGCTTGGCATTGGATCGGTTTGTTTTGTTTAGCTGGAAATGTCCATCACAGACCTTCCGATTTTATTTTCCTTATATGACTTATAAGTTACAGAAAATAGAGGTTTCGTCCTTGTCATCTTCTTTGCATCAAAACTATCTTTCATAGTGGAAGAGTTCATAGCCAATTTGTGCCCACTGGCAAGATTATAAAGCCAGTGCTGAATTAGTGTGTGACCCCTGTCACATGTTACAGGAGCTTGACACTGCTTCTACGTGATGATATGAGCTCATGCATGTTTTCAAGGTAAATGTTGCCTGCTTTCAGTAAGTTTTCAAGCGCACTGTAAGGCATCAATCGTCTGAAAGAGATTACTTTGCAGCAATTGCATCCACCAGTCAAGACGTTGGTTCCAATCTGGAAAGCTTTATGTGCATTCGCAAACTCTGATAGCACGATCACTTCTGTAGTTCCTCAACCACACGATTCACATAAACATGTTGAACAAGACAGTGGCGTGCAGTCCTTAAATTACATCAAGATGTGATTCGCTGAAGACTTTTCTGACAACAGAATGTTAAGTGTTGGTACAAATCACTGAAGTTACAGAGTCTTATTGATACCAGGGCTCTTAATTTAGCTGCAGGAATTTAGTGAACCACATGTAACTTCGGCCCTAGTGTAATTCTGTCCTCTGAACATTCGTAATGGAATATACTGTACTTGTTTTCAGCTCCTTCTCAGGGGTTCATGTTCTGTACATTGTAAAATCATTGGCTGGTACTCTTGGTGACATTAAAAACTTAGTCACTTGCATGCATCAGATCTGCTCTGCTGATTATCTTTTTCCTTGACCAAGATGTAAAATTAGACTAGAAATCATCAACCTTGCGCAGACGCTGACAAACCACACGGCCGCATCTGCAGCGCAACAACATAAAAATACAAAAAAAAGGCCACACATGCAGTTAGTTTCCTTTTCCTTCTGGTATCTTGTAACGACTACTTAGCACAACTCTGAATCTGAAGCCTTAACATATTTTTTACTAACAGTTCATGCCTGTATAGGCCAATAAATGCAGTGGATCTGAAGATCTATAAAGATGGGGGATCTGTACTTGCTAGTGTTCCAAAGAACTCATCAAGTCGTCGTCATGCCAACCATGCCATCATCACTAACATTCCGATTTGCTCAGCTTCACCAGACAAATTGCTAGATAAATGTCAGTTACCTTCCTCTGTGACTCACATCCCCATGTTATGAATTACACAACTTGTTATGAATTAAGGTCCCGTCGCTTGAATTTTCTCCTAATCGTGCGTGAGTTAGACTAGACTGTTTCATGTGAAATTCTCGTAAAATTCCTATGAAACTCCTGTGTTACAAACATGCCCTCATGAACAGCTCTCGCTCAGTGACATACTGACATGCTAATATGACTATCAGCATATGTTGGCAAAACTTGTTGGGTCACCGACACCAAGAGAGAATCCGACACACAGTTCCGGGTCACTGTCGATGTGTGCCCTACATGGGAGTGCATGAATGACATTGAGTGTGACAACATGAAGGGTAAGCGAGAATAACACGAGAACAAAATGCAATGATAGGCTGTGTCTGCATTGTTGCTCTTAGTCAAGAGAAAATCGACAAGGATCAGGCATTTTTCCATCCATATGGCTGGGTTAGGTCAATTTCCCCTTTTCTCTTCCACTGTTCTTAGTGCTCGCTGTGATTCTCATGTCTATATTTGCACTCTGCTTCATGCGTATCGATATAGTGACTTGTGAGTAAAAGTTACTCTAAAGATTTGCAAATGTATATATCTGTGCATACGCCAAGGCAGTAATCCATGAGAAATGGGATTGGGATGACGCATGCTGAAGATTCCATTTCTTGATCACTCATTTTCTCCTTCAGTTTCCTTTCACTCATTCATTTCTTCCACTTGGTGGCTGGAGAGAAAAGGCTTTCGACCCTCCCAATGGCATCACTGGATCGTAGTGTTTTGTCCTGCTATTTCCATATCCTTCCTCGTTGTGATCTGATCCCAGAGAAAGTTAGCAGTAGAGCTGAATGGCCCTTGACGTCAACTCCAACGTCCTAAACAAGTGGCATCAATAAAAATTGGACAGTGACAAGCACATCGTCGGTGACCATGTAACGTAGACATCACAACAGTTCAGAACTGTTAATAGCAGATCAGCAGGCTGGCAGGCTGCTGTAACGAATCAAATGTTTAAAGTTTTCAACTGTTATGTGCTACAAGAACATAGTAC
Source organism: Phragmites australis (assembly GCF_958298935.1). Taxonomy (NCBI): domain Eukaryota; kingdom Viridiplantae; phylum Streptophyta; class Magnoliopsida; order Poales; family Poaceae; genus Phragmites; species Phragmites australis. Next base: position 7,106,090 of record NC_084922.1, read on the forward strand.
TTGTTGTCGCTAGGCAGCTGGAGCTCTCTGCCTCCCTGATCTCCAGAACTTCAGAAAGCCTCTCGGCCAACCAACCCTTCGAGTGAGAACTGAGAACTGAACCGAGGCCATTGACACCACAACAGTTAGAACCATAAGCTGGCACAAAAAAATATGATCGGAAGGGAGAAACGTCCTTTCAGACAGTTTTGTAGAAGGGAGAAGTTGAATAGAACCCGGGTTGGGTTGCTCACCATCCGTGGCGCAAGCCATCTCACCCCAAGAGTCTGGCTCCTCTACCATGGGCTGGCACGTAGATTGCTGAAACATGAGCTTTGTTTTTTCCCCCTTGGTGATGATTGTTGAAACATACTGTTTATGGATCAGTAGATGAACTAATCAGTGCAGCTGATTACTCAGCAAAGACACTCCCGTTTCAGTCTTTCAAATTTGTTTTCTTTTACTTCCTTTTTGCAGCTGTAACATCAGACGCTGACTGCAGAAACAGGGCCGTATGCGAGCAACGGAGCTCCTTTTCAGTCCATTGCCGTCCGCAACGGAGCTCCTTTTCAGTCCATTGCCGTCCAGGTCAATCGGTGACAGCAACATAGGCTCGTAGACTGATCGCATTCGGCCATCAACGCCTGTCAATTCGTCAGATTTTTGGAGAAAACGGTTGTAGATGTTAAATTATGATGGTTGTTTTTTTTAAAATAAATTTTCAAGTTTTACGCACGTCAAAAATTTGAAAAACTCTTTTCAATCTGTTTATTAGGTTTTAGTTTATTTCAATCACAGTCATTTTCTCAGTCAACTAAAAGTTACTAGAACTCGAAAAAAAAAACATCCCCTTAGATATCTTCTGACTTTTTTTGAAAAAAATAAAAAAAAGGGTCTATCAAAGAGGACCTCAGATGTAGATGGCACTCAAATTAAGCACTCGTGTAGATTTCAAGAAGGGTAAAGCACGCATGAAAATTGCAGGAGCAGAAATGATTCGACGGGCAGCTGAACCGCTCCTGTCAGCGTTTGGAAACCAGTGGCGATTGCATGGATTGCAATGTCACGATTAATCTTCAGAAAATGAAGGTCTGAAAATAACGGCTACTGTCTCTGCACTCACGGCTAGGGACCAGAAAGAAATCTGCTTGATGGCGTGGGACTGTGGGGTAAGTTTATGCAGCTAGTGCTAAGTCGCTGCCTGTCTTCTGACTAAATAAATATGTTGTCTCTTTCATCCATTTCGGGCCGGGACCGACACAAAAGATGCGGATGCATGACATCTTCGTGAATGGTTTATCAAAATTAGATCTAATAGCTTACACAGATACAGATTCTTACAGTATGAGAATTTCAGTCCATCTGTTCGTGTTCCTGTTATATTTAGAAATTAAATTAAATTTAAAAGTACATTTTTATCCAACAATAAATACATAGGCTATTTTATTTGCGAACAAATACATAGATTAACTAGTTGCACTAACCTGAATGCTTTTCGGCAAATTATTCTGGCAATGTTTAGGTTATTTCTTCTTCTTGCTGTATTTTTTTGAGAGCGACAGTACTATGGTTGTTCTTGGACCTGCCTTGAGCTTTCAGAACATCGATCCTAGGCTCCTAGCATAGCTAGTTTTTTTTCGAATAAAAAAACGCATGAACGAATCTGTTTCAAATTTACGTAAAACGCACTGAACTTGCACCATCGCGATCGGTCATAAATTAATTTGTTTCAATTTTGACAAGTGACCAAATTAACAGAGTAAAAGTTGACGGCACTGTATCGACAAGGCCGGTCTTGACCTATCGAAGGCGCTGGGGAAACAAAAGTGGAGGCCTCAGCTAAACATGAATATAAAGTGAATGCTTAGTGCAGTTATAGGTACATAATAATGACAATTTTATTGGTGACTACTTCGAGCATTATTTAAAAACTTCAGATTTCTTGAGCTTAGTTTGGATGTACTTTTGAACACTCGGACCGCCTTATATCTATTTTTTGATGAAATATTTGCCATGTCAAAGATAGCTAAAAGATAATTAACTTCGAAATCATTCTCATCTAATAGAATTTCATCTGTCATTAATTCCATAGAAGTTTTCAGATTTACCTCTTAGGAAGCACAAGGATTAGGCGGCATCATTGTTTCAGGAAGAGAATGTCCGAACGGGATGACAATTATAGGGATAGCTCCAACACTCGAAATGAAGGAAAGCAAGTTACATAGTTTTTTTTTACTACACGACCTTAGTTAGTCGGGATAGTTAATGGTTTAATGTTGTATACTTGTGACTAGGCTTTGAGAGTTGTCGATTAGTCATATTGTCTTAATATTTAGATCCTGTTTAATAGAGTTTTAGCTCTGAGATCTATGCAATATTTAAATTTATAAGATAAAATAAAGTGATTTAAATATATATTTTCAGTGTAAAATAAAAATAAGATGTGTAAACACATATCTCAATCTATCTACAGTTCTAACTCTATAAATTTGAACTAACCTTAAAACTCTACCAAACAAACCTAATTGATAATTAACCTATATATATATATATATATATAGGAAAACTAGTATGTACTCCTGGGTGTATGTACTCCCACCTCTCATATACCACTTTTACACGTGTGTTATACTTCTTTATCACTTTAAATATACTTCATTAGTAATTATAAGATACTACAATACAAATCCCACGAATTTTTTTATGAAATTCCATGATTTTTATCATAATTTGCGTATATACTTCTTTTATGTATAAAAAAGAGTATATAGCAAAAATGAAAGGCTAACATTGAATTTTTTTCTTACAACTCATATTGGAGTATCTTAGAATTAGTATTAGAGTATACTAAAAATGATAAAAGAGTATAAAGTGTTTGTTTAGGTGGTATATTGCATGTGGAAGTACATACTCCTAACTCCTAGGAGTATAGAATAGGTGTCCTATATATATATATATATATATATATATATATATATATATATATATATATATATATATATATATATATATATAGGAAAACTAGTATGTACTCCTGGGTGTATGTACTCCCACCTCTCATATACCACTTTTACACGTGTGTTATACTTCTTTATCACTTTAAATATACTTCATTAGTAATTATAAGATACCACAATACAAATTCCATGAAAATTTTTATGAAATTCCATGATTTTTATCATAATTTGCGTATATACTTCTTTTATGTATAAAAAAGAGTATATAGCAAAAATGAAAGGCTAACATTGAATTTTTTTTCATACAACTCATATTGGAGTATCTTAGAATTAGTATTAGAGTATACTAAAAATGATAAAAAAGTATAAAGTGTTTGTTTAGATGGTATATTGCATGTGGGAGTACATACTCCTAGGAGTATAGAATAGGTGTCATATATATATATATATATATATATATATATATATATATATACCTACTTCACGTAGGTTTTGACTTGACTGGGAGCCCTAACTTTTGAGGGGCCAGGGAGGTCGCCCCTCTGCCCTCACCCAGGGCCGGCCCCGTGTATCGGTTGGCCAACAACCGTGCGTGGATTCATCTACCTCGCTCACCTATGAAGTCGCATCGCATGCGTGTAAATACACTTCATCTGAAACAACGTTTGTAATGCAGCACAATACTAGCACAGGGTTGCTTTGCGACAGAGATGACCGCTCTAGATTAAATGCAGTCCTCGATTAGTTGGGCGATTAGACCTTCTCGTCCCTAATGCGTTTGATCCAGTCCTAACTGATGCGCCCTTAACAACACGCAAGCAATAAAAATACTTGGCAAATCAAGCAATCAAATGGATCGATCTAAGAGAGAATTAATTATGTGATAATTAACTTAGCTGCCCGTTGTTACACAACGAGTTCAGTACTAGTTTAGTTGTGTTAGAGTGGACTTGTCAGCGTAATCCAAGGTTGGAGCACCAGCATGGAATTAAATAAGGGCCATATGTTTTTGTCAAGTGAACGAGAGCATTGATTAGTGTCTTGTTCAAGGGTCCTTGTGGTGTCTCCTCCACGCATGTCGGCATGTCCTTGATGGCCCTCACATGGGGCAATCTATGGCAAACAGCAAAGGAAAATGCAAGCGGTTTCTGTAGCTCCTTTCCAGGCCCACACTCACTGCTAGGCTGCTAGATCAACCTAATAGCTTAATTTCTGTTATTTATGTATGCATGCATTAAGCCATCAGTCATGGATTCTTACTCTGTACTTGCCAAAATTGTTGTGATATATATATATACACACACATACATCCAGTGAGTTAAATAGGGATTTTTATTAGTTGGTTTTTCAGTTTCAGAATGAATGTTTTTCTATTTTGAAATAGAGATCTTGTTACTGTTTTCTGTTTTTCTGTTTTATGTGTGATTTCTGATTTTGTAAAAAGGATTTTCTTATTACGGGTTGATTTGACGAGATTGAATTGGCTGACGTGTTAAATACTTATTTAAGGTGCAGATATATGTGAGTAGATATATCTGCCTGTCCTCAGATGGCACCATGTTTTAAAAAAAAATGGTTTTGGAGAAACTGAGGATATTATGAAGAGGAATTGTGAAGAGGAATCGAAGGACGAAGGATTAGAATGACACTTCTGTCAGGAAGTGCTCCAGGTTGTGAATAATGAAAAAGTAGGAGGTTACTAGGTTTCGCTAAGGACACTGTGGCCAACATGAAAATGATTCGAAATCACGTCCCAAATATATACTTATCCACTAGTATTTGTTTAATCAGCGCACCTTAAACTCTGCTGTCCTGTTCTTGGTAGCAGCACTAGTCCTCTCCTAGGAACCGGTAAACAAACGACCCTATTGTCGACTCACTAGCCAGGGAGTCAGGGAAATTCCACGACTTTGTGCGCATGCACCCTCTATTCAGCCATGCATTTACGTTGGAATTTATACCAAAAGTTAGATAAAAAATAAAATAGGTAAGAGAATTAACGGATGGATAAAATAGATAAACAGTCAAGATAAAAGATACCTACGTATCACATTGCGAAATTGCATTTCCGGACTACACAAGAATATCATTAACAAGAGGCTTGCATGCATGGTCATGGCCTCATGGACTATGCAATGCAGTTTGCATAACTCACTTTCTTTTCTTTTCTTTTCGTTTTTTTTCTAGAGAACTTCATTCAATTTCCTGCATCTCTGAACTTTAAGTTTCTGAAAAAGGGTCAATACTAGCATGAACATGACTCGCAAAGCATAGAACAAATGGTTTTTTCTCCAAACATGAGATAAAAAGAACGTATCATGTCCGAACTGTAAATTACTGACCAAGCAGGCAATAAGTTCCAGGAAGCAAAAAATAGTCCATACACACTACATAGCCATGCTATGATCATTACATTATTTTTTAAATTTACACACTGTTACAAACTTAATTCACCATAATACTTTGATAAGCTCCTCTTGAGATTTTAACATTACTCCATGAAAAGACAAGGCACACTGTTAAACATGCAGAGCAATTAAACTCCAGTTCTCCAAGCAACAACAACATGCATGCATGACGCACAAGGACCATGAGGTTACTGGAAGTATTACACCCTCTATGCTGCCGCTGTTGGCGCTGCAGCGGTGGACCCATGGCCGCCGACGGACGCCAGCGCGCTCCTCACCGTCATGGCGACGCGGCAGCTCTTGAACGCCCTGAAGCTCTCGTGCCGCACGCTGAAGCACGTCGGCGGCTCCTGCTCGTCCTCGCTGTCGTCCCCGGCTGAGAACGCGTGCACCCGGCTTCTCATCGACGAGCAGGCGGGCGACTGAAACGACGCCGACGACCACGACGAGGAGGAGGAGCAGGAGGACGAGGCGGGCGCCGAGCTCGACGACCTGGATCGCCTGTGCAGGATGATCTTGGGCAGGATGGCGCTGAAGATGCTGGGCTTGGATTGCTTCTTGCTGGTGGCGGCCGCCGCCTTGTGGGTGGTCTGCTGCTTGGTGGTGTAGTAGGACGGCGGCGGCGTGAGGGGCGGCAGGGTGGCCGTGGAGATGGCGTTCTTGGGCGTTCCCGGTTGCGACTCCCATAGGAAGGGCACGGACCCCGCCGAGGCGACGCCGTAGTACACCCGGAAGGACGGCGCGGCGAGGGAGCTCTCCCTGGAGAGCAACTTGGAGAAGACCTTGCTCCCTTGCTTCAGCTGGAGAGGCTCCTCCTTGCTGATGATTGCTGCCATGGATGTGGATGCAGAGAGAGAAAGAGAGATGCAAGCAGAGAAAAGAGAACACTGGGGTCAGGGCGTGCAGCAAGTCTGCAAGTGGCTTTTATGCACCTCCAGTCCTCCACAATCGACAGAGCACATGGATATTACTCCTATAACGGACCTTTTTTGGTTATTTTTAACAGCACATTATCGGCATGCTTTAACTGTTCACTGTTCAGATCCCAGGAAAGAAGAGCTGACCTTTGCCTTTATTTAGACCAGCGAGAATTTACTGCCGGAAATTACATACCTGTAGTACTACAAAGAGGGTGGAACTAGAATCAGCAAAGGTAGTTGTTACACTCTAAAATTTCAATTTTGGAATGTGAACATTTTCAAATAATAGAATAGCATTTTATTATTTATTTAAAAGAATTTCCTAATTTTTGGTATTTTAAAAAGAGTTTATTTTCAGTAATAAAATATTTTATTTAGGTTCAAAGCTTTCCAAAATGCCTCTTTTAAATTTTTTATTCTATTTGAGTGTATTTGCTATTTATTTGAATTTTATTTTATGCTTTTATTATTTTTAAAAATGCTTTAATTCCTAAAACCCGAAAATCCTCTTGGGTCGAATCTTAACCAAACCCTAACCCAAATCCTAGTCTAAAACTAGCCTAACTCTTCACCCCTCACCTGGGCCGAGGCCCATTTTTTCGTTCTTGGGTTGAGCCAGTTGAAGCCCAGCCTCTCTCCCGGTCCACACTCTCTCCCACCTCTCTCTGTCGTGTCGGAAACACTCGTCATCCCCTTCCTCCCGCCTCTCCCTAATCGCCACCGAGCATGATCTCCGCGCGCCCCTCACGTCGCCCACCCTCTCCTCTCTATTTAGGTCGGCTCCGCGCATAGCCTTACGGTTTCGCACCCCATCCCGCCGCCCTCAATGTCCCTCCAAACCCGAAGCGCCGCCACAACGGTCGTCTCCTCCGGTCACCACCGAGCTTCGTCGCGTCGCCTTGTCGCTGGGCCTCTAGCCAAGCCGAGGCCACCTTCGGCTTCACCGAGGCTGTGCGGTACTGAGGTATCCTCCCTCTCCCAACAACCCCGGCCGCCGAGGCGCCATCCTGCTCATCTCCGATGTCTGCGCTGCCACACTCGAGCCGCGCCGCCACACTCAATCTCCACCCATGGTGAGCCCCGTGTCGTGACCTCTTGCCTAGAGCACCGCACTGCCGCTAGGAACATGCTTGCGACCTCGCCTTAGGCCCTCATCCACCACAACAACGTCGAGATGAGCGTCTTCACCGGTGGCTGCATCTCGTGATCACCCCGCCTTGACGCCACCTCCGTTAGAGTCGAGCCCACTTGTGGTGCCCTCACATCAGCGTAGTGCCATGAAGTCACCCCAATGTCTCTCTTGTGCCCCGCATCTCCACTACTGCTGACCTCAGCTCGCTGCGATTCTCACTGAGCCAAGAAGCCCCACGGTCCCACCACGGCGCGTGACCTCTCCTGCGCTGCTCCCGAGCACCTAATCGCCGGTGAAGCCGAGAGCCCACTGCCGGCTATCGCCGTGCTCCCGTGCTCTCTGATGGTATGCGTAAGATTTACAAAAAACCCCTCCCTTTATCTTTTAATTCTATCTTTATTTCCTGTTTAGGAATTTTACATGTTAGCCCCTACTATCTATGGTTAATTCTGCTTCAGATCTCGTAATTCAAATATAGTTCATCTTTTCAAATCTTGTTCAGCGAATTTCATCTAAATTCCAAACCACTTTGTAAATTCATCTAAATTCAGCAAGTTTCTAATGAATGATCCTTGTTCAGGTTTGACGTGTAGGACCATATAGTTTCTAATATTATTTTAATAAGTTGGATGCATATCATATGACTTAGATGTGCAGAGATCACATATTATTGCACATAGGATATGAATTCAATATATGGTCTCATATGTTAATATTCTCGGACATCTTTGTACGTCCTTCTCCGATAAAACCCTAGTTTTCATCGTCTTCATGTTAAATCTAGTCAACCCAGTTCTTTCTTCATTGAAAGCCACAATTCTGTGTTCTTTCCTCTTTTGATTTGCAAATTAGGTTTCTTTTGTATTTATTTAGTTTTGCTGTTATTAGCATGTTTTTACGAGTATAGTACGACGTGTCCAGAAGATCCAATGTTCTGCAAAGTCAAGGCCTCGGGATATTTCAAGAACTAATTTATGAAGATCACTAAGCAACATCCAGGCAAGTGTCCTTGATCACATTGACCCTATTGTAGGAAAGTGTGTCTTTTACTTTTAGTTGCATACTTATCAATATGAATCCTATTGCTAGGGTTTACTAGATACTTCCATGATTATCCTTGTCTCTTGTATTGTAGTTTGGGTGTAAGGGTAGAAATTCTTAGTCTATCGAGTCGTGTGGTTTAAATGTTAATATGTTAAATATTCTATGTAATATGAACCGATTTGGATAGTCTTTTCTAGCAACATGGATCATAGGGATCTAGGAAGGTTGGTTTGGTTGGTATTGCTGTTGTGTGCGCATTGGGTGATGTGCGAGTATGTGCTTTAGATCCTAATGACCGGTTTATGGATATTGACCTAACACAACAGCGTGACCACGAGGCTTATATGGGTACGGCCTGACCAATTAATTAGATGTCCTCCTTATTCCGTATGCACCAGTTGGCTATTGAGTGACACAAGAGGGAGCCTCTACAGTGGATGAAATCCTTATTAGCAGTGAAACCTTAGTGGGTGTACAAAGATTTAGAGGCGCTTTGTAAATGCCTTATAGTGAGACCCTAGTTCTATACCTCGAAAGGGTGAAGCAACACGGGAATCACAACTTGTGAGTAAAGTGTACAACCTCTACAGAGTGTAAAACTGATATATCAGCCGCGCTCACGGTCAAGAGCAGGTATGGATTTCTTCATAATTAGTGGGGTCCTGGATGGTTGGTAACCCGATGAGTTGGTAGCCGGATATGGAATATCTGGTGAGTTTTGGTAGTCGGATAGAATCCGATGAGCTGTATGTTGTGAAGTCTTGCTGTCACACATAGTAAATAAGATTGCTAAGCCTTTTTGAGTTCTAGGATATAATGATATAGATGCAGTTAACTTGAGTCAAACTTTTTTTGTCTTAAGCTCTCATGTCATACTTTCTCACACTTATAGAGTACGATATGTACTTACATTTGCTATTTTCAATAATAAATATTGCTTAGTTGAAGAAGACTGCATGGAGATCAATGAAGCTGAAGACTACTAGGAAGATGAAGCGTCCTAGATCGCATTGCCCCCAGTCGATTGCCTGTGGTGTGCCTTGAAACTTTCATTGGAGTTTTCTATTGTTCTTTCGCTGCTATTTGAAACTCTGGTATTTATTTTAATAAAGTTATTTTTATGCGATATAGTACTATTTATCACTAATAACGTCATTACATATATGATGAAATTGATTATGGCATACTTATGGAATGCTTATGATTTTTTTTAAAAAAACTAGGTGTGACAATAGTACAATATAATAACTCTGCTGCTAGTACAGACTTACCTGAAAAAATTACTAACAGGGGTGACAACAACCATGACATTGCAATATATTCAGATTGACAATCATGGTTTGAAAAATTATTGAAAACCACTCAGTATTCATGAATATTGGCCAATTCGGTCTGCATCGTATTTTGAAATCGACCGGTTTTCGAATTCAAATTCAAAAAATTAGTTAATAAATAAATAAATCATAAAAAATCTAAAAATACTAGAGAAAATTCTAAGGCCCTGTGTCATTTTTTCTTTCAAAAATACTATCGTTTGCATCATATTTCATGGAGAGGAAGTTTGAAGAAAAAAAAAGAAATGCTAAAATAGGTCGTATGAACATGATGATTTGGCGCATCACGTTAAGAAAAGCCTTAACATGCAAACACATTTTTTTTATGTAGGACATATCTTAAGAGGATCTTTAAAATTAGTTTCACTTCATTTAGAGTTTTATTAATTTCTATATAATTTTTACAAAGTTCATAAGCATAAAGTAAACCTGTTAAGAAACAACAATGTAATTAACTTTCATGTTTACCATTATTTTTTCCTACATAAAGCATAGTATAAGTAAACTAATAAAAAGTGGTTTCACTAATTTTGGATATGTGATGGGTTAGTTATGAATTAATCTAGTTGCAAAACATTTACTCAAAAATGCATATTAAAATAAATATTTAGGAGTTCATGTATTTTAAAAAGACATATGATCATGTAGGAAGACTAAAAAAATTAGTTTCATAATTTTTGGATTAGCAAAGAATTAACTATGCATTTAACTAGATTTAGCAATTACATTTTCTCATAGAAAATATAGAACTTTTTATGAGTATAGAACTTTTTTACAAGGAAACCAACAAAAAAAATTCATTTGATTTGAAGCTCAGATGAATTTAGTTATCGATTTTACAATATTGAGCTATTTTTTTGGTTTTTCTTCAACTTGAGCGGTTTTCGATAATATTCGAGTGGTTTTCGATCACAAACGAAATGCGGGAAATACGGTTGGTTTTTTATAGAATTCAAGCGATTTTCGGTTTAAATCGAGCGGTTACCAAATCGTCGATTCGATCAGTTTTTCTTCCAATTTACAAATTTGACTGAGTAAATTTGATCAAATTCTCACTGAATTTTGAGCGGTTTTCGCAATATTCGTGAATTTCAGAAAATCGTTGGGTAGCGATTTTGGTATCTCAAACGATTTTGTTAACCCTGCTGACAATCCCATCATTTTCTCTCTCTATATTCCTAAGCTTCATTTGTAAAAGAAAAGCATGTGTACTTGTATATAAATCATTTCGGTAGCATTTAAATAGTGAAATACTTCACTTATAACCATTCATAACCAGATATTTAACTCATCGAACATCAAATCCTAGGTTATATGTACGTGATTAGAGGTGTCAATAAGTGAATCTTATGATATCCTCTGATCTTTTTAGTTTATTTGTTTGTATAAATGATCTATTAATTTGATTTATTCAAGTTTTGAGGTTTTCAATTTTCAATGGTTCTTGCTAGCTACTTCTACTCTGTCATATAGTAGCTACTGTAGTACCATGCATCATGTATCGTTATCCCCATCCGCTGCTCGCATTAACTACACATCTGCATCGTCCGAGCGTTTACGTGCAGATGAGAAAACCATAGATATATATCTTCTTTTATATATGATGAGTAATTGATAATATCTAAATTAAGTTTGGTTTGTACGAGCTTATTTATGCATGATTTTTTATGGTGACTAATCAAAGTTGGAGAGTGTCGGAGAGTGAACTCCTGTCGCAGGGATCCCGAGAGACCCCTTTTTAGAGATTCGGCCGGGGGGATGATCCTGGAAAAGCTTGTGCGGGAAATAATCGGGAACAGAAATAAATGCGATGGCTGGTGGGAGACGATCACCCTAATGCAAGGAAAAGTGGGTACGCCGGGTTTTAGACAGGTTCGGGCCGCACGGAGGCGTAACACCCTACTCCTGTATGAGCGCTATATTTATCCTTGAAGGGGATTCTTCAAGGATATATCTGGTTCTAAGGGGAGAACTGTTTACAAAGAGCTTGAAGCTCTTATGTTCTAACTTAACTTGAGCTGGTTCGAGTGTCCGTCGATCTATCTTTGGCCTGGTTCGTCGGAGATTGTTGGTCGTCTGGTGGTCGGGGGCCTTTTCTCTCTGCTTTTAGTGTTCTCCATCCTTTCCTTTTATAGGCGCGCCGACCTCAACATATCCTGAATGGGAAAGAGGGGACGCGAATGCCAAGGTGCCACGGAGAAAGGCGTAATCATTTCATTTTGGCGAAGTGACAGGGGCGGTGGAGAAATGCGGCGCGCATTCGACCACCAGCCGCTGCGGAAGCCTCGGGGCGCCCTAAAAGGGGCCCACCGGTCAGCCTCAGAGGTGCCCAGTGCGCCCACCCTGTCTTGTTCTTCTGCCAGGGCAGGGTGGCAGGCGGAGGGCTTCGATTCTGGCAACGTTATCCCGAGGCACCTGGATGAAACGGGACGGGACCCGTGCATTTAATTGACCCACGGCCCCCTGCTAGTGCATGGCAGGGTCTGACACTGGGGAGTGGGCAGCTGAGAATGTCAGGATGTCAGGATGTCAGACCGCGCGTGCCTATTAAATGCGGCATTGGGCCTTTGACTGGATGACACCCTGACGACGGGACCCTTCGGGTCGTTGAATGATCTTGCGCGAACCTTCGGGGCACCGAGTCCTCGGGGGCTGCCACGTGCAGCCCCGAGCACTCTCTCCCGAGCACTTCGGTGGGACCTTCGGGGCACCGAGTCCTCGGGGGCTGCCACGTGCAGCCCCGAGCACTCTCTCCCGAGCACTTCGGTGGGACCTTCGGGGCACCGAGTCCTCGGAGGCTGCCACGTGCAGCCCCGAGCACTCTCTCCCGAGCACTTCGGTGGGACCTTCGGGGCACCGAGTCCTCGGGGGCTGCCACGTGCAGCCCCGAGCACTATCTCCCGAGCACTTCGGTGGGACCTTCGGGGCACCGAGTCCTCGGGGGCTGCCACGTGCAGCCCCGAGCACTCTCTCCCGAGTACTTCGGTGGGACCTTCGGGGCACCGAGTCCTCGGGGGTTGCCACGTGCAGCCCCGAGCACTCTCTCCCGAGCACTTCGGTGGGACCTTCGGGGCACCGAGTCCTCGGGGGCTGCCACGTGCAGCCCCGAGCACTCTCTCCCGAGCACTTCGGTGGGACCTTGGGGGCACCGAGTCCTCGGGGGCTGCCACGTGCAGCCCCGAGCACTCTCTCCCGAGCACTTCCTTTTCGGTATTTGGGCTCTGCGGATCATCGGGGAACTAGGGTGCTTGGGAACCAGAAGCGGCGGCCCCGAGCACCTTCTCCCGGGACTTAGCTTCTACCTACCTTGCAGGGTGGTGACATGTGGTGGATGGCCGGCCTGGCCTCGGGACTTAGGGACCCCTGGTTCTAAATACACCGACAGTAGCCCCCGGGCCCGTTGGTAGCCGATGGGACGGAGACTGCGAATGGGCCCTTCGTCGCGACCGAGGCCAAGGCTGACGCGGACGCCATGTGGCAAGCTTTCGAGAGGTGGCCCTTGCGGACTTAGACCTCAAGTACGTTCCAACGGGAAAATGAGTGGACGCGTGTCCACACAACTTCCGAAGGGCATGATAACCATACGGGCGGCACGCGCGGTCGCCGCGCAGATCGAGGAAAATACGCCTGGCAACCGCTGACATCGCGCGATCGGCGTGAGATTCGCCTGACAGTTGCGTCGATCGAGGCGACGCTTCGCCGAGCGAACCGTCTGGGGCGGCAGTTTTTGAATTTTGAGCTATAAAAAGGGGGAATGGATCGGACCGTTCCCTTTTTTTACGCTCTCTCGCACTTGCGCTCCTGCCTTCTTTGTGCTCCGAAGCCCTCAGGAAACTCCCAGGCGATCGGAGCGTTCTCCCTTCTCTCTCTCTTCACCACCAAAAAACACCCTCTATCCGGACGAGATGACGAGGGTTGGAGGAGGTCACCGGGACAAGACTTCGGACAGCATCTTGCCGGAGTCTCGTCTGAGGAACGCGGAGGCGGCGGATAAGATTAGGAAGCTGTTGGTACCGGAGGGTCAGGAAGGTGCCGTGGTGGTGAGGCCGGCGACTCTGACGCCGGCGACAACCGTCCCTGGGCGGACCGTCCTCTTAACTTCTTTCGTGGCGGCAGGGCTAGTGCCGCCGTTCTCCGCCTTCTTTCTGCAAGTGCTGGAGACGTACGGCATTCAAATGGTGCACCTAAGCCCCAATTCCGTCGTGGCGTTGGCGGTCTTCGCGCATCTCTGCGAAATGTTCGTGGGGGTGATGCCGTCGGCGACGCTGCTTCGCCACTTCTTCGTCCTTCGGCCGGTGGGGAAGAAGAGGGGGCACTCCACGGCGGACGTCGCGGGGTGCTGCAACCTTCGGCTCCGGGAAGGCCTGGGGGACCATTATATTCCCCAGGTGATGCGCAGCAAGTGGGAGGAATGGCGACGGGACTGGTTCTTCGTCGACATCGACCCCCACGAGCGCCTTGAATTGCCAGAGAAGGCGGCGGAACCTCGGCGATCGACGTGGGAGGCGCCGCCACCAGAAGATGCGAGACTGAAGCCGGTGCTGGAGCGCATCTTGGAACTGCGCGAGGGCGGGCTGACCTCAGTCATGGTGGTTGTGGACTTTCTGCGTCGTCGGTTGGCACCCTTGCGAGAGCGGGCCCGACCAAGCTGGTTCTACACCGGGCCGGAGGACATCACCAGGACCCAGATTGGCGCGAGCTGGGATCTGGGGCAGGCGGAGCTGCGAGGGATGACCCGAGTGATCACCGGGACGGAGGACATGAGCCGGGCGGAGCTCCCGTGGCCGGAGATGGCGCTCTGCGCCAATCCCAACCGGGTGGCCATCATGGCGGGGCTGCCGGAGTTCGATGCCCAGGGGCCCGTGGACCGGCCACGAAGCCGGAGTCCCGAGGCCTCCGACCTCCCCGGGCTGGAGGAACTTCTTGGCGAGGAGGTCGCTGGTAGCTCGGTGCGGGCTGGTGACGGGGCCGCCGCAAGCAGCAGTCGCCGTGCCGGAGAGGAGGGCGCCACTGAAGTCGTTGGGGAGTTGGCGCCGGGAGACCGGGGAAAGCGTCCCCGGGCCTTGATCCTAGTGCCAGACTCTCCGCCGTCGCCGACGGCAGCGGCGGCATTTCCGGTGCTGGAGCCGCGCCTGGTGCGGATGGGGCCTGCGCCGGCGCCCGCGACCAGCACGGCGGAGACCGAGACCCGTGCGGCGGCACCCGAGGCCCGCACGACGGCGCCCGTGGCCCGTGCAGCGGCTCAGCCGAGCCCCCAGCGGAAGAGGCGGCGGGAGGGGTCCGGACCGACGGCGCCGGACCCGGACATCAGGCTCCCAGCGGCCAAATGGCGGTATCGGTGAGTCTTCTTTCTTGCTTTTCCATGGGTATTTCCGGCCCGAACTAAGTTTTGACGATTTTCACTTGTCTCCCGTAGGCCGGCCGCAGGCGTTGCTGCGACGGAGAGAGAACAGGCGCCGGGGCCAGAGCCGAGCCCGCCCGCTGCGCCAACGGAGGCCGGCATAGGAACGGCGGAGGCGCCAATTGACGTGGCGGCCTCAGGGAGAGAGGCGGAGGCAGCGACCACGAGAAGGGCGCCGGCGGAACCTGCCCCGGGCGCGGAGAGCCCGGGGCGGATAACGGTGGAGGCGGATGTTCTGCCGGGGCCGGTGGACAGGGCGGCCGATGCGGGAACGCGGCCGCCGTCCGAGACCTTGGCTCCGGCGGAGCCTACCCCGGGTAGGCAGAGCCCGGGGCGGATGGCGGTGCAAGGCCCTGCGGAGAGCTCGGCCCCCCTGGAGGCACTCTGCGGAGAAGCCTGGGCCCCACCGGTGCCCGGTCAGCCCGCCGATCTTTTCCTGGCCGCCATTGAAGGCGTTCAAGTAGCGGTTGGGCGGCTGGGCGCAGTGGTGAACGCCAAGGAGGGGGAGCTCGAGGCCGAGCGCGCCCGCCTGGCACTGGAGAAGGCGCAGCTGGCGGGCGCCCAGGAGGAGGCCCGTGCGGCAGCCGCGCGGGAGCAGAAGCTCCTAGAAGATATCCGCGCGGAAGCCGCGCGGGAACGAGAAACTCTGAAGACCGCGCAGGCAGAAGCCGCGCGGGAACGAGAAGACGCTGCCCGCTTGGCCGAGGCGTCGAGGCAGCAAGCTGCCGAGGCCCTTGCCAGGATGGGTCAGGCGCAGGAGAGGGAGCTGGCAGTCGCAGCCCGGGAGCAGGCTGCGGAGGAGCGGCAAGCCGAGCTGACCCGCCGGGAGGGCGCGGCCGAGAAGACGCGCGCCGACCTCCAGCGCTGGGAAGACGACCTCCGGAAGATCAGAGAAGAAATCAAGCGCTGGGAAGAGGAAGTCTCCATCCGGGAAGTAGACAACGAGCTATCGGCGTCTGAACTCGGTGCCCGGGAGGATTCGGTGGTCCAGCAGGAGGATGTGTTGGCCTGGCGGGAGAATGAGCTGAGTCGCCGAGAAGGCGAACTGAGTCGCCGAGAGGGCGAAGCTGCTGCTGCGGCGACCGCCGCGGCTACCAGGGCGGAGGAGAACGCGAAGCACGAGGCGGAACTGGCCGAGCGTGAACGCGCCTTGTCCGAGATGGTGGCCAAGACGAAGCAGGCTACCGCCTCCACCGTGGCTGGCGGTTCTTCTGGTCCGGCAGGGGACCAGGGACTCGAGGCACAGCTGCGGGCCGCCAGGGAGAAGCTCGAGACCGCCTTTGTCTCGCGGGTCAACCTCGAGCATATGCTGGAGGACATACTCCGGCGGATGCGACGGGCCGTGGAGAAGGGTGATCTTGGACGGCTTGTCGACGACAAGAAGGGCGACGGCCCCGCACGACAAGTGTTGGGGCTGCAGCAGGTCTGCGAGCGCCTCGAGACCCTGCCCTGGGCAGTTCAGGAACTTGCCGCCCGGGAGGGACGTGGCTTGGCACGTGCCGTGGCCGAGCACGTCCTGGCCTGTTACCGAAGCAGGGACCCGAACTTCCCATTGGAGCCGGCGCGAGAGGGAGTAGTCGAGGCTGAGGAGGAGGCCGCCTGGGCAGCGGTTAGGAGTACCGCCTCCGTGGTGGCGGCCGGCTTCAGGCGAGAGGTGCCGCCACCGCCAGCCCCCGGGGACGACTCGGAGGATTCAGCCGACGCCTCTGCCGCCGACTAGGCCTTCTGTGCCCTCTTTTCTTTTGTTGTAGATGTAGGAGTGAATATTAGGAGTGAACCCTTAGAAAAACGCCTTGTATATGTCTTGTGAATATAATGGCAGCTTTTCCTTGGGCTCGCAACTCCAATTTCTCTGTGTGTTTGATGTTTCTTTTGGTATTCTGCCTGGAAGTCCCGGGGAGTACTTAGTCGGGCCGTTCCCGACCTTCCCATCCCCGAGAAATGAAGTTGCTCCGATTGCTGACGTTGGCGCGGCCAGCCCTCGAGCTTTCGCGAGTCCGCACTGCCCAGGTTAAGAAACGAAGACACAGACTCCCTTGCCCGGGAGATAGATCGATCCTGCTCGGAACACGCCGTGCCTAATGAACACTTTTTCACTTTGCGACCACTCAGTTAGTAGAAGGGAGACGTGTGCGGGCGAGAATGTGACCAAGAGTCCTCGCGGTCCGGTGGTGCCCGGGCTTGAAACGGGCCGGACCGAGCGCTGACAGCCTGCCCCCGAGACCTGAGCTCCGGACTACCCGAGTAGCTCGAGCGATAGGATTACCCAGGGTACCCGAGGACTCGGTAGTGCTCGGGGTCCATAAAAGCGGACCGAACACCACGACGACCACGAAGGGCTTCGGTCAGACATTATCGCAAGCACGCTACTCTTTTCTGCAAACCGCTCTGTCGTTCTGGGAAAAAGTAGACACGCGGCAGGGTTTTTGCGTGCGAGGAGACCACCTCGCCGAACAGATTAAACCGCGAGAGCCCCCGAGAGCGGCTCGAGGACATAAATTTACTTAAAGCAGACTTATCTGAACATAACCACTCACCGGACAGCTGTCGGCCTTCTGGCTCATCGATCCAGGAGGGATGTGCTTCCGAGCTCGGGTGCCCGGGGACTTGATTCTTTCAACGGAGCGCCCGAGTGCCCAGAGGCATACGAGGCTCCTAAGGTCGGGTGATCTCGACCACCCAAGCCTAAGTGGTAGGACCATCCGAGGACCCTTGGGGCCGACCAGGGACCGGGGCATTGAAGCCCTCGCGGCCGAACTGCTCGTGATTGCCAGCCTGTGACTTAAGAGAGAATATAGAATTTTTTTTTTGTCTGGTGCGCTCTGTTAGTGCGGTACTTGCTATAGACTGCTCTCATTTTTGACCCGAGACCTCTCGAATATCCAAACCGGCGGACAAGAGCGGACAGAGGCATAACCTAGAGGTCCTATGGTTCGGTGGCGTCCGGGTATGACAGACCAGACCGAGCACCGACAGCCCGCTCCGGGGGCCCGAGCTCCGGACTACTCGAGCAGCTCGAGCGATTGGATTACCTAGAGCACCCCGAAACTTGGTAGGGCCCGGGAGCCTGTCACGACACCGAACACCACAGCCTACCATGCTGGACGTAGGCCAGCGGCGACTGCTCGCGTGCATACCGATTCGGGATTCTTTTGTCAGCGGGGAAAAAGAGAGAGAACGAACTTTTTCTCGCACAACCGAGCTCCTCGCCAGACATATTTAAACATACAGAAACCAGAAAAAGTATTTTGATATAGCGATTGATTATTGAAAAACTTAATGTGCAATATTTACAAGGTTGGGTGACATCGACTTACCCCACGGGGCGAAGCCTTCAGACTGCTCGGGCGGGGAGAAGCCCCCGGCCTTACTAACCTGAACCGCGAGCACGACCATCTACTGGTAGAAGCGTCGAAGATGCTCGATGTTCCACGGGTTCGGGAGTGGCTGTCCTTCCTCCGTCGCCAACCTGAAAGAACCTGCCCGGGAGACCGCGATCACGGTGAAGGGACCTTCCCACACAGGGGACAACTTATTCATTCCTTCACGCGACTGGATGCGTCGGAGAACTAGGTCCCCCACCTCGAGAGACCGGGCCCGGACATGGCGCAGATGATAACGCCGCAGACTCTGCTGGTACCGAGCCGCCCGGACAGCAGCACGCCGCCGGCGCTCCTCCAGGTAGTCTACGTCGTCGCGCCTTTGATGCTCCTGCTCACCCTCAGAGTATGCATGTACTCGAGGGGAGCCCAGAGTGAGCTCGGAGGGGAGGACTGCTTCGGCGCCGTAGACGAGGAAGAAAGGAGTCTCCCCGGTAGCGCGGCTTGGCGTAGTCCGATTGGCCCATAGCACGGCTGGCAGCTCGTCCACCCATCCCTTCCCGTGCTTAGCGAGCACGTTATAGGTCCGGGTTTTGAGGCCCTTTAGTATCTCCGCGTTGGCGCGCTCGACCTGCCCGTTACTCCGAGGATGAGCGACGGAAGCGAAGCAGAGCCTGATGCCGAGATCTTCGCAATAGTCCCCGAACAAGGCACTTGTGAACTGGGTGCCGTTGTCGGTGATGATTCGGTTCGGGACGCCAAAGCGGCTAGTGATGCCGCGGATAAACTGGAGCGCCGTATTTTTGGTCACCTTGATGACTGGGACCGCCTCCGGCCACTTGGTGAATTTGTCGATAGCGACATATAGGTATGCATAGCCCCCGACTGCTCGGGGGAATGGACCCAGAATGTCCAAACCCCAGACCGCGAAAGGCCATGACAGGGGAATGGTATGGAGAGCCTGAGCTGGCTGGTGAATCTGCTTTGCATGGAACTGGCATGCCCTGCAGCGCCGAACCAGCTCGGAAGCATCCTGGAGAGCTGTAGGCCAATAGAAACCTTGCCGGAAGGCTTTCCCGACCAGCGTGCGGAACGATGAATGGCCACCGCACTCGCCCTCGTGGACCTCAGCGAGAAGATCGCCGCCTTCTGCCCGAGAGATGCATTTCAGGAGGATACCTCCTGCGCTACGTCGGTAGAGATCCCCATCTACAATGGCATAGCGTTTGGACTGCCGAGCAACCCTTTCGGCAGACGCCTCATCCTCGGGTAGGAACTTTTCTTTCAAGTACCCTCGGATGTCAGACATCCACGAGGCATCTTGAGAACATTCGGCGAGCACAGCGCACTCGTCGGACGGCGGCGCCCTGACGGGGCTTCCCACTGAGGGCACCGTCGGGGTCCCCTGAATTGAGTTCGAGGTTTCCCCTTCATCCTGTTCGGCAGGCAGGACGGAAGGCCGTGCGAGTCTTTCTTCAAAGACTCCGGCAGGGACGCGCGCACGTGATGAGGCCAGGCGAGAGAGCTCGTCGGCCGGAGCATTGTCGCGGCGAGGGATATGCCGCAATTCGAGGCCGTCGAAGCGTCTCTCGAGCTTTCTGACTGCGGCCACGTACGCCGCCATTTGAGGATCCGTGCACTGGTACTCCTTGGACACCTGGTTGACGACCAGTTGGGAATCCCCTTTGATCAGGAGGCGACGAATCCCGAGCCCCACCGCAGCTCGGAGGCCGGCGATGAGACCTTCATACTCCGCCATGTTGTTGGATGCGCGGAATTGCAACTGTACGACGTACCGGAGCTCTTCACCCGTTGGGGAGGTGAGAACCACTCCGGCCCCTGCGCCTTTCAGCGAGAGGGAGCCGTCAAAGTGCATGACCCAGTACCCAGGCGCGTCGTGCCCGGGATAGGCAGAAACCTCTTCTAGGACGACGCAGGGGACGGGCGTCCATTCTGCCAAGAAGTCGGAGAGCGCCTGGCTTTTGATTGCCTGGCGACTGACGAAGTGTAAGTCGAACTCCGCCAGCTCTACTGCCCATTTGACAACGCGCCCGGTGCCTTCCCGGTTCTGGAGAATGGGTCCCAGTGGATAAGTGGTAACCACCGAGACTTTGTGCGCCTGGAAGTAGTGGCGCAGCTTCCGGGAGGCGATGAGCACGACATAGAGCAGCTTCTGAGCTTGGGGATACCTTGTCTTGGCCTCCCGGAGGACCTCGCTGACGAAGTACACCGGTCGCTGTACCCGGCGGGCCCGGATGGTGGCCCCACCCGGGGGGCTGCCACAGCCCCCAGGGTCGGCGGTATGGTCGGGGTTGGCCGGGCACTCGAGCTCGATTCCTTGGCTGGGAAGAGCAGTGTGCTCGGGCTCGACCCCTTGCTCCGGGGGAGCCACGAGGACAGGTGAGTGGTCGGGGGCCTCTGGGAGCTGGGACCCAGCACCCGGCCCTGAACACTCGTCTCGCTCCACCACCAATACTACGCTCACAACCTGAGGAGTGGCTGAAACGTAAAGCAGCAGGGGCTCACCTTGAGAAGGAGCCACCAACACGGGTGGCGAAGTAAGGTACTTCTTTAAGTCGCGGAAGGCCTGCTCGGCCTCCGGCGTTCAGTCAAAATGACCGGATTTCTTCAGAAGCTTGAAGAGGGGGAGCCCTCGCTCCCCGAGCTTGGAGATGAAGCGCCCGAGGGCGGCCATGCAGCCGGCGAGGCGCTGGACTTCCTTGAGTCGAACCGGGGGTTGCATCTGCTCGATGGCCCGGATCTTCTCTGGATTGACCTCGATCCCTCGGCCAGAGACCAAGAAACCAAGGAGCTTGCCCGCCGGCACCCCGAAGACACATTTCTCCGGGTTGAGCTTGAGGTGGGTAGAGCGGAGACTGTTGAAAGTCTCGGCAAGGTCCTCGAGCAGGGTGGCGCGGTCTCGGGTTTTGACCACGAGATCGTCGATGTAAGCCTCGACGTTGCGGCCAACCTGCGAGTTAAGAGTGATACGAATGGCGCGCTGGAAGGATGATCCAGCGTTGCGCAGGCCGAAAGGCATCGACATGTAGCAATAAGTACCCACTGGGGTAGTAAAAGCGGTTTTTTCCTCATCTCCTACGGCCATGCGAATCTGGTGATACCCAGAGTTTGCATCTAGGAAGCATAAAAGATCACATCCCGCAGTTGAATCTATAATTTGATCAATGCGAGGTAAGGGGAAGGGATCTTTAGGACAAGCCTTGTTAAGGTCGGTGTAGTCCACGCACATGCGAAGCTTGCCGTTGGCCTTCGGGACGATGACTGGGTTTGCTAGCCAGTCGGGGTGGAGGACTTCTCGGATAAATCCGGCGTCGAGGAGCTTGCGGACCTGCTCGCGGATAAACTCCTGGCGCTCTGGCGCCTGCCGCCGGACCTTCTGCTTCACCGGGCGGGCGTCCGGACGCACAGCCAAGTGATGCTCGATCACCTCCCTAGGGATCCCGGGCATGTCGGACGGTTGCCAGGCAAACACGTCCACGTTAGCCCGGAGGAAGGCGACGAGCGCGCTTTCCTATTTGCTGCCCAGGTCGCCGCCGATACGGACAACCTGGGTAGCATCTTCGCCCACCTCGACCTCCTTCGTTGGAACAGAGGTGTCGGCGGCGATGCGGGGTCTGGATGAAGAGGGTCCCGGGCCCCCTGAAGAGCCATCAACCTCGGCCTGTGCTGAGACCAGAGCCATGTATGATTGTTCGGCGCAGGAGACGGTGCCGCGGGAGTCGGCGACCACGGAGATAGAGCCTGCGGGGCCGGGCATCTTAACCGTAAGGTATGCATAATGCACGGCCATCATGAACTTGGCAAGCGCCGGACGCCCGAGGATTGCGTTGTAGGGGAGAGGGAGCTCCGCAACATCGAAGAGGACGCACTCCGTGCGGAAGTTGTCCCGGCTCCCGAATGTGACAGGCAACTCAACCTGCCCGAGGGGCAGGGAGTGCCCGGGAGTTACTCCACAGAAGGGGAGTGACGGCTTTAGGCGTCGGGAAGATACTTGCAGCTTCTCAAAAGCCTCCTTGGAAAGGAGGTTGAGGCCGGCACCACCGTCGATCAGCACTCTGCCGACCTTAACATTGCAGATAGTGGGAGACACAACCAGAGGTAATCGTCCCACGACCGCAGTACTGACGGGGTGATCTGCCATGCTGAACGTGATCGGAGCATCCGACCACCTCAGGGGTCTTGTGGCCTCCTCGCTCGGGGTTGCCGAGCACACTTCGCGCCGCATGACCTTGATGCCACGGCGCGAGCAGGGTGTGTAAGCGCCCCCGTCGATGAAGGCGACCGCATGCTCGGGCTCCTGGAAGCCGAGCTCGGCGTTGTTGGGGACGACCTCGGTATCGCCTCCTGCGCGGGACTCGTCGCGCTCTCTCTGGCGCTGTTCCACGAGTCCTTTGACCGTACGACACTCTGTGAGGTCGTGCCATCTGGTCAGGTGTATGGGACACCATTTACCTGGCTCGGGCCCCGCGGGAGCGGGGGCCCTTGCTGGAATAGGAGCTCGGCCAGGGGCCGGGGCTCTTGCTGGAGCTGGCGCCCTGGCCGGTGCCGGGGCCCTCGCGGGCACAAAGGCCCGAGGAGGAGCCCGAGCAGGGGCCTTGACGGGGCGCCGATCGACACCCGGCTGACGCTCTTGCCGGTGATCGGGCTCTTGCGGTACCCTGCGAGCGGGGACTTGGGCTGGCTCGACGGGAGCTGCCTCGCGCTTCCTTCTCTTTTTCTTTTCCCGCTTATCAGAGCGGGAAGAACTTGGCTGGTCGGAAGCGGGGCGAGGAGCATGCCACGCCCTGGCCTCCGCAGCCTTGGCGCACTTATCGGCCAGTGCGAAAAGTTCCGCAGGGGTCTCAATCTCGTGCGTACCTAGCTTCTCGAGCATCCGCTCATCACGGACGCCCTGCCGGAAAGCAACAATAACAGCATGGGGGGCCACTCACGGAATAGTGTTGCGAACCTGGCTGAAACGCTGTATAAATCGCCGTAGCGTCTCCCCTTCCTGCTGTTGGACGGCGTGGAGGTCGCACTCCAAACCGGGACGCGCGAACGTGCCCTGAAAGTTGGCCACGAATTGGTGGCACAGGTCATCCCAGGAGCTGATGGATCCTGGGGGTAAGTTCATAAGCCAAGAGCGGGCGGAACCCCTCAAGGCAACATGAAAATAGTTTACCATCACCTTTTCGCTGCCTCCGGCCGCTTGGACGGCCGTCGTGTAGATCTGGAGGAACTCGACGGGGTCGATGGACCCGTCGTACTTCTCCGGCAGCTCGGGGCGGAACTTGGAAGGCCACCTCACCCGGCGGAGCTCGGTGGTGAAGGCACGGCAACCGGTGCCGTACCCCGCAGCACGAGCGGGGGTTCTTGGTGGCGAGAAGCGGCGAGCCGGGGATCCCCGGTGGTCATGGGCCGGGAGAGAGGAAGCCTGGTCCTCTGCCCCAACCCCCTGCCGGGTCTCCCGCTGACGTTCGAGAGTGACTCGGGCATCTTCGTGGCCCCTCCGCTCGTCAAGGTGCAAACGAAGGTCCCAGGCTCCGGACATGGCCAGGGGGACGGCACTCCGCCTGGAGACCCCTCGGCCCGTGCGGGTGTTGCCCGCTGAGGAGCCGGCTCTGGCGGCACCGTGCTGAGAAGTGGCGCGAGGACTCCCGGCCTGCACCTGGCGACGAGCAGTGCCGACCAAAGCGACGACATCTTGCATCCACCGGCCTTCCGGAGTGTTTGGCGTGGCCTGAATGGGCGGGTGTCTGAGGAGAGCTTGTGCTGCAAGCAACGCGCTCCCTGGGCTGGCCTCACTGAAAGCGAGCCTGTGCCGAGGCGGCACCCGACGTGGTCCAGAGGCAGACCTGGCGGCCGGGGTCCCGACCACCTGCTGGGGGTCGGAAAGTACGTCGGCAGTGGCGGCGGCGCTGATGGGCCCAGCGCCTTGATCCCCTTGGGCGGGAAAAGCCGCACGCGTGGATGGCGGCTGCCGCGGGTACGCAGCAGCGACGGGGCTTTCTTCGTGGGGCAGCGTTCCGTTACTGGAAGTGGAGCCGGAACGCTGGAGACGGTGTCCACCTGCCATCTTTTCCTGTGGAGAAAAAAGTGAAACAAACAATCCAGGGATATTCCCCCCTACCTGGCGCGCCAACTGTCGGAGAGTGAACTCCTGTCGCAGGGATCCCGAGAGACCCCTTTTTAGAGATTCGGCCGGGGGGATGATCCTGGAAAAGCTTGTGCGGGAAATAATCGGGAACGGAAATAAATGCGATGGCTGGTGGGAGACGATCACCCTAATGCAAGGAAAAGTGGGTACGCCGGGTTTTAGACAGGTTCGGGCCGCACGGAGGCGTAACACCCTACTCCTGTATGAGCGCTATATTTATCCTTGAAGGGGATTCTTCAAGGATATATCTGGTTCTAAGGGGAGAACTGTTTACAAAGAGCTTGAAGCTCTTATGTTCTAACTTAACTTGAGCTGGTTCGAGTGTCCGTCGATCTATCTTTGGCCTGGTTCGTCGGAGATTGTTGGTCGTCTGGTGGTCGGGGGCCTTTTCTCTCTGCTTTTAGTGTTCTCCATCCTTTCCTTTTATAGGCGCGCCGACCTCAACATATCCTGAATGGGAAAGAGGGGACGCGAATGCCAAGGTGCCACGGAGAAAGGCGTAATCATTTCATTTTGGCGAAGTGACAGGGGCGGTGGAGAAATGCGGCGCGCATTCGACCACCAGCCGCTGCGGAAGCCTCGGGGCGCCCTAAAAGGGGCCCACCGGTCAGCCTCAGAGGTGCCCAGTGCGCCCACCCTGTCTTGTTCTTCTGCCAGGGCAGGGTGGCAGGCGGAGGGCTTCGATTCTGGCAACGTTATCCCGAGGCACCTGGATGAAACGGGACGGGACCCGTGCATTTAATTGACCCACGGCCCCCTGCTAGTGCATGGCAGGGTCTGACACTGGGGAGTGGGCAGCTGAGAATGTCAGGATGTCAGGATGTCAGACCGCGCGTGCCTATTAAATGCGGCATTGGGCCTTTGACTGGATGACACCCTGACGACGGGACCCTTCGGGTCGTTGAATGATCTTGCGCGAACCTTCGGGGCACCGAGTCCTCGGGGGCTGCCACGTGCAGCCCCGAGCACTCTCTCCCGAGCACTTCGGTGGGACCTTCGGGGCACCGAGTCCTCGGGGGCTGCCACGTGCAGCCCCGAGCACTCTCTCCTGAGCACTTCGGTGGGACCTTCGGGGCACCGAGTCCTCGGAGGCTGCCACGTGCAGCCCCGAGCACTCTCTCCCGAGTACTTCGGTGGGACCTTCGGGGCACCGAGTCCTCGGGGGCTGCCACGTGCAGCCCCGAGCACTATCTCCCGAGCACTTCGGTGGGACCTTCGGGGCACCGAGTCCTCGGGGGCTGCCACGTGCAGCCCCGAGCACTCTCTCCCGAGTACTTCGGTGGGACCTTCGGGGCACCGAGTCCTCGGGGGCTGCCACGTGCAGCCCCGAGCACTCTCTCCCGAGCACTTCGGTGGGACCTTCGGGGCACCGAGTCCTCGGGGGCTGCCACGTGCAGCCCCGAGCACTCTCTCCCGAGCACTTCGGTGGGACCTTCGGGGCACCGAGTCCTCGGGGGCTGCCACGTGCAGCCCCGAGCACTCTCTCCCGAGCACTTCCTTTTCGGTATTTGGGCTCTACGGATCATCGGGGAACTAGGGTGCTCGGGAACCAGAAGCGGCGGCCCCGAGCACCTTCTCCCGGGACTTAGCTTCTACCTACCTTGCAGGGTGGTGACATGTGGTGGATGGCCGGCCTGGCCTCGGGACTTAGGGACCCCTGGTTCTAAATACACCGACAGAGAGAAAGATGGAATTGACGATTTTGTCTATAAGTCAGGAAAAATTGTATTTATTGGATGATCCGATGTTTAGTAAAGTGAACACATTGTATGGTCTGGTGTTTAGAAGAAAATCACACAGGGGGATTTTAACTTAGAAGAGAAAAATGATGACCTTACCGGATGGTCCGGTGTTAAGGAGGTGTTAACACCGGACCATTTTCTAGGAGATGTGGTTCTTGGTGCTAGAATAAAGTTGAACACTAGATGGTTCGGTGATGAGTAGATGAGAGCACCAGACTATTTTTCAGGAGGAGCAATTATTCAGGGGAAAGACATATGATCATGTAATAAGACTAAAAAAATTGGTTTCATGATTTTTGGATTAGCAAAGAATTAACTATGTATTTAACTAGTCATAAATACATTTTCTCACAGAAAATATACAACTTTTTTATAAGCATATATACTTTTATCATGTAGATCATGTTACAAGGAAACCAACAAAATTTGTTTCACTTGATTTGAAGCTCAATGAATTAGTAATCGATTTTACAAAATTGAGCTATTCTTTTGGTTTTTTTTGAACTTCAGCGGTTTTCGATCGAATCTGAGCGGTTTTAGATCACAAACAAAATACGGGAAATACGGTCGGTTTTTTATGGAATTCGAGCGGTTTTTGGTTCAAATCGAGTGGTTACCAAATTGTCGATTTTGTCAGTTTTTTTCCTCCGATTTACAAATTTGACCGAGTGAATTTGAGCTAATTCTCACCAAATTTATAGCGGTTTTCGTGATAATTGCGAATTTCTGAAAATCGCTGGGAAGCAATTTCCGAATCTCAAACAATTTTGTTAACCCTGAAGCAGGATGCTTGGTGTGAACGATCAATAAGGTCAGATGGAGTCAAGGGTGATCCTAACTCTACTAGTGGAGGGCGAGCAAGGCATGAGATGGTGGATGAAGACGGCGTGTTGATAAAGTCAAGCGAAAGAGATATC
Organism: Phragmites australis; assembly: GCF_958298935.1. Classification (NCBI taxonomy): domain Eukaryota; kingdom Viridiplantae; phylum Streptophyta; class Magnoliopsida; order Poales; family Poaceae; genus Phragmites; species Phragmites australis. The sequence continues at coordinate 7,133,401 of NC_084922.1, forward strand.
AGTGCAAGTGACAAGGCGACCTGAGGGATTGGGAGTGGGAGAGATTTACCCGCGGTTGAGATCGTAAGATGGAGTACACACGTCGACATCGAGTGGCTTACATAAGGTGTAAGCAAGTGGCGGTGAGTCACACTATGAGAAGCGTACGAGGTGATTTCACAGTTTAGCCTCAAAACCGTGGAAAAGTGTGAAGTGCATGTGGCATCATCGTGAAACTTGCATCAAGATGAAGCTAAGTCATGAAGGCGCCACGATCGTTAGATGAGCGAGGAAAAAGATAGACGAAAATACCTTCGGTGATAGGTAGGAGTGTATTGGAAGAGAGTAGCATTTTGGGAACAATCTAGGGCAGAGGATCCTGCAGCCTCTACTTCTACTTCAGTAGCTTTCGAGTATACACTAGCATGGTTTGAGGGGGATATATACTCACAGCATGAGACCTCTCAACACATTCAACGGAGATACCCTCCACAGATGATGATCAGTGATCTTGATGAACGGGTAACAAGACCTAAATCTGCCCAACATGCTCATTTTACAGATTCTGTATTTGTTGCTTTTTTTAGCCCTACGATGTTGGATATACTTTCTGATTCAAATTGGGTCAATACTATGCATGAAGAGTTTGAAAACTTTGAGAGAAATCAAATTTAGTTTCTTGTAGACTCACCTCCTAATATTCATAGCATAGGCACAAAATAGGATTTCAAAAACAAGCAAGAGGATGATGAGTCTGTAGTAAGAAACAAAGCTAGACTTGTGGACCATGATTTCACTCAAATAGAGAGGATAGACTTTGGAGAGACTTTTGCACTAGTAGCTAGACTAGAAGTCATTAGAATCCTAATTGTATTGTCGGCATCCAATGGTTTTAAGTTTTATCAAATGGATGTCAAAAGTACTTTCCTAAGTGGGTTTATAGAGGAAGATGTCTATGTTAAGTAACCTTCTAGTTTTGTGCACCCCAAATACCCACATAGTATACAAGCTTCAGAAGGCTTTGAATGGGCTTAAGTAGATGCCTAGGGTTTGGTATAATAGGTTTAAGTCTTTCTTGCTAGAGCATTGGTATGTAATGGAGTCCGTAGATAAAACCTTGTTCACCTTCAAGTATGGTATTGATTTCCTACTTATTCAGATTTATGTGGATGGTATCATTTTTTTTGGCTCCTCTCATGCTTTTGTGGCCAAATTTGCAGAAACTATGAGCAGAAAATTCAAGATGTCGATGATGGATGAGCTCAACTTTTTACTTGGGCTTCAAATCAAGCAATGCAAGCAAGGTATATTCGTCCACCAGATAAAGTACACCAAGGATCTGCTGAAGAAGTTTGACATGGGTGATGTGAAGCCCTTGGCGACATCGATGGCTATCTCGACCGTACTTGATCCAGACAAAGATGGTGAGGCGGTAGACCAACGGGGGTATAAGAGCATGATTGGTTCCCTCCTATACCTGACAGCACAATACCTGACATCCACTTCATTATTTGCTTATGTGTCTGCTTCCAAGCATCACCAAGATATCTCACCGCCAAGTGGTGAAGCGCATCTTGAGGTTTCTCAAACATACCCTTGAGTATGGTCTTTGATTTTCTGCATCCTCTTCGCTTTTTCGTCGAGGTTTTTCGGATGTCGACTTTACTGGTTATAGGATTGATAGAAATAGTACATCGGGTATTTGTTATTTCTTGGGTACTTATTTTGTTTGTTGGTCTTCTCGCAAGCAGTCTAGTGTTCACAGTCAATTGCTAAAGCTGAATATGTTGTTGCCGATATCTGTTATTCTCATATTTTTTGAATGATTGCTACTTTGAGAGATTTTGGGTTAGACTTCAAGAGTCTGCCACTTTTGTGTGACAACACCAGCGCTATAAGCTTAGCTAATAATTCAGTCTAGCACTCCAGCACAAAATACATAGATGTGAGATTTTACTTCTTGTGAGACTATAATAAGAAGGGAGTCATTGACTTGCGATACATAGATATCCAACACTAGCTTGTTGATATCTTTATCAAGCCTCTAAATGCATCTAGGTTTGCTTTTCTGAGAGGAAAGCTTGGGGTGTGTCGCCATATAGCATTGTGTGAGGGAGAGTTACCGTTGTACATACTCTATCTTATTTTTATTGCATTTTCATTGCATAGCATTTTATAAGATAATCACAGTATTTGAGCTTTGACTGGTATGTCTTTAGCATTTTTAGTTGTTAGTATTGAATTCGGACTGAGTTGAGTAGTTGTGCGGAGTAATATTTTAAATTTAGGCTCCTCTTGATGCTTTGACATAAAACATTTCAAGCAAACTAGCTTTCCTAAAGATGACATTTAACAATTTTATGAATCATGTAGACTATAAAATGCTACATTCTCGATCACCATGTTCATAATTGCTTTGGCTTAGTCAATACTTGTGTTAAAGCTAGTTTGATGAATATATTGCTCTAACCTTCTTGGTTCAAGACTATGAATTGGGGAACATTGCACTAAGCTTCACCAAAGTATTTTCTAGGAGATGATGCAAAATAGTGGTCTGGTGTGATTGCATAACACCAGATGGTCTGGTGATGGTGTTTGTGTACACTAGAGGCTTCGCCGGAGCTTTTTCAATGAGTTTGTCTCTCTGCTAGGTGGATAAAGGACTTCCATACATCGAATGGTTCGGTGCTCAGAAGAAGTATACACCGGATCATTCGGTGTTCACGATTTTTTGAAGATGAGCATTTATGCATGAATTTTTTATTTATGACTAATTTGAGATGGACTTGGAGAATGTGTGTGTATGTCTTGTCATGTGTAGGTGATGGATGAAACTTGACGATCTATGGCGGGATGATCGGGGCTAAGCATGGTGCTTGGTGCCAGACGATCAACGAGGTCAGATGAAGTCAAGGGTAATTTTAGCTGTACACATGGAGGGCGAGCAAGGCATGGGATGGTGGATGAATATGATATGTTGACAAAGTCAAGAGAAAGAGATGCCAGTGCAAGTGACAAGACCACCTGATGGAGCAGGAGCGGGAGAGACTTGCCAACGATCGAGATCGAAAGACGAAGTACATGCGTTGACATCGGGGGGCTTGCTTAATATGTAAGCAAGTGGCGGCAAGTCACGCTTTGAGAAAGTGGCAAGACGGAGTACACCCTCAAAATTGTGGGAAAGTGTGAAGTGCATGTGGTATCATCATGAAGCTTGCATCGAGACGAAGCTAAGTCATGAAGGCGCCATGGCCGTTCGATGAACGAGGAAAAAGATAGACAAAAATACTCTCGGTAGTAGGTAGGAGTGTATTGGAAGAGAGTAGCATTTTGGAAACAATCTAGAAAACTTAGGTGTCAAAGAAGCTAGACTATAAATAGAGAAGAGGGATGGTTGAGCTCTCTTGAGCCAGCCATTAGAGAGTTGTGTGCTAGGATTTTAAAAGGAAGAGAGGAGTTCTTAGTCTATGTATTATGTGAGAGTTTTTTATATGCAAAAATACTTTGTAATCCACCAAAAATAGGGTGTTCCTCTGCAAGCAATGAAGTTTACGTTTGCTCTTATGCTTGTGTCTTTTTCTAGTTTTCCTCTCTTGTTTCTATTGCTTGCTTGCAAGTTTTTCGAGTTTTGTTGCAATTTTTGTTTTTGTTGAACAGCTGAATTTTTCCATCATGTTGGAGCAGTTCTTCTTATGGCTAAAGAGATAAGGATCATCTTGAGTTGGTCTTAAACCATCCCTTGCCTCTAGATCATCAATTTGAAGACTCTCTTCACCCGGTGCCTATTTCTTCGAAGCGAAGTGAATCAAGTTGCAAGCTTTTTGTGGCTATGACTCTTGGAATTGATTTCTATGGAACCTAGAGTTCAAAATCACTCATGAGAGTCATGCTTTCTTTAGATATTTTTGTTGTATTTTATTTCTCTCTGTTTTGTTGCTTCCACATGTTGATTTGAGTGCATTGGGTGAAAAGATTAGGATATATTATCTAAGAATTTAGTAAGACTCCTATTCACCCCCTCTAATCGCCTTTCTTAGTCCTACACCATCCATGCATCCCCCATCCCCACCATCAATCCCTATTTTTTTTGGCCCACAAATGCTTGATTTCGACACTTAGTAAATCCGTTGGATGGATATGTAAAGCTAGCTTATAGCCCATAATATGCAGAGAAAGTTCCTTATATGCCACTGAAACTTATACTTTTCCTTCATGTGCCATCCAAAAAAAAATCCAATTCCCTTCTATGCCACTACTTCAAAAAAATTATCCCCTTCATGCCACTTCCGTTACATCAGTTAGAATGTGTTACCGTTAGAGACTTCAATCTTGTCAAGTTTTCATTGTAATGACTATTTTCCCTCCATTGATTGATCAGCTGACCTGCACCCCTGGTCTAGTTTGATCCCCAAATTGATCGTATCCCCAATTTCAATTAGAGAGAGGGGCAACATCGGACCGGTGGCACTGGTACATGAGCACGGCACGAGCTCATACGACACCTGAGAGCAAAGCATGATTAGGCGGCGCAGGTGAGAGTGGAACATGAAGGGAGGTCGGCCAGCGCAGGCGACATTTGGGAGGTTGGCTAGCATGGGCGACATTTGGGAGGTTGGCTAGCGTGGGCGACATCTGGGAGGCCGGTCGATTGCGTTGACCATAGAAGTCATGATGAAGGTCCTCGTAGGCAAGGTAAACAAGCAACTCGTCTCCCTCATCAGCTTAGCTAGCATCATCTTCATCAGCCTCTGCAGCAAGCACGTGCATCTTCTCTGTCGATGGGGGTGTATTGCAGTAAATCCTCCGCCAATTAGGTTGCAAGGTCGCCGAAGCGGATTGAGCTCGATGCCGATTCATCCTCACTGGGATCCACCCACCCAAAAGCCACTTTCCTGTGCCCCCCCTGGGCTAGCTCCTAAGGACCAAAGTTGTAGCTGTAGTGCTCGCCTAAGCCCATCTCCCGTTAGCCGTGCAGTGAGTTTGCGAAATCGGAGGAGGTGAGGACCTACGCATTTCTCACTATCGCCTCTCTCACAAGAAGAGACTTGGGGCATCTGGATTTTGGATGAAGAAGAAATGATTCGGGAGGTAGAAGAAAGGAGCAATGGCATAAATGTATTTTTCACATCTAAGTTAATGGTCATCAAGCAGAAATGGCATAGAAGGGCAAGAAAAACTAAATTAATGATATGTAGGGGAAGTGTATTTTTTGAATGGCACATGAGGGAAAGCTATAAGTTTTAGTGGAATAGATGGAATTTTCTTTATACCACTAGCTTCTTCTGTATGTCTGATTTTATCTCGCTCTTACTCCCTCTATCACAAATATATGTCAACGTCTCCAACGCAACATTGTAACTATGATCGAATTCTTTATAATATGCTAGTGAAAATACACGACGGCAGTTAATACGTCATGGAAATTAAGGAACCTTCGTTCCATCTTTCTTTGGCATTGATGATAGAAGCACACTTTTGTTTGGGTAGAGAACTAGAAATTATAAAGTACATTGTGGTCATCTCAAGCTATATCTATACATAGAGGTGAAAATTTATGAATAAAGATATCCATCGCTCATCTTTAGTTCAACTAATAACATTATTTTTCTCAAATTAAATATTTTTTAGAAAATTAACGTAATTGATCAAACTAAAGAGCATCGATAGGTATCCTTATGTTTACTCATTTGCACCCCTAACTATATATGCATGCGTGACAATCGGCAGAGGTCGTTCCTGCAAGTTTGCTTTCCTCTTTAACTCAAGAAGAACCATATTCATACTGTGGCGAGACCAAAGAAAAGAGGAGCCTGCACTTCGTTCTCATGATCATCGTCTGGCTGCATGCACACATTAATTCGCACGTCATGTATACCACATAACTACTGATCGAGATACTCTCTCTAATCATGCATCCGATCGTAAACCCCACAAGTGGAGACAGGAGAGGCCAATGCTAAAAAAAACCCAATTTAATTGCGCTGGTCAAGAGCCTAACCGCCTGGTCAGTCGTTAATGAAGTAGGGTTTCGACAGTACAGTGGTAGTGCTACATGGTACGTTGGATTTGAATGTGAACTGTTAACCCCAGATGCGCCAGGTCTTGGCAAACAAATCAATCCCAGCTTTTGGGCAGCTAGCTGGACCTCTCACCAAACGTCCTGCGGGCTTTCAATGTCAGGTAGGGTCAAGATTTTTTTTTTTACATTTCTCAACTAAGTACAAATATACTATATATTTATGTACACACCTTAATCCTACATATACACACTATAACTCACACCTCACACACACAGCTAGATCTATAACTACACTTAGTTAAAAGGTCGTATCTCTAAAGAGATTAACATAATTATCTAAAGCTCCGTCGACGACGAACACATATTGTGGCACCATGCACCAGAGGAAGTGAAATTTTATTTAGGGGCCAGGCAGGGTCGAGGCTTGAGACGGGGAGAGTAAAGTTTTTACTCAGAGCACTGCTACCGCTCCAGTAGATAAATTAGATCTAAGCATTGCAGTTTTCAGAGACGTTCAATCAGTGGTCACCTGGCCTAGCTCGGACTTGTAGTACTTACCAAAAAATGACTGTCAGTAGTACCACAGCATGCAGGCTGTTTCTTCGAAATTAGAAGATTAATACTACCTGTCAGTTCATCAGCCTGTTTGCAGGGCGATTACTGTATCCAGGCCGGGAAAAAACTGGGAAAAAGTTATAAGCATCGGTGCGCGCATCCATGCAAGTCAATCGTGAGTCGTAGATGCAGGCCTTTTGTGTTCGTCATCCTCGATGCATGGAGATGGCCGCCAGTTCGAAATCAAGGTCATCCATACATTAAACCCAATCGCAAAATCCAAGAAAGAACTGTTCTTTTTTCGAGAACGTGAAAAACTGTTTTTTTGACATATACTACTATACTCCAGTAATCTACTTACGATGGACCAGAAACGGTGCATTGATTAACTTGAGAGATTCGTGCAAGTTCAACTGACGACGATGCACTGAAACATAGGTATATATGCGCAATGGTGTACTGCTCTCCTGATCCTCTCCTGCTGTGTAACTGTCATCTGCCCCGTGCAGTTGGAGTCTTGAAGGATACATGGATATGGCCATGATGGCCGGTGTTGGCGTGTTGCCATCCTCCTGCTGCGGCTGGCATCGCCACTGAATCTAGCTACAGTGATCGCCTCGGGAAAGGAAGAGGATGGCCGGCCCGGCGCCCGTTGGAGGGCGGTTGCCTACCTACGGCCGGATTGAATGCAGTAGCTGCGGCCGGCCGGCCGTAACAAGCGTCCCATCCGGCCGGTTCTAGTCTACACGCTAGCTCTGCCGTGCCACCACCTTGGCCGGAGTCGTATGCTGCAAATCTGGTACTTAAGCTGGAGTGCATGAATTAGTGCATCGTAAGGAGTTATCTTCAGCCGATATGTTTTTTTTAGCATATTTTTTAAAAGAATTTATTTCTAATTTTTTATACTTTATAATAGTTAGAGCTATATTTTATTTTTTATCTTTAAAAAGCTAGCTCCTGGATTCTCCTCCACTTGAGGAAGATTTTCCTCCATATCAACTTTATCTTCACCCCGATTACTTCTTTTCTCTCAGCATAGAATAAGAGCTAGCTGCTATCTATAACCACTAGAGTTACGTCCCGTTCCAATGTGTTTTCCATATTTTTCTTAACCATTTTCAGATTTTCGAGACTTACGTGAAAACATGACTAAAATAGTTTTGTTGTTTTTCCGACCGTATTGTTTGTATCCTATTTTTAATCTAGAATTTCTTATTTTTTCTAATTAAGACTAAACTTTATAAATCACAATGTAGCCCACAGGTTAGGCGGATAGCCCAAACATCACTCAATCCCAAACTTCACCCAGACCCGAGTAGTCCAGTCTCAGTCAGTTGTCGACCTATCAATGCCGTTCAAACTCCTGCACCTGCGCCACCTCCAACCCTAATCTATATGTGATTATATATTATGTCGAGTACTCGAGGTATAATATGATGACTGTATTTAGTTAAGACTTATGTCATTACATGGTATAAAATTTTTTAGTGTGAATTAATTATGTGTCACGTTGATGTTTAAAATTATGGTTCTATAAGTCAGTGTTCCCGACCGATACCAGCGTATTTCTATTTTGATTAGTTCGTTTTCGATATCCTGACATTTCTAAGTTCATACATATTTCTAGTTTTCCTATTTTCAAAAAAAAAATGAAAATAAAAATAGGTATGGAGTTTTCTAACCGTTATACATTTTCATCCCTACCTCTACGTTGCCGAATGGCACCAGCACTGTGCACTGCACAGGGGCAGTCGGCAGGTCGACATGCGAGTGTTACGTTGGTGAGGAGCAGTAGCTACAGATTACAATGGCTCCGCAGCAGAGGTGGCCTGCCAAATTGGATGGGCCTTGAGGCCCAAGTTACCTGCTGGTACTGAACTTGCCAATGACATCTGTGAGTCATCTGCTTTTCTCTATCCCAGCCCATAATCGAGTTGTCAGGGGTCTATAACTTAAGAAATAGATGTTTCTCGGACTGCTTAGATATAAGAGTCGATATGTCCGAGTGGTTAAGGAGACAGACTTGAAATCTGTTGGGCTTCGCCCGCGCAGGTTCGAACCCTGCTGTCGACGATGATTTTTTTAAATTTATTTCTACCCGTTTCTAATTTATTTCTCCCACAGTACTTTTTATATTTCCATGTGATATCATACTCATTTATGCCTTTTTTTTTCCAAAAAGTTTCACAGCTTCTTTAAGTTTTCGAGGAGAAATGCTGAAGGGCCTTCCTAACTTATCACTCTAAACTTGTTTGTTCACAACATGTCAACATTGTCATTTTTTTCTTTTCATTGAGTTGGTGGCCTGTTGGTACTGAACCTGCCAATGGCAATCTCTCTATTCCCTAGCAGCGGAATATTCCTCGTTGGCACGTCTAGACCGTGGAACAAAAACATTAAAATCGTCATCTTCAGATGTTGATGGGGTTGTAAAAAATCTTAAATTGACATGCACCTGAATTATTAGTAAATAGCTTGCAAACTGCAACAGCCCCAACAGACAAGTACTGATCGTCAGCCAAAGAAAATTTATTATTAATGATGGTCAACCCTGTTTCGTCTAGCAACATATCTCTGTGGTTTTATATGAAAATCTTCACGTTCCATCTCCTCATGATTTCACAAAGGTACGAAAAAAATGTTTTTCATCTTAATGGAAATCCATGTCGCGAAAATAAGAAATCCATTAAATTAAAAGCAAATTTATTCCTCCTTCTGTTGCAGTTATGTCTTTTTTTACTTTACCCAGCTGACCTTACCTTCGAAGAAAATATACTTCTTTCCTAGCTTCTCCAAGTCCGAACAGAAGCAAACCTTCCACCCACTTTTCTAATCTCACATGCATATCTAATTTGATGACAAAAATTGACATTTAGTAAAGTGTCAGATCTGAATTTTTCAGCCCATCGGATGTTTTCGATGATGTTTGATAAAACTGGACCTTTCGATCGTATCGGAACATCCAATTAAATATTTTTGGCCAAACAGAGAAATCGGTGTTTGAAAAAACCAGACATTCCGATGTGCATCGGAACATCCGATCTGAGTCGGATCTAGATTTTTAGAAAGAGATAGAGTTGGATTTGAAGATGTGCTTTGGTAGATTCTGACTCAAACAGCGTAAGACTATCACTCCCTATAAATATGAAAGGCCATGACTGATTGAGAACATTCAACATCCAATCAAACAAATACAATTTACTTTACCTTTTTTTTTTACCCTTTTTATCATGTTCTTTTTCCCAACCTCCGTATTACTTCTCATTCTTGATCTCGACGACCAAAGACAAACCACGGGCCATCTACGCTCTAACGGGTCCCAACCGAGCGTAGGTAATGACAAAGGTCCAACGGTGCGATGCCAGGGCTAGGGTTTCCTAGGTGTTGTCCGTTGGATATTTAGATTGGAACATTCGACGCTGATCAGAACATCCGATCGGAGGATCAGAACATCCGATCCAGTATTTTGCAAACGAAGTGCTCAGTGTTTGGCGTGGTATCTTTTCGCATCAACATACTTTTTGGTAACTTCGCTGGGGAGAAGCTTTTCGGCCATCTTCTAGCCGAATCCGAAAACCCTAGCCATGACGAACGGATCTGAAGTCGACCCCGACAACGTCATTGTGTCTACCATCGAGGAGCTAGATGAGGAGGCACAACGAGAATACGATAAATACAATATGGAGTTCAACAGAGCATTCGCTTCACGGTACCAAAAGATGAGCCAGGACGTCATCTGAAAAGGAGGAGATTTCACACCTATCTACACCAAGCCTGAGGTAACTTTCACTATAAGTGACACACCTCTTAATTAAGAGAAAGTTGCTTTGATGATTGATCAGCAAGTAGGTGCTTCTGTGTATAATGCATTGGATAGGTTGTTACCTAGTTGTCTTAAGGTTATGGGTTTTGAAGTGCAAAGTGAAAAAGATCTAAAATGACCTATTTTTCCTCATGATAATGGTAGCAGTAATAGCAGTAAACAGCATGACTCTTTGCTTGCTAATGCATCGACAGCAGGTACACCATCTAAAGTTGCACCACAGGGTGTGCCGGTGCAACATATACATAGCCGAACTAATGCGTTAAGTTCGGTTGATCATAGTGCATTACCACATGTTCAAAATACTACTATACCCGAATCTATAGCCCTTATGACTTCACCATATGCAAATGCTACTATGGTCAAATCGAGTGTGCCTAATATTAGCAATTACACTGGTATAGGAGAAAGTTCAGTAAATTTGCAAACACCTTTGTATCGCATTGTAGCATAAATTATACCTCCCATGCCACCTCAAGGTTCTGGCATCCTATATGGTCCACTACCTGCTAGTAATTTCAGTAGTTCTCTGCAGCATATAACAGGTACATAGCCGAACCATACTAATGCCTATGGAACACCAACATCACAATATTTTTAGGCCACAACAACCCGCTGATGGGACATCCACTCGGCCTATGGCTGAGCCATACACATGGCCTAAAAATGTTAGAGAGCAAGTGTTTAGTGTTATGAGAGAGAAGTTAAGGGTAGAGCCCAACGGTAGAGCACATGCTTATCAAAAGCCATACCTCAATTTCTATGAAAATATTTAGTATCCCAAAGGGTTTAGAGTGCCTGAATTTATTAAGTTCACCAGGGATGATGGTGGAACCATTTTAGAGCATATTGGTTAATTTATTTTTGTAGTGTGATGATGCTAGTGCTAGTGATGTATTAAAATTGTATTTAACTGGTTTACTTCTTTGGTACCTAATTCTATTAATATATGGTCTCAATTAGAGCAAAAATTCTATGAGTATTTTTATACTAGAGATACTGAGCTCAGATTATCATATTTAATATCGGTTAAACAAAAACACAATGAGCTTGTTGTTGATTATATTTGAAGGTTTAGAGATACAAGAACCGATGTTTTAATTTGACAATTTCTGATAGAGACTTGATTGATCTAGCTTATTCCGGTTTACTTTAACATTTAAAAGAAAAGCTAAAGAATCATGATTTCTCAGATATTAGTCAAGTGTTACAAAAAGCTCTAGTTCAAGAAAACTAGGTTAAAGAGTATAGAAATTTTTAGAGATAAAATGAAAGTGAGAGAAGATTGTCCTAATATTCACATGCTTGAATATAAATTTGAAAGTTTGGACGAGGATGGCGTTGATGTATGTGTGGCCGAATAGGTTTGGTCTTCTAAATCTAAACCATTCATTTCTATAGCTCTTAAGCCGATAATTCCTAAGAATCGGCAAGAATAGATTAAATTTACTTTTGATGTAGCAAAGTGTGATAGAATTTTTTATTACTTGCTACAAGAAAAATAGATTAAGCTATCTCATGGTCATATAATTTCTCCATTAGATGAATTAAAGAGGCGAGCTAATTGCAAATGGCATAATTCTTATTCTCCTGCTACTAACGATTGCAATGATTTTTGTCAACAGATTCAATCAGCCATTAATGAAATGAATGTACGTGATGTCACCTAGAGGGAGGTGAATAGGTGTTTCCTAAAAATTAAAACTTTACAACGGATTAAAGAATCCGGATACTTGACATTTTGTAAAGTGTCTTGAATCTGGAATTTTCAACACATCGAAACATCCAATTAATATTTTTGGCCGAACAGAGAGGCCGATGTTTGATAAAACAGAACATTCCAACCATATTAGAGCATTCAATATTTACACCGGAACATCAAATTAAATATTTTCGGCCAAACAGAGAAGTCAGAGTATGAAAAAACCGGACATTTCGATATGTATCGGAACATCCGATCGGGGATATCAGAACATTCGATCTGAGTTGGATCAATATTTTTGGAAAGAGGTAGAGTCGAATTTGAAGATATGCTTTGATAAATTCCAACTCAAAACGGGATAAAATCATCCCTCTCTATAAATATAAAAGGTCACGACCAATTGAGAATATCTAACATCCAATCAAACAAATACAATTTAATTTACCTTTCTTTTTTTACCCATGTTGCCCTAGTTCTCTTTTCAACCTCCCTATTACTTCTCATTCTTGATCTCGACGACTATGGACAAACCGTCAGCCATATATGCTATGACGTGATCTAATGATGTGGCGCCACGACTAGTATTTTCTAAGTGTTGTCCATCAGATATTTAGATCAGAACATCCGATACTGATCGAAATTCGATCGGAGGATCAGAACATCCGATCCAGTACTCAGCATATAAAATATTCAGTGTTTGACACGATATCTTTCACGTCAACACTAATCTAATCTCCTGAACCTTTAAAAAATAGGTAATTAGTAATAATAGATACAGGAAGTCTTCAAGCTGCTCTCCTTCCATTCCATTCCAATTCCGAGAAAAGGGCAGCGGGGGAGTGGAGAAGAGAAGAGCCAAAGTCAACCAGGTGAGCTGCTTATTGATTTCCTGATCCATATTAGCTGCATCTTTGGTACCGTCCGTTGCTTCTTGATTTGATTATCGCGTGCTGTTCATCCCCCCTCTTTCCCTAGCGAAGGTACATGGAAAAATGGGGTGCAGAAGAAAAGGTAATGAAGTGTCATGCTTGGTGAATCTGCTGCTTCAAGCATCTGGAGTGATGTCAACAGAGTAGTTTTGGGACCATTTTAGCCTAGTTTTGCTGTGGGGATGTAGCCCTGGTGGTAGTAATGAACTGAATCTTGTGGATTTGGTGCCCAGGATGCGGATGCATTGTAAACCATGCTTCTGTTCTGTACCCAATTGACCGAACTTTCTGCGCCAAATAGAGCTTGAAATGTACGGAGTTCTTCCATTACACTGGGCTGAATCTGAAACTTTAACTGATTTACATGGCGTAGCTAGAGAGGCTTAAGGGATTTGTTTGAGGAATTTTGCCCTTTGGGAGAAGCTTGAGTTAAGCAAATGACAGATTTGTCCCCAGTAGAAGAAAATCTTGACCCAGCTTTTCTGCATCCATCATCCACTTTTATTGATTTTGCTTGTAGTTCTCTGTTAGTTCTGTTTCTGTAAACTGACCAAGTAGTACGCAGGTATGATGTGTTCAATAAGGAGGCTCGCGTTTGTGCTTCTATTGGCTATAGCCTTGTCAATTGAGGTTGCAGAGAGCAGAGATTATAGTATCTTGGGTAAGTTTCGATTTCGAATTTGTTTTTTTTTTTTTGGTTCTGTTGGCATTATTTTTTGTTCCATAGCAATGGTATTTCTGCACGTGCAGCAGCGGTATGAAACCTGAAGTGTTGTTCTGCACTTCTGCTGTCTATCAGATATCATGAGATAGTGGTTGTCACATTTGCTTGGTCTAAATTTCGTCTTCATTTGATGAGTTTGTATTCACATTTTCAGTCATTCCTTAAAGAAAGCTACTGTGCCAAAGTCATCAGTTCTGCTCACCGTAGCTTTCAGCTTAGCTCCAATTTTCTTATAGAAATTCAAATTTCATAAGTGCTGAAGTTATGATCAATCTGTTCTGTTGCATTGGTTTCAGCTCAGGATAGCTTGCCTGAAGCAAGCAAGGTGACGAGCCTAACAGCAGCCAATGGAAAGCTGTGTCAGCTATGTGAGCAGTACTCAACTATGTCACTGCTCTACCTCAAACAAAACGAGACCCAGGCTGAGATTCTTAGCATTCTCCAACGCACTTGCGCAAATCTTGCCCCTCTAAAACAGCAGGTATAGATAAATTGCAATCCCTGTCTCTAGGTAGCGTATATTCAGTTTCATCTAATCTACTGGTATGTTTATGGTTTACTCTGTTGCAGTGCATCACGCTGGTTGACTACTATATACCACTATTCTTCATGGAGGTTTCCATGCTTAGCCCTGAAAAGTTATGTGAATCGGTTCATCTCTGCAAGAAAGGGATGAAGGTTCGTCTACCCACTCGGGCGGATACTTGCGGTCTATGTCATCATGTTCTTGTTGAAGTTCTTACCATGCTTAAAGACCCCAACACGCAGGTAACAACTAATAGCCATCTTTCGATCTCCATCACCTATGTTCTGTGTAATGTTTCTGCTTTGTGCTTTGTTCATAGCGTAATGCCTTTCTACTTATGCTGTAATTTGTAGCTGGAGGTAATCAAGCTACTTCTCAAAACATGCAGCAAGGCAGAGAACTATGCACAGCAGGTTGGTTAATTTCAGAACATACTTGGAAGTTGGAATCTTGGATATATCAAAAGTGAATGCATCAGCCTGTAAATTAATGATGGTGGATCATGAAATGAAATGATTTTCCTGGTAGTTCATACAACAAAAGTCAATGAGAAGGCTTGGACTGATTTAACGCTTCATAAAGTAAAAACTAAAATAACTTCATTACTTGTCTTTTTTCTCTGATGTGCCTAAGGATGTACCGTGTTCAAAACCTTTAACACTTAAATTACGTCATTACTTCATTATGCTTCAACACGGACATAATTATCACTCTAATTAGCTTCTTGCCTGCAGCTTTGTTTCAATTGAATGGTAACGCAAAACACTGGCTTCCTCCGAAAATTTGACATTTACAACATTTACAAGTACTCAAGCTAGTTCTGTTATGTTCGTAAGTCATAACAGTCTTCTAATCTTATTTTAACACTTGCAGTGCAAGCGACTGGTCCTCGAGTATGTCCCGCTGATTCTGGTGGAAGGCCAGAAGTTCCTTGAGACGACAGACGTGTGCTCTGCAATACATGCGTGCAAAACAGACACAAAGGCATCAATGGGAACCATGCTTCTATCTGCCACTTTGTGAAGATGATATGAATATTTTCCGTACAAGAAGATGTTGTGAATCAGGATGAGGCTTATCTGCCTTGGAGATCGAATTGGGGAGAAAGGATGAAAGTCAGACGTCTGTTGGAACTCTTTCCTCTATTTCTAAACACTAATTGGTGAAGATTTGGATGTGTAAAAATCTTGGGTGTAAATAATAGTTGCAACTGGAGCCCTACCGACTATTCTCTAAATAATAGTTGCAACTGAGCAGCTGCAACTATCTCTATGCATTGGATTGAGAAGTTTTAAGCAATTATTCCACTGTATCATCTATTGTTTGTACTACTACAGTGATTTAATTCAGTGTTTCTCTGTTGCTCTGGCAAGTGGTTCATATTTTTGTGGGGGGAAAGAAAGAAAGAAAACATGTTAGTTCTAAGAAAAAAAACTTTTATTTTCCTTCGAAGAGGTTAAAGAGAAGATTTGAAATTCAGAAATATTCATTTCATTGATCATACCAAATGTAGTGATCAGAAATCCTTCGGAATTGCATTCTTCATCTTCAATCGAACTAGAAGAATGCAACTAAATTCTTACAGATGCTATTCACTTCTAAATTTCCATTAAGTAACTCCAGTTCCGATGATTTCAAAAATACTATCACAAATCTGGCAGTGACATGCCAGTAGTTGCAAGAGTAAATTTCACACTTGAGCAACAGACTAAAGCGCAGAACAAACTTGAGAATAACATCACATAACATTCATAGGATCACAGGAGTTGTTGCAGATCCAAGTCTTGATTTACAACCTCGTACTATACACATAACAGTGTGCCACTATGCTAAAATTGAGTTTCAAAACACATGCTAATGTGACCTCATCTCATTGCAACCTCTCCTTTCTAAGCCTCTCAAGCTCCTTAACCATCAGCCAGTGCTCCATAGAAAGACTCTTCTCACCAAAGCTTGAAGCCATTATTTGTGCCATTGTTAGCCATCTGCAGATCAGCGTAAGAGAATGTCAGATTGATAAAGATTCGTAAGCTTCCCTGCAAAACTGTAAGATTGTTTGTAGCGTGTAAGACGTGGAATGGGCAGACCTGCTAAGTTCAGAACAACCCAAGCTCCTATCATTGCGCATGGCGCTGACCATTTCATCTTGAATCATCTTCAATTAAGACACAAACATTACGCAACTTATTAACCATGTCATGCAAAATAGTAAAATTTAGAACTTTAGAGTACACACCCTTTGCAATCAGTTCAAGGCTTTGAGATCAGTGCGTTGCTAGATAGAAAGTGGAGTAAGAGATGATTACCTGATAAGTCTCAGGTTCAGTGGACTGCAGAAGAGACCTAACTGTGGCGATATACCATCTCCAACTCTTAAGTTCCTCAGAACCTGCAGAAACTGCTGGGACAGAGGATGGACGGAAAGGCACTATCAAGTCAGAAGGAAGGATGTTTGATTTCCCCTCAGATAGAGTAAGTAGCTGCACATCAGTTGCCATTTCCAGCTTGTAGTACTCGAAATCATACTCAACCTGCAAGTTAATTAAAAGAAATCGCTTATACCTTGAACCCAAGGCCAGCATTGCCAGTAGACTCACAAAACAAGGAATGAGGCTAAATATTGTAAGTAGGGGATTAGCACCGTCTGTGACTCCATCAAGTTCTTGAGCAGCATAGTATTCTCAACACCTTTAGATGTCAATGATCCTGTCTGCAGAAGAGTCTCATCAAAGGTCAGATGAGTGCCTTGAGGTAGCTGTAGAACTCCTGTGACCAACCTACAGCAAGCATTAGGGAGAGTATAGGTTAAAATCTAGTTATGACAATTGATGGGAATATCAGTAATTGGATATTCTTGATAGGGCAAACTAAACGTGATGTACCTTCCTGACTTGTTGTCCTTCCTAGGTTGAAGTGTGGCTGTGTTGAGATACTCAATTGACAGAGGGATAGTTTGTGAATACGGCACCAATCTCTGGATCAAAGTATGCAGTTGATTTCCAAATATGGAAGCACCTTCTCTATTAAAACCAGTGAAATTCAAGGAGAGCCTGCCGACGGTTACCACATCCACCCTATTGCGAAGCTGCATGGAGATTGAAAGGAGCAAGAGTTCATTAATTGGATATGAATTGTCTAAGAAAAATAATCATGCAACAAGATAAAAGCACAGCGGATTGACTACTGGATGTTCCAAACCAAACTTATTTCTAATTCGTATAGTTAGGGAAGCTGATTAGTAATATAGCATACTCTGGATAAAAGATGCAACAGCAAAAACTGGGCTGCCAGTTCATCGTTGCCTAACACCTGAGTGAAATGTGAGAGCAGAGATTGTCGAATGCCTTTTAATAGGCTAGGTGAAGGCTGCACGATGAAAACCAAGAAGAAGATTAGCTCTATTAGTAGATGGGAAAAAACTGGTGAAACTAGTAAACCCACTTCAGAGTTGAAGGCAACAAATTTGGTGATTCGTACCTCAACAACAGGAGGCCTTGAAATAAAATCATGAGATGATAACTTTCGCCATACCAAACAATGAAGACGGGGAACCTATACAATCATTTGGAGGAATCAAAAGTCAAGGCAAAAACTGAAGTGAAGTTAAAATTAATTTTTTTTCCCTGCATACATGAAATCAAGCACTATGTAATGTGCATACCTTGCTGGGAGGCAGCTGAACTGTTACGTCTTCTATGAGGTCCAACATTATATCATCTGAATTATCACTAGGTGCAGCAAGTTCTGGATCAAATGTATATACACCTATGAACTCAACAACATCATTTAGTTTAACTTGACTCTCAGGCATATCATAAACCTGCAAAGAACTAAGGTTGTCAGCCATAAAGAACACAAAAGAGAAGCAAAAGAAATAAATTGGCCAATTTGCATTTAAATGCAAGATTCTAGGTGCTCTACCTTCACTAGACATGAAAAGGAGCTTCCAGGAATATGATGATCTCCTCCATTCATCTCTGGTACGCTCAATGCCATTTCTGCTGAACTAGACGAGGCACGAACATCATCTTCCTTCTGCAAAAAGGAGAAGGGAGAGTGAATCAAATTATCAGCCGCCTCATTTTATTTGTCTTCAGGCTAGAAGTAAATTAGGCAGTTGAAGCAGATATGGATGATTCAAACACATCATCAGCCATCATATCTAATTAGCATACTGGTTATTTTCTTTTTCCGTGGATGATACCCAGTTATATTTAGAGAGGCCGGTTCCAGGACAACACATATCCAGAGTTCCGGACCATTCAGACACAAGAATAAACCGAGGAAATTGGTACATGTTTCATCTACAGGATATTAGTCTATACACATGGTCAAGTCAGAAAACAACATAGGAATTTGCTTTCTAACACAAATAATGATAATAATTTGAACTGTACACGTCAGAGTGAAAGGAAAGCAAATTCAATTCTTACCGCCTTCTTGCTGAAGGAAGAACACTCCCCAGGCCCGTTTTCTGAAACCTGTTGTGAGCAACAGAGTAGATGGAATTAGTGGATATTGTACAGTAAAATAGTGAAAATACAATGCTGCATAAAAAATTGACAAAAGCATACATCCATGGCATCGTTATCTCCATCTCTCTTCCTTTTCTCTCTTTGTTCAGTTGTCAAGCAACCTGCCATCGTGCACACGTCAGGTCCTGGGGAAGACTCCAGTGTCCAAGCATTTTGCCCGGGCGCCTGAAAGAAGCCAATTGCACAAACCAGGTGAATTCCATTTCTACCAATTGGTCCTTACAAGAAAGAACTTTTAGGGCTACAGAGTAAAAACAAGTGCCCATGGAAAAAGTGACATACAGGCACACAATGGAAGAGATGGCGCTCCCAAAGATGCGAATCACACGGATGTGGCATTGAGAACGGTGAGAAATCAGTGAACTTGTTTGTCCTCCAAGTTGAACCATCCTACACAAATGATCACTTCAAATAAGCATATTGCAGCTTAAAAACAGCTTATGAGCCTCAGTTCAGTACCTTAAAAGCACCAATGTAGAACTCATTCCCAAGCATATCCTGAACCATTCCCCGGTACCGAACGAGGGTATTTGGCTTGATCAATCCAAGTTTTGATGCGTCCAACACTGGAACCTGGAAACGGAAATATTTTGGTGGACTTTAGAAGCCTCACTTAGTCACTTGCACTCATAATACAAAATCCCCATAATTTGTTCGCCTAGGATAGCAGGATATGAGAAGATATAGTTCAGTTCCTAACCCATTTGCTTTTTTGCTTTTACTGACAACAGTAAATCCAATCAAAGATTATAATTTTATTCTGTGATTCGACAAATTCCCTTTTTTTCTTCTCATTTTGCAGATGATTGATGCAATCTACTAAAGATCACACATTTGATGTGACCAGTCGATATTCTAACTTGAATTACCAACCAGATCAACACCTAACCTACAAAAATTAAGAACAGAAAGAACAAGGATTGAATTTTTTTTACCTTATCGAGCCCGTCTTGTTCGAATAGGAAGGAGCGGAAGAGCTCGCCAGCGCCCCAGTCCTTGCCCCGGAATGCCGCCACCGGGTCGCCTCCTCCCGACTCCGCCGCCGCGGCGGCGGCCGCCCTCTCGAAGGTGGCGCGCACCGCGCCCAGCGGGTTCCCGACGAGGTCGTACTTCGGCCCCACCATCCTCTTCTATTCTCTCTCTCTCTCTCTCTCTCTCTCTCTCTCTCTGCGGGACTTGGGAACAATGGCGCGGAGGAGGTGAGGCGCGAGGGAGAGGTATTATAGTGGCGGGGGTTTCGCGCCACTGGCGGCGGCGCTTCCCGCCGTTTCTTGCCCCTTTTCCCGCCATTGCTGTTGGGCTGGGTGCGTGTTTCTACTGGGCCGGATGAAGCCCGGGTCTCTACTAGGAAAAGGATAATCTTTTTTTGTTTTTATATATTTATTTTTTAATATTTGCAAAAGTACATGTCTATTTCAAAATATTGAGCGATAGAAATGTGTTACTCGCTCTTAAAATTCAAAACACTATCAAAATAGTAATAAATTTTTTATATATATGTTGTAGAGGATACTGAGATTAGTTTAAAAAATTCAGACAAAAATATCATTTGTATAATAAGAAACAAAAAATATAAATTTTATTGTAAAATTTGTCTTTTTCTCCTCATTGTAAAAGTATTTGTTTGAGTTGAATTTTTATAAAAGATAGATTATAGCATCCTCCAGACCATACTTTTTTTCAGAAAACTATTTGACAGTGTTTTGAATTTTGAAAGCAACAGAATACATTGTTTTTTATTTTTTAAGCTATCGTTTATTGGAAGGGCGTTATCTTTATTTTTTTAAGTGTCGTTCGTTGAAAAGTAGATATGGGCGATGGTAGTCTCGATGTTTAATATTTTAAAATATGTATGTATTTTTGTAAATATTGAAAAAAAAAAAGGAAAAGGACGCGGTGTGGTGGTGGTCGCCGGCGCGTTCACGCACGTCAAGGCCCGCCCATCACGCCGCTCGTCATGCCTTGGCATCAGAAGATTTGGGACCCGGAACCACGGCTACCGGCCTCCGTCTCGATCGACCGGTGTGACGACGAATCACGCGCCGTTTGGACCTGTTAGTAGGCGCGTTGCTGGTACACTTTTCTTTATTTTTAGTGGCGACTGTGATTCTGTTTGTTTTTTATTTTAATTATAAATTTAAGCTAAAAAACAAAAGTAAATAATAAAAGGTCATAATTTGAAAACTAATTCTCACAATTGACACACCAAGTTGTACTGTGAAATTTTATAATCTTACAATAGGAATGAGCTTCTGACTGTCTACAGTAAAAACAAGCAGGGTCTAGCAATTACAGTTTGTGTAGCAGAATTCTACTGCAAGACTGGGTAAAACTAATGTTGCACAAGATGCATCCGTGCAACAGTCAGCAGAATCGAGCGTACATGGATTACAGTAATCTACCAATGTACATGGATTGCTGTCCTATGTTCACTATCCAAAATGGTGGAATAAAAAAATAACACTTGGATCAGACTTTCTCCCCGTGTGAACTGCATAAATTTCTTGCACAATGAACAAATGGTCCAGTAAAAATAAAAAGAACAAAAGTATATAGCAGCAAGAAGCTAAGAGCACATATATCTCACCCGACTATTCGGTATACAAAAGAATGCAAACTACGTGTTGATATCATGTCCAGCTACCAAGTTACAGCGTGAAGCATATGCGGAACATACGAAAATACAACAGAAATCTCCTGTCCAGCTAGCTCGTGTATATAGCTTTCAGGCAGATCACCCGTCTGGAGTAGAGGTAGTATTATCCTCTCAAGAGCCATTTACTAACAGAACATATAAGCCAAAAAATCAAAGGCCAAAATTGGAACAGGAACAGGGTTGGCTTTCAACCCTAGTATCTGCCAACTAAGCTGAATTCTGTATAATACCGTACACTAACAACAGAGCAGTTTTCACGCCTTTGAGTACTTTGAGCTCCACATTGATACCTTTGGGGGTTCGTCATCCGCTGCACTAACCCCGTTTTCAGCAGTGGTTAAAGAGTCTGAGATCAAGGGGTTTGATTCGCTCTCTTTCACCTGCGATATTGATGACATGCAGCTTCTTGTCAAGAAAATTACTAGAAAACTATAAAAAAAGTAACCAACACCGCCACACAAATAGAGAGCAGCAGTTAAAAATGCTGCATACCAAGTAAAAGGAATTTGACAAAAGATTAATCAGACAATGGAAATTCATAGACCTTAATCAGACAGCAGTTACATTGAGACTCATGTTAAGTGACACATGTTTAAAGTCATCAAACTAAAAAAGATTTTCAGTTTAAAACTTCACAAAATGTATGGAATTTAGTTAAGACTAACCATTGCAGAACATACCTGAATGACTTGAGGAGAGATTTCTGCAGGTTTTGGCTGAGTCTCTCTAGTGCAGAAGTATGAATACAATGCCATCCCAATCACTGCAATTAGGATTCCAAGGATATTTCTCCAGCTAAACGGATCGTGAAGCAGAACATAGCCAAAGGCGAGAACCAAGCATGTTTTAAGGTGGCCAAGGACTTGGTAAGTTACAGGAGATGTTTTCCCAATCACAAGGAAAGTGCTAAAGTTTACTGAGACTGATATCAGGCATGACATCACAATGAAAAACTGCAGCGACGATAAAAGCAAACTTAGAATCGGATGAAGTGATATCAACAGTTGACATAATTTTCCAAAACCTGATTTTAATGCTTACCAGAACTTGAGGTGTGTAATCAAAAGCAAAGACATTTTGGTTGGTCAAAAATCCATCGAGGAATGGACCAATAAGGAACAAGGTCAATGCTTGGTATGGGCATGATTGGTACAGAAGCTGGGTTGAAGATACCTTGAACTTCTTCTGTATTGTATTTGTCATCTGATAGCTTGTTAAGGTCTCAAGTCATACATCATAGAACACTCTAATACTCAAATGAATAAGTGCTTTAGCATCGTAAGATTTTTTCCCCTGAAAACGAGATGGAAAACTGCATATCACCACATTAAGATTAGTGTACCGATGAGTCGATGGCAATCAGCATAGTATGACACAAAACTGATCTTATAACCATCAAAATGATAATGCTAAGCAAGACACAGCATATCACATGTTGAAAGTTTATGTTCAACGGTTAAACTAGAAACACAGTAGTGGAGGAAGTAGCTCCTCTTGCTCTAATGTTAGCACTTTGCCTTTTTTGTACTATTAACAACATCAAAACATGTTGCAAGGTTTATGCAAAGTTTGATGTATTTTGTATGCAAATGATTTGGCAAACAGATAGTGCTCTACAGGAGATAACAACTACAGTTGAAAGGATACAATTTGAGCAATACAGGTTGTAATGATTGCCAACAGGGACAGTATAGATCCCATAGCATTGAGTTGCAGATCAGTCACAGTTGCAACACCAACACCAACAAGGAGCACACTAAGGGAGAGCTTGATATTCCGACTGCACAGTAAAGTCAGTAAAAAGATAAGACGATATATTATCGAGCTGAATAAAGCATATGATGTATTACATACAAACCTAAACTTCTTCCTGAAGAAAAGGGTCTCCAATATAACAGTACAGGGAATAATAGCCAGCTTTGTCATCTGAACATAAAGAGTATTTCATCATGAGCTTGGTGGAGTGATTAGTGTGCAAATGGAGTGACACTAACGGCATTTAACTGAAACATGTCCCTAAGATGTCGTTTGCACGTAGTGATATAACCGCGACAGTACATCAGGTAAAAGGAGATTTATAGTTTGTACACCCAAGCAACCATTAGCCTCCCGGATAACGAATTAGCGTCACGCCACAGAATTAACTCTTAAATTTGGATTAATGCAAACAGAACTAAAGCAAAAACAATGTATACCTGATAGAAACCAACAGAATTGAAACCTAGACTCAAGTTGAGAAGCCCAATTGAGATGCCATTGAGCACTCCGAACCCCATGACAGTCCTTGCATCGAAAGGTTTGTGCTCAAAGAGCTTCATACATAATGCCACGTGGAGAGAACAGAATGTAACCAAGAGATGCCAGCTTGTCAGAGTAGTGGCTGCAAAAACAAATACCAAAGTTGAAACATTTGGACGAAAACTTACCTACTTTGCTATTTATTATCTGTTTAGACTTAAGATGAACTATCACTTTGCCACACTTTGTGGCCGCAGCGTTACAAGATAACGAATAGTAACACCAGGGGATGTACATTAACACGATCTAATTCCAATACTAAGTAGAATGAAAACATATCCACGTATAATTAATTGCAAAAATACGATGTGTTTTACTTCTAAACAGACTCGGTATCATTTAAGGTGACCCCTAGCTTCTTTTTCCTCAGCATAACCATTCCAATAAGTCACCTAAGCTGTGTTGTTTAAGCTCACGGTTCATCCATTTTCCAGTTACACCATTCCAAGTTCCAACTCACAACACCAAATCTTCGACCCACAGCGAGTCCCCTCAACACACGAGCTAATTTGCACTTCTCACTGAAATCTCTCGCAACACCAATATCCCCATACCAATTTACAGCACATACACGCTGTGCAGCACCAATTCCCACTGCTCCCTGAACACGCATGCGCTAAATCTTAACCTCGCGTCTCAGCAAATAATACACGAGCAAAACACATGGAGGAGAAGCATCTAGGAATCAAACAGTAGCTGACTAGCAAGAAGCAAAACATCTCACGCAAGATTGGATCTCATACCAAAGGTGAAGCCGAGGGAGCTCATGAGAGCCTTGTTGCAGATGACGATGGAGACCGAGGACACCACCGAGAGGCTCAGCGCCCCCACTGTCCCCAGCTGGAACTTCTCCCCCGCTACCCCCATCTCCAACAGCGCACCAAGAAACAAGCAGAGCGGGACAACCAAAAACTTCCCGGCCCAAACAACCAAACAACGCCGCTGAACAGCACCTGCGCCACCAGAAAGATCACATTTCGATCGAGCAAACGCAGCAAGAACACCAAGAAGCAGCCAAGAACCGGACTTTCCCGGTCAAAACTACCTCTTTGCTAACAAGAACAGAATTTGGACGAGTGAAGCTGGATCTGGGAGACGAGCTCGTGAATCGGAGCGCGGAACTGGCAATGGCGCGGGGATCTGGAGAGCGGGCAGGAGCAGGAGGGGCCGGATCGGGTGGGCTTGGTTAGCTTAGCGGCTGCTTGTGCTGCTGCGTTCTTGGCCTGCCTCCTCCCCCTCTCCTACTCACCGGAGACGGAGACAGGGGCGTGCATTTTGTAGGGAAGTTATTGTTACATGGTCGATTCGGGTTAGTGGTGAGGGGCTGGTGTGCAATTATTTTTGTAGTCAGGGGTGATTAGGGATTTTTGGGTTACATTTGATTAGGAGTGTTTGTGATTGTCCACGTGTTTAATTAGATTCATGAACTTTGCCCTTGCTATATTTGTTTGGTGAGGTGTTTGATCATTACATTTTTTTGTGGACTCGCTAGCTTCAATTGTAGTTTCGAGTATTTTGTTTGAGATTGCGGCTTTGATCTTGAGCAGTAGATGTCCTATCATTTTTTTGTAAGATTATGTTTTAAATCTAGCAGGGAAAAATCATTAGGGATAAGGGTGATACTGTTGAAAAAATCAGCAATTTTAGGTTTCATTTAATTAGGGGCGGATCTTCAGGGCCGCTGGTTCTCACGTTTACTGTTGCTGAAATTTACCAGCTCAATCTTGGGACCGGATTGTACTGGTCTAGTCATCTGTCAAAACTTCAAATGGCACAGAGAGAAGGGTGTCCTTGTTTGTTCGAAACCTTCAAATATTTTGTTCAAAAGAAAACTTGCAATATTTTTGGTACTGCTAGCTATACGTGCATGGATTTATGGAGCACAGAGAAGGGTGTCCTTGTTTGTTGCTCCCCTATCCTTTTTTCCAATGGCACAGTCAATTGCCGTCAAGTATAGTATGGATGAAATCCAGCGGTCAAGGCTCTGACAGCTAATTGCACTGGAATCTTGCATGTTTGCGGGTATCTCGACGCAGTGATCCGTACAAGAGTGTCAGTGCACGCACTGGGCTGTTGAATGCAGTGCTACAGCCAAAATGAATTCATGGACAACTATAGCTCCAGAATGATGTGCATATTGAGTTGGAGAAAGCTATTTTAGACTATCTCTAACAGAGATATTAAAATTTTATGCTCTATAATATTATTACAGAATTCCTTAACATTATTACAGAATACTCTAACACTATTACAGCATCCTCTATTTTTTTTATCTCCAACAGAGATCATATTTCCTATCTTCCATTACTCTCCTCCTCTCCTCAAACCCATAAGCATACTCAATACACAGTGTTACGGATCGGTATAGTATGTGGCAAATTTGCCTCTCCCGTTTCCTTGTGCTCGGCAGACCGTATCATTGTAGGGAGCAATGCCGCTTCCGTTGGAGAGGAAAACAAGCGCTACAGTGCACCATAAATTACTGTAGCGCTCGATTAATGCATTTTGAAGCTTCCGTTGGAGTTGATCTTACCCTCGAAATACAATTACTAGCCAACGTCCGGATCAATACGTTTGTTCTTATTGGACCATCCTAATTATATTCTCTTTATTGTATTTTTTTATTTTTCTCTCTATTATTATTTTTTCTTAATCTCTAATAGTTTCCTTTCGAAGGGATTCGTAAAGAGAAAAAAGAGCATCTCGTGCTAGAGAGAATAATCTTGGAAATATCTTTGTGACGAGAACCGTGAAAAAAAAACTATTAAAACGCTAAAGAGAATAAGAATCCCTTCACAAATATATTCTCGTCCGTGAAAGAACTCCTTAGGAATAGTCTGTACACTAATAGAATAAGAGTACTAGTCCTAAGGAGTTCTTAATACACTAAAATAAACCACTTATATAAACGAAATCGAATTTTATTGGGGGAATTTAGATTTCATGAGGGAGTAAAAGGCGTTGTTCATGAGCAACTCAATAGAATAGATTTCGTAGTTTCAGTTTTGACTTGCCTGTTTGCAAAGAATCGAAAGTTGTACAGTGGATAATCAGTTGTTGGACAGGTGTGTGAATGTAGCATTTCAGCAAAATATGTTTATAATTGCCTCCATGTCTTGTAAAATTATTGAGGAATTCTCTATATTCTAAACAAACTTTAGGTCAAAGGTTATGATAGATGTAAATATAACCTTGGCACCGTAACTGGAATTGAGATGCTAGTGGGGAATCTAGTGTCGAATCTTGGACAATAGAATCTTGACCAGAGGCGGATTTAGAAAAGCCGGATGGAGAGCTCATCCACCCCTCTCTCTCCCTCTTCTTGGTTCATCTTTTTCTCTTCTTTTTTCTCTCTCATCCATAGTAAAAAAATTAAAAAATAACGCAAGGACAGGCCCCACAAACAGTTGCCATGATCTTCTTCTACCCATGTGTTGTTGCTTGCAAACAAAGATTTATTTTTCATTTTCTTCTGTCCTTCTTGTGTTAGGGTTAGGTCGACCATGTGGATAAGGAGGAGGGGATGAAGGAAAAGGAGAGGGTGTTCGCTGGTGCATGCTGATGCTGGCGTTGGAAGAGGGTTGGTTCGGTGGCACACCATTGTCGTTGCGCCATGAACCGAATTACTTTGGCATTTGTTAGTTAAGCAGCATGGAGCCAAGTTGTTGGTTGCGTTTGGATGGCCTCCACCTTCCTCCCCTCATCGTCTCATCTGTTGCCGGAAAAACATCTCATTCTTTCTTTCTTTTTCTGAACAAAAAGAAAAGGTCGCATTCGCAGCCGAATGTCACACCTGGTTTTAAGACCAAACCGAATGTAAACTATATATATGACAGGATCAAGTTACATACACGTAGTGACGTCATAAGTGAGTAGCAGACACAATATCCATTAATACAACGTACTTTATTACATCAGTAACCCAAGGGTCTAAAAGAAAATTATAAAGCATCGGGAATTAAACTTAGCACAACGCCCAACTCAAATAGTAGTCGACCAAAAAGCCGCCTGTCTAAAACTCAGCTCTATCTTCTGGGAAGTCCTCGTAGTCTTCAGCTTCTGAGCAGCAACAAGATTACGGAGGAGAGAGCAAGCGTGAGTATATAGAATACTCAGCAAGTGTGAAAAAATTATGACATGGGGCCAAAATCAAGATAAGCTTAACTTAAAGGTTTATTGGCATAAACGCTATTTTATTTGTAAAACAGTTATAAAGGCAAACTACTTCTGTGTGAATGATTTCTCTAAGACAAGAGCCAAGGTTCCCACCACCTTGCTTCACAACCGAGGTTCCAACCACCTCTAACAAAGCTAACTGGGGTCACAGTTCCCACCACTGTGATCCACCAAATCCAACCCAAGACCAACCCGAAAAACCACCCGACTAATCATGTGAGGAGTCCATACCGCTCACGACCATGAGCATGACTGATATATCAGTTTTCACTCTACATAGGTCATACACTTTACCCACAATATGTGTCATCTTTTTTGCCCATGTCGATCAAACACTTACACACTTCCGAGGTGTACGGCCAGAATTCCACTGTAAAGCCTTTCCAACGCCTCTCTCAGCACGTGTTGACCCGCTGAGGTTTCACCGCTGTACATAAGTAGAGTACACCCTCCACCCCAAAAGCCCCCTTTTGCGCCTTACAGTTCCAGAAAGTACACCCTTCCACCCCCGTACCACCAAATGATCTTCACAATGCTGAGAGAAAAGCGAATTACTGAGCTAGGCCCGCCCCATGCTAGGTTTATGGTTATACTATTTTTATGGGTGATCGCTCCACGAATCGGTCCTTAACATGGTCTGCCATCAACCCAACAACAAGGTAATAACTAATTATCCGAAAGCTAAACAATTCTGCCTGGAATACATCCACATGCTAACCAACATGCCAACTTGCCCAGACCCTACTATCTTAGGCTAAGCACTTTTACCAAAGTCCATCATTATTAACATAATTCGTCTATGCTACCCATGAGTAAGCATAACTAAGCACATTCTACCCAACATGAAAACCAATATACGGTTACAAGGAAGATTGAGGAAAAACTAGTAAACCCTAACAATGGGATATCATGTTTGACGAGCATGCAATATGTAAAACAAAGTTTTATAAAAGTAGGCGTAAAATGTTCAAGGACACTTGCCTTTTTTGATGAGTTGCTCGAAATCTCCGAAGTCTTCATCCTGGATATTCTTGAACTCTTCCGGAACAAACTCCTCTACAAGCGAGCAAACAAGCACTACTAAGAATAGACACTAAACAAAACAAACACATAAAGGGAACACTAGAACAAGCTAGGACACAAATTCAGGAAGATTTGGGCGTAAGAACCACCCAAATCGGAGCAACGAAGCGAAAACTACGACTAAGCGAAATTCTAAGCGACTAAAAATGACAAAAAAACTATTTTTTGGAATTGAACCTAATTTTTAAAAGGCCTAAAACATTTGTTTAAAATTTTGTAGAATTATTTCATAGCACAAAAATGATTAAAACAATTTTATGAAATTTATTTGCATTTTTTTGGAAATAAACTAATTTTTATGAATAAAAACAAATTTAAAGCATTTATTCTATCAAAGAATTCATTTCTAAAAATTATCATAATTAATATATATATATTAAACTATTTTTCCAAATAAAAACGTTATTCTATCCCTAAAACTATTTTTTAAGAATTAAAACAGAATTGAAAACCTAATAAAACAATTATATAAAGCATTTACTATTTTTTGGAATTTTTCTAATAAATAAAACCTATTTTCGGAATATTTGAATTATCATGAATTAATTTTCTAAAGGAAAATCGAGTTTATTGCGCAATCGCTAATGTCATCGCTGATCGGGCTGCTGGCTCGGCTTAGAAGTGTTGACTGGACTAGCCACGTCGGACACGGGTGCACACGTGGCTGCTGACTAGGTTAGGTTGACTCGGCGCGAGACTCATTAAATCCTACGCGCACGATTTCAATCGGACGACCGAGATCATCCAATGCGAAGGGGTACGCTACTTCTAATCTATGCCGCACATCAAGGATCGGACGGGGGAAAATCAGGGCTACCTCGGCTCCGGCGGGATGGCGACGGCGACGAGCTCGAGACGGTGGAGGATGGCCGGAGATGGACGGAGATGATGCTACGGTGGTCAGACAACGTCGACGAGCAGTGGAAGAGGAAGCAGAGGTTGTGGCGACTCCGTTTGACAGCTTATTGGGCGTCGGGGAAGACTGGGGAGGCTCGGCGACGGCGAGGCTTCAACGGCGAGCTTCTGTGGCCTATGGAGCTGCGTGCGATGGTCAAAGCTCGACGGCGTCAGGGAGGCGCTGAGCGAGTCGGCGACGGTGGTGGGGTCCAGAAAAGGTTCGACGATGGCGCTAGAGCTCGCGATTTGAGGAAACTCGACGAGGTTTGCGGAATTGGGCGCGGTGGAGTCCAAAGACGCTCGGCTGAGGGGTCAATTGATGTTTTATAGAGGTGGAAGGATGAATTGAATCGATCGGCGGAGTCTTGACGAGGCGGCAAAAAATACGGCTCAGTTTCCTTTTCTCCCGTTGATTTCCTTCGCCACAATGATCTTGTCTTGATGGAGGGTTGATGGTTTCTTTTTGGTAGCATTACTTGGCAATGAATCGGCTTGATTGCACGCGGGCTCGGCGGAATTGAAACGGGCGGGTGGAAGAGGAGGAAAGAGCGGCGGAAGAGGATGGAGCTGACGGCTGGGTCCCACACAACAGAGAGAGGCAGAGAGAAGGAGAGGAAGGGGGAGATCGGGCATGACACCGAACCTAGTGACACTCGTCTCTCAAAGTCCATGATTCCATATGCACATTCGTTGTTCCTTGAGTGGAGGTTGACGGATCAGGACCGGGATCGGGTACCCTGACTTCAACATCAATTGCTAGCCCACATATCAGTGACAAAGTCACGGTGATGTTGATGTCAGGAGATCCTGGCACGAGGTTGACACTGACGCCATGGAGTGGTCAGGCGGTCTTGTTATGGCTCCACTCTACTCTTTTTTTATGATGACAAGGTGACGAATAAACATACACACTAATACGCACGCATAACACACTCACACACTCGTGAGTACGTCTCTATCACACGTCTAGAGATAATAATATCGCTAAAAGCACTTATGTGTGCATAAATAGTAAACACCAGAAATTGAACCCTGATGAATAGTCATGCAATCATGTCTCCACCTGCTGAATATCTAATTATGGGGTATATATGCATAAGGAAAATACCATATAGGGACGAGGTATGCCGTGTGTATACTTGATAACTCTAGATATTACGAAACCGAATCTGTGGTACATGATACTTCCAGAATCTAGAATGCCTCAATTGCTTACTCAATTTGACAAGACCAGTATCCATAACAAATTATCTACTTGGACGATAAGAAGAACTTCCTATCGACTCTACGGATGGATAGGAGGCGATACATCAACCTTATATAAGGCAAGGACCTAGATCCCCCAAGAGAGACTATTTTTTTCCGGCTACTCGAGGCAAGCATCATGATCTTGACATGAAAGGAACTCGACGACTTTATCCCTAAGGTTAGACTAGATCCAATATATTCCTTGTAATAGGTCAGTCACATTGCATGTACTCGAGTGAATACATATACATAATCATCCACATAGAATGTAGGGTATTACTCCAACCGGAGACCCAAACCTATATACATCGCGTATGCCTCGCTTCATGTTCGATCTCTAATTCACGAAGGTAACCCTGTTATTTTTCAGACACATTATCAAGAACAAATCCTCGATAGTTGGCGCGCTAGGTAGGGGTCTTCTGCTTTTCAGGATCGACTATGTCCTGAGTGCACATTGGCATCGGATTCTCCGACGACGGCTTCTACGACCACTTAGGGCCAGCGGTGATCACCCTCGAATCGCCTCTAGCCAGATCAGAGATCACATTCGGAACTATGATCTTCTGCTAGGACCATCAAGGTGAAATGATCCACACCGATATTATCGAATCCAGACCATTGGACGCTTACTGCGAGGTGGGACATCTCGAGCGGGATCCTAGTGAGCTCAATATTCTCCAGTGCTGGACACCGACAACAACCAAGGTGGTGACGATGACTCCGCCGCTAGCTAGAGCAACCGAATAGATCAATTCGTGTTCATGGCCAGGGGAGCTGGAATCCCACCTGTTGACCCAATGACGTTATATCCAAATGCCGTGGTGCACAATGGCACAGAGATTCCTAAGGATCCAGTAGCGGTAGCTGCCTCCCATGGTACTAGCGTTGCTAGTGATATGCCACTAGAGATATCTGCAGCTGGAGCCTTATGTGTCCTTGACACAACTCTCCATCGACGGACCGTAGAGGTCAGGTATCTCCTGGTTTTCAACGATGACTTCCGTTGGGCATACCTCCACCGCCAGTGGCTCAAACATCAAGGGACGAGCTCCCTCAAAACAGCAACTGCGAAGCAGCATCGTCTTGACCACAGCTAAGTTTGGACAACGATGTTTTCAACACTCTAAATGCTAATGTCCAGGGAGCCCATCTGATTCTGAGATCTCTTCCAGAGTTAGATCCAGCTAATCCTTTAACCCCTATGGTTAATCAGGTTAGGATCCTAATTGATACGGCCTAGATCCAAGCTGCTCAAGCGAACATCCTAGCAACTCTAGGCGCCCCAGCTGGCAAGACACCGGCTCAAGGAGCCACAAACGCGAGTATCCCCAAGTTAAGGGATCCCAGGCACAAAGCTCAGGTGATCGAGCTCGAGCGCCACTTTACGAACCTAACTGCAACTGCACTATCCACATGCGTAGGAACTAGGGAGACATGAGGAATCACATTCCCTACAATAGACATGATCTATGTACAATGATAGATGATTGTCGTGAGGAGCGCCGTGAGGATGACCGTCGTCATTACGATCGCAAATCTTCAGGACGAGATGGTTGACATGACTCCCTTGCTCAAAGTAACAAGTGTGATAGTCACCCCCACCTCCTCCTGAAGAATTTGATACAGGCTGCGAAGCTTTCGTACATGAGCTTAGGTTGATACGATAGCTCGAGAAGTTCAAGGTAGACCCAATCCAGAAGTATGATAGGAAGATCAACCCCAACGAGTGGTTACAGATCAATACCATGATTATTCGAGCAGCGGGCGACGACAACAAGGTAATGACTGATTATTTGTTGATCGCGCTCAATAGACCTGCCAGGTCCTAGTTGTTGAACCTACCTCTTAACTCGATCAGATTGTGGACCGAGTTGAAGGCTCAGTTCATAGCCAACTTCTAAGACACATTCGAGCGGCCAGGAACGGAGAACGATCTCCATTAGCTGAACCAATGTGAGGATGAATCACTTTGAGATTTCATTCATCGGTTCAGTGACAGGCGTAATATGATCACAGACATCTTCGACGAGTCAGTCATCATCGCCTTCAAGCGAGGCATCCGGGACACGGATTTGCTCGAGAAAATGGCTACTTGAAAGATTCACACAATCAAAGAGCTCTTCGAGTTGGCCGATAAGTGTGCAAAGTGAGCGGAAGCCCAGGTACACACCAAACATCCTCAATCTAGTAGGGACAAGTCAAAGTCCTCAAAGAACAAACCCGACAGCAAGCGCAAGGGTCCAGATACAACTATAGCTGTGGTCGACAGGAGCAAGTCGCGCAACACTGGGGACACCAAAGGTCTAAGTCGAGGTGGTGGGAAGTGGTGTCCTGTCCTTGAGACCAGCCAACACGACTTCGACGAAGTTCATATCATTAGAAAGAAGGTCGACGAAAAGCTCAAGGATGATGTTGCTTAGCATAACAGCAAATAGGCCAAGCCGAATGTTAACAGTGATGAGTCTGAATTCCATGAGGTTGACCAAAGTCTAGCACATATCTTTGGAGTATCCCCTGCGTATGAATCTAAAAGGTAGTACAAGGCGATCGAACGAGAGGTCAATTTAGCTCTGACTAGGCCTATTCAATACCTTAAGTGGTTGGAGATTCCGATCACCTTCAATCAAGTTGACCACCTAGCTGCGGTTTCACACCTTGGTTGATACCCGATTATGGTCCAACCAACTATCCTCAACATCAAAGTTGCCCAAACTTAGGTCGACATGGGTAGTTCACTTAACCTCATCTTCGCTAAGACCCTAGACAAGATGAGAGTTCAGAAGTCGGAGCTTAAGGCGGGAGTCGAGCCTTTCCATGGCATAACCCCTAACTCATCGATCATGTCCCTAGGCCAGATCGAGTTGCCAGTTACGTTTGGCATGTCTGACAACTTTTGAACAGAGAAGCTTACCTTCGATGTCGTAGACTTCGAGACAGCGTACAACATGATCCTATGCCGCCTAATGCTAGGCAAGTTCATGGCCGGAGTGTACTATGCATACTAGACACTCAAGATCTCGAGTCCCAAAGGGGTCATAACTATCAAAGGAGACAAAAGCGGAGACCAATGCTGGGCAAGTTTATGGCTGTGGTGCACTATGCATACCAGACACTCAAGATCTTGGATCCCAAAGGGGTCATAACTGTCAGGGAGACCAACGCACGGAGGCAAAATGAGACAAGCAGAGCCTGGACATGGTTGAACACTTCAGTCAAGTGACAACCACTTCTGAAGACGTGAATTCCAAGCGTTAGAAGCATCAAACCACTGTTGAGATCAAGGACTCCAAGCTTTTAAGTCTTCCTGACACCTCCAAGTCTAACGATGCCGCCAAGGGTGAGACCAACAATGGCACTAGCGACAAAAAGACTGATGGTGGCATCAAGGCGATGCCCCGCGACCCGTCTGAACCGACCAAGACGGTTAAGGTTGGGGCTAACCTCAACCCTAAATAGGAATTCGAGCTCATCACTTTCCATCAAGCAAACCAAGACGTGTTCGTGTGGTAACTATCCGATATACCTGGAGTCCCTAGGGAAGTGATCAAGCATGAACTAGTTGTTAAGCCTGACCCCAAACCTGTGGTGTAGAAGTAGTGAAGATTTGTGGAGAATAGAAAGCAAGCTATCCAGGAGGAGGTTGACAAACACCTTAAGGTGGGTTTTATTCGAGAAGTTCGTTAATCTACATGGCTCACGAATTCCGTCCTTGTCAAGAAAGCTAATGGTAGATGGAGAATGTGCGTTGACTTCACCGACAAAGCCTATCCAAAAGATCCTTTTTCTCTTCCAAGCATCAACCAAATCGTCGACTCTACAACAGGTTGTACTTGCTTTGTTTTCTAGATGCCTATTCGGAGTATCACCAAATTAACATGAGGATAGAGGATGAGGAGAAAACTACTTTTACTATTCCTTTTGGTGTATTTTGCTATGTAAAGATGCCCTTAGGTTTAAAGAACGCTGGTGCTACTTATCAACGGTGTATTTAAAATTGTCTACAGACCCAAATTGGGCTTAATGTGGAAGCTTATGTTGATGATATTGTAGTCAAGTCGAGAATCGGGGATGCTTTGATTGATTATCTCAAGGAGACATTCGACAACCTCAGGAAGTATCGTATGATGCTCAATTTGAAGAAGTGCACGTTTGGTGTTCCATCCGTCAAGCTTCTCGGCTTCCTGGTGTCGAGTCAAGGCATTGAGGCCAATCCACGCAAAATCGAGGCTCTCGACCAGATGCGATCACCTCGAACACTGAAGGAGGTTCAAAAATTAATATGATGCATTTCAGCTCTTAGTCGATTTATTTCTAGGATGGGCAAGCAAGAGATGTCTTTTTCAAGTTATTGAAGAAGTAGACCAATTTGAGTGGATGGAAGAAGCAGAGCACACCTTCCAGGACTTAAAAAAATATTTGTTGTCTTTGTTAATTCTTACACAGCCTAACTAAAAAGAGAAACTTTTTGTACATTGGAGCTACCCCACACAAGTGGTAAGCACGGTCCTGGTGGTCGAACTGGAATGCCTTGAGAAAAAGTCCAATATTCAGAAACCTCTTTACTACGTGAGCGAAGACCTACACGACTCTAAGTTACAATATCCGCAAGTGCAGAAGTTGCTATATGCAGTCTTGATGTCTTTCCGGAAGCTGTGATACTATTTCCAAGCGTATAGGATCAGCGTCATGACGATGTACCCACTGAAGGATGTCATATGCAATTAGGAGGCCACTGGACAAATCGCGCAATGGCAGTCGAGCTCAATGAATTTGACGTCAGATATATACCACACATAAGCGTGAAGTCAGGGATGCTAGCAGAATTCATCGCCGAATGGACAAGCATTGAAGAAACAAGGTCGAGTGTGGTCGACGACCACTGGATGTTTTTTTTAGGGTCGCTCACGCTTCAGGGCTCAGGGGTTGGCATTGTGCTCAAATCTCCAACGGGCGATGAACTCATGTACGTTGTTCAATTAGATTTTAAAGCTTCCAATAATATTTCAGAATACGAATGACTGGTAAACATGCTCAGCATAGCTGCATCACTTGGAATCAGGCAACTTCTCATGAAAGGGGACTCACAGCTAGTCGTAAACCAAGTTCAAAAAGAGTACCAGTGCTCAGATGACAACATGGTGGCTTACTTGAGCGAGGTGTGAAAGCTCGAGGAAAAGTTAGAAGGGCTAGAAGTAACGCACATCAGGAGGGGTGACAACTCTGGTACGGATGAACTTGCTAGACTCGCTTCTTCCCGAGTTCTGATACCCGTATGAGTCTTCGTTGAGAAACTCATCAAACTATATGTCCCGACAGTTCAACGAACAGATACTGCCCAACTCGACTAGCGGTCTAGTCCAGTCAGTGAGGCAGAACCCGCAGACATGGATGCTACACTACTTGAACGCGAACCGAATTGGATGACTCCGTACCAAGCCTATCTTAAAGGTTGAGACATCCCTGATGATGATGCGTCTACATAGAAAATTACTCGTAAGTCCAAGCTCTACACTTTGATAAATGACAAGCTCTACCGAAAGGGGAGTACGAAATCTGGATGAAGTTCATCACACATGAAGCCATGGAGGCATGTGTATTAATCATGTGTCTTGCCGCACCTTGGTCGAAAAAGCATTCCGCCAAAGATTATATTGGTCTACTACTCTCTAAGATGCTTCCGAGCTGGTCAAAAAGTGCGAGAGCTGCCAATTTTTTGAAAGGCAGACCACTCGACCAGCCCAAACTCTACAAGCAATTCCTCTTTCTTAGTCTTTCACCATCTGGGGCTTGGATATCCTAGGACCATTCTCAAGGGTGAAAGGTGGTTATAAATTCCTATTGGTGGCTATCGATAAATTCACTAAGTGAATCGAGGTCGAACCCATAGGAAAGATAACCGCATAAGCGGCTAAGAAGTTTGTGAGGAGCATAATTATTCGATTTGGTATTCCGCATCGGATAATTACAGATAACGGTAGCTAGTTCAGAAGTGGGACCTTCACTGCGTTATGTGAAGAATCTGGCATCAAAACATGTTTCGCCTCAGTAGCACACCCACAAAGTAACAATCATTGAATGTGCTAACGGTATAGTTTTGCAGGGCATCAAAACTCGGGTCTTTGACAGGCTAAAGGCTTACTCGAAACGCTGGGTGAAAGAACTTCCCTCGGTACTATGGGTCGTTCACACTTCGACTAACACGGCCACTGGTGAAACTTCGTTCTTCTTAGTTTCAGAGGCAGTGCTCCCGACTGATTTGTACTTTGGATCACCGCGAGTGGAAAGTTAGTTGGTGGAGGGGCAAGAGCAGTCACAAGCAAATGACATCAATTTACTCGAGGAGTATCACGATCGAGTGTCTACTCGAGCAGCTACGTATCAACAAATGTTGCATAGATACCATAGTCATAAAATCCAGCCCAGGAAACTCGTTGTTGGGGATCTTGTCTTGCAAAAGGTGCAGAAATAGACTTAGCACCATAAGTTATCACCTAAGTGGGAAGGACCCTACATAGTAGTCAAAGTTACTCGACCAAGATCAGTACAATTATCTACTCCAAATGGTGAGATACTCGAGCACTCATGCAATATCGACCAACTCTGGAAGTTTCATTCTTAAATAGGTAAACTACAACTCTTGCAAACATTGCGGTTTCTACTTCCCCTTGAACGAGTCAAGGAACTGTCTATACTCATCCCTCGGACGATAGCTGATCGCGTCGGGGATTGGACGTTGGCTAGTGTAAGGGCTAGGGAGAGTGGCCGAGGCGAACCCTATCGGAGCTGTTGACCAGTGCTGATGATACCGAGTGGTCCTTTGCAGGATACCGAGTTGTCGATGGAGAAGACAACCGTACTCTCTCTACCACCGAAGATCGGGGGCTTCATCACCGAAGACCTTGTTGGTTACCTGGTCGATGATTTCATCCAGATCACCACCATCTTCATCTCCCTCCTGCATGACTCGGTCGCCGGCTCTTGTGTCAATCATTTTGCGGCGTCCACTTCAAGGAGATACCAGAGGTGGCATGTGAAGGGTCAGAGACCTCTGACGGATGTTCTGTTCTTTCTCCTCTTAGGTCTCTCAATCGATTCCTCCTCATCGAAAGAAACAATGATGATTCCCGGAGGAACCATGGCGATGGGCCTTGGGGTGAGAGATTCTATCTCTTCACTTTTTGGACCGAGCTTGGGAGACGACTGTGAAGTGGAGGCCATGGCTTTAAGCTCTACGAGTTCTACTAGGCGTATAGGGAGAAAGGAGGAAAACAAGGGGGAAAACAAATGGTCTCAAGTCCCCTCTATTTATAGAGGT
Source organism: Phragmites australis (assembly GCF_958298935.1). Taxonomy (NCBI): domain Eukaryota; kingdom Viridiplantae; phylum Streptophyta; class Magnoliopsida; order Poales; family Poaceae; genus Phragmites; species Phragmites australis. The sequence continues at coordinate 7,171,869 of NC_084922.1, forward strand.
GGGAACGGGTCTCAGTGTACACATGGAGCCATCAAGATCCGATATAGCTAGGCGTGATAATGAGGCAGCCTAGGTCACGTAGCGCGTCTAGCGAAAGTTGACACATCGATGCGGTATTATGACCTGTCTAATCTCTGTAAAGAGGAGCACACAGTCGTGATTATGCGTCAAATCAACGGTTGCGGTGAAAACGTGCACGAGAGGGAATGGGTTTTTAAGGCTCACCTACCTACCTATTTGAATTTACTCGATGATCGTGGAATAGTCACCACCATAAGCTTGGAGGCTAGTGCTCTCGAGAGTGTGGTCAAGAGTAATGTGTTGATTCTTACGCTCTTTTTTCTGTCTTGATTATCATATCGACTAGAAAGCCGAGGGCTACATAGCACATTTTTTGATGGTTATGCTCTACTCTCCATTTGATTCATTCATCGAATAGAGAGCCATCTTGTCGAGGGTGCCATGCAGAAAGGCATTCTTGACGTTGAGTTGATGTATCGTCCACAAGTGAGAAGTCGCGATAGGATGACATGAATTGTGGACAGTTTGACTACCAAATTGAAAGTGTCATTCAAGTCCACACATGGCTCCTGGGAGTAGCCACGAACAACCCACGAGCTTTGTGGCAAGCAAGTGTTCCATCGGAATGAAATTTATGCTTGGAAATACACTTGGCAGACACAATTTTGCACCGCGAGGTTGTAATACTTGAAAATTTGCTACGTTAAAAGTTGATCGCGAGACCCACTAGAGGTGCAAACTTTGACATTTTGAATCGTTGCTCGAATGGATGATTGGAGACCGTGGATGCATAGATCTCATCGAGATGATTCCGTTTTGCTATCAAATGTCCCATCTAGACTCTCGGTGAAGTTGTAGCGAGCTCAATAAATCTAGGCTGTTGGATGAGAAAAAAATAAAAGAAAGAAAGATAAAATTAGGGGGATCGGTCCTTAACCTGATCCCACCTATTTGCTCGATGCTGCTCCCAACCGTCCTCCCTAACCCTAGATATAGCCGCCTCCATCTCAGTCATCGTCATCCGGCCATCGTCCAGCCGTCACCGTCCGACCGCTATCTCTACACCCAGCCACCGCCTCCCTAGGCTGTCGCAGTATCGCCCTGGCCACTCGCCAACCGCCGCTACCATGACCACCACCATCGGCCGCTGTTCGCTTGGCCGCCATCACCATCATCGTCGTCTGTCATCGCTAGTCTGGCCTTGCCATCATGCCGCCATGGCCCGCTCGGCCTTGTCGCTAGCCAGAGCGCTGCCTGTACACCGCCAACCGGTGTGGGCAGGTGGGGGCATGAGGGGGTAGAGAGGAGGGGTGTCAGCCTAAGGCAGAGGAGTCGACTGACTAGGAGAGAAATGAAAGAAGAAAAGAAAAGAAAGAAGAAAGAAGAAGAAGAAGGAAGAAGAAAATAAGAGGGGAAAAGAAAAGAAGGAAAAAGGAGGAGCTTTTGCGGGAAATCGCCGAATCCGTCGTCGATTCAAGTTCCTCGTCACGAAGATGACTTCTAATTAGTCCTTATATGATTGTGCATACTTGGGAAAGGGCGTTTTCAATGTCGTTTTAGTGTTCTATGATCCGCCTAGCATGCAACAATATAATTCTGATGTTTGAGTTCCAATCGTTGTCAAACACGACCATAAGCTTAAAATGAAGGTTGTAGGTCTGATCATTATCTTTCGATGGTGCTAGCCTTGTTTGTGTTGGATGAGTGGTTTAGGAGTATTTGTTAAATCGATGATGTCATCAGTCGAAAGTTAGTTCGCGTGGTGTTTTGTTTTTTGGTTCTTTGGACCTTGACCTATCTAGAGTAGGATCTCGCCCTTTGTCACGGTAGTCAAGCAGTAGAAGTTTCTTCGTCGTTTAGTGTCACGTCCCAAAATGCTAATCACGTGATTAAGCATTCATAAGCATCATGACATTATAATTTGAGTTTAAACATATTTCAAAAGTACTTAGAGGTAGTTTAGAGCCTTTTAGGAAAATCCTAAATGCCTTGGAGATGAAGAAAAATAGAAAAGAGGAATAGAATCAAGTTTTCAGCACAAGATCGCTCTCTCGGTCTGACTGGGGCTCCCCGCAATCTGACCATTAGAGGGAAGCCACGTAGGCTTGCCACTTGGGCTTCCCGCGGTCTGATCGACCCATCCCATGATCTGACTGTCATAGCACAAATGCTTCACTTAAGGAAATCGGCCAACTCTCTCTCTCTCTCTCTCACACACACTCACTCACTCACTCTCACTCCTTCACCCACACCAAGAGAGAGGGAGAGACCACCTCAATGTCCAAGATGACCGGAGATCGACGGAGGGGACTTCCTCGAGCTCATCCCCTTTAACCTCGTTGTCAGTGAAGTTTCCACACGAGTTTATCCACCTCAAGCCTTACACCACCCTGGAGCCCGATTTCCAAATCAGAGCTTCCCCAGAGTGATCCTCTCCAATAGAAAACTTCCCTACACTAAGGTGAGGCGTACCCTACCATTTTCCCGTCATTCTCAAGCTCTAATCGATCCCCATTCCATTTAGACCCAAGCTTAACCCTAGCCTAGGGCTTATCCATGGGGTATCATGAGTTTAGCTCTGTGAATGTTGTCCAAATCACTTTAGAAGCACTCCACTAGTCCCATAGAGTATTTTGGTACCCTTCGTAGTCGAAGATTTCACCGGTGCCTTTGGCGGCGGCCTTGCAAAGTGGCGATGGCAGGGTCTCACGGTCAGACCGCCACTAGGGCCGATCTGATCGCCGACATACCATCGTTCTGACCGCCAAGGATCAAACTTTCTACAGACCGACGGTCAGACCGCCACCTCCACGTCGGTCTGACCGCCAGCCCTTCAAGGCTATATGTACTTAGGTACTTTGTCTGGGGTTTCAAACTTTGAAACCTTAATTATTTGGTGGTTTTTTGCAAAGGTTTTCAAAACACAACACTATTAATTTTCAAGCATGCATCATATGCACACTTTTCCATCGTTTGATTATTTTTGCAATGCATTCTTGATTCGTTTAGATAGTGTTATGCCGACGGTTCAAGCGAGTGAAAGAAAGCGAGTGAAAGCATCGCCGAGCTACCTGAGTTATGTGAGTGTTATGCCAGGAGTATCAGGCAACCGCCAAAGCAGTAAGACAAGCATCTAAGTATACTCAACATACTACTTTGGATCTTATATTGTATAACTTCATAAATTACATTTTATGTATGCTTGCATGAGTAGTGAGTCAATTGTCGGATTTTTGTGGGTAGAACCTATATTAATGAATTGCAATACTTCTACCTTAAGTTGTTGATGATCCATATCTTTGTAGTCTGGATAACATTGTTGATGTCTAACTTAAGAGTTATTCAAAATGCTTAGCAATGCATATGTCCTCGGTAGAAGTCGAGCAATGGTTCAACCGTTGTTCGCGAGCTTAGGGATTACTTATTGTTTACAAACACAATGACACTGATGTGGGTTGTATGAGATGTGAGGATGATGCGAGATGTGGACGGTGCTAGGGGTAGATCGGGAGAGGAGCCCAGATATCATAGATTGCTTGCATCGTTTAAGCACCGTTTGTCGGTGCCGTTAGTTTTAGCACTTTCCATACAACCATATATTCAAATAATAGGTGAATGAACTGAGTATCATACGCCGTGCTGACGCTTGCCTTGTGGCCGTATGACGCGTAAGAAAAATAAAGGAGAAGCAAGGTGACGGGAAGCCGGAGGTGTTCGGGACATGCTCACGATAACCTCGGTGCCATAGGGGTATGTGCAAGTGGGTAGTTCTGGGTATGAGAAAGGTTGTCTCAGGGGTCAAGAGGATAGACCCAGGTCGTGTGGACAAAGTTGTACCCCCTGCTGGGTTTAAGAATAATTCGAATTGCTGTGCTCTCAGTCATGAGCATGCTTCTATCCATCCGCATCGGTCGTAGAGTCGCGAATGTGGGATGTTATGGTATGGCATGTTGGGTTATGGGTGAGCTGATTTTATTTACAGATATGCTTATTATGGTTCCAATTACATATGTTCTTGTGGTGATTATGGAATAGAATGGTACATGTGGTTATGTATAGATGCTCACATGTGTATATCAAATTGCATTTCGCTTATGAAAGTTACTTAACCCTTACTAATACATCAATGCATTCTCCTTGGAGTCAGGCTATTATATGTACCCATTATGGATTAAATCTTGCAAGTACCTTCGCACTCACACTGCTCTTTCATGTTCTACAGGTAAGTAGGAGCTCATGTTTGGCTACTTCACGTCCGCCAATGTAGGTGGAGGGAATGAGTAGTGCAAACTACTCGTGTGGTGAGGCTTTTGGGTGGAGCCTAAAGGCATATGGCTTTACCTAACTTTTGTTAGTTCATAGATGTTAATCTTTCGCTGAGTAGTTTCTAGTTTTGGTTAGGAGGTGACCTGTTTTTCATCATCCTAGCTTTCTTTTGATGTAAATTATCGTAAATGGTTGATTGATTAAGAACTTGTAATATAACTTAATTACTCATTCTTTCTTAAGCTTTCTTGTAATGCTATATGTTAGAATGATATTGTTCCGATTTTAGGCACAAAACACGTGCCAAGACTACCAAAATGATATTCTAGTTAATCATTATGGTTATGATTAAGCAAATGATTGTCCTGGTGATTAATTGTAATACTATCTGGATGGTTCCTCTCAGCGTGATGTATTTAATTGGAATATAATGCCATAGTATTTACGTTGTCTGTGGAGGGGTAAAGGTGAGGAAGAGCATGACATATGCACACATATGCATTCATATGAATGTCTCTACTTTGTTTGCTTTGATATCATCCTTATGTTGCAATGAAGTCTTTAATATTGTTTTGGTTGATACTACTATAGTGAAACATAGCTAGTGGATGGTAGCATGTGGTCATTGTTGTATTGTCAAACTTAATCATGTTTTTCAGATATTGTTAACCTATTCAGTTTATTATCATTGTTAAAGATGAATGTCTAATCATCTGTAACTCAATAGTTTGTTAAAATAATTCACTTGTTGAGATTTTCGAACCTCGCCTTTGCTACCTTTCCAATTACCTTGAGGTGTTGGCGATCATGCGGGATGGGTAGCTAAGCGTCATTTGCACTTTCACTTTTATCTTTTGATTAAACTTGTTATGTTGTCAGTAGTTGGTTCTTAGCCTCATGATGTAAGTTTGATCTATTATGGTTTGAATTTATGAATGAGCTTTTTTCCTTTTGCTATGATGTTCATTACTGCTAGTGTGATGTTATATATAGCTGTCTATGTGATGAGTGGTCAGTTCTACCTCTTTTTGTAGGTGAGGTGTTGCCAAATTTTTTTTTGAGGTTCGACGGTCTTGTAGGTTGGTTTGGTGGCACTCTGTGCTTGTAGTGGTCCCCGGGGTGTTACAAAGATTGTGGGAAAATCTTCTAAGTGGAGTTGTTGACAAGCGTCTAGAATTCGTTGGCCATCACAATACGCTAATTGGTGTCGACGAGCGCACTCTGATAATTAGAGGAAATGGGAGATATGGAGATGTGTGTCGCGGACAGGTTGAGGTGATTGATGGGCTTGACAATTCCAGAAGCACCATGAGTCACCATAGGGGGGGTGTTCCACACCTGTAGGGCGTGACACCAGGGCAGCAATAGCTGGTTGTGTTGCAAGAGGCACACCATGAGGTGGGGTCTAGTCGTAGGCGCTTGGCTTGGCGATGTAGGAGCGAGCACACCCACAACAGGGCCGATGAGGACTGTGTGTGGAGTCGCATACTAGAGGCCCGTCCCAGGTGGCTCAGGCGCGTCATGTGTGAGGCATACGTGAGCCCCTCCTGGCCGTGCGCGCTAGCGACGAGGCGCGAACCAGCCCTTCTTGGCGTGCGTTGCGAGGGGGCGATCCCCTCGTGGACGTAGGGCTGAAAATGGTGCGAGAATTCATTCATGTTTTAATAACCGGCAATCATGTGTTTGTTTTTGTTCCTGATTTTTTTGTTTCCATCCGATTGAGAAAATATGAAAATGAAAATGGTTAGTGGTTTTCCCAATGTTACCTGGACGCGTGTTGCGAGGGCACCAACCCCACCTGGTATGTTGGGTCCAAAATTGGCAAAGAAAGGACCCTGCCTGTTGCCTCGTTAGACACGTCATCCATTCCTCACGATTTACATAGACGGTCAGAGGTGCGCTGCACACCTCTCGACCGTTGCCACAGGAAGCAAAGCAGCGAACGAACCAACCACATCATCCGGTCGCTGTCGTCGCCATCTGGGCCGCCGACGTGGTCGGTGGCCGTGAGCCTGAGGCACTACGGCGGGCTAGAGATTCGTGCCACCGCGGAGAACGTGCTCCCGGGGTGGGGCCACAGCGAGAAGCGCCTGTCCCTGCTCCTCCTCGCCGTCACCTCCCAATGCGGCACCCATCGTCCTCCTCCGGCAGCGCCCAGCGAGACCCGGAAACCCTGCAAGGTCCTCCATTTCCTACAAAGCAAGTGGGCACGGTGTCGCGGGTCACTTCCCTCTAGCGACACAAGAAGCCACCGTGCTAGGCGCCCGGGCTCCAGCAATCCCACGTCGGTTGCTTTGGGTAGGTTAATGTCCATGATCGATCACACCATTGTTGTATCAAATCCAACCGATTTCTTGGCCTAACACTTCAATGCTTGGCTTCTTGCTTGCCTGCGTCTGTGTTGGCTGCAACAGAATTGAGCATGGCCGAGGCCCGTCCAGTGTTACAAGGCGTGGGAACTGACAGAGCCGACGGTGCTGCGGTTCATCGTCTCGTCATCTTTGTCGTCGCCGTCGCTGCCATCATGGTGACAAGATTCTTTGAGCTCTTAGAGCCACCATCTCTCAACAAGTATAAGTGCCTGCTCCAGTTGCCCAAGCAGAGGCTGCAGTGGCTCTTCAGCAAGTAGAATTTTACTGGGTTGTTTCCATCACCATTTCACCCAGATCAGTGGAATCCAAGTGGCTACTGGGTAGGAAGTGTTTGTGCTAACACGAGTGACGGAGCTTGGACCGAAATTCAGAGAAGGCCCATGAAGCTAAATGGGTTCTAATTAGGCCGTAGAGAGACTGAATCAATGAAATATTAGAGATTAGACCTAAAATACACTACAAAATATAGAAAACTTGTTGGGCCAGAGGGGTCACGGCCCACCCTGGCCACAACAATGCTCTGCCGCTGCTGACATGCACACTAGGTCAATTCATGTTCAGATTACTGTATAAATGATAGGGGGGTTAACGTGTCCTTCGAAGATCATGGAGAACATTCGGGGTTACAGAGTAGTGGTACTAATTTATGGTTTTTGCAATACTTATTCAATGACTTTTACATATAGGTCAGTTACTCAGTTTGCCTGTTTGAGTATTATACTGCTAAAGTTCAGAGTACAAGGACCTGGTACATTTTGGTTGCACAATCAGATGGCTTTCAATCCTGCAGCTTTGGAGAACTGAACTTAATTTTCAGAAATATAATAGGTTTGCACCGCGTTCTCAGAAAAAAAGGGTTATCATTCAGATAACTCTTTCCAGAATCACTAACAACAAAGAAGTTACTATCCAGACTTCCAGACGGTCTACAGTAACACGAGCTTACGGTGAAAACCATCAGTACAAAACCAATGGAGGGAAAAAAAACATTGATCTTCTGGAACAGATAATGCCAAAGAGTGAGGTGCACTTCAGAAATGAGCATATAGACATTGGGGATCTGATTACGTTGGTAGGTGCGTGCTTAGCTCATGCATTTAAACGGGCTTCAAATGATTGCAGATAAAATGCCCCACATTGCCCTTTCCTCTCCTGAGAATCACAGCTTGAAACAGGTAACATCGATGAATGTTAAATACTCTTCATAAACTCTGATTTCATGATTCACACTCAAGTCACTCGAACACAAGAAGACTGAATTCATATTCATGCTGTTTACCTGTTCAGACGCTTTTTGCAAGGACATGAGATCCATCCTCTGCCATCCTGAAGCACTTATCCTGTAGAAATAGAGCGAGCAGAATATGATACTCATAAAAGGTTATTCTGACAACACTATTTGAAGTTTGCCACAAGGATTATGCATCAAACGAAGTTGCACATCAGCAAAGTATCTTTTGGACCAACTTCCTCACATCAAAATGATGCCACAGAATGACATTCTTAGGACATGTGTAATTCATTCCCAATAACAGCGGCATATATTCAATCACAAGTGGAAAAAAGGAGAGCAATATGGAATTATTAATTACGACCTAGCTGGTTTACATTACCTTATCTAGCTTGTCCTTCATTGGTGTAGCCACAACTATCTTCTGAACACAGAGCCGTCGGAGAACACGTTGTTCAAGCATAAACTGATACTGAACATCACTGTTGTTTGGTGACACGCTTGCTATTATCTTCTTCTCAATTCCCACTTCCTCTAGAGATCAGCAACATATTGACATGGATGAAACTTTTTGCTTTTTAAGTTGACATACAGAGAGAAAGACAAGCTACAGAGAAATGGGCAACAAACCTCCAACGAAAGGAGACTGGAGCATATCATTTCTTTTAGAATGATCTCCAACATTGTGAATCGTGCTTCTCAAATGCAATGGAGCTTCGAAGTCAACACCAGGATTATCTCTAGAAATGGACAATGAGAGAGCCTCCGGTAAATCCGTGAACATACAACAATTTAGAAGAAAGACATTTGATGGGAACACTACTTACAGCTTTTCCCTCGTTCCAGGTCTAACATGAGCATGAACTTGGAATAATTCTGCTGAGGTTTCCTGAAGACAGCTTAAGTTTGCAGGAATTTGTGTTGCTGCTGCTGATGTCTCCTTCTGCGCTTCAGGATAACTGGACACTTCTGAGCAATCAGAACATGTTTCAGTTCCACTCATCTCATTTCTGTGATCTGCTGAGAGTTTACATGTTTCTGTTAACATCTTAGTATCTGGTTTCTCAGATGCCTCAATCTTGCCTTCATTCTTATCATTGTTTTTTCTTGCCAGTAGATCAGTCAACTCAAGATCTACCTGAAAAGTGCCATTACTAACATGCCTATCCTCCCAAAATGTGTTTAGTTCTGACTCCTGAAAATTAAAACCAGGACTGAACCCATGCCTCAATGAATCCTTGCCAGAAGGCTGTGAACACGTAATATGTGGACCTACAGTTTTTCTTAAAGAACTCAATGCTTTCTTTGCAGGAAAAACATCAGCATTTCGATTGCTGAAAGTCGCAAAATTATCTTCTTGCTTCTTGTCTGCCTTCTGTTCAAAGAAAGTACTCATATAAATGTCACCCTGAAGATCCTTGGCACCAAATGGGTTTGATAATTCAATGTTATCACCAAAGATATCTGAAACTGGACACTGCATGTGAATGCCATCTTCAAAAATGGAATTATCAGGTCTGTGAAAAACAGAATGAACTTGTGAAGTAGGTCTCTTTTCAGTTGACTCCACGGTTTGATACATGCTCAAATCAGGAGCAGAACTGAAAGAGGCTTTATCCTCGCGCATTACACTGCAACTCAATGGGTTAGTTAATCCAGAGCTACCCTTCAGATGGGAGGTAGGAGGACCCCAATTGGCAAATTTCTCCATAAGTGATAAACGGCAGCTTGGTTCTCGAGTTCTTGGTTGCTCAGTAACCCTTTCTGGCCAATAACTTGTTTCAAGTTTCTTTTGATCTGTTGTTCTTTCATGATCCACCTTTTCTGGATTGTTAAATAGTGACATCCCATGAAGATGTGCATCCATGTTTGGAATATCTGGCTTATCCAAGCTTATATGAAACTCATCCGTCTTGTTCATCTCATTCTTTACTGCCGGTGATGGTTTCTTGCACTTTCTATCCTTCATTGCTTCGAACCGAAAAAAGGGGGGAAATATCAAGATATAGAGTGTATAATGTAACCCCTAGTCTACAATGAAATATACCAATGTAAAGAGTCTTCGCTGAAGACAAAAGCAGAAGTCAAGAGTAAAAATGACTGACCTGCAGCAGATGTGCGTGATTCTTCACTGCAAAAGAATAATTTTGAAAGGATCAGCAAGAAAACTCATAATAATTTTGCATGACATAAGAACATTCAGGAATCAGGAGCATAGAACCCACTCAGACAGTTAAAAGTTGATTCTCCAGTACCTTAATGGGCTCCTCCTTTTCTCTGAATCATCTTCCATGTCAAAGGTCCAAGCAGAAGGACCAAAAATGCTATTTGAGTTGGATACTTTCTTACTTGGTGGGTGCCTGACCAGAATGACAGAAAGATCAAGATTATGTATAAATATAGTATGCATGAGGCTTTATTCTGCTTACCTTTCCCACTCGAAATGTTCAGTAACCTCATCATCATCCATCAATGCATGATCAGAAAAGAGGTCCTGTGACGATGGAATTCCTTCAACAAAAATTGCAATTATAAGAAACATAAAAGGCTCAGAGCAGAAACAGGATAGTCATCATAAATAAACTAATCAAAGTATGACAAGTATGGAATGCAAGCATCATGCTAGGCTGACTTAGTATGACAATGTAATCGAAAAAACAAAGATTACATCACAAATTCCAACTATCTCATAGATATCAGAAGAAAAAGCAGAACTACATGAATGAAGAACACTGTTTTGCAAGTCTCCTTTAACAATGCTAGGTGGACCAGTTGCTGATGAACTGGGAACAGGTAAAGCAAGTTTCCAACCCATGTTTGGCACCTTGTATCACAAATTCCAAGCAACTCATAGATATCACAAGAAAAAAAAACTCTGACCCCCTGGGAGAGACGTCCCGAGGGTTTTTAGCTAAGGTCGAGAAACCCCCGAACGCCGGCGCAACTGCACTATCGCACGAGGGACCGCGTAAACCAGCACAGCGAGGGATTTTTTCGCGGGTACCCGGGTTCGAGCCCGGGTCGGCGGCACCACACCTGGGCGCTCTACCAACGCGCTATCGTCGTGTTCCCAGATATCACAAGAAAAGCAGAACTGCATGAATGCAGAGCACCGTTCAACAAGCCTACTTCGACCGGCTAGGTGGACCTGTCACTGATGAATTAAGAGAAGGTAAAGCAAGTCTCCAAACCAAGTTTGGCAACTTGCTAGATGAGAAATGCTCTAATAGTATTGGAAGTCTGGAACATATAAAATCATGATCACTTCAGCATATCATAGTATAAGTGCACCCTAGTTAGAAATCAATTGGCAAAGATGAGTAGAAATAACGTGGAATGCCCACTGGTCTGTAAGCTATGGGACATAAAAGATACACACAATTCTAACCTGTATTCTCAAATCTTGTGCTAGATCTTGTTGAGTTTCTGCAGGGAGAAACTGAATTATTTGTAGCCAATAGAATTTATTAGGTTTATTAGTCAAACCAAAATATACGTGAAGTAACCTTCGCTCTGGAGAGTATATGTCTTTAAATCCATAGTCAATTGTATCAAAATGTTCCTCTCTTGGAGTAGGAAAATAATCCTCTGAATTAAATTGATCTATCCTCCACAGTCTATCAGAATTCTCATCAGCTAGATTGCCATTTGATCCACTGCGCTTTGCTGTTCAGAACGAAAAAGTAGAATCATGAATATATGGTGTGATAATTTCTTAGGCCACAAAACATGAGTGGTCGCTTGCGAGGCTCAGTAATAAGTTGTGACACGGCAGAACTTACATTGCCAAAAAAATTCAGCTTGAGGTTCATAAAACATGTCTTCATCCTCAGGATAGTGGTCAGCATTATGGTTCTTAAATGAATCTGGAAAATAGGAATTAAATTGTTTCCTCCTTTCATAGTCTGATTTATCTAAAATACTATCCATTTTATCTGATGGTCTTCGCTCTTTCAGCACATTGATACTTTTCATAGAATCCTGTTAAAAATGATACAAAAATCATTTACATTCTTACTTTTAAAACGGTAAATTCAATTAACACATCTAGATATGATAAGAAAATCTATTGTAAATTTGTCATGTAGTCTAATGAAAAACACCTATCATATAAGTTGTATAAGGAGAACTTTTCTCCAAGGAGTTCACTGAAGATTTCTGAGGTTATGAAACTGTACAAAATAATAAATGAAAATGGAATTACTAACTCTCAGTCCTAGTATTGGATCCACCTTAATTACCAAGTCACTTTTTTTTTCTTTTGTAGAATAAACCTCTCTTCAAATTCTTTTCTGCCTATCTTTTGAAAAAAGATTAGATTTCAAAGAGGAAAGTGTCTGAAATTCTCACCAATGCCTTCATGACATCAAAGGGGATAGACCGTTTTGCTTTATGTGTGAACCGCGTGGCCTTTGGAGGCAAAGGTAAAACCCTGCATCACCACATCAATGCAATATAGTTGAGATTTGGATGTATCACTTAACCTGTGCGGAAGCGACAGACATGACTTATATCACATGTGAGGAAAGATTGGAGTTCTCGACCCATTGAGCTTTACCTTAACTACAGCCAAGGTGGGCAAACTAGAACTTTTGGACCGAAGCCTATGTGAACTGGACCAGTTGATTGTTATTCTACGTATCAAGGGTAAGATTACGAATATGATGAATTTGATTGTTGCAATACAAAATACCCTCTAGAGATAGTTTCTTCAATGCAACATTTTTTCCCTTGAGGCAAATAAAGTAAGAACTGACGATTGTCCTATGATTGTCTCACTTTTTGCACCTCTGAACTTCGTTTTGGCAAGTCCCAACCTACTTTTCAGAAATATCCACAAACAGAAAGAAGGGTTTATACTACCATTTTCTGTAAAATCAAACAGTACCTATTATTTAAACTTCCTCGCACCAAATTAACTTTATAGCTGAAATATTCATATGGGACATAGATTAATTAACAATTAAGCTTATCATTCAACCTTTTGATGGATCTTGGTGAATGCGGAGGTGTTTCCATCTTGATATGACCAAGGCCTGAAACAGAAGCAGATGGATGTCTAACGAACCATTATAGTATGTTACTAAAGGAAACAGAAGGCAGTGAACTAAGGTTGATCAGGGACAATATTAGCGACAGGTGGACCACAGAGGTCACACAAACTTCACAGCGAAATGCATTTGCTATCAAACTATGCTACGATCACTAAGACCTAAATGAAACAAATGTCAACATAAGGATGCAGTTTAGGTGCAGGTCCTTCTGGAAGATACAAGCAATACATTAGTTCAACTGTGAAGTGATCTGCAAGTCTGCACAGTATTTCTTCCTGTTAGCACAGGCAAACTGCTCATTCTCCCAACTGCTGCAAAACTAGTTCTAATAATAAACAACTAAAAAAATCCTTGACAGATTATAAGAAATAAGAAATTAAACAACTAATGATTGTGTTGAAACATGCACCTTTAACAGAAAATGAAACATGAGCTTCACGGGCAGGTCGTGCGGTAGACTTATTCTTTGATCCCTCGTAACTGACCAAATCAATAAGTGAAATTTCTGCAAGGACTAATCATAGTCAAACCGGAGTTTCAATAATACATAACAAGTGGATCAATCCCAGTTATACAACTTATGCATTCATACAAATTTATGTTTATGTTTGCATTCTTCAATTACACAGCTGCTGACATTGCAACTGCTCCTTTGAACTCTAGTTGAAAGAAATAATTGCTAACCAAACTAGGCATTTCTATAAGGACATATTATTTTAACAAATTTCCTTTTTCATGTAGTTGCGCATACTTTGAACAGTAACTCAATCAGTAGGGACAATAGAAATGATTGGTAATAGTGAAGGAAACATCACCACTTTGGAATTCCAGATTTTGATTTTGCTGCCTGGTGCTACAGTTTATGGATGGGGATATTTTAAAACCAAGAGATTCTTCATGGGAGTTAACAGCTGCTGCATCATCTTGATGACCAAAGGGTGATGACAATCTGCCAATGTACAAGGCTGAGATCTCACAAAACAAGATAAATGCAGGCACACTCTTACCATACTGTGTGGAGATACTGACCTTGGTTGAGAGCCTGCAGAATAGAAGCAAATTAATTTCTGATAAACTTTACTGTAACAAAAAGGCATATTACACACTTCAGAAATTAATAGCATATCATCTCATTCTTCTTTCAGCAGCCACATATTCAAAAGAGAAAGACGTATACCTACTATGACCTCCAGTCCAAGTTAGATGTCATCCTATAACGTGTGCAGCCAACCTTTTAAAACTTTGGCCACGAATATAAATAAGAAAAATTCCGATATGTTAGATGGAAATGCTTCTGTATTAATACTTTTTTAGTACCTTTTGGCTACCATGTGATTAGGGCAAAGTAATGGTCAAAATTATGCTCTGGAGGCCGCATCAAATCCTAAGCAACACGTAAAAGAAACTGGAGGGAGTACCTAGACTGTTTTTTTTTATACATATGACATTGTTAATATGCCTTTGTTGAAAAGTTGAAATACCATAGTCACAAGAAAATAAGCAAATCCTAATGAATTCCCTTGACTGACGTACTGAAGATTGAACCCTTACCTTCTTCATTGTTGCTATTGCATAACGAAGTGATCTTCTTTAGTGCCTCTGTAGGGCAAACTTCTGAAAGAATGCAATCCACTTGTGGAATAGCACCATCTGCATCTGAAATGATAGTAAAACAACCATACTAAGAAAAGTCTGCCAACAAGTGACATTAGTTGTTCCACTTGTCCAGAAATTACAGGAATTATGCTAGAAGGGTAAAATGATTAACCACAGAAAAATAAAATTCTCCGCTGAGACCTAAAAAATCAGAACATTGAGGAAGCTCACTTGCGGATTCATTATGATGACTATCTGGAGTTGCCAGATTGTTGATGTTTAGAACATCAAGTGATCGAGGCTCCTGATCAAGGGAAGCTTGACCTCCTGCTACGTCATTCTGGTTCTGTAGCCCTTGCCCCTGCTGCTGCCGTTTCTTTTGTTCGAAGTACTGCCTTTGTCTGCCGAGCATTTTATTTCAAGGGTGGAGAAGTCAGTCCAGTCATCATAAAAAAAAATGGCTAACACAAACAGAATGAACTTTAGAAACTGTAATCGGTAAACTAGGAAAGTTACCTGCTCAGAGTGGACTTCCTGGACTGCTCATTTCAGGCCGAATAAGTAGAACGCAAATCCATCCAAACATAACCAAATGTTAGCACCTTGTTACAAACCATAACAAAACATAAAAACTGCTACGCTCAGTAATTATTCTGGTGTGTCCATGCCAACCTTAAACCACCGTTGCACAAGGGAAGCACGAAACAGTTGAAATCATGTCAATTGCCCAAATTAAGTGCGATGGAGCACAATTCATAGGGGATTAAAGTAGAAATTCGAGTACTCACCGCGTAAACCTTCCTCCTCGAACCGCCCATCCATTGCAGCATTATGAGCAGGCGATGAGCAATCTCCCAACGGAATCGATCAATCCCCCGTCGGGGCGGGTCTCGGCTCCACGCCAATCCAGTACCAGTAGGCGAGCGGCGCGGAGGAAGGACGACGACGAAGGGGGCGGCGGAGTTGGGGGCGGTGGAGGAGGACGACGACGACGAGGGAAGCGCTCCTCCTCGGTGGCCGGCGTGCTGCGGTGGAAAGAGGCGGGCGCGGGCGACGAGCCGACGAGGACGGTGGTGTGAACCGAGTTGAGGTCTAGTGTCGGCCCGAATCGATCTAGACCCCAAGCCTGAAATAATTCAAATTTTCAGTATTTTAAAATCCTAATGAATTTTCAAATTTTCTATAATGGAATGCCTTTTACGGCAGAAACAATGTATCAAACACTTGTACGTACATGGAAGTGAGATTCTTCAGTACAATTTACAACACAATGCTTATGGGTCTGCCCAAATTTTGTAAGACTCGGGAAGATCTATTCTACAAATTTTGTACTATTTCAGAAGCTACAACGGTCCAAATAACCCCCCATTTTTACATCCTCTTTTCTACCATATAAAACCAAACCCTTCAACTCATTTTTAAAATCACGATTTTGTCTAGAAAGAGTCTGTTTGACAGAGATTTAGCACTAAGAAATACCTTAGGAATTTGTGTAACTATAGCTATAGATACATTGATTGTATTTTAGTGAGTTATTTTATTTATATTTTATATTAAAAATCGATATTTAAATTATTTTATTTTAGTCTACAATCTTAAAATCTAACTTGGAGTAACTTTGTCAAACAGAGTCTATATTCAACAACAACTCCTGGTAAAAATTAATCTCAGGTCCAAGCGACAAGCAGAAATTGTAGGTTGGATTGCGTCTTCGTGCTAATAATGTGATTACAAAGGTCCCTTGCACTCGATATCGCCATAGATGGCAACAAAACGACGCTAAGCACATTGTACAACAGCCTTGCAGCAGGTAGCAGCAAAGCAATGCCAAGCTCTAGCGATTAAAGAGTCAAGAGGCTCCTGTCCAATTGCGCTGCAAAGCAATCATCCTCGTCGTTGCCATGCTTCTTCTGCAGTTGCACCGAGATGAGCAACCGATCGGCATGCTGCCACGAGGAAATTGTAATCCTGGAATCTGAATTCTGAGACGAAGCGTCAATGGCATGGGCGACGCATTCATCCCGTTCACGTCTGCGCAGCAGGCGGCGCGAAGCAGGCGGAGTAGATGTCGAGCACCTTCTTCAAGTCCGCGGCGCTGGCCGTCCACACGTGCCCCGGCGACGCCTCCGGGAGGCCACCGGCGGCCTCCTCGCACCTCTCCTCGACCAGCGCCGCCTCCCGGAGCTTCCCCTCCCGCCACAGGCTCTTGACGAGCAGCGCCTTGGTGGGCGCGTCGGGCGCGATCCCGGCCGTGCGCATTTCGTCGAACACCCTCAGCGCAAGCGCCGCGCGCTCCTGCTTGCAGTAGGCCCTGACCAGCACGCTGTACATGTACCCGTCGGGCTGCAGCTCGCACTGCCGCACCAGCCCCAGAAGCCGGTGCACGCCCTTGAGGTCGCCGGCTCCGGCCAGGTGCTCCATCAGGCCGGAGAAGGTCTGCAGGTCCGGGAGCACGTCCCGCGCCATCATCTCCTCGAGGAGCTCCATGGCGTCGAGGCCTCTCCGGCACTTGGCCATCGTTCGCAGCAACGACGAGCAGAGCAGCGCGAGGTTGGGCCTAGACACGGGGCCGCAGATGGACTCAGCGTCCCGGAACACCCTGGCCGCCGCGTCGGCCTTCTTGGAGAGGCCGTAGAAGTCGATGACAAGCCGCACGGTGGCGAACGGGAGGAGGATGCCGTCCGACCGCACCTTGGTGAGCAGCCGCTCCACCAGCTCGACGTGCCCGGCGCGGGCGAGGATGGCCACCATCCTCGCCACCGTGTGGCGGTCGTGCGCGAACCCGCCGGGGCGGCACGCCACCCAGCAGAAGAACTCCCACGCTGTCTCGGCCTTCTTGAACGAGCGCAGGAGCTTGCACACCAGCCGCGGCGTCCAGACGAGCCCGACGGCCTCTAGCTCGGCCACTTCCCGCGCGTCCCAGCCGTCCAACGCCCTGGCGAGCTCGCGCGGGTCCAGCCATGGCTTCAGGGTCTGCCTATCTCTGTTGCCTCTGTCCTTGTCCTCAATATTGACCTCACCTTCGTCGCCGTCCTCCTCGCTGTCTCCCTCACCCTCGACGTCGTCCACCGCGTACCCGATCCTTGCGTTGGGTGAAAGCTCGTGGACGAAGTCCTCCGTACCATCAATGTTCCCCCCTTCCCGCATGGCAGCGATGGCAGCGCGCATCTGCGGCCCGGGCATGACGCCGTCCACGACTGCCATCTCGCGGACGAGCCACCGGAGCTGGTCGAACCTCCCCGCCGACGCAAGCGCCTCGGCGAGCACGTTGTACTGCCGGGTAGTCCGCCGCACCCGCAGCGACGGCAGAATGCGGAGCACCTCGATCGCCTGGTCCACGAACCCCGCGGAAGTGAGGTGGGCGATGACGACCGTGTAGGTGCGGGCGTTAGGGAGCGCGCCCTCGCGGACCATGCCGCGGAACGCCTCCACGGCGGCGGCGTGGTCGGCGGCGCAGGCGTGGAGGTTGATGAGGATGTTGTGCGCCTCGGCGGAGCGGCGCGGGGCAGCCGGGAGGGACTCGAAGGCGTCGAGCGCGGAGGCGTGGTCCCCCGCGGCGGCGAGGAGGCGGAGGCGCGCGAGCGGCGGCGCGGGCAGCGGGAAGGAGTCGAGGTGGGCGCGGAGGTCGGGGAGCGCGGCGAGGGAGGCGAGGCGGGAGGCGAGCGCGTGGAAGAGCGGGAGCGGCGCGGGTGAGGGGAGGGCCCGGAAGAGGGAGAGCGCGGAGGACGGCGTGGGCGCGGCGCGGATGGCGTGGAGAGCGACGACGGGGTCGTCGGGCGGCGGCGGCTGGGGCCGGGAGGAAGGGGAGCGTAGGCGGAGGCGCAGGGAGTCGATGAGGAGGGCGCGGCGGAGGTAGAGGGCGACGCGGGTGGTGGGCGCGGCCGGCGGGGGCATCGCGGCGGCGGCCGAAACAAGCGAACGACTGTAGCGTAGCACTGCTACCCCGCGAGGAGAACTGGATGGTTGACGGGGCCCGGGACCCGTCCGATCATCAAGTTTGGAGGATGGACGGCGCACAAATTTCGTGCCCACAGGCCACAGTCATTACATTTTTTAGCAACAAATTTCGTACACAAATTTCTCAGTTTCTTCCACTATTCCTCGCAGTAAATTCAGATGATTTTGTAGCACATAATACAATCAAGAAAAGAGAAAACGTACACAGGGAGAAGCATGACTGTGGTGGATCCGTAGATGCAATCGGTACTGTCAGCCCAAAAACTACTAGTAGCAGAAAGATGTTACCGCAGAGAAGTCATTTTCTAACGATGAGCCGTTCCTCAGAGAGAGAGAGAGACGGCTAGAAGAGCATCATCAGCATTGCGAGCCCAAGGAAGTAGGCACAGGGAATTCAGGACAAAGAAGGGCAGCCACAGGATACACCAGCAAACAAGCTGGCTTGGATTTTGCGCGCCATGCTGCATAATCTGCACATCATCATTTGATCACTAAATTAAACGACAGCGTTTGAAGAATTTTGCAAGTGCAACAACAACTCAAATACTAATCAAGATGCATAACAATAAATAACCATTTATCTTCTCTATAATTTCGAACTATGCAAGCAATTGATATTAGAAATGAACATGAAAGTGACCGTTACATTAAATTTATTTAGTTTTTCCTTTTCCTGGCATGAATCATTTTTTTTGAACAATGGGACCCATTTCCATGGCCTCCATAGCACATACTAACAGACAGGATAATAAATTCCATTTTGTTAATTTATTCTATTTAACCAAGGTTGAAGACATATCATGGTAAATCCAGATAAGAATGAACTCAAGAACAAGTTTACATTGTATACTGAAATAAAAGAACGTAAGAGAACCCAATAGCAGCATACATAATTTGAAGGATAACGACACAAAGTAAAGAAGTTGTGACCATAATGACCGACACAATAAATTAATTTTAATATTTAGACAAGAAGCAACCATTTTAGACCCAAAAAACAAGCATGTTTAGCAGCCATAGCCATACCACCAGAAATAAGAGAACAGAAGCATCATGTAGCTGCAATCATTCACACCTTAGCTGATTAACAATGTAGTGATGCAAGCTTTTCATACCTGAACTGCTTGGAAAGAAGATCTCTATTGCCAGGGAATAACCACCAGTCAGATTCAATGAGTTCACTTCGTGCATATATGCAAACTTGAATTGTGTTAGCATCCATTGCAAAATTGGAATATAAGTTAAGCAAATGCACCATTGCTCTATTAGTTATACTGCCAGCCTGATACCACAGCAAGGCAAGAAGAAGCAAGCTTTGTTAGAAGTACGATATTGACATCAGTTCCATGGTTCATCATGGTACATGTACACGAAAATATGGAACTCATCCTAGATCTCCCAGAAGAAAAGCAAAAAACAAAACCATACTCCTAGTACTACATATTTGAGATCCAAATCGCTTCTGAGAGCACAAGTGTTGAACTTGTCAAACCATGAACAGTTCAGCTTGTTAACAATCATGTCCTTCCTTCAGCCCACTGCTTCTTACGTTACACGACAAACACAGATCCTGCAATTTTGAAGAAAACCAATGAGCACAGAAGAACTGTACAAGAGTCACTACAATGGTTCAACTACAACATGGAAGGCAGCAGGGATCAAGATAAAACTGAAGGAAATGCACTATTGACTATCAAAAAGAGCTGCAAAACATAATTATAAACCACTGACCGCACAGTACTCATCTTGGAATTGATCTGCCCCTCTTCCTCTTGCTTGATAACCTCGAGCGGAATGTGCTGTTGGCTTGCGTGTTGTTGGCTTGCGTGTGGCCATCCTGGCTTTGAGATTGCTTCTCATATTCAGGGACAGACTCGGTACCCTGATCAGGCACCATGGAATGAATTATCTCTGCCTCCCTATCCTTCCGGCGCTCTACCTCCGGTTCAGCTACAGCTGTTGCTGTTGTTGATGAGCATGGAATCACATTAGCAATCTCGCAAAGTGACGATCCACCAAGTTCACCGATAACTTCCACACATGTTCTAGTGACTCTTTCAACGAAAGCATGACATTCACTTCTGGAGCAGCCTTTTTGAGAAGCTGCCTCCTTTGCCAGGATAGTGAGTTTGTCGGTCTGGGACAAAAGATGGACGCATCAGAGATATCCATGAAGCTATGCATTTGACTGATAATAACATCATTTACGAACATCTTGAACCAAATCACATCTTACAAGTAGGACATCTTACCACTGAGTGGATCAAATGAGCCCTGGGGGTATACCGAAGCTGAGAAGCATGAAAAGGATCTTCAGAATCAGCTATTCCACTTTTCCCAGGTGTCCCACCCTTGTGACCATTACTTATTCTCATTGGTGTGCAGAGGCGGACACGTGTCGATCGTCTGTACCACCTCAAATAATTCATGTAGTAAGCATGATCGTATGGTCGTTCTTCCACAATAACATGCTGCGCATTTGCTTCCCACATATCCACAAAAGACTTGTGCTTCTGTGCCCAATCATTATGAATCCTTCCGCGACGACAACTGCAATATCATTGGAAATAATGTGTTGTCAGATACTGGTAGATGATCGATAACTTGATAGAACACAGCCATGCACAGACAATGCAGGCAATAATATTTGTAAAAAAAACTCTTTTTTTGAACATACCAATGAAGTTCCACACTTGTGTCCCGTAATGGTGGCGGGCACACCTGATGGAGACCAAATTGGCGCATCACTCTCTCAGGCATGTAAACCTCCACCATATAGAAATAAACTAGAGGTGCTTGGGTTAACCATAAATGAGAATCCTGGGTACATATAGGGGCAAGCAGTAGTTCATTCACCCGTTCTTCCCTATATGGACACCATACAACCTGGTCATCTGTTAACAAGTCAAACTCATTTGTGAAGTGCTCATAGCAACGTGCCGGAGCTGCTCGACGCGTGCACACACCCACAACCCATCGAAGACCAACTGTGGGTCTATCCCTTTCATCCTCAAGCTCCTCCACATTTGGGTATTTTAGCTTTACCATTTCTGGCCTGCCAATAGGGAAGCGCTCCCATGACCAAAGTTGTAGGAGCAAAAGGCAACCAGTCAGATTACTTTGATCCGATTGCCTCCTGCAAGCATCACACATTGCCCTGTAGAGGTATGCCAGAGTAGCGGAACCCCAACTGTATGAACCAATATTCTCAAGATCGGCAATCAATGGAAAGGGGTGGAAGGGGTACAAATCACCAGAGGCGTCAGGAAATAATAGACCACTGATCAAGCTAAGGATGTATGCTCTGGCATGCTGCTTAACAGTCTCCTCATCAGCATCTTCTGGACAGTTATTAAACTCAGCCCTGACCCATGAAACCCTCGACCCAGGGCGGGGCCTACTATCTGATGGAGGTGATCTCCCAAGGTATCGCTCAACCAATTCATTCTGGGACTCTGTTGTGTTTACAGTGACAGCACGACCAGCAAAAGGAAGTCCAAGAATCATCGCAACATCCTGTAGTGTGATTGTGACCTCGCCACAGGGCATGTGAAAAGTGTGGGTCTCAGGTCTCCACCTATCAACTAGTGCAGAGACAAGTGCACGATCAATGGAGGGCAGTCCAGCCCTACAAATATTCACCAGCCCCATCAGCCCAGCTGGCCTAAGGTAGTGTTCATACCGCTTGTCAAACCGAAGAGGCTCACGGGTACGAGGATTGAGCTCAGTTAGATTCTGTGCAAAACCATGGAAGCTACAAATCAGTGGTTTGCTCTTAGATGAAAATAATTTGCAACATAAACGCTATGAATTCTCTTTGATCTACCTGCCCTGATACTAAAGCACGAGCACGATGATCAGCATCATACAAGCCAATTAAAGGATAGGAAGTTGTACCAACCGTCCCCAAAGCTCCATTTTGATCTTGACCAGACTGAACCTCTGCATCTACAACCTGTCCACCATTGTTTGCACAGGTCCTGGTGCTTCTTCTTGGTTTTCGTAGTAGAGCATGTTGAGATTGAGAATGCTCATTTGGTGGACTGACTGTCACCATTGAAGGAATAGCAAAAGAACCCTGTTCTGGATGTCGTGGTTGCGCATTTTGACGTTGTACGTCCGCCGGTTCACTAGCAACTAGAGACAGCTCTGAGGAAGTGGCCTCTGTAGAGGAATGCCTTTCTGCTTGAACATAAATCTCCAGACAATTCCACTCAGTCCCGTTGAAAACTGCTTTGACATAGCTACTCCAGGACATATCATTGTCGATAGGCACCATAATGAAGTGCCGATGAGCACCCCCGCCAACATTCATCCTTCCCTGCACACGGATGCTATGTGTCACAGGTTTCCACCCAAGCTTCTTGTGCACGGCATCAATTAGCTCATCAAATGTGGGTGCTATCTTAAACCATATCCCCTCCTCAGTGAGGTTCCCAAACTCCACCCCGTTTGGCCCCTTCACCAGTTCCCCGCCACGGTAAACTCGCACAAATCTGTCCATTGCTCCTGCCAAACATGAATGCACCCGAATTGGAGGTCAGGCCACATTTAGATTTACCAATCCAGTACAAGAACCATGATGCATAAGCATGTTAGCACTCATGAATTCATGATAGCAAATCGTGGCACTCCAAAGTACCATGCCAAATAGAAATGGCTACAAAGGATCGGTAAACATTTTTCCAAGAACCACTACAACTCTGCAAGAAACCGCGACAAGGAACCTGCTGCTTTCTTGGTACTAGTCTCCCTAGTCTCCTAAGCACCGCCAACATCTCGAAACCCTAGACTTCCCCCAGTCTAACTCACACTACAACCATGATCTACGAACAGCTTAGCATTCTTCTCACCCTACACCGACGCGGCGCAACATCTGAAGGATCAAAGGTATATCTTCTAATCGGGGCTTTCTCCCAAGTCTTTGCTCGAGCAACTCGCATGGGAGGGTGGCTGAGCTTCAGGGCGAGAAGGAAGAGGGCATTCTTTATTCGGGGAGGGCGGAGCTTACCGATGGCGGGAATTGCGCGGCGGGAGCGGTGGCGCGGGGGACGGCGGCGGCGAGTGGCAATGGGCTGTTTATTTCCTCTTCTTACCTCTGGTTGGGGGCGGGTCGAGGCGAAAGACGCATTTGTGTTTGGCGTTTCTTGCTTCAGAGGTGTAAAACGCTACGCCGTTCAGCGTATACTACTGAGGCCCAAGGAAAACTTTTTTATACACCGCTTGAAAGTTTATTTGTCAGTACTTGACAGCCGTTTATACTTTTTTTTTTTAAGAAATACAGTAGAGAAACCCTTCTGTGAAATCTATGAGAACCGGCGTAGCAGGTGGCACGAGCGCAACGACAGTTGCGCCTAGCGTAGCTTCGGTCGTTTATACTCTTGTTGAAAGATGCATGTGGTTATCATAGTTATATCAAAAGCTTAATGATTTAGATATTGTTAAATTAGATATGAAGATCTACATTGAACATATATAATGTGTAGTTAGTGGGATTCGAGGTGTGTGTTCGTGATTCTCTGGAAAGAGGTGAACTGCCGAAAGATAGCCACGGTAGGAAAACAAATATAAAGAATTCAAGTACATAGCACTAATAATATACACCATTTAAGGGGTGTTTAGATGAGAGGGATCGCCGTGCGAATTTTAAGATTTTTTTGGTTTCTGGATATGGAACATATAGTCCCAACTCCTGCTGGATATCAACAGTAGCAGAATTTGGACTGAATTCGCAGGGGAGACAACAATAAAATGCATCAGTGCATTGGGACTGAACTTGCAAATGCACCAGGTTTATTGCCAGGTAGTACGTTCAGTGCAATATCTCATATAGCATCAGTACATCACCACCATCCATCACGTCATAAGTAAAAGCTCAGCAAAAAGAACGGAAATACACTGACGTA
Source organism: Phragmites australis (assembly GCF_958298935.1). Taxonomy (NCBI): domain Eukaryota; kingdom Viridiplantae; phylum Streptophyta; class Magnoliopsida; order Poales; family Poaceae; genus Phragmites; species Phragmites australis. The sequence goes on from NC_084922.1 coordinate 7,196,272, forward strand.
TGGTGGGACTTCTTAACTTTGCATGGTGATATATGTATGGAAAAAAATGTTGCTAACTTGCTAACTTATAGCTATTGATATTTCGGATAAAACTCGGTTATTCGGTGAAAATGCTCCTTCCTCGCCCCACAACTTGCTCCAAGTCCGCAAACCATGATGTCATCAACAATTTCTCTCGAGTAAGGCTCTCAATTCCGAATTTCAGATCTTCAATGCTCTGCTGCATTGTGAGAATCACAGCTTCATGTCTGAACTTCTCCTCTGAAAGCGTTTCAGTAGCTTGGGTTAGCTCTTGACTGTACTTATCAGCTTCAGCATTTGCTTCCTCCAGCTCCTTAACATGGTTCTCAACTAGTAATTTCTCTTCAGAAACTTTCTCTAGTTTGAACCTGATGTCTTCAATCATTTCTTGCAGCTCAGCAATCTGTGCACCGTTGGCGGACTTCTCTTGCAGCAACTTTTCGGAAGCATCAGCAAGCTCTTCCTTGTACCTGCTGATTTCAGCATCTCTTTCAGACAGTTCATCTTCAAATTTCTTTCGCGTTGAATTCACTTCTTCCTTCATATTGACAATCTCTTCTAGTGAAGATTGCAGCTTCTCCCTTGTCGCCGTGAGCTCTCCCTCCATGTCTGAAACTTTTGTAGTTTGATCAGCACCGTTGCCATTCTCTTTATAATCACAGTGGCACCTCAAGTTCTCCTCCTCCAAAACCTCAAGCTTTCCGTTTGCGTCACGCAGCTTCTGGTTTGCCACATTGAGCTCATCCTCTAGCTCAAGAACTCTCTGATGCAACGTATAGGCAATGCCATCATCCTCACCATCTTCAGACTTGGCATCAGACTCTGACTGCGAGGCCAAGTCCTCAGGCTCCTTCCTTGATGCTGGCGAGTCATTATTCTTGTTGCTCAGGAAGAAATCGAAGCCAGCAGCTCTAGGACTCTGCTCCCTTGTCCATGACCTCTGTAGTGGTTCAGGAGATGGTGAGGGCGATCTCTGCAGCTCAGAACCGCACTCTGAACCGGTTAAAGATCCTGTTGACTGCAACCTTGTAGGGATGTTCTTGCGCAATTCACCGGTAACATTGTCATAGCGCTCAGCTAGAGCACGGTACATCCGGTAAAAATTCTCGACGTGGATGATGAGCATTGGACGCCTCTGGTAGTACATCTGTGCTTTCTTCGCAAAGGAGTCGCCATCCTCCTCTATCAGCTGGAGCATTTCCTTCACTTGTTTATCCATCTCTGCATGTTTCAGTTCAGGGAAAGATCGGCAGCAATTTCAGTCACTTCACTGCCAGTCTGTGGCAACAGAAGAATTGTGTACAGAATTTCCCTCGTTTGCCTATGGAAACATATCGGTATCTATTTTTTTATCATGTTAAAACCTAGCACAATGGACAATCACGAAAAGACAACTACACATCTATGACTATATTGCTAACTTATATGAACAGCAATTAGCAACAGATGAACAAAACATGTGTAGCAGTACTTCAGTTAACTACCCATTCTCGGTTATTAGTTCAATACTTGAATGGAACAATCGGATGATGCTACTGTATCATAGATACAACATGTACATCAAGAGCATCTAAGTACTAAGAAAACAGATATTGTACTTCCTTTGGTTTATTATTCTCATGCTCATCTCAGCGTGATCAGAAAGTGGTACTGTACTATATATTTATGGATAGCAGTGAGTACCTTTTTCGAAATGAACCGGCAGGAGAAATGCAATTTTCTATTAATGATAGCAGTGAGTACTAAGGAGAGCAATGCATATAGAAAAATTTACACGTATAGTTTCAGCTCACCTTGGATATTTTCAGCAAGCCATTTTGAGTTCTTGGGGCTAATGTGGCTGTCCCACCACCACGAATGTCGCTTTTTGGTAGGGTTCCTCTCCAATGGTGGCTTCATTGCTCAGAAACCTTCCAGGGAAGCTTAAGTTTCAGAGGTTGGAGAACTATCTGAATGGAGAAGATGTGCATGGTCAGGACTCAGGAAAGATAACTATCCCAGTCATAAATATCATAGCTGCACTGATAACAGTGCAAAATGAATACATCATACATGATTTTTTTGCCGATAATGGAAACAGTATATAGTCTCAATCTGGACCAATCTAGATTGAAATAGTATGGCATCAGCATGTAAATGACAATAATGTCAGCAACCTCTTATTCAAGGAAGTCTGAGTTCAGAGATTAGTGTACCCATTCATCGAAAGGTACCTACTCCATGTTGGTTAGATAATAAAATGTTTCTGAATTAGGACAAACATACGAATTGCCATGCAGTTAGAATCTAAAATGCAATGGAACGGCATCAGAGTATTCTTGAGGAAAGTCTCTCAAGATGCGGCTAAATACTAATGTTTCATGGGAACCAATGCTAACTGGAAGAAATGAATAATATATCAGGCCAGATCATCAGATTAATTTTTTTAGATAATAGATCATCAGGGTAATGGATTGAATTTTCATGTGCAATATGAAAGAAACCAGCACAGTTGCTCATCTTGTACAAGATGTTTTCTGATTGTATTATCAAAAGTTCTCTTTTTGCCGAAACGAGAGAACACAATGATCGGCAGAAGGCATTTAACTGCAGTACAATCAGAAAGAAATGGAGGTCGCCATTGAACCGATAACAGATCAAAGGATAACCATCCCTCCAGAAATGCTGCGATCTAGCTAGGAACTAACAATAACTTCACGCATCAAGAAACTGACGGAAAATACAGACTGGAAAGAAACGGAACAGATTCTGCATAAGCACGCAACATCAGTAACAAAATCTCACCAGAGAACAGCAGGCTCCTTGAGAATCGGAGGTCGGGATCCCGGTTCCCACACAGAAAGTGTCAGCTTCTGTTCGCGGCCACCAAATCCGAGCATTCAAAGCTCTGCACAGAGAGGCAGGGGAGGGAAGAGGTCAAGAACAGGCAGCTAGATTTGTTCTCCGGTCAATGCTTGAAGCAAACGCGTGGGAGAGCGTCCTCCGAAGAGCCGTGGAACATGCAAGCCACGAGAGGCTGCTGCCCACCTACTCCTGCTACTATGCTCATTACTACCTGAAGCATCCAAGATCTACTGCTGCTTTTAAAGCACAAAAAAGGATAGAAAAGGGGAGAGAGCTATGACCCTTTTTGTTCACACTTGGGTGCAAGTGCAGTGTTCTTGTAAGGCCAGAGGAGAGAAGGAAAGGGCAGGGTGGAAGCAAAGGGATGGAGCAAAATAGAGAAAGGAAAAAATATTGGCACATGGTGTCACCGGCCATGTGTTGTGCCTTGTGGTTGTGGTCAGGATTGCGGACTGAGATCCTCTATCATTACAGAGCAAAATCACTGCACTACAGTATTTTGAACAGTAAATTGTGAGTGTTGCTATAGTAATTTGCAGCATCATTGTCCCAACAAATCTCGATCGTCCGTTCTCAATCCAACAGCTAGTTCAGTGACTTTGCTCCCAGTCCCAGGATTGCATAGGTTCTGAATAAAAAGGAAAAAGACTGCAAGATGGCAGCAGGGCTGCAGGAGATGAGGTGTATGTGAACCATGCATTGAATTGTTGCCGTGGAAACGAATTAATGAGTGAGTAAAAGAAGGAATTTGCAGAAAAAATACAAGAAAAAAGAAACAAAATCGTAAAAAAGAGGAAATACGTGTTATAGCAGGAGTGGAGGAGCTTTGCTTATTGTTATTGATACCTTCTGAAAATATGCCATCCTCAAAGGTTCTGGATATGGAGTTGACACAGAACAGAAGCAAAATTCGGAAATGTCGAAATGCTCTATCAGAACTCAGAATGCTTGTGAGAAACCAGCAAATCCACGTGTGACCATTATATAGCATCGACACTAAGCAGGAAGTATCGAAGTAAAGGTAACGAGAGAGCGTTACCGTTGGATACTGGATTGGACGGCTGATACGCGTTGCTCCAGAAAGAAAGAAAGGAAAAAACTGCTGGAAGGGAGCATTAGCAAACGTTAAGCATGCATCAATGAGGGTGAGTTAGCCATTTCTATTTTTCTTTGATGAGAGTTAGCCAATTGAATGGGCAAGAAACTGAAGTCCGAACTCTGAAACGTGTAACCGATTAAAAGTTGCAGAACAGGAAAGCAGGGAAACGCCCGTGAAAGGCTTCACCATGTGATGTCTCAGATCAGTCCGTGATCCCCGGGGCATTAAAAAATACGATCATCTGATACCACCCGATATGAATCTCGCTGATAATAATACCGCAGACCCTGCACACATCTCCTTGTAATTTAGTACATGCGCTGTCCTCCTGCTTCCACCTATGAATACCTTGTTATAACTAGTTTGTTCTTAGTTGTAATACTTAACAGTCAAATATCATTTCTCTTTTGAGATGTAAAGTGGCCAAATCTAAGAGAAAATCATGGACCAGTTAAAAAAAAGTGCAAATCATGCTGTGTTAGCGGAACATAAATACAGGTGTACTCGAATTCGGTATATGATTCGGTAAGAAAATTTGGAAACGTGAAATACAATTCGGAATCCAATACGGATGTCGTAAACTGACTCAGATTTAGAGTGTCCGATTCGATAAAAAAAAAATAGTGTTCAAGTAACATTAAAAATCATGAATCAGTGAAAAAAAAAAGAGAGAGAGCAAATCGTGGAGAAACTTGCGAGGCCAGCTCATGACATGGAGAAATCAGAGATAGGGACAGCATGCGGGCCACCGCTGCAAACCTCCCATCATTTCAGCCGTAATCTCGAAACCAATCCTCGGTGCATTTGCCTCGCTCTACACAGGGATTTTAATTTCGTTTTATTTTTTTTTCTGTTTATCAGTGAAAAACCAAAATTCGTAGAATTTCGTTAAAATTTTGATTATTTTTTCTACTCTATGAGTCTCACACGTCAGTGATTTTTTAATTAGTTATTTCGTTCTCTTTTCGAAATTCGTGAAAAATTATGGAAATTTTAATCTTGACACTACGGGTTTCAGGACCAGGGACGTACGAGTTGGGCTTTGATTGAGACCTGGGCCAGTTCGTAATCTGGTAGCATGGACGGCCCATCTGAACATGCGTGTGCGGCCCAGGATGGACCGGGGCCTGGGCCAGGGCCCAGGCGAGGCGGGTGGCATGTGATCTTTTACGAGGAGGACCCTGCACTAATCTAGTTTACCGTTTGCGGCCTCTCCAGTTTGGATAACACGATCCTGAGGGACACCGTTAACTGCCCGATCGAGGCAGTTTGCGGTCCAGATCGAGGCAGGACGAGCGACGGGGCGTTTTTTGTTTCAGGCCCTCCACTAGTGGGTTTTACCGTTAGAGCCCTTCCTCTATTCGGATCGCGATTATTATCCAAATGTGGGGTCTCCTTTTGGCCGTCCGATGGAGGATTCGCGGTCTAGATCTAGCGGAACGAGCGACGGATGGGGTTTTGCGTTTGGGACCCTGCGTTAACACGTTTTACCTTCAGAGTCCTTCTTCCCCGATTCGATCGCGTGAACCTCTCTCTCTGCGGCGGCCGCCGCCTGCCCACTGGACCTCCCCAACGAGTGCTCCAGCAATGTAAGCCTCGGCGGAGGCTCCGACTCGTGGCGCACGCTGGCCGCCTTCTTCAGCAACTTCGAGGCAAGCATTAGCTGCCGCGATACCTGTGAATCTTGGGGATCCCTTCCAACTTACAAAGGGAATGCCAAGCCACCACTCTTGCTTCTGGCGACGGCGCCACGGCGATGCCCGGGAGCGGCGCCTCATGCCGCAGCGCCTGGCGTGGCGATGCCTCCGGTCTCGACCGAGCCCGTCCTAGGTGACTGGCCGCCCCGCCACATCTGACATGTGACTTGAAGGCTGGCCTCTCACGCGCAGGGGCAACTACTTCCTGCTGTTGATCCCGAGACTAAGGTGCGTCCGTGTTTGCTTCATCTCGGGGTGCCGTCCTGGCCGGCGGAGGCCGAGGGAGTACGAGTCCACCTCGGCCACGGGGCTGAAACTGTAAAACTGTGATCGAACAGATGATTTCTGCTGTTTCATTGATCCCATGGTTGATTCTTTCTGAATGTATGCGTGACTTTAGGGTTTGTTTGGTTGCCCGCATGCCCTCAGCCTGACTCGTATGAGTCATACAGGCTGAGTTGAGACAGGCTGGGGAGGTGCAGTAGAGTCTGTTTGGTTGGCTGTATGTGCTCAGTTTGATTGAGAAGAGATTGTGTTTGGTTGCCCACATGAGTATATGTTGCATGAGATTGAAATAAAAAAAAGTGTTAACATGATATTTATTTTGCATAAATACACTATATAGTACTTAATTTATCATGTTAAAACTTAATCTAATTTAAAATGTAATAATATGAGCTAATATTTGCTAATTATCCATTATTAACGCTAATTCGCTGCATGTGGCTGGCCTGGTCCGGGAGAAACGACCATTCCGGCGTTTCCCGCCGGCCAGGCTGGGGAGGTGCAGGCAGACGGACGAATACAGGCTCGAGTGAAGGTACAGGCAATCAAACGGCCAGTGTCTGCACGCGCGGAGCTAGACCGATACGTTGCTCCGCGCGTGCAGGCATCCAAACACGTCCTTATACGTGGTCAGATAACTAGTTTTATGAGGTGCAAATGTTCCCATCGAATTATTAGTTACTGGTTGATGATGCTTTGATGTTGCGATCGGATGACCTTTGATGTTGCTACCTTATGCACATTTTCAAACCGTTGATGATTCTTCTATGAGTACAATTTAACATTTTATGCTGAGTATTATGGACATAAATGTGAAAGATTACAAATGCCTTGGAGAAAGGAACTTCACAGGGTATTCTTCGTTGTTAATCATAGAGAACATCAAAATCTAGGCAGAGCAGATATTGTAAGCCGTGCTTAATCCCTCAAGTAAATGAGGTCCAGCTTGCTCGAAGTACATGCGGGGAAGAACGACGAAAGGTAATCATCGCTCAGGTTAACAACTTCTTCTTCTTTTTCCTTCTTTCCTTCCTTTTCCTTCCTTCTTTTCTTTTGGTCGGCCAACCCTTTCCTGCTCGCCCCCTACTGTCGGCCTCCACCAGGCAGTCAGGCGGCTAGGCATACGGGTGGCCGGGGCAGCACGGAAGAAGGCGACCGGCTGGCAGCAGCAGCGGGCCAGGTCGACTGGGGAGACATGGCGAGCGACGGTCGGCAACGCAGGGGCGGCGGCACCTAGGATTTGGCACGGGTTGGCGAGCCGTCGGGACAGTCGACGGCTCTGGGTGGGGATCGTGGTGGTGATCGATCCCACCTGGTGTAGAAGTGTGTGCCTTCTTTTACTTTGCCGTTGTGGTGATGTGGTGCTAAGTGTGTGTTTGTTCAGATGGTGCCGTTTTAGGTCACAGCTAGTGCCTACCTTCATCACCGGTGAAAGCAAGTGAATGTAATGGATGGCTACGTTTTGACTTATTATTCAATACATCTATCTTTTAATTGCCATACTTACTAATGATTTATCAAATTAAAATACGAACATGTTAGTTACTTACCGCATTATGAAGATTGGATGTTACCCTGGATTACGAGGTAACAAAAGGGGATATGTCTTATTTCTCACAGTTATTCATATTCCTCGTATGCGAAGTATGAAGTATATACTTACATTGTAAGTTGTGTCTTTCGGTTATTCATGAGCTTGTTGTTTAATATTTATTTTTCTGAATTTCACTTGAATCTTGAATTAAAAAGTGAATGAAGTGAGATACGTTGTTTTGCAGTTGTTCTTTATCACATTATATAATTCTTGAAGTATTAAACATATCTTAGAAGTTATCACAGTATGCAATTATTGAAGTATTAAACATATCTTATGTTACTTACTATGCATTAAGCATGTCATATATGTGCATCTCATGCATTAGAAGTTATGTCACCGTTTTATGGTCACACCGTATCGGTGCAGCACCGTATGTTACCTGGGAAGTGATGCGGTGGGCACCCTTATGTTACCTGAAGAGGGTAAGGGTGATGAAGAGCACTGCATATGCATTCATGAGCATTTATATGGATGTATTTACTCTAATCACTTCGATGTTGTTCTTATATTGTAAGAAAGTTTTTCATTCCGTTTTGGATGATACTGATATGGTAAATCATTGTTGCTGGATGATAGTATGTGATTCTTGCTATTTGGTAGGCTTAATTATATTTTTCAGGTATGGTTAACATGTTCAGTTTATTATCATTATTAAAGATAAATGTTTAATCAATTGTAGCTAAATAGCTTGTTAAAACAATTCACTTGCTAAGATTTTCGAATCTCACTTTTGCTATATTTGTAGATGCGTCTTGAGTTGATGGTAAGCATACGAGATGGGTAGATACACATCGTTTGTACAAACACATTCATTTTTTGTTTTATTTGTCGTGTTATCTTTTTAGGGATCTTAGACGTTTTTGTTGTATGGTTGACCTATCGTGATACTTTCTCATGATTGAGGCTTATTTCTCGTTACTAGGATGTTTATTGCTGCTAGCATGATGATATTTATTTTTTATATGATACTTGGTCAGTTATATCTTTAGTTTTAAAAGAGATGTTATTAATTTTTTCTTGTTCCGTGGATCCGTAGGTAGGTTAGTAAGTTCCAAGCTAGCAGAGGTCCCCGGGTATTACAGTAGTTCGTGTCAAGTTGACATCAGTTCACTATCCCAAAGAGCAGCGATAGGATTCATGTTCACAAGCTCACGTCAGCAGCAGGCAATGGACATTCTGAACAGAAAAAAAGGAATACCGTAATTATCCAAAATTTAGTGCATTACACAGTACATACCTTAGGATAGCTCAAGTAGCTACAGAGCACAAATTTTACTCAAATTTTGTAGAAGGAAGGTACATGAAAAATGGAAAGGAGAAAAAAGGAGGTTCACATTACATTCAGAATCCGCGTTACATCGACAGACCGATTTTGGAAATCCAGGAAGAAGGATCCAGCAAGCCAGTCGCTCAAGTTGCCATCACCATAGGCCTCCTGTGGCCCTGCAGGAGCTGCCGGAGATGCTGGTACCCATGGCGGTAGTGATCAAGCGAGAAGCACAGCTGCCTGATTGCCTCCCGCTTTCCCTCTGCGCTGTCGGAGATCATAAGCTTCTGCTTCTCAACCTCTTCCTCGAGCTCGCACACCCGTGCACGCAGGTCGGAAACGGCCTTTCGTGCGACATCCGCCTCTTCAATCAGCTTCGCGTGCTCCAGGTGCAGCTGATGCAAGTGGCTGCCCATCTCCTTCATCTTTTCATCACGAGTAGTGACATCAATCAGCAAAGTGTACACCCTGTTATCAACTGCAGATTTCTCTGAAGACAGCAGCTCGAGCTTTGTCTTAAGATCGGCAATGGCTTGATTCAGTTCAGATATTTGTTTCTCACTCTCGAGGGATGTTTCTGCCTTCTCAGCGTGAAGTTGTTCGAGCTGTGACTCTGTGGATGTCAACTTGCCCTCGAGAGAAGCGTTAGCTTCTGACAGTTTTAGGATCTCAGAGCTAAGAGAGGACTTCTCCATGGAGAATTTCTCCTGATTATGAGCAACTGAGGCGTTTAAGTCACTCGTTGCCTGTTCCAGATCCTTGGCACGGTCCTGAAGCATTAACTTCTCTTGCAGAGCTCTGTCGAGGTCATCTTTCAGGCTATCTATTGTAGCTTGTAGCTTCCTGGCCTCAGCCCATGAATCCTCCAGCTGCCTATGAACTTGCTCAAACTCCATAGCACGTTCCTCAAGAACAGTCTTCTCATTTGAACCATTTTCTAGTCTTGCTTGCAGATCCTTGGTTATTTCTTGTAGCTTCATCATCTCAGCAGAAGAATCATCTAAGCTGCGAGAAGCTTGTTCAAGCTCTTTTAACTGGGACTCAAGCTGCAATTTCTCTCCTGACACTTTCGCTAGGTCCCCTTCAAAATTCATGACGACCTCCTGGAGCTTTCTGATTTCAGCCTCAAGAGTAGATTTCTCATGGAAATACTTCTCAGAAACTTGCTCAAGCTCCTGCTTGCACTTCTCAATCTCATGGTCATGATGCAGTAGTTGGGCTTCATAATGCTTAGCTGCTGAGGTCATATCTCCTTTTAGACCCTCAATCTCATTCTTGTTTGCCAGAACTACAGCTACCAAATCTTCCTTTTCACTGCTAACTCGTTTGAAACTCTCCTCAAGTTTTTCACATTGGCAACGCATGTTCTTTTCCTCGAGTGCCTCAAGTTGTTGCCTTGCTTCCTGAAGCTCCTCTTCTAGCTCAATAATCCGTTCATTCAGTGCATAAGAAATCCCATTGCCATCTTCTTCTCTCTCTTCATCAACCTCGGAATCAGAATCTGAAGAAGATGATGATCCATCACTCCCCTTCTTGGAAATGTCTGAGCTTCCACCAGAACCAAGGAAGACATCAAAGCCAGCTGCTCTTGTTTTGCGCTTCTGTTTTGGTGTCTTCTGTTCCGTGTTAGGCTCTGGAGATGAGGAAGTAGAATGTGTCTCGGAATCAGCTTCAGATATACCAGAGCCTTGAGACTGCAGTGATGATGGAATATTCTTGCGCAATTCCCCAGTCACATTATCATAGCGTTCAGCAAGAGCACGGTACATCCGATAGAAGTTCTCAACATGAGTTACAAGCAGAGGCCGTCTTTGGAAATACATCTCAGCCTTCTTTGCAAAGGAATCACCTTCATCCTCGATGAGCCTCAGCATCTCTTTAACTTGCTTATCCATCTCTGTTTGTCAAGAAAAAGTGGTAGTCAGAAAAGAATGTGCTATGTATAATTACATTGCAGGTTGAAACATAAACAACATATTTCAACAATGAACAAGGTCCTGCAGATTGCTATGCCTTGCAAGCAATAAAAGTATTTCAGTCCTTACTGCTGTTCAAGAAACAAGGAGAGTTGTTACCTTCCAGATTCTCAGCCAGCCATTTGTTGTTTTTGGGGCTAATGTGGCTGTCCCACCACCATGAATGGGACTTCCTCGTTGGCATTCTGTGCATGCGCTTCATTCTCACCAAAAATAAGAAAATCTCCAAGTAGACCTGGCCACGACTGATAGAGAAGGCATAAATGATATATGAGAATGTGAAACTACAAGTGGATTAGTATTAGTATTATGATGAAGAGTAATCTGCAATTCCGAAACAAATATTTGATCTACACCTTTGCAGTAAAATTTAGGACATGAAAATTCTTACAATGTGGCAACTAGAGAACTATCAGAATACTGGAGTCAAATTAAACAAGAAACCACAACCAGTAACATCACAGAATGCGGAAAAGCCATGCATGGTACAAGCTTAATCCGCGATAGATAAACTCGCAAGCATGTAGGAAAAGAAGTAGGTCTTGTGCTGCCTCTCAGCTTATCAGCTAACTAATCAAAAGTTCATGAATTTTGCCATGCATGTGAAGTAGGAAAAGAGGATGATGAAAAGGACTGAGCATCTCAGCTTCCAAAAAAAAGGGACCAGAACATTGGTAGTTTACAAAAAAAAAAATGCAAAACCATCATATCGTTCATGAATTATGATCTTATCAGCTAATCAATCAAAAGTCCAAAACTGATTTTTCGTGGAAAAAAAGAAATGACTAGAAAAGGATTAGTTAGCATCGGCTCAACTGGCAGTGAAAGGGTTAACCTATCAAATAGAAAGAAAAACATCCCTACCTCACTGAAGTCATTGGTGTACGAAAGAACACACGTACCTTCTTTTATGAAAGATATATAACAGCTATAGACTAATGAATTATGAGCATTTCGTATTTATGGTACAAAATATTTATGACACAGTTTGCATATCTCCCAGATAGATAGGTAGAGTAGTTGACTCAAATTAGTACCCCTTCTCAAGGTAAACTAATATGATTTTGGTAAAAATGAAGAAAAAGAATGTGTTGTGAAAACTAATGAAAGTGAAGTTGATCAAATCTTTCAGGTACGAATTTTAGTTGGGAAACTCATTCACGGAACAAACATGGCTAGGACTTGATTATCACACACCACGGCACAAATGATGTGGCAACTACCTTTCCTTCGTTAGGCAGGAGGGTGAACCTAATTAAATGAACTCGAATAAACTGACACAGCCAAATGAATCGACAGCAAATTTGTGCTGTCCCCACAACCCACGTAGAAATATTTAGCTGGCATGTAAAAGCTATTAACCATACATGTTTTTTGACACAGGTTGTCAGTTTGCATATCTCCCATATAGATAAGTGGAGTAGTTGACTCAAATTAGTACCCGTTCGCACGGTAAACTAAAGTGATTTGGGTAAAAATCAAGAAAAAGAATGTGTTGTGAAAACTAATGAAAGTGAAGTTGATCAAATCTTTCAGGTATGATTATTAGTTGGGAAAGTTCTTCATGTAACAGACATGGCTAGGACTTGGTTGTCACACACTACAGCGCAAAAAGACGTGGCAACTACCTCTCCCCTGTAAGGTATGAAAGAGAGCCTAATTCGATGATCTCGAATAAACTGGCACAGTCAAAATGAATCGACAGCAAATTTGTTCTGTCCCCACATGTTCAGAAGCCCAGGACTCAAACTGAAAGCTGCAGTACCAGATGTTGTTCAGTTATTGTCAACCCCTATCCACCCAATAATTGAAATGATAGTTGAGACCAGTCAATTTAGCAAAAAATAAATTGTTTCTGATCCACGTAACATGGGCCAGCCTACACTTAGATAGACACATGCAGGGATGGGGATGAGGAGGGGCCGAGGGGGAATCACCGTAGGAATAATCTAAGTACATTCTCATGTCAACTGCAATTTTCAAGAAGTGCCAAGAAGGATACACCTATCCTAGATCTCTGGGAAATGCATTGTTTATTCATTTCTTGTATACAATTTTGCCATCCATGTGGAGATGGCAATAATTGACGAGCACAGCACAGCTAGCCATGCAGGTGAAGAAAAAAAACTCACAAGAAAATTTTGTAATATCGAGCGACCAGTGGACCTTAGCACACGCAACGAATTCAAGAAGCCGGATTATCATTATGCATCACAGATATTTGGGGGAAAGAATTCATTCATGTTTTTTTTCTGAGGACTCATCCATGTTGTCAATTTCCCAGAATTAACAGTCGTCAAAGAGCTAACATCAGTACGGTAATAAAATAAAATTATTTGCAGTCTCCTAATCCAAACAGCTGTGAATGAGTACATGCACCGGCTAATATAAGATGGTCACTATATGCATGCTCTGGTACCAACCTGGCAAAAATAAAAATATTAAAGGATCTTTCAAAGGATAAAAATCTTGAAGAAAATCAATATTTGCACTACACCAGACTGCTCTCCCCTGGGAAGGCCCATCATAGCACAGTCAGAAGAAGTTGAAATGGTGATCAGGTCCTTAGTCAGCAATTGCTATGCGCGAATCTAGCAGCTTCATGAGAGAAGCTCTCTAATGGTAACATCTGAGTAACTCGAAGCAAGTTTTCTTCATGTACGGGTTACGAAAGCTCAGTATAATCAACGAACCAACTACTCTTTGATGGTCAGCTGAAAGGGATGGGGATTAAAGAGGTCAAATTTAAGCCGGCCAAATATTTTCTCTCTTTTTTAAAATTCGGCGTCATGCAGAATCAGCCAGATGAATCAAGAAACCACACTAAGCGCACCAAAAGTCAGAAATCATCACGCCTACTTTCCCCGGGCATCGTGAGCTTGGAGTGAACAATTAGCGACAGTAGCACATGGCACAAGTGAGGAAAAATTCAAAATTGAACGAAAATCATTGAAGGAGCGTACAATCCTACGAAACATACAAAGGGTTTCAGCACAGATTCGATTCCTTTTGGAACCCAAAACATTTCCGCTCGAAACCACAGGAACAGAAATCGGTGTTTCTTGCCAAGAGCCACGGAACAATACCGGAAGCAGATCACAGAGGGCGAAGGATGCGAGAGGTTACCGAAGAGGAGATGAAGCAGGTCTCCCTTGCCCGCCTGGAGAGGACGCTCAGGAGCGAGACCCTGCGAGAGTGCTTACGGCCTTAAAGTCGGGGGTGTTCAGACTTCAGAGCAGCGGGCTCTTTAAACTGCAGAGAAGAATGGCCTGTGCGGACGAAATGACGACCTTGCCCTCCGCAGGGTAAATGCATGGAGAATTGGAGAGGGTGACCTGGTGATAACTGCTCACTGCTGAGACTTCGGCCTTTTTTCAGTTTTTTTTTTTTAAGTCTGAAGCTATCTAAATGATTGATTTTTGATTTTATTTTTAGTGGTGTTTGGCCGGTTAAGTAAGCGAAATAAACTAAAAACTTAGAATTAGGTTCTGATTGCTTTTCTGGTTTTTGGTAAGTTGAGAAACTAAAAATTTAGTATAGAAATTAATAACCAAAATTTAATAATTACCAGTGGGAAAAGCAACCAATTTCCACAGGTTAGGGGTTACAAGATTACCCCTCAAATTGATGAAAATTATCCATCAATTGCCACTACATAAATAACCTCTCATATGATATTACTAATTTCAGAATAATTCCATCTTAAAATATAAAAAATTATTGAAAATAAAGCTAATTGCGCTTATTCAGTATCAGAATAAGTTATCATACGATTCAAGAGTATACTAATAGTTACACACTTATAACAGACCATCTCTCCATCAAAAATTAGGATTACCAAACCATCAGTTTTTCCGGACAGCGGCTTCTCATGAAGCCAGCTTCTCAGAAAAGTTAAAAAAAAAAAAGTGTCCCAGAAGCGCCTTCGGTTTCCAGAAACGGGGCGGGACGATGAGCTGGACGCGCTTAGGCCCCGGAGCAGGTGGGTTACCAGGGTGATTAGTGTCAATGGGCTGCTTAATTTATCCGGGTGGTGGACACCAGGGATGGGAGCGGGACCCACGCGGCGCGGCCGCGAGGTCCACCCTGGTTGGACTGCCGGAGGGTTTGAATTCTGGTGCCGCGTCTTGACCTCTCGCAACAATGCATTGGATGATTAGTTAGCATTTGCTTCGAATACGAAATTTTGAAGGGTTTTCGTAAAAGTTGTCTCCAGTTTACGTGAAAGGGGAGACTTAGGCTAACGGTCCCCGATACTCGGAAGAATTTCGTGTCCATTTTGACTTTTGAGAACGAGAATGATACTGGGTAGTTCAAGAATGCGTCCGGCCTAGCAGGATCATTTTTTATCGTGCATGTGTGTAATTATTCTTTTTCATAGTCTCTCGTAATTGCGTGTATCTTTCTGTGCTAAATTAGCAATTGCACTGCTTAACAGATGATGTGTAGCTCGTCTATGTATTGTAGGAAAATTAAACAATTTTACTAAAGTTTTAATTCGTGATGTTGGTGACCTGTAGATGCATGGTCCGTCATTGACCAACAAATGCAATGCAGGCATATGCACGTGGACCAACAACTCATGTAACATGATGCCTCAACTTCTTTTTTCAGCGTGCACGGCGGACGCATACACGGGCACGTACATCAAACTTATGTCTATATCCATTTACGTGAGTGAGTCTCAGCATATGTCTATGAGCACGTATTTTTATTACTGAACGTATCCGTATATGTATTTACTGTTCATCTCGAAATTTACCAAATCTAAGCTAGAACTTGGGTGAGCCGGTTCCACCAAAAGATTCTAACAAACTGAGCTCAGTTCGCTAGTGATGTTCAACTTGTTAATATCCAAGTGTGAATTCATGGTCGGTCATGACTCATGAGGCTGGAGGATGGTTTTCAAAATTCAGAAACTGGAGATCTGCGGGATTGAGCCGACCCTCACGCACAACTGCCATCAATTAGGCAAGGTTCACAAAACCGCTTGGATCCTAAAAACTATTCGACTTCGGTTATTGGAAAATCATGGTTACCGCGATAATCGAGCAAAATTCGATGAGAATTCGCTCAAAATTCATTTGATCAAATTTAAAATTCGACGAGAATTCGGACCGAATCAATCAAACAGTAATCGGTCGGTTTGCTACAGTTACCTATCGCATTTAGCGACTTATCGAGCGGTTTTTCCGTATTTTTTGAATTGTCGGTAACTATCGGAGGATGAACTCCTCAAGCGGGGATCCTGGGGACCTCCTTTGAGATTCGGTTGGGGGGATGATTCTGAATCTACCTCGTACGTGAATTAAATGCGAGTACGTGAGATATATACAGGACGGACGATCGACTGCTAGTGGTGGGAGTAAATGCTCGAGGGATTGTAGACGGGTTCGGGACGCACGGAGCGTAATACCATACTCCTGTGTGTATGCTATTATTGCTCTGGGAATACCTCTCTATGGATCTCTTGTGTTACAAGGATTTTTATCTAAATCTAGAGCTTCGGTCTTCAAGCGCCGATCTATCTGAGCTTCTACTTGGCTTCGTGCTTCATATGTCGTGACCTCGTTAGCTTATCTGAGTCTGTTCTTCTCCGGAGTGCACCCCCTTTTATCCTGTTGAGGAGGCTTGGCGTGCACAGAAAAGAGGGTACGAGTCCCTATGAGCCATAAATGGAAAGCAACCATTATGGGCTGCAGCTCGGCGTTACAGGGGTTAAAAAGTGCGTCCCCGGTCGGTCTTGTCGCCTATTGCGTATAGTTTTAGCAGTTGCAGGAGGGGACCCACCGGACAGCCGCCGAACCACCCTGCATGCCCGCTCGGTCAGAGCGGGTCTGACACAGCAGAGGGCAGGCGATAAGCCTCGAGCCCAGCGACGACATCCCCCAGCCACGCAGGATGATGTGCGATGGGACCCATCGCATTAAATACCCACACGCCTCCCCGTCAAGAGGTGGCAGGGACTGACAACAGGCGTGGGGGGAGTGGTTGGAAGTGACAAGCTACGCTCCCTCTTAAATGCAGCATCGGGCCTCTCACCAATTGACACCTCACCGATAAGCCCCTGTGGGGTCCACCGGCAAGGGGCTTCTCAGGTCCTCGGGGAACTCTGGGTGCTCGGGGACTACTGTCCATAACCCCGAGCGTCCTCTCCCGGATATGTCTTTTCTTGATCTTCGGGGAACTCCGAGTACTCGGGGACCACTGTTCATGACCCTGAGCACCCTCTCCTAGAACTGTGTCTTCTCGGGTCCTCAGAGAACTCAGGTACTCGGGGACCACTGTTCATGGCCCCGAGCGCCCTCTCCCGGAACTGTGTCTTCTCAGATCCTCGGGAAACTCGGGTACTCGAGGGACCACTGTTCATGGCCCCGAGCGTCCTCTCCTGGAATTGGGTCTTCTCGGATCCTCGGGGAACTCGAGTACTCGGGGACCACTGTTCATGGCCCGAGCACCCCTCCCGGAACTGGATCTTCTCGGGCCTCGGAGAGATAGTCCCCGAGAGAAGACGCCACGTGGTATTCTGTTGTCCTAGCCTCGGAACTCAAGAACCTCTGGTTCCCATGTCACTGACAGTAACCGTTAGAATTCGTCAGTAACGGTTCGGTTTTAGCGAATTATCAAGCATTTTTTTCGAATTTTAGTGAGGTTTAATAAAAAACCAAAAAATGGTTCAACCTTGTAAAATCAATAACTAATTTATCTGAGCTTCAAATCAAGTTCAACAAATTTTGTTGATTTCTTTGTAACATGATATACATGATAAAAATATTTATACTCATAAAATAGTTGAATATTTTCTATGAAAAAATGTATTGGCTAAACCTAGTTAAATGCATAGTTTACTCTTTGCTAATCCAAAAATCATGAAACTAATTTTTTAGTATTCTTACATGATCCTATGTCTTCTAAAAATATATGAATTCATTAAATAGTTCTTGTTACACACAAGATTGTGTAAATGTGTTGCAACTAGATTAATTTATAACTAACCCATCACACCTCCAAAATTAGTGAAATCACTTTTATTAGTTTACTTATACTATGCTTTATATAGAAAAAATAATGGTAGACATGAAAAGTTTAATTACAGTGTTGTTTCTTAACATATTCATTTTATGCTTGCAAACTTTCTAAAAATTATGGAGAAATTAATAAAATTCTAAATGAAGTAAAACTAATTTTGTAGATCCTTTTAAGATACTCCCTACAAAAGAAAAATATGCATTTATATATTAAGCTTTTTTAACATAAGTTAATAAATGAACTACATGTTTCAACTTTTTTTTTAAACTTCCTCCGTATAGAATATGATGCAAATGATATTATTTTTTTAAAAAGAAATTCACAGGAAGTCTTAGAATTGTCTCTTAGTTTTTAAAGATTTTTTTTGATTTTTTTTATTTTTTAAATTTTTTTGAATTTAAATTCGAAAATCTATCGGTTTTTATTATCGATATGAAACGGTAAGCTCGGTTACCGTGATTTTTAAGCGATAACTGTTAATAAGTTGAGCCCTGTGATTAGGTAGGTTGAATATGAAATGATGTTAAACGATATGGCTTTTCCATTGGTTCTTACTTGTCTCCCAGAATATTTTTGATTAGTTTATCTCAATGATTTTGAATCGTAATACACTTGACGAATATAAGATAGCTAAAGAGTTGACAAAAAGGTACTCCTAGGTCCTAAGTATATCATTTATTTTCCACGTGGATTGGACAAACAAAGTGTCGCGGATGAGCTTTTCAATCACGTGTTTTAGTGTTTGTTTGTTTCCGTCGTAGCTTTTATAAAATCCGATTCTAGATTATGACTTTTTTTAAAAAATAATTTTCAAAAAATTAATTATGAGATTAACTTTTGATGTGAATGAAATATATAATATATACGATATCCTGTTCTCTGTCTCAGAACATGGTCACTTAGAATCACAAAAGCACATTTATACCGGCTTTTAGATTCTAATTATAAAATCAGCTTTTAATTATTAGAATCGCTTTCTAACTTCATCAGGTATGTTTTAGCTTTTGATCCTGAGAATTCAAAATAAAAAAGGCAAATTTCTTATTTGCCATAAAATTTTTTCACTCTCCTCTCTGCACCACTTAAAAAACAAATTTTCTTATTTGCCATCGCTTTCAATTTTTCATTCCTTCTATGCCACTCTTTTACGTTTCGATCAGTTCTGCCATCGAAATTCAATGTTCATACACACTGTTTATAAGTACTGTTTACAGATACAGTGATCTTTTATTTCTCAGTGATTTTTTCTTAGAACTTTTTATACGTGTACGCAGAACTGATCTTAGAACTTTTATTTCTTAGAACTCATTTTAATTTGATTCACATAAAAATCCAGTGTATAATTTAAAATAAAATTATTAAAAAAATCTATTTTTATAACTTCTAACAATTGTTTGTATCTCAAATGAAATCCTAAAAATATAGAAAAAATTATTAATATTCTTCTTAAGTGATAGATTAATTTCTAAAATTATTTATAGACATAGGTTATAAGGTGAAAAAATGAGTTCCTTTGTAATACTCTACTTATATACACATATGAATAATATCGATGAACAGTGAAATTCGGCAGCAGAACTGATCTAGACGTAATAGAGTGTATAGAAGGAAAAAAATTAAAATTAATGGCAGATAAGTACTTCTTTTCTGAAGTGAAATAGAGGGAAAGTAAAAAAATTTAATGACAAATAAAAAGTTTGCCTAAATAAAAAATTGAAACAAACATAACCTTAAAGTAGCACACGAAACACATGGTGATTGGTGACTGGACAGGCAGGCAGCGTAAGCAGAACGCAGGAGAACGCGACAAAACGTAGAGCGCAACAGCCATGGCAACGTACTCCCTCCGTTTTCTACTCCGTGAGGGGCAATTTTGGAAACAGGCGCAGGTGGTGGGGCCGAAAGGGCCCGAGGAGTGGGCCGGGAAGACTCCTTGGCGAGGCGCGGGAGAGCGAGCAGGCGGGGCCCACATGCAGCGTCGCTAGCGGCAGGTGGCACCAGGCCCACGGCACGGTGGCAAGCTTTCAGATTTCTCGTGGCTGGCCGGCCGGCACGCGGGATGTTTGTTCGAAATCCGTGGCGGGAGACGGTAGGACCGACGCGGGGTGGATTTTACTTTTTTGTCATAAATACGTTTTTGATTTTTCACGATCCTCAATATACAACTTTAATTATTATTTTTATTACAATATAATTATAATATTTAATAAAATTGTAATAATATAAAATTATTTTTAAGACAAACCTACACGCATGTTTTTTAAGTTTCTAAACTAAATATTCTGAAAACTATTGATGATAAATTTTTTAAAAGTTTCTTCAAATCTTAGTCAAAACGATAATTATTTATAAAGTTTACTCAAATCTCAATCAAAACAATAAACATTTACGGCTGAGAAAATACTTTTTTTTGTCTTTTTCTCCAAAACATTTTCTTTGTTTTTGAAAAGGGCCGGAAGTAAAAAAATTCCACGACCAGGGGGCATTTGTAGACTGTTCGGCCATGTCTCCGTTTACTTCTTGAGTAACCATTGAGGTAGCATTTGATTGGTTGAATAAAGTTAAATGAGATGAGATAATTTTGGATGGGATGGTACTGGATAAGGTAGTACAAGTAGATTATTTGGTTAGATGCATAGGATGGTACGGAAATATGTTTAATTGGTTGTATGAAATGATATGACTTGGTATTTAGATTCTGTTTGATTGCTTGAATGGATCGATGTTGGATGAGTTGTATAGTAGAATAAAAATGCATATAAATGAAGCATTGTAAAAAAACACACTTTTCATTATATAATCTAGGGTTAAAAATAATTTTAGAATTAGTATATCACATAAGAATAATATTAGTGATTTTTTCATATTTTGAATTTTTATTTAAGAACCTAACAATTATTAGAAATTATAAAAATAGTCTTTTTGAGAATTTTAGTTCCAATCCTACATAGTTTTTTTAATGATCCAATTAAATAGATTACACATGGATTATAGAATAATAATTGTAAAAAAAATTAGAATTTTTGAGCAACAGAACATCACCGTTTTGATTTTTAAGCATCAAACAACACTAAAAACGAGTACTGTTCACATACTACTCCGTCCAACTTCATTCGGCCGATTTGAGCGTACCGCTTGATGCAGCATCTAACAAGAATATGTTTGTTATCGGGTGCAACAAGATCCATACGGAGAATCTGTATGGACTCATCCGGAACGATGTGGTTCAGTTCAAGTAACCAGAGCACGTACTCTAAAGATGCACCAGCCGATCCAGGACGGGCTCCGGTACCTGCAACCAAACACACGGTCAGTAGTGCAGACTGCTCGGTCTTCTTCTTCTTCTTTTTTTTTTTTTATCTCGACGGAGAGAAGAAAACTTGTAGTTTGTTTGGTTCTTCGCTTGTGTGAATTCCATCTGTCTGTTCCCGAGCAAGGGTGCAAAATGACGGCTTAAAATAAAACTAATCAGATGTTAGCAGTTTGAGTATCGTATATATGATGGGTCATTAAAAACGAAAAATTTATTTGGTGTCTTGTACACGTTATGGACACAAGATGGATCCATCTTAGGTGCAACTGAAATAGAGAATGATGCAAGTGCAATCGGGCAGTTCGTGAACATAAGTGTGTGCTTCAAAAGAGTTCACGAAAGGTAGCGACATCGTTGAATGTGGATAAATGTGGAGTGACATTGGTCATCGGCCTCCGGAGAAAACGGACAGATACACATATAGTGTTGATTAGTAGGTACAAAACATATCGTACAAGGTAGAGACACACTCGTGGTAGCATGGCTGGACTGCCACGTTTACGGAACGTGTCGCGGCCGTGGAGCAGCCGTGCTCCTCCTGATTGACGGACTGCAAATTCATCGTCTACCAATCCCAGCCTCGCCCATGCTGTGCAGCCAGTCATGCTGCTCTAGACTACTAGAGCACCAGTACTACTGTACCTCTCTTCCTTGGATCTTGGCACTTATCTCCAGCAGATTATCATGCGGCACACGACGCCCCATGTACTCCCTTAAACAAGGAGGAGGGGGGAGGCACTCTTCCGTACTATCAAGCTCGCTCGATCGATCGCTCCGGTATCTATCCATTTGCATGGAAACTTTGCAGACTGCTCCAGTGTTTTCTGGCAAAAGAAGCTACCGAGAAGAAGTTGTATGGAAGGGCCTTGGGCCTAGATGTGGCCTACTTCTAAGAGTAATAAATCCAATGTATCTCCCTTAACTCTTCCCGCGGTCCGTTTTTTCCCTCTCAACTTTAAAACCAGATTTATTTGCTCTGCAACTATCGAAACCAGTCGTTTCGACTCACCACACTAGTTTTTAGAGTAGTTTCGTGTGACGTGTCACTCGCCCCCTGCTAACTCAGCGGTGGCATATGGCTATAAAGTAGCAAAGGAGGTTGGAAGAGAGCAGATAGTGTAAGTGTTGGTGGGAACAGAGGAGAACAGCGAGGAATCTTGACGCGAAAGGAGATGCCCAGTTCATGGAGCTCCAGCTCGTCAGCCTCTTCTCGTTGTGCCGCTAAGGGATGCAGATTGACGACCCTAATCCCATATCGGGAGCATCCCTTGAAGTACGAGCCACCGATGATGTGCAGATGCAGAAGAAAGGTGGCGATGTGAATCTCATGGAGTGATGTCAACCCTGCACGGAGGTAGCTAAGTGCTAGCTTACACGGCGAGTTCAATCAGTTGTGTTTCCTGCTGTTTTTTTTTTTGTGCCTTATCTGTTTGATTGAGTTCATGCCTTAGCAATTGCAGGAGGACGACTGCAATTTCTTTCGCAGGTACGATGGAGCCACAACTCCCATCTTGAGGCAGGTGCTAGTCGATTTGCGCGACGCGGTGTGGACGCTACTGAAGGAAAAGGATGGACTCGCTGAATCTCTGGTCGATGCGATGACAAAAATGGATGAGCAGATAAGAGTGGTTGATGCAACCAGTAATGTTGCTAGGCAGAAGGAAGAAGAAAATGTTGTACTCAAAGTTAGGATCCATAGGTTAAAGCAGGAGAGATGTTTGATGATTGTTGCGTTTGTTGCATGTTTTGTTGTTGTGGTAGTCATGATGTTGCACAAATGAATAAAATTGTGGCAATGTATCATCTGAACCAGAACATGACAATGAATGTTGAGTGTGCACTTGTTTCCAATAAATTAGGTCATGACCATGTGTGATCAGTGTGCACTTGTCAATTCACAAATGGATTGAAATAGATATGCCTTTAGTCAGGCATTACAACATAGTTCATAAATGGATTGAAATAGATAGACCTTTAGTTAGGTATTACAACACGGTTCGTAAATGAATTGAAACACATAGCCTTTAGTGAGGCATTACAACATAGTTAATAAATAGATTGAAATGGGTGCGTTAAAATACATCTCACAGTTTGGCAGACTCCGATGGAGGAAGCATAAGGAGTGGCCCAATCCTGGTCTTGTTAGGTTGATGCCCAGTTGGCTCATGAGTTGAAACTTGAACACTTGCTTTGCTGGAATTGATCTTAATGGTTATACTAGAACTAGCTTGTGACAAGAGCACAAGAGCATTTAGGCTAATAGAAGCTGAGCCACCAGATCCTGTTGCAACCTTAGCTTTAGCACTGTTTGACATCATCTTCTTGGTTGGCTATAGTAAAAAAAAAAAGAATTACTAGAATGAACAAGTTGTTAGACAGAAATTAAGCAAGTGACAATAATTACATGTTTCCTAGAAGTACAAGTTTTTTCAGATTGCAAGCTTATAGCTGAACTTGCCTTCCTCTTCCTTGTGTTGGTTGAGCTTTGTTGTATGTTTGATAGAAGTATCATGACATTTGGAGCAACTATTGAATTAGCTGGTGTGGAACTTCCAGAAGCAATATACTAGCCATGTCTAGCACTTGGACAAGCAATAGACTCAACATGAGGGGCACTTAGAGTAGCAATAGACTCAACATAAGTGGCACTTCGAGCAGCAACTGACTGAGCACCACTACTTCTCTTCTCACATGTTGATCTATTGTGACCAATATATTTGCATTTTCTACATCTGATCATTGTTCCTACCGTTGACATTTTAGTGGCTTTGGTGCCCTCACTTTGTTCCCTTCGCCTCTCTTTCTTAGGTCTACCTGACATCCTTACATACCCAGGAGCTTTGAGTGGTTTCCTGTCAGACACTATCTAATTGTTTATGACCTCTACAGGTTGTAGACAGTGACTATAAGTGTTAAGAAATGCTTCTACTGAATAACAGTTGGCAACATAATCATCTAGGGTGTTAGTCCTAAAAAATACGGCAGAGATTGCATGGGGGTATGGCAACCCTGAGAGTTGCCAATACCTGCATGAACACTCTTTTTTGTGCAAGTTCACAGTGAACCTATTTTCATGATGCTTAACTTTAAATTGCCCAACACCATTATGAATTGCATGATAGAAGACTAACTCTGTGATATAGGCATTCAATTTCTTATATATGTTGGGGCATATTTGTGTGGTCCATATTTCTGATTTACTCCTATTCTCTTGGATCCTAACCATTACTTTTCTTCTAATTGTCTCTAGCATGGTGATGATTGGGAATAATCTAGCCTCAATGATCCAATTATTGAATGACTCACACATTGTTATCTACTGAGTCACAGTTAGAGCCTGACCTGAACCAAACTCTGCTCTAGTGTTGAGGGTGAGTGTTCAGCTCCTTCTCTGGTTTCTCTAGCCAATTTTGCTCTTGCCAAGTTGAACAATATGGTGCAAGGTGTCTTGACACACTTCCACCACCTCTTCTGCCACTCCTTGTTCCTGAATTGCTTCTTCTAGTTTGCATATACGTGTCTGGCACAATTTCTATGTTCAACTTCAGGAGCTCATTTCTATACAGTAGCTAGAAGTCCCTAGGCCAATATCTCTGAAGATATGCCATGCTCATCAGCTCATGCATCTTTCGATCTTGTTATCCAGCAAAAAAAACGTGTACCAATTTTGTCGGAGGGTTAGCTCCTGTCGCAGGGATCCTGAGGGACCCCTTTTTAGAGATTCGGTCGGAGGGATAATTCTGAATATGTTTGTTGGAGAAATAAATGGATGCAAATGCGATGGCAGGTGGGGTGGAATGATCCAATGTAGAAAAGAGTAAATGCGCTGGGGGATTTTTAGACAGGTTCGGGCCGCACCGCGCGTAACACCCTATTCCTGTATGGATGCTATAAATACCCTGAGAATGCCTCTCAGGAATGTGCTAGTTACAAGAATGTCTGTCTATCCTAGGTCCTTGGGCTCCTTGTTCTTCGGCTTCTATGCTCGTACGAATGTGTTCTTCGATCTCTGTTGGACCCTGTGTGCGCCTATCTGAGAGTTCGAGCGTTGCCTATCAATTAATTCACCCTGTCTTCGTCCGCGCTGCCGGCCGCTTTAAATACCCGCCGGCGGTAGCGTGCCCCGAATAGGAGGGCGCGAGTTCCAAGGCGCCATAAATGGAAAGGACGTCATCATAGCCTCTGCGCAAAGTGATGGGGGTTGAAAACACGTCCCACGCCCGGTCTTCAGTCGTCATGATGGCGCTGGCAACTGGCGTCGTGGAGAGGACCCACCGGGCAGCCGCAGAGCGGCCCAGCGTGCCCGCCCGGTCTTGTTCGCCTGCCACAGCAGCGCGGCAGACGGAACGCCTCGAGCCTCGCGATGCTATCCCGAGACGCGCCAGATGGCACGGGATGGGACCCGTGCATTAAATGTCCCCACGCCCTTCTGCCAGAATATGGCAGGAACTGACACCCGAGCGTGGCGGGAGCAGTTGGAGGTGACAGGCCACTCGCGCTCTTAAATGTGGCATCGGGTCTTTCACTGGCTGACACCTCATCGTTGGGCCCTGTGGGGGCCACTGACGGGGGGCTTCCTGGATCGTCGGGGAACCGAGTGCTCGGGGGGTCACTGTTCACCTCCCCGAGCACTCTCCCGAGAACGCCCTTTCTTGGTCTTCGAGGAACCGAGTGCTTGGGGGCTACTGTTCATGGCCCGAGCACTCTCTCCCGGTCTTGACTGTACGGATCCTCGGGGAACAGAGTGCTTGGGGGCCGCTGCTCGCAACCTCGAGCACTCTCTCCCGGAACTTCCTTCCTTGGGTCCTCGGGGCACTCCGGCGCCTGGGGGGGCCATTGCTCGCAGCCCCGGGCACACCCCTCCCGGTACTCGGGTCTCCTGGTCCTTGGGGGACTTGGGTGCTCGGGGGTCACTGTTCACCTCCCCGAGCACTTTCTTTTTGGTACCGGTCTTCACAGATCATCGGGGAACCCGGGTATTCGAGGACCACTGACCGTGGCCCCGAACGCCCTCTCCCGGGACTTAGTCTTTTTTACCTTTGCGAGGATGACCCCGCGGGAGGGCGCCACATGGCGGATTGCTGGTCTGGCCTCGTGATTCGGGGACCCCTGGTTCCTGATTCACCGACAAGTTCATACTTAGAACCTCGCGGTATGTGTTGTTTCACTAAGCACCAGAGAAATGGCATATCATGAGCTACTAAGTGTACTTACCATTACCAATGGACAATGGTTGCCACAGAAACTAAGATATCATTACTGGGGAACTGTACAGTCTGCACATCGCAGACAGATGCATGCACAAAATGAGAAAAAACACACAAAATAGAATGCATGCACAAAATGAGAAGAAACACACAAAATAGAATGATACAAGCTGATGGATGATGGCCTTTGCCTACATTGTGTACTCACTTGAGTCAGATCGAGTCGGTCAGACGTTGCCTTCGGCAAGCGCGGTGACTTTCTTCTCGAGCTCAGGCTTGTTGGCCCGACGAGTTTGTCCACCTGCTGCCCGTTCTTCAGGAAGAAGAACGTCGGCGTCGCTTGGATGTCCCAAGAAGAGCTAAAGTCCTGAAGAGAGAAAAAAAAAGTTGAGAAATGATCAATTGTTTCACCTCTCAAATGTAGCCTTCTGTAACAACGCGGGATAAAACATAGTTCGGATAAGCATTCGAATTTAGTGTCTATCAATTGTTCTTAGGTGATAAAACTGTGTCAGAACGACGACAAGATATCTAAAGTCTGAACACCTTACAGTACACTCAGTGCCCATATTCAGATGTACAACAGATAAGCAAATGGGCTAGAACTATGCTAATATTGGCGCATTAATGGAAAGTCAACTCACAGCTGTTGGTTATTTTAAAATGACCTATGGAGAAACGTCTCTTTTTTCTTATTTTTTGATAACCTATAGACCTAGATGCAAAACTGTCAGTCCCCAAAGGCATGATGGCATATTCATAGTAACAAGAAGTCAACAGAGCTGACACCACTTGCATATGAGAATGAGGATAAAGGTTTGGAAAAACATCAATTACCACTAACTCGTCGGCATCTATTGTCAAGAACATGAGCTGGGGGTATGTCTGTGACATTTCAGCATAAACACGCGAAATGACCCAGCATGGTCACACCAGGAAGCACTGAAATTTGCAACCACCTACAAAAAGATCCATAAATAAGGTTTTTGTAGCTGTGAAAATCATATCAGGAATTTAAAGTAAGTACAACTGTTCCTAAAATTTTAAAGAGTTAATGTATCTGTTCCACCAAGACAATGAATAGAATGACTACAGTGGCCACAATTTTCTAAAGTACCTAGTCATGTTTGCCTTAGAAATACTAGTAGCTTTGGTGATGTACTCTTAAATCTTAATTCCTTACAAGAAGAAAGTTACATACTAAATAACTATAAAACATGGAAGTGAGAAGCTTTATGCATATTATATGGACAGCAGTTCATATTGGTCGATTTGGCCGATTCTGAACTGTCAGGAGACTCATCAAAACAGGACTCACGATTAAATTTTATCGATTATTGTTTGCACAAAATGGCAACCTAGAGCAAATAGATGGAGTATATTGCTAATTTTGTGGTTAAAAGTATAGATAGATTTTATTTCAAAAATAAAAAGCATCGGTAGTAGTATAACACGGAGCAAATGTAAACGATGACCTAGACCCTTGCATCAGATTACAGACATCATGAAAATCCTCAAGCATCTGCTGTATGCTATACTTAACATATGGTTTCTCGGTTTCTCTTAAGACCTGGAGTAGGTTTTACTCACAATTTTCCCATCCTTATTTGCCTCTGAATTTTTTGGCCCCAGTTCTCGTTGCTTGTAACGACATGAATATTGCCACCTCCGAAATCATTCTTGTCTTCATCATCAGTGTGTTGCTGTCCCGTTAATGAAACATGAGAATCATCAGAAACCCCTCGTGGATTTGAAAACAGACAAAATAAATATGTATGCACAAATGGCACAGTACTCGGTTAGATAGAATTGTGCCTGTTTGCAAGAAGTCTGACCTTTGAACTGCAGCAACACGTGAGGATGAAGTGCACACAACATAATATAAGGTCGCCAACCACCAGCAAAAAAGATGCTCACGACCAAGAATATATACTATGGCATGTTCAAGCAACAGTCCTAGTTGAAGATACCATCCAAACATCCATGATCCATCCACCCTCCAAACATCTGTTGCTGTAAAGATCACAGGACCAACTTCTAGACCTTCGACTGCTTGACGTATCAGCCACCGAAAGAGCCTAGGTCCTAGTTGGTGTGGTGGTACCGGTTGGTCCAGATCAAAATTTTAATCGCCTCCAACACATCACAAGAACAAGACATTTCAACTCTCATATCTCATAGTCATTATCCCCTTTCTTCCCTATTTTTCTGCTCTATATATGGACACAGACCTGTCCAAATGGGCTTGTTCGGCCAGCCCGGCATGGGCCCAGCTAAAGCACGACCCGACATGCCCGGCTAAGCAAACAGGCCGTGCCGTGCCGGCCCGCTTGTCGGAGGTGCGGCCCACGGCACAACCCGTGGCTAACTGTGCCATGTCGGGCCAACCCGGGCATAGTTGCGGCACGACAGGCCGACCAGACGGGGAGGGGCGGTAGGGACGACCGACCGGGAGGAGGCGAGAGCAGGGGCGGCCAGGCGACGCAAACGAGGGCGGTCGGGGTGAGGGCGGGGGCGCCCAGCGGGGCTGAGCGGCGGGGCGATGGTGGCCGGGCTGGGTCGTGCCGAGGCGTAGGCCCAGGCAAGGCCCGGCTAGCAGTACCGTGCTGGCCCGACCCGCCTACCTCTCAGGTCATGCCGTGCCTGGGCCATGTCTACAGTGTCGTGCCTCGGGTCGACCCAGTAGGCACAGCCCAGGAGGCCAGCACTACACAGACACACCAAAGCAGTCTGATAAAGATTGCTTGTAGTTTAACTGCCTAGTCACTCTTCAAGATATATAATTCAACTAAACTGGAATCCCAGAATCCACATAATCACCACGCCAACCAATCGGGGCATCAAAAGCATCATGAATCCATGAATTTTGCACATGACTAAAAGAGAACTCCCAAGAACCGCGTGCAGTAGCAGTATGGATTTGATCGAAAATACGAGCACCCATGCCAAGTCTAGAACTCAAGCAACTTTCACTACAAGAATCCTAACCAACCGAGAATAGCTCAGCTCGTCACATGGACATATTAGCAGACATTAAGGGTATATTTGGTTGGAGGGCAAGATTGGATAGGATATGATAATCCCTTTTTTTTTAGTGAGAGAATCCAATTTTCTATTTGATTGGATGAATTAGAGTGGATAGGATGAACTATTTTTCTGTTTCGTTAGATGGATGAAATGAGCTGATTTGTTTGTGATGACTTTTCGGTGAACTTACCCCCATTTTGAAAGCTGCTCCATAAATCAATTTCCCGATGATATTAGCATGTTTTTCAGGGGCGGTCATGTTCTTGTTTGAGGATGAGGCTTCATGTGTACAGAAATTGCCACGGAAGTACATAAAAGAAAGGATGGATATGTCATTATCTCCATGCAATATTACCGATTTATTTTTTGCGTTTCCGATTTGATTTGCGCCTTGTTTTTCTGCTCGGCTGAAGCTTACCGATCTATTGCTAGAAATATGACAAAAGTCTCCGTCAGATTTCTGTAACTTCCAATAAAATGGACAGCTACATGTCAGTTTCTTGCTAGAAATATGACAGGCTATCTGTTGTACATCAATAGTACTGGAAGAAATCATATAGCATTTGCCTGTATCTACACAGTTCCACAGAAATGAAATGCAAATCTCCTGCTATCCCTAGAGAAATCACTGGTGGTTCAGCAATATTTGAACGTGACGAAGCTGTATACGATACGACAACATAAACTGACAGTAAACAAGCAGTGCAAAAGACCCATTCAACCAATAAAGATAATTTAGAAATTTCATCTTACAATAGAATGCACGAAATTAAAGGATCACATGTTCCCCTCTAGAATGACTCAGAAACATATTCACCTCCAGCTATCTACAAGAGCCATAAGATGAATACCTTAGCATAACATCTTGCACAAAGCAAATCTATGTCGCCGGTGACTGAACAAAACTAGTGGATACATGTACGGCAAAATTTATTTGTGGTGATTTGTGTATTGCAGAACTAGGTTTGAAATGCCGATCATAATGAAAACAATTGGAGACTAGTGTCACCGGGTCAGTACCTCTCCGAGTTTAGGCAGGCCCGCAAGTGACAACCTGATATAGATTCACAACGCAGCAGGACAAACTTCCGAGCCGCCGGGGCCGGTTGGCAAGGATCGACGGAGGCAAGGAGGTGTGTGTGCAAGCGTAACTGCATGCGCAGCGGATTGGAAAGGCGGCGAGCGGCGAGGCGGGACGGCACACAGGCCCATCGATCGTCCTCGGAGCGGCGCACTCCACCCCTTCACCGCACCTGCGAGCGGCGTGAGGCGACTGTGCGGGGGAGCCTCTGCCCGGGTGGCGCTCCAGCGAGAGCCGAGGCCGGCGGGGGTCAGAGGAGGCCGGCGGCCCTGGATGGAGGAGGGAGGCGGCGGCTGGATGGAGGAGGCCGGCGGCCCTGGATGGAGAAGAGAGCGAGGCGGCGGCTGGATGGAGGGGAGGTGAGACGAATCGATGCCTCGATGGCTCGTCGCGTGGATGAGCTCGTCGGGGTTTTTCACGGATCAACTCATCCAGCACGTTTGTGGTATATTTTTTTAATTAAATTTTACAAATCTACAATTATTTATAGGTTTATAACGTAAAACAATAATGTTTAAGATTTATTTAATAAAACTATAGCTATTTGTACGCTTAGCAATAAAAAAATAATTTTTAATTTAGTCTCACCTGCCAACCATATATTTTCAGCATGGAGAAACGAGTAATATGTTTGTAATTTTGTGTTACTAAAGATAGATATGTAATTATAGTTTTGTAAAATATATTTTAAAAATTGTAGTTTTACGTTACGAAAATACAAATAATTGTAGTTTTGTAAAATTTATTCTTCTTTTAAACTAGCCATCTCATTAAGACTGCTTATCAAACAAATACACTTAAAAGCTGGATAGTTATGTCATATTTAGAATACGGGGCAGTTGCATTACTACCCCTATTTAGGAGGTCAATTTTGATTTTACCCATATTTTTCAGACTGCATGATTTTATCTTTTTTTTTCAAACTAAAGATTGTGTTTGCCTCATTCTGTTAAGAACATTTAACGATGTTAATTTAGCAATAAAAAAGCATGTATACCTTTGCAAATTTGCTCTTGTTTGTATTGACAGGAAGATGAGTGGAAGGACCAGAGGAGGAAGAAAATAGCGAGAATGTGTGAAGATGAGTTAGAAGCTTAAACATGAAGATGAGTTAGAAGCTTAAACATTCCTCCCATCAATAATTTCCTACACTCATACACATAGTCTCTTCCATCATTTTTTCCTGTCATCTTTTCACAAGCAATCAATGTATTTATAAAGATTTCGCTGTCTGTGCGGTACGACCCCGAGCTGCCAACCCCTCATCCCAGCACTAATGCGACCACCCAGCTGCCACTCCTTGCCCCAACTCCGATTTGGTCTTCCTTATGTGCTCACGGAGCAGAAATTGAATAAAATTGATATCTAGATTTGCAATGAGTTGACCTATTAAATCGATTTTTGACAGTAATGGAGGGAGAGGTATTATAGCAGCAACAAGAGGGTGTTGCACCGATCATCGTGGTCTCCTGATGAGCCCCCACCATCTTCACCGTTCATTCTGAGCATTAGGCTTGGTCTTCAGGGTCGATGAACAAGGGGATAGGACGGCCTGGACCTCACCGTCGTGTCTCCCCAGATCAGCAATGCACAAGGTCCTTTCCAGATCTGAGCCTTCCCCTGCTCAGCCTCGTCTCCTCGAGCTCGATCTCGAGCACTGCTCGCCCGAGGCCATGCGCTAGCCCTGTCACGAGGCTGCGTCACCTTGCTCGACTGAGGCGCCCAGGCCAGGCCGAGCTCCCGTGCCCCTTTCCTGCTCGCCCACGTGCCGCGCCGCCCCGCCCCGCCCTGCACCTAGGTCATGAGAGAGAGAGGAGCACGGGAGAGGGATGAGTGAGAGGGGGGCATGTGACATAGAAGGTAGGGAGGGAAGGAATTATGGTCATTTTTTAACTATTTTCTTTGTTTTACAATTCATTTAACCGGCTGCTCCTAATGGAAGTTAAATCAGGAACAAACGGCTTTTTCGTTCTTATAAAAACGAGAAGCAAAATCTTAAAATCTAAAAAGCAAGGGTAAAATCATAGTTACACTCTAAGATAGGGGTAAGAAGACAATTACCCCTTAGGATATATCATCAACCAAACACACCCTAATCTAACCTAGATGATGATGACGTGCTTTAAAACTCGCGCTAAAACTAAAAGAAAAGGAAAAAAAGTGTTGTCCGTTTCACTGGCTGTGGCTGGTTTGGTGCTTGGTACTATGTGGAGTCTTCTTCTGGGTGGTTTGGACGGGTAGTAAAACCAGCCAGTGACGTTGCTCCAGATTTCCTAAAGGATGTATTTTAATATTTTTTATGCCATTTCTTCTGCAGGTTCTTTTTCTCTTTGGCGATTGCATATTGTTCTATGTTTGAATGTCTTGCTTTCATTCTAAAATAAAAGTATTATGAGTTGTGTGTATATAGCACACCAACAATTTGACATTTGCAATCAGAGCATTTCCATGCTTTGCAACTGGAGCGTGACGTCAATATTTCGCTTTCAGTTTTGAAAGTGTTAAATAATTTAACCTATTTGTCTGGTTAGATCCATCGCCTGAAGAGGGCTATATGAAAATAATGTTATTTCGTCGTCATGTCATTGAGGGGAAAAAACTTTTGCAGGCATTAAACAAAGACCATTATAAGAGCTTAACCACTTAAGTAGAACAGCAACATGCCTAGAAGCAGGTAAACCTGCTGAAGCCATCTCAGTTCTCAGAGCACCAGATGTGCAGAAAAAAGATTAGCCTTCAAGTGGACCCCGCAGTAATCCGCTGTGGAGCAGCCAAAATTATTACTTTCTTGACACGCTGTGAATTGTGACGGCGAATCGCCTACCGGAAACTCAGATGCAATCTTCTCTTACTGTGGAAACGCTGATTGCTACATTGTGGAGTGAAGGGAAACAAAACAATGCACAAGGTGAAAAAAATGATACAGTTAACTGTGTCAAGTAGCTTTCTCCAGATTCTCAGCCTCCCTCCGCCTCCTTTCTTCAGCCTCCTCCCGCAATCTTTCCTCCTCGTGCCTCAATGCTTCGGCTTCCTCTTCCCGTTGCCGTTGCTCAGCCTCCTCGCGACCCCTGCGCTCGTCCTCTGCATCCTCTCTTTCATCAAGATAATCAAACTCCTTCTCTGCAGCCATAACTTTTACGATCGGGTCTCGCAGCTCAGATATCAAACCCCCACCCACCTTGTACTCTTGTTCATCACCGACAAGGAATAAACGCTGGTCAGGCCCTGATGCCATTGGTATGTCAACAGCTAGTAGCTTCATGTCATACTGCAGAAGAATTAGAACAAGGTCAGAAAACATGCAGCAATTTGTTGGGGGGGGGGGGGGGGCAAGGGTAAAAAATGCTGTCATGGGGAAAAAAAAAGTAAACACCATTTCGATCATCCGTTAGCTTTCTTCAGATAGTACTGAAAATAGTGCTTTCCAGATGCCTAACTCCATATGCACTTGTCCCTTACTCCATTGTCATTCAATTCTACAGGAGGTCTGTTGATGATTCTACACAAAGAAAAAATAGCACCAGTACATTTGGAGGGAAATTTTTTTTGCTCTACTAATATCATCAAGGAAGATGAATGAAAATGAAGGACACTTCATATAACTCTGCTTTCACACCATTTTCCCAAACTTTTGTTCATTCACTAAAGGCCTGAGACTTCCATCATATTGTGCAAACATAAGCATCAGTTTGTTCGGGCTAGTATACTACTGCACTGAAGTAGTATCTCTATAAATAGACAAAGATCATCCAAATACCTGTCCGTTTTTCTTCTTGACCTCAACACTTACAAGACCCTTTCTTTCTGATCCTTTGATGGGGAAGATGAGGAAGCAACGCTTGCCACCAAGCCTAAACTTGAAGTCCTTTAGCTTAGGACCCCCTCCAGACATAACATATGCTCTGACATCAGTACCAGTTAAGGGTGCACCCATGACTTCAAGGATTGCAGCTGATGTATTGAGCTTTGTCATAGCCATCCTATAGACCTTGTCAGGATTTATGGTCAACCTTGCACGGACATACATACCCTACAACAAGGATAGATAAATCAGAATCACTTGCTCCATAAAGAATGAGGCACAATCTGTCACTCAAATGCTTAGATTGTCGATTACACTATTTATGAGTGCTCAACAATCAACATGATAACACAACACAAAAAAATTTGGAATAAGGCATAATGTGCAGAAAGTAAACTAGTCTGTCGATGATTTTCCCAGTTAAAAAAGAATTCTGCAGTTAAGCTCACACTTCTCAGACATTTCATATTCTGTCGCTGCAGCTCAACAGTCTCTTTGCGAGTTTTCAACAAATTTAATTACCTAGGACACGAGCACCCAAAATGACATAAAAATGAAGGAAGGGACAATAATATCGGCACACCTACCCACTACTCTGGCTGCATAGTTATGTACTATTGATACTATCATCTTATGGGATACGGGCTCTCTTTACATTTCCCTACATGGTAAAATGCCGTCTGCATAACAGGTCTACTAGTGTTGACATTGTGGGTTGTTCTGTAATGTCCATAATTAAGTGAGAATTCTAGTTCTCATGCAATCCAAAAGTTGAATGAAATGTGCATTTGCACTATCAGCAGTAGCTAGTGTAGTAGGTTCTTACTTCTTACGCAACCCAAGGTTTTGGTTCAGGATCAAAGTAATGGCTAGCGGTAGTTCAGATGCAATGACATCCAAGAAGACAATCTCAGCATGTTTAGCATGGTATGTGACACATTCAGACATGATGACCGTTCATATTATTGACAAAATCTGTTGCTTCATAGACCCAGACATCAAGCCATGTAGGTCATTCACATGATCAACAAAATGGTCACCTAGAGTACTGCATTAAGTTATATTGTGAATATAGCCGCTTGGGACGAGTATAAGCTCAACAGTCGTTATGAGCAGCAAGCTGAAACATCAGAACAGAAGCAGTTACACTCAAACTACCGTTCCAGCCTAATTTAGACCAACCAGAATTCATCCACAGAGCAAACGCCAAGTTCACACCGCATACACATTATACCATTGTTAGACAGCCTAGAGCTAAGAGCGAAAACTCACGGCGAAGGCGACAATGGCGGTGGCGAGGGTGAGGAAGCCGTACTTGGCCATGCCCTCGGAGAGACCGACGAAGGTGCTGGCGATGCCGAACATGATCCTCCACAACGCGACGCAGACGATGACGGACCCCGCACCGACGAGCACCATGTAGTTGCGCTGCCAAAAGGCCTCGACCTGAAGCCCCACGGCCTGCCGGTACCGCGCGGCCGCGCTTCTCGCCGCCTTCACGGGCCGCTCCAGACCCTTCAACCCCTGCCCCAGCGGCGCCAGCTTCGACCCGCCGCTCGCCACCGACCTGACCCCGCCCACGAGCCGCTGCACCCGCTGCGGCGGCGGCGGTAGCAGCTCGCGCCGCAGCCTCGCATCGGGGCGTGCGGTGGTGAAGAAGCGAGAGGTGGAGGAGGATGTCGGGGCGGAGGGGAAGTGGCGGGGAATGGGAGTGGGAGTGGGAGTGGGAGTGGGAGTGGGAAGTGGGCGGCGAGCGGCGGCGGGGGAGGGGGAGGGGTGGAGGAGGAGGCGGCGGTGGTGGAGGGTGTACAGGGCGCGCCGCGAGGAGGAGAGGGCGGCCGCCATGGGAGCAATCGAATAGAGATCGGGTTCGCAGTCGGCCTGCGGGCAGGGGGAGGAGAGACGACGACGAAGGGAACGGCGGCTTGGACTCGTGATGAATTTTCCTTTCCTTTTTCCGGTCGTGCTTTGATCGGCACGGCGTAGCTTCTGCGGTGCTGATCTGGTTTGTGCGAAAAGAATTGGTTGTAAAAAAAGTTGTGTGGGTTATTTTTACCATGATAACGGGGCAAATCATACAAAATTCGATGAAATTATGTCTACAAACCAAACTGCTCGACAAAGCGATACTCATTTTTTAAGCAATGATCATCAAGGCTGTTGTTTGTGCTAGTCTACTGTGGCTGTTTGGTTTTGTAACCAGGCAATACCGCAATAGCAACCTGTCACGAACCTCAATCAAACACCAACTCAACTCACAAAACATCGAATTCCTCAAGTTCAGTATGTGTATTGCCTCAACCAAGTCAAGCACGGACAATGGAATACAAGTGGTAATGAGAGAATCATCACAAAGGAGAAGAGGTGGTCTGGTGATCTGGTAGAAGAAGAGGAGGAATGGAGGAGGAGGAGCCCAGTAGGAAACCGGTGGAGCTGAGGTAGAAGAAGAAAGCCGGTTCAAGTCTCCTTTTCTACTGTTGGTTGCGCCAAGAGGGGGAAAGGGCGCCAGCCTGGACCACGGGGCACCAGTCCAGCTCAGCCGGCAGGGGCAGTCCCTGACAAGACCCGGTGTGAAAATAAGTAATGTCACACCAAAGTTAAGAAACAAGACCAGCAAAATGAACTTGGCTTGCGAGTTATATCTCCTTCGATCATAAATACATTATATTTTATATAAGGTCATATCAAATTATTAAAAACTTTATCAATAACTTTTAAAATATTTAGTTACAAGATATGAAAATCATATATGTGGATTTATCTTTAAAACACTTTCGTAATTTCATAAACTTATTGTATTTTAGAAATATATTCTAATTTAAAATAGTGATCAAAGATATGTATCGAAGACCGTGCTATATTCAGAGCGTCAAATATTTTAACCGAAGGAAGTACTAAGTGAGGAACAGAGGAAAGCAAAATACAAATTTATGGTCGGCATTCATAAAATTTGGTTTGTACACTTTAAAACGGTTAAAAAGAAAATTTAAATAAGATGTTATAAAGTGGTTAGCTCTTCCCTAACTGATAGCGTATGAAACGCAACACTCCACTACAAGAAAATTCGGTGTTGTCAGTCCACCTCTCTGTACTCTGAACTTCGATGTGTGAATTATTTGAGTCCAGTCCTTCAAAAAAATTCTGTCGATATTTATAGAGGAAATCAGTCGAAGAAAAGAGGAAGGGAAAAGAATGACGAGCCAGAGCCAGTTTGTTTTAGCTTATGATTTAGAAAAGTGGCTTTTTAATTATAGATTTTAAAAAGTTGTATTGTAAGTCACCCCGAACACCCTAGTATTCCGACGCCCAGAAGAGATAAGTTCCGGGAGAGAGTGTTCGGGGTTGCGAGCGGCAGCCTCCGAGCACTCGGTTCCCCGAAGATCCGTGCAAGAGTGCTCGGGGCTGCGTGCGGCAGCCCCCGAGCACTCGGTTCCCCGAAGGTCCGTACAAGAGTGCTCGGGGAGGTGAACAGTGCCCCCGAGCACTCGGTCCCCCGAGGACAATGAAAGGCATTCTCGGGAGAGAGTGCTCGGGGAGGCGAACGGTACCCCGATGACCCAGAAAGACCCCCGAGGGGCCTACCGGTGAGGTGTCGACCAGTCAAAGACCCGAGGCCGCATTTAATGAGCGTGCGTGGCCTGACGCCTCCAACTGCTCCCGCCGCGCTCAGCGTCAGTCCCTGCCATATTTTTGCAGAGAGGCGTGGGGTCATTAATTGCACGGGTCCCGTCCCGTGCCATCTGGCTTGTCTCGGGATAACGTCGTAAGGATCAAGGCGTTCCATCTGCCGCACTGCTGTGGCAGGGGAACAAGACAGGGCGAGCACGCCGGGTTGCTCTGCGGCTGCCCAGTGGGCCCTTTCCACGGCGCCCGTTGCCAGCGCATTTATGGCGACGGGTGACTGGGCGTGCGACGCATTTTCCACCCCCGGTCACTTCGCCCAGAGGAAATGATGACGCCCTTTCCATTTATGACGTCTCGAAATCCGAGCCCCCCTCCTTCCGTTCGGGGCATGTCACGACCGGCGAGTACTTAAAGCAGCCGGCGGCACAGAAGCAACGGACCGACCAACCGGCAACGATGAGCGAAAAAAGGGCGACGAGAAATAGAGAAAGCGAGACAAAGGAAAAGACACGAAGAACACAGCGCAAGAGAGCACCGTGAGGAAGGCTGAGCCCAGTCCCAGCCGAAGAACAAGGAGCCTCAAGCTCTTAGATAGATCAATATTCTTGTAACCAGCAACATCCTTGAGGGACTTCCTCAGGACAGTTATAGCATCCATACAGGAGTAGGGTATTACGCCCCTGTGCGGCTCGAACCTGTCTAAATTCCGGTGCATTTACTTCTTCTTGCATTAGGTCAACACCCTCACCACCGGCCGTTGCATTCATTCCCATTTATTTCTCCGATGAACTTATTCAAGATCATCCCCTGGCCGAATCTTTAAAAAGGGGTCTCTCGGGATCCCTGCGACTGGAGTTAATCCCCCGACAGGTTAGATGTTTATTTTGCTTGTGTAATGTTCGTAATACCCTAGTTTTTCTGGGTAGGTTGGATCCATGAACTTCAGACATAAGCCCGAGGAAGCGACTCGGTCTACTTGGACGGCTACTGGTGCAGCCCCTTCTTCCCGAACTACACCGAGGAAGACACGTTCTACCTTGACACCTCGTCGGAGAACGCCGTTTGCGTGCCATTCATGACGGGGGACCACCAATTCATGCAGATTGGTTGCCACCCCAGCTTCATGGTCCTGCGCATGCCCTACTACGGTAGCTCCTATCGAGAGCTCCAACAGTGCCATCACGCTCGTCGCCCTCGCCAACGTGCTTTACTTCCGAGGCTACTGGTACGACCACTTCTTACCGGAGATGGCACAAGATGTCACCTTCTACGTCTCACCCGACCACGAGGTCACCGTGCCCTTCATGGAGGGGAGCGACCTCAACGACAACATGCACATCGGCTGCTATACTGGCTTCAAAGGGCTACGGATGATGTATGCTGGCATGTGTGAGCAGCGATTCTCCATGTACATCTACCTCCTCGACGACTGCGACGACCTGCCGGGCCTGGTGCACGAGCTCAGCTCCAAGTCTCCAACCCGGTTGATTTCCTTCACGGAAAAGTCATGCTGGAACAAGAGGTCCCTGTCGGTGGCTGGGAGATCCGGAGAGAGCCATGGTTAGGAAGAGGTACCGATTAGAATAGAAGGATGCAAAAAAAAAAGTTTCAGGAAAAAAATAATGGATTGGCGATTAATTATATGATGCTTGTGTGAGCACTTCTATTTTTTTTATAGTCATAACCTGTAAAAAACTGGTGAGAAATAGCTTGTAGATTATGATAAAAAAAGAGAATCATATATTAAAAAATAGATTGTATAATGTAATTATTTGTTTTAACTTTAACTTTTAAAAGGAGCTTTTCAGAATCAAAAATAAAACAAACCGACTCTATGACTCATCCTCGACGGGCCCTGTCCAATTGCATAGCAGACGTAGAAATCAAAAGCCCAAGTTCACCGCACAGGCTGGTTTCACTCCTCGGCATTGTTCTCCACCGTCGATTTTTTTATTTATATTTTTTAAATAAAAATTATAAATATATATATTAAAAAATTAAAGATCCAGACTCATGTCGCCGGATAACAGGTCTAAAAATAAAAATATTATATTTTAGTACTCTTAAAATTTAAAACACTATTAAAATAGTTATAAAAAAATTCTAAAAATTATATAATATTTATATGATGTAGATGATGTTATCATTTAGCTCTTATAGTCATGAAAAATGAGAAACAAATTTCAGCCTTGAAATTTATCTATTTTGTTTCTCCTTGTACCAGTCATATTTCAGGATCCCTGGAAATTTTCTCATTGTCCCCGCGCGCGCGAAAGTACCCACCGAAACAATGGCAATCTTCGTTCTCCTACCTCCGGCCTCGCCGCCGGCCAGCCCAAGCCATTTGAAGAAAATTAAGCTCACGTGGCCTCCTTCCTCCCGTATCGCACCTCTGTTCGACGACGGAGGTGGCGCCGCGCTGGGTGAAGAAAGGCGAAGACCTCCAACCAAGCAGAACGAAGCGGAGACCTCCTGCTCAGCTGACCAGGGATCCAGGACCATCAGCCTGAACGAATGCTCCTAGTGTGCTGGTCATTGGAAAAAGATCATCAGAGCTTCTAATTGCCCTCTTGATCCACATACCATATCAGCACGTACGTAGCATTGCCTAACCCTTGCTTGTTTCGGCTCAGCATCCGCTCCATGTAATGTCCATGATCCTGACGAATTACCAAACGATGGCCTAGCTTGTACAGTGGAAACCACGAGCAGCTAGCCGAACACGAAAGCTAGGCGCTGCTCAGCGTCCTCGTCACCTAGTGTACGCGTGGCGTTGATGCTTCTGCACGTTCAGGTTGTACAATCTGGGCCATGGCGTTTGATTGCAAGCATGGGTTAGGAGGTCTTGGCATTCAAGTGACAAGCGAGTGTTGGCTTCTGTCTCATAATCATACGCACCTGATCATAATTAGTACGTGTGCGATTAGTTTATATTTTATCATGAACACGTCTGATTATAATCACGTGATTAGTTCGTGTCTGATCACGAACATGTCTGATCATGATCAGTACGTGTGTGATGAGTTCGTACCCGACCACGACTAGCTTACGCCTGATCACTCGACCACGTGAGCGACCAACGGTGCGTGCTCGATCACATAATCTCTCGATCACACAGGCGTTCAGCCACGCGGGCGCTCGAGCATGCGACCACCGAATATGTGCTCGTGTAGCTACACACGAGTCATGACCTACTCGGCAAGATGAAAAGACAGATCTAACACTCATAACTCAAATTTGATGAGAACGTATTCCTGCAATCTTGTCGAGAATAAATAAGACTCAGGAGCAGATCGAAACTTCTCTAGAGGAAAATTTATACTCTATTAACTCGCTACAATACATGGGTTACAACTCAATATTTAAAGTGATTGCTAATCAAACTCTAAACTAAATCAATTCCAACTCAAACTTTAACTATACGTACTCCTTCACACATACGACAACCAACCAGTATAAGAACCATATACGAACTAAAGTTTCTGACTTGATTGCTTCCGCTTTGCATGAAATGAGTCCCTGAGACCAATGCTAGGATTAGTCCAACATACTCCCCTCTAATCCTGACGTGGACTAAGACCACGAATTCCCAGTAGATGTCGCATGACCGCCAGCTTCACCACTGGCGATGCCTTCGTCAGAGCATTGGCTCGTTGCTCCTGTGTGCAAATGAACTCCACTTCAAAATGGCATACTTCAACACACTCATGAATGAAATGAACCTTGATATCATTATGTTTTCTACGGCCGTGAAACACTGGATTTTTCATCAAAGCAATTGCCGATTTGTTGTCAACCAAGAATTTCACTGCTTTGGACTCTTCTCATGTTGTCTCCTCCAACAGACTTCTAAGCCACAAAGCTTGGCATGCTGCCACCGTTGCTGTCATGAATTTAGCCTCGCACGAAGACATAGCCACTATTTTCTGCTTCTGCGATTTCATAACACCAAGCTATCCTTTGGTGTTCTTCCTATCATCTATGTCACCAGCCAGATCACTATCAATATAACCGATGATTACTTCTTCTCTTCCTCCTCTCGAATACACAAATCCGTAATGAACGGTGCCCTTCAAATATTGAAGAATCTGCTTCAATGCCTTGTGATGCATCACCGTGGGCTTCTACGTGAATCTACTTGCTACCCCGACAACAAATGAAAGGTCAGGTCTTGTATGGAGTAAATAACTTAGATAACCAATGATGTGACGATATTCAGTTTTATCAATCAGCTGCCCATCTAGATCCTTATGCAGCCGAGTCCTTTGCTCCATGGGGAGTTTTATGGGATTACAATCTAGCATACCGAATTGACCAAGGACCTTATTCACATATGTTATTTGCTTGATTGTAATTCTTCCATCTTTTTGCATTACCTCAATCCCGAGATAGTAATTGAGCAA
Source organism: Phragmites australis (assembly GCF_958298935.1). Lineage (NCBI taxonomy): Eukaryota > Viridiplantae > Streptophyta > Magnoliopsida > Poales > Poaceae > Phragmites > Phragmites australis. The sequence goes on from NC_084922.1 coordinate 7,238,544, forward strand.
TCTGAGATCGGTCTTCTCGAACTCACTCATCATCTGCTGCTTGAATCTCATGATCTCCTCTGGACTTTTTCCTATCACAATGAGATCATCAACATATACTCCAACTATCGCACTAGCAAGACATGATCCTCTTGTGTATACGATCTGCTCTTGTGAACATCTCCTGAAATCAATCTGTTTCAAGCTCCTGTCAAGCCAAATATTCCATGCCCATGGCGCATACCAGAGTCCATACAATGCCTTTCTGAGTTTGAGCACGAGGTGTTCTTTGTTCTTCACTGCAAATCCCTCCGGCTAAGCCACGTATACTTCCTCTTCGAGCTCACCATTTAAGAATACATACTTGACATTCAGGTGATGAACCTGCCAACCTCGATTGGCTACAACAACAAGGATGACACGCACGGTGTCCAGCCTAGCCACTGGAGCAAACACTTCTTAGAAATCAATTCCTTACCGCTGCACATATCCTTTTACGACCAGCCTCGCCTTGTGCTTGATCACGTCTCCTTCAGTGTTCTTCTTCAGTTTGTAATCCCATTTGAGTCCAATCAACTTATGACCAGCCGGCAGCGCCGAGAGAGTCCATGTGTCATTCTTCTTCTATGGACTCGATCTCCTTAGCTATGGCATCCTCCCAAACCTGCTACCTAGCAGCCTCGCGATAGCAAGATGCCTCCTCCGTCTCTACGAGCATAGCCTCTTCTTCCATGTTCTCCTCATCAAGGTCCACCCTTTAAGAATCTCTCATGATGTCGTCGATGTGCCTGTAACGAACAGGCCCTTCATTTGTGATGTTGCTGCCACTCGGCAACAGTGTAACCTGATCATCCGCCAGTGATTCAGGGGTCAACATCACCGTCTGTGTGGTAGGAGATGTCAGAGCAGTCAGTGTCATGCGTGCATCAGCCCGTGCCCTGGTAACTGGTCCTCCCGGCATCACCTCGTTGGCCAGCGGAGTTAATGAAGGAGCTGGATCAACTTGTGTCACGAGCGCTGGCACAGAGACGCCCACACCCGGCTCGGTGTTAAACTCCACCTCGACGGTGAAATCTGATAAATCCTTGTCATCTACACTTGTACTCCAACTCCACTCCACATTTTCTTCAAATTTGACATCATGACTTACATGTCGTGCTATGGATCAAAGAGACGGTGCACCTAGCACCTATCCTCGATGGCAAGATACACCATTGGCTAGCTTCGGTCATCGAGCTTCTTCAAATGCGGTGTTATCACTTTCACGTGCGTCGTGCAGCCGAACACACGAAGTTGTGCTAGATGCGGCTTCCTTACGTTCCAAACCTCGAACAAAGTGCTATCGTCCAGCTCCTTCGTTGGCAAGCGGTTCAGCAAGTACACTGCGTGCCGCATTGCCTCTTTTAAAATCTTCCAGGCACGTTCATGCTCTTGAGAAGGGACCTCGCCATCGCCATCACAGCCCTATTCCTCCGCTTCACCAAACCGTTTTGCTAGAGTGTGTATGGCGCGGTGAGGAGCCGCTCTATCCCTGCCTCCTCGCATAGCCGGGTGAACTCAACAGAGCCCACCGCGATCAGTCCTCAACGTCTTAGCACATTGCCCGCTCATGTTTTCGGCCTGCAGCTTGAACCTTCTGAACACGGAGCAGGCTTGGTCCTTCGACTTGATCACATATACCTAGATCCACCGTGAGTAATAATCAACAATTAACATAAAATAACAATTACCGGTGAGAGTCGAGGGTGTGATTGGCTCATAGAGGTCAGAATGTAGCATCTCAAGTGGTTTCTCCGCCCTAAAATTTGTCACTCCTGGGAACGGCTACCTCGCTTGCTTCGCCACTAAACACCCTTGAAATAGTTGGTTTGGGTACGTGATCGGTGGCATTCCTATCACCATTTCCTTATCAACGAGCAGCTTCATAGCAGTGAAGTTGACATAACCGAGCTTCGTATGCTATAGCCATGCCGGGTCTTCAAGACTGGCTAAGAGACACACCGGCGTTGCTTGATGCACCTTGATCTTGTAGAGGCGATTTGCGGTTTACCTCACTTTCATCAGCAATCGCGCAGGACTGCTATCATATATGCGTAGATGTTCAGCATCTATGATCACCTTGTATCCAACCTCGGTAAGTTGTCCTAGGCTGATGATATTGTTGCACAGTCTTGAAATGTAGTAGACCTCCTGAAATAGCCACTGATTGCCATTCTTACAGCTGAATAGGATAGATCTTAAGCCCATGATCTACACCTTGGAGTCATCACCGAACTCACACCCTACCAATGCCACTTTCGTCCGGTACTCTGAACTTCTCTTTGTCACCGAGATGATATGAGAACGTGTTTAGTTACTTAAAAGTCATATTTACAATGTATAACTTAATTATTTTACAGAAATAATATTTTTTATATTTGTTATTATCAAATTAAATAATAAAAATGCATATAAATAGAGTATTATAAAGGAACTCACTTTTTCACCATATAATCTAGAAGTAAAAATAATTTTAGAAATTAGTCCATTACATAAGAAGAATATTAGTGATTTTTTCTATATTTTTGGGAATTTATTTAAGATCCTAGCAATTGTTTGAAGTTATAAAAATAGTTTTTTAAATTTTAGTTTCAATTCAACATAATATTTTTAAGTGAATCTAATTAAAATGGGTTGCACATATATTATAAAATAAAAAAATTAGAATTTTTTAGCAATAAAAGAACACCATTTTGAACCGAGGGAAATTTTTATACACGGCGACTCGGTCCTGTACGGCTTGCAGTGCGACTGATTTTGGCACCTATACAAGACCTCATCCTGGACGATGGATGATTTAGACATCTAAACACTTAGACGAGGTCTCGCCCTAGATCGTCTAATACAAGCTTACACTTAGTACAGACAACAAACACTATCTAAAATGATGACCTGGATTAGACTAAGAGCTAGTACTTCTAGCTAGTATCTTAATGCAACCCTATTAGACAATACAAACAAACCATGCGGCTGTCAAATCAGGTTGTTGGCGAGTGTTTTCAGTGTCGGTTCCTTTTGTTTTATGTTTACAAAAGGTTGTTGGGTGTGCTGAGTTCGTTTCCATTGGACAGGGAGCTCTGCTAGCTAGGCTTGCCTGGTCCAAATGAAATGTTGACCGCGTGCCGATACCAAACCGAAGCGGTTAAGGCCTGTTTGTTATGTCTTAGAAGCTTCCTGTTAAATCTTGAATTTATAGGTTAAAATAAGATAGTTTAAATATCTTTTTAGATTAAAATTAAAGTAAAATGACTTATTTAAATATTTTGAGTGTAATCATAACTATAACTCTATAAATTTTTAAAGCTAGTAATAGCTAGTTTAAAAAAAATCTTAGACCTAAAGTTCAGCCAAATAAGCCTCTGTCGATCCAAGCTGGAGGGGTTAACTCGGCGTAATTTGCTACTAGTAGCTTGTTCGGCTCACATCACGCTGCCACATTTGTTAACTAACTTGTATGGAATGGTGCAAGTGGCCGTAGCACCCCGCTTGGCACTCAGCTTGCCGTTTGAAGAAAATCTTAGTGTTCCAACCATTTGATATCCTTTCTTCTCTTTGGTGAGGTTTCTTTCTACATCTGCATTGTTTGTTAGGAAATATATGAATTTTAATGTTTCATAGGCTCTTCCTTTTTCGGTTTTGCTAACCCTTTAGTCTCTGCGTGGCCATGATGGGAAGGACAAAAGAGGCAGCAGCTTGGCTAGGTCAGCGAAGCTAGAAAGAGCTAGAAAAATCACAGGTGAAGGGGGAGAGAGAGGGCTGGCGGCAGTCGATGGGAGGTGGCGTAACCGCCCCCTGATTCCCTTGGATTCGCAGGGCTGGAGGGCATCGTCGTCGTATCTATTTGAAGGTCATCTCCTTCTCCCTGAACAATGCAGAGAACCCCCCCCCCTCCCTCCTTTGCTCACTTCTTCCTCTTTGATTTTGATTACTATCTTTGATCTGGAGCCGAGTGAATCTCAGACTCTGGATGTGGTGCTTCAGTGCTTGAAGTGGTCGGGTGTTGGTGTTGGTTGCTAAGGCTCGCCCGCACTTGCAGTGGCAATGCGGTTGAGGCATTGTATCTTTGTTTTCCTTCTCGTCGGTATTAACTGGCGAGTGATTGGATTTTCGGGACAACAGCTGGATAGTTGTGCCTCACCTCGGTCATCAGTCCTTTTTAGCAAATCACTTTGTGAGTATTTTTCCTCATATGTTCTAGACAATGTTGGTATATATTTGTATTTTCTTAATGATGAATTGATACACTGAGAGAGGACAATTTACTGAGTACAATAGTTTAGACATGTGCTTCTCTAATTATCTAATTTTTGTGGTAGCCCCTGGTGATACTTGTTGCTAGTTCTTACTAGTTTGCACCTATATACCGAGACACATTTCATATGTGTTGGCTCTTCAGTGGGCTACCTGTTATAATTTTGATTCGTGGAATATGTGCTGTTGTTAGTTCAGAGATTATTTACCATAATTGATTATGGATAAAGAAGTTGATTCAGCTTGTTTGCTACTGTCAATACTTATTTTGAATCTTGCTTTTCATTTTCTATCCCTGTCTCGGTAGTATATTTCTAGTTCTGTTCAAAATTGTGTTCTTTATAATTTGGTACAATAGCATTGTTCATGATGATATTGCTTGATTTTTTATAACTTTACCTAAGTTCTAATAACTAGATGAGAACTTTATAAATTATACTGTTAATGATGTTTTCGATAGAAATCACATGTTTGGATGCTTACCAACTATCTCGATACCCGTGCTCACCTTGCCAGCGTAAAAAAAAGCTAAATTCGCTTTCTAACGCTGACAAGGCTAACCTTGCCGAGGGGGACTAACATGAAAAAAACCAAACACGCTCTAAGAAACACAATGTCAATACGAGGTTGTCTTTACTAGAGCAACCACAATGGTGCCCAGGACCAATGCTTCGAATCCATTATTAGCCTTTTGCTTTCGTGCACCTCACTCTGGAACACAAAATGCCATGTAAATATTCTCGGCATCGGTGCAAACACCTTGCTTGGATGCTTGGTGGGGGCAAGCCGGCAAGGAAGATGCGGGTGACCACATGTAAGTGAAATGAATGAGAGGAGGAGGAGAAAAATAAGTGATCCTAACCTCTGCAGGGAAAAATTAAATTGGCGTATGTGTGATCCATGAGTGACGTAGATTTTCTAGCTTCGTCTGCATCGTGGCCGCTCTTATATTTTTGCATGTGCAAAAGGCCATAACATGGAATGAAAAAGAATGAAAATACTACTACTTTTTGCACACTAAGGATCAACTAAGAGCAAATTTCAAGGGAAACAAGGTATTAGCACTATTGTACCACAGAACCACGTGCACTTGGACCATTTAACGTAAAACCACATATTTTACACCACCCCTCACTTTGATGTCTGGGCCCACTTGTACTTACATGAATTCCCAAGCTCAACTTCTAAGAGCATCTTCAGTAGACTAGTTAAATTTTATTCTTTATATTTTTATTTGGCTATCCACTACAAAAGATTTTCTCTCTATATTTCTGTACACTTCAACATATTAGTTAAATCTCACTCTTCATATCCCATTTATCTATACTTTATTCGTAACGACTAGTTTTTTCGAACAACTATTTTTTTGAGATAACTAATTTTTTGTAACGGTTGTTTCTTGCAATGTATGTGGACAGGTGGTAGAGAAATTTACAATTCGTATGCTTGTGTGGTAACAGAATCTACCATAGTGTAACCGTAATTATAATCTCGTCATAGGTATGGTAATCGGAGTTACGATCCCGCCACAGGCATGGTAACCGGAGTTACGATCCCACCACAAAAGCAGTTACGATATTGTCATAGACATGATAACCGAGTCATGATCCCGCTACAGGCATGGTAAACGGAGTTACGATCCCACTACAAAAGCAGTTACGATCTTGCCATAGACATGATAACCGGAGTTACGATTCCGTTACAGGCATCGTAACCAGAGTTATGATCTCACTACAAAAGCAGTTACGATTCTGCCATAAGCATAATAACCGAAGTTACGATCCCGCCATAGGTATAATAACCGGAGTTACGATCCCATCTCAAAAGTAGTTAAATTTGAGAAATTTTTATTTAAAATTTGTAAGAGTTTTTTAGTTGAAACTATTTAAAATGGATTCTCTGTTTTTTATTCTATGAGCACAAAAATCGGTATAATTTTTAAAAGTTCAATAAAGTTATTTTTTAAATTTATAAAAGAGGAGGGAAAAAAATGGTGTTTTGAAACAAAAGCTAGCTGGGTTCTCTCTTATCTCTCTACAGAGTCACTACAAGAATTTGGCGAGCGGAGGGGCGAAGCCAAGTTTGGCCGGCGAGCGGGGAGGCGAACGCCAAGTTTGACTCTTCTGCTAGAGCCGTGCTTTCCGATCTTCTGGCCAATTTTAACGATAACAAGCCGAATAACTTTTCTACTGGAGATGCTCTAACATGAGGGCATGCGTTAGCAGCTCAAGTCACACATGACGTGGGTTGTCCGAGTGAGACTGCTGCAGAAGATCACTAGCATCTTGATACATTGGACCAACTTGTTTTAAAATTTTTGAGCCAAATTTTTCTTGTTAATTTTTTCTCAAAACTTGTAAGCCAAATTTTTTCTTGGTATTTTTTTTTTCAAATTTTCTAAGCTAATTTTTTTCTAGTTGATTTTTACCTAAAACTTTTTTTTTCCATTTTTTTAATTCTTAGAGGTAATTTTTTCTCAGCTAAAATTTTTCTCCATATTTTTTCATAATTTTTAAACTAAAATTTTTCTCATTATTTTTTTAAAAACTTTTAAACCAAACTTTCTGTCAACCCCTTGCGGTTCCTGTTACCGTCTGAAGGCTGTCGGCTCGTGAGCTAGCAGGACTGCGCGCGTATGCTAATTAGCACCGTCCCTTCCCAAGCCGAATGATTTGGGGAGGAACGTCACGCCTGCTAACTGACGTGGCCACGGGCTCGCGTATAAGGCCCGGTTGTGAGAACTCTGTCGCCCTGTTCGCGCATTCGCGAGCAGATGGAGAGTGTAAAAATTTAGAGCATTTTGAACAAAAGATTGAAAAAACTCAGGAATGAAATGCCTCGTACTCTCTAATCCTTTAAGATTTTAAAACATAGGAATGCTAAAGGTAATGTATTTGGATAGTTCGTAGGAAAACAAGAAGGGATTTTGGAGGAAAGAAGAGAGAGTAGAGAGATATATTGCATTGGACTTCTTAAACACGAGGTTTGAGGGCAGTTTAAAATTCCTATGGAATTGGGGCATAGTAATGCATTCCATAAAAATATAACATGTTCCATTTCTCTGTTCTAAACAACACATATAGAAAAAATTTCTAAGGATTTGGATCCTCCATAATTCCTATAAATTTCCTTCATTTCAAAGAGTAGCTCATTTTAGAGGATAATATTAGAAAAAAACTTGACCACCAAATTTGTGTTTAAATCAAACAGCCTCTAAATCTGTAGGTACAGGAAAATAAATTTTATAGAATTAAGTCTTACAAATAGATTATATCCTGCTTTTGATATAGGTTTTTTCTTACATAGTGCAGGATGAGATATTGAGATCAGTACAGCTAAGATATCACATATAGGAGAATATCTCGTAAGAATTTTTTGCTACTAGATTCATTAAAATTTGCTTCTCGGGCAAGGAACCCACGACCACGGCAGGTAGTGGCGCTGCTCCCCACATCATCTGGCTAGAGCAGCCATAGAGTAAAGGCGGGTCTAAAATCTGTGGGTTTGTGTTAAATGGTCTAAGGACACGTTGTTTTAATTTTTATGGAAAGAAATCTGTGACACGTGGTTCTGTGTTGCAATGGTGTTAATAAAAATTGGTGTTCCTTGAAATTTGCTCATTAATTAAACTTTAAACAACACAGCTACCTACCAAAGTTAGCAAACCGAACGCAGACGCAAGCAAAGCAAAAGGAGGACGTCGCCCGTTCATTAGTGTTATTAGTGTTATTACTCCCACGAAACAACAAGCACGAAACCCAGCAGCGGAAAAAAGAAAAGATCAAAAGCGCACCGAAAAATATCCTAAAAGCCTCCAGGAATTCCTCCCCCGCGACCGCCACGACGACGACGGCGACGAGCACGGCCCCCCTCCACCGCCTCCGCCTCCTCCTCGCCGCGTGCCTCCGCGCCGCCCCGACGTCGTCCCCGCCGCCCTCACCCTCCGACCCGGCGCCGCCCGCCCTCCGCCGCCGCCGCCGCCGCCTCTGGAAGCTCCCCTACCCCCGCGCGCCCCACCCGATGGACGCGCCGCCCCGGCCTCCCTCTCCCCCGCCCCCGCCTCAGCCGCCCGCCCCGTCGAGGAGGTACGGCGTGCACTTCTCCGCCTCCAGCTTCATCCAGGCGCCGCTCTCCGCTCTGCTCGAGTACTCCGGCATCCTCCGCCCCGACCCCGGCGGCGGGCCACACCAGGCCGGGGCCGGGGCAGGGGGAGGCGAGGTGTCGATCCAGATTGTGCGCCCTGGCGAGGCGGGGACGTCGTCCGAGAGGGGGGAGGACAGGGTCGTGGAGGAGGAGGAGGGGAACGCGGCGAGGGCGCACCCCGCAGAGCCGGCGCCGGCTGCAGGCGGCGGGGAGGGCGGGAGGGAGTCCTCGTCGTCGTATCAGAGGTACGACATACAGCAGGTGGCGAGGTGGGTGGAGCAGATACTGCCCTTCTCCCTGCTGCTGCTCGTCGTCTTCATCAGACAGCACTTGCAAGGTCGTGCTCACTTGTTTTCCCCTATCAACACCGCAAGTCGATACACATCACATGTTTGATGCTTAGAACATAGTGTCTTGTTATTTGCGAATTTAAGAAGTCCAGATGAAATGTTGAATGTTGCCTAAATTTGTTTTTGGTTGTTTTGCACAGGTTTCTTCGTGACGATTTGGATTGCCGCGGTGATGTTCAAGTCCAATGATATCCTGCGCAAGCAGACTGCTTTGAAGGTTCGTCCTTGTTTTGTCGAATTTTACTACATCTCTGTGCCGCAAGAGTACTGAGTAGAAAGAAACTCATTTTGTTGAATGACACTATGTTTCTGAGAGTTAATTTAGTTTCATTAAAGGATTCTGTTTTCATTGATTGCCAGTGCTCTGCCTAGAATTAATTTTGTCTATCCAATGGAAGTATTTGAGTTTTCTAAACATGGAAGTATTTGAGTGTAGCAAATCTGCAAATGAATGCGATAGTGAAGGTTGAGTTGTTTGGTCACATCGCCATTGTATTGACAAGTTCCATGGATTATCTCCATTATAATTCTGTGCGTGTGTATAAGTAATCACAAGGGCTATCCTGTCAATTCACTGCTTAGCACTTGTGCTTTTGCTCAAGGATAAATTATGTGGATTTCTTGGATGCTTTACGACCTCTATCCTACACCCAACAAGTGGCAGAAATGACGTGTGTGTATACAATAGCAGGAAACATTGATTTGAGCTTTACTGGAGCAATTAATCAGTTTGTCAAATTTATTGGGAGTTCTATTTGTATTGGGAAATTGTAGTATCTTCATGTTGCTGCCGTGCGCCCAGAAGTTACAGAAGCCTGCAAACTTAGTTGCTTTCGATCCTTTTATAAAGATGTTCTCTGTTATTGACAATATGGTGCTTATCGGTGATCCTTTTACCAATTGATTAATTTTGATTTTCTTGTCCCATGTCATGCAGAGGGAGAGAAGAATTCCAGTCCTTGTCGGGATTACAATATTATTTGTTGTTCACGTATTCGGATTTTATTGGTGTTACAAGAATGGGGACCTTATAAGACCTCTCGTGATGCTTCCTCCAAAGGAAATACCACCATTTTGGCATGCAATATTCATCATCTTGGTGAATGGTATTCTCTTTTCTCCTATGGTTCTTGAACATATTTCGCTTTCATATCGGGCATGGTTGCAAAGTCATACTGCCTAAGCACAATTTAGTTTTTGGCACTGGCGTCTCTTCATTTTGTCAACTGGGCTCAAATGTTTGCTTGGCTTTACTTGACGAGCGTACTTGTCTTCTACGTCATGATCTAGGTGGTAAGTGGGTAACCTGTCCCCATAAGTTAGGTCGTTTCCTAGGTGGTAAGTGGGTAACCTGTCCCTTACACTTAATGTCATGGCCATTTTATCTTCACCGAGGGACATAGTGCAACCATCCATACTGTCTTAAGGTGGTGCTTGTATAGTTTGTAATCATGTGGGTTCCCTCTAATCTTCTGCAGATACAATGGTGCGCCAAACTGCTATGGTCATCAAATGTGTACTGCTCATGTACTATAAAAACAGCAGAGGCCGTACCTATCGTAGGCAGGTAAGCCACTCTACATTTGTTATCACACATTTTCTGTGATATACCTTGGTGATTTTCCTTGATAGCTCCTGATGTATTGCTGTTATTTCTGCATGATCACATATGGGGGCAACATAACTAATTCTTTGTTTTGTTCAGGGTCAAATGTTGACAATTGTGGAATATTTTCTACTTTTGTACCGTGCATTATTGCCTGCTCCTGTATGGTACCGATTTTTTCTGAACAAGGAGTATGGAAGCTTATTTTCTTCTCTAACCACTGGCTTATATCTCACTTTCAAGTTGACATCTGTCGTGGAAAAGGTGCTATAACTTTGTCTATCCAATTTCAGAAGTGATACTGAGTGGATGACATCTAACGCTCAACTGTTCCTTTTTCAGGTCCAATCATTTTTAACGGCATTGAGAGCATTATCACTTAAAGACTTCCATTATGGTTCATTAGCAACAAGTGAGCAGGTAGCTAATATGTTTTTAGCAGTGGTCGGTTGTCACTGCCATGAAATGTCTGACCTAATGGATTGTCTTGGGCTATACATTCCACAGTGGATATTTATTGCTGCGCTTAACTACTTTGTATGCGTTTGTTCAGGTTATTGCTGCTGGAGATATGTGTGCGATATGCCAAGAAAAGATGCATGCTCCCATTCTTTTGCGGTGTAAGCATATCTTCTGCGAAGATTGTGTATCCGAATGGTAAGCCATATGCATCTTGGCCCCTTCCCTTCTAGCTGCCATATGACCTTTTCTTTTCTACTTTCTTTTTACATCTGTGACCTGTCAATGATTTCTTTACCTTAACACTTAGGGATGTATGAATGAAAGAGACTGCTTTGTAAACTTCTAGTCCAAATCTAACTAAATAGTATGAATTGCGTTCAAATTCCTTGATCCAAACAGGCCTAGACTATCTTGTACTCCTTAGGGATGTATGAATGAAAGGGACTGCTTTGTAAACTTCTAGTCCAAATCTAACTAAATAGTATGAATTGCGTTCAAATTCCTTGATCCAAACAGGCCTAGACTATCTTGTACTCCTTAACTTGATTTCAATGCTGGCAGGTTCGAGAGGGAACGGACTTGCCCACTGTGCAGGGCATTGGTGAAGCCAGCAGACCTCCGGTCGTTCGGTGACGGTTCGACAAGCCTCTTTTTCCAGCTATTCTAGACAACCATCTCGAAAGAGCTGCGAGTTTCAGCTCTCTGCTGTGTGCAGATAAGAAGGCATATGTTAGGGGTGAGCGCTCGCGTGTTGCTGCTCGCGCCTGCGAGCAGAGCGGCCCAATGCGGTGCTGAAAGAGTCTGCACGTCCCTTCCAGCTGAAGCTGAAGGAGTACACGTGTTTGTGTTTGAATGTGCATATTATCATCTCCTGTATAGGCTCCGGCGTGATGCTGGAGCACCTGAGAATTATTACCTGACCTTATACGGGTTACTACATAAATCGAAATGGCGAGTGTATAGTACAATTTGAGCTTGCGACATGCATCTAGTGATGAACTATAGTAATGATGCTAATTTATACTCAGGGTTGAATTGAAAGGGCAACATGTGATTTCCCTTCCAAACAGCACCTCTATTTTGGCTGTTCTATGATAACGCACCTGTTGCGGAGAGTTGCTTCTACGGCGAAGTTACTCTCGTACTAACAGAGTGACGTGAAAGGAACTCCAAGAACAGATACTCTCTCCGCTTATCAATAATTGTCACTTTTAACTTCAACGGTTTAAACTTTAACTAACAATATTTGTTTAAATATTTAGTTATGTAAAGCAAAAAAAAGTATCACTAGATTTGTTATCCAAAGTACTTTAAGCATGCTTAAAGTTTGCACAAATATTTGCGGAAAAGATTAACAGTTAGACATCGAATAGTGTCAGTTATTTGTAAACCGAGGAAATCTGGACGCAGATTGACGGTTTTACCACGAGCACTAATATCTAGGGAACCATGTACCTGGACTGCAATCATTGGAGATGAAAACGATATCGTTTTCGAATTCTTTTACCGTTGAAGTTGAAAACGATATATTGAAAAAAAGAAAATGATAAAACTTTAAGAAATGATAACGAAAATGTTTTACATCACTTCCGATTATTTTTAAGTTCTTCCGTTTTAATCCGAAAATTATCATCGGGATTCTTGAATCTTCTTCGGCGTCGCTGTGGTACGGCCCGACGGAGACATCGGTGTACTACCGTGCGCGGCACATGGGGGAGGTTGCGGGCCCGCCAGGAACGACGCGCGCACGGTGCGTCTAAACGTGATGGTGGACGACGACGTTCCTGGGGGACGTGCCGGCGGGTGCCGTCGCGGTGACCATGGCCATGCCTGACGGCGTGGTGCTGGAGATGAACTGCAACGCGACGGATCGCCGTCGCCGACATGTCGATCGGCAACCAGAGCTGCCTGCAGCGCGTCTGATTGTAATCGAGCAGCCTGATTAATTTACATTGGGTTGCTTAGCACGTACGAATAGCTAATTACCAGCAAAGTCCCATATGTTTCTCTCATTCATGGTGCCAATAATACTTGATAACAATGGCAGCTTGAATGTACTCTGCTGATTCAGCATTAATGCGACTGCCTTTTGAGGTGATCTTATAAGTAATTTTCGCAAAACAACACTAATTTAGTAAAAAAATAACACCTTCAAATATTAGGTTTCAAAGAACCTTGCTACATTATATATATTTTTTTTCACAAACTCACGTACAGAGTTAGAGAAGAGTAACTGTACATGGTAGATGTAGTATGGTCACGTGGTGCGATAATAGTTGAAGCTAGCGTTAGTGCTATGGTTCAGGTTTTTCAAGTTTGGATTATCGATTTCCGATTGATATTAGCATGTTTCTGTCCTGATACATTGTTTCTATTTTTTCTAATCATCGATATCGTATTTATTTTCGGTATTATCGTTATCGACTTAGTTTCGGAGAAAAAAATATGAAACTAAAAGTGGTTTACGTCTTTTCCCGTCGTTTATGAACCGATTTCATCCTACAAATCATCCTGCAGAATGCGTTGGATTCGACATTACTTCCTACTGAAAAGAGAGGAGACAAGAAATTGAATAAAGTGGGCATGCTGTATCTTGTAGACTACAATAATAGAGATATTCACCAAACATAAGTAAACATTTATTAGGAGCCTCAATTCTTAAAGTTAGATTTCTATCATATTTATAATTGATTTTATAATAGTATTTACTATTTATTAGATTTTTATTTACAATGAATGACTAAGACGATGATTTTATAATAGACTACAATAATGATGATTCTGTGCATACCTTATGCAAAAAACCGAAATAATAAAACGTTCTCTTATCTAGAGAAAATCATCCCGCGATTCGGAAATATGATACGTCCCGTGCCGTGCGCGTCCGGCCATTGCCGACGGGCCCTACCTGGTCTGTGGTCTCCCGTACCCCGCTCCTAGGCCTAGGCCGCCGTTAAACTGTTAAAGCTGAAGAACCTCTGTTGGGAGCAGAACAGGTCTCCGTAATGACGATTTCGCGACGAGATTAAGTTAACACGGGGAGATTAATTGCGACGCACGCATCCCGGCGGACGCCTTCCCGACTCCTCCTTCCTCCCGTCCCCCGTCGCCTCGCGTGGCTCGCCCCACCTCCTCCCGCGTCCCCGTCGTCTCCCTCCCTCCGCGCGGGCGCGACCCAAGGGGAAGGTAACACTCGCTCCGTCGCTTCCTCACCCCGACATCCTCCTCTGATTATTCCTAGGGGATTCGCGCCTTCTCGAACCTTCCGCGGCGATCGACCGCCCGCTCGTTCGTTTCCCCAGCTCTCATAGGATCGCCGCCGCCCTCCGCGCCGAGCACGGTGGCTCCGCCCAGATCCCGGCGTCGTTCCGCCGCGGAGGAGCCTCGCGTCCCTCTCCCGTCGCGTCCTCGTGCTCGTCCCCTCTGGACTGGCGCGGGAGTGGAGATCCGTCTGGACGCGAATTGATTTCCTCTTATGTTGATAAGGAAGCCCTAGCCCTTAGCTTTCCTGGATGGATCGTTCGCTTTCGTCTCCGGAAATCTGTTATTTCCTGTGAGCCCTCAAATTCGGAGCAGTTAATGCAATTACCGAAATTGTTGTGGGATCAACTGGACCCCATGCCCCCACAACCACTAGGGAGTAAAATTGAGTACCGAATCGTTGCACTCGAGGTTCGACAGCCTGATGTTGAGCAAATTGTATTTTTTTTCCCTTGGTATTGTGTTGCCGATGAAAAAATTGTAATTTTTTCCGTTTTTGGACTGCAGCTATTTCCTTTTTTTCCCCGGCCAGTTTGGATGATGAGTTGATTACACTCATTGTGAGGTATTCATTCCATGCTAATAATGCTTTCTACTTGCTGCAGGATCCCCTCAACATTTTTGATAGAAAAAAAGATCTCCGAAACTTCACTGTCGGATCTTTCTTGCTGCCAAGGCAACAACCTTCGGTGTAGCTGAGCTCATTGCATTTTGAATCGATTGATTTGGCTTCAGTGTTCTCATGAGCTCACAAGTCTCCACATCACGGGGTCTGCATCCCCCGGGAAAGCTTGGGACATTCGAGTCCCCTCACTCCTGGCCGCTGTCGGCACCTACTAGCCAGCCCGAAGCAGGCCGCGGTGACGACCAGGAGGTCAGGCTGTTGTCAGTTGCTTGGAATCAGGACTGTGGTTGCTTTGCTGCTGGTACCAGCAATGGCTTCAGGATCTTCAATTGTGACCCTTTTAAGGAGACTTTCAGGAGGGATCTCAAGAGTGGGGGGTTTGGGATTGTCGAGATGCTGTTCCGTTGCAACATCCTTGCCCTTGTTGGTGGTGGCTCCAATGTACAGTATCCGCCTAACAAGGTGATGATCTGGGATGATCACCAGAGCCGTTGCATTGGAGAGTTTGCCTTTCGCTCTGATGTTCGGGCTGTAAAACTGGGGAAGGACTATATTGTAATTGTTCTTGAGCGGAAGATATATGTCTACAACTTCACCGATTTGAAGTTGCTCCACCAGATTGACACCCTGTCAAATCCCAAAGGATTGTGTTGCCTCTCCCATCATTCCAATACTTCAGTGCTGGCCTGCCCTGGGGTGCACCAGGGGCATGTTCGTGTAGAGCATTTTGGGCTGAAGGTGACAAAGATGATTACGGCTCATGATTCACACATTTCTTGCATGTCCTTAACTATGGATGGTCTCCTACTGGCAACAGCAAGCATGAAGGGCACTTTGATCAGAATATTCAACACAATGGATGGCACTCGCTTACAAGAGGTGAGCAATGTTTTCTATTGCTTTCCATGATGATATCTTGGGTGATCCATTTTTGTGAATTAAGGGCAGGTGCATCTACTTTATTTCTGTTGCCTCTCAAGTCTTTGTAATATTATAATTCACGGATGGTTTGCATGAGCCCATAATGATCAATTTGTCTAAAATCTAAACGAAATGTAGGTACGCAGAGGGCTTGACAAGGCAGAAATCTATAGCATTGCACTATCACCCAATGTGCAGTGGTTGGCAGTGTCCAGTGACAAGGGAACTGTTCATATTTTTTCTTTGAGAGTCAGAGTTGCTGGGGAGGATGCAAGCAATGAGCAACGCACTCTTGAAGGTCCACGAATGGATCACCAGAACTCTTCCAGTTCTATTGATCCTCTTATTCAAACGAACACTGGATCCAATGCGAGTTCATCATTGTCTTTCATGAGAGGTAAGGTTTTCAGTCCTTCTTCGCTGATCTGGTCTGGATCTGATTACTGGAAGTTGTCCCATTATAAAAACTTACAATTGTTGCAAAGTTGGATGAGAATCAGTGCAATTCCTCTGGGATTGCCAATCTGTAAATTTAGTTTTAACTTAATTAGTGGCTATTTTCTTTATCTTCAATCACAGAAATCTTAGGTAATCTTATTTGTTTAAATGTCATTTGGAGGTGGGCAGTCACATCATGATCTTGTAAACTTCTTAAACCTGATTGGAGGCAGTGGTACTCTTCTTGGAACTGGGAGTCATTTTATGGTTGTTAATTTGTTATTCATATGCTGCTTGTTTGTGATTTCGTTACATTGACAACAGCATTGACCTCATGTTATTTGGTCGTATCATTACAGAACTTGCATGCATGCACTCATGGGATTATACACCTCTTGCACAGTTAATGAAACATTGAAATTCGTCCGCTAGCAGAAGGCTTGACATGACCTACTCATCCGGCATTCGTTATAAGGAAGCCATTATACTCTCATAGTTAGCTAACAGAAGAGTTTCACTGGTTGTAAAATGCAATGCCGCGAGCTGCTTATATAAAACAAATATTTGGTGAATATCCAACCTATCTTTTCCTGGTATCTGAGAATAGAAGATTTCAACTTTATGGGCAATTTTCTGTGAAGTGTGCAAGGACTAAGGAATGATGTCAAGACATGTCAAGACTCGCACATAAATCACGCGACCTCCTCCTCTGCTTTTAATATGAAAAACTATAAAACAAGCTACTTGCTAGCAGCCAAAGCACATGTATTATTATACATTCTCCATGAACCATAATCCTTGTTAAACCTAGTGAATCGTATATTTACATGTTTGCCATATCCTTTTGTCTCATTAAGTATTGGAGCTTGCTTCTCAGAGAACACATGCCATTGGCTTATCTGAGTTAAATTTCTTCAGGTATTCTGCCAAAATATTTCAGTTCAGAGTGGTCATTTGCTCAGTTCCATTTACCAGAAGTCACACGCTACATAGTAGCCTTTGGTGCTCAGAACACTGTAATGATGGTTGGCCTGGATGGCAGGTACTCACCTGTACAGATTGAATTTTATTTTCAAGATTGTCCTTTCAGCAAATGACTACATTCGATGGTGCTTGTTGTTGCTGGATCTTTTTTTTTTTCATCTGAGTTTAATCTTGCAAAAGAAACACATAAATAAAATATAAAACTTAGGAGCCTTTTCTATTTTGGACCCAGACACTTTTGGCCTTGTCGCATTGCATGTTGTCCTGTTTGTGAAATATGCATGTTGTAAACTGAACCACTGAGGTATAAGTGGAGCCCATGTCATTCAATCAACCTTTGCTGTCAATAGTCATTGTGCAGGTGTACTTATGTACCCTTGTGGGATTTTCACTTCAGAATGTTATAGCAACTGTGTTATGATCCTAAGATCATAGGGGGGATAAACATCCCTCAGAAGGATAGCCGGGTGGTGTTGGCTGCTAGGGGATATTAGACTATAGATGAGAGGGACTTAGAATATTGGAGGAGACTTAGATTAATTCTTTTCTTTCTTGATTACAATGATGTGCCCCTTTGTATAGAGATTTCAACTCCTAACTTATCTCCTACTAAACTTATCTCTAAGCAGTCCTAATTCAATCCGACTCTTAACTTATCTCCTACCAAACTTATCTCTAAACAAATCAACTCGAATCCTAACATACCAAACTTATCTCCTAATTAAAAAGGTAACCTGGATGTGGTGCTCCTTTGGCCTGCTGCTGCCGTGGTACTTCTTGGGCCCATCTGAGCAGCCATGACAAACTGCCTCATATTTAGCTATGGAAAATACACCAGCCAGTGGTAACAACAGTTTACATTACGCATAGAACAGTTCTAGTTGGTAATATAATTGGTTGGCAGATTAAAGGAATATAACAATGTCAGTTGGTAACATAGTTATTTGGCAGATTCTGTTCCTCTCAAGCGAGTGACTGCCCTAGCATCTTGGTCCACCATTCGTTGAAAGTTTAGCTGATTTTACTAATTGCGTCACCTTTTGTCATATTCAGCTTCTATAGGTGCAGCTTCGACCAAGTTAATGGAGGGCAGATGTTGCAGAAGGAATACTTTCATTTTCTGAAGGCCGACACAAGCCCACCCTTCAGGACCCCAGGCATCTGAAGTGCATGAAGATCAATCATATCACCCTGTAAATATCCAAGTTTGTGCTCAATCCATTGTACATATCATCTTCTCGCCGGTGAAGTTATAGGCAGCCAGAATAAGGAGAACTAGCTGTCGCAACCTACTTCCATCCCCGCTCTGAAGAAGTCCTTCCATCCAAATCGCAATCATTATTTGATGCCTTTTCTTTCTACCAACGAGAACACCCCTTGATATATTTGTAAACACAAGTTCAGGAATGAATATAAGTCTGACCTTGTGCTCTGCAAGGCCGTAGCAATTCCGAGACTTGCTATTGTACTCTTGCCTGTAGCTTATTGATTTGACTATTCCTTATTGTGCAACCACTTCGGATCCTGCATGTTGTGATATCGCATTGCTGGTAGGTCACCGATATTTATGTCTGCTGCTTGATAGATTGTTTAATACGCGATGCTGAAGTCTGAAGAACTGACTATGATTTAGATCTATTTGTAAATGAAAAAATTCGTCATGTGATACTGCTTCGCTGGTGGGTCTGCGATTCTTTTGTCTGTCTGTTTGATGAGGATTGTTAACCTGATTGAGCAAATGGGTCGATCTTTTTTTTTGAGAAATACAATGATTCGATGAGGTTATCTCACAACTAAAAAGTAACAACACGACTAAGGTTTGACCCCATCTGATCGAGGTGCCGTACAATGTTCTAGTACTGTTGATACAATTTTTTCGTGAAAAGAACATCTGATCAGTTGCTCTCCTCATCACGTGATATATAATCGCTTACGGGCAGCCTATTTCTGACGTGTCCATGTCCAGTGGTTACGTTTAATATATATTCTGTCGCTACCATTCTCTCTTTGCGATGTGCTAATCGCATCAATGCCAGATCACACACTAGATTAAGGCCCAAAGCCAGATCACACACTAGATTAAGGCCCAAAGATTTGTGTTTGTAAACAAATAAATATTATGAATTACATGATAATGACAAGTCGTATAATATCATGTGAGTAGTCTCGTAATATTAAA
The DNA here is from genome assembly GCF_958298935.1 of Phragmites australis. Classification (NCBI taxonomy): domain Eukaryota; kingdom Viridiplantae; phylum Streptophyta; class Magnoliopsida; order Poales; family Poaceae; genus Phragmites; species Phragmites australis. The sequence goes on from NC_084922.1 coordinate 7,257,782, forward strand.
TTTTAGTTTATGACACTATTATTTTATGAAATAACTACATCTTTCTCTGCTCCATATCATATAAAAATCTGTGTGAGATTGCATGAGTAGACGTGTACCGATATATTTGCCCTCGTCGTGATTTTTTTTTTTGCAAGTTGACGTGTATCGATATATTTGCCCTTGACGAGGGAGCACTCGCATATTCAAAAAAATTAGATGGGCACCGGATTCTGTCCGGGGTGGCGTCCGGCTTGACGGCCTGCTATACCAAACGAGCTCCACGCCCCTCTAAATGAACCTTACTGATAGGTAGTGATCAGTTACAGTTAGGAAATCAACGAGGACAGTGACTTGTAGATGCAACTTCTCATCACTGAAATTTGGGGCAAAAACAAAGGGAAGATTCAGAACCAAGCAAGCAAAGCACACACCTACACAGTCCGAAGCTTCTGCGTATAGAAAAATAGCGGCCAGCCTGCAGCTCAACGCAATCTTGACACTTGTTTAGCGACCTGATCCGCTCAATTCGCACATAACCACATGAAGCAACATCCGTGGTCGAACCGACTCATGAAAAAACCCCTGCTTAGTCCTAATAAAACCATCGTAATTACCGCACTAATGTACTCTAATCTAATTTTAATACTCCATTACGAATATGCGTCGTTTTGGGACACATTCAAACTTTTGAAAGTTTAACTGTTAATATCATTTTAATATTTAGATCAGAAATATGAAAACAATATATTAATATTTGTCTCAAAAATACTTTTGTAATATCATAAATCCATTCAATTTTATGAATATATTAAGTTATCATCAAAATTGTATTTGAACACAGTATCAATATCTAAACGACGAGTAAACGTGGTCCAACGATGAGTAGACGTAGGCCACTGACAAGAGAGAGCACACTGTGCACATGCTAGTTTAATAACCTGTGCAGCAGTGGGGACGAGCAGCGTATGGAAACCGGGAGCACTTTTGTCACTCCTCGCTTATGGTCGGATTAACCAATTAATTAATAATTAACTAGCTAAGTGCTCATATATTATAACGAAAATATATATATTGAATATGGCAATATCAAATATAAATTTAAAGTATAAAAATGTGGATGTATCATATGAGTGATATCGTAGTTTGATGTCAGATTAGATTCGAAAATGAATAGTTAATTTCCCACTTAATTAATTAATTTATTTTTATTAATAAAATAAGTTATACATTTGTAGCCGATAATGAGACGAGAAAGCTAAATAACGAGAATGGACGGTAAAAATAAATAAATTATTTGAATTTTAATAAATTTTATTAGATAAGAGAAGAATAAGAAAAGAGGTGGTATAGGAATTATTTATGTTTTGTATAGTAGAGATTTGTTAATTAATCGCCGTGATTACGGGTTACTCTGCGGCTTGCTACCCACCGGAGAGTGCTGACGTTGTGCCTACCGCCGCACGCGGCCGCTCGTCTCACTCGTCGATTTCTTCTTCGTCCCATCGCACCACGATGCCCGAAACCCAATTTCGCATTAAACTAATCACCAAAAAGCTCAGCTGATTTCTTTCGCATAAACAACGTCGCGGCCCCCACGCTGATCGGCCTTCGCCTCCCACCGCTGCTGGTGGTGGTAGTAGCAGTGCTAGTATTAGTTGGGAGGGAGGTAGGTGGGGGAGAGGCCGGGGCCACCGGATGGTGACGGTCGGCGGGGGGCGGCGGAGGCGGGCGTGGCGGTGGGCCATGCGGGCGGCGGCCAGCGCCGTCGTGTGGACAGCGGTGGTGCAGCTCGCGTCCATCGCCGGGCTGTTTCGGCCGCGGGTCCTTGCGGACTGCGGCGGCGGAGGTGGCGCCGCCGGGCTCGCTGCGCTCGCCGGAGAGGAAAGCGGCGCGGCGCGGCTCTCGCCGCCGGCGCTCGTGCCAAAGAGTGAGTGCTTCTCCCGTACGTCTCCTCGCTTTCCCTCCTTGCGGCGATCCGGGGGAGCTCTGGGTTCTCGTATTTGGGCGGAGGGCGACTTAAATGCGGCAGTTCCGTGGTCAAAGGAGGCGCATTTCCTGGCGATTCGGCTCAATCGCGGCCTCGAATTGGCGGTTTTATGGCGAATTTCGTGCCCTTTTGGGGATCTCGGGTTTGACTTGGAGCGCAAACGTCCTGAATTTGCAATTGTTAATAGGAGTCCAGTTTAGCCTTTGGTTGCTCGAAGGAGGTGTCTTTAGTGAACCTGACCAAATGCGGGTTCATGCCTTGATTTCTATCTTGCGTATCAGCATATGCTATATTTAGTTGTTACTTGTTAGCCCAACGCTTATTAGAAAGAGCTATGTAATTGCTAGTACCGTGGAATGATCAGGGGACTTCTTTGCTCCATAGTTCAACTTGGTACCCTGGATATACTCCCTTGAGACAAGCGGCGATCAGGCAGCTTGCTTTTAGAGATGCATCACTAGAAGGCAATTGGCATATCCTGATGACTCAGACTCTCAGCCCTTCTGTTGGCACTATAGCTGATTAGGGCCTTGTTATTTTCTGTAGGAGTTTATAGAAGCAATGGCTATCTACAAGTGACTTGCAATGGGGGCCTCAATCAAATGCGAGCTGGGGTTTGTACTTTGTACCTCAACTGTAGTAGCTTGTCAGTATCACCTGGGTACGTGATGCGAGCGAGCACTACTGTTCAGTCTTCACTGGATTCTGAATTTCTATGAAATGGTATGTTGCAGATATGTGATATGGTGACCATAGCACGCCATCTGAATCTAACATTAGTGGTCCCTGAACTGGATAAAAGGTCTTTCTGGGCTGATCCTAGGTATGATTTCCCAAATAACATTGTTTCAATGAGATCAATATTGTACATGTTCGATGAGCTGTATATCCTAAGTTGCTTCCTGCAAATATCTTGAACATGAGTTATCATCTTGTGCTGTTGTGAACCACACTCATATAATATTTCACAATAATCTAGGATTTGCGTGTGTGAAAATGTTACTATTTTGGATGCAGTTCTTTCATTTATAGTTTCTTAAAAAAATGATTGACTATCTTGATTTGCAGTGATTTTGGAGATATTTTTTATGTGGATCACTTCATTAATTCCTTAAGAGATGAGCTGATGATTGTTAAAGAACTTCCACCGAAACTCAAGTTAAGAACTAAGCGGAGACTTTACTCAATGCCTCCTATCAGCTGGTCGAATGAAACGTACTACCTAAAGCGGGTAATGTTCGCTCTTTCATACTACAGGCTGCAATTAGCAGCATTGAAAAAAGTTATAACAATTGATCTGAAAGCTGTTCTCCTGCAGATATTACCTCTTGCAAGGAAGCACAAAGTTATCCATTTCAATAAATCAGATGCCCGCCTTGCAAACAATGGCCTTCCTGTTCAGCTCCAGATGCTGCGTTGCCGTGTCAACTTTGAGGCTTTGAGATTCACCCCACAGATTGAGGCCCTTGGCAGAAAACTTGTCTCCACCCTCCAGAGAAGTGGGCAATTTGTGGTGCTTCACTTACGTTATGAAATGGATATGCTCTCGTTTTCAGGCTGCACACATGGCTGTTCTGGTGAAGAAACTGAGGAGCTCACTAGAATGAGGTTTATGCTTTGCATTATTACTTGGTGCTACGCTTTGTGCTGCTTCGATGCTTCACTAGATATAAACTGATCGAGTATGTACTGTAGATACGCTTATCCATGGTGGAAAGAAAAGGAGATCAATTCTGAAGAGAAGAGGCTTCAGGGACTTTGCCCCCTCACACCAGAGGAAATTACCCTACTGCTTAAAGCTCTAGGATTCACAAAGGATACGCTGATATATATTGCTTCTGGTGAAATCTATGGGGGTGAAAGGCGCTTGGCTTCTCTGAAGGCCGCATATCCTAAACTAGTGAGCACTTTACTATCATTTACATAATCCTGAAGATTTTTTACGGGGTGCTAATTTGCTCAGTTTTATATTATACTAGGTAAAGAAGGAGAAACTATTATCTCCTGATGAATTGCGGCCATACCAGAACCATTCAACCCAGATGGCTGCACTGGACTACATGGTTTCTATAGCAAGCGATGTTTTCATCCCCAGTTATGATGGGAATATGGCAAGGGTTGTTGAAGGTCACCGCAGGTCTGCTTCTTTGAAATCTGATGGGAAATTTACTTGTCTTTTGTCTTTTATAGTATCAGTCAATGAGAACTTTGAATTCTTTGGGGGTAAAAGCTGTCTCTGCTTTCATGATTTCGAAACTACCACCATTATGGTTATGAAATATCGTATCTTTGCTGATTCGTTTTAGGTATACGGGCTTTCGCAAGACCATCTTATTGGACAGAAAGAAGCTGGTTGAACTCTTGGACCTTTTCCAAGGAGGTGTCCTGTCCTGGGATGAATTTTCAGCTGCAGTGAAGGAGGCACACCAGAACCGCATGGGGCAACCTACAGAAAGAAGGATCATCCCTGGCCAGCCCAAGGAAGAGGACTATTTCTATGCTAATCCTCAAGAATGCCTTGGTTCCAATGGGGGGTTAAGATCTGTTTCCTGACGGTGCTTCCTGGAAAGCATTGCCGATGAGTATTGGTGCCTTAACCCGATGGCATAGCATATTCCTTCGGTGACACCATTAGTTTTGTACAGCTGACCACAGATCTCTCTGCATACTGAGCATTTACTTCAGGCACAGGCAGGTTCACAAGTCAATGATTACAGCCAGATTTCCTCACAGAATAAAGCGGACAAGGAGCTGAAAACCACCGGGTTCAGAAATAAGACATACCGCCCAAGCATCCTTTTGTTATAGTTGTTGTGATCCTTTTGTTAACCAGTCAGTTTTTTCATTCCATTTTCCCCATTCCCCTTTTGATGCTTCTATTTTCATTTTTTAGGGGCAGCAGCTCTGATCAATGATCATGCATTAGTAGCTCAGTTTCCTGAAACCTTCTTGTATTATTAGTCAGTCACCAAAAGCAATGGAAGATTTTTTTTCCCCAGCTGATACAGAGATTTTCTGGCGAAAAGTATATTTGGTTGGAGAACGAGAGATGTCATCAGTTTTGGAGGTGTTTTGGTTGGATGGATCGGGTGGTTACTGTAAAGAAATATTTTTTAAGATGCCGAATGGCCGGAACCGGTAAAAACAGTCGGACCGGGCATCTAACTTGCGCGGACTGCTGTTGATCAGAGGTGTGTACGTGTATTTAGGGTTTTTTTTTTATTTAACTCTCTATTTTATTCAGAAGTATAAGAGTTGTTTAAAAATTTTAAACGTTTTCATAAGTAAACTAGAGCTCACTAACAACTCATTTTAATTGATTTGATTTAAAAAGTTTGAGCTAATATTTAATTAAAATTATCAAAAAAACCTATATTTATAACTTCAAATAAATTCTAAAAAATCTGAGAAAATTTATTAATATTATTCTCATATGATGTACTAATTTATAAAAATATTTCTAACCCTAGTTATTTTGTAAACAAAATAAGTTCCTTTATAATGCTCTATTTATATGTATTTGTATCATTTCATGTGATATTTTTTTTATTCAATTTAAATTCAAATAAATTAAAACATACATAAATTCATCTAAATGCTGTACAATCAAGATGTAAGTTCATAAAAAAAATTACCATAACTAACACAGCTTATCCAATTCATCTAATAAAAAAAAACTAGCTCATCCTATTTATTATAATTTCATCCATCAAACAGAAAACTAACTTATCCTATCCATTTCAACTAAATTAAAAAATTGAATCATCACATTAAAAAATAGAAATGTCCCTATCTCATCTAACCTCTCACTCCAACCAAACACATCCCTAATGGAGATCAATTTGGAGTTCGTTACTTAGCAGGAAGTAATATGATTTGCAAGTTGCTATCTTTTACTGCTCCCGATTTGATGACTTTACTCGTCCACGTCTGTAAATATTTTTGCGAACCCTTAGATGAGTAATAACTGTGCAAACTTTCGGCAAAACGGAGGTGGAGATCATCTTAAGTTCGGAAAGCTTAGACACATTGGAGAATAACTTCAGGTTGTGCTGGTTCACCTCGAGCTTTATAATTTTTTTATCGCGAAGGATTTCAGTTGAAACCTCACAAAAAAAGAAGTTGAAATAAAAAATGATTTTTTTTTGACACGATCGGTTTCTTAAAAGAGAAAAAGGGCCCAACCGGGTTCGAACCGGTGACCTCTTGATCTGCAGTCAAATGCTCTACCACTGAGCTATGGACCCGGATTGATCATAATTTATTAAATATTTTGAGCATTTTTTGGCAAGGCTTACTTCCCCGTTTTGTTGCAACCGAATGGACGAGGGTGCAGAGCATCAGCATCTCTCTGACATTGGACGAGCTCCATTTGACAGAAAAATATCATTCTGAACTCAAAATCTCACTTTATCTCGTATGTCAGTAATCTCGTGAACATGGGTTCTGTTTTCTTCATAGTAATGGAATCTGGGGTATCCCCATTTCCAAAAAAATTAAGGACGCGGAGTGCTTGAAGCTGAAATATTCCATGCATCCTTAAACCTTCAATTACAGCAATAATGACTTCTCTCTGAGTGTCTCAAAACCAGCTGCAAAGCAGAATCAACCGTATACAGAGGTGCAAGCTCGTGCCAGAAACACAGAAGGATATCCAAGAACTCGATTCCACTGTGCTCTACTTCGCAGCAGCGGTGGCGCCATTGTAGGTGGAAGCGGGCTGCAGGAAGAAGTCGAGGAGGATGCGGTTGAAGAGCTTGGGGTCCTCCTGCTGCGGCAAGTGCCCAGTGTTCGGGATTACCTTGACCGTCGCCTTCTCCCCGAGCTTCCTGCATGCATCCGAAACCTCATTTACTTCTTCTCATCAAGCATCAGGCATCCATTAGTTTGCGTTAATTGTTAGTTGCTCAATCCGTCAACCTGGAAAGAGACTAATCGTTCGTGCCTGTAAGATCGATTGATGTTAAGTTGTGTCGAACAAACAAAAGTTCAGGAGGAGTACTGACTGACTGACTACTGAAGAACTGAATGCCTGAATGTAAGTGGTTAACAAGAGCTTACTCTTTCAGTTTCTGCGCTTTCTCCACTGGGAAGATCTGGTCGAACTCTCCCCAGATGATCAACACCTCCTGCGATTATGATCCGTTAATCGTACGACGATGTGTCAGTGCTTGTGTCCATCACTATACCAACTCATCAGAGTGTACATGTTCATTGATGGGTTGATTAGTTTTTGACCTGAGGGAGAGGAGTGAGCTGGAAGCCTTCCCCGGTGGCGATCCCTTTGATGAGCGCTATCTTATCCTCCCTTTTGTCCGCGAAGTATTTCTGCATTCATCACACATCACACGATCAATTTACTGAGATCAAACAAATGATAATTTGATTTACTTTTGCTGTCTGAAAATAAGTCGATATATTTTCTTCGTCTGTGTGAAAGTAGTAGTGAGAAAAAGTCAACAGCGCAAGACGTGATGCTTGCGTCATGGTGGCGAATCATGCTTTGCGCGAGATAATTGAGCGGTCGGTGGTCGCGGATGTGATTCGCCACCAAATCTTTGTTTTTTAATTTTTTCCAAATCTTTGCGTTGCAAATAAGTTGTGAGTACAAGTGTACAACAATGTCTAATCACCACCAAACCTTGGCCATGATGATTGCCTCCGCTTTTGATTGATGGTGAATGCGATGCGATACACTTTACTACATGTGAGCTGCAGCGCAGTCAGGTTATGTATACCGGTAAATTTTGATCATCGATATAATTTATAAATTTAAATAAAATACTGTTAAATAGGTATTTTTTCTCTATTGGAGTTCATCGGTAAATCTGATAAACCGAATATATCAGGACAATTTTTTTCTGAAAGTATTGTACGGTATACATACGTACGTATGCATGCAGGGTGGTCGGCCATGGACTGCCGGCGAGCGCGTACGTACCCGGAGCATGTCGCGGAGGAGGCACTCGGGGATGTACTTGGGCGGGCGGTGCACGCAGAGCGCCATCAGCCGCCGCAGCGCCTTGGTGTCCGCGGGCGCCATCAGCTCGGTCACCTCCGTCACGCCGCCCTTGGCGGCCAGCGCGCGGTCGTCCTCCGCTCCCTTGGTCGCGTCCGAGTCGCACAGCACCACCTTCCCCAACTCGATTGCGCCGTCGCCGCGGTGCAGGTGCAGCGCGCGGGCCAGGTGGTACGCCACGAGCCCGCCGTAGCTGGTGCCCACCACGTGCACCGTGCGGCGGCGGCCTATGCCGGGGAGGTGTCCGCCGCCGGTAAGGAGCGCAGCCAGGGCGGCGGCCTGGAAGGCGTCGGAGCGGGCCGGCGCGCGCGTGGCGGAGGCGCCGAAGAAGAGGAGGGTGGGGACCACCAGGTCGAAGTGGCGGGAGAGCGGGCCCACCTGCGCCGCCCACTGCCACGTCGGGTCCGGGCCGAAGCCATGGATCAGCACCACCACCGGCCGCCGCTCCTTCTCCTCTGAGGAGGAAGAGGATGGGAGGAGGGAGGGGCAGGCCCAGAAGTGGATGGTGGTGTCGGCGTCGACGGCGGCGGAGCCAGGGCGGAGGCCCGCGGAGGTGAACATGCGGCGGAACACCGCGTTGAGCAGGGACACGACGCCGAACCCCATTGCTCTATAGCTCTTTCGACCTCTCTGTGAACGGCAGCTGCTTCTCTTCTCTCCGCACGCTCTGCCTCTCAGCTTTACTGGTTTTGGCCTAATGAGCAGGTGTCTTCTTTGTGATATGGTGGTGTGGTGATATATGGGCTCAGATATCAGCCTTATTTGTGTTTATTAGTCTCTGAATTCGTGTTTGTAGTGTAGATTGGTAACTTGGTGGGTGGGGCTTGTTAGTTTTTTTTTTATCATACTGTTTGGGTATTTGGGTGTGGAGACAACGGCGGATTCAGCACACACCAAGTAAAAGGGGCTTCTTCTACTTCTTTCTCCTACTCATCTTCTTTTCCTATCCCTCTTTCATGTTCGAAAAATCATCTTCATCTTCTCTTCTTTCTTGTCATCTTCCATATCCAAAAATTGAAGGGTGGCTTGGGCTTCCTCTTCCATATTCCTCTTCTCTGTCGGCGTACGCGCGTAGCGCATTTGGTTCCGTGCAAGACTTCGGAGCAGAGCAGAGTACTCTGCTTTCTCTTTCGTTCCATAGGTTTCCTTTGGCAGGTGCTGCATTTTTGCTTCCTCCTTTCTTGGACGCGCATCAACTTTTTGTTGAGCTTAATTTTCTCCGGTGATGAGTAAAAAGGAAGCCCCATGCGTGGTCCAACTCTGACCATCGTGAGCGTGCCCCACGTCGTCTGTCTGTGCAAGGCTTCCTCGCTCGACAGTCAACACCACGAATCATGGAAGTGCAGTAAAGTTTCTAGAAGGTTTGTCAGTTGGGACGTCGATTGCATGGCGGGTGAAAAAACGAAGCGGAGTGTCTGCGTGTGGTGTCACCCACTTCTATTCCTACCAAGCGGTCTCTACCTACCTCGCGGTTGGCGAAAGCGAAGCCTCGCACCAACTGGTTGTGCTGTGCTGTGCTGTGCTGAGCTCAGTGCAGACTTGGGCTAAAAATTGAGCGGGATATATTACATGTGTATGCTAATGTTTATCCATCCATATATTTTTAACTAGAAAACTATACTTAATTAGTTGTATTTTTTATTAGGCAAACTATCCAAATTAGACATCGTGCATTCTCTACTAGCTGCCTTCCCTCTCTTGATGCCTCTATCAACTTTACAAGACGTTACCACTGTTTTATAGGGAAAATTGCCATAATTTATAAAAGCAAAATCAATAAGACACAAAGAGTAAATTTAGATAATTTTACAAGCAAATCAGTATCAACTTTGAAAGCAAGTTTTTTTTTCCTAATTTACAAGCATATTCATACACATTCAGAGAGCGAACTAGATGGGGGGATGGCCGGTGAGCCCCCATGAGTCTGGATCTGTTGGAGAGAGAGAGAGAGGGCAAGTCGAGGGCGCACATGAGACGGTGGAAGCATTGAGGTAGCACTGAGGCATGAGAGCAGCGAGATTGAGCAAACTGGATGCAGGGAGTGGCCGGCAAGCTCCCATGCGTTTGGATCTATTGGGGGGGGGGGGGGGGGAGAGCTCAGGCAGCACTGCACCATGAGGGTGGCCGGATACAGCTACTTCGTGCCCGGGGAATGGCCAGCGAGCCCTCAAACTCCTTGATCTATTGCAGAGAGGGGGGGGGGGGAGGGGATTGATGAGGGAGAGGATGAGTCGATGTCTGTTGCAGAGATAGAGGGGATGAGTCTATGTGATGAGGAGAGGATTGGATATGGGAGGGGATGGATAAGATAGATAGAGTTGCAGAGGAGTTGGATTGGACGGTTGGCACGGGCGTGCAGGTGTGTGAGCAAACAAAATCTTTACCATATTAGATACTTGGTCTTTGAAATTTTACTAAGAAATGTTCAAGTCCACTCAAAAATATGAATTTGAGCAGGGACATGTGCGCTCGCTGGGCATGTCCTAGATTCGTCCTTGGCTAAGCTTAACCTACGACTTAGAGCCTATTTGTTTTTTATTGTGATTCTAACTATCCAGATTTTGATTTTCACAATCTAGAATCTGAATTGTATTACACAAACAACACTAAATTATTAAAATCTCTCCCCTCTCTCTCCCTCCCCTACAAACTCGCTCTCTCCCTCTCGGAGTCTCTCTCTACTTTCGCCATTGGAGGCTGAAGTCACATCGGTAGGACTGGAACCCATGTGGAACAAGTCCAATAGAGAGAGAGAGAGAGAGAGAGACAGAGAGAGAGAGAGAGAGAGAGAGAGAGAGAGAGAGAGAGAGAGAGAGAGAGAGAGAGAGAGAGAGCGCTAAGGGGTTGAGCTGGGAGGACCATCGAGGTTTAATCTCTGACAATGCTTCTGTGGTGTACCGGATGACGAGCACATGATCAATGTTTTTGGTGGATGTGTGTGCCAAAGGAAACTCAAGAACACGAAGAATTATCTAGGTTCAGAACTTCCATAGGATAAGATTCCTATGTAATGTATATTTTCTTGTGCCCTTGAAGAATTTGTTACAGACAAATGAGTCCTACCCCCTATAAGCTCGATCCTCCTCCATTTATATAGTAGAAAGAGAGAGATACAATCAAATAGACCATGCCAAACCCCGAGACCAACCTAAAACCGATGGAGCCAACTATTCCTAGCCTATGATGACAAATGGTAGGCAAGGTTCGCCCTACCCTGGTCGATCGGTACGCCTTGTCCCATCACCGCGCGCTGCACGCTCACTTGTGAGGCTGTCCCATCACTGCCCGTTGCACGCTCGTCTGCAAGGCTATCCCATAACATTTAATTCTACATGATGGCACACTGCACCTCTGTGTCGGCCATGACTTTGCTCGCCTAGAGGAGATGGCAGGGGAAGGAAAATACTTGAGTGGATGGCATTAAATGAGATTAGACGGGTTAGGTGAGTATCTACCTCGCGACCAGCAAGGGCTGGTAGTGAGATTTTCTTTAGCAATCAAGGGACTGGTTGCACGAGCCCTCCTGGTCATGTGGTGGGGCCATGATCTTAATAATATCAACTACTAGGTAGGATTTGCCGTGTAAACCCCATGACAGGGTACCCCTTACTCTTTACACCAACAATAGCCCCTAAGCTCTTTTGTGGATGTGGGAGACTGAGTGGTTTGCCATGTAGTCATGGTTGGGTGTGGTCGCACCACTTGGGCCCCAAGGGGACATAAGTTCGCCTGGGGAGTGGTTGTCGACGTGGTCCACTTTCGTGGTCGGCTCGAGAAACTGCATCCCGAGGGGAGGTTAAACATCTGGAGAGAGAGAGAGAGAGGATGTGTGAGAGAGAAACATTGATTGCCGACAGACCCGAGGGAATCTAGGTTCCCCATGCACGGCCTTTTGAATTTTGAACAGATCGGTCCCCACGGCGGTTGAGATACCACAACAGGCCTATAAATGGAGCGTCGATGGGTCCCCACAAATTCTTTCATCACCTCCCCTAGACTCCAAGCCCTTTCCTTCTATCTTCACCCATGCTCCTGCTACAAAGCCTTTACCCTCCATCAACGTCCTTACTCCCGTCGCAACCTTTGCACATTCCGATGGCACCGCACACCGGCAACAAGCCAAACTTCCCTAAATTCTAGTGCAATACGGCAAAGCTGAGGCACATGCACGAGAACCACCTACTCCCTCACCGCCTATCTTCTGGGTACTGCCTTGGGGAGAGTGTGCCTGCTCCCCACCAGGGGGAGATCGTGATGTTCATCTCATTCTTCTTGGCCGGACTTATGCCATCCTTCTCTAAATTGTTCACCACCATTATCTCCTTCTACAATATCTGCCATCTCCATTTTAACCCTAATTTTATTACCATGCTGAGCGTCTTTACTCACATGTGCGAGAATTTCATCAGGGTAGAGCCGTGCCTCGACTTCTTTAGTTTTTTCTACATGGCCAGGTTACAGACCAGGCCGGCCATCAGAAGCTACTGGTTTCGCCTCCGCAACGTTGCGGGCGCCTACCTCAAGATGGGTCTCAAGTCATCGTGGTCGGGCTGGAGGGAGCACTGGTTCTACCTCGCGATAGAAGATTCCTTGGATAACCTTCGTGTGCCGGGCACACCGGTGTATGTAATGAGAATTGGGGGAGCGCCCCTGTGACAATACCGTAGCTGCTGACCCTTGATGCATGGGTCAATACGCTTACAGGTGCTAGACTATTGGGACCAGACGTTGTCCACGACTTCATCAAACGCCGGTTGTTCTCCTTGCGGAGGAGAGCAAATCCGTCATACACGTACATCAGGAGTGAAGACGTTACCTAGGAGAGCTTCGTAGGTAATACCGCAACCACTTCCTTTGCGTTCGTTCTTAATCGTGCAACATCTTAAGTATCCCTACTACCTAGATCTTCCTAACGAAGCCATCGAGTCGCGTGTCAAATTCTTAATAATGGTCACTCCGAGGAAAGATGGCCCTCTACGTGGTGCTCCCCCACTGTGTGATCTCCCTTTGTCGGAGAGGGCTCGGATCAAACTGCTATGTTTGATATTTTCTCAGAATTTTCACCTCCAGGCCTTCTCCTGGGTTATGGTTTTTTGGTTTACGTTGCTACAGGGTCATCCTGAGGTTGATGTCTTGCGCCTGATAGTCGACGGTGATGAAGATGAAGTAGACAAAGCAAATCACGATGATATAGAGGAAGCAGATCTTGAGCGGTCGCGATGAGAGCTTCCCAAAAACCTTATTCACCCTTTCCTGGTGCAGAAGCCCAAGAACAACGAGTTCTAGAGACCTGCTCTCCCATTCGTCGTTGCACGCAGATGCAACGGGATAGAGTAGACTATATGCGGTGGTGCAACAGAGAAAATAAGTAAAACCCTAATCGTGTGTATATATATATATATATATATATATATATATATATATATATATATATATATATATATATATATATATATATATATATATATATATATATAGGACACCTATTCTATACTCCTAGGAGTATGTACTCCCACATGCAATATACCACCTAAACAAACACTTTATACTCTTTTATCATTTTTAGTATACTCTAATACTAATTCTAAGATACTCCAATATGAGTTGTATGAAAAAAAATTCAATGTTAGCCTTTCATTTTTGCTATATACTCTTTTTTATACATAAAAGAAGTATATACGCAAATTAAGATAAAAATCATGGAATTTCATAAAATTTTTCATGGGATTTGTATTGTAGTATCTTATAATTACTAATGAAGTATATTTAAAGTGATAAAGAAGTATAACTCATGTGTAAAAGTGGTATATGAGAGATGGGAGTACATACACCCAGGAGTACATACTAGTTTTCCTATATATATATATATATATATATATATATATATATATATATATATATATATATATATATATCTGTGTGTGTGTGTGTTTGGCCACGCAGAAAAAGAATAAAACTGTAAAAGGGGCCGCACCTACGCAAGCAGCTGGATCTGAATTCGGTGAACATTCACATAGATATCATGCAGGTGCACCCTTCGCCCTAGCGAGACGAGCATGCACGCGTGTTCTCATAGTCCCCTTATCCACACATACTAAGTGAATAGAGAAAAGAATTCATTTTAAATTGTTCTTCCTTCATATTCACTTAGTTAGATCTTTAAGATTTATTTGGAATTCTATATATATTAGACTAAAGCCATGTATCTAACACAGTTCACTCTCCAATGCGTCCATGAACCCCGGCACATCCATGAGCAAATCGGCCGGGTACTCGAGATCATCCAGGAAATAACGGATGAAATCGCTGTCGCTGTCGGCGCAATGAGCGTCCTCGCCGCCGTGGCCGACGCTCGCCTCGCTCTCCGAATCGGCGTTCTGCGGCTCAGTAGTAGTTGATAGGGTGCTGCCGCCGTTGGCGTAGCTGCCTGCAGAAGCCGTGGCGCTGCCATCGAACAGCTGGCACGCGAACACCGGGAACCGCGCCGGGATAGGCGCCGCCGTGGCCGCATTGGTTGATTCATTCTCTCCGGCTTCCGGCGCTGGCTCAGTACCGTTACCGGTGCAGCAGCCTGCCTTGGCGGCGGCCTTCTGGCGCTTCCTGATGCGGGAGTTCCAATAGTTCTTGACCTCATTGTCCGTCCTGCCCGGCATCATCGCCGCGATCGTCGACCACCTGTTGCCTAGCGATTGCTGCCGGGAGATGATGGTTTTCTCCTCTCGCTTGGAGATGGGCTCCTTCTTCAGGTCCGGCCGCAGGTAGTTCATCCACCGCAACCGGCAGCTCTTGCCGCTCCTCCTCAGCCCTGCGCATTCAGCATTCGTGCCAAGGAGAGAACAGATTAATTATAAGTTTTAACTGATACAAAAAGTAACATTAGTAATTCGAAAGAATTAATCTTGCCTGCAAGCTGCGCAACGGAGCTCCAGGTGGAGACGCCGTGGCGGGTGATCTGGGTTAAGAGCCGCTCGTCCTCCTCCGGAGACCACAGCCCCTTCCTCTCCTCATTCGCATCTGCGCAGTTGGCGCCGGCACCGGCGTCGACATGGCTTGGCTTCCGCAGCATTGTTAGCTGGTGGCTTAGCTAGCTAGCTCTAGCTACTACTTCTGTATTGGCAAGTTCAGATTTGCAGGTGGTGTTAGTCGTGTGTGACTGCACCTGCACTATATATATGTAAATATATGTACACGAAGGAGTACAGGACAGGATGTATACGCTTCTGTACATTGCCCTTCCTATAGGCGCTAGTAGGGTGCATCCGACAAGCAGCATGTGTACGCTCCTGTACATTGCCCTTCCTGCAGGAGCAAGTAGGGTGCATCCGACAAGCAGCGCTTGTGTACAATTTATATATATGTGTAGTAGAAAGAATTTTCCTATATATCCTATTTGGCGTGGTACGCGTCCATGACTCATGAGTTGTCGGCAAAAACATAAAAGTAGACAATATATGTCGGTGTATTTACTAAAATAAACAACATATCGGCTCATTTGTAAATCTAGCACATGTATTCGGCACCTCAAAATCCGAAAATCCGATTTCAGACCTGAAACACCGAAAAAGACTGACCCACTGTTTTCGGCACCTGAGGTGCTGAATACGGCACTGCTCATCTGTATTCGGCACCTGAGGTTGGAGTCCATATTCGGTTGGGTTGGTTGGGATTCGGAGGCGGTGGCGCTCGTGGCCAGCTCGGTCTCGAACGCTGGCTCGAGGAAGGAGTCGGGCTCGAGGGTGCTGAGCAGCGGGCAGGGCAATGTACGGAGCGTACATGTGTTGCGCATATTGCATGTATAAAATTTGATCCTAACATACATATGTTGTACCTTATTTTGTTCCTTGAAACTAGATGTTACAGCTTACCATCTACAATTGCACTCTTGGCAATATAGTTATTTTTCAATCTTACAGATTCTAGCACTCATGGCAATCTCCACAGTCTTTGCACCAGTCACAATTAAGATGACAAAAAGAGCATATAAGTTATTCAATGGTGCATAGAATGATCTACATTGGTATTTTCAATTCGACCAATGTGTTGAATCATAGTAAGTGCATCAGCCATTATCTGGTATGGATGGTTATAGTCTATGAGACCATTTATGACAGTTACAAATGCATATTTAGCCAACTCCATAATATCACAATGGTACATTGTAGTTTTTTTTTAACTTTGTTCCAATCTTAACTGTGGGAAGATTCTTAGAAGTAGCACCCATAACAAAAGACTGTAGAATCCATTTATTCGAAAAAGGGTGTATGTTTGTCAAGGGTAGTTGATTGTAAGCCTATACTATATATCCACATCTCATTATCTTTTTATTTACTTTCTGAGATTGATACACATTCTATTGCCATATATATATTCTAAGCTTTTGAACTATCAATTTGGGAGCATGTGACTATTCCTATTTTGAAGATGACATCTGGAGATGAACTTGAACTGTCTCCAGCCTATTCTTCTCAACAACAAGAGGGGTCACTACTCAACAAGATGTGGAGGCCACTTCTCAGGAGCAAATAGAGGAAACTCAGGCACATAAGTGAAAGCGAGGTGGCCGAGGCACAAACTAAATGCCCACGGATCACTACACCATAACTCATGTCAATGAGGCAGGCGTGCCAACACAACCTCAACAAGCTCAGACGACATTCTGTAGAGCATGTGCCTCACTTATACGGACAAGGGTTAGGATAACCTACTCAAACTGGAAGGCCGTACCGTGGAGCGAGAAAAGCTTTCACACTAGGTTTTAACGGATAAAATTAAGTGCGGCTTATGTGCGCCCTGGAAGTTTAACACACATAAGGACATCATAGGTGAAGTAACAAAAGCAATACTTCAACTTACAACTATTTGACTCTTGCACAAAGACTTCACCTAAACAACTCTAATAACCAAACTATAACAACTAAACGATGGCAGCGAAACGAAAGCATCAACAACCACAACATCTCCACAGGCACCGACTGGGGAAAGCGCTTCTATAACACCAGGTCATCATCTTGAAAGTCCTTCACTGAATAACATATGAATTGTGGGAGATAGCAAGGGTGAGTACATGGAGTAGTCGGTAAGTGTGGGAAAAATAATGCTATGTAGGCTTACAACAAGAATAGGATGACACATTGTATATTTGCATAAATGCGAGTAAATAAAATACTAATGTAATTGAAAAGTATTAAATAATTATTAAGTGATTATACCTGTATGACCCAAACCATCATTATCCAAGAATAACTATCTTGCAAACCATAACTAGCTCACCACCACCAAAACGATACCCATAACTAACTAATCGTGTGAGGATCCAAGTCTTCCATAACCGTGGGTACGACTGTTATAACAGTTTTACATTCTGCGGATGTTGTCCAACTTTTAGCTATGAGTCGTGATATCCTTGTTGCCTTGTTTGTAAGACATTTAACACGCGTTAGTGGTGTGCCGCCAGGAGAATCACTACGAAGCATGGTCCATCAATTAGGTCCTGGTACACCAACGAATGCCATCTACGTGTCTAATCTATATGCTAAGCCTTACCCATATCAGCCTCATCTTTTGTCCGGTATTTCTTAGGTTGTCACTCTATGAACTAATTCTTAATCAGGTTACACATGTTTCATTTGTTCATACTTGGGCAAAGACTATCCAACCGGGTGATAACCACCAAATGTTAAAGGACATCCAGAACATATATAAATGTTAACGAACATCCAGAACAATAGCAAATGTTAAGGACATCCATAACCTATCATTATGCTTGGAACATATCCACAAGTACCATCATTATCAAAGCCATCTCTTTGCCTAAGTCCTAACTTCCATGTTGCTACGTCATGTTTATCACCATAGTTGCATATGTCCATTAATCAATTATATGACACTTCCCAATATGGCTAAGTAATTTTACCCAAAAAACTCATACCAACTACCACTTAGGCTTCAAGGAATGTAAAGGAAGAACTAGGTAAACCCTAACATAGGTGACTACCCATCAAGTTAAAATACATTGCATGTAATTTTGTAAATCAAAACATTTTAAAACATAGGTTCATAATGATCAAGAACACTTGCCTCATCCTTGCTGCTACTCAGTATACTCTAGCTCCTGGTCTTGATGTCCCTTAGATTGATCCGAGGCATTGACGTCTAATCGCATGATTATTGGCAAAGCACACAAACATAACACACTAAGAACAGAGTACAAAACAAAAGGACAACAAGACAAAACTTATCTAGAAAGATAGACCTCAGAGAAATGAATCTAACGGTGCAAGAATCGCTTAAAAAGAAGCTACGAAAAAAAATTATGATGGTTTTACTAAATAAGGGGTTTTCTACAAAATTACATGAATTTCAGAGTATAAAGGATTATTTTTATTACTAAAATCTTTGAATTATTGTGTTGGTAGAGGGTTTATTGCGCAATAAAGATTAAATATTATTTTTAAAAGAAAAACAAATTAATAATTCAAGGATTGATTTGGGCCATTTGATCTAGATCCAACGATCTCAGCTCATGGACCGGGTGCATAGGCGAGTAGACAAGGGAGAGGTCGACTGAACTCATGGGGCTCACCATTCACTAGAGGGTGGCGACAGCTTTGACACGGCGACGGGCGGCCAGACTCTCGCCAGAATCGGGATCCACGGGTGTGAAGCTCCGGCGAGCGGCGGCACAGGGGCATGGGGGCTCAGACAACATGGCTACAGTGTCGACGAGGGCGACAGAGCACCGGAGAAACTCGGTTACGTGCGGTAGCGACTTTGGGCGGCGGAGCTTTGCGGATAGGGTGCTACGGCTTTGGGAACTCATCGGGAAGCTGGGGAAAAGGTACGTGGTGCTTCGGGGAGGGCATAGGGTGCGCATATATAGGCGGGGAGGCTTGGGTACGCTAGGACGAGTTTGATTAGGGTTTGGTGGTGGGCACAATCCCAGCTCAATTTTCCTTGTTTAAACGTGACACACTTAGGGATAAGGCAACAAGAGATAGAGGGGATCACGAGATGAGCTTCTAGAAGATTTTTCCCTTCAATTTGAGCGTGAAACTGAGCGGGATTTGATGACGGGTGAGGCTCAGGTGAAGTCAAAATCCGACTAGTAGTAGGAGATGGGCCTAACATGTGGGGTCCACATGTTGGTGACTCGATGAAGGCAGGTTGGGCGCAGGCGTCTTCGGCGGAGAGAAGCGGTAGGCGTGCGAGGCACGAGAGAGGCTGAGCGAGCACACTTGGGTTGGCTGCGCTGAGCGGGAGGGAGGCAGCGGCGATAGGCCAGCTCAGACTGAGGCTGAAGGAGAAAAGTGCGGCCAGGCTAGGGACGAAAACAGAGGGAGAAATGGTTGGGCTTGGGTTAGGGGTTTTTGGTTTTTTCTATTCCCAATCCTATTCTCTTTTCTAACTTTTATTCTATTTCTAAAGCAACATTAAAACAAATAAAACCAAACAAAAACCCTACATGCCTATCTCCAGCATGAATGCATTGAAACAAAATATAACCTATGTCAAATTTGGATTTGGTTTTTAGAAGGTAGGTTTTATCCTATTCTATTTGTTTAAACCCTAGTTAATTCTAGGAAAATTTTAAGAAATTGAGAAATTGAAAAAAATCAAAGTGTCACAAACCTACCCCTTGGAATGAATCTCACCTTCAAGATTCGGACAGATTGGAAATGAGATGGGATAACTCCATCTTCAGATCTTCTTCTCTTTCCCAAGTTACCTCATCCTCTAAGTGATGACTCCATTGCACCTTGCACATTTTTATAACTTTAGTTCTGGTCACTCTTTCTGATCTTTTAATAATCCTTACCGGATACTCTATATAGGAGGGAACTTCTTTAACATCCAATTCTTCCATTGGTAACTGCTCTCCAGGCACTTGTAGGCACTTCTTCAACTGAGACACATGAAAGATATTGTGCACATCTGACAGCTGAGGCGGTAACTCCAATTCATAAGCTACTTCGCCTCTTTTGTCCAGTATCTTGAAAGGTCCAATGAATCTGGCTGATAACTTTCCCTTGACCTTAAACCTACAAAGACCTCTTACGGGTGAAATTTTGAGATAGACATAATCTCCAACTTCAAATGCCAATTCCCTACATCGATTATCCACATAACTTTTCTGTCTTGATTGAGCAATCCTTATATTCTCCTGAATTATTTAAACTTGCTTTTTTACATCTCGTAAAACTTCTGGACCAAAAACTTGACTCTCACCAGTTTCATTCCAGAATAACGATGTTCTACACTTTCTTCCATATAAGGCTTCAAACAGAGACATTTGAAGACTTGCTTGATAACTATTGTTGTACGAAAATTCTGCAAATGGAAAACTCTTATCCCAACTTTTATCATACTTCAAGGCACACACTCTTAACATATCCTCGAGTATCTAATTACTCTCTCAATCTGACTATCTGTTTAAGGATGATATGCAGAACTGAAATTCAGCTTCGTGTCCATAGACTCATGTAGCTTTTGCTGAAACTTGGAAGTAAACTGAGTTCCTCTATCCGAGACAATCTTTTTTGGCACTCCGTGCAAACACACTATTCTTGACATGTACAACTCTGCTAATGTGGCTCCAATATATGTGGTCTTAACCAGGATGAAGTGGGAAACTTTAGTTAGGCGATCAACTATAACCCATATTGAATCATATCCTCCTTGTGTACGGGGTAACCCGACAATGAAATCCATACCGATTTCTTTCCATTTCCATTCTAGTATCTTCAAAGGTTGTAGAAATCCTGCCGGTCTTTGATGTTCTATTTTGACATTCTCGCAAGTATCACATAAAGCTACATACTCGGCTACATCTCTCTTCATTCTATACCACCAATAGCTAGCGATCCTTAAGATCTCAATACATCTTTGTGCTTCCAGGGTGAATGGAATATGCTGAATCATGAGCTTCTCTCAAGATTAACTCATTAATGGCCTTCTGATTTGGTACACAGATTCTCTTCTTGAACCACACAGTACCTTGACTGTCTTCTGTAAAGCCTGATGTTTTATCATTCTTGATAAGTTGCCGGATTTCCTTGAGTTTTTCATCTTCAAGTCGACCTTTAGGAATTTCTTGGTCTAATGTGCGATCAACTTCCATGGTAGTTGCTTCCATATCTGCCACAAATCCAAGGTTAAGCTTTTCAAACTCTTTCCATAACTTAGGTTGACCTTTTTTTTAACCATTATCGAGTTGCAATAACTCTTTACACTCAAAGCATCAGCTACTACATTAGCCTTTCCTGGGTGATATTGGATTCCAACATCATAATCCTTGATTAGTACTGGCCATCAGTGCTAATGAAGGTTCAAATTCAATTGGGTGAATATAAACTTCAAACTCTTATGATCCATATAAATCTCACACCATTTTCCAATAAGATAGTGTTTCCAAAATCCTCAATGCATGAACCACTGCTGCTAACTCCAGGTCTTGCGTAAGATAATATTCATCATGCTTCCTTAATTGTCTTGATGCATAAGCCACAACTTGATCTTCTTGCATGAAAACGCAACCAAGTCCTTGTCGCGAAGCATCATAGTAGATATCGAAGTTTTTGTTAATGTCTGGCAGAACTAGCACTGGATTTGTGGTCAATCTCTTCTTCAACTCTTCAAAACTTGCTTGACAAGTCGGGCTCCATCTAAAAACCATATTTTTCTGTAGTAACGAGGTAAGAGGTTGAGCTATCTTTGAGAATTCTTCTATAAAGCGGCGGTAATATCCTGCTAAACTAAGGAAACTCATGATCTCTAACACACTTGTAGGTGGTAACCAATTCAATACATCCTTCACTTTGCTTGGGTCTACTGCTACACCACCTGTTGTTATGATGTGACTAAGCGACTTGATCCAACCAAAACTCACACTTGCTAAGCTTGGTATACAACTGATACTCTTTGAGTGTTTGTAACACTATTCTCAAATGTTCTTCGAATTCTTCTTCCCTCTTATACAAAACTAGAATATCATCAATGAACACCACAACAATGTTGTCTAGATAATCCATAAACATCTTATTCATGAGATTCATAAAATAGGCTATTGCATTGGTCAATCAAAAAGGCATGACAGTATACTCATATAATCCATATCGAGCACTGAAGGGAGTCTTGGGTATATGCGATGATCGAATCTTTAACTGATATTATCCAGACATTAGATCAATCTTGGAGAACACTCATGCTCCTCTCATCTGATCAAACAAATCCTCAATATGGGGTAACAGATACTTGTTCTTAATAGTCACATCATTGAGTGCTCTGTAGTCTACACACATTCTTCGAGAACCATCGTTCTTATCCACAAAAGAACCGGAGCTCCCCGTGGTGACGCACTTGGTCTAACAATACCTTTACCTAACTGTTCTAGGATTTGCTTCTTTAACTCAACTAGGTCATTAGCGGACATTCTATATGGCCTTTTAGCTATAGGGGTCATACCAGATACCAATTCAATAACAAACTCAATATCTCGATCTGGAGGCATACATGGCAACTCATCGGGAAAGACATCGGGAAATTCTCAAAAAACTCTGATCTGTTCAATGGGTGTACCTTCAAGTAAATTGAGAGAACATTATTCTGTTGCTAGGACAATAGCTACAAACTCAACGTTGGTTTCATCTCCATAGGTTAGGTGAACTACCCTTCTGGCACACTCTATAACTCCATCGAACGTGGTTAACCAATCCATTCTAAGGATCACATCGACGCCTTTAGATTCAATAACTATAAGATTTGCTGAAAAGTCTACCCCCCCTTATTTTAAGACTCATCCTATGACACATATATTGTGCTTTCAAATCACCTCCAGGAGAACCAATAAGCATATGGTGTTTCATCATAACCATAGGCAAACCATGCTTTGCAACAAACTGAGTAGTTATGAAGGAATGTGAAGCTCAAAATCAAATAAAACTGATGCAGGCCGAGAGTTGATGAAGAACATACTGTATACCATGTCCTAAGCATCCTGAGCTTCTTCTGCGGTGACATAATTTATCTTCCCATGGGTGAAGTTCTGCTGTCCACAGTTGTTCTAAGCGGGGGGGGGGGGGGGGGTGGGGGTGGGTCTGATTTCCATTACATGCTTGGAATTGAAACTGAGTAAGCTCTGTAGTGTTGGTGTTGACTTGATTTGGGAACTTCTTGGGGCATCTGTTCACAAAACATCCTTCTTCTCCACAGTGAAAACATGCTTTGCTTGAGGCGAGAGTAGCTGGGCTATTCTTGACTTGAAGAGTGGCTAGTGGAGTAGGACAGGGTGTTTGAAAATTGGAGCGCTAAACAGGTGCTTGTGGCTGAGTCCTGTACTGATTGTTGGAACTGAACATAGGACCTTGCTGAGGTGCTTGAGTTGTCACATGGGGACATGTGTTGCTTCTTTTCCCTTGGAATGACATCTTCCTTTTCTTTTCATCCAGTTGACGACAATTGTGTTCAACCACTAAAGCTTTGTTCACCAGAGCTTGGAAATTGCAAACTCTTGAGGTAGCAGGGCATACTCTATAGCATCATTCAGACCTTCCAGGAAATGTTCCTACTTCTTCTCATCTGTGTCCACTTCACTTGGTGCATACCTAGACAACTGAGTGAACTTAGTCACATACTCCTTCACAATCATTGGTCTTTGCTTCAAGCTCATGAATTCCTTCTTTTTTAGACGAACGTCTCCTGATGACATGTGGTGAGTGCGCAAACTAGCTTTGAATTCCATCTAGGTGATGGTTGAGGGGTTGTCATGCGCGACACAGTATGCTTCCCACCAGTCCAAAGCTTGACCGGAGAGTTGGTACAAAGCATAAAGAACCATCTCTTTATCAGTGCGCTGTGCAACTTGTAGCTTCCTTTCTATGTCCTTCAGTCAATCATCTGCAGCCATAGGCTGTATTGCATGACTGAAGATTGGGGGCTGAGTTCTCTTGAATTCTCCAAATCTTGATGGTTGATGGTGTTGGGGAACATGATTTGGTGGCTGCTGTTGCTGCTACATATGCACCATAGTTTGAGCTAAAGCTTGTAAGATTTGAGTCTGCATAGCTATCTGTTGTTCTAGGGTCACTTGAGGAGGCGGGGGTGGATTTTGATTATGTTACTATCATCCTTATTGTTGCCACCAAGGCTTCTTCTTGTGTTAACCATCTGATCAGGGTTGGAAAGAAAGATAAGGGAAGATAAGTAAGATTGAAAAAGATTTAACTAAGGAAACCCAACTATATTATATATAAGATTGAAAAAGATTTAACTAAGAAAACCCAACTATATTATATAGTAAAGATGCGACTGTGGATAAGGTGCAAAAGCATTCCACATCACACACCGACACTCAAACAAAAGATCCAAATCATACACTTAGCACAATAACAATATCATTATTTTTCTTAACGATTACATCGACGCTCGACTCTAGCGACACTAAAACGATCTACTAAAGGGCTCTTCTACATGGACTCCTCTCTAGTGTGGGATTCTGACAAAGAATTGGTTGATCCTTCTTCTTCTATGGCAAGGGCATTGAGGCAAATTCTCTTGTGCAGAGGTGAGTGGATAGACAAGGCTTCTTCATCTTCTGCAGGTTCTTCTTGGTTGGTGCGTTGTTCATCCTTGAGAGGTGAAGTGACAAAAGCAAAGTGACCATGAACATCTACCAACTCCCATATGGCGCAATACAGCTCATCTTCCAAGGCCATAGTGAGTGCCACTTTCTCACGTAGCTTGAGACTTTCCCCAAAAGGTGTGCTTCATGAACGGTTCATCACTTTCACGAGTTCTCTGGGGATAGTAGGCATAAGGTGAATCGACCATCTTGCTGTTGTATTGATCATAGACACGGAATATGGCTTGACGTACTGCATCTTGAACACTGGAGATGAAGGTGGCTCTTGGGGACATTGCAGAGTGAATGCCCACAATTCGACGAACATTCATGCCTTCATCTTCGCTTCACTCATAGTCGTAGATAGTGACTTCTAGCATCGATTCCACATATCTAGCTCGTTGCTTCTTGATTCCTTTGTAGATCAGCTTCTGCGTATGTTCAAGTCCAGAAAGTATTCCCCATAGCAAACGAGGAAGGTATATAGCGTGAAGACCATCACTCTCATAGACATCGGGAATGGAATCTATGTTGCAGAAAGTGGGATCATCAATCTTCTCTTTGGTTGGGACACGTTGTAGAATGGGCGGACGGCCTCTAGTTAACTTGCGAGTAGTGAGCAGTTGACAAACCATCTATAAAAGTGAAGATAGGATATAAGAGATAGCCTTAAAAGATACCAAGAGACGAGAAAAAGACCTAGGAAAATCTTCTACGAACTAGGAGAAACCTTAGCAACGACCATTCTAACTAGACTTGCGGTCCTACCATCAGGATTGCTCTGATACCACTTTGTCACTCCCAGTTTTAATAGATAAAACTAAGTACGGCTTATTTGTGGCCAAAAAATTTAACACACATAAAGACATTATAGGTGAAGTAACAAAAATAATACTTTAACTTACAACTATTTAACTCTTACACAAAGACTTCACCTAAACAACTCTAATAACCAAACTATAGCAACTAAATGACATCAGCGGAACAAAAGCATCGGTGACCACAGCAACTCCACATGCATTGACTTGGGAACGTGCACCTAGAACACCAGGTCATCATCTTGAAAGTCTTGAAAGTCCTCAACTGTGAAGGATATGAATCGCGGGAGATAGCAAGGGTGAGTACATGGAGTACTCAGCAAGTGTGAGAAAATAATGATATACAGTCTTATAACAAGAATAGGCTTATACATGGTATATCTGAATAAATGCGAGTAAAAAAATAGTAATGTAATTGAAAAGCATTAAACAGTTCTTAAGTGATTATACCTGTATGATCCAAACCATTATTATCTGAGAATAACCACCTTGCAAACCATAACCAGCTAACCATCACCAAAATTATACCCATAACCAACTAATCATTCGAGGATCCAAGTTTCCCATAACCATGGGTACGACTGTTATAATAGTTTTACACTCTGCAAATGTTGTTCAACTTTTAGCCACGAGTCATGATATCCTTGTTGCTATATTTGCAAGACACTTAACACACGCCAGTGGTGTGCCGTCACGAGAATCACTACGAAGCATGGTCCATCAATTAGGTCCTGGTACTCCAACAAATGCCAGCCATGTGTTTAATCCATATGCTAAGCCTTACCCATATCGGCCTCAAGTTTTATATGGTATTTCTTGGGTTGTCGCTCCACGATCTGGTCCTTAATCAGGTTACGCATGATTTATTTGTTCATACTTAGGCAAAGACTATCCAACTGGGTAATAACCATTAGGTGTTAACAGACATTTAGAACCTATACAAATGTTAACGAATATTCATAACTGTAGAAAATGTTAAGGACATCTATAACCTATCATTATAGTTGGAACGTATCCACAAGTACCAACATTATCAAAGCCATCTCTTTGCCCAAGTCCTAAGTTCTATGTTGCTACGTCATGTTTATCACCATAGTTGCAAATCAATTAAATGACACTTCCCAACATGGCTAAGTAATTCTACCCAAAAGAATCATACCAACTATCACTTAGGCTTCAAGGAATGTAAAAGAAGAACTACATAAACCATAACATAGGTGACTACCCATCAAGTTGACATACATTGCATGCAGTTTTATAAATCAAAACATTTTAAAAAATAGGTTCAGAATTATCAAGAACACTTGCCTTCTCCTTGTTGCTTCTCAGTGTACTCTATCTCCTGGTCTTGATGTTTCTCAGATTGATTCAGGGCGTTGATGTCTAATCACACGATTATTGACAAAGCACACAAACATAACACACTAAGGACAGATCACAAAACAAAAATGACAATAGGACATAACTTATCTAGAAATATAGACTCAGATAAACGAATCTAACGGCACAAGAATCGCTTACAACGGAGCTACGACAAAAAAGTTATGATGATTTTACTAAATTAGGGCTTTTTTTGTGCAAAATTACATGAATTTCAGAGTTTAACAAATTTATTTTATTACTGAAATCCTTGAATTATTGCATCAACGGAGGGTTTATTGCGCAATAAAGATTAAAGATTATTTTTAAAATAAAATCAAATTAATAATTCACGGATTGATCTGGGTCATTGGATCTAGATCAAACGGTCTCGGCTCATCGAACGGGTGCAAAGAAGAGTAGACAGGGGAGAGGTGGACTCAGCTCATGGGGCTCACCGTGGACTAGAGGGTGGTGGCAGCTTGGACACGGCGGCAGGTGGCAGGCGGCCGGACTCTCACCAGAATCTGGATCCGATGGGTGTGGGGCTCCGGTGAGCAGTGGAACAGGGGCATGGAGGTTTATGCAACATGGCTACGGCGTCGGCAGGTGCGACAGAGCACCAGAGAAACTCGGTGACAGGCGACAGCGACTTCGGCGGTGGAGCTTTGCTAAGAGGGTGCAACAGCTTCGGGAACTCATAGAGAAGTTGGGAAAAAGTTGTGTGGTGCTTTAGGGAGAGCATAGGGGTGCGCATATATAGGCGGGGAGGCTCGGGTAGGCCGAGACGAGTTTGATTAGGGTTCGGCGGTGGCAGGCACAATTTGAGCTTGATTTTTCTTTTTTAAACGCGATACTCTTAGGGATAAGGGGGCAAGAGATAGAGGGGATCACATGATGAGCTTCTAGAAGATTTTCCCCTTTGATTTGAGCATGAAACCGAGCAGGATTTGATGGCCGATGCGGCTCGGGTGAAGTAGGAATTTGACTGGCGTTAGGAGATGGGCCTGACATGTGGGCTCCACATGTCACTGGCTTGGTGAAGGTTGGTTGGGCTCGGGCGTCTTCGGTGGAGAGAAGCGGTAGGCGTGCGGGGCGCGAGCTATGTCTCGACTGGCTGGGCTGAGCGGGTGCACTTGTGCTAGCTAGGCTGAGCGGGAGGGAGGCAGCGGCGACAGGCTGGCTCGGACTAAGGCCAAAGGAGAGAAGTGTGGGCCAGGCTAGGGAAGAAAAAGAGAGGGAGAAATGTTTGGGCTTGGGTTAGGGTTTTTTGTTATTTTCTATAACCAATTCTACTCCCTTTTCTAACTTTTGTTCTATTTCTAAAGCAACATTAAAACAAACAAAACCAAACAAAAACCCTAAATGCCTATCTCCAGCATAAATGCATTCAAACAAAATATAATCTAAGTCAAATTTGGATTTGGTTTTTAGAAGATAGGTTTTATCTATTCTATTTGTTTAAACCCTAGTTAATTCTAGTAAAATTTGAAAAATCGGGGTGTTACGAAACCTTCTTATGGGAAACAATTAAAGCCCAATTTGACTTCCCTGAAGGATGCTCCTTGTAGGACGTGGAAAGACAGGCAATAACCAAGGTGGGCAAGGCATGTCAGGCCTTCAAGAGCAAACTGTGTAATATATATGTGAACCATGGTCTCGTCTCCAATAATATTGCTTATGGGTACTTGGCAGATCAATGGGTAGAGTTTGTGGTGAGGTGCCAGTCTGATGAATTTTAGTAGCAGAGTCAGGCTAACAAGGCGCGTGAGTCACGCAACATGCACTCCCACATGCTCAACATAAGTGGGTACACATGCAAGGAGTTGGACTGGGACAAGCAGGATGAGCAGGCAGCTCGGGAGAACCGCTCCATACCATTTCCACATATCCCGGAGAGGAGGGCTCAGAAATGGTTCTGAGGAAGGGCCGTTCACTCGGTCGATGATTCTGTCACCTTCAGGAAGCCAGAAATCGAGCAAGTGGCTCAAAGTATCCTGCAACTTTCGAAAGAATCCACTCAAGGATCATTCCAATCATTTCAAGAAAAAGACATACTAACCTCAGCTCTGGGGAACAAAGAGCACCCGGGTCGCATGTGTGGCATAGGTGTTTCTGTTCCATGGAAGTTGGGATTCTCTAACGACGCTGATTCATATAGGAGCAAAAGGAGAAACAAAGCTGAGCGTGAAGCAGTCGAGCGTGAACGGATGAGAATGGAGATTGTCGCTGAGGTTGAAGTAAGGATGAAAGAACAGATGGATATGCTTGCAAAAAGGATATAACAACGGGTCGAGGAGCGAGTACGGGCAATGAGGCAGCAGGATGCAGCCATGACACTTTAATCTCCACCAGCTCGGCACTGGAGCAGCTGTGCATCTGCACCAGATAATGATCCAGATAACATGCTCGATCAACATGACTTCCCTATCGGTGGACTTGAAGGTGACCCCACCCCCCCCCCGGTTGATGACATTCCAAAAGAGGTCCTTAGCGAGAGATACCCCATCGACAACATAGAGGCGGACACCAAGTGCAAGCTCTTACTGCCCACCATTGTTGGCTCTGATAACAACAGTGAGGTCGGCATGGGCTTGGTGTTCCCATGTGGTGGGGAATAGACGATTCATGGAGTCCCTCTCTAGTTACGCTAGGGTGTCAGTGGACATGGTCTATAGGAATTGCACGTCCCTCCCACTTTCTATTCCCCCAGAGGATGACATTTGGACACTTGGGGAGGCCTCCCACTCCTTATGCAGTGGTCGAAGAAGTTTATAACATTGGTTGCACCTCCACCGCCTCCGCGGCCTCTATCTCCAATATGCGATGGCAGTGACTTCTCTTTTCGTTGTGCTTTGTCGAAGGTCAAATCTCCTTCTGCACCACATAAGCAACAATAATTGTCCAACAAATCTAGATAACAGTATGCAAAAATGGCACCTCCCGGAAAGTGCAGAGCTAGCAAATAGAAGGGCAAGAACAAGGAGGTAGAAGAAGAACCTCTGTCAAACACCTACGTGGGAGGCGAGCATTAGAGCAATTGGGATCAGCAAGTATGATTCTACACAACATATACATGAAGAGGTTCCATGAGGAGAAACATCTTTCTCCTTGTTTCAGCGCCAAGTACCAGTGGCAATATTTCCTGAAACTATGTAGAACCTTCGTCGTCACCTTCGTAGATTTATTCCTCCTCTACCATTGTGATTCGCTGGATATCAGCCTAATGAGATGCTGGACACTATAAGTGTTATTAATCGCGGTCTATACTTAATGAATCATCTAACTCATTGATACTCTTATTAATCTACGTTACTCGTATGTGTAGACATATGATTCAAGAAGCCAAGAGAGTGCATTCGAGAATTGGATTCCTTGACCCACAGGTCGTATGTGGATCAACAATCACTTGGTTTCCGGTGGAGGTCGAGAAATACGTCACGGATATCATGGTCGCTCTCTATAGATCGAAGGACCTTGTTCTTCTACCATACAACTACCGAGACCATTAAATGCTAATTTGTATCTATACACACAAACAACACTACATATACCTCGACTTGATGTACTATGACCCAGAGAGGTATTCAGATCTGACAGACTTGCTGACAAGAGCGTTAGAGTAGTATGCTTCAATGGGCGGGCTTGTACGGAGAGATAAATCTTCAGCGACCCACTAACATAAGTTTCCGGCAATAATTTCTCCGTCACAAATCAATTTACGGTTATAATATATATTCTATAGAACTAAATTTACCGTGCACAAATTTCTGCTGTGTCATAAGTAGCCGCATGGTACCAACCTTTGTGGGTACTATGTTGCCCAGTATATGTTGTAAATCGTTAGCTCTAGTCCACCAGTATATCTGTCGGTTAGTGTAATTATGGTATATTAAAATACTTTTTCATCGTTGTGCCTAACTATTTAAATTTTCTTCTACAGACATATAAATTTCCTACAAATAGTATAGAGAAGGTGGATCTCATGTATATTAAAAAACGGCTCATCCATTTCATAAATACGAAGATCTTAAAGGAGAGCAGAGAATTTCATGATCGAGAGAACTTTACGAGTCAAGGTTTGTAATCTCAACAAAAACGGGTCAATTCAATATATTGAAAATGCTTGCATCTTGCAGTCTATTGATGTGTTAAGCTAAAATGAAGCAAATGAGTTCTTCCTTTTAATTCAATGTGCTAAAGCTAATTTGTTGGTTTATATATTGTCATACACGAGGTTGACTCAAGAATGAAGAATGCTTTGCAAATGTTATGAGGCTCTATAATATTGACATTTTACTTCTGTTTATTTGTATGACTTTGTGACATGATATTTGTATGACTTTGTGACATTGAATGAATATGTTCGATCTACTATGTGTATGGAGTTTGAATGTAAATAACCTACTGTGTGTATGATCTGTTGTTGATATGTCAGTTTACATTTAGAAATATATAAATTTAGTATTGTATTATCGGTGACATGAGAACCGGGGGTCCCCGAGTCCCGAGGCCAGAACAGCAGAGTACCATGTGGCACAATCCCTCGGGGGTTATCTCCCTGAGGTCCGAGAAGTCCAAGTTCCAGGAGAGGGTGCTCGGGGCCCTGAACAGTGGTCCCCGAGTACCCGAGTTCCCCGATGACCCGAGTAGACCAAGTACCGGGAAGAGGGTGCTCGGGGCCATGTATAGTGGTCCCCGAGCACCCAAGTTTCCCAATGACAAGGAAAGCCAAGTTCCAGGAGAGAGTGCTCGGGACTACGAGCAGTGGCCCCCGAGCACCCTAGTCCCCCGAGGACCCAAGGGAAGTCAGTTCCGGGAGAGAGTGCTCGGGCCGTGAACAGTGGCCCCCAAGCACTCGGTTCCCCCAGGACCCGAACAGTCAGTTCCGGGAGAGAGTGCTCGGGGCCGTGAACAGTGGCCCCAGAGCACTTGGTTCCCCGAGGACCCAGAGAGGGCATATCAGGGAGAGAATGCTCGAGGCCGTGAACAGTAATCCCCGAGCACTCACAGTTCCCTGAGGGCCTGAGAAGTCCTTCGCCGGTGGTCCCCACAGACGCTCAGCGGTGAGGTGTCAACCGGTGAGAGGCCTGATGCTGCATTTAAGAGGGCGCGTGGCCTGTCACTTCTAACCACTCCCCCCATGCCTGCTGTCAGTCCCTGCCACAGTCTGGTAGGGAGGCGTGGGGCCATTTAATGCACAAGTCCCATCGCGCGTCATCCGACGCACCTCGGGATAACGTCGCAAGGCTCGAGGCACACCACCTGCCGCCCTGCTGTGTCAGGCTTGCTATGACCGGGCGGGCACACGGGGCTGCTCGGAGGCTGCCTGGTGGGCCCTCCCCGCAGCACTCGCCGAAAAGCCGAATGATGACCAACAAGATCGGACGGGGGCGCGTTTTCAACCCTCCCTGTCACCTCGCGCAGCAGCCTATGATGGTTACTTTCCATTTATGATGCCTTGAAACTCGCGCCATCCTTTCTGGGCACGCTACCGCCCCGGCGGGTATATAAGCGGGGCGAGCTCCCCGGAGAAAAGGGCTCTCGAGGAAGACACGGAACACATCGACGAGTTTGAATCGGCCGAAGAACAAGGAGCACGAAGCTCTAGACTTAGACAAATATTCTTGTAACACAGCAGATCCTCAGAGAGACATTCTCAGAGCATTTATAGCATACACACAGGAGTAGGGTGTTACGCTCAGTGCGGCCTGAACTTGTCTAAAAATCCCCTGAGCATTTACTCCTTCCTGCATCCGATCATTCCACCTCCACCTGCATCTCATTTACTCCCATTTTATTTCACCTACTAAGCGGATTCAGAATCATCCCCCTGACCGAATCTCAAAGGGGGTCCCTCCGAATTCCCGCTTGAGGAGTTCATCCTCCGACATGTATATATGATAGTACATACTGTTCTAGGTCTACAACCATTTGTATAAATCACAACAAACGGCTCATGTTCCTATATCAGAGACGGCTCGAAACTAAAGCCGTCTGTATTGTACCATAGTACAGATGGCTCATTATTAGAGTCGTATGTACTGTTACAATATCACAAATGGCTCGCAACTTCGAGCCATCTATATTATACCATTGTACAGACGCTTTGTTAATGGAGTCATCTGTACTATTACTATATCACAGAAGGCTTGAAACTTTGAGCCGTCTATGATATTTCATAGTACAGACGGCTCGTGATTGGAGCTGTATGTATAAATAGTTTAAAACTCGTTTGTACAAATCTGATTTATATAGACATTTTTTCACAGATAATTCAAAAAAGAGTCTTCGAGTCATCTGTGATATTCCATATACAGACGGTTCATGAGTGGAACCATCTATATAAATATTTATACAGACGGTTCAAAATTCATATGTACAAATTTTGTATAGACTATTTTTCACATACGGTTAAAAACATATTCTGTATAAGGTTCTGAACTAGTGTATAAATGTTTTCTCTAGTAGTGAAATGAATATGATGATCAATTCCATGGTCATAATGCACTGGATGTTAGCTATGCACCCAACTATTCCGTCTCCTTGTATTCCCACTTCACGCAGCACTAGAAAGAGACAAAAGCATACCCCCTGAGAGACAAGTGGCTTGGCACATTCAGAAGAGGAGACCATGCATAATTACTAGGCAATCGTCACGAAAATAGCTTGTTACTACATTTTTAGCACTAGATATTTAGTTGCCAACAATCTTGCTTGTTCCTGGTATATATGAAATCTCAATTAGATTTACAGGGTACAGCTATGTACGTACTATGATTAAAGTTCAAAACCACATAACTAAGCCGGTAAATAAAGGGGACCGCGAAGATGGGTTGAGCTTTAGTATTTCTACAAGGTAACAGTTAAAACTTGACGACCCTCTATTGTTCTGTAGCCTTACATATATGCTCTGATGCATAATTTAACCAAACTCAAGCCTCCAATGCATCAACACAATTATACAAGTAATCATATACTCCCTCCATTTAGAAATAGTAGGCGTACTTCTTTTGGGTTCAGTTTTTGAAGTTGAATTTTGACTAAGTTTTTCTTACAAAATATATCATTTATAGCTACAAAATCTATATAGTGTGAAATTATTTTAAATTATGAACCTAGCTATATAATTTTTATACACTAGACGTTCTTATAATTTGATTCAATGTTAGTCAAAGTACACAAAGTTTGACTTTCATAAAATAAAATACGCCTACAATTTCTGAACGGGTGAAGTATATGCAAGAGATATAATTTTGCAACTCATTAACAGTCACTACGTGAAAAATAGATAAAGGAGACACGAAATAAGTGACGGGTCATAACATAAGCCATCACTGATAATAAAAGTGGCGGGTCATAGTTCTGACCTGTCACTTATAACTTATCATAAGTGACAAGACATCCTAAGTCAGTTATAGATGACGAGTCATAAGTAATGGGTTATCCCAGCTAGTCATTGGTGACGAGTCATAACTTACCTGTCACCAATGACTTGATTAATACATAAAGCTATCATTTCATGTATTGTGTCTATATATACCCCAAGGTATTCATATACTTAGGTTTCTGTAGATATATATACACAATATTTATGGTTGTTTTTATAGATATACATGACCGATATATAGAGCTATCATTTCATGTGGTGCAAAAGTGCATGTACTCCTGGTTTATGCTATGTGTGTGTATATATGTATAGTAGTATAAATATATACTCATATATATGTGTATTCTCTGTTATTTTTCTCTATTCATCAGAGGTGTGTGTATATATATAATATACAACCTCATGTATATGACGCTAAATTTTTTATTTTTCTTTTATTTTTTCTCACCTCAGCAGCACTAGAAAAAGAATTATTGTACAATTTTGCTCAAGTTTGATGTAAGAGGTGATGGCTATGGACACAAACGTACATTTTAAAAATGGTGCATAAACTTCTGGGGCTGAGAACTCAATCTTTAAAGCCATTTTTTGCCTAAAAAATTCACCAAAACCGGCATTATAGATGTTCGTAGAGTAAAAAAAATCATCGAAATCAGAGTCTGTAAGCAAAAGTTATGCCCTTTTTACTAAAAGCACTCTGGGTCAATATTTCTGAAAAAACGTCATCGGTGACGGGTCATAACTGTGATCCGTCACTTATGCAAGTGATAGCATATAACCTTCGCCCATGAATGTTAAAATGATAGCATATATAGTTTCTATCACAAGCATGTGATAGCTGAGGTGGTAAGGGAGTCGCACGCGGGTTCGAGTCCAATGAAATGCAAAGACCGAAATATGTATGAAAATGATGTGGATTGGGCATATGCGATGGGCCCTGTATTAGGGTGGCTCTCGGATGAAAAAAAATATATTTTTTTAATTTTTTTGTGTCAAAAAATAGGAAAAACATTCGTCAATCATAAGTGACGGGTCACAACTATGGTTCGTCACTTATGACTTGTAATAAGTGAGGGGTCGCAGTTATAACCCGTCACTTATAACCTTAATATCACCAATGACATCATTAGTGATGAGTCTTTACCCGTCACTTATAATTTATCATCAGTGACACGTTTGGAGTGACAGGTGTGAACCCATAATAATTGTAACTCGTCATTTTTGAGTTTTCTCACGTAGTGAGTTCAAGCTACAACCTAATCAAAGAAAAAGAGATACATATATAAAAACAACTCTGTGTAGAGATTATATGTTCGTGGATGGATATTAAGATGATGCAAGTTGTGTTATTTTCAGGTGAACGTCCTATTCCAGAAGGATACAGATATATAAAATATGCCCCAAACTACCGAATTAGAAACTCTAGCTGTTATGACCTATGTTATTCAATTATTAAGTTGTTTAGTGAATTAATAAGGCTCCATTATGCATGTGTGGAGATAGGGTTGCATGCATACACGACAAACTTATGGCGGCCTCTGTTTGTATTTGCAATAATCTAACATATGATAATGCTAACAGTCCTTTGTTTATGTGCCTGCATGCTCGAGATATGCTACTGTAGTGCTGCAATGCACAAGAGCCAAGCTACAGCTACCCAACCGGAATTAAAAGAAATTATAGATCAAATAGAACAAATGCAAGTTGCATGAACAAATTGCGCGTACATCACCTTACGTATGCATACGCATCTATAGCAACATGGGCTGCAGTGCTGGCCGATCTCTGGTGCTATTGATTGATTAGGCTGTGATTAACTGACAGGAGCAGTAGTTAATCATGGGCAGACAAAAATTAGCATGTGTACTAGATGCTCAAAATGGCCACTAGCAAGCACTGTACAGCGATGGCTGACGTAGTGACGTATGCGTTCGTCCTTGTCTCACGCTGCTTCATGCTACTGTTGCATACGCGTATTGCAGACATCACAGAAGTTTAATTATAGCATGGGTGGGGTTGTTTGATTGATTAATTAATAATAATCTCTGCTTCGTTCGTCTAATGCTGATAATTGATTATTTTCTGCTTGAATATTATCCTGCATTTGAGCAAGTAGCCAAGTACAATACAATATGTTTAATTTCGAGTCCTGCTATTGGGAACACAACTCATTGCAAATAGCGAAGTACAGTACAATATTTTTTTAAACAGATATCAACTCGGTTTTTATTGAAAACCAAATAACAGGTTCACAATAGAAAAGAAAAAGCATAAGGAGTGTTAGAGCACAAACATAGGAAGCTAGGATACCAGCGTTCTAGAGCGAACATACGCAAAAGTCTCCCCCTATTACATCAGAACGGCCAACAACCGGACCATACTGACAACAAACACTACCCTATTACATCAGATACACACAGCACCAGGTCATAAATCTGCAATGTCAGACATTGAATCAGGGCCAGGGAAGAAGTTCCGAAGCCACTCCTGGACTTGAGCCGCGGCACCATCCACTTTCATCTTATCGTCATTGTGAAGGAGGGGGTTCCATTTCTGCAGGAATGATATAGCAAGGATCAGAACTTCGACAGGCCCCTTGGGGTAGCGTTTCGCCATGATGTTTCTTGTCCGCCACATAGCCCAAGCCATACCTGCAAAAAGAAAGATCTCTAGGTTTTGAGAGATGTTAAAGGATTTCAGGACCAGCTTGCCTATAAGTCGGTAACCGAGGTAGAGAACCCATTCTAGTCAAAGGCATCTCTGAGAACACTCCACGAAAATTGTGCAATCACACACCCAAAAAAAACATGGTTGACATTCTCAGACCAGCCACACAAATAGCAATTCCTTTCCCCCTTCCAGCCCCTCTTCTTAAGTGAGACAACCACTGAGAGCTTATTGTGTAAGAGTACAATACAATATGTTTTTTGGCACTGCAAGAGATAATTAGCTGCATGGATTTAATTTCGTTGTGTCTTCATTTTTTGTTGTTGGTTGTTTGTGGGTTGTTCAGTCGTTAAGCTGATTATGTTGACTGTTTTCTCCCTTAAGCAGTGTTGTACATACAACCATTTTCTTACAACTCAAAATACTTTTATGTGACACAGCTTTTGTGATTATCACCCTGACGCCACTATTTTAAGTCCTGCTATTTAGTGTGCGTGAGTAAGCTTCCTCACATATCTCCCGACAGCCTCTACTCTTTCCTTTTTCAGAAACTTTTTCCTCCCACATTTTTTCCTTTTTGAAAAATTTTGCACGAGAAAAGTTTGGCTCAAAAAGTTTTTAAAAAACAGTTTGCATAAGAAAAATTTTGCTCAAAAGTTTTGAGAAAAAATTAACGGGAAAATTTTGAGAAAAAATCAATGAGAAAAAGTTTTACTCAAATTGAGACAAAAATTTTCTCACGCGCACGAACCGTCACAGGCGATCTGATCGTGAGCGCACGTACGTGTAAGCTTTGGCTATCGTCGCTTAGGCCGTCTCGCTCGGGCCATCACGTGCGACTTGGGCCATCCACATCATACGTGAGTTGTTATCCTAGCGTGCGCTCCAAACAGATTTTTCGCACTATTTCATCCACAATATATTTCATGACGAAAATCCTACCATTCTTGACTTTTTTTCTTGGTCACAAAATGCCAGATTTGTTGCGCCTGCGTGTTCTCGAAAAAAATCTGCGCCAATTGGCGATACTCATCCTCCATCAAATCACACTCCCTCAGGCACGTATTCGCGCTGTTTGGATGAACACTAGACTGCACTTCGAGCTATTTGGGTGTACGCACATACACATGTGAGTACCACACGAATCATCCCAAGGAAAAGCTTCAACGTCTATCAAGATGCGTCAGATTCCTTGCAATATATGATCGCAGCTTTTTCTTCCATCGATCTTGTTATTGTCTCCTCACTTTTTAGGGGGCAAATTAATTATTGGAGTACTGATTAGGGGCAAGTTGCGGTTCGGGATTATTAGGATTACTAATTGGAATCTAATGATGCTTTTGTAGTAGGTAAACGCGCGCATCAACTTGATCTCAATTGTCATTAGCTGATCCGATCAAAATCTTGCCTAGGGGAGCAATTGAGATCAGCAGTGGTGGGGTTCATTATATGGCACTGCATGCCAAGGAGAGTGTACTATGAACCACTACCAAGGAATTTTCGTCAGGCGTTACGTGCCCCTTCAGGCTCGCGTGCTCAAGGTTCCGTCGTTGTAATTTCTTGACGGTGAAGGGCTGTGTGGTCAGCGTGTTCTGCCGTGGTAATTTCCCGACAGTGTTCCGTGACAACGGAACTGGTTGATCAGGAAGTACTTGTGGCTCGTGCATGTAACTTTGAGCTCAACATAGCCATCTGAAAACGCTCACGGGACCGTGCTTGACTATCGAATAATGGACCGGAGTAGCTAAATCTCACGAAGAAAGTGACATGGACGCATACGCATGTTTCTGTGTGTCTGCGCGCGCGCCTGGGACAGCACCTTTATCTTTATTTTAGCTCCCACATGGCACATTGGCACGTGAAATTACGGTAGAGCGTACCTATCAAGGATGGCTTTCTAAATACGAGTCGATGGCCCATGCATGCATGGAAAATTTCCCGGCCGGTCGGCTTCGTCGCCATGCATGCACATGGTCACCGGGCACCGCCGCCAGCATGTTGTTGGATTCTGAGGTCTTCTTACAGCTTTGTTAGTTTGAGTCACGTCAGTCCGCAGATCGAACAACGCGCGCGCGCGCGCGCGCACACACACGCACACGACAAGTACCTTAGCCGTTGGATGTCCAACCGCCATAGATCATCACGATCCATTGGAAATTATTAATGACTGAAGTTCTCTCCGTCAACTCACGATCACAGCACACATATGCATCATGCATGGTACCTACTGTGTCTCGGTGATTACTCCTTCCGATTCAAATTGTATATATAGTATGACGTACAGTATTCGTCATCTTGTTTCAGGCTATAAGATGTACATGTAATGTTATTGATTCTCTCTCCCTCTCATCTTTCATCTCTCTTCAACACTTATGAGTAAACACTCACACACGAGCTAGCATTCGGTCTTTTATTTCCAAAAATATCATGCGTTATACCAACGCTTAATTTTCTTGTACTATTTATTCTCTTGGTTTCGTACTCCACTTAACTCCTCTGCTTAACGAAAATAGTTTTTATAAGAAATGAATGGAATGCTTTATAATCAATAGTTCATAGTTATTCCATCCGTCCCTCCAATCTGAAATAGATGTTAATTACTTTAGACTTGGGTTGTATGCATCACATGAAATTGTTTTTCCATTATCTAAAAAAATACTTTTAACTTGCTACCCATAGTCAAAGTATATGGGACCGCGTTCATGTGAACAAAACAAATCGAGAGGATCGATATTTAAGAATCCCGTAGCTTTCCCGGAATTCAAGTGGATGATAGCATCACGAGCCAAAAGTGTGTTGTGATGCTTCAAATCGATCAACATGCGTGCATGCAAAAAGTTTTCATTCCACGATGCGATGTGATGGAGAGGTTAGGTAATAACGGCCCTACACATATTACGTATTTACGACCCTACAGACATTTCCAAAGGCTTAACACGTTCTGCGCAAGAGACAAGATTTTCCAGTAATTCCTACATCAGCAATCAGCATGCATGCACAACCAACCATGCATATATATGCAGCACGTCTTAGAATATTTATCCAGCACCCCTCAAAAGAAAGTGAGCTATCGAATCCAGCAAGGAATGACACACCTAAAGCTAATGGAGATGCATGCATGCACATTCCATACTAATCATAGTCTTAATTGTTTCCTGGCCATCACACAGCAGTATCATGCTGATACTACCATGAACTATACCTGCAGTCTAAAATAGATGTCATTTTAGAGAGTCGTTTTTGTTGGTTTGCAAATAGACGTCCTTTTTGATTTTCATTTGACATTTCTCACCAGATTGCCCTATATTAAATTCTTTTATGGCAGAATCAGAATGTGACCAGCAATCAAATTTTGGTTGTGTGCATACCTTGTTGGTGCAAAGACCAGGAGCTGTTCTTCCGTTATCTAAAGAGAAGAAGAATAAGAAGAGCACACTTTATATTGCAATGCATAGTGGAACATGTCTCGTAAGCCTGATCGAGAAGCTCACCAAGCAGCATCATTAGAGGGGTGTAAGAACAAAATTGATAATTATAGGAGATGAATAGACGTCTTAACATATTTCTTGTGAAATAGATGATTTTCTCCTATTTGGACCATCCAATGCACCTCTAAACTCAAGCGAAAGTAAAAATCGAGAGAAATTTTAACAAAAGATAATCGAGACAATACGACACCATGAATGGTATATGAACCATATGTTCCATTTAAGATCAATTCATATGTCTTAGCATTCGAAAGATCACAACTGGCAAAGAAACAAGAAAAGATGAATACTGAGCAATGAAACTCTTCAAGTTGATTGTCTAGAGACAAGGGATTCAAGACCCTATCACATAAGCGTGTGTATGTGAATTTTATGCCTCTAGCAACTAGAAGAATAATCTCACAATGTGCTAAAATTTTAGCCCAAAAACAAAAATGAAAAATAAAACAAGAAAAGAAAAACTTACACACAAGCTAAGGGAACCAAGAGAGAGAAACTAGAATGAAGGGAATTCAAGTATATGAAACAAAATAAACTTCATTACTCAAAGAGTACGGTCTTATTTTAGACGGATTACAAAGATTTTCCTCTCAAAACTCTCACCTATTATATAGGCTAAGCACTCATTTTGCTCTCTACTAAAACTCTAGCACAATGCTCTTATATGGGTAGCACAAGAGGCTCAAATGGCTGATTCATCCTCTCCCATAGCCCGATTTCTCTATTTATAGGCCTAGGAAACTTGATCTTCAAATTTTCTAGCTTTTTCCCAAAATATCTCACTCTTATAGTGCATTTTTATTTACCATCGAGAGCATTTTAGTCTATTTTTTTCTTCACTCATAGGACGACCGCGGCTTTACGACATAGCTTTACCTTGATGCAAGCTTCACGATGCTTCCACGTACTCCTCTAGTCTTTTCACGGTTTTAAGGCCAAACTGTGAAACCCTAGCATGCTTCTCAAAGCTTGACTAGCCGCCACTTGCTTCCACCTAAAGCTAGTGCTCCGATGATGACGCGTATCGTCCGTCTTGCAATCTTGACTGCCGGTAAGTCTTTCTCGTTCTCGATCCCTCAGACCGCCTTATCACTTGCACCGGCATCCCCTTCGCTTGACTTTGTCAATACGCCATCTTTATTCTCTATTTCATGCTTTTTTTTGACCTTCATGTGTATAACTAGGATTACCCTTGACTCCGTCCGGGCCTCCTTGATCGTTCGGCACCAAACACTCGCTTAGCCCTAATCACCTGTCGTCGACTGTCAAGTTGCATCCGTCACCTGCACACCTTGAAACAAGCAAACACATTTCTCCAAACTTCAAAACATCTCCTGGTTAGTATTAAATCAAAATATTCAACTCAGAGAACATCCTACAGAAAAAGTGAACATCGGTTGTTTCAGTGTGTTCTGCTCCTAAATACCGGACTATCCGATGAGTGTAACACTATCTATTCTAGGAAAAAATTACTCTATGCAAGAAAAGGTCTGGTGAAAGCTTCCGATGATCTCATGTTTATCACCGGATAATCCGATGTGTGCTAATCCACCGAACTACCCTTCTGCAACCTCTCTGCAACAAAAGGTCTGGTGCATTTTCCGATGTTCACAATCTCAACACTGGACTATCCGGCATACATAATCAAACTTGCCACCAAAAATCTCTTTTCTACAGAAAATACTCTGACGCTCTCAAAGTCCATCACCGGACCATCCGGTGTTTGCTTTTATTTCTGCTTCAGCACTAAAAATGCTCCGGTGATACCCTCTAGTGTAGCCACCACACTCGCCGGACCTTCCGGTGCATTGACTTTCAATTTCGCCAAAAAAATTGCTCTTTTCAAGAAATAGTCCAACGAGTATACACTGCTCACATCGAAACTTGAACACCGGAACATCCGTTGTTTACACCGGAACTTTCGGGGTGTGTAATTTTTTCTGTGTACAGAGAAGAATTTGCCAATTCCAAACACCACCAACTCGAGTTAGACATGAAAAAGAACAAGCATCCAGAAACACATGCTAACCAAGTTCAAGACACATTGGCTGTTGTCAGTGCCTCGTCACATGCAAACCAAAGCACTTCTCCACTTGGTTTCTCAATCTCTCCCTTGATGAGTGCATTGACAACCCTCAAAGCA
Source organism: Phragmites australis (assembly GCF_958298935.1). Classification (NCBI taxonomy): domain Eukaryota; kingdom Viridiplantae; phylum Streptophyta; class Magnoliopsida; order Poales; family Poaceae; genus Phragmites; species Phragmites australis. The sequence continues at coordinate 7,300,250 of NC_084922.1, forward strand.
TAATGATTTGGGATAGAAGAAGTGAAGCACATCCAAGTGACCAAAAACTCGTGAAATAGTAAATACAAATCACTTGGTATAAGATAGATTGCAAAAGGTCAAAGGTAGGCAAAAACAAGACAAAACCTCAAAAGATCAAGAAAATCTCAAAAACATAAAAACAAATGCTCCCTCTTGATGAATGCACATTTTTCATTTTTCTTTGAGATTTGTTGCAAATTTTCTCATCTCTCCTCTTTGTAGCATATTCTCTTCTTTGTGCATATGATCTCCCCCTTTGGCAATCCAAACATCAAAAACAAAATATTATGCAATACATGAACATGCAATCCCAGTGAGCTTTCATAAGTATACCACAAAGCATTTGCAAGTGCTAAAAATGTCAAAAGGGCTCCGAAAATGAAAGGATGGAGCTCACAATTGCACAGAAGCTAAAAAGAGACCGTGACACAAGAACATAAAGCTTGACAAGCGAAACCTGAAGTGTTGATTGGCGCATTTAATTTCACATAGCCGAATCATGTGCAAGGTGACCACCACATAAGCATCCACTTGTGCCGAGTCAATACAAGCATTAAAAACTAGCCAACTTCAATCTCAAACTAGGCAAATAAGCATTCATGATAATAGGCTTTGTAAACCCTCACATATGAATCCAAGACTTAGATTGATCAAGTGATTAAAAAGAATTAAACAGTTAGGCTAATTTCTTTTAATTTCATTTTATCCTCAGGTTACCTCTTATCCAAGCAAAGTGTCGTGCGACTGGGTATGGTAAACACCTTGAGGCCTCAAAACAATCATATTGGATCATATTTTAGCACAAGAGACTCGATTTTTTTATGATTATTCGATTCGCACAAGTTATCAAGATGGTCACAAGATCAAGTTAAGTAGTGCCTTTGCGACATAAGGAACACATGTTCTCTCAAAGTTTTATCATGAGCTAAATATTTAACAAAGACAAAAAATATAGTACAATGTTTCATAATCCACTATCGTGAACCAAGAAGACCTAGAGCAAGATATTAAGTAGACTAGCCTTAACACAAGCATTGACTAAGCCTAAGTAATTACGAATATGGTGATCAAGAATGTAACATTTCATAGCCTACATGATTCGTAAAATTATCAAATTTTATCTTAAGGAAAGCAATATTGCTTGAAATGTATCATGTTAAAGCATCAAGAAGAGCCTAAGATTAAGAGCTTGCTCCACACAACTACTCAACTTAGTCCAAATTCAAGTCTAGCAACCGAAAATACTAAAGATATACAAGCCAAAACTCAACTACTATGATTATCTTACATAATAAAATGTAATACAAATGCAATAAAAGTAAGATAGAGTATATACAAATGACAACTCTCCCTCACACAATGCCATAGGGATGGCACACATCAAGCTCTCCTATCAAAAAGGCAAATCTTGTAGGTGAATATATCGGCTAGCTGGTGTTTATATCTATGTAGCTCAACACAATATCTCCCTTCTTATTATGGTCTTTTAGAAAGTAGAATATCACATCTATGTGTTTGGTTCTAGAGTATTGAACTGGGTTGTTAGCTAAGCTTATGGCACTGGTGTTGTCACACAAGAGTGGCACACTCCTGAAATTCAACCCAAAATCCCTCAAGGTAGCGACCAATCAGAAAATTTGTGAACAACAGCTAGCAACAGCTATATATTCAGCTTCGGCAGTAGACTGCGCAATGCTAGACTGTTTGTGAGAAGACATACACATAAGAGAAGTACCCAAGAAGTGATAAGTACCAAATGTACTTTTCCTGTTAATTCTACAACCAGCAAAATCCGCATCGAAAAAACCTCTAAGAGAGAGCAAAGAGAAAGTAGAAAACCAAAGCCCATACTCGAGAGTGTACTTAAGGTACCTTAGAATTCGTTTCACCCCTTGGCGGTGAGATGTCCTCTGTGAAGCCTAGAAGCAAGTACACAAGCAAATGGCGAAGTGGATATCGGGTCTTATCGCCGTCAAGTACAGGAGAGAGCCGATCATGCTCCTGTACTCCCATTGGTCCACCTCCTAGCCATCTTCATCTGGATCAAGCACAGTCAAGGTAGCCATTAGTATTGCTAAGGACTTCGCATCACTTATGTCAAACTTCTTTAGCAAATCCTTAGTGTCCTTCGTCTGGTGGATGATTGTACCTTGCTTGCATTGCTTCATTTGCAGCCAAAGGAAGAAGTTGAGCTCTCCCATCATCGACATCTTGAACTCCTTACTCATAGTTTCTGCAAACTTGGCCACAAGTGCATAAGAAGAGCCATCAAAATAATATCATCCACATATATCTGAACAAGTAAGAAATCATTGTCATGTCTGAGAGTGAACAAAGTTTTATCAACTTACCCCATCACATACCCATGCTCTATCAAAAAACATCTAAGTCTATCATACTAAGCTCTAGGTGCCTGCTTAAACCCATACAAAGCCTTTCTAAGATTATAAACTCTGGGTGGGTATTTGGAGTGCTCAAAGTCTGAGGGTTGCCTAACATAGACCTCTTCTTGAATGAAATGATTTAGAAAAACACTCTTGACATCTATTTGAAAGAACTTGAAACCCATGGATGTTGTGAATGCAAGAAGGATCATAATGGCTTTTAGCCTAGATACGAGTGCAAATGTCTCTTCAAAGTCTATCCCCTCAACCTGAGTGAAACCTTGAGCCACAAGTCTAGCCTTGTTTCTCACTACAGACCCATCCTCCCCCTGTTTGTTTTTGAAAACCCATTTTGCGCCTATGGTGTGAAGATTAGGGGTGGCTCTACAAGAACTCAAACTTGATTTATCTTAAAATTTTCAAGCTCTTCATGCATGGCATTGACCGAACTCGAATCAGATAAAGCATGTCCAACATCATGGGGCTCAAAAAATATTCTTCATACATGGCATTGACTGGTGGGTGAGAGAGACGGCAACCATCTTGCCATGCAACGAAATTGGCGACTAGAAGGGGTGAATAGACCCCTCAACAAATTTCTTGCAAAATCGATGGCCTTCTCATATTTTGATCAACCAACGCACCTCAAAACTAAAGCGAAAGAAAAAATCGAGAGAAGTTTTAACAAGAGAAAATTGAGGGAACACGACACAACGGATGGTATATGAACCATAGGTTTCATTTAAGATCAATTCATGTGTCTTAGCACTCAAAAGATCACAACTAGCAAAGAAACAAGAAATGATGAGCATCGAGTAACGAAACTCTCTAAGTTAATTATTTAGAGGCAAGGTAATTCAAGGCCCTATCACATAAACGTGTGTATGCGAATTTTATGCCTCTAGCAACTAGAAGAATGACCTCGCAATGTGCTAAAATTTCAGCCAAAAACAAAAATGAAAAACAAAAGTGGAAAGAAAAAACTTGCACATAAGCCAAGGGAACCAACAGAGGAAAAGTAAAAGCAGGGGAATTTAGGCATTTGAAACAAAATAAACTTCATTAGTAAAAAAGGTCAGTCCTATTTTAAGCGAATTACAAAGATTTTTCTCTCAAAACTCTCACCTATTACATAGGCTAAGCACCCATCCTCCTCTCGACTAAAAGTCTAGCATAATACTCTCATATGAGTGGCACAAGGGGCTCAAATGGTTGGTTTATCCTCTCCCATAGGCCTACCTCTCTATTTATAGGTCTACAAAATTTGACCCCCAAGTTTTCTAGCTTTTTCGTAAAATATCCCTCTCTTGTAGTACACTTCTACCTTCTACCGAGGGTATTTTAGTTTATTTTTTCTCCATTCATCGGACGACTATGGTGCCTTTATGACTTAGCTTCACATCGACGTAAGTTTCGTGATGGTGCCACGTACTCCTCTAGTCTTCTCATAGTTTTGAGGTCAAACCGTAAAACCCTAGTATGCTTCTCAAAGCGTGACTAGCCGCCACTTGCTTCCACCTGAAGCTAGCGCTTCGATGATGACACATGTTCTCCGTCTTGCGATCTTGACCGTTGGCAAGTCTCTCCCGCTCCGGCTCTCTCGGGCTACCTTATCACTTACACCAGCATCCTCTTCGCTTGACTTTGTCAACACGCCATCTTCATCCTCCAATTCATATTTTTCTTGATCTTCATGTGTACAGCTAGGATCACCTTTGATTTCATCCGACCCTCCTTGATCATCGGCACTAAGCACCCGCTTAGTCCCTATCACCCGCCGTCGACCGCCAAGTTGCATCCGTCACCTGTACACCTTGAAACAAGGAAACACATTTCTCCACACTTCAAAATATCTCTCGGTTTGCATTAAATCAAAATATTCAACTCAGAGAACTTCCTGCAGAAAAAGTGAACACCGGATGTTCCGGTATGTTCTGCTCCTAAACACCAGACCATCCGGTGAGTGTAACACTATCTTTTCCAGGAAAAATTTACTCTCTGCAAGAAAAGGTCTGGTGAAAGCTTCCGGTGATCTCATGTTCATCACCGGATAATCCGGTGTATGCTAATCCACCGAACTACTCTTTTGCAACCTCTTTGCAATAAAAAGGTCCGGTGCATTTTCCGGTGTTCACAATTTCGGTACTGGACTATCCGACGTACATAATCAAACTTGGCGTCAAAAATCTCTTTTCTGCAGAAAATACTTTGACGCTCTCAAAGTCCATCACCGAACCATCCAGTATTTACTTTTATTTCTGCTTCAGCGCTGAAAATGCTGTGGTGATACCCTTCGATGTAGCTACCACACTGTCGGTGTATCCGGAACCAGGGGTCCTTGAGTCCCGAGGCCAGGCCAGCTATCCGCCACGTGGCACCATCCCGCGAGGTTCCCCCCGCGAGGTGAGGAAAGTCTAAGTTCCGGGAGACGGTGCCCGGGGCCACAGTCCTTGGCCCCCGAGCACCCCAGTCCCCTGACGACCCGCAAAGTCTAAGTACTGGGAAGAAGGTGCTCGGGGAAGCGCCCGGTTGCCCCCGAGCACCCTGGTCCCTTGACGATCAGAAGAGCTAAGTCCCGGGAGAGAGTGCTTGGGGGCTGCGCGCAGCGGTCCCCGGGCGCACGGTTCCCCGAAGGTCAGTACAAGAGTGCTCGGGAGAAAAGCGCTCGGGGAGGTAAATGGTACCCCCCGAGTACCCGGTGCCCCGAGGACGAGGATAAGCATTCTCGGGAGAGAGTGCTCGGGGAGGTCAACGGTACCCCCGAGCACTCGGTTCCCCGACGACCCAGAGAGGCCCCCAAGGGGCCCACCGATGAGGTGTCTGCCCGTCAGAGGTCCAAGGCCGCATTAAATAAGCACGCGTGGCCTGACATATCCAACTGCTCCCGCCGCAGCGTCAGTTCCTGCCATGCTTTGGCAGAGGGGCGTAGGGCTATTAATTGCACGGGTCCCGTCCCGTATCACCCAGTGTGTCTCGGGATGACATTGCCAGGATCAAGGCGTTCCGCCTGCCACCCTGCCGTGGCAGAGGAACAAGACAGGGCGGGCACGCCGGGTGCCTCTGTGGCTGCCCGGTGGGCCCTCTCAACGGCGCCCGTCGCCAGGGCGTCCACAGTGATGAGTGACCGAACGCGCGTCGCGTTTTTCCACCGCCCCAGTCATTTCACCCAGAGGAAATGATGACGCCTTTTTCAGTCATGGCGTCTTGGAACTTGTACCCCTTCCTTCCCGTTCAGGGTATGTCGTGGCCGGCGAGTGCATAAAAGAGTTGGCACACCGGAAGAACAAAAAGAAAAAAAGACCCAGACGAAGAAGACGAACCCCACAATGAACTAAGCCAACAGACGAAGACATTGCAAGCAAAGCCTGAGCAGAGCTCCTGCCGAAGAACAAGGAGCCTCAAGCTCTTAGTTAGACACTATATTCTTGTAACCAGATACATCCTCAGGGGACATCCCTCAGGACAGTTATTGCATCCATACAGGAGTAGGGTATTACGCCCCCGTGCGGCCCGAACCTGTCTAAACTTCGGTGCATTTATTTCTCTTTGCACTAGGTCAATCATCCCCCACCACCGGCCGTCGCGTTTACGTTCACTTTCATTTATTTCTCCGATGAACTTATTCAGGATCATCCCCCCGATCGAATATCTAAAAAGGGGTCTCTCGGGATCCCTGCGATAGGAGTTAATCCTCCGACAGCTAATCCATCGGATCTTCAAGTGCATGGATCTCTAATTTTGCTCGAAAAATCAGTCTTTTAAAAAAATAGTCCGACGAGTATACACTGGTTACACCAGAACTTCTGATGTGTGTATCCGACGAGTATACACTGGTTACACCAGAACTTCTGATGTGTGTAATTTTTCTACGTAAAAAACAAACATTCATAAACATATGCTAAATAAATTCAAAACATATTAGATATTATCAATACTTATCATATATAAACCAAAACACTTCACCACTTGCTTTCTTAAAGGACACAGCTAGAGACATGAGCGTGGCTGCTTTTGCTATGGCAGCAAGTGCAGCTGCACGTTAAATTATCTACCCGGCTGCATTCTGCCCTCCTGATTGAACATGATGCTTTACAGCCATTTCCTCTCGATCTATATAAGACCCTTGCATATAGTACTATACATCGGGTATAAAAAATTGATGCAAGATGCAGCAGCTGCCCCAATTTCCTATGCACGTCTCTTGCAATAGACAGGTGTCACCAGCCATCGATTTAAGTACGTAGTTGGTTCATTGAGTGAGACTCTTGTGTGTGTATGCCATCGTGAGAGCCAGTTCGATCGGAATCAAAGACACGCTTAATCCCTGGCCGGGTAGCAGATGGGGAGAGCGCACCCTTGCTGTTCGGAGGAGAAGAAGCTGAGGAAAGGGCTGTGGTCGCCGGTGGAGGACGAGAGGCTCACCTCCCACATCGCCCGCTTCGGCGTCAGCTGCTGGAGCTCCATCCCCGAACTTGCAGGTGACGCATTGCTGTTGCTTCCTTAATTTCCTCATCAGCTTAAGCTTTTAGATGAAGTAGCAGCTGAGTTACAACAGTGTATCCATGCGGCGCAATCGATCTCTGTTCTTATTACTGATACGGAGTATGTCGTTGTTTGCAGGCTTGCAGAGGTGCGGCAAGAGCTGCCGGCTGCGGTGGATGAACTACCTGCGGCCGGACCTCAAGCGGGGCCGCTTCTCCCAGCAGGAAGAGGAACTCATCATGGCGCTCCACAAAGCCCTTGGCAATAGGTGATTATATTGAGATCAACAACCCATTCAACTTGATTTACAGATTAAGTCCCTGTTTTGATTGAATCAGTCGATTGCTTTATTTTAGCTGGTCCCAGATCGCGGCGAGGCTGCCCGGGAGATCGGACAATGAGATCAAGAATTTCTGGAACGCGCGGCTGCGAAAGAAGCTCCGGCAGAAGGAGGCGTCCACGGCCGGGAACAAAGACCCCGCCGCGGGCAGCAACCGCCGCCGTGGCGAGGATGACCAGACAAAGCCGGCGCCGACGGTGTTCAACCCGTTCCCGGCTCTTGACGACCAGTCGCGTCCTGCCGGCCACGTCGCCGGCGCTGATGCTGGAAGCAGCTGCGACGAATCCTCCGCTGCCGGCAGCGCGGCCGTCAATGCAACCGCAGCGACAGGTGGTGGCGCGGACGCTAACCGGAACGCGGCTGCAGCCGAGTCGGTGACGCCGTTGCCGTCCAGCACGAGCGCGTGCAAGGAGACGCGGGGCTACGACGACGGCTTCTTAAGGGCGATGGTCGACGACGCCAGCTGCTTCCTGCTCGGAGACTTGTACGACCTCGATGGCAACCATGATGGACTGATCAGCTTATGGGAAGGCCATGCGTTCAGTTGATGATTCCTTAGTCCGTTTCTTGTTTCTGCAACGATCGATTCCATTTGTTCGGGGCAATACAATTTACAAGTCGGCTTCTGTGCCGTTTGTGTCAAACCAAATGTGCAAATTCAAATGGAATAAAAAGATGAATTTGTACTTGATTCTGTTTCCATGTAGAAGAAAAGTGTCAATTGTTTCTGGATCAGTCTGAGTCAGAAGAACAAGACAATGTGAATGAACCAACCAATATTTCAGAGTTGCAAGGAAAATACCTTCAGTCGGTCATTGTGGCTAATGTGAAATATAAACAGGGGAATTCCCTTGCTGTCATGTTCTTTTTAAGATTAGACATTTATACTTACAAGAAAGAAGAATGATAGTCAGAAATGGGAGGAATATTAGATTTTGGGTTGATGCTTGGGTGACCCTTAAACTTTTATGTGACATTTTCCTGTCCAGTATGGAATTTGTGTTGATAGTAATATTTTGGTTAGAAATTCTTATGATAAAGGGTGGGACCTTTCTTTTAAAAGGTGGCTTAACAATGAGTAACATTCTCAATGGATGTTTGTCAAAAATTTAGTTGTTTATATAACTTCGGATGAATCTGAGGATTCAGTTATCTGGGCTCAGGAGAAAAGTGGAAAATTCACTGTTAAGTCTATGTATAAATGGTTAGTGAGAGAGTCTCCTACCATTTCATTTGATCATATTTGGAAAGCAAAGATCCCTCTTAAGATAAAGATATTTCTTTGGCTTCTAGAACAACAAGCTTTGCTTACTAAAGATAATATGATTAAGCGAAACTAGTCTGGTGATGGAACCTGTTATTTTTGTACACAGGCAGAACCATGCATCATCTTTCCCTTTGTCCAGTGGCTAAAGCTGTGTGGGGTTTTATTGTTCTTTTCCTGAGGGCTGATACCACTCCCAACAATGTACGACAATATTACATCTGGATAAAGTCTTATCTGCCTCATGGAAAAGTTTCTATGTGATTGGTATAGCTACAGTTGTTGGGCTATTTGGAAAGCACGTAATAAAGCTTGCTTTGAGAAAAAACTGATTCGTGAGCCTAGTGATATAATATTTCATGCCTGTTCTTTTCTGAAAATTCGGATAGATTTACTGAAGGGCATGAGCAAGAAGGAGCTGAAGCAAGTGCTTAAGGATTATTGACGACTGTAATGAACATTCTCACTACTCAACAACATCAATCTTCTTGTTCAAAGTCTCTTCCTATTACTGGTGTGACGATCTCTAAAAACCTGCAGGATGAGGATATTCAGAACCTTTCTGATGGCGATGATATGAACCTCTGAAGTTTAGTTCTTTTCTGTGCTCTGTATTTTGTGCTGTCTTGTGGTTAAAGTTGCTCTATTTGAACTTAGGTCTTGGAGGTTTATCCTGGTAGCCGTTGTTCGTTTTTATTGGTTCTGTCAAATTCTAGTTCTACTAGTTCTCTAAACTTTTGAAGCTTCTCGTTCTGTCTCGTCAATGATGGATGTAAGACAAAACAATGATGTTAAGTCCATTACATAGTAATGGAAATAGATTCCTCCGTCTTCGAAAAATATTTCAGAGTTAAATAAATGCCAGTCGATGACATGCTAATGAACTGGCATCGACATCCTTGGTAGTTGGCGCCTAAATTTCAAATTACAATTTGGCGATCACTCATCTCTTTGTTCCTTTCTCTTTCATGAAACCAGAGGACCAAGTTCTTGCATTGTTTTACCTTGTTGGAAATTAATCTTATTTTGGTATGTCTAGGTAAGTTAAGATGGATAATATAGATAAGTCGATGCATACACGTAAGTAGCTAGGAAAGTTTTGGTTGATCAATTGCTATATACGTACATGTATAGAAGGTCTATGAGTTCGCAGAATACACGGCAGCCAATTAAGTTCGAGTAGTTTTATGCACGTGCATGTGTCCAAGTCGCGTACGATAAGGGTCTGTAGAGTTCAAATCAGAGTATGTATACTTTTTTTGGCAAAGTACGCATGCAGGTGCACGAAGTCCAGGTACAACTCGGAGATACTTGTCTGGTCGATTAGGTACTCGGGCATATATAAGTAAGGGAATATAATAGGGGTTGATATATCGAGTCGAGAAGCTTGGAAGTACTCAGTTAAGTACTCAGCGAGCTCGGATCTACTCGACGGAAGTTAGAGAGGAGAGAAATAGAAAAGGCAAAGGCTAAGCTGTCGCGGCCTCGGAAAGCTTCTGTTCTTTGCTCTCGTCTAGTTTCTTTGCTCTTGTTTGACGTATTGTCCGCTTGCTTTCTCGCCGGGTGACTCACGTGGTCGCAGCGTTCGTGTCGTCAGACGTTCACGTGGTCGGACTTGTTGCTCGCTCGGACTGGTCGAGCAGGGTGGTCGAGCACATACTGCTCGCTCGCCTAGTCGAGGATGAGCTGGTCGCTTGCGTGGTCGAGCGTGTACTGGTTGCATACATTATCCTGAGAGTCGCCAAATCAATCAATTGATATCAGAGCCTAGGTGAAGATTAGAGCCGGAATTTGTCAATAAGCTCGGAAGTACTCAATTAAGTACTTAGCGAGCTCGAATCTTCTCGTCAAACTACTCGGTAAGTTTGCATGTACTCGGAAGATACTTACTCAAAGAAGCTAGAAAATCTGTTATTGGCGGTCGAAGGATAGCAGAGGTGGCAAATCAACATTGGTGATGATGTCTGAATCAGGAGCACCGGCGAAAGAGAATTCACTGGTGTCGCTACACTATCCAATGCTCACGAGGAGCAACTACACAACCTGGATGACTAAAATGAAGGTGTTCATACGTGCACAAGGCGGTTGGGACGCTGTCGAGCACAATGATCTGAAGGAAAATGTGGCTTGAAGAAGGATCAGATAGCGCTCGCCGCCATCTATCAAGGCATCCCGGAGGAGACGCTGCAGGAAGTATCTAAGAAGGAAACTTCCAAGGAGGCATGGGAGTGCATCAAGATGATGTACCAAGGTGCCAAACGCGTCAAGGATGCTTGTGCTCAAACCCTCATAGAAGAGCTGGATGGCTTGCAGATGAAGAGCATGGAGTCGGTCGACGACTTCGCAATGAAGGTGAATTCCATCGCCATCATGATTCATGGGCTCAGCGACAAGATGGAGGACTTGTATGTGGTAAGGAAGATCCTCATAGTCACACCAAACAAGTTCTTGCAGATCGTCGCTTCAATCGAGCAATTCGGTGTCCTCGAGAGCATGATAATCAAGGAGGTCTTCTATAGGCTCCGGTCGTATGAAGAAAGGTTGCGTAGCGACAACGATGATGACAAGGGCAATGCTGAACATGTGTTGCTCACCAAAGTCCACTGGAGAGCTAAGGAGAAGGATGAAGATAAGCATTTGTTGCTCACCCGAGAACAATAGAGGGTTAAGGAGTAGAAGGATGGTGGTGACGACTCCTCCAACAACGGTGGATGAGGTAGCAAAAATAAAAAATTCAACAAGGCTAAAGTGAGGTGCTACAAGTGCAATGATTATGGGCACTTCCAGTGGGAATGTGAGAAGTTGAAGAAATAGGAGAAGACGTTGTTTCATGGCTGCAGAAAAGGATAACCACCCGGTGCTACTCTAACATGAAGAAAACAAGATTAAGGGGGAGTATTGGAAATTAATCTTGTTTTGCTATGTCTATGTAAGTTAAGATCAATAGTATAGGCAAGTCGATGCATGTATGTAAGTAGCTAGGAAAGTTTTGGTTAGCCAGTTGCCGTATACGTACTTGTATAGAAGGTCTATAAGTTTGCAGAATACATGACAGTTGATCAAGTTCGAGTAGTTTTATGCACGTGTATGTGTCCAAGTATGATAAGGGTCTGTAGAGTTTGAGTCAGAGTCTGTATGCTTGTTTGACAAAGTACATGTGTAGGTGCACGAAGTCTAGATACAAATCGGAGATAACTTGTCTGACCGGCTAGGTACTTGGGCCTTTATAGAGTTGATATATCAAGTCTGAGAAACTCGGAAGTACTCGTTAAGTATTCAGCGAGTTTGGATCTACTCGATGGAAGTTAGAGAGAAGAAAAATATATTAAAAAAAAAGCAAGGCTAAGCTATTGCAGCCTCAGAAAGCTTCTGTTCTTTGTTCTCGTTGAGTTTTTTTCTCTTGTTTGACGTATTGTTCGCTTGCTTTCTCGACGGGTGACTCATGTGGTTGGACTTGCTGCTCGCTCGGACTGGTTGGGCAGGGTGGTCGAACACGTACTGCTCGCTCGCCTAATCGAGGACGAGCTGGTCGCTTGCGTGGTCAGGCGTGAACTGATCGCGTAGATTATCCTGGGAGTCGCCAAAGCCATCACACCTGCGGTCTGCATAATCAAGCGTGTCTTCTCTATTCTTTTCTCTTGAGAGGAATTTTTTTTAAGGATTGAGAGGAAATAATTAAGCAGGCCGTAGCAAGAGTTAGAATTAGGATTATGTTTGGTAGATCTGTAACTCCCAACTCCATTGAAAACTGAAGCTTGTAGACTAATATAAAGTAATTTAATAATCGATTTTTGATATAAAGGTAATAAATATCTCACTCAAACATCTTGGAGGAGGTGGTGGGGTGTCGATCTAAGTAGCCCCCAGACCCGTCAGGAGCTGGTGGTTCCTGGAGCGAGGGGTGGTGGCATGGTGCAGCGTAGGAGCTTGGGCGGCGCCGCTAGGGGTGACGGCAGCAGCGGCATGACTTACCTCGACAAAATTAACCTCGGCCAGAACAACGCTGCAAAAGGTTCAGATTAATTGACATCATTAGTTAAGTCCTGACTTTCCTTAGTAGGGCATTGTAGCTTCCAACCATTGTTGATGGAGATGTTTGCTCTTAGATCATCGCCATCTCTGCAGCTCGAGCTCGTCCTACTCCTATTTCTCCTCGTCTCGTCCCCGTATTCTCCGGAAGCTTATATGCGTCCCGCAAGGTACGTGCGTGTGCCTGACATATGGTTCCTGCATCTGAATCAGGCAGAATATATATAGTAAGTGATCTAAACTGGGATCGATCGATACGGATAATGCTTAGTTCTAATAACTTACCATAAGTGTACTTCTCGCCTACAAAAGAGGGAGCAGCAGAAAAGTCTGACTCGCAAGGGCGTGTGCGCCGCGCTGCACGCGTCCCTGACAGGCCACCAACTTTCTATTTTTGGAATTTATTTTTTCCAAAAACTTTGTTGAATAAGTTTTTAGTAAATTTTTCTCCTTAATTTTTTTTAAAAATTAAAACTTTTCTGGTTAACTTTTTAAAAAACTTATTTGCAAAAGTTATTCACAAAACTTGTCTTATAACTTTTTTAGAAAACTTTCCAAACAAAAGAAAGTTACAGAGTAAAAATTTTCAAAAAAAATAAAGTTGCGAGTTACTATACTAGCATGTGCCCATAAAATAGCACAGTCCGAAAGCAGCAGCAACGTGCGCCACAATCAGCTGCAGTAATATGGTAGCCAGAGATTACTGGCCGGCATGCGGGATACACCGGCACCTCCGGCTCCAATGGGCAGACCTCCAATTGGTACTATCCCAACCGTCATGCTCACGCCGCCAGGCATCTGACGACGGACCTAGAGCCAGCAGGTGGCCATAATAAGTTTATTTTTTTATTTTTTAAGTAAACAGGACGTATACTATCTATACATATCACACTTACATCATACATACGTTAGAATGAGATTGAAAGGCTCGAGGTCTTCAGTGTGCGAGAATACACAGCACCATTGAACATGCACGCATATATACCATATGCCTAGGCCAGGACTCATCCCAGGAGCAAATAAAGAATAAATTCCGATGAGCACCCAAGCCGGCCTTGAGGCTTGAACGCGGGCGGGATCGGTCGCACACTAGTGGCTTTGCCACCCGGGTATCTCATCTTATTTTTTGATGGATCGGGGAGTCCTGCTATTTAGCGCGCGCAAGGAAGTGGACGTGTGTACCACCCGACAGCCTCCGTTCTTTCCGTTTTTTCAAAAAAAAAAAAACCTATATATTTTTTTGTTTGTGGAAAAGTTTGCAAAAATATTTTGACTAAAAAAGGTTTTGAAAAAAAATTGCACGAGAAAAGTTATAAGAAAAAAATTTAGAAAAAATTTACGTAGACCCATGCTACAACTGCCCGCAACTTAGACAGCAGTAGCAACACGCGGAACAGAATTTTCGTGGATTGGGTCAGACGTGCGTGCATGCGTTCGCGTTTATCCTTTTTTTCAACTCAACTGGGCTGGCCCGGGTATGTTGGGTTGGCTAAGTGCAAGGTTTACAAATTTGTTTGGCAAACAAAAACCGAGACCTCACGGTTTCCGAAAAACCATGATTATTGCGATAACCGCTCGAAATTTGGCGAAAATTCGTACAAATTTAATTGGAGAAATTTACAAATCGGTGCCAAAACCCGGCCAAATTGCACCGTCGATTACCGAGCGAATTGGATGTAACACCCTAAACTCTCAATTTTCGCAATAGTTTAAATTTTTTTCTAGAATTAAATAGGAGTGGTAGGTTTTATTCAATTTAAAAGGAGATTAATTTCTAAATTTAAATTGACATAGATTATATTTATGTTTGATGTATTCATGCTGTCGTAGATGGATCAGATTTTTGTGTGTGTAAAATATTTGCAAAATTTGCTAGAAGGTGCTCGTTTAAAAGTGTTTTTACAAAAATGGTTCAAAACTAAAAAAAGAAAACTCTTTCTCTAAATCCTAATCTTTCCTGGGTCCAATCCTAGCCGAAGCCTAGCCCAATTTTTCCCTCTGTCCCTCTCCTTCTCTCCCTCGGGCTGTTTTTTCCCCCGCTTGGGCTAGAGCCCTGTTGTGTCAGCCCTCTTCTCCTCTCTCCCGAGTGAGCCGAGCTGGCCATCCCGCACCGAGCCACTCCCCTCTCCCACCCCGTCTCTCTGTCGTGTGGGGTCAAGCCGAGCCGCGTCGCAGCCTAACCGCTCTGCTTGGCTCCCCTTCTTCCTCCTCTCTCAGCCGTTTTTGCCCCCAATTTCCACCGGTGTTTCAAAATCCGAACACTTCCCCGAGCCGTTTTCCACCGATTTAAGCACGCGCCCACGATCCTCGCCTCTCCTTTAAGCACCGCATGAAAATGCCCGAGTCCCCCTCCCCTCTTTCCTTCCCTCTTCACTCCGATTTATGGCATGCGGTCACTGGTTTGGAAACTGCCCCGAACGAACCACGCTCCCTTCCCGAGTCCCCTTCTCCCCTTTATAAGCCACCCCAAGCACATTGCGATCGTTCCTTGCTTCGTTCGGTTGTTTTGCTCTCTCCCGTGCGCTGTTGTCGCTTTCTTCGTTCCCGCCTCCTGTAAGAGCTCCGCCACCGCATTCTTCTCTGCAGCTGAGCCCCCTCTAACCCCAGTTCTCCCCTCTCTGGCGTCACAGGGCCACCGGAGGGACTCCCAGCCGCTCCTCCGTGTCGCGCGACCCCTAGAGCACCTTCTTCGCCGAGCTCTGTCGATCTTCGCCACTGTTCTCCATTACCCGCCATCGTGAACCCCTCAGTAAAGACTCCCATGCGCTCCTCTTTCTTTTGCAGCATTTCCCGTCGAGTTCCGTGGCCGGATGTGCTAGTTCGAGCGTCTCCAGCAAGGTTCCGGCGATGTCCGCGGCAACACTGCCATCGCAAGCCATCGGTGGTAGCTAGAGACCAGTGGGGCACTGAGAGCCGCCCATTTTGTGATGTGCGGTTAGGATTAAAATGTTGCTTACCCTTTTGATTTGCTGAGTCAGCGCTTCATAATCTGGCTCAGCAATCTAGGTGGCACCACATGGCCCCAAATCACCCGCCACCTAAACCATCCGAGCCCAGTCAACCTTGGTTTTGTGCTTAAACCCCTAAATATCCTTTTCTTTATTTTTACACCCTCTATTTTTGTATCTAAGCCCCTAGATTTTTTGGATATTAGGTTTAGGTCCTGTCTGTTTATAGAAAACCCCCTGGACCTTTTATAAATAAAATTTACCCCTGTGTCTTTAGTTTAGCCCCTGTAGTTTTTTTGTTATTTTCAAATAAGCTCTTTGTACCTTCAAAACCTTATATATTTTTGCTCGTAGCTTTGATTTGGGTGATTTTTGTGCTTAAATTCTTATAGCGATGTGTAAAAATTTTTATAGGGTTTTTACCTAGTTCTAGTACTGTTTGGTGTACTGCTGTTCTTAGTAGTTTCTTTTGTGTGCTTTTCCGGTATGTTGATTAGGAGGCGAGCAGTTCGTGAGCCTGCAAGATCAAGCTTTTAAAGACTTCGAGTAACCCTCAGCTGAAGGTAAGTGTCCTTAAATATCTTGCTCCTATTTTGGGGTTTATATGTAGTTGTTTATCCTTCGTTGCATACTTATCTAAAATGAAAGCCTATGATTAGGGTTTACTAGATTTTGTATGATTATCCTTGTCGCTATAGATGAGTCATTAGAATTGAAGGGTAGATATGTTAGTCGCTATCATGGTTGGGGTGAATGTTAAACTTGACTAATGATTATGTAACAAGAACTGGGTATGGTAATTTTGTAGTAACATGGTATAGGGATCCTGGTAGGATCGATGTGTGATGATGGTGCAGGAATGCACGTGTGCGGAAAATGCATAGCTGGTTTGTGGTTGCTCTTGTGTGGGATCATAAGGACCAGGTTTTGAACATGTAACCAAGTTAAACCATACAACTACGAGGCTTATATGGGTACAGCCTGGTCAATTAATTAGCCACCTTCCGGTTTTGTGGGCACCAATGGTAGGTTGGGTGGCACAATAGGGGGCTTCTACGGCGATGGAATCGTCTGTTAGCCGTGAAAGGAGTGGGTGCTTACGGATTATCGAGAGCTTTGTAACGGCCTTGTAGTGATCTCTCGGTGCACACCTCGGATGTGTGTAAGGTACCGATGTGTACCGGCAAAAGAGTTGATCACGACTCGTGGGGAAAGCTGTGCAAACTCTGTAGAGTATCAATCTGATCGATCAGTCATCCTCACGGTCAAGAGCGAACTTGGACATCTTCTTGATTAGTTGGGATCAGGATTTTGGTATGGTTGGTTGGGTAGCTGGGTAATGGAATTACCTGGTGAATCTTGGTAGTCGAATGAAATTCGATGAGCTGTTCTTCTTGTTATAGTTGCGTCCTCACACTTAGGAATTAGGACACCTGTTGTTGGAGTCATAGGTTAAGGATGCGTAGTGCAGTAAACCAGTGTCTAGCCTTTTTTTTTACTAGAGCCCCATATCATGCTTTCCTACACTTACGGAGTACATAATGTACTCACACTTGTTGCTCCCTCTCTTACATTCTACGTTGTTTAGAAGCTGTCAATGAAGTTGCACCCTTCGATGGAGAAGACTTTGACCTAGAGCTCCTTTTCTAGGCTGGTGTGCCCCCAGTTGACACCTATGGAAGATGAAAGATCCTATGGCACTGGAGTTTATCTTTTCCGTTGTGTTTTTCTTCTTGACCCTTGGGTCCTTTTGTAATAAGTTATGTCATTATTGTAATAATGGCACTGTGATGATATATTGATGATGTAACGCATGTATAAAACTTGATCCTAGCATACATGTGTTGTATCTGGTTTTGTTTCTTTAAAACTGGGTGTTACATTGGAGCGGTAACCGGGCAGTTTCTGCGATTTATTGACCGATTTTGATGATAACCAAACTAGTCAAAATTCGAGCATTTTTTGACAATAACCGATCGAATTTTGGCGGTTACCAAACACATATTTGAATTTCCATAAAGTTCAAGGAAAATCACAAAAAATCATTAAAAATAAAAAAGTCAGGAACAATAGAAATAAATATGGCACGAGATTTGCTACATTTTGTTTAATTATACTATCTACTCCTTGCATATATCATACATAGGGGAAAAATTGTAAAAAATAAGGGAAAATTTTGGCATGACCTTTGCTATATTTTGGATATTTCCAAGGAAACAAATAGATACTAATAGCAATACGAGCATGACCATATAATTGTTTCATCAAATATACGCAGACATTACATAAGTAGCACCTCAAATGATTAATTTTGTCGAATTGTCTATACAAAAGCTAGAAACACAATCACATGCCATCCATAAATACTTACCAAAGTGATGGTCGATGCTTAAAATGTAGTTTGCATAATATCCACACCACATGCAACGTACGAATTGGAAAAAAAATTAGCACAATACCATGGTATATAGATAAAGTAGTTGCAGAAAGTAAATTATCATCACCTTCAGTTTCACCACCTTCTAACGGGGGGTGATTAAATTCGGTTGTATTGTACTCCTTGGTGGACATGAGCATTATCTGTTGTGTAGATAGCAACTCTGCCTTAAACTGCCCAACTTTACTCCGTCCATACAAAAGTGGTTGACCATTGTCTTTGCAATATGGCATAAAACTCAGGGTCTTGCCACTCATAGACCCATTGAATAGGAGGCTCTGACTGAGCATCAGGGATCAGATAGTCGTACGGGATACAATCCAGAACTACTCTACATGCCATAGTTACTAGAATAGTTCGCACTATCTTGTGGTCCATTATGCCCCCCATATGACATGCCTTTGTGAGGATGGGGCACCATGGTCCTCATCCTATGTGGTATATGTAAACTGATTCTCACCACTGAACTGCACGGGAGCAACGCAGAGGATGGGCGTGGAGGAGAACCGCCTCCCTGATTGTCATCGTCACCACTATCTATCTTTAAGCTGCTGTTATTAGACTCTTGGTAAGTTGAGCTCTTTGAAGCACTATACATGTTCTTATTGCTTTGCACTTGTCTTTTGCCCTTACCCTTAATCTTCTTGCTCTTCTTTGGATGCACAAATTGCTTCTTCCTCTTTCTCGTGTGTGTGTCACCTACCAATTTAGCAGCCCATTGTGATAGTGTATGTTGCAAATTTTGTGGATTCACTATGTCTATCACCATGTGAGTTGGTAGGAGTATGTCATTGTCTGTGTCCTCCTCATCAAGCTCTGGGGCAGCATTTGATCTACTGATCTCCATCCAGTCCTAGAGCGGATTGTTTCATTCAATATGAGCTCCATAAGCCGCTGAAATGGATCATCATCAACAGTCGATCTGATGCCTACATCCAAATTATTCTGTATTCTCGGGTTGTATTTTACATATACCAACTTATGAAGCTTCTTGTAGAATAACCGGTTGTGAACTTTCATGTGGATAAATGCAAATGTACTCTAGTTCCTCTCACACCCACTAGATAAAGCGCACTAAGACACTAGGCGCCTGTCAAGCATCGTTAGTGTAGGTGCAGATGAACCAAACATAGACTAGCATTGTGTTGCAAGTAGGTAAAGTGATCTAATGTTTAGAAAAGTAGATAAATAGATGTAACAGTTAGATATGTCAACGCAATTCGTACAAGGTGGAGTCCTGCTGTCACATGCCATTCGTGAATTGAGCAGACAAGCGAATGACTGAGACTTTGTCCAATACATTTCAACCTCATTAAGTGCTTCAATGGCAGTACTAACATCGGTCATCCTCTCGAATGTATCCCGGAGATCTTCTAACAAGGTTGGACTCATGCCATACGTGTAGTGCGTCTGGGGATTCAATGTGGCCGCTGCAAGTTGATGATCAAAGTATTAGTACCATAAGCATTAATACAATAAGAATGTAATTGGTAAGAGTGTATCACCGGCATTCAAGTAGGTCCCATTCGTTATATCATACATTCTATGATCGACAACTGTCATGAACTTTTCAAAGGTATCCCTATCATTGTGATACAACGAATCGTACTCATACTTGACAATATTGTATCTCATGAGCACCTCACTCAATATCGGCACCTTGTCTTGATCAGCAAATCAGAGGAAGACATACAATGGTTAAACGGAATTGACAACCATTTTAAGGTTGTGCCACCATTTTAAACTGGATGGGAAACCATGTGTGTATCTCACAATGTGATAACCCATGTAGCGAGACTACTGCAGGTAACTAGATGCTATCCATTGTATGAACCTATCCTTTTGGCATAAAAAGCTTTCAAGAAATAGATAGTTTGTGCTAAATCTTGTGGTATTTCACCTCACCAACTCTCCACCAATCGCGGTCTTCATCATTTCATGGAGCTTTGAATGATTGTACAGCCATCGCGATATGGACCTTTTACTTTGAATGACAATATCGTGATCTCTAAATGCACCAATTAATTTCAATATTAAATTTATCATATGCGCCACACAAGGCTGCCCACGATAGCAGGATACTCCATTCTGAGAACCTAACATGTCTTCTTATAGTTGGACCCGTTATCAGTCATGATCTACACAATATTTTGTTGCCCCACATCATTGACCACTATTCTTATCTCCTGCATAAACGAATCAACCAAATAAATATACAACAATTGCAATACTAAGTTAACAACGTAGCACAACAATGTACCTTGTTTAAATACTTGTTATCTTGGTTGTAGCCAGTCATATCTACGGACTTGTGAAATAACATACAACCATTGCAATATAAAAGGAAATTAATAATACTCATGTGCGTCGGTCCAGTCCAAGAATCACACATGATGGTCATACCATACTCTGGTCATTCTAGCTTCCACCTTTCAAATATCTTCTTCAATGCACTCTCATTCTCGTCCAAATACTTACCATCTATATTCCGGTTAGTTGGAGATGAGACACCCTCTCTTGTTATACAACAGATGGTCATAAGTCAAAAAGAAAAAAAAATATGATAAAAATAAATTTCATTATAAACTTTATTACTTACCCTATTTCTATGTTTGTTTCACTGCAGCCACAAATAATGTGTTGTCTGCTCTTCTATCAAAAATACCTGAAGTGTGAAAAAAATTGGACCATGCCAAACAAAGAGCTGCCTTTGCATTCTTTCTCTTCGCACTCCATGACCCGGTGTCAGTCCTCTGCTGCATAGGAGCTTTTGTTACAGCAACATTGTAATTCCTAACACTTGGTGGTGGCTCTCTGATTGAAGATGTCATCCTAAACATCCTCTTTAACACAATGCCTCATATGGCATTTCCACTATCACCTCCATGCTCGTAGGACTCATATGCCCTCCTCCTGAACTCTTTCTCCTCCCTAAACTGAGCCATAACACGCTGCACCTGTTTCTCTTTCGTCTTCTCATTATCACTTGTCAAATCTACCTAAACTCTTGCTGACTCTTGCCTCCGAAACCTCTCCTCAAACCTTCCCTTCCTCTTATCTCTTGCTCTATCAGCTCACACCTGAATTAATCACGCACATCTGGAGGCACCCTATCACAATATATAATATTCGATCCATGCCCTACCAAATGTTCTTTCAACCTTATGGAACCACCGCCTTTCTTTTCCTTATTGCAGTAATTACACCTAAACTCCGGGGCCAAATTGTCCCCGTATTGCCATACCACATCTCTATCCACCATCGATTACTGCACAACCACATATATCATCCTATTAGCACTCCACAAATTCCAACAGCGAGTAAACATTGAGTCAAACTAAGTATTAGGTGCTAACCAACGCTATCAGACACTAACCAACCCTAACAACCTAAAAATGAACCATAACCGACACTAACCACTTTGAACTAACCCTAACCAAGCATAACACATTTCAACCAAGCGCACATCATTTAAAACTGACCGAATCTGGTCGATAACCAAGCGAATCACACAATAAATCAACCGCATCGACGCCAAACCACACTAGCGAGCTCCTACTAGCCGTAACCGACCTATTTACGCAAGACATCGCTCGGGTTTAGTGACTTACCACCCGCACAGCTTCGGTTACCATTGCGATGCGCTCGGTCGCTAGACGCGCGAACTTCCCCATGCGCTCGGTTACCACTCCAATGTGCTCGGTTACCGTCTTTCCTGACCGATTTCTGACATTTCTCCTCCAGATTGCCTCGGCTACGCGGCGGATCTGGCAGAGCTTGCGGTGGAGGCGACGTTTTTGCTGTAGCCGAAGTGATGAACACAGATTTTTTGCTATGGCCGAAGGGGATAAGCCAGGAAGTCTTATCCCATTGAGTTAGGCCGAAATGGACTGTTTGCACTGTGCATTCGGCTCGTTTCGGACTTTTTGTTTTTTCGGCCTTTTTCCAATGTTACAATGCTTTAGCACATATTTCTTGATGCAAACATCAATTTTCTAAAAAAAATTTCATAGATAGTCTTATAATTGCCTCTAGTTTTTTATGGAATTTTTTCTATTTTTTTTAAATCCGATTTGAATTTTTAATTCAAATTTGATAACTGTTCGTATTTCGAAATCAGCTCGGAGCTGTACGGCCAGTTATCGCGAATTTGAGGCTGTAACCGTCTAATTTTGAAACCCTGCCTGAGTGTCGTGCATGGTTCAGTAAGTCAGTAAGTCAGAATCTGTACTTGCAAAGTGGCAGTGGATTCCTATACTCGAATTTGGAGCTCTTGTGTTGTCTTTCAACAGTGCTCTTCAATAGCTCTCCCAAGTACTTGTTATTTCTCGATCAGCAAAAAATTTTGAAGTTCAGAACAGATAAATGGGTGTTCTGTCAAAAAATCATATATTTGTGCCAGCGGGAGTAGCATGCTTGGCTGAGCGCGCAAAACGTAGCTTGTTTGCTGATACGCATGCAGTGAAAACCATGGCAGTCAAATGCGGATCCGGGGGCTGGGGGCTCCGGTCCCCCTACTACTTCACACTCAGTAAAAACCGTTGAGAAATCGTTATTATCGGGTGTAGTTTAACAATTTTTTTAAACAATTACAAAAGGAAATATAAGTGTTAGAAAAAATTGTCTATTCTTTATTTATCTGTGTTTACAATGAGAGGTACTGCCCTATATATATAGTACCAAAAATCCCTAAGAAATATAATCGAATATTTTAAGAGATTGAGACGGACCCACATTCGATTGTGAAACTCCAAATTTCCTAACACTCCCCCTTAGACACTTCTCACGAAATACATATGTCTCATTAAAACTCCCAAAATCCAATAGGAAAAATTGAAAGAAAGAGTATATAACCCGCAACATGGTTACACGAATTGTCTCGTTAAAAACCTTAACCTGAGAAACTTAAAGAAAACTCATGTAAAGGAAAAAAGAGTATAATCCACCTAAAATACTTCATATAATCTTCATAATTAACTTTGGAGACTTAATCTTTTTGACTAAGATTTAATTATTAATACCAGTATTATTTTGAAAATCTCCCCCTGAAATGTGCAACTCTCTAAACCTCATCATCCCAATGCCACGAACACATCTTTTAAAATTAGATGCAGGGAGAGACTTAGTGAATAAATCTGCAAGATTTTCACATGACTTGGTATGCATTACCTTTATTTCATTCAATTTATGTAATTCATGAGCATAAAAGAACTTGGGATTGATATGCTTCGTTAAGTTGCTTTTCATATATCCTAATTGCACTTATCTTCATAGATAATAGTAGAGGTGTTAGTATTATTCAAACCACATGACTGCTGGATATGATTGATCACTCTTCTAAGTCATGCGCATTCCCGTGCGGCTTCGTATAAAGCTATTATTTTCGAGTGGTTCGTCGAAGTAGATACAAGATTTTGCTTCGACGATTTTCAGGATATTGCAGTTTCACCGCATAAGAAAACATAGCCAGTCTGTGATTTCGCTGTATGCGGGTCTGACTGGTACCCAGCATCTGCGTATCCAACAAACTTAGATCCTGATTCTTTGTGTAGAACAGGCCTAGATCTTTGCTACTTTGTAAGTAGCGCAGAATATCCTTCAAGCCCTTCCAATACCTTTTAGTTGGCTCTGCACTGTATCGTGCAAGTATGTTTACTGCAAACTCTATGTCTAGCCTAGTGCAATTAGCCAGATACATCAGCACACCTATTGTACTTAAGTATAGGAATTCCGGTCCCAATACTTCCTCCCCTCTTCTCTAAGTCTATAGGGATCTTGATCTGCTTGCAATGATCTTTCAAGTATGGAGGTTTTAGCGGGAAATGATGTTTCAAAATCAAACTACTGTAACACCTTCTGAGTATAGTTTGACTGATGTACAAAGATTTCATCTGCTACATGCTCTAGCTGCAAGCCCAAGCAAAATGTGGTTCTACCCAAATCTTTCATTTCAAGTTCAGATTTTAAGTAGGAACTTGCTTCTTCTATATCTTCCTTTGTACCAATGATATTCAGATCATCTACATATATTGATATTATGCAAAATCCATTATGGTACCTTCTTATGAATACACAGGGACAATCCGTGCTATTTGTGTAGCCTCGTTTTCCAAGAAATTCACTCAAACGATTGTACCACATTCTACCTAACTGTTTTAACCCATACAATGACTTCTTCAATTGTACACTATAAAGATGTCTATTTCCACTATCCTGATTTAACAATGGTATTCCTTCAGTTACCTTCATATAAATGATCGAATCTAGGCTCGCATAAAAGTATGCGGTCACAACATCCATCAATTTCATTTTCAACTCCATATTGATTGCTATTGAGATTAAATATCTAAAGGTAATGCTAAGGTTTCTTAATAATCAATGCCTGGTTGTTGAGTGAAACCTTGTGCCACTAGTCGTGCTTTATACCTCACAATTTCTTTCATTCCTCTTACGAACAAAAATCCACGTATATCCGTCTGGATTAATGTCGGGAGGTGTGCAGCATACTAGCCCGAAAATCTCTCTTTTGTTCAGGAATAACAGTTCAGCTGTTATTACCTTCTGCCAGTCTTCCCAATCTGATCTCATTCTACATTCAGCGAGCGATACAGGCTCAGGATCATGATCTATGGTTGTGGTAATTTTATTTGCGAAGTGTGTGTCGACTATTGTGGTTGCTCTATTCCAGAATTCCCCTAAATTCACATAGTTTATTACTATTTCATTATAGGCTGCATTTTTAGGTGCTTCTTCATCTTGCTCTTCATAATTTCTTACTATTAGAGCAAGGTCCTTTAGCTTATCAGCTTCGATTTCAGCGTACGTATTTTCGTTAGTTCCTTCCTGCGTGGGAAGATTCAAATCTGGTATACCTACTTCCCGAGATTTCATACCATTATCAGGTCTCAACTGGCTCCCCTTCTTTTTCCTTTGCGGCACTTTTGCGATCAGCTGTGGTAAGCTCTCATTTTCCATCTTCGTCGGATGTCTCCGGCTATTTGGGACTTGAAAAACAGAATTTCTTGTCGTTTTATTATTTTTCGGAGCTCCTAAGACAAGATGAGGGGTACCTTCTTTTGGTACTTTCACCCTCTCCGGTGCATTGTGTGCAGGCACATGTGACTTAGTCACGCTCTTCAAATCACAAAAATGATCAGGCAGATTGTTTGCTAATTTCTACAAATCGATAATTTTCTGTACTTCACCATTTGCTTCACTAGTGCGAGGATCATGTGCCGCAATTCCTTCAGCTTACCATATAATTTCCCGATATTTTTCATCCAAGAGTATATTTCCTCCCCCTAATGACGGAAAATTATTTTCATCAAAAATGCAATCAACGAAGTGGGCCGTGTGCAAATTTTCAATTGTTGGTTCTAAATATCGGATTATGGATGCAGTCTCATAACCGACATATATTCCAACTTTCCACAAAGGTCCCATAGTGGTTCGTTGTGGCGGCGGTATTAGCACATAAACCATATATCCAAATTTGCGTAAATGAGAAATCTTCGGAATTACCCCTTGCATTAGGTGCATAGGTGACTGTTGTAGGAGGATGGTCTATAATTAGTGAGAGCTGCTGTATGTAAGACTGCGTGTCCCCAACATGTAGCAGTCAAATTACAGTGCTGCAATAAAGGTCCAGCAATGAACTTTATTCTCTTTATTAGCACTTCGGCTAGTCCATTCTGAGTGTGGATATACGGTACATAATGTTCAACTTTAATTTCCATACTAGTGCAATAATCATCGAATGCTTTAGAAGTAAATTCACCAGCATTGTCCATTCTGATGGATTTCACGCGATGATCTAGAAAATTATTCCTGATTTGTATGATCTGCGAGATCAACTTTGCAAAGGCGTGATTGCGGGTAGATAATAGACATACATGCGACCACTTCGAGGATGCGTCTATTAATACCATAAAATACCGAAATGGGCCAGAAAGCGGCTAAATAGGACCACAAATATCCCTTGGATTCGGTCCAGGAATGCAGGGATTTCATCTTGTACCTTCAAAGTAGATGATCTTATTATTAATTTTCCAGTAGCATATGCAGGACATACAAAATCTTCATGATTCGAAAATTCTTCACATTTATGCCATGACCTTGTGAGTTAGTAATTATGTTTCTCATCATTCTAAGACCAGGGTGACCTAACCTATCATGCCATAGGGAGAATAATTCTGCACTACGAAACACAGTCTTCAAGATAGTGAACACTTCAAGTGCCCTAATGCGAGTGTAGTACAAGTCACTGCTTATGGAGAGAAGTTTTTCTAGTATTCTCACTTTGCTATCACACTTAGTGATGTGTAGGTATTTTTTACCATCTTCTTCACCAGTTTCTACATGGAAACCGTTAGCACGAATGCCTTTAAAACTTAAGAGATTTCTTGTAAATTCAGGGTATAACAGTGCTTCCTCAATGTGTGAAGTAGTTCCCATAAATAGTATGACTGTGGCTTTTTCAGAACCTACTATGTATTTATCATTTCTAGTGACAGTCATCACCTTTTCAGAGCTATTTTTAATAGACTAAAAATACATATTTTCTCTTAAGATGGTGTTTATGGTTCCACTATCCATAATACACACTTCCTCCATGTGGGTGCCACACATATTCTATAATAAAATATTCAATCATTCATATGCGAGGAAGTATTGAAAAAATATTGTTTGCAGCTAAGATTTCTCTTCTAGAGCTTACATTTATTCATTCAATCCACCTAAATTCAGCAACTAATTGAATGGCTAATTACTCTAATTTTAGAAAGAGTCTGCAAAATATCTGGCCACTTTTGCTTCAATGGCTTTCTTTTTCACTTCATTCTTCATGGCATCTTCTATGACAGTGGGGGAGGGCAAAGTAGAGGTCTCCGCATCCTTCATTGGGAGGTCCTTTACTGTCATTGCGGGAGCATCATCAACTTCCATGTGAGATGCATCCCTTTCAACTTTGACTTCTTTGTCCTCTTCCATCCCCACTGCAATGGTGAGGTGTGCTTCTGGCTGCTCTTTTTTCTTTTTCCGGTATGCTTCCACAACGTGCTTTGGTGCTTTGCAGATTCGAGACTAATGACCCCAAACACTGCACTTATAGCATGTCTGGTTCTGCTCACCATATGGTTTGACTTTTTTCTTTGTCTTACCATTATCATCACCAGGCTTGACTTTGTCTGCCACCACTTTCTTTACTCCCTTCAACTACTTCATATTATGATTCTTGCGCGCTTTGAAAGAGCTGTGATTGACTTCTAGACCACTGCTCTTCCCTTGCAGCTGGGATAAAAAGTTATTTTTTATGACTTCGTCATGAACTTCATGGAGTTGCAACATATCAATCAATTCAAAATACTTCTTGTAATTTGATTGACGGTGATTGAGTGCGGATTCTACCGCATTTGGGTGGAAAGTGGAGAGAGTCTTCTCAATTTTCTGCTCTTCTGTGATCTCTTCCCACAAAGACACAGTAGTGTGCAAATGCGGTGCAGCGAGGAGTTGTACTCTCTGACATGCTTATAGTCACAGAAATGGAGCCGGACCCATTTTTGCTCTGCGAGAGACTTGATGGTGTACTTTAGACGCTCAAAATGCTCCCGCAGTGCGTCCCATAGTGCCATAGTGCTAGTCATTACCATGTATTCATCCTTCAAAGTGGGAGAGAGATAATGGCGGAGAAAATAAAGTGCCTGATCATTCTCATCTTCCGTAGGAACAATTATACTACTTGTTCCCAGACCAATTCCAGCGTGGAGCCTTTTTGCTCCTAGTACAATCCAAACATCCAATACCCAAGTGAGATAGTTGCAGCCATCAGCACTCAGCTCAGTGAACTCCTTGTTCATAATGCCAGCCATCTACATATTTAAATGATGCAAGTATTACTACTAGTAAAATTGCTTCTTGTTGCTAAATTGGATTGCTGAATTTTTTTTATATTTTCTATGCTATTATGTGAATATTACTAAATTTAAATGCATTACAGGCAATTTAAACAGTAAAAATAACATAGAAATAAAATACTGTATAATTGCTAAAAACATATGCAAAATTCAAATTTTAGGAGTACTTTTATACAGGAAAAAGTACTTTCGAGATTTTCTGCAAAGTCCATAGGTTTATACGCAAAATTCCAAGATTTACGTAATTTCCAGAAACCACATGATCTAATTTGCGAAATTTCGGCATACCCTTTTTTTTCTATTTCTATTTGACCGGCTGGCCTAACCCAAAACGCCCTTCCATTCTTAAGGGGTGGCGGCGCGTACGGGCAGGCCGGCGGTGGCACATGCAGGCACGGCGGGCATAGCAGTTCAGCGCGGCCTATGCGCGTAGCGAGTTTGGCACTAGGATAAGGTGCTATTCACGTGGTGGATCGGTTGTGTGCTGCATGCACGTGGATAGGCATGACTTATTTCATGTTGCATACATGCATGTGGATCATCACGGCATCACGTGGAGATGGCCTGCTGGTGGATACATGCGGCTTTTGCACAGAGGCACGGCCACAGGGACGGCAGGGCCCTCGGCCATGCGGAACGGCAGTGGCATGGCGCAAAACTACCGGCCTGTAGGGCTCCCAGCCGAGGACCGAACCACAAACAACGCTAGAACAGCAGCGGTGGAACACGGCCACACCAGCGATTAATGCTGCGACGACAACACGCCATGCCTCATCAACAGATCAACACGACAGACCGGTGACCAAAATCCAAAGAACAGAAAAAATGGTAGCGGAGTTCAACGCCAGCGCGGCAATACAGAGCCAAAGACACATCGGTTGAACTCAAGGAAATATAGATCGATGACAGCACGCCATGCCGGCCGTTCAAACGTGGCTATTACATACAATTCGTGATTTAGCAAACATATCAATTCCATAAAACAATCTATTTGCTCAGCATACACATACTGTTCAAGTGATTCACTACGGTTCATACGTTGCAATTTCAAATCTTTTTGACACAAAATAGTAGTAGCTAGGGTACGTACCGAATTAATTGTACCTTTTAATTCTTGCGAACGATTTGTACCGCGTAGGGCATATAAGCTAGATCAAAGACCTGTCCGCTTGATGTCGATACCGATGCAGTGCAGATTGGTCGTAGGTAGATTCGTTTCGCTAATTTGATCTCTGACAGAGCTTCGTGCTGATAATGTGTTGAGAAACTGCTGCTACCGTGTGTAGTCCAGCGATCTCTCTGAAATAATTGCAAAAAGAGACACAAGCGTAGGAAAAAAGTTATATATTCTTTATTCATCTATGTTTATAATGAGGGGTTTTGCCCTACAAAAATAAAAGATAGAATTGAATATTTTAAAAGATCAAGATGAGCCTACATTCGATGGTGAAACTCTAGGTTTCCTAACAAAAACCTCTCTAAGTATCTTAATATTTTTTTATGGATTAGAGAGAAAAAGAAAAAATGAAAGAAAGGAAGAACAAGATAATAAAGTTAAAATCCAGACTCTCTCGACCCTTCTTCCTCTTTCTCGTCACTGTAGCGGCGAGAGGTGAAAAGGAGACGAACTCGATCTAGAGCCATCCTCTTGGATTCCTTCTTCTCTGGCGACTCACTGGTGCTTGGAGACGGAGGGAAACCGGGAGTTTTGGCTGCTGGTGTAAATACCCATCTATAGTTAGTAGATCTAGATAGGTTAGGATTTTTATCCTTCACAACTTATCGTCGGTTAGGGTTTTTATCTTCCTTAGTTCTCTCTGATGTCCATGCTGCTTACGGATTTCTCCGGTGAGCTCCAAGTTGCTACAACGTGATGAGAATGGGTTGGATTTTCGTCTATTTTTTGGGTTTTTTTGGTTACCTTGTCTACAGGCTTTGATTCGTCGGCAAGGGAAGTGACTTTTGGGCCTCCAGCGGTGAACTCAAGCTGGAGGTACCAAATCCTATCTTTCGCGAAGGAGAAATTGTCACGGCCAGTCATCATTGCCGGTGTATTTAGCAATGCAAAGGTTCGTCGATGCGTTGTGGTGTTTAAAATTTTTTATGGGTGGTTTGGAATTTAACTTCTAGCTACATTCTAGACGCTCTTCTCCGTCGGACTCCAACGCGGCGATCTGAGGAGGGTCAAGTTGTTCGATGGTCATGAAGTCGCTAAAGAGAAAGATGCTATAGAGAATCTATCAAGGGCTTTAGTGTAATTTTCTTTTTCATCAACGACCCTTAGCAAGAGGTGAACTTTCAGTTATCAATAAAGTCTAGCCCGTTCTAAAAAAAATGATGAAGTTAAAAGAGGAAAAAGAAGAGAGAGTAGATGAGCCTCTATCTAATTTTTAGGATAAAAATAGATCGATTACGCATGAAATCAAATTTGGATAGTACGATTTACTATATTTTAATCTAAATGTGAATACGGATCCGGATATTCTCGAATACGAATACGAATCGGATAGTTCGAATACGAATCCGCATTCAGATATCTACTCGATCTTCGAAATTCAGATCGAAAATTTAAATTTTTGAAAAAAATTGACTGAAATTTGATAAAATTCAACTGAAATTTGTTCTAATTTGATTGTTCCGGAATTTTAGAAATTTTGTTCAAAATTCATGTTAGAAATTTAAATTTTTGATCAAATTTAACTAAAATTTGATGAAATTTGACTGAATTTTTTTTTCAATTTGATTGGGTTAGAATTTCGTTCATATATGAAATTTCTAAAATTTTAGCAAAATTTGGTTCCCTGGTTGGCGGATACGGATACGAATCGGATATATCTCGAATTCGGATATCCACATTTGAATCCGAATCTCAAAAACGAATTCAAATATTTCCATTTTAATATCCATTTAAAAACAAATACGAATATATTCATATTCATATTTTAACAAATACAAATCAAATAATTCAAATTTCCTACCATCCATTACCAACCCTACTAATTTCTTTGCATCCGCTGTTGCCGTCAATCCAAAGATATTGACACAGCTCCACACTATATGTGCACTGCATACCATCGCACATCACATAATGTGCGGACAAATGTACGTCATATATAGGTTCTCCTTTGCTCAGAAACCCCAGCTAGCTATCACTCGTAGGGCTTCAGCTAGCCTTCAGGCTTTAATAGTAGGAGAGGTGTGAGCCCCCACTTTCTGAAGTGACTAGAAAGATCTGACAAAGATTTGTAATCCCAGTCAAAGAGACTGTTAGCCGCGGGCGGCATAGCCGGCTTTCTGCGTGCTTTGCACTTTGGAGTCATTGTGCCTAAGCTAGACGTAGCATGCGTCGTTACACAGAAGAACAGAAGAAGACAAACGACACAAACTAAAACAAGTGTGGGAGTTCTGCAGGCCTCTTGTTGGTTTGTTAGGTCTGTTTGGTTCTGTGAGAGTTCTGCAGGCTCTTGTTGACTTGTTAGAGCTATTTAGTTTTGTTAATGAGTCTTAATTTTAGAAGAAATATGTTTAATTATTTATATTTATTGTTTTTATCAGTATTCACTTATGTAAATGTATGGTCTCAATTTAGCTGAAAAGTGAAGCTCGATGTGAGATTCACTTTTCATCTTGATGAATAAATGTAGGTTCTACATTAATTTATGCAGACGGATCTATTTATCAGTATTAGAAAATATTTTTATACGAGTAATTAATTACAATCTTAACTCTTTTATCTGCTTAGACGGATTCAGATTCAATCAACCAAACAAAAAATTAATTTATTACATTCACCCATACGACCTCAAATAAATCCAACTAACACTCTTCTATTCAGCACGTATAACTTTACTCAGTATGTTTATTCTCATTCAAAATATATGGTGTAGCTCTACGAAATTGATCAATCAAACGCATTCTTAGATTCTGAAACGTTCTGGGTGTGTGTACTCGTATTTGTCCTTTCTAGTTCTTTATTTGTTGTTGTGCAAATGCTTGGCATGGTGACTGTTGTAGTAGGATTCAGTGATGTTTTCGTAAGCTCGTATGATTAAAAAAATAAGCACCGAGAAGGGACGTTCCTTGGATTTTATTAAAAGAGTGTGGAGCCTCGAAACTAAGCCGTCTTAGTGAAATTATATTCGATTGATTGTTAGCACTGTCGACTTGACGGTAAGCTCATATGATTATATGTAGTAACCGAGATATCGGACAATGCCAACTATGGGCATATATATATCGTGTTGTGTTGATCAGGACAACATACAATGATCACATGCAGGACTGCAGAATGTTTCAGAATTCAGAAGAGATCGACGATGAACATACCATTTCTCTGTTCTCAAGTCTGCTCTTGTGCGCGCACTTCGTTGATGATCATTACAATTGTAACCGGCTATATCGTAAAATAGTAACCAGCCTGCCTTTTCATCTAGTTTCAGGTTCCTTCCATTTTCATGTTAGTGCCTATACTGAATAAAGGCCAGCAACCTACTCTGTGTTCAGTAGTTACCAAGATCATGACATTTCAGTTTAGAAATTTCATGAAAAAAAAGACAAATAATCAGCAGATCGATCGTCTGGTAAACATCGTTTAGTCATGTCATATATAATTAAGTGCATCTTTAAGTTGCATATAACAAGTGATGATTCATGAATCATGAACGATTCCTCCCCTCTTATTACCTCACTGTGCCCGGCCGGCTAGGTGAAAACATCGTCTCATGCTTTCCTTGTCCATCTCTCTGACGGAAGGGCATGTGAAGCTACTGCAAGCACACGTGCATGTACACTAGAATCGTCCGTAAATATAATCTATCTAGCGTGTCATGAAAGAAGAGAAACAGTTGAAGAACACAAGAACAGTGTACGTCGTCCAACCGGAGAGGCAACAGTAACCGGCCGGGCGAGGCCGGCCGGCAACATCCGATGTGACCGCTACTTTTACCTAGCAACTATACCGGCGCGTGTATATGTCCCTGTCACGAGTTCACGACCCAGCCCTAAAAGAGAGCGAGCATGCACAATAGTATCTGCAATATGTAAGCCTAGCTACGACCTACATCGATCTAGCTTGTATAGCCCAATATCTATGCCTCTCACTTAGTGTCAATGCATGATATTTGGAGCTGTCATATCCATATACATACGCGATGGCAGGCAATATACAATACACACCCGTGAGCGCGCCCCACGGGAGTGCGTGTGAGCCTTCTCACCTGTTGCGAGGAACCGATCGGACGGCGATGGCTGGCGGTAGTTGCTCGATCGGACGGTCAGTAAGTGGCGCTCCGTGGAGAATCACTTTTAGCCGTAGTGAGCAGGGGAGGGTCAGGAATCCAGGCCTGTTCTGCGGAACTCTCAAAGCAGTTTTTCTTTGAGTTAGGAGAAGGTAATAGCTTTTAGTTTTTTTATTTAATTTATAAGAGTAAAAAATGAATTAGATGTTTAAAATTAAAAAATATTTTCTCCTGATTTAGCAAAAAATACAAACCCCAAAAGTCACTTGGATTTTAATTTTCTCTCCAGAATTTTTTTTTTTGCCAAAAACGTCCCAAAGGTTCGGTTTTGTTACAAAAATACCCTCAAAAATTCAAAAAAATTGAAAAAAATCATAATTTTTTTTAAAAAAACTAGAGACAATTCTAAGACCTCCTGTGAAATATTTTTTTCAAAAATAATATCCTTTGCATCATATTTCATGGAGAGTAAGTTTGAAAAAAAAAGAAAAACATACAACTCATTTATTAATTCGAGTTAAATGCATAGTTAATTATTTACTAATCAAAAATCATGAAACCAATTTTTTAGTCTTCTTACATAATCCTCTACTTTCTAAAATACATGAAATCTTGAAATAGTTATTGTAATATGCAAGATTGAGTAAATGTGTTGTAGATAGATTAATTCATAACTAATCCATAACACTAAAATTAGTGAAACCACTTTTATTAGTTTACTTAAACAATGATTTGTGTAGGAAAACTAATGATAGACATGACAAAGTTAAAATAACATGAGTTAATAAATCAGCTGCACGTTTTTCTTTTTTTCCAAACTTCCTCTCCATGAAAAATGATGCAAAGGATATTATTTTTTTAAAAAAAATCACAGAAGGTCCTAGAATTGTCTCTAGTTTTTTTTAGAATTTTGTTGTAATTCTTTTTATTTTTTTGATTTTTTTGGATTTTTTTGCAACAAAGCCAAACTTGGGGGAGGAGTTTGCAACAAAACAACTTTTAGGGGCAAGTCAAAATCCAAGTAATTTTTAGGGCGGATTTTGTATTTTCCCCCTGATTTCCTTCATATATAGAATCACTTTGTTTGTAGAGTTTATCTTAAAAAATCCTTAGAGAATCTTTTTAGTCATATAATCACTTTTCTAGAGAATAATTCTCTTAGGGAATTTGGATCTGTCAAACAATAGTTTTTAATTTTTAGCTGTTCAAGCAAAATTTGTTGAAGTGATTTACTGAAATGAATTAGATGCTGAGAACTAACAAAAAAGTAGCTTCCACTAATTTATTTTTTCCACATAAAATCACTTTCTCTATATAATTTACTTAGAAAATTATTAAAGAATCACTTTCAATCATATAATTATTTTCCTCGTAGGATCACTCCCTTAAAAAATTTTATTCAAAGATAACTCTACCAAATAGGCTCTCATTAGATGCTAGGGAATGAGAATTGGAATGGTCATTAAGGGATGATTAGTTAGTTAATGATGGAATTAGCTACGGGATCGAGCTGGTTGTTGTTGGTGCGGCCTAATTAGGCTACCTGCTGTAATTAGCGTCCGCACTGCACAATGGACTTGCTTGTTTTTGCTGTGGTTTTTAAAAAGCTGATTCTAGATTATGATTTTTAAAAAGCTGATTCTTCAAAAGTTAATTGTGGTATCGGTTTTTGATGTAAATGAAATGTATAATTATATAATACCCATATTATTTGCCTGATAATATTATTCATCAGAATCAAAAAACATCTCCAGCCCAGCTTTTAGATTCTAGTTGTAAAATCAGCTTTTAATTATCATAATGGTTTTCCGGAATAAAACTATTTATTTCAATTTTTTATTCTATGATAGAATCAAACATGCCAATAACGGGTTGCCAATTCAGTTCTTACTCCTTCAATTAATACATGAGCGACGGACAAGGACATGCAGACGGTCACATCAACAGTGGAACTGAGTTTAATTATTATTTTTTATTTGGACTATTTATTTATTTAGATATTTTACTTTTCAAACCGTATAGAATTCGAACCGTTCATTTTTTATAATTTTTAATTTCAAATTTAGATATTTATTAATCGTATTTGATATAGATTTTTTTCTTTCTAAATTTAGCTATTTATTAATCATATTTGATATAGGCTCTTTAGTTTAATCTAGACCATTAGACATTTATAATAAAATCGTATTTGATATAGACTTTTTGTTTCCAAATTTAGCTATTTATTAATCATATTTATATGGGCTCTTTAGTTTAATCTAGACCATTAGATATTCATAATAATAAGTGTTCTAGATTTTTTCTTTTTTATTAATGTAGTAATTTTGTGACTTTAAGAGCGAATATGGTAGCTATTTTTTCCTGAAATAATAATATAGTAGATGATCGAGTCATGTTCCCAACGGCTTGCGCTACGGGCATATCAGCTCCTAGAATTATTGGAGCCGACTATTCGTAGGTACACTGAAGGTATTTGAGTAAATCATTTTATTTTTATTTTAAACTAAAAATAGTGACTTAAATCACTCTATTATAGTTTATAATCTCAAAATCTGACGTGGAGGTACAAGCTAGAGCTTTGTCAAATAAGATCTTAATTCTAAGCACCAACCAGTTTATGAAAAACCTAAACTAATAAGTAAAGACGGGCTGTAGACTCACTGCATGAAAAAAAACATGGGTGACGTGTAATAACCATCATGGGTCATGGGTCATGGGTCCTACACCCATCATCTAAAAGATATTAATGATGATTAGTCATAAGTGACAGGTAAAATTCTGTCACTAATGAGGTCATAGATGAC
Organism: Phragmites australis; assembly: GCF_958298935.1. NCBI lineage: Eukaryota > Viridiplantae > Streptophyta > Magnoliopsida > Poales > Poaceae > Phragmites > Phragmites australis. Next base: position 7,336,107 of record NC_084922.1, read on the forward strand.
GGATCATAACCGTGATCCGTCACCTATTAGTGTCTCTCCTGAGCTGTATAGAAAGACATAAGTGACGAGTAAATTAGTTACTCGTCACTTATGTTTATACATAAGGATAAATAACCTTTTGATCCGTCACTTACAACATTCTATACAGCTCATGGGAGAATATATAAGTGACGGGTAAAGAATTTACCAGCAACTTATCTGAATCTATAAGTAACGGGTAACCCATTCAACCGTCACTTATATCTTTCTCACCAGCACATGGGACAATACATAAGTGACGGGTAACTTTTTACCCATCACTTATGTGTATGTTACCCTACTAGATTGTCCTGCTTCCTGCCTGCATCCTGGAGCGTAGCCAGGATTTAGCAGCTGTCTTCTCCATCCAAACAATAGCAAAACATCTAAATCCATATCGACAAACACACTTCATTACAGAATCACAAATATCAAAGTTTCAACCAATTCATTACATTTCACAAATGTTACAAAGTTTTGATCAACTCGTATTACATAAGATCTACCTCACAACCTAGGGATTCTATAATAGAATTCGCTGTGTGGGTTGATGACTTCAGACACCATGAACTCGGCAATCCATCGTCGAATCTCCAGGAGTGCACCTTCGTGGAAAAAAAGAGCGTTAAATCCCTGCATAATTTGGCACATAACCAATGTCATGTTACCATGGAATTAAAGTAATTACTGAAATTAGTTACAAATAATCTTGCATTGAACTTACATCGGGGGATTTGAGATCCTTCATGAGGAGTGTGAGGAGCATGTTCCACGCAACATAGAATCAGCAGGTGTTGCCCGATGGTTGTTGGTGGCACTGCTGAATAGAAAATTTAGTGTTAGATCAAAAGGAAAAAACAGCAACAGAGAACATTTGGTATTCTGTTAGATAACACTTACCACGAACCCGATCTTGTGTGTCAGTCTACGGTCGTCTTTCGAGTTGTAGTCAGATTGAGCTCGAAGGTACTTGTCATAAGCCCTGCATAAAGAGGGATTGATTATGGAGCATTTGAATATTAGAAAAGTTAAATATGTAAACTAAGTCAGGCAGAACTTACGCATCGAGAAGTCCTTTTACAATGGTGCAATCACAGTGTCTAAGTTTGCCTTTTGGTTCTACTGGTCTTATGAGTTGAGGTAGAACACCAAGTTCCATCTAAGGGAAATAACCAGTAAGATCTAATGGTCATTGGTGTTATGGGCGTCCAATAGGTAGTCTATTTTAGAATATTGTTGCATTGCCATGGCCACATGGTCCGTAGCGTAGTCGGGGTGAAATTGGATGACCGATATTATAATGGCCCCAGGGTCAAGAAATGCGATGGACTCCTTATTCTTCTTTGTTTCTTTCATCAAATGTCTACATATAAGAATATAGATATATTTAAGACTCAGTGATATTAATTAATGAATGTCCAGTTTCAAGAGACTTACAATATGAAGATCCATAGTAATGATACGTCCAGACCATTAAGGTTGAAGAGGTCATATAAATCATTGAAACCCACAATAAATTAGCTTGTAAGTGAGAGGAGATTAGTATGGACTTTATTACTGGTTTGCCTACAACATCTCACGGGTGTGACTCGATTTGGGTCATTGTGAACCGGTTGACCAAGTCAACTCATTTCTTGCCCATCAAGACCACATACTCAGCCAAGCAATATGCAGAGTTGTATCTCACTCGAATTATTTGCCTTCATGGAATTCCAAAAAAGATTATCTCTCATCGAGGCACTTAATTCACCTCTTATTTTTGGAAGAGCCTGAATGAAGCTATATGAACCGAGCTCTTCCATAGCACCGTATACCATCCCCAAACTGACGGTAAAACCGAGAGGGTAAACCAAATCCTCGAAGGTTTGTGTTCTCACATATATGAAGAAGTGGAAGATTTTCTTGTGGTTTGTAGAATTTGCGTACAATATCAGTAATAACAGTTATCAGACGAGCATTAAGATGTCGTCGTTCGAAGCTCTCTATGGCCGAAGGTGTCAAACGCCATTGAATTGGTTCGAGACCAGTGAAAGAGCTTTTCTAGACCTAGATTTCATCAAAGAAGTAGAAGAGCATGTCTTAACCATTCGTCAGCATCTACTCACATCTCAGTCTCGTCAAAAGAGCTATGCCGATCGTCGTCGGCATGAGCTAGAGTTCAAAATTGGAGAATTTTTCTATCTTAAGGTATCTCCTCTCTGAGGAACACAGCGCTTCCAAATGAAGGGAAAATTAGCGCCCCGTTATGTTGGCCCTTTTTGGATTATTGGTCGGCGTGGTGAGGTGGCTTATCAGCTGGAGCTACCTCCATCCCTCTCCACCATGCACAACATTTTTCATATCTCATAATTGAAGAAATGCCTTCGATTCCCAACTGAGGTCATTGAAGTGATAGTTCAAGTATTTCAACCGGATCTATCTTATTGCAAGCATACAATTCACATTCTTGATGAAGTCGAACGGAAGACACGCCAATAATAAATTAAGTTCCTCAAGGTTCAATGGAGTAACGACTCCGAAGATGAAGCGATGTGGGAACGAGAAGACCGGCTTCATGCCAATTATCCTGAGTTCTTCTCCAACCTGTGAGTGTTACTTTAGTATTATTCCTCACACCATGGCATATTGATGTTCCTCGAATCTTTTCGTTACTACGCAAATCAGGAGATCCCTCAAGTCACCATATTCTTCCCTGACTTATATCGAATATCGGAATGAAATTCTTTTAAGGGGGGAGGTTTGTCATGTCCCAAAGCTGTAATTACGTAATTAAGCCTAATCATGTTTCATAAGCAATAGGTTTAATTTTGAGTAATTTTATTTCAAAGCATTATAGCATTTGGGTTAAGTCAATTGGATGAGAGAAAAAAAATAGAGAGAAAGAAATGAATTCACAGTTGAAACAAACTTCTTTCTCTAGCATGTGGGGCCCACATGGGTGGCCAGCCACTCTATCTCCTCTTAGGGCAGCAGCCCCCACCAACACCCTCTCTCTCCCTCACTCTCCCAACTCTCTCTCCCTCACTCTCCCAACTCTCTCTCCCTCCCACCGTGGAGCCCGAGCTCCCTCTCTCTCTCAAACTCTCTCTCTTTCTCCCTCGATTCCTCCCTCTAGAAGCCAAATCGAGGTATGCATGTGGTATTCAAGCGATCAGTAGCACATAAGCTTCCCATCTATCCAATTCACTTTCATTTTCCCAGAAGATTCTTGTTGTTCTTTACGTTCTTGGTGTTTTTACTTGAAGCACGAGGAACCGTGGTTGGACTCCTCTTCCCGGGTGATTTCTTCATTTCCTTCATCACCCGGTGGTCACCAACCTCCACAAGCACTATGGGTAAGTCCCTTGGATTCCCTCGGTAAGAATGCGTGAATTGGTGGGTCGATTTCGAGTTTGGAACTAAGATTGCGGAGTTCTTGAGTTCTTGAGCTTTGGAGTAAAAAGAGAGGATTCATATGAGATTTGTGCTAGGAATCGTCTTGCTAGGTTGGTGAGTGAGTTCTAAGCTCTATAAACTATCTCAAACATGTTTCCTTTTGGTTTAGAGAGGCTCAAAAAACAAATCGATCGAATTTTCCACCTCGAAGCAACCTCTCAGGACAACCTGGATAGTCCGGGTAGCCCAGTGAAAACCCTGATGATTTGTGCTAAAAAATCGTTAGGATTTAGGGTTCAAGTTGAGTCTAGAACTCTTTGTATATTATATATATATATTTATGTATGATAGATTTAACATGCAAGTTGAATCGACCGAGAAAGATCATCAAGAAGTGCAAGTCTGCCTAACCCGGATAATCTGGGTTAAACCTGGAGGGTCCAGGTAATTCATGGTGCTTTTAACTGAGTACCCCGCTCCGAGCCTCACTCAGATAATCTGCACATCCCGGATAGTCCGAGTTAAACCCGAAGAGTCCGAGTTAATTCGATTTAGATTTAGCAGAGAATCCTCGCTCGGAGACTCACCCGGACATTCTGGTCTAACCCGAAGGTTCCGGACTCAGCCCACACATTCCGAGTTAATTCAAAAATAGCTAACCGAGAACCCCAGTCCGAAGTACAACCCGGAGGCTCCGGAACCCGGATGTTCCGAGTTTAACCTAGAGTCTTCAGCCTCTTGTTAGCTTTTTGAAGTAGTTTAGATAGTAAAATTTGCTACTCCCTCTGATTGCAAATGTAGGTCGTTTTAGCCCCCTCAACAATTCTCTAAATATAAGTCGTTCTCAAACTTCTATGCACTTTTTTCTCTTTTGTTCCCTTCTTGCCCTTGTTTAATAAATGCTATCACTCTCACAAATTAATGAGTTATCTTTTCCAACGCAGAATAAATAAGGGGCAACAAGGTCATTTGATCTACTTTCTTAATCCTTGTGCATGAGTCTAAAACGACCTATATTTGCAATCGGAGGGAGTATTATTTTGCATGTCTTGCACTTTTAGCTTGTTGTTATGCATATTGTAGCATATATGTTGCACCTCATCCATGCTCATTATTGCATATGTTCTTCTTTAGTGAACGAGGATCCAGAGTGTGATGCAGGTGTGGTTGAAGGTGATAACGAACCACACGGGTTCTATGAATTCTATATGGGTAGCATCAAGCAGCCGTTTGAGCAGCAAGGCAAGCATCTAAATATGTTTCTCCCATTAATTTGGATCATATGTGTCTAATGTGATAAAATATACTTTATGTACATTATGCATGTTGTTGAGTCGATGTCGGGTTTTGTATGGGTAGAATCTATGTTGATGTATTACACCCCGTCTTGAGTTATTGGTGATCTATCTCTTTGTAACTGGGGTTTAACTTGACGATGGTCTAGTTTAAAAGTTAACCGAAATGGTTAGCCATGCATAGATTCTTCGGTAGAAGTCGAGTGATGGTTCAACCCCATCATGAGCTATAGGCTTTAATTACTATCATATTGATAACAATGTTAGGTTGATGGTGTTAGTTGGTTGAGTAGTGAGGATGAGGCGAGATGTGGACGGTGTTAGGGGTGTTTCTCCTGTCCCGATGTGGAGTTCCCCAAGATAGGTCGGGAGAGGAACCTAGACACTGTAGACAACTTATGTCGCTTAAACATCAATTATTGTTACAGTTGGCTCTAGCACTTACCATACTTACCACATGTTGCTTTAATGGTAAGGTAAGCCAAATGCCTCTATAGCTGTGATTATTTGAGCCTGCACATCGATGGTAAAAGATACTTGAGGTTGCTCCGAGAGTTAACCTAAGTGGGCTCCACACCGAGCGATACCTGATTTAAATGGTTGTAGCTTATTAGAAAATGTTGACACAAGTACACCTTGTGTGGATATGTGTGGTCACTCAAACCGTATGGTCCTCGAGTCTTGTGGGGAATGATGTACCCCTGCAGGGTGTAAAAATATTTCAAAATACTGCACTCTTGGTCATAAGCATGATTTTGTACATTTGCATCAATCATAGAGTTATGAGTTTGGTTTGAGGTGGTTGATGGGTTGAGATGTTCTTTACATATGTTATTAATATGATTCCTTTTACATATATGTTCAGTTGATGATTATAGGTTAGATAGTTGTGTTGGTTAAGTCTAGATGTTCACACATGTTTTTATCAAATTTTGCTTTCGAATATAAATTTACTTAACCATGTGGTCGTATTCTTGCTAACATCCTAATTCATAATCCTTATAGTCGGATTATCTATAAGTATCCAATATGGATTAAGTCATGTGAGTACCTTCGTATTCACGCTGCTCTTTCAGGTGCTACCGGCGAGGAGAAGCTGATCTTTGGCTACTTCACGTCCGCCGAGGGTGGTGGCAGGAATGAGTAGGCAACTACTCGAAGGTCGTGCTTTTGTGATAGAGTCTAAGGGAATATGGCTCCGTCCTCCTTTTTTATATAGTGTTAGCTTCCGCTATATAGTTCTCTTTTGTCTATGAATTGATTAGTTTCAATCTCTTTCTAGCTCTCTTTTGCGTAAGAAATTGTGGATGCTTAAGAATTTATAATATAATTAAATTACTCACTCTTTGTTAAGCTTTGTTGTGATATGATATGTTGTAAAGGTATGTGTTTCGATCTTAGTTACAAAATATGTGATGGGACTACCGGATCGGTATTCTGATTAATTATTAAAGTTGTGATTAAGTAAATAATTAATTTAATGATTAATTAGAATATTGTTTGGACGGTTTCTTAGAGACTCCACGCCTGAACACCCCGACAATCCCAACCACTTCTCCCCCTACTCCGCACGACAAGGCACCGCCGCTCCTTCACCCGATTCGCAATTGAACCACAGCAATAGCATATCCGAAAAGATTTTAGGGAGAAAGTTCCGTACCTCCCGTCGTCGCTCCTCGTCACCGTCGCACCGCCTCCGGTGACGTCGCAGCTTCCCTCCACACGTGCGCTTGGATCAAGCCTTCGGGAGCCCCTCTTTGTCACAGCCAACCTTTCACCGCCCTCCTCACGCGCGCTGTCGTCACCGCCCTCGCTTTCGTCTTTGCGAAGGAATAGCAGAGAGAGTTTTGAAAAAACAAACATCTCTTCTCTCTTGTCCCACGTCAGCCCCCGATATGCATCTCTTGAAGCCCGGCGGCCGTTCCCTTCATAATCTTTTTCCCATTGTAAAGGGAAGGCATACCGCTAAGAGAATTCCTCGCAGATGGTCTTAGGTTGGCTTCCGGCCAGAACCAGAACGGCCCCGTAGTACATTGATCTAAAGAAATGGAGGAGATAATAATGGGACCGATGACGGACTCGGCGATTTGACGTCCGCCACGACGGACCGATGAGGACGACAGAGTTAATGGGCTGGGCCCACGTCTCGGTGTGGGCTGGGGCCACGCCCCTCGACGAGGAATAGTGAGCCGTACTGTGGCCCGCCCCGGCCGGCCGAGTCGTGCGATGGGACGCCTCCCCTTTCCTCCCGCTTGCTTCTTCTGCCTCTCCGCCCTACAGTGCACTCTCGTACTACGGTTTTCCTCCACTTTTTCCCTCCTTTTTCAAAGCTAGGCAAAACGACTCGTACTAGCTATCTCTATCTGCAGACTGCATCTGTGGTCTACAAGTACTCCTGCAAGCCTACAACTACTACTACGGAGCCATACATACATGTATACGGTATATGCCATTCTGCTCATGTACTCTACTACTATAGTACTGTATTTGCCAGTGCACACAGGCATTCTATAGCTAGGCCAGGTACTTTTCATTTCAACTGAAAAAGAAAGGAAAAGCAGTACGGGATGCATTGTGTGCGTACATGACATTTGCAAAAAATTACACAGGGAAATGGTTAAAAATATGAAATTACACAGGGATGTTAGTTGTGCTAGGTATTTTTAAGCTGCAGGGTTTTTTTAGCCAATGCATGTGCTATTACAGTTACACAAACCTAGCTCCTGTCTCCCATTGATCAGAGGTTTGATCAGTGGATATATACTAATCGGTACGTAATCACTACCTGCCGGTCGGCCGATGATACAGCGCCGTCTAGCGACATGAACATCTCATTGCAACTGCTACAAAACTCTTACTTTTGAGGTGGGGCCGACGAATTAGGATCGCAAAGGGTGACCAAAAGATTAGTAGGTGTTTTAATAAATTTCTTTTAAAATTAATGATTTACATCTATTTTGTTAACTTAATGCACCTTAAATTATAAGTGGAAGTAAACGGAGAAAAACTTAGTTGAGATAAAGTAAAATTATAACTCTCATAGATGATATATGAACCTTAGGTTTTATAGAGCACAACTAGTCATTGCCACAAAACCAAGCGACTTAGCAAAAAACACAAGAAATCAAAGAAGATGATCTTTGAAAAAAACAACTTTCCAAGTTGATAGTATAGAAGCAAGAGAATTTAAGACCCACTCGTATATATGAGTATGTGAATGTTTATGCATCTAATAACAAGAAGAACAATATTTTAAGATAGAAAACTTGTAGCTCAAAAGCAAAAACAAAAATCAATAAGAAAATAGAAGAACTTGCATGAAAGGTCAAGGAACCTAAAGAAGGAGATGAACACAAACTCATGCGAGAAAATAAATTTCACTAAGTATAGAGATCAGCCTATTTTAAAAAGTTTACAAAGATTCTTCTCTCATAAAAGCTCAATCTAACCTATTACAAAGACTAAGTCAATCTTCTCGTCTCCTTCAAAACATATCACTAGGCTCTCAAATAACTGGCTCACCTTTTCCTACAGCCTTACCCCTCTATTTATAGGTCTAGAGAGGTAGCTTAGCTCTTAAGTTTCCTTATTTCCAAAATACCCCTCGCTTACAATGGCCTCCTATCTATCACCATGGTATTCTAGTCTATATTTTGCTCCATTCATTGAATGGTCATGACACGTTCATGACTTAGCTTCGCCTTGATGCTAGCTTCACGATGATGACACATGCACTTCACTCTTCCATGGTTTTGAGACCAAACCACGAAACTGTCTCACACGTTTCTCAAAGCGTGACTCACATCTACTTGCTTTGACCTCAAGCAAGCATCCCTATATCGACGCGTATACTCCATCTAGCGATCTTGACTGCTGGTAAGTCTCTCCCGCTCTCGATCCTTCAGGCCACCTTCTCACTCGCACAGGTATCCCCTTTCGCTTGACTTTGTTAGCACGCCGTCTTCATCCTTACTTCCGAGCTTTGCTTGACCTCCATGTGCACAGCTAGGATCTCTGTCGACTTCGCCGAACCTCCTCGATTGTTTGGCACTAAGCACTTCGCTTGGCCCCGATCATCCCATCGTCGTTCGCCAAGTTGCATCCATTACGTACACATCATTAGACAAGCAGACATGTATCTCCAAACACATATAACTTCATCACAAGTTAGTTTAAATCAATTCCCTATTGAAAAAGATAGTCGCAACAAAAATGTGAACACCAAATGGTCCAACGCTCACATCAGTACAAGCAAGAGACCATCCGGTATGTACTCTTCCTCTGGCTCTAGAATCCCTCTAAAAAATGCTCTAGCGATGCTCTGGTGTTCAGTCATGCCCATCACGGGACCTTCCGGTGAGTATATTTCACTAGACCATTTTTTGCAACATCTCTGTTAAATGGTTTGGTGCTCTCTGAGCCCATCACTAGACCATCTGGTGCACTATCTTCGTCCTAACACCGAAAACTTCTTCTCTGCTGGAATTGGTCCAGTACCTTTTGTGCTTTACACCGGACCTTCCGGTGTGAACCTTCATTTCTGCCTGTGCATTGTAATGCTCCGGCGCTCACACTTGTTACACACCGAACTATCTGGTGATGTCAAAAGCCCTCACATCGGACGATCCGGTGAGTGTAAACTTCCTATGCTCGAGACAAAAACTCCAACTCCAACTTTGATTAGCCTTAAACAAAATCACACACAAACAAGTTCGTGCCAACCAAGTCCAACTCAAATCCAACATTGTCAATAACTCATAACAAGCAAACCAATGCACTTATCCACTTGGTTTCACAATCTCCCCCATGATGAGTGCATTGACAACATTACAAAGAGCAAAGAATGGTTTGAAGAAGGCATAAGAGAGTCATCCAAGTGACTAAACACTTCTAGAAAGAGCAAAGCATGTTACTTGGCATAAGAAGGATTACAAAAGCTTCAAAAGAGAAGAGAGGCAAGCCAAAAACCTCAAAAGGCTCATATGCATATGCTCCATGCTCCCCTTGACGAATGCACAATTATGTATTTTCTACCCTTTTTACTATGCAAGATTCTTTTTTGTGGATTAATGCATATTTTCTTCCCCTTTGGTAATGCAAACATCAAGGACAAAATTTCTCCTCCTTTGAGAGAAAATAACTTTCAGTGCAAAAGATGTGCAGATAAAATGGAAGTCTACAAAGCCTCACATATAGATCATAAAGCATTTTCAAGGACTAGAGATGTCAAAGCACTATGAGGAGTAAGCAATATAATTTAAAGGTGCACAAAGTCTCAAAGTGATTTAATATCACAAGCACTATGAGTGAAGAAAGTTTTAATCATGTTGTTCAATTTTTCAAAAGGTGTCCCCATAAGAGAATCGATAGTTTCATAATCAGTGCAAAGATTAGAGAAACTAGTGCTATACCAAGTTCAAATGAGGCAACAAAGTTCAACCCGACGAGCTATAAAAACACCCACATATCAATCTAAGCCATAGTTTGACAAGATAAAAAAGAGCATTCTTAGCACATTAAAAAACACAAATTAGTTTTATTAGTTGATCATTTAATTATCCTCAACTAAACTTAAGTAATCATGGGTTCACTTCTTTGGCAAACCACATTGTAGCGAAAATGGTCCTATTAGGCCATGATTGTGATTTTGGTGATTAATGATAACATAGTCAATATGACTAATATGTTTGCTAAGTATATGCTTCAGTAGGTTTCATGGATGCAATACATAAAGAAGCCTTCATAGTTGGGATAAAGTTTAGTTGAATTGGAGAAGTTACAGGAGAGTTGTTCTTACCGGATGGTATGGTGTACTGAAGGTAGTACTCATAGGATCTTTGTGTACAAATACAGTTGACCTCACTGGAAAGTCCAATGTTAAGAAAGTTTAACACATCGGACAATAAAAAGTGCAAAGAGAAAGCAAAAAGACCCTACCAGATGGTCCGGTGCTTACGAAGTGTGCTCACCGGAGCATTTCTGACAGTGAGTGAGGATCACCTCACCGGATGATCCGGTGCTCAATGTATCGTATACACCGGAGCATTTCTAAAGGAATGAAGAGAAGAAGCCATACACCGGATGATCTGATGTGAAGAACTGTGTGCACCGAAGGCTTACACCGAGGCATTTTGTGTAGAGAGAGTTCAAGTGACTCGGTTGGCTCAAGACAACTCACCGAAGGCTTACACCAGAATATTTTACACAGAGAGGTTGCAAATGTGCGGTTTGGCTCAAGTTAACTCACGGGATAGTCCAGTGATGGAGATGAAGTATACACCAGAGTGTCCGATATTTATAGTGACTTTGAGTGAGAGTCCAACAGCTAGTTTCTACTGGTGTACACACCAGATGGTCCGATGCTTGTACCACTGTTGTCACCAGATCATCCAGTGTTAACAGTTTTTGTGAGCCATTAGGGCAATAGCTAGTTGGCAGGTTTAAGGCTATTTATACCCCTCCACTTAGTCATTTAAAGGTGCTGGAGTCCAAAGAAACTTAGAGACAATTGAGAAGACATCCAAGCCACCATAGTGCTTAATGTGATCATCCAAGGTGATTAAGCATATGATTAGTGAGTGATTAGTGCTTATAGGCCTGGAGAGATTGTTGCTAGGTGATTGCTGCCTAGAGAGTGGATCAAGAAGTGATCTTAGCTTGCACCGAACGGCACGCCTATGCCTTAGAGTCTTAATGACTCGTCGACAATTTGAGCCGAAGTTGCTCAAGCTTATTGACCCTTCGACTTGGTGTAGAGCAGTGGCAAGACACGTGTACAAGGACGCAAAGACTGTTACCTTGGTGGCTTAAGCTCTGAAGTGATCACGGCGGCAAGTGACTGGAAGAGAGACTTGTGGTGAGGCCTTGCCTTGGTGTCTTGGTGGCTCAACCTACTTGAGGCCTTGGCGGCTCAAGGGCCGTGATGAGATACCGACCGGGAGCATATCATTTGTGGAGCTCTAACATGGACTATAGGTGGCTTGTGTGCCACCGATACCATGGGATAAAAATTTCTTATGCCGAGTTTGTCTCTCTACCTTATTTATATTTTCGTAGTTACATAGTTGCAATTTACCTTGCTAGAGTAGGTTCCAATCCTCTTGAGCTGTAGAGTAGACACACTAGATAAATCTATAGCATATTTAGATAGAAATTGAGATAGGTTTATCTTATGAAGTTTTTGAAGCCATTAGTTTCTAAGTGTCCTAATTCACCCCCCCCCCCTTCACACACATGAAGCCTTAAGCCACCGTATTGAATTCAATTTTAGCTCAATACTTGATCATTCATTTAACTAACTCAGCATATGATTCAAGATATACAATTTTTCAAAAAGCCAAAAGAAGTTATACATTTGTGACACAAAAGAACACAGGCTCTCCCAATAGTTAATCACGGGCTAAATATTTACATAGACAGAGGTTAAAGACCCCTAATCCGTTGAGCTAAATAAAACGACCTAGCCCTAATTTAAGAACTAATCATGCTAAAGGAAATACTCAAGGGTGATAGGTAATTATATTCTTATTTCAAGTTTGAGCTTAGAGAATTCATGCTTTCTCAACACATTTTGTGTCCTGTCTCAAAGGCAACTCCTCCTCACACAAAACTATAGGAATGGCACACCTCAAGATCTCCTCTCAAATAAGCAAATATGGTTGCATCAAGAGGCTTGGTAAAGATATTGGCTAGCTGGTGTTGGGTATATATATAGCTCAACTAAATGTCCCACATCTCATTGTGGTCCCTCAAGAACTAGAATCTCACATCTATGTGTTTGGTTCTATAGTGTTAGACAGTGTTATTAGCAAGGCTTATGGCACTGGTATTGTCACACAAAAGTGGCACACTCTTGAAGTCTAATCCATAGTCTCTCAAAATAGCAACCATCCATAAAATTTGTGAGCAACAGCTAGCGGCAGCTACATATTCAGCCTTAGGAATAGACTACGCAACGCTAAACTACTTGTAAAAAAACCAACACACAAGAAAAGTACACAAGAAATAACAAGTACTGGAGGTACTCTTCTTGTCAATTCTACAGCTAGCAAAATCCGCATCCGAAAATTTTGAAGAGAGAGAGAAGAAGATGCAGAAAACCAAAGACCATACTCAAGAGTGTGCTTGAGGTACCTGAGTATGCGCTTCACCACTTGGGGTGAGACATCCTTAGTGAAGCTTGGAAGCAGGCACATAGGCAAACGACAAAGTGGATGTCAGATCTTGTCGTCGTGAGGTACAGAAGGGAGTCAATCATGCTCCTCTACTCTTGCTGATCCACTTTCTCTCCATCCACGTTCGGATCAAGCACGGTCGAGGTAGCCATCGGTATCACCAAGAGATTTGCATTGCTTATGTTAAACTTCTTCAGCAAGTCCTTGGTGTACTTTGTCTAGTGGACGAATGTATCTTGCTTACATTGTTTGATTTGCAGCCCAAGAAAGAAGTAAAGCTCGTCCATCATCGACATCTCGAATTCCCTGCTCGTAGTTTCTGCAAACTTGTCCACAAGTGCATAAGAAGAGCCACCAAATATGATATCATACACATAAATCTGAACAAGTAGAAAATCATTGCCATGCCTGAGAGTAAATAAAGTTTTATCTATCGACCCGATCTCATACTCATGTTATAGCAAGAAAGACTTAAGCCTATCATACCAAGTCCTAGGAGCTTGCTTAAGCCTATACAAAACTTTTTGAAACTTATACACTCTTTTTGGGTATTTAGGGTGCTCAAAATCTAGAGGTTGCTTAACATATAGCTCTTCCTCTATGAAATCATTTAGGAAAGCATTTTTAACATCTATTTGATACAACTTGAACCCTTTGGATACCGTAAATATAAGAGAATACTAATGGCTTCTAACCTAGCTACCGGTACAAATGTCTCTCTAAAGTCTATCCCCTCTATTTGAGTGAAACATTGAGCTACAAGTCTAGCCTTGTTTCTCACTATAGACCCATCATCCTCGTGTTTGTTTTTTATCACTCATTTTATGCCTATGGTGTGAATATTATGGGGTGGATCTACAAGGACCCAAACAAGGTTTCTCTCAAAGTTTTCTAATTCCTCATGCATGGTACTGACCCAATTTAAATTAGATAAAAGATGTCCAATATCATAGGGTTCAAAGGAAGCAACAAATGCAGAATTAGTAAAGTGAGCATGAGAACTAGATGTGGACCGTGTTACCCTTTCATTGATGTCGCCGATCATCATCTTTGGAGGATGTCGCCGCTGAATGTGTTGAGGAGCTTCGCGCTGTGAGATGATCTCCCCCTTAAACACTGCCAGTGCATGCTCGAAAATAGCTGAAGTGGAAGTAGATACTTCAGGACCCTCTGCCGGTGTAGAAGAGGTAGGAACCAGCTCGGGAGCAAGTGTGGTAGTATGAAGTAGTGAATCATCCTCGTCATCCCCGAGAGCTAGAAGGTCACCATCTACAAAGATGTTTTCCCACATCTCCTAATCACCTGCACACTCAAGAACAGGGCTAGCACATAGGGTTGATTCATCAAAGGTTACATCATAAGAATTCATGATGGTGTTACTATCAAGATTAAATATCTTGTAAGAATGACCATGAAAAGAATACTCCAAGAAAGTTTCATTAGAAGAACGTGACTCGAACACCAAGATTGCCACACTTTAGGATAAATCACCGACAACCAAAAACTCTCAAATGTGAAACATTCGGCTTCCTCTCAAAACACAGCTCATAAGATGTCAAATTCAAGATCGAGTGTAAAAAAAATCTTATTGGAGATAAAGCACGTTGTGCTAATAGCCTCAGCCCAAAACTTTCTAGGAGTCCTATACTCATCTCGCACCATCCTAACCATCTCCATCAAAATACGATTCTTCCTCTCAACCACGTCATTCTACTAAGGAACACGTGGGGCAGAAAATTGATGCTCAATGACATGCTCAAGACAGAAAGCATCAAAGAGATAGTTCATGAACTCGGTGCCATTATCACTGCGAATTGCTTTCAATACACCAGGAAGTTCTTTGAACAATATCAAAGCTAAGCTCCGAAAGTGTGAGAACACTTCAGCTTTGGTCACAATAAAGAACACCCAAGATTAGCGAGAGAAGTCATCAACAATGACAAGAACATACGACTTCCCACCCGCCGAGCGAACCCGGGAAGGACCAACAGTGTCCATATAGAGAAGTTTTTCCGGTTGTTCGGTCATCACTATATTAACTAGTGGGTGAGACGCGGCAACCATTTTTTCATGCCGACAAGGAGCACAAACAAGATTCTTCTCAAACTTGAGCTTGAGCAATCCTCGGAAAGCCTAGGACACTCAAACGAGTAAGAAAATCAAAGGTCATATGCCCTAGCCTCCTATGCCACATCCAAAGCTCAGAAGAAGGTTGAGCAATCAAACAATGAGAAGAACCGAGAGACTTAGAAAAATCAGGTCCAAAAACTCTCCAAACTCTGGAAATCTGACAAATCAAAGCGCTTGAAGAATCAAGAACACGAGAAGTATTACATTTAAAACGTACTTCCAAGCCCTCATACAACAATTGAGATACAAAGAAAAGGTTGTATCCTAGATGCTCCACCAAAGCCACATCCTAGAGAGTAAAACTCTCATTCACCCTTACCATACATTTGGCTTTCACCCTTCCTTTCTGAGCATCCCTGAATGTGATGCACTCATGTCGTTTCACGGGTGTGAGGCTGGAGAACCATGATGAATCTCCGGTGATGTGGCGTGAACAACCAGAGTCGATGAGCCACTTGTTCTCTAGGCCTCCGCCTGCCATCTATATGCGAGAAGAATAGTAGATGGATGGCTCAATACTGGGTTTAGTCATAAACTTCTTAGGAATCTAGTACTGGAGCATCCGCCCTAAAGCAGTAAAAGCAAATGTATTTAAATTAACACTCGCACGCTAGGGACGAGAACCACTAAGAGGAAATCATTGTCCGCTAAAGCGATGGAACTCAAAACCTCTTACACATGGAGCAAAACCATATGAATTATGGTAAAATCCACACCGGGTATAAACTCTAGGAAGAGACTAAAAAATGTCTGAAACTCATGAGTGAGAGCGAGTAAAGGGTGCATGTACACCAACAGAGGGGCGGTAGATGTCTTGGGTGCTCCACTCCCACTCACGTCTCTCATCTTTCCTATGACGAAAACAAAAACCAACAAAGTAACCCTCTCTCTGGCATTAGGTGCAGTGGTAGCATATCTCGAGAACTTGACTGTCAGTCACTCTAGGCTCTTTCACAGGTGCCCTCATCTTAGACTATGGAGTTCTCTTGGGCTGTGGTGTGGATTTCTTCTTTGTAGCTTGTTGTGTATGCTTGTTCTTTTCTGGCATGGATTGTGAGGCATTGCTCTTGGTTTTATCTAACTCTAGAGTAGTGGGTGCAGTGAAGACGATCTTGCCAGGTCTGGTGTAAGCAACTCTCTCAAAGTCCAAACTCAAAGCTAACCCAACCTTATCAGCACACATCTTGGTCTTGTTCAAGATCAAATCTATTTTGCTCTTGCCTTCTGAGAACTTCTCTACAAGAGAAATGATGTACTCATTTTCAGTCATAAGCTTTTTAACTTGCCCTCTAACCTAGCTGAGCTTGTCCTTAAGGATAATGCAGGTGAGACATTTAGGCTGCACATCCGTAGAACTCTCAACACTCTCCAATCTATACTCTAGCTCCTTTATACGCTTGTCTTTTACATTAGCATCCTTTGAGAGCAAAAGACAATTCTTGCGAGCGCCTAAGAAAGTAAGTCTAGACTCCTCAAGGAGCTTCTTCTCGGTAGTCTCAAACTGATTGGCGACTTAAGAATGCACAGTTTGAAGCTCGATAAGCTCACTCATGAAAACCAAACAACTCTCATAATCCTCATCCTCAACCTTGACCCTAGACCTAAGCATCTCAAGCTCAGAAGAAACAGGCTCATACTTAGGCCTAAGCTCCTTCAACTCACTATAGCTTTCTTAAGTAACATATCCTAGCTAACAAGAGCATAATTAAAGGTATCGACTTGGATGGAAACTTGGTTGTAGGAAGGTAATACCTCTGAGGGATCAAGCTCGAGGTCACTGTTGTTGTTGTCGTCCGCTATGAAGCAGAGGCCAGTGAAGTCATTGCCCTTTTTCTTGTTCTTCACTTGTGGTTCCTCCTCCTCCGAGCTCTCCTCCTCGCTAGAAGAGGTGTCGATATCACTGAGAGCTGCCACAAACGCCCTGGAAGCCACCCTGACTGCCTTCTTGACTATCGTGTCATGATTCTTCTTGAAGAAGGGCTTCTTATTCTTCCTATTGTGCTTGCCGTGGTCGTGGTCATGGTCTTCCCTCTTCTTGAGCTTGGGACAATCCTCCTTAAAGTGAGTGGTATCATCACACTCAAAGTAGGTATGAGAGCCACCACTCCTCATGTCTCGGTGATTGTTATAGAAGCAAATGAACTTCTTCACAATGAGAGCAAGATCCTCATCATCCAATGTGTCCACCTGCCCCTCTGTGATAGAAACCAAGACAAAACAAATCCATTTGGTGAGATGTTAGTACAAGAAAATCTAGCTCTAGTCTAATTGTCACCACTAGATCCAAAAACTAACATCATGTTCTGAGACAAGGGGTTTTTGATACCTATCTGAGCTACCTTGGCTATCCCAGTGGACTTGAGCTTGATGAAGAATTCATCACAAGTCAATGTGTCATAACTTTGTGACTCTTCAATGCTCGAGATCTTCACTTCTCATATACTACGATCAAGAGTATAGAGAAGCTTGATCCCCCTCTCATGATTAGAGTAGGATAAAACACCAGTAGATCTAAGATTGCTAACAATTCTATCAAATCTAGCAAATATAGCATCCAAAGATTCACCGGGTCTTTGCACAAATATTTGATATTCTTGGTTTTACGTGCTTTGGCGTCTAGCCTTAATTTGATTAGTGTCTTCATAAAAGACACTAAGAGTATACTAGATCTCCTAGGCAGTATGGAGATGCTACACCCTGTCAAACTCATTTCGGCTCAGGCTTGTTCTAGCTTTGTTGTTTGTCTCATATTGTTTGATTTGAACATGAGTCATGCGAGCAGCATGGATCTCATAGTTGGTATAAACTATTTCCTAAATTGCACTTTCTTGGTTTAGAAGATAAGCCTCCATGTGCACCTTCTAGTATGAAAAATCTCGACCATCAAACAACAAAATCTTCCTACTTCTCTCCATTGTCACCTACGGATCACATAACCGGTTAAGGTCAACAAGTGATCAAACTGACTTTGATACAATTGTATGACCGAAAATGATGACTAGAAGGGGGTGAATATGCACCTCAATAAATTTCTTTCGAAATTGATAGTCTACTCCTATTTGGGTCACCCAACGCACCTCAAACCACAAGTGAAAGTAAAGAGAGAGAAACTTAGTTGAGATCAAGTAAAACCATGGCTCTCACTGATGATATATGAACCTTAGGTTCCATGAAACATAATTCCACGAGTCATTGCCACAAAAGCAAGCGACTTGGCAAAAAAACACAAGAAACAAAAGAAGATGGTCGCCGGAAGAAACAACTCTCCAAATTGATGGTCTAGAAGCATGGGTATTTAGGACCCACTCATATACATAAGTATGTGAATGTTTCTGCCTCTAGCAACAAGAAGAATAATCTCCCAAGGTGGAAAACTTGCAGCTCAAAAGCAAAAACGAAAATCAACAAGAAAATAGAAGAACTTGCATCGGATGCAAGGGAACCAAAACAAAGAAACTAGAAGTAGATGAACACAAACTCATGTGAGAAAATAAAATTCATTAAGCATATAGGTCAGCCCTATTTTATTCAATTTACAATGTTTTTTCTCTCACAAAAGCTCTAGCCTATTACAAAGACTAAGTATATCCTCTCCTCTCCTCCAAAATCTATCTCTAGGCTCTCAAATAGCTGGCTCACTTTTTCCCTACAGTCATACCCTATTTATAGGCCTAGGAAAGTAGCTTAGCCTTTAAATTTTTTCTTGTTTCTAAAATACCTCTCACTTACAATGGCCTTCTATCTACCACCGGGACATTCTGGTCCATATTTTACTTCATCCATTGAACTGCCATGACACCTTCGCGACTTAGCTTCACCTCGATGCTAGCTTCACGATGATACCACGTGCACTTCACCCTTCTAGGGTTTTAAGGCCAAACCGTGAAGCCGCCTTGCACACTTCTCAAAGCGTGACTCACAACTACTTGCTTTGACCTCAAATAAGCATCTCGATATCGACGTGAGTACTACGTCTTGCGGTCTTGACCACCGGCAAGTCTCTCTCGCTCCCGATCTCTCGAGCCGCCTATCACTTGCACCAGCATTCCCTTTCGCTTGACTTTGTCAACACGTTGTCTTTATCCTTCCTTCCAAGCTTGCTTGACCTTCATGTGCACAGTTAGTATCACCCTTGACTTCACCCGACCTCCTCCATCGTCTGCCACCAAGCACCCCGTTTGGCCACGATCACCCCACCATCGTTCACCAAGTTGCATCAATCACCTACACATCATGAGACAAACAAACATGTATCTCCAAATACATATAACTTCATCACAAGTTAGTTCAAATCAAGTTCCTATTGAAAAAGATAGTCGTAATAAAAATATGAACACCGGATGGTCCGGTGCTCACACCAGTACAAGCACCGGACCATCCAGTGTGTACTCTTCCTCTGGCTCTGGAGACCCTATGTAAAATGCTCCAGCGATACTCCGGCGTTTAGTCATACCCATCACCAGACCTTTTGGTGAGTATATTTTTACCAGACCATTTTTGGCAACATCTCTATTGAATAGTCTGGTGCTCTCTGGGCCCATCACCGGACCATCTGGTGCACTATCTTCATCCTGACACCGAAAACTTCTTCTCCACTGGAATTGGTCTGGTGCCTTTTGTATCTTACACCGGACCTTCTGATGAGAACCTTTATTTCTGTCTGTGCATTGTAATGCTCCGGTGCTTAAACCTGTTTCACACCGGACTATCCGGTGAGATCAAAAACCCTCACAACGGAATATTCGATGAGTGTAAACTTCCTGCGTCCGAAACAAAAACTCAACTCCAACTTTAATTAGCCTTAAATAAAATCACTCACAAACAAATTCATACCAACCAAAATCCTAACTTAAATTCAATATTATCAATAACTCATCACTTACTTAATTTTACATGATAGATAGCACCGAAAAAGAGAAAAGGCAGTACAGCGCTGGCCGCATGAACAATCCAACTGTTCATCTACACGAACAGCTAGCGTGAAAAAAAAAAAAACAGTTGCCACAAACTGTTCAGCTGACCGGCCGGTAGAGTCATAGAGATCGCCAACGTCTTACGTATATAAACCAAAAGGAAACCGTGTGACATAATTTTTTTTTCTTTTAGAGAAGGCTAACAGATTGAGCTGTCTGTGTACTTACACATACATTGCCTAGATTAGCTCCACATATACTGACTGCAAAATTTTCCCAAGAATTAATCTATATAGTTCCGGCACATTTTTTTCCTGTGGTTTAAGGTCCCGTTTAGAACGTAGAAATTTCACAAGAATTTTTGCAGAAGTTTACATAAATACTAGCTAAGAATTCCTGCATTTCAAACGGTGCGAAATCAATACTATGTTGAGATGTTTGGCTTGGGATTTGACAACAAGCGGCTGAATTGGAACCGTTGATGAATTCGTCGTGAGGCCACGACAGGAAGGACACAAGAGTTTCCTCGATCGATCGCTTGGTACGTGCACATATCGATCGTTCTTGTGATTTGCCTTGACATTGTCACGTCAAATCGGAGCAACAGCGTTACATGTTTAAAGAGAAGCAGGTAGAGCTACTCCATCTTGTAGCATCAACTGTTCTGCATGTCCAGACCGCTGGCTGGTGTACTGCAGCATTTATAGGCTCATAGCGCTGCATGTACATAGTATATGCATGCATGCTGGATCTAGCTAACTTACTTTTGGTTAAATAGGAGAGACACTATGTACATATGCAGTGTGTATATGTTTCTGTAAGGCAGCTCCAATACGAGGAATGTACCATGAAATATTTAATCTGGTGCAATCCATCTCGATCTGTGATGTGTATGCATGATGTCCACTAAATTTCTTGATGGAATTTAATCTATTGTATATTCCATGATATGCCTGCATATATGCAAGTATATGGGTGTCTATAAAATTAGTTCTACTTGACGAGAGAACATTTGCACCAGTATAATTTTAGTCAGTCTCTGTTATACAGATTTAGTCAGTATAATCTGATGTTACTACTCTTATTCCTGTTTTGAATTTTGATTCCATTATATGAAGTTAAAGATCATTTTTTGTGGTATATAGAGATGAAGCTGAGGCTCTTATTTGGTACCAAGCCCTTCACCTCATATTATTCAACATATTGGTACACTGCATTTTCTGGGGTCGTAACAACACGATATTTCTTGACACGCGCTCCAAAATACAATTTTGACCAGGCATCCATACAATAGTATGGAAACATTTTTCAAGAAAATATAATGCATAACATCCTATATAAATACTCATGAAGATATTGTTTGACAAGTTAAAATAATTTGCCTACAACATTCACGGCAACTATTTTTCTTTTACTCAAGGAAGTACTCGAATTTCAAATTATTTTATCTTGGCACTAACTGATTTGTACCAAAATTTAAATTGCAAGCATAATTTCTCAAAACTTACCTACATGGTATGTGCTAAACCCGCACCTACCCAAAAAAAGAGGGGGGGGGGGGGTTGAGACAATAAATATATTTTTATGAAAAAATATGGGCTAGCAATATGCAATTCATATGTGATACTTGTAAACCATTTTCTCTTTGTGTATGCAAGTTATTGTTGAATATAGAATTTTAGAATTGAACTATAAAGTGGTATGACTAGAAGATGCAACAACGTGCATACTTAACCTTAAAAAAATCCTTAGCACATAATAGGAAAAACTGTTGTAATATAGCGCTGGTTAGTATGGATGGATGAACATCTATATATACGTATGCATCGGTAGAAAATGACATCTGATTTGACACCAATGGGTGTAGTGTAACCCCACCTATCATTATATCTTCTTTTATTAAATAGGATATGGCACAAAGTGAAAAGACAAGTTACGTCTTATCAGTATAATATTCCATTTTAGTTGCCAGTTACTAAAATCAGTACTAATGCATTGTTTTTTGTCTGCTTGTGCATGTCAAATCTGATTTGGATCCCAGTGCATATATAGTGCCAATAAAAGGGACGTGTTAAGGAATAGTTCTGAGTCGAGGGCCAACTTGAAAGACCATTTGGCCAGACGGACCATCCTAGCTACTGTTTCGGCTGGATAGTTTTCACGCTTAGATGTATGTTGTGCATTACCTGTCTAATCACTCTGCAAAGCAAGGAACTGTGCAGAATAATGTGACAAATCGGGACGCACACGAGTAATGACCTGGAAATCTTTTAAAGTTAGGAAGCAAGCACTGAGAAATTGGTGGACTGAAGAGAGTCCAATCATGCATGCAGAGAACAATTGTGAAGATTGTGTTATATATACTTGCAATACATAAGTTCGATATGTCCATGGCCGAATTATTGACGGTTCTTTTCTAGCTACAAGGTCAAAAGTTAACTTTGTGTGTGCACGAACATACATACATACATACATACATACACACACATATGGAAGAGAACTCTTCTATATATGACTGAAAGGAGTATAATGGAAGAAACAGACACATTCTAAAATGAAAACTTAGGTCAATCCGCATCAATATTTCCATTTGGTTCAAGTTGAATTCATGCATGGAAATGCTGAACCGAATTAAATACCCAACTTCAATTTGACTTGAAACACTAGAGCATTTTGTACTTTGAATTACACACCTTTTAGTAAATAAGCACACATTTCTCATGTAAGCATTTCTATGAATGTACAAGTTGAGTTCATATTTGATGAGTAGCCTAAAACTCAGTAGAAATGTTCGAAGAAACACTTTTAACCGCCAAAAAGGCCAGTATATATTAAAAATGTTCTAACAGAATAATTCTAACAACAATTAATATATCCAGACGTTAGATGTTCATCATATGGGTGAAATAGAAAAGAATATCAAAATTCACAAGAAAGTGAAACTGAACGACTTATCTGCTGCAGTTCTGGCAAACCTTTGCTAGAAAAAGGGTTTATGACCGATGGCCTAGCTTGTGGCTAAGAAACTATATATGTCATACAACAACTGTGGAAAATGAGCAATACACCAGCAAAAATTAGTCAAACTCGTACTCGCCTAGTATCAGTCTGGCAAGGTGTGGTGGTGAACCAACACCTCAAGAACTCGATCGAGCATGAAGTCAACATGGTTAAAGGGGACCAACAGCACAAACTTCAACCTGGGAACTAAGAGTGCAACTCAGAACCAATATATTCAAAACAAACGATCAGAAATAGATCTCATAGCAGTAGAACATAAGCATGCAAAGTACTAGCCAATCAGAACCGCAGAATTTAGAAAAAGACTTAATGCCAATGGAGGAAAACTCTAGATGATCGAATAAATACAAGTACAATGCACACAACAGTGAGATCCATAAAAAGATCTGGGACCTATAAGAATAGTGCCGGGAATACTGCTTTCCCATACCTTCACAGTTTGCTAACATGGATGGGGAGAATGTCTGCGAAAGAAATGATGTGATGCTCACCATAAACAACTGTTTTGATCTTACCTCTCAAACTATTAAGCATCTCACAATGATATATATCTGGAGCATATATTGAAACATAGGCCACTGGTGCCTATGACATATGATATAAGATGCAGATCAAGTGACCTTTAATTGGCACCAACCATCAGCTTAGTACTACTCATGCATGCAAGTAGGATCCTTTGATAGTTTATTTGGCCTAAAGGTGGTTATTTTCTGATCACAAAGCATGCTATACGTACTAATGACTGATCGATGGATCCTGCGTAAACGAATTAATCATGAAAAGGAGATCAAGATCTCGATTCGATTACATTTAGTACTCCAAAGTATGGTTTGCACAACATGCAAAAAGGGATGCAGATATATATAATTCATGTCGGCTATATAGAGAAGCTAGATATATAGGTAGATAGATTGCTATTGCTCCATAGCTCTGAATCGACCTGAGAATGGACTCCCCATCTCCCTGAAGCTTCCTTCAATAAGCACTCCCATCCCAGCTCATTAAGGCCAAAGGACTTAAGTACATGTCTCCACATTTTAACCAGCAGTAAACAACTGCACAAGACAAGCATATGACACAGATGACACATGAAACACACAAGCATATATAAATGCATGATTGCAATGCAGCAAATCACTTAAATCACTTACTGTTTCATGGTGATTCACATGCTGCTGTCTCCTCCTTCCTTGTGATCCATTCCAATGCTCTCTGATCCAGAGTTGGCGGTCGTGGTGGCGCTGATGGCATTCACGGCCCAATTAGCCATGGAAACGTAAGGCAGAACGGGCGCCACGTCAGAGCCTGTGCTGCTAATAACGTTGCTCCGCATGAAGTAGCAGCCAGCTGGCGGTGGCGGCGGTGCTATGCCTTCGACTACCCCGAGCCTCCGGCCGCTGTACATGCCGGCGGCCGCAGCGAGCTGGCCGGGGCTCGGCATTGCTGTGGAGAGCCTGGGGGCGGCGGTGACTGGTAGCGCGGTGGGGATGCCCATATCGCTGCAGGCATAGCGGAGAAGCTCGGCGTGCGCAGCGTCGAGCTCCTTCTGGAGGCGGTGGACCTGGCGCTGGAGCACGGAGATGGCGCCGACGCAGCCGTAGACGGGGTCCTTGACGCGCGCCTCGGCCTCGTAGGCGAGCGAGCTCACGGCGTCCTCGCGCTGGTGCGGCAGCAGCTCGTTGAGCAGCTTGGTGACGTTGCTGGCGCCGAACACCTTGTGCACGTTCGCGAACTTCTGCGGCTCCTCTGGCGGGAAATATGGCGCGAACACGCACCCCGGCAGGCACTTGCGCCGCAGGAACTTGCACGCCGCGCACGGCGCCCCGGCACCCGGCGTCGTCGTCCCTGACGCGGCCACCGGGGAGACGGCGGAGTTGTTGCTAGTGCTCGACGGGGATGCCATTTCCAGCGGGCCACAAAGTTGTTACCTGCGATTTTTATTAAAAAAGTGTTGGATTGTTAGTTTTTTCCAAAGAAATTAATTATGAACATGCATGTTTAGATACATGTTTTGATACTAGATTTAGGTTAATAGGGTTTTCTTGGACCGAGAATTGTTCTGGGAAGGCAGAAGGGGAAGATTAGGGTTTTGGTGCGGAAGGTGTGTTCTGATCTAAATATGTGCAAACTTTGGAGGCAAGAGAAAATTGTGTTCTTTAGGGGCAATGAAACTGTAGAATTCTTATCTGTGGAAATTTGATATAGAGACCAATGAAAATCAATAGCATGATAATATGGCGTGGGTGTGCATGCATGATGATATGGCACAAGAAGCACAAATTTGAAGGGAAAAAAGCTGATGTATGCTCAAATCTCAAGAAGCATATGGGTAATATAATATACCAAGAGAAGACCAAGAAGACTGCAAACTTTTGTTTTCTCAAATTTCTCATAAGGGCATCTAGCCAGTGAGAGACCTACTCATGCTCACCTCTTTGAGGTCACAGAGAGGATAGATCTGATGATCTGATGAAGGGTAAAGAGTATGTTGAAGGATTTTTCTTTCCTTCGTCTCTGTTGCTACTAGCTTGTTTCTCCCATGATATATCCACTGCTATCTAACAATCTGCACAATGGAATAGAGGAGAGAAATAGAAAGGGAAAAAAAACAAGCAAGATAAGCAATTCTTGTTTCAATTTGTATGGGGATCGAAGAATTGTAGGAGGGGCATATGATCAGGTAGAACAGCCTAACTCTTGTCTCTGACTGTGGTCTGTGGGTGAGAGAGGATCCGCGTCCGTGAGAGGGAGGGAGATATAGAGAGATCAGCTCCTCCTCCTCGTCCAACAACTGCAGCAAGGGAAAGGTGAGGTGTATAGATCGACCACACAATATGAAAAGGCAAGCCAGTATTGAATGAGGAAGTGATAGTTGAAGAATATTATGGAGGTGTTGCAATGAAAAAAGGGCCCGGGGCAGGAGAGAGGGAGGAGGGAGAGTAAACAGATAAATAAGGACAAATCGAGATTAATGGAATTACAAGAAAAAGTGTGAGTGTGACATTGCCACTACTCGAAGAATATCTACCACAGTGCCTCCCTCGTCTCATCACCTTTCACAAACAGTTCCATGCTGCGCATGGTAGCTGAAGGGGTACGTATATATGTATGTATAGATTATAAGTATGTTTAGGTCGTGTTTGTTTGAGTTTCTGTTTTTGAGTTTTCTGAAAAATTGTGCTTTTGATTTGTCTGAAAAACTGTTTTTGGAAATAGGTTATTAGTTTTTACAATAAATTTTTAACTTATCAGCACATAACTTTTTAAAAAGTACATCTCAGCGAGCTTCTCAGCTTTAATTTATTTTCCTTATAAACAGGCTTCTGACTTCTCCAGAAGTCACTTCTCCAGAACCTCATTTATTCTGACTTCTAACTTCTAGCTTCTGCCAGTAACAGAAGCAGTAAACAAATACGGCCTTAGTTATTAGTATAATAAAACAAAGATAGTTCATAGCAAAGTAGGTATTTTTCGCTAAGTGCGTCCGGTTTAAGAGTAATCATGCCCTTTCAAGCATGAGCTGGTTTGCTTAATTGAGCTCTGCCTAGCAGCACAATCATAAAGAAGCCGGCGATGTAGACCGGCACCGTGTGGCGATCGATGGCACAGGGTGCTTCGTGCTTGTTTGCAATGTTGTTTAACTAATTACTCCTTGTCTATCGCTTCGATCGCATAATTAGAAGCGCCGCGATATAATTGGCAATCATTAGTGAGAAACTAAGTTATGGGCATGCACTGTCATGCCCCATTATTTATACCTAGCTAGGGAATTAGGTAGACTCTTGATTGTGGTTAATCAGCCTACAGATGTTCTCTGCTTATATGATTAATTTTGGACTCACGCTGCACCAGCGCAGTGTCAACAAAGAATTATTTTTTGTACATAATATTATTCAGAATGTGTACAAGCAATCTTCTCAAACTTTCACCACTGATACATATATAACTATTCAGTTTGTTCATGTGAAAATAATGTTATTAGATTTTCTTAATGGATTGTTCCACAATATAATAAATTTATAGTATCGAATATAATAATATTTAATCTTTTGGTAATATATAACTATTAAATGATGGTAAGAATATACATATTCAGACCATGCAAACCAGTGTCGAAAACAACATGATAAAGGGGCTACATGTCTAAGCAATATATATGTTACAATGCTTGAGTAGTGCAGAAAACATCAATTGAGTTGTATGTACTGCACCTAACTCAAAAGATAGTCCTAAAAAATAAATCTCAGAAGATGCAGGTAATTCATACATTAATTTATACCCATCTTTTTTTCAGTAATCATATTATAACAAAGGCACACGGCATGCTTCTATAATTATAAAGTCAAAGTTTCCTTCATTTCCTATCCATACAGTACGAAGGGAAAACCTCATGAAAATTTGCCGACTAGAGTAATTTATTCCGATATCCTGGAAAATCAACTGATCCACACTGGGCCTTCATACAGTTAACTGATGAAGATAGGAGCACACGTCGCATAAAATAATTCAAAGTACATGTGGCCCTCAATGATGACCACTGTTACAGCATGATAACTTTGGCTTAGATTTTGTCATCTTTGTCATTTATAGGTACGTAGCTGAAGCTTATATATAATTAGTATCATCATGATCTACATACCATCTCAACAGAACGTAATTACTACTTGACGCAAAGTTTTCAAAACTAATAAGTTGCAAAAAAGTATCCACAGTCCAGTCTGGCCAACAATCATACAGATCACTGAGAACAACCAAGCGACAGTACAGTGGTCATACTACAGACAGCTCAGAAAAAAACAGAGCCACGTTTCAACAAAAAGGGAGACAAAGAATTATAGTATGCCGTATATATATTTACATATATATCGATAGTTAACTTAATCCTCCTGTTTGAAACTGTACAGCTACTAAAACAGT
This sequence comes from Phragmites australis, assembly GCF_958298935.1. Lineage (NCBI taxonomy): Eukaryota > Viridiplantae > Streptophyta > Magnoliopsida > Poales > Poaceae > Phragmites > Phragmites australis. The sequence goes on from NC_084922.1 coordinate 7,363,950, forward strand.
AATCACTGTAACAATAGTGGCTGAACCAGAACCACATAGATATGGGTCAGTTTAACTTTCCTAAAGGAAAAGCCAAGTCAATTCGAGTGGTCGGCAGAGCAAACATGTAAAAGTTCCTCAAGAAAGAGAGCTCACGGTCTCCAAGAAGGCCAGAACAGACAAGTATAGATTCACACACTAAGCTCTCCTCGCCCTTTTACAGAGGTAACAGCAAGCCCTACGCGAAGGCAGGCTCCACCGTTAAGGTAATTTAGTGGTTATAGGTAGTTATTAACTCTTATTATTGTGTTATGTAAAGATAAGAGAAATGAATGATAATAAAGATAAAGCTGACGTACAGATAAAATTTGCTCATGTAAAGAAGAACTTAATAAAATTAGTTCTTAAAGAAAAGAAAATAAGAGATATATCTAAACATTACGAGTATAATAAATTAAAAATAAAAAATATATTGAAAGAAAGAAGATATAGCAGCTTCACTTTATAGCTAGACGCCATTAACTTCTCGAAATCAACATGTACAGTGATACCGCATGACATACATGCACGAAACGAAAAAAAGACACAGCCAGCTATGGCATGTAATCGCACGAGCAAGATTTGACATCTCCCCCTGGAAGACATTCATATAGGCTGTTATATGTTACTATAATGCTTGTGCGTCGCTACGAATGAAAAGGATCATATACTAGCACGTTGTGGCGGTGGCGCCACTGCGGAGCTCGGCCTGTGTTATGCCTTCAGCTTGCCGTGGCACCCTGACAACTAGCTCCACCCCAGCCATACCTCCACTACTATTTCTACTATTGTTAGGGTACTAGCAGCAGGTCCCAGCTCGTTATATCCATAAGCTGGCATCCTCAATCCATATTTTAATAGGTCTATTATATACATAGGCTCAATTAGAATTAGAATTAAGATCCTAAACTAACTCAACTTAAATGATTAGTCTGATAAGCGATAAGCCCTCTACCTTTTATGTCATGTTTCTCTAAGTGATGAGCCTCTACTTTTTATATCATGTTTTTTTATCATTAATTTTCGATATGGGACTAAATCTAATAATCTTCCTCATTATACACAACATGTGTAACCCTTAGAGACGTTCGGGCTCACCCACAACCGCACGACCCTAAAGATGCTCCAGATTTACCGATCTTTGAGCTCTGATATCACTTATTATGAAATTAGCTATCAGCAGAATCAATGGATTGATCTATCGAGATGGTGCACGTGATCACAGACAACACCAGAGGTACAATGTTTGTTAACAAGATTCAGTCAAAGCCTACATACCTAAGGTATCATTACGGGTGCTTCTCCCTATCTAGCAACAACGGCTACTTCTAGGGTTCCGATAGAACCAGCGTCGCCCCCTGCGAATCTATCGTTATTCCGTCGTAGTTACAACAACCGTCTTCCTCTCAAATTTATGATGAAACTAGTTACAGGAGTCCTACTGGAATTTCATATGGATTCCTACTCTAACTCCACCATATACCGCTAATACAATTACAAATCCTATATATAGCCAACAACTATACCTCTACTACAAAGCTTGGCCTACATCGTGGGTTGGCCATGCCGGCATGCCATGCTTGCATCATAATCAGGAGGAATCACTTACTATAAAAAACAGTGAAAGCAGACTGAGTACCACATACGACTTCCTAAGATTCGTTACTGATAAAGTACTCATAGATAGTTACTAAAACAAACATATCTATAACATGATCTATCGTCTTGGTATGCCAAAAGGCACATACGATTTTTATATAAATCAAAGGTGATAAGACATAAACAGATATTAAGAAAAAATCGTTTATGATGTGTGATAAGATACAAACAAATATTAAGAAAAATTATCTGTGATATGTTGTAAAACATAGATAGATGTTAAGAAAAATTATTTATGATGTAACGACACAAACGGACATTAAGAACAAATATTTGTGATGTAAAGATACAGACAGACATTAACAAAAATCATATATGATGTGTCATAAAATATAGACGGATATTAAGAAAAATCATCTGTGATATATCATAATATGCAGATAGATATTAAGAAAAATCGTCTGTGATATGTCATAAGACACAAACGAACATTAATAAAAAACCGTCTGTGTCTGAAGGATAAATATTTTATGAATTTTCAAAGGTCATCAAACGAAAAAAATTATATAAAAATTATAGCTCTCGATAAGATATACAACTTTGCAGTTTACAATATTTTCATTTAAAATGATTTAGATGCTCAAATAATTGTCCATAGTTTCAAACAACAATTGTCAAAATGATAAAATATCATATTACTATTAGTAATGATGTATAGGTGATATGATAAGAAAGCTACACGCGAGATCGGAGATCATAGATTCGATGTCCACAAACCACATTGTGCGATTTTTTGTGTAAAAAATCGTGCTACTCGTGCGATAACATGGCATGAGTCGTGTGACTAGTGAATGATACGGTATGGGTGGGAAAAGATTTTTTATTTTTTCTACATTTAAATTCTTATTTTAAAAAAAATAGTATTATTAGCGGATATTAAGAAAAATCACCTGTGATGTTATATGACACGTATAAACATTAAAAAACTATCTACGTGTAGCTATATTACAGACATAATATTATCTGTCTATAATAAATTTAATATCACATACATTTTTACAGAGATGAAAATCAAACACGTATATAATATAGTTTAACAACCGTGATAGCCCGTAGTGACTTGATGGCGACGAACAAGATGAGGCCGATGGCATTAAGATCTTAATGCAGCCTCGTTTGAAGATGATGAGTGTAGGACCAGAGAATTTGGGAGATGACAAACAAGGACCCACAGAAAGAAATATGTGGAAGAAGAGGATGTAAATAATAATATTATGACTTGCAGGACGTTAAATGCATGATAGAATATTAGCCGCACAATGTTTAGTTGCTGAAGTGTGCCATGCCTCTACTTTTTTTTTCCTCTCTCTTGAAGTTCTTCTATCGTTAGATCATTGTCAATCGTTTCCCTTATAATTTAAATTCTTGTTGTGAAAGAATTTTTGTTTTTTTAGTGCTCCAACAGTTTTTCTTCTCGGTTTCCGTCACGAAAGGATTCCCAAGGTTATTCCCTCCACGACGAGATTCTCTCTCCTTTCACTTTCGCGATTCCTCTCGAAGAAAAGCTGTTGGAGATAAGAAAAAATAAAGGGAATAGGAACGGGGAAGGGAACGAAATGAATGGAATATGGTTGGAGATAGTCTTAGATTATCTCTAAGGTGTTCCTTTCGCGATACTCGTTCCCTTCGCAATGAGAAAGGTACCACTCCCTTCACAATGGGAAAGAGACCGCAAAGGGAATGAAACCCAGGCTCCAAGGGATGCCCATCAGGGGCCAGCGCGGGATAGGAGAGGAGACAGGTTCCTAGGGGTGCGGGACTCTCTCCTATCCCTTCGTAGATATGACGAGCAAGGCAGGAGAAGGACCATGTGATTGATCACACGCTCAGGCGAAAGAGACGGAAGCAAGGGGCGGTGATGGTGGCGCATGCAAGGAGGGCGGCGGAAGGTTGGCAGCGATGGCGAGGGGCTCTCGGAGGCTTGATCCAGGCACACGTGTGGAGGGAAGAAGCGACATCACCAAAGGCAATGTGGCAGTTACGGGAGGTACGAAACATTCTCCCCAAACTCTTTTTGGATCTATGATTATTGTGGTCTAATCGCGAATTAGGTGAAGGAGTGGTGGTGCCTTGTCGTGCAGAGTAGGGGGAGGAGTGGCAGTTGGGATTGTCGTACAGAGTAGGGGGAGGAGTGGCAGTTGGGATTGTCAGGGTGTTCGGGCATGGCGCCGGGCGTGGCCACCGGTGGGGGGTATGGGAGGGGTCCAGTGGCGATTCCGGTCTTGCTACTCATGGATCGGGTGCCGTGTCATGAAGGTCGGCTGTCCAGTGGGAGTTGTGTAGGTGGATTTGGTGCCTGGATGTGCATCGTGGGCCCGCTGTTGTCATAGTGCGATGTCGTCGAGGCCGAGTCATAGGTAGGCTCTTCCGACTATTTGTGTGCTCATGGACTCCCCTGCTCCATGGTTGTAGATGGACGCTGCAGTGTTTGCCGCTCTTGTGTTGAAGCTACAGGAACATGTGCAGGAGGCGGCTGTCACGTTAAAGAAGGTGGCCAATGACAACTTGAGTCCAGACAGCACCCCTGCTGCCGTGGAGCTCAACAGAGCACTTCTGGAGGTCAACACCATTACGACGGAGTTGGAGTAGCTCGTGTTCCAAGTTGAGGATGCTCTGTGTAGCAGTGTCGTGCCCAACCATGTTGGTTTGGTTGATAATAGCAGTGTGTCAATGGAAGAGGAAGCATCATGATTCAAGGACATTGACAACGACAAAGTCCTTCTTGCTAACTAGAACTCGGGTTACCTACTATGTGCTAATACGAATGATAGCATGTCTATTGAATCCGATCGTTTATGGAGGCTGTAGTCGGGTCGGGTGTTTGTTACTTAGTTGGTCAGAATTGATCAAGCCCAGTCAACCAATCACTTATAGGTTCAGTTAACCTCTAGTTGCTGGCCTTGTACTTTGCTACTCCCATGTGATATATTTGTTGTTCCTGAAGACATATCCCTCATTATGTTCTTAATATTACGACATTTGTCATATTATTATTCTAGTGATGGTGCACGTAGAGGTTCCTTATGAGCTGTCTCTACTGATATGTCTGCTACACTGGGTATGAGAGATGATCAAACAACCTTGCTGATGAGAATGAATATGTGAGGAACCGTTTAGATAATATTTTGATTAATCATTAAATCAATCATTTGTGTAATCATGGCTACACGATTAACCATAATATCACCCTAGTAGTCCCGGTATGTATTTTATGCCCAAGATCGAAAGACACGTCTTTACAACAAGCACATCATGATAAGACATAATAAAAAGCGAGTAATTAAATTAAGTTACAAGTCTTTAAGTAAATTAACTTTACAACAAAAGTATAAACCAAACATTATTATAGTAGCTACGCAGCGGAAAGAGTTGCATAACGACAAAAGATGGGTAATGTCATTGCCCTAAGGGGCCACCCCAAAATAACAACACTTGAGTAGAATGTCACTACACCTTCCTGTCGCCAATATCGGTAGGCATAAAGTAGCCAAAGACTAATCCTTCCTCAACTGAAAAGTAAACGAAGCATGTGAGTACGAAGGTACTTGCAAGACTTAATCCATAATGGGCACTTATAAATAGCTCGACTCCAAAGAGAATATAATTTGGATAATTAGTAAGGACTCGGCCACAAGGTTAAGTGAATTTCATATGCAAGAGCAATTTTGACTCAAGTGTAACCATCTACATCAAACAATAAACAACCTTCTATCCTGAGATCATTACCATACCATAATTATAACTTGAACCGTATCAAAACTTCAACAACATCACCATACATTTTCCAAAATACCATCACAACCACAATTGAAACTCTACGATTGATGCAAATGGATAGAAGTGTGCTCATTACATCCTGTAGGGGTACTCCATTACTCATATGACTTGAGGACCATACGGCATGTGTAACCACATAGGTCCACACAAGGAGTACGCATGTCAACCTTTCCTAAATAAGCTCCAATCGTTTGAACATACGCCTCGACATGCGGAGGTCGTCTAGAACTACTCCAAAATAAATTAGATACCCCTTCCAAACCTATTATGCTGACAACACCCGAGACTAACATGCCAAAAAAATCACAACTACATAAGGTATTCAGCTCATCCGTTCCATATACGGATACGTGGTTAGTACGAACAAATGCTAAAGCCAACTATAACAACGGATGGTGCTTAATCGATTCAAGTGGATCTATCGCATCTGAGACTCCCTTCGCAAGCCATCCCTATTGCCTGCCTAAATCTCGGCTCATCCTCACTAACTTACACCATCCTCCATCATCATTATCTTTATGATATAAAGTAAGCCCAGCTCACGAACGATGGCCAAATCACCGCTCGACTTCTATCGAGGACATATGTCATGCTAAGCATAACGCATTCTTGTTATGTTAGACCATTATGTGATATGAACAACCCATGTTACAAAGGATCAAGCGATAAACAATATCAAGGGCGGGTAATGCAACAAATATGATTTAACCCAAAACCCGATATAAGACTCATTGATATGCAAATATACATAAAGCATAACTTATCAATTGACACAATATATGATCCAAAGTAATGGGATAAAAATGCTTAGATGCTTGCCTTATTGATCAGCTTCACAAGCGAGGGAAACAACGTTCGGATTGCCCTCGATCACGCCCACGTTACCCTCCGGTCTTTCGTTCACTAAGAAGAATATATGCAATGATGAACATAAAAGAGATGCTATGAAAATACTATAAAATTTTAATGGAGATGTGGTACTAGGTAATGAACATAATGCAGCAAGAAACACTTGAGTTGAAACACATAGGCTCATGGTATAACTAACCGTGATTTAATTAAGCTGAAACATATTTAATTAATTTATTAATTATAAAAAAGTATTTTCTTGAGTTCTACCATTTTAACATGTAGTTATACTCATACGAGCTAACGCAACTAGTTTCATAATTTTTGGTGTTCGTATAAATTAATTATGAAATTTACAAGCTATCAGTAAAGTAAACGAAAAAGAAAAAATGCTTGATGAACAATACAATCCGGATACTCCACGTTGTGTTCCGAAGTCTCTGGGTGAACCTCCGGGTGGGGGTCTTTGAGCATTTTTTGTTAAGATTACCCAGAACCTCCGGGTTGAACTAGGAACCTTTGAGTTCTGGAGTCTCCGGGTGAACCTCCGGGTGGGGGTTCTCAAGTATTTTTGGTTAGGATCACCGGAATCTCTGGGTTCCTACAGAATACATGTTTTGCGATGTTTTTTCGACCGATTCAATTTGCATATCAAATTTCCAACCACTTAAGCATGCATAGTCACTGAACCAAGGGTTCAAGACCAATTTTATCCACTCCACAAACCCGATCGAAGGCTATCTTATCCATTCTCCTTCTACCATCTCCATTTCATCAAGAACAAGATAGGCATTCCAATACTCGATTTGCAGCCCCTAAACTTGAATTCATCCATCCTAAAACGTACATTCCTACAAAAAAAAAACTAGGAGAACTCACCCAAGGTTCTTGTTGTAGTCGGAGACCTTTGGGTGGAGAAGAAATTGATGGAAGAAGCTCGTAGAAGAGATGAACAAGCTGTTGTAGATTTCAGAAAAGAGAGGTGTGATGAAATCAGTTGCCAATCCTTCAAATCTCCATGCATGCAGCAAAAACTTGGATGGATTGGAAGCTAAGGAGGAGGGGATGTGATGGTATAACATGCATACTTTCGTTTAGCTTCCTTAGGACAGATTCCTAAGGAGAAAAGAGAGAGTTTGAGAGGGAGGAGGAAAAAGGAGCTAATGTCCTCTCTGTTGGTTTGGGCGTGGGGGAGGGAGAGAATGAGGGAGGGGTGCGGCTGCTGCAGCCCAAAGAGAAGAAGGTGAAGGTGGTGGGGCCAGCCAGCTAGGTTGGTCCCACATACAAGAGAGGCAAGTATTTTTACAGAAATTCTATTCCTTCTCTTCCCTTTCTATTAGTCCAAATGAAGTGACTAAAGCTCCAAAAAATTTAGGAATTTTTGTGACGCGATTACAAAATGAGAGAAAACCTTTCTAAAAGGATTCACCCACAACGCATAGGCAGAGGTTAAACTAAATAAATTTTACATCGGGTATTTTTAAAATACATAGCAATTATCAAGCATCATTAGAAATGACAAACGCTAAACAATGCTTAACAAATAAATATGATGCTCATGATGCATGATTATACTTAATGACATACTTTTGAATTTAGGATGTGACAGAATACTTAAACGAATTTGAAGTTATGCTGTCCATATGGTCATTTTTGTACCATTAACAAGCATGGTATGAACATTTATGCTAGGCTCTGATTGGTCTGAAGTTGATACAAGTTACCATTGTTTTAGTTTTTTCATGTTCTCCCTCTATAGTTACACACTTTATGCATAAGGCGTCATATGTAGTAGGCAAGGACTACAGGGTCATATTGCGCAATGTAAGAATGGATGGCCGGATCTTGCTTTAGTCAGACTGACATTACTTAGTGTTTTATCATTTTTATAGATGATTATCTTTATCTGGAAACTGGAACTTGGTTGTGCCTACAGGTATAACAGCTTGTTGGCTGAAGTTCCCAAAATGACTGCAAAGATAAAATGTTATGTTATTTCGCGGGTTTTTGCATTATTGTAAACATGAGAAACAATTATTCCTTTTAATTCAAACTTGTGGAAGGGGTTCGACCACCACAGTTATGGTTTCTTTTCTATAGCTACTGTTATGAACCATAACTCCTAGGTTCATATTTGTTTGTGTTACCAGAGTAATTTTTTTTTCTAGGAATAATTCTATATTCCATAGTCCTGATTCCTGAACCACAAAATAGTAAATTTCACTATTAGACTTGACATTTACTTTTATGTTCCAAACGTTGTAGTTATATTCGAACACCGCACATGAGAGTTTAGAGTCATTTAAAAGCCATGTAATATGCACACTTATTAAAAGGCTACTTTACCTTAAGTGAACACTTTTTCTCCAATCTAATTCGACAGTGTTGATTTCAGGTCACTGTTCTTCAGGTTCATTTTTCTTGTGATGTGCAGGTGCTTTATGGATCCATTTTACGAGAGTTTTCTTCAGGACAAAGTGTAGCGGATGACATGGTCTGGGCCACCGATGCAAGGGGGACCCTCCACTGTTGCACCTACGGCGGAGATGGGCCACTTCCTTCTTGCGGACACTCCTGGCTTGCACCCCATACCCGATCAGGAGCTTGGTCAATTCAGCATGTGTAGCAATGACATGGGAACGAAGAAGGTGACCACCTCCAAGAGGAAGAAGAAGGCGGAGTCGAAGACAGATCAAACAAAGTGGACAAACAAGGAGGACGAGTTGCTTGTGTCTGCATGGTTAAACATGAGCCATGATCCTGTAGTGGGAACTGATCAAACCAAGGAGACATACTAGGGTAGGATCGTCACATACTTCAACACGTATAGGAAGTCGTCTATAATGCCAAGGTCAGACAAAGCTTTGATAAACCACATGAAGCTCATCACGAACACAGTGCAATGCACGTGACAAAGGTGAAGCAGCTCAATCCTAGCGAGACCAATGAGCGTGACAAGGTATGCTCTAAAATCTTGTCTTTGTCACCGCTTAGTACAATAAACTTGTTGATAAGCAATTCTGAACCTTTAGTGACTCACTCATGTTTTCCTTATTTCATAGATGGCATGTGCTGGCACGACGTTCAAGGGGATTGAGGGGAAGCCATTTGCATATGCGCACTTTGGGTCATGCTTGTCGACCACCCCAAGTGGCATGCGCACGAGGTCATGAAGGCACAAAAGATACAAGAGGGAGCGGAAGCACAGTCCAGCATAGCAGTGTCCATTGAGGTGTCGATTGACACAACATTGAACGCATATACAGATATTCCTAGGCCCATTGAAAGGTAGCCGGCTAAAACGGCACGGGCTTGGGGATCATCATCCAATACGTCCCTGCCTACCGTGTCGGGTGGGATGTATGCAACCCAGCTTGCAGAGCTCACTGAAACAAAGAAGGTTGTGGTGGAGTTGAAGAAGGAGCACATTGTGATCATGCGTATGGAGACATCCATCCGCAAAGATGTTGAGGATGAGCGTATAATGGAGATTGACTTGGATAGTGTGAGTGAACCCCTTAGAGAGTACTATAGGAAGAGGCATGGGGTGATCCTAGCGCAGTGGAACGACACCAAACCGAACCTGTAGACACTCGTTGATTATGTCTTTGCAAGCTGCTTGTCAAGGATTTGCAAGAACTCATTTTAGTGTCTACTTATTTGTAATAACTCTCAAAATACTTTGAAGTTTTGTGTGGATTTGCGAGAATTCATTTCCAGTCACCTAGATTGAAGCAAGGGTATGCTCATTTTCGCCTTTATCACGTCAGATATTTTGTTTCAATTAATAGTTGGAACAGAAATACTATTCTTGACAATAGAAATGGGTCATGCCCAAATCATACCACTAATAATGATGACTCACATTGCAACTGACATAATTTAAACTCTTATTACGTTACATTACTCATAACAATGATGCATGAACTACATAGAATGTGGTGTACGTTCTATTGTGCTCCATAAAGACTCCATAGGTGCTCCACGAGATCATCATGCAATTGGTGGTACAATGCCCGATTCCTAATTATTTGAGTTACTTTTATGTACTAGAGGACAACTCAATCTGGATTGCGATCCACTCTCACTTTCTCACTCATATAGTCATACACCTCTTCCTGATCGAAGTAGCCCCTCTCGTCTTCAATTATCATGTTGTGCATTATGACACATATGGTCATAATGTTGTGAAGTGTGCTTTGCTTCCAAATTCTACCTAGACCACGAATTATGACGAACCTCGCCTGCAGGATGCCAAATGTGCATTCAACATCTTTCCTTGTTGATGCTTGAATGGCAGAGAAATGAACGCTCTTGTTCCCCCTTGGTGCTGAAATTTCCTTCACTATGGTCACCCATTTGGGGTAAATTGCATTGCCTAGGTAGTAGCTCATGTCATACTTGTTATCATTAATGGTGTAATCGCCTAGGTAATGGCGACGCAGTCCCATCCATAAGCCTGCTGAAAATGTTAGAGCGGTGCAAAACATTTATGTCATTTAGACTATCGGACATTCCAAAGAAAGTATGACATATCCATAGATCATATGACGCAACTGCCTCTAAAACTATGCAAGGTTTGCGCGTATGACCGGTATATGCGCCATGCCATACTTTCAGGCAATTTTTCCAAACATAATGCATGTCGTTGATGCTCTCTAGCATCCTGGGGAACCCTCTCTGCTCGCCAATGTCTAGCAGTCGAGTAGTATCCTCTGCAGTGGGAGCGTGGAGGTACTGATCGGAGAAAAGCAAGACAATAGCTTTCATAAATTTTGTCAAGGTGAGCACGAGCATCGTTGTGCTCACCCCAATCCGAACATACTCTTCCACTGCGTCTACATAGACTCCGTATGCCAGTTGTCATATGACAGATGTCATCTTTTGGAGGGGGCTTAGGCCCAGCTTCCTAGTGGCATCCCTCTTCTGCCGAAACCATGGGTCGTGGTCCTCCACAACAACGGCAATTCTCATAAACAATGGTTGACTCATCCAAAATCTTAGAGGGTGACCATTCGTTGGTACTCAGCAAAAGCGATAAAATGTGTTAGTACTGGAGATGGACTCACCTACGGTAGAACAGTATGTGACCATACAATGGGACATTGGAGAAGTAGTCCTAGAATAGCCTAGCAATGCCTTCCTGGTGCCCATGGTCTAGACCATATGTCCAAGCACGGAGCCACGGTGACGTGTGCGACCTTAGGCAGCAAGCTCTTCCTCCCTAATGGCAATCAACAACATTAATTCATCCTCATTGTCGCTCGAGTCCGATGAGAACGACATGAACGGATCTCCGAATGTAGACAAGCACGTTGTGTAAATATGAAATGAGAAGGCAATTGCGCCTCTCTACTTAGGCAGACGTCCTCTTTTATAGCCACAACAGTCTTCTCGAGCAAGCAACACGCGCCTGACTTCTCATGCACTCGAACAGGAATGTGCATCCTAGCTTCCACGGGAAGAATCATGACTATGAAGCTAGTTGAGTCCTAACGAGCTCGTTGTGTAAACATGTTCTTCCAATCTTCCACGGGAAGAATCGTGACCACGAAGTTAGCACGGAATGGGGAAGGGAATTAAAGACCGTTTATACATAAAATGCATATACAATGTATATGTGCCATGTATTACAGCCGTATTGTATACGTAGTCATGCGAAAACGATAGAATATTTGAAGTCTGTTGGGGAAGGGAATGTTGTTGGAGTACAGGAACCTGAAGGGAACATGTTTGGGAAGGGATTTTAGGTTGAGAAGGGAACGAAATGAAAGGAAATGATTGGATATGGTCTAAACAACCTAACAAACTTGAGCAAGAAAATGGTTTTGACATGTTTGACAAGGTGCTAACTAAGGAAGTTAACACTACTTAACATGAGTGTGGAAAAGTTTGGCAATGAGCCAAACATGCTCAATGATTATGTTAGGGAAGTGATTTGTTTCTTGTTTTCTTTTTTCCGCTAGAGGTTTTTAAGGAGGTTGGATCGGAGAGAAGATGACAGAGCTATACACCTATCACCACCAACTAAATCTAGCTTTAAAGTACTCCCTCTAATTGCAAATATAGGTCGTTTTAGTCTCCTCAACTATTCTCTAAATATAAGTCATTCTCAAACTTCTATACACTTTTTTCTCTTTTGTTACCTTCTTGCCCTTATTTAATAAATACTATCACTCTCACAAATAAATGAGTTATCTTTTCCAATGCAGAATAAATAAGGGGCAACAAAGTCATTTGATCTACTTTCTTAATCCTTGTGCATAAGTCTAAAATGACCTACATTTGCAATCGAAGGGGGTAGTAAAGATGTTTAATTTTAAAAGGAAAAAGTCCAAATTATTCCCATGAACTATAGTCGATGTCCGAATAACCCCCGAACTTTAAAACCATTTATTCAAACCCCCCCTGATCTTTAAATATCGAAGCACATAACCCCCTGGAGTGGTTTGCAACAGCGATTTTGATGACGCGGCAGTGGTTTCACTGATGTAGCAGCCCACGTCACCATTTTTTGCCATGTGGCTATCACGTCATCTCTCTCTCGCTGCTTGCCTCTTGTTGGCCTCCACCTCGCTGTGTGCTCCTCCTAGCAAGACGACGCGGTGACATGGAGGAGGGTGTGGCACGATGAGGCACGCGGGGCGCCACGCGCAGGTAGCGACAGCCTCAGCTGAGTGGCGCGGGAGGAGATGGTCAGTCGGGCCCAACTAGGGTAGTGCGACACGGTGGAGGGGAGTCGGCCGCCACCCCACCCTTCCCCTCCTCCCTTCCCTGAGCGAGTGTCGCCTCTCCCTCTGATCCCCCCTGTGCGAGCTCGCGAAGCTGCGCATGACATCGAGGCCACGGAAGGAGTGCAAAGCCCCGACATTGTGCATCCCTCCCCTGCTTACGTCGTGCCACCTTCACCCCATTCTTTGTCGTCATGCATCCCCATGGTAAGTCACGCGCCACCAGCTCCACCCATCACCTCTTTCTTCTCCCCTAGCCGCAGGAACCCTAGGGCCCCATAGCACCCCCTCATCGCCCCATTTTTCTCCCTCTCTAGCCTCCATGGTTAGGCCAATCGACGCCGCATCCGGGCTCTCTCGGTGGGGGGGGGGGGGGAGCACTCCCCACACCGAGGTGGTACTGGTGCATACCTCGGTTGGGCCGGTCGACGTCACCCACCCGAAGGCGCGGCATGCTACTCGTGCGCCCTGGGCGCAAGGGGAAGAAGAGTGGGAGGGAGATACCGAAGGCCCCACATGTCGACTAACCCTCCTCTCTCTCTTTCTCCCTGACAAATGGGCTTAAGTGCATTAAAAATCTAATTAAAATCAATTTAAAAGTTTAAGTCACTGACAAGTGAGCCTGCTTGCCACGTGGAAAAAAAAAACTCAGTGAAAATGTCCCCATGTCATCAAAACTGATATTGCAAACTACTTCAAAAAATTATATGATCTGGTATTTAAAATTCAGGATTAAATAAATAGTTTTAAAGTTCGTAGGTTACCTCAACACCCAGAATAATCAAAGAAGTAATTTAGATTTTTTTTTAAAAAAAATGCAGCTTACGAAAGGCATCCTATTCCCCCATAAGAGCATCTCCAACAGCCTCGTCAACGTGCACGCTATCCATCTAAAACGCCAAAAACGACCGATTTTCGTCTCCAACAGACTAGCCAACGCGCATGTCATTTAGCCGGCCTCGCCATCCCGCTCCTCCCGCACGCCAAATCTGGCGTGCCTCTCTCCCCACGCCATCCTCCAACTGCCGGTCACCCTGTGTGCTCCCGCGACCATCCGGACTCCATGGCTCCGTCTCGAGCCCACGAGGCCACCGCCTCTCTCTTGGCCATGCTCCAAGTCTTGTAGCAATCCTACAAGAATACGGGAATTTCACAGGAACTCGAACATCTAGTCCAAGCTCATTTTTTTGCTCACTCGCATAGGACCGAGGCAAACACCCGTCATTAACCCACTGATGAACATGAACTGGAAGAACATTTGTAGAAATCGCAAGAAATCACTGCCCGCGGAAAAAAAGAGGAAGAAGAAGAGAAAGATGAACATCATAACTGATCAAATGGAAATTTCTAAACCCATGAAAAAAAAGGTCAATTGGACAAATCCATCTGAAACTACTCTATCTAATCATTGAATTCAAGAACCACCAAAGCCTCGATGATGACAGCTTCAATCTATGTTGCAGTAGCTGGTCGTGGGTGGAGGAACGCACCCTGGAGGATGAGCCGTGGTAGATGCCACCCCGGAGGAGGAGTGCACACCGGTCTCCTTGGCCACTGCACCGCCGTGCATCCACCATGCTCCCGCACTGCAACTGCCCTGTGTCCCTCTGCTTGGCCATGGCGCCCTTGCCAGAGAGAAAAAGAGCGAGAGCAACGAATGAATAAGATTGCAGGACGGAAGGAACGAGGTGAATGGATAAGGACTAGCAAGTTGCGGCTGGATACAGACTATAATGAATGGAGTTGATTAATTGAGTTAAAATACAAGTGATTAATTAAATAAATAGTTGTTGAAAAATAGCTGTTGGAAAAATAGCTGTTGAAAAAATAGTCGTTGAAAAAATAACCGTTAGAAAAATATCCGTTAGAAATATAGTCGTTACAAAAATGTAGTTGTTACGAATATATTGTTAATTATATAATACTATTAAAAAATGAGAGAAGGAATATGGATGGTGAAATATGGATGTGCTGTTGGAGTGATGGAGTAATATGGAGGGAGAATCTTTATAGATAGCAATCCATATAAGGATACAGATAATGAAATATAGATGTCCTGTTGGAGTTGCTCTAAGAACACAAGACCTCGTGTGCAAGCTACTATCCTAGTACACCAACATTAATTCGATCCTGAAATCCAAAGCCCATCAAATCGTTGGACCTAAGAGAAGGGGCCGAGAAGAGGTACTGAGCTAAGCTAGGGGCAGCTAGTCCCTACTTTGTGTCCGGATGCATGCATGGCGGCAGCCTTTCCCAGGTTCACGACCTACCATGCCTGTCCTTTTAGCAGAAACTAGGTAGATTTGCTTGCTAGTTTCCCCGTTTATACTACAGTATAAATAAAAGTGTTTTGAGAAAAATTACACAAAGAGTTAATTAAATAATATCATAGTATATAAGTTTGTTGTCTAAAATTATTATTTTGTGGAAAACAGGTAGCATGGTAAAGATTAATAGAAGTATTAATTTGAAAAAAATGAGGTCAAGAGGATTTTTTAGCCGGTGATTGGAGTTTTGAGAGGAAGACGATGGATTTATCTGATCTTACGTGTTGGAGTAAATAAATGAGTGAGGTGTAAAGAAAAAAATTACATATAAATATAATTAAATAGCAGCACAACACATAGATTTATTGTTCAAAATTATTTTAAAAAATAGATAAGAAGTGCTAATTTGAAGAAAAAAATGAGGTCGCGAGGATTTTTTTTACCGGCGACTGGAGTTTTCAGAGGGAGACGTTGTATTTTTTTATCTACATGTACGAGAAAATAAATAAGCGAGATATTTTATTATTTTTTAAATAGAATAATATATTTTTATTTTTTGTTAAATATCCGGAAACATCAGGTACTGCACACTGCTGCTACAATGCAGCCCCGTGCGTCAGGAACCGTAACTACAGCGAGTGAGAGGCTATGATAGCTCACCGATCCCGGGCTCTTTAGGATATAGGATATATTCTATTAGGTAACTGATTTGTATAATCAACCAATAAAATTTCTATGTTTTGAGTTATGAAAGATTTTGATAGAAATACAATAGTGTAGAGCATGTTATCATATGTCATCTTATAGAATTTAAGCTCAAGCAACAACTTGTATAAGGAGAAAAACTTGTATAAGGAGAAAAAATAGAGAAATTTCATATTTGAATAGGATATCTGTATGAATCACTAAGTTTTCTCTTTTTTATTTCTTCATGTATATCAAATTTTAAAATAATAGATGATGGTATGCTTTACACTATCATATTTTATTAGAATTTTTCATAACTCCTAATATAAAGTTTTGGTTGATTGGTTTGTGTAACCGTTACACAGTAAAATATCTCCCTTTTGAGCTGCATCCCCTTGCAACTTGCATCCAAGTGCTAAAACTCACACTCATCAGTCATCATCGCCAACAAAATCACACAAATCTTTCAGTGGAGCCAACAGCTACTAGTTGCCTGTAGCTTGCCGGTTGCCATAGACTATAGCCCATACCATAGGCATGTTTGGGGTGGCTTGGCTTTCTGATGGGCAGTCAGTTTCCTTTGAAAAGAGAAAATGGAGCTGGGGACTTCAGGTTTTTAGTACAAGAAATAATCTCAGTTTACTTGAAAAATCATCTTATCCACACGTAATTTATCGGTCAAAGGATCACTTTTGGTAGTTTGAACCTTGACGAAGTTTATGTTGGAAAAAGGGTCCCCTACAATGTATGAGTAGTTTAGATTTCTTTTCTTGTTTTGAGAGAGAGGGCTAGAGGTAAGGCATGCGTAGAAAAATAAAGTAGCAGCTTGCGCGTGTGCATATGTGAACGATGATGCGTATCTATGTATGGCTATGGGAAATATATTGAGGTGAGCTGATGGGTCCTCATGGTACAGATGCAAGGTTACACTTGCACTGTGGGAGGGAACAGTCCCTTTGAATTCTGGTCACAACTCACAAGGGGCGTGCAGTGGGGTGGAGCGGTTGTGCACACGGGCGTGCATGGAAACAGTACCTTCCGATAGAGAATCCTGTCTGTCTGGCCAGGCCATGTATGGGGCTACCTGGCTTTGTTCAGAACCATGCATGCTTTCAAACCCTTCTCGATCACAAGACATCTTGCAGGTTGTCTTGTTTTGTTAGTGTGGTGCGTAATGCAGCTAATAGTTACCAAATATAGCATGACTGACCTTCGCCTGCAGAGCTCCACGTTGATTGTCGAAGCTAGCATAGTGGCGGTGTCCTGTTTTGATCAGAGCTGCCTGACGATCATCCCATGACATGATCACCTGATGCCATCTTGATAAACAGCTTTTGCTGCATCTCGCATGTGTGGAGCCGGGGCTATTTACGTCAATCCAGTTTAACAGCCTGTTTGGTTCGCCGGATCAGGCGGTACGGGCTGTTGCCGCTCCGGACGACATCGTCCAGTCCTTTTTCCATCGGATGACCTGGTCAAAGGAAGAGACTTGCTGTGTTGGTAGCGAAGGACAGCTTGGCGACGGACGGAATGCTCATGCGACGCTATCCAAACGAGCGGCTACCGGCTAGGCTCGGTTTTTGGGTCGGATGGTCCGACCCAAAAAAATTAACAAGCCAGTTCATGCCACCAGTGTATCACCAACTGCAAGTTTGAGGGCTTCTGTGTAATTTGAGCACTGAAAACAATTCTGATTATATGGAGCCCGCTGCATCTTGATGTGTCTAAGCCATTTAAGCCCTCGTTTTTGTTTTCCATCCTTACCCATATTGTGACCATTGTTAGCATCATATATAGGATGGCAATCAAGGCAGATTGTCGTCCCTATATATATTTCATTTCAGCAAGACAAACTAGGTTAAGTCAGAGAAGATGAATTGCACACAGCATCAACCATTAACACAGTGCATAAAAGCCCCCAGAACCTTGACAGCCACACAAATTATTGAACCTTTCAGTGATCTAGCCATGTGATTGGTTGCACTTTGGGGCCAGGTGCTATGATTGGCCCATGTAATACTTGCAAGATAAAATAAAGTGAAAGTGAAAGGGCATGGCTTTGATAATTAGAATGTTTGGCAGAATCTGTTAACCAATACGTAATCCACATAGATATCATACTCAAAAAGTGTAGCAAAGCAAGGTTTCTGGACACATCCAATTGGTTCTTTCATGGAAACACATCTCAGTAAAGATGTTTGCAGGTAGCCGCGCGGCTACAGTTGCCAGCATATCTGATCGCAATATATCAAGCAAGGGGGATTTATCACGATAGGAGAATCTAGATGAAAACATATAGGTTTAGCACTGCTAATTTTACGAACTCCCTTGGGTGAGTGGAAGGGCACACTACTATATCAACAGCTATGGAACTAGATATTGATTCCGTTAGCTTTCCATATTTATTCCATTCGTCCGTACGAGAGTTGTGGGCCAGAGGGGCCCGTATGTCCATGTCCAAAAGTGACATCTAGCTCCGTCTATATCTAAGGTTTGAGTGACTAATCCAGATCCTCTAATTGTAATATCACTATAGCTTCGTCATTAACGTGTAGAGTCGGTCTCACATGTCGTGACAAATAATAAAGGTAGAGAATCTCATCCTAAGTGACACACTCTATTCTTGTTTTTTTCGAACGGGATTGGGTTATATTAAAACATGTAGTAGTACATCCTGATTTACAAAGAGACCCCGGGTAAGAGAACAACATTGAAATCCACTCCAGCACTCAACACCTTCATCTTCGGTCTCGGTCGCATTCCATCCAGTTGCCACGACGAGGCTAAACAAATAGTACCTCCGAAACCAGAATCCATAGCCCATAACCAAACCAACAAGGAGGGAGGGAGGAGCGAAGAAAACAGCGCCAGAGCGAAGTCGCCTCTCGTTCGCCTGTCTCAACTATAGCAGGGGAACAGATGAGAAGAGTCGAGACGCCTAGCTGCATACTCTAATGAGTGTGACTGGCATACTCTATTCGACTTAAGGCATGTTTGGCAAAGCTCCTGGAGCAACTTCCTGGTTGAAATCAGAGGAAGCTCTGCCAAACAACAGCTTTCAGCTCTCTAAGTGGAATCCGTAGAAGTAATTCTCTGAAATAAACTAGAAGTTAGTGAGCTGAAAAAAATAGCTTTCATTTATTCACTTTCCGTACAAAATCACTTTCTCCATATAATTTATCTAGAGAATCACTAAAGGATCACTTTCAACTACAGAATCACATCTCCTAAGAATCATTCTCCACAAAAAATTGAAATAAGAGAGAACTCTACCAAACAAGTCCTTAATAAAAAAAAGTACTTTCCAAGACGAGTTCAATTTTTCCCGGTTATCATATTATCTCACAAGCTAGTGGTTTAATGCATAACAGAATACCTTTCTGCAACCGATTTTTTTAGTTGTAGGCAGAAAAGGCTAGCTTCTCTGTGAAAATTTTATATGAGGCATCTTGAGGAAAAGCTAATGGATATATAAAAGAAAACGTCTACTAGCCTTTCTATGTTTAGTTTCTTTTCTATTTTTAGAAATGCTGATAAATTCTTAGGAAAAGGTCCCACCCCCCAAAAAAAGTCAATGAGAGAAACTTTATAAGGAAACAGTGTGTGGGAATTGAAGCATCAAATACGATGCTTGTGGGCTTCTTTCTGAAAGAATGAGAATCGTTATTAGTGATTGCTTTTTGTGTGGAACAAATGTGTAACATATAATATGAGCTTTTTCATAGTAACCGATTGCGGTTCGAGCAAGAACTGGTTAGAATGTGGACCTGAAATAGATATTCACCAATTAAGGGGATTATATTTTGCTCCAAATTTAACCTACATCAACCCTTAAAATGCGGGTGGTTTCATTTGAACACTGACCATCACTGGAGCAACTGGTTTACGTATTTACGAGCTGGTTTGCCAACAATTGACCATTCACACTGCACTTCACAACAATGGAAGTACCTTCAAATCAAGTATAGGCGGGTCGAATTGTGAATCTGACCCTGAACGCTACGACTCCCTGTATCATGTTAAATGCAAGCAAAATTTGAGAAACATAGTTCAGAAAGATGTAGAAAACAGGATCTCTTAAGCGCAAGACAAATGGAGTATCATGATTAGTCTCACCTTTGATATGATCCAGGTAAACCCTTTCCATCTCAGCTATAGCCTGAGAGAAGCTCCCTTTTCTCGTCTGCTCACAAGTTGTTAGACACTAAGAAACTGCTCTTAAATTGTTTGGTGGCAGTATGTCAGAGCGCTCTCAAATTCATGCAATAATATTTCAAAAGTTATGCTTCAATCTATGAACATTAGACTTTTCTTAGTGCCTAAGATGAAATAATTAAACTTAATTATATACAGGAAACAAAGTACTGCTGAATCATCAGTGAGGACATCAACTGTTGAAACATGAATTTCAGAAAGATACACAATGGCATATATAAGATAAAAATGAAAACATTCCTCCCTACGATCAGAGTGCCTCGAGGTTCGCAAGCTTTAGCTGCTTATCAACAGTCAAGTAGTCTTTGACTGCAATGCATGTAGAGCGCAGAATACTGGCCAGAAAAGTTGCGATCTCAGCTTCACTTCTATGAATATGATCATTTCCAGTGAGGTCGTCTCCGTGAGCTAATTGTTCTGCCCAAGTGTAAATGCGAGTGGTCAACAACCATAGCCTGTCTGCAACAGAGTTCCCTAAGTCATCCCAAATGCTACTGGAGAGAAAGGAAGGCAGGGTGACGGGCAAGTCACTCAGTACATTTGTCGAATTAACAACGAGAAGCGGCATATAGATGCAGCAGCTACCACATAGCAAGCCAACAAAACGCAACACCTGAAATATTAGAACAAGAAAACTTAAGCATGTTTGAGTTTGCAGGGAAGCAACTTGTGAAAGCATGTTTGAATTTTCCAGTCAAGTCCGACCACACATTCCAACACGACATCTTGAAAAATTACCGTTGAGGGATGAGCTGTAACACAGCCAATATCTAGTGCATCCAGAAGCCACTGCCTTTTGATACTGTTTTCAGCAGAGTATATAGCTGCAGCAATCTCAACAAGGACACCCCACCAGACACCTGAAATAGCATATTCATTAGTTTTTCAAAACAATATACAGTTCACCTAGAAATATCCTAGGATGGGTGAGAATTGAATGGAAGATCAAGGGCTACTCCTAAATCAATGCAAAGGGACGCAGTTACCATCAGTTTTTGTGCACAATATCGCCATCTTTATGTTCCCCAGCTCAGGTGCCGAACCACAACCAGCAGAGCACAATCTTGCTCTGATGATAATCTTTATTGCCACATCAACATATTCTCCTTCAGTGATTAAGGCTGTATTGCGAATCTGACATGAAACATAAACAAAACACTGTGAAGCAACAACAAAAAGGATAACACCTACAAAAACAAACTAGACATACAGAAATATTCATAAACACAGATTTGTGCTGTTGTGAACCTGCAGCATATCACTCAGCCAACTTTTCTGGGCATTGGTAAGACACTTTATAGCAGCAGACCATTCATCCATGAATTCAGGTTGACCGTCATTGCAGAGAGTCATGAGAGGCAACAAGCATTCAATGCATTTTTTAATGAATGAAAAACCACCAGATTCTTCAGAAACAATCTCCACCAGGCACTTGTAAATGCCCTCCCAGAACGACATTCTTATCATGCTTCTCTGTTCAGATGAGTAATTCAAGTACGAAGAGGTGGAGGAATACAAGTATTCAGATAAATCCTCGAACAGTTTCTCCAATCTTGAATCAGAGAAGAGCTTCATTAGGTGAGACAAATGTTGGAGCAAAATAGACTGCACATTTATATCTAATCTCCGAAATCTGAGTATGTCAGTCAGATCATCCAAAAACTGCAGAAGGGGACTGATATGACTAGCATGAGCTAGAGAAAAATATAAGCATGCTTCCCTTAGTAACTTAGGATCATGCTGGTTGGTTGACTTAAGAGGGATCTGTGCCTCAACTTTCATGCACCGCCGTACAATTACCCCCCAGTCTGTAGTTGGCAACCGAGAAGCTTTGGAAAGGCATTTTAAAACTGTTCCAATTGTATTTACTGGCACCGCATCACCAGGCTGTAGATAGTAAAATAAGTCAATAGAAGCGAATTAATTGAATAAGAAGTACTTCTCTAACTCAACAAAATCACAAGGAGTAGGATGATTTGACCATAACACCAAAATGTAAAGTACTTTACTAAATCCATGCACCATAAATTATCTAGAGTTCATAATTTAATATCCACAAACTAAAAAATCAACATGTACAACTGTCTGATGCAGATATTGTTTACAACATATAAAAACATATACAATATTAGATCTTTGCATCAAATCCAATGAAATAACATATAGATATATGAGTATACGTTGGTAGAGATTCTTTGCATGAGTAAAGCACCATCCAGTTCACCCACTGCAGCAGTAAAGGTATGCAACCACACTTGAGTGTGGGAAGGAAAATGAGAAGATTGCTGCAATGCTTGGAGGCACAACTCCTAATGTGCTTTGATGTTTCAAGTTTTACATTTGTGCCTATGTCAGAAAATAATAATACACATTCAAAATGGCAAACTTGTTTTCCTAAATATACAGTTTAGGATATAAAAGTGCATATTCTAGCTTATGTATGTTGAATGAAAGGAATCTTTATTTCTGAATGTTTTCCCAGAAACAAAGATTTAAACTGCATTCGACATACATAAGCTACGGTGTGCACTTCTTTTGTAATGCATTTACCGCACAACCCTATTTTTAACAAATGAGAGCATAGTAGTCATTCTTTTCAAGAAAGATCCAGATCAAACCTTTTCAAGCTTAAGATCACTCAACCAGAGACTTAAGTTCCAAACTAAGCTTTGTTCAGAAAAACATGAAGATTGACTGAGATCACCAGAACTTCTATGAGAACCATTGTCATCGTAAAGAATCTGATTCTTTGACAACCACCTGCTTCTAAGAAATGAAATGGCCCATGCAGCATAATATTGTATGTGCTTATCCTCAGCGTCCTTAGCAAGAAGTAATATTTCCTGAATCATTGATGTTGAAAGAGTCTCACAAACAGGGCTTGTCAGTACAGGACCTCTCACCAAAGATGACTCCTGTGCACATAATGAAATAGATTATTCTAGCAATTATAGAAAATTAAATGTTCGGATGCATGGAAGAGACATACCTCATGTTTGATTTGTGAAGTCATAGGTTTTGAACACATCCCAGTAAGGTCCCCTGCACCTGCACCAAAAGCATTGACTATGCCAAACATGCCTCCCAAATGAACAAGAGGAGGAAAAGGATGGGTATATATATGTCTGAGAGTGTCTAGAAGATTTTTAACACCAATAAATTCCATAGCATGTACCCCGTCATCCAATATACAAGACAGGAAAGATCCAGCACCGATACAGATTGCCATCAATAAATTCTGAAAGATAGTTCCGGAATTATTAAGGTTCAGGACCTCAGAAGCTAAAGAAGTGTAACGATTGAACAGTGCATCCAAGTCGTCATCCAACAACTCCACTCTCTGGCAAAAAGTCACAACAGATGGAAGAGCAAGACATGAGCCCATACATAGTGATACTGAATTTCTTTCATCAAATAATGCAGAGCTTGAATCAACATCCGGTATCCATGATATCAATATGTTCTTGACGTCATTAACAGCTTCATAAGCTCCAAGTCTATACAGAGCAACAGCAGATTTTCCCAGACCAAGAACAAGTCCGGCAACAGCCCAAGGATCATCATCGAAGTTATTGTTATTTTCTTCCATCCCCCCCATGGAGCCTATTCCACAAATACTAAGTTTCTTGAGAGAATAACATGACGATGGACACAGCTGAATTAATGAAGTAACCAAAGTGTGAAGAATGTCTTCAACTGATGCACGCTCATTGAGTTGTGTAGTAGCCTCTATTTCTGAATCGGCAACATTATGTGCTCTGGCTAAAAGACCTTGACAAGCATAACCTAATGCCAGTCCACAAGCTCCTTTTACAAGACAGCTTTTAGTTTTTGTGATAACCTAAATGTGGAAAGGAATAAAACATGATGAGAAACTATTAACAACACAATTTGAAACTTGGAAGTATCCTAAATGTATAAAAAAAATCCAAACTATGAATTAATTTGCATATTGTACCCAATTAGCACAAAATATGAAGGGAGAAGACAATTTTCACAATTAGTCCGGGGCCAGGGCCTTCGGCCCTTTGGGCCCCCATGCTTCGACAAACCCAGCCTTTCAGCAGTAACATCAGAATCCGGATCATATATCAACAATGTATTGCTAGAAGCTAGTGCTGTTAATGTATGTAAGGTGCTAATGAGCTAAGTGCAACAAGATGCTTTCTAAAAATAAGAAATGCAGTAAGGTCTATAAATATCCAATTATGAGAGGAGAGCATGATTTCATACCTCAAGAAGCCCATTAATAACCTGAAACTTGCTCTTTTTGTCCGTGGGATGAAAACAATTGAATATTAGTCCAAGAGAGAGAGCGGCTGACCATTGCTGGTGCTCATGCTCGTATTGAAACAACCATTTTAATAGAAAATCTGATGCAGAAGATATTACTAAATGAGCAGTTGAAGGAACAATCTGGCAATAAGACAAGGTGACACCAATTAAATCAAAATTAGCAAATCATCCCTAAAACACTGAAACAACCATAGGAGCACATCAGTGATTAAGGGCTATAGGCGAGACAAGAAAAAAAAAACCTAAAATGTGCTCACCAGTTTAAGGAGAGATTGATGAAACAGATGGCAGAAAAATCAATTACATCATACTATATAATTCGAAGCAAGTATTTTTTGGGAATGACTAAAATGTTAATAAAGACATCTTACCAAGCACAGTGCTCCAATTACAAGAGCAATGTTAACAGCAACTTGAGGAGTGGATAATGGAACACGATCGCACAGAATCTGCAATCACAATTAGGAAAACATAAGAAAATTAAGCATTAGCATGGTAAGGATTAAGGAAGCTAATGGAGGGGGCAAAGATTAAAAAGGGGGGCAATAGCAAGGAAGATACATATCTAAGTAAAACCCAGATAATATATATATATATATATATATATATATATATATATATATATACATACATATATATATACATATATATATATATATACATACATATATATATACATATATATATATACATACATATATATATATAAGATGCATGAAGTATGTCCTAAATAAACTATATCGTCATGCACGAAAGATATTTGTCCCACTTCACAATTAACATAATCAAAATACTCAGCAGATCATCACTCTTTCAGTTCAGCACCTTGAAGATTGCAATGTTGGAATATACTATCACAAAATATCAGTTCTTTTAAAAACAGGCACATTACGTACCTCAAAACTATGCTCATGTAATGAGAGGGCAGATAAATAATAAACTTGGCTATTTTTTGTTTTTCATCACAGCTATCATCTAAAGTGGAACAAACAAATACAAAAAATGAAAATATGCTAAAGATATATATACCTTAAATATATCGTTAGCGGCTTTTGAAGCTTTGCTCAACTTCAACGACTCTTTAATGTCAAGCAAAGCTACAACTGCTTGCATCCAATTGGAAACAAATGACTTCCATGAATGCAATGCAAGAAGAGCTACCTCTATGTTTCTTGATATATACATAGATTCGGCCATCTCTGCAAATGCTTGCTCATAAGCAGCATGAACTCTAGGCAAATCCTGCTATGAGAATAGTATACATCATATTAGAATAGCAAATAACATAAGAAGAGTTCAGCTTTTCTGAGTGGCGAGCTGTGACTAAGATAAAATAATATCACCAAAGAAACCCAACATTACAGATTAATCACCTTAGATTTCCCTTCATTAACATTAAGTAAGTCCTTTGGAGCAAAATTGAGAGTTAAAAGAGCTGCACCAGGCAATTGATGATGGGCTGTCTTCCCTAAAATTTGAAAACAATAGTCAAATGGAACTTAGAAGATAAAGCTAACACCAGATTGTATTAAAAATCGAACAGTCCAAACTGTGCATTTTTCATATAAAGCATAGGAAAGAACAAGCTAAGTATTTGATTAGAAACATATGCATTGGACAAAATCATAGTTGTTACGGCGATGTGGCGAAGCGCGGCGACCACCACCTTCACACCTTTACAGCGCTTATGGCGCACAGCGTGGCGGCGCTATATACACATTGGCGTGGCGAATACACACATCATAGTATAGGATAGTAGGAAATTATATTGGCAAATGGCAATGTAAATGTAGCTCAAAAGTGATAGTCTAGAATTTTAGGAAATCAAAATAGCAATGTAAATGTAGCACAAAAGACATAGAATTCATCTCTCAAAAGTCATCCATTGCAAACTCATCGAGATCGTTAATTAATTGATTGGTGGGTCTGGTCTGATATGGGCTTAGATGGGCCTGTTCTGATATGGGCCTGGTCTTATATGGGGCTGGTCTGATATGGGCCGTAGATGGGCCACTCTAATCATGCAATTAGTATTAAAGTGAAGGAAATCAGTGAAGTCGACAAGACAATGACACAGAATCCAATCCACCACGATGAGCGGCGGCTGGAAGGCTGCGGTCTCCGATGGCGAGTAGGCGGAGGTGGATGCGCTCCTGCAGGCGGCACAAGACGTTGTGCTGCTGAAGCTCTAGGCCAACTCCCACCTCGTCTCCTCAACCTACATCGCCGCCTCGAGCCCTCTAGCACTCGACGTCGTGGCGCCTGATCCACTGGAGGCCAACCTCACCCGTCGCTTCGACGCACTCAAGTCCCATGCGTTGGCACCGACGAAGCTGGCTGGAGCTGGAGTTGGGAGCAACGGGATGGAGGAGCTGGAGGTGGGTTCGCGGCGCCGAAGGAGGTGGCAAGGCCAGAGAAGAGACTAGGGTGAGGCTGGAGGATCTAGGAGGGGAGTCGTCAGAGGGGGAGGTGGACAAGTGATGTAGTGGGCGATGGACGCCGCTCAACTTGACATCGTCTCGGTGGCGGATGGCGAGGAGCATGGGTAGGCAGACGTCTCGCAGTCTTGGCGGTGGCAGACGCCTTCTCATCGCCACGTGGGCACCACGCCTATATGGTAAACGCCATACGCGATCGCATTGTGGCGTCGGCGCGGCAAGACCCAGATTTCTACGACGCCGATATGGCAAGGAGAAGGCGACGCCATGACAACTATGGGCAGAATATCAAGCATTCAACACTTTGGTTCTTCAAATTACAAAACTAATTAATTTGAGTCCAACTAGATCACTAGCATACCTTTAAACACAGCCTGAGGGAAAACATCCAGTAGCTTCTCAAATTTATGCACTGCAGCTCTTTTATCAGTAGTCACTCTACGACGGTTTCTGTGCGAACAGGGATAGCATTAGTTAAGGATGTCACTAAGAATCTGAATTCAGAAGAAAGTCTTGCAAAAAAAATACTAACAAGTGCTCAAACTTTACGATCTCATCTTGAAAGTTCTCCATGGCCTTGAGAACAGCCAGATTATATTCATTAGTAAAGAACTCATAGTTTTGTTTCCAGAAATCAGGAATAGCATCTTGAATAAGTGAGACCTGTAACGCACTCATTGTTAAACACATCCGATGACCATTTGAAATAGGATTTCTAACCAAACATTAGCAGATAAGCACAAAACATTGAACAAAAAATAGCATAACCTTGTAGTAGGATAAGGAGTGAAAAGCAGTTCCTCTTGCTTTAACCCAGAGAGGTTCAGAATTATTTTTCTTAGATGTTCCAATGCTCCACAATATTCCTATTAGGTTATTAGATATTCCAGAATACGCCTCAGCATCCATCGCTCCCCATCTCAACAGAGCACATAAACTGCCAAAAACAAGAAAACATAGAGAGTAAGAAGCAGATGTCAATACACACCAGAACATTGATGGTATTGATCTACCAGACCAAACACACATTTGCATTTGGTGAAATGTTCTCAGCAATCTTACCTGTGTGCAACAATGGGCTCAACAGAATAATCAAGCAGCTCCTTTGATATAACTTTCCAGGCCGTATAGAAATCTGACATACAAATGAGGAGCTCACTTCAGATGTGTGGTACTGATATGGCTGGGATGTATGGAGCGTACTCACCCTCTCTCAGAGGCTCTAAGCAGCTATTACGGGAAACTATAAGCTTTATTCATCCTTGATCTCTGCCGAACATCCACAGCCTCTTATATAAGGCTGGCGTCTAACCAACTCACAATATTATCTCTCTAGCAAATCTTATCTCTAAACTTTATGAATCTAACTAAACCAATCTTTATCTTTAAACATATCTAATGAATCTAACCGAATAAATCATTATCTCTAAACATATCTTTATCTCTACTTTGAAGCCTGAGCTGAATCCTCTGTGGACGCTGGCCCCTACTTCACCTTAACCCAGCGCCTGTACGTTCGTCCGACAAAAGCATCCACAACAGGTACCGAAAATATGACTTAACCGAAAATTACACCCATACTAGTCTTCAGAAAACATGGTTTATAAGAACATAGTATTTCATACAGGCAATAACTTCCTGATTTTTGGAACATGGTCAGAAACTAAGTAATGAACTGATGGAAAGTCAGAAACTTACCGACCACATCTGCTTCACAGAGATACAAGAGGCTCTCAAGACCAAGAGCTTGAACCACAGAATCACGACTCTCAATACAAAACTATTAGTTAAGTGGCTATATATTAGAAAGCAGACCAAGTAAAGAATAAGAGGTAAGAAGAAAACAATGTAGACAATACTCACCGAGACGGATAATATTAGATCAACACCTCTATCTGGGTTCTGCTTGCAAACATCACGTATTGATGCGGCAATACTTGTGGAAATTTCTCTGTCTGAGATGAAATTGGAAAAATTTTCAGGATCCAGAATTACCTATATTAGAAGCCAAAAGTTAGTGGCAATCTTCTAACATCAATCATAAATTGTCCTCTAATCATACTGATGATCTCCATAGCTTTTCATGAGCATCACAAGAAAAGTCCGAGTTTAACATATCGCAACAGTGATTTCACCATCAATGACAGTTAGCTAAACATCATTGGGAGTCATGCTGTCGTATAAAAAGATCACTCAAATTTAATCTATGACAATAAAGAGTAATATGGAACAATGGACTCTACTGTCCCTGAGGATAGATTGGAAAAGGCCCTTTATTATTAACTCCCTCCATTTCTAAATGCCAATCCATTTCATTGGTATGCATTGCTTTACAATGTAAGTCCACTGAAGAAATCAAGAGTGCAGTCATTGCAATACTTCCACTCACTACCCTACTTTAACAATGTGAAAAAGATGAGTAGCTGTAGTGTGCCATTTAAAAGGGATATGCAAGGTCCAATTTCATTAAATGTTTCTTAGATTTGGTGCCTCCTTGATCTCCATGTATGGTGGCTTTCAACTTATGTTGTGGAATGGAGGAGTACATAACATATTATTCAGCATAGTGGCATTAGCAAATTTCACATTTTTAGTATGCCTCAAAGAAACAGACCAGGCACACAAACTCTAGCGAGAGGTGCATGATTACCTTCTTATCGAGTACATCATGTTTGAAAGCCAAGGAACACAAAGGCAAAAATTTATCAATCTAGCTAGCCAAAAACAGTTTGGGAACTAACATTTTAATAGTTTGTAATTACATTTTGGTAACATCACCTTAGTACTAGTACTGCCAACGTATGAAAGCTCATCGTCATGACAAGATAAGATTTTTATCATCCAGTTGAAAATAGCATTCTTACTTGTAAGTTTGGAAATGCCCAGTCAGTGACAATCCATATCTTGCAGAGCAACCGAACAGCTATAGCATATAGAACCCTGCAGGAAAATCATGTAATATAAGGACAACAGAAGCATGTAATCCAATATGATTTTATTTTTAAAAATAAAAAAAAGAAAGCATCTGCTGATATTATAAACTGATAACTATGCCTAAGCCCAAATGTGATAATCAGAACTCAATCCATAAATGCAACAGCCATAAGCTGGATATTATTCAGCAAAATTACTCACAAATGTAAGTATACATATAAGTAAGAAACTCACAAAATCAAGACAAACCTGCAAGCTAGATGTTGAGAACAAACCAACATTTCAAAATTTACTTCTTTGTGTTAAATATTACAGTAATTGCATAAGATCAGAAATGATATGTTTTCATTGCTTTGGTCACCTGTAAGTTAATGTTCCCAATGGGATTGTGCATAAGATGTATGATTTTCTGATATTTTGGACAGGGTTGCATAACCTGGAGACATCCTAAAGGCTGAAGCTTAGCAAGCACAGATGTGACACGAGGAGCTGGTGATCCTCTGGTGATGTTGGGTTAAAGACTTATCACGACCAAGTTTTTTTCTTTTTCCTAATAAAGAAAGGGTTGCTTTGACTCCTGTTCAAAAATAAGAAGAATGAATAAAAAGAACAGGAGCATGGTAGGGCATCCAAGCTTAAGTTGTTGAACTCAGCTTTTATCACCCTTTTGCCCAAGAAGGTTGATGCTCTGCAAGTGAAAGATTATCGGCTGATAAGTCTTATGCACAGTTTCGCAAAGTTGATTGGAAAACTCCTTGCTAATCGTTTGGCTCCAAGGCTGTCTTGCATGCGGGCGTTGCATTCAAGACAATTTTATCTTGGTCCAGCAGACAGCTCAGTGCTTACATAGGCGGAAGGAACCTCATATTCTACTCAAATTGGATATATCTAAAGCTTTCGATTCGGTTTCTTGGCCATTCTTGCTGCAGGTATTGCAAAGATTGGGTTTTGGTCTCCGTTGGTGCAATCTCATTTGTTGCTTGCTCTCCACTGCCTCCTCTCGGGTGCTCCTCAATGGGGAGCCGGGGGAGATTATCTATCACCAACGTGGGCTTAGGCAAGGGGGTCCCCTCTCCCCTATGCTATTTATTCTTGTCATGGATGTTTTGAACTATTTGGTCGATCGTGCTTGTATTGATGGTCATCTTCAGCCATTGTCAATGCGTGGGCTGCATCACCGCATTTCTCTCTATGCGGATGACATGGTTTTGTTCCTTCGTCCTTTGCCTGAGGATCTAGTCTTGATCAACTTATATTGGAAGCTTTTGGAAATGCTTCTGGGCTCAAGACTAATCTTCTAAAATGCTCGGTAACTCCCATCCAGTGCCATGATGAGGTGCTTTTGACCATTGCAGATCAGCTGCCTTGTGAGGTTAAAAAATTTCCTTGCACATATCTGGGCCTCCCTCTTTCAATAGAAAGCTCCTCAAACCGGAGCTACAGCCGTTGGTCGATAAGGTAGGCGATTATCTGCCAGGTTGGAAGGCCGGATTGATGAACCAGGCTAGCCGGTTGATCATGGTGCAGGTGGTTCTCACTGCCGCACCTATTTATCAGATGATTGCGATGGATCTTCCCAAATGGGTCCTCAAAGCCATTGACAAACGAAGGCGTGGTTTTCTTTGGAAAGGGCAAGAACAAACAAATGGTGGAAATTGTCTAGTTTCTTGGCAACGGGTCTGTCGGCCTATTCAGTTTGGCGGGTTAGGCATCCATGACCTGACCTCTCTTGGCTATGCTCTTCGGATTAGATAGCTTTGGCTGCGTAAAACTGAATCGTCTCGCCCTCGGGCTGGCCTTCATGTCAAAGTTCATCCAAATGCAAAGGCTCTTTTTGATATGGCTGTTGTGTCTTTTGTTGGTGATGGTGAAAACACATTGTTTTGGTCTGATAGGTGGTTGCTTGGCAAAACCATCTCAGAGCTGGCCCCTAATCTTATTTCTCAGGTTCCTCGACGTGTTTTCAATCTTAGGACGATGCAGCAAGGTCTTGATAACAGGAGGTGGGTGATGGACCTCCAAGGAGCCCTTTCGGTCAGTTTTCTTCTGGAATATTTGCAGCTCTGGGATCTAGTCGAGGAACAAAATCTTCAGCAAGGGGTGGATGACCGGCATGTTTGGAAATTGTCTAATTCTGGTGTTTATTCAAGTAAGACTGCATATAATTCTTTCTTTGTTGGTTCTATCAAATTCGCCCCTTGGAGGCGCATTTGGAAGACTTGGGTTCTGCTTCGGTGCAAATTCTTCTTATGGCTGGCAATTCTAAACCGATGTTGGACGGCAGACTGGCTTGCAAGGCATGGCCTTCCACACCCGGCTGCCTGCCTTTTTTGTGATCAGACCGATGAGGACATTCAACACATCTTGGTCTCTTGCGTATTTGCTAGGCATGTGTGGTTCTTCATCTTCCAGCAGTTTGGGCTGCAGAATTTGGCTCCCCAACCTGACACTTCCGTCTTCTCAGGTTGGTGGTACCGTGTGACTAAGTTGGTCGATAAGCAACTTCGAAAGGGCGTCACCTCCTTGATAATCTTGGTAGCCTGGGAGCTGTGGAAACATCGGAACGATTGCATTTTTAACAATGCAGCTCCAAACGTTAACATGCTGGTCAGGACAGTGGCTTGCGAGGGGGAGATTTGGGCTGCAGCTGGTGCTAAAGATCTCCGCATCCTTTTAGCTGGATAGCTCTTGGGTCTTTAAGGGTTGCTCTATTATTGTTGTTGTGTTGAGTTTTTGGGTGGTGCTGTGTGGGTGTTTTGTTGTACGTTGTTCGTTCTCTTCTTCTTAAATGAAATGACATGCAACTCTCCTGCGCGTTCGGAAAAAAAAAAAAAGAACAGGCAATCCATATATGTCAGAACAATACGATTAAGCTCATTAGGACAAGCAAACAAGAGAACAAAAAAAGCTAAGGTTGAGCTCACTCGCGATAATGCTACTAACTTACAGACTTGTGTTCCTTTTAAGCATTGGCGATATCCATTGCAGAGCGAGTGGAAGCACAAAACCATGTGTAGCAAGTGATGGCAATGACTCCAGCAAACTGAGCTGCAAATCGTAATTGGCAAATTCTATGTCAAATATTCTACTCTATTTGCAATTTGCAATGTTGTCTATGTTGCTTTTGCGGTAAAGCCGAAAAAGAATTGTAGTGTACTCCAAAATCAATACGGTTTCCGCACTTTTACATGTAGGTACATCTATTATAAGCACAATCAAGGTTTAAAAATTTAAACAAACATCCCACCTTCTAATCATTGCAATGACTGTGCACAATTTGCGACGTACTTTGGCTTAGATAGTACATGTGCACAATTTGCGACGCACTTTGGTTAATTTTTCTACTTCCTATTAACCATGACCCCTTTTGCAAGTTGAAGTTCAGATCCTATTGTCTTTGCAACCGTGGATTCTCAAATTACAACTAGTGTCCTTAGGATTTTCCATTTGATTAGAAGCTCATCCCATTATCCAATGCATTTTAATTACTCATTTTGAGCATTCAAATACAAAAGAAACATGAACTTGCAGTACTCACCGAGATCTTTGTTGAACAATTACTGTTGCTGTATAGAATCTTGATATAGAAGAGGATAATTACAAACAACGGCATACCCAATCTCGGGTCTGATGCGCCAAGAACGGCCAAAGACTGAGCAGCAGAAGTACCAAGTTTTGGGTGCATTACTAAAACAGATACAACAGAGCTTACTAGCGATGATATTGCTACTGCAAGTAATTAGATGGAGCAACAAGTTAGAGGATTAAATAAAGATTAAAGGCTAGGAAGCATATAAAAGCCACAAGTAAACTCATCAACCTGATGATGTCTTTTTTGAAGACAAGCCATCCAATGTAAGCTTGTCTCTGCGAAGGGCTGTCAGATAGTCATTTATTTGATGTGTCCAATAACTTGCTTCCAGATAGTTTCGAGCAGAATCAGGTGAAACCTTGCTAGCTATGTACTTCATAAAAATGAAGCCTGATGAAGATGGCTGTGGATGGCAAGTGGAAATTAGACAAATTTATATGAGCGCATAGCACACAAGAAATCCAACGCAGGATTTCTGGTGATAGAAGTGAAGTGGATATGGAGCAAACAACGGCTGAACGTACACTCACATACAAGTTTTTTTAAGGGAAAACAGCAGGAGAGATTCCTACTGAACGAACAAGTTTCTTTCTCTTTCAGATACAGACACATGCCCAGAATATCCGTGGACACAGACTCAAAATAGAACAAAGAGAGAAACATGAATAAAGCAATATGAATGTGGAAAACAAATATGACCTTTTACCAATGCCGCATTTGGTACAATCATGTCCAAGGTTCTAACAGCTTGTTTGCATCATGTCCATAGTTCGCCAAACATTTTTTGTGGCAAATGCGGCGTGCCACAATTTCTCGGGTGAATAAATGTTCACCACAATAATAGCAGAATTTGGCAAGAAAATGAGTCATTGACTGTTGAGTCCTGAAGAAAAGAAAGATTGGCACACCAAAAGTGTGGCATCATCTAAACACTCACCACATGAGGTCAAACCTGCCTGCCTAAATTTTGGCAAACTACAGCACTCGACCAAACAGGCCCTAAACAGTAATGGTAACTCGACCAGTCACCCACCAAGGAGTGATCATAGGGTATGATCGAGCCAATTATGCGCTCTAACCGCCAACTGTATGGTAATGGGTAGGGGCGTCCATTCCTTGTATCCGGCCTAGTAGACCCATTTCCAGAACACTGATCATGTCAAACCATAGATTTAGTCACACAATAAACCGAGCAAATATAAGTAGTCAAAGATTGGGTACTCATACTGTGACCTAGGGATTCCCATTTTTCATTTTGTGGTACCTTTAGAGAAAATTAAAATCTGGGTGGATTATTCTATGTTTGGTGATAAGATAACTGATAACTAGAATGGGATCAAAACTTGTGAAGTCTAACATAACACAAATCTTTGCACTCAAATTGCAAAAGTACGGATAGGGAGATAACAAATACTCCAGTATTCGTGAAGACTAAAAATAATATAGAACATTACATTTGAATCGTGAAAGTACCGTAGGGTGTTGCCAGATATACTAGTGATTTGTGAAGTCAAAACAGCATAATATAATGCTTCATACTCAACCTGTGAAAGTATGACAGATTAACCATATCCACATATGGTACACTACAACATCACCATCTGCAATCATTAAGGATGCAAAGTATTGGATTTCCAACCCATGTGATCCGTATCATCTAATGTGATTCCAAACAATTCAACCCACATCATACGCAAGAGAAAACAGTCACAAAACCATTTTTTATCTCTAACAAATGGAGAGAATGAAGCAGAATTATAACAGTACAGAGCAAAAAAAAAAAAAAAAACAAGGATCAAATGTTCACCTGAGACCATAGATGATTTAGAAGTTTAGGAAGAATAAATGCAGGTTTGCTTATGTGGCAAACCATTGAAATATCTTGATGCTCTGATGAATGAGAAGCAGGCAAGTCTAAAACAAGCAGACTGAACCTTGACAAAACATGAGATGCCACTGCTTTCACAGATTTAGATGGAGAAATAGCAAGGTTGATAACTGGCAGAACACAGAGAAGCTCCTCGTTGAGGTGTTGTGTTAGTTCTTTTCTTTCAAGCACTGCAACCATACACATATATGAAACTTCCCGATGATAACACATATCGTATCCCATGACAATGATAACAAAAAGAAGGTTAAATTGACTGTACACTCCCCCAAAAAAGAATTGACCTAAATAATTATAACATCACTTGCTCTGTTTTCAAATACTCTCTGTGTTTCCAAATATAAATAGCCATGGTAGGTTTGTCATCAAAATGTGAAAAGTTACCACTAACAAATAAAATAATGATCTTACTATTTAGCTCTCGAGTGATTTCGTGTTGCTTATCGATCAAATTTGATGTGTCCATCAAATTTGCTTTGAGTTTCATTGATTTTTTCTTGGGCCCACAAGGAACACATACACAAAAACATGAAATGACAAAATATTTTAATGATATGGTTTGACCTTTCACTAGAAATATAGACAGATAGCCTCATAAAATAGTTATTCTTTTCAGGCCACAAGAAAACAGTTTGAAAACAGTATCAGTATATCTGACACAAAAGTACCTCCGTAGTAATAGTTTTTACTACCATATTGTTATAAAAATAAATGGTCAAAATCACAATGAAATTTAAGAAAATAATTTACATTTGAAAAGAAGGGAATATAAGTCCGCATTGTTTTTTATGTCACCACGATACAAGTAT
Organism: Phragmites australis; assembly: GCF_958298935.1. Lineage (NCBI taxonomy): Eukaryota > Viridiplantae > Streptophyta > Magnoliopsida > Poales > Poaceae > Phragmites > Phragmites australis. Next base: position 7,400,110 of record NC_084922.1, read on the forward strand.
GGCGAGTAATTTTGTAAAGCTACATTAGTTAAAATATTGAAGAACTTTTCAACACTGCCTATTTATATCATTTTTTTAATGATGTTTGACAGCACAAATGCCACGGTGACTTATACTTGGAAACAGATTAATGTTAGAGTATGCTGCAAACCCTCTCTGTGGGGAATATTTCATGCAAAACAAAATGCAAAGCACATTGAAATTCTCATCAATTTTAGAGCAGAAGAAGACGATACCCATTCCATGCTGCCCAGTTCACTTCTGGTTCTAAATAGGTTAAAACTATACATGTAAAGAAGGTTATTGATATGAAAGAAAACATGGTAGTTTAAGATAAAGCCAAGTTGGTATTGTCAGAAATAATAAGAGAACCAAGTTCCCAGTGCCTCAAACAATTGAAAATTTAGGTGGAGAGGAATTTTAAACATCTGGGAATGTACCGTTTTCATATTTCCACTCCATCAAAAAGGCCAGAAGTTTCAAGCCAGCTAGCTGTTCATGTTCAAACTCCAGCCCACTGAGAGAGTGAGAAAGAGAACTAAGGACAACAGAAATCTCAGGTAGATAGAATAATCCAAGGTCCTTTTGCACCGAGAATAAATATTTTGATAACCCAAGAACTGTAGAAGTGATTCCCAGAAGTTTTTGATGAAATGAACATTGTGATAGAAGTGTTTCCATCAACTTTGCACTACTTGCTTGAGCATCATATGTTGGCTGTTAAAAGAAGAAAGTTACAGTATATCTATGATGCATTATTCACGCACAGCAATTATATAAGCACTTGAATTCTAGTAATAGCAAGAAAACAAGCAGCCTATACTGGTTAGTTGCCTACATCATCAACGAGTACTAAAACATGGAAGAAGTTCACATGTCAAGTCAACCTCATCAATGAGTAATAAAACATAGAAGTTCACATGTCAAGTCGATCTTAGTGTTTTCACCAAAGAGAAATTCAGAACCACAAGGAAAAAATGATGTGGATGGCTAATGCCTCACAGGAGTTCATTGAGTGGAAAAACTACTAGTCTGCTGGGTACTCCTACAGCAAGGAATCCGCTCATAATAAATACGGAACAGTCTAAACTCCAAATAAATGATGTAAATACACCATGCAGTAGTAAATACATCGGAAATTCATCAAATTTCAGAAAGTATTCGAGTGGAAATCTAAATTTATAAACTAAATTTATAAAACATTCTTGTGCCATACATCAGCATACAACAAATTTGAACAGATAAAGTCAAGTGGAGCAGTATACTGATGGCTATATATGTAGGAAGCAGGCATCAAGTATAAACAAACCCTGCCCAAATGGGACCGTCCAGGAAGGGGATTCCACAAAATTTGCGTATTAAAGTTTTATCAAGTGATAAAGATTCCACTAATGTTCATCCTTGATCCATTTAAACAGATCTAGGTACTAGCACGTAACATCTGAACATCTCGGTGTTAACAAGAAGCAGAACCTGGTATATGTATCATCTGAACATCTCGTTGGCTAATCCGCAGCAATTTGTTACCCCTACATTTCATTGAACAGATTAAGCAAAAGGCAGAGAGTAGTACCATTTGAGCATGAGCTAACTTCCTCAATAACACCACGTAAGCATCCACCAAGCACTCTGCAGAACCAAGCCAGAGCCGCACTTCCTGAAGAAAAGCAAGCATAAGTAATTACAAACGAAGCTAATTCCATTGAGAATCACATAACACACAATGTAACGCACTTCCAATTAGGAAATATAAGCTTCTCGAACCAATTGTCTTCCTACATTTTATTTCGGGCTATAATGTGCTTTGTGTGCTAATCTGGACTAGACAATGGCATTGGCATCATTGAAAAACACAATGCAATCACTTCTGTGATGGAACGCACACCACAACTGTCATCATCAGGACTGCTCGAACACAACACAATACACATCAGTAAGATCCTGTTTGCATAATCCCTCACAGCATTGCAAAGTATAGAGCATCACTGAGAGTCAGATCACAGATATCATACATGCGAGTATGAGTCCACAACACGTACCTCACCATCCCCGCGGCCGAAATGCAGCAAGCTCTCTTCGAGCAACTTCAGCACCGGGATCGCGACACCCGGCTTCCCTGCTGCAGCGCCCGCTGCGGCCAGAGTGCCGATCAAATCTTTCGCAAAGGGAGCGTCCCCTTTCCTCACGACGGCAAACATCAAGAACGGCCTCAGGAAGCCTACCACCCCGTCGAGCCCCTCGGCCACCATCCTGGCCGCCTGCCGCGTAAGCTCCGCGCGCGCGCCGTCGGCTCCCGACGCGAGCGCCTGGACGAAGGGGTGGTCATGGGGCGGGAAGCGGGAGCCGGAGCGGAGGACGCAGGACGCGAGCGCGGTGACGGCCTTGACGAGGCAGGAGGCGAGCCGAGGCGAGGGGGAGGCCGCGAGGGGCGCGAGGAGGAGCGGGAGGGCGAGGCCCGGAGGGAGAAGGTCGGCGCGGGAGGCGGCGAGGCGGGCGAGGGATGCCGCGGCGTGGGCGGCAACGGAGGGGTGGGGCGAGGCTAGGAGGGCAGAGGCGGCGTCGTGGGCCGCGGCGGGGAGTGGCGCGGGCAGGGAGAGGAGGTGGCGGAAGAAGGCCGCGACGGCGTGGCCCTGCAGGGTGGGGTCCGGGACGCGGGTGCGGTCGACGAGGTGGGAGAAAGCCGCCGCGGCGGCGGCGGAGGAGGCCATGGTGGTGCGGTGGCCGGAGACGGAAGTGGCCGAGGACTGGGGAGAACGGGAGAGGGGTTGGTTTTATGGTTTCTGTAGCGTTCCCTACTAGGCCCGTCGGTGGTGATTAAATGGGCCGAAGATTCGAATCGAATGGCCCAACCTGTTGTTTCTCTGTGTCCATGGACTGTTGATGGAGGATCATATATTATATTAAAATTCGTGTTAAAAAATTAAGTCAAAAAATTATAAAATAGATGAAAAAAATTAAAGAATAGATAAATATTAGGTGAGAAAAAACACACTCCCTCTGGTTACAAATATAGGTTGTTTTAGCTTCCTCAACTATTTTCTAAATATAAGTCATTCTCGAATTTTTATACACTTTTTTCTCTTTTATCTCCGTTTTACCCTTGTTTAATAAATGCTATCACTCTCACAAATGAATGAGTTATTTTTTTCAATACAGAATAAATAAAGGGCGATAATGTCATTTAATCTATTTTCTTAATCCTTATATACAAATCTAAAATGACTTATATTTATAATTAGAGAGAGTACTTAGATTAATCATGCGTGGGTAAGGGCAGTGAGATTGTATTTCCCATATTCAAGTCTTGAGCACATCCTGAAAACTGATGATGGGCCTTTCTCACGCTAGATGCCCCGCCCCGTATGCTGCACGAACAACCTCTTCTGGTTTTTGAGCAATATGGCCCATTAAGGTTCTGTTTGGAAGCCCATGTTCCTGCAGGGATCCCGGGTCACCCGGCCCAATTCTTTCCGGCCCATTTGTGCATGGGGTTAGAAACTTAGAACGGAGCACTGTGTCCAACTCAAATTGCAGCCAACTCATATTTTCATATACAAGGCCCGGGAATGCCTCTACATGAGAGAAGTGCTGAAGTATCTGTGAATTGCACATCTTCTTCTCTCAGCAGAATACATTAGTTGGTGTATGCAACTCAATACATTGCGCCGCCTCAGTGTCATGATCTGCCCTGCCCGTTTAGTGATCGGTGTGTACTGAGTAGCATTTTTTGCGAGGTTTTAGCTTCTTCTTTTTTGTCTTTTGTCAATTTTAAGCGTGTTCCCATATAGATTACCTAGTAAAGCCAGTTCTTCATTCTCACAATGGAAGTAGGAGAAAAATGAAACCTTTATAGGAATTTGAGATGATGCGACATCCCCAACAACACAACACAGCAGAAAAGCAAAACAAAACTTTGCTCCTCTTCTTCCTCCTACGGGTACTGCTCTACTCATGCTCTCACGGGCATGCCGACGCCGGCCGGGTGGCATCGGTCCAGGGTCCTCTTCACTTCAGAGACGAGAGGCGCTTCACGAAGATGTCGTAGGCGTCGTCCCTGTCGAGCATGCTCACCCGGACGAACCTCGGATCCGCTCCGAACTGACTCCCGCTCCGGGTCAGTATCTTGTGGCTGCGCAGGAAGCTCGCGCAGTCCTCCACGTCCTCCCTATCGCAGCGCAGCCATGCGAACGCTGCAAGCAGCCCATGGAAGTGGAGTGAGGTGGTGAACAATGTCATGGAGGTTCAGAGTCTTCAGACATGGTACATACCAGGATTTGTCGATGCCATTTCCTTGGTGAAGTTGCAGTAGCCGGAAGTTTCCTCAGGCAAGCTGAAAGTGCCCGAGGCGGCAGCGGCTTCACGCAGCATGTCCCAGCGTTGCACCATCTTACGCCGCCCAAAGTCGAACAGACGGTGGGCTTCTTTCGCCTCCGCGAGCTCATAGCCGTCAGAGACCGCCCTGAGGACCTTGGCAGCACGCAGTTGTGAGTCCTTGGAGACCCCAATCGTGTTGAGCTCGATGAACTTGGTCATCTTCTGTGCAATGCCGCGGTCCTTCACCAGCGCCCACCTGCGGAAGGTTTCATCGGAACATCGACCATTGCAATTCAGGTCGGCGAAGTGAAGTAGCATTCCTATCTGAAGTTTACACGCCGAGACTTACCCGATCCTTGTCCCGGCATGCCCTGTGCTCTTTGATACCGTGAAGAGCATAATGTCATGGCCAGCCCGTTTAGAGATCGGCGTGTACTGCGGCCAGTAGTACGCCAGGTCATGGACGGTTTTGCCGGTTACAGATGCCAGAACAGCTTCACGGATGGATCCGTCAGGATTGTTTGGGGAGCATACCAGCTCAATGTAAGTGTCGCCCTTGAAAGAGTTGGCGTCCCCGGCCCAGCGGAAGAGCCCTGACTGAAGAAAATCGGTCACGGCAGGATAGGACTACATACAAACAGATCAAGTCAGTGCATTGGCTCACCATAAGATAGTGTTATTTTCTTATCAATTATTGTTATAGTTCAGTTCAGAGCTTCAGAGCATGGAAATAAAAAAAAAAGTTAAACTATCAGCTCCACGCCGACGCCCATGACTGAACACATGATTTAGCACTAGATATGGAGCAGACACATGACACTGTGCCCATAAAAATAGAATGCCTGTACTTTCCTGTTCTCCCAGGTTGGCCAGAGCCCAGAGATCAGGCATGTCACATGAACATAAACAGAAATCCGCATATGACGGTGCGCCATGTGTTAACTATATTCCTGCCGGCACATGGAAATGGAATTTTGAAGGGCAAGCCTCCCGCCTAACATGTTAACCAGAACTAAGATTCAGATTTGATTCTCTTTAATCAATGATAATCATTGCTTAAAGAGACATGTCGGCTACCCGCAAATCGCAGTAATGCCGGTCCCTACATGCGAGATCTATGGATTCCCCAAGTTTCCATCGGGGATTAGGAAGCAACACATCATATGCTTGATCACCCACCATCACATGACCACGGAGGAGTGATTTGGGACAAGCAAAAGGGAACAAAAATGAGTGGCACCATCAGTGTCCCCCCCCCCCCCCTATGACTTCAATTCTGCTCTATCTCCTCATCATTTAGTGGGGAATGATAAGATAATGACAGGTCTTGCCATCCTTGTCACGCAATAATTCATCAACACGATGCATTATTTTTTAGACAACCAAAATAATCCACAGCTTGGCGGCAGTGATGCCATCTCACTGTCTTCCTGTTCTTCCTCTTTTTCTTTAGCGTTTGCCTTACCGAGTAATATGGCGCCGTGGACACCACGCTCATGGGCTCGTCGGCTCCCGCGGGCGACAGCGCGTAGAGCGCCGCCATGAAGAGCTGGGTGGAGCCGGTGCCGACCAGGACGTGGTACCCGTCCACCACCGCGTTGCCGACCAGCCGGTGGAGGCGGCGCACCTCGTGGTCGAAGCCCGGCTCGAGGAACCAGCAAACGTTGGTCACATCGGAGAAGTAGCTCATCGTCTGCCACCCCGGGATGACGATCTCGGCGGCGTCCCCCGTCTCCCGCCAGAAGGCCTCAAACATGGTCGGGTCCCCGCTGCAGCCGACAACGCGAATGTCAAAGGCATTGTATAACCGAGACACTCATGTGGCTTATTATTTTGCAGCAGCAGTGAAAAAAAACAAATAAGGTTCATGAATCGCGAGTAAATCTGCAATCTTGGGATCAGTTGAAACTAGATGGATATGATCCGCACTTCAGCGTTCATTCCTCCTTGACATTGCACAAGGACATCCCTCGTAGGGAAGAACACCTCCCCGCAGCCGCAAATTGCAAATATAGTAACCAGTTGGCATGCCGGCACCAAGAAAAAGGAGCAAGATTTTAAAGACTCACTGGTCGAGGTTGATCACCGAGTCCGGCGTCACCCCCGGCTTCCCGGTCGACGGCGCCCTGCTCTTGGACATGGACTCCGCCGGCCTCGCCGTGCTCTTGCCGCTGCCGCCGTTGGCATCATCAGGCTGCATCAGGCAGGCGTGATGCTGGTGGTGGTGAGGAGAAGATGCCGCGGGATTGTTGACGACGTAGTGGTGGAGGAGGAGCGCGACGTTCAGGGCGACGGAAGCGAAGGCGGCGGCCCGCCAGAGCGGCACCTGCGTCCGCCCCCTGGGCTTCCTCGCGGGGAAAAGCTTGGGCCGGAGCGCGGCGAGCCCAAGCGCGCCACCGTTGGTCGCCTCGTCACGATTTTTCGCAGAAGGTTTGGGCGCGGCGAGGAGGCGCGGGGACGGCACGACGCCGCCGTTCCCTTGGAACTTGCCCTCCACCGCCGTGCCAAGGCGGAATGCCGCCATGCCGGGAGCGCGCGCGCGCCAACGAGCAAGGTTTTCGTCGGGGCTGCGAGCCGGGCCGAGTGGAACAGGAACGCTAGCTGAGCTCCCTGTTTTCTTGGGGAAAAGAAGGAAGCAAAAAAAAAGGAGCTAAATCGAAGCGCTTCTTGGATTGGGAGTTTGGAGCGGCGAAGCCGGTGGAATCGGATCGAGGCAGCTGCTTCTTGCAGCCTCTCTCTCTCTCTCTCTCTCTCTCTCTCTCTCTCTCTCTCTCTCTCGGCACGGGTTTTGCTGTAAGCTGTAAACGAAACAGGTGAACAGCAGCAGCAAATGGCAACGAAAGGAGAGAGAAGGGAAGGCGATGCGAAAGAAAAGTATGGTGATGGGGAAGAAGCTCACAGAGTGGCGCAGGAGGAACGAAACGTTGCTGTGCAGCTTTATTTATAGGGTCGTCCCCACCATCGATGCAGGATAGAATATTCTTTCTGCCGCTTCGGAAGAGCTGCCCAGCACTGCCCACTAGAGCAACTGCCAGTACAGCATCACAGTGATGTGCCGCTCGGCGCTTCCCAGCCGTCGGATGGAGGGCCGGGTGGTCCATCCTTGATCGAATGGTTGGGGGACCACAATCCTCCCATCTTTTGAGTCTTCTTTCGCAGTTCAATTAGATCATCTCTAACTATATTTTCTTTATTTTGATCTTTTCTAAAATCTCTTCTCGTTCCTATTCTTTTTATTTTTTCTCATCTCCAACAGCTTTTCTTCGAGGGGAATCGCGGAGGAAAAGGAGAAGGAATCCCGTTCCGAAGGAAATGACTTTAGGAATCCCTTCGTGACGAAAACTGTAAAGACAAAACATTGGAGCGTTGAAGGTCCCCGAAGAGAAACCCTTGGAGATGGCCTTATGAGCTGAAGGTGGAGCCGTTTGGCCAAATATATTAGCGTTCGGAAACCAGGCTTCGGAGAAACTGCACTAGGGCTTTTGCTAATCCACACTACAAACACAAAAAATTACAGCTCCAATCTTGTGGCTTCTCTCTTCACATTGTGTTGAGGAGGGAAAATGAACAAAGCCCAAATCACCCATAAGCTATATCGTATAAGTAGGTTGGGGGAAGCAGGCTGAGTGGAGTCATATATGTTAAAAATAAGAGTATTTAGTTGATTATATTTGTCTGGACAGACTGAACTGATTTTCTGTTTGGTTGACTGAATCTGAGGTCATATGAGTGGATGCAAGAGTTGGGATTATAATTGGTTACTCGTATGAAGATAATTTATTACACTGACAAGTGGACCCATATATATGCATCTACTCAACCAGGATGAGGAGTGAAGCTCAATTCTCAGTTAGGATGAGGTCGTATATTTGCATTTGCTCATGCAGGCTAGAACAGTGGATGCAGAAAACCAAACACGCTTCTTAAGATTATACGTATCCATCGAGTCAGACTGGAGGGAATTAAGGCAACCAAACACACCCAAAGTGTATGCATTCATGCATGAAATTCGGAAAGTCCATACCGTCACAAGCATCCTAGAGTTCAGGTGTCTGAAACTCAAAAGTTTTTATACAAATGTGTGAACGCACGAGTTCACATGATCCGTCAGGATTCCTATGTTCTCTGCGAGCTTTAGGGTTTCAGGATTGGGCGCTTTCATGGCTACCAAACTTAGAGAGAGCTTGGGCAGTAGGGCCGACCGGAGGCGGTGACGGGTGTGGGGGTGGAACGACAATGTGGTGGGGATGTCGTTGGCCGTGGGCGGCGAAGGACGATCGGTGGGCGGTGCCGAGAGCGAGTGAGGTAAGAATGTGGCCTGGCGGAGCCGGTTAGCATGGTGGGGACGGCGGACGTGGATCCGGAGGCGAGGCCGGCACCGGTGCCGAAGGAGGGTGGGAGGCGGGGGAGCGAGGCTAAACGCGTTGGGAGAAATCACTGCATGCTTAGATTAACACGAACAGAGCAGCATGACTCAAGGTTGATGGTGAACATAGTAGCTAGATGGATCTTCGATTTTATATTGGACGGTTGAGAGCTGTGGACTGAAGCAAATAATATTTTCAGACACATAAAGAATATCATCTAAGGAGAAGCATAAAATTAGGCCAAACACCTCCTTTTCGGCTGTAGTTTTGTTGGGAACTAGCCTCTCGGGAAGCTAGGTTCCGGAACCCAAAGTCCAGGCTAGAGCTCAACTAAGCAAGGCCGAAGAAATTTGGAGCCCACCAGAGTTTACAAATTAACTTCTATATCAAATATAACCTTTACAGGAAGCTAAAATACATTATTCATAGCGTGTTCTCTTTTACTGTTAGCTTTGTATTAACTAATTATTATAGATTAACGGTCTTTAAATTTGCAACTGCGAATGAACCTTCGCATAATGATAAATTAACTAATTGTTGCATGTTTGCTTTTGCGAATATATATGTCTATTTTGAAAAATTATTATCGCCTTTTCAACGGGTGACAAATTTTTAAAAAATATATATTTCAATACTTTCAAAGTTCAAACCACTATATTCTAGCCCACCACCTTTCAGGCCACCCTCGTTTGCTTAGAGCAACAGTAATGTATAATGGGTACCTAGATAGTAAGAGTGAGCCCGTGTGTCAGTGGATATTTGTTGTTTCAATTGTCACAATGTATTGGGCATTAAAATGGGTCCACATTTCAGGAAAAAAAAATTCAGTTTTTTCAGCCACCCCCCACATTCCCAGCCAGAACCGAGAGTGGGAGAAATGATTTTTAATCCCTTACTGCTTGGTAGTAAGCTTAGTGCCGGTAGTAGCTTACTACCTATTTCCACAATGGTTGCTACCGGATAGTAAGTAAGTATTTATTGTTTACTACCTAGTTTGTGAGTACATTATGGTTGCTCTTATTAAATATATCTTAGTCATTTCTTTGATTTCATGTTTTAAACAAGTGATTGCCTCTTTAGGTGAGAACCAATTTCCAATGTTCCCGATAAACATCAAGAACCGGCCATTTGCCAAATGATTTCTCCAGTGTAAAGATTCTAGCCACACTCCTGCAAGGAGTAAAAGATAAGTTTCCGGGCATCAGTCAAAGGTCAAAACCTAACAAAAATGAAAGGAACCGAATAGAACACTTGTTAAGCTTCTACTTTGTGAGTGCAACCATCATTTACAACTCATTTATATTTTCTATTTGAAACCGTGTAGGGCAGCATGAGCAACGACAAATGCAAACCGTTCGGATTGATTCTTTCCATGTTTATAAATCAAGGTGCAGGTGCTTTCCTCTTCTTGATCACCCCACCTTGTAAAAAGTTTGTGATGGCCTTCACTTAGTTTATACTTTTAGAGATTGTGCAACTGGATGTTATCATTTGTTTATCATGGTACGTGGGGAAAAGATGGCGAATGAGTTCAGGAAAAGGCCCATTCGATTATGAAAAGCATCAACCAAACAACTAGACAATGATTCGCGCCATGATCAGATAAACATATATTAGAACTAGTCCCATGAAACATCGTGTGCCACGTACACACTATAGACGCTGGGGCCATTTGAAACTTGAGTTATACAGCTTCTCGTAAAATTCCTGTATGCAGCTGTGATTTAGGCCAAGTTTAGCAGGGATTCTGAATTATGTTTCTCTCTAGCATCTGGGGAAACCCTGACAAATAGGCAGTTTGATTTCTGATTCTCTCAAGAAACCAGGAGAATCGTTTCTCTCTTTTGTACTAGCGGAATCTATAAACCAGAATCACCTAAAATGATGTGTATTACCTTCGTTGGCACACGAAGAATGTGTCCAACAGCACACGATGAGAATCCTACTCATTAAAAATGACTCAAGCTTGAAAAATAACTAATTAGCCTTGAGGAGAGGAAGCGAGAGAGAGGATAGTCTAGGTTATCAAAGGGGAAAAATCTTGGGGCTCCACTCTCCCCTACCCTTTGAGGGCGTATTTATAGAGAATAGGGGTAGAAAAAATTACTTGTCTCCTCCCAAGATATTATGTTATAATCATATGTATAGAGAGGTATTTTGGGTATTTTACCCTTTTACATATGACGTGGTGACTAAGCTACTATGGTCGCTATAGTAATACCATAGTGTATCATCCAAATATCTACAGGTTATGGTATTCCCCCAATAGCACTCCCTCATCAGCTAGCCGCGAGGTCTGGAGGGGCAAGCGGATGGCCAAGAAAGTAACTCCAGCCCTGTCCTCAGAGTCTGGATATCCCGAACAACTTTCCACCCTTGTAGAACCTCTCTGTGGTGGCTGCAAGCGATAGCGACGAGGTTCGATGGAGACAACATAGTCCAAAGCTCCACGGCTAGTGTCTAAGGCGAGGCTGATGGCGGAGCCAAGGGGTGGCGAGGCTTTGATGGGAATGGCGTGTTCCGGAGGCTTGCGATAGTCACAGGGGGTGAAATTGTGGTACCTTCGAGGATCGACAAGGATGTTGTAATCCGGAGCCCGACGATGGCGACCAGAGGTGAAGTCGACAGAAAGGCTGAGGGGAGCAGTCCGCTACCCCCTCAGCAGTAGACGCAACAGGGCTCGACAGAGATAGAGCCTTCCAGAGCCCCCCTCCCCCGCAACGGTAGCCGAAAGCAAAGTCGATGCCGGGGCTAAGGGAGGCTGTTCACGACCCCCTCAGTGATAGACGCGGTGGGGCTCAATGGATGTAGAGTTGTCTGGAGCCCTGCAGCAATGATAGCCGGAGACATAGTTGACGGTGAGGCTAAAGGGGGGCAGTTTGTGACCCCCTCAGCGGTAGAAGCTACGGCACTCAATGAAGGTAAAGTCGTCCGGAGCCCTGCAGCAACAGTAGCTAGAGGCAAAGTTGACAACGAGGCTAAGGAGGGTAATATGGTACCTCCTTAGTGGAAGACGCGACATGACTCGACAGATTCAAAGCCGTCTGGAGCCCCGCAGAAGTGGTAGCTGGAGGTGGAGTCAACAATGATGGTGAGGGGGGGAATTCAAGAACCCCTTAGTGGTAGACACGGCGAGACTTGAAGGAGGCAGAGCCGTCCGGAGCCCCCCGCAATGGTAGTCAAAGGTGGAGTCGACGATGAGATTAAGGGGCGGTCCACTACCCCTCAACGGTAGACGCAACGAGGCTCGACAAAGGCAGAGCCATCCGGAGCCTCGCGATGGTGATAGACAGAGGCGTAGTCGACGATGAGGCTAAGGGGGCAGTCTGCTACCCCCTCAGCGATGGACGCGGCGGGGCTCGATGGAGGCAGAACCATCCAGAGTCCCCTATAATGGTAGTCAGAGGTAGAGTCAATGACAATACTAGGAGGGGTAGTCCACTACCCCCTTAGTGGTAGATGCGGCGAGGCTCAACGAAGGTAGAGCCGTCTGGAGCCCTGTTGCGGTGATAGCCGGAGGTGCAGTCGACGTCGAGGCTGAGGGAAGATGCCCACTACCCCCTCAACAGTAGATGTGGTAGGGCTCAATGGAGGTAGAGTCATCTAGAGCCCCACAGTAGCAGTAGCCAGAGGCAGAGTCGACAGCGAGTCTGAGGGAGGTAGTTCATAACCCCCTCAGTGGTAGACGCGGCGGGACTCAATGGAGGTTGAGTTGTCTGGAGCCCCGCAGACACGGTAGCCAGAGGCGGAGTCGATGATGATGCTAAGGGGGGCAGTACACTACCCCTCAACGGTAGGCGCGGCGGGACTCAATGGAGATAGAGTCGTCCGGAGCCTCACAGTAACGGTAGCTGGAGGAGGGGTCAACGGTGAGACTAAGGGGCAGTTCGTGACCTCCTCAACGGTAGATGCGGCGGGACTCAATGGAGGCAGAGCCATTCGGAGCCCCCTGTAATGGTAGTCGTAGTTGAAGTCAATGGCGAGGCTTAGGGGGGTAGTCCATTACCCCCTCAGTGGTAGACCCGATGAGCTCGACGGAGGCAAAGCTGTCCGAAGCCTCCCGCAATGGATGTAGAGTCAACAGAGAGAGAGAGAGAGAGAGAGAGAGAGAGAGAGAGAGAAGCAGTGCGTCACGCGACTGAGGCTTATAGCTTACGAGGTGTGGAGTAAGTACCACTGTGACAGGCTTTTGCCATTGTCGTGGGCTTTTGCGAGGCACGTGGCCATCGAGGCAGTACGTCACACGATCAAGACTTATATCCTATGAGGTGCGGAGCAAATGCCATTGTGATGAGCTTTTGCCATCATTGTGGGTTTTTACCGAGGTATGGGGTCGTTGAGACAGTGTGTCACATGAGCAAGGCTTATTGCCTACGAGGTACAAAGAAAGTACAACTGTGATGAACTTTTGCCATCATCATGGGCTTTTGTTGAGGTAATTTTTATTTCAAAATGTGCTGACGTGAAGCAAGCACACACCAATCCTCTTGGTCTTTGAGTGACCAGCCCATGAGCTAGCCCTCTCTCTCTCTCTCTCTCTCTCTCTATATATATATATATATATATATATATATATATATATTAGCCTATGTGAATCATGTCTCCTGTCTCCACACGCATGCAATAACAAACAAGCACACACCTGACCTCTTCTCTCCCTTTCAATGCCTCACAGGCCATACGCACAATTGAACCAATGTGGCATTGACCATTGCTCTGAGCTGGGTTGCACCAAGAAATGGATAGGATCCCCATCCCTCCGCTCAAGTCTAGCAGCTTCTCGGTGGCCACCACCCACGAGGTCAGGCTCGCCCGCAACATCTCGCTCGGCCCCCATCAATCTAAATGAGCACATCAAGGAGACACGCCAGGAGAAATCCAAAGACCATGTTGACAAAGTCGGAGAGGACATGGGCAACAGCGAGGCAGAGGTCAACGCCGTGCTAGAGGAGGCCAGTGAGCCAGACCTCGCCACGATGCCCGAGACTGTGACTCGGTGGCATCAGTCATCTCGGAGGTGACGTTGGACAAGTTCACCAACACCATCGAGCAGGACATTGTGTAGTTTGAGGGCATGGACGATAAGTGGGCATTTGACGAGGCTGGGGAGGTGCCGCCGCTCCTCGTCGCCATCAAACGCATCACCAAGCTCATGTCTGCTCTCACCATGAACCATGCAGAGGGTGCCATGTACACCATCTGGGTGCACCGCGTCACCAGTGTGGCAGCATGCCACACCACACCTTGACATTCATGGCAGACGAGTTCCACATGCTACTCGAGGACCCCTACATTCGCTGTAGGTTCGGAGTCTGGCACTTTGGCGAGGCTAGTACCTAGGCGCGTGTCTTCACGGAGTTGCCAGCCAGGAGGTGAAGCCGAGGTGGGGGCTGCTCGGGGGCACGTCCATCGAGCCACCGGAGGCGGCGGGTTTGGTGCCCATGTTCCACCGAGGCCGGTCCCTCGCGTGGCATCGTCCTCACAGAGTTGTCGGTCCGGCGGGGAGCCGGAGCCCAGCACCCCTCCACCTGGGCCACCAAAGCAGAGTCAGAGCCCAGCATGCCTCCATCATAGGAGGCTTTGCCTGATCCTCCAAAGCGGCTGGCAGTCTGTGAAGCTGCCTCTTGCATAGAGCATGGACTACGGCGAGGTGGACTAGAGTGCAGCTCTCTGTTCGTGGGAGCTCGGCCTCCACGCAAGCGACGTCCAGCGTGGGCAAGTGGATTGAGTCAGTGGAGGTGGGCCAGAGCTTGGTTGCGGCCTCCGGTGAGGAGGTGGCATGAAGTTGAGGCTCTGGCACAGAGGTGGTGCGGAGCCCGGCCTCCGAGAGGAGGTGGCATAGTGTGAGGCTCCAGCATGGAGGTGGTGCAGAGCAGAGGACTCCGGCATGGAGGTGGCTCCGGCGTGACGTGGCTTAGGGTGGAGGACTGAGGAGGCCACCACCGAGGTGTCCTAGACTACGGGTTCTCTGAAAAATGTGGAGCTGGAGCGAGGTAGCTCGGGGTGGAGGATTGTGGAAGCCGCCACCAAGGTGGCTCAGACTGCGGGGCCTCCGGTGGATGCAGAGCCGACAAGAGGTAGCTCAGGGCAGAGGACAGAGGAGGTCGCCTCCAATGTGGCCTCCGGCGGCTTCAATGCTGGAGCATCACTCGAGACAGAGGGGCCTCTGGCAAATGCGGAGCCAACACGAGGTAGCTTAGAGCAAAGGACAGCGGAGGCCGCCCCTTCGGCAGGATCGGCTTCGAAGTGGCTTGCGGCGGCTTCGGGCCGGAGCATAGCTTGGGGCGGAGGGGCTTCCAACGGATGCGGAGTCGATGCGAGGTAGCTCGGGGCGAAGGATAGCAGAGGTCGCCCCTCCGGTGTGATCGGCTCCAACGTGGCCTATGGCGGCTTTGATGCCAGAGCATTGCTCGGGGCGGAGGGGCCTTCGACGGATGTGAAGCCAGCGCGAGGTAGATTGGGGTGAAGGATAGCGGAGGCTGCCCCTCCGGCGTGATTGGCTCTAGCGTGGCCTCTGGCGGCTTTGGCGCCAGAGCATCGCTTGGGGTGGAGGGGCCTCCGATAGATGCAAAGCCAGTGCGGGTAGCTCGGGGTGGTGTCAGGCCGGTGCTGGTACCTGTGAACATCGTGCGGGAGGTTTCCGTCTTTTTCATCGGCCTGCAAACACATTGAGCCAATAGAGACAAAAATAGACGCACGACACCTAGTCACGAGAAGCACTCATGTCCATGGCTGGCCGGCCACATGGTCCTAGCTAGACATGGGTTTATGTGAGTTGTAAAGAGCAAAACACACATCGTGGTGTTATAATGAATGGCAATGGTTACGCATCATGTCACCAACTAGTTGCAGAACAGGCCCTCCTGCCACGCCATTCTACCATAGCACACGCATGCACCCACCACAGTCAAAAAGCTACTGCTATCTCACAACATTGTACTCTGCTTTTAAGGTGTAGCAAGGTGGTCCTAGAAAAAATAGACGCGCAAGGTTGCCCTACTTTCATGCACCTACCTCTGACAAGGAGATAATCTTGTCAGTGGACGGGACAGGTGGGCACCACCACAACGTCAAGAGGTACTCTTTAGTACCATCCATATGTACCCTCTGAGGTGAACCATTGAACACAGAGGCCCTATACGCATACGGCAAGTAAATATACTACACCGCAAGAATAAATATCCCAATGCCATGGTGCGAGCGTGAGGACTTTAGTCAAATACTACGGCGCCATGTCCTGTTGTGGACCGCGCATGCGCCAGGAGCCCACATCAAGTGCATGTCAGACGATTTGATCGCACCTGTAGTTTGTGGCCTACACAACGTCATGTCACAATAAACGAGATGGTGCTCTAGGTGCAGTATGATGTGGTGCATGCCCTATGACCCTGAAAACATGCTAATCACACCGGGGATGCAAACTATGGTAGACTCTATACTAAGAAATATTTTCTAGCTCTTAGAAAGCTAACAGGAGTACCTGTCGGTCCACTTGACCACCAGTTGATACTAGTAATAAATAAGGGTACATCTAACTGATGCACAATAAATGGGTGCATGCTCTTACCTCGTACGTGGAGGCTTGCACGGATTTTACCTCTGTGTTCGTCTTTGGACTTGGAGGTGCTTCGTCCCAGAGCTGCAGACATGCCTCGTGACTTTGTGACAACCTGCTCCACAATGCTTGTAGCGATGCAGCAAACATCTCCGCCCACACGCTGTTCAGCATAGAAAACTGGTTTGTGAAGATTCTTCCTGATCCTCTCCTTCCCAACGGAGCTTTTTTGTGCCTCTCTCCACTGATGGCACTAGCTATTGTCACACAAAAATGTGCCTCCAACGTCACATGGTGAGAATCCTACTCACTAAGGAGGACTCAAGCTTGAAAATGGCTAATTAGCCTTGAGAAGAGGGAGAGGGGGGGGGGGGAGAGAGTTTGGGTTATCAGGGGGAAAAATCTTGGGGGTCCCCTCTCCCCTGCCCTTTGAGGGCATATTTATAGAGAAAAAGGGGTAGGAGAAATTATTAGGCTACCACTAAGATATTATGTTACAATCATATGTATAGATAGGTATTTTGGGCATTTCATCTCTTTACATATGATGTGGTGACTGAGCTACTATGATTGTTATAGTAACATCACAGTGTATCATCTAAATATCTCTAAACTGAGGCGTTTCCTCCAACAACCTTATCACTTCCTACCCTCTCACATACTCTCTTTCTGGAATTAGAATCTAATAAACTAGCCTAATAATGGCATAAAGTAGTTCTAATTCACTAGAGAATATATTCTATGAAGAAAGAGAACTCGATGAGAGTGTGAAACCGGATCCTTGGCGAACAAACCCTTGTTCTTACATTTTCACCACTTGTCACCTGTCTCATCTCAGTTGCTGCGAAATTTCTGTTTGGAGTGCGCTCGCAACTTGAGAAGTCATGGCCCACTCCGACAATGTTTGATAGTCTATTTTTGAGTCACATGCGGACGACTTGTCCGAGCGGCCCCGTGCTGATTGGTCACTACCGAGCCATGCGATCGCGCATGTGTTAAGGCCGGCTAGGCCGCATTGGTCCGAGCTGGTTTTCAAGTTTTTGGGCTGAAAATTTTGTTGATAAAGTTTGTGTTGAAAATTTTGTTGATAAAGTTTGTGTTGAAAAATTTTTTGGTAACTTTTTTCTTGGTATATTTTTCTCGATGACTTTTTTTCAAAAAAATTTCTCGGTAACTTTTTCTTATTCTCAAAACATTTCTCGATAACATTTCATCAAAAACTTTTTCTCGATAACTTTTCTCCCATAACGTTTTTTGGAAAAGTTTTTTTAGCCCAAGTCCCAGCCTGCAGAAAACTTTTTTTAGATATTTTTTCTCAAAAACTTTTCATAGGTAACTTTTTCTTGATAATTTTTTCTCAAAAATTTTTCATAGGTAACTTTTTTTATTACTTTTCTAAAAACTTTTTTCCAATAACTTTTCTATCAAAACTTTTGAACCAAAAAAGTTTTTTCTTGGAAAAATTTTCAAAAAAGGAAAAACATAGAAAAAAACTTTCCAAAAATGGAAAGTTTTTTAGCTGTTTGGAGGAAGCGTGACTTCCTCTGCTCATGCGCGCGCAGGATAGCACACGAAATTTAAATTATGTCAAGAAATAGAGGGGCTAATTTGGAAGATATTTATGTTATCATCACCAAAATGAAAGATGAAATGTAAACACTAAAAATAACATGTCAAAAGCATTTTTCAAAACAGACTATTTCTCTAAAATTTCTCTAAAATTCATTCTCCCAGACAGGTCGATCAACTCTATGATATCTCTAGGTGGCGGTTGGGTGTTGTCTGTGTATCTTATGAAACATCACTAACCAATATTAGCAGTCAAGGTATACAACCATGGGCTCAATATTATGCTACTTTTTTAAAAGGTTAAGTTTTATTGTTAAGGTTTGAGTAAAAATAATATTGACTTCTCGATTTTTACATGAGGAGCAGTTGTGGGAAAAGGATTTTAGTCAAAGAGGAAAAACAAATGAATTACTCCTCAATGCACCATACATGATACTCCATGTTATTGAGTTGCCGAGTTGAAGCCTTGAAGATGCAACCACCTCGAAACAATGTTGAGGTCCCATGGAATGGACGGTTCATGCTAGAGTAGCTAGGATTCCACTTTGGGCCACAACCATATCCAGGGTTTACTTTTCTGAAATGAAATGTTTAAACAGTTTATTTGAAAAGTTTCTTTTCCAAAATTTAGAAAACATATCATCTTTTTCAGGGTTGCGTTCATATTTTTCCCAGGAGTTCATGAAATTCCGGTAATATTTTGTTCAAAATGATTATTCCAGAATTGTACAAAGTCACTTTGGTCTTATTTGAAACACCGCATATTCACAACATTTTCCTATGTATATAATGTTTTTTTCAAAAACAATTGATGAAGTCAATTAACCGACGTGAATGGTTTCTTTTCTCTTTGTCTATGATAGGTTAAAGTCCCAACTCACGGTTATAAATTATCTGTCTAGATACATCATTGCAGCACAGAATATACCATCCACATTGGAATAGTGGTACAATGTGTTATGCACCACTAGTAGAAAAAGATGCTCCTTTGATAAAGAGAAATTTTACAGTAGTCTTAAAGTAATTTAGGCTATATATTTTTAATCAGATGGTCCAAATAAGTTAAAATATTCCTCATTGTCAAGAGGCAGCATAGGAAATATATAAAAGTAGTATAGGAAGTATAAGGGTATTTTTTGAGAAAACAGAAATGGCATGGAAGCCAGCCCAGACTTGAGGTTCTCATTGAACAGCTCCATCGCGTCCCAGCTTCTCGTCGCCCCGTCACTCCTGCGCGCCGCAATCCCTCATGTGCTCCTACACAACTTGCACACACTGCCGCCTCTCCCGCATGCTGCAGTCTGCTCTTGCGAGCGTCGCCATAGCTCTCGTGTGATTAAAGGAACCGAGTATTCCGTGAATTATGTCAAAAAAATGTTTTTATCCAAATTATAGTATTCCTTCACTGCTACTCACTTTTAGCATTGTACGTCTACTCCTAGAAAGCCATCCACTTTTAGCATTGCAAAGCTCCTCACATTTTATATTTGGGGATAGCTACATAAGAAATGGATAAACAGCAATACATTTTAATTTTGTGACACCCAATAAAATAGAGAAGTTAAATCTTCCGTATCTTCAGCAGTATGAGTGACCATCACGCCAATAAAATACTGAAAATCTGTCACCAAATCTTCCTAGTTCTTTTCTTATGAACATCTCTAAACCTTTGAAGATCGACAGGACATCCTCGCCATTACATAATTGTCACATAATCCCAGAGCATGTATACCCGTGAGCGTACAATCCCATTGCGCGGAACCATCCTCAAGAAGAAACGGGCCAAATCATAATATATTCAATTGTGTTAAAAAAGGTAGTACTATTGTGATTTGTAATATACCAATACGGCGAGATTGATTTTGCCTACCCACGTGGCATTAACTCATGTGGCCTTACCATTGTTATGTAATCTTTGTTTAGTGAGATATTTTCCAATTTCCTATTGTCATTTTATCATGTTTGCACGTGGATTATACTTGATGATTCTATTTAGTGTCATATAATATTATTACTGTATAGATTATTTTGATTTTGCATCATACTCCGCCACTACTGATATCCACACAAACATCACATTCATCACTATATTCATGGATATTTGTCACTGTTGATTTTCATTGGCAAAGTTAGTTTGATATTTTTCAGCAATGGACACACTTTAATTCACAATTACGGTACCACTTTACTGTTACCTAAATAGATAGATATTTCGTGTTACAGGTTAAAATTATTGGGCCAAAGTCAAGAGTGAAACACATATGGTAAAAATTTAACAAGCACCATGTATGCATTGCACCAGAATCTACCTCGGTTGCTATCAGATGGACCGGCAGTGGCGAAGTCACATCGAACCAGGTGCACAGGCACAAAGCTAGAAACTTTTTTAGCACTAAATATCTTGTTTTGATCACCTAAAACAGATAAAATGAACAATATTACTTTAAAGGGAGAAGTCCAAATAACCCTTCAAACTTTGGCCCTGAATCCGTTTGACCCTCTGAACTAACAAACCATGAATCCAACCCTCTAAACTTCATTAGCCCATCCAGATCACCCCCTAAGAGGTGGTTTTGCACTGCTGGCACCGTTTGTCCCTGGTTTTGCCACTAAGGATGCCAGTGTGGCCACAGGAAGAGGAGGGAAGTTATTTGGGCACGCGTTTTTGGCGCTACTAGGGGGTGTTTGGATGCGTGCATCCGCACTTGTAACGTTTGGCGTATAGGATGACTGAGACGGACATTTGGATGGGCGGATGATCAGAGCATCCTTGCATGCGTGGGTGTAGGCATACGGTCGGATGCTGCATCCATGCATGTGTCAATTCGACCGTAGCTACTGTTCTAACTCGTCGGATGCAGTTGGGCCTACTCGTCAGCGACAGCGAGCTACTTCATGCAGCTTTAAATTTAGTCTACCAAACACAAACTTAAATTCAACCTGCATCTGTTTATCCAACCAACCAAACACACTTCTTTTCTAAAATATGGATCCCTTAGCCTGCTTCCTCTCATCCAGAATATACGATACAGCTCTACAAAACCTCATACGGACAACCAAACACACTCTAGGGGATTCTTCCCCAACGTTCATTTCTTTGTAGACAAAAGGGATGTACGGACGGGCCAAGCTACATAGTAGAGCAGCAGCAGCACGTGTTGGGTTTTTATAAGAATTTTAGATCGAATGATATCAGAACTGTCACTGTCTTCATATTTCTTCTCTTCATATTGTTTCTGTTCCAAGCCTCATGAGCCGGCACCGCCCCGTCATCTTCACTAGCCTCTAATCCATCATCTGAACCTTTTGAACCTTCAGTGTCATCTTGATCTTCCATTTCATCACGGTCACTGCCCTCGTATTCTTGTTCAGCAACTAAATCTTCCACATATATTTCAGTCACACCACATTCACCAATGCAAGCAGACATTGTGGCACAAACCTTCATCTAAGAGTAACTGCAACCCATCACTCAATTCCTTACCTAGAAACAATCAGTACACTTGGATTGCATCAGTGATACAGGGATGGACGATGTTCTAAGGTCATCTCTAACAGTTATCTTAAATTTTTATCTTTAAAAATGCTATTACAACATCCTCTATCACTATTACAGTATTCTCTATTTTTCATCTCCAACAGCTACCTCAAATTTTCATTCTCAAAAATACTATTACAGCATCTCCTATCACTATTCACAGCTCCATACTCTCTCTCTACAACACTGTAGCAACACTGTAGCACTGGTAGCACCCGAATCTGCAAATTTGGGGACTCTGTTGGAGTTAGCCTAAGAGAAAGATGAATTAGGATATTTAGAATCTATTCGACTCCAAAAATTATACAAGATAAATCTATATCAAATTTTACCTAAATGTGCTCTGAATTTATTTAGTTTGTCTACCCTACTGATCAAAAGAGCTTGCAACCTATCTAGAAGTTAAATTATAAGTATGCAAATACGAAAACGTAAATAAGGTACAGAGAACAAACTCGGCACAAGGATTTTTATCTCGTGGTATTGATGGCTTGAATATCACCTCTAGTCCATGTTGGACTCCACAAAGGATATGCTCCTAGTTATCAAGACTCTTTCGATCAGGCTCTTGAGCTACCAAGACACCAAGACAAAGCCCTAAGCACGATGAGCCATCAAGCCACCAAGACAAGGTCTCACAACTAACCTCTTTTTCAGTCATTTGTACGACATCTTCACTTCGGAGCTTTAGTCACAAAGATAAGGGACTCTGCGTTCACGTACAATTTTCTTACTGCCGCTCCACACCAAGTTAGAGAATCAACAAGTTACCAGCGAGTCAGGATAAAGGCCTCTGCGTTCCCGCACAATCTTCTTACCGTCGCTCCACACCAAGTTAGAGTGTCGATAAGTTATTAGCGAGTCATCAAGACTTCAAGACGCCAGCGTACTTCTCGTTACATAGTTAGATAACTCATTAATTCACTCTTTATGTTGCAGTACCTAGCAACACTTCTTTTTAGACCTATAAGTACTAATCAGTCTCTAATCTTATGCTTAATTGCCTTAGATAATTACTTAAAATGTTTTGATGCCTTAGATGTCTTCTCAAGTGTGTATGAGATTCCTTTGTAATCTAGCAACCTCAATTGATCAAGTGGATGGGTATTTATAGCCTCAAACCTGCTAACTAGCTATTTTCCCAACATCTTAAAAAATTTGTTAACACTGAATGATCTAGTGACAATAATAGTACTAACATCGGATCATCCGATGAGTACAACCTCAGAAACTAGCCGTTAGAACTCCACTCAAAACCTCTGTAAACACCAGACATTCATGTATACTTTCAACTCCATTGTCGGACCATCCAGCGTGTTGTCTTGAGTCTGACCGAGCTATTTCAGCTTCTCTGTGTAAAGTACTTTGGTGTAAACCTGTGGTGTACACAACATACATCATTGGACTATCCGGTGAGTTGTCTTGAGCTAACCGAGCCACTTAAACTATTTCTGCACAAAATGCTCGTGTGTAAGCCTCCGATGCACACAGTTCTTCACATCGGATCATCCGTCATATGGCTTCTTCTCTTCCTTCTTTTGGAAATGCTTCCGCTACACGTTGAGTATCGGACCATCCGGTGAGGTGATCCTCACCCACTGTCAGAAATGCTCCGGTGAGTACACTTACTGAGCACCGAACCATCTGATGCGGTTTTCTGCTTTCTCTTTACACTGTTTATTATCCGGTGTTTTGAACTTACTTAACACTGGACTATCCGATGAGGCCAACTGCATTTGAATATAAAGCTCTAGCGTGTACAAAATTGTTCAGTGACAGACCATCCGATGAGATCATTTTCTCTGAGTCTTCTATAATTCAACCAAACTTTATCCTAACTTCGATGACTTCTTTATTATTACATCCGTGAGACCTACTAAAATATATACTTAACATATATATCAGTCATATTAACTATATTATCATGAACCATCAAAATTAGTTATAAATTTATCGTAAAAAAAAGCAACCTAAGTGTCACTCATGAGAACCACGTCGTTGTCTCACCAACGTGCAGGTTGGGCTGTTCCCAAGATTCAACAGCGGCACACCTTTTCCTTTGCGCTACTGTTGCTCAGGGCATATCGACATGGCGCCATCGATATCTCTTTGACTAGGAAAGTTGATCACATAAAAATATCCTATGTTAACTTGTCTTCAAAATCAATCTGATAATAGCATAATTTCATCATATTCAATATATATTATGGTTCAAGTTTTTTTTGTTAAAGCTATGTTTCTAAGACCGTATCAACGTTTAATGACATAAAAATCTTCAGGGAGTTTTTGCCAAAAAATCGCTTGGATATTATATGGTTTTCTAAATAGTTCATTTACGGACTATAAGCATTTCTTGAAGACTATTTGTTGGGCTTATTTAGTAGAAAAGCATCTATAACTATTAAACTGAAGAGAAAGAAAAAGGAAAAAGAAGTTAGCATAGTGAGAGAAAATTTTATGAGATATGATTTTACAGAAAGATTTTTTTTATATCACATATCTTCATCTTTTCTCTTAATTATATATACCAACCGTTAGATAAAAAAAATAATATAGATTAAAATCTCGAGATCTTTCGGTAAAAAATATTATAAAATTTTATTCCATAGCTTCACGATTATGCACATGAGTAGCCCCATTTACCGCTGTGGGGATATGGGACAGCTGGTATTCGCGCGCGTGTAGCCCTCCTGTGGCTACTGGGACCAGCCACAGCAAGACTAGCAAAAGCCACATCGAGGGACTGGACGCAGTGGCTCAGCAAGTAGTCGCCATCATGTCATCACCATAGCATCAATACGAGCTATGCAATAGCCATAGGTTCATGTTACTGTAGCTCGAACAAACCGGAACGGGCTTTCCGTCGAATCGAATGCTGCACATTCGTGAGGATTATGTAGATCAAATTAGAAAAAGGTTGACTGAGCATAGCTAGCTAGGATCCAAGTAGTGAATACTATCCACTTAGATTTGAGTTATAGACTTGATACGGTGCTCACTTTCCTTTTGAAAATAAATTTCAGTATAAATAGTTATAAAATGTTAAGAACTTAGCATACCGAAATTCTTGTGATGGATTCTGATCACTCAGGTTTGAGCCTATGACTCGGTAGTGGTGCTCACTTTCCCTCGGAATTAAATTCTGGATAGGAATCGTGGGCTTGTTTTTTTGTCAAAGCGTGTGCTCTTATTACTTGATGTTAGGTCTTTAATCTAAGTTTAGATGTTTGCTAAGGGTATATTTGGTTCTTTCAATGAGGTTTTGTAAGTTACATCGTATAAGCAGGCTAAACAGGGTTATATTTATTGAAAATAAAAGTGTTTAGTTTGCTATATCTATCTGTATATGCTGAGTTAAGTTTCTGTTTGGTTGACTGAATATAAGGTCGTATGAGCGGATATAAGAGTTGAGATTATGATAGATTACTCGTATGAAGATATTTTTTGTGACAATGAAAAGTAGGTCTACTTGCATGAGCAGATGCAAACTGCCAGGTCAGGTTACAGAGTGAAGCTGGAATAGTGGATATGGGCAAACAAATATATTTATTTTTGAAATTATATGCATCCACCGAGCTAAGCTGAGGATATTCGAGGAACAAAATGTGTGATTGATTGCCCGTATGGATCATATATATATATATATATATATATATATATATATATATATATATATACACACACACACACACATATTTAGGAGAATCATGCTGAATAGAGTCATATTTGTTGAAAAGAAGAGTGTTTGATTAGTTGTATCCGTCTGAATAGGATGAGCTAGGTTTTTATTTGACTAACCGAATTTGAGGCCGCATGAGTAGATACAAGAGTTGATATTATAATTGGTTGATCGCATGAAGATGATTTTGTGACACTAACACGTGGATCCGTCTGTATGAGCGGATGCAGGAGTCTGTATTCGTCGAGCCATGCTACGGACATACATTTGGGGTTTGTTTAATTACTCGCATGGATTTTTAAAGCCGCAACGTATATCCTGGACGAGTAGAAATAAGTTGAGCGGATACAGTGACTCTGAAAAAAGAGTATTTATTTGTCTGTATAAGCGGATGCAATGACTCTGCACCTGCGGATGCAATGATCATGTGAAGGTATTTGGTCATCTGTATAAACAGATATAATAACCCTGCATCTGAGACTAACGAGTATAACTATTGCAGCATTATAGCAGATGTTATGTATCAATCTAGACAGGCTTCAAAGAGAAGCTCTATTCGAACGTATCCACCAAACTAG
This sequence comes from Phragmites australis, assembly GCF_958298935.1. Taxonomy (NCBI): domain Eukaryota; kingdom Viridiplantae; phylum Streptophyta; class Magnoliopsida; order Poales; family Poaceae; genus Phragmites; species Phragmites australis. The sequence continues at coordinate 7,425,710 of NC_084922.1, forward strand.
ACTCTAAGCGTATAATTGCATCCGCAGATATAGAGAAAAACAGTACATGCAGATAACTAAACGACATTCTCTACGAGAATATACGCACAAACAGAACTAGAATACCCCTGATGTAAGTAACTAAATACACATTTATATCCATTATAACAAACTGAAACAATGCATACGGATAACAAACATACTTCTCTTAAAATTATAAACATTCACTAAACCAGGGTAATCTCGTACGGACAACCTTATCACACGCGAAACGCATCCTAAGACGCACCGAGGTGAGCGTGCATGCAGTGTGTACTTAAAAAATATAAAAAGTTTATGATTAAAACTCCTCTCGCATTCTCAGGTACAGGAGCCACGGGTGGTACTGCTTCTGTACCTATGCCACTGTACATGAACCTCCAGTCCACCAGCGCACCCTGTACGTCCCCTGCAAATAAAGCAATGCATCCGTCCGTGCCGTGCGTGTACGAAACCAGCAGCGACCGACCTTGTTGCGGCCGGAGAGCATGGGCCATTTCCGGCTGCGAACCAACCCTACCCAAGTAGCTGCCGATGGAGTAATAAGTGATGGGTGGATCCGTGATGGACCACGCCGGCCGCGGTGATCATCGCATGGGGGACCATCCGTCCGTCCGTATGGGTGTGTTTGGTTCGTGACAAGATTTCGTTTTTTAAATGTCTATCGTATAAGCAAATAAAAATAAATAGACTAAGTGAAGTTATATCTATATTTGTTGAGTTAGGTTATAGAGTAAAACTAAGATAGCATATTTGTATCTATACAGTCCAAATTATAACAATAAATATAAACAATCAAACATATTTTTTTTTAAATTCTGCATGCTTGTTAGACAAAATAAGAGAGATACAAACATACCTATCCAAATAGGCCTATCAGGTCGGGTCGGCACGGGTCCAGCTAGGCATGGTCTGACATGCCCAGCTAAACAAACAGGCCTTGTCAGGTCGGCTCGGGTACGGTTACGACATGACAGGTCGGTCGGGCGAGGAGGGGCGGCCGAGCGAAGCGGCAGGGGTGACCGTTCAGGCGGAGGTGGGGGCAGGGTAGCGCGACGGGGGCGGTTGGCCAGGTAGAGGCGGGGGCGGGGGTGGGGGCGGCGAGGCGAGGCGACTGACCAGTCGGTCGACGGGACAAGGGCGGCTGATGCGAGGGCCAGAGTGGCATGGCCGATGGGGGGTGGCCAGATTGTACCGTGCCTAGGTTGTGCTCAGCACGACATGCTAGCACAGACCGGCTAGCCATGCCATGCCAGTCCAACCCGCCTACCCTCGGATCGTGCCGTGTCTGAGCCGTATTTACAATACTATTGAAAGTACATCTAGCCTTTATGTGTAGTTTTTGGTAATTAATGACAATACTATTGAAAGTATATCTAGCCTTTATGTGTAGTTTTTGGTAATTAATGATAATACCTATAGACTAACTATGTTGTTAAAAATTGTTATTAGATTATTCTATAGGAAATGCATAAGAAATGAAGTATGGATTCATTGAGAAATGCCGTGAGTTCAAAAAATTATATCAAAGTCATTGAGATCTTAGTGATGTTCATAAGAAAAAGTAGTTTGAAGAATGAAGATTAAGCAACTTGTAAAGCTCAAGTAACTAAAGTTATGTCATTATCAATAGAGTTTTATAGACTAACACATATGTTTTGTGCTCGAGAGTAAGTTAAGAGTTTGGATCCATAAGAAGGTATAAGTTGAATTGAAATCATATATGCCAAAAGTGAAGAATAAGGTTGGACTCCATATATGATAAAGTGAATTTATTGAAGATATCAGATACAATATGATTTTCTATGACAAAATGGTGAAGGGCAAGCAAGACTCAGCTCTCATGGACTATCCGATGGTGGAGGGCAAGCAAATGGCTTAGAGCTGAAGGACCAACGCGATGACGAAGAGCGAGTGAAGGCTTTGCGCCAATAGACCTTGTGAGGCTATGGAAAGTTATGAGTGACTCGCATCAATCATATGAAGAATTAAGAGGACATGAAGTAACGATTATATGAAAGTTGGCATCCCTCAAGATTTAAAAGAAAGAAGCGGTATTTGAAAGTATTTAAAGGCTCAAATTGGTTCAACCGAGTTTAACATTTGAATTTGAGTATAGCTATACCGCACTATTCAAAGGGATGCAATGTATAGCTAATTATCGTGTTTCAGTACTCAAGAGTTTTCTAACCAATCCAAGTGAGAGTTAGCTTAAGGAGCCAGATGAGGAAAGTGTAGAAGTATTTGAATTGGATTTTAGATTGTTCCTAGTTTGATCCAATGTGTTTGAGGTTATGAATTCAGTTGGGATATATAGATCTCTGAATAAGTTTTCCATAGAGTTCAAAATCGTCGAAATCGAATTTCAGAATCAAAAGTTATCATCCTTTTCAGAGGGTCAGTTGTGCTGAACTCGGACTTTTCGGATTGACCCGGATACTCCGGGTTGCCCAGAGTCTCTAGGTTTGGCTTCGAGCCAGGTGGTCTATTAGGGCCTGAGTGTTTCACCTGGATACTCCGGGTTGACCCGAATACTCCGGGTGGTCGAAATCTCCTTACTTTACTTTGGCTAGGACTCTCGGTTATGTGTTTTAGTGACAACTCAGAGTCCCTGGTTGACCTGGATACTCCGGATCAGTAAAAAAGCTATATAACGGCTAGTTTTTTAGAGTAGGGTATAAATTCCCTCTCACCCCATTCTTTGTTGCTGCTGCTTGGCACGAAAGAAAAAACTTTTAAAGCCAAAAGAACTTTCTCTCACTCCAATCCAGTGAGTAATTTGAGAAGAAAAGTGAGTTGTGTTGTGAGATTGAAAGATTGAGTGTAAGTGTATTAAATCTCATCTTGAGCACTCAAGTTCATCAGCAAGAAGTTCATCGTTGTGTTTGTTACTCTTGGAGCTTTGAGCTCCTATGCAGCTAGGCATCGCCGGTGAGCAGCCAAGGTTGTGGTGTGCTGCGAGAAATTTGTAAAAACTTTGATTTCACCTTCGGAAGGGAAGAAATCAAGAGTGAAAGCCAAGATCAAGTGTGAGTGAACTTAGAGAGAAAAATGGTTGAGAGAGATCCAGCTCAAGTGTAATCGAGCCCCTCCACAGAGACGTAAGAACCTCTAGAGGAGATGTCTGAACTTCGAGAAACAAATCTTATGTCTCCTCCTTTGTTTCCTTGTTCTTATGTTTTTGCTCAATATTTGTGCATATTGCTCGATCTAATTATTCGTGTGAAATTGATTATAGGTACTTTGTGGATCTACTTGAAATCATCATTTAGAACACACAACTTTATTTGGTTTGAGCTAAAACTCACGCACTTTAATTTTAGTTTCAAGTTTTTTCTGTGCTGAAAGTGGAGTATCTGAGTCAACCCAAAAACTCTGGATTCTATACAATCTGAACCCGGAGTATCCAAATGAATAATGTTTTCAGTATTTTCTTTTGAATTTTATTGCATATCTTCTACTAGATTTGAGTAATCTTTGTCACATTAGATTATAATCTTCACACTTATTTAAAATAATTGTGCACTAGTTGAGTCTAGCATATTTAGAATTTTCACTTGTGAAAAATCTTTTACGTTACAAGTTTAGATAACAGTAAAAAAATAATTTTTTTTATAAAATCATCTATTCACACTAATATATACAACATCGTTATCTTTTCAACGGTACCTCCGACCGACCCAATACACATAACCAAGTGGCCAGCACTAGCGAACGTGCCTTCAGCACGATGGTAAGGCTCGGGAGTGAGCCAAACCAGCCCGAGCTCGATGCTTGGGTAACGCACTCGTTCCGATTTATTTCGGTTATCTTCAGTTCTTTGGCGTGGTGCTACAGATAGGACTACGATGTGCTCGTCGTCTACGGAATTCTCGATGGGTTCCGGTGATCTTCAGATGGACGCTTTCTTCAAGCTGCGTGTAGGTGTAGGACTAGCATGTACGTGCGTTAGGTGTGTGTGGGGGGGTTGCGTGCGTGCGTGTGTGTGGGGTGAGTTCGCGCGTTCATGTTCAGATACTACAGCTGTATTCAGTGGTGAAGAATAAAAAAAAAAAGTAGCCAGCACTAGATATGGAAGACAAAACACACCCGTACTGATTGCTACACCTTCGATGGTCAATGCCACTTTCGCTGCTGCTGTCGCCTTCCGTGCATGGAGGACACATGGTGGGCACGTGACCCGGGCCGTCGCGTGATCCCTCGTCGGCCGGGCAAGCGTCGATCACCTGCGCGCAACAGCGGGATGCCGATGCGCGCGTGAAACAGGAGACGAGTGCGATAGATTCCTGCAGCAGTATTGCACGCCGCCCGCCGGTGCGTCGGCAGAGTCAGCGCGGCTGAGAGCTACACCAGTAAATGGTACGGTACAAATCATGCTGTCAACAATGAACCATAAAAATCATGACCATCAACGCAAGAGAACCACCATGCTGTCAATGGTACACATCAAAGCACTGGGTGCTGCATCACTCTGCAAGTGGAGGGCAGAAGAATCCCCCTCTCTGACAGTGACATCAAAGATTAAACACATAGCCCGATAAAAGAGCTTCAGAAAACACTGTTTATTAACAGATCACAAACCATGGTGTACGTTTTGGCATATCATTATCACATATACATAGAACGTATTCAGATAGTACTAGTATCATCCATCTATGCACCTGTAGTTGTTTTCATTCAGATAGAACAACCAAGGGCAGAGGTGAGGATGCAGACTCCGGCAGCAAACTCGATGATCGCTCCCTGCCTAAGATCTTCAGGCCATACCAATCAGAATTACAAGGTCGCGGGCAGAAACTGGTTCGCGTAACATTTTGGACACTGTGCACATACTGTGGAGCATGAAAATATTGCACAGCTAACCTTATCGCCCCTTCGTCAGCTTGTCAAGCACCGCATTCAGATCTACATTCTGCCCGTTCTCGGTCAACCTCCGCACTGTTGCCCTCACTTGCTCTCTTGAGAATCCCATTGTTGCAACCTTCTCCACCACATCGTCAAGTGGCACCCTATTGCCTGAAGAACCACTAGGGCTGGAGGAGTTGATTGGCACTGCTTGCGGTAGTATCTGAGCCGTGGGGAGCCTGCCACTTCCATAGCTCCCACTTGCCCCAGAGGATGGAGCAAAAGGCGAGGACGGCTTCATTCCAGCGTTGCCGCGGTGGGAAGGAGATCCAGCGTAACCGTATGATTCAGAGAAACCACTACCACCCTGTGGACCATACCCACTGGCACCATAGGATGATGGCGGCCCAGGGTTAGTCCTGCCTGCAGGAGGTTCATACATGCTAGAGTTTTGTCCATAGTAAGGAGGAGCAGGTCCACTAGGTGGTTGCATATAGGGTGAATGAGGGCGTACGTTTGGTGGATAGTTCTGTGGAGGCGCATATGGCATGCTTTCTTCTGGCTGCTGAGGTGCAGGGGGTGCAAGTGGAGTTGGGTTCACATTTGCAGGCTGAGGTGGTTGTGAATATTGAGGATATTGGGATGGGGATTGGTACTGCTGAGGAGGTGCTGGAGGTGCCTGTGGCTGTGGAACTGGTGGCGCATGATACTGTTGGTGCATGGTTTCAGTTGGCTGAGCAGATGGAGCGTAGTAAGGATCCCTTGGTAAAGCTGGGACTGAGGGAACTGGTGCAACAGACGGGACTGATGGTATCTGTGAATGTGGTAAATGGCTTGGAAACTGCGATGGAGGTTGGCTTTGAAGTGTTGGAGGTGGAGGCGGTGCATTTGGAGCAGAAAGGGCGGGAAGTGCTGGAGGTTGGGAAGGGGTCAAGACTTGATGCTGTGACTGAATGGCTGCTGGCGGGGTAGCCAATGGCTGCTGCTGTGAGCAAGCCTGTCCAGACCCACTACTTTCTGACGACTGGGTATCAATTTTGGGAGTCTGAAGCTTTGCAAGGTGGAGCTGTGTCTCGACAATTTCCTGCTTATCGCGTAAAATCTGTACACCTGCTTGGACCTGCATGTTATAAACAGTTGAGATGTAGCCTTTTTTCTACTATGACATTACCATATATTCATATTCATAGGACAAAGTACCCATGAGTGGTTATTACATAAAAGGTGAATATGATTGACATCCTTGTAAAAAAAGAACCAAGAAACATAAATGAACAGGTAAAAGAAAATGACACCTACACAAGGCTGGGATGTTAATGTGCATCTAACAAAAGGAAGCCACCTAAGCACCTTATTTATGTACCACTGGATGGGTCAGATCTAAGCCTCCAAAACAGTAAATGTACAGTTAAGTATGAAGCTGAGAGAGCGGCACTAAAACAAAAACTTCACGAAAGTTAGTATAGTAATTATCAACTTGATTCTTCAAGTATAGCATGCCAAGACTGTTGGCAAACAAGGACCAAGAACTAGTGAGCAGCAATATGACCTACGTACAGCCAGCAATTACATGATTTAACAGAACAATTCATTGTTATTAAGTCGAACGATTAGTCGCAACTAATCATTGATTAATAGACAAGTCGGTACCTGTGCTCGACTAGAGGGCCTCGACTCGACTTGGAGGGCTAGTCGAGCGACCGGTCGACTGGGCGGCGACTTGCGGCGACTGGGTGCTCGACTGGAGATCGATTGGGCTATCCTTGACCCAATTTTTCAGTCCACCAGTCCAATTCAGAAATTATAACCCTACGCAGCCGCAGCTCCTTCACAGCTGCAACCCGCCATCTCCTTCAGAGCCATAGCTCTGCCAGCCCCTTCCTGTAGCCACCGCCCCTTCCATTCTCAGGTTCTCAACTTCCCATCTCTCTCACTCCCTCACCCCCTCATGGCCTCACCCCCTCTGTTCCCATTTGCTCTGTGGCTCTGTCTCTGACTCTGTTCTCATCCTGCCTCACCCCCTGTGCTATTCACAGCAGCAGCTAGAGCTACCATGGTACAACTAGAAGAAGCTCAAGGCTCTCAGAGTGGCAATGAGGCGGCATATGATCCAAAGAAGGACCCGAAACGGAAGGCCAAGTCAAAAGACCCAGGATGGAAATACGGGTTTTGGCCTGACATTAATCGAAAGAATGTTGTGCAATGCATGCTCTGTGACAAGCAAGTGCATGCTGGGATAGGGAGATTGAAGCGTCATCTTGCAGGGGGCTTCACAGATGTTGAGAAATGTGCCAAGACAACCACAGCTATCATGAGGGAGAGGAATGCCTACTTAAGTAGTACTGCAAGGCGCAAAGTTGTTGAGGTTGATTCCGAGGATGAAGCTGAAGTTGGACAAGGTGCTGCTGATGACAATGAGGTCATTGAGGTGGAAGAAGAAGAGGTTGAACAGGGTGTAGCAAAAAAAAGAAGGCGTGCTATCTTCAAAGTGTTAGCACCACCCAGAAAGTTTCTAAGTCAGTTGCTTCTATGCTTAGTAAGTCTCCTGAAGAGGTGATTGAGGACAAGCATGCCAAGGGTTCTGCTCAAACTACCATTGATCATTGCATAAAAAAGAGCAAGGAAGACAAGGCAAGGGTTGACGATCATGTGGCTGATTTTTGGTATGAGGCTGGGTTGCCATTCAATGCTATCAATAGAAGTTGGGAGATTTTGTTGGAGTCTGTAGGGCAATATGGTCCTGGTTACATATCCCCTTCTTATCATGACATCCGGGAGCCACTACTTGAGAGGGTAAAGAAGAAGACCGATGAATTGAGGGATAAGCATGAGTTGGCTTGGCAAGAATATGGTTGCACACTCATGTCAGATGGATGGACTGATAAAAGGAGTCACCACTTGGTGAACTTCCTTGTCAATAGTCCAGCAGGGACATTCTTTTTGGACTCCCATGAAGAATCAGGCAAGATAATTGATGCACGCTTCTTAGCAAAATTTTTGGAGGACAAAATATGAGATTGGCAGTCAATATGTGGTGCAGGTGGTGACAGATAATGGTGCAAATTACAAAGCAGCCAGGAAAATTCTAATGGAGAGGTTCCCTACCTTATATTGGACCCCTTGTGCAGCCCACTGTTTGGACGTTATGTTGGAGGATACTGGGGATACGATCTCACAATTCAGCGCATGCATTGCAAAGGCTAAGAAGGTGACCACATTCATCTATATGCATGGAAGGTTACTTGATGCAATGAGGGAGAAGACAAATGGCATGGATCTTGTGAGGCCTGCAACTACACGGTTTGCTACATCTTTTCTCACACTGTCGTGTTTGTACAAGCATAGGCAAGCTTTGAAAGGTCTTTTTGTGGATGAAGCTTGGACTAGGTCTCAATTGTCAAACACGGAGACAGGGAAAACAGTAGCAGAAACTGTTCTTTCCATGGCATTTTGGGGTTCAGTTGAAGATTGCATTAGAGCAGCACAACCACATCTCATTGTCTTGAGGATTGCAGATGGTGATGAGAAGCCGGCAATGCCCGAGATTGCTGCAAGCATGGAGCTTGCAAGGCACAAGATTGAGGAGGGTTTGCAGCACAAACCAAGGTTGCAAGAGGAGGTCCTAAAATATGTTGACACCCGTTGGGACACACAAATGGACCAACAGTTATATGGGGCTGCATTGTTCTTGAACCTAAACAGATTCTTTGACATTCAAAAAGACCCTGCAAATAGGAAAAAATGTGGTAGGCTAAGGCATATATTCAATGGGGTGTTGTGGAAGATGGAACTCGATGAAGAGAGGCAAAGCAAGATAAGTGCTTTGGCTTATGACTATGAGAGGACAGAAGGTTGCTTTGCAATGAAATTAGCAATCAAGGACTGATCAACAAAGAATCCTCGTAAATTTCTTGCATTTAATCATTTAATGTTGAGTGTTGACAGCAAGATAACTTATTCTGTTTTTTCTTATATAGTTCTTTGGTGGGGTGCATATGGTGGCCTTGCTTATGAGCTCCAATCTTTAGCAAAGCGCATCGTTAGTCTTTGTACCTCGGCCTCCGGATGTGAGAGGAATTGGAGTACATTTGAGTTTGTAAGTATCTAGCACCTACAACAACATATCCAAAAAGACTGCATGGCTGCAAGCATTTTCTAATGTTCTATCCTATCTTAAATTTTCAGATTCACACCAAGAAATGGAACCGGTTAGAACACAAAAGATTGAACAAATTGGTGTACATTTTGTATAACCGGAGGATGGCAAGTAGGTTCCAAACGTTGCGTCAGGAAGGATCTAAAGGAAAGAGGTCTAATCCATTACTCCTAGAGGAATTTGACTGGGAGAATGAGTGGGTTGATCAGAATGCAGAAAAGGTCCATGAAGGGGAAGATCTTACTTGGGCTGAAGTTGATGAAGCTGCTGGTGCATTAGTTGGTGCAATGCGCAACCTTCGGAGTCGCAATTCAAATGCACCTATGATAGCTCAAGGAGCTGGTCCAAGCTGTGTGATAAAAACTTATTCTCAGAACCGGCAGCATAAAAAGAGGAATGAAGCCTTGGAGTTGGACGAGCCCGAAGTTGACGAGAAGGAGGAGGAATGGGAGGATGAAGAAGCACATGCGGAGTCCGAAAATGATGATGAAGATGTTGAGGATGATTTTGGAGAGAGTACAACAATTAGTCCTCATGACAATGATGATGGATTAGGCGGTGACAACAATGGCCTGCGTGACATGGACGATTTCGACTTGGATGATTAATTTGAGGCAATTTGTCGATTGGTGTTGTTTGTTGTGGCTTTTGAGTTCTGAGTTGTGAGCTTGTGGCCTTATGGGGCCCACATTTGGTATTTTGGTGATTAGTCATTATCGTTAAGATTATTTACTTATGTTAAATTGCTAGTACCTTGGTAACTTCCTGTCCTAATTTATATTAGCTTGTTGGACAATGGACATTTAGAAACTCTAAGTCCAAGCAATGTTTATCACTTTATCTGCAATGCTCGCATTAACCATCCCACAATGTCTTCCAGACTAGTCGTGGACTAGTCGCGACTAGTCGGCCGACTAGTCGACAAGTCGACCCTATGGCGACTCGACTTTACAACTTGATAACTATGGAACAATTCATATGGAAACAATCAATAGGAGGCAGGTGCAGTAGCATAAGTAGATTGGCATGCTCAATCATATTTGCTGCCAGCCTGCCACAACAATTGACTTTGTTGCAGGATGATATAACACGTTACAGTGATAATACAAGAACCACGGTAATTACTCCATTGTGAAAGAAAAAAAATACCTATATAGTATGGTGGTAAACAAAAACAGCATATATAACAGGTTTAAAACGGGTTCATCCAAAGGAGCATAAGTGTTTGTCCTTCCATTACGGAATCTTTTTTTCCAATATGATTTCAGCAATAATTAGCAGGCATTCTATCAGACGAAGGGGGAGGGGAAATCAAAGGAAGCATACCTCCCTGAGCATGTTCTCAAGGTGCCTGAGTTTTCCGTCAGTGCTGCCATTATAGTTACCAATAGTTAACCTCAACTCATCAACAGAGTTTTCAAGTTGGTGTGTTCTACTCTCCATTTGTGAAAGCCTTGAGCTTACACCTTCCAGTGCATGCAAAAGGTTATCAGAATACTTCTTCATGGTTTGATCAATATCTGCCATAGTAACGGCAGCAAAGTTACTCCTGTCTTCCTCATGACTAACTTTCTTCAGAACATGTGGCTCCAATATACCAGCACTCTACCCACCATAAGAGAAATTGTAAGTACGCTATTTATATGAAAAGCAAGGTTATCGATATAATCAATAAAAATCATCAATCGCGAACAGCGGCTCCGATAACCCAACACTCTACCTACCATAAGAGAAATTGTAAGGACGTTACTTGTATGAGAGATATGAGAAAGGAGAGGTAATCCATATCATCAATTAATAAAAACATGAATCATGAACAGTTCTTGGTGCGATCCCTCCCAAAAAAGACTTGGTGCAATCACATGCTTGGGATTCAATGTAACTTGGACTTTATCAAGATATAAGTCAGGAAAGGAAATACCCTATTTAGCATACATCAGTGGCTAGCTCATACTGAGTGAAAGGTTGAATCACACTAACTAATTAACCATTGCAGATTAACAGAACTTGGTTGCCTGGGAGCGAAGGGTGTAAGCAAACTTGTTAGATAGGAGATATGGGGAACAATGTATAACTCATGCGTTCTTGATTAGAATTGGGCACATAAGATGTTGAAAATTTCCAACCTATCATGTACAATATCTCAAAGCAACACCCATCACCATAAATTCATGTGTAATCTTTGTACAAAAACGTTCTCACCACATATAGTCGTTCATAGCACCCAACATACAAGCAACTCGCAGCACAAGAAAAAGAAGTATTAGAATTTCCGAACAGAGTCTCATAAACCCTTTGTCCGACAGAAAAGAACTGATATATAATAGCACATATTACATACCAAACTATGTTTCAGAATATTATAATTTATAAACGAACTAATAAATGGGCGGAGATATAGGAAAATGCAATTATGCATATCAACTGGCTATGCCCGCTCAATCGAAACAGACCACACAGCATGGCCCAACTGTTCAGCCCGTCCATTGTTTTTTTAGCATAGAAGCGTCAGCTTATGGCGTACGCTACCAGCAATTCTAAATCTCTATGCTGCATACAAGTAAGGACTCTTCCCTCTAACTAACTACTCGCTTGATAACCTAAGAAGCTTGGAATCTGAGCTCGACTCGGGAATCAACGATACGGAGCACCGCGACAGAGAGATCTGGAGGGGAAGAACCACCAATCAAAACAATCGGTCATACCTTGAGGTTGTATGAGGCGGAGGCGGAGGGTGCCTTGGAGTCGAGCGACCCCCACGAGGCCTGGGGAGCGGCGGCGGCGCGGATGGGCTGAAAGTCGTAGCTGGGGAGCAAGTCTTCGGCGGCCCCGTTGGCGCTGCTGCTGCTGGTACGCCGGCGGCGGAGGCGTTCCTCGCCGTCCTCCGGGGGGACCGGGATCATCAGATCGCTGAGATCCACGCCTCCGCCCCCAACCCCAGCGCCGCCGCCGGAGGGGGAGGCGGAGGCGGCGAGGCCGAGGATCTGCTTGTCCATGAACTGGGACGCGTTCATCGCCACGCCGCGTCGGCGGGGAGCGGCGGTTGGTGGAGAGCTGGGTGGGGAGGGAGCTGGAGATGGTGGTGAGGTGTGAGGAGAGGAAGAGGAATCCGGATGGGACAAGGAGGCGAGGCGAGACGGGACGGGACGGCGAGTCGGTTGGGCTTGCTCCGGCTCCGGCAGCTCCTTAGTTGGGCCTATTTTGGGCCTTCTGGGCCGGAGTAGTGTTCTGAATTCTGATTGGTCTTGCTGGTCCACTCGTTACTGGGCCTGACTTCCACTTATCCTACCTTTCCCTCCTTTATTTTTTCTTTTTTTTTAGGAAAGCGTCGTGGCAACATTATTGATATCAAATAAGCATTATATCGTTCACCAATTTTGATAAAATAAATGATTATGTTCCTCAATCTAAACACAATATTGGGAACCCTCCACTCGACAAGCTAAGGTATAAGTAACAAAATTGCGTTCCCTAGAACAACGTTCAACTATTACATGATCCAACCAGCAAGCTAGAAAGGAGCATTCCTCATAAATCGCTGCCCCTGCCAAATTCTTTTATTTTATTTGTGAGGTAGGGACGACTTTTTTCATCTGCAAGAACCAAGAGGTCCCTAAAAAAAACAAGAGGCCAATTTTTTTTAGACTAGTATAACTTTCGGCCTCTGTATCAATAAGACTATAAATAAGAGGCCAATAGAGAGAATTGTTTTTATTCTTCTTAGATGAACACAGAGAACGGCTGTTCTCATAAGGGCCAGCACGCAGCAGCATCAACCAGTTCACCAGGGCCAAGCCTTCTTCCAGTCTCAGCAGCAGCCGTGTTGCCGCGCAGGCGCAGCATCCAATTGTCCCGTCCAAGATTTGATCAGCTGTGCTTCTCTGCCTGTGCACAGGAGGAAACAGAGTTACAGACAGGGTGGTGTCTGCGACATGTTCGCGAATGTTTTGGTTCTGCACTCGCATAGAACACCAGCCATTGTTTTATCTTCAACTTTGGCGATGCAAATTTAACTCAAGAAATGGAGCTTGCACTCTGCATTGCCATGAATTCACATCGGATTATGAGCAGCAAAGCTCACGACCCGCTTAAGCGAACAAAAATGCAGAACGAACCAGAAGTTCAGAAGAACGCACTACATTAATTCACATTGCAGAATCCTTACAAAAAAAGGCAAGCAAATTGAAACCAATAGAGCTGTAGAACTTATTAATTAAGCTCTTCAAACTTGTTAATTAAGCTGTAAAACTTGTTATTGGAGCCTAAGAGATTAGTGCAGGGCAGAGTCGTCCATTCGGCCGGCTCAGTAGACATACTCGACGCGACACAGCTTGGAGGACGACCCCGACCACGGCACGTCGACGGTGACCATGCCGTCCCTGTACGCGAACTCGGCCACCTCGCCGTTGACCCTGCACAGCCTGGGCCTCGCCGACGAGTAAACCACCATCTCCCCCGCGCCCTTGACGCCAACCTCCGCCGTCACGACATCTCCGTCCTTCCGGGCGTCGAAGGCCTGCACGGCGCCGGCGGTGTTGAGCATGTTGGAGAGACCGATGGGCGCGAACTTGATGGACCTCTCGGGCGAAATGACGCGCATGGGGGCGACGACAAGGAGCTCGTAGGTGAAGGGCTCGAGCGTGAGCTCCACGCCCTCGTCGGGGCGCATGAGCTGCAGCTTCTTGGCCTCAACCATGTACACGGCGAACTGGGCGACGCCCTTCACGTCAACACCGGGTCCCTTCCCGCTTTTCCACTCGACGTCCGCCGGCGAGGCGCGCGCTGTGACGGGCACAGAGAACTCCGAGGCGCACTTATTCCGCCGCGCCTCGGGGCTCCACCCGCCGCCCTGGCAGTTGAACACGCCGACGACGCCGGCGAACCTGTTCACGTTCCAAATCTTGAGCATTGTCTTTCCGTCGTGGAGCGGGTCCCTGAAGAGGCAGTCGCGCGTGGGCAGCGCGTAGCCCTCGCAGCGGAGGATGGTGCCGTCGGGGAGCGCGAGGCGGCGGAGGAGCGCGAAGTCGTGCTGGCCTACGGCGTCGCTGACGTAGACAGGCCCGCCGGAGACTGCGCGGGAGGCGGCGTGGAAGGCGGCGCAGGGGTGCGTGGACTGGAACATGTCCCAGTCCGGGTGGATGAAGTGGCCCATCCACAGGGAGTTGTAGGCGCAGTGCACCATGTGGCAGCCCTGCAGCCAGAAGGTGCCGTTGGGGTCGCCGGAGGGATCCGTGCACCAGAAGTCGTCGCCGACGCGGCCCAGCGCCACCGCCTCCGTGCCCAGCAGCATGAAGTCGTTGCAGTGCTCCATGCTCGCGATCACGCCGTTGCCGCCGAAGTGGCGGCGCACCGACGCCGTCAGGCCGCTGAAGTAGGCCTTGGCCAGCTCCACGCGGCCGCCGTACTCCTCGCACAGCATCTCCAGCAGCTGCACGACCACATACGTCACCCACTCGTTAGTCTTTTTTGTTACTTAACACCAATACCGTAAAATCATGTTTTTACTGTCCTAAAACTCGATTAACATGCACCATTAGCATTTCTTTGTTCTACTTATTAGGCACAGTAACGGGTCAGGTAACAGGAAGCTGACATGCTGTCGAATGTCAAAGATGGTTGTACAGCTCAGTGGCTTCCCTGCCGACAAGGGTTGCCGAATGGCCTCCAGAATTGTCTACAGTCAATCGGATTAGCATGCGGATTTCGTTTACAATTAACTATAAGATTGCAAGAAAACGAAATAAGCAAACGTTTTGCTATCTCACCCGTTCAAAATTTAAAAGACTGCGAATGCGACAGCTCAGCCACGATGAACCACGGCAACACATGTTTTCTTGTATTATTAAGATCGGACGAAAACATTTCTGAAATATTTAACGATCAGGAAACTACCAAGTTACATCAGCGTGTTCTGGCATATCTGGCGTCACCAAACTGACAAAACTCCATGGATTGAATTCAAAATTAAGAGCACAGTATAATTTAGAGCACTGAATAATTCAAAATTAGTAGGAATTACGTCCCTCTCGGAGCATCCGGAAACCTCGAGAACCTTTTTCCCCTTCACGCGCACCGCCTGTATTCCTCAACTAATGAAGACCTGAGCAGTCTAGTTCTAATGTTCAATTACATATCCCCTAATCACGTAATAATAATCTAATTTACTGTAATCATAACACGCTATTAACAATTAAGAACAGATTAAAAGTTGTAGAGGAGATAGAGAAGATTAGTAAGACTTACGCCAATGACGTCGACCTTTACGCCGTCGATGCCGGAGGCCTTGAGGTGGGAGTGCAAGCCGTCGTAGAGCTCGTGCGCGCGCTGGGGGTCCACGAGACCGATGCCGTTGTTGACGATCTTGTCGACGGCGAGGTCCTCCATGGTGCGCTTCAGCCCCGGCGAGAGCTCCGGCGCCACGATCTTGGTCGGCGGCAGCCCGGGCGCGCCGGGGCGGAGGCCGCCCCAGTACCCGCACAGCGCGTGCCACACGTACACCTGCTCCACCGTCGGGAACGCGGCCTTCATCTCCCGCACGAACTCGCCCATGCCGCCCTGCTTGTAGTCCCGGAACTTGTGGTTCTCCTGGAACTTGATCAGCCGGCACGGCATCTGCTCGCCAGCGGCGGTGCGGTTCATGCCCTCCGCGCCACTGTCCGGGTCGTCCTCGTCGTGGCAGATGGACTGCCAGCCGTCGTCGATGAGCACCAGCCCCGGCGGGCACCCGCCCTCCGCTAGCCGACGCACGCCCTCCCACACGCCCTCCGGGTGCACTTTCAGGTAGAAGGCGTCCCACGTGCACCACCCGAACTTGTCCACAATCGGCGGCGGCGTCTTCTCCTCCATCATCCGGAACGTGCCCAGGTGGGCTCGCACCACCTTCACGGCCTCCCTCACCAGCTCGAACGGGTCGTCGCCGGCGTGCAGGTACAGGGCGCTCCGGAACACGTAACCCGTCACCGCGGACGACCCGCTCTCCACGCACAGGTCCACGTAGTCCTCCACCTTACCGGACTCGAGGCAGGCACGGAAGGAGCCCTCGATGATGGGGAGAAGCAGCACGTACGGCCGGCCTTCCGAGCGGTCGAGCACCATCATCTGCGTCTCGTTCTCGACGTCCCTGCCGTTGTTGCCCACCCAGTGGGTCGTCCACCACACCTTGAAACGGAAAATGCTCATGAACCGTATGTCGCGGAGCTTACCGACGGGCACCACGTGCCGGTTCGTGGCCGCCGGGGCGTCGAAGCCGAGGAAGCTGCCGCCGCCGCCCGTGGCGTCGGCGGCGGACACGAGGGACGACGCCGGGGTGAGGCGGATGTTGGCCGGCACGTCAAGCAGGAAAGGGTGGCCGTCCACGGCGAGGTTCTTGCCCTTGAGGGTGAAGCGCGACGGCTTGAAGCCCTCGACGGCGACCGCATCGCCGAGCAGGTCGGCCGTGGACTTGCTAAGGTTGGGAGCCATGGCGACGAGGCTGGCTTTCTTGGGTCGGTTCGAACTGGAGGCTTCGAGAGAAGAGTCGATCTGCTTCCGTGCGTGGTAGTCTTTGCTTGCCTGATGCTAAGCTTGGCTTGGTGCTTTGCGGAAGAAATGACGGCCAATTGGCACTCGATTTATAGAGGCTTCGTGTATGACCCGCTAGAAAGGCTTCGACTAATGGAAAATTTTCTTTTCGGCAAGTTTTTTTACCCTTCTTGGTGATTTTCACATGGAAACAGCAGAAAACTTTCTCCGACCTAGTTGCGTATGGCGAAGCTTCGCGCGTTAATTAATCCACCCATTTTGGATAACCTTCACGCTGCTGATTTGTATGATCCTCTTAGGATGGTATGCAATCAAACGGCCGATAGCGTTGCCTCGCAACGACAGGGACTTTTGTAGCGCGGATAATTTTGTTATCTGTCATGGCAAATCGGTAGTTATCCGCTTTGGGATTTTGAGAAAAAATTGCTACAAACAAGCAAATAAGTGCAAACCAAATATCTTTATATAGAATTTTCTAGATGGAATTCTATAGAATTTGCTTCTCCGTTTAAGAGCTGAAACGTTGTTTTAATAGAAGCTGTCGGCCACATGGCGCCCGTTGTGGGTAGCGTTAATTACCGTTTTTGGTATTCTATTTTGCGTTAATTACCGTTCTGCGTAACCCCCCAGGATTTGAGATGCGGTCTCGTGGTCCACCGACCGAATCCTCTGCTCCAGGCCTTTCCAGAAGAGCCGAGCCGAGCCGAGCCGAGTCTTCCGAATCCGCTAACGGCGGTGACCAGACGTTGCATGCCTGGTGGACGAAGGCATGCCGCGGCGTGCAGGACATATGGACGTCTCGTCGAGATGCCACTCGACACGTCGCTCGAAGTGTCCGGGGAGACGCATGCTGCATGCACGAAATGAAAGCGCCGTGCCGGTTGGTGGTGCTATGTATCGCTGGGCTAGGTGGCTGCTCCGATGCATGCATGACAAGCACGCCACACGGCCACACGTTTTTTTAAACGGAATCGACAGCCCTCCTGCCGATTATATATTAAAGAAAAACCCGATGAGAGCGACGATATATTGGTGACCCGGAGGCCGGAGGGTGTCCCGCAAACAGCAGGCCCACCCCTCGAGAGCAAAAGAGATGGACCAGGTTATTCTCGCGGCATAAAGAGTCTTAGATGATGTATCCTCGGTAAAAATCTAAGGACTAATTTTTTACGGATGATGTTTAATATCTTAGCAGTAGATTTTTCTATGCTCTTAAAGGTGCATTTATTTTTCTTCTTTCAAATCTTCCAAGATACGAGCATTGAGAGTGTTCTTATCGTCTTTCCTGAGGAATGGACATACTTTGTCATTGATGACCACGAGAGGATGATGGAGGTAGAGAGACATCAAGACTTAGCAAATAAGTGAGGACATGTCGCTTAGAAATGTTTGTATATGGTGCAGACCGGTTGCAAGCCCGAGAGCAAGACGATCCGCAGTCCAAAATCTGTCCACACGTCCATACGTGGTCATGTTCGCCAGTGCTACTTGGCCAATGGCACCAACTACAACTCTGTAGCTGGTCGGCTTAGGTTCACCAGAGAGGAGTCCATTCTTTCATTAATTCAACTGATCATTATATAAAGAAGCACGGATTAGCTCTGGAGCTTCATGAAACCAAACCGAATCAGGAAGCTGATCGGCTGATCTAGCTACAACATGAGCCACCACATTACAACATCTACTAATATGGATGAAAGAAAAAAAAAATAGAATAAACTCTTGTCTTGTGCTTGATATCCTGAACGTTCGCACCCACAGGAGAGCGGTCCTTGGATCCCAATTAGAGCTTTTGTACCAGGGAGAGGCAGTCAGAGGCAATAATCACCTGATTATATGGAAGACTTAAGACGAAGTGTGCAGCCCGCCTGAAAGCAATCGCCTCTGCTATCTCCGGCTCAGTGACCCTATCAACACCCTATCCAGGAAAGTACCATTGTGGTCTCTGATCACTATACCAACGCCAATCCGATTTGATTCAGCAAACAGAGCAGCATCAACATACACTTTAATGCATCCTAAAGGCAAATCAAAGATTTCGCTTAGCGTTTCCATTGATCGGCATGGCCTTATATCGTACAAGGGGCAACCAGAGGTGGTTGAGATACATGCCAAAACATAGATGAGTTAAACATGGAAACTAATCTCTGTGATTGTGCCTTGCTATTTTTCTTGGCGTCGAGCTGGCTTTGGTTGGAGGCGTACGCACGATACGTGCATGGCTAACACATCCTTCTGGCGGTGGAGACCATTGTTTAGGTCTAGCAAGTTCACACCTTTTGAAAACAGTGGGTTTGTACAGATGCATCAAAACAATGTCGACATATGCCTTTATTTTCTCCACAATGCAAAGAGGATGTACTTGGTGCTCGCCCTTCCGAACACCGTTCCTAGCCTCCCAAATATGCCAAAGGGTGATTTAACGTATTGTGGCTTCCTCCTCCGTAGAGTCCACCAAGAAGTAAAATAGCCATTGCTTGGTTAACCTGAAAATTTTTAGACGTCTTGTTAAGTCACATTCATTCTTCAGCTCTCTCCAAATTTTAGCAACATATTGGCAAGTTAGGAATACATGATTCAGAGTATCTTCTCTTCCGCAATAGCCACATTCTCAAGAGCCTGGATGTGTCTGAGTTTTAATTTCTCCCCTGCAGGGAGACAGTCCATTAAGGTGTACATCTCAGTATGCATGGCAGTATGGCACCATTCCATCAGACCCTTTCGGCAAAGATCGGTGCTACAGTATCGCTATTATTGAGTGATATTAGAAGACAGTGGTCTTAGTATATACAATATGGTCTATATACCCACATAATGATACTACGATCATTTCTCCTATTCTATTATCAATATTAATCAAACGCCTTAAGTCATCTTTGCTCAGTATTTTTCTATCTATCTATCTATCTACCTTAGTAATTAGCCAAAAAAATAAGCCTCCTCCTACAATCCTAAAGCATAGAAATTACCAGTTAATCAGTGAAAAAAGAAAAAAATAGTGTACTTATATGTTTATAACTTACCTACCAATGTTATTAAAAAAAATTAAAGCCAAAATACCCATATGTCTGCTTCTTTATTACTCGCCTCTACCATTATTAAAAAATAAAGCCAAATAATGAGAACAAAAGATAACATAATTTGATTAATGCATAAGTTCGTGGAACCCTGCATACATTTAAGAGTTCAAAGTTATAATTCAAATAATCTTTTGTTGTAAAATAGAATAAAAAAGAAGCAAATAGAATATAGCTCAATAAGTAAGGTGTAAAAAGAAATAAAAGGAGTACCCAATACAAGAGGATGATTGATCTATTCATATCGTGAAAAAAACAAACGTTCCTTGAAAAGAAAAAATATAACATATTCTCTACCCTCTTGGACGATGTTGACGGGATGACAGTTCGATTGGTCGATGTTGTTGCTCTGTCTGCAACAGCGGAAAGGGAAGTGTGAGGTGTCTGACGGGAGGACATTGACACTAAGGATATCACACAACGTACTTGTATTGAAGTGGTAGATGAGTTCGGATCATGTATTCAATGGCGAATGACCAAGACAAATGCAATGAAAAACATAAGACCAGCAACCCCTGCAATCACCAACAAACGGAGACAATGATCAGTAGGGGAGGATACATGTGTTGTTGCACCGGGTTTGGACCCCATAGCTCAATGTCACGGCGTAAGAGCAAGGCATAACCCGTAGATCATTGATTGTGCAATTGCTACCATTGGTAGTGATATGAGGAACCATTCAAATAATATTCTAATTAATCATTAAGTCAGTTATTTTCTTAATCACAGCTATAATGATTAATCAGAATACTATCCTGATAGTCTCAGCATATGTTTTGTGTCCATAATCTGAAAACACGTCTTTCCAAGATATACCATCACAATAAAGCTTAATAAATAGTAAGTAATTAACATTATATTACAAGTTCTTAAGTATTTATAATTTTTGACAATTTACAACAAAAGAGAACTAGGAGGACTATAAATAGATCAACTCCTAGACGAAAGAGAAACAACGCAGCGGAAGACAAAAGCTATGAACAACAAAAGATAGGTAGAGACATATGCCCTTAGGATCCACCCCAGAGTAACGTCACTTGAGTAGTTGCTTGCCCATGTCCGCCACCAACATCAGTAGGCATGAAGCAGCCAAACACTGGCTCCTCCTCACCGATAGCACTTGAAAAAGCAGTGTGAGTATGAAGATATTCACAAAACTTAATTCATAATAGGTACATATAAATAATACAAATCTAAGGATCATACATTTGGATGTTAGCAAGGAAACGACCACATGGTTAAGTAAATATATGCAAAACACAATTTTGACTTAAGTGTGTAAGCACCTACACCTAATCAACTATACATTTCTATCCAGAGAGCAATATCATAAACATAATTGTGATGAAACCAACATAAACATATATGCGAATAGAATCATCTCAACCACAACCCAATATACCATACCATATCATCCCACATTCGTGACTCTATGACTGTTGCAAATAGATAGAAGTACGCTCATGACTGAGAGCGCAGCAATTCGAATTGTTTTTACACCCTGCAAGGAGTACTCCTTTAGTCACGAGACTTGAGGACCATATGGATTGCGTGACCACATAGGTTCACACAAGGGGTATTCATGTCAACCTTTCCCAAGTAAGCTCTGACTGATTAGGGCATATGTCTCTAGGTGTGGGGGTCATCTAGAACTACTCCCAGAGCAAACTAGATATCCCTTGCAGTCTATTATGCTGACAACACTTGAGACATTCAAGCCAAAGGATCACAACTACACGGGGTATTCGGCTTATCGTTTCCATATACGACATATGGTAAGCACGAAAAGTGCTAAAGCCAACTATAACAGCAGTCGATGCTTAACTGATCCAAGTGGGCCTATGACATCCAAGACTCCATTCTCGATCCATCCCTAACGCCACCCAAAACTCATCTCAACTTCACAACTCATATATCCCAACATCTATAATATTTTCTTTGTGAACAAATAAGTAAGCCCTAAGTTCACAAACAGGGGTTGAACTACTGCTCGACTTCTACCGATTAACTATGCATTGCTAAGCATTATGGTTAACCTTTAAAGTTAGACTTCAACAATATTATACGAAGGTTACAAGGATAAGGATCAACAACAACATCAAGATAGATATAATGCAATTAACATAGGTTCTATCCATCTAAACCAACATTGGACCCTCTAATCATGCAAACGTACATAAAACATGATTTATCAAATTCTACTACATATGATCCAAAGTAGTAGGTTGAGTATGCTTAGATGCATGCCTTGCTCTTCCGGTGCTTGCCTGATACTGCCTACGCAACACTCGTAGAACTCCAAGAGTTCGGTGCCGCCTTCAGTCACACTCGCATCACGCTTCGATTCTTCGTTCTCTAAGGAAGAATGCGTGCAATGTGATGAACATGAATGAGGTGCAAGATGTATGCTACAAGATGCATAACAGACGAGGATGCATCATAATAACAAGCTAAAGTGCAAGACATGTGAAAGAACAATGAAGTCTACGATCTAAACAATTCTAAAAAGTTGACACTGAAAGTTCTGGGTTGAACTCGAAACCTCCAGGTTCCGGAACTTCCGGGTATGGGCCTGGGTATGGGCTCTCGGTTAGTGATTTTTAATATAACTCGGAAGTTTCGGGTCAAGTCCGAAACTTCTGGGTTGGATCGGAAGGTCAGGGTTTTGTTCTGAGTAGGGGTGCTCGGCTAATCTTGATCCGAGTCAACTCGGAACTTCCGGCCTATACCTAGAACTTTCGGGTGGGTCGGATTTTTTGGGTGAGGCTCCGAGCAAGGGTGCTCGGTTAGAGCTAAACTGAAATACACGAAACCTCCAGGTTTTAACACGAAACCTCTGGGTTCTGGCTGATTTGAGTCTCACGACGTTCAGACGGTCGATTCAACTCGCATGTTAAATCTATCCCATATAAACATTTATATGCTATAGCTTAAGGATTCTAGACTCAATTTACACTCTAAATCACTAAGGTCTCCGAGTACAATCCAATTCGGGTAGCTTGGAACTTCTGGGTTGTTCAGAGAAGGTTTTTCGCAGGAAAAACTTGATCAATTTGATTTGCGAGCTTCACCAATCCAAAGAGAAGCATGTTTGAACTGCCCCAAGGGTTCTAGACCTCACTCACCAACCTAGCAACTCGATTTTCTAGCTTAAACTTATCCTCGTTCTTCGACCAAGAACACCAAAAGACGTCAAAATTGGCTCGAATGCTTCGGGAATGCGCAAACAATTTGGACGGATAGGTAGTTTAGGAGCTAAGAATCGTATTGGTACCACGTAACTCAGTTTCGCTTCTAGAGGGAGAAATCTAAGGAGAAAGAGAGATGGAGCTTGAGAGGGAACATGAGTGGCAGCAACCTACTGTACAGGTGTAGAGGGGGTGTGGGAGAGTGAGGGAGAGAGAGGGAGTGGTTGGCCATTTGAGTGGGCCTCACATGTTAGATAAACAAGATATTTTAGTTGCAAATTCCTTTTTTTCTCTCCTAAAATTCTTTCTCTTATTTTATTAACTCAACGAGGTGCTCTAGTGCTCCAAAATAAAAGTGCTCAAAATTAGACATGATGCTAAGAATGTATGATTTTACTTACTTACACACTTAGGAGTTTTAGGATGTGACAAGTGACGAGAAATACCGACGAATCAATTGATCTGCATAGAAGGGCACACGAGTGAAATGGTTCCGTTGCACTAAGCCTGAATCATGTAGCTCACTGTTGTGGTGTTTTGAAGGCGACAAGGAAAGATACGGTACGCATACTGCGCAGATAATTGAATGTGATCTCTCAACCCAAATAATTTTTTATTGGAATAGCAAGAAAACAAGAATAAGTACTTGCGGAATATAATCTACATTAAATAGAGTAAAGAGATGACAGAATAGTTCTTAACAACGGATGAAAACGTTGTTATGGTACGCTTATGTTCGAATTATGACTATTAAGAGCATGCATAGTAGTGACAGAAAGAAGCAAGATAAAACACATATTAATGATAAAACCAATTTGATATAACAATACATGCACACTTTGATTCTTGATACTATCTGCCTAGTTACTGCCTAAAAAGGAAGTCCAATTGAATTGAATCAACATATTAATCTCTCGCAAAAATGGATTCGCAAAGTAAATAGAGTGCCGTTTTTGCCATGCATGTTTGTAAAGCCCACACTGCGGATTAGGCGGTGTCAGTCGTGTTTCGTTCTGGGCACTGAACGGTGAACTACATTTCCATCGTTTTCAGGGACCTGCTTTCGTGAAATCAATTCATCGGCGCGCGCAAAAGCAAGGTTCTGTGAAAACAAGGTAAGAAAGCGTCCATCCATTTGCCGCGGCAGCAAGATGCCAAGATCCACATTCTGAAAGCTACTACAGTATCCAGCATCGTTGTCAAGAACTCTACCTCTCTTTTCGAAATTTACTGGCCGTATAATATACATCTGCGCGAACACACATGTATATGGAATCCTTCTTTGCTCAAAGCTAAAGCAACACAAAGTGATATTCATCTCGATCTATCCATGCATCGACCATATATATATCGAATCTGCTAGCTCTTTCGCGCGCCCTCGCAGACACGTATGTGGAGGTCGCTAGCTGGAAGCCTTAACCTTGGGATCGTATGTCTTGTCTGGCCATGCCATCATCGCGCGGCGTGCGTCTACATACGTCTGCTCCGTGGAGCACAGGTAGCTAGACAGCACGATGTCTTCGAGAGCTTGCCAAACCCACTGCTACAGAACAGGCAGACAGTATCTGTTTTAAAATCTCATCCATATCAGTTTTAGATTCGACACTGATTACTCGGTATAAATATTTTATGACTATTAGTATCAGATGTGGAATTAGCACTGAAAATCACTATCAGTACCGGTTTATTTTACCAACCGACACTAATAAGTATTTCCTGTCATTTTTAAAATGTGGCGGTTACTGCTAATTCTGTGGTATTTTTAAATTTTGATGGTTACCGGCAATAGTATACGGTATATTTATGGACTGATATATATGTGGTGTTTTGTAGTATGTACCGAAAGCTACTTTGATCCCTCCGTGTCATGGGTTATATATTATACTAGGTGGATTGGCGCGTTTACGCCGCGCTCATTTTTTTTCACAAAGCATGAAAAAAAGATTAAAAGAATTAAGTTCACTAATTTTGAACATCTCAATATTTATTTATGAATTTATTAATATTTAACATATTCATTTAATTATAGGAAAAAATAATATTATTTTTATACATACATATACTTTTAATAGGTAGACGACAGTAATACGCATCTAACCAAATTTGTTTTATATTTTTTTGAGTTTTAGATATTTTCTTACATTTTAGATTATTTTAGCCGATTTATCAATATAACTATAATACCTTTCTCTATTTTTTGAAATTTACAAAAAATTATATTATATATATAAATATATGGATATGTATATACATACATACATATATATATACATATATGTATATATATATATATATGCATATATATATATATATGCATACTTGATATATAAATACTAGTACCTATGTGAACCGTAACTACCGTGCCTGGACACTCGGAATCGGTCCGATTCTTGAAACTTTAATATATATATATAGTATTGATGCCGGCCCCACCGCGCATCGGGCCGACCTGCTGCCCCCGCAAGATGTCCAGAACACTCGAGAGTCGAGACTCGACCGGGTAGGAGGTCAGACCCGGCCGGACATGCATCGTAGGAAGTGCTAGTACTCCAACTATCCAGAAGCTCCTAGACACGCAGGCAGACACAGACAGCTAGATATACTAAAACGGAGGTAGTAGTATACTAATATACAGCTCTGCTTCATTTGGCCTCCCTGCAAAATTCCGCGAGCACGGTACGGACACCGACTCCTTCAATTCGTGCGTGCCCGATACGTACGTGCGTGTCGTTGAAGAAAACCTGCCCGTGGACTAGCTGCACCGTAGCGGCCGTCGCCGGCGATCGAGTCCATCCATCACATCAATTCATCATCATATTGGCAGCACGGCTCGGCTGCTCTGCATGGTCATCGAATCGACTGCCGCTCCAGGAGGCAACTTTGCTAGCTGCCCAAGAACCGATCCGTACTGTATAAAAGAGCTAAGCGCGCGGCAGTGTACGCACACAAGAGATCGACCGACTAGTTGTGAATTTTGACTTTGTGTTGCCTCCGTAAGATGGCACTCGGTAATGTCGTGGCGTGTCCATGGGCGGATGGGCAGGGGGCCTGAGCATACCCTCGGATCGGGCACACTCAAGCCCTCAAGCCCTCACACCAGAGAAAAACAGAAAAAAAAATTAGGAAGAAAAAGAGGTTGAGTATCGTCCCTTCTAATTTTATATTCTACATCCACCATTTAGCATGTCCTGTCTTCGTGGGGGACTAATTACAGGGATCCGGACGTTTTAAGAGAGGATAAATTAGGATACTTATTTGACTTCAAAAATTATATAAGATAAATCTATATTAATTATATCTAAATATATTTTAAATTTATTTAGTGTGTCTACTTCACCTATCAAAGTACTTGTAACTTATCTAAGAAGATAAATTGCAATAATGTAAATGCGGAAACGTAAATATAGTAGAGAGGATAAACTCGGTACAAAGATATTTATCCTATAATATCGATGACATGAATGACACATCTAGTTCATGTTAGAGCTCCACAAAAGATATGCTCCTAATTGGCATCCAGTCACGGCTCTTGAGTTACCAAGTTACAAAGAAAAGGCTTCAACCTAGATGAGATAACAAGACAAGATCTCACAACTAGTCTCTCTTTCAGTTTTTTGCCGTCGTGATCACGAGCTTAAGCCACAAAGGCAAGGGTCTCCGTGTCCACGTACATGCTTCTCGTCATCGCTCCACACCAAATCGAAGGATCAACAAGTTTGATGATAAGCCATCAAGATTCTAAGGTACCGACGTAATAAGAGGTATAAGCTTGAATCACTCCTTAATACACTCTCTAGGCAACAATCAGCTAACAATGCACTCTCTATGCATATAAGCACTAATCACTCTCTAATGGTGTGCTTAATCGACTTAGATGCACTTTGGTGGTTTGGATGTCTTCTCAGGTGTACATGAACTTCTTAGAACTCCAGCAACCTCAAATGACTGAGTGGAGAATTATTTATAGTCTCAAACCCGTGCACTAGCCGTTAAACCAACGGCTCAGAAAAGTTGTTAACATCGGATAATCCGGTAAGAACAATAGTACTAACATCGGATCATCCGGTAAGTACACTCTCACAAACTAGCCGTTGGAACCCCACTCAAGCCTCTGTGAACACCGGACACTCCGGTATATATTTTATCTCCATCACCGGACTATCCGGTGAATATATACTTAGCATCCGAGCCAAATACATCTTATCTGTGTAAATTGCTCTGGTATAAGCATCCGATCCACATCACTTCATCAGCGGACTATTCGATACCTTAAACTTCGTTTTGCCTCTTTGCACTATTAATTGTTTGGTGTAGCCTTACTTCATTACCGGACCTTCCGGCGTGTTGATCTTCGATCTTTCATAGCTGCAACCTTCTCTGATGGAAATGCTATGGTGTGTATCTTCCTTTGATCAATAGACTATCCGGTGGATTATTTCATTCTGTTTTCTAGACATAAACACTCCGGTATTATCATACTTTGATCACCGGACTATCCGGTGAGGTTTAACCTTCATTCTTCAGCGCGTCACCCTTCTCTGAAAAAATTATTCCGGTGAGTACACTTGCTAATCACCGGACCTTCTAGTCAAGTCTTTAGGCATCTCTGAAAAAACTATAGGAGGATTTGAAGGCTCTCAAGTGTGCTCAAGGATAAGATTCTCATCCCCTATGGATCCGCCGGTAATAAGAGTGTATAATAAGACATGTACACACACTATGAATCCAAACAC
The DNA here is from genome assembly GCF_958298935.1 of Phragmites australis. NCBI lineage: Eukaryota > Viridiplantae > Streptophyta > Magnoliopsida > Poales > Poaceae > Phragmites > Phragmites australis. The sequence continues at coordinate 7,453,248 of NC_084922.1, forward strand.
TAAGCTCACCTAACTTTGCCAAACTTTTGCAGGCCCACACCTCCTAAGACCAGGTGTCCCAAACTCAATTAGTTTTAGGATCTATTTGGTTAGATTGAGGTTTTTTCTTAAAAGCATTTTAAAAGTTGTTGTTGAAAAGCTATTTTTAATTAGTTTTTGACGTCGATAAAATATATAATATATATAATACTATTTAGAATATCATCTCTTAGAAACTATAAAAACTCATTTAGATGAGCTTTTGACTTCTAGTAATAATAACTTTTATTTCTCAAAAGTTATTTTCAAAAACAAAATGTTTAATTCAATTTTTTATTTTTGAATAACAAAAGTCACCAGCAACCGAAGTAAAAAGAGTCTTATTTAGGGCTTGTTTATTTGATATTCTATTTTTGGACTTATTTGAAAAATTATGCTGTTAGTTTGTCTTAAAAACTCTTTTTAAAAATAGATTATTGGTTTCTACAATAAATCTTTGACTTTTTATTTTTATTAGAAACAAATTTTTAACATTTCCAAAAACTATTTTTCTATAACCTGTTTATTCTATTTTCTAATTTCTTACTTTCGGCAGCAACAAAAACACCACACCAATCCGAGTCCCGTTGGATCGCGGATCCGCATCCACTAACCTTACTTGGTAAAGTCAGAGTTGCTACAGTACCGACAATTTGCTCTCTTGTCCGTCGCATCACGAATGAGCCATCAAGATTTCAGCGATACAATACTGTTCATGCCTTACAAATTGCTATAGCGTCTATGCTCTTTACCGAAACAAAGTAAGAGGACGTGGATCCTTGAAGCGCTCTGACGGAGGAGAAGCACCCGGAAGCAGCGCGCAGGATGCCCGGAAAACAAGGCAGCGACCATCCATATCGACCAGCAGCAAGATCCACGTAACGAAAGCTACTAGTTTCCATCGTTGTCAAGAACCCTGGACCTCCTTCGAAATTTACTGGCCCTATAGTATAGGTGTACATATGCGTGAACACACGTGCATATGGAATCCTCCTTTGCTCAAAGCTAGAGCAACACAAAGCGAAAGCAGCATCCTGACCCAACACAACTTACGCGCGCCCCAGTCAAGCGCTACCATGTGTCCCCGCTAAGTGCTACCAGTAGTTATTATTTAATAATTTTTATGATTTAGATGTTTCAGTAGTTATCAGTAATTATATCAGCAACTGTTTATTACTTTATGTCATTAGTTGTTAGTAATTACTACTAGTATAAGTAGTTTTGTTTAATAGCCTCGACTGACACTACTGACAAAAATTATTGTGACATAAAACTACTGACATTGCTGAACAATAATTTTTAAAAAAATTAGTGACACTACTAAACAACTGCTAAACTATTGAGCGCTACTGAATAAATACTAAGCGGCACCTACTATACAACTACCAACACCTACTAAGCGGGCATGTGGTGCAGGGGCAAAACGCGGCCACGTGGCGCGCTCTGATGGGTGCAGGGGCAAACGCGGCCACGTGGCCTATAGCCTTAAAATAGATGATCATTTTAACCTTTCAATAGACATATTTTAACCCCTTAAAGAACGGTGGTTTCCCCACATTGATATAAGCATCACTAGCCATAATCCTACTCCAGGAATATTAAATCTGTTATAAAAAGAAGTCATAGGCTCTAATACCACTTGTAGGATCAAGGATACCGACTAGAGGGTAAATAGGCGGTTTTAAAAGTAATTACTTAGCAATCAAAGAAATTTGCAAAATTTAGCTAGAGATCACTAGAGCAATATTTAGCAACTTAGAACTATGTCCAGGTTTGCAATACTAGGTTGACATGCAACAATTTATATTCTAGAAAAATAAATTGCGTAAGGTAAATTGAGGAATATAAGAAGCACAAGAGATGAAACTCGAAATTTCTCTGTGGTGTCAGTGATTTGTCGATCACCTCTAATCCACGTTGAGATGAGTTCAAGTTTCTAACTGCTTCTCTATCAAGTATGCAATTCTCACACTAAAAAAGGACTCACACCGAGAAACTTGATCTTAAGTCAGAATAGAATAATGAACTACCAAATACCTTGATTTCATTAGAGTAGCACGTTACCGCTTTGGCAAGGTGTGCTCAAAGCCTTTCGCAATCACATCATCGTGCCTCCTTCACAAACTTCTTTGAAGGGCTTAACGATGCAACCACCTCCAAACCGTCTAGAATGCAGTAACCTTAAAGAGTAACCAGTTGAAGACGCTTGCTTGAAGGATCAATAGTGCCACAAAGCTCAACTGCTATAATGCAATACAATATATGCTCTCACACTCTTAAATATGCAACCACTAAGCCAAAAGAGGGAGAGGAGGAGGGCAAGTGCTTAAGAGTTCGAAAATGAGGAGCTTGCTTACCCCTTGAACCAGTAAGGGGTCTATTTATATCCCACAAATCGAAATGTGGTTGCTGCCGAAGATTTGACAAATTTGCGCATCTGGCAGTCAGACTTCCACAAATACAACGACAATATAAAGTGTAATGATGACTCTGACATCAGTTTGGTGGTCAGACCGTTACTTGTCTTGGTCAGACTGTGAGCCTAGAACAGAGTACCAAAACTCTCTGTTCCCCGACGGTCAGACCGACTAGCCTCGGCTATCAGACCGTCATATGGAGAAGAGAGTTTGAACCTCTACGTTCCTTGGCGATCAGACTGAAACACACCGCGGTCAGACCGGGACTGAGGTCCTTCTAGAAATCTAACTTGTTTATACATCGGTCAGACCAGCGATGCCAGGCGATCAGACTGCCAGACCTGGAACATGAAAGAAACTACCTTGTCTATACAGCGGTCAGATCGACCACTGCTGGCGGTCCGACCGCCACAGCACAGAACACACAAAAGGCAGTTTTTCTTCGGTTCTTCTCAAACTAAAAACCTCATTCTAGATGAAACACAAGTTTGAGCAATTGTGACACTTTTGATATCTCAAGTAAACGCACCTCAACCCCTCTTAATAGTATGACACATATCCTATCAAGGTCACCGCCGCCCTGTCTCCCCTCCCCTCTGTGAAAGGTCACCGCGTACATGAGCAGACGATAAGCGCCCAGCTCTCGCGAGGGCTGGGCTGTGTACGTGCCTCAACAGGTCACCGCCTCCACCACCCTGCCTCCTCTGCCCTCCCTCTCGCTCTATTTGTGCCTGAACACACGAAGGTCAGCTCATTCACTAGTGCTCGTTGACATCGATCCCACCGCTGACTAAAGCCGCACACCACGGCTGGCACTCGTCGTGATTGCTAGCTGCTGCCTTGGCTACCTCTCCCTCTCCCTACGCCTATAAAGGCCAACCTCAGCTGCCTCCTACCCTCGCAGCTCGCTGTCCATCCCGAGCAGGTAGCTCTCCCTCCTCAGTCTTTTCCCCACCACCGAGCTCTGACCACCCCTCTCTCTATTTATCTCTCCATCTCCCCCATCAGACCGACTCCATCGCCGTCAATCCACTTCGAGCACCACCTGACCACCGCCACCTTCTCCCTCACATCTCTTCCTCTCCCTCGCCCTCCACTGAGATCCCCACGAGCTCAGCAACCAGTAGTCATGGCGTCTCACCGCTAGCCATCCCAGTCCCCTTCCTCACCTAAACTCCACGTGAAATGGGATCCCCGTGCCCCCCTCTCTCTCTCCCGGTGTTTTTGCCGTCACGAACGGTAACCAGGAAGGCTGTTCCGGTGATGCTCCGACAAGCTCACCATCGCAAGCTGCGTTTCAACCGATGGCGCTGCCCAGTGCCATTCGTTTGATAGTGTTGCCTCCCCGTTGTCATCTCCCTCCCTCTATAAAGACCCAACACATGGGCCCGGCCGCCGACACCATCGAAGCCGTTGTCTTTCCCCCCTCAAGGTGGAGCTCGGCCAGCCCAGTGGCCCGTAGAAGCCCAGCAGCATAGCCCAACACAGTAAAAGCCTACCTACATAGTGCAAAGCCCAAATGAATAGTACTCCCATCCTAAATGAATAGTACTCCCAGCCGTAATGAACAGTAACCCTTTTCTTTTTTTGAAAATCCTTTTTTCCCGAAATATTCTCCCATCTTTCTTTTTCCCGAATTTATTTTTTTGGCAACTTCTAATGCCCATATCTCCTCCGTTTCAACTCCGATTTCGATGGTTCCTTCATCAATATTAATCTAAATTCAAATCCTATATTTTTTTCATCAATTTTCATATTTATTTCAAATGTATTTATATTTTTTTTGTTTGTATTTAATTGGGTGTTTGTATTATTTGTATGCCAGCATTTTAGAAAATGGAGAGTTCGAGGAGAAGGAGCCAGGAACGTAAGAATTTGAGCATGACCCCTCAAGGACTTGAACGAAGGAAAGTCTCAATCTATTTTTTCTCGTTGATCATTTTGAACCCAGATTTTATCACCAAAACCTGTGGCAACCATTTTCACCAAATATTCGCATGAAATATTATTTATCAGTTTAATTTAAATTGTTACTCTAGCTATATCCTATAATAGAATAGCTAGCTAAATTGCTTTGACTTGAATATAACCTTGGTAATCCTATTAGGACAATCATCTCGGTAACTAGTATTATTCTAAGACGGAGATCTTGTTACTAGTATGCTTAGGATTGTATACCTTACTGTTATTTAATGCTTAATCATAATTAGTTTTGTAAAATGTGTGAAACCCGATGGCTTAGTGTTGTGTGAGTTGTTGGGATGGGAAGGCTTATCAGATAATGTTAATAAGAGATAACCTATTAGAGCCGGGGTAAATCAAGGCTCTCATCGGGAATGCCTGGAGTTTAAGTGTTGCATGTGTGGCAAGCTTAATGTGGAGATGTTTACCTTGGCTCGATTAAGGACCGAGCTGGTGTGACATCTTTCCTAATCTTCATCATACAGCCACTCAACCTTATATGTGGCAGAGCTTAGTCTAAACCCCACCAACTAGTCTACTATTCATCCAGAGCCATGAGTGCAATGGGAAATCATGTAGCAGGTGCAGGCTTGTCAATCTGGTTAGCGATCTGGTTAAAGGCCAGGAACCCCTGTTTAGCTCCCGTATGCGGCTAGTGGGATGATGTTGTGATGGGTAATGTCTTTGTTGAGTCGTATTGCCACGATAGTGGTTTGTCACTAAACTCAACTTGTGGGTAAAGTGTACCACTCTATAGAGGTAGAACTATTTAAATAGTCATATCCACGGTCACAAACGAACTATGGTTCGATCACAACAACTAGCATGAGTTGTGTGCATTTTCTTTGTGTGAGTGGGCAGGGTGTGCTCGTTCTTAGGAACATAGGTCTGGTAGTATGCCATGGGTTGCTGTGGATGGAGAGTCCGATAACATTTAAACTTGGGCCCTGGTGACCTACCACCATGGCCGAAACCCCCTTCTTTTAATAATGATGATGATGATAGGGTATTTTTAAAAAAAACTCGCTTTATGAAAATGAACCCTTGCATGTGTGAACTTGGCTTTTCTGCAAAATTTAAACCTATTGTCTCACCCTTGGCATTACTATATGCACGTAATTTTACCCCTTGATGTAGGGCAAATGTTGAGACTTGCTGAGTACGTTAATACTTACTCTTGCTTATGATTCAGAGGAAGACCCAGACTTTACCAACATGGACGGTGAGGCTTATGATTAAGTCTTGGTTGTGTCTGCACCTGAGTTGTTTGTGGAGTGGCGTGTCACCATGCTATTTCTATTGTGCTCTCTGATGGTGTGGATTCTAATGGTCGCAGGAATCCTTTATGTATTATTAGGATGGTGAATTTATTTTACCTCTCACTTTGTTATATGACTGTGGTATCATATGTTGTAAAACTTGTATTTACTAGCAACTGATCAGAAACTAATATAATAAATTTTTAAGCACCGGGGATAACCCTGGGTGCTTCACCTAAGTTTGTAATATTCATCATATTGTTTCTTGTAATATTTGGAGTATCAAACAACCTGAGTATGTAATGTAGTATTTGGACTATGTAATATTTGGGTCATATTATATTATGTATTATTTGGACTATCAGACAATCTGAGTATGTGGTGTAATATTTGTACCATGTTGTAATATTTGGACCATGTTGTATTATGTATTTTGACCATGTTGTATTATGTAATATTTTGACAATATTTTATTATGTTGTAAAATTTCGAACATGTTGTATTTGGACCTCATTTTCATCTCCATAGCAGGGTGGATGGGAGGCTTACATGGTATGTTCTTGTTTCTACAAAATTAGTTTTGTTTTCACATTTTCGTCTATTACAATTAGTGTTCGCAATAAAAGATACTCCGTGGGAGGACCTGGGTGCATATGTATCATCTACTTCTCGTTTGACGGACGCTGGGGGTATCAGCAGGCTTTTGGAGAGCCTCTCGCCACTCAGGGCTTGTCTCAATGGGCTGATGCCTTGCCACCTACGTAGCCTACTGAGGGGGAGGCGGTACCCCTGGGGATTTTGAAATTGCATCTAGCCTCTATGTGTGGTTTTGGTAATTAATGACAATACCTATGGATTAGCAATGGTGTTGAGTTTATTAGTAGGTTGTTCCATAGGTGATGCATAGATGAGAGATATGCATGAGCTCTAGGTGAATCGGGAGATTGAAAATGCATCAAGATGAATGAGCTCTAGGTGATGCTCGGGTAAGTGATGATAATGCCTATGGACTAACAATCATATTGAGAATTGCTATTAGGTTATTCCATAGGAGATGCATAAATGTTGAAACATGGATTCTTTGAGAAATACCATGAGTTCAAAGAATTGCATCAAAAGTCATTGAGATTTTAGTGATGCTCATAAGAAGAAGAAGAAGCTCAATAAGATTAGCAATAAGCTTGAAGGATAAGTTACTTGTGGAGATTAAGTAACTAAAGGTATGACTTATTAATAGAGTTTTATGCACTAACCTGTGTGCTATGTGTTTAAGAATGAGTGGGGTTATGTTCTATATGAAAATTGACAATATGCATGAAGGATAATAAGTTATTTGTGGAGATCAAATAATTTAAGTATAAATGTTGTCATTTAGGTTTTATGGACTAACCCATGTGCTTTGTGCTTGAGAGTGAGTTGGAGTTATGATCCATAAGAAGGCATAAGTTGAATTGAAATCATATGTGCCAAGAGTGAAGAACAAGAGTGGACTCCATATTTGATAAAGTGAATTCCTTGAAGATGTAGAATACAACGTGGTTTTTTATGGCAAGACGGTGGACGATAAGCAAGACTCGGCTGCGATGGACCATCCGGTAGTGAAAATGGCTTTGTGCCGAAGGACCAAGGCGATGGTGAAGAGCGAGTGAAGGCTTTGCGTCGATGGATCGTGCGAGGCTGTGGGAAGCTATGGATGATTCACATCAATCATACGAAGAATCAAGAAAAAATTGAGTGAAGAATATATGGAAGTTGGCAACTCTCAAGGTTTGAAAGAAAGAAGCGGTACTTGAAAGTATTCAAATGCTTAAAGTGGTTCAAACGAGTTTTATCTTTGAATTTGAGTATAGGTATGTCACACTATTAAGAGGGATGCAACGTGAGCTAATTGTCGTGTCTCAGTGCTTAAGAGTTTCTAACCAAACCCATGTGAGATTTTCTTTTTAGAAATCCCGGTGTGGAAAGTGTGGAATTGTCTGAATTGGGTTTCGGAGTGTTTCTAATTTTATCATATATGTTTTAGGTTATGAATTCAGTTGGGATGTGTAGCCCTCTGAATAAGCTTTCCATTGAGTCCAAAATCGTTGAAATCGGACTCCGGGATCAAAAGTTATCGTCGTTTTTCAGAGGTCAGCTGTGCTGAACCCGGATACTCCAGGGTAGGTCGGATACTCTGGGTTGTCCAGAGTCTCCAAGTGAGGCTCCACCAGAGAGTCTCGGGTTGGGCTGTTTTAGTTGACCCGGATACTCCGGATCAGGTCAGAAAAGTCTCTAATAGCTAGTTTTTTGGAGGTGGTATTTATATCCCCTCACCTCCATCCTTTGGGGCTGCTGCAAGAGCACGAAAGAAACATATTTTAGAGCCGAAAAAACTCCCTCCCACTCCAATCTAGTTTGTGATTTGAGGAAAAAAGTGAGTTGGATTGTGAGAATGGAAGATTGAGTGCAAGTGAGCTAAATCCAATCTTGAGCACTCGAGTTCATCGGCAAGAAGTTTGATTGCGTTTGTTACTCTTGGAGGTGAAGCCTCCTAGCCGGCTAGGTGTTGCCCGATGAGCTCCCGTGCTTGTGGTGAGCTACGAGAAAATTTGTGAAGGCTTCGATTTCGCCTCCACAAGGGAAGAAATCAAGAGTGGAATCCAAGCTCAAGTGTGACTGAGCTTGGAGAGGAAAGTGGTTAAAAGAGACCCGGCTCATTGGAGCTTACTCAACGGAGATGTAGGATTCACGATGGTGAATCCGAACTTCGAAAAATAAATCTTTGTTTCTCATCTCTTGTTCCCTTATTTTTAAGTTCTTGTTCAAATCTTTTTGCATATTGCTCGATCTACTTGTTTGTGTGTATTTAAGTGTAGGTTCTCCGTGGATCTACTTGGAATCATCTCTTGGAACACACGACATCATTTGGTTTGAGCTAGAACTCTTTAAATATCATTTTATTTCAGTTTCGAGCTTTGTTCTGTACAGAATCCGGAGATTCTGTATTTTTCTAGAGACTTCGTACCTGTATAACCCGGAGTATCCAGATGAATAGTGATTTCAGGCGTGTGAACAGTTTTTTTTTATCCTTTTTCAATTTAAGTTTTATTGCATATCTCTTGCTATATTAGAGTAATTCTTGTCACCCTAGGATTGTAACTTTCACACTTATTTAGGGTGATTATGCACTAGTTGAGCTTAGCATATTTAAGTTTTTTCACTTGTGAAAAATCCATTAGTTTATATTCCGCTACAAGTTTAGGTTAACAGTAAAAGGGGACACATTTTTGCAAAAATGCCTATTCACCCTCCCTCTAGGTGACATCATTGTCCTTTAACACGTCCTAGGCATCTACCAGACCACTTGACGTATTCATCGCAGTAGATATGTCGCCGAGCGAGAGGAGGGCCCAACAAATGGGTCAGAAGATGTGCTTAGACTTGTACTCCGTGATATTGTTAGGTTATTTGCACGCTAATGTTCATTTCCACTTTTATTTACTACTACATTTTTGTTAGTATTGCTATTCTGACCACAGAGTCATACCCCGAGCATTCCATAACCAACATAATAAACATGCTCGACCTAAATTACAATGTCATGTACAAGCATTCCATAACCAACATAATATTACCATCAAATTTGTGTTAACTGCACACATCCAACCGTGATAAAAAATACTCTATTTTCATACCTAACCTTTTTAGACCTAGCCTTTTCAGAATTAACCTTATCATCAGTAGCCTTTTCAGAGCAACCTTTTTCAGACATAGACTTTTTAAAAGTAGCATTTTTAGACCTAACTTTTTCAGACGAATACTTTTTAGAAGTAGGCTTTTCAGAAGTAGAATTTTCAGTTGATATAACCACATCTTACTGCATAATCAACTCCTTTACATGACTAATTTTTGTGGACTTAGTCCATACACCAGCACAAATCCGTTGTAAAAATAGATGACCTCCTCGCAATAGGTACAATCAATCCACTAGCCTCAACCTCCACAACTCCGACCAAAATGGCATTCGATTCTTTCCCTAAGAAATACATGTCGGATACTTTGCCTGATGGGGTCGGAGTGCCCATGTTCTAGTGTGGAGATATATGTATGGTGACGAAGTCCTTCAGGTTCTCCTACACTAACAAAAGGAGGTTCTTCATGTGCCGTAACTACAAGTACGATCCACCCCAAGGAAGTATCAATGTTTCTAAAAATTGAAGTCCATGTACATTTTCTTTTTTTCTTAGTGCTAACTTAATAATATTTTGGTTAGCAGTTAAAAAATTAAGTATAATTAAATCTTTTTTAATGGTAAAAATTTCAAAACAAAATCATTCAATCCCAAATAAAAATGGTAAAGGTCCTGCCGTAATCCATATGTCACCGTATGGATTGCCGACAGGTCCTCTCGCCACACATGCACAACGACATGATCCTTCTGTCATCAAGCGATTTGGCGACTTGGTCGTGTTGCCACGCGGTATAGCGATATATCTATACTCGCTGACTGGCCTTCGACAGTATGCTATTTCTATATTTTTTTCTAAAACCAATATTATTTTTGAAATTTTCTTTGAAATTAATATTATGTAAAAAAATCGGACAACAAGAGTTACATCCTTATCACTAGGTGTTTAAAAATAAAGTGTTATTTATATAAATTATAATTTTTAATGTAAACAAAAACTATAGATTAAATATGGTTAACTATCTTAGAAAATGAACAGTGCTAGTTACTTATGACTTAGGTGCTTAAGGAAAAGAGTATTAAGCAGTTACATAAAAATTATAATTTTAAATGTAAACAAAGACTATATATGCTTAAATATAATTAACTATCTTATTAGCACTAATATAAGCATCGGTGTTTCTATAAGCACCTTGCTATTCGACTAAGGACTATGCCAGTGCAGTTGAGAAAAGAACCTATATAAGTATTTCCTCTAAGCACCTCATTGTAAATACCTTTATTAGCACTAACATAAGCAGTGGTGCTTAAATAAGCACTCTGCCATCTATCTAAACAGGCTTGCCTAAGCACTAACATAAACAGTGGTGCTTATTGTACATGATTTTTTAATATTTTTTTTGTCAAATACTTCAAAATTACATGCTCGCTTGAAAAATAATGAGGTCTACCCTACTGTCGCTCATTCAATGGGTGAGAATAAGGTCTCACCCGTTAAACGAGCGAGACTTTGTGGACCCTGGCTGCTAGTGAATTTAATAACCGGAGAGAGGAAGGTCTTGCCTGTTCAATGGGCGAGAACTTGATCTCACCTGTTGAATGGACGATATATTTGTATCGCCCACCTACCGGGTGACATATTTGATTTAATTCAATTACAAAAATATATGTATAATTAGTTTTTATAATATAGATTTTGTATTTGGTAAATTAATAAATATTACACATCCATTCGGCGAAAAATGATAGCTGTGTATACAGTTGTTCAAACGGTCCAAGTTTAGGTATATAATTTGGCTATAGTGCATGCATTGAATACTTTCCTGTAGCGAGCGGTCACTAGACTCTGAGTAGTCAGCAGCATGCAGTTGCATCGCTCTGAAAAGGTGGTAACGAGCGGTCACTAGATTAATTCGAGTACGATTACATAACACCGTAACACTGTCATATAATACACATGTTAAAAAGTTACACTTTGATGTTCGTGAAGTAAGAACTAAGTTGTATTAATTGTGTATTACTTATGTCCTAATATAAGGACTATGCGATAATTTATGTGTAATAGTTATGTTTGGTATTTGTAGTTTTTAATGTGTTTCTGTATTGTTTGTGAGGATTTATCATTTTACCTACATTTTTTCTAAGCCCAATGCTTTAATAAGCTTTCCTATTTTCCACGTAGAGGCAAAAATAACTCATTGCAGAATGAAATGATCACACTAGGAAAAACTTTTATAGTGAATCTCTATCAAGCATCAATGCCATAACTTTTCTAGCTTTCACCGGAAATCCCATGCTCTAGCCCTAGACGTGCACATACACTCAGTTCATGTACCAACCCCCAGCCACCATAAATAACCCCACCCTCAACTATGGATAGATCACTCCTTCCTCAGCTCTCTCAACTGTAATGTCTTCCTCAGCTCCACTAAACCAACCCAAGAAATATTGGGGGATTTTCATCCCTCAGAGGGTCAAATCGTCGATGTGCTTCTGTGGCGATCCTTGTAGGATTCATGAGTCCCAGGACATCTCCTATACCTATGACAAACGCTTCTTCATGTGTGCCAACTACCAATATGACCCACCTCGACATGAACCGTATCAGTATCCACCGATATAACGACATATATCACTCATGTGCCACTTTACACATGGCTTCATGCACTGTCTTACTAATCTCCCATCTTGTTTCATTTGTTCAGTCTCATCCATCTATCTATGACTTCATGGAATGGCTGTACATAGAGCAAAATGAGCACTAGAAGTGGTGGGTTAACATGGAGATGCGATGGAGGAGGGAAGCTTACGAACACCGAGAGTACGAACAACAGCGGGAGGAACTAAAGCTGAAATGCCAAGAGGAGGAGCGCATAAGGAAGGTAGCGGAGGAGCACGCCGCGACTAAAGCATGCGAAGCAGCGAGGGAAAGAAAGTGTGAGAGAGCCCGTCGCGCTAAGGCGGAGGGCCATGATGCCCTGAGAAAGAGCAAATATTCTAGGTACACTCAGTAGAGAGCATCTATTGTACACCTGCTTATTTTCATTCTCTAAGGCATATTAGGTTTAGCAGCGACACTCTATTAAGTTAGTATTTAGGCGTACCGTACATGTCAACATTTGTTGTCATCTCTTTATGGTTAGAGTCCATCCGCGTATCGATGAAAAACCCCATGTTTCATGTAATATTTATCAACGTATGTAAACTCCGTGACAGGTTATATGATATTTGTGCTTCATAACTACTATTGTTCGACAAATTAGATTTTGTATTCACACAAAGTCACTTCATAAAAAATTTTCACACACTTTTACACCAACTAAATAAAGAAATATCGATAAAAATTGATATCCAACTAAAATTAAGGATAGAATGAACCATTTGAACAATTGTATGCACATGTGCCATTTTTCATCGAATGAATATGCAATATTTTTCAATTTATCGAATCTATAATAAAAAACTAATTATATATATATATATATATATATATATATATATATATATATATATATATTTGTAATTGAATTAAATCGAATATGTAGGTGAGTGACACAATATGTCGTCCAGTAGGTAGGCGATACAAATATGTCGCCCAGTAGGTAGACGATACAATATGTCACCCGTTGTACGAGCGAGGTGAAGGTACCGCCCGTTCAATGGGCGAGATCAAGTTCTCGCCCGCTGAACATGTGAGACATTTCTCTCTCCGGTTATTAAATTCGTTGGGAGCTAGGCAGTACTTTATTCTTACCCGTTGAACGGGCGACGGTGGTATAGACCTCATTATTTTTCAAACGGGCATGTAATCTTGAAATATTTGAAAAAAAATGTTAAAAATTTCTATTGTACATGCTCTGAGCCCACCGCAGTCTAAAGCCCACGTAACTCCACTTCCGAGCCTGGCTCATGTAGGTGAAAAGGGCCTGCATCACTCAACAATTTCCGGCCCACAAAAAATCGCTCCGACGATGGCGGCGGCGAAACACCCGGAAGCGGCGCGCAGAACGGTCGTACCGTGTCCCGCGAACGGCGGCATGGACGGGAGCGGCGGCGGCACCGCGGCGGAGAGTGGCGTCGGCGGGTTCGAATGGGACGCCGACTCCCAGCTCTACTACCACGCCAGGTCCCCATCGCGCCCCCCTCACAATTTCGTTTCTCGCTACATGCTCCGGTGTTCCGCAGATTAGGCGTCACAGACGGTTGCCGTTCGGATCCGTTCTCGTGTGGATGCGATCGGGGGTTTTGGGATGGCGCGCACGGTGCCAGCTGTAAGAGTTAGTGCGTGTTTAGGATCATTTTTGGGTTGAAAACAGGTGCGACTCGTGAGGGATACACATACGAAGTTGCCAAGTTAGGGTCTCCCTGTTGCTGCTCGAATGCGTACCTGTTGTATTTATTTTCAATTTTTGGTTGATTCTCTCGCGTGGTTGTGATATTTTTACCAAGGGACGCGTAGTTGTGATTTCTGCTTGAATCTATGCCTATCTCTGTTGTTATGCAATTTGGGGGAGTCTCTTCTGCAAATGTGGTCAATTGCGCATATATTATAGCCTGGAAGTTTTTTTAGAATACTAGTACTAGTATAACTGTACGATGTTATTGGATTGTTATCTTGGAGAGGGAGGACTTTTTGTCGTGCTATATGTTTGTCCCATACATACTGAGTGGAGAAATCTCTGAGGTTAATCAGGGTGTTGGTTCTGTGTATACAAAGGTTTGCTAGTCATATGGAGTGTGCTTTAAGATATAATCATAACTTTCTGGGTGGCCTTTTTGACCGAGCGAGTGCAATCATCCTTCTATATGTTCCTTCTGGTATATAGAGGTTTGATGATAATGGATGTAATGTATCACTCAATCTGTTCTTGCGTGGCAATTGAGTTCATGTGGAGTACTGCATACATTGCGCACAAATGGCTCAATTCAGTGATCCCTTCTTTGCTCTCTTGCTTGTATCAACCAAACTAATTCATAAGGTACAATTAAGGATATTGAAGTCCTTCGATTTCTAAGCATCTTATTTCTCCTTTTCACTTCAGCTTATTATTTCTTTTTAATGCACTTCTTTTCTTTCACTTTCAATTTTGGCCACTGGCTTCGTTGTGTTTCAAAATCTACATTTGATATTTACTTAACTATCATTTTCAGTACTGGGTTTTACTATGACCCTGTCGCTGGATGGTACTACTGCAGCAGAGATGGTCAGTACTACATCTACGAGAATGGAAATTACATGCCATGGACATCGGATTTGGTAATTAAGTCCTCAGCTAACTCTTCCAAATTTCTCATCTTGTTGTCTCACGTGAGTTCTGTAATCTTACATCCATATTCAAACAGAGCAATGAACCCAAAGCGCACTGTCCATGTGATGAAGCCAACCAAGATGGCCAGGAGTGCCCTTGTATGTATCATTACTCAAACAAGCTGCAAGTTTTGAAGGCATATTTATTCAGTATATCTTGCTTCAGCTTCTGTTTTTCTCTCTATTTCTTGAAAAAGGAATTTATAATTGTTAAATTCAGACCACTGACACTAACATTATCAAAATTCGTGATAAAGAAAGGATCCTGTAATCTGTATATTTTGGGCTCCTCTGATAGATAGGTGCAAGGATTTGTTTCCTGAAAGGAAGAAAAGGGGAGAGGGGGCGGTTATGGTTAACTGGCATGGCAGGGAGGGCCGGAGGGGTGTGGTAAAAATCACCTTGGTTTAAAAATTATTGGCATTAGAAAAATAATGTGATTCACTCTTCATGTTTAATAGCAGGAATGGAAGCAGCTATACCAGACGACGAGAATGAAACACTGGGGCCGCCATCAGAATGGTTCTTGCATAAAGAAATTCCTCACTCTTATTTCATAATTTTTCTGCATGCATTCTCGGTTTTTTGTGTTAATTATTTTTTCTCTCCCATAGGATGGAGGAAACACTGATCAACTTGTATCTGTCAGGCTACTCAAATAGAGAGGTCAATACTGAAAGTTCACTAGGAAATTTACATACAAATGGTTAGTATGGATTTTCACATTGATTTTTATGTTAAGAGGAGCTGAAGTTTGTAGCGTCAGTCCTAATGAACTTGCAATCACCAGAGGAAGATAGAAGTGAGACAGTTGGAAATAAACTTGGTAGCGTGACATCGGACAATGCATCAGCCTCGCTGAATGATGCTACATTACAGCAAGCTGAAGATGAAACGGAATCTCAGAATTCCACTTCTATGCATGAACCTTTAGGGGAAGGTGAGGGGCCAATCTATTACTGCCTTCATTTTCTTGGTGTATTATCTGAAAGTTGAATATCATGAAGCACTAACACATGTATCGGCCTTTTGATTATTTGGTTATTTATTATTTCAAGTTTGACTGTGCCAAGTCTGACTTATATTTGGTTATGTTTGATGTTTCCTCAGAGGAAGAGAAATGGCTCTCTCAGTATGGTCAAGTAGAGAGAGTAAATGATGATCTACCATTACTTCCAACCATTGATCTATGGGATTGGGATATGGTCCAAGATCCCGTTAGCAAAGATCAGCCCGTGGCCAGGCTTGTGGGATGCTTATCTAGGGGTTCTAGTAAGCTTCATCCTTCTTTGCCTGCTCGTGGTGGCCTTCTAAGGACTGCTCCTGTGTGTGAGGTTCATCTTGATCTCGTACATGTTTCAACAGGTAAGACTAGATAGGTTCCACAAAGACAGGACATGCACCATTATATATTTAGGAAGAAACATCAAGTTTTTGTTCGTAATATAAAAGCCCTGTTTTGTTGAAAATAGTATCAACAAACTTTTTGCTTTCAAGCATTGTCACTTAGGCTAGAAGATCCCCTTTTCCCCTGAATTTTGGCGCCTGACAATGCATATTGCTTACAAGTACTCACTTGTCTTATTATCAGGGAAGCTGTACAGACTAAGGAACCCTAGCAGAAAATACTTAACCTCTTTATCCACATATGACTCCTCCAACCCTACAAAAGAATGGGGGTTTCCTGATATATATGCAAACCCTGATATTAATTTGCATAAGCAGTCAACTGCACAGCGCCAATCTGAAATTGCTGATGAAACTTCTATTGAGGGAGGTGTTTCAGCTACTAGTGGCAAGGCAAGTCAAGATTATCTGATTTTGCTCATTGTCATTCGCTAAAGTAGTGTTAAAACTGTTAGCAAATGTTTATTGTCAACCCATCTGTAGATTTTATGTGCCATCTATGTTTGAAAATCGTGATTCTGTTATGCAACCTATTGTTTACGGTATCTCATGATGAATTGAATATGATATAAATCAATAGTTAGACACTTTTATGCCTACTACTCCTAGGTAACATTATGACTTTATGAGTAGCCAGAAGGACCAGAATAAACTCAAGGTAGGTTGGATAGACAGCCTTTGTGAGACAATGTCCCTACAAATTGAAATGATATGAATAGCTTTCTCAACTCTTGTCACATCCTAGTTCCTATTGACCTGTTATGTGCTTACATAGAGCCTTATTCTGTGTTGCAATTAATTTGTTGGCAGTATAAATTTGAAATGATGCACAATGTTAACATCTTAAAGGACTCCCTCGAAGGGTTAAGAAGGTTATACGTTATTGATACTTGTGGCTGTAAAGCCCAAACTGGCTTTTTTTTGTTGGACAAAAGAACACAGAGGGATTATAAGTTACCTGAAAAGTGCTTTGAATTGCTGTATTATTGTTTCCTCACTATATTTGGTATCATACACCCAGCATTTCTCTAGACTTCCTACTGCCGCATCACAATGCGCACAGGTTATGCTAGGTTATTTCATGTACTTTTCTCGAAAAGTAATATAGCATTTGTTGATTATTCCCTGGTATGGCTAGGTCTCACCCATAAATGATAAAGCTTTAAACATCAGTATTAATGTTCTTGATATCAGTATTATTTTTGAGAATTCTATGATACTTTAGGAGCAAAAGACAAAAGCTTACAGGGACAGAGCTGCCGAGAGAAGGAACCTACATCGTGGCTCAGGGATAGGATTTGGACAGAAGCAAAGTAACATCGTCAATTTTGATGAATATGAGGAATCTAGTGAGGACATAGATTCAGTGGGATCTGCTTCAGTAGATATGAGTTTCCGTTCCAGTGGTTTGCATTCTGCCCAGAGAATCATGGAGAATATGGGCTGGAGGGAGGTATGTGTCTATCACTCTATTTGCCTTTCTTCTTTTGTTGGACTTGGTAAACACTTTTGCATTCTGGAATGCTGGGTAATAATGCCCTCTGCATTAGTTAAAGAAAAATGCCCTCGGCATATCTGAAGTATAGTGAGGAAGAAATGAATATCTATCTTTTGTTTATTTTTATTCTATGTATATAATTTTTGCGTAAATACCAGATCTCTCAAATCTCAATTCCTGAGGTCAGGGAGAAATATCAAGTACAAGGGCTACCTACATTGCCTGCAGTTATTTTTTCCTCTGTAATTGGGTATTTGCCATGCTTCTAATATTTTTTTTTACTGAACCAAGGGCATAAGAATTTGAGAACAAAAGTTTTTTGTTAAAGAATGTTTTTAATTGATCACCTTTTTTATAAATACAGGGAAAATATCAGATCTCTCTTTCCAGAGTAATTGTATGAGTTCCCATCGATTTATTTCATCTTCTCGAATTTGTGTAGGGAGAGGCCCTTGGGAAAAGCAGAAAGGGTATTGTAGAACCTATACAACCTACCATCAACAAGCATGGTGCTGGTTTGGGATGGAAACAAACCCGCTAAAATGCTCCTATCTCTGAACTGCTATGGGGATACCAGTCCATGTTTTGTGTCCCCTCTGGAGGTAATTTTTTTTTGTATCAACTAAAATGATTTGGGAACTGCATCAATATTAATTTAATTTATGCTACTCCTCTCACACAGCTTAAAAAATTTCACTTTGTACTTAAAAAAATTCGTGATTTTTCACCTCAGATAATGTGTTGGAACTATCATCTAACATGCTCAGTTTTAGATGTTCGTGTAATAAGTTTTCGAATTTGGTATCATCGATCCAGGTGCTACTTCTTCAACAAACGAATTGATGTAACTGACTTGTGGTCGCTGCTCTAACTCTTGCCTTTCTTGGAGGACAATATATTTACTTACAGCAAGGTTTTTCTACACACCTATATTTGATTTGTCATACTGCATCTAGGAAGTTTGTTGTGTGGCTGAATTTGGCTGGGTTAAAATCTGTGCAGAAAATTAGTTGTTATTGGGTTGATGAAAGGCCCATGTTGAAACAGAACACAATAACAACTTTTTCGACAACTACATTGGAGAAACAAGCTTACTTCATCTTGATTTTCTGTGCTTTTGGGACCCTAGCGTGCGGCCATGGTTTCAGCACTGTGCTAATGCAAGAACTACCCACAAAAGTTGTGCTCCATCCCCTCAGGAAAAAAAAAAAAGTTCCGCTCCAGCATTTTTGTGAAGCTCAACTACTGTTCTATGTTGATTTTAAGATATAGTCACCATGCTTATGCACTTATGCTCCATGTCATGAGTCATGATCACAATAGACAAGTAAATGATTGTGATTTTCTCAAAAAGTAAGGAAGGTGTCGTGGCCAAATGGCATCAAATAACATAATGAAGCATAAAAAACAAACTAGGAGAAATTAAGTTTTTATGTGCCCTTGCCCCAGCATTAAATTTTAATAAGATTAGTCGTTCTGCACTTCCTGCAGTGTGAATTAGTACCTTTGCCAAGCAAGTCTCTTTCAGCGTGATAGAAGTATAATGAAAATTAAAGCTAGTATTTCTCGGGAGTGATTAACAATTTAAAAAAAATAGGAGAAGGATGGAGCTGCTGACTGTGAGCAAGTAAGGTATATATAGGGTGCTGCATATGATAAAAGGTGATGAGATCACAAAGAAAAGGGAGGGAAGAAGGTGGTTAGGAGTATTATTATATTAGTACTTTTGGCCTAATTGCTTTTTAGGGCGGAAAGGAATCAAAGGGCTCAATTCCACCACCCTCAAAACCCGGGAACTGCTCTCAAATCCCGATGAGCTTCTCTAGATAGCAATACCTTGATCTACTAGTAATCACTGAATATGTGGGTTCAGCTGCACAAAATTGACCCTCTACCAACTTTATATTCTCATATTTGAATTCATAATGATGCCGCTTTAGTGTATAATAGTTATTGAGTTGCCATATGTTTTGCAATTTGATTATCTGCAACTTGGTGGCTTTTTGCACTTGCAGGCACCAGCGTAAACTAGAAAGCCTTAGGAGCCAAGTATGTTCCCTACAGAATTAATTTACCATCATCAGCTCTCCGGCCGTCCTTTGCCATGCTACTTCGTGGTGTTGCATGTGTGGTTATTTCTTTTTCTTTTTTCCAAGACTGAAGTTACTTGTATAGTTCCTTTCACCGCTTTTGCAAAAAAAATTGTCACGCTGGGGCCTAATTGACGGCAACGAGCAACCTTCCTTTCATCTTGTAGGCCACTGGACGGTGTTGTGCATTGATTGAAGCCAAATACTTATCCAATGTACCTCGTGTTACTCGGTATTGAACAACCTTTTCAATGCAGGCGAAATTTTTCTTTTGCCATTGCTTCAAACCTGATACCTCCTTTGCCATCCAAAGTTGCATTTTGTTCTTTTGTCACCCACAATCCGGTCAATGATTGTTAACTGTCAAATTTGCCTCCAAAGTACCATTGTGCCCCTATAATATTTTGAAAAATCATTAAAAATGAAGAAAATATCAGAACATCTAGGAAAATTAAGAATTGCTTGAATAAGACCTTTATATTTCGCTAACATTTTATAATGTGGAAAATTCCTAGGATGTTACATAAATGATGAGGAAGCTTGAGATGTTTCGCAAGTAAATGTTCAGAATGTGGTTTTGTGTGACTTGTAAAAGATTTTCCTGGTGCTTTGTGAAACATATCCATCTGGGATAACTACATGTACTTTAATAGCATAACAACGTGTACTCTGGGAAGTATATCAATTTTCGTGGGCATCTGTGCAACATCCCCTAGACTTCTGAAGTGTGACTGTGTGATTGTGCGAAATTATCACCTTCCCGTCGAAGACGATCTCCGGTTTTTTTTTCTTTCTTTAATTTGCTGGTACCTTTTATCTTTTCTGAATTTCCTCAATAAGGGCATAGTGGTCTTTTTGGGTAATTTTGATGGCCAGCCAGTGTTGATAGGATAGCCATGGCAAAAGAGATAAGCGCATTAATAAAAGAAAGGTAGAATTATGATTTTGGATGAAAAAACCGAGAATTATGTCTTCTAATTATGGAATACTTCACTGGATTAACAAGATCCGGATTGATTTCAGTTTCTAATGCTAGTGGCAGTTGATGACTAGACTGTTAACTAACAACCAACACCATAGCATCTCCAATCGATTTTCTAAATCTCGCTCCCTATCTTCACATAGAGAGCTTTTTAAAAAGATTTTCTCTTTATTTCACTACACGTTCTAATTAACTCTCTAAATCTTGTTTTCTAAATTTTACTCACTTATATTTTATTAGTATCGTATAAATAAAAAATATTTACGACGGTTATATTTATAATGGCTATATTTTTTGGATGTATATATGCAAGATCATTAGTCTTATTGTTTCTCCAAGAGGATGAACTCATTCTAGTAGCACACAATCATATGAGCTAATAGATGCTCTACGACATAGCGGTTTTGTGTACATCAGGTAATTCATTGCAATAGAGAAGCTAAGTAGTGTATGCTATACCAAGACTATTTTTTAAAGACTCCTATCGGATTGCAGTTCGTCCATATTTCTGACATGTGCAGGAAGTGTTAACTTATTTGCTCAGTGTCAACGGTGCAGCTAATCCTTCCATAAACCAAAGTGATAATGTTCAGCAAATAATCGTCGAAAAATATAATCGAATAATCCCAACAGCGCAAGCATTACTTGCAAGCTCCTGACTCTCTTTCTTTAAAATGCTGGATTGGCTATACCTTGACATGGTTAAGGTCAAGCCAGCAAATAGTTGCCTCCACCCTTGGCACCGGATGATGAGCAATAGACCCTGTCAAGTTCCTCTTATACGGAAGCCATCACTCGAAAATTTTTGAGGCGCCTTGCTCTGAACCTGAAGAAAGAGAGTCAGGAGCTTGCAAGTAGTTTCTTCTGCAAAAGCTTGATAGGGACACTGGGACACTAACTGGAGATTGCACCACGACGAGCATCGGGAACAGCGTCGCCACCTCAAGATCTGGCGGGGGGAACGCGGCGGCGACGGCGGCGGCGGCAGAGGACAAGCTCTGAAGGCGGCTCGCCGGAGCGTACACTGCAACGCGGCCCAGATTACCTCTGTTGGTTCCATGGGGAACTTGCCATTCAGTCGTGTCAAATCGCTGGCACTGTTTCGTCAGGGAAAGATACGTCACAAGTTTTTTATTTTTGGGAAAAATCTCAAGCCGTGAAACGACTTCAGCTTGTTGGTGTCCTCGCAGAAAAGAAAACCTTCCGATCCCTCTGGCCGAGGAGGCGCAAGTACCGATTGAACACAATTAATCGGCGTCGAGTTGTTTGTGCCTTGCAAGTAAAGAACTTGTGATCAAACCCCATCTTGGTGCAAGCCATTGGCCATTGCTGCTGACTGCTGTGTGCAAACTCGTTGAGCCTTTTGGAGAATTGGAGTCGAAGTGCTTCTATTCTTTCCATGTGCGTGGTTTTTTGATGCCTTGGCCTCACTATCACCAGTGAGCTAGTACTAGTAGTTGCACGTCATGTAGCTGCCCCACTCTAAGCTCCTTTTTTTTGCTTGCTCACCCTAGTATTAGGGCACTGATGATGCTTGTGATAGTGATAGTATTAGCTAAAACAAAGGAACACCCACCTCCCTCACAAGGTCCCTTTCCCTGTCCTTGTGAGACTTGTATTCTTCTTGTCTTTAGCCCCGTGCTCCCATCCATGTGCCCCTACCACAGCCACCCCTCATGCCTAGATTCTCTCCTTATCCCCGTCTCTCTTACTGTTTCAATCTCTTACCGACACCCAATTTAACAAAGCAATCTTTGCTCCTATTATTGTTGCTTGCTTTCCTCCAACATTGCCACTATTTAAATCCCTTTTCTCCTTTCGTAGCTTGTATATCTGTTGACAGTCTGACTGACATATTGGCTCCTAAATTGCACCTTATGTCTGTAAAATGCTTGCTAAACACTATTGGTTAGAGTTTTGTAAATGATTTTACTCATTCTAGGAGGACTACTAACCATCTTCAATAAAAATATTTTTTTCCTATGTAAAGAACACACAGATACCTTTGGAGAATCAGTGCCACGGTTTCCTGGGATTATCTTCATTTCTTCTAGCCTTCTAGGTGCTACATCATATAATTTATGCATGTCTTATTCGGACTCCAGATTTTGTATGACTACATGTAATTGTCCCTTTTAAGGCCAAGTACACGTCAACCTATATTTTCAGTTTTTTTCTGCTCCAGTTGGGCTTATTCTTAAAAAGATTCCAAGTATCTACCAACTCCACAAGTTTTTACAAACAAAAGGATTGGCCATAATGGAATGGAAAACTGCTGTCACGCGGCAAGCAACTCAAAAGTCCACTGCCTCACGTGATCCATTGATTACTTTTGCTCTCCTTTGTTATCCATTTTTCTAAGAAGGAAGATCGTATTACGAATCCTTTCGTCAAAGATAATATCAGAGTCTGCAGATCAACTTGTTTTAAAATCACCGTTCTTAATTACAACCGCCAGTTGCATGCCAAGCTTCAAATCTTGGCATTTGGTCAAAAATACGAATGTACAATTATATGCTATGCAGAAAAGTAGTACTATAGTAGACTAACTGATGGTAAGCAGAACCTGATGGTCTGGTAGATCTAGAGCATAATGCAGTGAAATCTTTAACAGCTACTGTACATGGGTAAATCATTAGTTCCTTAACTAGCTGTGACGGCTCATAACCATACTACTCTATTGCTATCTTGTTTTCGTTCTCCATTCACTTTCATCATCCATGTAAAAACTGACCAGCTTTTTTCTAGGTCGAAAAAAAAACTGACCAGCTTTTCACACCAGATGCCAACTTTGAGCCTTACTGCGTGTTGATGTATCATTGCTCAACACCATTTGCTCTGCCAACATACTTGAGAAGTAAGCTTACTCATGGTAGTATTTTTTTGTGCTGCTAGATAACTTAGATTAACTGTGGTAAGCAGATGTTTGTACAACTTTACCAGTAAAGTTTTCTGAACCTTGCCCCCTTACCTGTATGTATAGCAGCAGTGGTAACTCTGTTGTTCCCTGTAAGAGAAGAACATGAAAGTGTGCTGTTTTCTATGGGGTGAAACAACTTACAATGCATACCATTGTTGCCTGTCCCAAATAGAAGCCCTAGTTCCAATGTAAATACTCTGCAAGTTCTACTCATTGGAATTACTATCTTCTACGGGATTAGAGGTGTTGTGTCCTGGTTAATTAGGACTGCTCTTTTACCAATGGGAATTTTTAGTGGGGGGTAGATCTAGATCTCCGCGCCTGCAAAATTTTCAGTACATTGCTAGTGATTTTTGAACCGACGCTAATGGCGGCTTCCTCGCGATTAGCACGAAGTACAAGAAAGACAGGGTAACACGAGTAGTTTATTACTGCTAGGTGATGGTAATAGCAGTAGATCTCATCTAACCAAGGACATGCGCTGCCTTCCATCAAGGGGTGTAGATCTAATCCTTTTGTTTAACCTGCAGATCGCCCATTGTAAGAGAGGTAGGATTGTTAATTGTTACTGCATCAAGGAGCTGTTCTGTGTGTCATGTGTTACCACTTAACACCACCAAGAGGCCAGCTGTGACTGTCTCCTTTTACTTTGTTTTCTTTACCCCTTTTTCACCTTTCGTCTCAACTCTTGAGATTCTTGCTTCAGTTGTCTGTTACCCTGCAGTGCCCGTAATCACAACGCAGGCCTTACCATCTCTTTACAGTTTTCGCAGCAGCAATGGATCGCGGAAACGTCAGTCGTTTTAGAATTTTGCATTCAGATTACGTAGATGAAATGGCAAACACAACTGACTTGTCTGCATTCTACTATGCTCTTGCTGGAGAGAACGGCTTATTTTGTTCCTGAATGATACAAGAGCATCAAGCCATCAACAGGAGAAAAGAGAGGGGAAATGGGCTATAAATTAAAGAGGGAAGAGCTGAGAAGCCTAAACTTACAGGCAACAGGAGTAAGTAGTATCTTGCCATTGGATTTGTATCCTCTGATTTTGCTGAAGCAATATCAGAGGATCAACAATGCCATAATATTAGCCCCCTGAACCGTTAGATACAGATCTGCTACAGTAGCTTCATGATCAGTAGAATAGCTGCAATATTTTGATACAGTAAATCGCTACAGTAGATAATGTCGGTGTACTGTTCATTCAGCCTCAGATTATTGTGTTCCGATGGCTTTGTTGAAGCAACGTCAAAGAATAAACAGTGCTATAACATTAGCCTACACGAGCTGTTACGTTCCCAAGATATTCTTTGCTCACTGCACCTCTTTAGCACCTGCAGTTGCAACGCTGCATGCATGACGAGAGGTTTGCATTGCACCGCCAATTGGAAAAACTGTTTTCTTCAGCAGGAAGTGTAATGACCATGTTACTGGCACGGTGGGTTGCAAATGGAGAAAACCCAATTTTCTCTTGCACATTCATTGCATGTTGTTTTGACGTATCAACCATGTCACAGCCTTCCCATGAAGTTACCTGACCTGCTGATGCGATGCAACAGCTTCTGTGACTTTGTTGATCCACCATCTTTCCCTGAGGAGCAAAGCTGTTGTTGCAGCTGTTCATAAATTTAACCAACACCTCTCACCTCTTTCTGTCTCTCACTGAACTCCAAATTCGCCAAAGCAAAAGCACACTTAGTCGCTGGTGATCCCTCTAAAAATTTGAAACCAAGTCAAGCCTCCAACCCTATCACAAACCATGGATATAATAGTGTAATAATTATTTAATTGACAGTGCATTTGCAATTTTGCTACAGTGGCCTGGACCATTCATATGCACGGAATAAACAAGTACAGGGAGGGACAGGGGTGCGGTGTGTCCTGACCCAACCGGTGGCCTCGGATCCGGAGATTCTGCAGACACACATGAGTGGCACACCCTCACACTCCCACTTTACAATGTCAGCAGCTCAAAATCCTCTGCTTAATTCAGCTCAACTCCACCCCAGTTCTGCTTGATGCCACCAAATCGGCCATTTCTTGCTTGTTTCCTGCTCTTTTTTGACCTCTCTCTCTCTGTCTCTCTCTGACCTCTTTTTTTCTCCATGGACATATAAAATTGCACCCCTGGCCATGGCATGCCTCTCTTCTTCTCCCTCTACTAAACCTGTTAGTGAGGCTTAAACCTCACCACCAATCCACCTACAAGGCTTGCAAAGTTGCAGGCCACTTTCCTGCGGTGCTTAGAACACAAGCAAGAACACAGATTTGCAAGTGACACCAGCAGCAGCTAATCCTACAGCATCAGCTCACCTCATCTCTTCATTAACGTGTTATTGAGTACGGTGTACACTCGAGTGCAGTTTGAATTGCGGTGGCAGCAATTGTGCGCAGTAGCTTGAGCTGCAGAGATGCCTCCTGGTACGAGCATTAGTAGTCGAAGCAGGTGGCGGAGGGCGTGCGCGGCGCCGCTGCTGCTGTGCGCGCTCGTCATGGCGTGCATGGGCTGCGCCCTCGCCGTGGACGCGCAGGGCGCCGAGCTGCTCGCGTGGAAGCGCACGCTGCGTGGCGGAGCGGAGGCCCTCGGGGACTGGAAGGAGTCGGACGCGTCGCCGTGCGGGTGGACGGGCGTGTCGTGCAATGCCGCGGGGCGCGTCACCGAACTGAGCCTGCAGTTTGTCGACCTGCACGGCGGCGTGCCGGCCGACCTGTCCGCCATGGGCGCCACGCTCGCGCGGCTGGTGCTCACCGGTACCAACCTGTCGGGTCCGATCCCGCCACAGCTCGTCGCGGACCTGCCGGCGCTGACGCACCTCGACCTCAGCAACAACACGCTCACGGGCCCGATGCCGGCGAGCCTGTGCCGGCCAGGGAGCAAGCTGGAGAGCCTGTACGTCAACTCCAACCGCCTCGAGGGCGCCATTCCGGACGCCATGGGCAACCTCACTGCGCTGCGCGAGCTCATCATCTACGACAACCAGCTCGAGGGCACCATCCCGGCGTCCATCGGGCAGATGGCCAGCCTCGAGGTGCTCCGCGGCGGCGGCAACAAGAACCTCCAGGGCGCGCTCCCTCAGGAGATCGGCAACTGCTCCAAGCTCACCATGCTCGGCCTCGCCGAAACCAGCATTTCCGGCCCGCTTCCGGCGAGCCTCGGCCAGCTCAAGAACCTCAGCACGCTGGCCATCTACACCGCGATGCTCTCCGGCCCGATACCGCCGGAGCTCGGCCAATGCAGCAGCTTGGAAAACATCTACCTGTACGAGAACGCGCTCTCCGGGTCGATCCCGCCGCAGCTCGGTAAGCTCAGCAACCTCAAGAACCTGTTGCTGTGGCAGAATAACCTCGTCGGCGTCATCCCGCCGGAGCTGGGGGCGTGCGCGGGGCTCACCGTGCTGGACCTGTCCATGAACGGCCTCACCGGGCATATCCCGGCGTCGCTCGGGAACCTGACGTCGCTGCAGGAGCTGCAGCTCAGCGTGAACAAGGTGTCAGGCCCAATCCCGGCAGAGCTCGCGCGGTGCACCAACCTTACCGACCTCGAGCTCGACAACAACCAGATATCCGGCGGCATCCCAGCCGAGATCGGCAAGCTCACGGCGCTGCGGATGCTCTACCTCTGGGCCAACCAGCTCACGGGGAGCATCCCGCCGGAGATCGGCGGCTGCGCGAGCCTCGAGTCGCTCGACCTGTCGCAGAACGCGCTCACCGGACCCATCCCGAAGTCCCTGTTCTGGCTGCCGCGGTTGTCCAAGCTGCTGCTCATCGACGACACCCTCTCCGGCGAGATACCGCCGGACATCGGCAATTGCACGTCGCTCGTCCGGTTTCGGGCGAGCGGCAACCACCTCGCCGGCCCAATTCCTCCGGAGGTCGGTAAGCTTTCAAACCTCAGCTTCTTGGACCTCAGATCGAACAGGCTGTCAGGTGCCATCCCGGCGGAGATCGCCGGGTGCCGGAACCTCACGTTCGTCGACCTTCACGGCAATGCCATCACGGGCGTGTTGCCGCCGGGGCTGTTCCACGACATGCTATCGCTGCAATACCTTGACCTCTCGTACAACACCATCGGCGGCGCGATCCCATCGGACGTTGGCAAGCTCGGTTCGCTCACCAAGCTCATTCTTGGCGGGAACAGGCTCTCCGGTCAGATACCACCGGAGATCGGCTCGTGCTCACGGCTTCAGCTCCTGGACCTCGGCGGCAACTCGCTGTCCGGTGCGATACCGGCGAGCATCGGCAAGATTCCGGGGTTGGAGATTGCTCTCAACCTGAGCTGCAACGGCTTGTCCGGCGCAATACCCAAGGAGTTCGCAGGGCTCGCGCGGCTCGGCGTGGTCGACGTGTCGCACAACGAGCTCTCCGGCGATCTTCAGCCGCTGTCCGCGCTTCAGAACCTCGTTGCCCTCAACATCTCATTCAACAACTTCGCCGGCCGCGTGCCGGAGACGGCGTTCTTCGCGAAGCTGCCCACGAGCGACGTGGAAGGCAACCCAGCGCTGTGCCTCTCGCGGTGCCCTGGCGACGCCAGTGACCGCGAGCGCGCGGCACGGCGCGCCGCTCGTGTCGCCACCGCTGTCCTGCTCTCCACTCTCGTCGTCCTCCTCGCTGCCGCGGCGTTCGTCCTCCTTGGCCGGCGCAAACGCCCCGTGTTCGGCGGCGCGCGCCCCGACGAGGACAAGGACGCCGAGATGTTGCCGCCGTGGGACGTCACGCTGTACCAGAAGCTGGAAATCAGCGTGGGCGACGTGGCTCGCAGCCTCACGCCGGCGAACGTCATCGGGCAGGGCTGGTCCGGATCGGTGTATCGCGCGAGCGTCCCGTCCACAGGCGTCACCATCGCCGTCAAGAAGTTCCGGTCGTGCGACGAGGCGTCGGCCGAAGCGTTCGCCTGCGAGATCGGCGTCCTGCCCCGGGTGCGGCACCGCAACATCGTGCGGCTCCTGGGGTGGGCGGCCAACCGTCGGACGCGCCTCCTCTTCTACGACTACCTCCCGAACGGCACCCTCGGCGACCTGCTGCACAGCGGCGGCTCGACTGGCGCTGCCGTGGTGGAGTGGGAGGTGCGGCTCTCGATTGCCGTCGGCGTGGCCGAGGGCCTCGCGTACCTCCACCACGACTGCGTGCCGGCGATCCTCCACCGCGACGTCAAGGCCGACAACATCCTCCTCGGCGAGCGCTACGAGGCGTGCCTTGCCGACTTCGGCCTCGCCCGGGTCGCAGAGAACGGCGCCAACTCGTCTCCCCCGCCATTCGCCGGGTCGTACGGATACATCGCTCCCGGTAAGGCGTTTGCTTCCGCACAGTTTCCGTTGCTAGTTAAGCTCGTTACAAGTGGCGTCATCCTCCTCCATTGCACAGTAAACTGATGTTTGTGATTCGATCGCGATCTGTGCAGAGTACGGGTGCATGACCAAGATCACGACCAAGAGCGACGTGTACAGCTTCGGAGTGGTGCTACTGGAGGTAATCACCGGCCGGCGCCCGGTGGAGCCGGCATTCGGGGAGGGGCGAAGCGTGGTGCAGTGGGTGCGCGAGCACCTCCGCCAGAAGCGTGATCCGGCGGACGTGATCGACCCTCGGCTACAAGGCCGGCCGGACACACAGGTGCAAGAGATGTTGCAGGCTCTTGGGATCGCCCTGCTATGCGCCAGCACGCGTCCCGAGGACCGGCCGACCATGAAGGACGCGGCGGCACTTCTGCGTGGCCTCCGAAACGACGACGGCGCTGAGGCACGGAAGGTCAGTGGCGGGTCCGGGGCCAAACCGGACTCGGCAAAGTGGGCCGCCATCTCGCCGACGAAACCGACACCCCTCAGGCACCCCGCCCAAGCTCAGTCCCAGTCCAGCTCCTTGGCCTACTCAACATCAGGGAGCGTAGCTTAGCCCCAAGAGGAACCAATGGCGCCAAGCATGCCACTGCGAGGTGTGCGACGGTCGGCATGGTTGTGTTGACTGCACTGCGTCGAGCCCATGAACTCTCATCGTGTCGTCTGATCGCCGCTCGCCGCCAGGGCGAGGGAGAGAAGGGGAGCGGGCGCGGACAAGTTGGGATCAGCTGATCATGACCTTGTGGCCTTGTGGGCCGGAGGCGAGGTGGGGGAAGAAGGCGCCACCTGGGATCAAAGCAAGCAAGCGATACTTCCTTCTTGTGTACCATACACATAGCTGTACCTGTAACAGAAATGCATCTTGCACCAAATTTTCTCTCGTGGCTCGTCTTACTTTCTTAGGCGGTGATGTGATGCTCTTGGCCTCTTTAGGAGGTTCTACTGGTGAAAACTCAATTCCAATTTTTTCGGATAAGCAAAGGAGACACCTTTGACGTCATGCCGTCCTTAGTGATGTCGTTCGGAAGTGGCCTCCGGTTTGAGCTTGGTTTTGACCGTTCTGCGACATTATTTACCATCTCAGACCTGTTTATCTAGTTAGATAGGTGATTAAGAGTCACAGTATCTTAGACCTAAGTATAATTTGGTAGTTAGTAGTTGTGTTGTGTTTCTCGACTCGGTTTCTCTTACTTAACCGAACGTTGTTTAGCTTGTCGAGTTTTTCTTATCAATATTATTAACCGCTCTCCTATCGGTACGTTAAAAAAAAGTTACCCGATCAACTATTCACGTTGCTGCGCTGCGTCCCGTCCGTTTTGGCTGTGCCATGGTATGTACTTGCTGCTCTGTCGGGCCAGTCGATGTTAACAACCGAATCGGGCGAGGAGCTGACAAGCGACTGCAGCTATGATCATACCCATCGCATCGCAGAATCAACGGCTTGATCGTTGATCCGGTGAATGCTTCGTGATAAGGCTGCTCGGATGCAACTGATTGGCCTTCCATGTGGGTCACACTGCTGGTGCAGGAGGTGAAGTTACCTGGACGGAAAAGGACGCACCAGCTACCGCCGCTGGAAGAGGGAAGCTAGCACTCTTTCCACTGTAGTATTTCACTGCAGCGAGGCTGAAAACCTGCCTACTCGCTGCACTGCTTACCGAGCGTGTTAAAAAGGAGGAGGTTAAAAGGTCGGATGCTATTTATTTGACGTCTATTTTCCTCTCTTTTTCATTTTTTTTTAAGATGATGAATACGAGTCGTCTAATCTTAATCCGATGATCATATCTTTTCTTATACCTCGTGTCTCCAACACATTATTCTTCTTCTTTTTTTGCCCTAGCTGCTCTGCCCCCACGCCACCCACCTCCTCTTATCTCCAGCAGCGTCTCCATCGTCTGATCCACTCCCATCGTTATGCTAACCAATCCATTTTTACGCTCCCCTCCCACGCCACTTGCGTCTCGTCGCACCGTCACGCCGCAACCCACCGCTGGCCCACCTCGCCACCCTCAGCCTCATTCTAAATCTGACACCCAATGAACCCATCCATCCCGAATCCTAACCTCCTCCCCCTAACCTCGCCGTCAACTAAACTCGCATGTTAACACCGGAGTCTAAGATATGATCTTATTTTTAAACACTAAAATTTAGGAAACATGGTGAAAAAAAAAGAGATCCTGACCTGAGTATTGTAGCAGCTGTCTGGGCCAAAGAATGCTCAAATCCCTAGGTACACTTGGCTAAGGTTAATCGTGACATCATTAAATATGAATCAAATATGAGTGATCCATGTCGAATCCACTTGCCCGGCCGCCCACACGGAAAATATGAGTGATAGCATATGTCCTCATTCTCTGTGCTTTATGGCTCTCCTCTTGTCTACTTCAGGGCAAAAAAAACGTCCTTACCTGCGATGTCTCGTCAGATCAATGATCACCCGCTCAACTCACCTGGCCAATGAAAAAGATAGGCCATCATTATCGTTCTCTGATGAAGAATGAAGTGGTACCACTAATGATAGAAGTGAAAATTCCACTACCATTTTACATTGAAATTGGTGTTAAATGAATAGAGAAAAAATCATAAAATAAATAAAAATATCAACAGATGGATACATATCATTTGGGCGAGATAAACAAATGAGATAACATGTATGTCTACACCTCCATACCAGGTTGCCTTGGGCACAGAACCTAAACAAAGAGAGAGCCGAGAGCGCAGTGAGGTCCCAAAGCAGAATCGGCATGGAGTGGTAATCCTAATGGCTGTAGCGTACCATAGCATGCAACGAGCTGAGCTGCTGAGGTAGTTGTTGGGAGCCAAGGCAATCTCTAACGGAGTCTTCAAATCTGCAAATTCCAGTGCTACAGTACTTTGTGGTGTACTGTACTACTGGAAATTCAACTCCAACAGAGCCTGTATCCAGTGATACAGTACTGCTATAGTGTTAGTGATAAGGGATACTGTAATAGTATTTTAAGGATGAAAATTTAAGGTAGCTGTTGGAGATAGTCTAAACTGGCATCTCTCTACTGTTGCAAGTGTGAAGCTGTGAATGCCACGGAGTTGTCTGGGCCAGAGAATGGCGAGAGACATGCATGCTGGTGGGGCGCACCGGCCGTGCGTGCATGATTGTTCCGTCATTCCATGGATGACTGATGCACCATTCATAGATGAACGTACCGTCCTCGCGATGAGGAGGAAGCAACGAAATGGCAGCACAGGCTTGCGGCTGAGCTTCGCTAGGCTGGACAATCTGGATTGATGAATGCTTTGGTATGATAAGCCAAGCCAGGCAGGTGCTGTGCATTGCACAGCCAATTTTGGGCCTACACCTAAACAAGAACTACTTTGCAGTCTGCAGATCACTTCAAGTAGCCAGCAATCTGACCATGTTAGCATGATTAGTGAAATGACCTTAATTGCAAATATATGCTTCTGTTTTGAAATATTATAACTCTACTTGTCACCCTTTCATGGGTGACAAGTTTTAAAAAATAAAAATATAGCGTTCTAATGCTTAAAAAATCAAAACACTATCAAAATAGTTATAAAAAATTCTGAAACAAAAGTGTGATGGAGATGATGCTATCATCTATCTTCTCAAAAAAAAATCATACAAAAATATGACTTTTACAATGAGAAAAAATGTAATTTTTCAAGGACCCTAAAAATTGTCTTTTTTGTTTCTCAATGTACAAGTAATTGTTTGAGTCAAAAAAAATTTAAGCTACATGATAGCATAATCTACACCATAAAATTTTTCATGACAATTTCTGTAGTGTTTTGAATTTTGAGAGCATTGGAATGCAATCTTTTTTTTATTCTTAAATCTGTTATCTATTGGAGCGGCGACAATAGTAAAATTGCAAAATTTCAAAAAGAACGCATATATTTGTATTTTTTTGGATTGAAAAATTAAAATATAGTGTTCTCGTTGGGATCAGACGTGGGCTGGACCTTTGCAATTGGTTCGCTTAATGGGCTTTCACACTCAGCCCAAAAAGATACGTACATGGCATCATTACAACGTTCCGGACTAAGGCCCAATTTCTAACCTAACAAATCTAGGCCCATGAATTTACATCGGATCACTTACGTCCCAAACTCCCAAGCTCTTCGACATCAAAATGTCCAAGGAAAAAAAAACCCCATCAATTCTCAACATCGTCATGGTCACAAATGCAAGCTCGACTTTTTACCAACTCAAAGTAGAAGTTAATATCAAAAGATACTAAGGAGCACGTCATGGATGAAGTAAGGTTAAGGCACACCGAAACCGAAACACTGTGGATGCATCGAAACGTGCTATACATTGGTGATCAAAATACTCCCTGTGGATATATCTCTTCATGTATACATAGTAGCCAAAGAAAAGAACAGAAAAAAAAAATGATCAGGCCATGTGAAGCCTCACACGTATCAAATCGAAAATTACTTTTGGGCTTTTGGCGCTACCACTCTCTCGCAGCTGGGCTCAAAACTGATCATCACCAGTAACTAGCTAGCCAGCATCTCTTTCTCCAGCCGGCTCTATGGGCCGGCTATGGGCAGTGCACGTTCCTGCCGGGTCCGCCGTAGTAGAAGTAGTTTCCCCACGCGCGGTTGTAGCCGCCCTGGATGCCGTAGCACCCGGGGTGGTCGGCGACGAGCCGGAGCGCGGCGGCGGGGACGAGGCTGTTGTCCCAGTCCACCACCTGCACGTTGCGGAAGTAGGCCGCGCGGTTGAAGCCTTCCCGGGGGAAGTGGCCGCTCCCCATCTGCGTCGGCGTGTGCGACCCCGACGGGCGCGAGTTCACCACCTCGCCGCCGAACTGCACCATGTTGGCGTGCTCGCCCAGGTGCGTGAACAGGAGCGACGGCCAGTACCCCACCAGCGCGCCCGACCCCAGCTGCAGCCACCAGTGCCCCCGCCGAGGGTCCTGCATGCGCATGCGATCGTTTCGTCACCGTCGTCGCCGTGGCATGGCATTTCAAATGCACTCATCTTTTCTTCTCCTTCTCTTTTCGAGGCATATAAACTTGAAAATGTATATCATTTTTTTCCAGCTATTACGTATTATTGATGGCAATGGAAGACCCTAACAGGTACTTAGATTTGCAAGTTAACAGCACAGCAATCTTAAACTGACCAGCCTGACTAATTTGTAAGTTGCAGGAGGACTTGTGTAGAACAGAACTAAAATGGCACGCGCGTAGCCGCACAAGATCGCGCCTATGAAACCTGCACGAACTGAAGTTGTAGTGCACGTACCTTCCATATGAGGAGGCTGATGTCGAACTGCCGGCCATTGTAAACCGAGGTCGGTGAGATGGCGGCTCCGATGGCGATCCGGTTGTTGGTCTGGACGAAGCCGGAGCAGTGGAGGTTGTAGCAGCCGGTCTCCTGGTATGCGTCGGTCTGCCCGGCAATGTGTGCAACAGTTAGTTCACTCACTCGCATTCGATGACACTCAAGATAAGATGTTGATCAGAGATCAGTGCTGACATTTTTTTGTACTCCTACTAATCTTTATTTCTTTACTAGTGATAGCGATATCAGTGCTGCACCTTCTAAAAATGAGCTGAAAGAGATGGCTTTGCATGCAGGTTTTCAATGACATAATCCACATGTTCGCAAGAAAATCAAGAAGATGCATGCTATATATTACTAGTACTGGCGTAGACTTGAAGAACTTACCGTCCAGTATGTGAAGAACCTTGGGTTGTTATCACCATACAGCTCAGGGCTCACCTGAGTAAACAATGCAAGAAAGAGTGCATGAAGTTAGCACTGTTGATCTCCAGAAGAATCAGTTTGACTAAGTCAACCACCAGCACAAGAATTAAACAAGTCAACGGGTACACATTTCCAATCAAGATCACAGTGATCGAATCTAATTAATGAGCACCAGTTCTACATCTTCTTAATCTGCTACCGAGTCAACATGCAGCCACATGCTAAGGAGAATGGATCCAAATATGCTCTTACGATTCCATCTTAAAGAATCAGAGATGAAAAACTGCCGCTCCATCCAATCACAGATACTTAACGTTTTACATGAGATTCTGTCAAATTTTTAAAATTTTAACTATAAATAATTTTTAAAATATTTAGTTTAAAAATATGAAAATCATATATGCAAATGTGTCTTAAAAAATACTTTCATAATCTCATAAGCTTATTGGATTCTGTAAGTATATTATAGTAGAAAATAATGATCAAACGTATACATTGAAAATCATGTCTTATCTAGTACTCTATTCAGTCTAAAATAAGTATCGATTTAGATTGCATGTAGTAAACTATTTCGAACTTTAACAACAAATTACTTATTATGTATTGAGTTTAGATACTTAAATGATATGGGTGAACTTGTCTTGAAAAATACTGTAATAATAATATATTTTCACTATGTTTTATCAATATAATAATAAAAGGTAGTAGCTAAAGTTGTATTTTGAATATTATAATGATATCTAAAATAATATTTATTTCGAATTAAAAGGAGTAGTAGGTACTACCAAGGTTGGTCAATTCAGAACTTCAGAACTTGTGTACGTTCGTAAGCTCTAAAACAAAAAATGGCATTATTGATACGAGTACTCGTAGACCAAAGGCTGAACCTTGCTACGACTACTTGCTAGTGGTTTCCATTTTATATCATGAAAAAAAGTTTTGTGCAGTGTTTGATTGATTGAGAAGTACTGCATGTTCAGTATATTTTCTGGACGATGAATGGTCAAGCAAGCATCCAAGCAAAGAGACCTGCAAAGCTCTTTCACATCTGTCTGGCTGATCCCCACATTTACTCGTGTTACCAACCGGACAGCCTGAAGGTCGGCAGCCGGTCAGGTTCCCATTATAACTAGATGGCTTTTCAGTTTCAGAACTGATCGATGCGAAAGCGCTGCAAGACCAAGCAACGCTTTTACTACTCAAGGAAAAGACAGCCCGGTCGCACGCAAGCAGCACTGACCAGTCCAAAGAAAACTAGTACTCCACTCCCTCCTCTGATATGTTTTAGCATTTTTTACCATGTTTAAAATATACAACGTTTTACAATTTTAAGATAGTTTTATCTAAATTTTTCAATACTACTCTCTCTATTAAGTAATTTTCTTCTCAATACAAATCTTATTTCGCATGCAATAAATGGCATGAAAAAAAGTAAGATAATCATTTTATAAGTCACCTTAATACCTATATTCAAGTCTAAAGCATTATCTATTTTGAAACGGAGTAGATGCTGCTAGCAGCTAACTCCTTAATTTCCAACTGCATCTATCTGCTCTAGAGCCGAGTTCATTTCAAGATGAGATCTTGCAGATTTCCATGCCCACATTTTTCAGATCAGAAAAGCTTTTTCTTTTCTTGTTGAGATGCAGAACAGAAAATGTTTCAGAGAAAACCGAGCTCTCATCTGTCAATGCTCATGCTACAAACAAACAGCAGGTATGCAGGAGTAGTTACGTAGGTAGGTGGGTAGGGTATGCGTATGTACATGAAGGCCGTTGGTGCTGGTGAGAAGTTACCTGCCATCCAGCTTCGATGGTGTTGAGGTCGTTGCCGAAGGAGCCGGAGATGACCCAGATCTGGGAGAGGCTGAACTCCGTCGGCGACGCCACCTTGGCCGACCACACGTTCAGGCTCGCCTTCGCACCGTAGAACTGGTCCCCCGTCACGTACCCCACCGCGTGCTGCCACCAAAACAAGCGACACGCTCATTCAGAGCACTGCCATGGCAATCGCTATTGCTATCGTCGCATCCAGTACAATCAATGTACTGTGCACCACTGCACCAGCTAGCTGCGTGTGCACTGCCATGGAGTAATGTACTAGAAGTAGCAATGTGGTCAAGAAATCATGAGGCACGATTTGGTTGCGTAATAAATCGTGCCATTACTCCTACTTAAACCTGTGTTTCCCCTAACTAATCTGCTTGATTGCTGCACTATACTGATGAGAGAGAGCGAAAGAGCTCTTGTCATGTTCGAATGCCTTTTTTTGCAAATGCAGCGGTGGCCGGGGGCTGACGGACGGACCTCATGGCCGCTATTGGTGGAGTCGCGCCGCACGTTGCTGGCCCGGGGCTTCATCCCGAACCGCCGGGCCGAGCTGGACCTCAGAAGGTCGCGCTCCGTCGTCCGCCGCACCGGCACCGTCCCCTCGGGGCACCGCTCGCCGCCGTCGCTCCACGCCTGCGGGAAGAAGACGGCCTCCTCCTCGGCAGCGCCGCCCTTGGGCTTGGGCCTCTCCGCAGGCTCATCCTGCACATGCCAACACACATGCACATTGCAGAAAATCTACCGTAACAAATTGCAAACGATGGAAAACAGAAAGAGGAATGGCAGTGTAGATTGCAAGGCCGGTGAGCTAGAGCAAGATGGGTGATCACCTCGGGCTTCTGGCCTCTGAGCTGCGGGTGGTCAAACGCCGGCTGCAGATGCGACGGCACGCAGTGGATGATGTCGCCGTCGGGACTCTGCATGCACGACGAACCAAGATTCCAAGAAATGACAGTGGTGAGCTAGATTTGCTTGCTTGGCGCAACAAGTGCTATCTAGGACAGCACAAAGACAAAGGAGCAGGTAGGATAGGAAAAAGCTTGCCTTGATTGTCTTGTTAGAATCCTTCTCCATCCTGTCCATCCGAGCAATCACCCTCCTCAACGCGAGCAGCTCATCCCTGGCACGGAAGAGCGTCTGTTGCGTGCTGTTCTTGCATCCGTCCCTCGCGGAGACCAAGACGGCCGAGCAAGATACGAGGAGGAGCAGGGAGGGGACAACGGAGGCAATGATTGGGACTCTGGGCGGCTTCTTGGCGCAGCTAGAAGCCATCAACGTAGGATTCTTGTAGTACGAGGTGTCGTCGTCGTCGTCGTCGTTCTCCTTTGTTTATATTCTACTTCTTCTTCTTCCTCTGGAGCTGTCGGTATGCGAGCACATTGGCGTGCTTGTCCTCTTCCTCTCTCGCCTCTCCTTCTCCTTCTCCTCTCCGCTCCCTGATGAGAAGCGCTATAAATACAGCCGCGTGG
This sequence comes from Phragmites australis, assembly GCF_958298935.1. Classification (NCBI taxonomy): domain Eukaryota; kingdom Viridiplantae; phylum Streptophyta; class Magnoliopsida; order Poales; family Poaceae; genus Phragmites; species Phragmites australis. The sequence continues at coordinate 7,491,124 of NC_084922.1, forward strand.
AGGTGGAGCTGAGCTCTACAAGGTCAAAGCTCTCCGTGCGAGTTGGTTGGTTGGCTGAAGAAATGCTGAATTGATGAATTCGAACGCGGAATTCGGCTGTTTGAGCTTACTTGCTAGCCTGCCTGCACTTTTTCCGAGGAGCCCCACGCCCATGCTTTGCTTTGCCTCCTTGCCTTCGAAGCGCATCATTTCGTTTGTTTCGTTTTACGTCTATCCTGCCGCAGCCTCCCTCTCCACATTCCCCTTCTCTCTCCCTAGGAAAGAAAGAAAAAGGAAGGAGTAGCACAATCTTACTTCATCAAGGTACAAATCAATAAAGAAAGAAAGAAAGAAACTGGAGTGTGTGAGAGAGAATCAAGTGAGTGTGCATTGCACCGAGCGAGGAGGGACAGGCCGTGCCTTTCTTTTGCGTTGCTTTTGCAACAGAGGAGAGGAGGCATGGCAGGGTGGCCTCCATGTGCCAGGGGAGGGAATTTTAAAGGCACAACAGTGGCGTTCAGCTGGTGCAATCATGCTAAAAATCGCTTCCTTGTAGGCTGTAGCTTTAGCTTCCTCCCTGGAGCAATCCATGGCTAGGCTGTTGGCTAGCACACTGTGCATGCGTGCATTCTAGGCCTCTTCGCTTCCCTTGTTGGACAGGGCGGCCATGGCAGTGTGCTCCTTCTTTGACAATTCTGCTGTGGGGTGAGTGACATGAGATGAGATCACATATGAGATGCCTGCTTTGCTTGAATTAGCCCACTCACTTGCTTTCTTGGCCAGATTAAAGGGATTGATTGATTCCTCTCTTTCCGTTGCTGAATCAGCTTTTTTTGGAGCTTTTGCTCAAAGTAACAGCGTCAAACACTGAATTAGACTTGAGTAAAACACGGTATTAGTCTAACTCTGAATATCTTTGAAAGAAAGACTAACTCTGAATCACTGCACCATAGTTCTGACTTCTGACTCTGGATGCAAAATTGTGAACCAAAGTATCGTCCCGCGTAGGGGGCTGGGCTTCCTAGCAAATTTTAGTCCGCAAGGTGTTACATACCGATACGAAGCTTGAGTGTATTCACCGTAACTTGGTGTTAGTTGGCAGTGTAACACCAAATCTTATAGCGCACAAAATAAAAAAAACAATCAAAAGTCCCCAACCAACATACGGGAAGCCCCCCCTCCCCACGCTTTATTAGTCCTAACCAGGGACCGACCAAGCCATAGCCACCACAATCCTAACCCTTTACTCACCGCCGTCGCTGCCTTCACTGGAAACCGCTGCCGCCTTGCTCTGTACCGGCTGTTGTCGCCACCAACATCATCTGCCCAGCCAGTCGGCACCACCCCTCACCATCGCCGAGCCTGCTACCGCCGTAACCCGCCACTCGGCCTCGGCTAGCTACGTCGCAGCCTACCGACACCATCCACCCAACGCAAGGCGTCGCTCTCATCATTCGGCTGCCCGGCCGCATCCCTAGCTGACGCCGCCACTAGCCACCGCCGACCACAAGAGCTGCTAGCAGCCACTAACTGTGGCTACGGTGTTGAACCTATAGCCAGGAAGAGGAGAAAGGAAGAGAAGCAAGGAAGGGAAAAGGAGAAAGAGAAAGAAAGGAGGAGGAAAAACAAAAAGAGGGAAGAAGTGGAAATAAAAGAAAACGAAAAAGGGGAAATAAAGAAAAAGGAAAGAAATAAAAGGAAAAGAGGTAAAAAGAAAAAAGAAAGAGAGAAAAGAGGAAGAAGAGATTTTTCGGAACGTTGCCAACTCGTGATCTTCTCGCTTAAGATAACATCTTTGTAATTCCTAATTGTTCGTAGATAGATTTTTTATGACTGGACTCAACACCAAAATTAGGATTAGTGAACCGGTTTATATGTAACAGTTTGATATGAAATCCAAGGTTAATTGAGATCAAATTAGACCATGTGATTAAGAGCAACTCAGATTGTTGGTCCAATTCTCGAAAAATGATAGAATCAGAAATTTTGAGATTCGGATAGAGAGCGTAACTCGGACACCTGATGTATAGTCATATGGACTTTTTCAAATAAATTATAAATATAATATGTTTCTCAGGTTTAGAAAGTGTTGGTGCTAATGGTGCGAAGCCAGAGCCTCACCATAGTTAAGACAAGTGCACGGCGAACCCGTGTTATGGGGTTATGGCATGACTCGCTCATTGAATGTTTTACTAATCCCTTTGAATTGTGCTCGCTCCATATTCGTATTTTCTTGTGTTCACATGTTTCAAATTCATGATTGTGTTTATTTAAAATGATCAAGTTTTAAGTTATTCCTTTACTGATACAATTTGGTTCTTATGTTCAGATCCTGTGAGTGAGTGTTGGCCTCACTTTCTCGACTCTACTGATAAATGCTTTTATGTCTGTCTATTTTAGACGGAAACTACTATCTTATTGTTGTTTTCTAGAAAAGAAAAACTTTGTTATTTCCTTCTTCGTTGACTTTGGTGATGTGTTATTCTTTCAGGTTCTGAATCATACTTGCTGATTATTTTTATTCACTCTTATATTTTATTTGGTTTTTAGATACCAATGATCGTAGCATGTTTAAAAAGGATGTAATATTACATGGCAGCACACGTTAGTAACCTTGTGTCAATACATAGTTGTCTCAATAATACTTTAGCTAGTTTGGTTAGCTAAATAGTTTAGGTTTTGTTTGTGTCAATTTATCGGCTCCTAAACTTAGGTTGTGATATTTACTTTCTGTTATAAATATCATATCTGTGAATGTAGTGTGTTTTATTTGTTTAGAAAAATGAACAGATATAGGGAAACTCTGCCGAAATGTGTCATTGAACTTTTGTTTTGGCTATAAATAGGTGTTAATCGGTAAGCTTGATATCTGGGGCGTTGCATTTGGCAGTCAACTTACAGCCTATTCTGCAGTTTGTTGAGCTGGTATACACGTACTACTGGCATCTAGAAGCTGTAGATGTACCTTGTACGCAGCTAGTACAATCTGCACATGCTGACCAACTTCATTTTAGGCCTTCTGTTAGTCTCACTTTTCCACCTTTCCTTAACAAAGGCAGCCGTGCCATTATGAAAAGCAATGGCAACCTCCACAAAAGATTCATGAATTCATCTCATCTCCCCTGGTTGTTGGGTTCATTGGCCGACTGCCTGTACTGCTCAGTAGTCAGTACTGCCACAAGGATCATAACTCCATGTCTCACAACCTAGAGATCGAGTACCAGCAGTACCATGGCCTGCATTTGATGATCTTGAATGAGTTCCACTGCGAAAATGAAAGGCAGGTGGTATGAGTGAAGCAGCAGGTCCACCACTGCAAGTCGAGAGAGCTCCAGAAATAGTCAAGCTTGCCTTAATTCCTTCAGTACTCTCACCATTCATGCTGCTTGCCAGGCCAGTTGCCACCAACACCCAAGCATCCTAATCCTTTGGCATCTCTCTTGCACCTAACACACAGGGGTGCATGCAGTGTGCTCATAAAGTGAGGGAGGCTCCATGGCCACAAGAGAGTGATGAGGAGCACTGCCCGCTGCTGCCTTTTGCTCTGCAGGGTGTGGGGGAAAGAGTAAGATAGTTGGAGTATCTCAGTGGGAGCAATGGGTGTTGCTGTTGACAGTGCTGTGGGGCTGCTTGCATGCACCAGTGGATTGATTTGATTCTGCACAAGATGAAATCTGGGGAAATAATGGTTTAGATTCTAGTGCCATCCTATTGTCTAATCTAATCCTTGTGCTTTTACAACGACTACACTTCTTTTGATGATCACGGTTCACAAAATGGCAGCACCAGAGCTCTTTCGTGGCAGATTGGCGTGCTCTCATGACTCATCTTTTTCTGATGGAGGGTGGCATGCGTGTTCCCTTGCCTACTACCATTTTCACGCACATCACTTACTAGGTTTAATATGTCTGATTACTGGTGGTACTCACTAGAGACTAGGACCGCGAGCTGATCATTCTGTTCATCTTTATAGCTTCACTTTCTATTCCTTGTGGAACATGCTGACTGTGATGGTAAACAATGCATGGTTAAGCCTTGTCAAGAGACTGTCAACTTAAGGTGGTTGTGCCGGATACGTAGGCGCATAGCACGGCTTGCTGCACCAAGTGAAATTGATTAGCCAGCATGAACGTGCAGTCACATTCTCTGGTGCAAGATGGGAGCAGAGATATAACAAGATCGGTAAACTCTTGAACTGAATCTTGACTAGATAATACAGTTGTTTAAAGGAACGAGAAACCCGCTTACCTCCACGAAGTCGATGCAGGCGAATTTCCCGGTTTACTTTGATTGAGCGGTAAAGTTCAAATTCGAACCAGGATCCAGTAGCCAAACAGTGAGATTTGACGTGGTGATTTTGAGTGTCGTACACTGCATTGTTCCACGGCCTGTGCAAGACCTGAGACATAAATCCGGGTATCTAATCAGTTCAGTACAATACAGCCCTCTTTCATCTGACGCCAACTGCATTTTTGTCATGAAAGGTGAAACACCAGTGAGTCTTGCAGGCTCTGCTCTTCCTTCATGCCTTGCCAAAGATAGGAGAAAAGAGAGGCCTTTAGTTAGTTGTACAGCGAAGAACTACAGCGCTGCTTGGAAGATGAACAGTGAAAAGTATCATAAACTCACCAATCTCTTTTTTCCAACAGCTACGATGGAATCGCACCGTGGAGACGTCAGTGCTGAAAGGTGTAGATCAATTCAATGGGGACAGCATCATCATCGTCAACATTCGCGCTAACATCCGATGGGCAGGACTGCATCATCGCTACACCTCCACCCGGATTTTCAGAACGTGTCGCTATTGCAGAAGTGATTGACGGTCAACAACCAAACCAACGGAGGTTTTTAAAGGTAATGTGGCTACTGGTTTAGGCATCTCCGGTTACTTTAAAATCTCATACTAATACTATTACAATACTACATTTTTAACTATCTTCAATGCTTACTTCATACACACTTCCTATCTTCTCTCTTATAATTAGTTATAACTGCTCCGTCCCCGCACACGTCACACATCTCCTATAACTATCACCTTCCTCCTTCGCTCTGGCCCGATGCTCTGCTCCGCTGTCGCCCTCCCCTAGCCGCCCCATCCTCACCTCGCCACCACCTCGCTCCTAGGTTCTGGCCCGCCGTTCCCCTTCGTCGCCTCCCTCCTCCGCCACAATCAGATCTGACGCCTTGCACCGCCATGAACACTAGATCCGACGCCCTGGACCTCACCGCCGCCTCCCACCTCCGATATGCCCCACCAATCATCTCGCTTGCGCCCTTGCTATGCTTCGCCTTCCTCCCACATCGGCAAAAAGTCTGACGAGTGCTCCTGGTCGATCGACGCACCACCTCCTCGGAGCTTCTCTTGCCTGGGCGATGCCACGATGAGCACCCCCACGCCCTCCTCCACCTTTTGCCCGCGCCAAACCCCCACGCCCTCCTCCACCTTTTGCCCGCGCCAAACCCCCATGCCCTCCTCCACCTTCCGTGCTCTCCTCTCTCCCTCCGTCGCTGCACCCCCTCCCTCCACACAAGCACCCCTCCTCGAATCTGTGCGAGCTGCCGTCGATCCACGCTGCCACCTTTGCCTCTGCCATGACCGATTTTGTGAACTCACAGGAGCATCGAGTCGTTGCCGAGTGGAACCTGCATAGTGTTGTGGTCGAGCATTTCCTTCGACAAATTTGCTCCTCCTCCCTCCTCCTTGAGGGCTCGCCGCATCACTGTAGAGCTTGAAGCCAACTCTGCTAGAGCGCGTTATGGTCCATATCCAATTGGCATATGTTCCTGTAGCGCTGGATACGGTGCCTGCTGGAGTTGGCCTTAGACTGTCATTATGGTGAAAGCAAAATTCAGATTTCTGAAAAATGCCGAGGCACTTACAGGCTTTCTGCAAATCACGTTGAAAATATATGTTTGGTACGAGCTTATAAAACACCAAATGATATACAGGGATTAAGAATCATAGGAGCATAAATATGATGACATTTTGTCGATCGATTCGCAAGGATTCTTATGGCTGCAGATTCAACATGCCGTACCCTTAATCAAAGCGATAGACTTTACCTGGAAAAGTCTAGCCAGCGGCAAGCCTTCGGCGCAGGCCGTTCCCGACCGCGAGGAGGAATACGGCCATAATGCGAAGACCTGGTGGTAGGTGAATTGTGGCAGCGGGCGCGCCGAGTACGCCGACGGCCACCACCTACGGTCATAGTGTGTCTGGTTATCTATATCTTCTCTATTTTGATTTAGTGGACTCATAAAATTTTGAAAAAAATCTATTTATTTTTTTATATCTATTGTTAGAGTTTGATATAATATGTGCAAATATACTGTCTCACCTTAGCCCAAAAGTGAAACTCAATTACAGCTTCACTCCACAGTTTGGCCTAACACATACGTGCTCTACATCCGCTCGTACAGATAGACTCATTTGTTAGTATTATAAATAATCTTCATACATATATCCACTCATATAGCCTATATTCAGTCAATTAAACAGATACTCAGTTCAAACTATTTAGATATATATAAACTAACCAAACATTTTTATTTTTCTTCACTTAAACTACTTTATCTTATCTTACTTGTACAATATAGCCTCGCGAAACTATCTCCCGGAAACAAACACACCCCACAGCCCACACGAACACCCGGTCGAGTCGAGTCTCGTTTATTTAAGGAACGATTTACGATTTGTCATTAAATAAGTGTCTATTCTACGATATATCATATATTGTGAGAATGACATGTAAGACCTGGATTCACATATCATTAACACACTGATAATATATCGTAAAAATAGACAATTTATTTAATAGTAGGCAGTAGAATCTCCCTTTATTTAAAGGGAAGTCGAGTCGCGTGTCCACTGCAAGAGGGTAGAACCTGCTCTCAGATCAGCCCAGCCCAGCCCAGCTCAGATCGAAGACCAATCTCCTATCCGAAAACATCTCGGCCCATCAAATCCCGGAAAGAATACGCCGGCCCAAAATCAGCGGGGCCCCGCACAACACGCCGGCCCTAAAGGCCCATATCCACCCGAGAACGAAACGAACTCGTCAGCACGGCCCAACCCAACCCGACCTCATCTTCGCCTTCGTCTACTCTCCGTCTGCCCCGAGCCGCTCTGCTTCTCCTCCCCTCCTCTCCCCGCACGTGAAGACGAAACGAGCCCACCGCTAGCCGAGAGAAGAGAAGAGAAGAGAAAGGCGACGATGGCCTTGAGGCGGCTGGCGCGTGAGGCCCTGTTAGCGCCGCCACCCCGGCCTTCTCCTCCGCCGCTGCCTCCTGCTCCTCCCGCGCTCCCATCTCCAGCCCTGCTCGTGGTTTTCTCGCGCGCTGTTCGAGCCCCGCGTTCCAACCTCGCGCTGCCGAATTAGGGGCTTCCCTCGCAGCGAGAGTGGCCCTTGGACTCCGCCCGCAGTTGTCAGGTAACCCCTACGACCAGCGACCATGTGCTATGTTTATCTCCTCTCCAGTGTGCCGTTTATCATCGTTCAGGAATCAATCAGGATAGAAACATAACAGCGTGGTTTACCTTTCCGTTGAGTAAATTATTCTACCGATTTTAACTTGCTTTTAACTCAAGTATCATGTGAAGAGTGAGGTTCTAGCGTAGAGTACCAATTACCCAGTCTCACTCTTACTGATTTTGTGTATTCTTTTAGGTCTTAATCTGCTCAAAGGAGTTGGGGCCAGCACTATTCTAGCGATGACGCTTCATCAGGGAAATGTTACTGCTGCTACAAAAGGTGAGATTCTGCCTTCAGATACATTGGAAAATTTAAAATTAAGGTTTCCTTTTCAGAGCTCCACAGGAAAAATGTAAATATAGCTCAGTGAGAACATCATACAAAAAGGTTCATGGAATCCATCAACAGCATATTTTTGGAACTCTTGGTCATTTGGCTAGGACTTAAACATGGTGCAAAATTGCAACATTTGTGCAAATTTACTGGTTTCTTAAACATAGTTCAAGGTGCACCAGCTGCCATAAAACCTGGTTCAAACTAAAATTTACTTCAATTCTTAATATCAGTTTATTCATGTTGACTCGTCCTATAATCTAGTTGATACGGGTTTTAGAATAATTAGGGAAGAAGAAAAATTAGTTTCCTTTTAGGTTTCAGAATAATTAGTTTCCTTTTAAGTTTTGAACAAGTTAGATTTCAGGATTGATTAGAGTCCTTCTTCTATCTATAAGCTTTCCTAGTTAGGATTTTGGACTGCTATATAAAGAGAGGCCTATTATGTAATCGGCGAGCAAGAAATAATCAAAGTAAAGATTAGAGCCCGCAAGGGGGGGGGGGGGGGGGGCGATCTAAGTTATCCCAGTTATCTAGTTTTATAATACTTGGCATCAAAGACACCGATCCTAGCCCCCACTGCCACCGCTCCACCAGCTAGTTGCACCACGCCGCCGCCTTATTGCCCGCCGGCAGTTTTTTTTTTTTTTTTTTGCTCCACACTGCAACTGCCGCCGGAAGACTCTTGAAGACATACTGCGCTAGCTCTCTACTGACATGGCCGCCATCAAGACATACCTCACCACCATCAAGCTCCGTCAAGACAACTTTGAAGGGCGCCTCTCTTTCGGGAAGCCCAACATGGGTGAAGGCTTCAAGGCCGGTGATGACAGCTACAAGGGAAATTCTGGCCTCTTTAACATGGATCACAGCGAAGACAAACGGGGAGTTCCTTGCTATCATAAGCTATCCTTCCCGACCTACGACGGCGAAGAAGATCTATTGCCATGGCTCAACCGATGTGAGCAATTTTTTCAGGATCAGCGCACTATTGAGGAAGAGAAGGTTTGGTTCACATCTTACCACTTAACGGGTGATGGCCAACAGTGGTACATGCAGCTGAAACATGATGAAGGAACAATATCTTGGCGCAAAATTTCAGAATCGGTTAACATGCGCTTTGGACAGTCGACCCGCACCAACTTTTTGGGTGAATTAGCTCGTCTTCGTCGAACCGGTTCTGTGGCAGATTACTAAAAGCAATTTTTGTCTTTCTTGACCCGGACCACGCCGCTTCTTCTAGAACAACAGATTCAATTGTTCACTTCAGGCCTCGGTAAACCCCTTAGCACTGATGTGGAACTCCAATTCCCTTCCAATCTGCAAACAGACATGAGTTTGGCACATGCTAACAACGATTGTCTAAAGAGCCCGATGATTCTCTCGTTAAGCCCTCATCTCGTCCAACAGCAGTGGCACAAGCAACAACAGCCGCAACAGCAACAAGTTTGAGGTTAACTCCAGTAGTCCATCTGGAAGGTCAACAAGGTTGTCAATCCTCTCCAATTCCTCCAGTTCCTTCTCCAACCCCCGCTGTTGGACAACGCATGCGTCGCCTAACTACGCATGAGATGGTTGATCGTTGCGCAAAAAGAGTTATATGCTTCAATTGTCCAGAGCCATTTTCTAAAGATCACCTATGTCAATGTTCAATGAAGGGAATTTATTTTCTGGAATTAGAAGAAGATATGGCTGCATAGCAATACAATGATAATGGTTGATTCTTAGGCACAAGAAATTCAGCTCGAGGACGAGCTGTTTCATGGCAAGGAGGGAAAATGATATGGGCGTAGAAAAATAATTAGGGAAGAAAAGAATTTGTTTCCTTTTAGGTTTCAGAATAATTAGTTTCCTTTTACGTTTTGGAATAATTAGATTTCAGGATTGATTAGAGTCCTTTTCTATCTATAAGCTTACCTAGTTAGGACTTTTGGACCTCTATATAAAGAGAGGCATATTATGTTTTGAGCGATCTAGTTATCCCAATTACCTAGTTTCATAATACTAGTTTATTTGTGTTGTATGTGTTTCTCTCTAGTTACCGGCTTACCACTGATAACTATCCTTAAGACCTGCAAAGCTTTTTTCTATGGAGCATTGATAGAACCCAAATGTTAATGTTCCCTTGATTTTTCCCTAATGCATGGTGTTTCTTTTTCTAATTTTGGCATCACAGAACAACCATCAAAAGACATTACTGGGCCACCCTTGGGATATGTGAAAAATGAGCTTAGCGCCTTGTGGCCTTTGGCCAGGAAACTTCAGCTGCCTGTTGGATTGTTTTTCTGATTATGTCCGGTTGGCAGAACCCGTTAGGTCTTGTCATCAATATTTTGCTTCTCATCTACTGCTCGAGGCCTAACCGCTATTCAATATACTTGTTTCTTCAGGAGGTTAGTCAAATGTTTATGTTAGCTTATGGGTCAATATGTTTGCAACTACAGATTTGTGTTGCTCAACATGGGAGGGTACTCTATGTTTTTTCTTTTAAACTATTATACCATTATTTGTTTCATTGTTCCAGCTTCGTCATAGGGAGATGGTTCAAAATCATGCGGTGTGGAAGGAGGAGGTGAGTTTTCATGCTTACTCTTTTTTTTCCCCTTGGGTCTTAGGGGTGTAGTTGATGCCTGCAATTTATATTGGATTCACAGTAGTTCTACGTCGGTCTCATCTCATTCAGATTCTGAAACGCTTTTCATATGGTAACTTTCACTCACATAACCTTATTTGCACCGCTTATATGACCCTGAAATATACTATGAACTCTGGAAATTAAGAAAATTCATTTTACTTTGTGATACACTCTCTCAAAAACTAACTAGTAAGGTCACCCCCATCAAGTTTGTCAAGATCACCATCCGTATTGTTGTCTTAGGATCTTGTTGGACCATTCCATTCCTGATCCTACACAGGATCATGGTTACAAACTATTCCAGATCCTATGATCTTTACAATAAAGATTTTTTTGAGGGGTGATCCTCCCATATCTCTAAGATTCTGACCTATCAACACAAAAAAAAAATCCTACCTAGGATCACAATCCTGACAAATTTCGGTCCTATTTAGATTCTCTCTCAATCCAGAACCCCAATTAATTATATCCCGACGCTGGATAAAGGGAGTTTGGGGATTCATGCTTTTCAGTTTTAAGTTTTGGGTCCTTTGGGACCGACCTCTGTAAATAAGTCTTTGAGGCAGTGTCCTTACTGTAGTTTAGGCAGAAATGTGGAAAGCTTGAAGCTCCTTGTTCTGTCCCTGATGGATAATCACGAAGTTTTTATTTCTGGGATATGCTTTATGTTGCCCCTGTGTAGTTTATATTTGGGTTGAAACATGAACTGCTCCATTTACTTCAGGACTAGAGATGGTGAGTGATCTTTCCCATTCTTTGGATGTTTGTGACTATTGAGACCACCTGTATTTTGAGTAGTAATGATGATTTCATAAAATGTCCACACGCTGTTTCACTGCAATTACACCATCTCAAATGACACATCAACGAACACATACCCTACACTGACAGAACCATTAGACTAAGGCTCATGTGCTATGTTCCTTTGTTTTCCTTTGGGACGTATGCTTGCAGTTCTTTTCCATGCTTTCTGGAGCAGTGCATTTGCACCTTTTTCAAAACAGTAAAGGTGCATTTCAACTTTAAGCTTTTATTGAGTTTTACATTTTAGTGAGTCCATTTTTTGGAATCAATGTTTGAAGTACAACATACTAATTGCAGACATGAATTTTGTAAATGGATTTTATTGGTGAAAAGTAATGTGTATAGTGAGTGACACACATGCACAGCATTGTTCAGCTTTCTATTCTCTTCCCTCTTTAAGTATGCTCCTTTACTTGCCTAGTTATCTGAACTAAACCTCGTGTATTTTCTCTGCAGTTTGTGCATACAAGAAAAGTTGGCACTGAAGATTACAAGTTCTTTTCTATTGGAACTGTTGAATTAGCGGACGAAAAAGTGCTGCATCTCATCGGAATGCTGGGTGGCCGGTGGATATATCGTGTGGCATATGCCAAGTGAAAAGAGAGGGTGTAGCAATATATTGTCATTCTGAACAGCGAGTTAACCAGCTGGTGCTGAACAATAGATATTTTAAATCATTTCTAACTGACAGTAGCTACTTAGAATATTGACATTTTCGCTAGGTGAACTATACTGCCAAATGTTTTAAAGTACTGATGCTCCGTGATGTAAAAATGTATTATTCAATAATATAATGCAATCCAGTGCTATTTCTCAACGTGGTGTACTTTTGCAAGGCAAGGTCACTTTGAAGGTCTGGTTCTTCTTGTCATGCAGTATACTGCAAACCTGGGTGTATTTGCAGTACATTGCCAATGGCCAAGTGAAACAACATCAAACTGTGTTCTGTTTTACCACATTTGCTTCTCTTGAACTTCATCTTGTCTGTAAAAAGCACAAGGCTATAAGTTCATTTAAAATATCTTCTGTTACGATGAACAAGACATGGTGCCTCCATTTTTTCTTTATGTGGCATGCGAAGGGTTGTGAACTAGCATATTACTATATTATCCACCTGAAACAGAAAACTGTGATTGATGTTATTATTGCAAAGAACAATTAGTTGAAGTCCTTGCCTCTCTTTTCATCTGATTAGGCAGTAATTCATTTTGGATTTATTCCTGACTGAACTGGCTTTTGAGATGCTCCCCCTTTTGGTCAAAATCAATATACTCCCCCTTTTGGTCAAAATCAATATATTCCTGACTGAATTGTTCTCTTGATCACTACTCCCCCTTGCAGGTGATGTTTCTTCAGTAAATCGACGTACTAGAATCTGGAATTTCAGTGACATTAGGATGAAAAAAACTGGAATAATGTTCTTTGTTCTGTTTGCAACCTTTTGCTTTGCATCATGAATCTTTACTATGCATGTCCTTGTACTCATCAGCTTCATTCGTAGCAGCAAGTTGGTGTGACGTGTTTCCTGGGGTGTTGAAGTGATGATAAGGAATCCGGTAAAGCAAACAAAGGTAGAAAGATCATTCGTTCAACTAGGGAAAGGAATTTTGAAAAAAGAAAGGAAAGGTAGCCTCAGTATTCTCTCTCCCCGCTTTTGTTCTGTATTTCCATGCTGTAATTATCTACTTAAGGACCTGGCCAACAGGAGCAATACCATACCTGCAACTTAACATTGCCTTTTCGTAGACATACTGGTTTCGAAACTGAAAGCTGTTTTCCGATTGCTTGGAGCGACATGGGTGGGAGGAACATTGGAGTCGCTGTGGACTTCTCATCATGCAGCAAAGCAGCTCTGAGATGGGTTTCAACGAACCTTACCAGAAATGGTGATAAACTCATACTTATCCATGTCAACAATTCCTACCAGAAGGAGCAAGGAGCAGTTCATCTCTGGGAACAGAGTGGCTCACGTGAGTAACGTCTCCTCCATTGTTTGCTGCATCTTGAATTCCCTGGGAGTACTTAATCTGCACAAGATTCATAGAGCACACTAATTCTAGCTCTAGTCTTCTTGGTTAGTTTGAACTGATGAGCCTAATGAAGTATGAATGCTGGGCCTGAATATTTTTCCATCGGTGATATGAACCTATCATGGTCATGCTTCTGAAACTGTTCTTCTGGATTTCAGCACTCATCCCCCTGACAGAGTTCTCAGATCCCCATGTCACCAAGACATACGGTGTATCGCCGGACAAGGAGACAATTGAGATCCTTACCCAAGTGGCAAATCAGAGAGGGGTACGGGTCATTCCCCATTTCATTTGCACTTTTCAGTACTCAATTCTCGTTCCTTTTTCTGTTCCTGAGGTTGCTGTTTGCCAGCTGATTGTTTTAGCTATTGAAACTACATGATCACAGATTGAAGTCCTCGCAAAAATATTCTATGGTGACCCTGCAAAGAAGCTGCATGAATCAGTGGACCTGGTTCCCCTCAACTGCTTGGTCCTCGGAAGTAGAGGGCTAAGCACGCTTAAGAGGTAAACAGCTTCAAATTTCTGAATTTTATGATCTCAAACCTTCCTGCACTCGAGATTGTGTTCGAACTTTGCCCTAACATCGCATCGACATATTTACGATCCTATTGTGTACCCTACTAATCTTTTCTTCTTTTGATCATTCTGCACTTTGATTCTGATGTCTTCTTTTAGACCAAAGGTATGACCCTACTTTATAGAAAACAATAAAAGTACAATAGTCCACATTGGAAGACCTAACGTACAGGTATAGCGACAATATAGTATGACCAGAGTATCATCTATCAAGAAAACTTGAACTAACCCAAACCGATACTAGGTAACTCTAAGTAACATCAAAAGATATAAGAACTAAAAGTCAACATACGAAACTACAAAACTCTCCTCCGAAGATCACCAAAAGACAATAAGACAAGAAGCATCAGTATTATCCAATTCCTGCTGGCAGGCTCACGGTTAGGTGTTGTTGTTGATGTACATTCACCTCCATCTTGATTCTCTGAACAATAGCTTCCATCTTCACGTGATCAGATGCTTTAGCAAGTAACTTCCACCTCATCATGAACGAAATTGCCCTATAAATGATTGTCTGTGGGGAGGGACAAATTTTATTTTGAAAAACAAAATCATTACGCGTTAACGAGAGTCCAACAAATAATACCTAAAAGAAAAACAAGAAGAACATTCTATCTAGAACTTCTACAATCAAGAAACAATTCTCTAAAAGTCCCAAGAGAATTTGGCACAGAAAACTAATGGAAAACATCTATGCAGACACACCAAATGAATTTTGTAATTAGGCATTGAAACATATTGTGGTCTGAGCCTCTCTAAGATCACAAAGTTTGCACCATTCACTGCTCTTCCACCCTTTGTTAATCAACTGATCAGCTGAGGAATCTTATTTTTGTGTAAAGACCATAGAAAAATTCTAATCTTCAAGGGAAACTTACATTCCCAGATCTCCAACATACCCATATCTCTAACAACCTGAGAAAGTAAGATGCTTATAAAGAGATGAAGTACTGAACTTCGCAGAATTTTCAAAAGCCCAAACAACTGAAACTGGCTCATCAGACAAACATATACCATTTGTGATTGGAATCATGGTTTCCCACTCTTTCACCTCCCGAGGACCAAAAGATCTTCTAAAAGTGAGATTAGTGAAGCCCTGTACAAGCACTTGGTGCACCGTTGCTTCTTGTCAAAAACAGATCTTGTATAGCTTCTCGAATTTGATCTTTAAAGGACAAGAATCCAACCAAACATCTAACCAGAATCTAAATTTTTTTCCATTCCCCAAGATGTATATCAGCTCCAAAGTTGTAAAACTTTTAATAGAATGCAAACCTTTCTAGAACCGGGAACCTCCAATCTTGCTGCTACTATAAAACCCTCCATCTCCTAAATATTTCTTTCTCAAAAGGTCACAAACTGGAGCACTATCCCCTCTTTCTAATTTCACAATCCATTTAGAAAGAAGGCAAATATTCATCACTTTAGTATCAGTTAGGTCCAGTCCATCAAACTCTTTTAGACTAGTTAACACCTCCCACTTGATTATATGGTACCTCTTCTTCCGACCCTGACCATGCCAGAAGAAATTTGATCTCGAAGAATCCATATTTTATGCACAACATCAGGTAAAAGATATATATCCCCATAGTGTAATTAGGAATAGAGCTCAAACAAGACTCAATCAGAACAGTTTTACTACTAGAGAAAAGATACATACACTACCATATACTCATTCTCTTTTCAACCTTCTACCCTACAAACATCAACTTTCTAACTCTAAGATGATTATCACTCACAAGGATCCCTAAGTACTTTGTAGACAATGCACCCACTTTATAGTTCAACATGTTAGCAAATCCTTTTTGTTCCTGACCAGGTGCACCCTGCACAATCACCTCACTATTCTCACAATTGATTTTCAGCCTAGACAAACTCTCAAAGCAGTACAACCAAAATTTTGTATAGGTGATTGATTGGTCATCCAACTCTAAAAAAAATAATAGTATTATCTGCATATTGCAGATGAGTAATCCCCGTAGGAAACAAGTGAGGCACTAAGCCTTTTATCAGCCTATCTTTTTAGCATTGTTGAGAATTGCATCCAAAGCATCTCCGAGTAGGTTAAAAAGCAAAGGAGAGAGAGGATTACCCTGTCTTAACCCTTTGAAAGTTCTAAAATAAGATCCAAGAGAACCATTGATATTAATTCCAACTCTATCACCCTCAACAGCATGTTTGGTCCATTCAATCCACTTATCCGAGAAGTTTTCCCTTCTTAGTATCTCATCTAAAAAGCTCCAATCACCTTATCATAGGCTTTTTCAAAGTTTAGTTTCAGAATAATCCTAGGTTTTTTGGGTAACTTTCAGCTCATGAAGAACTTTATGCAAGATGACAATACCATCTAAAATCTGCCTCCTAAGGATGAAAGCAGCTTGAGACTTGCTAATAATTCTGTCAGTTAGTGGAGTCAGCCTCTGTCGGAGGATGAACTCCTGTCGCAGGGATCCCGAGAGACCCATTTTTAAAGATTCGGCCGGGGGGATGATCCTGAACGAGCTCGTCGGGGAAATAAATGGAAACGGAAATAAATGCAACGGCTGGTGGTGGGGGATGATCGATCTAGTGCAAAAAAGAGATAGATGCACCGGGGTTTAGACAGGTTCGGGCCGCACGGGGGCGTAACACCCTACTCCTGTGGGAGTGCAATATCCTTCCTTGAAGGAAATTCTTCAAGGATGTGTCTGGTTACAAGGGTGTATTGCCTAACAGAGAGCTTGAGACTCCCGTACTCTAGCTCTGCTCGAGCTTTCTTGTGATGTTCTTCGTCTCAGGTTTTTTGTCTCAGGTCTTCAGTGTCTTCTTCGTCGCCTTGTTGTCTGCCTTCATGTGTTCTCCATCCTTTCCTTTTATACATACGCCGACCTCGGCTTACCCCGAATGGGAAAGAGGGGGCGCGAGTGCCAAGGCGCCATGGAGAAAGGAGTCATCATTCCGTCTCGGCGAAGTGACAGGGGCGGTGGAAAAATGCGGCGCGCATCCGACCACCCGCCACTGTGGACGTCCTCCGGCGCCATTGAGAGGGCCCATCGGGCGGCCACAGAGGCACCCGGCGCGCCCACCCTGTCTTGTTCTTCTGTCAGGGCAGGGTGGCAGGCGGAACACTTTGATCCTGGCAACGTTATCCCGAGGTACCCGGATGATACGGGACGGGACCCGTGCAATTAATGGACCCACGCCCCCCTGCCAAAGCATGGCAGGGACCGACACTATGGCGTGGGCAGCTGAGAATGTCAGGATGTCAGGATGTCAGGCCGCGCGTGCCTATTAAATGCGGCATTGGACATTTGACTGGCTGACACCCCGCCGATGGGACCCTTCGGGTCGTCGGGCGATCTTGCGCGAACCTTCGGGGAACCAAGTGCTCGGGGGCTGCCACGTGCAGCCCCGAGCACTCTCTCCCGAGCACTCCTGTAGGACCCTTCGGGGAACCGAGTCCTCAGGGGCTGCCACGTGCAGCCCCGAGCACTCTCTCCCGAGCACTTGGGCAGATCCTTCGGGGAACCGAGTCCTCGGGGGCTGCCACGTGCAGCCCCGAGCACTCTCTCCCGAGCACTTGAGCAGATCCTTCGGGGAACCGAGTCCTCGGGGGCTACCACGTGCAGCCCCGAGCACTCTCTCCCAAGCACTTGGCTGTTTGGCCCCTCGCGGGATGGTGACACGTGGCGGACGGCCGGCTCGGTCTCGGGACTCAGGGACCCCTGGTTCCCGATACACCGACAGCCTCACAGTCACACCTTAGTGAAAATCTTATAATCTACATCCAATAGGTAGATATGTCTGCATTGTCTGATATTGTTAGCCTCTTTTAATTTTGAAATCAAAGTGATCAGACCATAGTTCAATCCATGAAGGTTAAACTCTCCTCTATAGAACAAATCAAACATCTCTATCAAGACATGTTTCAATTGCTCCTGAAACTATTTGTAGAAATCCGTTAAGAAGCCATTAGGGCTAGGAGTTGAACTTGATTTCATCTCTTTAATAGCCTTCTCAATCTCATCAGCAGAAAAAGGTTGTACCAGACCAACTGCTTCCTCAGATGTTAAAGCACCAGATTCATACCAAATATCTGTAGCTAAAGTCAAACCATCTCTCTTATCTCTTCCAAATAACTGTTTATAATAGTCATCTATATGTTTCTTTAAGTTAGTTGCCCCAAAAATAATTCTATCACCATCTTTAAGAGAGAAGATGGTACACTTTCTTTTACTGCCATTGGCAACACCATGAAAAAAATCCAGTATTGGAGTCTCCCTTTAAAATCTATTTTTCACCAAATCTCTCTTGCTAAAGAATTTTCTCAAAATGGTAAATATTCTATATTCAACCTCTAATTGATATATGACCCTCCATTTATATGGACTAAGTTCGATCATATCAGCTTTTTGTTCAACAACCTATATTTGTTGTATCAACTCTTGTTTTCTGCATCTTCATCTGGCTTCCAAAGTTAGCTCCTCACCCTTAGCTTAAGAGACATTTTCGTCTATTTCCAATAGTCCTATACTTGAGGTTCTTTCTTTCGAGCAATTTGCTCATCAAAAATCCCTTGTAACCTTCTTGAGTCAGCCATGCCGATTCAAATCTAAAAATATGTCTTTTAAGACTCTTATCTTCACAAGTGTCAATAATTGGATTATAATCAAATCCAATTCTCAATAAAGAATTACAAAAAGTAAGAGGGTATAAAAGATCTCATCCTTGGAAAGCCTCAAGTTTTCATTCTGATGTTATAAAAGATCCAATTCTCAAATCTAAAGATATGTGTTTTAAGCCTCTTATCTTCACATTTTCATTCTGATGTTTTCTTTGATGTTGCTCGTGCGACTAAACATCGCATATCTATATAACTGACTCGCTTAACCCTTTCTGCCTCCATTATTGTTACTTCAGGGCTCTGATGGGGAGTGTGAGCACCTATATCGTGAACCATGCATCTTGCCCCGTCACAGTTGTGAAGGAGAACATGTAGAGCTGATGAACACTATTACTGTCTACAAGCAGTCACTGCAAGAACAATACGTATATATGCGGTAAATAAAGTGTGCTTGACATGCACTGATGTGGTGGCTCTTGCTGCTGCAATGCTGTTACTGGCTGGCCAGCTTAACCAGGACTGAACAGCACAGGTCTTGACACTGTTATATGAAGAAATTGTATGCCTGATGTAATTGTAAAACCATTAGTAACTATGAAATCGATGCTAATAAGTAAAATAGCAGTTGCTATATTTCAGTTCAGTCGACTGGCGTAGACCATCAGATGAGAATCCAATGGCATCAGTATCATCTTCTATCTCCCGCTCACCTTCTCTCTCACGTGATAGTTTCCTCACAAGCCTTACCTCTCTACCTCGCCTCCAGCCATCTCCGGTGGTGTCCTCGCTACTGGATCCGCGCCCACTATCGTACCATGCCAATATCTCCATTTTGAAGCTTCCCTGTCGTAGCCCACCGGCCGTCTTTTGCCGTCTGTGGCTGGCGGCGCCCTTGCACCTGCCTTCTTCATCGAGCTGATCTCTCTCACACAGAAGCTCTTATAAGCATGGTGACAAATGAAGCCCCCGAAATCATCCTCCTCCCTTAACCCCACTGGCGGACGTCGTTGTTCATCACATGAGACACTGATCTCATTTCCAGGCGCCTGGTAATTAGGAATTTTGAAGTAAAATCAGGTAAAATCCATGGCCTCGAGTGCAGACGGTGAGATCGCTGAGATGTTGAATTTGGCAGGGGGACGACTGTAATATGTGCTGTCATTTCTGAGTCGTCCGTTATCTGATCGGACGGTTGGCACGAACCTTCGGGCCCAAATAGATGACTCCTCGTAGCTGAGGTGGTCCGTCTTTTGATGGCCATGAACGCCGGCGGCCGCGTGGTCGCGCGGTGCGGCGGCGGCCTCCTCGGCCGTGCTCCCGCCTCCGCGCTGTGCACGGCGGCCACGACGCCTCAGCACATCTCCCACTACCTCGCACACCATCCGAGGGCGACCTGGGAGGCGCTCTCCGCCGCCTTCCCCGCCTCCGCCGCCGCGGCGCCCCACGGCCACGTCGACGCCGTTCTCCTCTCCCTCGCCAGGCACCCACACGCTTCCCCCGAGCCCGTCGCCAAGAACGCCCTCACCTTCTTTCACTGGTCCGCCGCCTCCGCCTCCTCCTCCGGCCCCTCGCCGTCGTCGTCCTCCCACTCTCTCCGCTCCTACTGCCTCCTCGTCCACCTCCTCTCCCGCGCCGCGCTCTTCCGCGACGCCTCCGTCATCCTCGAGTCCGCCATCTCCAAGCACTCCTCGTCCCCCGCTTCTTGCTTCCTCGGCGCCTTCTTCGCTGCCTACGAGGACAGCGGTACGGCCGCGACGACCCGCGGCCTCCACCTCCTGGTGCACGCATACGCGCGGCTGCGACTCCCGGAGGAGGCCCTCGAGGCCTGCTGCTACCTCGCGCAGCGCGGCGTGCTTCCCTCCCTCTCCGCCTTCAACGCCGTGCTGCACGCGGCGCGGCGCGCCGGGGAGTTCCGTGTCGCCTGGGAGGTGTTCGAGCTTATGACGCTGAAGCGGGTGTATGCCAACCAGAGCACCGTCGAGCTTGTCGTCGGCGTCCTGAGCCGGGAAGGCAAGCTCGCCAGGATGGCGGCGCTCGTGGGGAGGATCCACGGCACAAAGTGCGCCCCAGGCGTGGTCGCGCACGTGGCACTCACGCTGAGGATGATCGAGGAAGCGAGGGTGGAGCAGACGATCTTGCTGCTGAAGAGGATGCTGCAGAGGAACATTCTGCTCGACGACATCGCTTACTCACTGATCGTGCACGCCTATTGCCGAATTGGTGATCTGAAGTCGGCATCCGAGCAGCGTGACGACATGGTTCGTCGAGGCTGTCGCCTTAACGCATTCGTGTACACTTGCCTCATCAGAGCTCATTGTCACGAAGGCAGTGTTGACAAGGCCGTGCAGTTGCTCCAAGAAATGATATCCATGGGATTGAAGCCATATGATGCTACGTACAGTCATCTCATTGCTGGGTGTTTCAGACAAGGGAAGGTGGAGGAGGGCTTGGCGTACTTTGAAAGCATGATCCATGAAGGTTTTGTGACCGATATCGACACTTGCAATGAGATGTTAGAGGCGCTCTGCGATGCAGGAGAGGCCGGCAAGGCGAACGACCTGCTGACGGTAGTGATGGCCAATGGAATTGTTCCTGTTCAGGATACATACCGGAGTCTGATGGATGGATACGGCAAGGTTGGTGATGCACAAGGTGTTGTCAAGATCTACCATGAGATGGAGCACAGAGGGCTTAATCCTGGTGTTGAAGGTTTTACCACCCTGGTCAGGACCCTTTGCCAGTGTGGAAATCCAAGGGAAGCTGAGAAGTTTTTGACAGTGATGGAGAAGAAAGCAGTGGCTCCAACTAGCGAATTGTACGATATGTTGATCAGTAGTTACTGTGAGAAGGGTAACACTGAGAGGGCACTTTGGTTGTACGATAAGATGATGACGGGGAATGAGAAGTTTGTCCCCTCTGCTGACACTTTTATGATGTTGGTGAGAAGAGTGATCAAAGTCAAGAATGCTTGTTCTCCTAATAGCTCACCATGTGATCATGATCCTTGTTGACGAGGGGAACTGATGGACAGAAAAGCTAGACAGTATAGGAGCAAAGGGAAACAAAAAGAAGGTTATTACTCAACATCATCTCTCTTCTTACCCTTTATCATTCCTTTTCAGGTTTAGACAAGAGATTCACTGTACAATATACTTTGCAAAGTCTAGAGTCCAGGCATCTAACATTTGTAAGCTGAATTTGTATGTGCTGCGCACACAGGTATAGAAGGAAAAGTTTCCATGCCGTTAACGTGTTAGAGGCTCGGTACTCCATGTTTAATGTATGAGCTAGAAGTTGAAACTCATTCAAATTCTTGTTCTGGGCTTGGTTTGGACTGAAACCACCACGTAAACCGTTGCTCGGGTGCGTGGCCAGCCGCGCGTTGTCGCAACAGCGCCACATGGAGCGGAGCGGGCAACGCGTGGCACAGTTCTGACACGTGCTCGCCGTCTCAGCTGACACGGCGCTCCACTGCATGCCGCTCCCCGTGTATTGTTTGCTCCAGGCTCCAGCTTCTTCCCCCTTCGGAATGCCAAACGCAGCTCTCACATTTGGCCGTCGTCTGATATTCTGATCCGTTCTCCCATCACATCCTGCAGCTCGGGCGGGTAATCAGAACGACCGGTCATCTGACATCTTCTTCGTCCGATGCAGCTTGCAATCTGGCGCCTGAGTATGGGCGCAACAAACTGACGTTTGTGACGATGTTTGCTTGTCAGGGCACGAGTTGACGACTGCGCACAGGCTACCAACAAGAACAAGAACCAGCCATGTCGACGACTGCGCACAAGGTGGCGACGCAAGCGGCGAGGAAGGCGACGGGGAGGCGGCCGCCGAGCGTGCTGAGGGAGATCGTGTACGGCTTGAGCCTGGGCATCTTCGCCGGATACCTGTGGAAGCTGCACCACTGGAGCAACCAGCGCCGCACCCGCGAGTTCTACAGCCTTCTCGACCAGGGCAAGATCACCGTCGTCGTCGACGAGCCGCCGCCCGGAGCCGAGGACTGATGGTACTAGCATACACTTCATTGCTGCTAGCTCGTAGCCGTAGCGAATCACCATGCGTATCTTTTTTCTTTTTGCGTCAATCCAGTTTAGCGTTCGGCTGTTGCTACAATGTCGTCATTAACTCGTGCTCTGATAATCAATAGTGGTTTGCTTTGTCATTCTGTTCGTCATGGCACAGTGTGATGTGTTACCTGTCTTGCTACTTTTACCTGTCATGTTAGTATCAGAGAGAGAGCTTGGATTCCTTGTTGGCTTCGTATTGGTTGGCACTTGGTACTGTAACTAGTGTCGTACTGCAGTGCTTGTCTTTAGTTGCAGCGATTAGGTTCCCTCCCTTCACATCAATTGTCTTAGACATGCCAAGATAATTCGACGGCAGCATGATTGCAAGAGAAGCTTAATTTGGAGAATCTCGGCAAGACAGAGATGTTAATTCTTCACTGATATGTTTTTTCTCTGTTTTTTTTTTCTTTTTGGGTTTCTGAGTAGAAGAAGAACAAACGCTAACAGCGTCAGTTTAGGCAAAGCTGAAGAGTTGCTGTGCAATTCATACTGTATTTACCTAGGGAATTGGTCTCATATGTTTATCCATTAAATCGAGAAAAGAGAACAGTGAGATGCATTCTCACCAAGATAGTCCATCCAGTCTATATGTACGTCTCTGTGCCAGAGTAAAACTGAATAGCAAAGTCTACTGTGTACTTTCCAGTCTGTGATCATGGCATGTACTGCTGACATTCAAACGTGAGCGCCTGAGTTTTCTTTTAAACAAATTAAGTAGCTCATGTTAATAACATGACTAGTTTAGCTGTAATATCTTGTCATGATAATATTTAATTAATTATATTTATAATTATTTTACCACAATAATATTTAATTTTTTCTAAGACTATATTTGATATAGATGTTTGTTTTTTCTATTCTAACTCTAATTTTATTATTTATTTTATTTTATTTGGACTTTTATTTAGATAGTTTGCTTTTTAAATCATATAAAATCGAACCACTATTTTTTTATAATTTTTAATTTCGATTTTAACTATTTATTAGTCATATTTGGTTTCAACTATTTAGTTTAAACTATTTAGTTTAACCTTGACCGTTAAATGTTTATAATAATTAGTGATATATATCATTTTTTTAATTAATATAGTAATTTCGTGACCTTAAGAGTTAATATGGTGGCTCTTTTTCCCTTTAAATATTAAGATATAGATATTTCCGAAAAGTAAAAATGTTTATGTTTCGCAAGTTAGCCTAAGAAGCATGTTGTCTTCTGCAAAATCACGCCTTCTGAAATCATAGCCTAAGCGCGATTACACAGGCAACTGGAAATTTAGCAATTTCTGATAAAGTGATGAATGTGCAAGCTGCTATCTGAAGTTCTAGCTCCACGAGGATCTGACAACTGCTATAGTTTCTTCAGAGATGCAAATATGCAATGGTTTAACTGTTTAAAGCATATGGATCACTACTTGAAGAAGGAAATGCTGGCATGCGTCTGATGCATAAGTTTCTTCGCACGTATGGGACGAACAATTCAAGTATTCAATTTGTATGTACACGGACCTCATCATAAATCATATAAAGAAATCATATGTTGAGGGCAGAGATATGTTATTGTTACCGGAGCAGCAAAACCTCATCATATCCCATCGCATTCTTGTTGACTTGCAAACTTACATGCACCGAGACGAGCCGGCCGGCAAGGCAGCGGCACCGACGCCGTCATCGTAAGTTGTGCAGCGGGTTGGACCCCACCGGCGCCAGCCGCTTCTCGTCGTCAAACCAGCCGTCGCCGTCGTCCTGCCGGAGCCGCCTCGTGTCGAAGGCGGCGAGGCTGCTCCCCATCCTCCTCCGGTGCCTCGTCTGGTGATGGTACCCCTTGTGCACCGAAGTGGAGACGCTCACGCCGGTAGCAGTAGCGGTAGTGCTCCTTCTCCTGGTCCAGGATTGGTGATGAGACGATGATGGCACGCCATGGCCGAGGAGAGGCGAGCTCGCCCTGAGCGCCAGAGGGATCAGAGACACCAGCAACAGAATCTTGAGGCACTTGGCTCTCATGTTCGAGTCCGATTGGCTCCGGAAAAGGCCGCGCGGGCGCAGTGACAACTGACTAACAAGAAACGCGCGCGCGGGGGAGAGAAGCAGCAGCAGCAGGAGGTAGGAGTAGAAGAGCGGTAGTGGGAGATGAAGGGAAAGGCAACTCCACGTGCGAGGGTAGATATTCGGGTTATCTTCTTGGTTCATCTCTTTTATCTGATATCTATTCGTCTATTAATTCTCTTATTTATTTTATGAATTTTTCATCTACCTTTTCAACGGCTAGTAAATTTTCTCTTCGGAGAGAAGAATGGCGTAGCATTGGCATGTGGTGGTGCGTAATAATCGGCAATGATGTGAGCGAACGACGCGAACAAAGAAGAGGAGAGAGGAGAGGCGAGGCGAGGAGGGTGACTTGATTTGACTTGGGCGCCGGACAAATGCGCCATGAGTGATTGAGCCGACGAGCCGATCGCCTGCCTGGCTGACTGCCTGCGTCTGTGGCTGCCTCTGCCCCGTTTGCTTCCTCGTTTGTTTGTTGTTCGCTTGCCTGCCGAACAGCGCCGCGCGCGGTCGCAACCTCAGCGACGTCGGGGCCCGCCGCCCCGGTGCGCGCCCACGACATGATGCTGCCGCCGACCGGCTCCAGCCGCTGGCTGCCCACGCCGGCAGGCAGGGGAGGCTGCCTGGCATCGTGTGTGATCCATCCATCGCAAGGCTTCGTGTGCGATCCGTGTCGCATCCATGCCCCCATGGCATGCATGTGACGCGCACGCAGGACTTTGTCATATCTGACGGACGTCTCGCTGAACCTACGTAGCCCACACTGTCAGTTTTCAAGGAAAGACAAGTCTTAGACAACGCCTCAGACGTTCTCTGAAACACGATGAGCTTTTAGTCTGTCCAGGACGTGCCGTATGGGGATCGCTAAAAGATCTGTTAATTTCTACCAAGTCTTGATCGATCCTCTCAAAGAATTGGTCGCAGCCTCGACGCTGAATCCGCTCTGATGATTGCAAGCAACTGTTTCTGGCCGCCATCGTCCCAACGAGGCAGAACAGGGGAGGAAAGAGTAAGGGAAGAGAGGCCTTTGCATGGGAAGAGACGTAGCAGCAGCAAACGGTCGCTGCAAAACAGTTGATGCAATGCGATGGTGGCGATCTACTGCTACTAGCTAGTATCCAGCAGTAGCAACCCTCCATAGATCGGTTCCATCGCATCAGCCTTTGATGCTCGCCATGAACATCTTTTCCATAGAGCCGAAGCAGCTGCCTAGCTCTGCAGCTGATGGCTGCCGCTCTCGACAGTTGCATTGCACATCCTGTACAGATATCTACTGTACTAGTGCATGCCAGTAGGCAGTAGAGATGCAATGCGCATACACAAGTGTGCATACTTGGTTACAGCATACTATAACATATTCTTTGTGGTGTGATGGTGCATAGTGTTTGCCTGAGGAGTATACCTGCCAGTAGCCGATGAACACAAACTGATGTGTGTGAAACATAAATGAAGGTATCAGCATTTATCAGCTGTACATGCTCAGCAGGCAGAACAGGCACAAACTGCACTGGATTTTTTTTTCTTTCTATATTTACTCATTCATCTCATCTCTTTGCCACCAGTACATACGCAACAAGGATGGGCTCAGCTCACACAATGCTTCTCAATCTACAAATGAATGCCACCGCAGCTATAGACAGACAGATTACACACTACATAAACCCGGAAAATTTCACCTTGCCTTGTGCCTAATCAAATCAAATGTAACACAGCAGGCACATATGACAGACATCTACGCGTCTATGCGATGACCGATCGGTCACCTTGGTCCAGAGAGCTCCATGGCTTCTAGGCCGAGTGAAGATTCGTCCGCGGCAAAATCCATGTACTTTGGAGGTAGAAGCTCCGATGATACAGATTCCGGTGTGTCCACATTTTGCGACGCTTCCCATTTCTCTGCCAGCCCGTCACCTTCTAGCATCCTGATTACCTCAGACATTCTGGGGCGGTGAGATGTATAGTACTGTGTGCACAGCAAAGCCACCTGAACCATTTCTTCTAGTTCAACCCTGTCATAGTTGGTACCTAGGTCTTTATCCACCATCACGCTTAGCTGCTTTTCTTGATGAAGCTTTCTAACCTGGAACCAGACAAGAGTACGTGAGATGTTCATGGAAACACAAAAAAGAACCTAGGTAACAAAAAATTTCTAAAGAGACTAGACTGAAGAGTGGAGCTCAACAGGGTTGGAAGCAAAGGAGATAGCAGTCTTTATATTTTGAAGTATTAAAGCGAACTTGCACATCCAAAACACAAGACACATACCCAATCGAGCACTCCACCCTTCTGACTTGCGACTCTTCCAAAATCCAATGCCTTCTGACCAGTGATCAACTCAACCAATAAGACTCCAAATCCAAAAACATCAGTCTTCTCTGATGACTGGCCAGTTGACAGATATTCTGGAGCTATATGTCCTACTGTCCCGCGTACTGCAGTTGTAACATGGGATTCCCTGTGGTCCAAAAGTTTTGCCAATCCAAAATCTCCCACAATTGCTTCAAAATATTCATCAAGGAGCACATTGGAAGCTTTTACATCACGATGGATTATTTTTGGATCACACTGCTCATGCAAATAGAGAAGACCACGTGCTGTGCCTAGTGCTATCCTCTTTCTCCTCGACCAATCTAGAGCTGGCCGGCCATTTACAAGTTCTGACAAAAAAAAGAAAGAAAGTTAGTCGTCCTGTAAAATATCAAATGAAGAATAAGATCGGTTAATTTGCTTGCACAGTGAACAAAAGTACTTAGATGTTCGCTCAATGTTTGTTATTATTGAATAGTAATTAACACCCCATCCCATCAGTGGTGAAATTAGCTAGACATGTGATGTTGTGGATTGGCTCCGTTCATATTCCAAAACTCGACTTGTGTGCAAAATATCATATGACCAGATTTTGCACAAAGTCCATTCAAGGGAAACATGAGTAGGATTTAAGTTAATCAGCATAACTTACTTCCAGAAGTGTGCTTTAAATAAAAGACATGGCCCTGACAAATGCAGGTTGCTTGTTTGGAAAGCCAACACGTCTCACATCAACTACGATACATCCAAAAATCGGGGAACCATTTTGTATTGAATGATTTATTTGCTTGACAGTAACAAGAGTGTCTAGAATTTACACATACAGAATTGTCATCCAACTTCCATAGATATTTTTCTCTTTAGTGACAAGCAGATTATCTTTATTTCCCAAACTTGTGTATTATAAAGATTTCGGGACAGAAAACAGCATATGTAGATATTTATATGCATGGAAGTCACAAGCACGAAGATAGAGACTAACCCCGCAATTGGGAAGCAACACTTCCATTCGGCATGTAAGGATAAACAAGTAATCTCTCACTCTCTGTAGTGCAGAATCCAATGAGCCGAAGGAGATTCCGATGAACAGCCAAGCTTATGACTTCAACTTCAGTTTGGAACTGAACTTCCCCACCAACAGCATTATAATCCTTAAGTCTTTTAACAGCAACAACAGAGCCATCTCGCAAGTAGCCCTTGTATACAATGCCATACCCACCTTCACCTAAAATGTTCTTTGAGTTGAAATTGTTAGTAGCCACTCGGAGCTCCTTGAAGGCATATTGCTTCAGATGGCCCAAACATACTTCTGGGTCATATTGATCTGCATATTGAAGCATATATCAGGTTCAACTACCATACTGTTGTAAAGTAAAACATGGCACAGAAAAGATGTATGTATTCATGCAGTGAGCATGCTAGAAAGATCAAAGCAATCACTAGAAGGGAAAAATAAAACATCTCAACGTCATGGGTTAGGAACTTAACCGAAGGTTTTCCCGACTAAGGTGGATAGTAAGCTATCATTCAATATATTCAAAATTATTGCCTTATGTAGGGAATTTCATGCCTCTTTCAACCCAAGAGTAGTGATTTCAATCATTAATCTGTCCGTGTTGTAATATAGCCACTTACTCATTTACATAAGTAAGTAAAATAAGGTTTATGCAGTTTACTCACAATGTTACTGGTACTAGCCCATGTTGTGGGGTGCATCTGTTTATGTTCAAATTCACGAGAGAATTAAGACCACATAGTGGAGATCACATGGCAGAATATTAGAGCATTCTCAACTGTCATTGGGAAAATATGTTAAAGTCCTAATTAGCCAGTTTGTCAAAAGTTAGTAGCTCAAATAGACTAACAGCATTTATACAGCACCGGTATATCTTTGTATCCAAGTAAAGTTAGTATTGTAAAGATTACAAGGCGAATGTAGCTCCAAGATCACAAAACCATGAACTGTTAGCAAATGCTGCGATTAAGACATTCATCTATTGCAATTCAACGCCAAGTGTTGGTTATTATGATTGCATAAGCATGGAATGGAACAGAATATTACCGTTTACATCAAAAAAGATCTGCTGATTACGCCTATGCCGCCACAAGAGAAGCATACTGACTACAAGAGCAATAAAAACTACTGAACCAACAGTTGCTCCACATATTATAGCAATTCGGTGGCTTCTTGCCATGCCTTGCTGTGGCTGAGCTGAGGAAAAGGAGACAAATGTGAGTACAGCAGTAGAAGAAAAGGTATTAACAATTTATCTGTAATGAAAGCATATTTCTGCACACACAAAAAAAAAAACTGAACAATGTGAAATAATCTCACTCTTCAAATCATCTGGTGGATAAGAGAGTGGGTCCAGTGAAACAGATGAGCAATTATCTCCAGACTTGACACCACAAATCATGGGATTTCCAGCGATGCTGTTCGAACAAGCAACGATACAACAGAGATTAAAATGAA
Organism: Phragmites australis; assembly: GCF_958298935.1. NCBI lineage: Eukaryota > Viridiplantae > Streptophyta > Magnoliopsida > Poales > Poaceae > Phragmites > Phragmites australis. The sequence goes on from NC_084922.1 coordinate 7,520,452, forward strand.
AGCATGAGTACGTGAACACTAGGTCATGGCATGAACAGATAGTGTTCGGGTAGATTTCAATCAGCCGAGGTGAAAGGGGATACACAAAACTACTTACTTGAAAGTTCTTGCAGAAATCTTGGGTAATGGACCACTCAGATTGTTAAACGAAAGATCTCTACAAAACAAACCAATTCAAACGAAATTTTAGTACTGAAACAGCCAAACAGGGGAAGTGAAAGAAGAACAATAGAGGGATTGCAGAGCATACACGAGAGCAAGACCATTAATGGTGGCAAGTGAATCAGGTAGAACTCCAGACAAGCTATTGTTGTTCAATTTCCTGGCAGCAACAAGAGAACTAGAAAATGAGCTAAAACGAAATCACCGACTTCGAGAGCGCTGCTGGAAATCAAGATCCAAGTAATGAAATCTTACAAATAGTTGAGGTTCTTGAGATTTCCAAGCAAAATTGGGATACTCCCAGTGAGCTGGTTATCTGACATGTCAAGCGTCTTTAGCATCCCCAACCTTCCTATGGTGCCAGGAATAGGGCCAGAAATCACATTGTTCTGTAATAGCCTGTCGATCAGAAAGTCAAGCACTTTAGTCTTTCATTCAACAATATTTATCTTTTTCAAGAAACCTCAAATTTGAAATGTCAACAGGGGATCGATGAACTTACACAGATTGCAGCCTGGTGAGATTGCCGATGCCGGGTGACAATTTCCCAGACAAGCTCTGGCTGGGTAGCCCCCTGCAAACACAGCCCATATGATAAGATCAACCCGAAAGCAGCCACAGTTAGTGCTCTATGAAATCGGCGTGAACAAATGAGCGTAACGTACAGCGCGGAGACGTAGCCGTCAGAGGAGCAGGTGACCATCTTCCAGCTGCAGGGGTCGACGGAGTTGATGTCCCAGTTGTCGAGCACGTTGTAGGGGTCCTGCAGCTCCGTCTTGATGGCCATCAGAGCCACCACTGCGGTACAGCCACAGGCAGGCAGGTTCAGCTTCACCAAATTGTAATACTTACCAAAGAAACAGCTAAAACTCGACAAGTATGATGATTGATGAGGAAGCACAAGCACAGCAGTTGCATTTTGGTGTTGTTCTCCAAAGTGAGATCTTTAACATGAACTTCAAACCGGCGATTGCAAAAAAAGTAATCTTTTTATAAATGTCAAAATTCCTCCTGTGCGTGCCAAAAGGCCCCATTTTTAAAAACTCGCCAAAAGATTATCTGATTGTGCCAAAATCCATTTTTCGCATGGGTCTGAAAAGGTCGGACCTTTATTTCGATCTTGGAGAAGAAGATGATGAGGAGAGCAGGGTGGGTACCTTCGTAGTTGATGCCGGCCGGGGAGAGCGTGGCGGTGGACGGCGGCAGGATCACGGCGAGCAGGCCGGCAACCACCAGCCACCACCCCATCCACATCACCCACATCGCCAGAGCCCGTAGATTCAATCCGCCGAACAAGCAGAAGAAGAGGAACAGACCAGTCCACAGCTGAAGGGCACAATTCTGCCGCGCGACTGCGGCAGCAGCAGAGCTCACGGAACCACCAGCCAAGAAGGCGAGCAACCCCTCTATCCAACCCAGTTCAATCCAAATATCCAGTGATGCTTTGCGCAGACGCAGCAAAAGCGAGGGGGTTCACGCGAGCGAGAGGAAGAGGGTGGGGTGGGGACTGGGGAGTGGGGAGTGGGGGCAGGGCAGGGGGGAAACGCCAACGCCAGCGAGCAGAGCAAGCAGCGGCCTGCGCCTGCCACTCCCTTCCCTAATCAAATCATGCTGCTGCCGCGGTCGCTGCTGATGCCACCCGCTCCACGCCGCTGCAAACCGCCAAACGTTTTTCCCCGACCACTGACCAAACACGGGTGCGCATGCCTACGTACATACCCCCATCCTTTTCATTTTTCGCTTTTTATTCTCGTAGATTCTTTGAAAAAGATTTACAGAAAGAAGAGGAAATGTTCTTGCTGGGTTTGCTAATTCGGAATCTTTTTGTTTGGATAAAGAAATGTTAACTTGTGATTTATGGGAAAGAGAATTCATCTTAGTGAGTGTGTGGATAGCCTTGTTCAGAAAAGACGGCAGATGCTCCAATCAGTCCAATGCAATTTGAGAAGCTAACCGTAGTGGCAGTGCCTTTTTCATCTCGGAAAGCATAATGTAGGAGTAAAATACTAGTATTCTACTGGTACTAGGAGTTCCGGCAATTCTGTATAGAGAAACCAACTCATTCGCCTGCCTGTTAGCATAAGCTTGGAGTGTTCTTGTTGTCATCTTGCTAAAGACAGTGCTAATCAGAGTACACATGTTTGTCATAAACTATCTACAAAGCCAAGCTGCACTACTACCTACGCTGTAACTGTAGCGTAATACTGTAACAAAGAACGGAATGATGGGGATATAAAAAGGACAAGGAGCGAGCAAGAAGAGGAGGTTAAAAAGATTGCGGGGCACTGCCGAGTCACATGCTCACATTTTATTTTGTCCCGTCCTTTCTTGTCTCTCTCATCCTCATCATCTCTCTCATACCCATCAGTGTCATAGTAGAATCTAGTGCTTACCTAAAAAAAAAAGTAGAATCTAGTGCTCCTATAGCTGGTGCTTGTTCAGATTGGTAACCCAGGTCTCTAGAGGATCGTAGCATGTTTGGTTGGGCTAGAGTTTTTTTAAAGCTGGTTTTAAAAGTTACGATGGAAAAGTTATTTATAGAAAAAATATTTTAAAATTATCTTCCAATGCAGATAAAATATATAACATTTGCAATACTTATCATAATATGATCCTCTAGAAGTTACAAAAGTTCATACTGATAAGTTTCTGGTTTCTAATAATAATGACAACTTTTACTTCTCAGAAACTATTTTCAGAAACAGACTGTTTAGTTCATCTTTCTGCTTTTAAGTAGCAAAAGCCAGCAGTAAAAATTGAATAAACATACCATTCGTTTGCTAATGGGAATATTAAAGGAAGGCATTATCAAACCATTAGAGTAAAGTGTGTGTTTGGTTCGAGAGATATACTAGATGAGATATATCCATTCAATTTTTTAAGGTATTTGGTTCAAAGGCGTGTATGGATAGGATGACCACTTAGAGTAATATTTTTTTAGATGCTAGATGAGTTTATCCGTAAAAAATTACTGAACAGAATCATCTATATTCTAGACGATCTCTGTCATTGTTGATGTGGTCTGATTGGTTAGAGTATGATTTCAATAACATTATCTTATAAATGGTTTATCTAATTTATGATCCGATTATATCATTATATTAGTTGCAATTAAATCAATAAAACAAGATCTTACGTGATTATATTTTGATGAAAAACTAAATATAGATAAGCGATTCCACAAAATTTTGACTAATCCCATCTAAATTCTATCTGTCCAACCAAACATTAAATTTAATCGCACTATCCACACTACCAAATAAAAAATTAGATCGTCCATCCAAAATATTAAAGCTATATCAGATCTAACCTTATTCTCCAGTCATACGCAACCTAATAAAATTGATCGGAGTACACAAGTGATGTGTAAAAAAAAAGTTACTCAAGATTACTTTTTCTTGAAAAATTAAATGTTACTGAATACTCGAGACCAGATCACCAGACCAGAATAGAACGGCTCTCAGAGTCTCAGTTACTGCAGAATGACTGTGAGTCGCAACAGCGGCCTGTGAGGATGGCGCATGCATGCATGCGGAGCCCGGCGGGCATCCCGAGGGATGCAGCTGCTTCCACGCTGGGCCGGGCGTGCCATCGAATGGTCTCGAGTCTCGACTGGAGCGGCCATGGCGTTGAGGTGGGGACGCAGCGCGGCAGCAGTGCGAGCGGACTGGGAGCAGCGGTGCCGGAGTGCCGGGCCGCCGGCGCAGGTAAAGCTGCCATATCGCCACCCCACTGGCCACTGCCACTAGCTACCACCTGCCTGCTGGTGCTGCTGATAGCGCGTGTCTTGCTTTAACCACACTGCAATCGATTGGTACGAGCAACCTGAATCTGATCGAGTGTGATAAACCATTTCTGTCTTTGCTTTAACTGCATCATGTTCGCATGCGAGTCACGATATGGTCGACTCTCAGTATGCCTCACGTCGAAGTCTATTTTTTGGGTAAAAACACGCATGTTCATAGACTCATCCATGGAAAGATGAAAAGACCCTTGTGAGATTTCAGCGTCCAAAATAAGAGCATGGATAATTTCATAACAACACTTCATGCATCTTCCATGAGGCAGGAACAATTCAAATCCGCAACTACTCGTAAGAATCATCCGTTGCAACACAGAACGGTAATTTTGAGATAAGTAGCTTCTCAAATGTCAATTCCTAGGCAAGCTTTGCACATGGATGCGGGCTTCCTTTCTGCCGCCTTCTATGAGCGTAGGCGCAATCAACCGAGACAGACGAGGGGGACGCCTCAATTATAGCTAATCATCCACCATGATTTCCTCCCCGCGCCTCGATTAGTTCCACCCGCTCATTCAATTCTGCGCGTTAGCGTTCACCAGAAGATCTCCGAGTTGGCAGCTCGCATGGATCTCAATCGACGACGACGTCTTTCTCCTTTGAGCATTCGTCCAATCACGCAACACCAGCAGGCTAAGTCCACTCCCAATGTTTTATTTGACTTACTCCCTCACTTTAAAAATAGTAGATGATAGTTCAGTCTCAAGTTAATCTGAAAAAAAATCCAGACATCGATCAACTGATCAAATAGAATATTAATCATCGGGAGTGGATACTTGTTCTTGACAGTGACCTTATTCAGCGAGCGGCAATCAACACACATCTGAAGAAATCCGTCTTTCTTCTTCACAAAGAGTGTCGAGCATCCCAAGGTGAGGAGTTCGGACGAATGAACCCCTTCTCTAGCAACTCCTTCAACTGCTTCTTCAGTTACACCAATTCATTTAGCGACATCCTATAAGACATTTTTGATACTGGGCCGTTCCAGGCACAAGATCAATAGAAAACTCCACGGCGCGGTCGGGTGGTATCCCTGGCAACTCATCCGGAAAGACATCTGGGAATTCACACACCACATAAATGCTTAACAGATCCATGGTGGGGACAACCTTAAGGGTATAAAGACAAGGATTGACACCCTTAAGCTTCAAATGAACTTGAGTGCTGGATAGCCCATTAAGAGTGACGATCCGTCGAGCTCAATCTATGACAGTCATGTTCTTGGTAAGCCAATTCATTCTCAGGATGACATCTATCCCTTTGGAGTTTATTACCAACAGATTTGCACTGAAGGGTATCTCATTGGTAACCAACGATGCTCTGGGAATACACTGATTAATAAGAACCTTGGCTCTAGGTGTATCTATGAGATAAGGCGTAGGAGTGGCGCTAACATTCAACCCTTGACGCCGTGTATAACTCGTCGCTATGAAACAGTGAGAAGCCCCAAAATCGAAAAGAACGACTGCGGGAATGATGACAAAATTAAAACTCATATTCAACATACCCATCAGTACATTGTCACCCTCGTGAACTTCTTTAGCGGTGGTGTGGTGCGCACAGCCATGCTTGGGGACGTGGGTAGCCTGAGAAAACTGCAGTGCAGATTGAGCAGGTGGTGGCCTTGGAGCGGTCACCACGGCTCTCGGCTTCGGATATGGGCAATTCTGAACATAGTGGCCGACACGGTCGCAGTTATAGCACGGGCTACCAGGGCCACCTGTCACGCTCACTTAAGAACCAATGGGTCTTGCAGGCTGCCCTTGTGGAGCAAAGAAAGACGGGCACCGCACCATCCACATCGGTCGTGGAGCGGTCGGTGCCAACACGTGAGATGGTGGAGGCTGACTCTCAGTGCGAGCGCGTTGAGAGCTCCCACCCATGGAAGGTGACATACCCCTCTTGTGCTTCTTCTCTTCCTGGTGGTTCTTGAGCTTGAACTCTACCGTGAGAGATGTGCTCACCAATTTGTTGAAGTCAGTGAACTCATGTGCGGATAGTCGTTCTTGCATTTTTTAGTTGGGGCCATTGACAAAGCGGTATTGTTTCTTCTCGTCGATGTTGACCTCTTCATGAGCATACGGTGCAGGGTGGTTGAACACCTGCACATACTTCATCACTGATTTACCTCCTTGCTTGAGGTCCATGAATTCCCTTCTTTTGATCTCTATAAGACACTTAGGCATATGGAAATCTCAGAATGCCAGCCGGAACTCCGCCCAAGACACCCGATGATTGGTGGGGTGCACAGCTAAGTAGTTGGACCACCACGTACCCGCCGGGCCTTGAAGCTGATGAGTAGCGAAGAGCGCCCTCTCGTGGTCCTCGCACCGAAGGAGAGCGAGTTTCTGCTCGATGGTGCGAAGCCAATGGTCGGCATCGAGAGTATCCTCAGCCCGCGTGAAGGTAGGCGAGGCAGCTGAGTCCTAAGGAAATCTGAGAAGTCATCTCGGCACCCAACCCCACCTCCTCCTTGAGGGTCGTGTTACGCATGAGAGCTTCGAGAAGCACCGTCTAAGCTTGACGGTTTTGCTCGATTTGCATAAGCACCTCCGCCATGTTCAGCGGTGGAGGCAGGTTATTCTCATTAGAACCCTTAGGAAGATCACCAAACTGCCACGAGTTCTCATCTTGTTGTGACAATGAAAAGAAATAGAGGCAAAAGGTGAAACTCCGACATAGATGAAAAATCAAACTCCAACAAATGCTACTTTACTATGTCAGATCTCGCTTACTTGGATCCGTATTCTATATACTAATGAAAATGCATGTTCAATGGCATGATGCAAAATGAGAAATGAAACATGAAAGTATGCTCGCTTCTGAACTACACGTGTCTTTCTCAAATGCATCTCGCCCCATCAGGCATCATAACTACATACGTTATACTTAGGGGTATAATATAGCAGGTTCATACATATTGGCAAGAAGATGCAAAAAAAAATTTAGTGAGTTGCTTAGTGAAGTTAGCCACCTAATAAATAACGTTATAATCATTGTTCAGGCTACTTATTTAAACCAGACTTTGATACCATGCTGTGGAGAACCGTCTAAATAATATTCTAATTAATTACCAGGAGGATCATTATTCATAATCACAACATCAATGATTAACCTAAATATCATCCCAGTAGTCTCGATACGTGTTTTGTGCCTAAGATCGGAACACATGTCTTCCAACATTTAGCATCACAACATAGCTTAAGAAAAACAAGTAATTAACATTTATATTACAAGTCTTTAACATGCAACTATTTTCAACAATTTACATCAAAAGGTAACAATATCTACACAGCGAAAACATAAACCTATACAACAAAGAGAGTGGAGCTACATGCCCTTAGGCTCCACCCCAAAAGCACGACCTCTAAGAGTACGATGCACTACTTTTGCCCGCCACCCTGATCGGTAGGCACGAAGTAGCCAAACACCGACTCTTCCTCACCAGTAGCACTTAAAAATGTAGGCATGAGTACGAAGGTACTCGTAAGACTTAAACCATATAGAGCACATATACATAGCTCGACTCTAAGTATTATGCATCGAGCCATTAGCAAGAAAAAACCACATGATTAAGTTAAACATAAGTAGTAAGCAACCTGGACACATATGTGTGAGTAACTAATTTAACCAACAACAATATAACTCTACCCTGTCATAACCAACTAAATATAAAAAAAGTGGAACCATTATGAACATACATGTAACAAAGACAAACTCAACCATCTCCCACATATCTAACCATCAACCACAAGTGAAAACTCTACGACCGATGCAGATGGACAAAAGCATGCTCATGACCGAGAGCGCGGTATTTTAAAATATTTTTACACCCTGCAGGGGATACTCCTTTGCCCACACGATATGATGACCATACGGCTTGTGCCACCCGCTAAAGTGCACACAAGGGGGTATTCGTGTCAACCTTCCCCAAAAAGCCCCGATCATTTGAAACATGCATCGCTCAGCGCAACGATAGTAGAACTACTCTCGGAGCAAACTAGTACCACTACAAGACCGCCTGCTCACACCGTCGATGTTCAGGCCCCAAATGACCACAACTACAAAGGTATTCGGCTCACCTTACCATTAGATAGGCATGTGATAAGTACGGTACGTGCTAAAACCGACTACATCGACAATCGGTGCTTAAACGACGCTAGCGGTCTATGGTGTCCAGTTTCCTCTTCCGACCTACCCAAGAGAACTTCACATCCAGGCAGGATAAACACCTCCTAGCACCGTCCACATCTCGTCTCATACTCATCAGTCATCCAACCATCATCAACTCATACCAACATTATGATCATTACGAAAGTAAATAACGCCTATGCTCACGAACGATGAAACAATTCACCACTCGACTTGTACCGAATGACCTATGTATTGCTAAGCATTTCGAGTTAATTTGTAATCTAGACACTAACAACATACACAAGGCGATAAGGAAAAGATGAACAACAATTGAAGGTAGAAGTAATGCATTCAATATAGGATCTACCCACTTGTACCCGATTTTGACTCGACACATGCAAACATACATAAGTATAGTTTATCAATTTTAGACTTCATTCAATTAAACACAGGTGCAATATGCTTAGTTGCTTTCCTTGCTGCTCCGGTGACTCCCTATAATTACCGAAACAACACTTGCAAAAAACCGGTAGGTTGGCGTCGTTTTCAACCACGTGCGTCTCCCGCTCTAGCTCCTTGTTCACTAAAGAAGAGCACATGTAATGATGAGTATGAGTGAATACAACAAGCTATGCCATAATGCTTAACAGCATGCTAGAAGTACAAGACATGCGAATCAATGTAATACTAAATGATCTAAACGAAATCTGAAAACTAACAGCCAGCCGGAGTATCCGGGTTGGTCCGGAGTATCCGGGTTGGTCCGGAGTATCCGGGTCCGGACTGAAAGGATAATGATATCGCCTAGAGGGGGGGTGAATAGGCGTTTTTACAAAAATTCAACCCTTTGTACCGTTGGTCTAAACTTGCAGCGGAATATAAACTAACGAATTTTTCACAAGAGAAAAACCTAAATATGCTAAGCTCAACTAGTGCATAATCACCCTAAAAAAGTGTGGAAATTACAATCCTAAGGTGACAAAAATTACTCAATTCTAGCAAGAGATATGCAATAAAACTTAAATTAAAAAAGGCTGAAAACACTGTTCATATGCCTAAAATTACTGTTCCTCCGGAGTCTCCGGTGTAGTCCGGATACTCCGGTGTGTACAGGTCCGGAAACTCCGGTAAAGTCCGGATTCTCCGGTTTCTGTAAAGAACAGAGCCTGAAACTGAATAAAATTAATGAGTGGAGAGTTCTAGCTCAAACCAGGTGATATCGTGTGTTCCCGGAGATGATTCCAAGTAGATTCACGAAGAACCTACACTCAAATACACACAAACAAGTAGATCGAGTAATATGTACAAAGATTGAGCAAGAACTTAAAAGTAAGGAAACAAGAGAGGAGACACAAAGATTTGTTTCCCGAAGTTCGGATTCACCACCGTGAATCCTACGTCTCCGTTGAGGAAGCTCCAACGAGCCGGGTCTCTTTCAACCGCTTTACTCGATCCACTAGCTTTATCTCTTCCCTTTCGGAGGCGAGATCGACATTCACAAACTTTTCCGCGGCTCACCACACGTGCGGGAGCTCACCGGGCAACACCTAGCCGGCTAGGAGGCTTCACCTCCAAGAGTAACAAACGCAATCGAACTTCTTGCAGATGAACTCGAGTGCTCAAGAATGGATTTGGCTCACTTGCACTCAATCTTCCAATCTCTCAACCCAACTCACTTTTCTTCTCAAATCACACACTAGAATGGAGTGGGAGAGGTTCTTTTGGCTCTAAAAATATGTTCTTTCGTGCCCCTTGCAGTAGCCCCAAAGGATGGGGTGAGTGGGGTATAAATAGCCCACTCCAAACAACTAGCTGTTACTGTTTTTGTCAGAACTGACTGGAGTATCCGGTGAACACCGGAGTATCCGGCCCTAAATCCAAATACGGCGTCAGAACGGTCACAGAATGTGTCAGAACTAGCCGTTAGGCTCTTTTCTCGACTTTTACCAGAGTATCCGGCCTACACCGGAGTGTCCGGTCGGCACTTAACACATAAAACAGCCCCGGAGACTTCCCGGAGTCTCCGACCACTCCAGGTACTGGAGTATCCGGACTTCACCGGAGTCTTCGGCCTTTTCAGGTACCGGAGTATCCGGCCTACACCGGAGTCTCCGGCCACAGCACAGCTGACCTCCGAAAAAAGGCGATAACTTTTGATTCCGGAGTCCGATTTCGACGATTTTGGACTCTATAGAAAGCTTATTCAGAGGGCTACACATCCCAACTGAATTCATGACCTAAAACATATAGGATCAAATTAGAAACACTCTAAAACCCATTTTGGACACTTCCACACTTTCCGCTCCGGACTCTTAACAAGAAACTCTCACTTTGGGTTTGGTTAGAAACTCTTGAGTACTGAGACACGACAATTAGCTCACGTTCAATCCCTCTTAATAGTGCGACATACTTATACTCAAATTCAAAGATAAAACACATTTGAACCAATTTGAGCCTTTTAAATACTTTCAAGTACCGCTTCTTACTTTCAAACCTTTGAGGGTTGCTAACTTCCATAAAATATTCGCTCCATCTATTCTTGATTCCTCATGTGATTGATGCGAATCACTCATAGCTTCTCATGGCCTTGCACGGTCCATTGGCGCAAAGCTTCACTTGCTCTTCACCATCACCTTGGTCCTTCGGCGCCAAGCCATTTACTTGCCCTTCACCACCGGATGATCTATCGCAGCCGAGTCTTGCTTGCCCTTCACCGTCTTGCCATAGAAAACCATTTTGTATTCGACATCTTCAGAGAATTCACTTTTTCATAAATGGAGTCCACTCTTGTTCTTCACTCTTGGCATATATAATTTCAATTCAACTTATGCCTTCTTATGGATCCTAACCCCAACTCACTCTCAAGCACAAAGCGCATGAGTTAGTCCATAAAAACTAAATGATAATATTTATACCTTAAGTTACTTGATCTCCACAAGTAACTTATTAGCCTTCATGCATATTGTCAATCTTCATATAGAACCTAACCCAACTCATTCTTAAACACATAGCACACGGGTTAGTCCATAAAACTCTATTGACAGGTCATACCTTAAGTTACTTGATCTCCACAAGTAACTTAGCCTTCAAGCTTATTGCCAGTCTTATTGAGCTTCTTCTTCTTATGAGCATCACTAAAATCTCAATGACTTTTGATGCAATTCTTTGAGCTCATGGCATTTCTCAAAGAATCCACGCTTCATCATTTATGCATCTCCTATGGAATAACCTAATAGTAATTCTCAATATGATTGTTAGTCCATAGGCATTGTCATCACTTATCCGAGCATCACCTAGAGCTCATTCATCTCGATGCATTTTCATTCTCCCCATTCACCTAGAGCTCATGCATATCTTTCATCCATGCATCACCTATGGAACAACCTACTAACAAACTCAACACCATTGTTAGTTCATAGGTATTGTCATTAATTACCAAAACCACACATATGTGCTAGATGCACTTTCACGGACCCTCCGGGTGAACCTCCAGAAAAGACGCTCGATTACTGCCTTTTTATTTGACTGGTCTGGAGTATCCGGGTTCCGAAACCTCCAAGCCATCCTCCGGTGAAGGTGCTCGGTTAACTACTTTTCTAACATAACCCAGAACCTTCGGGTTGATCCGGACTATCCGAGTTGTGCCGGACACTCCAGGTGAGGCTCTGGGAGAGGCTCTCAGTTAATTGTTAACGTAATTACCTGGAGTCTTCGGGTTTACCAGGATTATCCAGGTGAGGCAGATTTAGGTTCTTCCACAACTTTTCCCTTAGTCGATTCGACTCACTTTACAAATTTGTGCTACACAAACATGTATATACCCTATCCAAAGGATTCTAAACCTATCTTGCACCCTAAACCCTAACAAATTCTTAACACAATTCGGCGGATGATTTCTGCTGAACTCGGAGTATCCGGGTGAGGCCGGAGTATCTGAATCAGCCCAGAAAAGCTGTTCTCGATTTGATTTTTGATCGATTAGAGTTGCGATCTTCTCCAAGCCTAAAGGGAATATGTTAGGAATAGTCAAGGGTCCTAGAACTCACTCATCAACTAGCAACACGACTCTATAGCTCAAATTTGTCCAAAACTCTATTTTTGCTCCAAAAAACTCAAGAACTTTAAGAACTACTCGATTCTTCTATGAAAATAAAAATGAAATGGATAGATGAGTAGCTCATGAGCTAGAGAATGCATAGATATCATATGTATACTTTGATCTTGCTCCTAGAGAGAGAAATCTAAGGGAGAGTGAGAGAGCTTGAGTGGGAGAGTGAGAGGGGGTGAGCTGCAGCTGCAGCTGTGCTACTGGGTAGGGCATGGGGAGTGAGGGAGGAGAGAGAGAGGGGGCAGGTGGGACTGCCCATTTGAGTGGTTGGGATGGTGGGGCTACTTGTGGGGCCCACATGTTAGAGAAATGAGGTATTTTCAATGTGATTTCTATTCTTTTCTCTCTCAAATTAGTTTCTCTCATCCAATTGACCCAAACGAATTGCTCTAATGTGCCAAAAATAATTCCCCTTGAATGTAATTATGACACTAATGACACATGATTAAGCTTAATCACACGATTATGGAATTTGGGATGTGACATTGAGGTTCTCGGGTTCTTGATTTTGATTTAATTAGAAGTTTCAATGTGTGGTTTTTAGTAGATCTGAGAGTTAGTTTCGTCTAGATTCAACAGTTGAGATTCATGGGATTGGAAGTTCCGATTTGGGGATCGAAAGTTCCAATATGTACAGTTTGTGTCCAACGGCTAGCTTTTTAGAGTTAGGGTATAAATATCCCTTGGCTTTCTTGTGTGGGACGGGTTACTTGGCTGCCTTTGTGGTACTTGTGAGAGGTGTTATAACTTGGTGTTCCACCTTTAAGTGTTCCTCTCTCCTCTATCAAGAATTTGTGAATGCAATACATGAAGAAGTCACCGCAGCCAGGACAAATATTGATTGAATTGGAGAAGTCCTAGGAAAATTGTTAACACTGGATGGTCCGACGTAGATGAGTTTGTACTCGCCAGAGCTTTTTCCCCATGTGTTTTAACATACCGGATGGTCCAGTGATATAAAGATGGTGCACGCTAGGGCATTTTCAGAGAAAGGGATTTAAGATGCTACACGCCGAATGGTCCAGTTCTCATAGTGGTACACGTTGGAGTATTTGTTCCAGAGAATGTGTCAACAGTTTGTTTGGCATGGTTAAACACGCTAGATGGTCCGGCGATGAAGATTAGCTATGCCAGAGTATTTTGCACAGAGAGAAGTGGCATGGTTTGGCTCGAGTGTACACGTCGGATGGTCCGGCGATAGAGTTGATGGCAACGCTGGAATATCCGATGTTCAGAATGGTTTTAAGTGGGGTTCCAATGATAATTTTGTGGAGGATGTACACGTTGGATGGTCCGGTGAGTACAATCTGTTTACACCGGATCATCCGGTATATACAAAAAAGTTGAGCCGTTTAGGTAACAGCTAGTTCGTTAGCTTGTACAGAAATGCGGAGACCCTTGCCTTGGTGGTGAACGGTTACCGAAGTGAAGACGACGATAAATGACCAGAAGAGAAGCTTATGGTGATGCCTTGCCTTCGTGGCTTGATAGCTCAATCTACTTGAGGGCTTGCCTTGGTGGCTCAATCTACTTAAGGCCTTGCCTTGGTGGCTCAAGAGCCGTGATCAGAAGAGTCTTAGCGACCAGGAGTATATCCTTGGTGGAGCTCTAACGTAGACTAGGGGTGATATTTATACCATTGATATCACAAGATAAAACTCTCTTATGCCGAGTTTGTTCTCTCTACCTTATTTACGTTTCCACATTTACTTGTAATTTACTTTTCTAAATAGATTGCAATCCCTTTTAAATGTTAGAGTAGACAAAGTAGATAAAATTAGAGTATTTTTAGATAGAAATTAATATAGATTTATCTTGTGAAGTTTTTAGAGCTGAATAGTTTTAAATATTCTAATTCACTCTCTATTTTAGCACATCACCGATCCCTTCAACCTATTTCCTCCATGTCAGTTTCCTCGTGTTTCTTTACTGCCATGGCCTGACCCAGTGGGCGCCCGCTAGGTTTTGGGTGCCTATCAGGCTCTGACGCGGGTGCAAATTTTCACCCGATAAGCATCCCGGGTGCGGGTTGGATTTTCTATTTTAGGTTTGCTTGTGGGTGGGTTTTTGCTCAACCCGATCCGCTCCATTACCATCCCTACCAATGTCTTCTACAAGACATCAACTAGACACAATATCCCACATAAGAAATAAGCTACTAAATATATTGAGGTGCTCAGTGACCATGTTCATGTGTGGTATGAACAAACAAATAAATGTGGATCAATTGAAACTTGGATGTGGGCACATATTTTAAGAGGTGAAAGAAACTTTACATTGGAGATATAATTTATTCACTAGTGTCTATATGAGGTAAAAATAAACAAACAAATAAACAAATAAATATCACTTTAAGACATTTGGACTGGAAGTGGCATAACAAACACAACAACTGAATAATATTTTGTTTAGGCCCTGATCGGGCACTGATTTGGGATCCATCATTTATGCAATGATTTTTCTCGTCAGACTATTGTAAATAAATTCGTTATGGTAACGTGGAATTCAACAGCAAACTAGTGAAAAGTTTGGTGTGAAGTAGCGAATGCCAGTTAAGTTTAGTGTCCTGTGGCGAATTTTGCCAAACTAATCCGTGTTCCACTGTTCTTTTTCTCGAGCTCTCTCCAAACCAAACAGGCCAGCCAACGCCTGGTCCGCCTGCCGTACGTACTCCATCCAGATCAGGGGATACATGCCATCGTTTCCGTGGCATGCGTGGTGAAGGGTGGTACTGATCAACGTATCATCATTCTAAGTTTCTAACGACAGTTTGAAAACGAAGCAGTAGGATCGTCGTACACCTAGCAACAAGGCATGCTCTGCAGGATTTGAAATCCGGAACTGACGACTGGGAGCCATGGAGGACGAGTATTTTATGGGATCTGAGAAGACTGTTTTTACAGCAGCACGAGAGAGAGAGAGAGAGAGAGAGAGAGCTGCCTGGACTCCGAAGTCCGAACTCGGTGAAGGAACTGGTGAAGCTATCTCGCGCATCCACCCAGCACCGGCATGCCACGGCCCAAACTCCGACGAGCATTTTTGTCACCTCGCTATTGTTGCGTGAAAAAACCCCGCGAGCTCGCCTCCAAACCACGCGATTATTCTACGCCGACGCGGATGCCGAGAGGGAATGTGAGCGCACCAAACAGTAATCCTCCTCGGTCCCGGCGGATTCCAGGCCAGCCAGCACAGACGAACGAACGGTCACCGAGGCACAACATGTACGCAACAATGACATGCATGTATCACGTACCAGTAGAGATTAACAAACTCATCAACTTCTAAGAGGGAGGCTATATAACTACAGACATATATAGCACCGGTTAAATATTTATTTTCTAGTAATTTATCATATGCAACCGTCTATATAATACCTCTTAGCTCAATAAGTAAAATACTTAGATCCCTAACTTAATAAATAGGGCACAGGATTATTTTTTCCAAGGTTCGCCACTAGATATGATGATCTCCTCTACGGCTCAAGAGCAGAGTTCACTTATTGATGGTTACCATTCAAAAATCGCAGTAAAGCTTACCACTCCGCATCAATAATAGAAAAAAGATCTGTTTTCGAATTTAAATTCAAAATATTCAAATAAAAAATAAAAAATCCTAAAAAAACTAGAGATAGTTTTAAGACCTTATGTGAAAAATAAATTCAAAGCTAATGACGTTTGCATCATATTCTATAAGGAGGAAGTTTGAAAAAAAAATCGAAGCATATAGCTCATTTATTAACTTATGTTAAGAAAAATATTAATATATAAAAATATATTTTTCTTGTATAGAGAGTATCTTAAGAGGATCTTTAAAATTAGTTTCACTTCATTTAGAATTTTATTAATTTCTCTATGATTTTTACAAAGTTCACAAGCATAAAGTTAATATGTTAAGAAACAGTACTGTAATTAACTTTTTCATATCTACTATTATTTTTTCTACATAAAATATAGTATAGTAAACTAATAAAAGTGGTTTCACTAATTTTGTAGGTGTGATGGGTTAGTTATGAATTAATCTAGTTACAACATATTTACACAATCCTGCATGTAACAATAACTATTTAATGAGTTAATGTATTTTTAAAAGACATAGAATTATATAAGAAGACTAAAAAAATTGGTTTCATGATTTTTGTATTAGCAAAGAATAAACTATACATTTAACTAGGTTTAGAAAATACATTTTCTCACAGAAAATATTCAACTTTTTATGAGTATAAATACTTTTATCATGTAGATCATGTTACAAAGAAACCAACAAAATTTGTTTCACTTGATTTGAAGTTCAGATGAATTAGTTATTATTTTACAAGATTAAGTCATTTTTTGTTTTTTTATTAAACTTTATTAAAATTAGAAAACCGTTTAATAAATCGCTAAAACCGAACGGTTACCAATAATTCGCAAAATGTAAAAAACCGCTCGATAAATCGCTAAATACGGTTAGTAACTTAGCAAACCGACTGTTTACTGTTCGGTTGATTCGATTCGAATTCTTACAAAATTTTAAATTTGATCGAGTAAATTTTAAGCGAATTCTTGTTGTCCCGATTATTGTAATAACCGTGAGTTTTCAGTAACAGTCGGTGAGCGATTTTTAAAATCCAAACGCTTTTGTGAGTCTTTCTCAAGACAGGACAGGAGCAGGGCGCAAGGCTCCAGCGCTAGCGACGAGTGAGTGAGTGACGTCGCTGTTTGCTCGCCACTCTCACCGGCTTCGCTTCGGAGACCGTGGCACGCACCGCGTTCGTCGGGAGGGGAGGGGAGGGGAGAGCTGCGGCTGCCTTGGCGACTGCCTCGCTGTGCGCACGTGACTCTGCAGCCTGCCAGTCCGCAGTACAAAGGTGCTCAGCGTTTTCGTACCTCTCCATTTCTTAATGTTTCTTCTCCCACCGACACGCTTTTGGTGGGCCCGCACGAGGCTGGACCATGGCCCACCTGGATTCCTGAGTGGGGCCTTCGGTTCTTACTGTGGGCGGCTCCATTGGAGGCTGGACCAGCACCTACACTGAAGAGGCCCAGAATTATCGAGCCCATTCTGCTGATGCTCATCACTTGATGACACACACAGACTGAGACTGACAAATTCTGCTGATGCTCATCACTTGATGACACACAGACTGAGACTGACAACAGGCGGCAAATCATGCAACAGGCAGGAAATGGCTGGAGAATAATAATACAATGGGCTGTACACATTTCTCCAAGGAGAAAATGAATGATGCTAGAGACAACAGCTGGTTTAAAGAAGCTGTTGATCTAAAAAAATTTGGAATATGCTCTGGCAATTTACATGTTCATCTTGATGGAAACCCAGCAAGAGACAGGTGTAGTCTACTTCTGAATGATGCGACTCCCAGATGTACTGAGTAATATGTTCCCAGGTGTACAGAGTCATATATATCTGCAGTTCTCCACTCAATCTTGCAGTATGTGGTATAGGGAAAATGGATTACCACTATTGTCTTCTTGAGATCTTGTTTACTTGACATAAGTGAGAGGAAACCAACTTTCCAACACAAATTGTTTGAGCCTCAGGACCAGGGTGAATAAAGCATAACAAGGGAAGTGCAGCAATGCCACCACCAAATACCTGCCACGAGTGTGTAGTTTATCAAAATCGCAGTTTGCAGCAGAACAACTTGAAACAATACTGGAATGATATAATCAAGCACTTAGTTCCTCGACAACTCAAGTGCCAATGCGTGCAACAACCTAAACTGCTCACCAGATCACCAGATTAAGCATCAAATATTCAAATTGCTCTGCTGATGTTTCTTTTACACTATCTTCTCATATGTTCATGTACCCTTACGATTTAGGCCTACATTGCCCTGAAAAGCAGTCCTAAACCCTATAAATGACTAAGGGCTAAGGCAAACGTAAAAGAAAATCCAGCAACAGATAACAATCTGACTTCAGAGATAGTTCATTCCAGACGTTCTTAAACAATGCGTGTGCATCCACATCACCAACGACTAGCACTGAAGCCACGCTGTGTTGCGGAAATTCTCTTTAAATTTACCATCCGATTAATGTTATGAATGGTTATGGAAATTATATGAAACAGGTGCTAGTGGTTGTTGTGGGGGTATGTTCGTGCATGAAATGTATAATTTATCAAGTGCCTTTCATTATGTGTATTTTTTCATTGGATCTGAAACGGACGGCATGAAGAAATGTGGTGATAAGATTTGCAGAGCTAAGTGTATCTCACGGTTCTACTTTCATCTAGTGTCTGGATTCTATATCGTACTGGCTATTGCAGTAGCTGCACACAGAAGAATAATATTTAGCACAACAAAAGTACTTCATCAAAAAGAGCTTTACCATACAGGTGCTCCAGGGAATGTCAAATCTAGAAATGGGTAAGGCCACCTGAATAAAACGAACCACATAAACACATCAAAAGATTCCACTTCATTAGCAAGAAAAAGAAGGTAATAAGCATTACCAAATCGACACGTTAGCATGGATGATCCACTGAACATTAACAAAAATGCCTGTCCACAGCAGGAAATATGCTATCCTAAACCAGGGGAAATGCTGCATTGTAGATTATTAAATTGTCAATATATAGATCAGTTGATCATGGTACGGATCAATATTCTGGCACGAGATATTTACCAAGCTATTTAGAGCAGCATCACCAATTATGAAGACAACGTTGATTGAATGTGTCCCAATCAGAATCTGTGGTTTGCATTGTTAAGAACTTTAAGAAAGAAACATAAAAATAGCCAAGAACACAAATAACTAGCCTCAGCAAAGAAATGTTTCTTTTGGGTGTAGTATGGCTAGATAAGTATGAGTAGCAAGTACTTAAATAATTGATTTTGCCATTCTTCAAAAGAACCAGACCACAACTGATGTGAATGCTGAAAGCAGTACCTAATCACTCCTACACTACTCCTCTACAAAAGATAATGATACAATATAACAGTGAAGTGTACAATAAAAGTTAATGATATGTCTGCGCAATATGGGTCACCAAACAAGCGGCACGAACATATTGTTTTCAATTTTCTTCTGAAGTCTCAAAGTAGTTTTATTTCCCTAATAAAGGTTATACTATCTTTTCTTCTGATTTATACAATAACTTTTTTGATCTTAGATCAAAATACGGTGCCCGAAATCTCGAAAGGGGATACTCACAAAATTCATATCATACTCATTATGGGCAAGAAAAGGGTACAAAATAAACCAGAACACCATATCCGTAATCATCACAGCACCTGCATTTGTCTGAAAATAAGAATAAAGAATTTGAGTGGATTAACAAATAGAGCCCTGCTGTCAGTCAACTTTCCTAATTCCTTATTACTTTTGACTCATCAAAACCATGTCTACTCTGTGCTAAAATATGAAGCGATGATACATGCTTATGATGAGTTACCTGAAACATGATCTGGAAAAGGTAACCCCAAAATCCAGCAATTTCTTGGTCACCATGTGTTTTACTGTAACCAGGACTTTTGATTGTTCGGTCA
The DNA here is from genome assembly GCF_958298935.1 of Phragmites australis. Lineage (NCBI taxonomy): Eukaryota > Viridiplantae > Streptophyta > Magnoliopsida > Poales > Poaceae > Phragmites > Phragmites australis. The sequence goes on from NC_084922.1 coordinate 7,540,147, forward strand.
TATGCACTTTCCCCTGTTGGAGCTATGACATAAGTTCCATGATCTGCACCAGATCTTATCAGATCGTATCTATCCCCACCGGTCTTGTAAGCATGCTGATAGCAACCGTAAATTGAAAGCAACGAGCCAAGCTAAAGATGAAGAAGGTGTTAAGAGACATTCACTGGTAAGTACTTGTGAAAAGGCGTGAGCATGCATATCTACACTACAGTGTGTTTCAGATTATTCCTCAAAAGAAAATTCATATTAGCCTTTTTACCAATGATGGCAAGCGTGCAATAAAATGTGATGTTAGTCTCAGCTACTAAATTATAAAGTGACAAATACCAAAAAGGGTACAAATAAATTCTCCATTAGCAAACTACATACCCCAAAATACAAGGTGACAAGCGAGAAAGTCCACCTGTCAAATGTACAGAACAATAAAAAATCAAACAATATTCTGAACATTACTTCAGTAAGAATTATTCAGTAGGGCAAAAATGATAAATTCTCTGAATTGTGATAGGTAAAATCAGGAATCGTGATCAACAAGGATGAAGACTGCTTACTGCGTGTAGTATAGGAAGATACTCCATCCATCAGTGGCGATATCGACCACAAGCAGTGAAGCCAGAACGAAGAATGCCACAAGGCGAAAAGCCAGGAGCCAACCAGGGTGGATCTCCTCAACGCACGGCTTCCAGCAATCTTCAAGAAACACAACTCCAGGCCCGACCCGGGGCCGCGCCTCCTCTCTGTCTCCATCGTCGTTGCCGCTCGGTGAACTGGGCCGCTCATACTTCCAAATCAAGAAGCACGCCATGGCCATGCAGGAGTAGACCCAGACCGAGCACAGCAAGAACCTCCAGCTGAGCCAGTACTCCGGATCAGTCGTGCCTACGGCCATGGCTGATTATTGCAATGCTGAATTGGTCGACCCTACAGCAATATCGGCAACACATTATATTAGTTCAACCACTGGTTCCCCCTCTGTAAATTGGATACCATACTTGCGAGTGTCCATGCTAGAACAAAAGGAAGCAATTTCTCCTTTCCTTGCCGGCAAAGAGAGAGATCAATACAGAATACCTTAATTGCCAAATAGAGCAAGAAAAGGCAAAAGAATCAGGGAAAGAAAGCGAGAGAAACTAATACACTAATCAGACTCTATCCTGCAACTGGTACCCCATACAAAAGGTGAAGACACGACCTTTGTTCTTCTATGCATCCACACGCACACACAAAAGGAAAGAACAATCAAAGCAGAGGGCATCAAGAAACATATCTCCAGCGCAGATGAAGAGCGCAACGAAGCTAATTTACCAGCGACTGATTCGTCGCGACAGGATCAACTCAAGCACGGCGGGTGCGGGGCGTCCCGGCCGGATAGGAAGAGAAACTTAACCAAGCAAAAAGAAGCCACGAACCACACCCTTTGGCCTGCTTGCCGTGCTCTTCTCCCTTCTCCAAGCTTCCTCCCGGTTCCTTCCACCTCGTTTATGATATATCTCTTCCTCCGCCGATTATACTGAAGCTACAGCCTCGAGATTGAGATCGGAGGAGGAGACATGTGCGCATCAGTATATTTCGCAGTAAACAAGGACGCAGAATCAGAAAATGTTGGGCAGAATCGGGGGCGGGTAGATCGTGAATTACAATATGCGGACAGATCTCTGCCTGTTCCTCGCAAGATTCTCCGAGTCAAGGCGCCGACGGACTCGTGCCGGCTGCTTATCCGGATCGCTCGGGAAGCCTCGCGTCTCTCGCCTCCCTCCCTCCCTCCCCGCCACACTCTCTCGCTCTCGCGCAGCCACAGGAGAACGCGGGTGAGGAAGCGAAGAAGTGAACAAAACGAGACACCAACCACGAGTGGGGCGGGAGCCACAGGTTGCTCTGCTCGATTGCCGGTGCCCCACGGGACAGGTGGCATGGGGACGTCAAACGTGACGAAAATGAGATGGATCCAATTCCAATGCTCCGACTTGGACCGCTCGAATGCTTGATGGATAATTCGCTGCTCATGCGGTCATTTGCTTTAAAAAAAATTAAAATTCATTTGCCTGTATCGATTATTTTTAAGAAATTTAATATAATAGATGAACATACACATCCATATTATCATACCCACTCACACATTTACAAGAAGATCGAAAATATTAAACTTAAAAATTAACAAAATCATCACACATATCTTGCTCACGACACGTATATCATCTCCTATTAATTTTTTTTTTAACTTGATAAGAGAATAAGAGTAAAACTGAGTTTTTAATCTTACGTAAAGAAGATATAACCCCTCCACTAACCACTCGGCCTCCCAAGTCATGCCTTGTTCTCATTTGCTTGTACCGATTTGCCTTTGCAACCTCAGGTAAACACCAAACTGGCACCTTGTATCTGCTTGACTACTGCAATTCTCTACGGGGAGCCGTCCACGGTCCACGCTGGAAATTAGGACGCTCTGTTCGAACAAATCATAGGCCTTTTCCATGAATCAATGGCAAATACACAAAACGTGGACAGCCTTAATTATAGATAAACAAAACAGACGAGCAAGCAAATCTGAGTGCTTTTCCTCACATTTGCCACCTCGCGAACGTCCGTTTTATCTGCCGGACGCGTGTCTCGAACGCTTGCAGTCGTCGGATCGAAAATATGCATCCAATCCACCTATGATTTTGTCATGAGTTTGAGAATGTCTGTACCATTTCTTATCTGCAGACTGCAGGAGAGTTGACTTAGAAGTATATAGCCATGTCTTATCTACCCATCAAAAGAGATGTATAATGTTACTACAAAATTTACAAATAAAATGCTATTGTGAATGCTAGTTGGATCAAGATAATGTCTATCTGAACCTTCCATTCCACACTTGGATTATGTAATGATCAGTAAACCTTCAATCTTAACCTTCAATCTTATGAATACGTGATGAAAATAGGGGATGCTCCCTCTTACCAATCAAATATCAAAGATAAAGATTATATAGTTTCAGGTCTTCTGAAAGATAATAACCTTATTATGTTCTTGTATTGTTTCTTGAGACAGATTATAAGAGGATCGTGGCTAGTCTAGATAGAATCCACAACTAATCGAATGCTCCTTGCATGTTGTTTGGCGAGTTGCCGATGTCGATTCACTTGGCCTTTTGTGCGTATGTCTTGGATCCCTCTCGGTAGTATCCCCCCATCTCCATATATAGGGAGGAGGTTGCTGTATAGTATCAGGACTCCTCTCCAAATAGGATTCTAAACTTTCTTATTTAAGAGATATCTGACACCTGCAAGAGATTTTATATGTACAGTGATTCCTTTCCTAAATACAATCCGAGTATCTAGAGACCCCTAGGAATTCGTATACAGGTAAGACAATCATATACACTAGATTTATACTACTAATCGTCACATTCTTTTGGATTCGAACCTTAAAATCTCATATAACCTAGTATGGCAAAATTTACTACACTTTCCCAATTAAAAAAAAACTACTACACTTTTCCTATTTCCTGTCCCATATATATGGTAAAAATTATAATACCTTTAATTATTTCCACGCCAAATATTTTTCAGGTTCTTCTAGTTGTCTGAACAGATTTAAACCCTCAAAATCTATCGAATTTTTCCACTACTAGATGATATACAACGATCCAGATCTTCCCCTCCACAAATAACCCTAACCCACCCCTCCTTCTTGACCCCGACCCATTATATGCTGCCGTCACTTCTCTGCCACCCACTCCCATCTATCCATGCCCGCCGCCACCCCCTCCTAATGTACCCCCTCCTCCTCGCCTCGCCATCACTGTTCTCGGTGCTGGTGCTCCCCGCCAATGACCACCTTCACTGTTGACTCTCTCTTCTTGGCCTCCACGTAGTCCTCCCTGGCATTGGCCATCCTGTGCCTCGCTCCGCAGCCACTCTGACCGGCTCTAGCGGTTCGTACTACCGCTTCTATAACCCCTACAAAGCTCGACGCCACTGCCACCAGCCCCTCCCAATCAGCCGTCCTTCACCACTGCAGTGGGCGGCACCCCCCGCTGCCTCGCTGTCCCACCAGCCACTCGCCACCACTGTCGAGCTGGTAACCTCCCCGGCCATCCATCTATAGTTGGGTGGCACCAAATTCCTAAAATCCTAAACCCTAACTCTAAACATTGCCGGAGAAGAAGGCCGCACCAATCTTGGAGCAAATCCTATGGTAAAAAGTCTGACAGATGTCCACCCCTAAATCTGTCGTTAAAAATCTAGCATTTCTGATATTTTCCCATCACAAACCAAAAGGTTCAAAGGTACTGCTATCCATCACGAAATGTGAAATAGAATGCCGCTTTGTTGGACGCAAATAAATTGTTTCTATATTTCTTGGCATTGTCAGAATAGCAATGGAAACACCAGAATACCCATCAAATAGAGTCATTGTACCATTCCAAAACTCGGCATCCAACATATTTCCATTGCAAGCATAACCATCTGCTAAATTTTGCATGAGGTTGAGGACTTGAGGTTCTCTATGCTCACCCTGTCCACAAAGAATAAAAACACCTATTGGCACCAAGTTGGACCATATATTGGGAGCGTGAAAGCACATTTTTCCTCGAGAAGAGTGGTATTGACAACATGGTGATAGAGGAATCACTTGAAGCGTTCGCAGGTACTCATTTACAAAGCCTTTTTCGTTTTCTATGATCTATGGCTATCATTTCGCGGTTGTATTCATATTATATTTCGTTCTTTCACTCGTAATACTAACAAAAGAATTTATTTTTATAGACAATGAGTACTTATACGCTTAGAAATTCCTAGTTGCACAGTGCAAGCTTGTTTGTGGGAGATTAAAGAAAGTTACGAACCTTGTGTTTTACGGTTCTTCCATTCTTTTCTTGCGTGGCTTTCGGGCTGCTCTTGGATTTGCGCCGGCAAATGGTGTCGCGCTGGGGCAGAGGCGGAGGGTGTGGAGGCGGATTAGGGATTTGTGAGTGTTTTGTTTGGATTTTCGCCTTGTATTAGAGTTCTCATTTTGGAGATTTGGGGCTAAGGCGCTGTTTGTTTTTATTCTGATTATGTATTCTAGCTTCAAAAAATAAAAGAAAAAATAAACTATACTAATCCACAAGCCAAGTTATACTACGAAATAATATAATCCATAATTTAGTGAGAAGAAGCTTCTCTACAGAATTTATACTGTGACAATCTACGGAAAAAACAAACATAGCCTAAGTTCTTGGCTGGGATGCGAAAACCCAAAAATATATGTATGGGAATTAATGAAATTCCACTGGGTTGTAGGTTTTTTTTTTTACGATTTCCCCAAAAAGATCATCTATCATCTTATTTCCCTTTGCGCTTAGGAGATGGCCATGTTCCCTCATCGGATCTTAACAATTTAGCAGCAATCATATGGACGTTTTTGTAGCACGCCAAGTTGGCAACCTCAAACTTTGTTCGAAGTACATTGTGATGACTGAACTTGATACGATATAGATCAGTCAGTTATTCAATGTGTGCTTTAGGTCTTATTGTACGTGTGTATGACATTCGTGTTTGTTGTTTTGCCCATCTGTTATCATAAACTCGTTATTTATGTGTATGCACTTGAAGTTATGTGTATGCCAATAGTCAGTGGCACACTGGCACACAAACAAATGCACAAATGCCAGTAGCATACACACAAAAAGCAAGTTTGGGATGATATGCGAATGAAGCGGCAAAATCACACTGGCATAAGCACAAAGTTAACATTACTGAATTATTTTCATCCAATGCCAACCGTAAGTGACATTTATGCTATTTATGGGATTTCCAAGCATTTCCATCTAAACACGATAGATGTGTTATACTTTTTACAGACAAGAAATGTTGAAGCAATGATCCGGAGGACACCACCGCACTTGTCAAACCAACACAACAGAAAGCATCTCAACATGAAAGAGTCAGCTTCCTCAAGCCATCCAATTGGTAATTCTAGCATAAATGACACAAAGACAAGTGATGAAAACTATGATCATTTTGCCTTTCGCCCTATATCCATTGGTGGCTCAAGTTCCCTGCCTCAAAACCATAGCATATATACTGGAATTGTGGCTGAAGAGGGACAAACTCAGGGGTACATGTACTTACCAATGCTTTCATCAACTACCCTAAAAACTTCAGGTTCTTTGAGTTCAACTTATAAGCAAGGTACTCTTTAACTTCAGTAACCAATTATGTTTCCTTTTTTTTTTCAGAAAGAGTAGTTTTTGTTTGCAATCGATTCATGTGTTATATTCTACCAAAATCAAGTGTCATATGCACATTGCTCAATGACTTGCAGGTTCTGTTTGTATATTAGACCTTCTCGTTAAATATATAGAAGTATTTGTATTGGTTTCAATTGATTAGGGACTCCTAGGGCCAATGGCAGCCCCTCTAAGAACTTGAGGTCGTCACTTGGAGGAAGTAAGTCAGGTGGATCAAATTCAAGGACAGCAGACTACCAGCTACCTCACCGGTTATCCAGTGTAAGATACTTGAGAAACACCTAAAATTATTCAGTTTGTTTTGTAAAATATATATATATGAAGTTACGAACCCTTTGCTTATATGATTGTTGCAGTTTTACCCTGTTGCACCTCAAACAAATGGTAACAACTGGAACCACTTCCAGCACCAACGACTGCCTCAGTACCACTGCAACCAACCAGGAAGAGAGCATCAGCCGCCATTGTACTTGAGCTCACAGAACACGAGCAGCAGCAGCAACGACACTGCAAGGACCGGCCCGACCTCCTCGTCAGTTCTAGGCAAGCGCCCTGCCGCGAGCAACCCTGCCAAGAGCTTCTTCCATACACCGCCACCGCTTGATGCCGACGACATGGGGCCGCAGTGCAGCCTCGAGACCGACGAGCTGCTCGGCCTGGTTCAGTCGCTGGGGACACCGGAATTCCTCTCCAACTCAGAGAAGGTGTTCAGGTCGGGAAGCTCACTGTATGAGCCTCGGCATTCTGCTTCATCTCTTGCCCGAGCAGGCGGCGGCAGCGCTGTGTCCGCACCAAGCTTGGGTCTTGGGTTAGAAAATGGCGGCAGCGACGAGAAAGGGAAAGGCAAAGAGGTGGGCTCGTACTGGGACTTGTCTGCCATGGCTGAGACCATGGAGTCCATGAAGAAGCAGAGGCTGGAGGCAGGCCAGTCTTTGCCTGAATTGACACTGGGCTCGGATGCACAGGGTTGCTCAAAGAACAACCTGCAACGTCGTCCCTGGAATTGAGTCAGTTCAACTGACCACTTGTTGGGGATTGATGAACAGCAGCAAATCAATGAGAAACTTCAGTTATGTTTATTGCTTCTTTTACCTTTCCAACTCAAATATTTGCATTGCCCATGATAGTTGGATGTATTGATCTTCTGCTTTATGAAGAATGTTTGATTTATGGAACAAGTATGATGTGTTCTCTGTTGTGTGCTATGGTGTAGCATAGCTGTACTATGTAGCGCTAGCATGGATTTGTTCTTCTGTTTTTAGGCATTTTTTTCGTCAGCTGCGCGTCCAACAAGGTAATTGTTCTGCAAACTGCTGTTTATATAACTTATGTATGTGCTTCCTTGTGTATGAAAAGTTATATTTGTGGACATGGCCACGTTCAGAAGCAAAGAGTTATAAGCTGCTCTTACGTAGCTTAAGGTCCCAAGGTTTGGCAAAATAATTGAAGATTTTCCTCTTTTGGTGCATATGTTCTTCTCTGTTCAGCAATGGCACAGAACATACATGGTGTGCTTTTATCCTCATCGTGTATTGGATTATGTAGTGTTCCTTGACGACAGCAAGAATTAGTTATACATTTCCAGAAAAACTTTCGCGTTAAGAAAGTTTAACATCAATATCTGAAGGACACCAGGAAGATGATAAAACAAGATAGTAAGTCCTAGAGAATCTGTTTTCATATATGTCAAGAAGTTACGCATGTTACATATTTGGTATATCTAGATGCTACTATAGAAATCTTGGGCCAACTCATGCTGAGAGTATTGGTATGCCAAAATACATCTCTGGATTTCCAGAAGCCCTTGATGTTGTTTGTATCAGTACAAAAAAAAAAAGACTACTGCTAAGATTAAACAATCCTGCAGGGAAACCTTGCAATTGTCTTGCCCAGCTTGTTATGTTCCTTGTGTCCTTTTATTGACACAAGGGTACTCAGTAGGTGAAAACCATATGCCAAACATAATGGAGATGTGCAAAAATAGCAAAAACAGTGATGAATAGGCAGTAGAAGGATAAATATTCCAGCAAAGCTCCACACCGAGAAATAAAATGATCCTGAGAATAGGGGACAGTGGAATGAGACTGGAAACCAAGTGGATCAATACTAGAAAGAAAGCACTATTGAGAGAATGCATTTAATTTGCGTAAAAAAGAAGCAAACATTTCTATCAACATGAATATAGTTGGTTGTTCAGACAGTTCCAAGCATGAGGTGTGGAGCCTTACCTCAAAGGCGTTGAAAAATGTGTTTTCCACAAAAGAAAAGGCAATGAATAGAAGTACCTGCAAACATTAGGGGAGAAAACAAACTTGGTTTCTAGCATTCACAAGCAACACTCCTAAATATATTGAGAACTGCTCTTTAACAGCTACGGCACACAGGGCATCTTGTACTTACCAGGAATAGAATTGGTAATGTAATGATCGGGCACACACAATGCCGATGAAGTTGCCAACAAACATAACTGTTACAATATCTGGATTCAAGTTGTAACTATCCTGTTAGTGTTAGTCCAGCAAAAAAAAAAAGATCCAAATGCTACGATAAATTTGAGTATTATACTATTATGGTCCAACATACGTTCTTTACTGAGAGTTGATGGTCTGGGCTTGCAGGAAATAAACTGTTGAATTGATGTAGCATCTTTAAATCTCGAATGCAAGAAACCGAATAGGCCTCCTTCATGTCTGTCAACAAAAGTATATATATATATATATATATTACGCATTGGCAGAACCAATATAAAAGATCCTATTATTTTTTTCGGATGTGCTGTTATCGACATAAGTTAAAAACATGCAAATATTCTTGAAAGAACAGAATATACTGACAGAGAAAAAAAAAGTTAAAGTGAACTGGCATGTTCAGATTGAACTATTGAGATGAGTGCATATCTTTACTAATTGATTACCCCCAACCTGAGTACTCACTTTAACCACTTGTAGTGTGCAAATACCATAAGGGTAGTGAGGTGAAGAATCAGTAACGCAACAGCAAGCTCTTTTGATACAAACAACTTCTCAGGGACAAATTTGAAGTTGACAGACCTGAAAAACATAAAAACAATAAACATTGTGCATAATAAAAAGGGGATTTTAGCTACAGGACACTATTATAACATGGTTTTAGCTCCTGGACATCCCTATTGTGCGTTTTAGCTGCAGAACACTGCAAAACCATAGAAATTAGATCCAGTACACTGCCTCCCTTAAAATATTATTTGTGGCTGCTGGAGAAAAGAGAAGGTGGGGAAGCTGACCGTTTTGCCCTTGGACCAAATAATCGCAGCGGCCTCTCAGCCAGACCAAATAACCCCCATTCATTCATTGTCCCCCACCCCTCCCCTCACCTCTCCTCACCTCCCCTCCCCTCCCCTCCCCTGGTGGCGGCACAACGAGCTCCACCAATGGCGCCGCGACGGGCGGCCGCGAGTGGAGCTCCACCGGCGGCGCGACGATAGGCGGCCACGAGCCGAGCTCCATCGTCGGCGCGTCGACGGGCGCGATGAAGACGGTGACTTCTCCGACGCGGCGTCTTCGCAATGTGGACTCGCCAACCAAGCCGATATCCCTGGCATGGGTCCCCGAAGGGTAAGCTTCGACTCCACCATGTAGATCTAGGTGCCTTTGAGCATCTTCGGCAGCTACGCTTTCCTGCTCGCCATCGCCAAATTTGGCTGCAACTTGAGAAAACAAAGGTCCAGTGGCGTCGCCAAAAGCATCACCATCACTGTGCACTAGCCATCGCGCGAGAGTGGCTCGGCAAATGTAGCGGTCCGTCTTGCCTTGCTATCCCGAGCTCCTCCTCTCGATCCGTCGCCACGGCCGCCACGGAAGATAGAGTCGTGAAATCTCGCACTACAGCGGAGCTTCCTCTCCGGGGGGTTTAGGGGATTGGGTTGGTGGGGCCAGGTCTAGCAGGAGGAGGGGGAGGGTGCCATGGGAGATGGAATCGTGAGAACTTGCAGAGGAAGGCGGAGATGGAATCGTGAGAACTTAGCCTTTGTTCTCTCTCAAAACATTTTGTCACTCAGATTTACCTTTATTTTACAGTCGAACAATAGCGTTACTATTGGTAGGGAGCCTAGATCCTTCAACCACATCTACAGTCCAGTGCAGTGACCAAGTGAAGAAGGGAAACACCAAAAAACTAGTTCTGTGACAGTTGTGATGTATTAGACGTTGCATTTTGGCCAAAAAGCTAGTTCTGTGACCAAGTGATGACAATTTGGCCACGCGAAGAAGACTAGCATTTTGTGTCAGTTGTGATGTATTAGACATTGGCATGTGATACAGATTGCATTTTGTGTCAGTTGTGATATATTAGACGTTGGCGTGTGCTGATGCCATCTATCTCCCTCCGTAGACTTGTATGCTAAATGGCATGTTCTTAGACTGTTACTTGTGACATGCTGAATTCCATGACAATGTCATGTATGACCCCAATTATCTATGTTATTTGTGCCAAAACTGCTACACAAATGTCATGTATGGAGCCAATTACTTGTGCTGAATAGCTATCCAGAGTCCATATTCCCGCTACGCACCCAAAGGGCAAAACGGTCAGCTTCCCCACCTTCTCTCTCCTCCGGCAGCCACAAATAATATTTTAGGGGAGGCGGTGTCCTTGAGCTAATTTCCATGGTTTTGCAGTGTCCTGCAGCTAAATCGAACAATAGGGATGTCCAGGAGCTAAAATCGAGTTATAATAGTGTCCTGTAGCTAAAATCCCCTAAAAAACTGCGAAGCCACAGCTAGGGGTGTGATAGATAGGGCATAATGCTGCTGCAGAAATCATTCAGAATTCAAGACGTATTATATAAGCACCAGAAATGGATGAAGACACGACCAAGATTGAATGCCCTTGAGATGTACTCAACTGGATGTGGCAGCAAGAATGGCATACCCAACAAAACCTATAGACAGGAAATGGAAATCATTAGCATCAACAGTGAGATACCGTGTATCCATCTAACCAATTTATCCAAGCAAATTAGAGCACTACAGACATGCTCATGTTTCCCTCAGGCTACAGTCTGAGATCAACAATCACTAACTTTTCCATGACAATATCAATATCACGTATGCAATCTGATATGCTCAAAATGCTCCACAATTAATTTGCATCTATCAGAAGATCCATCATAATAAAAGGTATAATGAGGGGTGAATTTAATCCGTCGTGACACACTACTGGGAGACATCAATATGGTTTGAAGTTCAAAAATGAAGACATTACATAAGACCTTGACCTTATCTATTTATCAAAGATAATAACTTGTATTAGAAAGCTAGAAGGAAGTGCCAAGCATATCACAACCAAACTAAGATAATATATGGTGCTAAGAAAAACATTCGACAAACTTGAAAATGGAATAAGATGAGCTAAAAGACATAATGCACCTGTACTACAGCAGCTCCTAACAAGGCAAAGAAGACTCCTTTGATGCTCATGGCCTGTACCAACAGCTTAGTAAGGGTAACAGTTGACAGCATAAACAGGTGTAAGGAAGGAAGCCTGGTGCCATTATACCTTCAACATCAGTAGAAGCAAAGATGGAGCAAAAAGAAGGACATTCATCTTAATCGAGACAGCCCCACTACAGAGGAGTGATAGAAACTAAATGTGAGCAAAATGATAGGTCATCTTGGTAAAGCAGTGTGCGGATGCAATGCTATATCATAATGTTGGTAAATACCTGAAAACTATTAGACCAAGGAACCACTTGTGATACATAATCAAAACCATGGCAGCATGGAGCAATGTCGTAGCGAAGCAATCGTTGAAAAGGCGGAGCACAAAGACAGAGTGGACTCTCTTGGACAAGCAAAGCAAGCTTAAAGCCCACCATGGAAGCTGTCATCATCATTGATAAAATAAGGAGGGGTCAGAAATAGCATTAGGTAAATATCTATAAGAACAATGAACATCCCCGATGGAACTGTAGACTTGACAATAGAGATGTTTTACAAGCTTTGCTGGTAAAGAACAACAAAAACGCTTTGGAATCCTCATGACAGTATATCAACCAATTATCAAAAATTCCTTGTTGAGCTACAAACGGTTGTTCTAGATGAGAATTGATGAAACTAGAGCGAAATTAGAGGGGAGAAAAGACTAAGTTTTGCATTCATACCACTTCAGTCTTGACGTAAAGCAACAGAACAAGGCTCAGGTTCACAATGTACAGGACGCCGAACAAAATCTGCAGGCAAGTAGACGCAAGAACTCATCATGCTTAGCACAGTTGAGTAGCCGACCACAAAAGGGGTGATGAGGCAACATAGCAAGCAAGTTGATGGTAGTAAATAACAAATTTAGCTGAGAGGTGACCTGAGCAGGGAAGACTTGGCCGCCGGTGATGAACTTAATGCCGGAGTAGACGTAGAGGAAGCCGGCCGGGTAGACCAACGGCCCGGTGTCCCCCTCGATCTTGGTGAAGTCCCTCTCCCCCTCCAGGAAAGCATCCACCTTTCGCACCAAACACACATCAGCAGCGGCCAAGATCATAACTTTGTCCCAAATTCAAAACTCTTCACCCAAAAGAGAAGAAGAAATCGCCTATCTACGCTAGTACCTGAGACATGTAGGCGTTCCAGTCGATCTTGGTGTCTGCACGTCGAAGCAACAGAAAGGTAACCAAATTGCAAATAGGATGCCGGCAAAGGAGAGAGGGGGAGCTGGGATTTGTGTTCGAGAATACAGACACGGGACGAAGGCGATGATGAGGGCGACGAGCGCGGCGTCGGCGAGCACCAGAAAGGCGGCGAAGTGGAGCGGCCTCCGGTCGGCCAACCCGGACGGCCTCGCCGCCGCTGCCTCCGTGCTTCCGGCGCGCTTCTCCGCCCGCGCCATGCCTGGCGGCCTGGCGGCGAGCTTAGCACCCGGCGGCAGATCCAGGACGAGACGAGCCGATTTCCGCCGGCCGATGAGACCAGTCTAGCACCCACGGACCCACCTCAACTGTCGAAGGGACTCGTCCGTCCCGGTTAGGTGGGCTGGGCCGCCGCCACGGTGCGTAGCTAGACTTATGGGCCGATTCGGCTGCTCGAACCGAAAACCACGGCCCACAAATTTTTCATCCTGCGAAAGTTCATGGGCCACGAACTATGGGACTGAATCTCTACCAGTGTTGGCCCATTTGGAGTCGTCTCCTTCGGCAGCCGGTCGCCGTCGAGCACACATCATCCTCCACAATCATTTTGGTCGATTTTTTCCCTAAAAAAGGGAACCTTTGATCGATTTTGACGGGCATTTCCTTCTGCGTTCGCTTTGGCAGTCACCACCTCATTCTTATTCTTATCCCATGGCTGGGCACGGGTTCCTTTTCCTTATCAATCGATTGGCTGCTTTGGTCACTGCACTCGTATGATTTGCTACTAGTGAGAGCGGCGATCGATGTTATGTTGGAACTTGGTTCATCCTAAATGGGTCTTTGCTTGGACCTAAATTTATTAGGAAAAGTTAAGGTAGTATGGGAGAGTATGGAAGATTTACTTCTCTATTGCCTATGAGATGCGTGATCGTGTCATGAGTTATGTGTCTAATTAGGCGGCTCTTATTTTTCTGCCGTGCATGCAATAACACCACATTATGGACACATAGGTTGCCACGTGGAACCGCGGAGTAGGATAAGCACGTTCCCATGCGAAGAGTTCGTCGGTTACACGTTTGAGAGATATCATGGGGCGATTCATAGATATCTAACGGTTGGAAATCGTGGCAGTTATCTCTTCCTTTATATATTAGGAGATGTCATGTGAAAGTAGAGAGATAGACAACAATTAGAACCATGTTCTCCTATTTCTATTGAGCACGTCGCTTCCCAGTCCTATTTTTATTGAGCACGTCGCTTCCCAGTTTTGTCACCCCTCTCTATGTATGCAACAGATCGAGGATGAGCGGTGTCTCCGAGCCGACGTCGATGGTCTGAGGCCTGCATAAGAGACTAGCGATCAGGTTTCTAAAAAGTGCACCTATGCAACCGCTTTTGTGACTTTCTCGGTGACATCTACCTCGACTTCTTAATTGTTCATCTTCCACTAGCGGGAGATCCGTTGTAAGTCCATTTATGTCTAATGATGACACATATATTAGATGCTTTGTCTATTTATCTAGCATATATTTATGCTGCTAGTAGATCTGTTATAATATTTTTGTGTCATTTAGGAATCAAATTAATCTTTATACCCTGTTAATTTTACAACAATTTATACATGTCCAGCACGCTGCGTGCTTCCCTGCAGCAGTGCAGCTGCCGCCGGAGATTCACATTCAAATCCAAAGGGTTCGTTTCACGCCTACTTCTGATTAATTTGAACCTCAGATCAAACGAGAGAGCAGCATAGTTGCATGCTTCTCGACTCCTTGCGTTTGACAAACGTAAGAGGCAGCTCGCTAATATACCTCGTTTTTTAAAAGACAAAAGGGGCTAGCTCCACTTCTATTGAAAGCCAAGTCTAACAGGAGAACGCTATTGTACATCGTGTCTTCTTCTAAATGATTTGGAGATGCGGCGATATCTTTCATATTCTTAAAAACGAAATGACTTCCTTAATTTGTGTGCGCTAACTGTGACGCCGGTTTCTTTTCCACCCGGCCCGGCCCACCATACCCCACTCTCTCTAACGCGCAGGTCCCGCCTGTCATCCCTTAGCTCTCGCTCTTCCCCCACTCTGCTGCAACCACCGCACGACATATGCACAACACGTTGTGTGCCCAACCCCCCCCCCCCCCCGCCGCCCTGCTCCAAGATCTCGCCGCCTTCTCCGTGCTAAATCTGCTGAGCCGCCTCACCATCGCTCCCAGACGTTGTCCGAGCATTCGCCTACATTCGCCGACCGCATCTCATCGTTGTCCGCCACTTCTCATTGGATTCTGGCCACCGCACGGAGTTCTAGCCGCCGTTGAAGCCTCCATGTTGAAGCTCGATGCCGCCAGGACACCCCGAGCCGCCTAACTCGTCCAAGCCATCAAACGGACTCACCGTAACCCGTACGTCGTTCTTCGCCGCTCGTAGTCGAAGCTCGGGCCCTCAACGAGTTTTTCCACCCTTCTCCTACCATGTGCCACCATCCGAGCTCGCCACCATCACCACATACCACCGGATTTCATGTAGGCCTAGCTCCCAGCGTCCAATCTTGCGTGAAGGGTCGAGATTAGAACATCAGCCCTTTCGCGATTTAGATCTCAACCGTCCGATCGAAAATGTTCGCTCACGATTTAAATAGCCTTCGACCTAATCAGCCTTGCCACGTCAGCATTTTTGTCCTACGTGACGGTCCAGTCAGCACAATCAAGCCAAGTCAGCAGCACAACCGAGCCTGTTAGCCGATGACATCATGCTAACGATATAATTTGGGTTTTGTAGTTAAAAATTATATGTTAATTCTTTTAATTAGGTAATTTTGCATTTAGGTCTCTAGATTTTTTGTTTTCACAAAAATACCCCTACCAGCTACTAATTTTACATTAAAGCCTTTATAGTTTCTTGGTTTTGCATTTATACCCCTAATTTTAGTGTTTTATTACAAATTAGTCCCTAAACTTTGTTATCCCATTGTAGTTTTATTTATTTGTATCTAGGTCTCTGAACTTTTTTATTTTACAAAAAAGTCTCTAAACCTTTATCTTTTACATATAAGTCCCTAAAATTTTACAAATAAGCCTATAGACCTTTCTATTTTTACCAAATAGTTCATGTTATTTTACAGAAAGACCTCTTTAGCTTAAAACTCTTATAGGTTTTTTGTTATAGCTATGTTTTAGATGATTCTTACGCTCACGTGATTGTATTTATGTGTACTTTTTGTTAGTAAGCTTGTTTAGCCTTTCGTTATAGTTTGGTGTACTATTCTTAGTTGTTCGTACTTGCTTATTTTTAATGTTCATGAATGCAATAGGAGACGAGCAGTAGGTGAGCTTGCAAGTGAAGACCTTTGACGTTTGTGAGTAACTTGTTGTTGAAGGTAAGTGTCCTTATCACTTCGAGCCCATTGTAGGAAAGTGTGTCATTTATTTGTTCAATTGAATGCTTGTCAATATAAATTTCAGGTTTATGGTTTACTAGTACTTTCCAGATTATCTTTTGTCACTGTGTTAGAGTCGGGATGTCAAGGGTAGACTTATTTAGCTATGTTGTCATGGATATGAGTGTGTTACTTATGCCCCAGTTAGATATGTTGTGGCTTTAGAGCTCTTAGCTAGCTAAAAAAAGTAGTTGTGACTGTTGAATTTTGGTTGTTGGCTTTTACAATAAATTTTTAGCTTCTCAACATACCAAAAGCTAGAAACACTTCTCTCAGTATGCTTCTTAGCTTCTAATTCATTTCAGTCATAGCCGCTTCCTCAGCCAGCCAAAAGTCACCACAAGCTGGGGCCAAAAGCCCGCCCCTTGGATAGCTTATGGCTTTTTTCAAAGAAAAGCCAGAAAAAGCCTATCCAAATAGGGTCTTAATAACCTGATTAATTGTCTATGCAACATGAACCAGATTGGGTAATCTTTTGTAGCAACATGGATCATAGGGATCTAGACAGATTAGTTTGATTTGTATGGCTGTTGTGTGTACATTCGATAATGTGTGAGTGCCTGCTTTAGATTCCAAGGACCGATTTGTGAAGCATGTAACCCAGCTCGACAGTACAACAATGAGGCTAATATGGGTATAGTCTGGCTAAATAATTAGTATTCCGTCTAACTCTGTATGTACCAATCGGTCGTTGAGTGGTACTAGAGGGGGCCTCTACAGTGGATGGAATCCCTGTTAGCGGTAAAACCTTAGTGGGTGTATACAGATTATGAGACGCTTTGTAAAGGTCTTGTAGTGAGACCCTGGCTCTGCACCCCTGAAGTGTGAAGTAACACGAAAATTATGACTAGGGATGACAATCCTACCCATGGGTTTATGTGAGGAACCGTCTAAATAGTATTCTAATTAATCATCAGGATAATCATTATTCATAATCACAACCTCAGTGATTAACCAGAATACCATTCCAGTAGTCCTGGCACGTGTTTTATGTCTAAGATCGGAACACATGCCTTTCCAACATGCATATCATAACATAGCTTAAGAAAGAGCGAGAAATAAAAGTTATATTACAAGTTTTTAAGCACTATTTACAACAGTTTACACAAATAGAAACTACGCAGCGAAAAATAAAACCTTAACAACAGCAAAAGGAGAGTGGAACCATACGCCCTTAGGCTCCACCCCAAAAGCTATGTCTCACCAGAGTAGGATGCACTACTCTTGCCCACCACCTGCATCGGTGGGCACGAAGTAGCCAAACACCGCATCACCCTCACCAGCGAACCTGAAACCGCAGGCATGAGTACGAAGATACTCGCAAGACTTAAATCATATAGAGCACATATACTTAGCTCGACTTCAAGGATTATGCATTGAGCTTTTAGCAAGAGTAGGCTACAAAGGTTAAGTAAAACATATGCGGTAAGCAACCTAGACATAAATGTGTGAGCAGCTATACTTAACTCCAAAAACAACTACCTTTCTACCCTCTAAACCACAACTTGAACATGTATATATAGTAACCATAGTACCTCATCAACTAATCACCAACCAAAACTATCACATCATAACTTTATCCCACATTCGTAAACTCTACGACCGATACAAATGAAACAATAGCATGCTCATGACCGAGAGCGTGGTAATTCGAATTATTCTTACACCCTGCAGAGGGGTACAACTTTACCCACACGACTTGAGAACCATTCGGCTTGTGCTACTCACGAAAGTACACACAAGGGGTACTCGAGTTAACCTTTCTTATACCCGGAAGCACCCACTTGCAATACCCCTACGACACCAAGGTTACCGCGAGCGTGTCTCGAACACCTCTGGCTCCCCCACCAACTTGCTTCTCCTTTTCCTTTTCTCTTACGCATCATAGGGCCGCAAAGAAAGTGTCGGCACAGCATAAGATAATCGTCTTATCTTATAATTAGATCAGCATATGGTGAGTACGGTAAATGCTAGAGCCAACTGTACCGACGAACGGCCTTAAACGATGCAAGCGGTCTATGGCATCCGGACTCCTCTCCCGAACTACGCAGAGGACTCCTCCTGGGCAGAAGATACCCCTAGCACCGCCCACATCTCGTCTCAATCTCACACCTCAACCATTCATCTCAACCTCATCTTTGTATCTATAAACAGTGATTGAGCCCTAAGCTCGCAAACAACGGCAACACCGTCGCTCGACTTCTACCGAGGACCTATGCATTGCTAAGCATTTCGAATAAACCTTGAAGCTAGACACCAACTATATCCTCAAGGCTATAAGGATAAGGATTCATCAATAACTCAAGATAGAGATAATGCATCAACATAGTTTCTACCTATATCAGCCCGACACTGGACTCAACACATGCAAACATACATAAAGCATAATTTATCAATTTTAGACTTCATTTAATTTGAACAAAGGGTGCAGCATGCTTAGATACTTACCTTGCTGCTCCGAGATTTGTCTGATACTTCCCGAACAGAACTCGCAGAAGTGGTGTGCCTCGGTGTCAACCTTGATCACACTCGCGCCACGCTCCGATTCTTCATTCACTACTGAAGAACGCATGTAATGATGAGCACGGATGACATGCAATGATGGATGCTCCACATTGCATGACAATGTGGAGATGCAATGCATCATGACATGAGTTTTAACGCCTCAAGATTTTCTTAATTTAGATTAATGTTAAGCATCTACTTATTTTCCTAGATTAAATTATGCTTAACACAAAAGCTTAACCCTAAATAGAAACTTAATCATGTCTAACATGACGTTGATTATTTTTAATGATCAGGGAAATGATAAACAAGATTTAATACAAACTTTATCACTCACCCCATCCAACTGGTTCGAAATAGGCCATTTGCACTGTGCATTCATACTGTTTCGAACTTTTTGCTTATTTCATTTTTTTAACCTATCAATATACGAGCACATATTTCCTGATATAAAAGACATTTTTTTTAAAAAAATTACAAATAGTCTTAGAATTATCTCTAGTTTTTTTTATAGATTTTTTAACCTGATTTGAATTTTTTAAATTTAAATACAAATTTTGATCGCATTACAAAACCGGACCGCACCAAATTAAACGAATTTCACGGTTTTCGACCGATTTCCGCTGAATTTGGGAACCCTGATCCTGCGTTCGCAACTGATCATAGTACTATTTTTTGCGTTGCTCACCGGCCCACACGCGCATAAAAGAATTCGTACATGACTGAGTCGGATGCAAGGTAATGGCGTTTACCTTGCGGATATCTAGCTTTGGTTTGCAACTCTTTCAGTACTTGATTTTCCGAGCACTGTAACGTGCCTGATCTTGACTCTTTTCTTGTTCCATTTTAGCACAGCCCAAGAGTTCACGCGCAAGCTCGCCTCACCAGTGACGCCATTTTTTTCTTGATTAGAACACGTGACGCCGATAGCCATTATGATGCCCGATCCAACAAGGTCAAGACGCCGACGACATTGACACGGAGGAGGCAGGGGAGGACGGGAAGAAGAAGAGGGCATCCATCCAAGTCTCACTTGTGCACTCCCCCTGCAGATCTGCCAATCTCGCATCCCATTGGCTCACTGCAACGTAAAGCCGGAGGGGGACGAACAAGTACGGGATCCCGGGAAGATTCACCCGGCACCACCCCCCTTGGGTACTACGGAGTGGAGTACTATTTTAAGTGTGGGCGCCAAACCAATCGCGAGGACCCGACAAAAGATGCAGGGTGCGGCGGCCACGACTCCCGCCCTCTCCAGAGCCCGTTGGGCCACACGCGGCCGCGCCTCCGCCTCGCGCCATGCCGTCGCCGCCGTTTCCTCGTCCTCCGGTCCCCGAGGCGGCGCTGCCGCCGCTGCGCTGCCGCTCCTCCGCATTCGCGGCGGCTGCCAGCTCAGGCCTCTGTCACTGCTGCCGGACAAGAGCAGGGCGGTCACGGCTGCGGTGGCGGCCTCTGCGGCTGCGCCCGTGCCGGCGGACGAGGTGACCGCTGCAGGGTGGAAAGAGGGCGCCAGCGGCGTTGCGGAGACGGTGCAGCTGGGCGCCATGATCGTCGCCTGGTACCTCCTCAACATCTACTTCAACATCTACAACAAGCAGGTCCGCCATTTCTCCCGTTTCCCTCTTCTGTTCTCCATCTCCATGCGGCCCTTTCCCTGTTCCTTGATCAATCCGCTTCGCCGTTGCAGGTTCTCGAGGTGCTTCCGTTCCCGTACACCATTACCGCCTTCCAGCTCGCATTCGGCTCCCTGCTCATCTTCCTCATGTGGGCTACCAGACTCCATCCCGTGCCCAAACTCTCCACTGCACAGGTGAGGCCATTCTTGCGCCCGAAAAAATTGCAACTTTTTTATTGCTGGTTCCTAACTTGCCCCCCAAAATTGGAATTTTTGTCGCTGCAGTTGGGCAAGATTGCGCCGCTGGCCGTGGGGCACATGCTGGGCACGGTGTTCACCAACATGAGCCTGGGCAAGGTCGCCGTCTCCTTCACGCACACCGTCAAGGCCTCCGAGCCCTTCTTCACCGCCCTCCTCTCCGCCTTGTTCCTCGGCGAGGTTCACTACCTACACATACCAGCATGATGAGTCCTTGCAGATTCAGTCGATTTCCACCGTGAAATCAGAAGAAACCAAATTCGAATTGTGCTCATTTCGTTTGCTGTTTCGTCTGCAGACGCCTTCGCTGCCGGTGCTGGGCTCTCTCGTGCCGATCGTTGGCGGCGTCGCCTTGGCGTCTTTGACCGAAGTTTCTTTCAACTGGTCAGTGGGGTCTGCTACCGCAGAATCTTTTTTTTTTCTTCTGAGCAAACAAATTGGATACTGGTGACTATTTGATCCACCAAAATGATTCTTTGCCATTTTGTTGTTGGAATTCAATGATTGGAGGAATCTTGACACGCTAATTGTTTGGAAGCAGGGTTGGGTTCTGGAGTGCCATGGCATCCAATCTGGCCAACCAGTCGAGAAATGTCCTCAGCAAGAAACTTCTGGGCGGTGACGAGGTGGTTTTTCTTCCCCATGCAGTATCTTTTGCTTCTTTTTTAAGCGGTGATTCTGAACAATAAAAAATCATTTTCGAAGATTTAACAGTAAAAATGTCTTGTGATGCAGGAAGCTTTAGATGACATAAACCTCTTCTCAGTGATCACTGTGCTGTCCTTTCTGCTTTCTTGCCCCCTGATGCTGTTCGCAGAGGGCGTCAAGTTCACCCCTGGGTACCTCCAGAGCACTGTGAGCGTTTTGAAAATTCAGACAAACAGATACCTGAATGTTAAACCACCCGTGTCATCACTCCCAAACTATGAACTTATCAGAATCTTGTTTCGACATTTAGGGCCTCAACCTCCAGGAACTCGTCGTGAGAGCAGCACTTGCTGGTTTCTGCTTCCATGGCTATCAAAAGGTGAGGAGATAGCCGTACTCATAATACCCCAATGCACCTTCACCTTCTCTATGGCTCCAGAACGATTGCGTTTCATGAGTGATCTTCCCTTGCAATGGCAGATCTCGTACATGATCTTGGCGAGGGTGTCACCCGTGACCCACTCTGTCGCCAACTGCGTCAAGCGTGTGGTGGTGATCGTCTCGTCCGTTCTGTTCTTCAGAACCCCGATCTCACCCATAAACGCACTAGGTAACTTTGGTCAATGCACCAGTCATTCGGAACAGCTACCGCCTCAAGCTCTGACTATTATTCTGTTAACTTATTCATCTTTTCTTTTTGCTACTTTTTTGTTCTTCCTGAAGGAACTGGTGCTGCACTAGGGGGAGTTTTTCTGTACTCTAGGTTGAAGAGAACAAAGCCAAAGGATGCATGAGGATGATGACAAGCATTACAGTAGCAGTGCCTCCTAAATTTTTTTTCTTGTATACACGTTGAGGTATACGGATTAGATGGAGAAACATATATCGATGAGTAGGGGTGAAAATGTGACCGATATTTCCCTCCCACTCTTCCGACCGAAGGCTTGCAAAGTAAATATGTATGTAACAATAGATATCTAACACTATATGTGTCTGATTATGAATTCGAGAAAAAAATAAAATATGATACAGGATGATGGATACTTATTTGAAATATTTAAATATTAGATGTTACGAGAAAGTCTATTATGATTTCACTTAAGAATATAATAATATAAGTAGATTATCACACATCTGTAGATAGATAATGTTGAATGTATTATTTTTATTTTTAGGTTGTCACTATATATTCATTTTGATTGCATTAAATAGGTTATATTGAGATACAAATGAAGTAAAAAAATTCATCTATCTAACTAACCGAAAGCTTATAGTACTATCCACTCTAATTCTAACTCCAACTCTAAGAAAAAAATATATATGATACGATACATGACGAAGAAATAATTATCCAACACTAGACACAAACACGAGTAACGAAATCCAATTTGAATTTGAATGTACGATTCAAAATAAAATTAGACACGTAAAATACAACTTAAAATTCAACACATATATCGAAATTCGACTTAAATTTGAAATATCCAATTAAAAAAATTAAATATAAATGTCCAGGTAACACTGGCCCACTCTAGTTGCGCCACAGGAAATACATTCTCGAATTTCATGGGACATGCATGATGTTTAGCCGAAAACCCCACCAGACTACCGCAAGCCACAGGAATGTGCATCATTGCGTGGTCAAGTGCTTCCATAGCAGCAAGGTGGAAGCAATAATATACAAGAACTTAATCTGATTCCCGACCAAGCTGTTCTTGTTGAGACAACTAGCCGGGGGAAGAGGCACACATGGGCAGCAGGACCATTCAGCACATGTAAAAACTGAGGCATTCAGTTCGATATAGAAACCATGCCGAGAGCATTTACAACAATCGTCGACATAGGTTCTACATAAGATTAAAAAAGGTGGATAATTTGTCCATGGTTTCGTCCAAAATGCATGCCTCAAGCGGTTCGTTTCCTTATAACACTAGAAGGTATGCTTGCAAGGAAGTCAAGCTTCACAGTTTTACAAACGACTAACACCGGCATAAAGTATCAGACGCCTCCCAGGCGTCAAGTCAGCAAGCATACCAGAAGACCGACACTCATATCCTAGGTTAGTGAAGTTCCAGGACATCCTTTGATTTGGGCAGGCATAAAAGATAATATAAATTGGTTAGAAACCAGCTTCATCTATTTTGTTTTGTCACCATCATGAAACTGGGTTGCACCTAGCAGATGCAATCACCAGTTGGAAACTCCCAGAGCCTTGCTTGGAGGACTCCTGCTCCTAGCACGGAAACCGTCATTGTTTGTGCTGCTTTGATTCCTACCACCACCTGATCCATAGAACCTGCCAATCGAATGGAGAATTACAGTCAATAAAGATATATCCTTTGTGGATGCAATCACATCCCCCCACAAAATAAGCAACTTAGAAAAGTACTAACTGTTGTTAGAAAAAAGGCACAGACCAAAAGACGCACCAATTTATTGTCCGCTTCATGTTAAAACTTTAATAGGGTGTTTGGTTTAATAGTGGCATTAGCTCAGTACTTAAACATGGCAATGTTAGCACAACAGGTTCTTAAATGATAACATCATAATTAATTTAGAGATTCTGTAGATTATTTTATTGTAAGAATTCAAATGACATAGTATGTATGAGCAGGGGAACTCCAAAGGTGCTAAACGTGTGCCTATGTCAAGTGTGCTTCAGGCATACGGTAAAAGCATATTCTATCAGAGACTAAAACTACCTTTCATGAAAGCTGAGATTGTCACCGGATTGATTGTTGCTGGAGCTGCTAGGAAAGATGACAATTAATTATTCATCAGGTATACATAAGCTACAAACAAGTTCCCAGATGGAAATATTTCACTCACCTGGGAGGAAAGCTCAGATTGTCACCAGTCTGATTGTTGTGGCTGCTGTTACCAAAGCTGTTAAATGACGGTTCATCAGGTATGAAAGGCAACATAGAATGGAGATCGTTACCGTACCTGGAATGAAACCTCGGAGTATCACCAAACAGATTGCCACTGGTGCTGTTATGGGAGCTGCACATTGATGACTAGTCAGGTTGGTGCTAAGATAAAAAGCAACTCTCAGATAGAAACTGATACACACCTCGAGTGAAAGCTTGAACCACCCCCAGGCTGACTGCTATCAGTTGATCTTTTAGAATAACCCGAAACATATCCCTGACCACCATAAGAGTCATCAGAAGATGCCCAGCGACGTGACCTTCCACCATACCCTCCACGAAGAGCCATATCTTTTAATTGTGGCGGAACAGACTGGTTTGCACCCTCCAAAATCTTTACAAGATCTGAAGCATACTTTGAATCCTGGTCACCGAAGAATGTATAGGCAGAGCCTGTTGCACCAGCCCTACCTGTTCTCCCAATTCTATGGACATAGTCCTCCACGCCCGAAGGAAAATCATAGTTAACCACGATTCTGTTATAAGAGATTTTGGAAGAATTGTCAGTGAGCTACAGTTCAAAAGTCAGTCATCGTTTTTTTTATCAGCTTCACCATCACCATTATACTTTTCTTCACAATTGATTAGAAAGTCAAGCTTTCAAAATTTTGGAAGCGGCAAAGATAAATGCCCAACCTGATATCCTTTATGTCTAAGCCTCGAGCAGCAACATCAGTGGCTACAAGAACTGGGCACCTGCCGCTTCGAAATTCACTCAACACGGAATCCCTCTCAGACTGCGATTTATCACCATGAATAGCAGCAGTCCCGTACTGCCGTGATAGATTCCGTGCCAGCTGATCACACATCCTCTTTGTGGAGCAAAATATAATGATTTTGGACCCATGCTCTTGTGAACGCAAGATTTGATCAAGTCGTCTTGATTTCTCTGAATGTGGGATAACTTCCACATACTGCAATGTGTAACAAACCACTTCAAAATGCTGCAACCAAGTGTTACCCAGTCAACAAAAAGAAAACAACATTTTGCTTACCTGAGTGATAGACTTATTTGCAACCAGCTGATCAGTGTTCCCAATGTTTACTTGAACAGGGTTTGACAGTAAATCTGAGGCTATTTTTCTAACCTCTTTTGGCCAAGTGGCAGTGAACATAAGAGTTTGCCGTCTATGTGGTACTTGTTTCACAATTTTTCTTATTTGTGGCTCAAATCCCATATCAAGCATACGGTCAGCTTCATCAAGAACAAGATATGATACTTGACGCAGGCTCACTCTATTCATTTCTAAAATGTCATTCAATCTTCCAGGAGTTGCAACAACAACATCAGCACCACGTTCTAAATCTCTTAGCTGAGGGCCTTTTGGAGCACCTCCATACAAGCACTTCAAATAATGAGTTAGGATTAGATAATATCCAATGAAAAAATTATATAATACTAAATAGAACCTACATATGAATCCATTAGAATTTAGCAATATGGTTAAGAGGTTCTACATAAGTCCTTTAATAGTAGGATACAGATTCTAGATCTAGGCTGAAACTAGTACACTGAAAATAAGAGATATAGGAGAAGATAAAGCAACATACAACAGATGATATTCTTGAAGATCTGCCAAATTTGATTGCCTCATCTTGAATTTGTGTTGCCAATTCCCTTGTTGGAGACAAAACTAATACTGTAGGGCCTTCCCTTGAATTATGCTGTAGGCGCTTCAGAAGAAGAAACCCTGGAAGGAGATAACCCAGTGTTTTTCCAGAACCTGTCTTTGCCACAGCTACAATATCACGACCCTTAATAGCAATCGGCCATGACTGAGCTTGGATAGGAGTTGGTGCAGAGAATCCTGCTTGCTGAACCTGTAAAATTACAGATCCATTGCAAAGATATGAATACTATTGCTGTGTAAATACATAGGCCTAAAACTATTATATGGCAAAAGAGACGAGGATAATTATGACATATAATTTTTTTAGCTATAGCCAAAGCCAAATATCTTGCAGCTGCAGGTCGGAAACAAAATAAAAAGGAGTTCTTTCAAACCACAGAAGGCTGGACAAGACAACAAACAGGTCAAATCCCGACTTGAATTGTTGACTTGAAGAGCCTGCTGGAACAGGTGGAATGAATGCAAGACGACCATCTAGCTCCTTCAGAGAGGCACACAAGGAAGCACATTGGTATTGCGTGCATTGCGAGCACCTACCTCCCTTAGAATCTCTGAAGGGAAGCCTGTAGACTGAAATGTCATGAACGGCGCTGGAGCCTCATTTCCCTGATAATAAAGGGAATGGAAAAACTAAGCAATATACGTCTAAAAACCTGGAGTCATAGCGGGATATAAAATAGTTGAACACATACGACAATAGTAATCTCATGCTTGGTACGATATGCTTCTGGTGAGATGAGGTTTCCATTGGCTGCCTGTGAAACTTGATAAGTGGGCGGTGCATTTTGCACAAGGTTCACTCCAGCTGCAGAGCGTGCCTGGAAAAAGGATAGCATGTTACGAGTGGAAACAAAAATGGATCATGCGCTTTTGAAGACAGTATTTTGGCTCTTTGCGGCACTATTACTACTACAGTATTATCGTAATCTTTTTATATTTATGGAAAATCGACACAATGTAAACACATAGTGTGTTCCACTTCCACGTGTAAAGCTAGTACCTAGGTACATTCAACATGCAGCTTCAGCGAGCCGCTGAAAAATAGGCACCTCTTGGCACATTAGTGGTTAACCAAGAAACGGTCATTAATAGGCAACATGCGATTGATAGGGAAATGAAGAAAAAATAGTGCACCTGCGACTGATCATTCAGGGCCCTGTCATCAGCGGGAGGTGCATTGCGCGAGTAGCTCACCCCAGCTTCCGAGCGCGACTGACACCAACCAGAGACTATTGTGACAATCTCGCAAACATTTATTATCTTAAAAAGACCATTTTGCAAACCTCAACCTCGTAGGAAGCTAGTACATTGTGCATAGGCGGGAAGAATGGGAAAAAGAGAGTATTATTACCTCGGAAGGTCCGCTGGTCCTCGCCCTCTCCACGGGGTAGGGGTTGGGAGGCTGCGCGAAGGAGGACGAGGAGGGGGGCGCGGCCGCGGCTGGGCGCTCGTACTGGACGACCTTGGTCTCCGTATTCCAGAAGTAGAGGTAGCCGGTGTTGCCGTCGATGAGCGCCCTCCACGGCTTGGGCAGCGTCGGATCCGGCGGCGCGTAGCGCGGGCCCTTGGACGGCGCCGACGACTCCATGCCCTACCCCCTTCCCAACCCTACCACACCACACCACGAATCAGATCAAAAACAACGCGAGACGAGATGCAATGCGCGCGCGGGAGAACAAAAGGGATCTGGCCGAGGAGGGCAGCGCGGCCGAACCGCAGCGATCGACGCGGCGGAATGCGGGAGACGGCGGCGGCGGCGGCGGGCGGAGGAGGTGGGGTTTCTAACCTCGCGGCCTCACCAAACCCTTGTCTTCTCCGCGGCGTCTCCCGATTAAAAGGAGGGGAAGCGGAGGCGCCGAGGACAAGTCGCCAGCGTGTGTGAGAATGTGAAGTGGGGGACGACAGCTGGTGGTGGGACCCGCCAAGCGCAGAAGGCCGCGCCTCCCGTAGCGCCGCTGACACGTCAACCAACAAATCTCAGTATGCCCAAGCGTGTCAGCGACGAAATTACAACCGCTTCCGGGCCCCGTACAGATACAACCGCTTCCGGGCCTAACGCGGCTGACCTTTTACTGGTTTCGGCCCAACCCACTTTTCACCGCGCTTTCCTTTCTTGGCATACCGGTGAAAGCTTCACACTCCTCTCTCAAAAAAAAAAAAAAACTTCACACGTCATCGGCTTGTGATGATGACATGATACGCACGTTGCTATGAGTAGCTCTTAATATAAGGTTATCCCATCATATAGACACAAAATAGACATAAATTAAATATAGAGATAAAGTAGACACAAAGGTTGCCACATCATATAAACATAAGGTAGACACTCACGAGTTACTCATGTCATTATCACAATAGAATGTGAAGTAGATTTTTATTTTTATCTGAAGACTTCGGTGTTCAAACCCGGTAAGACACATTGATTAATACTGTGTTTGATCAATACACTTTCGATCATAAATACTTGTTGTTTTGATATTTTACCGTCTTCGACGTCCGACTTTGACATTATCCTCTATTAGAATATTATTATAATATCAAATAAAAATATAATATTATAAAAGTTTTTTAAGACAAATTTAAACCTATGGTTTTTTATGTTTCAAAATTAAATATTTATTGATGGTTAAAATTTTTAAAAAAAATTATTAGATTCAGATTAAAGTTATAAGTATTTATAACTGACGGGAGTACTCAGCAGCATCCCATAGATTTTTCTCGTTTTCTAACTATGTCATCCTCTTCATTACATAGCCAGTTTCCTGATCGGCGAGAGATGTCGTGCCTTTACAAGTTACAAGTTACAAACACTTCACATGGCAGAACCGAACGATATTTAACATTTCAGAATTGGGACCAGTCGAGGGAGCTGCATCTCCACGACTGGACGCTGACATGAATGTTACTCCTTAGAAAGGTTCAATCATCTAGAATCAACAGCCACCGGTGTTAAATGCTTTCTTCTTCTCAATCAATACAAATCACACTTATGTCCACAACTGTCACACACACCTTCCTTCCTTGCTTCTTTCAACAAACCGACTAAATCTGGACCTTTCCTAACATTACAAGTTTACCACCACAGCCCTGTATTTAGCAAGTACAACAGGCCTCCATGAACAAAAACAAGTATGGCAGGCCAACTCCTCATTAGCTCATCAAGCCTACAACTATGCCATTCTTTTTCCTTTCTCCAAGAACTATGTTATTTCTGCGAAAGCATTTGAGCTAGTCATACATCCCCTCTTGCTCCCAGATGTCCACGAGAAAATCAACCATCTCCTGCGATTTCATGACCTAGGTTTAAGAACATGGATTGCATTAAATGGTAAAATGAAGCACGTTAGATCTTACATGAAGAGGAATGGCTTGAGGAAATGGCTTATTGGATCCAAGCAAACTCTCGTATGCTGCATTCCAACTGCATAGATAAATATAGTTTAGGTGAGCAAAATTGCATAAACCATCGTAATGCACCATGATAGCATTCCTTGAAGCTTCAATAGATGGCACACAAGAAATACACCATCAGAAACAAAATAATAAGAAACTATTGGTTTCAGCATATTCTGGGGGATCAAATCTAAACCTAGTATCAATTTCAACGAAAACAAGTTGTACATGAACAAGAATGAGTATCCAATGTCTGCTTCAAATTTACATCTCAGCTGGTTCTCTGCATCCTTTTTGAAATATGAACAACTGCCATCAAATTTGATTCATAGGTACTCTATTTATTGCTTATGGAAGTTTCCCGACTACACTTGCCTCTAGTGTTTGTCTGTTTGAAGCTAATGTTATGTTTCTTTACTACTAGTAAAAAACCACAAATCAATGCGACAGTGCAGCAATAATGTGTTGTAGGCCTTCAGTTCGCATAGATATACTCCTCCATTTAGCAGTATCTGTCCAAGCCCTCCATACCCCTACTAAATATCATTCTACAATCTCTTAACCTCTTCCACACCATTAAAGTAGGGATAGACAGTGGAAATATTGGAACGACGCTTCTGAAGAGGGTGGGTAAGTATTGTGAAATGGAGGGTGTATACAAAGAAATACATTGGGTTCCTATACAAAAGAACGACATATGCAGTGTGACTTGAATGAAAGTGATAAACTACACTAACCGAGCACAATTGGAAGAACCAAGAGAAAATGAAACCAACAAGGTCAGTACAATCGGAATCACCTTGATAAAACAAGGGTACCAGAATGATCTCAAACTTTGGAAGAACAAAAACATGTGAATAAGAATAAACTAAATCATTAATATGAAATTAGTTTTATTTCTGTAAGGATGCAAACAAATGGTTCTTGAAAGTCAAAACAAGTATTGTATAGAATATACTTGTCTGATACAAAAGGTTTTACAGGTAACTTTTCTGGGATGATGCATAGGACATCTCATTCTCTCATACCTCAATACTGGTTCGCGAATCTGCTTCACCTTCGGTCGTAGACTTCTAATTTCAGTCCACTCCTGCCTAGTCTGTTCCCAAAGAACGAGTCCTGTAATAATATTTTGAACTTCAGGTCACCATGCAACTAAGGTTATTCTCAATTGCTCCTCTAGTTCCCCTCTAGTTCCACTTGTTATCGAGAAAGAACATAAGAATAATAATTAGGCAACAGTTTGACTACTCAAATTTCTTCACCCTTTCTTTTTTTTAAATGACCAGAAGATTTGACATCAACCAAAGGAGATGGGCACCTAAGCTGGTCCTAGGTCTCAAACCCAGGTGGGTGGAGTGGTCAAACAGCCTTCTCACCACCAGGCCACTGCCTTTACTGCCTACTGAAATTTCTTACAGGCCAATCTAATAGCAAAGTATACCCGATGTTATGAAAGATGACACTATGAAACTGTGGATTCAAAGCTTCCAAACAAATTTCTTCTTAGAACCACACAACAACTAAGACATGGTAGTATGGTACACCAAATGCACTGAACTTGGTACAGCCAATTGTTACAGATGGTACTTGAAACGCTGACATAGTTTGACATGAATATTGTTGAGATTGTGCCAAGGCATGGTACTGCCCTCCCCCCCCCCCCCCCCCCCCCAAAAAAAAGATTATAAATATAAATATAAATAAACGGCTTTGTTTGACACAACATAAGAATGTAGTGAAAATCATGGTTAGTAAAGGTGGCCGGGCAATACGCAGATGCAGTGAAAACGCTCTTGTTTAGCAAAACTGACTACATGTCTACATGATTCGGAAAGACTTACCATTATTAACAAGTTCCGGTTGGCTATGACTGCTTCCAGTTCCATGCTGATCAAGGCCCCAGTTGGATATATTGATTGAAGAAACGCCCCTGAGATCTGCTGGTTCAATCTCGATGGTGGTTGTACTCCAAAATGTGTCTCCTACGGTGGGATTATGGTCCTGGGTGATTAAGCTCTTGGACAGCTCACCTAGTTGCTTTGCAGCCTTATCATAGCATCCAAAACAGCCTCTGCTCTGTTTGGAAGGAGTTTAATCATGTAGACAATTAGCATACGAAACCAAATTAAGGTGGGTAAATCTGGAAAGAAGAACAAATGAAGTGACTTGCCAAACCTACTAGCTCGATCACAAACGATATTAGGTGATAAAATTGCAGAGGGAAACACTCGCAGATAAATAAACGGGTAATCACTGATCAGTAACATGCCACTAGCCCACTAACATACTCATCTTAAAAGAAGACACCAATGAAATTTACCATATCCCTCGATTTCTCCCATTACCTAATCACCAGGAAACCAAGAATTAATCGTCGGCCTAGAGGAACACGGTGTCTAGATGCCCAACAGAACAATTCTTATAAAACACGTCGCTATCAATGCGATCCCCTTCTGCGTCACACTCTGCCAGACACGCCAATCCGCCATCATCCATAGCTGCGCACCCGCAAGAAGCAGCCGATTCGTCCGCAAACGGGCAGCTCCGCCTACGACTCCAAGCGAATTGCCGCGGCATAGATTCTCACTCGAACGGGCCGAAGAAGTCAGAAGGGGGGGAAAGCAGAGGGGAGCAGGAGGGAAGCGAACCCACCCGGAGCAGAGGAAGAGGCAGGCGGAGGAGAGGAGCCGCGGGATGCTGCCCCAGTCCCAGCCCTCGCCCAGGTCGACGTCCCCGTCACCGACCCTCGACGCCGATCCCCCGCCGCCGCCACGGTCGCGGGTCCCCATGCCGCACGCGCCCACTCATCCACTCGCCGGATTGGTTCGGTCTGGCTCACGACGCGCCTCGCTCGGGCAGCTCGATCGCGGGTTGCGTGCGAGCCTCCGAGGAGTCGAGGACGCGTCGAGCACGTGATTTGGATAAGAGGAGGAGAGGGGACGGGTGGTGGGGTTGACGATGATGGACGGATGTGATCTGATTGATTTCGACAGCGCGTCGTGACGTGCTCGACTCTCGGGCAATCCACGTCGGCTCCTCTTCTCGCCACTTCCACATGGGCTAGTGGGCCTCCCGAGTCCCGGATCAGAACAACTGGGCTAGCTTTACTTGCACTTTTTCTTTCATTTTTGGGGAATGGCTTTACTTGCACTCTGCCGACAGCAGTGTCAGTGTGTTTGTGGGACCTTTTTTATTTTATATTTCGAAAATAAAAACAGTAAAAATAGTAAAAAATATTGGTAGCGTAGATAATACTATTATCTACACTCCCTTCAGAAATAGTATGTGTATTTTTTGAGCTATGTCTTTAAAGTTAAATTTTAAGTAAGATTTTCTCATTAAATATATCAACTATAGTAAGAAAATGTATATAGTTTAAAATTATTTTAAATTATAAGCCTAGTTATATAATTTTTATACATTATATATTCTTATAATTTGATTAAATATTTATTAAAGTACATAAAATTTAATTTTTAATTTTTTTAAAAAAAAAGTTTACTATTTATGAAAGGAGAAAGTAGCTCTAAACAAATTTCAGACAAAACTATGATATGTATGAAATATGTTTTTTTCTCATTGTACAAGTAATTGTTTAAGTTTAAAAATTAGAGAAAAATTATAGCATCCTCTACACCACCAAAGTTTTTTTAGAAATTTTCACAACTATTTTGATAGTGTTTTGAAATTTTAAAAGCAATGGGACGCAATATTTTTTATTGTTAAATATGTCGCCCGTTGGAAGGGCGACATTAAACCTATTGCCCGTAATTTTTTCAAACGGACATTTATTTTTATAACTTTTTTATTTTCAAAATATATAAAAAGTCATGCCCTGGGCATGCTTCCTCTGCTCCTACTACTGCTATTAACATTAAGAATCTGTTTGTTTAGGTTTTTTTTTAAAAAAGATCTGTTTTGGTTTTTCTAAAAAGCTATATCTAGATTTTAGATGTTAGCTTTTACATTAAATTTTTAACTTCTCAGTACACTATTTCTTAGAAAAGTTATTTTCAACTAGTTTCTGAGCTCCTAGTTTATTTCCTTAATAGCAGACTTCTGATTTCTT
Source organism: Phragmites australis (assembly GCF_958298935.1). Taxonomy (NCBI): domain Eukaryota; kingdom Viridiplantae; phylum Streptophyta; class Magnoliopsida; order Poales; family Poaceae; genus Phragmites; species Phragmites australis. The sequence continues at coordinate 7,573,447 of NC_084922.1, forward strand.
CAGAAACAAATTCTCAACAATATCGTTTATTTAGAATTCTAGCTTCTATAAAAAAAACTAGAAATAAAAGCACAAATAAATAGACCTTAGGACGAAACGAGAATGGAGGTCACCATAAATGAGCATGATCAAACAGCTAGTAGCAGCACATCAACAATTCAACAAGAGTAAATTTTATAAATCCAACATAATTTTAAGCTAATAATCACAAAACTATAATTTTTTTATAAATTTCATAAATCCACCACTATTTTAAATTTTATTCTCACAAAACTATATTTTTACACTTAAGTTAGTTCTGATATCAAAATTCACTGTTTACTAATACTGTTAACGGGCACAATAATATTTTGTTTCTCAAAAAATCTTAGAAATTTTTATACGTGTTCCGTAATACACATGCAACTCATTTTAATAGGATTAATCCAAAAAATTTATGTACAATTTAAATTAAAATTCTTCCAAAATACTACTTTTATAACTTCTAACAATTATTACTGCCTCAAATAAAATAACAAGAATCTAAAAAAATTCACTAATATTTTTCTTATGTGATGGACTAATTTATAAAAATATTTATAGTACTAAATTATATGGTGAAAAAAATGAGTTTCTTTATCATGCTACATAGGTCTCAAATAAAATCCAACAATTTGGAAGTAATTTGCAGTCTCCTCATCATGCGTGGCCATCAAGCCATCCCTCTTCAGCAAGCCAACTAAAGTCATGTCATCCCACACTAACATAAGGACTCGGACACCCTCACTGACCTTCCTCTTGAGCAACTCCCCGAGGGTAACATCTCCTCCAGGTTTCGGACGATTGGTGTCCCTAACCAAGGCAATTTCTGTGTACACAGATCAACCAGTGATGTAAATCAAATGCCGATTGCCGAGCCTTGCATATGGCATCGAAGATATATTCCCAGCACCTGTGGGGCTCATATACATAGTTGCCATCAGCAAGCGGGATCTTGGGAATGAAGTTGTCAGGGGCATGAGCATCTTGGTACAGAGTAACCCTACATCCTTGCCTCTGCGAGAAGAAGGTGTACGGAACACCAGGATACTTGGTGCTCCAGAGTTCAGACACCTCTTGCCTTATTGCGGTCCTTGGACACATCAAAGTACTGAAGCTTCACATGAATCTTGCTGCACCAACACGGCAACAGACTCACGCTTATCATCACAGATATCAAGCCACTTGTCAATCTCCTGACCATCCAGGTCAATGGTGGCATATATCTTGGTGGTGCCTTTGCCGATACCCACGGTGTCCTCAATCCCCTCCACAAACTATTCAGATGAGCTCGGCATATAAGAATAACTACATTTTAGGTGATAAAAGAAGGGCAAAAATGTAAAAATAGATAATATATGCAGCGTATTTGCTAAAATAGATAATAGATCGGCGTATTTACAAATCTAGCATCTGTATTTAGTACTCAAAATCCGAAAACCCAATTTTGATACCTTAAACACCGAAAACGGACTGGCCCCATCTTTTTCGGTAACTGAGGAGCCGAATACAACACTGTTCATTGTATTCCGCACCTCAGTTGCCGAAATCTCCGTGTACTCGGCAACTGAGGTGCCGAATACAGAGAATTTGGCAACTCAGTTGCCGAATCCAGCCTCTGCCGTGCGCCAAGCCAGCGAGAAGCTAGGAAGCTAAAGCGCAAAAAAGTACTCACAATTTATTTTGGAAGTAAAAAATAGTCCAAAAATTCTAAACGTTTTTTTAGCAAACAAGAGATCACTAGCAATCCAATTTATTTGGTTTGATAAAAAAAAACCTAAGCCAATATTTAATTAAAATTCTCCAAATAGACCAACCTTTATAAATTCTAGCAATATTTAATGTCTCAAAAAATCTAAAAAATTTACTAATATTCTTCTCATGTGATTTACTAATTTATAAAAATATTTCTAACCCTATGTTATTTAGTGAAAAAGTGATCTCCTTTGTAATACTCCATTTATATGCATTTTTATCATTTTATGTGATATTCTCTTTTTAATTCAATTTGAATAAAAATAATTCAACATGTACAAAACCTTTGTAATAATATAATTTTTTGTGCGTATTTCATAATTCATGTGCAACTTATTTTAATTGTATTCACTCAAAAATCGGTGTAAAATTAAAACTAAAATTCTCTAAAAAAACTAATTTATAACTTCTAACAATTCTTAGGGTCTCAAATAAATTGTAAAAGGTCTGAAAAAATTCACTAATACTTTCTTTATGTGATAAGTTAATTTATAAAATTATTTTTAGCCCCAGGTTAAATGATAAAAATTGAGGTTTTTGTAATACTTTATTTATACATTTTTATTATCCTATACATCCCATCCAGTATCAACCCATTCAAGCAACCAAACAGAATCTTATACCAAATCGTCTCATTCTATACATCCATCCAAACATATTTCCGTATCATCTTATATATCTAATAAAAAACATACTTGTATCACCTTATGTAGGACCATTCCATCCAGTCTTATCCCATCCAGAACAATCACATCTCAACCAACCAAGTGCTACCTAACTCTTCCAATGAACTAACTATATTATTCATTCCTAATTTAATGCAGATCCATATGTAATAGAGTATTAAAAATATACATGCATCTTCAAATACACTATAGACTAATCGCATGTTACTAGCTAGATTTTAGGCAAAAGTGTGACATGACACCCAAGTTAGCTGAGGTATGTTATTGAAGATGCCCTTAGTTGATTAAACTCAACTTAAGTGCTCCTAAATCCTCGTCTTTTGCTATAAACAAGGCAAATTTCCTTAGCCCCTTGGATGTAGGATCTTGTGCAATTTGGAAAGATGATTGTAAGAATTTTGTAGTATCCGAACCATATAGGAAATTTTCCTATACGGTTCTTTTGGAAAGATGATTGGACATCCTAGAATCCTATGAAATTCTTTCGAAATGGCTCAATTTATAGGAATTTTGTAGGGAATCTAGCATACGGTCTAACCTCTTAGAAACTTTCCTTTATTCCTATCTCTCTTCAAATACCTATGTTTTTATTGTGTGCATCTAAACGGTGACAGGCAGTTCGATCCTGCGAAGCGAAAGAGACCCTTACTCGTAATTCTTCAGAAAAAAAAGGTTTTTCACCTGTTATATACTCCTGCCTGTTGTGATTGGCGAGCCTCGGAAGTCGCAGCCTTCCCGTCCGCGAACCCGTTTCACGCCATCCCAACTGGCGGACGAGTACGTACGCTCGAGTTCCTCGGCAGTAGAAGAATCGAAGAAACTGCTTCAATTCCGGCTTCGAGAAGGGGGAACGGTGGCAATGGACGGTGGATTCCGGTCAGCTTTGCGTTGGGCCATGCCGGCCGACGTCTCTGACGAAGACATCGATCGCCTCTCGGCAGCTCGGGCGTACACCACGTGCCGGGCTTGCCTTGCCTGCAAGCTGCTCGACGAAATCCCCTCCGCCCGGGTGAGCTCGCAGTCTCGGACCACTTCAATCATACAGGTCAGACGACGTTCCCGGCTGCCCAGGCCACCTCACCTGCTGTCACTTTCACGGTTTATATCTAGCGTGCCCCTGTTGATGGATCAAAGGATGTCGCATTGCCACATGGCCATCTAAACATATCCCTTTGCATTGCGAGTGATTGCTGAGCCGACAACGGCCTAGAGAGTAAGCATCAACGCCATAGACCTAGTCATCGAATGATTGATTGTATGGTTTGGAGCTGGATCACCACTCGGATTCGAAACCCTAGATGTTTATTGTGGCCATACGATTCGACAAGTAGCGGAGCTAAACTGATTTCATTCATTAGCGGTGTTGATGAAGATGGCAAATGAAAATGTTGGTTTACTTATCTGATTATAACCTTCACTTTATGCCATTTGTCTTAGCCCATTGCTTCCTTTCCTTACTGAATTCAGGATCCACGTGCAACAATTCATTGTGGATTATTTGTTGTCTAGCTGGAAGCCCACTCATGAGTTGTGACAAACCTTTCCGGCAGCTATCTCCCATGTTCTTCACGAGTTGTACTAGCAGGGCTGTACTGTGACTGTTCCCATGCTCACACCATCTCCTGCTGATCCTGTATCTGTTCAGAGGCAGAAGTTTTCAGATCAAGGCCTGACAGACCGTGATCTTGTAACATTAGTCGGTAAAATCTTCCTCTGTTCTTGCCCTACACAGCTCGCACTTTAGCAACGACCGATGCTAAAATGACTGACGACATCAAGCTGTGTGATCTGTAGGTGCTCACACCTTCCGGCAGGCGGACTGCCAGTTCTTCAGCTACCTCCTGTTCCACTTCACGGCGACGGGCAACGCGGATCCGGCGATCAGCCAGGCGTTCCTGCCGCAGGTCCGGGCGCTGTGCCCGCCCAACGGCGACCCCTCCAGGCGGGTGGCACTCGACAAAGGCAGTCCGGGCGCGTTCGACGTGAGCTTCTTCGAGAACGCCCGCGACGGCAACGCTGTGGAGCGACGCCGCGACGCAGGCCGTCGTGCAGAAGTACGCGGGCAACATCCGGGGCCTGTTCGGGCTCCGGTTCGGCTACGAGTTCCCCAAGGCCATGGTCAAGATGAGCAGCATCGGGGTGAAGACCAGCGGCCAGGGCGAGACAAGGAAGAGGTGCTCAAGAATCAACTGACGCTCAATTCGGAACGCAGGGATTTTTTTCGGATTCAGTGGAAATTGAGCTGTTTCTACCAGCGCGATAGTGCTGGTATAATTTGGAATGAGATGCGTTGTTGGTTGCTTGTCACTTTCTTTTCTGTACGTCAAGTCTTGCAGGCGTCGTCCAATCATCATGTGCCTATCAGCAAAGATGCAGTATGTGCTATGTGGTGCAGGCTGATATACAATTGGTTATACAAAAGCCTTTTGCGCTTGTGCTACCATGAACCATCCATTCAATCGTACTGCGTGGTGATGAAGAAGACAGCATTATGCTGGTGGTAGTAGGAGAAAAAGCCTTAGAAATTGTAGACATCAGGCAATTCTACTAACTCTAATCTCTACGACTCTACATAGCCTTAACCTGACAGCCATCAGCAAAGGGCATTTGGTCTAGTGGTATGATTCTCGCTTAGGGTGCGAGAGGTCCCGAGTTCAATTCTCGGAATGCCCCTATTTTTGTATCCTTTTTTTTTGTTCTGTTTTCTCAAACCGTTTCTCTCCCACGGGAGTCTCGTGGACACCGAAGGTCATCGTCTTGTACTACCCAGGTCCATGCTGCATGACGAAGAAAATGACGCTGAAACTCGTGGATCATGGGGAGCCACTTCTACGTTTGACAAGGCCGGGCATAACTATGCCTTTGCTGGAGTTGACAGTGACGGGTGGGCTCACTGTCATCTAGACCCTTCTAATAAGTTTTCAGTCTCGGTAGATCAGATCAGATGATACGAAACTTGAATAAATCGTCACTCCTATTTAGGGATGGGAATCAGGTGTAGTAGGTATGAATAGAACTCCTATACCTATGTCTATTGGATTTTTTTGTCCGCGGGTATGCTCGCTAATAGCTATGGGCACAGTCTCCTGTGAACATACCTGTGTGCCCGCCAACACTCCGGAGAGAGACATTGGTTGATACAGAGGGAGACGACTCAACGGGTGGGCGACCAAGCGTGGACTGCTGAAGTCGCTGGAGCCGGACGATTGGATGGCGTCGCTTAAGGGGCGAGCGGGGTGGATAGCTTGAGTCACTGGACAAGTGGGCGAGCAGGTGTTTGTGGACGATGTAGGTAGTTGAAGTCGCTAGACGGGCAGTGGAGGCTATCAGAGGCAGTCGGTGAGTGGCAATGGTGAGTAGATTTGAGGAGGCACACTTGAGGTCGAGGGGAGGGAGGTGGGAAGATGTCCGTGTTTGTGATCGAGTGGGAGGGAGGTAGTCGGTTAGGCTCAATTTCTCGTTTTTCTGTGGATTTTAGTGGATTTAATATTTTTTATTAAATTGCAAAGGACTACCCCTATTATGCCCCTGCTCATTTTTTAACTGGGTCCACCCCTAAGCCCAGCTATCATCGAGCACACGGGTGATATGGGCACATGTAAGCCTTACCATACACGTGCTCGTTTGCTCGTCGAGCAGAGATTCTTGCCAACGAATATACCTGTAGATAAAAAAAATGTTTCTATTGAGGTATTTACCTACAGAGTACACGGGTAAATGGTCACAATTACCATCCTACTCCTGTCGTTATGTCCTGTGCCATATCAGATCAGGTGACACAGAACCTGAATAAAATTATCCCTCATGTCATGTGCCGATCTCTACGTAGCTCTAAAAAGTAAATAAGATTATCTCCAAGTAATTCATGTTAGGAACCAAATTCTTTTCAAAACGGGTTTTGTTTCCTTTAGCGCTCTAAGGGTATAACTTTACAGTACTTATCACGAAGAGATTCTCAAGTTCATTACCTTCAGAATGAGCTTCTCTTTTTTACCTTTACGAATCTTTCGAAGAAAAAATATTATAGATAAGAGAAAATAAAGATAATAAAAATGAGAAGTGAAATCGAAAAAGAAACAAAAATAAACAAGTATGATCGGAGATATGTAAAGCTGGAGCTGCCGCGAAACCAAAGACGCAAGCGCCCAACCAGAGGACTTTTACAGTACACATAAATGAGTGTATACCGTCCATTTTCTTCATCCGGTGGCTTAGATTGGTCCAATGATACTCTATCGCCCATCAGTATCATAGGTATCATTAAAGAGTATCATGGGTATCATAAGGGTAGGATTGGCAAAAAAACTATAATAAACTTGTAAATTATATGTTTAATTAGGAAAGATCAAAATGTTAGTTTATTCTTCGGATAAGCTTTCACTTATTCTGTTCATTTCATTTATTAGGGTTTCCACCCTCCGTCGGTCGGTCGATGATGGGTGGCGAAAGTCCGAAGTCTGGTCAGTCAATGACGTAATTACCCCTAAGGGTATCAAGATAATTACAATAATACCTACTAAAATAAACGGTTGGATCACAACAATGATACTCTCCATCATCTAGTATCATAGTGTACCGTAAAGGTTCTCCCCAACCGACCACCACCTCTCTACTTGGCCACTCCAGCGGTCCAGCCTCATCAGCTCGCACCAGTCAACAGCCCCACCTCGATCCAGCCATGGCCTCCAGCGCCGTACAACCGCTCCGTCACCGGCCACCGCAGCGCCTCGCCCTGCTCGCCCTCGCCGTCGTCTCCTGCCTGCAACTCCTCCTCCCCGCCGCGTCACAGCTGTCCCAGCCCCAGCCGCTTCCACGCCCTCTCGCGCGCACGGCCACCGACGCCGCCGCCATGGCGGCACCGCTGGAAGCAGCAGGAGAGGACCGCGGTCTCGCCCGGCGCTCGTGCACGTACACGGTGCAGATCAAGACGAGCTGCTCGTCCCCAAGGCGAAGCTCGGACGCGGTCAGCCTCGCGTTCGGGGACGCCTACCGCGACGAGGTGTACGCGGCGCGTCTGACGCCGGAGTACGGCTTCGAGTCGTGCGCCACGGACACGTTCAAGGTGAGCGGTCCCTGCGGCTACGGCGTCTGCTACCTCTACCTCCGCCGTACCGGACGCGTCGGATGGACGCCCGAGTGGGTCAGGGTGTACGAGCCCACGTCCAGCACGCCGTCCACCTACCGCTACGGTGACCCGCTCCCCAACGGCGTCTGGTACGGATTCAACCGCTGCCCGCACCGCGCCGCCGCTGCAAAGGCCGACGCCGACGCCTCTTCTGATGCTGCGGCCCAAGCACTGTAACCGCACATGGTTGGATGGAGCAGAGCACCACTGGTCAAGGTACTGCTGCTGCCGTGATCGATGTGATGATTCGTCGAGCACGGTGGTTACGACAAATCATTTCAGAGTATTTTTCTTTTACGGGTGGATATATGCTATGCATGCTACATTATGCTTGTAACAATCCTGATCGAAATTTTCTGCAATAAAACCGATCTTATCGGTCTACATTACTGCATAATAAGACTTATATATGATCCATTGTTGCTGGATAAAAAAAACCCGATAGTGATAAGATTATTACTACCAGTCCATAAGAAAAACAATATCACTGTCAATTTTAAAAGACAACCGACATTGATAAAAATTTATCAATGCCGGTTCGTATTGTATCATTGTCAGTTGTTAATATGAACCGGTAGTGAACTTAGATCCAACCTAAAATTTCTATTCATTGCGATTTTGGCTCACCCTCGCGTCCGCTCCGCTCTCGGGTTGAATGATTTTTTCTATGTCACGCACTCAGATCTTCTCTCTCAATCTTAGCTCTTCCTCTCTCTATCTCTCTCTCTCTCTCTCTCTCTCTCTTCGCGTGTAGGGGGCCAAGCAGCGGCGGTAGCCAGAGGGAGCTGATGCAGCGGCGGATCAGATCGAAGTCCGCACGTGCGGGTGCAGGTGAGAAGGTAGCGCAAGGGCAGCGACTCGTCGTGTCAGGTGAGGCCACGTCACCTCACGTGTGGGATGTAGAGGCAAAGCCATGTGGCGGCTCACCATTGCGAAAGGAGGAGGATGCTGCACCTATGCTGCTGTCAGCGACGTAGATCGAGGCAGGTGGCACAATGGTCCGGTTGGGTGCTGCAGGCAGTGAAGGTAGCGGTGCTTTGGGGAGGGTGGCTCGAGCTCGGCAAGGTCCTTCGGATCCATGCTGTGGGGTGGTGAGGTACCTCACTATCGTTGCAGTCCGGTTAGGTGTTGCATGTGGTGGAGGTCGCGTGCGGTGCTTCGGGGAGGGTGGCTTGAGCTCGGTAAGGTCCTCCAGATCCAGGTTGTGGGTGGTGAGGCGCCTCGCCATTGTCACCCTTCTTCGACTGCTCTCGAGCTCGTAGTAGTCGGTGCCAACGAGCGAGGGGCTTCGGCGAGCTTGAGCAGTAGTGGGTGCAAGCGAGCGAGTAGTAGCGGAGCTGGTGCGGGTGGTCAAGCAACGCCCTAGATTTTTTCATTTTTTTCCTAAAAATACCAATATTGTCAGTGAACAACAACCGACAGTCATAACAATCAACACCCTAGATATTATCACTGCCCGTTGTGTACTATTAATTTCAAAAACGATAGTAAAAGCCAGTTTGGAACCAAGATGTTTTGTTCTACGATGATGGCCTCTCTTTTGGCACGTATACTGGGCAACATTTTGCCACGTATTTTTTAGGCAGACATGGAGGGCTACACCTTTTTACTACCAAAATATTAGGGTATGTTTGGTTTACTCTTAAAGAATGCCACAACTTCTTGCCAAATATTGCCCACGGTGTGGCCAATAAATTGATGGCCACACCTTAGGTGAAGTTTGGCAAAAGAATAAGCTTATGACATGTGGTCCTAATGTTTGGCAAACTATGGCATGCCACAGTTGCAGCAGCGAAACAAACAACTATTTAACAAAGTGTGGCAAAGTTTGACAAAGTATGGTGAACCAAACATGCTCTTAGTCGTGATAATTGTGGCAAAGTTTGGCAAAGGTATATGCATACGCCAACCAGGACAGGGTATTAAAAACAAGTCTATTACTCTATTGTGACTCACTCTTGGTATACAAACTGATAGCCAATATGCTACAATAGAAGGTTAAATCTAGGGATGTAAGTGGGTACATAATAGGTAAATCTGAGTTATTATTTAGTTCATTTTTTTTAACTTAATTAGATGGAGATAAATCTTTTAGTTCATTTTTTTTAGTTTTGGATCCACCTAATAACCTAGAAACTACAAAACTTACATCCCTACTTAACCTGCTTAGATGAGGTGGCATGGAGCCAAGGAAAGTGGGAGCAATAAAAAGATAAGAATGCATACGAAGAATTATATACCTCCGTTTTAGGGAGAATAATAAGGCTTCTCCATATTAAGAGATAGACACAAGTGTTGGCTGCCAACACACCTGCACACCCAATTAATTGGGTTAGGCCTAATTCCTAGAAGGATAAATAGTATTTTCCAATGCAATAAAATAAAGTAATGCCATGTGTGTTTCTTTGCTAAAAGGATATTTAATTTCCATGGGTTTGGCTTGGTATCACTTTCGCATTATTGTATCGGATGCAGTGATGCGCTTGGTAAATTGCTTTTAGTGCATATATGCACATAACCGCAACTTGTGGTTAGGTTGGCTCAATGACTTGATAAGACACTAGACAAGCTATGTTCGTCATTTCCTTCATTACTCGTTTAGGAATAGCCAACTCTGAGAGATGAGATCCAATGGCTGAAACGTTACTGATTTGTGGGGAAGGGAAATAGCCAATAGGTGCATCTTACCTTTCATATCCAAAAGATAAGTGATGGAGTCATATAAAAATCCACTCCAATCCATCGCTAAAACCGGATTCTTCAGTCCATTCGAAAAAGGGCACAACTTTGTTTTGGGAAATGCCTAATCATGGGAGATACGATCCTCCGTTTTGGGAATGCTCGTGCATGGTGCATTTGATTTTTGTAAATGCCCAAGCATAGGAGCCTTGTGTGGCAGGCAGAAGACACTGGCAGAATTTAACTTGGCCAACCAGCAGCTTAAGAATTTTCAATGCTTTACTAGGATGAAGATTTGGCATCTGATCACACAGTTGACACCAAAGGTGATTCACACTTGTGTTCACGTCATCCTCTTAATCTTCCCTTCAGTTTCCGTCAAAAAAAAAAAAAAAAAACTCGCCTTGCATGAGGTCAAAGTAAGTTTGTGCGTCAAATTAGCACTCTAAATCATGGTAAGTGTCAGTCTGCCATTGTTCATCAGCTCGAGGTTTTATGTGGCTTTGTTCATACATTCTATCACAACTGAGTGCATTATAGTTACGAAGAGATCAAGAGTAAACTTTTGTGCGATGTATCAGGTTGATGTAGCGACGAGAGTTAATAAATCTCTCCTTTTCAAAAAAATACATTCTAATCAACCATGTTTAATTCTTCCTCATAAATCTTCACCTAGAAGACGACTGCAGTAAAACATACCTTCGTCCTGCTGCTTGTATTGGTCATTCGATAAGCAGAAGGGCAGCAACAGATACACTCACAACGTCTTCAACTTCCATGCGGCTGGGGATGGCAAAACGGATGATGCACAGGTAGCAGCACAACCCTATGAGTTCTGAATCTAGATACCTGCTTGCTTCTGCTGCATTGCATTGCTTCTTTCTGATTCCCCTTTGTCTCCTCTGCTGAAAGGCATTCTTGGCGACATGGCAAGCGGCTTGCAGCGATGGGAGCCAGCCTATCATGGTCATCCCTGGAGGAAGGACGTTCTTGTTGAGCCAGGTTACATTTCAGGGTCCCTGCAAGTCACCAATCAACCATACAGGTAGGTAACATTGATAGCTTTGCTACCCTGACGAGAGGCGCGAGTCGTGAAGGGGAAAGGAAGGGAAAGAGGGTTTAGCATTGCTCGAGAGCCTAAGCCAACTTGTCCCGACATATACACATCTTATCATTTGCGCAGAGCCTTTGCATATGCTAGTTCAGGAAAGCATTATGCTTAGAACTATAAATTTAAAATAAAAATGTATCCGCACAAGACAAGCACCAGGCTTCTGTTAACAAAGCAGCACCAGAGTTTTAAAGGAGAATATCAACTAGCAACACATACGTATCCAAAGAAACAAATGAAATAGATGTCCAAAATGCGAAGAAACATCAACATCCATCAGTCAATTGAGTCCACAAGCACTGCAATGGAAATATAGTTAAACAAGAACGCATGCCAGCTCTCATGCATGCAGCATTAAGCAAACACTATCAGCGCACAACAACAGTCGCTTGTCGCTAGTACTGTCTTTAAGCCTGCTCTTCATCATCTTCCACTTCCCGCTCTTCCGCAGCAGCGGCCATCAACTCATCAAATTTGTCACTCTTTCCTAACGTTATCTCAATCTGGGGGAGTAAAGGTCAAATCAGTTTAAAATCTCAGAAAAAGAAGAACTATACACAGTTACAGATAGAATGATCATGCTGACAAAGACAACAAATAGTTCACACTGGCACTAGAATAAGGATTTAATATTATGACCTTGGCCTTTTGGGACGGACGCCCTCTCCATTCATCGTTTATTTCCACAGTAGATGTCCTAATCTCTATAGAGGTCAAGACGCAAAGGCAAGGTTCAGAGCCCAGAACAATAAATCATGTGAACGAACACATCAGCAGGTTGATTGATGATCTAAAACAAGGATAGCCCAAGCTCTTACTCTTTTCAGCAGCAAACCCATTGTTCTTCAGAATCTCTGCCACGGTCACAACTGTTGCAATGGCTGGAAACAAATTGATCAACTTGGTTAGCATTGCCTGAAACATTACGCTAGTACAGATAAACCACATAAAGATGACAATGAGCTCTGGTTTATTTTGTGTATATAAAAAACATCAAAACACACTGACTAATAGCATGAACAGTCAGTCCAAGACGCAGCCAAATATTAGTTCCTCTTTTCGAAATGCAAGCAAATGTCATCACACAAACACTGGCAGGGTTTTCTGACAGATGATTGTGTTTTTTTTTTCCTGCACCTCTTGTGGCCACTTTGGATACGGGAGATTTCAAATCAAAATCAAATCCTTAGAGCTAAATTCTAAAATCCCCAAAGTAATTCTCCTCAACCAAACCCCTAATATGGAAATGCATATGTATGCGGTTACACTAGAATATGACAGGGCATGTAAAAACAACATCATATATCACTTGACCGATAAATCTGGTTAAGAAAACATCATATATCATCTGCCCGATAAATCTGGTTAAGTCGTGGAACTGAATTCAAGATGTGCAACAGAGTAGCATATCTCTTGACACAATACAAAAGTGCTGCTTACAAGGCAAGTGCCATACGAGAAACGTTAGGGTTTAAAAATAACCAAAACATCACAGCGATTCAACAGTTAAAAAAGTACACAACTGCGCGGCGCATTCCAGATCTTGGACATTATATCATGTCCCGTTACATAATAGATCAAAATCGCGTACAAGAGGCATTCATCTCACTCTAAAAAGAATCTAAACCTTACATCTATCTTCATAGGGATATCAAGCGACGATATCAAAAGCACTGTATCGCCAAATCAAAATCACAAAGAAGGATGAAGGATTGCTGGTTTTGTATCAATGGAACTAGGGGAGATCTCCCTTTTATCTTCAGAAAACGAGGATGAAGGGGTGTGAGGGAAGACGCACCCATTCCGAGCGCGGAGAGCTCGACCTCGCCGTGCTGCTGCATATACCTCTGCAACGACCCAACCAAGCAAGCAGCGCGTCAGAAAACCGCGGCGCGGCAGGATAATGGAAGAACGCGGGTATGGCAAGGGGGCAGCCGTACCTTGGCGAGGTTGACGTAGAAGAAGAGGGGCTTCTTGGTGTTGGACACCTGGATGCGGTTGCCGCCGCCCCTCCTCTGCCCCTCGCCGCCAGCGCCTGAAGCCGCCGCATCTCCCACGACGGTGAGTTCCTTCACGCCCTCGGTGATCTCCTCCACCGCCATTACCGCTGGCTCGTGCCGTGCCGCCCCGGCTGGATCGATGGAGGTAAGGGATGGCTGGCAAGGTTGGGTTCCTCTTCCGTGGGGCAGAGCCGCTCCCTTCTGACTCGTCTCGCGGCTCGGCGTTGCGGCTGAGGCAGGAGCGGACGGGGAGGCGAGGCCTGGCCCAACACTGGCTTGACAAACCCCACGGGGCACGGGACGGACATCGCGTCTCGGCCCACCGATACCCACGCTGCCAGTCGAGCAGCCCAGGCCCAAACACACGCGGCCACGTCCCGACGACTTGCCTGTTGTGATGCTACGTCTGTGATTGTTACTCGCATGGAGTCTCCCCTTGACAGTATCTGCGCTACGAGGGAACAAGGCTGAATGAAATTATATTATTAAAAAATAATAGTATTACGTTGATTACACTAGTCTGGATAGATCGAGCCAAGTTTTTTTAAAACTGAATTTAAGGCTATATGAGCAGAGGTGATTTTGTTATATTGATCAGTTAGTCCGTAAGTAGATGCAAGTGATTTGGTGATACTGATAAGTGAACGTGTATATATGATTGGATGCAGTAGTCTGCATGTGTCGGACTAAGTTACGAAGTGAAGCTTGAATCGAGTTTAACTCTTGAACTAGGCTAAAAACATATATTTATATTCACCGCACTAAAATAAAATAGTAAATACAGACAACCAAATATACCTTTTTATTAGATTATATATATATATATATATATATATATATATATATATATATATATATATAACCAAGATCTTCCAATATAGATAACCAATCACACCATATAGCTAGCTACTAAGTAGATCGCATCGCCTCTTCCTCTCTCGTGCGAAGAAGCTAGAGCTTTCCTCTCTCTCACGAAAAAGCTAGGGCTCTGTTTAAAAGCTCACTTTGAATAGATTATAGATTGTGTCATAATTCAATCATATATTTGTAAAATTTACCTTCAAAATTTGACTATTTATTTATAAAATCTATAATCCACACTACATAATTCCGGGGAAAAAACGGGGCCTAGCTAGCATCGCCTCAGATCGCATCAGCACGGCGCGTCGCGGCACGAAGTTTACACATGCCGGCGCGTCCCGGCACCAAGTTCACACACGCGGGCGCACGGCTCAGGCGCAGGCGGTTTATTTTCGACTTTCGCCCGGAGCCGCGGTATTATTGTTCATCATCACGGGCGGTCGCGGTGGAGGCGTGGAGCCGGCCGGCCAGAACTGACCAGGTCACCAGGAAGCTCGGCACGCGGGCGGACGTGGCATTTCTGTCCGTCGTATTGGTGGTTGCCTCGCCCTCGCCTGCGCATCATGCGCCGCGCGTGGCACGTTTCTGATGAGGGAAGCAGGCTTATTATAATTAATCGCATGCACTTTCCATTTTCTGGACGTGGATCAGTGTGCATGTGGCCGCTTCTTGCTAATTGAAGCTCCTTAACTTGAGTACATGCATGTAAGTATGCAGCCATGCATTAGCTAGTATAATTGCACCATTTCACATGCCCCAAATTAAAGTGTCTGAACCATAAATATATCGTGCGCCCAAGCTGAAGATCGAACACTCGCTGTCTGCCAACTTCTTTCATGATGATCAAAAGCCAAGTCCCAGTCCATGTTGTCGAGCCGAATGATTTATGTTCTGCAGGTGAATCTCGCTTAGCTCATAGTAATTGAGGGCCGCTCGAAATCGACGCATTAGAGCGAGGTTTAGGTTCCGATTATTCTTATGTCGCGCACGATAGAGATGAGGTTGAAATCGCCAAGAATTAACCACTTTTGCCCATTCGGAGGCTTCAATATGCGGTTTTGGGCGGAGAGAAGTATGCTTTTGGTTGTCGCGTGCGTGATGGGCCGTAGACCGCGGAAATAGTGAATGTGGAGGAGCACTCCTTAATCGTCACTGTTGCCGTGACGGAGTAGCATCGTATATGAATGTCTTTCAGGTCTATGAAGTTGCCCCAGAGTGTGATATTGCCCAGCTTCTTTCTTTCACTCGGTCGCCCGAAGTTTATAGGCAGTCAAACTGTTGGAGCGCAGAGTCGAAATATCTCTAATGGTCTGATTAGGAATATGCTGGTCAGATAACTGTAACTTGCGAACTCTAGAATAAAACTTGAAGGGGTATTCTCTTGTATGACGATGAGCTTATTTGAAAAGAGAGAGTTCTTGTATGAGAGAAAACTAGAGTCAGAAAGAAGTGAAGAGAGTCAATCCAACCACTTAAGAATGAGATTTGTGAGGAATTTAAAAGTCACTTATAGTACGTGAAAAAAGTCATTAGTGACAGGTGATAACCGGTGTTAGTGATAGGTTATAATCGTAACTCGTAATTAATATTTTGTCATTAGTGACGGGTCAAGATTATGACCTGTCAATAATGACTGATGAATATTTTTCGTATTTTTTGACATAAAAAATCACAAAAATATTCTTTTTACCCGAGCCATCCCAACGCAGACTCATCATATATGCCTCACAAGCCATATTTTTTTTTCATATTATTTTCAAGTTTGTGTTCCATGAGAATAGAACACATGACCTTCTACTCGCGCGTGTAGCTACCTTACCACCTCTGCTATCAAATAGTTGTGATAGAAACTAGATATTTTATCCTTTTAACCTTCTTTGCCGAAGATCATTAGTGACACGTCATAAACATGACCCGTTACTAATGACTAATTTTGCCAAATTTCGTCGAGAGTTATAATTTGATAGGTGACTCGAATTGCATTCGGTAAAACGGGTATAACTTTTGCATACGGACTCTAATTTTGACATTTTTTTGACTCTACGGACATCTTAAAAAAATTACATCCGTTTTCTCCCCAACATCGTCAGGTTTAGAAAATTTTTCGAGGCCAAAAACGGCTTGGAAGATTGAATTCTCGCCCCCTGAAAGTTTCTACACCATTTTCGAAACACGCACTTGTGTCCATAGTCGCCACACCTTACATCAAATTTGAGCAGAAATGTACAATGGCTCCTATTATGGTATTGCTGAGGTGAAAAAAATAAGAGAAAAATAAAATAAAAATAAAAAATATTTGCGAATACCGTCATTAGTGACTGAAGTTGGTCATTAGTGATGGTTACAAGTTGACCCGTCACTAATAACTGGCATAGGATGATTCGTCACTAACGAGTAGATTATTAGTGATGGGTCAAGTTATGATCCGTCATTAATGACTGGCCTAGGACAACCCGTCATTAATGATTAGTCTAGGACGATCTGTCACTGATGACTTAGTTATTAGTAAGGGGTCATAACTTGACCTGTCACTATTATCATCAGTGAGGGGTCATGTTATAACCCGTCACTAATGAGTGGTCATTAGTGACGCGTTCTTATTGGACCCATCACTTACATGATATTAGTGAGCATGTTGAGCAGTCGTCACTAATGTGGTGTCTCCTTTGCTGGTTTCTTACGTAGTGTTAGCGAGCCACCTCACTATGATCACCTTCGTATTTGGTTGTCCGACGTATTCTCACATTCGCCAGAATAAGTTGGAACCTCGAGCATTGAAGTGTGTATTCCTTAGTTATGGTGATAGAGTTAAGGGGTATCATTTGTGGTGTAAAGATTCAAGACCCTCTAAGGTGATCGTCAGCAGAGATGTGACCTTTCATGAGATGACAATTGTTACTTCAGTTTGTCGATAGTTGGGATAGGCTTCCACTTCAGGTGGAGCTTCTACAGGTGGTGGTTCAGGGGCCGAGCAGATAGCACAGAGGGTAACATTTGAGGTGGAGACTCCACTGACCGAGTCTACTGCAATTGACAGTCAACAGCAGGAGCAGCCATTATTGTCAGAATCTGTAGATGGTGTTCAGAATTACACTGATAAGGCATATCATGAGTTAGATTTAGCTCATAATCGGTCAGAGAATACAGTTTTCAGGTGGAGCAATAGAGGCTCCAGACTCTTCTATTGCTCATCGCATTCAACGATTAAGAAGACCACCACAATACTATGGAGAGTGGGTCACACCATTTGTGAGAGGCAAAGGTTCAACTACTTTCGCTTTGACAGTTGCTGAGAATATTGAGCATGATGAGCCTAGCACATGTAAAGAGGCAGTTCACAGTCCTCAAGCAGCTAGTTGGGTCCAGGCTATGACTGAGGAGATGAAATCATTGCATAAGAATTGCACTTGGGACTTAGTGTTGCCGCCCAAATGACGTACTATTGTTGGTTGTAAATGGGTATTTAAACTTAAAGATGCCTCTCAAGAAGTTGGTGTTCCAAGGTACAAGGCAAGATTGGTGATGAAGGGCTTCGATCAAAAGAAGGGAATTGATTATTATGAGATATCCTCTCTAGTTGTGAAGCATACTTCAATTCAGGCTTTGTTAGCTTTGGTTGCTCTATTTGATTTGGAATTAGAGCAAATGGATGTGAAGACATCATTTCTTCATGGTGAGCTTGAGGAGGAGATCTTTATGGCGCAACCAGATGAATTTGTGGTTGAAGGCAAAGGAAATCACGTTTGTTTGCTAAAGAAGTCATTGTATGGCTTGAAGTAGTCTCCAAGGCAATGGTACCATCTTTTCGACTCTTATGTTAGTAGCCATAGATTTGAAAGAAGTTCATATGATGCTTGTGTGTTTTAGGAGGTACTTGTAGATAGCTCAAGGGTGTATATATTTCTTTATGATGATATCCTTATTGCAAGAAAGAGTCGTTCTGCTATTGAGAAAATAAAGGTCATGTTCAAGAGTGAGTTTGAGATAAAGGATATGGGAGCAGCTAGGAGATTGTTGGGTATGGATATTCATTGTGACAGGTCTTAGGGCAGACTTTGGCTTTCACAAAGTCAATATATTGAGAAGGTTCTGCATTGCATTCACATGTCGCAGGCGAAGCCCATTTCTACTCTATTGTTGGGTTTGGATATTCATTGTGACAGGTCTTGTGTTAGCTAGAGGGCAACTTTGCAGCATACGGTTACAATATCCACTACATAAGCTAAGTTAATGTCTTTGGCTGAGGCAGTGAAGGAGGCTATTTAGTTGCATAGTTTTCTTGGTGATTTGGGCACTGAGCAAGTTGATCGTGTTGTCTTCTGTCATAATCAAAGTGCGATTCACCTTGCAAAAGATGAAAAGTTTCATGAGAGAACCAAGCATATTGACGTGCGTAATTTCTTTATTCGTTTTCATGTGAAAAAGAAATTTTGTATGTTGAGAAAATTGGCACAGAAGATAACCCGGCTGATATGTTAACCAAGGTGGTCCTAAATGCCAAGTTTGAGCATTGCTTGGACTTGGCTGGCGTTTGTGCTTGCCCAAGTTAGCTCCATGTGGAGCTTTGGAGGTGATGAGGTTGTTACATGTTAATTGGTCACTTGAAGATGAAGCATTTGAAGTTTGTACATTTGGCATCAAGAAGCTTGATGTGTTGGCTCTATGGTTCAATTATCGTTGAGGAGGAGAATTGTGTATTGTCAAGCTCCTTTCTTTCACTCGGTCGTTCTAGCTGCCAGCAGTCAGATCAGAGTCTATGGGCGGTCAGACCATCAGAGCGCAAAGCCAAAATGCCTACGACGATCTAACTGGGAATATGACGGTCAGACCACTGGAACCTGCGAACTCTAGAACAAAACTCGAAGGGGTATTCTCGTGTGTGAGGATGAGCTCATTTGGAAAGAGAGAGTTCTTGTGTGAGAGAAAGCTAGGGTTAGGGACAAGTGAGGAGAGTGTTAGATCCACCAAATCCAACCACTAAGAGTGAGATTTGTAGGGGATTTGGAGCCTCCCGTCTTTTGTTGGCTCCCACATCTTGTACTTTATCTTCATAGTGGTTTAATTGCTCCCTGTCGCCCATGGTTTTTTCCCACAAGAGGTTTTCACGTAAATCTTGACGTCTACTCTTGCTTTGGTATTATCTTTGTCATATGTGTTGATTGTTCATCATCTTGCTTGCTATTGGTGTCATTTGATCAAATTCATAGTCTATGGATGGTTGACATATGAGGCATGATGTGTTCTTTGACATGTTGATGTTAGATCAAATGGATTGATGGTGTAGTGAGTTAATTGCCGCAAGTATTTGCTTGTTGATCTATTGGACAGCTTGTAGTTAAGAGATTTAAAGCTTAGGATTTTATTTTTGTTTATAAACACAAGATATTCGATGAAATACTTATAACATATTAACTTACTAATTAGCCCGCCCTTCCACCGCCCCACTATGCCCACACAGAGCAATAAAATTCCTCCTCTAGTTCCGGTGGCAGGTTTGAAGGCGAAATTTGTTAGCCTGTATGCTCCCAGGTAAGCAGCCAGAACCCCATCAATGTTTTGTAGCATTGTTTAGCTTGTGCCACTCCTGATCAGACCGCGTATATGCAGTATGGCAAAATTCTAAGGCTAGCTCAGCCGGACGACCGCTCTGTCCCGATTTAGCATTTTCAAACGCATCCGCTAGTTTTCAGGCATACATGTATGCATGTTGATACTTCATACACAGCTAGCTTGCCCTATAATGCTAACTCGTTTGGTTTCATGTCAAGTTGTCAAACTGCGGGGGGTGTAACAATCATAGAGGATATACACACCAAATTTCGGTAAGCTTAACTGTACGGCAACATGCAATATTAATATATATGCTTAAGTTGAAACGGAAACCTTTGCGTACATCTAATTTCTGCTTCACCTAATCTAGCTGTTTAGCACTTCAATTGAATAAGAAATCAACTCGCATATACAAAAAATGCATTGCTCTAGTTGCCCCGGATCGGGATTATATTTTTATGCGTACGAATTGCTTGACATGTATACTTTGAGGTTATCTTTAACAGATATTTTAAAAAATCATCTCCTATAATACTACTATAATATAACCTAACAATATTACATTAGAATCTATTATTTTATCTCTAGCAGCTACCTTAACCTCTATAAAATAGTATTAGAAGGGCTGTAGCGTTGGAAACGCACCTGTAGCGCTTTGCAGGGTGATTGGGGTGGCATCCATCACTATAGCGGGACTGTAGCGCTACATATATAGCGGTGGAAACCGCACTCGCTGGAGATGACGTAACATACATGTATAGGTCATGTTCGACTCATGATTACATCCTAGTTGAAGTCATTATAGCTTATACGTGCATTAGTTGCATGTTGCAAAAATAAAATATAAGGAGGAAGGAATATAATACGCGCCCTCTTGGCCGCGTTGATATTGGATTTCCACACCGATCCATCCATCCACATTCCACGTGATGATGCATTGATGCGTCCAGAGTGCAGCCAACCAACGCTGTCCATATATGCCACAAGCAGCTAGCTCACACTCACACACACACACACATCAATGCATCCAGAGTGCAGGTAACCAACGCTGTCCATATATGCCACAAGCAGCTAGCTCACACACACACACATATATATAACATATTTAATACTTTCGGGAATATGTACTCTCATAAATGTATCTTATAACATAAGAAGTATCTCATGTGATAAATGATACATACATGAAGTATGTGAGTATATAAGATAATTTAAGTGGTATGTATATTTTTTTATGTGGTTTGTATATATTTTTTTTAAGTATATTACATTTTATGTACAAATATGAAGGTATTATTAAAATCTATTAAAAGTAATGAACTTCTTTTCAATTTTTTTAATGTAATTCACATTGAAGTATCTTAGAACGAGTATATAAGTATACTCATAGTGATAAAGAAGTATATCCAATTCATTTATGTGGTATATCATAGTAGCGAGTATATACTCCCGGGAGTACAGATTAGTTTATATATATATATATATATATATATATATATATATATATATATATATGAATTCGGGGTATACATGTCGATGGACACGTTGATTTTTTATTTTTTTTCAGTTGAATCGAAGGGACACAAGAAGAAAGGGATTTATTCAGATTCAGGCCTCCCGTTAAATAATAACCCTACATCCTGAGTATTTTCTGATAGATTAGATAAACTTGTTACCGAATATCCTTACAAGACGAGTCCTTCCTCTTTATATAACAGGAGAAAAGGAGTACATACAAATAGACTGTGCCAAACTCTGTGACGGACCTACACCTGATGAAGCCAACTACTCCAAGCTCATCATGACAGGGGTAGCTACGCTTGTCCTGCTCTCGTCGTCCTGCAACCCCTGTTCCATCCACCGGATGCCGTCATGCACGTCTACGAGGACATCTTGTAGCGTTAAATGCTACGTGACGGGTCACTGCATAGCACGCTTACCTACGACCTCGCTCACCGAAAGTGAGTGCCTAGGAAAGGAAAACACTTAAGTGGATGATATTAAATGTGATTTAACCGGTTAGGTGAGTACCTGCCCTGCGAGGCTGGTCGTAGGGTTTTGTCTGCCATCAGCGGGCTGGTCGACGAAGTCTTGTCCTTATCGCAAGGTAAGCTCGCGGTCTTGAGGGTATTCACCCACTGGTTGACATGTGGTAGCGTGAGGCTTGCCCGATGGGGCACCCACTTAACTATTACACTGAAGAATGAGTGTTTTCCTTTTTTCATAGATATCTTGCTATCGTCAGTTTTCCTATTTTATAATGTGTGATTTCCTATTTTGTATTAGGAGTTTACTATTTTCAATTTGCGTGTTTTATAATGTGTGATTTCTGATTTTGTAAAAGGTATTTTTTCGATTGCGGTCTGATTCAACAAGGTTGGATAGGCTGACGCATTAAATAGTGTGGCCCTATATATATTACTGGTTTATATCGGACTAATATATAATTAAATCACTAATAATTCGATCATTGTACACAAACAACAAATGACACGGCTGCGCACGGAAAAACCCTAAACCCTAGCGCGCATCTATGATCGACCACAATGACAAAGAAGTAGTTGTTGCCGTCGTCGTCCTTGTCATTGCCGTCGTCGCCACCGTCCTCATCGTTGTTGTCGCCAGCCTCCTCCTCCTCATAATCATCATGCGAGCTCCGAGCCCTCTTCGCATTCAACTTGTCGAGGAAATACTCCCAAACGTCACCGTCCTCAGAGAGGGACCCTGTCGATCCACCTGAGTCTGAGGGCCGCGCCTTGTTCGAGCTCTCTGGTGGTGCCTCCACATCGTCGTCAGACGATAGCACGGGTGTGAGTGGCGTGACTGGAGAAGGTGGTGGTGGAGGCGGTGGTGTAGTGGCCGGAGCGGGAGAAGAAGGTGGCGGTGGTGTAGTGGCCGGAGCGGGAGAAGAAGGTGGCGGGTCCATCACAGCCGCAGTGGAGGGGATCGATTGAAATTTAAAGATGATTGAGAGAAGCTGAGCCGATGAGCATAGGAATTTATATGGTTTTTAAGCTACAACCGGCAGTGATAACCATTATCACTGCTGATTATTAAAAGCATGTATTTTTTGAACTAGTATCATTATCGATTCGTATTATAAATTAGCAGTGATATATCACTGCCGGTTCCAGCTAAAAATCGATAGTGATAATCATTGTCCCTGCCGATTCTACCTAACTCAATTTTTTATGTACACAATGAGCTTATGGGCCAATTATTATTGAACTAACAGTGATATAAGCATGGATAACTCAATATGTATAGTAGTAGTGAATCTTATGTAGCTATCAAGAGACCTTGGTCTGCTTATCTATCGTGCGCTCCAACTTCCAACCACTTATATGGATATTTAATTTTTTACCATTTCTATAGTGTGAGTGACAACAAATTTGCCATCTGATCTATATCCAGTGATTTAGATGACTCTATATGTTAATGAGAGATGAAATTGTCATACGATAAGAATGATAAATAGTTAAATAATGCATCAGTGAGAGTTGAGACTTGAGAGCCAGCATCTGCTGACGCGTACTTGCACCGGTACACATGCATACATGTGCCTGCATGTGTGGTATGTGGACATGCATGGACGACCATATCCACTTGCAACTCCATGATATGATGATTTTTCTCTTGGCAATCGAATATCCATGATATACCTGAGGTCGATGACGAGATTCGACGTGGATCTGGGACGGACGCGCTCTTATCCGCTCATGCAAGTAGTCCACCGTGCGATCGAGCGAGCTCCGATCCTTGGATGCAGCAAGCTAGATCCATGGCTGGGACCGCGCGCTTACTCTCGTGCAGTACGACGACAGCGAAGTCACGACTGGCTTGGGACTATTCATTTATGTTCATAGTCCATACAAACTACTCCAGCTTGTACGTGCATGAATAGATTTCTGTTGAGTAAAGATCGAGATGATGCGTCAGACCACTTCAACTGCAGTTTGCTTGGCTGTTGGCACACAGATTAACTAACTGGGTAGGCAGCTTCCCTGCCGCGTGACTTGGAATGTCACTGCAGACGGACCGACAAGTGCATCTCTACCGCATAATCGTTGAAGTTACCGATGATTTCTTAGAAATCCTAACATATTTTTAAACGATTGCTAAGACAGATATATCTGTAACAAAATAGGCTATCTAGGTGTGAATAAACTCGTAGACAATTTTTATAAATCTGTCTATTTCTAACATACATACACATATGGTTTTTAGAAAAATATATCTGTGATATTATCACAGACAGTTTCATGTAAGATTCACCTATGTTTATTCAGTAGGTACAAATATATTTTATAAACACCTGTCTGTATTTAAAGACCAGCAAACTTTTTCAAATTTGACTGCATGTCCCTCCTGACTCTTTTGGCTTCCAACACACACAAATCGCTTGTCTCTCCATACTATTTTGGCTTCGCATATACACAATCTCTTGTCTACCTTAATATAAAGCGATGAACAGTGTTCTTCTTCCTCATTCATCATATTCAAATGTTCCACTACACTGGGAACAGAGGAGTGTTCTGCGTCCTCACTAGCCATAAGCGTCGTAGAAGCGAGATCTCGGCGGGGGTGGCAGGATGAGGTTGTCCCTATTATGACTTCAACGGCGCGGATGCTTGGCGTCGACTTGGGCCCAGTGAACTTTGTCTTCTTCGCTGCTGTGAAGGCCCCCTCCGTCAACCTTGTGTACACCGTCAATCACGTTCTCCATTCTATTCTACCGGAAGAAAATTTCTCCATTGTTGTTCGTCAGAATGGATACATTTTCATCAACTGCAAAACAGGCTTGAATGCTCATTTCTTGCTGAAACATGACTGGCGGTTGGTAGCAATGCAATCTGATTCTAGTTGATGTGCAAGGCTGTCAAGGTGCAGTTAGATCCGGATTACTGACTTCTAATCGAAGATGATGCTTGTGCTGACATTGTGCTGAAACGCAGGAAGCTAAGATGATATTTATTATCACATCTTTTTGAAAACAGTGTCGATCGACCTAAGTTTGTCTATCACTTTTCGTCTTTTTAAAAGATAGCATCATCATGATATCAATCATTTCATCATTTGTGATGTTCTTAACAATTGTGATATATATGTAAATGCCTATGTTTTGTGTTCTGAATAATATATGATCAATATCATAAATAATGTGTGATCAATGTTCTGAATAATATGTGAATATGTTTAATATGAGAATCATAAAATGTGTATATGTGTGACTCTTTTGCCTTTATAAGCAAATTTGCTTCCTCGCTGAGCCAGAAAATAAATTTGCCTATAAGGGAAAGGGAGACATAGACGCTTTTTTTTAATCCATCAATGATAATTAACACAGACAAATTCAAACAAAACTCATTTGTGACTTTCACTACGCACAGACGGTTATCTTAAAAATTCATCCATATGTAAATATATTGCGGACGGTTCTGAAATAGTTTATAACAAAGTCGATATCACAGACACTTTTGCAGAGACGAAACTTATAATCATCTGCGATATGATTTAAAATCCGTCTGTATATACTTGTTCTGGGGTGGTGGTTGTAGCTTACCTAGCCTAAGCTAGTTGCAACCTAGTTTGCAGCATGCAGGCGTCAGCAAAGGTAATCGATCGAACTAAAACTGCGTCGGCAGTAGCACTCAGTTTGCTCGTTACATAGGAATAATGCATGGTTTGATTAACTAGGGATCGATCGGGACTCGATCCCACTGTTGGACCCTCGCGCTAACCCATCTTCACCATGTAGCCTCCATTTGTCTTAGCTATCAGTACCACTCAACCGTTGGTCCTTCACCTCCCACAACCGATAGTGTGTTGCCTCTCTAACCTCCCTCCCCTCTCCTCCCTCTCCCACTCCTCAATTTCTCCGTCTCTCTCCTTCTCAATACACGCATACAATGAGATATATTTAATGTAAATTAATAATAAAGGCACATTCATTAATACATAGTAATTTATGTCATACAATGAAGGTGCTACGCATCGACAAACATACATATATACATAATAGTTCTCACATGTCACCCCTAAAAATTCAGTCGAGTTGATCCAATCCAGTATCCCTCTACCTCTCCCGCGATGAGGATCGTGTCTCTACACGGACAGCTGATGGCGTGTGTACATCCAGAAACACCGGGGGCCGATGGTGGTCAAGCGGAGGACCCGGCCACGCCTGATCGACCGCAGTGTTGCCTATGCTCCAGGCTCACCGGTGTGTCAAAGACGTCGAAGTTGGACGCCTGAACATCACTACGGTTTGAGCCTTCGACCTCCTCCGTAACGCATTGATAGGCCACCCTCTCGTGCTCATACAGAGCACACTGATGAGCCAGTCTCTCGTCCTCCTCCTGAGTAAGTTTACGAGACATTGCTTCTTGCTCCTTCGCAACGCACAGCTGACGGGCCATCCTCTTAGCCTCCTCCTCCTCCTAGGCACCCTTACGGGCCACTGCTTCTTGCTTCTCCTTTGCATAATCGTTGGAAGGCTATTCTATCGAAGAGTCATCCGACGGTACCAACTCCAAAAACTGGTTGAAGGCCACAATAGGATCCTCCGGACCAGATGCACTGATAATAGATGCACTTCTTCTTCGAGGCGATGGTTGGGGAGGTGGACTTCTTCTAGGAGATGGCTCAGGGTATTGTGGAGAGTAAAGGTTCTCTATATCTGTCCCTAGTAGAAACACTATGTAGGCCTGCTCCCACATGATGAATATGTGTTTCCTATAGTGTTCACCCCCTCCTCTGCGGGGTAGTCCACCTAACATGACGGTACAGGTCAATTATCTCATCTACTTCGATCATGGTGTAGTCCTCCGGTATCGGATGTCCATGAAAATGTTCATGGGAGTCGCAGGATAAGCTGCACTGGAAGCCACCTTGACGTAATATTTCTAGCACCAATATGTAGTTCACATGGTGTCCGTACTGTGATGAGGTCTCTAGGATAAGTGATATGGTCAGCTCTCAGAACTCCCGTGGACGCACAACTACTCCGACGACCACCAGAGCTAGATCACACAACATTAGGAGACGTTGTTTGTCATTTCTGTTCGCTCACAATGGCATCCCGTTGATGCATGAGGATCGAGATAACATCTGTTCTTATCATTTGAACACACAAAAGGAACAAGACAACATATTTGTTCTTATCATTTGAACACACAAAAGGACTACAAACAACATATGTTCTTATCATTTGAACACACAAAAGGACCATAAGCAGTATCTATTCTTATCATTTGAACACGCAAAAGGACTGAGACAACATATCTGTTCTTATCGTTTGAACACAAAAAAAGATCGAGACAACATATTTGTTCTTATCGTTTGAACACACAAAGGACCAGCACACAAGCATTTATTCTTATCATTTGAACACACAAGTAGTCGACTATGAATCAGTATGAACTTGAGCTAAAACCCTAGGAATTGAATGGGAGAAGGAGACGGAGGGAGAGCAGGGAGGACTACTTCTATGTCAGGGTGGTTGTCCATGGCGACGACGGCGGTTGACGAGGGCACATGGCACGGCAGCACGTGCTCCTTGGCGTCGAGGTGCTCATCAGGGTGGAGGCGGCGATCTCCTCGGCATCGGGGTGGTGGTCCTCAGCGACGACTGTGGTGGACGAGGGTGCATGGTAGCACGGGCTCCTCGGTGTTGGAGAGGAAGTGGCGAGCTCCTCAGCGTCATGGTGGTGGTCCTCGGCGACGGCAACAGTGGATGACAGCGCAGGTCACGGCAACGCTAGCTCCTCGGCATCGGGAGGTGATTCGGTGGAGGGTACATGCAGGGAAGGGGAAAAATTTTCTAAGTGTCAGAGGGCGCATGCGTCGAGCGCTTTTATAGGGGAGGACTTTCATTGTCGGCTCAAGATAAAGATCGACAGTGAAAGGGGATCTTCACTACCGGCTCAATAGGACAACTGGTGGTGATCAAATATATTCACCAACAGTGAAACCCCTTTCACTACAGGTGTGGCGTGCAAAAAAATTATTTTAGCTACACGCGCTCACCCACCGAGACTTGAACCCATGACCTGCCCCAAATAAGACTGAACAATTAAACCGCTGCGCTACTCAAGTATTTTCAAATTAGTTTGTACTATCTATATTTATTAACATTCCGTTGACCTAAAATTTTAATGCAAAAAATTTATTCAATTTTCTAATTCAATAAAAAATTAAAATAAATATGTTCATACCTAAATTTCCACATTAGACTTGCTATATATCTTAATTTCATCACTAAATATTTTAAATTATTAAAAATTGAAAATAAATACGCTCATAACTATAGCTAATGTAAATCATGTAATATGCAAATAGCAATATGCTAGAGCTATTGCTAATTCATTAAAAATAAAAATAGTAATACATAGCAATAGTGCTTGTGATATTGCTAATTCATCAAAAAAACATTATGCTCAATAATAAAAATATCTTCCACCATAAACTATAAATTGAAGCTTTCATAACATAAGTGATGTATAATTGCATCTAAAACAAATTTATACATAGTAAGTAATACAATTTAGCTACTTTATCTTAACAATTCGCCCTTCATTATGATCACGGTGTACATATGGACGTTTATCGGTGTCTTCCATGGGACCTAGGTCGACGTCCTCTTCGAAAGGAGCTAGCGCATCGAATTAATTATAGTCTTCCTCGTCAATGACATTCTTCACTCTGACAATTTTTCTTTTTCCTTGAAGAAACACGTGGTATTCCTCCTTATTACTTGAATCTGGTGAGTTTTTGTTGGTGTCATCCCTAAACATTTTCTTTATTATTCAACCCTTACATGCATGATATACATATAGCAATAACTTATTAAAATTAAACAACACATTTACCCTTAGGATCAACCTCATGACACTCCGCAACGTCGTTCTTTAAAGAGTGATAAAGTGCATTGAAACGAGAATGAATGAAATGTCATGAGATATGATCCAAATAATATGGAATATGGTAGAGATGTAGTGCATGTGGTTATGAATGCACTAGCGGAAGAATCACATGAATTTGAGTTCATTTGCCCACTTAATTAACCAAATTACATGCTTGATATTTTTAAACCCAAAATTATATGAGGTAGTTCAAAGAAACTCACATAAGGGAAGTACTCAACATGGCAAAAGGTATTTTTACTGTATAAAGTATACATAGAGAAGACCTAAAAAAATTAGTTTTATATTTTATAATTTTTATTAATTTTTGTAGAAATTAATCAAGTTTAAAAGGCTTAATCAAGATTAGCAAAGAATTAGTGCTAAACAAATATTTCATGCTTGAAATATATTTTTCCTATACAGAGCATGACAAAATAATATTAACAAAGTTGGATGGACCAATTTTAGATATTTCAAGATTTAATTATGGATTAATAAGTTATAATATATTATGAAATAGAGGTATTTTAGTGGACATTTCATGTATGTATGTATGTTTATCATGTAGATCATGACAAAACAAAACTAATAAATTTGGTTTCATATTTTTCTACAAATTTTTTAGATTATTTTAATCGATTTATCGATACAACTAATATTACTTTTGGCATTTTCTGGATTTTTCGACTTTGACTGGTTGCCGACGGCAAACAGCACTTTGGCGAACTCATTTGAGGGGGTCGGCGGTGGCATGTACGGTAGCAAGCACAACTGACGGCGATCATGGCAGGCTGCGAAGCTAGGCCGACAGTGGTGGAGCGCTGTAGAGGCAGAGAGTGGAAGGAAATAGAGCAGTGAGGTTCCTTGGACCACGATGAAGCTCACTGTGCGTTCGGCTCGGGCAGAAGTGACTAACGACCCAAAGTCCGTCAGCGATGTGGGTGAGCTTGCGGTGGCGGCCGACGGAGCACTGAACCGATGACGGGCTACGATCGAACTAGCTTGCATAAAAGATTGGGTATGACACTGTGAAGCTCACGGAGCAATGGAATTGGACGGTAAGGGCTCAGAAGCGGTGATGTGTCTGTGAGGGCGACGAAGGTCGTCAGGGATGGTACTGTGCTCAGACTTAGGGGAGGACCACTATTTTATATTGTACATATTATTGTCGGATTATCCCACCAGCCGACAGTGATGTTCAACTATTGCTACCGATCGGTGACTTAAGTCGATAGTGATGTGGTGGCTAAGCATCATTGTCGGTTCAAGCCATCAGCCGACTATGATTCTCCTTATCACTACCGGTTCATCAGCCACGATAATTAATTCTTTCCATATAACCTACAAACTAACCGTGATAAATCATATATAAATCTAGTTTTATAGTACTGACTCATCACCCGGCCGGTCCTGCTTCCTTCAACACCGCTAGGCAGACATGCCGCCCGGGCATCCAATAAGCCCAGAGAATGGCGCATGCAAACTATGGCCCCGAAATCATAATTTCGCATACGAAAGTCAGAAAATCGCGTCCAATGTAGAAACACGAAAAGGCAGTCTCCTGTAGTACAGCACATGTGTAAAGGTTACCCTGTCATCTGATCTCTGAAGTAATCAAGAACCTGATCGATATATACATCCGCGCGACTTATGGATCACGCGCGTCGTCGGCTAGCTCCTCGAGGAAAACGTGCGTGCGTACGTTCGTGCCTGCGTGCGAGCTAGCGCTATCACGGGAACGCGGTCGATGGGGATGCAGGCGCCAGGCGTGGCACGCCGAGTTGATCGAGACGCGTCGGTGCGGGACATTCGCGCGCGCGGTCGATGGGAATGGGCAGCATGCAACCTAGTGTGCGAATAAATACTCGCTCAGCCACATGCACTACAGACGTGTGACAGGAAATACAATTCATGCTGGGTCTAGCTCGATTGGCTATTCCTTTCGCTTATTACTCATTTATTTATTTATTTATCTATCTTATAATTTTATTTATTTATTTATCTATTGATTGTCTTATCTAACGTAAATTAGCCATACATCTGTATACTTTGATAAAAATTTCATGTTCATATGTGACATGTTCCGCGCGACGTATACATAGGGCTCTGTTTGGTTGGGTTTTTCTGGCTTCTGTTTCTGTTTCTCAGAAGCCAGAAGCCCAATCAAATAGGTTATTGAGAAGTTGAAAAATTGTCTTCTGAGAAAATGAGCTAAAAGCTGAGAAACTGATTAAAAGAATTTTTTTGGCTTTTAACGTGCTGTGAAACTAAAAATTTATTATAAAAATTAATAAAAAAAACTATTAACCATCCAACAGAAACCAACTTTTCAATAAAAACTAAAAATCTCAGTCCAACCAAATATAATAGACATGATCGATTAATGAGCGCCCGCCCTGCACAGAGTGTGCATCATACCGCATCGAAGTTGCAGCTACTATGCCACGCAGTGCTCCATCGAGCTGTAGCCTGTAGCTGTCAGTGCCCGGGCTGTATATAAACCGCCTGCGCCGCGGCAACCCCAGACCAGAGCCACCAGCCAACACTCCCTCACGTACCATTTCGCTAGCTAGCAGCCCCACGTCGCCCTTCCCTGGTTCCCGTTCCCTTCCCATCCTCTCTAACGCCAGCGTCCCGGTCGCGTCGGTGCCTCGCCGGCCATCTCTCCCTCATCGAGCTCACATTTCCTCGCCACGCTCACGTAATACGTGCATCGCGGTGAGTGCCGTACAAAGCTGCCGGGAGGAAGGGAACAAGACGAGGAGGCAAGCGAGCAAGCGCGCGTGTCGTGTCAGGAGTACGTAGGGGGGGGGGGGGAGAGCTAGCGTTTCTCCGTCGGAAGATGGTGAACACGACGGGAGTGGAGCCGGAGCAGAGCGGCGCGCGCGGCGGCGGGCTGCCGCTCGCGTCGCTGAACCACATCTCGGTGGTGTGCCGGTCGCTCGAGAGCTCCCTGAGCTTCTACCGCAACGTGCTCGGCTTCATCCCCATCCGCCGCCCGGGATCCTTCGACTTCGACGGCGCATGGTACGCACGTTCATGCCGTACGCCATGCATGCATTGCTGTTGCTGTTGCTGTCAACATTGTGAGAGCTCTGAATTCTGACGGCAAATGGAAATTACAGGCTCTTCAACTACGGCATCGGCATCCATCTTCTGCAGGCGGAGCACCCGGAGAGCACGGCCCCCAAGAAGACGGAGATCAACCCCAAGGACAACCACATCTCCTTCCAGGTATGCATGCTGCATGCCATTGCCATCACGTTAATTGATTAATCACCATATATAACTAACTGAGATCCAGAGCAATAGTGTGTGTGTATGCACGTTGGTCTGACAACAGGCGTTAAATATAAGCAATACTGATGTATATATTTATCGCGATTCGATCCATCCTTCGATCTAGCAGTATACGTACAGACAAGTGAGAGATCAGAAGAGAAAAAAAAAATTTAAACAGAGATGCGCCTACAGAGTTGACATCAGGGAATTCACTATGTGGTCTGCTTGTCTCAGTGCCCATGTTTTTCTGCAGATCGACCTCCACTTCTGGTCCTCATCTGCTCTCTCTCTCTCTCTAAAAAAACTAGTTTGTACTCTCAAAATACTCTCTACTATGACATACCATATAAATGAACAGGATATACTTATTTCTAAGATGCTTTAATGTAAACTATATTAAAAAATTGAAAAGAAGTCCATCATTTTTAATAGATTTTGATAATATCTTTATATTTATACATAAAAATGAATATACTCAAAAAAAAAATGCAAACCACCTAAAAATGTATATATACCACTTGGATAATCTTATATACTCGCATGTTCTATATACATAATATTTATCACATGAGATACTCTCTATATTATGAGATACATATGCGAGAGTACATACTTCGAAAGTAATATATATATATATATATATATAATATTTCGTGAAACGAGTGGATTTGCATCTTGATGAGATCGAAGAAGCAATCTTGCACATGCGCGTCTTCAATCGAGCTCCTTCAATCCGATCCGTCGACACAGCTGAACTGTACCCTTCATTTGAGGCAAACCGATCTCAAGTTTAATAGATTAATTAGTTTGACACCATCCCATTTTCTAAAACATATATTTTGCTGCCAAGTTCATCCCAGTGTGCATCAGAATATATATCAGATGATGACTACACCCATCTTCAGGAAATCAGGAACCCTTTGATCCGTAGTCAGCTGCAGGGCTAGCAGAATTGTTGAACAATTTCATATGCTTTTTTGGGCTATGCATAGGTATCATAGTCTCAACAAATTAATAGTAGGATCAATGGGTTCTTAATTCTGTGGCGCCTGCATGCTTAATCACTACACCTACAAATGCACTTAACTTTTGTCCAGGAACTGGTTAATCTATGAGTCTGGCACATTATATCTTCTGTGGCGCCTACACTTGATACTGCTCGCCATATAGCTAGCTAGCATCTGCAAGTTGAGGAAGAGACCTCCTCATGCACCATCGCGGCCTCGCTGTTTTGATAGGGATGCAATGTTGTCTTGATCACTGACAACAAAATTTCACAACCAAGGCTAGATCAATCACAGAGCAATTTACCTTTAGACAAGTAATTACCATGTACGTGTGGTGATTAAACTTAAAATGGACTTTGATCTGTCTGAATATTTAACTACTTTGCACAATATTCATGGCCATGTGGCCATGTGCCCATGTGCATGCACCTTCCCCAGTGAGGTAGTAGTGTAACCTTATTGAATTGGTTTGGCCAACACTAGGAGAAAAAATACCAATGCATCAGATCAGTATATATGCCTGTGTATTCTTTAACCAGCCATTTCCAAGATGGATATTTGTGAGACATGCATGCATGCGCTTGCACGTGTCCATCGTTAAGAAATAAGGTGTAGACAGCGACGCACCATCAATCACGACCTTGATCCCATTCCAAACGTTTGTGTAAGCCATGATGATCCCCAAGGTTCCTTCAAACCAACAACCAAAAGTTCCCACTATAGGATGAGTGCATGATTATTTAGTTGATGGTAGTACAATGGGCATATAAACATAATTACACCTTTTCAGATATAATATATAGTCGTACTACTCCTCCCCACCTAAAATTGTTTTCTCAAGAACACCTAAAAGATTTGCACGCGTTTCATTTAAAAACCTATCAAGATTTGCGAGGAGACATATACTCCATTCGTTTACAAATAATCGTCGTTTTATACTTTTACTGTTTAAACTTTGACTAATAATATTTGTTCAAATATTAGTTAAGGAAAGTGGAAAAAAATCTCATTAGATTTTTTATAAAAAATACTTTAAGTGTGTCTTATATTTCTGCCTATTTGCACAAATATTTTCGAAAAAGGCAGAACGATGAATTATTGAATGGTATAGTAAAACAATGTCAGATATTTGTAAACGGAAAAGGCGAACGATGAAAGACTTTGTACAGACACACGTGCGCACTAATGGTGAAGGACAGCGCGGTAACACTAAGGAAGCTTTCGTTCCCATGTCCACATGATGGTATGGGACAGTGTGGACGTGCGCACTGCCTCGCCTGTAGTGACTCACATGCACATCTGGCAAGGACAAACTTTGCAAGCATGCATGCCTGTCATACATGCTTTTTCATAGGTTGTTGAACAACAGTAAGAGTAGTAGTACAATATATGTTTTTTCTTGCACAACAGTAAAAGTAGTATTACGATAATATTTGATTTTTCAACTTTCTTACTTATAGACTTGCAACAATTATATGTGACCCACTTCAATACGTGGTAAAAAAAAAACAGAGGGAGAATTTGGGGGGGGGGGGGGGGGAAATCCATCTGTTTGTGAGCAACTTTGTGAAAAATTAGAAGTAAAATAGAATTGATCCATAAACAATTTAAGAAACACAATTCAGATCGGAGATTCAGTAAAATTTTTAAACACGTTAGAATCATTCAAATGCAATATCAAATCTAGCTGCTACATATTTTTAATAAAAGATAAGAACAATTTTGCTTCAAGAAAATTTTAGAAAAACAAATTGGTAAGACTCGAAAGCAATTTTGTAAACTTTCAAAAGTAAAATAAATGTGCATACCATAAAACTAAAATGTGTAATTTTTAGATTTTACCATAATATTAACGCGTGTTTCCATGCATGCAGTGCGAGAGCATAGAGGCCGTGCAGCGGCGGCTTAAGGAGATGGGGGTCAAGTACGTGCAGCGGCGCGTGGAGGAGGGCGGCATCTACGTCGACCAGCTCTTCTTCCACGACCCCGACGGCTTCATGATCGAGGTCTGCACCTGCGACAACCTCCCCATCGTCCCCCTCGTGCCGGAGGGGCACGCCGTCCTCGGCCTGCCGCCGGCGGCACCGGCTTGCAACAGGGCCGTCAAGCCGCCGCCGAAGGCACTGCAGTCGCAGCAGCAGCAGCTTCCTGTTCCGGTGGCAGTGCTGCCGCCGTCTCCGCCGCTGCAGTGCGTGCCGACGAAGACCAACGGCGGCTCCTGCGTCGGCGAGGTCGAGGCGGGCATCCACGCTTGCGAGATGAGGCCTTGCCCAGAGCACGCGTGCATGCAGAGTGTGATTCGCCGGGATCAAGATGGAACACCGGCATTTTGATGATCCAAAATGGAACATTTGATTTGTTGCCTTATCTCCTTCATCGAAAAATTGTTTGAACCGGTTTGTCTTGTTTCCATTCGAGTTGATGATTTTGTTCGATATGATGCTGGGTGATCCGAAAATTTGTTGCAGTTGCATCTAGTGATCACTGATCAGTACACTACCACGGAATAGGCTTTTAGTGACTGTCCCGGCCAGTCACCAAAAGCCCGAAGACTGTCACAAAACTATTTTGTGACAAAAAACCGTCATAAAAGACCGTCATGCTTGGTTAGTCACGAAATCAATTTTTTTGTGACCGTAAGCAGTCACGAATAGTTTTGTGACAGCACAACCGTCACTAATGTGGCAGTCCCATGGCAGTCCATCAATGCCATTTTGTGACTGATAATTAAGTTGGACGGTCACCAAAAGTTGGACGGAACGGCATCAGGCTCCGTTACGATTCTACATACTCGGAGTTACTTTTGATGACGATGTGGCTGTCACGAAATCTTGTTTCCATCGCTCACTCATATATAACCTTCTGTGACTGCAGGCCGTCCCAAACTTTGGTCTACTCACATACAGCTTCTATTGTTCAGTAATTGATAATAATCATAAATATCGATACATCACAATTCATATATTTAATATTTCTCAACATGCTTTTCATAAGAGGTGACCAACATGTACCAGCCATATAATTCTCAACATCCAGAAATGTAATCGAGTCATCTCTCAACACAGCACAACTCTCATCATCAGAAAAATTATCGAGTGATCTCAATAATTAGAACAAGTCATGGACTGCAAATGATCTCAATCAGCCACCAGAATAGTTACAGGCAGCACCAAGAAGGATCAACCATCCTTGTACTAGAGTCAGCTAGAGAGAGAAAAAAGGACTACATATCAATCAGACATCCATTCCAAGCTTCTACTATTGTCACCAGGAAATCTGCAACATATCAGATCACAGTTAGATAATGAGTTTTCATGCATATCATATATCAACATGTAGTCGAAACTAAATAGTTACAAAAACACAACCATGTCTACATAAATAAAAGAGTAGACCGAACCATACCCTATAGTTTGTCATAACAACACCACAATCCTCATTCTTCAGAATAAAACATGTACAAAAAGGTCTAGCTTAAACAGTTGTATATGTATTATAAAAGATGTTATCAATCATGCACTGTTCAGATAAGATATACCAGAGCTCTTCAAGTTTACATTCATACTAAAATATGTCATGTATCCTTTAATTATATCGAAACCAGTAGAATAACTCACCAGGGTATATGCATATGAAAACATCATTCAAACTCCATATTCCCTCGCTCACAATCAGCAGTGTGATCGGTATGTGATCCAGCAAGTTCTCTGTATATCAGGAAAAAAGATTGTGATCATGAAAGATGTATAGCAATGTATATATGTATCAGGAAAAAAGATTTCTACAAAAAAAATCTTCAAACTAAGTTATGCACTGCAAATTGCACAAGTAGTATAGCAATTATACCGTCTGTTGAGATCCCCATGAGGCAAGAATCTGCGGTGGCATGAAAGCCAACTTATCAGAAATATATTAGCATATCATCCACTAGGTGATCTATTTTCAGGTTTTCTTACCTTCAGCAGCCCCTGCTGCATGGTAAGAGCTTACAGAAGATATGGCTTTCTTTTGTTTCACAGCAGCAAGGACTTCATCTTTCTTGAATGAACCATTTTCCATAGCAAACCGGCCGTGCTTTAATCCACCAAAGGTTCTATACACAACATATCCATCCAAGTCATCACTCTCTTACCAATTCTCACCATGCTCTTTGTCCATTGCTT
The DNA here is from genome assembly GCF_958298935.1 of Phragmites australis. Lineage (NCBI taxonomy): Eukaryota > Viridiplantae > Streptophyta > Magnoliopsida > Poales > Poaceae > Phragmites > Phragmites australis. The sequence continues at coordinate 7,610,590 of NC_084922.1, forward strand.
GGGTGTAGTCAACCTTGAAAATTAATTAGTAGGGTAAGTATGCATGCATACAAATGAGCTAGTGTGAGAAGCATAATGTGATTTAACTTGCAGTACGCTTTTGCACTTTCTGGTTGAGTATTTTCCCAGAACCCTTCAATGATGCCTTAAAGCCTCCCATATGTACCTTGTATGTATACAAGCCACCGGCCTTTTCAGGCCCAAACCGGTAATCCTGTATTCCATATCAAATCAGCATGTCTGCACAAAATATTTTGAAAATCATTCTCTACTACAGCTGCAGCATTCATCAATGTACAACACATGACACTCATGTAGATTTCCTTACCAGATTTTATTGGATGGTAGGGAAAGGCAGAGACCCTCCCCTCTGCTGAGCATAATCTTCATTAGAAAAGCGTGCCTCTTGACCTCTTTTGCGCAGCTCCTTGTATCTTGCTGATGTCCACCAGCGGCACATGACATCCCATGCTTCATCACTGAACCAATCAAGTTGGCAGGTCTTGTACTGCTCGTACTCCAGTTCAATACTACTAGGGCCTTTGCCCTTGATACCACGGCCATAGAATTTCTTTACAGCATCAACTCGTGCTTGGCATATATCTTGGGAACTCTGTTTTGGCAGTAGTTGTCAATATTCTCATCTAGCTCCTCCAACAACTCGTCATCTACAGTGAAGAATGATTGAAAAACAAATGATTAGTCCCGAAGCAAAAATATATATATCTCTTTACTCAGAACTACTCTTTGATAGCATACATACTCAAAATTCCTCTCTTACCCTACCAGCAACTGTCATGCCATTTTCATCCTTCTCACCATAGTACTGACCCCACGAATTTGCCAAAAGAAGTCTTGGACGGCCCCAGCAAATCCACACCACAGCCCCAAAAACACGAATTACAAATATGCTCACGTCCCCAACAAATCCACACCACAGCCCCAACAAATCCACCCCAATAATTGTACTCTCTAATCAAGGAGCAAGGGTTTAGGGCTTTACCTAGAGAAGGCAACAGGCTCACGGCGTAGATGCAGCTAGGTAGTCTACTGGTAGCCGGAAGAATGGAGCGGTGGCCGTTGGAGCCGAGCAGGGGCCAGCGGAGTCGAGGGAGTACGTAGGTGACGTGCCGGAGGAGTGGAGCAGTCGCCGTCGGAATCGAGGGAGCGGCGGCCGTCGGAGTCGAGAGATGGGAGCAGCAACAAGCGGTGGAGGGGATCGGCGGTCGGCTAGCGGCAAGCGCGGATTGGAGCGGTGGCCGGCGGCCGTGGCCGGCTGCGCGTCACACGAGCGTCCTTTTTCTTCTCTTTTTTCGGCCGCTACGTAGTTTTGAGGGAAAATTTTTTTATGGGATTTTAGGAAAATATCTCGAGACTCTCGTCCATATCGTACTTCTCCTATTTTAATGGTTGATGGGTGTAAAAGAGAAAAAATTAAAAGCTCGTATTAAGAAAAGAGATTTTTTTAAAAAACTCGGTCCTTATAAAATTTTCTTGAGTTTAGGGTACAGAAATCATGCGCGTACGGTTTTGAGCTTCTCGGCACGAGTTGAGCTTCTGGGCCTAGCTAGCGATTGGTCTTTAGACAGTCATTATAGAATCTTTCCCGTTAACGCCGTTACGTGGAGACGATATTTTTGGTGACACTGACCATAAATCATCATGAAAGCTGCGAACGTTGATTTCCCAAAATAATCTTACGGATCTTTGGGGACAGTGATGCCAAACGTGTCAAAAAAAAAAAAAATCATTGGATGACAGTTCTATTTTGGCATGTCACTCAAATTATCTTGGTTAATGTTTTTTATAACCGTCACCAAATCTGTGAGGCAGTCACCAAAAATTAACTTTCTGGTAGTGGTAGTGATCGCTTGCACCCTGAGGAGGAGATCGATCCATTGATCGGTCCATCGGTATTAGATTGCTAGTTGTGCCTTGTACAATTAATTCTTGCACATATCTATAACATATATTATCTAACCAAGATGTAGAGCACTGTAGCTTTGTATGTATAGATATACAGATACATATATATACACATATATATATACACATATATTTACATATATAATATAATTTTATTTTTGGGAAATTCTAAAAAATATCAACAGAAATATTAGTTATATTGATAAATGGATTAAAATAATCTAAAATACAGAGAAAAATATATACAACTCAAAAAATATGAAACAAATTTTGTTAGTTTCGTATTACTGTTGTCTACATGCTAAAATTATGTGTATATATAAAAGTACTACTGTTTTCCTTGTAATTAAGTGAATGTGTTAAACATTAATAAATTTATAGTTAAATATTGAGATATTCTAAATTAGTTTCTTTTATCATGTTTTATTGGAAAAAAACGGACGCAACGCAAGCGCGAAAATCCGCTAGTATGCAGATACGCATCTTGTAATCTCTCTTACGATATCTATATATGATATATCGTTGCTCCATCCATGCAATGCCAGGTGTCCAACTTCCTGAACTTTTGGACGTACCCTTTACGAGACACATGGATGTCTGTCTTGGTCGGGTAACACAGATAACTCACAAGAAGGATCGATCCGAGTGTGTCCAACAACGACGCATGTCTCCAACCAGAGCCGGGGATCGGCCGTACGCGGTACACGGCGAGTACAGGGCGTCCAAAAGAACAGGGCCACCATTGCAGGCTTCTCGTCAGCCCAAACACACTCGGCCACCTCGGTCCTGGACCATGCACCCGCACCAACCGCTTGAGCCCAGCGGGAAGACGCCTACCCGCAAGCCCAGAATCACGCAGAGACGAGTTTTCAACGGACGACACCTTCAAATAAAATAAAGATGTCATCTTTTCAATAGCCGACAGCTTGAAAAATAAAAAACAGAGCATTTTCTTGTTTTTAAAATTAAAAATACTATCAAAATAATCATGATTTTTTTTAAAAAATATACTATACAGGATGCATATAATTTATCTCTCCAAACATTTTCAACTCAAACCAATACTTTTACAATGAGAAATTTGTCTTTTTTTTTCTTATTGTATAAATCATATTTTTGTTTGATTTTTTTAAAAGTCAGATCATAGTACCTTCTACAACATATATTTTTTCAAAAAAATTCATAACTATTTGATAGTATTTTGAATTTTGAGAGTAATAAAATATAATATTTTTTATTTTTTCTAGTTGTCACCTAACCAACGGCGATGATTGTCTATATGTACAATATTTTAAAACTAATATTTACATTTACGAATATTAAAAAATAAAATTAAGAAAATAAAAAAAGATCCCAGTATTTCCTCGTGCCTGCACGGCTGCACTTCACAGGCGTGAGATGAGATAAAATGCTCACACGCAGATGCGAGCTAGTGGCCCGACGCTGCGCTTTGTCGAGTGCTCATGTTTGGTGCGGTGCGAGGAAAAAAGGCAATCCAAGCCAAAACCGTCCCGCGAGTTGCGACAGGATGGGCGCTGCAAAGGCAAACTCTAACGAGCGTGGATACACGAGTTATTTAGATGTTATATCCATTTATCTATTATTTTTTTTATCTATTTTATAATATATTTTTTTTATCTTTTTTAATATAATTTTTAACATAAATAAATGATCTAGATAGCTCATCCGTGTAAGGACTAGTATAATTTTTCTCTGGTGGAGCTAGATTCATCATCGTATCAGTGTAATTCCGCAAGCTCGATCGCTACGTACCGTCGTCCGCTGGGCAATTTGGTTAACGAGACGATGATTATTTGGTGCCTGTCGCTGTCGGTTAGACGTCTAATTACATTGAAGGAGTGTTAACCAGCAGGCAGCAGCGTTTTCGATCGACTTTTATTAGTTGATTTCAGTTCGATCGCTTATTAGATCACATGCAGGCCTCCTCCGGTCATCCACTAGCTAGCGTTGCCTCTCCACGAAGTACTCGATCTCCACCGCGCAGGATTTGTAGTAATTAGCGGATTGGCGTGCCTAGTCGCGTCTTTTTTTCACAGAATATGATAAAATAAGTCTAAAAAAATTATATTCACTGATTTTGTATATCTCAATATTTATTTATGAATTTATTAATATTTACAACATTCATTTAATTATAGAGAAAACAATATTATTTTTATGCATGCACATAATTTTAATAGGTATATGACAGTAATACGAACCTAACAAAATTTGTTTCATATTTTTTTTTGAGTTTTAGATTATTTCAACCGATTTATCAATATATCTATTATACCTTTCCCTATTTTTTCTGGAATTTCCAAAAAAAAAAATTATATATGTAAATATACATATACATATACATATACATATACATATACATATACATATACATATACATATACATATATACACATATACATATATGTATATGTGCATATATACATATAGGTATTCGTATAGTTTTGATGAACAGTATATTCTTGTATTGAACTTACATCGGAGGATTTGATATCTTTTGATTTGAGCGTGAGGAGCATGTTCCACGCAACATAGAATCTGCGGACGTTGCCCGGTGATTGTTGGTGGCACTGCGGAAAAGAGAATTTATGTTTAGATCGAAAGGAAAAAAGCTCAAAGGTACATCTGTTTGGTAGCACTTACCGCAAACCCAGTTTTGTGTGTCAGTTTGCGACCGTCTATCGTGTTGTAGTCAAGATAAGCTCAAAGTTATTTGTTAAAAGCCCCGCATAAAGAGGGATCGATTAGAGAACGTTTGAATGTTATAAAAATTAAATATGTAAACTAAGCTAGGCATAACTCACACATCGAGGAGTCCTTTTACATCGCTGTAATCACTCTCTCTAGATTTGTTTTTTAGTTCTACTGGTTTTTGATGAGTCGAGGTACCACACCAAGTTCCACTTGAGGTAATTGAACAGTAAGATTCAATAACCACCGGTGTTGTAGGCGCCCAACATGTAGTCTATTTTGAAATAATGTTGCATTGCCTTAGTCACATAGTCCACAACATAGTCAGAGTGAAGTTAGTCAACCAAAATTATAATAGCCTTAGGGTCAAGAAATCCGAGATGCTCCTTGTTCTTCCTTTTTTTTCTTTGATAAAGTGCCTACATATAAGAATATAGTTAGATTAAAAAATTAGTGATATCAATTAATGAATATCAAGTTTCAAGAGACTTACAATATGAAAGTCCATAATAACGATATATATATGGCATCAAGATTGAAGATGTCATATAAATTATTAAAACTCACAAGGAAGTAGCCGTCATCTTTTAAGAAGTGTCATCGTTTGTATTATACGACTATGGCTTGAGTGTTTGTGTTAGGGATGGCAACAGGGTGGGTCGGGGCCGGGTGAAGCACCCGCGGACCCGCACTCGAAACCCGAGAATCAAACCTGCCCCGGCCCCGAATTGTCTTTCGGGTGCAAATCTCCACCCGGCCCCGAACCCGACGGGTCCCCGGAACCCGACGGATCCCCCGAAACCTGAAGAGTAATAGAACACCAGGTGTTGCTCGTCGAGGGATTGGGGCTCATCGCTCGGGGTTCGGCTTGTGCCGGAGATGGGGTCTGTCGGAGAGTGAACTCCTGTCGCAGGGATCCCGAGAGACCCCTTTTTAGAGATTCGGCCGGGGGGATGATCCTGGAAAAGCTTGTGTGGGAAATAAGCGGGAACGGAAATAAATGCGATGGCTAGTGGGAGACGATCACCCTAATGCAAGGAAAAGTGGGTACGCTGGGTTTTAGACAGGTTCGGGCCGCACGGAGGCGTAACACCCTACTCCTGTATGAGCGCTATATTTATCCTTGAAGGGGATTCTTCAAGGAGGTATCTGGTTCTAAGGGGAGAACTGTGTACAAAGAGCTTGAGGCTCTTATGTTATAGCTTAACTTGAGCTGGTTCGAGTGTCTGTGGATCTATCTTTGGCCTGGTTCGCCGGAGATTGTTGGTTGTCTGGTCTCTTGGTCGTCTTGTGGTCGGGGGCTGTTGCTCTCTCCTTTTTTAGTGTTCTCCATCCTTTCCTTTTATAGGCGCTGTCGGAGAGTGAACTCCTGTCGCAGGGATCCCGAGAGACCCCTCTTTAGAGATTCGGCCGGGGGGATGATCCTAGAAAAGCTTGTACGGGAAAAAAGCGGGAACGGAAGTAAATGCGCTGGCTTGCGGGTACACCGGGTTTTTGAACAGGTTCGGGCCGCGCGGGGGCGTAACACCCTACTCCTGTATGAGTGTTATATCTATCCTTGAAGGGGATCCTTCAAGGATATATCTGGTTCTCCAAGGAGAGCTGTTTACAAAGAGCTGGAGGCTCTTATGTTCTAGCTAGCTGGTCTCTTGATCGTCTTGCGATCGGGGGCTGTTGTTTTCTTGTTCTTCGACTGACTCTCCTCTCCTCCCTCTCTTTTTTTTTTCTCCTCTTGTTCGGTGTCCTCCATCCTTTCCTTTTATAGATGCGCCGACCTCGACATATCCTGAATGGGAAAGAGGGGACGCGAATGCCCAGGTGCCACGGAGAAAGGCGTAATCATTTCATTTTGGCGAAGTGACAGGGGCGGTGGAGGAAGGCGACGTGCATTCGACCACCAGCCGCTGCGGAAGCTTCGGGGTGCTCTGAAAAGGGCCCACCGGACAGCCTCAGAGGTGCCCGGTGCGCCCACCCTGTCTTGTTCTCCTGCCAGGGCAGGGTGGCAGGCCGAGCGCTTCGATTCTGGCGACGTTATCCCGAGGCGCGCAGGCGAAAACGGGACGGGACCCGTGCATTTAATGGACCCACGCCCCCCTGCCATTGCATGGCAGGGTCTGACACTGGGGCGTGGGCAGCCGAGAATGTCAGGATGTCAGAATGTCAGGCCACGCGCGCCTATTAAATGCGGCATCGGGCCCTTGACTGGATGACACCCTGACGACGGGGCCCTTCGAGTCTTTGAACGAGCTTGCGCGAACCTTCGGGGGACCGAGTCCTCGGGGGCTGCCACGTGCAGCCCCGAGCACTCTCTCCCGAGCACTTCAGCGGGACCTTCGGGGCACCGAGTCCTCGGGGGCTGCCACGTGCAGCCCCGAGCACTCTCTCCCGAGCACTTCAGCGGGACCTTCGGGGCACCGAGTCCTCGGGGGCTGCCACGTGCAGCCCCGAGCACTCTCTCCCGAGCACTTCAGCGGGACCTTCGGGGCACCGAGTCCTCGGGGGCTGCCACGTGCAGCCCCGAGCACTCTCTCCCGAGCACTTCAGCGGGACCTTCGGGGCACCGAGTCCTCGGGGGCTGCCACGTGCAGCCCCGAGCACTCTCTCCCGAGCACTTCAGCGGGACCTTCGGGGCACCGAGTCCTCGGGGGCTGCCACGTGCAGCCCCGAGCACTCTCTCCCGAGCACTTCAGCGGGACCTTCGGGGCACCGAGTCCTCGGGGGCTGCCACGTGCAGCCCCGAGCACTCTCTCCCGAGCACTTCAGCGGGACCTTCGGGGCACCGAGTCCTCGGGGGCTGCCACGTGCAGCCCCGAGCACTCTCTCCCGAGCACTCTGTTTCTACCTATCTTGCAGGGTGGTGATATGTGGTGGACGGCCGGTCTGGCCTCGGGACTTAGGGACCCCTGGTTCTAAATACACCGACAGTAGCCCCCGGGCCCGCTGGCAGTCGATGGGACGGAGACTGCGAATGGGCCCTTCGTCGCGACCGAGGCCAAGGCTGGCCGGATGCCATGTGGCAAGCTTTCGAGAGGTGGCCCCTGCGGATTTTAGACATCAAGTATGCCCCAACGGGAAAATGAGTGGTCGCGTGTCCATACAACTTCCGAGGGGCACGATAATCATACGGGCGGCCCGCGCGGTCGCCGCGCAGATCGAGGAAAATACGCCTGGCAACCGCTGACATCGCGCGATCGGCGGGAGATTCGCCTGACAGTTGCGTCGACCGAGGCGACGCTTCGCCGAGCGAACCGTCCGGGGCGGCAGTTTTTGAATTTTGAGATATAAAAGGGGGAATGGATCGGTCCGTTCCCCTTTTTCACGCTCTCTCGCACCCGTGCTCCTGCTTCCTTTGCGCTTCGAAGCCCCTAGGAAATTCCCAGGCGACCGGAGCGTTCTTCCTTCTCTCTCTCTTCACCACCAAAAAACGCCTTCCACTCCGCTGAGATGACGAGGGTTGGAGGAGGACGCCGGGATAGGACTCCGGACAGCATCTTGCCGGAATCTCGCCTGAGGAATGAGGAGGCGGCGGATAAAATCAAGAAGCTGCTGGTGCCGGAAGGTCAGGAGGGTGCTGTGGTGGTGAGGCCGGCGACTCTGACGCCGACGACGACCGTTCCTGGACGAACCGTCCTCTTCACCTCCTTCGTGGCGGCGGGGCTAGTGCCGCCGTTCTCCGCCTTCTTCCTGCAAGTGCTGGAGACGTACGGCATCCAAATGGCGCACCTAAGCCCCAATTCCGTCGTGGCGTTGGCGGTCTTCACACATCTCTGCGAAATGTTCGTGGGGGTGATGCCGTCGGCGACGCTGCTTCACCACTTCTTCGTCCTTCGGCCGGTGGGGAAGAAGAGGGGGCACTCCACGGCGGACGTCGCGGGGTGCTGCAACCTTCGGCTCCGGGAAGGCCTGGGGGACCATTATATTCCCCAGGTGGTGCGCAGCAAGTGGGAGGAATGGCGACGGGACTGGTTCTTCGTCGACATCGACCCCCACGAGCGGCTCGAGTTGCCAGAGAAGGCGGCGGAACCTCGGCGATCGACGTGGGAGGCGCCGCCGCCAGAAGATGCGAGGCTAAAGCCGGTGCTGGAGCGCATCTTGGAGCTGCGCGAGTCCGGGCTGACCTCTGTTATGGTGGTCGTGGACTTCCTGCGTCGACGACTGGCGCCCTTGCGGGAGCGGGCCCGACCAAGCTGGTTCTATACCGGGCCGGAGGACATCACTAGGACCCAGATCGGCGCGAGTTGGGATCTGGGGCAGGCGGAGCTGCGAGGGATGACCCGAGTGATCACCGGGTGGGAGGACATGAGCCGGGCGGAGCTCCCGTGGCCGGAGATGGCGCTCTGCGCCCATCCCGACCGGGTGGCTATCATGAGGCGGCTGCCGGAGTTTGACGCCCAAGGGCCCGTGGACCGGCCAAGAAGCCGGAGTCCCGAGGCCTCTGAGCTCCCCGGGCTGGAAGAACTCCTGGGTGAGGAGGTTGTTGGCAGCTCGGCGCAGGCTGGCGACGGGGCCGCCACAAGCAGTAGCCGCCGCGCCAGAGAAGAGGGCGCCCCTGAAGCTGCTGAAGAGTTGACGCCGGGAGACCGGGGAAAACGACCCCGGGCCTTGATCCTGCTGCCGGAGTCTCCGCCGTCGCCGACGGCAGCGGCGGCGTTTCCGGTGCTGGAGCCGCGCCTGGTGCGGATGGGGCCCGCGCCGACGCCTGCGACCTGCGCGGCGGAGACCGAGACTCGCGCGGCGGCACCCGAGGCCCGCGCGGTGGCCCAGCCGAGCCCTCAGCGGAAGAGGCGGCGGGAGGGGTCCGGACCGACGGCACCGGACCCGGACATTAGGCTCCCAGCGGCCAAATGGCGGTATCGGTGAGTCATTTTTCTTGCTTTTCCATGGGTCCTTTCGGCCCGAACTAAGTTTTGACAACTTTTACTTGTCTCCCGTAGGCCGGCCGCAGGCGTTGCGGCGACGGAGAGGGAGCAGGCGCCAAGGCCAGAGCCGAACCTGCCCGCTGCGCCAGCGGAGGCCAGTGTAGGAACGGCGGAGGCGCCAATCGACGTGGAGGCGCCAATCGACGTGGCGGCCATAGGGAGAGAGGCGGTGGCGGCGACTACCGGAAGGGCGCCGGCGGAGCCTACCCCGGGCGCGGAGAGCCCGGGGCGGAGAACGGTGGAGGCGGATGCCTCGCCGGGGCCGGTGGGCAAGGCGGCTGATGCGGGAACGCAGCTGCCGTCCGAGGCCTTGGCTCCGGAGGAGCCTACCCCGGGCAGGCAGAGCCCGGGGCGGATGGCGACACAGGGCCCTGTGGAGAGCTCGGCCCCCCTGGAGGCATCCGGCGGAGAAGCCTGGGACCCACCGGCGCTCGCAGTGCCTGGCCGGCCTGCCGATCCCCTCTTGGCCGCCATTGAAGGCGTCCGAGCCGCAGTCGGGCAGTTGGGCGCGGCGGTGGAGGCCAAGGAGGGGGAGCTCGAGGCCGAGCACGCCCGCCTGGTACTGGAGAAGGCGCAGCTGGCGGGCGCCCGAGAGGAGGCCCGTGCGGCAGCCGCGCGGGAGCAGAAGCTCCTGGAGGACATCCGTGCGGAAGCCGCGCGGGAACGAGAAGGCCTGAGGACCGCGCGGGCAGAGGCCGCGCGGGAACGAGAAGACGCCGCCCGCCTGGCTGAGGCGTCGAGGCAGCAGGCGGCCGAGGCCCTTGCCAGGATGGGGCAGGCGCAGGTGAGGGAGGCGGCAGTCACGGCCCGGGAACGGCTTGCAGAGGAGCGGCAGGCCGAGCTGGCCCGCCGAGAGGGCGCGGTCGAGACGACGCGCGCCGACCTCCAGCGCTGGGAAGACGACCTCCAGAAGATCAGAGGAGAAGTCAAGCGCTGGGAAGAGGACGTCTCCATCCGGGAAGTGGATAACGAGCTATTAGCGTCTGATCTCGGAGCCCGGGAGGATTCGGTGGTCCAGCAGGAGGAGGTGCTGGCCCGGCGGGAGAATGAGCTGAGTCGCCGGGAAGGCGAACTGAATCGCCGAGAGGGCGAGCTGAGTCGCCGGGAGGGCGAAGCCGCTGCCGCGGCGGCCACCGCGGCTACCAGGGCGGAAGAGAATGCGAAACACGAGGCGGAACTGACCGCCCGTGAACAAGCCCTGTCCGAGGTGGTGGCTAAGGCGAAGCAGGATGCCGTCCCCGCCGCAGCTGGCGGTTCTTCCGGTCCGGCCGAGGACCAGGGACTCGAGGCACAGCTGCGGGCTGCCAGGGAGAAGCTCGAGGCAGCCTTTGTTTCGCGGGTCAACCTCGTGCAGATGCTGGAGGATATACTCCGGCGGATGCGACGGGCCATGGAGAAAGGTGGTCTTGGGCGGCTTGTCGGCGACACGAAGGGCGACGGCCCCGCACGTCAAGTGTTGGAGCTGCAGCAGGTCTGCGAGCGCCTCGAGACCCTGCCCTGGGCAGTTCAGGAACTTGCCGCCCGGGAGGGACGTGGCTTGGCCCAAGCCGTGGCCGAGCATGTCCTGGCCTGCTACCGAAGCAGGGACCCGGACTTCCCATTGGAGCCGGCGCGGGAGGGAGTGGTCGAGGCTGAGGAGGAGGTCGCCCGAGCAGCGGTTAGGAGTACCGCCTCTGCGGTGGCGGCCGGCTTCAGGCGAGAGGTGCCGCCACCGCCAGCCCCCGGGGACGACTCAGAGGACTCAGCCGACGCCTCTGCCGCTGACTAGGCCTTCGGCGCCCTTTTTTCTTTTGTTGTAGATGCAGGAGTGAATATTAGGAGTGAACCCTTAGAAAAATGCTTTGTCTATGTCTTGTGAATATAATGGCAGCTTTTCCTTGGGCTCGCAACTCCAATTTCTCTGTATGCTTGATGTTTCCTCTGGCGCTCCGCCTGGAAGTCCCGAGGAGTACTCAGTCGGGCCGCTCCCGACCTTCCCATCCCCGAGAAATGAAGTTGTTCTGGTTGCTGGCGTTGGCGCAGCCAGCCTTCAAGCTCTCGCGAGTCCGTACTGCCTAGTTTAAGAAACAAAGACACAGACTCCGTTGCTCGGGAGATGGAACGGCCCTGCCCGGAACACGCCGTGCCCAGCGGACACCTTTTCACTTTGCGACCACTCAGCCGGTAGAAGGGAGACGCGTGTGAGCGAGAATGTGACCAAGAGTCCTCGCGGTCCGGTGGTGCCCGGGCTCAAAAAAGGGCCGGACCGAGCACTGACAGCCTGCCCCCAAGGCCTGAGCTCCGGACTACTCGAGCAGCTCGAGTGATAGGATTACCCAGGGCACCTGAGGACCCGGTAGTGCTCGGGGTCCTTAAGAGCGGACCGAACACCACGACCACCACGAAGGGCTTCGGTCAGACGTTACCGCACGCACGGTACTCCTTTCTACGAACCGCTCTGTCGTTCTGGAAAAAAGCCGACACGCGGCAGGGTTTTTGCGTGCCAAGAGACCACCTCACCGAGCAGATTAAAGCGCAAGAGCCCCCGAGAATGACTCGGGAACATAAATTTACTGAAAGCAGACTTGTCTGAACATAACCACTCACCGGACAGGCGTCGGCCTTCCGGCCAGCCGACCCAGAAGGGGTTGATTCCGAGCTCGGGGGCCCGGGGACTTGATCCTTTCAACGGAGCGCCCGAGCGCCCAGAGTCATACGAGGCTCCTAGGGTCGGGTGATCTCGACCACCCAAGCCTAGGCGGTAGGACCACCCGAAGACCCTTGGGGCCGACCAGAGACCGGGGCATTGAAGCCCTCGCGGCCGAACTGCTTGTGATTGCTGACCTGTGACTTAAGAGAGAGAATATAGAATTTCTTTGTCTGGTGCGCTCTGTTAGTGCGGTACTTGCCATAGACTGCTCTCGTTTTTTCGACCCGAGACCTCTCGAATACCCGAACCGGCAGACAAGGGCGGACAGAGGCATAACCTAGAGGTCCTATGGTTCGGTGGCGCCCGGGTATGACAGGCCAGACCGAGCACCGACAGCCCGCTCCGAGGGCCTGAGCTCCGGCCTACTCGAGCAGCTCGAGTGATGGGATTACTCAGAGCGCCCCGAAACTCGGTTAGTGCCCGGGAGCCCGTCACGACACCGAACACCACAGCCTACCATGCCGGACGTAAGTCAGCGACGACTGCTCGCATGTATACCGATTGGGATTCTTTTGTCAACGGGAAAAAATGAGAGAGCGAACTTTTTCTCGCACAACCGAGCACCTCACCAGACAGATTAAACATAGGGAATCCAGAGAAATAATTTGACATAGTGATTGCTTATTAAAATACTGAATGTACGATATTTACAAGGTTGGGTGACAGCAATTTACCACACGGGGCGAAGCCTTCAGACCGCTCGGGCGGGGAGAAGCCCCCGGCCTTATCAACCTGAACCGCGAGCTTGACCGTCTATGGGTAGAAGCGTCGAAGATGCTCGATGTTCCACGGATTCGGGAGTGACTGCCCTTCCTCCGTAGCCAACCTGAAAGAACCTGCCCGGGGTAGGGTCTCGAGGTGATCCAGAGGCGGACCTAGCGGCCGGGGCCCCGACCATCTGCTGGGGGTCGGAGAGTACGCCGGCAGCGGCGGCGCTGATGGGCCCAGCGCCCTGATCCCCTTGGGCGGGAAAAACCTCTTGGTCGTGGGGCGGCGTTCCGTTACTGGAAGTGGAGCCGGAACGCTGGAGACGGTGCCCACCGGCCATCTTTTCCTGTGGAGAAAAAAGGGAAACAAACAATCTAGGGATATTCCCCCCTACCTGGCGCGCCAGCTGTCGGAGAGTGAACTCCTGTCGCAGGGATCCCGAGAGACCCCTCTTTAGAGATTCGGCCGGGGGGATGATCCTAGAAAAGCTTGTACGGGAAAAAAGCGGGAACGGAAGTAAATGCGCTGGCTTGCGGGTACACCGGGTTTTTGAACAGGTTCGGGCCGCGCGGGGGCGTAACACCCTACTCCTGTATGAGTGTTATATCTATCCTTGAAGGGGATCCTTCAAGGATATATCTGGTTCTCCAAGGAGAGCTGTTTACAAAGAGCTGGAGGCTCTTATGTTCTAGCTAGCTGGTCTCTTGATCGTCTTGCGATCGGGGGCTGTTGTTTTCTTGTTCTTCGACTGACTCTCCTCTCCTCCCTCTCTTTTTTTTTTCTCCTCTTGTTCGGTGTCCTCCATCCTTTCCTTTTATAGATGCGCCGACCTCGACATATCCTGAATGGGAAAGAGGGGACGCGAATGCCCAGGTGCCACGGAGAAAGGCGTAATCATTTCATTTTGGCGAAGTGACAGGGGCGGTGGAGGAAGGCGGCGTGCATTCGACCACCAGCCGCTGCGGAAGCTTCGGGGTGCTCTGAAAAGGGCCCACCGGACAGCCTCAGAGGTGCCCGGTGCGCCCACCCTGTCTTGTTCTCCTGCCAGGGCAGGGTGGCAGGCCGAGCGCTTCGATTCTGGCGACGTTATCCCGAGGCGCGCAGGCGAAAACGGGACGGGACCCGTGCATTTAATGGACCCACGCCCCCCTGCCATTGCATGGCAGGGTCTGACACTGGGGCGTGGGCAGCCGAGAATGTCAGGATGTCAGAATGTCAGGCCACGCGCGCCTATTAAATGCGGCATCGGGCCCTTGACTGGATGACACCCTGACGACGGGGCCCTTCGAGTCTTTGAACGAGCTTGCGCGAACCTTCGGGGGACCGAGTCCTCGGGGGCTGCCACGTGCAGCCCCGAGCACTCTCTCCCGAGCACTTCAGCGGGACCTTCGGGGCACCGAGTCCTCGGGGGCTGCCACGTGCAGCCCCGAGCACTCTCTCCCGAGCACTTCAGCGGGACCTTCGGGGCACCGAGTCCTCGGGGGCTGCCACGTGCAGCCCCGAGCACTCTCTCCCGAGCACTTCAGCGGGACCTTCGGGGCACCGAGTCCTCGGGGGCTGCCACGTGCAGCCCCGAGCACTCTCTCCCGAGCACTTCAGCGGGACCTTCGGGGCACCGAGTCCTCGGGGGCTGCCACGTGCAGCCCCGAGCACTCTCTCCCGAGCACTTCAGCGGGACCTTCGGGGCACCGAGTCCTCGGGGGCTGCCACGTGCAGCCCCGAGCACTCTCTCCCGAGCACTCTGTTTCTACCTATCTTGCAGGGTGGTGATATGTGGTGGACGGCCGGTCTGGCCTCGGGACTTAGGGACCCCTGGTTCTAAATACACCGACAGGCGCGCCGACCTCAACATATCCTGAATGGGAAAGAGGGGACGCGAATGCCAAGGTGCCACGGAGAAAGGCGTAATCATTTCATCTTGGCGAAGTGACAGGGGCGGTGGAGAAATGCGGCGCGCATTCGACCACCAGCCGCTGAGGAAGCCTCGGGGCGCCATAAAAGGGGCCCACCGGGCAGCCTCAGAGGTGCCCGGTGCGCCCACCCTGTCTTGTTCTTCTGCCAGGGCAGGGTGGCAGGCGGAGCGCTTCGATTCTGGCAACGTTATCCCGAGGCACCTGGATGAAACGGGACGGGACCCGTGCATTTAATGGACCCACGGCCCCCTGCCAGTGCATGGCAGGGTCTGACACTGGGGCGTGGGCAGCTGAGAATGTCAGGATGTCAGACCGCGCGTGCCTATTAAATGCGGTATTGGGCCTTTGACTGGATGACACCCTGACGACGGGACCCTTCGGGTCGTTGAATGATCTTGCGCGAACCTTCGGGGAACCGAGTCCTCGGGGGCTGCCATGTGCAGCCCCGAGCACTCTCTCCCGAGCACTTCGGTGGGACCTTCGGGGCACCGAGTCCTCGGGGGCTGCCACGTGCAGCCCCGAGCACTCTCTCCCGAGCACTTCGGTGGGACCTTCGGGGCACCGAGTCCTCGGGGGCTGCCACGTGCAGCCCCGAGCACTCTCTCCCGAGCACTTCGGTGGGACCTTCGGGGCACCGAGTCCTCGGGGGCTGCGACGTGCAGCCCCGAGCACTCTCTCCCGAGCACTTCGGTGGGACCTTCGGGGTACCGAGTCCTCGGGGGCTGCCACGTGCAGCCCTGAGCACTCTCTCCCGAGCACTTCGGTGGGACCTTCGGGGCACCGAGTCCTCGGGGGCTGCTATGTGCAGCCCCGAGCACTCTCTCCCGAGCACTTCGGTGGGACCTTCGGGGTACCGAGTCCTCGGGGGCTGCCACGTGCAGCCCCGAGCACTCTCTCCCGAGCACTTCGGTGGGACCTTCGGGGCACCGAGTCCTCGGGGGCTGCCACGTGCAGCCCCGAGCACTCTCTCCCGAGCACTTTGATGGGACCTTCGGGGCACCGAGTCCTCGGGGGCTGCCACGTGCAGCCCCGAGCACTCTCTCCCGAGCACTTTGATGGGACCTTCGGGGCACCGAGTCCTCGGGAGCTGCCACGTGCAGCCCCGAGCACTCTCTCCCGAGCACTTCCTTCTTGGTATTTGGGCTCTGCGGATCATCGGGGAACTAGGGTGCTCGGGAACCAGAAGCGGCGGCCCCGAGCACCTTCTCCCGGGACTTAGCTTCTACCTACCTTGCAGGGTGGTGACATGTGGTGGATGGCCGGCCTGGCCTCGGGACTTAGGGACCCCTGGTTCTAAATACACCGACAGTAGCCCCCGGGCCCGTTGGTAGCCGATGGTACGGAGACTGCGAATGGGCCCTTCGTCGCGACCGAGGCCAAGGCTGGCGCGGACGCCATGTGGCAAGCTTTCGAGGGGTGGCCCTTGCGGACCTAGACCTCAAGTATGTTCCAACGGGAAAATGAGTGGACGCGTGTCCACACAACTTCCGAAGGGTATGATAACCATACGGGCGGCACGCGCGGTTGCCGCCCAGATCGAGGAAAATACGCCTGGCAACCGCTGACATCGCGCGATCGGCGGGAGATTCGCCTGACAGTTGCGCCGATCGAGGCGACGCTTCACCGAGCGAACCGTTCGGGCGGCAGTTTTCGAATTTTGAGATATAAAAGGGGGAACGGATCGGTCCGTTCCCCTTTTTACGCTCTCTTGCACTTGTGCTCTTGCCTTCTTCGTGCTCCGAAGCCCTCAGGAAACTCCCAGGCGACCGGAGCATTCTCCCTTCTCTCTCTTTTCACCACCAAAAAACATCCCCCATCTTACCGAGATGACGAGGGTTGGAGGAGGACGCCGGGACAAGACTTCGGACAGCATCTTGCCGGAGTCTCGTCTGAGGAACGAGGAGGCGGCGGACAAGATTAGGAAGCTGCTGGTACCGGAGGGTCAGGAAGGAGCTGTGGCGGTGAGGCCGGCGACTCTGACGCCGGCGACGACCGTCCCTGGGCGGACCGTCCTCTTCACCTCCTTCGTGGCAGCGGGGTTGGTGCCGCCGTTCTCCGCCTTCTTCCTGCAAGTGCTGGAGACGTACGGCATTCAACTGGTGCACCTAAGCCCCAATTCTGTCGTGGCGTTGGCGGTCTTCGCGCATCTCTGCGAAATGTTCGTGGGGGTGATGCCGTCGGCGACGCTGCTTCGCCACTTCTTCGTCCTTCGGCCGGTGGGGAAGAAGAGGGGGCACTCCACGGCGGACGTCGCGGGGTGCTGCAACCTTCGGCTCCGGGAAGGCCTGGGGGACCATTACATTCCCCAGGTGCTGCGCAGCAAGTGGGAGGAATGGCGACGGGACTTGTTCTTCGTCGACATCGACCCCCACGAGCGCCTCGAATTGCCAGAGAAGGCGGCGGAACCTCGGCGATCGACGTGGGAGGCGTCGCCACCAGAAGATGCGAGACTGAAGCCGGTGCTGGAGCGCATCCTGGAACTGCGCGAGGGCGGGCTGACCTCAGTCATGGTGGTTGTGGACTTTCTGCGCCGTCGGCTGGCGCCCTTGCGAGAGCGGGCCCGGCCAAGCTGGTTCTACACCGGGCCGGAGGACATCACCAGGACCCAGATTGGCGCGAGCTGGGATCTGGGGCAGGCGGAGCTGCGGGGGATGACCCGAGTGATCACCGGAACGGAGGACATGAGCCGGACGGAGCTCCCGTGGCCGGAGATGGCGCTCTGCGCCAACCCCAACCGGGTGGCCATTATGGCAGGGCTGCCGGAGTTCGATGCCCAGGGGCCCGTGGACCGGCCAAGAAGCCGGAGTCCTGAGGCCTCCGAACTCCCCGGGCTGGAGGAACTACTTGGCGATGAGGTTGCTGGCAGCTCGGCGCAGGCTGGCGAAGGGGTCACCGCAGGCGGCAGTCGCCGTGCCAGAGAGGAGGGCGCCACTGAAGTTGTTGAGGAGTTGGCGCCGGGAGACCGGGGAAAGCGTCCCCGGGCCTTGATCCTGGTGCCGGACTCTCCGCCGTCGCCGACGGCAGCGGTGGCATTTCCGGTGCTGGAGCCGCGCCTGGTGCGGATGGGGCCTGCATCGGCGCCCGCGACCCGCACGGCGGAGACCGAGACCCGTGCGGCGGCACCCGAGGCCCGCACGACGGCGCCCGTGGCCCGCGCAGCGGCTCAGCCGAGCCCCCAGCGGAAGAGGCGGCGGGAGGAGTCCGGACCGACAGTGCCGGACCCGGACATCAGGCTCCCAGCGGCCAAATGGCGGTATCGGTGAGTCTTCTTGCTTGCTTTTCCATGGGCATTTCCGGCCCGAACTGAGTTTTGACAACTTTCACTTGTCTCCCGTAGGCCGGCTGCAGGCGCTGCTGTGACGGAGAGAGAGCAGGCGCCGGGGGCAGAGCCGAGCCTGCCCGCCGCGACGGCGGAGGCCGACATAGGAACGGCGGAGATGCCAATTGACGTGGCGGCCCCTGGGAGAGAGGCGGAGGCGGCGGCTGAGAGAAGGGCGCCGGCGGAACCTACCCCGGGCGCGGAGAGCCCGGGGCGGATAATGGTGGAGGTGGATGTTCTGCCGGGGCCGGCGGACAGGGCGGCCGATGCGGGAATGCGGCCGCCGTCCGAGACCTTGGCTCCGGCGGAGACTACCCCGGGGAGGCAGAGCCCGGGGTGGATGGCGGCGCAAGGCCCGGCGGAGAGCTCGGCCCCCCTGGAGGCATCCCGCGGAGAAGCCTGGGCCCTCCCAGTGCCCGGCCGGCCTGCCGATCCCTTCCTGGCAGCCATTAAAGGCGTCCAAGTAGCAGTCGGGCAGCTGGGCGCAGTGGTGAAGGCCAAGGAGGGGGAGCTCGAAGCCGAGCGCGCCCGCCTGGTACTGGAGAAGGCGCAGCTGGCGGGCGCCCAGGAGGAGGCCTGTGCGGCAGCCGCGCGGGAGCAGAAGCTCCTAGAAGACATCCGCGCGGAAGCCGCGCGGGAGCGAGAAACTCTGAAGACCGCGCGGGCAGAAGCCGCGCGGGAACAAGAAGACGCCGCCCGCTTGGCTGAGGCGTCGAGGCAGCAAGCTGCCGAGGCCCTTGCCAGGATGGGGCAGGCGCAGGAGAGGGAGGTGGCGGTCGCAGCCCGGGAGCAGGCCGCGGAGGAGCGGCAAGCCGAGCTGGCCCGCCGGGAGGGCGCGGCCGAGAAGACGCGCGCCGACCTCCAGCGCTGGGAAGACGATCTCCGGAAGATCAGAGAAGAATTCAAGCGCTGGGAGGAGGACGTCTCCATCCGGGAAGTGGATAATGAGCTATCGGCGTCGGATCTCGGTGCCCGGGAGGATTCGGTGGCCCAACAGGAGGATGTGTTGGCCCGGCGGGAGAATGAGCTGAGTCGCCGAGAAGGCGAACTGAGTCGCCGAGAGGGCGAAGCTGCTGCTGCGGCGGCCGCCGCGGCTACCAGGGCGGAGGAGAATGCGAAGCACGAGGCGGAACTGGCCGCCCGCGAACGCGCCTTGTCCGAGATGGTGGCCAAGACGAAGCAGGCTGCCGCCCCCGCCGCGGCTGGCGGTTCTTCCGGTCCGGCCGGGGACCAGGGACTCGAGGCACAGCTGCGGGCCGCCAAGGAGAAGCTCGAGACCGCCTTTGTCTCGCGGGTCAACCTCGAGCATATGCTGGAGGACATACTCCGGCGGATGCGACGGGCCGTGGAGAAGGGTGGTCTCGGATGGCTTGTCGACGACAAGAAGGGCGACGGCCCCGCACGGCAAGTGTTGGGGCTGCAGCAGGTCTGCGAGCGCCTCGAGACCCTGCCTTGGGCAGTCCAGGAACTTGCCGCCCGGGAGGGACATGGCTTGGCACGTGCCGTGGCCGAGCACGTCCTGGCCTGCTACCGAAGCAGGGACCCGAACATCCCACTGGAGCCGGCGCGGGAGGGAGTGGTCGAGGCTGAGGGGGAGGCCGCCCGGGCAGCGGTCCGGAGCACCGCCGCTGAGGTGGCGGCCGGCTTCAGGCGAGAGGTTCCGCCGCCGCCAGCCCCCGGGGATGACTCAGAGGATTCAGCCGACGCCTCTGCCGCCGACTAGATCTTTGGCAGCCTCTTTTCTTTTGTTGTAGATGTAGGAGTGAACCCTTAGAAAATGCCTTGGAAATATCCTGTGAATATTAAATGGCTGTTTTTCCTTGGGCTCGCAACTCCAGTTTCTCTGTGTGTTCGATGCTTCTTCCGATGTTTTACTTCGAAGTCCCGGGGAGTACTCAGTCGGGCCGTTCCCGACCTTCCCGTCCCCGAGGATGAAGTTGTCTTTGATCGCTGTTACTGGCACAGTCGGCCTTCAAGCTCTCACGAATCCGTATTGCCTAAGTTAAGAACAAAGATATAGACTTCCTTGTCCGGGAGATGGATTGATCCCACGCGGAACACGCCGTGCCTGATGAACACTTTTTCACTTTGCGACCACTCAGTTAGTAGAAGGGAGACGCGTGCGGGCGAGAATGTGACCAAGAGTCCTCGCGGTCCAGTGGTGCCCGGGCTTAAAACGGGCCAGGCCGAGCACTAACAGCCTGCCCTCGAGACCTGAGCTCCGGACTACCCGAGTAGCTCGAGCGATAGGATTACCCAGGGCACCCGAGGACTCGGTAGTGCTCGGGGTCCTTAAAAGCGGACCGAACACCACGACCACCACGAAGGGCTTCGGTCAGACGTTATCGCGAGCACGCTACTCTTTTCTGCAAACCGTTCTGTCGTTCTGGGAAAAAGTAGTCACGCGGCAGGGTTTTGCGTGCGAGGAGGCTACCTCGCCGAACAGATTAAACCGCGAGAGCCCCCGAGAGTGACTCGAGGACATAAATTTACTTAAAGCAGACTTGTCTGAATATAACCACTCACCGGACAGCTGTCGGCCTTCCGGCTCATCGATCCAGGAGGGATGTGCTTCCGAGCTCTGGTGCCCGGGGACTCGATTCTTTCAACGGAGCGCCCGAGTGCCCAGAGGCATACGAGGCTCCTAGGGTCGGGTGATCTCGACCACCCAAGCCTAAGTGGTAGGACCACCCGAGGACCCTTGGGGCCGACCAAAGACCGGGGCATTGAAGCCCTCGCGGCCGAGCTGCTTGCGATCGCCAGCCTGTGACTTAAGAGAAAAAATAGGATTTCTTTGTCTGGTGCGCTCTGCCAGTGCGGTACTTGTTATAGACTACTCTTGCTTTCGACCCGAGACCTCTCGAACACCCAAATCGGCTGACAAGAGCGGGCAGAGGCATAACCCAGAGGTCCTATGGTTTGGTGGCGCCCGGGTATGACAGACCAGACCGAGCACCGACAGCCCGCCCCGGGGGCCCGAGCTCCGGACTACTCGAGAAGCTCGAGCGATGGGATTACCCGGAGCACCCCGAAACTCGGTAGTGCCCGGGAGCCTGTCACGACACCAAACACCACAGCCTACCATGGCGGACGTAAGTCAGCGGCGACTGCTCGCATGCATACCGATCGGGATTCTTTTGTCAGCGGGGAAAAAGAGAGAGCGAACTTTTTCTCGCACAACCGAGCTCCTCACCAGACAGATTAAACATACGGAATCCAGAAAAAGTATTTTGACATAGCGATTGCTTATTGAAAAACTTAATGTGCAATATTTACAAGGTTGGGCGACAGCGACTTACCCCACGGGGCGAAGCCTTCAGACTGCTCGGACGGGGAGAAGCCCCCGGCCTTGCTAACCTGAACCGCGAGCACGACCATCTACGGGTAGAAGCGTCGAAGATGCTCGATGTTCCACAGATTCGGGAGTGGCTGTCCTTCCTCCGTCGCCAACCTGAAAGAACCTGCCCGGGGGACTGCGATCACGGTGAAGGGACCTACCCACACAGGGGACAACTTATTCATTCCTTCGCGCGACTGGATGCGTCGGAGAACTAGGTCCCCCACCTCGAGAGACCGAGCCCGGACATGGCGCAGATGATAACGCCGCAGACTCTGCTGGTACCGAGCCGCCCGGACAGCAGCAAGCCGTCGGCGCTCTTCCAGGTAGTCCACGTCGTCGCGCCTTTGATGCTCCTGCTCACCCTCAGAGTATGCATGCACTCGAGGGGAGCCCAGAGTGAGCTCGGAGGGGAGGACTGCTTCGGCGCCGTAGACGAGGAAGAAAGGAGTCTCCCCGGTGGCGCGGCTTGGCGTAGTCCGATTGGCCCACAGCACGGCTGGCAGCTCGTCTACCCATCCCTTTCCGTGCTTAGCGAGCACGTTATAGGTCCGGGTTTTGAGGCCCTTCAGTATCTCCGCATTGGCGCGCTCGACCTGCCCGTTACTCCGAGGATGAGTGACGGAAGCGAAGCAAAGCTTGATGCCGAGATCTTCGCAATAGTCCCCGAACAAGACACTAGTGAACTGGGTGCCGTTGTCGGTGATGATTCGATTGGGGACACCGAAGCGGCTGGTGATGCCGCGGATAAACTGGAGCGCCGTGTTTTTGGTCACCTTGACGACTGGGACCGCCTCCGGCCACTTGGTGAATTTGTCGATAGCGACATATAGGTATGCATAGCCCCCGATTGCTCGGGGGAATGGACCCAGAATGTCCAAACCCCAGACCGCGAAAGGCCATGACAGGGGAATGGTATGGAGAGCCTGAGCTGGCTGGTGAATCTGCTTTGCATGGAACTGGCATGCCCTGCAGCGCCGAACCAGCTCGGAAGCATCCTGGAGAGCTGTAGGCCAGTAGAAACCTTGCCGGAAGGCTTTCCCGACCAGCGTGCGGAACGATGAATGGCCACCGCACTCGCCCTCGTGGACCTCAGCGAGAAGATCGCCGCCTTCTGCCCGAGAGATGCATTTCAGGAGGACACCTCCTGCGCTACGTCGGTAGAGATCCCCATCTACTATGGCATAGCGTTTGGACTGCCGAGCAACCCTTTCGGCAGACGCCTCATCCCCAGGTAGGAACTTTTCTTTCAAGTACCCTCGGATGTCAGACATCCACGAGGCATCTTGAGAACATTCGGCGAGCACAGCGCACTCGCCGGACGACGGCGCCCTGACGGGGCTTCCCACTGAGGGCACCGCCGGGGTTCCCTGAATTGAGTTCGAGGTTTCCCCTTCATCCTGTTCGGCAGGCAGGACGGAAGGCCGTGCGAGTCTTTCTTCAAAGACTCCGGCAGGGGCGCGCGCACGTGAGGAGGCCAGGCGAGAGAGCTCATCGGCCGGAGCATTGTCGCGGCGAGGGATATGCCGTAATTCGAGGCCGTCGAAGCGTCTCTCGAGCTTTCTGACTGCATCCACGTACGCTGCCATTTGAGGATCCGTGCACTGGTACTCCTTGGAAACCTGGTTGACGACCAGCTGGGAGTCCCCTTTGACCAGGAGGCGACGAATCCCGAGCCCCACCGCAGCCCGGAGGCCGGCGATGAGACCTTCATACTCCGCCATGTTGTTGGATGCGCGGAACTGCAACTGCACGACGTACCGGAGCTCTTCACATGTTGGGGAGGTGAGAACCACTCCGGCCCCTGCGCCTTTCAATGAGAGGGAGCCATCGAAGTGCATAACCCAGTACCCGGGCGCGTCGTGCCCAGGATAGGCAGAGATCTCTTCTGGGATGACGCAGGGGACGGGCGTCCATTCTGCCAAGAAGTCGGAGAGTGCCTGGCTTTTGATTGCCTGGCGACAGACGAAGTGTAGGTCGAATTCCGCCAACTCAACCGCCCATTTGACAACGCGCCCGGTGCCCTCCCGGTTCTGGAGAATGGGTCCCAGTGGATAAGTGGTAACCACCGAGATCTTGTGCGCCTGGAAGTAGTGGCGCAGTTTCCGGGAGGCGACGAGCACGGCATAAAGTAGCTTCTGCGCCTGGGGATACCTTGTCTTGGCCTCCCGGAGGACCTCGCTGACAAAGTACACCGGTCGCTGTACCCGGCGGGCCCGGATGGTGGCCCCACCCGGGGGGCTGCCACAGCCCCCAGGGTCGGCGGTATGGTCGGGGCTGGCCGGGCACTCGGGCTCGATTCCTTGGTTGGGAAGAGTAGTGTGTTCGGGCTCGACCCTTTGCCCAGGGGGAGCCGCGAGGATAAGTGAACGGTCGGGGGCCTCTGGGAGCTGGGACCCAGCACCCGGCCCCGAACATTCGTCGCGCTCCACCACCAGCACTATGCTCACGACCTGTGGAGTGGCCGAAACATAAAGCAGTAGGGGCTCACCTTGGGAGGGAGCCACCAAAACGGGTGGCGAGGTAAGGTACTTTTTTAAGTCGCGGAAGGCCTGCTCGGCTTCCGACGTCCAGTCAAAACGACCGGATTTCTTCAAAAGCTTGAAGAGGGGGAGTCCTCGCTCCCCGAGCTTGGAGATGAAGCGCCCGAGGGCTGCCATGCAGCCGGTGAGGCGCTGGACCTCCTTGAGTCGAACCGGGGGTCGCATCTGCTCGATGGCCCGGATCTTCTCCGGATTGACCTCGATTCCTCGGCCAGAGACCAAGAAACCAAGGAGCTTGCCCGCCGGCACCCCGAAGACACATTTCTCCGGGTTGAGCTTGAGGCGGGTAGAGCGAAGACTGTTGAAAGTCTCGGCAAGGTCCTCGAGCAGGGTGGCGCGGTCTCGGGTTTTGACCACGAGATCGTCGATGTAAGCCTCGACGTTGCGGCCAACCTGCGAGTTAAGAGTGATACGAACGGCGCGCTGGAAGGATGATCCAGCGTTGCGCAGGCCGAAAGGCATTGACATGTAGCAATAAGTCCCCACCGGGGTAGTAAAAGCAGTTTTTTCCTCGTCCCTTACGGCCATGCGAATCTGGTGATACCCAGAGTTTGCATCTAGGAAGCACAAAAGATCACACCCCGCAGTTGAATCTACGATTTGATCAATGCGAGGTAAGGGGAAGGGATCTTTAGGACAAGCCTTGTTAAGGTCGGTGTAGTCCACGCACATGCGAAGCTTGCCGTTGGCCTTCGGGACGATGACTGGGTTTGCTAGCCAGTCGGGGTGGAGGACTTCTCGGATGAATCCGGCATCGAGGAGCTTGCGGACCTGCTCGCGGATAAACTCCTGGCGCTCTGGCGCCTGCCGCCGGACCTTCTGCTTCACTGGGCGGGCGTCCGGACGCATAGCCAAGTGATGCTCGATCACCTCCCTAGGGATCCCGGGCATGTCGGACGGTTGCCAGGCAAACACGTCCACGTTAGCCCGGAGGAAGGCGACGAGCGCGCTTTCCTATTTGCTGCCCAGGTTGCTACCGATACGGACAACCTGGGTAGCGTCTTCGCCCACCTCGACCTCCTTCGTTGGAACAGAGGTGTCGGCGGCGAGTCGGGGTCTAGATGAAGAGGGTCCCGGGCCCCCTGAAGAGCCATCAACCTCGGCCTGCGCTGAGACCAGAGCCATGTATGATTGTTCGGCGCAGGAGACAGCGCCGCCGGAGTCGGCGATCACGGAGATAGAGCCTGCGGGGCCGGGCATCTTAACCGTAAGGTATGCATAATGCACGGCCATCATAAACTTGGCGAGCGTCGGACGCCCGAGGATGGCGTTGTAGGGGAGAGGGAGCTCTGCGACATCGAAGAGGACGCACTCCGTGCGAAAGTTGTCCCAGCTCCCGAACGTGACAGGCAACTCAACCTGCCCGAGGGGCAGGGAGTGCCCGGGGTTACTCCACAGAAGGGGAGTGACGGCTTTAGGCGTCGGGAGGATACTTGCAGCTTCTCAAAAACCTCTTTGGAAAGGAGGTTGAGGCCGGCGCCACCGTCGATCAGCACTCTGCCGATCTTGACATTGCAGACAGTGGGGGATACTACCAAAGGTAGCCGTCCCACGGCTGCAGTACTGGAGGGGTGATCAGCCATGCTGAACGTGATCAAAGCATCCGACCACCTTAGGGGTCTTGTGGCCTCCTCGCTCGGGGTTGCCGAGCATACTTCGCGTCGCATGACCTTGATGCCACGGCGCGAGCAGGGTGTGTAAGCGCCCCCGTTGATGAAGGCGACGGTATGCTCGGGCTCCTGGAAGCCGAGCTCGGTGTTGTTGGGGACGACCTCGGTATCGCCTCCTCCGCGGGACTCGTCGCGCTCCCTCTGGCGCTGCTCCACGAGTCCTTTGACCGTACGACACTCCGTGAGGTCGTGCCATCTGGTCAGGTGTATGGGACACCATTTACCTGGCTCGGGCCCCGCGGGAGCGTGGGCCCTCGCTGGAATAGGAGCTCGGCCAGGGGCCGGGGCTCTTGCTGGAGCTGGCGCCCTAGCCGGTGCCGGGGCCCTCGCGGGCACAGAGGCCCGAGGAGGAGCCCGAGCAGGGGCCCTGACGGGGCGCCGATCGACACCCGGCTGACGCTCTTGCCGGTGATCGGGCTCTTGCGGCACCCTATGAGCGGGGACTTGGGCTGGCTCGACGGGAGCGGCCTCGCGCTTCCTTCTCTTTTTCTTTTCCCGCTTATCAGAGCGGGAAGAACTTGGCTGATCGGAAGCGGGGCGAGGAGCATGCCACGCCCTGGCCTCCGCAGCCTTGGCGCACTTATCGGCCAGTGCGAAAAGTTCCGCAGGGGTCTCGATCTCGTGCGTACCTAGCTTCTCGAGCATCCGCTCATCACGGACGCCCTGCCGGAAAGCAACAATAACAGCATGGGGGGCCACTCGCGGAATAGTGTTGCGAACCTGGCTGAAACGCTGTATAAATCGCCGTAGCGTCTCCCCTTCCTGCTGTTGGACGGCGTGGAGGTCGCACTCCAAACCGGGACGTGCGAACGTGCCCTGAAAGTTGGCCACGAATTGGTGGCACAGGTCATCCCAGGAGCTGATAGATCCTGAGGGTAAGTTCATAAGCCAAGAGCGGGCGGAACCCCTCAAGGCAACATGAAAATAGTTTACCATCACCTTTTCGCTGCCTCCGGCCGCTTGGACAGCCGTCGTGTAGATCTGGAGGAACTCGACGGGGTCGATGGACCCGTCGTACTTCTCCGGCAGCTCGGGGCGGAACTTGGAAGGCCACCTCACCCGGCGGAGCTCGGTGGTGAAGGCACGGCAACCGGTGCCGTACCCCGCAGCACGAGCGGGGGCTCTCGGTGGCGAGAAGCGGCGAGCCGGGGATCCCCGGTGGTCGTGGGCCGGGAGAGAGGAAGCCTGGTCCTCTGCCCCAACCCCCTGCCGGGTCTCCCGCTGACGTTCGAGAGTGACTCGGGCATCTTCGTGGCCCCTCCGCTCGTCAAGGTGCAAACGAAGGTCCCGGGCTCCGGACATGGCCAGGGGGACGGCACTCCGCCTGGAGACCCCTCGGCCCGTGCGGGTGTTGCCCGTTGAGGAGCCGGCTCTGGCGGCACCATGCTGAGAAGTGGCGCGAGGACTCCCGGCCTGCACCTGGCGACGAGCAGTGCCGACCAAAGCGACGACATCTTGCATCCACCGGCCTTCCGGAGTGTTTGGCGTGGCCTGAATGGGCGGGTGTCTGAGGAGAGCATGTGCTGCAAGCAACGCGCTCCCTGGGCTGGCCTCATTGAAAGCGAGCCTGCGCCGAGGCGGCACCCGACGTGGTCCAGAGGCGGACCTGGCGGCCGGGGTCCCGACCACCTGCTGGGGGTTGGAAAGTACGTCGGCAGCGGCGGCAGCGTTGATGGGCCCAGCGCCTTGATCCCCTTGGGCGGGAAAAACCGCACGCGTGGATGGCGGCTGCCGCGGGCACGCAGCAGCGACGGGGCTTTCTCGGTCGTAGGGCAGCGTTCCGTTACTGGAAGTGGAGCCGGAACGCTGGAGACGGTGCCCACCGGCCATCCTTTCCTGTGAAAAAAAAGTGAAACAAACAATCCAGGGATATTCCCCCCTACCTGGCGCGCCAGCTGTCGGAGAGTGAACTCCTGTCGCAGGGATCCCGAGAGACCCCTTTTTAGAGATTCGGCCGGGGGGATGATCCTGGAAAAGCTTGTGTGGGAAATAAGCGGGAACGGAAATAAATGCGATGGCTAGTGGGAGACGATCACCCTAATGCAAGGAAAAGTGGGTACGCTGGGTTTTAGACAGGTTCGGGCCGCACGGAGGCGTAACACCCTACTCCTGTATGAGCGCTATATTTATCCTTGAAGGGGATTCTTCAAGGAGGTATCTGGTTCTAAGGGGAGAACTGTTTACAAAGAGCTTGAGGCTCTTATGTTCTAGCTTAACTTGAGCTGGTTCGAGTGTCTGTCGATCTATCTTTGGCCTGGTTCGCCAGAGATTGTTGGTTGTCTGGTCTCTTGGTCGTCTTGTGGTCGGGGGCTGTTGCTCTCTCCTTTTTTAGTGTTCTCCATCCTTTCCTTTTATAGGCGCGCCGACCTCAACATATCCTGAATGGGAAAGAGGGGACGCGAATGCCAAGGTGCCACGGAGAAAGGCGTAATCATTTCATCTTGGCGAAGTGACAGGGGCGGTGGAGAAATGCGGCGCGCATTCGACCACCAGCCGCTGCGGAAGCCTCGGGGCGCCATAAAAGGGGCCCACCGGGCAGCCTCAGAGGTGCCCGGTGCGCCCACCCTGTCTTGTTCTTCTGCCAGGGCAGGGTGGCAGGCGGAGCGCTTCGATTCTGGCAACGTTATCCCGAGGCACCTGGATGAAACGGGACGGGACCCGTGCATTTAATGGACCCACGGCCCCCTGCCAGTGCATGGCAGGGTCTGACACTGGGGCGTGGGCAGCTGAGAATGTCAGGATGTCAGACCGCGCGTGCCTATTAAATGCGGTATTGGGCCTTTGACTGGATGACACCCTGACGACGGGACCCTTCGGGTCGTTGAATGATCTTGCGCGAACCTTCGGGGAACCGAGTCCTCGGGGGCTGCCATGTGCAGCCCCGAGCACTCTCTCCCGAGCACTTCGGTGGGACATTCGGGGCACCGAGTCCTCGGGGGCTGCCACGTGCAGCCCCGAGCACTCTCTCCCGAGCACTTCGGTGGGACCTTCGGGGCACCGAGTCCTCGGGGGCTGCCACGTGCAGCCCCGAGCACTCTCTCCCGAGCACTTCGGTGGGACCTTCGGGGCACCGAGTCCTCGGGGGCTGCCACGTGCAGCCCCGAGCACTCTCTCCCGAGCACTTCGGTGGGACCTTCGGGGCACCGAGTCCTCGGGGGCTGCTACGTGCAGCCCCGAGCACTCTCTCCCGAGCACTTCGGTGGGACCTTCGGGGTACCGAGTCCTCGGGGGCTGCCACGTGCAGCCCTGAGCACTCTCTCCCGAGCACTTCGGTGGGACCTTCGGGGCACCGAGTCCTCGGGGGCTGCTACGTGCAGCCCCGAGCACTCTCTCCCGAGCACTTCGGTGGGACCTTCGGGGTACCGAGTCCTCGGGGGCTGCCACGTGCAGCCCCGAGCACTCTCTCCCGAGCACTTCGGTGGGACCTTCGGGGCACAGAGTCCTCGGGGGCTGCTACGTGCAGCCCCGAGCACTTCGGTGGGACCTTCGGGGCACCGAGTCCTCGGGGGCTGCCACGTGCAGCCCCGAGCACTCTCTCCCGAGCACTTTGATGGGACCTTCGGGGCACCGAGTCCTCGGGAGCTGCCACGTGCAGCCCCGAGCACTCTCTCCCGAGCACTTTGATGGGACCTTCGGGGCACCGAGTCCTCGGGAGCTGCCACGTGCAGCCCCGAGCACTCTCTCCCGAGCACTTCCTTCTTGGTATTTGGGCTCTGCGGATCATCGGGGAACTAGGGTGCTCGGGAACCAGAAGCGGCGGCCCCGAGCACCTTCTCCCGGGACTTAGCTTCTACCTACCTTGCAGGGTGGTGACATGTGGTGGATGGCCGGCCTGGCCTCAGGACTTAGGGACCCCTGGTTCTAAATACACCGACAAGGTCTAATCGTCTGGGGAGGCCGGGGAGGCAAGCAGGCAAGAAGCTTGTCTTATATACCTAGGGTTCATTACATGGGCTATTGGGCTTCGTGGGCTGAAGTTCAGGACCCATGGGCACCCGTGGGGGATATTTAAAACCTGCCCCGCCCCCGCCCCGTTTCGGGTCCCCGAACCCGAAGACCTGTGGGGGAAGAAACAAACCCGCCCCTGCCCTTGTCGGGTCTAAAACCCGCAGGGACCCGACCCGAGCCCGCCTGACTGCCATCCCTAGTTGATGTCTTTAGAAATCTGCATGTAGTAATTATACAGGTCGACACATGCTTGTCGTGCTCTTATTAGGTCATCTATTGTAAGCAAAGTCTTCCTATATTTGAATTTCGTATGAGAACTAGTCCACGTTGCTCCAATGACCTTCGACCTCTTTGGCATGTACTTCTTAGAGTCTCTTTTCTCGGTCTCTTTTTCCTTCTTATATGGGCTTTTCAGGGGAGACATCATTAGAGCTATAAGAGAGGCTGGTGGATGTGGAGGAGAGGCAGTGGAGTTGGTTTATTTAGAGGATGAGAAGGTGGTAAATCTTCCCTCTCTAGAAGTGAGGGGTGCGACGGCGGTGCACTTGAAACTCGTACAGATTGGGATGTACTGGAGATCATGATGTTGCCCCTTTTTCACTGGATTCTTTACCAAAGAGCTTCACTTATAGTTGTGACTTTATCATTGGGAGGAGCTCTAACAGGTGATCGGTGGTATTGCTATGCACCGTGTCCACCGTAACCACGGCATAGCCAGCACGTATCGGGACCATATGTAAGATGCAGACGTCTGGAAGCACCTGGCCCCTTACAACCTCAATGAGATATCCGTTAGGGCTGATTACAAGGCTGTAGGGCGTGGATCCTTCTAGCAGGTCAATAGTATCCAGTTTAGTCATGGTAGCACCTACTTGTTGATCGACCTCCTTGGAGATACAGCTACTCTTTTCTGCAGTTCTAGGGCTAGCTTTTGGTAGGATGGTAATCTCTATTTCATGTGCTGCAAGCATTTGCATGATGTTTGTGTAAACTCTTCGGGTGATGTCCCGTGTCAATGCATCTACGTCCACTGCACCTGACCTTTTTCTCTTCTTGTACAATCTGAGGTCTTCGCGAAAGTCGTATTTCCAGCCCTAAGAACTTGATACACCTCACACTCGACCTGGGTGCTTCGGGTTTCCCAGCGCTGCTGAGAGAACATCATGTTCCTTGACTCCGGTGAAAGAACCTTGGCTAGCTTCGGCTGCCTTTTCTTTTACTTTTTATGCGACTGACTGAGTTTCGCTATTTATAAATATGATTTCTCCTCTTTCAGATAGCTCACCCCTTGCACGCAAATATGATATTAATCGTCTCGAGAATTGCAACCAAGGATTCTCGCATACTTCTTTCGCTAACTTTTCATCCTTTGCCTATTATTTCCCCCCTTTTTCTCACGTAACCGATTGTGCTGGTCTTATGGTTGTACTTGTTTCTAGCCCGAAGTTGCTTCTTCTCTCCACTCTCATTTTTAAACTGCTCTGAGTTCTTCATCTGCACAAAAGCATCCTAATCTTACTCTTTTAAGTGTTCATGACTGCTGTAGTAAGACCCATCACTTATGATTAGATCATAAGTAACGGGTCATAACATGACTCGTTATTTATGACTGGTGCAGTGAGACTCGTCACTTATGACTAATGCATGGAGATTTGTTATTTATGATCAGGTCATTAGTGACATGTGTAGTTATGATCTGTTATTAATATGATAAGTGATATGTAATATTATGACTCGTCACTGATGACCTGTTATCAGTGATGGATCAATGTTCGATCTATGTAAGTGCCAGATTGTATAATAAACCGTCACTAAATTGTGTTTTTTTTTATCTGTTTTCCATATAGTGATAACATGAAAGTTTTACTAGGCCTTGCGAACGTATGACTTATAGGTACTATTCATTTACATTGAGATTCGTACGAAGTAGCAGATGAAACAAATCGTAAGATAGACCAGAGAATCAACGTATAGATGAGTATTTGATGAAGGAAATAGACGATCAAGATAGATACACAAAACGTACGAAGTTGTATTTCCCTAACTTCTGCTCCCAAAGGCTACTTGGAGCACAGATTAAATCTAGCTCTTCATTTTTCAAGGGTGAAATACATACTCCTATTTGCTTTGACTCAAATCACGCACGACGATGTCTCTGATCCTAGTGCATCTCCGAGTGCGCATACAAATCACATCATTTCAATTACTGCTGTTAGCTATGTGCGTTTAGCTTTTGCGGCGGCTGGATTAGGGCTACGACCTGGCCGCGAGAATGCGAGATACACGTTGGTATAAGAGTCAGTTAACCTCTAGTTCCGGCAAGAAGTGGATGCTGGCATGTCGTTCGACGCGCGCTGGCAGCAGAAGCTCTCGGACCTCGTGGCCTTGAACTGCTCCGACGTCGTCGGCGACGCCGGCAGGGATGCCCCTCGGCATGACCTGCGGATCTAGTCCGGATGGCTGCTATATTACCCTTTTGCTCTTGACGAAGTAATACTCCTTCGTATTGGGAGCTCACAAAGAGAGCCACTTGGGGAGAGGGACAGAGACACCTGCCGTTCACGTTCATCGAAAAAGTCGAAGCCAAACAAAACATCATCGATATATAAAAGACGAAGCTAATTGTTTTCTTTTAATAAAAACAGTTAAGTATCCGTACTTTACAATAAAAATATAAATATTAGACGTGATAACATCAAATATAAATTTAAGATATAAAATATGGATGTGATATGAAAACATCGCCAAATAAATACGTCTGGAGCAATATCATAATTTGATATCAGATATAGTCTGAAAAAGAAGTAGAATACTATTTGCTAATTTTTTTTCTAATTTTTTTTATTTATTTTTATTAATAAAATAGATCATATATCTGTAGCTAGTAAAGATATGGAGAGAATAGAGGAGAGTGAAATATAAAAGTGAGTAAATTAATTAAATTTTAAAGATTTTTATTAGATAAAAAAAGAATATATGAAGATGTGATACGTGGATCAACATGTATTTTAGATAGTAACGAAAATAATAATGCTCAAGTACGTGCATGATGTGCAGTGACGCTGGAAAAGTCCTACTGATAGCTTGGACGATGGAAAATGATACGACTTTCGGATACCAACGCGAGCGACACCGAGCGAGACAACACATGTAGTGCTATCGATCCATCGTGCCATTTCCCCACCGGTTCCTTGGCTCCCAATCCTCCTCTCCGTCGCTGTCCACTGATGAAAGGGACAAGGAGTCGAGAGGAGCTAGCGTTGTAGAGCACGGCCTGCAGGTTCTCTCTTCTTTTTTAGCCAACAGGCAGGTTGTGTGAACCCACCATCTTGCAACTCCCGAGTCGCAACGTATCTCTTCTCGTCTAGTCAAAATATAAAATTAGATAATATATTTGGACGTATTTTCCGAAATAGGTAATATGTAATT
Source organism: Phragmites australis (assembly GCF_958298935.1). NCBI lineage: Eukaryota > Viridiplantae > Streptophyta > Magnoliopsida > Poales > Poaceae > Phragmites > Phragmites australis. Next base: position 7,643,703 of record NC_084922.1, read on the forward strand.
GTATTTATTAATTTAGCATTCGTATTCGGTACACGGTGTACTGAAAATAAATTTTTGATACATCGTGTACCGAAAAAGATATTTTCAGTACACGGTGTATCGAATACGACACTGTTACATATATTCGGCACACCGTGTGTCGAAAATGGACTGTATTCGTCACACGGTGTGTCGAAAAACACTTTTTCGGTACACGGTCATATCGCGTCTGCTTTTTTTATACGGTCATATCAGTACCGAAAAAGTGTTTTTTTGCACATGGTGTATGAAATACAGTTTATTTTTGGTATACAGTGTGTCGAATATGGGCAATAATGCTATATTCGGCACACCGTATGTCGAAAATGGTTTTTTCGGTACACGGTGTACCGACAATCTATTTTTGGTACACCGTACGTCGAATACGGATGCTAAATTAATAAATACGACTACGTATTACCTATTTTGATAAATATATTATCTAATTTTAGATTTTTGCTTTCTCGCCTCGTTGCGGAATATGCATGTGCCTTGGCGACCAAGTTCATCAACCGCATATCAAGAGTTGTCGTCACTCGTCAACGTTGATCCGTAGTAGAGACGCAGCAGCGCGCAAGCACGCACGTGACAATTACCTCCATGCATGTATCAAGTCATTTACAGTATGTTTGGTTTTGGTCTACGTCTGTCGTGCTAAAAGCTAGATGAACTAATTATTTGGTAGAGGAATTAGCCACGCGTGATTTCGTCTAACGTGAGCGTGGAAATGAATTAGACGTGGACGCGGGAGTATGAGCAAGCCAACTGTTAGCGTCCATTCAAACGACTAGTGGGACGAAGTCAACACTAATTTTTTTCAGTGTGAGCGTCGGCTTCGATCCAAACACGACCTTAGTTTCGACGACGTTCGAATACCAACTAACTAGCCAGACGACTCTCAGATTTTATCATCCCGTTAATTCGATCGCTCATGGTTTCACATTAAAAATTAAGATTATTTAATTACAAATAAAGATAATTTCATTTAGTAGCATATTACGTACGCCTCGTATCGTAGCTAGCCCTCAAAATTGTGATTTTGTTTAATTCTTGAAACGAATAGGAGATAAGCCTGCACCGCTGAAACGAAGCATCAGAAGCTAGCTAGCTGACACCAGACGGAGCAAACAAGAGTGCAAGGCCAGTAACCGGAGCCGGCCCGTCGATCTCATCGTCAGCATCCATCGACGATTGCAGCACCCCTATCCCACCCAGTATCGCCACCGACATCACCACCCTAACGCTGGCCGCCGCCGTCACAGCGCCGCCCGTCCGCCGCCGCATGTCGGGCGCATGTGGCGTCGAGTTTTCTTATTCGGTAGCTCCGTAGATAAATTTGTAGTGCTCCAGCTCCAGGCTTATGATAGTTCACGAGGTGTTACAAATGATCTTGTTCCATCGCCTCAAACAAGTGATCAGCCTTGGCAATTACTTGAAATCAAACATGCATAAGCACAGAATATAATACAGCAAAGTAGAAAAGAAGATATAATAACGAACTAGCGGGAACCTGATAACACAAAAGGTGAACTTTCCCGCGATGCAGTGACAAAATTAAAACTGAAGAACTAGATACCACCTCACGAGGAATCTGATTCCGATTTGACGCAAACACAGCAATAATCCTGCGTATTGTCTATATTCATCTCTGATTCGTCACTGGTTGATCAAAAAAGGTCAGTCTAGTGGTGCTAGGTTTCAGATTTGACAAGTCCTCGCATCACCGGCTTTCGGCAGCTAGCTGAGTGCTGCAAGAAGATGTCAGATCCAAAAATGGCACCTACCAAAGTATGGAATCCTCAAAAGATGATGTAGGAAAAACTCAGCAGTTCAGGGCACTGGAGAATCTCTCTAGATAGCTAGCTAGTAACTATTAAGTTGTCTTTTCATTATTTAAATGCTTATATATTATAACTAGTTTTCTGTTATGGACGAGTATATCTTCTATGAAAATTAGATGTCCTATCTCTTCCCTCTTTTTCCTCCACAGAAGATAAAAGCTGATATGAACTAGCTAGCTAATGTGTCATTTTTCGAGACGGCTTTCCCACTACTCACTAGCCGAAAGATGCGACTTGGTGTCACTACGATTATACTGTGCATGCATGATTGTATATATTGCGCAATAGCTCGTCCAATCGATGATAAAAGTTCAGAACGCCTAACCTTTGCTATATCTGTAAGTTGCTTGAGCTTTTTCTAGTACAACTCGATTTTAGCAGCCATCGGATTATCTTTAAAATGAGCGTATCAGTTTTTGAATTTGATCGCCATCATCACGGTTTTGAGCCTCCTATCTGTATTTCGTATTCCACTGTATTTTGTACTCCAATCGACAAAAGTTCAGGATGCAGCTGCAAAAGCCTGCTACTCCGGGATTATCTAATCTGAGTAATCTCAACTGCCCTCTCGACGGTCGCGCTTATTTTTGGATAACCGCGCAAAAGATCTCTCCGGGCCGGGGACGACTAACGAACAAAACGACAAATCCAAAAGCCCTAATCATCTGTCTTTTTTAATTTCACGCTTTCTAGAGTTCAAGATCCAAAATTTTGAAGAGGACGGCGAGTTTAGGGTTCATCGGTGATCCTAAGGTCAAAGAGAGGTTAGTGATAATTAGATCGGTGATAGGTTATATGTGGTGGTGTGGATTCGGTGATGGAGAAACCACCGGATATGAAGGCAGTGGATGGGGCGGGAGAACAAACAATGTGACATGATACAAAAGAGAGCTTTGGCTGGAGATAGGAAAAATAATCTGGTGTATCCGATGGAGATCAGACGAACGGCGTGATGGATGGAAGAAAAGAAAATTTTCAGCGCTTGAAATATTGCATGTCCTTTTAATTTACGCAAGCGGCATCAAAAACAAATTTACAGCACCATATTATACAAAAAAAATTTCCCTTCTATAATAACACATGTCTATTTTCTCTATACTCTTTAATCTAACTATTAGATCACAAGATAGATATATAAATAAAATCTCATAATTTTTTTAACAAAGTCCTGTAAAATTTGCATCCATTATTCGTTACAAAACGCAAGTCGTTCGCTATCCCGTAATCTTTTTTACTGCACTCTTTTGGCCTTCTCGCCGTGGTAATTTGTCGTGCCGCGCCCATAAAATTAATCCCCTCCGCCGTCGCGGCCCGGCAGAGAGACGAGGCGCGCGCCGTTCGATTTCTTCCCCTGGGTGGGGTGAAGCGGTGTCTTGCACCCCAAGGAGCCGAGGCGCGCGCGCAGCAGCCGCCTTTGACCGCCACCGCGCGCGGCGTCGCCCTCACGATCGCTGATGCGCGCGGCGACGTGTCGCCTATTTAAGCCCTAGCCTATCCCCTCCTTCGCCTCACTCAGCTGACCTGAGCCACTCATCGCCAGATGCCCGCGTCCACGGCCGCGCCGCCCTACGCGGCGGCGATGGCGGCGACGCCGGCGGGCAACGGACCCCTCGTCTTCTTCCTGCAGCCGCTCTTCCTCCACGGCGTGGCCGCCGTGGCCCACGTCCTCCTCGCGCTCGCCGTCGCGGGGCACGTGCTCTTTCGCCGCTCCGGCGCCGGCCGCGCCAAGGATGGGGAGGTGCGGGGAGGAGGCGCCTATCGGGGCGGCGAAGGCGGATTCCGGTGCTATGGGGTCGCGGTCTTCATCACGTGGGCTCTGGCGGCGTTCGAGGTCCTGCACGCCGCGTACTCGTGCTACCTGGACGTTGGCGGCGCCGGGTGGTCGCGCGACGCGGTCTCGGACCTGGTGGACGCGGCCTCGCGCGCGGTGGGGTGGCTGCTGCTCGCGGCGTACCTGCAGTTTGAGTTCGGACGGCGGCGCCAGGAGCGGTTCCCCGCGCCGCTCAGGCTCTGGTGGGCTTTGTACCTGCTTCTCTCCGTGCTCGTCGTCACCGTCCACGTGGCGACGAGACTCGACGGGCGCCCCGTGCCCGCGCACTCGTGGGCGCTCGACGCCGTCTCGGTTGTTGCGGCCGTGGTTCTGCTCTTCGCTGGGTTATTTGGCAAGAGGGAGGGAGGTGGCTCTGCTTCCGAGGAGCCTCTGCTGAACGGCGCGCATGAGAGGGCCGAAGAGGACGGCCGCAGCGCCACCGAGGCGTCCATGTTCACCGGCGCCGGCTTCCTCAGCGCGCTCAGCTTCTCGTGGATGGGGCCTCTGCTCGCCGTCGGCCACAAGAAGACCCTCTGCCTGGACGACGTCCCGGGCCTGGACCCCGGTGACAGCGTCGCCGGCCTGCTCCCGACGTTCAAGGCCAACCTCGAGGCGGTCGCCGCTGACGTCTCCGGCTCCGGTCGGAAGGTCGTCACCGCGTTCAAGCTCACAAAGGCCCTGGTGCGGACCGTGTGGTGGCACGTCTCGGTGACCGCGTTCTACGCGCTGGTCTACAACGTCGCCACCTACGTCGGCCCGTACCTCATAGACTCCCTGGTGCAGTACCTCAACGGCGACGAGAGGTACGCGAGCAAGGGGCAGCTCCTTGTCCTCGCCTTCATCGTCGCCAAAGTGTTCGAGTGCCTGGCGCAGCGGCACTGGTTCTTCCGGCTGCAGCAGGCTGGCATACGCGCTCGGTCCGCGCTCGTCGCTGTCGTGTACCAGAAGGGGCTTGCGCTCTCAAGCCAGTCGAGGCAGAGCCGCACGAGCGGCGAGATGATCAACATCATCAGCGTCGATGCCGACCGTGTCGGCCTCTTCTCATGGTACATGCACGACCTCTGGCTGGTACCACTGCAAGTAGGCATGGCGTTGTTTATCCTATACTCCACCCTCGGGCTCGCCTCACTCGCCGCGCTAGGCGCCACAGTGGTTGTCATGCTTGCTAATGTGCCTCCGGGGCAAATGCAAGAGAAGTTCCAGCAGAAGCTGATGGACTGCAAGGATATCAGGATGAAGGCAACGTCCGAGATCCTGCGCAACATGCGGATTCTGAAGCTGCAGGGGTGGGAGATGAAGTTCATGTCCAAGATCATCGAGCTGAGGAAGACGGAGACCAATTGGCTGAAGAAATACCTCTACACATCGACCATGGTCACTTTCGTGTTCTGGGGCGCCCCGACCTTTGTTGCAGTAGCGACCTTCGGGGCTTGCATGCTCATGGGGATCCCATTGGAGTCTGGGAAGGTGCTATCTGCATTGGCCACGTTCCGTGTGCTGCAGGAACCAATATACAATCTTCCCGACACGATCTCGATGATGATTCAGACCAAGGTGTCTCTTGACAGGATAGCATCCTTCCTATGCCTCGACGAGTTGCCAACTGATGCTGTGCAGAGGCTAACAAGTGGTAGCTCAGATGTTGCAATTGATGTTAGCAATGGGCTCTTCTCTTGGGAGGCCTCACCTGAAGTACCAACGCTGAAGGACCTGAACTTCCAAGCTCGGCAAGGTATGCTTGTTGCAGTTTGTGGAACGGTCGGCTCCGGCAAATCAAGCTTGCTATCTTGCATTCTCGGTGAGATACCAAAGTTAGCAGGAGAGGTTAGGACTTGTGGGACAATGGCATATATCAGCCAGTCAGCATGGATACAGAGCGGCAAAATTCAGGACAACATACTGTTTGGCAAGGAGATGGACAACGAGAAGTATGAAAGGGTTCTTGAGTCATGCTCGCTGAAGAAAGACTTAGAGATCTTGCCATTTGGTGACCAGACAGTCATTGGAGAGAGAGGAATCAACCTTAGTGGAGGGCAAAAGCAAAGAATTCAGATAGCCCGTGCTTTATATCAGGAAGCTGACATCTATTTGTTCGATGATCCATTCAGTGCAGTTGATGCTCATACAGGATCCCACCTTTTCAAGGTACATGATTTATTATGGTTAAGCTTCACCTTTTATATTCAGTAGAAGTTCAGAACACACTACTAAGTTTGTTACCTTATTTTGCAGGAATGCTTGCTTGGGGCTTTGGCTTCAAAAACAGTGGTTTATGTAACTCATCAGATTGAATTCCTACCTGCAGCTGATCTCATTCTGGTGAGAATCTCGTTGGTAAATTTTCATGTATATTTATTGCTATAAATGTATGGCTCACCTTACTAGGTAACTGTAATGTAGGTCATGAAAGATGGCAGAATAACACAGGCAGGCAAATACAACGAAATACTTGGTTCAGGGGTAGAATTCATGGAGCTGGTTGGTGCTCACAAGGAAGCTCTTACAGCATTGGATGCTATCGATGCTGCAAATGCTGGCGATGTGGCCTCGCCTTCCAGTGGCACAGCGAAGCTGTCCAGGTCACTCTCATCAGCTGAGAAAAAGGATAAACAGGACGATGGAAATTCTCAGAGTGGGCAGCTGGTGCAGGAAGAAGAAAGGGAGAAAGGCAAGGTGGGGTTTTGGGTCTACTGGAAGTACCTCACCTTAGCTTATAAGGGAGCTCTTGTACCGTTCGTGTTGCTTGCGCAGATACTTTTCCAAGTACTTCAAATTGCGAGCAATTACTGGATGGCTTGGGCTGCTCCCGTTTCGAAGGACGTTGAGCCTCCAGTGAGCATGTCAACACTGCTATATGTTTATGTCGCTTTGGCTCTTGGAAGCTCGTTGTGCGTCCTCGTAAGAGCACTGTTTCTTGTAACAGCTTCATACAAGACAGCAACTCTTTTATTCAACAAGATGCACATATCCATATTCAGAGCTCCTATGTTTTTCTTCGATTCCACTCCGAGTGGGCGCATCTTGAATAGAGTAAGTCGTCTGCATGTGAACAAATTTCCAAAGTTCAACTTATTTGCCTGTAATATGCTGACGCATTAGTTCAAACTTCTCAGGCTTCAACTGATCAAAGCGAAGTGGACACCAGCATTGCTTACCAGATGGGCTCTGTTGCATTTGCCATCATACAACTTGTTGGAATTATTGCTGTGATGTCTCATGTTTCATGGCAGGTCTTTGTTGTTTTCATTCCTGTAGTTGCTGCATGTTTCTGGTATCAGGTACTTTTGCCTACCTTTATACTCCTTGTGAAACTGCAGGGTCATTGGTATCTAACTATACTTGCTGTTTGCAGAGATACTACATTGATACAGCCAGGGAGCTGCAAAGGCTAGTAGGTGTTTGCAAAGCTCCTATCATACAGCATTTTGCAGAATCAATAACAGGGTCCACTACCATCAGATGTTTTGGCAAGGAAAATCAGTTTGTATCAGCTAATAGCCATCTAATGGATGCCTACTCTCGATCGAAATTCTACAATGCTGGAGCGATGGATTGGCTTTGCTTCCGTCTGGATGTGCTGTCATCTCTTACATTTTCCTTCTCTTTGATATTTTTAATCAATCTGCCGCCCGGTCTCATCGATCCAGGTATGATGTTAGTTCTGAACAGTTTCTGTTGCTCCACTGCATGGATGGTGGTAAAAAAGTTCTGAGTTCAAGTGAGCTTGTAACTAACGTTAAATCCTACTTTCAGGGATTGCTGGCCTTGCTGTCACATATGGGCTTAACCTGAACACGCAGCAAGCATGGGTTGTCTGGAGCATGTGCAATTTAGAGAACAAGATTATATCAGTAGAAAGAATTTTGCAATATATTAGCATTCCCGCAGAGCCCCCTCTTTCCATGTCAGAAGATAAGTTGGCTCATAACTGGCCATCTGAAGGAAAAATTCAGCTCGACAACCTCCATGTAAATCCCCTCATCCTTTTTGTCGTCATGTTCATTTCTGTTTTTCCCCTTCTGTGCATTACGAAATGTTACAGAAAAGAAGCTGCATGTTTTTACATTGTTAGTACACTAACATAAATTAAGTCTGATGGCAAAGGACTAGCTACACCGAGTGCTTTGCCATATCAGAAATATATTTCCGTTCATATTATGCTCTCATCAGTACATTTGCGCCAATCAAATGAACGTAAGAATTAATCCAAAAAAGATCAAATGAATTATGTTAGGTAGACTGCTTTCTTAACGTCTAATTTGATTCAGGTGAAATACGCCCCACAACTGCCATTTGTTCTGAAGGGACTTACAGTCACCTTTCCTGGAGGACTGAAGACCGGTATTGTTGGAAGAACAGGAAGTGGTAAATCAACCCTCATACAGGCCCTTTTCCGTATTGTGGACCCAACTATCGGTCAGATACTAATAGATGGCGTTGACATTTGCACCATTGGGCTGCATGATCTGAGATCTAGACTGAGCATCATTCCGCAAGAACCAACAATGTTCGAGGGAACTGTAAGGAGTAACCTTGATCCTCTTGGGGAGTACAACGACAACCAAATCTGGGAGGTAGTTTCAATTTTCACATACCTCATTGCTTGTCTGTTATCACACACACGCAATCTGAATTTCAATATCAATCTGTTACTCTTGAATCTTGATTCCAGGCCTTGGACTACTGTCAGCTAGGGGATGAAATTAGGAAGAAGGAGCTGAAGCTTGACTCACCAGGTCTGATACCTTTGTGTTGAGTCTGCACATACTACTTTTTTTACATATCTTTCACATTTTTTTCCTTGCACTAGTTTTTCCCAAAATGCAAATGCCATGGCACATGTTCCTGAATAATGCTCTGAAATTCTCTTAACTTGGATTGCAGTGATAGAGAACGGTGAGAACTGGAGCGTCGGTCAGCGTCAGCTTGTCTGTCTTGGTAGGGTAATTCTGAAACGGAGTAAAATCCTCGTCCTGGACGAAGCTACTGCTTCAGTGGACACTGCGACAGACAACTTGATCCAGAAGACACTAAGGCAGCAATTCTCAGAGGCGACGGTCATCACGATCGCACACAGGATCACGTCGGTCCTCAACAGCGACATGGTCTTGCTCCTTGACAACGGTTAGCTCCACAAACCACAGTGACGAACCTGCCTAATTTTGATGCCTCTGGCGTTTCAGTTGTGAGTGTGTGACCTGACGCCGTGCTGCTATTTGCAGGTGTGGCCGTGGAGCGCGACACGCCGGCGAAATTGCTGGATGACAAGTCGTCTCTGTTCTCAAAGCTCGTAGAGGAATACACGATGAGGTCGACGCACACGTAGCCAGCAGCTGAAAGGTTGCCGCTTATCTTCTTCCACGCCGTTGAGGCAGGCTGACAAGTCGATGATGCCGAAAAAATAATACCGACCGCGTTAGTGCTAATGCATAGGGCGTGTTGTGATGCTGAGGTTCAGGCAGGGTGAGGCAGGCGTTTAGAAATCTAATGGAAGTAGTGCTCGTGTCTGAACGTACAGCGTAAATCATTAGAGAAAGAACCTAGTCCTTAATATCATGTGATTTGACCACGGACCATACTCACGGGGAAGGAATGCTCAAAGATTATTGCAACACAGTATTTGATGGATGGTATCGCGTCTGAATAAAATAGTGACGTGTTTGGATGTTAGAGAAGAGAACATACTCTCTATTTATATATATCGTTTTAGATAAGATATAGTCTCAAATGTATAACTTTAACACGTATTTTTTATTAAAATATATTTATAAAATTTATTGATGATATTATATAAATATTTTTAAGATAAATATATATATATGATTAAAAAAATTAAATTACATATTTTAAAAGTTATTATTAATCAAAGTTAAAAATTAATTAATTTTTTCTAAACGATATGCATTTATGACCGTTGGTCGTTGGAGTATAACAGGCAAGCTGTTGGTCTCATCCTAAATATTCTTTCTTGGAAGCCTGTGAAGACAGGTGGGCGAAAATGCCAAGAATATACTGCTGTGTTGCTTTCAACCAGTTCCAACCTTTTGGGCCGAGATGGGACGGTGTCGCCTTCAGCACATTCGTCAAACCAACCCGGTCCGTATGGCATCCGCATTCATGCTGAAAAGTTTGCGCACAGCCGTATCTCAAATTGCCAGGCACACGACACATGTTGAAACCACAATGCTATGCTCACACCATCACAAGGTGATAGTCACAAGTTGGTTAAAAGAAAAGACGCTAAATTCATTTCAGTAAATATGGCTGTTTGTATTAACGTGTGAAGAATAGTATCCAGATTCCTAGTGCATTCGATCCAGCGGTGGATTCGAGCACCAATTCCTGAAAGGACAGCGGCTCTATATCAATAGCTTCAGGTTTGCTAGTTGACGAGTGTCACCGTTACCACGTTTTTAGCTATGCACAGTGCCATATAGACGCTCTTTAGCTGCTTTATCTCTATTATATAAAATAAGAGTTAGTTTTTTTTATCATATTTTCGTTATTCTCTTTCTATCTAATAAAAACATTTAGTATTTAAATAATTTAACTATTTTATTATCCATTCTCGTCTTTCAACCCATTTGTCCCGTTACTGACTACGAATCTATGATCAATTTTACTAATGAAAATAATTTTTTTTAATCATAACATATAATTTGCTCCTCTTTACCGATCTCATATAAAAATAAATCAAACTACGGTATCACTCATGATATAAGATATATTTGTTTAGTGACACTTCAATAGCACATTCATATCTCCATACTTTAGTTTATACTTGATGTTAGCGTGTTCAATATTTATATTTAATTTATATTAATTTTCTTTAAATAATAGCCATCAACTCTGGCACCGTAAATATTGGATTGAGTTGCGAAATTGCAGGGATGAATAATGAACTACACAATAGTACAACACACGGTGTTCTGACATCTAAACTACTAGTAGCACTACAACAGACACACAGACGGGTCGGCGATAGTACAATCAGAGAGAGAAACGTCATCTGAAACAGCCAGATGCCAACAGTATCCTAGCGTAACAATGGCCAGATCAGACGAACGGTTCATTTCCTAGCACAAACAAACACCAGTGACCAGTCTCATCAGCTCTTGGTGAAGTGGTGCTTCTTGCCGCCGCAACCGCTGCCACGCTTGCTCGCGTGCGCCGTCGTGTTCTTGAGTATCTGCGCGGCATCAGGAATTCACGGTTCAGAACAGCGCCAGGAAGAGTTTTCTCATCGAATCGCGATGAAAACGGAACTGTGGAAGCAAAGAATCGAAGCGACCCGGCACCTGACGGAGCGTGTTGTTCTCGTTCTGGAGCGTGGAGACCCTCTGCTCGAGCTCGGCATGTTAGCGCAAATATAGCATGTCTATCCTTCTTTCTGTTTTTGCTGATTTCCTTCTCTAATCCTCCCGATTCTGTTGCTATAAATCGGTGGATGGATTACGCAAGGTCCAGTATATATGTACACATGTTCCGTGATTAATCGACGTCGTGTTGAACCAATCCAGCTTTCATGGTATCAGATTCAACCAATCCTATCGCTTCCGCTCTCCTCTATCCTTAGCTTTCTCTCGCCGCCGCCACCAGCATCTACTTGCCGGCGCCATGTCGTTCGACGACGCGGCGCTCTCGGCGGCCATCTCCTCCGTCACTGATGCAGCCACCCTAGCCATCCGGAAGAGCTCGAGGTCCTTGGCCTTCGCCTACAGCTCCGTCACGTACGCCTTCTTCCGCTCCCGCGCCTGCTGCGCCGACACGCGGTTCCGCAGCAGACGCTTCAGCCGGTTCTGCTCCCTGTCCCCTGCGGTGCGCCCGCGCTTCTTTCCCCCCGCCGCCGGTGGTGGCCCTTGCGAGCCCGCCGCCTGCTGCTGCCCCGGCTTGCCCTCCTCCTTGGTGCGCTCGTCCGGGCCCGCCCCCGACGACGCGGACGCGCCGCTTACTATCTCCGGCACCCGCCGTATCTCCTCGTCGCTCTCCGCCCCTGCCACCACAAACACATGCACGAATCAACTCAAGCTGCAGAATTTAGAGAAAAGGAGCAAGAGATCGAGGAGGATGACGGACGGGTGGGTGAAGGGACACGACGCCTACCTCCTTCCCTGAGGTTGTTGGGGGCGGAGCTGGAGGAGCGCTCGCTGCTGGTGGGGAGCGAGCTCGTGGTGCTCGTCTTCGCCTGGTCCGGCTCCTGCGCCGCCATCTTCCTCGTCTCTCTCCCCTCCGAGAACAGATCAGGATCTCCTTCCTCCCACCAGCACTCCTCCTCAGACTCCGCCTCCTCGACAAAAATCAAATCTTTGGGCACGCGAGAAGGGACAATAAACTAGAGGGAGAAAAGCAGATGCATATCAGATGAGAGAGAAAGGGGGGCGGCCTAGGAGAGAGAAAGGGAGTCTGTGTGCGGGACGAGGAGGGAGGAGAGAAATGGAGGTCGGCGAACAGTATTTTGTGTGAGAGAGGCGATACAGTGATTTGCAGTCTGTAGTACTAAATCTTGATAGATCCTCGTCCGGTGGGGTTGGGGGTTTGGGATGAGACGCGATCCCCGCCGTGCACGGCAGCACCATCCTACGGCCGCGCCGGGGGAAGCGTGGCGCGTCGCGGCACCATGCACGCCTCCACCGCATCTGACGGTGACCGCCTTGACGCGCAGCCGCGTGCCCATCCCTCCGATCTCAGCCGCGCAGGACTAGCGTGCCCACATGCACTTTTCCCCCCAAAGCTTTTGATAAATAAAATATGTGACGAATCATATATAAATTTTATATTTCTAAAGAAGAAAGAAGTTGCCAAGAGTCATGCACTTTTTACCTATGAAAAAAAGGGGGAAAACATCCTTACAAGTTGCGGCTTTCTGTTACCTGAATCGCTAGCTGATTGAAACTGATAGCCAAGTTCTAGACGATTTCTGACTAATACAATTCGCGCAGATATCAATATATCATCCTAATTCTCCGCGACATCGAGGAGCTAAGCAGGGTTTTTATTTCTTTGGATATTTATTTTATTCCGTGGCAAGCTAAGACTTTTGCGCATGCTTGTGCCAAATATGTTTCTATAGGATTGCAGAGGTGCGAGTGGCTAATATACGCACCTCAATTCTTGCAAGCTCATTGCTGTAATCCTGCTTCAATATAATACAAAGCTCCTTGGTCTAAAAACAAGTCATACGGTTCATGACATACCTCATAATCCCCGCTGAACGAAAAGAATGAGGATAAAGTGTAATTAATAGAGAGCTTTTGTGCATTACATAACAAATGTGCTGTAGATCCAAACAACAATTAGGATGTGCTCACAAACTACTAATGATATCCCGGACTTCGGTTCGATGGAAGATCCTTGCATTAATCATATGAAAGCAACTTGATCCGTAAAGTGGACCATGCAGCATGCTTACTTTTCCCTTTTAATTGCGTACCAAGTGGCAATCATGGTTGGAGTACACCACCCTGCAGATTCATTCATACGCTAACTTCATTTTGCTGTTGAGGGTGGTATGCAAAATCTCGTAAACAATAAACCAATAATAATTTAATGCATTACTAAGCAGGAATTGGCAGGTATTTTTGTTCCACAACAGAAAAAGGGCAGTAGAACTGTAGGAGGGGGTCCAATAGACTGAAAGAATATTAGTGAAAATTTATTTTTGTAGGTAACTCCAGCATTATAACTACTTCCTCTGATCTAAATATAAGTCTATTAGACATCGACACCGTCTCTAATATATCACTTTGATAATTTGACTACTATTATTTATAAAAATATACTATTTCAAATTGAAAGATATTATGAAAGTATTTTTCATGATTAATGTAATAACATCAAATCTATGTTCTCAATTTATATGTTTTCTTAGAAATTGACGGTCAAAGCTTAAAAGATTTAACTTAGGACAATCCAAAATAGACTTATATTAGGGTTGAGAGGCAGTATTAGGTTCAGTGTTTTTTTGTTGTTAAAAACTGCAGCTAGTGGTTAAGGGTGTGAATGATTGTCCATATAGATGTAAACATAAGCTAATGAAAAACATACCAAGTGTGGTAAAAAGAAGAGTGTTTAATTGATTTTATTTATCTAAAAATATTGAGCTGAATTTCTGTTTGATTAACTCAATCTAAAATCATATAGACGGATGCAAAAGCTAAGATTCTAATTAATTGTTTACATAAAGGTGATTTTATGACACTGATAAATAAACTCACATACATAAGTGAATGCAACAACCTACATCAGCTAAGCCAAGCTGAGAACATAAATTATTTACATATATCAGGCTCAAACTATAACAGTGCATGCAAATAAACAATCTCCCCTAAAGAGCACGTCTATGATGAGCAAGAAAAGCACACATCATAGGCCCTTTCTCAGTTCCTAACCGAAAGAAAAATCGCACTATTGCAACACACATGAACAACGAAAAGAAATACACATATAGGCCACGCTTTGTAGCGAAAAAGGAACTAAAAGAGCACGAAAACAAAATTATATACAAGGAAAAAAGATGGATGTGTGGAGATCCTGCCTGGCCTTCCAAGCAATTAGCTAGCCGAGAATGACCACATTAAGTGCCAGAAAACTCGAGAATATGCAGGAAGGTCAACAGCTGGTTGCATGGTCCGAAAGAGGATAGTGACAGACTGACAGGGACCTTACAAGAAGCAATGTAACTGTATGAAATATAATGATCCTATTTGTTCAGCATACAAAAAATGCTGCTTTATACAAAATGGATGTCCGACCTTAAATAGTATGAAGAACAGAATGACCGAAATAAGAAAGTGTGTAGAGGACAAACTGAATCTCTAGCTTTTCTTAAACCAACTTAAGAGTTCAGACCAAAATGCTGTCATAATTCTAGAGTATCAATACTAGTCAACTTGAACTCAGCCTGCTATTCTCACGTGTTTTCAGAATTATCTGAGTGCTTTCTACGAGCAACCTCATGAAGTAGTTACAATCAGTCATCTCATTTTCCTGGTGATAATAAGTGAAAAAAAATCCAATAGCTGTCTATTGGTGTCTCACAGCAGCTAAACACACGTGACAGATAAGAGGGAACTACTACAAACTCCATTACCCTCGTCAGAATTCTGATTTCTCAGCTGCAGGTGAGTAATGTTTTAAATTAATTATCTGTGCTAGCTATTTCTGAGTGTTCCAAAAGTAGCCCTGAAACAAACATATGTGGTTATCGGAAAAGAAATCCCATAAAAAAATAACTATACTAGGATTTAGCCCATGCCTCTTGCAACCAGAGGTAGAGTGCATCAGGCCAACTTGTCCACTTGGAAACCACTAAAAGATAACTTTATTTGTGGAAATCCCATTCATACTCTCCAGTCGTGTGCACATACTCTTCAACTAATTCATGTCGTCTTCACCAAACAAACCAGCCACTGGACCTTGAAGAGATTCCTAGTTATGCCAAGAGAAAAGAAAAGTACTGAACAATAGTCAGACATACAAAACAATACTTCACTATAATCATCATCTGTTCAATGTATGAATAATAGCAATAACAGGTGCCCGTGCTACTTACAGAGTTACAGGAATTTTAGCACCAACAGCCAAGAAAACCAGATCAAAGATACTATGGGGCAATAGCCTCAACGTTGCTTTTACGCAGAAATCCTTCCAATCATTGGTTAGGCAATAATTGAAACAGCCAAACTACCAAGCAGCACATCCAACGCTTGACTCCTTGACAATCAACCAGTGGATATCTTAATCAGCCAATTAGTATTCAAATTTCTCACAATGATATTCTATGACAGTTTTCATCTTAGAACTCTTATGTCTCAACTAACAAAGAGAACTAGGCCACCAGTCCAACATATGCAAATTCATTGACTGAACTAGAAAACATATAAGGTGTCCTAAAAAATCGATCAAAATCATGAAATAAATTTCTTCTAAAAGAGGATATGATGTTGCAGGATATCTTGCAAAGATAGACGTTTTTCTCTTCTCTTTACACATATTGAGTAACCAACAATACTCTGTTGGTCTTGATTGGTTCCTGAACAATTTTGAAAGGAGGCGCAATATCAAACAGGAGCATCATATTCATATACAAGGCGTAGACACAAGAGCATCATGTTCATGTACTAGGGTGTATACATATATGCAGTATGCTACTAAGAGATGCACATACTCTATCATGTACATGGTGGAAGAGGCAGTCATTCAAGACTACAGTTTCTGGGTAGAACTACAAGAGGTGGTGCGCTAAAGGAAAAATACAGCAATATAGGAAGAAGGAACTCAAACTTGTCCAAACTACAACTACACATCTCATATCTAGCATCCTATACAGCAGACATAACTTTTACAGGCTCAAGAAAAACTGATTATCCTGTCCCTAGTTCCCCATACAGTTGAAAGGTATACAACACCCTAATACCTTCTGGGCTTAGATGGTTCTGAAGCTCGTGCCTTCCTGAAAATTCCACAGAAGAAGCAACCAGGAACCTTGGGTGAAGGTGGGTCTAGAGCTGGGGGTACACATCGAGTATGGAAGCCCTGGTGTAGTCTGGATTCTCCGGTGTGTACAGGTCCGGAAACTCCGGTAAAGACCGGATTCTCCGGGTTCTGTACAGAACTGAGTCCGAACTGAATATAATGGATGAGTAGAGGGTTCTAGCTCAAACCAGGTGATGTCGTGTGTTCCCGGAGATGATTCCAAGTAGATTCACGAAGAATCTACACTCAAATACACACAAATAAGTAGATCGAGCAATATACACAAAGATTGAGCAAGAACTTAAAAATAAGGAAACAAGAAAGGAGACACAAAGATTTGTTTCCCGAAGTTCGGATTCACCACCGTGAATCCTACGTCTCCGTTGAGCAAGCTCCAACGAGCCGGATCACTTTCAACCGCTTTCCTCTCCAAGCTCGGTCACACTTGAGCTCGGCTTCCACTAACTTGATCTCTTCCCTTCCGGAGACGAGATCGACCTTCACAAACTTTCCCGCGGCTCACCACAAGCACGGGAGCTCACCGGCGACACCTAGCCGGCTAGGAGACTTCACCTCCAAAAATAACAAACGCTTCGAGAACTTCTTGTCAAGAACTCAAGTGTTCAAGATTGGATTTTAGCTCACTTGCACTCAATCTTCTAATCTCTCAACCCAACTCACTTTTCTTATCAAATCACACATTAGAATGGAGTGAAAGAGGTTCTTTTGGCTCTAGAAATGTGTTCTTTTCGTGCCCTGCAGCAGCCCCAAATGATTGGGTGAGTGGGGTATAAATAGCCCACTCCAAACATTTAGCCGTTACTGTTTTTGACAGAACTGACCGGAGTATCCGGTGAACACCGGAGTATCTGGCCCTAAATCCAAATACGGCATCAGAACAGTCACAGAATGTGTCAGAACTAGCCGTTATGCTCTTTTCTGAATTTTTACCAAAGTATCTGGCCTACACCGGAGTCTCCGGTCGGCACTTAACCCAGAAAACAGCCCCGGAGACTTCACGGAGTCTCCGGCCACTCCAGGTACCGGAGTATCCGGACTTCACCGGAGTCTCCGGCCTTTCCAGGTACCAGAGTCTCCGGCCATAGCACAGCTGACCTCTGAAAAACAGCGATAACTTTTGATCCCGGAGTCCATTTTTGACGATTTTGGACTCTATGGAAAGCTTATTCAGAGGGCTACACATCCCAACTGAATTCATGACCTAAAACATATAGGATCAAATTAGAAACACTCCAAAACATATTTTAGACACTTCCGCACTTCCCGCTCCGGACTCTTAACGATAAACTCTCACTTTGGGTTTGGATGAGGACTCTTGAGCACTGAGACACGACAATTAGCTCACGTTGCATCCCTCTTAATAGTACGGCATACCTATACTCAAATTCAAAGATAAAACTCGTTTGAACCACTTTGAGCTTTTGAAAAACTTTCAAGTACCGAGGGTTGCCGACTTTCATACATTCTTCACTCCATCTCTTCTTGATTCTTCGTATGATTGATGTGAATCATCCATAGCTTTCCATGGCCTCGCACGGTCCATCGGTGCAAATCCTTTACTCGCTCTTCACCACTGCCTTGGTCCTTCGGTGCCAAGCTATTTGCTTGCCCTTCACCACGAATGGTCCATCACAGCCGAGTCTTACTTACACTTCACCTTCTTGCCATAGAAAACCACTTTGTATTCGATATCTTCAAGGAATTTATTTTATCAAATATGGAGTCTACTCTTGTTCTTCACTCTTGGCATATATGATTTCAATTCAACTTATGCCTTCTTATGGATCCTAACCCCAACTCACTCTTAAGCACAATGCACATGGGTTAGTCCATAAAACCTAAATGACAACTTTTATACCTTAAGTTACTTGATCTCCACAAGTAACTTATTTGCCTTCATGCATATTGTCAATCTTTATATAGAACCTAACCCCACTCATTCTTAAACACATAGCACACGGGTTAGTCCATAAAACTCTATTGACAAGCATACCTTTAGTTACTTGATCTCCATAAGTAACTTAGCCTTCAAGCTTATTGTTAACCTCATTAAGCTTCTTCTTCTTCTTATGTGCATCAACAAAAATCTCAATGATTTTTGATGCAATTTATTGAACTCATGGTATTTCTAAAAGAATCCATGCTTCATCATTTATGCATCTCCTATGGAATAACCTAATAACAATTCTCAATATAATTATTAGTCCATAGGCATTGTCATCGCTTACCCGAGCATCACCTAGAGCTCATTTATCTTGATGCATTTTTATTCTCCCCATTCACTTAAAGCTCATGTATATCTCTCATCCATGCATCATCTATGGAACAACCTACTAACAAACTCAACACCATTGTTAGTCCATATGTATTGTCATTAATTACCAAAACCACACATAAGGGCTAGATGCACTTTCACACTTTCAGGTAGCTCACCCCTTACACGCAAATATGATATCAATTGTCCCGAGAATTACAACCAAGGATTCTCGCATACTTTTTTTGCTAACTTTTCATCCCCTGCCTATTATTTCCCCCCTTTTCTCACGTAACTGATTGTGCTGGTCCTATGGTTGTACTTGTTTCTAGCCCGAAGTTGTTTCTTCTCTCCACTCTCCTTTTTTTAATAGCTCCGAGTTCTTCATCTGCAAAAAACACCCCAATCTTCCTCTTTCAAGTGCTCATGACTGCTGCAGTAAGACCGATCATTTATTACCATATCATAAGTAACGAGTCATAACATGACTCATTATTTATGACTGGTGCAGTGAGACTCGTTACTTATGACTAGTGCATGGAGATTCGTTATTTATAACCTGGTCATTAGTGACACATGTAGTTACAATCCGTCATCAATGTGATAAGTGATATGTAATATTATAACCCGTCACTGATGACCTATTATCAGTGATGAATCAATGTCTAATCTACATAAGTGACGGGTTGTATAATGAACCGTCACTAAATTATGTCTTTTTTATTTATTTTTTATACAACGATAATATGAAAATTTTACTAGGTCTTGCGAAGGTATGACTTATATGTACCATTCATTTATATTGAGATTTGTATGGGGTAGCAGTGAAACAAATCACAAGATAGATGAGAGAATCAACGTATAAATGAGTATTTGAGGAAAGAAATAGATGATCAAGATAGATCATATATACGCAAAAAGCACGAAGTTGTATTTCCCTAACTTCTGCTCCCAAAGGCTACTTGGAGCACAGATTAAATCTAGCTCTTCATTTTTCTAGGGTAAAATACGTACTCCTATTTGCTTTGACTCAAATCACGCACGACGGTGTCTCTGATCCTAGTGCATCTCCGAGTGCGCATACAAATCACATCATTTCAATTACTGCTGTTAGCTATGTGCGTTTAGCTTTTGCGGCGGCTGGATTAGGGCTACGACCTGGCCGCGATAATGCGAGATACATGTTGGTACAAGAGTCAGTTAACCTCTAGTTCCGGCAAGAAGTGGATGCTGGCATGTCGTTCGACGCGCGCTGGCAGCAGAAGCTCTCGGACCTCGTGGCCTTGGGCTGCTCCGATGTCGTCGGCGACGCCGGCAAGGATGCCCCTCGGCATGACCTGCGGATCTAGTCCGGATGGCTGCTATATTACCCTTTTGCTCTTGACGAAGTAATACTCCTTCGTATTGGGAGCTCACAAAGAGAGCCACTTGGGGAGAGGGACAGAGACACCTGCCGTTCACGTTCATCGAAAAAGTCAAAGCCAAACAAAACAACATCGATATATAAAAGATGAAGCTAATTGTTTTCTTTTAATAAAAACTAGCTAAGTATCCGTACTTTACAATAGAAATATAAATATTAAATGTGATAACATCAAATATAAATTTAAGATATAAAAATACGGATGTGATATGGAAAGTCGTCAAATAAATACGTCTGGAGCAATATCATAATTTGATATCAGATATAGTCTAAAAAAGAAGTAGAATACTATCTGCTAATTTTTCTTCTAATTTTTTCATTTATTTTTAGTAGTAAAATAGATTATATATAGCTAGTAAAGACGTGGAGAGAATAGAGGAGAGTGAAATATAAAAATGAGTAAATTAATTAAATTTTAAAGATTTTTATTAGATAAAAGAAGAATATATGAAGATGTGATACGTGGATCAACACGTATTTTAGATAGTAACGAAAATAATAATGCTCAAGTACGTGCATGATGTGCAGTGACGCTGGAAAAGTCCTACTGATAGCTTGGACGATGGAAAATGATACGACTTTCGGATACCAACGCGAGCGACACCGAGCGAGACAACACATGTAGTGCTATCGATCCATCGTGCCATTTCCCCACCGGTTCCTTGGCTCCCAATCCTCCTCTCCGTCGCCGTCCACTGATGAAAGGGACGAGGAGTCGAGAGGAGCTAGCGTTGTAGAGCACCGCGTGCAGGTTCTCTCTTCTTTTTTAGCCAACAGGCAGGTTGTGTGAACCCACCATCTTGCAACTCCCGAGTCACAACGTATCTCTTCTCCTCTGGTCAAAATCTAAAATTAGATAATATATTTAAACATATTTATCGAAATAGGTAATATGTAGTTGTATTTATTAATTTAGCATTCGTATTCGGTACACAGTGTATTGAAAATAAATTTTTGGTATATCGTGTATCGAAAAAGACATTTTCAGTACACGGTGTGCCGAATACGGCACTGTTGCATGTATTCGGCACACTGTGTGTCGAAAATAGACTGTATTCGTCACACGGTGTGCCGAAAAATATTTTTTCGGTACATGATCATGTCGCGTCTGCTTTTTCGGTATACGGTCATATCGGTACCGAAAAAGTATTTTTTGCACACGGTGTACCAAATACAGTTTATTTTTAGCATACAGTGTGTCGAATATGAACAACAATATCATATTTGGCACACCGTATATCGAAAATAGCTTTTTCGGTATACGGTGTACCGACAATCTATTTTTGGTACACCGTATGTCGAATACGGATGCTAATTAATAAATACGACTACGTATTATCTATTTTTACAAATATATTGTGTAATTTTAGATTTTTGCTTTCTCGCCTCGTTGCGGAATATGCATGTGCCTTGGCGACCAAGTTCATCAACCGCATATCAAGAGTTGTCGTCACTCGTCAACGTTGATCCGTAGTAGAGACGCAGCAGCGCGCAAGCACGCACGTGACAATTACCTCCATGCATGTATCAAGTCATTTACAGTATGTTTGGTTTTGGTCTACGTCTGTCGTGCTAAAAGCTAGATGAGCTAATTATTTGGTAGAGGAATTAGCCACGCGTGATTTCGTCTAACGTGAGCGTGGAAATGAGTTAGACGTGGACGCGGGAGTATGAGCAAGCCAACTGTTAGCGTCCATTCAAACGACTAGTGGGACGGAGTCAACACTAATTTTTTTCAGTGTGAGCGTCGGCTTCGATCCAAACACGACATTAGTTTCGACGACGTTCGAATACCAACTAACTAGCCAGACGACTCTCAGATTTTATCATCCCGTTAATTCGATCGCTCATGGTTTCACATTAAAATTAAGATTATTTTATTACAAATAAAGATCCTTTCATTTAGTAGCATATTACGTACGCCTCGTATCGTAGCTAGCCCTCAATAATGTGATTTTTTGTTTAATTCTTGAAACGAATAGGAGATAAGCCTGCACCGCTGAAACGAAGCACCAGAAGCTAGCTAGCTGACACCAGACGGAGCAAACAAGAGTGCAAGGCCAGTAACCGGAGCCGGCCCGTCGATCTCATCGTCAGCATCCATCGACGATTGCAGCACCCCTATCCCACCCAGTATCGCCACCGACATCACCACCCTAACGCTGGCCGCCGCCGTCACAGCGCCGCCCGTCCGCCGCCGCATGTCGGGCGCATGTGGCGTCGAGTTTTCTTATTCGGTAGCTCCGTAGATAAATTTGTAGTGCTCCAGCTCCAGGCTTATGATAGTTCACGAGGTGTTACAAATGATCTTGTTCCATCGCCTCAAACAAGTGATCAGCCTTGGCAATTACTTGAAATCAAACATGCATAAGCACAGAATATAATACAGCAAAGTAGAAAAGAAGATATAATAACGAACTAGCGGGAACCTGATAACACAAAAGGTGAACTTTCCCGCGATGCAGTGACAAAATTAAAACTGAAGAACTAGATACCACCTCACGAGGAATCTGATTCCGATTTGACGCAAACACAGCAATAATCCTGCGTATTGTCTATATCCACCCTCACGTACTCGTGAAGTTATATATATTTCCAAGAAAGATAAACGGGCCAATAAGTGGCATGTAGTATCAACATTAGTTAAGATAAACCACCTCACGTGGAATCTGATTCCGATTTGACGCAAACACAGCAATAATCCTGCGTATTGTCTATATTCATCTCTGATTCGTCACTGGTTGATCAAAAAAGGTCAGTCTAGTGGTGCTAGGTTTCAGACTTGACAAGTCCTCGCATCACCGGCTTTCGGCAGCTAGCTGAGTGCTGCAAGAAGATGTCAGATCCAAAAATGGCACCTACCAAAGTATGGAATCCTCAAAAGATGATGTAGGAAAAACTCAGCAGTTCAGGGCACTGGAGAATCTCTCTAGATAGCTAGCTAGTAACTATTAAGTTGTCTTTTCATTATTTAAATGCTTATATATTATAACTAGTTTTCTGTTATGGACGAGTATATCTTCTATGAAAATTAGATGTCCTATCTCTTCCCTCTTTTTCCTCCACAGAAGATAAAAGCTGATATGAACTAGCTAGCTAATGTGTCATTTTTCGAGACGGCTTTCCCACTACTCACTAGCCGAAAGATGCGACTTGGTGTCACTACGATTATACTGTGCATGCATGATTGTATATATTGCGCAATAGCTCGTCCAATCGATGATAAAAGTTCAGAACGCCTAACCTTTGCTATATCTGTAAGTTGCTTGAGCTTTTTCTAGTACAACTCGATTTTAGCAGCCATCGGATTATCTTTAAAATGAGCGTATCAGTTTTTGAATTTGATCGTCATCATCACGGTTTTGAGCCTCTATCTGCATTTCGTATTCCACTGTATTTTGTACTCCAATCGACAAAAGTTCAGGATGCAGCTGCAAAAGCCTGCTATACTCCGGTATTATCTAATCTGAGTAATCTCAACTGCCCTCTCGACGGTCGCGCTTATTTTTGGATAACCGAGCAAAAGATCTCTCCGTGCCGGGGACGACTAACGAACAAGAACAAACGACAAATCCAAAAGCCCTAATCATCTGTCTCTTTTAATTTCACGCTCTCTAGAGTCCACATCCAAAAGTTTTGAGAGGACTGTATGAACGTGCTAATACACACGGCGAGTTTAGGAGGTTATGGTTTGGGATTTTAGGGTTCATCGGTGATTCTAAGATCAAAGAGAGGTTAGTGGTAATCGGATCGGTGGTAGGTTACGATATGGTGGTGTGGACCCGGTGATAAAGAAACCACCGGATACGAAGGCAGTTGGACGGGGTGGGAGAACAAACAATGCGATGTGATACGAAGGAGAGCTTTGACCGGAGATAGAAAAAATAATCTACTGTATCCGATGGAGATCAGACGAATGGTGTTGATGAACAGAAGAAAAGGAATTTTTTAGTGGTTAAAATATTACATGTCTTTTTAATTTACGCAATAGGTATCGAAAGCAAATTTATAGTACTATATCTTATGAAAGGTCTTCTATCCTGATACGTGTCTATTTTTTCTCACTACTTTCCAATTTAACTATTAAATTATAAAATAAATGACGTAGATAAAATCTTATAAGAATTTTGTTAACAGAGCCTATAAAATTTGTATCCATTAGCATCGCCCCACTCCGTTAAAAAAGCAAGTCCTTCGCTACCAAGATCCCGTAATCTTTTTTACTGCACTCTTTTGGCCTTCTCGCCGTGGTAATTTGTCGTGCCGCGCCCATAAAATTAATCCCCTCCGCCGTCGCGGCCCGGCAGAGAGACGAGGCGCGCGCCGTTCGATTTCTTCCCCTGGGTGGGGTGAAGCGGTGTCTTGCACCCCAAGGAGCCGAGGCGCGCGCGCAGCAGCCGCCTTTGACCGCCACCGCGCGCGGCGTCGCCCTCACGATCGCTGATGCGCGCGGCGACGTGTCGCCTATTTAAGCCCTAGCCTATCCCCTCCTTCGCCTCACTCAGCTGACCTGAGCCACTCATCGCCAGATGCCCGCGTCCACGGCCGCGCCGCCCTACGCGGCGGCGATGGCGGCGACGCCGGCGGGCAACGGACCCCTCGTCTTCTTCCTGCAGCCGCTCTTCCTCCACGGCGTGGCCGCCGTGGCCCACGTCCTCCTCGCGCTCGCCGTCGCGGGGCACGTGCTCTTTCGCCGCTCCGGCGCCGGCCGCGCCAAGGATGGGGAGGTGCGGGGAGGAGGCGCCTATCGGGGCGGCGAAGGCGGATTCCGGTGCTATGGGGTCGCGGTCTTCATCACGTGGGCTCTGGCGGCGTTCGAGGTCCTGCACGCCGCGTACTCGTGCTACCTGGACGTTGGCGGCGCCGGGTGGTCGCGCGACGCGGTCTCGGACCTGGTGGACGCGGCCTCGCGCGCGGTGGGGTGGCTGCTGCTCGCGGCGTACCTGCAGTTTGAGTTCGGACGGCGGCGCCAGGAGCGGTTCCCCGCGCCGCTCAGGCTCTGGTGGGCTTTGTACCTGCTTCTCTCCGTGCTCGTCGTCACCGTCCACGTGGCGACGAGACTCGACGGGCGCCCCGTGCCCGCGCACTCGTGGGCGCTCGACGCCGTCTCGGTTGTTGCGGCCGTGGTTCTGCTCTTCGCTGGGTTATTTGGCAAGAGGGAGGGAGGTGGCTCTGCTTCCGAGGAGCCTCTGCTGAACGGCGCGCATGAGAGGGCCGAAGAGGACGGCCGCAGCGCCACCGAGGCGTCCATGTTCACCGGCGCCGGCTTCCTCAGCGCGCTCAGCTTCTCGTGGATGGGGCCTCTGCTCGCCGTCGGCCACAAGAAGACCCTCTGCCTGGACGACGTCCCGGGCCTGGACCCCGGTGACAGCGTCGCCGGCCTGCTCCCGACGTTCAAGGCCAACCTCGAGGCGGTCGCCGCTGACGTCTCCGGCTCCGGTCGGAAGGTCGTCACCGCGTTCAAGCTCACAAAGGCCCTGGTGCGGACCGTGTGGTGGCACGTCTCGGTGACCGCGTTCTACGCGCTGGTCTACAACGTCGCCACCTACGTCGGCCCGTACCTCATAGACTCCCTGGTGCAGTACCTCAACGGCGACGAGAGGTACGCGAGCAAGGGGCAGCTCCTTGTCCTCGCCTTCATCGTCGCCAAAGTGTTCGAGTGCCTGGCGCAGCGGCACTGGTTCTTCCGGCTGCAGCAGGCTGGCATACGCGCTCGGTCCGCGCTCGTCGCTGTCGTGTACCAGAAGGGGCTTGCGCTCTCAAGCCAGTCGAGGCAGAGCCGCACGAGCGGCGAGATGATCAACATCATCAGCGTCGATGCCGACCGTGTCGGCCTCTTCTCATGGTACATGCACGACCTCTGGCTGGTACCACTGCAAGTAGGCATGGCGTTGTTTATCCTATACTCCACCCTCGGGCTCGCCTCACTCGCCGCGCTAGGCGCCACAGTGGTTGTCATGCTTGCTAATGTGCCTCCGGGGCAAATGCAAGAGAAGTTCCAGCAGAAGCTGATGGACTGCAAGGATATCAGGATGAAGGCAACGTCCGAGATCCTGCGCAACATGCGGATTCTGAAGCTGCAGGGGTGGGAGATGAAGTTCATGTCCAAGATCATCGAGCTGAGGAAGACGGAGACCAATTGGCTGAAGAAATACCTCTACACATCGACCATGGTCACTTTCGTGTTCTGGGGCGCCCCGACCTTTGTTGCAGTAGCGACCTTCGGGGCTTGCATGCTCATGGGGATCCCATTGGAGTCTGGGAAGGTGCTATCTGCATTGGCCACGTTCCGTGTGCTGCAGGAACCAATATACAATCTTCCCGACACGATCTCGATGATGATTCAGACCAAGGTGTCTCTTGACAGGATAGCATCCTTCCTATGCCTCGACGAGTTGCCAACTGATGCTGTGCAGAGGCTAACAAGTGGTAGCTCAGATGTTGCAATTGATGTTAGCAATGGGCTCTTCTCTTGGGAGGCCTCACCTGAAGTACCAACGCTGAAGGACCTGAACTTCCAAGCTCGGCAAGGTATGCTTGTTGCAGTTTGTGGAACGGTCGGCTCCGGCAAATCAAGCTTGCTATCTTGCATTCTCGGTGAGATACCAAAGTTAGCAGGAGAGGTTAGGACTTGTGGGACAATGGCATATATCAGCCAGTCAGCATGGATACAGAGCGGCAAAATTCAGGACAACATACTGTTTGGCAAGGAGATGGACAACGAGAAGTATGAAAGGGTTCTTGAGTCATGCTCGCTGAAGAAAGACTTAGAGATCTTGCCATTTGGTGACCAGACAGTCATTGGAGAGAGAGGAATCAACCTTAGTGGAGGGCAAAAGCAAAGAATTCAGATAGCCCGTGCTTTATATCAGGAAGCTGACATCTATTTGTTCGATGATCCATTCAGTGCAGTTGATGCTCATACAGGATCCCACCTTTTCAAGGTACATGATTTATTATGGTTAAGCTTCACCTTTTATATTCAGTAGAAGTTCAGAACACACTACTAAGTTTGTTACCTTATTTTGCAGGAATGCTTGCTTGGGGCTTTGGCTTCAAAAACAGTGGTTTATGTAACTCATCAGATCGAATTCCTACCTGCAGCTGATCTCATTCTGGTGAGAATCTCGTTGGTAAATTTTCATGTATATTTATTGCTATAAATGTATGGCTCACCTTACTAGGTAACTGTAATGTAGGTCATGAAAGATGGCAGAATAACACAGGCAGGCAAATACAACGAAATACTTGGTTCAGGGGAAGAATTCATGGAGCTGGTTGGTGCTCACAAGGAAGCTCTTACAGCATTGGATGCTATCGATGCTGCAAATGCTGGCGATGTGGCCTCGCCTTCCAGTGGCACAGCGAAGCTGTCCAGGTCACTCTCATCAGCTGAGAAAAAGGATAAACAGGACGATGGAAATGCTCAGAGTGGGCAGCTGGTGCAGGAAGAAGAAAGGGAGAAAGGCAAGGTGGGGTTTTGGGTCTACTGGAAGTACCTCACCTTAGCTTATAAGGGAGCTCTTGTACCGTTCGTGTTGCTTGCGCAGGTACTTTTCCAAGTACTTCAAATTGCGAGCAATTACTGGATGGCTTGGGCTGCTCCCGTTTCGAAGGACGTTGAGCCTCCAGTGAGCATGTCAACACTGCTATATGTTTATGTCGCTTTGGCTCTTGGAAGCTCGTTGTGCGTCCTCGTAAGAGCACTGTTTCTTGTAACAGCTTCATACAAGACAGCAACTCTTTTATTCAACAAGATGCACATATCCATATTCAGAGCTCCTATGTCTTTCTTCGATTCCACTCCGAGTGGGCGCATCTTGAATAGAGTAAGTCGTCTGCATGTGAACAAATTTCCAAAGTTCAACTTATTTGCCTGGAATATGCTGACGCATGAGTTCAAACTTCTCAGGCTTCAACTGATCAAAGCGAAGTGGACACCAGCATTGCTTACCAGATGGGCTCTGTTGCATTTGCCATCATACAACTTGTTGGAATTATTGCTGTGATGTCTCATGTTTCATGGCAGGTCTTTGTCGTTTTCATTCCTGTAGTTGCTGCATGTTTCTGGTATCAGGTACTTTTGCCTACCTTTATACTCCTTGTGAAACTGCAGGGTCATTGGTATCTAACTATACTTGCTGTTTGCAGAGATACTACATTGATACAGCCAGGGAGCTGCAAAGGCTAGTAGGTGTTTGCAAAGCTCCTATCATACAGCATTTTGCAGAATCAATAACAGGGTCCACTACCATCAGAAGTTTCGGCAAGGAAAATCAGTTTGTATCAGCTAATAGCCATCTAATGGATGCCTACTCTCGACCGAAATTCTACAATGCTGGAGCGATGGAGTGGCTTTGCTTCCGTCTGGATGTGCTGTCATCTCTTACATTTTCCTTCTCTTTGATATTTTTAATCAATCTGCCGCCCGGTCTCATCGATCCAGGTATGATGTTAGTTCTGAACAGTTTCTGTTGCTCCACTGAATGGATGGTGGTAAAAAAGTTCTGAGTTCAAGTGAGCTTGTAACTAACGCTAAATCCTACTTTCAGGGATTGCTGGCCTTGCTGTCACATATGGGCTTAACCTGAACATGCTGCAAGCATGGGTTGTCTGGAGCATGTGCAATTTAGAGAACAAGATTATATCAGTAGAAAGAATTTTGCAATATATAAGCATTCCTGCAGAGCCCCCTCTTTCCATGTCAGAAGATAAGTTGGCTCATAACTGGCCATCTGAAGGAAAAATTCAGCTCGACAACCTCCATGTAAATCCCCTCATCCTTTTTGTCGTCATGTTCATGTCTGTTTTTCCCCTTCTGTGCATTACGAAATGTTACAGAAAAGAAGCTGCGTGTTTTTACATTGTTAGTACACTAACATAAATTAAGTCTGATGGCAAAGGACTAGCTACACCGAGCGCTTTGCTATATCAGAAATATATTTCCGTTCATATTATGCTCTCATCAGTACATTTGCGCCAATCAAATGAACGTAAGAATTAATCCAACAAAGAGCAAATGAATAATGTTAGGTAGACTGGTTTCTTAACGTCTAGTTTGATGCAGGTGAAATACGTCCCACAACTGCCATTTGTTCTGAAGGGACTTACAGTCACCTTTCCTGGAGGACTGAAGACCGGTATTGTTGGAAGAACAGGAAGTGGTAAATCAACCCTCATACAGGCTCTTTTCCGTATTGTGGACCCAACTATCGGTCAGATACTAATAGATGGCGTCGACATTTGCACCATTGGGCTGCATGATCTGAGATCTAGACTGAGCATCATTCCGCAAGAACCAACAATGTTCGAGGGAACTGTAAGGAGTAACCTTGATCCTCTTGGGGAGTACAACGACAACCAAATCTGGGAGGTAGTTTCAATTTTCACATACCTCATTGCTTGTCTGTTATCACACACTCGCAAGCTGAATTTCAATATCAATCTGTTACTCTTGAATCTTGATTCCAGGCCTTGGACTACTGTCAGCTAGGGGATGAAATTAGGAAGAAGGAGCTGAAGCTTGACTCACCAGGTCTGATACCTTTGTGTTGAGTCTGCACATACTACTTTTTTTACATATCTTTCACATTTTTTTCCTTGCACTAGTTTTTCCCAAAATGCAAATGCCATGGCACATGTTCCTGAATAATGTTCTGAAATCCTCTTAACTTGGATTGCAGTGATAGAGAACGGTGAGAACTGGAGCGTCGGTCAGCGTCAGCTTGTCTGTCTTGGTAGGGTAATTCTGAAACGGAGTAAAATCCTAGTCCTGGACGAAGCTACTGCTTCAGTGGACACTGCGACAGACAACTTGATCCAGAAGACACTTCGGCAGCAATTCTCAGAGGCGACGGTCATCACGATCGCACACAGGATCACGTCGGTCCTCAACAGCGACATGGTCTTGCTCCTTGACAACGGTTAGCTCCACAAACCACAGTGACGAATCTACCTAATTTTGACGCCTCTGGCGTTTCAGTTGTGAGTGTGTGACCTGACGCCGTGCTGCTATTTGCAGGTGTGGCCGTGGAGCGCGACACGCCGGCGAAATTGCTGGATGACAAGTCGTCTCTGTTCTCAAAGCTCGTAGCGGAATACACGATGAGGTCGACGCACACGTAGCCAGCAGCTGAAAGGTTGCCGCTTCTCTTCTTCCACGCCGTTGAGGCAGGCTGACAAGTCGATGATGCCGAAAAAATAATACTGACCGCGTTAGTGCTAATGCATAGGGCGTGTTGTGATGCTGAGGTTCAGGCAGGGTGAGTCCGGCGTTTAGAAATCTAATGGAAGTAGTGCTCATGTCTGAACGTACAGCATAAATCATTAGAGAAATAACCTAGTCCTTAATATCATGTGATTTGACCACGGACCATACTCACGGGGAAGGAATGCTCAAAGATTATTGCAACACAGTATTTGATGGATGGTATCGCGTCTGAATAAAATAGTGACGTGTTTGGATGTCGGAGAAGAGAACATACTCTCCATTTATAAATACATATCGTTTTAGATAAGATATAGTCTCAAATGTATAACTTTAACACGTATTTTTTATTAGAATATATTTATAAAATTCATAGATGATATTATATAAATATTTTTAAGATAAATATATATATGATTTTAAAAAATTTAAATTACATATTTTAAAAGTTATTATTAATCAAAGTTAAAAATTAATTAATTTTTTCTAAACGATATGCATTTATGACCGTTGGTCGTTGGAGTATAACAGGCAAGCTGTTGGTCTCATCCTAAATATTCTTTCTTGGAAGCCTGTGAAGACAGGTGGGCGAAAATGCCAAGAATATACTGCTGTGTTGCTTTCAACCAGTTCCAACTTTTTGGGCCGAGATGGGACGGTGTCGCCTTCAGCACATTCGTCAAACCAACCCGGTCCGTATGGCATCCGCATTCACGCTGAAAAAGTTCGCGCACAGCCGTATCTCAAATTGCCAGGCACACGACACATGTTGAAACCACAATGCTATGCTCACATCATCACAAGGTGATAGATCACAAGTTGGTTAAAAGAAAAGACGCTAAATTCATTTCAGTAAGTATGGCTGTTTGTATTAACGTGTGAAGAATAGCATCCAGATTCCTAGTGCATTCGATCCAGCAGTGGATTCGAGCACCAATTCCTGAAAGGACAGCGGCTTCAGATTTGCTACTTGACGAGTGTCATGGTTACCACGTTTTTAGCTGTGCACAGTGCCAGAGGGACGCTCTTTAGGTGCTTTATCTCTATATAAAATACGAGTCGGTTCTCGTATCATATTTTCGTGTATTCTCATTCTATCTAATAAAAACTTTAATATTTAAATAATTTAACTAATTTTTTTATCTATTCCCATCCTTCAATCCTTTTTCTGTTACCGACTACGAATCTATGACCAATTTTACTAATAAAAATAAAAAAATTAAAAAACAGCAGCTAATCTACTCTTTTCAGATCTCATATAAAAATAAATCAAACTACAATATTCGTTCAACCACACTTCAATATCACATTCATATCTTCGTACTTTAGTTTATATTTAATATTACTATACTCAATATTTATGTTTAATTTATGCTAATTTTCTTTAAATAATAGCCATCAACTCTGGCACCGTAAATATTGGATTGAGTTGCGAAATTGCAGGGATGAATAATGAACTACACAATAGTACAACATACGGTGTTCTGACATCTAAACTACTAGTAGCACTACAGCAGACACACAGACGGGTCGGTGATAGTACAATCAGAGAGAGAAACGTCATCTGAAACAGCAAGATGCCAACAGTACCCTAGCATAACAATGGCCAGATCAGACGAACGGTTCGTTTCCTAGCACAAACCAACACCAGTCTCATCAGCTCTTGGTGAAGTGGTGCTTCTTGCCGCCGCAACCGCTGCCACGCTTGCTCGCGTGCGCCGTCGTGTTCTTGAGTATCTGCGCGGCATCAGGAATTCACGGTTCAGAACAGCGCCAGGAAGAGTTTTCTCATCGAATCGAGATGAAAACGGAACTGTGGAAGCAAAGAATCGAAGCGACCCGGCACCTGACGGAGCGTGTTGTTCTCGTTCTGGAGCGTGGAGACCCTCTGCTCGAGCTCGGCATTGCGGAGCTCGAGGTCCTTGGCCTTCGCCTCCAGCTCCGTCACGTACGCCTTCTTCCGCTCCCGCGCCTGCTGCGCCGACACGCGGTTTCGCAGCAGACGCTTCAGCCGGTTCTGCTCCCTGTCCCCCGCGGTGCGCCCGCGCTTCTTTCCCCCCGCCGCCGGTGGCTGCCCTTGCGCGCCAGCCGCCTGCTGCTGCCCCGGCTTGCCATCCTCCTTGTTGCGCTCGTCCGGGCCCGCCCCAGACGACGCGGACGCGCCGCTTACTATCTCCGGCACCCGCCGTATCTCCTCGTCGCTCTCCGCCCCTGCCACCACAAACACATGCACGAATCAACTCAAGCTGCAGAATTTATAGAAAAGGAGCAAGATCGAGGAGGATGACGGACGGGTGGGTGAAGGGACACGACGCCTACCTCCTTCCCTGAGGTTGTTGGGGGCGGAGCTGGAGGAGCGCTCGCTGCTGGTGGGGAGCGAGCTCGTGGTGCTCGTCTTGGCCTGCTCCTGCTCCTGCGCCGCCATCTTCCTCGTCTCTCTCCCCTCCGAGAACAGATCAGGATCTCCTTCCTCCCACCAGCACTCCTCCTCAGACTCCGCCTCCTCGACAAAAATCAAATCTTTGGGCACGCGAGAAGGGACAATAAACTAGAGGGAGAAAAGCAGATGCAGATCAGATGAGAGAGAAAGGGGGGCGGCCTAGGAGAGAGAAAGGGAGTCTGTGTGCGGGACGAGGAGGGAGGAGAGAAATGGAGGTCGGCGAACAGTATTTTGTGTGAGAGGCGATACAGTGATTTGCAGTCTGTAGTACTAAATCTTCGTAGATCCTCGTCCGGGGGGTTGGGGGTTTGGGATGAGACGCGATCCCCGCCGTGCACGGCAGCACCATCCTACGGCCGCGCCGGGGGAAGCGTGGCGCTTCGCGGCACCATGCACGCCTCCACCGCATCTGACGGTGACCGCCTTGACGCGCAGCCGCGTGCCCATCCCTCCGATCTCACCCGCGCAGGACTAGCGTGCCCACATGCACTTTTTTCCCCCAAAACTTTTGATAAATAAAATATGTGACGAATCATATATAAATTTTATATTTCTAAAGAAATAAGAAGTTGCTAAGAGTCATGCACTTTTTACCTTTGAAAAAAAAGGGGGGAAAGCATCCTTACGAGTTGCGGCCTTCTGGTAGCTGAATCAATGCGGCTCTCTATCACGAAAGGAGCATCTCGCTTGCTGATTGAAACTGATAGTTCTAGTCGATTTCCTTATACTCTTTATTTCAGCTAGTGATTTTACAAAGCAGTTTATATATTATAAAAAATTAAATTGTAAAAAGTTTTAAATTATAGATTTAAAAAACTTTTATGTACAGTTTAGTAAAATAAACTTTCATAATCTATAAAAAGTTAAGAAAAAATAGTTTCTCAAATTCACACAATCTAACAAACGAATTATAAAAAAATTATAACAAAAAGTTATCTTGTTTCAGTTTCTCGAATTGTAAAAGCTAAAAGTCACGATCCGAAACTAAAATAAATACGCCCAATACAATTCACTTGGATATCAATATATCATCCCAATTCTCCTCGACATCGAGGAGCTAAGCAGGGTTTTTATCTTTTGGATATTCATTTTATTCCGTGGCAAGCTAATACTTTTGCGCATGCTTGTGCCAAATATGTGTCTACAGGATTGCAGAGGTGCAGAGGCTAATATACGCAGCTCAATTCTTGCAAGCTCATTGCTGTAATCCTGCTTCAATATGATACAAAGCTCCTTGGTCTAAAAACAAGTCATACGGTTCATGACATACCTCATCATCCTCGCTGAACCAAAAGAATGAGAATAAAGTGTTATTAATAGAGAGCTTTTGTGCATTACATAACAAATGTGCTGTAGATCCAAACAACAATTAGGATGTTCTCACAAACTACTAATGATATCCCGGACTTCGGTTCGATGGAAGATCCTTGCATTAATCATATGAAAGCAGCTTGATCCGTAAAGTGGACCATGCAGCATGCTTACTTTTCCCTTTTAATTGCGTACCAAGTGGCAATCATGGTTGGAGTACACCACCCTGCAGATTCATTCATACGCTAACTTCATTTTGCTGTTGAGGGCGGTATGCAAAATCTCGTAAACAATAAACCAATAATAATTTAATGCATTACTAAGCAAGAATTGGCAGGTATTTTTGTTCAACAGCAAAAGGGCAGTAGAACTGTAGGAGAGGTCCAATAGACTGAAAGAATATTAGTGAAAATTTATTTTTGTAAGTAACTCCATCATTATAACTACTTCCTCTGATCTAAATATAAGTCTATTGGACATCGACATAGTCTCTAATATATCACTTTGATAGTTTGATTACTATCATTTATAGAAATATATTATTTCAAATTGGAAGAGATATATTATGAAAGTATTTTTCATGATTAATCTACATCAAATCTATGTTGTCAATTTATATGTTTTCTTAGAAATTGATGGTCAAAACTTAAAAGATTTAACTTAGGACAATCCTAAATAGACTTATATTGGGGTTGAGAGGTAGTATTAGGTTCAGTGTTTTTATGATGTTGTTGAAAACTGCAGTTCAGTGGTTAAAGGTGTGATTGATTGTTCGTATAGACCGTAAA
This sequence comes from Phragmites australis, assembly GCF_958298935.1. Classification (NCBI taxonomy): domain Eukaryota; kingdom Viridiplantae; phylum Streptophyta; class Magnoliopsida; order Poales; family Poaceae; genus Phragmites; species Phragmites australis. The sequence continues at coordinate 7,678,290 of NC_084922.1, forward strand.
CGTAAGCTAAAGAAAAATATAACAAGTGTGGTAAAAAGAAGAGTGCTTGATTTATTGTATCTATATAAAAATATTGAGCGATTGACTCAATCTAAAAGCATATAAATTTCTCGTATGAAAGTGATTTTATGACGTTAATAAATAAACCCACATACATGAATGGATGCAACTGCATCAGCTGAGCCAAACTGCGAACATACATTTACATATGTCAGGCTCAAACTATAACAGTGGATGCAAGCAAACAATCACCCCCTAAAGAGCACGTCTATGATGAGCTAGAAAAGCACACATCACAGGCCCTTTCTCAGTTCCTAACCGAAAGAAAAATTGCAATATTGCAACAAACATGAACAACGAAAAGAAATACACATATAGGTCACGCTTTGTAGCGAAAAGGGAGCTAAAAGAGCACGAAAACAAAATTATATACAAGGAAAAAAGATGGATGTGTGGAGATCCTGCCTGGCCTTTCAAGCACTTAGCTAGTTGAGAATGACCACATTAAGTGCCAGAAAACTCGAGAATACGCAAGAAGGTCAACAGCTGGTTGCATGGTCCGAAAGAGGATAGTGACAGACTGTCAGGGACCATACAAGAAGCAATGTAACTGTATGCAATATAATGATCCTATTTGTTCAACATGCAAAAAAATGCTGCTTTATACAAAATGGATGTCCGACCTTAAATAGTATGAAGAACAGAATGACCGAAATAAGAAAGTGTGTTAGAGGACAAACTGAATCTCTAGCTTTTCTTAAACCAACTTCAGAGGTCAGACCAAAATGCTGCCATAATTCTAGAGTATCAATACTAGTCAACTTGAACTCAGCCTGCTATTCTCACGTGTTTTCAGAATTATCTGAGTGCTTTCTACGAGCAACCTCATGAAGTAGTTACAATCAGTCATCTCATTTTCCTGGTGATAATATGTGAAAAAAATCCAATAGTTGTCTAGTGGTGTCTCACAGCAGCTAAACACACGTGACAGATAAGAGGGAACTACTACAAACTCCACTACCCTCGTCAGAATTCTGATTTCTCAGCTGCAGGTGAGTAATGTTTTAAATTGATTATCTGTGCTAGCTATTTCTGAGTTTTCCAAAAGTAGCCCTGAAACAAACATATGTGGTTATCGGAAAAGAAATCCCATAAAAAAATGACTATACTAGGATTTAGCCCATCCCTCTTGCAACCAGAGGTAGAGTGCATCACGCCAACCTGTCCACTTGGAAACCACTAAATGATAACTTTATTAGTGGAAATCCCATTCATACTCTCCAGTCGTGTGCACATACTCTTCTACTAACTCATGTCGTCTTCACCAAACAAACCAGCCACTGGACCTTGAAGAGATTCCTAGTTATGCCAAGAGAAAAGAAAAGTACTGAACAATAGTCAGACATACAAAACAATTCTTCACTATAATCATCATCTGTTCAATGTATGAATAATAGCAATAACAGGTGCCCGTGCTACTTACAGAGTTACAGGAATTTTAGCACCAACAGCCAAGAAACCCAGATCAAAGATACTATGGGGCAATAGCCTCAACGTTGCTTTTACGCAGAAATCCTTCCAATCATTGGTTAGGCAATAATTGAAACAGCCAAACTACCAAGCAGCACATCCAACGCCTGACTCCTTGACAATCAACCAGTGGATATCTTAATCAACCAATTAGTATTCAAATTTCTCACAATGATATTCTATGACAGTTTTCATCTTAGAACTCTTACGTCTCAACTAACAAAGAGAACTAGGCCACCAGTCCAACATGTGCAAATTCATTGACTGAACTAGAAAACATATAAGGTGTCCTAAAAAATCGATCAAAATCATGAAATAAATTTCTTCTAAAAGAGGATATGATGTTGCAGGATATCTTGCAAAGATAGACGTTTTTCTCTTCTTTTTACACATATTGAGTAACCAACAATACTCTGTTGGTCGTGATTGGTTCCTGAACAATATTGAAAGGAGGCGCAACATCAAACAGGAGCATCATATTCATATACAAGGCGTAGACACAAGAGCATCATGTTCATGTACTAGGGTGTATACATATATGCACTATGCTACTAAGACATGCACATACTCTATCATGTACATGGTGGAAGAGGCAGTCATTCAAGAGTACAGTTTCTGGGTAGAACTACAAGAGGTGGTGCGCTAAAGGAAAAATACAGCAATATAGGAAGAAGGAACTCAAACTTGTCCAAACTACAACTACATATCTCATATCTAGCATCCTATACAGCAGACATAACTTTTACAGGCTCAAGAAAAACTGATTATCCTGTCCCTAGTTCCCCATATAGTTGAAAGGTATACAACACCCTAATACCTTCTGGGCTTAGATGGTTCTGAAGCTCCTGCCTTCCTGAAAATTCCACAGAAGAAGCAACCAGGAACCTTGGGTGAAGGTGGGTCTAGAGCTGGGGGTACACATCGAGTATGGAAGCCCTGGTTGTTGTTGTTGCACCGGCTGTGCTCCGCGCCATCATTGCGCCTGCGCTGCAGTCCAATGGACCCAACACTCCGGGAGTGCCTTAGCTCCTTGAACTCAATGGCATCCTCTGGTTCACCTGAGGTTCTTTGGTCCCTCTGGTTGCTATCCCCTGACATGAGCCTCTCATCCCAGACCAAGCCTGATGAACCAGACCTCCTGAATGTTTGAGAAGATCTCTGCAGTCCTGCCATCTTCCTCACTCTTGATGTTTGTGTCTAGGGAGTTGTATGGTGTACAATGAGGACCGAGGGAGAAAGAGAATGGTTTGGCACTACTAAATAACAAGCATACCCACAAATGGAAAATACGGCAAATTGAAGGGATAGGGGGTCCGATGATGGTGACAGGCAAATATGCTAAGGATTAGGGAGCTGAGGAAGGCCTGTCTGCACTCTGAATTGACACCAAGCAACGAGTTAAATTGTTAAAATAAAACAAAACATCATCTATCTTCTTATACTAGTTGAACTACACCAGGTTTTTTTGGTTCTAATCTATTTCAGTGCTGACGAAAGATCAGCCCAATGTATCAACCATGGTAACCACTGGTATAGCCCGTGCACTACAAATAACGCCACTCACTTAATTTTGAACTCTTGTGCAAAACCATCACAATCTTGACTTGATACACCAATGCTCTCAATTCTACATCTAAACAAAATGCTCTCGATTCCCATTGACCATGGCTATCAAGACAACTGCAGCCATCCACATTAGAAGCTCTGGATATCAATCACCTCTCTGATTGATCCATCAGATACAAAACACAGTAAGCGTCAGCATACGCTTTCGTTTGATCTTTCTTCTTCTGAAAAGAGCCGCGTGTAGATACAGTATTCTTCCACCACTATCTAGCATCGGCATGGCCAACCAATTACGAGAGAAATAGGGCCGGAATTGCGGCTACCCGAACCAGTGTACGAACACGCAGTCACGCAACAAGCCAAAGGAGTTCTGTGGCCACTAGGTCTGCCAGAACTGCAGAAAGAAACAAGAAGCCAAGGCCAAGCCTCTATAATATGCTCTTCCCACGATTACGACATCCACCAATGGCGAGCACATAGATGCCACGGTACGTACGCATGAGCAGACCGCAAGCGCGACCGGTGGTGCGGCGCCCGTCGGTATCCAAGCTCTCTGCTGCTGCGGCAATACCACAATCGGTGCGGACCCGTGTGCAGTGCGGTGCGGATGAGGGCCAGCAATTACTGCGAGGTTGCGGGGTTAGGGTTTGCGGCCGCACCTTTTCGAAGGGAAGATTTTTACAATACACATAAATAAGTGTATGTTGTTTATTTTTTTTATTCGGTGGTTTAGATTGCTCTAATAATACTCTATCGTTTATTAGCATCATAGATATTATTAAAGAGTATTATGGATATCATAAGGGTAGGATTGGAAATAAAAAACTTGTAAATTATATGTTTAACTAGGGAAGGTCAAAATGCTAGTTTATTTTTCAGATAAATTTTCACTTATTCTGTTCATTTTATTTATTATGGTTTTCACACTCCGTTGGTCGGTCGATGATGGCTAACGGTGATCCGAATAGTCAGTTAATGACATAATTGCTCTAAAAGTACAGATAATTATAATAATACCTACTCAAATAAACAGTTGGATCACAACAATAATACTCTCAACTATTTAGTATCATCATGTACTGTAAAAGTCCTTGTTGAAGGAAGGCGACCATGGTGGCGAGAAAGCAGACGACGCGCGCTGCGGCCAGTCGACAATGCTCTACCCTCCTCGTCGTCCCTCTCCGAGGCCGCCATCCTCTCCAGAGAGGCAGAGCCGCAGAGGACTTGGATGTTGCGGGACTGTGATGTACTGGCGTGTGGTTCAGCGATAGAAATCTCGTGTTCAAAGTTCAAACTGGACGGTGGCTCTGTTTGACGCAACTAAAATTTATAAGTTTTTATTAAAAATGTTTTTTGCAACACGTTATCGTTCACGTTAGTTCTATAGTCACGCTAATTGGCCAACAACCCTCAGCAAGAAATGCGAGCGATGATTGCAACAAAATGTTTGGTAACATTAGCAACTACTGAGCAAATGTTTGTACTGTTCGTCTACCTTTAGGGACTGTTTATTAGAGCTCTAACTTTATTTTTTTTTAAAACCAATCATCTCTAACTTTAATTTTTTTTAAACTAGACTATGAGTAGATAAAGATATTTGTTAAGATACATTGTTTTTATTTTAAACTGAATATATATATTTAACCAATTTATTTTATTCTATAAATTTCAAATCTTACATGAATCTTAGAGCTTGAAGCTCTGCTAATCAAGGCTTCAATACAATACGAAGATGCACAGCTCTCTGAAAGCAGATTCGGAGCAAGGTGTCATGTCGGGCTGCAACCTCTTGGCGAGAATGCGAAGCAAATCAATCTTATTCAGGTTCCGTTCTGCATTGTAGGGATTATGATAATCTGGTTCAACGCAGCTCGTAAATTTTCGCGTTTGGCTAACAGCTTCTGCTTTTTTTTCTAAATAATATCGTAAACAACGTTGACTGTGCCAATTGAAAAGGTAGCTGAATTTGAACGCGAAAGAAACAACTGAACAGTAGAATTTGTTAACTTGATCAGATTTGCCAAACAAACTACTAGATTTTTCATACCTATTCTTTTGTAGTAGTTTCAAACACAAACACCCGGGCAGCACAGCAAACCAATGGCAAAATTGATCTCATCAAACATGTTATAAACGTCCAGAACACCCAGCGTGGGATACCCAAACGTCGCTGGATTCTAGCTCCAAGTCACCAGAGACCTCTCAAGTTATTCAAGCGCACACATCGCGCATACACGCTCGCGAGCGAAAGCTGAGAAAGCAAGGGCGTGCCATCGGCAGATCACTGCTACGAGCACAACATCCATAAAACAACCTCAAGTTCTCAATGAACATTATTTAAGGAAAATAGTCAAAACTGATTCGAGCCTACAACTAAACGCTGTGGCATAACAAAAAGTTCAGGGGTGTTTTATTTCTTGCCATGGCAGTAAGCATGTCAGGCTCTACTGAGTCTTCATGGTTCACTCAGAATTTGTATACCATCTCCGCCGTGTACCCTAAATCTTTCAGAAGGCCAGTGAGCTGCAAAGTACAGGTAAACCAAAAATGGATGAGCACAGAGCATGAAAGAAAAGGGTTATAAAAGGGTAAACAAGAGGTATGTTCCACTTGGCAATGTAAATCTAGTGTACAATCCAGTGTTTTACTTCACTGGAATCCAGTGCTGTAGTGTACAATCCAGTGCTTTAGACTTTTTTTTTAAGTATCAGTACACTTATCCTATTATCCTACTTCTAATGTCTTCCTCCAATAAAGAAACATTGAATTACGAGGTTGGTGACAACTTATAATCAGAAGGAATATAAATAACATAATAAAGAGCAATACCTCGCCCTGTGATCTATCCTTTGCCTTGTCCCCAGATATATGATTCATCATTCCTGGAGGGCCACAAACCTGACCAGACAAATACTATAAGCGAACAAGGTTTCTTAAGTCTAAGTAATCCAATATTAATGACTAAGTCAATAATATTCATAAATGAAGACAGTGCTGATTGAGATCATAAGCAAGCAAACAGGAATAAAACTAATCATGAAAGATTGTTAGAAACAAAAATATTCAGCATAAGTGGATAACTCTACACATATATGGCATAAGCCACTCACAAGAATCAGGGAATCCTCCCCTGGGCCTGGCAAACCCTTCAAAATCATGTCTTTTGATACAAAGCCAACACCACCCCTCCAGTCACCTGATGGTTTATCAACTGTATAAAATACCTGAAATTTCACGAGGACAATGCTATGCTCAGGAATAATTTTATCCAGTTCCTGACGGAATACTCACTGCAATACCAACCTTGAAATTTGGATAGCTACTGGCAAGTCTATCTAATTCCCTTTTAAGCAAGATATCATCTGGTGACACGTTGGCATAAATTAAGGAAACCTAGATAAGAGTAGTAAAAAACATAAAAATATGATTAGAAGACATAAGAGCGAAAATTAATCCAGTGATGAAACTATTGTTGTGAACACAATATAAAAATTGAGACACCAATCTGCTCTGGCAGCGTGCCTTACTGAGGCATACATTTATGAGAATAATGTTGAGAGTAAAACAATACTTTGTCAAAAAGATGCCGAAGTGTCACAGAGATGCATGGAAGAAGCCAAGGGGAAGAAGCTTCAGAATTTGTGATGACCACTTACCTGAGTATTGTCATCAGGGTTTTTGAGGATAGCCCTGACAACCTGCAGCATTGGTGTTATACCAGTACCACCAGCAATCTGGTATCAAAGAAATACACATTATTAAACAGCTACAGTATGGTTACAGGGTTATTTTCTAATAGAAATATTAAACAGAGTTAAACCGAAGGCACGAATACATAATACAAGTCATTAATCCAAATTTGCCCTTGCTGGGATAAATTCAAAAGGTAGCTCCTTGGGTCTAGTTGAGGCTGTCTTACCATGCCAATTTGTCTTTTCATATTCGGACTATATCTGAGCTTTTCAATGGGCCTAGCAAAAGAGCAAAAGGATTCAATGACACAAGGCAGTTATTTGTAAAGAAATGTAGTCAAATTTTCATGTCACCTCACCCTTTGACTTCAACAACATCTCCTGGCTTCAAATTTGCAAAATACTGACTCATTTTCCCGTCAGGATAAACCTGCACAAAATGCAATCAGAAAAGAGAAAACAGTGCAGAATTTATGCAGGCCATTGCCTATGAACAGAAATGAAATATGACAGAGATCTTTTCTAGTATATTCTATTTCGTTTTCAAGACAAATTTACATCAGAACTCTGGTGATTTACAGGAAAATAGAAGAATCTAGAATTTAGACAACAAATTTTGTGGGTACCTTGATTAATAGGTCAAAATATCCTTTGGAATCTGGATCGGAAATAGGTGTGTACCTGCAGAAAACAGGATAAAGTACTAATTCAAATCTTATCGAAGAAAACAGAAGAGCAGCTTGCATGTCTGCTTCTTCCTTGCTTGTGCTAATGTATTTCAAAGAGCCCATGTAATTTTCAGGAGGATATTCTGTTAGATGGCATGTGAGATGGGCTGTATGCACATTGGATTCCATCACACATTTGATTAATTTAGCATAGTTACTTACGGGCGAATAACAAATTTTCTTCTTCCCTCCACTTCCTCACCAATAGGAGCCCTACAATGAGTTCAATTTTGAGGTAGTCAGCACACAGGAAAGAAAAACATATAAGCAACTACTAGCTCATAGCTATCAGGAAAAGCGATGCAAGGTACAAACAAAACAAATCATGCTTTAATGTACACAAATGGTCTACAAGGCAGTCCAGTGCTCTCTAGACTATATATACTAAACTGCTAAAAAAATTGTAGTGAACATGAACAGATAACAAAGAACGTCATCTTTCTATTAGCGTAACACAAACAACATCTTGCTTTGCACAATGACAGTTATTAATTAGAACACTGGCTTCAATCAAGATAATAAATATCATCAGTGTATATATATCAATTAAAAAAATAAGGATGATTTCATTAAAACTCGATAGAAAAGATTCTCCTAGTAAAGATATATATGGCACCTAGCAAGTGGAGGATGCACCTTGTGATAAGACACGAAGCAACATCAAGTCCCAGCTTAGTTGATGGGTCAAATGAAAATCTGCAAAGCAAATTACTAACATAAGTCTCTGGATAAGGCAGACAAACTTAAAAAAATAAAGTGATATGGTTAAGATGATTATGAACTGATCTTCTTTATTAATGAATTTGATTTCAAATTTGAAAAACACACCATAAAAATTAATGGTGAACACAATAACCAATACTAATAAACATCGCATACTACATAAGATTACAAAATAGTCCACTCAGCAACGACATAACTGTTTATCCAATCAAACAAGAAGATAAAGAAGTAACGGAAGAACTTATTTCTGAAACAATGTTATCCAAGAGCTTCTGCAGTCACTACCTGAACAACTGTGAATTGTGGCTAACCGCGGCCTTCTCTTGGAGCTTGAACTCTAACCACTTGTCAGGGTTAAGTGCTGAAAAACAAGAGGAATGTCACATAAGCTTAAGAAAAGCAAAACTGATACTGCGTGTGCTGAATAATCTAGATTTTCGGACCTGAGAACTACTTCAAAAGATAAAAGAAAACACTACAAACCTAACTCACTATATAGAATTAAGGATTCTCACTTTGAACATCAACAGATTCGTGGTAATAAGTAACTGTAGGCAACAAGCCCTCTTAGAACAATATATAGGATGCCAAAAAAAAAAAAACATTTACAGCAACACAGATGGCCCGAGAGGGTGATACATCCAGACAGTCCACGGCAGAATTGTTAAAAAGATGTTGACACTGGAGTGCACCATCTACATAAGCTCACGGTAAAAATCCTAAGTTCACCATCTGACTGCTAGTTGATGTGCAGTTATTCCTTTACCAGTTTTTCAAAGAGGCCAATTATCCCTTTTATTATTCGACTATGGTATGCCTCGAGCAACTCATTAAGTCAGTTAGTCATCGTTCATACAACAGCCACGGTTTGTTTCTCCATTAGCTCTCAAGTCTCAACTGCTGCTCTTCCGTTTCAATCCCAACGAAATTCCTCCAAATTCCTATGTTCCAAACAATGTGGAATGAAGGGGCAAACATCGATGGCAGCCCGCACAAACACACGATAAATGGAACACAATTTCATAACCATATACATAAAAATTTGATCAATCTACACATCCAGGAAACCTAGATCGGCGAAAATTCGGAACGGGGTGGTCTGCAGCTCACCAACTTTATCGGCGGTTTCCTCGCCCTTCTCCTCCAGGTGCGCCTGCAATCATCCGGCACCGTGAGGCAATCAAAAAACGCGTCACCTTCTCTATTAGCAGCGGCTAGGGACGGAGAAAACAAAACCGGAACACGAAATGGAGGCGACGGGTAGCTCTCAGTTTCGTACAACGGTGGGGGACGACGAGGCGCAGAAGAGCGCGGCTCCACCGCAGGCGGCGGCGGCCAGCGGCACGCGGCCGCGGTGGGTTCCGGCGAGCCTACGCAGCAGCAGCGCCGCCATGGCGAGGGAGGCGAGAGGCCTCGTCGAGTGATCCGATCTGGCGTGGCTTCGGCTTCGGTGGTGATTTCACAGATGGCGGAAAAGGAGCGGAGGCCGACAGTGATGATCCGGCTCTAATAAATACATAGTACTCACTAGTCGCAACACAATCACACCGATAAACTGGTCACTGGTGAGTTCTCTCTGTCACAAAGTTCGTTAGAGATTATAGATTTAATTTTGGAACGCGGAAATTCTATGTACGTTATTCCTCGTAAAATTTCTGTGTTCCAAGCAGAAACATAGTTTATTACTAGGATCTTTAACACTTGCATGGACTAACATTTTAGAATTCATCAATTGGCCGTAGTCTAGATTGATCAGGTTATATGAGCATCTGGTCTAATGCACTCTAATTTTAGAAGTATTGTATGGCTCCGAGTGTATATAACAGTATAAGTATGTTATGTATCCGCTTGCAAGTAGATATTAGGTGTCTTGTAAATGACACCGTTAATTTGTTTTAAGATTCGTGCCGATGCAAACCCTATTAAGACCACCTAATCCCCTTTCTCATCTTCTTGCTCAACGCAGTCGCGCCGCCTTTTCTTCCCTTCTGTTTGTCTCTTAGTTTCTCCCACCACAATCATCGCCGCCGCCGTCACTTCCTTCGCCCAGATCTCCCTCATACTATTGACGTTCCTCCCTTCTTATATGGGTCATAGCTTCTTGCCTTGTTGTCTCCACTTGCAAGTACCACTCTCACCTCACTATAGCTGCAAATCTATTCTGCCTCTTTGCTCACAAATCCTTCTTACCATAGCCACTAATTTCCTACGCTATGGAACCGATGCAAAACAACCTCCCATCATCACTATAGCACCTAACTTATTGGTGCCTACACCGACTTTACCCGTGATTGGATTTAGGATTTAGGCTACACCAAATGCAAAGATCTAACTCGGTGAAGTCCAACAACATAGCATACAAGGTATATGATACATTTTTTTTAAGAAGTCATCATGTCTACAAGGTATGTGACACATTTTCCTTTTAGATTGTATTTTCAATTTGTATCTGATTCCCAGTAGACATTAACCTAAATATAGTTCCTCTTTTTTTAAGCGCTAGGTAGTTATGGCATTTTATAACTGAGAACTTGAACCCAGAATTCTAAGCCAAAACTGATCCCAATAGGCAAAATCTAGATGTGGAAGATCAAGATATATTGTGTTGCTGTGCAAGATTAGCAAACATTTGTTCTGACAGACTATCGAGTGGTAAATATATAAAACTATAGGTAAATACAACGAATGGTTAACTATATTCCCCCATGGTTCTCCTAAAAAGCTGTTAGTTCCCTTGCACCTTTTTCCACTTATTTTTCTATTGAATTCAGGTGTACAGTCGAGATAGCTACGAGTTGTGCATGATGCGTTGCTTGCTTACCATTTTTAATTCCATAATCCACCCCATAGTGAAACTGAATACATCATGCTGAAAGATTACAGTTAACTACAGAAACGAACAACATAAGCAAGGATAATCTCTTTCTGTAAGTAAGTCGCATGTTTTGAGCAGCCTAGAGTACCAAAGGGCATAAAGGATGAAGCGTTTGCATCACAAAATGGTGAAGCCATGAGGCCATAACACCAGATGACCAAACTATTTTTGCACCAGAGAAAATGCTGCTCAAATGTAACTCTGAATAAAAACACTCGATTAGCCATGCTGGCATAGCAAAAAATTGTCTATGGAACAAAATGAACTGCACATTATTTTATAATCTGGGGTGAATCTAAGAACTCAACTAGACATCCAGACTGTCACAAACAGAAAAGGGGAAGTCTAAACTATATTCCCTGACACGTGTAAAGAAAAATCTGGCACCATATACACTTAGTTGAGCCATTCTCTGCCAACAACATTCATGTTTGCACTCAAGAAAATCTAAAAACGCTCAGCACGCACGACAGCTCTTCCGACAAGTGCCATAGTAGTCCGGACTGCCAATCATGAAGACTGAATTCCTGTCACATTCCCCACCAGTAGCCCAACTGAAACATCTATCATCTTCATCTGTGCACTCATCCTCATACGCCAGTGAAGATTTTGGAGTATCAATCTTTCTCAAATGGATATGTTTTATGGCCAGCCATTCCTCACCTTCAAGGACAGAACACACTTCATATTGGCCGTCCTGGTCTATTACTCCATCAGGCTTTAAATCGAACAACAAAATTGCATTGCCCTTAACAGGATGCACTGCATAACCGGAACATTCAGATGGTGTCCCCTGGTCAACTTGAGCGCCCTTCAGCTGTAAATACAGTTTGGTATAAGATCATTTCACTTTTACATCAACTGAAATATCTAAAAATAGAAAATATAAAGCACAGAATCTCAAAGTGCATGATTGTTTTGGGACGTTGTTCTCACAAGTAGATTATGTGACAAACAATATTACCTCAGATCTGGGGAAGACAGTTTCACCACCTCGCTTGACATCAGAAAGATACATCAAAATTGTCACTAGTCTATCACCCCTACTGCTTGATTGAGGTTCATCCTTGTTATAGCCACTTTTGTTCACCCTATACTTCAAAATCTGCATACTCCCTCCATATTCTGAAGACCACTACGGATATCAGCAGGCAGTATACGGTAGAAAAGGTTACACAGAATACCAAAAGAGTAAATCATGTGGAACGAGTGATACCTTTTGGAAGAAAGCTCCATGTTGATATCCTATCCTCGATCTTTGAAACAATTGTGTCCTTCATAAGAGGATATGACATAAGTCCAACAGTTTAAAAGTAGAACAGTAGAGTCCTAGCAGTAGTTCAGAAAATATATCGTATTCAAACTTTCAAATATGTCGAAGTTAAACATCTATGATACACAAGAAATACATATTTGCTTTGTGGGTTGCAATACCAAAAAGGGCAGAATTCCAATTTCATTTAACAGCACATTTGTTCATTCTCACAGGTCACAGATAATCATTAATTCACAGATAAAATGATACTAAAATGTTGGAGAAAAAGATATTCAAGGCCTCTATATGTGTACCTTTTCTGCTAAAAACACCCATCTGAGTATCATGAAAAGCAGAATATGTACTCACTTTGCTATCAACCAGGTATGCTTTGATGTTTGCATTAGTGTTGTTCTGCAAATTATCTCTAGCACCTTCATTAACTAAAGAAGAATCCATCTTATCACGTGCCTACAACAATGAAGATCCAAGGTTCAAGAACAATATTAATGAAGACACAAGATTGATCTGTGACAAGCGTAGTGGGATGAATCACCATAGATATTAAGTAGTCGCATTCCATGTCAGAAAGGAAACCTTCATACAAGAAGACCCTAAATTAAGGTAAGAAGCATGATATTTGTCCATGCAAAAAGAAGAAATAAAAGGAAAAAATCTGAGCATTAAGATTTCCAAGTTAGAGACAGTTCAGGATAACAATCAGGATTCAGGATAACAACTGCATCAATACTAGATAAGAAAACTAAATGAGTTGTTGCTTTATCAAACTAGATGTCAGTGGGAAAGACAACAAACCTAGGATGCCATGAGAGTCGCTTCGATTTTGAAGAGTCAAAAGCAAATCGGGGGCTTAAAGAAAATGGACCACCTGTGAAGTTTACCAAGTTTGGTCGTGCGATGCTCAAATCAAACCTGAAAAGAGAAATAAAACGAATTACAACGTACTATCTTCTAAGAAGAAAAGAAACATAGAACTGCGTTTTAGTGTCTCATTATTAGCATTCTCCCCCACATTCCCCCTTTTCTCCACTTTTGTTATAGCTTTAATTGAATTGACTTAGCTTTTTTTGTAGTTGATATCGAATTTGATTTTACCTTCCATGGTCATTTCTTACACCAAATCGGTGATGCGAACTGTGTGATCACCAGAGCATTTCCGCAACAAGGTTGAGGCACCTAATCAGTTTGGTCATGCATCATTCGCAAGGTTGCCCACATCAACAACTGTTATATGAACGACAGGGTAACCCAATGCAGATCCTATCCTAGAAAGCAAATCAAGCTAGTCCAGCACAACTGCTTTCTGAAACAATAGCTCTGGATGTCCAAATCAATCAGAGAGATAGAGCAAGAATCACTTACTTGCGAGAAGAAGCCAGAACGCAGGGCGGCGCAAGCGTGAGACATGCTGCTACAAGCACCAGCAAGGCTCCAATACCAGATCCCATTCTCTCCTATTTTCTTCCCTTCCCCTGCCCTGCAGGCTGCAGCTCTGGAACTCTGCCCCCTTTGGGATCCAGACCCCTGCAAATTGATAGATCCGCAATTCTCTCTCTCTCTCTCTCTCTCTCTCTCCTCTGAGCGGAAGAAGCACTCAGCAAGAAGAAATGGTGCGAGAGCCCAATGGGCCGTGTTGAATTGCAACCATGAATACCAAAAGGCCCATCGCAAGCGAGGAAGACAGACAGGCAGAAGTGACAGCAACAACACTGATAAAATATTCCAGTCCTATAAAATCGAAATGATGGCAGCAATGCAGGTTTGCATAGACGGATTACATGAACAGATGGAATGACAACTGAAACACGTGCCAAACAATGGCAGAATTGTTCAATTCGACAGAGCAGATTGCGCGATCAGTTATTTACTCTTCTTCATCTTGTGACTGTGATCATGGCAGATAGATGATAGACATGGCAGCTATGGGTACATGCACGGCCAGCACGCACTCAGTCCTCCTCCGGCCAGTCGCCGTAGATGCCGCTCAACTTCCTGCGGCTCAGGAGCTCCAGTCGGGTGACCTTGGCATCGTCCTGCCCGGCCGCGGCAGGAACAGGTGAGAACGCCCTAGCGGTACTACCCATCGCATAGCTGCTGCCGCCATGCGAAGTCCCGACCGCCGACCGCGGCGAGAACGCCCTCGCAGGCGGCGTCACGTTCCTCCGCGCCTGCTCCACCATCCTTGGCCCCACAAGGTAGCGCATCTCTGCACCAGAATACAAGGGCCAGCCAGATACTCAGATCAAGGCATGATTTCGCGAGATCACGGCGCGATCGGCCATGCACACGTACGCGGGGGGCCGATCGAGCTAGGGCGCGCGAGCGCTTACCTGCGGCCTCTGCTGCGGAAGCGTGGGCGTAGGTGCACCTGTCCCCCCAGTGGCAGGTCCCCTTGTCCCTGAACTCGAAGCACACCTTGCCCCCGCCGTGGAACCCAGCGAGGCCCCTCCCGTTCTCGTTCTCGGCAGCCAGCCTCCGCCCGTTGGCCCCGGGCGGCAGTGGCAGAGGCGGGCGCAGCTCCGCGTGGCCGTGCGCGAACGTGCACCCCTCCTCGTACACGCACCCGCCCAACTCGAAATTCTCGCACAGCTTCGTCTTGTAGAGCACCTTCTCCAGCGGCCCCGGCAACGCCCCCAGCACCCCCGCCCACGCCGCCGATCCGTACCCCGGATGCTGCTGCTCCCGCTCCCGCTGGTGACGATGGTCGCGGTTGTGCCGCACCGCCGCCGACCCCGCGGGCAGCACGATCACCCCGTCCGGCGACGCCTCCCAGCGTCCAGCACCGGCGGCGGCGGCGTTGCCCTCCCTCTCCATGTCCATGACCACAGCACCAAACCCTAGCCCTAGCGCTGGTGTGAGCAGCAGCAGCCGCCGCCGCCGCCGCACAGACAAGGCTAGAGACTTGTAGCAAGAAAAGAGGAAGAAACGGCTGGGATGGTCCAAGGCAAGCAGTGATGACAATTTGGGGGCGCTCCTCCCTTGGCAATCGGGATCGGCTAAGAAGGGGATCGATGATCCGTCTGGCTCCAGATTGGAATCGACCGGATCAGCATTGGGGCTCGGGGCCGGGTCGATCAAGCGCGGTGCCAGTGCGAGGCACGCCGGAAACGCTTCCTCGTTTTGTTTGCCATCGGATTCCGTGCGCCGGAAGGTGGTGGTGGTGGTAGGCTCGAGTCGGAGCGTCGTGGGAGGACGGAAATTGGGTGCACTTCGGCCTGGCTGAATGAAAAATTGGGCCGATTATATGATGGGCTTGTACAAAACAGAACAGGTCTGGAATTCCATTCTGCTAAAAGGGGCTGAAATGGACCATAGAGAGATTGGGCTTGGCATGTCATAGGCCTCAAAAGTCCAAAACATAGTTGAATCAAGTTCTTTGTTGTTCAAAGCCTCTGGTGATCCAAAATAGATTAGATAGATAGATAGTGTATCAACTTTGAGGTCCTCGTTGCGCAGCTCAGTTGTTTAGGATATTTGTGCTGGAACTTGCTTATTTAGGTTCGAGTTCTAAACTCGACATGGGCGCTCATATTTTCTCCAGATTTAATCTCGAGAGGAGTAGTACATGCACATGTGGGTGTGTTAAGTGATCAAAACGAATATCCACGTTACGTGAGTGTGAGTGTGGTGTGTGTGCGAAAAAAACTTTCATGTCTTCATTTGGTACGCTTGACTGATCGGAAGCTCAATGGTGAAGCTAGAGCTCTAAATATCTGAGTGCACACTTCAATATATCTGAGCCTAGATGATGCACATGTTTAGGATCAAGTGGTGCAAGAGGTAAAATTAAATTGCTAACAACTGAGTATTTTTTTTCCCTAATGCCAGTGCACTTGGGTGGGCTACCGTAGCTCTAAATATCTGAGTGCACACTTCAACCTTTCTCGCCTATGGGAAGCTCAATTCATAAGTTCTGTGTTTTCCTAGCACCACTTGTGTTTTAGAAGAGTTGAAGTTCTGAACGGTTCTTGTGTAACGGTTCTTGTGTATGATCTTACACTGCGGTGCGTTTTAAGCAGAGTAGTTGAAGTTGCTCGAGCATGTGATCTTACAATGCCCGTCCCTGGTCATCCAACGCGCACACAGTTCCATTCCATTCCAAGCATACGTTCCAGGCACGCGTGGCGTTCTTTGCAGTAGCGCTGGCGAGAAAGGATCAGGTTTCATTTCACGTTTGCAATCTGCAACCAGCAGGGCGCTAGCTGCTATCGATCACGGGCTGCCGTGATCGATGTGTTTAGACATGGCGCACGATCGAGAAGGTACGTAAAGCATGTAGGTTGTTGCATGCCTTGTTGCTGGTGCGAGAGAGAGAGAGAGGAAATGGCGGAGTAAAATAACCAAGCAGTGTGTGGTTGTGCGCGTGACTGACACTGGCATGCAGTGGACTGAACAGTATCTTCCACACATCATGCAGGTTGGCGAAGGGCGCCTCATCATGATTCCATGGCTTTCATCATTCCCGCCTCACCGTCCTCAGAGTCCTTCCTCTCGCAAGGGGAGGAATCAGTGAACTCTCGGCGCTCTGCGTGCACATCATCGCGGTACTACCAACGATGCAGCTGGTGTGTGTGAGAAAGAGATTACAAAAACAAGGACTGAAAAAAGAGCTGCACAATGGTCATGCCGCATCATTGGCCCCGATACGCATCCCTTCGTTCTTTGATTCTCGCCGTGTCCAACCGAGTAATCAACATACCTGCGCGTATACAGATCGTTCGTTTCCTGCGTTTTCTAAGGGCAAGTATATTAATACACGTCAATCCTTCTACAGATCTCGTCTCAGACAATGTCACCTAAAATTTTAGTAATATAGAGGAGAGAGAAAAGAAGTTGTTTCACGAAGCAACTGTCTAGTAAAATAAGAATTAGGATTATGAGATTATTCTTGCATCATTATACAAATTGTTATTATCATGTAACTCATAATATTATTTTGTTACCTGCACAAATTAAGGGGTGGTGGAATTACTTTGAGATAACTGAAAAATAATTTATTATAGAAGTTGTCCTTTAAATCGTTTTAAGATTATGTGTCAACGGTGGATAAGATGATACTAATATACTTGGCCTTACAGAGACAGGAAAAAAAAAGAAGAGAGGAAAGGTCACAAATCTGTGGAGATCTATCTATATACGCCGTACCAGCGTATGCTCTATCATAGGCGCAATGTATTGCTCTTGCTTTCGGACGGAATGATTGTATGCGTACGTACGAACTGATTACAAAAAGGTGAATAGCTCTGGCACGATCATATGCGTAGCGCTATATATCTTTCACGATCTTCACTGTTTAGAATAACTTTTGCCGTTTCGATCTCAACCGTCTGATCTGAATCATGATTTTGATCTTTAGATTATCTTGTAAGGTGATAAATCGGATGAGTTATGGGCATAATTACATTCATGGATTTTGATCTGTACTCAGCAGTTTCCAAATGGTCGGACGAGAGATCACATCACGGCAATGGCCGATGCATGTGCGGGAATTGTTGGCCGTCTACGCCGCCGGAAATATTCACACAAGTCAATCCCACGGACGCGACGTGCCGGCGAAAGGCGCCAGCGGCGGGCGCACGTACTGACGGATGTCACGGGCCAGGGGAAAGGCTCCCCGCCGCACCGCGCCCTGTAGGACGAGAACGGCGGCTGCGGCGCGGCGCGCTTCCACCGGAGAGGCCCGGCCGGTCGAGACAGCTCTCCTAACCAAACACCATGGCCTGACCACGATCAGCGTGCGTTTGCGCGCGCGCGTCCATACGACCACAGACATTCGTCAGTGTTACTTGACCAAGAACACGGGTATAGTTAGAACCTGACTTAGATTTGAGTGTTTGTTTAAAAAAATGTTAGATATGTAAAATATATCTTAAAATCTGATATAAATGTTATAATCAGATTTGCATTCGAAATATCCGATTCGATAAAAAATTTAAACATAAACATAGATGTGCAGTTAACATTGCCACTGTTTCCCCGCCGCTGCTACGGCGAGATGCGACTTACGTACGTGCAGGCACACCACTAGAAACGGCAGTGCAGGTAGCTTGCTGTTATCAGCGCACTGTAGTCATCTACTCTTTCCTCCTCCTGAGAGATTGACAGGCGAGCGAATCAGCGATGTGCATACAAACGAGCGTCCAGATCTCGTTACAAGCTGATGCTGGCATGTGGGCGCCACCTCAAGTTTAGTTCGACTGTGCCCGGGCCCACATATCCATGATCCGGCTGGTTGTGCTAGACGTAGAAGAGTCTGTCTGCCGATGTGCTACAGACTGAAGATACATGCAGATCAGGAGGAGGCTTTTTCTGCGAATGGTAGTGCTGGGAATTGCGTGCGGATAGATGGATGACTAGAAACTAGGACGCTGTTGGTGCATTGTGTGGTCCGGGCACACGATATCAAATAACTATATAACAGAAAATAAAATATAACAAACTGCATATGCATATAAATAAGTGTTAGGAGCATGTTTCTTTCTTTTCCAGAAGTTATATTTGAAGACCATACAGTACCACATCCAGCTCATATAATAGATAGATAGTAGGACAAGCAGAATGATAATATGCTCAGAATATATTGTGAAGTGGGGATGCATAATGTATTTTTTTTATACCACGTTATATTAATCATCATAATTATGAGCTACTGATGAAATAGGTAACCAATAAAGATATTTCTAATCGGCAAATTGTACTTACCAGCAAGAGCAATGCTACTTATTTTTCCCATAGAACCACGAGGAAGGGCAACATGGTATGCATGATAGTTGCCAATATAAAGTTGTATACACTAATAATAAACGTTGATGAATGGCAGAATCAAAAAGTTTTAGCAAGATATTAAATTATAAAAAGTAAAACTGATATCTTTCTAACAAACATACATATATCATCAATCATAGTTGTGCTGCTGCTATGTGCATGTAAATATATAAAGACACTTTTACATACATAAAGTAGTCTTCACAGTTCCTTTCAATCTGCTCAAAATATCAAGGCTATATTGTTTAACATATGGCAAAAGAAATGTTTGTGAACTAAAATATCAACAAAACATATGCTACAAAAAGATATAGGAGCATGTCTGATTTGAGCATGATGTCACGAAAGATGTCAGTCATAGAACTATGTGATCAATGTTGGTTAGGTCCTGCATAAAAATATACATTATTAATCAATAGGTTTGTTTAGCATAAAAATATATAACTCAACATTGATGCAAATATGTACATTATCAGACAAAGGCATATACAGACTCTAAACTTTTTATAGCTTGTTTTTGAGATCAGAGTATTTTCTTTTTTTATGTTGCTAGAGTATTTGTTGTTTGTAACACGATCCATCAAACAAAGGAGAAATTAAGCTAGCGGTAGATTCTTTTTTCTAAGGGAACCGTACAGTTGTATTCTTTTCCTTCCAGTATTTGATCTAGTGTAGATAGTTGATAAACAGTTCCATGAACTTATTTTTACTATGTGGTCATTGACAGTAGTATTTTGATACACACCCTAAAATTTATTTTATAGAACAAAATAACTGTTGGTTTTGTAATAGTTTACTATGTGATATGTTGCCTTTCATAGCTAACACATACGAAGATTTTCTAGTAACTCTTGTAGGCCTTTGCCTAGGGCATCACCGGAGGATAGGACCTTTGAAGCACATCTACACTCAAGTAAAAAATTGTCTATTGTGAACTTGAGAAAATCTACGATAATTTTCCATCTTCTATGATTATTTAACTTGTTCAAGCGAAAGTGCAAATGCATGTTTGTGCATAGGCGTAAAACAAAAGGACCGGTATATTTCTGAATTTCCTGGTACAAATAGAAATTGTAACCATATCTGAAACTCTTGGCATGAAAAAATATTTTTGTGATAACTAAAGTTGCTAGTATGTTACGCAGATTGCACCACTTCATTTCAATAACAGAGAAGAGAGACAAATCTAACGGTTCAAGTGCTTGAATCAGAAAATAACTGTCACACCCCAAATTGAAACTCATTGGAGGTGGCAACCGCCATACCATTATGAACTTTGGAGTTCATAAGTGTACAAAACATTGTGTAATAAAATTTTCATTACAAGTGGAATATGAGTACATGCTTTATTCAAGCTTCAAGTTTATAAGAGTTACATTGATACTACAAGTATCTCTAATTTCTTTAGATTAATATGAAAAGCAAACTAACTCCTACTGCTATTCTTGAACGTCACACCTCATCCATTCAAAGCATTCGTCTTGATTAGAGTCTTTGACATTCAGTTCTGCATATATCAATGAAGCAAGCAGTGAGTATGTTATCATACTCAGCAAGTAGGTTCAGTTGTAATTCCAGTTGAGGTTCCTACTTACCACAAGAAATATGAACATTGACAAATTACATAAAGTATTAGTCATTGTAACTTTTAGTTAATCTCTACAGAGAAGGGTTCATTTAATCGTCATAATTTTCACCAATAGATATTACCCCATATTTGAGAAACCATCATCGATTTCCTTACTTGAGTGAGGCATGCCCATCGCACCCTGATACCAGCCTTGCCACATATCGCTATTTCAAGAACCGGCTGTCCCAGGCTAGGTACTACCATTAACTTACCCAAATTATGATGATATTAGCTTGATTAGTTCAATAATTAGTTAGAAGTTTATCAAACAAATAGTGTTGTTCAACAAGTGACTGATATGCATAGCTTGCCTTGTACCCATCCAAAGTGTTCTTCCTTGCACTCCTCAAGTTCAACACCTAACCATATTGAATAATCATTCTTGTGTTTTGATTATTTAGTTCACAACACTACAGCCTAGTAACAACTCAGTACTAAGCACTAATCTAGTTCATACATTTTCCAACATGTAGCTTTCTAACACTCGGTATCCTCTGTCTACCTCAGTTACATGGTTAAGCAAATATTAGTTTTTAGGTCATCCTCTGCTTTATCATGATTGAAGTTAGTTACATTCAAGTGCTATTGTCGGAGAGTGAACTCCTGTCGCAGGGATCCCGAGAGACCCCTTTTTAGAGATTCGGCCGGGGGGATGATCCTGAAAAAACTTGTTTGGGAAATAAGCGGGAACGGAAATAAATGCGATGGCTGGCGGGAGACGATCACCCTAATGCAAGAAAAAGTGGGTACGCCGGGTTTTAGACAGGTTCGGGCCGCACGGAGGCGTAACACCCTACTCCTGTATGAACACTATATTTATCCTTGAAGGGAATTCTTCAAGGAGGTATCTGGTTCTAAGGGGAGAGCTGTTTACAAAGAGCTTGAGGCTCTTATGTTCTAGCTTAACTTGAGCTGGTTCGAGTGTCTGTCGATCTATCTTTGGCCTGGTTCGTCGGAGATTGTTGGTCGTCTGGTGGTCGAAGGCCTTTTCTTCCCCCTTTGCTTTTAGTGTTCTCCATCCTTTCCTTTTATAGGCGCGCCGACCTCAACATATCCTGAATGGGAAAGAGGGGACACGAATGCCAAGGTGCCACGGAGAAAGGCGTAATCATTTCATTTTGGCGAAGTGACAGGGGCGGTGGAGAAATGCGGCGCGCATTCGACCACCAGCCGCTGCGGAAGCCTCGGGGCGCCCTAAAAGGGGCCCACCGGTCAGCCTCAGAGGTGCCCAGTGCGCCCACCCTGTCTTGTTCTTCTGCCAGGGCAGGGTGGCAGGCGGAGTGCTTCGATTCTGGCAACGTTATCCCGAGGCACCTGGATAAAAACGGGACGGGACCCGTGCATTTAATGGACCCACGGCCCCCTGCTAGTGCATGGCAGGGTCTGACACTGGGGCGTGGGCAGCTGAGAATGTCAGGATGTCAGGATGTCAGACCGCGCGTGCCTATTAAATGCGGCATTGGGCCTTTGACTGGATGACACCCTGACGACGGGACCCTTCGGGTCGTTGAATGATCTTGCGCGAACCTTCGGGGCACCGAGTCCTCGGGGGCTGCCACGTGCAGCCCCGAACACTCTCTCCCGAGCACTTTGGCGGGACCTTCGGGGCACCGAGTCCTCGGGGGCTGCCACGTGCAGCCCCGAGCACTCTCTCCCGAGCACTTCGGTGGGACCTTCGGGGCACCGAGTCCTCGGGGGCTGCCACGTGCAGCCCCGAGCACTCTCTCCCGAGCACTTCGGTGGGACCTTCGGGGCACCGAGTCCTCGGGGGCTGCCACGTGCAGCCCCGAGCACTCTCTCCCGAGCACTTCGGTGGGACCTTCGGGGCACCGAGTCCTCGGGGGCTGCCACGTGCAGCCCCGAGCACTCTCTCCCGAGCACTTCGGTGGGACCTTCGGGGCACCGAGTCCTCGGGGGCTGCCACGTGCAGCCCCGAGCACTCTCTCCCGAGCACTTTGGTCTTAGTATTTGGACCCTGCAGATCATCGGGGAACTAGGGTGCTCGGGAACCAGAGGCGGCGGCCCCGAGCACCTTCTCCCGGGACTTAGCTTTTTCTTACCTCGCAGGGTGGTGACATGTGGTGGATAGCCGGCCTGGCCTCGGGACTTAGGGACCCCTGGTTCTGAATACACCGACAGCTATATTAATTATCATAGTCATGAGTTCTAATGCAGTAGATTGTTCAGGTTCAGGTTTGATCATCCCATGTTTCTTCCCAAGTGTAGATAATTAGTTGGTTAATCAATATCTTAAACATTTCTGGTTTGGTCATTATAAATGTGATTTGCAGTTTGAGCTCATCTATATATACATACTCTGAAATGTACATACATGTATATATTACATTCTTGCCGACAACCATAACATCAACAGTTGCAACGATCGTTATCCGTCAAGTAACGTCATGTACATGTGAGCATGTCAGCTTACGGTTTGGTTAATGGTTCAACAATTTATTTTACATTAGAGCTAGCAATAAGATCATATGCAGGTTACACAATTAGTACTTCATGACCTCAGAATGATGCTACTATAAACAAAATCCTAGATTATACATATAATAGCTTAGCCTATTCCTAATTGGAAACGTCTGCTACAAGCTAGTACTATCAACTTGTAGGGCACCGTGTCAAAAGCTAGAAAAATCTGGAAAAATCAATGGAGATTAGAGTTGTGGGAGTGTACCTGAACAATGACTTGATCCTCCAACCCCCTTCAATTTCTCTCAGCTATTCCCCAACTCCACCGTGAAAGTGATTTGTGTGTACTGATGTAAAACTACAAGTAGAGGAGGAGTGGAATATATATTGTAGGGCTTGAACTAGGATTGAGTTAAGTTTACCTCAATTGAGTTTTTAATCCCTATCTGCTAGCAAACATGAGGACTAAGGAAGTCTGGAGATGTCCTAAGTTTTCTTTTCTTTTGTTTTTACTGTTGTAATCTTTATCCATATCCATTTCTCTTGTAGATTTCTTTCCAAATAATCGTTTTGTCTCAGCAGCACAAGAGGACAAGAGAGTATATATTTTGGTGGTGTTTTGACGACACTTAGTGATAGGGTATTTTAGCTAGAAGGATTCCTTATTTCTAAAAATTTCAAAATAGCCATTGTCATTTATTGTTTTAATTAGGACCTTACAGCCTTCCCTCCATAAATAAATCGTGTCCTCGAAATTTACATACCTTAACCTTCAAGAAGATATGGGTACTTTTTAATTATATCCTCTTCTTGCTCCCAAGTGGCCTCATCTTCGGAGTGATTACTCCATCAGAGAACAATACCTCCATTTGCAACCTTAACTTTTAAGGGAAATATCAACTCCTTCTAGCCAAGAATATTTGCTGCCATAATTTCACTAATAAAGCTATTGGAGCCTCCAGAATCAACCAAAAGTATGACTTCAAAATTTGTTGTTGCCCCATTAGCCTCATAGTTCTTCTAGACTCAGTGCCTGAAACTGCTTGAGATAAAACAACAATAAGCTCTTCACCTGAATCTGAATCACCTACAGTATGTGGTTCTACTGTTGTCTGACCAGTGTCTAAAACCAATTGCCACGATTCTTCAACAAGATGCAGAGGAACAATAGAAGAGCAAGTGTGTTAAGGACCCCATTTGGCTCCACATTTAAAACACAACCCCTTTGCTCTCCTAATAGGTCTTCAGTGTTGACAACTTTTCCTCGTCATTCCTAACTCTTGGAGTTTCAAAAGTTCTTTTCTCTTCCACCATGCTCTGTTGAATTGGCCTTGAATTACCACTGACAACAGACTTATGTATACCCTTTAGAAAGGGGTTTCCATCATTTCTCTTGACATCCCTTCTTGCAACTCCCAACATCACTTCTTCCTGCAAAATGGCAAGAGAACTAGCGGTATCCAAATGTTGAGGTATTTGTATCATTACTATAGCTCTAACATCTTCTTTAATCCCATCTATAAATCTATTAGTGATAACTGTTAAACTAAAGCCAGGGTCATGAGCAAGAGTTTGGTGAACTAATTCATCAAATTTTTCTATATACTCCATAACAGAACTAAGTTGTTTAATGTGGAAAAAATAGCGAATTAACTAGTTATGTTGTTCTCGTTCAAAACTAACTCCAATAGCCTGACATACCATTCGCCAATTCATACTAGAGACTTGGGATTCTACAAACTGAAGCTAAAATGCGGCCAATCCATCATAGTGCATGGTGGCAAACTTGACCCGCAAGGACTCAGAAACATCATATAATTCAAAACATGTTTCACATTTCTTAATCCATATCCTGGGGCTATAACCATCAAATCTAGGAAATTCCATCTTAGGCAAGAGAGCTCCTAAAGTGCTCAAATTGGTCAAATCAGTGTGGCGAGCGGAATCTATAGCACCGAAGGGAATAGGATGGGTATTGTGGAATCGTCTCACACTTGTGATCGGGGTTGGTATCAAGGTGGTGACCACCTCGCGACTCACATCCCAGTAATAGTTGTTGGATCAATGGCCATCAGGCCTAAGCGTCGCCTCCTTGGAGGTATCCACCAGATGCGCGGTGGCCGACGACTCAACCTTCGGTGGAGAGGTCTCATGCATCAAATCTTCATATTGATCCACCTTGTTCTTGAGATCTTCCACATACGCTTGCATATCATGCACCTTGGAGTCAATTTGAGGCCTCCAAACCGTGAGGGCCTCAACCACGGAAGTGTTGCGGTTGAGGGTAGACTTGATAGCCATCGGTAGCTTCATAATATCTCATAACTCCTTCTCCATCTCCTACGATTTTCTTTTCTCCTGTGTCTAATACTGAGGCCACCTGAGGTACTCTGAGGATCCAGGATGGTAACCGGTAGCTCTAATACTAGATTTGTCATGAACCCACTCGAATTTATTGTATATATGTATCTAATTACAGGTCCGACGAAGTTCCGACCACTCACGCCACCATCAAGCAGAACTCGCCATCGTCCTACCCTATCGGTCTGCCCCCTCACAAGAAGAAGCCACACCTTTCATATCGTTCACCCTCCTATTTGTAGGATCGAGGAGGCCGACTAGAGAGGGGTGAATAGGCGATTCTAAATTTTCTAGCAAGATATAACCGATAAAGATGTGGAATTAAAATAATCGGTTACAAAACATATAAACCCCCAAACTCTATGTAACAACAAAGTGACCAATTCTATGTCTATGTCAAGGTTTGCAGCCTAGGGTGACACGTCAGCAATTACGATTCTAGAAATATAAATTGCATAAGGTAAATTGCATGAAAGTAAATATCACAACATAGAAGTAAATAGCACAGGAGATGACACCCAAAGTTTATCCCGTGGTATCGGTGATTTGCCGATCACTCCTAATCAACGTTGAGGTGGGTTCAAGCCTTTAACCACTCTTTTATCAAGTATGCAGTTCTCACCACGAGAAGAGGCTTTCCACAAGCAACTTGATCTTGAGCTGATTAATCCAATGAATCACTCACTACCTCAATTTCACTAGAGTTGCACTTTACCTTTCCAGCAAGACGTGCACAAAGCCTCTCACAATCACCATCGTGGCTCCTTCACAAGCTTCTTTGAAGGGCTCAACGGCACAACCACCTCCAAGCCATCTAGGAGGTGGCAACCTCTAAGAGTAATAAACCAAGACGAACTCGACTCTCACCAAGTGCCCAAAGCTCAATCTCTAATGCAAATGCACTCGACTCTTGCCTCACAACCCTCTCTTTGTGCAACACATGCATAAATGTGTGGGGAGGACTTTTGCTTAGCTCAAGTATGCTCAAGGGGGGCAGAAGTTATTCTCCAAGTTGTTGGAAAAGGGGTATATATAGGCCACACCATCCAAACTAACTGTTATGACATCTCTGCGCATCTGACGGTCAGACTGCAGTTCACTTGGTGGTCGGACCGCCACTGGACCAACGACTCTAAAACTAGCCATTACAGCATTTTCACCTTTCCAGCAGTTAGATCGACCCTCTTGGTGGTCAGACTGCCACCTTAGCGGTCGGACCGCCATCCTCTCCCGGAAAACGGAGGTTCTCTACAAGCTCCGGCGGTTAGACCGCCACCCAATCCAGATAGATGAGAGTTCTCGGTTACTTCCAGGAATCAGATCGCCCATCTTAGCGGTCAGACCAAAATTCTTGGCAGTCAGACCGCCACTCCCAGAATAACACTGCCGACACTCAGAGAAACGACGATAACTTTTGAACCCGGTGTCCGATTTATGTGATCTTAGACTCTATAGAAAGCTTATTCAGAAGGCTATACATACCAACTGCTTGATCTCAAACCCATTGGATCAACCCTAAAACATATTCTAAAGATCCACTACAATGAAAACTATATGAACCTTAAACTTTTGCAAAACAAATTTGCAACCTAAAGGTTCAATGCGACCAAGGGTTAAAACATTCACTATGACCACTTGCAAAACACATTTGCAAACTTAGTTACATGCCACACGAAGTAGGAATATGGACTTGAGCTATTTGCAAAACCCATTTGCAAACTATAGCATCCTACTAACGAGAGTATGCACATACAAGATTGAGCTTATCGACACATGATAAAACTCAAGCAATCGTCAAGACCCCTCTTAATAGTACGATATTTATCCTATCAATCCGGTCATTTTTCTTCTCTAATCACCATTGACCGGCAAAAGAAAATGTCCTCCATTTTATACATTTGCTTTGAGCTAGCCACCCCTTTGGACTTGACAAACACATCATCCGAGTCCTGATGTTTCTTATAGGCTTTTCGTCAACTTTTCACTTGAGCTTGATGACGATGTTCATCCTCTCTTGATCCTCTCTTCCCATCTCGATCCTCGCTTCCCATCTCGATCCTCTCTTGATCTCCCGGATGCTTGATGAAATTCACTTAATTGCTTCCCATGCTTCAACCATGAAAGACTTTTCTTTTCATATCATTTTCATCCGGTTCACCATCGAGGTATGAACCGCAAGCACCAAGCACACAAGTTATCCACTAAACTTATCTTGATCTTGTTCTTCCAACTCGGCACATTGAATATCTCAATTCAATATTTGCCTTCATATGGAACCTAACCCCAACTTACTCTCAAACACATAGCACATGCGTTAGTCCATAAAACTTAATTGATAATTTCACACCTTTAGTTACTTGATCTCCACAAGCAACTTTGGTCATCACACTTATTATCAATATTCTTAAGACCATCATCAAATTCTGAGGTCTCTTCCTCTCTAGCTTCTTCTTCTTCACATGAGCATCACTTAGAGCTCAATGACCTCGATGCATATCTTTTGATCTCATGGTATTCCTCAACGAATCTATGATTTATCACTTATGCATCTCCTATGAAATATCCTACAAACAATTCTCAATATAATAGTTAATCCATAGGTATTATCACAACTTATCCGAGCATTATCTAGAGCTCATTCATCTTGATGCATTTCTCTTAATCACATAACATTTCTTAATGAATTCATGCTCAATCCTCCATGCATCACCTATGAAAATAACTTACTAACAATTCTCAATACAATTGTTAGTCCATAGGTATTGTCATTAATTACCAAAATCACACTTAGTAGCTAAATGCACCTTCACTATTACAAACCACTTAGGCCAAATTTTCAACGCCACCACTCTAGGCTTGAAACTCTAGTGCTAGGCCTTCGAACTCTCTTCGGCCTCTTGGTCGTAGCCGGTCCATCTCCTACCTCAGGCTCATCTGTTGTCGATGTTTGGCAATGCTAGCGCCCGTTATCTGACAAAACTAGAGAAACATCAAGTAAACCAGATACCGAGTGCACATATTTGTCCCAAATTCTGGTTCGCTTGACATTTCCTAGCAATGTCAAGGAATTGAGAAGTTTTTTGGGTTTGGCTGGTTACTACATAAAGTTTGTCAAAATTTTTGGCCTTATTAGTACACCCTTGACCAACTTATTAAGAAAGGGAGAGATATTTGTGTGGAACTCGGATGCTCAAGAAGCATTCCAAATATTGAAGTAGGCTTTAATTACTGCTCTAGTTTTAGTATTGCCAGATTTCAATCAACAATTTACTATTCAAACTAATGCTTCATATAAAGGCATAGGTGCAGTCTTACAGCAAAGTGGGCACCCAATGTCCTTTATCAGTAAAGCATTTGTCCCTAAGAACTAAGGACTCTACTTATGAAAAGGAATGTCTTGCCATCTTGTTTGCAGTTGAGCACTTGCGCCCATATTTGTAGCAGTCTGAATTTATCATATTTACTAACCACAAAAGCTTGGTGAGTCTAGATGATCAGAGATTGTCCACTCCATGGCAGCAAAAGGCACTCTCTAAGCTCCTGGGCTTACAATACAAAATCTGCTACAATAAGGGTAAAGACAATAGAGTGGCAGATGAGCTCTCCAGACTAAATACTGATTCTAGCACTGATTGTATGGTTATATCATCAACTTGGCCTTCCTGGCTCTTCAAGTTGTGCATGGGTATCATAAGGACAACAAGGCTACACAACTGCTCCCTAAACTATCTGTCACTCCAATCTAAGGGGATTTTAAACTGCTTAATGGAATTATCAGATATAAAGATATGGTCTGGGTGGGAAACAATGAGTTTTTTCTAACACAAAGTCATTCAGGCTCTTCATGCCAGTGCAATGGGGGACATTTAGGTTTTCTTGTAACATATCAGAGAATTAAAGCCTTGTTTGCTTGGCCTGGGATGAAGAAAATGATTAAGGAGTTTGTTAGCTATTGTGCAGTTTGCCAGTAGGCAAAGAATGAAAGAGTGGATTATCCTAGGTTCTTGTAACTCTTTCGAGTACTAGATTGTTGCTTGCCAAGTAATATCTATGTACTTTATTGAAGGTCTCCCTCCATCTTCTCACTTCGGTTGTTGATACGTTCTCTAAATACCTCCACTTTGTTGCCTTGTTACACCCTTTCACTGCATTTAAGGTTGCTCAGGCCTTTATTAATCATGTGTATAAGTTACATGGTCTTCCTTTAATGATTATTTTTAACAGAGACAAGATTTTTACTAGTTCACTGTGGCGGGTACTGTTTAGATTAACTGACACTAAACTACACATGAGCAATGCATATCACCCTCAAACGAATGATCAAACTAAAAGAATAAATCAGTGTTTAGAAAAAATTTAAAGGTGTTTTGTTCATGCTTATCCTCACAAATGGTCTCAGTGATTACCTTGGGAAGAACTTTGATATAATACTAGTTATCACTCCACACTTGACAAAACTCCATTTCAAGTCTTGCATGGGCAAAAACCTAGGCACATGGGCATTGATCGAGTTGAAGCTTGTTCCATACCTGCAGTTTTGGCTCAAGGAAAGAAATCTAATGACTAGGTTGCTGCAGCAACATCTATCCAGAGCTCACAACAGAATAAAAATGCAAGCTGATAAAAGGAGGACTGAAAGGACATTTTCTATTGGAGATATGGTTTATCTCAAGCTTCAACCTTATGTGCAATCCTCAGTTGCTAACATGGCTCATCACAAATTGTCTTTTCGCTACTTTGGTCCTTATCAGATCTTAGCAAAGATTGGAGCTGTAGCCTATCGCTTGCAACTACTAAGTTACAACAATGTGCATCCTATGTTTCAGTATCTCAAGTTAAAAGAGATGTCGGTCCTTCTATCAAAGCTAGCATGATCTCTCTGCAAACTCTCATCACTATCAAGTACAGAGTATGTACTTGATCCTTGCTCACATAAAGTTGACTCTAGTGTTGTTTCACAGATTCTGGTTCGCTGGACTAGGTGGTCGGATTCTATGGTTATATGGGAGGATGGACAACTACTCTAACAAGAATTTCCTACGGCACCGGCTTGGGGACAAGCCGGTATTCAAGGAAGGGAGATTGTTAGATATCGGGCACTAGCATTGCCAGACATCGGCAGGACATCGACAGCAGATGAGCCCGAGGTAGGAGATGGACTAGCTGTGACCAAGAGGCCACAAAGAGTTTGGAGGCCCGGCACTAGAGTTTCAGGCTCAGAGTGGAGGTGTTGAACATTTGGCCCAAGTGACTTGTAATACAAAGGTGAACGATATGAAAGACAAGGCTTCTTCTTGCGGGAGGGCAGACCGGTAGGACAGGACGACGGCGAGCTCTGCTCGTTGGTGACATGAGTGGTCGGAATTTAGCTGGACCTGTAACTAGATACATATATACACTAAATTCGAGTGGGCTCGTGACAGGTTGGTGGCGGGTGAGTGCGTGCGAGCGCGACCAGGTGGTGGGGGCTTGGGCGCGCACGGGGAAATGGGACAAAACGCGCGTGTGCGAGGGCACCATGAGAGCTGACCGGCACAACATCTAGGGTCCCGCCCCGTGGCTACCGGCCTCGCTGCTCCTCCACTCCCGTCCACCTCCTGCCAATGGCACCGCGCTACCATGTCTGCCTGTTGCGCTCCGTGATTAGCTCTCCTCACAGCAGGAACGTACACTTGTACTGCAAAAGGCACACTTGGTTGCACTACGGACTCTACAACCATCACACGATCAAACAGCAAAATGCTAATGGTTTCTTCATGAAAACTGGCTGGACTGTGGTTCTCCAAGAACGTAGTGTTGTTACTCTATATACACTGAAGCCTAATCTGCTGCCCTTTCCGACAAGATTGAAGCCAACTTAAAAGTACTCAAAATGTTCGTCAGACCAAAAATTGTACGGCTCCTGCCTCTCCTTCTTGCTCATCATAAGCACCTTCTTCTGCGGCGCCGGTGCCAGAGCCGGCTTCGGCGCCTCGGGTGGCCGGACGGACCTGACGAGCGCCCAGTTCATGCCCTTGAAGAACTCGTGCCTCTTGACCTCGGGCGAGCCTGTGCAGCCGCCCAGCCTCTTCTTGGGGTTCTTCACCAGGAGCTGGCTCATGAGGTCCTGGGCCCTCAGCCACTCGTCCCACTCCTTGCCGCTCGACACCGTGATCCGCGGGAAGCTCAGTGGCTGCTTGATGATGTTGACGAGGGTGTTCTCATTGTTCTCCCTTTTGAACGGCGTCCGGTCGTAGATCATCTTGTACATGAACACCCTCAGGATCCACCAGTCCACCGCGCTGCCGTGGCCCTGCCCGGAGATCACCTTCGGCGCCAGGTACTCGTGTGTGCCCACGAAGGACTTGGACCGTGCCGACACGGGCTCTACGACCAGCTCGGGGTCCGACTCGGGGCCGGGCTTAGCCTTGCCGGGCTTTGAAGTTCCTTCCTTTGCATGGCACTTGTGCACGCTGTTGAAAAGGCACGACAGCACCGGCTGGATCGGCGGGACGCAAGACTGCTTGCCAGCATCTGCTCAGCCGGCGACATTGTGGGGCAGGATGTTGTGACGGAGCAGCCTTGGAACGACGTCGCACTTGAGGGAGAGGTCAAAGTCGGAGAGCATGATGTGGCCGTCGCTGCGCACCAGGACATTCTCCGGCTTGAGGTCCCTGTACACCACCCCCATCATATGCAGGTAGTCCAGCGCCAGCATAGTCTCGGCCACATAGAACCTGCCATTATTCGTGTCGAACAATATCAGTTCACTATCAAACAAAGATAATATGTCGTGCTTTCACGCAAAACCAACAGTTTATTTATTAACCAAGTTAATGTACTTCTCTTCTTTTGCTTAAGATCTTTAAGTTGCATTCAGCAATGATTTATAAAGAAGAATATCTCCTGCTTGTGTATGCAGTGGATCGGCATACATGTCGCTATAGTATACATGCAGCTCAAATCATTAGCTTACATGAAGCCCTAGTGGTTCCAACAGATCTGTTTAGATTGACACGGCAAGACAAAAAGCATTTGCTGAAAGCACGAATGCACATGAAAAGATGATCACTAACTTAAAGCGCTATGCTTTTACAAAAGTGACGCTGAAACAAAGCTTGACCCTGAAACAGAACTTTTCTTCCCATGCCCCAAGCTTCAGATGTGGGAAAAAAAAGATGTTCGTGCTAGTTTGGAAAATGGAAAATACCTCGCTGAGGAGATGCTGAACCATCTGCCCACCTGCCACTGCCGGGTCACATGCAAGTCCACGCCGGGGCAAAACTCCATGACGAGGCAGGCGTAGTGAGACGCCTCTAAGTTCGCGTACAATGTTGGCAGGAACGGGTGGTCGAGCGTGCGCAGGATCTCTCGCTCAACCTCCGCTCACCACAGCTTCTTGCGGAAGGCCAGCGCGTCCTTGTCCACCACCTTCATGGCGTACAGGCACCCCGTCAACCACGGCTCGCGCAGGTGGCACAGGTAGATGTTCCCGAGGTCGCCGCACCAGGCGGAAATGCTCCAGCCTGATACGGCCAGCGGCAACGCGGACGCGTCTGATGGCCTCCCACTCGGCCTGGTTCACCTTATGGGGCTTGTGGCGGCATGACGCGGCTGATGTGTCACCGCAGCTGCCAAAGGAGCGCACCGAGACTGAGCTGGAGCTGCCAATGTCACTGATCCAGCTCCGACAAGAACCTGGCGCCATGAGCGACGATAGGCTGCTGTCGTAGTCGGACTCCTCTCTAATGGCAGACATGGAGGCTCTCAAGACAAGATGGCAATGCAACAAGAAACCAAAGAGAAGGCTCCTCTCTCTAGCCTCCCAGCTCCCTGTGTGGCTATATAACCAGCTGTGGACTGTTGTCAATGGTTGAGCTAATAATGCATGGATGGAAAGTTTTTTTTCTCGAATATATATGAGAGCTACGTATCTTTCTATTAAGAAGAAATGACATGAGAGCTGCGTATCTTTGCCTCGATGTTAGACCAGCTTGCGACGTCCTCCCAGATGAAGGTCACCATGGAGTCAGAAGAGATGCGGCGGTTGTTAAAGATGATATCATTGCGCGACAACCAAATCCTCCAGCAGGTGAGAAGGAATAGGGAGTCCAGACCTTTGCGATAATCTTTGGCCACACGTCCCTGAAGACCAAGCCACCAATCTAGGATAGAAAACGCCACCTCAGGAGCATGAACATCCAAGACCCGCCACCAAATATCCCTTGCCAAGGTGCAATGCAAGAGCAGATGGTCGATGGTTTCATGCAGCTGGGAGCAGTGCGTGCATGTGTCATCAGGTTGTAGTCCATGCTGTCTCCTTCGTGCCACTGTCCATAGGTGACCATGGAGCCCTAACCAACCAAAGTATTTTACCTTCAAGGGATCCCATGATCTCCAAATCAGTATGGCTCCCCCAAATCGAACGCAACCTTGAAACATGAAGTGATAAGCCGATATTGCTGAGTATTGACCAGAAGGAGTCCATTTCCAAATCACTCGGTCTTCTACGCTGCTCAGGTTGATGAATTCAAGTTGACACCATAGCTGCAAGAATTGGGATATTGCTGGTATGGTCAGGGGGCCTGTAATGTCTCAGAACCACCTATGATTAAGCAAAGAATCCTTAATTGTTCGACTCTTCCAAAGTGAAAGAGCAACACAGTCAAAAAGGTCCGGTGCCATGGATTTAGTCAAAAAGGTCTAGTGCCATGGATCATATCGAATGGCCTCTAATCCAAGCATTTGTCCATAAGAATGTGGATTCACCATTGCCAACCTCAAATTTGGTAGAAGCATCGAAGAGTGCAACAAATTCACACTTATGTTGTATAGGAAGAGCGGCCCACGGCTTGGAGGGGTCGCACCATTGCCACCATAACCATTTGAGGCGCATAGCCAGCCCAGCCACCCGAAGATCCTGAATTCCGAGGCCAGCGTAATCCATCGGTTAGCACACACTTGGTCAGGCAATGGAGCTACGACCCTCGGACATTTCTTTGTTGCCAGCATAGAGGAAAGCCTTCCTAATCTTATCAATCTCCTTGATCACCCACAATTGGACCACAATGGAGATGAGTGTGTGCAAGGGAGTCAAAGATAACACTGATTTCACGAGGGTGACTCGCCCTGGTTTGGAGATTAATTTGGCCTACCAAGTAGGGAGTTTGGCGGTGACCTTGTCTACCATCGGCTGCAAATGGCTCCTGCGGAGCCGACCGATCATGAGAGGAACTCCCAGATACTGGATAGGGAAAGATGACAATACACATGGGAGATTCTCATTGATAATATTGATGTCATCCTTGGCGCAGATGATGGAAATAGCCCCACACTTGTCTAGGTTTGTTTTGAGCCCAGAGGCCTCCCCAAAGAAGTGGAGGATAGGTAAGTGTGTGTCGGTGTATTGAGTAAAGAGGTACCCTGGTAAATAGGCCCCGCGAGGGATATAACGACTAGAGGCGTATATTTCTTAAAACTGGTCAGTCGCACAATCAGGGTATGGTTCCCGCAACTTGTACAAGGCATACACTACAAATATCCCTGCTCCATTGCATAAACCTGCGATTGGTCTCATTGGTCGTAGGGCTGGATCTGACACAACCTGTCCAATCACATTTATTGACATCCAATCAAGTGTTTTTCTTACCTAGGAGCCAACTCCAGTGGACGAAGTCATGAACGGCGTAGAGGGGCATTGTCCCATCTCGTAGCATTAAATACTATGGTGTGGAACTTTTGCAGGTCAACGCGGTGGCGCAAGACAGATGGGATGTTGTCAGCAGGTCGATCAAGCAAGTGTTCGGGGACGGCACAAAGAGGTGTTGCCCCATCCAATAGAATTAAATACTGCGGAGTGAGACTTTGCAGACTAGCACAACATCACACGGTGATGAGATATACTGAGCCCTCTGGCTAGTGGACATGCCTGGTCCTCCGTAATGATGGCTTGGGTTAGATATTAGGATGAGCAGGGTCTTCTGTTTGGACCCACATGTAAGTTTTGCTCCTCCCTACTATATAAAGGGATGATGACTCCGTTTGTAGACAATGGAAGATCAAGTCTGGCAGCCAGCTAGAACTATCTCTGTAACCAATTGAGATCCTCTATAACACAACACATATGACATAGGGTTATTATCCTCCGAGAGGCCTGAACCTGTATAACTCCATGTGTCCTTGAGTCCATCATATGCGCACATATCAATTCCTAAAATACCATTCACGCACCCGTTATCCAACATATCCTGAAATCATTGTCAGGGACTAACCCTTGACATTTGGCGTGCCAAGTAGGAGGGCGTATTTTTGTCGTTTTGTCAATTTTGAAAAGCATGATCAGGTTACCCATGGCTGGATCCACAGCAACCGCTGAGTACCGTTCCGAGGACCTTAGCCACCACGAGGTATTCATCATGGGGTACCACCCGGATGAACCTTGTGTTCTCCAGGCATGGGACACCAAGAAGGAGTCCGGGAGCTCTGAGACCCAATGCAAGGTCTGCATGGCGGACATGCAGCAGGGGGCACTTGCAGCCCTTACGTCCCAAGCGCCGATGTCGAACCCCAGGCTATTCACCAAGAGGGAAACAAGCCCAACGCCGGACAAACATGTGCTTCAAGACAGCCCCCGCATCCCCAGCGCCGTCCCAAGGAGCCCCTGCACAGGGTGCATTCTACGGTGGCGTCATCGCCTAGGCCATCGTGTTGCCGAAGCGCCGGGGGCTCCCCCCCCCCCCTCGCGACTTATCACCGGTTCGTGCCCAGCGTCTCGACTATGAGACCATGACGTCGGCTTAGAACCTACAGACCCTACGAGTGCTCCTCAGCCACCCACTGGTACTTATACCGGAGGGCTTGCCTGTGGCACCGTGGTTGCATGATCTCGCCCTCCTGCCGAGACCAGATCGTGTCAACATGCACTGTGCCCATCCCTGAAATTACCTAGAGGGGGGGGTGAATAGGCTTTTCTGAAAATTGAAACTAAACAGTGGATTAAAACTGTCGGATACTCCAGTGAAGGTCGGATACTCCGGTCTGGTTGCTCTAAAGGCTTAATTTTGCCAATTGCCATCTTCTTGATTGCTTCGCTTGTTATTTCTTCATCGCCTAGCATATTAGGATCAACTTGCTCCACTTGGGAGCCATTAGATTCATCAAATGTCATGTCTCTCGCAATTTCAACACAATCAGTGGTTTTGTTGAAAATATGATAGGCGTAGGCATTTGAACCATAACCAAGCATAAAACCTTCATATACTTTTGGAGCAAATTTAGAACTTCTTGCCTTCCTGTTTAAAATAAAGTATTTGCTACCAAAAACTTTAAAGTAAGAAACGTTTGGTTTGTTACCAGTTAGAAGCTCATATGTGGTCTTGTTCAATATCTTGTGTAGATACAACCGGTTGATGGCATGACATGCGGTGTTGATTGCTTCCGCCCAAAATTGATCCGATACCTTGTATTCATCAAGCATTGTTCTTGTGGACTCAATTAGAGTCCTATTTTTCCTCTCGACCACTTCATTTTATTGAGAGGAGTAAGGAGCCGAGAATTCATGCTTGATTCCCTCTTCATCAAGAAACTCTTCAACTTGTATATTCTTGAACTTATTTCCGTTGTCGCTTCTCACTCTCTTGATCTTCACTTCAAACTCATTTTGGGCTCTTCTTACAAACTTCTTAAAAATAGCTTGTGTTTCGCTTTTGTCATGTAAGAAGAATAACCAAGTGAAACGTGAAAAGTCATCAACAATAACTAAACCATATTTGTTACCTCCAATACTTATGTAGGCAATCGGCCCAAATAAGTCCATGTGGAGTAGTTCCAATGGTCTTGTAGTTGTCATCACATTTTGAACGGAATGAGATGCTCCAACTTGCTTTCCCGCTTGACAAGCACTACAAATTCTATTTTTCTCAAAAGAAACATTTGTTAGTCCTAGGATGTGTTCGCCCTTTTGAAGTTTAGACAAATTCCTCATGCCAACATGAGCTAGTCGGCGATGCCAAAGCCAACCCATGCTAGACTTAGCCATCAAGCAAGTTTTAGGCTTCACTTCATCCGTTGAAAAATCAACAAGATAAAGTTTACCCTTCAACTTACCGGTGAAAGCTATTGAGGTGTCTTCCCTTCTAGAGACAATCACACCATCATTGGTAAAAAGACAATTATAACATATCTCATATAATTGAGACATGGATAATAAATTGTAATTAAGAGATTTGACTAACAAGACATTTGAAATAGAATGATCATTTGAGATGGCAATTTTACCTAGCCCCACTACCTCTCCTTTTCCATTATCGCCAAAAATGATGTTTTCATGAGGTCCTTCATTTTCTTCAAAAGAGAAAAACATACTCTTTTCTCCGGTCATGTGATTTGTACATCCACTATCAATGACCCAACTTGATCCACCGGAGGAGTATGCCTACAAAATAAAGTTATTCCTTTATTTTAGTACCCAAATTTGTTTGGATACTTTAGCGTTAGTCACAAGCACTTTTGGCACCCACACATTCCTTTTAACAATTCTATCTCTTGTGCGGGGACTAACATAGAGAGCAACCACTTTACCACGGTGGTCTCTCTTGAGCATATATGAGGCATAAAATGAGCATTGAGGAGCATGATCCTTTGGTTGTCTTGTTTGAGCCGTGTGATCAACTTGCTTGCCTCCTTTGACAAACTTGAGGCATTCCACTCCATTCAATAGCACACGACCATTTGGTTTGCTCGTGTATTGGTCAAATCCAAGACCTCTCTTTAGCTTGTTGTCCTTGGCTTGGATGGTCTTGTAAAGTGCATCTTTTGATTTATAAGTTTTGATGCATCCATATTTGATCAAGGTATTTAGCCTCTCATTCTCCTTTTGTAACACTTGCAAGGATTCAACATTAGTCGTACAAACATTTATATCAAAGTTGAAACAACGAGAACATCCATTGCTAGTAGATGCACTAGATAGTAAATTAGCTTTATTAGAGTTGGATGAGCCTTTCTTAAGGATATCAATTTGTGTTTCAAGAGTTTTATAATTTTTAACTAAACAAGATAATTTATCTTGAAGCAAGAAATTGTTACTTTTAAGGTCGGCAATTGAGGAATTGGCCAAATCATAATCATTTGACAATTTCTCAACTTTCTCCTTCTCTTTTAGAAAAAAGCTCCTCAAGTTCAAGGTTTCTCTCATTTTCAAGGATGAGCAAGTCCTCTTGTCTCTCGAGGTCTCCTCATGACTATCTATTGTATTCATTAGCTCTTTTATTTTAGCCATGACATTTTTATTCAATCCTTTAAACAAGCTATCACAATCACTATCATATTCACTATCGCTATCTAAAATCTTGGATTGAGATTTTACCTTGCGGCTTTTAGCCATGAAGCACTTTGGGGAGTCGTCATCATCATCACTCATTAAGAGTGATTTTCTTGGTGTTGGCTCATGGATGACAATGGTGGTGACTCCTTCATCATTGGAGTCGGAGTCGGAGTTTGAATCCCACTCTTCTCCAATGTGTGCTTAGCCCGAATACTTCTTCTTGTATATCTTGTTTTTGTCTTTCTTGTATGGCTTGATCTTATTGTCTTCTTTATCCTTTCCTTTCTTCTTGTTCGGACAATCGGCTATGAAGTGACCAACTTCGCCACATTCATAGCATGCCCTTCTTGATGTTCTTTTCTTGGCATGTCTCTCTTGTATTTTGAATAGCCTCCCTTTCTCATGAACTTCTTGAATCTTTTCACAAAGAAGGCCATTTCTTCATCTTCGGAGCTTTCCTCCTCACTTGTACTTGATTCTTCACTTGAGGTGAGCTTTTGATCTTCCTTCGGCAACTCAAATCCTGTGTAAACAATCTTCCAAATACTAGGATGAAGAGAGATTAAATGCATTTTT
Source organism: Phragmites australis (assembly GCF_958298935.1). Classification (NCBI taxonomy): domain Eukaryota; kingdom Viridiplantae; phylum Streptophyta; class Magnoliopsida; order Poales; family Poaceae; genus Phragmites; species Phragmites australis. Next base: position 7,717,736 of record NC_084922.1, read on the forward strand.
ATTTTGTGCCTCCAAGCAGCATAATGTGTACGCCCAGAAGGCACGGAGATATAGTCGCTTGAAGAATTTAAACGATCATAATTGAAAGGAATTTCACTTCACTTCCCTTTACCATTACCGTCATCATTCTTCGATGGATCATCTTTAAAATCCCTCGGACTTTCGGATGTCGACATTATAATTTTCTCCAAACGGTGAAGCCTTGTAGGAGGTTAGGCTCTGATACCAATTGAAAGTGCCTAGAGGGGGGTGAATAGGCTTTTCTGAAAATTGAAACTAAGCAACAGATTAAAACTGTCGGATACTCCGGTGAAGGTCGGATACTCCGGTCTGGTCCAGAGTATCCGGTCTAGTCCAGAGTCTCCGGTCTATACAAGAAATAAAGAACAACTATGAATTAAAGCAAGCAACTAGAATCTAAAAGTGTAGCTATGTCTACTAGTTATCACAGAGCTAAAACACCAATTAATACTAGCAAGATGATCACTAAGGCAACTTATATGTAAATTCACAAATTCACACGATTAAGTAAATTGCACAAATAAGAATGCGAGAGATTTATCCCGGAGTTCGGCCACCTCACAAAGAAGTGCCTACGTCTCCGTTGAGGAGCTCACAAAGAGCCGGGTCTTTTCCAACCCTATCCTCTTCTAGCGACCACAAAGATCAAGCTAGAATTTTCTTACACAATTTGAAGTTGATTACAAACTTCTCGTGGCACTCCACAAAGATTGGGTGCTCTACGGGCGACGCCTTGCCGTCTAGAAGCACAAAGCTTCAAGAGTAAAGATCACAGCGAATGCTCGAGGAAGAACTCAATGCTCAAGTGGCTTAATCTCACTCCAAACCCAAACTCACTAAATTTTGCAAACTTCGCACTAGAGGTGGTTGGAGGGACTTTGAATGCTCTTAAAATACTCAAGGAGTCTAGAGTTCACCAGCAACAGCAAGCCTTTAATGACATGGGGTGTGTGAGTATTTATAGCCCTCTCTCAAAAACTAGCCATTACTGTTCTGTCAGACCTGACCGGAGTATCCGGTGAACACCAGAGTATCCGGCCCCAAATCCAAAAATAGCGTCAGAACGGTCACAGAACGTGTCAGAACTAGCCGTTACAGTTAAGTTACCGGAATCTCCGGTGAACACCGAAGTCTCCGGTCCTGACAGGGCTTTCGAAAAGACTAAGTCCGAAGACTTGCCGGACCCTCCGGCCTCTCCAGGTACCAGAGTATCCAGTGAACACCGGAGACTCCGGTCTTTTTATCAAAAAGAATAAATGCTAACTGAGACACCCCTACCGGGGTCTCTCTCGGAAACTCCAGTTAAAACATTTTCTCCTACCGAAGTATCTGGTGAACACCGGAGACTCCGGTCTTTTTCAATAAAAATAAAGACTTAACCGATTGACCTCTGGCGGAGTCTCCCTCGGAGACTCCGGCCTTAAAACTCACCAACTACCGGAGTATCCGGTGAACACCGGAGACTCCGGTCTTTTTCAACAAAAATAAATCGGAACCGTGCACCCTCTGCCAGAGTTTACCTCGGAGACTCCGGACTAAATACCGAGTACCGGAGTATCCGGTGAACACCGGAGTATCCGGACTCAGTGAACTTTGCAAAAATAACCCGGTGTCCGTGGGTGAGTGTGTCTCTCAACTTGTTGGTTCTAAAAGATATCTTGAGCATTGAGACACTAATCAAGCAATCAAATACAACCCTCTTAATAGAGCGGCTATCCTAGACTCAATTTCAAAAATAAAAGAATTTAAATTCTATTGAGTACTCCTAGTTTCTTCTCCTTTCTTTTCGACGGGCGTCAAACGTCATATGTCTTCTCAAATTAGACTTGGACCTGTTCATGACTTGGATAAACATATTAGATCCTTAATCGTTTTGTCATCAATAAGCCAAAACCCACTTAAGGGGCCTAGATGCACTTTCAATCCCAAAGGCTGGTGAGGGTCACGATTGCCAAGGGTCATGGCAAGGCCCACAGTGGAATAGGTTTCATGCTCCCTCAACCATAAGGAGTACTCGTGGATCACAACCATATCGGGATATCCAACCTTCCGACAAATATAACTCTCTGCGCAATGTGACCTCCGTGGCTTGATCCAAAGCCAGTGGCCACTAGAGAGCAAGAGGACTGGGCTAGGAAAGAGCAGGAAGGGGGCAAGCAGACCTACTGCATGCCTTCCCTCTACAGGTAGGCATCAAACGGCTCTACCCTATCACCGGGACCCCAAGACCGCCGTATCCTGCCCCCCATGTGCGTGTCGCCGCCCAACAACGAGTGGCTCCCTGTTACGGGACATGGGTACAAACCATATCCGCCCGGTTACGGGAGGTGCGCTGGCCGAACAAGTTCTGATTGGTCCTAACCGAGAAGTATGACGGCTCAACCAACCTAGAGGAGTCGTGCAAATCTACACCACTATAGTGCAGGCTATGGGAGGCCATGGGAAGGTCATGGCAAACTACTTCCCTACCGTCTTGACCAGTTCTGCCCGATCTTGGCTGATGAACCTCCTCCACGAGTCGGTTCACTCCTGAAAGAACCTGTGCGACCAATTCATCGCCAACTTCCAAGGGATCTGCGCCTGACCAAGGGTTGAGAACAACCTATATCAGGTCCGGCAGCGATAAGGAGAGTCACTATGAGACTTCATATGACATTTCACCAAACGCTGGAACACCATTCCAAGGATCACGAGAGAGTCTATGATCATAGCATTCAAGCGAGGGGTCAAAGACCAAAAAATGGTTGAGAAGCAGGCCACCTGGGTAATCTGAAGCACAACCGAGCTCTTCAATCTTGCGGACAAGTGCGCATAGGTCGCTGAGGCCCGAGAGCGGTAGATCGATGCCAGTCCACGATCTTCTTGCAACCAGCCCGCCTCTTCCAAAGGAGTCGGCCGAAAGAACAAGAAGAGCAAGCGCAAGGCCAGACCTCCCGTGGTCTTGGAGGTCGAGCAAACTGGCCTAACATGTTGGCGCTTCAAGAAGAAAGACGGGAAAATAGGTCGAGACTACTGACGCCCACGACCTGACCGAGTGCAAGGTTGTTTGAGGCATCATCGACCAGGAGCTCAGGGAGCGCAAGCACAAACACGGCAAGGGCGATGAGGACGGGGCCACCCCCGACCAGTCAGCACTGGGATACTGAAAGTGCATCTAGGCTCCTTGTGAGTTTTGGATAATTGATGATAAATGATTAAGGGACTAATGGTTTTATCAAGTGTATGAACAGATTTTAGTCCCGTGGAAAAAGGATAAAAGAAGTCCATGACCCTCAAAAAGAAAGGAGAAGCGGCATGAAGAAACTCTTAGAATCCAACTAGTTTAATTTGAATTTGAGTTTTAGGAATATCGTACTATTAAGAGGGATGCTTTTTGTAGTTTTGGTAGTGTCTCAGTGCTCAAAGTATTTTATGAAGACCAATTTTTGAGAGACACCATCACTCACGAACACCGAGAACAAATGGTACTTTTTGTTTGGTTCCGGAGTCTCCGGGTTGGTCCGGAAACTCCGGACTCTGTAGGTATTCCGGAGTCTCCGAGTGAGACTCCGTGAAGAACTCTCATTTAGGCTTTATTTCTTTGCCCAGAGTCTCCGGGATAGCCTGGATACTCCGGACAGTGCAAATGTTCTGGAGCCTCCGAGTGAGTCTCCGAGAAGAGCTCTCGGTTTTGATTTATTTTTTAAGCCAGGAGTCTCCAAATTAGTTCGGATACTCAGGTGTTAAAATCCCGGAGTCTCCTAGTGAGACTCCGAGAAAGGCTCTCGTTTAGCTAAGGTTTTTAGCCGGAGTCTCCGAGTTGGTCCGGAGTCTCCGAGGTCTGATGCTTCCGAATCTTCCGGACATCCTCCAAACTAGTGTTCTAGCTGGTTTTTCTCAAAGTGTTACCCGGAGACTCCGAGTCAGTGTAACGGCTAGTTCTGACAGGTTAGGTGCGTGGTTTTCTGTGCTACCCGAAGACTCCGAGTCTGTCTGAATAGCACAGTAACGGCTAGTTTTTGGGGGAAGTATATAAATATCTCTTCACCCCCTCTCATTCAATGCTTGCTAAACCACCAATTCATTTACTCTCTCTAGAGCATTCAATAATCCTCCCAAACCCCTCTAGTGTCCAATCTTTGCTAAGATTTGAGAGTTTGGTTTGGGGAGTGAGATTTAGAGCAAGAGAGCAACCCAAGCCCGAGATGGGGTGACAGTCTTCACTCTGCTACTTGAATTACAGTCATGCACATCAAGTAAAACGGTGATCTACAATAAAAATAAATGGAAGTTAGTTAGTTATCAAGCACATACATATACATTATGCTACAAGTTAGTTAGTTATCAGCACATGAACATAGAAAAATTACAATAATATTTCACCTTTATAGTTCTCTTATCAGTCTGCATGTGCCCAACAAAACTCCAAGGGCATCCCTCACCTTTACAGAACCCTCTAAATCTCGTCTTATCAGATTTCTCAATGCTAAGTTCAAATTCCTCCTTGATAGCAAATTGCCTCACATCCAACCTGAATTCCTTCATGGATGGGTACTCTATTTCAGGATCCATAAAGGAGTGATCCTTGTCATATGCTAAGCACACCTCATCTGATATGTCATCATTAACAGGAATGGCAGCACCTTTCAATATCATGCTCCATACCAGCACTAGGTTGAGCTTTCTTGGCTTGCTTGGCAGCTTCTTGTTCAGCCTTCTTTTCTCTCTCATCCTCATCCCTTAAGCCCAAAATTGCATATAATTGATTATCACTAATCACTTCTACCCTCCGTTCCTCATCTTGGGTCTCTCATATCTGGATGTTATCCCAATCAACATAATGAATAGCTGTTGCAGGTTGCACACTAGAACCAGCCTCAAGCATCAATGGTGATGCCTCAGTAGTACTGCCCAACATCATGACACTGGACTGACTACAAAAAGATCCACTACGTGCGAGCTCCGAATCAAGCCTACTCGAGGTGTTAGAAACAGATTAACAAAAAATCAAATTAGAGTTCCTCTCACATTCGGTTCATGCTACCGGTGCAGTTCAGCTCCTCCCCCCAAGCATCTCAAAGCTAGGGTTTCAGGCTAATCCAATAAGGGGAAACGCTTTAGGACCAAAGCAAACGGGAAAAGAAAATGGATACAGGAGAGAGGAAGGATTCCTAACCTGTAGTTGGCCAGATATGCAGTCGTGGTGGTCGTTGGCCTGGGAAGGGGAGCACTTGGTCGTTGTTCTATTTGTGAGAAGGAGGTGAGAAAGCAAATGACAAAGGAGGAGTTTGTGTGTGAGAGAGAGATAGTGAGAGAGGGGGAAACGATTGGGGATCGATCCAAGGGAGGGCAAATGGGTCATTTCCAGTGCCTGTAGATGGGAAAAGAAAAAGGAAAGGGTTAAAAGAGGAGATAATGACAAAGAAACAATGTGGCAATGAAGAATATAGCAAAAGAGAGTGGATCAGGTTCATAGTGGCAATTTGGCGAAGCCCGTTGTTGAGAAGGGCAAAAACTCAATTTTCTCCACTCCACTCCAACCCATTCGAAGCTATGAGAGGGAGGGGTTGAACAAGCTGAGCAACAAGCACACACCTCCTGGGGTCGCAAGAAGCAGGACGCCCACGCAATACGCCACGTGTGTGAGGTTTGACCACCTATTAGCACCGCCACCACCGTCAAACCACCGCAGGAACCTTGTTGCCGCTTCCCTTCCCAAAAGGAAAAAAGAAAAAAGAATCATCGCCACTCAGTAAGTCAATTTATTTACGATTTTTTATATTTTTAAATCAAAATATTATAAATATATATGTCTGTTTTAAAAAATTACAAATCTAAACTCTTGTCTTCATTGAAAAATTGTACATTTTCGACTCAAACAATTACGTGTGCAATGAGAAATAAAAAACAAATTTCAGATCACTTCCAACGAGCTATAAGAGTTAGCGGGGCCGTCTGCTGATTCGAGTTGGGCTTTGACTAGGCCAGACTCGGCCCGCAACAGAGGAGGATGAGAAGTTCGATTTGGGCTCGAGGCCGCAACATCAGGGTACGGCCGACTTCCCTTCTCCGCCGCCGTCTCCGGACCCCGGCGACGCCTTCTCGCGCTCCTCTCCTCGTCGTCGGTTTCGTCGCGTTAGTCTCCTTCCCCTCTCCTCCTCCTCCTTCGTCCATTCCGCCCGTGCCTCCTCCGTCCACCCCGGCGCCGCCTCCTCCTCAATTTGCGTCGTTGATCCCGCGCGGGCTTGCACCGCCGCGCCATCACCGGTGTGGTGGGAGTAGGGTTCCTAATCAGGTCGAATGAAAGTTTTCTTTGAATAGTTCTCTCTGTTTGCCAGACAAGCTCTGGGGTTTAGCTGCGCCCCTTCCCCTGTTACGCTTTCCTGCGCTAGTTATTCTCGTACATACCTAGCGTGTGGCACGAGTTTGTTGCGCTGGCATGGAATTCAGCTGTTGATGTCTCGGTTCGTTTGGTAGATACCTTGCTTTATCTTATGGTTTGTTGTTGTATCCGCTGCTGCAGGAAGGTGCCATGGCGAGGTTAGTGTCCACCGCCCTCATGAAGGGACTTGTGAGATCGTCCCGAGCGTCCAATGCAGCTGTAAGGCTCTGACATCCGTGTATTCATCCTCTTTAAGTGTTACCGTAACGAGATTGTTTGAAAGTGATTGTGATCTTAGTTTGCCTCTTATTTCCTTCAAGAATACTACTGGTACATCTGGGCTTTTGGAATTTAGAAATTGGAATGAGTAACTGTGTATTCGAAGTCCTGAAGCTCAGCGCACCTACTTCATAGATTAGTTAACTGTAGCAATCGTATATTTGGACACTGTGATGTACTGTTTGCCATTTGTGCTGCCTCTGTGGATACGAATTTGTTATATCTTAACAAATGGTATGGATGCTACAAGGAACTCCTTCAGGGTCTTCATGACACGAACATGCGAGTGTTCGATGTGCCATCTAATGTAAAATGCTGTTTGCAAACATACTAGCGGGGTGTGGTGGCAATCTGTTTAGTTCCAGCATATACACATGTGTTATTAGTGTTTTAAGTTGGTTATGGTGTAATAAATATCATTCTTTGGATGCAGCCTTATAGTTTTCAACACCTGTATTTCTTAACATATTTTTTTTCTGCAGCTAAGTTGAACTTTTATCCCTGTGCTATCTAAGTGTCAAGGTTTCTTTTATAATCCATGTTACAGGCCAAGTTGTACAGTTTTACCTCTGTGTGAATATGTGATATGAGATTGTTCACCTTTCCCATTTAGAAAGAGCATACTGATGTATATCAGTGTATGCTGCATTTGGCTTTCTATTAGTGATTAACTTTTTTATTTTTCATTGCTGCATCCTTGTTTCGCATGATAACTGGAAGAGCAGGCTGTATCACGACCAGCTATCCATCAGTTTATGAACTATTCATCAAGTCTTGGCGGTGCTCCTAATGCCAATGGAGACTCGAGTACAACACAAGTAGCTGCTGATCCTGATACACATCAAGATTTCCAGCCAAGAAGCAAAAGTTCGGACATGCCTTTGCACGACATTGTTGCTCATGTATTTACGACCTACAAATGAGTTTTCACAATATTCAAATTAAAGACTTTTGACGGAACTAGGCATAAATGAAAGCTTATGGTTCCATTTTCTTTCTGACATTTGTCCATTTCAACAATTAATTCTTTGGGCAGGATATCAAGGAGAATCCAGTCTTGATCTATATGAAGGGTAATACTGATTCTCCAAGGTGTGGGTTCAGTGCATTGGCAGTTAAGGTCCTCCAGCAATATGGTAAGTTGGCTCTGAGTACTGTTTTCCTGAAATGCTGGCGCTCCTTAAATTCTTAAGCCATATCTTGTCTGTTACAGGTGTCCATATCATTGCTAGAGATATTCTGGCGGATATCAAACTCAAAGAGAGTGTTAAAGCCCACACGTAAGTGACTTCTTCTACCTTCCATATCATGTGTTTTTGGATGGCAAGTGGTAACAGTAACACACTTATGTTCCAAAAGGGATAAGAACTAGACTGGATTAGATTATCTAACTTTTGCATGGCAAGAGAATTGTATGGATTTTATGGTAAAGGAAATAGTTTTTTAGTTTAACTTCATGACAGAAGAACCAGCTTTCACAAATGATTACTCTAAAATAAAACTTCAAAAGAACAAAATGAGTTTATTATTTTAGAATTATTTCAATTTTCATGTTGACATTTCATTTTTATGAAATTCAGAAATGGATTTTTCCGCACCTTTCAGGTGGTCTCATTTCTCATGCCAGAACCAAGGAATATTTACACTTTCCAATTTCACGATTTATTTTATTTTGTTCATGCAGTAATTGGCCTACATTTCCACAAGTATTTATCAAAGGAGAGTTTGTTGGGGGATCCGATATCATACTAACCATGCACCAGGCAAGTGAGATCATCATGGCTGGTTTTAATAACCAGATAACCTGGCCAGCAATTCAACTGATATTGATTTCTTCTTCACAATTTTATTCAGAAGGGTGAACTTAAGGATCTGCTTGCCGATATCCCACAAAAAGGCAAACAAAATGGTGGCTCATGAACAAGCCACAGTATGCTATTTCTACGACACACACTTCTCAGCCAGTGTTCTTTTTCAGATGATATTTGGCTGACCTCGCATTTTTTTTTTCAGCTTTGGATACGAATTTGTGTTCGTTGTGATCTGGTCGTGCCAATCATATGATGGAAGATCCCTCAGTGGCTCAATTCCAGGAGTATCCCATATTCTCTTCCGTGATAAATAAACGTCACTTCACGACACTCTTCTTTGGTGTGCGCTGTGCAGTCCGCCTTTAGGTTCCTTTTCTTTTGGGCTGAACGAGAGCCGCAGTAGAAAACGAGGCTATGACACCCTTATATGTGCTACTATTCTATTTTTACCAGTTAAATTTGTTTTTGTTCTTAACTGCCTTCCACCAGAAAAACACGTCAGGCTGTGTTGTTGGCTTGTTGCGATACTGAAATAGATCTGCCTGCGTAATAGCTACGTCATCAGAGATGTTCTTAGAAACTGATATTGCATTCATCTAGTACTAGCGTGTGCTCCCACCAGCGTATGACTGATTTTTGTATCTCGATCAAATTTTTGGACCATTGGATGTGGATCCAACCGTTCAGTTTGAGCGTCTCCTTTATAACCTTATGCATCATGATCGTGTGTCCCCTCCCCTCCCCCTTCTCTTTCATTACGCATCATGACCGTGTCCACCATCCCTGACGCACGGAGGCTCGCCGTGCGCCTCCTTTGAATCCGGCGAGGCTACCCCTCCCCTACCTACCTCTTTCGTCTACCGTCATCAGATCTGCTGTCACCGGCCACCATCTCATTAACCACAATATGTACCTGGAGTAATCCCCAAACCCTAACCTCAAATCCCCAACCCTGACCCCTACATCAAGTAAAATGTAGTTCGAATTTATTTGACAGAGGTTTGCAATGTCCCGGTTGACTGAGATGTAGCAAAACTGATGTACCTGTCAGACCTTAGCACATAATCAACCGGTATACATCAATATCAATATATGTACATACGAAAACAGTTCTCAAGTACGTGATCTGATTGTAGACACCACCCCGGTGCTTATCTTTTGCTCCTAGATATCGTGCAGCCATCGTTCACGGAGAGGTCGAAACATTTCAGGTAAGGAAAACGAATGGAAAGAGAAATGCAGAACAATGAAAAGCATCACTGCTATGCTACCACGATAAAATAGACGAAGCTGTCACTTCAGAGGAATCTTTGTCGTAGCATTGTCGTAACACAGACCAAATTATGGAAATTTTAAGCATACAAGATTTGCCGAGACACGTCCGCGTAATGAAAAGCTAAAACATGGCCGTATACCCAAGCCCAAGTTCGCTATTAAACCATTTATCCCTCGAATTTTGGAACACCAACAGGTATTATTTGGACAGCACCACGCTGAATCTTTGTCGTAGCATTGTTCGATTAAGAGGACGAATTGCCGATTCCCAAGTTTTCTGTAAGCCATTTGCAGACTTCGTCCATCTCCTCTGGAACGGTGTAGTGTCCAAGACTTCACGGAGAGTATTACCATGAGAAAACAAGATAGAAAATTGCTATGTAAGTGGGGAATATCTGGTTTTTTTTTGTTGGGGGGGGGGGGTGGGGGGCATCAAACCTGTTGTACGACTTGAAGGCCACCTTGGAAAATCCAGTTGCCTTTAAGGCACCAGCAGATCTCTCCCCATGCTTGTAGAGGACTACATCATCAGCTGCACAGAATGAAAGTTAGAACCTTGCCCACCAAGATGCTTATATCATGCTAAGCATAAAACTATGACAGAAATCCTAGCACGCTGAGTTAATATATAGAGCAGATATGCACCTTTTCCATGACAGAGCAAAAGAGGTATAAATGAAGCCTTCTGTGCAGCCTCTTGTGAGGCTTCAATTTTGTTCTTCAAGATCCTGAGGTGACCACAAAGCATGAAGTGCGTCAGCAAAAAGGCAGCAGTTTCGCTAAAACATATACACATCAAGATCCCAGGACAAACCTGGCACATGGAAGCCAGCCACTAAGGCCAACGGCCAAACTTAGGTTCACGGGATATGGATTGCCATTTCCATATTTTCCATGAGCAAAGCAAGTTGCAGAGTAAAGAGCAGTAGCAGCACCCATACTAAACCCACCAACACCAAGTTTGACTGCAATCATTATTGTAGCAGGACCAAAGGTTATGGAGATAAATACAATATTCACAATAAATAGAAACTTAGCTTCTTTCTGCAAGAAAATGCAAGATATATTATAGAAGTCCATTGGTTTAACAAAGTGTATAGGACAAATTCAAAAGTGCCCATAACACAATAGAGGGGATGTATGATAACAAATGAAATGCAGGCAATCTCATATCTGGTATTTGCTTGACAGATGAGCTCAACGAAATGAATAAACAGCTAAGTTATGCTATCAACAACATATAAAGGAGAAACTCAGGAATCATACTGTCAGCAGGTTCGGTTGACAACAAGTTTGCAACATGTGCTGCTGAGGCATCCAGACCCTCAATGTCATCAGGAGCATCCTCTGAAAGATCAGCAACATCAAACCCTGCATATCCAGAAAGAAGAAAATAAAACAAAATTATTTCTGGGACAACATTCTACACATATGCACAATAACTGTGGAGTGCACAGAAGTACACATGTAAAAGGATTTGATAACGTCCTGGAGCAGGGAGAGATATGTAGATAACACAAAACTTACATGCTGTAGAAGGGAATCCGCCAAACACTGACACAGGTCTTGTAGGCGCGGTTGGGCATATCCATTTTATCTGCAGCAAAGCAAAGATACAGAACGGAAACATTGTACTGCTTTAGCAATAGATGTACCAGGTCAAACCACCACAAGAAGAACTTTAAACATTGTGAGTATTTAACATCTAGATTCTAACTTACATTTGGAAGGGGAAGAGTTTCCAATAGTTGAGACCAGCTGCAATAATAACATAGAATCCATCATTTATGACAATAACTTCCAATTCTTTCGTACTAGTTATAACGCCTTATATAGTTTCTTAGCATACAAAATTATCCTTTTCAGAGGTAATAATCCAGCATCTTTATGTGCAAAGAAATGCATGTGGCGAGATGCCCATTAACGGTCAACAAATAACAATGGCAGCTATGTCATTTTATAAACCATAATTCAGCTCAGATGTCACTCCAATGAACAATAAAAATGGTGCAATGAATCATTATCAGTATTTAGTATGTACACAATCAGATGACTCCTGCATTCAGTGTAGCAACAGGAAATCGATGTCAATAAAGTGCTATTGTAATCAATATACTGAGACCTGAGACAGTACCACAATCTACAGTTAGTTGATAGCATACAAAGTTGGCTATAGCTCATTACTTCGTCTACTCTAGGCATACTGCAAGCACATCAATCACAACGAAACGCAAGGAAGTGGTACGGGAACTCGGAAGGCAAGCAGGATTCTATACCTGGCTCCGTTGTCCCCGAGGCCGTGGAGCCAGACGATGGTGGCCTTGTGCGTGCCCTTGGGCCTCACCACATGCGTCCTCCCGTACTCGAACGGTCTCTTCGCACCTGCATCCAATTCCCTTCCACTCAACCTCATCCCAAGTTCCCAACACCATCAAACTAAAACCGTGCACAAATCATCGGCGACCACCAATCAAAATATAATGTACCGGACGCGACAGAGCTGCTGCCGCCGAAGCTCATCCCGCGAACAATTGCCGCCGCGGCGGCGCCTCGCCCCCTCCTCGCGACGACGCCCGCCAACGCTGCAACCCAACAACGATGATGACAGCAACCAACCAACACCAGCAGAGCAAATAAAGGCGACGCGGTGCGCGCGTGCGTACGAGGGAGCTTGGGGATTGGGAAAAGGCGGATTTGGGCGGCGGAAGGGGGCCTCCTTTTGTGGGAGGGGGCAGCCTGGTGGGTGCGGGAATCTAGCAGAGATCGTAGCGCGGGAGGGCGCCACCACTGCGCCACGCCACATGAGCTGGCGGTGGCAGGCACGCCCCGCAGATGGAACAGTGCCTAGCTGCACGCCTGCACGGATTCGGAAAAAGCGGACGCCGATTGTGTGTGTTGGGGGGGGGGGGGGGGGGGATTCGCGCACCTGCCGGCGGTTCTCGGGGGCGGAGCCGAGGAGGAGGAAGAGCTCGTCGTCGCGGGGCGCCGGCCGAAGCGAGATCGTCTCGTGCAGTCGTGCTCTCGTTCGTTGTCCGGATCCTTCTGCGCTTGGGGATTGGTCGGTTTTGTTGTGCGGCGGGCGGTTCGGTACCCGCCGCGCCGGCCATAGGCTATTGGGGGCCCGAAATCGGGGCCCATTGGACAAACCGAGGGTACATTTGGCTTTTAAATAAGGGTGGCAACAGTCAGGTTAGGTTGAGTATTGTCGGTTTTAGATCTAACGGAAACGGTTTTAGCATAGAAACCGTTTCTAAAGGGCTATTAGACAATTTCTAAAGGATTTCTATTAGGGATTAAATAATTTTTGTAAAGAGATTTTTTTTCTTTCAACATTTTAATGGTTTTTCTTTACATTTTTCGTCACGACAGAATTCTCAAAATCATTCCCTTTAGAACAGGATTCACTCTTTTTTCCTTCACAAATCCCTTCGAAATGAAGCTGTCTAAGACTATCTCCAAGGGTTTCACTTCGGGATCCAGATTCCCTTCACGACGGAATTTTCGTTCCTTTCAGCGCTCCAACGGTTTTCCTTCACGGTTTCCGTCACGAAGAGATTGCCAAGCTCATTCCCTTTAGGAAAGGATTCTCTCTCCTTTTCCTTCACGGATTCTTTCAAAGGGAAACTGTTGGAGACGAGAGAAAATAAAGAGAATGTGAACAGGGAGGGGAATCAGGAAAGGAACGAAATGAAGAAAATATGGTTGAAGATCTCTTCATGACGAAAACCGTGAAGGAAAACTGTTAGAACGCTGAAAGGAACGAAAATCCCTTCATAAAGAGATTCTGAGTCTTGATGGGAAACCGTTGGAGATGATCTTAGATTGAGATATTGAACCAAGTCAGATTTAGATTTGGGTTGTACTTTACATCAGTTGGTGTCCAAATATCCCAAGGTCCATTAACCTTTTCAAACACGACCCAACCCTAATGATCTTACTCCGTCAATCCACCACACGCCAAGTTTTAAGTGAGCATCTTCAGCAGACCATGTAATACATCATCCATCCCATTCGGTAGCCAAATGGAGCAAATTTGGCCTCTAGCCGTGCCTCTATCGCTCACGCCATTTTAACGGGTGTGCTATCTCGCTCCCCCCGCATGCTAGATCTGATGCCTCTCTCCCTCACATCATCCTCCAACTGTCTGTTCGCCTCCTGTGCACTCTTGTCATGATTCGGCCTCTGCGGACGACAACGACGACGAATCCAACAACATTTCAGGACAGAGTTATGACAACTCATTATGATGTGGTGGAGGAGACCCATATATGTTGATGAGGAGATACAGCTGGGAATATTGGATGAACTTGCATATATAGACTCTTGAAATATGGTCATAAAAAATATAACTATTAAAAATATAGCTGTTACAAATATAGCCGTATAATCATTACAAATGTAGCCGTTATAAATATATGTTTCGTTATAAAATATTACTAAAATATAGGAGAGTGAAATATGAATAGTATGTTAAAGTGTGATGGATATGGAGAGGATTATTTTGGAGGGCGTTTTATGGAGATATGGAGGATATAATTTGGTTACTCTTGAAGATGCTCTTACTCTATTTTTTAAATGATTGTTGTTTCAAAACGCGTGAAGTCCAATTTTAAGAACTTTGATAATAAAATGTTTAGATTTGTTATACAAATGGCATTAGTATGTATTATTTTTTAATAAATTTTATTAACATAAGTTTAGTAAATAAATAGTGTCCTGGAGACTCTTGATGTCCAAAGGACAATTGAAAAAGAAAAGAAACGAAGCGAGTGTAGTTCTGATAACAAAAGTAAGCTTATTTTTGGCTCCAGCAAGGACGGATGTCTTGCTTGTAATAGAGATTATTCAAGAATGTTTCTTTTTTTTCATAAGCAGTCCTATATTTTTCCCGTGAAAAGTGCATAAGATTACATAAAGTTTCACCATTTCATTTTAACTGTGTGTCCGATCAAATTACTCATCTCTCATGTGAGTCCACTCCGGAAGCAATAATAAATCTTAAGACTCACGTGTCATGATAACGAGGATTAGTGACGCATTAGACGTTGATATATACTTCAAAGAAATGAATAATGGTTCACATAGCACGTCGCGTATGTAGTTCTTGCGCAAACTTGATCACATGCATGCGTTTGTAGTTCATTATGTACAAGCACGATGGATTTGTTTGGCGTGTAACCTCCGCGCGAAGATCGTTCGCCACCGCAAGTTCCCAGCTCTGCCATCTACTGACGTTCTTTGCTGGCATCGCTAGCCCATCGAGATCCTCTGTAGCTATAGCCACAGTAAAATGTATTATGTATGAGCCATTGATTTCACGGTGGATGCATCGAATCCGTATGCTACAGTGTCAATATAGTAAATATGACTAGTCAATGAATATGACTAGTTAATAAACACACTGTAGCACCAAACTCATTTTATTGTACAAATAGGGATCCTCTGTATTAATCTACGAACCAGATCCATCGCTAGCAGCTTGGCAGTAGCTGCAACGACATGGCATTTGTAAGAGCTCAAGCCCTCCTACCTCAGGTGCACTCGCGAGTCTCCCGAGTCTCCTTTTAATTTTTAAACATGAAAAAGAGAAAAGAAGAGGAGTAAGAAGAAGAAGAGAGAGCTCTCAACTTAGTGACCTGAATCCGCCACCGACGAGAGCTCTGTGGAGTCCTCTACGAGTTCCATTTCCGGTCCTTTTTCTTACGGCCGCAGGTCGCCAACTCATCGCTGTCGATAAAAGAAGGATAGGAACAAAGCTACGCAGTGTCATTCAAGCTGGCCAGGGACAAAGGTCAGTGATGCATGCAAAGCAGCAGAGGGCAGGTGGCGCGGCATGCCAAGCCGAGGGCAGCAGCAGGACAATGCGCCGCTCAGAGAAATGGCCCGGGTACTACTGCCACAGTCGCAACTCCCATGAATGGCCACTGCGCATCCATGTGAGGTCGCTGCAGAATCGCGTGGAACACAGTCATCCTTGCCGGAGTCATTCGAAAAGAAAATTGCGAGTTATCGTTGCATCAACTGCGTTCTTTTTCTTGCAAAATTTACGTGAAACACGTCATTCCCGAGCTCGCGCAGAACCAAAAAGGATAAAGGATGAACAGATGGGCCGGTTGGCTCAAGTCGATGACGGCTCGGATGAGCCCATTTATGGCCAGTGTTGAGAGGGGAGCATAATGGGCTGGGGGAGGTTTTTGGACATGGATTTCTGGGGTGTGGGCCAACTTACACCGGCTGATTATATGGGCCGGTAATTGGCAATATAGACTCTGTTTGGGTCAGCTCCAAATCTATACAGAATTTGAAATTTATACGATAAAATAAAATAATTTAAATATCTGTTTTTAACTTAAAATAAAAATAAAATATCTAAACCAAATAAACTTAATCTGTCCATAGCTAAAACTTCAAAAAAAAATTAAACTAGCGATGACTAGTTTTAAGAATTATTAGAGTTGTAGCTCTTCCAAACAAATCCAGGCAATGGCGAAAATCTCGCTAAAATTAGTAAATATTCTCCAATCAACTAGATTCCACTAGGCATGGAAAGGAAAATATTGAAGACACTTTTGGGAGATGTAGGAATCCAAATCTTTATGATTTAGTATAAATCTGTTTGGCAGAACTTTAGGTCTTATATTTATAGATTAAGATAAAGTAATTTAAGTTCCTATTTTAAACTAAAATGAAAATAAAATAACTCACCTAAACTCTCTCAATGTATCCATAGTTCTAGCTCATAAATTTAAGATAGAAATATTTAGCTTAAAAATTCTTAAAATTAAAGCTCTATCAAGTAAGATCTAAGTTTGAAGAAGTAAACCCCGAAACTGCTAGAGAAAAATCGAGCAGTTCTAAAGAGGAGGAGGTTGTTTTCTAAATGAACTCTGCTAACTACCTGCTAGATTGTTGTGGTTCCTTGTTTATCAGTGGTACCTCTATGTCGCTGAAGAGAACACTCATTTTGGCAAACTACTCAATACCTTATCTTTTAACGCTGGCTCAGATAAATAGATAACACAACACGCCATTTTCTAATTCATTCATTAACATGTTCACGTCTCAGCAGATTGGTGTTTCGCCATCCCTTCCCGGCCTCACCTTTTTCATCTTACTCTTCCTCAACGAACACAACATTGCACACTCGAGTCCTTTTCGTTCGTCAGCTGCCTTAGGCCACCTTGAACTTATGGACATGCACTTGTGATGCCACCTTCCTTCCCAACAACGTATGCAGTCGTCTCGCCCTCCTCGTCTCTTGCGAGCCAGCCTCTCCTTCGATCAATACCAATATCAGCACCACCTTGTCCAGATCTATCTGAATCTGGCTAACTCCAACGATTGAGCCCAATGGTTTCTATATTTGACTATAATTGTTAGCTTTTAGTTTGCGAGAAGTTGGGGATGCTCATCCTTAGCGACGTTCGTTATAATTTAGAATGTATTTAGTTAGAGAGATATTTTTATATAGAAGATAACCATCCAATTGTTTGAGATATTTTTATATGAAAGATAACCATCGGTGCATGTTGTCTTGAGCTTGATCGAGACACTGAAATCTTCTCTGTAAGAATTGTTCCGACATGTTAAACTTCTGAGCGCCGAATCATCTGGTGCATTGACCTTCAATCTTCAACATTTGGAACCTTCTCTGCAACAAATACTCCGATGCATACCATCCGGTGAGTACAACTCAGTGCGTTGGATCTTTTGGTGAGTTCAACTCCTTCTGTCCTGATGCAAAATGCTCTGGTGTTGATCAGTGTTGCGTGCTGGACCATTCAGTGAGGTATTTCTCACCATTTGTCAGAAATACTCTGATGTGTATATCTTGGGCATCATCGGACCTTTCAACGAGTGTTATCTTCTCTGATCCCTCCTGACAGAAATACTCCAACGTGTATAAATGACCTAACGTCGGACCTTTCGGTCTAATCAATTTTCCTAGAAATTCTCTAATTCACCTGATCTTTATCTATATTATGATGGCTTCTTCGTATACTTATATATATATGAGATCTACTAAAATATATATTTAACATTTATATTAATCTGTGACTTGTGTGGTAGCCATGAAGAGGACTGCTTCCATGCAGTAATTCGCTGCCCTCACGCCCTGGCCTTGAGGCAGGCGATGAGATCCTACTGGTATCTACCGGTGGAGGGTGATTTTCAGATGTCTGGTCCTGATTGGTTACTATTGTTCATTGATAAATACCCCCTTGAAGCCATAGCCAATTTTCTTATGCTCATTTGGAGGGTTTGGACTGTTCGCAATGATGTACTGAAAGCCAAGGGGAAAATTTTAATTGAAGGATCAGTGAGGTTCTTGAGGCGCTATATGGAATCACTGCTTCAAAGCAGACAACAGGACCATTCTCCAGATGTTAAGCGCAAAGCAGGCATGCTTGTGGAGAGTAGGAACACAGCTGCAAATGGGGTGCTACATCAAGACAAGAGATGGGTTCCTCCTAGCGACGGATATCTAAAAATTAATATTGATGGTGCGTTTGCTGATCAGACGGAGACAGCAGTGGTTGGGGTTGCTATTCGCGACCATAGGGGCCATCTGTTGCTTGCAGCAGGGAGGGTTCTCTTCCATTGCAGGGATGCGAAGGAGGCAGAAGCAGTTTCATGCCTAGAAGGGATTCGGCTGGCGGCCAGATGGCCGGACAAGACGATGATCCTCGAATCTGATTGCTTGTCAGTGGTGCGGAAACTCCAAGTAGACACTGCTGATTTGTCTGTGATGGCGTCTATTATCAATGATGTCCGGCGTGAAGCCCAACAGCTTCATGGAGTTGATTTTGTTAAAATAGGAAGGGAGCAAAATAGGGTAGCACATGAGCTTGCGCAAATAGCAATTAGGACAAGCAGTAGTCGAGTGTCTTTTTCGAATTTTCCTGAGAGCATTAGAGTCTTGGTTTGTAATGACATTACTTAAACTTTAAATAAAGCTCCCTTTTCGCAAAAAAAATTATTTATATTAATCACATTAACTATATTATTATTAATTATCAAAATCTCGTAAGATCGTTACACCTTGTGCACTGGCTGGCCCCGCAGCACCCAGCCACGCAGGTGTCCAGCAGCGCTCCTCCCATCCGGTCTCTATTCAAGACTGTGGAGATTGATTTTTTCCACATCTAAAAAATGACTTCGCATATTTATCATCTTAACATTAACTTTAATTATTTGCCTCAGAACAATGCTTTCTTAATTAGCTTGTCATTATTCCATTTTAATCTAATTTTCTTTTCTTTTCCTCTCCCATACCAACTAAAAAAACAAGATTGCCCCTGGCCTCATCTCAGGCCGAACCAAACCACTCCGTTCGATGAGATGTTAAGTGGGCTTTTCTTCAACAAGCCTCGCCTTTCTTCCATTCCATCGGTTGCCTGCTTCTTCCTCCCTTCTCTTGTGAACTTAGCTTCCCTCCACTCCCAGCTCAAAACAACAACTGCAAGCACAGACGGCAACCAAGCATTCCTCCCACTCCACTCCCCGTGCTCACCGAGAGCAGCACGAATGGCGAAGCTGGCGTCGCCCTCCAGATTTGCGCTCGACTTCCTGCGCCGCCTCCTCTGCGCGCACAATGCCGGCAATGACAGCGCCGGTGAGGGCGGCATCGCGCGGCGCGACAGGACGCCCGGCGCCGGAACCGGAACCGGAATCGGAGGCGAAGAGCCCCTGCATTGTGGCCAGGATGATGGGTCTAGACCGTGATGCCGGCGGAGGCGCCGCACGACCAGCCGCAGCCGCTGCGGCGGAGCCAATCCGCGAGCTCCTCGGAGGGGCGGCCACCGTTGTGCTCCGGGCCGACGCGCCACGGCGGCGGGCCATCCGGACGTCAGCGTCGCTGAAGGATCGGCCAGGGGCAATCTTGTCCTTTTAGTTGGTATGAGAGAGGAAAAGAAAAGAAAAGATTAAAATGGGATGATGGCAAGCTAATCAAGAAGATATTGTTCTCAGTGGTAAATAAACCAAGTCGATATTGAATGGCAAATTACCGCGGATCCAAATATAGTATTGAATGAGAAGCCATAAAAAAACCTTGCATTTAGACGGAATCCACGCCTTCCAAATCATCTTCTTGTAACCTGTTTTCGGTATGTCTGCAAATTGCGTTCGGTATCTACGCTTTGCAGTGTATTGTGTCCGTTTGTGGTTAAAGAAAAAAAACCCCCACGCCGAGGGCTAAAACACGCGAGGCGATTGGGACTCCGCGAGACGCGACGACGACGCGAATGATTGGGAGCGCGGGAGCGGCGGGTACTGGGGAGGCGAGCGCGAGGGCACGAGGCGATCTCTCCGGAGGTAGATGGCGACTAGCGGAAGCGGGCCGCGACATGATCCACGATCCTAGGAGACGGTACATCGCCCCCTCTACCTTCCTGGATTTTTGTTCACTTCCTGCGCCCGCGCTTGTCTCCGCTCGCTTGGATCTTGCCGGATTCCTCCACAATCATCCCCCGCCATAGGGCGGCTGTAGCTTCCTCATTCCATCGGTCCTTTTTTTCTGGTGCCTGCTGCAGGCTGCAGCGGTGCGCGGAGCGGCCGAGAAAGCGGGGTTGGGGTTACCATTTTCTGCGAAAGTTGGGGCAAAATTTGCGTCGAGTTGAACCGGTTGTGCCCCGGTCGAAGAATGCACAGTAGGATTGCGGCCTTGCGGGTTTCATGCGGCGTGTGTCATGCATAACCACCGTTGTCCAGCCAATTAATGTGCATTGCTCGCTGAGCTTTACTGGTCAGTAGGAAGCACCACATGTGGTTCACCTATAACATATCCTGCCCATTGTGGCGTTTATTATTATTGCGCATTTTATAAATTTGGTTATGCTGCAGATCATTGGGAGGACTACATTTTGTGTGATTTTGTCGCTAAGGTGTTTATTAGTTGGATCGAATAGTTATGACCTGATTCGTTGTGACCAGCACTGTAGTAAGCAGTCCTAAAAGGGTATGGTAAGTGCAATCCATTTCCAAAACTCCCTTAGTACTACATTGCTTTATTGCAGTGAAATTGTTATTGATCGGATGGCTCCCTCTCCTTCCCCTCCCTGCTCCCCCCTCCACGGCGCTCACCGCTACCCCATGCCGGAGCTGCCCCAAAGCCTGGTGGCCACCTCCACAACCGCGATCACTTCGGGGCTGTTGGGCACCACTCCCTCCCCAGCGCATGTGGCACGGGGAACCCCCTATCGATGGGTCGCCCTAAGGAGTTACGTTGGCGGGATGCTACTCCGACCTCGCCGGCATCTACACTTTCACGGTTGAGTACACAACTGTGTACTGACCGGGCGCGGCAACGGAGAACAACGTGCACACACCAGTAGGAGCATCACCATCCACGCCCATCAACCCTTTCCCAGGGAACCAGAGGGTGACGGCTAGTGGCATGCCATCACATGCGAGTTCACCGGGGGTGGAATTCGCCTCTCCACCAAGCATTCATGAGGAGCATCTTGATGCTGACTACAACACTACGCTCTGTTACCGCACCGTCGACAACATCCTCGGTCCGGTCACACCATGAGGGTAAGCACCGCAACAACTCGACCTCGACGAGCTTCACATATTGAGCGCCGAGGAACCAAGCACCCTCGCTGAAGCAGAGTTGCAACTGACGGAAGGCGATCAGGAGATTGACTCCATTGCTAACAACAAGAGTTGGAGCCTTATTGATCTCCTTGCAAATCACCGCGCGATCGGCCTGAGTGGGTGTAAAAACACGACTATAGTGGTGACAGTGCATTCGAGGAAAAAAAAGTACCACATTGCTTTCATACTTTGTTCAATATTGCATAATCTCCTTTTCTTGGACCTGGTGGTCAGCGGTACGAGTATTAACCTGCAGTGCATTCAATCCAAACTGGTATCCAAGTGTTGCCCTTATCTACAAAACTGCAGTCTCCTAGTGCTAACTGTTAGTAATCGCATGCCCTGACAAGAGGAATCAACTTGCAAACTTGAGGCCTTGAGGGGCCTGCTTTTGTTCCCTAAACTTTTGTAATAAGATTATAAAACTGAAACGATGTGAGAATATATGTAAATATGCAATGCAACAGAAAATCGATTTAGTTGATTTGGTTTAAATATCAAGTCCATGAAATCTGTTAGATTAAAATTCATTGGTTGAATATGAATGGAGCTGATACACACATTTGTAAAATTCATATGTACTGAATCTAGCTTCATGTTTAGCTCCCAGAAATATTGCAGACTAATTCTACACTGATAAGCTGCTGTCCCTGTGCTTATCGCTTGTTATGCTCGAGCTCATGCAAATTGAGTTCAGTTATGCTGTTCTTAAATTAGTGACACATGGCTGCAACGTTCGAGTTTGCTGTATTTGATTAACTTATGTTGCATGCCGTGATCTCGTATTAAGCTCAGTTCAAGTAGTTTGTAATAACTTCGTAACAGTCTCTTGAAAAACAAGGTCATGACAGGAAATAACTGTGATAGATGATATCGAAGTAGTATATTAGAGGATGGCGAAGGAGGCCTAGGTTTGGGGGGGGGGGGGGGGGGCAAATATGGCAGTATGGCATCCTTCTTATCAGTTGCCTGAAGATTAAACCACTCTCAAATAGCCTATAGATACTTCATGGTTTCTCTATGTTTCCAGTGAGATGCATTTGTCTAGTTCTGTTATTATATATGTAGGCCCTGCCATATTTTGTCTCCATGAAGTTATGGTTTATGGAACATTCCAGATCAGATATCTTAGCAACTGATCCGTTACTGTATTCTGATATTGGTGACGTGAAGAGTCAGTACATTTAAGGTATCTAACAAATACAAACACTGAAGTGGGTAACTGTAATTTCCAAACTGAAAAGTTTAAACCTGACATTTTCTGAGACTGCTGCGTTATTGGACTGTATTCGATCACACTTGTGCTCTTTGATGTTACTAGGATAACACTTCTCCAGTTTCTTGACTCACTGAATCTGGTCCTTTGTTACTGTAAGAATAATTCAATTAGTTTCTAATTGGAGGAAGCTAGTTTAACAGCGATATACCGTGATAGTGCTGTTCAAAATCGAGTATCTGCTATGCTGCAGTCAAAGCTATACATTATGATACAAGACATCTAAGCAAAGATAAAAGCAGAGCAGTAAAACTTAGAAGAAAAGGCTCTTAGATAGGGATCATCTAAGCTCGACTCCTAGCCTCGTCAGTCATGATACAATAATAATACGGTCCTTTCGACATCCCCACCTCTCACACAGTTATTGTGCAATAAGCATTCATTGCCAGTCTTGTTTACCTCTTCTTATATAGGTTCCATTTGAGACCGCTTATGGACGATTCTTGGCCAAAAAAAGCGGCGAGCGGTCCCAACGGGCCTTCTCTGTGGTTTTTGGGGCAAGCACTTCTCCCATGCGCACATGACTGACCTGGAATGCAAAAGCGAAGCCACAACCGCTTGCTATGTAAGCCAGACGCTGGAAATGAAAATACCCTTATAGTTACCCGAATTTACCTGCAAATGCCACCACTATACCTCTCATCCCCCTCCACCCGAAAGTTCAGTCGTCAAACCACTCCTCGCTCTCGAATCGAGCCGTTCGCCTCACTGTACGCCTCTCCCCCAATCGACGTTGTTCCCTTCCTGGTTGCCTCGCTGCCATAGCACCGGCACCCTTTGCCCTCGGTGCCGCGAGACGTCCCCTCCCGTCCTATTGACGAGGCTCCGGATCTGGTGCGGCCAAATGGACTCGCCCCCATCATTTCGTTCGTGCTACCACGAGAAGGCCCCTCTCGTCGCTGGCGATCCGGTCGCCCCCCCCCCCCAATCCATCGTGCAACCTAAGGATCCGGTGCGGCAAATCGTCTCGGGTTGGTCGCGATCTGTTTTCCCGCGTCACCGCAACAATGGGGTTTTGTGCTATTTTGATCTCCCTCCATCTTTTCAGCTATTCTCTTAGGCCAACTCCAACAGAATCCCCAAATCTGCAAAGGTCTATTGTAGCACGGAAAAATTCACTATCCAGTGCTACAGTGCACTACAGTGTTACGGAGAGAGTATAGTTCTGTAAATTTGCTGGGTTACTGTAAATTTGCGGAGAGAGCAGTGCTGTAGACAGAGACTGACAGTGGGTCCAGAGGGAGGAAAAAAGTAGTAGGAGGTAAGAAATAGGGTAGCTGTTGGAGATGAAAAAATAAGGGATACTGTAATAGTGATAGGGGATGCTGTAATAGTGTTTTTGAGGATGAAAATTTGAGGTAGCTGCTGGAGATGGCCTTATGCCCCGGGAGTTTAGCTCCGCTCAGCTTCATTGTCATGGCCATTGAGGTAGCTCCGGCTGGGTTGAGCTCTCCGGCCGTGCGTGCCTCTGCGACACGTGAGTACGTTGAGCTTTGTTTGGTTGTCTCTGGTTGTGCGTGCCTCCGCGCCACGCGAGCATGTCGAGCTGTGTTTAGTTGTCTCCGGCTGTCGTGACGTTGAGTCATCAATCATCGGCATGCGGTCTCTGTGTGTGTGTCGCCGTCATTCGCCGGCGTGCGGCTCCTCTGCGTGTGTCGCCGTCTTGTCGATTTTGTGCTCGCCGGCGTGCGGTTTCTTCTGCGCTTGCCGCTGTCGTTCGCCAGTGTGCGGTTCTTCGGCAGGAGCTGCCGTTGTTTTCCGGTGTGTGGTATCTCTACGTGTGCCACCATTTGTTGATTTGTGTTCATCGGCTTGTCCGCTGCTAGCCGTGCGTGATCTTGTTGTGGTGCACTGGGCTTGCGTTCTTTTGCCTCGCCATCATGCAAGCACGCGTGTACGCCGCTGGTGAGTCACTCTGTTCAGTCGCCATCATGATGGCGTGCCTTTGGCTCATGTGCTGCCACCGGTGCAAACGTTCACCAGCCGATATGTCTGTCATCGTGTCTCTGATTTCTGGTCAGCCAGTTGTTCATTGCGGCTGATCCATCTCTCATCTACCACCATTAGCATGTTGAGATCCATATGCTCGGCTGGTTTGCGCGCTTGCTGCCGGGTTGGTGGCTGATAGCAGGATGGAGAATGTTTGGCCACTTCTTTGTTGGCTATCTGTCGATGGTCACTTTGTGTGATTGTCTTAATGCCTATTTTTGTGGTTCAATCCGTGATATTGGTAATTGCCTCCTTGCACGGCTGCTAGTTGTGGATGGCCATGTATCCTGGTTGGCTATTGCATATACCCCGTTGTTGATGCTTGCTGAGGTTGTCAGTGTAATGGCTTGAACTCTAATGAGCAGGTGGACTTGTTGTCTGATCAATGGTGATGACCAGGGCTAGACGAAAAGCTCGAAGCTCGCGAGCTAGCTCAGCTCGTGTCTGGCTCGGCTCGGTTCGGTTCGGCTCGGCTCGTTCCAAAATCTAACGAGCTGAGCCAGAGTTTTAACTCGTTTAGATAACGAGCCAGCTTGCGAGCCAAATGAGCCAGGGCCATCGTCTGCACTATATCACTCTCTTTCACTGTGATCATCAGTTTGCTCATTGGTCATCTTCATCTTTGATAAAGAGGCTCCTCGTCAGCCTACTTGGCTTTCTATTGGTCAACTCCTCGTTATGATGCAACTCTTAACTTTTTTCTTCTCCCATCGATCATTCCTTCAGGCTTTGCATGCATAGACAAATGTGTAGGGAACATTGTTTCATATATTTTTTTAGGAATGTTTTGTTCCAGTAGCAGAACATATATAGGTAGATATGTCTGCTGCTGTGTAGCATGTGGATTTGAAAAATATTCAGAAAAGATTTAGCTTACAACAATCATACCCCTAGTTAAACCATAAAAAGAAATACTATACTTATAGATGTTATTGTTATTGTTATTGTTGTATGATTTTATCAATACATTTTTCAGTGGATGTTTATATTTTTTTCATTCTAGTAACGAGCTGCTCCCTTCAAAAAAAAAAGTAACATATGATTTTATCGATGCATTTTTCAGTGGATGTTTATATTCTTTTCATTCTAGTAATGGGCTACTCTCTAAAAAAAAGTAACGAGCTGCTCACGAGCCAAAAGAGCCGAGCTGAGCTAGCTTTTCTGCTATTATATTAAACGAGCTAAACGAGTTGAGCCCAAACGAGTCGAGTTGGCTCGTTATCCAGCCCTAGTGATGGCTGCTGTTTTGATTGTGGCTTGTGGCCTATTATCTGAATTGACCGCATCTTTCTATGATCTCTTGGACATGTGGCCACCTGGTCTCATAAGCTCTGTTGCGCCTATTGTCGGTGGGATATTGTTGTGCCAAATTTGTATCATGTTGTCCTGTTATGTAATAATATGACTTTGTTTCATCAATGTGTAATGAATTTATTCGTATTGGATGGTCTTATTTTCATATGTGTGAATTGGATGGTTATTTTCACATGTGTTGGACTTGGTGGTAATCCTGTTATTGTTGGACTTAGTGGTAATTAACTTTGCTATTGTCGTACTTTAATTTTATATGAAATTATTCATATTATAATGTTCTCATGTTTAAATGCAAAAATTAAATGAAAATAATGTCATACGAGTATTCACATGCCAGACGAGTTCATACGAGATGTATAACAGTCATTAAACACCGAGGACAAATAATCTCCCTAAAAAAATCAGGGTTGCCAAACAGCTAGCTTTTCTAGCCAGCTGATTCTCCATGCAACAACTTCTCAGAAAAGCCAGCTTATCATAATAGCTCCTTAGAAAAAAGTTGTCCTACACTGAGCCATAATTGCAGTACAACAACAACATAGCCTTTGTCCCAAGAAAGTTGAGATAGAATAGAGATGAAACCCAAAAGATCCAACTAAAAAGATGGTGATAAAACAATAATGATAATAAATGTACTAGTAACAGTAAAAAAAATAAAAGTAATAACGGTACAAAGAGACTGACGTATAAGTTATGGTTCTGTCACGTGTATTGCTAATTTCCACACGTTTCTATCTATGGATAGTTCTTTGGGGATATTCTATTCCTCCAAGTCTCTCTTTACAGACTCCTCTCATGTTAGATTTGATCGACCATTGCATCTCTTCACATTATCAGCATGTCTCAGTATCCCGCTATGCACATGTGACTCTGGAGGCCTCTGTTGGATATGTTCAAACCATCTCAATCAATATTGGATAGGTTTTTCTTCAATTGGCGCTACCTCTACCCTATCACGCATATCATTATTTCAGATCCGATCCTTTCTTGTATGGCCACGAATCCATTGCAGCATACACATCTCTGCTACACCTAACTGCTGGATATGTCGCCTTTTAGTTGGCCAACATTCGGCACCATACAACATCATGAATCGAGTCGTCGTCCTACAAAACTTACCTTTCAGATTTTGTGGCATCCTATTGCCACAGAGGATGCCAGAAGCTTGACGACATTTCATTCACCCAGCTTTGATTCTATGACTAACATCTTCATTGATATCACCATCCTTCTGTAGCATCGATCCCAAATATCGGAAGTCTTACATAATTGCAGTAATTTACCAATTATTTTCCTTAGGCAAACTATGGCATATTGATGAGTTGGTATCAGACTTCAAAGATATATCTGCTTCATTTACCTTTTGTACTCTATATATCTGGACTGTTCTTACTCTTTAAATGGCTTCTTGTTCCATTAGCCTATTCATAAAATGCTTACAGGGGTAGAGTTTAGTTTTGACCTATTCTTTCCTCATCCTGTTCATGTCAGATAATTTCAAGGCGAAAATGCCCTTGTGCTGATGGAACCTACCATGAGAAGAAGGATCAGAGAAAACGAGCTACGCAATAATTAACCTGCTCATCATTTTTAATAGGCCTACCGTACCAGCCCACCAATCTCTGTTATACTTGTGGTATTACACTTTAAGATCAGAGGAGCAGAGTCACGTGAAGGGCATGTGATGGCTTGGATTCTTGGGTGAATGGCATGATGCCATGATCATAGTGCCCGCTCTTGCATCTGAAACGACAGATATGGATCACATTCCCATGTTGGTATGTTTCTTTTTGGCCTGTGACAAGTTATACACCTATTAATTTTGCAAGCTGTTGGTCAATCAACCTTTTTGTTCCAGAAAAAATGATTTATGCGGCCTACGACAAAAATGCAACCTATGACTGATAAACATTATTCTTTTCATTGTGCAAGAGGCATTCATTGCCAGTCTTTTGTTTGCCTGTTCTTACATATTCTTGTGCATTTGTTCTTTTCATGTCATTGACTGAATATGTCGGGCAAGGCAGGATCTATGCTTAGGAACTTGGAAGCATGTATTAAAAAACTCTCTGATCTGTATATCCATGCGTTAGAATTTCATAATGATCATTAGATCAATATCCTGCTTCTGGTGTAGAAACCTTCATAGACGAAGTTCACAAATGAGTTTATTATGTTAATTAATAGAACTACTAAGATGTACATCAATGTTGTGATTTCGTTAGCTGAATGAGAAATTTATCGCTGTAGTTTCATGTAGAGACTCTGATGTGCATGCATGCAGCTCGTGTATCGTGGCCAGATAGGATATCATATCACAACTTTTTAATCAAACGGAGAAAGCGACACTGATGCTTAAAGAACGTTTGAATGTATTAAGAAATAAAATGGCCAATTCATTAAATTAGTAGCTTTACGAAAAATATGTCAGCCTTAAACTTCAGTGGCTGTTGCTTAGGATCTGTGATATGCTTATGTTGCACGTAAATATATCAGAGATCCGGAGAAAATATGAACAGGAATCTCAACTGGATAAATACGGGTATTGGTAATTGTGTTCGTTTTAAGGGGACTACAAAAGGAACCAACAGGATTAGGTGTGATGTTACTGAGTTTTATGTTCTAAGATTCATAAAACTGGTTACCTAATGCTTTGCCGAACACTTCTTTTTCTCCCTGACCTTGTTCGGTTCCAGTGCCATACTATGCATGCATAAGGCTGATGTCTTGATTGTTAAACAAGAATTTTATTTGGATTACCATTTTCCTTTGTTAGTCATTAGTCTCATGGCATTCACACCATTTTCTGCTTCACTTTGCATATGAAGATTGATATAATTTTAATCTGACTTATGTGATTGCTTAATGCAACATGTATGTATTTGCTAATTAGTTCCATCTACATCTGAATCCAACAAAAATAGAAAATCAATGTTTGATTGAATTGGCACTGAGACATATATTTTTGAGGTAGGTAGAAGTGATGGATTTATATGTTACACTAGTAAATATAATGTTTTGTGCAAATTCATCATATTGTGCCACTGCCACACTGAGACATAATCCCTCCGATTGCAATTGTATGTCGTTTTAGACTTGTGCATAAGGATTAAGAAAATAGATCAAATGGCTTTGTTGCTCTTTATTTATTCTGCATTGGAAAAGTTAACTCATTCATTTGTGAGAGTGATGGCATTTATTAAACAAGGGCAAGAAGGGAACAAAAGAGAAAAAAATGCTAGAAGTTCAAGAAATGATTTATATTTAGAGAATAGTTGAGGAGGCTAAAACAACCTACATTTGCAATCAGAGGGAGTATTTTTTTTTTGAGGTAAGTAGAAGTGATGGATTTATATGTAACACCAGTAAATATAATGTTCTGTGCGAATTCATCAAATTGTGCCACTGCCACATACCGATATATTGATTAAAGATGAAAATCTTTTAGCAAGTAGAATTAGCCATAGTATCAAATAAGCTTGGTTTTGATCATATTGCTATTTGAGTGATCATTAGACTAATTATTCTATTAGCCTAGCGGTGCATCACCTTGAGCGTTAAAATAGGACACAAGACAATAAGTTATTGGATAACTATTGGGAGTTCTGCGAACTGAGCAGTAACTCAGTTGGTTAGTGCCTCTAGTAGAGAGGATGGCCACCCAAGGCGCACCGGTTTATGGGTACCTCTCTGAGAAACTGATTTCAGTGAGTTTCCTAGCATACAGGGTTCGGTACTCCCCTACTTTAAATTTAAAAAAAATGCCCGGAGGAGTCTCTCCTCATGGTCGAGAAAAAACTTCTGGGAGTTCTAATGACTACCAGCCATTTAAGCGGACACAACTGTTGGCTTGCATTTGCTACCTTATCGGACCATGAAGATTGGTAGAATTGGATGGACAGAAAACTATAATGTGCAAGATATGTAACTTCAGCATTTAGTTATTTACGTTTCTTCAAATCTTGAATATCTAAATTTATGTGTTGTGATATGTGCTCAATCCAGATTGGACCATGTTGTTGGGTCATGCCCTACTGGAAGTTTTGGTAATAAAAAACTTGTACCGATCTTGCTTTGCTCCCTGCACAATGCATGCCAGTGGATGCAGCTAACTTTTTTATAAGAGCATTGAATTCATTTGTCAATTGACATAAACGTGGAGAAGCAACTGGCTTGCTATGAGGGCAGTGAAAGCTGTAAGGACTCCAATCATCAGGAAGCAGCTTAGCGCGCTGCTGCTGTCTACTACTCCCCGACAGATTGGCATAATTCAAGGGTGCCAAGGGCCACAAGAGTATGGTACTTAGTGCCCCAAGTTAATCAAATAAAACAGAAAACAAACATGCTACTTGATGAGGGATTAGAGTAGCACAATGGTCATGGATCTGAGAGAATTTACTTGGGACCTGTAATGCTAGTTAACTAAGTAAATTTGGGGTCTTCGAGGTCTCCCTTGGTATGTCTATGAGCTGGAATGCATGGGGGAGCGTAAACTCCAAGCATATCAAATATCATGCTTATCGTATCTTTAGAGGGTTGGGAGAAGGTTTTGTTTGTGTGTCCCTGTGATCTGTTTTATGTGGCGATATTGGAATTAGGGGGAAGCTTGGGGGTTGTTTGTTTTCGTTAAAAATACGGCGTTCCACACCCCGATCACAGCTGTACACTTGTACAGACGTTCGTGGGACGGCTGTCGTAGGTACAGTTTGTTAACAGATGGGAAGCTTTATGGAGGATCTGCTGTGCCATGTGACGGTAGACCCTCTGGATCCTGTCATTTGGTCTGTGCCGGAAGGTACGTTGAGGTTTTATATGTATTCTCTGTCACTTGTTCAATGTTTTTTGCTTCCAAATTGGGTCTGTGTTGGTGGTAGAACAAGTGCTGCAGTATACAATGGTGGACCGTTACATTAATTTGTTCCGTTGCCCTGCATGTGCTGTGTTATGTTTCCGTACCAGTGCCTCATTTTTATTCGAATCCTTGCTGCTTCTTGTTGGTTAGTGTTTTTATTTTCTGGATGATCCTAGCTGTTTTTTTTTTTCCTTTTTGCCAATCAGTTTCTCCAGGATAGCTACACCCTGTAGGTGCTGCAGGGAAATGACAATAGAACATAAGTTAGCCCTGCTACTAGCTGAGAAGAAATTTGTGAGCTCTACTCAAATCTCCTAAAGCAAACGTGGCGTATCGCCTTGGCATCTTAAAACAACAGTGGTATTTATTTATTTTTTTTAAAAAATAAGTAGCCATGCAGCAAGATTAAATACAAGCAAGTTATTGAACTCTCAAAGCTAATGTCACTTTTTTAGTGTTACTCATGTTAATTTATCATTCTGAGAGTTTGACTTGAATATTTTTGAGTGGTTTGCTGCTGTTTCTGGGACTTCCAGTATTGCTGAATCAGCGAATTGACAAGCATATCTGGTCTATTGTTGCTCATTTGTTTTTGAGTAATATTATACGTTACACAAGTACATAATGGTCTTTATAGTAGATGAGTGGCTGCACTGGATGGATTAATAACAGACCCTCCATTATACAAAACCTTTCCACATGAATATCTGTACTGTGTCCATTTGTTTTTTAGTTGGCCTGACTTAAAAAGGCAACACGGTACCATTTTAGTACTAGTAGACACTTTTTGTAAGGACAAAGTTTTGTTTCATCACTTGGAGGTTTTGTGTAAATACAATTGCATGACCTTCTTTGTGCACCCTTTAGTTTTTTTTAAATGCAATATCATTAATACACATGTTTCCTGATTAAGTTGTTACTTTATATAGTACTGTATAAATGCCAGTATATGAGTACCATCTGTTTTTATCACATGGAGGGTGATCTGAATCTGTTACTTTGCATTAGCTGGGAATTCCAATACTATAATATAATCTAATGTTGATTTACTCGAGATTAAAGATCCTGCAATCTTTGTTTTGCGGTATAAAAATGTGACACGAAGATTAAATATCTTTTTCCGGTGAGCTACCCAAGAATGCAGAATTTTTTTTTGTTTTCTTTCAGATTGATTGGTGCAAGGACAGAAGGTTCCTGGAGATACACCTAGTTGACTAGCAGAGAAGAGGTGGAGATTATTGGTGAGATAAACAGGCAGCTGTGGATTGCCCCTAGGAGGGGAACCGGATTGCACAAATTAACAAACAAAAAGGACTGCAGTATAGAAAGGACAAGAGATGATTCCCTGGTATTAAGATTTCCACTTGTCCCATCCCCCCTTACTTTCCCTCCCTTTTCTGCTCGCAATATCCATTTTGAATTCATATCATCCTGCAACATGCACCCAACATTCCAACCATCCTAAAGCTCAAATCCATTGTTCTTATCATTTGCTACTTCAAAGTAGTCCTCTCTGCATGCTTCAATCACATGAATGATGAGTCCGAGAAAAGAAAGCTAGCCTGGTATGATCATTGCATGAAGAAATCTAATCTTGTACACTAGTGTATACTTTTGCAGCATGCCGTGAATATGCATCACGCAGAAGGATCGTTAACACATGTTAGTGCGGTCCCATGCAGTCCCATGTTTTGCACCATGCTGTGCAACGGTCCTAACCCTCATAGAGAAGCTAAAAATACCTCCCCCCTGAAAACTCGCCTATAAGTTGCTAAATTGTTTACATTTCACGCCTTTTCATGCTGCCATCGTGATGGTAAAGGTGTTTCTAGGCCCTCAGATTTTGATAAGCATGTCGCCTCTGAGTAGTGGAGGACCCTATGCTCAGTTGTGTGGTATGCAATTGGGCTTAGCCCTAACCCTATTCGTGAAAACAATCAGCATGGTCTAACCCATTGCTTGTTTATTTTAATCGCAAAGGTAATTATGCAGTGTGTTGGGGTCACATGCTCTTTAGCATGCCAATTTCCTCACTTCTTTATGTCACATTGCTAGGATAGGGAAGAAGAATGCACTCACTGGTATGGACGGCAAGGAAGGATGCCCTCTGGCACATGCCTTCCGTTATGGGGACCAGAAACACATGGGAGCTACAAATCTAGAGCTCCCCTCCGAGAGGAACAAGGGTGTGGGCCCCCTTGGAGATCTCTAAGATGAGAGCTTTCTTGCCCATAACATCACCATTCCCCTCCCCTGGCCCAAATTCCGTAATAAATTACATGTTTACAACATAAAAGTTATAGTTACCTAGTCGAAGGATGCAGCGCATCAGTATCTCCTGTTTTCACCTATGTTAATTTATACTAGTGTTTTATTTTTTCTCTTTGGTTGTGTGTATTTTGGTTATGCAGAAGCGAGTAGTGTTCTCAGTGCGATTGTATCACCGTGATGTAATGTAATTGACTGAGTTTAATAAAATCTTCTTTTATCGAAAAATAAAAGTTATAGTTCAAACTTGTAGCACGTTAACTTTCAGTTTTGTTTTTTGGAGTTGGGTGGCTGCGGTTTCCGCTTGCTACAACATTAAAGTGATAGTAAATTTTTTCATGGAAAATTAGAAAAAAAGATGATCATTTCTGGATTCTCAGATATCATTGTCTGATTTTTTAGCGTTTCTGAAAAGGAAAAGGACGGCCAGAATGGTTCGACAGCCCAAAAGGAGTTTTGCAATATCTTGTGGGGAAGAATGAGCAATGGGGGGTTGGATGCTGTGCATCCATGAATTTTCCTTTTACCCAATTGAACATGGCTTTGGGAAGAAGAGAAAGGTATTTGATGGAGGCAACTCCCTCAGGTGGGGAGAAGAGCCTGCGCTCCACCTGACCAGTGCAGAGGCTGCTCTGTCTATGCCTTTGCCTTTTTTCACGAATGAGGTAAAAAGGAGCTGTGCACTCGAAACTTTGATGCTGGCAACCTATATGTACCGGCATCATGCTACCACTTGCCTGTGAAAACTGAGATGCAGGAATAGTCCACTGGGGTATAAGAAAATCCTGCTGTACAAATACACTGAGCAGTGCTCTTTTTCTGCTGATCAATGATTGGAGTTCTAGACATATGGTATGTACTTTAGATTTCCATTACCCCTAGACGGCGGATGTATGTACTAACTTGATTTCTGCAGCTTGTGACCCTGATTCTTCAACACAAGTAGCATGCTCCAGCAAACCACAGCCGTATCAGTTTACCGAGCAGCATACCCGTATATCTAATTCTGTAGATGCAAGACATTCCCCTGTGCAAGACAACTGTACCTGTATGGAAGCCGGCAGTTGTTTAATCCCGTTAAAACCGGTAAGCAGGTGAGCAGAGCGAAGTTCTTGTGCCCCATGAAGTGAATCTAGCTGTACTTTGCATGATCCAGATCCAAAACTAAATATGAATCATTTTTGCAGATCCCAAGAGCAGCCTGCCTTGCCTGTCCGAAGTACTCACTGGTCACTGCTCCCCCCACAACCACTGGAGTGAGTGGAGTCGCGCTCTCGATGCGCTGTGGCAGTGCTGTGCCGACCAGCGCAGTCTGACAGGGGAGATGAACAGTCGCAGGGCCGAACGCCGCCACCACCACCACAGGGCCCCAACTCCTCGCCGCGGTCCGATGCGGCAGCGCCTTACGGGGAGGAGGAGAGCCTCATCGGCCGCTACAGTTCTGGTCCTCGGTCGGCCCGCGGCCGCCCTTGGCAGTGACAGCTTGGCCGGCCGGGCACCGTACATGCCCTGGGCGCCAACACATTCATGCCTTGCAGAGAGGTGCAACGAATTGAAGATGATGATGGAGTGGTGCTGGCTGAGCAGAGCAGGTGCGATTCGTACGCTGTCGCTGTGATCAGTTTGGTTATCCACTCCATCTGATCTCCTGCTTTCTTGGCTGCCGCATTTACTCCCGGCTGTGGCACACCGTTTGTTCCCTTTTGCAAGGCACTCTTCAATAGGGAATAGCCAACACCCAGCAGTGCAGTGCCCATCTCTTCCTTTAATGGCTTCTGGTCTGCATTGCAAGAGGACCACACAGAGAGAACAATGACAGAGAAGTAAACGGACGCACCGATCTTAACATCATGCATGCATCTCCCATACACTTCGATTCTCTTTTTCCTTTTCCCTTGTGACCTTTTCCTTCATGTATCAGAAACAAACAGAACACGACATGTGTACAATTTGCAATCTTTCATACACCAAAACCGAGCAAAACGCCACCCAACAAGGAAAGAAATCATCAACCCAAAGGACAGATAAATTGGGGAGACACAGTTCACGCCTTCTACACTGCTACTTACTTCTCTACTGATAAGTAGCTGCTGGGCTCTTCAGCAGGATATATGTTAGTACACTTCAGGGGGTGCTTCTCCTAGTCAATCTCTGGTGGTAGCTTGCTTCTATGATCTCTGCTGTCGAGGACAAAGCAGCACATCCTGAGCCAGAGAGGGTCATCTGGTCATTCTGCCAGGCGCAATTGACCCTGACAATGTTAGTGAGTTCATCTTCTGTCAGATGCCGCCGCCTGATCGGACGGATTAGATGAGCGGGATCGGAAGATCACGGGCGCCCCGTATTGCGGGTGGAGCAGCATCAGGACCGTCGGTGCGTGGAGGTAGTTGGGCGACAGCCGGAACTCGAACCGCTGGAGGATGATGGCCACTGTGAGCTTGGCCTCTAGGAGCGCCAGGTTCTGGCCAATGCACATCCTCGCGCCCAGCCCGAACGGAATGAACGCCGTTGGGTGCTTGGCCGCCCGCGCCACGCCGTCCGCGAACCGCGCCGGGTTGAACTGCGTGGCGTCCGGCCCCCACAGCCGCGTGTCGTGGTGCACGGCCATGATCGGGATCAGCAGTTCCGTGTCGCGAGGGATCAGGCACCCGCCGAGCTCCACGTCGGTTTTGGCTCTCCGCACTGTTGCCACCGCCGGCGGGTACAGCCGCAGCGTCTCATTCAGGATCATCCCGACCTGCCAGTGGAACCAGCACGCGTCAGCTCACCGGACGTTAGTTTGGAATGATCGGAGAGTTCAGCCAGGGGCCATGAGCTTACGGTCTTGAGCTTGGCAAGCTGCTCGCGGGAGGGGATGTCGTGCGCGCCGCAGACGTCGAGGACCTCCTGCCGGGCGCGCTCCTGCCACTCGGGGTGCATGGCGAGCACGACAGTGGTCCATGTCAGGAGGTTCGACGTCGTCTGCTTCCCGGCGAAGAAGAACGTCTTGCACTCCTCCACTATGTCATTCACGGTTATGGAGCTCACCGGCTGCAACCTCTTGCCGCCGTTGGTGCTCGCGTTGATCATGAGGCCTAGGAGGTCCTTGGCGCACCCGTCGAGCTTCTCGTCGTCCGCTGCTTCCTGTCGCCGGCCAATGAGCGTCGCCAGGTTCTTTCTAATCTCCTTGTCCAGCTTCCACGAGCTCGTGTTCTTCTTGGTCGGTAAGAACCTGTGCAAACACACACACAACCATGTCATTTCGTTGCATAATTAGATTAGAGACCAAACAAAAAACAAACTGTAGGTACAATTTTGGCGTCATATTAGTTGACTAATCACCTGTATCCAGGGATGAAGACCTTGCGGAATGCCTCGGAGGCGAAGGCCATGAGCTGAGTCTGGAGCTTGAAGACGGCCTTACCGTCCTCGTAGCTCCGGCCGAATGCCGTGCGGGTGATGGCGTCCTCCGTGACCACCTGGAACCACTCGGACACGTCGATCTCGACCTCACCGGACGCCGCCGCGGCCATGTCGTGCCACTTCTCCACCATGTCCACCACCGTTTTCCCGACGAATGGCAGCAGCAACTGCATTGCATCATCACCACAATTCACCACGTGGTCCGACGACGCCAAGAACAGAGTTTACCAACAAGACACTGACTGACGAACCTTGAGGTTCTCCATGTGGAAGGCGGGCGTGAGCACCTTGCGGTGGTGCGCCCACTTCTCGCCGCGCAGGCTGACGAGCCCCTCGCCCTCGAGCTGCCGCACCATGGGGTGCGACTCGTAGCGGTCAAAGTGCTCGGCGCGAGACAGCAGGATCTCCCGGATGAGGTCGGGGTCGGCGACGGCGAGCCGCGGCGTCGGGCCGAACCATATCAGGAACGTGGAACCTGTGGCGAGAGGCAAACAGGGACCGTGAGCGGGGCAAGCAGACGAGGCGCCCAATGATTAGCCAGGGATGCCATGTTACATCACATCAGCATCAACCACCAGCCAAGGAGGCCGGGCCGGCAGGACAGGGCAAGGCAAGATGCTTGCGATGCAGACGCACAACATACGATACGCAGAGCAGGTACAATACCCTGTACTGCACTCACCGCATTTCACACTACCCTGCCGCATTACAGCGACACAGTCGCGAGGATCACAACACGACACGAGCAGAGCAGGTGGTGGCAGTGGCACCGGCGTGGCGACGGATGGGCCGGAGGAGGCGGCTGGAGACAAGTCGCGGCCGCGGGCGCTGGTGCGGCGCGGCGGCCGCAGGCCATACGGGAGTAAATGAGACGGAGACGGGGCAATGCGATGGTGGCGGACGGGACGGGGCGGGCTTGGCGGGGAGCAGAAAGGGACTCAAGTAGAGGGCCGCGGAGGACGGGGCGGCAAGTAGGAAATAGACCCTGGCTACCTAACCGGGTTGCAGCCGGGGGACAGCGAAAACGAGAGACAACTACGGCAAACCACTCCGACAGACCCAGGCAGCTCGACATGCCACTAAATGCATGTCACCCAAAGGCGGCAGCATCCTGGGAACAAGAAGCATAGTGCAACCGCAACTTGCTGCCGATGCTGCTGCTCATGTTCTTGGTCTTGTTCTTAACCATGCTGTTAATCGACTCTCCTTCCTCTCTGTTTTCTTTCTTTTCTTCTCGGAGATAGTAATTAAAAGAGATGGAAAGAAGGTTGCCGGAGGCAGGAAGGAGCAGAGCGAGGATGTGCTGCGAGTAACTGGAGAAACAGAGCCTGGACTCTGTCACGACTCACGAATGTAGACACAGAGGAGGGGCAAGAACGCACTCGACGCGATGGACACAAACACGGGGCAACGAACCATGGAAAGGTGGCGCTCGTACCGTAGATTTTCTTCCAGTGGTGGTAGAAGGCGAGGACGCGCGGGAGCACGTTGTGGGAGCGGTAGGGGCGCGGCATTGGCTTGGCGGAGGCGGCCACCATGAGCGCCACCATCTCGCGGACGCAGCCGACGAAGAAGCGGTAGCGGGGGCCCCTGATCCCCTGGCGCGCGAAGTGCTCCTCCACCCGCCGCGGCCGCCACCACAGCACCTCCATCAGCTTCACCGCCACGTAGGCCGCGCACGCCCACGCCGCCGCCGCGGCCGTCCATCCCCAGCCCATCGCCCGCGCCTCGCGTCAGGGGGGAGGAGAAGATGACTACAGAGGCGCAGGCGCGCGTTTCTTGCGTGTTTGCTGTACTGTACTCGGCCAAGCCAAGAGCGTGCGTGAGGTGGCAGAGGGAGAGGAGACGGGAGACGTGGTTAGGAGAGAGCGAGGATGATTTATATAGGGGGCGTCGGCTTGGCCACCGGATCAGCGGTGTGTCATGTGTAGGATTAGTTGTAGCGTGGCAAGATTTCGTTAGGGACATCAATAATGTTAGGTACTTATAAAAGAAAGTGTTTTATATAAAAAAAATATAATTTAACACTAATATAAATAATGGTGCTTAAATAAGCATATTATCTTTCTTCTAAGTATAGTTAAAAAAACCAATTTTTTATATATAAGCACCTACTCTAAATAATACTCCCTCTAGTTGCAAATGTAGGTCATTTTAGCCTCCTCAACTATTCTCTAAATATAAGTTATTCTCGAACTTTTATGCTTTTTTTCTTTTTCTATCTCGCTCTTGTTTAATAAATATTACTACTCTCACAAATAAATAAGTTATCTTTTCTAATATAGAATAAATAAAGAGTAACAAGATCATTTAATATATTTTCTTAATTGTTATGCACAAATCTAAACGATCTACGTTTACACTCGGATGGAATAATTATTTTATATGCTCTAAGATGGTAACGTAAAAGTGAGGGGAGGGATAGGAGGGGTACCATAGTAAATAATAATGAAATGGAGGTGAGGGGACAGAGCCAAGAGAGAGGTGCGGAGCGAGAGCATGCCGGCGCCATTGGGGCTGCCGTCGCCGGGATTAATGGGGTCAACCCAAATTGGCAACTTTGTTTTGTTTTGGCCTTCCTCACTCTCTCTCTCTTCCTCTGTCTCGTGGGCCCCGCTGCGCCTTGTAACGTGCCAGTGCTGTTCCACTCTTGTCGCTGCACACCAGGCCCCATAGCACTCTGCTCTGAAGCCGCCGCATGGCTTCCGCCC
The DNA here is from genome assembly GCF_958298935.1 of Phragmites australis. Taxonomy (NCBI): domain Eukaryota; kingdom Viridiplantae; phylum Streptophyta; class Magnoliopsida; order Poales; family Poaceae; genus Phragmites; species Phragmites australis. Next base: position 7,756,896 of record NC_084922.1, read on the forward strand.
TGGTACGCACTGCACATACTCTGCTCTTTTGTACCATCATCTCTGTTTCAAAATACTTAGCAATGTTAACTTTACTATTTAACTATGACTGATAATAAATTTTAATATACTTTGTCAAGTAAAATGAAACGATATTGTTAAATTTAACATCCAATGAACTTTATAAATAGTATATACTTAGCGCTATTTGTATACGTATTTGATTAAAATTTATGATCAAAGTTTAAATAGTAAATTTAATAGTGTTAATTATAAATATTACATGCTTATGACTATTTGTATACTAGTACTATCAGGCAGTGTATCTGTGTATGTATGTACAGCTTTATCCTCTGCTCTGTTGTGACAGTTATGGGCTTGTGTCTGTCAGCTGATATTCAGGAGTAACCGCTCTTCTCTCTCCTCTTTGGTTGCCTGGTGAAGGGTGATGGGCAGTTTGTTACGTGAGTGACCCTTTTTACAGTGGTTTTGGCTTGGCATGCTTTGATGATTGATGAGATCTCTTGGGTTGCAGGGAAACGTAAAAACATATGATTTATTTTGATTGTTTATTTCTTCTATCTAATATATATTTATCTTTTAATTCTACTTATATATCCTATGATTTTTTATCTATCTTTTTGGCATAAATCTGAACGTAAATAGATGATCTTGAGTAGTCTCTACGAATACACGTGAAAAATTCCCTTGGGATGTTATATGTGGATCCATCTTCCTGTTGTATCAGCTATGGTTCCGGTTCTACCTTTTGGGGTGGAGGAGGAGGGGAAAAGGTTGTGTGGCATGTGGACCCCGTGAGCCTGAGCTCAGAAGAGACAAGGGCACCTAAAATCTTTTCCTTTAGGTGTAGGATCATTTGATTTTGTAGGGGACAAGAAAAGGTGATTGCAGGGAAATTGGGGCTACGTTGCAGCAGGCCAATGTTAGCCTGGTGGTAGGTTCATTTGATGGAGGAATTGGTGTCAGCCTAATCAACATGTTTTTGTTCCCTGTGTTTTATATTGCCCAAGCTGAATAGATCACATTAATGAGTTAGTGATAAATCAGCCAAAGGCCAGATTCATCTCCTGTGCATCTTCAAATTGCTTTAACATTGCAACAAGCTCCACTTGTCAGTTCCTTCTTTTGTTTCCCATGTGAACTGTTGCAACAAACCCCATTCCTGAACTCCGCTTTCCCTGTGGATTGTTGCAGTCCGTTCTGGTCGGTTTTGTTTGTTACACATTAAGCCCCCGGAATTGTAGGGGGGGCTTATATGCTAGTACCTTCCTTTTTAAAGAAAAGAAAGAAAGGTGACTCTCACATTGATTGTATCTTGTTCTATTCTAACGTGCCAACAGAAGAAACGGTTCGATGGTTCTTGACTCCTTCCTCCTAAAACATCCTACTATTCTCCTTAATTTTGTCAAACTTGGGAACAAAATTGAGCCTCTTGGCTGATTTGGAACTCGCCTATGAATAATGTCCAGAAAATCAATATGCAGAAGTTACTACTGCAACCTTTTACTATACTACTACTCTGACATGAATGTAACGCATGCCAAAATTGACTTGCATGCATGGAATCAACCAGGTATTCACAAAAGTTGCAGCTGGGTCCTGGAGAGATCTGAGCTCAGCTGCTCTGCGACATTTTTGTGTCCCTAGCGATGGTACAAGCTGTTCCCATTGTTCATTGATTACTTAGCATAATTGAAGAGAAAAGACTGTACCTGTGTATGTGTATCACACATGAACATGTTGCCCAAAACTTTGTAGAGTCGTCTCCAATCCTACAGGTGCGGTGGTAACTCTCCTGCAATGATATGACATTGCACGATATCGTACAACTGGCGTTGCTGGCTGTACATCACCGGCCGGATAGATCGATCGATCATGACCCTCCCCACTGCTCACCTGGTGTGTTGCTCGCCTGCTTGGTCCATTTCTGTTTACCTGCTATAGCTGGGCCTGCAAATTTAGCCAAATCATAGGCACCCATGTATATATCTGTGTGTGTGGGCATCACTCTATCTTTTGCTGCTCAAAACTCAAAAGGTAACATATGTACCTATCATAGTTAGTACTATTTCTGTTTAAAAATAGTAGGTGTATTTTTTTTGAAATCGATCTTTAAAATTATATTTTAATTAAGATTTTTACAAAATATATTATTTATAGCTACAAAACCTATATAGTGTAAAATTATTTTGAATTGTGAATCTAGTTGTATAATTTTTATACACTAGACATTCTTATAATTTAATTAAATATTAGTTAAAATACATACATTTGATTTTTCTAAAAATATATTTACTATTTCTGAATAAAAAGAGTATTATAGTAGGGGAAGTTTTAATTTATTTCTGATGCATATCATCAAATGTTGGTGGTAGCACTGATCGATGAACAAGATCCAGGCTTGATGGATCGGTCACTGTTGCATGGAACGATGTGCATGCCGGCGAGGAGGAAAGTGCCAAAGTTTCCTTCTGGGTGCTGTGTGATCGATGTGATCGAGAAGCTAGTTATGGCTAGGGCACTGCATGCATGCTGTTGCTGTATGGGGATGGCCATGGCCATGGCCATGGGCAGCATGCTAGCATGGGGCCCGGAAAAGACTTGACATACAATTGGAGGAGCACGGTCAGGTCCAGGTTATATCTATCCGTGTCTGTTTACCTGACACTTCTGCTGCGTTATAGCAGCCGGATCAGGTAAAACGTGAGAGCATGCATATATACACATCGGCACAGTGCGACGTGACATCATGCATCGTTTGGTACGTACCTGTATGTGTGTCATCTCATCTCTCATTGTGTGGATGATTGTACATGTACTGTGCATGAGCCTGTTTGGCGCTTGCATGCATATGCATGCATGCTTGAAAAACGAATGAATAATCGATCACAGTCCATGACATGTTTGGGTGTGCAGGACTGAAGCCAACTTCAACTATAATATGGATCCATCAAGTTTGATCGGTCATGGTCACATCCGATCCTATCAGTACTCGCAATCATTTAATTATCAATGTTTTTCGTGATGAATAACCAGAGGGTTATCAGTAGTGATCAGTGGATGTGGATCAACATGTCCATGCATCCTGCTACAGAGATCGAATGGTGCATATAATTGGCATCCATCAGAGGAACAATGTTTTTTTTACTACAGTTCATGACACTAATACTGATCTGATCTCGATGCAGATCAACGGCCCAAGGGGTAGTGAGAGGCACCACCACCGGAAGAAAGGCATTTTCCTGATGCTACATTTTGTGGGATGCATGCTGGACATTAGGCCAAGTACAACGTGAACGCTTGGCCGAGAGTTCATAGGTGATTATTATTTTTTTCTACCACGGTGGAGGTTCACGGGAGCGTTTAATGTGGCGTTGCTGCTTGTTGAAGCGGTCGACGCCTTTTTCTCTTTTTAAGTGTCATAGATACATCAACCTAGCGTGAGCGATCTTTCAGAAGTGGAAAATGTAGAACGAATAATGTTTCATATCGAATACAACCAGTCACGCGTATGTTTTCCCACAATATGTCAAAGAAATTAGGTGGCAATAATTGTTGATTGAAAGAAGAAGCAAGGAAGAAGAACCAAGTTTTAGACAAAATGTGTGAGAGAAAAAGACCACCACCAATTCCAAATATCTAGGCAAGTGGTCGTCGATGAGCTTGATGGCGGAATGCGGTGCAGCGCACAAGGAAAAGGGGCTCTAAAGGCAAGCTGGAAAAAAGAAGCGTCCCTCAGAGGATCTGATCTGACGGATGGGATGGGACGGGCGGATCGGACTGGACGGCTGCGGATCGACCATGCGTATGCATATTCCTGCCACCCCCGCGTCCTTTGGGTCACCTCACTTCACGCTTCCCCACAAATGAAAACGAGAGCATCTCTGCACCTGCTGCTGTGCTGCATGCCCTGGTTCTTTTTGGACTTACCCGATCCGTGCTACGCAGATGCATTGCAGCCACGAGCTCAGATCAGCTCGCCTTCTTTTCGCCATGTGCCTTCTCTTCTTTCTTTTCTCTGTGATCAGCTCACTCTCATTCCCTAGATCTTCAGTAGATTTTTCTACAGATCGGCCGGGGCAAGGCCTTTTGTCTGAACGCTCCAACAGGCAAATTAAGCAAATATTTTTCAGGTAAGCTTATATAGATGGATAGATAGATAGATAGATAGATAGATAGATAGATAGAGTTGATGGTGTTAGATACGTAGCTGAAAGTTAGAAGTGGGTCTGAACTAGGAGTTCGAGGTGCATGCGTGCTCGAGCTGGCTAGAGGAGTCTCATCAGACGGGCTGATGGCTCGATCGATCCAAGGATAGTCACATGAGAAGGAGTGAAGGAGAGAGTTGATTAGGACGCGCGCGCACGCATGCATTGCCCCGACGAATCATTGTGAACGATGATCGGAAGCGCGGACTAATCATCTCAACCATCCGCGGCGACATGTCTCCACGAAGCAACAGTGCGCGGGATGCATGGCGCGCCACGTAGGACATGCGACGGGTTCACTCGACGGGACGTACGTGTCGATATGGATCGGACGGCACGGCGGCACGCGATCATCAACACCCCCCCCCCTCGTGTCGTAAACGCGCGTGATGTGACGGCGGCATGACGTGCTTCAGTTCGCTCCAGCATCGTGATCGAGCTTTATCTGCGGCCGAATTCAACGCTTCCCCTGCGTGACACGCCGCTTCCCCTGCCGGCGCGCGGGCAAGCGTGGGCGAGGGCCGCGCGCGCGCCGAGCTGCCGGGCGCCCCCGGGCCGGGCATGCAGCACGAGGACACGAGCGCGGAGCTTCGGTTGTCTCGTTGCCCCGCGGGCCGTCGCGGTGGTGTGCGTACGTGGGGCCAGGCGAAGCGAGACAGGTTGAGGCGTTGAGCTCGCTAGCTAGCTGCATGGCCAACACCGTCGCCAGCCAGCTTCTCCGATTTGTCCCGAGGAGTTTGGTGTGCTGGAGTTTTTTTTCTCTTTTGGCTTGGTTAATCGGAGGCTCATTTGACGATCTTATCGTAGAAGGGTTACGGTGTGCTTTTTGATCCGTCGTTTCCTTTTCTGCTGTCACACAGCAAGCTGATAGACATGTAGATTGACACGTCTGGGACCTAGCGATCCTGTTCGGACCCATGCACGCAGATCATCGTGTTGTGTTTTGGTCCGTTGCGCAAGCAAGACCTGACGAGGACGGGCCGGCGTTCCAGGCGTACGTCCACACACGGCAGCTAGTGCACTGCATCTACCTAACCAGGCCAGTTAATCGAGGGACAGCAACTGATCATCGATCGACTGATCACTGATTAGGTGCACTGACGACAGATGCCGAGCTCGTTTAATTTGCGCCTAATGATAGCACACCTATCCGACGGCCCGACCATTAGCTTGGCCATCTCCGTTCTCTGTACCAGGCGCTGTTGCCAAAGCATTAATAATGGCGCAGGCCAGAAGCAAATTAAAGAGATGGCGGATGGAAGCCGAGCTTAAATAGCTTCCCTTAATATCCTGTCCTGATGCAACCAAGACATGCAGGGGCCTCCTGTGCCTGACTCCTTCGTTCCGGGCCCACGTCTCAGTCTCCGGCCTTACGTGGACAGACGACAAACCTGAGGTGAGCTCACATTAATACATATAGTTAGCCATGTCCGTTTCAAGGGGGGGAAAAAAGATATAAGAGGGTGGAAATCGTTTGTCGTCTTCTCGCTGGCATTTATATTTTTTGGTTCTCAAAGAATGAATAAAATGGGAGTGACTGAGCATTATTGGTATATAACTTATATCCTCTGCGGCTCGGACCTTGGCAGCCTCTTGGGCCTCTCCTTCACTGTAGTTTCCTGTTCCTGACAGGTGGGCCCCTGCTGATTTGCACGGGCTCCGTGCATGGCGAGCTCTCAGCGCATGGATGCATTGTAGCTCCCATGGCAGTGCCACTGTGATGGGCATATAAAACAAAACGGCCTCATTCAGTGTTCCCATGCTGCCAGGGTGCACAATGAGTGCGGCGTAGCACGTCTTTCATCCTAGTATCTACAATGCTAGCCAATGGGCGGATACAGAGGAGATAGTTAGGAGGTTCATCCACATCTCTCTCTTTTCTTTCTCATTTTTTTCTACCTCTCTTTTCTTCTTCCTTCATCTCATTCATGGCAAAAAATTGTTCGGGATTTAGGGGGCTTTCGTTAGCTGCAAAGCAGTATGGGAGCTAGAACCTCTGGACCCGCCTCTCATGCTAGCCGCTTACCTAGTGATGCAAGTTTCAAATTTTGTGAATTAAAAATTAGTTAATTTCATGTGGCCTTATATAAAGTTCATCTGCTTTCATTGTCCATTCCATGCTTTCGGTGCTTGGCTGGACGCATATATAGATCTTATAAGCTTATTCATGCATGCATGCATCTCTATTGGTGCTACTGGTTAGTAATTTAGTGTCCTTATGGTCAAGATGTCAGAATCCGGCTATCGCTGATGATGGATGCAGAAGCGGTAGTTAACTGATGCCTTTATCATGAGACGGCGATCGAATTTTTTCCGTTTGAATAATATGCGCTTGCCCTTTGAACGACTGTTTTGAATACACACATAAAGCAGGGACCCGGTGTTTCTGTAATGCCATGGCAGGTTCTGCTCGACATCCTTGTCAGCATATCATTGCAAACTACTATATATATACACGCTACTGATGTGCGTACTTGCATTCCATACCGTGCATATATGTCGTCTTCGAAACAAAAGGACCGGAGAACAAAAAGGCCTAATGGGCTTTTAATTCTCCAGATCGATCAGGACTAAGTTCATTATCTGATCGATCTGACCGGTCAAGAAAAGCTTATATATGGTACACCAATGGACACAGAAAAAAATTAATCAACTCCGTTAAAACAGCACACGTTGCTACCGGTACCTAGCTATGCGGCTACTTATACCCCTCCTGGAAAAAATACATGCCTTTGTTGATTTTTCAGGATCTTTGATATAGAACTTTGACTACTATTTTTTATTAAAATATCGTTAAATATCTAATAAAAGTATGATATATGAAAGTACTTTTTAAGAAAAACCTATATATATATATATATATGATTTTATGTTTTAAATTAAATATTTTAAAAACTATAGATGATTAAATTTTAAAAATTTAACTAGATCTTAATTAAAACGTTAAGTATTTGTCACCGAACAGATTAGTTCTAAAGCGAGTAGCTAGCTAGCCAGCTTTATAGCAAGCTACGAGCCCTTCTCTGACACAATTATATGGCACTAACTGCAAGTGTTGTTTATCTATCTAATCTGAATAGCGAATGCATGCAGGGATCGATCGATGTTCAAAGATGCATGTACATGTAGTGCACGCGCATCTGTTTTCAGATATATCGATCTGGTCTTTGCAACCAAGCCGTCCCCACAGCTAATGATTGCCTAGGATCAATTGATCAAGTAATCTTATTTAGGGTGCGGATCGATTAACCATATGCGCGCGCTACTCAACTGCCCGGGTAAAAGTTCAATTCGTACGTCTAGCTTACGCATGCATGCATGGTGAAAATTATTCATGACACGATTGAGTTGTCGTCACTCGGCATGTGCAGTGCTCCAGACAGCCGTTGTTGCCTATAAAATTCATCCATGGCATTATTAGATAGGAAAAAAATAACTCATATAATGTACTATTTATAAATATTATCTGTAGAATTCATATAAAATGCTATGAACAACATGTCTAATAAACCATCCATCAAATACTAGACGACATTTCTCTTTTTTCTCCTCCTTCACACGTAACTTTTCTTATGACAACTGATATCACCCTCACCGTACACACACTAATGCAGGCCTTCCCGGTATTTCCGGTGCTTACATACGTAGCTTAATTTAGTTCGAGTGCGTCTCCTTTTCTGTTTAGTTTTCAAATATCTCTGCTGAGCTGCAGTGGTGTGTGACAGTACGTATGAGACATGATCGATGACCAGATGCTCGACGTGGCGCGCAGCTGAGGAGACTGTTTATTAGTGACATTAATTAGTTATGGACAAATACATAAATATAGTTATATGGTTTGTCGATGGTTTGTTTGGTTGTTGACTTGTTTCCATCAGGGTGTGTGTCTGACAAGCCTGACTGTGAGTCTCCAGTCATGCATGCATATTTGTGCAGCTAGCTACGCTTAGCTTTCATTAGCTAGGTTCGTGAACAATACTCAGGCAGGACTGTCGTGCGACTCCTTTACAGAGCCACAGACATTTCCCTCCGAACAGTGCCCCAGAGGGCCCAAGATCACTGCTCACGGACAAGCCGGTCGTAACGGCCGCCGGTCCATGTACGCGACGTGCATGCATGCATGTAGCTGCTAGTCGTCTTGTTCGTTAATACGCGATAGATGGACTCTTGTTAGCGTTGCCCTAGCTTCCCTCAATAATCCTGACGTGTACCAAAAGTCTCCATACATTTCCGTCCCACCGTGTTTATTATGTCTGTTCCACTTTGACTCTATCATTTCATGAAGGCACAAACGTAACCATCGATCAAGAGCTCATGCATGCCAAAGAGGGCGTATAAATCATGTACATATAGCCAATACAGTGTCGTCTGGTACTGGTAGCATCATATAATTACCGTACCAGATTGGTGTTTTTTCTTTAATCATATATATTCAGCGTTGGGTATGAGGGTGTTATCGTAATTAGTGATCTAATTATTCATCGCCCAAACTCGAACATACTATAGGACTAAACTGTTTATTTGTCAGGCTAAGTACGAGCATATGTCGTGATCAAATGCGTAGGCACTGTCCCTCTTTCGCTCTCCCGGTCATCCAAAGTGCAGCGCATGATGTAACCACGACCGGACTAGGCTAACACCAGTAGAAAAATGATTCGTATAAATATTTTAAAAATCCTGTGTGGAATATTTTTTTAACCATCTATAAAAAATAATATGTATAAATCAGATCTGTATAGATGATTTTTGAACCGTTTGTACAAAATTTTTGTACAGACGGCTTGTTATTGGAACTGTCAGTACAAATAATTTGTATAGACGACTCATTATTGGAACCGTCTGTACTAAGTTTTCTGAGTAAAAAAATATTTTTCCTACCCACACCAGCCCCCTATATTATTAGGTAAGTGCGATCGCAAGTCACACAATTTTTCATACGAAATACCATGAGTGCATTTTCTAGAAGTCGAACTCCCAACCTCTGACCTCGCGTGAACCTTTCTTAATGTCTTACCTATCGTTCATTGCTGACCATTATATAAAAATTATCTATATAAGATATACGCTCAAAAGGAGTGAGATACTATTAGTATAGACGGTTATAAACTTAGAACCATCTGTACTATTTTTTTTTACAGATGGTTCTAATTTGAAACTTTTTGTACTATTATTATCAATAGTACAGACGATTCTAATTTAGAATCATCTGTAAAAAAAGAACAATACAGACAATTCTAAATTAGAACTGTTTGCACTATTATATAGTACAAACGATCGTAGTTTGTAACTATATGTACTGTAGCTTTCTACTTTGTTGTAATTGCTCGTTACTATTTTCTCAGATATTTCTAATTTGGAACCATCTGTGATACTCATTATACATGCGGCTCTATAGATCCGTATATACAGAGACGTCCTACTAAATAAATTTAGTGTAAGGTAGTCGACCGACATCACCTAACTAATCATACTAAAATAGCCAGGGACTAATGACATCGCCAAGACCATCATAAGCATGCAATCATGCATGTATGTAATGCAAGCCACACACGATCGGTCGGTGTCGATTACACTCCAGCTTAATTCCGCGTCCTTGCTTTTAATTTGGTGATATATATTGTCATGTCACGCCGTATTAGATGTGTGAAATGCAGCGACTTGTTGCGGGAAACTGCCAAGCCGGAGCCGAGTCGGAAGCCCCGAAAACCCGGTGGGGCGCTCGGTGTTTCGTGCTTGTTTCCGGCATATGATTCGGTTCCTGATGACGTGCGATCGACAGAGATAGAGAAAAGGGCGCGGCCGGCCGGCATGGCAGAGGAGGTTCGGCGGCGACAGCGGCCGCTTGCGCTGCGTGCCCTGACAACGATCGCCGCGCGCGCGGGGCTAGGGGAAAAGGTTGCTTCTGTTTTGACCGTTTGCGTGACCGGAGGGGTTCAGGTTCCGAACGCTGGAGTGAAGTGGAGGGGCGGAGAAAGGCAAGACCGCATGCATTTATACCTCATCTATTTATCTCTCTTACCTGATATTTATGTACTGTCTTAATCCTCTCACCTGCTACGTAATTATTTGCACTCACCTTTTCAGCTTAAATCTTAATGAAAATGAATATCGTGTGCAAGTCATATGAAAATTGCCGTGGTGTGAAGGCCAGGAGAGGCGCTCGTGCGCGGAAGATTAGATGAGCCTGGGAGCCTGGGAGCGAGAGCCGTTCGGTCCGTGCGCGCACGCTGGCGCCGGGAGACGTGGGCACGTGAGGTTCCGCAGGCCTTCTAGCCGAGCCCGCAGCCGAAAACAAGTCTATTCCGAAACTCCTCGGTGCATCCCGCAGCCTGGACCATCAAAGCGTCATCCAGCTTGACCAGGCCTCTTGCGTTGTGTGCAAACTAGGCCTATGTGGCCTCGTTTAGGCTCTGAATCTGGGCCTTTGTGGCCCATCATGAAATTGGTCCGGGCCAGTATTTCTAACCCTTTCTCCTCCCAATTTCGAAGCACTATTCTTCTACCAGCGTTGTCGTCTCGTCTTGTTGCTTGCGAGCCTGCGAAGCTCTCGCTTTCGGCCTGTAACCACAGGTCGTTGCTGCCATTTACTTTCTGGGCGCTTTCGGTTTCCGCGAATTGGCTTGCGAGCCAGAGACGCAAAACGGCGGCTGGTTGGAGTGAGCTCAGCACAATACCGCCTTCGAGGAGGAGGAGATCGAGAGGTCTTCTGGAGACAAGGGACCTGACACGGACGAGCAACCCAAGCAAGTAACCGACCCGCGGCTGACGTTCTAGATAAGCAAACTGACGGGGCGACGTCTGATGGTCCAACTGAAGCTTTCCCATGTGTGTTCTTGCGAGAAATGGTACTAGTAAAAGTCTAAAGCTGCCGATGCAAGCCTAATATATACTGATTGTTTTACTCTCCAGTCACTATGCCTTCTATATACTACTGTACCTTACGGTGCAATCCATCCGTAAATTAGTCAGGGTTGGATTAGTTTAAAGTTAAAAGGAGAGATCAGTTTCAGGGATGTAATAAGTGAGCCAAGGGAGGTTTGTACCTTATCGGTGATGACGTGCGATGTGTACATCCATTGAGGATGACACACTGACAATGAGACAATTATCTTGTCCTCCTTGACGGGGACTGAAAGGGACATCCATTGAGGATGATTTTGATTGATGCTAATGATAATACAGATCATGGGAAAAATCTCACTCCCCAGTGCCAAGTCAATAGTTCAATACTTGAGATGAGAGTTGTGCAAGAAATGCACAGGCACTCCGGTGAGCTTCTGATCAAGATTTCAGATCAGACGGTGGCTCCCTGCTTTAACTGAAAGCGAAGTCTTGCAATCGCTAGTTCAGACAAGAAAAGTAAAGGCAGACTCTGGGGACATCAGGTTAACAAAGTGTGCAATCAGAGCTAATATACAATCAGACCTTCTGGTCAAGATCTGATACCCAATACAGTATAAAGAGCACGCAGCATAACAACACACAAGACAGAACAAGATTTATCATTTCATCTAAGCTTTTCTCTTCTTCTTTTTTTGGCGTGGAATCATACATTATATTTAGGCTACAAATACAGAAATGTTAAAGAGCCAGCAAGAATTGCCACATAGTCTGAATCCCGATAATGCGATTTCATCAGAAGTTGTGCTCTTGAAAGAAGTTTCCGGATACTCTGAAGTCTTGCAACAACATTGAACAAAGAACAAACCGAAACATCATACATGCAGGTTTCTCTCCACAACATTTCGGCGCAAGAATCACTGGTACACCACTACCCCTAATCAGCTCAGCTGCACCAGGTTTGGGAGGCTCGTCGCAGTGGGTCGAGGCGGAAGGTGCCCATAGTAATACTTCGTCCCCTCCTCTAATCTCTACATCTCCTCCCAACAACAACATCACCACGTAATTTATTCTACAGAAATTAAACACGGGGGAGAAAAGAAGAAGGAAAAAACATGGAAGCATATATACACAGCGATTGCTTCTTGTCGGCGCGGCGCGGCGGCGGGCTTGAGGCTAGTGTTTGTCGGGCGCGGCGGAGGCGAGGCGGGAGGCGATGGCGGAGTGGTACATGGCGTCGTGGAAGCTCTCCGTCTCTATCATCCGCATCCGCAGCTGCCGCGCCTTGTCCTCCGTCAGGACGCCGAACCTCCGCGGCGCCCCCCGCCGCTGCTGCTCCTCCGCCGCGGCGGTGGGCTGCGCGTCGATGTAGTCCGGCTGCTCGGACCACCCCAGCAGCGGCGCCCACCACTTGCCGTTGCCGCCGCCGCCGCCCGGCCCGTCGGCGCGCATCCTCGCCCCACCAGCGGCCGCGGAGGCGGCGCAGGGCCGGGCGGCTGGCGCCGGCGGGCGGACGGAGAAGGCCATCCCGGATGCCACTGCCATTTGCACTCGAGCGAGAGAGGGGTCGTTTCCTTCGGGTTCGATGTGATTTGCGACTGGATTGGATGGCTCGTGCTCGGTAAAGGTGGTGGGATTATAAAGCGGGGGAGAGGGAAGGGAAACGAGTGGATAAGGTTTCGAGGCGAGGGGGTGCGCTTTTTCTTTTACCGCGGTGCGGGTGAGATGGACGCTGGGATTGCCTTTTGCTTTTTCTGCTCGGCGGCACCTATGCCGTCGGGTTCGGGGGGTCTCCTACCGTTTGATCGGAGGAATGGTGGTTTATCCCGTGGGCGGGGCTGTGGCATGGCGATGGGGGGATTCGGGACAGGGCTTCCATGGGCTGAATTTCTAGGCTAGGTTTGATTGGCTGAACCAATCTGTACCTGTACGGTTCGTGCGGGATGGGATTCATGGGAATCGGTATGAGTGATCTGATGAACGAATGGAATAACTCGTTCACGATGGCTTCGTTCAGATTCTTGGAATATCCTCTCCGGATGCTGCACACGCCAAAATCCCTAGAACTAGATGATGCAGGATGGAACAGTACCCGAAATAAACAGTACCTAAAATATTCCAAAATCAAAATAGTAGTCTTTTGTTGCTCTATAAAAATCCTAGAATATTTTGTATGTAAAATTATTTTTAGACCTAAGTTATATGCTAAAAAAGTGAGTTTCTCTATAATAATTTATTTATATGTTCTTTATTATTTCATGTGAAAATAGAAAATAACAAAATATTATTTTTATAAAATAATTAAGTTATACATGGCTTTTAGCAACTAAATACATTCTCGTACCATCATATACATCAAATAAACACATTCTCGTATCATCTCATACATCCAACCAAACACATTCTCATAGCATCTCGTATATTTAATCAAACGACATACTTGTACCACCTCATACAGTATCATCCCATCCCATCTCATTTAACCTCGTTCAACTAACCAAATGCTATCTTATTTTCGTTGGAATTTGTATGCAAAGGAAAATTTAGCAATGTTTATCTATATAAGGGAAGAAGAGTAGGTTAATTTGCTAAGGGCATATACGTTGGTGCTATCTTACATCTACCTTATGTATTCAAAGTAGGTTAACTTGCTAACATATATGTTTCCCATAATACTCTTAGTCTCGATTTGATTTCACTACTTTAATCTTTAGGTTGTGCTGATTTTCTATCTCAACTTTGAATATTTTCAATTTATCGAGAGACTCAAATCGATCATTAATGAGGTAGATGTAGCTGTAACGGGTGAAATCATCAGTGAAGGTAATAAATAAATCAAAACCATCCATCGATGCCGCATGAAAAAGACCATATATGTCCGTATAAATTACTTCTAAGAGTCATATGCTCCGAGTGACCCTATTTTTTATTTGTTTAATGTATTTTACTTTAATACAATCTATGTAGTGGTCAGAGTTAGAAAAATATAAAGGTTAGAGAATCTCTTCCTTAATGAGACATTCTATTCCCTCCTCAAAATGTGATATAAACGATAATACTACAATTTCGAATAAGTCTCATCATTTGCACTTATCCTTCTCTTATGACTTGCATCACATGCATTCAAAGATAACAACGATTCATTCAGAAAAAAGCATATAATATTCGTCTTGTCGAATAACAAGACCAATAATGCATGAATTAAACTTAAGAATGCATTTATTATCTTCAAAATTACAATAAAAACTATCATCATCTGACATCAAAACTGAAATGAGATTCTTTCTTATGAAAGGAACATTAATTACATTACTAAGCTTAAGAGTGAAGTCACTATCAAGAATTAAGGGAAGTGATTCGATAGTTTTAACTTCAGCTTCTTTCCCATTGGCCACTTTAAGACTTTGCTCTCTCATTCTTAGTGTTCTCATGGTAAGGAATCTCTGTAAAGAGTTGGTAACGTGCATAATGACATCTGAGTTAATCCGCCAGGAATTAGGGTAAAAGATCAACATAAAGAGATTCATCAATGAATATTATTAAATTATTACCCTTTTTTACGATCCACTTTAGGAAACTAACGTAGTCTTTCTGGTAGTGTTTCTTCTTGTGGTAGAAATGGCATAAATCATCCTCAATTTCTTGAGTGGTAGAAGCAAAAGAAGCAGGTGCATTGGGCGCCCTCTACACTGCCCTATCAGGATTAGAGATGATTTGTAACTTATTTTTGGACTTAAAATCCTCTTGGAATTTCTTCTCGTTGGGGCTACTAATATGATGCACAAAATATTTCTTTTCAGTCCTCACCCTCTCCTCCTTATGGACGCACACCACGATCAAGTCGCTCATACTCTACTTCTCCTTCTGAGTGTTCTATTTGATCTTAAAAAGAGTAAACTCATGATAGAGAGAAGTCATAATGAATTGAACAAGAAAACCCTCGAAGATCTCCATGTCCATGCCCTTGAGTTTGTCAACCATATTTGTCATCATCATAATATGCTCTCTAATTTTGTCAAACCTATTAGACTTAGTGCTTAAAAGTTTCTGAATGAGCAAACTGAACATTGGAGGTACTTTTGAATTGCTCCTCCACGGACGCCAATATATCTTAGCTATATTGGAGTTAGTGATTGCTCCCCTTATTCCAACCGAGATAGACTTCTTCATTATCATCAACGACATGCAGTTGGACTACTCCCACTTTTCGACATTCGCCTCATAAATTTTCTTAAGTTCATCGTAGTTCTCCACACCAATAGTGGGACCAGTGGGAGCGTCAACCCTAAATACATAATGAAGGTTCACAAAGCCAAGGACAACCATTACTTTTATTTTTCAAGTGAAAAAATCATTCCCCATGAGCTGCTCTATGCCATCAATAGTGACGGCAACAGTGGAAGCGTTAAGAGCGGAGGAAAAAAAATTAGACAAGATTAGAAATTTATCACGAATAAATAATTTACAAAAAATAACCCTACAATGGTCTGATTAAAATTACGCAAAATTAAACTCTAATCCATATCATTGTTGGGTAGAAAAACAGAAAAGAATATAAACACATAAATGACACATAATTACAATCAACGCTGGTCAAAAAGTAATTATAGACCTATATAAAATTGACAATAAAATTCTCTAAAAAAATCTTTCCGTTGGTTCCAATTCATCCAGAGAATTAACCATAAATTTCAGTACATTAATATTTACTTATTTGGGCTATAAACATTAACAAATCCAGTGCATAAAATAATAAAGCACTAATGAATTACTGGAATATAAAAAAAAGGAAAAGACCCAAAACATTAAAGGGCCAGCCTAGACAAAAACAACCTAACCGACCTCAAACATCCCGCACGCACAGGAGCCCAATGCGCATGCACACGACATACTTCGACTAACATGACCTAAAAGCCCTGGAAGTGGCCCGTCTACTATTTTTGAGCGTTGGCCCATGCATCGCGCCGGCCTGACCGATGATACCGATGTGCATCAGCCACCCGATCTCCATCTGATGGCTCTCTATCCGTTTCGCTCAAAACAAAACCGCGTCGATGCCGACCGAACCTAACCCTAGACCATTTCACCCCTGTCCTCCTGATTTCACTATGTGAGTGAGAAAAGTGAGCATTGGTGATCATGGGAGCTCTGGCATCACACATCCACTGGTGAGAAGATTTCGACAGCGCATCACCGCCGGCATTATTTTGTGGGGGAGAGGGAGATAGAGATGACAAGGCAGAGGGAGGAGAGAAGGTGATGCTGTCAAGGCTCTACCCGTCGGCGCACGTGCATGACTTAGGTTGTGCATGCCGCCGTCGGTGGAGCTACGGTGGCGCCTGAAAGAGGACGAGCATGTGACAAGAAGATATGGCGGTGACAACCAGAAGGCGTCAACGACTGAGGAATCACGTGCACGACGAAGGCTGAGGGGAGGACCACTAGACAAGCTGGTCGCATGAGCTTCGGTGTCTACGACGGAGAACAAATGTAAGTGTGCCTCCTGCTCTTAGGTGTAGGGTTCATGATTTTGGGGAATTTTGCTTGGGTGTCTCGGATTTGGGGCATGATTTGGGGATTTGGGTTTCAGGGTAGGTGATATGCTTCAGGGTTTCACGAAATTGTTATCTCCTCTCCTTCTACATGCTACCTGAGACCAAAATTGTCCAAATCGATCCCAAAACGGTATGAACACAGAAACATGTACATAAATATGATTAAATCAAAACTAATTGACCTTAAAACATGAAATTGTGTCTAAATCAAGAGCAATTTGGGTCTAATCTGAAACAAAAGAGCTTAATCGATCAACTCTAAGTATAAACCAAAGCAAAATTAAGCTTAATTGCATCTAATCCGAAACTAATTAGGCTTAAACTTAAATAATTACACCTAAACCATGACCAATTAGTGATAATTTGTAAACACTTAGGCCCTAATGTGGATCAATTGCGCTATTCATATGATCCCAAGGCTAATCAACTCAATTTTGATTCAATCTGGGCTAAATCAGCTCTGATACCATTGTTATGATCTAAAGCTTATGCGTGATCAACATGCCTAGCCCTAGAGTTGAATACCCATCTAAAACATCATAGCAGAAGCGTTAGACTCACTGGAGCCCTATGAAGCCATTAGTAATTTGGAGGTATCTTGGGGTAGATCGACATGTAGATGCACGTGTTAATGAAGAGTTGGTGCAATGCATGGTTGATGTTGAAGACGGTGTTGACGCAGGCACAATGCAAAGTGGTGAAGATGTGTCGATGCAGGGGCTCAATCGTTGGGGAAGGAGATATCGGCGAGGCTGAAGAAGCGGCGACAACCTTTGCTTCACTGTTGCGTCCTTATGATCGCTAGGGTTTAGGGTTTTTTTTGGGGAAAAGCTAAACCTCACAAGATCAATCACTGTGAGGTGCCGGCACCCCCTACTTATATGGTGCAATATAAAATAGGACCGCAACCAATAGTTGGTAACACTTCCAATCAAAGTGCATACGTGGGATGGAGCCCCCTATTTTCTTGTGGTTAAGATATACGTTAGGTAGCCGAGATCAAATCCAACAAAGGCTTCTATGGGCCGAATTTTTTCTGTTGAAATTTGTATGCAAATGAAGATTTAGTACTATTTATCTATATAAGGGAAGAAGAGTAGGTTAACTTGCTAAGCACATATACGTTTGTGCCTTTTTACAGGCTACCTCATGTACTGACATGTAATCTTGAGACAATTTAACATACAACCCCTATAATTAATTATCTTTTTAGTTGTCTCGTAGTAATTTCACAACCCTTTAATTTTGCATTGGAAAAGATGAATGTTGTGAGTTGCATTGTAATAACACCTCAATGACTTATACAATGATAATAGAGTAGTCTTATAGTTCTTAATTTTAGCTTAAGAGACCGTTGCTTCACGATAAGCGATCTCTTTCTCTCACCCCTTTCTCTAGTCTATATCATCTAAAATACTTATGGCATTACATGAGATGACAAATGTATACCAATGTACCTATACTAATCATGATTATGAACAAAGATGAGTTGAAAATTATATAATCTAGGCGTGAAGGCATTCGAATTCAGTGGTTAACAACCAAGTTGGAGAGGATTTTAGTTTTTTCATGACTTTTTACTATCGAGATATATTTTTTTAATCAGGGAGCATATACATTTTAGCTCATGCCACAGCAACCAAACTATAATTTTGACCCAGCACTGTTCGAAAAGCAAAATAAACTTTAGCGCGACGTGGATATGCGGGGGAATTTCTAACAGATCATAATAAAAGGGAAAATGATTCTAGAAACGCCGAGCTTCTAGAATTTTGAAAAGGAGGCGGGTAAACACATGGATGGTAAACGGTGCTTTCCCTCTCGTGGAAACACGTCTCTTTTCCGGTTTTGTTACTACCCTCGACGGGGACCGGGGTTGGACGCGGACGGATACTTTGGTCGCCGGCGCCCGGCGAGCTGGTTGTCTGCGAGCGGGGACTGGTCCAACCGCGTGGGCTGGCACGTCTGGCACTCGCTTCCGCTGTGAGAGCAACCCCTCGCGTTCGCTAGCCACGTACGGCGTGTGCGCGCTCCACCGTTGCCTTGGGTGCCCGACGAGTCGCGGAAGTGTCGGGGAAAGAAACACCGTGATGCACATGCACGCACTTACGCGCGGTAGAGAATGCTAGAATGTACTAGTTGCTCCCGTGCGATGCGCGACACCGGTACGCTCACGGTGACCCCCGCCCTCCCCCCATCCAAATCCTCTGACCGAAGTAAGAGGCGAATAGTAAACCTATGAAACTCATTAGTATTCTAACATAAATACAATAGCAGAGCATATCGTATTATTATTTACATACTATAGCATCATATCTGATCATTCAATATGATTCAATGTCTTAGTAGGGTAAAGTCATCCGACTTCACTTCACCATAAAGTTAAGATGATCATGTTCTCCCGTGGGTCAGCCTAGCTCATCTTGTGTCTTGTAGGAGCTGGCTGGAGACGATGGGGACAGGGCTGTGTCCGATCGTTTTGCGTGGCCGGTGTCCACTTTGGTGCTTATTCATATTGTACCTCTTGTGTCGTGCCATTGTGCATTTGCTCAGAATTCGAACTTTACTTGATGCAGTACTCAGTCTCAGATAAGTGTTGTTTTAAGTTACTTAAGTCAACCATTCTAAACTTTTAATTATAAATTACTTTTTATATATTGAGTTTAGATATTTAAAAAATAATATGAGTAGATTTATTATGAAAACTATTTTTATAATAATATATTGCATCTGTTTAAAAATAGATGATTTTTTAGAGTCGCATAAGTATTAAGATGAAAGATAAAATAACCATCTTACCCTCGTTAATATTATTTATCATGTGGAAAATAAAACTTGTATTAGGAAGAAAATTATTTAATGGAGAGGATAAGATTGAAAAACTTGAACTAAAGCTATCTTAAAATCATAGAACATCATGTATTTTAAATAATATGGAAAAAATCTAAAACGTCATCTAATTGTGAGAAAGAGAGTACTATTACTAATTTTACAAATATATAACAAGAAATTAGTAGTTCAAGTTGTACCTTGAAGTCAGCATCAATATCTAAAACTGCACTTCACTGACGGAGAGTTATCGTTCTGTCTTCTCGGTGGACATGAGTACTCCCACCATATCTCTTCGCTGTTTTAGCTCCAACCATCACGACGGGGTACTCCCATCTCTTCGATGGTTCAGCTCCGAAGCATGTAGGAAGAACTAAGAACGGTGTCTCCCCGCGTTAAAATTCATCGAATCGATGCGCCTCATGTGTCTCGTCGACATCTCATTTGGCGCCAAAACGTTCTTGCGCAGGAGATTGTTTGACCGTACGTTTGTGACCTAGAGTGCAGTATATACAATGCCTGAACAATTGAAGTCCAGTATATACCGAGGAAGAAGGCTAGCTAGTATATACCGCAAGGACATCCGATGGAAAACTGGACATTATAAAACAACAGCCGTCACGTCTCTTCCCAGAATAACCAACGACGCTTTCAAACACAGTGATGATCTGGAATGCTGATCCAGGCGAAAGCAACATCCGGCCCGGGTCAGCAATTATTTGGCAGGCTCCACGCCTGCCTAGTCAATCTGAACCTGATTAAGGAGAGCTTTTTATTGCATCATGTGAGGGCATGATATGGAGATGGAGCCAAGAACTCCACACCAGGATGATATGAAAATTAAGGTCTTCTTTGGAACGTAGGAATTTTATATAAATGGTACATGAATTTTACAAGAATTAGTTCAATTTCACGAGAAAAACATAGAATTTAGAAAAAAAACTCGCAATCCAAAAGAGGCCTGGTTATGCAATCTAAATCACGGGCGTTGCAATGGGACTAAGGGCATGTTTGGTGTATGCCCAGCCTAGCCCTGCCAGCGATTGAGCGGAGGATTTCGCTGCCTGGTCTCACCGGCGGTGGGCGTGGAAATGAACTAGCACATGCGCGTTAATTTGCAGGCGTCGAGGACATTACTTTTAAGTATTATATTTAAACTTAGGTGAAAATAACCTTAAGACATGTTTACCAATGCTAGTGCAATGGAAGATACAGTATGATAACTGGTAGGTGATCTACTGTTGCACAAGAGCGTTAGCATGGAACCAAACTATCGTCATCAGTCAAAAAAGAGAGGAGAAAAACAAAGGGAGAAAGCAGGAGATGGGCTGCCGTTTCTGGCCCACCCAGCCAACCCACACGGTAAGTTGCCCTAACAGAATCAAGAGCCTGTACACGGTTCACAAATACGTCGGTAACCGTGATTTTTGAGTGGTTACCGACCTTCTCGGTCCGGTCCGGTTTCAGAAATCGAACGGTAACCAAAATTTGAATTCAAAAAATTCGAAAAAAATAAAAAATTCAAAAAAAATTCTAAAAAAACTAGACACAATTCTAAGACTTTTTGTGAAATATTTTTTCAAAAATAATATCATTTGCATCATATTTTATAGGGAGAAAGTTTGAAAAAAATGAAAAAAATTGAAGCGTGCGGCTCAGTTATTAACTCACGTTAAGGAAAAATGTAACATGCAAACACATATTTTTCTTGTGTAAAACGTATTTTAAGAGAATCTTTAAAATTTATTTCACTTTATTTAGAGTTTTATTAAATTCTCTATGATTTTTATAAAGTTCACAACCGTAAAGTGAATATGTTAAGAAACAATACTGTAATTAAATTTTTCATATCTACTATTATTTTTCCTACGTAAATCATAGTATAAATAAGCTAATGAAAGTGGTTTCACTAATTTTTGAGGTGTGATGGATCAGTTATGAATTAATCTAGTCGCAACACATTTACACAATCATGTATGTTACAATAACTGATTCATGAGTTCATGTATTTTTAAAAGGCATAGGATCATATAAGAAGACTAAAAAAATTAGTTTCATGATTTTTGGATTAAAAAAGAGTAAACTATGCATTTAACTTGGTTTAACAAATACAATTTCTCACAGAAAATTTTGAACCTTTTTATGAGTATAAATACTTTTATCATGTAAGATAATGTTACAAGAAAACCAACAAAATTTGTTTCACTTTATTTGAAGCGCAGATGAATTAGTTATTGATTTTACAAGGTTGAGCTATTTTTTGGGTTTTTGTTGAACTGCGCTGAAATTCGATAAAACCGCTCGATAAATCAAGAAAACCGAGCGGTTACCGACTCAAACCGCTCGGTAACCGACCAAATCAAAAATGCGAGAAAATCACTCAGTAACCGACCCAAACCGCTCGGTAACCGACCAAAACCGAGCGGTTACCGAACGGCTAAAATCGCGATTTTTTTTTCCAAATTTCAAATTTTGCCAAATGAATTTTCTCTGATTTTTTTTAAATTTTTGACCGATAACTACGGTTATCACGTATTTTCGGTTACTACTTAGAGTTTGGTAACCGAGCTCCGATCGATAACTTAAACCCTGCTCGTCAGCAGTCTGGCTCACGCAATCCTTTTCTGAACCAAGACGTTAATCCACTGCTGCTCACGCGATATTAAAATCAAGCATAGCAGGCAAAGTAACCAGGCAGCAATCAATCACTCACTGCATCGATAATATACCAGCCATATTTTCTTATTTTGTCTAATGTACCTCATGAGAGAATCATAATAAGACCTAACAAAAACACAGTGAAAACTTGATGAAAAGGTGCATTCAAATGACACCGAAAGATCCAATAAGAAGAGAAAATTCAGTGTTGAAAACACTGTTTATAAAAACTTCAGAGTTAGGATTCTCTATCACGAAGTGACATTCCAATCCGGAAGTTTCGAGTTGGACAGAACAACATCTCAAAGTTCGAAACCAATATATGCAAATCCAACAAAATGTGAGTGTCATAATTGGAATCGAACACTAGGTATGATAGTACATTAATCTATGACCTATCTCCATGCAAATCTTGGAACTTGAGAAGAATCACTCAAAGATCAAAATATAACACCTGATGAAGATAATCTCCAAGTTGATACATAGGAGGCAAGAAAATTCAATACCTAATTATATATGTTTGTACGTGGATTTTATACCTCTAGCAACGAGAAGAATCACTCCAGCAAGGTGAGAAATTTCAATTTAAGCACGAAAACGAATATCGCAACCGAAAGACAAAAAACTTGCAAACTCACAAGAGAATCAATATAGAGAAACTAGAAGGAGGTGAATCCAAGCATGCAAAGTATAATAAACTTCATTACTCCAAAGTCAGCCCTATTTTCAGCAGATTATAAAGATTTTCCTCTCAAAAGCTCTCACATAATACAGAGGCTAAGCACTCATCTCTCTCTCATCTAAAACCCTAAAAAAGGCTAGAATATGTGTGGCATATGGGGCTCAAGTGACTGGTTCACTTCTCCCACATAGTCCTACCCCTCTATTTATAGTCGAGTTTTTTTGACACCTAAGTTTCCTAGCTTTTCTCAAAATATCCCTCTATTCTAGCATACTCTTACCTACCACAAAGGATATTTTGGTCTATTTTTTCTTCATCTATTGAACGACCGTGACGCCTTCATGACTTAACTTTGTCTCGACACAAGCTTCGCAATAATACCACATGCACTTTCATCCTTTTAACGGTTTTGATACTAAGCCGTGAAACCCTAGCACACTTTTCAAAGCATGACTCGTCACTTGCTTACACTTTAAGCAAGTGCTTCAATATTGACACGCATACTCCGTCTTACGATCCTGACCGTCAGCAAGTTTCTCCCGTTCCAGATCCCTCGAGCCGCCTTGTCAATTGCACTGGCATCGCTTTTGTTTGACTTTGCTAATGCGTAATCTCCATCCATCTTCCATGATTTGCTTGACTTTCATGTGTACAGCTAGGATCACCCTTGACTCCTCATGGCCTCCTTAATTGTCCAGCAGCAAGCACTCCACTTGACCCCGATCACACACCGTCAACCATCAAGTTGCATCTGTCACCTGCTGTAATACTAAATTTTTCGAGGAAAAAAAAAAGAGAGAGATTTGACAAAAAGTTGACCTTTTGATCCGTTGCTCGTATGGACGATCGGAGACCGCGGTTGCGTTCATCTCGTCGAGACGAACCCATTTTGCTATTCATATGTCCGTTCCGGACACTTTGAGACCCGTAGCGAGCGCAATAAATTTAGACCGTTTGTTGTTTTAAAAAAAAATAAAATGAAAAAAAGAGGATAAGTACTGGAGACCGATCCATCCAGAGCATTCGAGCACCGTGACTCTCTCTCTCTCTCTCTCTCTCTCTCTCGCGCGCGCGCGAACTCTCTCTCTCTCTCCCGCGCCGCCGAGCTCGCCGGCCTGCCGGTCGCCGCTGAGCCCCTGCTCGCGCCGCTGCAGCGCTCGCCGCCGTGCTCCGCTGCTGCGTGCGCCGGGCCGCCGCTGCCGTGCCTGCATGCCGCTGCCGCGCGCCGTCGTGCTGCCGTGCAAGCAAGTGAGCCGGCCGCTGTTGCCTCTGTGCTAGCATCTGAGAGAAGCAAGCAGGCAAGCCAACAGCCGGCCGAGCAAGGAAGCCAGGAAGAAAAGGAAAGAGAAAAGAAAGGAAAAGAGAAGAAAAAAAAAGAAGGAAAAAAGGAAAAAAAAAGGGGAAAAAAGAGAGAGAAAAAAAAAGACGGAAAAGTTGGAAATTTCGGATTTTCGTCGGATTCGTCGTCAATTTTTTTTCGAAGGCGATTTCTCGGTAATTTCTGAACATTTGTAGTTGGATTAAATCAAATCAAACAATTCCTGTCGTATTATTTCATGTGATCAATAGTCTGTTTCGTTTCGATAATCATTATTGATTTGAAGATACGACATCCGAGTCGAAGTATTCTTTTCGTTCATCGAAGCGAAGTCTAATTAGTGCGAAGTTTTGGTTCGACTCTGAATTGGAAATAGTGTATCATTTCATGTGATACGGTTTTCTGTTCGGTTTTTCGAAATATAGGCGTATACGCGATGTTTTCAGGCGTAGGACTGACGCTTCATATTTTATGTGTTTTCAATGTGTTTTAGTTCTAATAGTATGCCTGTACAGGTGGTACTATTTCCGGACGTTCTTGATCGAATTTTCTTCATCGTCGGTAAAGCAAGTGAATGTATTGTATGACTATGTTTTAATCTAATATTGGGTTGCCTACATTCTTTAATTGCAGTGCATTCATCTAATCTGAATGACTGATTCTGAGCTGAGTACTATGTTGTTTACGTTTCCAGAAGTTTACTCGATGATTGATTTATGAAGTGCAGTAGGCACGATATGCCATTCTGCAGTTGTGCATTAGTGTTGTATGCAATGTTTTTTTTGAAGTCTCAAGCATATTCCGGAAGTTATGTTGGTTATGCTTGAAGCACGTTATACATATACATCTCATGCATTGGAAGTTTATCGTCGTCTTCTGGCCGCGACCGTACCGGTACAGTACCGTATGTCACCCGAGGAGGGGTACGGTACACACCCTTACGTTACCCGAGGAGGGGTAAGGGTGAGAAGAGCTTGTCATGTGCATGGTTATGTCTTCTTGTGAAATTCAATGAATTATTCATATCAAATCTTATTTCCTTTAGTTAGCGTGTATATAGATATATATGCGGCTCTGAAGGCTTATACCAACCGAATGTTAAAATGTTTAATGTTATCGTTGGACTTGCTTAGTCATAACTGTTTCTCCTAGTGTTGGCAGTCTGTTTCATTACTAGTTTCTATTTAGAATTGTTAGCACATTCAACTGTGGCTAAATAACTTTTTGTTAAAGTAACTTTAACTTGCTGAGATTTTTGAATCTCACCCGTGTTTTTTTCACAGGTATGTTTAGATGTTGACGTGCATTTTAGTGATGGATCTCGGTAGCTGCACACACTAACTTATCACGATGTCGATAGCTCAACTGGTGTATACAAATGGTGTGTCTGATGGTCTGTCGTTTGCTTTTGTTTATGTTGTGGTACGACGCTGGTAGCGTCGTGGCGAACTCTATATATGCTGGTTATATCTGATTATGTCTGCCTGAGATTTCTCTTTTGGTCAGTTATACCTCTCTATAGAGGAAATACTGCCAAAATTTTCTTTTTTTTAAATAAATAGGCTTGGTTGTAAAGTAGGGTGTTACAACTTGGTATCAGAGCCTAGGCTTTAGGTCCTAGGTAATTGAATGATGAACCTGACACACTTGCACAAATAGAATGGGTATGGGATGCATTGCATTGCATTGCATATGTCTTGTTTATCTTTGTTCGCTTATGTTCACTATCTCAGATAAGTACTATTGAAGTTGTTTGTTTGATTGTCCACATATTCTTTAGTGTTTTATCATTGATATATATTGTTAAGTTGTTGGAGTCAGTTCCGTTGGAATGGTGTTTTTGTCAGGGCGTTAAAATAGTTACCTTGGTCATTAGAACCTGAGAAGCTTCAGAGGATCAATAGCATAACTGTTGTATGGCACTGCAGATGGGTTAAGTGGAGGGCCCCCATGATGCCTTTTCTGCATTGCCAGGTGAGGTTGACCAAGAGTTAGGTTTGCGATCCAATTATCCACATACAGAGCGAATATTTTAGGTACGAGATGGACTGGCCCCCATGTCGTTGACCCTAACTATTCGTTCTCAGAATATCGGGGAAATGGATCGATGTGTGCCTTACCATAGAAGATAATGTGTTAATGTTTCCAACCTAACCATTAGAATGGTGTAGGATTTCTTTTTCCCATGGAGTCGGGGCGATCTTTTTGCCGATTGTGTGAAGATGTGTTGATAGTGAGATCCTAATAGTGTTCTGGGAGTTTTTCTAATCTTTTGCTAGACTTGTACCCTAGTTGTTGATGTTTTGAGGATTAGTTAACACCTCGTGTTTAAGTTGAGATGTTTACATATCTTATGTGTCAGTTTCTTAAATATCTGAGAATAATCTTTTGTAATTGGAATATCCATGCATGTTGTGAAATGATTATTTGAGGTAGTTATTTTGTTAAGTTAGCCTTTGTGGAATAGTCCACTGGCTATGGGAGTTGGAGTTATCGATTGCGTTGAAACAACTGATTTGTATCGAAGTGATGCTAATGGAGCGACACCTTCCTTAAGGAGGCATCAGTTGTTTCAAACCTGTTTTGTGAGGTTTCACAATTGGAATACCGAAGGTTGGCTCTTGCAGGGCTGAGGTAGAGATTTTAGTTGAATCGTGTTATGTTTCTGATATCGCTTAGCTAAACCTGTCATTTGCTTTGAAGCTTGAAGCCAAGAATATACTTGGGTTGTAGGAGCATTGGTGTTGCCAAGGGTTTGCTGAATCGTCTATGACCTATAACATTATGATAGGATGCTAAGTTGGCTTGTCACCATTGGAGCATTATCAATTGAACCTAGTGAATTTTGCTCGTTGAAGTGAATGTTGAAATTTAAGGTCGCCTGAACTTTTCCTGACCTAATTACCGAAGGTGTTGTTAGGGCTTGTCGTGGTGTTTTTTGACAGATTTTTAACATGATCCATTCTAGAACTTTGTTTCTTGTTGGCTCTTGTGGAGTGAATGAAGTCAAAGAAGTAATTGACTAGTTTCTGACTTGAAAGTTTTGGATTTCTGTTGGTGACCCAGTTTTCTCTAAGGATGGATATTTGACTGAGAGCTGCCTGAGTGGGTTTACATACTGAAAGTTTGCCTCTATTGGGAGTAAGTCTATCTAAACCCTGGTTCAAGGGAAGAGTGTTGTAAAAGTGAAGTTCATTCCGGCATTTAAATGCTGAGATTAGAGTTATGTTTGGGAGCTAAGGGTTGCTCCCCTGTTTAAAGGAGTGTTGTGAAAGAGGATGAACATTTGGGGTGTATCTCCGTAGTTTTGTTGCTGATCAAGAGAGGGTATGCCTTCTAAGGACCCGGAGAGAAGCATTGTATGCTAACGCTCAACCTGTTGACGGTAAATTGGTGTTGCAAATGGTGCTTGCTAAACTAAATTCACAAAATAATTAAATTGGAGTTGGATTAGCAGGGTTGAATTTGCAGAAGTCATATTTTCAACCCTCTCCATGAGCATTCCGCAGTGATCATCTTGTCGGTTAGATTAACCGAGGTCTTTCCAACTTTTGAGGAGAATGTGTTTTTGCATGCAATTTTACTTTGAAGAAGTTGTGGTGTGGTTACCGATAATATAACTGTCCTGGGAATGTGAGCAAGATGTGAAGTTCTTTAGTATGCCAGTTGGGCATGTTTCTGAACGTACCGGTCAACACAATTTATCTTTTGGTCCAACTGTCCTTGGATGGAAGTGTTCTGGTATTCAAGTTGGAAAGTGCAAGTTTAAACTTGTACCATGAAGGATGAGTCATCAGATGTTTGGAAGGATTGAATTAGGCAAGTGGTTGTAATCTCCTGATCACCCCTTCTAGACTTGGTAATACATCGGGATGAGAGTGACCAACTGGAGGTTTATATCTTAACGTTGTGACTGTCTCTTGCGTAGATCTACCCGCACTTGTAATTTTTTTTGGGAGTTAGTGATGTTGGTAGAAGAGGTGAAGTGTTGATGTTTCTTTAATCTGGAACCATAAAGGTTTTAAATTGATCCTTCCTGTGACGGAGTTGAATTTGAAGCGAAGAAGGTTTATATTCTTACTGGGGGGTTTCGACCCGAGTTTATGGAGTTAGCCAAATAATATTTTTTTTGGTGTGATTGCATCCACCAAAAATGATGTTTCTGGGCAATTAATGCCTTGGTTTTAGAACTAGTTGAAGAGAGTGTCTCATAATTGGCTGGTATAGTATTAGCAGAAATGTTGTGTGTTCTTGGATTCATTTTCCCTTCTAAGAATGAGAAGGCAACGAAATGGTAAAGTCCATCCAATGTAACAGAGATTCAGAGTTTCTTGGATTCGCTGGCCGTTACCGACATTTTATACAAGGTTTTTATTTTTTTGCAAAGCCTATGATTAGACTTACCGAGAAGTGTGTTCCATTTGTATGGACTGATGAATGTCAGGTCAGTTTACAAACATTAAAGAATAAGTTGGTGAACGCTCCTATTTTAGCTTTGCCCGAGAGTGGTAAGCGTTTCACAGTTTACACTGATGTTTCTCGGATTGGACTTGGCTGGGTGCTTATGCAAGAAGGTCGGGTAATTGCATATGCTTCTAGACAATTGAAAACTCATGAACAGAATTATCCCACTTATGACTTAGAATTGGCTGCAGTGGTTTTTGCCTTGAAGAGTTGGAGGCATTACCTGTATGGTGAGTCATGTGATATTTTCACTGATCATAAGAGTCTCGAGTATATTTTCACTCAAAGAGATCTGAATTTGAGACAACGAAGATGGTTAGAATTAATCAAAGACTATGATCTGACAATTCAGTATCATCCCGGAAAGACAAATATGGTAGCTAACGCCTTAGCAGAACAGGTGTACCTAAAGCAATAATGTCTTTACATTCGGACTTGGATCGGATGGGGATATCTTTTTGCTTTGCTGGCACTGTGCGGAAAGAAACTCAAATGATCATCCAATCTGCTATACTTGAGTGTGTACGTGAAGCTCAATAATATGATCGTCTTCTTTTAGAAGTTCAAAAGAGGACTTCGATGAAAAAATTCAAAGGAATTTACCATTGATGAGAATGGCGCAATACGCTTCAGAGGACGTCTTTGTGTACCACAAAAAGCAGATGTGAAAATGAATATCTTGAGAGAGGCCCACTGGACTCCTTATACAATTCATCCGGGTGGAACCAAAATGTATCGATACCTAAAACAAAATTTTTGGTGGAAAAGGATGAAAGTGGATATTGCTAAGTATGTTGCAGCTTGTGGTGTCTGCCAACAAGTAAAGGCTGAACATAAAAGACCTGCAGGATTAATGCAATCCTTAGAAATTTCAGAATGGAAATGGGAACATATCACTATGGACTTCGTGGTTGGGTTGCCTCGTTCACCTCGAGGCAGAGATGCTATTTGGGTTGTCGTGGATAGGCTTACAAAATCTGCACATTTCATTCCAATGAAGACAACCAGTTCGGCACATTATTTGGCTCCCTTGTATATCCGGGAAATAGTGAGGTTGCATGGTGTGCCAAAATCGATCATTTCAGATCGGGATTCCAAATTTGTATCTCAGTTTTGGCAGAGTTTGCAAAGTGCATTGGGCACAAAACTTTCTCTTAGCACAGTCTTCCACCCTCAGACGGATGGTCAGTCCGAGCGGACCATTCAGACTTTGGAAGACATGGTCCAGATTTGGCTCAGCAAACATCAGAAAAGGTATACCAAATACATCAGAACTTGTTGACTGCTCAGAGTCGACAAAAGAGCTATGTAGTTGTCCGGAGACGAGACTTAGTATTTGCAATCGGCGACCATGTTCTTCTCGGGGTGTCGCCAACCAAAAGTATTGGACGTTTTGGTACCTCTGGAAAATTTGGCCTGAGGTACATTGGACCAATTCTAATCACAATCTGAGTAAGCGGTTGGTTTTACTATCTTGAATAACCAGGCTCGATGAGTGGAGTATCTATGTCTCCAATGTTTCTATGCTAAGAAAATAGCTGAGAGACCCTGAGCATAAAATTGATGTGGAATCAATCATGATAGAGAAAGACCTGACTGTAAAGTGCCACCCAGTACGTATTCTGGATTTTTCAGAGCGAGTCATGAGAAGAAGAACTATCAAGTTTGCGAGAGTCCTTTGGACAAATCAAACAGAACTAGAAAAACTTGGGAACTTGAAGAACGAATGCACAAGGAGTGTCCGGAGCTCTTTGAGGCTGATGAGTCATAAGTTTTGAAATATTTTACCTCTGTTCCATAGTTGCCATGGAAGCGGCAGAATTCGGGGACGAATTCCTTTAAGGGGGGAAGAATGTAATACTAAATTTTTCGAGGAAAAAAAAAAGAGAGAGATTTGACAAAAAGTTGACTTTTTGATCCGTTGCTCGTATGGACGATCGGAGATCGCGGTTGCGTTCATCTCGTCGAGACGAACCCATTTTGCTATTCATATGTCCGTTCCGGACACTTTGAGACCCGTAGCGAGCCCAATAAATTTAGACCGTTTGTTGTTTAAAAAAAAATAAAATGAAAAAAGAGGATAAGTACTGGAGACCGATCCATCCAGAGCATTCGAGCACTGTGACTCTCTCTCTCGCGCGAACTCTCTCTCTCTCTCCCGCGCCGCCGAGCTCGCCGGCCTGCCGGTCGCCGCTGAGCCCCTGCTCGCGCCGCTGCCGCGCTCGCCGCCGTGCTCCGCTGCTGCGTGCGCCAGGCCGCCGCTGCAGTGCCTGCATGCCGCTGCCGCGCGCCGTCGTGCTGCCGTGCAAGCAAGTGAGCCGGCCGCTGTTGCCTCTGTGCTAGCATCTGAGAGAAGCATGTAGGCAAGCCAACAGCCGGCCGAGCAAGGAAGCCAGGAAGAAAAGGAAAGAGAAAAGAAAGGAAAAGAGAAGAAAAAAAAAGAAGGAAAAAAGGAAAAAAAAAGGGGAAAAAGAGAGAGAGAAAAAAAGACGGAAAAGTTGGAAATTTCGGATTTTCGTCGGATTCGTCGTCAATTTTTTTTCGAAGGCAATTTCTCGGTAATTTCTGAACATTTGTAGTTGGATTAAATCAAATCAAACAATTCCTGTCGTATTATTTCATGTGATCAATAGTCTGTTTCGTTTCGATAATCATTATTGATTTGAAGATACGACATCCGAGTCGAAGTATTCTTTTCGTTCATCGAAGCGAAGTCTAATTAGTGCGAAGTTTTGGTTCGACTCTGAATTGGAAATAGTGTATCATTTCATGTGATACGGTTTTCTGTTCGGTTTTTCGAAATATAGGCGTATACGCGATGTTTTCAGGCGTAGGACTGACGCTTCATATTTTATGTGTTTTCAATGTGTTTTAGTTCTAATAGTATGCCTGTACAGGTGGTACTATTTCCGGACGTTCTTGATCGAATTTTCTTCATCGTCGGTAAAGCAAGTGAATGTATTGTATGACTATGTTTTAATCTAATATTGGGTTGCCTACATTCTTTAATTGCAGTGCATTCATCTAATCTGAATGACTGATTCTGAGCTGAGTACTATGTTGTTTACGTTTCCAGAAGTTTACTCGATGATTGATTTATGAAGTGCAGTAGGCACGATATGCCATTCTGCAGTTGTGCATTAGTGTTGTATGCAATGTTTTTTTTGAAGTCTCAAGCATATTCCGGAAGTTATGTTGGTTATGCTTGAAGCACGTTATACATATACATCTCATGCATTGGAAGTTTGTCGTCGTCTTCTGGCCGCGACCGACCGGTACAGTACCGTATGTCACCCGAGGAGGGGTACGGTGCACACCCTTACGTTACCCGAAGAGGGGTAAGGGTGAGAAGAGCTTGTCATGTGCATGGTTATGTCTTCTTGTGAAATTCAATGAATTATTCATATCAAATCTTATGTCCTTTAGTTAGCGTGTATATAGATATATATGCGGCTCTGAAGGCTTATACCAACCGAATGTTAAAATGTTTAATGTTATCGTTGGACTTGCTTAGTCATAACTGTTTCTCCTAGTGTTGGCAGTCTGTTTCATTACTAGTTTCTATTTAGAATTGTTAGCATATTCAACTGTGGCTAAATAACTTTTTGTTAAAGTAACTTTCACTTGCTGAGATTTTCGAATCTCACCCGTGTTTTTTTCACAGGTATGTTTAGATGTTGACGTGCATTTTGGGGATGGATCTCGGTAGCTGCACACACTAACTTATCACGATGTCGATAGCTCAACTGGTGTATACAAATGGTGTGTCTGATGGTCTGTCGTTTGCTTTTGTTTATGTTGTGGTACGACGCTGGTAGCGTCGTGGCGAACTCTATATATGCTGGTTATATCTGATTCTGTCTGCCTGAGATTTCTCTTTTGGTCAGTTATACCTCTCTATAGAGAAAATACTGCCAAAATTTTCTTTTTTTTAAATAAATAGGCTTGGTTGTAAAGTAGGGTGTTACACCTGCACACCATGAGACAAGTAAACACATATCTCCAATTCCAACTCCAGTTAGACCATAATCAAAATGGTCAACTGAAACCTCAAATTAATTCAAAGTACTTCCCAAAAAGTTCCAATGCATGAAAGAAATTTGAACCTGAAAATACTATTCATCAGATCCAAAAACACTGTTCATACGAAAATTCCAGATTCTGAAAATTCCGGATTGACCTCCGAGTGACCCTTCTCTGTCACAGCTTTCGTATCAATCCGGAAGTTCTAGATTAAACTCAGAAGTTTAGGATTCTGGTTCACCCACAAGTTCCGAATTTGGGATGAAAGTTCTGGATTCTGGACTAAACTTCCAAATTCTGGACAGACCTGAACTTCAAGAGAACCAAGCTCAAGCAATCCAAAACACGACAAATCGACAACCTTGTTAATCACTTATCACACATAAATCAATACATATTTCAATTTGGTTTCTTAATCTTTCCCTTGATAGGTGAATTGACAACCCTTAAAATACAAAGATTTTAGTTTAAATAAATAAAAACAAGATAAGCTCATCCAAATAACAAAAAACTCAAAAAAGAGCAAAAACATATCATTTGGTATAAGAAATGTTGCATAAGGCAGAAGAGAGGCAAAGCCAAGCCAAAACCTCAAAAGAGCCAGAAAAGCTCAAGAACTCAAAATCAAATGCTCCCCTTGATGAATGCACATATTTCATTATGTAAGATTTTTCTTTGTGATTTGGTGTATATTTTTTTTTTATTTTCCCCTTTCTTATCATTTCTCCCCTTTTGGCAATGCAAATATCAAGAATAAAACATTATGCAATGTATGAATATGCAAATCTAATGATTTTTTACAAATATACCACAAAATATTTGTAAATGCTAGAAACATCAAAGGACTATGAAAAGTAGAAAATAGAGCTCACAATCACACAAAGGCTTAAAAAGAGACAATGACACAAGAATATGAATCCATACAAGCTCAACCCGAAGATTTGGTTGGCGCATTTAATTTTACATAGCTGAATGCTGATGCAATACATGCATTAAAGACTAGCAAACTTTAATTTTAAACTAGGAAAACAAGTATTTATGGGAGTAGACTTTGCAAACACTCATATATGAAACAAGACTTAGTTAGATAAGTGTTTTAAGAAAAATAAACATTTAGCCACATTTACTTTAATTCATTTTATCCTCAAATTATCTTTAGCGACCATGAGTTCATTCCTTGGCAAACCACAAGAAGCATTAAAACCATTGTATTGAATTATATTTAAACATAAGAAATTTGGTTTTTCAAGATTATTCAAATTGCGCAGATAATCAATTAGTATCTTTGCAACACAAGAAACATATGCTTTCTCAAGTTTCTATCATGGGCTAAACATTTGATAAAGATAAAAAAAATATAGTGCAATATTCCCTAATCTATAATCTTGAATCAAGAAGCCTAGAATAAGACATTCAACAAATTAACCTTAACACAAGCATTGACTAAGCTAAAGTAATGACGAACATGGTGATACAAATGTAGCATTTTATAGTCCACATGATTCATAAAGTTGCCAAAGCTTCATCTTAAGGAATCTAGCTTGCTTGAAAAGTTTCATGTCAGAGCAGCAAGATGAGCCTAAATTAAAAGATTGCTCCACATGACTACTCAACTTAATCCAAATTCAAATCTAGCAATAAAAAATGCTAAAGAAATAGAAGTCAAAGCTCAACTATTATAATTATCTTATAAAATAGGATGCAATGCAAATACAACAAAAGTAAGATAGAGAATGTATAAAAGACAAACCCCTCACATAATGCCATAGGGATGACATACACCAAGCTCTCTCATCAAATATTAAAAATCTAGTAGCATCTAGAAGCTTAATGAAGATATCGGCTAGCTGATGTTGGGTATCAATATATTTCATATTTATGTCTCCCTTCTTATTGTGGTCTTGCAAGAAGTGGAATCTCACATCTATGTGTTTAGATCTGGAGTGCTGAACTGAGTTGTTAGCTAAGCTGATAGTATTAGTGTTGTCACACAAAAGTATCACACTCCTGAAATCTAACTCATAGTCTCTCAAGGTAGCAATAATCCACAAAATCTAAGAACAACAACTAGCGACAACAATATATTTAGCTTCAGCAGTTGATTGGACAACACTAGACTTTCTAGGAGTCTTATGCTTATTGAGCATCGTCCTATCCATCTCTACCAAAGTGTGATTTTTCGTCTCAACCACGACATTCTATTGAGCAACACATGGGGTAAAAATTTGATGCACAATGCCATGTTCATGACAGAAAGCATCAAAGAGACAGTTCTCTCGGTCATCACCAGATTAATCGGTGGATGAGATGCAACAACCATCTTGCCATACTGACAAGGAGCAAAAACAAGATTCTTCTCAAACTTGGCCTGGACAATCCTCGGATCAAACCTAGGGCACTCAAATAAAAATGCAAATCAAAACACATGTACCCTAGTCTCTTATGCCACATCTAAAACTCAAAAGAGGGTTGAGCAATTAAGCATCGAGAATAACCAACAGAGTCAGAAAAATTAGCTTCAAACTCTCCTAACTCTAGAAATCCGACAAATCAAGTCCTCATCAAGAACACTTGAAGAATCAAGAACTCGAGAAGAACCACTCCAACAAGGTGAGAAATTTCAGTTTAAGCACAAAAACGAAACTCACAAGGGAACCGATATATGGAAACTAGAAGGATGTGAATCCAAGTATGAGAAGGAAAATAAACTTCATTACTCCCAAAGTCAGCCCTATTTTCGGCAGATTACAAAGATTCTCCTCTCAAAAACTCTCACCCAGTATATAGGATAAGCACTCATTCCCCTCTTCTCTAAAACCCTAACACAAGGCTCTCATATATGTGGCACAAGGGGATCAACTAGCTGGTTCACTTCTCCCACATAAACCTACCCCTCTATTTACAGTCTAGCTTCTTTGACCACTAAGTTTCTTAGTTTGTTCCCAAAATACCCCTCTCTTGTAATATACTTCTACCTACCATCCAAGATATTTTGGTCCATTTTTGCTCCATCCATCGAACGATCGTGGCACTTTCATGACTTAGTTTTTTCTCGACACAAGCTTCGCGATGATGCCACATGCACTTCCATCCTTTCCACGGTTTTGAGGACAAACCGCGAAACCCTAGCACACTTTTCAACGTGTGACTTGCCACTTGCTTACACTTAATCCACTAGGGTAAATCTAGTATGTCTACTCTACTGCTCAAAAGGATTGCACCATATTCTAGCAAGGTAAATTGCAAGTATATAAATGCAGAAACATAACTAAGATAGATACAAAAACTCGGCATAAGAGATTTTTATCCTGTGATATTAATGACATGAATGTCACCCCTAATCTACGTTGGAGCTCCACAAAAGATATGCTCCCGATAGTCTGATCTTTTCCGGTCACGGCTTTTGAGCTACCAAGTCACCAAAATAAGGTCTCAAGTACGATGAGCCAACAAGCCACAAAGACAATGTCTCACCACTAGTCTCTCTTCCAGTCACTTGCCGCCGTGATCACTTCGGAGTTTGAGCCACCGAGGTAAGGTTCTCCACGTCTCCATACATGTGTCTTGCCACCGCTCCACACTAAATCAGAGGGTCAACAAGATTGAGCCACCAAGGCCCAAGATGCCGGCGAGTCACGAAGATTTCAAGGCGTCGACGTACCACTCGGTACAAGCCAGGATCACTCCTTAATCCCTCCTTCAAGCTGCAGCACCCACCTACAACTCACTCTAGGCCTATAAACACCAAACACTCTCTAATCTTATGTTTAATTACCTTGGATGATTACTTTAAGCACTTTGGTGGCTTGAGTGTCTTCTCTAGTGTATATGAGCTTCCTCTAGACTCCAGCAGCTGTCATACCTTCAAATAACTAAGTGGAGGGGTATTTATAGTCTCAAATCCGTCAACTAGCCGTTTTTCCAATGGCTCAGAAAAACTGTTAACACCGGATCATCCGGTGAGTACAAACTCATAAACTAGTCGTTGGAATTCCACTCACAACTTCTGTGAACACCGTACAATCCGTTGTGCCTTCAAATCTATCACTGGACCTTTCGGTAAGTTATCTTGAGTCATCCGAGCCTTTACAGTCTCTCTATGCAAAATGCTCTGGTGCATTTATTCGGTGTTCATACCATTTGGTGAGTTGAATCTTCTCTTCTTTTCTCTGAAAATGTTCCGGTGCAGCTATCTCTGTGATCATTGGACTATCCGATGAGTTAATCTTCATTCTTCAGCAATTGCAGTCGCCTCTACAAGAAATGTTCATTTTCATACTCCGGTGTGAACAAAATAAGCATTGGACCTTTCGGTGGGTTGATCTTCAGTTTTCTGTATTCGCATTCTTCTCTATAAGAAATTCTCCGGTGTTACATAGTGCAGATCACCGGACAATCTGATGAGGTCATCAGCATTATCCCCCTTTGTCAGAAATACTCCGGTGAGTTCAATACACAGAGCACCAGACTATCCGATGAGTGCAAACTCCTCTGCACCGGACCTTCCGATGAGATCAATTTTTCTAGAACTTCTTCAATTCAATCAAACTTTATTCTGGCTACGGTGACTTCTTAATCTATTGCATCAATATGACCTACTAACATATATTCTTGATAAATATGTTAGTCCTAATGACTATGTTATCATTAATCACTAAAATCATAATTATAATTTGATAGGATCATTTTCGCTACAATGACCCTTCTCTGTCCCAGCTTTCGCATCAATCAAAAGTTCCAGATTAAACCCAAAATTTCCGAATTCTGTTTCACCCGTAAGTTCCGGATTAGGACTAGAATTTCCAGATTCTGATTAGGCCAGATATTCTAGATTCTAGACTGAACTTTTAGACTTTGGACAGAACTGAACTTCAAGCAAACCAATCTCGAGCAATCTAAAACATCGACAACCTAATCAATCACTCATCACATGTAAATCAAGACATATTTCAACTTAGCTTCTCACAATATTAAAAATTTACAGTACACTCCAGTGAGCTAATCATTCTACTTCACTCCCACTTCGTATCCAATTCAATCTTGCATCTGCCCTCTCTTCTTAGTCCTCCCAATCACTCCTAGTTTTACGCTAATTACCTGTTCTTACGTATTACACCATCCATACAGATGCGTTTGGGTCAAAACCCAAGCACAACACTGCTCATACATTAAGTAACAAAAGGACTGTTGTTTTAGGATCTGCTCTACAGAAAAGCCTCAGTTCTCGGGCCACTTTTTCTATCTTCACAAGCTTGGCTGAACAGCATTTGAATGAACCTGCAGGGTGAAGTCAAAATTGTTAAACTCGAATTCATGGCATAGACCCACCCTCTCTCTCTCTCCCAAAAAAAAGAAAGAGAAGGCGTGAAATGTGCTTAACTCAAAGTACAGGAGCATTTTGAATTTGCGCCTGTGAAAATCTGCCTTTGTTCGGCACAAAACAACCACTGAAATGCGTGGAACTTGACTACTTGTTCTTCCAAAGAAAGAAAAATGCTAAAAAATTCAACCGCTTGGCTCCTATTTGAAGCCAGCACAAGAGGTCAGAGAGTAAGTCGTTGACCAATCACACTACGTCATCTATAATCCCATGTACACTTACTGCAAAACCATGCACACCCGCTATTACCTGAAGGTGCCTTTCGTCACGTAGGCTTGCAGCTCTGCGCTTTAGCTCTCCACGATTGGTTGAGAGTTCATCCAAAATTTCAGCATCAGGACGGCCATGACAGCTTCCTGCATCAGATGCATCCTCCTCCTGTCCAAGGAGCCAAATTTCAGATTTACCAAAGGAGAGGCATCTCGGATCATTTCAAAGTCAAACATACTCTGCACTGACGAATGAATTTTCAGGAAATGTTAGATGAATTTATACCACTGTGTGTTCGTGGGGGACCCCTTCAAGTTCTTCGTACTCGGCTGCATCCAATTCTCGCAAGTCATTTGGATCGAAAAACTTTGGGAGGACGTACTGCCTGATGAGAATCATAAGGAAGAAAGGCACTGGGAACAGAATCCCTGCTATCGGTATCCATGTTATGCCGAAGCATATCAGGAGGTAAACCAACTGAAAGATCGTGAAGACATTTATTGTTGTTAGCCGCAACGACTCCATAAAAGATGCATGAGGACCTTCGAGAACCCTGCAAAGATAACAGCCACGGGTTAGTGCACTGCTAGCAGTCTTGCAATTGACACCTGCATAAAGTGGTGTGATTAATCCCGAAGGAAACACACGGGCTGCATTATACCCATGTAAGTGCACTTGTTCAAATGAGGTGAACAGATACAGAATAAAGGTATTACTTGTTGCGTCGGCCTTCTGTAATGAACAGAAGCCGTATCCTCTCCCAGAACTGATTCCCTGGTAGACTATCAAGGGCCATGTAGGCAAAGTAACCCCAGAGAACCGATGTCGGTATCATCCTGATGACTGGCATAGCCCCAACACAACCACCAACCAGTAAGGATTGCAGCAGGTTACTCAGCCTCTGTTCATTCACTCGAACAGGTAAGTGGGCTTCTATATGTTTTCGAGCGTCAAATTTTTCTTCCAATTTCCCTTGTTCGTCAACTTCTTTCAGAACAGAATCTTTCAAGCTTTTCAACTCCTTGTCAACAGAATCAGTCTGAAGGACAAAAATTTGATCACTACGTTACTTTACGTGAAAATTTTCCATATAGAATAACATGGATAGCATTTAGATGGGCGCTGGAGGAAAGCGCTTAAGAAATTAAAGATGCAGCAGAAATAACATGAGCTTTGGGCATGCAACAGTATTCACATCAAAAGTGAAGTTGATAAAAGTATAAAACTAAGGAAAATTATATGGTAATTGGTAAAAAAATGTTGTGAGATAACAAGGAGTTAAAGACTCACATTCTGTTCGCTATCCATTTCGATGAAAACTTCTTGCATTTTTCCATATATCTCCAATCTACTAGCCCGGTTCTCCATAGCCTTGGTGGTATTAACCATCTTTTTGCGTAGCAACTAAATTTAAGGAGAGGGAAATGCATAAGCAAAGCTGACTACATAGCAAATGACACAAGTCAGTCTGAAGTTCACCAACCTGCCTCTTGAGGACAGCAAGACTTCTTGTGTGCATGGGAGACTGAGGAAGTACTCCATTAGATGGAGGGATGCCAATCAAACCACAGAGCAGTACCTATTCCATTTATATACTATAAGAAAAAGAAATACAGTGCCATAATATTTGAACTAAAAATGCAGTCAAGATAGATGGAGGAGCGTCTATTGCTCCATAAAGCAGGACCTGTATCATTTCTATAATACCGGAAAGGAAATGGATTGTCATACTTTGCCTGACAAATGTGATCGAGTTCGTAAGAAACCAACGAGAAACTTACAACAGAATGAACACACTGAATAAACCATGTACCATGAATCCGAGGACCAAAATATCATAATGGTAGGCAGAAGGTTTCTTCAAATTGAACTCCTTTTGCTGAGCCAACTGTGAAGCTACGCTATGGTCAAAGAAATAAAGTCCAGCAACCATCAAAGCAGGCACAATGGCTGCAAATATATATGCTGGAGGGACAGAAAACAAATCCTGACAGTAAACAGCGGAGAAACCATTCAGAATTATGGTATGCAGAACAAACTGTGGAACTTTACACTTTGAAGACCATAAATATTTACATTTCGGAATCACAATTATTGACTTATTACCTTCGCTACGGTCCAATGCTGCAGAGAATTTGACTCCCAGGGAAGTGGAGAGAAAAGCCTCCTGGGGACTCCTGAAGGGACCTTGCTTGGCAGTGTATATGACAATGCTGTCCACACAATCACCATAAGTGGGACACCATAATCAGCAATGAAGCTTCTAAGCCACCCTATAAGGGGCAAATCAAGGCACATGGTCAGTGCATGGATAGCATTATACTGGGACTAAACTAGAATTTCGGAACCATTTAAAAGCTGATTTAGCATAAAAACTGGTTTTATTTCAATTTAAAAGGAGTAAAGGACTCAAAGTCCAAAACATACAACACTACAATTGTCCTTATAAATAAAAAGGAAAAAAATCATGAGTTGAGCACTGATAGGAAAACATCTCAAGGTCTCGACTCAAGCCCAACCTGACATGGCCAGTTCAAACCCAACTCAAGCGTGGCCAAACCCAGCCAAGCACAACCAAACTCAAGCGTGGCCTAGCCCAAACCCAAGCCTGAAATTCAGGCCCGATCCCGAGTCCAGTCCAACCGAGAAATGCTCTTGTTTTCATATAACTTTACGGCTGGACTAGCGCTGGATCAATTGATTGGCTGCCGCTTGACCCTTTATTTTATGATGCGGCGTAACTAAGTTACAGATAAATGTAACGAGTGGAAAACGAGCGACCAACCTAGGCCATACAGCCATGACCTTGCCCGCCTGGTTTTTAATGCAGTGAACAACAAGCCAATTGAAAATATGACACCAAGTAGGCCATTGACATACAGCCACTGGAATTGGTATATTGGTGAACTGCTGTCTGCATCTTCAGGCACACTGAATTCACTTATGACCCCCTGCAGTAGTCAGGCCCGTTTTTAAATGCTTATGTCAATGAAGAAATAACTAGGATTTACTGGATTCATAGTACCTTGATAGCTTCTTGCAAGAACAGAACAGTGATCAACATCCCAAAAAGTTCTCCTGCAACCCTTGTAAATCTGCTAATAACATTGGAGGCGTTGAACATTGCCAAAAGAAACAACATGATAGCGGTCCAGATGCAGACCCTGTCGGCATGGAGGAAATATGGAGTTTAATTCATCTGAAAGCTAATATAGGGTAGGATGTATTCTACTTCATTCATTACCATCCTGCCCACGCCAAATATAGCTTTTCTCCCAGACCTTGCTGCTTATTGGCAAAGTTGTAGAGATACGTGTACATGATAATAGTTGGTTCCGCTACTCCAACAATGAGCAATGGCTGCCCTCCAAGAATTGAATGAATGATGCCACATATCGCAGTAGATGCCACTGTTTCAACTGTTGTGAGTGTACCATCTGCAGCAAACCAGTTTTGTCTTGTTACTGTTTGTGCGAAATCCAAGCCTAAGTAGCATAGTAGCACGAGGGTAAGCTCTCACTTGTTGCCGTGCTCAGTTGTTCTCCGAAAGCGATGACAGGAAGCGCAGAGGCAAAAAAGATATACATGGTAGGTGCCAATATCCTGATAATCCATTTTCCAGCAAAACAAATTAGCTATGTAAGTAACAAGCAAAATGAAGAGGAGACACACCTAATGGCCCAGTATGAGCAGTTCAAACTTTAAACAAAACTAACCTAAAGCCAGAATGGAGTCCTGCAGCCCAATCATGCTTGTACCAAGATGCTCTTCCTTTGACATCGGCGATGACTCCCTTAAAGGGATTCCTTAGTACATCCATATTAAGCTGTCAGAGAACCACAGGAAAATCAGCAATTATATCATACATGGCTCCTATATCATCCACAAACAATTCAAGCTGAGATGAAGTAAATTTGGACAAACTTTGGTATCAGAACTTCTAGCCACCAGACGCTTGTTGTGTCAATACACTCAGAAAGACAGAAACTATGTAAAGTACTCTATGTTTTTTTTTTTTTGCGATCAACTTTTTAAATAACCATTCTAACAATTAAATTCAGCTGGCACTGTGTATGATAAGAACACATTCATCCAATTCATCCACTGGACTTTAGCATTCCCAGAGAAATTTTGCTCTACGAGTCGAACTAAACCAGAACTTGTGCAACAGAAAACTATGATCAATAGAATAGAGCACTTAAAATTGTTTCAGCCTTTCAGGTAATTGCAGCTCGGGGATCCATCGGTCCAACACGCCCCTATCAAGCGTGGGGTCCAGTCCTAAGGCAAAGTTACGAACGAACAAACACGCGCATCAATTTTCCAAGACTTTTGAGGAGAAAAACGCACCAACTAGAGTTACTCCATCACGAATTGATAAAAAAAACAGTAATAAGAAACACACACAAAAAAGCGCAAGAAAATACAGTTAATAGTAGTGAAACGAAAAACAGAAACAAAACACAAGCAGGAAAATCAACATGCAAATCCAATTGGAGCCACTCCACATCCCACATGCACGTAAACCGGAGTTACGAGCGAACAAAACGCAGTGTTTGCGCTGAAGCATCATCGTTACGAACAACTGACGCACTCTACCACTAAACCAGCAATGAAAAAACTCGAATAATTCCTCCATAAAAACGCCTGCTGGGAGAGAAACCAAACGTACAGCGCACACGCACAACTCATGCATGCACGCATGCACACAAAATTTCCGCCATGGTACAATCGCACAAAAACGAATGGAACGGGAACCCCGCACCAAATCCGCAGTAACTACCTAAACAAATCGAGCACCCGACGACGACCAACGCGCGCGTCGACCGAGCAATCGAACCGAAGCGACAAGATCGGGGATTGGGGTCCGTACCGATTACCGCTCGGCGGCGGTCGAGTTGATGGTGGGCGGAGGCGGGGGGTTGAGATCGGCAATGCCGGCTCCTGCTGGGCGCGGAGCGGAACCCTAAGCGGACGGAAGCGGAGGCGGGGGTCCGGACCGCGGCGTGGTTGGCTTCTCGAGGCCCCCGAATGCGGGTATTTATAAATGAACGCATCAAATGGAGAGGATGGGCCGAGCGAGGCGAAGACGAGACATGGACGGGAGAAGAAGCCAAGCGGAGGGAGAGACGATGGGAGGAGGACGCGCTCAATCAATTGGTAATTCTCTTGTCTACTCTGTTGTCCCGCGCTCGCTCACTGACGAGTGGGGCAGGGGTGACACTTGTCTACTGTGCTTCCCCTTATCTCTCTCTGCCGAGTGGGGCCAGAAGGTGACACTCCATGGGCCAACTCGTGATCTGTGCGGCGCCCACGCGGCACGTGGCCAGAGATAGGGGGGCGCTCCTGGCTCCGCGCCACGGGCGAATCGTGGCCGCCTGTGGGATGGGTGGCTATGCGAAGTAAATTTTATAGTATTTTTTTAAAGTTTTTTGAGATTTTATTTGTATTATTTTTTTATTTAATGGTTAGGTTGAAGAGAAGAAAAAGAAAATGGATATATGTTATAAATTTTTTTTATAGAATAAAGTTGTATAGTATTTGCTTTTAGTAATCGGATCCTCTACATTTGAGTAGGAAATGCAGAGAGGCTACGGTGAATTACATTAAGGAAAATATACATCATCCGATTAAAAACGAAGAGACCAGAGCGGCTGGTACACTAACCATAAACAGTGAAAGTACAGTTTTTGCTGCTGTAGGCATATACAGTGTTTTGCTATATTGAATTAATATATTCTACTGTCCCTCACTGTAGCGCAAGGCTCCCATCACTGTTCACACAATGCTCCCTTTGCAGT
The DNA here is from genome assembly GCF_958298935.1 of Phragmites australis. Classification (NCBI taxonomy): domain Eukaryota; kingdom Viridiplantae; phylum Streptophyta; class Magnoliopsida; order Poales; family Poaceae; genus Phragmites; species Phragmites australis. The sequence continues at coordinate 7,800,864 of NC_084922.1, forward strand.
TGTGTGCCTGCAAGTGGGTCCTGGCAACGAGGTTGATGGGTGCGTCCGTTAGTCTCGACAAGCTCTTGGTCCTTGCCGTGCCAATCGCGCTCTCACCGTGCGGGCGAGGCATGGCCACGCCGCGCGCCCCGGCGGCCGGTGAGCGGACGCACACTCACCTACGGTGCACGCAGACCGCATTGCTGCCGGAATCGAACTTGAACGAACTCCGATCCATGCCTTGGGTTGCTCGAATTTCGCTCTTCTTACACGCCAAGAACGTAGCCGGCAACAAAATGAATGAAGCGTTTGTTGAGGCCAAGAACGCTATACCTTTTCCTCCCCGTGCATGTGATTGTTTTGTCACCTCAACGAAAGAAAAAGATAGAGCATGATCCAATTTTTTGCGATATTGGAATTTGGAAGGGACAGCGGCCACCAAACCAAGAGTCCCAAGAGCAAGTGTACCTCCAAGACCTAAAAAAGGTGACCTTTTACACACACTGCGATCCGGCGGCACTATTCCTTTTCTGCCCTTTCTTTTCATGTGGCCGATGAGCTGCAAGCCCGTGAGCGCAACACCATCCGCATGTCATCGCAACGGCTGCCTGCCTTCTCGAAGTTCAGTTCGGATCCTGCAGATTGCATGGCGTCGGAGCTCTCCATCGCCACTGACGTCGGTCTCACCCGCAACCTAAAAACGCATCTGCAAAGCGAAAATGGAAAAGGATACATAACTGATGACTCCATCGAAAGAATACTACCACAGCACATACCCGACCACAAGGTAAAGCCTTCGTAAATTTTTACGGCTGAGCAGAAATTTTTTCTTCAGTACTTGGAGGCTGTCACGTGGTAGGTCTGTCGTTGTAAGCCGAGGTACATGTTAGACCTTTACTACTTTAAAAAAAATATTACTAGTACTACTAGTACGTTGCATAAAATTCGGATAAATCGGTGCTGTCAGCAGTGATCTCGGAGTAAGAGAGTACAGGAGTCCAACAAGAATACGTAAGGTGTAGAAATACAGAGACATAAGCGCACACACTTATACTACCACATACATATTCACACAACATATACTGCATATAGAAGATGTAGAAATTGAAGATCAATGACATAAAAAAAAAACCTGGTTGTCAAATGTCAACATTCAACAAATACTTTGACTACTACTTAATTTTTTTTTATCTTAATTAAACTCATATGAGTCACCACCACTAACCAGTCAAGCCAACTGACCATTGACCTGTGCATACTGTTGGAATATACGAGTCTAATTATATTTATATAATTTTAAATAAATCTTAAAGGTTTAACCATACGAGGGAGGTATGTTTGTTTGTTTAGTCCCCACCTTGTTAATAGATGTAGATAGGGATCAACTTAAAATGATTTCTCTCCTCCAACTATTTAGCATATGTGGATGAGATGACTAGACGAACACATACGCTCGCTCGCCTTACCGGGCTAGGTCGTGGCCGGGGTGGGGGCGGAGGTGCATGACACCTGTGTGAATGGTCCACTGAAATCGAGTCCAGTTGCTTACGCAGGTCCGACTTCATTTTACGGTTTTATTCCCTTTTGCAATTAGGATTTTGTCAATTTCTCTCTGTTACACCATCACACGTAGGGTTTTACCATTTCTCTCTATTGCGCCATCGCACGTAGACTACTCTATCTCGTTGGATGGGCGTGCACCGACGAACGGGAGATCAGGTCTCTGGAATCCGTCACTCTTGAGATCTTGCACCGGGAGAGAGCAAATAAGATTTTTGGAAAGCGCTTGTCACGATTGCTCACGATCTACTTCTTCTACATCATCGTGTGTTACTTCGTCTACATTGACAATATCATCACCGACTGCTATATCGAGATCAACTTGGACTATTTCATCTTCATCATCGCCTACTACATCGATATCACGGTAGCTTCTGCATCTCACGTCGTCATCGAGTACGTATACTACAATCCTAATCGAGTGTATTAATCGAGTTTACTAGTCGATATACTTCTCGAGTATTTTAGTTGATACATTTCTCGAGTGAGCTAGTCAAGATCATTATCGAGTATCTAGTCGAGACTGATTAGGGTTGATCAAATTCTAGGCGATTCTACTCTAATCTTGTCAGGACTCGTCTGAGCTAGTTGATAATTAATTATTTGTATTTATTCGTGTTCATGTTATATGTAGAATTAAATTAAATTAAATTGCTATTATTTTCATCGCATATAACGTACAAGTGAGTATTGTCCACTGTGCAGGGGTCCGCGATTCCTGTTCTGAATAAACAAAGGATGCGTGATCTAAGTGATGACGACACTTGAAGATTCGCTCGATAGGCAAAGCTAGCAATCTGTTCAGATGGGTGGTGCTTGGCTTGTGATCTCATAGCCTCTGCTTCATTAGCCCTCTGCTGGTAATTTACTTTAGTGACACTCCAATACCCCATGCTCTTCGCCTCGGCAAGCAATCATTGATCATTCGCGCTTGAAAGTTCAACATATGCATGCGCGCAGCTGCGGTAAGAAAAATGATTGAATTGAAAATAAACAAGGAATTGTGAACAGTAAAACAAAGGATAAAATTGTATCTGTGGCATGTAAGGGACCATGAAAATTTACAGTAATACAGGAGAAATACTCTTCAAAAGCAACGCATTCCAAGTTGCCATAGTCAGCCTATGTAATCAAGGTAAGTTGAGTACTACATTGCAACAGTAACTACAACAGTCCACAGATAAATTCTGTGCGTGGCCTGAGAGCTAAGAAAAATGCAACTCGGTAAGGTATTGTGTATGCATCGTTAATATTGGTTATTCACTCCTTTCATCTATCTGTTAATTTTTTAATTAATTCTTCAATATAAATCTCAACATAAATAGACCATGATAGACAATGTATATACACCATTTTTCCCTTACTGAGAGCTAGATGCCATTTTCTAGTGTGCCAAGAATCTTGAAAAAGACATAGATAATGTTCTCGTGAGTGGAGTATTCAGCAGGATCACAATTGTTTATCTCCAAGCTAGCATAGCGTTTACAAAATGTCCAACGGACTACTCCCAGTTGGAAGAACGGACTCATTATAATACTCCCTGGCGCAAATCCGTCGCCTTCACCTAAAATTCCATTCCGTTCGCCGAGCTAGCAAGCTATTTTGTGCATGCATGGGCATGGGCAAATCTCTGAATAATTCAAACACGCTAGCTGATGCAAAAGTCGACAGGGGATTTGGTGCAAGTCCCCTCAGGTGACTTCCTGGCCATTCGTATGTAGCAGACGGAAGCAATTGCAGGGTCAGGACAGCAGATGAACCAAACGGATCAAATACGAATCATATCAGATGTTGCCGGCAACTATTATATTCGGGTGTCGTTTTAGCTAGCTCAAATGCAGCATAGAGCAAGTAATTAAACAGTGCATTTCTATTCAACATGTATTTTTCTGTATCAGTATCACCAAGAAGCAACTGATAGGTGCAGTCAGTACGAGCTAGCTTCCGAGTAACCAAATTCGCAAACTATTGGCCACATGCAAGAACAGCAATCTACTTTTGAGGAGGATCATACGCATAAATGGCTGGCAAGTCGATAACTCGACACTGTTACTGATACAGCAGCAGCTTTCAGAGGTAGGCAGTTCTTGTCTTGTGTAAGCTGCTTGCAAAACTGCTACCGTATCAGCTAGAGAATCCAAATATACCGACTCCTAGTCCTAGCTAGCCAGCCAGCTAGGTGCATCAACTAAGTATCGAACTGCAACTGTTTTCTTCCTCATTTGGTTTCGCTTGCATGGTGGAAAAGGAGGTAACACCTTTCAGTGCAGAGCAGGATGGAGAACGACGTGGTGTTCTGTTCTCAGAGGAAAAGGATGGACAACTACATGGGCCGGAAAGTAAACCCGATTCGGCCGTTCGGTAGACCAAGGGGAGCGAGCACGGATTGGGATCCTCTCTCTATTTTGAGCTATCCGATCTGATTTGTATGGCTCAGATTCTCTGCTACAGTTTGGAATGTCAATAGCTCCGGCCATCAGGGTCGATAAGATAAAACTAGCAGAGCTGAACCACAGAAACCTGATGTACAGTGAAAATGGAGAGTTTTCCTGACATTGGTTGATAGGAAATATTTTTCGTAACGATGCACCGTCACGTATCTACAGTTTCTCTGTCACTCAAAGCCCAACAGTATTTGCCTAACAACAGAATTATTTAGAGACACATGGACAAATTGCCAAACATGTCAACTGACTGTAAGTGAGGTGTAAACAAAAATTCAGGTGTTGGATCATCTGAAAACACATGAATTTTTCTACCTCATGTAGCCACCATCACTAGCGCAAAAAAAAAAAAAAAAAAAAATCAAGCGTCGAGAGACCAGAAAACACTCGAGTATGTTTTTAGTTTGCCATTCAGAATTTACCACCCAACATGGGTGCCTCGCAGCATTGACACCCAATCTGCAAGCCTTTCTGAATTTACCACCCCGACTCAGAATTTTTCTATTGTGTTCCATTCTTCTGGTTTCCACCCCGCTCTGTTTCATTCAGGAAGCAAATTCTATGAGGCCTTCGGGAGAAAGATCTCCACGAGACCTTCATCTGTGTCACACACTTTGGATCAACGGCTCGCGCGCTTGCGTACAGATATGGAGAAAGACACGTGTCACACAGAGACAGAGATCTACATGTGTGACCCGGTCTCATATAATTTCTAGTCTAACATAATTTGCTTTCGTTTCCTTCTCACCCGAAGGGAAACTAGGGTCCACCACGAGCAGCAAGGGCGGCTCGAGGGCGACGCCACAATGGGAGATGGAGCCGATCGGGAGGGGTTCGTTGGGAACTCGACCAGTGCCTCAACACCTGAGCCCTCGCTGTGCCCCTCACGCAGCAGCGCCACATGTGGCCGCTCGTCCCTCGCCTTGCCTCTCTCCCTGCGGCCATCCGTCTCCTCCCTCGGGTGTCACTACCTCTAGCTCGATCGATCGATTGGATCTGGACTGGTGGTGCTCGGGAGGGCAACAATCCATCTCCTATGCATGCTTTTCGCACCCGGTGCTTAATCGAAGGGGAAATCGGGATAGATAGCATCGGAGAAGAACAAGTATTCTGTTTTGCATGGTCGGCACCGAACCCTACCTTTTGCGGTGGTGGGTCAAGCGGCAGCGACGGCGACGATGTATGGATGAGAGAGAGAGATGAACCACTTGCTTGGGAAGATGACCAGAATGGGAGTGAAGACGAGCGCATTATTGCCCCATCGGGTGTAAAAAAGAACACATAATAGAAAAATTCGCATACCATGGAATAGAAAAAACAAATCATAGACGAGATGCCATATTATAAAAAGCATACGGGTTGGATGTTAAAATTTCTAAAAGCATGCGGATTGAACGTTAAGGCCTCTTTAGATTGTAGGATTTTTATAGAGATTTTGAGGATTTTAATCCTTAGGAATTTTTTCAATAAGAATCATTTGGAACAAATGAATAGACTTGTCAAATTCCTATAAAATTCTTATGGAATGACTTCTTGTATAGAAATTTTTGGAGGAATTGTAACATAAGGTTCAACCTTATGGAATTTTTTAATCTCTCTCATCTGATTCTTGTGTTTTCCTGTGCTCCATCTAAACGCTAATTCTTATAATTTTCTTGTGTTTTTGCATTCTATAGGATTCAATTCGCTAAGACATTCTAATCCTAAGTTTTTCTTATTACTATATTTTCAAAATCATGCGTTCCGATCCTAAATTCTGAAATTTCCCTGCGTACAACAGCAATCGAGTACTGTCTTTTTATGCAGTTGTTCACGATTCTGTTCTGAACAAGCAAACGCAGCATGATCCAAGTGATGACGGCACCACGAGATTCCACCGGCGAGGCTGGCATTTACGTTTGGTTCAAGGATAAGATAGAATTGGATATAATTATTTATGTTTTTTATTGATAGAGCGATTCAATTTCTTATTTGGTATTACGGATAGAAAGATCTAATTTTTTGTTTGGTTGAATGGTGGAGTTAGTTAAAATTTTGTGGATATCATTTATTATATATTTAATTTTTAATCAAAATATAAATTATATAAGATCTTATTTTGTCGATTTAATGCAATGAGTACAATGATACAATCGGTTACAAATTAGATAAACGATCTAGGAGATAATATAATTTAAAACGTGTAAACCAAAAAATATTATTATAACCAATAAGAATATGACATATCAGCAGACATAGAACTCATCTATAATATGGATAGCTGTGACCAACAGTTTTTAGCGGATCCTATCTAACTTGCCCTATGATGGTCATCCCATCAAACTTATAGTCTAACCAAACAACTAAAAAAAACTAGATAATCAACTCTTATCTAAAAATATTCCTCCAATCGAATCCGTCGCCTTCACCTTTTTATGGACCATGCCGTTGCCTTCCCCTAAAGCTTAAAAACGCTGATGCACATCGACAGATCGATGATTTGGTGCAAGTCTTCCCAGGTGACTTCCAGGCCATGCGTATCTAGCAAACGGAAGCAGGGCAAGGTGTGGCACCTTTTTAGCAACCAGAACCTTCTCAGGATTAACATATGTGAACTGCCACGTACGCATATCACGGTCTGTGTGATGCAAGCAGTTAATTCCACTTGATTAATCGTGTGGCTGTCTGTCCATTGGTCGAACTAATTGGACCTGCCGTTGTTGTAGTGCTATACTAAATGATTAGCCAGTGCACCAGTTCGATCATCGTCTACAATATCCTGGAGTCATGCCAGTACTGACAATACACGTTCTAGTCGCTCAGAACAACCCAACAAAGTATCAGGTGACATGCAACGAACATTTCCAATAGGCTGAGATTCGTATACGAAGATAAGTAAAAATATAAAATATGTGAAATAATCAACAAATAGTCGAGTATTATGTGAGAGTTAGATAACCGAGAATGACCATCTATGCATAAGAGGACGTGAAGTTGCAATTCTAGGCAGGCAATGGTGTTGACAATATGGATTATTTTAAGGTACTCTCTCTTAGAGTAACTCTAATCGAATCCTTATCTAATTTGCTATTTATTTAAAAAATAGTCTCCAATCGGTTTGTTACTGATGTCACTATTTTAGACGTCTCCTCATCCCCGTAGTTTCGATCGTCACATCTGACGATCGACGTATCCTCGCTATCTAACAACCGCCGCTATATAATCCAGCTTCGTGCCACTGTCCGGCAGGTTCGTTTCTATCTCATCCACTTTCTTGTTCCTGATTTGTAGTAGTTGATTTAAGGTAGGCTCGTCAGATTCGTCCAAACTTGTTGGATCTGAGGGGAAGAGTCATACCAGTCGCTGTGCTCGCGCCGCACTTGGCCCTGCATTCGCTCGCCGTCGCCCCTGTGCTCGTGCCGTAGTCCTCCCCACGCTTGTCCGCCCGCGCTGGCCCGTCCGCTAGCTTCCTCCGTCTAGCTCAGTCCGAACGCACGTACTAGCTAGCTTCCTCCGTCCAGCTCGGTCCAAAAGCACGCACACGAACCTAATGATTAGAAGTTATAAAAGTAGGATTTGTTGAGAATTTTAATTAAATATTAGCTTAGGATTTTTGGATTAAACCAATTAAAATGGGTTACTAGTAAGCTCTAGTTTACTCATAAAATGTTTATAATTTTTTGACCACTCTTATATAAAAACAAAAGTTAAATAAAAAACATAAACTTACGTACGCAACAAATAGCTAGCTAACTTTCCGTTCCAATCGGTGTGATTTTACGGACCGGTCTGAACGTTTACATAAAGGATCGCGAGTTGAACAAACCAGCTATTTTGCCGAGCGAGTGAGTCAAATAAACTAGAATTATGCATATCTAGAACTAAACATTGTTGTCTGTACTGTGAAATTTTAGTCACCTAGGATGAAACTTATTTTTGCTTTGTTCTTCGGTTTAGAACAATGAGAATGAACTTAGCTTTAAATAGATCATGATGTTCTCTGATTTTGTACTTAGAATTTGTGCTTGTGCTATTGCTATTACATCTGCTGAGTGTTGATAAGTGCTACTTTGGTTAATAACGTAGGTAGCTTGTTGAATGGATGGATAGATATATGTAATTGTTGGGTGGTCAAAATGTTGGTGGCAGTCAATTTTAGGATAACAACCAATTTGCAAGTCTACATGAGGAACAAGCGATTGAGGAAGTAGAAGTTGTGGAAGGTACACCTATCGTGAAACAAGGCAATAAGAGAACACCGACGACTCATTTCAGACAGAGAATGAACAACAAGACTAATGATTTGGTGTAAGAACAGGTAAATGGGCATGCATATGTAGAGGTGAAAAATATAGCCGTTGGAATGTAGCTGTTGAAAATATAGTTATTAGGAATATATCTGTTGAAAATATATCCGTTGATAATATAGTCGTTAGAAATATAGTCGTCGAAAATAACATCGTTTAATTATGAAACGATTATTTGTTAGTTATAAGATATTAATAAAATAGAGGTTAAGTGGATTATAGGGAGCCGATTTAAAGAATCAATTGAAGTGCTTAGAAAGTAAGAAAGGAACTGGATAGAGAATTCTATATTAAGCGAAATAGAGAACAAATACAGAATGAGTTGAAATTGATCTTACTCCTAGAGAGGTAAGAGTTCGGATAGATCCTAGCCATTAATAATAATAATGCTTTTTTCACACATTATTAATTATGCTTTCTCATCCCAATTAGTACATAGTAGCTAAAAAGGAATTTGCTAAGTCACAGGCTAATCCTTCCTAAGGCTAAGCATGCATGCGGATATCAGAAATCAAGGGGAGCACCTAAAAAAAGGCAACGCCAACCCATTAATCTAAGCGTAAAAGCCAACTAAATCAAAAAATTTAAAATCCAAGATAAGATAAAATGTATCAAAAACACATTATGTTCTTGAATCACAAAAATTGTAGTCCAAATTCTCTGTACGAGGATTAGACTCAACACACGCCAATTCCATTGATGTATATCGGTATTTATACACATATAAGAGCAGTAAGCTGCTAAACAAGCAGAGCTATTTCTAAGAGTATCTCCAATCGTCTTTAAATCTTGCTCTATATAAGTTCATATAGCGAGTCTCTCTAAAAAAATTCTCTCTCTATTTTTCTACATGCTCGAACCGATTTCTTAAATCTCGCTTCTAAATTTTACTCACATATATTTTATCAGTATTCTATAAATAAAAAATACTTCTAATGGCAATATTTCAAATGGCTAAAGTTTGTATTTGTTTGAATTTTATTTGAATTCAATTTGAATTAGAAGAATAATATCAGATGAAATGATAAAAATACATATAAATAGAGCATTACAAAGGAACTCGATAACTTTTTCACCATATAACTTAGGGTTAAAAATAATTTTAGAAACTAGTCCATCACATAAGAAGAATATTAGTGACTTTTTCTAGATTTTTAGGAATTTATTTGAGGTCCTAACAATTATTAAAAATTATAGAATTAGTCTTATTTGGAGAAATTTAGTTTAATTTCTACATAGTTTTTTTCTTTGAATCTAATTAAAATAGTTTACACATGAATTATAGAACACATAAAAAAATTCTAGGATTTTTTACAATAGAAACTACTGTTTTACACTGACAGGTACTGTTCACACTGGGGTCCACATGTCATGCCGAGCCTCTCCCGCTAGCTGGACATGGTGAGCGAGATGGACGGGATAGTGAGTGCATAAATTTGGTGAGTGCTTTTGGGAACGGTTGGAGCCATCGTTTTTGTTAGAATCGTCATATGTGGCGATGACGAGCGGAAAACGTAGCCGGTTAGAGATGCTCTAATCCCGTCAGTTGAGGGTGAGTGGCCGTGGCGCGTGCGACGTGAGCAGCTGCAGCCGTGGTGAGCGGAGAGCAGTCCGTTGTTGACCGAGCAGGCGAGATTCTCGCTAACATTCTCAATAATCTTTTATGTGAAACTATTAGGATTGAAATATGCAAATTGGTTAAAGTCTTCATTACGAATTAAAATGCGAAAACATGCATGTACCTATTTTATGATTTTGAACATCGAAAATTCAGACCAAATTCGAAATCTTACAACCAAAATTTGATTTTTTTTTATATTTAGGATTCAAAATAATTAGCAGGACATAGATTATAGCAAGTGAATGCTTTCACTAATTACATACCATATTAATAACTGTACTTTTAATTGCAGGTAGCGAAAAATGTTTATTCCCTTGTATGCTTTGTGACAATTGATTGAACCAGCTCTGATAAACTCACAGTAAACAGTCCACGTTAAGTTGGAGTACATTTAAAAAATCCTAACAACATATATGGCTTTAGAAATTTAAACGCCTCTAGTGATATGGCCGACATGGCCATTTTTTTGGCGATCTTCGGAAAAAGTTAGATTGATATCGTTTATATCAAATCCATATTAAGACGTAACTGACACTTGCTAACAAGTCGATTTAGCTCAATGCAGCGTAGAGGAAGTGATTAAACAGTGCATTATTCAACATATTTCCTCTCATTAATTGCGCAACCATTTCTCCATCGCTATCATCACCAACAAGCAACTAAAATGTGCATTTGGTCACAGTGAGGCAGAGGCAGTGAGCATTAACTTCAAGATAACAAAATTTGCCGACTGTAGGCAGGGGTGAACTCAGAAATTAGATACGAAAGGGACCAATTAGATATAAAAGAGATCAATTAGACTGAACTATGGTTAACACATGTTGATTAGCACTTCATTACCTAGATGACATCGTCGTTGGGGGTGCCAGGCCCATTCACCCATACCGTGGCTTTGCCACTGACTGTTGGCCACACGCAAGAACGACGACATCCATGTGTATATTTGGAGGGGGGAGGGGAGAGGGATAACATGCGTAAAATAGCTAGCAGTCAATACCGATATAGTCGAACCTTTAAGAGGTTAGGCATAATATATATATATAGGGCTGATTTGGTAGAGCTTAAAAATCTGATTTTTGTGCTCCACTTCTTGATTTTCTAGTGGAGAATTGAATCAATCTGTGAAATTGTTTGACAAGCGACTTGACTCTTGGTTCCTAAGAGAAAAGATTATTCGGGAATTGTCTTTTTTACCCCTGATAGGCATAATTTATGTTAATGTATTTTTATTACACTTAATAAATTGTGACTATATATACTGTAAGAACCATTGTTCGCAGAGGAGCATAGAGACGTCAGCGGTCTAGAGGAGTCATTCGAGGATGGCCTCCTCTGCGATGATTGGAGACAGCACCCTCCTCTATTGAGTGATTGGTGCAGAGGGGAAATGGAGAGGACATCACATGAAAAAAGGCTAAGGATGACGGATCCCGCACCTGTTACCCCCAACATATCGCTGATGACTAATTATTGATTTGTCACCAATAAGGTCATAGGTGATAGGTGGTAATCGTCACCCGTCACCTATAAGTGACAGGTAACTTTTTCACCCATCACTTATGTTAGGACACAAGTGATGGGCAACTGATGTCACGTCCTAAATTTCATAATTGTGTGATTAAACTTAATCATGCGTCATTAGCATCATAATTAAATTTGAGGCAAATTATTTTGTCACATTGGAGCAATTTGTTTTGAGTCAATCGGATGAGAGAAGGAAATTCGGGAGAGAAAATAATTGAGTTCACAGTTAAAACAGACTTTTTCCTTAAAAGGTGGGCTCCACATGTAGCCCCACCACCCCATCTCCACTTAGGCAGCAGCCCCACCTACTCCCTCACTCCCACTCCTGTGCCTCTCTCCTCTCCCAACCGGCCAAAGCAAGGAGAGCAAGAGCTTTCACTCCCTCTCTCACTCTCTCTCCCTTTCTCCCTCAAATCCGAGCTCTAGAGAAGGATTAGAGGTAAGCATATAGTACCATTGCGATCATGAGCTCGTAAGCTATCCATCCATCCAATTCATTTTCGAATTCCTAGAGGATTTAAGTCATTCTTGGCTTATTTTGATGTTTAGGGTTAAAACGAGAAGAACACCAGAATTCTTCGTTTCCCGAGCATTTCCTCCACTCCTCGACGATCACCGGCCTCTACAAGCATTTTGGGTAAGTCTCTTAGGCTCCCCATAGCAAGAATTCGTGATTTGGTTGATCGATTTTGAGTTTTAGCAAAGTTCATGAGTTTTTGAGATTTCTGACCAAAATGAGGATTTATATGAGATTTAGGTTAGGAATCGAGTTCCTAGGTTGATGAGTGAATTCTAGACTCCATAAACCATCCTAAACATGTTCTCCTTTGGATTGAAGAGGATTGCAAATCGATTTGGCAAAGTTTTTCCCCAAAATGGAGCTTTTCTGGAAAGTTCGAAAGTTCGCGGAACTTCCAGAAAATTGTGCGGAATTTCCGTAGTTACTATTTATCAGGCAATATGAGGCTTGTAAAATTCATAATAAATTCTCCGTACCTCCAAAAATTATGAAACTAATTTTTTTTTTCATAATAACCTAATATATCTATTAAAAATATCCCCAACCATGAAAAATTTAATTAACTTTCAGAAGCAAATTAATTAGGTTAAGGCTTCGTTAATTCACCGTTGGTTCTTTGCGAGTCCAAAATTAATGAATCCAATTTTGCTAGTTTTCTTATGACTTGTTCTATCTAGGAAAAATATTTTTCATCCATTATATGCATATTGTGTCATATGTTTGCACTTCATTCATACTCATTGCATTGCACGCGTTAATCTTTTTTAGAGAATGCCGAACCGACGATCCCGGCGAGCGAGGACGATCCCGACGCGCCCCACCTTTGTGAGCTAGTGCATCAAGGTAAGCATCTAACATATTACACCCTGTCAGTTGAATTGAATGTAGTCTAAATATTGATAAATTATGCTTATGTATAGGTTTGCATGTATAGGAAGTCGATGTCGGGTTTTTATTGGTAGAACCTATGTTGATTGCATTGTCTCTACCTTGAATTATTGTTGATCCATATCCTTGTAGCCTGGATTTATTCATGATAAGGTCTAACTTAAAAGTGATGCGAGATGCTTAGCAATGCATAGGTCCTCGGTAGAAGTCGAGCGGTGGAACATCCCATCGTTCACAAGCTATAGGTTAAATTACTTTTACAATGGTTACCGTGTTGGGTTGTTGGTGTTGGTTGTATGAGTGGTGAGTATGAGACAAGGTGTGGGCGGTGCTAGGAGGTGTTTTGTCCTGTCCGGATGTGGAGTTCCGCTGGGTAGGTCGGTAGAAGAAATCGGACATCATAGACCGCTTTGCACCGGTTAAGCACCGATCGTCAGTGTAGTCGGCTTTAGCACTTTTCTTACTCACCGCATGTCGATCTAATAGTAAGGCGAGCCGAATACCTTCACAGCTGTGGCTTTTTGGGGCCTGAACATCGACGGTGTGAGCAGGTGGGCTTGTAGTGGTACTAGTTTGCTCCGGGAGTAGTTCTAGTACCGCCGCATCAAGCGATGCATGCCGCAACGGTTGGGGCTGGTTGGGAAAGGTTGACATGAGTACCCCCTCGTATGATCCGACGTGGTCATGCGAGCCGTATGGTCCTCAAGTCATGTGGGTCCAGGAGTATCCCCTGCAGGGTGTATAAATAGTTCGAACTGCCGCGCTCTTGGTCATGAGCATGATATTGCTTATCTGCATCGGTCGTAGAGTTTCCGAGTTGTGGATTGTAATCAATATTGTGGTATGTGGTACGAGATGGTTGGTATGTCGGTTCGAGGTGGTTATGGTTCTTACAGCTATGTTTACATTTATTTCAGATACATTATGTTCAGTTGTTATTGCAGGGTAAAATGGTATGTTTGGTTAAATATAGGTGCTCATACGTATATGTTTAGGTTGCTTACCGTATGTTTTACTTAACCTTGTGGCCTACTCTTTCTAACAGCTCAATGCATAATCCTTGGAGTCGGGATATTATATATCCATATCGTGTAAGTCTTACGAGTACCTTCGTACTCAGGGTGCTGCCTTTAAGTTGATGTAGGTGTTGCGAGTGAGGAAGAGGCGACTTTTGGCTACTTCGTGTCTGCCGATCAGGGTGGTGGGTAAGAGTAGTGCATCCTACTCTGAAGGTTGTGCTTTTGGGACAGTGCCCAAGGGCATGTGGCACCGTTCTCTTTTGTTGTTCATAAGTTTAACTTTTCGCTGCGTAGTTCTTTTGTGGTTAGGAGTTGAGGGGTTTTGTCTCCTCCTAGCTCGCTTTTGTTATAAATTGCTGAAATTAGTTGCATGCTTAATACTTGTAATATAAATGTTTATTACTCGCTCTTTATTAAGCTATGTTGTGATGTACATGTTGGAAGGCATGTGTTACGATCCTTGGGCGCAAAACACATGCCGGGACTATCGGGATGATATTTTGGTTAATCATTGAGGTTATGATTATGAATAATGATCCTCCTAGTGATTAATTAGAATATTATTTGGATAGTTCCTTATAACGTGGTATCAGATCTTGGTTTAATTAAGTAGCCTAAACATAATTTAGAACGTTGTTTAGTAAGTGGTCAACTTTACCTAAACAACTCACTAAGTTTTGTTTATGCCACTTCATGATCAATATGTATAAAAATGCAATATTATGCCCCTAAGTATAACTGTTTGCGAGTTTCGATGTTTGTTGCGGAGAGAAGTGCACGAGAAAGAAACGGTAGATAGGATTCGAGCATATCATCATTTGCAGCAGTTCGCATGCATGCATTTTTTTCCTTGTTAATGAATAGTCAGAGTTTCTATCAAAACTGCGGACCTTCCGCACATTTTTGCGGATGTTCTAGAGAGTTTTGCGGAAGTTTCGCATAAGTGCGGATCCTCCAACCATTTTTGTGGAACCTCCGCACGTCTGATCTTGTGTTTTTCAAAAAGGTGTGATGCCTTAGTGTGCATCACTTGTGATTGGTATACGACTAATGTTACCGTCGATATGTCAGAGTTTGACCTTTCCTTTTCATCTTGTCGCCAAAACAGGATGAGAACCCGCGGCAGTTTGAACCCTCCGCCGCCTCCACCACCGAGTATGGCGGAGGTGCTCATGCAAATTGTGCAAAAATGTCAAGCGCAGACGGCGCTCCTTGAGGCCCTCATGCGCAACACGACTCCTCATGGAGGAGGTGGGACCGGGCGCCGAGATGACTTCTCGAATTTCCTTAGAACTCAACTGCCTACCTTCACGCGAGCTGAGGATCCTCTAGATGCCGACCACTGGCTCCAGACTATCGAGTAAAAGCTCGCCCTCCTTAGATGTGAAGACCACGAGAGGGCGCTCTTCGCCGCTCATCAGCTTCAAGGCCTGGCGGACGCGTGGTGGTCCAACTACTTGGCCATGCACCCCGCCAATCATCGGGTGTCTTGGGCGGAGTTCCGCTAGGCATTCCGGGATTTTCACATTCCCAAGGGTCTTATGGAGATCAAGCGACGGGAGTTCATGGACCTCAAGCAAGGAGGCAGAACCGTCATGGAGTACGTGCAGGTGTTCAACCACCTTGCACAGTATGCTCAAGACGAGGTCAACACCGATGAGTGAAAGTAATACCGCTTTGTCAATGGCCTCAATTCCAAGATGCAAGAATGGCTGTTGTCGCATGAGTTTGCCGACTTTAACAAGTTGGTGAGCACGTCCCTCACGGTGGAGTTCAAGCTCAAGAACCACCAAGAGAAAAAGAAGCGCGAGAGGGGTCCGTCGCCTTCCATGGGCGGGAGCTCTCAACACACCCGCACTGAGAGTCAGCCTCCACCATCTCACATGTCGGCCTCGAGTGCTCCGCGTCCGATGTGGTTAGTCATCGAGGTTGTGATTATGAATAATGATCCTCCTGGTGATTAATTAGAATATTATTTGGACGGATCCTTACAACTGAGTTACCTGTCACTTATGTCTTTCACCCATATGCTGGGGAGAAGACATAAGTGATGAGTAACCTCTTCACCCATCACTGATGTCTTAATATAAGTGATGGATAACTAAATTACCCACCACTTATGTCTTTCACCCCTGTGCTGGGGAGAAAGTTACCCGCCATTTATGTTATAAGTAAGTGACGGGTTAATAAGTTACCCTTCACCTATATGAACATATAAGTTACTGGTAATAAAGTTATCCATCACTTATGTGTATTTTACCCTATATGATTGTATTATTTTCTGGCTGCATCCTGGAGCATAACCAGGATTTGGCAGTCGTCTTCTCCATGCAAACAATAACAACACATCCAAATCCATATCGACAAACACACTTATATAAAAACTCACTTCATTGCAGAATCGCAAAGATTACAAGGTTTTCGTCAATTCATTACTAAATCACAATTGTTACAAAGTTCTAATCAACTCATATTACATAAGACCTCTAGGATTTCCATAGTGCAACTCACCATGTGGGTTGATGACTTCAGACATCATGAACTTGGTGATCTGTTGTCGAATCTTCGGGAGCGCACCGTCGTTGAGAAAACAAGCTGAAAAATCCTGTATAATTTGACATGTAACAAATGTCACATTATCAGGGAATTAAACTAATTACTAAAATTAGTATTGAATAATCTATATTGAAGTTACATCGGGGAATTTGATATCCTTTGATTGGAGCGTGAGGAGCATATTTCACGCAACATAGAATCCGCAAGCGTTGCCCGATGGTTGTTGGTGGCATTGTGGAAAAGAAAATTTACGTTTAGATCAAAAGAAAAAAAGCTCGAAGGTACATCTGTTTGGTAGCACTTACCGAGAACCTGATCTTGTGTGTCAGTCTGTGGTCGTATGCTGCATTGTAGTTAGGATCAGCTCGAAGGTATTTGTCAAAAACCGTGCATAAAGAGGGATCAATTAGTGAACATTTGAATGTTAGAGAAGTTAAATATGTAAATTAAGCCAGGAAGAACTTACGTATCGAGGAGTCCTTTTACATCACTGTAATCACGCTCTCTGGGTTTGCATTTTGGTCCTACTGGTCTTGATGAGTCGAGGTACCACACCAAGTTTCACTTGAGACAAATGACCAGTAAGATCCAATAACCACCAGTGTTGTGGGTGCCCAACAGGTAGTCCATTTTGGAATAATGTTGCATTACCTTGGTCACATAGTCCACATCGTAGTGGGGGTGAAGTTGGATAACCGAGATTGTAATGGCCTCAGGGTCAAGAAATCCGAGGGGCTCCTTGTTCTTCCTTGTTTCTTTGATCAAGTGCCTACATATAAGAATATAGTTAGATTCGAGAATTGGTGGTACTAATTAATAAATGTCCAGTTTCAAGGGAATTACAATGTGAAGATTCGTAATAATGATACATTCATGGCATCAAGGTTGAAGAGGTTGTATAAGTCATTGAAACCCACAAGGAAGTAGCTATCATCTTTTAAGAAGTATCTTCGTTTGTATTGTACGACTATGGTTTGAGCATTAGTGTCTCTAGAAGTCTGCATGTAGTAATTATACATGTCGACACATGCTTGTCGTGATCTTGTTTAGTCATCTACCGTCAGCAAGGGATTCCCATATTTGAATTTCATGTGGGCACTAGCCCACACCGCTCCAATGTTCGTGAACTTCTTCGCCAGTATAATGGCCTTTGACCTCTTCGACAAGTGCTTCTTAAAGCCTTTCTTCTTGGCCTCCTTTTCTTTCTTCTTTAGGCTCTTTGGGGAAGACAACATTAGAGCTGGAAGCAAGGTTGCTGGATATGGAGGAGGAGGCAGTGAAGCCGACTTCTTTGAAGGAGGAGAAGAACTGCTTTCTCTAGAAGTGAGGGGCTCAGCGGCGATGCACTTGAAACTTATCTAGTTTGGGATGCACTAAAGACTATGATGTCGCCTTTCTTCCACTTGATCCTTTGTCGAAGAGCTTCACCCAAAGTTGTGAATTCATCATGGCGGGGGGGGGGGAGGGAGGGGGAGCTCCAACAGGTGATCTATGGTATTACTATATACGATGTCCACTGTAACCATGACATAACCAGCACGTATCAGGGCCGTATGTAAGATACAGACATCTGAAATCACCTGGCCCCTTGTAACCTCGATGAGATACCCGCCAGGCCTGATTACAAGGCTATAGGGTGTGGGCCCTTCTAGCAGATCAATAGTATGCGGTTCAATCACGGCAACAACTAGTTGATGATCGACCTCCTTGGAGGCGCATCTACTCTTCCCTATAGTTGCGGAGCTTTCTTCCACTGGGATGGTAATCTCTATTCCTGAGCTGCAAGTGTTTGCATGATGTTTGCGTAAACTTTTCGAGTGATGTCCTATGTCAATGCATCCACGTCTACTGCTCCTGACCTTTTTCTCTTCTTGTACATTCTGAGGTCTTTAGGAAAGCCGTATTTCCAGCCTGGGAACTTGATACACCTCGCACTCAACCTAGGTGCTCCGGGTTTCCTAGCGCCGCTAAGATAATATCATGTCCCCTGACCCCGGTGAAAAAACCTTGGCTAGTTTGGCTGCTGTTTCTTTTACTTTTTCTGCGACTGACTGGGTTTCGCTGTTTCTAAATGTGATTTCTTTGCTTTCAGACAGATCACCCCTTGCACACAAATATGACTACGATCGTCCTAGGAATTGCACCCAAGGATTCTTGTGGCTTTCTTTGGCTAATTTTTCATCCTATGACCAGTTTGCGCTCATGCAATTAGTCTGTGCCTTCACGACCAGGATCCTTACCACATAAGGAAATCCCGTGACCAGTCTTCTCTGGTCGCATGGCAGGTACTCACCAAACTAGTCTATTCTTATTAAATACTTTCCACTTAAGTGTATTTCCTTCCCTAGGCACTCCACCCCGGCGGACATGTCATGGTCAGTACAGAGGTGCCATGCCCTGTCACATAGCGTTAAATGCTACGGGATGGGCTCGCAGGCATGGTAGGTTGCTCGCAGGAGCGTGTGCGAGACTGGTGAGGGGACATGGCATGCCGACTGACCGGGGTAAGGTGAGCATGGATATGTCTGACGGATGGGACAGACTCATCAGTATCATCATAGGAAAAGGGGTACACTTGTAAGTTCACCCTCCCTTTCTGGTATATAAAGAGAGGGAGGAGTCTAGAAAACTTATCTGTAACCAGTTCTGAAACACTAATAACCAAATACAGAGGACATAGGGCTATTATCCTTCTAGAGGTCTGAAACTGGATAACCCCTATGTTCTTGAGTTCATAGCATGCACACCCTGCAAGCATTTTTCACACGCCCCTCGACCGTTACACCCTAAAATCATTGTCAGTGATTAACCCTCGACAGTTGGCACGATAGGTAGGGGCGCATTTTTGTGTTTTGGCGAGTGTTGGAGATTAGATTATGCTACTCATGGCCGGATCCACGGTAACCACTGAGTCCCGTTCCGAGGACCTCGATCACCGTAGGGAATTCGTCATGGGATACGACCCAGGTGAGCCTGGTGCACTCCAGAGTTTAGACATCAGATCATAATCCGAAGGATTCAAAATTCAACAAGTATCATGCAACAGAGAGTGGCATAGGCTCCGATGTCCCAAGTACTTGCAGCGAGCTCCAGGCCATATGCCCCGGGGGAGCTAGCCTCGGTAACTATGGCACTGCCTAGAGATGCGCCCACCACAGCGGGATGAACCACTGACCAACCTATGCTATCCTCTTCACCAAAGTGTCATCCGCAATGTGAACCAGAGCTATCGGCAACACGAGATTCCCGACTAGGTTAAAGGATGTTCAGAAACTGACTGAATGCATTTTTCCTTGTTCAAAGTCATCTTGTGGACAGGAAATAAGGCCTTCCGCTCTTCAAGTTCTGATAGAAAGAATGATCACTTCCGATGGATACCAGGAACGGGGGAAGCTTCCTAGGATCTCAAAAGGTGACCCTTTTTCTCCTCCCGTACTGGCCACTCCTTGACCAGACAAGGAGTCATTGCTCTATGTTGCAGCTACCCCCACAGATCGTAGAAGCGTTACTGGTCATCGAACGGCGGGTGCTTTCTATGACCAGAGATGAACAGGCACAAGACCACACTTGTTGGTAGGCCATTTACGACGATTAGACTGGGGGCTGGAGCGATCTCGATCCCACCTGTCAGTGACACATTCTGGTACACATTTCAATTAAAATTTTAGGCCACAAAATTTTTTTGCGGAGTATGAGGGCCTCTTATCTAGAATACGAGCAACATCTGCACGAGGGGTAAAATGCCCACTAGCGATGAGGGACTCGATATTGGCTATGAGCCGAGTGTGAAAGGTTTTCTATGCTTAGACCAGATGATGGCAATATACCTCTTCAAAGTGAAAAAGCTAGAGTGATGCTTCATCGGTTTCTAAGTCAAGCACGTCCCTCACTAGGACGACTTCCTAGCTAATGGGTTGGCTCGTCTAACCTCTTCTCGTGCACCTGTCGCGGTCAGAGTCTTTGAAAAAAGATTCACATGACTATCCATTGTGGTATTGGGCCAACGTGGAAGGGATGTTGTGCTTAGAAACAGAGCACCAGAGGCAACACCTCCTTCGATGTCATCGACCTCGGGTGGCCATTATGTGGTCACCCCGCTTGATTTGGGTACGATCTGGATTGATCAGATCTTGGACTACCTTGAAAATCGAGCAGCCCCTGACGATGATGTGTCAGCAGAAATGGTCACGTGGCAGGACTACAAGTACTCCTAGTTAGAGGGATGTCTTAACCGCCAAAGGAGCAACGCCCTTTTTCTAAAATACATCACTCAAAATGGGGGAGCACAGCGTTCCCCGACATCCTTAAAAGCATATGTGGTGACCACGCTTCATATTGCACTCAGGTTAAGAAAGCATTCCGGTAAGAATTCTATTGCCTCATGGCCCTCCAGGATACTTGTGAGCCCGTGAAACGGTGCAGGTCATGTCAGAACCATGGCCGATATACCAAACTACCAGCCCAAGCATAACAAACCATACTAATCTCTTGTTCCTCCCTGTCGGGGAGAGGTTCTACAAAGTGGTCTGCATTTCTTGACCTGATGCGGTCAACTTAACTACAGAGGCCGACCACCAATTACACAAGCTTGCGGAGCAAGAGTTCTATGTGTAAGGCTGCTCGAAGACGAGCCTATTTTTCTATTTTACAGATCTTCCGGACGAGCGTGGAACATGGCTTGTAAGTTTTTTCAAATTCAAAAACCAGACTCTATTTTGTAGTTTCCTGGCTGACCAGGTGGTCAGGGGTTAGGTATTTTAGGATATGTAGTTACTTTTTGTGCATCGTACACTTTTTTGTTCTACCCGATCGATCATATTGTTGGGGGTGGGAGTCAAAATTGATGCTTGCACAATATCAAAGGTATGGGCGCTCGCGGGATAACGACCACGAGGTCGTAGGCCCTAGATCGGGTCGAGCGCTAGTCACCCCCAAAGGGCTTGTCATGCTTAGGGCCATCCTAAGCGGTAGGAACCTTGCCGACGAGCACTCAAAACCCACTCGCCAATTGAACACAAGGAATGTTTATATAAAAGCAAGTCCTCGTGTTACAATTAACCGCTTGGTATTGCCTGGGGCTGTTTCTAACAAATTTATTAAGTATCCCTAGGAACTAAAGATGCCCCTCGATGGGTCAAACCGAACGGTCCAAAGGAGGGAGCAAGCCGCGTACAAAAATGAGTATGCGAGAGCGCCGAGCTCCTCCATGGTCCTTTGAACCCCGCCAAAGCTGACAGCGATTGCCGAGGCAAGGTCCAAGTCGAGGATATAGTTACAGATGTAGACAAGGGCAAGGCAAATGCTGGTGACTCCGACCTCGAAAAGGTGGTCACCGATGGTCTCACAAAGCCTCCGCTCAAGATCGCCCGCCTCATCGAGGGCTGCATAAAATCAGTCGATGTGACCGGTCATGGTGTCTCCGAGAGTGGGGCAAACCTGAACGCTGGTGGACTGCAACAACGAGTCAAACGGTGTAAAGGCCCGACTGAGGCAGTCATAGAAGTATTCGCATCACTGGTCTCTCTCTCTCTCTGGTCATCCGCACCAGGTCTGTGTGCTGCGAGCAGCTCCTCCTGACATGCTGACCAACAAAATAGGTCGCGAACCTCGCAAGGGTCAGCTGGTTGAGTCTTGCTTGGCTAGCCTAGGACTACATGTGATCGATGGATGGTAGGACCGACACTCCTCGGAGGTCACCCTGCAAGTTCTCTTGCTCGACCATAAATACTAGCTCACACACAGCCACCGCTTCTCAAATACGCTAGCCAATGGAATCTTCAATGGGCATTGTTGAAGGTTCGATGCGAACAAGGGGGCCAGCCAGTTCTGATCGTGGCACTTCCAGCCTACACTATTCGTGGGCATTGTCGATAGGTTTGGTCGGGGGCTCAGAACGGAGGGGGGAGGAGGTTCGGTCACTTCGGGACTCCTACGACCATGGCAGCAACAATTAAATTCATAAGAGAAATAAAAAAAGTTTCATCCAACATAATACAAAACCTAAATTACAATTTGATATTAACTCCTCTTGCAGTTTCTCCTCGGCTACGGGCCCGGCTACCATAACCCCTTCCCAAATGAGGTTGAGGTTGAAGTTAGGATCATGGATGTGATAGCACTGGAGGACATACCCTGCCGCATCCATCAATGTCTGTGCCACATCCTCGGCACCCCTCGCCTCCAGGGTACCCAGGAGATCGGAAAACTTTTCTGAGAGAACCTTGGTAGCATAGGCCCAGGCTTGGGCTGTGTGCGGATTCTTCGGCTCAATGATCTCCAGCTCGAGTCTCCCCAGGGGCTCCTTCAGTGCCTTAAAAGCTTCTTGGAGAATGCTATGTGTGTTGCTCTCGTCCTCCATAAGCTGGGTGAGGTCGGCTGTGAGTGCAATTTTTTCTCATTAGAGCTCACCAAACTCCTGCTGTAGCACGAGCCGCACCTCCATTTCTTTGGCCAACTGCCTCTCTAGCACAGCGCACCTACTAGTAGCCACTTCCTTTTTGTCAATCAGCTTACGGATGGAGGCTAGGAGGCGCGTGGCTTGAGAGAGTAGGTCGGAGGCTAGGACAGGCTCCACGACCAGCTCAGCAGGCACATGAGCCACGATCATTGCCCCTGGGGCCAAAGCTGCTACAGGATGGGGGACCGAAACTTTTGACTAAGGTACTGGTGGAGGAGTTACAACCAAGGTTGTGGGCGGCGTTGAGGACCAGTGGGACAACATGTGTACAAAATTAGGAAAAGAAGGAAATCTCGAAGTATCTGCGCCTAGCCGGGGAACTCATCGCGAGTGCTGAGGACAAGCCTAGACCTCGTAAAGACGTTGGGTCAGCTGGGCGGGGAGAACAGTCTGGCGGTTGAGCCACCACTACTCGATGTCCCGCGAGCACGTTTGGATGTCTCTGCGGTAGACGGATCCTCCGCCAGTCTCTTCCCCCCGAGCGTGGGCGCTTCGCCAGTGGCAGCCTGATCGTTCCCAGACTAGTCGGAGTGAGACTGGTCGGGGCGTGCCTGGTCGAAGCTATACTGGTTAGAGCGCAATTGGTCAGACCAGTTCCAGGATGGGTGGTTTTGGTTAGAGTGATGCTGGTCGAACCTCTACTGATCGGCGCCGCTCGCAGGACCGCCGCCCATGGTCGCTACCTGACTCTAGGCATTCTGGTCACCTCCTCGACCAGCTAGGCTGACATCGCGACTGGGTGGCCGGCTGACCGGGGCGGCGCTGGGCACTAGAGAGGGCATGCTATAGCAAGATCAATTTCTCGGGCGGTCTCCATTATCTCGTCGATTATCGGAAGCAAGACATCGACATCGGGGAAACCCTACAGCGATGCAAACCGTGAAACCCAGACCCAGGAGAAGGCTTGAATATGGAAGTTGCAAGGTGTGGTAGGCCGCTTTGCAGGCGTGTGTGTGAGACCGGTGAGGGGCAGGGGTCCACTTGTAAGTTCACCCTCTCTCTCTGGTATATAAAGAGAGGGAGAAGTCGAGAAAACTTATCTGTAACTAGTTCTGAATCACTGATAACCAAATACATAGGATATAGTGCTATTATCCTTCTGGAGACCTGAACCTGGATAACACCTATGTTTTTTGAGTTCATAGCATACGCACCCCGCAAGCGTTGTTCACGCAACCCTCGACCGATACACCCTGAAATCAATGTCAGGGATTAACCCTCGACAGCCAGGGTGGAAGGTCGGAGATCGACAAATAATAGGCCAGGTGCTATGTGGGGTACTCATGTTACTAAATGGATTCATACCATCTGTGCTCATAGCAAACCTAATATTTCTCTATTCTTAAGCGAACCAATAAAATGTGGAATCAACGATTCACCACTAAGCGGAATCCGCCGGGTGCCGTATCATTGCTTCATTTTTATGACCCTCCTTATGCTAACGCACCAATTAGGTCTCCTTTTTGTTGTCAAACAAACGCTTTAGACAGGGAATTACAGAAAAATACTACACCACTTTTCTAGGAGGCCCTTTATTTTTCTTGCCTCCATCCCCATCATGACCGTCGTTTCTACGCTTATATCGATAGGTTCCACACATGAGGTTTTGATCCAACTCTGCATACTCTCCATAAAACAAGACACAATCCTGCTTACATGTATGCATTCTTTTCCATTTCTAGTTCTAAAGGATAAATTATCTTCTTCGCATTATAGATACCCTCGGGCACCAAGTTTCATTCCGGTAGCATGTCTCTTAGCAGTTCTAGCAATACTTCAAAACTCTTGTCAGTCCAACTATGAGTTACCTTCAGTTGTAGAAGCTTTAGGTTCTAAATATCCGCGTGTACTTCTCCTTACAGTTGGGATAAAGTGGCATCTTGGACTCCCGCATAAATTCCTAGAATTTAACAAACTCACCATTATTATACTCGTCGTGCCACTCAACATACCGCACCATATGGTTTATATTCTCCACAAAATCCTCAAGATTATTATCATTGGAATGTCCTCATCCCTGAGATCATGATCCATATCACAGGGTGTAAGTCCTTGAGCCACACTATCAGCATTGAGAGCCTGATCCATCTCTCCCTCGTTAAGGCCTTTCTCGCTATGTTTTTCTAACATGTATAATTCTCTTGAAATCCACACATAACCAAGTGTGCATGGATATTGTGTGGTTTCAGGAACTTCTTATCATTTCTGCAATCGCGACATGATAATATATTGCCGTTTTACTATGATCTTTCATATCCGCCAGAGCAGTACTCATGAAATACTTTACCCCGCTCAGGTACTCCGGACAAGTCTGGGTCTCATGGTACATACAACTTCTGTCAGCCATCTACAATGTAAAAACATTCATTCTTCATTAACAATTACCTTAATTAAGTTATTAAGCATGCAATTAAAAATTCTATACAATTACATTAGATCCGTAGCATGAAGCGGTAGATCAGGCAAATTTAGTATCAAATATAACATAAATACAACTCACTTGTACTAAGATATTGGATAAAGATGCGAAATGGTCGATTACAACTTAAAGTAAAAAAAAATTAAGATTAAATAGGGATTAGAGGAAAAGGGAGATGCAAACCTTCAAATACCTAGCAATAATTCATACTTCAAATCAACAAGATATTGCAAAGTCTATGATAAAACCGAATAAAATTACCAAATCTACTGTGAGCACAGTACTGTTGAGTTTGTTCTGCATGCACAGTAGCTGATCAGCTATTATAACAGAGCTAAGTCATCGGTAACGAGTCGGAATATAATTTATGAATCCTGCAGGAAGACCTATCACTTATGACTGGTGCAGAGAGATCCGTCACTTATGACCCGTCACCAACATGATGGGTGACGAGTAATATTATGACCCGTCACTAATCTCTGATAAGTGACGGTCAATGTCCGGTCTCGATCTAAGGCTACATAAGTGACATGTCGTACAATGATCTGTAACTAAATCGTGTTTACTTCGTCTTTTTTTTTCGTAGCGAGAGCAATAAACATGGGCTGGTGGAGAGGGGCGATGTAAAGGGACCGGCAGATAGGGGTGCTCAGAACCAAACCCTAACCTCCATGAACGAGAGCGAGGTGAGAGATGGAGAGGTCGAGCTTGGGCATTTTGTGGCTGGGTGTGGATGTGAACGGTGGGGTGGGGTTTTCTTTAGAAGCTTGCAATTTGCAAAGTTGCTATTTTAGCTCTCTAGTAGCTAGAAATATATCCAAATACTGCTATATCTAGCCAGCTTACGTACATCGACTAAGTCTTGAAACTGTACCAGGTAGCTCTCCTCCTCATTTGGTTTGTTGTATGTAGGGAAAATAGGCAATACCTTTCAAGTGCACATCAGGACGGAGAACGACATCGCGTTCTCGGAGAGGATGGAGAGGACGACATGGGCCAGGAAAGGTAATCCTGATTTGACCGTCCGGGAGACGAGTCACACAAGGCAGCTGGTGATACGTGCAAAGGGAGCGAAGCACCCCAGTTTGGAACCAAGCTCGATCTCGTTATCTTAGATCGTAGTCAAGTTACGCAAGGCAGCGAGGCGGGCCAGGAGATTTCGAATGGCAAAGGCGGCATGCATTTCTCCCTCGGCGCTTCTTCTAGCCAGGCCAGCCATGGACATGGAGAACCACGAGGCAATCGCCAAACCGATGGACCGGGGCCACCGCGCGGGTCCGCATCATGTCGATCTCTGGTGGCTGCTGAATTGAAAGAGACGGGCCAGGGAGCGCTCCTGCGCGCCCGCGAATCGATCGTCTCTCCTGCGCGCCCGCGGCTGGCCCGGCTCACGACTCGGCGCGCCTACGTACGCGCGCTACCTAGCTAGAGAGGCTACGGTTTTGTCCGTCTCGCGTCTCATCACTCGTCGCGGATCGCCGGATCGGACGCCGTTTTTCTTTGGGAGGTAGCGTGTGCATGGATGCCGCGCAGGGCAGCGGCGCAGGGGTAGGACTAGGATAGGAGGACATCGTGGGCTCGTGGCAGCTTCGCTGACGAGGTGCAGTGAAGCCGGCCGGCCGTCCCTGCCCGTGCGACGTGCGGTGAGCGCACCGTGAAAATTAGTGGTGGCGTGCCCGACCCTGTCTATACGAGAAATACAACTCCGCATATTCTTATATATATACGAACTATTTTAACAGTATAATCTTCTTATTTGATATATATGCATTCGTTGATTCTCATCTATTTTATAATTTTTTTATCTATCTTTAAATACGAATCTCAATATAAATAAGAGATACTAGTAAAATATACATACCTATTTGTTAGTGGAATTTTCATATTCATAATCGCATTATCACGGACATAAGCAGCTAGTTCACCGATCTCTCAAGCTAGAGTGGTGCATGATTGTTTTGGATCTGCATGCGTACGTGTACATGCAACCCGGAACATGTACCGGTACAGAAGATCGCGCGCGGGACCATATAAACGCGCACGCCGGCGTTCATCGGTGCTCCTACGATTTCACGTCCAAAACAACCAGCCTGTTTTCTCCATGTCGCCATCCTGTGTAAATTCTCTCACAAAGTCGCAACAGCTTTCTACGTCGAATCGGCGGCGAAAACAACACCCGCGGAATCTTCAACATACTTTTCAGAAACACGAGGCGTATCGGATGGTGCTGCAGGGTCCCTGGGCTGTGTGCTCAAGAGAACCTTCCTTTTCGGTTTGCTTGCCGTATTGCTGTTCGAGCTTTGGCCGCGGAAACAACCGTAAGACATGGTGAAAACCGATTGGAGTGACGCAGCGGCGATTCCACGGGAAAGGGGTTTGAGACCTCTACCCTCGGGCACATAGCCCTTAAGTCTGTATAATTTTTAGACATGGAAGAGTAAGAAAATAAGAATAAAAGAAGGAGAAGGAAAAAGAGAGAAAAAAACAGAGAAAGAGGAGGAGGAAGATAAAAGAGATCCCCTACTTCTTGTTCTCGTTTCGTCACTGGAGTGACGGGTTCGCTTCTGCCAAGTGAAGAGGTTAGAGAAACAAGAGGGTCCATTTCAGAAGCACCCTGAGAGCGATGTTCTTGTACATCTCCTATTTCAAGAACCTTCATGCTAGCCACTACCATGTCAAAATCCTCTTGTGACGCTGCTAATAAACTGTTGCCTAATGGTAGGTTTTGCAACGGCTTATGAGAAAGCAGAGGCTCTGATTGTATTGAGTACTAGAAGTTGCTTTTCACCCGCTTCTCTCACAAGCTTGACTACGCACAAGTAGAATTGAAAAACTAAGTTAAAATATATCTTGATTTATTTGTGATGAGTAATTGATAAATCTATTGTGTTGGTTTGGTGATTTTTAGGTTTGCATAAGAGTATCTAAGTATTTTCACTGTGATCTTGTCTAACCAAAGTTAGATAGAAAATTGTGTTGAAAGTTTTATCTTTGATTTTAGGAAAATTATACACACTGGAAGTTCCGATCCTCACTAGAAGTTTCAGTGCTAGGGTTTTGTCCACGCCGGACCATTTTTTGCAGAGAAGAATTTTTTTGAAGGGTTATATGTTATACTGAACATCAGAAGTTCTGGTGATGACGCCGGATCATTTCCTACAGAATTTTTTTTTCAGAGGGTTATATGCAGTACTGCACATCGGGAGTTCTGGTGTTGCCACCAGAAGTTCCGATGAGTACTTCGTAAGTTACACCGGATGTTCTAGTGAAGAGCACAGACATCAGAGGAGGTCACACACACCGGATATTCTGGTGTGCAGTCCGGAACATTCAGTGTTCACAATTTCTGCGGATTGTATTGACTACTAAAGATTCTTGAGTTGGATTAATTGGAGATGGTTTAAAGATATATGTTTGCTTGTCTTACGATATGCATGTGATGGATGCAACTTGATGGTTGACGGTAGCATCGGGACTAAGCGGGATGCTTGGTGTTGGACGATCAAGGAGGTCAAGTCGAGAGTGATCCTAACATTACACGTGGAGATCAAGCAAAGTATGAGAGATGGATGAAGTTGACGTGTTGAAAAAGTCAAATGAAAGGGATGTCGGTGTAAGTAACAAGATGGCATGAGGGATCGGGAGCGGGAGAGACTTGCCGGCTATCAAGATCGCAAGACGGAGTCCACGTTGCATCATCGCGAAGCTAAGTCGTGAAGGCGTCGTGGCTATTTGATGGACAAAGCGGAAAATAGACCAAAATGTCCTGGTGGTAGGTAGGAGACCATTGTAAGCGAGTGATATTTTAGGAATAAGAAAATTTAACATGCAAAGAAGTTATAGTGAAAATAGCCCGATTAGACCATATTTGTCGATTTTGGTGATTAATGATAACATAGTCAATAGGACTAATATATTTATCAAAAATATATGTTAGTAGGTCTCATGGATGCAATACATGAAGAAGCCACCGTAGCCAGGACAAAGTTTGATCGAATTGGAGAAGTCCTAGGAAGAATAGCCTCACCGGATGATCCAGTGCTTTGGGTGTTGAACTCACCGGAGCATTTCTACCAGAGAAGGTTGCAGCCATTGAAGTTGAAGATCCAAAAACCGGATGGTTCGGTGATCAATTTGTTGCACACACCGAACAATAAACAGTGCAATGGGATAGAAGGAGTTCAACACACCGAAAGATCCAGTGTATGTGTTCTACAGACCAGAGGCTTAACACCAGACTAATTTACACAGAGAGGGTGCCAAGTGTTGAAGAACGAAGTTCAACGCACTGGATGGTCCAGTGATGGATGTTGTGTACACCAAAGTATTGTTTCTAGAGAGGGTTGCATTAGTTCGGTTGGCTCAAGTCAACTCACCGGATAGTCCGGTAATGAAGTGATGTGCATTGGATGTTTAAATCGGAGCAATTTATACAGAGATAAAGGAAAGGTTCGGATGGCTCAGGATAACTCACCAGCTAGACCGGTGATGGATATGAATTATACACTAGAGTGTTCGGTGTTCACATGGGCTTGAGTGGGGGTCCCAACGGCTAGTTTGTGAGTGTGTACTCACCGGATGATCCGGTGTTAGTACTTTTCTTCTCACTGGATCATCCGGTGTTAACAACTTTTCTGAGCTGTTAAGTTAACGGCTAGTGCGCGTATTTGAGGCTATAAATACCCCTCCACCCAGTCATTTGAGGTTGTTGGAGTCCTGAGAAGTTCATGCACATATGAGAAGATATCCAAGCCACCAAAGTGCTTAAAGTGATCATTCAAGGTGATTAAGCACACCATTAGAGAGTGATTAGTGCTTATAGGCCTAAAAAGTGTGTTGCTAGGTGATTGCTTCCTAGAGATTGGATCAAGGAGTGATCCAAGCTTGTACCTCTTGGTATGCCAACACCTTGGAGTCTTGGTGACTCACCAGCAAGCTTGTTGACTCTCCAACTTGGTGTGGAGAGGCGGCAAGGCGATTGTGCGAGGAAGCGGAGACCCTTGTCTTTGTAACTCAAGCTCCGAAGTGATCATGGTAGCAAGGGATCAGAAGAGAGGCTTGTGGTGAGGCCTTGCCTTAGTGGCTTGGTGGCTCATTCGAGTAGAGCTCCAGTGTGGCTCAGTAGTCGTGACTGGATGTTGTCCGGGAGCATATCATTGGTGGAGCTCCAACGTGGACTAGGCGTGATATTTATATCATCAATACCACTGGATAAAAACTCTTGTGCTTAGTTTGCTCTCTCTGTCTTATTTATATTTCCGCATTTACATTCTTGCAATTTACCTTCCTAGATATGTTGCAAGCTCTTTTGATTGGTAGAGTAGACAAACTAGATTTCCGTATTTACATTCTTGCAATTTAACTTCCTAGATTTGTTGCAAACTCTTTTGATTGGTAGAGTAGACAAACTAGATAAATCTAGAGCACATTTAGATAGAAATTGATATAGATTTATCTTGTGTAGTTTTTTAGAGCCGAATAGATTCTAAGTGTCCTACTTCACCCTCCCTCTTAGAACGTCACCAATCCCTACATAAGCTCCCAATGCCTATAAATAGAGGGGTAGGGCTGTTCGGAGAGGGTGAGCCAGCCATTTGAGCCTTGAGAGGTTTTAGATGAGAAGAAATGGGAGCTTAGCCTTTGTAATAGATGAGAGTTTTTTGTGAGGAAACTATCTTGTAATCTGTAGAAATAAAGAGATTGTTACCTTCTATGTGTGTGTTCATCTCCTTCTAGTCTTCTTCTATTGGTTCCTTGTTTTGGTGCGAGTTTTTTTTTTCTCTTTTAGATGCAATTTTCGTTTTGGTTTTAGGCTGATTTTTCAGCACATTGATAAGTCAATCTCCTTGTTGCTAGATGCATAAAATTCACATGCAAATACATACAAGTGGGTATTGAATTCTCTTGCCTTCATATCTTCATATGGTGCTCTTCCCTTTTGGTTCGACTGTCTTCTACCTCAAAGTTTCAATCTTTTGTGGTAATGACTTGTGTGATGAGTTTCAATAGAACCTAGAGTTCATATACATCCATGAGAGTCGTGTGTTTTTTTTAGATTTCCTTAGCAACTTGATTCCCTTCGGTTTTACTTCCGCTATTGGTTTTTGAGGTGCGTTGGGTGATAAAAGGAAAAGGCTATCCGTTTTGGAAGAAATTGGTAAGATATCTATTCACCCCCTCTAGTTGTCATTCTCGATCCTATAATTGGTATTGTAGGATGGTATTTTGCCGTATTTTATGTGTAATTCCCCCACATACAAACACATATACACACAAGAAAAAAAAGAAAAAAAGACAAACGGGCCCTTTTCTTTAGGCCGGCCCGAGCCGGCCTAGCTTCTTCCCATCCTCCTCTCTCAACCGACCCGGCTCGCTGCCCTTGCCTTATCCCGCCTGTCACGCTTGCCCTAGGCGCTCGGGGCCACTATGCTTCTTCCCCCTCTCCCGAGAGCGCCTCCTCTCCGCCCCCGAGCCAATCACCCCGCCTTATCTCTTCCCCCATACTTACCCCGTCCCCTAACCACCTCGATCCATTTTTCCGCGATGGAACCTCCCCACCGCCGGCTATAAAGGCATGAGGGGTGCTCGCAGAGAAAGAGAGGTTGGACCCAAGATCTAGAGAGAAGAGAGAACAGAGAAAGAGAGAAGGAGAAGAGAGATAGAGAGAGAGAGCCACCTCAATCCCCACCTCTATCGTCGCCATTTTTTGCTCCCTCGGAGCGCCATGGTGGCTGTCGTCGTTGCCGATGGGTCTCAACAATAGCCGCCCCCTTCCCCTCCTTCTTTCTGCTATAGGGTCACCGGCCGACCTTCAGGTCACGTCCGTGCGTAAGCAGGTGTCGTCGGCCGGCCTCCGTACCGCGTCGTCACCGACCGGCCTTCCGGTCATGTCATGCAAGCAGGTTTTGGCCGACCGACCTCTGTGCCGCACCGTGCAAGCAAGTTTTGGCTGGCTGGCCTCCGTGCCGTGACCGTGTAGATAGAGATGTTGTGTGATTTGGCCGACGGTGTTCTTGCTCTGTGGTGGTGACAGGCCAGCCTCGTTGTTGTGGCCATGTGGAGATAGTTATGGGTTTGATGTGATGGTCGGCTGCTTCTTATGTTCTATGATCAGGCTGGTGCCTCATTGCCATAGTCGTGTGGGGTGGAAATAGTGAGGAGGAGAGCTCGGAAGAGGAGCAACCCATGAAAAACAAGAAGAATGTCAAGGACTTCACCGACATTTGCTTCATGGCGGACAACAATGACAACGACCCTGATCTTGATTCTTTTGAGGTATCACCCTCATACAACCAGCTTTCTATTCAGATTGATACCTTGAATTATGCGTTTGTTAGCTAGGATAGATTACTTAAGAAAGCGGTTCATGAGGTTAAGGAACTAAAGTCTAGGCTAGAGTGTTCATCTTCTGAGCTTGAGTTGCTTAAGTATATGGCCAATAATGAGGAGTGTAATAGTTGCCTTGTGGTTATGAGTGAGCTTGTTGAGCTTCAGACTTTGCATGCTCAACCAATCAGCTTGAGACTACCAAGAAGAAGCTCCTTAGGATTCCAGACCTACTCTCTTAGGCGTTTGCAAAAATTATCCTTTGCTCTCAAAGGATGTTGATGTGAAAGCTAAACGTATAAAAGAGCTAGAGTTTAGATTGAAGAGTGCTGATAGTTCTATGGATGTGGAGCCAAACTATTCCACCTGTATCATCCTAAAGGACAAGCTTAGCTGGGTTAGAGAGCAAGTTGAGAAGCTTATGACTGAGAATGGGTACCTCGTTTCTCTTATGGAGATGTGTTCAGAAGGCAAGAGCAAAATAGATTTAGTCTTGGCCAAGACCAAGATGTGTGCTGATAAGGCGGGTTTAGCCTTGGGGTTGGGTTTTGAGAGGTTGGCTTACAATGGGGTTGGTAAGAAGCTGAGAAGAAAGCCACACCACAACCCAAGAGAGCACCACAGCCCAAGAAAAGAGCCTCTATCGGTAACATCGGAACCAGGGCTCCCCGAGTCTCGAGGCCAGGATAGCAGAGTGCCACGTGGCGCCCTCCCTCGGGGATTATCTCCCCGAGGTCCGAGAAGGCCAAGTTCCGGGAGAGGGTGCCTGGGGCCATGTTCGAGTTCCCCGATGACCCGAGAAGGCCAAGTTCCGGGAGAGGGTGCTCGGGGCCATGAACAGTGGTCCCCGAGTACCCGAGTTCCCCGATGACCCGAGAAGGCCAAGTTCCGGGAGAGGATGCTCGGGGCCATGAATAGTGATCCTCGAGTACCCGAGTTCCCCGATGACCCGAGAAGGCCAAGTTCCGGGAGAGGGTGCTCGGGGCCATGAACAGTGGTCCCTAAGTACCCGAGTTCCCCGATGACCCGAGAAGGCCAAGTTCTGGGAGAGGGTGCTCAGGGCCATGAACAGTGGTCCCCGCGTACCTGAGTTCCCTGATGATCCAAGAAGACCAAGTTCTGGGAGAGGGTGCTCGGGGCCATGAATAATGGTCCCCGAGCACCCGAGTTCCCCGATGACCCGAGCAGACACAGTTCCGGAAGAGGGCACTCGGGGCCATGAACAGTGGTCCCCAAGTACTCGAGTTCCCTGAGGACCAAGAAAGGGCATATCCAGGATAATTTGCTCGGGTCTATGAACAGTAGTCCCCGAGCACTCACAGTTCCCCGAGGACCTGAGAAGCCCCTTGCCGGTGGACCCCACAGGGGCTCAGCGGTGAGGTGTTAATTGGTGAGAGGCCCGATGCTACATTTAAGAGGGCGCGTGGCCTGTCACTTCCAACCACTCCCTCCACGCCTGCTGTCAGTCCTTGCCACTGCCTGGCAGGGAGACGTGGGGACATTCAATGCGGCGGGTCCCATCGCGCGTCATCCGACGTGCCTTGGGATAACGTCGCAGGGCTCGAGGCGTATCGCCTGCCGCTATGATGTGTCAGGCTCGCTCTAACCGGGCGGGCACGCGCTCGGTGGCTGCCCGTTGGGCCCTCCCCGCAGCACCCGCTGAAAAGCGGGATGATGACGACATGACCGTACAGGGGCGCGTTTTCAACCCCCCGTCACATCAAGCTGCAGCCTATGATGGTTGCTTTCCATTTATGGTGCCTTGGAACTCGCGCCATCCTTTCTGGGCACGCTACCTGCCCCAACCGGGTATAAAAGAGGGGTGGGCTCCCCGGAGAAGAAGAGGCACGGAACAAGAACTCTGGATTGATAGACCGAACTAAGAAGATCAAGACACACAAAAGACAACGGCTTCTTCAAGACCGAGACAAGCTCACGAAGCTCTAGTTTTAGAAAAACATCATTGTAACACAAGAGATCCTCAAAGAGGCATTCCCTGAGCATTTATAGCATACAAACAGGAGTAGGGAATTACGCTCCGTGCGGCCCGAATCTGTCTAAAATCCCCTGAGCATTTATTTCCTCCTGCATCTGATCATC
Source organism: Phragmites australis (assembly GCF_958298935.1). Classification (NCBI taxonomy): domain Eukaryota; kingdom Viridiplantae; phylum Streptophyta; class Magnoliopsida; order Poales; family Poaceae; genus Phragmites; species Phragmites australis. The sequence goes on from NC_084922.1 coordinate 7,835,563, forward strand.
CAACCCACCTGCATCTCACTTACTCCCATTTATTTCACATACGAGGTAGATTCAGAATCATCCCCCCGACCGAATCTCAAAGGGGGTCCCTCCGGATCTCCGCTTGTGGAGTTCATCCTCTGATAGCCTCTGTGAGAGAGTCTAGAGTGATCGGCAGTCAAATTCCTGAGACACGCTACCATTGAACCTACTGTCAGAGAGAAGGTCACCATGTTAGGTTTTGCTTTCGTCGTAGGAGGGATAAGCGACGTGAGTGGAAGTGGAGTACTTGGGATATGTACCACCCCTCTTTTGGTGTACATGAGCTTTTTCCTCATTCTTACTCACAAGTCTCGAGTGCTCCTCAGCTTCCTCCTAGATGTGGTGCTCAGTGTGAATCTTACAATGATTCATATGACTTTGGTTCATGTGTAAGAGGCTTTGAGTTGTAGCATTTTGGTGGACCACATTTTCCCTATTGTGGCACTCGCCCTCAACACACTAGTATTGATTTGCATGCACCTGCTTCTACTGCTTCAGGGCGGATGACCCAGTACTGAGTTCCCAATAGGTTTTTGTCCAATCCCTGTACTGAGCCATCCACCTATTATTCTTCTCATATGTAGGTGGCAGATGGAGGCCTAGACAACAAGTGGCTCATCGATTTCGATTGTTGGCGCCATATGACCAGAGATTCATCATGGTTCTCTAGCCGAATCCCGACGAAAAGACACGAGTACATCACTTTTGGGGATGATCGGGAAGGGATGGTAAAAGTAAATGAGTGTTCCACTCTCAAAGATGTGGCTTTGGTGGAGCATATGTGATACAATTTGATTTATGTATCTCAGTTGTTGGATAAGGATTTGAAAGTGCATTTCAAACGTGAAACTTCTCGAGTTCTTGATTATTCAGGCGCTTTGTTTTGTTGGATTTCTAGAGTTGGGAGAGTTTTTGGAGCTGGTTTTTCTAAGACTGTTAGTTCTTTTCGATGCTAAATTGTTCAACCCTCTTCTAAGCTTTGGATGTAGCATAGGAGACTAGGGTACATGAGTTTTGATTTGCTTTCTCATTTAAGTGTCTTAGGCTTGATTTGAGAATTGTCCAAGATCAAGTTTGAGAAGAACTTTGTTTGTGCTTCTTGTTGACATGGCAAGATAGTTGCCGTGTTTCACCCACCAGTTAATTTGATGATGACTGAACAACCAGGAGAATACCTCCATATGGACACTGTTGAACCTTCTTGGGTTCATTCGGTGGGTGGAACATGATATGTACTTGTCAGTGTTGATGATTTCTCTCGCTACTTTTGGGTCTTTTTTCTTGTGAGTAAAGATGAAGTGTTCTCACACTTTCAGAGCTTGGTTTTGAGATTTTTCAAGGAACTCCCTGTTGCATTGAAAGCTATCTCTTTAATGTTTCATGTCTTGAACATGACATTGAGCATCAATTTTCTGTCTCACATGTTTCTCAGCAGAATGACGTGGTTGAGAGGAGGAATTGCACTTTGGTGGAGATGTCTAGGATGATGCTCGATGAGCATAGAACTCCTAGAAAGTTTAAGGCAGAGGCTATTAACACAGCTTGCTATATCTCCAATCGGATTTTCTGGTGCTCGATTTTGAATTTTACTTCTTATGAGTTGTGCTTTCGGAGGAAGCTGAATGTTTCACATTTGAGAGTTTTTGGCTATCGATGTTTTATCCTAAAGCGTGGAAATCTTGACAAGTTCGAGTTATGTTCTTCTGTTGGAATTTTCTTAGGGCATTCCCTTTATGGTCATTCTGACAAGGTTTATAATCTTGACACTAACACCATCATGGAATCCTGTGTTGTGACTTTGGATGAATCAACCCCATGTGCTAGTTCTGCTTTCGATTATGTAGGTGACAAAGAGATTGATGAAAGCATCTTCATAGATGGCGACCATCCAGTTCTCGATGGTGATGAGGATGATCCACTACTTCCTTCCATCACACCTGCTCCCGAGCTGGCTCATGCTCCTTCACACATTCAGTGGATACATCCCCCACATTTCATGATCGAAGACCTCGGTGAGAGGGTAACGAGGTCTAAATCTATTGAATATGCTCATTTCACAGATTCTGCATTTGTTGCTTCTTTTGAGCCTCATGATGTTAGACACACACTTTCTAATTCAAAGTGGGTCAATGTCATGCATGAAGAACCATAAAAATTTGAGCGAAACTGTCGAGGGTTAGTCCCTGACAATGATTCTGAGGTGTATCAGTCGATGGGCGCGGCACGTAAACAACGCTTGTGGTGTGTATGTGTTTGTGATGAACTCAAGAACACACAGGTTATCCAGGTTCAGGCCTCTCGAAGGATAATAGCCATACATCCTGTGTATTTTGTTATCTGTGTTTGTGAAATGATTATAGAAGATTCCCCCTTTGCTAGACCCGTTCTCCTCTTTATATACAAGTGGACCTTTTTTTGTTGACCCATACCTAGCTAGATGTACTTTTATCAGACCATCATCACGCAGAATGTGCACGCCGCACCTTACACCGGTGGTATTGCGGGGCTCGTCCTATCTTCTTGACGCCTCCACTCTTACCTTACCTCGGTAGCCCTGTCTGTCCACTCACCGTGCACCGCAAGCTCATATGCCAAGCCGTTCCATCCCAGCCTTCTGTGAGTCCATCTGCAAACTTGTCCACTTGCCTGGTCATTCTACAAATTCTGTCCCATCTATCGTGTGGTGCTAAGTCGGTCCGCAACACCTCACTCCATAGCAATTAATGCTACGGGACGGGGCACTGTCTATATGCACTGGACACGACTTTGTTCGTTGGAGGAGGAGCCTCGGGAAGGGAAACACTTTAGTAGATATCAATAAATATGACTAGACAGGTTATGTATGGATGCCTCGTGACCAGAAAGGGCTGGTCACAGGATCACATTAAATCGCAAGGAGGATGGTCGCAAGCCTCGCGCTGATCGTGCGAGCAAAGGAATGGTCACGCGATAGGCCAGGGTTTAGGAAATATCCCCCGTCAGACATCATATCTCACGTGGGGCCATTACTAGGATGCCCCTTACTCAATACTCCGATAATAGCCCCAAGCTTCCCCTTGGTCGCGGTCAGGTCTGGTCGCACCACTTGGGCCCCGAGGGAACATAGTCCACTCAGAGAGTGGCCGTCGATGCTGTTAACTTTCAGAGTTGACTCTGAACTACACATCACATGGGGAGGTTAAGCATCTTAAGAAAGAGAGATAGAGAGAAACATTGATTACCGCCGGCCCCGAGAAACTTTCGGTTCCCCATGCATGCCCCCTTGGATTTTGAGAGATTCGGATGCCGCACCGGTTGAGGTTCCTCAGTAGTTCCGAGAGTGAGGCGTCGTTACAAGATGTGTATAGAAAACTAAGGTGTTGGTCTCCAGACATAGCCACGTATTCATGGTTTTGACCGGGAAGCGACCATGAGCCCCTTGGGTAATAAATGATAGGATCATGGATATTTCCCACAGTGGCTCCATCTTCCACCCTAGGCTTGAATCAATGGCCGATCGGGCTATAAAAGCAGGAGTTCACCCAGTCAGCAACGCGATGCTTTTTGCATGACAAGAAGGCAACTCTTCGTATAAATCATGGTGTCCTCCTCCCATTCTTCGTCAGGAAGGTCGATGATTTTAGAGGATTTGGCAAGGTCCGAGTCTCCTCTGACACCGACTCTGCTTGCTGTGGTGCCCTAGGGGGCAGACAATCTCAACGTCCTGGTCATAGGGTTGGAGCCAGCCACTATCGTGCTTCCCTCGCTACAGAGAGAGTCTCCCCCTGTCGCTCTCCTTCAATCTTTGGCCGGAGCGTTTGCCCCAATTGAGGTAATAGACATCTCTGATGACGAGGAGGAGATCGACTAGGACCTTCTGAAGGAGGAGATCGACGAAGAGGAGAAGGCGGAGGAGAAGCAGAAGAAGGGTCAGCTAGGTTCATCAGTGCCTGTTAGTAGCTCCAACAAGGTCTTCGCACCAGCCACCCTCCCTCGCCCCTACGCAGGCCGTCATCCAATTCCCAGGAAGACCAGCTGCCGCCCCAAGGAAGAGTATAAGAGGTTCGTCGACTCGTTTAAGGGCAAGTAGGGTTCATATGCTTCTGAATTCTTGGAGGTGATGGATCTTTACAATTTGCATGAGTTAGGCGGAACCTTTTCGTTAACCTAGATCTAGTCACTCGAGTTGAGAGGGAAGGAACAAGCATATAATAGGGTAGTTAGCCCGATCGAATGTAATTAACCTACCTGTAACCTATCTTTCCCATGAATAAAAATGTCCAGACCCTTTCTGATGGCCTCGCCGATGGCTGGAAGACCATACAGGAGTCCTGTGGGTTTTGGACCGTCTGGTTCGAACCATTGTTCAGAGTGTTAAGAGAGTTTTCCCTATCATGTCATGGCGAGTAGGCTCTGATTGTTTCACCCTGCTCGTTAGCTAGACTTTCAAAGCATGGGATAGACCTTAGCACAATAAGTCCCTCGACGGTGACCAGCGCCCGATTCGAGTGGGGACTTATGGCCTTGTGGTCGCTATCCTGATCCGTTCGTACCTTTGACATTGCACGAGCAGGGATCCCACACTGTTCAAGAGCCCTTGGCTATCTAGTTTTTTTAACTTCCTGGTCGCCAGATCCCGTAGTGGTCGTCGAGCGTTGTTGCGTGTTGTGGTCGGAGAGCCACTCTGGCGGGGGTCCGTTGTTGGTTGTGAAATCCTACAAAACAGAGAGTCTGGTCTTTTGAGCTTTAAAAACTTACAAGTTATATTCCATGGTCGTGTGGAAGGTTCTACAAGATAGTGAAACAAGCTCATCTCTGAGCAACCCTACACATAGAACTTGCGCTGCATGATGATGTTCCATGAGTTGTGTAATTCACGGTCATCCTCCATGGCTAGCTTGACCATACCAGGTCATGTGATATCAACCATTTTGCAGGGCCCTTCCCACTTAGAGGAGAGTTTATTCCGACTGGCCTTATTCAGAATTTGCCTAAGGATGAGGTTGCCTATGATCAATCTCCGCTCCCGCACCTTGCAGCTGTGATAGCATCTAAGGCTTTGCTGATATCAGGCAGCTCGAATTAGAGCACACTCGTGAAACTCTTCGATCAGGATTACATCATCCTCTCATCACGCCACATGGTCGTCGTTCGAGTAGTTGGTCACTCAAGGTGATTGAAAGGTGATCTCGGAGGGAAGTATTGCCTCTGCGTCAAAAACAAGGAAGAAAGGGGTTTCAGTCATAGCCCTATTGGGAGTCATTCGCAGCGACCAGAGTATTGTAGGTAGTTCGTCCACCTAACGTCTTGAATAGCTTTTAAGCCGATCAAAGACCCAGATTTTGATCCCATGCAATATCATCCCATTGGCCCTTTCGACATGTCTGTTGCTCTGTGGGTGTGCCAAGATATCCCCTTACTCAATACTTTGATAGAAACCAAGTTTGGGTCATTATAGAATCACCCCTAAATGTTCACACCATAAACATAAAATGGGTTTTCAAAAACAAACAAGGGGAGGTGGGTCTGTAGTGAGAAACAAAGCTGGACTTGTGGCTCAAGATTTCACTTAAATAGAGGAGATAGACTTTGGAGATACCTTTACTCCACTAGCTAGATTAGAAGCCATTAGGATCCTCCTAACATTTACGGTATCCCAAGGTTTTAAGTTGTACCAAATTGATGTCAAGAGTGCTTTCTAAAACAGTTTCATAGAAGAAGAGATCTATGATAAGCAACTCTCAGGTTTTGAACACCCTAAATACCCATATAAAGTATACAAGCTTCAAAAAGTTTTGTATGGGCTTAAGCAGGAGCCTAGAGTTTTGCATGAGCTTCAAAAAGTCTTTCTTGCTAGAGCATTGATATGTAATGGGGTCGGTGGATAAAACTTTATTTACCTTTAGGCATGACACTGATTTCATACTTGTTCACATATGCGTAGATGATATCATTTTTTGTGGCACTTCTCATGCACTTGTGGCCAAGTTTGCAAATACTATGAGCAGGAAATTTGAGATGTCAATAATGGGTGAGCTCAACTTTTTACTTAGACTGCAAATCAAACAATGTAAGCAAGATACATTCGTCCACAAGGTGAAGTATACTAAGGATTTGCTAAAAAAGTTCGACATGAGCAACGCGAAGCCACTGGCGACACTAATAGCTCCCTCGACCATGCTTGATCCAGATAAAGATGGTAAGGTGATAGACCAGCGTGAGTATAGGAGCATGATTGGCTCCCTCGTGTACCTGACGACGATAAGACCCGACATTGACTTCACCGTCTGCTTGTGTGCCCACTTCAAAGCATCACCAATGATATCTTACCACCAAACGGTGAAGCGAATATTGAGGCATCTCAAATATACCCTTGAGTATGGTCTTTGGTTTTCTACATCTTCTTCTCTCGCGCTTCGTGGTTTTTCAAATACAGATGTACTAGTTGCGGAATTGACTGGAAGAGTACCTCCGGTACCTGTTATTTCTTGGGTACCTCTCTTGTTTGTTGGTTTTCTCGTAAATAGTCTAGTGTTATGCAGTAAACTGCTAAAGCTAAATATATTGCTACCGCTAGATGTTGTTCTTAGATTTTGTGGATGGTTGCTACTTTGAGAGATTTTTTGTTAGATTTTAAAAGTGTGCCACTTCTATGTGACAACGCCAATGTCATAATCTTAGCCACTAACCATGTCCAACACTTTAGAACTAAACACATAGATGTGACATTTCACTTCTTACGAGATCATAATGAGAAGTGAGATATTGTTTAGATCCAACACCAGCTTGCCGACATTTTCACTAAGCCTTTAGATGTAACAAGATTTGACTATTTGAGGGGAGAGCTTGAAGTGTGCCATCCCTATTGCATTATGTGAGGGAAAGTTACAGTTGTACATACTCTATATTATTTTTGTTGTATTTGCATTGTATTTTATCTTGTAAGGTAATCATAGTAATTGAGCTTTAACTTGTATGTCTTTACCATTTTCTTTTGCTAGACTTGAATTTGGGCTAAGTTGAGTAGTTGTGTAGAGCAAGCTTTTAATCTTAGGCTCATCTTGATGCTTTGATGTGAAGCATTTCAAACAAGCTAGCTTTCCTAAAAATAAAATTTGGTAATTTTATGAATCACGTAGACTATGAAATGCTACATTCTTGATCACTATGTTCGTAATTGTTTTGGCTTAGTCAATACTTATGTTAAGGCTAGTTTGATGAATATTTTGTTCTAGACTTCTTGGTTCAAGATAGTGGATTGAGTAATGCTGCACTATGTTTTATGTCTTTCTCAAATGTTTAGCTCATGATAGCACCTTGGGGAACATATGTTACTTGTGTCGCAAACGCACTACTTGACTTGATCATATGAAAACTTGATAATTTATGAAAATTTAAAAAAATATTGAGAAATCTAGTTTTTTTTTTTTTTTTTTGCTAAAATATAATCCAATACGGTTGTCTTGAAGCCTCGAGGTATTTTTTTTACCTAATTATGCGATACTTCGCTTGGATAAGAGGCAACTTAAGGATAAAAAAATAAAGAAATGTGCCTTAATGTTACATCTTTTAATCACTTGATTTAACTAAGTTTTGGTTTCATATATGAGCATTTACAAAACCTATTATCATGAATGCATGTTTGCCTAGTTTGATATTGGAGTTAGCTAGTTCTTAATACTTGTATTGCCTCGGCTATGTGAACTTAAATGTGCCAATAATTCTTCTGTTTAGCTTATCTAGATTTATGTTCTTGTGACACTATATCTTTTTGACCTTTGTGCGCTTGTGACCTCCGCATTCTACTGCACATAGCCCTTTCATGTCTCTAGCATTTGCAAATGCTTTGTAGTATACTTGTGAATGCTTATTAGGATTGCATATTCATGAATTGTATGGTGCTTTTATCCTTGATGTTTGCATAGAAAAAGGGGGAGAAAATATGAATCTTGCATAGATAAAAAGGGAGAAAATGTGGTAGAATGAATATGTGCATTCGTCAAGGGGAGCATCTTCTGCATATTTGAGCTTTTATTGTGTTTTGGCTCGTCTCTGCTTTTCTTCAAGCTTTGGCAATCTTCTTATACCAAGTGATATATTTTTGCTCTTTCTTGAGTTTTTTTGTCACTTGGATGGGCTTCTTGTGCCTTCTTCAAACCAATATCTTTATGCCTTTAGGATTGTCAATGCACTCATCAATGGGGAGATTGAGAAACTAAGTTGAAATATGCCTTGATTTATTTGTGATTAGTGATTGACAAAGTTGTTGTTTTGGTTTGATGGTTTCTAGGTTTGTATAAGAGTGTCTATATATTGCAATTGTGATCTTGTCGAACCAAAGTTGGAGAGAAAATTGTGTTAGAAGTTTTATCTTGGATTTTAGGAAAATTGTACACACCGGAAATTTCGGTGTGCACATCGAAAGTTTTAGTCCTCACAAGAACATCCGTGCTGGAGTTTTGTGCACGTCAGACCATTTCTTGCAAGGAAGAATTTTTCAAAGGCATTTGTGTTGTATTGAACATCGAAAGTTCCGGTGATGACGTCAGATCATTTCTTATAGAGAAGAATTTTTTGGAGGGTTATGTGATGTACTGAACATTAGAAGTTCTGGTGTTGAAACCAGAAGTTCCAGTGAGTACTCCGGAAGTTACATCGGACATTCTGGTGAAGAGCACAGACAGCAAAAGATGTTACACACACCGAATATTCCGGTGTGCAGACCGAAACATCCGATGTTCATGATTTCTGCAAGTTGTATTGACAACTCAAGATTCTTGTGTTGGATTAATTGGAGATAGTTTGAAGTTATATTTTTGCTTGTCTTATGGTGTGTAGGTGATAGATGCAAATTGACGGTCAACGATGAAATCGGGGCTAACCAAGATGTGTGGTATTGGATGATCAAAGATGTCGGACGAAGTCAAAGGTGATCCTACCAGTACACGTGAAGCTTAAGCAAAGCATGGGGGATGAGTGAAGTCGACGTGCTGATGAAGTCAAGCGAAGGGATACTAGTGCATGTGATAAGGCGGCTCGAGGGATCGGGAGTGGGAGAGACTTGTCGGCTATCAAGATCGCAAGACAGGATCCACATGGTATCATAGTGAAGATTGCATCGAAGCAAAACTAAGTCGTGAAGGCATCGCGACCGTTTGATGGATGGAGCGAAAAATAGACCAAAATGCTCTGGTGGTATGTGGGAAGAGGGTATTTTGGAAATAAGTAAACTTGGTATTCAAGGAAGTTGTCAATGACTATAAATAGAGGGGTATGGCTATTGGAAGAGGGTGAGCCAGCCATTTGAGTCTTGAGGGATAGTTTTTAGAGGAGAGGAAATGCGAGCTTAGCCTTTGTAATAGGTGAGAGTTTTTGTGAGTAAATTATCTTGTAATTTGTCGAAAAGAGGTTTGTCCTCTGGATGAAATGAAGAGATTGTCTTCGTCGATGCTTGTGTTCATCTCATCCTAGTCTTCTTCTATTGATTCCTTGTTTTCGTGAGAGTTTTTTTCCTTTTCAATGCAATTTTCGTTATGGCTTTTGGACTGATTTTTCAGCACATTGAGAAGTCAACCTCCTTATTGCTAGAAGCTTAAAATTTACATGCAAATGCATATAAGTCGGGTTGAATTTTCTTGACTCTAGATCCTCAACTTGGATAGTTTCTTCATGTTGTGCTCTTACTTTTTGGTTTGAAGGTTTTTTTCCTTAAAGTTGCAATTAATGACTCATTGGATGAGTTTCAATTAATCTTAGAGTTTATATACATCCACGAGAGTCATGTGTTTTTCTGAAGATTTCCTTAGCAACTTGATTTCCTTCGGTTTTATTTCCAATATTGATTTTTAAGGTGTGTTAGGTGATAAAAAAAATATATTCTTTTCAAAAAAAATTGATAAGACTTCTATTCAACTTCCTCTGACCATTATTTTCGGTCCTATAAGAAGCGATGCACCGGTGCCGCGTGCGTTTTGCCACTGCAATTTTACCGGTTTCACAAGCAAATTGAAGTGGAACCAGCCTATGTGATGAGAAGGGGAGGGAGAAGAACGAAGCGAAGTGAATGGTCGTTGGTTTCACAGCGGTGGGCTTGTTTGGGTCCAGTTGGTTAGAGTCGCATAGTGGGCTGGATTTTTTGTGTTCCGTAGATTTATGTAAGCCTCCGTAAGTTGGGTTGTCTGGGCTCAATAATGTTCATGGTAAATAAGCCTTGAAACATCAATGATTTATATATATATATTGAATACAAAAATTGTAAATATATACATCCATCTTGAATAATTAAAGATATAGATCCATGTGCCCTTCCAAACGGATGATATGTTTAAAAATAAAATAAAGTTCGTTATAATACTCTTCAAATTCAAAACATTATCAAAACAGTCATGAAAAAATCTAAAAAAAATCAAACATCAAACGGGTCCTCTCGTGTCCGTTTAATTATCATTTTTTCTCAACTTTATGCTCATTGACCAGACCAGCATTTTGGAATAGGCATTCCTTCCCTTTTGGCGTAGAAATAATTCGTTCCAATGAAAGCACGAGTCTTTATTTGGTCAAGCATCCATGGAATAGACACCTGATAACATATTGGCGCGACTATGCCGCTCCCACTTTCTGTTGCATAGAGCTTGATAAAAGAAGACTAAAAAATTAGATTTACCAATTTTAGACATCTCAATAATTATTTATGAATGTATCAATATTTAACATATTCATTTAATTATAGGAAAAACAGTGGTATTTTCATGCATACACATAATTTTAACATATAGACGACAGTAATACGAACCTAACTAAATTTGTTTCATTTTTTTCAGTTGTAAATATTTTTCTATGTATTTTAGATTATTTTAACTTATTTATCAATATAACTATGATTTCTTTTGCTATTTTTCTAGAATTTTGCAAAAGAAATATTATGTACATACATATATTATGTATATTTGTACGTATATATATATATATATGTATACATATACACATACATGTATATATCTGTAGACATATACATGTACATACGTGTAACCCATATGAATACATGTAATAGATTCCTATACTTGTTGCAAATCATCGCGTGCAATACAGCTTAAGACTGTACTGACAGGGCAGCCTCGGCTTCTATCTTCTCGCTGCTCTTGCGTCCAAGCTCTGGCACAGAAGCCAGAGCCGTCGCGCTCGTGTTCCTCTCGCTCTCGAGGCTCTTCCTCCTGCTGAGCTCCGCGACGTGGCGGATCATGTCCGTCAAGTCGGCGTGCGACGACCCGCCTTCCTCCATGGCCGCCATCGCCTTCGCGGCGTGCTCCTTGGCCCTCGTCCTCCTCGCCGTCCCTTCGGGGCCGTCGTCCATCAGTTCGGACACCGCCTTCTCAACGTCGGCGCTCGTCACCTGCACCCCCTCGGCCTCCTCGGGGACGTTCATGACGGGCACCTTGACGCCGGACCTGACGCCGAGGCCGAGGACCTCGACGAGCAACCGCTCGCTGCAGAACTGGTCGGCGAAGTATGGCCATGTCAGCGGCGGCACGCCGTGGGTAATGGCCTCCAGCGTCGCGTTCCACCCGCAGTGCGTCAAGAACCCGCCCACCGCAGGGTGGGAGAGGATTGTCACCTGCGGCGCCCACCCGCGGACGAGGAGGCCCCTGTCCTTGACGCGCTCCTCGAACCCCTCGGCGAGCCATTCCTGCACGTCGGTGTTGGACTTGGCCTCCTTGATGGCCCAGACGAACGGCCGCTTCGACGCCTCGAGGCCGCGTGCAAGCTCAATGAGTTGCTTCACCGGCAGGTGCGCTATGCTGCCGAAGCTGATGTACATCACGGACGCCGGCGGCCAGGCGTCGAGCCACGAAACGATGAGGTCGGCATCAACGTCCGCGCGGTTGCCCCGGCCGGCCTTGGCATCGGCGTCCATTCTGGAGGCGCAAGTCGGCCCGATGGACCACGTCTTCCGGCCGACCGCCGCAGCGTAGCAATCGACAAAGACGCCCTCGATGTCGCGGAACGTGTTGATCAGCAGGCCGTCGGCGGTGGCCTCAGCCTCGAGCACGTCGCGCTGCTCCTTCTCCACTTGGGGCCACTGGAAGAAGCCGCGGAACGTAGCATTGTTCCCGACGGCGCGTACCGGAAAGTCCGGCACCTCGAACGTCTCCATCTCGTCCGAGACGCGGTCGTACACGCCGTGCTTGGTCAGGTTGTGCACGGCGAGGAGGAAGTATGCGGACGGGCAGTGCAGCACCAGGCGCGGGATACCGTGGCGGTTGCACACACCCGCCGTCCACGGGTTGCACGAGTCGGCGATGAGGCAGTCGGGCCGCCGGGGCAGCGACCGCACGTACTCCTCCAGCGGCACCTCCATCTTCCAAATGGCCTGGAAGAAGAGCAAGTAGAGGTTCTTGTCCACCAGCAGGTCTATGTTTTCCATCCCTTCCGGCAGTCCGAACTCCGGGCCGGGGAACGGGATCTCGGCGAGCTCGACATCGAGCCCCGCGTTCCTGGCGCCCTCGATGGTGGCCCGGTTACGCGCGGCGTTGACGGGCGTGGTGACCACGGTGACGCGCGCGCCGCGGCCGGAGATGAGGCGCGCCAGGTCCACCATGGGGATGATGTGGCCCTGCGCGACCAGCGGCACGAGCAAGAAGTGAAGCCCCGCCATTTCTGCGTCCGCCGCTTCCTTGCCTCTCTGCTCTCCCGCTAGCTGCAGTGGCTGGTGCATTTGCACCTAATAAAAAGAACCAGCTTGTCACCGAAACACGGCCGATGTCGAGGTTGCAAGCAAGCCCAAGGTTGACGACGTGACGCGTGCAAGCAATAGAAATGCAAGACCAAATGTTGTGGGCGCATCTACTATCTACCGTGGGTGTTTTGAGATTCAGATTGATCGATAAATTATAAAAAATAACATCCTATCAAAATAAGTGTATAACTAGCCAGAACATTTACGCATCATAAAAAAATCAAAAAATATAACTAATTAAATCGTAACGCTACTGAAATATAGCTGCACTGACAGTTAAATCGTAAAAAAGTCATCACACCAGAACAAACGTATAAATAACCGGAACATTTACACTATGATTGATTATCAGAATATGACTGTAGCGACATGTACATTTACACATCTGTTATTTTCTATATTTTCTTTGGTTCGTACTAAGATTGGTGTGCTAAAATATATGCATATAATAGGTATGTGCAGATCACGTTTGAAATTTTCCTTTCGTGACGTGCTCGATGGAGTTCTAGAGCGAAGAGGAGCCAAGGAACCATCCTATGGTCAAGAACGGTGGACGCGATAAGGAGCGAAAGGTTGGGAGACGGCAGGGTGCGTCAAAGAACCGAACAGATAGAGCAGTGCAGCACTGTGATTGCATGATTGGATCTGCATGGATGAGTGGCGGACACGGAAGGTTGCGGCGGTGGCCAGGTGCCGTGGATGCAGATGGCATGGAGGTGAAAGAGGGGGCGTACTGACGTCTGCGCCGAGCGAAGCTCCGTTGTCGCCGTCTCCAGAGTCCAGTGAGTGGGGACTTGGACTCGTGGTTGGCCGAGCAAGGTCACAGTCCGCACCGCTGGCTAAATCTCCTCTTAACAAACCAAGAGCTTCTTTACGGTGGAAAATAATACTTGTAGAGTAGAGTATTGTTATTGTAATTTAATCATCCATTTAATAGGGTATTTTAGTAATAATCTTGGCTGGCGTGGATGTCGTCACATCCCCGCCGGCTACCCCGGAAGCCCGGCATGATGCGGGACGACATCTTTGGCATCACCGTGGGCATCGTCAAGGAGCTCGTGGAGGCGATGGCAGACAGCCGCGCCAGGGTAACTCATCCACATCATCAGCAACCCGGTGTTTCTGAACGGATAAAAGTTCTCAAAACAAAAGGAATATAGCACGTTCCAGAACAGAACAGGAGAGACTGTGTTTCTGAACGGATGAACGGCGTCATGGAACTTGCCGCGGTGGACAATAGCTGCCACACGTACATGCAGATGGCACTATGGACTTGAGATCTAAGTCTTGCCTGGTGGTTAGTGGAGGGATTTATCCTATGCTCATCAACGATTAAACTTTATGTTCACTTTTTTGTGTTTTATTAAAATAAATTTTTTTTTCAGTGGTAGTATCCGTCGACAATAAAACACACGTGATAATTTTATTAATTTTTAATTTCTACATCTTTGAATTTTATAGACGTTATATAAGAATATGACTGTAGTGATACAAATATCTAAGTGTCCATATGAGTTGTACCGGTGTTTCCAACATTTTTTTTTTTTTTTTGCTGTTTGGACCTGTGAAGCTCCGTTGACGTCTGCGCCTAGCGAAGCTTCGTTGTAGCCGTCTACGGAGTCCTGTGAGTGGGGGACTCCGGCCGCGTGACTGTCCGGGAAAGCAACTATAGCAAGACCACATCAATACTATATTCTAAGGAATTGGTACCTTTTCAGGGTCCTGCTACTGTAGTAGTGGACCCGAGTATGTATATGTATATACATATATACATACATATGTAATTTTCTTTCCAAAAATTCTAGAAAAATATCGAAATAAATATTAGTTACATTAATAAATCAGTTGAAAATTTTAAAATGCAAAAAAAAATCTAAAACTTAAAAAAATATGAAACAAATTTTTTTAGGTTAGTATTACTTTCACCTATATGTTAAAACTATATACATGCATAGAAGTACTATTGTTTTCTCTATAATTAATTTAATATATTTAATATTAATAATTTTATAAATAAATATTGAAATGTACAAAATTTGTGAACTTAATTTTTTTAATCTTTTTTTATTATGCTCTACATAACAAAATAAAAATAAACACGACTTACGCGCGCCAATCACACTAGTAAATAAATTTGCAGTCCGCACTCCAGGCCGCAAGGTGGAGTAAGTACACCTCTCGAGCACAAATGGTCTGTGTCCGTACATGTGATACCACCGTGGTCCAGCTCCAGCCCACGGATTAATCGGAGAGTGAAACTGCGGGCAACACGTAACTCACGAAAAGGACGATCCAGCTCGACCACTGTTAGATCAACGGTGTACAGAGGTATATCTATTTTTAAAAAAATCAGTATATATCAGCAGCTCGATTTTCCTCCGCCTCGGTGGTCCAATCGGCCCATACAACATCTAGCGGGCTGCCGGCACAGCTCCGTCGAATGCTACTTTCACGGCCTGAGTTTTTTTATTTTTATATTTTTTAATATTAATATTTAAATAAATAGATCCAATGAAAAAATTGTAAAAATAAACGCCTACAAAGGGTGGTAAGCAGTCTGACCCCACATGAAATGATAAAAATACATGTAAACAGAGCATTAAAAAAACTCACTTTTTCACCATATATCCTAGAGCTAAAAATAATTTTAAAAATTAGTCATCACATAAGATAAATATTGGTGAATTTTATCAAATTTTTGGAAATTTATTTGAGACCCTAACAATTGTTAAAAGTTATAAAAGTAGTCTTTTTTTTAGAATTTTAGTTTAAATTTTACATATGTTTTTAGTGAATCTAATTAAAATAGGTTGCACATGAATTATAAAATATGTAAAAAACATTATGATTTTTGAGCACCAAAAGACCACAATTTTATAGAAAGAAGATAATAAAAAATATTACTATGAACAATGATTTTCACAACACACTGTTCTTACTCGATACGAGGGTTGTTAGCCCCTGCGCAACACGACGGACTGCGGTAAGGGCTTAACTACCCTATAAGAGGATGATAGATGTCTATTCTTATAATTATTTTCATCAAGTGTATATTTATTTAAATATTAATGTTAGAAAATATAATAATAATAAAACTCTCACAGTTTAACAGAATTGACAACTTTTTTATTTTTATATTTTATAACATAAATATTTAAAAAAATCCAATAAAAAATATTTACAGAATAAACGTCAACTGCCCTCTTAATAGATGTCTACCACCCAATTCAATCCTTTTAGAGAGCGGTAAAAGTGCTACGGTGGTACAGTCAGCGTCACCAAGCCTTACCGCTCTGTGAGAGGGCGATTAGAGCCCACCCCTAGCGTACCACCCCTTACCACCCTCTCAAAGGTAGTTAGAATTTTTTTTAATATAACTTTTGTATATAGTAATTTAAATTTTATTGCACATTTATTCGACGAAAAATGTCATGGACTAGCCACCCTCTCATATTTGCCAAATTGACATATACGCTCCACAGAGTGGTTCATTTTATTCTTAGTTTTGGTTCAATATAATTTTATTAATATTTATTTATTTAGTTGATGCAAAATTATGTGAGTTATTTTTTAGTGAAATAATATTGAGATAATACAAAATCTAATTTGTCAAACAATAGTAGTTGTGAAGCACAATTATCATATAACCCGGTACGGAAGTTACATATGCTGATAAATATTACATGTGATATAGGGTTTTCGTCGCTACGCGTGTAGACCCTAACTATATTAACGACAACAAACATTGACATGTACGGTATGTCTAAAGACTAATCTAATAGTGTGTCGCTGATAAATCTAATATGCTTTGGGGAATAAAAATAGGTATGGCTACAATAGATGTTCTCTATTGAGTATATCTAGAATATTTGCCCTTTTGCAAGACATCAGGGTCCTCCGCCTTAGCGCGACGAACCTCTCCCGCTTCTTTTTCATCTCTGCTTCGTGTGTTTTAGCCATAGCGCGTTTCTTCGCTGCCTTCCTCATGTGCTCCTCCTCCTGACACTTCAGTCATAGTTCCTTCTGCTTTTGCTCGTACTCCCGGTATTCGTAAGCTTCCCTCCTCCACATCTCCATGTCGACCCACCGCTTTTGTTACTCATTTTGCTCCATGTCCAGCCATTTCATGAAGTCACAAATAAGTAGAGGAGACTAGACAAATAAAATAAGAAGGGAGATTAGTAAGAAAGTACATGGAATTGTATGTAAAGTGCCACATGAGTAATCTATATCATTGTACCAGTGGGTACTCATACGGTCTATCGAGACGAGTCGTGCTAATAGTTGGCACACATGAAGAAGCGTCTGCCATAAATGCAGGAGATGTCCTAGAACACAAGGGTTGCCACAAAAGTACATCCGCGGTTCGACCACTAGGGGATTTTCATAAATATTTATTGGGTAAGCTTGGTGGAGTTGAGGAAGACAGTTCGGTTGAGAGAGCTGAGAAAAGAGTGGTCTAGCCATGGTTCAGTGTGAGGTTATTTATGGTGACTAGGGGCCGATGCATGAGTATGGCTGGGGGCTAGAGCAATGGAGTATTGTGTATAAGAACAAATGCGCAGAGATTCTCTGTGAAAGCTGAAAAAGTTATGACATTAATGCTTAGCAGAGATTCCCTGTGGAAGCTATTGTTTGGTGTAATTATTTTATTTTGTAAAAATTTAGCAATAAGTTATTGTTGCCTTTGTATGGAAGACATGGAATCCTAGCAAAGCATTGGGTTTAGAAAAAAAAACGTATTGGTAGAATGAGAAATACCAACTATTTCATTGATGAAAGTAAAGTATATCACATATAAGGGTAATCGTAAGCATTCATTGTATATCTGTGGCTACAGCACAAAAGGCAATATACACCGACTCATAGTACAGAATCTATGATAAGTTACAATGGCATGTGGTACTCAACCGCTAAATGAAGCATACTTTATGAAAAGACAGATAGTCAAGTGCAAAAAAAATATCTACTGGGTGGGTAAAAAAGATAGAGGTTTATCATCCAGATATTCCTAGCGGATCTCTTGAAAGTTGCATCCATAGAGGTAGGGCTTGCTGCACACGTACCCTTGTGCCAGTCCACGTGTCACAGGCCCCGGCACAGCCGGTAGAACGCATATGCATTATGGGGAACCTACATGTTACCACATGTAGTGAGGTACTTATCCCACCACTCTTCGTTAAGCTCTTGTAGCATAATCTTCAGCCGTTCAACATCCACACGCCTTATTGTCTTAGCCTCATCGTAGCTATAGTTAATGTTCGTGTAGTCTTCTTTGTTCGCGTACCATTTGTATTTGCACCTGAGCTTATCGTATTGTTGGAGGGAAGCAGATGAATCAGATGAAATTTGTAGCATCGTAGGATGTCATGCAAACTTACCCCACATCGATACCAAGCAACCGTGGCAAACGAAAACAAAATCTGGCGTGCTATTTTACTGCAGTTGCACCATGGCATGCGTATCTTGTGCACTTCTATCTGCAACTCGATGTCCCTCCTCTTCTACTCTGGGTCTTCACTTCTCTTTCGTTCTTCTTCCTCACGCTGCATGTTCCATTCCTAAGCACGCACTCTTGCACATGACACTCACGTCTGCCACCCCTACGACCCTTATCCCGGCACAAGACGAACCTGTGCTCCGCAGTTCTCTCCTGATTTACGCGGTACATATGTGCCTTCTTTGTGACCTTCTCTATGTAGTGACATAGCATCTATTCATTGCCTTCAAAATAGTTACATAGCATTCAATGAAATATCTACAAGTTCCATGCATAATACCTTCAACAATTCCAACAAGAGGGAGAGACATCATACCCCGCTTAACCTAGTTGTAGACCTCAGCAAGATTAGTTGTCAGTATTCCATACCTTGCCCCTCCAGTGTCGTACACCAAGGCCCCACTTCTCTCTTGGCTCATTTCGTATCCACTACGAGAAGTTTCTAATAGATAACCCTGACCTCTTTACTATCTGTGGAGTATCTATTGGGATTGATCCAAGAGCAACTGGCTCATCTCCAATGTCTACTAGCTTAGCTAACTGCTTCATGGTTAATTCATCTAGTCTTACTTATAGTGCGTTGAACTTTCTCTGTTAGTTTTGACTGTGTAATTTCTTGAAAAGATTCATCAATATCTTGTTTTTAAATTGTCTATAAAAGTTTACACTCATATGCCTCATGCACCACCTGCTCTTCAAGTTAGGCCACTTTGCTATTACACAGCGTCGAACACTACCATATTGCATATCCAGCAAAGGCTGCAACAACCCTGCATATCTATCATCAATCAAACATACATCTGGCTGGTCCAGAACAATATCATGATTCACCTGCTCAAGGAACCAATATCAGCTGTCCCCGTTTTTGTTCTCCACAAAGGCAAACTCCAATGGCATGACTTGGTTGTTCATATCTACCCCAATTGCGAACAGTATATGTCATTTATACTTTCCAGTGAGGAATGTTTTGTCTAAGCAAATAATGGGTTGATAGTGCCTAAATGTCTTGATGGTTGCTGCAAATGCAAAGAAAGCATGTTGTATTACTTGAGGGGCATGGTTCCTCGTATCACTCGAGGGGTAATGCTTGATGTCAAAGTAACTTTCAGGGTTTCTCGCACATATTGTGGCTAGTTGATGTGGTAAATTGTCATATGATACTTCGTATATCCCAAACCTTATCTTAATAGCCTTCTGTTTCGCCATATATGTCTTGGTGTAGTTTACTGTGTATTGGAACATTTCCTCAATACCACGAATTATTGATCGTGGCTCATACTTTATGTTGTTCATAATCTCTCCGCACATCACATTGGCAACAAAAGCATATGACATATTACAATAGAAGAACTCTATTTTCTTAATGTGACAGTTATGCTCACTAACTATTGAGCACTCCCAGTGGTCAACCAACTTCCTACCGAATGCGTGCACCCGCCACGGACAATCAAGCACCAAACACTTGACATCTTACTCCCTTTTTCTTGATTTCATAACTTTAAACTGGCTCTGAAGAGACGGTGAGCAATATTTTACTACATCAATAACAACCTCCTTACTAGGTCATATAGCACCATGGGATATCTCGTTCTCATAATATTCCCACAGTGTTCGATGACCCTCACTGACCACTAGCTGTGAAAAATTCTGATTCCTTCACTCTGCAGGAACATAAGCACTTTTCTCCTCGTTGGATAAATCCTCATCGACAATAGCTTCCTCGAGCTCCTGATCATCCCTCTCTATCTCTTCAATTATACTAGAGATATGCTCCATCTCATCGACCACACCTCTCAATTGCATCTCCTGCATATCCCCAATATCCTTCGAGCAGATTACAGGGAAGAAGGTATGGACGGTGGGGCCAATGTGTCTGCAACAAAGACACCAACACAATGGCTGCAAGAGGAAACACGACCTCGATGGATGAGGCACAATGCATGCAATGGGTTGATTCAATGAAGCCAGGCTCAGTGATCTTTGTCAGCTTTGGCAACCTCGCCTGTACTGCAACTCGGCAACTTGTTGAGCTGGGACTGGGACTGGAAGCTTCCAAGAAGCCGTTCGTCTGGGTGATCAAAGCAGGAGATAAGTTTCCAGAAGTTGAGGAATGGCTCACGGAGCGGTTCGAAGAACGAGTGAAGGACAGAGGCATGATCATGAGGGGCTAGGCGCAACAGGTAATGATCCTGTGGCACCAAGCAGTGGCGGACCCAGGGCCCGGCGACTCTAGGCACCCGCCCGGGCTTCGTCCCGACCCGTTTCTGTATCTCTATATAGGCTATGAGAAAATTCGTGACTTGAATCAATCAAATTTTGGATAAAGTCTAGCCTGCACGGGCACGACCTACACCTAGTTCAGGCTCTGAAATTCCTGAGTCCGCCACTGGCACCAAGCCATTGGAGGTTTCATGACACACTGTGGGTGGAACTCAACAATAGAGGGCATCTGCGCAGGCGTGCCAATGATCACATGGCCACACTTTGCAGAGCAATTTGTGAATGAAAGGTTGCTGGTGGATGTGCTGAAAACTGGGGTGGAGATTGGAGTGGAAGGAGTGACACAATGGGGGGCTGAACAAAAGGAGGTTACACAATGTGGAGATGGCTGTGTCCAAACTGATGGATGAGGGGGAGGCTGCGGATGAGACGAGGATAAGAGCAAAAGGCTTCAGTGTTAAGGCGAGGAAGGCTTTGGAAGAGGGAGGTTCTTCTTATAACAATATAAACCTATTGATTCAAGAAATGGGAAGCAAAACATGCAACTGGCTGATACAGAAGGGAGGGACTAAGTATTTTTCCTGGATGCAAACATAGAACGGAAGACCCTACTAACTTTAATCTATGTACATCGTTATATTTTATAAGGAAGCAGTAGACTGTATTAGGCTCCTGGTAAGCAGATTATCTAGATATTAAATCTACCCTAAATTACCGCACAATCTGTTCTGCACACGGTTTCCCAGGCTGCATGGTAATCAACATAAAGTGAATATCTCATGCTGCTTTTTCAGATGCTAAGCTCTGATATGCCTTTCCCTGCCACTTGTGTAACATCTTTACGGGTGTGTTTGGTTAAAGAAATATCTCTGCCTGGAAGATGTCATCTAGTTTTTTAGGTGTTTGCTCGAAGGGCAAGCTAGATGGGATGGCTACTGAAGAGAATATTCTTCTCAGTTGTTGGATGAAGCCATTCGCCAAAAACTGCTGGATCCATATTCTACGTGAGCTTTCTCTTTGCTGATGTGGTATATTTTGGATGGTTGAAGTAAATACACTTTTTTGTTAGCACATTTTAAATAATATTATCTCCTAAACCGTTTATCTGATTTGTGATCCGATTGTACCATTGTATTCATTGCAATTAAATCAACAAAACAATATCATAATTATATTTTGATGAAAAACTAAATATATGACAAGTGGATTTCATAAAATTTTGACTAACCCCATCAAAAATTCTATCTGCCCCACCAAACAAGAAACTAGATCGTCCTATCTATGCTACTAAATAAGAAATTAGATGACTCACCCAACAAAACAATGAATGGTCATATCTCATTCGACCTTATCCTCCGATCAAACGCACCCTACATTGATCCCCAAACACCTTTCGATTGCATGCTATAATGCTAATAACCAGATATTCTCTGCAACTTCTTCTAAATCCAACTTACAGAAGAAACAATATGAAAGCACGGCGTAATATGAAATTTTACAGCTATTTTAATCTGGCATCTAGACACCAGTACGGTACATGCCTCGTCCTCCAAATCCTGACTGCATTAGAAAATTCTAACATACCAAAATAATTAAGGATATAGAAGGGAAAATACGCCGACCACAACATGTTGCAATGTTTATATATGATCCGAAATTCTATTAAGTTGATGAAAGAACGGGTCTGCGGGAAGGGCCGAAACCTGCATCTTATATGCTTTTCAAATTGGATCTCATTCTGATCCTGTTTCATGGGAGCCATAGTTAACAAAATATGATTTATATGCTTATTAATCACCCCTGTTTCATTCAATAAGTTGTACGATCCTTAGATTGACGACTCTACGCTTTATTTTCCTGATTCCCTCAAACTTTTAGTTTTACTGTTCAGCATAGCCCAAATAGGTTGGCTGGTAATTAGGGAATTGTAGGCAAAAATTTGATTTTGTACAACATACATGACCGTATTTGCTTAAATGGACAACTATTTTTCGTATTTACAATTTTAACACATGTATTTGGCACACGGTGTGCCGAAAATGATTTTTCGGTACACGGTGTACCGAAAAAGGCATTTTCGGCACACCGTGTGCCGAAAATGACTGTATTCGGCACACCGTGTGCCGAATACAACCAAAAAGCGTATTCGGCACACCGTGTGCCGAATACAGTTGGTATTCGGCACACCGTGTGCCGAAATACCTTTTTTCCGTACTCCTCCCATTATGTGATTTGCCTGTGTAATTTATGTAACAAAATTAAAAATTTGCTAATCTAAAATATTTTAAAATGCATGAGTAAAAAAACAGTCTTTAAGGCGACCAATAGTCTTAACAGGGTATATTCGAACATGCGCAAGATTAATAAGGTATCAGTGATCATCTTAAAATGGCAATAGAAAGTGATGATGTAGATTAACGAAATCGTCGAGGCATTGGTGGTATGAAATCGTCGTCATCATCATCTGGAGGTATCACGATTGGAGCACGTGCTCTTGTATGGTTCGTTGAACCTTGTACCGTGTGGCTGTGGCTGGTGGAACGTCGAGGCATAGATGGCATGAAATCGTCATCATCGTCGTCGTCCGGAGGTATCACGGTTCGAGCACGTGCTCTTGTATTATGCGTTGAATCTTCTCCTGTGTGGCTGGTGGAACGCCGAGGCATTGGTGGCATGAAATCGTCGTCGTCATCGTCTGGAGGTATCACGATTGGAGCACGTGGTCTTGTATGGTTCGTTGAACCTTGAACCGTGTGGCTGTGGCTGGTGGAATGTCGAGGCATTGATGGCATGAAATCGTCGTCATCGTCGTCGTCCGGAGGTATCACGGTTCGAGCACGTGCTCTTGTATTGTTCGTTGAACCTTCTCCTATGTGGCTGATGGAACGCCGAGGCATTGGTGGCATGAAATCGTCGTCGTCGTCGTCTTCAGGTATCGCGGTAGTAGGATGTGCTCTTGTAGTAAGAGTTGAACCTTCTCCTGTGTGGCTGGTGGAACGCCGAGGCATTAGTGGCATCAAATTTTCATCAGCTCTTGTACTCCTTGGGTTCGCTGATCTTCGTCGTCTTCGACGCGAACCAGGCAGCACACCCCCACCGAAGAGCATTTGCATTGCCAAGAGGTGTGGTATTTCTTTGTTGATTAACTCCGCATCTTCTGGGAATGCCTAAAGCAGAAGAGGGGTATTCGAATCAAAAACAATAAGACAACTATGGTGATGAAATAGAAAATGACGAACCTGTATGTGGGATGCATACTAGTCGGGCAACATCGCCATCCTTCGTTGCCTCATACAGAAACCCAGTAAAAAAGGATGGTCGGCTAGTTCGCAAACCCTGAGGTATATTCGGCGGCGCTCATGTAATAGGGCCCTAAGGTCGTCGGTTGTTACATGTAGAAGTGGAACGGTGAACGCAGAACATGGCGGTCTTGTATTTAATTTAGACACAGCTTGGATTAAGTTGCTCTCTTTGAAGGGATCATCCTTCCCTCCACGTACAACCTGCAAGCAGGCAGTTAATGCTATATCGATCGTTGTATATGTCCATGGGAATGCAATAGTAGAATTTCTCGCCATATTGAGATTTCCCTGCAACTTTTTTGGTCTGCACCAAAGCACGATTCGCTGGTTATTTAACAAACAATAAACATGTATGAAATGTCGAAAATGATATATACAAATACTTAATAAGTTACTGATAAATAAGTTATGTGTCATAATTAGTTAAAAAAGATTATGTAAACTAAATATAATTACTTGAACACTGAAGTGTATGGTATAGTACAAATGAGTACATAATATAGTGTATGGCATAGTACAAATGGCTCTTTAACGATGCCTACGCCGCAAGAAATCCTCAGGAGTGTAAGCGTCTGGCGGGTGTGTGGCCCTCATCCCAGCCGCCTGAGCTGGCCCCTGCCATGTGTGCCCTTGGTCCTCATCTTCATCTTCATGATGTGTTCCAACTCCGCCGAATGTGTATCCAGAATCGCTAACTCGGCCCTACATATACCACGCTGTAGGATCGTCATGCGGGAGTGTGACCGCCGGTAGTACGTGCTCGGTGGGAGTCCGAAATGATGAAGTCTCAGCTTCCTGGTACCAGTGTGAACCCCCTGGTGCATCGGGATATTGGGGGTATTGGCCGCTCAGTAGCTCCGTGAAGCTGCTCGATTGCAATGCACCAGCCCAGTCAAAATCTTGAGTGCCACTCCAGGTGGGCGTCTGGTGTGTGCAGTCAATGACATCCTCGTTGTGAGTTGATAATCCTGGTGGAGTTGTCTGCGTAGCTTGAGTAGGTTGTGTGAACGGAGGGGGCTGGGAACCCAGTATGCACTCCTCAGGAGCGGGAGCTTCAGGTATCACCTCCTCGGCTCCAGCAGAAGAACGTGTCCCATGATGTGCCGCAGACGAAGGGGCCTCCCGTGAATGTGCCTCATGAGCACTGGATGAGCGCTTGCTGTGGGAGGCACGGGACGGGTCCATGGCGGGTACGTCGTATGCCCTATAATGCGGGGCGCAACCACCTAGTCCACGTATCGCGGACCAAAGGCGAGACCCTCTCGTCCTCATGTAGTCTCGGAGAGGGTGCATATCCCTTCGCGTGGCTGACCCACTCGCTTCCCAACGGTCATGCTCCGCATGCCTATGCATTTCGATCCCCGCTTCGGTCTGTTGTTGTTGAGGGTTATGTCAGTAATACGGATGACAAACTAATAAAAATCGTTATAAGTACAACATCACTTACCACCACATGTAGAAGCCGGGCACGATCTTCGGGGAAGGGTCTAGGGGCTGGCGGTACGCTGCCGCTGAGTAAGGTGGGACGCGTTCGTGATTGATACCACACAAGGTACTCCCAGTACGAGCTATCGTCGTACTGTCCCGCAGGAACAACGACATCCACTGCACCAGACTCCATCCACCGGGTTATGTGTTCTGCATTAATCTCCGCCCAGTCGTGGGTGCTTGCGTTTCCTTGGGCACTCCTCCTGTATGTGACATAAATAGTTAAAATTTTGTAACATAAAAATGGTATCTACAGTAACACACTTACTCGTGCGCCTGACCAGCGTCTCGTGAGGGAGGTACTGGCACCAACTGACGATGATCAAACTGCCTCTGCACACGGTCAGGAGAATACACTTCTACATTGTTCATATAAAGCAGAAAACATCTAGTCATCCATAGGTCGGAGTCACGGAAACAAGATGGTGCGATGAGGCCGCTAGTCGCAATTTCGGCCACTCGTTCACTACGCCATGGATCCCACTCCACAAGATCGGCACTGAGGACATCAAGGTCACTGATCACCCGGGAGTAGTTTCCATGATCTTGGTGGTGACTCCATCGTAGCCTGGCATGAAGCCACCTATAACCCATCATTGGCCTCATGTCGTCGGCGACGCCGTCAGAGATGGGAACTGGATAGTAGGTCTTGCTCACCCACGGTCGACACACCGGGAGATAATCCCAGCTCCAGAGCTGTAGAAGGTGTAGGCAACC
This sequence comes from Phragmites australis, assembly GCF_958298935.1. Classification (NCBI taxonomy): domain Eukaryota; kingdom Viridiplantae; phylum Streptophyta; class Magnoliopsida; order Poales; family Poaceae; genus Phragmites; species Phragmites australis. The sequence continues at coordinate 7,861,523 of NC_084922.1, forward strand.
AGAAATAGATCCCATCTTTGTTGACCGTTGGGTTACGGCACACAATCCTTTGTATGTAGCAGCCAACACAGCAGATCCCCAACTGTAATGTGTCGGCTCGTACGGACGTGATGTGAGCTCACGCGCTAACCATAAAATATGCGAAAGTACATAATCACATGCCGTGTTGCAAAACATTATGCCTCCAAGCAAGATATACAAGTACACCTCATAATGCTGCATAACTGTTGCCTCGTCCGCATCCGGTGGGCAAGGGCTGAACTGTGGTAGGCCATGAATCCATGTCATGGAGAGCCCTACATCCTTCATGTCATAATGCATGTTAAACCTACAAGATACAGAGAATCAATGAACCATGAACAACACTCCAACGTATAAAATGCTTTATGTAACAAATAATTACCTGCCGTGAATATAACGCTTCCACTGCTCCTTTCCTGGTCGTGGAAGTACTAACGGGGTGCCCCTTATCGGGAGCCCGGTCAGCATGGCAACGTCCCGTAAAGTAACGTTGAAGAAGCTCGGGAAGGTGAATGTGAGCCATGCCAATGATTTCAAGCCTCATGGTTCAATTATAAAATAAAGTAAGATAATAGCTATTACAAAATGGGTACAACACCTAATACGTTCATAACAAATTACAATACAATCCATGTTTCCAACATACTTCATATAACAAACTCACTAGCACCAAAGCTAATACAATCCAATTTGATCGTAGCCTAATAGTTTACCGTCGGGTCGGACAAGTCCTCCTGTCATGGCCGGATTGCTTGCATATTTTGCACCTACGTAGTCCATCAACAGCATCTGCTGCATCCATGTCACCTTGAAGCCTCGTGGCTCTAGGCCTTCCAGGATCCGTGCGTCTGGCCCTGGGATAAGGTACCCACTTAGGCCCCTCGATTGCTTTGTAGCTGGATCCGATGTTAAATGAACGCATCTTTGAAAGCCATGTGCTCCTCAGTGCATCGATCGTGAAATAGGGTGATACGTATTGTGATCCGTCGTTCCCGCCCATGTCCCTGCAAGCGGCCAAGATATGGGAGCACGGGATATGATGTAGCTTTGGCTTATTGCATGTGCACTTCACCTCGTGAGGACCAATTTGACATTGTTGCACGGTGTCACCCGCACTGTATCCAGAAGTGTACCGACGACGACACATGACCTCAAATTCATTATTGGTCCGGTCGTGGATCCTAGTCCGATGAAAGTGTGCCTTACTCCTCCTTCTGGATAGGATTTCCTCCACCTTAGGTGCGAACCGCGTGCTGCACTCCATTGCAGCTATACCACGGTCTCAAAAGTAGTCAGCCGTCCTATAGAATGTGAGCTCAATTATGGCACACAATGGGAGGCCGCGTACACCCTTTAGGACATTGTTGAATGCCTCAGCTATGTTCGTTGTCATAATCGTATACCTATTATAAGATACAACAATTTTAGATACAATTTTTTGCGTAACCAAAAGGAAATTACGATCTTTAAAACGCTATGTTCTCACCTGGAACCGTGAGTATCATGGAATAGGGCCCAACGCTCCGCCGGTTTTCCCGCTATCCACTGGCTAAACGTACCACGCGAACGACTAATGATGGTTTGGCCCCCCACCATTTGCGTCCGTAGATGGTCCTCCTGTGCTTCTTGCTGTGCCATCATCTTACGAGTGGTCTCATTTAACTCTCGTCATATCTCGTTGAACTTCGCCTGCTGGTTCTGAAGACATAACCCTTTGAACCTCTTCACAAGACCCTTGTTGTGATACCTTGAGTAAAGGTTCGCACCTAAGTGTCGCATGCACCACCTTCTCTCCACATCAGGCCACGCAATGGAGGGGTTTGTGCTGGCATGCAGCACATCCAATGCATGCAAGAGGCCCTTATTGCGGTCTGATATGATGCAGACTCGTTCCCTATTACTGACCACACGTGTCCTCACCAAGGTAAGGAACCACAACCAACTATCATTGTTCTCACTCTCAACCAATGCATAAGCGAGAGGAATTATCTGATTGTTTGCATCCGCTGTCATCGCTGTCATTAGGTTACCATGGTACTTGCCACTAAGAAATGTAGCATCCACACATACCACCGGTTTGCAATGCCTGAAAGCTTCGATGCATTGGCCAAAGGACCAGAAAAACCTAATGAGGTATCGATCAGTGTTGCTGTATGACCCATCATCCAGCCTGATCGGCTCATCCGCCATGACCCACTGGGTCCCGGGGTTGGTCATAGCAATCTTCTGCATCAGCCTCGGTGCGTAGTGGTACGAATCTTCGAAACTTCCAAACAACATCTTCAATGCCTTCTGCTTTGCTCGCCACGCGGTGTGGTAATTGATCAGCATACCCGTCTTAGTCTGCACCTCCTCCATAATGGATTTTGGCGACAAACATATGTTTGTGCCAACAAGGGTGATGAGTAGTTGGGCTATGAACCTCGCATCAACCGCGTGGCTCACATTCCTAATAGCCTCTTCGCTGCATGTATGTGGGGTGTGTCTACTCAGCACAAAATAGTTCTCGTGCTTTGGCTTATGGGCTCGTACGAAGTAAGGACAAGTCGGATGCTTCGTACACCTAACCTCATACTCTGTATGGTTAGATCGGGCACACTTGTGGTCCCTTCTTGTGATTACAGAATAGTTGCTGATAAAGTGGATGACCTCTTCCCTGTTCCGAAACCGTTGCCCCACCTGGATGTCGCTATTCTAATATCCCCAATTAGATAGGGTGTTATACTCACTGATGGTACAATTTAGCAGCCCAGCACCATGAAAGTACTGGATCGCCGGCACCGGGTCATCATTGTCAGCACCTTCTTCGTCGCCACTACCACCGGCTTCATCCTCCATGCATTGTGCATCTACCTCACCATGGTCCACTTCGGGTCCATCCGTACCCGAAGTGCCCTCCCCGACATTCCCTCCCGCCTCATCATGCATCACATTATGGTCTAATCCTTCCACAGTAGCCACCTCTTCACCATGCACCGGTCGTGATACTATGGCTACGTACACTCCCATTTCAAAGTTCTCCTCTAATGCCTTACGTGAGTACAAGGCCCAAGCGTTGTTCGTTCTCAAATCGAACAACGTATGGACAATGAGCGAGCTGTTTGGTACAGGCCGTGGCCTAACACCCTCTAGGATAACATTGTAGGACTGCTGGTTTAGACACAAAAGGCTCATAACATGTGTTTGTAAGCCTTTTAGATCAATTGGTAGCTCAACCGTACTCTCTACGTGCTGGCAGTTCTGAATGGACACGAGTCTCCCATGCAAAACAGCGGGATGTTCTCCATAATAAATATGGATAGTCATAGCGTCTCTGCTAAACAAACATAAATGACCAAATAACTAATTAGATGTATGTTACATACGTACTCTATTTTAGCTAATGCATTAGCACGGAATAAATACTATACTTGCTGTAATTCCTTTTTTTATTCTAAGTATTACAGTTAATGTTACACTATAGTTGCTTCTGTTGCGAGATAATAGAATATACAAATAGTATACCTACTCTATTTTACCAACTTAATATCATTTATCTAAATGATTTGAACGATCTACTTGCTCTAATTACATTTTGTAATCTAAATATTACGATTAATATTACACTATAGTTGCTTTTGTTGTGCGATCATAAAATATGCAAATATTGTACCTACTCTGTTTTTCCAACTTAATATTACTTATCCAATGTATTCGAGCAGAATAAATACTATATTTGCTCTAATTACATTTTTTATTCTAAGTATTACAGTTAATGTTACACTATAGTTGCTTCTGTTGCGAGATAATAGAATATACAAATAGTATACCTACTCTACTTTACCAACTTAATATCGTTTATCCAATTTATTCGAACTGTCCACTTGCTCTAATTACATTTTCTAATCTAAATATTACGATTACTATTACACTATAGTACCATCTATTATTACAAGATCATAGAATATGCAAATCTTACACCTACTCTATTTTAGCAACTTAATATCTACATGCTATAACTATATTTTCTAATCTAAATATAAGTACATACATAATCTATGATTCAAATAAATATAAGTACTTACTACTAAGGAAGGCTGTCCTGCTGCACCGCAGCTCTTCGGGCTCGACTGCTCACACTAATTTGTTGCTCTGCTCTTCTCTCCTCTCTGCTCTCCTCTCCCTGCTCTCCTCCTTGCTCTCCTCCTTGCTCTTCTCTGCTCGCTGATGCCTCCTTGCTCTCTCCATTTAAAGCCTCACCGAGCAGACAACAACACATGGGTGAGCACATGCGCCATGCAGTTGGCTGCAGCCGGCCAAAAATCGTGGGCACAAAAGGACAAAAGCAAAAAGAAAAGAAAAGAGAAAAGTAAAAAGAACGACGTGACTTGACGTGACAAAAGTGTATTTTGGCACACGGTGTGCCGAATACCAACTGTATTCGGCACACCGTGTGCCGAATACGCTTTTTGGTTGTATTCGGCACACGGTGTGCCGAAAATGCCTTTTTCGGTACACCGTGTACCGAAAAATCGTTTTCAGCACACCGTGTGCCGAATACATGTGCTAAAATTGTAAATACGAAAAATAGTTGTCCATTTAAGCAAATACGGTCACGTATGTTGTACAAAATCGAATTTTTGCCAGGAATTGTACCAGCGGAGATCATTACCAAAGAACATGAGAGAAATGTACCAGTGGAGATCATTATCGAAGAACATGACTTCAGAAACAAAGAGCTCAATATATTTTAGAGCGGTTATTGATCCTGAAGATCCGGGGGGAGGCTTATAATGAGGGGCTAACTAGTCTATAGGTGACTCTGTTATAGGAGTTCTGCACAAGATTGGTGATCAATATTGGCATCACAAAGATAATTAAATGAAGAGTGAACCTCAGCAAAGATGATAAGATTCAGAAGGGGAGAAAACATGAAGTAAAATGGATGCGTGATACAAAGACAGCTGCTCAAAGTAAGAGATTAGTAGAGGTGGATGATCCGAAGGAAGGGGATAAAAGTGAAGGAAGTTCAGCATAAACCACACAAGAATTAGAAGCTTAACTTCAATCTAATAGTATGACAACGTGAAAAACACAAGATTCTAGGATCAGACGAAAAGACTAACCTGAACAAATCCGTTGTTTGAATGTGTTGTTTGTTCTCTTCAAATAGCCAAATAATGGTAAGTATGCAGTTTAGTATTTTAAAGTATTTCATAGATATAAGTATATTTACCTAGCGACTGTGGGCACTATCTACACATATCTTTGCTCGCAAATTCGCCATGACATAAAAGCATATAGAAATGGTCTGTTTCTTGAGATATGACAACATGTACCGAGCAAATTTGAATAGAGCCTCATGTTCAAATATCCTATGTGCAAAGTACCTATACGTTTCAAGTTCATTATAGTTTCAGATAGCAACCAAGCGAACATGATCAAACATATGAAAGCCTCAGACTAAGGAAATACAACATACCTGGTTTTGCAAAGGCCCAAACTGTAGATCTCCACAAGATGCCATCAATTACTTACCCAATCGCTTGATACTTATGCCAATAAAAATCGTCTTCACACCCAATGTTACAGAAGTATTTCTTCAATAAAAATATCTGCAAAGCTGAACAAGCTCCAACAGTAAGATATTGATGAAACATAAATACTTAAAAAATTCTGTACTATTATTGGGCTTTTTTCAATGTACATGAATCTGAATCTCTTCAAAAAATATTCTAAATAAGAAGTCGACAAATTATTCAGCAGAAGAAAGAACAAATTAATACATAACAAACCAAAAAATAACAAATATTTCCGAATGACATGCAGAACATGCACATGTAATAATGTAGTATTACCTTTCTTTGATTAAATGCTGCCCCAGAAGAACAATCACCCAGTGATTGCATCAAGGTGCAAGGAGATTAGCTCAAACAGAACATAACATGAAGGCTTCACTGGATTAATAATACTGTCTCACTTCTAACTTCACTTCCTGAACAGCACAGTAAATACTACATTTCGAGTGATTTGCTGGCCATCAGGTGATCGCTCAGAGCTGACACTACAGATATTCAGTTGTCATATGTGACTGATGTATAAGACTTACCAATAGTCTTTACAAGAACAGAATCCATGTCTAAAATGATGGAAGCGTGTCCTGTCCCTCACAATGACCTCCCTTCCATACAACTTGGATATCAATTTTATTGCATTATGGCAATCCAAACACATCCTCAGATTTTTCACAATCCTTATCGCCACATTAGATTCTGAACTGAGTAGAGCAAAAGCAATTGCCAATTTCTCACTGTGCCAGTAAACAACCTTCTGTTTTTCCTCTTCCCCGACTTCAACAAAGACCTCAGTTACATCAGGAACATACCCAGCACCCCTCAAATCAGTGAGCATCTTATCCAACTTGGAGTAGATTTCTTTGCTCATAAGATGAGATCTATCACCAGCTACAAATTCATGAATCATGCCATTCATTTCAATCAGACTGCAACCAGGTTCTTTCTTTATTCCTTTCTCCATAATTGCCTGCCTAAGTCGCCGGACATCTCCCCATCTACTAGACTTTGCATACATGTTTGACAAAAGGATGTACGCCATGCTGTTCTCTGGATCCAGCTCAAGGAGGCGCTCTGCTGCCAATTCACCTATCTCTGAGTTGCCATGAACCCTACAAGCTGCCAGCAAGGTCCCCCAAATAGTGGAGTTGGGTGTCATTGGCATTTGACCTATTGTCGTCAATGCTTCTGCAAGTTTCCCAGATCGGCCTAGGAGATCAATCATGCATCCATAATGCATCAAACTAGGGGTAATCTTATAGGTCTCAATCATGCTGAGAAAGAACTCTCGTCCTTTGTCAACCAAGCCAGCGTGCGTGCAGGCTGTGAGAACACCAATGAAGGTCACCTCATCTGGAGCTTCCAAAACCTTAATCATTCTGTGGAACATATCAATGGCCTCTTCCCCATAACCATTCACTGCGAGACCAAGTATCATAGTAGTCCAAGTAAACTTATCTCTGATGCGCATCTCTTTGAATACATGAAATGCTCGTTCAACGATTCCACACTTAGAATACATGTCTATGAGTGCATTGCCGATGAAAACATCCACCTTGATCCCATGCCTGCTCATGTAAATCCTTGTCCACTCTCCCATCTCCAAGGCACCTAGCTGCGCGCAAGCTGTGATCACACTCACCATGGTGAACTCATCTGCCCTCACATTGCTATACTGCATCTCACGGAACGTTTCCAGTGCCTCCCTGAAGCGGGCAGACTGTACACAACCAACGATCATTGCAGTCCATGAGACAGTGTCTCTCTCAGGCATTCGATCGAAAAGGGCTCTGGCTCCATCAACCTGGCCTAATCTCACCAACCCAGAGATCACCGACGTCCAGGACACCACATTCCTCAGTTGCATGCCGTCAAATATCTTCAAAGCCGTGTCCATGTCAGTGCACTCAGCATACATATCAACCAGAGCGTTCTCCACTGCCAGGTCCGGCAACACCCCACTCTCCACAACACGCTTGTGCACCTGCATCCCAAGCAGCACATCTGTGACCTTCCCGCAAGCTGACAGCACCGAGACGTACGTGACCGCCGTGGGCATGACACCGGCCCTCACCATGTCCACAAACGAGCAGCACGACTGCACGAACCGCTTAACTCTGTTATGACCAGAGATGAACGCGTTCCACGCGACAGGCGCACCCCCTCCCACGGCGCACGCGTCCAGCAGCACGCGCGCCGCCGCGCCGTCACCCCTGGCCGCGTAGAGAAGGATCAACGAGCTCGCCACATGGGCGTTGCGCTCCAGCCCGGACTTAACCACGTGCGCGTGGACGGCGCCGCCGAGCGGCCCCGAAGCGCCGCCCCGCGCGACCGCCTTGAGCAAGGACGGGAACGTGTACGCGTCGGGCCTGACGCCGCGGGCCAGCATGCCCGCGTACCCCGCGACCGCATCCTCCGCGCCGCGGCTGTACGCCCTAAAGCCAGCGGTGGCTGGGTTCCAGCGCGGGGCGGCCCGGTGGGGAGTTCCGTCGAGCAGGCCGCGGGCACGTGACGCGGCGCGGAGCATGTGCCCTTCGCCGCTCCCTCACCGCGGCATTTGCGCGAGAAGTGACCGCGGGTAACTAGCGGTACCCGCGCGGTCTCACCGGGTCACCGAAACCGCCGGGGAATATCGGGGAGGCGGTGGCACGGGCCTGCGAGTAACAGCGGTAACTGGCGGATGAGGGGCAAGGAGAGGCGGGCGAGGTGGGGAGCCCGGGTGGGTGGGGTGGGAAAGGCAAGGCCGCGAGGACCACGACGGCGCGAACGTACGTACGCGGGCAGCGGAGCAGGAGTAGATCGCGGGGCGCGGATTGATCGCGGGCTACGCGAGCGCGACCGGAAACGACGGGTGCGGTCCCTTCCCTTCCCTGTGTGTCGCGGGAGGCTAGGCGTCCTGGCTTAACATCTCCAACTATATTCCATTTATTTCATTCTCTTCCTAATTTCTCTCTTCATTTTTATTTTTTTTATTTTCTCTTATCTTCAACAGTTTTTTTTAATAAATTTATAAAAAGAAAGGAGAGAGAATCTCTGAAGGGAATAACTTTGAAAATTCCTTCGTGACGGGAACCGTAAAAGAAAACCGTTAGAACGCTGAAGGGAACGAACATTCTCTCGTGAAAGGATTTTAGTCCTTGACAGGAATCCCTTGGAGATGGTCTTACCTCCTCTGCTTCACTTCACGAGCTTCCACTTTTCAGGTGCTTCATCTGGTTTGGCTTCGCGATCGCAAGCGTACATCAGGGGGATCGTAACAGTGGGGAGAGCTGCTTGGCCATCTCGATGTCAATGGTGCAAATGCACGGCGCAACAGGGTGTGTTGGTGTGCCTGTGTAGGTTTACTGTGTGGTTGGACGTGCCTTCTTAGTGTTAGGTTTAAAAAAAAGTGTGATGCTCGCATGTCGGATGCGATTTTAACTATGGATGAATCGTCTTCGATCTCTAGACACTTATGTTCGCTCGTGAATTGTCACATTGCTCACCCCTGCCTCACCTCATCCACCATCTCCAGCAGCACACAGTCGTCGGATCCACGTCCACAGTCCACTGCTATGCTAATCTTTCTGTTTTGGAGCTGGTCGCCCCACCCTCGTACCTAGCTCCTTCACTGGGCTGGCCTCCCTCTCTTAACTCCTATTCTAAGCTCGGCAACGAAGGAAACATCTCCCTCCCCTAACCCCTACCGGCGCATCGTTCTTTGTCGCTTGAGCGATACCTATTGTTTCCATGCGCCTAGAAATTAGAAAGTGTGTTAAGAAAAACGCTACAAACGTATGTATAAACCCAGGTCATGCATGCAAAGGGGGTAGATGTATACATGGGCGGACTTTCTATAATTCCTAGGTATTCGATTAAATATTCATTATTTTTGCAAAAAAAACAAGTATATGTAAGATATATACACGTGTATAAACCTTGGAGGTCCAATCTCATCCAGCCGGCTCAAAGGCCATGAGGCTGAACACAGAATGCTGATGACCTCGTCGGCCTGCCTGCTCGTGACTTCATCGGCTCATCTCGTCTCGGCGTCTCCTCATAAAAGTGCATTTAGGCCCTCTATATAGGTTTTGGATAATTGATGACAAGCGATCAAGTGACTAATGAAATTTAATGAGTTTATAAACAGGTATTAGGCCATGTTTGTTTCCTTCTTCTGGTTCTACTTCTGTTGCTGCCAGAAGCTAGAAGCCAGAACAAATGGGGTTTTGGAGAAGTGGCTTCTAGAGAAGCCAGAAGTCTGCTTCTGAAAAAAATGAACTAAAGCTAAGAAACTCGCTGAAAGATGCTTTTCTGAGAAGCTATATGCTAAAAAGCCAATAATTTATTATAAAAGTCAACCTTCTATTTCCATAAGCAATTTTTCAGACAAGCCAAAAGCACATCTTTTCAGAAAATTCCAAAAGCATAAGCTCAAATAAACATACCCTTAGTCTCATGGAGAAGTTAAAAGACGCTAGGGACCTCAAAAAAGAAAAGAGAAGCAACATGTGGCTACTCAATGTATTTAAAAAAAATATTGAGTATAGGTATACTGTAATATTAAGAGAGATACGTACAAATTGACTTGAAGATGTCTCAAAGCTCAAAGTAACTATTTAGACTAATTATGAGAGATACAAGACACTCCATGTATACTGGAGTTTGCTAACAAGTTTTCGGTACTCGAAAGTTTCGGGTGCAATCTGGAAGTTCCAGGTAGTCGGAACCTCCGAATGGGCTCCGTGCAGGGGTGCTCGGTTTGGGTTTTTTAATTTAAGCCAAAAGTTTCGAATGGTCCGGAACCTCTGAATTCTGGAGGCTTTTACCGAATCCTCTGGATAGAATTTCGAGTTGGGGTCCTCGGTTGCTAGGGTAACGTGTTAGCCCAAAAGTTTCGAGTTATGTCAGAATGCAATGTAACACTTAGATTTTGGGGGTTATGTATAAACCCTCACCCCTCTATGAAAGTGCATCTAGGCCCTCTAAGTGAGTTTTGGCTTATTGATAACAAAATGATTAAGGAACTAACATTCTTTTCTAAGTTATGAACAGGTTTAAGCATTAGTTGTAAAGATAAGTGACGTTTGACGCCCGTCGAAACAAATGGAGAATCAACGAAGAGTACTCAATAGGATTTAAATTCTTTTATTTTTGAAATTGAGACTAGGATAGCCGCTCTATTAAGAGGGTTGCATTTGATTGCTTGGTTAGTGTCTCAATGCTCAAGATATCCTTTAGAACCAACTAGTTGAGAGACACAATCACTCACGGACACCGAGTTCATTCTGAAAAAAATCCACTGAGTCTGGATACTCCGGTGTTCACTGGATACTTCGGTACTCAGTATTTAGCCCGGAGTCTCCAAGGTAGACTCTGGTAGAGAGTCTCGGTTACGGTTTATTTTTATTTGGAAAAGAGCCGGATACTCCGGTAATTTAAGGGTTAACAGACCGGAGTCTCCAAGGGAGACTCCGCCAGAGAGTCTCGGTTAAGTGTTTATTTTAATTAAAAGGGGATCGGAGTCTCCGGTGTTCACCGGATACTCCAGTAAATGTTTTAGTGCTAACCGGAGTCTCCGAGGGAGACTCCGGCAGAGACTCTCGATTAGCGTTTAATCTTTTTGATAAAAGAAAAGAGAGACCGGAGTCTCCGGTGTACACCGGATACTCCGGTACCTGGAGAGGCCGGAGGGTCCGGCTAGTCTCCAGACTTAACGTTTTTGGAAGGACTGTCAGGACCGGAGACTCTGGTAATTTAACAGAACTGTAACGGCTAGTTCTGACACATTCTGTGACCGTTCTGACGCCGTTTTTGGATTTAGGGCCGGATACTCCGGTGTACACCGGATACTCCGGTCAGTTCTGACAAAACAGTAACGGCTAGTTTTTGAGAGAGAGCTATAAATGCCCCCACACCCCATAGCATTTAGAGCTTGCTGTTGCTGGTGAACTTTAGACCTCTTCAGCACTTTAAGAGCATTCAAAGACCCTCCAACCACCTCTAGTGTAAAGTTTACAAAAATTTAGAGAGTTTGTGTTTGGAGAGGGTTCAAGCCACTTAAGCATTGAGTTCTTCATCGAGCATTCGCTGCAATCATTTCTCTTGAAGCTTTGTGCTTCTAGACGGAAAGACGTCGCCCGTAGAGCACCCAAAACTTGTGGAGTGCCACGGGAAGTTTGTAAACATCTTCGAATTGAGTAAGAATTTCTAGTTTGATCTTGGTGGTAGCTAGAAGAGGATAGGATTGGAAAAGACCCGGCTCTTTGTGAGCTCCTCAACGGAGACGTAGGCACTTCTTTGTGAGGTGGCCGAACTCCGGGATAATCTCTCGTGTTCGTATTTGTGCCATTTGCTTTATTGTGTGAATTTTGTGATTTGTCATATAAATTGCTTTAGTGATCATCTTGCTAGTGTTAAGTGTTATTCTAGCTCTGTGATATCCAGTAGACCTAGCTTAAACCTTAGATTCTAGCTATTAGCTTTAATTCGTAGTTGTTCTAAAATTCCTGTATAGACCGGAGACTCCGGACTAGACCGGATACTCCGGACCATATCGGAGTATCCGAATTTCAACGGAGTATCCGGCAGATTTAATCCGTTGTTTTAGTTTTAATTTTCAGAAAAGCCTATTCACCCCCCCCCTCTAGGCACTTTCACTCCATTCATTCAGTACCAATCAAATTCGAGATAAAGACATTGAAAGATGTCTAGAGCTCTCCCCACTGACCTAAGATTCAATTATCAGAAGGAATTAAGAGTAGAGTGAGGGATTGCAAGTGTGAGAGTTAGTGAGCTTCATCTCCAACCTTTGAGCATTAGGTTCATCGTCAAGCTGGTCGATTCCGCATTTGTCTCCCTTGGAGGTTTACCCTTCTAAATGGCTAGGCATCGCTTGTAAGCACCTAATCTTGTGGTGTGCCGCAAGAAAGTTTGCGAATGTCTCGAGCTCAATTTTTGTTGTCGCTTGATAGGGGAAAGGGTTGAAAGAGACTTGACTATTTGTGAGCTCATCAATGGAGATGTAGAATATGTGGATCTAAACTTTCAAAAAAAAAATCACTTGTCTCCTTTGCTTACTTGTGTTGTTCTTGTGTTCGCTCTCGTGCACGTTGACTTTTGAGCGATTTGCCCTGATCTACTTGTTGTCAAGTTTGTAGCTGCAGTTGCTTTGTGAAAATGCTTGGAAATAGCATTGGTGATCTATGGTAACACTTGGATTCAAGTAGAATTGCATAAGTGTAGTTTAATTTTAGTTTTGAGCTTTGTGATCGAAATATCTGGGTTGATCTTGAAACTTCCAGATAAGTCCAGAAGTTCCAGATTGAACCCGGAGGTTCCAGATTATGTTTAATCCACTACGAAATTTTAATTTTTTTTAGGAACATCTATTCACCCTCCTCTAGGCAACATCTCAATCCTTCAATCAATCGTTACCAACACAGAAATTAGCGCCTTAGCGCCCGTGGTTAGGGTTTAGGGGGGGCCAACAGTCAGCGCGCGATGGCGGTGGTGCACGTAGCCTCGCAACGGCATGACCAAGCAACCAGATAGGACATATATTTGCTTCTTTGTATGGCATTATTCAATCCGGCTAATTCATTTGCTGCTTATGATAAGAATAACTTGGTTAAGCTATTATATCCTAACTATTTCTTAAGCACATAGTTGATACATCTTCCATTTCAACTTACACACTTCATTACTGATATGCACAGAGATGAAAGATTTAGAAAAGTAAAATCTTGCTGAGCTTTTCATTATGCTTGTTGAAACAAATAAGAACAAGTATTATGGAATCGTGTACAAGCTTCTTAAATCGATGTTGATTCTTTCAGTAGCAATAGCTAGTGTTGAGAGAGTATTTTTTTTCAATGAATTATATGAAGAACAAGTTAAGAAATCGGATGGTAATGAATTATATGAAGAATAACCTAAGAAATCGAATAGGGAACCAACTTATGAATGATTATCTAGTTACGTTTCTAGAGCATGACTTTTTTGTCAAGTCAAAGAAAATGACATCATCCAGCACTTCCAAGCCATGACAAAACGCCGAGTTGATTTGTAGTTTTCTTAATTGTTTTGTAATTTCTCTAAATTAGCTAAGATGTTGCTACCTGAATCATTTGTGTACTTCAGTTATGCTATTGTAAATTTGTATCCTCTTCTATTAAACATTTTTTTTAAGTTTGAACATCCATTATGCGAATCCTAGTTCGCCACTGGATGTATAGATGGTGTCATTAAATCTAGAACCACAAAATCACGTACAACCAGGAGGATGGTAAGAGCATTACCGATTTTTTAATAGAATGCAATAATTAACCTAGTTTATAAGGGAAATTAGGCCCGAAAACCTCACAAACTTCACACTTTAAAGGAACTAGTAAGCAAACTCAAGATGACAATACGACCTCAAAACAAAACAACTCTCATACCAAAGGCATAACCAGACAACAGCCAAGTCTAACTCAACTCAACTCGCGCGTTAACCAACCCAACCACAACCTCTCTCGCAATTCGGTTGCTCGGAACTCTGCTCCCACAACTCCACAACTCGACTGGCGAAGCCCTGTTCTCACACCGCCACAACAGAACTTGGTCGGCGAAGCCCTGCTCCCACGCCACCTCTTTGTCACACGAGTTGATAGCGCGTCACTTCAGAGGAGCGTGCATTGAAACAAATTACTATCAAGAAGTACCAAACCAAAATGAAAAAGCCACCATGAATTGAGGACGTATGGGCAAACCTACAAAATAAACCAATAGTTCAAACCGAAATCGGCCAAGCCACCACCAAGCCGACGACCACCACAGTACGAGAAAAGGATCTCCAGAGCGATACCTCCAAGGAGGACGCGATGTCAAGATGCCACTATCGCCCACCCGAAAACCCTAACCAGGTTTTCACCCAGAGACTTCAGGGGAGCAGAGTGGGGGCGCTATGACAATGCCTCTAAGGAGGAGAATAGCGCCTGAGGGCGTCTCCGTCATCGATGCTGGCCAAAACCAGGCAAAGCTTTCGTTAGCGGCTCCCACAACCCGTCCCTCGCGCACGGTAGCCCGCGCAAAGCCAACACTATCTCGGCGTCACAAAGCTCCCCACGGGCTCAACCAGCGGAAGAGGAGGAGGTTGGGCAAGCGGAGGAGCAATGCCCACGCCAAGAGCCGGGAACGACATGGTGTTGTTGCCACCGGCCACCATCTCGCAACTGTGTCGTCCCACAACCATCCTAGCATCACGAAGCTCCCCACGGGCCCAACCTGCAGAAGAGGAGGATGTCGGGCAAGGGGAGGAGCAATGTAAACGCCAAGAACTAGACACACGAGGGAGCAACACCATGGGGGACAGTATCACCACGGTGATGGCATCACGACAGACAGTAGCACCACGGCGTCCCCCACAGTGGACACTTGTAGGACCACGACGGTGGCACTAAGGTTGCGGCAGACACACCAATAGCACCACCAGCGGACAAGCAGGAGACCGACAGGCAGAAGCGCGTCTATGAGGTGGAGGCTGACAAGCAGGACGCCATGTGCCACAGATGTTGTCGCCAAGGAGGCCCCCACCGCCGCGGAGAACCACTCGACACCGACGGCACTGCATTCGATCAGAGCCGTCGCCTAAGATCGAACTCCGGCAACGATGGGTGGCCATGATGACGTCGGAGCAGCAGCCATCTCCATGGAGACCAACACAGGGAGGTCGAACGTCGTGTCATGGCAGTGGCCCCAAGTCGACCCCCAAGACCATAGATCGCTGGTGAACCCTTGGAGGGAGCACAGAATGACCTAATAGGTGTGGATCCGTGACGAGCAGGTTGACAGGGCACATATCCGACCAACGGGAGGCCCGATCCGACCAGGCTGGGGCGAAGCCGACAAGGGCATCGAGCTCGGCCAACACCACCCGACGGAAAGAACCAACTAGTAAAAGAGGAGAAAGGAGGAGAGAGAAGGGGAAAGAAAGAGAAAGAAGAAGGGGAGGGACCTGCCACCGTAAGAGCAAGATGGGCAACAGAGACCAAGCTAGGTGTGACTAGGGGGCACTAGGCGACGATGGTGTGACTAGGCCCTGCTTCTAGACGACGCGAGGCTTCTGTGAGCAGGGGGGCAACGTAAGGCCAACTCCAACAGAGATAGTATCTGTACTTTTGGCTTCCTACTACAGTAAAATGTCTCTCCCTCTACACCATATCTATCTCTAACAGATGATCCAAATCAACTTTTTCGCAGCTACAGTAATATGGTCGGGATGGAGGAGCCGGCAAATTTGCTACCTACTATAGCATGCCTCATCACTGTGTACTGAGTATGCACGTGAGTCTGGAGGGAGGAGGAGAGTAATGAAAAATAGGAAATATGGTGTCTGTTGGAGATGAAAAAAATAGGAGATGCTATAATAATATTAAAGAATACTATAATAGTATTATAGAGTATGAATTTTTAGAGTTTCTGTTAAAGATGACCTAACAATCTTTATTATGAAGTATGATGATTGTATTCGTGTCAAACCATCATTATTATCACTGCACGCATTACTCGAAAAGGACACGGTGGCGCAGTGACACACGTCCAGGCGTCGTTGTACGCATAGCGACACGATTTATACCGTTATGTATCGTACGGCTTTGGCAGTGCAGGAGATACATTCGTATATATACACAGCTACGACAACCACCGTACGTATTGGAGGTCATGCATTAATTAAAGATGCGACCTGTCTCTTCTGGTTTCTCTCATCGACCGCCATTTGCGTGGCCTCGATTACAGTCGCAACAGGCTTGCGTCTGGTTTGTCCCCTTCGTGATTAGTGATTAAAACTAAGAGAAGCTGTCTTAGTATGTAAATACATGTCATTTAAGAATGTGTGTGATAAAACTTCGAAAACTATAACTATTAATAATATAAAATTGAAGTGAACGGATTTAAGGAAAAATATTTTTATATTATTATATGATTAGCAAATTTCACTAAAAATAATTTAAAAAATAATGTTACAACATGTGTATTGAAGATATGTCATATACAAGTAGCAAGCTGGAACTCAAGGGCAAAAGGGGCCTTTGGCTCCGTTGGGGACATGAGGTGAGAGTAGTTTTTGTAATCCCTTCACGTGAGCCAGCAATATTCTATTCCAAGCAATGTACTGCGTATTACAAGGACAATTACCTAGTTAAATATATAGGAAAGGAAAAGGTAATTATACATCTATTATATCAAGAACAAATGTAGGTTGCCCTGCTGTGCAAGAAGGCCAGGGTGCTCAGTTGGAACACGGTGGCGTATAGTGAATTAAAACCAACTGATGTTATATGTACAGGTGTATTATCCATGAACGCATGCGGATGACTGGATGGAGTACGTGGTCCATTCGACGTGAACGCGGATGAAACAGTAAAATTAACTAGCATAGTGTAGGCCGATTCATCTGCATGCACGCATCTGGATGTACTTTCGGTGAATGAGGTCCAGTGCTGCATTATCCGTAGTCTCACATATATGCACTGATGATGCACATGCTATTGCTTCTGATGCACTCTATCTTATCCGCCTAATTCCTTTGTGTAAATTGGCCCAGAGAACAGTAGATGTGCATACACTACATGCACATCAATTTCACACATCAAATACCTTATTTTAGCATATGACAATTGACATTGATATATAGAAACGCATGCATCTTGTCCGTATATACCTAATTATTTGTACGCGTTAGCATGGTGTGATGATAGTATCCGCAGCCATATACTACCTCCGTATCCGCTCCGATCCAAGTATGTCAGCGTCTCTCGCACTGCCGCACAGCTTGTTCTTTGGTCCATATGCACAGATACACTCGAGTGACACAGGCACACAGCATGCAGCTAGCTGCTCACACGGCTCCCGAGCCAACCAGCTAGCTTGCTCACCAGCTACTACTACCCATTCACGCACGCACAGGCGACGTCCAGACGGGAGTTCTCTGAGAGCTTGCGCACGAGACCGGCCACCAACCATGAAGTCGTCGTCTCAGAGTCAGAGCCCGAGGACGGCGTCGCCCGGCGTCGCCACGGCCGGGGGTGGCGCCGAGCACGCGCGCGCGGCTTCGGAGCCGTGGCTGGTCGCCGCGGCGGCGGCCAGCAGCAGTGACGACTCGTGCGTCAACGACGTGGACAACTTCGCGCGCACCGTCGCCGCACTCAAGTCCAAGTCGGCGGCCTGCGCGCGCCCCGACCTGCTCGCGTCCGTGCTGTCCCACTACGCCGCCAAGTGGCTCCCGGACGTGGTGCCGCCCTCCTCGTCCGCGTCCGGCCGCTTCCTGCCCCCGGAGAGCCCCACCGCCATGTGGCTCAAGAAGCGGCTCCTGCTGGAGTCCCTCGTCGCCGCGCTCCCGCCCGATCCGCCAGCGCCCGGCTGCGGCGGCGCCGTCGCCGACGACGGCATCACGTGTGACTTCTTGCTCAAGCTGCTCCGCGCGGGGAGCACGGTGGGCGCCGACGCGGCGCTGCTGCAGGACCTGGAGGTCCGCGCGGCCCGGCGGCTAGACCAGGCCACGCTGGGCGCGGTGATGATACCGGCGTTCGGGCACGGCGAGAACCCAGGCGGCTCGGCGCTGCTGCTGGACGTGCCGCTCGTGCTGCGGCTCGTGCGCGGGTTCCTCAAGGAGGGCGCCGCCGCCATCAAGGCCAGCACCGTCGGCGGCGGCGGCGCGGCGGCCGCCAGGGTGGCGAGGCTGGTGGACGCGTACCTCGCCGAGGCGGCGCTGGAGGCCGGGCTGAACCCCGCCGAGTTCGAGGAGCTCGCGCGCGCCGTCCCAGCCCATGCCCGCCCCGCGGACGATGCGCTCTACCGCGCCGTCGACACCTATCTCAAGGTGCGCGTGCGCTTGCTTACTCGCCTCCATCCCTTCCCATTTCTGCTTCCTCCTTGACTGCACTCCATGACTTGGTGCCCATTCCTACTCGCGGAAAAGGCCTCGGCTACAAAGAACACAGCCGCGTGTCAGCGTTACTGTGTTAGCGCATACTAACTTGCATTCCTGCATCGCAATCGCCATGCCTAGAGAGGAAATCTCAGTTGCAGTCTTGCAGTGATTATTACTTTCGCTTGGCAACGCCTTCTTGTGCACGGCGAAAAGGCAGCAGGGCGGTGAAGCCTTCGTTCTCGAGTTGATGGACAATGGGGGTGCCTTGCCTTGGGTTGCACATAGGCTCATCCGGCCATCCCAACCGAACCAGCGCAACGTGTTGGCCAATGTGCCTCCTTCGGTGGATGCATGCTCGACATAGTAAAATGAGTAGTACCGTAAGAGAGAGGGATCCTCCTATTATAAATACATAACATTTTTTTGAAAAAATTAGTCAAATTTTTAAAATTTTGATTAATAATAGTTTTTAAAATATTTATTTTGAAAACATTAAAATCATGCGTGTAAATTTATTTTGAAAGATACTTTCATAATATCATAAATTCAATTAATTTAATAAATATATTCTAATAAAAATAGTGATCTAAACTATATATTAAAGACTATGTCATATTGAAATGATATATATTTATGACCAACTAGCACATGAGGACCTTAGTCTTTGGCCATTTGAAAACTTGGAGGCATACTCATGTGTTTGTGTGTTTGACTGCAGTCCTGTTATTTGCATTGGACCATGTACTGGGTGTCTAGGATAATACCAGTGTAGTACTACCAATGGTCATTTTAAGTTTCACAAAACTATAACTATTATGTTATTTATAACATAAAACTATAACTATTATACCTAGTATTATAAAACTACAATTATGTACACATTTGCAACACAAAACCTAGTTAGCCCATATGACAATGAGACAATCAAACCCAGTTGGCCATAGTTATAGTTTTGTGCTATTCACTCTATTTCTTAAAGCATCTTGTTGCCGTAAATCGAATTATTCTGCAATCATAAGTTAGGTCTTGTGTGTACCATCAAATAAAAATCATTGCAAGCCTGCAGCATAAAACTATGCATATTCTATCAGGTACGGACACAAACTACACTTGTTATTTTATCCCATAGGATTTTGTTTCTGCGTGGCTTGTGAACCGGATGATAGAGTAGTAGCTTCCATGGTTGGCTAATGCAAAATTGAAATCCCTCCCAGCTTTTTTCGTCAAGACCCTTCCTTGCATCTGTCTGATGCATAAGGAGAGTATGTCAAAACGCTGAAATGTCTTATCTCTTGGTATCACTGTAGTGTCCAAAAGTTAACACTAACCTCCGAAGCTTGTTCAGCCGCTTCACGCCTGATGGTGTTAGAATCTGCCTAGTGAAGAACAAACCATAGGAAACAGAGCTCACGTGAGCTCCAGCTGCTAACCAACAAAAAGATTTACCCTGTTATTACACATGGGAATAGGTGCTTGTGGATACCAAAACCCTTCTTGTCCCATGGTGCATGGCTGCATGCCCTGTGCACTCAACTGTTCAGCTGCCACACTTTTTTTTGTCTTGCTATGACCAACCGCTAGCGGTGTTTGCAATAATTAACAGTTTGATGTCCCGTAGAGCTGAAACCGGGATTTTAGTCCATTATTAAAAAAACACTAGCAGTGCTTGATACTAATATTTCGTTCAGATTCATCCAAAAAAATGTGTGGTTTAAATTCCCAAGTAAGCAGTGCCTGCAACTTGCTCAGGGATCTTGTAGACATGAACAAGAAATTTACTAGATAGATACTCACAGTCTTTTAGGTGCCAGCCGTTGCAGAGTGCAGGCTAGAACAGTGCTTGGTCTATCCTTCGATCTTATGGTCCTGAGCATCAGAACTTTAGCACTTTATCCATGCAAAAAAAAAGAACTTTAGCACTTTAAAGATCGAAATGCGGCCAAACAAACCATGGGGAAGTTTGTTTCATTGCTCTGCGTTTTTCTCCAGCTGAGATCCTGTCATCAGATATGCTGACAACTCTGTCCGAGATGACACATCCTCGTGTCAAATCAATGATACACTGGCCATGAAAAGTCATGTCTGTGCGAGAACGTGGAAGCTTTATCACCTCTAATAAGAGGCCGCGTGAGTTTATAGACGAAGACCGAGAAAATCACGATAAACATTATATCTTAGGCTATCTTTAAGGGGGTTTTTTGACGAAAATCTCATCGTGAAGGGATTTTTTTTTATTTTAGTGCTCCAGCGGTTCCCTTTTACGGTTCTCATCACAAATGGATTTTCAAGATCATTCCCTTCGAAACGAGATTCTCTCTTCTTTCCCTTGCGATTCTTCTCGAAAGAAAGCTGTTGGAGATGAGAGAAAATAAAGTGAATAGGAATGAGAAAGATAATCGAAAAGTAAACGAAATAAAAGGAATATGGTTGGAGATGATCTTAGAAATAGATTTCAAAGTTTTATATTGATATAATAGCATCCTAATTTTTTATAGATAACAACAAGCTATCTATACTTAGGAACTGACTCAATGCATATATTATTACAAATTATCTCTAACAATCATCTTCAATTATAACTTTCCTAAGTTGAGATTGCGTTTAAACTCTTTCAACTTCTTAGTAAATAGCGGCTTGGTAAATCCATCGGCGATTTAATCTGCTGTAGGGATAAGTCAAATATCCAACAATTTTTGTGCCACACGTTCTCTGACAAAGTGAAATCTATCTCAATGTTCTTTGTGCTTGCATAGAACATTGGATTGTCCGATAGGTAAGTAGATTCAATATTATCACAACACAGTCGTGTCGCTTTAGGAGTATAAACACATGTCTCACCGAGTATCGTTTGTAACCATATAACTTCAGCTGTTGCAAAAGCCTTGTGCTATGCCTATGTACGCTTGATCTTGATACAGTAGGTTGTTTCTTAGCACTCCAGGAAATAAGATTAGATCCCAAGAATACAATGAAGCCACATGTGGATCTTCTATCATCTAAGTAGTTAGCACAATCTGCATAAGAAAAAACACTCACAAGTACAAAAGGAGACTTCTTTTATCTTCAATCCAATACCAATAGTATGTTTAAGTTATCTTAAGATTCTCTTGACTGCTGTCCAATTAACTGTAGTAGGAGAATGCAGAAATTGACATACCTTGTTAATCGGAAAAGCAAGATCAGATCAGGTATCATAAAGCACCTACAACACTTCTAAATTTTGTTGCACTTTCAAGATCTAATGCTTCTCCTTCAAAGACCGACAACTTCTCTGAAGATGGAAGTAGCTTACTAATAGGCTTACAGTTCATCATCCCAACTCTGTTTAATATATCAATAGCATATTTTTCCTAAGTTAATAATATATTATCATGTATCCTTTTTACTTCAATCCTAAAAAATAACTAAGATCATCAAGATCCTTTAGAGCAAATTCTTGCTTGAGATCCTGCAACAGGGCTAAAGTTGTCTCTTGTGAAGAACTTGCTACAGTTGTATCATCCGCATAGATAAGAATAAATATAATCACATTTCCCTTACTGTAATAGAATAGAGAGGCATCTCCTTTGGATGGCCGAAAACCAAGACTTTGAAGTTTCATGCTCAATCTTGAATATCAAGCTCGAGGTGTCTGTTTTAAACAATACAAGGATTTATCCAGTTTACAAACATAATTTGATTTTGATTCATCTTCATATCCTGGTAGATGCCTCATAAACACTTCCTCGTCTAGAACAACATGAAGAAACATATTCTAAATATCCAATTGGTGAAGAATCCATCCCCTGGAAACAACAATAGACAAAACCAATCTGATAGCAGCTGCATTAACCACAAGAATGAAAGTATCATCATAGTCTATTCCATATCGTTACTTAAAACTGTTGGCTACCAATCTAGCTTTATATTTATCTATAGTGCAATCAGCTTTTTTCTTGACCTTATAGACCCATCTGCACTCAATAATATTATTCCATTATTGGAGGAACCAGATGCCAGGTTTGGGTTTTCATGAGAGCTGCAAATTCATTATCTATGGGATTTTTCCAATTACAATCGAACAAAGCATCTTCTAAAGTTTTTGGTTCTGTAGTAGTAGTGAGAAATCCATACGGAATTGTACCATCGATGTGAGTTAGGGGCTTACGAATCCCACTGCAAAGTCTTGTGCCATGTTGACGAATTGGAGGTGCGGGGATCTATTCAACAGCAGCATGTGCATTGCCTCCAGCCGTAGAAGATCTTGCGCCCTCATGATTAGCTGGTGATGAAGATGCAATGCGCAGTCTGGGAGCCGATGGGCTAGATGCATCGTCGCAAGATTCAACAGGTGTCTGTGTGCCCACGTTGTTGTCATCGGTCGATCCGAACAGCTATGCTGCATGTCATGCGCAGACTCAACACGCACGGCTGGAAAGGGCACCGCTTGAGCACTATTTTTTAGGCCGATTCATTCAACAAGTGCATAGGGAAATCTGTGCTGGGATCCGTGCCAATGCTGGTTGCCGCCGAATCTGCTCCAACCTGCATAAAATCATGATTCGCTTCCAAATAGTCCGCAACACTATTTCTAGAATTATTATGTGCATCATTAGCAACAATGGTAGGGGTATTAATCACTTATTGATCATTCATAGAATTACTCCCAATACTAAGATGAAAAGAAGGGTAAACAAGAATTTTATATCTTAACCTTGAGCCAGCATTTGGGTGTAACTGAGAAAAAAGAAAGATAGTTTCATGAAAAACAACATCCCTAGAAATATATATTCAGCATGTAGATATATCAAAACATGTAAACCCTTTGTGTAAGTTGCTATAACCAAGGAAGGCACAATATTTAGAACGAAATTGAAGCTTGCGTGAATTGTATGGTAGAAGGTTTGACTAACAAGCACAACCAAACACACAAATAAGGGAACAGTTAGGTTTATAGTCGAATAGACGTCCAAAGGAGTGGTGTTTTGATTAACACGACTGGGAGTTCTATTAATGAGATAGGTTGCATTAAGGAAGGCTTCATTCCATAACTAGAGGCATAGACGCATGAGCAAGGAGAGCAAGGCCTACTTTAACAATGTGATGATGTTTTCTTTCAGCGAAACCATTTTATTGGTGCGAGTGTGGACATGAAACATGGTGTGATATACCAATTTTGGTGAAGCTTTTCATATCCCCCTCCCCCCTCCTCCGCCTACCCCCTAGTCAGTCTGCATGGTTATGATTTTACGATCAAGAAGTTGTTCAACAAGAACTTGAAATTCATGAAATTTTTGGAGAACTCCAGACTTGTGTTTAAGGAGATAAACCCAAGTGAACTTGCTATAATCATCAATAAAATTGACATAATATTTCTTCCTGCCTACAAAATTAGGAGTAGAACCCCAAACATCAGAAAGCATAAGTTCTAAGGGAGCACTCGAAACACTAGTGGATCTAGAATAGAGCAATCGATGACTCTTGGCCTGTTGATAGACTTACTCCTTATTGAACTCTTTGGAACAAGGGAGATTATTTTGGATAATGACTTCCTAAACAACTGAATAGGAAGGATGGCCAAGCTGACTATGCCATTGTGCTGGGGAGAGCGTGCAACCAAAAGCTTGTTTTATTGGCGCAGGTACGAATGGAAAAGGATAAAGTCCTCCTCTACACTCGAAGGAGAATGCTCTTCATTGCCTGATCCTTTACAAGGAAGAAATTAGGATGAAATTCAAGAAAGGCATTGTTATCAGAAGTAAATTTATGAACTGAAATTAAATTCTTCCTAGTTTCAAGAGCATGAAGAACATTATGAAGATGAAGATTTTGATTAGGAGTAGGAACAATAGCATGACCAATATGATTAATCCCCATACTTGCACCGCTCGCGATGTGGATCTGATCATTGCCGTTGTATTTATCACAATCTGTCAACTTGTCCAACTCGCTCGTGATGTGATCAATCGCACTGAAATCAGTGTATATTGTGTCTACCCCATAGGAGCACGTCGCTGCAGCTGCACTTTTGTCTTCGGGGACAAAATTTTCATCAAATATATGCCAACAATTGATTACCATGTGGCCTGACTTCTTGCAGAGTTGACAAGTGGGACGTGTATTGCTAGAGCTACCCTTGCCACTCTGGTTGCCTTGTCCTCCTTGAGATGCCTGCCTGTCGCTGTTACCATTTCCACGACCATTGTTGCCACGACCACGATTGCCATCTCGTCTGCCGTGACTAGCAGTATTAGGCAACGACGTAGATGAAGGATTGTCATGTAGGAGATCCATCTGAACTTCAAAGCTCATACGCTGCTCATAAAGCTCAACAACGAAGATCAGTTTCACTCGTGCCAGGATTGAAATCAACGTCGAGGTCGGTGAAAATGTAGGAGATCATCTCTTCATCATCTAATGGCTTGCCTTCAAATGCCATCTCCTCTCCGAGGGCTTTCATCTTAGTGACATATTTAGCGATTGTCATGGACCCTTTTGGGTCGTAGCCAGCGCCATATTGGTGTTAACCGCCCGTGCGTGAGTCTGGGAGGAGAAGAGCGCCTCGATGTTACGCCATGCTTGGGCAGCAATCCTTGCCATCACCACTTGCGTGAGAATTTCCTGAGATAGGGAATTGAAGAGAAAACCAAGAACTTGTTGATCCGTGGCGATCCACTAGGTGTACGTCGGATTCACTATCTTGACCATCTTGTCTCCCTCCTTGACATTAAATTCAGCGGGAGAGCATATGCTTGTGCCATCGAGGAAATCAAACAACTAGGCGCCTCGGATGACCGGCATGAATTGGACTTTCCACATGAGGTAATTGGTTTTGGGTAGTTTCTCGGCAATGGGAAGGCCGAGAGGGGAAGGGTGGGTAGGTTTGAAGGATGAGGTTGCCATGGATGCTTTGGTGGAGAATGATGACTCTGATACCATGTGCGAGAATGTGAAAGCGTTATCACCTCCTGTTATAAGGCCGCGCAAGTTTATATATGAGTATAAATTATCTCTAACAATGCCAATTTCAAAGTTGTCAATTTGTGCAATGCAAATTTGATGATGTAGTAGAATGAAATTGCGTTAAGATGATCCAGAATGCTGTGATGGTTCCATTTCCATCAGGCGCATCCAAACACGGGCAAGGAGGAGAGGAAGTCGCTGTGCAGGCTGATCGACGCGCGCAAGCTCACGGCGGAGGCCGCGGCGCACGCCGTCCAGAACGATCGTATGTCGATGCGCTCCGTGATGCAGGTGCTCTTTTCAGAGCACGGCAAGCTCAGCCGCCTCGCCGAGCTGAGCGCCTCCTTCACCGGCCAGCGGAGCCCCAACCCGGCGCTGGAGCTCCCCGGCCGGTGCCCCTCCAAGCGCGAGGTCCTCGCGCAGCACCAGGAGGTACGCCGCCTCCGCGAGGACGTTGCCAGGCTCCAGGTTCTTCATCATCTTGAGCTCTCTAGTCTGCACCCACTTCGGTGCTCCGATCCAATACACTGATATTGAAACGCTGAGATGGTCTCGTACCTCCATTGCAGATGCAGTGCAACGCGCTGCAGGCTCAGGTGGACAGGCTGAGCTCTGAGAGGCGGCGGCGCGGCGGCGGTGGATTCTTCAAGTGGAGTACGTTCTGGTTCAGCGGCGGCATGGGCGCCGACGTCGCGAGGGTGGATGACTCGGAGAGCGGCATGGAGCGGCGGACGCCGACGAAAGGGAAGAAGGGCAGCACCGCGACGGCGACGCCGAACGCCAAGTGGCGCAAGTCAACGTCTTAAGGGAGGGCTGGAACTGGAACCATGCTGATGGAATGATGAACACTGGGTTGTTAATTTTGTTTTTTACTTTTCGTTTGGTTACAGCCATTTCTTTGAGTTTGAATTGTCTCTTGTGTTATAGTGATTTCGAGTGTCTGTTCATGGTGAAATTATCTCACTGCAGTGCATGTATAAAAGCACCAACTGTTGACAGCCTGAAACCACAAACAGACAGACCAACATGGACAATGAAAAATTGGTGTTCCGAGGTGCAGATAAATCTCACACTTTAACAGCTCAGGAACAGAAATAACTCCATTTTTTTCACAAATCAACGAATAGTTGTGCACACACTAATCTGATCACATTAGGGTGACCATAAATAATCTCACAAGTCACACGCAGAGCCTCAGACAGAGGTCTGCAGGCTATGCTTACTCACTTATTCAGCTACAGAAAAATTATAATCAGTATCAATTTGAACACACATAGAGAAGAATAAATAAGCTGAGATGTAGATGTAGAGTGCAATGACTTATTTGTTTACTGCTTTCTTGATGGCCTGCTTGCATCTGCTGAGGAACTTGCTGCTGCTTGTGGACATTGCATCCTCATAGCCATATCGGCAGTCGTCGTCGCCAGCCACTTTAGGCTTCCTGCCAATGCACTCCACACCTCTTCTCATTCCCAGGATCTTGGAAGGTGAGGAAGGCAGAGATCGGAAGCCCCTAGCGCTGTCGGACCTCGGGAACCAAATCTTCTTGTCCTCCCTCTCCTTAATTTCAAAGCTGTTGATGCATCTTGCGGTGCCCTGGTCAGTAGCAATCTCGTCCCCGACCTCAACAATGTCATCAGAACATTCAGTTATTTCATTCCTGTAGCTCTCTTCGTCGATTCTGCTTTGCATTTGCTGCTCATGTGACGCATTCTCCTCGTCATTGTTATGTTCTTCTGGGGAATGGTATACAGCAGAACCTTCTTGTTGGTTATCCATAAGCATATGAAGCCATTTATCCACATTTCCTTTGCCAACATTGTTCATGTTTTCATCTTCAGATCTGCCACGGGAATGAAGTACTTCATTCTTTTGCAGCAGCATTGACTGGTCTGTAGGATATCTAGCAGTCCCATACATGCCAATTGCTCTATACGGTGGACTTGGGGGAAGTGAGGGAGTCCTTGGCAGTGAAGCTGTCTCGCTGGCATGATACTTTTCAATCTCAGACTCGTTGGTATCGCACTGCAGATTGGTCACTTTACCCTTATCATCTCTTGACCTCACAGGTGTACCAATTCCCCTATATGGCATGGTCTCCTTTCTTTCTCTTCTGCTACGACGCCGTTCTTTGATAGCCAAGTGTTCTAGCTTCTCCCGCACTGATATCCTGCCACCTTCAGTAGCAACTGTCTTTTCTTTGGTGCCGAGAGACCTCCTTGGGAAGCTTATCACCTTAAATGGTTCATTCCTGTCATTGCCCAATGTTGAGGTCCCTTCTCCAATTTCTTCCTCCCCTATGGAAATGTATGCATCTGAATTCCTCTGATCTTCCTCCAGGAAAACCCTCAACTCCTGCTTGAGAGGGCTACTCAATCTTCTTGCTGAAAGATACTTCACACTCTCACTGTGCCTTTGCTCAAGCAATCCGTCATCAACACGATACCTCTTCCTTGCTTGATCAGTGAAAGGCCTTATCTTCCTCTCCAAATCATCTCTCTGTTGGTACTTCTTGCGAAGCTCGGTTTCAGACGAGTCGCACATTGCTCTCTGGGCCTCCAATCTGGCCATGAGAGTACTGGTTGCAGCTTGGTTCAGCCTAAGTTGTTCCTTGTACACAACGCTCCTGCATTATGTACCACAACGAATACTTAGCATCATTAAGTTTCTGACAAAGAAAAGTTCATGCCCCCAATTTGGGGATTAATCCTTACTGGTGCATGGCATCTCTGATCATCTTCTCCAGCACGGCCTTGTAGTTGGACTGAGCCTCCGCCAAGCGACGGCACTTCGCGACTCGCCGCCGCCTCTTGATCAGGAGGGCCTCCAAGCCCTGGATGGCTACCCGCTCCTCTTCATTCTTCTGCTTCAACTCATTGGCCGCGTTCTCCAATTCAGTGAGCTCAGCCTGCTTCTTCTTGGCCTCTTCTCTTTGCCTCAGTGAATCCCTAGCCATAGCTATAGACAAGTAAGGATTACTAATGTAGCCATCAGCATCCGGGCTATTGTTCTCCTTCGTCGAATTAGGCCCGTAGCTGGACACTGCCACATTAGCATTCTCATCCTTTTCGCCAACGAATTTCTTTGCAGCTACACAGAGAACACTCAATTAGGACTTCAAAGTGTTTTTATGCAGACATAAAAACAGCAGCAGCAGCAGCAGATAGAAAAAAAAATACCAATCAAAGGGTAATTAGGCCTCAGTGGTCGGTTCGCATCAAGAGATTTGAGTACCGAGTTTTCAAAACCCCTCGAAGAAACAATTGCGGCAGGCGCAAGTCCAACTTTCCTCTTCATCTCGGAGAAATGCTGCGGGAACGCGTGCGCTTCCACTACCTGCAGCGAGTTCAGCTCCTCGCTGGCGCCATCAGCGAACAAGAATGCGAATGCTCTGTTCCTGCACATCTCAGAAGAACCATCAGTTCAATAAGGAGTGCTTCTCCAACACCTGGAATTTGTTGACAGCAGCAGCAGGAGTTCACCTGAAGTCGGCGTTCTTGGAGGCGAAGATGGAAAGGAACTGGTTGACGGAGACGCCGAGCTGCAGATCCCACCACGGCATGAGGAACTCCAGCTTGTTCTGCTTCTTCCTGCACACCTGCCACTGCACTATCCTCAGGTTGCTGGGCACCGTCTTCCCTCCCCCTGCAAAACCCCACATGCATCGAATGTAGAACCTTAGGAGTTGGAAGTTGGAACTAAACAAAAGGGCAAACTAAAATCGCAGCAATTTCTTACTGGCGCAGGGGAACCAGTGGTCGATGTCCCACGCGAGGGGCGACGCCGAGTCGGCGTGCAGGTAGAGCACGTTCCCGTACGCGTCCACCCGGAAGAGCGCCGGATCGAACCCGGCGTTCCTGCAACCAAGCGCCGCAGAAATCAGTCAGCCGAACTGAAGGCGCGTGAAATCGCGGCTTCAACTTCAAATCAAATCGTGACGAGTCAGCGTCATCGCGCGTTGGATTCCGAGTAGGTTACGCACCCGAGGTGGTCGAGCTGCTTCCAGAGGAGGTTGGCGAAACCGCGGGGGTTGGCGGTCGGCGGCGCCTCCGCGTCGGTCACGGGGAACATCTCGTTCAGGTCCTTGGCTCGCAGCGCCTGCGT
The DNA here is from genome assembly GCF_958298935.1 of Phragmites australis. Taxonomy (NCBI): domain Eukaryota; kingdom Viridiplantae; phylum Streptophyta; class Magnoliopsida; order Poales; family Poaceae; genus Phragmites; species Phragmites australis. The sequence goes on from NC_084922.1 coordinate 7,891,034, forward strand.
CGATCGATCCATCCAATGAATGCAGATCACCCAGAACCAAAACGATCAGTCGGTCACACAGGCCAGCAGGATGACGCGACCATGTACACGTACACGTACCTCGTGCGGCTGGAGGGCGTAGGGAAAGAAGGCCTGCGGCGGGCCGTGGCTGTAGGGCAGGCCGACCGCGCCGCCGCGGCAGAGCCTGGCGTAGGCCTTGGGGTATCCCAGCGCGTCGTCCACCGCTTTCTCCTCCTCCGTGAACGCTGCCATCCTCGTCGGTGCCGGTACGTACGGGTACGTATCGGGATCAGGAGCGAGAGTGAGGTGTGGGACTGCGGAGTGATCTGCTGGTTTTGCAGGGGGAGGGGAGGGGAGGGGAGGGGAGGAGCGTTTCGTCTCGCGCAACGGTCGGAGCGGGATGGGGAACGGGGAGAGAGCCGTTGGGGGTTCAAATTGGGCAGGTGAGGGCACGTGGCCTTGGGGGCGTTTAGGAGGCTGGCCTGTGGGCCCATGGCTCCTGGAGTGGGTGTGGTTTGGGCATACGAGTTAATTGTAAATTTGTTACTGTTTTAGACTGTTATTGTAAACTTATTATTAGAAAATTACCTCTCCGGTTTTAAATATACCATGTTTTGATGTATGATCAAACTTTTAAAACTTTGACAGTAAATAACTTCTAAAATATTTATTTTAGAAATCTAAAAATATAATATTATAAAAGTATTTTTTAAGACAAATCTACACATGTGATTTTTATATTTTCAAAGAAAATATTTAGAAGCTATTAATGGTCAAAATTTTAAAAGTTTGACTGAATTTTAGTCAAAACGTCATATATTTAAAACTAGAGAGAGTAAAAAATACAGTAATTTGAGTACTAGCATTCTTGCAAAAAATGATAAAAGCCAATGGCAAATTTACAAATGACTTGAATTTAGAATACCGTTAGAGTGAGTGATCATTGTACAACGCGCATTGAACTGGGTGGAGTACGATTGGGACACCCTAATCTGATCTGGCTTTTGTCGGGCAAAGGCCTTTTATGATGGGCGATTGATTACGTCTGTCAGCATGTGTAGGACGGCCGTTTTGGTCGTGTACATCCCATGTCGTCTCTAGAGGAAATTTTTCTGCACTTACATGCGGAGATCGCCGGGATGCCAAGTTCGCAACTCGGCGAAGATGAACAGGTAGAAGATCGCCGTCGGGACGCTGGTGTCTCTGTACCTCTGGTTGGTGTGTTCAACCATACCTAGGCTTGGTATCGATGCATACTTTTCTTTTAATTTCTTTACCTTCACTCTCGTGACATAAGTTGTAGTACTTGATATATCTTAACGTACACCGTACTCTGTACGCACACCAACTCACATTACTAAGCTGTATGCTAGACCTACACATATATACAAGTACACACCCGCTGAAAAGATTTATGTAGCCATATGCTCTGCAAATGACGAGTCCACCGTTATTCCATTATGATCCAAAGATGTTAAAGAACAATCTAAAATTATTTTGGAATAAACCTCGGTGAGACACCCAGCGGGCGGGCAAGGTGCCTTACTAGCAACGCTAACACTGCGCTACACACCCGTTCTCCACTTCTGTTTTAATTGGTCATCGATGTGTCACTGGCCGCCAAATGGGCCGGGGAGAGGCATGGCGATTAGGAGCGCTAGAACAGGATGGACAGACCCGAACGGTGAGGCATCGATCAAAAACCATGACGAACTCGTCTTCTTCCTCGACCTCCGTCTGCTCCATGTATCCCCATCTCTCTATGCTGCGTATCCCCAACTATGTGCTTAACCCAACCTAAGCTCCAATTCCTCCTCTATTGTAGCCAGTTTACCCAAGTACTCATGCTGATGTTGTATGGGGAAGATCAGGAACATGACACGATGCACACTTCAAACCATGTTGGTCTATCGCGGCTTGTTGAATTTGGGCTGGAAGTAGGTTTGGGCGGACGCTAGACAGGCCTCGAGCTTTTTTATTATAATATTTTTATTTTTTAATATTTACAAAAATACATAGTCATGTTAAAATATTGTATATACTTAGACTACTATCGTCTGTTAGAAAGACGACAGTAAATATACGACACCTTTGAAGCGCACGATATAACAGATCAAAAATTAAATACCATAGCTGACGTGGCATTCACGTCAACGTGTCGTACAACCAACGGGCGACATTTTGCTAACCTCTGCTAATGTCGCCCTTCTAACAGGCCAATATGGGCTAGATGTGCAATATTTTTAAATTACAGTGTATTTTTTTAAAATAATGAAAAATAAAAATATATAAATAAAAAAATTCAACAGCCCCACCCACGGACATGGCTTCAGATGTTACTTACCGGGCCTGGATGGAGTAGTTAAACATGTTGCGGACGGCAGCCCATGCTCCGGGTTCAACCCGCGCAGGCCGCGCGAACTACTGGAAGCGGCCCAACTAATTCGCATTCTAACTGGGCCAGTGCCCCTTGGAGCAAAACTGTAGCGGGGGTGGGCCCAAAACCCGGCCGACTCTGGGCTGTGTAAAAGGCAACCTGGACTGGGCAACAACGTGGCCGATGTTCTATTCGTTTTCCCTCTCAAAATGACATGGCTAAAATCCATTGATTACAATCGCAAAAAAAAAGTTGGCATTATTTACCTTGATTTACCTTTGCTTCTGCATATTATGGATCTTTTGTTTTTGTTACATCACAGCTCTTTGAATGTTGTAGAGTTTATTCTCTTTTTAATAATGGAATATCATTCAACAAACTATCTCAGCCTCTATATCCGGAGATATACACAGTTGATAATTGTTACAAAGCTTGTTACTATGATGTAGAATCCATCTACCACATAGTCATAAATCACCTTCCATGAAAAAGAGGTATAACAAACAGCGAATGTCCATTATGGTGCACCTAATCTGTTTCAGAGTTGATTCTAGCTCTTTGCAGAACTTCGATCAGGTTAGTGGCTACTTTGCAGAACAACGTTCAGTAAAGGAGACATGACGATGAGACAAATTTATCTCTCCATTTTCCTTGGCAATTTGCCATTGTCATTTGTCTGCAGCACCACCAGCAAGTACTCCCAGCCACCCACCACACCATTCACTGAGTCCCTGATAGCTGCCTAGCTCCCAATGGCAGTATCACTTTCCAAGATTTGGATCAAAGCCTCGCTCTCCCTCCCGCTACTAGCCCGAGAAGAGCCTTTTGCAGGGTACTTTACTTGACCACCTAAAGTTCCTTTGAAAGCAGGTTTCGCTCCGTATGTATGCATGGATGGATTCCCTCCCTCCTTGCTCCTCCAAGATGCTTCTTTCTCTTTTTCCGTCTCTTGTCTCCTCTTTTCCTTGTCTTTTGGTACCTGTAAGCACCTTCCCCCGGCCCTTAAACCCCTTTAAAGCCCAAGAGCATCGATCCCCTCTCAAAATCACTCACGCGCCCTAACCTTATCCCATGCGTTATGCTTATCACCATTTGAGATCTCATGCTTCACCTTGGTCTGTTGCTCTTGTTTGCAGCTGTGCAAGTATCTCCAAATGATTGATTGTTTGTTGCCTTTGCATTGGGAGACCCAACTCCCAAGAGGCAATGCAACATGTGATTGGTGGCTTCAGGTAAAAGTGACCAGTGAGAATGTGATCTGAATCCAGTCGTTCAGGATTCATGAATGATAGGAGTGTGCTGCTGGTGCCAGATGTTGCCTACCTCTATAAGACAAGAATTTGCAGCAAAGGTGTGGAGGGATAAAGTGCCGAGCTACTGAAGTCAATGCAGTGCACTGATCAGCTCGTCAAGAAAAAACGCAGAGCACCAGGAGTGTTCGGGTAAAAAGGATTTCGGCCAGAGTTCAGGAATGGCTCTGGCTCGGCTAGAGCAGACTAGTCCTGCGAAATGCAAAGCGAGCTAAAAAAGGGTCCTGCCAAGCTAGGCCACTAGTCACTACATGTCAAGCTAAAACGGACACCTCGTTCAGATTATGGAAGAAAACTGCATACTAGTAATAATTTTGCAGCAAAGAAGAGCTGAAGATAAAAGTTAAAAGCGATAAAAGATTTTTTTTATAAAAAAATCTGAAGTGACCTGACCTGTCACTGCTCTTCAGGCTTATGGTTCTATGCTCTTTGCATCTTGCGTTACCTTGCACCGAGATGTGCAATGGATGGATTGTTCACGGCTCCATGTGGTACGGAGGAATCGATCCATTTCACCGCATCAGGCACAGTAGAAAACAATGCAGCGACCAGTATGTAGCAGCTCATCTAGAACGACGAATGACTTTTACAGTTCAGAAGCAAACGCTCGCAGGTAGCAGCGAAGCACCTCGCAGAAGCAAGAGAGAATCGTGTCGCTGCAGTAGGGTTTCAGGGCTTCCATTAATTGGTAAAGAGATAATCATCCTGTAATCCTGATGTCGGTAAAAGGGATGAACTAATCAATGGATTTTAATTGGAAAAAGGAACTGTCAGGGAGAGGCTCTTGAGCTTTAGTTCGCCACAGGTGACCTGCTTCTCGAAGGTGGACGTGAGGTTAGAGAGGCTTAAAGGTTTATGTCTGCAGAGGAACAAAAGGGAAAGCCACCTCCGACCACTTGAGGAATGTTTCACTGTTAATGAATCATTATATCTCTTTCTGAAAGGGCTGGCTGGCTCTGAAACTCCTGCATGTACGATGGATATCATTTCATTGAGCCTTATTTCAAGTAAAGTAGAATGCACAAGCTGCAGATAAATAAGTAGCAAAATTTCAAATGCTCAATATTCCAAATCGAAGGTCTTTTTTTTTTTCTTGAAGTAGTACCAAAACAGATTTAAGGTGATATAATAAATCCTGATCATTGATTAATAATGGTTTATTTTGTCCAATAAAAACTATATGTGCACCTTCCAATTAGTATATCAGCTAAAAAGGAAATACTAATGCACATGCTAATCCTTCCTAAATTTAAGCATGCATGCTGGTATAAGAAATAAATTTAATTTATGCATGCATTCCGACCACCTAAAAAAGGCAACACCCAGCCCATTAGTTTGGCCTAAATGTACAACAGATTTCAAAATCCAAAGTACAGTTGAATGTATCAAAATTATTTTGTACTTGAACCAAAAAATTACACATATATTTTATGTGAAACTACTACAACTTTGAATATCTAAATCACTTCAACGTTTCCAATCCAAACTTAAAAGTAAACAGCATGCATATATTGGTTTTACGATTTAAATATTGAAATTAAGTACCAAATTCGAAATTTTGCTGCCGAAACTGATACTTAATTATATTTATAGTTCAAAATGCTGAGAACAAGGACATAGGAAGTAAAATTCTTTCGCATGATTACTTACCTTAATAACAGCCAAACTTTTAGTAGCATGTGACAAAATATTTGTTTCCTTATTTGTTATCTAACAATTGATTTAGTATCTCTTATTACCACCCATGAGGTAAGAGGAATATCAACAGTTAGATCAATTCACAATGGATGGTTCACACTATCTTGTAGTACCTTAAAAAAATCCATTCAAACCAAGAGCATTATATTTGACGGCACATGAAAGGACACACTTTTAGCAACAAGCGGACAGATAATAGTCTGATATCGGAAGCAACAAACGACAACAGATGGTCAGTTGAAAGTATCGGCCTTGGTCTGTCTGAGAAACTCAAACGATTGATAATCATTTCTGAAAAATGTTTTTCTCCAGAATTTCATGTTACAAAAAGGAATTTCTACAGGGAAAATATGATCCAGTACGTAAAAATCTGATTCAAACAGAATTTGATGAGCACCAGCAACTTGGGAAATATCTTAAACACAAATGGAGTAGCAACTCCTGTATGCAACCTTTTTATATCAATTTTTTACAATATATCTCCGCGTAATATCGGTTCAAGATCAACAGAGCTCGCTCGAATCTCTGTACCTAATTTCATGACCATCCAATCCAGCTGAGGCTGAGCTCAATTCTTTAAGCCATCCATTAATCCATACAGTTGGCTGTCAAAGGAGTGTCAATCGAGCTGGAGGATATGAGGAACATTCAGACCTCAATTCCGGATCGGCCAAAGAAGATGAAGGCCAAACCACAGGATCACACAGCCAAGCTTTGCTCCCCTGTTTGTTTTTTACTCACGCGAGAGATAGAGGAAGAAGAACCGAGAGTACAGCCCCTATATATATATAAGCTGGTTGCATCCTACTTTTCTATCTAGACATACCACGTTAGCCTGCAAAATTATAGCTGTGCTTGAGTCACAGATCTAAGTACCTTCTTTAGAGTTACAGCATTACACTACGAGCATCTTCTGTAAACTACCACCATGCTTGCTACGTAGTTACACGAAGCAAAACAAAACACTCGCCTTCTGTAAACCTACTGCCCATGCCACCTGACGTCACGAGCTGTGTTGCCCTAGTATGCCTCTCCCTTTATAAATAGCACACTCGATCTCTCTCCTTTCTCCCATTTTGCCATTCACGTCACCGCACCGCCGTCGCCATTTACGCCGCCGCACCCCTGCCAATGCCAATCAGCCGTCCACAAGCCGCTGAGGAGCTTCAGGGCCACGCCGCCGTCTCGGTGCCACCGTCGGTCCACCAGGAGCCTAACGGGAGCTGCCCACGCATGAAGTCGAGCCAACACCATCGCCGCTGCAACTTCTCGCCACCAGCTACCATCCCGTTCCTTCGACCCAGACATCGGTGAGCCTCCCAGTTCCCCCTCACGTCCGCGTAGATAGCATGTTGCTGCCCCGAGCTCTTTGTTAGCGTATAGCCACGCGCCGCCGTGCTGGTTGCCTTCTGCCACTAAGCAGTGGTTGTCGCCGACGTGCTGGTGCTACATATGTGTGACTAACCATTGTGCCGTGATGCCTAGAGGCCTCAGGCCCCCTTTTCGTTGCAGGTTAGCGCCTTCCAGTATAGGGGAGGTGCTGCCTAATTTTGGCCGCGTCGCTGCCCCTCTTCAGCTGCCGTCTGGTAGCATTCTCGCCGCCGGACATCGTCGATGAGCCCTCTGTCAAGTCCGCCTTGTCGCATAGAAGTCCAGTGTCGCTTGTTGTTGTGAAGCCCCGGCGGGAAACCAACTCGGGTGAGCTCGATTCCTCGCCACCGCCCGCTGATCCCCCTTTGCTGTCGCGCGCCTGCGCACGCGTAGCTGGGCCGCTATTCGCACGCCACGTGGCCCGGCCAAGCTGTGCAACCCAGCCGCTAATGGGCCGACCTGTTAAGGCGACCCAGCCTCCCAGTGGTTGTGCCCTATGGGTCGACCCAACCTCAAAGCCCATTGCCAAGGCACGCTAAACCATTGGCCCAATCTCGAGCAGGCTAGTATTGTGCAGCCCGGTACTGCGTGACCCAGCCCAGCCTGGCCCATCCAGACCCAGACCTGGCCCAAATCCAAGCCCATCTTGGGCCAATGGTACTATTCATGTGGGCCTATATTGCTGTTCATGTGAGCCCAGACTACTGTTCAGTGGGTCCCACATATGAATAGTGTCATTTCATAATTTTTCTGATTTAAATTTAGATTAAATCTTTCGGGGGCTATAACTTCTCCGTTTTGGCTCCGATTTTGGTGATTATTTCGCCGAAATTCATCTAAATTTGAGATCTACCCATCTATCATAATGAGATATCTATTAGGGCTCATTTGATTTTCTATTTGGTGTTAAATTGGTTCTTCTCTGGTACAACCCGTATTGATCGTAGTCACACTTGCAGAACTACCAGAGTTTTGCGAGTGCTGCGCATGAAGCATCAAGAGCGAGGAAGATCCTGATTCCAACCAAGACTTTGAAGAAAACTCAGGATAAGGCAAGTCCTATCTCCTTGATCATATTGAACCTATGTTTTCCAAATAATCTACACGGTCAACTAAAACTGGACTTATCGCATGTGCTATGTATTGCGTTTTCTTTCAAACTATTTATAATAGTTAATTCTGTCAACACTGCCATGCCTTACATGTCATCATCTATAATACATATCATCCTAGGAGTACCTGTTGTTAAATATATTAATGATGGGCATCATACTAGGAGGCTGGGAGCAGCGAGTGGTCAACTGATCATCTGTCCCGCTATTTGGAGGTTTCTAGAACCGTCTTAGGCTTAAAAAGGGGGTTGGCCTTCAGTACATGAACTCGTAGAAAGGCCCGGCAGGAAAGGTGATTGGATGTGTCTCGGTATGATTCGCTCCTCCGCTTGCAACGGTTGGAGGCTGAGCATATCGTATGGGTAAAGCAATACAACCTCTACAGAGTGTAAACATATTCAAAAAGCCGTGACCACGGTCATGGACATGCGACAACAGTAACCGTTTTGACTAGACTCTGGGTGCCTATGTCTTGATGAGTGAGTGTGTGGACTAGATATCCGTGTGATGAGGTTCCTAGCTTAATCCGTCAGAAGTTATGCGGTACAGAAGGACACAGATATGATGATAAGGGACTGTGGAGTGAGGTGTAGCCCCTCCTAGGACCAAAAATCCCCATAGATACAGCTTGATACCTTGTTTTGAGCTATTTGAACTGTTTTTAAAGTCTATAATAGATGATACAATTGAATACCTGCATGAAACTGCTTTACGCAAAAACTAAAACCGTAAAGCATGGCCCTTGAATTTCTCTATTATGCATCTATCAAACACTTTGAAGTAGTATAGGACTTGTTGAGTGCCTTCCATACTCACTCTTGCTGTCATTCAGATAAAGGAACTGATGCCGATTTTGGCAGAGATAAGGCCATTTTTGCTACAATCCTCCCTTTTTGTGATTGATGACAACACAACCAAAGTAAGTGATCAATAATAAATGATACAAAATGTATAGATCATAAACAAGCACAAAATCTTACCACAATGCTTGGATACATGTTCTTACTGCTTAGTCCCCTTTTGTTGTGGCTCCTCCTTTCTCCATCGCTACTATCTCTCATGATCGACCCATGCAAGAGCTTCCTTTTCTTCTCTCCTCCACAATATTTATCTTGCAACTTGCATCTTGCTTTGGTCATCAAAATTCTTCCTTTTTGTCAATAATCTCCTAAAAAGACTATATGCACATGTTGAACTCAAAGGAAAAAATATTAGAGCACATGGGAAAGAGCTTCACAAATCATGATCCAATTAAAATGATACCAATTATATGGATATCACTACAAATGAATGATATCAATTATAGGCTATGAAAGTATATAGATCATAATTTATGAAACTCACATAATATAGTCTACACTCTCCCTATATGTGTACATACATACGATGAGAAAGAAACATATAGACAACTAGACAATATGTCAAGATAGAAAGTTTTAGCTATATTATGCATAGAGGTAGCTTAAATGAATAAAAGATTTGACAATGATACCAATTGAAGCATTGCATACCTCTAGGGATATGTTGATTTCTCCATGAGACTATAAGAGATAAAACTTGGAAGATATGTTAGTCTCAAAATCACAACCTATAGGATATATTCTTCTTAAATATGTGCATACAAGTGTTGAATACTTGTGAGATATATGCACTTGTTATTGATAACAATATTGATTTATCCTATAGATTGGATCACGGCACATGGAAGATACCAATTGTAGAAACTAAGACCAAAAAATAAACCTACAACTAATAAATCATGTAGGTTGCTCATGGGTTAGAGATAAACACAAGCAACCTACCATATAAAAATCTACACTAGGCATTGCAATAAATTCAAATAAGCATATGTTATCCTAGATGAATCAAATAAGGTAGAAGAACAAAATGCATAAACATAAGTCTAGCTACCATTTACTTGTTTTACTTTTGGATGAAGATTTAGGTATGTGATGATCATAATCTTCATTAATGCGCTCATCTTGTACACTTGACTTGTTTGCTTTAACCTTCACTTCATCTTGTGGGTCAAGTCTCCAAATCCCCATAGTCGCTTCGGGATTTAATTTTTCTTTAAAACCCAAACCGATTGGGGCCCCTTCATGTTGGTGATGACTTCGTTGGGCACCCAAATAGGTTGGTTCCACTTTAACTCCTTTCTCTCAACCATATATGGAACCACCTTACCATTATCCTTCTTCTTGAGCTTGTAGTGGCTGCTCTTGTTCTTTATGTTGTAGTTGGGCTTGGTTTAGAGTTTGAAGGTCTTGTTGAAGAGATTTGCCATCTTCTTCTTTTTCTTGGTCTCCTTCTTTACTTTTTTTATTAAAAGAACCTGTAGCCTTCTTGATGGCATTTGAAGCATGTCACGATGGATCCCTCTGCAAGTTTTTTCACCATTAACACACGGTTATATTGAGGAGGTTGGACATGTCCTTTGCCCTTAAACTCGCCAAGTCTTTCTTGAGCTTCTCCACTTCTTACTTAAACTCATCATTCTCTTATGCAATGAGGTTGCTAGATGATTCTACAACAACATTCTCAATACCAATCTCATTACAAAAGTGTGAGCTAGATAAAATAATTAAATTATCACAAGAAGTAGAAGTATCTACCTTAGGATTGAAATTAAATAGAGAGGTAGATTGCTTCAAAGGGACATTAGTTTGGGATTCAATGCACTCAAATTTAGACTTAAGCTCATCATGCTTCTTGTTTAGTAAATTAAATTTGCTCAATAATTGTTCATAATTTGAAACAAAGGTAGCATGAATATCATCAAGTATATTGAGTTTCTTAAGCTCTTTTGATTGTTTCTTAAGGGTTCTTTGTTGCTCATTGATCAAATAAAGTAATGCATCATAGGAAGGAGAATCCTCATCGGATTCATTATTACTTACATCGCTATTCATACCTTTGGCCATAAGGCACTTATGAGATAACTTACGTGATGACAACTTATATGATGATGATCTTGAGGAAGAGCTTTTCTTTGAGGGAAGGATGGTGAGACTTTCATCACTTAAGCTAGAATTTTCATTGTCGCTCACCCATCTTCCTATGCTTGTAAATGTCTTGGCTCTTCCTTTTATCTCCCTCTTGTTCTTGGTCTTCTTCTTCTTCTCTTTTTTTATATGATCGATTATGTTGACCAAATCTTCAATGGAGATAAGATGATCAATTTTGGTATTGATCCTCTTCATATTCTTCTATAATTTTGAGAAGAGCTTGGCCATTTTTGGATCAATTTCTTCATCACATGATGTGCTTTGATCATCTTCTTCATCGCTCTTTTCATTTTGATCACCATCATCTTCGCTTGAGCTTGACTCTTACTCTTATCTTCTCATCCTTGACTTCATATGTTGGTATTGAGGTTGCTTGCTTATAAGAGCAAGGTTCTTAGTATCGGATGAGGAAGAAGCTTCCACCCCCATGTTTATTGTCATTTCATGAGCGGTGATTTTGCCAAGCACTTGACTTGGAGTTATCTTCTTGATGTTAGTATTGACGTAGATGATGAAGACTATCAACTTATACTTTGGAAGAATAACTTAGAGTATTCTTCTCATCATTCGATCATCTTCAATTAGCGTCAAACCTAACCCATTAGCACTTTTATGGGGTAGTTGCTTTATGCTATTGAGTTTAGTAACAAGCACATGATATTTCAATGAGACTATCCTAAATATCATGTGCATTAATGAGAGAATAAACACGATTAAATGCATGAACACATATAGATGATAAAATGATACTCTTTGTCAATGCATCTAATTCTCTCTCCTTACTGGTGATGCGAGGTTTCATTCCTTCCTCGGTGACTCTTCAAACATCCAACCATCGGGCTTGTAAATAATAAGACATTAGAATTTTCTATCGGGGGAAGTTTGTACCATCGAAAAGTGGAGCAATATAGGAATCCATTTCAACCCCGAATGTCACAACTCACTAGATGGTGAAGCCTAACCGATCGCAATGAGACTAAGGCTCAAATACCACTTGAATTGGCTAAACCTTATGAAAAGGTGTGAAGCTCTAACACAAATTAAAAACTAGATGTGAGCCCTAGCTCTGATACTAATTGAAGGGATCAGTGACGTCCTAAGAGGAAGGGGGTGAATTAGGACACTTAGAATATATTTGGCTCCAAAAATAATATAAGATAAACATATATCAATTTCTATCTATATGTGCTCTAGATTTATCTAGTGTGTCTACTCTACCGATCAAAACACTTGTACCATATCTAGGAAGGTAAATTGTAAGAATATAAATGAGATAAAGAGAGTAAACTTGCCACAAGAGATTTTTATCTAATGGTATCGATGATATGAATGTCACCCCTAATCCACAAAGGATATGCTTCCGGTCTGCACCTGATCATGGCTCTTGAGCCATCAAGTCATAAAGATAAGGTTTCCACCAAGATGAGCCACCAAGCCACCAAGGCAAGGTCTCACCACTAGCCCCTCTTTCGGTTCCTTGCTGTCGTGATCACTTCAGAGCTTGAGCCACTAAGGCAAGGGTCTCAGTGTCCCCGTACAAGCTTCTCGTCGTCGCTGCATACCAAGTCTGAGGGTCAAAAAGCTTGCCAACGAGTCACTAATACTTCAAGGTGCCGGCGTACCACTTGGTACAAGGTTGAATCACTCCTTGATCCACTATCTAGGCAGTAATCACCTAGCAATACTCTCTCTAGGCCTATAAGCACTAATCACTCACTAATCTTATACTTAATCACCTTGGATAATCATTTTAAGCACTTTGGTGGCTTTGATATCTTCTCAAGTGTATATGAGCTTCCTCTAGACTCCAACAACATGGCCCTACTTCAAATGATTGAGTGGAGGGATATTTATAACCTCAAACCCGCGCACTAGCCGTTAACCCAATGACTCAGAAAAGTTATTAATACCGGATGATCCGATGAGAACAATAGTACTAAGACGGATCATCCGGTAAGTACACTCTCACAAACTAGCCGTTGAAACCTGAAAGGACAATGATGTCGCCTAGAGGGGGGGATAGGCGTTTTTACAAAAATTTAACCCTTTCTACCGTTGGCCTAAACTTGCAGCGGAATATAAACTAACGAGTTTTTCACAAGAGAAAAACCTAAATATGCTAGGCTCAACTAGTGCACAATCACCTTAAATAAGTGTGGAAATTACAATCCTAAGGTGACTAAAATTATTCAATTCTAGCAAGAGATATGCAATAAAACTTAAATTGAAAAAGGCTGAAAATACTGTTCATATGCCTGGAATTACTGTCCGGTGTGTACAGGTCCGGAAACTCCGGTAAAGGCCGGATTCTCCGGGTTCTGTACAGAACTGAGCCCGAAACTGAATATAAATGATGAGTAGAGAGTTCTAGCTCAAACCAGGTGATGTCGTGTGTTCCCGGAGATGATTCCAAGTAGATTCACGAAGAACCTACACTCAAATACACACAAACAAGTATATCGAGCAATATGCACAAAGATTTGAGCAAGAACTTAAAAGTAAGGAAACAAGAGAGGAGACGCAAAAATTTGTTTCCCGAAGTTCGGATTCACCACCGTGAATCCTACGTCTCCGTTGAGGAAGCTCCAACGAGCCGGGTCTCTTTCAACCGCTTTCCTCTCCAAGCTCGGTCACACTTGAGCTCGGTTTTCACTAACTTGATCTCTTTCCTTCCGGAGGCGAGATCGACCTTCACAAACTTTCCGCGGCTCACCACAAGCACGGGAGCTCACCGGCGACACCTAGCCGGCTAGGAGGCTTCACCTCCAAGAGTAACAAACGCTTTGAGAACTTCTTGTCAAGAACTCAAGTGCTCAAGAATTGATTTAGCTCACTTGCACTCAATCTTCCAATCTCTCAACCCAACTCACTTTTCTTCTCAAATCACACACTAAAATGGAGTGGGAGAGGTTCTTTTGGCTCTAGAAATGTGTTCTTTTCGTGCCCTTCCAGCAGCCCCAAAGGATGGGGTGAGTGGGGTATAAATAGCCCACTCCAAACAACTAGCCGTTACTGTTTTTTGTCAGAACTTACCGGAGTATCCGGTGAACACCGGAGTATCCGGCCCTAAATCCAAATACGGCGTCAGAACGGTCACAGAATGTGTCAGAACTAGCCGTTACGCACTTTTCTGGACTTTTACCGGAGTATCCGGCCTACACCGGAGTCTCCGGTCGGCACTTAACCCAAAAAACAGCCCCGGAGACTTCCCGGAGTCTCCGGCCACTCCAGGTACCGGAGTATCCGGACTTCACCGGAGTATCCGGACTTCACCGGAGTCTCCGGCCTTTCCAGGTACCGGAGTATCCGACCTACACCGGAGTCTCCGGCCACAGCACAGCTGACCTTCGAAAAACGGCGATAACTTTTGATTCCGGAGTCCGATTTCGACGATTTTGGACTCTATGGAAAGCTTATTCAGAGGGCTACACATCCCAACTGAATTCATGACCTAAAACACATAGGATCAAATTAGGAACACTCCAAAACCCATTTTGGACACTTCCGCACTTTCCGCTCCGGACTCTTAACAACAAACTCTCACTTTGGGTTTGGTTGGGAACTCTTGAGCACTGAGACGCGACAATTAGCTCACGTTGCATCCCTCTTAATAGTGCGGCATACCTATACTCAAATTCAAAGATAAAACTCATTTGAACCACTTTGAGCTTTTGAAAAACTTTCAAGTACCGCTTCTTTCTTTCAAACCTTGAGGGTTGCCAACTTCCATAAAATCTTCACTCCATCTCTTCTTGATTCTTCATATAATTTATGTGAATCATCCATAGCTTCCCATAGCCTCGCACGGTCCATCGGCGCAAAGCCTTCACTCGCTCTTCACCACCGCCTTGGTCCTTCGGCGTCAAGCCATTTGCTTGCCCTTCACCACGGATGGTCCATCACAGCCGAGTCTTGCTTGCCCTTCACCGTTTTGTCATAGAAAACCACTTTGTATTCGACATCTTTAAGGAATTCACTTTTTCATATATGGAGTCCACTTTTGTTCTTCACTCTTGGCATATGTGATTTCAATTCAACTTATGCCTTCTTATAGATCCTAACCCCAACTCACTCTCAAGCACAAAGCACATGGGTTAGTCCATAAAACCTAAATGACAACATTTATACCTTAAGTTACTTGATCTTCACAAGTAACTTATTAGCCTTCATGCATATTGTCAATCTTCATGTAGAATCTAACCCCACTCATTCTTAAACACATAGCACACGGGTTAGTCCATAAAACTCTATTGACAAGTCATACCTTTAGTTACTTGATCTCCACAAGTAACTTAGCCTTCAAGCTTATTGCTAATTTTATTGAGCTTCTTCTTCTTCTTATGAGCAACACTAAAAGCTCATTTATTTAGATGCATATTTCTCCTCCATGCATCACATCCGAGCATCACCTAGAGCTCATTCATCTTGATGTACTTTCAATCTTCTCATTCACCTAGAGTTCATGCATGTCTCTTCTCCATGCATCACCTATTGAACAACCTACTAACAATCTCAATAACATTGTGAGTCCATATGTATTGTCATTAATTACCAAAAACACACATAGGGGCTAGATGCACTTTCAAAACCACACTCAAGCCCCTGTGAACACCAAACATTCTGGTGTATACTTCATCTCCATCACTGAACTATATGGTGAGTTATCATGAGCCATCCGAGCCAACTACATCATCTCTGTGTAAATTATTCCAGTGAGAGCATCCGGTGCACATCATTTTATCTCCGGACTATCCGATGCCTTGAATTTTGTTCTGACTCTTTACACTATTCATTATCCGGTGTAGTCTTGTTTCATCACCGGACCTTCCGGCGTGTTGATCTTTGACCTTTCACGACTGCAACCTTCTCTAGTGGAAATACTCTGGTGTGTATCTTTCTCTAATCACTATACTTTCTGGTGGGTTGTTTCATTCAGCCTTCTGGACATCAACACTCCGGTGTTGCCATGCTTTGATCACCGGACTATCCGGTGAGGCTTAGCTTTCATTCTTCGGCATGACTCCCTTCTCTAAAAGAATTGCTCCAGTGAGCACACTTGCTAATCACCGGACCTTCCGTGAGGTCTTTAAGCCTCTCTCCCCCTTTGTCAAATATGCTCCGTTGAGTTCAACACCTAGAGCACTAGACCATCCGGTGAAATAAATCTTTATAGGACTTCTTCAATTCGACCAAACTTTATCTCGGCTACGTTGACTTCTTCATGTATTGCATCGATAAGAGTTATTATCATATTTTTTTAACAAACATATTAGTCTCATTAACTATGTTATCATTAATCACCAAAATTACAATCATAATCTAATAAGATCATTTTCGCTACACTAAGCATCCAAGATCGTCTCCACCTTGATCAGCCACGTGGTATAGTTGGATGGCGTCAACATCGAATACGGCACACCGCTGATATCCTTTGCTCCTTGATGAGGAACAAGCGCCATTGAAACAAACTAAGAAGCTTTGCTCCCCTGTTTCTATTTTCCTCACGCTAGAGATAGAGGAAGAAGAACGGGGGTGTGGGCCATAGTGAAGCTTTGCTCCCCTGTCTGCCACATTTTTTGTATGGGAGGTTGGTTTGTGAGAGAAAAGGGGGTTAAGAGGAATTGACATGTAGGGCAAAACCACCTAATAAGCCAGGGTAGGGACTTAGTCCTCTTTCTTCGAGCACCTTCTGTAAACTACCACCGTGCTTGCTACTTACAGGAAGTAAAACAAAACACACACACCTACATGTACATAGTCTTGCACTTGGACACTTTAACATTGCCAAGTCTTGATTATTTTCCAACAGAAGATAGATATGATTTTCTGTAGGAATTCTTTTCAGGATCTCTCCACTTGGTAAGAGGAGCAGGAAGATTGATCAAAAGTAGCTGGATGCAGGATGGTCCTTTACTCAAGAACCTTAACACGCGACAATTAGCATCCCGTTAGATTCCTGATGAGCGCTAGCCGTTCTTTTTCCGCCTCTCCTAATCGATCGCTTCCTTTAATTTCTTGGTTGCCGCAACGAATCATCGATCCCCACAGTTCTGCACATCATGGCGAGCTAAGCTAGCCCATAACACCTCGATTATTCTCCTACTCGTAAAATCGAATAACTAAACAGGCCCACATTGCACTACAGTACAGCCTACAGCTACTCGTAATCGTTTCTCTTTTTCCGTATTTTCGGAGGCCGCTGTTCTCCTTTTCCGTACTTGTACCACGATCTTCCAACATACCACGAACAGCAGAGGTACTAGAGCTTCATGGAATCGAATTGAAACAATAAATTTGAAAAAGAGCAAACTTATCAAGATCAGACCACTTAGAATGTTGGCTCAAAACTGTGAGCCTAATTGAGTGTTTCTTGATGTGAATTTAAATGTATGTTTTGCTTTATCAATTACACATGTATTCAGAACTATGTGTCACCACTGGAAAAAATATTTTTGCAGACGGTTCGAAAAACTCGTGTGAGACAGTTTTTCAAACTGTATGTAGAAAAGAGACTGTATAAACTAAATTTGTATCAACAGGTTTTGAACCGTCTGTACAATACTTTTGTACAGACAGCTCGGAGTCAAGAGCCATCTGTGATATAGTAATAATACAAACGGCTCCAAACAATAATGCAATAATTCAAAATTAGACAACATATATGAATGTATTTAACGAAATAGATAATATGTAGTCATATTTATTAATTTAACATCCATATTCGGCACATGGTGTACCGAATACGACATTGTTGCTTGTATTCGTGTGCCGAATATAGTCTATTTTCGATACAACGTATGCTGAATACAGTCCATTTTCGGTACATCGTGTGCCGAATAAGGGCAACAATGCCGCATTCGGCACACCGTGTGCCGAAAATAGTTTTTTTTCGGTACACGGTGTACCGAAAATCGAAAATAGATTTTCGGTACACCGTGTACCGAATACGGATGCTAAATTAATAAATACAACTACATGTTATCTATTTCAGTAAATACACTTAAGTATGTTATCTAATTTTAGATTTTTACCTAAACAATAAATATCTATACTATATAAAATCACAAACGATTCGAAATTTCGAACCATCTTTACATAAACGTTCTACTAAATCATTTTTTCCAGTGTGCGGTCATTTTTGGAGAATGTTGGCTCGAAGCTCGAAACAAAATGACAGCAATGATGTGGGCAATTCTGCTGTACACGGAGCAGGAGTGAAGGGAAAATATGAGAACAAAAAATTAGCGAGGGAGAAACAAATAAGGCGCGGCTGGTAAAGCACAGTTGCAGAGGTAGGATAGGGTAGGAGAGGAGGAATATTCGCGCGCCTGGTCGCACCAGACAAAAGGGATATTCACAGGACGATTTGGACAGGCCGGCCACCACTGACGCGTGTCACGAGGAGGAAGTGCCTAAAGGCTAAAGCCGTCTGCCGCGTTGCCCAAGCCAGTAACGGTCAGAACGCCTGTACACAACTTCTCCTTGACTCGGAATATCACCCAGCTACGTACGGGTACGGCTCGTCAGCCTACACGCGGATCGGTCCAAAATGCAGAGAGAACTTTGTTGGGAGTATACTCATGTACTAGCAGTGATGGGTCATCCAAGAAGAAGAGAGAAAGGATGAGAGGAGATTGAAAAGAAGGAGTAAAAAAGTTTTTAATAGTTTATCTTATATCTGTCATTATGTATTGGCACGATATGAATTTATCTAAGCTTTGAATGACCCTTCTTGAGTTAATCGACGTGATAGCACCATCCCATTCCATTGTGTTAATTGAAGCTACTGTTTATTATATGTTAGGTGCATACCTAATCTTTCTATCCTTCTCGAAATCCTGGCATTAGGAGTAGCATGTTTCGTGATTAAATGGAGAATTTAATATATACAGTAGAGCTCTATTAGGGCCAACACGGGCCATCCATTTGGTTGTGTAATTTACAACATTTTTTATGGGAGTACTTAAAAAATGACCCTCTCTTACTTACCTAGTTATGGCCCTCTCTAAAATTTGGCCAAGCTCCCTGATAGCTACTGTAACAGTATAAGTTTAGAAAAGAATTAATGCCCTAGCAAGCTAGGGTTTGAATAACTCAGGGTGAATACGCTTTTATATAGAGAGAGATGGGAAAACTAGTTTGTACTCTGAGAGTATATAAAGGCTAGATCTATAGTTGATACCGTTATAACAGAGATGTATATACACTTTTAAAGATATACTATACTTCTTTCTGAACCCCTATTAAAGAGGAGTATATATTCCCAAAAGTAAGTAAGTAAGTACGTACGTACATACATACATATGTACATATGTAAGTACATACACACATATTCTGAACCTCTACTATGGCACGTACGTAGAAATGATCGATGCGTGTTCATCAAACATAATTTTGAGCATGTGGCACGAATTGGTAATTAGCTTGTACACAAATATTCTTGTACACTCCTCTTCTTGCAAATACCTATATATGTATATATGTGGGGCTATAAGGGTATATGTGTATGTAAGACATGTCTGGTGTTCATCGCGTAGGGTATCAAATGTACGTACGTAGGTAGTATCACATGTCGTTCACGTAGAGAGCCAGGGGAGAACGCAAGAGAATCTAGGGAAAAGGTAGGGATTGGAGTCTTGTACCTGAAGACTGCCCCAAGAAAGCGACCAACCCTAATTATTGCACAAGGAATTCGATGCACCAATACACATACACCTTTCTCCTTCCTTCTCTCTCTACCCCTAGTATAGCAACACACCATGCATGCATGCTGTGTGTGGAGAGAGAGAGAGAGAGAGAGAGAGAGAGAGAGAGAGAGAGAGAGAGAGAGAGAGAGAGAGAGAGAGAGAGAGAGAGAGAGAGAGAGAGAGAGAGAGAGAGAGAATCTTCTTACCTTCCTGCCCACTTCCTAAAAAGCCAAGAGTGGTAGCAGCAGGGGAGATTCTCACATTCTCACTCACACTCACAGTCTCCCTCTTTCTCTTTCCAAAGCACACCATGTTTTCCTTTGTGCGTGCTTGCCGATATCCCCAAAGCCTAAGATATTCCTTGCTTGAGCCATGCTAATATATTCCTTGTGGATGCAAAGCGAGCCGGTACTTCTTGCACACAGAGATAGGAGACACAGGCATACGTTTGTGTGTGTGTTATATTCCTGGCGAAGAGCGTGTGTGTGAAGGGATGCGCCACCCTTTTCAAAGCAAAGAGAGAAGAACCTTTTCATATCTTTGGAGGCTTGAATTATGTGTGTGGTATATGCTGCTTTACTGCTTTACCATTTCCTCCTTTGATTAATCGTGCAGGAATCATCCATTAGATCGATCGAACCCCATAAAACAAAAGTTGACAATGTGTGAGCATCTACAATATACGAGTTAACTATTATTAATTGCCAGTTATATAGTATTATTTTGCTACATTTCTTTTGAGTTTTGCAATGCAAGTAGGGAGTTGGAGAGGCAGGTGCACGATGTGGTTCTCAGGTAGGTTAGGTATATCTGGCGATTATCCCTGTGTTCTGAAATCAAAATTAGGTAAAAGGTAAATATTCTTCAACGCACCTAGTTGGTTCTCGCTTAGACTTGCAAGGTTCTCTACTCCTTTGAGTTCATCTTTAATTCCTTTTGAATCAAACGCACCCAGCTAAGCTTTCCCATGGGTGGACAATGCAGGGACGGGTAGATTCTTCGTTGTAAAAACCATTGTAAAGTTCACTTACCACAAAACGAGCATGAGCATACGTGTAAAAGATTAGCTGGTCAAGGAAAAATTACATCCATGTGCAAACACTCAATATGACAAGATGGTTTGGCTATGTAAAAGTTTCTGTTTTGTCATGAAATCGTGCATGCATGCTGAACAGGGATTCAGAGAATTAATG
The DNA here is from genome assembly GCF_958298935.1 of Phragmites australis. Classification (NCBI taxonomy): domain Eukaryota; kingdom Viridiplantae; phylum Streptophyta; class Magnoliopsida; order Poales; family Poaceae; genus Phragmites; species Phragmites australis. The sequence continues at coordinate 7,911,790 of NC_084922.1, forward strand.
CGCATATATAGAGCTTTGTTGAATGCCAGAGCTGGATATGATTTGAATGGCGTTGCCAGAAGTACTAACAAGACTAGACTAGAGATTCTAGAGAGAGACAGAGACGTACGTACTATGGAGAGGCCCAAAACCACATGACCCCATCTGTGTGGTCGTTGTGTTGTGTTGGGAGATAAGTTTTTGATTCCATAGCAGCAGCTTGTATATATGTACATGCATGAAACCTCCTGCATATGCAGAAGCTTTTGCCTTTGATCTTTGCAAGAAGTTACCATGCCTTCGCTTTATCGATCCCTCTCTGCAGCTGCTGCTATATAGCTAGGTACCTTGCAAGATCATCCATAGCTTTTCCTTTTCTCCCCCTCTAAATCCAACTTTATTCTCTCTTCCCTCCCAAAACTCACCCTTAAAAGAAGCCGATTCCCCATGATCCCCCATCAAACGCTCACATTCTCTCTCACAAAGGCACACTCGATATCTAAGTAATATACCAGCAGAGCTGTAGGCTGTAGATAGCTTACACCTGCAGTGCAAGTTACAACACAACACCATACTTGCACTCGTACTTGTAGCACAACGGCTGAGCTCGGCCATATGGCTTCTTCGCCGTCCGACCTAACCCTAGACTACAAGCCCAAAGGCGGCGGCGGCGGCGGCGGCGGCGGTGGCACCTACGAGGTGATCCCGAAGCAGCAGGCGCCGCTCGTCGACGGCCACCATCTGACGACGGAGCAAACGACGCAGAAGCTCCGGGAGTTCCTCGCCCGCCTGGAGGAGGAGCGGCTCAAGATCGACGCCTTCAAGCGCGAGCTCCCCCTCTGCATGCAACTCCTCAACCACGGTGCGTATCGTAACGAATAACCGTGTACACTACACATACACTGATGCATCCATGCAAGCGCGTGTACGTAGAGACCGTGACAATGTGTTGATCCATGCATGATTGATGACTTGATGTAAGCAGCCATGGAGGCGTATAGGCAGCAGCTGGAGGCGTACCAGATGGGGAGCCAGCAGGGCGCGGCGAGGCCGCTGGTGCTCGAGGAGTTCATACCACTCAAGAACATCGGGATCGACGTGGCCAACAAGCCAGGGAACCCGTCGTCGGAGAAGGCGAGCTGGATGGAGTCGGCGCAGCTGTGGAACGGCCCGGCGGCTGCGGACACGGCGGCGAACGGACCGCAGACGCCCAAGGAGAGGTCGGAGCACCCGCTGCCGATTGACACGCTCGGTGCGCTTGACTCTGCGGGGCAGCGCAGCGGCGGCGCCTTCCTCCCGTTCGCCAAGGACAAGGCCGTGGCGGAGGGCGCCGTCGCCGCGGCGCTGCCGGAGCTCGCCCTCGCACCCGCGGAGAAAGACGCGGCCGATGTTGACAGGAAGACGTACCTCAATGCCGCCGGCAGCAACAACGACGGTGTCCTAGGCGCGCGGAGAGAAGTCCAGAACGGGGCAAAGCCGCCGTCGAACGCGCCGGAAGGGCAGGCAGCGCCGCCCCCGCCGCAGGCCCACCGGAAGGCGCGGCGGTGCTGGTCGCCGGAGCTGCATCGCCGCTTCGTCAATGCCCTCCAAATCCTCGGAGGCGCTCAAGGTACACATGTACTATTTGATCGATGAATTAAAGGTTAATTATGAGAAGAATGCAAAATGCCAAATGCATGCATTTGTGAGCTAAAGACAAATAAAACATGTTTGTTCTTTGCAAAAGTGGCGACCCCGAAGCAGATCCGCGAGCTAATGAAGGTGGATGGATTGACCAATGATGAGGTGAAAAGTCATCTCCAGGTAATTATAATCTCATCATTCATCGATCCATGAATGACGCAGTGATAATATCTCGAGTAACTAATCATGATTTATTTAATATGATTAGCATGCATGAATCGTGATTCAGAGTACATACACGAGCGTATCTAAACTGATTCCCTCTGTTATTTGTCGTGCAGAAGTACAGGCTGCATACGCGGCGGCCGATGCCGGCGCCGCCGACGCCGGGGACCGCGGCGCCGCAGCTGGTGGTCCTCGGGGGCATCTGGGTGCCGCCGGAGTACGCGACGCAGGCTGGGGCCCCGGCCATATACGGTGCTCACCCCGCGACGCAACCGCACTACACGGCTGCGGTGGCCGCGCAGGAGTACTACCCGTCCCCCGCTGCGGTGCACCACCTGCAGCACCACGCAGCCGCCGCCATGGTGCACCGTGCAGCTCCAGCCCCGTTGCCCCCCGCGTACAAGGCGGCGATGGTGGGCTCGCCCCCGGAGTCTGATGGGCGGGGTAGCGCGGGAGGCAGCGTTGGCGGCGGCAGGGAGAGGTCGGAGAGCATCGAGGAGGAGGGCGAGGGCGAAGAGCGGGAGGATGACGACGACGACGAGATGGCGGCCGCCAAGGCCGACAGCGAGGATGCAGTCGGTGCAGGAGTCATCAAGTACTAATCAATAAATTAAGTAGTACGTACAACTAGTAGCTAGCTAGCTTAATCGCGATTAATCAAGTCTGCGATGTTGCACCATCGATCGGGAAAAGTGAATTTTTGTTCGCGCCCGCGCGGAGAACGGAAGCCGATCGATCTGAGCTTGCTCCACTCAACAAGTGGAGTGGAGTGAGAGTGTCCGAGATTGTCTCATGCGTGATGTGATATATGCATTTGCGAGGGCTTTTCTTTTCTTTTTTCTCTTCTCCTTTCTTTTGGGGCTTGGCGTATTGGTCTCTATGTTTTGCTTTTGCATTTTTTTCCCCCTGTTGACTAGTAAATATGTGGTGGAAATATGATGTGTTATGTAAACTTGGTTGGAGCTAGAGATAATCGAGAAATGTGGACTGAACTGTAGCGTGTGATTATGTCATGGTTATGCTTGTATCATCTTAAGATCGGCATCTTATGTTCGGCTTCAACCAAGTTTACATCATCGAGGTACACTTAATTTATTGATTAACCTCGGTTTTCTTGCCTGCTTAGTAGAAGTACTACTTCTCAGGTGATTTGCTACTACTCCGTGACGATTATTCTGAATGTAAATACCTTCACAAGAACTAACTTTGATTGTTTTTTTAAAAAAAATATATCTGGAAGGAGTTGTTTTCTATTGTACTGTTGCATTTGTACCGGCTAAGAAAAGACTCCGGTGTTTGCACCTTGCAAGGATGAGCATTCGATGTCAAGCCTGGGCCAACGAATCCACCGCGTTTTGATCTCCAGTAAATTTAGACCCATATGCAGATGCAGTTCATTCCTTTTTCTCATGGGCCAACAAACCCACCGCAACCCACGACTGGAAAATATGGGCCTCACAAGCTCACAGCACTGACTCTTCCCCCCTTCCTGCTACAGTATCACAGAGGCGAAACCAAGGTCGACTTCGATTTTTGCCAGCTTCCTCTCCCTCCAACGCCCTCACCGGCGTCAGGGGAGGGGTGCTGTCAGAGTATTAGATGAGGGGTGCATCCTGACTGACGAGATCAACGTGGTATATGGTAGCTGATAGGAGATATTTCGAGACTCATGACCTATTGTGTGACCAGGTGGAGACTCGTACAACCAGGATAAAGCTTGCACGACCAACCTTCTTGAGATACTATGTGATTTCATGACCAGTCTACTAATGATAGTGTGTGATCCCACGACCAGTCCTTGTTGGTCGCAGGGCCAGTCCTGATATAACCCGTCTAATCATATTTATTGTTGTCTAGCCAAGTGTTTTCCTTCCCCAATTACCCTATCCGGTGAACAAAGTCATGATTGGCGCAGTTAGGTATTACCCCATCCTGTAGCATTAAATGCTATAGGATAAGGCTTTGCGGGCCGACGTGGTGTCATACGACAAACAGGACAGGGTCTATAGGACGATCAGGCAAGTGAACGATTTTGCAGATAGACTTGTGAAGCGGAGGGACATGATGGTTTGACAGATGATTTTGCGGCACACAACGATGGGGCAGGCCAGGCATCTGGGGTCCACAAGCGGAGGCGTTCCATGGATAGAACGGGCATACGGAGCTCTCAAAGCAAGTTAGGATCACTCAATTCTCTATGATGATGATCCAGAAGTAGAATATCTAGCTAGGCATAGATCTGCTAAACGAAGCCCACTTGTAAGTTCTTTTTCTCTCTAGTATAAAGAGAGGGGGATCCGGTTTGTAGGGGGCGGAGAAGAAGGAGTCGTAAAAACTCATCAGTAATGAGTTCACAAACTCTGAAAAATAAAATACACATGACGTAGGACTGTTATATTTCGGGAGGTCTGAATTTGGATAACTCATGTATTCTCGAGTTCATCACACACGCAAACACGCATACACCGCAAGCCTTGTTCACACGCCCTTCGATCGGTATACCACAGAATCATTATCAGGGATTAACCCTCAACAGTTGGTGCGCCAGATAGGGGACGCGTTCCTGCATTTTAGTAGGTGTTGAATATTAGATTAGGCTACCCATGCCTAGATCCACGGTAGCCGTTGAGTCTCATTCCGAAGACCTTAGTCACCGCAAGGTATTCATCATGGGATACGACCCAGATGAGCCCGGTGTGCTCCAGGTATGAGACACCAAATTGGAGTTCGAAGGCTCCAAGACTCAACGTGAAGTTTGCATGATAGTTCATGCAACAGGGGGGGTAGCAAAGGCTCCCGTGTTTCGGGTGCCGTCAATGATCCCCAAGCCATGCGCCTGCGGGGAACTAGACTAACGCCGGATACAGGGACGCTCTGACATAGCCCCAACCACCATAGCGTCGCCTAGAGGAGCTGCCGCAGAAGACGCAGTCTTTGGAAGCGTCATCACCAAGGTCGTCCCACTGCACAAATGTCGAGGACTCCCCCTTGCGATGTGTCTCCACTACGCGCTCATCAACTCGACTATGAGTTAATGACACTTCCACAGAATCTGCAGACTGTATGAATGCTTCTTAGCCACCCAGCGGTCGTAGTACCGGAGGGTTCGCCAGTAGCGCGATGGTTGTGTGATCTCGCCCTCCTGTTTGAGATCGCCCTACGCCAAACTACAGCACAAACACCACGTCTGTCGCTAGGACTGGTGAGGGTTGCGATCGCCAAGACTCGTGGTAGGCCCACAACAGGAAAGATCCAGTTAGGATAGCCAACCATCTGACCTGCATGACTCTCTGTGCCAACGCGACCTTCGCGGCGTGATCTACAGCCAGGTAGCCACCCGAGAGCAGGAAGATCGCGCCCAACAAGAGCAAGAAAAGGGTAAGCAACCCTACCACTCATCGCGTCTGATTCCTCCATCTCATCCCCAAGACTAGTTGACCTTCGTCTCTCTCCCTGAGCATGTGCCATCGTCCATCAGTAGGTGAATCTCAATTACGAAACAGGGAGTAACACTCTGTCAGCTCGACTGCGAGAGGTCCCCTAGCCGGACAAGTTTCGACCGATTCTAGCAAAAATGCATGATAGCTCGACTAAACCTGAGGAGTTCCTGCAAATCTACACCACCATGGTGCAGGTCGTGGAAAGCCACGACAAAGTAATGGCCAACTATTTCCTGACCGCCTTGATAAGTTCAACCCGGTCATGGCTTATGAACCTCCCCCGTGAGTCGGTTCACTTCTGTGAGGATCTGTGCGACTAGTTTACCTTCAACTTTTAGGGGACATATGCCTGACCTAGGGTCAAGGATGACTTGTATCAGGTTAGACATTGACAAGGTGAGTCATTGTGAGACTTCATCTGGCGCTTCACCAAGCGTCGAAACATCATTCCAAAGATCGCAGGTGTATCTGTGGTCATAGCATTCAAGAGAGGGGTCAGAGACCAAAAGATGGTTGAGAGGCTGGCCACAAAGAAAATCCGAAGCACTACCGAGCTCGCAGACAAGTGTGCACACACTGCAAAGGCCCAAGAGCGTCAGATTGATGCCACGACATGGCCGACCTCCGACCAGCCCGCCTCCCCTAAAGGAGTCATCCCGGAAGAGAAAAAGAGGAACAAACACAAGGAATGACCGTACAACATCATGTCGGTCGAGCAGACCAGCCAACCACATCGGCGCTTTGAGAAAAAGGAGGGGAAGAAGGGTCGTGGCTACGTCGGCGGTCCAGGAAGTGTGCGTGACCACGCCGGACCCAAACCCGCGTCTGAAGTGGTCGGAGGTGTCCCTGAGCTTCAATTAGCCGACCATCCCACGAGTGTTAAGCGACCTGGCTGCTACCCTATTGTTGTCGAACCCATCATTCAGAACATCTGGCTGGGTTACGTGCTGATCAATGGAGGGAGCTCCATCAACCTCCTCTTCGTCGACACACTTGACGCCCTGCAAATCCCAAAGAGTGCGTTGAAACCGTTTTCCCCCTTCTTTAGGATTACCCTGGGCTCTTTGGCTAGGCCCTTAGAGCGGGTTGAACTGCTCGTCACTTTTGGCTCGTCGAGCAACTTTAGAACCAAAAAGGCTCTATTTGATGTGGCGTACTTCGATACCGCTTATAACGTGATCTAGGGGCGACCAGCGATGGCCCGGTTCATGGCCGTCGCCCACTATACGTATCAGACGATCACCATCTTTGGCAACGCAAAGACAACATTGCATTGTGACAAGAAGAGCCTCGACATGGTTGAGCTAACTCCCAGGTCATAGTCGGAGAATGTTACGCCTAGTAGTAACCCGGTGAAGGTCCACATCGCCGCTAGCCATGACAAGCGGCTCAAGGCAATATGCCTCGACGACTCTGACCCGTCCAGGATGGTCGAAATAGGGGCCATGCTGGACTCCAAATAGGAACTCACGCTCATCATTTTCCTCCGGACGAACGTGGACGTCTTTTCTTTGAGTCCGGCTGATATGCTCGAAGTCCCCAGGGACATGATCGAGCACAAGTTATCAATACGACCTGATGTGCGACCAATCAAACAAAATGCATGTTGTTTCGCACCCGATCAAAAGGAAGCACTTTGTGAGGAGATCGATAAGCTCCTACAAGAAATTTTCATCTGAGAAATACACTACCCAGAGTAGCTGTCTGATCCAGTCATGGTCCAAAAACACAACGGTGAGTGAAGGATGTGCATCGATTTCCCTGACCTAAACAAGGTGTGCCTGAAAGATCTCTTTTCTTTACCTCGGATCGACCAACTTATTGACTCAACCGCTAGCAAGGATCTCCTAAGCTTCTTAGATGCTCATTCGGGGTACCACCAGATTAGCATATATAGGAAAGATGAGGAGAAGATTGCTTTTGTAACACCCTTCGAGGTCTTTTTCTATGTAAAAATGTATTTTGGTTTAAAAAGCATCGGTGCCACTTACCAGTTTTGTATTCAGCTCATTCTTCGACCACAATTCGGTAGAAAAATCGAGGCATATGTGGATGATGTGGTCGTACAAAGTAGAATCAAGGACGACCTGGTCGCGGACCTCCATAACACGTTTGACAACCTTTGAAAGTACTGCATGAATCTGAATCCTGAGAAGTGCATATTTGGAGTCCCATCATGGCAGTTGTTTGGGTTCCTCATTTTCAGTCGAGGAATAGTGGCGAACCCTGACAAGATCAGAACCATCGACCAGATGAAATCCCCGACCAGGCTAAAAGAAGTCCAAAAACTAACAAGATATGTGGCAGCATTGAACAGGTTCATCTCAAGGCTGGGAGGGAGGGGGTTGCCGCTCTTCAAGCTCCTGAAGAGGAGCGACCACTTTTGGTAGACCCTAGAAGCAGAAACGATCCTCCAAGATCTAAAAAGGTATCTCTCCTCCCCACATGTACTGGTAGCACCTCGACCAGACGATGAACTCTGGCTCTATGTTGCAGCTACCCCACAGGTCACGAGTGCAATACTGGTTGTCGAGCAAGAAGGTCTTCAGCGACTAGAGTACTATATCAGTGAGGTCCTACACGATGCGAAGCCTCGGTACCCACAGGCTCAGAAGCTGCTATACGCCATTCTGATGGCCTCTCATAAGCTTATACACTACTTCTAGGCCCACAAACTCATGGTAATCTCCTCGATCTCGATTAGAGAAATTCTACACAATAGGGATACGTGGGAAGAACAACAAAGTGGGCAGTAGAGCTCGGGGAGTTTGATCTCTAATTCATCCCTCGAACGGATATCAAGTCCTAGGTGCTGGTTGATTTTTAAGCCTGAGCAGGTACAACGACCAGAGGCAGACGAGCATTAGACCATGCACTTTGATGGATCATTCACGCTAAAGAAAGCGGGTGCTAGAGTGCTCCTGACCTCACAAAATGGCAACATCCTTAGATACGTAGTTCAATTATATTTTCCAGCCACTAACAATATTCTGGAAAACGAGGGCCTCTTATCTGGAATGCAAGTAGCCTCCGTACTTAGGATTAAATGTCTGTTAGCAATAGGGGACTCGCTTGTGGTTGTTAACCAAGTGCATAAGGAGTTCCATTGCTTTGATCTGACAATGGTGACATACCTCGCCGAAGTGAGAAGACTGGAGCGATTTTTTTTTTGGCTTTGAAGTCAAACACGTCCCTCGCAAGGACAACTTCCTAGCTTATGAGCAGGCCTATCTAGCTTCTTCTCGCAAACCTATCCCATCAAAATCTTTGAAGTAAGACTCACATGACCGTCCACCACAGTCTCGAGCAAGAGAAGAGGATGCTCCGCTTGGAAGCGAAGCACCAGATGCAACACCTTTGGAGGTAATGCCTCCTTCGGTGTCGTCGACCTCGGGTGTCAATCATGTGGTCACCCTGCTCGATTCGAGTATGACCTGGATGGATCAGAGCTTGGACTATCTTCAAAATCGAGCAATCCTTGATGATAACGTGTCAGCAAAAAAGGTGTCACGACAAACCCGCAGATACTCCCTGGTAGAAGGATGCCTTTCCTGCTGGGGAGCAATGGCCTTTTACTGAAATACATCACTCATGAAGAGGGGAGTACAATGCTCTTCGATATCCATGGAGTTATATGTGGTAGCTACGCCTCGTACCTCATTCTGGTCAGAAAAGCATTCTGGCAAGGATTTTATTGGCTCACTGCCCTCCAGGATCCTTGCGAGTGGTGAAACAGTGCAAGTCATGTCAGTACCAAGGTCGACAAACCAGCCTACCAGTCCAAGCACTACAAACTATATCACTCTCTTAGTCTTTCGCTGTCCAGGAGCTCGATATCATGGGACCGTTCCCTAAAGCCTAGATAGTTTTGAATTCCTATTCGTGGCAATCGACAAATTCACCAAGTGAATAGAGGTCGAGCTTGTCAGGAAGGTCACCACCGCAACAGTGATTAAGTTCATACGGGGGCTGGTAGTACAGTTTGGCAATCCAAATCATATAATTATGGACAACAGGACTCAGTTCGCCAATAGTACTTTCCAAGACTACTACGAAGAGATCAGGACAAAGGTTTGATATATGTCGGTGGCACACCCACAGAACAACGGACATGTCAAAAGGGCAAATGGAGTGATACTGCAATGGATCAAAACCCGGGTCTTTGATCAGCTTAAAAGCTATTTGAGACGCTAAGTGGAAGAACTACCCATAGTACTCTGGTCACTGTGAACGACTCTCAGCAAGGCTACGGCCGAAACCCCTTTCTTCCTTATTTTTTAACGTAGGGGCAATGGCTTCCCTCTAAGATCATCCTTCAGTCGCCTTGAGTGGTCAACTACTCGAACGACGACCAGGTGGTGCAATGAGAGGATGATGTAAACTTGATCAAAGAGTTCTACGAGCGTGCTCTAATTTGAGTTGCCCGATATCAGCAAAGCCACACGACGCTATCACAACCGTAAGGAGCGAGAGCAGAGACTAGTCATTGGTGACCTCATCCTTAGTCAAATTCAGAATAAGACCAATCGGAATAAACTCTCCCCCTAAGTGGGAAGGGCCCTACAAAGTAGTCGATGTCGCCTGATCTGGTGCGATCAAGCTAGCCATAGAGGAATGTTGTGAATTGCATAACTCCTAGAACATTGCTCTGTTGCGCAAGTTCTATGTGTAGGGTTGCTCGGTGACGGGCATGTTTCTCTATTTTGCAGAACCTTCAGGGCAAGCGTGGAATATGACTTGTAAGTTTTTAAGTTCAAAAGACCAAGCTCTCTGTTTTGCAGGATTTCTTGACCAACGTCGAACCCCCTCCAGATTGGCTCTCCGACCACAGCATATGACAACACTCAACGGCAACTACAGGACCTGATGAACAGGAAGATAAACTATCAGATGGTCGAGAGCTCTAGAACAATGTGGGATCACTGCTCGCACAATGTCAAAGGTACGAACAACTCAGGATAATGACCACAAGGCCATAAGTCCCCGCTCGGGTCGGGCGCGGGTCACCGTCGAGGGACTTGTCGTGCTAAGGGCTATCCTGTGCTTCGAAAGCCTAACTAAGGAGCAGGGTGGCACAATTAGGGTCTACTCACCATGACAAAACAGGAAAACTCTCTGAACACTCTGAAAAGTGGTTCAGACTAGATGGTCCAAAAACTAAGGGACTCCTACGTGGCCTTCCGCCCATCAACGAGGCTTTCAGAAAGGACCAAAACAAGGGCGGACATCATAAGACACCAACATTTTCATTCAAAAACAAGATAAGTTACACGCGGGTCTATTACATGCGATCAGACTAACTATCATATTACATATTTTTCTTTCCCTCTTGATTCACATGGCTAGTGCAAGGTGGACAGAAAAGATCCGCCTAACTCTTACAAGTAGTGAAGATCCACCAACTTCAAGAGTTCAGAAGTATACGGACCCCTACTTGACTTTGAATGAGTCGAGGAACATCTTATACTCTTCCTTGGGATGGCAGTTGGTCGCCCCAGGAATCAGACAACGGCCTACGTAGGGGCCGCAGAGGGTAGCCAGCGCAAAGACCCTGCTGGAGTTGCTGACTGGTGTCGGTGAACCCGCTAACCCTCCTTCTTCTCCTCCTCCACCTTCTCTTCGTCAGTCTCCTTCTTCATAAGGTCCCAGTCAATCTCCTCATCATAAGAGATGTTGATAACCTTGACCGGAGCAACCGCTCATGCCAGAGATCGAGCAGGAGCGGCGGGGGAGACCCTCTCTATAGTGGGGGAAGCACGATGGCGACCGGCTCTAACTTTGCAAGCAGGACCTCGAGATTGTCTGCCCCTGAGGGCACCACAACAAGTGGAGCCAGCATCAGAGGTGACTCGGCCCTTGCCAAATCCTCCAAAATCACCGACCATTCTGACGAAGAATGAGAGGGGTATGCCATGATCCACAAGAAAAGTTGCCTTCTTGCCTTGCAAAAAGCCTCTATGGGTGGCTAGCTCGGTAAACTCCTGCTTTTTATAGTCTGTCCAGCCAATTATTGACGCCTGGTGTGAAACGCGAAATCACCACGGTAAATGTCCTTGATCCTTTCATTTATTACCCCAGGGGGCTCACGGCCACACCTCGGTCAAACCCGTGCATGCGTGACAGCGTCTAGGCACCAACACCTTAGTTTTTTATAAACATCCTATCATGACACCTCACTCTCGAAAGTACTGAGGAACCTCAATAGGTGCAACAACATAATCGCTTGGAATCCAAAGGGGTGCGCATAGGGAATCAAAAGTCCCTTAGGCTCGGCGACAATCAATGTCTCTCTCTCTCTCTCTCTCTCTCTCTCTCTCTCTTTCTTTCTCAAGACGCTTAACCTCCCTATGTGACGTGAAGTTCAGACTCAAACTCTGAAAGCTAATGGCGTCAATGACCACTCTCTGGGTGACTATGTCCCCTTGGGTCCTAAGTGGTACGACCAGACCTGACCATAGCCACAGGGAAGTTTAGGGGCTACTATCAAAGTATTGGGTGAGGGGGCATCTTAACTGTCAGGACCCATGAGGCATATGACACGTGCTAGGAGATATTTCCTGACCCATGGCCCATTGCGCGACCAGGTGGAGACTCGCACGACTAGGGCAAGGCTTGCACGACCAGCCTCCTTGCGATATTATGCGATCCCGCGACCAGTCTCTTGGTGATATTGTGCGATCTAGCGACCAATCCTTGCTAGTCGCAAGGCCAATCCTTATCTAACCCATCTAATCGTATTTATTGTTGTCTACTCAAGTGTTTTCTTCTCCATGCACCCCATATGGTGAATAAAGTCATGGCTGACGTAGTTGAGCATTGCCCTGTCCTGTAGCATTAAATGCTACATGATGAGACTTTACGGGCCGATGTGGCGCCGCACGACAGATAGGATAGGGTCTGCAGGATGACCAATCAAATATACAATTTTGAAGGTAGACTTGCGAAGCACAGGGACGGAAAGGTTTGTCAGATGATTTTGCGGCATACGGTGATGGGACAGGTCGAGCGTCCGGGGTCCAAAAGGGGAGGCATTCCATGGATGCGACGGGCACGCGGAGCTCTCGGAGCAAGTTGGGATCACCCAGTTCAAATATCTAGCCATGGATGGGACTGGTTACAGATGATCCAAGAGTAGAATATCTAGCCAAGCATGAGTTTGCTAAACAGAGTCCACTTGTAAGTTCTCCTTCTCTCTAGTATATAAAGATAGAAGGACCCGGTTTGTAGGAGGTTGGAGAAGGAGTCGTGAAAACTCATCTGTAACCAGTCACAAACTTTGATAACAAATAAACATGACGTAGGGTTGTTATCCTTCAGCAGGCCTAAACCTAGATAGCTCATCTGTTCTCGAGTTCATCACACACGCAAACACGCATACACCGTAAGTATTGTCCACGCGCCTCTCAACTAGAATACACTATAATCGTTGTCAGAGATCTACACCGGCGATGCTCTGGATGCTGGATCTCCGCCTTGAGCACCTAGATCTGTCCCGCTGGTGAGTCCCCACCTCCTCGATCCCGTCGGCCATTCCTTCTTGTGTACTCTCCAACATTGAAGGAGGAGGGGAGACGGAATTTCGTCGGTTGGAGTGTTGATTAGCTAGTATTAGAGCTAGGTTTCTAGTTTTAGCTAGTATTAGCTCTAGGTTTCCCATGACCAGGTGTCCTTGTGGAGATTTTGTCCCTCCCTTGGCTTCTTCAGTGCTGATGCCGGTGACCACCTCTTCTACCATGAGAACTTTGGGAAGGTATAGTATGTGTTCATCGTGTGTTTGTAGGGGATACTCTACATCCCCGTTGTGTTTTGATGCTTTCAGGTCATTGGTGTTGTTCCGGCGACGACCGACCTATCTTCGGGTCGCCGGACTTTGCTCTGGTTGCAATCGATCTAATCTTCCTCGATCGAGCTTGATGATGTGCCTATCAATATTCGTTTAGCGTGCTACATGTGCCCTAGCCGGTCCTGGGGCGTTGGACCTTGCGACGTCTTCCAGAGTTTAGGGCTTGTTGTCCACCTCGGCAGGTGGACCGAGCTCCTGCATCGACGGCTGCTTCGATTGCATCCCTACGACGGAGCAAGGCGTTTGACGGCGGTGCTCCACAACAAAAGAAGAAGAAGTCCATGGTTGAATTTGAATGTATTTTCTTTTTTCTAAGGTTTGTTTTGTAAAATGGGGATGTACTGTTTTGCTTCGTTAATATAAACTAGCAAGATGGTTCTTGCTAATAGCGTGGCTAGCCTCGCTGCAATAGTTTGTCATGATAATCTTTTATTAAACAATAGTCTCTTTAGTTTTTTATGAGGTTAGTGTCATTTAGTTATGAAACACATAAAATTAGAAGAAATAAAAATTAAGTTAGTAGGAAAGAAAATTATTTATGCTCCAAATTGTACCCGAATTGTATACACATATTGGTTCGATTCGTATACGTTTTGATCAACTATGAAAATCGTGCATCAAGTATAGGTAGCTCAACTAAAATCAGAATAGTTTTGTCTTGCGTGCTTCCTTCTTGATGTGACGACTTTGAGATAAACAATGCTACTTAATCTATTATGTTAGTAAGAATTTTGATTTTTTTTCATTATTTTTTATTATGAATTTTAGCTATTGAGTAATTATATTTTACATTGACTTTTTATTTAGTTATTTATTTATTATAAGATTATATTTGATATGGATCCTTATTTTTTCTAGTCTAACCCCAATTTTAATTATTATTATTATTTTATTTGGACTCTTTATTTACATATTTTGCTTCCTAAACCGTATGGAAATCGAATTGCTATTTTTTATATTTTTTAATTTCGAATTTATGTATTTATTAATTATATTTGATATAGACTCTTTGGTTTCCGAATTTAGCTATGTATTAATCGTATTTGGTATAGGCATTTTGGTTTAATCTAGACCGTTAGATGTTCATAACAATGAATGGTCTAGATTTTTTTTTCTTTTTTTATTAATGTGATAATTTTTTTACCTTAAAACAAATATGATGACTCTTTTTTCTCCTTCAATAATAATATAATGGATCCAACCCCTTCGGAAAAAATATGAGCCTCTTTCAACTACCCACGCAACCATCACAATCCTCTCAAAAATAAAGCATAGTCACCACGGAGAAATACAAGTCTACATGAACTTATGAATATATATTTTATTTTAGTTGTCCATCTATCTTACCTAATATTATTCGTCCATTATTTTTTTATTTATCTTATGATTATTTTACCTATATCTTCAATATAAATCATAATATAAATGTACGAACCTGATAAACTATGTTTGCGCAAGCGTAGTGAAAATTTTGCATTCTCACCACAGCCACTGACCGAGGCGGAGATAGCAAAGTCCGTCGCCGCCCTGCGCGTTGCAACCCGAACGTCGCCGAGCTCCGGTGAGCCGTCCAAGCCGCAACAGGAGACGAATACAAGGTAAATATTTTACTCTCCTCCTCCTCCTTGGTCACGTGAGTTCACATGCCGCCGTCCTCACCGGCGTGACATGCCATGGACTGCCGCGCACCGGCCGCGATGCCCGCCGCGGGGGCCGCGCGCGCCACCTGCGTAGCCTCGTCAACTCTCTGCACCTCTCTCGCTAAACCCAGATGTTGCGTGCTAATACCCAAAGTGCCCCTCTCCAGTTCACAGCAGAGTGGCAGTAGCACATGACACACTAGTGGCAGCTCTGGAATATGTTCTACCGGGTAGGGGTGTTGTTGGTAGTCCACAGGGTGCCCTCTGCTTCTGGGTTTCTGCCTCGCTAAGTCAAACGCAATTCTATAATGCCCATCTTTCAAGAACACTGATTCCATGAAGCCGAAGGGATTAGCGGACGGGAAAAAATAATGCAACAGAAGCATCCATGGATGATTATAAGATTAGATTCCGAGTGATCCAATCTGGTCCACGAACTGTTCTAGATCTGACACATTCTGGTCAGAAATCCATGCACTGTACTAGAGCAGAGGAGTTAGTGCCGTCCTGGACTATTCGGTACCAGTTCTTGGACGCAGGAAGGGGACTGAAGAAATTTCTATGTTGAGGTCAGTAGTTGAAATCACTGTGTGATCTTGTTGGTGGATTAATATTGCTGCATGTTTGAAGTTTTTTTTTCAAGTTACTATTGCACATTTGCACTCATCCAAGTAACCAAGAAGTATGCACAATTTACTGTCAGATTCCTGGTCTCCAAAGTGGTAAGCAATTCGTGCCAAAATTTGCACATAAGTGCTATCTGTTTGCAATGTGTCCATGAGATTTATACACGAGTGATACAATCGTTCTTGTTCTCCAGATCTCGGCAGCCGTCACTCCACACAAGAAGTTGTATTGTAATGCTGTCGTTCTTGTTTTTTAAATGCAGGGCTACCAAATCTCTGAAGTCTGAAGTAGATAGTTAAGGAGTTGTACACTTGTATCTCCGTCAGAAGCTGTGGTACCAATTTGCTCTCTTGCAGAAATGGTGTCGAAAAATTTGCAGTTCATCGGCGCGTTCTTGCTGCCACTCTTCGCCATCGCTTCCTCGTTTGACTTCTTTCACGGGAATAACCAAAGAATGGAACCGATGGGCGGCGACAAGGGCCCCTTCATCCCCCACGAGTACGTCCGCTTCGCCGACGTCAAGCGGCAATGCCAGTCCGTGCTCTCCGACGCCGCGGAGCTCACGTTCGACGCCAACCGCGCCAACGCCCTCATGCCGGAGTTGTCCTTCGTCAAGGGCGACTGGAAGCAGGACGTCGATGGCGCGCCGCTGATGCCGTTCGACGGCACCGACGTGGCGGGCGACGCCGCGGACGGAGCGCCGGAACCCCTGTCGCTCGCCTCGTTCATGCTAACGCACGTCGACGTGGGGCGCCGCGGGAAGACGGCCCTCAACGTCAGCGGCGTGCTCGGCGTCGCCATCTCCCGCAACGGCACCGGCCCGGAGATGGGGCCGTACGTCTCGCCGGAGATGAAGTTGTGGCCCGGGAGCACAGAGATCAAGATCCTCTTCGAGGGCGTGTACACCGAGAACGGCGACGGAGAGAGCGTGCTGTGCATGGTCGGCAACGCCCTGCTCCCGAGGCGCGGAAACGACGCCGGGAACCCATGGGACTGGGCCAAGAACACCGACCGCGACAACTTCCAGCCGCCGATCACGAAGGACGAAAACGTACTTCTCGTGCTCCGGTACCCCAAGACGCTGACGCTGACGACGCGCGCCGTGCGCGGCGAGCTGACGAGCACGAACGGCAAGTCGGACGCTGCGTACTTCGACGCCGTGCAGCTGCTGTCGCAGCTGGGAGGGTACTCCAACTACAAGTTCGGCTCCGAGGAGCTCGTGGACAAAGCGTGCAGCTCGCACCCGTACCGCGACGACATCCTCGGCGGCGGTCGGGGGCTGTACAAGGGCAGATCCTACTGCGGCATCCTGGACCGGTTCACGTCGGAGGACATTCTCGCCGTCGTGCCGAATTGGCGGTGCAACTCGACGGATGCGCTCTGCCGACGGCTCGGGCCGTTCGAGACGGACAAGGCGATCGACGCGACGGATGGCGTTTTCACTGACGTCAGCATCCTGATGCAGGACGTCCGGTGCGAGCCGACGAACGCTCTGAACGGCGTGAGCTCGGCGAGGGTGTCGGCCGTGTTCCGCGCCGTGCCACCGTGGGAGCACAAGTACGCTGCGGGCAAGCGTAGCGGGCTTAGCGGTATGACGCTCTCGGTCGAGGGCGTGTGGCGCGCGTCCACGGGGCAGCTCTGCATGGTGGGCTGCCTCGGCGTCGGCAAGAAGGCGTGCCACTCGCGCGTGTGCCTGTACGTTCAGACCACTTTCACAATCACCCACCGCAGCATCACGGTGGGGCAGATCAGCCGCGTAGACGGCAGCGGCGGCGTCGCCCACTTCCCGCTGACGATAAAACGCACGGTGCACCCGTCGGAGCTCTGGCACCGGTTCGGCGTCTCGGGCGGCGCGGCGCTGAGCATGGCGTACAACTACACCAAGCACAGGCAAGCCGGCGAGTTCCTCAGGCGGAGCGAGCCGTTCGACTTCGGCACCGTCATCGCCAAGTCGCTGTTGAGCTACCCGAGGAAAGCCGCCAACCTAGCCGACGACGCGGTGAGCCTGTCCAACCTCGCCGACGATCTCAGTCTCCACGTCGCGGCCGTACCCGACCCGTTCCCTCGTGAACGGTTCGAGCGGCCGTTCCTTCAGCTCGAGGTGCTCTCGCTCGAATCGCTCGTCGGCCGGACTTCGCAGACCGCCGCGTTTTCTGGAATGCCAGAAGAACAAGGAGGCGGCAAGGAATCCTCGTCCACGTCGTCGCAGCCAGAGTCCTCGTCGACATCGTCGCTGCCTACAGAGTTGTCTCTGCTCAACGTGTCAGCGGAGCTTACGCTTCCCGGCGGGAAGCAATACGAAAATGTGTCGACCCTGTTCTTGGAAGGCGTGTACAACCCGGTGGACGGCCGTATGTACCTGATCGGCTGCCGGAGCATTCAGGTTCCACGGCGAGCCTTCTTGGCGATGAAAGAGGTAGAGGACGGCATGGACTGCTCGATCGAGATGAGGGTGGAGTACCCGCCGACGACGGCGCGGTGGTTGATCAACCCCACCGCGAAGGTGCACATCGCCAGCACGCGGGACCCCAGCGACCCGCTGCACTTCAACGCGACGGTGCTCCAGACGCTGCCGATCATGTACCAGACGCAGCGGCAGGACATCCTGTCCAGGCGGAGCGTGGAGGGGATCCTCCGCATCGCGACGCTGACCGGGGCCATCGCCGCCGAGTTCAGCCAGCTGATGTACATCAAGGCGAACACCGACGTGATGCCGTACGTGTCTTTGGTCATGCTGGGCGTGCAGGCGGTTGGGTACAGCGTGCCCCTGATCACCGGCGCGGAGGCCCTGTTCGCCCGCATAGCCGCGGTCTCCGACGGCACGCCGCCGTCGTACGAGGTGGACAAGAGCAGCCTCTACTGGACCATCGACTGCATTGTCAAGATCCTCATCCTCGCCGCGTTCCTCCTGACGCTCCGTCTCGGGCAGAAGGTGTGGCGGTCGCGCATCCGGCTGCTGACGCGGTCGCCGTTGGAGCCCGGCCGCGTGCCGAGCGACCGGAAGGTGCTCCTCTACAGCTTCGGCGCGCACCTTGTCGGCTTCACGGTGATCCTCATGGCGCACTACGTAAGCGTGTACAGCCGGCCGGTGCGGGACGAGGGCTCCTACATGGACTCGCGCGGCAAGACGCACGCGCTGCGCGAGTGGGCGGTGACGCTGGAGGAGTACATAGGGCTGGCGCAGGACCTGTACCTCCTCCCGCAGGTGATCGGCAACGTGGTGTGGCGGATCAACTGCAAGCCGCTGAAGAAGAGCTACTACACCGGCGTGACGGCGGTGCGACTGCTGCCGCACCTGTACGACTACATCAAGACGCCGGCCATCAACCCCTACTTCGCGGAGGAGTACGAGTTCGTTAACACGAGCCTGGACTTCTACTCCCGGTTCGGCGACGTCGCGATCCCGCTCGCCGCCGTGGCGCTAGCGGCCGCCGTGTACGTGCAGCAGCGGTGGAACTACAAGATCATCAGCAAGACCGTCAAGACGCAGCAGAAGAAGCTGCAGCACCTCGGGTCCAGGGTGTACGAGCGTCTGCCGTCCATGTCGTCGGGGAACTTCGAGGCCGAGCTCGTCTCCGGCGTCAACGAGGGAGTCGGCCTGCGCCGAGACGGCAGCTTGAGCTGAGCTATAACCATCGATCAGCTCGCTAGTTCGCTTGCTTTCTTTTTCTCCTAGCGCGATGCTCTTTGTTTTTGCCATCCGTCTTCACTGCCAAATGTGTACTGCTAGTAGTTCAATAAAGTTTCTTTCTTTTTCTTGATAGCTATGGTTCACAGTTATGCAGCCATGCTCATATGAATTGCATGCCGAATTGTCATGGCATCGCTGATAGTGTTCAAAGGATCTTGACGTGAGTTACAACTTCCAATATTCTTTGACAGTACTTAGCTAACTTGCTAGTTAGTAGTACTATATTAGTTATGTGAATGCACCTAAATAATCAGGGATTAATTCGAGCTAGAGATAGTTAATCTAGTTACATGTAGGTGAAAGAAAGGGTGAGCTCGAGTGACAGCTTCACTTCCTCCTCCCTATGCTGCTGCTGCTGCTGCTGCAGAGTCACTGCCTCTGTTGTTCCACTGTAGGAGGAAGGCTTCTGATGACCGGAGCTGCTGCTAGGGCCTGCGGCGCCGTCGGGAGGCTGCAGATTAACAAGAGTAAAATATCGGTGGTGCTGGCAAATATACTTCCGTTAAAGCTGAAAATATGTGAGAAGGTTTCAGAGATCAACGTCACTAGCCGGTTGCGATAACTTACATTGTTTCAGTGAGATTCTTGTGGATTTGATCATTAAAAAAATCATTTACCAGCTTACAAAAACCTGAGTTATGTCTAACTCTTGACCAACCGGATACAACAAAAAAATGGCATGCTAATGGACACATGCGCGTTTTGCCTGACAGTAAAACTGGACATTCTCTTCTTATTGGTACTACTGTATTACAAGAAAACAGACTTAAATCAATTTCACATTTTTTGCGGGTAAATGCATTTCACATTTTATTGGTACAGACGAAACAAGCGAGTTGGTTGCAGATCAAAATTGTCAAATGGCCAGATAAGGGGCTCAATTAACCTTGATAGAGTTGCTCAAGGACAACGTCAAAGCGAGCCGAGCCAATGATAATGTTTCCATGCACGAACGAAGGGAACGGTGCAAGAGGCGAACGCGCTTTACGTCGAAATGCGGCGAGAACGGTGCATGGGCGAGAAAGACTGACCTGGAGGATCGTGACGTTGCCCTCGTCGTCGACGTGGTAGCCGGCCTCGGCGCAGAGCGCCCGGAGCACGTCGTTCTGGTCAGCGTGCTTGGGCAGCGTGTACCCGGCGTGGGCGCGCAGGCCGGCGTAGATCCTGGCGGCCACCTGCCGCCGCCGCCGCTCGCGCTGCCGGTTGTTCTCCCGCTCCCGGGGCGTCGGGTGCCTCAGCGACGTGGTCACCCCGCCGCCCCGGTCCCGCCGGCGCACCGTCCACGGCCCCTGCGTCGAGCGGATGCACCCCCTCATCCCCGCCAGCGGCTCCACCATCGCCGCCGCTTCTCCCTCCTCTCTCCCGGCTCCAACCTCCATTTTCTCCGATCACACTTACACCTCCACTTGCGGTGGATATATATAGTGTGTGAAAAAGCTGCAGCTTCTTTCACATTGTAAAAAGCAAGTGCTCCTAGTTCATGCAGCACAACCCCCCCCCCCCCCCAAAAAAAAAACGTGAGTGAGTGTTAGTTTGAGAAGGAATAATGTAGTTGGGAGCATGTAACATCTGTGTTGAGCACTTGGGTTGTACTCCGTACTCTACCAGCAGAGGAAGCAGGAGATGCTGCAGGTCATTGCCAGAAACAGAGGAATATTTTCACCTCAGTACATCCAATGGTTTCATGCTCCATTCTGGATCCTAGCTACCTGCCTTTTCAGCCGTGCCTGCCTTTCGTACTGAGCACCAGTATGCATGCAGATGCAGGTGTACACCAGTGTACTGCCAAGAGAGAACCACAAGCCTAACAGTTAGAGAAAGTTACAATGTTACATGCATGGTAACGCATCCAAGTGTGCATACACTGCATGGCCAATATGCAAGCAGCTCTGGCTTTCGGCGCTGGTGTACCCTAGCAGATCAAAACTGAATTAGTTATTGGTTTTTCCATTTCTTTTTATTTACAGTTCATGTGTATGTACTTGCCGGTGGTTGTCATGTGGGGAATTACCTAAGGCCGGCGTATCAGGACCGCAGAGACGTAGTAGGTGACGTGAAGATCATCTAAGCTTGCTGCATTAGTTAGTTTGATTTCATAATTATTAACATCCTTATTGGGTTGTTAGTTTCAAGATTTTATTATTAGTTTGTTATGAGCAATTCACCCTTATAAAAGGGGAATTATTGTCATTCAATAAAGGCAAGCAAAGATTAGTTCAGTTTGTGTTGTTCTCCTCCTCATCTGCCTCGTGGGTGCGATCGTCGATCACGGCGCATCTGCTACGCCGACGAGGTCCAGGACCAAGGTTGGCTACCTCTCACGATTACGCCCTCCGCCACCCTCCTCCATCTAATACTCCTATGACAACTTGGTATCAGCTAGCTCTTGCTCTGATCCCATGGAGGTGCTCACCAAAGCCGTCAATAACCTCTCAACACACATGGCCGAGCAGTCCACCCAATTCGTCACCCTTGAACCACTCGTGCCGCTGGCACAAACACTGAAGGACCTGCCAAACAAGGTCATCAGCCTTCAGGCCTCGGTGTTCTAAGGTGCCGAACAGGTCCAGGCGTTGAACCTAGCCATCGCTCACCTGGAGAATGCACGCATGACAATGAACGGCGTCGGGGACTCGCACGATGAGGACACGGGCACCCTGGGCAGATTCGGTGACACAAGCAAATCCTTAACCCAACCATCGTTTAGCGGCACGCGCTAGTCCCGTCCCATCCTCCATGACGATAACAGCGACACCCGCTTCCACCCACGCTACCACAAGCTCGATTTCCCCACATTCGACAAAAAAGAAGATCCACTACGTGGCTTAATTGTTGCGACCAATTCTTCCATGGTCAGCACACACCTAAAGATCACAAGGTATGGTACGCGTCCCTGCACATGACGGGTGCATCTCAGCTGTGGTATTACAGGCTGGAACTCAACTCCGGTACTCCTTCCTGACGGCGCTTCGTCAAACTTGTTCACACTCGATTTGGGCCATCGATGATGGACAGCCCACTGGGAGAGATCGCCGAACTCCAATAGACGGTTCTGTGAACAACTACTGCGATCAATTCCTCACCCTTGCCTGCCACGACACGGAGCTAATCGAGTGACAACAAGTCCAACTCTTTGTCACCGGCCTCGTCAATCCACTCAAAACTGATGTGGCATTGCACAAGTCGGTGACCATGGACGACGCTATCATGTTGGCTTTGCGCGTATGATCAACGCCAGCTCTTGCCGACTCTAGATGCCCCAACCATGCAAGGCGGGTCGCGTTCGTCTTCGTGCTCACCCTCATCACCGATCACCAATACGACATCGATGGCCTGCACCGCGGATTCTACCGCACTGGCTTCGACGTCATCAGCTCCTGTGGGCAGCAGCAGGACCACCACCCTCGCATAAGCAATTGAGCGAAAGCGGCTTACACCTGCAGAGATGGCAGCATGGAGAGAGCAGGGTCTATGCTATAATTGTGATGAGAAGTACATCTTCGACCACCGATGCAAATGACTATTCGTCATTGAGATCATCGGTTTTGACGACGCCAACGACATGTCGGCCGCCTCATTGGCAATCTCGGTACAAGAGGAGGAACCAAGCATCTCGCTGCACGCGTTAACCAGCATTCGCACATGAGCCACCAACACAATGAAGGTCGATGCTCATGTGGGGACTATTGTGCTCACAGCCCTGCTCGACTCGGGCTCGACTCATAACTTCATCGACGCCACGGCAGCATGCACGGCAGGCATCCCCATCCAGCTATGCCATGGCCTTAGTGTCGTCGTCGCCAATGGAGACCGTGTCACGACCCTTGGCAAGTTTCAAGACATCCATCGGCGGTGACGTGTTCGACATCGACTTCTATGCACTCCCTCTGGGGGGATACGACAGTCTCAGGCATTCAATGGCTCAGCTCGCTAGGACCCATAGTATGGGACTTCGCTCGCCACTCCATGTGCTTCGTCCGAGATGGCAAACGCTTCCTGTGGTCGGGCGTGGATGCACCGTCTCCTCCAACACTCAGCGCAGTGACCGAACCGAGCACACCTTTGTTGGGCGCCCTCCTCAATAAGTTCGCGCCTCTCTTCGCCGAACCCTAAGGCTTGTCGCTAGTGCGCCACATCAGCCACCGTATCCAACTAGTCCCTGGCACGACATCGGTGGTCGTGCACCCCTACCACTACGCCCACATCCAGAAGGACAAGCTCGAGTGCCAATAGGACAAGATGCTGCACCTCGGCGTCATCTGGCCTAGCACATATGTTCTCTTCATCGGCACTCCTCATTAAGAAGCGAGATGGCTCATGGTGTTTCTGCGTCGATTATCGAGCACTCAATGATAAACCATCAAGGACAAGTTTCCGATCCCAATGGCCGAGGAACTCTTTGACGAGCTTCACGGCGCACATTACTTCACCAAGCTAGACATGCGCTCTAGGTACCATCAGGTACTCATGTTTTTCCATTTCTTTTTATTTACAGTTTATATGTATGTATTTGCTGGTGGTTGTCATGTGGGGAATTACCTATGGCCAGCGTATCAGGATCGTAGAGACGCGGCAGGTGGCGTGAAGATCATCCAAGCTTGCCGCATTAGTTAGTTTGATTCCATAATTATTAGCATCCTTATCGGGTTGTTAGCTTAAAGATTTTATTGTTAGTTTGTTAGCAGCAATTCAACCTTATAAAAGAGGAACTATTGTTATTCAATGAAGACAAGCAAAGATTAGTCCAGTTTGGGTTGGTCTCCTCATCAGTCTCGTTGGTGCGGTCGCCGATCATGGTGCATCTACCACGCTGACAAAGTCCAGGACCAAGGCCGGCTACCTCTCACGGTTACGCCCTCCGCCACCCTCCTCCATCTAATACTCCGCCGGCACGTGACAGTGGTTGTGATAACGGTAGAGTCGTAGAGATCTTCTAGGGCAAATTGATGGTCAAAGAGGAGCAAGAATCATCCGATTATGATGAGTCATAAGATATCTGCATTAGAATCTCAAAATTCTCGTGCAGGCACACATGCATTTGGGGTCAAGGTTCAGGTGTGCCATGTTGCCTCCAGCCACTGGTGTACTTTGACCATGGTGTTCATGCACATGTGCATGCATAGGAATGCAAGATTAGTATAGCAAATGTTGCTACGAGTGGGAAAATGTGCATGAGGAAAAGCATCAGGGACCAGAGAGATGGTAAGTACTCCTACTGAAGGAGAACTCTGTACGGAAGCTAATTACATGTACAGGCAAGCACAAACAGAGAAGTAAAAAAGAAAAGGGAAGTACAAGAAAATTATTGCCATGCATGGAGTTCAGAGATGCAGCTGCTTTTTTACTGACAAATCCAGAGTCCAGTTTCTTCCTTTTGTCTTGCAGTGTTAGATCACGATTATTTGCTGTGTGATATTGCTGTATAGTTTCAAAGTTACGTTCCAACTGCAGTAATTCTCATCACGTTCTGGCATGCCCATATGTCTCTTCTTGCCAGGCACAAATTGAGCCTGATGAATATCATGGACATCTTCATCCTATTGCCATTGGGCAGAAAATATCCCTCGAATGCGCCAAAATAAAGCGAGTTGATCTACTAGTCACAACTGCGATGTTCTTCATGGCATGCTTTTACACGCTCACACCACTATGCATCAGATAGTTGAGCGCATGCCTTATACAGAGCCCAGAATAAATACATTTTTTTTAAACACCAGTATGCATCAAGGGTAACAGAACTGCGATGAACAAATGAAACCATTGTTTGCTCACTTACAAAATCAGACCATATCATTTCAGAAGTCCAAATCTTTCTAGATATGAAAAAAAAAATCAAGGCGCCTGTTAGTAGCAACCAACGAACAGGTTGAGACAAAAACATCCTGAACTCGACGAGCACCAAGTACCATGCATGGCTTGATGCCTTCCACCTGGGTCGAAGGAAGATGGTGAAAAGTGAAAAAGTTCAGATTCAGCTGCACCATCATGTTCATGTCGGGCATATGCACCCTGTTTCCTGGGATTAGGCAGGAGAGGAATATTTGAGAATTACTGCAGCACTGCAGACAAAGAGCAGACTCTCTCATTCTCTACAGTCCGTCTCAATCCATCTGTACTCCATCCATCAGTCAGTCGGAGAACCTCCGCGCTGCCTGACCGGCCAGAGCTGCGTCGCCCTGAGTGACGGAGCTGCTGGCCTTTCTGGACGGTGATGATTGTGCCGCATTCTGTGCTGCGTGGCATGCAGGTATTCAAGAAGCGACGCACACAGAAGCAGGAGGCCGGGCACCAATCTTCTCTTCCCTTTCCATGGAGTTGCGCGAAAAAGGCCAAGCAAACTATTTTTGAAGTTTTGAGGGAATATCATGGTTTCTGAAACATATCGTAGTATTAAAAACTTTGAAGTGTTTGAATGTAACAAAATTGTTGTTTTATAAACCGTAGTATATCAAATACCATGTAATTTTTGGAGTTTTTTTTTTAAATCCACTCGCACCCTCTTCATTCTAAAACCGAGCTCCATTGATTGCTCCCTCACTTGCTCGTGTGTGTGACGTTCCCCTAATATGCATAAATGCATGCATCATTCTACACAGAGACACAGGTACACATGTTGCACTATATTGTTTTCTATTGTACAAACTCTTTTCATTGTTCTTTATATGGTATTGTTCATGTTTCACGGTTGTCATCTTTATCGGAGGACCATATGGACTTGATCCGACACGACACTTTATTGCTGCAACAGGAGTATATAGGAACGTGTCCTTGTACGATATCTGTCATGAACATTATTCGTGTAAAATCACGTAACAAGATTGAGTAATATGATATGCGTGCACATGACTTTGATAAATAAAAAAAAGTGTAGTATATATCGATTAGACTACTTCTCTAAACAAAATACTGCATCAATACTATAGCTGCCAAACGCATCGTAGTTTTCACTGACATTGTAAAAAGCTGTGGTATTCATATATATCGTAGCATTTCACAGATGAAATGATACTTTAAAAACCATAGTTTTCGGATGCCATGGTCTGTAAATACTTCGACGCCTAAGCGTCGTCTTCCTCCCGAGAAAAAGGGTGGTGCCGTCGTCTGCGTTGCAGCGGCGCCCCTCCTGCTCCTGTGAGATTACCGCCGCCGGTGAGGCCGCGTCTTTAGAAACCTGATGGAGTCGGTCGTGGGCTAAATGCAGAAACAAGTGCACCAAAAACGGGAGGAGGGACAAGATGT
Organism: Phragmites australis; assembly: GCF_958298935.1. Taxonomy (NCBI): domain Eukaryota; kingdom Viridiplantae; phylum Streptophyta; class Magnoliopsida; order Poales; family Poaceae; genus Phragmites; species Phragmites australis. The sequence continues at coordinate 7,938,097 of NC_084922.1, forward strand.
CCATGGGCCACTGCCACTGCTGCACTGAGTTGCGGCCTAGTCAGATACAACGCCAGGCCCAAAGAATGCTCAAGGTCACAAATTCATTGTCGCGACTGCGAGCTAGAGGAAAAAAATATTTCGTCCGTTCAAGAACGCAAGCGTATTTTTTTTAAAAAAAATAAAATTTTATAAGTTGTAACTGATAATTAGTTTAATTATATATATGTTTAGTATACAAAATTCATTTCAATAGTTTGTATTTCAAAGTACTTATTGATAATATATTACTCCATCCGGTCAAAAAATACGTGACGCTTTTGACTTTTTACGGTTTTTGATGTGCAAACTTTGGTCACTATTTTCTATTCGAATATGGTTATAATATTATGAAAATATTTTTTAAGATAAATCTACATATATGATTTTATATTTCTAAACTAAATATTTTGTAAGGTATTGACGGTTAAATGACCGGATTTTATTCAAAACTTTAAATATTTATGATCAGATGGAGTATAACTTTATAAGATAAATTAATGATTAAAATTTATTTTCTATGATTTTTTTAAATCAAAATATGTCTTAAATTCTTGAACGGATGAAGTATATTGCGAGCTAGTCATAGCTTCTTCGGTGTCAGGAATGCAGTAGGACCCTTTAAAAAAAAGAGAGGAACGCAGTAGGACAACAGTCATACCATCTCCTGGGAGCGCATACAACAGTGTGCATGAAAAAGCGAAAACGGAGTCACGACACCATGGAGGCATGGTGAGCACGGACCACCCCCATGGTGCCGTGCTTCATCGCACCTACGAAACACTCTCAGAGGCACGTGCTTCTCCCCTGCCACTCCCACCCTGTACGTGCAGGACAACGAAGGAGTTCTTAGCTAGGCCTCAACAGTCAACACGTGCTTCTCTTCTCGCTAGGACCTTGCTCTCCGATTGTTTTTCTCTGGAGAAATCTGTCGCGAGAGTTTACTGAAAAAGTGTTTCTTCCTGCCCATGAGGAAAAAAAAAAGGTCTTCCTTCCTGCTGAACCGATCAGACGATTCAGACGCGCTCGGCCTTTGTTTCGCTGCCGCGAAGACCGAGCCGATGGCACGTTGGCAGCCAGGCGAGTCCTCATCTACTCGGCACTAAAGACCACGATTTTTTTTTTTTTGTCTTCTTCCACTTCTGCTACGAATCGATTTCTTCTCCGTGCTTGGAAATAACTGACATTTTTTTCTCCCAAAAAAACTCGGTAGCTAGCACAGGGGAAAACGACCTGAGATCAAATGAAGACGCAACGCAGTGCAGTGGAGTTGAGTACGCAGCAGCACAGGAGAAACACGCGTCACGCAACGCAGGACGATGTGACGACGGACGGAGTGGACAGCCGGAGCCACCGCACGGTGCGGGGACGTGACCCGTGACTCCGAGCCCAACGCGCCGTGTAACAGTAGCCAAAAGATCGATACGTATCCGCGGCGCCGCCCCACCTCCCTTCGCCGAACCGCGCCTGCTGAGAAGCTTTGCCTGCTTTCTCCGCCCGCCGCGCCACACCACACGGCGGCGGGGGGACTTCCACCGGCGACGACGCACGCAGGCGCCGTGTTGAGGAGTGGAGGGCAGGACGGTAGTTTCCGGCGCCGCGGGAAGGGTGGCGATCTGGATGAACCGGAAGGAGGTGAAGCCCCCGTCGCAAAGACTGCCTGGTCTCCGAGCTGACACCCGGCAGTCTGGCCGCTGCGCCACCCTGACGCCTGATACACTGGTTGCCAGTACTCTTGTCGTTGACGATTCGGCCGCTATGCGTAAGTGGCCCATGCTCAGGCCTTCCTTTCCCTCGCGCCCGTTTTTCACGCTAAAACCATCTCCAACCACGTTATTTTTTTTTCATTTCCTTCTTTATTTTCAAATCTGTTCTTTTTTATTTTTTCTCACTTCCAACCGCTGCTCTTTAAAGAGGTTTACGAAAGAAAATAAGAGAGAATCATAATATGAAAAAATAGTATGAGAAATCTTTTCGCAAAGAGAATCATAAAGTGAAACCGTTAGAACACTGAAGCGAAAAATCCTTTACGAAGTGAACATAACTCGCGAAGGAAAATCGTTGAAAATGGCCTAACGGTGCGTTTAGTTGCAAGGCATGAGTATGGTCATCCTATTTTTATATATATATACATTTAAATTATATTTTCAGTTAGTGCATGAGATAAGCTGGTTTTCTGTTTGTTTAAAGTGATGAGAATGTACGAGATGAGAGTAATTAACTAAATTATATCTCTTAATTTTAAATAATAATAATTAATCATACACTAATCAACCTACACTAATACTTATCAATATTAATATTATCATGATAATTATTAATTAACAACATAATATGTTAATTATCACTAATCATATTTTAATCGACACACAAATAGTGCACTAATAAATACACTAACGTTTAACACCGTAATCTTATAGTAATAAATATTAATTAGCAATAAAATATATTACATATCACTAATTATTTTCCTAATAATCATGATTAGTCAAGGTGGGTGGCCTCATGCATCCAATGAATTTTAGGAATATTTCTAAACTTTACATTCATATGTTTTGAATTCATGTGTTCTTCACCTATTCTCTTTGCATTCCTTTATTCTAAATGGGCCGTTAAGGTTTGGGACTACTAATCTCCTGACTCTAACCCGACGGCACATGAGAGGAGGATGACGGTAACAAAGAGAATCACGACGAGGTATGCTAATTTTCAGTCACCTGAAATTATGTTAGCTTTTTCATTCACGAGACTTGAAAACTGGAAATGTAACCAATTCCCAAGGAAGAAGCACAAAGCCCTCCGGGTCATAATGAAAGCTAGAAAGCTAAGAGGACTACGAGGGCAGTAGTGAAAATAAGATGAAAAACAAGAGGCAAGCTCGACTGAGGAGATATACTGTTCTAGGGGAGCAATTTATGCTGTTTTGCAGGCTCAGGTATCCACGCAACTAGTTTCTCGTAACGGAGACCTCTTTCACAAATGAATCCTTTGTTGTACTGAAAATAATGCTCACGCGCTCACGTTCCATTAATGGCAAATATAGGTGTTTTATGGCCTGAATTGCAAGTTTGCAACAAAGCAAAATTTGACACATTTCGTGGGGCTGGAATTTTACGGGATTTTTTTTTCTCCCACATATCTTATTAGTAGAACAAAGGAATATGTCAGTCAAAACTTTTTATGGAGTGGTCTCAGTGCCTCAATCCTTAATGCTGTCTGGAACGGAAAACTTTTCACTTGTACCACTAGACACAACTCATTTCCTCTGAAGATTTTGCATTGTGGAAAGAGACATTGGGAATTTAGGAGAAATCTAATACGAGGCCATAGCTTATTTTCCTCTAATTTCTCCTTATATTCTTCAACTAACGCACTTTTGCTACCGTTGGTTTAGGCTACAATCAACATAAGTCAAACTAACAGTATAATTTTAGCACAAACCAATTTACCCCACCGATAAAATCTATATCTATACTATAATAAAATGTACTGGTTACGACAAATCCAATCAATTTTCAGTGTTCATATAAGTTAATCAAATTATTACTATATAAAGTTAGACATCATTCATTCTTTCAAAAATACATTTATAGGATCAAGAATTACGACTACAAAGGGTAAATAGACATCTTAATAAATTTCTTGCAAAATTAATGATTTCTTCTATTCGAACAGCCAACGTACCTCTACAAGAAAATCACAATAGAACGAACACAAATACGCAACGAAAAGACTACTCTTACCTAGAAATTTCGAAAACTCTGAAGAAAGATTAAAAAAACCAAACTAGAAGTGTCGGTGACACAGGAACCAGAGGTCCCCGAGTCCCGAGATCAGATCAGCAGTTTGCCACGTGACGCCCTCCCGTGGGATCACCTCCGCGAGGTACGAGAAGATTAAGTCCCGGGAGAGGGTGCTCGGGGCCATAAACAGTGGTCCTCGAGTACCCGAGTTCCCCGATGACCCGAGAAGACCAAGTGCCGGGAAGAGAGTGCTCCGGACTGTGAACAGTGGCCCCCGGGCACTCGAGACCCCCGACGACCAGAAAAACTAAGTACCGAGAAAGGGGTGCTCGGGGCTGTGAACAATGGCCCCCGAGCACCCGAGTACCTAGAGGACCCAAGGGAAGTCAGTTCCGGGAGAGAGTGCTCGGAGCCGTGAACAGTGGCCCCCGAGCACTCGGTTCCCCGAGGACCCGAATAGTCAGTTCCGGGAGAGAGTGCTCGGGGCTGTGAACAGTGGCCCACGAGCACTCGGTTCCCCGAGGACCAAGAAAGGGCATGTCCGGGAGAGAGTGCTCGGGGCTGCGAACAGTGGCCCCCGAGCACTCGGTTCCCCGAGGGCCTGAGAAGTCCTTCGTCGGTGGCCCCCACAGAGGTCCAGCAGTGAGGTGTCAACCAGTGAAAGGCCCAATGCCGCATTTAAGAGGGCGGTGGCCTGTCACTTCCAACTGCTCCTCCACGCTTGCTGTCAGTCCCTATCACGGCCTGGTAGGGAGGCGTGGGGACATTTAATGCACGGGTCCCATCCAGCGTCATCCGGCGCACCTCGGGATAACATCGCGAGACCCAAGGCACCCCGCCTGCCGCCCTATTGCGTCAGACTCGCTCTGACCGAGCGGGCACGCCGGGCTGTTCAATGGCTGCCCGGTGGGCCCTCTCCGCGGTGTCCGTTGCAGAACGACATGATGACGAACAAGACCGGACGGGGGCGCGTTTTCAACCCTCCCCGTCACTTCGCGCAGCAAGACTATGATGGTTGCTTTCCATTTATGGCGCCTTGGAACTCGCGCCCTCCCTTTCTGGGCACGCTACCGCCCCGGCGGGTATTTAAGCCGGGGCGGGCTCCCCGGAGAAGGGACGATTGATGTGATTTTCAGAGGAAGAAGACAGCAGCAAAGACAAGCACAGAAGCTCAGATCATCGAAGAACAAGAAGTCTGAAGCTCTAGGCTAGACAAATATTCTTGTAACCAGCAACATCTCTGAGAGACATTCTCAGAGCATTTATAGCATACACACAGGAGTAGGGTGTTACGCTCAGTGCAACCTGAACCTGTCTAAAAACATCCTGAGCATTTACTGCATTCTGCACCCGATCATTCCATTCCACCTGCATTGCATTTACACCCATTTATTTCACCCGCAAAACAGATTTAGAATCATCCCCCCGGCCGAATCTCAAAGGGGGTCCCTCCGGATCCCTACTTGAGGAGTTCACCCTTCGACAGCTGGCGCGCCAGGTAGGGGGGTTGCATCCCTGAATTTGTTTTGTTTTCCTGCAGAAAAAAGGGCAGGTGGACATCGTCTCCGACGCACTGGCTCCAGCTCTAGTGAAGAAATGGAGCCCCTCGCACAGGAGGCCCCAGTCGCTGCTGCTCCTCAGAAGTGGTCGGACTCCCCGATCACGTTCAGCCTGGCCGACCATCCCGCGAGTACTGTAGGCGTGGGGCGACTACCCCTGGTAGTGTCCCCCACCATCTACAATGTAAAGGTCAGTAGAGTGCTGATTGACGGGGGTGCAGGCCTGAACCTCCTCTCTCGGGAGGCCTTCGAGAAGCTGCAGGTGCCTTCCAGGCGGCTAAAGCCGTCACTCCCCTTCTATGGGGTAACATCCGGGCACACCCTGCCCCTTGGGCGGGTCGAGTTGCCCGTGACATTCGGGAGCCGGGACAACTTCCGGACGGAAAACGTCATCTTTGATATCGCGGAAGTCCCCCTCCCCTACAACGCTATCCTCAGGCGCCCGGCACTCGCTCGGTTCATGGTGGTCACGCACTATGTATACCTCACAGTTAAGATGCCGGGCCCAGCAGGCCCCATCTCCGTGCCCACCGAGACCGGCAGTGCCGTCTCCTGCGTCGAGCAGCTATACTCGGCCTTGGTCTCTGCTCGCGTCGAGGTCAAAGGATACCCAAGGGGCTCGGGACCCTCTTCATCCAAACCCCGACTCGCTGCCGACGCCTCCATTCCTACGAAGGAGGTCGTGGTGGGCGAAGACGCTTCCCAGGTCGTCCGAATCGGCGGTAACCTGGACGACAAATAGGAAAGCGCGCTCGTCGCCTTCCTCCGGGCTAACGTCGACGTGTTTGCATGGCAGCCGTCCGATATGCCCGGGATCCCTAGGGAGGTGATCGAGCACCACCTTGTTGTGCGCCCGGACGCACGACCGGTGAGACAGAAAGTTCAGCGGCAGGCACCCGAGCGCCAGGAGTTCATCCGGGAGCAAGTAAGTAAGCTTCTTGACGCCGGCTTCATCCGAGAAGTCCTCCATCCCAAGTGGCTGGCAAACCCAGTCATCGTCCTGAAGGCCAACGGCAAGTTCCGCATGTGCATCGACTACACCGACTTAAACAAGGCTTGCCCAAAAAATCCTTTTCCTTTACCCCGCATAGATCAAATTGTAGATGCAACCACGGGGTGCGATCTTTTATGTTTTTTAGATGCAAACTCTGGTTATCACCAAATTCGCATGGCCGTAGAGGACGAAGAAAAAACTTCCTTTACCATTCCGGTGGGGACTTATTGTTATGTGTCAATGCCATTTGGTTTGCGCAACACTAGGTCGTCTTTCCAGCGCGCCGTGCGCATTACCCTTGATTCGCAGGTTGGCCGCAACGTCGAAGCCTACATCGACGATCTCGTGGTCAAATCCCGAGACCGCGCCACCTTGCTGGAAGATCTGGCCAAGACTTTCAACAATCTCCGCACTACCCGTTTGAAGCTCAACCCCAAGAAGTGTGTCTTCGGGGTGCCCGCGGGCAAGCTCCTCGGTTTCTTGGTCTCTAGCTGAGGAATCGAGGCCAACCAAGAGAAGATCCGGGCCATCGAGCAGATGCGACCCCCGGCTCAACTCAAGGAAGTTCAACGCCTCGCTGGCTGCATGGCGGCCCTGGGGCGCTTTGTCTCTGAGCTCGGGGAGCGAGGACTCCCCCTCTTCAAACTCTTGAAGAAGACCGGTCACTTCGACAGGACGCCGGAGGCCGAGCGGGCCTTCCACGATTTGAAGAAGTATCTCACCTCGCCGCCCGTATTGGTAGTCCCCTTCGAGGGTGAGCCTTTACTGCTCTACGTCTCGGCCACACCTCAGGTCGTGAGCATGGTACTGGTGGTGGAGCGTGATGAGGGCTCGGGGCAAGGTGCTGGGTCCCAGCTCTCGGCCGTCCCCGAGCAGTCTACAGTTCTCACGGCTCCTCCCGACCAGGGAGTCGAGCCTGAGCACCTGGCTCCTCCCGACCAGGGAGTCGAGCCCGAGCACTCGGCCAGCCCCGACCACGCCACTGAGCTCGGGGGCTGTGACAAGCCCTCGGGTGAAGCCACAGTCCGGGCCCGCCGTGTACAGCGACCAATGTACTTCGTCAGTGAAGTCCTCCGAGATGCCAAGACAAGGTACCCCCAAACCCAGAAGCAGCTCTATGCCATGCTCGTTGCTTCCCGGAAGCTGCGCCACTACTTACAGGCGCATAAGGTCTCGGTGGTTACTACGTATCCACTGGGGCCGATCCTCCGGAATCGAGAAAGCACTGGACGCATCGTCAAGTGGGCGGTGAAGCTGGCGGAGTTCGATCTGCACTTCGTCAGCCGTCAGGCAATCAAAAGCCAGGCACTCTCTGACTTCGTGGCGGAGTGGACGCCCGTCCCCGAGATCGACCATGAAGAAATTTCCGCATATCCCGGGCACGACGCGCTCGGGTACTGGGTTATGCACTTCGACGGATCCCTCACGTTGAAAGGCACGGGGGCTGGAGTGGTTCTCACCTCCCCAACGGGTGAGGAACTCCGGTACATCGTGCAGCTGCATTTCTGAGCAACCAACAACATGGCGGAGTATGAGAGCCTCATCGCTAGCCTCCGAGCCGCGGTGGGCCTTGGGATTCGTCGCCTGCTGGTCAAAGAAGACTCCCAGCAGGTTGTCAACCAAGTGTCCAAGGAATACCAGTGCACGGATCCTCAGATGGCGGCGTACGTGGCGGAAGTCAGGAGGCTGGAAAGGCACTTCGACGGCCTAGAGCTGCGGTACATATCTCGCCGCGATAACGCTCTGGCCGATGACCTCTCTCGCCTGGCCTCTTCCCGTGCGCATGTCCCTGCCGGAGCCTTTGAAGAAAGGCTCACACGGCCTTCCGTCATGCCTGCCGACCAGGATGAAGGGGAACCCTCGAGCCTAGTTGAGGGAACCCAGGCGGCGCCCTCAGTGGGGAACCCATCAGGGTGCCGCCTCCTGGTGAGTGCGCTGCGCTTGCCGGCGGTTCTCAAAATGCCTCATGGATCAACGAGATCCGAGGGTACTTGAAAGAAAATATTCTCCATGGGGATGATGCCTCTGCCGAGAGGATTGCACGGCAGTCCAAACGCTATGCCATAGTAGACGGGGGTCTCTACCGGCGCGGCACGGACGATGTCCTCTTGAAATGCATCACCCGGGCAAAAGGCGGTGAGCTTCTCACTGAGATCCACGAGGGCGAGTGCGGTGGCCATGCATCATTCCGCACGCTGGTCGGGAAGGCCTTCTGGCAAGGTTTCTACTGACCTACAGCTCTCCAGGACGCTTCCGAGTTGATTCGGCGCTGCAAGGCGTGCCAGTTCCACGCAAAGCAGATTCACCAGCCAGCTCAAACTCTTCATACCATCCCCCTGTCATGGCCCTTCGCGGTCTGGGGGTTGGACATCCTGGGTCTATTCCCCCGAGCAATCGAGGGCTATGAGTACCTCTACGTCGCCATCGATAAATTCACCAAGTTCCTGTCATCAAGGTTACCAAGAACGCGGCGCTTCAGTTCATCCGCGGTATCACAAGTCGCTTCGGCGTCCCGAATAGAATCATCACCGACAATGGCACTCAGTTCACAAGTGCCCTGTTCGGGGACTACTGCGAGGACCTCGGCATCAAGCTCTGCTTTGCCTCTGTCGCTCATCCTAGGAGCAATGGGCAGGTCGAGCACGCAAATGCTGAGATACTGAAGGGGCTCAAAATCCAGACCTACGACGTGCTCGCAAAGCACAGGAAAGGGTGGATCGACGAGCTACCTGTTGTGCTATGGGCCAATCGGACCACGCCAAGTCTTCAAATGAAAAACTTCAGTCCAGACACCTATCTATGAACCCCCTCTTGGCTCCCCTCGGGTGCATGCCTACTCCGAAGGCGAACAGGAACAACGAAGGTGCGACGACGTCGACTACTTGGAGGAGCGCCGACGACGTGTCGCCGTCCGAGCAGCCAGATACCAGCAAGGCCTGCAGCGCTATCATCAACGTCACATCCGGGCCCGGTCACTCGAGGTTGGGGATCTAGTTCTCTGACACGTTCAATCGCGCGAAGGAGGAATAAACTGTCCTCTATGTGGGAAGGTCCCTTTACCGTGATCGGTGTCCCGCGACAAGGCTCGTTCCGGCTGGCTACAGAGGATGGGCAGCCGCTCCAAAATGCGTGGAACATCGAGCATCTGTGCAAGTTCTATCCTTAGGTGGACATGTTTGTGCTCGGGCCAACCAGGCCGGGGGTCCCCTCCCGCCCAAGTTGGCCGGGTACTACCACCAACCATGTAAGTCACCCAATCTTGTACAAAATTGTCAATATACACTTTTATTTAAATTTTTGTTTCAAATTTTCTCTTCTGGATTCCATATGTTTAATCTGTCTGGTGAGATGCTCGATTGTGCGAGAAAAACACGCTCTCTCATTTTTCCCGTTGATAAAAGAATCCCGATCGGTATGCGCGCGGGCAGTTGCCGCTGACCTAAGTCTGTTGTGGTAGGCTGTGGTGTCCGGTGCCATGGCAGTACCCCGGGCATCACCGAGCCTCTGGGGTTCTCGGGTAATCCTACCGCTTGAGCAAAGAGTGGTCGCATTTTCGCCCGCACGTGTCTCCGGTCTGCTTGTTTGAGTGGTCGCTAGGTGAAAAAGTGTTCACTGGTCGTGGCGTGCTCCGTGCTGGATCGACCTATCTCCCGAGCAAAGAAGTTCGTGCCTTTGTCTCTTGACTTAGCCGCTGCGGACTCGCGAGGGCTTGGGGGCTGAACACGCAGATTGGTCTCACTACTCGGATGATGAGTGGTCGGGGCGACTTTGCTCTCGGGGAGTATGAAAGTGCATCTAGCCCCTATGTGTGATTTTGGTAATTAATGACAATACCTATGGACTAACAATGGTGTTGAGTTTGTTAGTAGGTTGTTCCATAGGTGATGCATGGATGAGAGATATGCATGAGCTCTAAATAAATGGGGAGATTGAAAATACATCAAGATGAATGAGCTCTAGGTGATGCTCGTAAATGCCATGAGTTCAAATAATTGCATCAAAAGTCATTAAGACTTTAGTGATGCTCATAAGAATAAGAAGCTCAATAAGATTAGCAATAATCTTGAAGGCTAAGTTGGTTGTGAAGATCAAGTAACTAAAGGTATGATTTGTTAATAGAGTTTTATGGACTAACCCGTGTGCTATGTGTTTAAGAATGAGTGGGGTTATGTTCTATATGAAGATTGACAATATGCATGAAGGCTAATAAGTTACTTATGGAGATCAAGTAACTTAAGGTATAAAAGTTGTCATTTAGGTTTTATGGACTAACCCATATGCTTTGTGCTTAGGAGTGAGTTGGGGTTAGGATCCATAAAAAGGTATAAGTTGAATTGAAATCACATATACCAAGAGTGAAGAACAAAAGTGGACTCCATATATGAAAAAGTGAATTCTCTGAAGATGTCGAATACAAAATGGTTTTCTATGGCAAGACGGTGAAGGGCAAGCAAGACTCGGCTGCGATGGACCATCCGGTGGTGAAGGGCAAGCAAATGGCTTGGCGCCGAAGAACCAAGGCGATGGTGAAGAACGAGTGAAGCTTTGCGCCAATGGACCGTGCAAGGCCATGAGAAGCTATGAGTGATTCGCATCAATCACATGAGGAATCAAGAATAGATGGAGTGAAGATTTTATGGAAGTTGGCAACCCTCAAAGGTTTGAAATTAAGAAGCGGTACTTGAAAGTATTCAAAAGGCTCAAATTGGTTCAAATGTGTTTTATCTTTGATTTTGAGTATAGGTACGCCGCAGTATTAAGAGGGATGCAACGTGAGTTAATTGTCGTGTCTCAGTGCTCAAGAGTTCCCAACCAAACACAAAGTGAGACTTTGTTCTTAAGAGTCCGGAGTGGAAAGTGTGGAAGTATCCAAAATAGGTTTTGGAGTATTCCTAGTTTGATCTTATGTGTTTTAGGTCATGAATTCAGTTGGGATGTGTAGCCCTCTGAATAAGCTTTCCATAGAGTCCAAAATCGTCATAATCGGACTCCGGGATCAAAAGTTACCGCCGTTTTTCGGAGGTCAGCTGTGCTGTACTCGGAGACTCCGGTGAAGACCGGATCCTCCGGTACTTGAAGTGGCCGGAGACTCCAGTGAAGTCCGGATACTCCGGTACCTGGAGTGGCCGGAGACTCCGGGAAGTCTCCAGGGCTGTTTTCTGTGTTAAGTGCCGACCGGAGACTCCGATGTAGGCCGGATACTCCGGTAAAAGTCCAGAAAAAGAGCCTAACAGCTAGTTCTAACACGTTCTGTGACCGTTCTGACGCCGTTTTTGGAATTGAGACCGGATACTCCGGTGTTTACCGGATACTCCGGGGTAGGTGTGTCAGAATAGTAACGGCTAGTTGTTTGAAGTGGGCTATTTATACCCCACTCACCCCATCCTTTGGGGCTGTTGCAAAGGGCACGAAAGAACACATTTCTAGAGCCAAAAGAACCTCTCCCACTCCATTCTAGTGTGTGATTTGAGAAGAAAAGTGAGTTGGGTTGAGAGATTGGAAGATTGAGTGCAAGTGAGCTAAAATCCAATCTTGAGCACTTGAGTTCTCGGTAAGAAGTTCATCGTCATGTTTGTTACTCTTAGAGGTGAAGCCTCCTAGGAGGCTAGGCGTCGCCGACGAGCACCCAAGGTTGTGGGTTGCCACGAAAGTTTGTGAAGGGCTCGATTTCGCCTCCGCAAGGGAAGAAATCAAGAGTGAACAGAGGAAAGCGGTTGAAAGAGACCCGGCTCGTTGGAGCTTCCTCAACGGAGACGTAGGATTTACGGTGGTGAATCCGAACTTCGGGAAACAAATTTTGTGTCTCCTCTTTGTTCCTCTATTTTTGAATTCTTGCTCAAATCTTTGTGCATATTGCTCGATCTACTTGTTTGTGTGTATTTGAGTGTAGGTTCTCCGGGGATCTACTTGGAATCATCTCCGGAAACACACGACATCACTTGGTTTGAGCTAGAACTCTGTACCCATCCTTTATATTCAGTTTTGGGCTCAGTTCTGTACAGAATCCGGACTTTACCGGAGATTCCGGACCTGTACAACCCGGAGACTCCGGTCTTCATTGGAGTATCCGGTAAACAGTAATTTCAGGTATATAAACAGTGTTTTCAGCCTTTTTCAATTTCAGTCTTATTGAATATCTCTTGCTAGAATTGAATAATTTTGGCCACCTTAGGTTTGTAATTTCTACACTTATTTACGGTGATTGTGCACTCGTTGAGCCTAGCATATTTAGGTTTTTCACTTGTGAAAAATCCGTTAATTTATATTCCGCTGCAAGTTTAGGCCAACGGTAAAAGGGGACGGATTTTTGTAAAACGCCTATTCACCCCCCTAGGCGACATCATTGTCCTTTCAGAGGAAGGTCGGGCTCGGTCCGGCTAACTACTCCTCGGGACATCAAGTGAAAAGCGAAAAGACATCATCAAGCATCAAGACAAACATTGGAGTTGCGATCCCGAAGAAAGGCTTCTATTATATTCAAAAAGAACCATTCGGAGGGATCACTCCCATATTTACAATAAATCAAAAAACAAAAGCCTAATCTAGGTCGGCGGGCTCTGAAGGCGGCGAGGAGTCTTCACTGCTGCTGCCGCTGCTCGGTACCAGCGGCGGCTCCCGCGTGAAGCACGCTGCCACCTCGGGGGCGACGCCCCGGACAGCCTCCCTGCCGCCCGCCTGCGGCCTGCCACCTGCGGCGTCCCCCCGCCGGTCCTCCGCGCGCCGCCCGTCTCCTCATCTACCCCGGGAATCTGGATAGTCCTGGGGTTCCGGCGCCCCGGTCGGTCGACCAGACCCTAGGCGTCGAACTCGGGCAGCATCGCTTGCAGCGCCACCCGGCCCGGGTCCACGGAGAGCGCCAATTGCTCCCGGGGCAGGACCCCCCGGGTGAGGTCCTCCACGTCGGTCACCACCCGCAGCAGAGCCGCCAGTGCCCCCTCGTCCAGGTTCCCGTCCTCGCCGATCTGGGTCTTGGTGATGTCGTGGGGGCCCGTGTACATCCAGGAGGGGCGGGCCCGCTACCGCAGGGGCGCCAGGCGGCGGCGCAGATAGTCCACCACCACCATCACCGACGTCAACCCCGCCCGGCACAGGTTGTCGATGCGGTTCAGTACGGGCCGCATCCTCGCGTTCTCCGCCGGGGCCGCCTCCCAGATTGACCTCTGGGGCTCCACCGCCATATCTGGCAGCGTGAGGCAGTCGTGGGGACTGACGTCGATGTAGACCAAGTCGCGCCGCCAGTCATCTCACTTGCTCCGCAGTGTCTGCGGGATGTATAGCTCCGTCAGCCCGTCCCATAGCCGGAAGTTGCAGCAGCCGGCGACGTCCGTGGTGGAGGAGCCTCGCTTCTTCCCGCCCAGCCGCAGGACGAAGAAGTGGCAGAACAGCGTCACCGACAGCGGCACTCCCACGAACATTTCGCAGAAGTGCGCGAATATCACCAGGATGACCACTGAGTTCGGACTCAGGTGGATCAACTGGATGCCGAACATGTCCAGGATCTGGAGGAAGAACGTCGAGAACGGTGGCACCAGCCCGGCCGCCACGAAGGAGACGAAGATGATGATGCGCTCCGGTCAGTCCATGATGGGCGGGAAGCTCGCCAACCTCACCACCGAGGCCTCCCACTGGCCTTCGGGCACCATAAGCTTGGAGACCTTCTCCGCCCCCTCCTCGTTGATGATCCGTGACTCCAGAAGCACGCTGTCGGGCTCCTTGTCACGGTGGCTGCTTCCTGCCTTCGACATTTTGTCGGTGGTGGGGACTGTGCTGGAACAGGTGGGGAAGGAGAGCGTTGAGGGCCAGAGAAAGAGTGAGAGCTCTCGAGCGCAAGGAAGAAGAAGAAAGCAAGAGACTTGATCGCAAGGGTGGCGTAAAGGGGTAGCAGTTCACCCCCCTCTCCTTTTTATATCATAGGGATTTCAAACGACGCCTGCCACGGCGCATTCGGCGAGACGAATTTCCTCGTTCGGTGCTGGCGCCAGGCGAATTTCCCTCGATCTATGTGGTTGCCAGGCGCACTATCCTCGATTTGCGCGGTTGCCACGTGCTCCGCCCGCCTCGTTATCACGCGCCTCGGGAGTCGGTCGGACACGCGTCCATTCGACTTCCCGCTGGGCCGTACCAGAAGCCTGGGCTAGAGAGACCAGCGCCTAAAAATAGGCCACGTGGCTTCGGTGCTGGGATCGGCCTCGATAAAGACGAGGGCTCCATCCGCAGTCTCTAAGCCATTGCCTGCCGATGTGCCCGGGGGCTGCTGTCGATGACACAGGAACCAGGGGTCCCCGAGTCCCGAGATCAGATCAGCAGTTTGCCATGTGGCGTCCTCCCGCGGGATCACCTCCGCGAGGTACGAGAAGACTAAGTCCCGGGAGAGGGTGCTCGGGGCCATGAACAGTGGTCCTCGAGTACCCGAGTTCCCCGATGACCCGAGAAGACCAAGTGCCGGGAAGAGAGTGCTCGGGGCTGTGAACAGTGGCCCCCGGGCACTCGAGACCCCCGACGACCAGAAAAACCAAGTACCGGGAAGAGGGTGCTCGGGGCTGTGAACAGTGGCCCCCGGGCAGTCGCTTCCCCGAGGACCCGAACAGTTAGTTCCGGGAGAGAGTGCTCGGGGCCGTGAACAGTGACCCCCGAGCACTCAGTTCCCGAGGACCAAGAAAGGGCATGTCCGGCAGAGAGTGCTCGGGGCTGCGAACAGTGGCCCCCGAGCACTCGGTTCGCCGAGGGCCTGAGAAGTCCTTCGCCGGTGGCCCCCACAGAGGTCCAGCAGTGAGGTGTCAACTAGTGAAAGGCCCGATGCCGCATTTAATAGAGCGGTGGCCTGTCACTTCCAACTGCTCCTCCACGCTTGCTGTCAGTCCCTGCCACGGTTTGATAGGGAGGTGTGGGGACATTTAATGCACGGATCCCATCCCGCGTCATCCGGCGCGCCTCAGGATAACATCGCGAGACCCAAGACGCCCCGCCTGCTGCCCTGCTGCGTCAGACTCGCTCTGACCGAGCGGGCACACCAGGTTGTTCAGTGGCTGCCCGGTGGGCCCTCTCCACGGCGCCCGTTGCAGAACGACGTGATGACGAACAAGACCGGACGGGGGCGCGTTTTCAACCCTCCCCGTAACTTCGCGCAGCAAGCCCATGATGATTGCTTTCTATTTATGGCGCCTTAGAACTCGCGCCCTCCCTTTCTGGGCATGCTACCGCCTCGACGGGTATTTAAGCCGGGGCGGGCTCCCCGGAGAAGGGACGATTGAAGTGATTTTCAGAGGAAGAAGACAGCAACAAAGACAAGCACAAAAGCTCAGATCACCGAAGAAAAAGGAGCCCAAAGCTCTAGGCTAGACAAATATTCTTGTAACCAGCAACATCTCTGAGAGACATTCTCAGAGCATTTATAGCATACACACAGAAGTAGGGTGTTACGCTCAGTGCGACCTGAACCTGTCTAAAAACCTCCTGAGCATTTACTGCATTCTGCACCCGATCATTCTATTTTACCTGCATCGCATTTACACCCATTTATTTTACCCGCAAAACAGATTCAGAATCATCCCCTCGGCCAAATCTCAAAGGGGGTCCCTCCGGATCCCTGCTTGAGGAGTTCACCATCCGACAGCTGGCGCGCCAGGTAGGGGGGTTGCATCACTGAATTTGTTTTGTTTTCCTGCAGAAAAAAAATGGCAGGTGGACATCGTCTCCGACGCACTGGCTCCAGCTCTAGTGAAGAAATGGAGCCTCTCGCACAGTAGGCTCCAGGAAGTAGTGGATCATCCTCGTCATCACCAAGAGGTTGAAGGTTGTCATCTACAAAGATGCTCTCGCTCATCTCCTGATTACTTGCACACTAAAAACAGAACTAGCACATGAGGTGATTTATCAAAAGTCACATAATAGAATTTCATGATGATATTAGTGTCAAGATTATAATCCCCTGTAAGCATGACTATGAAGAAAATACTATAAGAAAATATCATAGGAAGATCGCGACTCGAACTTCTCAAGATTGCCATACTTCAGAATGAAGCACCGACATAAAAACTCTCAAATGTGAAACCTTCAGCTTCCTCCCAAAGTGTAACTCATAAGAAGTAAAATTCAAGATTGAGCGCAAGAAAATCCAATTTGAGATGAAGCACACTGTGCTAATGGCCTCAGCTCAAAACTTTCTAGGAGTCCTATACTCATCGAGCATCGTCCTAGCCATCTCAACTAAAGTTATGTTCTTTCTCTCAAGCACACCATTCTGTTGAGGAATGCGTGAGGCAAAAAACTGATCTCAATGCCATGCTCAACAAAAAGTATCAAAGAGATAGTTTTTGAACTCGGTGCCATTATCGCTGCGAATTA
This sequence comes from Phragmites australis, assembly GCF_958298935.1. Lineage (NCBI taxonomy): Eukaryota > Viridiplantae > Streptophyta > Magnoliopsida > Poales > Poaceae > Phragmites > Phragmites australis. The sequence goes on from NC_084922.1 coordinate 7,954,755, forward strand.
CTTTCAATGCACCAGTGAGTTCCTTAAACAATCTCAAAACTAAGCTCCAAAAGTGTGAGAATACTTTATTCTTGCTCACAAGAAAGAAGACCCAAGAGTAGTGAGAGAAGTCATCAACAATGACAAGAACATACAACTTCCCGCCCGCTGAACGAACCTGGGAAGGACCAACAGTGTCCATATAGAGAAGTTCTCCCGATCGTTCAATCATCACCAGATTGACTAGTGGATGGGAGGCAACAAACATCTTACCGTACTGATAAGGATTACAAACAAGATTCTTCTCAAACTTGAGTTTGAGCAATCCTCGGATCAAGATTAGGGCACTCAAATAAGTAAGCAAATCAAAGCTCATATGCCCTAATCTCCTATGCCACATCCAAAGCTCAAAAGAAGGTTGCGCAATCAAACAACGAGATGAACCAAGAGACTCGGAAAAATCAACTCCAAAAACTCTCCCAACTCGAGAAATCTTGCAAATCAAAGTGCCAGAAGAATCGAAAACTTGAGAAGTATCGTGTTTGAAATGCACTTCTAAGACCTCATCTAAGCTCTCTTGGGTTGTAGTACGGTTTTCTTCTTTGTGGGTTGAGGAATGTATTTCTTGATGGATTGTGTTGTGACATTAATTTCTTACTTCTGAGTTTCTAAGGTAGTAGGTATGGTGAACACAGTCTTACTCTCTCCACTATAAGACGCACTCTTAAAATCCAACCCAAGAGTCAAACCCGTCTTGTTAGCACACATCTTAGTCTTGGCTAAGATCAAATTCATTTTTCTATTGCCCTCTGAGCACTTCTCCACCAGAGAAATGAGGTACTCATTTTCAGTCAAAAGCTTTTAAACTTGCGCTCTAACCCAACTGAGTTTGTCATGAAAGATAATGCAGGTGGAACAATTTGGCTGCACATCCTTAGAACTCTAAATACTCTCTAATCTAGAGTCTAGCTATTTCAGACGCTTATCTTTTAGTTCAACATTCTTTGCAAGTAAAGGGTAATTCTTACAAGCACCTAAGAGAGTAGACTTAGACTCCTTAAGAAGCTTCTTCTCAACACTCTCAAACCGACTAGTGACTTGAGCATCCACATTACGAAGCTCGATAAGTTCAGCCATAACAATTAGACAACTCTCACACTCCTCAACATCGGGCCTAGACCTAAGCAATGCAAGTTCAGTAAACAAAGACTCATACTTAGGCCTAATATTCTTCAACTCACACACAACTTTCTTAATTAACCTATTCTGGCTAATGAGTGCATCATTCAAGGTATCGATTTAGATGGAAAGCTGGTCGTAGAAAGAAAATACATCGGAAGGATCCAGCTTAGGGTCACTATAGTCATTGTTGTCATCCGCCATGAAGTAAAGGACAATGAAATACTTGGCCTTCTTCTTATTCTTTGCTTGCAGTTCATCCCTCTTCTTAAGCTTAGGGCATCCCGCCTTGAAGTGGGTAGTGTCACCACACTCAAAACAGGCACAACAACCACTCCTCCTCCGATCTCAACGATTGTTATAGAAGCGGGTGAACTTCTTCACAATTAGCGCAAGGTCTTCATCATCCAGCGTGTTCACCTACTCCTCTGTGATATAAATCAAGAAAGCAAATCCACTCAATGAAGTGTTAGCATAAAAAAAGCTAGCCGCAGACTGATTGCCACCACCAAGTCCGGAAACCAACCCCATGTTCTGAGATAAGGGATTTACGAGACCAATCCAAGCCGCTTTGACTATCTTGGTGGACTTGAGTTTGCTGACACATCACAAGTCAACGTATCGTAACTTGATAACTCTTCAATGCTCGAGATCTTTACTTTTCATATGCTACGATTAAGAGCATAAAGAATCTTGATCGCTCTCTCATGGTCAGAATAGAGCAAAACACCAGTGGATCTAAAGTTGCTCATAATTATATCAAAACGAGCAAACGTAGCATCCAAATATTCACCGGGCCCTTGCACAAACATTTGATATTCTTGGTTGTATATGCTTTGACGTTTGGCCTTAATCTGATTAGTACCTTCATGAAAGACACTTAGAGTATTCCAGATCTCCCGGGCAATACGGAGGTGCTAGATCCTATCAAACTCATTCTGACTTAGGCTAGTGAACAAAATATTTTTGGCCTTACTGTTGGTCTCATATTGTTCCATTTGAACCTGAGTTATGCAAGCAACAGGGATCTCATAGTTAGAATCAACTATTTCCCAATATTGCACTTTATTGGCTTAGAAGATAAGCCTCTATGCGCATCTTCCAGTATGAAATATCACGACCATCAAACAATGAAATCTTCCAACTTCTGTCAACGTTGCCTATGGATCACAAAGCCGGTTAAAGTCAACAAGTGATCAAACCGGCTCTAATACCAATTGTAGGATCGAGAATTGCGACTAGAGGGGGTGAATAGGCGTCTTAACAAATTTCTTGCGAAATGAATAGTGTTTTTCTATTTGAACACCCAACGCACCTCTACAAGAAAATTACGACATAACACAACACAAATATGCAGCGGAAAAACTACACATACTCAGAAATTTCGGAAATTCCAGAGAAAGATCATGAACCAAACTAGAAGATTCAACAAAAAGTGGGTCACATAGTTGGAATCAAACACTAGGTACCACATCAAACTAATCCATGACTCATCCCCACACAAATATTGAATCTTGAGAAAAGATCACTCAAGAAACAAGAGATTAACACCGAGTGAAGAAAATCTTCAAGATGATGGTCTAAAGGCAAGAGAATCCAAGCCCCTATCACATATGCATGTGTATGTAAATTTTATACCTTTAGCATCAAGAAGAACAACATCCCAATATGTTAAAATTTCAGCTTAAAAAGAAAACACAAAAATCAACAACGAAGAAGAAAAACTTGCACACAAGACAAGAGAACCAAAACAAGGAAACTAGAACGAGGAGAATTCAAGCATATGAAACAAAATAAACTTCATTACTCAATGAGATCAGCCCTATTTTAGACGGATTACAAAGATTTTTCTCTCAAAATTCTCACATATTACATAGGCTAAGCACTCATCCTCCTTTTCTTTAAAACCCTAGTATAATGCTCTTATATGAGTGGTACAAGGGACTTAAATGGCTGGTTTCTTCTCTCGCATAACTCTACCCCTTCTATTTATAGGCCTAAAAAATTTGACCCTTAAATTTTCTAGTTTTTTACTAAAATACCCATATCTTATAATACACTTCTACCTATCATTGAGGATATTTTAATCTATTTTCTTCTTCATTCATCGGACAACCGCAACGTATTTACGACTTAGCTTCGCCTTGACGCAAGCTTCGTAATGGTGCCACATACTCCTCCAGTCATACCACGGTTTTGAGGCTAAATGGTGAAACCTAGCATGCTTCTCAATGCGTGACTAGCCGCAACTTGCTTCCACTTGAAGCAAGGGTTCCGATAATGATACATGTCCTCAGTCTTGCAATCTTTACCACCGACAAGTCTCTCCCGCTCTCGATTTCTCGGACCGCCTTATCACTTACACCAGCGTCTCTTTCGCTTGATTTTATTAACGCATATCTTTATCTTCCGTTTCATACTTTGCTTGACCTTCATGTGTACAACTAGGATCATCATTGACTCCGCTCAGCCCTCCTTGATCATCTAACACCAAGCACATGCTTAGCCCCATTACCCGTCTTTGACCACCAAGTTGTATCCGTCACCTGCACACCTTAAAACAAGCAAACACTTCTCCACACTCCAAAATATCTTCAGGTTAGCACAAAAATCAAAAACATCAATTCAGAGCACATCCTGCAGAAAAACGTGAACACTGTATGTTCCGGTGTGTTCTGCTCTTGAACACCGTACCATCCAGTGAGTGTAACACTATCTGTTCTTGAAATTTTTTGCTCTCTGCATAAAAAGGTCTGGTGAGAGCTTCCGGTGATCTTATGTCCATCATCGGATAATCCGGTGTGTGCCAATCCACCGAACCATCATTCTACAACATCTCTGCAACAAAAGGTCCAGTGTTCTCCAGTGTTCACAAACTCAACACCGTACTATCCGGAGTACATAATCAAACTTGGCGCCAAAAATCTCCTCTCCACAGAAAATACTCTGGCGCTCTCAAAGTCTATCACTGGGCCATCCGGTATTTGCTTTTATTTTTGCTTCAACACTAAAAATGCTCCGGTGATATCATCCGGTGTAGCCACCACACTCACCGGACCTTTCGGTGCATTGATCTCCAACTTTGCTCAAAAAATTGCTCTCTGCAAGAAATAGTCCGACGAGTATACACTACCCATACCAAAATTTTCGGTGAACACCAGAACATCCGATGTTCACAGTAGAACTTACAGTGTGTGTAATTTTTCTACGTACAGAGAAGAATTAGTCAATTCCAAACAACATCAACTCGAGTTAGTCATGAACAAGAACAAGCATCCACAAACACATACCAACCAAGTTCAAGACAAATCAACTGTTGTCAATGCCTCATCACATACAAAACAAGACACTTCTCTACTTAATTTCTCAACATTTAATCTCTAATTATTTACCTTATATACCTAAACGTCCAATATTTATCTTTCATACATTCAAACTACAATGAACATACAATATAATTTTAGCACAAACCAATTTATACCACCGATAGCATCTATATCTATACTATAATAAAATGTACTAGTTATGATAGATCCAATCAATTTCTAGTGTCCATATAAGTTAATCAAATGATCATCATATAAAGTTGGACTCATTCATCCTTCCAAAAATACATTCAATATCTAATTATTTGCTTTATGTACCTAAACATCCAATAATTATCTTCCATATATTCTAAAAATGCATTCAATATCTCATTATTTACCTTTTATACACTCACCGTAACGTTTCTCCAGTGGTTACGCCACCTTCTGTACTTCGCCTACAATACTAGGTTTCTCCAGAGAATGCACCTCTTCCTGCACTTCGCCTACAATACCAGCTTTCTGGAGAGAGTGCACCGTCATCCGCACATCATCTCCACCATAGTCTACTATAGAGTTCGTCTCTGTCGTACTATTTTTACACTAAGATACTATACGATAATTATTTTTATCTCCTCATAACTTGGTCACCATCTTGACCTTCCTCGTAATGTTGCTACGGGCAGCTAACTCTAGACGATACGATCTCTTTCACACTAATATCTAGATATTCGTATCCCATGAAATTATATAATTATGTTATGAATTTTGTATACGTAAATATCTCTTTTATTATATTATATTTTTTTATTTATTCAGAATATATCTTAGATTGATTTTATGTATGTAAAGTATGTGTGGTGTTGCTAGTTGCATGGAAATAGGGGAGAATTACACGCGGTTCATCCCAAGTAGTATCTCCCAGCTTCCTCAGTTAAATTCCCATTTTAGTCCTACCTTTTTGTTTCACCTCCCCTTGATTTGGACTGCACATCGCGACGAACCAGACCAGACCAAGGTCCAACCGTCCAAGACGCCAAGAAGGTAGGACTGTAGGAGGCTGCCGCACCCACTGGTCTGCACGCCGGCACCGCGCCTGCCCTCGCCGCGCCCGCGCACCCAGATTTCAAGCTCGCCGGCGCAGGCTGCCTGGGCCCGCCGTTGCGCCTGTGGCCACAGCCCGCAGCAACGGGTTGGAAGGGGTTCAGGTCCGTAGGACTGTAGGAAGGATGCCGGAACGTGCATGCGCTGCGCTCCTTCATGGCGCTGTGAGGGGTCAGCGGGCAACTCTGCTTTGCGATACTTCGGTACCAGTGCAGGTGCAGATGAGGCTGAACATCTGGAGCCGCATCGCATTTCCCACTGAAACAAGTGTACCCTCGATCGAGAGAGGGAAACGGGAAAGGGGCAAAAATGGAAACTCCAGTTGAGGAAAGGCGAGATAAACTGAGAAGTGAAGGACTGGACTGTAAAAAGAGCACCAGCTGGGGGACTTAGGGGCTTCTCTGGTTCTGGCCTCTTTTGAGCTTTAAAGCCCTTCTTCCTCTTCTCACCTGTTCATCTCCTTCTTTACTCTCATCTGCTATTCCATTCATCCATTCCCCTCCCTTTTATGAAACCAGCATCTACTTTTCTCTAGCACCTGAAGCTCCTTTAGAAAAGAAGCAACTTGCATTTCGGCTCTGCAAAGTGGCACCTACATTAGATTTGGAGCGGAATGTGAGCAGTGTAATCTTTCTCTCTCTTTTTTTCCCTTCTTTGCATTGTGCTTTTTATTTCTGTACCTGAGGAGGTTTCTCTTCTTGATTTCTGCGAAGTGGGGTGGCTGCGAGGAGGTAGCAGCAGCCATGGCGCAGAATGTATGGGAGGCAGACAAGATGTGAGTTTTCTTTCTCTGTTCAATCTGTTTCCTGGTTAGTCTCAGTGATCGGACCGCTTTGATCAGTGAGCATACTGCTATTTTTTTCACAAACCTTTCATTCTTTGATATGTTTTGGGTTATTGGCCATGTTCCTTGAAATCTCCTCCTTCCTCTCAGCTTTCCATTGGACGAGTTTCTTTTCCAGATTGCTTTCTTGATCCTTTAGTTCGTTTTAACATGAGGTGGCTACATATGCTTTGGGATGTTGTTAGTTTCTCTTGAAATTTCTGCGTTTTCGTTCTGCATTTCCCTGCTTCTTTTGCAAAAGTCGTTGCTTTCCCCCCTTCTTTCTCTGATTCTTTTTCTGCCCTTTTCTGATTCCGGTATAGTTTTGTTTCTTGCTTGTTTCCTTTGCGCCTTGTTTCTTTCAGTACTAATTTGCAATGCAACTGCGATTGTTTATTTATCTTTACTTCAGTACACATTTTATCTTATTTCTTAAGGAACTTTTTTATTTTCTTTTCCAACCTGTTCTTTCATGCAAACCTCCTCCTGTGTTATTCCTCTGTTGCGCCAGTGTGTCATGATATAATTCCTGCAGGTCACTTTTCTCTAGATTGTTTCATAGTAATAACTTCAGCTTACCTGTTGACTCGACGACTGCTGTTATTGCACTAACGTTTGCCATGTTCATTGTTGGAGAAGCAGGTTGGATTCGTACATTTATGATTACCTCTTGAAGAGGAACTTGCAGAACACGGCCAAGGCATTCCAAGCCGAAGGGAATGTTCCTTCAGCTCCTGTTTGTGAGTGCTACAGTACATTATGTGATCGAATTCTAATTTTGCTATGCTGGCACGATGTTAGTTTCCAACCCCTTATATATTTGTATTACGTATTTACTACACATCGATAGACTGAAATCTCAATCGATTTCAGTCGACCGTGTGAGGGTCCGGCCATTATTAGGGTTTTAGGGCTTAGGGTTGTCAGTGGGGCTCTAATGGCCGGCGGGCTTAGAAAATGGGTTCCGGGGAGGGGTAGGCCAGGCGGAGGAGGTAGGCGCGAGGCAGCGGGGACGCCGCCGGCCGCAGGCTGGGCCAGACCGGGGTGGGGCCATACCACCTTGGTTAGCATGGCAGGGGAGGAGGAGGCAGACTCGGCAGCGGGGACACTGCTGGAGACGGTCGGAGGAGGGAGGGAGGCGGGGGAGCGGAAGAGCGCTGGACGACGCGAGGGAGAGAGCAACGCCACGGTCAGGAGGAGGAAGAAAGAACGAGCGACGTTGGATTTCGATCGTGCGGTTCACAATGTCGACTAAAAAAATTCTGATTTCAGTCAAGTGAAATATAGTCGGACCCTTTGTATTAAGGACAAATATTTGGTTCCTTGAAGCATTAATTTTCAACCGAGCTCTTGGTTGGGTCCATGTTGGTCTTTTTGGTTAACTTGTCAATTTGATACATAAAAGATTAAAAACAAATTACTAACTACTCTTATGGAGGAGATTGAATGAATGATGCTAAGCTTTATCGTTGTGTCTTATTTGATTTATGCTAGTTTGATCTTTATGTTGTTTGAAGAACGCAACTTAATTCCTTCTATTTTAATGTGTCATCTCTTCTATTTTGCAACAGCGATTGATGCCCCTGGGGGCTTTCTCTTTGAGTGGTGGTCAGTTTTCTGGGACATCTTCATTGCAAGGACGAACGAGAAGCATTCTGAGGTTGCGGCTTCTTACCTCGAGGTTGTTTCTTGACGGAGTTCCTTGAGGTTATTGTAGCACATGCATGTTGATTATTACTTGTCCCCATGGATGTGCCTGGACTCTCTTGCTACACTGGGCTGAGTGTTGTGATGTTACAATATTCCTATGTCAAATTGTTTTACTTGCATTAATAACATGTCCCTCTAGCCACCCACAAGAACATGAAGAGAAAAAGATAGAGTTTGTATTTCTAGAGCTGACTTGCATAGTTACATTCTGTTAAATTCGAAAGCAAAATCCAAGGAAGTTCCACATTAATGTTGCAAAAAGGGATGACAGACTAATTCATCTACCTAGGGAAAAAATCTTTTGGACTCTTGGAAGTTCAGGTGCAAAAAGGAGTCTACCTTGATTATCCAAAGAGTGAAATAGAAATGCTTCCCTGGTACTGTAAACTGGCTAGATAATCTCCCTTGCATGTTTGTTCTTTATTTTTTTTGCTCTTTTGTACATAATCTTTTCATACTAGGGGACTCTCCTACTACAGTATTTTTTAAAAGCCTTTACGATTGCCTTCCTTTCTAAAGGTTGCCCAATATTATGGAGCTATGGTTCGCGAAAGTGAAAACCCCTTATAGAGATTTTGTGCCACTTAATCCCATGTAGACCTGCCAAATTGTTTCACTTTGCCCCACTCTTAGCTCTAATCCCGTCTCAGCCCCTCTTCCCACTGAATAGAGCACGTCCCTAGGTCCCAACTGGTGCTGAACGTGTCCACCTTGGTATCTAACTTGGCTTGTTCGAGCTGGATCAGTTCACAATCCAAGAACAATCTGGCAGGTTTATCTAGGTTTAAGTGGCACAAAATGCTCTGTATGTGGTTTTCTGAAACCATAGCACTTTATATGTGGCAAACTGCAATGCACTTTTAATATTTAAACAGTGTATAAATTTCTTCACAGCTGGTTGGTGAATAGTAGTCAAGGTTCCAAGAACACATTGGACTTGTTTCCACCTCTTAGCTACAAGCTAGCGCCAGTTTACTTTCTGCTGGCTACTTATCTGGAGCCACTTGTCATTGCTAGAGATATAATGCGATGATTGTGGATAACTATGAATTATGTTTTCCCTGTTGCATGGCCATGTGCTCCCTTACATTATGACACTTAAATTTGTGCCCATATACAGTCGATTAAAGTGCGAGAGCAGGAGCAACCATCGCAGCAGCAGATCCAGATGCATCAACTCCTGCTACAGAGGCATGCGCATCATCATCATCATCATCATCAACAACAGCAACAGCAACAGCAGCAGCAGCAGCAAGAACAGCAACATTCGCAGCAGCAACTGCACCAGCAGAAGCAACCGCAGCATGACGAGGAAAACAGTCATTTTCCCACAAGTGCCCAGAATAGTTTGGTTGCTGCAGATCTCCCAGTGCGACAAAATGCTGCAACTGTAAGTTCTTTATCTGCAAAGATGTATGAGGATAGGATGAAGATTCCTGCTCAGAGGGACGTTTCGGATGAGACATCAAAGAAAGTAATTCTTCAATTGCAGTATCAATAGTTTCTTGAATACTTGAGGTCCTTGATATAAAATGTATGTGCATTTATATATTTGTGTCAATTTATACTGCAGCAAAGGTTTACTGAAAACATTGGGCAGTTTCTGGAATCAAACCCAACTTCAATGTTGAAGTCAGCTGCAATATCAGCTCAGGCTTCGGGGTATCATCTACTCATTTATATTCGGTAGCATTGCATTAACATGTGGAGGCGATACACAGCGAAAACCATTCTCAAGGTTGATTTTCTCGACTTTCTTCCTACTTCTGCTAGGCAAATCTTCCATGGAACAGCTGGTGGCGTGTCAGGTACCTTGCAGCAAGCTCAGGTCAGGAACCAACGGCTTCAGGGATCAACACAGGTTGATTGTTTATATCCGCCTATATGTGCTAGTATGTATAATTTGATAAATTAAGCTTATATCAGGATACCAAGGCAGAAACAAATGCAGCTCTAAATCTGAGAGCTTCAGTATTGGATGGAACATTAATTGGATTACCAGGTGCTTGCCATCGAACTCTTATGTTGTTTGACGTTTCTGCTTTTACATTCATCTGTGGTTTTCAGTTTTTCACATCCACAGCCCTACTTAACACTCAATTCAATAAACAACCTCAGGGCATTTCTATTATTCAGCATTTTTCATGGAATTCTATTGAGCTTGTCATTATGTAACTCATAGATGGATTATTATCATTATTTTACTTTTGAGAAAGACTAGTTTTATATTAGGAGCTGCATCTTTCAAATTGTTTGATTATCACATAATTTCCATCTTTACTTCCATATTTGGCAGGCTCTAATCAAGCTGGGAACAATTTGACCTTGAAAGGGTGGCCTCTTGCGGTTAGTTTTTCAGTTCATTCAGTCAGTAGCATTCTAATATGTAAATTATAATTTAGAAGCAAGTTTGACCGTTACAAATTCTTGTGTTCTTATGACGTGTCCTTCATAACTGTTCAGGGTGTGGAGCACCTTCGATCTGGTTTTCTCCAACACAAATCTTTTATGCAGTCTCCCCAACCATTACACCATCTTCAGTTTCTCACTCCGCATCAGCAGCAACTTCTGCTTCAAGCACAACAGAATACAACATCTTCACCTGGACAGATGGATAGCAGAAGACTTCGGATGCTTTTAAGCGGTCGAAACCTGGTTACTGGGAGGGATGGTCAATCAAATGCACTCACTGAAATTGGGTCGTCATTGCAAAACATCTGTTCACCTTTTCAGCGCTCGGAGGCAGATATGCTGATGAGGGTAGGTTCCACTTAGTTGTATTCATGATTCAATTTTGTGCGTATAGCTGCTTATATATTTGTATCGGTGCACCAGATCTCTCTAGGTTAGCACTGCAGTTTTAGGAATATAGTTTAGCTGCTTTGGTTCTTTCTTTTGTCCACACAACACAACTTGGAATTCCGAACAAGTGAGCACTCATCAAATTTCATTTAAGTGTCTTAGGTAATCCGAAGAAAGTGATACATGCACAGGCAGAGTATTATTCATTTCTCGGTTCAAAGTTCTTAGGTCAGACAATTGTCTGAAACTCCTATGCAAAACAAAAAACAATCGAGTGCCAATTCTGTAAACTAATTGATGCCCAATTCTTATCAGTGAGCGTCACAGAATTTTATTAATAATAGCTTGAGTGCTCGCATCATTGCGTGCTTACTCTTGATTCGATTCAGTGTAATTTTTCTATCTAAAAAAGTATAGCATTTTGAAGTTTAAGGATGTCTATTCACAATTGTTTCCTATTTGACCCTTGATTACATTACATGCCTTGCCCATTTAATCGAACATCAAGCAAAAACACAACATGCTGCATTCCTATAATACTATAATTTTCTTAGCAGTTAGCACCTGTAGACAGTAGTATAAGGGAACCAACAAGAGGTGAAATAGTGGATACTAGTCGATTTTAGCACCAACATGTATTATCTTTATTGATCTCATCAATTTTCCTGATTCTGGCAAAATTTATAGTTGTCAAAGCTGAATCCATATTTGTAACTCTCTATGTTGCCAAAATAAGAAGGCCCCAATGAAAAGGATTTGAGAGATTTGGAAGGATATGCTAAACACCAGTAGTCCATGACCATTGGCAGGTTGATCATTGTTTATGTCTTTGCTTCTTCTTTTCTATTTTGTTTCTTTCTTTCCTTTTTTTTTCTGGATGGCTACTTTCAAGGGTTTTCGTATACATGAGGGAGAGATTTCCATTTCCTATGGGCATGGAGAGATGTCAATGGTTCATGTGATTATATCCTTGTATGTGAGGTCGGTTTCCAGATTATCCGAGTATATCTCAGTTATGGTTGTTTTAACCCTTTCAAAACCTTCCTTTTCTTTGGAGTTTAATTTAGTTCCTTAGACAGATCTTGTGGTTATGATCATGATCATATTTGAAGACCACTAAACTTGAGGGTCATTTTGTTGATGGGCAAGAACTGAGGGCCAGTTTCTTTTCTCTGGCGAAGAATTTCAAGCACATTTCTTCCTTTTTTTTGTTTTCTTAACAGCTGTACAATGCCTTTCAATCGGTTTTTGTTGTCACACAGGGATCAAATCATGAAAAGAATGGGTTATTAGTCCTTTTCGATTAACTAATTATCCATTTGATTTCAAAATCAGAGGTACTGATCTTATATGATCACATGGTGATCTGGCTGCTAATGGATACATGGCCATATGTATCACACAAAACCACCATTTGCGAAAGAACTTGTATCGTCTCGGTGGAACCTTACTACATCTTCTGTTTTGTGTAGCAGATAACAGCTCATCACCAACACCAGCAGAGCAGCAATCAACAACAGCTCCTCCAGCATCCATTATTGAATCAGCAACCACAAAGCTCAAATCACAATACAGGCGAGCAGGAAAAAATGGGGGATGTTACTATTGCTATGTATGGAAGCTTGTCTAACTCCTTCCGTGGAAATGAACAGGTTTTACTCTGTCTTGCATAGTCTAGGATCACCATCTTATTGCATCTGTTCTTATGTTAGTTTTGATTCTGTCTGCCGGAATCATAAAACCCACACTTGCTATGCTTTATGTTTCACAGGCTTCTAAGAATCGAAATGGGCGAAAACGCAAACAACCTATCTCATCATCTGGTCCGGCTGATAGCTCTGGTACTGCAAATACTGCTGGTCCTTCACCCAGTTCGTCGCCCTCGACTCCTTCCACACATTCTCCAGGAGACACCATATCAATGCCATCACTGCATGACAATGCTAGCTTATCTAAGGCTTTAATTGTTTATGGTACTGATGCCCCATTGTCAGCAGGATCGCCAGTAAATCGACTTGTAAGTTGCTCTCTGCTGGTTATGTATAATCATTGGCGAAGCAGCTAGACATATATTTGTTAGTTGTGAGACTTGTGACAGCTTGGGGATTTTTTGCGCTATCAGTGGATCTTTTGATTACTGACTTCTGATAATTATAACTGTAGGTTGACATGGATCAGTTTGTGGAAGAGAGCTGCCTGGAAGATAATGTAGAACCATTCTTGTCACATCATGATGAAGACCCAAGAGATGTTGGAACTCAATGTACGGATACTATTAAAGGTGCGGTACCCTGTCCCAGATGTTTAGTAATAATCTACTTAAAGTTGAGTTGTTCGCCAATTTTTTGAAACTATCGGCACTAGACCAATACAGAAGGGCAATTTCCCATATGGATGGTAGGTTGAGTTGGTCATGTGTACAGGCTCTGAAGAAGAAATCCTAGGAATTCAGGTGGTTTGCCCTTGGGCCGTTACAAAGGGCAACTATTTGACATGTGCTAGTATCACATGCGGGTTCAATGCTTCAGATGAACACTATTTGGTTGGAAGTAAAAAACATCTGTTTGTTCTCATTACTGTCTTTTCTCTTACATGTTTTATTCAGGATTTATCTTCCGAGAGATCTCTTCTGCGCGAGCAAGCACAAACAGGGTTCTATGCTGCCACTTCTCGTCAGACGGAAAGTTACTTGCCACTGGGGGTCATGATAAGAAGGTAAGAGCATACGGTTGTGCTTGGTAAGCTATTCATTGAAGTTGTATAGTCAGATTCGTGGGGTTTTGTATTCAAAATTGGTTTAAGAGTTGAAATGTGTTAACATGTTGTAACTTGCAATGTAGGTGGTCTTGTGGAATTCTGAAACTTTGCAACAAAAATCAATACTGGAGGAGCATTCCTTGCTGATAACTGATGTGCGCTTCAGCCCAAGCACTCAACGCCTTGCCACCTCATCATTTGACAAAACTGTTAGGGTTTGGGATGTCGATAAAGTAAGCATATGCTATCATTCCAAGTTTTCCTACCTTCTGCTCCCCATGTGATCGTGTCTGTATGTCAAGTAATATACATATCATTATGCCGCGTTGTTCAACTGTTAATTTACATCTAGGAATACGCTGTATCGCTAATTTTTATTTTTAATTCAAGGTTGTTTCGTTGTGTTGCCCTATATGATGGGCATATGTCTGAGATCGCATCTGTCTGACATGTAATATGCAGCTCATATGCTGTGATGCACAACTCTGCCAAGTAACATCCAGTAATACATTGCATTGTTCATTTTTTATTTTAGCTAAGGTTGTTGCCTCACATTGCCCTTTCTTTACATTGGGGCTCCTTTATATTGTTAAGTGGTAATTCCTTATATACCACTGAATAAGTTCATATGCTCACAATATGCCACAGATGTCTCACTTCACAATGAGTGGCATATTGTAGAATATGCGCTTATTTGGTGGCCTATTGTGAGTTTTCTTGTTAAGTGGTAATTCCTTACATTGTGGTAATTATGCTGCGAAGTCACATAGAAAGTAGCAAGCAATACCCATTCCAAGCTTGTATTCATAAAGGTCAACATCGTTGGTTCCTTGTTATAACATGGACTCATTAAGCTGTATGCATCATGCTGATAGTTCTAAATGGCTGCCAGTGATATGACTATCCTAGTTTCCTTCAGAGTTATGAGTGCAGCAAAATAGATGTGTGTTTTTTCTGCATTTCAGTTCAATATATCAGCACTGTTCTTTGGACTTGACTTTTGCAGCAAGGTTATTCAATTCGTACATTCATGGGGCACTCAGCGTCTGTCATGTCACTCGATTTCCACCCAAACAAGGATGACCTCATTTGTTCTTGTGATGGGGATAGTGAGATACGGTTCTGGAGCATCAACCATGGCAGCATCGTCCGGATTTTCAAGGTTTCTCATTTATGCTTATTTAGTATTCTGTCAGTCTGTAATTGCTGCCTTGCTGGAAAATACTTTCCAAGAGATTGGTGTCCACCTTTTTTATTCAGTGACAACTTGTTGACACAATCAGCAACTGGTCTTAGATGGGATGCCTTGCAGGACAAGACATTTCTTGGTTTATTTGATTTCAATGCATATGTAGGGAGGTTCCACCCAGCTGAGATTCCAACCACGTCTTGGAGGATATCTTGCAGCAGCTTCAGATAATGTGGTTTCTATACTCGATGTGGATACACAAGCTTGCGTGAGGAGATTTGAGGTTCGTATGGGATAGCTCTAGATTTACACACAAACAATCGTGGTGCATATAATATGATTTATTTTGGTTCCCTCAGTGGTGTCTGGATGCATGCTGATCAATTATTATTTTTTATCTATAGTTAACTATTTTTATTTCACAATGAGCTTTATATCAAACTGCTTTACTTTAATATATTCTCAGGTCATGTTGTGCTAGCCGTAGTGAACATTCCTTTCTCAAAAACCTGGTGCAATGTGACAACATGGCTCCAGAATGTGGCGTTTTGTGCAATTCACTCTTATATTTTTGCAGTTGCATTCCTAGAGATCACTTAAAGCAGTTCCCTTTTCTCGCAAATTGCAGGGCCACACAAAGAGTGTTGATTCTTTGTGCTGGGATCCCTCTGGTGAATATGTTGTATCAGTCAGTGAAGACACAGTGAAGGTATGGTCTTTGAAGGGGGGGAGCGAGGAGAGCTGCGTGCATGAGCTTAACTGCAGTGGGAGAAAGTTCAGTTCATGCGCTTTCCACCCTGCATATCCATCTTTGCTTATCATTGGTTCCTACCAGGCAAGTCTCTTTTTATCGTGTATGAGTGCTTTTCGCCTTTTACAGTTTTACACATGAAGTCACGATTCTCCTGTGGTTACACTGGTTTTTTCATAGATTAACTACTCAAATTGTTTCAGATTGCAACCATTGCAAGTTCATTTTTTGGGGAGCATGTCTGATTTGCCATCTTTTAATACAAGTTACACTGTCTAAAGTTTCACAAATCTTCCTACCATGAAAATCTGTTGCCATGAAATACCTTATGAATAGTCAACACTCGGCACGATTAATGATCCGCTGATGTTCCCCCGCTCGATTTATATTTGCAATATCTGTACGCTTACCTTTTTTTTGATGCGGGCTTACTTGTCTGCTGAATGCTGCAGTCTCTAGAGCTGTGGGACTTGTCAGGGAACAGGACAATGACCGTCGCAGCGCATGACAGCCTTATCTCGGCTGTGGCCTCATCGAGCACCGGCCTGGTTGCTTCCACAGGCCATGACAAGTATATCAAGCTGTGGAGATGAACCCAGCGCGCTCTAATATGTGGACGGACCCTTTTTGTCGCACCATTAGCTGCCAACTGCTCAGCTGTGCTGATGGCGTACCGCACTGGATGCTGATTACCGAACTGCCTAACTGAAGATATGGCTGTGGAAGCACATTTTTTCTGGTAACCCTGGAAAAATGGTTTAGCACTAGCTTTTGTATAGAACTATAGAACAGGAAGTATATCTTATATTTGTAGTGTATTTCAGGTTGATACTTGCATCCTGATCTCTGAGATGGTTATGATCTGAAAGCTTTACTGCTGCATCTCCGAGTGATCAATGCGATTTATTTTCTTTTTTCTTTTTGAATGTGCTTTTTTGTTGAGATGCACATGAGCTGCAGCACTGGCTCACTGCATCTCAACAACGGATGCTTCATGACTAGGAAAAGGAATGGATTGGCATTCCCAACTTATTGCTCTTGGTATCATGATCACTACGAGACTAACAAACCTTCCCAACGTTCGTAGTTCTAATGTCAAGTTGTGGGTAATATGTTTGTGAGGAATAATGTTGTTAGCGATGTATTAAAAGTGTAGAGAAAGGTAAGAATTACACTACAAACTGTAGACCACTCAAGAAAATACCAAAGGTCCTAAAACTATCGGTCATTTGGAGACTCGTGTAGTGGATACGCCAAACGTTTGCAAAGAGTTCACATGTTGAATAGAATTGTAGAATTGATCGATTGCAATCCAGATCCCTGTTATCTCCGGTAGAATTGTTCATCCTCGGGTTGAGATGGATGAGATTGTGGTTGAAGAACGGACAACTGTAGCGCCCATCATGCAAGTTCTATGGGCTTGTTTGCAATGCGTTCGTCGGATCATCTTCTTCATCTGGAATTTTGTAGAAGGTAAGATCACTACACGTTCTTAGGCTATGATCAGCAATAAGTTGGCTCTAACTTTGGTATTTTGGTTGATTTTAACCTAAATTAATCAATTGCAAGCGATTCAAACTTGAAACCTGTATTTCGGAGAACCTTATTTTTATTTAAAATTAAATGTAACATAGGGGCCATATCTATCCTTAGTAGGCCTAGCTTTGTGGGAATTGAATGATTTTGGTGATATTTTTGTAGTCTATTTGAGCTAAATCTAGGGTTACTTGGGTCGCATGAACTTCACATAGGAAAAGAACTGATACGACCTAAGAATTTTTATATATTTAGATGTTTGATTTGAGACGGTTGATCAACTTCTCCTTCTCAAATGGCAAAGTGAAAATCCCAATTTTCCCTTTTTTTTTTTGAAAAAGGCAACTATTTGCTCAAAACTAGGACCAAGCAGGGGTCAACCAAATACTTAGATTTACTTGGCTCTAACAAGTTTTTACTTAGGTATATTTATTTTAGCTAGGATTCTAAAAAGCAGCTGGTAGATAATGGATTATAAAAAAAATTTAGACGTTGGATTTTTTTTAAAAATTGATAGGTAATTCAGTAAAATAAATTCTCACAATCTATAAAAAATTAAAAAAACCATTTCCTTTGACTTTATAATTTAATAACAGATCATAAAAATCTATAATAAAAAACTATCTATTTATTTTAGCTTCAGGTTATAAAAGCTAATCGCCGTAATCTAGCCGCCTCCCTCGTAATCTATTCGCCGTTCTCTCTCGCCGTCTCCCCGCCCCCAAAACCCTAGACGCAACCCTCCGCCGCCGCCGCCGCCCGCCGCCGGCCGCGGCCATGGATCTCCTTCGCTCGCACCTCCACAAGGTCCGCATCCCGGAGCCCACCAACCGCATCCACAAGGATGAGTGCTGCGTCTCATTCGACACCCCGGTAACAACCCGCCCATCCCTTTCCGTTCCTCCACTCCAACTCGATTTTGTAGGGTTAGGGTTTGACGCGAGCTGGCTTTGTGTGCAGAGGTCGGGGGGAGGCTTGTACGTGGACATGAGCTCGTTCCTGGGGTTTGGGAGGGAGCACGTGGAGTGGAACTACGAGAAGACGGGGAACCCCGTGTACCTGCACATCGTGCAGCGCCGGAAGCCGGAGCCTGACGAGGCGGATCGACCGTCGAAGAAGCCCACCCTCCTCGCCATAGGTATATATTCTTATTTGGACAGAAAGCATTGTACCCAGTTTTGTTGAAATCAACAGTTCAGACAGTACATAGTTAAGGGAAATGGGGATATCATTTGCCGGGCTTGCTGCTGTTAAATTCTAATGCACATTGTCTGTGGCCTAAATGAATCAAATTTTTATGTTTGGGTTATGTCGTTGTTTCTGTTAGGACTTGTTTAACATGGTTATCGGTTGATTGATGATGGGGAAGACAGTGTATTATATGTGTTAATTTCAGCAGTTTCACCAAAATACAATTGCAATGCTATATTATATTTTACCATTCTGTTTGTTGGGTCAAGCGACTCAAGCCTCTGCAGTATAGAAAGTTTGTGGCATTGCATTGTTGTTTGCTATTATCCAAAAATGGAGACTGTGACATAGCATATAGTGTATGTAGACTATAATAATAACTTGAAAGTAAGAGTTGTCTGTACATCTGAATTTTCATAATTAATCTGTATGATCCTGGCTTGTCAGAACTGCAATGTGTGTTCCTGTGTTCCCATGTTTATAAATATCAGAATGTGACTCTAATCACTTCTGTTAAGTTTATATAATTAAGACAGTTACTATCTCTATTAACTGGTTTTTCCACTATTGATAGGTGTGGAAGGAGGCTTTACTGATCAAGAACCTGAATATGATGAGCTTTTTGAAATTGTCATTTTACCTGAATTCATCTCACTTCCATTCCCATCGGTTGACTTGCCAGAGAAGGTAGTTTTTACCCTTTATTAAAAGACTGAAGCTGTTGTATGCATAATAATTATGTAATATAATCTGCAGGTTAGGCTTGCAGTTGATAAAGTTATACTTGCCGAAAGTGCTGATAGAAAACAACAACTGGCTGCTTGGGTTGCTGACAAGAAGAAATTTAGTGCACATGCTATGGATTTGCAGCAACTAGACAATGGTGTTATTGTTCCTCCTACTGGATGGAAGTGTAGCAAATGCGATAAAACTGAAAATCTCTGGTTGAATTTAACTGATGGTATGATCCTCTGTGGGAGGAAGCTTTGGGATGGAAGTGGTGGGAATAATCATGCCGTTGAACACTACCAAGAGACTAAATACCCTCTCGCGGTAAAGCTTGGAACAATTACTTCTGATTTGGAAACAGCAGGTAATTGTACGCCTGAACTTTTGCATTTTGGACTTTCTCATTTTTAGTTCGGAAATCCCAGATAATGGGATCCCGCCTTCATGATATAACCTCCAGTTACAGAGCATCGTCACTGGAAACAAACAACCTTTTGAGTTATCACCAATGAATATACTATTGAATATTTTCTCTGGTCATATGAAATGATGTGCAATTTTTTCCCTCCAAAAGTGCCCAAATCATCCTGTTCTGTTTCTTTTTTTTTTTACTTTGAGTTATTTATTAAAATACACAGTTCTCGCCATATTGCTTGCGTACTTTATAGAAGCAATTCACTTGTATTTTTGCCTTTTTAATATAAATCTCCCGCTTGCATATTTTTTCAACAAAATGTGTTCCTGATGCAACCATTTCTATAAAGGGGCATGACTGCATGAGTGGCGGAAGTTGCTTTTATTACATGTTAAGACACCTAATGATACCAGATTTTCCGCGACAGCTCAGACGTTTTCTCATACCCGGAAGATGATAGTGTTGAAGATCCACTATTGGCTCAGCATTTGTCACATTTTGGTATCGATTTTTCTTCACTCCAAAAGGTGAGCGACGAAGACAAGCTCTAGTACTTTCTCATAGCAGATAAATTCCAATAAAACTAAGCTTAGACAAATTCCAACATTTTGGGTGCTTGGCATCAAGGTGGCTTGCATGATCGAACCTTTTATGAAAGGAAAATTTCAAGAGGAATTTTGACACGACAACATTTTGACACAACTTGACAGCATTTTGACACAATTTGCATATATTCAAGCAGAAATCATATATTGCGAATCCGCGCACGACATCATCTTGTTGTCCCTGACAAAATTCCACGCACACCAAGACCCAAATCAGAACAGCACCCCTGGTATCACACGCGCCCGCCCGCAGGGGGGAGCACAAGCAGGAGGAGGCGAGATCTCGTGCGTACGTACCGGTCAACGGAGACGGAGTGGTGTGGGTGCGCGTATCAGCACTTGATGTCGGAGTGGGTGCACCTATTGCGCAGGAAGTCACGGCACACCTCCACGGTGAGGTTGTTGTGCTGCCGCCGCTTGCCCTCCGGGGGTTACTGTGGGCTGTGGTTGTGGTGGCTGCGCGGGGAGAGGGAGCGGGATGCGGAGTGCGTGGGGGAGGGGGATGGGGACGGGAGGAGGCGGCGCTTGTGTGGCGGGAGCGGCGCTGGGGTTTGTGGCGTCGGTGTTGGGGTTGGGGTTGGGGGTTAGTCCCTTGCCATCATGAGTGAGAGGGCACGGAATAGAGAAGGGAGTGCGGGAGGGGAAGGGCACTATGGTCATTTAGTCATTTTCTAACAATTTTTTTCTTTTTTAAATTCCTTTAATTGGATTGTCCCTAACGGGAGTTGAAAACAGGGGCAAACGGCTCCTTCATTCCGAAAAAGGAGGGGCAAAATCACAAAGTCTATAAAGTAGGCATAAAATCACAGTTGCACTCCAAAATAGGGGTAAGAACTCAATTGCCCCTTATTGTAACTAGCCGGGTAAGAGATCATTGGCTGTGATATTCCTCAGGAAAAACCGACATGTTATACCTGTCAATGCATCAATGTGCAGATTCCATTTGTTTGTTTTAATATGTTTCTAGTGGGAAATGTATGTTTGACCACATGGTTTACAAAGTTGGAGTTTTTGTTTTTGCAGACTGAAATGACTACTGCAGAAAGAGAACTGGATTGCAACACAAATTATGACTGGAATAGAATACAAGAAAGTGGAAAAGACACAGAACTTCTATTTGGACCTGGCTATTCTGGCCTTGTAAATTTAGGGAATAGGTAGCATGGTTTGACTTCATGAGATTCTTTTCTCTTGTTACTATTTCTAGCAATTAATATATGCCTCTTGTCTCTTCTCCTTTTGCAGTTGCTATATGGCTTCAATAATGCAAGTCATGTTTTCAACTTATCCTTTCATATCAAGGTTTGTTTTAATTTCTCATATTCACTTTTTTATCTAGTGTTGCATTTGTTTTTATTTACCTTCTGAAGCACTCCCCATCCTTTTTACTCATTTCAGATACTTCGAGAAGCAGAGTCTGAAAGCTGCTTTTGCAACTTCGCCAGCTGAACCAACATTGGACCTAAACATGCAAATGTAAGTCCACGCCTGCTGGTGTGTCTGTGAGTGCGTGCATGCTTTAATATTCTTAATGTATTTGATATCAGATACAAATCTATTTGCTTTTATGAATTATACTTCTAATATTATGTATAAATGACATTTGACCATTTATTCCTTATGCTGCAACATCATAAAAAATGGCATTATCACCCCTAATATCAGATTTCAATGAGCTCACCCTATTTTTCTCAGCCAACACAAGCTGTGTAGGGTGGTAGGTAAGGACTTTTGTGTGTAGTGTAACTGTGTAAGTGTTAATCAATTTTGAAATCAAGCATATATCATACTTTGCTGTTTCTTTCTCGATGGACGCAGGAGAGCTGTGTGTCATTCCATTAATAGAGGAAGCAAAAGGTAGCACAAAAACAGAAAAAAACGAAAAACGAAAACACAACGCCACACCACAAGACACTTTATAACACACGCACCACACAAACCCTAGAACACGACCAAGGGTAAACCACCTAGGCTACCCAGCTAGAATGCGTCGGAGATCCTTGTCTCTAGCAGCACACCACAACGAGCCCTCATCAGCGATCGACCTCAAGATATCACCCATACTTGGCGCATCTCCATTGAAGACATCCATTTCGATGCTTCCAGAGCTCCCAAGCAACAAGGATCATCCTACGTTGCTTGTCAACCATCTTGAGGGCTCGACATCACCAGCTAGAGAAGGTTCCAAACCCAGGCTGTGGTGCCACCAACTGCAACTCGAGCTTCTTCAGGATAGAGAACCACACTTGTCTCGCAAAAGCGCAAGACACCAATAAATGTTGGATAGTCTCATCGGCCTAATCACAAACGGGACATGTCGCCGGGTGTGGTAAGCCACGTTTGGCCAACCTGTCCGTAGTCCAACAACGGTTAAGAATAGCGAGCCATATGAAGAATTTGCAGCGTAATGGTGCCCATTGCTTCCACAACACTTCCAAGGTGCAAACCAGATCGAGCCAACAAAGAAGGCCTTGTAGGCCGATTTGCTTGAGTAGACTCCAGAGCCAGATAACTTCCAGACGTGTTGGTCTTGTACTCCATGTAGGAGAGCTACTCCTTCCACCAAATCCCATTACTGCAAATATTCCTTGATTGCCCTCACAGAAAGGGCGCCCTTGATATCGAAATGGATTGTAATTTTTGTTGCTAAACTTGATACTTCAACACTATGATGCTATAATATTTGAAATTCTTGCTTATATGCTGTCTGTTTTCGTGCTGAATTGGCATTTTGTACTGTGCTATATATTCTATTTAGCTCATTAGGTAGCAAGTCTTATTCTACTCAAGACTTGATCAATATATATATATATTGTTCTTATGCATGCTAGCTTTAATTTTATAGGACAAAATTAGGGCATGGTTTGCTCTCTGGTAAATATTCAGCGCCAACTAAGGAGGTAATGATTTTATTTCATCTGGGTTTGCTGTTATGGCTTCCAATTGTCAGTAGTTACCCTTTGCTTTTCTGGTGCTCTCTATTTGTCACTAGTGACGTTTTGATGTTCAATCTGGAGAAGACTTTTTTGTTGCTTCATTATTAGCTAGTATTATGCAATACAAATTCACACTTCTGTTTGACTCTGTAATAACTTAAGGAGTTCGGTCACTAATTTCGCTTCTTCAACTGATGAACCTCCACCTGTAAACTACTTTGTTCTGGTGAATTTTTTTTAAAGCTGCTGTAACGTGGAACTAAAGTCCACCTTGCACCTAGGGGGTATGTTTTGCATATTCAAGGAAAATGGAGAGGAACATGAGCTTTCTTAGCTGCGCTACATTGAGCTTCCCAGTGAGCATCCATGCCAGTTGCATGTTTTCATGCTTGAAGTGTCAAGGGGATGAGTGATTGTGAAAAGATGTCATGCAAAAAGGTCTTTTGGAACCTTCATGTCATTTTGTTTCTACCTTGAATTTGGGGAACTTTTGCGTTGAGTGACAAGTTTCCTGTTTCCTTAGATTGTACAAACATGATTGCATGCCTAAACACGCGTGTGAAACACCATATACTCTTTACTTGCTGCACCTTTAGTTCAAGGCCAAATTATTAATGTGATTTTTAAGTTCTAACTAATGGCCATCTGTGCTCTAATAAACAAATCTGGTTCTGTGATCCTGTTCTCTTTATTTGGAACATCCTAAGTATTGTTGAACTGCTGGGTATTAATGGAATGAAACTCTGACATACTTTTGTTTTGATTTTTTTACCTATGCTGTTCAATTTGATAGGGGCAGGAAGGGATACGTCCTCGCATGTTTAAGACAATTATTGCTGCAAATCATTCTGAATTTTCTAGTATGAGGCAACAGGTACTTTTCAACCTTGATAACTATAGGCTGTCACAACCATTTTTTATATTGGTTGAGGAACAGTCCATTTGCATTCTATTGTCATATATACAAACCTAGTTTTTGGTATGAAATAAGTTTCTTAACATCCATTTATTCATCCAGGATGCCCTCGAGTTCTTCCTTCATCTTATTGACCGAATTGATCAGGCAAACCCTGGAAACCATGAGTTAAATCCTTGTACAGGTTTCAAGTTCATTGTTGAGGAGCGGATTCAATGCTCTTCTGGAAAAGTTTCTTACAACAAACGTTCTGACTGCATTCTTTCTCTGAGCATACCATTGCATGAAGCAACTAATAGAGGTGGCTTTGAAACATTTTTACTGCTGTCATATAAAACTTAATGTAATGTATATCCTTGACATTTGTTGGACATGCAGAGCAGCTAGAAGCATTCCGGGAGACGAAAGCTGCAATGGTCTTGGATGGAAAGGAACTGTAAGGCATTCAATTGCTCACAGTTCATGCTTGTGCCTAATGAGTGTCGAGTTATGGATTACTCTTTCCGTAACAGGTCTAACGAGGAAATTGTGAGGCCTAGAGTCCCTTTGGAGGCATGCTTAGCAAGTTTTTCAGGGCCGGAGGAAATTCCTGATTTTCACAGCACTGCACTAAATTCGAAGACGACTGCAATTAAGTATGCATATCTCGAGCTCTGTAATTTCTAAATGGATATGTGCAACATAAGGTTCTCATCCAGAAAGTGCAATACTTTGTTGCTAAATGCTTTTACCATTGCCCTTGTTTTATTTCTATTTAATTAATGATTGCCTCTCAAGATTGCACATTTTTTAAGGGATGCTTTCTCTTTTTGGCTGATAAACTACTCATTAGATTTCAGAATTCAAGTGAAAACTAATATATGTGACTTGGAGGTTCATCAGTGTCTAAATTGAAGCTCATTTACATGAAAAGTGACCCAGTGGCAGTCCAGTTTAACTAGTGCAAAGGGCAGTTGTATGCTTCAGTAGTTCAACATTAGCACCTAATAGCAAACAAACTAGTATAAATGAGTTCTTTTGAAATAAATAAATAAATATTTTTTAAAAAAAGCTCGACCAACCTAGGAGGAACTTGGTGACATTGTAAATAAGAAGAAATAGGCATCCAAATTTGAGTCGAAGAGGACTATAACTTGAGTGGTCTATGTGTACATCCACACCCTCAACCAACTGAGCTAGGTTCAGTTCCTAAATATTATTTTGATTAATCCTGGAATATGCAATTCGTTTGATGTTGTCTTAATGCTAGGATTTGATACCATGATTATTTTTGCGGAACTGTGGACAACCCTTCCTACATTAATTGATTCCTCTGCTGATTTTATTGAATTTCCCGGACCGTAGAGAATATTTGGTTTCTATATTGATGGTATGCAGTTATACAATGACTACAAAATTATGTGTCTATTTATTTATAATGGTCATACTTTTCTGTTATTTCTGTTGAATGATGTTGAAGAACTATGTGGTGGCTGCTTATTACTTCATTATATAAACCATTTATTATGAATACTTGTTATAAATAAATATTGTGTACAGAACTGCTGGTTTTAAAAGCTTTCCTGATTACCTGGTGCTGCACATGCGGAAGTTTGTAATGGAAGCAGGATGGGTGCCAAAGAAACTCGGTAATATTCCCCTCCCAGTCACCATTTATATGTGCATGCATGCTGCGGATTGAAACCAAGGTTTCAGAATCCATTACAGACTGATTTCGCAGAGCTCTTCCAGCACGTCTAGTGTCCCACATCGTGGCATGTTTTAGGCTCTTCTGAGCTAGTAATCCATCTAACCTCACCCATAATTTAATTTAGAGTAAATTGCACCACATGTACACCAACTTGTGAGGTGGGTGCAAATAAATCACGGAACTTGATAATTGATTAAATAGGTTCCAAAACTTGCTTAAGTTGTACATATCAGGTCAAAATCGCAAAGGGTGGCAAATCCAGGAACATGTGACGCTAACTGGGATGCCACATCACCTTTCCATACTCTTCTTATCTCTCAGAACCCTTCTACATATCCTCAACCAAAAAACTGAGATGTCCATATGGACCGAGGTATGCCCGTTCTGCAGCCATGCCAAGTCCCCAAAGTTAAACAACATACTCTACCTTCATTGACTACCGTGTCTGACGCAGGATAATACCGCAAGAAGTGCCTACACCCCAAGAACATGAGCATTGCACTGTTTGAATGTTTCTCTAAATCAATTTGAAAGTCTTTTCGAACTGATTCGATAGTTTTTCTATATCATTTTGATTGTTCTTTTGAAACAGCTCGAAAGTTTTTTGAAGTCAATTCAAAAGTTTCTTCGAATCTGATTGAAAGTTTTTTCATATCAGTTTGATAGTCCCTTCAAATTTATTTGAAAGTTCTTTTCGAAGTAAGCACAAATTGCTGGCCACAGAAGATCCATTTTGGATGTGTGCACTACTGGGACCTTGCTACCCCCCCCCCCAGTGGCAGCCATCCCATGTGGAACCGCGCACTGGCATCTGGCAGCTTTCCTAGCGTGCGCGTACAGACAGGAAAGGAAAAAAAATCGTGCGCTGCTACTCGTACCAATGAGCGTGCACTATAGATACGTCCGAGAGGGAGATCAAGTGGGAGGGTGGGGCTAGGTAGCCAGGAGTTCTTGTAGGAGATACCGAGTTTAACTGGTGGCTTGGCAGCTGCTAGTGTTGCATTCTTTGTCTTGCTTGGTCATATTTGTGCCTCACAACTTCACTTATTTGGTGTTTGGTGATTAATTTAGTTAGATGTGGGAGTTATTGCATGAATGGGAGTAGAAAGATGAAAATGGAATCCTGAGTCAGAGAGATTATGCAGATGATGTGGCATCCTAGTCAGTGCCACATGTAACATGTTCATGGATGTGCCACCTTTTGCAATTTGACCTGATATGCGCAACTGAAACAAGTTCTGTGACTTATTTAAGCGATTGTCAAGTTCTGTCTTCTGTGACCTATTCGCATCCACCTCACAGGTTGGTGTACCTGTGGTGCAATTTACTCTTTAATTCAGCTAGAACTAGGCCTGAATTTGACTGGAATCGGTAATTTTTCGGTAATCTATAACACACTTACAAACAGAAACATTTAAATAGTTCAATTAGGTAATGTGCGTCTACTAGAAATCAATTTTCAAGTGCTGTTATACTCGGTTAGGAATCTGATGTTAGTTGCATCCTGGTCTGTGCTGGAGATTTAGCAAGCAACAGAGCATAAGCAAACTGGCTCCTTGGCGCTGTTTACATAAGTCATCCATAATTCCCACTAGTATTCATTCAGCCTAGGCGGTGAAACCAATTTTTCTCCATATGTTGGATACCTTGGGTCTTGACATTTGATTTTTCTCTCAGATGTTTATATAGACGTGCCTGATACAGTTGACATCTCGCACATGCGCAGCAAAGGTGTACAGCCTGGGGAAGAGCTATTACCTGAAGGAGGTTAGACTGTAGTTGATTAGGTTATTCTAACATGCTTTTCCCCCTCAGCTTTGATGACTTCACAATGTACTCTTTCAGCTTCTGGTGACAACAAAGCTGAACCTGCTCACCCTGTTGCCAGTGAGGATATTGTATCCCAGCTTGCAAGCATGGGGTTCAATTACCTTCACTGTCAGAAAGCTGCTATTAACACATCAAACACGGGAGTTGAGGAGGCAATGAATTGGCTCCTCTCACACATGGATGATCCAGGTTGGTATGCAACTGCAAATGTTCCGTGGTTCATTACTACTTTTCGTCATGAAATAATCAACTTTGTAACTTGTTGATGTGACAGAAGAAATCGTTCTCTATTTAAGCATTATTTTTTGATGCAGATATAGATGATCCAATATCTAAAGATCCACGAGCTTCTGAACAATCTGTTGATGAAGCAAGTGTTCAAACTCTTGTTTCCTTTGGATTTCAGGAAGATGTTGCCATAAAGGCCCTGAAAGCTTCTGTAAGATTCTCTTTTACGATTAATCATTCTGAATGGGCAGTAATCCTAACCTTCCCTCAGAAAGTTGTTGCTTGCCTATTTCCCATACTCACCTTCTAACTTCATCTCACATTTTCCTGTCTGCCAATCAACTTTGCATTTTTGTTGACCCTTGTCTGGTATGATACTCTTGCTTTGTTATTCGTTAGGGTGGGAATATTGAGAGAGCTACAGACTGGATTTTCAGCCACCCCGAAGCATCAAGCTCGGTATCTACTGATTCTTCAACAAGCAATGTAAAAGATGATGACTCGCACATACCAGATGGAAGTGGCAGTAAGTTTCACTAATCCTTTTGTTTACTTACCCCTTTATAATGACACAATAATCATCTGGATTCTGGAATCATGGTGTAGTGCAAATCAATAGTAATTCTGTGTTACGTTCTAATGGCATGGCTGCAAATGAATAACGTGCTGTCTGCCCCTGCTTAGAATCACTATTACGTTATAAATCACAGGGTAGTTTTACATATTGGTTGAATTTTTTAAAAGTCCCACCTCCGATAAGAAATACTTATTTCGATGTTCCTTAATATTTGTGCATGCCTAGCAGATACTCTCTGATTGCAAATATAGATCGTTTTAGCCTCCTCAACTATTCTCTAAATATAAGTCATTCTCAAACTTCTATGCACTTTTTTTCTTCTTTTGTTCCCTTTTTACCCTTATTTAATAAATGCTATCACTCTCACAAATGAATGAGTTATCTTTTCCAATATAGAATAAATAAAGGGCAACAAGATCATTTGATCTACTTTCTTAATCATTGTGCATAATTCTAAAACAACCTACATTTGCGATCAGAGTGAGTATCTGATTAGTTACCATACTATCACAAAAAGTAGATGCAAAAACTGAATTAGAGGGTCTGATAAGTTTTATTCCAAACAATCTATGAAGACATGGAAAGGATACGAACCAAAGATTGTAAGGTCCGATCTGGATTTGGCATACTTAACAAAAATTTACCATGCTCTTAGCAAATGTTCCATCTCTCAAACTGTCCCCTTTGACTGTAACTGTAAAATTATTGGTTTCACTACTATTTGCAGTTTCGTTGATCATCTGATGACTGAGATTTGTTTACAATAGCAATGTTGTCTCTTTTGCAGGATACAAGCTGATGGCATTTGTAAGCCATATGGGCACATCTACTCACTGCGGACACTATGTCGCCCATGTCCTCAAAGACGGGAGGTGGGCAATCTTCAACGACAGCAAGGTTGCCTCATCTGTTGACCTGCCCAAGGATATGGGCTACCTCTATTTCTTTCAGAGGATAAGCAGCTAGACACATCATAGGCAGAATACCATCTTGACTGAAGTCATAGTTCATCCACACGCACCATCAAAAGAACAAAATGCTGTCATGCTGATTTTATAGCGATTGTTTCGTCACATGCTGCCACCAGACTGATCAGCTGGAATTATTGTTTTTTCCTTGAGACATTATAGAGTCCCATCTCCAGTTACATTACATCTGTGTTATTTACATGTGAATGTTTCGTCTTTGACTCGTGCCATAGTTTGCTTTTTCTGATAGATTGGAGACTAACTAAACTCGAAGTTATTCTGTGTCATTTTTTATCGGTTGCTCAATAGACATTTGCTGCTCCTGGATTGAAAATGATTTGCATTAAAAACGGGAATAACTATTTTTTCAAGAGTTATTAGTAGAAAACAATAGGCTTTGTGGTCCGAGTACCACGGTCTTGTATTGTTAAGCACGGGCTTTGAGGTCCTCAAGCTAAACAGTACCCCACCCTCGAAATAAAACCATAATTTTCTTTAACCTGCAGGTGGGACTAAATAGAACAATGTCATCATGTAAAAAAAAAAAAATAGAACGCGTAACTCAATATTGCTAAAGGTTGTTGCATGTAGCATGCCAACGTGTTTGTTCCTCTTTTCCCACATACGAATGTGTTCGTACCTGGTCTGCTGGATCGCCTCACTGTCAGATTATGTGCACACTCCAAGTCTTCCGCGCGTGTCTCGTACCTCCCGCCGCTGGTCTTCTTCGTTGCGCACGCCGTGCGTCCCTTCGCCGGGACGGTGATCATGCGCCTCAACACGCTCTGGGCTGCAGGATTGCGGCTACGCTCTCAGCGAGCGTCTCCAATGGGTGTTACGCTTCGCGTCGCTCGTGTGCTCCGCGCGGGTGGTGTCGTGCAGCTACGCCGAGGGCGACGGGACGGCGCGATGGCCGTCGCGGAGTTCTCCGACACGGTCGGCGCGTGCCTTTTCTTTTGGACATGGTTAGTGGGTGGGTGTATGCTGCACGATTCACTCTTGGGCAAGATTGGGATCATGTTCGTTTTCGTCGGTTCCTTGCTTCCTTGCTGCTCGCATCCTCTTTGACGATGCCAAATTACCAATAGAGTGATCTTCATCTCATTCCTCGGCTCATGTCTGGGTTACTCCGCTACACCCTCGCTGTCTACCATCACTTCAAGAAGCTGGTAGCTGCGGCCACGGTACCCGAGTAATTGGCCAGCCATTAATCGTGATCAAATTACATTTCTTGCCTAGATATTTGGAAGGGCGATGTTCAATTCCCTTAGTAACTAAGGCTGGACCAGGTAAGCCTCTCGACACAGAGCCAGTGGAGTCAGAGGAGAGCAACAAGCAGCATGAAAGGGCAAATATGAAGCAGCAGGTTGAGAGTGAATAATTTCGTGTAATCTTCTAAAAATTCATCGGGGTTTTAAGTTTAATACAGATGCTCCATGCCATAATAGTTAGTAAGGTTCGGTTGTATTATATACTTTATTAATCACCAAACCAAGCCCTTGAGAGGCCACACTAACCCCGATTAACTTTGGGGTATCAGCTAAAGCTTACGGGCGCATTTGCATGCGTTCGAGTGTGGTGTGCTTGATGGTGTATGTTCATATATATATCATATTATAATCGGAAAAAAGAATATATTAGTCCTGTGTAGGATATAGTAGTAAATTATTTCACTTTAGACTATAAAATTCGTAAGAAATTCATTGCAAAAACACAAAAACATTCAATTTCGAAACACTCCATTTTAAAGGGGAAAAACATGCTTTCAAGTAGAAAAGCAACTTTCATCTCAAAAGCAAAATGAATTTCATCTGGAAGATGCCACTCTCAACTAGAAGTTTCGGAGAATTTCAACTGAATTTTGCACGACCTAATAGTATTGCGATTTATGGTGAAAGATGCAGGAGGAGACAGTTGCGCGTGGTGTAGGAGCTACGTCAGCAATTAAGCCATTTTCCTTTTGGGATGAACAATAAGCCATTGCACCACCATCGCTGCCACACGGAACGGAGTCAACCACCGCCATCCATCTCTGGCTTGCATTACTGTGAATGCTAATGCTTTGCATTGGTGGTTGTCTTGACTCGTGCCAAAGTTTGCGTCTCGGATGGATGGGGAATTCCTTCGTACACAACAGAATCGAAAGAAGATGGGACAGAAGATGCCCAGTATGTTGTAGCCTGTAAGTCGGATGGAGATGGGGGGACTCCTGTTACTGAAATGCAAATCAGTTAAAAAAGTTTGGAGAAGAGAATCCGGAGGGACTTGATCCCACTATAATACACCAAAGTCCGATGTGCACTAATCTCGAAGCACATCAGACGACGGTGCATGTGGTGGGAGCTTTCACTAATGGAAGAAATGACTTTCCTTTCGACCGGTGAGATATCGAATACAATATATAGGGCGGTTTGATAGATTCTGTCTGATTTAAATTTTTTTGAGAGTGTTTCTTTAGGAAAATTTATTTTGTAGCTAAAAATGATTCTATAGTAATTTTTTTAGGATAAACTATACGAAGGAAATGATTCTGTACAGGAAGTGAATTAGGGGAAGCTGTTTTTTTAACTTACCAGCTTCTAGTTTATTTAAAAAATCACTCCCACGAATTCTAAAGCTGCTGTTTGGCAAAACTCTCCCTAATTTCAACCGAGAAGCTGCTCTAGGAGCTATGCTAAACATGCCTATAATAGACTCTAGAGGTGAAATTACATATTACGCTAATGCGAGTGTGTTATTGTGGTGATATTTTAGAACGTGTTTTGTTGTCCGTATTAGGGGCATTTTGATTTTACCCGTGTGTATATTCTCGTGGAAAATGTTGTTTGGTTGCATGTATGAATTATTTCTCATTGCATCTACAGATGTAATTATACGGTTGAAGTCTAATCCGGTGGATACTCTGAGTAGTTAGCCTCATGTGCAGGACCACTATATCCAACTATGTAGCAACCAAACACTTTTACATGTTGATTATATTTATCTATACAGATAACTAAATAATTTACTTTTCAGAATTACTATATTAACTCAGTCTATTTCTACTCGTCCAGTATATAATTACAACTCTATAAAAACTCATATAAACAACCAAACACAATTTTTTTAAAAAAAAGCTCAATTCAGACGAAGGCAGAACTCAGTAGAAGAGAAGTGCAGGATCGGCCGGCCATTGTATGAGTATCGCTTATCACCTGCTGACTTCTAACAATTGGCCAAGAAGTACAGCACCCCATCACACTGTGCCACCGGCACGCTCGAAAACTCCGCCAAACCCGGCGCTGAAAATAAACGTTGATGGCTCGCTCAATGGAAGGAGAGGCGGCACAAGCACAAGGACCGTGGGCTCGTGCGGCGGCCGCGTTCGGTTGCAATCGTGACGCCATCTCTGCGGCTGACCCTCGCTCGGAGGACGGGGCCTTCCCTTTTTATTTGTTGTCCTTCTTGGAAATTCGCATTGAACTCGGGCGAAGCGCGCCGCATAAATCTCTGGGCGCGCGCCGGCCCGTGCACAACAGCGCTGGCCCATGCGTGCAAGAAGACCAACCATGCATGGCTGCCACGGCCGATCCCGGCGCGATGGTGCGGTTGCGGAACTGGGTGTTCGCCAACTTCACCTCGTAGTGGATCTTCCATACTTACTTCAACCTCTTTCTCCGGCGCCACACGCGGCGGATGCTCGCCGTCGTTGACCCTTACTTCAGCCTGGACATCTCGGAGAAGCTCACCACCTTGTCGTACACGGGGCACTAGCGCGTGGCCTTGAGCGACAAGGCCTTGAAGGAGGTCAAAGCTTATCTGAGCGTAAGTGACGAAGCTTGGTCGAAATTGAGAGAGGGTTGGTGAAACTAAATATTTTAAACTAAATTATATGAAAAATCGAATCAATAAAATATAAGAGAATATAAGAGATTAGATTAAAATAAACTATAAAATATAGAAAACACATTACAAAATATATAAAATTTATTGACAGAAGGACCACATTCCATCCTGACTAGAACAACGCTTCGCTCTGCTGAGGGTCATGTGCTCACAGGACGCGCGCAAGCTCTGCACCGAGGGCGCCGAGGAGGGCGACGACCTCGTGATCAGCATGCGCGATGGCCAAGATGTCACTGACGAGTTCCGGGGCACCACGTTGTGGTGGTCGCTCGTGGCAGTGAACGAGCTACAGGGGGGTCATAATGACAACCGCCTCCACTGCCAGTGCTAGCGTCTCACGTTCCACTAGCACCATCGGGATTGACGAGTACTTGCCTCACGTCCACTGGAGAGGCCGCGAGATCTGTCAGCCAATCGACCTGAAAAACAACGCTGGAACGCAATGGCTGGAGGAAGAAGATGAACAGTAAATCGGAGTGTTTTTACGCTGCGTACTCTTTGCAGCCTTTTATGTTTCTTCCTTTTATATTAAAATGCAATACAAGTTCGTAGGCAAACGAAGTACCCGACTCCTACGCCACGATCCGCTCGGCACGCGCCATCCCACGTTGAGCGAGTCGTGGCTTGACCAAACTCATGCAAACGCATGCACACCCACCTCGACGTGAACTGCGCATGGCTCAGGCTCATACAGACTCGGTCAGTGCCTAGCTAAATCATGTGGGAACTAACTAAACATGCATGCCAATGGTTAGTCTAACAAATCACCCCCTAACCTTTGCACCCAGAATTCAGCTCAATCACTCCTATCCTGTCCCTTAGCTCGATGAACTTGACGTGGCCGAGAGCTTTGGTCAGGATATCAGCGAGCTGATCTTCAGTCCCCACGTGATCCATGTCCACTCTACCATCATCAACACAATCCCTGATGAAATGGTACCTTGTGTCGATGTGTTTGCTGTGATCATGAAGTACTTGGTTCTTGCACAGCGCTATCGCCGATTTGTTATCAACTCAGAGTAGTGCAGAATTCGGCTTCACACCCATCAGATCACCAAACAGCCGGCTCAACCACACCGCTTGACACGCTGCTGTAGCGGCAGCGATGTACTCCGCCTCGCACGATGAAAGTGCGACGATCTTCTGCTTTTGAGAGCTCCATGTGATCAGACTAGTACCAATAAAGAAGGCGACACCAGTGACGCTCTTGCGATCATCAAAATCTCCGGCAAGATCGCTGTCACTGTACCCAATCAACTCAGGATTTTCCATGCCAGCCTTGGTGTATCAGCATCCAAACTCCACTGTTCCTTGTACATACCTCAAGATCCTCTTCACAGCGGCTAGGTGTTGTTGGGTTGGCGCTTCCATGAAGCGACTCACAATGCCTACCGAATAGGCAATGTCTGGCCTTGTGTTTACCAAATACCGCATGCTACCAATGATCCAATGATACTTAGTGGCATCAATAGCTGTGCTTCCATCTCTTTTGCTGAGCTTTAGTCTGTTCTCCATCGGAGTAGAGTATGGGTTGCAATCTGCCATGCCTATCATTCCGAGAATCTTGTTAGCATAGCTGCTCTGGCAAAGGGTGATTGCACCAGCCTCTTGCTTCACTTCAATCCCAAGATAGTAGCTCAGCAACCCGAGGTCACTCATGCTAAACAGCTTCTGCATTTGTGACTTGAACTCGGTGATGTCATTGTTACAGGTGCTGGTGATGACAAGATCATCTACATACACCCACACAAGAAGGAATGCATCTCCCTTTGCTCGCTTGTACACAACATGTTGCAGGGGACTTCGCTTGAAGCCCAGTGACACCATGGTGATGTCCAACTTGGAGTTCCAAGCCCGCGGCGCCTGTCGTAGGCCATACAATGCCTTGTGCTGTTTCAATACCTTGTTCTTGTGCTTGCCGTCGACGTACTCGGCTGGCTGTTGCATGTACACTTCTTCCACAAGTTCACCATTCAAGAACGCGGACTTCACATCCATATGGTGAACTTGCCAGCCACCATGCGCTGCTAGTGCGAGCAGCACCCGCACCGTCTCCATCCTGGTCATCGGCATGTAAACCTCATCAAAGTCGATGCCTGGTTTCTGTGCATATTGCTTCGCCACCAAACGAGCTTTATGCTTGACAATGTTGCCTTGCGGATATTTCTTAACCTTGAAAACCCACTTCAATCCGATGGCTTTGTGGCCAGCCGAAAGATAAGCAAGCACCCAGGTCTTGTTATCATGGATGGCACCCATCTCGTCGTCCATGACGCGCCACCATGACGCGTCAGTCGGAGCTTGCTCGATGTTGGTGGGCTCTTCTGCAGCAATGAAGCAGAGCCCGTTGTGCTCTTCATCTTCAGTATTCGGTATGAACACTGGCTGTGAAGTGTCGATTATGTTCTCTAGTGTTCGGAACCGAAGCGGCATCCCTTATGAATCCTGCACGTCGCTAGACGCTGGCGACGCCCACTCAATCTGAGGCTCAACTGCAGGTGCGGCTCCCTGAGGCGTTGACGACGTTGCAGGCGGGTGGTTCACATCGCCTTCCCTATCGATCTCGTGCTGCTCGCCCATCACATATGTGACGACGAACATGCCTGCACTGCCGCCCAAGCCGAGGGTGTCGTGTGTTGCAGCCTAATCCCAAGCGCGCGACTCCTCGAACACAACATCGCGCGTGATGTGGAGCTTCTTCGTCGTCGGATCGTATGCGCTATACGCCTTGGAGCCCTCCTCATAGCCGATGAACACCATCGGTGTCGAGAGATCCAACATCTTGGTAGTGCCGGGTCCTATGTTCTTCACATGAGCCACACAGCCAAAGGTGCGGAAGTAGCTCACATTCGGCCTCCGCTTGTACCATGCTTCATACGGAGTCGTGCCGTCATGGCTGCGTGTTGGAGCGCGGTTCAGAATATGCACCACCGTCTTCGCAGCTTCATCTCAGAATACTCCCGGCATGTTCATGCTCTTGAGCAAGCTCCTCGCCATCTCCACCACAGTTCGGTTTCGTCTTTCGATGACCCCGTTCTGTTGAGGTGAATAGGGTGCAGTCGTGTACCGCTTTACCCCACGTGCATCACAGAACTCTTTGAACTCGATAGAGTTGAACTCGCCACCACAATGGCTGCGGAATGCCTTGAGCTTGACCTCGTTCTCATTCTCAGCAGCAGCAACGATCTTCTTATAAGCTTTGAACGCCTCATCCTTCGACTTGAGCACCTCCAGCCACATAAAGCTGTTGAAATCATCAACTATCAGCAGGAAGTATCGCCCACCTGCCAGCGTGACAGGGGCGATAGGGCCGCAGAGGTCCCCGTGAATCAGCTCCAAACCGCGCTCTGCACGGTATGTTGATGCCTGGGGAAATGGCGCCCTGTGTTGCTTGTCGAGGGCGCAGCAGCTGCAAAACTGCTCGACCCGGTCGATTGTTGGCACACCGTGCACCATCTGCTTCAGGCCGAGCTCACGAAGTGTACAAAAATTCAAATGGCCATACCTCGCATGCCATCTCCATGCGACGTCGTCTACCTTCGAGAGAAGACAGACCGGTGCTACCAAATTCAGCGACAGCTTGTACAGCCGGTTCTTGGAACGTGCCACCTTGGCCAGTAACATGTGCTCATGATCAAATATTGGTAGGAAGCCATGCTCGATGTCGATCTTACATCCTCCCTCTTCTAGCTGCCCTAGGCTTATGATGTTGCTCCGAAGATGAGGAATGAAATATACTTTCGTCAGCACCTTGTGCGCCTGTGACTTGCTCTCCAACAGCACCGAGCCAAGCCCGCAGATGTCCACCGTCGATCCATCCCCAAATTTCACCACACCACGCACGGTCTCATCGAGCGATGCGAACACCTCCCTAGCGCCCGTCATATGATTGATGGCCCCCGTGTCGAGGTACCATTCGCCTTCGCGTCAATTGACAGAGAACACACGTTCCTCATTCAGGAATACCGTCTGCGTGGTCTGTGGCTCGAGGTTGATGCAGGTCATCACGAGGAGTAGGACATGCTACTCCGACTTCCTCCTCGCCAAATGTGCCTCCTCGGTGCATTCTCACCGCGGCTTGCGGCACTCCTTGGCCCAATGGCCATAGATGCCCCAGGCGGCACTTTCCGCGAAGGCGCGACGTTCCCTTTGACATGGTGTCATTCGTGTCGGTTGCCGACACGCGCGTGGCCCTTTGCCTTGCCACGTGCCTGCCCGCCAGACTTGTCGACCACGGACGAGCCAACGCCTGCCTCATGTTTCTTCTAACGCGCTTGCCACTCTTCCCCGGTTAAGAGCAGCTTGCCGGTCTTGTCAACGATGTCACTGCTATCATACCTGTCCTCCACCGCACGTAGTCGCCCTGTCAGCTCCTCGACCGAGTGCTTTTTCAGATCGAGCAATGTCTTGATGGACAAGGCTATCTGAGTGTACCGCGGTGGCACAACCCGGGGGAACATCTTGATGACGCGTTCATCCTCGATCTGCTCACCGAGAACCCATAGGTTGTTGGCAAGGCTGGAGATTCTCATGGCGAAATCGTCCACTAATTCCCCATACTTGAAGGAGATCGCCTCGAACTCCTTCAGCAGCTTTTGCGTGTTCGCCTCGTGCACGCGATCAACGCCAACCCTCATGAACTTCACGGTGTCCCACGCTGCCTTCGCCGTGTCCTTAACTGCAAGCGTTGACAGCATCTCCGGTGGCACGACGCGGAGAATGGCTGATAGTGCCAGTCGATCGTCATGAAATTCGGCGTTGCCGGGGTCGATCGCCTCCCACAATCCCTGTGCTTGCAGGTTGACTCTCATGACGAGAGCCCAGTCGACATAGTTCGTCTTCGTCAGCATCGAGTAGACGACCGACTGCCCGTCTCCTTCACAATCCTCTGCACAATTGGCTCGTGTCGCCTGTCGTCACGATACCGAGCTCGACGTGGAGGTGAGGGAAAACGAGGATGGCCTCGCCGCAGCAGCGTGATTGATCGTTCACTTGCCTGAGCCGACATCGCTTCCAGGGACTGCTAACCTTGCTTTGGTACCAAATGTTAGCCAATCGAGCTGAAAAACAACGCTGGAACGCAATGGCTGGAGGAAGAAGATGAACAGTAAACCAAAGTGTTTTTGCGCTGCGTACTCTTTGCAGCCTTTTTTTGTTTCTTCCTCTTATATTCAAATGCAATACAAGTTCATAGGTAAACGAAGTACCCGACTCCTACGCCACGATCCGCTCGTCACGCGCCATCCCACGTTGAGCGAGTCGTGGCTTGACCAAACTCATGCAAACGCACACACACCCACCTCGCCATGAACTGTGCATGGCTCAGGCTCATGTATAGTCGGTCACTGCCTAGCTAAATCATGTGGGAACTAACTAAACATGTATGCCAATGGTTAGTCTAACAAGATGCTCTTCAGCAATCGCCGCCGCAGGCTGTACACCAACCATAGAATCTCTGAATACGAGTACGTAACGTTCCTCCCCGATCAAGAAATCCATTTTCCTTGTTTGATTTAATCATGGACGCGTGCAGTGTGCTGTTCTTGATTTTTTTTCTCCTTGTGACTGGTGAGCAGTAGCTACGACGACAAGGCGTGGAGTTACGTCGACTTCGACCACCCGACGACGTTTGAGACGTTGGCCACGGACCTGGCCAAAAAGAAGGAGATCATGGATGACCTTGATGCGTTCCGGAACAACATGGGCTTCTACCGGCCCACTGGCAAGCCATGGAAGCACGGCTACCTGCTCTACGGCCCGCCGGGCACCGGCAAGTCCACCATGATCGCAGCCATGACCAACCACCTCAACCACGACATCTACGACGTTGAGCTAACAACAGTGAGAACCAACAACAACCTCCGCAAGCACCTCATCCAGACGACCACCAAGTCCGTCATCGTCACCGAGGACATCGGCTGCTCCCTAGACTTGACGGGCGACCGGCGTGCCAAAAAGAAGAAGAAGCACTCGTACTACGGGGAGGAAGGCAGCATTGTCACGCTGTCCGGCCTGTTCAACTTCATCGACGGGCTGTGGTCGGCATACGGTGGCGAGCAGATAGTAGTCTTCCCGATGAACACTACTACAAAAACTATTTTTCAAGATAACTAGGGTAACTTTCTACAGGCAGTTTATTTGAAAAACCGTCTGAACAGTTGGCGAGGGCCTCCTGCGGTTACTGATCGCCTGTGGAAATATATTTTCACAGGCGGTTTCTTATGTGAACCACCTGTGATAATAGATTATTATCACAGACGGTTCATATAAGGAACCGCCTGTAAAAATGGTCGTGAACTGCATCTAGAAATGACCATCCATTAAAAAATTCATAATTTTTTCATATGAAGTCGGATGAGGAAAAACTCTATATAAAAATTGTAGCTCTCGATAAGATCTACAACTTTGTAGTTGATATATTTTTTTATTTGAAGTCATTTAAATGTCCAAATAATCATTTCAAGTTTCAAACGATTATTTGGTATCTAAATGACTTCAAATGAAAAACTTTTCAACTACAAAGTTGTAGATCTCGTCGAGGACTATAATTTTCATATAAAGTTTGTCCTCATCCAATTTCATATGAAAAAGTTATAAATTTTTGAAAATAATCTGTCACCCATTTCCACATGCGGTTCACGTAAGGAATGTCCACATTTTTTCAGGCAGTTCACATAATTAACCACCCGTGAAAATGGGTGATAGCTTATCTTCAAAAATTTATAACTTTTTCATACGAAGTCGGATGAGGACAAACTTTATATGAAAATTGTAACCCTTGACGAGATATACAACTTTGTAGTTGAAAAGTTTTTCGTTTGAAGTCATTTAGATGCCGAAATAATCGTTTAAAGTTTCAGATTGCAGATATCAAAAGAATTACATATGCTCATATGTTGAGTAGTCGTTCTCAGGTATGATGGTGGGGACTGGGGAGGGTTCGCGCGACCCGACAGGTTTCGAGTTTGAGTGATAAAAACCGCGTAGCGCGCGTATTTCACGCGAAAAAATACGTGACTTGTGACATCGCGACTCCGTGGGGTTCCTGGTCGGTCAAAAAAAAATTTCGGGTCAAAAAATATCGCTTCGGGGACCGATTATCGTAGGCAGTCCGCTTAAGGAATCGTCTGTGAAAATCAATTTCCACAGGCGGTTCGCTTAAGGAAGCGCCTGTGGAAACCTATTTTCACAGGCAGTTCCTTAAGTAAACCGCTTGTGGTAATAGATTTCCACGTGCGATCACTTTTGCGTCTGTGAAAATCGTTCATTTCTATAGGCCTTCGATCGCAGGCGGGTGCACTAAACGCCTGTGAAAACAAGTTACCACCCGCCTCTAGAAATAATTTTTGTAGTAGTGGAACCATGTCGTCACACCTGGCGCTCATCCAGTGCGGTAGGATGGACATGCACATCGAGATTCCCTACTGTGGCTTCGAGGCGTTCAAGACCCTGGCCAAGAACTACCTCGACACCGACGCGCACCGTCTGTTCGGCGTCGTCGAGGAGCAGCTGCGGGAGGTTGACATCACGCCGGCCAACGTCGCCGAGTGCCTCATGATGGCCAAGCGCGCCGGCTCCGGGGATGATTCCAGCCTTGAGTATTTGATCGAGGAGCTGAAGAAGAAGGGGACAGAGGCCAATGCATTGGCGGAGGCAAACGCGGCCCAAACGGGCAATAATCATGAGCTAGAAGAACAAGATGACAAATGCTCGGCGGATTCAGAAGAATCAGAATACTCGGAAGATTCAGAAGAATCTTACGAATCATAAATAAATATGCAACACTCTGCTAAAGTTTTTATTTACTCTTTTAGATTTTTTTTATTTTAGATCATATAATAGTGTTTTTGGTGCACATTGAACCACATTTAATAATAGATGTCACTTAAATCATATATTTTACTCTAATATTTTAGTTTACATAGTGCCTAAGGATTGAGACTTTGATCGTGCTCATGTGATGAACAGTTCTATCTACCTCAGCTACACGGATTCAACTAGGAGAATTATTGTTTCCACATCCCAAACTTTCTTCCTCTCAATCCATTCTTTGTTGTTTGCTTCTCATTCGACCAGAAGTTTCTAGAGACGACTCTCCACATAGAGCCTTCATAATTCAGGTGTCACCGCTCGCACACTTCATCATTTGATTATATTTCTCATTGACGCTACCACCTCAAGTTGCCGCCTATATGCATGCCCGCGCCTCTCAAACTATGTCTACCTTGCCACCGCATCTCCTCAAGTTCTTACATGCACTACACACTACCCGAGAGGAAGGCCCATGAATCTACTCTGATGTACCAGCACTAGGGCCTAATTTTTTACTATTTGTAGCTTCGCATCTCATCCTTTTGTGCACTCTGTTTCAAGTGTGTGCACCAAGCACTAGGCTTTTGCTCCCGCAAGTGCATATTCATGGTATGTTGAATGGTGCACTAGGGTAGGGTGGGCTCTAGCTTCGCCCTTGTCACTATCCTGGACATGTCTACCTTGTTGTTAGCCTAACATCCATCTTCAAAATACTAG
Source organism: Phragmites australis (assembly GCF_958298935.1). Taxonomy (NCBI): domain Eukaryota; kingdom Viridiplantae; phylum Streptophyta; class Magnoliopsida; order Poales; family Poaceae; genus Phragmites; species Phragmites australis. Next base: position 7,996,389 of record NC_084922.1, read on the forward strand.
CGAATATGTAATCAGAGGATTATATTACATGTAGGATATTGACTTTTTGGATGATTGGTGGTGCTGTAAACTACCAACCTACGCGATATCAAAAGATAGCTCTAGCAACTTGAGGCTAAAGGGGAGCAGCTTAATATAGAAACAGCAGTCCATCCTCTCAGATATATGATTCATAGTGGAAGTTATCGTTAAAGTTGATTCAAAGTACATAAAATACACTAATACATGTTTCAAAGTAAAATTTTACTCTCTTTTTTAACGAGAAGTAGGATTGCCGTCAGGGCCGTGCTGATGGCACTGCCGCTATTTGTTTGGACCCAGTTGGCTAAATTCAACACACGAAACCGACAGCGCGCTAGGCCCACAAAGCCCGCGCGCAGCAAGCCCACAAGATTGGGCTGGCTCATACGAAATCAGCACCGCCGCGAGGAGGGCCCGCGATACCCCGACCTCTCGCCGCCACCCGCGCCACCGCCGCACGGCGCGGGAACCACTTCCGTCCGTCTCCTTCGTCGTGCCCCCGCCCAACCCGATCGCGGGTCGATTTGATTTGACCTGACCTGACCTGACCTGATGGCGTCGCCGCCAAGCCAATCGGGAGTGCCCGCAAGGCACGGCAGCATCTGCTGCGCGACACGCGGAGCGCACATGCCGGGCCGGGCCATGCGTCGCGCGCGGCCGCTCCCCTGCGCCGGAGACGCCCCACGAGGGTGTAGTTCGCTCGGGCTGTCTCGTCCGCGCCACGCAGCGTGTGATGTTTCCACTCTTTCTTGATCGTCTGACACGTCTCTGGGCGAAAAGAAGATCCCATATATCTTCAAACAAAAATAAAATAAAATCATACGTTTCACGCACTATGAGGTATGAACTACAATTTTGTACGTGTGAAGGCACAGCCCGAACCAAATATGATTGTGTTTCTCCTCTACAGGACAAGAGGAAAAACCAACACGCACTTTATTTTCGAAAAGGGTAGGGATTTCATTAAATTTATAGGACATTACATCTCACCTTACATTTAGTACCTTTAGAAAAAGAAAAAGAAAATAATAAAGACCAACGGTGCCCTTGTGTTCTTCTTCATATCAGTCTCTTTCCTCTGGTGCCCATGCCGCCGAGCCTAAGCGAAGCAACACATACATCTAAAGAGAAATTGTAACCCTCCCATCAAACTCAATGAAGACGCCCAAACTTTGAGAAGCCGCAAGATCCAACGCCTCGAAATCACCACTAGGACGCATCCTTCACTTTTAAAAAAACATCGGCAGCTTCGATGTTGGGTTCAGTAGATGAACAGAGAGCTAGCACCACGCACATCAGACTCGCTTACGTAGCCAGCCTAGTAGTCAACACGAAGAAGCAAATCCCACAACCCGATCTCTCCTAGATCCAAACCAGGGGACAAAAGTAATCCCCCCGAATACAACAACATTTAACTACACTAAACCTCGTGTGGGTGTCGTCATGAAGAACCTCAAGGTTAGTCAAGTCACCAGCGTTGTCACAGAGGACCAACCGAGGACAAGAATCCACCACCAACGAGGCCACCGAGAATAACCTTAACCATATCCTATCTAGAACTAGATCATACACATACTCATACCTCACAGAAGCTTCACTGGAGAGGTTGTCTTCGCCTTCGACTCCACAAAAAATCCAGCTTAAAAGCCCTAATAAACTAGCTATTGATGGTTAATCTCTGACAATATATCTAAGGTATGCCGAACAATGGGTGTGTGATCAATGTTTTCAGTGGTTGTTGATGGGTGTGTGTCGAAGGAACTAAAAAACAACAGGGTTTATCCAGGTGTAGACCTCCTGTGAGATAACAGCTCTACGTCCTATGTATTATCTTATGAGTTTGATAAACTTATCCAGTCTGTCCTTTTCACAAGCTCAATCCTTCCCCCTTTATATAGCAGGAGGCGAGGTATACATACAAGCAGACTACCAAATATGATAACTGCCCTATGTCTAATGAAAATAACTACTACTAGACCATCATTACAGGGAGTGGCACGCTTGACCTGCCCTGGTCATCCTACACTTCTTGTTCCATCCACCAAACGCCATCACACATGCTTGCCAGCTCATCACGCTCGCCTGTCAAGCCATCTTGTAGCATTTGCCCCCGACTTCGTCCACCGAAAGGATGTCTGGGGAAGAAAAATGCATGAATGTATGGCATTAAATGTAATTAGTCTGGTTAGGTGTGTAACTGCCCCGCAACCAGCAAGGGTTGATCGTGAGGTATTCATCTGCGATCAGGGGCTGGCCGCACGAGCCCCAACTGGTCGTGCGGTGGGGCTATAGTTTTGAAAATATCAACTGTAAGCTAGCATATGTCGGTGTTGGCACTCCTGATATGGACATCTTATTCTTTACACCGACAGTAGCTCCTAAACTCCATTGCAGATAGGGTGGATTGAGTGATGCACCGCATGGTTATGAGGTCGCTTGACACCATTTGGCCATGGTCGGGCTTGATCGAATCACTTTGTCCCTATGTGAACATAAGTTCGCACAGGGAGTGGTCATCGATGCGGCCTATTTTTGTGGTCGACTCGGGAAACCTCATCTCGAGGGGAGGTTAAACGTCCAGTCATAGGGAGTGAAATTGCGGGGGAGACAAAAATGCGAATATGAGATAATCTTGGGAGAGAGAGACATTTAATGCCACTGGACCTGAGGGAATTTCTGTTCACCATGCGCGGCCTTTCAAAGTTCGAACCGGGTGGACTCTGTTTGGATATTGCATTGGCCCTATAAATTAGAAAGCCAAACGTTCCCCATGAATCCTTTTACCACTCCCCATAGCCTCCATACCTTTATGCATAGATCTCTTCTTCTCCATCTCTGTTCTTGCACCTGCAATGGTTTCGCGCACGGGTAACGAGCCAAATTTCTCCAAATCCAAGTGCAATGCGGCGTGGATGAATCAAATGTGCGACAACCACCAGCTCCCTAGCCGCTTGTCCTCCGGGTACCGCATCGGAGAGAGCGTGCCGACCCCCTATCAGGGGGAGATCGTGATGTTTGTTTCCTTTTTCTAGGTCAGCCTCGTGCCGTCCTTCTCTGAGTTCTTCATCACCGTCATTTCCTTCTACGAGATTTGTCACTCCACCTTAACCCTAATTCCATTATCCTGATGGGTGTCTATACCCATATATGCAAGAATTTCATCAGGATCGATTCATGCCTCAATCTCTTCAGATTTTTCTACACGGACAAGTTACAGACCAGGCCAACCACCAGAAGCTGCGGGTTTCGTCTCCGCAATGGCATTGCAGGCTCCTACCTTGAGATGGGTTGGTCGTCGTGGTCGGGGCTGAAGGAAAGATTGGTTCCACCTCGCGGCCGAAGACTCTTTGGACAATAGCGTGCCGAGCTAGCCGGCACAGGTTACCGAGAATTGGAGGAATGGCCCCCACGACAACTCTGACAAGAGATTAGGATAGCATCTACCGGTATGATCTCTCATGATAAGAGACCCCTTATTCTTTACACTAACACTAATCTATCTACACTACTAGTAGACACGCGTTTGATTCTCCTCATCCTCTAATGCCCCAGAGGCCACCGGAGGACGAGAGGAACCAGCGAATCTAATGTCAGATTCACCGACCTTGGACTCGCCTTCTTTTCACCTATGTCCTGTAGGAGACTCTCTAGAAAAGCTACAGGACAGACATCACGCACCTTTTCGGCTCTATAGGCTGCGATGCATCTCATGATGCAAAGACCAGAACACGTTTGTTTTCTTCTAAAAAATCTTTTCGGCTTCGTAAACATGCATCGTGTGGAGTTGGTGCTGCTACGTGGTTCATGCCTCCGCCGGTTTGGTCATCCGGTGGTAGCTGCTGGCCTGCCGCCGCCTACCATTCCAGGGTCGGCACTATTCTAGCCGCACGTGTTGGAACGACCTGGCTTCTATAGATCAACGCCATTACGCCAACCATCAGTGCATTAGATTGGCTGACTGTCTGAGATGCGGTCAAAATGACACACGGCGTCGCTTTCTTGCTTGCTGACCCCGAAACTATGGATGGATCAGGCTGAAACATGGATGCAGTGACTTGTCGCTTGGATGTACCACTCGCTGAGATATTACTCCCTGGCTGGGGCAGTTGGTTTACGTCGTAATCGTCTAAGTTTTAGTGATGTTGAAAAATCAGCATTTTAAATTTAATTTAATCTATAAATAAATAATAAACTCGAATAAATATACTAGTATGACCATATAAAAGGGACATATTGTAGATATGTATGCAGCAACGTTACATAAATATCTTTAATAAACTTGATGACAGAAATAACAAAAAGCAATTCATGAGAGATATCGAAAAATAACATATGCGACTACAGTGAGTGTACAGATCTTCTGTAGAGAGAGAACAAGGAGATTGACCTTCCTTTGGAAAAGATGCCGAAGACGCCATGATATCGATGCTGAAGATGATGCAGAAGAAGAAGATTATGAGCAGTCACGCTGAGCGCTTTCTAAAAATCTTATTCGTCCTCTCCCGCTGGTGCATTTGAGGCCTGGATCCCTTTCAAGCAGCCGAGTACGTCATGCGGCTACGATGAGCCCACATTGCGGTGCGCGACGTACGCCCAGTTCTAGCTTTTGAGATAGCACACACAGACACGGCCCGGGGTCAGGCAACTTGCTCTGCTTACGAGATGGAGACATGGAGTAGCTAGGTAGATACAAATTAGGGCTAAAGCTGCTAATGGGTTGAGAACCAGCCTAAACAGAACCATGCTACTCACCCTCCCAAATCTCATCCTAGACCACCCCATCCCACCACCCTCTCCCAAACCCAAATCAAACCAACCTATATGTACAATTGATCCCAAACCAAACCACAGCACATGCCTCAAGCCGGTTCCAAACCATTTGAAGCCCATTTCCTGGATACGATTTCTTTTCTATGGTTCTCCGTTCTCCTCATTGGTTTCCTCTTCGGCAGTCTATTCACACTGTTCTTCATTTGCTTCATCTATCACCTCTGCCGCCACGTGGTGCCGGTGGGGTCATCCGCTTTGTCCGGGCATGCGCCGTCACTCCCACTTGTGGTGCGCTCAGCTGTGGGGGCATCAGCGGTTGCCATGGCGCCCGCTGACCAGGGAGGAGGGAAGGTGGCAACAGAAAAGGAGGTGGAGGCCGAGTGCCTCATCTCGCGGTTGCTGTTGTTCACACTAGCGTCGTCGCTCGCCGTGATGCCCAAGTCCTCAAGGGACCATGCTATCTGCCAGAGCACGTTCCACGACGATGACGAGCTCTGCCTCCTCTCGGCATGCTACCACGCGTTCCACTCTCATTGCGTGGACCCATGGTTGCGCGGCAACCCCTCCTGCCTGCTCTGTCGGGCCTCCATCATGCTGCCCCACCCGTCACTCCCTGAGCTCCTCTGCATCGAGGTTGGCAGCATCAACAACCGCCGATCCAACCCCGATGACATGGCCCGCACGTACCCACTCCTTAGTAGCCTCCCCAACTCAGAATCGGAGTACCTCATTGAGGAGGATCTCCAAGTCATGCTCAAGCCCAGTCCGAAGGCCACCATCGGGTCTAGCGAGCCGCCGCGGTGAATGCGGGCAACCGTCATTGTTTGTGGGCGTGACCCCAACGACGTCGTTTAGGTCAGCGAAGCAGCGGTGGAGCAGTCGGTACGATGTCGAGACCATGACTGCTGCCACAACAGGAGAGTGGTGGTGGGACATGGACAATGGTGGAACGAGCGGGAGAGGGTGGAGGAGGAAGCAGGCATGGCGGTGAGCCAGCGACAACGCCTGTCAAGGCGGAGTTGTAGCATTGGCAGCCTCGCTGGTCTCTCAGTGACTCAGTCTCGACCTCTCAGGCTCATGCTCTCCGCTCTCGGGCCTCGGTTGGTTTGACACAATAGTTTCAACCTACAGTTTAGACCTGAAAAATTGAACCCATTTAATCCCGAACCGGTCCATTCTAACTGGTAGCCCAAACTGAACCAATCCATTAGACATCTCAACCCATTCCCATCAAACCAAATCAGTCCATCTCAAAAACCAATATACTAAAACCGATTTGAGACCAAACCATTAGCAGGTTTAGTTAGGGTTCATTTGGAACGCGGGAATTTCGTTGGATGTAGTTTGACTCTTGCGGGAATCGGGAAAAGGTCCAAGTTTCCAAACGGACCTGATACTGTGGATCAACTACCTGAGACTATTGGACACACAGATGGAGGATCAGCTACCGGTAATCGAAATTAATGTTGACATCGCTGGATAACTGAAAACTTGGCTTGGTTTGGTTTGGTTTGACCAGCATTAGCATGTGCTTAATTCGTCACCATAGTAGTAGCTGGCTACGTGTACCGTGCTGGGATCATGGCTTTTTTGTGGGTCTCCAGTTGCATCGACAGTTGAGAGTTGACGACGTTCCTAAATCCAAGGTGTAGTGATGAATGCAGGTAGGTACCGAGATCTGAAAGGAACATACTCATAATTGTCTTGTTATCTTTTAAAAAAGAAGCAGCACTTAATGTGACCCTTTCAGGCTTCCACCAGAATTAATAGGACTAGCACATCAACATGTCCGGTTGCATAGGCTAAAAATTTAACTTATAGTTGAATTCTAGATATTTATGTTAATAATAGTTGTATGGTAAGATATATCAGTTATTTATATTTAAATATTAGAATGTAAAATATAAATGTAATTTTTGTTCATAATATTGGAATCATGTTTATTATTTGTGAATAGATCTAATTTATAATTTATAATTTTATGTGTTATGCAAATTGATTTTTATTTGTTTCTTGATTTTTTGAAATTATTATTATTTTTAATGTCATCTCCGTATCCCATATTACTTTTTTGAAATACATTATAAATTCTTTGATATTATTTTTATGTGATAATCTGTAATATGTTTGCGTTCTGTTGTTTTAATTTTGTAATGTTTGATTATACGCATATTTAATTGGCATATTTTAATTGATTTGGAAAAGTATGTTGATTGCTAACGTAACTAAGTTGGAGTATGCTAACGTAACCTTGTAGGACAAAGAGTATCTATAAAACAAAGAAGGAAAGACAAGACAAGAAGTAGTATTAAAGTTGGACTCTATGATTTGTTTTTTAATTTTTTGTTTCATCTGGTTGTTGATCTATAGTTACAGTTAGTCAATCAATCAATTCGACGGTCGGATGTTTTACTTTTTATGAGAATTTTTATGATTTTTCTAGATTAATGTGGAGGCATAAAAGGAGCCTCTAATTAATAAATATAAGATTCTAGTATTTATTTGACGGCTGATGACAGTTTTTTGCCTAGGTTAATTTTCTGAACAATTACCAGACCTTTCATGGAGATTTTGTCGTATGATAGTAGGCAGTGTGATTCATCATGTAGATTCTTTTTCGGCGTGTGCGTGAAATATTTTTCTTGTGGACGAGCAGAACAGAAAAAAAAAAGATAAAGAGGCAAGACAAATAATTCAATCCTGATCTCCAAGCCAAGTAGGATAAATACTACCCTGCTGCTGCAAACTGCAGAGCTGCATGCATCTGCTCCTTTCCTAAAAGCTTCCCAGTGCATGGCAGTGTTACCAGTGTAAGCGTGACCACACCACCTTTTCCTCCCTTTCAAGCCATGTTCCAACGTACTCAGCATGCAGGTGCAGATCGTGCTCTCGATCGCTAACCACTTTCACTGTTGCTGATCTTGCTCACATCTGAAATTCTGAATCCGGATGCAAACGACTCGTCCGATCTGATCTGATCTGCCTAAATGACAACCATTCCCAGCCGCCAAGTCTGTCAGGCGCCGGTCGGCACAAAGAGCAAAACTGCAAGGCTACAGCTGCAATTGCGATGCGGTGAGAAAGTGGCAAAACGCCCACGTTGTTTGCTTGCACTTCTTGCAGCTAGCTTCCATGGATGGGGACGGATGAGAATTTGATTTTGTGGACCATCCATTCAAGAGCTAGCTGCAGCATTATGAAATGGAGCAGCAGCTGTAGCTGTAGCTGTGCTGCTGCAGCAATGTGGCAAACACTATTTCCTACGTGAACGTGATCAAATCTCTCCGTTGCGTCGATCAATCTCTCTACTGCATTTTCTTTTGCATCTCTCTCTTATCTTGGAGAATCTCACAAAAGCTGGACCAGGCTGGATCTATCAATCATAATCTATCCATCCATGATCCATGTATAATATGTCCATCCATGTGTGTATACTTCCTCAGTGACTGATCGGTAACCCATATGCCTGCTGGTGTCATCTGGCTATGATTGCAAAATCTAACCATCTTGGTGGTCCTCGTGCGGCCGGGCACCTCTTCTTGCTGGCAAATGGGAATGACGAGTAGAGGCATCAGAGATCCGGAGCTATTATCAATCGCCACTCACTCATTCACTGCGCGGTAATTAAGAAGCATCAGTTCTGACTTCTCGAAAGGAACAAGAAGCATCAATGGATTCAATTCTTGGGCATCAATTCGGTAGCCGTCTGAATCCTGAAATCTTCTTGACACTAATTGCTCCCCTGCTGAATCACTGCATCGATCAGCAGGCGTGTTTGTGAGCGCCACGGTACCATTGCTGCCTGCAGTTCTTGTCAGTGGACATAAGGCCGCACTAACTTCTGCCGCGCGCCCACAAGTAGGGGAATCGACAGTGGTTAAATGGGACGAAGTGAAGTCCTCGTCGTGTTCTGTTGCCGGATTCGGAGGCTGCGGTACAGCGATAACGCGCCGCGACGACGACGACTACGCGATGGCAATCAAGCATCCCCATTTTCAGCTCAGAGCTGTAGTTGCAGTTGAGTACGCATTCTTGTGGTGCGGTGTCTGAGCTGAGCATCACCAGTCACACACTTGCCGAATTGCCGTACATATCATCTGCAGGCAGCAAATTCGAATAACTACCAGGAAAAGCATTTCCCCGTGGCATTTTCATGGAATAATAATTGCCGTGGTTTTCATGGCAGGCCTTGTGCACTCGAGTCCAGATTTTCCCGGATCGGGGTTCCGAAAGCGAAAACCGGGCAGTTCCGCACATCCTGCTGCCGATCGGATCCTATTCTTCTCCCCTAACAAACCCTCCTTTTCGCACTGTTTTAGCGGCGTCCATCATGCTGTCTTTCACCCCAGGCAGGCCGCAGGCAGACAGGCAGGCACTATGAATATGGATGAATGCATTATTGTGCTGCGTTTGTCCCCTGATCGCACCGCCCTGTCACCAACAGCTAGGCTCGCGCATCGCGTTGCAGAGGCAGCAGGGGGACGGGTGGCGGCCGGGGGCGCCCGCGGCCCCACCGTGGGCGCCGGTGAGCGACAGCCGGCTCGCTGTGGCATGCGGTCGCCATGGACTTGGTTCCGACTCCCGGCAGGCTCCAGACAGGGAGGCCAGCGCGAGCCCCACGACGTGTGGCATGCATGGAGCCTCCACTGCTAGCTGCATGCATCCTGTGGCTTATGTTTTCCTTTTCGAACGCTTTCTTTTGAGAATCCATCCAGATCATTTTCTGTTGATCGATGGATCACTCGGATTGGATTAACTCTGTAGGATACGTAGTGTTTGCTTGTGGGAAAAAATATTCATCGGTCGCGAAGCCTCAACTCTTTATGGATCCCTCGGTGTACACGCATGGCTGTGGTGCAGACTGCAGACTGGTTCTTGGCTCTCCTTGCAAAGACTTTTACACTACCAGTTCCGTTCACGGGCTTTGTTACTGCTGCTGCTGCCAGCTAGGAACTGAGAGAATGACAGAGGAATTATGTACTGCACTGCATCCATTCAGGTGATGATGCCGAATTAATTGTTCTTCATTAACTTGTGTCCTGCATCTGCCCGGTGTACCTACATAGCTCATTCAGCCATTCACTCACTTTCCTCCTTTGTTTGACGGATGCCACTAAATATGAAAAATCAAGTTAAAATATATCTTAATTTATTTTATGTAACGAGTGATTGATGTTTACGTGTCTTTTGTTTAGTTAGCATATGCTTGATTATATATTGTATTATTGATTTTGTCTAACCAAAATCGAAAAGAATTGGAATTTATATCGGTGTTTCGGTGCAAGAAATTTGCACTCATCAGATAGTCCGGTGTGAGGGTTTTTGACTTCACTAGTTAGTCCAGTGTGTGGTAGATATGAGTACCGGAGCTTTCTAGTGTAGAGACAAATAAATTTATTCACCGGAAGGTCCATTGTGGGTAAGAGTGAGTACCATACTATTTTCTTCTAAAGAAGGGCATAAATGTGAAAGTCTGGTGTGGTAGCTTCACCGTATGGTCTAGTGTGTACATGGGTGATCATCGGAGGTTGAAAAACTAAGTTCCAATGAAGATGTACTCATTGGATGGTCCGGTGATGGGCGTGTGAACACCGGAGCTTTTCAGTTCTGAGGCAAATGTCAATGTGTTCACAAGATTGTCCGGTGTTGGGTTTTTTTGATCATCGAACTATTGTTTTTAGAGAGGAATGCAAACCGGCTTCCAGTGAAGTTGTACTCACTGGATGGTTCAATGTTATACTGGTGTAAACATCGGACCATCCAGTGTTCATATTTTTGTTACATATGATCTTTTTTTATCTTGATTTTGATTTGAACTAACATGTGATGATGTTATATGATTCTATAGATGCAATATGATTCTATAGATGCATGTTTGCTGGTCTCATGGTGTGCAGGTGATGGATGCAACTCGACGATTGATGACTGGTGATCGAGGCTAAACGGGTTGTGTGGTGCCGGACGATCAAGGAGGCCGAACGGAGTTAAGGATGATCCTAATAGTACACGTGGAGGTCAAGTAAGGCAAGAGTTGAAGGTTGATAAAGGCAGCGTGTTGACAAAGTTAAGCGAAGAGGATGCTAGTGCAAGTGACAAGATAGCCCGAGGGATAGGGAGCAGGAAAGATTTATCGGTGGTCAAGATTGCAAGACGGAGAACACGCATTAACATTGGAAGACGTGCTTGAGGTCAAAGCAAGTAGCTGTGAGTCACGCCTTAAGAAGTGTGCGAGTCGGTTTCCCGGTTTGGCCACAAAAACAAGGTGGATAGAGTGCACATGGCATCATCGTGAAGCTTGTGTCGAGGTGAAGCTAATCATGAAGACTCCACAGTCGTCCGATGGATGAAGGAGAAAATGGACCCAAATGTCCCTGATGGTAGGTAGGAATGTACTACAAGAGAGGGGTATTTTAGGAACAGTTAAGGAAATTTGGGGGTTAAGTTTCCTAGGCTATAAATAGTAGGATTTGGCTGGTTAGGAAACCACCATTTTGAGCCATCCATATGAGAGTTTTGTGTTAGGGTTTTAGAGGAGAGAGCGATGAGTGCTTAGCCTTTGTAATAGGTGAGAGTTTTGAGAGATAAATTTTTATAATCCGCATAAAATAGAGCTGACCTCTTTGAGTAACGAAGTTTAAGTTTTTGCATGTACTTGAATTCCCCTCCTTTTAGTTTTCTTCTATCGTTTCTCTTGCAATTTTGCAAATTTTTGGTGTTTTATTTTTGATTTTTGTTTTTTTTAGCTATAATTTTAACACCTTAGAAAGTTGATTTTCTTGATACTAGAGATATAGAATTTACATATAAATGCATACATGATTGGGTCTTGAATTCTCTTGCCTTTAGACCATCATCTTGGAGAATTTACTTGCCCGTTGATCACATCTCAGTTTTGTTCATCTTCAAAGTTACGAGCTTTTGGACACAAAGATATATAGAATGATTTTAAATGAAATCTATTGTTCGTATTCTATCCGTATCCGTAGAGTCGTATTACCTTGAAATTTTTCATCTCTTTTTTTTTTCTCTAAGTATTTTACTTTTGTTCAAGCTTTAAGATCCATTGATTGATTAAAATTAGAAGGACCATCTATTTAAAAAAAAATACTAAGACACATTCACCCTCTAATGGTTACTTCCGTTTTACGGAATCTCCGAGTGATCGTATTCTCTCTCTGCACTAGCGCACATGAGAGAAAGAGAGTGCAATAGTGCAAGTTAGTTCCCAACTTTCAGAGATCGATTTGGAGATGGCATCTGTTTTGGCATGGCCTATGAGGGAGGATGCAGAGTTGGTACTGACACAGTGACATTGTTGCAAGTTGCAGCCTCTGAATGTTAGTTGGGGCTAAGGGGTGGGCCTGTGCGTCCTGCTCATGCGTGTCATCTTCTTCTTGGTTTGCATCACGCACGCAGAAGGGGACGTGGCCAGGCAGAATTCAAAAGGTAAAAAGGGATCCCCCTCCCTGCAGATCTCTACAGAATCCAGATTTTCGTTCAGGAAGCAGGACAGGCAACACAAAAGGGACTCCCTTGGCTGCTTGCAACGCCAGCCCTGGCCCCTCTACTCTCTACCCCACAAATGTTATTATGCAGGCCTTTTGGCATTGCGGTGACGTTTCAAAAGCACCTATTTTAGTTTCAGATGTTCCGAGTAAATAATGAAGATTCATGTAGCTAACTAGATGTCACTGCGCAGCACAACAACCGCAAATTGGCCACGCATACACTTCTCCTTCTATCTCTGCAAGTCTGCATCTCATCCTTGTGATTCTTGTGCATGGTTTGGTCCATCTGGTTGTTAACTTGCTGGAAGCATGCATGCATGCTGGCAGGCAGGCAGGCATATGAGCACTGCCGTCTCTTCTCCTTTCGCTCTCTGTGTGCGTACGACGGTTCGTACGAGTCAGGTGTGTCCTATACAGTTGTAGCCACACTGCACATCCATGACCTATTCCTCTAGAGGAATATACAAGTCCACTGCTGCTTACTGCAGCTTGCAACCTTACATCGATCAGCACAGGATCAATTATTTCCAGACACCAAAAGAAAAGAAAAATCAGCACAGGATCAGGTTATACACATATCATTGATCAGCCTGGCTAGGAACCTTTACGCCAAATGCCAAACTACATGCATTGATTCGGACTAGTTAATCTACTAATAATCGTCAGTAACGACAAACTGATATCAACAAAAGCCCAGTGGCAACACCTCCATGGGTGGAGTGAGCCGGTGGGATTCGACCCCGTGTCCGGCACACCCTGTAAAAGTATCCAAACAACATCGGGTAGGGCCGTACGGGGGCCTGATCTAAAAAAACTAAAAAAAACTGATATCAACAAAACAACCACTTGATTTGGAGCAGGCTGCAACTGGAAGAAACAACACCAGTATGTCCTTTTCCATTTCTTTCCTTCTTGATCTTCTCATCTCATTTTTTTTCTACATCGAGCAGAGCAGCTGTTCTTCCTTCTTGCAGCGGCAGAAGCCTGCTGCACGCACACGCACGAGTTGCATGCACATGCACGCGGAAGAATGGATGCCGTTTCAGGCTTGTTTAGTATTGCTCCGGTCGATATTGCTTCTATATTTGCATCTCTCTCTGGTGATGGATCTACGGCTACGAGACGAGATGATGGACGTCAGCGTCGTCGGCTTCGGCCGCGGCGACCATCTTGAGCGCGGAGGCGCCGGTGGTGAAGGCCTTCTTGCGCACGCCCATGTACTCGGGCCACGTGACGGCGCGGTACGCTGGCTTCCGGCCCGGCGGCACGGCCTCCCGCAGCGGCGCCACCTTGGCGTGGGGCGGCGGGCCGATGAAGTAGCCGAGCGATATCCGGTCGAGGTCCCGGTTAACGACGGCGCGGTGGTACACGCTGTGGAAGCGGCCGTTGGTGAGGATGTGGAAGAGGTCGCCGACGTTGACGATGAAGGCGGCAGGCACGGCCGGCACCTCCACCCACCGGTCCGGGCCGTGCCGGAACAGCTGCAGCCCCGGCACGAGGCTCTGCAGCACGAAGGTGAAGAAGCCCGAGTCCGTGTGCGCGATCAGCCCCAGCGCGCGCCGCGGGTCCGGGCACCTCGGATACCTGCACAAGCATCAAGCATGTTCTTTAGACATGTATGTTACACCAACGCTAAGCTACACCGCTTATTGATCATGGATAGAAGTGTTCATGGTCGTGGCACCGACCAGTTGAGGTGCATCGTGGCGGTCATCGTCTCGCCGATCCTCCGCTCCGCCTCGACGGCGCCGACCTGCTCGTCGCTGAGCCCCAGCGCCTTGAGGAATAGCTCCAGCAGCTTGTCCGCGAGGGCGCGCATCTCCTTGTGGAACTCCTCCATCACGTCACTGTAGTAGTGCACGTATCAAAAATGTGTAAGCATGCCTGCACGAGCGTGTAGTAGCAGTAGCTGCAGTAAGCAGTGACATGCTTGCTTGCGCGTGCATGCATGCGTGGAACGGGACACACGTCGGCGCGTGTGATCTGTACATGCATGGCGAAGGAAGGAATAAGCAGCCACGGCACGCACATGCGGGTGTGCGTACGTACCAGAAGTTGGTGTAGTCGTCGCCGGCCTTGGGCCAGAGCTTGCGGAGGTCGGCGCGGAGGGAGGTCGGGGAGAAGGTGTAACCCTCGGACCACATGAACTTGGAGAAGAAGGACGATATGGGCGGCGAGCCGTAGCCGCAGGCGTCACCGGGCCCGCGCATGGCGCCCATCTTGTCAGTGGCCGGCAGCGCGAACATGCGCGCGATCCGCTCCTCCACGCGGGCCAGGAGCTCCGCCGGCACGCCGTGTCCGGACAGCAGAAACGCGCCCCATTGCTCGGCGGCGCGCGCCACCCGGCCCACCGCGTCCGGGTCGCGCATGTCCACCACCGGCACGGCGTCCGGGCCCGGCGCGCCGCCGTCCACCACGGGGTGGTCGTGCAGCCCCGGCCAAGCGTGCGACTCCGGCACGCGCCGCGCGGCCCGGAAGTCGAAGTAGAGCGGGTTCTTGAGGTGCGACGGGGTCGGCATGGCGTGATGGATGGATCGATCCCCCTCTTGCTTGGCTACCCACTAATCACCTGTCCCAGCCAATAGATTACCACTACCAGTAGCAACTAACAGTGCTAGAAATAGACACCAAGTGTAAATCTAGGACCTTGCAGTAGTAGTATCAGAGGTGGTAGTAATGCTGGACGGAGGAATGAGTGCAAGAACTAGAGAAGTACAGGGTGTGCTATATATAAGGCGAAAAGTTTTTGGAGCGTAGTGCATTAGGAGAGAGAAAGGCGTAGTGGATTAGGGGGGAGAGAGAGAGATATCCATTGATGAGTCGATGGCCTTTTGGGAAATTCAATGGATGGAAAATGTGGTGAGAGAGACGAAGCCTTTGGAGCGATGTTGAGCACACTCAAGGCCACCCCAGCTGCACAACGCAAGTGACAAATCTAGCTAGTACTGCGCCAGGCTAGTGGCACTGGCATCCAATTAATACTCACACATGGAAAGCGAAGATGATTAATGTTGTGATTATCTTAATCAAGTACACAGTTTAAGGTTGTTGTCCTATTTTGCGCCACGGAATCTTCACCGCAGCAAAAAATAAATAAAATCTTTACCAATCTCTCCAAAGTGGCTTTTTCATGGCGTTTTCGCCGTCGAAATGCAATGACACGTGAAGCTTTTGCGTGTTCTCGGAAAATAAAAGAACTACAGCCTTCAAGTGAATAACAGACCCTGAGCAGTAGAAAAACAAAAAGGAAACTATGTATGGACTATGAATGAAACGGAGGCGGCGACGCCAGGCCGGAGAAGAGGACGATCGACAAAAGCCAGGCACCAGTGCTTCAAGCTAGGTGCAAGGAAAACAAGGGATGCTCTATATGGACCCGCGTGAACAGATGCGTAGGGATCTGGCTGGCGAGAGATGGCTGGAAGTTTTACATATTATTGTGTCCTTTATGCAGATTTAGAGTATTCTCAGAATAGACGACGGACTCATGATGGATAACTCCGCTTTGAAGCTCAGGGAATGGATCCGGGGTTTTACTCCTTCTGGCGACTTGTGCACTGATGTCTTTGAGCTTTGACGTCTTGGTTTCCTTTGTTTTGGTTGTGGCGATGCTGATGTGTCGATCTTTTTTGTTCTGCCTCCTTCTCTTTTTGTTCTGGCTTGTATTGAAGAGCTGGCTTTCCCAGCTTTTCCTCTTCTTTGTTGGTTTCGCTTTTTTACCTAGACTTTTTGTTTTTGGCTTTATGAAAAGCTAAGGTCTTTCTCCCGTAAAAAAAAACGAGAGAGATGGCTGGAACAACCGAACAGGACAAGTGGTGTGGCGAGTGATTAGGAAAGGATGGCGAGGCCGGCGGGATGCCTGTTTGGGACAAACGGGATCGTTTGGCTGGGCGGCGCAGTGCGAGGCTGCGGTTCCTCTTCACGTTAGTATAACTTGAGCGTGCGGCTGAAGTTATATTTGTTTTTTAAAAAAAGACGGCAAGAGATGCTGAAATATATTATAGGAGGGAAAAAAAAAGATAAGAGTTCGACTCGTCTATAAAGGAAGCACGTTAATCGGAGCTAAAATGACATGAGCTCAGAACATTACTGGAAGGTTAAAACCTTGAAGAACAGAGAAACAAAAAACTAGAAAATGCCTGCACAACAAGCAAAAGCTATGTCTCCCTCCACAACCTATCGGGCACCAAAAAAGAAACTAAACCGGCTAAGACAAAAACCATGCCCGGTTCCTTTGATCAATGCCTTCTTTTATTTTCCTTGTAATTGTGCCTTCATTCTGACTTTGGTCTTGAAAAACTCGACGAATTCTCTCCTTCTAAATATTCCTCTAAAAGTAGATAACTTCTCCGATAAAATCCTTGTGAACTTCTTTGTTGATTTTGCATCTTGTGTGGATCGATATATATTTATTGGTGTTTCATATCCACCCATAACCTGTCGAGCGCTAACTGTTGGCTGTCACAGCCTTTGTACTTATACATTTAGAAATTAATATATATTTCAATTATAATAGAATCGACTATAGATCAAACCAGAAATGTGTACTTTTGAAAGTACATGCTATATATATACATAATGGGATCACTTATATATATGGACAACCCCATAGTACTATACGAAAACTAAATGCGGTTGTACGTACATCCTGATTTTGTGTGTCTCGTGATATATAGGGCCGGTCCTGGGGGTCGAGCGGGGTGGCCGCTTCGGGCTCTCAAAATCTAGAGGTCTCATATGTATACATATATTATGTATATTGGTCAAAAAGAAAATTGAAAAAATTAGATCTGTGCGATTTATATTTAATAATGAGATCCTATTTTTAATCTCGTCCCGAGCCACCGAAATATCAGGACCGAACCTAAAGATATATTGCATGTTTACTACCGGTTGACGTTTCCTTGTGTAATTGGTAAACAATACTAACAATGTCAAGCATATGTGGTCATAAACCCGTCTAGAATGCAGCAATTTTATAAGATTTCCATAGGAAACATTAGGATTCCTGCAAGAACAGTCCGAAAACCACATCTTCCAAATGGCCTTGCACTTAAGAAATGATTGATGTTAGCTTTCCAGTATGAATTCTTCCCTTGGTCCATTATTAGAAGTTAGGAAAGGGCTGTCTTACATTATTCCAGGTTGAAGTAACAAAGAATAAATAAAAAAATAGTTAGGTTTGGAAAAGTGCTCTACAATATTCCAATAAGTAGAAAAAAATGGATATCAGTAATAAGTTATCCGCTTGCTCCATTATTATGATTTGGGACAATGTCGTTTTACATTATTCTTGGGAAAAGATCAAATAGGGAACATCATTGTGATATATAATATGCATGAGGAATATTTTGACTAAAAAACGGAGATTGGTAACTTGGACCTAATATCTCGCCACTATATATAAATTTGCGCTCTACCACTGGATTACATGGGGTGCTAAAAATAAATATGCTTAAATCAACTGTTCTTTGCTACTCATGACAGAGAAAAGCACAGAAAGTTAGAGAAAAACGCCCCTGAAATTGGGAATCAGTACCTTTTTCTTCTTTCGGAAAGCTAACTGAAAAAAAGGCTCTTTGTTTCTTTAACCAAACATGCACTATAGCTAGTAGTGATTCAAACTACAAATCGTTGTTCTCCATTTACTAAAAAGCCTTGTTGGGCGTTGCGACTTAGCTGGAATGATATGATCTTTGACAATACAAATATATATTCTTGGATGCAGATTATTTACAGAGCACATATTGGATCCAGTTTTGGTTGCTGCCTCATGAGGAGAGTCGTGCAACAATCCAATTGGGATGTCGTCAGTTAGAGACTATAGTGATGGATATCTTTGTAAAATTTAGGTAGAGATTTAGCAATAGATTAAGAACATGAACTATTTGTTGAATTTCCTACCTTTGGTTTGTTTTGGTGGCTTATGTGGTAGATGGAATCTACATCATAGCTGTAATGCTTGTAATAAGTGTCTGAATTCACATCTTGGTGAAGAGGCTAGGATATTTTTATTGCTTAATGAAATAAATTTCCCTTTATCTAAAAAATTAGCAAACAACATAAATATTTACATACAGATTGCAAAACTGTAACCCAAAATTTTGCGTGCCAAATGATATGCTAGAAAAAAAATGCTAGAATATTTGCCAATTTGAGCAGAAAATTACATGGTGGTTTAAAGATGATATTGTTGCGCTGGAAAAAAAAAATTGCACTCTCGAAATGTGCCAATTGTTAGGTAGATTTTCACTTCCTTTTCTCGGTCGTCTCAAAAGGATAACTTTCGATACCACCGTCCATTGCTTGTCTCTTGTTCATGTCTAGAACCTAGAATGTACACCTACTGATGCATATCGGATAGACTGTGCACTATACTTCTTTACTAGAAATACTACTAAGTATTCGAGAAACTATTAGTAATATATACCCCTATTTTTTTATCTCATAATCGCGCATTTGTGCGCTTCTGCTTTTTTTTTTTACCGAAGGTGCACGCGAACCATGTATGCTTATTTTCATGTCTTTTGGCAACATCATTACCAGACAGTAAAATTAAGAACTCTATGTGATAGCTTAACTGTTTATTAATATCAATTTTACACTGAAGAGAAATTAATTTATTTTCTTTTCGGATGGACAAGTAGCTAGATACTTCAATTTCTCAAAGCAGGGGAGAGAGACAAATTGTCAGCTAAACTATGTGCTACGCTTGTTGTTTGTTTTGTTCTCATATACTCGATGAATTGAAAACGTACAAATAAAGGAAAATTCCAAAATTCTTGCGAGGACAAGTTAGTCTCCATGAATGTCCAAAGAGTAAATCAACACTGCAATGGACGGGTTGTCCTTGCTCTTGTCTAATATGAAATGGGATCAGCGATAGCATGTAACCGGGGCCCGCTATGAGATCTCACCTCCAAACTACTATATAAACCCTGAATGATTGGATCATCATTATCATGTAAGTTCCTCCATTTTTTATTGACAAGAGTTTTTGAAACAATGTATTTTCTGTCTTATGTTTACAAGAGTTCTGATGGTCATCGCATAGAGAACACCATCAAACTAAACACGATTATGAACAAAAGTAAGGAGAAATTAAGGAATTAATGTAACAACTGCTCCTTGCATGCACGCTCCAGAGTCAGAAATCATCGATAACAGACGCCTTTTGCTCTAACGACAATAGCTCCTTCGAATAAGATTTTACTGATGTTGCAGGTCGAATATAGAGACGGTTATCAACTAAGGTATCCCCACTGTACACCTCTCTGATAGTAGTTGGATGATGCTACTACTCGTTGACAGTCAATTGAGTTCAGACAAGCTAGAACACATATGCATGCTATACATACCGTTGTACTGACACAATAATTCTAACCAACTGCATGGCGACAGCAAATCTATCACCGGACAACAGTACACCAGTTAATAATAGGAAATGCACAGTGTTGTGTGGTTCTTTTGGGGTATCGCTTGTCAATGCTGCCATGTTGGGAGCTAGTAGAGGCATCCTATGGACCTTCTAGCCTTGGGCCGACCTCAACGTACGCTTGGAGCCATCCAGCTGAGAAGAGAGGGAATCTTTACATGTTGGAATCTGAAAAAAAGAGACACGAACAAGACAGACCAATTCGTTCACTATTCATCTTGCTCCTGCCAGCCAAAAATAGTGATGTTTTTGACCTTTCAAAGTGAACAAGATTTTGTCTCTTTGACCCAAAAATATCTTTATATATCAAGAAAAAACTATAAAAATGTAAAGGTTTCCTTCAGCTCTCCACTTCTAAAGAAGTTTATATATGAATCTTGAAGTGCAAATAGTGTGGGCAAAATTTGTACCGACATAGCTAATCGAATCGAAGATCAAATAGACCTTTGATTTTATTTATCTTTTGGATTCATATAAACCTTACAAAGCATATTTTAAAAGGTTTGTAAAGTGGAGTATTGAGAATGTCCCAAATTGCAATATTACGAAATTAAGTGTTTTTACGACAAGTTTACTTGTCTCAATTTGCATATATCCTAACCAATTAAGATGATTTTTTGTCAAATGATCATGGTACAAGCATTCTACAATATCATTTTTTTATTTTGATGGAGGGGGGATTTAGTTAATCAGTGGCCATTAATTGTTATTTATCAAGAGTAGTTAATTAATAAGGTCCATTATGTAATTTAATCTAGTGACGCTGATAGAATATCTTTTCAAATATTCCCAGCAGAAAAAAAAACGGTTGCATTATTTTGCCACGGAACCAAGGTTGCATTATGAAGTGACGTTGAGCTACGCGTTAATGTTTGTCACATATGTACACTGCTACAAAACTGCCTATATATACTTAGATCATCATTATCGGTACTTAATAGGTCAACGTGATAAGATATTATTGTCGGTTTATAAGCTGTACTAACTTATGAACCGACAACGATGAAAGGCATTTCTGTCGACTGATGACTTGAGCCGGCAGTGATATTCTGCTGTAGCTTCATTGCCATGTGAGGGCATCACTTGGTAATGATACCTGGACTATCATTACTGGTTTTAGCTACAAAACAATAGTGATAGTTCATTAAGTATGACTCTAATAGTAAAACTTGACTATTATTATCGGTTCCTAATGAAGGATATCTTATCTTAAAAAATTACATATTAGATGAGCATGCACATAAAAAATTATGTAATGTTTGTCACATATGATAATTTTTTCATATAAAATCAGATGAGGACATACTTTATATAAAAATTATAACCCTCGACTAGATCTGTAACTTTATAGTTGAAAACTTTTACGTCTCAAAGTCATTTAGATATCTAAATAATCATTTAAAGTTTTAGATAGAAATGATAAAAAGATTGCATATGCTATTATAATCACTAGTACTTATGTGGTGAGATGATAAGGATATATCGCGTGAATTGAGAGGTTGTGGGTTTGAGTCCCACAAACCGTATGTGCGCGTATTTCACGTGAAAAATCGTATAACTTATAACTTGCATGGGGTTCATCGGGTGCTTTTTTTTATTTTTTGGACAAAAAAATACCGATTCAGAGATAAACTATCACTACTGAGCTGATAATGATAGTCCCCGTTATCTACTATCGACTTTAAAACCGTTAGTGAAGATAGCTTTAAAGTTAATATGTAGTAGTGGTGTACGCGGACACACAGCGATAAGAAAATGTTTGTGTTTTGTCTCGTCACACGTCCTCACATTAGCACATAGTAATAACTTCTTCATTATTGGTTTTTGGATTAATAGTGACAAAGCTAATAGTGGAGATGATTTTAAAGCTGATAATGAAGTTACGCTAACACACAGCGATCGATAAGAAAATGTTTGCGTTTTGTCTCGTCACACGTCCTCACATTAGCACAGCTAATGGCTTTTGTTTTGTGTTTGTCGTTTAAGCACGTAGCGTCACAACCTGCTTAAATAATGGCCTCTCATGGGAATAGCTTGCTTGATGCGGCAACTCCAAACTAACCAAGAAACCATGCACCTACCAGCTGCATGCTAAGGCCATTTGATTTATATTTTTTCTTGTTAATTAATGGGGGAAATGTTTTCCTCAAAATAAGGGGAAAATGTGAGACCTGGTTCTTGATACCGATATCTTTCGGATTAATTGGTGTAATTTTGCAATTCTCCCTCGATTAATTGGTCGATTATGACCAAATTAACTAATAGAGCATAGTACTTGGTTGGTGATTAATCAGCATCGATTTGGATATAAAGCTAGGATGTCGCCGTGTATGCAATTGATTCAAACAGTTCCCATCGAATGACATTGCAGCTAGCTAGCTTAGCTACCACAAGCTGCGACACTACGTGCCGGATTTTCCTTCACGCGGCTTGATTTATCGATCCCTAATGGACCACATTCTCTGGAAGAAAAACTGTATCATAGCACGTTCTCCTCTCACGTAAAAAATGCATGCATGCACTATCTTCTAGAGCAGTTCTGGTGATATGAATTACACGGCTGGTGGAGAACACTCACGCATATTTAGTGCCTATTTGTTAGAGTTTTCAGAATAGTTTTTCGGCTGAAATTAGAGGAACCTCTATCAAACAGCAATTTTTAGCTTTTAACTTCTTGAGCGGAATATGTGAAAATAATTATCTGAAATAAACTAGAAGTTAGGAGCTAAAACAAGCAGCTTTCTCTAATTCACTTCTGGTACAGAATCACCTCCTCCGTATATTTTATTTTAGAGAATCATTAGTCACTTTTAATCATAAAATCACTTTCTGTAACGAATCATTTTCCCACCAAAAATTTAAATCAAAGAGGGCTCTCTAGGTTTTTGGCTATGGGAAAAAAGTCCAGCTTCTAGTAATGCGATGTCGATGGATTTGGCATATATATGGTGCACGGGTGCATGGCATATCTAATCTGTTATGCTCTTATATATCTTGCTTTTTCCCTAGTGTCGCTTAATGCATGGTAGCCTATCTACATATGTTTCTTCCAACCAGATGTGACTTGACCCTGTCGGGCGGTTTGTAAGAATATTTTCGTTATTGCGGTCAACCATGAATTTAGATTTTTTCTTCTTTTGTTAAACAAACTCTAAAACTTATATATGAGTGAGCTGACAATTAACAAATCTCACGAAAAATTGAAATACAGGTGGGCCACTCACTTCACCGACGTCCTGACAAAGCACCTCGCAAAAGAATCGATGGAATCACGATTCTACTGCACGCAACGTTTGGTGTGCTATATCATAGATCCATGGTAGTGTATAATGTTATAGTTTTTCTAATCCGTGCAATCTATATAGTTGATATGCTATATATCCTATGGCTATTTGCATCTTGTGGTACAAAGGCTAGAATAATCTATATTTCTTTGTTAAAAAAGAAAAATGGACTAGAAGGATAATCCAATAATTAATGCTAGCTGTTGATATGTGTAATCAAAAGGTTGTTATTTGCTCATGCGCCAGTACTCGGATTGGGACCCAACTAAACCTGAGCGTTTCCGGGTCGAGTTCAGGCCGAATATTATCAGACCGACCGCTATGTAGTCAATCTCTCTTTTTTCAGCAAGTCTTTATTTAATACTTAAGAAACAAATCACAAAACTATACATGTGTAAAAAATTAACACAAAACTACAGTTTTCTTAGCACCCATATCACAAAAATACACTTTTTGCATAATTTATCACCCATATTTTACACACTTTATCAGGAAACAACACCTTTAGCTTTGTTGTTATCTGTCATGGCAGTCCTGCATGTCAAGCTGAGATTCAGCGGCACCACGAGTGTTTGACATGCAGAACCAACTATATTTAGTTTGAGATATATGTCATATGTTGTCATTTTGATATTGGCCATCGTATCCTAACTGAATCTGCTTTGACTGGTGCCATCTCTCGCACTTTGATGAGAAGCACAGCTAATCGATGGTTGTGATCGGGGAGCCGACATCTCACCGGTTAATGTTTTCCTGTGAAGTTTAGTCCCCCCCCCCCACACGGGCGCATAAGTGAGGTGAAGATCATCGTCACCGTCACCATCGTTGTCGTCGCCAGCTGCATTAGGACGCCGGTATGTGCCAATCCACCAAACCATCCTTCTGCAACCTCTCTATAATAAAATGTCTGATGCATTCTTTGGTGTTTACAATCTCAGCACCGGACTATCCGGCGTACATAATCAAACTTGGTACTAAAAATCTTCTCTCTGCAGAAAATACCCCGACGCTCTCAAAGTCCATCACCAGACCATCCGGTATTTGCTTTTATTTCTGCTTCAGCACTGAAAATGCTCCAGTGATATCCTCTGGTGTAACCACCACACTCACCGGATCTTCTGGTGTATTGATCTCTAATTTCGCATGAAAAATTATTCTCTATAAGAAATAGTCTCGCGAGTATATACTAACCACACTGTAACTTCCGGTGAACGCCAAAACATCCGATGTTCACACCGGAACTTCCGGTGTGTGTAATTTTTTTACGTACAAAGAAGAATTCATCAATTCCAAATACCGCCAACTCGAGTTAAATATGAACAAGAACAAACATCCACAAACACATACTAACCAAGTTCAAGACACATCAACTATTGTCAATGCCTCATCACATGCAAACCAAGTCACTTCTCCACTTAATTTCTCATATTGAGTATCATAACCATAACTTCATAATGTAATATTGATAAATAATAATACATAACAAAGCATTGGAAGTATTGAAGTAAAACTGATAATATTCTGATAAACATGTTGGTCTTAAAAGGAGCATTAGATTGACAGGAGCAACATTACTTCTCTTTTTCTTATCTATTTTTCTACCACATATATGATAACAAATAAATAAATTTTAGGAAACTGCAGAACAAGGGCTACAACTTTCGTTGTAGTGACATAATTTTTTCATGCCTCTAAAGTCTCCTAAACGGCATATCAAACAGCTCTAGAAACCTGTCGGTAATTTCAAATAGCAGCCACTCAAAACTGTTTATTTCCAGAAATACTCAACGAAAAAATTCTAAAATTCTGTGGACATGTAGCCCAAATTCAAACATCAGCCCAAATTAATGTTTTTTTAAAAAAGAAAATTTAGTTCTACAATATGCTTCAATTCCTTCTCTTCTCTTTTCTAGCGAGAGCGATTCAACACCGAAAACCGGAAACGATGACTTCCAACTTTTTCCAAAATTTTTAGGGCATTACATTCTCCCCTCTTTGAAGGAATTCACCCCCGAATTCAGCTATTCTATGACAGCTACGAAAAAGAAACATACCAACTTAAACCAAAACTCAAAACTTACCTTCCTCGAAGAGCGCTGGATACTTCTTCTGCATTTGCTCCTCGAATTCCCAAGTAGCTTCACGTTTCGACTGATTAGTCCATAAAACCTTCATATATTTGATCATCCTCCTCCTCATGACTCGCTCTGAAGTGACCAGAATACGCATTGGGCGACACTCAATAGACAAGTCATGCTGCACTGTGATAGGCTCGAGATCAATCTCATGTTCTAGATCCTGCATATACTTCCTTAACATAGATACATGGAAGACATTATGCACACTGCTCATAGAATCTGGTAACTATAGACGATAAGCCAAACTGCCAACTCGAGCTGTGATAACAAAAGGCCCAATGTACCTTGGGCTAAGCTTCCCTGTAGTACTAAACCGAACAACACCCTTTGTAGGTGGTGATACTCTGAGGAGAACCTGGTCATCCACTGCAAACTCCAGCTCACGTCTCTCACATCTACATAACTCTTCTGTCGGCTCTGAGCGGCCAACATGTTCTGTCGTATCTCCTACACTTTCTCAGCAGTCTGCTGAACGATCTCGGGGCCAAGCACAGCCCTCTCACCAGATGAATCCCAACACAGGGGAGAAACACACTTCCTGCCATACAAAGCCTCATATGGAGCCATGTTAATGCTAGCATGATAAGTGTTATTATAGACAAACTCCACCAAAGCAATGTGATCCTCCCAACTGCCCTTCCAAGAAAGGACACAAGCATGTAGCATATCCTCCAAGGTCTGAATGGACACAAGCATGTAGCATATCCAAGAAACTGCCCATCTGTTTGAGGATGGAAAGCGATACTCAAAGAAAGCCTAGTGCCTATTGCACTCTGAAGGTTCTGCCAAAACTTCGATACAAACTTGGCATCTCGATCTGACATAGTCGACTTAGGCACACCATGCAATCTCACCACTTCCTTGATTTTAAAGGGAACCAAATCCTGAGTTGAACTTGTCGCCTTCATAGGAATAAAATGCGTGGACTTAGTGAACCTGTCCACAACAACCCATATGGCATCTCGCCCACAAGGTGATCGGGGTAAACCAACCACAAAGTCCATAGCGATATGCTCCCTTTTCCACTCGTGGATCTCCAAAGACTGAAGCAACCTCGCAGGCCTCCTATTCTCGGCTTTTATCTGCTAACATACACCACAAGCTGCCACATACTTGGCAATATCAACCTCCATCCTTTTCCACCAGAAGCTCTGCTTCAAATATCTGTACATCTTAGTCTCACCAGGATGAATTGTATATGCAATCCGATGGACCTCTCTCAAGATGTCTACCTTCACTTCTAACTTCTGTGGCACACAAAGACGTCCTCTGAAATGGACTACGTCATGCTCATCAATGATGAACTCTCGAGATCTGCCAACTGCAATCCTTTTGCGAACCTCCTAAATCAAGCGGTCATGTTGCTGTGCCTCACTCACCATCTCAAGTATGGGCGACTGAATGAGCAACTGGGTCTCCTCTCTTACAGTGCCTGCATAGCAAAAATAAATACACATATGATCCAATTCTGCAACCAAAGGCATCACTGTCTTAGGAACACCTGTCCTGCTCAGGGCATCTACCACCACATTAGCCTTCCCAAGATGATACTGGATCATCAGATCATAATCCTTTATCAACTCAAGTCATCTGCGCTGCCTCAAATTCAGCTTCTTCTGAGTAACGATATACTTGAGACTTTTATGATCAGTAAAAATATTATAAGACTCATCATAGAGATAATGCCTCAAAGACTTCAAAGCAAACACCACTGCAGCCAACTCTAGATCATGGGTAGGATAGTTCCTCTCATGATTCTTCAACTATCGGGAAGCATAAGCAATTACCTTGCCATCCTGCATCAGCACACAACCAAAACCAATACAGGAAGCATCCGTGTACACTGTGAAGCGGTTACCACTCTCAGGTAAAACTGGAATAGGAGCATTCACCAACTTATCCTTTAGAGTCCAAAAACTGACCTCACAATCATCAGTCCACATAAAGGGAACACCCTTCTCAGTAAGCTTGGTCATCAACTTTGCAATACTAGAGAAGTCCTGCACAAAACGCCGGTAATAACCAACAAGACCAAGGAAACTCCAGATCTCTATCACACTAGTGGGCCTTTGCCATTCCACCAATGAAGCATCATTCTTTGGATCAATAGTAATACCATGTTGATTAATCACATGCCCAAGGAAGCTCACTTCAGAAAGACAGAAAGCACATTTCTTCAACTTTACATATAACTTATTCTTCCGGAGAGCATCCAAAACGAGACTAAGATGACGCTCGTGCTCTTCATCGGACTTGGAGTAGATCAAAATATCATCAATGAAACCAACAACGAAGTCGTCCAAGTACTCATGCAACATCCTGTTCATTGCTTCCATAAAGATAGCAGGGGAATTCATTAGTCTAAAAGACATAACAACATACTCATAATGCCCATACCTTGTAATAAAAGCAGTCTTCTCAACATCCTCCTCGTTAATCCTTATCTTGTGATACCCAGAGTTTAAATCAATCTTGGGAAACACCTTAGTACCTCTTAACTGATCAAAGAGAGCATGAATACAAGGCAAAGGACACTTATTCTTGATAGTCATCTGATTAAGAGCACGATAGTCCACACATAGCCTCTTAGTGCCATCCTTATTCTCCACCAAAACACCGGGAAAGCCCAAGGTGACTTACTGGTCTGATGAAGCCCTTAGCAAAAAGATCATCTAGCTATTTCTTCAACTCCACCTGCTCCATTGGACCGATACATAGTTCTATAGATAGGCTGCGTGCCAGGAATCAACTTGATCTCAAAAACTGCATCACGCTCAGGGGGCACACCTGGAAGTTCATCAGGAAAAATATCAGGGTAGCGACACACCACTGAGATATTCTCCACTTGCAAGGCAACCTTGCGACCATCGACCATCGCCAAAAGAATGCCAAACTTTAGAGTCCAACGATCAGGAAACAATTGGCACAACAAAGAGAGAGTGTACTTCACCGCACTCCCCTGAAAGACCACCTCTCGACTCGACAGTGCCTGTAAAGAGACTGTCTTCCAGAAACAAGAGATAACAGCTCGATACTGAGAAAGCCAATCCATGCCAAGAATAACATCAAAAGGCTCCAAAGAAATCACCAACAGATTAGCAACAAAGGCTTCATTAGCAAGATGAATAGCACATCCAGGGAAAACAGAAGAATTGGATATAAGACCTCTAGCAGAACCGACAACAATAGATTGACTAATCTTCTGCGTAAAAAGACTATCACGAACCACAAAACCCTCTGAGACAAACAAGAAGCTAGCGCTAGAATCAAAAAGAGCATGTGCATCAAACGAATCAACTAAGATAATACTTGTCACCATGTATCCATGGTCTCTGCCGTCAGTAGAGGGCATAGCATATGCCCCTGGAACTAGAGGTGCGGAAAGAGCAAAAGCCTGGGTTGGTCGAAATGCCCCAGACTGAGGTGTTGAAGGAGTAGTTGATGTAGTCGAAGGCGCCATCAAGTACTGAGGTAGACTGGCACAGGCAGGTACTACTGAGTGGAAGACGCTAGCAAGCACTGCAGAGTGGGCGGTGAAGGAAGGTATTGCTGTGCAGAGGAGGTCACCGCCATCATCTGGACAATGCCACTATAATGTGAGGTTGAAGAAGAAGACACTGGCTCCCAACACACCTTCCCATTGGGATTCTTCCTACAGACCACGTCCGTGTGATCTAGGCCACAGATAGAACACCTGCTGGTCCACTGACACTCAACACGACGGTGTGCGTCACCACATCGAAAACACACCAGCCCCATGCCAGGCTTAGGAACAGCCCGATATTGAGGTGTGCTCCCTCCTGAAGCACTGGACTGAGAAGGCTTGCCGTGGTATGGCTGGTGACGCTGGAACTTCCCCTTCTTGTGAACAAGGCCACCAGAATGGCCCTTCCTATTGCTTTGACCGCGAGACTGCTCACCACCTAAAGACTTCTGCAAGTCAGCACTGTACACCTGCTGCATCTCCACACCCAAAGCCTATTCCACTGTAGTGCAGAAGTTCACCACTGGAAAAGCACCCAACACTTGGCGGATCGAATGTTTGAGACCCTGACGGAAGTGTTTTGCCTTCTCTACCTCATCATGTGCCATGTGTGGGACAAAGTGGACAATCTGATTGAAGCCCACTTCATACTTTGCAACTGACTTCTTATCCTGCATATAGGCATTTAGATCAATCTTCATCCTGTCCAGGAAAGTCACCAGGAAGAACCTCCTCTCAAACTGCCTGACAAACTCGTGCCAAGTCAACGGGCCATGTGCAGCTGTGCGAGCTGACTACACACCCTTCCACCATATATGTGCCTCACCTTTCAGCAATTGTGTCCCATAACGAACACGATCGTGAGCCAACATGTCAAAAGCCTCCATCTTGTCCTCCACATATGACAGCCAATCTGCAGCATGAATCGGAGTACCACTACTGTTAAAACTATCTAGCTTCATGCCAACCCACTGCATGAGAGAAACACCACTGACAAGACCATCTACAACCGGAACAGCGCCAGCAGCAGCACCAATAGGGACTGTGCCAGCAACAGAGGCAGCCTACCTCAACATCCTGAACTCGTTCTGCATTGCCTGCATCGCAGCTGCTAGCTCAGCCTGACCATCACCATCTGGTCTAGCCATAGCACGCCTCCTAGGTGGCATAACTGCAGCCACCAAAACATACAAATGACACAAACATCAATTCCAAGTAATTAAGCATAAACACTAGACATAACAAAATACAACACGATAGGAACAAAGATATGCAACTCTTACCCATCCTACATGTGCAAGTGGGTCAAATTAAGCCTTATTTAACCTAAAATCTAAAGCCTAGGCTCGGATACCAACTGTAACACACCAGGGCCACAAAACCTAGGATGCAACTAAACTACGCAACCTACAGCTTGTCATAGAAAAAAATTAATAGCATCTCCTCTATAAAATTAAGCATCGTGGAATCAATAATATATATCAATAAGATATGCAGAATATCACATTAGCAGATAAAATCATCCTGACATGAATCAAGAGCAAAATATTAAGTTTAACATCACCAGTACTCTTTAAACTTCAAACGTACGACTCTAAGAACTAAACTTTATTTATTATTACAGCATAATGACAAAGGTGTAGACATGAAGTGCAAAATGTGTTACTACATTCCAATCCCTTCACGACATGCATCAAGTACCTAAAAAGAGTAAGCAAGGGTGAGATATAAAATCTCAGCAAGCAAACTTATTTTAACAAGCTATTTAAACCACAAGTTGATTAAGCATCAATTTAATACATTTTTTTCTCAAGACATAAGACATATTAAGATAGTATTAACAACATTAAAGAATAACTTCAAATAAAGATTACAACCACATGTATAACTTTATATCTACAATAACATATAAATGTTATTAACTTCCATGAATGCAATAATATGTCTTCTTTTACATCGCACCCCTCCTCGGGTAACGTACGATACGTACCGGTACAGTCGTGATCTTTATGACATAACTTTCAGTGCATATGCAAATGCAAGTGCATATGGAAGAAATATGCTGCAATTATATTAAAGTATACCACCAATAAAACCTCAACTTCATTCTCAAGTCGAATAGCAACATAGTTCGACAATAATTGTAGCAACATAAAGATAGACATAAGGCAATGATTAATCATGCTTAAAGGTAAAGAACAGCGTAGAATTCAGATCATAGTCAAATTTTTCATGGTTCTGGAATAAAGGTGTAAGTGATGAAAATAACAAGTCAAAACAGTAACAACACCATAGCTACGTTTGCTTGCCTTCAACCGACAATAACGGCGAACTTCAAGTATGAGATGAAGCACCACCACTGTCGGTGACACAGGAACCGGGGGTCCCCGAGTCCCGAGGCCAGGACAGCAGAATGCCACGTGGCGCCCTCCCGTGGGGGTTATGTCCTAGAGGTACGAGAAGACCAAGTTCCAGGATGGGTGCTCGGGGCCATGAACAGTTGTCCCCGAGTACCCGAGTTCTCCTATGACCCAAGAAGACCAAGTACCAGGAATAGAGTGCTCGGAGTTGCGAACAGTGACCCCCGAGCACCCAAGTCCCCTAACAAAAGTCAAGTACCGGGAAGAGAGTGCTTGGGGCTGCGAACAATGGCTCCCGAGCACCTGAGTCCCCCGAGAACCCAAGGGAAGTCAGTTCCGGGAGAGAGTGCTCGGGGCCGTAAACAGTAGCCCCCGAGCACTCGGTTCCCCGAGGACCC
The DNA here is from genome assembly GCF_958298935.1 of Phragmites australis. Taxonomy (NCBI): domain Eukaryota; kingdom Viridiplantae; phylum Streptophyta; class Magnoliopsida; order Poales; family Poaceae; genus Phragmites; species Phragmites australis. The sequence goes on from NC_084922.1 coordinate 8,027,787, forward strand.
GAACAGTCAGTTCCGGGAGAGAGTGATCGGGACCATGAACAGTGCCCCTGAGCACTCTATTCCCCGAGGACCAAGGAAGGGCATATCCAGGAGAGAGTGCTCGGGGCAGCAAACAGTGGCCCCCGAGCACTCGGTTCCCAGAGGGCCTGAGAAGTCCTTTGCCGGTGGCCCCCACAGAGGCCCAGCGGTGAGGTGTCAGCTGGTGAGAGGCCTGATGCTGCATTTAAGAGGGCGTGTGGCCTGTCACTTCCAACTGCTCCTCCCACGCCTGCTGTCAGTCCCTGCCACGACCTGGTAGGGAGGCTTGGGGACACTTAATGCACGGGTCCCATCGCGCGTCATCCGGCGCGCCTCGGGATAACGTCGCAGAGCTCGTGGCGCCCCGCCTGCCGCCCTGCTGTGTCAGACCTGCTCTGACCAGGCGGGCACGTCGGGCTGCCCGGTGGGCCCTCCCCGCGGTGCCCGTTGAAAAACGGTATGATGACGAACAAGACCGGATGGGGGCGTATTTTCAACCCTCCCCGTCACTTCGCGCAGCAGTTCATGATGGTTGCTTTCCATTTATGGTGTCTCGGAACTCACGCCATCCTTTCTGGGCACGCTACCGCCCCGGCGGATATATAAGCCGGGCGGGCTCCCCGGAGAAAGACAGATCAAGTCGAGTTGAAGTCAGAGCCGAGTTAAGATCGAGACCAGTTCGAGATTAGCCGAAGAACAAGGAGCACGAGGCTCTAGACTAGACAAATATTCTTGTAACCCAGCAGACACTCAAAGAGACATTCTCTGAGCATTTATAGCATACACACAGGAGTAGGGTATTACGCTCCGTGCGGCCCGAACCTGTCTAAAATCCCCTGTGCATTTACTACTTCCTGCATCCGATCATTCCACCTCCACCTGCATCTCATTTACTCCCATTTATTTCACCTGCGAAGCGGATTCAAAATCATCCCCCGGCTGAATCTCAAAGGGGTCCCTCCGGATCCCCACTTGAGGAGTTCACCCTCCGACAATCACCTAAACACAACCATAACTCAGCACAAACACTCCTCATAACATGCAAACACATAAAACAACGCGCTTCTACGCCCGAAACCCTCAATCAAGCAATATTGACCCAAAAACAGCACTCACGCATTAGATTGACAGGAGCAACATTACTTATCTTTTTCTTACTTATTTTTCTACCATATATATGATAAACAAATAAATACATTTTAGGAAACTGCAGAACAAGAGCTACAACTTTCGTTGTGGCGACATAATTTTTTTCATGTCTCTAAAGTCTCCTAAATGGCATATCAAACAGCTCTAGAAACCTGTCGTTAATTTCAAACAGTAGCCACTCAAAATTGTTTATTTCTAGAAATACTCAACGAAAAAATTCTAAAATTTTGTGAACATGTAGATCATAACACAAGCTTCAACTTTTATATAATTTGGGTCTACATAAACGTCTTTAACATGATCTAATCAAGCTCTGAACTGTACTAAACTTTCTGACGACAACATGACAGAAAGACAACTTCAGATAGCAAAATATCCTAAACCGCATGGGCAAAAAAATCTGAAATTCATACAGCAGCTAGATTTCATAGTTAGCTACAACTTTCTAGTTGATCTCTTCAGCAGGAAAAATCATCTAAGACCCCAAAAACATGATTTCATCTACACTACGCACCCAGAAATTACTGTAGCTAACCTGAACCATTAACAACGGATTTCCAGAGAGATTGAGCCCCAACCTCAGGATTAAAACATCTTTTAAACCCCCAAAAGAAAACAATAGCTAAGATTAGGTCAATACCTACGTGAGAATCACGAATTCGTTCCCTTTCCCTGGGCGCCTCTCCCTGCCTTTATGCTTGCTCTTGCCGTCACCAAGCTGCACCAAAAGCATGGTGCCACCGCCATGAACATGGAGGAGAAGCTCAGCCTTGGGGAAACAAGATGTCGATGTAAAGAATATAAGGGTCCCCACCGGGTTGGCCCACAACGACCAGTTTTGGTAGTATCCACTTTTGTCCTTTGGCCCATGACCCCCGCGCGACCAGTCGACACCAGCGCGACCACGGCCATAGCCTTCATAGGGTTTCTCACGACTAGTCCTTACTGGTCGTGGGGTAGATACTCGTCTAGACCGGTCAAACCTTATTTAATGCTGTTACTCACGCCATTTTCCTTCCCAGGCAATTCACTCCGGCTGAGGCGGCATGGCTGACGCAGAGTTAACGTATCCCATCCCGCAAACATTAATTGTTGCAGGAAGAGCTCACAGACGTGACAAGGGGCGCAGCAGGCGCGCGTGAGAAACCTGCGACAGGACAGGGCAGGCCGGACGCTTCGGACATGACAAACGGGGGTACGATCGATGGACGGGACGGGCGCCGCAGGGACCTAGGGCAGACATAACGTATGTATACTTGTAATGATTATTTGTATTAGTTTTCTAGGAAAGCATGGGTCTTTTTGTTGGGCCCACCTGTAAGACTTCTACCCCTCTGGAATATAAAGGGGATATCTTCTGTAAACGAGAATGATGGAGAAGAATACACAGGATGTAGGGCTATTACCTTACTAGGGGTCTGAACCTGGATAACTTCGGTGTTCTTGAGTAACAAATACACACATATTCCATAGGCACACCCAGAACGCCGATCACGCACCCACTGTCCAGCATATCCCGGAATCATTGTCAGGGATTTACCCTCGACACAAGAGAAGAGCAGCGCCTACCTTGGATTAGAGAGGGGCTGCAGCAGCAAAGGGGGCGTCGGCCGGTCCTTCCTTCCCCCCCCCCCCCCCGCGATCATGTTTTGTTGTTTCTCCTCGATGAATCAGTGCTGCAGGGGAAGCCCAGGGCAGGGGAGCCACAACACTAGAGAAGGAGGGGGCGGCACAGTAGAGGGAAAAAAGATCGGCTAGGGTTCTAGCTAGGTGGAGGGGAAAAAAGAAGGGGAAAATGGCACATGGACCTTTGGGGAGGGCTGGGCTAACCGGCCTAAGCCCAAGTTGACTCAGCCCACTCCAAGATTAATGTTTTTTTTTAAAAGAAAATTTACTACTGCAATATGCTTCAATTCCTTCTCTCTCTTTTTTCCGGCAAGAACAATTCAACATCGGAGACCAGAAACGATGACTTTCAACTTTTTTTCAAAATTTTTAGGAAGTTACACTAAGTATATATGAGTGTAGGCGTATGTATAAATTTGTGTGTTGAATAATGATTGAGCTTGTGTATGGTTGAGCAACAGGCGGCAATGTGCTCTCTTTATAGGATCACTTGACCTGCTAGCCCCTACAGAAGGAAGAATGCTAGTTAAATCTCTTTATCCTGATCCAGAGCCCTTTTGATTGGTCCTTCCTTCAAGCAAAGCTTGTCCACTGAAAGCCAAAATACGGTTGGCTGACTGACATAGTGACATGGCTCCACATGTAGGTCTCACAAGTGGCTTACCGACATAGTAAAAATTGAGGGGTAGCTAGCTTCTTGGTGCTATGGGCACCAGCAGTCTTGTTTGCGTGGAAGGGAGTGAAACCGATGTGCCAGCAGTGTGCTGAGAATAGAGCTCATCTTACGTGGGAGATAGGCAACGCCAGAAGAAACAAGGTGAGCTGCTCCCTGATGCTCTGAACACTATGTCGGTAAGCCACTTGTGAGACCAATTTATCCCCTCGTGAGATAAATTTACATTGACCAATTTGACAACAAGATTATGCCATGCTATATGTTTATCATCTATGATGGATCTATGTAAGAATATATGAAGTGGAATAGCCATCCCTATTGGTTGGCATGTGGTGAACAGGTCTAGCCCTAGAGGGCCGCCCTTCGGGCCCCTCCTATGTGCATAGGCTTTGACCTTTGGCTGGTAAAAAAAAAAGCGTTCATTCACAAGTAGGTTAGATGATTTACATTTGTGTTTGGTAATCTCGTGACGGGCCTAGGAGTCTGGGACACAAAGATCTCGTCTACTCGAGGTGGTGGGACTCCGATGATAGGAGGTGGAATTGACAGCGAGTCGGTGATGCCACCAAAGATATCATCACACTAAATCCCCCGAACAATTGGTCTACCATCGCTATCAAGGTAAGGAAATTCTTACGCACGAATATATTCTTGATCAATGATCGATGCAAGCAAATGAGATCATCTCATTCTCATTCGTTATTTTGTTTCACGTGCGGAGGGCGGCGATCTCGTCTACGTCATGACTCGGAAATGATATTTTAATGTACTAAATATTATCGTTATGATTTATATAATAATTATTTTTTGATGTTTAATTCAATGGGATTGTTTTTTTTCGCCGTGCAGCACCAAAATCTCAGAATCAACCCTCATAGTTAAATTCCAACGTGAGAAAGACATGGTTACCACATGTGGGCCACGGCTAATTATTTATTTGCATAATTAACACATGCAATTTATTTAGCTATCAAGTTTATTTTTATCTATTAATTAGCTGGTTCCTTACCCTCACGATCGAGCAAAGGGGATCAAGCATGAGTGGTATAACATCCAAAGCTATTACCAATATTATATCTTGTTAACTAGTAACCACCTCATGGTCGATTTAATTTGCGGCGTCGTGTCCGTATAAGTTCAAATAAAATCCTGGTATCGCACCTTTAATTGCGCATGCACACTGCACACGCTTGAGTGCGAATAATAAGCTAGCGAGCGTCTAGCACTAGTACAGAATGATTCTGTACAGGTAGGTTGAAACGTTTTTTTATCTACGTTTAGCGCATCCGTATGTGATTGAAGGTCTGTGAAAATCAATAGGTGTAAAAGTGATCGCCTGTGGAAATTAAGGCTGTCCACATAAAGAACCGTCTGTGAAAAACGATTTTCACGAGTAGTTCCTAATGTCAACCGCCTGTGGAAATAGATTTTTACATGCGGTTAGCTTAATAAACCACCTGTGGAAATAGTTTTCCAGAGGTGGTTCTTTATGTTAACCGCCTATGAAAATCGATTTGCACAAACGGTCCACATTAGCTGCCGCCTTAGATATAAAGATTTCCACAGGCGGTTCTTACGGAACCGCCTGTGGTATGTATTTCTTTTAAAATAATAATTAGAATATATTTTATTCCATCCAGATTTCACACAGTTTCAATAATAATATGAATAGCATCGCATATTTCAATATTTAACACAAGTACAATAATATTCACAACATCACAAGCCTATATAGCTAAGAGTCGCTCCCCCCACACAAAGTCACGGATGGCTAACTAATTCGCCTCCGCGATCAAAGAATTTACCGTTCTTGTGGATGACTTCATGCATAATAAACCGGCACATGTCATGTTGGATGTTTTGGATTTCTTTGCCGGTGAGAGCTTGGTTGGCACACTAGATCATCCTTGCCTGGATTGAAAACACAACTAAAAGAGTTAAAACACTACTGACAACGGAAGCATAACCAAATAATAATGTGCAGACGTAATGATGACTTATGTCCTCAGGGTTCGTTGTGTACCTCTCATTTATCCTAAGAAATTGGCAAACATAGTATCCACAAAGAACGCTATTGAAATCTTGCTTGTGGCACTACAAATAAAAACACAACGTATTCGTTAGTTCAATAAAACTCTTCGTCATTAATAGTGGGATACAAGAATTAGAAGATGTGTTATTACTGGAAAGTGTGTACGGACCATCATCGCATCCGGCTTGTCCGTATCGTGTATCCCACATTTTGTTGCGTACCACTTGTAGACCCTATTCGAATGCCAACAAGTAATTATCAATTCATAAATAATGTATAAGAATTTTAAGTACGGGGGATTTCCTTTACCTCTGTATAACGTCAATGAAATCTTGGTAGGATTTTTGTTGGAAATTGGCAGAGTCAAGGACTACGAGTCTGCTCAACTTCGGCATCAGCATTATACAAATATAGTGATCGCTACATGAATACTTATGTTAGATTCTTGATCGATCAACTAAGTTGAACACTTATGTTAGATTTATAACGTATCCCACTTACTTAAAGTTGTAGTGAGCGAAGATGCATTCCTTGTCCTGCATTTCTAGCATAGCCCTTCCTATGTAGGTTGACATTTCGAGCCTTTTTGTTTTTGTTGCTTCTTTTATGACCCATTCTTTATCCTTTTTACTCTTCCCCTTAATCCTAGGGTCATCAGTCCTTATGTTCACGACCATGTTGGGTTGAGAAATTCGTTGCGGATCAATGAATCCGACAGGCCTCTTCAACTTTTCTGCATCGTTAAATTGCATCCTACAAAACAAGTCAATAATCATTAGCTTCTGTAGCATATATTGGTACATATATGAACGTAGGGGTAGATTGTTGGCACTTACAGGCACCACACACTTATGAGATTGACGTCAAGTTTGTCGAGGCGGAACAAAGCGTGTATGTCCTTAAAATCCAACATGAGGTAGTTGTCTCCGCTTAGATAAACGATAGCAGGGACAGAAGCAGTGATTATGAAGAGCCCCACGCGACATGCCCTTATGTACCATTCGTGGAATTTCCTCATCTCTCATGGACATTCTTGGAGTTAAAACGATGGCAGAAATGGCTTGCCATACTCATATTTCTCGGGAACATCCAGTGTAGGCACGTAATATATTTGTGAGGTACTTAATGCTTTGACGATCTCTTTCATGAGATCGCCCTTTGCTGGTGATTCCTGAGTGAATGATGCCTTTGGTTTTGACGAGGACAGAAGCCACCTCTTCATCGAATTAGGTAGATCAATCTTCTCATATGGGGTAATCATTGTAGGAACTCTCCGATGCTCAGGTGATGGATGTGCCGGAGGCGGAGATGCCAGAGTCAGAGACGCTGGAGGCGGAGGTGCCGGAGTTGTAGACGATGAAGCACGATGCGAAGTTGCCTGAGGCGGAGATACCGGGCATGGGGGCGACGGTGCCTGAGGCGGAGAGGGTTGGCGCGGGGGCTGAGGTGCCTGAGGCGGAGTGGGTTGGCTCTGGGGCAGAGGTGCCTAAGGCAGAGTGGGTTGGCTCTGGGGCAGAGGTGACGGAGTCGGTGTGGGTTGGCTCTGGGGCAGAGGTGCCTGAGGCAGAGATGCTGGGCGCTGGGACAGGCGTGATGCTGGCGATTGTGACTTCTGACAGCTGAATATGATATCCCGTCTGGGCCACAAAATGAAGTTGCCAACAGCCTCATCGAGAATCTCAATACCCTCAGGTGTGCTGATTTCAAGCTTGTACTTCATGAAAACCGGCTGCACCGAGTCCACTTGTACCTTGGCGTAACCGGCCGGAATATCTTGATTGTGAAACACACGGCCTGGAATGGCCTGGCCAGTGGCAGCCTCAACAGTGAAGTCTCCCTTGCCGACCGGAACATGAAGAATGCAAGAGGTAGCCTCTGTGATTTCATCCACAGGATATCTCTGGCTATCGAAATGTGTGGACCCGACGCTGCTCCGAAATCCTGGGCTGGTTGGTTGCTCTATCAGCATTAATGCCGCCATTTCCTTCTCCTTTTCATTCCACATCTTCATGAATTCGACCTTAACATGTTCTTGCATTTGTTCCTCTAGGGTCTTCTTATATCTATTACGGGTCTTATACTGGCCTCCAGCGTCTGGGAACCCATGCTTCCAGCCCACTTTTGATCCGATGCCTCGAGTGCGACCCGGGTGTTCCTTGTTCCCCAGGGCCTTGGTAAGCATATCATTCTCCCTGTCGGGCTCTAGAGACCCTTTCTTAGCAAGCCCTTGGATGGTCTGGGTCACCTCCATGGTCTCGGGGCTATTGAAGGCTAAGTCCCCAGACTCGGTTCGTTGTGACCGAGCGTAGACCTAGTTCATGCTTTGCTCGTCACAATTTTCTAAAGGGTTGGGTTTCCCAGCCCGAGCAACCTCTTATTCTTGCCTCCTCCACTCAGGAATTTTGGGGGCGTACCCAGACGAGCCCAGGTGATGGTGGTGCTTGTTCTTCTTCGCAAGGTGCTTGAACGATTCACCCAGTTTGATGGCATCAGGTGTGGTCTTCTGCCTAACAAACTCTGCCCATTGCTCTGGCGTAATCTTTCCGTATTTATTAAAGGGTACTAGATTCTTCTTCACGAATTCCTTATTGAGCTCACTCTTCCAGCCCCGGAAGCTCTTTCCCATAGTTTTCAATGCATTCTGTTTGGATGCTTCCTCTGTTCCCGAGGGGAATCGAATGGTTTTCTGCAATGTTGCCCACAGGAACTCCTTCGTCTCATCCGACACCAATCGCCAATCAGTTACAGTGATTGGGACGTACTCCTTGACAAGGAATCCGTAACTGCTACGGAATTTGGCGCAGACCTCACGAGGTGCAACAGACTCCCCTTCAACACCGACCTGTGTTATTGTATAAATACCGGATGACAACTTGTTTCTGCTACGCTCGCCCCTTCTTCGTTTCAGCATCGGCCCAGAGAGACCCGAAGTTTCGGGCACAAATGTAGCGGTGGGTTGTGGCGCAGAATGTTGTGGCACAGATGATCGACGCGAAGATCTTTGCACCCTCACCCTCTAGAGAGAAAAAAAAGAGAGTTGGCATGAACAGAAGATATTCCTCCATTTAAGAAGTATAAAATGCATTAACTCAACTAAATACCTCTTCGGCGGGATCGTACTCGTTGTCACTTTCCCGACATCGGATCTCCCGTCGCACGGAATAGGGCTTGGGCTATGATACGAGCCCGAGCTTTTGCTGCTGTCGGAGGAGGACGACTGATGAGGGCTTGGCCCCTATCCGACCTCCTGCTTCCATCCTCTTCTGCAAGCGACCTCTGTGCCGGGAGGCCTCTATTGCAAGCGTCCTCTGTGCCGGGGAGGCCTCTATTGCAACATCCGACATCCTGCTTGCTTCTAGTTTCTTAGGGGTTACTGTCCTCTTCTGCCCCATGGTACTTACTCGACCGCTGGATTATTGTTGACTAGAAAAAACTAACAAGTATGCAATAGTACATCAATGAAATTGTGGCATCGTACGGGCATTCTGCTAGTATGAAAAAAAAGGGGGAATTTAGTAGTAGTGTAAAATGCAAAATAGAGTATCTAGCTAAGCAAATTGATTAATGTTTTTTAGAATTAAGCCTGGACCATTAGCTTGGTTTGCATGTAAGGCTCTCTTGGAAGGGGTACATTCATCCGTGTGTCAGTATCTGCATCTGTCTGTGTGTAAGTGTATTACAGACGATTCTGAAACTATCTGTAACAAGCTTGACAATTTGTTAAACTTGGAAATTCAAGTTTGAGACTGCAATAGTTTGGGGAAAGGTGGAGAGTAATGTGCATTTGGTAGAAACTTACATAATCTGGGGATGCCAATATATGTCTTAAGAAAGCCCCTACCTAAAACCATTACTTCTTACACCTGCTGTTGCCCCTTGAAACTCAACATGAAGCCGAATAATTCTGCCATTCAAGTTCTGACCTGGTCTGTCATTTCTATTGTTAGTATTTTGATTTCTTCAATATATAATGCCAACTATCAGTGTATTAGAGGTACTATGCCATCTAAGTTACAGCAACAAAGTTTGAGAATGCCATGTCTAGAGTTCAAGTACAACAAGTCCAGATGACTTGAAAAATCTGTATATGCGCACAAATGCACTCTTGCTGTTCTTCGTAAAGCTGATAACGTTAGAATTTGATATCGCATTTTGGCTGTTCTCATTTTTTTTCTTTTTTTATGTTTGCAATCTATGACATGACTAATGTCTCTAGAATCGCTTTCTTGGAAAATGCAGGTCCACGTCCAGATGCGAAATGAAGACTACAAAATTGATGCCTACAGAAAGACTCATGCTGACGAAAGATCATATCACATGGTAAGATTTTGCACGAGCTAATTTAACCTTTGCTGTTGGTTAAACCTTCGGTGACTAACCTAAACAAAATCTTGGCATTGGTTCTTTAGACAAATAGATGTAATATCCCCAATACCTATATATAATGATTTGTGGAGCACCAGTATTAAAAATAGAAGGGAGAAAGAATGGTTGACTGCATGCAATATTTTCATCCCAACATGAAAATGTGTATTTATCCATTATTATTAAACGAACCTGAAAGGTTCAAACTTCAAACTGCTTTTATACAGGAAATTGTGTATTTATCCAGGGGTTCTCAGATTTCTTTAGAGGAACAACTGCCAGTAGTCAAGGCAAGCCTAACAGACTACAGGGCCTCTAGCCCCCTACTCGGTTGAAAAAACTCAAAACAAGAAAAAACATGTAAAATACAGCAAATGAATTTACATTGCTCATATGGATCAGTGGTTGTGATATATTGGATAGCAGGATCATATGTGGGCCTGTTGACGTTTACAGTAAAATTCAGTATTATGCAGTTTGCTCAGTTTCAAGCACGAGATTGCATTTTTCCTGCTACGATATGAACTCAAAACAACCAGCAAAACTTAAGGTATTTTTCATGTGGCCAGATGCTCCATTGCTTTCACCTAATTAAAACTGAAAGAACTGGAGATTTTCACAAAGGTATTTAAGATCATACACTACAAAATACAAGCAGCCAAATTAGGTAATGAGCAAGGCCAAGGGAAAAAACCCGGTATCCTCGAAACTTCAAAGAAACTGAGAACACTTAGTAAAGTTAATAAGACTCACGAAGGCATGAACTCAAAGGGGCCGCAGCTACTAACCCTAGACCCTAACCGTTGGTCCTGTCAATCTTAATGACTAAAAATTCAGGCCGTGGGTCAGTCACCATGAATTCCAATTAAGTTTCCTGTCATCTAGACTGATCTCTGCGCATTTTAGCACTCCTATGTACTCATGAACATCACAACGTGAAATATATGCACATAAGGATTAACATCATATAGGTTGGAACTGCAGTAAGCACAGAACAACAAGGAAATAACATCAGAACTTATCTGAGGTGCCCACGTATATCAGTTGCTTCATAGAGCAGATTAAGGATGCATTGTCATTGTGATTGTATTCACAAGTTCCTCCACTGACATATACCACATAGATTCACCACGGCACTAAAGCTAGTTAATGAACTGATAAATTTGTGGAACTTCAACACGGCACGATGGCCGGCATCACAAAGAATAGGGGGGGTATCACACGGCCGGTCGGAGAACCGACTATGACGGCTCGGCCGGGAGGGGGATATGGACCTACTCACCGGCGGCGGCGGCTCCTCCTCGGCGCGGTCCAACTCAGCGGCGGTGGCTCCTCCTTGGTGTGGTCCAACTTGGCGACGGCGGCTCCTCCTCGGCGTCGGAGCGGTCCTCCTTGTCGGGGGCGGCAGCGGCAAGGGAGAGCGCGGGAGGTGAACGGAGGGACAGCCTGACAGCGGGGTTGAAGGTTTGTGAAAGCCCTAGGGTTTTCGGGGCCGCGCGCGGTTATATAAATAGAAACGATTTTCACAGGCGGTTCACATAAGGAACCGCCTGTGAAAATCCATTTTCACAGGCGGTTCACCTAAGGAACCGCCTGTGAAAATTATTTTCACATGTGGTTTCTTACGTTAACCGCCTGTGGAAACTTGTGAAATGATTTTTGCTTGTTTGGGAAATACTATTCTATTACATATTAAAGCATCTTAAATATTCTATTACATATTTAAGCATCTTAAATGCATACAAGTCCTTAATACAAATTAAAGCTTATCCTAATTGTATACAAATTTCAGGGTTCTGTCACATTAGAAAATAATTCGCATAACATGGCACTGTTTGCCTTGAACTGCTTTCCCTACACCATCCAGACGCATGTACGGTATCACAGATCTATCGAGAGTTGCTTCTACAAGTTAGATCTTTTCTGGATCTCCAAAAGGCGGCACGTCGTCGAACTGATTGTATTCTTCCTCATCCTCCACATTCTCGACTCCGACAATTCTTTATTTTCTGGCAACAACTACATGCTTCTTTTCATTCGCGGGGTCGATTATATAGAAAACTTGTGCGACGTGATCAGCGAGTACCCACAGGTCATCTTTGTGGCCTACAATGCTGAGGTCGATAATTGTGAAGCCGTAGTTGTCCACCGCCACGCCATTTGGGTGTTTGACCCATTTGCACCAAAAGACAGGGATCTGCAGATTCACTCCATAGTCGAGTTCCCAGATTTCTTCTACGAACCCATAGTAGGTGACATTTTCCCCTGTTGTTTCATAGGCTTCTGTTCGAACGCCGCTGTTTTGGATCGTGCTCTTCTTATCTTTTGCTTTGGTATAAAACGTGTACCCATTAATGTCATATGCTTGCCATGATGTAACTAAACTTGATGGGCCACAAGCCAACATTTTCACATTTTTTTTATCTATAGATTCACCATCTGGAAGGTTTTGGTTCTTAAACCATGTGGTGAGGCGACGCTTGTGCTCTTTCAAGATCCAATCATACGAGCAGCTTTGATTTTTTGTGTAGAGCTCATTTAGGTGTTGCTCGACGTACGACGCCACTAACTGGATCTGCTGCAAGATGGTGAAATGTGCTTCTTCCACTGCTTTGTAATCATGATCGATGAATCTTTTCTTTCCTTTGGTCCCTCTCCCAGACAATCTCCCCTCATGTCGAGATACAGGTACACCAATCGGATTAGAATCTTTTATGTAATCGATGCAACACTCAATGACTTCCTCGGTACTGTAGCCCTCGATCATGAAATCCTCTGGGTGAGCACGATTCCGTACATAGCCCTTGAGATTGCCCATATACCGCTCAAACGCATACATCTGATGTAAGAATACAGGGTCCAACGCAATTATCTAATTCACGATGTGAACCAAGAGGAGTACCATGATATAAAAAAAGGATGGAGGGAAGCACATCTCAAGTTGGCACAAAATCTCTACCAAGTAACTATGTACAACATCTAGTTTTTCAGCATCGATCACCTTCTGAGCAATTGCGTTGAAGAAGTGACACAACCGTGTGATGACCACCTTTATGTATCTTGGCTTGATACCCCTGATTGCAATAGGGAGCATCTGCGTCATCATCACATGACAATCGTGAGACTTCATGCTGATTAGCTTCAAATCTTTCATCGAGACTAGGTTCTTAATGTTAGATGAGTAGCCAGTCGGGACTCTCACCCCACGTAAGCACTTGCACAGTGCCTTTTTCTCCTCAAGTGTTAGAGAGTAGCTAGCCGGCGAAAGATAATGTTTCCCATTTGGTCTGTCTTCAGGGTGTAGCTCTGGCCTAATTTCAAAATGCACCAAGTCCTTACGTGACTTGATTCCATCCTTTGTCTTGCCTGGTATGTCCAGTAAGAGGCCAAGGATGCTATCACACACATTCTTCTCAACGTGCATGACATCGATGCTGTGACGGACGTCCAAGTCCTTCCAATAGAGCAAATACTTAAAGAAAATTGGCATCTTCTTCCACAGCGTGCTGATCGACATCTCATTTTTCTTCCTCTTTTTACCCTTCGACGGCTTCCCAAAAACAACCTTGATGCTACTGACCATTTGAAACACTCGTGCCCCGCTGCGAGGTTTCAGGCCAGTATCTTCCTCAACCGTGTTGTCAAAATATTTCTTCATATTGCGGTATCTGTGAGTTCTGAGTAAGAACCGTCGGTATCGCGTGTACACTACCTTCTGTGAGTACGGAAGGCACACAGACACGGTTTCATCCAAGCACACTGCACATCCTTGCTTCCCTTTAACCTGTCCCGATAGGTTAAAAAGGGCGGGATAATCATTGATGGTAACGAAAATCATTACTTTCAGCGTGAAGTACTGTCGTCGGAACTCATCCCACACCCGGACCCCCTCATTCCACAGTTTCGCCATATCTTCCATCAATGATTCTAGGAACACATCTATATCGTTGCCCGGTTGTTTCGGTCCTTGGATAAGAATGGACAGCATAAGGTACTTCCGCTTCATGCATAGCCATGGAGGAAGGTTGTAGATGGCCAGGACCACTGGCCAAGTGCTATGTGAGGTGCTCATATCACCGAAAGTATTCATTCCGTCGGTACTCAACACGAACCTTACATTCCTTGGTTCTTCAACGAACTCTGGATACATGGTATCGAACTTTCTCCATTGCCTAGCATCAGCGGGGTGTCGAAGCTTAGTTCCATCCTTCTTGCACTTATCAAAATGCCAACGCATCAGTTCAGAGTCCCTAGGGTTTGAGTACAGGAGCTGCAAGCGGGGTATCACTGGTAGGTACCACATCACCATCGCAGGACTTCTTCTCTTCTTCTCCGCATTGGAAGAAGTGTCTTCTTCGTCACGACCAACATTACTCTTCTTCTTCTTCGTGTTGGCGGAAGCATCTTCGTCCTCACAATCATCATTCCTCTTGTACTGACTCGCATTGCACACTGGACATCTATCCAAGGCTTCGTATTCTTTACGGTAGAGGATACAGTGGTTCGGACACGCGTGTAGTTTTTGCACATCTAATGACAACAGGCAGATAAGCTTCTTCACCAGATAAGTGGTGGTGGGCAAGGAGTTAGGCTTTGAAAGTATGTTTGCCAAGAGACTCAACAGATCCGAGAAACTCTTGTCGGACCATCCATTGCTGGCCTTCAACCTTAGAAGTTCAAGCACCGAATGCAACACCATAAACTCCTTATCACAGCCCTTCGATTCCTCATACAAAAGTTCTTTCGATGCCTTTTGTAACGCCTCGAAATTATCTAAACCTCTCGTGCCCCTTAAAACATGCGGTTCTGCATGGCGCAGCATTTCCTCCAGATCAAAGTCAGCATCATCATCCAGATCAAAATCGGCATCATCATCCATCATAACATCAGTGTCGCCTTCGACTGCTCCCTCATCACCACCATCTACTTGATCAGCAGCGATGTCCTGGTTTGGTTTGCTTGTACGTTGTTCACCATGATTAGATTAACATTTGTAATCCTCAACAAAACCTCTCAAGATTAAGTGTGATTTGATTATACTTGATTTTTGTCCCACAATTTCTGGTTCTTGCAGTCAGAACATGGACAGTATATTTCCTTTGTCTTCTTAGTTAAAGCATTCTTCTCTGCGGCTTCAATAAAAACAGAGAGTCATTTGATGTATATTTATCCATGTCTTGACGCATCATACATCCATGCTCTGTCCATCTTTAACTTCAACCACAAAATTAGATACATTAATTAATTAATTTGAAAATCAGAATTAAAAAGATTTTTTTAAAAAAGGAAAATATGGGCTTGTTATGATTATAATATGTCTACGCAATTGAATCTACATTAACGTAAATTTATGACTCAAAATAATG
Organism: Phragmites australis; assembly: GCF_958298935.1. NCBI lineage: Eukaryota > Viridiplantae > Streptophyta > Magnoliopsida > Poales > Poaceae > Phragmites > Phragmites australis. Next base: position 8,043,019 of record NC_084922.1, read on the forward strand.
TGAATTCATTACTCTCTCTCCCTCTCCCTCTCCCTCTCCCTCTCCCTAGATCGATCTAGATCTAGAGAAAAAATCCTCATTCATAATGAAACCTCCTAAGGCTAAAAAACATCACATTCTAGCTACATTTTTAAAATATAATACTAGAATCATGTGAATCTATACAATTAAATCAATATTGCAACAAATTTGAGCTAATTTGATGATCTAAATGACAAGAACTATGAGCATCTCTAGATCACATTGAAACTCTAATTTAGCCTTAAATCTAAATTTAAACCTTAAAAAAATGCAAGCTAGGAATGAGATATACATATCTTATTTGGCTCCTCCAAGGAAATCAAAAACAAAACCTTCCCCACCTATTTTCCAAATTGGCCGTCACAGTAAATACTTACTGTTTCGAACAGTAAGTCTGTCTGAATGGAGCTGGCCGAGAAGGAGGAGTATTTATGGACTATTTGCACAGGCGGTCGACATAAAAAACCGCCTGTGAAAACTAATTTACACAAGCGGTTCCTAATGTGCACCGCCTATGTAAATAACATTCATTTTCACAGGCGGTCCATATAAGGAACCGCCTGTAGAAATGCTCCATTTACACAGGCGGTCCCTTATATGGACCGCCTGTGAAAATGGATAAGGAGCCGCCTGTGTAAATGGAGCATTTACACAGGCGGTTCTTAACCGCACGAGACCGTAGCCACTTTCTCAAACGATTCGTAGGAAGAACCGCTTTCAGAAATAAAATCTATGTGTATCAAAAAATGGATTTTATAGTAGTGCAGACTTGTAAGGTCCCTTACCCTGCCCAGCAAATCAGCAATACCAGGCTTGTGTTAGACGGTGCACTCATGGCTTGTCAACCATAACATCGATGGCACCCACACAGATTGCTTGTTTCTTGTTCGAGTAGATAGACATGCCGCAGGTAGAGGCTAGGACGATATTCGCCAGAAAAATATAATAAAACCCGGGGTAGGACACACCACCATGTATAGGCTTTTAGGGTAAGCTGCAGCTTGGTAGACGACGTAAGCGATCGATCGAGACATGCAAATGCATGCAACAGGATCGAGCACCACGTCCGGTCGATAGGTAGGGTCGGTCGCTGCTGCTTTTTTTTTACCCCTCATCCATTCGTCGTCTCGCGCGTGGATCGTGTGCCTTTGGCTTCGCTAGGCTCCAGTGCCGACAGAGATGACCAGATGAATCACGCTCAAAGGTACTCACTACACGTACGGCCACTGGCACAACGCACCATGCATGCAGCATGATCAAGATAACACCCCGGAAACCGCACTATCCCAAAATGCTACGAAGCTACAACTACAACTAACCGGATCATAGGACAATCCGACATCAGCTCTCTACAAAGGAAAGACTACATATCATATAACATATCATATATGAGAAGATAATAAAACAGGATAAAAATCAACACACTAACAAATTTTATTAACCTAGCTTTCAATTCTCAAACCTTACTAAAGCCAACCATGATCTAAAATCATTAAAATATAGTCTTCAACGACTGAGAGAAAGAAACAATTAAATTTCTCTAACTTATTATAGCAAAACTAGCAAAAATTATGAAGAGTTTTGTAATGGTATCGTATTGCTCTACCCTTCCCAAGCATGCTCGAGAATAACCTAGGAAAGAGAATACACGGGTGAGATAAAATCTCAATAAGCAAACTATTTAATGAGTTAAATAAACTACAGTTGATTGAACATCAATTTAAAAATCCATGGTAAAAAATAAAACATCCATAATTAATTCTCGTGAATCACACTATAGCATCCATCATATCCAAAACCTCATCTACTGCTGAATAAAACTCCAAATAGAAATCCAAGAAAATCCAAAAAAGCAAAATGTGAACTTTGTGCAAGTTTTCAAATTCAAAATTTTAAATTTGGGGTGAACTTGAACTACTTTGATTAGCTTCAATTGGAATTGCTGTGAAGTTCTAAAAAAAATTAAAATTTCACTGGTTTTTAAATGTTGCCAAAACACAGGGTGTTAGACACTGCCTCCATCCCTCTCGTCCCCTTGTAGCTTCTTCATCAAGCAGGGGGGAGGGGGACCCATAAGCACAAATCTGAATCCCCTTTTACTTCATTTTGTGCCAACACAATCAGTGGACAAAGGAACATGATTCAATTGCCAATCTCCTGTCGCACTGTAGATTCTTTCACAAGGGATGCCCTCCAAAAATCTTTTACAAGGGATATGAAAGCCGAACAATCATATTTCTGTGGCTGCATGCATGAGCAGAGAGAGAGAGAGAGAGAGAGAGACGATTGACCTGCGTCATTCACCTTGGCAGCACGTATGAGGTACGTCCCTGCTTTCGTGTGCCGCTTTGGCAGTACGCACACAGCGCGTGCGTGCGCATGTGTGCATGTCTCTCTGTGCGTGCGAGACGAGAAAGGGACACATGTTCTTTTGCTGAAGCAACCATTGCGTCATACTCCAAGTAATTGCATGTCTCTGTTGCTTTCTACCGTTAAGTCTTGTACACTCTTAAACTAGATGAACATCAGGATTTGAACCCTTTAGTACAATCGTATTCTCAGGATTTCAACCCTTTGGAACGTCTTTTGCGTAGTACAGAACGAACACAGCTCGATGCCAGGACAGTACATCCTACGTACACAAATATAGTAGCATGTACTCCTAATTGGTGTTTAATTAATTTACGAGTGAGGCTGAGAGAGTGACTAGCATGACTGATTGGTTGCACTACTACAAAACCGAAAATTCCTGGCTAGAAACCGTCGGGAAAACTCGAAAAATCGACAGGAATGCTGTTTCCTTCCCTGACAGGACTCGGGTGTCATGAAAGAGTGGTACCAATTGGTACGTATATAGGTTACCCTCCCCCCCCCCCCCCTAAAACACCTCTTCGGTTCTTCCTATGGGTAAGATCAGTGTGCAGTAATATATATGCAGGTCTTGTCATCATCGCATGCCCCAGCTGCCTGCATGGCGTCACAATCTAGCTAGTTCTGTCATTATTAAAAAAATCCGATACGTAGATACATTTTAGTATTTAAAAATAATAAGAAATCATAAATAACAACAAGAATAAACTACATATACGCTATCTTCTCACCGTCGGAAGGAACATAGGAAGTCCAACACCTAGATCCTACAAAATGAACCCTACTGCCAAGCCAATCGGGAGGGGGAAAGGGGGGAAAGGGGACGAGAGGAGGAGAACTCACCGGTTGTAGGAGGCTTGAGGCGATGTGGCAATCCTGAGGCTCCTCACCAGGAACAACAGCAACTTTGTGTGCTCTGGCTGCTTCGGGTCATCGAGGAGGGCCTTGTAGGACCCATGGAGGCGGGTGGCACCGGTGCTTGCCCTTGGAACAGGAAGACGTGCGCTATGCAGCAGTGGCGTTGAGGCGCTACGCGCAATGGAGAAGAACAGGGAGGTGGCCAGCGATGAAGAAGACATGTGCGGTGCCGGTGAGGTGCTACGCACGGTGGAGAAGAACGAGGAAGTGTCTAGCGACAAAGAAGACATGACGGTGAGGCACTGCACATGGTGGTTGGCCAGTGAGGGAGGCGTGCAGCTATGCGACTAGTGACTGGACGGATAGAATCGTCGGGGTAGTATTAGGTCACGAACAAGCAAAGGTGGGCTGGGCTAGGCCATATTGGAGACACGTATTCTAGACTCCCAGAAGTATCTAGCCTAGGTATCTGAATTATTCATATTTACTTTTTACGGATACTCTATGTATACGTATCCACTATGTATCTAGGGCATATCTGTATCGGACACCACATCCGACACGGATACGACCCCTGGGTGGCATATCCGTGTTTTAGAGATGGAGACTGGTCTGAGGAGACTCGTGTTGCAATGTGAGAGAAAAAAAAACATGAGCAAGCAAGATAAGCTAGTTGCACTGACCTCGATCGATAGATCGACCAATCGAGAGTTGTCCATGCTTAACCATTAACTAGATCAGATCAGTGTGCTCGGCATGCACAAACTGGTTACCACCATCCCGACGGGGAACACCGGTGGCCACCATTCCAGTAGTCGAGTAGCGGCTCAAGATGATGAGGGTGCTTTGTCAAAAGCAAAGCGACCGGAAGCAAGGAGGAATCTAGATGAAGGTATGCCTAGTATTCCAGCTAAGTCTTTTAATTCTTTACCTTTAGAGCTTATTATCTCCAACATTAGGAATTTAGGAGTTTTCATAGGAAATGATGATAGAACTATTTTACAATCTATTATTTCCTTAAAAAATATTGAGGTTGATAGATTAACGGTCCCTACAAAAATTCCTAATCCAATAGAGGTATTAAACAGGGTAGTAGACCTATAGATCCTTATTTTTATAAGGATGATGATGAAACTAGAGGTATTGATGTTGTGACCCTCGGTTATTTATGTCGTGATTTAACCTAGATCCTCAATGATAAGGATTTAGATCACATATGTTATGATCTAAAGGTAGTTCCAAGAAAGAAAAAAAATTCAATTCAAGGAAATATAAGGACAAGATTGGCTACCCTTCCATGAAGTAAAAAACTCCATCCAAATTGTTTCTTAAATGAAAGGGTTTTTTTTTTTGAAATAGCAAAGGTCTAGAAGACTTGGTTAAACACAATTTCATCTCTAACACGGTAAAGAACAACAATTAAATTTCCTTGCCATCATAGAATCGGGTAGAAGCACTTCTAATCATTCAATTCTCAGACACCTATGTAGTGGTATGGAATACATATGGCATAGTATGGCTCCAAGAGGGCGTTCAGTGGCATGCTTATTGGGGTAAATACGACGGTGTTTCGTATTGGCTCAATTGTTGAAGGGGGTTATTATACAAAATTCCTTTTAAAGAATAAGGAGGATGGTTTTACTTGCGCTTTATATGCGATGTATGGACCAGTCCAAGATGAGTCCAAGCTTGAATTTTTGACGGAGCTTGCTCATGTCTGCAGCATTGAAACCAATCGAATATTGATTGGGGGAGGGGGGATTCAACATAATGAGACACCTTGAGGACAAAAATAATGATAACTCCGATCCTCAGTTGCCTCATTTTTTCAATGTGGTTATAGATGCATTGGATTTGCGGGAGATTGATCTTCAAGGCCGCCAATATACATGGGCTAATGATCTGGACCCTCTGACATTTTAGAAATTAGATAGAGTCCTTATGAGTACATAATGGGAAGCTAAACACTCGAGTATCACGATGTAAGCCCTAAATAGGGGAAGGTCATATCATACCCCTTTGTTGCTTAATACAGGAGCAGCTTTTCACTATGGAAAATAGTCATTGTTCAAATTTAAGCTTTGCTGGTTAATCCATGATGGGTTCTATGAGATGGTCACTGATACTATTTGGCAACAAGAACAACAGGGTGTTAATCATATCGAAAGGTAGCAAAATAAAATTAGAACCTTGCGACAATACCTGAAAGGTTAGACAAAACATACATCTAGCACCCTTAAAAAGGAACCCTCTAACGTCTCATGAAGTGGCACTTAAGCATTACCTCAATGAAAGGATTGTGCATCTGTTAAGAGAAGAGGAGCTCAAATGGTATCAATGAGCTAAAGTCAAAAATGTTCTTGAGGGTGATAGCAATACAAAATACTTCCAGCTGGTGGCTATTGGTAAGCACCGAAAATAAAAGATATTCAAATTAGAGCAAGAGAAAGGAAACTTGATTGGGGAGGCTGGCTTTAAGTGGTATATCACAAAATACTACAAAGATTTATTTGTTAAGCCTGAAAATAATGACTTCTCAATGGATGAAACTATTATGGTGGATATTCCACATATTAGTGAAGGGGAAAATGAGATTCTGACTGCACCTTTTGATGAAAATGAGGTGTGTCATGCCATTTCTCAGATGGAGCACAATAAAGCTCCCGGTCCAGACAGCTTTCCAACTGAATTTTAGCAAGGTTTCTAGGAAGTGATTAAAAGGGACCTCATGGATTTCTTCGCTGATTTACATCAAGGGAGAATATTCTTTTTTAATCTCAATTTGGTATCATAACACTCATTCCTAAAAAGTACAATTCACTCAAAATTCAAGAATACTGCCCAATTTCCTTACTCAATTTCAGTTTCAAAAAATTTACCAAGGTTGCAACAAACAAAATTGGGTTTGTCGCTGGTAAGCTGATACGTCCAACCCAAACAGCATTCATGCTAGGTTGTAATATAATGGAAGGAGTTATTATTCTCCATGAGACCATACATGAGTTACATAGAAAAATGTTAAATGAGGTAATCTTGAAAATTGTTTTCGAGAAAGCCTATGACAAGGCTAAATGTTCCTTCGTGCAACAATCATTGAGGATGAAAGGATTCTTGTCACAATGGTGTTAGTGGATTCAAGGTTTTATTTCTAGGGGCCATGTTGGCATAAAAGTGAATGATGAGATCGGCACTTATTTTCAGAGACAAAAGGACTCAGACAAGAGGACCCACTTTCGCCTATATTGTTTATATCGTTGCAGATATGTTAGCGATATTGATATCAAGGGCTAAGAACGATGGGTAGATTGCGGGAGTTGGTACACATTTGGTGAAGGATGGCCTGTCAATTCCACAATATGTATATGACACTATAATCTTCTTAGACCATAATTTGGAGCAGGCAAAGAATATGAAACTGCTTCCTTTTGTCTTTGAACAACTTTCCGCACTGAAAATTAACTTCCATAAAAATGAACTTTTCTGTTATGGTGATGCTAAAGAATGTGAAGACCAATATGCATAGTTATTTGGGTGTGATGTTGGTTCTTCGCCATTCAATTACCTTGGGATGCCTATGAGCCGTCGAAAATTATAGAATAATGGTTGGAGAAGGGTGGAAGAGCACTTTCAGAAAAAAAACTGAGCAGCTGGAAGGGTAAGCTTATGTCTGCAGGGGACCGATTAGTGCTCATCAACATTGTATTATGCAGCCTCCCGATGTTCATGATGTTTTTCTTCAAAATTCCTCGAGGGGTTGTGAAGAGACTCGATTATATATATGATCGAGGTTCTTCTGGCAAGGGGATAATCGTAAAAAGAAATACAGGCTTTCTAGATGGGATATTCTTTGACAGCCCCGTGGTCAAGGAGGTTTAAGAATTACTAACCTCACGATAAAAAACATTTGCCTCCTCAGTAAGTGACTTTTTAAATTACTAAAGGAGAATGGGGTCTGGTAATGACTACTAAGGAATAAATATCTTGGTACCAAAAAGCTCTCACCTAAGTTGAAGGTAACTCAGGAGACTCACATTTCTGGTCCGAGTTGATGAAAGTTAAGGGGGGATTTTTTAAATGAGGTACATTCTAAATACAGGATGGAACTCAAATAAGATTCAAGAAAGATATGTGGTTAGGATCAAAGCCACTTAGTGGTCAACTCCCCTCTCTTTATAATATAGTAAGGAGAAATCAAGACACGATAGCGGAGGTAATGAGATCGATATCTCTGAATATTTTTTTTTGTAGATCTATTGTTGGCGATAGATTAATCAACTGGTAGAAGTTAGTGTCTAAAATAATACATGTTGACATAACAAATGAAGCAGATATGTTTTGTTGGGGCCTATATGCCAATGGCCAATTTTCTATACAGTCCATATATAGTAGGATGATTCATCAACCCGTTTCCTCTCTGTCACATAAGCTTTGGAAGCTTAAGCTCCCTCTCAAAATAAAGATATTTTTGTGGTATTTATCAAGTAGAGTAATTTTGATCACAGATAATCTGGTCAAAAGAAACTGAAAAGGGGATCTCAAATACAGCTTTTGTAGTCACAATGAGAGTATACATTATTTAAGTGTCACTTTGCTAAGTCAATTTGGCATTATCTTAGGGATTTTTATACCTAGAAACATGAACCATATTATGGGTGGTTGGATGAGTGACATGGGAGTTAATAAAAAGAAGATGATTATGGCTAGGGTAGCCATTTATTTTGGACAATTTAGCTATGCCACAATGATATGCTCTTTCATAAAACATCAATAATCTCTTTTTTGCAGGCACTCTTCAGGGGCACCTGATGATTTAAATTTTGGAGATTGCTATAAAAGAAGGACATAAGGAAAGATATCAGATTGGTTTGCCAGCATTTAGATATGATGGCTATGGAGATTTTTGTCAAGAATAGGTGACAGTTTAGTCATATATTATGTACAAAATAATGACATGTAATCTTGTTACTATATTTAGCTCTTTTTGCTTTCCTATCAATAATTAACTAGAATAATGTAATAATGCACCGAGGGTCATATACGCTAGGATGCAAAAGGCCAGAACTTTTTTCTTTATCTAAAAAATCAAATCAATAGATCTTGGGACAGCTCCCCATTGATCGCCCACGACTCAGCAAATCCAACGAGGAAGGCAGAGCATGCATTGAGGAGCCGGCCCCCCACCAACTTTGCCAGCCTACCTGCTCCCACAAACCTATCAACATCGATCCTCCTCGATCAGTTTGCACAACTTGCAGCAGCAGCTGCCGTGCATGATGAGCCAAGCCAAATATGCCGTCGTGACGGGCAGCCATTCGTTTTTTTTTTTTTCTAAACATGCATGAGAGCTGCGATATCGTGTCGATTAGAGCAGAGAAACGCAGCCAAGTGCAAGCAAAAGGACAAACGTCTGGTCTTGGCTTATTGTTCGTTTGGCTCTGCAGACTGACATGCCGTAGGTAACACATTAACATGCAGATGCAGACCAAGGGTCTCATGCATGCATGCAACCTAAGCGGTTCACTCACTGTCCAGTTCACTTTCGAGCAATGCTTACCATGCAGGAGTGAATTCATGGAGGACAGGCAGGCAGGTACAACACGTACACACATAAAGCTTAGCCTTGATCTGTTTCACGTACCTGCAGAGAGATGCTCAATGGGATCACTCACATCCATCGGTCCTCTCACCTCGATTGATAGCGGCACACCGTCAAACACTACTAGCTTTTCCACCCCTTGGAAGCACTGCAGCAGCTGCTGCCTCCTAGCCACCGCATCCAAAAGGGTATTCAGGAAGGACGCAAAGCGGTCAAAAGGGCAGCAGTTGTCGAGCGCCCATAGGCGCAGCGGCGGCCGCTCGTGGGAGCGATCAAAAAGGCTCCAGGGATAATGAAGCGACGTCGTGTAACGATGCAGGGCCAGGCAGTGCACGCATGTACGTACCCCTGCAGCAGCAGCAGCAGCAGCTGGCTTGGCTAGCTATACAGTTTTACTTTTCACCGTCCCTCCCGTGACCGATCGAAAAATTATTTACCGGCGAAATGTTCTGAACAATTAACGTGTGATGAATATGATGCGGTGGTACATTGTGCAGCACTGGGCTGGCCCGGGCCTTATCGCCGCTGGAAGTTGAGGTACTTGATCGCCAGCGCGAAGACGACGGCGAAGAGGACGCAGAAGCCGGCCACCATCGCCGCGACAACGCCGAGGAAGTCGTGCCGGAACCCGAAGTGCTCCTCCAGGAACGCCACCACGGTGGTGGAGGTGACGCCGTCCGCGAGCAGCAGGGGCTGGTCCAGGTCGCCGAACTGGGAGGTCAGAAGGCCGTAGAGCGTCCACGACACCGGGTTGGCCCAGTAGTACCACCTCCACCAAACAGGGATGCGCTGCACGCGTTGAGCACACAAATCAGATGGTAAATTGGTCAGTGCCGCGACAACGAAGAACAGCTAGCTAATGTGCAGTAGTGCAAATATCATTTGCATGACGTGCACTGTTTACGAGCAAGTATTTAGTTACTGACGCAAACATGAGTTACCATTCAAGGATTTATTTGCAAGTATAATTTGTTTTTTTTTAAAAAAAAACTGACAAGTCCAGTGTCCAGTGGTTACGTTGCTGTGTACGATAACCTTGCTGGGGTATTGAGTCCATAGGGCCTGATGCATTCTGTAGGTGGAGAGCCCAACTCGACAAAAAAAAAGGGACCCACCTAGGACAGTCAGTTTGTATTAAAGCAACTAAAGAAAAAGGGAAAATCTATTCGACAGTTGGTTCAGTAACACCGGATATCATTCCAATCATTTCAAAAAACTACCGTCAAACTTATTTTCTCCCTGGACACGGCCATGACCCAAAACTGAAATTCTAAAATGCAAACAAGAAAAAAAAATGTTTTTCTTCAATATCTAGGACTTTCATCATATCAGGCTGTCAGGTGCAACTTTTGTGAACGAGATGTCACATGAAAAATTCACAATTATTGGTAGGCTATGCAGGATCAGAGAGAGGACTGTTGAGTGCAAATTATGGGGTGCTAGTTTCTCCCATACCTTTCTTGGGATCATGAATCCGCTGAAGAGATTCCATAGCGTGTAGAATGGAGCAGCAATAATAGGCGCAACCGTATGGTTTGGAGTGATCGCCGTTGTCATCATGCCGTAGAAGGTGAAGTACAGCAAGGTGAAGTACATAAAGAACAGGTACCACAAGAACTTGGCTGCTGTCCACTCAAATGAACCCAAACTGTAGAAGATTGTACCGTAGATAAGTGACTGCACAAGAATGTAAGGGAACTCCACAGTAACCTGTTTCAAAGAGCAGCTGTTAGTTCAATGATATGAGCACTAGAGATTCCTAAGGGGAAAATAGTTCTTAACAAGAATTACCAGAGAAAATGCAAAAGGCAATGCTGAATACATCCCAGCAGCTCTCTCTCTGTATGATACAAATCTTTCGATGGAAATCACAGGCTGAACAGAAGTGGCGTTGGTTATTCCTATGAAGAGTACTGCTGCGTACATGGCACCCATGGCATTGAATATATCATGTTGGGTCTCCCTGGAAAACAGCAACAATATTGTACTCAGTTCGGTTCATCAGAGGTCCAGAACGGGAGCTATGTATAAGTATGCAGAAAAACTGCTGGCAGAACAACTAGTAGACATACCTTTTAGAGCCGAATTTCCAGCAAATAGTCCCAAACATCAAGGAAATAATAACAGTGTAGAAGAATCGAACAGCGGTGTATTGAGGATTCCTCCAGTACGATAGGTTTTGCTTCCATAAGCAAGCAACATACTGAGCACAAAACGGTTGAGCATACTTGGTAGCGAAAGTAAGTTCTTTGGATTCGCTAGTCGGTTTGCTCAGGGTCTCAACCATTTCTTTGGTCTGCCTGAAATACAATAGCATAAACAGATATGACTGAGTGAACTTTAAAAAATATTGAGAGATTAAAAGGGAATATGTACTTACTGAAATAATTTTGATCGTCGATAGTATTCAGCAAAATCCACTCCAAGAATGTGCTCCATTTGAGTACTTGTGACTTCCAACATCCATGCAGCAGGATTATAGCCATCCCTGATTTTAGGCACTCCTGGAATTGCCTGCATGTAAACATGAGGATGTAAGGACAGTGATTTTGTGTAAGTTTGCTTCAGTGAAAAAAAAAACACATACTGCAGAACATACCTCAAAAAACTCGACCAGATTGCGTGATTTGGATCCTAAAGGACCAGCATATATAAGCTGCCCACCGCGCTTCATGAACAAAAGCTGAGCAGCATATGCATATGAGTTAGGCGAGGACAACTTGTAATCTTTATGCATAGTAAGATTAGATAAAATAGTAGATTTGGTGCATGACATCAATAGGGCTGGGAGTCTGGGACTAAAATTTCTGATCACATTGATTGTTAAAATGGACGTAACATCATATTGTTTATAGAAATCCGAACTCTGTATAAAGAAACTGGCAACTAATCGACAGATGGTTCCATCAGAGAATAAACCAGTACTTATCGATTCTCATGTTTATGAAATGGATAGATTAAAATAATGACTTGTCAGCTCTTGCTTGTACCTCATCAAATGACTCGAATATGTCAATACTTGGCTGATGGATGGTGCAAACAATTGTCCGTCCTGTATTAACAATATTTCGCACCGTTCTCATAACAATGGCTGCAGATCTAGCATCCAATCCTGACGTAGGTTCGTCCATGAAAACAATAGAAGGATTTGCAACAAGCTCCACAGCAATTGTCAACCTTTTACGTTGTTCTGTAGACAAACCATTTACCCCAGGTAGGCCAACAAGAGCACCACTTAAGGGATTGAGCTCGACAAGTTCCATCACCTCTTCAACAAAGGCCTATGAAAGGGAACACTAAATATGAGGAGGGAAAAAAGGGCACGTGTTGTATAGACAAAAAAAGCATCAGGTAAAGGCTTACCCTTTGAGTGTCAGTGTCAACATGAGAAGGCAACCGGAGGCATGCCGAGTATAACAAAGACTCTATCACTGTCAAGCAAGGTGAATGGACATCATTCTGTTCACAATACCCGGAGATTCTAGTGAAGGTCTCTTGGTTCTTAGGATACCCAGATATAGTAATACTTCCTTCTATGAGCCCTCCAGTCTTACGTCCTGCTAAAACATCCATGACGGTGGTTTTGCCAGCTCCACTGACTCCAACAAGTGCTGTTAGTATCCCTGGCCTAAATGCTCCAGTGACATCAACAAGCAACTGCAGGCGGTCTTCTGCAATACCTTGCTTTTTCAATTCCTGCTAGCAAAACTGGATTATGAATGAATAAATGCATATCATTTTTTTTCCGAGAAACCTCAGGCATACAAATGGTACACCTCTGGCATACCTCTGGTACATCAACGTAGTAGTTGATATTCCTAAAGCACATATTAAGGGGCTGAAAAGGTAGCACCATCCCCTTCTGTTCCTTGAGATTAAGCCCTGGAAGTGGAACACAGTCAATGTGCATGATTAGGAGCCATAATTTTACGATGGGAATATTGTTCTTGTGATGTGAGTATTAAGAAAAATATTTCATTCTTCTAGGATTACCATTTAGTGAATGTGAATGCAGATACGATCTTAGCTCTAGGGTTACCCTGTCATTCTTCCTCCTAGAATCCCTGTGCCGAATTTCATCTTTGGAAACAATAGCTTGCAGATTACCGATGGCTGTGAAGGATCAATAGTTTTGAGAGTGAGAGAACTATTACAAAGAAGTTCAAGTTGCTTGGCCTTCAAAGGTAAAGCATAAACTTACGGTTGAGAAGTGTCAAGAACAGTGTAAATAAGATGTTCAGAACAATCGCATAACCAAACAACGCTCCAACACCAATCCAAAACATGTATTTTTCCTTGAATAACCCATATCCTGTAAGCATCGCTTCACCTAATGTGATGTTCTGGTTTGCAAATTGCTGCAATTGTTTAGAACAAAATAAAACAAGTATGTATTAGTAAAAAAATATTATAGTATCATAAGAAGAAAATTAATATATCTTAAGTTATTTCGGTATTATGTATCCATGTTTTGTGTTGCTTACAACCGAACTATAAAATATAACGGATTGATGCCACGCGTGCATTCACTGATATGAGGAAGGGGATTAGATCAAGTGCTACCTTGCTCCAAGAATGCCCAAGGAATTCATTGACAGAAATAGCATTTTGTGCATACATCATAGGAGATACCCAATAACCCCAAATCCACCAGACTGGTATGCTTTCTGTTTGGTATCAAGGAATTAATTGCACCACATTAGATATAAAATCTTGAAACTACTATCAGTAAGCTAACAGAGAGAGGTTCAACCTTTGGTTATGATGAATCCTCCAAGGATCATAACAACCAACAAAGCGAACGATCCAAAGGTGTTAGCCACTATCATATTCCGGCCCAAAGATGCCATGACCCGGAAAAGAGCCAAAGATGTTTGGTGCAGAAAGAAAAGCAACAAAAATTGTCCCAGAAATCTGCAGAAAAAAGATTAATCTTCGAATGAAAAATATCTGACGCTCTGAGCAGAAAGCAAAATGAACAAAGCTAATGTCAATTACCTTGTAAATTGGGGATCATAACCAACCGCATAATATGTTACAAGTACCCACATTCCTGATTCAATAAGTGAGGTTGGAATGCTCAAAAGCCACGAAGGAAGTGTGTAAGCCCATGGTGGGTAGAAGTGCAAGTCCCTGTGCTTATAAAGAACAGGAAGCTTTGTGACCAGCATTGAGACTTCAGTAAAGCCGTTGAACAAAATCATCACTATTGCAAAATAAAGGGCTCCTAGATAAATGATCCCATCATCAACTGAATCATGGTGCATTGTTGTTCTGAAAAACACCGTCATTGTGATAAGGGCAACAAGTAGAAGCTGACAAAAAGAGAGAATATGTTAGAAAATCATTAACTGATTAGAATTGACTAGAGATCATAAAATATGCCATTACCACCAAGTTCCAAGTATATAATTAAAATACAAAGATGTAAAAATGTGTACTTATCAAATTAGTGAGAACTACCGTATAATATTTAAATATGATAGGATAACATTTCTGCACAAATTCGATGAAGTACAAGTGTTTGTGACAACTTTGCATTTATCATTGCAGTGTGCGGAGGAGCTCAAAAGCAGCAAAATCATCAAATGAGTTAGCAAGGGCAATTTTTTTTACTCCAAGCAAGTCTTAGCAACTATGTTATGCATAGGCTTTCTGTATCATTTGTTCAATAGTCTTACAGTTTACCTGTGCATGAACTTATGTAGTGTATTGGATGCATCTCCTAATCGAGAATACCTGAATGAATTTGAAGACATAGATGAATGAGTTCCTTTTCATGAGAAGATGCTGCCACTGGAAGTTGGACTTGAGAAGCTCAAGCCTCTTGACACCATAACTTGATGTTGAAAGAGCTGCAGGATGATTATGATGTCTGTTGTATGGCACAGCTAATTCCTCATGCAATCTCTTACCGATAATAAAAGTTTTAAAGGCTTCCGCAAACTTTGAGACAGAAACAAACTGGTATGGGTAATCGTAGTGACACCAGTACTGCTGCTGATCTTTCTTGGACAAAACCTACAACGCAAGAAACGTGAGTACACAAGAAAAGTCCAGTCGACATAAAAATAGAAAATAGAAAGTGTAGAGCTGCCTACTTCTTGCAAAAAATCAGCCACGTTTTTTCTTTCGGGACACCTGAACCCCATAGCAGCAAAAAAGTCAACAGCGTATTCACGTGGTCCCTGGTATACGATTTGGCCTTCAGCTATAAGAATAACATCATCAAATAGCTCATATGTTTCTGGAGCCGGCTGCAGCAGGGATATGATTGTAGTGCCATCAAGAGCATGTGTAGAATGCCTTAGATACTTGATAATCTGATATGTTGTTGCACTGTCAAGACCTGTTGATATCTCATCCATGAACAGCACGCGAGCAGACCCAACTAGCAATTCACCTGCAAGAGCAACAAATTAGCACAACTTGCACACTGAAAGAAGCATGAAAATATTGTGGTAGCCCAACTTCTTCACCTAACAGCACTAGCATACATAAACAGCAGTAATGTGCACTAACCTGTTGTCAGGCGCTTCTTTTGCCCTCCGGAGATCCCTTTGATCATTTCATCTCCAACAATGGTGTCAGCACAGATGTCCAGCCCTAAAATCTTGGCTAGATCAAAATTAGCAATTCAGCAATCTTGGCACAGTATAGTAATCTCTCCCATAAATGAAAGCAAGGAACGTTAAAAAGAGAGTGGGTCCACTAACATCTTGTTAAAAAAGATAAAAGTATTATGTTAATTAATGAGGTCAGCAGAAAAAAAAAAAAGACAAACACAATCATATATGCATATTCTCCTCTGGAATGCTACTACTATATGGGGAAAAAAGAAACAAATATTTGAAACTTTCCAAAGCAAATAAACAAACAGCTGAAAGAGATACATCACATACCTTCATTATATACTCTGCCACAAGGCTTGTCTGCTTACCCTCAAGAGCCAATGCCTGAAAAGTTGTGAACGAGATGTATGAGATCATCACCATATAAATATATAATTCGTGTGTGTATGTACAAAGATATCTAGATGTAATCTACCTTCATGAATACATCAAGGTCCTCATCAGGTTTTATCCCCGCATTCTTTTCTCTCCTCAACAGTTCAACAAGCATGTCTGCAAGTTGATTCATGTCAAAGAGCAAACTACCAAGGAACAACATACTTAATAAAATGGTGGTGCAGTGACCTACCATACTTTATTCCAACACCCTGACAGCGCCCAGCAAACTCTAGAGTTTCTCTGACTGTCATCTCTGAAGCATGCCAGTCTTGCTGACTAACATAAGCAGAGGTTCGCTGAGGCACAAATTCATTTAAATGGTGGCCGTTGTAAGTAATGTTCCCAGACATCTACAGCAAATTTGGATGCTGCTTGTCAGTAACAAGAAGTTGGGCTTTGAAAGGCTCATTGTGATGATCAGAACCCATTTTCAGTCAATAGAAAATGCCAGCCCTCTTATGGATAACCCAGATAACAAAGATTTACCCATCATCTTCGAGGAGCAAGAATTCAAAGAAAGAAAGCTGATTGATATGATACGACAAACCTTGAGTCCAGGACCGAGCCGTCCAGCAAGAGCCAGAAGCAAGGTGGTCTTCCCAGAACTTGGAGGGCCCAAAAGCAGTGTCATTCTGCAGCATGAACCAATACATATACCCAATTTAGCAGAGCTTATTTGAAAACAGAAGTTGCTCGATAATAAGCAGTTTTCCTGTGTAAACCCAGGGGGGGAACAGAAACTCCACATGTACCTTGATGGGCGAATTATCCCACTTATGTTGTCCAATATAGGCAATTTCACTCTTCCTCCTCGGTAGATCCTCAGATGCCTCAGAAACGCCTTTTAAAGAGGAAAATTAAGTTTTTCAAGATCAATAAACTGATGCGGTTATTCTGCTGTTGTCGTAGCAAAATTGCTTTATCGTCACTTTCACAAGGAGAACTGGTATTGGACAACTGATGAAGAACGAACATTGGGAGGAAGAAAATTGAAGTTGAGTATTATGAACCAAGGCCAACCTCTGACATGTTGCATATGAAGTTTGGGATGGTCGGCAGCGCCCTGCTCCCGACATGCACGTAGGCATCCACCGTCAGATCCTCGTACCTCAGTTCGATCTTGGGGAACTCGATGTGCACTCTGAAACGATGAACGATAAACAGAGTTTCAGAACCCAAAACGCAAGAATCGCCACTACAAGCAAACATGCAGCATTTAATAACTCCAGAATGGAACAAATTACGTGACACAAGCGGGCACGACGGCAGGTACGTACGAAGCTCGTCGTTCGCGTAAGCACGAGCAATCTACTGGCCCTACTGCCTACTGGTGAGCTGCGTGCCTGCTACTGCTGGTGCTCTGCTTCCAACTTGGTCACCACCAGTGGGGCCCAAATGGCCTGTGCATCAGTGAGCCATGGCCTGGAAGCTTCTGAGTAGCCCATTGTGGAAGGTTCTGGAAGGGTCCTCGAGGCGCACGCGCTGCGGCGACCAGGACGCGACGAGATCGATAATCGAGATAGAAACCAAAAGGACGTAACCGTCCAAGCGCGGTTCTGCGATAGGAGAAAGACTACGGGGCCCACGCGTCAGCCGCTCTGAACGTGCGCATCTAGAAGCCTTTCCAGCAGCTGCAGAGCGGCTCCCAACCCCGTCGGATGTGACATTGGCCCACATGCCAGACAGTGCACGAGTGGGCCCTTTGCAGAACCGCGCTGAAGTCTGAACCAAGCGACCGCTTCTAGAAGCTTCTACGCGAGCGCCGACGCGCCGCGAGGCGGAGGCGGAGTGGAGCGTACGTACGTACACCGAGAGACGGGGAGAGACAACGACGATAAGTGGTGATGTTGATGCGAGAGGAGAGGAGAGGTGATGCGAGAGCAAATGCAAATGCACTCACGCGTCGAAGCGGCTGCGTATGCGTCGGAAGAAGTGCTCGGCGTCGCCGGTGTCGGCGAGTAGGCGGTCGAAGAGCGCGGTGCGGTCGCCGGAGGAGAGCCCCGCGACGTCGACCTCGCAGAACACGTCGTCCCCCTCGGCCGCCTTCGCCACATCAGGTGCTGGTGACCTGAGCAAGCCCCGGCGCGCGCGGGCGACGGTGGGGAGCCGCTGCAGCGCCGCCCACCGCAGCGCGTCCGCCTCGTCCTCCGCCTCCCGCCACGACCCCGAGCGAGAGAACGCCGCCTCCGCCGCCCACATCTCCGATCTCCGCCTCCCGAAACCCTAGCCACCAGGCCGCCCCTCTTCCGCGGAGGTGGGTGGCGCGGCAGTGGGGGGATTTAAGGAGGGCGTACTGGTGCTGGTGCTGGTGCTGGTGCTGGCAGTGGTGGTAATGGCAATGGAGTAGGGGTTGGATCCACCGACTCGCCACATTTATGGCGTGCGCGGCCATGGCTTTCTCTCTCCTTGTTTGATCGATCGCCTCTGTTTTCTCTCTCTGCTCTGGCAGTTGGGGTTTAGCGGAAACCTGGAAGCCGAAAGCCACGCCATCGGCCATCGCAAGGGAAGGAGGGACATGGGGGAGGGCGGGAGGCTGTGCCACGCCACTTTAGGGATGGTAACGGGGCGATCTCTGATGGGGATGCTTCCCTCTGGCTGTCCCTATTTAGTGGTCTCTAATAAGCATGCAAATTGAATTATAATTAATTATTTTTATATATTAATAATATGTTTGTAGTATAAATAAATAACTTATTGATATATATATATATATATATATATATGAGGGCAATCAATATAAGATAGGTTTAATATTATAGGTTAGAAAAAATATATGAGTAATTTATTATTTCTCTTATATAATGTAATATTTGTATATTTATATAAAAACATATATATATATATGATATGATATAAGAATATAGTGAAGAGCAGGGATGTGAGCCCATTTCCATCCCCATATAAGTTTGCATGATCAAATTTTTCTATATCCATTTCTAATATAAAAATTTTCCATAGGTTACCAGAGAACACGGCCACATTATTATCCCTATGACATGCCTTTCTAGTTCAGGCTCCCTCAGTTCGCCTCTTTTGGGTCTACTATTTCTAATTATTTTATTGCATGACCCTATTCCAGGGCCCATTTACTAACCACTTCACTCGTTTTTCTACCTTTCACCGGCCCATGGTAATTAGAAGCCTCCAAACCTCCTCTCTTTTTTTTCAAGAGAAAAGAAGGAAAGAAGAGTATCCCATACTTCTCCGCTTTGGCCACCGCGGATCGCACGTGAAGTAGCCCGTACTCCTTTTCCAGTTCATGTGCTAATAGTCCTGCAACGGCCTACCTAGCAGCTTTCAAATGCTAATGGCTGGCTTCAAAAGTACGTACTTGCACAGTCTCACTTGCTCGCGTAAAGCCATAACGTTGACCTTTGTACAGGGCCTGTTTTTTATTTTTGTGTGTAGATATAGATTTGGGTGTATGTTTGAGTGTGCGTGTGTGTATGGTAGACGTGCTGGTTATCAATTGGCATCCCACTGGCTCAGCAAATTCCACTTGAGCGAATATGGCACTATATAAAAAAGAAAATCAATGTGTCATTCTACATGTAGGTAGTAATCATTATGTGCTTAGTATCTGGACAGTCAGAAATGATTAGATTTTAAATAACATTTATCTATCAATCCAAAAATGCAAGATCAGATTTCTTTGAGAGTTAAGCTTGGTAACTTATAGGGCTAAAAAAAATATCTTAATCAGCTCTCCCAATAAATAAACTCAAGACTGTAACTTCTTGACTTTATTTTGTTTTTCTCCCTCCTTAATCATGTACCTGTGTAAATCTCTTTTTTTAATCAAAATATATATAATTTGTAGGGATTTAAGGGATGTTTGTATTGAGCTCACCCGCGCCCCGCCAATTGCGGGCTCGCTCAAGAATTGGCAAATGTTACGGCCCTCAACCAAACAGTCGCTATGCTGCGGATCAAAACCCATATTTTAGTAGGGTTGTTATAGACATAGAACCAAACATGCTCTTAGTCTCTCTAGATTTAAAAAAATCACAACAGTAACAACTAGACTCGTATCGTATTGCTACAATACGATGGGTAGGGATATGGCACGAGAAGAGGATCGGAGACAGCACGGGGGGCACCTACACATCTTCACTGGGGGTGTTGGATGGAGGCTTGGGACAAAAACGTCATGGCCAGTGGCCCTACCACACAGCTCGCAGCAATAAGCGAGGTGTTTGTTCGTCGATGAAGGGCTGGGCGCATGCAGTCATGCAGAACCAGCGCATTCATGGCTCCTCCCAACCGCAATTGCATGCTGCAATCAATTGTCCTGACGACTGCATTTCGCGAGGATCTCACTGGAAAGAAACCAAAAAAATACAGTGACCCTTTGAGAGCATGTCACTTTCGCGAGGAATTGGCGTCATGTGGTAGGAGTATTTGTCGTGCCATGCAAAACCACCTTACGGCCTCTCAGATCCCGATCGATCTGGTTGTCGGCCTGTGCACGTACAACACTAGAGCACATGCATGCGATGCAAAGCCACTACAAGTATGTATACAGTCTCTTTACTGTGACGCGTGAATGTACCTCACTTCACAGATCGAGCTATGCTTGGAGTCTGATGGGGCTCTGACAGTGAAGTCAGTCAAGGCGTGCAAAGGAGTTCAGTTCAGAAACCCTGCATTTTGTAGG
Organism: Phragmites australis; assembly: GCF_958298935.1. NCBI lineage: Eukaryota > Viridiplantae > Streptophyta > Magnoliopsida > Poales > Poaceae > Phragmites > Phragmites australis. The sequence continues at coordinate 8,063,531 of NC_084922.1, forward strand.
AGGATACATCATACATCATTGGCACACAATAATTCATTGATCCTGCAACGAACTCAAATCATTTGTCCGCAGCGCAAGCAGCATCTGTGCTGCCCGGCAGCGAGAACTTCTTCCAAGAAACAGGGGAGTGAGAATGCGTGCTTGCGACTTGCGATGCGAGCAGATCGATCACCGTATCTGAAGGTCTCTGTTCCTCAAGTACTCGCTGCGTGCGTCTGGTTGCCGGTTTCTGAACCTTTCTTGCCTTGTCGGCTTTGTCGTACCGCTTCTAGACGGACAGATCGCGAGGACGCGGACGCATGGTACGGTGCAAGCTTCGTTTCCTCACAAGTCACCACACGCACAGCTTGACAGGTAACTGCAACTGCACGCCTGAACCACCAGCACAACCAACAACCCCTGACGAAAACTGCAGCGCTGCTCTCGAATCCTCATTACCACCGGCGGCCGGTGCCGCGCCGCTACTGCAGGTCCGCATGATTTGGGTGCATGGCAGATTGGCAGGTACGGCGCCCAAAGTTAGTGTGTGTTCATGAGATGACATCTCGGGACCATATCAACGACTGGTCGCTGTTTGCTCACCCACCCTTTGGCCACCTACCACTGTTGGGACCTTTGAACTCTCTCGATCGAGGAAGAAGAGATTGGCGAGACATGAGTGTGAACTGTGAAACAGTTAGAGTCAATAAGGTCTAGCTAACATCAATGTTGTGCTGGATGTGGCCAGATCAGCAGATCCTTTTTTTCTAAAGATGGGCCTCCGTTCGTTCCCTCTTAGTATTGTTCTTGCTGGTGAGCCTCTGAAGATTAATTCATGCATTTATCTGGGTTTTTTTTAAGTTAAAGGAAGCTTTATTCCAATACTGAAATAAGGTTCCGGCCTCTGAGCATGTGCACACAGCCAATGCAGTTATCTGAAATGGTTGGCAACATGTTCATGTACTCCTCTCACCCATTTCACTCCTTTTTTGTTACTGACAATTGGAATTGTGACAGCAACCGGAGTTAGTTTTAGCCATTGCAGATTAGCCTGCAATCCTGCTCAAGAGTCTGAGAATGTGAGCTAGTTAGGGCTTGGTAGCGGAGCGGTTGACCTTGCATTGAATTGTTCTCTGAGAATTGTTGTCTGCATTGAATTGCAGCACTGCGGTGCTTCACCTGCTTTCTCCTGCTGCCATTTACTCTTCCTCAGCAGCCTGAATGCATTGGCCTCACATGACACCAACAGTTCGCCCTCCCTCCAAAATGAACACCATTTTTCTTCACCTGTTCATCTGCTTAGCTACTCATAGTTGCAATTTGTCTTCAGTGTTACATCTTGCAAATAATGTTCTTTACCAACTGCATTCCCACGTTTGTTGTGAGCATTGCCTCTTTCTTGTCTTTTTTTTTTCCTTTTTCCCCCTTTTTTTCAGTGCGTGGATTCAGGAGGAGTCGTTTTCGTGTGCACTCTTACGTTTGAAAGGCTATTGATGCGCCGCTTCGTCACATCCCTCTCAAGCTTTTTTTAAAAAAATAAATAAAAGAAAGAGGAGACAAAAAAAAGTGTTAGTGAACAGTAGAATTGTCCCCTACTTATTATATACCTATCTATCTATCTATTATCTTAATATTTGAGGTGCAAAGGAGCTTCCACGTTCGCTCTTAAGATCATAAAATTACCACTTAATTAGAAAAAAAGAAAAATATCTAGACCACTCATTGTTATGAACACGAACGTTCTAAATTTATCCAAAGAGTCCGTATCAAATCTTGCTATCTATTTGGATTGTACACAGGTGTTACTGGAAAGGAATTTTTGTAATCAAAGAGTCCAAGTTAGATGTTGCTTTCCTTTTGGACGGTAAGGACATCTCCAACGGAGTCCCTAAATCTGCAAATTCCAGTGCTACAATACTTTGCGATCTACTGTAGCACTAGAAATTCATCTCCACCAGATTCTCTTTCCAGTGATACAGTACTGCTACAGTGTTAATGATAGGGGATACTGTAATAGTGATAGGGGATACTGTAATAGTATTTTGAGGATGAAAATTTAAGGTAGCTGTTGGAGATGATATAAGCACATGTAACCGAATTGTTTTGAGAGTTTGACTTGGTGGTACACATTTAACTGGAAAGGAAAATTTGTAAACAAAGAGTCCAAGTTCGATCATGCTTTTTTTTTTTACGGTAGACATGTATTTGAATCGGTTTCAGAGTATGATATGGTTCAAAGGATGCTTGGTTGAAAGGCCTATATATTAAAAAAGATATGATGAAATTCTGCATTGCTTTTATTTCTCCATCGACCTACATTGGTGCTGCAGGTTTCTTGTCGGGTATTCGTAATCTTCGTCGACCCTCATTGGTTGTGCATTTCGGAAGTATCTGATAGTTTCGCTTCCTTGCTAGGTTTTCATTGACCTGCATTGGTTCTGCATTGCGAAAGAATCAGTCAGATTATTTTTGTCAGATTGATTTTTGTGCCAGGTTCTTTGAATCTCACCTCCGTCCAAGTTTTCCGTCGGAATCAACTTGGCTGCACCACCACCATCTGACTGCTCTGGTATAGCATCCTGGTCAGCTGGCATTTTATTTTTTTGGTGGTCTTCCAGCTTCTGCCTGTTGACTGGTAAGTTTATTTGAATAAGTAAAAGATGAATTGTCTAAAATTAGTTTTGACCATAAATTAGACACAAATTTACTTACTCATAGCTGTTTGTATAATGCCTTTAGCATTCTGACTCTGAAACATATGTTAATCATTGCATTAACTTGACAACTTCATTATTTGAATTCGAAACTTAATTTATTGATATCTTATTAGAAACAAAGAGTAACTTCTTAGCCTGTTGTGCATGATGTAAAGCACTTCCAAAGCAAGACAATAACATAAATTTTGTGCAATATAAATGTTTCTAACATAAAAAGTTGGAAAAGCCTGGTTATTCTACTTTTGGATTTGGCTCATAAATGTGACAGGAGAGATATGTGCGATGTCATAAAATCATTAAAATATTAGAATTGCAATCGCAATTTGCTAGAAGTTGGATCAAAACTTATCGAAATAGAGCACAAGAGAGTGTATGAACTACAATTGGCAAAGTACATTCATTTCTAATGACATGCAATACTAGAAATCAGAGGAAAGAGCAAACAATCATAGGTCATAATTTTACAGGGAGATGACCAGCTAGCTCTTTCTACTGCTCAATGACATATAAAATGAGATATAAAGGTATCATTTCCTAAAACGACCGGTTATCAGCCTCAGAGATTCTAAAGGTATCATTTCCTGTAGTAGCAATGAGATCTCGGTACAAACATTTGCAAGGTTGTATCAGCTATGGACCAAGAAGGCTGAACTCCGCTACTTGCTCACCTCAGACTGTGGCGAGCCATCAAGTAGCCCACGGAAGGCAGCAGGAAGACAGTGTTGGCTCGCATGTGGATGCTTCTCTCAACGGTGTGTCCCCGAGCGGTGGGCGTCCATCGGTGGGGGTGGGCGCCCTATCGGCAGCGGACCAGCACCTAGAAGGAGGTGGAGTAGAACGGGGAGGAGGCGGCAAAGGGACGCTGCAAGGCCAGTCCCTCGACTGAGATGGTGAATCAGAAACAAATCAAAGTCTAGATTAATGTCTCTATCAAGTGCGCACCCAATTGCAGGGGAGGAACATTAGGACGGGAGGAGGCCTCGCCGGAGTGAAGCAAGAGGCGTGGATCTCAGTGGATCTGAGTGGAGATGGTGAACAGTGAAGTCTTCTGAGTGGAGGGGTGAGGGGCGGTAGCGGGTGGATAAGGTGGTGAGGGGTGGTAGCGAGTGGATAAGGGCGTGAGGGTAGGATACGTCTTTGAATCGAGTTAAGCTAGTACTCCGAATCGAAGTTAAGCCGTACTGGATCAGGAAAACACCTTTACATATACTCGGCCTTGGGAGAGGCAGGTGTATATTTTTCCATGCCCTCGGTGCTTCTTGCGCTCCTTGGTGTGGTGTCTTTGGGCTCAACCGCTCAAGCTACCAAGTCCCAGGTCCTACACAAATTGCACATACTTTTTCTATTTTCTTTTTCCGGTCCTGCAATCCAGCCACAACGTGCTTTTATTCAAGGGGTCAGCACCAATGCCTGGCAAACAAAAAAAATTGTAACGGTATTTTTTATCTTCAATTATTCCATATATTTTAAACTAATCCTTATATGCTTTTCTAATTACCAAAGTGTATTGAATATACTTTTATACAGATCAAGAATTTACAAGAACTATCAAGAATTCAAAGTTCCATATAGATATTGCTCAATCAATATTGAACATATACTCTTCATAAAAAAAGAGGTGATAATTATCATACTCTACTTTTCTAATTAACTAATATTCTACTTTTCTTGCTTCAATTATCATGCAATTCTGACTTGGCAATCTCTCTCTCTCTCTCTCTCTCTCTCTCTCTCTCTCTCTCTAACTGAAGTTGTTTGCCCAATCTTTTGAAGAAAATACTCTCAAATATTGAAGTAAACTTCTGGTATGGTCCATGTCCACCTCTTCCTCTTCTTCATCCATGTTACTACATTGCATACAAAAAAGATTCATATCATGTAAATTTCCTTAGTTTCAAAAAAAAGAAATATACTTCATGACCAAAGATGTTCTCTTGAGATGTATCCTAGGATTGGTACATCAAATCTGTACATTCGTGGTTTTTAGAATTTGTCACCTATCAAGACCTGGATAACCAGGTGCATGAAGGTAGAGTAAGCTCTATAGTTGACACGGCCCTTCTCTGGAACAATCGGAGATCTATTTCTGAAGCTAACTTGGTCATACATACCCATCTTCTATGGACTACATAATCAAAAATACATCTCAAGAAAAATATATTTAGAAATAAACAGCAGACCGAGTGAACCATCATGTTTGAACTAATCATTTGACACTTCAATTTGAACAACTGAAGCTAGAAGGTTAGAAGCATGATATGGGCAAAGTACTACCTGGAAAAATAAACATAAGATGAACGCACAAACTCATATAGTTATATTCTTCAGAAGCTCAAAAGTGTCATATTTTGCATGATAGGCTTTTGGATCCAATTTTCCTTCAGACCAGTCAGCATGAATCACAGACCAATTAACAATCTTGCTAAAATGGACTATGTTCACTTAATCAAAATTACTATACTATTGGTGCCTTTGATATTGGCTTTTTCATACACCTTCAAGATATTATTTAGTTCCTCGGGTCATTCTTTTGTCACTTACAAGCAGCTGCTAACTATTTTGTTAATGGTTAATTCATCATGTGAAAAGTGAAGAATCTGGAGACCAAATTATATTTTACCTGATATCGATATTCTCATTGTAGTTCCCTTCCATGCTCCATATCATGTATTTGTAAAAGTCATATGTGTATTTTGTGACACTGACAAGAAAAATTAGACAATTAAACCACAATACAGAGGAAAGTGGAATATTATAAGAATCTTAACAAAGGAAAAGATTGAAACAATAAAAATAAATTGGAATACTCATTGTGACAAAGCCAAACCTCAGTGCCAAATAAGCTTTATTCCAATATTAAATAATTCTTTAAAGAACTCATCTCTATTTTATTACGCCTTAACATCTTAATCACAACTCCATATCTAAGTACATAATGCAACCAGATACAAAGTTTAAGTTTCATTCACAAGGTTCCCAGTAATTTTGATACATTTTTAAATTATTTAATTCTATTTTCCACCAAAACTTTTTCAAGTCTGAAACAAGTTTCAATTTACAAGTTGCCTTCCATATTAACAAAAGTTCAGATCTCAATCAAGCTAACCAATGGAGAATCAGCAAAAAGAACAAGCATCAATTTCTAGAAAGAGGAGGGAAGAAAAAATGGAACTAAAAAAGAGGGGAAAAAAAGAGCTATGACTACATATGAAACAAAGAAAACAAAAGGAAGATTAGCAAGAAAGAAGAGAAAAGAAATACTTCAACAAAAGAGGGAAGCAAAGCGTGCAAGAATAGACTACAAGGAGATAGATGAAGAGACCAACATCCAATCTACTAGCAAAAGCACAAATTCAACAAAAGTTGATAGTGAGATATGGAACTTTAGAGAGCCAACATATAGATGCCACTATTGCAATGTTTTGCTATGGTACGAGGAACAACTAAAACCCAAAAGAACAACTAAGAACTCAGCTTTTGGAATATGTTGCAAACAAGGAAAAATCAATTTGCCTCCACACAAGAAGCCTCCACCTTACCTTGAAAACCTGTTAACAGGTGAAGGAAAAATTTCAAAAAACTTCAGAGAAAACATCAGAACTTACAACTTAATGTTCTCATTCATATCCACAGGAGGAGTTGTGGATAAAGAAATAAACAAAGGACATGGACCATACATTTTCCGCATGCATGGCGGAAACTATCATCACATTGGAACTCTTCTACCTGAAGAAGGCACTAAACCATGCTGGGCACAGCTATACATATATGACACAGATAATGAGGTGGAAAACAGAATAAGCACATCGAGAAGTGGCGAGGGGAAAACACCATTTGATCCAAGCATCGTTGCCGGCCTTCAAAACATGCTTGATGAGAATAATATTCTAGCTCAATCATTTCGAATGGCAAGAGACAGGTTCAAAAACCTTGACTGTCATGATTACACTCTGAAGCTAATAGCACAACCAAACAGAAATGGTACGCACGGCTTACCATCAGCATCTGAGGTTGCAGCACTAGACGTCAAAGATCCAACAAACGAGACTGAAGGACGTGATATAATTATTGAGTTCAAAGATATGAGGCCTCAGAGGATATCATAAACTCATCCAAAGCTCATGTCACTGCAATACCCGCTGCTATACCCATATGGAGAAGATGGATTCAAAGTTGAAATACCATACAAACAAAAGGAAGGAGTTACCTACAAAAGGAACTATGTAATTATGCATGAATACTATGCATATTATCTTCATCATCGTCATCAATAATCGATTGTGTTGCTAATGTTAGGATATCTATCTCTACAATTCTGGGTTGATGTTTTCACATGTATTGAACAGAACAGGCTAACTTGGATAAGACAAAAACAAGGGAAGTAAAGGACAGAACTGTACAGCAGCTTGCAAGACGCACTCGAATGTGGGGACACTCGGACAGAGCATGTTGGAAAGAGGATAATATTACCTTCAACTTTCATAGGATGCATAAGAAACAAACTCCAAAACTTCCAAGATGCAATGGCGATATGCCGTTGGGAGGATACCCAAACCTTTTTATAACATTCACATGCAATGCAAAGTGGCCAAAGATCTAGTACATGCTAGATGAAACAGGAAGCAAATAAAAATCAGCAAATCGACCAAAAATTGTAGACCAAATCTTCATGATAAAGCTAAGACAGCTACAAAGAGACATAGTGGAAGGAAAATACTTCGGAGAAACTACATCAGGAATGTGCCATAAAAAATAAAATGACATGTTCATTTTATTAAAATTTAAAAAACAAACAAACAAAACTAACTACTTTTAAATTGAAATTTCAATGCAATCCTCTACACAATAGAGTTCTAAGAAAGAGGACTCCCGCACACCCACATATTGGTATTTCTTAAAGACAAGAGCAAGTGCCATGATCCAACACACATTGACGATATAATATGTGCTGAAATCCCAGACAAGAATGAAGACCCAAAAGCATATGCAGTTGTTGAGAATTTCATGATGCATGGCCCATGTGGAGAAGCAAACCCAAATTCTTCATGTATGATGGACAATAGATGCAGCAAGCACTTTCCAAAAAGATACAACTCAGAGACCACAATCAATGAAGATGGTTTTCCAATATACAAGAGGCAAGACAATAGGAGAGAGGTAAAGAGGGAAATACAGCACTAGACAACAGATTTGTCGTGCCCTACAATAGAGATCTGCTGGTCAAGTTTCAAGCTCACATAAATGTCGAGTGGTGCAACAGGTCTAAGTCGATCAAATACTTATTCAAGTACATTCACAAAGACGACGACTATGTTGTAGGACTAATAAAGGAAAAGGACGATTCGAACAACGAAATTGACGAGATCAAGAAATACCTACAAATGAGATACATATCAACAACTGAAGCATGTTGGTGGCTATTCCAGTTTGAACTAAGCTATCGAGATCCACCTATTGAGAGGCTAAATTTTCATCTAGAGAATGAGCAACAAGTTATTTTTCCAGATTCGACTGATATTGATAAGATATTAAGAAGGGAGGTAGTGAAGAAAACTAAATTTATTGAATGGATGGAGGTAAACAAGAAGTACAAAGAAGCAAGAAGATTAACATATGCAGATTTTCCTACTAAATAGGTGTGGATCGCCAAAGATAAAAAATGAAAAAAGGGGGGGGGGGAGGGATATGCAATCGGAAGGATATACTATGCACATCCTGCAAGTTGAGAAGATACTATCTCAATATGCTACTAAACACTGTCAAAGGATGCAAAACATATGCGAACATAAGAACAATAAATGGAGTTGTTCATCCAACATTTAAATCAGCATGCTAGGCGATGGGATTCCTTGATGACGACAATGAATGGATATAATGCATCAATAAGGAAGCTAACTGGGCAACCGGAACACACTACACCAGCTATTCACCACAATATTATCCCACTGTGAAGTTACTGAACCCAAAATACTATGGGCGTCTATTTGGGAAGCTTTGTCCGAAGACATCCAGCAAAAGAGAAGACTAATCCTAAACTTCCCAACACTGCAACTGACAGAATCACAGAAGAAATTATATACTTTGATCAAAATAGAGAAAATAATGCGACAAGCAGGAAAGTCGCTAAAGGGCTACTCAGGAATAGAACTGCTAAACGCAGATGAGCTAGAAGAACTTGGGAATCGATTGATAAACGAAGAGCTTAACAACGACAGGGACCTCTTGAAGGATGAGCATCTCAACATACTCAACAATCTAAATCCTGAACAAAAAAAAAAAAAGCATACAACACAATAATAGAATCAATGGACAATAATCTAGGAAAGCAAAACATTGGAAAGTGTCTAGGTAGAGAAGGAAACAAACGAGTTTCTAAAATGACATCATTTCTCGCTTTCCAAATAGTCCAAGCTGTGATAATAAAGATCTCCATGAAGAAAGGATGAGGGAAATCTCTCTTGGCTTTGTTTAGCATATGGAAGAAGTGGAGTTGCTTATCCCAAGGCATGTTGATATGAGTCCAACACCTAGTAGCAAAAGGGCACTCGAAGAATATATGGAAGACGATTTCTTCCACTCTACCATTGCAGAGTACACAATTGTAGTTATTTCCTTCAAATTTGAGCCTTTTCCTTTTTAGAAGGTTTCTAGTGTTAAGTCTATCCATAAACAATAGCCAGGTGAAGACTTTTAGCTTTCTGTTGCCTTTGGATTTCCATATCCAACTGAAAGGCATAAGTGGATGGATCCCCTTAAAAGTCAAGTTGTAGAACTTGTTTGTTGTGTAATCTCCAGAGCCCTAGATATATTGCCAAACATTTGTTTTGCTGTGGTTACTTTGTATGGAATTCATGATTGAAGTAAGAGTTGTGAATTCCTAGAAAATTTGCTCTGAGATAGGGGGGTAAAAATGGTTGTGCACTGTCATATCTTGTCTAAAATTTGCTATAGATATATTTTTATTCCTGACATAAGAGAACAATCTTTGGAGTCTGAGTCTAAGGATAGAATCATTCCAGACATCATTCCAGAGTAGGATAGAATCACCATTCCCAACTATGCAACTGGCAATGCCTTTGTAGTGATCAACATATTTTAAAATATCATTTGACCAAAAGGAACCCTTTGTCGTGCCCAGATGGGGGACTTGACCATTGGAGTAATGGACATTTCAGATCAACTTTACCCAAGGGAGGTCATGCTTGTTGTAGAATTTATGCAAGTGCTTAAGGAGGGCTTCATTCTAAATTTTGAGGTTAATAGCTCCCATGCCACCTTTCATTTTGGGCCTATAGACTTTATCCCAAGCCTTTTTAGAAGAGTTATTGTCATCACCCTTCGAAAGACAATATTTTCTTGCTCTATCTATTATTTGGATCATAGTTGAAGGAAGACGGAGAGTGCATAGTGTAAGTGGCAAAGCTGAGATAACTGAATTAACCATTTCTAACCTTCCCACTATGCTGAGAAAATTAGAGATAGCAGATAACCTCCTTTAAATATTGCTCATCAAAGGCGCATGATCCTCCACTTTAGGTCTAGTTGTGCCCAGGGGTAAACCTAGATAGGTGAAAGGAAAGGAGCCCACCACACAACCAAAGACTCCTGCCAAGAGATAGGCATTTTCTTGACCCATATTAATAGGAACAAGGTAGGATTTATCATAGTTCACTTTCAGGCCAGTAGAAGCTGAGAAAGAGTGCAGGATTCCTTTTATATAGAAGAGTTGATGTTGCGAATCCTTCATGAAAAGCAAGGTGTCATCTGCATATTGGATGATTGGGAAATCTTGACTATTGTTGCTTGGGATAGACTTGTTTAGGATACCCCTTTGATGAGCTTCATTGATGATGTATTGTAATAAATCAGCAGCCAGCACGAAAAGAAGTGGGGAGAGTGGGTCACCTTGCCTCACCCCTCTCCTGCAGTTGAAAGTTTTTCCAGGAACACCATTGAGTAGAATGGAAGATGAAGCCAAACTCAGGATGGAGTTTAACCAACTGATTCAACACGAGGGAAAACCAAGTTTCGGAGATATTACAAGAATGACATTGTGATCCATTGTGTCAAACGCCTTTTCAAAATTCAGATTTAGGATGATTAGCTTACATTTAGAGAAGTGACAAATGCCTTTTCAAAATTCAGATTTAGGATGATTAGCTCACGTTTAGAGGAGTGACACTGATGGAGATATTCAAATGTCCAAGCTAGATAGTCTTGAATTGTTCTATTCTTGATAAAGCCGTTTTGATTGTTGTGGATGATAGAAATGATGACCCTCTACAGTCTATTTGCCAGCAATTTTGTGATAAGCTTTAAACCACAGTTGAGCAAGGAAATGAGCCTAAATTTTTTACAGTGATAGGATTATTACTTTTAGGAATCAAGATGAGGAGGGAACTATTTAGAGCTTGCAGATTGATATCCCTGTTGTAAAAGTCTGTACAAAGATCGTAAAAGTCATTTTTTGTGATTTGCCAATAGCTCTGGAAAAAAAAAAGCCATTAAACCCATCTGGACCGGAGATTTGTCAGGATTTACAACCACTGTTCTGACTTCAATCCTTTTTATGTTCACAGGAACTGAAGTTTACATTACTCGGAGATGCTTGAATCATCGCTTAAAATACAGTTTATGATGCCTATTCTGCACGCTGTAGCAGATATTACTTGGACACACACGTATTGATGAACATTCAGGTTCAGCATCACTACACCGAGAGAACACTCAGCCGATAAATAGTTGCATTTCTTTTTGCCTCGCCAGAAGTTGCAGATCTATTGACTGTAAGATACTCTCTCCATTTCTTTTTACAAGGCATATTAGGATTTGAGAAAGACTTTCAAAATATACTTTAACCATTAATTTCTCTTACAATATATTATCAATTACTATGAAACCAAATCTTATTAAAAATATGTGAAATATGAATTCATTGATACATCTATTGTATAGTGAACATGTACATAATTTGACTAATTATTGGTCAAAAATTACGGAGTTATTTTAAAACAGAGGGAGTACAATGTTTTGGGTTTTTTCTAGAATGGAGAAAACTGCAAAGCGAAGCCAAACAAACCCACAGGCAGCTCATCAGACAAAAGCATGTCAAGAAAAGTTCGTAAATCTTATGTTTTAATTTGTGTACAATTGCTGTCATCGGTAATATGGAAAATTGAAAGTAAAACAGGAAGAAACACTAGATTATGATTTACTATTTATGACATAGGTAGTTCTGCAGGAGTGCAGACTGAATTCCTTTTTATTCTGTCCCAATTCTTAATCCATCCTTTCTTGAGTTCTTCTCTTGGATTAATCCCAGCAGAATTATATCATCGGAAAATTGGAGTTCTGTAACTTGAATGTCAAATGTACTTACATCCAATGGGCTATTACTGTACCATTCCATCAGTCACCAGTTCCTGCAAACCGCGCTTTAGCCTCTCAGCAGCAAGCCGTGTGTCTTCCTCCTTCAACCCTCCGAAGGAGACACGGATGTATCCAGGGCCTCCACTGGCACTCCCAGGGATAACCGCGACTCCGTGCTTGTTTGCGAGCCATCTGACAACTTCAAAATCATCTGAATTGTTGTCCGGTAGCTTTGCCCAGAGGTAAATGGCACCCTCCCCACCCTTGACAGCATCCTCACCAAGCGGAGACAGTGCCTCCACAAGCAACTCACGGTTTTTCACTAAATCTTTCACCCTCTCTTTGATCCACTCTGAACCAGCCTCTAATGAGTAGAGCGCCAGGCGCTGCCCAATGATAGAAGCACAGATAGGTATGTTATCTTGCACTTTGAGGAGCTGATCATGGAAACCATCAGCTTCATTTGGATGTGCAATCTACAGAAGACAGCTCATGTATGACTAAGTGGCACAAAGAAAATTGAAGAGCAACTGGGAAAAGTATGAAGCTGAAAGAATTCATTTTGACTCCCAAGTCCCAACACCAGCAATAACAAAGCATAAACCAAAGATAAACGAAGAGCATGATGCACTTACGTATCCTACACGCCACCCCATCATTCCATGAGCCTTCGAGAATGAAAAGAGGTTGACTATGTGATTATCTTCTAAGCAGTAGTGCTCCATTCCATCATACATAAAGTATCTGCAAAACACCCACTAATTTCAAAACTGAGCTCGAGATCAAGCCATACAAAGGTCAAAGACTATATATCACAACTGACACAACAGCAAGCAGAATTAAGTTTTTTCGATAAAGGAAGCAGAATTAAGTTACAGATATTTAAAGATCAACCACTTTCTGTGTTCCATTAAGGCCCTGTTTGGGAGAGCTCTAGCTCTAAAAATTCTTGGAGCTAGGTATTCCTAGCTCTAGAAATTCATGAAGCTCGAGCTGGAGGTACATTGAGGATATTTAGATGAGCTATCTTGTTCCTATTTTGAACTAAAAACTGATACTTAAACTACTTTATTTTAACCTACAATCTCAAAATCTGATGTGGAGGTGGAAGGTGGAGCTCTGCCAAATATGGTCTAAGTATTGTAGAAGATAACAAATTAATATGTGTTTGGACTCCATTCTTCATGCCACCATTTCGAGTTTGAATGGTTACGCACAGCTGCAAGACATAGCTTATCTAAAAATGGATTGGTTTCTGTAAGGTGAAAGGGAAAAGTCCTTTATTAATTATTAGTCCCTCAACTTTGGCCTCAGATCTATTTATCCCCTCAGTTTTTCAGGTGCCTCTTATAGGCACCCAACTTTTTGTGGTTCCAACATAAATCCTGCATAAAAAGTAGGCCAAATCTGCTAATTTCTTGGTCACTGGTAGGTGGATTTTACCTGTAATTGCGATTCAGAGGGTTCAACAGAGTTGAGGGCCTAAAAGGGCACTTCAAAAGGCTGGGGAGCTGAAATGAGTTTGGACAATAAGACTTATCTCAAATCAGCACAAGATAACTGCATTTGACGGACCCTTACACAACATAGACTCCCAAGCAGGAGACGCACGATGTTACAATTTTCCTTCTCTAAGCAGGTATACGCTGTTCTTCAACACGAGCTTTGAACAGAGCTTTTAACAATATGGTGAACGCTTAATTAAATATGCATTTTTGTGTGTGGCCATTGGTGAATGGCATTTTTCATGTTGATTCTGCTTTCCTTGTGGAAAAAGGTAAAAAGGCTTAGTCCGCGGACAAACTAGATGTATTCTAGAACTCCTCTTTGTATTATCGCTCGGTTCTCTATTAGTTCTCTCTCATAATACATACCGCAATAGGTTATAGAATTGCACATGAACAAATATCAGTACAAACTTACTCATAGGTATTGTCAACCACAAGCCATGCACCAGCATTTTTGCACAGGCCCGAAATTCTCTGCAATGACAGTGCAATATTAGGAAATAGACAACACTGATTCCAAACACAAGTGTGGAGAGAAATGACCTCAAGCATAGGCCTGGGAATAAAAGCTCCGGAGGGGTTCCCCGGATTCACAACAGTAACAAGTTTAGGGATAGGGTCATGTTCTTTTAGAACCTTCTCCAACCAATCTGCATATTAAGACATAATATAAGATTCCAACATTAAATATTTTCAATTATAGCCAGTACATAATTTCTTAGACCATGTGCATAGGTATTGCATTTTTGCACAAGCATATTTCTCTCATCAGCTAAAAGATTACTTAGTGTGATAGAAATCTAGCATATACCAGTGAAGCAGCTACTCTCAGAACCACTAAGTGCACCAGTTTTCTTACAACAGATTGTTGGTAATAGCATCTCACTAACTTCTGCAACGCAAATGAAGAGAGCAGAGCCATCTTACCAACATCAGGATGAAGTGTCTTGGGATCACTCGCACCAACTAATATGTCGGTCACACCTGTCATCTGGAATGACATGTAGGCGTTGAAGTAATATGGTGCAAACATGACAACGGAATCACCAGCATCACAAAGGGTGAGGACCAAGTTCACAAAAGCCTGACAAAGAAAATTGATGTAAGAAACCACTTGATTGGACCAACCTAGTTGGGAGACAAGATCTAGGTCTAGCAATCAAAACAGGAAAGCAATAGTGTGCACCATAGAGTTAATGAGCAGAAACTCACAAAAAAAAAAGAGCAGAAGCGAATTGGGAAACATAACCTGTAGTTTGACAACCACGCAAAGCACAGTACAGGCATGCCAAACATATAATAAACCGGATGAAATTTTTTTACCTGATTTGCACCTGCAGTGACCATAACTGATGACTTAGTAAGCTTATTCTCTCTGCGTAACTGCAAAAAGTACAGTAAATATCAGAAAAGATAAGCGAGTTTCCCAAAGAAGCAAAGAAGGCAAGGACCACGTTAACATAATACAGCACGAGTTTTATAACATTGGTGCTGCTACAAAGTTAAAGAAAGCTTAGCGCAACAGCGATAAACAGTGGAATAAATACTGAAGATAGCTCAACGCTGTCGAACATTTAGGCTAATGGTATAACAGAGGGCATACAAATGATCTCATGATTTCGCTACTTGATGTTAGACAAACCATATTGCTCACAGAAGTCTAAGTGACATTTTGCAGCTCTTAGCTCTATGATTTTCCGTCCCACGTTTTTAGGAGTCACCGAAAAGAATAGTGCTCTCACTTCTCAATTGATGAATAAAGAGTTTCTATGAACTTGTTGCATATTCAGAAAATATAGATGCTTACGCAGAACATGACTCTACAATGAGAGAACGAATATAAACTTTGGAACCTTTTCTTTGACAAAATTAATTTCTGAAACATTGCATCATCACTTGTGATTTCTGATACGACTCAGTAAAACTAGCTGACATGGTAGTGGGTTAGAAGCAGGATCCCTGGTCTTGAATGGTAATGGCAACGTGTCAAGACTTAATAGCATGGTCCCCTTGTCTAATGTAAGAGGAAAATATATTATATATCGCATAATGAAGTGCGGTACCTTTTCGAGAAGTGCTTCTCGAAGTTCAGGAAGTCCATCGTCGGAACCATATTTACTGACTGATGGTTCCCAGATGATTTCTTTGACCTTGTTCAGAGCTGACTCGGGAGGTTGCCAGTAAACAACTCCCTGCATTCAGGATTTACAGAGGTTAAGAAAGTGTCTAGGAGGCTAACAAACTCCCTGTCACTAATCAAATTAGATACGAATATGTCCCACTTCAACAGCATAAGCAACATTTTCAGGAACTAACAAGCAAAAATCATGTAATGCGCAATACATGAAACATAGAAGTGTACCATACTGAATTGCATTACGATTTGAACAATTTGCAGAAACAATAATAATATGAGGGTGAAATGCAATACAGATTATTGCTTCCCATCAGTCCCTTCTGCTTCCAGTTGACTTTCATTTCACAAGCAAATGCAATAATCAAAATGCTTGTGTCATTAACCTAACGTCTCCGAAACAGCACATACATTCGTTGCACAGGTCAATCGAGAATTATGGGCATATACCTGTGCAAGCGACATCACGTCCGTGGCCCCTCGAAGCAGTTCCTGTATCTGAAAGAAAAAGGGACATTGCCAGAAAGAACTCACCATAGAAGACCAAGAAAGTTGGAATCAAGATGCGATTTTGACGAGGTAGGAGCACTTCATCACCTTCACCATGACCGGCGCATCCGTCTCAACCGCCCTCCTCGCCAGCTTCGCTAAGCTACCCATGCCTCCTCCCCCTCGTCTTCTCGCTCCTGCAGCCCTCCAAGAACCAAGAACTGGAGAGATTTTGGAGAACACGATTGGAGTCAAGAGATCCAAGGAGACCAACCAAAGAACAGCAGCAAGTCCAAGAAACCGTGGAAGAAGAGGGGGAGAGGTTAAAGAATTCCCCCGAGACAACAACCTCTGGGGTCACCCACTGATCCCGAGCTCGCTCACCAACTCTCCTCTCCTATCACAAGTCTCCTGCCTCAACAAGGCAACCCCTAAATAGACACATGAAGACAGGAAAAAACTGAAAGATTCGATGGTTTTTCTACCTTTTCTTTTCTTTATTGCTCTTTTAATCTTTTTTTGTGAAGCGAGCGCTTTGTTGGCGCATTGGGGCCTCATCGCGGAGACGTGGAGTGTGAATCGCGTTGTCTTCGTAACCGCAGTCGATGCGTTTGTGGTGGTGATTCGTGAGCGATGAAGTGGGTGCTTCAACACTCATCTCGTCCTGAACATCGAAGATACCGAGCTCGTAAATTAATAAATTTATCATAATAAGATTAACTTTAAATGATAAAATTATCATACAGTTCTTTTTTTAAGAATAGTGCTCTTTAATGCTCGGTTTTTATTGAAGACGTACAGAGAGTACGAGACAGTAGATGGAATCTCGCTGGTTTGGCTCAAAGCTTTAACACCGCGCTCCATTCGCTCTATACATGTGATTCTTTCATATAATTCATAGAAACTTCTTTTTTCTTTTGGTTAAAAACGGTGAAGATCTGAGCTTTCACTAACTTTTTGCCAATGTAATTGCGACCTTTGAGCATAGCTGCTACCGTTATGAAGAACCAGAAAAATCTGAACATCAGATTATCAATGCCTGCCACATGGAGTGACGTTTTAAAAAAAGACAAACTTTGAGATTCGCATGAAGACGAACTACATCGCATTTGCGCCGCCGATTATACTGAATATCATTTGGCGTCTCAGTCCAATTATTCGTCAATCCTTTGACAAAACATCACGAGCCCACCTAATGGGTTACGCATTCCGCGTAGATATTACATACTTTCTTAAAATCCGCTTTCGCACAGGGTTGGCAAGATTGAACGAAGTGCGCTTCTGCTCCTCCTCTCTCAAACCTCCAAAAGTCGTAACGCAAACCCTCCCTCTCTCTCTCTCTCTCTCTCTCTGACCTCGCCGCCGGAGAACACTCAGCCCCTGACCGCGATGGCGGCGGCGGCGGAAGCGCCTGGTGCATCGTTCTCTCCCGAGGAGAACAGGCTCCTGCAGTCCCTCGCTGACCGGGGATGGCGATTCCGCGACCCCACCGACGAGGCCATCCAGGCCCTCCTCCACGCCTCCCCCTCGCCGTCGCCGGAGGCCGTGGAGTCCAAGCTCGTGGACATGAACTTGAGGATGTTCGGCGGAAAGTCCCTCCCCGACCGGGCCACCGCCTCCGCCACGGCGAAGCGGCTTTCATACCTCCACGGCCCTATCGTCCTGCAGGTACTGCTGATCACCAAGCCCCACGCTTACACCCGACCAAGAATTTGTGTCAGAGTGACAGGTGAAGCGCCTTATTTAGGAGCATGTCTTAGTTCGCGGCTCGATTCGTTGGGTGGGCATTGCATGGTACGGCGCAAATAGTGGAATGGGTTCAGATATTGTAGCCAGGAAGAGGCGAAAGAGCAAATAGTAAGGTCAGTTCTTTGAACCAAGTGGTGGATATGGGCACACTTTTGTGAAATGTTGTTGTCCGCCTCGAACGATGGGACACACGTCGTGTTCTGCACTTGTTGATTGAGTGTACATTCTCATGTAGTTATAGGAGATAGCTGTTCTTGTGTTTTGGATGTGTTTGGTTGTTTAAACTAATTAATCCTGTTGCTGTGTCTAACTATTTCTTTGAACTTAAACAGGTAGTCTCTGTAAGAGATATATATCGCAGCAGCATTGATGCCTCCTTTAAGAACCCACAGCAGCGCCGTCTTCTACGCTTTGGTCTCACTGATGGGATATCTGAAGCAGTAGCCATAGAGTTTTCTCCTATTTCGTTCATCACTGAAGAGATAGCTCCAGGTACCAAGGTCAGTTGACCATGTTCTGCCTCTGATTTCTCGTTGTACAGTGTCACATTTTGTGCCCATTCTGTGTACATAGTTTAAGCTTGTCTGGGCACTGTCCAAGACTCCTAGTTCAATCCTGAATTTCAATGCCATTGGAAGTTTTGGAACCTAGCTTGACAATACTTTATCAAGTTCTGAGCATGCTAGAAATGGATAAGAGAATAGGATTATTCAGGTAGCTCTTTGCATGATGCTATTCCATGCATCTAGCATGAATACAGCATAAACAGTTTTTTTAAAAGATCAAGTAGGCTCCTTGATATTTCATGTAAAATTCTTTGTGATTATGTGTATATGGCGGTGTAGCATTAGAATTGGGTTGGGAGATACATTTTCTGTTCCCATTGGTTGTCTGTCCCATGGTCTGTCTGAACTTGCATCCTTATCCTTTTTTTAGGAAATACGAAGGTTTGAATTTTGATTAGGAATTGTACAAGATGGTTCTCGATGGTCATTTAAACATTGTGATATTTACACTTTCTCAAATCCACTGTAACTGAACTGTTATGCGGCACCTGCGATTTAGATTATTTTGCAGTTTATTAAATAATAGCACTGACATGCATTTTGCCCCCTTTCTTGCCACTCTAGATTCGCCTTGAGAATAAGATTCCAATAAATGATGGCATATTGTGCTTAAGTGCGAGAAATGTGAGTGTCATGGGGGGGACTGTCCAATCCTTGTATGAAGAATGGCAGATGAACCAGAAATTCACTGGCTTATCTCGTCCATCCTTGAGGTTGTCTCAAAGTGATGATGGAATTGGGCCCCCACCATTTGAGAAGTTAGATACTGAAGCACGTCCCTGCAGGACAACCAAAGTGCAAGCATATCCTGGTAACCATTCAAGACCCTCTCTTATTGTTTCCACTTGTACTCTGTTCACTAAAAAGTTAGAAATTATGTATAGCTGCCTACTTTCAGTAAAATGCAGTGTCGCAAGTAAATAAGAGTTTGCATTTGATTGGGGTTGGGTGGTGAAATCCACATGGATGGCATATTAAATGTTCAGGATCATTTCCTCACGAAAAGGTGTCATGATGTATAGTGTCACTCAAGTCACAAGAAATATATACTCGCTTTTTTTTTTTGAAAATATAATAGGAAGTCACTCTCAAGTCCTGCAAAACTGAACAGGCAGCATCAATTGAATCATGGACTGGTCCCTTTCATTTCTGTAAAACGTGGTGCTCTGTATTTCCTCACTATAAAAACCCGGTCCTTCTTAGGTTGCTCACATGCCTGCAATATATGCACTGCTTTTTCAGCATTACCACTGAAGGTTTTCGTACACCTACATTGTTGTTGTCTTTTACAGGCAATGACTGCATGTTTGCAAAAGTTTGGGGCTTTGGTGATGTAGTTGTAACCTGTGAAGTACCTTCCTTTTTTCTTGTATTGTAGCAGATCATAAAGCTAGGAAGTTGGCAGTTAGTCGTGACCATGTGCCGGTTAATTCTGGTGGCAAACCTATGAATGAGGATTCAAGCGATGTGAACAAAGAGACTACATCAAGCAAGCTTGAATCCAATCAAATTAGCTCAGATAGTAGACCAAAAGAAGGTCAGCCTGCAAAACCTAACTTTCATATCTACTTAACGTAATTTGTCAGGGGAAATTAAACTTGGAGACTTATTCCCTTGCATCGTGCAGTCAGCGAAGCTGTTCCTGTTCAAAACCAAGCTGCTGCACAGAAGCTACTGCAGAAAATGGCCCAGGCTGGGCCTGAAGACAGGCATGGTCGGGGTCATAGATTCAAGGGCAAAGGCAAGCAAGAAGATACTGAGGTCTTTACCCTTGATGAATGGGAGAAGAGGAAGGCCATTGGTTCCAGGTCAACTGCAGAAAGCTACATTCAAGATACTAGCCGAGACGAGGAGTTGGCAAGGCAGCTGCAGGAGCAACTAGATTTAGAAGATATCCATGTTAGTTTGACTCCCTATCATAATGCATCCCTTTCCAGACTTTCAATAGGACTAGTGTCTGAATGTTTATTTCGATTGCAATTTAATGTCTTTTCAGGGTGGGGCAGAGAGCTCGGATGCTGAACGTTTACGGATGAGCATGTTCAGCTTCAGTGGCCCTGATGAAATGGGTGATGGTAGAAGAGATTTTCGAGGGCGGGGGCGGGCCAGGGGAAGGGGAAGGGGCCGAGGGCGAGGCCAGGGCAGAGGAAGATTCTAGTCCAATCTCAGAATTGTAGGTTTATAGGTTTGTTGCGTGTTCGGTGTACTGCACTGGTTGTAGTGATAGGAGTGGTATGATAATGACCTTCTCAAATCATGCGTCCTCTCATTTTACCTAGCATGATGGCTGATACTAGCTAATGTCAGAATTCAGGACCATTGAGTACACTTCCCATGAAATTTTGTTCTTTTCTTAGATGCAAGTAATAGACACATGGTTTGATTGTTTGAACAACGAGCTGAAATGTATAAATTTTCCATTCTGTTTGTGAGATGGCTACTAGTTCCATCCATTCGAACTCTGTTTCTGTATGCTTATATAATCTGTTTCCTTTTCGTCCTTAGATTTTGCTTGTAGAAATGCAAATCAGGAACCAAAATTTTCCAAACTTATTTGGTTGTTGCTGATGTTGCTGATGTGTCCCGATCGAAGTCCTTCAGCATAGTACGGAGATTTTGCGGTCAATGCAATGTGGGTCCAACTTTTACTAGAAGCTGGGCTAGAATTACAGCTCTGAACAATCGCAAGGGGGTTCTTGCGAAAGTTGCCAAGCATAACGACTTCTTAAACGTGAAGAAATCTCATGATAGCAGCCAAGAACCACCAGAGCAGCGAGCCAGCAAAGCCACCGTCCACCTCGCGACGTTTGCTCTTCCAAATCATCGAGATCAAATCGATCTCGCAGATAACTAGATTGCTAGATTGGATTCGGTGGTGTTCGTAAGATACCCAGGGGGGGAGGTCGCCCCAATGGATCAGCGCGGCGGCGTCTGGATCCGCGCCGCGGTGGCGGTGGCGGCGGGTGGTGCCATCGCGGCGCGCGCGGTACGGCGCAAGTCCGTCGACTCCAGCGCCGTGTTCGTCGGTGTACCGGCCATGGTGGCCCACACCGTCGCCGGGTACAGGTGAGAAAGGCGCCTACTTTTCTTGGAAATCTTCGTTTCCGGCGGAAGGGTCGCCCGTGAATTTGTGATGAGATCTCGAGTTTGAGCCATGTAGGTTTGCGGGGCTGCTGCTGGTGTTCTTCTTCACGGCGTCGCGGGTGACGAGGGTCGGCGAGGCGAGGAAGCGTGCGCTCGATCCCGAGTTCAAGGAGGGCGGGCAGCGCAACTGGTTAGTGAGATCGCTGCCCCTGTTGCACTTATCTCTATGCCAAGGACACAGTATATACAGCCAAGAGTAATATGGGAGTATGATGGTGTGGTGATTCTGTTTAAGGAGTGAAAACTGAGTGCAATTTCTTCAAAAAGAGAGAAGGAAACTGAGTGTAAAATCCCTTGATTTATAAGTTCGGTGGATGTAAATGTTACTATGTTAGATACCAAGGAGGTTCTGTGACGGGATTTCATTGTTTTCATCATTACTTGTGTAGAAGCTTAGGATGATTTTTGTTTTGATTGTTGAGTTGGATAATGAGGTAATTTGGAAGAGTTTATCCCTATGTTGAAATTCTCTGCGAATAGAGATAAGCTGGTGATATTTTTCTTTTAGTTATTTCCTGCAATTATTATGTAGTTTTGTGGCTGAAGAGGAGAAACCAAGGGCTTGGTATGCTTTTATTGCGAGTCATAAAATGACTAGATGAGCTAACTTTTCGTAAGTGGAAGGATGATGTCCATGAATTTTAAATTTCGATGAGAATTAGATTGCCTTTCTTCTCTTAAGAACTCACCGTGTCTAGTAAATATATGCTTTGCATACTTTTCTGTATACTGATTTAATTGATCTTTTTTTGCCTTGGGGCATGCCTACTTTCTTTAGCTTAGTAGCTATATTATTAATTGTTACATAAAGTTCAGTCTTACACAAAGTTTTGCTAGAATACAAGCAAATATAAAGCACAAACAGTTTCTATTTTGTTGTAATATTATCTTCCACCCATATTGATCCAAATTTTCAGATTTAATGAGACAATGTTCTGATAAAGCTCTTGTTGTGCATGTAAATGATGCAACCAATGTGCCTGTATTTATGTGCTTTCTAAATTTGAAAGATGTTGACAGCACCATTACCGAGATGGATGTCTTTCGATTTCAGAAAATTCCCTTCTGAATCTTTCTAATGCAGGTGCACCCTACTCTTATTGGCAGGAAGCAAGTTCTGTCAAACAGTGGCATTGCAAATATCTTGGTAGTTTTGATAGCATTAGTTACTGGAGGGACAGATAGGTGCTTGGATTCAAAAGAGTCGACTCTTGTAACTGCTCTTATCGGTGGTGTTATCGGACATTATGCTTGTTGTAATGGTGATACATGGTCTTCTGAGCTCGGCATTCTTAGCAAAGCTGAGCCACGAATTATCACAACATTCAAGGTATGCATTACACTTTTTTTCGATTGCGCACCAAACCATTAGCAAGCATATAATTCTCTGTTGCTTTCAAAATTAAATTTAATCAGAGGGTGCGAAAGGGTACCAATGGTGGTGTAACCATCGACGGGTTTCTCGCGGCAGCAGCAGCTGGATTCTCGATTGGGCTTGCATTTGTGCTAATAGGATTCTTGACCACTCAATGTGCTTCTGATGTATTTTGGAGGCAGCTGCTAGTTATACCCTTGGCTACAGCTGCTGGCCTATGTGGAAGTCTTATTGATTCGTTCTTGGGCGCAACAGTTCAGTATAGTGGGTACTGCAGTGTTCGTAAAAAGGTACTACATCCTCAACTATTTGAAATATACCTAATAACCTCTGATTCAAAAGCTGATTATTTCGCTGCTGTGTACATTTTCTTAGGTGGTCGGAGTAGACGGTCCAACAGTAACGAGGATTTCAGGAATGAACATACTGGATAACAACGGGGTCAATGTAGTATCTGTTTTCTTGACAACTCTGCTTACTGCCTTGGCTTGCACATACATCTTCTGAGATCTAGCTACGGAGACTAATGGTAGGACCACATCACAGATGATAACCAGAAACTCGATTGATGAATCACAACAGCAAATCTTGTAACAGTGCCATTTATTATTTTTCATACGTGTAGCAAATAGATGCAATTGTTGTTTTACCATTAAATATTTCACTGGATGAAAATTTTAAATCAAGAAATTTACTTGCAGGTAACCCACAGATGTCTGAAAGTTGATGTTCTGTCACGTGTTTCCCCTGTGTGCAATAGGCGTGATTCATGTGATCTGTTCTCTGTCAACGTATTTATTTTGTGACATCGCAAAAGAAAAACGTTTATATTTGTGGAGGTGATTCGATCATTTTATCTCACAAAACTTACAAGATATTTGTCTTTGTTAATTAATATTTTAATGGATTACATATTGTTAGATGAGGAAAAAAAACTAGTTGAAAGATCAAATCTTACTAAATACCAACCAAATTTTGCATCCACCGTGAAGTGGTTGCCCTACTCCACAAGATAAAGATGGTTGGGCCCCCATCTAATTGACAAAACAACTTTCTATACAGAAAATATGAATAATCACAGGAGTGCGTTGTTACAATAATGATACATGAGTACTGAAAATTGTAAAAATACATTTCGCAGATCACTGTCAACCGAGTTAAGCGCGGCTGGTACATCTACAAAAAGTCGACTGCAGTCAACAAACACGCATCTTTTATTCCAAGTTCCTGAATGTCTCGTTGATTAATTTCATTGCTGATGAGGAGCAGCTTCAGTTTACTAGCCTCGGCAGCAGAGGCGGCACTCGAGGCAGCACTCGCAGGTCTCGTAGCAGAAGCAGCAGCAGCACGCAGTGAACAGACTGCAAGAAACCAACGTCTCCTTTCTTGAAGGCACGCGGTGAAGGCGCAACACGTGAAATCACTCTCAGGTCATGGGATATCACATGAAAGAAAACGACCAGTCTCCAACCAATCATTTTAGTGCTGGAGCGTGCTCAGACGAGCCTGCTCCTAGATAAAGTTTGGTAGCTCTGCAAGGATGGTTTAGGTTTTACCCTATTTTTCTCTTATCACAAATTATAGGCTTGGTTTTACTGGAACTATAATTCCTCCTGAATTTTGGTTTGCTAGCCAGATGATATATTTATTAATCTCTGCTTTGCCTATTGTAAAAAAAATGAGCACCGATGGAGAAGGACATCCCCTAGATTTCATTAAGAATCCATTAAGCGGGTGAGGCGCTCGAACGCTAGTAGGGATGTCAATGGGGACCCGATCCCCGATTCCCCGCGGGGAATTCCTCTATTAGGGGATGAGGATGGGGAGATTTCGTCACCCGTGAAGATATAAATGGTACAAATCATATCCCTGTCGGGTCTAGCGGGGATGGGTATGGGGAAGCATTCTCCGTCCCTGTTTCCCCGCGGGGACCCGTTTCGGCCCAACGGTGGTGGCCCAGGCGTGCACGACCAGCCCAGGCGAGAGCCAGATGTGCGGCCCAGGCAGGCACGGCCTGGCGCCGTGGTATGGTGCGGGTCGGCCCAGTGGGTGGCCTCGGCCTAGTGGACTGCCTCGGCCCAGGTGGGCGGGGACGGGTTCTCCGTCGGGTCTCCATTCCCCGCGCGGGGACAGGGATGGGGAGAAAATAGTCCCCGCGAGCAGGAGTGAGGATGGGGAATTTTCCCTCGTGCGGGGACGGGGATGGGGAGCCATTCCCCGACAGGGAATTCCCCATTGACATCCCTAAACGCTAGCCGGTAGGGTGCGATCGTGCATCTTAACTGTTGCACCAGCGAGATCTTCTCTGCTTTGCCTATTGTTAATCTGTCCATTTTCCCTTGAATATGCTAAGCTCAAAAAAAAAAGGGAAGAAAAAAAGAGTTTTGCCTAGCTGACAAGAACAGCAAGAGGTATGAACTGAGTAGAAAATGATAGAAGAAAAAGGATCATCATGCATAGAGGCAGCCTCTGTCCTAATGGTGCTTCCAGGGCCGGCCCTAAGGAGAGTCGAGCAGGGCGGCCACCCCAGGCCCCCAAAATCGAGGGGTCCCTCTTCATGTATATGTGTATAATATACATAACTAACAGTTCGTACGATAACAAATAGAGCTAGGTCTAAAGTAGCAGCTAGGCTTAGTAGTCCATACGGTAGCTTAGTTTCTCTGTTCCATAAAATTTCAAGTGACCTGTCTGCCTAGTTTATTTGGTTGTTTGACTATTTCATGTTATCTTCCGTACAGATAGTCTAATTTCTTGTGTTCAGTGGGACCACGACTCCAAGGCGTCCCGCATGCCCGTAGCTTCGATTGAGGACATGCATCAGTTATTGCCATATGTGTTTTCATCGTTGGTTTTTCTGCTCTATAGTTTCTACTTCACCTCAAATGGATCCGACCCTTGTTGAGATCGTACATTTGAAATATGGAAAGGTCCCCACTTGCTCTGGCGATCAATGGGTCCAGCGTTTGTACTGCGGTGCAGGCACCTGCGAGTAGATAGCTCCAAAGCTACTATGATTGCAAGCTAACTGCTGCATGTACCGATGAGTAACTAGAACTGCACGCAGTAAGTTGTACATAGGCATATGAGTATCTCTACCTAGCTAGCATGCATTAACGCAAGCATACGTGCATGACTCTGATCCCTCACAATTTTGTTCAGTATTTACGATAATTTTGTTCCAGCTTATCGTAACGAATGTATTTCAAATTGTTCAAACTTATCGTAAATGCTTATGAACTCTACCCAGAATATTACCTTTATAATTAATATATATATATATATCAATATTTATGTTTAATAGGATTTCTCTTTTAATTTCATCTCGAGCCACTAAGATCTCAGGACCGGTCCGGGTGCTTCTGGACATGGCCGTAGTAGGACATCTCCTGCATAGCCGGAGCGTTATACACTTATACATCTCTCTATCTCTGGCACTGCTCTACTGCAGGAAAGGAAGACGAGGAGCGAAACAAAGAGCCAACGAGATAGAAGGCCAATCCTAGCTTTCGAGCATGATTGTGTGTCTTCAGCTCATGGGTATCTTATAGGGAGCTCGGCTAAGCTCATGGCTGCCACGTGCCACTTGCAGACAGCTACTTCCTCAGTTAAAAACATGTATCAGTGCTACTCCTTGATCGACCTCCGTGAGGCAATAATTGCGGCGACCACTGCGTAGTTTATCACACTTATGCTAAAGGATTATGCTGTAATCTTGTTTGACGGCATGTGGCATACAGATGCTAACGAATGTCCGGATTAGCCCTCGCAAAAAAAAAAAGAATGTCCGGATTAGCATGGTGAGCAAATGTTGGTTAGGAGACACGGTGGCATGCACCCGTCAGGTGAGAATCTGTTCAGAGTTCTGACCATATCCACACTGAGGGAAGCACACACGGCACCAGTTCAGTTCTTACTTGTAGACTTGTTTTGTATCCACATGGCTAGGGGGGAAATGTATAATTTGTAGGCTCACCATAGCTGGATCCGAATAATTCCCAGAATATTAGGTAAAAAATAGGTTCATTTTTCGAGGAAGTGCTTATGATGTGATTCATGGGCATGATTTGAGCATAAAAAGGCACTAACGATGATCAAGTAGATAACCTAAGCTCAACATTTTGAAATAAAGACATGTTCTATGTAACATCAGTATCAGCTGCTCTTGTTTATTTCCACCTTCCATTCCATGTCTGTACATCGGATATAAACAATAAAGCAAGTAGCTCTGCTCAGGTCGTTGGAGAGACCATTTTGGCAGTTATATTTGTCTCTAACAAGTGAATTTGATTGTACATTGTAAAAAAGAATCAATGAAAGGAAGGTGGCAAGGCGCTTTCAGTGATAAACACAAGTTTTTGCCCACAAAAAAGGTCGCAAACTTGGCATTCTCTCATGCAATTGATACTGTCCAGACTACACAGAGCACTCTGGTACAATCAGACAAGATTTGGGCAAGAAATGCATGCCCATTGCAAGAATACGCCATGCAAAATCAAATGTCCCTTGTCCTCAGACCATCAGCTATTAATTACAGACTTTGACCCGAGGGGGCTTACAAAGGTAACAAAATGCCTTGTGTGTCCCCAGAGAAGCAAGCAACTTCATCTAGCTAGCTAGCAACAGGTGAAACGGAGTGTGTAATTGGTTCCCATGTCATGTCACAGTGGGGGCTACCAGACGAGCTGATGAAGGGGGCGCCGGAAAAATCGACTCGGCAATCACTGGTTGGTACCCACGGGTGGCACTCCGCTCCAGCTGCTCCCACATAAGCCTTCGACGCTCCTCGGTCGCAGCTCGCTTCTCCTCTTCCTCTTGGAAATTTTTCTGACAGGCCAGGAGCAATCTCTCATCCATGTCGAGGAACATTTTCCTCACGTTCATCGTGACGTTGAGTACCGATTGGTTCCAGTGCCAACGGGTGTTCCTCTCCAGAGCTGGATATATAAGAGGTAGGATCACTTGACGATATTGGGAGATCATATCAAACAAGTGCTCGTTGTTCCATAGGAATAAGGCTCTCTCAGCAACCTGCAAAAAGCATGCCAAAAGAGCAGTGCTTCAGTTTCAAAGGTAGCTTTTTTATGTAATACTTCTATATGTATCATAGAACATGCAAGTGACCATGAGAGAAGCAGACAGCAGTGTTAGGCATTCATAATCTTACATTTATGTACTTCTCGAATAAGCAAAAAGGGATAAAAAGACAGTAGGCACATATAACTATATAAGAAACACATATAACTATATAAGAAAACAGGAGTCACTGCATCCCATCCGCATTAGTGCACAAAATCGATAGGTGTTGCAAATGGAAAATCACAGTTCTACCTAGTTGATTGTCAAGCTCCACAAAGTGCACATGCCTACAACTTGATTTATTAATTATTTGCATTCATAACATGACTCCACACCCTTATACCCCTGTCAAGATGATTCCCCCCACAGCTTCCTATTATCTGCCTTTAGACTGAGGATTTGATCTTTCGTGACCTAGAATAAATCGAGACCAATATAAGGCAGAACTAAAGAATTATAGCGCATTTCCAGCCCTAAGTTAAAAACCAAATGGCCTGAAGCCTCAGCCTCAGTGCCTCACAAAGGAAAGTGGCCACCAACTGCACTTAAGCCAAGAACATAAGAGTGTGGTCTCACTTTAGCCAACAAGGAAAGAGTTTACCACTGAAGAAATATCTTATCCTTAATTAGTAAGCACTATGTCATAAAGGCGCAGGGGACCATGGAATGGAAGTAACACTAATAAATTAGAAAAGCACGGGGAAAAGGAAAGAGGCCAAACAGATTCTTCGATTAAAATAAGCAAAAGATTCAACCGGCAAACAACTTTGCAACTACTCCTTGATAAAATAGATGTGCTCGCAACATCTTATAAATTATCAGAGAAACTCATATTACACAAGCGTTTACTGCTGCTATTTCCCACCATAGCAATTGTTGTGAACAAATAGGCAGAAAAAACTATACAAAGAAGACACAATTTAAGGGCCAACATTAATCAAGGACTACTTGAAATTATTTTTTCTGATTTTGGAAAGAAACTTACCTGAAAATGAGAGCTATTCAGGCAATTTGCAATCCTCCGGAATAAGGGAACCATGCACTTCTGAAATTCAGCCATGTCAGTCAACTCCAGCACCTCCTCTAACTCCCCTAAGAACATCATTTCCTTTTGAGTGTTTGTAACTGGCCAATACTTCAACAGGCCTCTGATCACAGTCCCCGCAAGCTTTGGTTCCTTCTCAATAAATCGGGTAATGCAATATGTCAGTTGCGGCAGATACACTCCCACCGTTTTTGGCTTATGAAGTGGAATCAATGCTTTCCATAGGAACAACTTGTGTTCCTCCTTCAATGGCTTCGCAAACCCACTTATTACACTGCCAAAGACCTCCAACAGCTCGGCAATCCCGTTATGATGATCCATCTCAAACACAAATCTATAGAAGATATTGCTCACGGCCTTACGGATGAATGGGCGGTTTCCCATGAACTTGCCATATATCCTATGCAATATAGTCTTCAAGCAGTCCCTCTCTCTCGGGTCATCAGAATCAAACAGATCGAGCAGCCTCGAGACAAAAGAACTATCCACATACTTCCTGGCTACCTTGGCATCGACAAGCGGCGATGTCACAAACCTAAGGAGAAACTCATATACGACTTGCAGGTGGTACCAGGATGGATCAAAGAATGGATCGTCCTCCTCAGTCTCCGAAGCCGCGGTGCCCGACCGGACTTTGGGCGGGAAGACCCTGAAAAGGTTGACAGCAAACATGCGCACGCACGCCGAGATCATCGTCTCCGAGAGGGGCTCCTCGGCGGCGCCAATGCAGTCGACCAGAGACATGAGCATCTGTCGCTTCCTCTCCTTCTCTGGCGAGTCCTTGCCCCGGTCGGAGAAGTCGAACACCACGCAGCAAATGTTAACCTTCTGCACGAAGGCCTCCTCCCTGGACCTCACCTCGGCTCCAGCGCCCCCTGCGGGAGGCAGCGGCGAGACGTTCGGCTTCCCCGCGGCTCCATTCTCTCGGGGAGACACCGGAGGCGGCTTCGACGGCGGCGAGCCCCCTCCGCTGCCGCCAGAGCTGGACTTCATCGACTTCCACGACAGCTTGCCGATAAATTGCTTCCACATGGCGGCGAGATCCGGTGGCACCAACACCACATCAAATCGCTCCGATTAAACAACCATTGCGACAATCCCAGCCTCCCAGGAACACGGCGGCGCGAATCCCGGGCCGTAAAAAACCGCACTTGCGACGGCGACCAGCGGCCGATTCTCCTGCAACAACGACAAGAGGTCGGGAGGCACGCTGCAACCTCAGGAACGGATAAATCACTCGCTCCGCAACGAATCCACGCTGCAAATGCGCCGGATCAAGAAGCCACCCACAAGAACGCACCGAAACTAGAGGAAATGACACGCCGCCCCCAAGAAACCGGGCAGGGCAAGGATCCGGCAATGAGGGGAGAGACTCAGGGCCAGATCCGGGCGCGTGGGGCGGCCATGGGTTGGGATTTCGGGAGGGGAAACGGGTGGAGAGGTGGGAAAATTTTTGCCGTTTTGTGGAGGTGGCAGCCACTGTAGGAGAGGAGAGGACAGTGCGAGTGAGCGAGTTGCAGTGGTGCATGGATGGTGGACCGCCTGCTCACACTGTCTCCGCCGTCGGATCAGCTGCCTCAGCCGTTGGACTGTTGAGCGGCTGATTTCGCTTTATGATTTCTTTTTCCTTCTTTAGTTCTGGAAAGGCATACAGGTATGAACTGTATGATGGTGATTGGATGGGAAAGGATACTGGGTTTACAAATTCGTTTTTCATCCGAAAAAAGCCCTCAGCCATTTCTTCGAAATTCACGATGACCATACAGTAATTTGGTGAAAATCAGTTGAATTTAAAATAATAATGATATCGTTTAGAGTGAGGTGAATAGATATTTTTATAAAAATTTATCATCTTTTACCGTCAGGCTAAACTTACAGCAGAAAATAAACTAACAGATTTTTTACAAGTGAAAAACCTAAATATGCTAGACTCAACTAGTGTTCAATTACTCTAAATAAGTGTAAAAATTATAATCATTTGGTGACAAAGATCATTCAAAATTAACAAAAGATATGAAAAAAAAACTCTAGTTGAAAATCATAAAAATATTGTTCACTGGATACTCCGGTTTGATCTGGATACTCTGAGTTCAGATCTGATCGTACAGAATCCGGAGTATCCGGGTTTAATCTAGAACCTTTGATAGAGAATCAACTCGAAATTGAAAATAAACACTGTCTAAAAGGTTCTAGCTCAAAACAAGTAAAGTCGTATATTCCAATTGATGATTCCAAGTAGATCTAGGGAGAATCTACAATTAAATACACACGAAGAAGTAGATCGAGCAAAATACACAAATATTAAGCAAGAACACAATAACAAGTAAACAAGAGAGAATGCACAAAATTTATTTTTCGAAGTTCGGACACCTTCTCTAAAGTTTTACGTCTCCGTTAAGGGGCTCGGTCACACTTAAGTTGAGTCTCTCTCAACTATTTTTCTCTCCAAACTCGGTCATACTTGAGCTTGGGTTTCCACTCTTGATTTCTTCCCTTTCAAAGACGAAATTAAAACCTTCACAAACTTCTTGTGGCACACTATAACCTTGGGTGATTACCGATAATGCCTAGCAGCTTAGGGGATTGAATCCCTAAGAGTAACAAGCACTCCATGAACTTCATGTCGATGAACTCAAGTGCTTAGGATGGGAGTTTAGCTCACTTGCAATATCTCAATTCAACTCACTATTTTTCTCAAATTACACACTAGATTGGAATGAGAGGGAGTTTTTTTTTTTTTTTTTTTTTGCTCTAGAAGGTTTTCTTTCGTACCTAAGCAACAGCAAAAAGGATGGGGTGAGAGGCTATATATACCCAACCACCAAAAACTAGCTGTTACATAGCTTTTTTTACTGACCTGGAGTATCTGGATCAACTCAGAGACTCCGGGTTGGCACTAGAACGCTTAACCGAGAATCGTGACAGAAGCTTATCCCAGAGACTCCGGACAGAACAGCAAAATCAAAAATATCTATGTCAACTTGGAGACTCCGAGTGAAATGAAGAAGCCCCAAACCGAGACCCAAACCCGGAGCCTCATCCGAAGGGTCTAGAACCCCAAAAATCCGGATTCCACCCGGAACCTCCAAGTTCAACATAACTGACCCCTGAAAAAACAGCGATAACTTTTGATCCCAAAGTCCGATTTTAATTATTTTATACTCTATAGAAAGCTTATTCATGACCTCAAACACAATGTATCAAACTAGGAATACTCTGAAACTTAATTTGGACACTTTCACACTTTCCGCACCAGGCTCCCTAAACTAACTCTCACTTTGGGTTAGTTATAAAACTCTTGAGGACTGAGATACTATAATTAGCTCTATGTTGTATCTCTCTTAATAATGTGGCATACTTATACTTAGTTTCAAATGTAAAACTCGTTTGAACCAATTTGAGTCTTTGAATACTTTCAAGTACCGCTTGTTCCTTTCAAATCTTGAGGGTTGTCAACTTCTATATAATATTCACTCTATCTTTTCTTAATTTTTCATATGATTGATGCGAGTCACTCATAGCTTTCCATGGCCTCACGCAGTCCATTAGTGCAAAATCATTCACTCGCTCTTCACTATCGCCTTGGTCCTTCGGCGTCAAGGCATTTGCTTGTACTTCACTACTGGATGGTCCATCGCAGTCGTCTTGCTCGCCCTTCACCATTTTACCGTAGAAAACCATTTTGTATCTGACATCTTCAATAAATTCACTTTATCATATATGAAGTTCAATTTTGTTATTCACTTTTTGCATATATGATTTTAATTCAACTTATGTCTTGTTATGTATTATAACCTCAACTCACTCTGAAGCACAAAGCACATGAGCTAGTCCATAAAACTCTATTGACAATGATATATCTTTAGTTACTTAATCTCCGCAAGTAACTTAACATTCATTCTTCAAACTTCTTCTTTTTTATGAACATCACTAAGATCTCAATAACTTTGATGTAATTCTTTAACTCATGGCATTTCTTAATAAATTCATACTTTATTTCTTATGCATCTCCTATGAAATAACCTAATAACAATTCTCAGCATCAATAACTTTGATGTAATTCTTTAACTCATGGTATTTCTTAATGAATTCATACTTCATTTCTTATGCATCTCCTATGAAATAACCTAATAACAATTCTCAGTATCATTGTTAGTTCATATGTATTGTCATCATTTATCTGAGCATCACCTAGAGCTCATTGATCTTGATGCATATCTCTCTTTCATGCCATCTATGGAACATCCTACCAACAATTTTTAACAACATAGTTAGTCCATAGATATTATCATTAATTACCAAAATCACACATAAGTGCTAGATGCACTTTCAGAATTTCATCTAATTTTTATTTATTTTTAAAAAATGAATTTGAATTTAGCCAAAAACCGATTGATTTCTGAATGCGAACCGCAGTGAATTGGTCACATTATAATGGACACACTAATTATCTTGTCCTTCCATTTCTTACACCTAACATTCATCTATTTTTTTGATTTTCTTATATACCTCTTTTTTTTCACATATCTACTTAGTACAAATATGTCCACATAGGCTAGTAAAAATTTCTCTTCCATTGTTGGGAAAATATAAAATAGGGAAATCGACGTTAAATCTGTAGTTTTGTGAAATTGTTGCTTAAATATATAGTTTTGCGATAATTTTGCCAAAATATATGTAGTTTTACAATAAAATCAACACTAAATCTGTAGTTTTATGAAACTATTATTTAAATATGTAGGTTTACAATAATTTTATCAAAGTATCTATAGTTTTGCGATAAAATTGATATTAAATATGTAGTTTTGTAAAATATTATTTAAATATGTAATTTTGTAATAATTTTGTTAAAGTATCTGTAGTTTTACAAAATTTACTCTTTGAAAAACCAGTGGTGAGTTCGTCTTTGTTCTAAAGGCAAATGATGGCTTGGTTTCACATCCCAAAACCTAATTAATTCCTTC
Organism: Phragmites australis; assembly: GCF_958298935.1. Taxonomy (NCBI): domain Eukaryota; kingdom Viridiplantae; phylum Streptophyta; class Magnoliopsida; order Poales; family Poaceae; genus Phragmites; species Phragmites australis. The sequence continues at coordinate 8,097,649 of NC_084922.1, forward strand.
TCAAAATGTGGTTTGAGTAGGCATGAAGTCCTCCGACCTTTCGTTTGCCCCAAGATCGCAAAATATGATGTTCTTGAAACCCTTGCTGCCAATTGACATAGAGTAGTTTATCTATAACCAGATGATTCTACTCACGATTTCATTTGAGGTCTTCCTAATAAGCTTAGCTTAGCTAAAGCTAAGAGTGTCACTTTCTCGAAAGAAATCTTTCAAAAGGAGGAGGAGAAGAAGTGAGTCCATGGATTAAAATTTTGTTGAATTTTTGGTGAAAATTTTGAATTTCGAGAATTTTAGCTGGGAACAAAATATCTAATTTTAGAATTTTCTTTTACTGACATGTGAAACTCACGTAGAAGAGAATGAAAAATGACTGAAATTTCAACTATTTAATAGAAATTTCAGCATGGTCCACAGAAAAGAGGATGAAAAATAACTGAAATTTCAATAAAATTTTAGGAATTTTAGTCCTTTCATCTGTGAAGAAAAAATTGTAAAACGTAATTAAAATACCTGAAAGTGACACTGGAAAGCGACAGCTATAACCGGCCATGGATAAGGCCGTCGTTTTCTCCCCGGAAAAGAGAGAACAACCGGTGCTGATCCGTCGCTGCCACGCACTCATTCAGCGGCGGCGAGACCACGTCAATTGCAAGCCCAACCTGCTACCCATGTTCTGTGTTTTGGTTCAGAGCACTGCTGGAAGAACATGGCTCAAGCCATGGTTCTTCAACAGAAGAAACGTTTTACCTTGGAGAGCAGCGATCTCAGGCAGTCAATGCCACATGGTCAGACAGCCATCAGGGATCTCTGCTTGTTTAATACTGAGGCATGCTTCATTTTCAATCCATTCCATTTGGCAATAGCATGGCATGGGTTCAATGAACAATATCCATCGTTGACTACACATCAAGGCTCTAAAACTAGGTACCAGGTACTCGCTAGGCCGCCTCACCTTGTAGCGAGTATATGGTAATCGGCCTTGTAGTATCATGCTAAGTGACCTAGTCCTTGCACAAGGCTCACTACACATTCACTATTGAAGTTCAGAACGACTATTCGTTACAGACCTTCCAGGGCCCATGGGGGACACCCTACTGAATATAAATGGGAGTGAAACATCAGCGATCTAAATTTCAATCGCTGATTGATACCCAAGCTCATCAGTTAATGATCGGAATGAAAGTGCAATTGAGCAAATCAGAATGTATCAGCAACAGAAGAAGCTGATTACATATCATAGGATGGAGAACCACAAACTTCAAACAAAACCATAGGTCAACATAATAAGATGTATAACAGCATGTCATTGCCCTCACACCTGTAGAGTATGAAGTATCACACATATAACCTAACAGCAAAACAGAAAGCAGACGAGAAACATTGAACAACATGAGTTCTGCGTGTCTGGTCTTATTCATCAAGAGACGAAACTGTAGGCGTGTATTTCAAGCTTCGGATCTATATGTCGAAACTACCGACAAGTAATGAAACTACAACCAACTCAATAGCTTAAGGGGACTGAAAGCAGTAGGTGACAACTGTACACATTTCTATCTCACGTGAAGAACCTCAGGAGAGCAAAGTTTCCTCTTTCCTTCAAGAAGCCCGCGCATACCAAGCATGGAGTGTGCCTCATCGACCAGCTCTTGGTGCTGTGAGTAACAGAAAAAAAAACAAGTGAATTAAGAATTTAAGATGGATGCAGAGTGTAAGCACAAAAAGGAGCTAACAACCGCAGCATAGAAAGATACGGTTTTTTAGAGGAATATGTACCTAAGTTAACAGCCTCAGAACTCTTCATGAGACGGAGGCGTTGGCAGGTTTCCACAAACATCCTACATAGGCATGAGGAATTGAGGAGGTTAGAAACTTGTCAAATTAAAGTCTAATGAGTACATCATATATCCTTGCAGTTTGGTACCAAGTACTACTTAATTGCAATACTACCAAGCATGAGCACAGAAGAAATAACAAACATCAAACCATCTCAAAGCTCAAGAAATTATTAATATATTTCCTAGAAGGACCAAGAAGCAATTTGCTCCATAGCTTAGCTGACATCTCTTGTCAATGAACAGTGTAATCAAAGTGTAGTGGAGAACAAAACTACAAAGGTAACCTTATCCAAAGTAGGCTATCTTAATAAAGTCAATTCTTTTCAACATAGGCCTCATGAATTGCCCAGCTATGGAAAGAAACTGCACATCAAAGTTGCTTAATCTGCTAAAAGCTAGAAACAGTAATATGACTGATTCATGTGATCGACGTTTCTGGATGGAACCTAAGCTCAAAAAAACAAAAAGGCAAAAGAGGGGTGGATAACTCATTTTTCCCTGTTAGTTATGCTACAATTAATTGATTTCAGTTTAACCTGACAAAAAAGGTAATATTTTATAATCAGTCTGCTCGTAGTGAGCTGACAAGGGAAAAAGGAAATAGCAAACCTTGTCAGTACAAGAAAAAAAAAAGTGCCTCCTAACTCTCCTTTCCCGAGATCCCCCATATCCTTCCAACAACGCTCTTTCGGATCAATATATGCAGAATCAGAGAAGTCATGTTCTCAAATCCTTTCAATAACACTTTTACATGCATTACTGCCAACAGCAAGAGCAGCTCTCAGGAATCTCACTTAAAACAATGTTAAAAAACCTCCCGCAACGCACCCTTTGGTGTTGTTCCAATAGGTTGGATTAGATCAAATCACTTCGTATCGGTGGGGAAGATGAAGTAATTTCTGTGCGAATCCGAGGGAATTGGATCTAATGCCTATTTATTCAAACAAACCTTTCTAGGAATTGTTGCCTTTCTACCCAAAAATGAAATCGTCAATTCATATCAACCATGTTCATTGCACATCTCAATGGTGCAATATAATGCCAACAAAAAAGGCTTTTAAGTAACAATGACCAAACTCTACAAAGAAATGCATAGCTCTACCTTACATCTGCCAAACTCCCTCTCAAATCAAAGCTACCGCATCCAATTTGATGATCAGTGCAAGATCCTAAATTCCTAATCAATAATCATACACTAAGAACAACCATCAGACCACATGCGTAGAAGCTAGCATTCGAGCACGAACTGCATAGATAATCGACTAATTAGGGGAAAATAGGGAGGACAAAGGAGCTCACTTCCAGGGGACGTCACCGACGAGCATCCAGTCGCCGTCCTTATCCTCGTACGTCGGCACGTACTCCGTCCCGTTCACCGCGTCCACCAGCTTCCTCTCGTCGTCCGCGAACTTCCCTACGTGCGCCATCCAGCCAAACCATCCTCATCAGCTGGAACACTCAATCAAACGGAGCAAAGAGCCGCCGGGACCAGAAGCAAGAGGTGGCAGCACTCACGGATGGTGAAGTGGGCGAAGAACTTGTCCTGGAGAGCGCGGAGGAGCTGGTCGTAGCCGGCGTAGGCCTCCAGGTCCACCTTCCGCAGGTAGGGCGCGCCGTCGACCGCCACCTTGACGAACTTGGCGGCCTGCTTGGCCTTGCTGGACCCCGCGACGTCGGCAAGCGCGTTCTTGCGGTACGACCTCACCGGCGGCCACCCGACCACCCGCGCCCTGACCACCCAAAGAGACAAGGAAACAACATCAAGCTCGTGTCAAGCCAAAATCGCCCTCTAATTCCCGGAAAGAACGCATTTTTATCGGGGGAGGTGGTCGTACTTGGGTGCTGGGGGAGCTTCGGAGGAGGAGGCGGCGGCGAGGGGGGAGTGGTTAGGTTCGGCGTCGTAGGAGGCGCGCTTGCGGTCGGGGTCAGGGGACGAGGAGGACGAGGACAACGATGAGGTGGAGCCGGGGAGGCGGAGGGTGAGGGCGAGGGCGGTGTCCTCGAAGTCGAGGCCGGAGGCGGCAGAGGACTCGGTGGAGCTCCGCTCCGTCTCCACCGACATGGCCGGCGGCGAGTGAGCTCTGCGCGCGGCGGCTTCTGCTGCTGCAGCAACAGCTTCCGCTTGTGCTGGGCAAGGGAAAGGGGAGGTGGTTTGGTTATAGTGGGCGCGGTCACCGTCCGCTCCGGTGGTCACCGGTAAGGTGGGTTTTTGCTAGTGAGTCCTGTACTTGTGACTGTTTTGCATATACACATGGAAAATACATAAGCCTGTCACATAGGTTATTTTCAACAGCTATCTTAAATTTTCATTCTCAAATACTATTACAGCATTCTTTATCACTATTATAATATCTCTTATTTTTTATCTCCAATAGCTACCTATATTCTACCTTTTACAACGTTTTCCCTCCCTCCGGACATATTGTTAACTCTGTAAACAGTACTGCTACAGTGTTGATACAGTATTTTCCTCCTTCCGGTACCACTGTACCAGTACTGTGCGGTGCTGGAGTTGGCCTTAGGCCCGTTTAGATAGGCGGTGACTTCGGGCTTTTACTCAGTGCAGAAAGTTGTTATAGCTATTAAATTTTAATTTCTCAGTATATTCAAAAATCAGAAAAATTAGTTAGAATATACTTCTCAATTTTTAGTTTATTTTAGCCATAACAGCTTCCTTAGCCTATAAAAAGCCGAGATAAAAACTAACTATTTAGATAGTTTTTACCTTTAAAAAAAGCTAAAAAAGCCTATTCAAATAGGGATTCAGAGTTATCAATAGAAGTGGAGATAGTTGTGTATAAAACAAAAGGAATATGTAGATAACGTATACGGTGAGGTGTAAAACATAAATTAAAGTGGCTGGGGGCAAGGTGTAAACCATAAATTAAAGAGGCTGGGGCGAGATGTAAACCATAAATTAAAGAGACAAAGAGGCTGACACAATCTCTACTACTCTATATAAAATATGATTCGATTCCCACATCATATCTTTCTCTACTCTTTTTTACTATAATAAAAACTTTTAAAATTTAAATAATTTATTTACTTTCACTATCCATCTTATTTATCTAACATATCTGTTTATTACTAACTATAGATATGAGACATGCTTTAATAATAAAAATAAATAATAAAATTAGGAGAAAAAATAACGAATAATTTATTATTGATGTTATTTTATTTAATATTTATATGTCGTGTACAGCGGCAGAGCACTTGGCGCGGGTCGCTCCCTCGGTGGGCCCTGGCTGCCGGTTGGGCGCCCTGCAGCGGCCCCGGAAGCAGCGAGCGCCGTAGCGTCAAGCGGGTCCACGGTCGCAGCCGTCCGATCCCAAACCTACGGCCCTCGACCGGGACATCACGGCACGCCAAAAACGAAGGCAAACACAACCACTGCTGCTCCGGGTGTTGACGCTATCCAATCCGAATAAATGAACTCGGCCCTGTAGTCTGCCCGTGCGTGTGTGCCAAGTTTAGCAACGGAGGAGAGGAAGGCACGCAAGAATTTTGAACGCTGAGAAATTAATTCCAGCACCATATGCACCAAACTTAAAGCGAAACGAAGCCGAGACGTTGTGCAAGTACGTATACGTATACATATACGTAGTAATATAAATGTACGGGTGCATCGAGTCAGCGGCGGATCATCCAAGAGCATCCTACTATGCCGGCGCACCTGGAGGCCTCGTTGAAAATTTCAACGGGTTCTTGACGAGTTGGACGGTGTGGGCCCGTCCCAAGCAGACGGGCGGCACGGGTCGGTCACCCTCCTTACAATTTTGTGTCGGATCTGCTACTGCGTCGAGTTGTCCTTGTGTTTTGAGAAAATAAATTGGTAGCCAGACGTGGCTGTTGTCCACCCGTAAAACGGGGACGTGTGAACGCGCCGGCTGTCGGGCGCTTGTCCCCTCCCCCGGCCCACGGTAGTGCCTGCCTTCGCCGGTTCGCCCGCAGGTCTCCCTCCGCCTTTTCCTTTTCCTCCGCCGCGTGAACTTTCCACGGGCCGTCGCCGCAGGGACGGAGCCAGGGAGGGGCTAGCAGGAGCCCTGGCCCCCCCTATGGCTGATAATTTCCTTTATATAACACAAATCTTTTTATGTATAATAATAAAAAAAATTATTTGGCACCTCTTATACTTAATTCATCCTAATTGGCCCCCTCTTTGATTTTTTTCTAGCTCCGTCCCTGCCGTCGCGGTTCATCCGTCGGCGGCCGACAAGTCATCGGGCCGGCTGCCAGTGCCGTGCACTGCACCGGCCAGCCGTGTACGTGCAGGTCGATGGATTTAGAATCAAAATGTACTAGTCTGATTGGCGCTGCGTAAGATTGGCACGGAGTAGCCGCGTCTGTTTTTATTTTATTGTGTAGAGTACGATAAAAAAAACTAAAAAATTAAGTTCACAAATTTTGTAAATTTCAATATTTATCTATAAAATTATTAATGTTAAATACATTAAATTAATTATAGAGAAAACAATAGTACTTTTATATATACACATAGTTTTAACATGTAGGTGAAAGTAATACTAATCTAAAAAAATTGTTTTATATTTTTTTGAGTTTTAGATATTTTTCTTTGCATTTTAGATTTTTTTTTCAGCGATTTATTAATATAACTAATATCTATTTCGACATTTTTCTAGAATTTCTCAAAAAGAAAATTACATATACATGTATACATATGTATATGTATATGTATATGTATATCTATACATATATACATATGTCACATGTATACATATACCTATACATATATATACGTACACAGGGTCCACTGCTATAGTAGCAGGGGCTGAGAGGACACCGATTTCGCCAGCGTTAGGATATAGTATTGATAAGTGTCCCATTTGTTAGATTATATCATATTTACTTAGTTAAGAGATGTTTTATAGATTTGATATATAATATATTATTAAAAAAATATATAATTATATAGTATCATGTACACCCACTATCTTTGAGTGAGTCCGTCCTTACTGATGTAAAAAAAATTATAGAATATTTTATAAAAAGACTTTTATAAGATCTTAATCAATATAGTTCTTACCTAATTGAACAGCTATCATATCTAATTAATAAAAAATGAACAGGTGACATGCACCAGCAATCTTTCTGTATCGCTCTGTTCTCGCGCGACGTCCGTGCGGGCGTGAGCGGTGTCCAGGCAACAGCAGTGGAAGAGAAGAAAAGAGGCCTGCAGAACCGACGGGCGTCAGAAGTGCATGCATGCATGGGGAAGCGAGCAGCTCGCTGCTGGTGGCTGGAGAATGGAGATCTCGACATCTTTCCTGTCCAGTTTAGGCGCGACAGGGCAGGACCCGAGGCTCTCATCCGGTCCATATCTGCACGCACACCTGTTCAAACCAGTCAGGGCAAAGATAGACGCGCGATCTTACACGGAGACCGGAGTTGCGGCTGTGAGCATCACAATCAGAGACCGAGAATCAAATCCTTGCGTTGGCATTAGTTTGCACGGATTCGTTTGGAGCGGGTTTGATTATCCGTATGAATGTATTAGTTAGTTTTTGGTTTTGTACGTGCATATATTATCGTGGATAAGATTGTTTAGTTATTTAAATATATTGTCTCTTTATATTTACATACCTAATTATAGGATTAGAGTCAGGTTCGATAGATATGTTCGAATCGAGCTTCTCTAAAATCTGATTTAGTTGATGTATTGTGTTCGCTATAATACTACAATAAACTCACTTGTTAGTCTTGAGTGTATGGTCATTACATTCGCTCATGCAAATAATTAAATACTTTTATATAGTCATTGCAATCTTCTATATACACAAACAAATATTTTTCTTCTAAAAGTCATCGTGTTTATTCAGTACGCTTCATCTCTTTAAAAAAAACCATATATAGCAACCAAACACCTTCGATTCCGAGCCCTGGACGATTGATTTCAGAGGATCGCAGCAGCAAATGTGCATGTGCTCATGAACTGGTGTGAGTATATTTCTTCCAAGAAGGCTGCTCATGGACTGGTATTTGCAGCTCATGCATTATCCGTGTATCGTGTAGTCCCTTCCGGCGTGAATAATGAATGAGCAGCTGCCAAAAAGCAGTAGGAATCCCATAGAATACTGCCAAATCGATTGCATGGTCGCCTGGCTGCTTTTTCTTTTTTTCTCTTCCTGCTCAAACCATAAATCTTTTTTTAAGAGAAAGGGTTTATATTAATTTAAAGTAACAGTACATCTCTAAATTGCAGGAAACACTTCCTCGCCTCTAAACGATCTCTGCCGCTCTAAACGAGTCGAGATCGTGAAGCGAACCCCTCGCGTTGAGACCATCGACTAACTCCAAATATTGAAAAATACTGCAACATCCAGTACTCTGAAACCATTGCCGAAGTATATCTAAGCTACTGAACATGAATCGATGGTTGCATTGCTGGCTCAAACACAGGGAAATAAGAACTTCCACGACCACCGGCAAAGAAGCGTGCGGCCTAAAGCTACAATCCGCCAAAGGATGATACCCAATCCCTCTGCAGAACACATACACATAGTACTTTCATAAACGTACCCATACGCAAATGCATACACATCACAGACCCAAACACAAACGTATCTTCCATAGCTATTCTAGGGAACATCACCGACGAAGGCGGCATCATCGGAGACAACATTCAACAGCAAAAGCCGGACTTCCAGCTGTAGGCCCGAGGAGAGATCCCATGTCTAAGTGATGCAGAGAGTCGGCACCAGAATGGCGGAGATCGAAACTAGGCCGGAGTTGGCACCAATGACGCGATCGACACCGAGACCAACGACGAAGATCAACGTCGAAGACCACAAAAACCAAGGCAACGCCTCATGCCGCTCGAACGATAGCTCCGTGCCTCCACGAACTTCCCGTTGTGCCACGACGCACTGGTCCGGGCTGCTCGTCTTGGCCGCTGCCTCGACAAGGATGAAGAAAGAGAGCATGCAATCAAAGTCGTACCCGACACCGATAGGGAAGTTGACGAGAAGACCGAGCACCTCCTCCTGCACAGACAACAGTCTGCCACCCGCGAGCACTTCCATCGCCGCTCCCTCTCACGACGGAGCTCAAAACCTTCTAGAACCTACATGACTAATTGAAGAGTAGTAGATGTATACTAGGGAGGATTCCTCACCCAAAACACGCCACCGGTAAGCTGAAGATGGCCAAGGAGGGACCGGATCCGGCTGGAATCGGCGGCCTCGCCTTTTTCTTCTATGTATACTGTAGCCTTTGTCGGTAATTCTGATCCCTGCAAAAGAAGTCATTATGTGATCAGCTAATTAAAAAATCCCATGCAGTGGATTTCTTTCAGACAGAAGGTATATCATTCTGATTTTGGTCCCAGGGAATTAATCGGTACAAAATTCTACCGCACCAAACTCCATGCGACTTGAGAAATCTGGAAGCACATCATACTCCTCTCCTTTGTTGCTCAGAAAAAGTTCACACCTTGCCTTTCACCTGTGTCCTCTGCTATGACTTGAGCTGTTCCTACTGCTCCGTGTCATGACTCATGACTGCTTCTTCCTAACCACCGATCACGGGCGGATCTTCCGGGGGGCTCATGCCCCTCCTATCTTTCTAGTGCTCCATGGATTCATGGAGAAGAAGGGAGGATTGGAGGGAAAACAAAAGGAGGGGTTAGGAAGGAAGAAAGTGAAGTGTTTTCTAACAGTCCATGTTGTGTCCGTCAATGTCACCCACCTGTAATTAGTAGGGACAATTACTTGATAAGTAGGTCGGCCAAGGGCCAGTTGCACGTCAGGTCAAAGCAGAATCATCTTCTTCGCCCTGAAGTTGTGGCTTGCTTTTGTCCTGCCCTACACGGGTAAACACGCTCGCCTAGTCAAACCGGCTTTGCTTGGCAGTTGGCACTGCAACTCTGCAAGACTGCAAGTACTGCTGCTTTCTTTCTGATTCTTCCTGGAAAAAATGGGGTTTTTTCTTTGGCACCGGCTTGTCTACGAAGCTGAAGTGAATCGGAATCGAATCGGGGCTGCGCTTGGTCAGTCAGCGTACACCTTGTCGGCCCAGCGAGGAGCATCCGATGCCAAGTTGCAACTTGCAAGCGACACCACCGCTTGGTTGGTGCTCCATTAAAATTTTCAAGAAAAAAAGTCTGTGTTCCATTTTTTGTTAGACAAGTCTGTGCTCCACTAGGCTGTATGATTGAAGGGGTATAAGTAGCTATTTAATAGATAGTTAAAAGCTTAGTTAGGTGAAAATGAATTTTTAGTTTATTTTATTTAGTTCTTTGTTGACATAATAAAATATACTCCATCCGATTGCAAATGTAGGTCATTTTAGACTTGTGCATAAAAATTAAGAAAGTGGATCAAATGACCTTGTTACCTTTCATTTATTCTGTATTGAAAAAGATAACTTATTCATTTGTGAGAGTAGTAATATTTATTAAATAAGAGCAAGACTGGAACAAAAGAGAAATAAATGTATAGAAATTCGAGAATGACTTATATTTAGAGAATAGTTAAGAAGACTAAAACATCTACATTTACAACTAGAGGGAATGATATTTACATTCCTAATGATTGGGCTAAACTTTGACTAGTATCCAAAACTATTTTCCCCAATACTGCAATACACAGCACCAGTTGAAAACGCCCAAACTAGAGTAGCAGTAGCATAAAGCTCAGCAACATGAACAGCTATGCGCTGCCTTTCGCTGTCAGGTATAGGAAAGGCAGTTTTACCTAATACCTGTCTAATACACAAAAGTCTCAGATATGTTTCATATTTGATATCTGCCGATATATTTATGGGTAAAAAATAATACCTAACAAGTATACAGATACAGATATAAATAAGAATTACCCGTACCGTAACACTCGTTTACTTGTCTATACTACTGACAGGTGGGCCAGTCTGTCAGTCGAGTACTCAAGTTCGATCCCTAATCCATCAGGTATCGTATCCTACTCCCGAGTCTTATCTCCTTCTTGTAGTCGCCACCCCTCAGGCCTCAGTGGCCAGTGTAGATCCCCGTCGCAGCCCAACTCCCCCCACGTCGTTCACTCGCGGCATTGCAAAACCGAGGGGAACGGTGGGAGCAATATCCTACTTACCACATCCGAATACCATCCCTATTCAGTGTAATAACACTGGACAATATCCAATCCCACCTGAGCAGCAATGCATGGATGCATGTAATGGTGTAACAGTGCAAACGGATATGGCTATGGCCACCCAAAACTGTGGCCTGTCACGCCCAGGCCCAGCTACAGTACGTAGCGGCTGCACCGCAAGGAGGGGTGCTGTGCCGTCCTGTGCGGTGCACACAATCCTGGCTGGGATTGGATACTGTCCACTGGCTGGGATTTTTCAGAGGGAGAGGGGAGGGCCTGTCCGAAAGCTGTTTAGTGCTTACTTGCTCGCTCTCAGGTTCAGCACCATCTTTTGGACCAGGCTACATCGGCTGTTTCGGTTTTTTATATTTTTTTTAAATCAAAAAGTTAAAAGCATACGTATCTGTTCTGAAATTTTGGAGTTCTATACTTGTGTCACCTATTGGAAGAAAACATGTTCCAATACCGTTAAAATTCGAAATACTATCGAAATGATCATGAAAAATTTTGAAAAAAAATTGTTGTGTAGAGAATGCTATAGTCTAACGCTCCAAAAAAATTCAACACAAACAGAATATAGTTTTAAATTTTTAAAATGGACGTATATATGTACAATATTTAGATTTAAAAATATATAAAAATAAAAAAGGTCGGCCGTTTCCACTAGGCACAACGGATCGGTCTGACCCTGACGGACGCTTCGTGGGCCTCCATGTCTCGCACTGCTGTGTTTTTAATGAGCCCATCAAACTGTGCCGTCCTCGCCGGCGCCACAGTTTCTCCCTCGCCGGTCTCTTTTTGCTCGGTTGGCAAGATGGAATGGAATTGTGCGTTGCCCAAATGCGCATCTCAAGGTTGATCTTTTTTTTTCAATTGCAAGGAAGACGCATACGCGCACACACCACTACACGACCGGAGATCAGTTCCATGGGTTTGCATTGTTTGTGGGAAAATTTAATTATATATCCTAAAGTTGATTAATTTTTGATCATATATCTCGCATAAACTAGTTTCGTATTGGGTAAGATATGCGCTGCTTACTCTTTTCTTTTTTCTGAAACTTAAAGAACACTTGGAATGAAAAGCATGAGATTCCCCCCCCCCCCCCACTAATTCACTCCTTATCAACTCAGTTTGCAGGATCCTAATTACTGCTTGTCTCTCCTGGTTCACCTTTAACCAAAAAACCTGGCTAGTGATTGGTCATGGCATATCTGCACTGAAATGCATTTAAATCCCTACTAAAATGAGGCCTCCGAAATTCTCAGTTTCACACGCGAAGTTAAAAACGCATATTTTCTCCAATCAAGTGTAGCTGTATCACCGTATCATTTAGCACGTAATTAACCATGCAGATACACTACAGTTCATACAAATCCCACTGATCCTTTGGTCTTTCCGTAATTACCATGTACGTTACGCCAATACGTTTATTAGTATTGGGAGGTACTGATCCCCGGCAGAAATTACCGGCGAGTCACCGTGTTCCAGTTTAGGAGGAGGACACCATCGCCATGGAAGCGACCATGCTTCGCGCGCTTCTCCTCTTTAGCCTCCTCCTCGCCGGGAAACGCTGCTGCACGGCGTCCGGTGCCGGCGGCTTTAGCGTGGAGTTCATCCACCGTGACTCCGCCAGGTCGCCGTTCCACGAACCGGCGCTGTCCTCCCACGGCCGCATGCTTGCGGCCGCCCGCCGCTCTCTCCAGGCCGAGGCGTCCGCACGCTCTGGCCGTAGCGCGTCGCCCGCCTCCGCACCCGCGCCCGGCGACGGCGTCGAGTCCAAGGTCATCTCCAGGTCGTTCGAGTACCTGATGGCCGTGAACGTCGGCACGCCGCCGAGGCAAATGCTAGCCATCGCCGACACAGGCAGCGACCTCGTGTGGTTCAACTGCAGGAACGGCAGCGACAGCCGCGCGCCCGCCGCGGGCGGCGCCTCGCCATTGCCCGCCGTGTTCGACCCGTCCCGCTCGTCGACGTACGGTCTCGTGAGCTGCCAGTCCGTCGCGTGTGAGTCGCTCAGCGAGGCCTCCTGCCACGTCGTCTCCAACTGCCAGTACCAGTACTCGTACGGAGACGGCTCCCGGACGATCGGGCTCCTGTCCACCGAGACGTTTAGCTTCGACGACGGCGGGGCCGCGCGCCGGGTGCGCGTGTCCCACGTCAACTTCGGCTGCTCGACGTACTCCGCCGGCACGTTCCGCTCCGACGGACTCGTGGGGCTCGGCGGCGGGGCCTTGTCCCTCGTGACGCAGCTCGGAGCCGCGACGCCGTTCGGGAGCAAGTTCTCCTACTGCCTGGTCCCGTTCTACTCCGCCAACTCGTCATCCACCCTCAACTTCGGCGCCAGGGCCGTCTTGTCGGAGCCTGGCGCAGCGACCACGCCGCTGGTGCCCTCGGCCGTGGACTCGTACTACACCGTGGCCCTCGAGTCCGTTGCAGTCGGCGGGCTGGCGGTGGCAACCCAGCGCTCCCGCATCATCGTGGACTCCGGAACCACGCTCACGTTCCTGGACCCGGCGCTGCTGCGGCCGCTGGTGACAGAGCTGGAGCGGCGGATCACCCTGCCGCGCGCGCAGTCGCCGGAGCAGCTGCTGGAGCTGTGCTACGACGTGAGCGGGCGGCGGGAGTGGGGGATCCCTGACGTGACGCTGGTGTTCGGCGGCGGCGCGGCGGTGACGCTGCGAGCGGAGAACACGTTCACGATGGTGCAGGAGGGGACGCTGTGCCTGGCGGTGGTGTCCGTGTCGCAGGGGCAGCCGGTGTCCATTCTGGGGAACGTGGCACAGCAGAATTTTCATGTTGGGTACGACCTCGAGAAGCGCACCGTCACCTTCGTGGCCGCTGACTGCACCCACTCGGCGTCCACCTAATGCATGCATACCATACCAGTGCCGCCATGGCCGCCCCTGTGTAGTTATGATATAACGAGACAATCTCCATCATATATTATACACGATCAAGCAGCCCATAATAAAAAATTCTCCCCTGTCCCTCGCTCTCACTTTCCTTCCTACATCTTAGGCTAATTTAGAAACCTCCCGTCCGCTTCTTATGCTTGGAAACCTCACACCCTCCTCCAAAGACGGAGAAGGGGTGCAGCCCTAGCCACCTGCCGAATCCTATTGCATCGTCTCCCTGCGCAGAGGAGGAAGGGTGGAGCCTCTGCTGTCGTTCATTGAGCGCGCCATTGCTTCTGGCCGCCGCACCTAGCCTGCGCCGTCACCCCTCGCACGGAGAGAAAGCGTCGAGACCCTGCTGCCCCTACGGATTGGCGCTCCGGCTGTAGAAAAATAGCTCTATTAGATCATAATTGTGATTTTGTTGATTAATAACAACATGGTCAATGAGATTAACATAATTGTCAAGAATATATATTAGTAGATCTTATGGATGCAATATATGAAAAAATCACCACAATCACGATAAAATTTAGTCGAATTAAAGAAGTCTTAAGGACGATTTACCTTACTGGATGGTTCGATATTGTGGATGTTGAGCTCATCGAAGTATGTTTGACAAAGGGGGGATTAGCAAGTGTGCTCACCGAAGCAATTCTTGTAGAGAATGATGTCGTGCTGAAGAATGAAGGCTAAACCTCAATGAATAGTCCAGTGATCAAAGCACGGCAACATCGGAGTGTTTATATCCAGAAGGCAAAATGGAACAACCCACCAGATAGTTCAGTGATCAGAGGAAGATACACACCGGAACTGTCGGTGTATCAGGAACCGGGGGTCCCCGAATCCCGAGGTTAGGCCAGCCATCCGCCATATGGCGCCATCCTGTGGGGTCTCTCCTGCAAGATGAGAAAAGATCAAGTCCCGGGAGAAGGCGCTCGGGGCCACAATCGGTGACCCCCGAGTACCCCAGTTCCCCGATAATCCACGGAATCCAAGTACCGGGAAGAAAGTGCTGAGGGGAGTGTACGGTCACCCCCGAGCACCCTAGTCCCCCGACGACCAGGAGAGCTAAGTTCCGGGAGAGAGTGCTCGGGGCTGCGTGCGGCAACCCCCGAGCACTCGGTTCTCCGAGGATCCGTACAAGTGTGCCCAGGAGAGAGTGCTCGGGGGAGGTGAACAGTACCCCCGAGCACTCGGTTCCCCGAGGACACGGAAGGGCGTTCTCGGGAGAGAGTGCTCGGGGAGGTGAACAGTACCCCCCCGAGCACTCAGTACCCCGACGACCCAGTAAGTCCCCTGGTGGAGGCCCCCGAGGGGCCCACCGATGAGGTGTCAGCCAGTCAAAGGCCCGAGGCCGCATTTAAAGAGCATGCGTGGCCTGTCACCTCCAACTGCTCCCGCCGCGCTCAGCGTCAGTTCCTGCCATGTTCTGGCAGAGATGCGTGGGGTTATTAATTGCACGGGTCCCGTCCCGCGCCATCCGGCATATCTCAGGATAACGTCGTAAGGACCAAGGCGTTCCGCCTGCCGCGCTGCTGTGGCAGGGAAACAAGACAGGGCGGGCACGCCGGGTCACTCTGCGGCTGCCCGGTGGGCCCTCTCCACGGCGCCCGTTGCAAGGGCATTTATTGTGACGGATGATCGGGTGTGTGTCGTATTTTCCACCCCTGGTCACTTCGCCCAGAGGAAATGATGACGCCCTTTCCATTTATAGTGTCTCGGAACTCGTGCCCCCTTCCGTTCGGGGCACGTTGCTACCGGCGGGTACTTAAAGCAGCCGGCGGCACAGAAGCAGGGGATAGCTGAAGAGGACGATGGAGAGGCAACGGATAGATAAGAGCACAGTGCAAGAGAAACACGGTAGAGAAGTGAGCAGCACGAGACAGGCCGAAGAACAAGGAGCCACAGGCTCTTAGATAGATCAACATTCTTGTAACCAGCAACATCCTTGAGGGACTTCCTCAGGACAGTTATAGTATCCATACAGGAGTAGGGTATTACGCCCCCGTGCGGCCCGAACCTGTCTAAATTCCGGTGCATTTACTTCTTCTTGCACTAGGTCAACACTTCCACCACCGGTCGTTGCATTCATTCCCATTTATTTCTCCGACGAACGTATTTAGGATCATCCCTCCGGTCGAATCTCTAAAACGGGGTCTCTCGGGATCCCTGCGACTGGAGTTAATCCTTCGACAGGAACATTTTCAATAGAGAAGATTGCAGCCGTGGAAGATCGAAGATCAACACGACGGAAGTCTGGTGATAAAGCAATGCTATATCAGAAAATACACCAGACAATGAATAATAAAAAAACAAAACGAAGTTAAGACATCAGATAGTCCGATGATGAAGTGATGTGCACTGGATTCTTACAGTGGAGTAATTTACATAAAGGCGATGCAGTTGACTCGGATACTAAGTATATATTCATCGAATAGTTCGATGATAGATGAAATATACACCGGAGTGTTTGGTGTTTACAGGGGCTTGTGGGGTTCTAATGACTAGTTAGTGAGAGTGTACTCACCGGATGACCTGTTATTAGTACTATTGTTATCACCGAATCATTCGGTGTTAGTACTATTATTCTCACGAGATCATCCGGTGTCAACAACTTTTCTGAGTCGTTAGGTTAACGGCTAGTGCGCGAGTTTGAGACTATAAATACCTTCCACTTAGTCATTTAAGGTACCTGGAGTTCTAAGAAATTCATGTACATTTGAGAAAACATTAAGCCACTAAAATGCTTAAAGTGATCATCTAAGATAATTAAGCATACAATTAGAGAGTGATTAGTACTTATAGGTCTAAAGAGTGTGTTGCTAGGTGATTGCTGCCTAGAGAGTGGAACAATAAGTGATTAAAGATTGCACCTCTAGGTACGTCAGTCCCTTAGGGTCTTGGTGACTCATCGACAAACTTGTTGACCCTCTAACTTGGTGTGGAACACAGAGATCCTTATTTTGGTGGCTCAAGCTCCGAAGTGATCACAACGACAAGCAACCGGAAGAGAGGCTAGTTGTGAAACCTTACCTTGGTGGCTCATTTGGGTGGAGACCTTATCTTTGTGACTTGGTGACTCAAGAGACATGATCGGGTGTTGATTGGAAGCATATCCTTTATGGAGCTTAAACATGTATTAAGGGTGACATTCATATATCGATTCCACAAGATAAACATACTTGTGCCGAGTTTATTCTCCCTACCTTATTTACGTTTCCGCATTTATATTCTTATAATTTATCTTCTTAGATAGGTTGCAAGCGCTTTGATCGGTAGAGTAGACACACTAGATAAATTTAGAACACATTTAGATAGAATTTAATATAGATTTAGCTTTTATAGTTTTCAAAGCCGAATAGATTCTAAATATCCTAGTTCTCCTAAAACATCACTGATCCCTTCACCAGTTGAGGACCCTAATAGATGCCGCCGCCGCCAATGAGGTCCGAGCTTTACCTACTGTTCTGGTGCCATCATCATGGTATCACCGTCCTTGCTTCAATCCACCAAGAGTGGCAAAGGCCTTGCCGTGCGCCTCATTGTGTCCTGCCACTGACAGGCCTATGTGTTTGCACTTCGACCGAAGAGCAGCCGCTGCCCATTAGTGCCCCCTCCGCAGCATCGATCTACGCTGTGTCCAACCAAGTTCTTTGATCTACGTTGCACTAATGAGTTCTTCAATCAACACCGTCGTATCCTGCTGCTACCTGAGCCGATGGGCCGGTTTACAATGCACCCGACTGACTATCTTCGACCGCCGCGATGCTACTGCCGGCTAGCACCCGTGACGCCCCTTGCTGCCATCTGCACCAAGGTTCTGTGGGCTCCATTGGCCACTGATCTACAATCGCCATCCTTGTTCTGCTCACGCCTGTCCAAAGTCCCAGCCGGCCGGAGCTCAGAGTCTTAGTGACTTATTGACAAACTTGTTAACCCTCTAACTTGGTGTGGGACACGGAGATCCTTATCTTGGTGCCTCAAGCTCCGAAGTGATCATAACGACAAGAAACCGAAAGAGATGCTAGTTGTGAGACTTTATTTTAGTGGCTTGGTGGCTCATCTGGATGGAGACATTATCTTTGTGACTTGGTAGCTCAAGAGACGTGATCGAGTGTCAACAAGAAGCATATCCTTTATGTAGCTTAAACATGGATTAAAGGTGACATTCATGCATCGATTTCACAAGATAAACACACTTGTGCCGAGTTCACTCTCCCTACCTTATTTACATTTTCGTATTTACATTCTTGCAATTTATCTTCTTAAATAGGTTGCAAACGTTTTGATCGGTAGAATAGACACACTAGATAAATTTAGAATATATCTAGATAAAATTTAATATAAGTTTAGCTTATGTAATTTTGGAAGTCGAATAGATTATAAATATCCTAATTTATTCTCCTCTTAAAACCTGACCGATCCCTTCACCAGCTGAGGACCCTGATAGATGCCGCCGCCGCCGATGAGGTCCGAGCTGACCTGCAGTTCTGGTGCCGTCGTCATGGTATCACCGTCCTTGCTTCAATCCACCGAGAGTGGCCGAAGGCCCTGCCGCGCGCCTCGTAGTGTCCTGCCACTGACAGGCCTATGTGTTTGCACTCCAACCGAAGAGCAGCCGCTGCCCATCAGTGCCCCCTCCGCACCATCGATCTACGCTGTGTCCAATCGAGTTCTTCGATCTACGCTGCACTAATGAGTTCTTCAATCAACACCGTCGTATCCTGCTGCTCCCTGAGCCGACGGGCCGGTTTACCATGCGCCCGACCGACTATCTTCGACCGCCGCGATGCTGCTGCCGGCTGGCACCCGTGACGCCCCTTGCTGCCGTCTGCACCGAGGTTCTGTGGGCTCCCGTTCCTGCCGCTCCATCACCAATTCCGCCGCCCCAGGCTACACACCGATGCCTGTCGGTGGCTGCACCGACGCTTGCTGGCCGCCGCCCCAGGCGGGTCTGCGACTGACCACCGTCTCTGTTGGCCACTGATCTGCAGCTGCCGTCCTTGTTCTGCTCACGCCCGTCCAAAGTCCCAGCCGGCCGGAGCTTCGGCGGCGCCGTGTGGCCAAGCTGACGTCCTATCGCTTCGTGGCTGCCCCAACGCCCTGCTGCCGTCGTTCTGGGGCTGCACCGATGCCTACGCCGTTAGCCGTCATTCTGTGCTCAGAGCGCTGGCGCGGCGTGAACGCCGCGAACCGGCTCCGCAGCCGGCATGTTCACTTGCACGCTGCGCCGCATCGGTCTCCTGGGGTTCGAGGTCGCGCCGGTGCTCGACATTCGCGTCAACCCGACAGGCACCGACTGCACCGTCGAGATGCTGTCATGCAGTGTATGTGTCACGCGTGCGGTCTCGATGATCTGATGCGTCGTCTGGTTTCGTCTTTGAGATGCAAGTCTTCTCTAATGAGAGTTTTTCTATTCCCCTGCGGCTGCAGTTTGAGGGTTCAGAGTCAGTGAGCAGCAGAATGAGTTCAAGTAAGTTCAGTTCAGGACCTGATTTGATTTTTCTTACTTTCTTTGTGTCACCACCTATGGCCTGCTTGGAAAACACGAATTTCAAGGGAGTTTTGTAGGATTCTTTTTTAATAGTGGGACTCATTTCTACGGCTTCTTTGAAGGCAGTATCGATTGTGGCCGCTCCGTATGTGCCCGTACGAGCGCTTGTACTTGAACGCGGGCTGGCTCTAACGCTCACGCCGTGGGAGCGCCGTACTTGGCAACCGGGCTAGCGGCCAGATGCGTTTTGTAAGAATTTTACATGAAACAATTCAATTTCTCACATGGCCTTAGCTTATGGAAGCATGGTCAATAGTTCTTCTATGAGAGTACCTGCAAGTTGCAAACATCTCATGTCTCTCTGCAACAGCGCAATCAAATTGGTAGTTGTGCAAAATCTCTGAGGTGTTCTTGTACCATTTGGAGGTCACTCTGGAGGTATGCACAATGCATTCAAATCAGCATCACATTATAGCATCTAGATGGACGAGTTCACCAGTGTTGTATTGTGAAATTTCTTAAAAGAATGAAAGAACACTAAAGCTATCTGTTTATTATAGGTCTACACCAAGCCATTCAGCTTGCTTCCATTGTCTGCGGCGGAGAAACCAGGCAACTTGTACGTAGGCATTTATATTGTTGACATTTCTTAAAGTTCACCAAAAACAACTCTGCAAGAGATTTCTAAAGCTAGCTCTCTGAAGGATCGCATCGAGACGCTTAGGTGCGTAGTACATCTCAAAATTTGCTGGCTAATGTTTTACAGGCTGGATCGATGTACACTGTCACTCACTTCAGTTTAACATTCGCAGTGAATTTTTTGGATAGGCTTGTTCCAATGCTGGGGGAGCAGCTGCTGAGAGACTATCATTCCTGGGTTCAGCAGCAGCCTGAAGCTACTTCATGAGTTAGAGGGAGACGACCATCCTATGGCTTGAACACTTCGACGGTCAGATGGCGTCAAATTCAGAGATCCGGGAAAGAGTTGTGGGGATGGTTCATGGGAAAATTAGTTGCTGATGTATACAACACAATTGATGAAGGATTTAGCAATGTTCGAATATATGAGAATTTCTGAATCAGGATGCTTAATTTTCGGGGCATGAACTTATCATCCACTTGTGCTTGTGTTTAGTAACTAAGAGATCAAATTCTATACCTTCTGTTTGTTACCTTAAAAAATTATAGAAGAACAGCTATTATTGACCATAATATGCTTTCAACAGAATTAAAGAGTTTGGTACTGATAGAATTATTGAGGTTATTTGGCAGAAGTCAAATTATAAGGCAGTTTGAGTTTTATTTGGTTACACTTGCAACTACATTAGGTTAGAAATAGCAACTTATATTCAATAGTAATTTCTTAAGGCAATATATAGGTTAGAAATAGCAACTTATATTCAATAGTAATTTCTTAGGAGAATTACATGATAAGAGGCGAGGAAGCAGGACGGCAAAGAGAAGCTGACAAGCAGGCAGACGCACGACCATCGAGCATAGATCGTAGCCAAAGACGAGCGGGCGGATGGAGCCAGCAGCAAGGCGGGCGAGCCATCGACGGAGAGATCCGGCGGTGGAGCTGGAGCCCGGGGGCTGGCGGGCGGGAGACGACGGCTCAGAGCAGAGCAGGAGGCGGTGCCGGGCGCCGAAACGGTGGGGAGTAGATCCGGATCTGGTGGGGAGCTGACGGATCTGACAGGAGAGAGTGACGGCTCGCGGGAGTGCAACGGGAATGACCGGATCGGTCGGTCAAACTGGTGGGAGGAAGAGGCAAATCCGGTGAGAGCCAGATCCGAACAGAGGGGGCGCCCGACGGCAGGGGTGGGGTGGGGGGGGGTGCGATCCGACGTTAGAGGAGGGCGGCGCGAAACCAGGCATAGTGGGCTGTTTGGTTTTTAGTCTCGAATACGCTACTAAAATTTAGATAGAGGTTAAATTAGTGCAATACTAAATTTTAGTCATTAAAATGGTGTTTAGTTTGAGATTAAGTTAAAATTTAGTCGGATAAAAATTTTGATGAACGATTTGATCGTTCAAGATTTAACTAGAAACGTTATAGTTTGGCTAACCAAATTTTTTTAGACCATGATCAAATTTTTGCCTCAAATCAAACGGAGGATAAATTTTCTGGACACGACTAAATTTTGGTTTAACTCCCTTTGCCCCTAACCAAACAGCTCTACTAGTAAGCATGGAAGTTGCCGCACGCAAGGAACGGCAGCTAGAAAAAAAACCCTAACCCTCCCGTATTAGAAATGACAACTTATATTTAATAATAGTTTTGAGAATAATATATAAAAAATAAAATACATATTTTAATAACTTAACATATACGCAATGAATAATAACCCTATATTACTAACATATTAGTCCTTTATGGTTTTGATGTTAGCTAGCTGACACTTCTCTCGTAGCTACTTTATTTCTATCTACTTCCTTTCACATGACCCGACTTTGGATGGAAAAACTCAATGAAATTGTGAGTTGCACCCAATGCATGGATTCATAGATTGATAGCATTCAATTGTGTATTAGGTTAATCAGATGCTTAGAGGATCTGTTCATGTAGTCATAAATTTGAAGCGGGTTATTTAGTTGCCAGTTAGTTAGTTGTACTTCACATAATGTACCGAGTGCTGGGGTACACTGGTGTTGGATTTAGACTGATAAATAGAATAATGAGCTAAAACATCGTAAGTTCATTTTCAGGGCAGGCATTGAACATGCTATGCAATAAAAAAGTAATAATGTGTACTTATCCTATACCTGAACCTTCTTTTTCTTGCTTAGTGTCCTGCTTGGATTTTTTTTTTTGCATTGCTAATAAAGATCTAATGTTAAATCTTGACAATTTAATTGGGTGCAGTTTTGTTAGTCAAGAAAATATTCAGAGTGGTCAATCAACATGATTTAAAAACAACCAAGAACTCTCTTACCAGTTCAGAAAACATAAAAAATTGATAGTACCAAAGCTGTCTGTTCTCATTCAATCGGTGTTTGTAATGGTAACGAAGGATTAAATCCATCATCTTTGCAGCTGATGGTTAATCAGGAAAGCTTTGGAACGTTTGCAAGCTACACCCTGGGTTCAATTTTGTTAGTCAAGAAACTATCCAGAGTGGTCACCCAACATGATTTTAAAGACTGGGCTCATGTATTGTTTCCTTTTGAGTATTCTCTTGTCGATTTGCTATTAGTCTTCTCTTGTATTTTTTCAACTTTGTGTAAGACTGAGGACGAATGGTTTGTAATAACAGAAAGATAAAAATCTGTAATCGGAGCTAAATTCTATGCCTCTTTTCAAAATGTGATACGATGCGTGCCCTCTTTTTTCACTTTTGCAAATAAGTGTTGGATTGTTTGATTGGCCGCCTGGCATACTTGAGAAACTTTTTATACCATTTACATATCAAGAGCCGCCCTCCTCATCTTTCCAGCTCATAACCCCACAATTTTCCACTCGCTTTATACACGATATATCTATTGAATCTAATTCTACAAAGTTAACAAATAACACTCTCATTATCATGCATGATCATAGTTGGCAACTTTCATGCGCCAATGGCGCGCCCTCTTCTACTAGTTTGTACCAGATCAACTCCTGTAATGGTGAATCCACATTGCATAAATTCAGAT
Organism: Phragmites australis; assembly: GCF_958298935.1. Taxonomy (NCBI): domain Eukaryota; kingdom Viridiplantae; phylum Streptophyta; class Magnoliopsida; order Poales; family Poaceae; genus Phragmites; species Phragmites australis. The sequence goes on from NC_084922.1 coordinate 8,120,600, forward strand.
ATGCTCGGTAGGCATACCTTTGGTACTACATGTGTACAAAGGTACATTTCAGTTTATTCTAGGTCATGCATGCACTGAAGGCTATAATCAGTTGGTGGCTGCAAGAACAGATCTACCCATGAAAAGAAAATAGAACCTTCTGTCAGCGAAATATCCATCCCCATTTCTCAGTTCCCCACGTTTATTTAGATAGCACACATGCAGATCTAACAACCTAACGCTCCTACACAAAAGCTGCAAAACTCTATTCATTCGCTGTATTTGCATCATGAAAGCAGCTATGTTGATGGTTGATTGTCCTTGCATCACTACAGAGAGAAGAATACCTCCAATTATTGGTGCTTTCCTTGGTTTGGTCTGATGGAATTGTGGAGGCGGTCAATACAGCTAAGCTAAGGCAGCGTTAGGTTAGATGTACAAGATGAAATATGCATATGATGATTTTGGATGAGGAGCCATCCCTATGTTTGATTCGATATATGATACTAATCCATCTAAGATGAAGTCATCCCACTTGAGGAAATATATCGCTGAGATGTTGTACCATCCCGTTCAAAAAAAATTAGCCGAAAGGAGCCAACGCCATCCCAGATGGCTCGCTCTTCAGAGTTTCAGTAGCCTGGAATGAATCGGTGCAAACATTGAACTCATAGATGGTGTTGGATGCATAAAAATGCAATAATTAGAACAAATAGTAGCTAGTTCTTATATGAAATCTAGCACCAAAAAGCTAAATCTTTGACGCGCGCGCGCGCACACACACACAGAGGTTGGAAAACCTCGAAGATCACATCAAGACATCGAGCTAGATACAAGGGAATAATACAAAGCCGTCGTACTGGGATACCGTTCGTTCCTTGAATATGGGGGATCTGAAGAACGACGAACAAGCAAAGAAATATCGTCCTAATAAGCATCCTACCATGATTTGGATGTATCTGAATCTGGTCAAGAACAGAAGAGGTGTGAACTGCGATCTGTCGTGTGTGCATTGTGGACCCGATTTCACGTGCCACTGCATGCGCCTATCTAGCTCATGACCGACCGATAATCAACCATGCTAAATCATGCGGCTTTGTAGGTAGATTGGTAGATAGAAAGGTTCGTCTCCTTTCGCCTGCCCTGTCGATCGTGATGTCGAATCGAGACGACAGACAGCCACGCAGGCGGGGCACGCGGTGCCCCCAGGTCCCAGCGTACGTACGTGTGGGCGCACCGCCACAGCGAGGCGATAAGGGAGCGGAACGTGGTGTGACGGAGGAAGACGACGAGCCGGCGCCGCGCGTGCGTAAGTAGCTGTGTGGGCCGGCGCCGGCGCCGGCGGGCGGGCGAGCGAGCGGGATCGCTCGCTGGTCGCGTCGCGTCGTCACCGCGCGCATCGTGCCATCATGCGCGCGGTGGCCTGGAGAGAGCGCTGCAGGCTCGTGTGCGCTCGCGTGGGCGTGAGGGCAACTGAGCATCATCGATGGGGCCGGGCGGCCATGCATGCGTTGTGTTGTGCGGCGGTGGTACCTGGGCTCAACCACAGTTGACCGGTCTGGCTTGGCCTCGGCAACTAAATTTACAGTTCTGTCCTTCTCTGCCACCGAAAATATCATCATTACCGGTTTAAAATTGTATTACTACCGATTTTTAACCTGCAATGATTAAACAACAGTGATAAACTATTTATCATCACTGCTAATTCTTAAGCTTATACTATTGGTTCTTGAGCTTATTTATAATTATCATTGTTGGTTCCAGATACAAATCGACATTGATATTTAATTTAGAAAAAAAAATAAAAATTTAAGAAGTTATGCCATAATTTAACCAAGCTTTATATTATTAATCTCTAGAATTAGAGATTTATATCACATTTTTCTCACTAAATCTATTACTGTAAAAAAACTAAAGACCCTAAACTCACGCGCGCAAAAAAACCCCTAAACGACGACGTATATCGATAGTCGACCATGACGACGAAGTAGTCGTTGTCGTTCTCGTTGAACGTGTCCTCGTAGTCGTCGCTGGCCTCCTCCTCATCCGAGCTCGACTAGGGCTTCTTCGTCTTCAGCTCATCGAGAAAAAAGTCCCACACATCATCCTCAGAAGGGGACCCCACCTAGTCATCGGAGTACGAGGTCTCCGCCTCATCCAACGACCTTGCTGGTAGGACCTCCACCTCCTCATCGAACAATGCCGTGGGTGTGGGAGGCATGGCCGGAGAAGGTGGAAGCAGTGGAGTGATGGGAGGGGGAGAAGCATCGAGCAAATCCATCGCGCGACGGCGGTGGAGGGGAGAGGGTGAGAGCGATCGAGTGAGAGTGTGATTTTAAATGCGCTTGAGAGAAGCCAAGGAGGCCGGCGCATGAAGTCATACAAATTTTTTATATCACCGCTATCGAGGGTAAATCCCTGACAGTGATTCCGGGGTATGTTGGACAGTGGGTGCGTGAACGATGTTTCTGGGAATGGGTGTGTCAGTATGTAGATGATGGATTCGGGGACACCAGGGTTTATACAGGTTCGGGTCTCCCGGAGGATAACAACCCTACGTTCTGTGTTTGTGTTATCGTAGATCTCACTTGGTTGCAGACGGTGTTCTAGCAGTTTGCCAGAATTGATCTACCTTGGTTACAGACAGGGTCATCATCCCTTTATATAGTAGGGAGAGGGAGAACTTACATGCAGGCCCTACACAGATGATCTCTTCTCATTCTAATATCTAACTCAACACATCATTATGGAGTACCAGACATGCCAACTTGCTCTGACGGCATTGTATATCGTGCTGTCGTGCATCATTTTTGCTTAGCCCATAGAGTCTTATCTTGCTGCATTTAATGCGATGGGACAGAATGATGCCCTTCTGCACCATCCCTGTTCGCTTGCCTCTCCATGCCATCCCCATCCACTTGCATCTGCGCCGTTCCCGTCCAGTTGCCTCTGCGCCGTTCCTGTCCACTTGTCTCTCTGCGTTATCTTCGTCCACTTGTCCTGCCGGATGGCTGACAACATCCCATCTGTCATGTGGCGCTACGTCGGCCTGTAGAGTCTCACTCCATAGCCTTTAATGCTACGGGACGAGACAACGCCCACCTGCACCGCCCACGACCTTATCCGTCAGAGCCGGTGCCTGGTGAAGAGAAGCGTTCGGGCGAGTGTCCAATAAAGGCGCTTCGGATGGGTTGTGTCCAATCCAGTCTCGCGACCCTGGGGGATGGTCCTGGGTTTGTGTGAAGGTGTAGTGAGACTGGTCGCCGGAGGCCTTGCTTTGGTCGTGGTAACTCATCGACTGATTAGCTTTTTAGGAGATGTTCCCCTGGCTGTTTGCATCTTTCGTGTGGCCTGTTAGCCTGGGTACCCCTTTACTTGATACGTCGGCGCTTTTCAGGCCAAAAGGCATCTTTACATGACAAAAGACCCCGAAGGGTGTAACAAAAGCTATTTTTCTTCATCTCCCCTACACATGCTAATCTGATGGTACCCCGACCGGGCATCTAAGAAGTATAACAGGTCGCTACCGGCAGTTGAGTCAACCAGCTGGTCGATTCGGGGAAGGAGAAAAAGATCTTTCGGGCATGCTTTGTTTAGGTCGGTGAAGTCGACGCATATTCTTCACTTACCATTGTGCTTTCTGACCATGACTGGGTTAGCCAGCCATTCTGGGTACTGTTCCTCCCGGATGAAGCTTGGCTCCAGGAGCTTGTCGATCTCCTGTCGAAGTGCTTCCTTCCGGTCGGTCGCGGACCGATGCGCCTTCTGCCTGATGGGTCGTGCATCCAGTCGTACAGACAGCTTGTGCTCGATCACATCCCTGGGGACTCTGGGCATATCAGATGGACCCCATGAAAAGACGTTTGCGTTCGTCCAGAGGAAGATGATGAGCGCGAGTTCCTATTTGAGGTCCAGTGAGGCCCCAATCTGGACTGTCTTAGTCAGGTTGGTGTCATCCAGGCTTACTGCTTTGATTCGATCGTCTGGGCTGGCGACGACCTGGACTTTTACTGGCCGTCTGCTGGGTTCAACGGTCTCAGGTTGCGACCCGGGAGTTAGCTCGATCATGTCGAGGCTCCTCTTGTCGCAGTGCAGGGCCGTCTTGTCGTTGCCAGCAATGGTGATGGCCCCTGTTGGCCCAGGGATCTTGATTGCCTAGGACGCGTAGTGAGTGACGGCCATGAACTGGGCCATATTGCCGGTCACTCGAGGATCGCGTTATACGCAGTCCCGAAGTTGGACACATCGAAGAGAATCCTTTCTGTCCTGAAGTTGTCTAGCGAGTCGAAGGTGACCAGTAGCTCAATTTGTCCTAGCGGTTTGGCCGAGGAGCCCAGGGTGATTCTGAAGAAAGGTGTGGATGGCTTTAATGAGCTTCTTGGAATTTGCAGGGCGTTGAGTGCATCGGTGAAGAGAAGGTTGATCGAGCTCCCACCATCGACGAGCACGCGGCCTAGCCGGATGTTCTGCACCATAGGTTCAACCACGATGGGGTAGCGACCAGCGTGTCTGATGCATGCCGGATGTTCGGCCTGGCTGAATGTAAGCGGGACCTCCAACCACTTGAGGCGCAGGATCGAGTCTGATGCGGTTACCATCACATCCTGGACCACCGACTTGTATTCCCTATTAGAGGAATATGTCGCGCTCCCTCCAAAGGTGTGATAGACCATGTGATCGGCCTGCTGATACCCCAACGCCAACTGGTTGGGGGAAGCCTGGTCTTCATTGTTGTCGCCGTGTTTGTGCTTGCGCTCTCTGAGCTCCTGGTCGCTGATGCCTCGTATGACCTTGCATTCGGTTAGGTCGTGGGTGTCCGTGCGGTGGATCAAACAATAGCCCCAACCCTTATTCCCGTCCTTCTTTTTGAAGCGTCGGCGTGTAAGGCTGGCTTGTTCGACTGCCAAGACCTCAGGGGGTCCGGCCTTTCGCTTGCTCTTCTTGTCTTTTCGGTCAGCTCCTTTGGAAGAGGCGGGCTGGTCGGTCACCGGACGCGACTTGGAGTCGATTTGCCGCTCCCGGGCCTCGGCGGCCTGTGCGCATTTGTTCGCGAGCTCGAAGAACTTGATGGTGTTTCGAATCACCTGAGTGGCCAGCTTCTCGACCATTTTCTGGTCCTTGACTCTCTTCTTGAACACTATGATCACGAATTCTCGTGTGATCCTTGGAATGGTGTTCTGGCACTCAATGAAGCGCCGGATGTAGTCTCATAGCGACTCGCCCTGTCACTGTGGCGTAGGTTCCCTGAAAGTTGGCGACGAACTGGTCACACAAGTCCTCCTAGGAGTGAACCGACCTGCGGGGGAGATTCATCAACTAAGACCGGGCGGAACCGATCAGGGCAGTAGGGAAGTAGTTGGCCATAACCTTCCCGTGTCCTCCGGCGGCTTGCACTATGGTGGTGTAGATCTGTAGGAACTCTTCCGGGTTGGTCGAGACGTCATATTTTTCGGCTCGGATCAGTCGAAATTTGTCTGGTTAGCGCACCTCCCGTAGCCTGGCAGACAGGGTGTTACACCCCGTCCCGTAATCGGGTGCTGCTCATTGATGGGCGGCAGCGCATGTCCTCGGGGAGAGATGACAGTCTCTGGGCCCTGGCGACGGGGTGGAACCGTCTGATGCCTTTGTGCAGGGGGAAGGCGTACGATAGGGCTGTTTGCCATTTTCTAGCACCTGTTGGGCTCTGTTCTCCTCCTCTCTAGTGGCCACCTGGCTCTGGATTATGCCACGAAGGTCACATTGGCGCAGGGAGTCGCGTAGGTCGGAGGGTTGGCCACCCCGACTTGGTGGTGGCCCACGGGTACTCCCCGTGGTTGGGGGAGCACAAGACCTATTCCGTCGCGGGCCTGGCTGTGACCCATGGCGATCATGACCCTCACCGAACCTCGTGACAGGTGTAGTGTATGTCAACATGGTTTGGCGCTGGGCGGTCTCTGCCAAGAGGGCGCGATCACATAGCCAAGGTGCCGTCGGCGAGCCTTCCGGTACGGACACCGGCGAGTGGCTGAGGAGAACCCGTAGGGTCTGGAGGTTCTGCACTGACGTCATGGTCTCGTTGTCGAGACGATGGGCGTGGAGCGGTGATAGGTCGCGAGGTGGGGAGCCCCTAGTGTTGGGATGGAGTGATGGCCTAGGTGAATATGCCACCGTAGAAAACACCCTGTGCAGGGGCTCCTCGGGACGGTGCTGAGAATGCTGTGGCTGTCTTGAAGCTCCTGCCTGTCCGGCGCCTAGCTGGTTTCCCTCTGGGAAAAATTTGGGGGTTCATCGCCAGTGTTTGAGGCGTGGGGCCCTCCAGCGTCTCCTGCAGAATGGGTCACCATGCAGACCTCGTGTTGGGTCTTGGAGCTTCCTGATTCCGGTTCAGTGTCCTATGCCTGGAGTACTCCTGGTTCGTCCGAATGGTACCCCATGATGAATACGTCGCGGCGGCTGGCGGGGTCCTCGGAACGGGACTCAGCGGTTGCCGTGGGTTCAGCCATGGGTAGCCTGATCAAGTTTTTTCGAACTTGCTGGAACGACGAAAACGCGCCCCCCTACCTGGCGCGCCAAATGTCGAGGGTAAATCCTTGCAGTGATTCCGGGGTATGTTGGACAGTGGGTGCGTGAACTGTGTTTCAGGGACTGGTTGTGTCAGTGTGTAGATGATGGATTCGGGGACACCAGGTTTTATACAGGTTCGGGTCTCCTGGAGGATAACAACACTACGTCATGTGTTTGTGTTATCGTAGATCTCACTTGGTTACAGACGGTGTTCTAGCAGTTTGCCAGAATTGATCTACCTTGGTTACAGATGGGATCCTTATCCCTTTATATAGTAGGGAGAGGGAGAACTTACATACGGGCCCTACACAGATGATCTCTGCTTATTCTAATATCTAACTCAACTCATGATTACGAAGTACCAGGCATGCCAACTTGCTCTGACGGCATTGTATATCGTGCTACCGTGCGCCGTCTTTGCTTAGCCCGTAGAGCCTTATCTTGCTGCATTTAATGCGACAGGACGGAATGATGCCCTTTTACACCGTCCCCATCCGCTTTCCTCTCCGTGTCGTCTCCGTCCACTTGCCTTTGCTCCGTTCCCGTCCACTTGCCTCTGCGCCGTCCCCATCCACTTGCCTCTCTGCGCCATCTTCGTCCACTTGCCCTGTCGGATGGCTGACAACATCCCATCTGTCGTGCGGCGCTGCGTCGGCCTGTAGAGTCTCACTCCGTAGCCTTTAATGCTACGTTACAGGACAACGCCCCAATGCACCGCCCACGACCTTATCCGTCGGAGCCGATGCCTGGTGAAGAGAAGCGTTCGTGCGAGTGTCCAATAAAGATGCTTCAGATGGGTTGCATCCAATCCAGTCCTGCGACCCGGGGGGCTAATCTTGGGTTTGTGTGAAGGTGTAGCGAGACTGGTCGCTAGAGGCCTTGCACTAGTCGTGGTAACTCATCGACCGATTAGCATTTTAGGAGATGTTCCCCTGGCTGTTTGCACCTTTCGTGAGGCCTGTTAGCCGAGTACCCCTTTACTTGATACATCGACAACCGCTGGTTCGTAAATACAATAGATAGTGATAGCCATTATCATTGCTTATTATTAAAATTACGTCTTTTGATAACTAATATCACTATCGGTTGTTAAAGTTAAGAATTGGATGTGATAATTTGAATATCATTGTCGTTTCGTGTTACTAACCGACAGTGACCTATTACTGTCAGTTCTTGCTGGCTTGACTTTTTATGTGTGTCTATAGCTTACGAATCGATAGTGAAAGGCGGGCATAGATGATGCTTTCTTTGATAGTTCTTGCTCCTGATATATAGGTCTCACCAACTCACAATTGACTAATACTAACAAAAACATAAATATTAGGCGCAGTAACATCAATCACAAACTCAAGGTATGGGGATGTTGATGCGTCATGAAAATACTGTCAAACGAATTCATTGGGAGTGATGCTATAATTTAATTTCAAATGAGATTCGAAAAAGAAAGAGATGATTATTTACTAATTTTCTTCTTAATTTCTTTATTTATTTTTATTAATAAAATGATTCACATATCCGTAGCCGGTAATAAAACGAGAAGACTGACGGTGGACGATAAAAATAAGTAAATTATTTAAAATTTAAAGATTTTTATTAGATAGAAGAAAGGTAAGGGAATAAGTGACACAAGAACCAACTCATTTCGGTTGGATGTAGCCCACTACTTAGGGTAGAATCGTCAATTCACACTCACACGCCACTGATATGGCCAGTCCCATAATGCGAGCAGCAGGCTGACCCGAGCGGCCCCCATGAACAGCAGCCGGCCGGCCGGCCCTATTTAAACACCAGCATCCATCTCCGGCGCTTAACGAAGCCATTCTACACCCATTCATCTCAAGCACGCACCTCCTTCATGACTCCCGGCCTCTCTCTGCATTAATTACGAGCTGCAACCAATCTGCGTCTTGGTTACCAGTAGCATCTTCGCCATGGAGCTCTCGGCCGCCTCTGTTTCTCACTCCGTGTGCTCGGCGTACCGCCACCTGTCGTCGTCACCAGCGCGGTGCCGCCGCCGGCAGCAGAAGCCTGCAGTGGGGCCCGGCGACCGGTGCCACGCCGTGCTGAAGCAGCACAAGACGAGGCTGTACATCCTCGGCAGGTGCGTGTCCATGCTCCTGTGCTGGCGCGAGCATGACGCCGACTGAAGCACCCCCTGCTGGCTGGACTGCCCCGGCCGCCATGGCTGAAGTCGAGCTCTTCGATTAGTTTGATTGATTAATTCGTAGTAGTAGTACTATGTTTTAGGATAGGCTTGAGATGATGCGAGTGCAGAATGCGGTGATGTAATGATCGATGTGTGGTGATGAAACTTCTGAAGACTGAAGTATACATGAATGGAATATACGTAGTTAATTTCTTTTGTTTCGTTCGCTTGGAGTCATATGTGATAAGTGCCCTTTTGGTGCTTTTCTAGCTGATGCTGCTGGTGCAGGCGACAGCTTTGCATGCATGAGTTGTCACGTACTCACGTCTGTCCAGCAGTATGTACTGAGATGCCAAGCCAACGGCACCGCACGCGACCTTGTAAGGGTACCGACGATCGAGCAGTTAACGACGTGCGCACATGCACGATCGAAAGCATTACGCATGCATGATTTAGCTTAATTACGGCAACTTTTTTTCTTTAGTCCAGGAAACGCTAGCTCACTGCAGAACCTGCCCAGGAAGGAAGCCGGAGACGAGGAAGATGAACTTCGCCGTCGCTGGAGGGCAGGGGCCGGGGATAATCTTGATCTCCAGCGGCCACATACAAACATTCTCCCCCACTGGCCGCTGGGCCTAACCACCTCCTCATCATAGCTGCAGGAGCCGTGAAGGCGGCGAGCACGTGATCGGCCGGCGTTGCAGCTGGCGAGCTGATGCCACGTGAGGACGATCGCGCCAAGCAGCATGAAGATGCTAGGAGCTGCTGCGGGAGGCCGCCGGGTACGCGGCGGCGCCGGTGCTCAACCCACGCCAGCATCAGGTCGTCATCGCCGGGACTTCGGGGGTACTGCATCTCTTGGGATATATATCACTCACCACTTCCATCAAAACATACTGTGTCTGAAGATGTTTTAAATTATTTCATAAAAATGGTCAAAGCTAAACAGACGAGATGACATGTCTTCAAGTAAACCACCGAATAACTATAAACGCATCAGCATGAAGCATATAAAAACAAACCAGACTCGATCATTAATGATGCTCCAAACATTACAAACTTCTAGACTGATTCAAGAATAACAATAGAGGAATTAATACGGTTTACTGTGAGAGTAAATATATCAAAATTGGATGATACATGGTCATTTAAGTTGAGCAAATCTTTGGTCAAACCAGATATAGAAAGAAATCATACAACTCAAATACGTCGATTACATCAATGGTACTTGGAGCAATCCAAGTAGGGTTTTCAATCGTTTCTCGTAAGATACATAGATGAATATTTTCTTAACGGGGACAACTTCTTATGGTTGAAATTCTTGCACTTGTATGAACTGTACAAGGAAGATGTTCTTGATGTGGCTATAGTCAAAGCGTGAATTTTGTAAGTGATGTATACATATAATTCACGTTATATGATCTTATACCTTAAAAGTGTATAGCTAACTTCTCTCTTTCGTAGAATAGAGATCTAAGCATACGAACAAGACTTAGATAAGAAAGTAGGATTCATCGATCCTAAGTTTGTGAACTAGAAACTTGTAACAAAGAATTCAGACTTCACCGAGAACTACTTATTGAAGTGTCTGCTTCACCACCAATACAAGAAATTTATATTCTTACCCCATAGCTATGAGTACGTGTTTGCACGTCAGGGTGTCCTCATTTTATTGGCAACTCGATTCTAGTATTATTTTGCTATGGTGACATATTATGCAGTTTTTATTGGATCATCTTTATCATTCACTCAAACTTAAGTAAGATCATTATCTTGGACTTACAAAAGAGAGATAAGATGACTTACCGACACCTCATCAGCATGCTAAACAAGTTAAATCGATCATTTAATCTTCTTGACGATTGCATCTAAGTTTAATTGATATTCATATTCACGTACAGGGCGTACACAAGATACCGTAAAAAGAGTGTTATCCATTTTCCATTCAGAAAGCAATACGATGAAAAAACCGACTTTCCGGTACACAATCCATATTCATGTCTTGCATTTTCTACTGAACAAAATGTTAATTTCATTCTACTAAAAAAAATAATTTTCTCTTAAAGTGTATGAGACAGCCACCCGATAGCAATTTCTACGTGTTTTATCTTCTTACTTTCATGCACGCATTCAGGCTGAACAGAGACGTTGTTAGGTTCAATAATCTTAAGGTATGAAATAACATATCGATACGTTCTTGGAATATGTTATCAACCCAAACGACGTGCTTTATGAACAGATCGTGTCGTCCAAGCGTGAGATACCTTCAGATGACACCGTACATTTTAGTAGAGAGTATGCGATAAGGAGGAAGGCTATCAAAGGGCTTGACAACATATTATATTTCACCAATTGACTCAATATTAATGGATGACATTAATTACTATTTATTAATGAATGATATGAATTACTATGTATAATGTGAAATTGGTATCATCGAACGACTCTTCGATAGAATAGTCTTCCAACGATGATGCGAAGGAAGAGGAAGAAGCATCAGGCAGTAAGTGTGCCCAGGAGGAGGATGAGAGACTGGCCCGTCAGCTATGCACTACGGAGGAGCAAGAAGCAACGTCCCATAAGCGTGTTAGGAGGAGGAGGAGAATGAGAGGCTGGCCCGTTAGCTGTGCACCGCGGAGGAGCAAGAAGCAGCGTCCCGTAAGCGTGCTCAGAAGGAGGAGGACGAGAGGGTGGTCCATCAATATGCTGCGGAGGATACCGAAGGTTCAAACCGTAGAAGCATTCAGGCATCAAACTTCGATGTCTTTGACACGCCGACAAGCTTGGAGCATAGACGACGCTGCGGTCGATCAGGCGTGCTGGGTCCTCCGCTCTACCACCATCAGCCCCCGACGTCTCCAAACATACACACATCATCAGTCGTCAGTGCGGAGACGCGATCCTCATCGCGAGAGAGGTAGAGGGATACTGGACTGGCTCAATTTGACCGACTTTTCAGGGGTGACATGTGAGAACTATTATATATGTGTGTATGTTTGTCGATATCTGACTTATAATATGTATTCATTACTATGTATTAATGAATGTGCTTTTATTATTGATTTATATTAAATATATGTATTATTGTATGCATATATTGAAAGAGAGATAGAAAGATCTAGAAGATAGAGGGAATATAGAGAGGACATAGGAGGGAGGAGAGGGAAAACGCTGCCGGCTGAAACCTTCAGTCAGTAGTGATTCCAGCGAATCACCGTTGGCCGAAGGCTTCAGTCGACAGTGATGTCTTGGGTATCACTACCGGCCAAATTCTTCAGCCGACAGTGATAACTTCTTTTATTGTCGGTTCACCGAGTCGGCAGTGATAGTTCTCGATTATTACTATCTGTTGCCCACTGCTGATTTTAAAACTAGCAATAAAATAGGTTTTGAAGTCGACAGTAAAAAGATTTCGAAGCTGGCAGTAAAAAGAGTTCTTTTGCAGTAGTATATCTAAGGCACGCAACTATGTGCAGCTGCGTTTCAGAGGGGTGTAGCAACTGTACCATACCAGATGCTTTGGATCCAATCACAATAGAACTACAAGTTGTACACTATGAATTGCATTGTCAGCAGCGAGTGCAGTTTTCATGTCTCTAGGAGTTTCTGTTGCTGGCTAGGGTGTTACTTCTATCGTTGGATCCATTGATGGAAACTCTATTGGATGTACTGGTGAATTTCGTTAAGTCCTTAATGCAAATGAAGTTTTTCCGTATTCGAAAAACAGCAAGTGCAGTTTGAGGCTTTCGATGAAATAGAAACCAGACTAGTGTTATTGTAATATTTTAACATTATAATTTTTAATTAAAATCAAATTTAATTTTTTTATGATATTAGTGTTATTTAGTTATAAAATGTATAAAATTAAAAAAAGATAAAAAAATATTTAGTAAAAGAGAAAATTTGTATCTGAATTATATAATTGTATTGATTTGATTTATATATGTTTTGATTAATTGTTAAAATCGTGTATTAGCTATAGACAATCTAACTAAAATCAGAAAATATTTAACTTACTTATCTGTTGTGCCTTGCTTATTTGATACGACGATCTTAAGCTATACAATATTTCTTAATGAATTTTGAATTGTTTTCGTTGCGGATCCAATCGCGGAGAAGTTCTGAGGCCGGAGCGGATTTGCAGGCCTTCGCCGCCATCGGACCCGACAGGTGGACCGCATACAGTCCCCAAATTACTGTAGAATTCTCACCGCCTCGTCCTCGGGCCGCCGGAGCCGTCTGCGCGGTGGGTCGCGCTTGCCTCTCACCCGCCGCCGCCGCATGTGTTCAAGGTGTGAGAGGGGGGGAGCGTCGAAGCCGCCATGCGAGTCCAAGGTGAAGTGTTCCTCTCCCCTGAGATTGCATTATTCCGATGGAATCAAATGCTCCGGTTGCTTTCGGGTTAGTACCTACACACAGATGCGTCATGCGTGAAACTAGACAATCCGCATCGGAGGCTGCAGCCATCTCGCGATTCTCTGCTACCTTGAGGCTGAATTCGTCAGCGAAGCTTCCGCAGGGTGATGCCATGCGACGACCTACTGGTGAGCAGCAGTAGCACATACGAATTACTTTTCTGTAAATTTTAAAAAACTACAACTATTTTAATATAAATTATAAAAATATATTTTTTAATAATTATTTTAACATATGTTGTAAAAAACTATATCTTTTGGTCGTAGAGAATGATAGTTGGGAGAAAATTATATTTTTTTAATATATATTAAAATAGTTGTATATTTTTGAAATAAGTACTGGAAGTTATAGTTTTCTGTAATCTATGTCAAAATTATTGTAGATTTTTATAATTACTGATTATTTTAATTCTGCCCTGAGCTAAAAAATCTGCCCTGAGCTCTGTTTAATTTAGTAGTTTTGCATCGTCTACCTGGGTTCCATCCCTTTGTTTTGGGCAAAACACGCTGAACGATTAGCATGTCATTCCATTGAGAAGAGGAAAAATACAAGTTTGGATTACAAGATACTTTCCACAGCACAACTAGAAGCTAGAGACATCACTAACACATACAACGCTGCACAAATTCGACAGGTAAGGCAGCAGGGGAGGATCCACCGCCGCACCCCGCCAGCATGCAGCTCCTTCAGGGAGAGAAGTGGTGTAGAAATAGAGGGAAGAAGGAGAGGAAAAAGAGCAAAGAAGGTGCATGAAAGAGATCAACACCACCTTAGCCTCCGTTGGCTCCGCCACTGGTGAGGCTTACACCAATAGACTACTCAAATTGACTGCTCCTGTCCTGCGTCAGATGGTAATGGGGTCAGGCCTTGGAGGCCGGCTGCACGAAGTACCTGAAACCAGACCTGTCTGCTATAGGAACACCTACTAGCGAGTGATTGATGGATTCCAACTCCTGATCGCACAGAGCAGGTAGGGCTCGAAGTCGGTTCCATCCATGAAAGGAAATGGATGGTTGCCAAGTCATACTTGCATATGCACATTTTGATTCTTGCTTAGTGGTCTTGAACTCTTGATTACGAGGCCGACTCGCGTATCGCTTAATACTCACGGCTCATAACTACTGCTTGTTTGGTCTAGTTGCATAGGTGTTCTTTGTTTGGATGAGACAACATTTGAAGATAGGAACACGATTATAGTGCTGTTTTATTTTCGTTTTTTTTTTTCAGATATTGATGCAATAGCCAATTTGGAAGTAATATGGCTTCTTGCATAGTCACAATGCTGTATCTCTTCTTTATTTGTGAGAAGTTGCATTGGAAAACAAATGCATATATAATCAATGACAGAATGGTTTTTGTATTCCTCCTCTTGTGTCATTAGTCAAGCTCATTAAAAACAGGTTTCTGAGTAACATTCTCATATAGGCATGGAAAAGGGCCAATTCGAATCCGCTCTGTTGCTTAGACTGATGACCTGTGCGTGTTGGTTATCAGACAGAACATGATTCGAGGGGTAATGGCTGTTGCTGAAGCTACTGTGGTATAGTCCCCAGCCAATTTTGTGAGCTTCTGCCAACCGGCCACATGACAATGGGGGCAGCCTTTCTTGGCCTTTTTTTGATAAAAAATAGTTGTCTGTATTAAATGTAATAATGTTTTGTGGTTTGGGGGCATTTCAACTGGTGGATCAGTGATTCCCTTCCTGTTTTACTTGTTTCAAGTATTGTTGACAAAAGTCAGTAGTTTTATGAAATTGAGTATGAGAGCTTATTTAAAAGAAAATTATTATGACATTATTTTGTAGAATCCTTTTCCTATGTTACAGCTTTATATTTGGCTGGAGTCCTTCATATACAGGTGCCTTCATTTTCGAACTTTATGAGATCCAAAAGGGTTTAGCAACACAGAGTATTTGAGTGGTATTGTTTGTATAGAATATTCATTGGAAAGTCAAGATTTTTAGCTCTGAAAAGGCAATAAAAAGAAAATAAGGAAATGAAAAGCAGTGATCCAAAAATTTGTCAATTAATCAACACGATGCGTTAACTATAACTCTCTGTTCAAATCCAGGCAAACTTGTGCGGTTACATACCCCAGTTATTTGTGCGGTTACATGGATATCTTATTTCTACGTTAGGCTTCCTGCAACTGACCTGGCATCTCAAGTCAACGATGGAAGCTGCTAAACCATTTTCTTGATCCATATGTCTGATGCGACCATCCAACTACTGCTATATTTCTTGACATTTTACTATTGCCACTGGTCATCTAGATATCTATCAATTTGGAAGTTTTTAATACCTTGCGTCCTTGTCGGTCTGTGTTAGTAGGAACTTTCTTTTTCTTGACATAACTGGGGGTAATGGCTGTCTTGCAACCCATTCTTCACACAGTGCAACACGTAGGAGAAGCCACTCTTCTGGCCCTCTTCACTGCAGGCTGTCATGGATCCTGGAATTGTTGTAAGCACCATTGGTGTATTCGTCCAAGTGATCTTTGACAAATACCTCAGCTCCAAGTTAGAGCAGTGGGCAGCTCGTGCAAATTTAGGAGGTGAATTTCAAAACCTCCGAGGTCACCTCGAGATGGCCAAGGCAATACTTGAGACCCTGAAAGGCAGCGCCGCCATGGAGAAGGGCATCTGTCAACTTGCTCAAGAGTTGAAGTCATCAGCTTACGATGCAGAGGATGTGCTTGATGAGTTGGACTACTTGCATCATATGGAAATGGTGGAGGACAGAAGCCAGAACAAGGTTGCTACAAGCAGTGGTTTATCATTTCCTCCAGCCCTTCAGAGGGTTTTTCATCAACCAGGTACTCCTCTGAAGCCAAAAGGAAAGAAATGAGCATTTTTGTGGTCTATTTACGTTAAATGCAAGATAATACTTCTGAAGCAGGTTTTGCTAAAAAAAAAGCTTCTGAAGCAGGCATAAAAAATTTGTTGAACCTTTTAGTCCACTTTGATTGATTGAAAATATGTTTGAAGTTTTGAACATGCTTGTTGAAACATACAAATTACTGTACTTAAAAAAGTAGAAGTTCTGTAACCTGGTAACTTTGTAGTATATGGTGGTAAGAACACAATAAGATAATTTATAGACTAGAACAGAGTAGATGAAATCTCTGAAAAGTGTCGACTTGGATTATCTACAGAACTTTGGCAACTAAGCTATGCAATTACCAGATTTGAGAACCCGCGCAATTCTGTTTTACTAAATAACCGGTGAAAAGATAAAAAAAAGAAACACCAGTAGAGAAGTTTGAAAAATTACTTGCAGACAAGAAATGAGTCTGGCTCAGTTGATGGGAGGTGTGGATGTATACCTCCATCACCCAGGTTTGAGTCCTGCTCAACTCGAATTTTGGTGCATATTTCTTCTTAATACGCAATGCCACCTGGTTCCTCCTAGGTGATTGAGTTTTTCTTCAAAAAATACTTGCAAACATATAAATGCACAGCTGTGTGTAGGCCGTAGGGGTTAGTTTGCTACAAATGAACTAAAAACTCACTTTCTCATCCATTTTGTGGATTCCTTATACAAATGAATGAACTAAATAGGGCCAAAGGGTACCCTAAGGTTCACCTATTGGCACCCCTAATGTGTGGAATTTCAGTTGGTTTCTATTTTCACTTTTATTTAAAATAGAATAGAGAGCATTCCTGCCTTCCTGGTGCGACTCAACTTCCAAAGAGCAAACTTTTTTATTTCATTATTATTTCATTTCTCAAATGTAAATATGTAATAGATAACTCTTATTGTTGCAATTATTGAAAAACAACCAGGTGCCATCGCGCTCCCTCCATTTAAAAGAGCCAGACAGATTGTTAATTGTGTGTCCTATGACTTGGATTCAATCTCCTCTAAGATGAAGTCCATTGCTGATCGTCTACAAAGAATTACTGCCCATACTGTGCGTGTTGCTCAGTTGAAGAAGTTAGTTGCTTTTGATTACCAGCAACCGAAGCCTCCGAACTCGCGACAGACTAGTTCACTCTTGACTGAACCAGAGGTTTATGGCAGAGACGAGGAGAAAAATGCCATTATAAAGATGCTCCTGGAGCCAAACAGAACAAGTATGTACAAGAGCTTCTCCGTGCTCCCAGTTGTAGGTATTGGTGGTGTGGGCAAGACAACTCTTGTTCAGTATGTGTATAATGATCCAACTATCATGAATTCTTTTGAGGTAAGGGCATGGGCATGTGCCTCCGATTTTCTTGATGTCAAACAGGTTACAATAGATATACTACAGTCAATAGACGAAGAGGGATATCATCAGCTTATCAGTTCACGCAGTTTAGACAACATTCAGACCACGCTGTTGAAGAAGCTAGGGAATAGGAAGTTCCTAATTGTTCTTGATGATGTCTGGTGTTGCAGTAATTGGGAATTGATGTGCGCCCCCTTCTCATCTGGGATGCCTGGGAGCAAAATCATATTAACAACTCGTCACCAGGATATAGCTAACAGTGTTGGCACCATTCCATCAGTCACTCTTAGAGGGTTGGAAGATGGTCCTTTCTGGTCTTTATTCAAACAAAACGCATTTGGAGATGACGATATTTTTTATAATTTGACTTCGATTGGCAGAAAAATAGCGAATAGGCTTAATGGTATACCTTTGGCAGCAAAGACTATTGGAAAGCTGTTGCACAAGCAACATACAACAGGGCATTGGATGAGTATATTAGATAGCAACTTATGGGAGCTAAGACAAAGACCTCAAGATATCATACCAGTCCTTCTCTTAAGCTACCAACACCTGTCCACAAACGTCCAGCGCTGCTTTGCATTCTGCTCAGCATTCCCCAAGGATCACTCTTTCAGTGAAGAGGAGCTGATATTTTCCTGGATGGCACATGGCTTTATTCAGTCCATGAGAGGAGACAAAACTCCGGAGGATATTGCACGAGAATACCTGTATGAATTGGCATCAGCTTCGTTCTTCGAAGTCTCAGAAAATGATAACCTTTACAGAATGCATGGTTTATTGCATGACCTAGCATGTTCAGTAGCCCAAGATGAGTGCTTCGCCACCAATGATAATTTTTCTAGAGGTATCCCAAATACAGTTCGCCACCTGTATCTTCTTTATCCAGACCAAGCTAAAAACTTTTGCCTTAATTTTTCACTGGTCGAGCCTAGATCACCGAGTCACGGAGAGTTACTTGAGAAAAGGCTACCTGGTGGTTTTGTGGAGCTGAAGAACCTACGCAGCATATGGTTCAGGAATGCTTCGACAATTGCATTGTCTGACGATGGATTTTGGAAAATGCCCATAAACTACAGAAGAATTGTTAATCTTCGCATACTATGCTTACATCATATAAACAGTGAAGCACTTTTGGTAACAGTTGGGGACTTGATACATTTGCGGTACCTTGACCTCAGGTTCTCTGACATTTCGGAGTTGCCAGAATCACTATGCAAGCTTTACCATCTGCAAGTGCTGGATATAAGATCGTGCAAGAACCTTGTTAAATTGCCAATGGGTATTAACAATCTCATTAGCCTTCGTCATCTATTAGTTGATGATTCGAGCAAGTTTCTTGCTGGTTATGCTGGTATTCCTTATATTGGAAAGCTCGCCAGCCTACAGGAGTTGGATCTGTTCAATGTTAGCAAAGAAGAGGCATTTAACATCGAACAACTAAAAGAGTTAAGGGAGATGGGGCAATCTCTTTCTATTGGACACCTTGAGAACGTTGCAAGCAAGGAAGAAGCTAGTAATTCAGGACTGAAGGAAAAATATCGCCTCAACGAGCTGACTTTATCATGGAGTAGCAATTTGGAAGATAGAGCTAGTGATGCAGTAATAAATATTCTTGAGGGTCTTGAACCCCATCCAAATCTCAAACATCTCAGGATAACACGTTACAGTGGAACTATTTCACCTACATGGTTAGCTAATGATCTAAACATCAAATACTTGGAGTCCCTCTACCTACAAGATTGCTCAGGATGGGAGGTGCTACCTCCTCTTGGGAAGCTTCCTTATCTTAGGAAACTTCATTCCATTGGCATGAAGGCCATACGATGTATTGGCTCTGAATTCTATGGAAGTGGCTCTTTCATGGGGTTTCCATGTTTAGAAGAGTTGTATTTCGCGAAGATGCCAAAGTGGCATTCATGGTGTGGAGTTGAGAAAACATGCTGCTTCCCTAATTTGCTGACACTAACCATCACAGACTGCACCAGCTTGCAGCTAATACCAGTGGAGCAATGGTCTGAACAAGTCTGCTATGTATGGTTTCCTCGCCTCCGTACGCTTGATATTGAAAACTGTCCCAGGCTTGCCCAGTTACCTCCACTTCCACATGCTCCAACATTATCTAGGATAAGTTTGAAAAATGCGGGGACAATTTCCAGCATGGAACTGAATGGTGACGATTTTGTAATTTGTGGTATTTCTGATTTGAAGATGCAAAGACAGTACTCTTTGCAGTTCCATAACTTAAGGAACCTCAAGAGTTTCAGCATATCAAGCTGTGATAATTTTGTGGTGTTGCCATGGAAAGGCCAAGGGAAGAGTGCCACTTCTGAGGTATCAATAACAATGCCTGATGCCGGATGCTCACTTTCCAGCATCAATGAGCTCAAAATATGTGGTTCTGGGGTATCTGAGGACATACTGCATGAAATTTTGACAAATTCTGGTATTCTTGACTGCTTGTCAATAAAGTACTGCCCCCAGATTACTACGCTTGAGCTGCATCCAATGACAAGGCTTGATTATCTGGTTATAGAAGATTGCCTAGAGCTCAGGTCACTGAAATGTATGCAAACTCTCATTCATCTGAGAGAATTAACTGTGCTAAGAAGTCCTAAATTCATTGAGGGATGGAAAAATCTCGTACAGCTGACAGAAGGATCACCTCAGGAAATTGCTGCTTCTTTGAAAAGATTGCACATTGATGATTCATCGTTCCTTACCATGCCAATATGTAGGACACTTGGATATCTTCAGTACTTAATGATCGACTCTGATCAACAGATCATGTCCTTAACTCAAGACCAGGAGCAAGCATTCAGTAAACTAACTTCTTTGCGAACACTTGCATTCAATGAATGCCCAAATCTCCGCGCTTTGCCTGCAAGGCTGCACCAGATTTCCTCTCTCAAGAGGTTGGATATATCGTCATGTGAGAGCATCAATTCCCTGCCACACCAAGGATTGCCAGGTTCACTGGAACGATTGTTCATAGTTGGATGTAGCCTGTTGAGAGAGAAGTGCATAGATGGTGGGATTGACCAAAACAAGATTGTACATATCAGGGAGATAATTTTATAATTACAACATTATGCTCTCCAATGATATACAAGGTAACAGGCTTACAAGCATATGGTGATCAGTAATTTGGAAATATTTCATATTAGTTATGATTAGCAGCTCCATAAATTTGTCGAAATTTGCATACTTCTTTTTTAAGTGATCATACTTGTTCTATGAAATAAAAGAGATAACATGTTATTTCAGTCATTAATTTAATTATACTATTTCTCATGTTTATAGGTGTTTATCTCTTCTTTGCGGTAGTTTCGAAGATTAGTCGATGGGCATAGTAGTGCATTGCCAAGATCAAGTAGATTCAATTTTTAGTGGACTGTTGCTATAGCGGTTGGTGGCTTGGTGCAACTTAATGTTTCGTGCTGCTTAGATGTTTTGTTGCATATGCTTTCTTTAGGTTGATCCTTGAAATCTTGATCCATTTCTCGTAGCGGATCAAATGTTGGGGACCATGCAGATAGTCAGAATGTTAGCCAACCACAGACTGGAAAATAGTTTAAGATAGAAGGATTAAACAACCACAGACTGGAGAGTGGGCACCATCATTAAATGCCAGGAAAAATGAGCTACTCGACTAGATACGATAAGTTTATATGCTAGATCGTTTTTAAAGAACGAAACACTATGCTCGACCAATTTAATTAATTGGGAATTTCTATTTGCTCGTGCATGTTCTGGTCTTTTTTTTAAAAAAAAAAAATCGAACTAAGGGGATAGACACTCGAAGGCATTGTATTAAGGTTGAGAAAAAATCTCAAAAGCTAGCTACAACCCGTATGATATCATTG
Organism: Phragmites australis; assembly: GCF_958298935.1. Classification (NCBI taxonomy): domain Eukaryota; kingdom Viridiplantae; phylum Streptophyta; class Magnoliopsida; order Poales; family Poaceae; genus Phragmites; species Phragmites australis. The sequence continues at coordinate 8,141,759 of NC_084922.1, forward strand.
AGCGATCGCGCCATAGCCATAAAAAAACACATAAGGAGGAGTCTTTTTTAAAAAACCAAGGTTGGAATCCTATTTGGTAACTACACACATGAAGATCTTTTTTCGCAAGTTCTCATATAAACAGACAATAGTTTTGTTTGAATCTGGCAGGCCTTGCAATTTATCTTTTTTTTAATTTCCTTTTGGAACATTATGCTCTCATATAAACACGTAGTAGCAAACATTAAGCAGAATTCATTGTGTCCTTTCACAGATACACATGAGATATTCAGATAATTTTTTTGGAAAGATGAGGTAGTAGCTCTACTGTGAGGAACGATGATGTCCTAAAAAGGAGATGAATTAGAACACTTAAAAAATTAATAGCTCCAAAAATTTTATAAGATAAACCTATCTCAATTATTATTTAAATATGTTATAGATTTATCTAGTGTGTCTACTCTACTGCTTAAGAGGATTGTAACATACTTTAATAAGGTAAATTGCAAGTATATAAATGCAAAAACGTAAATGAGGTAGAGAAACAAATTCGGCATAAGAGATTTGTATTCCGTGGTATCGGTGGCACACAAGTTATCCTTAGTCTACGTTAAAGCTCCACAAAGAATATGCTTACGGTCATCAAGTCTCTTCTGGTCATAGCTCTTGAGGTACCAAGTCACCAAGACAATATCTCAATCATGATGAGCTACCAAACCACAAAGACGAGGTCTCACCACTAACCTCTCTTCTAATCACTTGTGCGCCGTCTTCACTTCGAAGTTTTAGTCACAAAGATAAAGGCATTCGCGTCCCCACACAATCTTCTTGCAGTCGTTACACACAAAGTCGGAGGGTCAAAGAGTTATCGGTGAGTCACCAAGACTCCAAAGCGACAACATATCTCTTGGTATATGGTTGGATCACTCATTAATCCACTCTCTAAGTTACAACACATAGCAATACTTCTCTCTAGGCCTATAAGCACTAATCACTCTTATAATAGTATGCTAATTGCTTTGGATGATCACGTTTAACTCTTTGATGGTTTGGATGTCTTCACAAGTTTATATAGGATTCTTTGAACTATAGCACATTGAAATGGCCGAGTGGGTGGGTATTTATAACCTCAAACTTGCCAACTAACAGTTGCTCTAACAGCTCAACTTTACTGCAAACACCGGATGATTCGGTGACAGTAATAGTACAAGCACCGGATTATCCGGTGTGTACAACCTTAGAAACTAGCCGTTAGAACACACTAAGAACCACTACTGAACAACGGATTATCCGGTGTATACTTTATCTTCATCACCGGACTATCCAATGTGCATACTTGAGCTTGACCGAGCCAACTTTTTCACTGTTCAACTGTCTAATGTATTGATCTTCTGAGCACCAAACATTCTGCTTTGTAGCTTCATCATCTCGGAGTTCTGGAAGACACTTCGATGTGCACTGTCTTTTCATCACCGAACCTTTCGATGTATTGATCTTCAGTCTTCGACAGTTGTAAATCTTCTGTTAAATGCTCCAGTGTATATTGATTCTGATCACCGAATCTTTTGGTGAGTACAGTATCATTTCAGCTCAGTTTTTCATCTTTCTATAAAATACTCTAGTGTGTACACCTATGATATCACGGATTATCTGGTGTAGTCATTTTCACTAAAACTTCTACAATTCAATCAAACTTTGTCTCGATTTAGTGGCTTCTTCATGTATTGCATTTACGAGACCTATTAATCATATATTTTTAACAAACATATTAATCTTAATGACTATATTGTTCTTAATCACTAAAATCATAGTTATAGCCCAATAAAACTATTTTTTCTACATCTGTCCAGTGCATTCGGATGGAATATTCAGATGGGAGATTGTTCTAGACAGCATTTTTGGCATTCTTTCCATGCAGAACAGGATCAAGATAGGATAAAAAAACAGCAAGAAGGTCGCAGGTATGGCCAACTAACCATGAGGAGTGTGGAGATAAGGTTCCTTCAAACAGTTTCGACTGGTGTATAGTAGGACTGATGTGATGTGGTCTGGGTGTGCCAGCCTGCATCAGCTGAGGAACTGCGCGGCACATGCACCTGCACTGCAGGGCACCAATGGCGACGGCCTCTGGTGCTTCCTCGCTTGCTTAATTCTGCGTCCACCTGGTGACAGAGTAAGCTGGCCGACAGTGCTATTGATAGACAAGGAGTAGATGGATCCAGTCAGATTTGACTCTGTGTCGCAGTCCCCTGCTGATCTTAGTTTTTTTTTTAAAAAAAAATCACAGTCCGGTGTTCATTCAGTCTGCTTGCTGATCTGAGCTAGCTGGTGTGTCCTGAACTTCCTGATCATTCTAGGTTCTAGATTATGTTACACTGACAGACAGCCTTGCTATGTTTAACATGAACTAGTACACTAACTTATTAGACAAATGGTACGTGGTTACGACCAAGTGTTGCTACACTATACCGTGCCACAGTACGGGTCGTAGCACAGTCGGGCGTTCTAGTCATACGTATAGCAGGTTTAACTTATTAGTACTTCGGAAGCTGCTCGTAGAGCAGTTGGTAAAAAGCTTAAGGTGAAGCTAGCCGGTCAGGGATTGATCCCTGGTATCATAAATTAGTCTTAGAAGGTTGGGTCAAGGACTCTTATCTTAAAAAAAAATAAAAAAACTTATTAGTACTAAAGTGCATGAGAAACCATGGATGTGAAGACGCAAAGATATTTATTAGGTAGTTCTAGATCACTACTTTATTACTTTAGCGTATGAGAAACCGTGAATATGAGGATATAAGGGTATTCATTAAGTAGCTCTAGATAACTACTTTAATTTATTTACTTTCTCAACTTAAATAGCTCAACTGACTAAGTTCGGGGTCGGCCCAATGAGCCATAAAAAGCAAAACTTGCATCCTAAGTGGATGGGAAACGCTTTGAATCTTGCCACGGATGCATGCCCTGAACTCGTTTTGTGCTCTACATGTGTCGGATAACACAGATTGTACCATGTAGCCGATAATTGTTGTTTTTTTAAGTTCTAGGGGTTAAAGCCCCAATCACCATTGCGTAGGACCAGATACAATTAATTTAGATCTCTTTCAACCTAATGTGATGGACCAAACAATTAATTTAGATCTCTTTCAACCTAATGTGATGGACCAAACAATTAATTTAGATGTGTTTGGATGTTTTATAGGGTGTTATCTATATGGAATATATATATATATATATATATATATATATATATATATATATATATGAGAAGTAGCCTGAGTGAAGTCATATTTGTTAAAAAGAAAATTGTTTATTTGGTTGTATCTGTCTAGACAGGTTGAGATGAATTTCTATTTAGTTAACTGAATCTGAGATCATATGAGCGGATGCAAGAGCTAAGATTTTGATTGGCTGCTTGTATGAAGGTGATTTTGTGATATTAATAAGTGAGTTCGCCTGCATGAGTGTATGCAGGAGCCTGCATCTACCAGTCCAGGCTGCGGATGTATATTTCCATCCGTTGGACCAGACTAGAACAGTGTATGCGAGCAACCAAACATGTTTCTCCTTAAGATTATGCGCATCCATCGACTAAGATTCATCCATACGGACAACCAATCACACCTTAGATTGTAGAGTACTCAATCAAAAGATGAAAGGGATCTCATGGGACAAAGGATCCTCCAGCTCTTGAACATAAGAATGATTTTGCTCCAGACCAGTGACATTCTTCTCCAAGCAGGACAGGGTCCACCATTAACATACCTATTTACAACAACGAGCGAAGAACTGATAACATACTCGCCGGCTGCGGGTACCCGTTGCCCACACACATACCTATGGACCCACCGACTTTCATTCCTAGTGCCTGCAGAATTATTAGGGCATATATTTGCCTTGTTCTTTTTTAACCAAAACATCCATTCTTCACTAATTTCACATGATAATCCCAAAATCAAACAACAACAATTGTATGACATAATAATTCAATTATCTCTGAACAAACAAATTTCATTTTACTAAAAAGTAGATCCATTGTTAATATACACTAATTCAGCAAAAACATACAAAAGTACTTAGTTCTTCTGAACAAACATACAAAACATACTACTTTAGCTATCTTTGAACAAACATATTTCATCTTACTACTTGCAAGGTATCACGATCACTCAACAATCGTCAACATTTGATCAATAATCAACAACGTTGGATCAAGAATCAATCCATTCAAGAAACACAAGAAAGAATGATAAGGAAACTCACCTAGGGAGAAGAAGAGGGGGAATTGACGGCTATAGTGGCGATGGAGGGCTCGTGCTCCTGCTCACCTTCTTCATGGAGGCATGGATCTCGTGAATCCGACCATGCACCTCCTCCCTGAGTTGGTACTCAGCGCCGCTTGTCGTAGATCTACTCGAGGCACTCGTGCTCGCTCCTGTTCCACTGGCATCTCCACCAGGCATGCCCGTGTCGCCGCTAGCTGCGCGTCCGTGGCCCCCTCCCTCCACCGCAGCTCTATCGCTGCTCACACACGTCGTTAGCTTGGATTGGGGGCAGGCGACGACAATGAGTCAGGGTTAGGGGCGGGTGGTGGGGAGCTAGGTGACGGGAAGCTGAGTGGCAGCGGGTAGCGGGGGCTACAGATGCAGCAGGGATTAAGGGATCGGGAGGGGGCTAGGGCTGGGGCTAGGAGTGACGTATTGACAGCAAAGGCTAGGGATTAAGAACTAGGGACTTGGAGTCTTGGACTTCTAGAGGGCCCACCTGTCATGGAGTATTAGACGGGTATACGGGTGCCACGAGCACAGGTAGGCTTTACTCATACCCATGTTTGTATACTTGTCAAGTAGTGTTTTTCACCCATAAACGTGCCCGTGGGTACCAAATGTAGAACATATCTGACCGTATTAGTGTATTTACTCATGAATAAACGGTAATAAGATATAATTGCCAACCCTAGTCCCAATTATAGGGGTGCACACTATAATTGTACTTAATTATAGGGGGTGTTGTGTAAAATGTTCAAGGGAGCCCACCATGCATGATCTTATCCGTCATTTTTACATCAAATGGCTCTAGCTCGCTTTTACTCTGGTAGCAAGCACCTGGTCAGGGTTCAAAAATCATTGAAAACCGCTCGAATATCACAAATATTGGTCAAATCAGTCCGCACCGTATTTAGAAATCGATCAGTTTTCAAATTTGAATTCAAAAAATTAAAAAAAATTATAAAATAAATCACAAAAGAATCTAAAAAATAACAGAGACAATTCTAAGACCTTATGTGAACTTTTTTTTTTTTGAAAAATATCGTTTGCATCATATTTCATGAAGAAGAAGTTAAAAAAAAGAAAGAAAATGCTGAAATGAGCCATATGAACATGATGATTTGGTTAATCACGTTAAGTAAAAGCTTAACATGCAAATACATATTTTTTAGGGCGTATCTTAAGAGGATCTTTAATATTAGTTTCACTTCATTTAGAGTTTTATTAATTTCTCTATAATTTTTACAAAGTTCACAAACATAAAGTGAACATATTAATAAAAAATATTGTAATCAACTTTTTCATGTCTACCATTATTTTTCCTACATAAATCATAATATTAGTAAACTAATAAAAGTGATTTCATTAATTTTGAAGATGTGATGGGTTAGTTATGAATTAATTAAGTTACAACATATTTACACAATTATGTATGTTACAATAACTATTTCATGAGTTTATGTATTTTTAAAAGACATAAGATCATAACTATTTCATAAGTTTATGTATTTTTAAAAGACATAGGATCATGTAAGAAGCCTAACAAAATTGGTTTCATGATTTTTGGATTAGTAAAGAATTAACTATGCATTTAACTAGGTTTAGCAAATACATTTTCTTAAAAAAATATTTAACTTTTTATGAGTATAAATACTTTTATCATTTAGATCATGTTACGAGGAAACCGACAAATTTATTTCACTTAATTTAAAGCTTTATTAATTTTACAAGGTTGAGCTATTTTTAGGGTTTTTTTTGTTGAACTTCGATACAATTCGAAAAATTCGTTCGATAAATCGGTAAAACTGAACGTTTTTGATAAATTTGTCTAAAATGCGTTCAATGCGGAATATGCGATTGGTTTTCGGTCCAAATCGAGCTGTTATCAAATATCGATTCATTCGATTTTTCTCTGATTTACAAATTTAATTGACTAAATTTTAAGCGAATTCTTATTAAATTTTAAATGGTTTTCACGATATTTACGAATTTCGGAAATTAGCTGGAGTCATGTTTTCGAATGTCAAACGAATTGGAACCCTGCACCCGATACGTCCTCGAGACGGTTCGCCCCCTCCTAAACCCTAGCTCCGTAGCTCGCGTCGCCTTTCGTCCTCTACTCTAATCTTGTCGACCCGCCACCGCCTTACTCCCTTTCTCATCGGCCCGCACCTGCAGCAGCAGCTAGTCTCTTCCAATGGCGGTAAGATCCTCCACCCCCTCTCTCTTTCTCGGTGATTTATGAACAGGATCTGTTTTCACTTCTGAATAATCGGTGTGTGGTTTGCTGCCAAATTTTCGTAGGCTGGTCTTAGTTTTTCCGTGATGTGCACAATTGGAGTCCAGATGCTTGCTTCCTATTGCGTGTTTAGGAGTAGTGCGTAGCCGCCCAACGACAGAGGATTTTGGGACACCTTGGTGGAATTCCAGCTAGATAGATAGATAGGTTGGATGTATGTATAATTTGAGATATTTGTGTCAATCCACTGTGATTTGTATGGGGGTGAAAGAGATAAGTCGTAATCTTGAGAGCGGAAGCGTTTTTTTTTCCTTGTTCAGAGTAGTTGTTCCGAAGCCACACTTTATTTTAGGAGTTGTTTGGATCTCTAGTTTTACTAAAAACAGACTTTAAAAAAAAAAGATTTGGGGCCTAACAACATAAAGTCTTATTTGGTTAGGGAATACTTGTACTGAGCATTGTGGGCAGTAGCCCTATCTATATACTTTGTTTTTGTAGCTAAGAAATGGATTTAAAATCCTGATGGCGTTTTTTCCGTTATACTAGCGATGTGTATACATCTAACCAACTCTTGCAGATTGCCTATATTACTGTATCTGGTAGTCTCGTTATGGATGCCATTGCTTGTTATTCATCTTTACACCATCAAAAGTTAAGACCAGTTATTTCACCATTGCCAGTACCAATGATGGCCTCATATCTTGGCTTGCACTTGCTTCTGTTAGCTCGATCCAAATATGTATCCACATTTGTCTGCAAGTGTATCCAAGCTCTGTTGGTTGGAACTTGGAAATTTTAACTTCACTTCTAAAACTCATAGTGATGTCAACCTTCAGGGGAAAAACATCAATTCTTACTGAGCTAGGCCATGCTTAAGCTATTAAGCATAATTCCATGTATGTTGTTAAAATATTCAACTGCTATAGCCACAAGAAAAGAAACAATAATGGACTGATAATCAGATACCGTACTTGATTCATGGTGATTGACCTGTTTATACATCTGTGCTATGATATTCAATTTGTTCAGGATTATTAGTATGACATTCTAAATTTCTAATTCTATCAATGATGAGCCACTGGGTACCATCCATGTCATATTGTGTCTGAACTTCTGATCCTATTTATGCACCAGACTGATGCGGTGCCTTCTAGTAAAATTTTATGCGTTACTTACCATTTGTTGTTGAAAAGTTACCATCTAGTTGACTCGTGGAATTCACTAATAATGAGAAGTAAAGAAGTCAAAACAATGAAATAACAGTCTGTTTATGTATATTTGCCAACCATAATATAGCATTACCTTATGGTACACTTACTAATGAATTGTTGTTTTGGCAGACTGTGCCAGTTAACCCAAAACCTTTCTTGAACAATCTGACAGGGAAGCCTGTAATTGTCAAACTTAAGTGGGGTATGGAGTACAAAGGTAATTTCTGTTTTTTTCGTATTCAGTTGATTTGTTTCAATTTTTAACTGTTATATTTTATTCTCCAGATATTGCCCTCCCCTTAAATATACTGATGGACATTTGTTTACTTTCGCAGGGTATCTCGTTTCTGTGGACTCCTATATGAATCTTCAGGTACTAGACTGGATCTTTTACAGTTTGGCTGTTGTACTAATAGACTTATCATCTTTTTTTTTCCTGAAAGCTCTTCATCTATGGAATATAGAACATGCAAGAAATTTATTACTGCCTTGTCTGCTGTTTACAGCTTGCTAACACAGAGGAGTACATTGACGGACAATTCTCTGGAAACCTGGGTGAGATTCTGATCAGGTAGTAATCCTGATCCTTTTCTTCTAGCCTGCGTCAAGCAGTATAGTCTTGTTAATCTAGATACAACCCAGTGAAAGTGCATGCCGTCATCCTGCTGTGCAAGTACTGATGTTATGAAAATATAAGGTTAGTTTAGATCTGCAAAAGTAGAAAATTAGGGATCCATAATAACTGTCATCAGTTTGTAAACTTTCAAGAATCGAGATGTTCAATCTATCTACAGTTGGGATGCATCCCGCACGCAGGTTACATAAGTGGTTATTTGGATCAATAAATTATAAATCACTTTTCATAAAGTAAGTTTCATGTAGAATTTTAGGAAACCCACTTTTAGGCTGTTATTCTGTTAGTTTTGATTTTCAGAATATCTGTTTGGATATATTAATGCAATGTTTGTTTGAATTAACAAGGAATGCACTTTATACACTCCGCACACACCTGGCATGCTCTGTACACCAAGATCCCATTCCTTCTCCCATTTTCTCCAGTTCTTATCGCAAAGTGCATGGACCATCATTCATCAATCATCTTCCTGGTACCTCTCCACTCACCTGAAAATGCTATCCACTCCTCACAGCGAGAAAAAGCTCAAAAGATCTGAAAGCTGCTACCGACTCTTTGCCGGTGGACGCGGATCAATGCTCGCTGTTTGGATAAGGCCTCCAAGGCCGAAGATCAAGCACACAACTGAGCAGAGCACACGACAGCCAAGGTGTTCTGGCCGTTTGGCTGATAAACGACGTCATCGGCCTGCTGAACCTTGTCACTTCTGGCCTCGTCGGTACCTATTGCCACGCCACCTACCGCGTTGTGAAGTTTGCTGCTCCCACTTGTCCTCATCGTCGCATTCCTCTGCTCTGAGGCTTCCTCATAGTTGTTTTGCTGTTGGGGCAGACTCTTGTTCGCCGAGATGTTTAGGCCAAGCCATTGTGCTCTCCACTCTGCTTCATCTTGGCTGACTCCGTCCTTGGCCATGGGGCGGCCTTGCGAAAGATAGTTGGGTTGTTAAGAACTGGGTACCAGAAACTCGTTTTGTGAAAAACTACTTTTTTTTTTTGTGACAAAACCAGAAATTCTGAGTTTACAGAAAACTAGTTTTACCTATCCTGAAGAACCGAACAAACATTTCTAAAAATCAGGCTAAAACCGCTTTTAGCTAACCTGGTTTTCAGAATAATGGAGATCCAAACAACCCCTAAGGTTTTTTTTTCTGTGTGGCGATTGACTTATAATTTTATCAGTCTGAACTTTGTCTTTTATCATATTCAGTCGTCCCTTGTATGATTCATTTCTGTTTCCTCCATCTACAGGTGCAACAACGTTCTGTATCTCCGAGGTGTTCCAGAGGATACAGAGATAGAGGACGCGGAGTGAGAAGGCATGGACCTAGATTGATGGATGTAATATGCTTCTGACAACAACATACTAGTTTAGCCTTTTTCAGATGCACTCTACTGATACAGTATCCCTGATCATGTACCATTTGCTTGCTGCCGTTCTATCCATAACTTTCCAGTCTTGTGATTTGTGACTCAACAGGTTAGCAGTAGACATGAAGAAGAAAATAACAAAATTGTCACAGCAATGATGCCTTGCCGCGGTTTGAAATTTCTGCTGATGGTCATGGTACTGCATTGCCGAGATCAAGTTCAAACAATTTTTAGTTAATTGGTGAAGCTACAGGGGCTGGTGGCTTGGTGCAACTTCATGTTACTTGCTGCTCGGGTGTTTTGTTGCATACGTTTTCTTTAGCTTAGCTTTTGGAATCTTGATCCGTTTCTTGTGGCGGATCAAATGGCTGGGGACCCTGCAAGTAATCAGAACGATTAACCAACCATAATATGTTTTTTCTGGTCACTTGGGACTGTTACGCAATACGCGTTACGCTTATGAAATCAAGGTCAGGAGACGAGCATGAGGAAACTGAAGGCAAAAATGCGAAACTAAAGTCAGGTAAAAAAGTTTGTGGCGAGTAGTTTGTCATATTTTCACTGTTGGAGCTGTTTGAACTGGAGTTTCCTCTCCACAATCAATTGCCTCCCAGCCGGAAATTACAAAGAGCGTTGTCTAGGATTGTAATTCACAACAACTAAATCTTCAGCTGATTGGTGAAGCTATAGGGTTGGTGGCTTGGCGCAAGTTGATGCTGCTTGCTGCCCATGTGTTTCTTGCATATGTTTTCTTTAGCATAGTTCTTGGAATCTTGATCCGTTTCTTGTGGCAGATCAAATGGTTGGGGATGCTGCAAATAGTCTTTGAAATATCAGGGATCCTGCAGATGTCAGAACGATTGAGAACCAGACTGGGCACCATAAGATAGATTAAGCAACCACAGACCCCACACCATCATTAATGCTAGGGAACAATGACCTATCAGATAAGTTTATTTTATATGCTAGATAATTTTTTTAGAAAGATGGAGTACTATACTAGATCTATTAAATAAAACAGGACTTTCTAATTATCCCATCCATGTTATGGTGTTGTTTTAAGCAACAAATAGTCCTGTTTAAATCTCCTATGCATTCCAATTTCTTCAAAAAAATTATTTCCTTTCGGAACAATTATGTCCTCACACAAACACGTAGCGGTCTGATAGATATGAGAGCAGGTTTCTGGACAGCATTTTTGACAAATAATTCATTTCTTGTAGAAGAGCATCGAGATAGCAACAGTGCAACACACTGCCAGATAAAGCGAGCTGAGTGTAATAAGGTCGCTAAGTGCGACCAACTAACCATGAGTGCGGTGATCTAGTTCCATCGAAAAGTTTTGGCTGCCTGATGTGGAGTTATAGTAGAGTTATAGTAGTATTCTCTTCGAACGTAAATACATGATATTTTGTATTATATCGGTTTGTCGGTGATATGGGAACTAGGGGTCTCCGAGTTTCGAGGCCAGGACAGCAAAGTGCCACGTGGCGCCCTCCCTCGAGGTTTATCTCCCTAAGGTTCGAGAAGACTAAGTCCCGGGAGAGGGTGATCGGGGTCATAAATAGTGGTCCCCGAGCACCCAAGTTCCCCGATGATTAGAGAAGACCAAATCCCTAGAGAGGGTGCTTGGGGCCATGAGCAGTGGCCCCCGAGCAACCGAGTTCCCCGATAACAAGAAAAAATAGTTCTGAGAGAGAGTGCTCGGTGCCGTGAACAGTGGTCCCCGAACGCTCGGTTTCCCGAGGACCCAAGCAACCAAGTTCCGGAAGAGAGTGATCGGGGCCATGTTAGTGGTCCCCGAGCACCCGGTTCCCCGAGGACCAAGAGAGGGCATATCCGAGAGAGAGTGCTCGGGACTGTGAATAGTAATCCCCGAGCACTCACAGTTCCCCGAGGGCTTGAGAAGTCCTTGTCGGTGGTCCCCATAGGGGCTCAGCGGTGAGGTGACAACTGGTGAGAGGTCCGGTGCCGCATTTAAGAGGGCGCGTGGTCTGTTACTTCCAACCACTCCCCCCACGCTTGCTGTCAGTCCCTGCCCTGGCCTGGCAGGGAGGCGTGGGGACATTTAATGCACGGGTCCCATCGCGCGTCATCCGGCGCGCCTCGGGATAACGCCGCAGAGCTCGAGGCACCCCGCCTGCCGCCCTGCTGTGTCAAGCTTGCTCTGACCGGGCGGGCACGCCGGGCTGCTCGGTGGCTGCCTGGTGGGCCCTCCCCGTAGTGCCCGTTGAAAAGCGGAATGATGACGAACAAGACCGGACGGGGGCGCGTTTTCAACCCTCCCCGTCACCTCGCGCAGCAGCCCATGATGATTGCTTTCCATTTATGGCGTCTCGAAACTCACGCCATCCTTTCTGGGCACGCTACCGCCCCGACGGGTACATAAGGCGGGACGGGCTCCCCGAAAAACAACAGACCGAGAGACGGAAAGAGTCTTGACGAACACTGAGATCCAGAGAACACACAAGATAGAGGCTTGAATCAATCGAAGAATAAGGAGCATAAAGCTCTAGACTTAGACAAATATTCTTGTAACACAGCAGATTCTCAAAGAGACTCTCTCAGAGCATTTATAGCATACACACAGGAGTAGGGTGTTACGCTCAGTGCGACCCGAATCTGTCTAAAAATCCCCTGAGCATTTACTTCCTCCTGCATCCGATCATTCCACTCCACCTGCATCTTATTTACTTCCATTTATTTCACCTACGAAGCAGGTTCAGAATCATCCCCTGGCCGAATCTCAAAAGGGTCCCTCCGGATCCCCGCTTGAGGAGTTCACCCTCCGACACCGTTCTTTTTAGATATTTTAGTATTTAACATATAAATAAGGTTGTAATAATTTTTTTCATGTATGATATGTTTATACTTTTTATTTCTCTTACATTAAATCAATGACACATAAGCCAACAATCCAACACACTCATTGAATTGAAATTTTATTTTCTAATAACCTTTAATATGAGCACTCTAATAAAACACCATATTAAAAACCTAAAACGACATCTATTTGAGAACGAAATCAAATTATTAAAACGATATCTATTTGAGAATCGAGATAGTAGAAGGTTCAGTCAAACTTTTAAAATTTTGACTAACAGTGGCTTTCAAAATATTTAGTTTGAAGACCTTTAAATCATACTGTAGATGTGTCTTGAAAAAAACTTTTATATTATTATAAATACAATGGATTTTATAAATATATTTTAATAAAAATAGTGGTCAAAACCATGTATTGAAAATCGTGTTTTATTCAAAACATATGTACCATCTAGTTCCAGATATATTGAAGTGTGCACACAGTTTTGAAGCCCTAGCTTGCCCTTACCAAATGCAATCACCAAATCCAATATTGGTCAAAGTAGCTGGTAGCTTCCCACCAAATGCAATACAATTTTGAAAAAAATCTCCGAATTCAGGAGCTACGTACACACCACCAAGAACACTCATCAATCCACCTATTAGTTATGTAATCCAATACCAATCATATCTAATTACCGGCCTAATCACGCAATTAACCTTAACCATTTTCCTTCGCCTTGGGCTTCTCTGACTCGCTCTCCTTGAGACTCCTTCAGCTCATGTCGAGCATGCCCTCGTGGAAGGCGGCGACGCGGTCGGGGGTGACGCACTGCGTGATCAGCCGCGCACCTGGCTTGTGGGCCCACGGTCTCACCAGAATACACGTGGCGATGTAGTCCAGGTTTGTCAGTGGCACTACATGCGCGGGCGGGCCCCACCCATAGTCCACCTCGGCGAACCCGAGCCGCGTCCAGTCGGACACCAGCAGCGTCCGGTAGTCCGACGTGATCTGGTACGGGTCCACGCCGCCGGCGCCCATCTCCCCCGCCGCCCACCGCCCGAAATCCGTTGGCATCCGCCGTTTCCCGTCCTTGATGAGCTTCACCACCTCCGTCACCGAGGACCCCGCCACCTTGCCCGCGGGCGCCGACACGCGCATGATGTAGTAGCAGTTGCCGTAGAACCCGGCGCCGCCGCGCGGGAGGGAAGCGTGCAGCATTGGGCGCGCGTTCATGGCGAAGCAGAGATGGACGGGGGAATCCGGCTCGAACCCCGCCGCGCGGGTGCGGCTCTGCCACGCCTTGGCGATCAGCACCTCGAACGCCGAGCACCAGCCGCCCACGCCCGCGTGCGCCGCGTTGTACTGGCTCTTGAAGTGGTCGATGTAGTCCGCCGAGATGTCGATGGCGAGGTACTCGAGCCGCTTGGCGCCCGCGGGCTCCGGAAGGCTCCCGATCAGGGCGCAGGACGGGTCCGGGATCGCCTCGCGGCCCCACTGCGGCACGACCGACACGCTCTCCGTGCCGCGCGCCAACTCGCCGATGGCGTTCATGAACTGCGCGGCGCCTGGGCCGTCGGCCACCGCGTGGCTGAACCGGAAGCCGACGACGAAGCCGCCGCACGCGAAGGAGGTGACCTGGACGAGCAGCACAAGCTCGCGCTCGTCCTCCTGGGCGGGCGTGGGCGGGAGGAGCTCGTCCTTGGGGATCATGAGCGGGGCCTCCAGGTAGTCCACGTCCTCGAGGCTGCAAGCAGCCGCGGCCTCGGTGAACCAGACGCCAGCGTTGCTGCAGTCCACCTCCTGCTGCGCGCCGGCGTCTGAGAGGACCAAGCGGCCGGCGAGCGGGTAGTAATGGACCAAGGCCCGAGCCAGGGCCGTCTCAATCGTCTTGGCTGGGCTAGCAGCGGCATCAATGTCGCGGTCTAGATCCGGCTTGAACACGTGGAGCGACTCGATCAGCGCCATCTGGGTGGGGTACCGGTCGAGCCACGACAGCCGGAGTGGTCCGACCGGCGTGGGCTCGGCCGGGGCCACCCGGCGTTGCGCGAGCCGCTCGATGGACTTCGCCGCCGCCATGAGGCGCAGAATGGATCGAGCTGCTGCTTGCTTGCTTGCTGGAAGGACGGGAGACGGGGAGGGGGTAGCAGAGATTCCGAGACTGACCAGGTAGCAGCTAGTGCTCCTTGCTCTTTCTTGCTCTGATTTGGTTGTTGCCTTGACTTGGCTCGGAAGGGAAGGGAGGGAGGGTATTTATAGAGGGAAAGGGAGGGTTGGGTGACGAGGATGGGAGTCGGACGGAACGCGTCCACGGACCCACATGTCAAGGATGTCTGCTCCTGTGAGTTCCTACGTCGGGGTCAAAGATGGTGCCATGGTGGAGCCGAGCTAGCTGGGGCTTTCCCAGCACTAACCAATTCCAGCCTCGTGCTCCATAGAAGACGGAGGAACACAACACTGTGCACACGTGTGCGCTGCATCAGCTCCTGTTCTTCAGCTTGCTGCAATCATGCGTTCCTATTTCCGACCTAATTCAGTACAGTGTTTTTTAAACCTGCATACTTAACTGTATAGTACTAATAGTTTCTCCTCAACAGGTTATTTTTACTTATACACACTAGCTCTATTCGTGATATATATTACATCAATAAGAACATCACGAGCTAGTTACTATAGCATGTATGCAATTGTAGCAAGTGGACAGAGAGCTCTTTATTCAGTTTAAATGACAGTCTAGATTCCGCATTGAAGCAAAAGCAAAATAATCATAGCTGAGAAGATGTATTTCCATCTGGTTAGACTTCCTTTTATTTTGTGTCATATGTTCTAGGTTGTTGTTTCTTTAATTGTGGTTGTGTGCATATTTGTTATGTAGAGATCGGGAATAAACTCTTGTAATTATATCAGCTTGATGTAATAATTTAATAATGATCCCTTCTCCCTAAAAAAATACTAATAGCTTCTGAAACTTGTGTCGAATATCTAAGTATAGTGTATATACGTATAAGAAGTATACCATATATGTGAAGAGTATATCATATGCATACTTAACAACTCTGGATATTACAGAACCGAATATGCGGTATCTAATACTCTCAGAATCTAGAAGGTGTATACTAAGAAGTCCTCGATTACTTACCCAACTCGAGAAGACTAGTATCCATAACAGATTTATCTACTTGAGCGACAAGAAGAACTCCCTATCGACTATGTCTCGAGTGCACATCGGCACTAGATTTTCTGACGTCAGCTTTAACGACCATTTCAGGTCAACTGTGATCACCCTCGAATCACCCCTAGCCAGGTCGAAGATCACGTTCGGAACTACGATCTTTTGTTGGTACCATCAAGATGAACTGATCCACACCGGTATTATCAAGTTTAGACTATTTGACGCATACTGTGAGGTGAGACATCTCGAGTGAAATCCCAAGGAGCTCAATGTTCTTTAATGCATGGACACTGACAACGATGAGGATGGCGATGATGACTCCACCTCTAGCTAGAGCAGCTGAACAGGTCAATTCGTGTTCATGGCTAAATGAGATAATACCCCACCTGCTAACCCGATGGTGGTAGATCCACACGCCATGGTAAACAATGGCACGGAAATCCCTAAGGATCCAATGGTGGTAGCCATCCCTCATGGTACCAGCATTGCCGGTGACATGCTACCGGAAACATCTACAACTAGAGACTTATGTGTCCTTGACACAACTCTCCATCGACGGACCGTAGGAGGTCATATACCTCCTGGTCTTTAACGATGACTTCCGGTGGACACACCTCCACCGCCAGCACCAAGGGACAAGCTCCCCTAGAATAGGAACCGCAGAACAACATCATCTCGACCCTAGCCAAGTTTGGGCAGCGATGTTTTTAGCACTCTGGTTGCTAATGTCCAGGAAGCCCATTTTGATTCTAAGATCTCTTCCAGAGTTGGATCCTGTCGGTGTATTCGGAACCAGGGGTCCCTAAGTCCCGAGACCAGGCCGGTCATCCGCCACATGTCACCATCCCGCAAGGTCCACCCTGCAAGATAAGAAGAAGCTAAGTCCCGGGAGAAGGTGCTCGGGGCCGTCGCCTCTGGTTCCCGAGCACCCCAGTTCCCCGATGATCCGCAGAGCCCAAATACCGGGAAGGAAGTGCTCGGAAAGGTTTCTCACTTACCCCCGAGTACTGTAGTCCCCCGATGATCCAAAACAAGTGCTCGGGAGAGAGTGCTCGGGGCTGCACGTGGCAGCCCCCGAGGACTCGGTTCCCCGAAGGTCTCGCCCAAGTGCTCGGGAGAGAGTGCTCGGGGCTGCACGTGGCAGCCCCCGAGAACTCGGTTCCCCGAAGGTCCCACCGAAGTACTCGGGAGAGAGTGCTCGGGGCTGCACATGGCAGCCCCCGAGGACTCGGTTCCCCGAAGGTCCCACCGAAGTGCTCGGGAGAGAGTACTCGGGGCTGCACGTGGCAGCCCCCGAGGGCTCGGTTCCCCGAAGGTCTCACCCAAGTACTCGGGAGAGAGTGCTCGGGGCTGCACGTGGCAGCCCCCGAGGACTCGGTTCCCTGAAGGTTCGCGCAAGATCGTCCGACGACTCGAAGAGTCCCATCGTCGGGGTGTCAGCCAGTCAAAAGGCCCAATACCGCATTTAATGGGCACGCGCAGCCTGACATCCTGACATTCTCAGCTGCCCACGCCCCAGTGTCAGACCCTGCCATGCACTGGCAGGGGGGCGTGGGTCCATTAAATGCACGGGTCCCGTCCCGTTTCATCCGGGTGCCTCGGGATAACGTTGCCAGAATCGAAGCGCTCCGCCTGCCACCCTGCCCTAGCGGAAGAACAAGACAGGGTGGGCGCACTGGGCACCTCTGAGGCTGCCCGGTGGGCCCCCTCAATGGCGCCGAAGGGCCTCCACAGTGGCGGGTGGTCGGATGCACGCCGCATCTTCGCCAAGACAGAATGATGGCACCTTTCTCCGTGGCGCCTTGGCACTCGCACCCCCTCTTTCCCATTCAGGATATGTTGAGGTCGGCGCGCCTATAAAAGGAAAGGATGAAGAACACGTAAAAAAGGGTGGAAAAGAGGAAGCTCTCTAGAGACACAGACCGAAGAACAAGGCAAAGAAAAGCCCGACAACGCCCACGCTCGAACCAGCTCAAGCCGAGCTAGAACACGAGAGCCTCAAGCTCTCTGTAAACGGCTCTCCCCTGTAACCAGATACATCCTTGAAGAATTCCCTTCAAGGATAAATATAGCACTCACACAGGAGTAGGGTGTTACGCCTCCGTGCGGCCCGAACCTGTCTAAACCCCGGTGCACCCATTTTTCTCGCACTAGGGTGATCATCTCCCACCAGCCACTGCATTTGTTTCCGTTCCCGCTTATTTCCCAAACAAGCTTATCCAGGATCATCCCCCCGGCCGAATCTCTAAAAAGGGGTCTCTCGGGATCCCTGCGACAGGAGTTCATCCTCCGACAGATCCGGTGAGTCATTTAACCCCTATGGTTAACCAGGTCAGGACCTTACTCGATGTGACCCAAATCCAAGCCGCTAGAGAAAACAATCCTAGTAACTCTAGGTGCCCCAGTCGGTAAGGCGCTGGATCGAGGAGCCACAGACGCGAGTATCCTCGAGTCGAGGGATCCTAGGCGAGAATCTCAGGTGATCGAGCCCGAGCACCACTTTGCGGGTCAAACTATAATTGCCCTACCTATAGGCATAGGAACCAGGAAGACCTAAGAAATCACATTCCTCATATTTGGCATGATCTACGTATAGTGATGGACAACCGTCACGAGGAACGTCGCGAGGATGACCTCCACCATTAAGATCATAGATCTCCAGGATGAGATGGTCGACGTGACTCCCCTGCTCGAAGGAATAGGCATGATAGTCCTCCCCCACCTCCTAAAGAATTTGATGGAGGCTGCAAAACTTTCGTACATAAGCTTCGATCGATATGGTGGCCCAAGAAGTTCAAGGCGGGCTCGATCTAGAAATATGATGGGAAGATCAACCCCAACCAGTGGCTACAGATCTATACCACTATTATTCAATCCGCAAGTGGCGACAACAAGGTAATGGTCAATTATCTACTGATCGCGCTTGATGGTCTCGTCAGGTCCTAGTTGTTGAACATGCCTCCTAACTCGATCCGATCGTGGCCCAAATTAAAGGCTCAGTTCATAGCCAACTTCCAAGGCACATTCAAGTGCCTAGGAACGGAGAACGATCTCCATCAACTGGACTAGGGTGAGGACGAGTCACTCTGAGATTTCATATGTCGGTTCAACGACAAGCATAACACGATCCCAAACATCTCTAACGAGTCAGTCATCATCGCCTTCAAGCGAGGCGTCCAGGACATGATTCTGCTTGGGAAGATGGCTACTCGAAAGATCTGCATGGTCAAAGAGCTCTTCGAGTTAGCCGACAAGTGTGCAAAGCAAGCAGAAGCCTAGGTACGCACCAAAAATCCTCAATTTGTCAAGTACAAGTCTGAGTCCTCGAAGAACGGGGAAAAAGAACAAACTCGGTGATAAGAGCAAGGGTCCAGATACAACCATAGATGTCGTTGACAGGAGAAAGTCACGCAATATTGGGGAAAACAAAGGCCTAAGTTGAGGTGGTGGGAAGTGGTGTCCCGTTCATCGGACCAGCCAACACGATTTTGATGAATACCATGTCATCAAATAGAAGGTCGTTGAAAAGTTCAAGACTGTTGTTGCTGAGCATAACAACAAACAGGCCAAGCCAAACATTAATGGTGATGAGCTCGAATTCCACGAGGCCAACCAAAGTCTAGCACATATCTTGGGAGGATCTGTCATGTATTAATGTAAAAGGAAGTACAAGGCAGTCAAACGAGAGGTTAATTTGGCTCTGACTGGGCCTACTCGATATTTCATGTGGTCGGAGGTTCTGATCACCTTCAATCAAGTTGACCACCCAGCCACAATTCCACACCTTGGTCGATACCCGGTTGTGGTCCAACCGACTATCCTCAACATCAAAATCACAAAAAACTTTGGTCGACAGGGGTAGTTTGCTTAACCTTATCTACGCCAAGACCCTAAACAAGATGGGAGTTTAGAGGTTGGAGTTTAAGGTAGGAGTTGAGACTTTCCATGGTATAACCCCTAACTCATCGACCGTGCCCTGGGCCAGATCGAGTTGCCGATCATGTTTGGCACGTCCGACAACTTCTGTACAAAGAAGCTTACCTTCGATGTCGCATACTTCAAGACAACATACAACATGATCCTAGGCCGCCCAATACCGAACAAGTTTATGGCAGTGGTGCACTATGCATACCAGACGCTCAAGATTTCGGGTCCCAAAGGGGTCATAACTATCATTGGAGATCAACACACAACGGTCAAATGCGACAAGCAAAGTCTAGGTATGATTGAACACCCTAGTCGAGCAACAACCACTTCTAAAGGCACAGTTTCCAAGTGCCAGAAGTATCAAGCCACCATTGAGGTTAAGGACTCCAAACTTGTAAGTCTTGTTGACACCTCCTAGTCTAACGATGTCACCGAAGGTGAGACCAACGATGATGCTAGCAACAAAAAGATTGATGTTGGCGTCAAGGCAATCCCCCTTGACCCATCTGAACCAGCCAAGACGGTTAAGGTTGGGGCTAACTTCGACCCCAAATAGGAATTCAAGCTCATCATTTTTCTCTGGGCAAACCAAGACATGTACGCGTGGCAACCATCCGATATGCCTGGAGTCTGCAAGGAAGTGATCGAGTATCGACTAGCTGTTAAGTCTGACTCCAAACATGTGGTACAGAAGTAGCAAAGATTCGCAGAGGATAGGTAGCAAGCTATCCAGGAGGACGTAGACAAACTCCTTAGGGCGGGATTTATTCAAGAAGTTTGTCACCCCACGTGGCTCACAAATCCCATCCTCATCAAGAAAGCTAATGGTAGATGGATAATATGTGTCAACTTCACCGACCTCAACAAAACCTGTCCAAAATATCCTTTTCCTCTTCCACGCATCAACCAGATCGTCGACTCTACAACGGGTTATACATTGCTGTATTTTCTAGATGCCTATTCGGGGTATCACCAAATTAGCTTGAGGTTGTACTTGAACGAGGTGAGAAAGCTCGAGGAAAAGTTCAAAGGGCTAGAAGTAACGCACATCACGAGGACTATAGGGTTATGGGGCTACTATTGAATAGAGTTAGTGGACTACTATCGAATATCTAACTATAGGATATATATGCATAAGGAGTATACCATAAAAGAACGGGGTATATCATATGCATACTTAACATCTACGGATATTACGGAACTGAATCTGCGGTATCTAATACTCCTGGATTCTAGAATGTGTATATTAAAAAGGTTTCGATTAATTACCCAACTTGAGAAGACTAATATCCATAACAGATTTATCTACTTGAGCAACAAGAAGGACTTCTTGTCAACTACGGATGGATAGAAGGTGATACATTACCTTTATATAAGGTGGGGCCAGATCCTCTAGGGAAGGCTTTTTTTCGGCTATTCAAGTCAAGCATCAGGACCTTAACATAAGAGGAACTCAAGACTTTAACCATAGGTTAGATTAGATCCGATCTACTCCTTGTAATAGGTTAGCCACATTGTTTGTACTCGGGTGAATACATATACATAATCATCCACACAGGACGTAGAGTATTACTCCAATCAAAAATCCAAACATATATACATCACGTGTACCTCCCTTCATATTTAATTTCTGATAAAAAATAACCATATTATTTTCGGATCATATTATGAGAAATAAATCCTCAACAACTTGCAGCCAGAGGCGTTATGATATCAGGGTACAAAAGAAGCACGTAGCCCCTTCGTCTGGCCCTATAAGTGGCCAGTTATTCTTTTTTGAAAAATAAGATAATTGGTCAATTAAGCAGTAAAACAAAAAAAATACGATGCAATATTTCTGGTTATCCCACTTTAGATAACTAGTAGTGGCTGAAACTGATCCATCATCTGTCTATTCTGACAGAAGCCAGGAGCAAGAATTTCAGAGACGATGCAGCTGCTGACATGCATGCTTCTCCAGCTTATTTGGAGTAACCGGTGCTCTTGAAGTCTTTATACTATCCTGCATATCTTTCTCGATCAGTATTTCCCCATCAGCAAATGATTCGGGGCTGAGACGGAAGGAAAATTTTCATATGCACGTGCATGCGCACATATTTTTTTAAAAAAACAAACGATGACAAGAGGATTACCGTATATTATTAATAAAAGAAAGAAGTTTGGAATAACAATTCCTCACCAACCAGCAGGGAACTATGAAAACAACAAGAGAAAAAACAGCCGATGAGCAACAAAAATCACTAAAAAATGTACACCTTACATAAGAGGTTACTCACACCAAACTATTTTCCTTTGGCCTATCTATATCTGTTCTCATCAATATGGCCACTATCTCCAGGTCAATTGTCCCTAGAAAATATAATAATTTTTTACTAAATATTTCACCAAAAATAAATGACAGTCTCATTAAACTCTCATCGTGTTATAGAAGTAGATAAAAAATTATAAAATAGATATAATTAATGAATGAATAAGTATTAGATGAAAAAGGTGGACCATTGAAATAAAACACATACGATTTTGCATTTTCGGAGCTGAGATGACACGTTCCAATGTGAAGCCATGCACGCATGCTTCCTCCAAGCGTGGCACGAAAGCTACCGGGTCCATGGACCCGGTCCAAATTAAGGCGTGCTGTCACTCCTCTAATTGGAGAAGCGAGTGGCATAGCTAGCTGGTGGCAAATTATTAATCTGGTCATCATCAGGGAGCAGATTATCGAGATAGAGACAAGTCCACTCGCAATAGAAAAGAAAAGCAAAGTGGCGCACTAATTTAACACGAAAAGGACTACGCGTGATCGAGAGCGTCGCTAATCGAACCGGTATAAAGCGCGCGCAGCAGCATGGAGTAGGTGTTTACTTGTTGAGCTCTGACTTGTTTAATTAGCTGGGTGCGTGCATGGTCATCACCTCGCAGCAGCAGCCGGAGCTTCCAGCATGCAGTTCATATGCATGCACCGATGCACGGGAGTTTGCGTTGATAGATGGAGCTAGGTGAAGCTTGCATCGGTTTCTGAAGAAGAAAGACGCCGTTCGCTTTTGTCTTTTTGTTCTGTCAGGTGTGTGTGTGGGGTACGGGTGATGCTATGGAATTTTTCCTTTTCTTCAGTTGATCAACGTATCGGTCCAATCTCCATCCGAACGCACTAGATTGTTTATATTCTTCCTCCAGTCAAGCTGTTGCTCTCTCTCTCTTTCCTCGTCGCGTCGTGTTTCTCTTTCTCCCGTCCTGCCCGCCCACCTGCCTCGGTCTCCAATGGCGTCCCGGCGCCAAATCGAAGCCCACCACCCGGCCGGCTGCGCTGTTGCTCCTGCCCTGATCCTCTCCATCCAGTTATCCTTAGCTGCCCTTGGTCGGCGGTATTCCCACCGTGAAAAGAAATTCTTTCAGACTATTTATCGAAAGATCTCTACGAGACTCAGATCTATACTATTCTTTTCTGATCTAATAGCTGATACCTACAACTGAGAAGAATAAAAGAATACGCAACATATGTAATCTCATAGAATTTCCTTTCTTCCCACCGCCCTACACTTGTGCCCGTCTTCACCGCTAGGCCAGCCTGTTACCGAGAACTTCTTCTAATCTTGAGGAGCAGAGAAATCCTACTGAAAAACTTCCCTCCTAAGACTATGCCCAACCGTTTTCTTCGGGATCTAAATTCTCTTCACGACGGAATTTTCGTTCCCTTCAACGCTCTAATGATTTCCCTTCACGGTTCCTATCACGAAAGTATTCTCAAAGTCATTCCCTTTATGACGTTATTATCTCTCCTTTCCCTTCACGATTCCCCTCGAAATGAAGCTGTTGGAGATAAGAAAAAATAAAGAGAGTAGGAACGAGGAAGAGAGCCGGAAAAAAGACGAAATGAAAAGAATATGGTTGGAGATGATCTAATCCAGAAATTCGAAGAAGCTCGCAAGATTTTCAGGCGATTGAAGTATAGGAAGCATGGTGTGGTATATCTCAACTTTTTCAAGTGGTGGGTGGATAAGCAATGCTCTAGGTTCTCTAAGATACGATCGTCATAAAATAAAGGATAGTTTGATTTGAAAACAAAAATTACAAGCATGCACGCAGAATGCGTGGAGACAATAAAAGAAATCAAAACAAATATGCGTTAGTTTACCCTGCACTACTTCTCACTCGTTTCGTCATATATGTTATCAGGCATCTTTTATTCCAGGCCCAACAGAAAGTTTAGTATAGTCCTACGTGAGACGCATGTCGTCAACTCTACGATTATCCATCTGGAAACGAATCTCCATTACAATGACCAGGGAAATCGACAGAGATCAACCTCTTACGACAGGAATGATGGTTGAACTAAAATTCGCGTCCTTCAACGCAATTATTAGCTTTCATAAGTACGGGTTGAAAAATAAGGCACTTTTAAATTTAATTTAATTTATAAATAATTTATGAGCATAAACGGATAAACTAATATGTTCATATTAGCCAAGTATAGTCTAGTCGTGTATATGAAAGCAGGAACCGCATGAAATGCTCGAAATTCATAAACTACGTATGCTAGATCTATTATACTCGGAATTAGGAACCGTAGAAAATAAAGTACGAGTAAATTATTTTTACTATTAGTCATGTGCTGTGGAGATTGCTGAAGATGTGGCTGCATCGACACGATCGATCCTGCTAATGATGCGCCAAATTTATTGATGATGACAACGAGCAACGTCCAAACGACTAGAAAGACGAGCTGTGGTGAAAAACTTGAGCAGTCGCATGAAGCGCTTCTTAAAAGCCTTATTCATCCTCTCCCGGTAAAAGATCTCAAGAGCGAGGGTTTTAGAGACTTGCTCTCTCGGTTGCCGGTGCACGCTGATGCCAGGATGAAGTAGACTATAGCATTAGTGCAACAGAAACATAAAGATGCAAAACTCTAACTCTTATATAGACTCACGTAATGAAAGTATTCCTAATTCTAAAGCTAATCTTAAAGTCTATATTGTACATGTATCTAATAAGGTAGGAGTACTTGTATATATATAGGGCGAAAAACCTCCTACTTCTACCTCCATTAGTAATATAGTACTAATAAAGGGTAGACCTCAATATGGGTCATCTCTTCACAATATGAGCCTTTGAGATTTATTAGAAATGATTACATAGACCGGCCCCAATAATTCTAACAATCATCCACCATATCTCAAAGTCACATAGAGAATTGTCAGTCTTTGACTGTTGTTTGATATACCAGTGTTTCAGTAAAGACTGTTAAGTTAAATATCCACCTAGAATATAAAGCTACACTCAATCACAACTTGAACAATGTACTATGCCTTGAATTGTAGGTTTTGTACAAACAAGTTTCATTTAAAATTACAACTGATACTTGGCTGCCATAAGGCTACCCAGCGGGTAAAGTATATAAGTCATACTCTATAGTCTCTTTATGAGTTTATTAGAGATCATCCAAACCTCATACACTGCGACCAACAGTCAGACTCATATCGGTGTGTTCTTTCAAGAATGCCCTATAGGTCAGCATCTTCGATACTTAAATCCAACAGAACATTAAGGCAATATCCAACCTACCTTACAGATCTCTGAGAGTATTGCATTTTCACTCGAGTGGGTCAAACATCAAAGGTACTCTCCTCCAGTTAGACCAATAGCTTGTTCTTCCTAGATCCTAATTCACGGGATCTCGGATCACATAGGTTGGATTACCACTATGGCATAACTCATATGGGTCAAATACCCATCTTCTTTGATGCATTATCTATCGCATTCCATGATAGTTCTTTTGTAAAGGGATCTGTCAGGTTATTAGATGTTTGGATATAATCCAAAGTTAGCACTTCGGAGTTTCTCAATTTCCTAACATACTTCTCCCATCTCTTTACGTACCTTGAGTACTTGTCATTATCCTTAAAACTGTTTACTTTGATAATAATCGTCTAATTATCATAGTTCATAAGAATAGTCAGTATCAATTTCTCAACCACGGGTAAGTTCATCAACAACTCATGCAGCCATTTTGCCTCAATAGTGGCTGTGTTTAATGCAATGAGTTCTACTTCCATATTTGATCTCGTCAAGATAGTCTGCTTGCAAGACCTCCATGAAACAACAGCACCACCTAGAGTGAAAATACATATCCACTTATGGCATAAATCTTATTAGCATCCGATATCCAGTTTGAATCACTACAGCCCTCCAGTACCGATGGGTACCCAAAATAATGAAGACCATAACTCATAGTACCAAGTAAATAGTGCATGACTCGCTCAAGCACACGCCATTGTTCATCGCCTGGTTTGAAGTAAACTAGCTCAATTTGCTCACAGAAAATGAGATGTCAAATCTTATAGCACCAGCTAAGTACACGAGTGATTCAATAATATGAGAGTATCTCAGTTAATCCCTGCCACTTTTCTTATTCTTTTGAAGTATCATACTGGGATCATAAGGTGTTGGAGAAGGCTTGCTGTCCTGGTAGCCAAAGCGGCTCAAGACCTTCTCATAACGAGATTGTGTAAGAGTAATCTCATTCTCTCATTTGATTAACTTGATGTTTAAGATTACATCAGTCTCACCCAAATTTTTCATATCAAAATTTTGAGATAAGAAAGACTTGATCTCATTAACCACGTCCAAGGTTTGTCCCAAATATTTGTATATCATCAACATACAAGCACAATATAACTCTCTCACCCCCACCATGACGATAGTACACATATTTATCTACCTCATTGAGCGAAAAGCCTGCAGATGTTAAAGTTCTGTCGAACTTCTCATGCCATTACTTAGAAGTTTGTTTAAGGCTATGCAAGGACTTCAACAACTTACACACCATGCCTTCTTGACCTTTTACTACAAACCCATCAGGCTATTCCATATAATATATCCTCGTCCAACTCTTCATTAAGAAAATCTATCTTAACATTCATCTGATTAATGATAAGACCATATGAGGTAGCCAAAGAAAATAGCACTCGAATAGTAGTCAAACTCGCAATAGTTGAATAAGTGTCAAAAAAAAGTCTCCACCTTCCTTTTGGGTATAACCATGGGCTACAAACCAAGCCTTGTACTTTTCAATAGTACCATCGGATCTAAGCTTCTTCTTGAACACCCACTTGCAACCCACGAGTTTGTAACCATAGGGTTGTTCTGTGACCTCCCAAATCCCATTTGTGAGGATGGAATCCATTTCACTTCGAACATCTTCCTTCCAGTAGTCTGCATCTGGAGATACAAACGCTTCTGAAATAAACTTAGGAGTGTCATACATAAGGTTCACAGTGAAATCATCACTAAAAGACTTTACAGTCCTATGTTCATGTGTTTGTTCAATAAACTCAAGAGTGTAGTAGGTTCAGAAATTATCTCAGAAGATAGTTTAGACATGCTATGTAAATCTTTCATAGGAAATATGTGCTCAAAAAATATTGTATCACGAGGCTCCATCATTGTATCGACATGCACGTCAGGTACCTTAGATTTAATCACTAAAAACCTATAAACAATACCCCGATGAGCATATTTAAAAAGACACAATCCACTATTTTAGGTCTGAGCCTGCGCTTCTTAGTTATTGGTACATTGATTTTCACCAATCATCCTCAAGTGCGCAAATAAGAAAGTGATGACTTTCTCCCTTCCCATTCGTCATATGGGGTTTTCTCCTTATCCTTGAGAGGAATTTTATTCAGATATGATACAAAGTCAATAGGGCCTCCTACCATACCTTAGATAATCCCGTAGTGTCTAACATGGCATTAACCAAGTCAGGCAATGTGCGGTTCTTTCTTTCGGTAACCTCGTTTGATTAGGGTGATAGGGAGACATCCTCTCATGAATAATATCATGTTTCTTACAGAATAAGTCGAAATCACTAGAGAAATACTCTTCACCAAAATCCGATCTAATTCTTTCGATCTTTCTCTCTATTTGATTCTCCTCTTCTGCCTTATAGATTTAAAGTGATCTAGAGCCTCATCTTTCATTTTCAACAAATAAACATAGCAGTATCTAGCCGCATCATCAAATAAAGTCATGAAATATTTTTTCCACCATTCATCAACACACCATTCATTTCACACAGATCTGAATGTATGAGTTCTATATGTGCCAAATCTCTCTCCTCGGCTACCTTATGGGGCTTACGAGATTGTTTTAATTGCACACAACTATGGCACTTAGAACCTTTGACTATGGAAAAATATTAAAGTCATACCGGAAAGTCGAGTCATGGAACCAAAATTCAAATGACATAACCGTGAATGCCAAACACTAGCATCATCATTAACATCGCCACAAATATGGTTCAAATACTTATTATTGAATTAGAAAGGGAAAAATGGAATAAGCCTCTGCACTTATAGTCTTTACCAATAATTTATCCATACTTTGACACTACTAATTTATTGGACTCGAACACCATCTGAAACCCATCTCTACAGAGAAGGTAGCCACTAACTAGATTCTTGTTCATTGTACGGACATGCTACATGTTACTCAGCTGCATAATCTTTCCTGAAGTAAACTTTAGACCTATCGTACCAACACCATGAACAGAAGCATATGACCCATTTTCTATTAGGACGAAAGAATCATAGGTGATCTGATAAGAAGAGAATATTGGGATATCAGCACACATATGAACATTGGCCCATGTATCAATCCACCAATTAGTAGATTCGAATACTAGAAACACTGAAGGTAAATTTATATACCATGTAGCTCCGTTTACAACTTCGCCAATAGTCATCACATTAGCAATCTTCGAGTTCTGCTTTTATGGAGCATTTCTTCCCTTACGGTCGGGACAATTCTTAGCGAAATACCCAATCTCACCGCACACAAAGCAAGACAGTTTTGTGAATATGGTGACGACTACAGCATGTCGTAGAAGCAGATAAGAGGCGGAGGCAGACTAAGAAAGCATTTCATGAATAACAAAGATATTAACAAACGGTGGTGGAGACAGTTCATCTACTATTCATAACATAGGCTTATGGTTTATGTGTTCATCTTCTTCTTGAAGGTAGTAGTTTTGTTTAACTTATTATCTTTCTCTTTGTTCTTGTTGTGGAAGGATTTTTGCAATATATTGGTGCTAGTCTATTCCTCACCTCCTTTTAGACTTACATCCTTAGCCTGAGCTTTCTCCTCAACATCAAGAGACATGATCGAACTCTCAACAGTAATCTCTTGTCTCTTGTGCTTTAGAACAATGGCAAAGTTTCTCCACAAAGGAGGTAACTTGGCAACGATGCCTCCGGCCACAAACTTATCGGGTGCATTGATCTTGAGGAGTTCAAGTTCATTCACGATGCATTGAACGTCATGAGCCTGCTCGACTACAGAAAGATTTTCAACCATCTTGTAGTCATGATACTTCTCTATCATATAAAGTTCAGTTTCTGCATCTGATGCACCGAATTTAGCATTCAGTGTATCCCACTGCTCCTTCGTGCTTTGTATGTGCATGAACACATCGCAAAGACGATCACCCAGAACACTAAGAATACATCCTTCAAAGAGTGTATTGGCATTCGTGAACGTGTTCTCCTGCTCAGCAGTAAGGATTTTCTCTGGCTTGCCATTAGCCACCCAATAGACATTCATAACCATCAGCTACAGAGTGACCTTGACTTGTCATCTTTTAAAATGCACACCAGAAAACTTGTCTGGCTTCAGTGCATCAACAAATCCAACCATTGATAAACCTAAGTACCTACAATAAGGTTTTTGGATTGTTGAAAAATAAGACACTTTTAGGTTTAATTTAATCCAGAAACAATTCGTGAGCATAAACTAATATGTTCATATTACCCGAGCATAATCTAGTCACGTGTATGAAAGTACTACATATGCCTAGATCTACTATACTTGAAATTAGGAACCACAAAGAATAAAGTACAAGTAACACGGTTTTTACATACTGGTCCTGCGTTGTGGAGGTTGTTGAAGATGCTGGTTGCACCAGCACGATCGATCCCGCTGACGACGCGCCAAATTTGTTGACGATGACAGCAAGCAGTGCCCAAGCGACCAAAAAGATGAGCTATGGTGAAGAACTTGAGCAGTCGTGTGAAGACTTCCCAAAAACCTTATTCGCCCTCTCCCGGTGCAAAATCTCAAGAGCGAGGGTTTTAAAGACTTGCTCTCCCGATTGCCAGTGCACATCGACGTCGGGATGAAGTAGACTACAACAACAACGTAACCGAAAGAGAAAGAGGCAAAAACCTTAACTCTTATATAGACTCACGTAATGAGAGCATTCTTAATTTTAGTTCCACTCTCAATTAGTAGTCTATAATGTACGTGTACCCAATGAGGTGGAGTCCTTGTATATATATATAGAGAAAATCCCTCACCTTTATCTCTATTAACAATATAATACTAAATAGAGGGTGAGCCTCAATATGACTCATTTCTCCATAATATAGGCCTTTGAGATTTATTAAGAATTATTATATGAATCGATCCAATAATTCTAACCGTACATACTTATACAGAGGTGGATATTAATTTAAGCTATTCATATAGATACGTACTAATAATATTTATACGGTCTCTAATATAATATTTTGACTAATAATATTTATTAAAACATATTATTTCAAATAGAAAGATAATATATTGTGAAGTATTTTTTATGATAAATCTAGTATGGTTAATCTATAAAAAAATTTACCTATTGATGATAGAGCTAAACATGTTTAGCTTAGATAAATATAAATAAATTTATATTTAGGAACCGATGTAGTAGCAAGAACAAGACTTTACTGATGACAACGATGATGCCAACGCCAACAACAAAATGCGCCTGCACCTTCCTCAATGGCTGCTTGGCAACTACAGGAATCAGAGATGCCGATATCACGTTCATACTTAACACATGAATGAATCAAATATACGAAAAAGTGTTTGGTGGCATGGCAATCATGGTTGCCTTCCCCGTAATGGCGCATCTGAACGAGCGATAATGTATCCAATCCGTCCATCTGGCTGCTTGTTCAGTGGCCGTGTAGTGTTAAGTTTAGCTTACGCTTGCAGACACTTGCGTATAATTAAAAATGGAGCCTTAGTTCTCTGATTTCTCTATGAATAAACAATTAAACGCTTGATCCCTACTTTTCATGCTTTTCGAATACTTTTCCATAGTCAACTGCCCGAGCGATCGACCTCGAGAAAAATGTGATTTGGAGAGTAGTTGCCAAGAAAGGTCAATCTGGCTCCCACTGCAGAAGGCTTGTCTCATCTTACTGTGCCTGTACTCCACTAACCACTCTGCCTAAATGGAGTTAGCATCAATGGGGAACTTGTCTCATGTATAAAGCTAAAAAGGTTACTCCCACCAGTGCATGCATGCATCTGATCTGGTATGGAATTCAAGCATGTGTTCATAGCTCTGAAGTCTGAATGTGCATAGATATGGCTGCCTTTGGTACAGGAGTGTGGGTGTGGCCTACATATCTATGATCTATCCATCCATGTGGAGATGAAAGGGAATTTTTTTGAACGTGAAGTGTACACACCGGCTATTTGGTCGTCTGTACGTTTTATGTACTAATCTTGAAGCAAATAAAATAAAATGCTGAAAAGGACAGATTTATAAATATATCTGTCTCTATAGCCATATTCCCGTGAAATACGTTACTATTATGGTTTTATCAGCCACACATTTTAGGTTTTTTATGATGTGTAAATGTTCTGGTTTTTATGTGTTTGTTTGGGTAGGATAGCCACACTTTCTGGTTTTTAATGTTCTAGTTTGTTATATGTTTGTTCCGGTAGGATATCTATTTTTTTGGTTTTTGTGCATGATGTGTAAATGTTTTTATTTTTTATATGTTTGTTCTGGTAGGATAGCCTTTTTTAAGATTTATTCATCAGTTCCCATATCAAAGCACTTCAACGACTCAAGATAGCAGGTGTGCACACACCATTGTGGTCTTGCATTTTACATGTGGAGTTGGAGATGTAGCGAAAATGATCAGATTAGATCATGATTGTGATTTTAGTGATTAATGATAATATATTAATTGAGACTAATATATTTGTCAAGAATATATATTAGTAGATTTTATAGATGCAATACATGAAGAAGTCACCGTAGTCGAGATAAAATTTGATTGAACTGAAGAAGTCTCAGGAGAATTGACCTCACCGGATAGTCCAATGCAGCAGAGTTTGCACTCCGCCGGAGTATTATGCACAGAGGTTGATAGTCTCACCGATGTTCTATGTGTTGAACTTACCGAAGTATTTCTGACAAAGGAGGAGAAGACTGAGGACCTCACCGGATAGTCCGGTGCTCTGTGTGCTGACATCATCGGAGTATTTCTGACAAAAGGTGAGAATATTGAAGACCTCACCGGATAATCCGGTGATCTGCATAGGGTAACACCAGAGTATTTCTTGCAGAGAAGAATACAAATGCAGAAGACTGAATATCAACCTACCGAATGGTCCGATGCTTGGTCTGTGCACACCGGAGTATGGCACTGGAGTATTTCTTGCAGAGGCGACTGTAATTGCTGAAGAATAAAGATTAACTTACTGGATAGTCTGGTGATCACAGAGATAGTTGTATCGAAGTATTTTTAGGGAAAAGAAGAAAATGTTTAACTCACCAGATGGTCCGGTGTGAATGGAATGAACATCGGATGAATGCATCGGAGTATTTTACACAGATAGGTTTCAAAGGCTCAGGTGGCTCAAGATAACTGACCAGAAGATTCGGTGATGAATTTGAAGGCACATCAGATTGTATGGTGTTCACAGAGGCTGTGAGTAGAATTTCAATGGCTAGTTTTTAAGTTTGTACTCACTTGATGATCCGGTGTTAGTATTACTATTCTCACCGAATCATCCGGTGTTAACAACTTTTCTGAGCCGTTGAAAAAATAATTAGTTGGCGGGTTTGAGGCTATAAATACGCCTCCACTTAGTCCTTTGAAGGTGTGATAGTAAAAATAGCTATGTTAAGCCATGATTGTGATTTTAGTGATTAATAACAACATAGTTATTGGGACTAACATGTTTGTCAAGAATATCTATTAGTAGGTCTCATGAATGCAATAAATCAAGAAGCTATTGCAGCTGGTACAAAGTTTGATTGAATTGGAGGAGTCTCGGGAGAATTGACCTCACCGGATAGTCCAGCGCAGTAGAGTTTGCACTCACCAGAGTATTGTGCACAGAGGCTAATAGCCTCACCGGATAGTTCGGTGCTCTGTGTGTTGAACTCACTGGAGCATTTATGACAAAGGGAAAAAACTGGGAATCTCACCGGATAGTCCGGTGATCTGTACTGGATAGCACTGGAGCATTTCTTGCAAAGAAAAATGCAAGTGCAAAGACTGAAGATCAACCCACCGGAAGGTCCAGTGCTTTTTTTGTGCACACCGAAGTATAGTACCTGATCATTTCTTGCAGAGGTGACTACAAGTGCTGAAGAATGAAGATCAACTCATCGGATAGTCTGGTGATCATAAAGATGAATGCACCGAAGTATTTTACACAGAGAAGAAGTGGCGTGGTCTGGCTTAAGGTAACTCACGAAAAGGTCTGGTAATAGATTTGAAGGCATATCGGAATAACCGATATCCACAGAGGCTTTGAGTGGAGTTCCAACTGCTAGTTTCTGAGTTTGTACTCACCTGATGATCCAGTGTTAGTACTACTGCTCTCACCGGATCATCCGGTGTTAACAGCTATAAATACCCCTCTACTCATTCATTTAACATGGGACATGCTACTGGAGTCTAAAGGAGAAGCTTATATACACTTGAGAAGACATCCAAGCCACCAAAGTACTTAAAGTGGTCATCCATGACAATTAAGCATAAGATTAAAGAGTGTTTAGTATTTATAGGTCTAGAGTGAGTTGTAGGTAGGTGATGTAGCTTAACGAATGGATCAAGAAGTGATCGTAGCTTGTACCAAGTGGTACGTCAGCGTCTTGTTGACTCACCGACATCTTGGACCTTGGTGACTCAAGCTTGTTGACCTTTTGACTTAGTGTGGAGTGACGGTAAGACACGTGTATAGGGATGCGGAGACCTTTGCCTTGGTGGCTCAAGCTCTGAAGTAATCACGACGGTAAGTGATCGGAAGAGAGACTAATAGTGAGATCTTGCCTTGGTGGCTTATCGTATTTGAGATCTTATCTTGGTGACTTGGTAGCTTAGCCGTGACCGGAAGAGACTTAGTGACTGAGAGCATATCCTTTGTGGAGCTCTAACGTGAATTATAAGTGACATTCATGTTATCGATACTACGGAATAAAAATCTCTTATAGCGAGTTTGTCTCTCTACCTTATTTATATTTTCGTATTTATATACTTACAATTTACTTTGTCAGAGTAGATTATAATCCTTTTTAGCAGTAGAATAGACACACTGGATAAACTAAAGAATATTTAGATAGAAATTAATATAGATTTATCTTATAAATTTTTTAAAAATATATTGTTTTAGATTTCTATGTGTCCTAATTTAATCTTATTAGACGTTACCGTTATTCTAAGTAGATAACGTTAAGAATGCAACTGGAAGCACGCAGCCTGCATCCGGCTTCTGCAGTCTGATGAGATTGATCCTGCCAACTGAAGTCTCATTGTGCTTAAACTTGGGATGATGGGCTGCTGCCTACCCAACTGATGCCTCGACCGCTCAGCACTGCCGTGCGGTTTGTTGGCTAACGAAGCAGTAAACAAGGTGGCCAAAAGAACTCGTCGGCCAGTGTGATACACGCGCGAACAACTGCGCGCGCAGGTCAAAAGTTTCTGCGTTTCAGTGTCTCATCACTGTTGCGTGTGATTACGTACTAGTTTACTGCATCAAGTTCAGAGAAAAAGCTTCACGCCTAAAGGCTGAAGCGATAAGAAACTCGACCGATTACAGAAAGACAGCAAAACTAAGTTTAGATCAGCAAGACAAACAAAAAAAGACTGATCGTAACGTCAGGTCGACTGACATGGCTGGATTTGGGAATCAAGAATGGAAAAGAAGAAGTGTGTGTGCCTGCATTGTGAAGGGCCTGCGAATTTTTTCTTTTGAGCGGATCAGGGGCCTGTAGTTTCCTCCATCAAGAATGAAAAAGAATGTCTGCCTCCTGACTAAATGGATCTATAAATTAGGAAAGGGAGACACGGACTTATGCACTGACCTGCTAAGAAATAAATACCCTGAAGACAAAAAGTTTTTTAAATAGTATACCTGAAGGCAGTTCTCAGTTTTGGAAAGGACTGAATGTTATTGAGAATGAGTACCAGAGAGGTGTGAAATATGTAGTGGGCAATGAAAAAAAAGAGTAGATTTTGGGCAGATGCATGGATTGGCACTTGTCCCTTAAGTGTTTCTTTTTTCAGGCTCTGTAGAATATGCAGTGATAAAAAAAATGTTGGTTTGTATGTGCTGGAAGGAAGGAACGTTAATATATAGTTTAGACGATCGTTTGGGCCCAGGGAAGTGGAGGATTGGAATGAGCTGCTAGATTTCCTTGCTAACACATTCAGTTGAATGACTCATGTGATAGAATTTTATGGAGCTTAGGAAAATCTGGTGTACTACTTCCTCCCTCTATAGAAACATCAATACCCTTTGAAAATTATTTTTTTTCTCTGGTTGCTATATAGAAATAGATTTAAATCAACAGACCAACTCATAAAGAAGAAATGGCAAGGTAGTGAATGTTGTAAGCTGTGTGGAGCTGATGAAACGGCTGACCATATTATGTTTGTTTGTCCCATTGCCAAATTCATTTGGTGCATTTCTAGAGATGTTCTCCATTGGCCTCCTGTCCCTGATGATCTGAATACCTTCCATGAAAATTGCCTGAAGCAAAGGGGACATGGTTCAAATGGGATGATGTTTTTCTTGCTAGGGTGCAATGTGCAATAGTTGGACTTTGTGGCAGACAAGAAATGACTTGGTTTTTCGTCATCAGATAGTGTGTTACCGACCGGTGTAGGCATGTAATGAAACCCTTTAGTTTGTCTTCTAATTCTCTGCCCTCTTGCTGGTGTTTAAACTAGAGTTGTGTGTGAAATAGAGCTGTGATAGGGAGTTAAGATCCCGTGCAATAAACTCGTAACCTAGAGACGATATTTTACTTTCTATAAAAAGCAGATCCATGCCTTTGGTCTAAAAGGGTCTGTAGTTTTTCTTTTCTTTTTTAGAGAGAGAATGACGAAGGGCCTGCAGCCTGCAATCTTTTTTCTTTTCTTTTCTTTTCTGAGAGACGGGCCCTGCAGCTGTGCAATTCTTATTTCCATTTTGGGCCCTGCTTGGTAGCTCTCGGATTTCTGGCATGCGAATGTCAGTTGGGCCACTAGCCTCCTGGGCCGGTCATGCATAACAGGTTCGTTATAGGCCCGGCCCATATCGTGGGGCTGTGATTTTGCCTATGTACTGTGGCAGTCATCGAAGCCGTTGCTTTGCCGCCAAACGGACGACAGATTCCACGGATGGCAGCCAGACAGCGTGTTCTTCACCTTGTGCGGGTTTATGTTATAAATTTTGCTCACAGGTTTAACGAATCGGGTATTTGATCTATAGTAGATGAGGATGGTTGGGGGATAAACGTCCGGGACGCTTCTCTTTGTCGCTCCGGCTCGGCGGTCTATCATCGTTAGCGGCAGCGCCAGCAGGGTTCACCGGTATGGGGCTTCTCGGGTTCTCGAGGACTAACTGCTTTTAGTCTCGAGCACTCGCCCCCAGGCTGTTGTGAACTGGTCCCAGCATCCGCCCCCAGAATCTGCTCCTGAGGGCTGGCCAGTTTGGCCGCCCGCCGCCAGCCGTCGGCCGTCCCACCATCTGCAATATGAAGGTCAGCCGAGTGCTGATCGACGGAGATACATGCTTAAACTTCTTATCCTAAGAGACGTTAAGAAACTGCAGGTACTTCTGAAGCGTCTAAAGCCGTCCCTCCCTTTCTATGGAGTGACACCGGAGCACACCGATTTATATATTTCTCTATAGATAATTATAAGTCACTAAATATCTTAACTCAGCTAAGTTTCTAACAGCCTAATAAAATGATCCTTCCCGCCTCTCTCAAATCCTTAACCCATCAGCCCCACCCTGAAATCCCTACTTCACGCCGCCATCTACCCCTCCCTTTGTCTCGATGTCGCCGAGCGCCTCCTTCGTGCCCGACATCGCCTTTCTACGCTGCTCCTTCTGTAATCGACATCCTCCGTACCGCTTCTCTATTGATAAGACCCTATAGATCTCTACAGGTTTAGATACGTAACATATTTCAATCTAATTAGCAATTCGAGCATGGGTCAGATTAGCAGACGGGTCCCAGCCGTTTCCCCTCCCCGGCTCCTCCGTAACGGCGAAATCCCATTCCCACTCTCTACTCCTCCGGGCAGAAAAATTCTCCCCCAATTTCCATCTCGATTCCCACCAAACCGACCGAGCTCCCGTCCACCGCGTGTCCCTCCCTCCCTCCGCGTGCTCCTGTCCTCCCCAGCCCACCCAACCACCGAGGCCGAGGGCGAGCGCGAGATCCAGATCCCGGTCCGGATCCACCGCCGCCGGCCATGAACCCGACGCGGTCCACGCAGGCGTCGTTCCGTGACCGCACCAACGAGTTCCGCGCCGCCATCGAGAGCGCGCGCCGCCACACCACCCCGTCCCCCGCCGCCGCGGCCTCGGCCAACGGCAGCGCCGGCGCCGGGCCCCTCGATGGTTCGATCGTGGCCACGTCGGCGCGCTCGGAGTTCAACAACCGCGCGTCCAAGATCGGGCTCGGGATCCACCAGACCTCCCAGAAGCTCGCGCGCCTCGCCAAATGTATTGCCCTGCCCTCCTTCCCCTCCCGTAGCTCTGGATTTGCACACTATTGTGATATCGCCAATTAGTTGAACTGCTAGTCCCCGTGAGCGCTATTGGCGGTGAGATCTCGAGACGCGAGTGGTGTATGGGATGCTTGATTAGTGATTTACTCTGTAGTTGATTATGATTGCTCCGTGTTTGTGCTTGCAGTTTCCGTAGGAACACGTTCGCCCGCAGTGCTTCCATGTTGTTTGATTGTTTGGCATAGATGTCTGCTATATTTTTTTGTCGATTCTTCAGCGCCATGTTATTTGCGAATCTA
Source organism: Phragmites australis (assembly GCF_958298935.1). Taxonomy (NCBI): domain Eukaryota; kingdom Viridiplantae; phylum Streptophyta; class Magnoliopsida; order Poales; family Poaceae; genus Phragmites; species Phragmites australis. The sequence continues at coordinate 8,179,450 of NC_084922.1, forward strand.
TTCGCGGAGGCTTCTTTGTGGCTACTGCACTTGTGTTTTGATGATGCCAAGGATGCCATTAGCATGTTGTGTGGACTTCTTTTCATTACTCGATCAGCTAATTGCTAGTAGTATGCTTCTTTGGTATCAACCACGTACTCAAGCGAGCTAAGATGAACATTCTTTCAACTAGTTACTTTAGATGCTTCGGTGGTGTGCATGTAATGAACCATTCATGAAATGTTTGTGTCTGCTCAATTACTTTCTCGCCAATGGTTGGTTGGAGCTCCTATGATAGTGTCAGATCTGATAGTGGTTGGTTAGAGCTGCTCTGATAATGAATGCGGTTGCATTTCTTACAAAGTGTTTTAGTGCTTTCAAATCCATTCATTCTTGAAATGCTGTACATTAGTTTTAATGGCATTGCATGTGATTTATTACCACAAAACCTCAACAATGATCTGGCGCTATGAACCTCTCTATCATGAATGCTCGCATATTATTATTTTTTATTAAAAAAATGTGCTATCTGTATGATACTGATATTATAAAACGAATGGTTGCAGTGGCAAAGAGGACATCTGTTTTTGATGACCCTACCATGGAGATACAAGAGCTGACTGCAGTTATCAAGAAGGATATCACTGCTCTGAATTCTGCTGTTGTGGACCTACAAGTTCTCTGCAATTCACAAAATGAGAGTGGGAATCTTTCCAAGGACACTACAAATCATTCCACTACAGTAGTGGACAACCTAAAAAATCGTCTGATGAGTGCAACAAAAGAGTTTAAGGAAGTTCTTACCATGCGGACAGAGGTCAGATAAAATTTCATAATACTTGCTTTCCCCACTCTCAATTGCACTGCTCTCCCCTTTTATATTAAGTGCAAATGGATGGATTAAAGCCTTTCTTCCCTAATGTGCAGAATTTGAAGGTTCATGAAAATAGAAGGCAAATGTTCTCCTCGTCAGCTGCAAAGGATGCATCAAATCCATTCATTCGTCAGCGTCCCCTTGTTGCTAGGGACACATCTGAGTCATCTGTGACACCAGCACCATGGGCCAGCGACTCTGCATCTACCCCATTGTTTCAGAGGTACTGTTGCACATACAAAACTTGATGTTATTGTACTTTTACCTTTCAGTAGTCATTCACAGCCACCTTAGTTTAGTCCTTTCACATGCTATGCTAGCTGTAGGTAGGGCGTAGAGCTGCTAATATCTCACTTGGTTTGATCTTTTCACAACCACCTTAGTTTCCCACTGTCTCACGTGGTACTTCCATTGTCCAGTGTCCGTTATCGTGTACCTAATATTGTACAAATGATAGACTTTTCCATAAGATTCGTCATGTCTGACCAAAAGTACGTAGCGCCTGTGGTTACTAGTTCGTAAGCTTTAGAAAATCAATCTGGGCTTGCAAAACTATTTAGTGCTTGCACTTAGTAAACAAGCAACAACCAGCCTCCACCCACCCTGCCCACTACACACACACCCCTACCCAGTTTTGTGGGGCCGTGCATACAGCCAACGCCACAAGAAGCCCGACACGGCCAAGGCAGAGTAGGTCGGTTAATATATGTGCTTGCCAGTTAAGTCAAATCATTAGATAAGTTTGGTTTGTTAGGATCAAGTATTCAATTTGTTAAGTTGTTAGCTATTTGTTTTCATCCGACCTTCTCTATGTAAAGAGAGGTGATCTGGTGGCATCAAGGAATAAAGCAAGCAAAGTTAGACCTCCTAATCTATTTCCCTTCCTCTCGGTGCTCTGCACTATCCTTCCACCATAGCTCCGGGGAGACGAGGTTACAAGCCTCGTCCACCTGTTGAGCACAGCTACAACCTCAGGAACAATCCACAAATCCCAAGCCACAGCATACCCGACTGGCACCAGAGACACAAGAAAATAAGTGGTCAAAAGTAGCTGGTTCCAGAGCAAACTCGGTGTTAACCTCATTTACAACAATTTAATGCTGATACACTGAAATCAGATGTATTGCTTGCTGTATCCGCTGGAGATGAGTATTTTCTAGATTTTCGCGTGATGGTACAACCTCAGTGATTACTCACGAAATTTGTTAATGTGCATGTGCCAGACGCAGGGTAGTTCAGTGGGGTTCACCTTCCTGTCTGTATTGTTGTTTTTGTGCATAAATACCAGCACACATATTTGTATTGAAACAAACTATTCTTATTAGTTTTCTGTCTCTATGGTGGTGCAACAATTAAAATATAAATCGGTTAGACTAACACTTTTGACAGAATGTATCTGTTGCACCATGTAAAACTTTGTCAGTGTGCTTTATGAGTTCTACTTTAAATTTTGTGATCCCATTTACCAGGAAGAAGACTAATGGAGACCATGGAGCATCATCATCATCCCAGCCTTTCATGCAGCAGCAGCAATTGGCAGTACAGCAAGACACTTACATGCAGAGCAGAGCTGAAGCTCTTCAAAATGTTGAATCAACTATCCATGAGCTGAGCAACATCTTTACACAGTTGGCAACCATGGTTTCTCAACAAGGAGAGCTAGCAATCAGGTGAACCTTACTCACACAAAGTTTATTCTATTGGTGTTATTCTATCTAATTTCTAGAGTCGAATAGCTTACCCTTGAAGTCAAATCCATATCTCCATCTTGTTTAAGTGCTAATTTCTAGAGTCGAAAACGGGACGGATATTTCTTGTCCACCCGCTCGAAGGCTTGCTAAGCAAATATAGGATGACTGATATCTGTGTCTGGCACTATTCAACACTATCCGTGTCCGACTCCGGATCTGAGAAAAAAATAAGATAGGATACATGATGGTTGGTATGCGTCCGAAGTAGCCGAATGTTAGGTGTTATGAGAAAATTTGTTATGATTTCACTTAAAAAATATGATAATATATAAGTAGATTGTCACACGTCCGTAGACAGATAATACTGAATGTTTTTATTTTTATATCTTAGTGATCACTCTCTGTGTGCTCACTTTGATTGTACACCTATACTGTTAATGTGTTGTGTGGGGATGCAAATGATGTGAAATTTTTTCATCTATCTGACTAACTGAAATCTTGCGGCACTATCCGCTCCGACTCTGACTCCGAGAAAAAAATATAGGATAGGATATATGACGAAGAAATAATTATCTGGCACTATCCGTGTCTGACTCCAATTCTGAGAAAAAATGTAGGATAGGATATAAGATAAGCTATATCCATCCGTATCCGATCCGATTTCACCTCTACAACCTAGAGATGAAAGGTGTCTGTAATGTTAGTGATAAATCTGAGTAGTTTGCCAGAAGCCTTGTTTACACCCTCTCCTATAACAGTCACTGAAGTTCAAAAGCAAATTTGTGGAATTGTACTTATTCTTTTCTATTGCCTACAATCTTGGATTAAATGTTGCACTATCAATGACAGAATTGATGAGAACATGGATGACACACTGGTCAACGTAGAGGGAGCTCAGGGCCAACTACTGAAGTATCTTAACAGCATTTCATCGAATAGGTGGCTGATGATGAAGATATTCTTTGTGCTGATGGTGTTCCTCATGATCTTCATATTCTTCGTCGCATGATTCCTTTTGTATCATCTCGCCCCACACGAGCTGTGTAGTTGACTGCTATGCGTAGTATTCTTTTATTTCTACTCATACTACACCATGTACACAATTTTCACCCAGATGATAAGCAACCGTTCATCAGCCTTTGTGGTAATGTAAATTGTGAGAAGCTCCAGTACTGGTATATTACTTTCGAGTGGTGATATTTCTGGAATATGTTTGATGTACCATTTCTTGACACGGCAAGCAGTGATCGGTGATAGCAACGTTGCAAATCACTACCTGTCATTGTCTGATCCTGTCATTGTCTGATTGTGCACCCGGACCCTAATATGGTCATGCGGCCTTTATACAGAACAGAACCACGGAAGTGTATAGCCATTCTGAGTGTTCCTGTGGTCTCTGCCGCTTCTGTTCAGTAATTTCGGTAAACATGGGTGTATCCATTACGATCTTCCTAAGCTTGTCTGATAAGCTTTTAACACGTTTTTTTTATAAAAAACTAAAAGTCGAGTGACGTCACGGTGGCACCGAGACCAAGAACATTCTAGCACCAGTTGAGCCATCTCCATTTTCTTCCATGTGTCCAGGTCCGTGCCAACGTAGGTGCTCTACTGCTCTAGCTCAGTTCTGCAGTTCGTTCAATGCCACACGTCAGGCGCACAAGTTGCAGAGAGCCAGACGCAAACTGAGGGGGGCGGTGGCACGGTACTACTCTCCTGTCATAAATATTTATCTATCGCTTTTGATTTTTTAAAATTTTAAATTTGATCATTATTTTTATTAGAATATAGTTATAATATTTAATAAAAATATAGGAGGAATATTCTAAAAGTATTTTTCAATACAAATCTATATGCGCAATTTTTATGTTTTCAAATCAAATATTTTGAAAGCTATTGGTGATAAACGTTTTAAAATTTTAACTAGATTTGAATCAAAATGATAAATAATTATAGTTAGAGAGAGTACCATATTAGAGTTCCTGACCTGCGTGGCGTGTGTAGAGCTATAAAAAAAGTTCAAAGACCATAACTTGTTTTAGGCTCAAGCCGAGTTCAGTTTGATCTCAAAACGAGTCAAACTTGAGCCTACATCAAGACTCGAATTGATGAGGATTATAATTTTATTTTAATTTATCACCTATTAAATATATACAATCTTAACCTTTTTTATGTATCTCTAAGACATAAATAAATGTTGCAAAGCCTACTAAAACGGCATAGCCTACAGGGTTTCTTCTGTTACCGAGTTTAGACAAATCGCTCGAGCTCATTCCAAACTTAATTATCATCGTAGGTTTGCTCGAGCTTAGCTTAGATATTTTGTTAAGCTCGAGTCTGATACGACTAGCTCCTTTGACAGCCTACTAGGCGTGTGCAATGCCTAAATGCGAGCAAAAATTCGATTTTGTACAACATACGTGACCGTATTTGCTTAAATGAACAACTATTTTTCGTATTTACAATTTTAGCACATGTATTCGGCACACGGTGTGCCGAAAACGATTTTTCGGTACACGGTGTACCGAAAAAGGCATTTTCGGCACATCGTGTGCCGAATACACGGTGTGCCGAAAATGACTGTATTCGGCACACGGTGTGCCAAATACAACCAAAAAGCATATTCGGCACACGGTGTGCCGAATACAGTTGGTATTCGGCACACCGTGTGCCGAAATACCTTTTTTCCGTACTCCTCCCATTATGTGATTTGCCTGTGTAATTTATGTAACAAAATTAAAAATTTGCTAATCTAAAATATTTTAAAATGCATGAGTAAAAAAACAGTCTTTAAGGCGACCAATAGTCTTAACAGGGTATATTCGAACATGCGCAAGATTAATAAGGTATCAGTGATCATCTTAAAATGGCAATAGAAAGTGATGATGTAGATTAACGAAATCGTCGAGGCATTGGTGGTATGAAATCGTCATCGTCATCATCTGGAGGTATCACGATTGGAGCACGTGCTCTTGTATGGTTCGTTGAACCTTGTACCGTGTGGCTGTGGCTGGTGGAACGTCGAGGCATAGATGGCATGAAATCGTCGTCATCGTCGTCGTCCGGAGGTATCACGGTTCGAGCACGTGCTCTTGTATTGTGCGTTGAATCTTCTCCTGTGTGGCTGGTGGAACGCCGAGGCATTGGTGGCATGAAATCGTCGTCGTCATCGTCTGGAGGTATCACGATTGGAGCACGTGGTCTTGTATGGTTCGTTGAACCTTGAACCGTGTGGCTGTGGCTGGTGGAACGTCGAGGCATTGATGACATGAAATCGTCGTCATCGTCGTCGTCCGGAGGTATCACGGTTCGAGCACGTGCTCTTGTATTGTTCGTTGAACCTTCTCCTATGTGGCTGATGGAACGCCGAGGCATTGGTGGCATGAAATCGTCGTCGTCGTCGTCTTCAGGTATCGCGGTAGTAGGATGTGCTCTTGTAGTAAGAGTTGAACCTTCTCCTGTGTGGCTGGTGGAACGCCGAGGCATTAGTGGCATCAAATTTTCATCAGCTCTTGTACCCCTTGGGTTCGCTGATCTTCGTCGTATTCGACGCGAACCAGGCAGCACACCCCCGCCGAAGAGCATTTGCATTGCCAAGAGGTGTGGTATTTCTTTGTTGATTAACTCCGCGTCTTCTGGGAATGCCTAAAGCAGAAGAGGGGTATTCGAATAAAAAACAATAAGACAACTATGGTGATGAAATAGAAAATGACGAACCTGTATGTGGAATGCATACTAGTCGGGCAACATCGCCATCCTTCGTTGCCTCATACAGAAACCCAGTAAAGAAGGATGGTCGGCTAGTTCGCAAACCCTGAGGTATATTCGGCGGCGCTCATGTAATAGGGCCCTAAGGTCGTCGGTTGTTACATGTAGAAGTGGAACGGTGAACGCAGAACATGGCGGTCTTGTATTTAATTTAGACACAGCTTGGATTAGGTTGCTCTCTTTGAAGGGATCATCCTTCCCTCCACGTACAACCTGCAAGCAGGCAGTTAATGCTATATCGATCGTTGTATATGTCCATGGGAATGCAGTAGTAGAATTTCTCGCCATATTGAGATTTCCCTGCAACTTTTTTGGTCTGCACCAAAGCACGATTCGCTGGTTATTTAACAAACAATAAACATGTATGAAATGTCGAAAATGATATATACAAATACTTAATAAGTTACTGATAAATAAGTTATGTGTCATAATTAGTTAAAAAAGATTATGTAAACTAAATATAATTACTTGAACACTGAAGTGTATGGCATAGTACAAATGAGTACATAATATAGTGTATGGCATAGTACAAATGGCTCTTTAACGATGCCTACGCCGCAAGAAATCCTCAGGAGTGTAAGCGTCTGGCGGGTGTGTGGCCCTCATCCCAGCCGCCTGAGCTGGCCCCTGCCATGTGTGCTCTTGGTCCTCATCTTCGTCTTCATGATGTGTTCCAACTCGCAATTTCGGCCACTAGTCGCAATTTCGGCCACTCGTTCACTACGCCATGGATCCCACTCCACAAGATCGGCACTGAGGACATCAAGGTCACTGATCACCCGGGAGTAGTTTCCATGGTCTTGGTGGTGACTCCATCGCAGCCTGGCATGAAGCCACCTATAACCCATCGTTGGCCTCATGTCGTCGGCGACGCCATCAGAGATGGGAACTGGATAGTAGGTCTTGCTCACCCACGGTCGACACACCGGGAGATAATCCCAGCTCCAGAGTTGTAGAAGGTGTAGGCAACCAGAAATAGATCCCATGTTTGTTGACCGTTGGGTTGCGGCACACAATCCTTTGTATGTAGCAGCCAACATAGCAGATCCCCAACTGTAATGTGTCGGCTCGTACGGACGTGATGTGAGCTCACGCGCTAACCATAAAATATGCGGAAGTACATAATCACCTGCCGTGTTGCAAAACATTATGCCTCCAAGCAAGATATACAAGTACACCTCATAATGCTGCATAACTGTTGCCTCGTCCGCATCCAGTGGGCAAGGGCTGAACTGTGGTAGGCCATGAATCCATGTCATGGAGAGCCCTACATCCTTCATGTCATAATGCATGTTAAACCTACAAGATACAGAGAATCAATGAACCATGAACAACACTCCAACGTATAAAATGCTTTATGTAACAAATAATTACCTGCCGTGAATATAACTCTTCCACTGCTCCTTTCTTGGTCGTGGAAGTACTAACGGGGTGCCCCTTATCGGGAGCCCGGTCAGCATGGCAACGTCCCGTAAAGTAACGGTCATCTCTCCGCAAGGAAAGTGGAATGTGTGCGTCTTAGGACGCCAGCGGTCGACCAGGCCTGTGAGCAGTGAGACCTCGATCGGCGACAGTGGAGTCCTGCCACCACCCTCCATGGGAGCTCCTGCCATCATAAGTGCAAACGGTAGGAGTCCGGCCTGTGCGAGGGGCTCGTGGAATCGAGGGTCTAACTTCTTAAGCTTGCGCACACTCCTGGAACGCAATGGGAGCAACTGCAAATGTATGCAATACATTTTTAGAGTAAGTACCAAGGTATTAGAGCAAATGAAATTCACGTAATATCGATGTACCTGTTGCCCTGCGAAAATCATCCTTCCCCTGTGGTTCTCGTCATACCGTAGTTGAAGAAGCTCGGGAAGATGAATGTGAGCCATGCCAATGATTTCAAGCCTCATGGTTCAATTATGAAATAAAGTAAGATAATAGCTATTACAAAATGGGTACAACACCTAATACGTTCATAACAAATTACAATACAATCCATGTTTCCAACATACTTCATATAACAAACTCACTAGCACCAAAGCTAATACAATCCAATTTGATCATAGCCTAATAGTTTACCGTCAGGTCGGACAAGTCCTCCTGTCATGGCCGGATTGCTTGCATATTTTGCACCTACGTAGTCCATCAACAACATCTGCTGCATCCATGTCACCTTGAAGCCTCGTGGCTCTAGGCCTTCCAGGATCCGTGCGTCTGGCCCTGGGATAAGGTACCCACTTAGGCCCCTCGATTGCTTTGTAGCTGGATCCGATGTTAAATGAACGCATCTTTGGAAGCCATGTGCTTCTCAATGCATCGATAGTGAAATAGGGTGATACGTATTGTGATCCGTCGTTCCCGCCCATGTCCCTGCAAGCGGCCAAGATATGGGAGCACGGGATATGATGTAGCTTTGGCTTATTGCATGTGCACTTCACCTCGTGAGGACCAATTTGACATTGTTGCACGGTGTCACCCGCACTGTATCCAGAAGTGTACCGACGACGACACATGACCTCAAATTCATTATTGGTCCGGTCGTAGATCCTAGTCCGATGAAAGTGTGCCTTACTCCTCCTTCTGGATAGGATTTCCTCCACCTTAGGTGCGAACCGCGTGCTGCACTCCATTGCAGCTATACCACGGTCTCGAAAGTAGTCAGCCGTCCTATAGAATGTGAGCTCAATTATGGCACACAATGGGAGGCCGCGTACACCCTTTAGGACATTGTTGAATGCCTCAGCTATGTTCGTTGTCATAATCGTATACCTATTATAAGATACAACAATTTTAGATACAATTTTTTGCGTAACCAAAAGGAAATTACGATCTTTAAAATGCTATGTTCTCACCTGGAACCGTGAGTATCATGGAATAGGGCCCAACGCTCCGCCGACTTTCCCGCTATCCACTGGCTAAACGTACCACGCGAACGACTAATGATGGTTTGGCCCCCCACCATTTGCGTCCGTAGATGGTCCTCCTGTGCTTCTTGCTGTGCCATCATCTTACGAGTGGTCTCATTTAACTCTCGCCATATCTCGTTGAACTTCGCCTGCTGGTTCTGAAGACATAACCATTTGAACCTCTTCACAAGACCCTTGTTGTGATACCTTGAGTAAAGGTTCGCACCTAAGTGTCGCATGCACCACCTTCTCTCCACATCAGGCCACGCAATGGAGGGGTTTGTGCTGGCATGCAGCACATCCAATGCATGCAAGAGGCCCTTATTGCAGTCTGATATGATGCAGACTCGTTCCCTATTACCGACCACACGTGTCCTCACCAAGGTAAGGAACCACAACCAACTATCATTGTTCTCACTCTCAACCAATGCATAAGCAAGAGGAATTATCTGATTGTTTGCATCCGCCGCCATCGCTGTCATTAGGTTACCATGGTACTTGCCACTAAGAAATGTGGCATCCACACATACCACCGGTTTGCAATGCCTGAAAGCTTCGATGCATTGGCCAAAGGACCAGAAAAACCTAATGAGGTATCGATCAGTGTTGCTGTATGACCCATCATCCAGCCTGATCGGCTCATCCGCCATGGCCCACTGGGTCCCGGGGTTGGTCATAGCAATCTTCTGCATCAGCCTCGGTGCGTAGTGGTACGAATCTTCGAAACTTCCAAACAACATCTTCAATGCCTTCTGCTTTGCTCGCCACGCGGTGTGGTAATTGATCAGCATACCCGTCTTAGTCTGCACCTCCTCCATAATGGATTTTGGCGACAAACATATGTTTGTGCCAACAAGGGTGATGAGTAGTTGGGCTATGAACCTCACATCAACCGCGTGGCTCACATTCCTAATAGCCTCTTTGCTGCATGTATGTGGGGTGTGTCTACTCAGCACAAAATAGTTCTCGTGCTTTGGCTTATGGGCTCGTACGAAGTAAGGACAAGTCGGATGCTTCGTACACCTAACCTCATACTCTGTATGGTTAGATCGGGCACACTTGTGGTCCCTTCTTGTGATTACAGCATAGTTGCTGATAAAGTGGATGACCTCTTCCCTGTTCCGAAACCGTTGCCCCACCTGGATGTCGCTATTCTGATATCCCCAATTAGATAGGGTGTTATACTCACTGATGGTACAATTTAGCAGCCCAGCACCATGAAAGTACTGGATCGCCGGTACCGGGTCATCATTGTCAGCACCTTCTTCGTCGCCACTACCACCGGCTTCATCCTCCATGCATTGTGCATCTACCTCACCATGGTCCACTTCGGGTCCATCCGTACCCGAAGTGCCCTCCCCGACATTCCCTCCCGCCTCATCATGCATCACATTATGGTCTAATCCTTCCACAGTAGCCACCTCTTCACCATGCACCGGTCGTGATACTATAGTTACGTACACTCCCATTTCAAAGTTCTCCTCTAATACCTTACGTGAGTACAAGGCCCAAGCGTTGTTCGTTCTCAAATCGAACAACGTATGGACAATGAGCGAGCTGTTTGGTACAGGCCGTGGCCTAACACCCTCTAGGATAACATTGTAGGACTGCTGGTTTAGACACAAAAGGCTCATAACATGTGTTTGTAAGCCTTTTAGATCAATTGGTAGCTCAACCGTACTCTCTACGTGCTGACAGTTCTGAATGGACACGAGTCTCCCATGCAAAACAGCGGGACGTTCTCCATAATAAATATGGATAGTCATAGCGTCTCTGCTAAACAAACATAAATGACCAAATAACTAATTAGATGTATGTTACATACGTACTCTATTTTAGCTAATGCATTAGCACGGAATAAATACTATACTTGCTGTAATTCCTTTTTTTATTCTAAGTATTACAGTTAATGTTACACTATAGTTGCTTCTGTTGTGAGATAATAGAATATACAAATAGTATACCTACTCTATTTTACCAACTTAATATCATTTATCTAAATGATTTGAACGATCTACTTGCTCTAATTACATTTTGTAATCTAAATATTACGATTAATATTACACTATAGTTGCTTTTGTTGTGCGATCATAAAATATGCAAATATTGTACCTACTCTGTTTTTCCAACTTAATATTACTTATCCAATGTATTCGAGCAGAATAAATACTATATTTGCTCTAATTACATTTTTTATTCTAAGTATTACAGTTAATGTTACACTATAGTTGCTTTTGTTGCGAGATAATAGAATACAAATAGTATACCTACTCTACTTTACCAACTTAATATCGTTTATCCAATTTATTCGAACTGTCCACTTGCTCTAATTACATTTTCTAATCTAAATATTACGATTACTATTACACTATAGTACCATCTATTATTACAAGATCATAGAATATGCAAATCTTACACCTACTCTATTTTAGCAACTTAATATCTACATGCTATAACTATATTTTCTAATCTAAATATAAGTACATACATAATCTATGATTCAAATAAATATAAGTACCTACTACTAAGGAAGGCTGTCCTGCTGCACCGCAGCTCTTCGGGCTCGACTGCTCACACTAATTTGTTGCTCTGCTCTTCTCTCCTCTCTGCTCTGCTCTCCCTGCTCTCCTCCTTGCTCTCCTCCTTGCTCTTCTCTGCTCGCTGATGCCTCCTTGCTCTTCTCTGCTCGCTGATGCCTCCTTGCTCTCCCCATTTAAAACCTCACCGAGCAGACAACAACACATGGGTGAGCACATGCGCCATGCAGTTGGCTGCAGCCGGCCAAAAATCGTGGGCACAAAAGGACAAAAGCAAAAGGAAAAGAAAAGAGAAAAGTAAAAAGAACGACGTGACTTGACGTGACAAAAGTGTATTTCGGCACACGGTGTGTCGAATATCAACTGTATTCGGCACACCGTGTGCCGAATACGCTTTTTGGTTGTATTCGGCACACGGTGTGCCGAATACAGTCATTTTTGGTACACCGTGTGCCGAATATATGTGCTAAAATTGTAAATACGAAAAATAGTTATCCATTTAAGCAAATATGGTCACGTATGTTGTACAAAATCGAATTTTTGCCCTAAATGCGTATAGAGTTGTAGCTAGCGATAGGTAAACGCGCGCAACCGAGCGAGCAACCCCCTCGTTTTCCATTGCGCTGCGGGCTGCTTTAACAAACGCGAGGCAAAACGGCGGCACGCGTGTCCTCCACCCCACCCAACCCATCTCAAAACCCTAGCACTCACGCCTGTGCCGCTACCCGAATCCCAGTCCGATCCCCGGCGGCGAGGAGTCCCCGCCTCGATTTGCCGCGGCAGATCGGCGGGCGGGCCGGGACCCGCTAGATTCAGATTCGGAATCGGTTGGGGTTCCTCGTCGGGTTCGCGTCGCGGGCGCCTGAGAGTATGGTGGGCGGGGGGAGGCGGGGCGGAGCAGCGGAGGAGGTGAAGCTCAACACCGGCAACGTGTTCGCGGCGCTCGAGTCTCTCAAGAAGAAGAAGAAGGGTGACAAGGGCAAGGCGGGCGGGTCCTCGCCATCCTCCAGGAACAAGCACGGCGAGGGGGCCGCGCAGCAGCAGGCGCCGCAGCAGAAGGAGGTCTTCTGGGCGCCTGCGCCGCTCACCACCAAATCCTGGGCCGACGTCGAGGACGACGACGACGACGACTACTTCGCCACCACCGCGCCGCCGCGCCCCGTCTGGGGTGCCGCCGGCCACGGCAATGACGCGGGGAAGGACGTCGAGGACGCTGTGCGCGCTGCCCTCCAGGAGGTCTATTCCCCCTCTATATATATATGCCTCGTGATTTCGCTTGTGGAAGAAAATGCGCTTTTTTGTTTTTTCTGTTTTTTAAGTTTCACCTATGTGCGGACGTGCGCGTCGCGCCGTGGTAGAGCTCCATGGAGGAGCTAGTCAGAGCCCCCGTGCCGCACAAGCCCTGTCAAATAGCCTCTGTTAAGGCTCCGGGAAGGGGGGCCGATTCTAGAAAAAAGTTTCACCTATGAATACTGATCAGTTAGCTTGTCGATTGTTTGCATGGAATAGTTGGAGTGAGGCATGGGACCTCTTGTAGGCTTAGGTGTAAGATGCTGGTTGATTCATGTCGGTAATGGAAGATGCCGGTTGATTAATGTTGGTAACGGATGCAATGCACGCTCAATATAGCAATTCGGTTTTTAGTGTAGGTATGGAAACGGTAAATTGCCATGGGAATGACTTGATGCATGCTTACGTTTTGATGTACAGCATATTATTTTTCCTAAAGGCCATATATGTAGTGTGTTCCCCTTGTTATCTGCAACATATGCTTAACTTAGAAGTTGGCATGACATAACTGTACACACGGGATTGGCAAATTGGTGTAATTATTGCCCAGATCGCTATTTACTTATTTTTGGCAACTAATGGAATAAATTCAGCAATGAGCAAGAGAATGCTGTGTACCCTGGTAAAGGGTATAATATAGCAGACCAGCAGTAAATACCTAAAGGTGCACCCGGGCACATAATGCCTGCGATTTTTCGCTTCTTACGACTTCACTTCTTGTTAACTGGAGTCTAGAGAAGCGTATAGTTCATCTTCGAGCATCGGTGAATCTCGTTACAAGATCTGCTTTTATTGGCTGCGCTGGACTGTGGGAGAGAAACCACCCATCAAAAGCAATGAGGAAAAAAAGCACCCTAGACAGGGAGTTATTGCAAGTTCCTTTTTAGCTTGACTTGGCAAGTGATATGGAATGAATATAGGCAAGTGGTTGGATATAAATGACAAGTGCTTCCTTTTTGTCTCAGTAGACCCTGGTAATTGTTCTATTCGATCTCTACCAGAAATCTTCTTGTTTGCACTTGAACTTTGTCGAGTGGAAGCATGATTTACTGATGTAGAATGCTACAATAGGTCAAGGGAAATTGAGAATATAACAATGTTCATAGTTGTCATGGCGTATGGCGGCGTGGTGGTGATCTGCCCCTCGCCATGACGACAGAGTGTATGGCATCCGCCGTATCGGCATGGCTGCCATGGCGCCGATAAGGCGTCGTGTGGTGGCCTTTTCCTTGCGGCGGGCGCCATACCTGTCAATCAAGGGGATGAGAAGGGGGAGGAGAGGTCAGGTCACGAGTGGGTCACAGACCGAGGCGAGACCGTGAGAGCATACCGTTTTCGTGACCTAGCCCGATTTGGCGACTGGCAAATCACGGGTCGCCACCGCCGCTGTTGAGACCTCGCCGTCCGCCGCCTCTGCTCAGATCTGTGAGCTGTGACGCCGCTAGATCCGTCTGCCTCCGTCACTCCATCCGTCCGCCCGAGACTGTTCCACCTGCCCGTGCCCGAGATCCCACCGCCGCCATTGCCCTGTCCGCCCCTGCGCAGGCCAGCTCAGTAAGCGTATCTCTTTCCGCCGCCCTCTCTTCCTCTCTTCTCTCTTGTGTCGTGTGAACTGTGATCTGCTCTAGCTCTATTACTCTTGCTGCTCTACTGCTCTAATACATGTGTGGGATGACTGGGATCTAGCTGCTTCTCTAGTGCTGGGCTGCTGGCTTGCTGCTCTAGTACATGTGTGGGATGGCTTGCTCTAGTGCTGGCTTTAAATCTTGCTCCCTGGGAAGCTAATGTTCACAATGATACTGCCATTTGTCTTGATCTAGTTTATTCCATGGCTGAGAATGACAAACTCAATCCCAACGTTTGGTAAACTTCTTTGTTGCACAAGCTAATGTCATACTACTTTTCAGCTAGACTTTTAAGAGCTGTCTTAGAGCGCTACTGAACATGGTGCGGAGAACGTGGATGCTTCTAACGATCTCGATGAGTTTGCATTGGATGACTTTTGAGAGATGAGAGATTTGAAACTTTTGAGAGATGAGAGAACTTTATGTCTTTTGTACATTTACATTGCTATTTGTCTTTTGTGCTACATTTGCATTGCCTAATATCCTAGACTATAACTGTTGAGCTACATTTACATTGTCATTTGCTAATATCCTGGACTATAATGCGTGTATTCGTCATGTGTGTATGGCGGCGCCATGCTACATGCCATGGCACTTTAAAGTTGTGAAAGTGGTGGGAAGCCGCACCTCTCCACGCCGCTGTAACAACCATGACAATGTTTGCTTATCTTTATTAGAAGCCTCACTGATAGTGTTCTTAGATGTATTTGCTTCTACTTGTTTCAGGAAATTGAGAGTGATGATGAGGACCTTGATGATGAGGTTGATGATGGTGCTGAGGATGAGCATGAGCATGAAGTGGAAGATGTCTCAGCAGAACCTGCAATGAAGACAGCTGCAGCTCCGACTGCGCCACCTAAAGATACAGAAAGGCAGCTATCTAAAAAGGAGTTGAAAAGGAAGGAACTGGCAGAACTTGATGCTGTACTGGCTGAGCTGGGACTTTCTGGGAATTCAAGCAATGCTGCACAGGATGGTAATGGAAAATGCTACAGTACATACTGTTTTCCCCTTTTTATTGTGCTGGAATCATGCTTGGAGGCTCACTCTGGATTAAAGAGAATCTGAATGCCTGATCTCAACATCTCTCTATGTGGTTGGGTTGTTTGTATAGATTTTCTTTATGCTGTATGTTCTTGCAGCTGAGAAGAAAGGCGCAAATCAAACTGCTGATGGAGAGAAAAAGGAAGATGCTCCTGCCCCCTCAGAGAGCAAGACCTCCAAGAAGAAGAAAAACAAGAAAGACAAAAGTTCAAAGGAGGCAAAAGAAACACAGGAAGCAGCTGATGGGACAGAGGACACTGCCAGTGCAGAACCTGATGAAAATACTGCTTCGGTGGATGTGAAGGAGCGCCTAAAGAAGATGGCGTCAATGAAGAGGAAGAAATCAAGCAAAGAGTCGGATATGGCTGCAAAAATTGCTGCTGCTGAGGCCGCCGCAAGGAATGCGAGGCTTGCTGCAGCCAAGAAAAAAGAGAAGAGTCATTACAACCAGCAGCCCGTGCGGTAAATGGGCAAAAAGTTTTGAATGCTCAGTTTGATATCCCCTTGTTCATTTTGGATTCCCAATAAAACTTTTTTTGAGTTGTCGTATTTATGACCTTGAAGCGCCGTTCTGAGATTCATTTCAGAATTCATGATGGCCTTTCTGGTCGCTATACGGTCGTGTAATTGTGTTTTGAATTGTTCATCCAATGGAACTTCATGGGACAACATGGCCATCGAGGGCTACTCGGATACTTCATGTGTCCCTCTTCCTGTGGTGGCTGGGATTTCTGCGTCAGAATTATCCTCAGCTTGCTTTACTTAGGGTCTGTTTGAGATCATAAAAATAGTTTATAGATTATGGATAATAAAAATAGTTTATAGATTATGGATAAGGGATGGTAACGTCTGGCATCGGATTCCAACAGAATCCATGTTGGGTAAGCAGTGTTACGGATGAGAGGTGGGTGGCAGTATTTTTCGGATGGATACCGAAGACTATCATTGTTTATAGCGTATGTATGTAGGTTTGAGGTGAAAAGGAGAGTAACAGAAGGTAAGAAATAGGGTAGCTATTATAGATAAAAAAATAAAGGATACTAGTGTTAAGAGATAATGTAATAATATTATAGGAGACGGATTTTTATAGTATCTGTTGGAGATGATCTAAGAAGTTATATTGTATAATTTATATAAGCGGGTGAAAAATATATTGTTAGATTATTATAATATAGAAACTGGTTATTAAAATTATATTGAATAATCTGTCTACAAGCTAAAATAAAATAAGGTCATAAACAGAACTACAGATACGCTCCTTCCAGCCACGAATATTTGACTTTTTTGCGTGGATGTTTTACTGCTCATTGAATGTAACAGATGGCGTCCTGACGTGTAATCATCTTTTCACCGGTTACTGTAGCATCGTATTAAACTAATGGATAGGGGTGATATCACTGGTAGATGCACGACAGCACGATGATGCATCTTTAAGATCGGTTATCTTTAGCTGATATTTTTAAATTTTATTTTCTATAATATTCTTTAATGATATCATAGCGCTCTATAATCTTTAACAACTTTTTTTTTATTTTCTATTACCCTTTTCTTCTTTCATGTCTATAATTATCTACAGTGAACAATGATATGGGAGAAGAGACTACTCCAAATTTGAAGTAGAACCCTAACCACATCACTATATTAGTAGGATGCGGTAGCAGCTACGGATCATCATCTCCCTATGATAGTAGATGCACAATGACGCGGTAGGGATGTTGACTCTGCTTGGATGCCCTTATTAGCAATAGTCGCTCACCTAGAGAGTGTTGCTCACATGTTTCTGCAAGAGGCTTAACTATGTTGATGCTATACTTTTCTATTTTTTATATAAAAGATGCTGTCATTTTTGTTGGGATTCTTGTGTGCTGACCACTTGACAAATTGGCACAATATTGCAATGTCTGGATGCAAACAATTCCTACTGCAATGAAATCATAAACTGACAAAAATATAAACACAACATTCAAATAGTGAGAGGTAAGAGAGGAAAACCAAATCCTCCAAAAGTAGAACCCATGCACACATGTTAGCATCCCATCTCCTCTTCTACGATAGAGAGTGGGTGATCCAAAGGTAAACCACAATCCGGTTATGATTTTTTTGGGTTCTCCATCATACCGTCGCCGGAGGGAAAGGAGAATCTGAATCTTCGTGACCCGATATACATAATTCCTGTTAGTTAGGATTATGTTTCTCCATGCCGATTTATTTGGTGGGGGGCGTCTGGTACCTCCTGCTCCTTTTTTGGGGGTGATGGCGACAACTTCATTGAGGATGCAGGGTACTAGGGAAGTCATCGGTTATAACACGTTCTCAGCTGCCAAGCTTGTGGTGACGTTTTGCCTCCTTTTTATCTGTCCTAATGGTGTTGCCGCCGGTAAAGGTCTAGAGAGGATTTTGCTCCTTCAAAGCATCTCTAGTGACGGTAAAGGCATCTGCACTGACAACTCCCCTAGTGTTGCTTGGAAGAGGTCAGTTATGCTTTACTTGTATGTGAATGGGTAGGAGTTTTGTGCAATCCCCATGTGCGGCAACAAGCCAATTGATTTTTTGCTACTGTCAAGAGGTGTCTTCGCTTATTTGTTATTTTGATCCACAGTCATTAACTCAGATAATTTTATATTTTATTAACATGAGTGATATCATAATCAAAAGGTTAATCCTTTGAGTGCCAGCTCATCAATTAATTCTTGATTTTTCATGTCGTTGGCTTTGACGGTGGCGATGAAGACCGTTTTTGGGCTACCATCTCCAATGATTCCAACGGTGGTGGCGTTGGATTTATGCTTCTCTTATAGCTCCGATGACAAGATTGTCGATGATGGTTCAATGTTATAGATGCATCTTAACAAGGGTTTCATGGTGCTGTCTCCTGCGGTGATTCAAGGAGTGAGATCCTTAGTTGGATTTGGTAAGAGGATTTGACTCTCCCGCTTCGGCTCTGTGAGGCGGCGTGAGGAATTATGAAGATGGGAGGAAGGTGAACAGTATCTGAAGGTCTTCTTTGTAATTTCTTATTTTTTTTCAGGATCCTTTGTGTAAAAGAGATCGTACTGAAATTTTAACACATAATCCCGTCCCTGCCCTTCGGGGGAAAAAACAAACAAACTGATGCGGGGAAGAGATGGCTATGTTGCGCTTTCGCGATAGCGAAAACATTGCAGCCGAGGAGGAAGCAGCACGACGACGAAACGGGCCCAGCGGAAGGCAAAAGCATCTCTCTCGCCTCGTCGCCTAGTCCGCCACTCTAGGCGCCCACCACTCCGTCGTCTCTTCCTCTCGCCGCACGCAAATGGACACTTAGGCGGCGAGGCCGCCGCGCCGCAATGTCGCACTGCCTCCGCGTCTCGCCCTTCCTCGCGCCGCCGCCGCCCCTCTTCCTCCTCCAACACCCGGCGCGCCGCCGCCGCAGCGGCCACCCGATCTCGAGGCCCCTCCTCACCCTCGCCCGCTTCGACCCGCCGCCGCTGCTCCGCCTCAAGGTCGCCGACTCCAGCGACTTCCCCGGGGACGCCGCCCACGCCCACCACAGCAACCACCACGCGCCGCTGCTCCCGAGGCCGCGGGCCCTGATCGGCTCCCTCGCGCCCGTATGGCGGGAGGGGCTCTTCCTCGTGCGCTGCTCCGTCTTCGCCGCCGTGGTCTCCGTTGCCGCCGCGCTCTCCTGGTTCGCGCAGCTCCGCGCCCGTTCCTTCGTCGAGGCGCGGCTCCTCCCCGCCGCGTGCGCCGCGCTCGGCGAATACCTCCAGCGGGAGGTCCGCCTCGGCAAGGTGCGCAGCGTCTCGCCGCTCGGGATCACGCTGCAGACCTGCTCCATCGGCCCGCACGCGGAGGAGTTCTCCTGCGCCGAGGTGCCCGTCATGAAGATTAGGGTCAGGCCCTTCGCCAGCCTTAGGAGGGGGAGGGTCGTCGTCGACGCCGTGCTGTCCGAGCCCACCGCGCTGGTGGCGCAGAAGAAGGATTTCTCGTGGCTTGGGATTCCCGCGCCGTCCGAGGGCACGCTCAAGAGGCACTCGGGGGAGGAGGGCATAGACTACCGCACCAAGACCAGGAGGCTCGCAAGGGAGAAGGCCGCGAAGCAATGGAACGAGGAGAGGGATAAAGCTGCAAGGGAAGCCGCTGAAAGGGGATACACCATTCCGTGTGGCCAATCAGTTTCTCCGTCCACTGATCAGATGCTGGAGGTTGATGGGTCTACCGAGATTGGGAAGTCCAGTCCACCCCTTTGCGCTGATGAAATGCACAAGAAGGATCATCACATGGCGACAGGCATTGACTCCGGCTCGAAGCATGCGGATTTGGAGAAATCTTTTGGTGTGAAATCTCGCATTCCAGGGATCAACCTCTGGTCTAGGATGATTTCAAGCCCTAGGAAGCTCAGGTATAGGAGAAAGGCTCACGGTAAGGTGGTATCAGATATTGACAATTCTTCCCAGCAAAGGATTCTTAGACGCAGTGCAGATGCTGCTGTAGCATGTTTTCAGAGCAAAATAGGTCGCAGTAATCTTGATGATTCATCCCCTGGTCAAGGAAAAAGCTCATCAGATGGAGGTCATACGAATTTTGGTTGTGATGAAACTGCTTCTAATGTTGGACGACCTATTGGCAGCTCCAAGACTGCATCAACGAACTTTTCTGAATCACCATCCAATACTTTTCACAGTATGGATTATTCAGGTAAAGGAAAATATTCAAGTGCAGTGCCGATCATCAGTTCAGATGATGCCTTTAATGGGCGTTCTCATAATCAACTATTTAGTCAGTGTAGTTCATGTAATTTGGATAGCAGCAGGTTAGTGTGCCACCATTTGGAAGATCTGCAGCTTGGTCAGGCCAACTTCTCCCAGTGCCCTGTATTGGGAAAATTTGAGAATTGTTCCGAAGATAAACTTGGTCCTCAGCAGGAAATCATTTTTGGGAATTTCGGTTCATGCACGCATTCTCACAACTGGGTATCATTTTGGCCTTTCCAATTAAAAGGGTTCCCTGTCAGTCTTAATGCACCATGTGCATCTCTAGATGTTCAAATTCAGAAGTTGAAGTCACAATTTGCCATTGGTCCTGGAGACATCTCTGCTGAACTTTCAGAAGGGGTTAGCCAGATCCATCCTGGTGGTGTTCAGCAGGCACTTCCCATCACCCTTGATTCTGTTTATTTCAATGGAGGGAACTTGATGCTTCTGGGATATGGTGATCAGGAACCCAGGTTTGACCTCTTCTTTTCCATCTCCATTGCAAATATGTGCTCTTATATAGTTCTGTCCTTTCTAGTGCATTGTCTATATTGGGATATTTTTGTGACCATTTCTCTCTGCCCATGAATTTGCTCCGTTTGTCAGCAATCAACCTTCAACATTGTGAATGATAAATATTCTCAATGTAGGCCTTCAAATTCATATTTTTAGATATTATAACCCGGAGTCATCACTCCAGAGCGAATATATTAAAGCATAGCACTCAGAGTCTGGGTAGAGTATGCAACATGCACTTCACTTTATCTTAGTTTGTCAACACAATTTTGTAGGCTTTTGAAATGTGAATAATTCTTCAGCAGTGGATATAGAGTTTGATAATTCCAAACTAATTTCAGCTTCAAAGCGCTACACATTTGATTATAATATATTAATATCCACTAATGGCATTTTAAATGATCCCTCTACTTAGTTTGGACTGATTGCCTCCGTATTGTAGAGAAATGAAACACGCAAATGGACACATCAAGTTCAAAAACAGTTATAATCGTGTACATGTGCATGTAACTGGGAACTGCATGGAGTGGAGGCAAGATCGGACCTCTCAAGGAGGGGGTTATCTTTCTACAGATGTTTTTGTTGACATAGCTGAGCAAACATGGCATGCTAATCTCAATGTACTCAATGCTTTTGTTCCGGTAATGCAACTACTTTTATGATTTCTGTTTGATTGTAACTTTATTATAGAATTTCACAAAACAAGGATGTTGGAAGTTTAATTTTTGTGTTGAAAGGAGGTTTTCATGTGCAGCTGTTTGAAAGGATTCTACAAATACCTGTTATTTGGCACAAAGGAAGAACTACCGGTGAGGTAATTCTCTAAGCATGATCTCTTACATGTTCTTTTTCCCACTGCTCGCATTGTTACACATTCATATTTTTGAAGACATGTTTTGAGATGTGACTTTCACATGCACTCAATGAGTGGCTGGAATTAATAGGGCTTACTGTTAGTCTGCTACCTACATCAAGACATCCATGTCTCATGAAACATTTCTTTTTCCATGCTTGAACGTATGAAATGCTTACAGCGTTTTGCCTTTTCCTCTTCCAGGTGCATATCTGTATGTCAAAGGGTGATAGTTTCCCGAGCATTCATGGTCAGCTTGATGTGAAAGGCCTAGCTTTTCAGATATTAGATGCTCCATCATCATTTTCAGTACGTTTATGCTTAACCCAATATGTTATATAGAATAGAGTATTTGGAAATGTTAGTGCTGGAAACATTTCAAGTGTTTAGTTACTACTTTTTAACAAAAAGCTTGAATACATTCAGGATATAGTTGCAACTCTATCTTTTCGTGGTCAAAGAGTATTTCTACATAATGCAAGTGGTTGGTTTGGTGATGCTCCAGTTGAAGCTTCAGGAGATTTTGGTTTAAATCCTGAGGACGGAGAGTTTCATCTGTTGTGCCAGGTATATTGAAATGTTCTGATTGCATATATAGGTTTATATCATACACAAAGTCTCCTAAACAACAATGCTTACATTATTTGATAATTTTGATTCTCTTTCCAGGTTCCATCCGTTGAAGTTAATGCACTTATGAGGACAATGAAAATGAGATCTCTTATGTTCCCGGTACAACTTAGTCTCTCTGTGATTTCTTTTGGCCTTTTGGGTGCTGCAGGCCTTGTTTGGTATTATATTCAAGTCCTGCATGCAGTTGGATTTGTTTGCTTTGATTCAATTGCCTTGTAATATTTGGACACATTATGGATGGTTTAACTATAGTGTGCTTGAAATCAATTCTAGATATTCTAGTGTTAAATATAAAAGAGGCAAGAATATTGATTAGTTTTGTAAAGAAAGAACATGTTACAAACTAGTTTTGCACTGCTCAATTCAATGTGGTAGTTTACCCTCTAATCCCATATACAGAATTAGCTAAATTGAGTTAACTTATTTTGTAGAACGAGAAAAAAATAGCTAGATATTAATATATATAATCTATTTGTATGGGCCTCGTTGTATGGATAGATTAATTAACTTACTAACCCATTTAGGTGAATATTGATGGCTAAATTCACTTATTTGCCTGGTCATGGTTGCTGTGCTTCACCTCAAAAATGCAAATCACCTTGCTTCTTAGCATATAAAGAATTATCCTTGGATAAGGCAAAATGTTCATTTTAAATTATCATTTTGAGCTAGGGATTTCACATTTATTTCTTAAGCAATAATTTAGAATGATCTCTAGTTATGGTGTAGATGTGTTGGAACACCTTTATGCCTCATGTTTTTGTTTGCCCTTTAAAACTTGATTTTTGATACAATAACCTAATATATTCAGTTGGCTGGTGCTGTTACTGCTGTATTTAACTGTCAAGGACCCCTTGATGCTCCTGTTTTTGTTGGAAGTGGGATTGTCTCAAGGAAGTCCCCTTCAATATCTGGTATGCCTCCATCTGCAGCTTCTGAAGCTGTGATGCAAAACAAAGAGGCTGGTGCAGTGGCTGCATTTGACCATATTCCATTCTCTCATGTATCAGCCAATTTCACTTTCAACCTCGATAACTGTGTGAGTACAAATATAACCATCATTTTTGCAATTTTGGAAGTGTATGAATTTAGCAACTATTCTCTTAGTCACCATCACTGGCTGCAGGTTGCTGATCTATATGGTATCAGAGCATGCCTATTGGATGGTGGAGAAATTCGAGGGGCTGGTAATGCATGGATTTGCCCAGAGGTATTGTTGTTACATACTTATAGTCTTAAACTTCCAGACATTCCATGTTTGAGTTAAACTTGAGCACACTAACTTCTTTCCACTTCTACCATAGTGGCTTCAGTTTGCCTCACATTGCCTAATCATTATTCATTGCGCACTCAATACTCAGAACAAAGTGGATGATTTTTTATTTTATTATGCTGAATAGATGGTGATACAATAACAACTCATAAAATGAAAATGCCAATGGAATGTTAGAATGCAATGTATTCGCAAAGGGCATTCCTTAGGTCCATATGTTGTTCACAACTTTGGCCATGCCACAAATATGATTGCAGCCCGGCAAAGTCATTCTATCGCTCAATTTTCTGGAGTTACAGTAAATGAGCATTTCTGAGAGCCTACCAAACAACTGCCAACAACAGATTTTTTTTTTTTGAAAGTTCCTAACAAATGGAATAATAGCAATGCGCTCCTAAGAAAGGCAAGTATATATATTACTCCAATCGATAGTCTACCATTTCTCATGAGTACAAGTAATCACCTTATGTAAAATATAGTTACAGATTTAGATCTTTGCAGGGGGGAGGTGATGATTCTGCTATGGATATTAATTTGTCTGGGAGCATTTTACTTGATAAGGTTTTGCATCGTTACATTCCTGGAGGAATCCAGCTGATTCCAGTCAAAATTGGAGAGCTCAATGGAGAGACTAGACTTTCTGGTTCTTTTATTAGACCGTGAGTATCATAGATGTAACTTCTGCAGTCCTAATGGCCAAGCAGATTTAGTATTTTTCTGACCATCTAACAACAACAAAAATCTATTACAGGAAATTTGATATCAAGTGGGCTGCCCCAAATGCAGAAGATTCTTTTTCAGATGCACGTGGCAGTATTGTTATCGCACATGATTATATTATGGTCAACTCATCATCAGTTGCCTTTGATTTAAATACTCGAGTTCAAACATCATATATTGATGACTACTTGCTGAACAAGGATACCTATCAAATGAAAAAAATCATGCCACTAATTGTGGAGGGTGTTGATTTGGATTTACGTATGCGAGGCTTTGAGTTTGCTCATATAGCTTCCTCAATACCTTTTGATTCGCCACGGCCATTACATTTGAAAGCATCTGGAAGGGTCAAATTTCAAGGAAAAGTTATGAAATCTATCAATATAGTCGATGGCAAGATGAATGGTATCCTGCAAAATATCATTGACCAAAATAAGCTTGAGACTGATGTGTCAAGGCTTGTTGGCAACATATCTCTATCTGGAATAAAACTAAACCAACTCATGCTATCGCCACAGTCTACTGGTTCCCTTTCCATATCACGGGATTCTATGATGGTAATTTCTTATCAAAATAGTTTTTTTCGTTGTTTTCATCCACCATATTCAACTTTGTTTGCTTGTAGATGATATTGTAGTCAAATTCATTTTTCTTTTCTTATTGCACATGTATTAGTTGTGTTTACTTCACACCATGATTGGAAACAATAATGGTACTATGTGCCAAACAGATCTGCCGTACTCTATAAAGAATATTTATTTACTTCCTATACTTTGCCTTTTCAATTACAAGATATCCCATATCTATTTTGCAACACAAATCAAGAGGCAAGTAGTAAATATGATAAGAATTGAATTTCTGAATAATCCATATCCTTGATTTGTTTATTTTTATGTAAGCTTTGGGGGTCTATATCCACTCAAAGTATATTTTGCTTTCCAAGTTGACACACTTCTCTTTCTTGAACCAACATACTTCTCTTTCTAATTACTACAATATTTGTACTACTTTAACAAATTACATTTCGACAATACCATTTTTTGTTTCTCGAACACACAAGAGAGCTGTGTATCTTTGTATTAAGAAGAAAAGAGTTGATTTGAAATAAAAGTACCTCCCAAAGAGGGAAAGGCACGAAGATACTACATAAACCCACACACACACATAAAAAATAGGGTACTCACCACTAATAAGTAAAACTTGACCCGACCAAAACAATACACCACAGATTGGCTTCATCTGAAACCTTTTGCAATACAACCTCAATCCGTGGCGTTGCTCCATTAAAAACGCAATCATTTTGGTGTTTCCACAAGCACAAGGTGCCCAATATGATTAGAGAATTCAACCCCTTCCGGTAAGAATTGTCTACCTTACCAAACGCCTCCCTCCACCAATTAGCAAAAACAATATTGTGTTGGGCTGGTGCAAGCTCCTGCAAGCCAACACGATGAAGGAGATGGAACCAAAACTCGCGGGCGAAAACGCAGTTTGTTAGGATATGCTGTACCGTTTCTTCTTCTTGGTCACACAAAGGACATGATTCCGGATGGGGAAGGTTTCGATGTTGAAGTCGATCTGATGTCCAACATCTATTCCAGTTGGCCAACCAGAGAAAGAAATTGCAACGTGGTGGTGCCCAAGATCTCCATATTCTTTCCCATGGCTCAAAGGTGATGGCTCCAGTAAAAAGCATTTTATAAGCAGACTTGGCGGAGAATTGTCCGGAGGCAGAATGAATCCAAAAGTGTTGATCTTGCTCCTGAGGTAGTAATACCACATCATCAAGTAAATCCCATAGGTGTAGATACTCAATGAGGATGGGCACGGAAAGCCCCCCCCCCCCCCCCCCAACGTCCCAGACCCAACATCGATCCTTAAGGGCTTCAGCAACCATTCTCTGCCGGAGAGCACGCTTTGGAATTATGGAGATCAAGGATGGAGCAAGCTCTGCAATAGAACGCCCATGTAGCCACCTATCCGACCAGAAAAAAGTTGAGAGACCATTACCAACCTGTGTGGTAACCGAGATTGCAAAAAATGCTATTGAGTTGCTATGGACAGGCAGCTGCAATCCTTGCCAAGGCTGATCAGGTTGGGTTTTCTTAAGCCAAAGCCACCTCATTCATAGAGCCCAACCAAGCATTTCCAAGTTATGAATCCCCAACCCATCAAGCTCCAACAACCTGCAAGTTTTGTCCCATGAGACAAGGCAATGGCCACCATTGACCTCCTTGCGGCCCTTCCAGAGAAATGCCTAACGTGCTTTATCAATGGCTTTCAGAGCCCATTTAGGGAGATCCATTGCAATTAGTTGGTATATGGGAATTGAAGTCAGAATCGCTTGCACAAGAGTTGCTCGACCAGGCCTCATCAAAAGTGATGCCTTCCACCCCGGTAGTTTGTCCGTCACTTCATCAATCAGCGGCATCACATCAGCCTTTGTAAGTTTCGTAATAGAGAGAGGCAAGCCCAGATATTTGCAAGGAAAGTTGGCAATGTCACACTGCAGAGCCGCTTGAGAGACCTCCAAATCAGTGCCGTTGCACTGAATAAGAGAGACTGAACACTTCTGCAAGTTTGTTTTTAACCACGAAGCATCCGCGAAAAGAGCAATACTATAGAAATTTCCAAGTAAACAAACATTGCAACAGAGATTTCATTGAAACAACGGTACATTGTAATTTTAAGACTTTAATAGTCTTTAGTACCATGTACACAGTCACTGGTTCTACAAGAAATGAAGCTTGTCTTCTTGAATGCATATGGTTTTGATAGTTTCCGACATGAAGTTTTGCTCTCAAAATTTGGTTAGAGCATGCAATCATTTTTGTTTATGTTGATTTTTAGTATTGTATCTGTATGGACTTCAGTGTGCTCCCTGTCCATTTTTCTCTTACAATCTCTATTCCCTGGTCAACAGTTAAATGCTACTGGCAGGCCTGATGAAAAAATTTCCATAGAAGTGAATGGGCCATTGTTTTTCAGTACAAACAAGGCTATTCAAGATGTAAGGCTTCTGTCAGTTTTCCTCCAAAAGGGGCAGCTCAGATCTAACATCTGTTATCATCCTGAAAGTTTGACTAGTCTAGAGGTACATTACTGGCATGTTTGTACTTTGCTTGCCAACAGATTATTCAAGAGCATTACAGATTTCACAAAGGCCATTTCAATATCAATTTTTTTTAGCCTTGTTTCCTGATTTTAAAGGTTCGGAATTTGCCACTTGATGAGCTGGAGTTTGCTTCATTGCGTGGATTTATTCAGAAGGTAACCTTTGTTCTGCATAATAATACGCCCTATTGTGTTTTTTTTGGGGTAATGCTATGGCAGGTTTTGTACTATGGTTTTTCTATTATTTCTGTCTAGATCTCTTTGGTTGGTGCTGCTCGGTATCATGTACTTATAACTAAATTACTGACATATCTAAGTTTGGGTACATTTTTTCTTGAGGTTGCTGTGCTTTACATTCTCTAAGATATATTGTCTTAGCCTCTTAGGTTATGTTGTGTTACTTCAACCATCAACAATATGCAACTACAAGAACAACAACAAAGCCTTTAGTCCCAAGCAGGTTGTTGTTGGCAGGCTAGATATGGAACCCAACAAAAGTCACACGAACCATTGACAATATGTGATCCTGTAAAAATGTTATATCTATTATATTATTATTTGAGGGAAAAAAGGAGTCATCACGTTCGCTCTCAAGGTCAAGAAATTACCATGTTAATCAGAAAAAAAGAAAAATGATCTAGACCATTCATTGTTTTGAACATCTAACGGTCTAAATTAAACCAAAGAGCCAGTATCAAATACAATTAATACATAGCTAAATTTGGAAACAAAAGAGTCCATATCAAATACGATTAATAAATACCTAAATTCGGAATTAAAAAAAATGGAAAATTAGCAATTCGATTGCCATACAGTTTGGGAAACAAAATATCTAAATAAAGAATCCAAATAAAATAAAATTAATAATAATTAAAATTAGGGTTAGAATAGAAGAAATAAGGATCCATATCAAATAGTCTTATAAAAAATCAAACTATTATAAAAAATAAATACCTAAATAAAAAGTCCATGTAAAATACAATTAATGAATAGCTAAAATTCATAATAAAAAATAATGAAAAAAAAATCAAAATTCTTACTAAGATAATAGATTAAGAAGCATTGTTTATCTCAAGGTCGTCACATCAAGCAGGTAGCAGGTAAGACAAACATATTCTGATTTTAGTTGGACTACCTACACCTGACACATGATTTCACAGTTGATCAAAATGTATACAAATTGAACCAATATGTGTATACGATTCGGGTACAAGTTTGGAGTATAAATAATTTTCTTTTCCACTAACTTAATTTTTATTTGTTCTAATGTTATGTGTTTCGTAACTAGATGACACTAACCTCATAAAAAACTAAAGAGACTATTTTTAATAAAAGATTATCATGACAAAATATTGTAGTGAGGCTAGCCACGCTATTAGCGTGTGCCACCTTTCTAGTTGTGATTATGTTAACAAAGTTTTATTTACCTTCTCAGTTGAAAATGTGACATGTGGTATTTGCAGTGCTGCAACTTTCTGGTTTACTGCTATGTCTGTTCTGTCTATTAATCACAAAATATGTTTTTTTTGTAGTTTTGGTCACTTTTTTTGTACCATCCAGTTCTAGTTTTTTCCTTCTTACGTTTAATGAAAAGTTGTAGACATCCAGATTCAATCCGGAAACTTCAAAATCATAAACCTTTGTTAATGTAATAAATTGCTAAGCTAGTGGAGCAATCTACTATTAATATCTGATGCAACATTTTTTTTGCTTACAGGCAGAACTTCAGCTTAATTTCCAAAAAAGAAGAGGTCATGGTTTGTTGTCAGTAATTCGTCCCAAATTTAGTGGCATGCTTGGCGAAGCACTTGATATAGCTGCTCGATGGAGTGGCGATGTTGTGAGTTTTTCTTTTAATAATTTTTTTCTTTGTTTTCTAAGGTTAGCATGTTACTATCACGTTCTGTGTACTGACCATTTTAGCAGATGTTTGATATATTGGTATCCATAGCTTTACATATGTTTGCCACTTGTTGAGTATAGAATAGTAGCTGTGAGGAAACTTCACTCATAATTATAACTCATTTTTTATGGTTTCTAGTGTCTCCAATGTTTGATTTTCTCAAAAACAAAAATCAGAGAACATTTTTCGTATCATGTAGTATATATAATGAAGCCATGTGGGACGGGTTTTTATTTCAGTTCTGAAACCAAGATCGATGAACCCTCTCTATTTAGACACAGCATTTTATAGTTGAAGATCTATCTGCTAGGGGCTGGGAGGATCTGTACAATTGTATTCTGGAGTGCAAGACAATATGTAGTAACACATTCATGGAAGAGGTGTATACTGATATGTACGCCAAAGAAACAACTCATTTAATGCTATTGATTTTCTGTTAGTTACAGTAATTTGTATTAGTTACCACTGTCTAATTAGTGTATAGTGTAAATGTGTTTTTGCATCCATAAGTTTTTCCCGCAATTGTTATTCTTTTTTTTAGCGAGATTATTATCTTATTTTAATCATTAATTAGTGACCATCTCTTTTTTTTTCTTTTACTTACTAGCCTTTCCTTTGTATTTTTAATACCCAGATTACTTTGGAGAAATCAGTCCTAGAGCAAGCTAATAGCAAGTATGAGGTTCAAGGGGAGTATGTATTTCCCGGAACACGTGATAGATTTCCTGTGGAAAGTCAGAGTAATGGGTTCATAGAGAAAGCAATGGGAGGGCATCTTGGTAGCATAATGTCTTCGATGGGCAGGTGGAGGATGAGACTAGAGGTCCCGGGTGCTGAAGTAGCTGAAATGCTTCCTTTAGCAAGGCTTCTTTCACGAAGTACAGACCCAGTTATTCGTTCCAGATCAAAGGTGTACATTTGGTCTCTCATTTGCTGTTCCCTTTTTCTTTGGTTGGACAAAGTATGTGTTGGTATTTTATGGTCTGTTAAATGACAGAGCCATATAACCCTCCATTTATTTCAGGAACTTTTTATGCAATGTCTGAACTCTGTTGGGTTCAATGCTGAAAGCCTTCATGATCAGCGAAAGGTACTGTACTGAAGCTAGTGATTTTAGCAAAATTGATCCACAGGCATAGGGTTTGATGTCTTGCCTAATCCCATGGTCCCACTATGATATTATCTGCTACTTTATTTTAAACTTTACCACATTTCTTGATCCAGGCATTAGAAATGTATCATGATTGGTTGGATGACGACACAATGGAAGATATAACACTTCCTGGCTTAGCTGAACTGAGAGGTTATTGGCGTGGCTCTCTTGATGCCAGTGGAGGTGGAAATGGAGATACTATGGTTAGCATGTTCAGGAATTGACTCTTGCATTTTTGTCTCAGTAATTGTTGATGGACTCCTTATAGTGGTCTTTCTGTTAAGACTTCTAGAACAATTGAGAAGTGGCTTGAGTGCACATGTATTTTGTTCAATTTTATTTTACATTCTTTTGAATATGTGCTGCATGTACATAATAATGATTTGTAATGTCCTATGTACTACAGGTGGATTTTGATTTCAATGGTGAAGATTGGGAATGGGGAACCTACATGACCCAGCGTGTTCTGGCATCTGGTTCATTCAGCAATAATGATGGCCTGCGGTTTGATAAATTATTTATTCAGAAGGATAATGCCACCCTTCATGCTGATGGATCAATTCTTGGGCCACTAACAAATCTTCACTTTGCTGTGCTTAATTTCCCAGTTGGTCTTATACCAGCTTTAGTTCAGGCTATAGAATCGTCAACAACAGACTCAATTCACTTTCTGAGGCAATGGTTGACACCTATCAAAGGTATTTTGCACATGGAGGGAGATTTGAGAGGTACTCTTGCAAAACCAGAATGTGATGTTCAAATAAGGCTTCTTGATGGCACTATTGGAGGCATTGATCTTGGAAGAGCAGAAGTATTAGCTTCTGTTACCCCTACAAGCCGTTTTGTATTTGATGCGAATTTCGAACCAACCATACAAAGTGGGCATGTTAACATTCAAGGTAGTATCCCAGTCACTTATGTAGACAGCAGCTCCAAAGAGGAAAGTCTAGAAGAGGAAGATGGTAAACAAGGTATCATAAGAATCCCTGTTTGGGCAAAAGACCGAGGATCATCGAATGACATCAGTGAAGCAAGAATTGTGAGAGACAAGACGGAGGAGGGCTGGGATTTTCAATTAGCTGAAAGCCTAAAAGGTTTAAGTTGGAACATGCTAGAACCAGGTGAAGTGAGGATAAATGCAGATATAAAGGATGGGGGTATGATGTTGATAACTGCATTGAGTCCTTATGCAAACTGGCTTCAAGGCTATGCTGATGTTCTCCTTCAGGTAGCCCATTCTTGTTTAATTCCCATTATTTTCATTAAGCCAGTCTATGACTAGTTGGACAATATTTAGTCCCCACTTTGGCTTACCATATCCCATTTGTGATAATATATAGTGAAATCAAATGATTCAAGCATAAATATTGTGTCTATATACCGTTTCTTTTGTTTTAATCTTTTTTTTTTCATGAAATTGTGTGGTTGATACCTTGCTTTTTCTGTTTCATCGGGAAGGTTAAAGGCACTGTTGATCAGCCTGTTGTTGATGGGTCCGCATCATTTCACCGAGCAACTGGGACTTCTCCTTTCCTTCGTACACCATTGACGAATTTTGCTGGTACCATTCATGTCATATCCAATAGACTATGTATCAGTTCCATGGAAAGCAGGGTTGGGAGGAAAGGAAGATTGTCAATGAAAGGGACACTACCCCTGAAAAATAGTGAGCCATCTGCCAACGACAAGATTGAGTTGAAATGTGAAGTTCTGGATGTACGGGCAAAAAATATTTTGAGGTTATTGTTGCTTCTTTATCCTTTACGCAGGATTGCATACTGGCTGCTTCTTAGTTATAGGGTATACGCTCCAATGAAACATTCATTTATTTGGTTAGCAATTAGATGCCATTCTGGATTACAGGGTAATATTTTCCACCAAATGCTCCTATCTGTTGCTTACTGATAGTGGCATTAAAGAGATGGATATGCAATCAATACTAAGTTATTTCCAAATTCGAGCTTTTCAGCCTAGTTGGTTTTCAGAACCCTGGGCTGGGTGTAGTAATACCGTGTGATCGTTTTGATTATCTATTAAAATTGACTTTTATTCATTAACAGTAATAGGCTGGCCTTACATGCATCTCATATCATCCATGGAATTATGGCATTTTAACATTTATTTATGTTGTTTTTG
This sequence comes from Phragmites australis, assembly GCF_958298935.1. Taxonomy (NCBI): domain Eukaryota; kingdom Viridiplantae; phylum Streptophyta; class Magnoliopsida; order Poales; family Poaceae; genus Phragmites; species Phragmites australis. The sequence continues at coordinate 8,212,183 of NC_084922.1, forward strand.
TGTTGACTTGCAGTGGCCAAGTAGACAGCCAACTGCAGGTTACAGGCTCAATTCTGCGGCCAGATGTCTCTGGGATGATCTGGTTGAGCCATGGTGAAGCATATTTGCCTCATGATAAAGGCAATGGTGCTGTTGCCACTAGGTTGGTTTCAAACAAGTCCAGCTATCTTCCTGCTAGTTTTGACCAATCAACCACTTCACAGGATGCCTCACATATTCTGGGGTCACTGTCAACTTCGCCAGACAGTAAGTAGTCCATTAAATTTGACCTTCGCTAATATTTTGCAGCCAAATTCTCTTGGCCAAAATATTTTGTGGGAAAATAGCTAAAATAGTTTGCTTAAACTAATTGAGTTGTTGCACGTCACAAGAAGTGCCTAGTCAGTTTTGGTGTGAAATAAGTGGCACATTCTTTTCTTTTTATGCGATATTTCTCCAGCAATTTTGCTAGTTTCCTTCATGAGCCAACTTAATATGTTTAGGAAAACAATCTGACACAGAAAGGACTCTTGAGCATGGAAGCTTTAAGCCAAACATTGATGCTCGACTCAATGACCTGAAGCTCATCTTGGGACCAGAATTAAGGATTGTTTATCCTTTAATTCTGAATTTTGCAGTCAGTGGTGATCTAGAGCTTAATGGCATGGTTCATCCAAAGTACATAAGACCTAAGGGTATCTTAACATTTGAAAATGGTGAGGTCAACTTGGTAGCCACGCAGGTAAGCCTAACTGCCCTGAGCCCTTGTTTGGAGTGGATATCTTCATTTTACAGAGTATACACTTAATATGGTTATGATGGTTTTACTTGATTGCAGGTTAGACTTAAAAATGATCATTTAAATGTAGCAAAATTTGAACCTGATCTTGGTTTGGATCCCATTCTCGATCTCATTCTTGTTGGATCTGAATGGAAATTCAAAATCCAAAGTCGAGCAAGCATGTGGCAAGACAATCTGGTGGTAACCTCAACACGCTCGGTGGACCAGGATGTTCTGTCACCTAGTGAGGTGAGACACTTCTATAACTAGTTATATATAGCTGAGTTTATTGTAGGACTGATAACACCTTGCTTTAGTTTCAAATTTTCAACTATCGTTCAATCAGGTAAAACTGCTTATGCTTTCTATACCTCTTTCTGGATGTTTGCTAGCTATCCATTTGACAAAAACACAGGGAGATTAAAGTTATCAAATGATTGGTTCACTGCATTCTCTTCCTATCACGTGTAGTTCTGAAACCTGCTTTGTTTGTCTTTTAGGCTGCAAAGGTTTTTGAGTCTCAGCTTGCAGAATCACTATTAGAAGGTGACGGACAGCTTGCATTCAAGAAGCTTGCAACTGCTACACTGGAAACTTTGATGCCAAGGATTGAAGGCAAGGGTGAGTTTGGACAGGCACGGTGGCGGATGGTTTATGCTCCTCAGATCCCGAGTTTACTATCTTTAGATCCAACAGTTGATCCACTTAAATCACTGGCAAACAATATCTCTTTTGCTACAGAGGTTGAAGTGCAGCTTGGACGACGCCTTCGGGTATAAACTCTTCTTTTAAAAAGAAAAAAAGAAAGGCTAATGTACGAATAGAAACTGACCTGAATTGCTGCCATCGAACTGCAGGTCTCTGTTGTCAGGCAAATGAAAGATTCAGAAATGGCAATGCAGTGGACGCTGATATATCAGCTAACTAGTAGGCTCCGGGTTCTCTTCCAGTCTACACCATCCAATAGGCTTCTCTTCGAGTACTCAGCAACATCGCAAGATTGATTTGTTTTTGCCATTGCACACAGCAAGAACTGGGCGTAGCAGCTCTCTTATAGTACAAGATTAGGTGCCCCGATTAATTGTTTTTGTAGATAACGCAAATTTTGACAAGCAGTTGTACCTGTACATTTGCTCTGTTGTAGCTACATTAATTCTTTCTCGGAAAAGTTTCTGAGGCTGTAAATACCACATAGGTAGCAATCTTAGCGTCAGATGTAAAGAAACCCGTGTATAAATGAACTTGTCCGGTCTCTGCTGCGTCGTCACCCATGTGGTGTTGGCTTACAAAATTCGCTCGTGCGCTCATGACTTGACACGTGCAACCATTTTTGCAGATCACAAATTTCACAATGACTGATCGTTCCCCCGTCGCTACGAACGAATGGGTCTCTGCCACCAGGTACCCTCATGATATGGTCGTGACAGGTTCCGGGCTGTGTGATGGCGTGGTTTGGTCCAGTCTGGCTAAGCTTTGCCCAGACTTTTGGGCTCCGTTTCCAAGTTTTGAAGAAGTTTGCTCTTTGAGAGGTTTGAGAGCATGAAAACTGGGGTGTTTGGCATTATGCAATTTCTACGATGCAACAGTGCCAAGTTCCAATGATGATGGCTCCTCGTTGGCTGGCTTGCCATGATAACCACCACTTTTTTTTCCTAAAAGGATAGCTTTGCCGATTTTATTATAGAAGAAAGTTGATCTAGTTTATGGAGAAATCGGATCTAAAAATCTTATAACTGCAAAGTTAATTTAAGAGAAAACCGACTAAAACCCCCAACAACAAGCGCTGGAACAACTAAAACAACACGGCTCGCACACCACTCAAAAATCAACTCAAAAAAGATGGAGTCCAAAGTAGGTCAATGTTGCGAGCTTGTCGCTCCAGCGGCAAGCAGCTCCGTCTTCCCGTAGAGTACCTCAACCACTGCCTCGATGTCATAACGCCTGCGTCCACGGCCACCATTGGCACCACAAGGAGACATGCCTCATGTCATTGTTGCTGAGCTCAGTCGGACCCCATCAACGTAGCAGCTCTGACTCCACCACCGCGCGTTCCTCTCAGTGAGTCAGCTGACCATTGGAACACAAAGTGAGAAATGAGAGAAGCGGCATCCTTATCTACAACACCAGAGCCTCTATCGAGGTGTGGTGTGGCGAAAGCCGTCGCCGATGAGCGCCTAGACCAACGAGCGACCAGAGATGCAACCGGACCAACGAGCTTCTCGGATCAGAGATGGACCTTCAAGGCGATACCTCCAAGAAGGACGTGACCATGCAAAAACGTCACCGTCACCCGTCTGGAAGCTCGGACTGGGTTTTCACCTGGAGAGTCCCGCAGGGGTGGAGGGAGAGAGAGTCGCCACAACAACGCCTCCAGGAAGGAGAATGACGCCCAATGGTGTCGCCATTGTCAGCACCGATCAACTAATCAGGCTAGGTTTTCGCCCGTGACTCCCCGCACCGCACCAACCACGCCTCCGCAAACTTCCCACACAACCGAGCAAACGCCAAGGCCGCCGCCCACGCAGCAGCAGCCGACCCCACATGCACGTGCCATCCACAAGGCCACTACCGGTGAATGGTCTCCCCACGGGCCGAAACTGGCAGGAGTAGAGGATAGACCGGCAAGGCGAGGAGGCTAATCAACCAGGAGGTCGAGACATGGCGAACACCGTGAGGCCAGAAGGGCACCCGCGACGAGCACCACGACCACGTGAAAAGTGCATCTAGGCCTTCTATGTGGGTTTTGGATAATTGATGACAAAAGATTAAGTGACTAATGAGTTTATTGAGGTTATGAACATGTTTTAGTCTAATCGATAAAGTTAAAAGGCATTGACGTCCCTCAAAAAGAAAAGAGAAGTGGCATGTAGTTACTCATAGGTTTAAATTCATTTTATTTTCGAATTTGTGTTTAGGAATATCGTACTATCAAGAGGAATGTGTGATGATAGTTTTGAAGGTGTCTCAATGCTCAAAAGTACCTTTTTAGACCTAAAAGTTAAGAGACACAATCACCTACGAATACTAGCCCAAACCGGATACTCCGGATTGTGGACAGTAGTTCGGAGTCTCCGAGTTAGACTTCGAGCCGAGCTCTCAGTTTGGGCTTAAGTGCCCAACCTAGAGTCTCCGGGTGAACCCGAAAACTCCAGGTTAGTATAAAAAGTACTGTAACGGCTAGTTTTGAGGGCTGGGTTTAAATACCCCTCTCACCCCCTCCTTCATTTGATGCTGAGCTGTTGAGCTAAATTGAGACAAACTCATTCATAGTCATTCAATAGTCCCTCCAATTCCTCTAATGCTTTAAGTCTTGCTAGATTTTGAGAGTTGAGTTGGGAGAGTGAGATTGAGTGCTAGTGAGCTTAAATTCATTCATTGAGCACTTGAGTTCATCGTCAAGTCGTCGATTCACGTTGTTTACTCTTAGACCTTGGAGCTCCTAGATGGTTAGGTGTCGCCCGAATAGCACCTAAGCTTGTGGAGTGCCCCAGAAAGTTTGTGAAGATTCTTCTCGCCTCCACAAGGGAAGATGAACTCTTGAGTAAGATCAAGCTCGACCTTAGTGGTCGCTTGGTGAGGACAAGGGTTGAAAGAAACCTAGCTCTTTGTGAGCACCTTAATGGAGACATAGGGTCGTTTGATCCGAACTTCAAGAAACAAATTTTGTCTCCTTCACATTCTTGCATTTTTTCCTTGTTCTAGTTGTCTTTAGGGGTTTGCCTCGATCTACTTGTTTGTGAGGTTGTAATTGCAGGTGGTTGGATAAAAGAAGCTCTTACATCAATTAGAATTTGTGGTAAACTTTATATCCAACTAGACTTGCTTAGTTTTCAATTTCCTATACAAGCTGAACTATCCGGGTTAGCTTAGAGTCTCCAGACCCTGGAGTCTCCGAATTGAACCGGAGTGTCCGGATTCTGCTAATCTACTATGAAGTTTTAATTTTTAGGAATCGCCTATTCACCCCCTTCCTCTAAGTGACATCAAGTACATTCAATTGGTATCAAAGCTTAACCTTTTACAAGGCTTTACCACTTAGAGGATTTGAAGATGTTAACGTTCGGGAAGAAAGGTTCGGCAAGCCCAAAAAGTCTGAAAGATGATCTTTCAACATCGGGTAACAGTAAAGGCAAGGGAGTCACAATTGAATTCAATTATGATAAATTGAATGTCTCTAATTCTCATATATCTGTGCTATCTTGGTGCGCACCTTATTTCGATCGTACACATTATGCCGCTTGGAGGCATAAAATGAAATTGTATTTAATCTCTCTTCATCCAAGTGTTTGGAAGATTGTGTGAATAGGTTTTGAGATATCGGATGAAGAAAAAGGACTCGCTTCCAAGCAAGAGCAAAATTTCCACCGCAATGCATAAGCCGCAAGTGTGTTACTCGGTGCTTTGAGTCCTGAGGAGTTCAACAAAGTGGATGGACTTGAAGAGGCTAAGACAACATGTGACACACTTCAAGTTGCTCATGAAGGCACCACAAGCGTGAGAGAATTTAAGATAGAGCTACTTGAAGGCAAATTGAGAAGACTTGTGATAGAAGATGATGAAACCCCTAAAGCAATGTATGATCACATGATGATGTTGGTGAACAAGATTAGAGGGCTTAGAAGTGAAGAGCTTAATGAACACAAGGTGATGAGAAGATTGCTTAGATCTTTTGCACCAAGAAATTTCACATTGGTCACACTCATCCAAGAGAGAAGGGATTACAAGAGGCTCATACCAAGTGATGTTCTTAGGAGAATTCTTGCTCATGAGCTCATGGAGGAGGAAGTAAATAAAGTCAAGAATCTTGTCAAGCAAAGTTACACCTCCAAGAACGAAGAAGTAGCATTCAAAGCAAGCAAGTTAAAGAATCAAGGTCAAGTAAAGATGAGAGCTCGGATGATGAAGAAATAACATTTTTTTTAAAGAAACGTTAAGAAATTCATGAAGAATGGTGGCTATAGCAAGTACAAGAGAGATATGCCAAGAGAAGAACATAGTGTGGCGAAGTTAGCCACTTCATCGCCGATTGTCCTAACAAAAGAAGAGTAAGGACAAGGAAGAAAGAAAAATAAGCCTTTCAAGAAGGACAAGTTTAAGAACCACAAGAAAAAATATTCGGATCAAACTCACATTGGCGAGGAGTGGGACTCTAACTCCGACTTCGACTCCGATGATGATGGAGTCGCCACCATTGTCATTCACTCCTTTACACCGACAAAGTTACTTTTTGGTGACATGAGCGATGACACTCCCAAGTGTCTCATGGTAAAAAGGCGGAAGGTAAAATCACAACACAAGCTTCTAGATAGTGATAGTGACAGTGATAGTGGTTGTGAAAATATGCTTAAAGGTCTTAGTAAAAATCTATGTCTAAATTAAAAGAGCTAATAAAAATAATAGAGAGTCAAGAGGAGATTCTTGAGAAGTAAGAGGACTTGCTCATCCTTAAAAAGGAGGGAAATCTTGAACTCGAGTAGCTCCTTACTAAAGAGAAGGAGAAAGTTGAGAAATTGATCAAAAACCTTGATTTGGCTAATGTCTCAATTGCTAGTATAGAGGGGTAGCAATACTACACTTCAAAAAGAATTCTTATATTTGGATGAAACTCATAAAATTTTTGAAGTGCAATTTGATGCCCTTAGGAATAGCTCATCTTCTTCTAATGATGCAACCTCACTCTCTAATGCTTCCACTAGTAATATTTCCTCTCATTATTATAATATTGATATAAATACTTGTGCTACCAATGCTCAATCCTTGCAAGCATTGCAAAAAGAGAATGAGAGGCAAAATACCTTAGTATGGGTGCATCAAGACATATAAATTTCTTGATTATGATGAAGTGGAAGACATTCAACCTCAATCTCAAGTGCCATATCAAAAAATTTATCAAAGCATCCAAAGATATCACCCGATTGATAATATCCTTGTTGATATATAAAATGGGATAACAACTCGTTCAAAAATTACAATTTTTTGTGAATATTACTCTCTTTTTTTGGAACCTTTGAAAATACAAGATGCACTTGGAGATCTGGATTGTGTAATGGCCATGCAAGAAGAGCTCAACAATTTCAATAGAAATGAAGTTTAGTCATTGGTGAAACGACACAATCAAAATGTGATTGACACAAAATGGGTTATTCGAAACAAGCAAGATGAGAACGGGATCGTGACAAGAAACAAGAAGATATTAGTTTCTCAAGGTTTCACACAAATAGAAGGTTTGGTTTTTGATGAGACTTATGCTCCTGTAGCTAGGCTTGAGTCAATTCGCATATTACTTGCCTATGTTACTCATCATGATTTTAAGTTATATCAAATGGACGTGAGGAACACTTTTCTTAATAAAACAATCTCCAAATTGGTATTTGTGGAGCAACTACCGGATTTGAAGATCCCAAGTATCCTCATCATGTGTATAAACTCCATAAGACGCTCTACGGGCTTAAGCAAGCACCTATAACATGATATGAATTCCTTAAGGATTTTTTTTGTTAAAAAGTGGTTTGAGATCGGCAAAGCCGACACTACTCTTTTCACTAAGAAAGTTGATAATGATTTATTTGTTTGCCAAATATATATTGATGACATTATATTTGGTTCTACTAATAAACTCTTTTGTGAAAATTTTAGTAGGATTATGACTAAGAGGTTTGAGATATCAATGATGGAGGAGTTGAAGTTTTTCCTAGGATTTCAAATCAAACAACTCGAGGAGGCACATTCATATGTCAAACCGAATACATCAAGTATATGCTCAAGAAATTTGATATGAAAAATGTCAAACCCATCAAGACTCCAATGCAAACAAATGGTCACCTTGGTCTCAATGAAGATGGAAAGGTCGTAGATCAAAAGGTATATCACTTCATGATTGGTTCTTTACTTTACCTTTGTACATCTAGACCCAATATTATGCTTAGTGTGTGCATGTGTGCAAGATTTTAAATCGCTCCAAAAAAGTGACATTTAGTGGTCATTAAGAGAATTCTTAGATATTTAGTTCATACCAACCTTATCGGCTATTCAGATTTCGATTATGCCGGTTGCAAAGTGAAAGTATTTGATGTCGACTAGAGGGGGGTGAATAGTCATTTCTGAAAATTAAAACTCTGCAGTGGATCAGATAGTGTCCAGAGACACTGGCTTAATCCGGATACTCCGGGTTCCAGAGTATCCAAGTTAACCCGGATTATTCGGACTATATAGGAACTCGAAATCAAAATAAATTTAAGTAAGTCTAATATAGTCTACGAGTTACCACAGTCTCTATAAGATGTATATGCTCCTTTCAACAATAACCTGCACTCAAATACTCGCAAGCAACAATATTGAGGCAAATCCCTAAATAACAATTTGAACGAGTAAAGTGCAAGAAAGTAAATAGAGACAAGATTTGTTCCCGAAGTTTGGCCACCTCACAAAGAAGTGTCTACTTCTCCATTGAGGAGCTCACAAAGAGCCGGGTCTTTTTGAACCATATCCTTACCCAAGTGACCACAAAGATCGAGCTAGAGTTCTTACTCAATTCACAGGTAATACAAACTTCCCGTGACACTCTACAAAGATTGGGTGCTCTACGGGTGACCTCTTGCCGTCTAGAAGCACGAACCTTCAAGAGTAAAGAACGCAAATCGCAGCTTGGCGAGAACTCAAAATGCTCAAAGGTTTGTTTGTTGCTCTCTTGCTCTAAATCTCACTCCCCAAACCCTAACTCTCAAATCTTGCAAAAATCAAGCACTAGATGGGTTTGGGAGGGCTATTGAATGCTCTTGAGAGAGTTGGTTCACAGGTAGCTCAACAATATTGAATGGAGGGGGTGAAGAGATATTTATACTCTTCCCAAAAAAACTACCTGTTACTGTGCTTTTCAAACAGACTTGGAGTATCTGGATTCACTCGGAGACTCCGGGTAGCACAGAAATACACATACCTAACTTGTCAGAACTAGCCGTTACACTGACTCGGAGTATCCGGGTTCACCTAGAAACTCTGGGTAACACTTGAGAAAAACGGCCAAAACACTAGTTCGGAGGATGCTCAGAAGGTCTAGAAGCATCAAGACCCGGAGAGTCCGGACCAACTCGGAGACTCCGGCTTTAGCACCCTCGGCAGACAGAGACTCTTTCTTGGAGTCTCACTCGGAGACTCCAGGACACTAACAGCATCCGGAGTATCCGGGCTAACCCGGAGACTACGGGCTCAGGCTTTGAAGCGAGATAGAGACTCTCTCGGAGTCTCACTCGGAGACTCCGGAACACTTACACAGTCCAGAGTATCCGGTCTAACCCGAAGACTCCGGGCTCATATAACTCTGCCCTTTTTTCCAGTGTTCGTGAGTGATTATGTCTCTCAAATCTTGGTTTTAACAAGATACTTTGAGCAGTAAGACACTAGCAAGACTACTAAAATGCATCTCTCTTTATAGTACGACATTCCTAAACTCAAATTCAAAAGTAAAATAAATTGAACCCTATGAGTTTCTTCATGCCGCTTCTCTTTTCTTTTGAGGGACGTTGACTTCTTTTAACCTTTTTCAATGGGACTAAAACCTGATCTTATTTGCTACTTGCAATCATAGTTATGTATTGTTGTTTGTTGGATGATCACAAGTGATGAAAGTATCTTATATGTCCAACTATCCAATCTCTAAAATATTCGCGTCGAATTTCATCTTCAAAATCAGTTCTTGCCTTCTCCAGAACCTGGAGACATATGGTCATTTGATCCGAACTTTAGGAAACAAATTTTTGTCTCCTTTATATTCTTGTATGTTTTCCTTGTTCTAGTTGTTTTAGGGGGTTTGTCTCGATCTATTTGTTTGTGAGGTTGTAACTGCAGGTGGTTGGATAAAAGAAGCTTTACATCAATTAGAATATGTGGTAACCTTTATATCCAACTAGACCTGCTTAGTTGTGCTCAGTTTTCAATTTTTTGTACAGACCAGACTATCTGGGTTAGCTCGGAGTCTCTGGATCCCGGAGTCTCTGGATTTAACCGAAGTGTCCGGATTCTATTAATCCGTTGCGAAGTTTTAATTTTCAGGAATCACCTATTCACCTCCCCCCTCTAGGCGATATTACGTACATTCATCACGGCGCTATCAGCCACAATAAGAGGCGCGACGAGGACAACGACGGCATGCAAATCTGGCTGCCATGCCGCCAAGTGCGTTCGCCTCCACCACAGAACTGCATGCCCGCTAGCGCACACAGCCGTCGTTGCCACCACCACCCAGCATGTCACACATGGAGGGCGGCCCGGCTTAGTACAGAAAACACAGGCAGGCACGTACCCATGCTTGTGCCTGCGTCCACTGCAACTAGAGACGTGCCGACCAATAAGGCATCACACGACGGTGGAGCGCAGGACCTACCTGCCGCCAGATCTACCACGTGCGCCCACGAAAGGATCCTGGAGGCGGGGCGCAGACCCGACCGTCCATGGTCATCGCCCCACCGTGCCACCATGCACAACCATGACCTCTGCAGAAATTGTGCCTGCTAGCAACCACAACCATCACCATCGCACCCCACCAGGCCACACAAAGAGGGGTGGCTCGGCTTGGCAGAACGGTAGGCAGACACAGGCCACCACAGCATGCCCACAGCGACAGTCAACACGCCGACCGAAGGCGCACATCCTGGTGGTGGTGGAGGAGCGCAGTTGCCACCCACACGCGCCCATTGGTGGTAGGGCATAGATCCCACCATCCACACGTGCCGCCGAGCAAAGACGGCCTGGATCTCGGTGGAGCCGAGCAGATCCTATCACCACTAAGACGCCAAACCACGCGCGTCGTCCAGAACTAGATGTGATGCACATAAATGTTGGAGAAGAGAAAATGGAGGGAAGAGGGAGGGGAGGGGAGAGGAGACAACCACCTGTATCTGCCCACTACCACGAGCCCTGCCAGAGATTAGGTCGGCGACCTCAAGCCCTACCATCACGAGTCACCGCTGCTAGAGGAGCAACCCTGTCGGGGGGAAGCCTCGCCACCGTTGTCCTCGCCACTGTGCGGGCTTCCGGCAGCCAGCTTAGGTAATGGCGAGGTACGAGGGAGGAGGCGAGAGGGGTTGGCAGCGTCGAGGCGTGGAGCCTCCCGAGTCACCCTGGGAGCAACACGGGGCCACATTTCTTTCCCATTATCTGATGACAAATGCTATAGCCACCACATCAACTAGCTTTTATCTAATTCATCCATAGGTTTAGTGTAGAATGTCCTTTTGATTCTTCAATTGTTTCTTCGGTTGCACTATGATTATTGACTAACAGTAGTCTAAGCCCTCAAGATTGAGGACCATTTAATTTTTTACCATCCTAAAGAAGCGTCTTTTCTCCGCTCTCACTGACACATGAAATCACCTGAGTCACTGACACGTAGCCCAAGGTGGCAAAAAATTTGCCACCCACCCCATAAGGATGGAAAATCCTGAATTTTTCCCAAGATTGAGGCTAGCTTCATGTTTTTTTGCTTACTATGGGGCCTAATGCCTTTCAAGGGCGACCAAGCATTCTCTCTACATTGTACCCACTTTATACTGACTTTGGAGACGCCTTGCATAATTGTGATGGTTGGTCGTAGCAAAGCTCAATAAGAAATTAAGAAAATAGTAGTGACAAAACATCAAAATTAGTAACATTAGTATTAACTTGGAAATTGAAATGATTAGATTAGTTAATTTTTGGGCTAACATGTACTATAAACAACTACATCCTTAATCACGATTCTACTTGGGTCTCCTTATGCTACACTTTATATGGTAACAAGAAATTGCCATATTCAGTAATATATTATTGTCGCTATAATAGATAAGCATAATTGTAGTAAACTAATGAGATTCGTGGTGATGATAACCGATGTCTTAATTTCCATAAATTAATGCAGTTGTAGTAAGCTCAACCAACAACTGATAGTTGCAACTTACGTTACACATATATATACAATCAAAGTAGTACAATGATGCCATCTCCGTCTCTAGAGGGGTATAAATACTGATTTCAAATAAAAAGAGCTGTAGTGCCTTCTCTAATTTTAACTGCCTCTAAGGAAGACCCAAAAGCTTCTGCCACTCTATGTTGTTGCTTGCCAATGCACGACTAATATACAACATGTAGGTTTACTACATAATCACATCAATTCAATAAAAATTCCTTGAACTTATGTATTTCCCCCCAAAAGAACAGAGAGAAGAAGTCCACAGCAAAAGTTAGAGACACTTGCAGTTCAACTTGGCAATAAACTGAACTAGCTAAGTGTCAGTATGTTGTAACAAAAATATAAATATTAAACATGATAACATCAAATACAAACTCAAGATATAGAGATGTGGATGCGCTAAGGAAGTGCCGCCGAACATATGTTAGGAGCGATGTTATAGTTTAATTTCAGATGAGATCCAATAAAGAAAGAGGAGATTATCTGCTATTTTTTCTTCTAATTTTTTCATTTATTTTTATTAGTAAAACTAGTTCCATATCCGTATAATGTAACGAGGTGAGTGTAGCGAACATGGCCTTTTTAGGGTATATATGTAGTTTTGATGATTAATGGTAACATAGTTAATGAGACTAACATATTTGTCAAGTATATATTTTAGTAGGTCTCATGGATGTAATATATGAAGAAGACACCGAAGCGGAACTCAAGAAAGTTTGAATTGGATGAATTCAGAAAAGATTGCATTCGTCGGATGGTCCGGTGCTCAGTAAAGTGTACATGCCGAAGTGTTTTGACTCAGAAGAGAAAATTCAAGATTACACTAGATGGTCTAGCGTTGAGGCACTGAGTACATGCCAGAGCATTTTACATAACCTGGGAAATCCTTCGGAGGAAAGTTTTTGAACACGCCGGATGGTCCTATGTTCAGAGGCTTGTACACGCTAGATCATTTTCCAGAAGATGTTGCAACAACAAGTTTTGACGTGGTTGCACACGCCAGATGTTCCGGTGATCAGAAGATTTACACGTCGAACAAATGCACAGTGAGAAGTGGCTCAGTCGGCTCAATTCTATACACCGAATAGTCCGGTGATGGAGTTCAAGATAACACCAAAATATCCGGTGTTCATAATGAGTTTGAGTGCGGTTCTAACAGCAAGTTAATGGCTAGTTTTTACTGTTGTACATATCGGATGATCCGGTGTTTGTATTGCTATTAACTCTGGATCATCAGTGTTCACAATCTTTTTCACTGTTGGGGGCAATGACTAATTCGCAGGGTTGAGGCTATAAATACCACCATTTGATCATTTGAGTGTGCTAGAATCCAATGAAACTCATATACACTTCAGAAGACATCTAAGTCAGCAAAATGCTAAACATGATCATCCAAGGCAATTAAACACAAGATTAGTGAGTGATTAGTGCTAATAGGTCAAGAAAAAGTTGTTGTTAGGTGTTGCTGCCTAGAGAGAGAATTAATGAGTAATCCTATATTGTACCAAGTGGTATGCCAACGTCTTGGAGTCATATTGACTCATTGGTATCTTGAGCCTTAGTGACTCAAGCTTATCAACCCTCCAATTTGGTGTGGAGTGGCGATAATACTTTTGTATGAGGACATAAATATTCTTGTTTTGATGGCTCAAACTCCGAAGTGAATACGACAACAAGTGACCGAAATAGAAACCTATGGTAAGACATTGACTTGGGTGGCTCAACCTACTTTAGGCATATATGGCTCAAGGGTCATGATCAGTTGTCGTTCCGAAGTTATAACCTCGGTGGCTGCTCCAACGTGGATTAAAAGTAACATTATACCATCGATATTATGAGATAAAAACCTCTTATACCGAGTTTACTCTACCTACTATTTTTATATTTTCGTATTTACATATTTGCAATCTATATTTGCATTGTTACCTTCCTAAATAGTTTGTTAGGATTAGATATATGTTACAAATATTTTTAAACAATAAAATAGACACACTAGATAAATTTAAAACATATTTAGATATAAATTAAAATAGATTTATCTTATAAAGTTATTAGAACCGATTAATTTTAAGTGCCCTAATTTATCTCCTTAGAACGTCACCGATACTTACAACAACAAAGCTGAATAATAAGAATAAAAAAATAAAAAAATAAATTATTCAAAATTTAATTTTTTATTAGATAAAAAATAAAAAATATAACGTGAAAACCAACCCGTGTTTTACACCAAAGAGAGGAAGAGAAGAAGCTACAAATCTCCTTTGCAAAATTTGCTACGCTCACTGGCGTGCCTCGAAGCCCGCCCAAACGACGGGAAGCACCGACTCCCGCCCCATTCGCCACCTAGCTGTACCCCACCACTCCCCGCTTTTAGTCGACAAAAACAAAATCAAACCCCCGGGAAAAGAAGAGCAAAAAAGATCGAAAAGAGCAAACCCTAGGTCCCCGTGGCGTCGACGAAATCCCAATTCGCCCCCATCAGATCGGCCTGCGCAAGGGGCTTTTGCCACAGATCGGCGCTCTCCCGTCCTCGGATTCGATTCCGCCGCCGAATTTGGCCCCGACCCGTGGTTGGATCGCCTCCGCCGCCCCATATTACTCTCCCTCTGCGAAACGCGCCGCCGCCCGTCGTCCGACCCCGACCCGGACGCCCCTCCTCGCGTCCCCCTCCGCCGCCCGTCGTCGGGCCCCGACGCCGCGCGCCACCGACCCCCGACACCGCTCGGCCTCCCCAGGTAATTTTTTTTCCCTGCACAGATCTGGAATTTCTTTTAATGATTAGATGGTAAAACGGATCGATGAGGTGATTGTGGATGAATTGCAAATGATGCTGTGGTATTTGTTGATGAAATGATGCATGGACAAATTTTTCTTTCTCTCCACTCCATCCAGTTACTTGTGGACATTTGTGCTGCGGATGTGCAGTGTTGCCCTACTAATCCAATCCTTTCCATCCATCTATAATTTGACTAGGTTCCTCTTTTTCAGCTTGCAAGAAGCCAAGATCGACAACAGTTGCCACCACAGGGCTTCTTGGTGCCCAATCAAGGCTCAGATGCTGTTTATTTTCCAAAAGTTTTGGCTGAACCCCCATGCTCCACGCCAAGTCCGCCCCTGATCTGGGTGTGGGACTTTATGTATGATGGAAGGTGAAATTCTGCGAAAATCTGTCCTTGTGATTCCTGGGTCCTTGAATGGAATCTAGTGGCAGTGATAAGCCCACTGCAACAGATGCTACTGAGTCAGTGCTGGGATTAGATGGTGAGGAGACTTTATCTGAGAGGGAATCTGTTGGAGCGAGACAAGGGCCTGGCTTACCTAATGAGGGTGTAAAGGCTGCTCCTTCAAGCAGTTCATCTGCAGGGAGTAAGAGGAGGCGCAATTGCTTGGGCTCTAATCAAGTGGAACTTAATGGGCCAGGGGTGTCGAGTTCCAGTTCTGGTGATTCCACGTGGAGTATAGATAGTTGGAATGACCGTCACCCATTCTCATCGTCGAGAAATAAGGATGACCACTCAGAGCGTTCAGTTACTTCTGCTGGAGTTGCAGTGATCAGGCAGCCTCGTGGTGTCTTGAGGTTGAGGAAGCTAGCTCAAAATGACGGTACTGAGAGTTGGACTGGAAGTCGTAATGTTCCACTATCCAATGGAGTTCCTAAGTTTAATCAATTTCCTAGGAGGAACAAGAGAAGAAAATCAAGTGTGCTCAGGGAGAACAGAGTTGATGGTGATGACCCTGTCAGTTGCTTGAAAACTGGGAATGGTATTTGTGATCAGGATAGTGGCACAAAGTTTTGTTCTGGAAATGAATTCTCAGGTGAAAAGCAGTCACATCTTTCGGGTGATGCCCCTAAAGCTGTTCATGTTGACAAGGAAAGCCGCGGGCATGTAAAAGGCGATGATGATGTTAGTTTGGAAGAAAATGCTGCTAGGATGCTCTGTTCTCTATCAGATAATAGATGTGCTGGACCACCAAGTACGAGAATGAAATCACCGAGTAGGTCGTCGAAGAGATATTTTCTTCAGCATTCAAATCATGTCAAGAATTCGTGCAAAGAAATCAAGGATCTAGCTGGTTCTGCTAGGTTGCTGCGGAAGCGTGATGGTAAAGTTCCATTCAGGAAGCGCCGTCCACGTCGGCATTTTTATGAAGTCAGTCCTCGTGATGTGGATCCATTTTGCATTGTAAAAGAGAGGATCAGGGTGTTTTGGCCTCTCGATGAGACTTGGTACTTTGGCCTGGTCAAGGAATATGACCCTGTGACAAGGTTACATCATGTCAGGTATGATGATAAGGATGAAGAATGGATCAATCTTCAAAATGAGAGGATCAAGCTCCTGCTTTTGCCTGGTGAAGCTCGCAATAGATCTAATCATAATAATTCAAGGTCACTATTTAAGCCGAGACATGAAGAGAGTGAGAGAGAAGACACAGATGGAAGTAATACAGGACGTTCGGAGTCAGAGCCCATCAGCTCATGGTTGGCTCGATCGAACCAAGCAAGATCTGCTACATCTAGTAACATCAGCAAGCAGGAACGCACTCATTCCGATATTGTTCCGTTGTTGTTTGACCAAAAGCAGTTCCAGGAATCCAATGTCAAGGAGGATAAGCTGCTGTCTAACGATGCTGTACCAGGTAGTTCACCAGAGGATAGGAGGTTTCGCTTTGTTTATTCTAGGATGCGATGTTGCAGGAAAAAGAATGGTTTTCTCAGCATTTTAGAAGAGGACTATAATCCTAGAAGTATAGCAAATTCTTCCATTATTCTTGCTGCGCTTCCTGGAATGGAGTTTGGTGCTAAAACTGATGCTTCAGTGACATACGTCATACTGCTATTGAACCTGCCACTGACACTGGTTCATAAGTTCATTTCTGAAGCCTGTAGCGTCTGGCTTTCCAATGCCCTCTTTCTTCTTTGGCATGGTACATTGGTTGCCTTATGGCCTATCGTGCATCTGGACATACTTTTTGTTGATAATGCTTTGGGTTTGAAACATTTGCTTCTTGAGACTTGTTTGAGATCAGCAGTATCTCTTTTCTGTTTACTTGTTGGAAGCTTCAATCGGTGTCCTAAGCAGAGTACTCCCAAGGAGTTGAAAATGCCTTGCACCTCAATCAGATTTCAGATATCTGGTGTGCATGGTAGGAGCCAAGTAGTGTTTGTGTTGTTCAGCTTGGTTGGTATGGGGAAATCAAAATGGAAACACCTGCAAAGAAAGCTTCAATATCACTGTTCAGGTAGCCAGTTGTCTAAAGCTAATTGCATGTATGCTAACATCAAACAACTTACCAATGGAACTGGTCAAAGAGTATTACCTTCAATGGATCTCTTCTCTAAGGTACCACACCTGCCTTACCTATGCAGATTTAAGTGATCTTCCCACATTATGATTGTTTCCTTTTGTGATATATTCTGATTATTAGATTCCCTAAAAGTTATAAAAATAACTTACTGCATATGGTTTCCACTTTATGGTCACTACACTCATGAACGAGAGGTATTACTCACCATGCAGCTGCACCCCCTAATAGGGCTGTATGTTGAGACTTAGTTCTATCTGTATTAAACAATGTGGGGATGTTAACCATTTCTTGGAAGCCAGAACATCCACAGAAGAAACCTAGGTCTGGTATGTTATGTTGCAAACTGGAATTCATCAACTGTTATGTAAAATGTCGACTTCTATTGTCTTCCCTCTACACTGTCAATACGGGCATTGTGTGCCAATTAGAGTTTAGCCAGTGCTTGGCTGAGAATTATCAGCTGAGCATCTAACTTGCACAGCGTAAAGTAGATACTGCTCAAAAGCATAATACAAGCAAGTTAAGATCGACCTGAGATTGTTTGAGCAGCGCCTTGCTTTTAGAGACCCTCAATGAGGTTTTTTTTTTCCAAATATGATTGGATGTATGCTTTGATGAATTAGATCAGCCAGCTTTCTGAATCTGCTCTAATGTTTTCTAGAATAGCAATAAAATGGTTTCATTTTTTGTTAGTGCTCTTAGAACTTGCGAGGTGACGAAATGCCAACTTCCTCTTACTGTGTATATGACTATATGTTGTGCACTTGCATGATAGTCTTTGCCCCAGAATAGCTAGGAAGACAATCATTGGTTAAATATTGCAAAAACATAGTTTGGTCATTCAGTTTCATTACACTCAATTGAATTAATATTACCCAACTGTAAATCTGTGTAAGTTGCATTAAAATCTCTACAACACTGGAATTCCCTTTATTTTTTGTGTGGATTATTGTGCAATTGTTCTGTTTACTCATTAAAGTTGAAACAGTACATGTGCTTTATTTCTGAAAGAGAGATCACAGTCAACATTTTTTGTTCATCTAGCAGGGCTTTCTACTTCCGAGTCATTGATTGAATACTGTCGTCAATTTCATATACTGTTATCTGGTTTAATCACTTTATGTGGCCCCTCAATACTATCTGCCTGTTTTAATCAAAAGTCTTCTCTTTGTTTTTGGAGTTGGATAGTGATCCATCTCTGTTATTTTTTTGCTAAATGTATTTGTGACTCAATAATCCTTTTCCCCCCTCACAAGCTCTCCATGCAGTCATGCACAACTTTTTTCCCCCTGCGTATAACTCACATGATTCAACTTATATGGATGTGAATCATTGTTATTCAATGTAAATACAATGTTTAACTGTTCGTCGTTTATTCATCTGTGCCTTTCTGAGCAATCCATTATTCTGTCTTCGACGTCTTATGTGTAGTTGTTAACATCAGTGAACATATTGCTTGGAAAATATTGTGCTTAATTTCTGCTTTCATAGTTAAAATCTTCTCTGTTAAACAGGGTTTTGATCTCCGGGACACTTGGTTCCTTTTGGAATCAAATTATTCAGATATCAACCCTGTCATTTGCTGTCTTGATGCACGGTGTGAATTTCCTCTAAATGATCTGGACGTGGTGGCTGCACCTTCACTACTGCTTTGCCGCCATCTAAAATTGCTCACTGAAAGCAATCTGACTAATGGTTCTCATCAATCCATGACATTTACTTTAGACAAGGATAAGCAGCAGTCCACAGCACAACATACATCTGATCCGGTTCATCCGGCCGCCCCTTCTGGAATTTGTTCTTTTAATCTTAGTTCATCAACTGATGGTCCCTTGTATACCGTTGAAACCACTTTAAGCTCAGAATGTAATGGCAGCCATATTGGTGATGCCAAATCAGCATGCAGAAAGTTTCCAGAACAAAATGGGCCTAATGTTTGTGCTGACAAACCATGTTCTTCCAATCTTAGGGTTATTTTCCCTTCACAAAAGTCTGAAGAGAGGCATCTTTCCATTAAAATTCCTCAACATAAGACATCAGATGCATCTAATGATAAGTCACTTAACAAAGATGAAAAAGACATGCAATCGGTATCTAATTTGGTCCAGGAATTGAACGAATATCCAATTGGTTGTGCTACACCAACTGCCCCCAGGACTACCTACCATCGGAACCGGTTTACATCCATATCACGCACTTTTGGTGATGGTTCAAAATTATTGCCAGAAGATCTCACGATGACTGGTTTTACTGGTGGTTCTAAGAGGCCGCGAAGTCAGGTTTCATACTCAGTTTCTCCTGGAAGTGAGGAATTTGGCCTAAAACACAAAGGCCATTTCCGCAAGATGCAATCTCATAGCAGTGCTAAGACAAATGATGCAAAGAGGCTTGCTGATAATTCAAGAAGCGGGCAGAGCAGCCCAGAGTCCTTGACTTGTGTTGCAAATGTCCTGGTTACAGTTGGTGATAGAGGGTGGAGGGAGTATGATACTCAGATCACAGTGGACTCTGATGGGCAGAGTGAACACAGGATATGTGTGAAGCTTGCAGATGGATCCAAGTATGCTCACAAGGTTTGTCAAGTTTTGCAGCCTGGGGCCACAAACCGCTATACACATGCTATGATATGGAAAGGTGGGGCTGAATGGTGCCTAGAATTTCCTGACAGAAGTCAGTGGTTGATTTTCAAGCAAATGCATGACGAATGCTATAGCCATAACATCAGAGCTGCGTCTGTGAGAAACATTCCAATCCCTGGTGTCTGCTTGGTTGAAGCTCATGATGATAATGGTGCTGTACCGTTTGTGCGATCCCAAGGTTATCTTGGCCATATTGGAACAGATGTTGAAATGGCTCTTGATGAATCTCGTGTTATATACGACATGGACAGTGATGATGAAGCGTGGAATTTAAGTTGGAGGAAATCCTTAGCAGGTGAGAGCATCATTGCACACGAGTTGACAGAGGACTTGTTTGAGAGGGTTATGGACAAATTAGAGAAGTTTGCATATAGCCACAACTGCAATGAGCTCACCATTGATCAGATGAAGGAACTAGATATTGATAATGTATCTCTGGAAATCATTCAAGGGATACATGCTTATTGGCAAGGCAAGAGGCAGAAAAAGGGAATGCCGCTCATTCGACATTTCCAGGTGAACATATGTTTCAACATCCTTTTTTTTAGCTAGTTGTCTTTACCTTTATATTGCTTTCATGGTGCTTTGGTTTATGTAATGCAGAAAGCACGTGAAATTGGAGAAGAGTTATCTAGTTATGTTATTTATGTTTCATGTGATGATAGTAAGCAGTCTTGGCTTCTTTATGGTCCAAGTTCCCAACATAAACTTAGATGGTTGCAGTAAATATTTAAGTAGTTTTATACAGGTGCTAATCTACACCTAGGGTGTACAAAATTTCAGTAGTAACTACAGGATGGTGACTACTGAAGGCCTATTAGTGAACCATGTTCAGTGGTAACTCCTTTCGGTTCAATATTTCACATTTTTTTCAGTAGTAACTACTGGGTTTAGAATAAAACTCTACACCTAAGGTGTAGAGTAGTTTTATCTATGTATGTATTTATTAGCTAGGCGAATAGTGGAGAATTATCCTTAACATGATTTTCCAAAAAAACATTTACATCCATTTTTTGTTCCCAGCTTTGATAGTGCCAACTAAATGAAGTAAAAGAAAGGAATTTTTTTGGCAGTTTTTATATTGATTGCTAATTAGTTGTGTTCCTGAGTATTGTTCTGGCCTTAAGTACTCATAAAAATAGATCCTCCTGGGAATTTAAGGAGCTTCCGCATTGTTTAACTAGATATGGAATTTCTATTCTGAATTGGGCCCAAATAGAGTGTCGATAATGCAATTGTTTGGTCATTGTTAATTGTTTGTGGTAACTATTTTTATGATTTCGATTAGAATTTAGAGAAATGTGAACAATGTAATTCTTCCAGGGAAGTGTTTGGTTATGTTTTTCGCAGTTATGATGGTCCACCAAATAATGTTTCAGTAATGAGTACATACTCTCTTAACTTTTATATCATTTTCAGTCTGCTATGTGGAAAATTTACGAGCAGAAGCTACATGATTGGGAATCTACAGTATACAGAATGCATGGTTCATCAAATGGGTACCAAGAAAAGAAATTGCCCCCAAAACCTGCATTGTTTGCCTTCTGTTTGAGGCCTCGTGGACTCCAAATGCCGTACAAGGGACCAAAGCAGCGTTCTCATAAGAAACTTATGTCCTCAGGGTGCCATAGCTTTTCAAGAGAGCAAGAAAGCTTTTACCGACCAGGTACTCTTCCTTAATGTCTTCTAGTCTAATATTTTTTTCTTTCCTTTTTTCCCGGTTTGCTTATGTCTATTTCTCTTGTCCAATATCAGGCAAGAGATACAATGAATATGTTGGGGATGGGAGGACATGTGAATTGTATGATAGTGGTTCTCTTTATTCACCAACAGGATATTCTCCTAGGTTCTCTATGAGAACAGATTCCCCTCGAGCATTCGATGCCACAGAAAGAAGTTATACACCAAGATACTTCAGGACCAATAGTACCAAAAGGAGTGCAAGCTTTGCATTCTCTGATGATAATCAGCCATCACCTTCCTTCCGCCATCAGAAAGTGAAGCGAGGCACCCCTGATCATTGGAACACTGCCATTCATGAATGGCAGAACTCGAAGCACCTCTTCCCGAGTGCATCCCAGAGCCACCGCGTTGATTTTGAGGAGCTTAAGCTGTGGGATGCCACGAGCGCCGCGCAGCACGCAGCAACCATGGCAAAGCTCAAGAGGGAAAGGGCCCACTGCCTGATGCACCAGGCTGATCTTGCCCTCCATAAGGCCGCCGTGGCCCTCATGATGGCTGAAGCGATCAAATCATCCAACAGCGACACATCCCGGGATGGTAGAGGGGATTTCAGGGACGAACAACACTAACCTTTTCCATTTTTTTGCCACGAGCCCATGCGCATATATGCAACTTGCTCTCGATGCATCTTTTGTTGATAGAAGGGAGTTTGTTTGCTCCATTCAATCAACTCATTAGATAGCATCCCCCTCCCTTTTTTTTTTCCTTTGATCCCTTGTACATAGGTTTTCTTTAATATCCCTTCTCTTATTTAGACCTCTCGGTTATTGCTGGCGAAGAATGGGCCAGAATGGTAGGTCAGCTATCTGTTGGTACAATCTGGCTTGTTGTCTGCACAACGGCTCTGTTCTCTCATGGTTGAGTTAGTCCATGGAATGCGACTGTTTGGGGGCTTCTGGCCGCTACGGCGCTACCCCAAAGAAACGATGGAGACATGAATGGAAGGCATAGTACAGCTTGTGCTTCTGAGATTGACGTATGGACCCCTGGTATGTCTTACTGTGTTTCTGTTTCTGTTTCTGTTTCTTTCATGGGTGCTACACGCTACAGGGATACATTCTACTATACTTAAATAGTGTGACCCGAATGCCGACACGCGCACGGTTTACATGCCACATGTAAACTGTGTGCCCAGACAACTTATGGCTTTAATGAATTTAGAAATATCCACATGGATATATGTGGCACGAAATTGGATGCTTACCGTGTGACATGGTGAGCAGTGCCAGTGTACACCACACACGGGCCACATAGGCCATGTCCATACATGGCTATCAATGAGTCTGGTAAGCTAAAGCCAATTACTTTTCTGGACGTCGCTCGTTTTTTTTCTTTTCTTCTTGAATGTATGCCCTTCATCTGAATGCATCTTCATGAAAGGGAAATGTAAATCATTTGTGGTATTAGCAAAGGTTCACTCACCTTTCCTTCTCGATCTTCCTGGTATCTGGCGAGAACAATTATGTTTGCGGGGAATCCAGGCTTGGGTGAATAGTGCATCTTCCTCGGCTTTGGTGGCTGCGAAGCTAGGGTTTAGTTCATCTGAAGCCCTACCCCTAAAGGGATATGGGTGGGTGAAGGACGGCGGTGGTGGCGATGGTTGTTGCATGGAGGACAACGATGGGTGGTGTTGGAAGCTGGCACTATGACGACAAAGGAGCAGTGGTGAACGCTAGTGGAGGATACAACATCGCTGTTGCGGAGAATAGGAAGTAGGACCATGGGGGAGGTAGAGAAGGTAGTGGACAATGCCAGTAGCTGGGTGAAGGTGAAGGGTGATGGCCTCGGGTTGGAGGGGATGGGATTAGGGTCCCATTAATGAGAAGCGGATGACATCTATATATGTCGGAAGGATTGGCTAGGGAAATGAGCATGATTAGATCTTAATCTAAATGATGAAAATAACAAAAACAAAGATTTTTTTCGGTGTGTGCCTGATGCAGAGGCTGGAACTTTATTCCAAGTTCCTTTGTTCAGTGTCCGGAGAGACTCACTTACCGAGGGCATTTGTAATGGGAGCGATAGGATTACCCGAGAATCCCAGAGGCTTGGTGATGTCCGAAGTACTGCCATGATACCGAACACTATAGCTTACCATGACAGACATAGGCCACAACAATTGTCTTATATGTTGCCTTATAGCATTCACACATAAGATTTTATATGATGAGAAAAAGACGTTTTCTCACGAAACATCTCATAATATAAAATTTAGCACTATGCGATTGACACATGCGACACATCATTGTACTGTATGTTGTCGTGATGTGTTTTCTTCATGTTACACCGATCCACAAATTAAGGGTTTGTGGATTTACTAAAAGAAAAAAGAGAACAAGTTATAGGACATTTTGCTAAGCCGTCTCAAAGATTACATGGAGGCTAACACCTATAAGACGACATCATAATACTAGTACATCAACAGTGAGTAATTTGTGGTGGTTTCTTATCCTTTACTTGCCACTTGAATATTCCCCAAACGGAAGTAACGAGCACCACAGATCAGGGATGAGTAGCTAGAATATAGAACAGCTTATGTTTAGCGATAAGCCTCAGATATCTGGGCCAGAGCAATCTGCGAAAATGTATCTCATTCGGCGAGCCTTCAGTCCTGGCCACCAAAACCAAAACAAGAAAATGACGGCACGTTAGGAAATCGTCCCGACTCTCGAGTGACCAAGAGTCCAAGATGTACTTATCAAGTACCATTCACAGCTGCTTTAGTTGACAACAAAATGTGCATATCAAATAAGGCTTTCACTCCCGGGCTCCATTTTTGAAAAATCAATCATTGCTAGTCCCTAGTCTTAACTCGAAACATCAGCTGGGTTATAATCTCAGGACAATTTTTTATTTGCCATTGCAAATTGCTCTAATCCGGATCTGCCATCACACATAGGCTAATCCCGTGCATACACTTGTGCACGGAATTTTTTATTTGCCATTGCAAATCTTATATTCACTAATTAAAGGCTCTTTTTGGTGCCTTCACGCTAATCCTAAAAAAATCCTAGAATTTTTCATAAAACAGCAAAGCATCCAACCGTCAAATTGATTGATTGACTAACTATAACCATAGATCAACAATCAGATGAAACAATATAGAAGATTAAAAAATAAATCATAGAGTTCAACCACAACACTACTTCTTCACTTACCTTTTCTTCCTTTTTTTAGATACCCTTTGTCCAACAAGTTTATGTTAGCAAACTTCAACTTAGTTACGTTAGCAATCAACACACTTTTCCAAATCAATTAAAATATGCCAATTAAATATGCGTGTAATCAAACATTACAAAATTAAAATAACAGAACGCAAACATATTACGGATTATCACATAAAAATAATATCAAAGAATTTATAATGTATTTCCAAACATAATAATATGAGATACGATGGCGAGATTAAAAATAATAATAATTTTAAAAAATCAAGAAACAAATAAAAATCAATTTGCATAACACATAAAATGAAAATTATAAATTAGATCTATTCACAAATAATAAACATGATTCTAATATTATGAACAAAAATTACATTTATATTTTACATTTCAATATTTAAATATAAATAGCTGATGTATCTTAGCATATAATCATTATTAACATAAATATCTATAATTTAACTGTAAACTAAATTTTTAGCCTATGCAATCGCATAAGTTGATGTGCTAGTTGCTCTGATCCGGATCTATCATCGCACATCGGCTAATCCTGTGCATACTACTTGCGCAAACCTAACTCTTATTTGTCATTGCCATTATGCCCATTATGCCCTTGTCTTCTTCCTCTATCCCTCAGCTATGTTACCCACTCCATTTGACCGCGTGTGGTAGTGTGTGCAGATCATGAAGGGATAGTGTTTGGGGGAGATTGCAGAAGGGGAGACCTTGAAAGATGCAGATCCTGCATAGGTCCTACGTCGGCCACGCCTCGGCTTGCTCCTTCATCTCCCTCCCCTCTCTATTCCTGATCCAGGCTAACACCCGAGGAAGCCGCTGCCGTCAATCCAAATCACACCGCTGCCATGGAGATGCTTCAAATTTTTATTTTTTATGTGAAATGGATCAAACCAAATCAAAGAGGAGAAACAAGGCTGGGGTAGACAAGTATTTTTACACTCCGCTACACGTCAATAATGGCATGTAAGGGTAAGATTTGCACGAATGGCATTTAGTGGCATACACGGAATTAGCTGATTTGCGATGGTTAAAGAAATTTGCAATAGCAAATAAAAAATTATCCCTATATTTTTCATGACCATTGTAAAGCTGTAATTAATTTTTTACTCATTCTTAACATCAGTGTTAGGCTAACGGAGAGCTCGAGTAAAATTCTAGAACCGTATCCAGAAAAAAGGCAAAATTCTAGAAAATCTACAATAATTTTACATCAACTTCAAATGAAAATGTGCAAGGATGCCTACGACGGATTGGAGGTTTGCAACAGCATTTCAATTCTCAAAATAGCCAATCCGATCGAACGGCAGCACCAATGCTCATTGTACCGTCTCGATCGGATAATCCATCAAGAACACACCGATATTAATTTGATCTTTCTTTCCCAAATAGTTACCAGAGCGGCGTTTAATCAAATCGAATCAAGATTGGCAGCAGCGTTAATACAATACTACGTCCTTGTGGACTCCATTCTACTTGGCAGCTGTTTTTTGCGGAGAGCAATGCATGCGACGTCGCAAACCAGCTAATTGCCGGCGGCCACCTGCTGCGCGACGAACGCCCTGAGGTTCCTCTCCGACGAGCCGCCTTCCGCCGCGGCGGCGCGCGCCGTCTCCCTCCACATCGCGGCCTTGGCGCGCACCATCTCGGACGTGGCGAAGTCGAGGCACCTCCGTAGCTCATCGGCCTCCAGCACGCCGTCCTTGTCGCTCACCGCGACCCTGACCCCCGTGCCGAGCCGTTCCACCAGCCACGCGTTGGTGCCTTGGTCCGTCCACTGCGGCACGCCCACGACGGGCACGCCGCACGCCACGCTCTCCAGCGTCGAGTTCCACCCACAGTGCGTCACGAAGCACCCCACAGCAGGGTGCGACAGCACCCTCACCTGGTCGCACCACTCCACCACCATGCCGCGCTCGCCGCCGAGTGCGGTGGCGTCGTTATCGCCGCCGTCTTCGATGCTGCGGTTGTCCTTACGCAGCACCCACAGGAACGGCCGGCCGCTCTCAGCCATGCCGCGCGCAACCTCCTCGATCTGCCGCTTGCTCATCACCGACAGGCTCCCGAACGAGATGTACACAACCGAGCCGGCCTCCTGCGCGTCCAGCCACTCGAGGTAGCCCTTGCCGTCCTGCTTGAACAGGTCGTTGTCGGACGGCGGCGCGGTGCCGTTCTTGGCGCCGGCAGCCGTAGCGTCGTTGAGAAAGGAGAGCACGGGGCCGACGGGGACCACGTCGAGGCCGTGCTCCCTCAGCGACGCCACCGCCCCAGGCTCCATGGCGTCAAACGTGTTGGCGAGCACGGTGGGCCTGTCCTCACGGCCGAGCGCGTCGACGAGGTCGCGAAACGCGGTGACCACGAAGGCGTAGGGGTCATTCTCGGAGGTGATGGTGATGAACGACGGCAGGTCGCGGATGCGGAGGGGTGGGAGCCCCGGCACGCGGACGGTAGCCCAGGGGTCACCCCCCGCCGCGGCAATGGCCTTGTCAACGCCGTCGGTGCCGCGGAAGAAGTGCACGTAGGCGGCGAGCACGGTGGCCGGCTGGATCCAGTAGAGCGCGGCGGGCACGCCGTGGTCGCGGGCGACGTCGGCCACCCACGACAGCAGCAGCGTGTAGACGACGCGCGTGACGGGGCGCCCCGCGTCGCGGAGGCGGTCGAGGACGCCCGCCAGCGTGCGGGAGCCCACGACCTTGATCTGGGACATGTAGTGCGTGTGGTCGTGGACGGCGCTGTCGAACCCCGCGTCGTAGCCGTCGGAGTATGGCACGTACCACACGCCCCCGGCGTCCTGGTGGCCCTCCCCCGCCTCCTCGTCGGCCACCGCGCCGGGGAACATCTTGCGGTACGCGGACACGGCCGTGGAGACGGTGACCCGCGCCCCCGTGGCGCGCAGCAGGCGGCGTGCGAGGTGGCGCGCCGGGTTGATGTGGCCCTGCGCCGGGTACGTGGCCACCAAGAAGTGCGGCTCGGGCGCCGCCGCCGAGATCTCCTCCATGGCCGGCATTGTTCGCCTATGCAAATCGCGCAACAGCCCAAGGCTCAGGACAAGCTGTTTCTGGAAGGTAGTGAGGCTGATGACGGTGGCAGGCGAGCTAGTGAGCTGGTGAACAACGATGTGGTCGTGGAGGCAGAGCGGGCGTGGCTTGCCGCGTATTTATACGGAGGGAGAAGACGCGATGACGCAAGCGGTGAGGGTAGCCGCGCCGGAACGGCCGCAGGGCGGTGCGGTCAGTAGATAAGGCTGGCCGTTGGCCTTGCTTGCTCGGTGGCGGGTGCACAGCGCAGGTCTACAGCGGCTACAGGCTACAAGTGTTTGTGTGGTGCCTGCCTGGAGCAAAATGCCAGCAAGATATCCATTTGCTGCAACTCCAAACGACTGGAGCTGACCACATGTTTCCTAGCGGTGTTACCAGCACACAGCACATTACACGAGTCTCGGAATTTGACTTGATTTAAATATACAATTTACCCAAAAAAAATAGATATACGAAATTAAATTCGACATCTGACACATATTAGGCTTAGTCGTCGATTGTCCTGTGGCGCTCGAGTCTGTAGCGTAGCGTCGTAGCTGACCTGCAGAGAGCTTAGTGTTTGTGTTTTGCCTTTGCGAGTCTGTTTACTGTGTTGCTGGGGCGCTCAATCTAAATTCTAATCACAATTTACTTTTTATGTTTAGTATTGTCCTGCGTAACAGTATAGTATTGCACTACTATTGCTATGTTTCGTAAATATATTACATCCGAAAATAGTAGCCCTCGTCCGGTGAGTTATTTGTTGATTTTTCTGAATTTTGTCCCGGTAGAAACTGGTTAGTTTCTTACTGAGCCTTCGGGATGATTTGTACAAAGTTATTTGCTTCAAAAAGACCTGAGTAATTTATCATCGGACTATCTAGTCAGTGCACAACTTATAAACTTTTTTTGAGAATACTCCGATGTGTATATTTTTCATCAACACCATACTATCTGGTGGCTTCATCTGTTTTGCTCTTTTCTACAGATTAGCTCCGGTGTGTACACTTTCTTTTACACCGGACTATACGGTGAGGGCTTTTCTCCTGTAGCTTCTCTAATTTAATCAAACTTTATTCCGGCTATTTGACTTCTTTATGTATTACATCTATGAGACCTACTAAAATATATACTTGATAAACATGTTAGTCTTATTAACTATGTTGTTATTAATAATTAAAATCATATACATACTTTAAAGATGTTTCGTTACAATCTCCTTAAAAGCATGTTCGCTATAGGGATGGGCAAACAAATATGGACATCAAAGTTGGTGAAAACTACCTGTAATTGCCAATAAATCACCTATACCGATCCCTCTCCCTTTGTACCACCCTCTGCTCCTCCTCCTCCTCCCGGTGTTCTTCCGTGTCGCCCCGTCCATCCTCCTTCGTGCCGCACCCCATGCCTCCCCCGATGCCGCCACCTTCCACATCCTCACCTCCGCGCTCTGCCACGCCCACTGTCCCTCCGCCATCGCAGACATCCTGCACTGCATGCCCGCCCTCCTCCTCGACCCCGAAGAGCACCACTGTCGCGCGATCCTCGCCTCCCTATTCCAGTGCGACCTCCCTCAAG
Source organism: Phragmites australis (assembly GCF_958298935.1). Lineage (NCBI taxonomy): Eukaryota > Viridiplantae > Streptophyta > Magnoliopsida > Poales > Poaceae > Phragmites > Phragmites australis. The sequence goes on from NC_084922.1 coordinate 8,241,348, forward strand.
ACACGCTGATGTTCTTGGATGACATGCGACAGTGGGGCGTCTCACCGAGCAGGTCGGACCATCACGCTGTCCTGGTCGGACCATCATGTTGTCCTCAATGCGCTCCTGCGGGAGGGGATGGCGGCCAAGGCGTACGAGGCAATGGTGAAGCAGATGGATGCCGATGGGGATGTCGGTGCGCTGTGCAACAAGGGTGACCTGGCAGGCGCAGGCATGATGGTGGAGTGCATGGAGCACGTCGGCTGCCTACCGGACGTCAAGATTTTCAGTGTCGTAGTCACCGGGTGTGTGTCTTCTGGTGACACGGATGTAGCGAGGGTATGAGGAAGATGTGTTGCAATTTGCGGGAGAGGAAGACACATAGTTAATTGCATTTGGCATGCGCTAGCACTAGAAGAGTAGAAGTTAGCAGCCGCCGCCGGAGCCGAACAGGGGCTGTTGCGGGTGAGGTCACTGTTTCTGTTGTTGATCATCGGTGAGCATAATTTGTATGATTGATGTATTAGTTACTACTTGATGGTTAAAAAATAATACAATATGAATTATGTTTTATTTACTATTTTATTCTGCAAATTCGTATTTCTAAAATAGATACAAAGGAATAAACTGGATAAATATTTACTACAAAAGCTAAGAGCATTAGAGACATTACAAAACATAAGCTGTTATCTAACTCTCTCACAATCCAAATAGCCAAACAGTCATTAACTTTTGATCTTTCAACTTTTCACAATCCAATTTTCACAATTTAGCATCTAAAAACTATTTTTTCACCCTGCTGAAACCGACAGAGCTGACTCCTCTGTCGTCCTCTCCGTCAGTAACGGCCAGGTTCTAGAAGGCGTGGGCGCAGAATACAACCCGCTGCCGAGCAAGAACAAGGCACGACGGCGATGGACACCCGACTACCCAACCCGAACCCCCCATATACGCATGAGCTGGATACGGAAGACGTGACATGCGGGGTTACAATCGCAATCCAGTAACCCACACGAGGCCGGCCGGGTTAGCTGCATCTGCATGGTTGGTTCGGGCAGGCAGGTCGCCGGTGACGTGCGCGATGACGAACAGACAGAGAATGCACACGTGCACTGCAGGGTTGGCCGACCTGAGCCTGTCCGTGTTCGGTTCACTGCCACGCGCGGGCGCGGCGACGTGGAGTTCGGCGTCGGCACCTACGGCTTGCGTCTCCGGGGGCTGCTCCGCGCGCGGCCGGCGGACGTGCCGTGCCGGCCGCACGCCCAGCCGCCCGGCGACGTAAGCGCCGCCGATCGTGCTCAAATTGGGAACCACCGGTCCGAAGCTTGACGTTTTGGATCGCAAGAGACCGTCACGCTACGTGCAGGCTAGTTTACTTGGCTTGTGATCGTAGTTAAGAGAAAAAAAGTTTAAGAACGAATTTTTTCCACCTTTTAGTTAGTGGGTTTAAGAGTAGGGTTAAAACATAAATTCTAATTAATGGTGAAGGTGTAATTATTTTTTATTGAATATGTATCCCTCATTTAATTATCACTCCTCTCTCAATAAGATATTGGCGAGAATTCATCCATAAACTCTCGTTCCCGCAAAACAAACAAGAGATTTTCAAACCCTTTGTCTCTAAACTCCTATTATCTCTCACCGATTACCCCGAACCAAATCATGTTTGGTCCTACGAGATCGATCGATCATCAACCCACCGGCTGATACATCGAGCGGCCAACAGTTTAAATTTTGATCTAGACAGGTAAGCATGAACGGCAAGTGCAGACCGGGCAGTAAGACGATCTGGTCTGATCAGACAGATCTGATCTGATCTCCAATGGCTGCGCTGTGGCGTCGAGTAAGGCCACACTGGTCACATGACTTGTGTACTATGCAGGGCAGTATCTGATCTGGAATTTGTTGCTCAAGATGCGTAGTATTATTACTAGCAACAACAAGTATGTGTTCTGTATATATAAATCAATAATATTATAATAAAAATTAAAAAATTATAGAAAAATAATTAAAAAATAGAAGGTTGGACATGCATCTCTATATATGGGGAAAAATAATGATGTATTAATACTATTTAATATTGATAGCGTCTATGTTTTTAAATTAGTTGAAAGTTTCTAGATAATTGAGATAAGAGGAGACTAGTGTCCAACTTTAATTATAAATTATTTAATCGTATAAGATGTATGATATATATCGTTTAAATATATCATAATTTGTTATTTTTATAAGAGCCTAAGTTATAGATGGCTTGGCGCTCTTGTTCCAGTTTCTGACATCTTTATTGATTTCCTTCAATCATGTTCTGCATGATTGAGGCATGGAAGCGGGATTAAACTACTGAGCAAGTCGGGTTCTTTCTTACACTTCTAGAAGCCTTCAACCAGCATCGAAAGCAGCAGATGCGACGCTTCTAGAACTTGAAGCTTCCACTGATCGTCTCGTATCGTTCCACAAGAATCGTGGCGGAATCTCCATCGACGGGTACTGTTTGTCAGCGTCGGTCCAGTTGGGCTCCTCTTAACATACTCCAAAGGTCCAAATAGTGCTGGAAGCTTGAAAAACTCAACAGGTAGACAACTATTATTTCAGGTGCCCTGTATTTGTCTGTCCTTTTAGATTTGATAATCCGTGGCGCGTCCAAGACCGCAAGTATGGAGGCTATCCCTACTCTTCTTCCTTCTTCTCTTAGCGATTAAATCTAAATACCAATTAGAACGAAATGAATAAACAGTTTTAAAATTAATTATTTAGTGATTAATAAAACTTATGACAAATAACTAAAGATCACTAGAACTATGTCAAATTTTACAATCATAAGATGATATGCAACAATTTATATTTTAAAAATAAATTACATAAGGTAAATTGCATGAATATAAGTAACACAAGAGATGACATCCGAATTTTATCTTGTATATCGATGATTTACCGATCACACGTAATCCACATTGAGGTGAGTTAAGCTTCTAACTGCTTCTGTATCAAATATGCAATTCTCACACAGAGAAAAGACTTACACCGAATAACTTGATCTTAAACTAGAATAGAACAATAAACTATTCAATACCTTGATTTCACTAGACTAACACTTTAACGCTCCGATAAGACGTGCTCTAAGCCTTTCACAATTACCACCGTGACTCCTTCACAAACTTCTTGGAACGACTCAACGATGCAACCACCTCCAAGCCATCTAGAAGGAGACAATCTTCAAGAGTAACAAATCGACGATGCTTGCTTGAATGATCACTAGTGCCGCAAAGCTCAACCACTATAATGTAATACACTAGATGCTCTCACATTCTCAAATATGCAACCCCTAAGCCAAGAGAAGGAGAGGGGGAAGGAAAGTGCACAAGAGTTCAAAAATTAGATGCTTGCTTACCAATTTGTACCAGCAATGAGTCTATTTATAGCTCATAACTATAAATGCGGCCATTGCCCAAGATTTGACAACTCTGTGCATTTGGTGGTCAGACCGTAATTCACCTAGCAGTTAGACCATAGCCAATACAATGGCTATAAAAGGTGTAATAATGACTCTGACATCACTCTAGTGGTCAGACCACCACTTGTCTCGATCAGACCGCGAGCCTAGAATAGACTACCAAAACCCATTGTTCCCTAGCGGTCAGATCGGCCATGCCCGTTGGTCAGACTGCCAGACAGAGTAGAGAGTCCGAACCTCTCTGTTCCTTGACGATCAAACTGGAACACACCGCGGTCAGACCGGGTCTGAGGTCCTTCTAGAAATCTAACTTGTTTCTATAGCTGTTAGATCAGCCAAGCTCGGTGGTTAGACTAACACCTTGAACCTGAAAGAAACTACCTTGTCTATACAACGGTCAGTTTTTCTTCGACTGCCACCTCATTCTAGATGAAATACAAGTTTGAACAATTATGACACTTTTGATATCTCAAGTAAACGAACATCAACCCCTCTTAATAGTACGTCACTTATCATATCAATTTAGTTATTTCTCTTCTCTAATCACCATTAATTGGCAAAAGAAAATACCCTACATTTTACACATTTGCTTTGAGATAGCTATTTGTATATCTTCTACACATGCTTTTTCTAGCTTCACAACATCTTTGAGACTAATCTTTTAAGCCTAGATGCTTTAATCTCTCTCTTTTTGGTAATTGATGACAATAATACTAAGAAGTGATGTGATTTTAGTTTTGAGCTACTTGAAGATGAGTTTCAATAGCAAATAATTAGAGACAACAAAATTAAATAGAGATAATTGCTATCAAAACTCAAGGTGATGTAAGCTCCCTCTACACATGTGCCCATAATATTAGAGAGAAAACAATATGACACAAGTCAAATATTTGAATAAAATTTTGGCAGAGTTTAACTTGTATTTTTGGATCCGAGGAAAGAGATATTTCGATGAGATTACCATCACTAAAAACAATTTCCTCAAGATATCCAACAACAATATTAGAATACAGAAATAGAGTTGAACAAAAAGATAAACAATTTGACATAGTTCATCATATTACAATACTTAAGATTCTTAATCAACATAAAATAATAAGATCACACACAGTTCACATGCAACCATAAGAAAAATAGATGTGAGAAAGGTTTATGAGATACGATAGAACAATAGAGAGTCTCATCCCCACAAAAGCTAAACAAGGTAGATAGCTGAAAAAAGAAAAGTAGCTCCTTCTTGCGCTTCACTTCTTCCATCTTCTCCTCCGTTGGCATCAAATACTAAAAGGTCTAGTCATCCTAAGACGGAGATGGAGAAGACCTAGAATAGATGTTGTAAAAAGGATCGGTGAAGCTGGTGAACTGACTCTAAAAGCTCTACTGTTCAAGAGATAAGTTGTGAAATATGTCATTTAACTCTTGGTTTTGTTCACTAGGAGTAGCAAAGTCTTCTCGAGCAAGAGAGATGGCCTGTCGAGTAGACTAGAACTCTGTCATCATAGGCTGATAGTAGTTCTGTTGAAAGCTTGCCTGAAAAAAGTCCAAGTTTTGTTGAAAACCCTACTAGATAGATGCTATGTAGGGATCAAAGAATCTATTTGGAGGTGCCCACTAAGGTGGAACAAGCTCTGAAGCTGGCAGTGCCTAAGAAAGAAGAGGTTCCTCATGCTAATCTCCTTGAGCTGCAGGAACACTCTGATTTCCCTGCCCTCTATGAAGAATCCTAGGATTCACCCTGAAACGTCTATATCTCATATTCTTTGTCTCACAAGAGATTGGGCAAAGATATCTGTCAATTGATCTTCGGCCCTCACATTATCTACAAGGATGTCACATTTGCTCACATGATCTCTAAGAAAATGATGGTGAATATCAATATGGTTGGTTTTAAAGTGTTGGACCAGATGTGTAGCTATTTTCATGGCACTTCATTATTACACAAAGGATACACAATTTTGAATTTAACTTCATAGTCTAACAAAGTTTGTCTCGTCTATAGCAAGTGAGCATAATAGCTACCCGCGAAAACATATTCTGCTTCGGCGGTGATAGAGCTACGGAGTTTTATTTTTATGGATGATCATGAAACTAGAAATCTTCTTAGAAACTGGCAACTTTCTGATGTGCTTTTTCTATCTACTTTACAACTCGCATAATTGGAATTCCAATATCTGATCACTTCAAACTTAGCACCTTGTGGATACCAAATCCATATACTATGAGAGTATTTCAAATATCTTAAAATACACTTAACGGCTATTAAATTTTATTCTTTAGGTGATGCTTGAAACCTAAAGGTGATGGCGAATATCAATATGCTTTAAATCTACCGGTCTAGATGTGATAAGGTAAAACAAACTACATATTATAGATCTATAAAGTTTTGAATTTGGCGGTTTACCTCCCTCATCAAGATCAAGATGACTATTTGTCGCTATATGAGTCTTGATAGGCTTTTTATCCTACATGGCAAACTTATTTAATAAATCATTTGCATATTTGGTTTGGCTAATAAATATTCCTTCGTTAATTTGCTTGATTTGAGGTCCAAGAAAGAAACTTAATTTTCCAATCATAGACATTTTAAATTCCCTAGACATCATTTCTCCAAATTCTCACAAAAATCTTAGTTAGTAGAACCAAAAAATGATGTCATCAATATAAATTTGACATACAAAGAAATTATTTGCAATAGATTTAATGAACAAAGTAATATCGACTTTTCCAACTTTGAAGCCTTTTGAAACAAGAAAATCTCTAAGTTCCTTATACCACGCACGTAGGGCTTGTTTAATACTACATAGAGTTTTAGATAGTTTATACATATGATTAGCCTTTTTAAGATCTTCAAAATCGATTGGTTGTTCATCAAACACGAGTTCACAAATTTTACCATTTAAAAAATATTTTTCACATACATTTGATATAACTTAATATTATGAGATGAAGCAAATGCAAGTAAGATGCTAATAGCCTCAAGCTTTTCTATGGGAGCGAAAGTTTCACTAAAATCGAAACATTCGACTTGAGTGTATCCTTGTAAAATCAATCTTGCTTTGTTTCTTACAACAATTCCTTCTTCATCTTGCTTATTTAAAAAGATCTATTTTATTTTATGTCAATCACATTGTAATCTTTTGGAGTTAGTATTTCTACTAGTTCCCATACATCGTTGCGGGTGAAGTTGTTTAACTCTTCATGCATTGCATTCACCCAATCTGAATCATCTAGTATTTCTTCTATACGGCTAGGCTCAATAGAATATACAAAAGAATAATGTTCATAAAATGAAGCAACACGAGAACGAGTTTAAATACCCTTACTAATGCCACTAACAATTTAATCAACGGGGTAATCATTGGCAATGACATGGTGAACTTTTGGATGAACTACCGGCTCTTGTGATGTAGTTGATGAAGTGGTAGCTCGTTGTGATTGATCTTCCTCATCTTCCACATCATGAACTTAAACTTGATCATTTGTAGTGGAAGTAGATGGAATATCCCAAATTAAGGTAGAGGGATCATCTTCTTGTTCACTTTCATCTTTTGGCTTAATGCCACATATTGACATTTTTTATAGATCTTCTCAAACCTTCATTACCTATATCATCTAAATTTTTTTCTTCTTAAGAGTCATTAGTTTTTATCAAATTTAACATCATACGTCTATTCAAACATATCCGAATTTTAGTTGTAGACACAATAATCTTTACTATGAGAAGAATAATCAAGTAAAAACTTTTATCATATTTTTTTTTAGAATTTTGATAAACAAGTACCTTTCTTTCGAATGCAGCATTTGCAACCAAATACCCAAAAATATGAGTTGTTGGATTTTCTTCCAATAAAGAGCTCATGAGGTGTTTTCTTCAACAAACGGTGACAATATAACCTATTAATAGCTTCGGCCAAAAAGTTGTCCAAAATATTATATTCCAAAAGTATTGATTTTGCTATATCAATTAGAGTCCGATTCTTCTTTTCAACTACTCCATTTTGCTTTAGAGTGTATTTAGCTAAGAATTCATATTTGATTCCCTTTTCTTCAAAAAAATCTCAACCTTTGTGTTCTTGAATTCGAAGCTATTGTCACTTCTCACTTTCTTGACTTTGAACTCAAATTCATTTTCAGCTCTCTTAGCAAAACTTTTAAAAGTGTTAAATACAATAGTTTTATCATGTAGAAAGAATACCTAAGTATATCTAGAGAAATCGTCAACAATGACAAGACAATAACTATTACCTCAAATACATATATGTCGTTGAGCCAAATAGATCCATATGTAATAATTTCAATGGTCTTAATGTTGACATGGAGCTTTTGTACGGATGTGAATTTCCTACTTGCTTTCCGGCTTGACAAGCACTACATAGGTTGTTCTTCTCAAATTTCACATCATTCAATCATACTGCTAGATCATGCTTTAACAAATTTATACCAATTATGACCAAGCTTTCTATACCAAAGCCAATATTTCAATGACTTTGTAAACAAACGTGTGCTTAGGATTGCATCATTAGAAGACAAATCAACTATATAAATATTATCATGTCTAAAGCCTTTAAAAACTACACTATTATCCTTCAAACTAGATATTATCACATCATTTGGAGAGAAAATGCATGAAAGATCAATATCACATAATTGAGCAACGAGTAATAAATTTAAATTTAGAGATTCAACTAGCAAGACATTTGAAATAGTCAAATCATTTGAGACAACAATTTTATCTAGTCCTTTTATATTTCCTTTTGTATTATCTTCAAAAGTTGTTTGTCATATTCCAATCCATCATTGCTTATAGATATGAACATCATTTGATTTTCGGTCATGTGTTGAATCCATCCACTATCTAGCACCTAATATCTCTTACCGGACTTGTAGTTTACCTATAAAACAAAGTTAGGCTCTTTTAGGTACCTAAACTTGTTTTGGTCCTTGGATGTTAGTTATCAAATCTTTAGGCACCCAAATGACATTATTTTTATCACCAATTATAGAAGTGCTAATAAATCTAGCTTTAACACTATAATTTGAACATCTTTTAAGAATAGAGCATGAATCAAAAGATGCATATGATTTATCCTTAATGTTTTTGCAATTTTTTTCAATATGTCCGATTTTCTTGCATTTTATACAATAACAACTACCCTTCACAAAAGTAGTTTTATGATGGATGAAAGTTTTCTTACCCTTCTTGAGAATATACCCAAGACATTCCTTCTTGGTGGAAAACCTTTAACTATCTAAGACTTGTCTAATTTTAGACTCTCTAACATAGCATCTTGCTAGATCAGTGATTAGTTTTTCAGCTTTTTCTTTTAACTTGTTACTTTCATCAATAATCAAAATATCATTACAAGAAATAGTTTTAGGCAAAGTAAGCAAATTATTATGCAAGGTAGATGCAATTATAAGAGATAAAGTAAACATATCATCTAGAATATTGCAAGATATACTCATATCTAATTTAGTTTTGTTGATTTCATGAACAATAAGAGAGTCATGAGTTCCTTAATCATCTCATGAGTTTCTTTTAGACCATCATGAGACGTCTTTAGCTTCTCGTAGGATTCTTGTAGAGAACCGTGTTTTCTCTTCAATTCATTAAATGTTGTTCTTTCTTTGCTCATAAAATCATCAAAACTATTTATTAGCTCAACTAGATCACTATATGAATATTCATCGTCATCACATAATACCTTAGAGTCACATTTTACCATGAGATAAAAAGGTTTGGAGAAGAGTGAAGGTGCCTCCTTAACGGCTACACCGATAAGATCCTTTTGAGATGGCTTTTCATCATTGGAGTCAGAGCTTAAGCTTGCATTCAAATCCCACTCAACACAACATGCTTGATCATATTTATTCTTTTTCTAGTATTTCTTGAATACCTTATTGACATCACTCTCCTTCTTCTTCTTGGTATATTTTTCTTCTTCCTTAGTTTTGCAATGTGTGGCAACGTGTCCTTTTTCATCATATTCAAAACACCTCCTTTTTTCGAAGCGAACCCCTTTGAAAGATTATCCCTTTTTGCTATATCTACTTTGATATCTTATCTTCTTCATTAATTCCTTGAATCTTCTCACAAAGAGAGTTATTTTTCATCATCACTCTCTTCATGATCATCTTTGTCTCTTGATGCTTGAACCTTGAATGCAATATTTTTTTCTTGGCATCAGTAGCATCATCATGAAGGTCTTCTTATGAATTCTTGAAAATGTCATGAGTGAGAATTTTATTTAACATTTGCATTGGAGTTGTATCATTCAAATTATATCTCACAAGCACAGTCACAATAGTGTCATATTTGTTAGGCAAAGCTCTAAGAAATTCATGAGAGAAATCAACATCGGTTACATCCATAAAAAACCCCTTGATCTTATTTATTATGTTGTTTAAACGATTGAACATTTCGGCAATGCTTTCGTTTGGCAACATAGTAAATTTCTCAAGTTACCGTTTGTAAATAAAAAGTTTTACATCCTTAATCATGGTTGTCTCTTCATGAATTTCTTTTAGCCTTTGCTAAAAAATTTCATTAGCGATCTCAAATTTACTATTATGATTAAACACATTAAGATCTAAAGCACCATAAAGAACATTCCTATCTTGAGCATTTGTAAAAGCATTATCCCTATCTTCATTTGTAAGATTAGTACGATCAAGAATTGCAAAATCTTTATCCAGTATATCCCATAGCTTACCGCTCATAGTCGTAAGATAGACCGTCATTTTAGCATTTTAATAGGTATAGTTTGACCCCTCAAAGAATGGTTGCTTCTCCACATTGATATGAGCGTCACTAGTCACAATACTACTTCAGGATGGTTATATTCGCTATAAAAAGAGTCATAGGCTTTGATACCAATTATAGAATCTAAGTATACCGATTAGAAAGAGGTGAATTAACATTAATTGCTTAGTGATCAATAAAACTTGCGGAAAATAACTAGAGATCACTAGAAAAATATTTAGCAACTTAGAACTATTTTAAGGTTTGCAATCCTAGGATGACATGCAACAATTTTTTATATTCTAGGAAAATAATTTGTATGAGGTAAATTGTATGAATATAAATAGAACAAGAGATGCCACCCGAATTTTATCCCATAATATCGGTGATTTGTCGATCACCTATAATCCACGTTAAGGTGAGTTCAAGTTTCTAACCGCTTATCTATCAAGTATGCAATTCTCACACCGAAAAAGGATTCACACTGAGTAACTTGATCTTAAGCCAGAATAGAATAATGAACTACTCAACACATCGATTTCACTAGAGTAGCACTTTACCGTTCCGGCAAGGTGTGCTTAAAACCTTTCACAATTACCATCGTGGCTCCTTCACAAACTTCTTTGAATGACTCAATGATACAACCACCTCTAAGCTGTCTAGAAGGTGGCAGCATTCAATAGTAACAAGTCGACGATATTTGCTTGAAGGATCACTAGTGTCATAAAGCTCAACCGCTACAATGCAATGCACTATATTCTCTTACACTTTCAAATGTGCAACCACTAAGCCAAAAGAGGGAGAGGAGAAAGGCAAGTGCTCAAGAGTTTAGAAATAAGGTGCTTGCTTATCTCTTTGAACCAGCAAGGGGTCTGTTTATAGCCCACAACTCGAAATATGGTCGTTGTCTAAGATTTGACAACTATGCGCATCTGGCGGTCAGACCGTAAACCGTGAGCCAGGAACATAGTACTAAAACTCTCTATTCCTTAGCCGTCATACCAGCCATGCTCAGCGGTCAGACCAGGACTAAGGTCCTTCTAGAAATCTAACTTGTTTATACAAGATCAAACTGGCCATGCCTAGCGGTCAGACCATCACACCTAGAACCTGAAAGAAACTACCTTGTTTATATAGCGGTCAGACCGTCATGACACAAAACACACAAAAGACAGTTTTTCTTCGGTCCACCACCTCATTCTAGATGAAATGCAAGTTTGAATAATTATGACACTTTTGATATCTCAAGTAAATAAGCATCAATCCCTCTTAATAGTACGTCATTTATCTTATTAATTCGATCATTTCTCTTCTCTAATCACTATTGACCAATAAAAAAAATACCATATATTTTACACCTTTGTTTTGAGCTAATCATTTGTATATCTTCCACACATGCTTCTTCTAACTTTACAACATCTTTAGAACTAACATTTATATAGCTCAATTAAACATGTTAATTTATAAATTTTATATTATCATTAATTAACAAAACTCGAATTAAACGGCGAGATGCTTCAAACGGGAAGAGGGGCTTGAGTCCCCTCCACCCGCATGGTGGATCCACCACCGGAGATAACACAACTACATGATGAGCCGAAGCTAGACCAACAAGAGACCAAATTAACCAATTGTAATCTCTAAAAGCAAATATCTTGTGAAGTAAGTATAGTTCAGTTGGTTAGAATTTTTATGGTGTAATCTGTTCATCCAAGTTTGAGTCTCATGCTTGAAATATATATTCACATTTATAAAATGACTATGTATATTCTTGACATTTTAACATCTTGTTGGCATAGAAGCTAGAAACTATACTTCCTTCATCTTTTTTTTAAAAAGCTAGCTCATCTCTCCTGGTCAAGGGTGGCAAGTGCTTCGTCTTGGGCGTTCAATTTGTACAAGCCCATTTTTCAATTTGTTTGGTCAGAAATCTCACGCTTGGATCACAGTTTTACCCACACATGGCCATTTTTAACTTTCCCACCTCTCTGCTCGCGGTTATGCCGCTGATCCGCCGTTGGCGCCAGGCGCCCGTCGTCGCGCGCACGTACGCACCATCGCATTAGGATCGCGCGAGGTGCGTGCACGCATGCCCAGGCAGCCCAGCTGAGCAAAGCGTCGATCCGACTCACAAGCCAGACACTAAGGATGCCAATGGGTTAAGGTCGGGTAGAGCAAAATCAGATCTAATTTAAAACTTGTTAGATCTAATCTGTTCCGACCTTAAAATGCCAAAAAAAAAATAGAATCTGAACTGTACCCATGGGGTGTGACGCCAACGATTGCGATAGGAGCAGCAACGTAGATCCATCAGATACAGAAGCCATGGATACCTGAACCTTGGGTGCTATTGCCATTCCTACGGGGCACCGTGACGTCCGCATGCAGAGGCAAGGCTGCCTGCCCTGCCCCTCCTCGACGTCTCCTCTCTCGTTTCTCAGTGCCAGCGCTGAGGTACGAGCTGGAACGGATCTGGACTCATGGACTTTGTGAATTGTGATCTACCATGTATTCATGTAACGTGCTGTTTCCCTTTAACGACGCATCTCATTCGAGTGCGAATGCAAACTTGCCAAGACATGAATCAGATCAAGTCCAAACATCCGCCTCCGCAAACCAGCGGCGACAGGCAAAAAATGGCGGTCGTCTGTACAACGATGAGCTCCCTGAACTGAACTCAGCTTCACTGAACCTTGATCAGGATCTCTCATCTCTTCACCTTCTGCATGCTTAGCAAAAGGAGACAGGTGACCACCAGCTACTTCATCTCGAGGAACGCCACGCGTCACCTGAACTGATACATATAGCATCAGGCACTTCGTTTCTTTCTCTTTTCTTTTCTTCCTAGTTCTGATGCAATGCGAGTGAGGAACATCCGCGTCTACGTTGACGATCCCACCTGCCTGCTCCTCCAGATGACGGGAGCAATCATCATCCATACTGCAAGTGCAAGCATCCGTCTGTCAGTAAACATAGCGCGTGGTGGCAGTGCAGGAAAAGCGACTGCTGAAATCTTTGTGCTGCGATCACCAAACGTTCTGGCAGCGTAGGATCCAGGGATCAGTTCACTTACTGTACACGATTGCCGCCAGCCATTCGTTGCCAACACGCACCCACGTACTCGCCCAGCCGACGTCTATCGTCCACCTGAAGTTGAAGGATCGTAATGTCATCAAATGAACAAGGTGAAAATTCTCTTTTTCACTGGAAACAGAGGGAATGCTGGGTTTGCTTTTTCTGAACGAACTTCTCCATGGTTTGATGCGCGTTCCAGCCTACGAAGATCATGGCGAAGTACATGGCGCCCATGGCGAACACAAAGTGGAAGAAGCCGAAGCCGTAGGGGATGTCGTCCTCCTCGGACGCGGCTTCTGCCGTCTTGAACTGCAAACGTACGTTTCAGGCGTTTCAGTTTGAGCGGCACACCCCTGACCATATATGATGAACGATCCAGTCGAAATGAGAGCACACCTGCAGGCATTTGGAATCGATTCCGGTCGAGAAGGTCGCCGCGACGATGACGATAACCGCGATAACAAAACTCTGCCAAAGACATTACCCTTGTCAGATTCAGATGGATATTGATTCATCGGACTAGGCAATTAAGCTAGATGTCTACTATGTCCCCCCTGAGTTTGGTTAATTTCCCCTGAACTACAATTCGTATCACTAAAGGAAGAACAATCAACAAAGAGAACTACTTTACCGCGATGTTGACCCAATCTGCACTTGTTGCAACTTCTGCTTTCTTGTTGCAAATCTCCGTGTGCGGCTCACTATTAATTTTGGGGGTGAGAAACACCATATGCAATAAGAAGGAAAGAAATTGTATTACGAAAATTGAAATTTACTACTTTGATATGCAATCAAATAGCTCAGAATTTCAGATTTTGGGTCACCATCTCACCTTCTGATCGCAGACCAGCACAGAAACACAACGTACACCCCCATCAGCCCTGGAGCCAAATAGCCTGCCTTGACCTGATTTCGAGGACGAGAAAATGCGAATTTTACCATACTAACTTGGCCCATAATTCAACAGCTCAGTTGAAGACGCCATTTTTAGAGGAGTATATATACCTTGGAGCTCATGGAGACGAAGATCATGAACTGGACGAGCACCAGGGTGATGGTGATGAACAGAATGTTGAGCTTGCAAGTTGGGCTCGGTGCGTACCAGACGTACATCAGAACGATCCCCAAGATAGACCCGATGTATGCGCCAATGGAGACCACAAGAATCTGCATGTGGCTGCATGCAGGCTCAATCGTTAGATCCCAGCATCGGACGGTGACATGCATCGCAGTGACCTGAATAGTTGAGCAAGAGCAGCATGAGCAGGTTGACAGGACAAACTTACCATCTTTTCTGGTTTATCTCTGACAAGCAGCAGTCGTTGAGCCACGCGATGAATCTGGTCACGCTGACGAGCTGGATCACAAGGAACGCCCTGTGTTTGATTCCAATGCAAGTTAGGACATGTTCTCTGGAATCTGGATGCTGCACTGAAGAACAAGAAACGTCTGAAAAAATAATGCATGTACCCTGCTCCGAAATGCGCGACCTTCCCTGGAAAAAATTCAGAGAAACGAACACCACTGTCAGAGACAGCATGAGAGAGCTGTAACTGAAAACAAGATCGTCGAGGTGATCGACTGGAGACGGGCAGGTCTGCCGACCGGGACTGACCGTAGAGCTGGACGAGCGGCGACGGCGCGAAGAAGGGGATGGCCGTGAAGCCCATCCAGAGGACGATCTTGGCCGGCCACCACTCGGAGTGCCACGAGTTCCGGCAGTCGTGCACCTTCCTCGTGTTCACGGTGGACAGGAACATCACAAAGAAGAAGAGCTGAGAAAAATCAAACATGGTCAAGGGCAACATGTTCTGCTGTGCTCGTCCAAGAACTGGAAATCAAGCTTCCGAGAATCGAAACATTTTGATTCCAAGGATACAAAGCAGCCGAGGCTGATCCGCAGCACTCCTTCCGCTCCGAGGCAGTACCGCGCGCCCTGGCAAACCTTGAGCCCTGCACACGCACGCCGATGATCAGAGAAGCGAAGAATTTCTCGGCGTTTGAACGGTGCCAGCGTGTGATGCGATGAATTTGTCAGTGTGCGTGCATGGGTACGGACGTTGGAGCTCGGCGAGGAAGGAGTGGCCGTAGTCGCGGACGGTCCAGGCGAGGAGGTTGGTGACGAGGAAGATGAGCGCGTACACATAGCGCGCCATCATCGGGTTGGGCCCGAGGAAGAGCCGCGCGCAGGAGCAGCACCAGTCCTCCATGAACCGACCGCACCGCTCGTCGGCGGACCCGGCCGTGCTGCTCCGGTGATTGCCGTCCCTCTCCCCAGGCGGCGGCACGCTGTCGGCGTCGTACCCCGCCGTGCCGGCCTCGGGGTCCATGCTGCTAAGCCTCGTCCCAATTCAAGAACACCACAGTTGATGCTTCCTGCGCGCCCACACGTAGAAAAAAATATATATAAGAAGAAAAACAGATTGGTTCACACGCAAATCGTGATGCGGCATAGCTCGTAGTTCGTTACGTACGTCTCGCTCGACTGACATCCTCGGCGCGCGCGATCGAAAACGATGTGTTTCTTTGTGCAAAAGCATCATGATGCATCCTAAAGGAGTGCTCTGTTCTTGTCTTGCGTTGTGGGCAAGACTACCGCATTTTTCGACACAGTGCTCCCGATTTGACTCGCACTGACCAAATTTGTACTACGGATTTATAGTAGCTCCCCATAACTAACTAATAGAAATAACTATTTCAGTTGTACCAAAAACTAAAGCTAGTAATTTGCACGAAACAATGTTATGTTCTCCCATTCCAACATCCTTTTCTCTCAGTAGTTATGATCAGGATTATCGCGTGCTTAACTGCTAAAGAAAAGAAGCGTCAAAGGTTTCTTCCCAAAAGCCTTGCAAGCACTGCAAAAGTTATCAAATTGTGGACTCTGAATTCACTATCTTGACAGGGATAGAGGATAGATAAAGATGTGAAAGGCATTTGAAAAGCAATGTGACCAGAGAACATGTATATATGTGTGTAATTTAACAAAAATATACACCTCTTCTTGGCTTTAAAGAAAGATTAGGATTAAAGAGGTGGCAACGAAAGCTCCATGGACTACTGGAGATGATACGTGCACATGGTTTTCTGTGACTATCATGTGGAGCTTTGGATGTTTGCAGAAAAAAGAGTAAAGCAGCAGGGCAAAGCATTTGGATCATGATTGTGGAAGGGAAGAAAGCAAAGGCTGATAAGATGAATCCCTTGAGGACTGGTATCGTGTTGGGATAGTCCGGTCATAATTCAGTACATTCCTTCTTTTCGAAAAGCAATTCAGTATATTCTTTTCAAGAATTATGCTTTGCTTGTCTCGTGCAGCCAAGTGAACTCTCTTCCTCGCACTCTTCATGTTGCTAGTAGCAAACTTCGGCTAGGTTACACATAGTCTGTCACAATCTACTCAAACTAGATAATTTTGTGTATGTAATAGACGATCTTCGTTCTAGGTATTCTTTTCATTTTTGTTTGCTTTTTACTAATGAAGTAACTTCATACATCACTGCTTCGCTACATAATCACAAAAAGAGTATATGTCTGGTTTGACAAAGAGTTTATCACACAGATGGAACTACTTTTCTTTCTCTGGAGCATGTATTCAACTTTATTTGTCGAAAAAAGGAACAAGGAATACAAAGCCAGCCGATCTTCTAACCAAGACAAATTATATAACCTATGAAAGAACAAGAGCACTGATCGACATACCTTAGAGCCAGGTCGTCACATTTCCCAGTCCAGAATCCGATCGATCGCCGCTTCAGCCAGCTGATAGACGAGACAAAAAAACATGGAAGCAAGAAAGATTAGCATGCAAGAAACACATCTCTGTACCCTGTAGCTTGTACCCCTGACCACGAAAAGCAAAACCAAATGGTAGCACTTGCGTACAACACAACGATGTAGCCGGCAAGGAAACAGACACCAGAACTCGCAGCAGACAATCTCACAGGAAGACGAACAGGCCAACGACACTGATCAAGACCATGGCCATGAGCAGCAGCAGAGGAGGAGGAGGAGGAGCAAGGAGGCAACTCACCTACATAAGCAGCGGACGGAGAAGAAGCTAGCTCTTGCCTTGCTGTCGTCGCCCTCCCGGCGAGCTAAGCTACCTGGAGCCAGGCACCCATGGCGGCCACTGTTCGTAAGGCGTTCAGATCACCGGCGCCGGTTTATATTCTAGACCGCGCGGAGGGTGCGGCCGAGCTGGCGATGAGGAGGAGGAAGTGGTGGCGGTGCCCCGTTTTTTCCCTGCCGCAAGCGGGCAGGCAGGCAGGCAGGCAGGCTGCCGGCTTGTTTTGACTACCGCTCCCTGCCGGTGGTGGCCTCGTCACCCTCGCGTGTGGCTGTGTATCGCAATTGACGTCCCCCGCGCGCGCGCTGCGTGGTGCCGCTCTCTCTTTCTCGATCTCTCCACAAACGCGCGCACGGCTTTAAATCGCGCGCCGCCGGTTGCTTTTACCGTATCACCCCTCGAGTCGAGTGAACGAATCCCGGCCCTTTGCTGCGGCAGGTATGTAAAGGATCCGATTTCTGTGGTGACTTCACCTATTAAGGAATGAGGATGTAAATGAAGAGTAATCATTTTTTATTGGTCTAGCGGTGCCATAATGGTAGCAGGCTTCTATTCTCATTTTTCTCGGGGTCTTGTTCATATTATATATGAGTTAATATGTATGTATCAAATATAGTTAAGGTTTATATATCCGTTGTTCGATCCATTTCAGAGTCTAACTAGTATTAAACCTTAATATTATTGTAGCAGGAATGGGGACCCCATGAGGTATAATTTCCCGTGCTAGGATAGGGATGGGGAAAAATTATTCCCCGTATGCAGGGACAGGGATGGTTGCCTATTTCCCGCAGGAAGTTTCCCCACTGCCATCTTTGGATGCGGCGTGGCTTTAGTGTGTTTTGTTCCTAGATGAAATTTTGTAGGGTTGTATCGTCTAGTCTAGTTAAGCGAAAGGATATTGAATGGAATCATATTTGTTAAAAAAAAGAGTATTTAGTTTGTTGTATTTGTTTAGACAGACTGAGCTGAGTTTATGTTTAGTTTACTGAATCTGAAGTCACATGAATAGTTAAGATTGTAATTAGTTGTTCAGATTTTGTGACACTGATAAATTGATTTACCTTCATAAGTGGAAAAAGGAGTCTACATCCATCGAGCTAGTCTGCTGTTCTCAAGCCAGACTGAAGACATATATTTGTATCCATTGGGTCATCATTTGTTTCTAGTACTGCCTACTGGTTTGAAAAAAAATTGGACAAAGTTTATCGGGTTCCGATACACGTAAATGTCATCCTTTCATGTCTCTTTGGAACCCAAGATTTTGAAAATGGGAATATAAAAACATATAATTGAAATGCCCTAGTACCTTGAATCTTATAGAATGAAAAACACATAAAAATTGCATGAATAACCATTTGGATAGAGCGTAGGAAAAATACAGAAGTCAGATGAGAGATAGATATAAAGTAAATTTTCCATGAGGTTGGACCTCATGTTACAATTCCTCCAAAATTCTTATGAAACAAGCCATTCCATATCATTTTTATAAGAATTTGACAAGTCCATTCCTGTGTTCCAAAAAAGCCTTGTAGGAAAAATTCTAAAGGATTGAAATTCTCCAAAATTCCTATAAAAATCCTACAATCCAAATGAGGCATCAGCGTTTTCAAACTCAGATTTCTGTTTAAAAGTCCATTGCAAAAAGTTTACTACCAAGTTTATAATTCCAAACTGGTAAACGAGACCCTCCCTGGTATGGCATCATTTTCAAATGGTTTGTTTGGAGGTAAATCATTTTCTCTTGGTAGTTGATGAGTGCCGCGCACCCAGTTGCTACTGAGTCCGCACCAGCTCGTTACCAAAACCCAGTCGAAACACCTTTCATCCCTGCACTTGACGCGGATACTCTAACTTACTACACGAATATTATACGCCTGCTGATATGCAGGCTCAGGCCTCACCAAGGTTTCAAAATTCGACGGTTCCTGCTCAAAATTTGCTATAACCGACCTTATCGCTCCGAACCGATTTTAAAATACGAATGGTTATCAAATTTGAATTCAAAAAATTCAAATCAGATTTGAAAAAAATCCATAAAAAACTAGAGGCAATTCTAAGACTATCAGTAAAAACAAAATTTAAAAAAAAACATTTGCATAAAAAAATATGTACTTAAGTATTGTAACATTGGAAAAAAGGCAAAAAAAACAAAAAGACAGAAACGGGCTAAATGCACAGTGCAAACGGCCCGTTTTGTCCCAACTCAAATGGGATAAGACTTCCTGGCTTATCCCCTTCGGCCACAGCAAAAACCTTATGTTCATCGCTTTGGCCACAGCAAAAAAACTTGTGTTCATCGCTTTGGCCACAACAAAAGCATCGCCTCTGCCGTGAGCTCTGCCAGATCCGCCATGTATCCGAGGCAATCCGGAAGAGAAATGTCAGAAATTGATTGGGAGAAGGCGGTAACCGAGCACATTGGAGCTGTAACCGAGCGCATCGCAAGAAAGTTCATGCGTCTGGCGACCAAGCATATCGCAACGGTAACCGAGGCTGTGCGGGCGGTAAGTCTCTAAATCCAAGCAATTTCTTGCTTAAATAGGTCGGTTACCGCTAGTAGGAGCTCGCTAGTACGGTTCGGTGTTGATACAGTCAATTTATTGTGTGACTTGCTTGGCTATCAACCAGATGCGATTGATTTTAAATAATGTGCGCTTGGTTGGTATGTATTATGTTTGGTTAGGGTTAGTTCAAAGTGGTTAGTGTCGGTTAGGGTTCGTTTTTAGGTTGTTAGGGTTGGTTAGTGTCTGATAACTTCGGTTAGCATCTAGTACTTAGTTTGGCTCAATGTTTACTCGTTGTTGGAATTTGTGGAGTGCTAATATGATGATATATGTTGTTATGTGCAGTAATCGATGGCAGAGAGATATGGTGTGGCAGCACGGGGACAATTTGGCCTGGGGTTTAGGTGCAATTAATGCAATAAGGAAAAGAACAGTGGTGCCACAAGGTTGAAAGAATATTTGGCAGGGCACGGATCGAATGTTATATATTGCAACCTTAAAATGGTTGTCGATTACATTCAGTCGTTGTATGCCTTCCTCCGATTTGTTGATCAAGATAAGGTATCGACATTAAGTGAGGTGCTCCTGAGATACAATATTGTTTAGCAGGAGTACATTTATTGTATCACAATGATAGGGATACCTTTGAAAAGTACATGGCAACTGTTAATCCCAGAATGAATGATCTCACAAATGGGGACTAATTGAATGCCGGTGATACACTCTTACCAATTGCATCATTATTGTATTAATACTTATAGTACTAATAATTTGATCATCGACTTGCAGGGGTCTCATTGAATCCTCGGACGCACTACACGTATGGCATGGGTCCAACCTTATTAGAAGATCTCCGGGAGGCATTTGAGAGGATGACTAATGTTAGTACTGCCACGGAAGCACTTAATGAGGTTGAAATGTATCGGACAAAGTCTTGGTTATTCGCTGGTCTGCTCGCTTCACGAATGGCATGTGACGGCAAGAATCCACCTACTACGAATTGTGTTGACACATATAACCGTTACATCTATTTATCTACTTTTCTAAACGTTAGATCATTTTACCTACTTGCAGCGCAATGGTGGTCTACACTAACAATGCTTGTCAAGCACATAGTGTCTCAGTGCGCTTCATCTAGTGGGTGTGAGAGAACCTAGAGTACATTTGTATTTATCCACACGAAAGTTCATAACCGGTTAAGCTACAAGAAGCTTCATAAGTTGGTATATGTAAACTGTAACCTGAGAATACAGAATAATTTGGATGCAGACATTATGTCGACTGTTAATGATGATTCATTTCAACAGCTTATGGAGCTCACATTAAATGAGAAGAATAATCCGCTCTAGGACTGGATAGAGACCGGTAGATCAAATATTGTCCCAAAGCTTGATGAGGACACAAACAATGACATACTCCTGCCAACTCACATGGCGACAGATATAGTGAACCCACATGATTTGCAATATACACTATCACAATGGGCTGCTAAAGTGGTAGGTGACACACACACAAGAAATAGGAAGAAGCAATTTGCGCATCCAAAGAATAGCAAGAAAATTAAGCGTAAGGTCAAAAGACAAGTGCAAAGCGATGAGAGCATAGATAGTGTCTCAAAGAGTTCAACTTACCAAGAGTCTAATGACAGTAGCTCAAAGACAGATAGCAGTGACGATAACGGTCAGGGAGGTAGTGCTCCTCCACACCCATCCTCTGTCGTTGCTCCCGTGCAATTCACTGGTGAGCGTCAGTTTACACATACCACACAGGACGGAAATCCGGTGCCACATCCTCACAAATGCATGTCATACAAGGTGGGCATGATAGACCATAAGATAGTGTGAGCTATTCCAGCAACTATGACATAGAGAGTAGTTCTGAATCATATCCGTACGACTATTATGTCTCCGATGCTCAGTCAAAGCCTCCTATTCAGTGGGTATATGAGTGGAAAGACCTTAAGTTTTATATCATATTGCAAGGATAATGGCCAACCACTTCTACACGACGGATAATTCTTATGTCCACCGAGAAGTACAATACAGCGGAATTTAATTGCCCCTCCCCCCTCGTTAGAAGTTGGTGGTACTGAAAGTGATGATAATTTACTTTCTTTATCTACATACCATGATATTGTACTAATTTTTTTCATCTTGTAGGTTGCATGTGACGTAGATACTATACAAACTACAATTTAAGCATCGATCATCACTTTGGTAAGTATTGATGGATGTCATGTGATTGTGTTTCTAGTTTTGTATGGACAATTCGACAAATTTATTAATTTGAGTGGTACTTACGTAATGTATGCATATATTCGATGAAATAATTATATGGTGATGCACGTATTGCTATTAGTATCTATTCGTTTCCATGAAAATATCCAAAATATAGCAAAGATGTGCCAAAAATTTTCCTTATTTTTTACAATTTTTTCCCTCTATGTATAATATATGCAATGAGTAGATAGTATGATTAAACAAAACATAGCAAATCTCATGCCATATTTGTTTCTATTTTTCTTGACTTTTTTGTTATTTTTAATGATTTTTTAATTTTCCTCGAACTTCATGGAAATTCAAATAATGCGCTCGGTAACCGCCAAAATTCGATCGGTTATTGTGAAAAAACGCTCGAATTTCGATCAGTTCGGTTATCGTCAAAATCGGTCGATAAATAGTAGAAATCACTTGGTTACTGCTGCAATTCGCTCGGTAAGCAACAATCCAATTCGGACGGATTTTAGTACCAATTTGCAAATTTGCCCAATTAAATTTGTAAATTTTTGCCAAATTTTAAGCGTTTATCGTGATAACCGTGGTTTTTTAACCCTTAGGTCTCGATTTTCGTTCGCCAAACGAATTAGTAAACATTAGACTTCACGCATTAGTAGGCCTACAGTAAGTTAAAGCATCCGCGTCTCCCATGCACCTCCCTCCCTATCTAGTAAACTCTGCCGCTACTGCTACTGCTATTGGACACGGCCACGGGCAGGCAGCCACGCTGGGACGACCTACGCGACGAGCTCGGCAACGGAGCAGTGGCCACCGGCACGTACTCCATCCATCAGCTCACTGTCAGGAGAGGGCACCAGACCCACCCACGGCCACGGGACGTTGCATGGGTCGTTCTGAACTTTGTCAGGCCATGGCAGCGTAAGGTGGGGGTGGGGTGAGCACCAACTTACACTGAAACGGCAAGCATGCACGAGCAACATCGCCAACCGTCGTGGATCTCACCAGCGGCAGCGTCAGCGGCAGGATTAACAGTCCATGTCTGCCACAACCGCGCCAGATCTTTTCGTCGTCAGGTACGGTGCATGCTCTTCTGTATGTGCTGCGTCTGTAAAACTGCGGATCATTTTGTGTTCAGAAAATGCATGGATAATACGAACCATACGTGGTGTTCAGACTTTCCAGCGAGGATACATACAAAATCACTAGTCTGTATCGTTTGGATACGAGCACCACAATAAGACTGAACGCGATAAATCCTCGCGAATTTAAACACCGGCGAAATTTATGCGTTCCATTCCAAACAAAATACCAGACATATGGAGTATGCCAAACTAGATTGACTACTGTCCACGATTGGTCCAAAAATATCGACCAACTTGCAGAAGTGAGAACGTTGTCCATGGTGAGCCAGAAAGGATCGACCAAGAGTTTCTATGGCTGGCTTTTCGAACACCAGATAGACTCTCTGGCACTCTGAAGTGATATCTTAGCTTAGGTATCGCAATATCTGTCCTATTTTTTTGATAAAAAAAGAAAAATAATATGTGTGTCGACGAATTACCATCACAGGATGACCCCATTCTCCCAGCCAGAGGACCAGGTCCTACTACGTACTCCATTGTCGTCCAAGCTACCACAAGACGCCTGTGACTGAATTGTCAAAATTGACCCTTGCAGAAAGCTGCAGCCAGGCGAAGAAGGAGAAGCAAAAGCAGAAACACAAGCCACCACTTACTGGGTTGGCAATAATCCATATGGTCCGTGACCAAGCAAGCAATAAGCATCGATCACTTGCAAGGTAGAGCCCTTTTAATCTGGAATCCATATACTTGCTTGAAAAATCGTCACTGCAGCAACATCGTCTTGCTCTTACGTGCACTTTTGGGCCACATGTTTTTGCTGTCTGGCACGCCAAAGGAATGTCTAGCTCAAGTCGATGCGTCCAGGATTGAGGAAATCCCTGTGTGCGTGTGTGCGCGCATCTAAGTAAGATCTCGAAAAATGAGAGAATGTAGACTCACGAGCCGAGGATTTCTGATTATTTCTTAATATGAAATTGTACTATGTATCATCATTTTTTTAGTGGATGTATCCTCATTATTAAAGATTTAAAGTGTTGAAAAAATAGGGTTCAACATCTAACTAACTTTTTTAGGGAAAACATCTAACTAACTACTACTCCATCCGGTCACAAATATATGACATTTTAGACAATGTCCAATTAAACTTTTGAAACTTTGACCATCAAAAACTTTTGAATATTTAGTTTTAAAACAAAAAATTATATGCGTGGAATTGTCTTCGAACATACTTTCATAGTATCATAAACTTATTAAATTATATAGATATATTCTGATTAAAAATAGTGATCAAATATATACATCAAAAGTCCATATTATACCCAAAACGTCAAATATTTTTTACTAGAGTGAGTACTAGCCTTGAAAAAAGGAACTGAAAACATAGTTGGGCCATCAGTCAGCCCAGGATGGAACAAGTAGACGAGGCAAGGCCCAGAAGCATTCGCAGCCCAGTAAAGTAAACTCCATCATGCACTTGCACCGCCGCACCGACACCTGTTCCAGACACGTTTTAGCTTTTGATGCACCGACACTCTCACACTCGGGACAAATTCCTTCTTGTCGTAATTCTCTGGGAGGAAAGCTCTTAGGCCTCGTTTGGGATAGAAGTTCTCGTAGAAATTTGGGACGGGTCCACGTAGATTCATGTGCTTCACGTTCCAAGCACGGCCTTAGACTAGCCCATGCAAGATCATGAAACTTTTCAGCGTTCCAGATACGAGTTTGGTGAGAAAGTGGCAGATTTCCATGGCCAGGACGTGGTGGTGAGCTCGTAGTCACTCACCCAGGTAATGCATTAGTCATCCATTCTTCCCGATGATCTCGATATAGGTAGTACTACCTTGCCGCTTTAGGCCATGTTTTGGGTTTCGGAAAGCTACAAATCTAAACAAGCGAGATGTTAAAAATTATTTTTAGAAAAATTAAAAGTAGGTTTATAAGAAAATGAATTAGAAGTTTAGAAACTGTTTGAGAAGAGTTTTTCTAGCTTTTGTTGTGTTAAGAAGCTAAAATTTATTGTAAAAGGCAACAACTAAAACTAAAAAAAAAAAGCTTTTAAAAAAACAACTTCAGCTACTAAGTCAAAAACAAAAATCCAAATAAATAAGCTCTTACTTCTAGAGGCTGAGTATTGTGCTGGTACACAGCATACTTGCATGCATGACAAGAAGGAAAACAACATAAAACAAAAATCTTACTATCAGCTGTTAGTGGCCAGTTTCGCCGATATACACTTTGTATTATTAGACAGATGGAGTATGGTTTTATAACCGATGATAGTTTTTATAAAAAAACACTCGTACATTCGTAAACACACATACACACTTACACCGCCACACACAAGTATTTACATAATACCTATTAAAAACTAGAAATACAAAGCTTAAAGATTGAAGAAGTTGTATATGATGCGATAATATGAGCCTTGATATTACTCTATATGTATAAAAACAAGAGCTTAACAATAACAAATTCATACACATAAGCATAATAACATAGATTTTGTAACAACAGTAACCGTAAACATGTGTAATATATGAACAGCACACATAAGATTTTTGTAAAATTGCTCTTATAAATGATATGATAATTGGCCTCAGGACTTATATGATCCTACTTCCTAATTGTGCTAACAAGTATTTCATCGATTCGGCAATATTCCTAAAATCCTAGCTAGCAAAATTATAACTTGAGCTAAAATCTTAAAATCTGAATGCCTATCTTGGACAATGCTGTAGCCTAATATCAGAGAACACAAAATCGACACAGTAGAAACAAGATAGCTGATACTGAGATAAAAATGAACTACAAAAAACAAAAGACAATAACTGCAATTTAAGCTAGCAATCTATCTACAACCAGATGCATGCAAAGTATACTCAGATCACACTACATCACTAATTTAGGATAAGATTAATAGACAGATAGCTGTCAACCTAATTCAACAAAAGTATCCAGGTAGCACCAGATTCAACCAAACAACAAGATAAACTATAGGTATATGCTAGTGTACTCAGTGAACACGCCCAATCTCATAGAAAGAGAGAAAACCGAAATACTCACATTAAGATTGACCGCCATTGCCGCCGGTGAGGAAGTCGGAGATACAAGGCTTCACCGCACCGTATCGACGTGTGCGGGCAAGCCTCGACAAACATAGCTCCAATAAACACCAACATAGCCCACCAAATCACCTTGAGAAACCGAAGCACCAAAGCAAGATCAAAGCCATAGCTCAGAGATGACAACCAATCGAGAGATTAATGGAGAATCAAAGGGGAAAAAAAGAAGTCTTTCCTCCTGTACATAGGGAGAAGAAGCCGTCCCTCTTGTAGACACGGTGCAGCCCTCCATAGCCTCACAATCCCTATAAGAATCAGGGTTCGATTGCGCCACCGCCGCTCCAAACGAGCAGCCACCGGCCTCCTTACTCTCTCTCTTTTTTTCCTTTTCTTTTCTTCCAACAGTAGCCGAGTGGACCGGCCGGACCAACACAGCGCTCGCTCGCTCATCGGAACAAGGATCGAGAATGCCTAGTGGATTGGCCACTGCTAGAATTCACCGTAACTGAAGAGATGAGTAGCTTCATTCCCTCGTGCCAAGCGGTGAAAAACAATTCTACTATATGATCTGAATCTAATTTGTAGCGTGGTATATATCAATTTATTTTCTTTTATGTTTTCTTACACATGATTTTCTTTAGATTCACTATAAATTTTCTGATATTTTTTTTTACCATATATCAGTTTGAGTTCATGCCTTAAATAAATGAGACGTCTCGTTGGATTATGGGTCGTGGGTGCAAGTGGAACGGGAAGAAACAC
This sequence comes from Phragmites australis, assembly GCF_958298935.1. Taxonomy (NCBI): domain Eukaryota; kingdom Viridiplantae; phylum Streptophyta; class Magnoliopsida; order Poales; family Poaceae; genus Phragmites; species Phragmites australis. The sequence continues at coordinate 8,268,311 of NC_084922.1, forward strand.
AACGCCCCCAGTACAAATGTACAACGGTCATCTGGGAGGGACACAAAGCAAGCGAGATCAGATAATTTTCCCTTTTCCCCTCAAAAGAACCGAAGGCTGACCACCAGAGTGTGCGTAGCAGCGCTAGCACTCACCAACCACCATGGTTAAACTTTCCTGGAGTGATTCTATTAGGTTTATTTTACCAAAGTGAGCAGTACTAGCAGGACAGCTCTCCCAGTCCCCTAAAAGCAAAAGGTTAAACAACATTATGGTCAGAAGCTTTCTGGATAAAAGGGAAGATAAACAATGGTTGCAGACTTGCAGTTCATGGCCGGCAGATATTCCAACCAACAATCAGTGGATCAAATCAGGAATTAACAAGTAATAAAAAAGGGCTTGATTGATACTAAAAAGTTTCTTGTGACTTCACAATACAAGCCTGCTCACTGCAGTAGCAGCAAACATCATGAAAACCAGTGGTAGGCCTGGCTAACATTGCTTCTGGAACAATTCTACAAGGTCAGAAATGTTCTTGGGGAAAAATATCGTATTTCTGACCAAGATACTTCAGAAGCAAGCAAGCACATGACAGGAAAGCCAGGATATCAGCACCTCGAACCATGCCTTATCAAGGCAAAGGCACTAAAAATCCTAAAGGAAGTTGCACGGGTCTTACATGTCTTTGTGTCTTCGGCAGATTCTCTTCTACAGTTGAAAGCTAAATGGCACATTACTTAAAATTCTGCTATTAATTTAAAAAGGTTCGACATTCTATGGCCAGATTGAGGTTGAATGGATTTTTTTTTTTTTTGTCAGAACAGCAATGGGACATCCAATTAAACAAGTTTCTAGCATGCACTTGAAGCTGCTCGAAGAAAACAAAAGAAGCTTTCTTAGTAGCAGGACTACTCCAGGGAGCCATTTTGATTTGAAAGAATAACATAACCTAATAAACCCTTACAATCCCTATCACAATCAGACCAACTACATAGAAAGCAAAGAAACTGAGGCCAACTAAGATTTTGAAAGCCATTCAACTCCATTGACAAACAAGGTACAGGTAAAACATGAAAAGCATTTACCCAGAGCATACTTCTGAGTTATCTGCAATGCAAAATGCAGTATGCAATGAACCACTAGCAGAAAGTCACAGCACACAGCAATAGGGAAGAAATAAAGAACGTAGATGATCAAGCTAAATAAGAATAAACAGAATCCAGAAAAGGAGAAGTAAAAAATAAGAGTGTTAATAAATTCGAACTAAATAATACTATAAGAATAGAATAACCGATAATAGCTGTGATACAAAAGAAATAAATAGCACTCGAATTTGTTGTTCTAAACTTTGTCTGACTGAACTTAACTGAACTGAACTATACACCCACATATGTCACTGCACCTACAATCCTCTCCCAAATCCTCCTGTCCCTCTCAACCACTCTTATTATTCACAACCAATTAGCCGCCAATCCACAGCCCAAATGCTCCAAAGCACCACCCATCACCTTCAATTCAATCCCTTTCAGCACCAACGGGCGGACCACTATTAGCTAAGCATGACAATGACCACGTACATTGGTGAATCTGGCAGCTGCTGTCCATTGCCGGAGAAGAGGGGCAAGAGCAAAACCAAGTGTCTTCCAAATTTCCTTCCTTTTGAGAATCTATCAATGCAGCGGAGGCGGCGGCGGTGATGCATATTGAACCGGGTGTACTGATGGCCACGGGTTGTGGTGATGCGGCGGCGGCGGTGATGCATATCGAACAGGTTCTGTGGGTGGCAATGGGCCGGGGTAATACGGTGGCGGAGGAGGCAATGGATATGTTGGCACGCAGGGTGGCGGAGGCGGCAGAACGGGGCATGGTGGGTATGGATGTGGAACAGGCAGGGGTGGTGGTGGGTGGTAGACTGGCGCAGGAGGATGTGGTGATGGTGGTGGGTGGTGGACTGGCGCAGGAGGAGGCGGTGGTGGTGGTTGCGGAGATGGCGGCGGTGGCGAAGGCGGCGGAGGTGATGGCGGCGGAGGCGATGGCGGAGGCGGAGAAAGCGGCGGTAGAGATGGCGGAGGCGGAGAAGGCGGTGGTGGTGATGGTGGAGGTGGCGAAGGCGGAGGCGGAGGCGGGGATGGGAGCGGCGGCGGCAGGGGCGGGACGAACGGCTTGCACTGGAACGCGGCGCAGTTGATGGGTGGGCGGGCGAAGAACGCGGCGCACTGCTGCGGCGTCCGCTGCGCAGGGCGGTTGGGCAGGCAGTTACTCTGGTCGCCGCCCCGTGGCACGACCCGCGCGCACGCCGGCGGTTCGCCGGTGAAGAAGTTGTACGCGAAGGTGAAGTTCCTGAGGCGCGGCAGCTCGCATATCGCCTGCGGTATCGCGCCGGTGAGCAGGTTGTGAGCGACGTTCAGTTGCTCCACCTTCCTCATCCCTGCCACCTCCGGCGGCAGCGGGCCGGCGAGCTCGTTGAAGCTGACGTCGAACACCGTAACCTCCCGCAGCCGCCCGATCTCCGGCGGTAAGCAGGACCGGATCCCATTGTTAATGAGCAAGATCTCGTTGAGCGTGCCGGACATGTTGGCAATGCTCGCCGGGAGGCATCCGCCGAAGCTGTTGTGCGCGAGGACGACGACGGATGCCGGCGAGTTGCCGAAGTTGTCCGGGAGCTGGAAACGGAGGCGGTTGTGGTTGAGGAAGATAGCGTCGAGCGGCCTGTCGAAGAGGCGGCTGGGCACGCCGCCCTCGAAGTCGTTGAAGCGGAGGTCGAGGAAACGGAGCGCGGGGAGGTCGAGGACGACGTCAGGGAACGGCCCGACGAATCGGTTGTTGCTGAGGTCGAGCTCGTGGATGAGGCGGAGGCGGCGGAGAGTGGGCGGGAGGACGCCGCAGAAGCGGTTGGAGTTGAGGTGCAGCAGCGCGAGGTCGGCGAGGAGACCGAGCTCCGGCGGGAGGTAGCCCGCGATGTCGCCGTGGTTGAGGTCGACGCCGGCGACGGCGAGCGCGCGGCGGTCCCACGGCAGCGGCGCGCAGAAGACACCGGTGTAGTTGCAGACCCCCGGGCCCACCCAGTCGGCGGTGAGGTTCTTGGGGTCGGAGAAGATGGCCTGCCGCTTCCACGTCTGCAGCGCGACGTACGCGTCCCGCAGCCGCCGGCTCGGGAACCGCCACGACGGGTCCACCTCCACCGCCGCCGGCCGCCCCTCGCCGCCGAAGAACTCCTCGGCCGCCGCCGCCCCGCCGGCTAAGACGGCGGCGGCGGCGGCGGCAAGGAGCGCCACAAAGACTGCTCCTTTCATCTCATCTCCGGTGCAGCGGCGATCTCTCGGTGCTGCGGAGTGCTGTTTGCGCGTATAGAGAGGGGTGAGGAGGAGACAGCTATAAACACGCGCAGCGGCGCAGCTGCCTCAGAGGCAAGGAGAAGAAGACAAATGACGGAGTGAAGGAAGTGTGACAGAGGCGGGGCGCGGCGAAGGATTTATGGGTGGAGCGGGACGCGAGGCGGCCAAGGGTCCCCCGTGTTCGTCTCCGGATTTGCGTCCGAAAATTAGTGCCAGTGCTACTGGTGTGTGATGGGCAAGTGCAGTAGAAAAGAAATCCGCGAGTCTTGTTCAAACTTCGCAGCTCGAGGAGAGAGAAAGGCCTCAAAATAAATAAATAAAACTCGAGGAGAGAGAAAGGGAGAGAGCGAAGGATCGTGTTGAGAGGGTTGGCTCCTATGACTTTGCTAAAAAAGGCAGAGACAAATAATAATTTGGGAGAAAATAAACAGTAATTTACAGTAAAATACATTAATATAAACATCGTAGTGTTATTGCAGCGCTAAATTTGGACAGTCCATTTCCAAACTAACGAGCACAGCGGGACAAGATCACGGTTCCTGTTGTTGAGAGTGACTGTCTGTCACAGCGCGTGGGAAAAAAGTGACAAAAAGAAATTACGAAAAGCGAAAGGGTGTTAGCACAGAATATTCCCGTGTGAATGGGCTTTGTGCAAAGGAAGAAAGTTCTAGCAGCGAAGAAGCGTGAAGTTGTAATTTTTGAAGATTATAGTATTACCATGAAAATGTCTTCCAAGATTATACAGTTTCAATTTAGAGTTTTATTTGAAGTATTATAATTCATAACCCTCTCTTTGGTGGTAAATTCTTGTTTTTTTTATTAGCGGACCATATTTGCAGACTATAATACTATAAAAGTCCACTGAAACTGAAAATATCTTTATCGAACCATTTACGATTACTCCTATGTCGTCTTCGTAGATTTGCGGTACTATTAGTAAACATTCTGGAAAATAAGCAAGGATGCATACTAAAAATCCGGTGTTTTCAAACAACCACGGCAGAGTAGCTAGAAAATATTCTTGTATTTGAGCCAATCATGGCAGGTGGAATTCCCCGCAAAAAAAAAATTACAACAAAATGTAAGAAAACGTGAGAGGAATAAAAATAAGTATATGATAAAAAAATGTAAGAAAATAGTGAGTGAGGAAAAGTCAATAAAAAAAAAGAAATAGTAAATGATTCTGCCACCAGAGATATAACTAGTATTATTGTTAGAATTAAGATCATCTTCAACAGATACTTAAAAGTCTATCTCATATAATACTATTATAGCATCTCTTAACACTATTACGGTATTCTCTATTTTTTCATCTCCAACAGCTACCTTATTTTCTACCTTACATTACTCTTCTTCTCCCCTCGGACCCACGTGCATACTCAAGGAGCAGTGATGGAGGCTCCTTTTTCTATCGGCATATTTGCCGCTGCCGTTTCCCTGTCTTTCCACTCCTGCATCACTGTAGAGCCTGTTTCTGACTCTGTTGGAGAGCAAGCCGAAGCACCACGATCAACATTTCTAGTGCTACAGTACTTTACGGTATGAAAACTAACTCGCTTGGAGATGACATAAAAAAGATAATTGGTATTTAGATTCATCCATTTGCACCCTATATGCAGCTCACTGGACTGACAGAGTGTACACAGTACAGTGCCGTATTGGTCAAGGTCTCAAGGAGGAATTAAAGGACGCCATAGGGAATCATAAACAACCCTATCGATACTTACCAACACCCAAACCAACCACACAGAAGCATATAAAATAACAATCGCTACGTTCTAAATATATGTCCATTAGATTTTGGTGCTGTTGCATTTTGTTCATTGTGCACGTTTGTCCTCTCGATATCTAGTAGTATAAATAATTCTGAATTGGCAAAATGGAAGGATGTGAGAGCCTGAGAGGCACAGGCCTAGCAGCTGGGGATGTGGGGATTGACCATCTTATCCCCAACGGGGATTTGCCTCGAGAAGGAAAATCTGATAAAAAATAATCGAAGATATGAGTCATGAACAAAGGAAGCATTATAAACCTTGCGCAGCTAGCGAATTTCTTCCTTGCTTTCAGCTGTGGAAGAAAAAGAGCGAAAGGAATTTTGATCATCTAATTTATGCGCCCGAACATGAGACAAATCCATGACGTGTTGTTAGATCCATTAGCTGTTTCCTGGTGGATTCAAGATACTTTGGGGGTATTTGTTTTTCGAACGGGATTTTACAGAACAGTATCGTATAGTTTGATTGAATAGAGTTATATTTATTAAAAATAAAAGTGTTTGATTGGTTAGGTCTGTCTGATAGATTAGACTGAGTTTCTATTTAATTGATCAAATATAAGATCATAAAAATGATTGTAAGAGTTAAGATTATAATTGTTACTTGTATAAGATGATTTTAAACATTAATAGTGAATCTACCTATATAAGTGGATACAGAAACTTGCGTTAGCCACGCTAGACTACATAGAGCTTCATTCTGGAGCCAAGCTAAATATATATATTTGTATTCAACAACTTAGATTAAAACAGAGTGAATATAAATAACTAAATATATATCTCTTTAACATTATATATATTCACTAGACTAGACGTTGACAATTTCGGACAACCTACCACGCCTTTCATGTTGCTGCATGACGCTAAGAATTCTAAACAAGCTATTCATGTGATTTAAAATGTTACTACTTGAATATTTCTTTTTAGGGCTGTTACCTGAATGCTCATGCCTTCATTGGAAAAGACGATCACACCCACACGGCATGCGAGTAGTAACGTGGCTGTGCTGTGACTGTGATAGTACGTGAGGGCAGTATGGTCATTTGGGAACATCATTTTCCATGCAGAACGGACAACGTACACGCGACGCCGGGCTAGAGTTAGCCCACCCGCAGGCCGCGCCCACGCCCCCGGCCACGACACGTCGGCGTCGGTCCTCCAAACGCCGCGCCGCGCCCCGTCCCGTTCCACCCGTGAGTGGGCCCCACGTGGTGCGTGTGTGAGACTTCACCCCCCGTTGCGAGGAACCGATCGGACGGCGATGGCTGGCGGTAGTTGCTCGATCGGACGGGTTTGCCACTTGGGGAGCAGGGGAGCGTCAGGACTCGGGGCTTATTTGGTAGGATTCCCATAGCAACTTTTATAGTAGAATTCGAAGAGTTTTTTCAAATAATAGTTTTAGCTTTTAGCTTTTTAAGATAGTGATTTTTAAATAAATTAAATATTGAGAGCTGAAAAAAATAATTTCTCCTGATTTATTTCTTACACAGAATCACCTCCTCCATAAAGTTATTTTAAAAAATCACTAGAGAATCACATTTAACCGCATAATCAATTTTCTTATAAAATTATTCCCTATAGAGAATTTGGATCAGAGAGTTTTAGCAAACAACAGGTTTTAGTTTTTAGCTTCTCGAGTGGAATCTGTAGGAGTAATTATTTAAAATAAATTAGATATTATAAGTAAAAAATAGTTTTCACTGATTTACTTCCTACGAAGAATAATTTTTTCCATAAAATTTATCTAAAAAATCACTAGAGAATCACTTTCAGCCATATAATCAGTTTTATCAAAGAATCATTTTCTTAAAAAGAAATTAAAATCGAGGAAGCTCTAGATCGGTTTTTAGATTCCAAATGTAAAACCAACTTTTAATTCTCATAATCATTTTTCAGAATCAAATTATTTACTTCATTTTTTTATTCTATGACCGAATAAAAAAATAAAAAACTGAAACAAATATGCCAATAACGGGTTGCCGATTCAGTCCTTGCTCCTTCAATTCATACAGGAGCGACGGACAAGAACATGCAGACGGCCACATCAACAGTGGAACTGAGTTTAATTATTATGTATTTTATTTTATTTTTCTATTCTAACATTAATTTTAATTATTATGTATTTTATTTTATTTGACTCTTTATTAAGATATTTTGCTTCTCAAACCATATGCATATCGAACTCCTCATTTTCCATAATTTTGTATTTCTAATTTAGGTATTTATTAATCATATTGATATGGCCTAATTGGTTTCTAAATTAGCTATTTATTAATTATATCTGATATGAGCTTTTTAGTTTAATCTAGTTTGTTAGATATTTATAATAATGAGTGGTCTAGATTTTTTTTTAAGTTAATGTGGTAATTTTGTGACTTTGAGAACGAATATGGTAGCTCTTTTTTCCTAAAGTAATAATATAATAGATAAAATATATAATTATATAATACATATATTATTAGTCTAAGAATATCATTCATCAGAATCCATAAAAGCACCTCCATACTAGTTTTTAGATTCTAGTTATAAAACTAGCTTTTAATTCTCATAATCATTTTAAAAAATCAGACTGTCTGTTTTAATTTTTATTCCGGGACAAAATAAAGAATCAAAAGCTGAAACAAAGTAACGGGTTGCCGATTCAGTCCTTACTCCAATTCATACAGGAGCGACGGACAAGAGCATGCAGGCGGCCACGTCAACGGTGGAACAGAGTACCACTGCTACTGCCACGTACACGTGTCAATGGCAACAGACTCAAGAACTGTACGCCTTATTCAGTGCCAGCTCCTCCTCGGCCGAGAATGGAAACCGAGATCTGCCACTACGTGTCTTCTCACGCTTGCTGCCTTCGTCACCGTTCATGCTTCGAAGTGTCTTCCGTAGCGTTACACTATTTCGTTCGAGACAGCCTCACGTACGTAAGTCCTCTAGTCTAGTCTAGTCTTTTGAGAGCGAAGAAGGACGCTCCTTTTATTAACTAATAATTCTAGGTCTTAAGAACGAAGAAAAATGCATTTTTTGTTGACCAATGTCTAAGTCTTTATAGCCAAGGAGAAAACTTATTTTGTTGGCGAAAGCCGTGGCGCGTCCAACAGCTGCAGCCCTGCACTCTACCTACACCCATCTCCTCCTCGTCCATTCACCTGCAAATCTGCGATCGCTTTCGTACTCGACCTGTATATCTACGTACGCCACGTGGCCTGGATTCGTCCAACAGTCTGGTGACGCACGAACCAGCTGCCTGGATCCTACGGAGGTGACCTCAATCTTGTTTACTTCTGCTGATATAGAAGCTAGGTTAGTGATTAGAGACGGTGATTTTGATGTTTTAATAAAGGTGATCAGATGTTTTAATAAATTTTTTTTTAAATCGATTGTCGTCTCCTATTTAGATCGTTTAATGTCCATCAAAACTCAAGCGAAAACAAAAATATATAGATGATTTAATAAGAGAAAATCGAGGCAACACGACTCCACGTATGGTATATAAATAACATGTTATATTTAAGATCAATTTATATATCTTAACACTTGAAAGATCATAACTTACAAAAAAAAAAAAAAAAAGATGAACACCGAGCAATAAAATTCTTCAAATTAATTGTCTAGAAATAAGAAAATTCAAGACCTCATAACATAAGCGTGTGTATTCGAATTCTATATCTTTAGAAAAAAATGATCTCATAAGGTGTTAAAATTTCAACCCAAAAATCAAATCTGGATACCGAAAAACTTGCAAACTTGCAAGGGAACCAATAGAGAGAAACTAGAAGTAGGTGAGCACAATAATATAAAGAAAAATAAACTTTATTACAGCAGAGATCAGCCTTATTTTAAATAGATTATAAAGATTTTTTCTCATAAAACTCACATCTAATACATAGGCTAAGCACTCTTCTTCATCACCTTAAAAATATAGCGTAAGGCTCTCATATGGATGACATAAGAGACTCAAAATGGCTGGTTTATCTCCTCTCATAGCCATACTCTTCTATTTATAAGTCTAAGAAATTTGACATTAAATTTTCTAGCTTTTTACCAAAATATCCTTTCTTATAGTATACTCTTACCTACTATTGACGGTATTTTGTTTCATTTTCTTTTCAATTCATCGAACGACCGTGTTGCCTTCATGACTTAGTTTCGCCTCGACGCAAGCTTCGCAATGTTGCCATGTACTCCTCCAGCCCTCCCACGGTTTTGAGACCAAACCGTAAAACGCTAGCATGCTTCTCAAAGCGTGATTCCCTATTTGCTTACACCTTAAGTAAGCGCTTCGATGTCAACGCGTGTACACTCCGTATTGCAATCCTGACCGCCGGCAAGTCTCTCCCACTCTCGATCCCTCGAGCCGCTTTATCACTTACACCAGTATCCTCTTCGCTCGATTTTATTAACACGTCATCTCTATTCGTCTTTCATGCTTTGCTTAACTTCACATATTCAGCTAGCATCAACTTTAACTCCGTTTGGCCTCCTTATCATCCAGCACTTAGCACTCATCACTCAGCTTGGCCCCAATTATCCCGTCATCAACTGTCAAATTGTATCTATCACCTGCACACCATAAAAAAACAAACACACATCTCAAACTCTAATTCTAATTAATCCATAATCAATTTGCTCGAATAAAATTAAAATCAATTTAAATTACATCAAAACTCATACAAAATTAAAGATCATCAAACAAATAAATACAATATCAATCGGCTATCACAAATAAACCAAAATATATTTTAACTTAATTTATCCGCTGCTTTTACTCGGTATCTTCTTTTTCCTCTCCTCTTTTTCCTTGGACGCTATCTTCCTTTTGACAAGAAGAGAAGAGCGGGCGCACCACATATGGGTACATAGAATCGTCGAGTGTAGGGACGGGCCCTATTTCGTGACGCTCGCATTGCCGCTTGCCGCCTCCCAACAGAAGGGATGACGATCGATATCGTATCAATCTCTGGAAGATCGATGATGATCGCGATCCTTGCATATATGTACACAAGTTCCTACTGAAATCCCGTATCAGTGAGCGGAAATCTGAGCGATATTTGTCGCCTCTAGCTAAGCTACGTACAGCTCGACCTTTCCCTGCACGGCCAGGCATACTCTGCTCTGCTCCATCTCTGTTCGTTTGCTGTGCAGGGCATTGCCGTATGAACCTGAGCATTCTGTTTCGCGTGTAGGGCTGGGCAAGAAAAACATGCAGATACTACGGCTAAACACTGAAAGTCAACAATCGATGGAGCAAGGAAACCGGAAACACGAATCTTAGAGCAGAATCGGTCTGTCTAAAAACAAACCGACGAGAGATCTATCCATTCTTTAGCTGTTTATCTTGTGCATCGGTACATATTATTTCCCTCGAAAGTAAGATCATGCCCAAGGGAATCCCTTCACAGGCAGATTCCCGTCGTGAAGGGATTCCCGTTCCCTTCAGCGCTCCCAACGGATTCCCTTCACGGTTCCTTTCACGACGGGATTCTCAGGGTCATTCCCTTCAGGACGGGATTCTCTCTCCGTTCCTTTCGCGATTCCCCTCGAAGGGAAGCTGTTGGAGATGAAAGAAAATAAAAGGAATGAGAACGGGAAAGGAATCGGGAAGGGAACGAAATGAAAGGAATATGGTTAGGGATAGTCTAACATTGGGCATGAGCAATGGCCTCGCGCAGTGACAGACGTAGAGCTGATACGAAGGAGACTCCCTTCTTCGCACTCCACCCTCTCTTTCTCTTTTTCTTCATCCTCCTCCTTCACCCCTTATTTTTCTGTGTTCCGATGGGTAGCCCCCATGATACACCGCTGGCCTCGCGCCCTAATATATATAGTGGTAAAATATTCTCTTTAGATATATATGTTAAATAAAAATTTATCATAATACTGTAAACTTGTAGACATTTTATTACAAGATGTGCTCATATACAACATTTGAATAATAACTGTTGCAACTTATTTTGGTCCTCATATTAAATAACACCAATTAACTTCTAGTTAAATAACAAAACATAAATAGTATATGTAGCATTTTTGGGAGTCCACGATCATATGATTCGGCACCACAATTCGACTATGTGAGAAGGAAGACGGATCCGACTCAGTTCTTAGCTTACAAGTTCTGGTTTCTCTTATTTTGTCACATTTTTCCTACGAGCAACTAGCTACAGCTTTCATGTCAAGAAGAGAAGACGCGTTCAGAGAAGAAATGCTTGATTCCTCTTGAAGAACCACTAAAATCATCTGGTTTCCTGGCAGACAATTGCTGTGCCAAACTAAATGTGTAACTTTTGAACCAGCCACTCCTGGCGCCGTTCTTCAAGAGGAAATATGTAACTAAATTTCAGCCCATTAATTGTTTCTTTTACATATTTGGACGCTGCACCTTTTTTGATAAGAAGAGAACAGCGGCAGCACTACAAATGGGACTGGATAGATACGCCGAGACCCGAGAGTAGGGACAGGCAGGGGCGTGCAACGTATACTGTCTCGCTACACTCGCATTGCCAAGCTTGGCTACCAACAGAAACGATGACGATATGATATCTCTGGCAACGCCGGGAGGCGATAATCATATACTGCATCGCGATCCTTGTGTGCAAAAGTTCCAACTGAAATTCCTTATGGGTAAGCAGAAATCCGAGCGATGTTCGAAGCCGCTACAGCCCGAACTCTCTCCCTGCGAGGCCAGACGCATGGTGCTACATCTCTGCTCGTTTTCTGTGCAGGCTATTGCCGTTTGAACTTGAGCATTCCGTTTTGCGTGTAGGGATGGGCAATAAAAACCTGCGAATACTACGACCAGTAGGAGCTGAGTTCTGACCAACTTGGCATGGCAGGAGAAGCAAAAGCAAAAAGGAGAACCCAACAGCTTCTACCAGCTGCAAACGCAGGCTATTGAAGCAATGCGCAATGCTCCGGTGTAGAAGCAGCAGTGCTGTCTACCAACAATAGCAGTCATCCTGTCCCCAGAGTCATGTGGCAGCGATTGAGCTCGTTTAGACTATCTCTAACCATATTTTTTTCATTTCGTTTCTTTTCTAATTCTCTTACCTGTTCTTATTCCTTTTATTTTCTCTCATTTTTAACAGCTTCACTTCAAGTGAAATCGCGAAGGGAAATGAGATAGAATATTATTCTAGAGTGAATGACGCTGAGAATTCCTTCATGACAAAAATCGTGAAGTGAAACCGTTGGAGCGCTGAATAAAATGCTGAATGAAACAAACGATTGGCAATGGTCTTACAGCTCAAAATTTTCATGTGAACTTACAGGAAACGGAGCACTGCCGGTTGGTAGAACAGAACCCATCAAGAACAGAAACAGATGATTCTTGTAGAAAATTTGCATTTGCAAGACAAGAAGTAAAGAACTGGCTGGCACGCTGTACCTACGGCGACGTCGCACCAGAACGAGCCGATACCGAGATGGAATAAATGGTTGGTCCGGCGGACGCTGACACGACGACGCACATGCATGTGCACACGTCCAGACGACGGGCGGAGCACGGCAGAGGCATGGGCCGCCCGGCAGCGACTCCTCGCAGCAAAGGCACAGGGAGACGGTTCGATTTGGCCGGGACTTGGGATAGGCAACTGTGCGTAGTACCACTCTGAATGATCCAATACAGCTTACACCATCAAGCTGCTCGGTGCCGACTGTGGCAAAACAGGGGAGCAGGCGAGATGGACGTGCATGAATGCTTGGGCAGAGCTGGCCGATCCATTTCGATCACTGGTGCATGCAAAATCCCATGCCGGACATGCGCTCATCGATAGGGAGGCCAAGCAGCCAAAGGTGAGGCTGGCTGGAGCAATGGGTAGCTGCCCCTGGAAACAACCTAAAATCAAGACTGTGAAGAGAGTCTCTACCCTCAATTGATGAGAACGTGACAAGAACACTAAAAAAAATATGTTAAGAATTTATGAGAGTTGACGAAATTTTTTTTTTCACGGTGCATAAAGTAGGGAGGAGTTAATTTTCGAAGAGACCGGGTAGTGATGAGGGAGGGAGAGAGATTTGATCCACGGTATTGCCACCAAAATGGATTAGTACGGAGAAATCACCAATTACATGGGAGGAGTAGAATTAGGAGGCAAGGAGTTTTTTTTCTTCTCAAAGATAAGTGTAGTGCTTACTTGAACAATTTTTAGTATAGCTATCACCTAATAGCTAAGTAGTTAAGTAAGATTTAGGACACCTAACGTTTGGGGCCCTGTGCGGTTGGGCACCGTGCACCCCAAATTGACCCAAGATCCTTTTCTGAGCGCGCCCGCTACTTACCAAGTCGCGCGTGTCTCCGACAGCGTCTCTCCTTCCGTTTGTGGTAACGGGCGGTTCGGTCCATCAGCTCCTTTTTTGTTCGTGCGCATCCCTTTTTGAGTTCTGGTTTTGCGAGAGGCTAGGGGACGAGCCCATTGAGATTCGTTCCCCTTCCTCCTCTTCCATTTCATCGATTCGATTTGATCCGCTATGATGGGCCCTCTCTCTCTCTCTTCGTTCCACTTCCTCCTCTTTCGTTTCAGAGCCCATTTTGGGTCGAGAGGAAGAATGTGAGTCACTGGTGTTCGGTTTTTATGATTCGGGGCGAGAGATTTAGATCGTGCTGCTTGCTCGCTCGCACCCTTCGAAGTTTTTTTGTGGATTTTTTTGTTGTGGATTTTTGAAACATTGATTTGATTTGATCCGTCGTCAATTTGTACGCTTCCTAGGGTCCTATTTTGGCATCCTTTTTACGTGAAGTTTGTTTAAGTTCTTGTGATTCTATGGTTACGGGAATTCCTCTTCTGTTTCAGAGGCGATCTCTTGTCGAGAGGAAGAAGGTGAATCACTGGTGTTTGTTTTTTTACGGTTCGGGAGCAAGAATTTTGGGTCGTGCTTCTCGCTCGCTCGCACCATTTGAAGTTATTTTTTGTCATTTTTTGCTCTGGATTTTCCAAATATCAATTCGATTTGATCTGTCATTGCTTTTGTACGCTTCCTAGGGTTCTATTTTGTGGTCATTTTTACGGGAAGTTTGTTTCAGTTCTACAGTTTCTAGGGTTATAGCGATTTTGGTTTTTTTATCACATATCAGGGGCATGAATGCCTGCATGTTTTTTTTATTAGTCAAAATGAAGCCTTCTAGTTCCGATGTGCCCTTGTCATGCAAGAGTGTTGACGCTGATCCATCAAGCAATGTGGTATGTGTTTTTATATTTAATACATCGATTACTTTATTTCTTAGTTTCATAACGAGTTGTGTAGCTAGGAGCTTGATTATATTTTTCTTTGTACATGAAATGTTTGTGTAATCTTAATACATGGATCATCTTTTTAACTGTGGTTTTTTAAATCATGATTCACCATAAGTAACATTTTTTTTTATTTGTATCTTTTTTTTCACAGAAAACCAGTGACTTGACTTAATCTGATCCAGATGATAGTGTGTTTTCATCAACTATGGATGTTGAAGAACAGACATACGCCACACAGTTCTCACTCAATAGGATGAAGAACTTAATTGATAAGTTGAGAGATCCATAGAAAGAGATTATAAGGAACTGTGGTTTTGGATCTTTGCTACATCTCAAGTGCACCCCTCTTCCAGGGGTCTTGTGTATTGGCTTGCCAAGAATTATGATGCATGAAGTAGGTCAGTCAAAATCCCATATATGGGCTCTTTTAAGCTTCATTCGCTTATTATGCATCAAATATTGGGGATTCCTTTTGGCGGTAATCTTGTGCCAGAAAAAGCAAATATACATGCCAATGATGTCATTGCAAGGGATACTTTGCAGGGAAGTTTGGGAGCTAAATTTGATGACTTGATCAAACTTGTCACTACAGAGTTGATTGGTGATAACTTTGCGAGAACTTTCATGCCGATTGTCCTGTCCATTTTCTTGTGCCCATCAAGTAACACTCGCACAAGCCTTAAGTTTTACTCAGCTCTGTGTGTTGTCAAAGACATCAAGTTATATGATTGGAGAAGTATGGTTTTTGAGCGGCTTCATTCAAATATTCAGAATTCCCAGTTTGGTCTTACTAAGGGAAATTCATGTGGGAAAGTTTCTCTTGGTGGTTGTATATTCATTCTTCCTGTGAGTACATTTTTTCTTTAAATCTAATATTTGCTTACATGTTTAAGTTATGTAAGAATACTACATAATTCATTCCTATCATTTCTTTTTTCGTTTACAAAATAAATATCATTACAGGATGCATACTTTGATTACTTGGTTATTCTTGAAGCTGAAGCACATGTTGACAATTCAATCCCTCGGCTACTTGTTTGGAATAACAAAGCAATTGATTTGTATTGAACTACTGAGTCCAAACTTGACAAGATCTAGGTACTTTTTTTTTTCATTTTCTACATGTGCAATTTCGAGACACTGCTATCCCCATTTTTAAATTTTTTGTAGGTTAAATCCATTTGTATGACACTGTTTGAGAAGAATTATTCCAATCCTTCAAATTTTTGGGGGATTTCTGTTTCTAGAGGAGGCAATTCAAACCGTGAGCATGTCACAAAAAAGGTCTCACATCTTTATCTTTTTTTTGTCATGTTTTATTCCCATAATATGTTATGCCCTGCTTTATGTAACTATAATATGTCTCCCTCACTTGTCTACAGGGGACATCTATTCACAGGAGGTGTAGCAAAGAAGATAATTTGGATTCAAATATTGGCACCTCTCATGACATACATTCAGTTGAAAGGCCAATGTGTGGGTCATCTAAATCATCACCACGTGTTCTTTGTGGGGAAGACATTCATCCTGATGTTGTTCATTTCATAAAATCAACAATAACAGATGATGAGAATGAAGTTGTAAGTACATGTTACTTTTTTTTTGTCTTTTTGCAGATGACTTTGTATATAGTTTATTTTTATCTGTTTATGAATGTTAAGATTAATAATATCAGATAGATTTATTTGGAATAAACTTTGTGAGTTCAAGTTTTATAGTTTATTCACAACTATAAAAAGTTTTCTAGCATAACTTCTCTGGATAAGTTCTATAGGAAAACATTTTTCAATGTAAGTCTCAAAAAGTTTAGGGAAAGAGGTTTATGATAAAGTTATTTTTTAAGCTTATCCAAAAGTTATGGGTTCATCATAAAGTTATCGGTAAGAGTTCTATCGATTAGTTTCTTTGATAATTTATCGTTTAAATCTTTTTTTATCTTTTTTGAAAAAAGTCTTGCAGTACAAGTTTTGTGGAAAAGTTTTCTAGGAAATATTTCAACCACGGACTTTTATGAGCTACTTAGTGCTAGAATTTCACAAGTGTGCATCAAACCAAGTCTAGATTTAACTATGTTAAGCTACTACTCTTAACCACATTTTATTGTACGGTCAAAAGACTAAGAAAAAAGACATATACTATTATAAGTATCATTCATCTCCTTTGTGACACTTAGAACTAGAAGATTCTTAATTTTGATGCACATGACTTTTGATCGATCAGATTATCGCTTTAGAGACCAAGAGTACTCAAATATCATTGTATATTAAATTTTTGATTCCCTTTAAAATAAATTGTTAATCACAATGATACGATTATCATTAATCACCAAAATACTTACCAGTTACCTAGGAATCTAGATACTGCTACACGCCCTCGTAGAGAGGTTAGGCACGCATGGATCGGTCCTCTAATTAGCGTCGTTGCTTTGTTCCATCTATTGTAGTTCCTTTCATGTAATAGTTCATGAACGATGTAAGCTATAATACTAGACCGGACCATGATCGTTGTAAAAGTACATTGTTCTTCTATTTATTACAAAGATACGCAGCTACCTTGCGTATTCGAGAAAAAAAAAACCAATAACGCAAGACATAACTTATTTACCTTCACCTTCAACAATAGCTTTTCTTGATTGCAAATAAAGTGTGACATCGAATGGAAAATGTGTGTTGTACAGCGTAAACTGGAAGCTCTTTGATACCAGTTCGATGCAGAATCAAGATAACCCTGCGATCAATGATGATGTTAATGTATTCGATGAAAACCACTGTAACACTAACTTTAGGTGTAGTATGATAAGAAATACTGCTATTAAGGAGAAGCTATAGGGTGTATGCTTGCAAAATGAATAATGCGGACTAATGAGTCATGGGGACAAAAAGACACAGCAAGTTCAATAACGGCTCCCGATCTTCCATACTGACCTAGTTAGATAAGCTGAACATGAAACCTCAAGCTTTTGAACCCTATCGAAATTGGACAAAACCTTCGTTTTTACAGTTAAACCAAATGTGTTTCAACACTATCGATGATTATGCGAAGACAAGAGAGAGAACATTGGCGTGGCTACTAGGGTGCTAGTTGAAGACATGGAAATCGAATATCCTTTCAATTGTCTGAAGAATTGTTGACGACAAGGAACGAATTTAACTGCAGCCAATATCTGAAGCCCCAAGGTATGACACTAAAGATCAGCAACATTCAAGCCCTATCTGGATCTAGTTAACGAAATCGCTACAATTTATCAGTAAGTTTCACTAAATTAGGAATAATATTTTAAGCAAATACTCATTTTTGCAAAAAAAAAATTAACAGTACGATCCATTTCCACGGTCTTCTTTCGGAGGCTGGGTCGAGAGAGATCGTTCCGTACGCGCCCGCTCCGTGCGAGCGCTCACGCCCAAGCCGTGAGAGCGCCATCTTTACCAACTAGCGCCCGGATGCCTCATTTTTGCAGTTTTAAGCAGGCTGCCTGAGTGGGCAACTAATTCTGTGTTTTCACTGCCCAAAATGGAAAACAACGACATCTAGGGCTTTACCAATAAAGGTGAAATAAATGCATCATTATTCACAACCGAAAGAAAATACCCTTGATCATTTTCAACTAGTGCAGCCAAAAAGCATAGCTTCTGCGTGCATGAAATGCATGATACATGGAGCCAATAGCTTAATTATTAGAAGCAAAGAAAAGTAGGCCAAGACAGGAGGTCAAGGGGAAAGGGATTGATTGAGGAATAACCTAACCCGGCAAAGTACCCTATTGGTTGTTTGCCTATTCAGCCTACTCACCACTAAGATTAGTAATATTTAACTTTTATCACTCTATCGGAATGATAATTTCTCGTTAATGATAATGAATAAGTTTCCTTAAATCTATGACAGTGGACTGGTGATAAATTAACTACTTTACCGGATAACAGAGTGACAAAAAATCAAATGCCTCTGAGACTACTGTTCCAAAATACACTGGTTTGCCACTTGTGTACCAATGTACCATGGCCAGGAGTCATTTAGCCAATTACTACCCCAACAGCGTATCAAATGATTTCGGTCCGTTCATTCCTTCGATGTATATATCTTACAGCTTACAAGAGTATATCACGGTATGCATATCATAAGCATGAGGCATTACTGACTACTGATAAAATGAATATTGTTGTTCTACTTTTTTAGATTCTGGTATGCTTTGTTGATTTTTTTTCTAGTTATGAAAAACCAAGAAGAACATCATAACAGCTTCGTATACTGGCTAATGAAAGTAGGATAATGGTTTGTCTTTAGAAGGGACCATATGGCAAAAGAAACATGTGCATAGTAGAATATAGTACTACTATGGAGTGAAGCATCCATCTCTTCCTTTCATTTCCTTGTCAGCCCTGGTCCTGCTGGTAGAGCCATAATTAAACAAGGTGGTCCTCACGATTAATTAAATAGGTAGACAAAGAATGGCTGACAATGTAGCGCAGCAAGAAACAGTCATTTGTAATAAAATGTACCTCGAATGTTTTAAGATCAAAAAATATATTACTACATGGATATCTTGTAGACTTGTAAAAATATCCATCAGGTCTACATTCTTGTTATGAATAGCAACAAATCAACCGTCAGGATACAATAAAGCACTGCGAGGTACTTCGAGACTTTTAGTGTGGGACACCATGTCTCCCAGAAATCAAATGGCTACAGCAGACAATAGTATTTTGGTATTTCAACAGTAAGTAATGACCCAGTGTGAGGAATATAGTCATAAACATTAAATGCATAGACAGCAAACGTTACATACATACATACATATATACATATATATATCAAAAAGGGTTCATTGGATGATTATTACTTTTTTTTCCAAAATATCACAGGGAGTGATTAGAAGGTAGGTTAACCCAAAAGAATATGAGTTATTAAGTAGGTAATGCTACTTTGACTCGAATCAATAACTGTAGACAGATAGTTAATCGAAAACTTCTCTGAGTTAACAATAGTAAACTGTGATCTAGATAAGTATAAAAACGAGTAATAATATGGTGCAGAACTCAGTATAACTACATATAGAAGCACTCTTCCTGACGTTGGCCGTTCAGTAACTCATCTCTACACGTATAGATCCTCAATTTTCCAATAACTTAACAAAATACAGCAAAGAACTGAAATACTACACAAGGCAAATGTAAATAACAATGGAACGGTTATTGATGCTATTTTGCAAAGGATGAAAATTTCAAAAATGAAGAAATAATGGATGAGTAAATAGGAAGGCATGAAAAGATGGTTCTTGTTTGGGCTTCCAAAGCACACTCATGTCGAAGCGCCACCTTTTCTTCTCCTTGCAGTCCTTTTCGCAGAATGCGTAGTTCCAGCAGCAACTCCACTGGTCGTCTCGTTATGATCATTCAAAGGTTGCTCTTTCATAGTCTCATTAGTCTCTGGTGGTGCACTTGTTCTGGGAAGTGTTCTTGGTTTTGGAGACCTATTTGCACTAATCTGCCTTCTTAGGCGCAGTATATCGCCCTTTGCTAGCGCCAGTTCCTCTTCAAGATGTCTAGACCTCAGTTCAAAACTCTCCTTCTCTGTCTGAAGCCTTGTGATAAGATTCTGAGCATCCTCAGTGTTTTCCTGAGCTTCAGCTGTGATTTTCATTTGTTCAGCTAGAGCCTTTGATAGCATTTCTTTCTCAGCTTCAAGAGTGTCATTCCTAGAATGCGTGCTCTCTAGTTCCTTAGTCAGTGACAACGCACTACTGTTCATCTCGTCTAGTGATTTTGTTGCCTCATCCAGGTCTGCTTCAAGAGCTTTTCGTGCTTCAGAATCTACCTGCAATTGTTTTGCCAACGCTTCAAGCTCCCTATTCAAGGTTGTCACAATTTTCCTTTCCTCAACAAGCTCATGTGTGGTAGACTCCAAATTCTTGTACACATCCAGCAATTCTTTCTTCAAGTTGTCGCGAGCTTCAGCAACAGATGCCAGCTCATTAGAGGTGGCTTCAAGTTCTTCATGTCCCTTTTGAAACATTTCCTTTACAGAGACCAGCTCATCTGACAGTGCTTTGGATATTGACTCTGCCTCTCCTAGTTTATTTGTCAGACCTTCTTGCATCTCATTGAACTCATCTCGGAGTTTTGAAATCTGTGATACCAGGTCCTGATTTGATTTATGTGCTTCCTCAAGTTCATTGGAAAGTTTGGAAGCCTCACTTCTGGAATCCTTTAGAGCCTCCTCAGATGATCGAATCGAACCTTTTAAATTTTCCATGGCCGCAAGTTCATTCTCTAGCATCACTTTGGTGGCATGCAATTCCTTGTTCAACTCAGCAATTGTTTCATGATCTTTGCTAGAGTCAGTTAATGCAACACAGAGTTTTTCTTCAAGCTGTTTCATCTGATCATCTCTCTCTGATAGTAGTTTCGAATCATGACTTGCTCTTGTCTCAAAAGTAGCCTTCAGGTCTGTATACTCTTGTCTTAACTCATTAATTTTTTTGTCAGCTTCTTCCTTTGCAGAGTTCAATGTTTGAAGTTTCACATTCAATGAATCAATCGAAGATATCTTAGAAGCGAGAACATTTTTAGTTCTCTGAAGCTCTTCCTCCAGTTGTTGTATCTTAGAATTTGCAAGCTCAAGGCTCCTTCTAGTTTGATTAGTAAAAGAGGAAAGCTTCTGGTAATCTACTTCCTTCGAGGAAAGTGATGCGCTGAGTTCCCTGATGTGCTTCTCCTTATCATCAATTTCTTGGCTGAGCGAACTTATTTTTTCCTGCAAAACACTAATCTCACCCAACTTTTCTTGCAGTTTAGTTTCAAGCACATCTTTATCTTCCCCAGCTTGTGTGATACTAGTCTCTAATCTCTGTATTTCATCCCTAAGCTCCTCAGCTAGTCTCTTCTCCTTTCTGAATTCTTCACTCAGTGACATCAAAGTCTTCTTTGTTGAAGTCAATTGATCTGAAAGAGAAGCTTCCTGCTCCTGGAATTTCATAGATTGCTTCTTTTGTGCTGATTGTTGCTCCAGTAACCTTTTCTCATAGGTATCCCTCATCAAAGAGAGTGATGCCTCATTTTCAGCCAATTTGCTCTCCATCTGAAGAAAGTAGCACATAAAATATATCAGGTACATATATTATTTTCATAGATCAATTTTAGCAAATACAACTTCAGTATATCAAATGTGTTCAAAGTACTTTTGTGAGCTTGTTGTATTCATAAGACTTTGCATATGTCTATTTTCTTGAGAATTATGGTGGAACACGAGAGTACTGTTAATGTTAGCGTAATCCTTGTGTGTAGTTTAATCTTTTTGCTGTCGTCTACTGTAGCAACAGTATGCCTGCTGGGAACAATATGCCGGTTACTGTAGCATCAGTGTGTCGATTACTGTGTCTACAGTATGTCGGCTTTGTGTCTATATATATATATGTGCTGACCCCCTACAACATGATTTAGATGCTTTCTAAATACATCAAAAGCTGTTAGCAACGACCAAACTCATGTGTCCACTATGTACTCGCATGTGTTCTTACAACCCACCTCCCGCATGATCGAATCCAACAGTTAACCCATTAGGTTTTCACTGATTTCTATCCTCTTGAAGATTCCGACACACACGCTAAATAAAAGCTGAACCTGAAGAAACATATCATCTGCACTGATTACCCTCAGACACCAATCGTTAAGCAAAGGAAAGAAAGTAGTGGGTACCTCGTAGAGGCATAATTTGGATTTGGGATTTAAGCTCTGCGTATTTTGCCTGAAACTCTTTTCCTTCCGATTTTGAAGGATACTAAACAAATTTCATTTTACAAGGATCAGGATATGCATTTTCTAATATTATCGTAATTTGAGTGTAGCTAATGTTAGGTGAAATAGTAAGCCCACTTTTGGTGGACTAACGCGCACACACACAACTTCTGTTATATATATACATGATTACTTGGTGTAAAATTCTCCTTTTAATTCTCTCTTGACAAAGGCTATAAAAGTATACTATTGAGCACTTTGAAATGGTGTCGAAATTTGGAGATCAAACAAAAATGCTTCATGGAGGCCTATGAAACCAAATAAGCTAGACATGTGTAATAAAAACGACTGATTAAAGCAGAACCCTCATAATATATGGGCTAACAGACAAACACTAATAAGAAAGAAGGATCAAGATCAAAAGAGTTTGAAAGATGCATGCTCAACCTTCTTGAACATCTTAAGAGTACTTTTGTGTTAATTTAGTGCCTCAACTCTCAACTTCAGGTTTGTATATTTTGGCCCCAAAACAGTGTGCATACTTCACAGGACATACCACTTATTTTTCACTAGATACAAACGGATACTGCAGAGCACTTTTAAAGAGCCAAAAAAGTGTAGGGCGTTCTAAAAAGGAAACAAATTCGAGCACATCCAGCGGATACAGATAAAATAATGAATCAAACCCATATATATGATCCTAACAATATGTAAAGTTCCATATAGAAAATGCCAGTCCGTTATAGCATACCTGCCTTAATGACAATATATGCAAAATGCACAACTAATATGAAGACAAGATCATGAGCAGGTTTAGAGAAATTGTTGCATGCTGGATCTTCATGATTGTGATTCAGGCTATATGAAATTAAGAATCATTATATCTCAACCAAAAAATAACAGCAGAATAAACTAATTACAGGTTTGTAGATGATTTACAGATGAGATGAGTGATTGCAGGGCCTTGTTTTCTTGTCGGGAAGTACCATACAATCCAGCAAGAACACCAGAGGCAGCAACTGCAATTGTATTCAAAAGGCCAAACAGTAGATTCCCTGGAGGTTGTTCTTGCACCGATTGTAAGGATGATTGAGGCTGACGAGCTTCAGGAGTAGTAGTTTCAGCAGTTCCTTCAGGCTGAGGGTTGTCAGACTTCACAACACCCTTTGTCCCTTCAGACGGAGGGCCATCAGGCTTTGAGACATCCTTTGTCTCTACAGAGAAAAGCAATATCAACTACTTATCTATGTTTGTGAAGCAACCACACAGGGATAAATAAACCTTTGATGAACAAAAAAGCATTATTATACATATGCACAAAATATTCTCATGCACTAACGTAGTAATGCAGTTATGCCAATGAGGAAGCACCGCCAACTTAATTGATTCAATACAATCTCATATCAAAGTAAAATGCATTAGTGATCCTGGTGCTACTTTACAAACATAAAACAGATCCGTATGGTCAGTTCAGCCCATCCATGTGGTTACAAGCAGTCAGGTGTCAGGGGACTTTGCGAGTACAACAGAAAAGTGTTTATGCAAGACAGCAAATTTAAAAGACACTCATGATGGTGGATTTGATAGGTTCTGTAGTAGTGACAAATCCTATATGTCATACAAACTACTCATACAAGGAGGAAGTTCTGACCATCAAACTTAGCATCCTTAGGTCTACAGATGACGGAATTATGTCCAATCTTGAAAGTTTTGTAGCAATTCTCAGCTTGATGATTTACCCTTGGGGCATCGATCACCTTTCTTCTAATAAACCCTTTGGGTAACAACATGCCATAAACTGCGGGAAAATGAGAAAAGGTGACATCTGATCATATGCCACAAGCAAACTAAAAAATCACTAGGATCACTCATGTTAGTAATGAGTGTGGCATTACTTCAGATATTTTTCCCCATCAGAATGTTAAGTTTTTTTTAAAAAAAAAAACACTAATGCAAGACTGCACATTGTTTGTATATTATGATTTTTTTTTTTCAAAACATCCATTGCCCATAACATTAAGAACTAGTACATCTGAATATCGTACAAAGAAGGTCCAGCAAATGGAGCAATGACTATAAGGCACTGTTTGAAATATTACTTTAATTAGTAAAGATCCCCGCAGCAAACTAGATTCCGCAGCGCTGCTCAGCACAACAATCACAAACCAACCCTAAATCATTCCTTTGCAGTCAACTACAGGGTCTTTTCCATCTACGAACAGAGCTACATTATGCATACAAACCTCTTCTGCACAAAATATACTCAACAACTTCGATAGGAGGGTACAAAGGGGTAGTTAGTGCAGTTCAAGCGTATGATTTAGTTCGAGTTTTTTTTTTCCTTTTGATGAAGGGTTTGAGGAATTATCAATGGTCAAGAGCACCTTTTTGTATAAGTATGATATATACCTAAAATGTTTCTATTTCCAAACCCTTTGGCATGTAATACCTGGCACAAGGTCGTATTTAAAATTTGAATGTTTGTATATATACACTCAACTGTGGACACTATTCCAACATCTATATCCTTTTCCATCAATGCATGCCCTGCTCAGAAAAGGAAAACCATGCATGCGCCAAGCACCCAAAGTTGCTTGGAGGCTTGGAGCCTTGGTGGCATTCTACAAAACACTGATACGCCGCTGATCGATAGTATCCGTATCTGATATGGTATTCGATACGGATATGGTATCCGATACAGATACGGCTCTGATATAGCTAGGATACGTATCTATCGCATATCGGGGAAAAAAGAAAACAAAGAAAAATCCGATACATGCTAGATACTTGGGCGGTACATCTTCGATACGGCCCAGCCCAAGTCGACAGGGTCCCTTCTGTGACCTAATGCATGACCCTCTCGGTCTATCTCCATCTCTCAACACTCGACACCCAGCTGCCTCTCTCCGCAACCGCAGCGAGCGCCCGGCGGCAGGCCGCGCGACCACGTGCCGGCAGTGACCGGCGACGACCTCCACCAGCAAGGACTATCGCACAGGCTTCCATTCTTTTCCTCGACTGGACCACGCAGTCACTCACTGCCGCCTGACCTGCCTACAGTGGCAACGAGCGAGCAACTGCGAGCACCCCTCCTCACCTCCTGCAGCCACGACCGCGAGCTGGCGCCCGGCGATGACCGCCTAACTGGTGAGTTCTTCTCCCCCTTTCCCCCCTCCCAATTGATTTGTGAAGTGCTATGTGCTATGTTAATCTCAATATATTATGCTATTTTGTGAACTCCAATATGCAGTAGCTATGTGCTATGTTATCTGATTGACTGATTCTATAAGAGAAGAAAATTCGGCTGAAGGGGAAGGCTCCTCATCCTCAAAGGTGATGTAATTCAATCTGTTTTCCCTCACTTTTATAAACTATGCACTTGTGGTTTGTAATTGTAACCCTCTTCTACATTCTTTTTCAGCCTTGGATGTTGGCTACTTGGGTAATTGGAATGATTGTTGAAAAAGAGAGAAGAAATGGCACAGGAACAAGGTAATTTGTTCCTACTATTATTATATGCACCATATGAATTATTATTTTAAAAAAAGTAAAACACATCTGTGTATCGAGGGTTTTAGTAAAATGGCGTACCTGCGTATCCGTATCGGTACAGCCTAGGTGGCATTCAATATCCTGTGTATTCTAAACTCTCCTATCGATATTTGAATATAAAATTGCAAACTCTCATTTTTACAGTCGGCAAATGCACACTGGAGCCAAGCCCGAACATCTCATATCCCTACAAGGCTACAGTGCAAGTGCAACACTACAGTAATGTCCTCTACAGAACGCCACGTATCACTTGAATATTGCAAAATAATTTATATGCCTAATCCCAGTCCTTAGAATTGCATACGGAGATTTCAAAGGCAAACACTAGTCACTAGTGTAAGATAGGACTAGGACCGAAGCTAAGAGGGACATTGAGCTCGAAACGAAATTTTACACAACCCCTCGCAGGGATAACGGCGCTAACCCGTTAGGAGGTCCCCGGGCGTGGGCGCTGCCGCGGCACCGCGGAGGCGAACGAGCGGGATGGCCGAGGCGCCGAGGAGCACCGCCCGCCGCGCCAGCACGTACGCCTCCGCCGCCGTGGACGACGAAGGAGACGGGCCGCCATCGGAAGGCGAGGCGGACGACGCGACGACGAAGGCCGCACCTCTCCGCGCGCGGTGGCGGCATGCGCTGCCGCCGCCGCTGCCGGAGGAGGAGGAGAGCCGGAAGGCGAGCGGCGGCGACGGCGAGAGGAGGAGGTACCCCATCCAACCCCGTAAACCCTAGCTCCCCGCCTCCCGCGTACCAACGCGTTTGAACTTTGAGGTGATTGTGGTAACGGAAGCGGTGGCGGTGGCGGTGGCGGTGAGGGGATTAGGACTCGGCCATCTCGGAGTCGGAGGGGAAGCTGGGGACGGAGCAGCAGGAGACGGTGGGTCTCCACTCTCCAGTCTCCACCGGAGAAATGGCCCTTTTGGGCCGCAGTTACCTTTCTGCCCCTCTCGTTTTGGCTTCGCACGAATCTCAAAGCGCTTGCCGGTGAGGGTGGTTTGGGGTGTTATCTGGGTGGGGAGCCATCAACCGTGCGCGTAAACAAGTTGGGTTACTGGAATGACAAAACTATCCTAGAGAGTGGCGCATGAAGCTTAAAGAGGCGATACTTTTGAAGGGTGTTTTGGGGATTTCGTACGGACGGTGAGGTGACAGGTCCCACGAGCAGTCTGATCCGGAGTGTGTGTGAGAGATTTGGCCACGTGCCGATGGGGCCCGGCCCAGTAGGCCCAGGGGAGTTCCCTAGTGTGGGCTCTTGTTGTTTTTCTGGGCTTTAGCTTGAAGCCCTAGGCCTGCTAGTTGTCTTTATTGGGCCTCACATTGAGTTCGAGCCTTTTCAATTTTCCTAATCGGAGCACTTGAGCTCATGTCACGACAAATATATTAACATTGCAAAACTTGATGAGGAATTCTGTAATAGGATTAAACTTGTAGGGAAATAAATGCAACAATTTACTAATAGATGGCATTTGTAACTTGAAGTGACTAATAGGGGTTATTTGCAATTTCCCAAAATTTTGGCACCGAGTAAATTTCACAACTACGTATAGTTTTGCAAAATTCAAAACTACATATTTAAAAGTTATATTACAAATCTATAGATTTAATGTGCCAATATATTACAAAATTATAGATATAAGAAATATTCTAAAAACCACAGGTTTAGTGTGCAAATTGTCTCAAAACCACATATTTAGTGTGTTGACAAATCACAAAACTACAAATTTTAGCCCTATAAATTCTATATTTTTGTGATAGGTACAATAAATATGTAGTTTTGATATAAAACTCATTAAATCTATAGTTTTGTGTTACATTGGCAAATTAAATCTAAAGGTTTGCGATACGACTTCTTAAATATATACTAGTTTTATGATAATTTTATCAAGCTATCTGTAATTTTGCAAAAAATTACTCATTCGGTATCAAATCTTCTTATCAGTCCCTTTCCATCTCTTCCTCCTGGCGAAAATGGCCGGCACCAGATTCAAATTTGAAACCGGCTTTCGGTGGAAAACGTCACCTGCATCGGCAAATGCTGAGGCAGTGATGCACCCGTGGTTTGCAGAAGCGCAGACGCATCCAACGACATATGCCGTCCAAATAAAAGACGCAGACGCAGACGCTGCTCCGAGTGCAGCGTGCATAATGGC
Organism: Phragmites australis; assembly: GCF_958298935.1. Classification (NCBI taxonomy): domain Eukaryota; kingdom Viridiplantae; phylum Streptophyta; class Magnoliopsida; order Poales; family Poaceae; genus Phragmites; species Phragmites australis. Next base: position 8,296,055 of record NC_084922.1, read on the forward strand.
AGCGAGGTATGGGCGCCTCTGAAATCTGAATTCAATACAAGTAGCGCCTTCCGAACGCAACGGCTGCTCTGTTCTGCTCTGTTCAGGCTTATTTTCCCTGATCAGCAGAGCCCATTTGTGGAAACAGGCGAGTAGGCGAGAAATTGGATCCATCCTCCTCCATGCTTGCTGCAATCACCTGATCCGATCATGGATTTCAGCGATGCTTCCTTGATTCTTCCTTGCATCATCGCCGCCGTCGGTCACGGAAATTCAGTCCTCAATTGGTTCCAGATCAAAATTAGCATTAGCCACTTAGGCTCTTTTTTTCCCCGAAATGACCATAGGAGCATTATCGAATTTTTTATAGAATAAGAGAATTGGCTTAATTTATAAGTAAAATTGGATCCGAAAATCTTACAATTGTATAGTCTAAAGAAAACCGACAGACAATCTCAAGACGATAATATGATCATAACTTCACAGACAATGCTCATACCAAAAGCACAAACCCAATAACAGAAAGAACCAACCCAATTCAACTCGTGCACTAACCAAACCAAACAACTAATACCCTCACAACTCGGTCAGCGAAGCTCTGCTCTCACGCCGCACCTCTCTGACACACAAGTCGGTAGCACATCGTTTTGGAGGAGTCCGCATTGGACCAAAACTCTATCGTGAAGCGCTAAACTGAATGCAAAGCCGTCGTGAAGCGAGGACATAGAGGTGAACCTACAGAAGAAGTTAACGAAAATGACACCGAACAACACAGCGACGCACACAACACATGATGCAACCAACAAACACCCGAGCGCAACCTAACTCAACTCGCATACCAAACCAATATTCTGAACATCCACCAACAGCAATTTGGTTGACGGAGCCCTGCTTCCACGCCGAACCAAACCCCCAGATAGTCAGCAAGAGTGGGCATCAAGCAACAACCAAATTTGAGAACACCACATGATCTGGAAAACGCCATCGCACTAAGTGGAGGCGTAAGGGCTAACTTGCAGAAGAAGTCGGAGGCACCAAAGGCGCGGTACATCTTGAACAGAAGAACTAGATGCTGCCAACGAGTGCATGAGGGCTTTCAGAGACGACATCGATGGCTTCCAGAGACGATACCTTTAGGAAGGTAGCGACGTCAAACACCGCCATCACCCAACCGAAAATCAGGGCAAGTTTTACACCCAGAGATGCCCAAGGGCAGGAGAGATGCTACAGTATCGACTCTAGAGAGGAAATGGCGTCTGCAGGCGTCATCGACATTGGCACAAGAAGATTGTCGACCTGAGCTTTCGCTCACGACCCCCACCCCTAAGCGCCTACATTGAAGACACGCCGCATCCATCGCGATCGCTGCCTTTGAGAGCGCGCCGCCCCAAAAAGCCCCCACAGGTTGTAGCGCCAATAACGAGTCTCGAGCCACTACCAAACTGCCAAGCTCCCCACAGGATGGATTTGAGGGGAAAGAGATAGATCCGACCAAAGAAAGGAGCAAAGAAGACGTGATGAGGCAAGGAGGCGAGCACAGATGTGCCCAATTGTAGCATCAGCTCTAGCATAATCAAATAGAGCAACAATGAAATGGCGAAGCCGAACCTGACAAGGGCAACGACCGTGTCCCGCAACACCAGCTCCACCCACGAGACGACGGAGCTAGCCCCAACGATGCTGTAGCACCATCCCGATGAACAACAACAGGTCTCTGACCCTCCTGGCGAGAGCACAAGGGAAGGGAGCTGGCGCGACCTCCTCTAGCCGAAGAAACCAGCGAGCACCAAGAGCAAGATGGCGACTGACAACCTGCTGCGCAGAACCCACCGGCGGCGAGCGGTAGCAGCAGCCCATGATGTAGTATCTAGGCACCTAGGTAAGTGGTAAGTATTTCGGTGATTAATGATAACCATATCATTGTGACTAATGCGTATGTTTTGAAGGAATTCAAATTCTTTAATTCTCAATGATTGAATGGTTTTCTTGGTCCCTTATGGAATTCTATTGATCGATTAAATGACTTTTACGTCAAGATTAAGGACCTTCTACTTCTAAGTGTCATAAGGTGATGAAGGACATTTGGAGTAGTTATATGTCATTTTTTATCTTTTGACCGTACTATAAAGAGGGGCTAAGTGTTGTACCTTGATCTAATTGAGTCTAGATATAGTTGGATGCATACTTGAAAAAATCTAGCACTAGGTAGCTCAAATAAATCCATGGGTGAGAAGTTGAGAAGTTAGAACTCAAAGTCGATTGAATTAGACGAGTGTCAGGAAGTTTTTTTTCACCGGATTGTCCGGTGTAAGAAGGATTTTTTTCTCACCAGACTATTTATCCTTCTTGATAAGACTTCAACTGAATTCACCGGATTGTCCGGTGATGAAAGAAACTATACACCGGAGCATTTAACAGAAGAATTATTTTTCAGAGAATTGTGAAGTTATAAGCGTCGAATTGTCCGGTGAACTAAAGGGTTCATACACCAAACCATTTAATAGAAGCTCGATACTTTTGAAGAAAATCAGAGTTGAACTAACTAAATTGTCAAGTGAATTAAAGGAGTCATCACCAGGCTATTTAACAGAAGCTTCGTATTTTTTAGAAAATAGAGTAGAACTCACCGGATTATCCGGTGATGCTATATGGAAGAACATCGGAACATTTTGCAATGGCTACCGACAACTGTCAAATCAGCAGATTGAAAAAGTTAACTCACCGGATTTTCCGGTGTTAACAGAGACATGTGCACCGGACCATCCGGTGTTCACAGAAAAAGTGAGTGGTTGGGCAACGGCTAGATTTGGACCTCTAACCTATATATACCTCATCACTTGATTTCATTCGTCTCTCTTGTAATCCAGAAGCATTCATATACATTGTGTGTCATCTAAAGGTAAGGGAGAGCACTCAAAGTGATTTGCAAGTTCTTAATTGAAGATTAAAGACTCTATTAGTACTCCAAGAGCAGTGAGTGTGCATCTAGCTGTTGTTTTAGTCTTGATTGGGATCAAGTGAACCAATTAGCTTATTACTATTGGTGATTGGCAACACCTAACCGGTCGTGGAGATTGAAGGTGTTCTCGGTGAGCTCTTGGAGATCTTGTGGGAGCCCCGGGAAGCTCGTGTACTTGTTTTGATGTCCGCTAATTCGGAGATGGAGAAGTAGAAATCACTAGTGAGTACTTGAGTCTCGGTGACTCAAGTGGGAGCGACATCCTTGTGTGGATGCTCCAACGAGGATTAGTGGAGAGTGCCAACTCTTCGATACCTCGGAAAAAATTCAGTGTCCTCTTTCCCTACTCTTATTACATCTGCATTTAGCTTCTAGCATTTCCTTCATGCAAGTTTTAATTCCGCACTTTACTTATATTTTATATACTTGCATGTGTGTTCTTATCTTTCTAGCTCGCTATATCGTCTAGTTGCTTTCTAGGCTAAGATTATTTTTTTTAGAAATTGGTAGTTGGTTTAGTTTTAAATTAGTGTCCTATTCACCCTCCCTCTAGGGTCATTAGATCCTTTCATGTGCGTGAAATCTGTGATGCCCGTTTTCTCTCCGTAGCCCAGCCCAGCGCCATCTGCTTCCAGCCCAGCCCACCCCGCGCGCGCGTCGCTGCCAGAGGGGCCCGCCCGTCAGCTCTGTCGTCTCCGCCGCGCCCCGCAACAACCCGCGCCCGTATCCAAACCGATCCCGAACTGCCGCGCGCCGAGTCCGATTTCGTCACGCCGTCCGCCCTACGCGCTGCGCCCCGCAACAGCCTGCGCCGCCCTCGCCTATATAACCCCAGCAGCGCCGCCTTTTCCCCCCTGCACACGCGCAAGAACCCGAGCTCACCGAGCGCCTTAGCCGCTGCCGTCGCCGAGCAATCCTCCGCGCCCGAACCTCCCCGCCGTGTCCGAGCTCGCCGCCAGCTTCGCCGTAGCGGGAGGAGCCCGTTTCGCTGCTCGCCGACGCTTCTCCGCCGCCAGACCGAGCCGTCATCGCGCACCGGTAAGCGCCGCCGCCTCTCTCCGTCGTCAGCGCTCCCTGAGCCATATTTCGGTCGATTGATGCCTCCTCCGTCTTCGCATGCCTCCCTAGAAGCTTTCCCGACCGCCAATCGAGCCGCTCCGTCGTCGCACCGGCACCTTCACCGAGCTCCGATCCCGCCGCCGCCTCTCGCCGTCGCCGAGCCGTTGGAAGCCACCCCGACGCGGACGTGTTGCTCAATCGGGTTCGCCGTCGTCTCCTCTCCGTATTCCGCCGCTCGCCGTCGAAGTCCAGCCACCGGAGCTCCACTCCGGCGACTCTCCGGTCAAGCACCGCCGCCCTGAGCTCGCGCCGCCGACCCGAGAAGGAAGATTCAAGGTTAGCCGTCGGATCCCCTTTGAACGTTCCTGATTAGATCGCAAAGATACCCCTTCGCTAGCCGTCCAGATTGCGCCACGTGTCCCTCTTAAACCCAGTCAGCAGCAGAGACACGTAAGTGCGCCACGTGGATGCCCCTGTCCTACGTGGCAGAGCCCAGTCAGCAGTGGATGCCCAGTCAGCCTGTGACGTCAGCATTGCGCATTAATTAGGATTTTCAGTATAAAAAGAATTCCACCTATTCTCGGAAAATAGGGAGATTTGCAAGGAAACCCCTAGGCTTCACTGTTTTTGCATACAGGCCCTTAGATAGTTCGGGATAATTGCAATTTGGCCCCTGGACTATAGGATAATTGCAATAAGGCCCCTAGATTTTAGGGTAATTATGTTTAGGTCCCTGAACTTTGCACTTAAGCCCCTAGAACTATCTGTTTTACAATTTAGTCCCTGCAAACTTTCAGAAAAGCCCCTGTAGAGTAGAATTAGTGTAACTTTTCCATACGACCTCCGATTTAGGTGATTTTCGCGCCCCCGAGATCGTAGCAGCGTGTACTTTCCGTTCTTAGCCTTTTTTAGAGTTAGATTCTCCTGTTTAGTGTGTTGTACTTAGCTGTTTTGTTATTTCTTTCCGGTGTATTCTTCGGCTTAGGAGGAGAGCAGAGTGCCAGCATTCAAGACCAAGTTTTCGAAGATTCTGAGCAGCCAACTTACGAAGGCAAGTGTCCTTGATCACCTTGATTTAACCATAGATCATTATAGTTTTCTTTTCCTTAGTTGCATGCTTGTCTAATTTTGAATCCCATGAATAGGGTTTACTAGAATTTGTATGGCCATTCCTTGTAGCCTCTTTTGGGGTTTTTGGGTCCTGTAAAAGGGTAGTCATGCTAGTGCAGTCATGGATTAGAATCATTATGAACTTTGATTAATAACTATGGAACAAGTACTTGGGAGAATTGATAACCTTGTAGTAACTTGAATTTAGGGATCCCAACTGGATGGCTAGTATGTGGTGGAGCTATACAGCAGGGTTTGTGTATGTTCTTGTGTGGGATCCTAAGGACCGGTTCTTGGAGCCTGTAACCTGGCAAAACAGCACAACCATGAGGCCTATATGGGTACGGCCTGGCTAAGTAATTAGTGTTCTTCGCATTCTATACGCACCAATGGTTGGTCTGTTGGCACAAGAGGGGGCCTCTGCAGTGGATGGGATCCCTGTTAGCGGTGAAACCTCAGTGGGTGCTTATAGATGTGGAGATACTTTGTAACAGCCTTGTAGTGAGACCCCGGCCATACACCCCGGAAGTGTAAGGCAAAAAGGGAATCACGACTCGTGGGTAAAGTGTGCAAACTCTGCAGAGTAAATAACTGATCGATCAGCCGTGCTCACGGTCAAGAGCGGCTTGGACTTCTTCAGGATTAGATGAGAACTTTAAGGGTTGGTTTGGGTAGTCGGGAGGTGGTACTCCCGATGAGTCGGTAGCCGGATATGGGATATCTGGTGAGTCTGGTAGTCGGATGGAATCCGATGAGTTATGTTCTTATATTGTTGGAATAAAAATCTAGTAAATAGGATTGCTAGGTTGTTTGAGTCTGTTTTAGCTGAGCATAGTCGCAGTAAATCCCCAAGTTGAACTTTCCTTGTCAATAGCCTGCATGTCATATTTTTCCTCCACTTGCTGAGTACTTTATGTACTCACGCTTGCCTTTTCCCTACCCTCGGATGCTGCTCAGAAGGTGAAGTCTTCGAGGAAGTCCCGGGCGAGGACGCTGATTTCTAGAAGGAAGAAGGCGTTGATTGAAGACCATGTCCTAGGCTGGTGTTTCCCCCGGACAACGCCTGTGGATGGATGGGTGTCCCGCTGCCAATTGAAGATTTATTAGTATTTTCTTTCAGACCTATGGGTCCTTTTGTAAGGATTGTTTACGTTATTTGAGACACAGTTTATGTTATCACTAATGACGTCGCTGCATGTATGTAAACTTGATCCTGGCATACATGTGGAATGCATCTGGTTGTTTCCTTTAAAACCGGGTGTGACAAAATCCGTCGGTGCCCCCTAGCCGTACCGCCGCACACCAACGCGTTGGGAACCGAAAAGGACGCCGGTGGCGTCGACTAGCAACATTGCCGCAAGCCTCGGAGCATCAACCGGGAGAAGCCTCAACCTGACGGATCCGACCGGAAGGGGCAAGAATCAAGGCGCAGTGGCCGAATCCTGCGTGCAACACCCCTGCCGGAGAGGGGGGAGAAGGAGGATGGAGGAGAGATGGGGGAAACGATGGCACGAGGACGCCGCCACTAGGCTCTCACTTAGAAAATCTGGCACAATGAGCTTGACGATGGCTATCAACATCCTACATTCTGATGGTTTGGTTGCCATAGCTTTTAGACCGGTTTAATTAGTTCTAAGATGGCTTGAGTGAGAAACTTGTTACACACTTTGACCGTAGTTAAGGATGCAGTTTTCTTGATTTTAACCCATAGTTAGGCCTAGGTTTTGAGATGGGCCAAGGCAAAAGATGCCTTTGATGTACCGGTGGAAATCAACTACTGGCTAGACCATCATCACATGCCCTTTCAGTTTCAGTACTACTACTGCACAGAGTAAAAGAGCAATGGAAATGACTCAAAGCAGCTCAATGTCATTATCTCAGAGACAGAACAATGCAGCAATGTGCAGACACAGTCACTGCTGCTAAGAGTAGGAAAGAAGAAAGTGAAAAGAGAAAGAAAGGATGGGGGTGGGGGGCACTGGCCAGCAGCCTTAGGATCAAAACTACAGTGCTAAAGGCAGGCAGGCAGGCGACCTCTCCCTTTCTAAAAAAACCCAGATCTCTGCAAGTTTCCAGGACTAGCGACAATGACCCACCATGAACACCGCTTCTACTTCATCATCAGTTGCTGAATCAAAAACAACAAACTGATGATGAACGGCGATGTGCACCGGTGATCGATCGTCTAGGATCATCTATCCCCTTGTATGATGCAAGGAGGAAAAATTCAGTGCAAATGCGCCGGAGGTCATGTCGCGACGACCATGCCGGCCATGAAGATGTCGTCGTGGAAGGAGGAGCAGGATGAGCCGCTGGTGGTGTTGTTCTCGGCTTCCTCTTCGATCAGGATCTCTTGGTCCCGGCAATTGGCGCTGCAGAATGCCTTCTCGCCACTGCAACAGCATACATCAAAATTGTTCAGTGCCTCTTTCTTTCTGATTCACAGAACAGTTACTCAGTTTAAGCAAATATACACACAGATGAATGAGCACCAAAGCAGTATGTTCAGTTTATCATCGTTCTTTCGCATTTCGCATTTTTCAACTATTCCATTTTGTAACCATCTCCAACTACAAGAAGTGAATCTAGTAATAATTCAGCATGCTGTTCATCTCAATTTACTATTCCACTTTGCATTTACAAAGGTTTTTTCTCCCAAAAGAATTAGCAATGCTCCCAGATGATCAATGCAGTAATTAGTTAAGCGCATTAATATTTCCGGATCGATGTTCATTCTGCACTAGATCTCTTCAACCTGAAATGCTTCCTCAAATGATCCAACTGATGCAAAAACAGAATAATCAGCTCTTTAGTAGAATCGATAAAACAAGACGATGATCGCATCGACATACCGGTAAATGTAAATGTCGTTGCCATCCAGCTTCTTCTTGCAAGTGAAGCAAGAACCCAAGAAGTCCACGGTGGTGGCGGCGGCCTCCGGGGCGCACTTGACCACCCAGTAGGACTCTGCAGCTCCTTCCTGCACTTCCATGACGGCCTCGTCTGTCTCCCCAACCGTATGGGGCTCCAAGATGCAGTCCCCGAAGATGTGGGTCGTCTTGGGGTTGGGGCCGCGAGCAATGATGCAAGTGTAGTCCTCCGACTGCTCGATCTCGCTCGCCGAGACCGACCCGATGAACCGCCGGGCGCCGGCGGCTATGGATGCCGGCAGCGAGCCCGGCCCCGGGAGTTTGCCGAGACCGAACGCGTGCCGCTTGGCATTATTGAGGTGAGCGCCATCCGACTGGGTGGCCTCCGGACCAGACTTCAGATCCCCGTGGAAGAACCTGCTGCACGGCACTGACATGCCGCCGGCGGCAGCCGTGTCCGGGGCGGGGCAAGACATCGTCTTGCCGAGCTCCGGCTGCGAATGGCCGCCGCCGCCGCCGAAGTTTTTGGGCAGGGAGCTGTACGATTTGAGCCGCAGGCGCGGGCTGAGCAGGCAGTTCTTGGCGTCGCCGGCGAGGGCGTCCACGAGGCCGCGCCCCACCGGCTCCGTGTCCCAGGTCCTCGGCGAGCGCGGCGACCGGAGCAGCAGCGCTTTGGGGTCAAGCGGCGACGTCGGGCTCCGCGACGACTCGCCGTCCGGCGCGCGCTTCGGGGCGAGCACGACGAACAGCCGCGGCACGGCGAAGAGCGCGGCGCCGCCGCGGGGCCTGGCCTCACCGCCCCCGCCGGAGGAGACCGGGGCCGGGTCGGACACCATCCTCCGCAGCATCGCCGGTCGCCGGTGAGCCACGCCGCGCCGCCAAATTCCTGAAACCAGGATCAAGAACAAGGCAAAGATTACAAATTTATCCCATCCGACGCGCATCTGCACGATCTCGCATCTCGGCGTCCGCGTCTAAGATCACCTACCACTAGAAATCTCTCGTTCTTATCAAGGCATCTCGTTCTCGTCTCAGGGTGCACGGCGCACGCACCGGATTAACAACTACCTCGTCCATATCGTGAGCAAGAAATAAGGCAAGGAAAGGGGAAGCAAGCAGAGCAATGCAAGCACCCGCGGCACCACCTCACCTTTGCCTTTTCTCTTTCGCCTTTAGCAGTCAGTATCTCTCTTCCTCCTCCAACTCCTCTCTCTCTCCCTCACGCACTCCGCGATGCTTTGTGCGAGAGGGGAGGAAGCAAAAGGAGATGCAAGGAGCCGAGGCTGTGACGAGGGAGGACTGAGGAGAGAGGAGGGAACACAGTGGCAGTAAAATCACACTGTCCTGCTCCTACTTGTACGACTGATACCCCTCTCTCTCCTCGCTCTGTCCCTTTGCATGCATCAAAATCAGAGACGCAGAGAGAGAAGAGAGAGGAGAGAGAGTGCGAGTCGAGGCTTGTGAGATACACCACCACCAGTCCACCACCCACCTCCGCTGCCATTCATGGATGTCAGAGAAAGGGAGGCACGTACTGTACACATAGAAATACGGCCTGCACGTAAAGTACGGTTCGAGCTCTCATCGATATAGTGGAATTTTTAGAATTTAATTTTTTATAAACTTTTTTTATATATGGACCTATAAGAAATAATATAAAAAATGGTTCTGTTACCGGTCATGATATTTAACGACATGAATAAATAGTTGTTATGATAATTGATATCATGATAGCTATCATATATAATCTTTCAAATCTAAAATAGAAGATTGGTAACATGACGTCATGCTATTCCACTACGGTGTCGATTGTTATGACGCTGTGTAAAAAGATTTATTTTTAGAAATTGTGTTGGCAGAGATCTATTGGTAGAACACGTTTGTTTTCAAGAGTCAAACTGTAGAAATGTAAAAATTCCACGCTAAATGGGCGGTGGGCCCCACACTGATATACATACCGTAGGTTGCTTTCGAGACTGTCTGGCCTGTCATTTCATTTTCATGCTGGTGTGTCCTTCAAAAGAAAAGAAAAGAAAAAATCAGGCTGGTGTTGTACCAGAGGTAGCACAGGTCAATCCAATCTTGAAAAAATAGACGATTTGAGCATAGGGAAGACAGCAATGGGAGAAGGAAACACAAATAATTTTCGTCATTCTCAATAGAAAAAACAAAATGCTTTTGTTTGAGGCGAAACATGGTCAAGGTTGATTCTTTGGGAAATTGTTAGGTTCGCTGAATCTAGGCCTTTTTTTTCATGCTCTTGGATTTGTGACACAACTGAACTGAATGGATAGGATACCCCATAATTTTGCTTCCAACAATGCGCTACTAGAAGAGAAACTCCAAGGTCAGTAATGAGAGTAGGCTCAGTCGTTCGATGAACCTGGACACTTTTTCAAACATAGAACCCAGCCCTTCATCACTCCAGAATGCTTTGCTAGTTACTCCCAAAATGCATGATCATGAGCCCAAAATCATCACAAAATGCATGATCACGAATGCACGCAACTTGTCCATTGTCGTCAGCTTATTTCTGTCTAATGATTAAACCCACTTTGCAAATCGTTAGAACTTATTAACTGGTCCAATCACTACCCCGCGCATGAGCGGTTCCATCAGCTGATCGAGAACATGCATGTTTCAGGTAAAAGGAGGGGGCAAGAAAATAAATCCGCATCAAGAGCCAATCAACGACCGTACGTAATACCACCAACTTAATTGATGATAATCTTTCTCCGATTTCGTTTCGAGCACTGCATTGGGTATGCACAATCATTGGACTTTTAGGTTTCTCCCTTTCTCTTCTTTTCTTGGCACTGCAAATGCAATGCAGTGCAGTCCAGCAAAAGAGAAACCAGTGTGTATAATCGTAGCTTTTCCCTAATTTCGATGCTGTTCTTTATTCAGATGGTGCTTGGCCATGTTGATGTTGTTGCAAAAGTATAAAGTGATTCTGAGCCTATACACCGTGATAGTAATTCATCTCTCCCTCTCTCTGCTTGTTCCTCTCGTGAGCTCACTTTCTGAAAGCGGCCATGCTTTGGCCTTTGGAGAGGAGAAGAGAAGAGAATAGGAGAGTACCTTTCCTTTCTAACAGTAGGACAATATTGCTTTATGTTTTCACTGTTACAGTCTTGCATTGCATCGACGACGATGATCAGTCCAGTGTCCAGTACTGGTAGCTCATTATGCAGTAGGGCGGGACCCTGGCTACTTGCACAAGTTCTATCTCTCTGTTGCCATTGTGAGCTCGAACAGGACAGAACTGGGTTATTATGTCTCTGAATACAACACATTGGGCTCGGTTTATTTCTTTTTTTTATTGCTGGGCCCCTTTACCCAGGGCGCTGCCGGTCCCATGCGGCTTGCCATTGGGCTCGGTTTATTTCTTCAGTTTGAGTGATCACTTCAGTGCACTGTTACAGGTTGCCATCACGCCCTGCACTGCGATGTTGAGCGTAGAAAATGACAGGAGTACGTTTGCCACAGGGAGAAAAAAACTTGCATTGTATATTTGTAAAAAAACTTCTTACATTATACTCCTTGTAAATAATTTCTTGTGAAAATGACAGGAGTAATGTCCTTTTTAAAATTTCCTTGTGAGTTGGATGTCGTAAATTCTGACGCCCAACGGCACCATGTTGGCTTTGAAAAGTTAGAGGTGTAGTACTAATTTTTCATTTTTGAACCCGGAAGTATAGTCCGTTTTTTACTGTTTAGATGGAAAAAAGTGGGATAGAATGATTTAGAATTAAGTATATATTTTTAAAGATTTGGGACAGAGCTATTTAGAAAAAAGTGGAACGCAGTCATCTCATTTTGAATGTGACGCTGACGGTAGGCCTGATGTACTAAAATAGATTTGTTTTATCCCACCCGACAATAAAAATTTATATATAAATGTAATCATCACATTCTTAAATATATGAATGAAATTATATCATCACATCTCTTTTTCCAACCAAACACTACCTAAATGTATGTTTATTGACCCAAATGATGTTTTATAAAGTTGTATCGAATAAACAAGTTAAGGAGAAATATACTAAGTGGAGTTATATTTATTGAAAAAAATTATTTGATTAGTTGTATTTATCTAGATAGATTGAGCTAAGGTGTGTTTATTTGATTAATCTGAGATCACATAAACGAATATAAAAGTTGACATCTATTTCACTTAGGTTGATTTAATTTAGGCTGGAGACAGACCCTCGTAGACAAATCACAGTGTCAGGAAAGGGCAGCACAAACTGAGCCGTACTATGGCTATTTCCAATAGAGCGGAAAGCAAAGTATTTTAGGATTAAATCTGGAACAAGAAGCAAGTTATTTTATAAAGATGATTTTATAATAATAATATATGATTGTATGAGTAAAACTCAAATATTTGCATCCGTCGTACTAAAATAAAATAGTATATTTACGCTCACTGAATCAAACTACAAGAATAAACGTGTTTCTTCTTATAGTATTATAAACGCATCCGTTAAGACAGGACGGGAGATCCGGAAACCAAACGCACCCTAACTCACGCTGGATACCCCCGATAAGCCCCAGTGGAGGGACGAGCACATGCAAGCGCAGAAGATCCCAATCGTTTTGATGCAGCTCCATGCTTTCCGAGCTGGATCTTCTGCAACCGCAGCGCCGTCCATGATCTAGTTTCTCTGACTTTCTTGGATTGAAGAAGAATATATCAAGCATAAATCTAGACGCAGATAAATCTGCAGCGTTAGGCGAGGTACTATTCCAATAGAGCCTTTATTTCAAGCATAAATCTAGAATGGATCTTTATTTCAAGAAAAAAATAATAGAGCCTTAGGCGAGGTACTATTCCAATGATGTCATGTAAATCTAGACACAGATAAAATAGAGGTGGCATAGTGTCACTCTTGACTTTATGAACAACATATAATAATAGTTTCCACATGACGAATCCGATCGATTCAGATGGACGATGGACGGCCAGGATGGCATCCGATTTTCACCTGACCATGCCGTGGGGAGGGAAACAACCAAGGCAAGGTTCACCGTCGTGTACGCTCGCGGTCTACGCGAGAGAGAGAACGCGCGCGCGCAATCTATACCGTGTGGGAGGCAGGGCCCACGAGTCAGGGAGAGAGAGGGGCGCGAATTGCTCCATCGGTTCAGAAACAGTAGCAGGTTTTTTTGGAAAAAGTTAAATTTTATGTATTTTAGCTAATATTTAATCAAATTATCATAATATCTAGTGTATAAAAATTACTCCATCTGATTAAAAATAGTATGTATATTTTCTCCTTTACAAAATATATGATTTATAGCTACAAAATCTGTATAGTGCAAAATTATTTTGAATTATGAACTTAGCTTTATAATTGTTTGATTAAATATTAGTCAAAGTACATAAAATATAATTTTTGCTAAAAAGAAATACATCTACTATTTTTGAACGGAGAAAATATATAATTATATTCATAATTTAAAATAATTTCACACTATCCAGATTTTATAAATATAAATAATATATTTGTAAAAAATATTAATTAAAAAGTAATTTTGAAGACCGAAAAAATACACCCATTATTTCTCCATTATTTCTAAACTAGGGAGTAGTAATTTAGTAGCTTTGGGGACCCCGCATTCACGCGGACAACTGAATGTGGACAACGATGGCCTAGGCCTGGGCCTGCTCACGGGGCCCACTCCCAAAGGATTCCGTTTTGTTTTCTTCTTCTTTGTGGGCTCTTCGCTTTTTTCGTTTTTTAAACACCCCCAGTACAACTCTTAACATAAGCAACCTCACGTCATTCACATTCATATAACACCTATTATTGATTAGAGATTTATGAAGTCATCATATATGTTTTTGTTGTCGACAGGTATATTATCTACAGTTTAAAAAAATCATATCTTAGTGTAACATATAAGAAATAAATCTAAAATCTAATCTCTAGCGAGAAGAGGATACAACTAGCTTCACTAATCATCCAAACCCTGGCGTGAGGAGTAGAAAAATAATCTAGAAATGTTTGCTCCTGCTCTCTGCAACGTAATTCGAGCGCTAAATCTTACCGTGCATTAGACTCTCAGTTGGCAATGAGAGCCAAGCTTAGAAATGTCACGGAAATTTCGTACAAAACCATTCGATTTCCTCGTGATGAACAAGGTGTCATGCCTTTTGGTATTCTATGCCGTGTGCGCTAAATCTGTTTTCACAGGGTACAATTTTCTTCCTGTTGAGCCCCTTTCTCCTCGGACTCAGAAAAAAGAACTTGGGAGCCCTGAAGATTCAATAAAACAAAACGTTAACTTGTATCTCTGTCTTGTGTTTACCCTTACTCTTTCCAGCTAAAATAAGGGCTTATCTATACCTCACCTAGATGATTTAAAAGAAAACCTCACTCGTATTTCTGAATATTAGATTAAAATATATGGTTGAAACTTGTATCAGATGATAGTAATAACAAAATTTTAGGTGAAAGTGAGGTGATCCTCACCCAAATTTTTTCGCTACATCATTATTACTTAAAAATTACATAAAAATATGATTGTAATTTTCGTGTAAAGTAGTTGTAACTTTAATATAAATTAACTGTAATTCATATAAAATTTGTATTTGTGAGTAGTATAAAAAAATAGGGTGAGGAGAGAGACTGAATTGACTGGATTTTATAAAAGGTTAACCATTTAACACAAATTTTGACACGGATCCAATAATAAAAATTCAGTGAGACCACTCCTTGATTTGCCCAGGTGAGATATAGGAAAGTTGTAAAATAACGAGTTTAGGAATGTGATGTGCAGTTGATGACTCAAGTAGACTTATATTTGTTTAATTTTTAAAGGTTTGGTAGATAATCCTTTTGAGAGCTTTCGTGGAAATCATGGCATAAGAAAAAGGACAAAGAAAAGCTGAGACGTGCTCTCGTCGTGAGCAGTCGAGGTACTTTTCCTGTCGTCTTCCGGACCGGTCTGGCTCGCCACGCGCGCGGATCACGAGGTGCATCTGACGGCTTACCAGGAAGATCCGCCTGCGATCGTACGGCCCGAGAGCGCTGGGGGGGGGGGGGCAGCGGTGCACGGCGGAGCCCCACCGCACGTGCCTGCCGACACGTTAGCCACCTCTTACACTCTACCGACATCGGTACTTGCATGCAGACATGCAGAAGGTAGTACTACTGTACTGGTAGTACTACGGCGTTACACAATACTCGAAAAGGAAAAATACGAGAGTATTCCAAATCTTATTTAAACAAAACAACTCTTTTTTATATCAAGTCAACGACTTTTAGTTACTAATTTCTCGTCTCTAATATGGCATTTTAACTTAGGCCATCTCCAACAGGATCTGTAAATCCGAAAATTTCAGTGCTACAGTATTTTGCGATGTACTGTAGCACTGTAAATTTGTCTCCAACAGGGTCTACATATAGTGATACAGTATTGCTACAGTATTAGTGATAGTGGATGCTGTAATAGTGATAAGTGATACTGTAATAGTATTTTGAGGATGGAAATTTGAGGTAGCTGTTGGAGATGGTCTTAGCAATTCTATAAAAACATATTAGTTTAAATAAAAAAAAATATTGTAAGAATATTTTACAATGAATCTAGTAACATCATTCTTTCAATCTATATGTTTTTAGAAAAATTGATGGTCAAAATAATAAAAGTTTGACTTATCATAATTCTAAATAGATTTATATTTGAGATAAGAGGAAGTACTAGCGTTAGTATATGTTAAATGGTAAAATAACATTTTACTTACTAGATTCGATCGGAGCAAATGAAAATATGATACCAGGCATCATAAAACAGTAAGGAAAAAAGAGTACTTATTAAACAATATTTTATTTAGACGTCATCCTGCTAGGTCCTTAAATAAATCCAACCGCTTCAAGCTACGAGTAGTCGGACGTTAATTCAATGGTACGGTGATTAAAAATGTAAGTTGGTTTCAAGCACTTTTGCATTGACCAATGCAAGCACTGACTTATGGTCATTATAGTTTTCAGTTTTTATAATATGAGGTTGAAATAAATAGATAGTTTTTTAATAGTTTTTTATAATCTGTTTATTAGATTAAAGGAATAAAAAAACTGGTTTTTCTTAGCTTTTCACAGATGATAAAAGTTTATTTTACTGATCTATCCATCAAAAAAATTTAGAATTCACAATCTAAAAGATTTTTACAATTCAGCTATCCACAATTCACGATTTATAAGCTGGCTTTTAGAATCCTCATCTAAAATAAACCTACTCTTACATCACCAGCCGCTAAATTTAGTCTCTGCTTTAAAAACAAAAGCAAGTCCCTCCTGTTTTATAGTACTAAGGAAACCGAGTTCATGATGTTGCTCTTTTGTCTGCAATATGCATCTCAAATAGTGCGAATACGAAAATTAAAAAAAACACTTTATCCCTGCAAACAGCCTCAGCTGTGTGGATGTATGGTAGATAACATGCTAGATCATGTACATGCTTTTCCCATCGGGTGATTCAGATGAACACACAGGAAGGAGGAAGCAATGGCACTTTAGCCGGATAAAGCTGTGGATTTTTCACGTGACATGCCATACATCTGCTCGTCATACGAACGTTGTACCGGTGGACTTAAACAAAGCTCATGCATAAAAACTGCATAATGATGCTTAAAGTCAGTAACACACTATCTTGAGGATGCATGCAGATGCAGGCATGTATATATGGACAGGTCACCAGACTGTTAGAACTGCTGATGTGGCCACAGAGTGTGGTA
This sequence comes from Phragmites australis, assembly GCF_958298935.1. Lineage (NCBI taxonomy): Eukaryota > Viridiplantae > Streptophyta > Magnoliopsida > Poales > Poaceae > Phragmites > Phragmites australis. The sequence continues at coordinate 8,312,772 of NC_084922.1, forward strand.
GTATAATCCCGGATCACTGTAACAGGTGTCCGGCCTACCATGACAAAATTAACAGAGTATTTATGATATTTTTCACTGCCTCTGCACCCATGGCTGTCCACATTATAGCGTACCAGATCAACAGATTAACATATTTGAGTTTTACTGATGGGACCTGTTTGTCAGTACGAGTTCTTTTTATTACTCCCTCCATTTCACTATATCTGTCTATAGCAAACCAAGAATATAGCTATATAATATTTTCACTCTCTATCTATAATTAAATATTTTGAAAGAGGAAAAATAGTTATATCATGTCATTTAGTAGGAGCATAGATGGTCATTTCCCATTGAATTTTTCTTAGATCTAGTGTGTTTAGTGCACACGGTGAGCTATGGATAAATACGGTGAAACGGAGGTAGTACTCAATCCAATAAAAAAATATAAGTTTATTAGAATATCGATATAGTCTTTAATATGTTATATTTATATTATTTCAAATAAAATGAACTATATATTATAAATATATTTTCCATAATAAATCAAATAACATCATCTTATATGTGATTTTTAAGCTATCAATATTTAAAGATAAAAAGAATTAACTTAGAACCGATCTAAATGGACTTATATATATGATCCGAGGTTGCGCTAGTAGCACGTCATCCTGAATTGTAGTGTTTTGTTCGTCTTTTTTACTTGGGGTAAATGTGTGGATCTACAGTAGCAGCAGAGGGTGCGCTTCACGAGAAGCTAAAAATTCTTTGAGAATATTGTGGACCATGCGGCAACTGCAGAAAGGTTTATTGCAGCCATTATTCTACTCGAAGGGAGTGGTCTCGTTGCAAATGCATGATGGCACCAGGGGCAGAGCACAGTAGCAGAGAGAAAATAATTTAGTAATTTACTGCAGCAACATATACTCCGATATTTGCAAAATATTTATTGGGAGGAGGAAACAGCCAAACAGCTTTGCTTCCATACGTCACCGGGTCGCGAACTGTGCAAGGTTCCAAGTAAACAATGGCGAGGTGTCTGTTGGTAGCGAGGTGTTGTGTGCTAGCTCTCAAGCATGCATAATTTTGTTTGTACTTTGTGCTTAATAATTTCCTACTACCCATACAAAAAAGAAAGTAATTTTCAACTACCGCTTGTAAAAAAATCACTATTTATGTGGCGTACTGTAGAGTATATCTTATCAGTTTTATTAGAGATAATTGCTCAGTTTTCACTTTAAAGAAATAGTAATTGCTGATGAGGATGATATGTGGGCCGTCTTGAGTTTATACATGTAGGACATGGTAGCAAATGAGCAATTATCACTTCCTGAGTGTGGCAAAAAAACGAATGCCCCGCTTGATTATATTGCATTCGGAAGTCGTGTGTAATAAATAATTATAGTAGCTAGCAAGATTGTTTTGGTTCTCTCCATTTTTTGAAATAAAATGATTCTCTGCATGCATGTGTAATAATATACGTTCAGTTTAGGTAAGATTTTTGTTGTCTTGTTACTTTAGAAGATCCTGCGAGGGCATATTCTTGGGTTAAAGAGTTTTTATTATTATTATGATATCCTTGTTTGTTTGGAAGATGCCTGATGACAGTGTCAGTAGTCTGTTTTCATTATACCAAAATAGACTATTTGAAACACAATAATATTGCTGTCAGATTTTTCAGAGGAAAAAGGGACTATAGAAGAGAAAAATTACACGGCATCTACGGTCCTAATGTTACAATGCAAGTGTAAGAAATATCTGGAAAAATGGTTAGTGGGTGAAAAAATAAATTAGAACACGAAGACGAACTGCACATGCTCTTATAGCTGAAATTTGATCGTACAAAACATTTTTTTAGCTGTATTATTTTTGGTGGAATATTCCTGCTAGCCGCAGTAGAGCTCGTTCCCTAGATTATTATCCCTATCTATGATCATAGTATTTCTGGTTTGATGCAAGAAATAACTAGGTTTGGTCAGAAAGAAGCCCTGCCCTACCCCGCCCCTTGTTTAAGACGATGGGAATGGCTACAGATAGTGTACTGTTGAGGGGAGAAGACAATGTAGCTCAACCCTATGTGATTTGTTTTTAGTGGAGTACTGAGCATGGCCCACGTCACAAATCATAGCATGGCCCATTAGGATTCCATCGAATAATTTTTAGGATTGCGACCTAAACCTCACATACAGGTTATTATGTTTCTTCCTCCTCCAATTCACCTTTGTCTAGCTGAATTTCGACCACATAATAATGATAATAATGATAATAATGATGATGATGATGATAATGATAAAGTTTTGTTTTTTAAACATGGAGCAGCTAGCATGGAAGAAAAAAATGTAACCTAACCCGGCCCATCCTTAGAAACTGAATATATTAGAGTTCTTCCCTTTGTTGTGATTACATGAGTACTACTGATTGCTGAACAAGCACTGATATATACGACTACAGCACTATCTCCGAAAAAGTAGTTTTTTATATGGATCCAGTTTAGTGTGGTACATTATGGTCGGTGTGATCATGTACACGCATTCCTGGGGATTTTCGCAAAAGGTCATGGCTGCTCAAAATCTGTACCGCGTGGGGTCAAAACAGTAGCAGGCAGGCATGCCCACTCGATTAGCTCAGAGACTGTGTTGTGTTGCCTTTAACCCGTGGGATCAGGCGGACACTGGTTACTCTAATCATTAATCTCCACCATATCATGCCCTGCCATGATAATAAGCAAGCAACGCTCGATGATTGGAGGATGCGGAAGAGAGGAGTGGTGCGGCGAGTCATCCCACACCTGATCTCATCTCATTTGAAAATTTTTGACACAGTATTTATCTGATTTACTGGATCTATAGATGAACTCCAATAAAAAATTTACTATATTTATGAGTATTTTGTTTAAGTTTATTTAAATTTTATCGGGTATATCTTATCAATCATGTTTACAGTGACCGATAACAAAAAAAACTGATCTCTGATCGCCAATTCCTCATGTTTACCGGGTGACCGATAAAAAAAAAAAACCTGATCTCTGACCGCCAATTCCTCCATCAGACGGTCACAACCGCGTCGCCGGGCCATGACCGGAACTCATTCCGACCTGACCTGACCTGACCGCCATTCCCCCTTGCGGTGAACAAGCACCTCTTTGGGACCCCGCCATGCCATGCCATGCCACTGCACCAATTCTAAACGAGCGAACGCTTTCAGGCCCATCACCATGAGGCCCGCCATGACCGCATCAGCGATGGAACAGGGATTCGTCCATGCAATGTACTCCCAGTCCCAGCCCATGGCCTTCTCCAGGACAAGGACACAATCACACAAATAAGTGCGTGCCCTGACGTCACCGGCCTATCCTTAGTTTGGAGCAAGAGCAAGCAATGCCCAGGTGAAGACGACGGTCAAATGCGTGTACACTTCCATACGGCATAGCGCTGCCGCCGTACCCTGCCCCATCTCGCTCCTCAGCGCACGCCACCGTCCCGCATTCTCCTAGCAGTCAGGAAAAAATTCAAAATTAGAAAATATATATGAGTATATTTATTTAAATAGGTAATATATTATTGTATTTATAAATTTAGTATCTGTATTCGACGCATCATTTATCAAAAATATATTTTCAGTATACCGTACGTCGAAAAACCAATATTCAGCAAACCACCCGAATACGGCACTGTAGCATATATTTGACACACTATGTGCCGAATATCAACCGTATTCGGCACACAGTATGTCAAATATGACTGTGTGCCAAATTAGTAACCGCACATCAGGCAAATGATATATTCAGCACACTGTATGCCGAATACGGCACTATAGCCTATATTTGGCACACGGTGTGCCGAATACGGTTGATATTCGTCATATGGTGTGCCGAATATGATCAGGCCCGTGTTTTTGGCGTACGGTGTACCGAAATTACATTTTCGGTAAATAATATACCGAATACGAATGCTATGTAAATACGATAACATGTTGTCTATTTCAGAAAATACGCTCATATATGTTGTCTAATTTTAGATTTTTGCCCCTCGTAGTCAGAAGGGGGGCGAGCTCCGCGCGCGGCGGAGAAGAAATCGAGTCTAGTCCTTCCTCAACCTTTTTTTATTTATGTACTTTATTTATTAATATTTATAAAAAAATGTGTCTATTTTAAAATTTTAGACGTCTAAAATACTATTGCTCGTTGGAAGGGCAACAATAACCTTTTCCAGTCGACCCCAGAGCCCAGTCACCATTCCAATATGTGACAGCAAAGATGTCGTCGGTTGGTTGGATGACATATTGATGTGAACGTCATGTTGTGAGGAATGATGACATCCTAAGAGCAAGGTAAATTATGACACTTAGAAACCTAAACAAAATTGGTTTTAAAAAACTTCATAAGATAAATCTATCTTAATTTATATCTAAATGTATTTTAGGTTTATCTAATGTGTCTACTCCACCGATTAAGAGTATTGCAACCTACTCTAGCAAGGTAAATTATAAGTATATAAATACGTAAACGTAAATAAGATAGAGAGACAAACTCAGCGTAACAGATTTTTATCTCATGGTATCGATTACGTGAATGTCACTCCTAGCCCACGTTGGATCTTTATAAATGATATACTCTCGGTCGCCAAATCTCTTCTAATTACAGCTCTTGAGCTACCAAGTCACCTAGACAAGGTCTCAAGCACGCTGAGCCACCAAACCACGAATGCAAGGTCTCATCACTATCCTCTCTTTCGGTCACTTGTTGTTGTGATCACTTCGGAGCTTGAGCCACTAAGGCAAGGAGCTTCGCATCCTTGTACACGTGTCTTGCCGTCGCTCCACACCAAGTCAGAGCATCAACAAGCTTGAGTCACCGAGGTCCAAGATGCCGACGAGTCACCAAAACTTCAAGGCGTCGACATACCACTCGATACAAGCTAGGATCACTCCTTGATCCCTTGTTCAAACTGTAACACCTAGCTACAACTTATTCTAGGCCTATAAACACTAACACTATATAATTTTGTGCTTAATCGCAATGGCTCAGAAAAACTGTTAATACCGGATGATCCGGTAAGAATATTAGTACTAACATCAGATCATCCAGTGAGTACAACCTCAGAAACTAGCTATTAGACTTGCACTCAAAACCTTTGTTAACACCGAACACTCTAGTGTGTCTTCAAATCTATCATCGTACCTTCTGGTGAGTTATTTTGAGTTAGGTCGCGCCACTTATTCTCTGCAAGAAATGCTTCGACGCATTGATCTTTGGAGCACTAGACATTCTTTTGGGTTGTTCTTCATTCTTCAACACTTGCAGTCGTCTTTACAAAAATGCTCCGGTGCTATACTCTAGTGTGCACAAACCAAGCAACAGACTATCCGATGGGTTGATCTTCAATCTTCTGCACTTGCATTCTTCTCTGCAAGAAATGTTCTGGTGTTACCTTCGCAGATCACCAAACTACACGGTGGGGTCCTCAGTCTTCTCCCTTTTTGTCAAAAATACTTCGGTGAGTTCAACACACAGATCACAGGATATTCTGGAGAAGTCATTAGTCTTCACTTTGCCTCTGGACAAAATACTCCGGTAAGTTCATATCCTATTCACTGGACTGTCCGGTGAGGCTATCAGTCTCTGTGCATAATGCTGCTAATGAGTGCAAACTGCTATACATCAGACCTTCCGGTAGGGCAAATCTTCATATGACTTTCAATTTAATCAAACTTTGTTCCGACTACAATGGCTTCTTGATGTATTACATTCATGCGATCTACTAATATATATTCTTGGCAAACATGTTTGTCACAATGACTATATTGTCATTAATCATCAAAATCACAATCGTAGTCTAATAGGACTATTTTTTGCTACAGTCTCTCTTTTCGATGATTGATGACAACATAACCAAAGCAAGTGACAAATAATAAATGATATCAATCATAAAGAGCACAAGACCTTACCACATTGCTTGGATGTATGATCTTAACATTTAATCCCCATTTGTTGTGGCTCTCTCTTTGTCTATTTGCACTATCTCCCTTAATCGACCCATGCATGAGCTTCTTCTCCTTTGTAAATCTAGGTGCCTCATGCTGCTCCTTGTATCTTCTTTTTTTCCCACTTTTTCAACCTCGGTATTCCTAAATATCTTGTATCTTGCTTTGTCCCTCAAACTTCTCTCTCTTTGTCAATAATCTCAAAAAAAGCTACAAACATAAGTTAAACTCGAGGAATAAGGTTAGAGCATATGGGAGAGAGCTTCATAAATCATGATCTAATGAAATAATACCAATTATAAGGATAGAATGCGTTAATATCAATTGAAAAAAGATAAACAAAGATCATAATTCATGAAACTCACATGATATAATCTAAATTCCCCCTTTATATATGCACACATATAATGAGATCGACTTGTGAATACCACTTGTAGGAATGTAGCGATATATGTATATCTAGATAATAAGTAGAGGGTGCAAGTAGCTTAAATGTAGAAATAAATTGACAATGATATTAATTGAAGAATTTAAGCATCACATACCTCCGAGGACATATTGATTTTTTGTAAGACTACAAAAGATATATCTAGCAACACATGTTAATCAAAATCACAACCCATATGATATACTCCTCCTAAATATGTGCATACAAGTGTCAAATACTTGTGAAAGATATGGACTCATTTTTTATAACAATGTGGAGTGTATCCTATATATTGGTTCATGACACATGAAAGATATCAATTTTGAAACTAGTCCCATGAAAGAAACTTACAACTAATAAACCATGTATGTTGCTTATAAGACACTTTGGCTATAAGACACTTGTGTGATGACTTGCACGATGACGACTTGCGTGATGATGATATTGAGGAAGAGCTTCTCTTGGAAGGGTGGATGACGAAGCTCTCATCACTTGAGCTTGAATCTTCGTCTTCAATCACGCATCTTCTCACCACTTGATCATCATCAATTGGTGTTAAATATATCCTATTTATCTTATTGACAAAAATATTCAAACGTGAGTATATATTATTGGCATTTTCATGTGGTAGTTATTTGATAACATTGAGTTTAGTAACAAGCACATGATATTTTCCATTGTGCATATCCTTTGATCATTCATGTAATTTAAATGATACTATTCTAAATATTATATGCATTAGTGAGAGAATAAACACAATTAAATGCAATAACATTTAAATAATAATAAAAAGAATATTTTTGTTAATGCATCTAATTGCCTCGCCTTGTTGGTGATGTAAAATCTCATCCATTCCTCAGTGACTCTCCAAACATCTAGACCCTTGGCTTGCAAATAACAAGACATTAGAATTTTTCAATGGGAAAAATTTGTGTCATTGAAAAGTTAAGCACTACGGGTATCCATTCCAACTTTGGACGTCACAACTCTAGAATGTTAAGCCTATCAAGAGCATAAGACTCTGATACCAATTGTGAGGAACAATGTCGTCCTAAGAGATGGTGAATTAAGACACTTAGAAATATAAACCAAATTAGCTCCAAAAAACTTCACAAGATAAATCTATCTCAATTTCTATCTAAATGTGCTTTAGTTTTATCTAGTGTGTCGACTCTACCATTTAAGAGAATTGCAAACTACTCTAACAAGGTAAATTACAAGTATTGAAATGCAGAAACGTAAATAAGGTAGAGAGAAAAACTCGGCACAACGAATTTTTATCCTGTGGTCCACACTGAAGCTCCACAAATGATATGCTCTTGGTTGCTAAATCTCTTCTGGTTACGGTTCTTAAGCTACCAAGTCACCAAGACAAGAGCTCAAGCACGATGAGCCACCAAACCAACAAAATAATATCTCATCACTAGCCTATCTTCCGGTTACTTGCCGTCGTAATCACTTCAGAGCTTGAGCCACCAAGATAAGGACCTCTGTGTCCTCGTACATGTGCCTTGCTATCGCTCCACACCAAATCAGATGGTCAATAAGCATGAGCCACCGAGACCCAAGATGCCGATGAGTCATCAAGTCTCTAAGGCACCGACGTAGGTACAAGCTAGTATCACTCATTGATTCTTTCTTCAATTTGTAGCACCTAGTTATAACTCACTCTAGGCCTATAAGCACTAAATACTCTTTAATCTTGTACTTAATTGTCCTGGATAATTATTGAAAGCACTTTGATGGCTTGAATATCTTCTCAAGTGTGTATGAGCTTCCTCTAAACTCCAGCAGTATGCCACACCTTCAAATGACTGAGTGGAGGGGTATTTATAGCCTCAAACCTGTCAACTAGCTATTTTTCCAATGACTCAGAAAAGCTGTTAACACCGGATGATCCAATAAGAACAATAGTACTAACACCGGATCATCCAGTAAGTATAACCTCAAAAACTAGCCATTAGACTTTCACTCAAAGCCTTTATGAATACCAAATAGTCTGGTGTGCATTCAAATCCATCGTTAGACTTTTCGGTGAGTTATTTTGAGCCAGACCACGCGCAGTTCTTCTTTGCAAGAAATGCTCTAGTGCATTGATCTTCAGAGCACTGGACCTTCCAGTGTATTATTCTTCATTCTTCAACACTTGCAGTCGCCTCAACAAGAAATACTCCAGTGGTATACCCTGGTGTGCACAAACTAAGCATCGGACCATCCGGTAGGTTGATCTTCATTCTTTTGTATTTGCATTCTTCTTTTCAAGAAATACTCCAGTGTTACCATGTATAGATCACTGGACTATACGGTGAGATCCTCAGACTTCTTCTTATTTGTTAGGAATATGCTGGTGAGTTTAACACGTAGAGCACCAGATATTCTGGTGAAGTCATCAGCCTTAACTTTGCCTCTAGACAAAATACTCCGGTGAATTCATGTCCTATGCACCGGACTATCTGGTGAGACTCTGTGCACAATGCTTTGGTGAGTGCAAACACTTATGTATGAGACTTTTCGGTGGAGAAAATCTTTCTAAGACTTTTTCAATTCAATCAAACTTTGTTCCAGCTACGATAGCTTTTTGATGTATTATATTCATAAGACCTATTAACATATATTTTTGACAAACATGTTAGTCTCGATGACTATATTGTCATTAATCACCAAAATCACGATCGTGGCCTAATAAAGTCATTTTTGCTTCACACATCGGTCAGTGTATTTAATTTTTGATCATTGATATCGCCCTTTGAATGGCGGCGGTAGTCTAGATATTAAATATTTTGAAATATACATATATTTTTTCAAATATTAAATAAAATAAAATTATATAAATAAAAAGTCGTCTTCCTCCCATCAACCTAACAAGTTTCGTTTGGGCTCAGTTGGGCCGTCAAATCCCTTCAAAGCCCAAAAGGACCAGGCAGCCCGTTAGATGGCCCAATAACATATGCACTCGGCCACTAAAAGTCACAGAAGAAAGATCGGAAGGAAAGAACTCAAACACACGTGTGGTCTGAATCAATGTTTTAATGAAACAATATTGTAACGAGCACAAGTTGATAAAAAAATCGTCAAAAACAATGCAGTGGTGGTACAGAACAGAACTAAAGATGAGATAGATTCTAAAAGGATTGGGAAAATTACTGAAGCTAATCACTAAATTAGGTCCCCTTATTATTAGCCAACAATGAATTAGTCCTCCAAAACGCAGGACAAAAGCTAGTCCGTCAGTGGAGGTGAAACGCGCTGGTTGCTTCCGCTGCCAATGCCGCCGCTCCCGCCGTGGTGCTTCCCGCCACCTTTATGCACGCCGGCGCCAGCTCCGGCGCCGAGCCCGCCTCCAGCGCCGCCACCCATACCTCCACCAACACCTGCGCCCCCTCCTGCACCGAATCCTCCGCCCGCGCCACCACCAAATCCACCGCCGGCACCGCCTCCACCTCCGAATCCACCGCCAACGCCCAGTCCTCCTCCTCCGCCAGCGCCGGCCCCTCCTCCAAGTCCGGCGCCACTACCAGCACCGATTCCGCCGCCCGCGCCACCACCGGCTCCGAACCCGCCGCCCATGCCTCCGCCCGCTCCTGCTCCGACACCGAAGCCGCCACCGCCTCCCGCGCCACCTCCGAAGCCACCACCAGCTCCTCCTCCACCTCCGAAACCACCGCCGGATCCTCCGCCGATTCCTGTGCCACCGCCAGCTCCACCGCCGATGCCTCCGCCGGCGCCGCCGCCCTTCCCGCCACCAAAACCAACTCCTCCACCCGCACCGCCACCGATGCCGCCTCCGGTGCCACCACCAACACCTGCACCGCCACCTACGCCACCTCCGGCACCGAACCCACCGCCGGCACCCCCTCCGCCTCCGAATCCACCGCCACCGCCCATCCCTCCACCACCTCCTCCGCCGGCTCCTCCTCCAAGCCCAGCGCCACCACCGAGACCTCCTCCTGTGCCGGCCCCTCCTCCAAGTCCGGCACCACCGCCCACACCACCCCCTGCACCGGCTCCTGCTCCAAAACCAGCTCCACCACCGGCACCGAATCCACCACCACCGCCAAACCCGCCGCCGCCACCTGCCCCTGCCCCACCTCCACCTCCGAGTCCGCCGCCAACACCAAGACCACCTCCACCACCAGCACCTGCGCTTTCTCCGCCTCCGAACCCCGCGCCACCGCCAATGCCGCCGCCTACACTGCCTCCACCTCCAAACCCGCCGCCGCCGCCCATGCCACCTCCCCCACCCATCCCTCCCAACCCACCGCCGACTCCACCCCCTGCACCACCACCGATGCCGCCTCCGACACCACCACCAACGCCGCCACCTCCTCCGGCTCCACCACCAACACCACCACCCTTACCATGATTCTTGTCACAATCCTCGGCTCTAATCATACCGGAGCTCCACGCCGCAAGCTCACGCCGCGCGGCGGCGCTCGCCGCCCACAGGATGGCCAGCAGCAGCACCACCACCATTGCCCGGCTGCCCATGGAAGCTTAGCTATGGAAGTGATCAGCTTAGCTATGGAAGTGATCTGAGGGTGCAGGAGCAGCGAGAGGGCGCGCGGGGTATTTAAAGGCGACGTGCATGGCTGCTTAAACCCAGCCGCTTCGGATCAGTTGGTGGCGGGTGGCGGGCGAGGGTTGACTTAATTGGCTGCGTTGATTTGCTAAAATTAGCTGGTTGGCGCAGCCTTTTGACTTTTTGAGATGGAGTCCCCATGCATCTACGTGAGCTAAAGCTAGGCATGCATGCATGCACTGCGTTCAGCTGCGAGCCAGCGACACCTTCCCTGCTTTGCATGCGTTGGCTATCTTCTTTTGGCCATGCATTCATGGTAGATACTAGCTAGCTGCTGTCCGGTTGGGGAATGGGGAGGGAGGAAGGAAGGACAGCTTGCCATGCATGGATTGCTTATGTCCTAGCAGGAGCACTTATCTCAAAGCCGGAGTTGGTATCTAGCCAGGCTCAGTACATAGCTGAGTGGAAAGGAAAACTCATGTCCAAGGCCGGACGTTTGACATTACTCAATTCGGCTCTCTCATCGGTCTCGATCCACCACCTCACGGTGTTGAGCCCATGGCTAAATGGGAGGCGCACGAAAAATAAATAAATGGGGGTCATTTCATAGTTAATTGGAAAAGGGTACTGTCACTGACTTAGGCGCTGGGCCATGCATGGGGGGCGTGCTAATTCGCACGTGCGACTTTCCAGCGCGTGAATCCTGACAGCTAAATGACAAGTCTTCGCCTCCGGCTCCCTCGACGCGCTCCCTGCCACCTGTCCCTCCTTTCTCGCCTTCGGCGATTCTCAATATGCTCGCCCTTACCCTGTCCTCCTCCTTCGTCTCCGACGGCTCTCCGCCGCCTGCCACCACGCTAGGCGTGTTCCCGGTTGTTCGAGCACCTAAGGAGTCGTCATCAGTACCCCCGCTGATCAATGACGGCAAGCCTGACATTGCAGCGCACACCAGCTGTTTGAGGAAATGAGAGTGGCACTGCATCAACACTGCCACTGATGTCGGGGCCACCATCCACTACCCCGATATCACTGTGGTTGTGCTAGTGCCTGCACCCACTCATGTGGCCTTCATGAAGTTGGGTGCCGACCATGATGCCATCATCGCCTCTAGCATCACTATCACTGATATATGTGTCGCGACGCACACCAAGTGTTTGATGTGGTGCTCGGGCCAGGACATTGGCTTCACCGACCTCTGCGATGACATGCTCATGGGGAAAGGGTACAACTACTACTTCATGCGTGGCTTCTCTGCTCACATGGATAGGCCACCGCCTCGGCCACCATGGGTGTTGCCAGCCTTAGGCCATGGGACATGGCTGAGTTTGGTCACACCACCTGACCACCCACGCAGGAGTGTCCTCCAGATCCATTGGATACCATCGAAAGATCATCAAGCTACATCGATATTGTCTCCACCGACCACAACAGCTCTATATGTTGGCTGCTTGGGGATAACCTCAACTCAGAGATCGCAAACTCAACAAGCCTAACACTGTTTGAGGTTTCACGCCCGCGGAGCATGCTGTGTGCAACGACCTCCTTCCTGCCCCGAGGTTTCTTCTTGATCATGGCACTAATCTGCATCAACAGCGTAAGGGAGTTACTCTTATACGCATGGTGGAATATGGAAAGGAATCGGCGTGTCTTTGAAGGATGCGAAGAGGACCTCATGAAGGTATCATTTAGGGCGAAGGAAGAGATCAACATCTGACTTTTAGCAAAGAGGGGACATCAGGTGGAGATCTAAGAGAGCTTTTCATGTAACTTTGTTTTTCTTCTGTTGGCCTTTGTGCGCTTCCTTTTCTTTTGGCAGTGCCCAGCTTCCTTCTTTGTCTTTTGAACCTTTGTTTAAACTCTCCAGTTTTTTCTCTTCTATCTAACATGATTGGGCAGTGCACCTTCCATATTGTTTAAAAAAAAGAAGAGCTCATGTCAATGTGGAATCAACTTTCTTGAGCTCACAGCTCATTGCTTCTCACAGAGGATATGTTAGTATTATGAAGATTTTGTTGAAGCACAATGTAGATCCCAACAAGAGTATGAATAGTGGATGTACATCTTTACACATGGCATTAAACCCTTCTTCTATGCCTTGTTTGAAGCTATTGATTCAGGCTGGAGCTGATGTAAATGGTTTTGGATCTGATAATCTTTTGGGAAGAGCTGCAAAGAAAGGTTTAACTAAAGCTATCACGTACTTGCTGGAAGCTGGTGCAAATCCAAATGTTCCTGACAAATTTGGTAGACTGCCAATAGAGTTAGTTGCTGAGTATGGTACATGGGAAGACATCGAGGTTCTATTTCCTGTCACTTCTGCCATTCCAACAATGGTAGATTGGGACGTTCATGGAATAGTTGGTCGTGTATACATGGAAGTTATGCAACTAGAGGATGATGATTTTGACATGAAAAGACAAGCCGGTGAGGCATTTAAGAAGCAGAATTATCTATATGCATCAGTGCTCTACACACAGGCAATGAAGGTTGATCAGTTTGACGCCACATTGTTCTCAAACAGGAGTCTTTGCTGGCTTCGCCTGAGTGATGGAGATGCAAACAGCTGTGCCCGAAGTGGGCAAATGCCTACTACCGCAAAGGAGCAGCACTGATGCTTCTGAAGGAATATGAAAGTGCTTATGATACGCTCTCTCGTGGTTTGGAGTTGGACCCTGAAAGTGAAGAGATGGAAAAAAAATTATTTTGGGAGGCGATGGAAAAATTTATTTGGCACGATTGGTCCTCGGAGCCGAAGCCTTGTGCTGGCTCCATCTTTCCTTGCGATGCCATAGATCGCAATCTTTTCGAGGCTTCGACCACTATTGCCATCGGCGATGGCAATAAGGCCAAATTTTGGCACGATAGATGGATCAACAATCAAGCACCGAAAGCCATAGCCCCCTCGCTGTTTCATTGCATCATGAGGAGAAACAACTCAGTATTCGCATACTAACAAATGGGAGATGGATCAAGACATTACGACGAAAGATATCAACCTCCACTCAGATTGATGAGTTCATTGATTTCTGGTCACGACTACATCACGTCCAACTTAATCCGGATATTCTTGACAACATCACTTGGAGATGGATGGCTAATGGCGAATACTCGGCCAAGTCAACATATTTGGCACAATTTAAGGGCTCCTTTGCACCTTTTGACCCCTATATCATCTGAAAGGCAAAGACAGAAAACAAGTCTAAGTTCTTTGCTTGGACCTTCATTCAAAACAAAATCCTCACTGCAGATAATCTAAATATTAGAGGTTGGCAGCATCAACCACAGTGCCCTCTGCGGCAAACTTAGCCCGAGACGGTACCTCACCTCTATCTGGAATGCCCCTTCACCATTCAGGTTCATCTCAAGTGCTCTCCACACTTCAGCTCCAGGTCACATCCACATATCACCACAAACCGCGGGACTGGTGGCAGGAAATCTCACAGGCTACACCAAGGACACGCCGTAAAAACCTCATCGGCTCAACGATCTACATCATGTGAAACGTGTGAAAAGAAAGGAATCGATGCATTTTCCAAAATACCTTGAAACAACCGACGAGTTGGCAGCGCTCATTCGAGATGATATAAACCAGAGGAGGTGTGCAACTCTTCTAGCAGGGTGACATGTCGTTTTGGCTGATCCTTTTGGGTAGTAGGTCCTCTAGTTTTGCTGATGCGGTCGAAACTTTATGTAATTTTATAAACTCTCCTGCCATCTTTGCAAAAATAAATAAAGGAATAGAACATTATCCCGGCATCTGTATCCGTGGATACCATGTTCATGCAAACCTTTTCACAAGCACACAAACTCTGCTGAGTATTTGAAAATGATCTGGCGTACCGCGTACATGTGCTAAAGCTTTTTTAAAAAATAATTATGACTTGGCTTGGCCCTTTAACTTCAGGCTAGGTACTGTTCTGTGGTGGGTGGACAGATAAGAAGAATTCAGGTGGCTGAACATTAGAAGAAAACAAGACACAACTTTAGCTAATATTGTGAGTTGTCAATCATGTGTCACGAGAATTAGTGCGAAACACACCACTTTCAGATTTAGTTCTTAGTAGTTCTTTGGCAGATCGGACAGACCAGTAAATCGGTAATAACCGTGACCAACCCGGGCCAGATTGCAATGGCCGACCTATGCATGGATCAGGACACAGGTTACCTGCCAAAGTGCCAAACTAGCTGACCCACAAGGCATATATACACATGATAGTTGACAGTACAAAACTCATGCCATCAAAAAGACAGGTTATATTACATCTAGTGATGCTAAATATACGACATTAACATGTAAAAGATGGCATTGAAATGGATATAAACATTGATAATTAGTAGTTAGTGGAGGTGAATGCTCAGCTTGTTTTTCTGAAGCGAGCCTTCAGCTCTTGTCCTTACCGATGTCCTTCACTGAAGAACTCGAATGTGTATTCAGGTTGCGATTTAGCGACACCGTTTGGTTAATGGAATTAATATTCCATTTCAAAAGGAGAGACACAGAGGATTCCAATGTGTCATCTCTGCAAGAGACGATTTCGAAGGCTATCAAGCTTGCTGTTGTTGCCCATCCCAGGGTGTAGTGCAGTTAATATTTCCTTCAGCTCCACTGCAAATGTGCCATACAAGAGACAATATTGTTCTAACCTTTTTCCACTAGACATTGTGGGGCATCGTTGCTGAATGAATGCAAACTGTCAGCATGCAGGAGAAATCTCAATCTGAATTACCGGTGAGCTAGATTTCGACAAAGTTAGGTCCGGTCAAGGCTACCTAAATGCTTGTAGCCCGCGTCTTCATCGGAAGGGAAAGTGAGAACCAGGTATAGCGACAGGATCCAAACATTACTGCTGAGTTTTGGACACTTGCCGCCTTAAGGTCCATGCAGAGAAGAATGTGGAACCTTTACAGATGTTATCAAATTAGGTAAGCCATGCGATCAGTGTTAGCAATCAGGATACAGTTATTGCTGATGGTCTTCCCTTCCAGGGTGCTGCTGCAGAGCAAGCAGAGGCGTCGCATGTAGCACAGCTACAGCACATAAGACCTGTCCGGTTCCCATTGCGATTATGGAATGACAGCGTCATATCGCAATCGCAAATGCCATAAAACAAATTTCTTTCCTTGACCACGGGGAGAAGACTTTCCCGGGCTTGATTTTTTTTAGGTAAAGGTACTGAATTTGGACTAGCCAGGATCGCGCTGAAATTAGATTTCTCAAGAAAGTACCCGCTAGCCATAAACACGACGTGAGCGAGTAACAACTAGAGTTTGCCCTATATAAAACTAACAGTTCATCAGTATCTGTATAGATACAGTGGCCATAACAAGTTGACTTAAACTTGAGCAAAAATAATCAGGCGATTTAAAATTAGCAAAAGAAGAAAAGAAAAATGAATAGTAGAAGCTTTGGTCTATTTGAGGCATCGCTATGGTGGCTATAAAAAGGTGCAAGCAATTCGCATCCTTGAGAAGGCTTCGCACAGTTCGAAAGATAGGCTCGAGACGGCGATGGCGACGCGATCGCAGCGCTACTCGCAGTTGCTCTCGTCGCATCCCTACCACTCCGCGATTTCGTCCGCGCCGTCCTTCGCTCTCGGCGCGAGCGACGGCGGCGACAATGGCACTGGGGCCGTCGCCGTCGCCGGCAGCCCCGCCTCGGTGCAGGACGACGGCGTCGGCGCGTTAGCCTCCCCGCGGCTGACCGAGCTGCCCCGGGGTGCGGTCTCCGCCTCCGACCGCTTCTTCGTCTCGCCGGCGCGCGCGGCCTCGCTCGTCGACGCGGCCGGCGCTCGCAAAGGCGCGGGCGATGCCCTGTGGGGGGCCGTGCTCGTGGAGACGTACTCGAGCGACCCCAGGGGGCAGTTCTTGGAGTCCATGGCCGAGATGGCAGCGGCGTGCGACGCGGAGGGGATGCCGGCCCCGGAGTACCGGGAGTTCATGGAGGAGATGCTGTCTTGCTACCTGGAGCGCAACGACCGGGGCGTCCACCGGCATGTCCTCGCGGCCTTCGCCGACCTCACCGCGCGCCGGTGGCCGACGAAGAGGAGGAGGCCACTCCGGCGACTGATGAAGATAAACCCGTGCGTTTCGGGCACATGATGGTAGTGATCAGATACATCAAGAAGCAACTTCTGTACTGCTACTAGTAGAGATTCTTCAAGCTTTCCGATCCAAAAAAGAAGAGTTCTTCAAGCTGTCTAGTAATTTTGTTAGTAATTCAGAAGTAGAGTTGTAACAGGCTCATCAGCAAGTTAAAAAAGACTTATCAAAGATAAAAGCTGATGCTTGCCAAAAAAACTTTTTCTTACCGTAGTCAGATGATGAGCGTATAATCGCCGTAGCCTCCGAACTAGAGGCCATATTTGGCGGGCAGAGTTCACAAAACGGAGCTCCTAGCAGTCGGAGTCGGTCAAATTCGAACAGAACTTTGGCGGGGACGTGGACCCTTGATTCGGGCAGTGGTCTGTCGTACGTGCAAGTGCCTAATTATACTACCATGTACCGTAGGCACCTAGATGACTGACGATCCAATATAAAATATTGCGGTAGCATGCTTAACTGAAGTGGCATAAACAAGCTATCTCTGGCACAAGCCAAAGAGCAAAGATAAGCACCATTTCCCTTCAGAATGCATGGATAATATATTTTACAGCAGGACATGGAGGTCAATAATCTGAATTAAGTATTCATAAAAACTAGATTTTTGGTGGCGTCTGTGGTGATGAGTCGCAGTCTCGACGCATATGTACATTCACCACAGAAGTGGGGCAGAGGTGCCCCCGTGACTTTGAAGATTACTCAGCAATGGGGAAAATGCTGGTGCTGTCTGAGTCTGATTTCCCCTAGCCGGTACAAGTGGAAGCAGCTGATGACGCTAAACCTATAGAATTCGCAAACTTCCACAAGGCAAAATGCAAAAACAGCATATACCCTCAACTAAGATTACTCAGATTCATCCTCAGAATCTGCAACGGTCAGTGCAAGATCATCTTTAGGTTCATCCTCAAAGTCTGCAACGTTAAGTGCAGGATCATCTTCAGAGCCTGACAAAGTAGTGTCCGGATGCTTGGAGACGGGTGTGGGCCTTTGCCTCAGTGTTTTCTTTGTCATTGCCTGAGGGGTATGCTGACCTGGGTGCATAGTGTCTTTAGAATTTTTCACATTTCTTTGACTCCGACGAAGCCCTTGCCGAGGTTTGTCATTTAACAAACGGGCAGCAAGACGAGTTTTCTTACGTGTTACAAATGCATCCTCCTCTTCCAAGTCGCTCCTGTGGGGATCATAAGAATTATTGTCTCCATCACTGTTTGCGGAGCTGCCATCCTTGTCACTATAGTCTCTGTCTTCATCATCATCAGAGCTCAGGTCACTTAGGTAAATGGCATCCTCCTGTCCATCTTTGTTGTGCTCAGAATTGAAGTTAGATCTTCCATTGGCTCCTTTATCTCCCTGATGTGAAGCACGCTTCTCTTTTGTTCCTGCCTCATGTGAATCATATTCTTTTGCTCTCCTGCATTCAGGTACAATAATTCTTTTCAAGAAGAATGCTTTTGCAATCACCTTATAAAGAAAGGAGCAGTTCCTAAATTTTCAAATGATGAAATGCATATTGACCTTTTGAGATTGCAATCCATAATCCATATTTGATGATGTTTCTTTTTTTAAAAAAAAAAAGCCAGGGTCAATACCCACTTTCCAGAGTTTTCTATACACACAATTTCTCCAAACAACCATCACAACTATGGACCATGCTTGTTTAAAATGTAAAACATTAAGCAAGGACACACTTCATGGTACCATAAGAAGCTTGCAGATGCTTGTATTGCCACAAAGGCACTAATGCTAATTGATAAAAATACTAGGGAGTGGTAGAATGGCTTGAACTTACGATGCATCTCTTATCGCCTCCTCAATTGAACGATCATAATCAGCTGCATACAAAATAAAAACCCAAGATTAAGGGGAATCACAAAATGCAAATCTCGTTCACACATTCTTTCATATGCAATCAGAATAGCTATATTGGAAGTAACCTACAGCAGATACCACAAATGTTACTATATTGTACTATTTGCTGTTTTAGTGGGAAGTGTCAACAAATATCTCACTGTTCTGCTAGGCTTGCATTTAGTAGTTAAAGATGGTAAAAGCAAATTGATGGATGCATCTAAATATCTACAGAATGAGATTCTACAATAAGAAATAAGGGATGCAAATTGCAACATGACATTCCACATAACCATCAAGCTGACAATTGTGTAACCCGAAGATTCTTGGCAAGATAAGAGTAACCATAATAAGATTTGATGGCCTTTTGTGTCAATGAGAATGATCAACAGAGAAGCTTCTTACAGTAATTGTAGCTGACACGCCTACGTTCACGCAATGAACGGGGTTGGAAGCTGTGAGCAAAAGCTAAAAGTTCATCCTTCTTCTGCTGACGTTTGAAGTCCCTCTCTTTTTTCTGCAGTGATAAATCAGCAACATGCTTAAGTAATGCAGCTATTTTAAATAAAATACAAGCATTCTCACGTTTTAACACTTCTCGAACCAATTACAGGAATATATGTGCTCAATAGATAGGAAGTGTATTAGCTGATGGTTACCTTTTGAAGCTTCTCCACAGCCGGAACAATTTCTGTCTTAAGATACTCTGCAATAGCAGATTCAGCTCGACCCTTTCTGCATAACTTCTCCTGTCAACATTGTAAGTCAAGTACAGTAGTAAAAATTGAAGTGCACATGAAAAACATATCAGCAAGAGCCCTTACTGATATCTCAAGAAACTCATCGAGGTTAGTTGCAACTGTTTCCCAGTGAATATTGATAACTGGTTTAGTCAGATGACCACCCTTTCCCTTCCAATTCTGCTTATAATCAACTGTTACATCTTCTGTGTATAATCTATGGCCAATAGTTGAATCTCCATCGTACCTAACAAGCATGAATATTTTAAATGACAAGGTCAGAAAAAAAGGATAACAAGTTCTTAATCATTTGTATGCAATGTGTTTATGACAGGATAAGAATTTCTAAAATAAAAAGGCACAAGTTCTGCAACTGTCAGATAAGATGAACTATCAGTTTGAAGCACATGTATCCACAAATTAGAAGAGTTCTCAATGTGCATATAGTAAATATCAATCTTAGTGTAATGTACGTTCCATTTTAGTTTTCTAAGTCAATGGAAGGCAATAACAAGAACAATTGAGAAAACTCTGGTTAACAGCCATTTTGTGACTACCAACTTTGTAAAACAGTCATCTAAATTATCTGTTCATTTACCAAAAAAGAAAAACCTTTCCTTACAATTGAGCATCTTTTAGTCAGATTAACAATGTTAAGAAAGCATAGAAAACAGAAACACCAAGACAAATATCAAGTGTATCAACTGATGACCCTTTTGTGTATTTCAGTTCTTTCAGAATGCAATTGACTCTAACATAGCCCAACCATGTATATTACAGATTGCATCAACTTCCGTTTCTGAATTTTCTGTTTAAGGTCTCGCACAGGTCATTATATCAACCTATTTCACTTCCAAAAAGATATATCATTACATCAAATCTTATCAGTTTTGATTTATTGAAACTTACTGGCATATGATGAAGTAACTTATATTGCGAATAGCAGCGCTTCATTTACTGGAGATGATAGATTAAGTATGATTCAGTGAACATGAACAGAAAATCACTTACCAGTATATAGTCCCGTTACTACCACTCCCTAGCTTTTCTTTTCGAAAGTTGGAAATGCCAATTCCTTTCTTCATTTCATCATTAACATACCAGACTGCATCATCTTGCTGCACGATAGATAATTTCAGTAAGGTTAATTTGTAGTAAAAATGTAAAATAGTCACAGAAACCTGTGGATAATTTTTTAAAGAAAAAATAACAAGCCTGACAAAAATGCTCAGCTTGCTCAAATTTGACAAATTTCACAATTGCAGTACCTCAGATCGAACTTCACAGAGCGCTTTAAGTATTAGCAAACGTTTGATTGAGTCCTGCTGCTTATACGTCTCGACTTCCTTCCTGCACACACAAAAAGGTTGCAGTGATAAAATCATCAAAACATTAAACACAAGCAAATGCATTAATGCACGTATGCGTACCCTGGATTGCTTCTCAATGGGTTTGCTCCTTCAGCAACCTGAAACCAAAGTAGCATCAAGGTTTAGGCATCTCTATTCTAATTAAGTCGTAGATAAAGTCAAAAGGACCAAGCAAGACGAACTTGCAACATACCCATGACCACCAATCTGATAGCTTCTTGGCGGTTACTATAATCCACCCATCCTCAACCTTGAGATTTTTGTTAACTGGTGGTATTCCCTGGCATATTTGCTAGTAAATGTGAGCAGACAACATCTAAAATAAACATGGCATGGTATAAGATGAAACTAAGTTAGCGGTTAGTTATGTCGGCAACAAGAAGAGTTCCACTAAAAATGTCAAGTAACAAAATTTGGTCCCTGCAGGTGCAGAGCAGCAATATGACATAGAGTATCTGATGCAAACATTTGGTTACTAATATGCAAACAAGGAAAGATGCCCCACATATATGTTGTACAGAAATGCTAGCAACAAGTGTATTAACAAAATCGAAAAGTTTTGTAAGAAGGACAGGGAGCCACTTTAGTTAGTGGAAGACATTCACCATGCTAGCATAATTACTTCCCGAATGATGAAAAAGAAACTTCCAATACACCAAAAGAACATCAATTTGGTTAAGAAAAAGGAGGCTGGACAAATATCACGATTATTGATGAAAAGAAATCACCAGTTACTAAAGGCTTTGTTGTTGTTGTTGTTGAACATCATCGGTTAATCAGATACTATTCCTAGCTTCAAACGAGAAGAATGCACATAGCTACAAACATTTCTTTCGATAACAAGTACATGAAGCTAATCAGGTCATCACTTAGCCAAAAAGAATACGTAGGACAACCACGCATCTTTCATTAAGGGGAGGTGGGCTTGTCATGAACCCATGTTATCAACCATCACAACCATGTGCTCTACCTGTAGGCATGAAAGAAAACCATGATGGTTCTTTTTGTGAAGTTTATAATGATTCGTGACAGCACTAATCAACACAAGATTTGTTCCTCTACACAATCAGTCAAGCCTCCTGGTACATCCAGACCACGATTATGCCGATATGCATTTGATTTGAAAGCCAAAAATGAAACATACATACAGTCACACTGGTTGACACCAGACTGTCTGTACACGCTTCACAGGAATCTGAAACAAATAAGTCAAAGATCACGACGCTGTGGGGGAAAAAACAATAAACCACCTTCAAAAGGGCAATGTGGATGCGAGCGAGGTCGCGGTTGTTCAGGACGAGCGCCGTCTCGATTTCCTCCGCCGAGAGCCTCAGTCCCCCCTCGATGACCGGCTCGAACACCTGAAAGCCGCGGCCCAGAACCCAAATCCCATGAATCGCACACCTAAAGCCAAATCGTCCCCATACGATCCGCGGATCGCGAGAAGGGAAACAAACCCTAGGCTCACCCGGAGAAAGTGGAGCACGGAGGCGAGCTCCCATCGGCGGCGGAGGAGGACGACGGGGTCCTCAGTAGCGGAAGCGTCCTCCGGAGACGGCGTCCCAGGGGGCTTCCCTGGCAACGAGGGCTTCGCGCGCTTCGCCGGCGAGGCCATAGGGGAGAGGGCGCGGTGGGCGGGAAGGGGAGAAATTTTTGTGGGTGAGAGGCGGGACGGGAGGGGGTTGGGCAGGGAAGGAAGAGGTGGGGACGAGACGGCACTGGACGGTGGAAGCGGTTCATGACTCGTGCGAGGGTGAGGTGGAATGGGCTAGGTTTGGGCCGGATTTGCCTGTTTGAAGCCCAGTCAGCGAGAGACGGGAATGAACTGCAGCGTGAGATGAAATGGGCTCGGTTTGGGCTGGATCTGCCTGTTTCGAGCCCAATGAGTGACATACAGTGATGAAATGCAAGATGGGAGTATGGATGAAATGAAACCATGCAACGACGATTCATGGCATGTTACATATCTCTCGTAACACTCCTCTCCGCCCTATGCATACACTTCTTTTTAAAAACAATGGAATCATACATTTTCTTCCCATACCAAAATGGAGTTGTTAATAAGAAAATGATTTTGTTCGTTTGCTTAAACTAGCAACTACACACAAAAACACATGTAAAATCAATTCAGATATAGCAATTCGAAAAAGTAAAAAAAAAAATCATAACAAAAGAATGTTTTCATTCCCAAAATTTACAATAGGGTCATGTAATTTTAGGAGGGAGGGGGACCTTATTGTCCAAAGTTGATTGTTCATAGCAAGGCGAAGTAGGTGAAGTGCGGAAAGCAACACACTATAGAGAAAATCGGTGATAAATGTATGAAAGATAAATATTAGATATCCAGGTATAGAGAGTAAATAATAGGAGATTGAATATATTTTTAGAATATATGTGACAATGGATAGTATAAAACTATCATATTTAGATTCGATAGGGTTTCCTATATACCCGAGGTATATCTCTGCGTTTGAGAAGGGATCCTTAGACATATTAAAACTGACTGTAGGTACCCGAGATATCTTGTAAACGTGAAAGTTCATCTTTAAGAATGATAGGAATGAGTCCAGAGATCGCACGATGACCCCATATATATACGAAGCTAGGAGAGCCTGTGAAGGACAAGTCAATTGAAGTCCATTCAAGCCTACAAGAGCCTTGAGCCTTCAAGCTTTTTATACTCCCCATCTACATCAGCAATCCTCCACGACAACACATAAGGAGTCTTTCGACTAGGTTTAGATCTATCTAGCCTAGCCAAGACCCCCTTTAAACTGTTCTGGAGATCAACACAATATAAACAGAATGTAATGATGTTATCTTAATAGAGGTATGAACCTGTATAAATCTCTATGTGTGACATGCGATTCTACTGCGGGAAGTATCCCCTATTTTATTCACAAGTTCGTAAGATCATTCACAAATCGTCGATAGTATAGAAGGCAGATATTAGATGTCTAGATATGGAAGAAAAATAATAGGAGATGAACGTGGTCTAACTTTGCATGGTTGTTGAATTCGATTGTCTTGGGTCATATAGGTTAACAATGGAATATGAAGTCTTTAAAAACTCTTGGAATATCGACCAGCTTCGCAAGTTTTATGTCTAAGTACTTATGATATATTTTGTAATAATAGTAGTCATATTATCAAAGAAGTTGAATAAATTTTTTTCCACCCTTTTCTATTCGACCTTGCAACTCAATGTCTGACAACAAGATAAGCCATTATTCGGGTATCTATACCTACGCACACACTCGAGGTTGTGAAAAGTTTATCAACGAATGGTAGTATGACTTCTACTTTGTTTTCTCTATCTTAGACTATCTATCCGGGAATACTTCCTAGATAGTCAGTTGGGGGCTTAACGGGTATTCGGTACTGAAAGCTAAAAATTGCATGTCGTGCATGCTTCAAAATGGTTTCTAACGAGAAGGGGATGATGCTTTAAAGCCATACCTGTAGGGATCGTGAAGTTCCTTATCGAAACATCGAGTGCCTTAAGGTTATGATGCTTTTCACTCAAGTCGGACCTAAGGTAATCTATAATGTGCATCTAGACAAGTGACTACAAACTTCCTAATCGGAAGGAAATACGTCTGAGTCTAAACGTGATAGGTTGACACATGCTTTCTGTATCCTGCACTTATGGAGTCCCACGTTCATACACATGCATTTTAGTTGTAAGTAGAAATTTTATTAATAAGATTTCAAGTTCTTTTTACAGATAACTAATATACATCCAAAAGAATCCCTAAGTCCTAGCCCGATGCTGTGGAAGGAGAGGAAATAGAAGACCATAATAGAAGAGCCTACGCCTAAGGTTCCTCCCCCAAAGCAGTTGATGTAGTAGTTGGTTGCTCCGCTACCGTCACTGTCATCATCGTCGTTGTCATTATTGGGGATGAGGATGTAGTGAAACCCTTGACCTCCTCCTTCTCCTTAGCTGAGGCCTGTCTGCCTAAGGTATCTGGATCCCCTATGATTTCCTATATTCTCAAGGTATATCTCTATGTTTGGAGAGAAAATTTCTAGACGTATGGAAACTGCCTCCAGGCATCCAAGATATCTCGTAAACATAGAAGTTTATCTATATATATATATATATATATAGCTAAGGGATCATGTGGAGGACAAGTCAATTGAAGTTCATTCAAGCCTACATGAGTCTCACACCCATTTTTTCAAAAGAATAACCAGACGTAACAAGTGGTATCAGAGCTATATGTCTATTGTAAGAACATGAGCCTAGTTAGAATGAATGTTTGGAAGCCGTGCTGTTGAAGATGAAGATTCGATGCTGGAGATTCTCCTTAACGGTTAAAATTTAGCACTCACTTAGGTGTCATTTTGTTTGGTGAGTGAAAGCATAGCCTTGTATAAAACGAACTAGCAAATGTGGCTTGGTATTTCTTGGGAAATGAATTTCTTTAAGGAGGTTAGCTGATCGCAAGACAAACCCTAAGGCCCCATGCTCTTCCTTTTGATCTCTCTCTAGTCCACTTAAATATCAGGGCGAGATTTCTTTGAAGGGAGTAGTTTGTCACACCCCAAAATTCCAATTTTGGGTGTGAGCATTTTAAAATAATAAAATAATATTTTTCCTAAATTTGAAAGTTTTTCCCAAAAAAATTAGAGTTTAAAAATAATTTATTTTGTGTGATGAAAAATTTATTTGAAAAATATTAGAATAGATTAAGAAATTTTAAGATTGGATAAATCCTTGTTCTATTTTTCCCAATATCGTCTAAAAATCCTTTGTGTACAATATCATCTCACGTCCTTTTGTTCCAGCTCATCGTTCACTATATTTTCTCAATGTTTTTCTCTCTAGCCTGTGACTCCAAACCATTAACATGCCATCAAGCTTGCATGTTCATATACCTGATCATTTCCATCCACCTACAAACGACATCGTCCCTTCGCCTGGCAGCCATGAGCGGCCAACTAAGCTCGAGTAAGTGCTCAATCAAAACACATTGACATCCATCAAGTTAGCAGAACCGGTGCCACTCCATCCTCTTTCAATTCCCAGCAATTCAGAGTGGAAACCGCCACTTTTATGGCCATAATGGCAATTGAAGCCGACCGCCGTTACTCCTCGTCACTCAGCCTAGTCTTGACAATACCAAAGTTAAACATTGCCTTAAATGCAAATCTTGACAATACCAAAGTTGTAGGTCTCTTTGAGAGCTTCGATTTCCATCTATGGAAGTCCGTATTTGGATAATGTATCTAGGAGTTATTGCCATTGAGATCAGTGTTGTGCAGATAAGACTGAATTTAGTCAGTTTATCTTGTGACGCATTTTGGAAATCAAGATGGTGTTTCTAGAAGTTTGAATGAATACCAAAGCTGTAGATCTTTTAGATTGCTACAATATAGAGTCAAAAACATCCAATTTGAAGTGTGGACAGTGGAGATATCATCCTCGAACCAGAGCCATCTATTTTGTATTCCACCTGTTCGTTTCGTCTTCCACCTCCGCCTGTTTCCTCTCCCCACTTTGTGGCCAGCCGGACCCAGCCCCATAAATAGGCCCAACACATTGTCCCTGACCCTTTTCCACACCCAAAACCCTAGTAGCAGCCGCTATCCTGCTCGGGCACTGTTCGCCATCGCGGATAGCCATGTCATCGCTGTTTGGCATCCACGTTCCTAGCGATCCAGTGCACAAATCACCAAGCCCTTCACCACTGTGAGCCCCTGACTGTAGCCAACGACTCCACAAAGCAGCATGTCCATAGGAGAACAGAAAACACTGGGATCTACGTCGTCGTCCACGCTGCTCTGTGTCTAGCCGTGTCCAGGGCGTGAACCAACAATCTCATCGGCGTTCCTAACGCTTCCAACTAGATCATGTTGCACCACCCATGTCCTCATGTAGAACGTCAAATTTCCATCAAGATCACAAAATGGTTTGTCCGGATCAGCAGCGATGCAGTGGGAACGCGAGCCCAAATGCCAACACCGCCACTAAATTAGATCTTAGATCCCGTTGACAACAGTACGTTTCTGCTGCCCCAACCACCACCATCGTGTGTGCCTCACCATGTTCCACAACTCTAGGTGAATCTCTTTGCTTAGAATCTTGTGTAACATGCCGTTCCTTGGTCTATGTCTCTTCAACAGCACCGCTGCCGGATGGCATCGATGTTCCCAGCGCTCTGGCCCTCCAAACACATCACCCCTTTGCTACCGAGTGCCCCTGGTGTTCTTACACAATAGCACGAAGTGGATAGCCCAGAGGAGCAATGAAGTCATCGTCATCTATGTCGTCGTGCCGGCTGCCTCACGCTTGGGCGCGTCTATCACACGCACTGAGGATTCTGTCCGTGTTCCCATCTATCATGAGGCTATATTGATGCACCAATTGTGTCATAGTGTGTTCCATCAAGCCACCTACACGTACACAAGAGATCTCAGTAGGATTTGCAGTAACGCCACCAGGAACGCGAACCCAACTTCCAATATCGTTGCACAATCTCACCAAAGTTCCAACCGTTCGATCTCCTTCTCAGATGAAGTTCTATCCAAACCTCTACCCTAGTATTGTGTTCCTGATATATATGAAGCTTTGTGTTCAAGTACTTTCATTGAATTCATAATCGATCTCTGGAAACGCAAGTGTCTTTGTTGTTGCGTCTGTTCATGGTCACCACCCAAACCTAGTAGCCTTCGTTGCTATTTTGCCACAACCTCAGAACATCCCTGCCTTTACCAATAATACCACAAAGCTTTCCTTCTCACGTTCTACCATGTGCTTCCCTTGTTTCGCTGAAACGCCTTCGAAGCCTAGTGTCAATGTCAGTGGCCACACGCATGATTGCCACCTCCGACGAAACCTGATCCCCTCCGCCATGCATGCGCCTCCGCATGTCATAGCCAAGGCAAGCACCTCCTCGAGTCCATGGCAACATGGCCGCCTATTCTGAGCCGAGTGCCATCGCCACCGAGCCACATCATGCCGCCGACGCTGAGAGCCCACCTCTGGCCATCGCCTCATTTTGCTCTCTCTATCCTCTCTATTGGTATGCGTAATTGCAGAAAACCCCCTTCCTTTCTCTCTTTTGTTTCTATCTTTATTTCCTAGCCCCTGCATTCTATAGTCAATTCTGTTCCAGCCCTTATAATTCAAATTGAGTTCATCATTTCAAATCTTGTTCAGCGAATTTTATCTAAATTCTAAGCCACTTTGTAAATTCATATAAATTCGGAAAGTTTCCAATGAATCATCCTTGTTCATGTCTGATAATTAATTGGCCATGTGGTAATATATAATTCTAGCTATTATTTTTATGACTAGATGCATATCATATGACTTCGATGTGTATAGCTCAAATATCGTTGCACATAGGATATGAATTCAATATTAAGATAATATTTATAAAATTATATAAGATCTCACATGTCAATATTCTCGGACATCTTTGTACGTCCTTATTTCCATCGTCTTCATATTAAATCCAGTCAACCCAGTTCTTTCTTTAATGAAAGCCCCCACTCTTGGTTCTTTCCTCTTTTGATTTGCAAATTGGGTTTATTTTGTATTTATTTAGTTTTGTTTTTAATTGCATGTCTTCATGATTAGAGGATGACTTGTCTGGAAGAATCGATGATCTGCAAAGTAAAGACTTTGGGATATTCTAAGACCTAGTTTACGAAGATCGTGAGCGGCATCTAGGCAAGTATCCTTAAGCATCTTGTTCCTATTTTAGGGTTTATCCTTCATTGCATATTTGTCTAAATTGAAAGCCTATGGTTAGGGTTTACTAGATTTTGTATGATTATCCTTGTCACCGTTGATGAGTCATGAGAAATGAAGGGTAGATATGCTAGTCGATGTCATGGTTAGGGTAGATGTTAAACTTGACTGATGATTATACAATATGAACTGGATATGGTAATTTTGTAACAACATGGTATAGAAATCCTAATAAGATGGATGTTTGATGATGGTGTAGGTATGCACGTGTGTGTGGAATGCACAATTGATTTGTGGTTGTTACTGTATGGGATTCTAAGGACCGGTTCTTGAAGCTTGTAACCAAGCTAAACCGCAACCATCCACGGAACCTATATAGGTACGACTTGGCCAATTAATTAGCGATCCTTCCGATTCTGTGAGCACCATTAGTCGATTAAGTGGCATAAGAGGGGGCTTCTGCAGTGATGGAATCATTGTTAGTGGTGAAACCTCAGTGGGTGCTTGTGGACCAGTGGAAGCTTTGTAAAGGCCCTGTAGTGATCTACTAGCAGCACACCATAGAAAGTATGCAAGTGCTTGATTAGCATAACAACATGGAGACTATCACCTGGTACTTTGGGTGATGAAATCACGACCCGTGGAGTAAGATGGGAAAACTCTGCAGAGTATCAAACTGATCAATCAGCCGTGCTCACGGTCAAGAGCAGCTTGAACTTCTTCTTGATTAGTTGGGATTATGGTTTTAGAATGATTGGTTGGGTAGCCAGATAATGGGACCTTGTGAGTTTTGGTAGCCGGATATGAAATATCTGGTGAGTTTTGTTAGCCGGATATGGGTATTCTAGCTATTGGGTATCACAAAGAATATGACGACCGATGGGGGATTTGTTTTCTGAACCCTAGCCCATCGAACGACCAGTCCTTAGTTTGCACAACCAGCATAAGTTTTGCACGGCCAGCCTCCTCGCAATATAATATGGTCTCGTGACCAGCCCTTGCTAATTTTTTTTTTCTGAATCCTGGCCCATCGAACGACTAACCCTTGGCTCGCACAACCAACACAAGGCTTGCACGACCAACCTCCTCACAATATAATATGGTCCCATGGCCAGTCCTTGTTGGTTGCGGGACGCCCATACCTAACCTGTCTAATAACATTTATTGGTGTCTACTCAAGTGTTTCTCTTCCCGAAGCACCTCCTCCAGCGAACAAAGTTGTGGCCGACGTAGATGGGTAACGCCTTGTCCCGTAGCATTAATTGATACGGAGTGAGGTGTTACGAACCGACTTGCGCCACATGACGGATGTGACAGGATCTGCAGAATGATCAGATAAGTGGATGATTTTGCAGGTAGACTCACGGAGCGTAGGGACGAGACAGCTTGGTAGACGAACTTGCAGTGCACGGTGATGGGACATGCCGGGCAACCAAGGGAGGCAGGTGCGGCGGCATTCCATGGTTGGGACGAACATGCAGAGCTCTCAGGACAAGTTGGGTTCACCTGGTTCTCCATGGTAATGATCTAAGTGTAGAATATTTAGCCGGACATTGATCTGTTAAACAGGATCCACTTGTAAGTTCTTCTTCTTTCTATATATAAAGAAAGGAGGAGACAGAAGACAAAGGACTCATTTGTAACCAATTCACAAACATTGATAACAAAATATATAGGACTTAGGGCTATTATCCTTAGGGAAGCCTGAACATGGATAATTCCCGTGTTTTTTAGTTCATCACAATAAATGCACAGCACAATCGTCATTCACGCGCCTATCAACCGATACACCCTGAAATCATTATCAAGAATTAACCCTCGACAAATACATAATATAATTAACCCTACCTGAACCCGACTAATCTAATCCTAAAGCAAAGTTTCATATAACAATTGGAGATCATGATGGTTGGGAGGGAGCTCGAGGCATACATTTCTAGAGTTCATGGGTGCACATCCCTAGTACTACATCAACGGCCAATAACGAGCGGAGCACTACAGGCGGTGACGACACGAAGGAATATAGGAAGTCAAACATGTAGTGCGAAACAAGCATAAACTGCTGAGTATGGACAAAAATCTTGTTTGGTTAGACTAAGTTCCTTATTAGGTTTAATTAAACACTTGATTATGCATGTGATTAGCAAGAAATTAGTGAGCCTCTCTTATCGGTTAGGGGGCAGGCCCTTGTAGGGATGGCAATGGGTCTGCCCCCACCGGGTTTTGCTGGAACGGACCTAAACCCGAAACCCAACTCGCCAAACCCGACCTGAACCCGAAATCAATATTGGGCGCAAAACCACCCCCGCCCCCAGCCCCGACGGGGACCCAAAACCCGACAGTGTGATGGCGGCGGGTCGGGGCGAGGCGGGTGAGCGGGGTGGGGAGGGCGAGCGGGGTGGGGCGGGGCGGGCACTGGTGGGCGGGGTTTTGAGTTTCGGGTGACACCCACGGGTAAAATAACAGACCCAAACCCGAACCTGACCCGACCTGATAGCTTCGCAGGGTTTTTTCCACCTGAACCCGCCCCCGTCGGGTCTGAAACCCGCGGGGACCCGACCCAACAGGGGAAATTGCCACCCATAGACCCCTAGGCGCCCCCTTGTTTCCACCCCTGGCGCCTTCCAAACTGATACAACAAAGTGCAACTCGATCGCTAGCGATGCTCACCATTTGGAGCATCTGGAAGGAGCACAACATCAGAGTTTTCAACCGTGAGTCGAAGCCAGTGTTGACTATTGTATCCAACATTCAAGATGAGGCACATGGTAATGGAGCATGGTGGGCGCCAAACAGGGACGCGAAAATTCCACTAGGGCATGTAGATGCTTGGTTTATTAGGACCGTTTATTTACGCTGAGATTTATATTAGAGGGATAAGTAGGAGAATTAATAGATGGATAAATATTAGGTAAAAGGGGTAGACAACTGAAATAGGCAGTGCTTGCGCAAAATCATATGAGGTTGCATTTCCAGCCCCAAACACCTTTCCGCCCTAGCTGTAGCACAGTTTAGCAAGTAATCCGTTTCTTCTCTTTGGCCCTGCCGAACGGTCTGTTCGTCCCCTTGCCACCTCCGCTCTCCTTACATTGTCTAGATCATCACCTTCTTGAATGCTTAATGCATGCAATCAATTTTTTAGGCAAGCCCTCTCTATATTGCGACAATTATGAGGTGGTAAGTAGCATTGCTTTAACCAAAGTTGTTCATCCTTGGGCTTAGAAGCACCCATTTCCTACTCTGTAAGCGACTTGGTCAAGCAAAGGCTGGACATCAACTCTCTGTGAAGCTTTCTAGCATGTGGTACGTCAAGGTATTTGCAAGGAAAGAAACGTGATGTTGCCCGTGAAGTGATTTAGGAATTGATATGCAACTTGGTCAACACACAGCTATCTAATTGGGAAGATCAGCATGCCAACAAAATCGACCTCATTGATGCCTTCCACCAACTAAAAAACTTAACAACCATAGACTCAATCTCCTAAATGATGCCAACATTGTCCTGATCCCAATGAAGCATGTAGTTCCAATGCAACAGCCGGTATGCACCCCATACATCAAATAAAACAATTTGTGCGTTGTGTCTTTGTTTATAGTAGGTTCCCATGATCTAATTGTTCTCCGTATCGCTAGATCAAATTTATCCTTTCATAAATTCATAACATATTTCACTAACATTTTTCAAAAAATGGTCATCGTTTTTGTTATTTACTTAACAAGGTAGTGAGTTATAGAATCTAGCCCACGTGGTGAGTGAACACTAGTACTGTGCACCCACCACACTTATTAATCTTGCTTAGCTTTAGGCTCTAGAAGCCTAACCAAATAGATGGTTGAGGAGCTGGTTTTTGAAAAACTGGAAAACTGGTTTATGAGGAAACGAACTAAAAGCTGAGAAGCTGGTTAAAAGAAGCTTTTCTGGTTTTTAACGTGCTGAGAAGCTAAAAATTTATTGTAAAAGTCAATAGTAAAAAAATCATCAGCCATTAGGCAGAAACCAGAAGCCAGCTTTTCAGACAAAAATCAAAAACCTCATCCCAATCAAACAGTCTTATTTTCTTCACGCAGTTCCCTGTGGCATTGGCCCCCAACACTCCCATTAGATAGCACTGAAGTTAATTATCACCTTTTTTCCTCTTCATTTTTCAGTATTATAACGCTTTCCACTTTTTTATGGTGCTTGTTATTAAATTGAGATTGTAAAGACATGAAATTTATTCTTTTCCTTTCATATTTATTCCAGGAAAGTGTTGTATATTCCCATTCGCTTGGACAAGCTGCGCTGTACCGCGGTCGTCACAGGCATGGCGCCCTTCCCACATTTTCTGGATGCAGAACTGCTATGCAAATGTGGTGTAGAAGGTACACCTAGATCTGAAACTTGATATCATGATATGCTCTGATAATTGGACTGTTACTTATTTCTCGTTTAATTTCTTAGATGCAGTTACTTTTAAGCCTATGAGTGGTAGTATTAATTAGACAGGAAAGTCATATAAACTTTTAAGCTATCAAATAACGAAACATAATAGTTTCTATTTGCACATCACTAAGGTCCTTATCACATCACCTTCTCCCCATTATACCACAGCCTGAGTTTCTTCAGGCTTTAAGTCCATTTTGAAATTCTGCTGGTCCATTGCACTCAACAAACTTGTGCCAGAAAAAAAATGGAAAACATGCAGAATTAGCATTTATGAAATATCAAAAAGTTGTTTCGAAGTTTATGAAATGTTGTTTCTTCTTCAAGATAAAGTTGCTTATACTGACAAATAAAAATTCTTCTTCATCGAAACCATATAAAACTTGGCATTAAAACTAGAGATATGTTGCAGATGAGTTGGTACCTAACAACAGCTAAAAAAACTGGTCCATTGCACTCAACAAACTTGTGCCTGAAAAAACATGGCAAACATGCAGAATTAGCATTATGAAATGTTAAAAAATTGCTTCAAAGTTTATCTTCAAGATAAAGTTTCTTATACTGACAAATAAAAATGCTTCTTCATCCAAATCACATAAAAACTTGGTATTAAAACTTGAGATATGTTGCAGATGAGTTGTTACCTTGCAACAACTAAAAAAACATATATGAAGACTTTATGCATGATTGTTTTATAAAAAAACATATACAATTGGTACATAATTGAAATGTAAGAAAATGGTAGAGTAACGTATTAAAGTTAATGAAGGTGTCATAGCCCGGCGAAGCGGCACGACGCTGGGTCGGCGGCCTCCGTATCGTCCTCAGTAGCATCATCCTCGGAGGCCGGGATGGAGGTGTCGTAGCCCAGCGAAGCGGTTGGAGACAGTACTCCCACCACTATAGAGGTCAGTGTTGAAGGTGACGGTAGAGACAGCCATGAGTGCACTGGTTGCGAGCGCCTCCTCCATCTTCCATCACTCCTCCTTTGCGCATGGGGTCATCTCTCCGATGGGGTTTGGGGAGATGGCGATGGAGATACGGGAGGGAGAAGGTGTGAGTGGAGAGAGATGTGGGTAGTGGATGAGATGGCCATGGGCGCACCGGCCACGAGCACTTCCTCCATCTTCCGCCACTCCTCCTGCGCACACTGGGTCATCTCGGGAGAGAGGGAGATGGGGATTGAGGAGATGGCGATGGAGATTGGGGAGGGAGAATGTGCGAGTGGAGAGAGATGTGGGTGGTGGGGAAATAAAAAAGGTAAAATTAGGTGGATGTCATCGTAAAAGTGTCTATATTGGAAAATAACATCGGCTGTGAGGATGACATATGGGCTTAGTGTCCACATGTCATCCTCTCTGATGTTATTTTTTAACTTTTATGATTTTTACGATGGTATTCAGCAAATTTCCCTAATAAAAAAGTATGCCAGTTGAAAGGTCTCACGTATGAGTGCAGCCGGATGACCGGCGGACGGTCGAATGCACGTTCGTAATTTAGTGTTTATTATAAAGTATATATTTTTTCAAAGTCAGCCTCTCCTTTACCTTTTGATGGATGGAGATAGCTTGTGGTATAATGTAATAACTATTAAAATCTAAAGGTATATTTGGGCTTTTGATTCTTATTGGATGGTAGGAAACTAAAGGACAAAGCAAGATGCAGTGCTGTATAGATGATATGTTAATTTTACAATCTAATATTTTGAACCTCAAACTCCAATCTAGTAGCTAGAATTGATGCATGCTTCCCTCAGTTAACTTGAAATATAACTCAGTAATCTACTACATCAATTTCGCCTCTTAATTGTACCAGCATGCAGTCGGTTTAGTAATTAAATCCTGCAAATTGGTTTTTAGTAATGGATTATGACATGCATCGGTTGGATGTTGATAAACCAACAGTAGAATTTCCAAACAACCAAATGGAAGAATGTTAGCCAACACTAATTATTATTATCATGCTTCTCTTTGGGTAAATACCAACGTTTTGAAATGAATTTGTTACGTTTAACATGAAGATTCTAACTTTGTTTACGATGGATCGTCTGAAAATTTCAGGCTCATCTCACCAAGCGATCAATGGAAGAGCTTTGGGATGTGTTGACCGTCTGCTGCTCAACTCGCAGGATCGTGTAACTCTGCTGCTAATCGCCTC
Organism: Phragmites australis; assembly: GCF_958298935.1. Taxonomy (NCBI): domain Eukaryota; kingdom Viridiplantae; phylum Streptophyta; class Magnoliopsida; order Poales; family Poaceae; genus Phragmites; species Phragmites australis. The sequence continues at coordinate 8,348,018 of NC_084922.1, forward strand.
ATCGGCCCATCATTAGCCCTTAATGAATTGAAGATTAAGGGTTTGTGACGGCTCGGGAGAGAGGGGGAGGGCTAGGTAGAGGGGTAAGGGAGGTGAAAGGTTGTCGGGTGGAGCTCGCCGTGGGGTCTAATTAGCCGGCGGCGGCCTACGATAGTGGATCGACGGTGGCGATGGCCGGAGGGGAAAAACAGTGAGAGAGAGGGGGAGAAGTGGCGGAGCTTGCCTTGATGAGTTCGGCGAGTGGCGATGAGATGCAGAGGGGCAAGCTTCCAGCTTTTATAGGCGACCAGGGGGAGTGGCAATGCCGCCTGTGGGGTCCGACGACAGCGCTCGCGTGTGGTACGTCGCGCGGTGGTTGCTAGTGGCAACAAGAGGCGGCGTTGTAGCAATTTTGGATGCACGTGGTGTGAGCGGGAAAAGCGGCGCGACAGTCGAGGTGGTGGTGGTCCCTTGCCTTGTGTGCATGCTCGCGCTGTTGAGGTTGTCAGTCTGTCATCGAAAGCAGTGCCAGAGGAAGAGGACCGGTGAGGCGGCAATGTAGATGGCGACTCGTCGCCAGTGTGGGTTAGGCGATGGCAGAGGTTAGCCAGTGACAGAGGTAGGCAGGCGACGCTATCGCGACTCAGTGGCGGGGTTCATGGCTGGCGAGCTCGCGTGTGAGAGCTAGAGGAAGAAGAAGAAGGGAGGGCGATGGGCCGGCTGACACGAGTGCGCTACGGGGAAATAAAAAGAGAGAAAGAAAAGTGAGAGTGGGTCGGAGGGGTGACCTTGGTCATGGAAAAAAGGAGAGGAGAGAGAGGGCCAGGCCGCGCGAGAGATTTTGGACTAGATTGAATTCAAGAGAGGAGGGAAAAGAAAAAAAGGTTTTGAAATATGTTTGGATTTGATTTCTTTGAAAATGATTTTTTATTTCGAATTTGGCTGAAATTTGGGATGTTACAGTCTGCTTAATTTGTTTCGTCCCCTGTCTGATTAATCTGCAGTCTAGTCTCTCTTGGAGCGGTGGTGATTAACAATTTAAACCTTATCGCTACAGATCTGCATGTTGTAGTGTACTTGGTCTATCTGCCCAGCTGGGGTTTCTTGAACTTTCTTGACTGAGTTGGCACTTGGCAGCCCGGTACAAACAGTAGCCTTGTGCTGCGTATGCACCTAGGCCTGTTATGAACATGTCAATCCTTGAATATTCATGTCATAATTCGACGGTATCATGTGAAATTTCTGTAGAGTTCATGTGAAATTGCTATCATTCCTAGTAACGGACAACACAGAGCCCAGACTAATCAAAGAAAACACAGCACCATAAAATGTTGTACTAACAACCTTCAATATCTTGCAATCCGTCTATTGAGAATGAACAATGAGTACGCTTAAATGACAAAAGTTATACATGATCCTATCAGCCAGAAACAAGGAACATTCAGGGAACAACAGCTTACTCCTAACGACGGAACGGTTGCTGCGCTGCACCGGCTGCAAAGTTATGGCCACCACCATATGCCGCTCCAGGTCCGCCGTACATCACACCACCTCGTCGCCCCGCCACGCTCCCAGGAGCATAGTAGGGCGCCGCAGATGCTGGGCTCACGTACCCAGCGTGAGCAGCGTAGCTGAAGGAACGTGAGATTGGGTTTTGGAAGGATGGACCGAAGCTGGAGCTTGAGCCCCTTGCAGACTTGGCAGCAGGGAATGGATGAGGCCCGGCCGCTCCCCGTGCTCGCTTGTTCTGGAATCTGCTCCCTGGCTTCTTCCTCTCAGCCTTCTCTTTCTCCAACTTAGCTAGCTTCTTCTTTATGCCATCGATGTTAAACACTGATAGTAGCTGGCAGGATTCGACACACCTGATGACGGACCTGTATGCATTGCACTCCAGGTTGTTTGCCTCTTCCTGGGGAAAAAAAATGAGGCCATATTGAGTTTGCGCAATTTATTACTATAATGAAGAAAACAGAAGGGCATGCTCACAACCCAAGAGCAAGAAACTAATATGACAAAGTAGTCTTAGTGATTAGTAAAAAGAAGTCCATCCAACGAAGATACCAAGCAAATCCAACACACACACACACACACACACACACACAAATGGATGGACTACATGGGTCCTAAGACAGGTGATCTGGTGGTACACACATATTGTTACATGCTTAATCTGACTTTTTAACAGACAACTACAAGCGCTTCCACAATGAAGGTTGTAGCAACAATGTCATTTTTTCATAAGAAAACAAAACAACAACATACGAGACTTCTCACAGGTATTCAGGCAGAGAAAAGTCCTCTGGCTACATTCAATAATTTGTCAACAACCAAAACGAGAACAGAAGAGATTCTTACAACAGCAGAGCTGGAATGTCTTCCACTTTTCAGCACAGCCTGAGCCTTGTCACTGGAGTCCTGCAGATAAGATTTGAGGAGAGGCACAGGTGGAAATAGCTCAAGCAAATCAGCCTCATAAGCAATATGTATAGCCTCTATCACATTCCCTGACTTTATCAGATCTTCAACAATATCTGAAAAGAGGCACCAAAGTAGTTTTTGTCAACTCTTGTTTAACCTCACTTAAAACTGCTCATTATTAGAGTAGATATGAGTAAAATACTAAATGAAAGCGTCAGATATTACAAAATCAACATAGATTTTAAGGAAAGATTAGTTCGTTTTTCTCCTAAAAGAAGAAAATGTTACTTCAATTTAAAGCATGTACTTCCTTAGTTGGTTAACAAATTCAAGAATAACATATTATTAAGTAAACAAAACCTAAGACTAGAATAGATATATACTTCAACTTGAAACTATGTTAGCTTTAGTTCATCGAAATGCACTCCTGTGAGACAAGTTATTAAAAGCAGAAACACAGTTGAATCTCTGGCAGCTTCAGTATGAACTGAACGATGGAAAACCCCAACCAGGTTTTGTGATATAAAGGGCACTATGAAAATGATTCTTGAAATCATGATGGCTTTTAGTTCAATGGAAGCTCATGCCGACTGCAGAAGTTTACATTTTTTCCCATGCTCTAAATACTTAGAATACCAGTGCTGTTTCAGCACCACTGGTACCATTATCACAAAGTAAATTTGACACATTTCACGTGATAATTTAGATCCAGAAATCAAAACAATGGAGCTAGCATGCAGAGTGAGAATAAGCCAGCTGGACTGACACAAGGAAAATTTCAAATGCGGTGTTCAGATGGAAGTCCTAAACCTGACACAAAATTATAACACGTGCCTTTCTCATTCTTGAAAGAAGACGATCGATTTGTAAATTTGACTTAAGAAAATGCTGAAGTTGTAGTATGAAAAATAGCTCTAAAAAATACAACTAGCATAGTTCTGCAACTACCTTACAATTTCAATTCAAAGAACAAAAATTTGTTACTGAATCAGATAAATAAAATTAATAACATTATTAACAAACAAGGTTAATAGATCCTCACCTCCTAGGCTCTCCTCGAATCCAAGCACGCACGCAATCCTGGCAAGCTCCCTCCTCCGTCCATTAGCAACAAACAGCCTTCTCAAGAACTCTTCATCAAACTTGTCCTTCAATCCAAATGCCGCTACCATCTGCAGGAATATCTGCGCCTCTGGTTGCTCCGGTGTGCCCTTATCACCCCCTTCTCCCTTCTCCCCCTCCTTGGTCTCCCTTCCTGCTTCCTTCTTCTCTTCCTCTGGTCCTGTCTTCTCTGCCCCTTCTCCCTCTTCAGCCACCTTCCCCTCTGCCTCTTCTCTCTTCTCCTCCTTTGCTTCCTTCTCTACTTCCTCAGGGTCCTCCTCTACTTCCTCTGGTTCCTCCTCCTCTTCGTCCCCTGACACAAGAGACAGCTCCTCCGGTTCCTCCTCCTCTTCCTCTTCTTCTCCATCTCCATGCTCTTCTTTCTTCTCTGTTGCTGCTGCATTGTCTTCGCCAACCGCTTCCACCATCTGCACCTCCAGGTTCCCGGGAGCCAATTTGTCCATATTGATCCCAAACCGCTCTTTCCACTCCTTGGTGACTGCGACTGCCCTCTCAACTAACGTATCTCCTATCCCCGGCGGCTTCCGGCCATCGGAACCGAACAACGAGCGCAGCAGCAAGCCGAGCACCCAGCAATGGTCCTCTCTGGCGCCCTCTCCATCGGCTAAAAAGTCGCTTACCACGTCGAGGACGAGGCGGGGCGGATCGACCGCGGCGGCGACGGCGGGGCCAGCCTCCCTCCGGACCGCGGCGAGCTCCCGGCGGCGCGCGGCCATGAAGCGCCATAGCGCAGCGGCGTCCATGCGGCGGCATATCCACCGGAGCGCGCCCCTGACGTCGGCGGGCGGCGGCGCGGCGGACTCGGCCTCGGCCTCGGCCTCGGCGACGGCGGCGGAGAGCGCGGCGGAGGCCTCAGCGAGGCGCGCGGGGACTGCGGCCTCGCAGGCCTCGAGCGCGGCGAGGGACTCGGAGGTGGATGCGTCGGCGGCGGCTAGGGCTTCCTCCAGGGAGGCGGAGCGGGAAGCGAGGTCCTCCTCGAGCGAGGCGAAGTGCGCGAGGGCGCGCGACCAGGCGCCGTGGCAGTCCGCAAGGAGCTGCTGCTGGGAGTCTAGGTGAGCCAGGAAGCGCCGGACCTCGCCGGCGGCGTCGGAGTCGTCGGCGGTCGCCATGGCGGTGAGGGCTGCGGGGAGGCTGGCTTCAGATTGGAGGATGCGGTTTAGACGATGGACTCGTTTCTTTGCCGTGGAGATGGAAGTGGGCTTTGTTTTGGATTAATTTAGGCCATAATGGGCTTAGTTTATGACTTAATGTTAATCTTTGTTGGGCTTAATGGTGGTGAGACTTGGGCTTGGATGCTCATATGGGCTCCTCAAGATGGACGTGCGCTTTGATACGGGTGCGGCATTGGGCTGTTATGAGCCCAACTTATCTTGTGCCTTATTAGGCTCAATGGTCTGCATTTAAGAATTTCTTATTTATAAATTTTTATTTTTCAATATTTACAAATACACCTCTATAAAAAGTTTCAGATCTAACCTACCTCCGTTGTAAAGGCGAGAGTAATGAGTTGTCCATTTAATGGGTAACACCTTATGAGACTCGTAAGGTTATAGTTAGTAATTAAATATATGGACCAACATTGTTATCATGTTAATGTGTCATTCAACCAACGAGCAGCACATTTGATGTCATCTGTTGGAACAACGATAAAAGTTTTTACGCCACATGCAGCCACTTACATGTGACTGGCACTCTGCAATATGTATTTATAACTGTGCCACTCATCCAGGTGTCACTTTCTGATAGACGATAAGAAGGTGTCGGCCTTCAAATAGGCGACGATAGGTTGAATCTATAATTGTTTCAAATATATGTGTATTTTTTAAATATTGAAAAATAAAAATAAAAAGTGCATACATTTACACCAAGTTATCACTCTGACTCCTTAAAATATTATTATTTTTCACCATACGCAAGTATATCCACTACACACGACTGAAAAACCTAGAGCCTACGGTGCACGGGTTTGTACAGTCCTATTGAACATGCACCGTAAATCCCGGTGAGACACCAGTCCCATCCAGGGATCGAAGTCGGGCAGGTAGCGTGCACAAGAGCAGCGTTATCAGCCGAGCTAAGAGCATCTCCAACCTACTCTCTAAATTTGCCTCCCTATTTCCTCCATATAAGGAGTTCCCTATCCTGATTCCCTCCCTATTTCTCAGCGCGCTCCAACCCACTCCCTAAATTTAGCTCCATATTCTCCACTCACCTATATTTTATTAATATCGTGTAGCTGTCAAATAGTTCTAACCATTTTATATTCAACGACCATATTTCCAACGGCTATATTTTCAACGGCTAGATTTTACGGTTCTATATAAGCATGACCATTCACCTGGTTACTGGACCAATTCATTCGCCTTGTAGTTCCTTCTCTACACGAAATGAGTCACCGATCTCTGTTAGAATTGTTGTCGTCATCGTCGGATGATGACGATGAACTCATTCTTGCTACATTACACCAAGCACACTGTCAATATCAGCTTATGAATGGTCCACGGCATGGTGGTTCTGTGCCTGGACGTCAGTATATTGATCGCAATAGAGAAGCCGGACATTGGAGACTATACAACGACTATTTCTCAGATGATCCAACCTACGGCCCAACTTTCTTTCGACGCAGGTTTGCAGTTAGTCTTTCTGTTGTTTATTCGTCTTCTCTGTTGATTCTCTTTAGTATGGCTCATTTCTCTTTCGTTGTCCAGGTTTAGAATGGCTTGTCCTCAGTTTCTCCGCATAGTCCAAGCTGTAGAACAACATGATGAATATTTTGTTCAAAAAAGAGATAGTGTTGGACGTCTTGGGTTATCTTCTTTGCAGAAGATTACTGCAGCATTCATGATGCTAACTTATGGAGTACCAGCAGATGCAACTGATCAGTATGTTCGTATTGGAGAAAGTACTGTTCTAGAGAGTCTTAGAAGGTTTGTTAAAGCTATTATTGAAGTATTCGGAGATGAGTACCTGAGATCTCCAAATGAGAATGATACAGCTAGATTACTTGCAATTGGAGAGCAAAGAGGTTTTCCCGGAATGCTTGGGAGTCTAGATTGCATGCATTGGAAGTGGAAAAACTGTCCTGCAGCTTGGCAAGGCATGTATACCGGTCATGTGCATGAGCCCACAATCATTTTAGAAGCTGTTGCTTCACAAGATCTTTGGATTTGGCATGTCTTTTTTGGTTTACCAGGGTCTCACAATAACATCAATGTTCTTCACCGTTCCCATCTATTTGCAAAGCTAGCCGAAGGGGAAGCTCCGAAAGTGAATTATATCATAAATGGTCATAATTATACAATGAGATATTACCTTGCAGATGGCATATATCCTAATTGGGCTACATTTGTGAAGACCATACCATCTCCACAAGGCAATAAGAGAAAATATTTTGCCAAGGCACAAGAAGCAGTTAGGAAGGATGTGGAACGAGCCTTTGGAGTTCTACAATCTCGTTTTGCCATTGTTCGTGGACCAGCTCGTTTCTGGGATGAACACACACTTGGACAAATCATGACAGCTTGTGTTATCATGCATAACATGATCATTGAAGATGAACGGGGTGAAGAAGAGGACTTAAATTTCGAAGGGGTTGGAGAAAAAGTGAGAGTTTCCCAAGTTCGCACGTGTGAACTTCGTGAGTTTATTCGAACTCATCTTAATATTAGAGACAAGGAAACTCACTCACAGCTTCAAGATGATCTAGTCGAGCACCTGTGGCAACGTCATGGAGATATGTATAACTAATCATGTAATATGTATTGTTGTAATAATAGGTACCATGTACTCGGTATTGTATTAAACATGCAATCGGTATTGTTGTACTAATATGTAGCATGTACTCGGTATTGCATTAATCATGTAATCGTTATTGTATTAACCATGTACTCGATAATGTCCATCTACCAGTCTGTTTGAAGCTAAGTACATGCTCGTTGTTCTGAAATTTCATAGCACCGACCTAATCCTCATCGAACCACCAACACATGTATCAGGCAAGCAACTGATCAACAATAGTAGACAAGGACATAATAAAGAGTACACAATACATCATGATAGTCCAGACATAATAAAGAGTACACAATACATCATGATAGTCCACACATAATAAAGCATCTCAACTCGAGCCAGCGCCAAACCTTCGAGCAATGATCTCATCTTGCATTCTCATATAGTATTGTTGTTGTCGCTCACTCATACCACTGAGGTCCATATTCATCACTTTATCGTCTTCAATCCTTTGTCGTAACTCTATATCTCTTTCTACTAGTTCAAGCCTTTTCTTCTCTATAGCAAGTATCTCATCATTACGCTCTTTTTTTTTAATCTCTTTCAAGGCTTCGGCTTCTTTCTTCCTAGCCCACATATTTTCCAACGCTTCCATGTAAAGATTATCTCCTGAAGAGACAGAACTTTTACCTCGACGCTCCCGTTCTTTCTCCCGCTTCTTACCAGGTGGCCTTTGTTCTTCCTCTGGGGAATCTGGAGTAAGACCCTCCACTCCAGCATCATGACAACTCTCATTGCTTCCAGGAGTAGACGGTCCCGAACTTGCATTGGAGCATGCCTTCTGTTTTTTCTGAGAGCACCTATTCTTCCACTTTTGCTCGTGCTGCAAGACATTCCAACAATGCAACAAACCAAACGATTTTCCATTCTTTTCTTTGGACTTGTACACCTCACATGCTTGTTGCACCTACCCAAGTGAATATATCTTATTAAACTTGCACACAAGATATGAAGTTACAACGAAATTAAAGAATAAACTTGTATACCTTATCTTGCTCTGTGAGCCCACTTTGCCTTCTATTTTGAATCTGAGCAAAACAGCCATAAAACTTGTTCACACTTTCTTGTACCGCAGACCAACGGTGCATGAGAGAATTACAGGTACGATCAGAGTGGAAGTCCTTATGCTGATGAAAGCACTCATGAATTCTCTGCCAATAAGTACTACGAGATTGTTCATTACCATGTACAACATCCATGCTGATTTGTAGCCATGCCGACACCAACATAATGTCCTCCTTTTCACTGAAATTTTTTGTTCTCTTCTTGCTTGGTTTCACGGACGGATTACCTTCTACAAGTGTGAGTTCCTGACAGTCTTGTTCTTCCTGTGGGCTAGCAAATTGACTGCCATCCCAAAATGCCTCATTACTGTCCACATTTTGCCCACTCAACAATTCCAAATAGCTATCCATTCCAACAAGCAACCTACAATTGCAAAATCAATATCACATATCAGAGAGCACAACTCAGCTAAAATCAGAGAGCTAAAGCACTCAATCACTCATCTATGAAGATGCATCACAGTTCAATTGGCATCCTAACAAATTGCACAAAACTGACAGCTTACAACCTGAACAGAAAGGATACAGGGCAGCACTACTACAGGTTCATGAGAGCACTACTCCTCTTTCACATAAATGGTGGAGTACTGACGTACATCAAAACAGACAGCTGACAACAGCCAAATGCAGCTACAAACAATGAGAGCTATATGTGAAGACAAACTTAATAAACTAAATTCAAGTAAAACAAAAACTGCTAATCTGCCATAGATATGAGAACTGAGAATAGGAGCTGATGCTAGCTTGAAACTGCAAATCTGCCATCAATATCACATATCAGAGAGCACAACTCAGCTAAAATCAGAGAGCTAAAGCACTCAATCACTCATCAAATGAACAATAGAACGAGCAAGGCCGAAATCAGTCAGGTTGTCAAATCAAGCAGAACTTTGATTCTAAGCACTATACTACCGTCAAACCGAATATGAAAATTGGAGCTGCAAAGATGTAGTTAAAGCCAACACTGGCTGTAGTAGTTAGTTTTACCACCTATAAGCTTACTAGTGGCAATGTGGGAGGTGCTAATGATTTTTCCATTTTATAAAGATACAGAATGCCAATTGTCACCAGAAAATCACATGAACACGCAATCTACTCCACCTGCTATCAATTTCTATACACTTAGCGCTAAATTTGCTCTAACTACTCATCATGTAGCAGGACAAACACCAAACAAGTTAACTCAGCTAAAATTTCCCAATTATACCATCTACTCATTGTCATCATCCTGGGAGGAAACTAATACAAAAGCTGCAAAACCATTCCTAATCACTTCTTCAATGATTATGTGACAATGCCACATACGACACAAATACGCGTAGAGAGAGGAGAGGGCTGGAGGCCCAGCCGTGCTCACGCCGCCCATCCAGAGCGGCGGCCGGCATAGCGGTAGGCGGCAGCGGGCACCGCCACCCGGCTCCTCTGCGCCTCGCGGAGCCACCAGGGCAACAGAGCGCCGGCCCCTCTCTCCATCCGCCCCCTCTCCTCTTTCTTGGGCCTGTGGCTACAGCGAAGCGGCTACAGCGGCGATGGCTACAGCGGCGGCGGCCGGCGCTCGGGCCTGCGGCCTGCGGGACGGGACGGGCTACAGGGGATTGAAGCCGGGAAGGGGAAGGAGGAGCAACCTGCGTCGAGGAATCCAGGCGCGAATGCAGCTGCCGTCCTGGTGGGGGCGCGAACGCAGCTGCCGTCCAGGAATCTAAGGATACCGAGCGGAGGAGGCTCGCTGGAGATGGCGTGCGGGGACGACGAAGTAGCGAACCCCTAAAGGTAGCGAAGCAAGTAGCGAGTGGGTTGGAGACCGTTATTCGCTGCGATCGCTAAAAAAATAGAGTAGCGAGGAGAGAAAGGAGTGGGTTGGAGCTGCTCTAAGCTCGCTCCTTAAAAAATCGTTATTACCCTGACCAATTAGTGGCAATACCGTAATCTGAAGAGAACGGTTCAAGAGATGCTTTAATGTTTAAGAGCCTATGTTTCCCGTATTTGCAATACATAGCTAGTACGTTTTAACCGAATATTCACCTGGTTCTAAGTTCAACCCTGCCAATTACATAGCTCGTTCGTGAGTCCTGAATAACGAACACGTCACTGTTGCAGTGGAGCAGAGACTATTTGCTGACGTGTGAACGTAACATGATGCACTGGCTCTAGTGTACACTGAGGGTCTGTTTGTCAGAGTTAGTATATGAGCTTTTTAGTTGGAATTAGGAGAGCTCTGTTAAACAGTAGCTTTCAGCTTTTAGTTCTTTGAGTGAAATCCGTAGGAATGATTCTCTAAAATATACTAGAAGCCAGGGAGCTAAAAAAATAGCTTCCTCTGATTCACTTTCCGTACAGAATCACTTCCTCCATATAATTTATTTTAGATAATCACTTTCAGCTACAGAATCATTTTCCGTAGAGAATCACTCTCCGTAGAGAATTTAAATCAGGGAGAGCTCTAACAAATAGATCCTAAGTCTTTTTTTGGCACTACTGCACACTGAGTCAGCGAATATGGTTTATCGAAATGGATAATATGTTAACATATTTATAATATTACTATCTGTATTCGACACCTTATTTATCGAAAATTAACTTTCGGTATATCGTACCACGAAAAAACATGGGCTCAACCATATTCGGCATATGAGTTGCTGAATATAGTGCCCATATTTGGCACCTCATATATCGAAAATCAGGTGTATTCAGCACATCAAGTATCGAATATAGACTACAGTGTCGTATTTGTCACCTCGTGTGCCAAATATGGCATGTACTGGCTGTCGTGCGGTAATGTCTTGCTTTTGTCGCGTCGTCATCACTTTGTTGCTTTGTTTTCTACGTAAATAGTTGCATGCATGCATATTGCTTTCTTTTGCGCGCCGGTGCGTCGTTTTGTTGTTATCGGTGTTTTCGGTGAGTATTTAGATTATTTCAATAGTTTGATTATATGACTTTAATTAGCTAGTGTAATTATATTATTGAGTTAGTTTAATCAGTGTAATCAGTTTATTCCCTTAGTATAATTGCATTTATGTCATTAACTAGTATAATTAGAGTATTTATGTAATTTAATCAGAGTTATTAAAGTTATATAATTAATTAGAGTAATTAGTTTGATAGAACTAATTTCATTAATTAGCTTAATCACTTAGGTTAATTTGATTAATTTGATGCATGAAAAAGAGGGAGGACAGTTCCGGTATAAAGAGATTTATAGTTGACTCTTCTGAGGTAGATGCAAGATACATGCATGTTGAAGCCAGTGGTAACAGGGATGAAGAAGCTACTGACAACGATGACTTGGTGTCGGTGATCTAGTACTTTCATGGTGCTGGACTGTTGGATTGTGCCATCGTTGAGTATAACACTCTATCTAACTGGGAATACCATAATAGCGACATCCAGGTCAAACAACGGTTTCGTAACAAGGAGGATGTCATTCACTTTAGTAGCAATTATGCTGTAATCACAAGAAGGGACCACAAGTGCGCCCGATCTAACCCTACAGAGTATGAGGTTCAGGTGTATCAAGCACCTGAATTGTCCTTACTTAGTATGTGCACATAAGCCACAATATAAGAACTATTTTGTGCTTAATAGACACACCTTACATACATGCAGCAAAGAGGCTATTAGAAATGTGAGTCGCACCATTAATGCGAGGTTCATAACCCAACTCTTCATCACCCTTGTTGGCATGGACATATGTTTATCGCCAAAATCCATTACGGAGGAGGTGCAGACTAAGATGAGTATGCTGATCAATTACCACACTGCGTGGCGAACGAAGTAGAAGGCATTGAAGATGTTGTTTAAAAGCTTCGAACAATCTTATAACTATGCTCCGAGATTGCTGCAGAAGATTGTCATGACGAATCCAGGGACTCAATAGGCCATGGCGGATGAGCCGATCAACCTGGAGGATGGGTCATACAACACCATTAACCGATATCTCATTAGGTTTTTCCGGTCCTTTGGACAATGCATCGAAGCTCGCAGACACTGCAAGCTGGTTGTACGCGTGAATGCCACATTTCTTAGCGGCAAGTACTATAGTAACCTTATGATAGCAATGGTGGTGGATGCAAACAATAAGATCATTCCTCTCACATTTGCAATGGTTGAGGGTGAGAACAATGATAGCTGGTTGTGGTTCCTCACCTTGGTGAGGACACATGTCATGGGTAATAGGGAACAAGTTTGCATCATCTCAGACCGTAACAAGGGCCTTCTGCATGCATTGGATGTGTTGCATGACAACACAAACCTCTGCATTGCATGGCCTGATGTGGAGACAAGGTGGTGCATACGACATTTGAGCGCGAACCTGTACACAAGGTATCACAACAAGACTCTTGTAAAGAGGTTCAAAGAGTTGTGTCTTCAGAACTAGCAGACGAAGTTCAACGAGATATGGAGAGAGTTAACTGAGACTACTCGCAAGATGATGGCAGAGTAGGACGCACATGAGGACCATATGCGGATGTAAATGGGTGAAAGGCTAAACTATCGTTAGCCGTTCACCTGCTACATTTAGCCAGTTGATAGCGGAAAAGCCGGTGGAGCATTGAGCCTTAATCCATGACACTCACAGTGCCAGGTTAGCACATATCATTTAATGATCATATTTTACCCTTTCTTATACAAATATTTTTTCTAAAATTATTGTCTCCCATGTTAGGTATACCATCATGACAACTAACATAGCGAAGACGTTCAACAATGTCCTAAAGGGTGTGCGGGGCCTCCCATTGTGTGCTATCATTGAGCTCATATTCTATAGAACACCAGATTACTTTTGAGACCGTGGTATAGCTGTCATGGAGTGCAGCACACGGTTCACACCTAAAGTGGAAGGAATCATATCTAGAAAGAGGAACAAAGCACACTTTTATCGGACTAGGATCTATGACATAGCCAACAATGAATTCGAGATCATGTGCCGCCGCAAGTATACTTCAGGGTATAACGCGGGGACACCATGCAACAATGTCAAATTGGGCCTCACGAGATGAAGTGCACATGCAATAAGCCAAAATTGCACTATATCCCGTACTCCCATGTCTTCGCTACTTGCAGGGATATGGACGACAATGATAAATCACAGTACGTATCACTATACTTCACGATCGATGCATTGAGGAGTTCATGGCTTCCAAAGATGCGTTCCTTCAACATCGGAAGCAGCTACAAAGCGATCAAGGAGCGTAAGTGGGTACCTTATCCCCGAGCACGACGCACGGATCCTGGAAGGCCTCGAGCCACGAGGCTGCAAGGTGACATGGATGCAACAGATGCTGTTGACGATCTACGCAAGTGCAAAATTTGTAAATAAGCTGGCCATGACACGAAGACTTGCCTCACCTGGTAGTAAACTATCAGGCCATGATTAAACTTATTGTATTAGAGTTGTTGTAATTTATTTTTTTATTAAGTTGATCATAGATATGGTTTGCATTCTAAATTATTATGCACCTATTAGTTGTACTACCTATTTTGTAATATATCGTAATGGTACTAGCATCATATACATGTTCATGTAATATATTATATGGTACTGGTATAGTTGTTATTCACATAATAGATGTTGTCTTATGTTGTTTTTTTCAATGAACCATGAAGCTTGAAATCATTGTCATGGCTCACGGTCGTCTTCTCAAGCTTGTTCAGCTGTGGTACAACAAGAACCATACGGGGAGGATGATTTTTATAGGGCAGCAGGTACAATGATTATATATGCTTTTAAATTACCATGATAATTAGTTACTTACTCAGTAAATGTATATGATACTTTTGCAGTTGGTTCTGGTGCGTGTTAGGATTGTGCACATGATTAAAGAGTTAGACTCTCGATTTCACAAGCTACCCGCATGGCTAGGACTACTACCGTTCGCTCTCATGATGGTCGGAGCTGCCATGAAGGGTGGTGGCAGAACACCTCTCCCACCGGTTGAGGCATCACTGCTCACAGTTCTCGTGGATTGATGGCGTCCTGAGAAGCATATGTTTTATTTTCCTTTTGGCGAGATGGTCGTAACATTGAAGGACGTGGCCATGCTGACTAGGCTGCCAATCATGGGCGCCCCATTAGTAATTTCGCGACCAATAAAGGAACATTGAAAGAGTTACATTCAAGGCAGATAATTATTTGTTATGTAATGCACTTCATATGTTTCATTGACCCTCTGCATTTTGTAGGTTTGATATGCAATATGACATGAAGGATGTTGGCCTCTCCATGTCCTAGATTCATGGCCTGCTACAGTTCGGTCCATGCCCACCGGATGCAGATGAGACTACAATTATGCAGTATTATCAGGTGTATTTGTATATCCTGCTATGAGGCATCATGTTCTGTAACACGACAGACGATTATATCCTCCCTCATATTGTATGGCTAGCACACCAGCTTGTGCTACGTCCTTATAAGCCGACATCTTACAATTAGGGATCAGTTGTGTTGGCTTCTACATATAGAGGGTTGTGTGCCGTAACCTAGCGGTCGAAGAAGAAGGGATATGTTTCAGGCTGCCTACACCTGTTACAGATATGGGCTGGGAGTACCTCCCTGTTTGTCGACCTTAGGTGAGCACGAGCTACTATCCAGTCCTCATCTTTGATGGCGTTGCAGATGACATGAGGCATATGATGGGGTATCGGTGGATTCATGCTAGGTTGAGATGGAGTCAGTAGCAAGACCATGGCAACTACTCCCCGGTGATTAGTGATCTGGACGTCCTTAGTGCCGATATCGTGGAGTGGGATCCATGGCGTATGGCACGAGTGGCCGAAATTGCGACTAGTGGCCTCATCGCATCCTCTTGTTTGCGTGACTCACATTTATGGATGACCAGATGCTTCTTATTGTACATGAATAATGTGGCAGTATATTCTTCTGAGCATGTATAGAGGCAGTTCGGGGTACCGACAATTGGTTCCAGTACAAACCTCACAAGATGCTGGATGGGCGCACGAGTAAGTGTGTTATTATACATACCATTATTACCTTAAGTGATCTATGTTAAGAAATTATAAATATTTATGTTACGTATAAGAGGAGCACATAGGGGTCCGCACGCATGCAGGATTGGTCATCCATTAATGCTGAGCATATAAATAGGTGGATAAAGTCAGCCGTAGTGGATGTCATCGTTCTTGCTGGACAATACGATGATGGCATGTACTGGGAGTACCTTTCATGGTACCGTTCACGCACGCATGGCACCTTACTCAGTGGACTTGTAGAGCTGGCCCCCAGACTCTTCCTCGAGGATCGTGCCCACCTTTTTCATATTATGGTAAGTGATATGGTACTTCTAACAATTTTTATTAGTTAAACATATATATTACTGACATAACCCTCATTTTATACAGACTGAATCAAAATACAAAATGCATATGCAGGCGGAGCAAGCTTGTGGGGAAGAAAGCGGGTCTTCAACGCAAAGGGCTCGGAACCCTCTTCGGGATTACATGGGGACGAGAGGGTCTTTCTTGCTATTCGTGTTACACGGTCTAGGTGGTTGTACCCCACGTTCAAGGGAGTACAACCTACTAGCCATGGATCTGTCCTATGCCTCTCACAGCAGGCGCTCGTTCAATGCTTGTGACAAACCCGTTCGGGCACAGTCGCAAGAGGCACCTTCGGCTGCGGAGCATTATGTGTCACGTTCCGGTGCTGAAGCTGATGTGTGCACGGAAGCTCCTAAGTCCGAGCAATGTACACCGGGTTCATAGTACCCACAGTGGATATAGCCTCGTCAGACTATTATGACACCTTCGTCTGTAGTATTGACTCATCACGAGGACGTCATTGACTGCACGCAGTAGACGCCTGACTGGAGTGGCACACATGATTTTGACTGGGCTGCTGCAATGCAGGCTGGTAGCTTCGTCGAGATTCTAAGTGGCCAGTACCCCTAATATCCCGATGCACCTGCTGGTTCATAGTGGTACCAGTATGGTGAGGCTTCGACACATCAGACTCCATCGGAGCATGTACTACAGACGTCCACACTTCCACATGAGGATCTTTCATCATGTTACGTGTAGGGTCGAGTTAGCAGGTCTAGATACACGTTCGGTAGGGGTCTAATAGGGCAAGACGATGACGAAAACGAGCAAGAGTACACGTGGTAGGGGCTAGCACAAGTCGCTGCGATGAAGACCACACACCCACCAGATGCTTACACTCCTGGGGATTGCGTATGGCGGTGTCGTCGTTGAGTGGGCAATGCACTTATACTTGTTAATGACACATGTATAAATCACTTTATTTTTTAGTCATCTCTATTATGTTTTATTCATTGTATTGTTAATATAATTACTTTTAATTTATTTAATGTTTGTCAAATAATTATGTCATGTAACTTTATTTATTAATCAATGTTACATTTTAGTTATGATATTTAATAATTGTTTAATATTTCTTAAATAATGAGGGATTTGTGCTTTGATCCAGAGCCAGAATGTTGTAATTAAGGAGTAATAATCTATGGCGGGATCTTCTAGTACATGCTTTTATGGACATCTACAACGATCGATATAGCATTCAATGTCT
This sequence comes from Phragmites australis, assembly GCF_958298935.1. Classification (NCBI taxonomy): domain Eukaryota; kingdom Viridiplantae; phylum Streptophyta; class Magnoliopsida; order Poales; family Poaceae; genus Phragmites; species Phragmites australis. The sequence goes on from NC_084922.1 coordinate 8,364,935, forward strand.
CATTGCAGATTGTGTGTGCTTCAAGGAAAACAACCTAATCCAAGCCGTGTCCAAATTGCATGTAAGACCCTTCTGTTCCGTATTAACCGCTCTGTTCCAACATGTAACCACCGACGACCTTAGGGCTCTTTTGCACGAGCGACATCAAATATATCTCAGGGTGTGCGAACTAGCCGATCATCATTCTGTGCTAGATTTTTCTATGGGACAAAGAAGGATAGCGATGTTACCCGACCAGTATGCATCTCACATTCAGGTTTGTCATTTTCTATCTGGTCACCATGCTTATATTTTTTCGTTGATTCAAATGTTCCTCTTTTGCGTTAGGTGTTCTCGGAAGACGTTGAGAGTTGATCAATAAAGAAGTCACAAACTTCTTGGTGATGTATATACTCTTCGGCGGGGGTGTGATGCATGGTTCGCATATAAGACGATGAAGATCAGCAAATCTAAGGGGCACAAGGGCGCCCTCTACTATTCAACCAGAAAATGACGAGGCTAGTGAGGACGATGATTTCATGCCACCAATGCCTCGACATTACAGCAGCAATACAGTAGAAGGTTTGAGAAACACTGCAAGAGGACATTCACACACCACATCGACATGGCGTATGACCAACAAGGAAATAGGATGTGCTCCTACTGTGATAGCTCAAGATGACGACAAGGACAACGATTTTGTGCCACAATGACCCCTCCCTCAAAGGCTCCCACCTCTGGAGGACACTGAGGATCCTGAAAATTATGGTGGATTTGCTTCTATCCATCCTCAAAACTTTTAATCACCACCTCAGAGACGACAACAATCTTACCCTGATGGCATAAACTGATATAACTGACATTCTTTCGCTAATTTACGTCGCCACTTTACGTGACACAACCCTTCCTAGCATAAAATAATAGTATCAAAGTACCCACAGCAGGTCCTAGCCATATTCGACACACGAGGTGCCAAATACGATATTGTGACCATATTCGACATATAAGGTGTGGAATATGAGCTACAATACCATATTTGGCACCTCGTGTGCCGAATATGGCCAAACCCGCATTTTTTGGGGTATAGTGTACCGAAAAATTGTTTTTATAAATAAGGTGTCGAATACGAATGCTAAAATTATAAAAACGATATGTTATCTATTTCAACAAATACGATCACGTATAATGTCTAATTTGAAATTTGGGGCCTGCAAGCACAGGAGGTACCTGCCATCATAATTCCAACGTCATTTTGAGTATGTTCCCAAGTCTCTTCCATGAGCTGTGCCTCCCATGAGCTCTTCAATGAAAAAACCTAGCTGGTCTCCTTATCCAACTCCTTGTCGGCTTCAGAAAGTTCAGACGCCATGATGAACCCAGCTCACTCGTCCGGACTGGTTCTGCCTGCCAGCATGGCCCCAAGAACGAGCCAGCTTTGGCAGATGCATGCTAACCTCGCCAATTGTTCAGTTCAGAAGCATGATTTGTTATTAATTCAGAGGCTCTTAATCGGACTAAGTTTTCACGAGTGTTCTGTCAGAACCGCGAAAATTTAGCGGCACCATCATCTTGGTTTTCAGGCCCTTTCCTCAAAGATGAAATCGTTATCTGATTTTTTTTTTCAAATCTTGGTCTGAAAGAATAATGCACATAAACTAAAATCTACAATCTGACTAAGAACTCATCCAATAATTTCCATGTTTCTGAAACTGCAAGTTTCGATGATTCTTCTTCTTTCTGGACTGATTCTGAACACAGGTTTCAATGTGCAGAACTGAAGTATGCCCTGATATACTAGTCAAAACAGGACACCCTCTTTTGTTCAAGGAAAGGTGTTGATAAGACTGAAGATTAGAAAATAATCAGATGATTCAGGTGGACAGGCGGCGGCCAAATCATTGACGATTAACGTGTTGCCCACAAGCTGGCCAACGGGTTTAAGGTATCCAAGGAAGCAGCGGCTGCGGATTCTGTTAAGGAACGGGTGATCTACGTTATAAAAAAAAAGCTATACCCTTTCTTTAAAAAAACTATATAAGTAGAAGATTATAAATTGTTACTACTAGATGTACTTACAATGAAAAAAGAGTTAGAGCAGACTAGTCTAACATCATACGTGTCGGGGTAGAAAAGAAATCAATCTCGTCAGCAGCAACAACAACATCGTACAGTATCCACACGTCCAAAGATAAAACGTCATACACCGGTGTGCTAGCACCGCGCGTTTGGCTAAAGATTCATGGGAAAGTCACATAGAGGTGACGCTAGGGTTTTGATGTGGTGGAATTAATTTTGCACACAGCTCCCACGTCTCCACTTATATAGTCCCCGCTAAATCCTCACATATCATTATCTGTAAAGCTCATGTACGAATCCAATCTGAATTAGTGATTGCATCTAGAATATATCACCAACAATCTCGCACTTGCACTAGAGTCAATCATACAATTATCTTGATGTTTCAACCTGTTAAGTATGTGACCCGTTAAGTTCATGTGTAAGCGGTCGTGACGCAGAAATCTTTTCTAAACCACAAGTCAATAGTGGTACCTAGAGCATATGTTGACTCCGGAATACATATAAAGATCATATCGATTGAACCGTGATATACACATGTATTAATCTATTTTCCACACGATACCAGTCAAGCTCAAGACGAAATTCGTGCCACCCTTTTGATAGTTCAACCATTCACTCGTTCTTGTAGTGGACTACTAATTCATGATTAACTCTTTAATCACATTATCATGATCATACATTTTCCTAATCTAGCCATATCGAGGGGCTATGGATATGTCTCCTGTTATATAGGAAGAGAAAATTATATCTTAACACTCACACCTCATGACTGTTACCTAGTTTACCCGAAAACTATCATTGTAATTACCTAATTACGGAGTAGCGTTTGATAGCTCTAAATGTGCCACTACACATTTAGTGAAGCAATGACGATATAGGTCTAAGGATCCTGTAGGTACACCATTTGAGACCAACTGATGACATATAAAAACATAACAATCTCAACACTGTCTCGAGTTGGGACAATCCAACACCATGTTCCTAAACATGTGTCCAAATTATATTAATTCGATATCTCTGTATCTATGATCCTTGAAACATGATCATCAATCAATACATATGCTAGTATGTGAGTCATTATTAGTCCATATAATGATATAAGATTAGAGATCATTTAGAATAACATCGTAATAAAATAACGAGTTTTACAAATAAGTCACATACTTGCTAATCAATAAATGATAATTATTTGAAGAACCGAATAACACATTTGTTAAAAGTATATAAACATAGACGTGATACAATCTTCCATTTGCACTTGATACAATCATGATTATAGCTCTTGTGTGCACCTCAAGCTTGGATGTGGGAGGGGCTTCATCAATGGATCAACAACATTCAGATATGTGTGCACCTTGCAAATCTTTACATCATCTCTATCAATAATCTCTCGGATGAAGTGATAGCATGTTTGTACTTTTGGTGTGACCTAAGCTCCTTAGCTTGTGCAATGGCTCCATTATTATCACAATAGAGATCTACTGGACTGGATGCACTAGAGACCACACCCAACTCATTAATAAAATTTTTGATCCAAACAACATCCTTTGCAACTTTAGAAGTTGCGATATACTCATCCTCCGTCATTGAATCGGTGACCGTCTCTTTCTTGAAACTTTTCCAGCTTATCGTCCCTCCATTGAGTCAAAACACAAAATCAGATTGCGATCTATAATCATCTTTGTCAGTTTGGAAGCTAGCGTCAGTGTAACCACTTATAACGATCTCTTCCTCACCCCTAAGGACCAAAAACATATCCTTAGTCCTTCTAAAGTGTTTGAGAATATTCTTAACTACTACCCAATGAGTTTCACCTAAGTTTGATTAATACACGCTTGTAACATTTAGAGCATAGGAAACATCTGGACATGTACAAAACATCATAGCATACATGATATATCCAATAGCCAAAGCACACATGATCACACTCATCTTGTCTTACTGATCAAGTGTCGAGGGACACTGAGTCTTGCTAAGACTGATACCATGTGATATTGGTAAGAAATATTTCTTAGAATCCTGCATATTGAACTGTTTTAATACCTTATCAATATATACACTTTGGCTTAATCTAATTAGTCTTTTAGATCTATATCTAAATATCTTTATACCCAAAATGTAAGTTGTTTCTCCTAGATCTTTTATTGAGATTTTTTTAATGAAAACTTGACAACTTTTAGCATTTGAATATCATTTCCAATCAATAATATATCATTCACATATAAGACTATAAACATAAGTGTGTACCCACTAGTCTTCTTATAAGCATAAGGCTCTTCTTCATTCTTGATAAAGCCAAACTATTTGATCACTTCATCAAAACGAAGGTTCCAACTCCAAGATACCTACTTTAATTTTGTACCATTCAGAATGACTCGCTTTCCATATGTTTGCTTGAAGAGACCACATCACACAACCTCGATCTGTTGACTCCAATCTACTAGCGGTGCATGCCATTAGCCCTGATGGTGATTCCAATCTACAGGAGCAAGTCGCGACACTTCCGGGAAGGAGCACAAACTAATCTTGTCGTCATATGCCGCTATCAACTCGTACCTATTCCGATCCCTATGACCGCAACATGTGCACTAACTGATCCATCCATATGAATCGATCACAAGAAAATAATAGATCTAATCTACTATACAACATATTAATATATGCGGATGTTCCAGATCACTAACTACACATGAAGGCTCTGATACCACTGTTGGAAAAAGGGTACTCTACACTAGCGTAAAAACAGAAGTTCTACCATGTTTATCTAGAAAACCATATAGATAGAAGATCATAGATCGTTACCGCTATACGAGCAATGTAGCTGAAGAAGAGCCAGAGCAGACCGGTCTAATGTCGTGCATATCGGTATAGAGGAAGTAGTTAATCTCATCACAAACCAAATATCTCCTCCTCACGTCATTGTCGCCAATCAACACCACAACAACAATAACATCACCTCTACAGTATCAACATGTCCAAAGGTGAAACATCGTGCGTCAATGTGCTAGCACCCATGGCTGACTAGGGATTCGTGGGGAGGTCACATAGAGGTGATGCGTAGTTCTTTAGGGTGATGGAATCAATTTAATTCATAGCTTCCGCATCTCTCCATTTATAGACCATATTAATAGGCTGTCACGTTAAAAGCGTTCTAAATCTTAACAGATCATTATCTATAAAGCCTACATACAAATCTAATCTAAATTAATAATTGCCTTTATAATATATCACCAACCGATCCATCATTACAATCCTTTCACATGATCACATGAGAGGAGATAGCACAAGCTGTGCACCACTCTTGCACGCTGCTGCGACCCTGCAGGCTGCAAGTAGCAATTTCCTCAGAAGCATTCTTTATTCCAAGTTGCAATTCCTCACTGCTTTGACAGCTCTAGGTCAATATTAGCACTGCTGCACAGGCCAAGAGTCTGATCTCCATTAATTAGAGCTGCAGAAGTGCTAAATTATCTGACACTAGACTGATCGAATGAACGGCTTCCACACCTCTTAAGCCATACATTTCGCAGATTCTTTCACCGTTTCTTACAAACCTTCGGCAGAATCCTGAAGTTTGCATGGTCTTAAAAAGGGATCCAATTTTCTAGATCAAGCTAGCTGATCATAATGTTGCCAAAGCTAGTTGATGAAGAATTGAAAAGGAACAGGGAAAAGAAATCTGGAAATGGCATTGAAAAGCTAGTTGATCAAGCTAGTTAATCATTGTTGGCGCCACGCTGATTGCTGATGCACGCAATCAACATTCGACAGAGGGCGCCCGGCCCCATGTGACAGCTCCCTGACCACCTGCTAAACTAATCATAGATCGTCTTTCTCCAATCGATTTCCCTGTAATGACACAGAGATAGATGCAAGGGCATATGCAGTGTCACATGCATACCAGTGTGGCACTAGTACTTGCAATTTCCATCACGGCAATCTAGCCAGTGCCATGGCCCTCTTCACTCTATCAGCTTCCTAGCAAGTGTCATTTTGGCATCGAGAATTTAGAACTATACAATGAACCATTGTGCAAATACATGCTTCCTGTTGGTTCACTGTATAGGGTTCATCTTCCTGTCGAAGGGAGCAAACAAATGGAGATTGGAACAGAGGAGAAATCCAATGGACCTGCTAATATAATAGATCAGGATTAATATACATGGTTGATTAAAACCGTATCGATTCAAAGCTGGTAATTTTAGCACTTCAGAATTCAGATATCCTCGCTCCTGGATAGCATGTTGTTTTGCATATATGTCATTGTTCAACATTCCGCTAGCTCAATACATGAAGCCACTTGAAGCTAAACAAAAGACTGTATAAAATAGTTGTACGAAGATGACGTGCAACGAAAAGAATATGGCTGAAGGATTCCTCATTGCGTATGCCTTTTAGATGATGGGCACACCAAGATTGCTTCTTCTAGAATATAGTTTGCGTCCTTTCACTTTCAATGAGAGAGGGACAAATGGTTAAGCTGCAACAATGGTGTGATGTCCTCACGTCACATCTCACGCGTAGGATAATTGAAATTATTTTTCAACGAGATTATGTTTGATAAGAGCATTTTTCTGTCCCGTTTCCAATTTTTCCACTCTACGCTGGGAAAACTAGCTACACATCACTTTGATTGAAGGTAAAGGTGTGTGACTTTTTCTAAAAATGGTCAAATAGTGTAGGCCCGAGATAGCCGATTAGAGAGAGTGAATAGTCCTCTTATAAATTTCTTGTAAAATAAATGACTTACTTTTTGTTCACCTAACGTTTCTTAAAAACACACGATAAAAGCATAAACTTTAAATAGACAAAATAAGAAAGAAAGTTTAAGACAACATGACTCCACGAATGGAATATGAACCATATGTTCTATTTAAAATCTTTCCATATGACTTTGTGCATAAAACTTAAAACTTGGATGAAGAACCAAGTAAAAAGATAGTCACCAAAAGAATAACTCTCCAAGTTGATGATCTAGAGGCAAGAAGATTCAAGACCCTCTAAAATACATGAGCATATGAACTTATATGCTTCTAGCAACAAGAAGAAATACTTCACAAATGTGAAAAAACTGCAGCTCAAAAGGAAAACGAAAATCACGACCGAAAAAGGAAAACGTGCAAACTTACAAGAGAACAAATAGAGAGAGACTAGAAGGAGAGGAATTCAAGCATATGCAAAAACATAAACCTATTACTCAAAGAGGTTAGCTCTATTTTAGACAGATTACAAATTTATTTCTCTCCTAAAGGTTCTAACCTATTACAAAGACTATGTCTATCCTCTCATCTCCTCCAAAACCTATCACTAGACTCTCAAATGACTGGCTCATCTCTCTATAGCTCTACCCTTCTATTTATAGGTTTAGAGAGGTGCCTCGGCACTTAAGTTTTCTTATTCCTAAAATACTCCTTACCGGTAATGCACCCCTACCTATCACTGAGGTATTTTGGTCCATTTTTTCTCCGTCCATCGAACGGTCATGACTTCTTCATGACTTAGTTTCGTCTCGACGCATGCTTTATGATGATGCCATGTGACCCTCCAGTCCTCTCGTAGTTTTATGGCCAAACAGTGAAACCCTAGTACGCTTTTAAAAGTGTGACTAGCCGTCACTTGCTTTGCCTCAAACAGGTGCTTCGATATTAACGCGTGTACTTCTTCTTACGATCTTGATCGCCTGGTAAGTCTCTTCCGCTCCCGATCCCTCGGGCCTTCTTGTCACTTGTACCGATATCCCCTTCGCTTGACTTCATCATCATGCCTTCTCCATCCATGCTTTGTGTTGACCTCCATGTGTACCAAGCCTCCCGCTTGACCCCTAATCATCCCACCGTAGACCACCAAGTTGTATTCATCTACATACCATGAAACAAGCAAACATGTTTCTTCCACTCTAAAATCATCTCCAGGTTGGCTCGAAATAAAAATCATCAAATGAAAGCACATCATGCAGAGATCATAAACACCGGATGTTCCGGTATGTTCTGCTCCTGAATATCGGACCATCCGGTGAGTTCAACTTCATTTGCGCATAGAAAATTTGTTCTCGGCAATAAAAGCTCTGGTGAGATGCTCTGGTGAACTCGTGTCCATTACAGGATCATCCGGTTAGTTCACATGCACCAGACTCTCATTTGCAACCTCTTTGCAAGAATTTATTCGGTGAATAGTATGGTGTGCACAAGGCATAATCATTAGACCATTTGGTATCTTCATCTCCACCTGACTCGTTTCTATACCCTTTCTGCAAGAATTAGTCCGGTGACGTCGCTTGTCCTCACCAGACCATCCGGTGCACTACTACCACTTTTCTTTCTATGCTAAAATATTCCAATGCTCCCTTCACCTTAACACCGGACAATCCGATAAGTGCAAAATTTCAAACACCGGATACTCCGGTGAGGTAATTTTCCCTATACTCACACCAACTTCATTATGCTTTCCAACAATTGTTAGCCATAAGCAAAATCATGTATATACGCATCCAAGTCAAACCAAGTTCTATTTAAGACTAATATTATCAATAACTTATCACAAACAAACTAAAACATATCTCAACTTGATTTTTAAATAGTTCGCAACATCGACCCTTTCATGAGATTCTTGGTATGGTCAAATTTGCAAGCTTTTGGTGTCATTGAAAAAGAGGGGAAAAGGGGAGTACAGACTCTTCACATGCAGCGACACATCGCCTAATGTCCAAGAATCATGTTTGGCCAAGCAAGTCCATTATACACAATTGGATTAGATTAGACAATTGCATACACACTTTGAATTTCTGATCTTATACCAAAAATCCCCTAAAGTGATACCATTTTCTGGTAACCTTCATAAAAAACTAATATTTTCGGGAATTTTTCAATAAACTGATTTTTCACATATTTAGTTAACAGACCTGGGGCTGTGAAACCTATTCACATGTTTTCTGTGATTGTGTTGTCCATATGTGCGAGTGTCATGTGTGGTGGTTTTTGCTGGCACAGTACAAAATTTGACCAAAATCAATGAAAATTTGCTGGAGATACGATGAAATTAAAATCTGGATGCATATACAGATGGGATTGATGCTTCTGTTTTCACAATTTACGGCTCCAAAATTGGAAAGAGGGAAAAAAGAAGAAAAAAAGATCAAGCCGCCGGCGGCCGGCGGTTTCTTGGAGCTTCTACACGGCGACCCTCTGCAGCACCCTGGAGGGGACAGCGAAGCGCGCGGAGAAGGAGCGCGAGAGGTTCTCCGGCTCCACCCACGCCTCTCCGTCGTCGAAGTTCTGTGCGTAGCTGTACTCGTCGTACGGCTCCCGATGCGGTGCGGCCGCCATCGGCAAGCAGCCGGTGGTGCAGAGCAGGATCCGTTTCTTCTCCCGCATGATGCGCCGCCACAGCCCCCTCAGCCTCGTGCGCGCGGACGGGCGCTGGTTTCCGGCGTACGCCGCAGCGGAGTAAGGGCCGCCGCCGCCGGCCGAGGAGGAGGAGGAGGAGTGGAAGATGTCGTCGTCGTAGTAGTAGTCGTCGCCGTCGAGGTCGAAGCCGGCGCGCACGAATCCCCGGCGGGAGATGGAGGGGGCGCAGGAGCATGAGGCCTGACGCTGGAAGCGCGGGCTGTAGTCGCCACCGCCGCCGTCCATGGCGAGAAGGAGTGGGTGGGAGAGGATCAGAGGAGAGGTCGTGTGAAGCGAAGCGGGAGGGCTGGCCGCGCTCGTCGTGCGTATATACGAGGGACGGAGAGTGGTGGGGCCGGTGGGTAGTTTAGGATTGAACGACAAAATTAATTATTTTGGGGGGGCACTTTAAGTATGTGTTGACTATTTTTTTTAGCTAGTTAAATTACATGAAAAGATGTATGGCTTGTCAGACAAATCACAATGGACGTTTTCATGTAAATCCAATGGCCGCCAAAATTGACTTACGTTTTGGGCAAAAATCAGCATAAAATTGCGAAATGGGCATGAAAGAGTTGTGGATTAAAAAATACGGTATGCTTTGTTGAGTGAAGAAAGGGTGCTTTTGTCTTGGATCCTACTGTTTGCAAACACTTAAAAATCAAATTACAGCTAGCAAATCATATTTACACTCTGCCTAAAGTGTTTGATTTTTTTTATACTATCCCAGGATATGTTTCTAATGCAATTGGCTAACAATGTCTTCTGTATGTGAAATGCTTTTTTATTAGATGCATAGTCTGTAGGATATAATTATGATACGGCTTGCAAAGTGCTGGCATTATTTGAAAATAAAATGTTTCTTCAATCAAGAAAAGACTTTAAGGTATGTTTTGCAAGCGGCATAAAAGACTTCTATAGAGGAATCAATGGATAACCAATGGCATAAAGGACAATTTCCTCAAGTTGCATTGTTCCAAATTCACTTATTTTGCATGTAGAAGATCAGTTACTTTTTTTGTATCCGATCGTGCTCCACTATTTCTCCCCGAAAGAATAAAGTGCATCTTGGCGCATGCTTAGGTTAGATTGGCGGTTTGTCTTGATGCTCATCATTGCCCATTGAGTGTTCCATTACTTCGGAATCAAGAGACTGATCATTTCATGATTGCTCATAAAACGGAGCCTCATCCTTGAACTCAGATGTTTGTTTTTTGTGCTCTCTCTCGCTCTCTCTGGGCTAATCTTTCTCTTGCCAATGGTCCAGCATAAGCCTTCAGTTAGGCCTACCGTTTGGCAGCTCCGGCTTAGCTAATCATGAAGTTGGAAGTTCACATTTATCTATATATACTCTCTTTTAGTAGTATGTATATATGTCATTGCTGTTGCATCAATTACATTCTTGCATTTTTATACGGAACTCGTTGGGCACATACCCATAACATAGTAGAACGTCCACTGACGTCCTCCTGGATATATGAATGACAAGTTGGCAGTTGAGAGTGAGACGGCAGTTACATGTTTCCATAACTTTAATTTCTTCAAAAAGAAATAATTCTGCTAATCCTCTCTAGGGGAGTTTTTTTTTGCGAGGAATTTCTCGGTAGATTGGTTTATATAATAAAAAAAACATGTTAATCATTTCAAAAAGCTGTGCGAACAATCAATTATGTTAAGGTTTCTTGATTTAATCTGTGATCGTGTTCGATTCAGATACATGAGCAAATTATCACTTCCAGGGGAGTTTGATGAATTCAGATATATGAACACCTGAATTGAAAAGAACAGAATGGTGGTTGTTGTTCAGAGTGCCAAATTTGACTATTGATATAAGCATGTGTCATGCAGATCTCCAGGCAAGGTGCAGGGTACTTCTCTTTGAAGTTAATCCTGTGGGCGTATTCAATAAGGGAGAGGATCTGACGGTCAAACGAAGCAGGCCAGATTCGGCGCGTTGCTACATGCAAAATCTTTCAAACTTCTTTGACTTGAGACACGGATTCACGAGAAATAGGAGGCGAGAAACATGGGCGAGTTCATATGGCTGCTTCTTAGGACTTCTCTGTCCGAAGAATTGTTCTCTCAAACAGGTCAGGCCACAAGGGAGAACTGCTCAACTGGTAAGTACAAACTCAGTGTCTCTCAGTAACTCAGAATTAGGAGTATGCAATGCTCAACGGTACTCACAGGTACGCAGCCAAAGAGACGAGATCGTAATGTTTATTTTCTTTGGAATATTTTCAATGATTTTCCCCCTAAAACGAACACGCAACTCCCAATGATACAAGTCTGCAACGAAATTTAAATTTGGACAGCAACCTTTCACATCTGCACAACAGAAGCGAGAAAGCACGGGAGAATAGTTCTACCAAAACAGGTACCCTCAGGCAAGTCGAACTGCTAAAATGGTTCGCCCCAACTTTCAGTGTCTTTTATTTAGTTCGTTGCCTAAAAAGGAGTAAAAAGAATATGCAACGCCTAACAATTCAAAATTCAGCTGAAGAGTCAGATTGCCACTTGTTATTGCACTATTACCTCGGTTGATCAATGTTCCCAAGAGCAAATGTGTACAATACTCGGACAAAATGCAATCGGATGCGACGAAAATGATAAAAGCCAATACAAACAGATTCTTGGCAATTTCAGAATATACAATTAGCAAACTAGCAATTAGTAAAATGTTTACATGACTAGCTGACTGCGATCTGTAATTTATCTACAGAAGAAGAAGTGGCTTCAGCAAGCCCAAAATAATCTCTCAATGAAGCAGAAATCCGGTGAACCTATACCTTCAGTTCGTCCGTACTGTATAACCCTAGTTCTTCCATATGGTTGTCTGAGCTTCAGGAAACAGAGAAGTTCTGGAATGCATCCAAGCTGTTTGTGAGTAAACTGCTTAGCCCTAAACTGTCGGTTCCACTCAAGAGTCTAGAGCAAGATGCTCCAAGCTCTGGGTTGCCAGAGGACTCATGCTGAAAGTAAATAGGACACATATATATAAGAATCGCGCCAGCAGTTGGAGGACCAAAGAAAGTTTATCATCTTAAACATATCAATGTTTGGTAGGGGTCCTAATCGGTACCATTGGGATCTCTGGCTTTGCATTATGACCATTGGTCAACACTGGTGTCCAAGTGTTTGGTTCCTCTTTCCCACCTTTAGTAGAGCATTGCTGCAGAAACAAAAAGCTGATAAACAACACAAAAAGTTTCTGACTTAAGACAAAACATTAGACACGCAAGTGTACCTGATCATCATCTGTGCCAGTTTCTGGAATTGCACCCAGGACAGACGAGTTAATAGTAGCACCACTGTTGCCAGGAACTGAAGTTGATGTCCTTTTTGAAGTTTGATTCTGGAAGGCAAATGCATGACAAGTTTCTTCGGCGTCCCAAAGGGATGGATTTGACACCCTCGGCTGGTTACTTGCTTGCTGGCGAGCAATCAGAGAAGCAATATCAGCATCAAACGAATCACATGTAACAGGTATCTGCTGGAGACTCAAGTTATTTTGTGAAGGCAATTGTTTGCTGTCTTGAGAAGGTGCAGCTTCAGATAACAGTGCTCCGAAACTTATATTTGATATGCAGTCAATCCATGAAAGTGGTGCCACTTTGCTTTGATTATCCTATATTGGAATCATATACAGAGTATCAGGTCTCAAGTAAGAATACCACTAATGTCGCAAAAAAACACACAACATTTGATACTCACCACTGCTTGTACTGTATTAGTGTTATCCACAATGGATGGTGCCACAAAGTTACTTGGGAATTCACTGGAACCAACCATATGTTTCTGTTCACTGAAAACAAGATCTGAAGGCGTGTTGCCAATAGTGTTGTCTATAGAGTGCACTGGTGCCAAAGATGATCCACTACTTTGTTGCTTCAAATTGAGCTCAAACCAACCATACCTTCATAATAAAGTAATATTTAACCTACAATTTTAGTGATTAATGTTGCATGGATACAAATAAAAGTAACTATTTTATGGACAAAAAATGGAACCTTAAACGAAATGTAGAAGGGCTGCCAACTGCAACATGCACATCAGCAGCCGTGCAAGAATCCTGAAGAGTCCACTTTTCACTGCCAGTTATGCTATCTAGTCTAGCATCATAAGGGAAGAGCATGAGCTCGCCTTTTGCACACTGAGAACTACCCCATTTTCTGTTCAGATGCTGCACAACTGAGGATATCTTTTTTCGAGGAGTCAAAGTCAATTCCAGGTAAGGGTTGCGTTTATCCTGTCACATTAAATGAAGCAATAAGCCATGCAAATACAAGAGAGGGATCCTTCAAACAGGAAGATTGTATATGGTACTCAGGTGAAGCTAACTGAGGTACTCACTTGCTGCAAAATCTTTTGAATGGTCTCATCTATTGGGAAAAGTTGAAGCTTGATCTTTCCAGAGTGATTTAGTGGCCGAGCAGATAACTTCTTAGAATCGCTGAATGGTGCTCCCATAAGACTGCCGGTCTTTAATGATATCTCACTTTCCGTATATGATTGGCCAGGTGAGAAACAAGCTCCCATTCTGCATTTCTCTGCAATATTGCCTGAAAATGATGCATTTGTTTGAGTATAAAAACTCAAAAATATCCTTGCAGCATATTGCCAAGAACTTAACGGACCATGCAATTTTTTTTTTGTTCAACTGTACCTACCAAGAAGCACTTAGTTTCATACTTCGACCTTGGTCTTTGTTAGATTAAAATTTCATTATGTAACTATATATGCCATAGAGAACAGGAAACTGAGAAAGCAAACAAATCACCTGACGATTTGTTGATATGAGTGTTAGGTTTCAGGCTTTGCAGCTTATTGCAACCAAGTTTGGTTTTTGCTCCTGTGTCAGTTGCATTACAGTGCTGCTGATCAGCTTTCATTGTTTTCCAATACTCAGCAGCAGCTATCCAGTTCAATCTTCCCTCTTGAAAAATTTAAACCCCTCTCCTGCAGATGATAAGTTGCACAATCATTTACTGAATCAATTTGTGGTTTAAAAAAAAAACGTGTTCTCTTCGTTTTAAGAAAGGGCCAGATTACACATTCTGCATCCTCAGAAGGGTGAGTTTTTTCACTAAGAAGCAAGAATATGAAATGGTTGGCTATCTCAAATCAGAAAACAGACAACTCACACACCACTGAACAAACTAAAATCCAAACGACAGAAACTGATTTCTATCTGATTTTACGATATTATTTTTGATAAGGCAAACCCTAACTCTTACATGTAGGCGATCTTCAGAGGAACTCACTGGATTCGATCCGGGTCCCTACTGCAAAAGGAGGCACATAACAGAATGAAGTGGGCATGCTGTCATGGAGATATTTGCCTTACATGGGTGGATGTCTACTAATAGGCTTGGTGCTTGAAGTTTAGTGTCCCTTTTTATTTATGATTTGGGAACTATTGCTGTTTGCTATTTGTTGGCATCTTATTTCCAGCTTTGGCTGAAATTTTGTAATAATGGATGGTTGAGTGCATGCCTTACACAGAGGCCGGAATAATAAAACACTACCTTATTTTGAAAAATATGATTTTACGAAAAAAAAACATTGTTAGTCATATAGAAGAGTTGATATAATGGATGAGCGCAAACAAATAGATCACACTGTAATAACCCATTGAATTATCCATTGTAACAGAAGGAATATGTGCTTTTCCAGTACAAAGATTCAACGTCGCCATTAAACACAAGTTCTAACTTTCTTGGACAAAACCAAGCAATTAATCAGAAAACATGATTTCCAACAACCTAATTCTTCTCTGCACTATGGTATTCATTGGATACATTCTACAAGAAGAAAATTTCCCGACGAATTTGTACACGCTAGGAATGATTCCATTTGTGGATCAAGAGAAAAACAAACGGAGGGGTGACAAAAAGGTGAAGTCGAGACCTGGTTCCTTCCACAAACCAAAGCAGTAAGGCACAAATTCGCGAGTGAAAACCTAATGTCCTAATCCCCGAATTCTACTCAACATCCAGCGCTTCAGAACCCCGAAATCACACGAATCAAGCAGGTCCCGCACCGCACGAACCCGCCACCCACTTAATCGCAGCAATCCAAACGGCCAGAGGATGCGTACCGGAGTTCGAAACTCTAAATCTCGCCGTCCCCCAGACCCCAAGGCGGCGAAACCCTAGCTTCGCCCGACGAGACCCCGGAGGGACGCCCCGCTCCAGAGAGGACACGGAGGTATGACCGGGGACCGGAGCCGAGCCCTGAGGAAGACCACCCACCGCGGAGACAGGCCGCCGAAGGCTGCTCCCGGACCTTCGCCGCGCGGGACCGAGGAGGAGGGGAGAGCGGGAAGGGGATGGGATGAGGAAGAGGAGGCGAGAGCGAGACAACGAAACTTTTTTCGGAGTAAAATTTGAACACTTGTGGCCTGCTTGCCGCCTAGACGGCTCCACTCCTCTTCGTTTCCATCTTATATAAATTATCTAAACTATAATCTAAACGGTGCTTTTTATGACAAGCACCATATCCAACTTTTTCAGATCCCCACCATAATACATCACTTGTTCTTATCAACATGTCTTCCCCTCCGGATCAAATCCCCCTTCGTCTCCCCCACCCATCACTCGACGACTCTGCTAGAAGTAGCATCTCCATCGCTCCCGTGTGGCCAAGATCAAGAAGAAGACAAAGTGAATGATGAGTCCAAAGTTGTATTCTTCCCTTTGTCCCTTCTTTCTTTGATCCGAACTCTTACCTACCGTTAGAGGAATACGGAATTAGAAGATCGATCACCACGTCAGGGCAGACGGGGCTGGCGCCGGCACCGACACATCCGACTTTGCATCCAGATCGTGCTGCAAGGTGAGTCCCCCTCGATCTGGCTCTGAATTCAGTGTATTGCTGGTGATATTCTGTATGCTAAATCCTTGGAGAATTCGGTGCCTTGTGGACATAGTAGGGATCGAGATCGTGAGGAAAATTAGATTTTTGGGTGTTTCTAGATCATATTTGGGAGAAACTTCACGAATGTAGAGGGTTTCAGGAGGAATGAGCGCTAAATTCTTGGAGAATTATGGTATTTGTCCAACTTGGATACTTTTGTAGGGAAACTAACACTATCTAACTGAGTACAAGGAATGCACTTTGATCAATACTAGGGATCACGGGTATTTGTTCAGTAACTAGCTTCCATGACGCCCCTTGGTCGCCGCCGCCTTGCCAAGTTGCTATAGTGGATATAACTTTGTTGCATAAGATTAAGACATACTAACTTAATTTAGTGGCGTTCTTGTTAACTTAGCCCTGTTGCAATACGCTAGTCCCGCAGGAGGATGCCCCTTGTGGCAAATATTTATCTTGATTACAAGAGCATAGTACTTGCCCATTTCAGCCTCGCAGGAGGATGCCCCTTGTGGCAAATTTCAAGTTCAGATATCTCCATTCCCATAATCCCATTGGACCAGCCAGCAGGTGATGATGGGACAATGCACAGTTGTTTGAATGATGTTCGTTTAACTCATCTCACCATGGGTTACAAAGGGTTTGAGAAACTAAGTTTGATATGGTGACAGGCTTGGTGAGAATGCAAAGAATTGCAAGAATTTGACTTCATTTGATCTCTAGGTAATGCCGTGTTATCTTTTCTGTAGCTTTTACTGTGTCACGTCCCGAAACCGTAATCATACAATTAAGTATAACCATGCTTCATAAGTATTATATTTAATTTTGTGTCATGTTTGTTTTTGAACGCTAGAGCATTTCGTTTAGAGTCAACTGGTTGAGAGAAAGTAATTTGGAAGAGAAAATAATCGAATTCACAGTTAAATATATGCTTCTTTTTCTAGCATGTGGGGCCTACATTGGTGGCCAACCACTCCTTCTCTCCCTTGGACAGCAGCCCCACCTATTCCCTCTCTCTCCCTAACTCCCCCACACTCTCCCCAACTGGCCAAGGCAAGGGAGCAGCTCCCATCTCCCTCCCCTCAAGCTCTCTGTCTCCCTCTCGTTCTTCCTCGAATCCACCTTCTAGAAGCCAAATCGAGGTATACATGTGGTACTCACATGTTCTTTAGCTCCTAAGCTCTTCATCCATCTAATTCATTTTTGTTTTCACAAAGGATTCGAGTCGATTTTGATGTCTTTTGGTGTTCTTGGTTAAAGCACAAGGAGTACTAGCGTTCTTCCTCTTTCTGAGCTTTTCCACCTTCCACCGACAGTCACCAATCTCGGGAAATCATCTTGAGTGAGTCTCCTAGGCTCCCATTGCAAGAATACGTGGTTTAGTTGGTTGAAATCCGAGTTGGGAGCTTTGGTTGCAAATTGTGAAGCGTCTCATGTCCTTGAGCCTTGGAAGGAATTTGAGGATTTTGGGTAAGTTTTGAGCTAGGAAATCGAGTTGCTATTTAGAGAGTGAGGTCTAGACCCTATGAACTAGTGCAAAACATTTTTTTCTCCTTGGATCGACGAAGCTTGCAAATAAAATTAGCTATTTTTCCCTGCGAAAAGACATCTCTGCAGCAACTCGGATAGTCCGGGTTAAACCCAAAGGTTCTGGGTAGCCCAGGGAAAACTCCATTGTTTTGTACTCGAAAATCGGGGTTTAGTGTGCATTTTGGGTCTAGAAACCCTTGTATAGTGTGTATGCATGTCTATACATGATAGATTTAACATGCAAATCAAATCACCCAAGGAAAGTCATTGAGAAGTTCAAGTATGCCCAACCCGGAGGGTCCGAGTATTTCGTGGTGCCTTTAACCGAGCACCACTATCAAGCATCCAATGCTTATCACCAGCTTTATAGTTCACCTATACACATGAGATCGTTTTTTGTTTAGGTACCCAAACAAGTTTGATACCTTTAACGGGAGTCACAAGAGCTTTTGGCACTTGTAGTTGCTTAGGAAGCCTTCTTTTAGCTTGAATTCTAATGAATTTTGCTATTACTTTTCTACTTTTAAGTTTATGCAATAAGAAAAGACTATTATTGAAAGTGGATTTATATTTAGAATGCAAAGTAGGGAGATGTTTGGAAGGAATTGGACACTTTCTTATGTGGTGACTGGTGACTTGACAATGTTGACAATAAGAGCCAACTTCCCTTATGAAGCACTTGTTGATCTCCGTTGACTTGATGAGATTTTCTACTGGGTTTAGGAAGCAACCAAGGTCTCTTTTGTTGTAGTACATAGCATTCTTCATAAGAATTTCTTTGTGCTTGTACTCACCCTTAGTCAACCGAGCCACACATGAGTTGAGACTCGTAATCTCATCCCTAAGTTATTTCTCCCTTGCATAGTTAGTCTTAAGAGATGGTAGATGATCACATGAAGATGAGCATAGTATTTCAGGGAGAAGTAGATGCATGAACCTTAACTACTCTAATAGTAGGCAATTCATTCAAGTTAGGATCAGTAGCATCATAGCAAGTTTAAATTCTTGATATTTGCATTTTAACTCCATATGCTCAATGTAAGACCCTAATCTCAAGATCTCATGTGCCTCCTGTATCAGTCCCTGGATCAAGTAGCTAATACGTATAGTACAACATTTGTAATATTATAGTCAAATGTATTAAGGTTACAGGGTACAAAAGGTTATAAACCATAGTGTATATATTACAAACCTGGCCGAAGGGCCAACAAAAACACAGCGAAACACATAGCCCAAACCACAGGCAGTTAGGGTGCGAACGCGACTCTAGAGACTACTCCTTAGTTCCGTTTTCACCTATAGCGTTGGCGGGATCCGCCTCTTCATCTGAATACAGCAAGAGTGAGCACGGAAGGCACTCAGCAAGCTCTATACTATTTCAAGTTGTTGATAGATGCATAAAGGGGTAATTCAAGGATAAGTCTCTACGGTTTAGTTTTGTGCGTAAAGCGGTTTATGCAGGTATTCTATTGTATCACATATTATTGATATACTTAGTTTAAAACCGGCTGACAAGCTTTATATGGGTTTTTCGATCCTGGGAGGGGCTACACCTCTCTCTGTAGTCCCTATTATCACGTCCGGCGTACCTCTAGTATCATACAACTTTTGACAGAATGGGCCAGGAATCTCATCACACGGACATCTAGTCCACACACTCACTCATCAAGATGCACACCCCTAGAGTCTAGTCATCAGGGTTACTGCTTTCGCATATCCATGACCATGGACACAACTATTCGAATAGATTTATACTCAGCAGATGTTGTACAACTTTACCCATGCGATATGCTCAGCCTCCAACCGTTGTAAGCAAAGGAGTGAATCATATCGAGATCCTTCAAACACCTTTCCTATCGGGCTTTTTCACGAGACACCCCAAGTACCAGAGACCATGTTTAGAATATCAGATTGGCTATGCCATCTCTCGAAATATTCAACAGAGGGCCAGATGTACATTTGGTTTCTTGCTGCTCCCCAGCCGCCTAGTATTATACCCAACCTAGTCCGGTGAAAGGAGAGTCAAGTCCTGCCCATTTAGGATGCATGGTTGCACATGGGTGGCTAAGAATGATAACATAATAACTCGGTCCTTAACCGGCCAGAGCAGGTATCTTCTGGCAATGAACACCACAAAGGTGACTCAAGTCCACAGGAGCATCCTCGTTCAGAGTACTACTCCACCTGCCCTCGCTAAAACAAATTTCACCCATTTTTACACATCTCCCACCATATCCCACACGATGTCAAGGATTTCACATCCATCACGGAATTTATAACCATCAAGGATTCATGGTATACGAGTTAACATTGATAATGATAAATCTTATCTCAAGGAGAAGTGTTTTAAAAACGACATCTCCGAGGAGACGTATTCCATCCTAAACATGCTAGATATCAATGCGTCGTCCATTGTTAATATGTTTAACAACAGGTATTTCTAGGGTGATATGTATTCTGGATGATGACATGTAAGGTATGACAGTGTTGATATGATTAACTAGTATAAGTAGTTTGAAAGAAAACGCAATATATAGCACATGCGATAATAAGTCTGATTTTAGTTGATCATGTATATTATTTGAAAACCATAGGTTCAGTATGATCAAGGAGATAGGACTTGCCTTCTTCGAAGTTCTCTTCAGAGTCTTAGTTCTAGTCTGGATCCTCTTCACTCCTGATGCTTCCTGCGCAGCACTCGTACGTGCAATGGAATGGTATCTGGAAATTTCAATTTTAGTTTTTTTCCTGGTGAAGTTGCGATTATTGCTTTTCCTTTCAAAAAGGAAACGGCTTATCTGTATGAAAAAAATTGGTGACAATGTATTGATTTCCTGTATGCATCTTTTCCTTCCATGTGTATTTTGAATTCATGGGATTGACTATTCCTCTACAGATTCCAACCATGGTCATTGATGTAAGGTTGCTTAGGAATTACCTCGATGCTTTTCAGAGGAAGAATCATTCAGAAATGTGGTAGTAGTAGTGTGTTCTGTGAACCGGAAGTAAGGCTACTTCTGCGATCCCGCTTGGATGATAGGATTCATACATGAATCCCTTCAGTACATTTAGAAAGCAGCAGGTATAGGTATAAAGACCTAGCAGTTAGCCCTATATAACCAAACTTTTGCTTATTTAAACCTTTTTTTCTACAATGTACCAGGGCTATCAGGGATATGGTTTCTTGCTTTGTTGTTGCGTCTATTTTTATAGTGAAAATTTTAGTTTTTTGAACAATTTTGACTTGTATTAGGGTTCCATGTTCATGAGGCACAATCTTGGAAGTACTTTTCCAGGAAAAAAAATAATCTTTATAACTATTGCACTCTGAAATTTTAAAGTAATCAGTTTAGCTTTGACTCTTTTTTAGTTACCCTGAGATACTTGTTGTTGACGGGATTTCTCTAAACTTAGAGTCAGTTGGTTACTGTTTCTCAAAGATCGAAGTAGCTGCAAGGTTTACTATTTGTTAAGGATGGTGTGACTTGTAGTACTAACATTAACTAGGTTTGTATTTTGAGTTGAAGCACTTGTGTTTTTCTTTTACAGATTTTGAAACATGATAATATAATGCAGATCATGCTGCTCCACTGGCAGAAGTGCAGCAGGTGGCCACAAGCAAAAGGACTAGGACAGAGAAAGCATTTGGAGATAGAGAAGTACGAGGTAGTTGCTTTTATGCCAATGTTTTCAGCATTTCTTAAAACATTTGTAACGACTTGAAACACTTTTTGATAAAAGGGGTGTGCGGCACCCCTGTTAGACACGCGGATTGCTCTGGACACATCTCACCTGAATCCTCCATGGGAGCTCTACTTCAATTTGAGCATGGCATGCATCTAGCCCTTTGGCTTCTTGCCCTGGTACCTTGGTCCCTTTTCATTTCAATGCTTGCAGCTCACAACCATTTCTTTTCTTTTTCCTTATTATTCTCTAGCTCTGTAGTGATAGGAGGAAGCCGTGGAGGACTAGAGGGGTAGCTGGAGCTATCGCTAGCCACACAGGGCATGTTCATGGGCAAGCATTTGAGATTCTCATTCCAAAATTATCTTCTGTTCATTGTGGTGGTAAGTTAATTATTCTCCTTTTTTGTTTCCCTTTTCTTGAATACGTTCATGAATGCGTAGGAGAGGAATGATTTCCTGTGTGCTCTCTTCAGTTTTAGTAGTTTCAGGTTTGAGCATGAGATTGTGAAATTATATTAGTTAAATTGAGAGGTTTGGTATTGCAGATTTGAAACTAGATCATGTTTCAGGAAAGAAGTAATCTTTCTTTGAAGGAAGAAAACGAAAAATTGCACTGTTGGATTTGCTGTATTTGTTCAGATTAGCACAATAACTATGAATCGTTCTGTTTGTTTTCAGCATGCAATGGAATTACATGTAAAAATCATTGAGAAGAGAGCAAGGAGCCTTCAGCTAGGAGGTAAGCCTTGCCTTGTGTGCTAGCTGGCAAGTATTTTATTTGCCCCTAATTTTTTGCTCAACGTTTGGAATAAGAGTTTTCAAGACTGAGCACAAATGCAATTGGGATAGCTAACTGTCTTGAAAATTTTATTATTTAAACTTCCTGAGCAGCATGTCCACAAGACGTTAGATAAAATGCCTGCCTAGATGGGTTGTAATTTTTTATTGGATGAGAAGGGTTTCTCTGGTTTCAAGTACTTAAACCATTACAATTGACAAAACAGAATGAAATTGAGTGGTAGGCAAATATCCAACACACTCATTTTACCGAGAGGCAGCCCTTAGTTCCCATATTCAAATAACACAATCTGGGTTTTCAAGAAGTGGATTGTTGAGCATGTGTGCCGAAGATCGTAATGAGGGTACTGTGATGCTAACGGTGGATTGTCGACCCCAAGTATCTTGCCAAATGAAATAATAAAAAGCAAGGCAAAACATTCTTAGATGGTCTACCACATAAATATATCAGTTAAGTAAGGCCAGACATTAAATTAAGAATTACCCTTTTGGAATATTATCAAGTACAGATGACTCATTAGAGACGTATTGAAGTGGTGAGATATATTGGAGTAATATTTAGATATATTTTTTCTTTGCAGTAGTTGCAAGTTTACAGCATGATTAAATTAATCTATCCTTCATTACGCTTGTAATGTTATTAAATATCCATGGAGGATAGCTTAAGTATTGTCATATTCGATTACTTAATTTATATTAACTTAGAATATAAAATATGTTAGCATAATTTAGAAACCGTAGTTATACAATTGCTCGTGTGTGTCACACGTGTATGATTACCAGTACTAGGTAAGTTCCACGTGTTACAATGAAAATATAAATATTAAATTTGGTAACACCAATCACAAAATTAAGGTGTGAAGACATGAATGCATCATGAGAGTAACGCTGAACGAATACGTTAGGAGCGATAATATGATTTAATTTTAAATGTTATCCGAAAAGAAGTAAGAGATTATCTGCTAATTTTTTTTCTAATTTATTTATTTATTTTTATTAGTATAATCGGTCTTTTATCTATAGCAGGTAACGAGATGAAGATACTGAAGAACGAGTATGAATGATAAAAATAGTTAAATTATTTGAATTTTTAAATTTTTTATTAGATGAGAAAAGAGTTGAGAAGATATGACACGTGAATCTACTCGTGTTTTATGGGATGCGAGCCCCAAATTTCCGTGCTGTAATACGTAGGCGACGTATTTATACTCGTAGACACGTGTTGGGCCGGGACTCTTCGGAATCAGCGCATGGGCTTGTAGGAAAGCCCTAGTGGGGCCCATTAAATTAGTGGTTCATTGGACCATCCCACTTGCCATTGCACCACCATCGCCACACCCGCACGCACGCACTCCCCCCCCCCCCCCCGCCCTCGCCGTCGCCGTAGCCTCGTCTCCGGCGTAGGGGGGAGCCTCTGGAGGCTGGCGTGGCCTACTGCGGCCCAGATGGCGGCGCACGCGGCGAAGAAGCGGCGGCCGGAGGAGGAGGTGGAGGAGGATATGCACCTGGCGTTCCGGGGCGCCGCGAACGCGCTGTCGCAGGTGTACACGCAGGCGGTGGCGCACCAGAAGGCGTCCTTCCACACCGGCGAGCGCAGGGCCGTGGTCTGTAGACCTATACCCCCCCCCCCCCCTCCCCACGTCTGTCCGTTTTCCTCGGTCTGCCCCTCCGATCGGTGGGCTGCGTCGCGCGAAAGCTGCGATCTTGGGACGAGTTCTTGGGGTGTCGGATTGCGCGGATAGTAGATGGAGATGGGATCTTGTTTATAGGTCTTCGGAGTAGCTGGTGACTTAGGAAGTTAGGATGGGGGAATTTGCTCTGTTTGCTGAAATTTAATGGAGAATTCTTGGTGGGATGGGGGCATTTGGGCGAAACATGCCACCTGTCTGTCAAGTTACAAAACCACTTCGTCTGCCAAGAAAGATGGAGTGATAGCGGGATACTCTTGGAGAGTTTTGGGTTCCAGTGTGTTCTGAGTGCATTGCTCTCGTGTTGTGCTCTGCACAATACATAGCAAAGCTGATGGTGCCAAAGAACACTGTTTCTTGGGATGTGGGATGTCTTGGGAAATGTGGTAAACTGGTGATACAATTTTGCGATTGAAATGGGTTAGGAGTTAACAGCACAAGGTGTCAAGAAGTAATCGTACAATGATTTCCTTGGAAGAACAAAGAGATCATTGTGTTCTGCATATGCCTCTGCTTGAGTGTTATGTTAAGTAGTGTGGTACTAGCATTAACTACTGGAAGTTATCGATTTGTATTCTTCAATGTATTCACACCTTTGTTACCTAGTAATTTACTTTACTAATCGATCCTCTTTTTGGTGTTTTGGCAGGAGAAAGTCTATCGATGGTTGTCCAGTCAGCTTGAGGGAGCTTCAGAGGTGTCCATTGCTGATGTACTTGCATACTTGCAGGTTATACGAACAACTTGTCTCGGCAAGTTTTCAGAATGCAGTATAAACCTTATTAGCATAATCTTCGATGCATGTGTCCTGTGCAAGGACCAAAGCCTAAGCTGGTATTTCTGTCTTAAGTGAAGAGAGTTAGTATCTTCTTACCATTGTTCACTTTATGATTTATGACATGAGGCTAGGAACACAATAGTTAAACTTGGGTGCATTGAATATGCGGATTGCATAAGACATTACTCAATACTGTAATCTGCTACTCTACCAATTCTGAGGGAATATAATTGTGTAATAAACATAACGTGCACAAATGTCATCCTGGCACATCTTTAACTATCCCCCGTTTGGATACTTTTTTTCAGCTTTTCCCTGAAAAAAACCAGAAGCTATCCAAACGGTTAGCTTCTGTTCTGGCTTCTGGTGGGTTTTGGCTGACTGAGGAAGCAACTATGGCTGAAATAAACTAAAAGCTTAGAAGCAGGTTCTGGCTGGCTTTTGGGTGTGCTGAGAAGCTAAAAGTTTATTATAAAAACCAACAACTAAAATTCAACAGCTACAATCGCATCCTCAGCTAGCCAGAAGCTCCGAAGCCACAGCCTATCCAAACGGGCCAATGTCACTAGTTCAGATCAGATTGTGCTTTGTTAAGTTCTAAAATTTCTACTGAGTAAACTACAATATAATTGTAAATAATAGTTAAAGCTTAGTTCAAAGGTGGTTAGCCTTGAGAGTCAGAAAAGTTGTTATTGATCTCTCAAGTGAAATGTTAAAGCTGTTGGCATGGAAACTGGCTTTGCCTTGAGACCTCATTCAAAAGATAAAGTTATCCCCGTTTCTTCTATAATTATTGCTATTGCTTTGGCAGTATCCGTATATAACCAATTCCTTGATGCTTCTCTTCTGTACGCAGAATGAGATTGAACACCAAACAGAGGACATGCCAGCATCTCCGCAGCATCCAAGTCCGCTGCCATCATATAATTTTCCTTCTGCAAATGTACAAAACAATCCCTTCTCATTTGGGTATGTAGGTGCTGCACATAACTCCCGGATGGGTGAAACTGACCAAAGAAATGCGGGCATCTCAAATGCTCTCTCCAACCCTTTACGGACAAATTTCCAATTGAATAATTTGATTCAGTCTTCAGGATATGGTCCCATCAACTCATTGTCCAATGGAAATGGGACTCAGAACAGCCATTCTCCCCAAAATCTGGACTTCTTGCATTACAATTCGCATGAGCCCTCTATGGATATGCATCATGATGGCCCTTGAAGGTGAAAACCATAAGAAAACTTGGAAGTGTCAAGTGTATCTAGTTCCTTCGAAGCCGTCAAGTTCTGATCTTTATTGGCTGGAGAAGCCCCACCGATTGGTGATTGATGTCTTCCCCGTCTACGACTCGGTTGCCATCAATTGTGTCTCAGTGCAAAACTCCTGCAATACAGAATTGTAGCCATTCTCAGCCCTTCCTGATAGCATATGCTTGACAACCAGAAACCTCTTCTGGGGGAGTAGGGGTTCACTATGTTGATTGCAAGATTGGAGAGTCAACATACTGGTTTGGTAGAACTGCTGCGTTTATTATCAGTTCATTTGTTTGTTTACCAAGTGCAAAGCCATGCTCTGGCCAGCAAGGAGTTTGTGGTGGTCGATAGATGTTAATGATTTTATTGGTACGTTCTATGTGTATCAATAAAAGCTGTGTTTGTGCGGTAGCCTAGTTTCATCATTCTTTTTTCTACTTCATGAACTTTACCGGAAATTCTTGTATCATTTTTTTAGGAGACATCTAAATGTGGAAGTCCAGCATGTTTCTTTTAATACTAACCATGAAAGTTGGAATAGGCTTGCTTAGGCCATGTTTGGATCAGCTAGAGATTATAAGAATCTAGATTTTGACTAGAGATTATAAAAAGCTGGATAGTAAAAAGTTGGCTAATAATAATTTGGGAGTTGTTTGGATCACTGGATTATAGGTGCTGGATTATAGGTGGTTGGATTTTAGTTGTCCATAATGCCCTTGCTGATTATTCCTAATTTCCTGCTGCCCCTGCAGTTTAGCGCCAACTCTTTGGCCACCTCGCGTGCGTCAGCTCCCGCCCGAGGTCACCCAAGTTCCAGCAACCTCGTGTCCACGTATGAGTCCCCAAGCACCCACAGGGAAGGAGGCTTGGCGTTGCCGCAGCCACTGCTGCTAGTATTGTTGTGCTTGCGCAGCTCCTCATCCAACGCCTCCGCCGCTGGCAACAGCAACGCCGCCACGACCTCATGATCGAGTTGGCATGTACAGAGATGTAGTGAATAAGCCAAGATCAGAAGGAAGGGTTGACGGTGCATAGAGAGATCGATTGAGATGTATGTAGCAAAGTTATGTACAGAGAACAAGCGCCAAGGCTCTTGCAGCCCGAGGTTCTCGCATACAAATGTCCATACAGGGATTTTAAAAGTAAAGTTGTAAGATTCATACAAATTTAAATATATGTCCATACAAATAGCCTCTCATAATCACTCTCGCATAGCAAACAAAGCATTAGCAAGATTATCACGGAAGACATTCATGTGTTGATCTTCGTCACCTATTTGACTATTAGCACCACTTCGTTGAGATGAAGAGGCCATCGGGATTGGCATGTAGTTTTCATCACGATCACACATGTCAAAGTCTGCATTCGTCATTGCACTTTCTTGAATGAAGTTATGAAGGGCTATGCATGAAAGTATGACTTTGGTTTGCTTTATCATTGGATACCTTGGTAAGTCCAACAAGATCCTCCACTTCATCTTCAAAACACCAAATGAACGCTTGATGACGTTGCGTAGAGATGAATGCAAAAAATTGAATACCTCCTTTTTGCCACTTGGTCTTGGGCCTTGTCGAAACTCTGATAAATTGTAATACCCTACTTTACAACTAAACATATTTTATTCGAATATGGAAAATGTTGGCAGTATTTCCTCTATAGGGGCAGTATAACTGACAAAAAAAAATCACAGGCGGACAATATATGATATAAACAACATATAGAAATTTTCACGACGCTACCAGCGTCTTTCCACAACATATACAAAACAGCTTCTTCAAGCGCGAAACTTAATACAAAACGAAAGACAGACCGCCAAAAGCATAATTTCTAAACACCGGTTGAGTTATCGACATCGTGATGAGATAGTGCGTGCAACGACCAAGTTCCATCCCCAAAATGCACGTCAATATTCTAAACATACCTGTAAAATATTTAACAGGGGGGTGAGACGAGCTCAGCAAATAACAGCTATGAATATAAACATATCTCACTAGATTAAAGAGTATTTCAGATACAATCATTTTTCTCACCACGAAAAGCCAAAACATATGAGTTTTAAGCCATAACAATCTTGATTCACCTGTCAACGGAAACACAACAACAAACTCCAATACGGTCTCTCATATATCATGGCACTAACCCCTTTCGGATTCTGTATTCTTCAAACATTATAATAAATATATGAATGCCATGATGCAACTCCATTTGAGAGTTTTGCGCTAGACGATGCCAACCTCTCATGCAACTCCATGTACCGGTACGAATCACGCACGATGGCAGTGATCGGCCTTTATCACCATATGAAGTGCATAAATGCATATGTATGCATGTGAATTGACGTCAATTCTTAATTTCCTTTTGATGATTCTTTTTGATGAGTATCACTAGTACTAGTTCATGATATCAGCGATATAATCAAAATCAACGAAATGATATTGATTTAATTCATCAAATATGACATCATTCATCATATGAATAAATTGGAAAATATCAGATACTTCAATTTTATCTGTGAAAGAAGTAAGACATGAATATAAACATAGCATTGAATTACACCCCCACGTTACTTGCCTTTTACCAAAAGCAACGAAGAAATTTCGATTAGGTACGTCCGGAAGTATTACCACCTGCACAGGTATATTATTAGCATTAAAACACATTTAAAACACATAAAATGTAAAGTGTCATTCCTACGCCTGAAAAACGTCGCATATACGCCTATATTTCGGAAAACCGAACAGAAAACCGTATCATATGAAATGATACACTATTTCCAATTCAGAGTCGAATCAAAGTTCTCACTAATTAGACTTTGCTCCGTTGAAAGAAATGAATGTTTCGACTCGGATGTCGTATCTTCGGATCAATAATGATTATCGAAACGAATCGGACTATTGATCACATTAAATGATACGACATGAATTGATTGATTTAATCTAACCATAAACGTCTAGGAATTACTAAAGAATCACTTTTGGAGGATTGACGACGAATCCGACAAAATTGCGAAAATTCCAACTTTTCCCTTTTTCTTCCTTTTTCTTTTTCTTTTCTCTTTCTTCCCTTTTTCTTTTCTCTTTCTTTTTCTTCTCTCTCCTTTTCTCTTTTCTTTTCTTTTCCTTCTCCTCCTTCCCTTTCCTGGTTTTCTTCTTCGGCCGGCTTCCTTGCTTCGGTCCGCGCCTGCTTCCTTCGGTTTGGCTCTCGGTCAACGAAGCACGTTGGCTGGAGAGCGACCGTGGCGGTGCTCGATGGCGGTCAGCAGCACGGCAGCCAGCAGCGGCGAGCCGGCGCAACGGCGCGGAGGCGCGAGACGGCTGGCGGAGCAGCTCAGGCCAGCAGAGGTGGCACGACGGGACGGCGGGGAGCTCGGCTGGTGCACGGCGCGGTGCAACGGCGTGCGCGGCGGGTGGTGCTCGGTAGACGGCGACGGCGGCCGGTGACAGAGGGTGGCGGTGGCGCGCAAGGCCAGAGGCGGAGCGGAGACGGCGGCGGCTCGCAGGCGCACGGCGGCGCACAGCAACGCACGGCGCACAACAGCGATGGAGAGAGAGAGAGAGAGAGAGAGAGAGAGAGAGAGAGAGAAACGCGAGAGGTGTCTGGATGGATCGGGTTGAGGGCCGATCCATCCGGTATTTATCCTCTTTTTTATTTTTTTATTTTAAACAATCAACGGTCTAAATTTATTAGGCTTGCTACGAGTCACAAAGTGCTCGGAACGGACATATGAATAGCAAAATGGGTTCGTCTCGACGAGATGAACGCAACCACGGTCTCCGATCGCCCATACGAGCAACGGATCAAAAAGTCAATTTTTGGTCAAATCCCTTTTTTCTCTCTCTCAAATATTCAGTATTACATAAATGATACTTCGTCGCCTTGTACAATGCAAGATAACCTGCTCGGTTAGGGTAGCCCGAGTCGACAAGATAAAATTTCCCTAAAAAATTTATAACATTACAAATTATATATAAAAAAGAACATTTCAAATTTGACTTCGTCACAAGTGAGATAAGATATCAACAAGTGAGTTTACCGGGTGGAGGATGTGGAAACTTGTCGCCATATTTGCGTATAGCGTTATTGAACACTCTTAGGTCATGTACCGATCCTAGCCAACCCGTGACAGCAAAGGTGAACCTCATGTCGAAGTCACATATAACCAAGACATTTTGTGTGGAATACCCGTGACGTCCCACGTGTTGAAGCATCTTTGACACTGGCACGACAAAAGGTACATGTGTACCATCTATTGCTCCAATGCAGTTATTGAAATATGGTGAAAAACAAGCACCTTGTAGTCTAGGATGCACCATCCTGAATTCTGGATCTCTTGGTTTGATAATATCTGCTGAGAGCATATAGACACTATGCAAGACTTGTTCAAATTTCCGACTAACCGTCTCGGTTGACCTCTCGAAACAATTGTCAGCTTGTCTAACACTTTGTGGGGCACCAATAATCCATAAAAACATGGCTAAAGCCTCTATGGAGCTCATCTTTTTTGTGGACTTCAGACCGTAAGATGACACTAGCAACTAATGTAGCCTACCAAAAAGTGTACTACTCATCCTAAATATGTTGAAGCAAGATGTTGTATTATTAAGGGTTCTCATAACCCAATAATACCCAGAGAGTTCAGGTTCCCTCGTCTTAGACTTGTTTATGAAAGTATCATCATAGTACATTCCAATTATGCATGATAGAGCACCATATTCTTGCATCACCTCAAGTTGATACCGTGCAATCTCAAGTGTTTCTTCCTCCACATCACTTGAAGAAGAGTTCATCTACAAGCATATATCCAAGCATCAGTTCACAGACAAGCATATATCCAAGCATCAGTTCACAGACAAGCATATATCCAAGCATCAGTTCACAGACAACAAGCATATATCCAAGCATCAGTTCACAGCCAACAAGCATCAGTACCAAACAAGCATCAGTTCACAGATAGCCTAGCGTCAATTCACATACAAGCATCAGTACCAAACAAGCATCAGTTCATAGATAGCATATATCCAAAAATCAGTTCACATATATAGCAAATTTTGTTTAGCACTACATAGAGGAAATAAGGTCATAAATCAACATCAGTTCATAGGACATAAGCGAGTTGACAACTTCAAATCTTCAGTGACTAGTACATATTCTTCAGCTGGCACCACCTCTTCAATCAACCAAGCCTTCCTTCGTTGATGGTAAAGGTAAAGAAAACATCACGATTCTCAGGTTTGACAAACAGTTGGCTGGCCATGAAATGCTCCACATTTCCTTCCGCTACCCCACTTTCCATAGCCAATCGCATCGCTTGCTTGATTGATTTTGACCTCAATTTCCCCTGCATCACCTTTTGGGCTATAGCACTGTTGGACTGCATAGTGTCCAATAGTCCCTTTATAATTCTGACCATAGGGCTCTTTGATTTCTTCCGTGGACTAGTAGAACAAGTACTAGAACTAGTACCTCTCTTCAAACTAATGGTACTCATAGGACTTCCATCGTATCCATCACCTACATCACCTTCGCCACCTTCATCATCTTCGTCAGCAATGTGTTCGCCAGGAATACAAGAGGATGATCCATCCACAGCAGTGTGCTCAAACATCACTTCTAGTTGGTCTAGCCACTCTGGGGGCCCATTCCTTAGCTTCTTCCATTCGGAATGTCCCTGAAAAAATTTGATTGGACATTAACAAGTTGATCAACAAAGACAGTATGAACAGTATAGTTAACAAGTACCTTGGTGTGTACTTTCCAAAAGGTGTCATCACCCACCATCGTTCCATTTGCCCGGTTAAGTCCAGTTTGTTTGTTCAACCATAACCAAAAGCTATATAGCGCCTTAAGTCCTTGCCATCTGTTTTTCAGCTGAAGTTGTTTTAACCCAGTTTTATATAGTACTTCTCAGTCATGTTCTTATAGGCTCTAGAGGTCATAAATCCATTGTTCCTGTTCCCAGCCTTTATTTCCTCAACATATGTGTCACAAAAAATTCCAGTATTGGCCGAAGTCCAATTAGCCTTGTCATATAGGTCCTCCTTCTATTGCAGATTTGTCATATAAAAGAATTAAGCAAAATTTCTCTTATGTAAGCAGAACAATATAAGATGACACTAGCAACTTATGTAGCACTTTTTTTCCTTAACAAGTACATGGCAACTTATGTAGCTGAAAACCAACAAGCATCTTGGGAATGCAAAAGCAATGTCAGCAGTGACAGTATCAACCGCAAGAAGATTGTATATTCTGAGCACAGTAGCTGATAAATAGACACACAGATGGCAATATATCAGCAAAGTTATAAAATTACAGACCAACACACAGATTGTATATTCTGAGCACAATAGCTGATATGTACTCCAAGGAATACGAAATGCACATCCATTATAAAGGACTATGAGGAGAGTGGGAGAAGTATATAATGCATCAGTTATGATTTGCAAATCTCAATATAGGCATATCCATATATTGAGATGGAAGGGCCAAACAACTAGCTAGCCTGTACCAATCACATTCTCATGTATTGAACCACTCTAAAGCTTTCTGTCCAACTCTAAACCAACAATTCTTATGTATCCATCAGTTATGATCAGTTATGAACATGATCATAAAGCTTTATGTTAAACTCTAAACCAACAAGCATATTGACCACATGGCTGAAAACCAATAAGCATATTTGAGAGAAAGGTCATCAGTTCAAATATTTGAGACAAACAAACTTGACCACATGCCTACAACCTTTCATTTGAGAGAAAGGTCATCAGTTCAAATATTTGAGACAAACAAACTTGACCTCATCAGTTACAACCTTTTCATTTGAGACAAAGGTCCTCGATTGACATCAAGCCAAGAACACATGCCTACAGCACGACATCATCAGTTCACAAAATCAAAAGGGCAAGAAAAAAATTGCTCACCGACAATCTATCCCCAAATCCTTCATCCTCATCCTCTGGACCACCATCTGCATCGGCCAGCCATGGAGAGGCACCACTCCCACTTGTGCCGGTGCCAAAACGAGGAGTGCCATCACTCCCACCTCCAGGGGCGCCCACCGGAGGTGTGCCACCACTCACACCTGCGGCGGCGGGCACCCGAGGTGTTCCACGACCCCCGGCTGCGGCGGCGGTGCCCCGAGGAGTTGCACGCTGTCATGTCCCCAAATTTTTAATCACACAATTAAGCATAATCACGCTTTTTAAGTATTATGTTTAATTTTGCATAATTATAATTCAGAATATTAATGCAATGCGTATGAAATCATTTGGATGGGAGAAAGAAATACGGGAGAGAAAAGAATTAATTTCGCAGCGAAAATGGACTCATTTCCCTAATACGTAGGCCCCACACCTCACCCACCTTCCAACCACCCCAAAGGGGCAGCTCACCTGCCCTCTCTCTCTCCCCCACCTACTCCCACTCTCACTCACGTGCTCAACCAGCCAAGGAGGAGCTCCCTCTCCTCCCCACTCAAGCTCTCAAGCCCTCTCTCCATTCCTTCTCAAACCCGAGCTCAAGAGGGGGAATTAAGGTATGCATGTGGTACTCACGCGATCACAAGCTCATGAGCTATCCATCCCTCCAATTCATTTTCGTTTTCTCGAAAGATTCGAGTCGGATTTGATGTATTTTGGTGTTCATGGTTGAAGCACAAGAAACACCGGAGTTCATCGATTTCCCTTCATTTCCTCCACTCCTCAACGGTCACCCAGCTCCACAAGCATCTTGAGTAAGTCCTTTAGGCTCCTCATAGCAAGAATTCGTGATTTGGTTGATCGATTTTGAGTTTTAGTAAAGTTCATGAGTTCTTGATGTTTTGGACCAAAAATGGGGATTTTGATGAAATTGAGTTAGGAATTGAGTTGCTACGTGGTTAGTTGAGTTCTAGACTCTCTAAACTCTCCCAAACATATCCCCATTTGAAGTGAAAAAGATCGCAAATTAATTTGGCAAAGTTTCCCCTCAAACAGGAGTAGTTCTGGAAAGTCCAGAACCTCCGAAAAATTGTTCGGAGGTTCCACAGTTCGGAACCTCCGCAGAAAAGTGCGGATAGTCTGCAAAAGTGCGGAGGTTCCGCAGAAAAGTGCGGAGGGTCTGGACTTACTATTCATCAGGCGTGTTGGGTCTTGTAAAATTCATAATTAATTCATCCGAACTCCAAATGACGTGAGATTAGTTGCGTTAGCTTAGTATGAGTATAAACTATGTGTTAAAAATGTTGAAACTCCAGAAAATATTTTTGAGAATTAGTGAGTTAATTAAATATGTTTCGACTTGTTTAGGTCACGGTTAGTAGTTGCCATGTCCTAAAATTATGAAACTACTTTCGTTAGCCTTGTATTAACATGCTCTACACATTAAAATACTATGAGCCATGAGATGAGTGTTTGAATTCCATTGGTTAATGAAATACGCGCTAAGGTTTGAGTCATTGAAATGGTTTCAATATTTAACATTGCGTAATTAATTGGATCTAAACCCTTTATATAGTGTATGACCATGTTTAGGTAAAGTATGTCTAGTGTTCAAATTGAATCGATAAACGAATCGGTGAAAACACATTTCATGTCAATGTTCGGAGTGTCCAGACAAAGTCCGGAGGGTCCGCACATGTCCGGAGTATCCGGAGAATTCTTCGGATAGTCCGGAGTTCACCTGAGTTGCGTAAATGTCCTGATGTTCTGCAGAATTTTGTGGATAGTCCGCATATGTCCAGAGGTTCCGGAGATTTCTCCGAAGGTTCCGCACTTTCAGTAACTTTTCAAATGGGTTTGAGTCCCAATTTTATTCTAATTCGCATGTTTGCACTTTTAACATGTTTTACGCATCATATGGCATGCATTGTTGCATTTCATCCATACTCATGACATGCATGCGTTATTCTTTTTAGAAAACGTCGAGCCGATTTTCCAGGAGAGCGAAGGAGATCCACCTGAACAACAAGGCAAGCAACTAAGCATATTGATCCCTCTTGTGTAATTGGATAAGTCTAAAATTGATAAATTATGCTTATGTATGTATGCATGTTTAGTGAGTCAGTATCGGGTACCAATGGGTAGAACCTATGCCGATTGCATTCTTCTACTTTGAATACTTGTGTATTTATATTCCTTGTAGCCTTAAGGTACTGTCAATGTCTAGATACGAGTTCAACTTATATGCTTAGCCATGCTTAGGTCATTCGGTAGAAGTCGAACGACGGTGCATCCTGTTGTTCGCGAATATAGGACCTTCTTATGGTTACACACACTTGTTGAGGTTGAGATGGTTGTATGAGTGGTGAGTATGAGACGAGATGTGGGCGGTGCTAGGATGGTGTTTTGTCCTGCCCGGATGTGGAGTTCCCCTGGGTAGGCCGGTAGAGGAAAATCAGACACCGTAGACTACTTGCATCGTTTAAGACCGATCGTCGGGGTAGTTAGCTTTAGCACTTACCTTACTCACCACATACCGATCTAATGGTAAGGCGAGTCGAATACCTTCGCAGTTGTGGCTTTGTGGGGCCTGAACAACGACGGTGTGAGCGGGCGGGCTTGTAAGCGGTACTAGTTTGCTCCGGGAGTAGTTCTGGTACCGCCACATTGAGCGTTGCATGTCGCACACGGTTGGGGCTGGTTGGGAAAGGTTGTCACGGGTACCCCCTTGTGTGCACTTTAGCGGGTGGCACAAGCCGTATGGTCCTCGTGTCGTGTAGGTCCAGGAGTATCCCCTGCAGGGTGTATAAATAGTTCGAACTGCCGTGCTCTCGGTCATGAGCATGCTATTGTTTCATTTGCACCCGGTCGTAGAGTTTCGAGTATGGTTTGTGGTTTGGTATGTGGGAGATGGTGATTGTGGGCACCTGTTACTTGTTGATATACATGTTGTTTACAGATACATTTGTTCAGTTGTTAGTTGCAGGGTAATTTTCATATGTTTTGATTAAGTTTCAGTCGCTCACACATATGTCTAGGATGCTTAGTGTATATATTTTACTTAACCTGTGGTTCATCCTTGCTAATGATCAATGCATAATCCTTGGAGTCGAGCTATATATATGTGCTCTATATGGTTTAAGTCTTGCGAGTACCTTCGTACTCATGCCTGCGCTTTCAGGTACTCCTGTCGTTGAGGAAGAGACAGTGTTTGGCTACTTTGTGCCTGCCGATCAGGGTGGCGGGCAGGAGTAGCACACTCTACTCCGAACTCAGTGTTTTGGTATGGGGCCTAAGGGCATGTGGCTCCATATCCTTTTGTTGTATAGCTTTTAGTCTTCCGCTGCTTAGTTCTTTTACTGGTTAGGAGTTGAGCAGGTTTTAGTCTCCTCCTAGCTCTCTTTTGCTGTAAATTGTGATAACTTGTTGCATGCTTAATATTTGTAATATAAATATTTATTACTTGCTCTTTATTA
Source organism: Phragmites australis (assembly GCF_958298935.1). Lineage (NCBI taxonomy): Eukaryota > Viridiplantae > Streptophyta > Magnoliopsida > Poales > Poaceae > Phragmites > Phragmites australis. The sequence continues at coordinate 8,401,375 of NC_084922.1, forward strand.
AGCTATGTTGTGATGCACTATGTTGGAGGCATGTGTTCCGATCCTTGGGCACAAAACACGTTTCGGGACTGCCGGAATGGTATTCGGGTTAATCGTCGAGGTTGGATTCTGAATAATGATCCTCCTGATGATTAATTTGAATACTGTTTGGACGGGTCCTCACACACGCCCTCCTCTGGTAGCCATTGTAGCCGTTCTAGGAGCGTTGAAGGACCTTGCTGCCGTGCGTGCAGGATCGACGCCCCATCCGGTGCGTGTCGCCGTGGCCCCACATCCAGCACTGGCGGATCGACTAGGCCCAGTGCACTGATGACTACCTGCGATCTCAGCCTCGTCGATGTTGGGCAACGATGGAGAAAGGAGGGCGTTGTACGACATCATGTTGGGGAAGTTGGAGGCCAGGGAATTGAGGTCAATGCCCTACGTTCCGTCAGAACCACGTTGAGGAGGAACGGCACAACCGCCAAGGGAGGTGTCAGGCTCCAAGAAGATGGCCCTGGCGGCATGATTGGGCGGCAGCGTGATGGGATCCACGAATTCGGAGTCGTCGCCTTGCTCCCCAAACAGGTCCATCGGCGGATGACAAGACTTGGGCGGCGTCAGCGAGCTGGGATGGGCCGGCGGCGGCGGGATTGGGCAGCAGTGACAGGAGCACGCAGGGAAGCGGGGTTTAAGGCGGCGGCGGTGGCGGCACCCTACTGGGAGAGCACGCGACCGAGACAGAAGAGGCCGGGATGCGTGAGGGAGAAAAGCTTGGCAGAAAGGATAAGGTGCGGGGGCAAAAATGTCTTTTTACCATCTATTATCTGCTTTTAGTTGGGTGGAGCCAGATTATGGGATTATAAGAATCTGGTTTGTTGGATTTTTATTATTTAAACTATAATCTGGATTGATTGGATCAACTACATATTTTGTTTAGCTGGTTTTTATAATCTCTAGCTAATCCAAACATGTCCTTGGAAAATTCGCAAACACAGAGCATATGGTGGAAATGAGCTGTCGTCTCTAGTTGCATTATTCTGATGTCAGTAAAATATCAAAGCAGTAGACAGACTTTTTGAAAAATTTCTGACATTTTACTAACAGTGGCATTTTTTTCTTTGACAGTGTACATCAAGGACACACACAACTTACATATATCACACCCACAGCTCATGTACACACGTGCGCTGTCCTAACAACATGTTAACTATAGATTAAAAAGCCCTAGACCTTTAATGTGCGAGTACGCACTTCCTATTGAATACGCACGCACAGGCGTGTGCGTACCTTTGTCTAAGCTTGAGCTAAACCTGGACACGAGTGCGAGAGCTGGGAGTCGAGCTCCCAATCTGGATGCTTGCAGCTAGCGAGTGCACTACTGAGCTACACACTTGTTCGCAACAACGACAATTTTGAAATATTATGACACCAATATTAAACCAATGATCAGACGCATGTTATTTGACATTGGCCCAAAGGCATTCATGTGCTCTAATGAGGTCTCTTTTTAATAGATTTTTTCTGACTTTTTTCTGAAAAAAGTTAAAAGGTGTCTAAGGATCTAACTTTTAGTCCTAGTTTATAGTGGTTTTTGATTGGCTGAAAAAATAATTATAATTAAAATAAACTAGAAGCTGAGAAATATAATGAAATAAGCTTTTCTATTTTTTTCTAAGAAGCTAAAGTTTAATGTAAAAATTAACAACTAAAATTTAATAGTCATAGTCACTTTCTCGACTAATAAAAACTCTAAAGCCACGTTCTATCTAAACGGAGCTGAATCTTTTCGTCTCTTCTTATGTTGTCAAAATTGTGATGCAGTGTCATCTAATGTAACATCATTACTACTCACGAAACACAAACGCCACGATCCACTGTCATCCGGTAACTTTTTATGGAATGTTTGTAGTTAATACAGAGCACTGTGAGTTTCATTGAGAACTATCCAGAACCAGTGCCAATTGTCACCGTTGACTGAATAATAGGCAAGAAAAAACAACAGGACAGCTCATTTCTGCTTAATTGCGTGCAGATTCAGTCTTCGCTTATGTTTATTGTTCACAGAAGTAACAAGAAGAAAAATGGCATGCTTCTTCGACCACCATATCGAAATAAGTTGAGTAAATTTTGGGAACCTATAATTATTTTAATATTATGTTATGAAAAATTATAACTTATGTTGTTCATTTAAAAACCTATAATTATTTTAATATATATTAAAAAAACTATAATTATTATCATAAACTCATCTATCATCCTCTAACAACAGATAGTTGTTGTTAGATCTACGATTAATCCTCCTATTAATTACAATAGATGATAATAGGTAAATCTATAATAAGAAAATTGTAGTTTATTATAACATATGTTAAAATAGTTATATGTTTTTAAAATTTACTCAAACAAATTACACCACAAGCAATTCCATACGCTCGAGCATCTAACGTCAGATTCAAATTAAATCGCGTCATGGGAGCGAGCTTCGTATGCTTTGGAACACCACCTAATATCCGTATAAATCACATCACGGAACAGGCCAGCAAGTCATCCTTCCGCCAGAGATTAGCATCATGTTCACTGACCCTGCAGCAACTGCTTGCACTGACCGTCAAGTGCTGCCGATGTCAGTTTCGGAGATGGTCTCGTCAGCAAGGGAGGGGGCAGCCGAGTTCCTTCGCCGCCGCGCTGAGAAAGGCGAGCGTCAGCCCGGTGGCGCGGCGGTTGTGGGCTTCCCACTCTATGCACCTCTCGACGTCCGCTTGCCAGTTGATGCTTGCTGCAAGGCACTGGTAGGACGTGCTCTGGATGCCATTCCGGTGTTCCCCTTGAATGATCTTGCTGGGGTTTGCAGGTCCATTATTCAAGATGTCTCGAAGGACGGACATGCTGAGCGCGCGCACATGTGCACTATGGTGGGAGAGGCAGCGGATGGTAGTTGATAGACGGCACTGCAAATCATATTCGGTTAGCATGTTTAAATATGAAGGATACATGAGTGTGTTTCTGATGATTGGGAGGGTGATCAGATAAGAGGGCATGCCTTCAGCAGATTAGAGAGGCCATCGGCAACTGCTACACCTGAATCTCCCCATCTGAAAATGAGATGAACTGCTCTAGCAGTCACTTCCAGAAGCTGCACATATTCACAAGACAAATGATAGTCAGCGAGCATTAATACCAGTGAGTTTGTATAGCATGAAATAAGTTGATGCTATTTCATGGCAGCACAATGGGGAAATAAACAATTTTGCTAATGGTATTCTATGAAAAATCTGGTGAATAGAGATGTTACCTCTAGTTGTGGCAAAGTGCAAGCTTCACCATCGACGAGCATTCCATCAGTAGCGCGAAGTAGAAGATCTGAAGCACTAGCAAGAATCACCAGTGCTTCTGGGCTATCATGGTTTCTCATAAGCTCAGCAATCAGCTTCACAATTCGCTGGTTGACTCTCCACATCTTCTGACCTTGCTCATCATCTCGAGCAATCCAAGGCTGCAGGTCCTTCTCCGCCTGCAGAACATAGAAACATCAAGAAAGATGACTCTGGAAATAGGTGCATCTTCATGTAGGTAACAAGTCAATGTCTCTTTTCAAATAAATTAATCAAAGAAAACAGAAAAAGAAACCAAAAACTGAACTCAATTTAATAACCAATATGCGAATCTAACAATATCTTGACCTGGAGAACGATGGCAGTTGAAGCCTTGGCTGGTGAGGCGGAAACAACATCACAAAGCGCATCTACAACCTATACATCAAAAACAAAGTGTGTTATTCATTCATTCATAAGAATGCTAACAACATAGCACTAATGTTTTCATAGCATTACTCGGTTACGCCTATAAGCACACACAATCATACCTTCCTCCAACCTTGGTGAGCCGATGTACTTTCTGCAGACATCTGCATTTCGGGAGATGCAATGAGCTTCTGCCAGAGCAATGAGACAACTGAGAAGCATAGCTCTTGTTTCTCTGACAATACAGATGTTAGGAGAGTTTGAGAACCTCGGTAACCACCATTCCGATCCATGGTAAGGAAGTTTGCCAAATCAGATGCTTCCACCTGTAAACTTGCAATAGCTTTGCCAGATGTACTTGCAACGTCACCATTTCGTTCTGCACATTTCAAGAGTGGTCTTGCAAACCCGTTTTTCTTATGTGAGGTTGAAGCATTCTTGTTTTCCATCTTGCCACAATCTGATGAAATGGTATTGTTTCCTTCTGTGTGCTGTTGATCATCCTTCTTTACTGGTGTAAGGGTCAGGTGAACTTCAAGAGGCTCAGCTTTGTTCACAATGTTGGACACTGTTTTACCATGCAAGTCAATCAAATGGTAAAGGGATGATGCCCTATTAGAAATCTCAGCATCCCACTTGCATTGCTTCAGTGCAGAGAGTGCATTTAGGCACGGCCTGGACTGACGAAATAACTCGGAAACATGAGCAGCAACCATAGCTGCTGCAACTATTTCATTTGAACTATAGCTCCATGAGGTACCAACTGATGACGGCTTCAAGGAGAAAAGAGCTTCCAAGATGCCAAGTATTCTGCGGGTATGAAGAATTGCTGAGCTGATGCTATTGTGTAGCTCATTACTGATCCCATTGGTTTTTCCAGGTATGATAATCTTTATAGAGTCCTTTAGATTTGAATGTGTTCCGTTCTTCGAAATGAAAGGGAACAGCTGAAGCTCGCAAGATAAGGCACAAACTGCAGCTAAAACATACGAATCAAATGTAGTTACAGGTCCTTGTTTCTTCTTACATCTGTTTCTTCCATTTGTTAGTCTTAAGTCCTCACTGATTTCCTCAGAAGAATGGTTATCACTACCAGTTGGTCTTTTGCTTCCCCCAGGCAAAGCTTGATGACTGACGCAAACAGTTAATACCACAAATAATAACCGCGAGGCAAGGTCCATTGAGGCGCAGGATTCAACAAAGAGTGAATGTATCATTGTGTGGAGTTCGGCAACGGCAAGGTTTTTAGACTGACTTTTTGGTTTCCTGGATTGTTCCGAGGTTTCTGAAGGAAAAGTTCTTCTAAGTATAGCTTCAACTGTTGCCACAAATATCCTCATCAGGCATGCTTCAGATGGACTTCCACGAGGTAGATACTCAAATACTTTTAATAATGGCAAGTATAGGCTCCACGATAGTGTAGGTGGCTGAAGGGGAGCGGCTACAACAATTTCGGGCAAATCAACTGCGGACGAACTCAGAGGTAGCAAACCATAGGCGGCTTCCCAGATGGTACATATTCTCCACTCAACATCAGGACCATGAGCACACAGCATGGAAGCAATGCCTTGTGCGGTGGCATCAATAGTGGCTTCAGATGCAGAAACTTCCAACTTTGGGTAGTTGAAGGTGCAGGAAGGAAAATTAGTGATGCGAACAAAAGGCAGAAACAAGTCAACAGGAAGCTTATTTCCAACTTTCGGTTGTGATAGCATTAATGTTAACTGAATATTACAAAGGTTAAATCAACTGATTGGGGCATATCATAGCAGCACGTATAAATGTTATGTTTTTCTATTTTAGACATACACAAATAGACTATAGACGCTTTTATCTATCCATTGCATGTTTTAGCTGAGCAAACGTAACATGGCAACTAGTAATACCCTACATAAGGATATAATAAGGTGTTCTGAATTATCCTGATGACTTAGATACACTGAACTGCTGATCATCCAGCAAACTGGATCCAGTAGTTAAGTACACGATAATAAGGTAGCAATATGGGTCTGATACTTCCTAGTACCGCACAATGCATCAATATGGCTCAACCCAGATACCTCAAACAAAATCCCAGCCGATTACTAATCCAACAGATCTAACCCCACAAACAACCCTAACAAATGGCATTCCTTCTTTACCATTCACAAACAGTCCTATGCCATGAACTTATGTTGCATGTATGTCTTATGCACCTTATTTTATGTTTCCAATGCTATGTACCTTGTGGTTGTTTAGCTGCAAGGATGGGGTGATGAAAATTGAGTCTTGGACTGCAAGTTATCAACTATCTTCAATATTCATATTTTTATTTATTTATTTAAATACATATGTATCACCATATCAGTGATTTTGAGAAGATACCATATCACCTAGGGATGGCAACGGGGCGGGGTCGGGGGGCGGGGGGGGGGGTGCCCCCATCCCCGCCCCGTCCCCCGAACATGGAGCCCCATCCCCGTCCCTGTTTGCTTATCGGGGCAAAAACTCCCCTTGTCCCTGTCCCCGTCGGATCCCCGAACTCCAGCGGGGGCACGACGGGCGGGCGTGGTGGGTGCGGCAAGCTTGGCGAGAGGGCGCAGCGGCAAGCGGAGCTGTGGCGAGCGGCGAGCAGGCGCAGTGGGGCGTGGGCGCAGGGATTGCAGGCTCACGGTGAGCAGCGCGCGGGTGTGGGTGCGGGGAGCGACCGGGTGAGCGGCGACTCGGGGCCCCATGGGGACCCGTGGGGGAAAATCCCGCCCCGATCTCGAGGCCTCGCCCCGTTGCCCCCACGGAGCAAAACCTGGCCCCGTCCCCGCCCCCATGGGGAAATTGCCACCCCTAATATCACAATACCATGTAACAGTATCGTAGCTTTGATGATAGTTTAATGAAATAGGCTAGAAAATGTTGGCTTGAAAAAAAGCTTAATTGTGCTTTTCACTAGCCAACCTTTTAAACTTGTAGTATAATCATATTACTTAATTTTTTTCTCGAACCATATTAATAGATTTTGAGAAATCTGAGTAGAGGAAAATGAGTTCTTGAAATGAAAAATAAGTATGCAGAAACTATTGCATACCTGCCTCTTATATGATGACACATAGCCACCCGGTGGTTCATTATGTACTTCAACTCCTTCGGCATGTCTCAGTGGTGGAAAAAGCAGTGTTGGCTGGGAGAGTATACGGAAAAGCAGAGCTGCAGCTGTATCAGCAGCCATACCAGCTCTCATTGACATCGCCGTACCAATCGCACGCAAGAAATGCAGATGCATCCAGTTCTTTGGAAGCTAAGATTAAAAAAAAAGTTACCAAAGTTAATGTAGATTTGAACTCAAAAGATGCTGGTTGAGCGATTTTTGCAAGAGGTAACTTGACATTTTTGCCCTCAAATAATAGCCTGTGAAGTATGTCATACCCGCATGCCGGTAGCATAATCTTCAGCTGCTCTAAGGAGTTCAACTAGTTGTACTGCTGCATCAAGTGCATCTGGAGCCCATGATGGTGGTGCTTCAAGAAGACCGAAAAGCAACCTCTGCGTAGCACTTGGAGTAGCAATTGAATAGTATCTGAAAGGAGAATGATACGCTAAGAAACTATCTGGGGCGTAGAATTGGTATAACAATGGCTACGAGCTTACCTATGAAATAAGCGAGCGTATGGTTCAAGAGAGGGCAGACCAGCCACCAAATGCTCATCCAAGGGTGTTGTCGGTGGAGGTAGCAGAAGTGCAGGAACAGCTGCCGCGGTTAAATTTGCTGTCTCATGTTGAGCTACCTCCTCATCACAGACACTTAATATAACTCCAGCTCCATTGGCAACAGCCCATCTGGGGGTGGATGGCATAAGTTGTGGGTGCTTCCCAGATCCTCGGCTGAAAGCTAAATCACCCAGAAATGCGTTGCTTAGCTTTTTTGTGTACATAATAAGCATTAGCATCACTTGTAAAAAAAATGTGCCCCACCCATTGGGAGTAGAAAAATTCCCTCATAAATTTCATGCTCACAGTGGTGTAAAATGGAAGCAGTAGACTAGATCAGAATGTCCACGTATTTGCTAGCGAATTACTAAAGCATAGAAACAGGAAAATGTGTTTTCACTTCAAAAACCTCCAGTCCTCTATGCGCATACAGTAAAAAGAATCAATATTAAGGGACGGCTATTGGTACTAAAACTTCTTAGATATCCTGAAATGACAGAATATGTTGTACTTTTCTGTAGATCATGCATTCTACCATCAAATGCTATAGCTTATCCATTCTGGCCATACAATTGAATACCAACTATACTACTGTAGTTTATCTGTTCAGTTTCCCTGTGGAATTTTAGAATAAAACAGTTCTACATAATCCAAAATTGCCAGTTATATATGCCATCTTAACATAAAGGAAAACAAAACATTTAATGTTAATGTAATTCTGCTATTCAGGGTAGAACATTTCGCTGCCGATTTTACCAACCAGTTGTTGGAGGCTTCAATTCTCCACCAGCAGCATATTTTCCCATGACTCCACCACACCTGCATATTTTCCAGTTATATATCAAAGGAGAGCAATCAGCCTCTATTACAGAGTAGAAGTTAATTCTAGCAAAAACTTATTTTTCAACAGCAAATACAGATGTGTAAACACCATCATTAGCATAGAGCATCACATTATACATAGATTTCAGAAGCCTGTGTCCTCTCCCCCCCCCCCCCCCCCCTCTGATACTGGTAGGTTGCATTGAGAGAATCAGAGACATGCTTGCAGCTTTAACTGGATTATAAGTTCCTTCCTTTACTCCAGTGTTATCCTAGCTAGCTGTTTGTTCTTTCTTTTCTTTTCCCTCGCATATTATACTCTTTTCTTTGTTCCTCATTCACATTATGCATGATGTTCCTTATTAATATAACCACATAGGCACATAGTCAAGGTTACATTTTGTAAGAAAAGAGAAGACTTCAGTTAAAGGGTAAAAAATCAAATACAGATATGCCTCACCATCTAAAATAGTCACTTCTAATGCCCAAAGGTGCGGCCAGCAATATGTCTGTGATCCAAGGAGAGAGTGGCCTCAATGGCTTTCGGTCAGATTCATTTCCTGGAGAATCGTTAGATTTCTTCACTGAGGAACCACTTGATGTAGCCTCATCAGATGTGCGGCTACATTCAGCTTCACTATTTTGGCGCTCAACTTTGAATATTGGCCTATTGTAGTGAGTTAGAACTCTAAGAATTTCTCCACAGGCCAAGGCCCACTGCTCCGAGTACTCTTTCTGCAGTCGAAAATAAAGTTTTATGAGCAACAGTACTTCAGCCAGTACAAACAAGGAGAACTGAAAATGATATCGAAATGTAAAGTGGCTAAATCTTGTCGAGACAGAAAAGTACTAACAACTAACCAAGATAATAGGGACCTCACCTCAGAAGTTTGGCTAAATAAAGAGATGAAGGAACTGAATGGGGAACCGTGCCTGTCATAGCACAGGGTCCCATCTATGATACGTGAAAGAATCGGATGTACAACTGCATGACCATGCTCGGGATGATGAAGGACAAAAGTCGCTGTACAGTGTAAGGAAGAATCATATGTTAGATTATTTACTGAATTTCCTGTTGCATAACATACAACTATCAGAAGTTCGTATTACCCAATACTTCATCTACCAAGTGTTTTTCTTTTGATGGATAGCAACTTTGAATGAGCTGCACACAAGCAAATAAAGGGTAATAAAAGTTAGCAAATTTGATATGCATGTTACCACAAGCCCACAACAAATACTAACTTGTTGTAAGAGATACAGTACCTGAGCCACATCTTCAGGGAATTGCTCACTGTCAGCTGTAAACTGGCCAAAGTACTCAACATAGGCCAAAATTTGTGCCTTCAAACAGGAAATGGAACCAAATATGTGTGCAATCCACATTAGGTATCTTGAAAATTATTACATATATAACAAAATTCAACGAGCAAAGATACATACCTGCTTCTGTTGCAAATCATGCGGTGGGGGCCAGAACAGTGATGAGAACTGGAGCCCATCGATCCACTTCTCATTTGAGGCTGACATACTTGGTAGCTCAAGAGCCTGCCCAAGAAACTAGAGAGAGACTCTCAAAGAGAAAGAAAGAAACTAGAGAAACTGCTCCAAGAAGCAATCAGAGCACCTGTAATCAACACTGTGTTGAAATCGCCAATCAGTTGATCCATCTATGCCACCAAAGTCCTAATCTTAGTAAGCTACTTGCCTCGAAACCAAGAAACCTTCAGTAAGACACAAGTTCGCCTAAGAGTACTGCCACCTTCTTCAATGAACACCCCACAGAGGGGGGCATCCCCCAAGGTGACCAAGGATCATATCAACCAATCTCAAACATAGGTTCTTTAAAGCCTCTGCATTGCAAAATGTAGCAAAATGAATAAGGAAAAAAGATGATATATCACTTGCACAAACATTGAAACAGCAAATATGGGAACTGACAAAACCAAAGAGGGGGAGCTAACAAAGCAATTTGCACAATCTGCTAAAAAAACATTTTAAATATCAACATGCAATCCAACAAATACATAACAATAAAAGTGTGATGAAAAAAATTCTTATAAAGTTAAAAGGAGCATATTTTTCAGAATTCTAAAAAATCACAGAAATATCAATTTGTAGTTCTAAGATTCAGTTTGGCTGTGATTCCAAAAGGGCACAAGGCACTTTTCCTTTACTACTTTTAGATGAATTAGACGGTAATTTATTTAAAAACCGCTTTACTATCTGGTCTGCCATTGCAGCACTGCAATCCAAAATGGTCTCTCTTAATCTACAATTTTGGATCACAAAAACAATACACAAATTGGTTAAAAACAAAATCAATGTTTTAAAAATTCATGGAGAGATTGTGCACCAACTTTCTATACTTTGGTAATTGTTCGGGCAGTTTCTGTACCTCAAAATCCGTCAGCGAAGACGCTGGAATGTTGGATTTTTTAGAACATATTAGCCATGGTGCCTATGTTTACACCATTCAATTCAACTTATCACTTATGCCCCTGTAAGTGAATTTTTTTCCAAAGGAATAGGATGACCATTTGAACTTCAGGGACGTGAAATAAAAGTGGGGCTAATAACCAATCTAGACGTACAGGAACTAGAACATGTAACCTATAAAAGTACAATTGCCTGAGTTGTCATTTTGATGGCTCATAATTCCAAACCCTGCAACAAATGATTTCAGGATTACAAGCTTCCAAGACCGAACAAATCAAATCAACATAAGTAGATCGAGAAGACAAACAAGAGATCAGCATGCTCATATTTAGTTCAAAAAACAGATTCGATCGTATGATTTCGGCAATTCTATTCAGTGAATTCCCGCGTTTTCAGCTAAGAATAACAAGTAGATAACATCTTTTGGTATCCAAATGAATTCATAGCTACTGATGGATATATTCCCTCAACCAAAAACAATACGGGGAGATTCTGTATTTTGGATACAATACAATCAAATACTAGAATGACAGAAAGCTACTTTATTTTGGGATCAACAGGGAACTACATTACTAGAAACCAATTTCAATTAAGTACCGCCGCTCTAATTACTTCCAGAACCGTAGTTACGAAATCTACACGCGGAAATGGCCCTAGGTAGAGCCAAGCCCAACTTATATAGACACTACCCTCTAGCAACGGGGCTTCCTCGCTATTAGCCAAGTAAAACCTCCCAAAAAAAGATCAGTAAAATGCATCCGCCAAGCGTCGATCCGCCACAGGTTACAAAAGTATGGTAATAAAAATCTGCTCGCCAAAATTTGAACTCTCCCCGTTTAATCCTCATAATCTCCAGCAAATCTATCACATATACAACCTTACCCAAAAATTATCCACAAATCCTCCGACCAGTTTGCACCAGTAACCGCGAGCAAAAGGCCGTAAAACAACGGGGGAAAGGAAGTAAACGCTAAAAACAGCGCAGAAAACACGAGACCCGCGCCGAAAAATCTGGAAAAATTAGGAGCATTACCTCGATCGTGCGCGCTCTAATCCGAGGCTCTCCACGGCGAGTCAGTGGCCTCGGAGCGGGATTTCGCGGCAAGCGGCGGATGAGGCGGAGGGGAGAGAGAGAAACGGCGAGGAGCGAGGAGAGGCGAGAAAAAGATTTTTTTCGCGATGCGGGGGTGGTGGTGCGGCTGCGTTATTTCACCCGTGGACCACTTGATTCACCGACAGGTGGACACTGAACGTTTCGGGGCCCGCACGTCGGTGAAGTTTGTGGAAGGCGGGTGCGGAGAGGGAGATACTTATTCGGGCCTGGGGCTGTGGGCTGGAGGATCGCCTCCTGGCGCTGCTGACATGGCCCTGATATTTTGGGGGCGGCATGGCATGGCTGCATGCCCATGCCATACATCATCGCATGCCCATAGATTTGCATTTTCCACCTTCATTGTGAAAAAATTGCGAAGCTGTATTTATTGCTTCACATGTTCACTTTTATACACCAGCAACTGCACACTTTTTGACACACGTGAAATCAATCCATATTATAGCAATCTGAAAAATTAAAATAATATAACATAGAAAGAGATATTTGTATATGCAAAATTCACAATATAATGATGTAATTTTAATAGGGAGGAGAATTGCAGGTATTTGGACAGGAGGGTGAAAGAGATTGTATCGTTCAGAGTCTACCGCCCGTAGCAATGTTACGAGTAAGATCAAGATGACGATTGATTTTGTGAGGGGATGAAGATAATTTTTGTGTAGTAGCTTGGTGTAGAGATAGTGCGACGAAGACGACGTGCTGGCGATGGCGTAGTATGTCTAAAAAGTCAGTGTTGTAGGTGAAGTGCGGGAGATAGTACACCCTCTGAAGAAACCCGACGTTATAGGCGAAGTGTGAAAAACGGCGCACCCTCTGGAGAAACCCGGATGTTGAATGTATGGAAAACAAATGTTGGGCATCTATGTATAGAAGGTAAGTAATGAGAAATTAAATGTATTTTTGAAATGTATGAAAGTCAAATATTTGACGTTTAGGTATGAAAGATAAATAATAGGAGATTGAATGTATTTTTGAAAGGATGAGCGAGATCTAACTTTGCACGGTTACCATTTGATCAACTCGGGTGGACGACGGAAATCAATCGGATCTGTCACAACTCGTGTATTTATAGGAATATGGATATGGATGCACTACCAACATTTTTAAATAATTGATAATTTTAATTTTGATGTTCATATTTTGACTACTGATTTTCAACAAATATCTAAGGAAATAGTTAAAAGTATACAATATGCTCAAAGTATTTTTTGTTGCAAATCTAACGATATCATATCCATTTTACTTCACTAAATATTTTAGTGATACATTGTTGGTCAAAGTGCGAATGCAAATGTCAAAATTGCTAGTTATTAAAAAAACGAAGGGGTAGTATTTTTTTTGTGAAAGATACTTGTAATGTTGTTGATGTTTTATATTGTGATGATAAATTTTAACTTGCAGTACTGTATATAACTATGACTCAATAGAGGAAGGTTTTTTGCTGGAGAGGTTGAACAGGCGCAAAATGTATATTTACATATCTCTTGAACTTAGAAAGACAACTCGTTCTCCTAAATATTTCAATCTAAGCACTAGTGTTATTAAATAAAAAATTATAAATCCTGTTCTATAGCAATAATGAAAAAATGATGCCTGAACAATTATTAATTCTGTCAAGAAAGAAAAAGGATATCACACACAATAGATTCAGGTTGTCCTAAAACATGTTAATATTGTTATTTCAATTTCAAACACACAGGTTTTTCATTGGTGTTATTATTCCCATGAGATTACCATGCATTGTGCAGGGCGTACATACTATACATTTTAATAATAAAAAAGAGGCAAAAGCAAACAATTACTGTCTACACACAATTATGTAGTGTACTATGTAATGCGATTTTAAAGTTTTGTGAAGGGCGAATGAGCAAAAGAAATAACCGTGTTAGAAATATTGCTAATGACAAGGCAATTTGATAATTGACTGGTTAGGTCTTGGCCGTTGGATGGTCGAGGTACCCGTCAGACGGCTACAATGCGATGCGTGTTTTGACATCCCCTCGCTTTTCTTAACCCGGCGAGCATGGCAAGTGACATCAGGGGGCGGCGAGCTGGACGACTGTAGATGGCGAGTGGAGATAATTGGACGGTGGTGCGATGCGACCATAATGCCCATCCCAATATTTTGTTTCTCAGATGACATTTTAGGAGAGAGAATAAAAAATAAATATTAAGAAATAAACTTCCAATACATAATATCTATACGTTGTTTATTTATATCTTTCAAGATAATTAATAGTTGTATGTAGTATGATCAAAAATATTATTTTGATCATGTGACAATTGTGTTGGTTTACAGAGAGAGCAGGTGTAAATAGTGTTTGTACCATGAGCACACACATGATCAAATGTAAGGAAAAAGAGCGGAATATGGTGTATTCCATCTTTGATGGCTCAACCATCTAATTTTTTCTATAAGAAATAAGCATCATCTCTTCTCTTTAAATAATTTATCATATTAATTTTTTATTTATATAAACACCTAATTAATATAAAAAAAACCAGCAATGTTGGAGCATCAGGAATGCCTTACAATTTTTTTTATTATACATCCTCTATCATGGTGGGCCCTAACTTGGCTAATTGCGCTTAGATCTCTGTTACTAGGTCTTCTTTGGAGGTTTAAGAAAGGCATGAGCTGGTTGTTTGCATCTTCTTGCTTTATTGGGGACCATATGGTGGGTACACTGTATGGAGGAACGCAGCGGGTTGACGGAACCATGAGAATGATATCTACTTCACCTCTAACCATATAGGCAATAAAAAGTTAGGGTTAACACGTAAATTTAGTGGCGGAGTTTGAACATAAATTAAGGAAGGGTGCATTAATTTTTTTAACAGTACCTAATTTCAGTGCATCATTAAAGATTTTTAATATTAGTAGGAGGGGCCAAGGTCCCTATTGGCCCTCACGGAGCTAGGATGTTCTGGGTATGCCTGTTCACTCAAAAAAAATTATAGGTCACTAATAAGTAATTTAATATTAGATATAAATTTGCATAGTATTAATCTAATTGTATATGGTCAGTTATGTTGTTATGCTTATACACATCTATTACTCTCTTTTTTAGCTCTATCACTGTTGGCCCACGCGAAGCTCCGCCGCTGGGTAAACTAGCTTTGACAAGACACCATTAAGAAAATTTTGGAGGGAAGATACAAATATTTTTAATTAAACAATAACAAAGGAACATATTTGCTTGGAAGCGCATATATATACACTATAATTCAATGTAGTAATGTAATATCGACGAGATCTAGAATGAGTTAGTGCAAGACTTTCTCTCGCCATGTATTGAGTCGCCGAATGAGTGTAGACTTAACCAGATCGTAACACAAAGGTATGACAAAAGATAGGAAAATCGTAAAAAAAAAAAACTAGTGCTGCAAGATATGGTTTGTGTAGATGCATGTCGTACCATGATTGATTACGAATTAATGTACACTATGATAATGTATTTGAAGCAAACTGATTTGATATTCGGCCCTGCTTTATTAGAAAGCGTTCGTTAGTTTTTGCTGGGGATACAAGCTTTCAATACTTGCTTACAAGTTTTTCTCCAAAACAAGACGAGATCTACGGTTCAGACCAAGCTAAACTCTAAGTCTTACCAAAAGAAAAAAGAACCCCGACGCACGCTGCAAGTCACATGAAGCAACTGATTAACCATTAATCCCCCAATAATACGTGCTTGTGGGAATTAAGAAATGGGATGGAAACTGAGACTAACTCATTCGTTTTCTACAAGGTTCGGAGTTTTAATAGCCTCAGAAATTTCGGAGATCTGGCACCTGCCTGCCAAAGCCGCATGCTACTGTACCAAGTTGAACATAAAGATTTAACAGCACAGTCCATGGTTCTCCATTATTCTCTCTACACGTTTGCAAAGCTACACCGCATATCTCTTGCGCAAGGGCCAAGAGTGCATTATGCATCGCAAGAATCTGAAATCAAATATCCAAGGCACCTTCTGCTTCAGAAGTATCTAGAACTATCCAACTAGCTTAATATCGTAAAATTATATTATAGCATCCTCTAATACTATTACAATATTCCTTATTTTTTCATCTCTAACAGCTACCTATTTCATACCTTATATTAATTTCAATCCCTCATCAGACCCACAATCATCTCCTGTGAATAATAATACATGTGCTCATGCCTCCTATATATTTGCCGTCGCTCTACTGCTACAGTAACTCGTCTGTATCCCTATAGCGCCAGATGTGGCATTCCCTGGACCACGATAATGGCTGCCTCGATCCACAAAACAAGCAAAAACATAATGGTATAGAGGAGCCTGCTAGAGCTGGCCTAACTGAATTCGCTATTCAAAAAATACATTATATATAGTGATGTTGTAGATGTATTCTCTTACAATACTATTTGGATGACTACTACTTATGTTTAATATGATTATCAAAACGGTGTAATCTACTTAACTATTTATATATTTTAAGTAATAAGTATGTAAGATAAATTTTTATTTGATAAAATTCATCATTTAAAAATTCATGTTAAAGAATAAGTGGTAGTCATCCAAGTGGTTGGTGTTGCAGAGTAGACGCTGCATAAAGAATTTATTTCCCGCCGTTCGCGTGAGCGTGGACTTGGCTGCCGAATCGTTGTCTCGAGAGTCGTCCGATCAGCACTGAGCGGCCCGCAGGCATCCACGAGTCCCCAGTCGTCGTGCCCTCCGAGCATCTGTGATGCGCACTGATTCCATGGCCGTGCAAGAAGATACTTGCGTCCGAAGCAAAAGGATCCCCCCAGGCCCCAGCCACAGCCGCAACGTGGTGGCGCTGGCGCGGAAACTACGGGGAGGCCGCACCGGGGAAGCCAGAGCCAATGGGAGCGGAGGGAAGGATACTCGACGTGTCGCAGTCGCAACCGGCCGCGCGCGGGAATTTACACATCCGCTGGCTCAGCTGCCTCGGGCCCACGCGCCAGGGAGCAGCCTGGCATGACACGGAGTCATGGGAGGAACTAATTAGGGCTTGGTAGGTTACCCGTATGTCATCGTATTTGTATGAGTCATACAGGTTGTGTTAAAATAGGTTGGAGAGATATAATAGTATCTATTTAGTTGGCTGCATGTGCTCAGTTTGGCTGAGAAGAGATTGTGTTTGGTTGCCCGCATGAGTATATATTACATTATAAAGAACTCATTTTTTTTTACCAAATAACATAGGGTTGAAAATATTTTTATAAATTAGTACATCACATGATAAGAATATTAGTGAATTTTTTTATAATTTTTAAGAATTTTAATTAAATATTAACTTAGGTTTTTTGATCAAACTAATTAAAATGGGTGCTAGTGAGCTCTAGTTTGCTCATAAAAATATTTAGAATTTTTGGATCACTCTTGAACTCCTAAATAAAATCTAAAGTTAAATAAAAAATATCACGCACAGTGTTTTTGCACCGAGTGAGCTAGGCCCGGCGCGTATGCCCGATTCCGGCGTACGCACGGAGCTAGGCTCGCTCGATGCATTTGCATGGGAGGGTGCAGGCAAGAGGGCCGGTCCGGTCAACCAAACACATGACAGAGCACGAGCGACTATAGATGGATGCTTACACGAGCGGAGCGGAGCAACCAAACATGTCCTTTGCGGTCGGCCTCCAACTTCGGAGCTAGCGGTAGGACTCTGCCTTGTTTGCAGCGAGCAGTGCACTCTATCACTTAACTCATCAGGAACGCGAGCTCTAAGACCTTAATTTTCCGAGATCTCATGTACCTTATGTACCCGTCACTACATTAAATAGTTAATATATAATATAACAATCATGATATCACAATCGAATTTCGTATATAAGATATTAAGATTCAGAGTAAAAAGATTTACAAATCATACGGTATATTACAAACTTGATCTAACGGCCAACAAAAACACAACGAAAATAACTACCCAAGACACATACAACTAGGGTGCAAACACAACTTCTAACTCTACTCTTCATCCGCGTCTCTATCTCGACGTAGTCGATAGTGGCTTTCTAATCTAAATGATAGCAAGAGTGAGTATTGAAGTTACTCAGCAAGTCCTATACTACTTTAAATGGTTGATAGATACATAAAGGGTATTTGATTTTACGGTTTAGTTTTAAACGTAAAGTAAATTTTATATAGTCATTCAGTTGTATTCTCTACTGATAGTTTTAAAACAGTTTGAAGTAGTTCAAAACTAGGTAACAAGTCATATCTGGAAGTTTTTTGGTCCTAAAAGGGGTTACACCTCTCTCCATAATCTCTATCATCACATCTGATGTAACTCTAGTACTATACAGATCCTAGCAGATTGAGTCAGTAACCTCATCACACGGACATCTAGTCTACATACTCACATATTAAGACACACGCACCCAAAGTCTAATCAAGCGTGATTATGCCTTCGCATGTCCATTACCGTAGACATGACTATTTGAATAGTTTTACACTCTGCAGATGTTGTATATTGTACCCATGCGATATACATAGCCTCCATCTATTGTGAGCGTAGGAGCGAATCATACCGAGACATTTCAAATCACATTTCTTGCCAAATTTTTCTACGACACTCCAAGTACCAGAGGCCTTATACTGAATGCCAACACCCTTTTTAAGCCGTTAGCCGGTTATCGAAACATTCAAACAGAGGTATAGGTGGTCACTTGACCCCTCGTTATTCCCAACCTCCTAGTATAATAAGTCTATTTTTAGTTCATCATGTAGATTATCTGAAAACATAGATTTAATATGATTAAGGAGATAGGACTTGTCTTATTCGATGTTCTCTTCTAAACATTGATCAAAATCTAGATCCTCCTCACTCATGATGCTTCCCACGCAGCACTTAAAAAACTCTATTGGTTCTGCAAACGCGACTATGATCAATAATGAACTATACTAGAGAAGAATAAATAACACAAAAAATGGAAACATAAAAGAGTCTTAATGGATACCACAATAGGATAGATATGTAGATCTTGAATTTAGATGAATTTTGATGAAAGAATCGTCAAAATCAGAGCTGGAATGGAGAAGTTATGACTCCTACATGTACAATACTCGGGTTGGGTGAAATGGTCTTAGATTGGGCCCGAGCTTGGGTCCAAACCAGGCCGCACAGTGTTGTGGGCTACACAATGGTCACCCCACTCGGGTCGGACTGACTCGTTTGCGGGCTATGAAACTGGACCAATTGAAGCTGGTCCGACCCACTAGGGCTCAGCCCAAAGCGACCGGGCTAGCCTAGTAGGTCGGCGCACCTGCAGCTAAGCCGTGAGCTACTCGGCCAGGACGCGTGACGACGTAGGGCCTGGCCACACTTGGGCGTGCTGGCGGGCGATGGAGTGGGCAGCAAAGGGGGAACAACGGTGAGCGATTGCAGCGGTGTGATGACCACGAATACATGCTGAGCATCGACGTGCTACAGCGAACCTATTTGGGGGATTATTGAAAGTGGCTCATGGCTGGAGTGGCGTCAGACGATGGCCAAAGCGAAGCGGGGGCGACAGAGACTCGGTCTCCGGTGGAAACAAGCAAAGGGAGGGGGTTTTTATCCGTCTAAAGGTGCATACGGGTGTTGCGCGACGCGGGGAGCTCAGTTGAGGGTTCATCGGCGGCAAGTCGCGCTCGGAGTAGTGAAAGATAGCAACTAGAGGAGACGGCGACAAAGCAAAACATGGGCAACACCTCCCCTACTCTACGCGCGGTCAACCTGCAAGGAAAAGGGAGTCTACCGCTCCTGGGCTACATAGCACGACGACCAAATCGCAAACAGAGGGCATAAGCACGCCGGTGATGAGAACTCGATGTGATAACAGAAGAAGACACGCGGCTGCACGTGGCTACATGAAGGGAAGGCACGGGAATGGAGACATGCTAGCTAGGAGGTTGCGCGACAGGACGGAGATGCTCACCGAGCGTAAGAACAGTGATGGGCAGGACGACGGCTAGCGATGCGTTAATGCAATGGCAGTAGAGCGGATCAACTTCCGGCGCGAACGATGTTTCGTTGGGCTCTTGGTGGACGGACGATGGCACGCGGATGGCGGCGACCTCCTGGTGCTCCTCGACAGCTCACAAGGACGGAACGATGACGGCGAAGCTACAACGGCTAGCAATGTCGCGACGACGGTGTGGCGTCGATTTGGGGGAAAAGATAAATAGAGGCCAAGCGCGCTATTTGTAGAGGGAGAGGCACAATAGTAAGGCGGTGCAGCGCATTGCGCAATCCTAGATGAACAGGACGGCAGCAGCGATATTTCCCCGTGGCATGGCAACTCTGCGCCGACCACGCGCTAGAAATGAGAAGTCGCGCTGTCAGGCAATCGGGCGGTGTGCTGTGAGGGAGCAGAGAGAAGGAGAGAGCACATGGGTGGCAAGAAAGTCGCTCGCACATTGAATGCGCCAACCATCGCAGTGGCGCAGGCGGACAGCGTGGCTCAGCGTCGCGCTGGAGGAGAAAGGCGATGGTGTCGGCGGGGGACCACGAGATGGGCAATACATGGATGGCGCAACGTGCAAGTGCCTCAAGCGGGCGAGCAGGAGCTGGGTTGTGCATGCGGAATGTCTGGACCAGCGGCCCCGGCATGGTGCAAAGGGGGAGAACGGAGCCAGGACTGCTAGCCAGTTGGCTGGGCCACGTGGGAAGAGAGAGGGCGAGAGATTTAGCCCGGGAGGGAAAATGGAAAAGAGAAAAAAGTTTTGAAACAAATTCAAATAGAGTTTTTGAATTTGGATTTGACTTTGGACTTGGCCTAAATTCAATTTGGAATATTTGAATTGTGATTTCGACTTGGATTATGAGATTTGGTAGAGGATTTGAATTCAAGAGTTTGAATTTAATTTGATTTGAGTGGAGAGGAAACTAAGAAAAGATTTTAATTTGAGAAACTTTCAAATTTAAATCTTCACTCAAGAATCATAAAAACAATAAATCAAAAGCATGTGAGTCAATTAATGCCCAAAGAAGTTTTAGAAATTAACTTAGTGCATTTTGGAATACTTAGCCAAAATAATACAATTGCGTTTGTATATATACACCAAGTATATATATACATTAAATTGTATATTTCCTTGATTTTAGTTAGTTTAATTAATTATATTTTTTTAATTTAGAGCGAATTTTTCTATAACTATATGCTTAAACTCAGGATGTTACACGAGCAGCTTGGATGGTCACTCGATCACTACACATGAGATCAAACACGCGGTTAGTGATTCGCTCACCTCCTTGCATACTTGGGTTGATTCACACAACTCACACAAGGCTATTTTGATGCTGCTCAGAACGCTTCCTGCAGCAAGCTTTCCTGTTGATTATATAAGCCAATGACGCTAGGATTACATGGGCCAAATGCCTGACACTTCAACCATGATTTTGAACGTGCCATCCCACATCCAACCATTGCGGCCACGACTCCACTAGCTAATGACATGCAACCACTAGACAAACTTATCTAACTCACGGCATGATGAAGAAATCCTTTGAATGCCACATGATAACCTCACGTACACATGATTATGCAAGCATCTGGTTCTTTCTCTCCACACGACCTAGTCTTGTACGTGTGCATCACATGCCGTTTTGCACGTCACAGATATTTGCGTCTCCGGCTGGCTGCTTCGCATGGATTACCGCGTACTATCCAACTCAAGCCACCATGCTTGTACATTTCACACATATTCACATACGCTTCCTCTGGCGCCACACACTACTACAATGCAAGTGCCTACAACACACGTATTCGACTACATGCAAGACAAAAATAAACATATAGATACAAAATATCAAGATTAGATCCAATAATCACCCCTTAATCTTGATATATCGTATCTTCAAAGAAGTGATGGCTCGTCGCTTGTGTGGCGTTGAGCTAACCGGGTTTTCTCCTCCTTTTCTTTCTTAGGACATTCCCAAGCATAATATCCATACTCTTGGCAATTATAGCATTATACCTTGCTCTTATCTTTGCGCCCTTCACCACGGCCATCGTCGTGGCCTCATCCTCGTGACGAGTCATGTCCTCTTGCCATGAGAAGTTGCTCTTCCAATTGGGCCTCCCATCCCTTGAGCAACTCCTCATGCACCTTCAATGACTCAATGGCCTCCTCCATGGCCATAGAGTTGATGTTGTTGAATAACATCATCAATGAAGCAATGTTGATGAACTTGTTGGAGACGGCCCTCAACAGCTTCTTCACAAGGTACTTCTCTTTCATCGTGTCTTTACACCAACAAGAACAAAACTAAGAGAAACACCAAAGCAAAAGGAGAACGATGGAGAAAATGACGAAAGCTAACCTTGCGAAAAGACGATCAACAACTCTTAGCTTATGAGAACTAACACATAGTCTAGCTAGAATTATCTAGCGAAACTAGATCGAGTTGTTTAACCTATAGCTTTATTAATTTAAGAGAAAGCCTAACCAAGGTATTAACAACTAGGTGAATGTTTATTAGCTTAACTACCGTAGGGTGATAATTAGGATTTCTACGTGTAGGTGAGTACATGTGTATCAACATATACGTGTGTGTGTGATACTTATGTCTATATATATATGAGCATGTATACATATGTACATAAGTGAACTCTAGATGATTAAAATTATAAGTGCTCAAGAATAATATTCTAATCTATAGCACTAAACTATGTTTATATAATAATTAACCTTTATTACACAATGTTACTTAAATGTCACTCTAATTAAGCTATATATGATTATTATTGCAAAAGCATACGTGTAATTAATTAGCTAGGTTAATTAATTGCATTAATATAATTAATTAATTATTAGTAGGTCCACTGGTTAATCTTATTACTTTTATTAAACTAAGATTAATCTATAATCTATAGCATAAAATGACAATATATGTCTAAACATTTAATTAAAAGATTATTTTTTAGTTTATTCTAAAAACTATTCTTTAAAATATATGATGATTAAACATATACTTATGCTAGATTAATATAAGCAACTAATCTACGATTATAGCCTAAACATGGTTATCAAAGTAACTAACTCAACTTTATTTATTGAAAGACAAAAATTAAATCAGGTTAAACGCCGCCACATGAATTAAATACCGAATGAGAAAATTAAACAAGCTCCAAAAATTACAAGACTTGGCAGGGAAGGAAATCATGATTTTAGAGGAATATCGGTGAAAGAATCACCGAAATCGGAGTTAAAATAGAGGAGTTATAGTCGTCGGAAGATTTGACAAAAATAGAAATCCTAAAAAATAGAAAATGCACTATGCTATGAACTTGGTCCATGAGACTTGTGAACTGAGGGAGTTTTTGAGTGGAGTCCACGGTGGACTAGATTTAATGGACTGAGCCTATGGCTTTGGTGGACTCGGTGGACCGAAGTCGGCCTGGGTGGGTGGAGCACCATGGGCCCATGGCCATGGACCGGTGGGGCGCATGCACCAGAGGGGGATAAGGCCGGCCGGGTGCTTTTGGCTTGTACGGGCGGCTCACTGAGGGAGAGAGAGGACAACACCAGGCGATGGGGCTCACCGGAGAGGGAGAGAACAAAGGGGAGCCGGAGGGATGGAGGAGTCGGCGCCGGAAGGGTACAGAAAGATCTCGCCGATGGAGGGCTCCGGCCAAGCTATGGGCGACGCGACTGAATTCAAGGATGGGGCGCTGAGAGAGGGGGAGATGGCCAAGGAGGAGGCCAGCCGGGGGATAGACTTTGGTGGCGGAGCTCGCCGATCAAGCGTGGTAGGCAGCATGACACGACCTGCTGCGGCTGTGCACGACCGAGCGGTGGCAAGGCGCACGCGCGGACGTGCACTGTGGCATTGCACGAGCGAGCAACGTCGGTGGTGGCTCGGCAGCACACACACGGTAGGGAGGAGGCGGCACATGCGTGGCCAAGCGAGCTAGCGATAGCGTGTGGGGTGCCAGCGGCACGATGGACGGAGGACGCACGACAGCAACGACGCACTGGCAGGATGCGCGACATGGCACAGGCCAACGGGCTGGGCGTCACACACGGCACGGTACAACGCATGCTGTGCAGATGGAGGCATCGGGGAGGAAGAGGGAAGGCTCATTGTGGGCTGTCAACGACGGGAGGAGGCACATGACGAGGTAGCTAGGGCGACATCGATGGCGTAGACTCAGCTTGGTGACAACCTTCTCGGCCGAGTAGTCGGCATGGCTTGCCGACGTCTCGGAGCCAGGCGAGTTCGGCGATGGCACACGGGACGGCGCGACTTCGCTCACGACGTTCACGAGTTCATACGGGCACGGACCTGAGCTCGACTGTGAAGTGCTTCGGCGACGGCGGAAGGATGCTTGGATGTGACAATGTCAGCATGCACGGCGACAGCACGTGCGGCAACAGCAGCCTGGACAACTCGGGCTGGCAACGCAAAACGACTGGAGCACACGCGAGCGGCTGCGCGGGCGAGGAGGAGCAGAGCACATCGGCGGTGCGACTGCAATGATGAGGAAGGGCACGGCAATGGGCCCGACTAAGCAGGAGGCCTCGCGGATGAGCAGCGAGGGAGTTGGAAGCAGAGGAGGAGGTGTGGCTGTTGTATGATGTGCTTTTGTGTGCTTGTGTGCGTATGTGATGTTGTATGCATGGTAGGGGTGATCTTTTGCAGGGAGAGAGGAAGACAATCTACCTTTTGCTGCTCCGGTGATCACAAAGACATGGTAGTGCAGGAGATGGTGGCCGGTGATGCTACTCAGTGAAAAGATCAGGGAGGGGAGTGAGAGAGTAGGTCATGGGAGAAGGTGGCCGGTGCTTTTGGTAGGTGATAAGAGAGAGAGAGCAGAAAAGATCTGAGAGTGAGATTCTTTGGATGATGATTCAATTGTATGTAGATGAATTTGCAAACTAGCTGTAATAATTCGAATTGATTAATTTGAACTTGAAATTGGATTTGGAATAATTCAAATAAAAGTAATTGAATTTAGGAATTGAGTAGAAAAGAATCTAAGAATTAGTTTTGGAATTGAGAGAGGTTCAATTTCAAAACTCCACTCAAATAATCATAAAAAATTTAAGATTTTTTGAGCAATAGAAGACCAATGTTTTAAACAGAGAAAATAGGAAGGGAAATTGAACATTGAGTATTGTTCATCACGGGGCAATGTTCATAACGGTGGCTATAGAGGCGGTAAGGACTAACCGCCTAACGAGAGGGCGGTAAGATCTGGTCGTGCCACCGTAGTATGCTTATCCTCTGAGAGTACTGTAGACATATATTACTATAAATCTTTTCATTCGGAGTCTATTTATTTAATTATTTAAGTTATAAAATATAAAAATAAAAAAACTCATCTTCTTCCGGCCCTCAATTTGTCATTATGAGCATTGAACTGTGGCAGTAGGATTGCAAACAAGATTTTTTTTTTGATACCTCTCGACTGGGTACAAATGTAGCATCTGTTCGAACAAACATACACACAACAACACACATCACCCTACACACCCAACACAAACACACAGACCTACATCTATACGAAGTAAAGCGTCCTTCTAGGAATCGACGAAACCAGCTGGTTTCGTAGGTGACGGGCACGTCACGATCCCTTTATAGCTTCACGCACGAGAGGCAGACCTGGAAATAAACGAAAAAACACAGTGCAAACAAGATTTTTGTCACGGATCAAACCCCGCATCTCAGGGTTTCCTTTATAAAGCACTCATTTAGCCACTGTTTATGGCGGCCTGGCCCGATTTAGTCTGGTGAGCCGGGCCGGGCCGGTCCATGTGGTGGGCATTCGGCCTAAGCAAGACCCACTAAGACCGTGCGAGCCTGTTAACATGTCGAAAATTCGATTTTTTTAATCAGAAAAACACAAACCAATCAGGAAAAAAAAAATCAAAAAACAGAAAATAATGGAGCGGGGTGCTAACGTGTTGCCTTATTTATAGTAGGACAAATGGCAAACAACGAATATGTCGTTGTCGTGGTTGTTTAAATAATAAAATTCTAGAAAACTCAGAAAATTCAAGCTAACGTGCTGGCCCAGCGTCTATAGTAGCGGCCTGGCCCATTAAGCCCAGCCTATTCGGCCAGCTCTATTGCTACTGGTTAGCTCGAGACTAGCAGAAACCTAAGCGTTCCATTGTTTCCCTGAAGAAAATTCCCTGTGACATACCGTGTGGCGCAGGCTAACAGGATTATGGCTGCAGCATATAGTTCTCTTAGACTATAGTTGGTTGCTTGTATCATGAGTATATTGGTTCTATTTACGTGTATATTTTTATGAAGATTATTTAGTTGTCTGTTTATATTGTTTCTCTCTGTATTCGTGAATGCAATTATACGGTTCGGTTAATACACCGAATCGAGATTCTCTCTAGAGTTTGGCCCGATAAATGTATTGTATCTGCTACAGTGCTGCAACGAGCACACTCGTTAGTCTCAGATACAAGGTTATTGCATTCATTCATACATATAACTAAACACCACAGAATCAAGATCATTGCATCCACATATGATCATTACATCCACATATAATCATTACATCCACAGAAGCAAGATCATTGCATCCGCCGCAACTAAACATTTTTTTCAGATTCATTGCATCCATGATATATGTTATAGCTCTACGAAAACTCATACGAATAAACAAACACATCCTTAAAATGCTTGTTAATGTCAGCATGGATGTTTTGGAAGCAGAAAAATGATAGCATATGTTCTTTACTTGCATCAGCAAATCAGAACATTCATCCAGATGAGTACCAACCTCAAGGTGGTATACAACTCTGGGAACAAGGGGGTTATGTGCGTACAGTCCTTGGGGGGTCGTGGGGGGGGGGGTGGACAACGCTCGGCAAAACTATGAATAATCGGATCCGTCAAGGAAGCACAACCTCGTGGTGAGGCGAAGAAAGGAGATGTGGTCTATGGAGTGGTTGTCCGTGCTGCTATGAAGCGAGGACGCAACGACGGGAGCGAGATCCAGTTTGACGACAACGCGACAGTCCTCGTGAACAACAAGGGTGAGCTGATTGGCACTCGTGTCTTTGGTCTTGTTCCCCATGAACTCAGAAAAAAGAAGCATCTCAAGCTTCTGGCTTCTGGCTTCTGGCGTTGGCTGAGCACAAAGTTTGAGAAATCCACCTACTTGTTTCGGCAGAATGTAGTGAACATGGATTTGTCTTGATGAGTGATCTGTTCATGTCTTGGTTGCCTCGTGCTGTTGGCGTAATCCACCTTAATTTGGTCATTTTTGTTTGTTATGTTGTATCCCAAAAATGATAAGATCAACCAATGGAACTGTAGTGAGTGCCTGAACAATTCAGGTTATAAATATTTTCGCGTTCCATTTGGATGACCAAAATATATTGCTCTGTTACCTCTTTTCTGTTTCAACATATGATCAACATGGGCTGCTTTCATTTTCTGATCACCATCCCTTCAGTTCGTACATTGTGTCCTGTCAAAACCGACCTGGGAGGGATGTGTGCCGCAAGATGAGCTTCCAGTTCACCACGGCAATGAACCAGAGACTTTGGGAAGATGCATAGCGATACCGCTCACAATGTTTCTGTCCTCATCGCAAACTGCCCATGACAGAAGTACGCCACTGGCGAGTGAGATAGTTGGGGTGATTTTGCTATAGGAAGTTAGAGCTACTCTTGTTTGGTAACATAATCTACGACAAATCTAATTAGTTGTATCGTCCTGTTGTTTTGAGGGTTTTCTCGGTTTTCCCTCTAATTAATCAAGCAGTTATATGATCTTCAAATCCGATTTCTCTTATAACCAGATCAATTCTTATTTTTTGATATAATTTCAGTAATACTCATGCCATCCTTTCAGGGAAAAAACACCTCTGGCATTGCGGTGACAACCTTAATTTTGCAGTAATGAACTGAATCATCTTGTTTCAACGCGGACAGAAAGGTCTGGAAGGTTAATTGTTTAGAGAAAAACAGGCCGGTGAACATTCGTTGTACTATAAATAGTACATGCACAAGCAGGTGTAATAAAACGAATACCCATATTACATGAGGTTATGCATCCTGAGGTTATACATCCAATCTTATTTAAATATGTGTTCGAATACACCCGCGTAGATGGGGTGAGCATAAGTGTGAGGTCTATGCATGAGTGCATGTGTGCGTGTAACTTTATACTTAAAAAAATAATCACTACTATAGAACGAATCACATGTGTCCTACAAGTAGTGATAATCATTGTCGATTTATAAGTTCAATTAGTATATAAAAATCGAGTCATTAAGAACCGATAGTGATAATCACAATTACTGCTAATTTTTGTTACGAACCGACACTAATACATCACTACCGGTTCTAGTTACGCACCGATATTGATAAGTTGATTATCACTACCAGTTCACTTTTTGAACCAACAATTATGTATCGGTACTTATTTGTAACAAGAACCGGCAGTAGTAACAACATATAAAAAACAATGCCATTAATAACCGGCAGTTATAGCCCACTACTGGTACAACTTTCATGCTCCATCAGTTCAGCTTCTTCCGAAAGCCTTATAAGTTTATATTCCTTGGCCTCTGATCGCTCAGCTCTCTCTCTCTCTCTCTCCACCGCCACGACCTCCTCCACCATGAAACCTTGACTACCATCTCCGACCATTCCACCCATACCCGTGCCTTGGTCCGGCGATGAAGCTCCCGCGTGGGAGAGTTCCAATGAGACACAGTCCACTGACTTCAGATCGGCGAGGTCCAAGTCCACCTACGAAGTCTGGGACTTGTTCATTGATGACCTAAAGCCGAAAAGGTGTAAGCCACCGCCACAAACTACTTATTCGTCATGGCTTATTCCAACTTGCCATGGTAGGCATAGGTGTGCGGCGGATGTAGTGATTCTTTTGTGACGATGATGACAAAAAAATTTTAGGGTTTTTTTTTGCTCGTGCGAACGCGTTGTTTGTTTTGGTTGTACAGTGAGAACGGCTAGCTAGAGTTTAGTTATCAATGTGATGAAGAACAATGATTCTGGTTTAGTAATATAAAGCTTAATTAATTATGGTCTGTCTGTTTCAATTTTGATTTTTTTGCTGAGGTTGTGTACCACTGCCTATACCACAGACAAAAGAGACACAAAATTAGTGATGGATTATCAGGACTCGTCACTAAAGATCAATTAGTGACGGGTCCCACGACCCGTCACTAATGTACCATGTGATCAGAATATGACATAAACCCGTCACTAATGAGTGGCTATTAGTGACGGGTCATGTTACGACCCGTCATTGATATTTAAGATACTTATTATTGTTATTTTTTATTAATTGGATTAGAGTTGATTATTTATTTTATCCTAGTTATTCAATGTTATTCTTTTTAAATGATTAGATTGGATTCATTGTTGTTTGTTTTGATTAATCAAGACTACGTATATCTGAAAAAGAAAGTCGGACTAGTTAGATTTATATAGCCTTTCATTTTAGAATAGATGGAACGCAATAGACTATTCACAAATATTTTTTATATTTTATATTTTTCTCTTATTTTTTCTCACCTCACTAGCAGTAAATTATAAACTATTGTATATTTATTCTTAAGTTTGATGTAGGGGGTTGTGGCCAGTGACACAAACGCGTGTTTTAAAAACAGTGCAGAAACTTCACAGGGCGAGAACTCAATCTTCCAAGCCAAATTTAGTCTCAAAATATTTTCCAGACTTGATTTAGTGAGGGAGAAACAGATATAACTTTTTCTGTAGATGTCCGTAGAGTACAAAAATATCAAAATCGGAGTCTGTATGTAAAAGTTACATGTTTTACCGAATGCACTCTTGGTCACCTATCAAATTGCGATCAATTGCATGAGATATTTAGAAATTCATAAAATGTTAATACAAATTTGAATGAAGATATATGTAAAATTATAACCCTCGATGAAATTTGGCAAAATCAGTCATTAGTGACAGGTCAGAATCGTGACTCGTCACTAATGAACTTCGGCATAGAAGGTTAAAAAGATAAATTATCGAGTTTCTATCACAACTACGTTATAGGAGAGGTGGTAATGGGCTGCATGCATAAGTTTGATTCCCATGGAACGCAGACTGAAAACAGTATGAAAAATAGCTTGGCTTGTGGGGTATATGCGATGGGCCTGCGTTGGGTTGGCTCGAGTGAAAAAAATATATTTTTTTCACTTTTTTCATTTCCAAAAAACGAGAAAAATATTTATCAGTCATTAGTGATAGGTCACGGTTATGACTTATCATGTTTAGTCATTAGTGATAGGTCACAGTTATAATACGTCACCAATAACTGAAATTAGTGACATGTCGTAATTCGTTATTAATGACCTCTCATTAGTGACACATTCGGGGTGACGGATGCGAGACCTATCACTAATGACATAATCATCCGTTACTAAAGACATTTTTTTCATGTAGTGTGATAAGGGATATCAATCAGCAGATTGGAGCCAAGAATCGACAGTGATAGTGAATATCAGCGCCAATTCATGAGGGGATTATCGATGCTGCTTAATCACTTCCTGTTTAAAAATCGGGAGTAATACAGTTTAGAACCGGCAGTAACGAGGGGTTTTTATAGTAGTGGGTGTAGTTTACCGATCACGCCGCATAACTCTTTCAACTGTCATGCAATTGATCGAATAACGTGATCTCCTGAACAGGGTTTGAAAATTCATTGACAATCGGTCGATTTTTGCAAATACCGATCAATTCGGTCCACATCAAATTCTAAATTCAATCAGTTTTTGAATTCAAAAGTTCAAAAAATTAAAAAATAAAAAAATCTGAAAATACTAGAGACTATTCTAAGATTGTTGGGGCATGAAAACATGCCCCGAACAGATTATATTGAGAGCCTTTTCCAATGAGGAGGCTTAAGTTTAGAGATGAATTGTGTGCCAAAAAGGAGACAACGAGACAGAAGCTGAGTCTTTGTTACGGAGGGAAATCTAGGGGTCCCCTCCCCTGCCTTTTGAGGGCTTGTTTTATAAAGAGAACAGGCAAGGAAAATTACCACTCCTCCCTTAAGATATTATATTACAATTATGTGCATAGAGAGATATTTTGGGCATTTTATCCTTTTACATATGCGTGGTAAAAACTATAGTAATACCAGAATGCATCGTCTAAATATCTCAAGGTTGTGGCGTTTCCCAAATAGCACCCACCCATCATCCGCTAGTTCCGAGGTCCCGAGGGGCGAGTGGATGTACATAGAATTAGCTCCAGCCTTTTTTGGAAGCCACGCTATCCCGAATCATTCCCTGTTTTTGTAGCACGGGCGCCTTAGGCAAGGAGTGAGGGAGCCACTCGTGACTCCCTCAGTGGGTAGACGCGTCGAGGATGAGCTTTGTAGCCTGAGGCGGAGTCGACAACGAGGCTAATAGGGGCAGTCTGCTACCCCTGCAACAATAGATGTGGTAAGGCTCGACGGAGGTAGAGTCGTCCGGAGCCCCGTTGTGGTGATAGCCGGAGGTAGAGTCGGCGACGAGACTAAAGCGGTAGTTCGCTACCCTCTTAGCGGTAGACACGGCGAGAATTGACGGAGGTAGAGCCGTCCGAAGCCCCATGTGGTGATAGACAGAGGCGGAGTCGACGGCAAGGCTAAGGGGGTAGTTAGCTACCCCCTCAATGGTAGACATGGCAAGGCTCGATAAAGGCAGAGCCATCCGGAGCCCCGCGGTAGTGATAGCCGGAGGTGGAGTCGGCGGCAAGGCTGAGGGGGCAGTCCGTTACCCCCTCAGCGGTAGATACGGTGAGGCTCGATGAAGGCAGACCCGTTCGGAGCCCCCCGCGGTGACAGCTGGAGACGGAGTCGACGATGAGGCTGATAGGCGCAGCGAGGCTCGACAGAGGCAGAGCCGTCCTGAACCCGTAGTGATAGCCTTAGGCTGAGTAGATGGCGAGGCTGAGGGGGTGGCCCACTACCCCCTCAGCGGTAGATACGACAAGGCTCGACGGAGGCAGAGCCATCTGGAGCCTCACGGCGGTGATAGCTTGAGGTGGAGTTGATGGCGAGGCTGAGGGGGTAGCCCGCTACCCCCTTAGTGGTAGACTCTGCGAGGCTCGACGGAGGCAGTCCAGAACCCCACAGTGAGGTGTGTTTTATTAGCGCTAACAACGTGGGCCTTAGCTGAGGCAGGGAAGATTCTAATGGAGGAATTTACGCTCGTTGCAATGGAGTCCTAAAGCCCTAGAGCCCTTGTGGTGTTGGAGGAGAAGTCTACTACGAGACCGAGGGAGGTGGTACGTGACCCGTGAGCAGGTAGCCGTGGCGATGCTCATGAGGGTGCGATCCTAAGATTGCATTCGAACCCCACATCCTTGCTCAAGATTGTTAATTATTATTTTTGCATTATGTGCTAGCATGACATAAGGATTAATGATGCAAGTGGGACCATGATGCCATATGACCATCACAAGGCATACGCTGATGACTCTTTCGCTCTTTCGCGTGAGATAGGTACATGATCTACGTGAGGGAGGGAGTCTATGAGGAGCGCGTGACGCCGAACATGACCATGTATAGTGACGATGCAAATAATACCATCATTATCGGCAACAATAACTTCACCGACGGCCTCACCACCTTCAAAACCACAAGCGAGTGGACGGCTCCGGCTGAGAGCGCAGAGGCTCTAGTCAAGTGAAGTGAGGCCCCGGCAAGTGAGCGGATGGCTTCAGTGAGGCTCCAGCCGAGCGTGTAGCGGGTCTAGCAGAGCGAAGGGGAGGCCCTAGCATGCGAGCGGACGGCTCTGATGAGGCTTTGGTCAAGCACACAGAAAGTTTGGCCAAGCGAGGGGAGGCCCCTCCATGCGCGTGGAGGGTTCGTCCGAGTGAGGGAGGCCCAGACAAGCGAGCGGACGGCTCTAGCTAGGGTGTAGCTGAGCTCGCAGAGGGTCCGACTGAGCAAAGGGGAGGGTCCGTTCGAGCGAAGGGAGGCCCCGGCATGCGAGCAGACAACTCCGACGAGGCTCTGGCCGAGCATGTAAAGGGTCCGGCCGAGCAAAGGGGAGGTCTCGGCGTGCGCGTGGATGGTTTCGGCATATGAGCGAATGACCCCAACGAGGCTCCAGGAGAGCATGCAAAGGGTCCAGCCAAGCGAGGGGTGGCCTTGGCATGCACGCAGAGGGTCCATCCAAGCGAAGGGAGGCCGACATGCAAGCAGAAGGCTCTGGCCAAGTGCACAGAGGGTCCGACTGAGCGAAGGGGAGGCCCCGACATGGAGTGGACAGCTTCGGCGAGGCTTCGGTCGAGCATGCAAAGGTTCTGGCTGAGTGAAGGGGAGGCCCGACATGCGAGCGGACAGCTGTGACAAGCTCCGGTCGAGCATGCAGAGGGTCCGCCAGAGCGAAGGGGAGGCCCCGACCATCCAAGCGAAAGGAGGCCCTGACAAGCGAGTAGACAACTCCAGCGAGGATCTAGCCAAGCGCAGAGGGTCCGACCGAGTGAAGGAGAGGCCCCGACATGCGAGTGGATGGCTCCGGCGAGGCTCCGACCGAGCGAAGGTGTGGTAGGGCACGAGCTGGCATGCGTGCATGCACGTAGCTAGGCTGCATTTTGTTTGCATGGCCGGTGGCATGCTGTTGCACGATGCTCGTGGTCGCTATGCGTGCTTCAAACTGTGCTTACTCGCATGGTGCCAACACATCAGGGTCAGAGATAGCCTGCATGCCAGTGCCTTGGTTGTGATGCCTGGTTTCGCTTTTCTTGCTCTTCCCTTCTAATAAAGCTCTTTGTTCGATCCCCACGAATGATGTCACTGTTGGGGCGCGAAACATGCCCCAAACAAAGTATGG
This sequence comes from Phragmites australis, assembly GCF_958298935.1. Lineage (NCBI taxonomy): Eukaryota > Viridiplantae > Streptophyta > Magnoliopsida > Poales > Poaceae > Phragmites > Phragmites australis. The sequence goes on from NC_084922.1 coordinate 8,434,910, forward strand.
TGAGAGCCTCTTTCAATGAGGAGGCTCAAGCTTAGAGATGAATTGTATGGCGAAAAGGAGAGAGCGAGAGAGAAGTTGGGTCTGTGTAATGGGAGAAAATCTGGGGTCCCCTCCCCTGCTGTTTGAAGACTTGTTTTATAGAGAAAACTAGTAGAAGAAATTACCATCATGCTCTTAAGATATTATGTTACAATCATGGGCTAGAGAGGTATTTTGAACATTTCACCCCTTTACATATGACGTGGTAACCAAGGTACTATAACAACTATAGTAATGTTACAATACATTATCTAAATATCTTTAAGATTGGAGCATTTCCCCAACAAAGACCTTCTGTGATTTTTTTTTAAAAAAAATATGCTTTGCATCATATTTCATGGAGAGAAAGTTTAGAAAAAAAAAAGAAAAGAAAAAGTGTGTAGCTCATTTAGTAGGGTTCAAGTTAACAAAAATATTAACATACAAACATATATTTTTTGTGTAGGTTATACCTTAAGAGTATCTATAAAATTAGTTCCACTTTATTTAGAGTTTTATTAATTTCTCCGTTGAAAAGTTCACAAGTATAAAGTGAATATGTTAAAAAATGACACTGTAATTAACATTTTCATATCTACCATTATTTTTTTCTACATAAATAATAGTATAATAAACTAATAAAAGTGGTTTCGCTAATTTTGAAGGTGTGATGAGTTTGTTATGAATTAATCTATGTGTAAATGTTGTAACAATCCTGTATTTCACAATAATTATTTTATTAGTTTATGTATTTTTAAAAACATAGCATGATGTAAAAAGACTAAAAAAAATTGGTTTCGTGATTTTTGGTTTAGCGAACAATTAACTATGCATTTAACTAGGTTTAGAAAATACATTTTATCATAGAAAATATTCAACTTTTATATGATTATAAATACTTCTATTATGTAGATCATGTTACAAGAAAACCTACAAAATTTGTTTCACACTATTTGAAGCTTAGATGAATTGGTTATCGATTTTACAAAGTTGAGCTATTTTTATGGGTTTTCTTGAATTTTACTAAAATTTGATAAAACCGAACGGTTTTTGATGAAATTCAAGAGGTTTTCGAAAGAAATCGAACGGTTTTCGACCACAAACTTAATGCGGAAAATACGGTCGAATATCGACGAAATCAAACAATTAATCGGTGAAATCGTCCGGTTACTAAATACCTAATTCGGTTGATTTTTACTGTAGTCAAACCAATTTGACCAGGTTAATTCGACTGAATTTACACTGAATTTCAACCGAATTTTTTTTGAATATCACGAGTATCAGAAATTCAGTGACCTCCGTATTTTGGGTTCAAACGAATTTTTAAACCTCGCTCCTGAAGCGTCTGGTCTGTCATCATATGTTGGCCTCCTAAAGTTCTCTCCACGAAGCAGGATTTCAACGCAAGCAGTCCGCATCGTCCGGAGCAGAATACAACCATGACTCTTTTGTAGAAAACATGCAGTTCAAAATGATTTAACTCTTGGCAGCATAGGAACCGATCGGCCCTTTCAGACTTTCATGATCAGCTTCATGCTGCAGGGTGCGAGAAAGTAGTGAAGAGACGGATGGACAGAAAGTGAAAGGAAGAGACTCGATGACCAGACAGAGCAGAGAGGGACACCGGCTGCAAGTGGCGAACGACTTTTTGCTAGTGTTTTTCACCAGATCCCAAGCTGCTCCTAACCTCACCTACGGATCGTAATCAAGCAAGCCCCACACCACCACCTGAACCCCACCGTATGTGCAACCGGGCCCAACAGCCATGACCTGCGCAGCAAAGATGTTTCCTCCCCTAGATTTTACTGCCGTCTAGGGTGGAAACGAGGCTAGGTTCGTATGAGCTCGGCTCCACGCTCGGTTCAGTCAACTTCTCGAGTTGAAAATTAGGCTCGGTGAAAGCTCGAGCGAGCTTGGTGGGCTCACGGGCTAAGGTCTAATGTTGGTCTTGACGCCACCATCGCCGACCTGCTCACCTGCAACGCCTTATCGAGTCCAGCCTCACCGTCTCCGTTCCGCTCCAACGTCTCTCCCTCGACCCCGCCCTCCTCCCCAACCCGTCCACTGCCATCCCCCTACTCTCCGACCCAGCCGCCTTGCTTGCCATGGAGGACTTTGTCGATTTCACCTAGGAACCGCCGTAGCAGGGCTCGGATGACGTGGTCCGGCTCATACGGGATCCCGACGAGGAGGCACGACCACGGTGGGCGGATTCGCGGAGAGGCGACCAGGTAGGGGGCGGGCGGCAGCGCCGCAGCGAGGGGCGGAGAGGCGGCAATAGAAGCAGATCCAGATAGGATCAGAACCCTCGTGTGCGCTCCCATGGCCATCGCGGGGAGGCCATTGTGGATCCCACCGCGGGAGGAGGAGCATCACGCGTGCCGCAACAGGGGTTTGTGTTGTTCAGCTTCTCTTCCTCCTCTATAGCGGCGAGCGGGTGGTCGTGGGGAAGCAGGTCGAGGTAGAGGCGACCAGGATGGTGGTGATCGTCGGCATGACGGGCAGGGGGAAGACGAAGCTGTCCATCGATGTCGTGCAGGCGCTCGGTGAGGAGGTGGTGAACGCGGATAAGATCCAGCTGTACGCCGGCCTCGATGTCACCACCAACAAGGTACCCCTCCCGGAGAGGCGGGGGCGGGTGGTAGCGCCGCAGCGGGGGACAAAGAGGCGGGGGGCGGGCGGTACCGCCGCAACGGGGGACAAAGAGGCGGGGGGCGAGCGGTACCACCGCAGCGGGGGACAGAGAGGTGGAGGCCAGCTGGCGGGCTGGCGGTAGCAGCGGGTGGAGTCGCGCTCAAATTGGGAATTGTCTTGGACTAATTGGAGAGTTAAAATGCACTGGGTTTTTATGGGCTGTACTGGTGACCAAGCTAACGAGCTACTCGTGAGGCAGCTCGAGCTCATTGTTTGGCCACCGAGCTGGTCAAACGGTTCAAGCTCAACTCGTTTGGCTATGGAGCCGAACCAAGCTGAGCTAAGTTTCTTTAGCCTGAGTTGGCTTGCAAATCTCAAGTTTTGCTTCTAACCTTATTGCCGTCTATACGTCACAACAGATGGGATATCATATTGCATATAAAAGTAAATCTTTGAAACAGAATAATGTTGAGGGACTGGTATACTTGAGTAAGCTGACTCTTGCGGCCCATTCTTCCGTATCAATACAAATTCATCACCAAAAACTAGCCAATATATATAATGATCTGTTCATGTAAGCCTTGTCTAAAACCGAACACAGGAATTTTCAGTTGAGGAACCAAGTTGACACCAAAATGATACTAATTCTTTGTCTCTGATAGTCTTACATGCATGCATACACTCCAGGTTGAGTGCTCCAAAAAGGGTAGATCACATATCATATTCAGCATTGCGTTGCTAGTCTTCAGTTTTTTTAATACATCTTGTCTTTCTGCTAGTAAGTGGAAGTTTTTTTCGAAGAACATAGTAGGTGGAAGTTGAAGCTGATCAGACAAGGGTGGGCAGAGTTCAAATCAGAACCGGACAGAGTTCTTGTATTGGTCAAACTGATCTCGTAGTGCTGCTGTTTGGGGAGGGAGGGAGAGAGAGCATTTGTCTTTTTGTATAGATGGTGATTCCATATTTGTAAATCCAAACAACATTTGTAATTTGATTCCTAGAAACGGATTCTATGTACATCCAAACAAGAAAAGTAGATTTCAATTAAATTTTAAACAATTCAATTCTATTTTTGTTGGGGAAAAATAAACCAGTCTGAGAATAATAGTTGAATATTACCATCAAAGTCCCTCCGGAGTCTTGATCTCCGGACCCTCAGTTAAATACTCGATCTCCGAAGTCATCAGATCCATTCACGGTATCCCTTCGTACTTGTGGAGCCTTTCCTTGGCTTAGCCGGCTCGGTCTCCCGAAGGCTCAGCCTCTAAAAACCCGACCTCCCGAAGCCCCGGTCCCCCAAAGCTTTGGCCTCCTGAAACCCTGGCCTTCCGGAGTCCTGCTTCCCAATGCTTTCACCTCCCGATTCCATACCTCCCGAGGCCCCCGTGTCAGGCTGCTCGGGCTACCTTCCCGAAGACTACAAGGTGAGTCAGCAGGTCTTAGAAAAGATCTGCCGGAAGGGGAGCATCGGTCGTGCTTTGCCGGCAAGGAAGTGACCAGCATTAAAAGCCTAGGCTGATGGACGTCGCTCTGACACTTCGGCGTAATGGAGGCTATCCTAACACCCCTGACAGTGCGGTGCCGGGCCACAATTGGCGACCGCCTCGCCGCACTCCAAGGAGCATGCACCACGATAGTTACGACAGTTGATATTTATCTCCACCGATCGGGTAGAAAGTAGTTATCCGGGATAAGGCCCAATAATTCGGTCAGATCCCAGATATTTATACATTATAATAACTTGTAAGTTAAGCTACGCACGACCCTATAAATAGGAGGTCATGATTATCTGGACAGGAGGACGAGCTAGATAGCAAAAAAAGACACAAAGGTAAAAACACACCAAGTCACGCTGTGATACTCCCCCCAGAGCGATCTATTTTTTCTATCATCAATATATCCGTGGTGTTTCTTCCTCTTAAACTTCGTCTCCAAGCTTGAGTCTCCTCCTTATAAGAAACTCTCGCCATACTTGCTGGGGTAAGACAAACTCTTGATCCAACAATTTTAGAATCTGAATTGAATTTAATTGATGAAATCACTTTCAATTCTAGATATCCAAACATGCCCTTAGTGATATTCTCTAATACATCGCATTCATAATGCACAAAATAACCATGATATGAAATCTAGGTACAAATTAATCAGATAGCAATAAAATAATTATATCGTATATATTACTATACACTACTAGAGAAATAATTTATACAGATGGTTTGAAAATCCCGTGCATGACGTTTTTTCGAACTATATGTGAAAAAGAGTATGTATAAATCAGATTTAGATGGACGAGTTTTAAACTATCTGTACAAAATATTTGTACATGGCTTGGAAATCCTGGCTCGTGACTGGAGCAGTCTGTACACTAAGGGAATATCAAAGACGACTCACAAGTAGAGCCGTCTGTGAACTTGGTTCAATACAGATGACTCAAGTGCCGAGCCGTCTATGAAGTAGTAACAGTACAGACAGTTCCTATTTCGAGAAATCTGTACTATGAAAATATCACAGATATTTGCAGGTTTAGAACCGTCTATAAATTCATTTATACAATATTGAATTTATATATTCGCAATAGATCATATACAAATCATTCCATAACAGATTCACAATCCATTCACAACAGATTCACAGCAGATCAAACAACTTCTTTCAATATCACAAAGTCATACACATATTATGCAAAGTTGTTATAAAACTCACCAAGTCATACATATTCATTATATAAAGTCACAAAGTCATACACATATCATACACTTGACCTTCAGATTTGTCATTTTCATTCAAAGCAAAGCAAAATATTCTTCATTCTTGAGTCACCCCGTTCCTGACAATATATAAATGTGAGGAACCATCCAAACAGTATTCTAATTAATCATTATGTCAATCATTTTCTTAATCACGACTTCAATGATTAATCAGAATACCGCTCCGGTAGTCCCGGCACGTGTTTTATGCCCAAGATCGAAACACATGCCTTTCCAACATAACGCATCACAACATAGCTTAATAAAGAGCGAGTAATTAACATTTATATTACAAGTCTTTAACATGCAACCATTTCCAACAATTTACATCAAAAGGTAACAACATCTGTGCAGCGAAAACTTAAACCTATACAACCAAAAGAGAGTTGAGCCATATGCCCTTATGCTCCACCCCAAAGCACGACCTCCGAGAGTAGGATGAACTACTCTTACCCGTCACCCAGATCGGCAGGCACGAAGTAGCCAAACACCAGCTCTTCCTCACCAGCAGCACTGAAAACGCAGATATTAGTACAAAGGTACTCGCAAGACTTAAACCATATAGAACCTATATATATAGCTCGACTCCAAGGATTATGCATTGAGCCATTAGTAACGAAAAAGCCACATAGTTAAGTTAAACATAAGCGGTAAGCAACCTAGGCACATATGTGTGTGCAACTAACTTAACCAACGACAACATAATTCTACCCAGCCATAACTAACTGAACATAAATAATTGAAACCATTATGAACATATAAGTAACAAAGACCAACTGAACCATCTCCCACGTACTCAACCACAATCTATAATCGAAAACTCTACGACCAATGTGAATGAAACAATAGCATGCTCATGACCGAGAGCATGACATTTCGAAATGTTTTTACACCCTGCAGGGGATACTCCTGGACCCACACGACTTGAGGACCATATGGCTCATACGACCACACATGTCCACACAAGGGGGTACTCGTGTCAACCTTTCCCAATAAGCTCCAACCATTTGGATCATGCATCGCTTGGCGCGGAGGTACTAGAACTACTCCCGGAGCAAACTAACACCTCTTACAAGCTCACCCGCTCACACCGTCGATGTTCAGGCACAAATAATCACAGCTACAGAGATATTCGGCTCACCTTACCATTATATCGGCATGTGGTGAGTAAGGTAAGTGCTAAAGCTAACAGCATTAACGAACGGCCTTAAACGATGCAAGTGGTCTACAGTGTCCTGGTTCCTCTCCCGAACTACCCGAGAAACTCCTCCGGAGCAGAAAACACCCCTAACGCCGTGCACATCTCGCCTCATACTCACCACTCATCCAACCATGAACAACAATTAAACCTATAGCTCGCAAATGATGGAACATTCCATCGCTCGACTTCTACCGATGACCTATACATTGCTAAGCACTTGAGTCAAAATTGTACTTAGATGACAACATGCTCTCAAGGCTACAGAGATGCGGGTAACCAATATCTCAAGGTAGAGTTAATGCAATCAACATAGGATCTACCCATTTATACCCGACGCCAACTCGCTAAACATGCAATATACATAAGCATAATTTATCAATTTTAAACTTCATTCAATTGAACAAAAGTGCAATATGCTTAGTTGCTTGCCTTACTGCTCAGGTGGCTACCCATAATTACCCAAGCAACACTCATAGAAATTCGGAAGATTAGAGTCGTCTTCAACCACGATCGTATCACGCTCCGGCTCCTTATTCACTAAAGAAAAGCACATGCAATGATGAGCATGAGTGAAATGCAATAATACATGCTACAATATGCATATGATGAATTTTCATAAAATATGCCATATAAAGCATGAAAACATTTTTACTAGTTAGAACTAGTCATAAGGAGACTAGCAAAATTGGTTTCACCCATTTTGGGCTTGCGATGAATTAACGGTGAATTAATGAAGCTTTAACCTAATTAATAAATCTCAAAATTTTAATTAACTATTTAATGTCTGGGGACATTTTTAATAGGTAGAGCAGGTTATAAAACCAAAAAAATGGTTTCATAATTTTTGGAGCTACAAAGAATTTATTATGAATTTTATAAGTTTTAGCCAACAGTAAACTATGCTGAAAACGGTTATGTCTGAGTGACCGCGAACAGACTGCCAATTTGGGCGGTCAGACCGCCAATAGGGGCGATCAGACCACCGGGAGTCACGATCAGATCGCAGGAAATTGCGATCAGACCACCGACCAATAGAGAGGTTTGGGTTCTGGCGGTCAGACCGACCCGAGGGGCGGTCAGACCCCTGGAATGACGGTTGTATATTGTAGCAGCCAGGGGAACTTGGTGAGCTCGCCGGCGACTATCCCGGCGACCTTTGGGGTGGGGATTTAGGCTTAGAGCATCATATTGATCTACTCTACCGTATAGGACCACACGCATAAGCCGAAATCGACCAAAACTTGGCTATTGCTACCAAAACATCAAGAACTCATGAACTTCAACCCTGGCTCCAAATTCTTAGATTTTGACCAACCAATTTGTGCATCCATGCCATGGGAGCCTAGGAGACTCACCCAAGACGCTTTGACGAGGTTGGGGACGCTGAAAGAAGGAGGAAACAACAGGAAATCGAATAACTCCGGTGTTCCTTATGCTTCAACCAAGAACAACAAAAGACATCAAATCTGGCTCGAATCTTTCGAAAAAACAAAAATAAATTGGATGAATGGATAGATTATAAGCTTGCGATCATGTGGATACCACATACGTACCTCAACTTCGCTTCTAGAGTGCGGATTCGAGGGAGGAGTGAGAGAGAGCTTGAGAGAGAGGGGTCTGCTCCCTTGCTTGGCCAGTTGAGCACGGGAGAGGCACGGGTGAGGGAACAGGTGGGTGGGGCTGCTGCCCAGGAGGGAGAGAAAGAGGTGATTGGCGCACCGAGTGGGGTCCACGTGCTAGAGAAAGGAGTCCACTTTAACTGCAAATTCTATTATTTTCTCTCCCAAATTTCTTTCTCTTATTCAATTGACTCAGAACGAAGTACTCTAGTGTGTCAAAATATTTTACCTCAAATTTAATTATGATGCTAATGATGCATAATTAAACTTAATCATGCGATTATGAAATTTGGGACGTGATAATAAACCAACAACTTAGCTTTAGCACGCTAAATTAAAAGGAAGTAATGAGTTCATTTGCTTCATTTTCTATATCATTATCCATAAAGATATAATAAATCAATAGATTGTAAGATACAAACATTTTCAATATATTAAACTGATCAGCTTCTGTTGAGATTACAAACCTTGACTCCTAAAGTTGTCGAGGATATTTGTAAGAAATTTATATATTTACAGAAGAAAATTAAAATAGTTAGCCACAATAATAAAAAAATGCATTTTAATATACTATAATTACACTAATCGGTGGATATACCGGTGGACTAGAGCCAACGATTTGCATCATATACTGGGAAACATAGTATCCACAGAGGTTGGTGCCCTGCGGTTGCTTGTGAAAATGCAAAAATTTGTGCATGGTAAATTTAGTTCTGTGGAATACATATTATAACGGTAAATTGATCTGTGATGGAGGAATTATTACTAAGAACTTATGTTGATGAGTCACTAAAGGTTTTTCTCTACGTACAAGCATGCCCATCGAAGCATACTTCGATAATGCCCTTGTTAGCAAGTTTGTTAAATCTGAATACATCTCTATATCATACTTCCCAGGGTCGAGGTATATGCAGTGTTGATTATGTGTATAGATATAAACTAACATACAATGGTCTCGGTAGTTGTACGGTAGAAGAATAAGCTCCTTCGATCCACAGAGAGCGACAATGTCCTTCTCGATGTATTTCTTGACCTCTCCGGAGACCAAGTGATCGTTGGCCCACATATGACTTGTGGGTCGAGGAACCCAATTCTTGAATTCTCTCTCCTAACTTCTTGAATCACATGTTTACACATAAGTGCAATTTAGATGAATGAGTGTATCAATGAGTTAGGCGGTTCATTAAGCATTGACCGCGATTATAACACTTACAATATCCGATATCTCATTAGACCAACATCCAGTATGTCACGACGGTAGAGGAGGAATAAATCCTCGAAGGTAAGGAGGAAGGTTCCAGCTGGTTTTAAGAAATGTTGTCGCTACTACTTAACGTTGAAACTATGAGGAGAAAGATGTTTCCCCTCATGGATCATCTTCATGTATAGGTCATGCAGAATCATACTTGCCCAACCTAATTACTCTAATGCTTTCTTGCTCAGTAACGGTTGGCCTGCAACATAGGTGTTTGATAGAGGTTATTCTCCTACCTTGTTGCTATTGTCCAACTGTTTGTTGGCTCTGCGCTTTCAAGGAGCTGCCATTCTAACGGACTGTTGGCTAGAATTATCGAACAATTGTTGTTGCTCATGTGGTGTAGATGGAGATTTGACCTTTGGCAGAGCACAACAAAAAGAGATGTCACTGTCCCGTGTACTAGAGACAGAGGCTGTGGAGGCGGTAGAGGGACAACCAGTATTATGAACTTCTTTGACCACTAGATGAATGAGTGGATGACCTCCCCAAGTGTCCTGATATCGTCCTCTGGGGAATAGGAAGTGGGAGGGATGTGCAATTCCTATAACACCTTAGCGTAACCAGGCTATAGCGGGACTTTGTGAATCGTCTGTTCTCCACCACATGAGAACGCCAAGCCTGTGCCAATCTCAATGATGTTATAAGAGCCAACATTGGTGAACAGTTTGTGCTCATCTTTGCTTTGACCTATGCGACAATCTTCATTCTCATCCGTTCATGCTCAGTTGCTTCGTGCTTAGTTTGTTTCTCCTTCCACTCCTATATGAATCGGCGTCGTCATGGAATCCCAACTTTCATAGAACGTAAACACCTATGATATACATGTGACCTGGGTGCTCTTTGTTTCCCAGAGCCGAGGTTAGTATGTCTTTTTTTTTCAATATGAATGGAATGATCCTTGAGTGGATTCTTCCAAAAGTTGCACGATCCTTTGAGCCACTTGCTCGGTTTCTGGCTTTCTGAAGGTGACAAAACCATCAGACAAGCATACTGCCCTTCCTCGGAACCAGTTCTGGGCCTGCCTTTCTGGGATCTGAGAAAATGGTGTGGAGAGGTTCTCCCGAGGTGCCTGCTCATCCTCATTGTCCCAGTCCAACTCTTTGCGCGCGTACCCACCGGTGCTGAGCCTATGGGGTGCATATTGCGTGACTGGCGTGCATCGTTAGCCTGACTCTGCTGCTGAAATTTCTCAGATTGGCACCTCATCATAAGCTTTGTCCATTGATCCACCAAGTACCCATAAGAAATATTATTAGGGATAAGATCATGCTTCACATATGTGTTATACAACTCGCTCTTGAAGCTCTTCCACACCTTGCCCATCTTGGCAATTGTCGGTCTTTCCATGGCCTCCAAAGAGTATCCTTCGGGGAAGTCAAATTAGGCTTTAATTGTTTTCCACAAGAAACTTTTGTCACTCTGCGACACTGCCTTCCAGTTTGGGTAAGTTATCCTAACCATTATCCTTCTAAATGAGACGCATGCTCTACGGACTGCCGCTTGAGCTTGCTGAGGCTTTGTTGGCATATCTTCCTCATTGACTTGAGTTATGGTGTAGTGACCCGTTGGTATTTAGTTTTTGTCTCGACCACCTCGCTTTCGCTTCTGCATCGTAGTTTGTTATGTTTGCTCCTGAGAAGTGGCATCCTCATCTTGTTGAGCAATGACCCTCTCTTCTTGTTGAGGAGAAGAGACCCGTGGTAATTTAAATTCATCTCCAGATACTATCTTCAAAATAGAAAAAGTCATATGCTTATTAGATCTTGTTATAATGGTAGAAGATGTTGTGACAATCTACTCATTTGCTGAACTTAGTAAAAATCTACAAACAATCCATTAACTATAACCAAAATTTAACATCAACACTAAACATGCTATTGGTCTTGGATGTTGTTATTCGTTAAGGTCATTGCCTTCTGAGAGAAGGAAGTAATCAAATTTAATTATACTCTTATTTATACTTGTTTATCTTAAGTCCATGTGATAGTACACATTAAAACATAAATTTACATAAAAAATTATCTCATTTAGAGTTTGTATGAATTATGAATTTTCAAATTTTAGTCATATGTCTGGAAATTAATAGTACAGACGATAAAAAAAAAACAACCGTCTGTAATATAAATAGTATAGAAGGTTCTGTTTTATGAATCGTCTGAACTAGTAATTTTCCAGACAACTGATTTTAATCCATGAAAATTCCAAATGAAATAAAACTTTTATGCAAATTTTTTGTTTAATGTATACTATCACATAGTGTATGTCTTATTTATGTAATTAATGTAACTTAAATTAAACTTGAACATTATATGTATTTATTAAAATAAAACTAGCAAATTTCATAACTAATTTATACAAACTCTAAATTAATGAGATCATTTTTTTAAGTAAATTCATAACTAATTCATTTTAACCTATTACATTGCAATATATAGATACATAACAATCGAGTAACATCATATAATTTTAACGATCAATCCTTCTTAATGATCGAAGTGCAGATAGCAAGCAGTCCCAGTCATAAGTTGCTCTTCGTTAAGGGCGATGCCATCTCCAAGAAGATACTCATCAAATTGGTTATACTCTTCTTCTTCCACGATATTCTTAACTCCGACGATTATTCTTTTTCCCTAAAGAACTACGTGAAGCTTTGGATATGCCAGGTCTTGCACATAAAAGACCTAGACAACTTACTTAGCGTGTAAAAATAGTTCATCTTTGTATGCAGCACGTTCGAGGTCGATAGTAGTCAATCCGTACTTATCTACCTTAATACTTGAGAGTGTGATACAACGACACCGAAAGAGGGGGATTTTGAAACGTATATAGTCAAGTTCCTAAATCTCCTATATGTACAAATAGTACGCACAGACCTCACGTTTGTCCTGAAAGGCATCTACGCTCACACCGCTTAACTGTACCATGATCTTACTATCCCGTGCTCTGGTATAAAATGTGTATCCATTTATGTCATATGCTTTAAATTTCACGAATATGCGACTTGACCATCTTGCCAATCAATCAATATTTTCCTTTGTTGAACTACAATTACTGAATCACACTGCCAACTAGTTGTTGAAGCTGCGGTTGTGTTGTTTTGTGATCGAAGCCTCTATACAATTTGGATTCTCTATTTGCAGCACATCCTTATGCATGTCGATATACGTGGATACTTCAGTCATGTGTTGCAAGACCATGAAATGGGCTTTAGATAACGTGAAAAAAATCAGCAATGATTGCTTTCCTACCTGTGATTAGCAATCATTGCGAAAGTTTTGTTCGGTTACTACCTATGATCTCCTTCCCATCCAGTCTCCCCTCATGGCGAGACATAGGCCCACCTATTGGCTTGAGCTAGATATTTTGGATTGCAACAAGAAGCATTTATACCATCAACACGTAGCAACCATGAGACTTCATGCCAACTAATTTCAAATCTTGTATCGAAACAAGTTTTGAAATATTGGTGTAGTAACCGAACAAAACTTTCGCACCATGTAAGCACCGGCATAGTTTGGTTCTCGACCTTTTTCAGATTATGGCAGGCAGGAGGAAGCCTCATTCTACCTTTTTCAGAGGGTTCAGGTGCTAACTTAGGCCTGATATTCAAATCAACCAAGTCAAGTCTTGCGTTGAGGCCATCCTTTGTCATTCTTGGAATATTAAGTAAAAGATAAATTAAGCTTTCGCACATGTTCTTATCTGTATGCATGACATCGATGCAGTGGCAAACTTCAAGGTGCTTCCAATACGGTAGCTCCCACAATATCGATCTCTTCTTCCATATGCTACCGATATCTTTAGATTTTTTACTCCCCTTTCTAAACACAATATCGAGATCTTTAATCATATTGTACACCTCTTGAACATTGTAGTGCCTTGGACATAAATCTCTCTCCATCATTCCATCGAATTGTTCCTTCATATTGCGGTACAGGTGATACCTGTTAAGGAACATATGGTAGCGACCATTTTGTACGAGTAGGGTAGCCACATACTCATGGTACCATCTAAGCAATAAGGGCACGGCGTGTCTACTTATTTACTCTGACCCAAAAGGTTATATAGTGTAGATAAATTATTGATCGTGCAAAACAACAAGGCGCAAAACGTGAAATTCTCACTTTTGTACGCATCCCATACTTGCGCCCTTTCGTTCCACAATATGTTTAGATCTTCCATCAATGGTCTTATGTATACAATAATATAGTTCTCAGATTGTTTCGGGCCTTAAATAAGCACCGACATCATTAAGTACTTCCGCTTCATATACAGCTAAGGAGGTAGGTTGTAAATACTGAAAACAACTGGCCAAGTATTGTACTTGCTGCTTATGTTCCCAAAAGGCATCCCGTCCGTGCTCAAAGCAAATCTTATTCCTCGATTTTGCACTAAAGTCATCGAAGATCGTGTTGATGTTTCTCCACTAGGGAGAATCGACAATATGTCTTAGCTTTACATCTTGCTTGCAGCCCTCCAAGTGCCAGCACAATAATTTGGCCTATTTTCGATTTGCAAACAAGCACTTAAGATGTGAAATTATAGGCAGATACCAGATCAGCTTAGTAGGAATTCCTTTCTTCACCTCGTCGTCATCTGATTGACTCTTACGGTTGTATCGAGATGCTTTGTACATTAGATATGAATGCAAGTTTGATAGATCTTTATGGTAGATGATACAATCGTTCGGACATGCATATATCCTTTCACATCCATTCTCAATGGACAAAGAACATGCTTTGCTTTGTATGTGCTTTTGGGCAGCTTGTTTCCATTTGGAAGCATGTCCGATAAGAGTTCTAATAGTGCCGTGAAACTCTTATTTGGTCACTTTGTGTATTCCGATTTACATCCAGGGAATAACGGTTTCTTCGAGTCCTCAATCAAGCACATGGATATGTTAAAATCTCTCCGAGTAGTCAAGTTCACATCTGCATCGTACACCATCTGATCCAACCAATCATCTTCTCCAAACGATCATCATGTGCACAAAATTCCTCGTCGTCTTCTCTTCTTACATCGACTTCGGGTTCTTCGACAATACCAAGTCTTCATGTAACACATTATGCTCTTCACCATGTTTGGTCTAACACGTGTAATCCGGTTTGAAACCCCTAATAATCAAGTGTGCTTAGACCTATAGGGCTACGTTCTATATAAGAAAGGATCATTTGCTTCTACAATCATAACAAAGACAATATATAAATTCAACACCCTTCTCCAAATGATCCTCCTCGACAACTGCCAAAAAAGCCAATACCATCAAGGTATCCTTAGTTCGTACAAGAACCGTACATCCAGCCATGATCCATCTAAAATGTACAAAGTAAATTAATATCAAATTAATCTAATAAAAGAGAGCAACCAAGCTTTGCTTCGAAAAAATAGAGGTACCGTGTATGCATGCATGAACCATACAAATGATAATTAATCCAAAAATAATTCATGATTACCATTATATTATATACATGTGTACCTAAAAATAAGAGCTAACATTAATTCAAAACTTATCGCTAAATACTATATAGTTATTGATATTTTTATATTTTATACTAAAAATCCAAAATTTATCTAGAACACTATATTAAAACTAGCCATTTATAATAACACATCATTAAACCTTGATCTATATTTTGAGCATCATATATATACCTAAAATAACTAATATATTCTACATCACCATGAGAAAAAATCTAAATCTAGATGTAGATATAGTTGATCTTACAGACAAAATTAGAATACAAATCTACATTATCTAATGAATAGAATAATACTATATTATCATGAAAAATATCTAGATATAGATCTAGATCTAGCTAGCTCTTCAAACCAAATTTAGACCATCTAAACCAAATTAAAACATAATTCTTACCTTGGAGTAACAAACGCCAATAAATCTTCAAGTTCTCACCGAAATCTAATAATTTTTTAGTCAAAATCGTCGGTCTCTTCCTCCAAAAGTTGTGCACTGTTCTTCATTATTCGACACTATTCTACTTCGATTTAAAGGTAGGGGATGATATACTATTTTAACAATACAGACGACTTTATGTTTGGAGCTATCTGTACTAACGTGTCCCACCTTCTGTGGCCATTTTCTTAAATGGCTCATAATTATCGTCGTCTCTACTAATTTTACAGACAGATCCTGTTTGGCACCGTCTGTGATATTTATTTTATTACAGACGGTTACAAATACGAACCAACTGTATCTATCTATATTAATATTACAAATGGTTCCAAATGTGAACCGTTTGTACTAAAAATGTCCCATCACTACCGGACGTGTCTTATCATCAAGCGTCTCACCATTATCGGATGCGTCTCGTCATCTTTGAAGATGGTTCTTGTTTAGAACTGTTTGTGATAATCTTTGCACAGACGACTTTATAGAACTATTTATACAGGGGTGTTACACTAAATTATTTCTATAGTAGTGATATATGCCCCATCCTCCATAGACGATTTCACAACCATTAAGAGGTTGATTTGTTGCTCGTATGAATGCATTCGGACTTGACAGATACGTATAATCTCAGAGAGAAACATATTTGGTTATCTATATGCATTGTTTCAGCCTGACTCAACGGATGCAAATACACACCTACATCTTAGCCCGACGGATACATACTGTTGCATCAGCTCATGCAGGTAGGCCTACTTGTCTGCATCACAAATCATATTCATGCGATCAACCATTCAAAATCTCAGCTCTAGCTTTCACTCATGCGACCTCAGATTCAATCATCCAAACAGTAGTCTATATCCGCTCATGCAGGTAGGCCTACTTATCAGCATAAAAAATCACATTCATACGATCAACCAATCAAAATCTTAGCTCTGGCTTCCGCTCATGCGACCTCAGATTCAATCATCCAAACAGAAACTCAGATCAGTCTATTTAAATAAATACAACTAATTAAACACTTTTCTTTTCAAACAATATAACTCCACTCAACCTACTTTTTCTCAACTTATATATACGGTACATACGGATAAATAATCACACCTTAATTGCATACAAGCAACGGTGCATACGGATAAATAATCACACCTTAATTGCATATGTGCTCACGCCGACCTATCTATGACGAAAGGACTTTTAAAAATGGAGGTGGAAGTATCTAGGATCATCATTGCCATCTTAACCTGTTTTTTAAATATTGCTAAGAATGGTACTGTAGTAAATGTTTGCTACTAACGCTAGAGTACGTACTGCTATATATTATCAGTTTATACACTCGGCTGCGCTAACTACAGAAGGTAATCCAATTACTGTAATTCACAAATGCATGCAACGCGCATGCGACACCACGTACGATGTGGCAACGCATACATACGTACAACATATATAATCTGATAGATGGATCAGGATCCAGTTGGCGAAACTTGAAAGGCGCCGCGATGGCCTCGACGGCGGCGGCGGGCCGGCCGGCGACCGTCGGTCCGGTATAGACATATGCATGGAGTAGAGACAGCTTGGCAAGCTACCAGATGAAGCTCATCTCAGCGCTGGCGCGCGCGGCGTCGTCGTCGTCGTCGCGGGAGGGGGAGTGGACGTGGCGGCCCTCGTAGGTGGTGATCACCATGCGGGGGTCCTCCGCCAGCCGCTCCACCCGCTTCTTCACCCGGCAGTTGTCCTGCGTGCATCGGTAGTAGCTCCTGCATCATATATGGCAGCGCCACTTCTTCAAGTGAATTATCGACTACTAAAAATCGATTAGAGGAATCTGAGGGCGAGTAATTATTGCCAGCAGGTTGCAAATCAATGGATATATATAAGCTCAATTGATGTGTGCATGTTTTCACTTCTTTTCCGGCTGATGATGATTAGGGTTTGATTCTCACCAGCCCGTTAAGTTGGTCGTGTCGATTATTTGTGTGAACTTTTCACCATGCTTTTCGAGACTTGAAGCCCTAATATATATAGCGTATGATATCTATAAGCTTAAAAGTGTCTGGAATAACTAATTGTGCTAACCGAACCAGTAGACTATGTAGTTAGTAGACTCCTCGTGCTAATTTGTTCACTATAAGTCTACAAGTAGAGTACTACTCCTTTTTTTACTACTCCTCGTGTTTATTTTTTACTGATTATACAGAGGTAGAGTAGTTGGTCGGTAAAGTACACCGATCTCGGAAAATCTCAATCATGGCCTGACACATCAACAAGGAAAATATGGAGATAATAATAATATTCCAGGCTACCAGGCCAGGTAGCATCATTTCACTCAACCTAAGGGCCATGGATTGAGAAAGATGTGGTAATAATTACACGGAACAAAAAACTTGGGCCCTTTGCAAAGCTCAAATCCACCTTTTCATCATCATCTTGCTCTTTACCGAACAGTAAAGATTCTCTCCTCCCAAGGCCAGCCAGATCAAAGCAGACATCCCACACAGGGGAGGAAAAAGAAATCTTTTCTTATGTAAAATAATGGATTACTCCATCCACTAATTAACAGCTTTAGTTGACGTAAATTTTAAAGAGCTTAGTACATAAGATCGAATTCAATCAATGTGAAAATAGTCCTCTGTCGAATCTATACTACATTTTTTGTGAAGGGAATCAATGTGAAAATATCGGTCTGCCCGAATCAAAATGCCATTTTCTCCCCTCACTTGCTATGTTCCTTGGGTAAATATTACTAAAAAAAGAAAAGGAAAAGAGGGATGATTGCCGAGATTTGCTTATTGATTGGAAAAAGCCATGGGTGTTGCGGTGGTGTGATCCAGACACGAGAGGGGAGGAGAGTTTTCTGAGTGGCATCATTGCAAATGGCTAATCAGATTGGACTGGATGCTGGGGCTCATGTCTGGTGTGTGGGTCAATGCTTGGCATTGCCTGCCATGATAACCATCAAAGAGATAGATATCAGATTCACACGCATCTAGGTGCGTGTGGTGCTTTGAATTTGTTGATTTGATCTGTCCCTATGGAGAAGATATAGATCGTGTCATGTCATGTCATTCCTAACTCTTGACTAATTTCGTGTCTAAGGCAAATAATTTCTTTTATAATAATTATTATATTCAATATTCCTTTCGGTAAATATAAGCTGCGATCGTTAATAAAAAGTTTCCTTTTATTTGGTTATGTTAGTATTCTTAACAAAAAAAAAAATTCTTTTCGTTGCGATCGTTAAGCAGTTGCCTATACGCTGCACACATCGATGGGTGGAGGTTAGTGGAACTATCAGGCGGTGCAATGAGTATTCAACCTACTACTACTATTTGTTAGGATGCACGTCATTCTCTACATGCTCGGGAGCGCAATTGCATGTCCCACACATTAAAGGGACTACTACTTGATCCTTAAGCATAGCATATGATCTGATATACAATCAAGTTGCAGCAAAATATCTCTTGCAAAAGTACCAGTTTTAGATCACTAAATGAGAAGTTAATTTGCAAATCAACCAAGTACCACCAAGCAATACAATGGAAATTAAGGAAAATATGAACCTACATACATGCTTTCATGCATGTGTACATACATGTTAGTAACTTAGTTAGTTACCCTTTTCTGGAATCAAAATAATTTTATCGTCAGTGTTGAGTGAGAAACTAGACACTAGGGGGATCAATTTAGTTAGGTGGCATAGACAGGAAGGGGACCATAGACATAGCTAAGTCATCTTAGGACCAGCTTGTTTGCAAATACTTTTTCCTTTTGAGATCCAGCGACTAGCACTTTAGGGAAAAAAAACTGTGCGAGTGTAGAAAGGTTTGTGAGAGTGCTCTCTAGTTTCCTGCTGTTGCAGAAGTGCACTGAGCTACTTGTACAGTAAGTTTTTTGTGGAGAAGGTTTTGGCATTTTATTTCATTTCTTTCTTTACAATAAAACTATAATCTATAATTTGTTAATAACTAGATATCAGATGAACTAACTTCATTACATTGAAATGCATTTACCACTTTAAGATCTGCTCCAGTGGTCATGATATAGTCAAAGTCAAACTAGATTGGTTCTTAATGAAGGAAATCCACATCAATATAGATAACGATTTTTATAAACGTAACAGTCTGTACGGTACGCTTCCGATATAAGAACAAAAGGTATATGAACACTAAATTTCTTATCATATATAATATTACATATTACCACCTTACAAAAAAGGCATTATCTCGATCTCTATACAGAATAAAATCATCGCAATGTAGATTATTCATGAAAATCGGTTGGGTTTTTGCAATGAAATGAGTTCATAATCCTTTTCATTCCCTCGCAGCATGAATATATATTAAGCAGTCGAGTCATAATTTAAAATAAATGCTGCCATGTATCACAATTCAATCCTGTCTCAGTAATTTGTTTGTAAAATAAATAATAACATAAATAACCACATCTATATATGAAAAACAAAGCTGTTACTTTAATCAATCTTCTTCCTCAGTTCCGATCAAAAGAAGCATTAGCCATATATTTGATGCATATGATTAGAGTAATTAGACAATGATCTAGCTTCAGTAGCACATGTGAAATGGATATCTCCCTGATGGAATGCCACAGATTGTGGTTTTCCGAGTGTCTACCTTCGGGGATAAGTCTTTCCCAAGTCTTTCGTCAATCATGATTGTTTTGGCACACAGGAAATTAACATTTTTCTGGTTGTGCATGTGAAAAATGAATATCTAAAACCATTGATCTGAAAAGCTTAACACATTGTCACCATGAACTGTAAATGCAAAGTTTGAACCTGCTTGGGGGATATAAGGTCATGGAAAATTTATCAAAGTTGAAAAGAAATAAAGGATCTGTGGTTTTTTGTGCATTATGACATCGATGAATGAATCTTTTTTCATCGTATCCTTAAGCAGAACAAACATAAGAATTAAGGTAGTTACATTTAAGTTAATTAACAATAGCAAGCCAGTCCCTAGTAAGAGAAACAAACTATATATGGTTATTTTTATATTTGACGTGCATTGGCACTCTTCAATGCAAATCCAATCTATTGTAAAGCAGAAGCGCAGTACTTTCTCCTTTTTTTTCTTGATTAACAAGTGTATATCTTGGATTTTATTTTCCCCTCTTTCTTCTGATCAGATAATTTCTTTTGAGTTGCGATATAAGGACATATTATTGAGGTGTACTGTTTTTTATTTTATTATGATTCGGTTTAGAAGAATGCATTGTGCAATGCAACTGTTTCAAATTGATGTTTGTTTTAAACATCTCGAAGAAAACTTCAGTTCATTTACAGCAATAAAACCCAATTTCGCTTGAACTATTATTTGTTTAACAAAGAAATGAAATACCGTGAAATCTGAAGTTTTTGCAGGTGGAATTAACAAAAATAATTCCTCTAAAAAATTAGCCTGCCAAGGAGGAAACTAACTAAACTTACACTTTATAAATACGTACCACTAAGCATAACCTAGAAACTGACTCGTGATAATCATCGTTAATTAAGCTATGAGTTAATCTCCAAATCGGACTCCATCTTCTCTCCTTAATGCAACCCACGATCTCCTCACGAAATATCCCAAGATGAAATCTTAAATTTGCCTGGTCGATTCGCATGCAGCAATAGTTTGCAATCGTTCAGCCACGGCATGCATGCACATGGAAGCGATGGGAATTGGGAGCAAATGTACAAGAGCATCGACGTCCGTGCACATGCATGTGTGTGTGCGCAGATGCAAAAGCGCCATGTCTAGTGTACACGGTGTGTATATATACCTGGGGTACTGCGTGTTCTTGACGACCTTCTGGCCGTACTTGCGCCACTTGTAGCCGTCGTCGAGCACGTCGACGTCGCTCATGGTCTTGAAGCAGAACCGCGGCTCCCGCACCTTCCGCCGCGCCTTCTTCATCCTCACAGCCCCGACCCCGACCCCCAGCCCCGCCGCCGCCGCCGCCCGCGTGCTCGTCGCAGCACCTTTCCCCGGTCTCTGCCTGTCATGATCACCTTCGTCACAGGTCGACCTAGTTGATACCAACAGGGAGAGAACAACAACGTCAGGACTTTCTTGCTGGTGATAAAGAGGGAGCTTTCTTGGAGAGAGATCTTACCATGGATGAGGAGGCGATGACCTTGGCGGAGGGGAAACGTGCGCTGCATGCAGGTTGTGGAGGATGGGGGGCGGGATGGTGGTGGTGGCTGTGGCTGGGCGGTGGTCTAGGACAAGGGAGCTATAACCTAGCACGCCATGGTGGGGGAGAGAGCTCGTTGGAGGAGGCGAGGGCTGGAAGGCGAAGGTTATGGTGGGGGTGGAGGAGGAGGCCGCGGCCATGGCGGCGCCGGCGGTGGACGAGGTTTGGCCGTGGCCCAGCGCCATCACCGTCCTCCCTGACGATGGGAACATCTCTCTCTGTCTCTAGCTTTGCTTTCCCAAGTAGGAGAGCGAGTGTGCGGGGGATTGTGGTGTGATATACCTGCTCGATGTAGGGAGTCAAGGACAAAGGAATTTGGTGAAAGCTGGCGTTTGCGGTGGTGCATGGCTGGACCTAGGAACAGTAGTACTGCATCTTATCTATGGGACAGAATTTATATTCAGAGCACAGTGCCATCACGTCCAACTAGTACATTCATGATGTCATTTCTGTTTGTTTTGGTTTATTTGCGCACACTTTCTACATTTCAGACGCAATACACGATGCCGGATTAGGGGAGGGGATTTTCGGGTGCCAGATTTCGATGTTTATATTGCACTAAACATGTCTTATGCGTGTGCTGTATATGTACTAGGTCCATATGTCATCAGTGCTTCCTGTGTGATAAGTGGGCGAGCAGAAAGCCAGAAACACCAGTATCCCAGATAGATAGACAAGTCAAATCTGTTGGACTTGGGCGTACGTGTGGGCCATGATCGATCGATCGCAACCTTTGAAAAACCAAAGGCCGGCACCGATGATCTGCTGGTTCTTGCCGATCCAAAATGTTATTCTTTCGTCTCCCTGCAGAAAGCTCATTACTCCTGCTCCATAGTTTTGTCAATTGATGGCAAAGGCTGCCCCGGTGTGCAAAAGAACTCCCTTTTGTAAAGCTAAAAATTATTCTTGGTCTTTTGGACTCATCCAATCGATACGCCTTTGAACCATGTGTTATATCATGTGATGATCTTTTTGTATGCAGATGTAGAGATGATCAGAAATTGGCTCACTAAGTACATTGTCCAACCCGCCTCTGTGGGGTAAATGGCGGTGTACATGCATACATCAGAATTATTACACATCGAACAACACACATAAAAATGTTAAACACAATAATTGAGAAATATGTACCAACTTGTATCTTAAAAAACATATTTCCTAACCTTCGTGTGCCTCAAAATGACGGGTGTCATTCAGGCGACAAAGAACCACGTGCTGACAAGGTTAAAGAGGGAGAGGTTTCCTTTGTCACCAGGCTTAGAGTAGAAGTTGAGGGAGGAAGATTAGCCCGACAGGGGAGGCAGACGGGGTGACGAGGACATTGTTGACTGCAAGCAACGGAAGACCACCGGATGTGCGTGTTGGAGAGCTCCAAAATAGGGAGGTTAGCGTGACGGTAGGCTATAGACGTGGATATGGCAACGGGCTGCCACCAGAGAAGATGGAGGAGGAGGGTGAGGTGAGGACGAGCGACAGGATGATTTGTGAGCGAGTAGAAAATGGCCGAGTTCCATCATCTGAAAGATTTTGGATTTTCATATGCTTAAAATATAGCATCGGCCATAAAAAAACAAAGATATGCGAGTCAAGTGTTGAATGTCGCTCGGTTTTTGGCCCAATTAATTGTTTTTTATCTTCTTTGATCTGTCTAACCAGACACAAATTAATTACATAAACACATGAATATTGAGGACGCTCGGGTACCATCAAATGCCCTGTTTGTAATGTGGGAATTTTCAAGATTCCTCCAGGAGTTAAACTATTTTTCTATGAACATCCCTTAAAAGTTGGCTTAGCTAGGTAATGTAGCTAATTAAGGTTGTAATTTCAATACCTTGATGATTCTTGAGAGATGACGAGTATATCATATGGCTATCTCGCAGTTTAGCTAGGCCGTAGATGAGTGCTCAATAATTGACCAAGAATGGAGGAGATGCTAGAGGGGACAACGCATGCATGCATGAAGGCATGTGCACCCTACAAAGCATATCGATCCATTGGCACATCGATGGAGCGAGCACTCGTCTCCATCTCACACGAGCCAGCGCCTTTTCGCAGTGCTCGCAAGATGGAGCCATGATGGGCCTCGTCTTCCAGCCCTGCATGTCATGATGATCCATCCATATGTATGTGCAAAGGAATGAACAGTACATGTACATGCATGCCTAGCCCTCTCTCAAGAAGGGAAGACTACTCACACCTGCATAGCATGCAGCACAAGTATACAGAATGCATCCATGGACGCACTAGAACAATTTTGGCCTATGCCAACATCAAGAAAGGATGTACACCGTACACGTCGTCAAATTTTGCACCCTGCAAATTAGACTATCCACTCGCTCGAGTAATTAACTGTAGAGCATCGATGATCAGCTACTAATCTGCTACTCCCTGTGCTGCAATTATGAGTTTATTACGATCCTGATTATAGCTATGCATGCAGCCACGCGAGCTGATGATGGCTGCCCAGATTTCATCAATCATGCAGCCATGCACGCACGTACGATATCCATCTAGCTTGCTAGGGCATGCAATTTCCCCCTGCTTGTTACAACAGGCAGCACACAACTGATTTTCCCCCCTCTGAAACTATAGCGGATGATGTGGCACCATGTACGAACGAACCTGATTTGATCTCACATCTCAGCTTGATCGGTGATATTGACTCGACGGCGACACGGCACGGCAGAAGCTACCATGAGCCGGCATGGTGTGTTCTCACCTTTTCTTTTCTTTTTTGAGGGATGGCGTATTCTTACATTTTTTAAGAAAAAAGAAAGCGGTGTGTTCGGACTTGATCGGGGTTTGTTTCTTGGCGATTTTTTTTTTTACAAATTAGCAAATAGATATGAACGTGTAAATAGTGAATTCTATTTATTTGATCT
The DNA here is from genome assembly GCF_958298935.1 of Phragmites australis. Lineage (NCBI taxonomy): Eukaryota > Viridiplantae > Streptophyta > Magnoliopsida > Poales > Poaceae > Phragmites > Phragmites australis. The sequence goes on from NC_084922.1 coordinate 8,459,372, forward strand.
TCATGTGAAGACTACGGTTCATTCCATCATTCCGGAGGGGTTATTTTATGATATTTTATGGCTGTATAAGGGGTTCTATGTAAATAAATCTCTCCATTGATAGAATGATAAGATTAATCGTATCATTCGGATAAGATCACGCAGATAACATTCGTTGTTTACATATTTACACCTATTTTTTTTGTTTCTTTTCTATTGGACGAAGCTTACTGCCAACGATGCAACTATACGTGTTTTGAAAGGTTAGCCATGTGGGCCACTTTGAAAGGAAGAGGCAAAAATTTCAAAAGCAAATAAAGAATTGCCCCATTTTCTATAGGATTTATGGAATTTTGTTAGAGTCACGTGACCTGATAGTAAAGACTAGCTTGGTCACAAGATTTGATCTCAGCTTGATTGGTGATCGATTGACTCGACGGTGACATGACACGACAGAAGCTACCATGAGCCAGCATCAGCATGGTGTGTTCTCACCCTTTCTTTTCTTTTTTAGAGATGGTGTGTTTGGATTTGATCAGGGTTTGTTTTTGGGGAATTTTTTTAACGAATTAGTAAATAAGTATAAACGTGTAAATAGTGAATGCTATTTATCTGATCCTCACATGAAAACTAAGATTCATCCCATCATTCTGTCAGTGGAGTGGTTATTTTGTGATATTTCGTGGCCGCGTAAGGGATTTTATACAAATCAATCTCTCCACTGGTGGGATGATAAGATTAATCGTATCATTCAGATAAGATCACATGGATAACATTTGTTATTTACACATTTACATCTATCTTTTTATTTCTTTTTTGTTGGGCCAAGCTTACTGCCATCGATGCAACTATACGTGTTTTGGAAGGTTAGCCATGTGGGCCACTTTAAAATTTTCAATAACATAGAAGGAAGAGGCAAAATTTTCAAAAGCAAATAAAGAATTGCCCTATTTTCTATAGGATTTATGGAAAGTTGTCAAAGTCACGTGACCTGGTAATAAAGTCTAGCTTCATCACAGGATTTGATCTCAGCTTGATCGGTGATCGATTGACTCGACGGTGACACGGCACGACGGAAGCTACCATGAGCCGGCATCGGCATAGTGTGTTCTCACCTTTTCTTTTTTAAGGGATGGTGTGTGGTGTGTTCGGACTTGATCGGGGTTTGTTTCTTGGGAAATTTTTTGGTATAAACTAGTAAATAAGTATAAACATATAAATAGTAAATGTTATTTATCTTATCCTCACATGAAGACTACGGTTCATTCTATTATTCCGTTAGTGGAAGGGGTATTTTATGATATTTCATGGCCACACAAGGGGTTTTATGCAAATCAATCTCTCCACTGGTGAGATGATAAGATTAATTGTATCATTCGGATAAGATCACACAGATGACATTTGTTGTTTATACATTTGCAACTATTTTTTTGTTTCTTTTTAGTTGGGCCATGCTTACTGCCAATGATAGTACTATACGCGCTTTGGAAGGTTAGCCGTGTGGGCCACTTTGAAATTTTCAATGGTAAAGAAGGAATAGGCAAAAAATTTTAAAGCAAATAAAGAATTGCCCCATTTTCTAAAGGATTTACGGATTTTTGTTAGAGTCACCTGACCTGATGGTAAAGACTAGCTTCGCCACAAGATTTGATCTCAGCTTGATCGGTGATCGATGGACTTGTCGGCGACACGACACGATGGAAGGTACCATGAGCCGGCATGGTGTGTTCTCACCTTTTCTTTTCTTTTTTGAGGGACGATGTGTTCTCACTTTTTTTAAAAAGAAAGCAGTGTGTTCTTACTTGATCGGTGTTAGTTTTATGGGAAATTTTTGGATACAAACTAGTAAATAGTATAAATATGCGAAAAGTAAATGTTATTTGTCTAATCCTCATATGAAGGCTACGGTTGATGTTACCATCCCACCAGTAGAAGGATTATCTTACGACATTTCATTGCCGCATGAGTGGTTTTCTACAAATTAGCCCCTCCGCTGGTGAGATGATAGGTCAACTACATCATTATAGAGATCGGAATGATAACATTCGCTGTTTGCACGGTTATACCCATTAATTGTTTCTTTTCTGTTGGGCCAACAATGCAACTATACGGGCTTTGGAATGTTAGCCGTGTGGGCCGCAGCCCATGTTAGAGGCCCAAATCGTATCGAACCCCTTCATCCGCTTTGACACCGGCCCGATAGGCCCAGAGACAGTTCCATCCAAAGCCCAGATCTCCAGCCCAAAGCAACAGCCGCGCCTCACGTGACGACACGTGCCCGCCCTGGCATCCGATGTCGCACGACGAAGCCACCAGCGAAGCGGAGGGGACAACCGCCGCACGGAGACACGAACAGACCCCGCAGCTAGCGAGAGATTCGGGGGGCCTCCGCCGTTTCGCTCGCGGCGATCACCTCGCAACCGCCGCCTCAGCCGCCGCGGCCGTCTCCGTTGCCGGGGAGCGCTCTCCGGCTCGGCCTCCGAGGTGAGTGCGATCCCGCGCGCCAGTGCGTCGCGGTGGGGGCTTAATTCGTGGGAGGGTGGTGGGTTTTGATCGGTGCTGGATCCGTGATCTGCCCCGTTGCGATTTGCTGTTTGGATTGGGCTCGATTGACGTTCGTGGTGCGAGTTCGCGCGCGCGCGCGTTTTGGGATAGTTCCTGTGCAGAAGACTGGTTTCGCCTTTTGCGGTGCGGTTTTGACTCGGGATTCAAAGTTTTGTCGATTAGGCTCGTCTCGAGTAGTGTGCTTGTGTTAACAGCACGATTGCTCCTTTTTGGCAAAAATTTGTGCCAAATTGGGTTTGAACCGAGGAGTTGGTCCGCCTCATGTGTACGTCTTAATTAGGAAACTGTTGCTGCTAGTAGCAGACCCTTTCATCTGCTCATTTCGTACTTTTTAGTTAGATTAAGAAATCTCTAGGCGCTATAAGTTGTTTTCGCTGGGCATCATAGACTTTTTTAGTGTAATTATGCTACCTTGTGCCCCAGTATTTGGTATGCTTCTGGCCACCAGCTCAGTTGCTCATGGGCTAAATACTGTCCATATCAGTTGGGAATTTCACTTGAATATGGGTGTGAATCGTACAGTGTTCTGAGTACTGATGTTGGTGTTCTGTATAGTTCTATATTTATGTTATGTCTGTTTGTTCTCCTAAAGCTAATGTGTACTTCATTGTCATATGTTATATGTTATATGACTTATTATTAGCCCTCACCATGTATTTTTTTTTATTGAGACCCATTTAGTTCTTAATTATTGATTTTATTCCTCAGAATTAAAAAAAAAAAGTCAAGCAAGTTTGCCTTTCTGACCTTTTTAGTGGTTCAATCATTTGGAAGGTCATTTGTTCGGTTGGTACATTCAATAGTGAAGTTCATCCTTTACATATTCTGTCCATTTCTTGGCTAAGTCATTTTATTTCCTTTTTTCAAGCAATGTTCCTTGTTACCATCATTAGCAGGTGAAGAGAAGCATACAAACAATGTCCATATCTTGTCAGGTGGATGATGGGCCTGCTGTAGTACAGTTATGCAGGTGGAAAATGTCACAACACCATCTTAAACTATCGAGATTTCGAGAAGCTTTTATATCTCCAACAAGGTGTCTATTTGGACTGCTTTCAGAGCATGGTGAGGCTTTGTCATGTTCCATTATTCTCAATTATTCTCGTTGGGTATTTTGTTGTTCTGCTCCTTGTATTCTTATTCTGCTGTACTGATTATGGTTTTACAATCCAGGAGATCTTGTCTTGGCAACTGCTGAGGTCAAACCATCACAAGTTGAATCACCTAGTGCTCTCTCAGATACCAGTAGTCAGACAGTCTTTGAGTTATTTTCTTCTATTCCTAGAGTGACGTCTTTAGCATGGGGATGCTGTTCTGATGCTTCTAGTAAGCTTGAGGATCCAATTTTTAATGAACTTCTTGTTGTATCTAGTGATGGTTCTATCACAGTTCATGCCTTCTGTCGTCCTTACAAGAGCACACTAACAATGAATTCCACTTCTGATACCGAAGAGTTACATGGGGAGTGGAAAGAGTGGAGCTCAACTGAGTGTTCAATGTTGGAGGATTGCGATTCAGGTCCAAAAAACTGGTTTCGCTCTTTCCTGACTACAATTACTGCATCTGTTTCTAGTGGTAAATACCAGGCCAGATTTCCCATGAAATCCTTATTACCTCATTCAGCAGAAGTGGTATCGTTTAGCATTTATGACATTACTCTGTCCTTCTTGAAGTTCTGGTACAGCGAATGTCATCCGAAGACTAGGATGGAAACTGATAGTGAATGGCCACAAGGTTTTCTTAGTCCTTTACCTGTAGCTGAAGCATCATGTAGTTGTCCGTGGGAGTGTCTAAAAGTTTTGTCTAGCTCTTCAGGTTATTTGATTGGCTTGGTGCTAACTCTTAATGAATCAGTAACTTGTGGGGCCCATCAATGCAACGTGAAGTGTATTTTGGTTGCTGTTCTTGAGCTACACCAGTGGGGTATACAGTGGAACTTTGTGGCAGATCTTCAGAATGTACATGATAGTGTAGGGCCTAGTCCAAAATGGGTTGATTTCCAGCTTTCAGATATGTTTCTTGCCTGCCTTAATACAGCAGGCTTCGTTGCCATTTGGAATGTGAAAACTGGTGGTCTTACCACATCATTTAGTGTTCTTCAACGGTGCAGAACAGACCTGGAGATGCCTTTGAGGAGCACTATGCCCATTGTAACAAATTTGGATGATGCAAACAGCTCTGTTGGGAATCTTGTTGGAAGAGTGTTTAAGCGGTTAGTTTTGTCATCGTATCCTCTTCTTCTTGCTGTCGAAGATGAGGTTGGATTAGTCTATATGTTCTATGCCGATGACATCTTAAACTTCAAAGCTAATATGCATGAAAACCTTGATCTGCCTGCTATGAATCATTATGGTGATATTTTTTCTGCCTGGGAAGCTGCTGGTCATGAAATCGGGAGTCTATCATTTTGTACTCATCACTTCATCAAAGAAGGGTCACTTAGTCCAGCCAAATTGGTTCCCGAGTTATCAGGGAAAAACAATGTTGGTGTTGTCAGGCCTAGGAAAAAAAGAAAGTGTAGCTGCAATGGAAATCAAGTGGACAACCGGCCAAGTGGTTTTGTCACTACAGCCCAGATGAAAGTTGGGGTATCATATCCTGACGCAGTGACTGCATCTAGTTCCTTACGGAGGGTACTTCTTCCTCCATGCAGATTACAAGATGATATAATTAGCCTGTCTCAGCTTGGACTAACGAGGCTCTTTAAAGGTTCTAATGCAGATGGAAACAAGCATATCAAAATTGTTCATACAGAGTTGCTTATGTATTCATCTTTTCTTGACGAAAGAGATATTAATGGTGGTTTTATGGACAAAATACTTCCATTTGAGAAAGATTTTGCTTTTGTCGGAGATTCTGTTGTTTGCTCCTTCCAGGGATATCTGTATTTGATTACCCAGGATGGCCTTTCTGTGGTCCTTCCGTTAGTTTCTATTTCATCCTTTTCATCTTGCAGTGATGCTATCAAATTTTGGCAACCGGGTTTTGCTAGTGGTAGTACGTGCAATGCTCTGAACTTATTATCAGTGAACAGATCTGAAACAAGGTGGAAAACCTGGCAAATAGAAGTTTTGGATAGAGCTTTGTTGTATGAAGGGCCCACACTAGCAGACAGGCTCTGCTGGGAGAATGGTGTGTTTTCATTCAGTTGGCTATATCTTTTGATTTTTATGTTGTGTAGCACCCTGTTACCTTGTCTGATGGTCCTATTTTAGTATATTAGTTGCCTTCCTATCCTGTGGTCCTGTCTTCACTTTAGTGAACATTTTCACTCATGGATTTATTTTTCATTATCTCTTTCAAATTTGCTACTAATTTCTGATTAACAGAAATTGGTGCATTGGAAAAATATCTCCCAAGAATTCCACATTTTGAAGGTGTGGTTTGATGAGTTAGTTATCTGTGGAGAGAAAAGTGTCAAACTTGCTTTTCTTATTTTTAGCGTATAATCAAATGTTTGTGAGAGAACTTTGTAACAAAGAGGCAAAGATTGTGTTTTAGTTTGGACCCAGTAAATTTCCATGAAGGTATTGTTACCACATGCATACATTATAAGATTTCACATCTGGTTGATACTAGTCACACTGTTATCGGTGGCTGGCATTCAGCATTTGCTTGAATCACGCACTGTTCCAGGTGTTAGTTACACTTGTAAAAACTCCAATAACATGGCTAGTCCCTGAACAATAATGCATATCTTTGAAAAAATCCTTCTAGAGAACTATCCAACAAGCAAGAATATTCTTCCCCTGTCTTTGAGTAATATTTCTCCAGTGATATGGGTATATGTTTGAGGGTCTAGTTTCAGTGCATGGTACAGTGTCCTGATAACTACGTCTTTAATGTTGTGTGCTACAAACACTGTTCTTTAGAAAAGTTATCATGTGCCCTAATGCTGTTTATTGCATTTGCAGGATGGGACGTGAAAGTCTCTAGGTTACGTTGGTTGCAATTGGCCCTACATTACTCAATGATTGGTGATTTAGAGCAGTAAGATCTTGTATTTTGTTGTCCTGAAACTAATCCCTATCATTTATTCATGCTTTTGCTTAAATTTCATATTTCTTACTGAAAGGACAATGATGTCGTCTAGAGAGGAGTGAATAGGTGTTTTTACAAAAAAATCGTCCCCTTTTACCGTTGGCCTAAACTTGCAGCAGAAAATAAACTAATGAATTTTTCACAAATAAATATTTTAGGCTCAACTAGTGCACAATCATCATAAATAAGTGAAAGTTACAATCCTAGGATAACAAGAATTATTCAATTTTAGCAAAAGATATGTAAGAAAAACTCTAACTGAAAATCATGAAAACACTGTTCATCCTGAGTATTTGGATTAATCTGGATACTCTAGGTTGTACAGTATTCGGAACCTCTGGATTGATCCGGAATATCCGGGTTCTATACAGAATGAGCTCGAAACTGATATTAAAGAACGGCTAAAGAGTTCTAGCTCAATCCAAATGACATCGTGTGTTCCAAGTGATGATTCCAAGTAAATCTACGGAGAACCTCAAATACACACGAATAAGTAGATTGAGCAAAATGCACAAATATTAAGCAAAAACACAAGAACAAGGAAACAAGAGAGAAGACACAATGTTTGTTTCCTGAAGTTCGAACACCTCCTCTAGAGGTTCCTACATCTTCGTTGAGGGGCTCGGTCACGCTTGAGCCGGGTCTCTCTCAACCTTTTTCCTCTCCAAGCTCGATCATACTTCAGCTTAGCTTCCACTCTTGATTTCTTCCCTTGCGGAGGCGAAATCGAAGCCTTCATAAACTTCTCGCGGCACACCATAACCTTGGGTGTTCGTTAGCGATGCGGTTAGGAGCTCAAAGCTCCAATAGTAACAAACACGGCGATAAACTTCTTGTCGATGAACTCAAATGCTCAAGAATGGATTTTAGCTCACTTGCACTCAATCTTCTAATCTCTCAACCTAACTCACTTTTCTTCTCAAATATCACACTAAAATGGAGTGGGAGGGAGTTCTTTTGGCTTTGGCTTTGAGTATTTCTTAGGAAGCACCAGCAGCAACCAAAGGAGGGGGTGAGGGGGTATAAATACCCAACCCCCAAAAACTAGTCGTTACACAGCTTTTTGTACTGATCCGGAGTATCCGGACTAACCCGGTCCGGGTTAGCACTAGAATGCATAACCGAGAGCGCTGGCCGGAGCTCATCCCGGAGACTCCGACTAACCCGGAGTATCCGAATCAACTCGGAGTATCCGGGTGAAACATTTAGACCCTAACAGACCACCTGACTCGGAGCTAAATCCGGAGTCTTTGGCCGATTCGGAGTATCCGGATAAACCAAAAAGGCCATAACAGACCACTCGGCTCGGAACCTCACCTAGAGACTTCGGACAACCCAAAGTATCATGGTCAACAGAACTGACACTTAAAAAACGGCGATAACTTTTGATCCCGAAGTCGGATTTCGACGATTTTAGACTATATGGAAAGCTTATTCAGAGGGCTACACATCACAATTGAATTCATGATCCGAAACACATTTGATCAAACTAGGAACACTCTAAAATCCAATTCGGACACTTCCACACTTTTCGACCCGGATTTCTAAAAAGAACTCTCACTTGGATTTGGTTAGAAACTCTTGGGCATTAAGACACGGCAATTAACTCTACGTTGCATTCCTCTTAATAGTGCGGTATACCTATACTCAAATTTAAAGATAAAACTCGTTTGAAACACTTTGAGCCTTTGAATACCTTCAAGTACCGCTTCTTTCATTCAATCTTTGAGGGTTGCCAACTTCCATATAATTTTCACTCAATCTCTTCTCTATTCTTCATATCATTAATGCGAATCATTCATAGCTTCCTATGGCCTCACACGGTCAATTGGTTCAAAGCCTTCACTCGCTTTTCACCACCGTCTTGGTCCTTCGGCGTCAAGCCATTTACTTGCCCTTCACCACGGATGGTCCATCGCAGCTGAGTCTTACTTACCCTTCACCGTCTTGCCGTAGAAAACCACTTTGTATTCGACATATTCAAGGAATTCACTTTATCAAATATGGGGTTCACTTTTGTTCTTCACTTTTGGCATATAGAATATCTCAATTCAACTTATGCCTTCTTATGGAACCTAATCTCAACTCACTCTCAAGTACAAAGCACATGAGTTAGTTCATAAAACTTAATTGACAATATCATACCTTTAATTACTTGATCTCCACAAGTAACTTAGCATTTATACTTATTGTCAATCTTTTTACGCTTCTCCTTCTCCTCATGAGCATCACTATGTATCCCCGAGCATCACTTAGAGCTCATTTATCTTGATGCACATTCAATTTCCCCATTCACCTAGAGTTCATGCATATCTCTTTTACATGTATCACATATGGAACAACCTACTAACAATTCTCAATAAGGTTGTTAGTCTATAGGTATTATCATTAATTACCAAAACCACACATAAGGGTTAGATGCACTTTCAATTACCCCCGAGTACTATTTTTCACACGTTTTGGACTATGTGTACTGTTACTCATTTGATGTGTCTTGATGATTGTGATGTATTATTACTGTAGGTTGGAGTCCGAATACTGGATTTTAAAGTATATTTTAAATATATCATGTAAACTATGTCCATAACCAGATGGATTTGTACATGAATAATGAACTGATTATTCATATTACTTGGACTATTTCGAGATTGATAAGTGATATGGTATTATACAAATGGGATTGAATTTGTATCTTCGTTTTTAGTTTCTGATCATTAGAGGTTTGCCCTCTATACTGCTATCTATTTGGAGATTGATGAATTATGTTGTCTTTTAGGGATGAGTTGAAAGGGTATATGTGTATACTTTCTTCTGGCTTCAAGCAATATGCATTCTTTCTGTTATAAGTAATCAAGTATGCTTTATTGTGTTTTAGTCTATTTAGCTTTCAGTTAGTTCATCGCCTCCTTTTCTTTATTTGAAGAATTATTTGAGTTGATATTATCTTTTGTATGCATGGATATCTAACGCTAGTGAATTGCTAGATCATTGAATATGCTTGCTGAGGTCAATCTTGCAGAAGAAGGTGTTTTGCAACTGCTACTGGCATCTATCCATCGGCTATTATGTAGAACTGGAAGTGATAATGAAGTTGCAGTCTCATCCAAGTATATTTTCTTCCCTGACAACATCTCTATCATGGATAATAAGTTAGGATTCTCTTTTGATAAACAGTTTGTTCGTCGAAACTTGTCGCTCTTTGTCTATGTGTGTGTCTGTTAAGTTGTAATGTGCAAAAAACTTAGTTTGAGGTATATACCTCAGTGAGTAGGTTAGCCCAGAGCAGGAGTATCATTACACGGACTATTGTTCCAGGGATCACCTAAAGATGTTCTTTCACATATAGACAACATCAAACCAAGCTTCACTTCACAAGTTTTTGTTGGATTGTGTTCACTTTAAAAAATATATAAAATCATTCAATTCAATTTTTCATAATCATTACCAGCTGTTTCAGCAAGGAAAAGGAATTTCATGAATTCTAATCCGGGTAAAATTATGGGTAGTGTATTGTTATACAGAAGATTGCAGAAACGTCTAGTGTAGATTCAGTGGACTGAACATGCTCGCATGCATTTTTATTTTTCATCACTGAGTGAACTATATGAGATAAAATTCAGCTTCTCTTTTAACCAGTGTAACATGAGAAGTTTTGACACTTACGGTTCTGCAATGCTTACTTAGTATATAATTTGTTGATCTAGCCTGCTATTCAACATAAAACATGTGCTATAGGGTGCAACAGACTAACAACTATATGCTGTGAACTTGTGATATCCTCAAAACTGCAGTATGATATATTTAGGATAAGCTATAAAAGGCATGGCTTGTATTCTTTGACCTAGTTTTCTGCTTATATTTTTGTGTCCTAGTTTTCTTGGGCTAATGAAGCCTGCAATATGTCATACTTTTAGCTTCATGTAATTTGTAAGCTTACAGTGTAAAAACAGGTTAATGGTTTTAGCCGTCCGCTTTGCAACGAGAATGATCAAATTTTATGGGCTACGGAAGCAAAACATAGGTAAATTTCCTTTTCTTTGTATGATTTTCTTTGTTATATGTGAGATTTATTCTCTTTATGTCTCAGACATGCCAGAGGATTCTGTAAAGCTTCACGAAATGGCTTCCCTTTTGAGGGTAATTAGAAGTATCCAGAGCCGAGTCTCTGCAAAGAACCAGAATTCTGTTCGGATGGTAAAATGATAACCTGCTGCTTATCAAATATTTGTCTTCAAATTATCATTCTTTAATGTCATGCTTACTCTATGGCAGGGAGATGATAAGAACTCACTGAAAATAGGTACAGAAGTATTGCAAAACGATTCGCTTCCAGTTGTTGTAGTGGATGGTGTTTCATCAGGGCCGTTAGGTGGTTTAGATGCTCATGACAGGCAAGAGTCAGCATCTTCTGTGTTTGAGTTGCTTCCTGATAGCAACAGGCTGCTAGCTTTAACGCCAGTTGAACCCTCTTTTAGTGCTTCGAAGTTCCATGATATTGATACTAACCAAGGGACTGCTCAAGTTGGGAGACAAATTATTCAAGGAAATATCAAGGATATGATTAACAGATGGGAAATGAATAACTTTGACCTGAAAACTGTAGTCAGAGAAGCATTGCAGTCCGGTCGCCTTCCTTTGGCAGTTCTTCAGCTGCAGCTTTTGCGGCAGAGGGAATTAGTTTGCAATGAGGATTCAGAAGATGTTTTCTCTGAAGTTCATGAAATAGGAAGATCCATTGTATATGATCTGTTAATGAAGGTAATTTGGTGCCCTTAACTCAGTAATGTATTTGTCTACCAGTTCCTGTTTTCTGACACAAGTACTTTACAGGGTGAAACTGGGTTGGCAGTAGCAACACTAGAAAGACTAGGAGATGATGTAGAGTCAGACCTAAGACAACTTATGCAAGGTACTGTCAGGAGGTCACTTAGACTACAAATTGCTGACGAGATGAAGAAGCGTGGGTACATGAGATCAAATGAGTGGAAGATGCTAGAGACCATATCACTGATTGAGGTTTGATATATACATGCTTTAGCTAATTTGCAAATCCTAATACTGCAATATATCTTATTTTGTATACACTTTCAGCTTAGAGAAAATAAAAATGTTGACATGTTGTTTGTTTTCATACTGATCAACATTTTTTTTCCTCTCTGGAAAAGCGGTTCTATCCAAGCAGCAGCTTCTGGGACACATATCTTGGCAGGGAGAATGTCATTCGTGATTCTGCAAAGATTGTTACACTGCCAGGAGAAGATAAACCAGTATTAGCTCTCCATATTCACCACCACACCCGTATTGAATGTGGTGATGTTGATGGAGCAGTGCTTGGTTCTTGGGTGAACATTAATGATTACACTGATTTTAAGGAGTTATCTGGGAGCAACATTTCTGATGGTTATTGGGCCTGTGCTGCTGTATGGTCTGATGCTTGGGATCAGAGAACTGTGGACCGTGTAAGTCATGACTTGTCTTTTTAACTTATTGATTGGGTAATTGCACCTCATTTGTGATAAAGAACCACGTATTGTAGTTCAGCTAGGAAAGTTGCGAAGGAATTCCATTTGCATTAGCCATACAAATCACTATCAAATCAAGTGAGAAAATTAGAGTTCTTTTTACCTAACTGATTGCTTCATATTTTGACTCATTGCATGCACATTCGATACCACATACAACTATGTACTGTTACAAATACCAAATGCATTTCTCTTCGTTTTGGTCCCCCCCCCCCCCCGCTTGATTTTTTTCAATTATAATATGACTAGATTACTTGTGTTCTTAGGATTTATGATTCTTATGATATGTTCTGTAGATATTACTGGACCAGCCTTATCATACGCACGCTCATGTTCCATGGGAATCTCAGCTCGAATATTTTGTTGCTCATAACGATGTGGGGGAAGTCTGCAAATTATTGGGCATGATTCCCGACAGCGTACTTTTAGAAGGGATTCTTAGAGTGAATGTGGACAGTTCACAAGCCGCTGACAGCACTGTTTCTGATGTAACAGTCCCTGATTACAACATGTACATATGTGACTCAGAAGAGCTCGAACCTGTTTGTATGGAGACACCACATGTGAATGTATTTAGATCCTTGTTGAATCATGAATCAACATCATATATTAGAATGGTAATGCAGCAGGAATTGGCAGAGAAACACATTTTTATGAAAGAGTACTGGCAAAGTACTACTGAAGTTATACCTGTGCTTGCTCGTGCTGGCATGCTTATTAAGGTTGGCCCAAAGAAAGATTGTTCTACGACATTTTGTGCTTCAGAGATGCCAGATGATGCCCATCACCGGGTTCGTGAAGGAGCATTGCATAAATTAGTCATACGTTTCTGTGTGCAATATAACTTGCCGTACCTACTGGACCTCTATCTGGACAATTGTAATCTGGCTTTTGAAAAGGATTGTATCCCTTCACTCATAGATGCCGCGGTAAGTTCTGGTGCAATTCTACTTTATAATACCTGGTATTCAACATTATTCTTTGTATTCTGCCCTGAGACCTCTAGCAGTGGGGAGCTGGCAGTAACCAGCTAGTTGCCAAACAAACTAGAATTTTTTTCTTGGTCAGAACATGGACTTGGTAAATTTGCTATTACATGGTTAGAATTTTTGTGCGTTGAGGATTTTGTGCCAAGTTATGGCTGGTTTGATCCCTTCATTGTTTACATGTAAACACTTTGCTTAAAGTATCCTTTGGAGAAGTATCAGAAGGTTCAAACTTGTCAAATCTCCCAGTTTCACCAGGAACCAGTTGAACCCGGTCTTTTTGGGTTCCTTGCCAACTGGTTGGGTGTCCACTTTCGTTGCAGACTTATCCTATCCGGTGCACCAGAAATTTACAAACCATTGAATGGGAACAATATAGCATTTGCAAACACCATCTCTTTAGCACTTCCTGCCCAGAATTTAATCTGCCAGCAACTAGAGTGGTATACAAAATATTATTGGGCTAGAGAGTTGCCTTGTCTGCTAATACTAGGATCTAGGAACATGCTGATGTTGTTATTGCAGTATTATGTCCAGTAGTGCTACAAGAAATTGGCATGCTGCCTTATATTGTAGCTGTCAGAGATTAAGTTGCTTAACATGTTCCTGTTTATTACTTCCCCAGTTTATTATCAATAGAAGTTAGTCTGACTTGGTTGTTATGTTGGGGAAATTTTCAGGGTGATTGCAGGTGGGCACAATGGTTACTCTTCTCCAGGGTCAAAGGTTACGAGTATGAGGCATCATTCTTTAATGCCCGTTGGAATTTGTCACAGAAAATGATTAATAACAGTAATCTTAGTGCTATTGAGGTAGATGAAATGTTATATACGGTTGATGATATGGCTGAACGAATTGGTGAAATGTCCGCACTAGCTACCTTAATGTATGCTTCAGCACCAATGCAGAAATCCTTATGTACTGGAAGCGTGAACAGAAATCAAGGTTTGTCTTCTCAGTGCACATTAGAGAACCTGGGTCCTTGTCTCCAGCAGTTTCCAACGCTATGGAAGACCCTTCTTTCTGCTTGTTTTGGGCAAGATGGGTATGACTGTTTCAACTATTCTCCAGCTAACGGTGATCAACATAAAACTTCATTCCCTTTTCTTTAGATTTTTTAAGCTCTACTTTTGAGATGTTACCTGTGGATTATTTCTTTTCATAAAAAAATGTGAATTAATTTTCCAGTGTTCGGAAAGTCATCAATTTCAGAGTACTTGCGCTGGCGCTATAACATTTTTTCCTCTTCTGGAGGAGACACTTCATTGTTGCAAATGCTTCCATGTTGGTTTCCAAAGTCCGTTAGAAGATTGATTCAACTATATGAACAGGTTTGTCTTTCTTTTGGAAAGCACGTTTCAGTTAACATTCTGGAATTGGATTCTGATTTGTGTTTTGTTCTGTATAAGGCCCCGTTTGGCACAGGTCCAGATCCGAGATCCATGCTGGATCTGGAGTTTGTATAATAAAATAAAGTTTTTTGTCCGAAATAAAAACCAGATGAATCCATCCACAGTTTCAGATCATAGGTTTCTTGGTGCTGGATATGACCAGCTCCAAAAAATCCAAGATCTGGATCTGTGCCACACAGCCCCTAAGTCAAGTCTTGATTGTGGTTCTACCCCATATGACATAAATTGAGTTTAGGTTTTCACTACGTAAAACTAGACTTTGGAATGCTTAATTATTATCTGAGTAAGTCGAAACTTAACTACCTTTTTGAGACATGTCAGTATTGAAGTTTGAATAGAATAATGATCTATAAGTAATTACTAAGGTTTTTTCTTGGGAAATGTTTCTATTTTATTTAGGAAACATGTCTATTAGCATACCCTAGTACTTTGGTGGATCAGAAAACTGTGTATGTCTTTGATCTTGATTTTGCTCTATGGGGGGCTGAAGCATTTAAGATCCTTATCAAGCTCCTCCAAGAATATAACTATTTTGTTTTTGGATTACAATTATTGACCTGATTTCCCGAGGGTATTGGAACAAAATCCACCATATTGAAACATGTCCTAAGCTAATTAGTAAAAAAGTTTTGGTAAATGCCTCAATGGTAAAATGACTAACCAATTTTTTTATATATCAAATATAAATAAGTTCATATGCTTACATCATGCATGTTTCCTCTAAAATCATATTTAACATTTTAACTGATGTTTATGTTGATATTGGCCATGCAAATTGCTTACAACAACAACAACAACAAAGCCTTTCAGTCCCAAACAAGTTGGGGTAGGCTAGAGATGAAACCCATAAGATTTTGCAAGTCTAGTCATAACTCTGGCACGTGGATAGTTAACTTTCACGCACCCCTGTCCATGGCTAGTTCTTTGGTGATATTCCAGTCTTTCAGATCCCTCTTTACAGACTCCTCCCATGTCAAGTTTAGTCTACCTTGACCTCTCTTGACATTATCCGCACGCTTTATTCTTCCACTATGTACAGGCGCTTCTGAGGGCCTGCGTTGTATATGCCCAAACCATCTCAAACGATGTTGGACAAGCTTCTCTTCAATTGGTGCTACACCAACTCTATCACGTATGTCATCATTCCGAACCTGATCCTTTCTTGTGTGGCCACACATCCATCTCAGCATGCGCATCTCCGCTACACTCAACCGTTGGACATGTTGCCTTTTAGTTGGCCAACATTCTGCGCCATACAACATCACAGGTCTAATTGCCGTCCTATAGAACCTGCCTTTTAGCTTCTGTAGTACTCTCTTATCGCAGAGGACGCCAGAAGCTTGGCGCCACTTCATCCATCCGGCTTTGATTCGATGGCTCACATCTTCATTGATTTCACCATCCTTCTGCAGCATCGACCCCAAATATCGAAAGGTATCCTTCTGAGGTATCACCTGCCCGTCTAGGCAAACCTCATCCTCCTCGTGCTTAGTAGTACTAAAATCGCACCTCATGTACTCAGTTTTAGTTCTACTAAGCATAAAACCCTTCGACTCCAAGGTCTGTCTCCACAGCTCCAACTTTCCATTTACCCCCGTCCAACTATCGTCGACTAGCACCACATCATCTGCAAAGAGCATACACCATGGGATATCACCTTGTATATCCCTTGTGACCTCATCCATCACCAAAGCAAAAAAGATAAGGGCTCAAAGCTGACCCTTGGTGCAATCCTATTCTAATTGGAAAATCATTGGTGTCACAATCGCTTGTCCGAACACTTGTCACAACATTATCGTACATATCCTTGATAAGGGTAATATACTCTGTTAGGACTTTGTGCTTCTCCAAGGCCCACCACATAACAGATTGCTTAAGTGAGTAAATAACTCTAGCTAACACTTTCAAACAATGAGAGTTCTTAAGCCATTAGAAAATTTGATAGTTGCTTTAAGGAATACATTTAGAGCCCAGTGCAAATTCATGTAAAGCTTTCCGCTACAGATGTTGAAAACATATGGATTTTGATTGTGAAGGTTGCCTAAGCAAAGAGGAGACTCCAGCTAACACTTTTATGTATTGTCTAACTTTGCACCAATTTTGACGTGTAGGCGTTCACTAGGTTACATGATTTGTTGTAAATGTTGTCAAAGTGGTTATCCGGCCATGTTCTGAAGGAGAATTGGGACAAGCCTGACAACACAATTTCTCCCCCTTCCATATCTGCAATCCAGTGTATTCTAGTGAGCTTTTAGAAGTGCTATTGTGGTTCAATTGTCAAATTATTGGCTAACCATGAAGGAGACCATAGAAGTATTTGATTTGCCAGACTAATATGACACTTCTAACTTTGTTTTATTTGTGTATATGCACACGTTGATTGTCCATTTGCATTCATAGCACGAATAATCCTTTTCTCTTTCTTTTCCCCTTTTTTGGTTCACCACAATCTATTATCAGGGCCCTTTTGGAATGCAACTGCTATCAAATGTGCCATCCTCTGAAGAGTTATTTACTCACAATGTCACTGATTATATATACAATTCCACTGGATATAGTGAAGCTAATGCACTGTCCTTAGAAGCATCCATCCAAAAAAGTGTCGAGGAAGAACTGTACTCTTCCCTTGAGGTACATTCTCTTGCACATTGCTGGAATTTTTTTCCTTTGTTTTTGTATCTCACATCACCTTCTTTTATCATGTCACTGTTCTCTGTTAAAAATTGAACTCTTTACTCTAGATCATCTTGGATATATGCTAGTATGTGTACTCTAGATCATCTTTACTCCTAAGAGTAAGGCCATGAGGGGGCTTGAACTTCAGCCTAAGCCTACACAAGCTTAAGTCTTAAGCTTCTAGGTGGCTTATCCATGTAGCATAAGCCTGCCTACAATGGACAAACATAATCTTAAAGACTTAAACTCCTCTTTCCCAACCCTTTGGTGAAGCTAATAAATCCTATGAACTTTGGGCTCTTGATTTCTTGTCTCTTAATAGTTTTGTGAAGCTAATAAATCCCATGAACTTTGGGCTCTTGATTTCTTGTCTCTTAATAGTTTTGTGAAGCTAATAAATCCCATGAACTTTGGGCTCTTGATTTCTTGTGTTCTGCTATAGTATTATTATTTCCCCCCCCCTAAACTAGCAATTTCATCATTCCCTTCAGGAGAAAGATGTGAGGGTAGAACATCACTTGCACCGTGGTCGAGCACTAGCTGCTTTCCGGCATCTCCTTGTTAAAAGAGCTTTGCAGTTAAAATCAGCCAATGCACGCCAAGTTATCTCTGCACAGTTTAATGTTCAAGCAGATGTACAATTGATACTTGCTCCTTTAAGTCAAGCTGAACGATCAATTCTTCTATCGGTATGCCCATGTTCCTGACTTGATTTAATATCTAGCAACTACTCATACTGCCAGTATCCACCAAGTTTCTGCATTGCATTTGAATATTTTACTGAATTAAGTTTGAATTAATTGAGTCATCATGAATACATCACTTAAATTTTGTCCATTGAAATATTGAGTTGTCTTTTACATGAGCTAGGGACCACTTAAATTTTGTTCATTGAAATACTGAGTTGCCTTTTACATGAGCTAGGGACTTCCATAATTAAAATAGGGATTGTCATATGGATTTGTCCATAATATATTATCCATTTACAACTTCCATCGGCAGCGCTATTATACACCTAGGGTGTAGAGTAATATTCTACACCCAGTAGTTACTACTGAAAAATGAACTGCGAATTACTGAATCGAAATCACGCTACTACTGAACGTGGTTCACTAGTAGACCTTCAGTAGTCACCGGTCAGAGGTACTACTGAAATTTTGTTCAGTAATCCATTGTGGTGTAGCTACACCTTAGGTGCAGATTAGCACTTGTACTACTTCCATAGTATGTTTTGATAGTTTTACCAGCATATTGCCTCTTGGGGATGCCATGTCCAAAATGTCATAAATCGAAATAGGGGAAGTACTAATTCTTATGCTTTAATTCATTGTATGTGCTTCAGTATCTTATTACTTTTCCGTGCTTTCTCAATACCAGGTAGCTCCACTAGCTATTACAAACTTTGAGGACTCAACTCTAGTTGCTTCCTGCATGTTCCTGTTGGAACTCTGTGGTCTGTGTGCCAACATGCTTCGTTTAGATATTGCTGCACTACGGCGCATCTCTTCCTACTATAAGTCAGTTCAGCAAGATAAACAGTTTGAGCTATCTTCACCAAGGGGCCTGGAGCTCCATGTGCACTCCTATGGATCTGAAGTTGCTCCTGCTCTTGCTAGAGCATTAGCGGAGGATTATGTCCAGTCTGATCATCTGCATGTTTTGGAGCAGACTCAAATCTCTAGGTCTCCCGAGAGGGAACAACCATCACAGCCTCTTATTGCTATTCTGCAGCACCTGGAAAAAGCAAGTTTGCCATCATTAGATGAAGGTAGAACCTGTGGATTTTGGCTTTTGACTGGCGTTGGTGACGCATCTCTTTACCGATCGCAACAGAATGAAGCAAGTCAACATTGGAAATTGGTTACAGAATTCTGTCACACACACCATCTCCCTCTAAGTACAAAATATCTTGCTTTACTGGCCAATGATAATGATTGGGTATTGATGAACTTGTTTCTTGTCTTGGTTACTATGTTATTTATTTATTTTCCCTAGGTTGTTATTTAGTTAAGCCCCCAAATTGATAGTAATTATGCTTTTGGCAGGTTGGTTTTCTAACAGAAGCTCATATAGCTGGATTTCCAATTGAAGTTGTTATTGAAGTGGTAGTTATTCATATTTTATACCGTGTACAATTTTTTACAATAACTTTAGTTGCGAAAAACACTGTACCCATTTATTCTCGCTGTGTCTTGTGTTCACTATTCAGGCAGCCAAAGAGATAAGATATTCAAGATTGAGGACGCATATACTAACAGTTCTAAAAAATATGATGTTCTTTAGAAGGAAATCGTCCAGTAATATACCTTCAGGAAGAAATGATTCATATTTCTTGGCTGTTGATGGCGAGAATCCTATGGAACTTTTCTGCATTCTTGGAGTCTGTGAAAAGCAAAAGAACCCTGGGGAGGCACTCCTGAATAAAGCAAAACAAATGCAGTGGTCTTTGCTAGCCATGATTGCTTCATGCTTTCCGGATGTGACTCCTCTCTCATGCTTAAGTGTTTGGCTTGAGATTACAGCCGCAAGGTAACAACTTGAGTATTGCAGGAATTTGTGATGTTAACAACATTTTTCAAACTTCATTATTGTATTTGTTGTGTAATTTTGTTGCCTTGGCATGTGTTGCCGATTCAAGGGAGATGTCCTTGATCAAGGTGGACGGTATTTCCTTAAAAGTAGCAAGAAATGTTGGATCTGCTGTTGAGGCCACAAATAAATTGCCAAGCACGAGTAGGAATGTTGAATTTCGTTACAACAGGAAGAATCCAAAACGAAGACGATTCCTGGAAGCCTCATCGGAAAGGTTCACATTAGGGCTGGATACCACATGTGGGCCAAATTCTGCCGCAACTTCCAATCCTACAGATATTGATGCTCATCAGGAAAGAGGAAAGCCAATCCATGAAGAAACCATAATTCCAGTTGATATTGATGAAAGGCTTGCATCTTTATCAAGCATGGTAGCTGTGCTTTGTGAACAACAGCTGTTTCTACCATTGCTTAGAGCTTTCGAAATGTTTATGCCTTCCTGCTCCCTTCTTCCCTTCATTCGTTCTCTCCAGGTTTGTAGAAACAGTTCATTTAGTTTACTAATGGTGTGTTCAACTAACTTGAGCATTTTTATATTATTCTTGAAAGGCATTTTCTCAAATGCGTCTACCCGAGGCTTCTGCACATTTGGCATCATTTTCAGCAAGAATAAAAGATGAAGCCTCTCATACTCAACTAAACTCTTCCAAAGAAGCATCAGTTATAGCAGGATGGGTGGCTATTACAGCTGTAAAAGCTGCGGACGCTGTACTCTCAACCTGTCCATCAATTTATGAGAAGAGGTGTTTGCTGCAGTTTCTTGCAGAAGTTGATTTTGCTGATGGTGGCGCTTCATCATCTTACTTTCGTCGAAGATTTTGGAAGATAAATCTGTCTGAACCTTCTGTGTGCAAAGATGGTGATATCTACAAGTGGAATGATTCGATGGATGATGCTTCTCTTTTAACAACATTAGAAAAGGATGGTCAATGGGAGCAAGCTCGCACTTGGGCAAGGCAACTGGAGTTGAGTGGGGAGTCTACTCTTGATCATGTCACAGAATCACAGGTAATTGGTTTCTACCCTGACTTTCTGTATAGTTCATCTATATCTATGCTGCTTATGAAATTACTAGTTTCAACTTTCACACTTGTTCACACCTTCATTTGACACATTCAATCTTAGCCATCTGTTTGATCGTGTAGGTATGATTCATCTATCATTTAATTGTTGTCATTAGCGTTTAAATTTACACAACCATTGTCTTCATACCATTCCAAACCTATTGCATGTGTTGGTTGGCTGAGATGAAATGTCTTCATGCAGTGTCATAATTGCTCTTCATGCCTCAAATTAATGTGAGGTGTGCACACTTATTCTCTTAATACGATTCCTGGGAAGCTCATTACAAGGACAACCACTCCTTTGCCATCCCCTGCTGCATGCCTTGTCCATTGTTCCCATCATACACATTGTCTCCACCAGCAGCATTGTTGCCACCCTCCCTAGGCCTCCCACAGTAGCAGATTGTGAAACAGAAGCTTATTGGATACATATAAGTTATCAGGTAGCAATTATTATTTTACTTCTTAGCAAATTGAAAGGACAATGATGTCACTACATCAGAACTTCCGATTAGCTCTCACTCAGCCAACCGAGAACACCAAGTTCTCAGTAAACCGGACTGTCCGACCCATATTGGAACATCTGACTTACATACCGGAACTTCCAATACTTATAGACACTTGTGCCAACCAAGGCACTAGGGAACTTTCGGAAACACCCATATGATTCTTCCACACATTTAGACAAGTTTAATTACCAGAGATTAAACTAGATGCCACAAGGCACACCACATGTCACAAAGGCCAACAACAACAGAAGTGTTAAATCTAAAACACATTTTAGATACCTCGGACTTGAAAAACGAACTCTCAACACAAATCCATCCCGCACTAAGCACATGGTTTGAGCACTTGACACAACAATCGAGCAACGCTTTCGACAACCTCTCTTGATAGTACATCTATTGATTCTATAACTCGGTCTCCCATCAAACTCCTTAAGACCGGCAAAACTAGAAAACCTATTCTAGTTGTACCTTTGTCTTGAGTAATTCCATCAGACTTGACGAACACATCATCCAAACCCTGACGCTTCTCATAACTCTTCAAGGCTCGTCATCAACTTCTTTTCTCTTGATGACGATGATCATCCTTGTTTCTATCTTGATCTTCACTTGATCTCTGAAAACTTAATGAAGTTCACTTGATTGCTTCCCATGAACCAAGCATGGAAGATTTCACTCTTCACATTATCTTCATTTGGTTCACCACCAAAGCATGAACCGTAAGCATCAAGCACACAAGTTGTCCACTAAGCTTGTCTTAATCTTGCTCTTCCAACTTGGTATATTGAATATATTAATTCAACTCATGTCTTCTTATAGAACCTAACCACAACTCACTTTGAAGCACAAAACACATGGGTTAATCCATAAAACTCGATTGATAATACCATACCTTCAATTACTTAATCTTCATAAGTAACTTAGCTTTCATACTTATTGTCAATTTTTTTGAGCTTCTCATTCTCCTCATGAGCATCACTAAGAGCTCAATGACAATGATGCATTTCTTTTGATTTCATGGCATTCCTTAATGAATCCATGCTTCATCACTTATGCATCTCCTATGGAGCAGTGTTACCTGGACACCTGTGTCCCCTTTTTTTTTTTTGCCGAATCGGACACCCTGAATCCGAGTCAGATTCCGACACCCGTGTCGGATTCCGAGTTGTATTTCGCGTGTCCAAATTTTCTTTACCGAATCAGACACCCGAATCCGAGTCGGATTCTGACACCCGTGTCCGTGTCCAGGTAACACTGCTATGGAATAATCTACTAATAATTCTCAACACAATTGTTAGTCTATAGGTATTGTCATTAACTTACTCGAGCATCACCTAGAGCTCATTTATCTCGATGCATATATCTTTTCCATGCATTGCAAACGACCTACTAACAATTCTTAACAACATTGTTAGTTCATATGTATTGTTATTAATTACCAAAACCACACTTAAGGGCTAGATGAATCTTCACAGACTATAACTATTCTATTTTTGTCCCGACATATGTTTTACGTGCACTATAAATTGTTTTTAGAATTTAGAAAAGATAAACAATTAATGAATATAATCAAAGAACAAGAAACGCCAAATTTACGTGGAAAACACTTGCGGTCTTATACAACAGATGCACAACAAGAGATGATCACTATACTACATTGCCACGGGCGCAGAACGAGGATTTTATGATGAGTCGTCAGCTCAATCCTGTGCAGCTGCATAGTGATATACAAGGGATATGAAATGACTTGAAGTTGTAGAAAGAAACACAATCCGACAAGATACCTTTATCCATACTGTTGGGGGCTTTGCCCCCATACATCTCGGACCTGCCAGTGGGTCAGCCAGTGGGATAGTTCTATCGGGCCTGTGCTCCCACAAACTGTCCTTCCATCACCATTGACCGAGTTTCAATTACATAACATTTTCAGTATAGCCTTCTTATGTTATGCTGACATCCAGCTGCCCAATGTGTGTAGGCAGAAGCCATGGTTGCTGAATGGAAGGAGTTCCTTTGGGATATCCCACAAGAACGTGCAGCCTTGTGGGGTCACTGCCAATCTCTCTTCATGAGATATTCTTTCCCTCCTTTACAGGTATTCTATTCGATAAGTAGAATGCACGAAAAAATTGTATACATCTTCCCTTATCCTTGTAAATTACTAAAATTTGTATGATGCTAATGTCCATTCAACCATATGTGCAGGCTGGATTATTTTTCCTTAAGCATGCTGAGGCTGTAGGAAAAGAGATACCAGCACGAGAGCTTCATGAAATACTACTGCTATCTTTGCAATGGCTAAGTGGAACTATGACGAAATCCTCTCCGTAAGCTTCCTCTTTTTTTATATATTTATGTTCATGTTGTGCTCAGTCATATCTTCCCCTTACAGATTAGCACTTCCTTTTTGCAGGGTCTATCCTCTGCATCTTCTGCGGGAAATTGAGACCAGGGTTTGGCTCCTGGCTGTTGAGTCAGAGAGTCAGTCCAAGGCTGATGGTGAATTTGCAGCTTCTGCTGTTGCTCAGAACATACTTGCTGGCAACAGTACCAGTATTATAGAACAGACTGCCAATGTCATCACAAAAATAGACAGTAATATGTGTTCGCCACGCATCAAAGCTACAGAAAGAAATGGCATAAAGGACAATTTATCATGCCAACAGCATGTGCAACTCTTTGAGTCTAACAGTGAAGCATCAGCAACAACAACAAATAGCACAAGAGCAAAGCGAAGGGTGAAAGCCAATCTACCACTTAGACGAGGTGTCAATGATAGTGTTGAAAGTAGTACAAATAATCCGGATAACAATTCTAACAATTTTCATAGTTCAAAGATTGGCGAACAAGCTAGAAATTTACTCCCTGAAGAGGAGTTTGCAAAGATGGAAGTGTCTTTATCTGGTTGGGAGCAAAATGTTAGGCCTGTAGATATGGAGAAGGCTGTGCTCTCCTTACTGGAATTCGGGAAAATAACTGCTGCTAAGCAACTCCAACAAAAGCTGTCTCCATCATATGTTCCTGAAGAACTTGTCCTCGCTGATGTTGCTTTAATGGTTGCAAATAACAGCAGTAATGGAGAGATCAGTTTGTCGTGCTTTGACACGGAAGCTTTTTCAATATTTCAATCACTCGGAGTAACAAGTAGCAGGGATATGATTGATCCATCACAGGTCTGGTTATTTTGTTGTGTTCTTTTTTTTTTTTTGAGAAGTTTCTATTGGAAAATAGTATGCGCCAAGTGGCAGTATGGATTCATGAGTAATTAAACCTAGATAATGGAAATACGATAATGATATGTCTGCTTGCGATTTTCTTCTCAACAAGGCACAACAAAATGGTTAGCACATGGATAGATATGCTATGTTAGCATTTGCTGAACCTGTGCTGACTGAATGTTGGTCCTACTTTGATCTCACAACTGTATCTTCTGTAGTTCTGTTAAAACGAAGCTGCTTGGTACATCAAAGTAACTCTGATTGCGTTATGAAAAAATACTCGACTGTTAAGTGTAAGGTAGCTACTGCTGTTTTCTGTTTTTTATCAATCTGATATCAGACAAAGAACTTCATTTTTTTTTGTCCGCTTGGGTTAAACAATTCTTGTGAAGTCTGTGAAGTCTCTTATCTGGCCTGGGATTCATAATCGTGGTGCAGTAATTACTAGGCTTAGGGTCTGGTTATTGAATATTGATAACATGTTTCTTATTATTTGTAGTATGAGGTAGTGCTTCAATTTCGAATTAACGATGCATATGAATACTGCTTTTGTCCGTGGCCATCACCGTCCATGTATGTTAAAATTTTGTTAGTAAATGTTGCTTTATCTCAGGCTATGGAGAGACTAGCTATGAAATGTGGTGAGGGCCATGGGCGAGCTCTTATTAGGAGAATAATGGCAGTTATTCGAACTGCTAAAGTATTGGGACTCCCATTTTCCGAAGCATTCGAGAAACAGCCAATTGAACTTCTACAATTGCTTTCCCTGAAAGCTCAGGATTCTTTTGATGAAGCTAAGTTTCTGGTGGAGACACACATCATGCCTGCATCTAGCATTGCAAGAATTCTTGCTGATAATTTTCTAAAGGTATGTTCATTGCTCAGGCTTTATTAGTGTACTTTTTTGGGGAGTGAATATTGCAGTGTTATGTTACATGTCTTGAGTGATATGCTTTCAATCCTTGATAGGGGCTTCTAGCCGCACATCGTGGAGGTTATCTGGATTCCCAAAAGGAAGAAGGTCCTGCACCTCTATTGTGGAGATCAAGTGACTTCTTAAAGTGGGCAAAACTATGCCCCTCAGAACCAGAAATTGGTCATGCTTTGATGCGTTTGGTAATGACTGGCCATGAAGTACCACATGCTTGTGAGGTTGTTTATCTTCCGGTCCTTCGTTCAAATTTTCTTTACCGTTTGCAAGTATTCGCCGTTCCCCTCATTGCACTGGATTTATATTGATGAAGCTGGCTAAAAGGCACCAAATTGTATTGTTATTGCCGTGTTGGTTCATTTGATTTGATGTCCATAAACTGATATCAATTTTATGATAAATATTCATAGGTGCTACCTTTTGACTGGAAGATTACAATGGTAGCAAAGGAATCTTGGGTCACAATTAGAAAGGTTATAGGAATGGAATTAAAGCATATGCTTTTCTGCAGGAAGGATGCTTTCTGTTTTTTGCTGCTTCTGTTAAAGATGTTTCATTAGTGCCAAGAGCACGAATCTAGGCTAAGACAGGGTGTTTGTTGGAGGGGGGGGGGGGGGGGAGCTGTTTCTAGGTGGTACAAGCCAGTTTGCGGTAACCGTTTTTTTCCCAATTGTTTTAAGAAATTCTATTGTGTGGATCGTATCTAAAAAGCACAATATATACACGTGTTCCACCTGGATCAACGGAGGTCAGCTAGGGCCTAAAGCCCAAAATTGACTGAATTTTCAGTTCCCACATGGATGTCTCTTTCCCTAAAACCAGCAGCAACTTCCTGGTCACTGCCGGTTTTTGGACTCTGAGTTACTGCTTGCTGTAGGTGTTTTACCACTAAATATGGCCAAGTATCCATTATTCTTGCTTCTGTCATATTTATTTTGCTATACTCTGAATAAAACCGGTAGGAAAGTTGAATCTTCTCACTAATACAGAAAAATTACTGCACAATGCTAATACTGGGTAGTTTTCGGCTTTTCCATGCTGGTTACGAATCAAGTTGCTAGTCCCAACATTCATTGCAACTTGTGTATCGCTGCCCACACTCTTTCTTTGTTTGAGCCAGTGTGATAGTGAGGCGAAGAATCAAGTTAATTGTCGAAACATTGTATTTTCAATGTGTACAAAAGATAACCCCCCTTGTCAACCTCGCATTATATTTACTCTAGTATTCTATAAGTTGCCTACTTTCATTGTGGATAGCTCAAAGGTATTCTTTTGCAGTGTAGTGATTTGCATGCTCTTCAAACGTGCAGTGATATTATTTGTGTAATCTCGTAGAAACTTCAACAGAAAATATCAAACTTTATCAAGTTCAAGTTGGTTTGAGATTTGAGGATTTTCTGTTTTTTGCCGCCTCTAAATTGTTCATTTGAAATGTCATTGCAGGTTGAACTCCTAATACTGTCGCACCACTTCTACATGTCTTCTTCTTGTCTTGACGGAGTGGATGTTCTCGTCACGTTTGCAGCTAATAGAGTGGACTCATATGTTTTAGAAGGGGATTTTTCTTGTTTAGCTCGCTTGATCACTGGAGTGAGCAATTTCCATTCCTTGAGCTTCATTCTTTCCATCCTTGTAGAGAATGGCCAGTTGGAGTTGCTACTTCAAAAGTACTCTGCCACTGACACAGCCACAGGGACACCTGCATCAGTTCGAGGATTTAGGATGGCTGTTATTGCATCACTGAAACAGTTTAATCCAAATGACGATGATGCTCTCTCTATGGTCTCTCCCTCTCCCCCACCCCCACCTCTGTTACTTCCAAATCTATTTACTAACTACTCAAAGTAGGTCCAAAAACATTTTTAGCACATCGCCACCCAGAATTATTAACCACACATGACCATCAGCATAGACATGTAAAAGGGAGTAAAGAGGAACACTTTTTGTGTCTCTTGTCTACTATATGGTCCTTTGTATCAATATTGGCTGTTGAAGATGAAAGATCATATATATAGGAATGCTAAAGGAAACATTATTTCAGTACCTATTGCTTTGCTGAAGCTTAGTATCTGCTGATTGAGCACATGACATGCCAGTTTGCATTCTTACTGACAAAAAATCCACTAAGCATTGGTAGCTTGTTTTGGCCCCAAAAGCATCTTAGCAAGTACATGAATTAATAAGATAACAGGACCAGAAATTTTGGTCGTGATTCCCATTATCAAGAATAGGGTGAATTCTAAATGTAGGTGCAGATAAGAACTAGAAAGCACCATTGCATAGGGAGTTGTTTCCAACGTTTACCTATGACCTTTTGTTTCCTTCATAGCTTTTTTTTATCTCTCGGCAATTTTACAACTTGTTATTATCATTATGAATGTGAAGGTTCTGTTTCCTTATACTCCTCTACGCCTTCTGTGTCCGATGCAGGTATACAGACACTTTGACATGAAGCACGAGGCTGCTTCTCTCCTTGAGTTGCGCGCAGAGCAATGCATGAACAGCTGGTCATCTCGATATGACAAGGAACGGCAAAATGATGAGCTCCTTGAGGCTATGCATCACTTTGTAGAGACAGCTGAGGTTCTTTCAACAATTGACGCTGGTCAAAGGACACATCGTGCTTGTGCTCGTGCTTCCCTTCTGTCGCTCCAGATCCGGATACCTGATCTTCAGTGGATTGGTCTTTCAGAAACCAATGCCCGCCGGATTTTCGTGGAACAATGGAGGTTCCAGGAGGCCCTTATTGTTGCTGAAGCATACAACATAAATCAGCCTATGGAATGGGCTCCAGTCTTTTGGAATCAAATGCTGAAACCAGATCTAATCGAGCAATTCGTGGCTGAGTTTGTATCCGTGCTGCCCCTACAGCCACCAATGCTCCTCGAGCTTGCAAGATTTTACAGGGCGGAGGTTGCAGCCAGGGGGGAGCAGTCACACTTCTCTGTCTGGCTTTCGCCAGGAGGCTTGCCTGCAGAGTGGGTGAAACATCTTGGTAGATCATTCAGGAGCCTGCTGCGCAGAACGAGGGACATGAGGCTGAGGCTGCAGTTGGCAACTCTTGCCACAGGATTTGGTGACGTCCTTGACATATGCAATAGAGTTTTGGACAAAGTCCCAGAGAATGCTGGTCCGCTGATTCTAAGGAAGGGCCATGGGGGTGCATACCTTCCTCTCATGTAAATCTTTTTCTTTTGATGCATTTGGTTCAAAACTTTTTGACAGTTAGGTGGTCTCGAAAGGCGGATGAATCTCGCGGAGTGAATATGTACTGCATAGGATGGCAAAAAGATTATGTGAGCTTTCTTTGGTCCAGCGTTTGGTGGATACACATCGAGGAATGCATGGGAGACTTTTCGGTCTGTATATACAGCATGTTGAGTGGAAAAGTTGGATACAGCCGACAGAAGTGGGTTTTTACAGCTTCGTTGGTCAGAGGTTTTCCCATGGAGTACAGGTATCCATGATGTTTGATGTTTGTAATTTTCTGGCATACCCAAACATCTAAATTCTGTGAATTTGGTTTGGTTGAAGTCATTTTCTGGTATCTTCGCTGCCAGATGCTATTCCGTATTTTCTTGCTTGTGTTTTTTTGTTAAGTGAGGCACGAGCTGCTTGTCATCGATCACTACCTCGCCTTATATTTGTGGTTCGAATTGGTTTGATTTCCCTTACAACCAGGCGGTATTGCATCAGGCTGAAGGATTCCAGTTGCCGGTCCAGCGAAAGCTTTTCAAATGCATCCAGAATCTGCAAGTTGCGCCGATACACTGGGAAGTAGCTCAGGATAGATCATTGTACAAGTTCTCGGTGAACATCCAAGAACGTATCTTGTTACACAGCAATGACGGATCGCCTCTCCTTATCAACCAGTCACGCCCCATAGATTAGGCCAAACTGCCGATCTTCATCAAGAGTTCAAGGCCAGTGCATGGTTCGATGATCTAGTCAGCCATGTGCAGCAGTCTAAGCTTTCGATGATTATGTCTAAAGAAAAGATTCCAGTCCATGCTTTAACAGCTTAAGGCTCACTGCTAGTGTGACTGGTCGTGCCTGCCCTGCCACCAACCAAACCGTCCGTCCGTTAACGAGGCGAGCAGCGTTAGCAGACTCGGCGAAGCTAGACTAGAGAGTGGAGAGGGAGTAGAAATTGCGGCATCTTTTCCCTCCCGTACACCTGCTAGCTCGGAGCTCCAGCGGTTGCGCGGTCGTCGGCAGCCCGGAGCTCAGCGCGGTCACCGGCCGGCAATGGCTCCGACCACCCCGGCGTGCTGGTCAGCGCTTCCTCCTCGCCTCCGGCCGCTGCCACCGGCCAGCTGTGGCGGAGTCGCCAACGTCTTCTTCAGCTACCGATGTACGTGACTGAACTCTTGGTTTTCTTTCCCTGCTCTAGTGCTTGTTACTGGGTCCTACAGTTGCTATGTTTTTGAGACGCGATCTGTGCTTCCTCTGCTAAGCTATTTGGACAATGGATACAAAGCCAGTGAGGGATGGAGTGGAGGAAGCCTACGAGTGGATAAGTATTTAGATATGATTGCTCCGTGGATTTTCTGAGTTCTCCAGCAATGGCTTTAGAGGAAATAGTTGTCCGTTAGTAGATATACTCCAGATGATCACAAATTTATGAGTACGAAACTGACGCGATGTTTCTTTGTTCATTTCTACGTCTATATATTTGTCTTAATCAACTTACAAGTATAAACTGTGCTGGGTTCATATTCTATGGCTGCTTCAATAAAGGCAGAAAAGCACACTGAATTCAGCACTTCAACTGTATCTATGTCCGGCTTTTTACTGTGGGAACCGCTGTTAGCATCGTTTACTATGACAAAGCACCTAGGGATGAAAACGGACGAAAACGGTCGGAAAAACTCTCTAACCGTTTTTACTTTCATATTTTCTCTGCCGGACGAAAAAGAAAACAGGATAGGCGGGAACGGGAAAAAACAAAAACGGTCGGACATAATCGGAGGGTCGAAAACGAACCAATCCGATCGGGAAAATACCGGTATCGGTCGGGATTCGAAAACACAAAATGGAAACACCGACCTACAGAACCATCAAGACATGTCAATATGTATAAGTTTAACATTATCTTCAGATAACACTGAATTAATAAGTTTAATGAACCAATCCAATCAGCAAGTCGCATTAAAGTAAAAAAATGTCATATGCTTTTTTGATTCACATGACATATCATTTTTTATCAATATTTCACTCAAACAATACAAGATACGAAGATACAACAATATAAGCTTTAGGACCGAGTAGTAGCTCGGTTGATTCGCTCTCAGTGGCAAACTGACAGGAACGGTCAGTCGTGGGTTCGATCTCTAGGATCGACCCACGAGCCACGAGCCTCATCGAAGGGTTTTCCTTAGTAGTTAGGGGTATGCACAAACGTGCCCGTTTAGCGAGAATATATCTGTAACGTGTATGCTTAGGACATGCACGTGTGTGCGCACGTTAGGCGTGAGTGTGATGTAAGTGGGTTATGTACGTCATGTTTTGTACCTCTCTAAAAAAGAACCACATAAATCTTAACTCGATACTCAAGCATATAATAAACATAAGTGATAAGTCTCAACTAAAGACATAAATGAGCGTAGAGGTGAAAACGGACAGAAACGGTCAGAAAAACCCCTACCATTTTCACTTTCACATTTTCTCAGTCGAACGAAAACAAAAATGGGATAGACAGGAACAGGAAAAAACGAAAATGAACTGAAAAAAACGGGATACGGCACCGGGACGGAACGGGATTTTCCCGTTCCGTTTTCATCCCTAAAAGCACCGAAGAAATTTCAAAAAGTACACTGTGGCAATCGGCTTGAACCCAACACCCATCTATCCGTTTGCCATTACGCGTAGATCAAATAGCTCTGTACTACACCACTAAACCCGTCAAACGACATCTCATTCAACATACATCACAAATCTATTTATGCTCCTACTCACTTCTGTCCAGTAGTTTTTTAGGCTATTTTTTTTGTAATACATTGGGCCTCAAATTTTATAATTTAGTACCGCTACATCCATTTACAAATAGCTAACAATTTTGACTTTACTATTTAATATTTGACCGTTTTGTTTTTTCCATAAATATTTTTGCAAATAGCCAGAAATACAAGGCATGCTTAAAGTACTTTTGATAACAAATCTAGTGATATTTTCCTACTTTACTTAAATAAATATTTAAACAAATATTGTTAGTCAAAAGTGACAATTAGCTGTTAACAAGCATAAGATCACATTTTAATTTTGTGAAAGTCGCATCTCATCTCCCCTCCACCCCCACGTGTCCACCTTGCACGCACAGCTGGCCCCTGACGTGGCCCTGGAAGCTTCCTGTCTGCCTCTGCTTTTAGCACCAATCCCGATTCGGATCCGATTCTGCGGTCATTCCAGTCCCGAATCCCATTTCCCTCCCCCATCGAACTCAAACCAACACGACTCCCCCCCCCCCCCCTCCCCTTCTCTCTCTCTCTGTGACACCTCCCCCCTCCGCAGATCGCCGACTCCTCCTCCACCGCCGCGCGCCGCCGCTGATGGTCGCCGTTGACCCACCTCCGCGCGAGGAAGCCGAGGCGCCCGCTCTCGAGCTCGCGCTAAAGCGGAGCGGCAGCATCGACCGCATCCCGGAGGACGCACGCCGCATCCTGCACCGCCTCGCCGGCGAGCTCTGGGGCGGCGGCGTGGACCCGAGCGCGCTCGCGGTGTCGCAGCTCAAGGGCGCCATGACCAACGAGGTGTTCCGGATCACCTGGCTCGGCGGCGAGGGCGACCAGCTCAAGGTGCTCGTGCGCATCTACGGCCAGGGCGTCGAGGTCTTCTTCGACCGCGCCGACGAGGTCCGCACCTTCGAGTTCATATCACGCCACGGCCAGGGGCCCCGCCTCCTCGGCCGCTTTGCCAACGGCCGCGTCGAGGAGTTCATCAACGCTCGGGTACGCACGCATCGCCATCACGCCATCTGCTAGAATGGTAAAATTGGTAACGATGATGGTTCATTTTCGCGTTGCTCGCTTTTGCTTTTCTCAGACGCTCTCGGCGGCGGATCTGCGGGACCCGGAGATATCCGCACTGATTGCCAAGAAGCTTCGGGAGTTTCACGATCTCGACATGCCTGGACCAAAGAACGTGTCATTGTGGCAGAGGCTCGGGTACACTTCTGGTTGTTTCTTTCTCTGATTACGGCGAGAAATGTGCGTGATTGCCGATCAGAAGCTAATTGTGTGGTGTTGTTTGGATCAGGCGGTGGCTTGAGGAGGCTCGTGGCAGGTGTTCTTCTGAGGAGGCCAGGGAATTTCGGCTGGGTGAGCTAGGTGATGAGATTGCGGCACTGGAGAATGCGTTGTCAGGGGTTGATCAGACAATAGGATTTTGCCACAATGATCTGCAGTATGGGAATATTATGATATATGAAGAAACCAGACAAGTAACCTTGATTGTAAGTTTATACAAATGAATAGACAAGTGGCTCTCATTCCTGATTTAAACTTTGGCTATCGACTATTTGCATAGTAACGATTAACGAAATATGAAACAAAGATCTGCAGAACTATGATTTTTTAGTGTGTATGTAAATAATTCTAGGAACGGGGACAAATTGATATGTAAATACTTTTAGGGAAGGGAGCAATTTGGTATGCTAAGTAATGCTAGGAACGGGGACAGTATGGTAGACCATTTTTCAGCTATGTTGTTGATCCCTTATATCCTGCAGGACTACGAATATGCCAGTTTTAACCCTGTTGCATTTGACATTGCTAATCACTTCTGTGAGATGGCTGCTGATTACCATACAGCAACACCTCATGTATTGGATTTTACGAAATATCCTGGTTAGTTTTTCCTATAACCAAATGTGTCTAATAATATCAACATCCATGTGGACTGTTCCTTTAGTATTGTTTACTGCTTGTTTAATTCCTCTGCACAATTTCAGACATTGACGAGCAGCGCGCATTTGTTCAGACATACCTTAGTGCTTCAGGTAAGTACAAAGCAATTTGAGAACGCCGCTCATGCTACAGCAAGAAATATTGAGATTGTGGAATGCACAATTAACTTCCCATGCTTTTCCCGTTCTTAAGATTTCTTTTCTATTCATCAGGTGAAAAAGCGTCGGACAAGGAAGTTGAAAAACTACTCGGATTGATTGCAAAGTATACTCTTGCAAGCCATCTCTTTTGGGGCCTTTGGGGAATAATCTCGGTAAGCCCTCTAATAGTGTGGTCAAATGCAAATTTATCTATTGGACAATCTATTAAAGCTGATGGGTTTTTGTTTCTCGGCTATGTCTCCAGGCGCATGTGAACAAAAATATCGACTTTGAGTACAAGGAGTATGCAAGGCAACGCTTCGATCAGTACTGGCAAACAAAGCCTAGAATACTGGGACCTTTATGTTTTGGGGGTTAATGGCAACCTGTGGTTAGTCTTGTGAATTTTGTTTGTCAGTAGTGGCTGGTAGCTAGCAATTTGACTGTAGTTCTTTCAGCTCGTTGTGAGCATATTCTTGACTGTGGATATGTGATGTGTGATTATGCCTATCAAACAGTCATTTTACACGCTTGACTGATTCACATCTTCATATTGAGCTGCTGCACAAAACAAACGGCGTGCTGCTAAGATAATTGCCAAACTATCTCTAGTTAGACGGCATGGTATCAATCTTCCACGGCTCGACGGCCGTCCTTATTTATCCGGCAGCCACGGCACGGCAGACTCTGTGGCCCTGCCGAACAGACAGAAGATAACATAACTTTGACCACAAGTTGGGCATCAAGGCACCAGTGGTCTGGTGGTAGAATAGTACCCTGCCACGGTACAGACCCGGGTTCGATTCCCGGCTGGTGCAAAGTCACGTTTTTTTTTCTGTCAGGCTCAGAGCATGCAGCAACATGTGTAGAGTTAGGTTCTTAACTCGGTGCTCGAAGAAAAGCGCACACATGGAGACACGCTTATGCATTTGAACAGGATTCTATCAAAGATGACTGATAGGCACACGCTTCCGTTACGATCAAATGGGGATACCAAAGGATTCAGAAGCCCATAGCTACTCATACCATATTTACACAAACCCATTTCGCTCCAGAAAACGAAATAAAAAAAAACACGCAATGCTCTCCTGGTTATCTTGCACGACAGCACGAAGATTATGCGGCGCCGTGGATTAGCCTTCAGCTCTGAACTCTCTGCAGCAAACTGACGGCAGCAATCCGGCGTGTTCAGTTGCCATGGCGTGGCCAGTGCCGAGCCCCCGCTAAAAATCGAGGTCCGGCACGACCTGGCCGCCCTCCACCTCGGCATCCGTCAGCGTCAGCGCTTTCTGCAGCTTCCGGCTGCAGAACACCTCCACCTCCGCCGCGTAGGTGGCCGTCACCGGCCGGTGGTCCGACAGCGTCAGCTCCGACCTCCGGTAGCTCAGCAGCCTCACGCCTTTCCCGAACGACAGGATCCGGTCGCACCTGGGATGATTACATGTCCCACTTGGAATTCAGAAGGTCTTGAACGGTCGCACAAAAGCTTGAGGAGCTGTTAGGGATGCAACGTACCACGCCGGAGTTCGTCGGCCGCCTTTCTGGTCGTCGCCAACGTACTTCTTCGAGTTTACCTCGTACTTGTAGGTAGGCGCGAACTCGAGGATGCCTTCGGTCCACCCGTCGAACGCCCGGCCTTTCTTCAGCTCGCGCTTCAGCTGCAGAATTACGACAACCAAATCAGCATCGCCAGAGATCAGAGAGCATTCCTGGATGGAGATTATTCAGATACATAACGGTTGTTGCAGATAAGTTTTGCCCAATCGTAACCCAGTTTCATGTCTGAAATGGACTATGATTCTTCCTTACCTGATCCGTCTCGGCTAACTGAGACCAATCACATGTGGAGATCAGCTCGTGCGCTCTCTCGTACGACACGTTGAGGCGGTAGTTCAGATCACCGAGCCAGAAAATCCTCCTGCAGAAGTCACCAAGTAGCACCGGGACAAATGTCAGGTTCACAATGGATCTGATTTCGATGCAATGTACTTCCTCCATCCAATTAGATCTTTAAAATTATATTTTGACCATTGCTTTCTCATAAAATATACGGTTCATAGCTACAAAATCAATATAATGTGAAAACATTTTGAAATGAATCTAGTTGTATAATTTTTATACACTAAAATGTTTATAATTTGACTAATTGTTTATCAAAATATATGAAATTTGATTTATTTATTTTTTAATAAAATATGCTTTATATTCTTGGATGGAGGGAGTAGTACAATTTTTGTCCTCTTTTATGGAATGTGCACTCACTCATGGTCGTAGATGTCTCTGGGCAGCTGCAGGTCACCCGGGGCGGCGAAACGCGTCCTCCGGTGGATCTCCTGCACGTCGGCGTTCCGTTTTTGGACGTCGCCGGGCCTCTCGCCGGCGGTGAGGTGGGTACAAACGAAGCAGAACATGGTCTGGTATATCGACATGCTCACTGACACCGATCCCTGCACCACATTCAGACATTGCAAAGCTAACTTAAGTTACTCTTTCCTGATACGGCAATCTTGGCAAGATTGCAGAGACGAAATCGATCCCACGGCGGACCTTGTTGCCGATGTATCCCATGGCGCCGACGCCGACGGTGGAGACCTTGAGGTTCTGGATGCACTTCCTCAGGCCCCTCCTCACCCAGATCGTAAGGAAGATCCCCACCATCTGCTTGCTCACGATTCTCACGAACGGTGACCGGCTCTTCTTGCGCAACGCGCCGTCGAGGTCGAGATCAAGGTCGGGGATCATGGCCAGGTCGTCCGCCGGCACATCGGCGACCCGGGACGACCCCCTGAGCGACTTGTAGGCCCTGAACGATTTCGACGCCTTGAACGACGCCGACGATAGCGACGGCGCGGTGGTCAGGGCGCACGCGGCCAGCAGGTCCAGCGGCTGCTCTGGCCAGACCAACCCGACCCTTTCCGCCCTGCTCAGCGTCCTCAGAAGCGTCCGTTGCTGAGCACTCGGTTGCTGCTGATCAAGCTCGGCAAGCTCGTCGTGGTTGTGCTCCGAGTCGTCCATGAGGCTGAAATGGTTGAGTCTGCTCATCTTCCTCGGCGTGGAGACGACGTACTGCTCGGGCAGCACCGGGAAGCTAAAGGGCACGTCGTCATCAGTGTCAGTCTCCGTGTCTGCGCCGGGAAGGCGTTCGGCAGCGGCCGACGGGTCGAACCGTGACGGCGAGGCAGGGTGGCTGTAGCATCTGACCTTGGGCTTCGACGGCTGTGCCCGCCTGAGCGCGCCGCGGATCAGAGACTCCCACGCCAGCGCCGGCCGTCCGTCCTCCGCGCCGAACACGTTGCCGGCGTTCAGCGGCACTACTTCTTGGAACCTGTATTGCAGCCGACCCACGCGTCAATGAAAGAATAGCAGCTTACGAATAGCATGGCAAGTTTGCCGGTCAAGTAACTTACCCGAGCACGTAGATGTCGGCGGGCTCGCCCTCGCCGCCAGTGCCGAGCCACTCAGCGATGTAGAGGTCGTCCGGCGGGGCCTTGCCGCCGGCGTTCCAGGTGCCGACGCAGACCCTGCAAACGCCGGTCAGGATCAATCGAGCCAGTGAAGAACGTACACAACGCTGAAACCGAACTTGTACTGACGAACACTGGACACACCTCAGCTCTTTGGTGTTGATGTACTGCGCGCGCAGCGTCTCCGAGTTCCGCCTCCGCAGCTTGTACGGCGCACTCTCCAGGTTCTCATCTGACCGCCGTGAAAACCCGCCAATTCGGCAGTGCAAACAAATGTTAGTAAATCAAAAGAATCAATGCTGATCGTTGGAATTCCATTCTCGGAACAAAATAAATCACAAAAATGAGTATGAATCCTACACTTTTGCTTGAGATCTTGAGTGCTACTTATACATGAGCAGTATCATCTTTGTTGTCCTTCTTGAAAAATAACTATACCTATAGTTTTTTTTTTGGGGGGGGGGGGGATATTAATTTCGTTTATTTAACATACAACTGTATTTGTCATGAATTTTGACCCTTTGAGCTGGATCATAAAAGCTGCCACATGTAGGCAATTGTAGAGCTGCCATTTGTGTGATTAGACAAGATTCAAGATTGGCGGATGGAGCCATGATGTGACGCACCAAAAGCAGTAATAGCGGTTTCAGGACCAGGACCGAATAGTTCAACGACGGAAACTGGGAACGCACCCAACTAGGGGCCGCGCATTCAGCCTAAAAGCTGCAATTCAACACGTAAACGGATTAACGGAGATGTTCCTCACCGGTGATCTCGCCGCCGGCATCGGCGCCCGCTCGCCGCGGCGCCTCGCCACCGTCGTCGCAGCCGCAGTTTCCTGAGAAGATCGAAACAAGAAGTGAGAGACTGAAAGATGCCATCTTTGAACACCAAAAGTACTCCGGAACAACAGAAAACCGGTCGCAGAAAGAGGATTCTGGCCAACCTTCGTCGTCAATGTCGCTGCCGTCGTCGTCCTCGTCGGCGCCGAACTCCAAGTCCTTGCTCCGGAGGTTGAGCCACTTCTTCAGCACGACCTTCGGCCAGAACACCTGCGTCCCACGCATCAAAGACGCCTATCAGTATCATCCTAGCCAAGCTCTCAGTTGCATGTTATTGTCTCAAAAGAAAAGGCAAAAAGGAATTCTCAGAAGCTCTCAGCATCTCTCAATTGCAAGCCGCGACGCCAAGAACGAGTGAATTGAGCAGGGAAGAAGGCGTCTCCTACCTCTCCTGGCCTCCTCTGCTTCTGCACCACCATCTCTGCCCTCCCGCTTCCCTTCCTTTCGTCCAAACGCAGAAAGTCTCAGAAGAAATTGGTAGAGGAACACAACACAAGTAATCTTCCTCCTCCCCTAAACTTCTTGCCTTCCCTTCTCCTAATCCGTTCCTCTCTAACCTGCTCCGCTTCCTTTCCTAGCTTCTCCTCTCCTTGCCAGTCTCAACCTCTTGAGCGCTCCTTCCTTTCTTGGCTCCTCTTCCTTTCCTGCACTCTCCAATGGCTTGAGCCTCGAGCCGCCTGTGAATAAATCGAAGCCCGAGAGCTGTGAATCTGTTAGGATTAGACAGGACAAGAGCACATGGTGGATTGGTGGCCGTCCGATGGCGCCAAGGGAGGTGTATATCAAAAGGAAAATGTGGCACGAGCAGACTAAGGCCTCAGGGCCTCAGGGCAGGGTCTTCGTTCCCCTCTCCCTTCCTGGAAACCTTCGGGGCGACTGGGCCACGCTCACGCGTGTGTTTCGGTCGTCGGAGCGGGACACTAGTTTTTCACCGCCGCCGTGTCACGCACGTCGACGTCCACCAATCCGTCGCTGGTTGCCGCTGTTGCCTTCTTGGGGAAGAAACTGCACAGGGTTCCACTTGGCCGTATGCCAACGATGTGCTGCTGTTTGTTGGTTTGTGGAATCGATTAGGTCGAATAGATTTGAATTTTTGGCCAGTGGCCCGATTGGTCAGTTGCCGAAATGCCGGGTTGCTTGTGTGGATACTGAAGACTGGCTACCCGAGAGATGCTCCGACGTGAGTAAGGGCATGTTGGGTTGGTAACTAAGCATGTCACTATGATATGTCTAATTTACTGGAGAATTTAGGTTATTTGGTTGGTTACTAAGAATTATCTAGCTTGTGACAAATTGAATAAGATCAATGTTTGGATTATTACCGTAAGACTTACCATAGGTTTAGTAAAAGTTTATAGCTATTGTTTGGTTTATGACCAAAATTTGATACAATCGCTATGTTTGAAGTGGTGAGGTTACCAAACTGTCTTATAATCTTCACATGTGGACTTTAGGCCAGTGTTAATGCGCTGAGATCAACCGTCATTGCTCACATCTAGCAATATTATGGTTCAGTAATCCAAACAAGGTTGTTTACTCATTCTTTTTCTTCCTTGTGTCTAAATAGTCATACCATTTAATTGTGTCACAATATTTAAATGGGTATAACTCAAACCATGATATTTTCAACAACTATTTTTAAACAT
This sequence comes from Phragmites australis, assembly GCF_958298935.1. Taxonomy (NCBI): domain Eukaryota; kingdom Viridiplantae; phylum Streptophyta; class Magnoliopsida; order Poales; family Poaceae; genus Phragmites; species Phragmites australis. The sequence continues at coordinate 8,498,860 of NC_084922.1, forward strand.
ATAAATATCAATGATATTTACCATTCAAATCATACTAACAATAGTTATAACTCGGACATAGGTAACATAACTCTATTTACGACAGTTAACATTCAAGTCACGGTACCAATAGTTACAACTCGAGAATGGACATCATAATTCTAGTTACGATACTGACAGGTACACTGTGATCACAGTTAACATCCAAGTCATGGTAACAAGAGTTACAACTCGGGCATAAACATCGTAACTAGAGTAAACGGAATCACAACACTCGCACACTATGGTAAAATTATTTACAACATGTAGCAATCTATAGGATTTGCACCATGATATCATTCTAATACCAGTCAAATTTTATATATTAGAACTTTAGAAAATAGTGATAATAATATTTGTACCATATCTATTACACAATCTAATAATACTAGCAATATTATGAATGAGCCACAACTTGGCATTTTTCATTTATAATGGACCACGAATTAGGGTATGTTTGGTTGGACTGATATTTTTGGTTTTTGAGGTAAAAAACTGGCTTCTAACTTCTAGCTGATGGTTTTTTACTATTGGTTTTTATAATAAAATTTTAGGTTCTTAACACAGTAAAAGCTAGAAAAGCTCATCTTAATTTGCTTCTCAATTTTTAAATTATTTTTTTAAAAGCCAGCTTTTCAGCTTTTAAAAAACAGCTCAACAGCTAGCCATTTAATTGGGCTTCTGACTTCTTAACAGCAAAAGCTCAATTAAACACAACATTAATCTCCTAATTAGTTTACTGTTAGTGTTAGCTCATCAACATGGTCTTATAGGACCGACACTATTCTTCCGTCAGTGTCATGACTCAGCCATGAAACTAGCGAGAGGTAACCGGCCCAATTGAATGTTATTGAAAAAAGCCCCTAAAAATCACTTGGATTTTGATTTTTCTTCTAAAAGTTGTTTTTGTTGTAACCCAAAAGTTTGCTATACATTTACTCAATCCTGCACGTTACGATAATTATTTCAAAATTTTATGTAGTTTTAGAAGATAGAGGATCATGTAAGAAGACTAAAAAAAATTGTTTCATGATTTTTGGATTAGTAAATAATTAACTATTTATTTAACTCGAATTAATAAATGAGCTGCACGTTTTTCTTTTTTTTAAATTTACTCTCCATGAAATATAATGCAAAGTATATTATTTTTGAAAACAAATTTCACAAAAGATCTTAAAATTGTCTCTAGTTTTTTTTTTTAATAATTTTTGTGATTTTGTTTTTCTTAATTTTTGGAGGTGTTTTTTAACAAAACCAAACCTTTAGAGTTTTTTTTAAACAAAACAACTTTGAAAAAGTCAAAATTTAAATGACTTTTAGAGGATTTTTTGCATTTTCCCCTATTGATTTCTAGCGACGATCCCACGTGGCTAGTGTAATTCAGTTCACTCCACGTATACTTGTCGTTTTAACAAAGTTTTGATCGAACTTTTAAACATTAACTAAAGATAGCTTTCAAAATATTTAACTTAAAATTTTAAAAATTATATATATAGATTTATCTTAAAAATACTTCTATATTATCACAAGTTCAATTTTTATAAATATATTATATTAAAAAGTAGTGTCAAAATTATATAATAAAATCGTATCTTATCAAAACGACGTTATTTATGATTAGAAAGAGTATACATCAAAACGATATTTGTCAAATTTGATCACAATGCTTATGAGTTATAAGCCTATTTGCGGGACAAAAATGTCAATCACCTGCCTCGGCACCATTCGCCGAATTCGCTATCGGACCGCGACACCCAATAGTTTAACCACGAGAAAAACAACGCGATGCTTTGCTACTTGAACCACGAGCAAAGCAACGCGATGCTTTGCTACTTGATTGAGCCATTACCATTAGCCGGCATAAAATAAAATAATTCCTGATCTTGCTGTGGCAGTGTTGGCGTCTGATGTCGTGACATGTCAGCATCACGTCTGCCACCATGTGATGCTGCCACGTGTCTATCCTAAAATTTGTTTTTTCATTGCCCAAGTCATATTTTTATCCGAATTTTTTCAATGATAGTCAATACCACTGGCGTATCAACCTGTGCGACTGCACAGACTAGAAATTTAGCTTACGGTTGAATTGTAGATATTTGTGTTAATAATGGTTGTATGCTAAGATACATCAGCTATTTATATTTAAATATTGGAATATAAAATATAAATGTAATTTTTGTGGATAATATTGGAATCATGTTTATTATTTGTGAATAGATCTAATTTATAATTTTCATTTTATGTGTTATGCAAATTGATTTTTATTTGTTTCTTCATTTTTTGAAATTACTGTTATTTTTAATGTTGTCACCGTATCTCATATTATAAATTCTTTGATATTATTTTTATGTGATAATCCGTAATATGTTTGCGTTGTGTTGTTTTAATTTTGTAATATTTGATTACACGTATATTTAATTGGTATATTTTAATTGATTTGGAAAAATATGTTGATTGCTAACGTAACTAAGTTGAAATTTACTAAAGTAACTTTGTTTGACAAAGGGTATCTACAACAACAACAAAAAGGAAGGAAAGGTCAGGCAAGAAGTAGTCTTGAGGTTTGACTCTATGATTTATTTTTTAATTTTTTATATTATTTTGTCTGGTCGTTGATCCATGGTTATAGTTAGTCAATTAATCAACAGTTAGATCTTTTGCTTTTTTTGAGATTTTTAGGATTTTTCTAGAATTAACATGGAGATTCATAGTTATTGTCAGTTAATCAATCAATTCGATGGTTAGATCTTTTACTTTTTTTTAGATTTCTAGGATTTTCTAGATTAACGTGGAGACACCAAAAGAAGCCTCCAATCATGCCGTCTTTTCAAGTAGTGACATGAGTCTAGATTTGCAATTTTTCAATATATATATATATATATATTAATTTAAAATTTTCTCTATGCGTCGTACTGGGCTAAGCGTTTAAGAACGCTACGTGGGCTTTGATGAGCATCGTTAGCCCAATAGGCTTTTAACGTGGGCTTTTACTTAGCCCAACAGCCCACTACGCATCATCAAGAACCGAGTCCATGGCGCCCGCCTGGAGTCTGCTTCGGAGCCGGAATCGCGCTACCACCCAGGAATGTCCAAACCCAAAACCTTGACATGGATACCGTCGCCGCCGAAGAGCCCACCGAGGCAATGGAGCAGGTCGAAGAAGAGCGGGAGGAGACGGAGGCGTCGCTGCGGCCGGTGCTGCCGGTGGGGAGGGTGAAGCGGATCATCCGTGTGGACCGGGACATAAGGAAGGTGACGAACGAGGCGGCGCTGCTCATCGCCGCCGCCGCCGAGCTCTTCATCGGCAGCCTCGCCGCCGACGCCCACACGGCGGCGGCGCAGCGCGGCCGGCTCGCGGTGCGGGCCGCGCACGTCCGGTCCGCCGCCCGCACGCACCGGCGGACGGCAGACTTCCTCCTGGACTGCCTCCCCGCTGACAAGGAGGCGCCCCCGCGGGCCCGCGCTGCCGCCGTCTCCGGCGGCGGCGGTGGAGAAGCGAAGACGCTGCCGCGTGGAACCCGCCGCATCAACGCCTTCGTCCAGAAGGTTACTTAGTGTTGTCTCCCTGTGTGTGTTTACTTCAAAACGTGGTGCGTGATGCGATGAAGCTATGAACTTTTGCAATTAAATTACGCGTTCTTCTTACCTGCCTCGTTGATCATTTCTTGCAATGATCTTTTGTGAGCTTATACCTTAATTTAACCTCTGCTGCGATGCAAATTGATGGGAATTTGGCTCTTTTCTTCTCTTGTCAGATTGCACAGTTGAGTTTGCCATGAATTTATGGGGGATGTGTGAAACACATAATTTCTACAGGAATTTAGGAGGGTAGGATATGTTGCTACTAGCAAGGTCTTATCGTGGATTTTTTTTGAAATTCTTATACATCATAATTCTTTAGTGGTTCACTAGGTATCCAGTAAAGTAGCCCATAAGTACAAGTATCCCATAGTAGATAGTACAATCTGATTGAGAGAAAACAAGAACTTGTTCTTGAACGTTGTATTATTGCGCCATTACCAAATGGATCACAACAGAGCAATGCAACAAAATCGCCTAATGGAACCCCCGTTAATGATATCACCTAGAGTCAGATCATTTAAATTCATTGGTATAGCAGCACACGCCCCTATAATAACCATCACAGCCCACCCATGAGTGGCCACTGGACACGAGAAGAATAGGTCAGGTGATCAACAGCTTTATCGGCTTCACAAAAACTACACCTTTTATCCCCCTTCCATCCTCTTTTTAACAATTGATCTCTAGTTAATGTTTTCCTGTTGTACGCAATCCCCGTGGACTTCTCGCTTTTGGTTCTGTTCTGCGCCCTCTGTTCCGTGCGCCGGCCCAAGTTGTCGCTCTGCGCACCTCGGGCAGGTCTCCCGCACACCAGACGCGCGTCAGGGCGAAAACCCTGATCTGAGCCCGCGTGTGACTTCTCAACTCGTGCGCCCCTGTCGTTTAACTGTCAAAGAGTAGTCCGGCGCCGCGGCAGTTGGATTAGGTTCGGGTCTAGATCCGGATCGGGTAGAGATAGTTAAATGGGTCACTTGGACGGGTCTAATATAGGCTCAACACAATTCGTCTACTATAACAGGTCGTATCGTGCTGGCTCGCGTGCCTCCCCTCGATCCACAATATGATCTGTCGGTCACCGTGTCGTGCCGGGTTGGTTCAGACACGATTACGGTTCAGCAGTATGGTCGGCCCGACAAGCACAACGGGCACGGTAGACACGAACGATCCGTCGGTACAACCAACCTGATAAAATAAAAAAATAGCTACAAAATTAAAAAAATATAGAAAATAGATAAAAAAAAATATGATAAAAAATGTAGACAATAAATAAAAAAATAGCTATAAAATTAAAAATATCAAAAATAGAAAGTATCTAAGTCCATACGTATCAGATCAGATTGTGCTCACCTGAGCCATACTCAACTCAACCAGACCGTACCGTGCCAGCACGCCGTACCACATGCTCGATCTAGGCATAGCCCGTGATCTTGTGCCGTACCGATTCAGCTCGTCTCGACTCGAACCCTACCGTAGACAGTCATCTTTAGAGTCGGGGTCGGGCTGCATTGGCCACGCGCGTCAGGGCCTCCCAGCTGTTGCCCGTCCTCCCGTTGGTCACGCGCACAGGGACGTGACTGGAGTCAAAGTCAACTCCTGACCTGCTGGCCGTGCGCATCGGTTCAGCCGCCTGATACCTCCACCGGCGGAGGCCAGCGCACCCGCCTGACACCAGCCGAACCAATCTCTGCATGCAGCCGCACTTCAGCGCCCTGACCGAGACCGGGGTCAGCTATGCAGCCGCAACTGCATCCATGTGGCAACATGCAAATCCATCCGATGCAAAGGTGGTGGTCGATCAGTTCATCTACGAGGAGATTGCCAAACGGAAGGAGCAGGGGTGCAACGGAAGACAGGCAGATGTGCTGTCCATGTACCTGAGATTGCCCTTGGATCCCGGCATGAGTGAACAGCAGAAGACACAGTTCTTGCGTGGCACGGCGGTGGGGTTCATCCTCGCCGGGAAGGACCTCATCGCCGTCACTCTCACGTGGTTCTTCTACATGATGTGCAAGCACCCCCAACGTCCAGGCAAGAATACTCGACGAGCTCAAAGGCCTGCAGAGCACCACCTGGCCTGGGAACTTCTCTGTCTTTGAGTGCGACACGCTCCGGTCAGCCATCTACCTCCAGGCTGCGCTCCTCGAGATACTCAGGTGAGACATCTTTCACCTTCTCCACTGGTCTCCCCCTGCTGTCTTGGAAACAAACCGGTCTCACTTTAATCATCCTGATGACCGAGGCACTGGTGATGTTTCAGGCTTTTCCCGGCGGCACCATTTGAGGGGGGAGAAGGAGGCCCTCGTCGTCGATGACGTCCTACCAAACGGCACCAAGGTGACCAAGGGCACAAGGGTCGTCGTCTCTCTCTGTACCATGGGGAGGATAGAAGGAATATGGGGCAAGGACTGCATGGAGTTCAGGCCGGATCGGTGGGTGTCCAAGAGCGGCCGCCTCCGGCACCAGCCGAGCTACAAGTTCCTGTCCTTCAACACCGGGCCCAGGAGCTGCATCGGGAAGGACCTCAGCCTCAGCAACATGAAGATCACGGCTGCTTCCATCATACACAACTTCAAGGTCGAGCTGGTCGAAGGCCATGCCGTGATGCCGCAGAGCTCGGTCGTCCTCCACATGCAGAACTGGATGATGGTTAGACTCATGTTTCTTATCAATTACTTAGTTCTTGCTTTATTGGTTATTAGCTATTACCTGTTCATGGTACAAGAAGCATTAGGTGTAATAATTAGCACTATAAACGTATGTTTGGAGTTGTGTTAAAATGTGACCATGCCCATGTCATTGATTGGAACAAAATACTATCGTGATTGGTGTCAATACGATCATATGTAAATTCTGGTGCTGTTAAGAACAACGTATCGTATGCCTACCTAACTGTCAGTGTAGGTACTGCGATTTTTTTTTTTCGAGCAACTGGTACTGCGATTCTTTTCAGCGGCGAGTTATTATTCATTAAGCATGAAGAGCCATTCTGTGCTGATTTCCAGACTTGTAGCTTCCGGGCACCATTCGTTAATGGTGTGTTTGGTTTAAGGAATAAGGTGGTGATCATCATCTGGTCTAACTCCGAATCTAATTATCTTAAATTTGGTTTGAGGAATGAGATCGATGGATTGGTCTATCACCACCTTATGCCTCACAAGCACATGGTAAGTCTAGTTATGAAGGATAATGTCATCCTACAAAATTCATGACATGATCTCAGGATGGATCATCGCGTCTAGGATGATTGGTCCCACGTATTGTTATTGTTGCAGGAGGATATGCACGGCATATACATGATGTACGTGACATGCTGACACCTTCACATCATAAATTTTTCGTTTTTTCTTCGTTCGACATTTCCTTTTCAAGACCTGGTCTGGAGTATCAGATTAAGGGGCTACCTGTCATCGAATGGTAAGTTTTCTTCACTTCAAAAGAAAAATTGCCTCCGGCTACGTGCATCTTATCATGCATTATTCTATTATCTTAAAAAAAATTGTCTTGTCTTCCGCCCCACTCATATTTGCGTGTGTTCTCACCTTCATCTGGCAAGCAACCCAAAGTTGCCGACTTTGTTGTCAGTCACACAGAGTGGTTGGTGATTCGAGTAAATCATGAACTTTCCTGACGAGAAGACCCCTTCGACGACCTGACTGAGGTGTTTTTGTCTGTATTTACATACATTATGCTTCCATTTTGAATAGCTCATCCAAGAAATGTTCGGAAGTAGCACGTCACTGCATAGTTTTGCAACTTTTCTAAAAGCACTTTTATCTTTACCCAGTGACATATACAACTGAAGTCCTAATAACATATCTTTGGGGCAATTAGGTAGCCTTTCTTTATCAAGCTGACGTATACAACTGAAGTACTAATAACATATCTTTGGGGCAATTTGGTATACCAACAAGGTCTATTCTAGTTTTTCTTTTTGGGAAAGAGAGTTTTATTAACCCTCGTCATTACATCAAGCTAATACAAACATACAAGAGTTTACCTCCGACCTTTGCATATATATTTGGACATTTTTAACCTTGTACTCTAGAAGGGACTTGTGGATCGGAGGAATTAGTGATAAACATAAGCTGCAGCGTTTTTCACCTGAAACACATTACTGTTTAAATCAATCAAGTTTGATTGTACAATTCGTATCAAAATTCAAGGAGAAAACTTGAACAAATAAGTTCCTACGTGTACATCTTTGGCAATAACTCAGATATCTGCAGATATATGATGATGGTGAATTCAATATGGTCTTTGGGTTAGAAGAAAAGATTACTCCTCTCCTCTCTTTCCATGTCAGCTCAGGTGCCGTGCAGTGCATCAGATGACTAATTATTCTCCCTTGCTCTCTTCCTCTTGCACACCTAAACACAAACCCCTCACAAGTCACACCTATATAAACCTCACAAGCATCTACCTAGCTTGCTACTACAAAATCTATTAAACTTTTACAGAAGAATTCAAGATCATTAGGTCACTAGACACTTCAGCTTGAAGAAAGCGAAGAAATGGAGGCCGTGTCATGGCTTCTGGGCTTCCTCGGCAGGTACCCGGAGTTCATGGTGTCCCTTGCTTGCTTGCTCGTGCTCTCCTACCGGCTGAAGAGGCGGCACGGGCTGCCGACGAACTGGCCTGTGATCGGCGCGCTCCCGGCGATCAGTGTCAACGCCGGGCGCGTGCACGAGTGGATCACGGAGTTCCTAAGCGCGGCCGGGCTGTCGTACGTCATCAAGGGGCCGTGGGGATCGCCAGTGGACGCCATCGTCACGGCCGACCCAGCGAACGTGGCGCACGTGTTCACGACCAACTTCGGCAACTACCCCAAGGGCGAGGAGTTCGCCGCGCTGTTCGACGTGCTCGGCGAAGGCATCTTCAACGCCGACGGCGAGTCGTGGGCGTTCCAGCGGAGAAAGACGCATGCGCTGCTGTCGGACGCGAGGTTTCGCGCCTCTGTCGCCGCGAGCACCGCGTGCAAGCTCCGTGAGGGGCTCGTGCCGCTCCTCGACAGCCTCGCCGCGTCGGGCGCGGTCGTCGACCTGCAGGACGTGTTCGTGCGCCTCACCTTTGACCTGACGGCGATGTTCGTGTTCGGCCTCGACCCAGGCTGCCTCGCCGCGGACTTCCCGTCCATCCCGTTCGCTACGGCCATGGACGCCGTCGAGGAGGTCCTATTCTACCGCCACATATCGCCCGTGCCATGGCTGAGGCTCCAGTCGTTCCTAAAGATAGGGCACAGCAAGAAGATGTCCAAGGCTCGGCAGGTGCTCGACGCGTCCATCGCCGAGTTCATATCGCTCCGACGGGAGCGCTCGGCCGACACCACCGGCGACGCCGACGCCGACCTTCTCACGTCGTACCTGGCGTGCCAGGACGAGGTAGGCAAGGAGGGCGCCGAGTTCGACCGGTTCTTGCGCGACACAACGCTTAACATCATGGTCGCCGGCCGCGACACGACGAGCTCAGCCTTGACATGGTTCTTCTGGCTGCTCACCAAGCAACCCGACGTCGAGGCCAGGATCCTCGCCGAGCTTCGCGACCACCCGCCGTCGTCCGGCGCTGGCCACCACACCGCCGCCGAGCTGAAGCGCCTGGTCTACTTGCACGCGGCGCTGTCGGAGTCACTCCGGCTGTACCCGCCGGTGCCGTTCGAGCACAAGGCCGCGGCGCGGCCGGACACGCTGCCGAGCGGCGCGCGCGTGGGCCCGTCGCGGCGGGTGATTGTGTCTTTCTACTCCATGGGCCGCATGGAGGCGGTGTGGGGCAAGGACTGCCTGGAGTTCCGGCCGGAGCGGTGGCTGACGCCTGCGGGGCGGCTCCGGCACGAGCCATCGTACAAGTTCGTGGCGTTCAACGTGGGGCCCCGGACGTGCCTTGGAAAGCACCTGGCGTTCGCGCAGATGAAGGCTGTCGTCGCAGCCGTCCTGCCGCGGTTCCGGGTGGAGGTGGACGCCGGCGCCGTGGTGCGGCCCAAGCTGTCCATCATACTCCACATGAAGGACGGGCTCAAGGTGAGGGTGCACAAGAGAGGAGAGGCTTAGCTAAAGTTAGCTACTCACGGCTGGCTAGGGCTACGTCTTACTTTTTTCTAATGCATAGCATACATGCACGTCACTAATTTCTCGTTCCTCGTATGGAGTAGGAGTACTACAGTACAATCTCCTGTGTTAAGTCAGATCGGTGCAGTGTAACTATGAAGGGGAAAAAAGAAAGAAAACCCAATGTATATATAAGTGTAGTAGTAAATAAATGGTGTGTGTGTTTGTGTGCAGATGTAGTTACTTGCTGGAACAATTGCGTATTTACTCTATTTATTATTGTTGGTGATTTCAGTAACATCTCATGGATGTGTGTACACTGCAAAATAACATCCAATGCGGTGGCAACAGTGGCACACACGATGTTATTTTCCAACTTACGTAACGTGATAGTGCTAAGCGATTTGCCACCTGTATTTTTGTCTTTTCTATCCAATTGTGCGCATCATAAACGCATTGCAAGTTTATGAGAGGGACAAAAATTTAGCGAAAACGATTTCGTGAGGAAATGAAGAAAGCCATAGCTTGGTTATTTGATTGATCGGTAGGTCTCAGTCGGCGATACATGTAACACACTCGAACCTGCGGTGAACGAATCGGTGAGCTCATCTGGGACAGACTCAACGTCGTGTTGCCTTGCGTGTGACGGAGCAGAGACACACCAAAAGAAGCAGGGCACCAACTGCCTTTTTTTGTTTTTGCTACCTTTTCCTTCTGCACGCTCTTTGCCAAGATCGGGAGTCCAGTAGGATTGTAGCCAAAAGGATTCGGATCACGCGAAAAAAAAAGGATTCATGTTACAGATACATATAGCGTCCGCGATTCGTCTCCCGGGACGTAGGCATCCTGTTAAACCTCGCAAACAAGTATTTGAGTTCTTATTATTTTTCGTCGTGAACGTCTTCCTCGTATGATCTGATTGGCGCCTCCACTCCGATAAAATTACCAGATTGCACCATGTAAAATTGCGATCTTACATGACAGGTAAAGAATGTTGGTTTGAAGAATTTTTATCCTGACCGCTCGTGGAAAATATGCCAGAGCTCAGTTAGTGAAGAGTAATGAACATCCTCGTTGATGAAATACTACAGGGTACCAACAACAGATGAGGCTATGAACATTACGATCAAGAACTTGCTGAAGTGATACACGATGGATGATTAATGCGATCTGCTACCACTGACATTACAAGTTCCTTCTGAATGCCTCATCTACCAACCAAGGATCCTCCAGCCCTGTTCTCATAGCTCCAGAAATTACTTGTATGCACATATTATCAGTATCGCAGAAAGAGTAATAATTGTCACAACTGTGAAGATGAAAGCCTGCATGCAATAAACGTTTTGAAATGTTAGGGAGAAGTGAACTGTATCAAGTTCAAGTGAGCAAATTTATTGGAACAAACTGTAGAAGAACTCCGCAGACTAGGTGGCATGTCCAGCGTTCAATGATCTAGCTTTAAGGTTTCCTTGCATCATTCTACACAACGATATGCAAATAGCCAAGCAAAAACTACAGGGGGTTCCTCACTGATATATGGGCCTTCTGGTAAAATAGGAGAGAACCTCACCATGACAACGTGTTTATTTTTCTTTAGGGCCCAAAACCCAGTCTGAACCAAACAATTTACAGTTCAATAAATTAAAATAGCGTCTGACACCATCGAAAAAAACCTACAAAATTGAAAAACGAATTGGCTATCATGATTGCAGTTTTATAGACATGAACAGCTGCACTTCTATAGGGAAACATGCAGATATCTCTTTGCTTTCATACTGGAAAGTAACATGTTCAGGGTTTGTAAAGGAAACAGTACTAACCGCAATAGCCGAGGCAGCAAGACCAGGGCGCTCTCGAGGATCCCTATTATAGTACTTGCAGAAGTAAAGAATGGCTGCAGAGTACCAGATCAATGGACACAAGAAACCTAGAAGAAAACTGCAACAGAAACATATGTTTGATACTGCCAATGGAGAATTTTTAATCAAAGTTGATGTGGGCAGTAAAGCATACTTACGAAGACCATCCTATTCCACAGCCACAGCAAGGAAGCTGCCTCTCAAAGATTGCCAACCGTGGGTTTTCTTCATCTCTAAGTAATGTATACTTGCCAAGACACCCCTGGCAATGACAAAATTGATCCGAGTTTGCTGTCCAATGTAAAATACAAGTTGGATAAGCTAACATAAGTGATCATTTCAAATCTGACATGCTAAGATAACGCATAGCATGAGTATACCAACATCCTGTCCTTAAGCGTTAATGAAAAGCGTATTTTCACAAGTATGAAGTGAAGTAGTGAACTATATGTATTTGAATGAAGTTAGCTTATATCATACTGATGTCTATACATCACAAGTATACCAACGTCCTGTTCTGAAGTTTACAGAAAAAGCACAATTCACAGCGATGAACTCAAACGTTCTGTTTGTGGCTAAGGCGCTGCAGTTGTAAAGTTTCCAATTGACTCGCAAGAAACAATATAAATAGTTACCTTCTCCCATTTATTCCACAGCTGTTCTGCAAAAAAGCTGCCAGCGACCTTAATACCAATTACTGACAAGCAAATTCCTCCCGGCAGTTACTACTTCAACAAGTTTGATCGCAAGAATTTGTCATGACAGAAAGCTGTTGGGTACATCAAGCATGAAAGTTTGCCAGAGTCTTCATGTTGCTGCATAAGAGAGCAAAGTTATGTATAAGATTTCCATATTCAGATGAGAGTAAAATTGATATGAACAAACGTGTGAGAAATTGCATAAACTCCTTTATAACAGATAGGATCATAAGATTAGTCCTGCACCAGCAGGTGCCATGTCTAAATTTCCAAACACTAGTACACAAAAGCTTAATAGTAGGATGTAATAACCAGATCTACAAGGCTGTCACGAATTTGAAGTGCCTCCTACTGCCATTACAAAAATACAAAGCATGGGATTTTAACTCCTCATACACATGTTTTCCCTGTCTTGACAAGATAGTATTTCAGAAAACATTCAGGCTAAATGTCTATACATTAGAGCTAGTTTCGATGAAGACACAAATACATGTATGACAAAATTCAAGTGCTGAATTCTTCACACAAAAGAAAATTCAAGTGCTAAATACAATAGAAGGAAATACATGTCTCCTATGGCAGTTTTCACCGGGACTGTGAGTTGAACTCCTTATCTCTACCCAAATTTCATAGATAAAAAGCATGACACACATGTCACACCCTCAGATTGCAGAAACACCAGACTATGCCGTCTAATCTGTAAACTTTAAGCAGCGATTCTGATGCACGCTACACAACCTCTTCCTCAGATAACTTGAGTCAGTAATTCCATCAAACACATGGAGCTCACCATCCTTACTCCAGAGTCTAGCGCGCCATCCCAATGGGGATAAGAACTAGAATTCTAGAACTGACCATCCGACCTAGCAGCCACTACCTGCAAAAGGAGGCCCTCCAGATTCGATTACTCAACCCACCAGATCAGGATTACTAGCAACATAACCCACGGCTCGAATCTAATCAGGCTCACACCAACCAACCAAGAACCAGAACGATACGAGGACCACCTACCACCCCACGAACCAAATTCAAGAAACTCACACAGCAAGCAACCAAGCTGCCGCGGGGAAGAGGAGCAGACTTACCAGGAGAACAAGAAGCATGCGCCGCGGTCGGGTCGACGGGAAATACAAGGAGGAAGGGGATTTGTGGCGGCGTTTCTTGGATGCCAAAGGCCGCCAGACTTGGTTCCTCCTCGCCTTGGGGTTTGAGTGGAAGGAACTGGAAAAAGGCGAGGGCTTCTCGTCCGCTTGCTTCGCTTGGAGATCAGAGAGCCTTTCAGACGGACGCGGATCGTCTGCACTTGGCTGGTGAAGGGCCGGTTCGTCAGAGCTCCCATCTAAATTAAGTGGAGAGAGTGATTTTCGAGAAAAATAATTCTGTGATTAAAAATAATTATTTATTGATTTTATAGGCAAATCTATAGAGAAAGTAATTCTGGAAAAAAATTAGTAGAAATTTTTTCTTCATTTAAAAAATCACCCTCATATACTCTACTTAAAAAATAAAACTACTGTTTAATAGAATTTTCTCTAATTTAGAGCTCAGACAAATAGATCCAAAGTCAGATACGCACGGTTATTTTTCAAACGCTCCTTTGCAATCAAGAACGGTAGCGATTTTACTATGCGGTCACTGCTCATTAAGATTATTTTATTTATTTTACTTTGCACCTAAATTGTAGCACAGAATCCACGTCATTCAAATCAAATCAGACAACTCAAAATGGGCCATTCAAATAAGATCAGACGGCTCAAAATAGGGTGAAATAATTATAATGTGCTCCTCAGAATTTACCCCAACAGTCAGAGGCTCCCAATCCATTTTCGGACCATGGATGCCTCCGAAAGCTCCGTGGAGTGGATAGGCATGGACGCTGCTGCGCTCGCTTCTCCACCGTAATTCTTCACCGCTTTCTTAACGGGAGTTTTTGTGGTGTTTTTTTATATTATAGTATTTTTCATAAAAAAATAAAATTGTAGAAACCCATCTGCAAGTTGGGGTTCCGTAATCATGTACAACTAATTTTTTTAATGGTCTCACACACAGTAAACATCCACAATTTTATTAACCTCATTAAGGATATATACAATAATATTATGACAAATGTTTAGACAAGTGAAGATGTCACCGATGACTTCCCGCTTAAAAATTTCTACATCAAAAGTTAGCTTTGAGCATTTATTTATTTACTTTGGTGATGAATGACATCACAAGAGACATTTAGGGAGATATCACTTGGTGTATACTCTTTGCTGATGATGTGGTGCTAGTTGATAAGAGTAGGATATAGATTAATAGTAAATTAGAGTTGTGGAGATATACTTTAGAATAAAAAAGATTTTATATTTAATAGGACTAATATTAAGTATATGAAGTGCGATTTTGGTGATACTACGCATGAGGGAGAATGCGTTAGTCTCGGTGGAGATGTAGTTTCTAAGAATGATACTTTTCGATATTTGGGATTGACGCTATATAGAGATAGTGATATCAATGAATATGTTAATTATAGAATCAACGCCGGATGAACGAAATGGTACTAAGCTTATGTCATCCTTTGTGATAAGAGGGTGTCATAAAAGCTGAAAAGTAAGTTCTACAAGATGACAATTTGACATGTGACATTATATAGCGCTAAATGTTGGGTAACTAAACAGTGACATCCAATAATTAAGCCCCTGTTTCCTGCTTCTGGTTCTGGTTCTACTACTGTTAGAAATCAGAAGCCAGAACAAATAGGGTTCTAGAGAAGTGACATCTGGAGAAGTCAGAAGTCCACTTCTAAGTACAATGAACTAAAACTAAGAAGCTCGCTGAGAGATACTTTTTCGAAAAACTATGCGTTGAGAAGTCAAAAAATTATTGTAGAAACCAATGACCTGTTTCCAAAAGCAGCTTTTTAAACAAGTCAAAAGCATAGCTTTTTAAAAAAGCTCAAAATTAGAAGACTAAACAAACAGGTCATAAGTATAACAGATATGCATATGTTGCGATGGATTTGTAGCCATATAAGAAATAATCGGATCCGAAATGATGATATACTTGATAGAGTAGGGATAGCACCAATTAAAGAAAATCTAATCCATCATCAGTTTAGATGGTTCTGACACATCCAATAGAGGCCTCCAAAGGGACATGTGCATAGCGAGATACCGATGCACGTTTGTCGGTGTATCAAGAACCGGGGGTCCCTGAGTCCCGAGGCCAGGCCAGCCGTCCGCCACGTGTCACCATCCCACGAGGTCCCTCCTGCGAGGTGAGAAAAGTCTAAGTTCCGGGAGAATGTGCTCGGGGCCACAGACCCTGGTCCCCGAGCACCCAGTTCCCCGATGACCTGCAGAGTCTAAGTACCGGGAAGAAAGTGCTCGGGGAGGTGCCCGGTCACCCCCGAGTACCCTAGTCCCCCGACGATCAGAAGAGCTAAGTTCCGGGAGAGAGTGCTCGGGGACTGCGTGCAGCAGTCCCCGAGCGCACGGTTCCCCGAGGGTCAGTGTGAAAGTGCTCAGGAGAGAGTACTCGGGGCTGTATGTGGCAGCCCCCGGGCACTCGGTTCCCCGAAGGTTCGTGCAAGAGTGCTCGGGAGAGGGCGCTCGGGGAGGTAAACAGTACCCCCGAGCACCCGGTACCCCGAGGACAAGGATAAGCATTCTCGGGAGAGAGTGCTCGGGGAGGTGAATAGTACCCCCGAGCGCTCGGTGCCCCGACGACCCGGAAAGGCCCCCGAGGGGCCCGCCGATGAGGTGTTAATCAGTCAGAGGCCTGAGGCCGCATTTAATGAGCGTGCGCGGCCTGACGTTCCCAACTGCTCCCGCCGCGGTGTCAGTTCCTGCCATATTTTAGCAGAGAGCCGTGGGGCTATTAATTGCACGGGTCCCGTCCCGTGTCATCCGGTGTGTCTCGGGATAACATCGCCAGGATCAAGGCATTCCGCCTGCCGCCCTGCCGTGGCAGAAGAACAAGACAGGGCGGGCACGCCGGGTAGCTCTGTGGCTGCCCGGTGGGCCCTCTCAACGGCGCCCGTTGTCAGGGCGTTTATAGTGACAAGTGACCGGGCATGCGCCGCGTTTTCCACCTCCCCGGTCACTTCGCCCAGAGAAAATGATGACGCCTTTCTCAGCCATGGCGTCTTGGAACTTGTACCCCCTCCTTCCCGTTCGAGGCATGTCGCAGCCGGCGAGTGTATAAAAGAGTCGGCGCACAGAAGAGAACGGAGAATGAACGAACCACCCCCCAATCAACCAAGAATAGACCGAAGAGAATCCGACCAAAGATACATCCGTGACGTCCAAGAGACCGCAAGCATCGAGCACATAAGCACCAAGAACCAAACCGTAGTCCCTGCCCAAGAGCAAGGGGCCTCAAGTTCTTAGTTAGACACAATATTCTTGTAACCAGCAACATCCTTGAGGGACTTCCTCAGGACAGTTATTACATCCACACAGGAGTAGGGTATTACGCCCCTGCGCGGCCCGAACCTGTCTAAACTCCGGTGCATTTACTTCCCTTTGCACTAGGTCGATTATCCCTCACCATCGGCCGTTGCATTTACTTCCACTTCCATTTATTTCTCCGACAAACTTATTCAGGATCATCCCCCGGCCGAATCTCTAAAAAGATGTCTCTCGGGATCCCTGCGACAGGAGTTAATCCTCCGACAACGTTGATAATGTGAAGAGAGGCAAGAGTCGACCAAACCTAATATGGAGAGAGTCTGTAAAAAGAAATTTGAAAGAATGAAATATCACTAAAGAAGTATTCATAGATAGAAACATGTGAGAGTTAACGGTCTATGTATCAGAAACATCACTTATACTTTCTTTGTACTGTTATTACTTTATTTTTACTATTATTTGGACCGTTATTACTTGCATATTATTATTATTATTATTATTATTATTATTATTATTATTATATTTTAGTTAGATCTTATGGGTTTTATCTACTTGCTTAGGATAGAGATTTTGTTGTTACGATGGTGGCAACGGTAGTGGTGCGTTAAGCCCGATAACAGGACCGATGGTTCTCCATCTTCAAATGTTAAGATACCAAGGGTTTGGAATAGCAGGCGACTATGGGGTCATGCAAAGGTGCGACAATGGGTCACACTGTACAGAGGAAAGGCACACAAGAGCTTATGCACCACGTAGAAGATTCATTCAAGAGCCACCAACACAATCACAGGGGAATTTGATAACACAATAAACTTGTAAGTGTGAGATCGTAATAAAATCAATTGCACTTCTAAGTTACAAATTTCCTTTCATTAAAAGCCAGCCAACCTTATGAATTACGAACTGATGTCTTAAAGTTAGAAAGACGGATCATTTGAACCTTCGAGATTGTTTTTTTAATTGATGATGTAACCAGATTTCATCACGTGCGCTATCACATAGACACTAGATGATTTTGCAATTGTCATCTTCTCTCCCCCTGTGATATTCATGCTATTCCACCCTCTCATCATGCTTTCCAAGAGCCTATTTGTAAGGCTAATAATGAGACAGGTCAGGTTAAGTCCCTGCAGATTTTGCATCTAGTGGGAGTGGGGCAAAATTTGCCCCACAGAGGTCACAAGTTAGGACAGGGCCAGAAATTCACCCACGGGTCCATGGGCGCCCGAGAGACCTAACCGACCAGCCCACCTAACATCTTAACCCTAGCTAGCCTCCTGCAGTCCCGTCGTCGCTCCCGCCGAGCCGCCACCCACCTCAGTTCCCTGCTCCCACCCGCGGGGTCCTCATCGGGTTCAGGGTTGAGGGTGATTTTTCACCCATTAATGCTAGGGCTCGAATCGGGTTTTCTTTTTTGGGTTTCGAGTCAGGTGCGATGCGTTCTCTTTACATCCGGCCTCGATCTGCCCCATTGCCAGGCTACCTGATTGGAAGAGAAGGATCAGTGTGGGATTTTTTAGAATTTAATTTAAGTTTATACTAAATTTTTGGGATTTGAAAGGAAATTCTATGAGACCCTTCACCAAAAGACCTCTACGAGATTCTGATCCAGGTCGTCCTTTCCTGATTCAACGGCTGAGACGTGTAACTGAAAGGAAGAATGAGACACATGGTATGCAGAAGAGAGAGTCCTTCTGTAAGACGAATCTCATATATTTTGCTTCCTTGAGAATTAGATCCCAAAACTACCTTTCCAAAAATCCCCGTAGGGGCCTATGTGGTACCATTGTCTTCCTTGAGAATTACATCGGTAAATTAATCTTGGACTAAAATCTTAGTGTATCACTGATATTTGATATATTCTTTTGTAGGCAATTCAAATTGTTATGATAATTATTGGATTGATTGGAGAACACAATAGAAAATTGATAGAAGTAATGAAGTTGCAATTCAGCCTCTCTAAGGTGTGCCACAAATCTCACGTTCTCACTTGAAAAATGTGTAGCACATAGCTATTTTGTTACATATTTTTGCTGCTACAATATATAATATTTAAAAAGGTTACATCATCTAGACAATCATTTAGACTGTTTAGACGCTAGACTACGGGTGACCGCATAAAGAGGGTTTAGCATCTAGAAAACATTGCTGCTAAACAACACAACCTTGCAAGTTTGAAATCAATTCAAGTGCAATGCTTCTTCCATACAATACAACCGGCATAAAGGGACAGATATACATCGGTATAAGATTAAGAGGTGCATGAAAAACGGAATTACAATTTGATTTGCAAATGGGACACAATATTTGTCAGTATTAGACTAGTATTAGCCCTGCCCAAATCTAACATGACACAAAGAACCTTTGCTGATAAAGTTAGCTAGTTATATATTTTTGGAACACATGGAGGGCAGAACCGGCACGTTGTTTGGTCGCCCAAGTTGGCCATTGGCAAGGGACAATGATCGGATTGCTATTTAGCTAATCATAGAGGAAGAAAACAGGACAAGTTTATGCTTGACGGCAACTATTTAATCTACCTCACATGCATGTATCCCAGTGCCATGGCTAAGGTATGCCATTAGTTTATGTAGGACACTTGTTCAGATATATCTCCTATTATCTGTTACGTTAAAGTTTCATCTCATGAATGCTAAGCTTGAGCCGTGCAATTGGCTAGATGGGCTCTGATGTCTGTATCACAGTCCATGTTCCGATCATTATCAGAGAAAGCCCATAACCATTGTGCTGAGGAATTTTCATTTTTATAAAAATTGCAAATATATCCGGCTATTTTGAATAATTACATATCTAAATTCCTAACACTTTTCAACAGACGCTATGTTTAACAATAAAATGCATTATAATGTTCTCAAAATTCAAAACACTATTAAAATAGTCATTAAAAATCCTATGATGTAAAGGATGCTATCGTCTAGTGTTTGCAATTGTGAGAGCATTGGAATATAATATTTTTATTTTTAAATTATTGAAATGACATGTGACAAGAGTCTATATTTGTAAATTTTTAAAATAGACACATATATTTGCAACTTTTTATTTTTTTAAAGCTCTCGTGCACAGATTTGGGAACCAATGAAGTCATCGAGTAATCTGGTTACATCATGGAAATGGCAACAACTTGAAACCCAATTTGATGAATTAATTTACGCAGCCCTGGAAGTACAATATCCTTTTAATCTGGATCTGAGACTCAGTTCTGCATTAACATACTGGTAGCGGTCTTCCAGATCTTGATCTGGAGGACAATGTGGAAGTTACAATAAACAAGAAACTGAACCTGCAAAGCTTGAAATTGCCTAAGATCCTAAAACAGCTTATTCAACTCTTCTTAATACAGATAATGACTCTTCTATAATTTAATCGAAGCAGAATAAATACTGAACCGTTCATTGTAAATCCTAACAAGCAAATCCCCACCTTTCCAAGGCAATTAGGCGCCTAATTCTTCTTCCTCTTCCACATCACTCCTGGCCTCTTGCCACAATCTTGTACTTGCCTGTCAGTTGTTGCTGTAACAACAAAAAATACAAATCCCAACAGAAAATTATGGACTGCACTGCTAAATTTCTACAAACATATTAACATTTACTGTTACAGGTAGTAGCGGTTGTGCAAGATTTTACCTTCTCCCATAACTCGGTGTGCTCCCTGCAGAAGCCGGCAACGATGGCGCCGCCCTTCCCCTCCCGGTACTCGATGCACAGGCCACCGTCAAGGCCGCAGGAGACGTGAAAGCCAAGGCCGCACTTGGGCTGGGAGCACTCGAGCGCGCACCCGTTGCTGTTCTCGCAGATGTAGCACTCCTTGCTGAACCGGTGGGCGGGCACGCGGGAGCAGTCGATGCCGTCGCGGCCGTCGGGGTCCCGGAAGAACACCTCCGGCACGAGTAACGCGCACGCGATGTGCGCCCACAGCCCGTCCGTGGTGCGCTTCATCGCGCCGCCCATCGCCGGGCAGAGGCAGCATCTCGCCGGCTTGCTCTTCTTGGAGTAGGAGCACAGGGAGCAGAACCAGTCGCCGTCGGGGATGGCCTGCGACAGCGGGTTGCCGTAGCAGGAGGCGTGTACCATGAGGTCGCACCCGTCGCAGAAAACGATGGGGTCCGACGGGTCGCCGTCGGTGCTCGCGCACACGGCGCAGAGCACGCCGTCATCCTCCTCCACGGCATCTTGTTCTCGCTCTCGCGCCGCTTCAGCATCTCCACTCCTAGACTCTTTACGTGCTGCTTGCTTGGCATTAGCTGCTTTGTTGGCTTTCTTGCGCACTTCAACTCCAACTTCAGATTGCTTGCTATTGACGACCTCGCAGGCTTTCTTTTCTAGGTTTTTAGCTTTGCTTGGAGATCTTGGCTTGCTTGGTTTCATGGACACTAGCTCTTTGACTTCTTTAGGATTGATAGGTTTCTCAGGTTTCTTGAACTCTTTGCCTCTCGCGCAATCTTCAGCGCCATTTGCCACTCTAGGATTGATGGCGCCACCGCCGTGTTTATTGGATCCTCGAGGCCTGGCATCTTTGACGGCGGCGACGCGAGCCCCGTCTGACACCATGGATGGAGACAGCGAAGGCGGAACAAACGGCGGCATCACGCGCTTGTTCGCCGGTAGGCACACCGGGATCGAACCGGCGGCGTCCTCCGAGGGCAGCGGCGCTTGGACGCGCTTCTTGGCTGGTACACAGGGCGAAGCGACCATGTCCGCTGGCAGCGCCGCGCACAAGCGCTTCTTAGCCGGGACCCAAGGCGAAGAGATCATACCCGCCGGCGGCGCAGCGCACACGCGCTTCTTGGCCGGGAGGCACGCCGCCGGCATAATCGCATCCGCCGGTTGCGCATAGGCGCGCTTCTTTGCGGGAAGGCACACCGGGACGGCATCCTCCGGCGGCGGCGCCACAATGGCTCTCTTCTTTGCCGGGAGGCACACCGGCGGCATAATCGCATCCGCCGGTTGCGCATAGGCGCGCTTCTTTGCGGGAAGGCACACCGGGACGGCATCCTCCGGCGGCGGCGGGAGCACACGCTTCTTGGCCGGCAACGGCAGGCACGGAGTCGATCCAGGGATGGAATTGACGTACTTGAATCGCTTCGAGGGCGGCAAGTCACGAATGCTGCCGCTCGCAATGCCACTCTTGGCGATCTCCATGGGCCGCGAACGGCAAGATGGATGAGCTCAAGATTGGGGGTTTGGCGAAAGAAGGAGACGACTTTTGGGGCGCGGGAATCGGGAGCGGAGGGGAGACGTGTTTAAAGATCTCGCGAACGCGAAAATTTTTCGGGATTGGGAGTTGGAGTTGGAGGGGGAGAGCGCGGAGGCATTCCAGCAAAATTTTGGTTCGGTGGGAAGTCGAAATGGGAGGCGAGTAGGCGACCGAGGGCGTCTCCTTCTGGGTTCGAAATTTCGAATTGGCGGAATGTTTCGGCCGCGACGCGCCTGCTGTTTGCCGGAAAATTTGTGGTTCGTTGGGTAAGAAGTATGTGGCGGCGTGGCGCCAACTAGTGGCCCGTGCGCGCGTCAGGTCGGAGAGTTCGGGTCTTTCTGAATTATTTGAGCCCGATTATGTTTGGGCCCAATTAAGTTGGATAATTTATGGGCCGGTAACCTATCGTCTCGAGAAAAATGAGCAAATATCCTCTTTAAAACATCTAAGTATTTCATTAATTATCTTTACTTCTGTTTATGCCAATATATCATATTTGTGTTTTTTATAAGACTAGTTGAGTGCCCATGCTTTACAACATGAGCTGAAAATTTTCATTGGAATAATATAGTTGATTGAGGGAAATATATTCAAAATAACATAACACATGAAAAAAGTATTAGACCGACTCATTCGAAAGCGTGTAATGACTCAAATCAAGATAATGAATAGAACATGGAATTTTTGCGTCACCACGACATGAATAGAAACAGCATAGAAAAGTAATTGTGTGTGTTAATGCTCATGACTGATGACTCCTCCATCTACATCTGTTGTTCAGTTCAAGACTCCATCCCTGACATAATTGAAGACGTGTCTGATTGTGTGCTGGTTGTTATCTTTTGGTGCACATTGTTGGGAGACACCCCTTTGGCATGATATCATCGACATATATGCTAAATAAGATAACTGAAATATGTTGTAGGCAGAGAATAAATTGAAAATAAAAAATGTGCTGCGGACACAGAAAAAGATTGAAAAATCAAATAAACCTGAGATTGAGAAAAAGGAGTCTCTCTTGGAATCTTGGACCTCCAATATTGCAAACGAGCAGAAACATTGTGAAGACGAAATATTGAAATCCATATGGATGTGCAAAGTGACCTATCCTCCAATCTACAAAATAATCGTGAAAATGGTAAAGGCAACCGGAAATGTTTAGTCAATATGCTAAAAGGAAATGGGGCAGCTCAATTAAGTGGCAATGATCCATTAGCTGTCAGTGGAGGCATGGCTTGTATCCTAGCTCTTGCGCGTACAAAATCCCATTTACTTATTCCTGGATAAACGCCAGAAGTTTTTGGTGGCAACTCTTCCATTGCAGTAAGAGCTTCTTCATCGGATACCATTGAAGCATAGTTCTCGGACTTACATTGCCACGTAGACCCAATAGAAATAATACGGGGACCTTGGAATGCCAGCCACGCATCAGATAAGATTGAAGGGCTCTGGCTGCCATATTCTTCTCTGTAGGAAGTAAATGCATTAATCAGATAGTTCCAGCTAATGTTGTAATGACTAATGACTTTCAGCATAGAACCTTCTTACACTGTATTTGATGGCAACTGGAATTCAGCAATAACTCCTCTACAGGTTCTAAGAGGCAGCTTATTTGCGAGTTCGGGAAGTGAGCAAGCTTTGGCCCCAAGGCAGATGATAACTGAATCATAATCTCCTGCACATGTTTGGTAGTGCCTTAGGCATATCTAAATTTTTTGTGAACTGGTAGGTTGTAAACTGAAAACAGTAGAACTTCATGTTAGCTTCAGGTAGTCAAAAACCTTAAATGTAAATTACATAATACTGTTGTGCGTACTTTTTTCAGTTTAGCATAAATTAAAATCAAAATGTAAAGAATAATTGCCACAATACGAGAAAGCCTGAGTTTTTGTGAAGTGATATCCCTTGCTTTCTTTGTAGATTGTAGGAGAACTTACCAGTCAACTGTAGTAGATTATCAATATGTTCATTGTACAACTTGAACTCCTCCTGTTCACTTGGTGGTACGGCTGCTTCATCTGCTAGATTTTGTCATGCAAGGAGCAGTGTCTGTAGAAACCCAATAAAGGATTAGATCAACTTATAATGGACAGCAGATGACAAACAATTGACAGTGAGACAAAGCATGAAGGAGTGCCGCACCTGTAAATATTTCTTAGGGTTGATGTTCAGTGCCAGTGGCATATAGACTGCAAAGTCAAATGGGACACACAATCCAGGGACCAGACATTGCGCGACATCAGAATCAAACACCTGAAGGATGCAACTCTGGAGGCAAATCTGAGCATTCTAGCTTGGATAGATCAAAGCAATCGAAATGATGCACCAGAAGCATAAAAGAAGCACCCCGAGCGTATAATCTTAATTCAGCAGTACCTTCAGCAATATGTCAGCAGCCTTCTCAGTTGTCGGTGGTCGCATAATTCCCCTGCTCAGTCAAAACCTCCCTTGTCACTCACACACAAATCACAAGTGTACAACAGATAGCTACAATTCGTAAAGACAATGGTAGCTAGATAGATGGATTGCCTTCTCCATATAAGGGTCTCATATTGACTGGTTGTGTCCATTCCTGTGGCTCCATTTGCTTGCTCTGCACTACGCAGGAGATCCATGCACTATTTCTAGAACTCAGCACTCCTCCAGAGAAGCTTCACTGTAGTTAACGAAAAATCCATACACAGAACAACATTGAATTAAGCTGGATCCTGGATGCCAAACCATTCACTAAGTAGCATAAGTGGGGTATGAAACCACTGATGATTGGAACCATATTTTGCAATGTTTGAGACAATGGAGAGGGAGACATTTAGGTGAGTAGGGATGGAGAAGCCCTCCTGAGAAGCCCGACGCGCCTCCCTCGACCCCGTTCTCGTCGTAGATGCGTACGGAGGAGTGGGAATCCCTGGAGCTATTCGGACATCGCAGTTCTCGTCGAAGAATAGCCCCTCGTCCGTAAAGGTGCGTGATGATATGCCAGGAGGGCTCAAGGTGAGGAGCACGGGGCTGGGCAGGCACATGAGCGGAAGGGAGAGCTGCCGTGTGCACGAAATGAAGGGTGGCGAGGAAGCGCCGATTAGGCTGTCGTGTGTGAGGATCAAAGAGAGCTGAAGATCCTGGGAGGTCCACAGCTGCTGCAGGGGCGGTAGGAGCGTGTGCGGCGACGAGGTGTGGGTACGGGCCGTCAGAAGGGGCGGGCGGTGTGGCTCCCCCATGGTGCAGTGGTGGTGACACGCTGGCGGTGGCGGTGCGGCGACAAGACAGGCAGACAGCTCCCCGACCTCGCGGCTACCGGATCCGAGCGTGGCCTGGGCCTGAGCGAGGAGGCGGCGGGCAGCGGGAAGGCCACACCTAGGTGTCGGGCGCGGGAGGGTGACGGCGCCGATGGCTCTCGACGACGACGTATAGGGGTGGCGACAACTGGCACGGGAGGCGCATGGTGGGGGCTGCGGTGAGGTGCTTGGGTACAATTTTAATTTTGATGATTTTCCTAGATAACTTTAGAAAAAAATATATTTAATGAAAGTGATAATTATTTTTAAACATATTAATATTTTTGCATGTTTTCTATGGTTTCTTTTATTTCCGAGTTTTTAAGAAAATATATTAAAAAGTCACATAAGTTGACTAATGACGATCGCGAAACTTGTATTTTTGAGAAGCCCACTGACAAAACAATGGCCGAAAAACAAGAATAACGCTTGGCAAAAAGTTAGTTGCATACTGAACGATCTACGTGGTCGGATCAAATTCTTGATTTTTATTCTCACTGTGTCTGCCACTACCGCGCACCAAGGCTAATGGAATCCTAGTGTTCCATCTCAAAAAGAAAAATGTTGTGACATAATTAAAATAAAACCTATCGTGAGAATGATGAATAAAGCTTGGGGCACTAAATTATCTGCGATATACCTAATCTATTCAAGAATGTAAGATATATTTTATTTTAAAAAATCATCAAAATTAAAATTTGATTATTATTCTTTTATAATATATTATCAATTGCTATAAATTAATATTATATTAAAAATATTTTGAAAGATAAATCTGTCGAAACAATTTTTATATACTAAATATGTATATACTTTAACTAATTGATGATCAAAACTTATGAAGTTTAACTTTTCAAAACAAATATGCCTTACTTTTTTAACAGATGGAGTAGAGTAATACATGAAAATTGAGTTTGGACTACTGTAGCTTTATTTACTTTTCCTTCAGTTGTAAATTCTGTGGCATATTTTTATGAACAAGGATTCACTCCATGGGAAAAGCAAAGGTCATGTCAAAGTGAGAAAAATATGGACCCCACGAGTCCACGAGACCACGACTACGGCAGCGACCAATTCTAATGTACATAGTACTTGCCAAAGTCACTCGGCGGGTCGTTGGCAGTCGGCCCCTTCGCTAGAAACCAATGTCCAATCCCAGGCCTTCTTCGTGGCGCCACACAGAAACCGCCCGGAAATCCCCACCTCCTCTGCTGTTCCCCGAGAATCCCCACATCCTCCCCCGCTCTTCCCCGCAACTCCCCCAATCCCTATTGATCACGGCGGCGGAGAGGTGAGATCCCATGGCCCCTCTGATTTCTTGGACTCTTGGTTACGTGTGCTATGCTCACGGTTTGATCGGTCGATTCCGAGCTTTTTTTGTGGGAGTTCTTGGTTCCGTATGGGGCTAAGGGTTTCTTGGTTATCCATGGCTCGATCCGAGCCCGTGGGGTGCCGATCGGCGTTTTGGGCGGCAGGGGCGTGGTGTTGAGGTGGTCGATTGGGGGGTTTTGGTAGGGTTTGGGGCTGGGGATTTTGGCGTTCTTCGTCTTGCAGTGATGTGATTATGCGGCCGTTGCAGATGTTACGATGCATGATTTTGTGATCATTATGTTGCCACGCGCGCTCTTAAAAAATTATTTTTTTTGTTAGTTTTAAGAGAAGAACGGGATTTAACAAAGATGGCGATCTGCAGTGTTGTGTCTAGTTAGTTATCCTGTGATCGTTTCGATGGATTGGAGTCATCACATGTGTTCGTTATTCGTGTCAGCGTCTTCATAAAAATTCATTCTTTCCGTAGTTATGCAAGAATATAGTGAAAAGTGCAGTCTAAACTTAGCAGCAGCAGCAGCAGCTTATCACCATCTTTGTGGCCACTGTTTCTAAAATCGAACAGATAGGCGCTAGGCACCACCCCTAATTGCCGCCTTGACCGTTTAGAGTGTCTTCAATAATACATGTCAGCTATCTATAAGGTTGTTCATATCAGATTTTTGTCTACGTGGAGGAGAGAGGTGAAAAAGAGAGAAAAGCTAGCTCTTAATGTGTAGGTAGACTATAACACATGAGGCATTAAATACAAGACAAAAGGTACATGGTGATTGGTTGAGAGAGAACATAGATGGATGGACTAATTAAAACTTTAATTAAGCTATAAACCAACAATTGGAGAGGTAAGCTTTTGCACTATCTATATAATGTGGAAGAAATAATAGATAGCAACTAGCTACACTGTTGGAGATGCTCTTAGGTGGGTCTTCTAGCTTGCGTAATGGGCAATCAGGCACTACCCTGCTGCCGGCCTAATGCCTAATGGAGACTTTTTACAACTGTTTACAGGAAATTATCATGTTAACTAACCTGTTCATTTTTCCTGTGGTGCACTCTTTGTTCGGTTAATTCAAGTGCTATTACTTTGATCTTGTACAGTTTTAGAACACAAACAATAAAAGACTATATTGTTTTGTGATTTAGAAAGTTTATGTTATGGGCTAGGCATTGGGTCTGAGATATAGCTTGTTTGGGCAGGAATCACTGTTCATGACGCGCACTGTAGCTGTGCGGTACTATAGCCCGGATTAGAGATAAGATTAGATTAGTTAGAGATAAGATTTGTTAGTTAGGACCACTCTTATATATATCCATTGCAATCAAGCAGAAAATAGATAGAAAAGAAGGTTCAGAGCCTCGAGAGAGAGGGCGGACTCATCTATCTATCTGCTACCCCTTTTCATAATCAACGTCCATATCATTTGGTATCAGAATCATCTCCTTCCTACGACCACCACTACCCTTCCCTACCATCACAGTTCCATTAGCCAACTCCCACCACACCCATCCATCATGGGAGAGCCGATCACCAAAGAGCCCATGAAGTTCTTCCAGACCTACGCGGAGTTCCTCGACCATTTCCACTTCGGCGCAACGCAAAAGGTGGAACAAATGGTGCAGACGGTGAGGTGGGCCTTGGCGATTCCTTCTTCTGCGCGAAGCAGCAGATGGAGGACAACGCCCGCAACGTTGAGCCAAACGACGAGGGCCCGTTGGTTCCTGCTGAGTTGGCTACTCCAGGCATCCTCCGCTTCGCTCTGCCAGTCTATGCAGCATCGGCCACCCCTGCCAGCCACTCGTTGGGCAGTCTCTCACTCCGCTTCGCAGGATCTCCACTGACTCCGGCCACCGCCTGACATCTTCCGACGTTGCCCACCTCGACCTTGGCCGATCCGCTCCTCTTGGTGCGGGATCCATCGCCGCCTCGCCACTCGACCCACACGGGGCCGCTGCTCCTCCATCCGTGCCGCCCGCCCCGTCGCCCTGCTTGGATCCGCTGTCGCCGACTCGATCCACGTGGGGCTGTCTCTCCTCCGTCGTGCACCGCCCTGCACCGCATGGCCGTGCAGATCCGCTCGGTCGCTCCTCGGCGCCCCGCCCTCTGCTCGACGCCGACTGCTCCGCCTAGCCACCCGATAGCCGACCGGCGCCACCCACTCTGCTCGTGTCGCCACCCGAATCTAGCCTCCTGCTCGATGCCGCCCCTCCGACCAGCGCCGCCTCCCGCTCCACTCGTAGATCTAGCAGGCGCTCCTTTGCCCCCAACATCTCTGGGCTCGTCTCGGCGCCGGATTTGTCGCCTTCGACCACCTGCTCGGCCGCTACGTCCATGCGCACATGCCTCGGTTGCCTACGGCCTCTGCAGCCCCGGCCGCCCGCACGACCCCCTTTCGCCGGACCTCCCAACCCCCACTTTCCTCCGCCCGGCGCCACCTACGAGATTTTCGGCGTCGTCCACCCTGGCGCGCCTCTTCTTCGCCGACGCCAGCCAGAACCACGAGGGGTTGCAGCTCCTTTGTCGTGCACCGCCTGCGCTATCGGGCCGCATCTGCCTCCAACAGACGTCTTGGTCGAGTCGGCGAGATGCTCATCGATTTCATGCTGGACGTAGCTGGCCTCTCGTTGGCTTAGTCTGGCGGCTTTGTCAAGGCCCTCGGCAGTGCACCAGCCAACGTCTCCTGCACCATCTCCAAGCTCGACGGCTCCTCCACCTGCCTCGGCAAGTTCAACGACAACGAGTTTGGGCACATGCTCGTTGACATCCTGAAGCAGAACAACGTCAACTTGGAGGGCTGCCTGTACAACCAGCACGCGCGCACAGCGCTGACCTTCGTCATGCTCAAGCGCGCCGGCGAGCGCAAGTTAATGTTCCACCGCAACTCCAGCGCGGATATGCTGCTCATCGTGGCGGAGCGCGACTTGGACCTCATCCACCGCGCCAAGGTCTCCCACTCAGTGTTACCTGGACACAGACTCGGGTATCGGAATCCGACTTGGACTCGGGTGTCCGATTCAGTAAATAAAATTTAGACACACGAAATACAACTCGGAATCCGAC
This sequence comes from Phragmites australis, assembly GCF_958298935.1. NCBI lineage: Eukaryota > Viridiplantae > Streptophyta > Magnoliopsida > Poales > Poaceae > Phragmites > Phragmites australis. The sequence goes on from NC_084922.1 coordinate 8,528,325, forward strand.
ACGGGTGTTGGAATCCAACTTGGATTTGGGGTGTCCGATTTGGCAAAAAAATTTGGACACTGGTGTCCAAGTAACACTGCTTCCACTACGGCTTTAGTTTGTTGAGTCTCCGCTGGACGGCCTTTGCCTCTCCTTCCGTGGCACTCTTGGACCCAACTCTTGCTGCCGCACCCGACATATTCATCAATGGGAACAAGCACACGCTGGCTGTAGAGGCAACTTCTGCATACTAGCATGCTGACAAGATCCAGGAGGCTATGAAGATGTGTCTTGGAGTGCATCACAACCTGTAGCCTGTTATTAAGGAGTATGGGCAAGACGTCACTAATAGTGGTGATGAAGGTTGTTTTCCTCCAAGACATAAGAATTCCTGGTCCCATTCAGATATTATTGCCCAGCAGCTTCCAGTATTCTTGGGTGTGCCGGGGCTACGCACTTTGGGGTCACTTCATGTGTTCTGGGCAAGCCTTGCCCTCATCCCTTTGGCCACAATTTTCTCCAGCTTTGGCATGGTTTTGCACCACAGTGATGGCACTGTTGTCCCCTGGAGCATCGTGAGGATTTCACCATGCCCTGGAGACTCCCTACAGTTAGTCACATCCGTGGGACCGCTTCCAGCAGCAGCAATGTTCCCTCTTGATAGGACTGGCCCTAGTGATAGTTTGCTCCTCTTCGACACATGTTTGTGCCAGGCTCTTGTCGACACCGGCTCTACACACTCCCTCTTGGCAGCCACAAAGGTCCAGCAGCTCGGCCTGCTGCCTAGGTGCTCAACCCGGCCTCAAGGTCCACATGGTCACCGACGACAACGTTCCAAGCCTTGGCGTGTGCCCATCTGTCCAAGTTTCCATCATCGGAAAGGAGTGTGAAGCCGTCTTGGGCATTCCTTGGCTCCTCTCCTTGGGACCAATGCTTTGGGACTTCACTCAGCTCATTATGTCGTTCTGCCGCACTGATCGCCAAAGAAGCATCATCCATACTGCACCTTAGCTCCTCTCCGGCTTTGGAGCCATACTGAACAAAGATGATGGTGCTCCGTGGCTCCAGCACACCAAGCCTGCAGACACCTTTTCGTACATCGCGCCTTCTTCAATGTCACAGGCCAAGTACAATGTATTCTGCTATCTTCATCAAAACTTGGGCAACATCGACCTTCCTTGGCAGCCTACTGAGCACGCACAAGAGACATCACATCCTTCGCCGCCTTCAACGCCTACAACTAGGGCCACCACACAGCTCGAGGATAAGCTGTCTTCGAGGGGTGGTGTAATGTTATGGGCTGGGCATTGGGTTTGAGATAGAGCTTGTTTGGGCTGGAATTACTGTTCACGACGCGCACTGTAGCTGCACGGTCCTGTAGCCCGGATTAGAGATAAGATTAGATTAGTTAGAGGTAAGATTTGTTAGTTAGGACTGCTCCTATATAAAGGAGAGCGTAGCACCCATTCTAATCAAGCAGAAAATAGACAGAAAAGAAGGTTTAGAGCCTCCAGAGAGAGGGTGAACTTATCTATCTATCTGCTACCCCTTCCCATAATCAACATCCATATCAGTTTCTGTTGCAAGGTTGTATTTACTTACCTATATGTGCATTCGTTTTTATGTAATTTGTGGGAAACAAATTGGGTGTAGACCTGATTTGAGTTTTTTTTTTTAAATAAACTGACTGAATGCAATTCCAGTGACAGTTGAATGATAGTAATAGAAACAAAAATAAATCCCTTATGAAAGGATGCTTTTTCACGGTAACAGAAGACTGTAGAATTTTGCTAAGCTAGCAATACTTAGACAGGAGGTCCTCCTTTGGACTTTTTGAGTGCTGAAGCACTAAAAATGTTTTCTTTCACTCGCTCCTTTTAATCATTATGATAACTGATGCAGTCGCTTATGCTGAAAGCAACAGGATGTGTTCTCTCCTCATTTTTTTCTGAAGTTTTGAGATATAACGACGCTCCTGTAGTCAAGTTTGGACTTCTACATCACCTAACTGGTTAACAGTGGCATGTCTGCAAAGGTGCCAAGGTACTGTTATCACATACCCATGAGGCCACCATCAATGAATACATTGACTTGGTTAAATTACATTTGAAGTTTTCTGTCATTGGATGTGATTCTCGGTCATTCATGTTTTTTGTTCAGTGTTGAGCTTACTGTTGTTTGATTGAAACAATGATCTTAAGATGGGCTACATAACACATACTTTTATTGCTTTGTTTTAATAGAAAAGACAAGATTTGACTCGGAAGCATGCATGCAGCTAGCATGCCCATGTCTTTCCATGAGATTATATTCTCTGAAGATACATATATAGACAAATGATACTCTAAGCTCGATGAATTGGATTGTCATATTATCTCATCAAGTAATCAATGTGATTACTGTTGCTACTCCATTTTAGCTATTTTCTGGATTTAGGAAACTTGAGCGTTACATTGTACAAAAATAGGTTATGCTGCTTGGTAAGGCCTCACCTTCATAGGTTGTAGCTGTGATGAACACGAGGCCTGGTCTTGAAGATCCTGTGGGTAGGAGCCATGATCACCCTCCTGGTGATCACGGCTGGGTTGAACAGGGAGGGCTGAGAGGAAACATCACAGCAGAGGGAGAATAACAGAGAGAAATAGGGAGGAGCAGAGGGGCTGACGTGAGGTAGAAAGGGGAGATAGAAAAAGATAGGGAATAGATACTTCTTATTGCTTAATTCCTAATACAGGCTACTGCCATGAATATATAGCCGACCAGGAGTCCCAAACCGACTCCAATTACAACTCAAACTGTCTTATCTCTAGCTAACAGCTAAATTGATTTAAACTGGACTCTATCTCTAACCTAGCCGACTGGGATTCTATCCTAAACAACCAAACCGAATTTAAACCAAACTGGACTTTATCTCTAACTCTATCTCTATCACCCGAACTGACTTCAAACCATCAAACTAACTCTGGACTATTACCTCTTGCCTTGCCGCCCATAACACTGCTACTTTTGTCAAAGTCTGTTCATGAAGGCAGCAAGTTAAGCTGTTTTTATCAGAACTCTACCTGTGTATGCGCTCAACGTAACAAAAACAGGTTATGCTGCTACTTTTGTCAAAATCTACTCATGAAGGCAGCAAGTTAAGCTGTTTTTATCAGAACTCTACCTGTGTATGCGCTCAACGTAACAAAAACAGGTTATGCTGCTACTTTTGTCAAAATCTACTCATGAAGGCAGTAAGTTAAGCTGTATTTATCAAAACTCTACCTGTGTATGCACTCAACGTAACAAAAACAGGTTATGCTGTTACTTTTGTCAAAGTCTAGTCGTGAAGGCAGCAAGTCAAGATGTTTTTTTTTTTAATCAAAACTCTACTTGTGTATGCACTCAAGAGTCAAGAGGTAGATGTTTCGTTATAACAATCTAGCTTGTTTCACCAATTTGACTTAAGACTTAACAATTTGCATTTTTTAAGTAGTTCGCCTTTTTATCTCTTCAATCAACACACATATATAAATGAGAGCGGCATCTCATATGGTTTTCACTAGATTTGTATATATGTACTGCTCTTTAGTTGTACCTATCAGAAACATGCTGTATAAATTCAACTCGATTTGAGTGCATTGGATACTGAATAGTGATAACCTTATCATGTTATTTAAACCATTTCACAAACTAGCTGCTAGAAGTTATTGTCTTTATTATATTGTATTTTCATTGATCCGATGCCTACTGATACTAGGTTTTTTTTTTCAGGCTCGTAGAAGGTAACTCCAGTGGCATGGGAAATTGGGCTACTCTTCAAAATGATATTATTGGGATAATAATAAAGAAGCTTGCCATCCCTGACTATATCAGATTTCGTGCTGTGTGCACCTCTTGGAACCATGCCTGCAGGGATGTGTCAAACCGTCCAAGGGTAGACCCATGGCTGATGCTCCCCCCAATTCAGCTTGGTGCTCAATTTTTTTGTGTTCCTGAAAGAAAGAATCAAATCATCCATCTCCCTAGCACTGTCTCACTCTTTGGATCTCTATGGGCTCCGATTGGTTCTTCCCATGGTTGGCTTATCTACTTCAGTCAAACTCATGGAACCATGCAGCTGGTTAATCCCATCAGTGGCACACAGATCCAACTCCCCCCAATAGGACGTAGGGCCTTCTCTAAGGCCATGTTGCTTGAGATGAATGAGAGGAACTTCATTGTTGCTGTCCTTTATGGTGACCAGAAAGGTTATAAAGTAACACGAAAAGGATCTAATAGCTGGTCATCGGTTGAATCAAAACACATTTTGGATGATATCATCAAGCATAGAGGTCAGCTGTACACCTGTGATATGTACGGTACGGTTGAGCTGTGGGCAGAGCCGCCCCGTGCATGGCCAGATGAGGAAGTCACGCATCAATGGAGGTTTCGCTGTCTGGTGGAGACCCCAGCTGGTGATTTGATTAGGGTTAAGCGCCAGAGTCAGAATAAGTTTGCTGTTTGGATCTTGGATAAGGAGACCTTTTCTTGGGTGGAAATTGACAATATTGAGCCTCTTGCGCTTTTTGTCAGCTACTACAACTCGGTCTGTTTCCTGGCGAAGGACCACCCCAACCTGAAAGCAAATTGCATCTACTTCATCGACACCAACAACAACCTGTGCGCATTCAACCTCGAGAACGGAACTAAGGAGCTTGTTGAAACCCTTGCAATTGGCCTAGCCCGTAACGACTATTACCGTAGGCCTCTGCGAGACCAGCTATTATGGTTCATCCCTTCACTGAAATAGCTAGGTAGCAAGGGAAAGTTGTGCGCCGGTTTATCCTAAGGTAGACTCATATGCGATAGCAGGCTTGTATGGCACTTGTATCCCCAAAGTTAACTGTATGAACATGCTTGTGGTACTTTTGTGGCTTAGTCAACTATTTGAGCTTTGAACAAATCGTGTATATGAATTTGAAGTGCTGTTTTAAGGTGATTTGGTTTGTAAATTTGTTCCGAATAGTCAACTGTCACTCGGTTAACCCTGGATATGTACGAGGGGCGCGTGGAAATGTCAGACGCGCTCTCGAGCACAGCGACACGCTCCTCTGCGCTTTCTGTGGAACTCATCTCTCTCTCGAATTTGAAACTCATTTCTCTTGTTGCCGCGGCCAGTTGCTGGAAAGAAATTTTATAAGTCTCATAAAGGTCTTTCTCAGCCGGATCTTATAAAATTTCTTTACCTGGTTGCTCCTATAGTGGAGGTCTCAAGGCAACAAAGAAACGCCTGCAACTACAACACTGTCGACGTCGCCCGCAGCAGCAGCTCGAGCCCCTTAAAATCAATGGCGGACAGCGCGCGTTCGGCGTTCCACAGCCGCCACCGTGCATGCAGCCCGTGACCACCGCCGTTGTGCAAGAACCACCAGTGCCGCCGCCGCAGCAGCCGCTCCGGCTTGGCCAGATGCCGGGCCAGAGGGGCTGGTGCGGCTGGGCACGCTGCGTGCTCACTGTGTTCGTCTTCCTTGCCGTGGCCGGCAGCTTCGTGGGTGCGGTGTACCGCGCGCGCCACAGCTCGCGGGACCTCGCGTTCGTGATCGTCGCCTACTACCTCATCGCGCCGCTCCTGTGCTGCGTCGTGAAGCTCGAGAAGTTGCGGCGCAACCCGGCCGCCAGGGTGGTCGAGCGGCGGCGGGTCAGGATCGCCGGCCGTCTCAGCGGCGCTGGGCAACACGTTCGCGTTGCGCGTGGCCGATGCGATGCCGGGGCTGGCGCTGAAGCTGGCCGTGTGTGGGGTCACCGCGGTGGACCTCGGAGTCGGGTTCTACTTCCTTTTCTGCAGCAAAGATGCCGAGTGCTGCAATGCGGAGCACTGCCGTGGCCAAGCTGACACTGCCGGCGGCCGGCCGGCGAAGGCTTTGCACGAGCTGTCCCCGGAGGAGAAGGTCTAATCGTGTCCATAGGCCAGTTGGTCTCAATCGTGTGCATTTGATGACGAAGCAAATAACATACATTGCCCAGTAATGGAATCTAGTCAGTGTGTGCAATTCAGATTACATTTGTTTCTTTTAATAATGTGGAAAGGATGTTACCGACCTCCGTACTGTCAATGGTACAGAACTCAGATGATAAATACCGCTAAAATTTATTTGGCTACTGTAACTGATATATGCTGCAATCGCTCGACTTGTTCAAATTTTTATATAGACTCGAGTCCTGGCAGCCAATCCATGTCCACCTAAATACTTAATTAGAAGTTTGTTTGGTAGAGTTTCGACTCTAATAATTTTTATAGCTATATATTTATAGTTTTATGAATTTTTTAGCTAGAGTTGAGGATAGAAAGGTGATGTTAAAGTGAGTCATCTTGTTCATATTTTATATTAAAAATAAATACATAAATAACTTTGTTTCAACTTACAAACTCTATATTATGCATAAATCTCAGAGTGAGTTTTTTTTTCAAATAGACCTAATTCTCGGACAGTTTAACGTGCCGGAAGCCAGAGCAACTGAACGAGGAAGATGAATCGCCGCTGCCGTGGTGGTGTAGCATAGTAGCAGTCATGCCATGATAGAGTTAGCTCTCTCATCTCTGTGTTGGCTCGCCCCTCGTCCTAGCTGCAAGAGATCGCAAGGTGAATACTACATTACTATTGCGACGCCACCGACCACGTCTGGTCGGATTGAGCTGGTCAAGCGGCGGAGCCTTCATTTAGATAGTCATACACGCGGTCGACGACGTGATTTGCAATAGAGAGAGTTTTTTCAAGGGCTACAGTGAAGGAAGCCCCCACCATTGTAAATTTATTAATAAATTGCCAAAGGAAGGAACCAGGCAATGTACAAACCCCTGGCAAGAACAGAAGAAAGTTAAAACTTAAGAAACAAAGGAAAATAAATTAAAAAAATATGTGAAAAAATAAAGGGAGAGGTAATTTTTGTCGAATTAATCATCACCTTTCTCTATTAATTAAAAAGTTTCTAATGAGTCTCGTGCTCATCCTGAATCCCATGAGTCACGCGCCCATCCTGAATGCTGCGTCGTTGCAACATTAGGTGGCTCATATATCCCATGTTAATTTTCTTCCGCTCCGCGTTTTGGGTTTGCTAATCGTTCTGTGTTACGTTATCCAGAATCCATATAGAGGGCTGACAAGTGGGCCACGATCCTGCAACCATCCAACCACCCGTCTCCATTACTTGCCCCTGGCCTATGCATCCTCCCCTTCTTCCTCGCTGCTACCGCATACCCTAGCCTCGTGTCCATGCCTCAAACACCGTCCGTGTATGAACTCGCAGGGGTGGATCAACGCTGCCATTCAACCGCTTCGTCGCCAACGTGGAAGAGTGTCACTGTGTCACGTGCTCCACTCCCTACGCCACCCTATGCCCTCTTCTTCTCTCATGCCACCCTCAGAGTTCTCCGATGAGACAGCACCTTGCCACACATCTTCTTTTGCCCTTCCTATGGCCCTCTGCTGCTCGTCTTACCTTCTTGCCAGAAGTCTGAAAGGACAATGATGTCGCCTAGAGGGGGGTGAATAGGCGTTTTTACAAAAATTCAACCCTTTCTACCGTTAGCCTAAACTTGCAGCGGAATATAAACTAACGAGTTTTTCATAAGAGAAAAACCTAAATATGCTAGGCTCAACTAGTGCACAATCACCCTAAAGAAGTGTGAAAATTACAATCCTAAGGTGACAAAAATTACTCAATTCTAGCAAGAGATATGCAATAAAACTTAAATTGAAAAAGGCTAAAAATACTGTTCATATGCCTGTGTGTACAGGTCCGGAAACTCCGGTAACAGCCGGATTCTCCGGGTTCTGTACAGAACTGAGCCCGAAACTGAATATAAATGATGAGTAGAGAGTTCTAGCTCAAACCAAGTGATGTCGTGTGTTCCCGGAGATGATTCCAAGTAGATTCACGAAGAACCTACACTCAAATACACACAAACAAGTAGATCGAGCAATATGCATAAAGATTTGAGCAAGAACATAAAAGTAAGGAACAAGAGAGGAGACACAAAGATTTGTTTCCCGAAGTTCGGATTCACCACCGTGAATCCTACGTCTCCGTTGAGGAAGCTCCAACGAGCCGGGTCTCTTTCAACCGCTTTCCTCGATCCACTAGCTTTATCTCTTCCCTTTCGGAGGCGAGATCGACCTTCACAAACTTTCCCGCGGCTCACCACACGCGCGGGAGCTCACCGGGCAACACCTAGCCGGCTAGGAGGCTTCACCTCCAAGAGTAACAAACGCTTCGAGAACTTCTTGTCAAGAACTCAAGTGCTCAAGATTGGATTTTAGCTCACTTGCACTCAATCTTCCAATCTCTCAACCCAACTCACTTTTCTTCTCAAATCACACACTAGAATGGAGTGGGAGAGGTTCTTTTGGCTCTAGAAATGTGTTCTTTTCGTGCCCTTGCAGCAGCCCCAAAGGATGGGGTGAGTGGGGTATAAATAGCCCACTCCAAACAACTAGCCGTTACTGTTTTTGACAGAACTGACCGGAGTATCCGGTGAACACCGGAGTATCCGGCCCTAAATCCAAATACGGCATCATAACGGTCACAGAATGTGTCAGAACTAGCCGTTACGCTCTTTTCTGGACTTTTACCGGAGTATCCGGCCTACACCGGAGTCTCCGGTCGGCACTTAACCCAGAAAACAGCCCCAGAGACTTCCCGGAGTCTCCGGCCACTCCAGGTACCGGAGTATCCGGACTTCACCGGAGTATCCGGACTTCACCGGAGTCTCCGGCCTTTCCAGGTACCGGAGAGTCCGGTCTTCACCGGAGTCTCCGAGTACAGCACAGCTGACCTCCGAAAAACGGCGATAACTTTTGAACCCGGAGTCCGATTTCGACGATTTTGGACTCTATGGAAAGCTTATTCAGAGGGCTACACATCCCAACTGAATTCATGACCTAAAACACATAGGATCAAATTAGGAACACTCCAAAACCCATTTTGGACACTTCCGCACTTTCCGCTCCGGACTCTTAACAACAAACTCTCACTTTGGGTTTGGTTGGGAACTCTTGAGCACTGAGACGCGACAATTAGCTCACGTTGCATCCCTCTTAATAGTGCGGCATACCTATACTCAAATTCAAAGATAAAACTCGTTTGAACCACTTTGAGCATTTGAAAACTTTCAAGTACCGCTTCTTTTTCTTTCAAACCTTGAGGGTTGCCAACTTCCATATATTCTTCACTCCATCTCTTCTTGATTCTTCATATGATTGATGTGAATCATCTATAGCTTCACATAGCCTCGCACGGTCCATCGGCGTAAAGCCTTCACTCGCTCTTCACCACCGCCTTGGTCCTTCGGCGCCAAGCCATTTGCTTGCCCTTCACCACGGATGGTCCATCGCAGCCGAGTCTTGCTTGCCCTTCACCGTCTTGCCATAGAAAACCATTTTGTATTCGACATCTTCAAAGAATTCACTTTTTCATATATGGAGTCCACTCTTGTTCTTCACTCTTGGCATATATGATTTCAATTCAACTTATGCCTTTTTATGGATCCTAATCCCAACTCACTCTCAAGCACAAAGTACATGGGTTAGTCCATAAAACCTAAATGACAACATTTATACCTTAAGTTACTTGATCTCCACAAGTAACTTATTAGCCTTCACGTATATTGTCAATCTTCATATAGAATCTAACCCCACTCATTATTAAACACATAGTACACGGGTTAGTCCATAAAACTCTATTAACAATTCATACCTTTAGTTACTTGATCTCCACAAGTAACTTAGCCTTCAAGCTTATTGCTAATCTTATTGAGCTTCTTCTTCTTCTTATGAGCATCACTTAGAGCTCATTCATCTTGATGCATTCTCAATCTCCCCATTTACCTAGAGCTCATGCATATCTCTCATCCATGCATCATCTATGGAACAACCTACTAACAAACTCAACACCACTGTTAGTCCATAGGTATTGTCATTAATTACCAAAACCACACATATGGACTAGATGCACTTTCAAAGTCTCCATGGAGCTCCATCGCTAGATGCAAACACACATCACGCAGAAACTCCTATCCCTCCTCTCCCCCTCCCCCTGATAGAATCGATTTTCGATCTAGGGCAGCTGGGATCAGCGGTGCAGGGACGAGTGACAACTCTAGGCAGTGCGGCGCCTAGATCCGGTAACGCACCCTCCTCACCGGCGAACTGCGCCATAGGATCTCACCACCAACAGTGTGACCTCCCCTACCTCAAGCATTGCGGCCACCTCAACCTCACGACCCTTAGAAATGTCCTTTTCCTCGGTGAGCTCTTGACGACACCTCTTCTACCAGTTTGTTTGTGATTCGATCCGAGTATCTAATTCATGTGTGGTCCGATCCACCAATTCTAGATGGGATGGGGGGGGGAATGATTTATGTGTTATTTGGTGAAAATCGCAGTACTTCTATTGTTTTATATAGCTTATTAGGTTTTCATGCATGCAACACGCAAGGTGTAAGGAGCTATTCTAACAATATTCTAATTAATCATTAAATCGATTATTTACTTAATCATAACTTCAATGATTAATCAGAATATCGTTCCGGTAGTCTCAGCGTACGTTTTGTGCCCAAGATCAGAACACATGTCTTTTCAACATATCACATCACAACAAAGCTTAACAAAATAGTGAGTAATTTAATTATATTACAATTTTTTAAGCATCCATAATTTCTTACAATTTACAGCAAAAGAGAACTAGGATGAGACTGAAACTAATCAACTTCTAGACAAAACAGAACTATACAGCGGAAGCTAAAGCTATAAATAACAAAAGGAGTATGGAGCCATATATACTTAGGCTCCATCACAAAAGCACGACCTCCGAGTAGTTGCCTACTCATACCCACCACCATCCTCGGTGAGCGTAAAGTAGCCAAAGACCAGCTTCTCCTCACCGGTAGCGCATGAAAGAGCAGCATGAGTACGAAGATACTCGCAAGACTTAATCCATATTGGGTACTATAGATAATCCGACTCCAAACATTATGAATTGTGATGTTAGCAAGAATATGACCACATGGTTAAGTAATTTATATGTAAAAGAAAAATTTGATAAAAACATGTATGAGCATCTAGACTTAACCAACACAACTATCTAACCCATAATCATCAACTAAACATCTATGTAAAAGCAACTATAGTAACAACATATGTAAAGAACCAACTTAACCCAACAACCACCTCAAACCAAACTCATAACTCTACGACTACTGCAAATAGATAAAAGCATGCTCATGATCGGAAGCGTGGCATTTTGAAATATTTTTACACCATACAGGGGGTATAACTTTAACCACAAGACTCAAAGACCATATGGCTTGAATGACCATACAGGTCCACACAAGGGATACTCGTGTCAACCTTTCCTAATAAGCTTCAACCATTTAAATCAGGCATTGCTCAGTGCGGAGCCTACTTAGATTAACTTCCGGAGCAACCTCAAGTGTCTTTTACAAGCCCGCACGCTCACACTGTCGATGTGCAAGCTTAAATAATCATAGCTACAAAGGTATTCGGCTTATCTTACTATTAGATCGATATGTGGTAAGTATGATAAGTGCTAGATCCAACTATAACAATGATCAATGCTTAAACGACACAAACGGTCTACAGTATACGGGTTACTCTCCCGAACTACCCGGGGAACTCCACATCAGTGGAGAAGAAACACCCTTAACACCACACATATCTCGTCTCACCCTCACTACTCATCCAATCAACACCATCAACCCAACATTGTCCTCAATGTGACGATAATTAAAACCAATAGCTCACAAACGAGGGTCGAATCACCGCTCAACTTCTAACGAGGAATCTATGTATGGCTAGACATTTCGGTTAACTTTTAAACTAGACCATCATCAAGTTAAACCTCGGTTACAAGAAGATGGATCACCAATAATCCAAGACATGGTGTAATGCTTCGAGGTAGGTTCTACCCATACATGATCTGACATCGATTCAACAATATGCATAACGTATATAAAGCATATTTTACCATATTAGACACATATGATTCAAAATAATGGGCGAAATATGCTTAGATGCTTGCCTTGCTACTCTGGTGACTGCCTAATGCTACCCATGCAACACACGTAGAGTTCTAATAGATTGTCGTCGCCTTCGCCCATACTCGCGTCACGCTCTGGTTCTTCATTTACTAAAGAATGAACAAGTACAATGATGAGTATGAATTAAGTGCAGCAATGTATGCTACTATATGCATAACAACAAGCTAAAAGTAAGAGACATGCGAAATAATAGTAAACTTTGCGATCTAAATGACTTCAGAAAGCTAACATGAGGCCGGAGACTTTGGGTCGAACTCAAAACCTCCGGGTTTCGGAATCTCTGGGTTGTACTCCGGACGGGAGTTCTCGGTTAGTCATTTTTGAATTAACTCGGAAGGTTTGGGCTAAGTCCGGAATCTCCGGGTTAGGCCGGAATGTCTGATGAGGCTCTGAGCGAGGGTTCTCTACTAAATCTAAATCAAATTAACCCGACTCTCTAAGTTGGGCGGACTTGTACTTCTCGATGATCTTTCTTGATTGATTTGATTCGCATGTTAAATTCATTATACCTAAACATGATTTCTTGATTGATTTGATTCGCATGTTAAATTCATTATACCTAAACATGAATATACACTACATAGAAGGTTCTAGACTCAAATTGCACCCTAAACCCTAATAATTTTTTGAGCACAATTCATCGGAATGTTCTAGGTCTACCGGAACATCTGGGCAATACTCGCACTATCCGGGTTGTCCAGAGAGGTTGCTTAGAGAGGGAAAACTCTGCCGATTTGATTTGTGAGCCTCTCTAAACTGAAGGGAAACATATTTAAGATATTTCATAGAGTCCAGAACTCACCAACTTAGCAATATGATTCCTAACACAAATCTCATCCGAATCCTCTCTTTTTGATCCAAAGCTAAAGAACTCGAGAACTCTACAAACTTAGCTCTAAACTCCAAATCGACCCAACAATTCACGCATTCTTGCTGAGGGAAGCCTAAGGGACTTACCCACGGTGCTCGTGAAGATTTGCTATGAAAAAGTTAAATAAGTAAATCCAAGTGTTGTTATTTTATCAATAAAATTAGTTCCATAATTTGCTACTTAGTTTTCTTGGCTAACGACAGCAGCGGGTGGCGATTGGTTAATTCAATAAGATTAGTTGGAGATAAGTCTTTTTCATATCTTAGACAAAGCTGAATAAATTTTCTCAAGGCATATTTGCTTATAAGAGATCGCAACAAAAATATTTATTAGTTTTGCACCAGCAATAGGACTCTCATATTTCAGTTATTCTTGTGCTCATGATAGATATATTATAAATAACTTGTGGTTTGGATGTACCTTATGCACGTCATCAGGTTGCTATGCAAAGGTTCTGATGCTGGATATGATGGAAAATTACAATGGACAATCAGTTTGAACTTGATGACCTCATTGAATTGAAATTTTGATGTATAATTAAACTTGAAATTTTATAACACATGTATTAGCCTATGATTATAGATATTTTTGTAAGATTTATATGAGCCTTGGTTTTATTAACTTTTAGATGGTTAATATTGTTCAACTATAGGTTTCTATGAGTTTATTAACATGTCGTGTTTGCAATCTAATGATGTTATAATTTTCAATGAGCAAGTTTAGAAAGCATGACATCTATGATTGTGCATGTATAATTGTTTCTTTCTCATTGCAATAATGCTTGGTAATTACTCAATTCACTTATCTTCCTACTTTAAAATATTTTGTTTTCGTCGTAACGCACGAATATATAACTAGTACACGAAAAGACGGTCAGCCTCTGTTGCTGACTTCTTCCTTCCAGTTAGAGGGTTTGATGCATTTCACTCTTTGATAAATGAACATTTGTACCTTTCCTTCTAAATATATATTGCGGTTTCTCACCTACTAATCTGTGTTCGTTTTCGATCCCTCTATGTGAACCGGAGGAGTTTTGTGTAATTCAAGAAAGCGATGATCGACGTCAATGGTTTGAATTCCGGATAAACTTCGCGCTGACATTTTCTTCCAACGCAAATCTCGGGCCACACCGCGGCATCCGTCGTGGCCCCGCACGCCATCCTTGCCAAGCTCTTCTGCTGCCTCGCCAGGTTCGCCGGAGCTGCTCAGGCGGCTGTGCGTCTGGGCGCTGAAATATCGCCCGGTGATGCCGCCGCCGCCGAACCCGCTCGTCTCCGGCCTGGCCCTACTCGCCACCGAAAGTGGGTTCGGTGTGCTGTCCCTCAGCGACGCTTTGCCAAGGCTTTTTGATAAAGACGAGGAAAGTGCAAGAATAATGTGCTTCTCATTCGATGGGACTTTCATGCAGAGTATGAGTACACTACAAGTTATACCGCCACGTACAAAAAAAAAAAACAAGGATTTGGTTACCGTATAAAATAGGACGAGGATTAAAAAAACGATTGTATTTACTTTAAATCATATTTTTCATCGAGCGTATGTTTTGAGTTCTGTTTGTACTGTTGTATTTTATACGATGAGTTGAATAAATAAGATCTATATTATATATGTTTTCTAAATAAGTAAATTTTCAAACTTCTAAATCATAGAAAATTTGTATAGCAACTTATGTTATATGTATGATAGCAACTTATGTAAAGACTATTAACAATTTATGTTTTATAAAAAAATGTCTTTAGACTATATGTAATATAGATATCATTTTATTAAGCTCATTGCAAGGAACCCAATAGAAAAACGAAATTAAAAACAAACACCAAATGAGATAGCAATGATTATTTTAAAAATAAACGTACTAGTACAACAACTCACTAGTGGCGTCATCCCGACTCTCAAGCTTCCGATAAAGGGAAAAAATTAGTGCAAATATCAAATGGCATCGGTCCGATCTCCATTTTAAGATTGTGGTTGATCTCACCATTTCACTCGTGAAAAGATTATTTTGAGATATTTTATATGTGCACTGGGGATTTATGTAAATTAACTCCTCTACGGATAAAATCAACCATATCATTCTGATAAAAATCGGACATATGTCATTTACTATTTACACGTTTACACCATTTGCTACTCTGCGCGAAGATTTCCTGCCGATCAGAAAATTTCTCCTCGCGCTTCACCGCATCCAGTCCACTTCAGCCCACGTCATGACAAAACGCCTCCCCCTGGGCCTCCCGTGGTCCGCGTCCGGCCAGTATAGTTTCCGTAAAAAATAGTCCGAGCATTGAATTCCATATTGGGCCACAGCCCATGACACTAGAACGGAGAGCCTTTTTCCGGGCCCAATCAGTTTCTACTGGCCCGCTCGAAGGTCTCAAGAGAAAGCCCCGAGTAGCAGGCCGTTATGCCGTTCGATCTTCAACTTAACGGAGCAGATTGCGGCCGAAAAGAAGTACTACTGCTACTACTAGGCATGGCCGGCGCCCGCTCGGCGCCGACGCGGACGCCGCCGTCGCCGGCGCCCCGTGCCGAGGCTGTGGTCCCGCCGGACTGGGCGTCCGCCGTCTCACTCGTCTCGTCCCACTCCACGCCTCCGGTCGTCGTCGTGTGCGGGCCCAAGAACAGCGGCAAGTCCACCTGCTCCCGCCTCCTCAACGCGCTGCTAGCTCTCTAACTGGTGGTGTTCTGGACTCCTGGTCACCTGGTGCTCTGCAGGTACGGGAGAGTTGGGTACCTGGATACGGACGTGGGCCAGCCGGAGTTCGCGCCGCCCGGGTGCCTCTCCTTCCACGTCGTCGACGAAGCTATTGCAGGTCAATACATGTGCAAGGCATACGCTTGTGGGGATTGGGTATTAGCCTTTGGTAGCGGTAGGCTGGTTTCATTGGTCACTGACATCTTGAACTTGGATTGTGTGCAGATTTTCTGAATCCAATTCGCGGGAGGCTGAAAGGTGTGAAATTTCTGCCCCCCCCCCCCCCTTGCTGCTTTGGGTTGCTAAGTTGTGAATAGCTTGTAGGATGATAATTACACTCGGTTTCTCGGTGTAGGGATTTCTGCTTAGTTATCGTTGTGATGGTTGTGGGATTTCGTCTCTTGTTTATGGAAAATAATTTTACAAGTAAATGTATTAAGTTCAAGAAGTGTTTCTTCCATAAGATTGTCGTTTGCATCACCATTTAACTTTTTAGATTCCGCAGAAGCGAACATTTTGTTTAGTATTTTGAAACTTGTACCATCCCAGCTTGGATTTCTCTAATGTTATGTATTTCTATTGAAAAACTCAATCAGGTGCTGCTTCTTTGGTGAAATTTCTTCGAAAAGAGATCCAGAAACATATCTGAATTGCCTATTCCATTTGTACAACTACTTTGTTGAAAAATACCGACCTGATGTGAATTAAATGCTACCTTTAATTGTCAACACTCCTGGCTGGGTAAAAGGTATTTATTAGCGGTTCCTAAGTTGATTCGTTTTGTCTTATCGAGCACTTGTTCTATTGTTAACCTAAATCATCCATTTCCTTTCCTCGTTTTTCTTTTGTTAATGCAGGTGCTGGTTTTGACATGCTCGTAGAGATGCTAAGGTATATCTGCCCCACAATTGTTGTTCAGATTCGCATCACGATGCAGAGCAAGAATCTCCCTGATGGTGCAAACAGGACCTAAGATGATTAATGTTGATGCTGCTTTCCGTGATGCCTCAAATAGATCGTAAGTAGAATTACCACTTTTGGACACTGTCCATATAGAACTGAAAGAATGCTTAGCTTTTGTCTATTTCTTGGAATGCCTTTTTTAAAGGACAATCATTCTTCAAAGTCAATACTTTGTTTCATACTAGTAAGATGCATCAGCTTCCACATGGGCTGCAGTTGAATAATGTATATGTATTTTACAGAAAGTGCTGACATGAGCTTCTAATGGCTAGCAAATGCTAATATCATCTTTGTATTCCCATGGTTGTTAATTCAGAAAGAAGCAAGCGGAATGCGTCAACGTCGACCTCTGGAGTACTTGAAGCAATGTTTTCCAAGCAACATATCTCTGACAACAAATAAGGAGCTTGCTTATGCACTAGCTTCACTTCCACCCTATGAAGTACCATTTTCAGATGTTAGAGTTATGCATCTTCATTTCGAGGTTAGTTGTCTTCCCCGTTGCTACTATCTTTGTTATTAACACATTTTTTAGAGTTCAACATAAAATCTGAACCAAGTGGCATTGTTTCTTTCCATCCCTTCCTGTGGACATCTGACCAGATGTCCAGGCATTGAGGCACCTGAAACTGAACATTTGTTGCCAATTTGATCAGAAGTGAGTTCATTGTTGTTGTATAGCGAAACCTTTCAACAATACAACAACAATGTCCAGGCATTGAGGCACCTTTCTAGTAGACAAAATCCCTAGAATTTACTAGTATTTGACAGTATGCAGAGCTTCCTTGGCACTAGCGATTTTCTGCTGTTTGATACTCAGAAATCTAATCCTTCAACTGCCGACCCAGGTCCGTGGATGCGTGTCCCCGTACATGTCAACCAATGTGCTGCACAAGATATCTGAGAGGGATTTATACGCTGAATGACGCCTAGCGCAACCATGTTTTGTTCCGAAGGAAATCAACGCCCCAGCATCGTGCTGCCCGTATCTCTTTGTGAGGAAATGTGATCAGAACGTCATGTGCAGTTGCCTCCATGAATAGTAGTACCATTAGCTATCATCTCCTTGGACACTTTCAGATTTGTACAAACATGTACTGTATCAAATCGTCATTTGGCACAGCGGGAATCCAGTTTTGTTTGTAGCAAGTTATTGCTTATGCTTATTTCGAAACTTTCAAACTCGCTTCGGATACGAATTGCATTTTAACTCATCAGGACACGGTTTTTGGCATACATGCTCATCCGGAATGAGAGATGAACAGAACAGAGATTTATTTATTCAGAACGCAGCACGACATCCGCTTTTGCATCACGTAGGTAGCATCATCACCCAGCCCAGCACGGCTCAAACAAAACCAAGTGGACACACGAGATAGAGAGAAACGGATACCAGGAGGAAATTAACGAACACTCAAAAGCACACTTACACTGCTACCAGACTACCACCACGACTAGTCCTCACCACAACTCGCAGGCGCTGTCCTGACCTCTCGGCTTCCGTTCGATCCCTTCAGGCGACCTTGACCTCGATGGTCTTGGGCTTCTTGGGCTCGGGCGGTGGCAGCTTCTCCACGGTCACCGTCAGCACGCCGTCGCGGCACACGGCGGAGATCTTGTCCATGTCGGCGTTGTCCGGCAGCACGAACTTGCGCATGAACTTGCCCATCCGCCGCTCCATGCTCAGGTACTTGGCGTCCTCGCGCTCCTCGCGGCGCCGCTCGCCGCTGATCACCAGCACGCGCTCGTCCTCCACCTGCACCTTGATGTCGCCGGTGCCCAGCCCCGGCATGTCCACCACGAACGCGTACGAGCCGGGCAGCTCCTTGACGTCGGCCGGGGTGGCCGCCATGGCGCGCGCGTCGCGGACGTAGGTGCGCGTCGGCCCGCTCGCGGCGCCCGCCTTTTCGCCGCCGGCCTCGCCGTCCGGGATGTCCAGCAGGTGCTGCAGCGCCGCCATCAGGGGAGTCTCCAGCCCGAACATCCTCGCCTCCATCTCGCTGCCGCTGACCTTGGTCTCTCTCTCTCCTTCTCGATCGCTTTGGTCGCTTGGCTTCTTGATCCGTGGGTTGCTACGTCGCTCGTGTGATTCCTGGAGTGGGGAGTGATGAGGTGGGGGAGGAGCGGCTTTATATAGGTGGTGAGAGGGGGTGGAGTCTAGAACGTGTTGGAAGCTTCTGAAAGATGGTGGAGAAAGATCTAGAATATAACAGAGTTTCCGCAGTTGGGAATGGTCTTTCTCTAAGAGACAGCGGACTTTTCTGGACCCACATGTCATTGGGGGCGAGTTATAACACGTGTCTCTCGACCCTATCTTCGGTCCCCGGAAAGAGATTTTACGAGCACTCCGTTTCAGTTTTCTCTGCGTTTTGTCTAGACTAGAAAGTTCCACACTCCTCTGAGTCTTCTCTTCTAATCTAATTTGCATGATAACGAGGCCGTAGCACCATTTATTGAGATCAAAATCTTGCAAAGAAATTGGCTAATCAATTCAAATTTGTAACAGAGCGAGCAAGGACTGGAGTGCATTTGCAGCTGATTTGAGAAATGCCAATGAGGAGATCAAAGGCAGGCAATGCCAGTTCGAAGTATTATCTGAAAAAGTAATTCCCAAAATTTCATAAACAATGAACATACATGCATTCGACATAATTCGTGGATATGAGTAACAAAATTGAATTATTCCAACATTCTGCAGAAGAAAATATTGCGTAGAGGTGGTGCTGTAAGATATCAATTTTACTCTTGTGAGCCCGCAAGGAAAGCGGAAGAAAAGAAGTCAGATATTTACAGGTTGCACTATCCAAAAATCTCCATGAACATTTTTTTTAAGTAGGAAAAACTCTCTGAGGACTTCTTATGAAGCTTGCGCGGATTTGCCTGAGCTGCGCCCTCTGAATCCGACCACACTGAGTTTAGTTCCTATCTTGTTCAGAGCATCCCCCTTTCGACCTACTGGTTTTGATTTGCTCCTTGAAACCTTTACGTTATTCTTAGCGGTTTTAACCAGCTTGGCTTTCCCCGCGGGTGACAATTTCGTCGCCTTTGGCTGGCTCTTTGGTGGTGAGCCCCTTCGAGTCGAGGATGTGTCCTTGGGAGTCCTTGATGATTTGCTAGACAGCACGACTCCCCTTCTACCCTTCTGATTGACAACTTTAAGAGCACTCGAACTCTTAACCAACCTTGAGGTCCTTCCTTTGGTACTTGCTTTCTGTGGGTCGGTAGCCCTTCTGACATTGTTAGTCGTGAGAGCTTCCAAGCTCTCGTTTTTCTTGATGGCCTCCTCAATCCGTGTAGCTAAAGGCACATCTTTTTTCGCAACAAGGCTTGTAACTTTCCCTGCATTAGGGATGATCATGAGAATAAGTGACTAGATAGAGAAAGGATTGAAATGTATAACTGCTAACTGTCCAAAGATCACCTAGTACACACTACTGTTTGTGGATCTCCTATTGGCAAGTTTATAGGGTCTGTTTGACAGAGCTCTTAAACCAGCTCTTAGAGTGAAATCAGTGGGAGCTTTGCCAAAATGCAGTTTGTAATTTTCAGCTTCAAGAGTGATTACATATGAGTAATTCACTGAAATTAACAAGATGTTGAGAGCTGAAAACTAGCTTCCCTAATTCACTTCTCTAATAGAATTATTTTCTTTATAGTTTATCCTAGAAAATCACTTTCCCTATAGAATCACTTCTCGTAGAAAATTTAGATCAGAAAAAGCTCTACCGAATAGACCCATAGTCATGCCCTTACTAATCCATCTCACTTCTTGGCATAAAATCGCATAATACTTTGTTTCACAGAAGCCATTACAAACTCTCTCTATCCTATCCCTAAGTTTGCAAAGTGTAATCAATTCCGTTATTTATATTATTAGTATATTATTTGTACTGAAAGAACTGGAAGAATTTCTCTGCAGTGAAGAAGACAATGAGGTCATGGAGAATAAGGGACCACAATCTATAGAATGTACGGAAGTAGCATGATAGCGATAATGTCGTACCCCTCCTAGTGTCAGCGTAACTCTTTTGTCTGCTTTGAGCTGCTTTCAAATTTTCTCTTACTCTAGCCATATACTCTTCAGCCTTCTTTTATCAAAGCTAGCCCATAGAGACAGCGTTCTCCGACCTCAGACCACATAAGGGGGTTCTGCACTTTCTTCCGTATAACGCCTTGAAGGGTGACATCTTCTGACTCGTCTGATAGTTATTGTTATAAAAGAACTCCGCATTAGATAAACTTTTTTCTCAATTTTTCCCATACGTGAGCTCACAAGCTCTTAGCATGTCTTCTAGGATTTTGCTCACTCTTTCTGTCTGACCATCGGTCTGTGGGTGATAAGCTGAGCTGTAATCCAGCTTAGTTCGTAGGGTGGCATGTAGATTTTTTCATAATCTTATGGTGAATTGAGGACCGCGGTCCGATATAATTCTACTTGGGACAACATGCAATTTGAAGATATTGTCAACACACAACTGTGCTAGTTTATCTCCTCTGTAAGCTATTCTTACTAAGTATAAAATGAGCTACCTTGATTACATGATCTACTATGACCCATATAAAATCATATCCTCTCTGAGTACGGGGTAATCCCATCACAAAGTTCATCCCACTTCCAAACTGGGATAAGGAGTGTTTGCAGTAATCCTACTAGTTTCTGATGTTCTGCCTTAACTCTCTAGCATATTTTACAGCATGCGACAAAATTAGCTATGTCATTGTTCATCCTTGACCACCAGTATTTCTCTTTTAAGTCTAGGAACATCTTTATAGACCCTAGGTGGATCGAATAGGCAAAGTTATGAGCTTCGTCCATAATGAGTTTTCTAAACTCTCATTTCTTAGGAATGCAGATCCTATCCTTGTACCATAAATTTTTTTGTTATTTACTCGAAATTCAATTGCCTTGCTTTCTCCAGTTTGGATCTTGATTTTTTATAGCTCTTCATCTTCTTCCTGAGCTTTTCAGAGTTGGTCTTCTAAGGTAGGTTGGACCATTAAGATATTGACACAACCTTCATTAACTATTTAGAGGTTTAGTCATTGAATTTCCTTAAATAGCTTTGTCCTTCGTTTCTGAATTTTAAGATTGTAGTAATGAGCCTTCCTGCTAAGAGCATCTGCTACGACATTGGCCTTACCTGAATGATACTAGATATCCAGGTTATAGTCCTTTATCAATTCCAGCCATCTTCTTTGTCTCAGATTTAAGTCTGGTTAGATGAAGATATACTTCAGACTCTTGTGATCCGTGAATATCTCATACTTATTTCCAATTAAATAGTGTCTCCAGAGCTTAAGCGCATGCATTACGGCTGCTAGTTCCAAATCATAGGTCGGGTAGTTCTTCTTATGCTCTTTCAACTGTCTGTATGCGTAGGCAACTACCTTACCGTCTTGCATTAGGACATATCCTAATCCTTGCCTAGAGGCATCACATAATACCGTGAAATCTATGTGAATATCTGGTAAGGTTAGCACTGGGGCTGTGATTAGTCTATCATTTAGCTCTTGAAGGCTCTTCTCACAAGCCCTTGTCCATTGAAAGGTCATCGATCCTAGACAGTGGGTATTTATTCTTTATTGTTACTTTATTTATGGCTCGATAGTCTACACACATCCTAAGACCGTCATCTTTTTTCTTTACAAACAAGACACACGTTCCCCATGGAGATAAGCTAGGTCTGATATACCCTTTCTCTTGTAATTCTCCTAGTTGCTTCTTTAACTCTACTAGTTAATTTGCTGCCATACGATAGGATCTCTTGGCAATTAGGGATGTTCCAGGGATAAGATCTATGATGAATTTTATTTTCCGAATCAGGTGGTATTCCAGGTAGTTCTTCTTGGAACACGTCTGGGTATTCCTTTACTATTGGCACTTCATCCAGAGTTATAGCTTCCAGGTTGCACAACATGGGCTTGGGTTTTAGTCCCTTAAGCAGGCACTCCACTTTAATGCTATGGCTGTTAACTAAGGTGATCTTTCGAGTGCCGTAAGCTATGTTGTCTTGACATTTGGCTAACCAATCCATTCCAAGGATGATATCTATTCCATCAGATTGGAGAACTACTATATTCGCTAGGAACTCTACCCCACTTATTATAATTTTAACCCGGAGACATCCTAATAGGCACTTGATTTCCGCTCCGGGAGAGCGTATCATAAAGGGTTTTTTAAGCAAAACAGTGGAAATTCTATGTTTAACAATAAACTTTGATAATATGAATGAATATAAAGCTCCGGAATCAAATAGTATTGTTGCTAGAGTTGAATTGACAATGAACTCACCGAATACGACGTTCGGTGCTTTCTGGGCATCACGAGCATCAATATGGTTGACGCGGCCTCTCCCAAAGGTTTGTGTTGTCTTCTTCTGCTGTACTAAGGCTTGCGATCCACCACGTCCAACCCCCGATGCTGCTGACCTAGCACTTGCTGCGGGGTTTGTTTGGGCTCGTGCTGCAGTGAGGTTCTTGTGTGGCCAAATGGCTATCATATGCCCGGACTCTCTACAGTTGTAGCAGACTTTATCCTTGTTCCTCTCAATCATCTGGGCAGCAGTGCCATTACTGTTTTGCTGACTTGCTAAATTCTGGCTGCGGTAAGCTGAAGTTGCAGGCTGGTTGTATCCTTGAGACCGATACTGCATAATTGGTTGGTGTTTTGGCTTTTGATAGTGGTTAGGTCTGAGCCTTGCGGACCTTTCCTGTTGCCTATTGTCGGAGGATGAACTCCTGTCGCAGGGATCCCGAGATACCCCTTTTTAAATATTCGGCCAGGGGGATGATCCTGAACGAGCTCGTCGGGGAAATAAATGGAAACGGAAATAAATGCAACGGCTGGTGGTGGAGGATGATCGACCTAGTGCAAAAAAGAGATAGATGCACCGGGGTTTAGACAGGTTCGGACCGCACGGGGGCGTAACACCCTATTCCTGTGCGAGTGCAATATCTTTCCTTGAAGGGAATTCTTCAAGGATATGTCTGGTTACAAGGGTGTATTGTCTACAGAGAGCTTGAGGCTCCCATGTTCTAGCTCTGCTCGAGCTTGGTGGCGATGTTCTTTTTCACTGTCTTCCTTCAATCAGACTTCGCATGTCTTTCTCTTCTATCTTTTCTCGTGTTAGACTTCGTGTTTGCATCTGCCTGAACTTGCGCCTCGTGTCTTTTCATGTGTTCTCCATCCTTTCCTTTTATACACGCGCCGACCTCGACTTATCCTGAATGGGAAAGAGGGGGCGCGAGTGCCAAGGCGCCACGGAGAAAGGCGTCATCATTCCGTCTTGACGAAGTGACAGGGGCGGTGAAAAAATGCGGCGCGCATCCGACCACCCGCCACTGTGGACGTCCTCCGGTGCCATTGAGAGGGCCCACCGGGCAGCCACAGAGACGTCCGGTGCGCCCACCCTGTCTTGTTCTTCTGTCAGGGCAGGGTGGCAGGCGGAGCGCTTCGATCCTGGCAACGTTATCCCGAGGCACCCGGATGATACGGGACGGGACCCGTGCGTTTAATGGACCCACGCCCCCCTGCCAAAGCATGGCAGGGTCTGACACTAGGGTGTGGGCGGCTGAGAATGTCATGATGTCAGGCTGCGCGTGCCTATTAAATGCGGCATTGGACTTTTGACTGGCTGACGCCTCGCCGACGGGACCCTTCGGGTCGTCGGGCGATCTTGCGTGAACCTTCGGGGAACCAAGTGCTCGGGGGCTGCCACGTGCAGCCCCGAGCACTCTCTCCCGAGCACTCCTGTAGCACCCTTCGGGGAACCGAGTCCTCGGGGGCACCCGAAAGATCACCCTAGTTAACAACCATGGCATTAAAGTAGAATGTCAGCCTAAAGGAACAAAACACAAGCCTATGTTGTGCAACTTGGAAGCCACAACTCTGGATGAAGTGCCAATAGTAAAGGAATACCCAGACGTGTTCCCAGAAGAACTACCTGGAATATCACCTGACCGAAAAATAGAATTCATCATAGATCTTATCCCGTATGACAATAAATGAACTAGTAGAGTTAAAGAAGCAACTAGAAGAGTTATAAGAGAAAGGGTATATCAGACCTAGCTCATCTCCACAGGGATCATCTGTCTTGTTTGTAAAGAAGAAAGATGACGATCTTAGGATGTATGTAGACTATCGAGCCCTAAATGAAATAACAATAAAGAATAAATACCTACTGCCCAGGATCGATGACCTTTTCGATCAGCTACAAGGAGCCAAATTCTTCTCTAAGATTGACTTGAGATCAGGATATTACCAGCTGAAGGTTCGAGAAAGTGACATACCCAAAACAGCCTTTGTAACTCGGTATGGACAATACGAGTTCACAATACGAGTTCACAGTAATATTCTTTGGATTAACCAATGCTCATGCTTACTTTATGAGTTTGATGAACAAGGTGATTATGGAAGAATTAGATAATTTTGTCAGTCTTTATTGACGACATACTCATCTACTCTCAGAGTGCTGAAGAGCACGAACAACACCTAAGAATAGTCTTGGAAAAGTTAAGAGCCCATAAGTTTTATGCCAAATTTAACAAGTGTGAATTTTGGCTAAAGAAAGTTGCTTTCCTTGAACACGTCATAACGGAGGAAGGAGTAGCAATGGATCCTGCTAAAGTTAAAGCAGTCGCGGATTGGAAACCGCCGACTAACATAACACAAATCAAAAGTTTTCTTGGATTGGCAGGATACTACCGGAGGTTCATAGACAGATTCTCAAAAATAGCAAAACCTATGACTGAACTGACCCAAAAGGAAAAACCCTTTCAATAGATAAGGGCTTGTGAGAAGAGCTTTCAAGAGTTAAAGGAAGACTAAGCACAGCCCTAATGCTAACCTTGCCAGATATTCACAAAGATTTCACGGTATTACGTGATGCCTCTAGGCAAGGATTAGGATGTGTCCTAATGCAAAACAGTAAGGTAGTTGCCTACGCATCCAGACAGTTGAAAGAACATGAGAAGAACTACCCAACCCATAATTTGGAACTAGCAGCCATAATACATACCATTAAGCTCTGGAGACACTATTTAATTAGAAATAAGTATGAGATATACACGGATCACAAGAGTCTGGAGTATATCTTCATCCAACCAGACTTAAATATGAGACAAAGAAGATTGTTGGAATTGATAAATGACTATAAACTGGATATCCAGTATCATCCAGGCAAAGCCAATATCGTAGTAGATGCCCTTGGCAAGAAGGCTCATTGCTACAACCTTAAAATTTAGAAACGTATGACAAAGCTACTTGAGGAAATTCAACAACTAAACCTACAAATAGTTAACAAAGATTATGTCAATACCTTAATTATCCAACCTACTTTAAAAGACCAACTCCGAAAAACTCAAGAAGAAGATGAAGAGCTACAGAAAATCAAGATCCAAACAAGAGAAAACAAGACACCTGAATTCCGAGTAGATGACAGGGAACTTTACGGTACAAGGATAGGATCTGTGTTCCTAAGAAAGGAGAGTTTAGGAAGCTCATTATGGACGAAACCCATAACTCCGCCTATTTGATCCACCCAGAGTCGACAAAGATGTTCCTAGACTTAAAAGAGAAATACTTGTGGTCAGAGATGAAGAAGGACATAGCTAAATTTGTCATATACTGTAACATATGCCATAGAGTTAAGGCAGAACATCATAAACCAGTAGGATTACTGCAACCACTCCTGAAATTGGGAAGTAGGTGGGATTACCCGTACTCAGAGAGGACATGATTCCATATGGATAATAGTAGACCGTCTGACCAAGATAGCTCATTTTATAACAGTAAAAATAACTTACGAAGGAGACAAGCTAGCACAGTTGTACGTTGACAATATCCTCAAACTGCATGGTGTACCAAATAGAATTGTATCAGACCGCGGTCCTCAATTCGCAAGATTCTAGAAAAGCCTACATGCCACCTTAGGAACCAAACTGGATTACAACTCAGCCTATCACCCGCAGAACGATAGTCAGACAGAAAGAGTGAACCAAATCATAGAAGACATGCTAAGAGCTTGTATGCTCACGTATGGAAAATATATCGGAGAAAAAATTATCTTATGCGGAGTTCTCTTATAACAGCTATTAGACGAGTCTGGAGATGTCACCTTTCGAGGCGTTATACAGAAGAAAGTGCAGAACCCACCTTATGTGGTCCGAGGTCGGAGAACGCTGTCTCTACGGGCCAGCTTTGATAAAGGAGGCTGAAGAGCATGTAGCTAGAGTAAGGAAAAATTTGAAAGCAGCTCAAAGCAGACAAAAGAGTTATGCCGACACTAGGAGGAGGAATCTTGAGTTCGAGGTGGGAGATCATGTATATCTAAAGGTATCACCGATAAAAGGCACACGAAGATTTCAGATTCGAGGTAAACTAGCACCTCGGTACATTGGTCCTTACAAGATACTAAACAGGATAGGTGTCGTGGCATACCGTCTCGCACTTCCAGAGAAAATGGCGGACATTCACAATGTCTTCCATGTATCACAGTTGAAGAAGTGATGGATCTTCAACCGGACCTACGGTACCAAGAGCGGCCAATAAGAATATTATATACAATAGAGCGACAAACCAGAAGGTCTGTGGTCAGATTCTATCAGGTGAAGTGGAGCAACCACACTGAGGTTGAAGTTACCTGGGAGCGTAAAGATGATCTTAGAAAGGAGTTCCCCTACCTCTTCAAAGAAGAACCTCAAATCTCGAGGACGAGATTTTCCTAAGTGGGATAGGTTTGTCAGATCCTTGATTTTTGCCCCCTTCTCTCTCTTTCTCTCTCCTTCTCCTCTCTCTTCCCCTCCTCGTGACCCTGCACCCTGCCTTGTCTTGCGCCACACCGTGCCGTCGCGTCGCCGCGCCGACAGTCCTCGCGCCCTGTGCTGCCGCCTCGCCCCTCGCGCCCGCGCAACCGTCGACCCCTATTTAAAGGATGCATAGTGCGCGATTTTCCCCCATCCACACCTCCACTGCCCTCTCCCTCACCTCCGCCGCCTCTCTCCCTTCCACTCCAAGCACCACCGCCGCCGATGAGCACCCCCCTGGTTCTTCTCTCTCTACCCCCTCTTCCCCCCTGCGGGCGTACCTGGGTCCCCCGCCACCGCCGATCGCCGCATTCCGTTGCCGGCCGAAGCCCTCACCTCCCCGTCGGCCAGATCCAGCCGCCGCCGCTTCAGTCCGCCGACCGGAGAGGTCCACCACCAACCTTCGTCGGCGCGTCGCCGCTGCGTCACCCCCTCCCCCTCTCCCTCCTGCCTCTCGTTCTCCCCGTCGAGAACGCCCGAGCCGGGCCAGCTCCTCTATTCCCTCTCTCTCTTATCCCTCCCTCTCTCTCGGTTGACAGATGGGCCATGCCGAGCCGAGCCGCCACAAAACTGAGCCGAGCCACCATAAAACCGAGCCGAGCCGTCAAACAGAGCCGAGCCCCGAGAAACAGAATATTCCCCCCTTTTTCTTTTTTTCTGATTTTCTCTCCCAACAGAACTTATGAAGCCCATTTCTCCTCCGTCTTAACTCCTTTTTCAACGATTCTTCCACCGATATTCATCTAAATTCGAGATCTACCCAATCATGTCAATTTCTTAATTTTTGTAAATTATTTAGTCTTTGTTTTAATCGTTTGATATATTATATGCGTCTTTGTCATTGTTACGATTGTTAGGAAGGAGCATTCGAGGAAGACCCCGAGGATCCGGAGTTTGAAGAAGGAGCGCACGAGGACTTCAACGAAGGCAAGCCTTACAACCCTTGATCATATCGATCTTATGTTTTCAAATACAACCCGTAGAGCCATTGTTTCAAACAATAGGATATGCATGATTAAGTTAATAGCTGTGATTTTAAGGAAATGGTAGAATAGTTATGACCTATATTCTGTTGAAACCCTAGAAGGTTCCCAACATCAACTATAATGATTGTTTGGATGAATGCTTGTTTACTAGCATGCTTAGGATTGCTTTGCTCAAAAGAAATAACTGGATTATTTACATATGTTAATCATGCCTTTTCGAAATGTGAAGTGATGTGTGCTTGGTACGTATGCGTGTAAAACTTGTGTTCTTGGGGAAAACTCTAGAGTATTGTTGACAAGGGTGAGTAATGTACCCCATAAAGGTGGGAACTACCTTGAAGCAAGGTTCACCTTTGTGATATTCTTACTGGGAGACTCTTGCATCGATCGTATAAGGACCGGTTCGCTGTGATATTTTACCTAGTATCCACTCGTATAACCACATAATCTGAATGGGCAGGACTTAACCTACCCCTCCGACTTACTTCGGTACCCACCCGGAGACCGGTAGTTGCAATGGGGACCAGGAGAAGACTTGAGTAGTACGTAACCTAAGGTTCGGCTGGTGATATTGTTAAGGCTATGTCAAAGCCTTAGGATTGCTAAATGTCCTTCCCGTGGATCTTCTAAAGCCCCTGGTATCTTAGAGACCCATGGGTGGATATTGTGACTATGTTGTGAGATCGTTGCGTTTCGTTATGATAGCTCCACTAGTTGCTAAGGTGGGAGCCGGTGCATATCTTGTGGGTAAAGTGTTAAACCTATTCGGATAGCCGTGTCCTCGGTCAAGGGCATGCTATGGTTTAGTCACGATGATTAGCTTTTCGGCGTGAGTACCTCCTTGGTGTGTGAGTGAGCAGTGTACCCGTGTTTTTGAAAAGAAAGGTTTTGGCTTTTGCCCTAAACCTCCTGGACTGTGTGTCCGCCGGCAAAAGATTTGTGAGAACTAGCGGGATGGAAGTATCTCCCCTAGGGCCATCAACTCCCCATAAGCTCAACATACATGTTCCCTTCAGAAATGCTTTTTAATGTAGTCTTTACAAAATGAAGGTTGCATAAAAAACTAGCTTTCTGCAAAACCTAAAAGACTCTACAGCTTTATCCTTGATCTATCCATATGCATCTAATATCCCTCTAAGATAGGACTTGCTGAGTAACTTATGTATTCACACTTGCTAATTGTGGACCCAGATGATCCAGAGGCCGATTTCGTTGAAAGGGAAGATAAAGAATAGAGAAGCTGGTTCCGTCTGCACTCAAGCTGTCTGTAGGGTATAGATCGCTTTTGCGTTGTTTTTGTTGTGTTGTGAGGGTTTGTTAAATTGCCTATGAGCCTTTATTGTAATTAACTCTGTGTTGTACCGTATTATCGTACTTAATCGATGCATATCTGTGATGTCTACTTTTGTTATAAATTTATGCGTACCAGCTACTGATCCAAAGACTGGTATGAACTACACAAGGTGACCCAAAGAAGGGGTACCGTAGATAAAGAGCAAGTAAATGTGTTCAGTTACAGCTAAGAACTGTTTATACCTTTGGCTCCCATGCGTGCAGTTCTTCCGGTTCTGTGGAGGTAATCAATCTAAAAACACACAAAAATCACAGGTTAGACTGTGGATAAGAATCACTGTGACGGGAGTAAATGCAAACATACAGAACATAACAGGCAGTGTAGCACGTACAGAATTCGATGGGAAGTCAAACATGATGACATGGTCAACATCCAAGTCCAGGCCTCTAGCCGCCAGATCAGTGCATACTAATGTTGGGCAATCCCCCTCTTCATTCCGGAACTTGTTCAGGTTCTCAACTCTACAGTTGGTTACAAGCTCTCATAACTGTAAAGCAAATCATATAGCATGACAAAACAGATTAGAAAAACAGACCTCTCTTCAGCCGGAACCTCTCCATGATAGTTAACAGTAGATATCTGATTTTCAGTCAGAAAATGGTCCGCTGCACGACTTGAATTTAAAGTATTACAGAACACCATAACTTTGTTTCCCTTTGCCAAGCTTGGCTCAAGAACCTAAACAAAATAAGTTCTTCATTATCTCATGAATTAGATAATTTAGAACAGAACAGATGCATATTACAATTCTGCCTCTGATTTCCTGACTCTGGACATTCAATACTGAAGTCCTTTGACCATCAGACAAACTTTAAAGCCACATAGGACAAAAACATAACTTGATTAATGCTTGCAGCAAGCAAAGAATGGCTGATCTGACAGACTACCCCAAAGGCCCAAACTAGCAGGAAGCCACAGATGTTTTGACAGCTTCATATATCAAATTCCAGATGCAATAGTGCGTTAACAATTTCATTTGTAGTTCACATTTTCACAAAATTGGCATCAACAATTCATCCATCTGACATAACTACATAATTGTACTGACGACAAGATATAACAAAAAATGGAGAATACAAATATAAACTAGTTTTATATGAGTATTTTTTAAGCAACTGTCAAGTTCAAAACTATCTTGCATGGAAAGACAGGTGCATGTGCACAACAGGGAAGGAGAGATAAGAGTTTCCATAACCTGCAGAAGAGCCTCAAGTTTGTTTTCTGCACCAGAAAGCTTGATAAAATCATGCCGTGCTGTTGCAACTCTCTTTTGAAATGTTGATGTCCGCAAATGGACAATACCTTCAAATTCCTCATCAATCAACTTTTGTACAGCCTGAAGTAAAGGAGTACGAAGAAAGGGGATTAAAATACATAAAAACACATAATAAAATAGGATATGCATATCTGGAGTATCGGTACTGCAAACTGAAAGAGGTCAAAAGATTATAAAAAAATGGGAGATTCCTTTGTTCTTAAATGCTTGATAATTGATGCAGCTTGCAAGATGCTTCAGTATATAACAGTATAAGACAATAGCAGTGCGTCCTAACCAAGTATGCCATATATCTACTCAAAGCACAGGGTCAAATAGGTTTTGGGGGAGCAATGATTGATGAGCTTAAAACCTTCGTCATGGTAGCAGTAACTAATATAGTTTGGAACCCCTGATCTCCAGGCTTTGCAGCACGATTCTTCAATGGAGCAAGGAACTTCCGTATGTCTGGTCCAAAGCCTTGATCAAACATTGTATCTGCTTCATCCAGAACCTGCAAACGCAAAACAACATATTCAAAATGAGACTATTAGGAGAACAGAGAAAATGCTAAGCTTCTGTAGTGCAGACTCAATAACATACCAGATACTTAATATCACCGTAAACAATGTTACCATCCTTGATATGATCAAGAATCCTTCCAGGAGTACCAACAACCATATCAACAGGCATGTTCAAAGAATCTTCCTGGGGTCTTAGACGGGTGCCTCCACTAACCATCGTTGACCGGAAACGCGCATGATGGCTGATGGATTTTGCAACACGATAGACCTGTAATTTGATCAATTTGCATAAACTACCGCCACAACCCAGAAAACATCATTGTTCCAAACAAAATTGAAACAATGGCCAACCTGCTCGGTTAGCTCTCTTGTGGGGCAGAGTACTACTGCTCTTGGCCGCCTTGGCTTCATTGACATACCCAACATTGCTTCATCACGCCGAAGTAGCTACAAAATAAAAGAAGTGTCAAGATTTCGATCCCTTTATTTGGATGGATTACCGATCCTTTTTGTCAGATGTATCCTGACTCATAGGCATAATCACTCCAGAAAATTCCTAATTTCTAGCTTCAAACTAATCAGACATAACATCTGGGGAAGGCAAGTTGCATGCCATGGTGTAATGAAGCTCTGTCATTAGGAACTTCTTCAAAGATCATAATAGAAGAAAAATGAATAGCACTTGGGTTTAGACAAGGTGAGTCACATCACATGAGTGATACTTTTTTTTTCTCTCTTCAATAGCCTAGATGATACAGTAGCAAGTAGCCGCCAGGAAATCATTGCACTCAAAACAGGACCCTACTAGCAATGTTAAGGAATGAACCACGTAATCACTTACATGAATCGTGCACCATCGTTTTACCAAAATCATGAGCCCACAACGGTGACTCCACGTCTAATGCATCAAGTGAATTGTTTATTTGTTTTTCTTTCTAATGGAACGAAATGTACTACGATAGCAAGTAATGCAGTGCAATTTGCTCTTTCCGCCACAGTTTTTACAATGGCATGCACGCACACAAAACATCTAAAAAGAAATTACCTGAACAAGTGGGAGCAAGTAGGCGAGCGTCTTCCCGGAGCCGGTGTGCGAGCCAAGCACGACGCTAGTGCCAGCCAGCACGGCGGGGACGCCGACGCACTGGATCTCGGTGGGCTTGGAGATGCCCATCTCCCCCAGCGCGGCCATAACCTCCTCCCCGAGCCCCAGCTCCTCAAAGCTCTCGGCGGCCTCGGCCCTCCTCCCCTGCTGCTGCAGATTCTGCGAGCCCCGCTCCCCGCCCCTTGCTTTCTCCCGCGTCGGCTTCGGGGGGCCGGGGGCCGCGTCCTTGAGGTGGCGGACGCGTAGGCGCTCGAGGAGGAGCTCGTGGCGGGGAGGGGGAATGGAGGCGGTGAGGGTGGGGCCGGCGGTGGAGAGGGCGGCGCGGAGGAGGTGGAGGTGGAGGCGGAGGGGAGAGGGGCGGGAGAGGAGGCACCGCCCGGCGGCGGCCATCGCCATGGTGGTGACTGGTGAGGGTTTAGACGGGGGGTTTCTGTGGGAGACGTGGAGTGAAAGGGTAGGGGAAGGCGCGGATAAGAGGAAGGGAAAGGCAACTCGGTATGGCATACCGCTTATCTCGTTGTTCATAGCCTTCCGAGGTTTTCGGCAAATTGATAATGAAATCCATACATATTTTCTCCTGCTTTTAGAAGTGAATAGACAAAGACTAAAGTGTACCGCTGGTTTGAGGTGTTCAGTCTTGACTCTTCGGCAGATATCACACTCAGCAATATATCGAGCGATTTCTCGCTTTATGCGTGTCCACCAAAATCGCGGCTTGAGATCTTTATACATTTTCGTACTGCCCGGATGAGTAGATAGGAACGAATCATAAACTTCGTTCAATATCTTATTCCTCAACGCCTCGACCCTTGGAACCACTAGACGATTCTCAAACCACATAATGCCCTAATTATCTTCTGAAAAGCATAAGGCCTAATCGATCTTCATCTTCTCTCAGATTCGGGCCATACCCTTATCATCTTTCTGAGCCGCCCTAATTTCATCCAGAAAAGTAGACTTAATCTCCAAATTGACAAGAAAGCCATCTGGAACCATTTCGAGTCCAAACCGGCGAAAATCATCACAAAGTGTGGAATTTCCGGGCTCGATCATAAGACAATTTCAATGAGCTTTTCGGCTCAAGGCATCGGCGACTACATTCGTCTTGCTATGGTGATAATGAACTTCCAGCTCATAGTCTTTGATCAACTCAAGTCATCTTCATTGCCTCATATTCAGATCCGTCTAAGTGAAGATATATTTGAGGCTTTTATGATCCGTATAGATATGACACAAGTTGCCCATTAGGTAATGACGCCAAATTTTCAGAGCGTGCACAACTGCAGCAAGCTCTAAGTCATGCGTTGGGTAATTCTCTTCATGATGCTTCAACTGACGTGAGGCATAAGCAACGATCCGGCCTTCTTGCATAAGGACACAGCCGAGGCCTATGCCAGAAGCGTCGCAATAGACATCAAAGTCCTTGTTCACATCGGGTTGAG
Source organism: Phragmites australis (assembly GCF_958298935.1). NCBI lineage: Eukaryota > Viridiplantae > Streptophyta > Magnoliopsida > Poales > Poaceae > Phragmites > Phragmites australis. The sequence continues at coordinate 8,562,378 of NC_084922.1, forward strand.
CAAGAACGAGAGCGGTCGTGAGCAACTTCTTCAAAGTCTGGAAAGCTGACTCGCATTCGCTCGACCACTCGAACACGTAGCCTTGCTTCAACAGTTCAGTCATCGACTTGGCTATCTTGGAAAAGTTCTCAATGAACCGGTAGTAATAACACGCGAGTCCTAGAAAACTCCGGATGTTAGTGACATTCTTCGACTGGACCTAGTTGAGCACATCATGCACTTTACTCGGGTCAACTGTAACACCATTCTTTGACAGAACATGACCCAGAAAAGCTACCTCCTTGAGCTAGAACTCGCATTTGCTGAATTTGACATAGAGTTGATGATCTCGGAGTCGGCCACGAACAACACAGAGGTGACATGCATGCTCTTCCTCAATCTTGGAGTATATAAGAATGTCATCGATGAAAACCACGACAAACTTGTTAAGTTCCTCCATGAAAACAAAATCACGTACATGAAGAACGTTGGGGCATTCGTTAAGCCAAAGGACATGAAGGTAAACTCATAAAGACCATAACGAGTCAAGAAAGCAGTCTTCGGAATATCCTCCGGTCGAACCTTGATTTGGTGATAGCCCAATCTCAAGTCAATCTTCGAGAAAACCCAAGCACCGGTTAACTGATCGAACAGAATATCGATCCTGTGAAGCGGATACTTATTCTTGACAGTGACCTCATTCAGCAGGTGGTAATCAACACACATCCGCAGAGTGTCATCCTTCTTCTTCACAAAGAGTACCAAGCATCCCCATGGGGAGGAACTCGGGCGTATGAAACTCTTTGACAACAACTCTTGAATCTGTTTCTTCAACTCAACCAGCTCAACTAACGACATCTTAAATGATTTCCTTGAAACTGGGGCCGCTTTGGGCACAAGGTCAATAGAGAATTCCACAACTCGGTCAGGCGGCATTCCAGGCAACTCATTCGAAAAGACATCTGGGAATTCACACACCACAAGGATACTCAATAGATCCGTGGTGGGGACAGCCTTCAGAGTATAAAGGCAAGGATGAACTTCCTTGAGCTTCAATTGAATTTGGGCGCCAGACGGACCATTTAGAGTAACAGTCCGCTTTGCACAATCCATGACAGCTTTGTTCTTAGTGAGCCAATTCATCCCTAAAATGACATCTACCCCCTTGGACTTCATTACCAACAGATTTGCACTGAACGGTATCTCATTGATAACAATCGACGCTCTAGGCACACACTGATTGATAAACACGTTTTTTCTGCGTGCATCAATGAGATGAGGTGTAGGAGTGGCACTAACACTCAGGCCATGATGCAGGACATAGCTCGCAACTACGAAATAGTGAGAAGCTCCAGAGTCGAAAAGAACAACTGCAGGAATGACAACGGAGTTGAAATTCATAACCAACATACCCATCATTACAGTCTCACCCTCGTGAACATCCTCGGCGGTGGTGTGGCGCGCTCGGCCACGCTTGAGGATGTGTGTCACCTGAGAGGACTACGATGCAGACAGAGCAGGGGTGGCCTTGGAGCGGTCACCACGGCTCCTGGCTTCGGATATGAGCAATCTCGAGCATAGTAACCGACACGACCGTAGTTGTAGCACGGGTTGCTGGGGCCACCTGTCATGCTCACTTGAGAGCCGACAGGTCTTGCAGGCTACCCTTGTAGAGCGGAGAAAGCCGGATGCTGCACAATCCACATCAGACGTGGAGCACTCGAGGTCGACATGTGAGATGGTGAAAGTACACTCTCAGTGCGGGTGCGTTGAGAGCTCCCTCCCATGGAAGGCGACAAAACCCTCTTGTGTTTCTTTTTCTCTTGGTGGTTCTTGAGCTTGAACTCCACCGTGAGAGATGTGCTCACCAACTTGTTGAGGTCGGTGAACTCATGCGCTGATAGTCGATCTTGCATCTTCGAGTTGAGGCTATTGACAAAACGGTATTGTTTCCTCTCGTCGATGTTGATCTCATCCTAAACATACTGTGTAAGGTGGTTGAACACCTGCACGTACTCCATCACAGTTCTCCCTCCTTGCTTGAGGTCCATAAATTCCCGCCTCTTGATCTCCATAAGACCCTTAGGAATGTGGGAGTCACGAAATGCCTGGTGGAACTCAGCCCAAGACACCCGATGATTGGCGGGGTACATGGCCAAGAAGTTGGACCACCACGCGCTTGTCGCACCCTGATGCTGATGGGCGGCGCATCGAAGAAGAGCGAGCTTCTACTCGATAGTTCGAAGCCAGTGGTCAGCATCCAGAGGATCCTCGGCCCGCGAAAGTGTGGGCGGTTGAGTCCATAGAAAATAAGAAAAGTTATCTCGGTGTCTGGCCCCACCTCCTCCTTGAGGGGCCGTGTTGTGCACAAGAGCCTTGAGAAGCATCGTCTAAGTCTGACGGTTCTGCTCAATTTGCATGAGCACATCCGCCATGCTCGACGGTGGAGGCAAAGGAGGGTTGTTCTCATTCGATGCCTCAAGAAGCTCACCCAAACTACCACGGGTTCTCATCTTATTTTGGTGCTAAGACAAAGAAAAAGAATGGTAAAACCCTGACATAACATACTAGCGTTAGCGGGAAACCAATTCCAAGCGACGCACACTAAGACACATCAGCGAAAAAAATGCACGCAAAAACTTGCGGAGTGTCCGTAGAAATGCGGAATGTCCGCAAAAATCTTCGGAGTCTTTGCACTTTTGCGGAGGATCAAAAAAATGTGTGGAGTGTCCGTAGTTTAGCAAAAAAATCAGACTTAGATTTTAACAGGGAAAAATGCATGCTCAAGTGTATGGTGCAAGATGAACAATGGAATATGAAAGTATGTTCGATCCTTATATTTACGTTTCTTTCTTGAATGCATTATATTTAGGGGCGTAGTATAGCAAGTTTATACATATTAGCATGAAAGGATACTTTAGTAGGTTGCTTTAGTGGTTTGACACACTTGCTAGCCTACGTCCTAAGTATTTTTAGGCTACTTTATTAAACTAAGCTCTGATACCACGCTGTGAGTAACCATCCAAATAATATTATAGTTAATCACCAAGTCGATCATTTACATAATCACGACTTCAACGATTAACCAGAATATTATCCCGGTAGTCTCAGCACGTGTTTTTTACTCAAGATCGAAACACGTGCATTTACAACATATATCATCACAACACAGCTTAAGAAAGAGTGGTAATTAAAGTTATATTACAAGTTCTTAAGCATCAACCATTTTCAACAATTTACAACAAAATACAACAACATTTACATAGCAAAAATATAAACCTATACAACAAAAGAGAGTGGAGTCACATGCCCTTAGGCTTCACCCCAAAAGCACGACCTCCGAAAGTAGGATGAACTACTCTTGCCCGCCACCTTGATCGGCTGGCACGAAGTAGCCAAACACCAGCTCTACCTCACCGACAGCACTTGAAAACACAGGCATGAGTACGAAGGTACTCGCAAGACTTAAACCATATAGAGCACATATACATAGCTCGACTCCAATGATTATGTATTGAACTATTAGCAAGGAAAAGTTGCATGGTTAAATAAACATATCCGTTAAGCAACCTAGACACATATGTGTGAGCGACTAACTTAACCAAAAACATATATCATAAACCCTGCAATTTACCAACTAAGCATAATATAGTTGTAACCATCATGAATATCAATATATAACAGTAACCAACACAACCATCTCCCGCTAAACCATACCACAAACCACAATCAAAAACTCTACGACCGATGTGGATAGATAGAATCATGCTCATGACCGAGAGCGTGGTATTTCGAAATATTTATACACCCTGCAGGGAGATACTCTTGCACCCACACGACTGGAGGAACATACGGCTTGCATAACCACACAGGTCCATACGAGGGGTACTCATGTCAACCTTTCCCAATAAATCCCGATCATTTGAAACATGCATCACTCGACGTGGCGGTACTAAGACTATTCCCGGAGCAAATTAGTAACACTACAAGCCCGTCCGTTCACACCGTCGATGTTCAGACCCCAAATGACCACAGTTATAAAGGTATTCGACTTGCATTACCATTAGATCGGTATGTGGTGAGTAAGGAAAGTGCTAAAGCCAACGACAACGATGAACGGCCTTAACCGATGTAAGCGGTCTATGGTGCTCGGGTTCCTCCCCTGGACTGCCCCCAGAACTTTCCTCCGGAGCAGATACACTCTTAACACTGCCCACATCTCGCCTCATTCTCACCACTCATCCAACCGTCTCATCATCATCATCAAGTATTTGTGAAGCAAGTAGTAGGCCCTAGGCTCGCGAACAACGGCAACACCGTCGTTCGACTTCTACCGATGACTTAAGCATTGCTAAGCATATCAGACGACTCTTAGACATCGCCCATGCGACTATGGCTACAAGGATATAGATGAACAATAATTCAAGGTAGACAAATCATGCAAACAATATATGTTCTACCGATTTGCCCGACATCAACTCGAAACATATGCAAACATACATAAACATAATTTATCAATTTTAGACTCCATTCATTTGAACAAAATGTGCAAAATACTTAGTTGCTTGCCTTGCTGCACTTGGGTTTGCCTGACACTCCCCGCACAGAATTCACAGAAATACGGGAGCTCCTTGCCGCCTTCACTCACACCCGCGTCACGCTCCGGTTCTTCGTTCACGAAAGGGAGAGCATGTGCAATGATGAGTATGAATGAAGTGCAATAATGCATGCCACAATATGCATATGAAGAAAAGCCATGAAAACATACTTTAAATAGCATGAACATCTTTTCCTAGTTAGCACAAGTCATAAGAAGACTAGCAAAATTGGATTCACTCATTTTGGACTTGTAAAAAATTAACGGTGAATTAATGAAGCCTTAACATAATTAATTATCCTAGAAAGTTAATTAACTATTTCATGGTTGGGAATATTTTTAATAGGTAGAGGAGTTAGTATGAAACAAAAAAATTGGTTTCATAATTTTTGGATCTACGGAGAATTTATTATGAATTTTACAAGCTGCAAACCTCCTGATGAACAGTACCTGCGAAATATCCGCAAATTTCTATGGATACTCCGCATTTTTGCAAAATATTAGTGAATTTCGGCGGAGTATCTGGACTGTCCAGAATTGCTCTAAAAGAAAGGGGGAAACCTTTGCCAAATCGACTTGCTAGCCTCTCCAATCTAAAGGGGAGCATGTTTGAGGTAGTTTGTGGGGTCTAGAACTCACTCATCAACCCAGCAATTCGATTCCTAACTCAAATCTCATATAATCTTCATTTTGGTCCAAAGCATCAAGAACTCATGAACCTTGCTTCATCATAAAATCGACCAATCAAACCATGAATTCATGCCATGGGGTGCCTAAGAGACTTACCCATTGTGCTTGTGGAGGTTAGTGAACATCAGGTGATGAAGGAAACGGAGTGAAACGCTCGGGAGACGAAGAAATTCGGTGTTCCTCACGTTTCAACCCTAAACACCAAAAGATACCAAAATCGACTCGAATCCTCCAGGAAAACAAAAATGAATTGGATGGATTGATAGCTTACAATCTAGAGAATGTGTAGACACCAAATGCGCACCTCGGTTCAACTTCTAGAGAGAGGAAATCGAGGAGGGGTGAGAGAGCTTGAGAGGGGGAGCTCCCTTGCTTCTTTGGCTGGTGGGGATCATGGTGGGAGCAGGTGAGGAGTGAGGAGAGAGAGAGAGCAGGTGGGGGCTGCCTATCACGTCCCAATTTCTTAATCACGTATTTAAGTAAAATTATGCCTCTTAAGCATTATGCTTAAATTTTACGTAATGGTAATCCGGAGCGCTAATGCACTTTATTAATAATCATTTGGATAAGAGAGAAAATTGGGGGAGAAAATAATAGAAAATACATTAGAAATACCTATTCTCTCTAACATGTGGGCCCCACTCCCTCTCTCAAGTGGGCAGCAGTCCACCTGCTCCCTCTCTCTCCTCCCTCACTCCCACCCGTGCAGCAGGAGCTGTGGCTTTTTGGGCTTGGACATCGACGGTGTGAGCGCAGGCTTGTAGCGAAACTAGTTTGCTCCGGGAGTAGTTCTAGTATCGCCGCGCCGAGCGATGCATGATCCAAACGGTTATAGCTGGTTGGGAAAGGTTGTCACGAGTACCCCCTTGTGTGCACTTTGATCGGTGGCACAAGCCGAATGGTCCTCGTGTCGTGTGGGTATAGGAGTATCTCCCTGCAGGGTGTATAAACAGTTCAAACTGCCGTGCTCTCGATCATGAGCATGCTTCTGTCCATCTGCATCGGTCGTAGAGTTTCAAGTATGATTTGTGGTTCAGTATGTGGGAGATAGTGATGTTGGTTCTTGTTACTTATTGATATACATGTGGTTTACAGTTACTTTGTTCAGTTGTTAGTTGCAGGGTAGTTATCATATGTTTTGGTGCAGTTTCAGTCGCTCACACATATGTCTAGGATGCTTTGTGCTTATGTTTTATCTAACTTGTGGTTCATCCTTCTAATGATCAATGCATAATCCTTGGAGTCGAGCTATGTATATTTGCTCTATATGGTTTAAGTCTTGTGAGTACCTTCGTACTCATGCTTGCGCTTTCAGGTACTCTTGCTGCTGAGGAAGAGACTGTTTTTTGCTACTTCGTGCCTGCTAATCGGGGTGGTGGGCAAGAGTAGTGCATCTTACTATGAAAGTGACATTTTTGAGATGGTGCCTAAGGACATGCGGCGCCATTCTCTTTTGTTGTTTATAAGTTTAACTTTCCGCTACGTAGTTCTTTTGTGGTTAGGAGTTGAGGGGTTTTGTCTCCTGCTAGCTCGCTTTTGTTGTAAATTGTTGAAATTAGTTGCATGCTTAATACTTGTAATATAAATGTTTATTACTCGCTATTTATTATGCTATGTTGTGATGTACATGTTGGAAGGCATGCGTTCCGATCCTTGACACAAAACACGTGACGGGACTACCGGGATGATATTCTGGTTAATCATCGAGGTTGTGATTATGAATAATGATCCTCCTGGTGATTAATTAGAATATTATTTGGACGGTTCCCCATAGTGCCCATTAAGCGTGGTGGGTGGTGGGGCCACATGTGGGGCTCACATGGAAGAGAGAGGATGTCTGTTTTAACTGTGACTTGAATTCTTTTCTCTCACAAATTTCTTTCTCTCATCCAAATGACTCGGAACAAAGTGCTCTAGTGTGCTCAAAAAATTTACCTCAAAACTAATTATGGCGCTAATGATGCATGATTAAGTTTAATCATGCGATTATGAAATTTAGGATGTGACAAAGACCTTATCAGAGAGAGAGAGAGAGAGAGAGAGAGAGAGAGAGAGAGAGAGAGAGAGAGAGAGAGAGAGAGAGAGAGAGAGAGAGAGAGGAGCAACACCTTCAGGCCTATGTGCTTCTTAGAATTGGTGGCATGAAATAATTGCTTTGTGATGCACCTCCAAATTTGTAGAATTGGTGGCATGATACAATTTGTTGCAATGTAGGTTGCTTGATTAAATGGATAGCTATTTGGAATTGTTGAGTGGGCAAAACATGGACAATAATGATGTATTTTGGGATGGTAGTCAATTTGCTAGCCCATCTGAAGAAAAAGACCGTCAGGAACCCGCATTTGGAGAAGGTACTCCATCTGTGAAACCAAGCAAAAAGAGAACAAAAAAATCAGTAAAAAGAGGACAATATGTTGGTGTTGGCATAGCTAGAAGTTAGCATGGATGTTGTACATGGCAATGAGCAACCTCGTAGTACTTATTGGCAGAGAATTCATTAGTACTTCCACCAGCACAAGGATTTCCACTCTGATCGTACTTGTAATTCTCGCATGCACCGTTGGTCTGGGATATAAGAAAGTGTGAACAAGTTATGTGGCTGTTTTGCTCATATTCAAAATAGGAGGCAAAGTGGGCTAACAGAGCAAGAAAAGGTATACATGTTTCTTCTTTAATTTCGTTGCAACTTCATATCTTATGTGCAAGTTTAATAAGACATATTTAATTGTGTAGGTGCAACACGTATGTGAGTTGTACAGGTCCAAAGAAAGGAATGGAAAATCGTTCGATTTGTTGTATTGTTGGAACATCTTGTAGCACGAGCAAAAGTAGAAGGATAGGTGCTCTCAGAAAAAACAGAAGATATGCTCCAATTCAAGGGCCATCTACTCCTGGAAGCATTGAGAGTCATCATGATGCTAAAGCAGAGGGTCTTACTTCAAAGCCCGCGGATAAAGAACAAATGCCACCTGGTAAGAAGGGGGAGAAAGAACAACAGTGTAGAGGTAAAAGGTTTGTCTCTTTAGGAGATAATTTTTACATGGAAGTGTTGGAACATATGTGGCTAGGAAGAAAGAGGCCGAAGGCTTGAAGAGATTTAAAAAAGAACGCAATGATGAAAGAATTGATATAGAGAAGAAAAAGTTTGAACTAAAGGAAAGAGATCTAGAGTTACGATGAAGGATTGAAGACGATAAAGTGATGAATGTGGACCTTAGTGGTATGAGTGAGCGACAACAACAATGCTATATGAGTTTGCAAGATGAGATCATTGCTCAAAGGTTTAGCGTAGGCTCGAGTTGAGACACTTTATTATGTGTGGAGTATCATGCTATATTGTGTACTCTTTATTATGTGTGGACTATCTTGTATGGACTATGATGTTGAATTAACTATGCTTTATTAAGACAATATCAAGTACATGGTTAATACAATATTGATTACATGATTAATGCAATACCAACTACATGCTATCTATTATTACAACAATACCGATTACATGATTAATTATGCATATCTCCATGATGTTGCCACATGTGCTCAGCTAGATCATCTTGAATCTTTATGTGAGTTTCCCTATCTCTAATATTATGATGAGTTTGAATAAACTCACGAATTTCACACGTGTGAACATAGGAAACTCTCACTTTTTCTCCAACCCCTTCGAACTTTAAGTCCTCTTCTTTATCCCGTTCATCTTAATGATCATATTATGCATGATGACACAAGCTGTCATGATTTGTTCAAGTGTGTGTTGATCCCATAAACAGGTTGGCTCACGAACAATTGGCGAAACGAGATTGTAGAACTCCAAAGGCTCGTTCCACATCCTTCCTAACTACTTCATGTGTCTTGGCAAAATATTTTCTCTTATTGCCTTGTGGAGATGATATGGTCTTCACATATGTAGCCTAGTTAGGTTATATGCCATCTTCAAGGTAATACCCCATTATATAATTATGACCATTTATGATACAATTCATTTCTGGAGCTTCTCCTTCGGCTAGCTTTCCAAATATATGAGAACAGTGAAGAACATTAATGTCATTGTGAGGCCTGCTAAACCAAATAAGGTATGCCAAATCCAAAGATCTTGTGAAGTAACAGCTTCTAAAATGATTGTGGCCTCGTGCATATGGCCGGTATACATGCCTTGTCAAGTGATAGGGCAATTTTTATATTTCCAATGCATGCAATATATACTCCCAAGCATTCCGGAAAACCCTCTTTGCTCTCCAATTGCAAGTAATCTAGCTATATCATTATCATCTGGAGATCTCAGTACTCATCTTCGAATACTTCAATAATAGCTTTGACAAACCTTCTAAGACTCTCTGGAACAATACTTTCTCCAATACGAACATACTGATCAGTAATCTTCTTCAAAGAAGATAACCCAAGACATCCAACACTATCTCTTTTTTGAACAAAATATTTATCATGTTGTTCTACAGGTTGGACTATGCGGAGAAACAGAGGACGGGCTATTCTAAACCTAGACGACGAAATCGTTGAAGATTAGTTCCCATAATATATCCTTAAACTGACTGGGTACATTCGAGTGTAGGGATTAATCACGAGATGAGACATACGATATATACAGGTTCAGCCTCCGATTGGAGTAATACCCTACGTCCTGTGGGGGTGTTGCTATCGTATATCGATGATCTTGAGTACAATCAATGTGGTTAAGACTATTATAAGGAGTTGATTGAATCTAATCTATCATAGGGCTAAAGTTGCCAAGTAGCTCCTCTGTTGGGGTCTTGATGCTTGCATCTCTCTCTTGTTCTCTTAATCGTCATGTCCTCTTCCCCCCCCCCCCAGCCTTTTCACCTTATATAGGGGAGGTACCGACTCCTATCCAGCAGTAGTTGATAGGGAGTTGTCTTCCTTGACGTTCAAGTAGATAGATCTGTTTTGAATATTGATCGTATTGAGTTGGGTAACCAATATAAACCTTTCTAGTACGTGCTTCTTTGATTTCGGGTGAATCAGGTACCGCTGATTCGGTTTCGTGATGTCTGGAGCTGCCGAATATATGTCTTATATATCCTGTCTGTGTATAATATACTCCTTATATGTATATACCCTATAGTTAGATATTCGACAGAAAGAGAATGAGCCATACCCAACAGGATCAACTGAGAAGATGAATAAACAAAAAATGACTAATTGCAAACCTATGTCGAAAGAAAGTTGGACTATAGGTTGGATCATCTAAGAAGTAATCATTGTATAGTCTCCCATGCTTGGCTTCCCCATTGCGATCAATATAATGGCGTCCAAGCACAAAGCTGCCATGTCGTGAAGCATTTATAAGCTGATATCGACAGTGTGCTTAGTGTAATGTAGCAAGAATGAGTTTGTCATCGTCATCATCCGAGGATGATGACGATTCTAATATAAGACGAATGACTTGATCTAGTAACTAGGTGAATGACTATACATATATAGAATCATGAAATATAAATGTTGAATATAAAATGATTAGAACTATCTGGTAGTTATAAGATATTAATAAAATATTAGTGAGTGGAAAATAAGGAACTAAATTTAAGATGTGAGTTGAAGCCGTGTGAGAAATAGGAAGAGAATCAGGATAAAGAGCTGTCTATATGGAAAAAAAATAGAGGGATAAATTTAAATAGTAGGATGAAGATGTTCTTTTGAATCTGCATGTCTGTGCTGAGTTGACATGTCTGCAGTGCTTATGTTGATTTTATGATGTTTCCTTAAGCCATTTAACTTTATGGTTCCAGTGTACGACTAAACTGAGGTGTGTGCCATTTGTCGCTGCTGTGTGATCCAAATCCGAATTCGTCTGCTAACTCGGAAGCTGCCCGCATGTTTAGCGAGAACAAGCGTGAGTACAACCGTAAAGTGCGGGAGAATGTGGAGCAGAGCTGGACGGCGGACTGATGCATTGCCTTGCGTAGCTGCGCTCACTGATGCGTTGCATAGTGCTTTCCATTACAGAATTCTTGTAACTAAAATAGCGGAACTCAACTGTTACTGCTATGTGCATATCTATCAGAAAAAAAAAAGAAGTTGTATTGCGATTGTTGGCTGAGCCGGTGGAAATTGTTCACTGTATCCTATGCTGGATCTGGAATACAGACTCAAATTTATCTGGCATTATGCAAACATTTTATACGAAATTGTATCTTTTGTACATATGGAAGATGATCTAAGAAATATACTGTAGTACTCCCTCTGATCAAAATTGCTCGAAATTGTATCTTTTGTACATATGGAAGATGATCTAAGAAATATACTGTAGTACTCCCTCTGATCAAAATTGCTCGGCGTTTTAGATAGGGTACGGTCTTCGATATGTATTTTTATCACTATTGTCAACTAGAATATATTTATAAAATATAATAAATTTATGAGATTAAAAAAATATTTTTTACACATATAATTTTAATATTTTTAAACTAAATATTTCAAAAGTTATTAATACTTAAAGTTTAAAAAAATTTAACGAGACCTTATATAAAAGGGTATATATTTATGATGGGAAAGGAAGTATAATTTACAATGGTCAAGATTGCTCATGAACTTTTAGAATAGCTCAAATTTGAACAAATCGGGCCTTAAAATCAATTTAAACAGTGAAAAATTAAAGTTCAATCAAACTAGATTATGCGGCGCCACGGATCAATGCAAACTTAAGTCCAGCTCCAATAGAGATAACATTTGCTTCCTTGACCACTGTAGCATCAACCGTTGCCGCCTGTGTTGCCTCTAAACGCACTTTAGCAAAGGTGGCTCCCAGTGCTACAGCGCTGCGACATCTTTCCTCTCAACACTGTTCACATAGGATGATTATAAATTTGAAAGAAGAGAAGAGTAATAAAAGATAATAAATAGAATAGCTAAGTAAAAATAAAGAAAATAAATGATATAATAATAGTATTTTAAAAGATAATTTTTTAAAAAACCAGCACGAGATGGCTAAGCTCAGGTCTTACTAGTTAGGAGTAGGGAACAGTTTAAGCGACCAGAAGAAGAAATCACAGTTTAGACGCCGATGGCCGACGACGAGGGGGTGATAGCGGCCGCGGAAGAGGAGTCGCTGACCGCGCCGCTGCTTGAGCCAGTTGCGAGCCCGCGTGACCCGTCCGTGGAGGTGCGGCTGTACCGGCGGGGCGCCGGCCCGGTCGCGGTCTTCCGGTCGGGCCTGGCGGGGCCCCGTCGGGACCGCCTCGACGTGCGCCGCATCCAGGCCGAGCACGAGCTACGGGCGCTCTTCGCCTTCAAGGCCGAGGGCTCCCGGCGCGGACTCCGGATCCGGCCCGACCCGGCCGCTGGCTACTCCGCGCTGCCCTTCCGCGACGGCGCCGTCATCGCCCTCGACGGCGAGCCCAAGGTCACTGGCCTTTCCCTTTTTGGCATTTGACACCTTGCGGTAGATGGATATTGCAGAGCTGACAGCTTCTTCCTTATGCAGGAGTCGTGGACGAAGCCCGTGTCGATGATCGTCGCCGGCTTGCTGGTGCCGGCGGTGATGGCGTTGATAGCGGTGAAGGGGGTGCCGGAGCCGCTGCGGTCGTCGAAGGTGGTCAACGGGGTCTTCACGCCGTGGATCCTCGTCAGCGCGGTCATCATCTTCGCTCGCGTCAGGACGCGCCCAAGGGCTCCATGAATAGAAGGCGGCCAACCTACAGATCGCTCTAGCCCATATCCGTTCCTCTCCTATGTCTGTCGCAAAATTCAGTGCCTAGATGGAATCAGTTTTGATGTGTGTTCAGCAAAATGGTATTGGATTATGTTTGATGAAAATGTTTGTTTGGATACCTAAGTACAATAAATTCACAGGCAGGCTTTGGATGGATCCTTCCTTTTTCATTCAAGTATACAAGTGCCACAATAGTCTCTCGAACAAAGGAGTACTAAGTAATGTCACAAGTTACTAGCACCGTTTTTACTGCCCCATAAAACACAACTCTCATATCATCATCCATCTCTCCTATTTAAAAAGTAAATAATAAGTCTTATACCCATCTAAATTCCACATCTATCCCTAAATCCCTGGCTTCTGACGTGTGAGCCGCTTACTCTCTGTTTCCATGCAGCAATTTCTTCCCTCTCTCATTCTACCCCGTCCCGCTCGTATCCCACGCGCCCGACAGGTGGGGCATGCACACCGCACTCCCCCCCCCCCCCCGATCCGTGCCTCTGCTCTCCAGTCTCCCGAGCCGCCGCTGCCTCCTCCTCCGCGCCCGAGCTGCGCCGACGACACCACCCTCGCTCTCCCTTCGCTCCCCCCTTCCTCGACGCCTTGCGCTCCTCACCTCCTTCCCTCCACCTCGCGACTCAGCTATCTCCCTACCGCCCTGTCGATTCCCCACATGAAGCCTTGGCTGTGCCACCTCCCTGCTGCCGCCACCGGATCCGAGCCACCACTGCCCAGATCCGCCTCCCCGATGCCTATCGCCGCCCTTCACCGACACCGCTGCTACCATCTCGACTGCACCGTTGCCGACCGAGGTGAGCCTGCCTCGTCAATGAGCTATTGCACCAGGTGGACGCGCGCCACCAGATCCGAGCCGGCACCACCCGGATTTGCCTCCCCGATGCCTGCTACCGCCCTTCACCGACATTGTTGCCACCATCTTGACCACGCCGTTAACGAACGAAGTGAGCCCGCAAGCTCCACCATCTCACACGGCGGGGTCTGCCATGCCGTCACCCTTCGCCACGGGGTCTGCGGCGTCGGTGGAGCTGATGGACGTCGTCCGCGCATCGTTCCCGTCACTGGCGTTCCGAGTGTACCTGCTCGTCGATGAGGAATGTGTGGCGAGGCTCATCAGCACCTCCATCCGCGACGCGCTCGACCGGCCGCTCAACTACGCGTGGTCCTACCTTGCCTCCACTATGTCGTCGTGCGTGCACCACTTACCTCGACTCCGACGTCATCCTCACCAACAACATCGTGACGCTCGCGGTGACCTCGCTCCCGGAGGAGGCAGCCGTGGTAGCTTCAGAGTACTGCGGTGCTAGCTTCACCGCCTACTTCATGCTAGGGTTCTGGGCGTCTCCCACGCTGTCATCGACATTTGCTCATCGGCGCGCGTGCTACTTCAATATCTCTCAAAGCGGTTCTGACCAATACGTCCTCGTGGTGCTTAAAGAAACTAGCTATAAGCGCTCAAGGTTATTCCCTCCCCATTTTTCCCACATCCATAATGTGTTGGATAAAATAACAAAACAAGTATAGTGTGTTTCTTTTCAATCTTTGGCCTTATCTGGAAACGTTAGGTCTATGTGTACAATCAATTCACCATGATAAGTTAGGGATCTTTTGGTGGAACTTTCTATACAAACAAGTATAGTGTGGTTCTTTTCCAAAGAGTAGGTACAATGTTTTTGTAATTTTAGAATTTTTTTATAGTTTTTGCTATTTCTTTTCTGGTATATACGATAAGCAAATTTAGAATTATACTGATTATGGTGCCTTGTGGAATGACACGACGAAAGTAAATTTCACATATTGTACCTACTCTTTGAATAATCATGTTAAAAAGGAAATGACTTGGAATTAAAGCATTGCATCCATGGGTTACACGTGTGTTACAAGTGATATGCATTTAATATTATTTATTTATGAGTTGTGATTCTCGATTTTCTTTAAAACAGTTGTTACTTTGGTGCAATAGTATAGAAATTTCCACCAAAAGATCCTAAATTGTTTGGGAATTATGTGGCCATATTTTACTTTTACAGATCCGTTAGTTACTTAGTATGTCATTATAGCTTTTAACTAGTTATATTTGTCGGGGTCTCACCTTTCTGGCCTTGTTTGTCATTGCTATACCATTGTCATCATGTGCTTAAGGGAAATTATAAGTAAGATATGCTTAAAAAACTCAATGATAGATTATAACCACTGTTAGTTTGTGTCATTATAATCAATGGTATCCCACAGATGCTAAAGGCCAGTTATATTCTTTTTTCTACCCTCAAGGAGCATATTGATGAATCAATTTGAGTATCTGTTATAACACGAGCAAAGTTTAGAGATAATTTGAGAAGGCTAAGCTTTGTTTTTGAGTTTTTGCTCTGGCTGTTTAATTTTATCACGTCGCAAGTGATGTTTGCATATGTGTTGCATGATATCACTTAAATTTTGCATGTCAATGTTCGTAGATTTGTTTAGTAGATTTCCGATTTTATGTAATTAATTATTCAATGAATATGGTTCCTCCCACCTTTATTTCAATTCAGCAATTCTTACTCTTCTCGCATGAGGCACTAATTTCTCTTAATCAACATATAAATCTCAGTTCGACGTGAAAAGAAAGGGGGCAGATTTGGGATTACTTACGCCTGGACAAAGGATATATTATTGGACTCCCATATGAGCTTGCTTGTCTTCTTTTCCAAAAGAAATTTTCATTCTATGTTTTAACTCAATAGGGGCATTGGTTGCTAATATTAGTGGCTTGATCTCTTTATTTATTGAGTGACTTACTTTCTGGAAACGTTTGGTTATCTCAACTCCTCCATTGGTAAACATAAGTTAAAAATAATAAGTCATATCCCTGTTTTGTAGTTGTTGTGGGTGCGATGTAACTTGGAACGTAATCTACATACGAGGAACCATTTAAGATTTCATTCAGTTGCTGCTGATGGAGACAATTTAGTGTGCTGCCATGGTGCCATGGTGCTTTAACACATTGATTTTAATTAGCTCGTACAATGATTTTTGTAGTTGCCATGGTTCTTTAACACAATGATTTTAATTAGTTCGTACAGTGATTTTAATTTGTTCAGTGTCACGCTACATACATAGTTGGTAATTTTGGTGTGGTTTTAGCATTTTCATCAATCATGCCATTTATGAAATTGTTCCTTAGTACAATGTTTAACATCTTGTGCAACCCTGCAACACTCAGCATTGCTAGATCTAGATAGCGAGACAACATTCTTTGGCGTTTTTAATAGCCATGGAGGTAAGCATACTCGCAAAGATCAGTGTTTTCATGTTCCTTCATTGTACTAGACTACTCTTGAGGGACACCGCCATGCCAAGTATTTATAGAGACTAGTAGTATCTCATTATGGATCGCTTTACTCACGAAGAGTGGTTGCTAAATTCTGTGCGAAATATCTGCACATTCAAGTTCTCAAAAGTGAAGCCTATTCAGCTGGTGACCTAGGCATTGCTGTCCATAGAGCTTTCTTCAGGTATATGGCAAACCAGATTCCACATGAAATAGTGTAAGAGCTTCAACATTTGTTAACATCACTGTAAGCATGAGGATGATAATTTCTAATGTTGTGGATAATTTTTAATATTGTGGTTGTGCTACTTCAGAATTGATGAAATGATGTGAGAACAAAGAGGTTGGAAAGAACTATCTGCACTTGGAGATAAGATAAACAAGTTTAGTGGTATGATAGAAGGGTTGATTTGGTCTCCAAGGGGAAGTGATAATCAACAAGATGATTGGGCCTTCGAGGAGGTACATATGCAACTGGCTACAACAAATTTCACCTTTTTTTATTTAAGAAAATAGATGTACAACTGATTTCATTTCTCATTGAAATATAGATTTGATCTGTTTCATATTGTTAAATACTTGTAAGTTGTGTTACTTGCAAATTGCATTAACAGCTGAACTTTATGTTGGAAAATGAAATCTATGCAAAGAGAACAAATGCGACCCAAACATGAAGCTTGTGTTGTCAATTATGATGTACTATGAGCTAATTATGAAATATGAAGTTTCAATTTTCCAATATTCTGAAGTCCACATGTTGCAGTTTGTCACGATTGTTTGAATTATGGAATCTCACATAGATAATCTTTTGTCAGGGGCCTCACTCTGATTTTGCTGGGCTGACATGTGGGAGTACAACATGTGTAGCACTAATAAGAAATAGCCAACTTGTTGTGGCAAACGTCGGTGATTCCCAATGTGTAATTTCAAAGGGTGGGCAGGTATGTATTCTTGCTCTTCCATTAGTTAGTAAAGAAGATACCTTGACAGCCCACATTTATGATAGGCATACAATCTATCAAGGACCACAAACCGGAGTTCACAGCTCAGACAAAGTACTAAATGAGTGGGGTTTCATCCATATGAGACAAATAATTGAAAGTTTAAACTTGACAAGAACAATTGGTGAGCATTCTCTTGCTTTTTTGTTAACATTGTGCACCTTGCTTCATATCTTAAGTATGTGAGTACTTCTTTATAGCTTATAATTGTACTTTATAACTGATCGACGGTATGTGAGTAATTCTTTATAGCTAATAATTGTGCTTTACTTATAACCGATCGCTAGGCCACATAATCGATCCTTCTCTTGTTCTCCTCCTTGCAAGCTTGCCCTATTCGACTCTTGTTGCAACATACGGACACTTAACTAATACAACAAAATATGATCAGTAAAACATGACAGACTTCAGTCACACAACCAGATAAAATCAGTGAGCTCTGACAAATTTTGTCCATAAAACCCGATAAGATCAGTAAACTGCGACAAAATTCACCCATCCAGCCAAATACAATAAGCCAACTGAGACAAACTAACACTAGAGTGTAAATTTAGTCACTGTCGTATTCTTCCCATGCTTCATGCTGGGCGACAACCTTCTCTATGAACTTCTTGCGAACGCCTTCTATGACATTGTTCCAGGATGAATCGCTGCCACCCTGCCCATCATTCAGTACTGGGTATGACTGGGAAAGAGCTAATGCAACAGCTGAAGAAAACAAAATAGCAATTTAGCATATGTAGTCGGAGGCCAACCATATAGCATTTAAGTAAATCTGGGATCTATGTTTGGTCGAAAGAAAGCTTCAATAAATTTGGTCTCATCTAAATGAGCAACGATATTCACTGTTAACTGGAAGAAAAGGAACAATTATATGGTAGAAATAATGTATAACTTGGCAAACACCATCTAAATGTTTGACACATTAAACAAATCGAACATACATAAGGACGTGTGCGCGCGCACGCATTGTAGGCACGCATCATATCGAATGTGTTTACTTATAAATTAAAAAGTGTCATCAGAAGGTCAGAGATTTTGCTCATGTTAAGGCAGTGTAGACCAGAAAAAGTAAATGGTATCTTATGATTGATGATTGCAATGTCAAATAGGCATATGTGGTAAACAAAAACAGTCCAACAAAATATAGGACTGGAGCAACTTGAACCAATTTTTGGAAAATCGGATCCCGGATACTAATGTTGTGGTATTAACTTACATTCAGGTGTGCATTTCCTTCCACCGAACTTCTGCAGACCAACATAAGTACCTTTGACAGCACTGTTGTTATACACCAGCATTGTAGGAACATTTCGATCTGGGTAGTTGAGAATGCAGTCCGTGGAGATAATTTTAACAAACTTGGTCGCTGGGTATCTTGTTGCCAATTCCTCCAGACAAGTCTGAAGCAGCCCACATTCTGGTATTCTGCCATAAGGATTTACAGAACTCTTAGACAACGAACACCTCAATCTACTAAAAGAGCAAGGCATCATATCATAGAGTTTCATTCTAATGAACTCAGGCATCCTTCCTGTAGAATTTATTCCTAAGCAACTTTTGGAAAACAGTCGAACAGCATACAAAATAGAAGAACTGCAAAACTTTTTATAGAAGATCCACCATGCAATAAGACAACCGTATGATAGATGGTTAATTATTTACAGACCCACATCTTCCAGTCCGAATTCCCAGGAAATAAGAGTGCAGAGAGGTTTATATTACTAATTAGATCACAACAATGTGGGCAACATCAACATTTGGAGTCCAGCGATCCAAGTTAAAAAAGGAAAAAGATCATACCGCGGAAGAGTTACTAAACTATCTGTGTTTATAAGGTTTGTGATGGCATTCGTAAATCACATGTACCGAAGGTTGGATAATGCTAGAACCTATTTCACTACAATTAAATTGTTGGATATGGTCCAAATTTCAAGCTGCTGTGGTTCGTTACATCCAAACCATAGTCATATTTCAAGATACTGTGGTTCCTTACCCAAGTTTTAATCAACACAACCAGATACAGCGCAGCCAGTATCTGGATTCAGTTTGGTCGAATCATACAAAATAAACAATTAGAAGTTTGTTTTTTCCCTTTTCTGCGTAATCATTGCGACATATATTAAGTCAAGAATAGCCACACACTGATTACAGGTAGATTTATGCACGCCTTAGTGCCTTACCCATCCTTGTAGAGGAAGACCACAACCCAGACATCCGATGGCGCCTGCGACACCTCACGCACAAAGTCAGAGCCAGTGATGGGCACGATACTGCCAAATCTCGCAGCTTTTGCTGCCTCCCTGAGTTCTGCAAGCCTCACCTTCCTGCAAGCACCAAATCGACAGAGTAAGTCCCCCAGTTTTATCCAAACAAATCGCAAAATGCATTGAACTACCCAACTACCAGTAGTACTGCTCCGAATCCAGATCAGACGATGCGAATAGATTAGATTTTTATTGAGAGATAAATAGACGAGATTACAGGAGCACACGAATTATCTCATCTGAAAACGCGAGTCATATCAGATCAAACGCGATAGGAACTTGAACGTCCCGATGCATCCAAGAACTGACGGAAAAAACAGCATAACGGATCAGCAACCAGAACGGAGACAGGATCGAATCCAAGGGGAGGGGTTACCGATACTGCTCGAGGAAGCGGTCGTCGTCCAGTTCGTCCTCAAGCTCCTCGAGCTCTTCGGGTTCGCGCGCGTCGAGCCATTCCTTGGACTTGGGCTGCACGTCAGCGTCGACCTTGGGGGCGAAGGGCGGCGGCTTAAAGGGCTCCGGCTTCGGGGGCAGGTTTCCGAGGCGGCGCTGGATGTCGTCCCACTGCGTGCTCGCCCCCTCCACGTCCTTGTACACGAAGTGGTAGTCCGCCATAGCCGCGCACCACGCGCAGGGAGAGAGATGCGCGACCCGAGAGGGGAACGGAGAAGCCTGTTCTGGCAGATTCAAATTCTGTGTGTACAGTGATTCTCTGCTAAAAGTGATTTATTGTGGTTTTTTATAATAAATTATATAAAAAATAATTTTGTACAGTAAATGAAACAAAGTAAATTACATATTTTAACTAAAAGCTAAAAGTTACCATGTAATAGAGCTTTTCTAATTTCAATTAAAAAACTATTCTGAAAATTCTGGCAGAAACGAAGGGACGGGAAGAACAAAATAACTCGGCTGGTAAGGGCCCCGCTTCCAGGGAGCGGGACAACTTGGCAGCGTAGCGTGTCTCTGACCGGTGGGACCAGCATGTCGGTAAGAGGGCAAGCAATTTCCCTGCGGCTCTATAAGAAACGGAGCTGCGGCTGCGCCGCGCGCCCCCCTCGCCTCGCCTCCGCAAAGCCGCACCGTCTCCCGACTTGACCTCGCCGGGAAGAAGCGAAGCTCGAGAGGCGGCGGCACGCGCGAGAGAGCAAGCGGCTTCTGCAGGCGCAGCGGCGGCAGCGGAGATGACAGACGGCCATCACTTCAACAACATCCTCCTGGGCGGCCGCGGCGGCACGGTAAGCTCCTCCTCCGCCGCCACCGCTTGCTCGATTTCTAGGGTTCGGTCGAGGGTTATTGCGAGATGACGTCACCACTGGCGACGTTCTGATTAGCTGTTGATTTGAACTCGTTGCCTATTTTTTCCCGACGACTGGATGCGGGTGCGTATTGGTCGGGTTCTAGGGTTTGCACTGTGCGTTAGGCCAAATTTTCGCTCGCTTTTGTGTTCCTGCTCCATTGGGTTAAATCGGGTGCTTGGTTGTAGATGTTATCTCCTTGATTTGTTGGATTTCATGGTTGTGCCGTGGGTATAGTCAATTTATTCCGATGTTTTTAGGCGAGATGTTAGATTTCTATGGGGGTTTGGAGGTTAGAGTCTCTTCTAGGCTCGGCAGCTGCAGAAAACAGGGGCGTCTATAGCTGCTGGTAAGAAATGAATTACAATATGTTGTGCATTTTTTAAACTTACAAGCAGAGTGCAATACAACTGGATGCCTGGGCAGCGCTCGCCCTCCTCTGTGTGCCAAAAAAAAAAAAAAACCGGCACACACCAGATCGCAAAGGTGCACACACCTGGAAATTGCGGAAACAAACGAAAAATCCATCACTTCATGGAGTGTGGGCATGCGCTTTAACACGGCAGTGCACTCGCGTGTGTATATAGGATTGGCCTCGTGAGCCTATTTCAATTGAAAAAACCAAGCCTTGGCAGAAGCATACTAGGATAAACACATAAACTGGGAGAGTTGTGGAATTCCTCCAGTTAGAAATAAACGAGGCCTTTTTTCACTTTGAAGTTGTGCTTCTAGTTTTCAGATTCTTTGGCATGCATTATAAGTTATGGTTCTAGATTCTGTGCTTATCAAAGTATTTATTTCCATTGGTGCAGAATCAACATTTGCCATGTCGTGAATATCTTTTGTGTACTTATCTGAATATTTATACCTATGCTTGCCCTAACCCTAGATCTGATACTACTTGCAACGCTTGCATCACTCATGCATTTGATGATCTGATAGTATTCTTATGTGACACCTGACCACCTTTGTTATGCTTGTACTCCCTACTTTTAAACCTTGAGATTACATGTTATGCCTTTCTTCCTTACATCTTACATGTTAACTGCTTGTGCACCTGTGTTTGTTCTTGAATGCTATATGATCTGTTACTTTTTTGAATGTTAAGAGTATTGCCATAGTGTCATGGCTCTTGCACCTATGCAGAACCCTGGTCAGTTTAAAGTGCATTCTGGAGGACTTGCATGGAAGAGACAAGGTGGAGGAAAGACCATCGAGATTGATAAAGCTGATGTAACCTCAGTTACATGGATGAAAGTCCCTAGGGCATATCAGCTTGGGGTCAGGATTAAAGATGGTCTGCTCTACAGGTTTATTGGCTTCCGTGAACAGGTCTCCTTTTTCTCACTTCTGTTTTATGTAATTATTAATGATTCTCTAGATTTGATACGAAGAGGCTGCTGCAATCAGGAGAATCACACATTTAGAACTATCTGGGATTTGGATACAATGTTTGGAAAAAAATAGAATATGTTAATTTTGACGCAAAACCTACAAGACTAAAAGTAGCTATAGCATTGCTCAAATATTTTAGGGATTAATTATCAACCCCCATTACGGCACAGATTTCCATTCTTAGTATGGCGGATAATTAAAATGTAATATGGCAGAAATCATGATCAAGGTGAAAGCTCGATTTTTTCCCCAAGCTAGTTATCTGTGAAACCAGTTTTGCATAGATCTTGAATAATTTCAGTTTTGTTATTTTTTGTGCTATCTTATTTTGGTATATATTCATCATGTATCGATTATAAAACATGAACCGCTCTAGCTTTATCTTCTAAAGCAAACAGTCCTTTTCAAATCAAGGTGAACGGGTGAACTGATTACTATATGCTTTTGTGACACACGGTGTGCCTGCCCTACGCAGGTCTTTCAGATTATATTATCTTTTTGTACGTATAATATATCATGTGTTTAAGAACCTTCCTATGAAATTTTGTAGGAATAATGTATATGATATGTGCTTTATTAGTCATGTTATCAGTCATGAGTCTGTTGAGGATATCGCATTCAAGATTCATTGCTGTATGTGAATGGGATTAGTGCTGTGTTACTCACTGATGGAATATTCTAGTTCAATTATCAGATTTTCGATTGATAACTAGGTAATTTTGAAATATTGTCACTCATCTCTAAGTGTACGCTTTTACTTGCCAGTAAAGGTGATAGGCAAGGTTAATATATTTGTCTCTTATTGTAATACAAATAATCGATCTTGGACTTTCTTGTATAGGATGTGAGCAGCTTGACCAACTTCATACAAAAGAACATGGGCATCTCACCAGATGAAAAGCAGCTTTCTGTTAGTGGCCACAATTGGGGAGGGATTGATATAGATGGTAATCTGAGATTCTGAGGCACCTTTAATTTATGTTAACATTTATTCATTTTGATTTTAATGTTTGGGTCATACTTTCCATTGTAGGAAGCATGCTTTCCTTTATGGTTAGTTCAAAGCAATCATTTGAAGTGTCTCTAGCAGATGTCGCACAAACCCAGATGCAAGGGAAAACAGATGTTCTTTTAGAGTTTCACGTCGATGATACTACTGGGGCTAATGAGGTTTGTAGTGGACCTACTTGTGTTTCTACATTATCATCCAATAATAGTTTGCTTGTGGTATTACTATATCATTTACTTGATCTTCACGAATACATCTTCAAGACATGAGCTCAAATTTTGATCCTTTGTGATTGTAGAAAGATTCACTCATGGATTTAAGTTTTCATGTGCCTACTTCAAATACCCAGTTTGTTGGGGATGAGAATCGCCCTCCAGCCCACGTAAGTTAACTCAATCAGCACCGTGTAACATGAAGCACATTGAAGTTGAGGATTCTAATTACTGAAATCTTCTCTGTTTTCTGTAGATTCTATGGGAGACTATATTGAAATTTGCTGATGTTGGTTCTTCTGAAGAGCCAGTTGTCACCTTTGAAGGAATTGCAATTCTTACACCAAGGTGGAAAAATATGAATCATTTATCTTATGAGAAACACAAGATGACTTGTTCAGGGTTATCCTGCTTTACAATTTCTGTAAAAAACTAACGAATCTTTTGCAATGCAGAGGACGATATAGTGTTGAGCTTCATCAGTCATTTCTACGACTCCAAGGACAAGCTAATGATTTTAAAATCCAATACAGCAGCATTGTTCGCCTCTTTCTTTTGCCAAAGGTTTTGTTCGTTTTGTACCTTACATTGTGCTGTGCTTTGGTGTTGTGCATTGTGTTACACTTTGACATGCAACTAACTGTATTGCATGGTGGAGCTTTGCAGTCAAACAATCCCCATACGATTGTTGTTATCACTCTTGATCCACCAATCCGTAAAGGACAAACATTGTATCCTCACATTGTTATTCAGGTATTGCACTGCAAATTTCATGATGTTTAGTTGGTCATAGTTGTTTTTCCACTTGGTTTCAGGGTTTGTTTTTCAGACACTAATTTGTTCCCTTATATCTAAACAGTTTGAAACAGAGGCAGTAGTTGAAAGAAACCTGACATTGAGTAGCGAGCTTCTGGCTGAAAAGTACAAAGACAGGCTAGAGGAATCTTACAAGGTGAAATATCTGTTACTTTCAAACAGCACCATTTACTTGTTGATTCGTCCCAATTGGAATCAGACTCTAGCTTATTAGATGAAATCATAAAAAAAATGCATGCCAAGGCAAGTTGGTATGCATGGAAATTCCATCTGAAGTAAGTTTGTTCAGAGAATATTGTATTTTAGCCACTTATTTCCATTAGCAAACTGAATCTTCCCTTTTATGATTTGTTAATGATTGCATTATGCCTTTGTCAAACTCAAATTAGATTTGAAGCTGATAATTAAGTTAGGCTGAGCAAGCACTTAACTATTCTGTTAATATTTCATCAATGTTTTTATAGGAACAACCTCTTGTATTTAGAAGAACAATGCTGCATAGTTTTGAGACAAATTATGCTCATTGTTTTTAAGTTTATCGTCTTCAACTCTTCATGTTCAGTACTCACCTCATCACATGTTGTTATTAATGACTTGGACAGAAAAACTGGACTTCCACCAACTACTCTATCCATTTCAAAATAATTGTCAAGTTTATTGGGAGTTGTAATATCAAAATAGCTGTGTATCGAGGGACTCGAGAGTGTAATTATTGTGATTTTTCCATTCTCTATTTATGATGCAAAAGATGTCAAGATGTTGAAATATGTCATTTAATAGGGTTGCATATCGAAATTCCATTAGCTATTTCTTAGATTCCTTGCCTCATTAGTCTTCAAGCAAATAATAGTTGGACAACTATTTTGAAACATTTGATGGCCAATTGGGCATTATGGGAGACATAATTAATAGGGATAGCTGGGTAATGTTCTATCTTTCCTTGCAGAAGGTTAAAACATATGAGTTTAGATGTGGATGGGATATTGGCTCATTCGTGGTAGCCAGTCTGTGCTGCTATAATTTTACAAAGATATATCAATGCAGAACGTTTTGATCAGATTGTTGGTCAAAGAGTGAACATTGATATTACTGATTTCTGTTATCCCGAGTCAATAGGTGTGCTGTTTCGATATTGTACACTTTTGGTGGTAATTTGCTGGGCATGGTTGCCATGGCGTCACCATCTCGTCGTCATATCGGCTTGGTGGAAATCTGGGTCTCACCACGCCGACGCCACAGATAGTGTATGGCGGACGCCATATGGCCATGGTGTCCCCGTTGTGGCGAGGAGGTGTCCTATGGTGGGTGCACTGAGCTGCAAGCACACCGCCCGCCGAGAGAGAGAGAGAGAGAGAGAGAGAGAGAGAGAGAGGAAACCATGGGTCCCACGTGTAAGATGGTCAATTGCTCACTGAAAAAACAAAAACAAAAAAGCAAATCAGCTACATTTACATTGCTATTTTGATTTCCTAAAATCCTAGACTATCACTTAGCTACATTTGCCAATATAATTTCCTACTATCCTACACTATGATGTGTGTATTTGTCACGCTGATGTGTATGGCATCGCCACGCCACGCCACGCACCATAAGCAGCACACCTAATTTGTGCGCCATAAGCAACACACCTAAACATAGTTGTGCACGCCTAATTTGTTCCTTTGCTTGGTCAATTCAGGCCCCATCACTTTCCACCCTCTGTGTTCTATTTTTTGATGTATACTAATGTTTGCAAGCATGAAGATGTAGTGCTCAAGTTTGGAAATCCTTGTTTTTGCCATTTACCCAAATTTTCACCTATTGGACTATCTTTGTGTTACAGTAACCTAGTTCTATGTAATTTTCATGTCATTTGGTCTCAATTAAGGCTTGATTGTCCATTGTAAGACAGGTTCAGTTATAGTTGGTTTTGCATTTTTTGGTACTAGTATGCAATTGATACTTTACATATTCTCCTTTACATTTCATTCGAACTGGTAACTACACTTGAACGTTAAATTCATCCTTTGCTTACAATGGGTTTTCAATTTATCCGTAGGGTCTAATACATGAGGTATTTACCAAAGTCCTTCGAGGTCTATCTGGTGCTAAAGTCACAAGGCCAGGCTCTTTCAGAAGTTGCCAAGATGGATATGCTGTTAAATCTTCACTCAAAGCAGAAGATGGACTGTTGTATCCACTTGAAAAGGGTTTCTTCTTCCTGCCAAAGCCTCCTACGCTCATTCTACATGAGGAGGTATCTTTTTTATAGTTGTGATTGAAAATAATTATCATGCTTTCATGCATTGCTGAGATGGCATATCATTGTCCAATCATAGCAATTGTTATTCATACCCGTTACTGCATATTAAATGCAGATTGAGTTTGTTGAATTTGAACGTCATGGTGCTGGGGGTGCCAGTATATCATCACACTATTTCGATCTCCTTGTCAAACTGAAAAATGACCAAGAACATCTCTTCAGAAATATTCAAAGGAATGAATACCACAACCTCTTCAATTTCATCAAGTATGTCTCTTTTTATTGACTTCATCATCTTTCTTGTTATACAGAAAACTTATGTGTGCATTTTCTTGTTTCTGGCAATTCTTTTAAGTGGAAAGAAGATGAAAATAATGAACCTAGGAGATGGTCAAGGTACAAGTGGTGGAGTTACAGATGTTCTACGGGACACTGATGATGATGCTGTTGACCCACATCTTGAGCGTATCAGAAATCAGGCTGGTGATGAGGAAAGTGATGAAGAGGTATGGTGTTCTATTGTTGGTCTGTTACCTGATGCTGACTTATTAATCTTGTTACTGAGCCCCTTCATATACTGGTTTCTTTATCTTCATGTTAGGATGAAGATTTTGTTGCAGATAAGGATGACAGTGGATCCCCTACTGATGATTCTGGTGAGGAGGAATCAGATGCTAGTGATAACGGTGGTGAAAAAGAGGTAGTTAAATTTATTATTTGCTGTAGCAAGCCTGAAGTGTAAATCCATTATGGTAATGCACAATTGCTTTTCTCCCCAGAAATCATCCAAAAAGGAAGCAAGCAGTTCAAAGCCACCTCAGAAAAGGAAGCCTAAGGGCAGGGATGAGGAAGGTTCAGAGAAGAAAAAGCCAAAGAAGAAAAAAGATCCTAATGCTCCCAAAAGAGCAATGACACCGTTCATGTATTTCTCAATGGCTGAGCGAGCAGTGAGTGCCTTTGGCTAATAATCCCCAACATAGTAGATAGTACATAACTTTTAGCAAGGATGACGTTGAATAAAGCTAGAGCTGTTTTGAGAAACATAGTTGGTTATTTAGTCTGGAATGCATTGCATCAATAACGGTTTTCAAACTGTTGAAAATTGTTTCTGGCTTTCTTCTATTAGTAACTTGTAATTTCTTTGGTTATAAGATATTTATGATACTGAGGGTGGAGCAGACACCTTCCAGTAGTAAAAACTTACCATGCATACATGCTAGATATGTGATCTTCAACAGAACTTTAGTTGTTACTTCTTGATGCAGAACATGAAGAACAGCAATCCAGATTTGCCTACCACAGAGATAGCAAAGAAGCTTGGGGAGATGTGGCAAAAGATGTCATGTAATATTCTAGACCATTCTCCATTATACTCTCTTATACTACCAGCATTATTTCATCTGTGAGGCATATTCTGCGATATTTTCTCTTCCGTTTACTACTACCACAGAACTTGTGTGCTTACGGTTTCCGGTTTCCTTGTCATGAGCAGCCGAAGAGAAACAGCCTTATATCCAGCAGTCTCAAGTCGACAAGAAACGCTATCAAAAGGAATCTGCTGTCTACCGCGGAGCAGCCCCAGTTGATGTGGATTCCGGCAACGAGTCTGACTAGTCACACTCCTGCCCCTGACACATGGGATGAAATTGCCAACTTTTGGTGCAGTTCGGGGTCTGAAATAATCTCAGCTCATGACCTGGTACTGAATGAATTCTGGAGATATATGTAATATTACATCGGCTGTTCTTACCATCATGTGAAATTGCTACCGTTATGTGTATGCCTACACAGCCGATACTTGCCTGAAGCTTGTTAGGAGGCGTTTCTTGTAACGTGAATCTGCAGTGCAAGATTGAGTGTAGTTTAGCGAGCTTTCTGTAAAACCAACAGATGTAGTCTATGAGTGTTGATTTTCTTTAGAAGCTTCTGTTAATTTCCCATTTCTTTAGACGAATCTTTAGCAACTGATGGTTATTAGCCTGGACTCATTGGGAAAAGTCTCCTTAGGATGAATCGTGGATGAGGATGGATCACAGATGCAAAAGGAAAAGGTCCGTTATTCTCTTGAAATATAGTGGTGTGTAGGTTTTTTTAGCCTCAACACTTGATACAAGTTATAGCATCCGAGCTTAGATCGTACTCTACACACGTCCGGCAGCACTACCGTCAAGCTATGAGCTCGTTTTCTAGTGGTGCGTAGTTAACATAACACCGTTAAGTACTGCAGTACGGTATAAGATATTGTATCAGGTATTGTGCCTCTTTAAATATTTAAACGGACAGGTTACAGAGATTATGCAGCCAAAGCTGAGGACCATCCCAACTAGGATTGCAAAAACATGTGAATAAGAAAAATACAGAAATACGATAGAAATATATGTGCAAAATAGAGGATCGAAAAACACATGAATTTTGTTGGAAAAGTTCTTTGGATGAGGTGTAGGAAAAACATAGGAATTTTTAGAAGATGTATGTGAAGGTGAATGATAAATCATGTTTGTTAATCTTAGTATACCGGTAATGAACTATTGGAGAGCCTCGGGTTAGTAGGATCAACGTCCAATCTATCTCGATCCTATGAAAGAGCTCGGAGTGGATATTTTTTCTATATTTTCCCCGTGGTTTTCCTATAAAAGTGAAAGGATATAAAAATTTCCCATGGTTTTCCTTGATGGATTCTACAAACCAAAGGGTGCTACATTATCCATTCCATAGGATTATTGATTCCTATTTTTTCTTTGGAATTCCTGTGAACAAAAGAGGGCCTAAACTAACACTATATTTTGCTAAAGCATATACTACCATATTACATTCGCGAGGACAGTACACGAGGATTTTTTTTCTCATTTTTAATACAAAGAAATATCATTTGTCAAAATTGTACGTCGACTAAGTGTTGCACAATTTGTGTTAAAGGGTCCGGCAGAATAAGCCGAAACAACGAACGGTTTAATCCAAATCAAGCAATGGACAGCATTGAGGGTGATAACAGGCTAGATATTTTCTATTCACCCGCCTGTCAGAAGGGGTTTGGATAGTATTTCATAGTGAAAAATTAGATATCTAGAATTTTTTTATATCTAAGTTAGAGTCGGTTTGTTGTAGGAGTTAGATATCCATCGGATATCTAGTAATAAAATTAGATATATTCAAAGACTGTCTGATGACTATTTGAACTTATTTTGGAGCTTATAATTTTTTCATACGGAGTTGAATGGAGATAATATTTATATGAAAATTATAACTCTTGATGAGGTCTATAAGTCTATAGGTGATATTTTTTTCATTTTAAGTGTTTAATATATCCAAATAATTAATAGAAGATTCAATTAATATATTAGACACTCGTAATTTCTCTGATTTCACTCTAACATAGCCTCTTTCATATGAGTATATTACTTATTTTCTTGTTAGACCTCTAATGCAGCTAAGCTTTAGATACATAAAATAGTCAAACAGTCATAATATATGTGATATATATGGTTATTATTTAAAATTAATATCTGAAGAAATATTTATGACTGATATTATCGATCCGTATTCAAAGAAATATTTGTGACCGATATTTATTTATATCTGACTCATCACATATCGATTCATATTTATAACTAAAATTATTCAAACCTATATCTATATCCATAACTTAAAAATATAATATACGATGAGCAATATTTATCCGTATCCAACATTACACCCCCGATGGGATCAGTTCTCGAGCCGACCCGCGACGGAGCGGAACTCGTTCCCTTACGCGGGCCGCACCCGCGAATCTTTAATACGCGCGCGCGGGGCTTGTCCCCCTGCCGCAACTGGAGTCTAGTTTCAAACCGCGCTCCCTACAAAACGCGAACCGACTCGGCAACTACCCGGGCTGATCCCGCGATCGAGTTGAGCCTCGCGCTGCCCCTCCCCGAATAACTCGAGCGGGCCTGCTTAACCCCCTCCCCAAGCAAGCTAGGGTTTAATTTCTCCCCACCGCCTCGATCGTCGCCGGCCGCGGCGCGCGCGCAGATCGCAATGGCGATGGTGCAGGTCGGCATGGGCCTCGGCCGCGTCGTCCTCCTCGTCGGCGCCGGTGCGTAACGCCATCACAAGCGCCGGTTACTTCCGTCCTGCACTTTCGATCCGATGATTTCCGAGCTCCTTACCCGCCCGGCATTGGTCCGCGCGCCCTTTTTCTTTCTTTGTTCGATCGTGCAGGGTTAACTGCCCCCACCGTGCTCCGCAGCGGCAAAATCTCCGACATACTCGGCGAGCTGCAGGTGCGTGTGGTTACCGATTACTTTCTCGCTGCGCCTCTCCGAGCGATCCCACGGTGTGGTTGGTTCTCTATATATGTTTTGTGGTCTGAATTCTGAATCGTGCTTGGTGGTGGTTTCGCAGGAGATTCTGCGCGAGAAAGGGGCGGACGGGGACGGAGGAAGTGTGACCGCCGACCTCGCCAAGCAGGTACGAAACGAGCGCATCGACTAACAACGCTAGCTGCGTGTATGAATCCATCGAAGTCGACGCCGCATGCGTTTGTACTACACTGTGCTGTTCATGATCGATCTCACATTCTCACCCTATTATGGCCTGTGTGCTTGCGGTCCACTCTTTCTTTAGGTGAACCTACTGGCTACGGAGGTCGGGCGATTCGCGTCACGTAATGTAACTGTTCTTCAGGTGGATAACGGCAACGGAGGTCTGTCCTTTAGCTATATATACCCCAATTGCGCTCAGTTGTTTGTTCTGTCCACATTTTAATTTCCTGGCTTACCATCCAGTCCTGGGTTAACAGGCATTGACTCATGCTCCTTTACTAAATCCATTGCATGTGAACAAACTGAATATCTCTATGCTCCCACTACTACTATCACTACTTGTTTTTACAACTTAATTAGGAAAGAAAAACGTACGTGTATTCGAGTTTGCGCTACTTTGCAGACTTGCATCTGTTGCCATATGGTACCAAACATTTGCTGACATGTTAAAGGCTGCATATGGAATGTAGAGTTGTGTAAGAAGTAAGAACAGAACAGTAAAGAGGTTCTATGAATAGCTGGAGTAGAAAAGTTTATAAAACAGCTAGTTTCCAGGGCTGCTCGATCGTATCAAGAATATGTTCCTTCACACATATGGGCAAAAATTTGGGTAGTCTTTTGTTCATGCTGTGTACACATGATTACAAACCCTCCTCAATTTTCTCTTTTCAGCTGTATCAACTTTGGTAGCACCTGCTGCGGCTGTTGGTGCAGTCAGCTATTGTTACATGTGGTGGAAAGTACGTCCTACTTTATGTTGGTTTTCGTTCGTCAATGATAATTCCAATGTGTTTTAAGAAAATGCTATATTTCCTGAACTTCTAAGCTTTCAAATATTCATTACTTGCCTTTTAGTAAAAACTGAAAATAGGGATTTTTTTTCCCTTCCAAGTGAGAATTATCCGTCACCTGTTTCATGCTTAATTATCCTGATATTCGGCCATAGTGATCTGATTCTGAAGTCCTGCGTGCCTTTTTATTCTGAACCTAGCTAGCTAGATGAGGTCGTTGTCATATACATAGTTGCATACACATTAAAAAATATTATAGTTTTTTCTTATAGGCCAGTTGTTATTTGCGCGATCTTATTCTGCCTGGCTGTCTGCCTAGCAGTTAGCAGTCCTAGGTTGATTAACTGTGATTTCGCTGGTACTGCACTCTTTCAGGGCATCCCCTTGTCTAGCCTGATGTTTGTCACCAAGCGCAATATGGCTAATGCTGTTGCAAGCATGACAAAGCATCTGGAACAAGTGCAGAGCTCTCTTGCTGTAAGTATTAGCAGCATTCCTTTCCTAGTTATATTTTCTGGATACAAAGTTATCATTTCCCTTTTTTTTCAATAAATAAAGATTATTTGTATAAGCTTCTAGATAATAGTACCACGCCTTGTACTCATTATTGTAAAATGTGTGACAGGTTTCTCTCTGAAATAGTTAATAATACTATTTGGGCTAAGATTTAGGTGACTTTCAACACCCATCATTGTAGTCTTACTGTTGCCCTGTTGCCTACAGCAAGGAAAGTGGTCAGGGACAATTAACTGCACAACTTTGTTTAAGTAAATTTGGTGGATGTTGAATTAAGATTTAAATGAAGTATCATATGAACAAAGACAAGGCATGATCTCATTTTTGTTGACCGAAAACAGCTGTATGCGTCGTGATTTCCATCAATCTTATGATTGAAGGACAATCTATTCAATTGTCTCTTTGTATATGTTAGATCCTATTTTTAAATAAAATGCATTAGCAGCTTGGATTTTAAAGTGAATTGAAACTGCCCTGTTCGAAAGTGTGCCTATTTAGGAGCTTGCGGGATTCTCAAATATCTAAACATATTTTATGCCAACTTGTGCAGGCTGCTAAAAGGCACTTAATGCAGCGCATTCAGCACGTGGATGATAAATTGGATCAGCAAAAGCAGATTTCTGGACAAATAAGGGATGAGGTGCTTCTCGAACTTCTGTGCCTTTGCTTTAGATGGCACCCGTGAAGATTGTAGCTTCATTGAAACTGCAAGAGTAGACTTGGCCATCCATACACCGATGTGAAGTTCTTTTTCCATGTTTTACTTATAGTGAACTGAAATGTTGAAAATTTCTTTTTTCCGCGATTGATCCATAATGAACTCTAACATGAACGACATTGTGCGTGCGTGGACCGTGGATACTTCGGTGTAATGTGAAAGATCTCAACATATTTAGTAAAAACTATCTTCATTTAGGTTACTGGTGCAAGATTAAAAATCAAGAGCATTGGATCAGACATGGATGCAATAAAAAGTATGATTTCGGGTCTGGTAAGCTTATGTTTTGGCATTTGCTTCAAATCTATTATCCCTTTTTCAGTTGCCTCATTTTACTCTGTTGACTCTGCAGGATGAAAAGATGGATTCAATTGAAGCAAAACAGGTAAGATTTTCAACTAGAACTGTTATTTCATTGCTTAGATATTTTAGATTCTCTCATTTTACTCTCAGATAGTGGAAGTAAAGGATTGTGTGTATTGTTCCGGTTGTGCACTTGAACTGCCACTTTTTTCATTGTTAGAGAAGCATTAGTACTTTCTTGAACTGGGCATTAGCAAATTTAGTGTCAGGCTAGTATCTCAGTGTCCTTGTTGATATGCTGGGCTGGGAGGACATGACCGCTTCATTTCCTTTTCAACGTAGACGTTGTGGACAGCACAAGAAAGGATTACAATGTTCCCTGCGACCAGGTCATTTTTATTTTTACTAAAAATAATGAACAAAGTATCCTTGCAGATTTGAGTACATGTCACGTCGGTCTGGCAAATAACACTCATATGTCCAAAGCAAATAAACTACTAAAATCTTCTATTGTCGTATTGCTTGTTTGCTCTGCTTTAGGATTTCGTTATCTTTCCTCAGTGATACAAAGTGCAATAAACTACTGGCTTCTTCCGTGATGACTAATGATATCTTATCAACAGAATTATTCATGTGCCGCTGTGTCGTCTCTCTGCCGATTCATAGAAGACACAGATGGGAGGCCGCCGGAACACCTGGTATGTGCCTTCCTATTGTACATTTCTGGTGCCGACCTTTTGGAGTTTTTCACATCTCATATTCTATATTCTTGTGGGAAATCATAGGATATCTTTCGCCATGATTCACAAGACAGTTTGATAGCCAGTATGATGAATTCATCATTTCTTATTACTGCATTCACTTGTTGAAAAATCTTCTTAATCGTAATATGGAAGGAAAAAAATTTCATTTCTTATTACTGGGTACATGAACTAGAATACAGTGCGAACGAGCACGGAGCTCGATTGGCAAAGCCGCAGGGAGCTGTTGAGCCCTTCCGGGTTCGATCCCCGGGTGTCACATGCCTACGTCTGGCCTCCAAAGAAGGCCCGGTTCTAAAAGAACTAAAAAAAACTAGAATACAGTGGTTTTCTTTTGCTGCATAAAAAGCTTAGCCGCACATAATCTAAAAAAGCAGATAGAAAAAGAATAAGAAGAATAGAACCTTGTGCCATTGATTTCTTTTTCATGTATATTTTATCAATAGCTATTGCTCTTCCTAATCCCATTTGAATTAAAATGTAAATTTAGATTTACCTCGAGCTTCTTCACTATATTGGGTGCATTCACTATGAAAACTCCATGTCTCCATGACAAAACCAAGATAAACATTAATGATGTCATGTGACAAAATTGTTCATAAGAAAGCAAGGAGTGTGGTTGATATTTTAGTGACAGAAAGTGACAGCATCCCTGGAGCATGAGCAACGTATTCTATTTGGTTTCTGTTCATATTGCCTTATATAGCATTGTTAGTGTAACACTGTAGGTGCAGGTCATTTTCGTCTAATGCACTTCTCTTTTTCCAATTGCTACAGGAAGGATTGCAGCAAACGGTTAGGCTCTTAGGGGGCAATAATAAAGAGTTGCCGGTTAGTTCTCACATTGTGTCCTTTTTCTTTTTTTTCTTTTTTTGTGGTCTTGAGTTTGGTGTGGACATGATGATAGAAGTTTGTTGTATCTCGTCAGGTGCTGGGGTTTGGGCAACTGCTGGCGATAGAATTTGGAAATCCTGGCGGAGGAAGAATGCTTCAGTCAACAGCAGTCAAAACGGCACGTTTGATGCTGCCTTGACCTTGATTGAGACTAGGCGATGGCCTTGCCGAAATTTTGTGAAGGGAAGAGCTAACATGCGTAAACATTTGCTGAAAACTATCGCCCCTGGGAAGCTTTCTAGATAGAGTTACCGTTTCTTTTTTTCCCTCAAATTAGCTAGAGTACTAGTTAATGTTTGAGAAACGAGATGACGTGTCACGTTTTTTTAGTCTAATCCTAAATCCTATATGTACTTTATCAATTATTCGTAACGTATCTATTTCTCTTCACGAGCGTTTATTTGTGCTAATAATCAAACACTGTATACTGCGTTTTCATAGCAGTCTGCTGCCATAATATAATAGGCCAGTTAAACTAAAGATGCACCCCCACCTACTTAAGCTAGTAAATGAACTAAAATAGTGCAAACAGAACACGGAACACCCCGTTAAATATTCCTAGATCACGATTTTTTAAATGCAGCTTATGATACTCTTATTGAATCGGCAATCTGTAACACAATTTGTTTCATCCAAGCATCCATACAACCAGTGACATGTCCATTGTACAGGGTGAAGGCCTTTTTAAATGTTATGTATCATGACAACCTTTTTTCTTTTTACCCACGGTGAAATTGAGGTGCGCCTCTGCACCAAAGCAAAATCGAAGCTTTTAGCCTGCATTAGCAAGTCACTTGGGTCCAGCTTTCCCATACGAATCGCGCAACGTAACAGTTCTGTTGAACACAAGCTTCTCAGGCGTCGAGTCTGTGTCCACGGCGAAGTAGCCTGGAGCCACGTGGAAGTAGGAGGGTGAGTTGCATCAAGAAAAATACCAAATGAATGATGTAATGGTATACGCAAGTTCTGAGCTTACCAAGCCGCTCAAACTGGAACTTGTCACCCAGGACGGCCGTGGCAAGCGAAGGTACAGCATAAGCGTCCTTTATCACCTCTTTCGAGTGTGGGTTAAGATCACCCAGCCAATCCTCCAATTCCGCAGGATTCTAGATGCAGAGCAACAAAGACATTCGCAGGAAAGATGTTGGTAAGGTGACTATACGGCGCAACAAGCACTTGCAATGGAAGCAAGAGCAGTGAAATGTACAGTACCTCTGACATGAATAATTTCTCGAATAGTCTTACTTCCACCTTCAATGGCTCAACGCCAGGTGCCGGCTCAGCAACCCAGTGCAGGACACCCTATACGAATTGCAAGCCAAGTCAGTTACCTTGATTTCTCTTTTCTCAGTGCTCCAACTAGATTGGTCCAAATAGCAGAATCGTACTCTCTCAGATTTGAAGAGATTCCAGAGAACTGTTACCTTAGGTTTATAACTCTTTGAAGGATCATATTCGGCTCGAACTTCGACAATATCATCCGGAGTATTGCCATAAATAACATCCGTGCATTTTATTGGGAATGCATATCTAGGAATTAAATGGACAAGGTAAATATGGCACGGGTGAGCTATAGATAGACAAGTAATACCAGAGCAGCTTTCTCAGCCAAGAGATAACAGTACCTTAGAAGGGCAGATTTGCCGGGAGCTAGCCCATAGTAATCTTTCGAGTCCTTCAGGCGAAAATCAGTTTTCTCAATGTAGACAGTTCTTGAGAAAGGAACCTGTAGAATGAGAACATGCAAAACATTATGAGGTACAAACATAAGATGAAGCGCATAGATAATCAGAGAAAGAGTGAATTTATAATGATTCCCTTCCTTATTGGAAATTTAAAAAAGTTGTTACGTAGCAACATGACATGGTGTTCTTGTATCATACAGAAAATCAGGCACCTTATAGTAGGAGGAGGCGTCATCTTCAGGAGCATCAGGCCACATTTTCCCATCAAGGTCTAATACTTTTCCTTCTTCCAAGTTAGTAATTACAACCTAAAGTTAGCAAAAGGTAGTGCAATGAGTAATAATGAACTGCAAAAAAGATGAAGTGACTTGAAACAGGAACTGAACACCAAACCTTTAGAGGACGCAAAACAACCATGGTTCGACAAGCTGTTTTGTTAAGCTCTTCTCTGATGTGATATTCTAGACGGTCTACACGAATTAAGCTATTGTCACTGCATAGAAAGATATAACAGGCGCATTCAGCAGCAGAACGATGATGTCATTATGGATAGACAAAAGCATGGCTTCATGCAAGTATTCATTAACAACAATTCATTATTCATGTGTTTGTACCTTCTTGTTATCCCGATTCCACGGATAAAAGAATTAATTGCAGTTGATGATACTCCTCGTCGCCGGAGTCCTGCCAGTGTCAACAAGCGAGGATCATCCCATCCATCTACCCACTTCTCTGTCACAAGTCGATTCAGCTGCAGCAGAACGAGGGCAATTGATTTTAACCATATATTCGATATGTTAGCCTTGAATTAGTCTTCTCAATTAGTTTCAGTAGCATACCTTTCTTTTAGACATCACAGTATTTGATATGTTTAGCCTCGAATATTCCCAGACATATGGCTGGTAGAGGCCCAAGGCAACAAGTAGCCAGTAGTATGAAGGGCGACGTATGTCAAACTCAAGAGTGCACAACTACAGATGAGAAATAACTGCACTTAGTTCCTCCATGTTATGGTTAACCCAACTCAAAACTATTTGGAAAAAGGAAAATTACCGAATGTGTGATGTTTTCAAAAGAATCCACCATGCAATGAGCATAGTCGTAGCTCGGATAGATACACCACTTGTCGCCAGCATGTGGATGAGGGGTGAACTGTTTGGATATATAAACGTTAAGTTCTAATGTTATTATGAATAACAGACAATCGGTTGAGTTGTGTCACTTACTTTTATTCTATATGCTATCAAGTCAGACATGTTTTTGTTCTCATTTTGCATGTCCTGCTTCATTCGGAGAGTTGCTGTGCCCTCAGCAATCAACCCACGCCGCATATCTTCAAATAATTTCAATGACTCTTCAATTGGTCTATCCCTCCATGGACTATTCATCTTCTTCTCCCTGTATTCTTTGATTTCTTCTGCGGTCTGATAAAGCATATACCAGTCAGCATGTACAAATTTTATTTCTAGAGGACTCAAACACAAAAGATCTCTTCCCTAGCGTGACACCGTGCACAACTTCATTCACTATTGGATAAAATAATGAACAGGACAGGTGGAAGCTACCTGGTGATCCACATAGGCTAGCCCTTTTCGTATTAACTCAACAGCATGTTCATACAATGCTTGGAAATAGTCACTCGTGTAGGTTACTTTGTAGGGCTCCCATCCCATCCAATGGACGATTTCCTGAATGTGGTCAATGTATTCTTTCTTTTCAGCTTCTGGATTTGTGTCATCAAACCTGTTGTTCAAATATATGTTACAAATGTAATGCAACAGAACTGACGCAGCAACAAATTATTAAAGTTCTACATCCAGAACATATAGATCAAGAAAACCTAATAATAAATCTCAAGAAAATGTGAAGCAAATAGATTTAGCATAACCTATGAGCACAAAATTCCATGTTCTACAGAGAAGATTAGTAGGGGGGAAGATGGAAGGGAACTCTTCTGATGCAGTTTATACGGAAGATTACCCCTAAAGCATCATTAACAGGTCAGGAACACATGTACAAATGGTAAGTTAGCAGGAGGAAACTGTTTCTAATGGAAACTTTATTACCTAAGGTAGCAATGACCATTTCGCTCTTTAGCCAGTCCAAAATCAATAAACATAGCCTGTATGATAAGGCATGTAAGCATATACTTCAACTTAAGAAATTAGTATATATATTAATATATTAATATACATTGAAATTAATATATATATGTATGTATGTATATATATATATTTCATGAAGGAGATTATCAAAACCTTGGCATGACCAATATGAAGATATCCATTAGGTTCTGGCGGGAAACGGGTCATCACTTTTCCTCCAGTTGCCTTAAGATGCTTGTCTAAAATTTCCTTTGTGTTGTGCGCTCTCCATATGTCCCCATTGCTGTAAAATATTTCTGTATGAACCTATATCATAAGAAGAGATCAGAACTACTTTCGAAGGAAAAAAAAAAGATCAAGGTGCCTACGAGAATTATAATCATAACTCGTCGACATCACAGAACAGTAGAGAGAAAAGAATGAGATATGGATAATAACACCAATAAGTAATAACGACTTAATCATACCTTAAAGTTTTCCTCTGGCTGAGGAAATATAGTGTACGGGTTCAATTCATCCTCAGAAGGTGGGGCAGCAGTTGCTACTGCAACTTTTTTCTCCTGTAGATCATAGAAACATTAGCTAAGCGATACAACAAACAAATCATCCTATTTTAAACTTTAATGGTGCACATCAGCTCATCAACCTCAATTTTTGCTGGTTTTTCCTTCTTCTTTTTCACTGGCTTTATATTGTCAGCCTGTGTCTTCGGACCTAGTATCTCTGCAAGCCTCTTGTCAATCTCCTCCTGTACAAAAAGAATATGAAAATATTTCAAACAAATGAAAGACAGCCCAAACAGATCGAGTGTTTCGTATAGATAATTGTTTTGCACCTTTGTCGCCTTAGCATCACCCCAGGGGTGCCTCTTCCTAACCTGTCCGCATAGGTTACCAACTGAGAAAGAAGGGCAGGATTAAGGATTAGCTCCCCTGGGTAATCGGTCAGTAAATTACTAAATTAAGAATTAACTGCATATTTTCTGCATTCAATATTATATAAAACAGAAGGCACATGCTGCAGCTTTTGGATGATAATTTTTTCCACAATTTATCATGAGAAAGCTGAATGGGAAGACAAACCATTTATGTGATACCGTTGCTCCCTTATAGCTTCCATATTTTCGTTTAGAACCTCAGCGATAGTTGATTTAATCTCCTCAATAGAAACAACCACACCTGCAGGTATAACATTGTGCCCTAGTTATAAAAGTGGTCAACTGATATGGACTGCCAAAAAAAGGGTGCCCTTTTCACATCCAATTATCATACTTTTAAATGAAGTCATTATATTCTTAGCATCAAGTCCTTTACATATTCAATCATTAAACTTCTAAACAAACTAACTTTTCTCTTAACATCCGAAGAATCAAAATACTCCAGGCCCATATCAGAAAATTTTCAGAGCATTTTTAATAACCAATAGTTGCAATGTTTATAATTTGCAGATGCAGAAGCATATCAATACAATATGTTTAAAGCAAACATACCTACACCACAGGCTTCCTCAAACTTCTCCACATCTAGAGAATCAGGACCAATATTAGTAAGAAATGACAGAGCAGCATCTAGCTGCGCAGGGTTCTTTATCTGAAAAGTGGAAAATTGTGTCCACGTCATCAAAATAAAGAGTTGTTGAAAAAAGGATAACTCTTTGTTGACACTTGCAAGCAGAAGACCATAAAACACAACCAACTCATAGAAATCTTTGGAGGAATGAAAACGGTAAAGGGCATACCTTCGTTGACAAGACATAGTTGATAAGGACAGGACGGTGGACAAGTGCATTAGTTGGGTATTTAGTGGCAACCTGTTTCACCCAACAAGTAAGTTCAACCTTATAAGTTGGACATGAAAAATACAAAAGTTATTGATTACTCATGACTTATTAGTATAGGTGCTTACTGTGTAGAGAAGATTGCCAACTGACTTGTCACATCCACTTATACCAGCCTGTTCATTGGCAATACCAGTTAGTTAAACGGGTGAAGGCAGCATGTTTACAGAGATAAATG
Organism: Phragmites australis; assembly: GCF_958298935.1. NCBI lineage: Eukaryota > Viridiplantae > Streptophyta > Magnoliopsida > Poales > Poaceae > Phragmites > Phragmites australis. The sequence continues at coordinate 8,603,209 of NC_084922.1, forward strand.
GCGCTGACTCAGATACCGCAAGTTAATGCAAAAACAAATGCCACAATGTTACACAAACAGAACAATAATATAAGGGCTAGGCATAAGTGGATAGCTAAAAGTGAAAATAAAAATTAAGATCAACAATTATGCTGTCAAAAAAATCAATAACCTAAAACATACCAAGTCATACTGAAAATTGAATCAGGCATGCTATAGAGAGAACTAATTCCATTGGGCAAGCCATAAAACAATGGACAGCGTCTAGACAAGTTTCTAGGAGAGAAAAAACAACTATTATTGCAAGCAAACCTAGTCAAATTTAATACCAGGCATCAAGGGGATTAGAGAAATGGTACTGATCAAATTAATTGGATGCAAACTAAGTCAGCTTCGACATAATTTGCAGATTTAGAGACCTTCGGGTCAAAATCACTCGCCACGTTCCAGAGTCGAGCTGGAAGGAGGTAACTGAGCGCATAATAGCACAGATTTCAACAATTCATAATTCCACCACCAAATCCCACACTAGGAACCAGCTAAACTGGAATCAAACCCCAAACGCCACGGCAACCATAGAAAGTAGCACCCGCCGAAACCGAAACGGCGAGCGCAACGGACAGCGAGCATCACCTCGGCTATGACGGCGGCGAGGTTGGCGGTGACCTTGTGGTTGACGAGCGCGTTCTCCGCCGTGCGCTGGTCGAGCCCGAGCGCCAGCAGCGCCTCCAGCGGCAGCGCCGGCGACTTGTCCTCGTCTCCCCTGGTGCCCATCTCCGCTGCTTCGCTCCGCCCCCGGCGCGCTAGGGTTTAGGATTCAGGCGAGAGGAATGGCAGTGGGAGGGAGCGGCGGCGAGGGAGCTCCTGCCTTTGTGTCGGGATTGGGATTTTGGGGGCGTGGGTTTGGACTAAACCCAAGTCACCCGGTATATAACAAGGCCCACTTGTACAGGCCGGGCCCACAAACCAAGGGGGGCGTGGGTTGTGCCCGCGTCACGTTGTGCGACGGATTCGTTAGTTTTTGCTTTCCGTTACGCCAGGCGAGCGACGGCTGGGATCTTCGCTTGCTGTAGCACCGATGTGATCTGAGCCGTTTGGATATTATACTATAAGAGCATGTACAATAGGTACTTATAAGGTATTTGGCATAGCTTCAACTTTGAACTCCGCCATAAATTACAGACGTAAGTTTTCGGAACACCCAACTTCATAGAGTAGATTGGATTATAACTTGTTTTGATAGAGTAGTAAAAGAGATACTTAACAAACTATATTTATCATAGTATCTATATAATTAGAGCTAATTAACTGTAATTGCTACTAGGTTACCCTGACCTCGCCCCTTCTTTCCTTTGCCCCTCCCTTGTCTTCCGTTTCCTTGCCCTCTCTCCCTCACAAACCGCGGGGCGGTCCGACTGCTGTCTCTGTAGCGCGACGCTAACGAGGTGGTGAAGTGGCTTGGCACGATGGAGGAGTAAGAAGGAGCGGAGGGGGAGGGGGAGGTGGAGAGCTCGGTCAGCAGCGACGCGCTCGAGGTTGCTCGTGCGGCAGCTCGGCGCTCTGCATGTGTTTGGATTGATTAGTCCTTACTTTGTACTACGACTGATGCAGTTTATATGGTAATTTGTAGTTGATTTGGTACTTGCCTTCCTTTTTTAAAAAAACAAATCTCTTTTTTTATTAGAAATATATCTTTTTTTCCTTTCGGATTAAGGGTAAAGAAACAAATCTTGGCTTCCATAGCATAATGCCACAGAGAAAGGAAAATATTTATCTTATTCAGGTAAACATTTTGATTGCCTGATGGCTAGATCTGATTAGGACATCACTCATTCGAATACATATAAGGTGAATCGTTCCTCACCATTCATACTATCTTAGTAAAGAATATGATACTACTAGTATGATGTTTTGTTGCTTAACAATATGGAAGAAACATTTTGAGCTTGTCTAGATGTCATCACTCGAAGGACAAGCCTATTTAAACTCAAAGTCGAGTTCTAATCGAACTCTAAAGTTTATTCAAAGTCTAGTGGGACTCGAGCTTGAGGTCGAGTTTCAAGACAACACGTTAATAAAACGGGTATAACTTTCGCATACAGAGTCCAATTGAGATGTTCTTGGACTTGTTGGAAAGCTTATGACGAGACATTTCTAATGAATTTAGTATCGACCATAGTTTCCTTATAGTTTAGTCAAAGTTGACGAAATAAGGTGTTGTGGGCCTTGCCATGTATTGTAAACATGTCAGGGTCAGAGTCCAGTTTATATAAGCCTTTTTCTACGGTTGCATAACCCTAGATCGACCTTCTCACGTCCTCTCTCTCTCTCTCTATATATATATATATGACACCTATTCTATACTCCTAGGAGTATGTACTCCCACATGCAATATACCACCTAAACAAACACTTTATACTCTTTTATTATTTTTAGTATACTCTAATACTAATTCTAAGATACTCCAATATGAGTTGTATGAAAAAAAATTCAATGTTAGCCTTTCATTTTTGCTATATACTCTTTTTTATACATAAAAGAAGTATATACGCAAATTATGATAAAAATCATGAAATTTCATAAAAAATTTCGTGGGATTTGTATTGTAGTATCTTATAATTACTAATGAAGTATATTTAAAGTGATAAAGAAGTATAACACACGTGTAAAAGTGGTATATGAGAGGTGAGAGTACATACACCGAGGAGTACATACTAGTTTTCCTATATATATATATATATATATATATATATATATATATATATATATATATATATATATATATATATGACACCTATTCTATACTCCTAGGAGTATGTACTCCCACATGCAATATACCACCTAAACAAACACTTTATACTCTTTTATCATTTTTAGTATACTCTAATACTAATTCTAAGATACTCCAATATGAGTTGTATGAAAAAAAATTCAATGTTAGCCTTTCATTTTTGCTATATACTCTTTTTTATACATAAAAGTAGTATATACGCAAATTATGATAAAAATCATGGAATTTCATAAAAAAATTTGTATTGTAGTATCTTATAATTACTAATGAAGTATATTTAAAGTGATAAAGAAGTATAACACACGTGTAAAAGTGGTATATGAGAGGTGGGAGTACATACACCCAGGAGTACATACTAGTTTTCCTATATATATATATATATATATATATATATAGTAGCCTTCGTAGTTTAAGCTCATATTTTGTTTAGATTATTCTATTTTAGATAGTTTTACCATTTGTTCAGTTTGTGGAACCCCAACTCAAGTACTTTATTAGTAATTAGCAATATTCAGATTACATCTATCTGTTTTTGTTTGTATTCTCGATTCGCTTATAGGAAAAACTTTGTTGGCGAGATCAACCGCGTCTTGACATGGTTGATAACCACTGAGTAGTAGTATAGTGGTTGCGAGGGTTCTCGATCTATTTTAGTTGGAGCCTTTGTATCATCAACATCGAAACTCTAACAATCAACTTATCATATTATCTTCGAAAGATCAGACATACTCCCATCAAGATCAAATTTTTTCCTCATTTTTGGCTTGTGGAGGGCTAGTAGGACTAGAAATAGGGCACTGCCTATTGCTTCAAGGCGCTGGCTTGCATATTGTAGGTGCAAATAGTTGCAGAGATGTAATGGCGGGTGAACAAGGATGAGTGGATACCAAATATAGGTGCAGGGCATTAGCGGACTAGCTGTATATGATGTACAAAGTTAACAAGTTGTCTTTGTTAGCTCATGGGGGGTTCTAGTGCACTCCAATTTGCCTGCCGTGAGCGGAGAAGGGTGATGCTGCCACGAGATGCAGTCATCTGAATACATCAATTCCTAATTGTAATCAAATTGTGAAATTCAGCTGTGTTTTTCTCACTCTTGTTGGTCGGATCCCTTGAATCGTTCTTTTTCACAAACAAAATTCTTTTAGATGATAACATTTTGATAGAAAAAGGGCATGAAAAATGCCACACTTTGACAGCAATATGATTCTTTTAGAAAAAGGGTATAAAAATGCAATGTGCCTTTGATTATCGATGTTCTCAGGTTTAATTATCGACATATGGCGACTACTCTGTCCCTGTACAGGTAGCATATTGATTTATATTCATGTGGAGTTGTTAATCCATATCTTGCCTGCAGCTTATTCCTTATTGTGCACCTTTTGTTTTCTTTCAGGATTGTTAAGAGATTAGTGATACCTGATGAGCGAATCATACTTATGTTGGCGGACAATATGGCTTGTAATCCTAGGAACATATATCCTGCCCAAGTTTTCAACAATGATAACCACCAGCTAAATCTTTATGGTGAAAACGTTGAGGTGAACTTATGATGAATTTTTGAAGTTCCAAGTTTCTAAAGAGCTTCAAAGTCATGACTTAGCAGATGCATAAACGTATGAAGGAGAAGCATGGGTGGGCTATTGTTCATTAGTGTATTTTTTTTTTCTTACATTTTAATATACAGAACTATCATAGGTCAAACTCAAGCAATTTTCAACAATCAAATGTTGCCCTACTGTTTTCAATTTGGAATAGTTGATTGTCGCATGTTCTCCTTTGTCTTTCTTTCAGATTTAAAGAGCTTCTGATAATGGTAGATACATGCCAGGCTACTACTCTCTTTTCACAGGTTTGTTTCACCGTTCAAGTTGCTAGAAATACTGCTTGACATGTATACATATTGGCCATGTCAACTTATATCACATTACTAGATATTTAGACAAGATGGCTTAATATATCTAACCTGTCTTTATGTGGCGCGATTACACAATTTTCTATATCTTCGCAGTCATACCTGACATATTTAATATTTCCAGCTGCAATCACCCGGTGTTTTGTCTATCGGTAGCAGCATGAAGGGTGAAAACTCTTATTTTTACCATATTGATTCAGATGTGAGAACATGCTTTCCATTCACAATTGTGGAAGATATTCTTTGCAAATGTATTTTGTCTTATAGTTTCCATGAAGTTTATTAATCTGATCTATATTTGTGGCATGTTGGTGCGTCTGTTGTGGGTAGATTTACCTACTATACACTTGCTTTCTTTGAGAAACTGAACATGTATAGCAATGGATATATTTCGTGATGAGATGATCAGTGCTCTTGTTCTTGCTTGGAACTATTATGTAATGTCGTAATTGACTTATTTGAGTATTTATGATCATTGTAATTGACTTATTTGAGTATATATGATCGTTGTATTGTAATCCATATATTCAAGTATCTATGAATGATGTAATATTTGTAACTGACTTATTTCGTGATCACATTTATTTTATTATTGTAATCTCTAGGAAAAATAATATTTTCCTACGTTAAAAACACTCACAAAAAATTATTTGTATAGCATAACTAAATAATCACAAATGATTATATGTCAAAAACAGTGTACATGTAACACCATAAGGGCACTATTGACAATTTCAAAAAAATATCTCATTTTTGGATCATAGCCACCATGCTAGCTAAACACATTCACTATCATCTCTAGTTGTATAATAGATCTGCTTTATCATGGATTTCTAAAGTAGAGCTGAAAAATCCGGAGTTAAGTTATGCCAAACACGCCCTTAAAGGAGGTGTCTATGAAAAAAAATCGAGTTTCTTTCTTAACCGCAGTAGCACAGTTCCTTAAGCGAAATAATATGCTTACTTAAGCATTGTTGCTTATATTAATGCTAATAATATAGTTAACCATATTTAAACATATACAACTTTTCTTGTATTGAAAATTATATTTTTTATGTAGATATTTAATATCTTTTTCTAATTTAGCATGGTTCATGCCTTAAGTAGATAATATTATTCTTTTCGAGGCATGAGGTCCAAGATACTACGACGACCGGAGCGATTGACCAGATCAAGGGCTTGGCTGCCACAGGATCCATCGGATTGGCTTCTAGAATCCACATAGAATCTCTGACGTCGAAAGTGTGATAGAATCCTTAGTCCTTTCATGTACATGTACTAGTACTCCCTACGTCCCTCCATTCAGAATGAATGGCATTTGATGACACGCGACAACCAAAATATGAACATTTGTCTTTCACCGTGTTTTGAATACTCTAATATATTGGCATAGGAAAATAATGTGTAGATTGATTTGAAAAGTGAACCTGCATCGTGTGTTCTATTCTATTGCAGGGGATGCTGAGGGAGGCTGAAGCAGCAGCTTGCTTCGAATGGATTCGGTTAGCGGACCATTGGTCTAACTAGCCGATAATCCTTGGGTCTGATTACTAACTAGGCGATGATCCTTGAGCCCAATTTTTTTAAAATTAGATCCCTTTTTACTCGAGGTTTTCATTGAAGACCAATAGGAGATACGACGCTGGGGATCGAACCCTGATGGACTCAACTCTACCACCAAACTTTACCACTAGACTCCTTGCCCATTCGCCCTCAAGTTCGATTACTTGATAACAGTGCAAAAGTTGTCGACAAATCTGCCTAACTGATCCTTGCTAACGTCAATTATTCACGAAGCCCAATAGGAGTTCCGACAGCTGCACAGTGTCTAGTTCCTTAAGATAGACAGAGAGCATAATAAGGTTGTGCATTTAGCTATTAGGTTGTGTGGTAGTTGTGTTTCATCTGTTAGTGTTCTGAGTGTGTTCGAGTCTCAGTCTGTAATGATATTATTTAATTATAGATAAAGCTCTCATTTCCAAAAAGAAAAAAAGGGAGCTTCTATGAAACTATGATTTTAACAGGTTTTGCATATATAGTATTAGAAACTAGCGAGCAAATTATGATCTAATAATGCCTAGGAATCGCGTTTTCCTTTTTTTTGTTATATCTCATGATTTTACACACAGAAATGCGCCAATCACCAACAAACAGTGTACTCCTAAGTGAGGTTTATTTACTGATTTGTATATCGTTCTAAATGGTAGTACCATTTCATTCAGGTAAAAAAACTGAGTGTGTGTTTAGAGGAGTATTGAGTTAGGATGCATCTAGAAGTGGACAAAAAGCTCGAAGCTTGTTTTAGCTTGTTTTGATAATAAGCTGGGCTAACATTTTAGCTTGTTTTGTTAACACGCCAATTCGTGAGCCTTGTGAGCCAGATTTGTAAGACCCCAAACCCGGGATCTCGTGTACCTTCTGTATCAGTCTCTGGATTAAGTAGCTGATATGCACAATATAACAATAATAGTATCACAATCAAACTTCGTACATAAGTTCTATGGTTCAGAATATGAAAGCTTTACAAACCATACTGTATATTACAAACCTGTTTGAAAGGCCAACAAAACACAGCGAAAAGCAAAAGTCCAAGCCACATGCACCTTAGTATGCGAATGTGACTTATAAGACTATTCTTCATCCTCGGCTTCACCTTCGGCGAAGTTGGCAGCGACTTCCTTATCTGAATGACAGCAAGAGTGAGTACAAAAGGTACTCAGCAAGCCCTATACTGCTTCCAGGTGTTGGTAGATGCATAAAGTGGGTTATTCAAGGATAAGGCTTTGCGGTTTAGATTTAAACGTAAAGCAGTTTATGTAGGTATCCAATTGTATCAACTATGATTGACTTCAAAATATTTTAAGTAGTTCAAAACCAGGTAACAAGCAATATCTGGGGGTTTTGGTCCTGGGAGGGGCTACATCTCACTCCACAATCCCTTTTGTCATATCTGGTGTACCTCTAGTACCACACAGATCCTGACAGATTGAGCTAGTAACCTCCACACGAACATCTAGTTCATACACTCACTCATCAAGACACACGCACCCTGAGTCTAGTCATATGGGGTCATGCTTTGCATGTCCATGACCGTGGACACGTCTATTCAAATAGATTTACACTCTGCAGAGGTTGTACACTGTACCTATGCGATATGCTCAGCCTCCATCCGTTGTAGGCGGAGGAGCGAATCATACTGAGACATTTCAATCACCTTTCCTACCGGACTTTTCTACGAGACACCCCAAGTCCCAGAGTCCTTGAACTGAATACCAGATTGGCTATGCCACCTCTCATAATATTCAAACAGAGGGGCGGATGGACACTTGGTCTCTCGCTACTCCCTAGCCTCTTAGTATGATGCACAACTCAGTCCAGTGAAAGAAAAGGCAAGTCCTGCTCATTCTGGACTCACCCATTTTTACATGTCACCTTCCACATCCCACATGACATCAAGAATTTCATAACCATCATAGAATTCACAACCATCAAGGATTTATAGCATATGAGTTATCATTGATAACAGTAAATTTTATCTTCGAGGAGAAGTGTTTTAAAAGCGACGTCTTCGAGGAGACGTATTCAATTATAAACATGCTAGACATCGAGCCGTTGTTCGACGTTAATATAGATAATGACAGAAAATCCTAGCGTGATATGTATCCTAGGCGATAATATTCAAGACGTGACTTGTGTTTGATAGGATTAACTATTTCAAGTAGTTTGTAATGGCGCAATACATTAGCACATGCGATAATAAGTCCAATTTTAGTTGATCATGTACATTAGTTGAAAACATAGGTTCAATATAATCAAGAAAATAGGACTTGCCTTCTCCGAAGTTCTCTTCAGAGTCTTGGTTGTAGTCAAGATCCTCCTCACCCCTGGTGCTTCCTACGCAGCAATCGCAGAACTCTGGTTGCTCTACAATTGCGACTACGATCAATAATAGCTATACTAGAGAAGAATCAATTAACACCAAATGGGGAAAAAATGAGTCTTAATTGCTATCACAATGTGATGGATGAGTAGATCTCGATCTTAGATGAATTTAGGTGAAAGAGTCGTCAAAATCGGAGCCAGAACGGAAAAGTTATGGCTCCCAGAAGATTTAATCTAAATTAAATTAGGAAATACAAAAAGACACTATTAATGAGTGGGACCCACATGAATAGTTACCCAAGCCCACATGAGCAGTAACCCATTGGGCCGGGTCCAGGTTTGGATGGGCCGGGCTTGGGTTGCATAGTGTTGGGCTGCACAGTGACGGGTTGCACAATATTAGCCTGCTCGGGTTTGGGCTGGGTGGTTTAGCAGGCTACAGGAGCTAGGCTGGCCCACCGACTCATGGCCTTTGGCAGCCGAGCCGGCCTGGTAGGCCAGTCGGCCACTAGGTCGAGTCATGGCCCAATCGGCCAGGCCGAGGCACGCCGGCTTGGCTGGGCCACATGGCGCACGGCCAGTGGCCCGATTATGCGCGAGCTAACATGCGGACGCGCAGGGAGGCCAAGGGGGGGAAAATGGCACGACAAAGAGGAATAGCGGCGAAGGGAGTCCTCGCCAGTGACGCGTTCCAGCCCAAGATTCACGACGACAAGCGGACGCCGGGATACTACAAGGCACGATGGATTCAAAGGGGAGCTCGTCGACGGCGGCCGGCGGCGGAAGCACTACCAGACGACGGCCGGAGGAGAGTGCAGCGGCATGGGCAAAATGGGCAGCACCTCCCTTGCACTGGGAGGTGCCAACCAGCAAAGAAAAGGGGCCTGAGGCCCTAATGCATCACGGCACGATGGCCAGAGCATCCACATAGATCACGAACACGTCGGCGACTAGCTAAGCACGGCGGCGGAAGCAGAAGCATGGCTACCCGTGTGGCTACGCGCTAAGAGAGAGAGCACGGGCGGCTATACGCTAGCTAGGCGGACACGTGAGGGGACTAGGAGGCTCACCGAGCGCAAGAATGGCGATGGGCGGAGCGACGGCCGGTGATCTGTCAAAGAGGCGGTGGCGGCACTGTTCGGCTACTGGCATGAGCGGGCTCCTGTCGGGCTTCCGGTGAACGGACGGCGGCACAGGGACGGCGGCAAGGTCTTGAGGCTCCTCGGCAGCACGTGGTCGGAGGATTGACGGCGGCGAGATGCGGTGGCGTGTAATGGCAACGATGGCGGTGGAATGGGGGGAAAGGGGGAGAAGAGAGGACGGGGCTGCGCTACTTATAGCAGGAGAGGGAGCACAGAGGGGCGGTGCGCGCGTGACGTCAGGCGGATGTCGGCGGGCAACGTGACAGTGAGGTGGCGGAGTGGCGCCCACCATATTTCCCACACGGGCAGGGCGTGAAAGAGAGAGAGAGAGAGAGAGAGAGAGAGAGAGAGAGAGAGAGAGAGCGGAGAGTGAGAGAAAGAGCGGAAGAGTGTGGTGGTATGGGAGAGAGAGAGCAAGTTATTCACTGGTTGTCGCAGTGGCGACAGCCAGCGAAGCGCGACATCGCTCTAGAGGAGGAAGGAGAGAGCGCGGTGGGGAAGTGGCCACATGCGCGACACGTGGACGATCGAGAGACAAGCAGCGCGGGAGCGCGTGTGGGGGCGGGTGTAGGATCAAGGAGGACGACTAAAGGGGGGTGAATAGGCGGTTCTATCAATTTTAACTGATAAAGATACGGAATTAAAAATATCGGTTATACCACATATAAAACCCTCGAACTCTATATGTCAACAAAATGACCAATTCTATGTCTATGTTAAGGTTTGCAACCTAGGGTGACATGCATGCAATTATGATTCTAGAAATATAAATCACACAAGGTAAATTGCATGAAATTAAATATCACAACATAGAAGTAAATAGCACGAGAGATTACAACCAAAGTTTATCCAGTGGTATCGGTGATTTACCGATCACCTCTAATCCACGTTGAGGTGGGTTCAAGCCTTTAACTGCTCCTCTATCAAGTATGCAATTCTCATCACGAGAAGAGGCTCTCCACGAGTAACTTGATCTTGAGCCGATTAATCCAATGAACCTCTCACTACCTCAATTCCATTAGAGTTGCACTTTACCTCTCCGGCAAGGCGTGTACAAAGCCTCTCACAATCACCACCGTGGCTCCTTCACAAGCTTCTTTGAAGGGCTCGACGGTGCCACAACCTCCAAGCTGTCTAGGAGGCGGCAACCTCCAAGAGTAATAAGCCGATGACACTTGCTTGAAGGATCACTAGTGCCTAATTGCTCAAACTCTTGAAATTATGCACTAGATGCTCTCAAACCTCTCAAAGATGCAACACTAAACCAAGAGAGGGAGAGCAGGAAGGCAAGAGCTCCAAGTATGTGTATTGAATAGTTAGAGTGCAAGAGAGAACTCACAAGGACCAGCCAAGGCTTTATTTATAGCCTTCCCCTCATAAAGTTGCCGCTACAGCCGTTACAGGAGTTCTGACAACTCTGTGTGGCTGGCGGTCAGACTGCAGGCTACACGACGGTCAGTCCGCCCCGTTCAACTGCTACAGCAATGGTCACATTTGACTTTTGGACATGGGCTCGCGGTCAGACCGCCAACCCTCTCGGTCAGACCTCTAGCCCCAAAACCTTCTGTACGCGCACGGTTAGACCAGCATGTCTACTGCGATCCGACCCATATGCACTTGGCGGTTAGACCGACTGATCCGACGGTCAGACCGCCACCAGACCAGAGGCACCCAGAACTCTCTGAGTTGGGGCGGTTGGACCGAGACAAGCCACCGGTCAGACCGGGCTAGAGACCAAACGCTTTCCATCAGCTTATATAGCGGTTAGATCGTGGATGAACGGGTCGGACCGCCACCCGAAAAATGAACTGTGCTGCCTAGTTTATGCAGTGGTTAGACCGGCCTGAGGCCTGGTCAGACCGCCAGCACTCAGAGACTTCCAAAAGCAGCCTTTTCAAAAGGGGTTTCTCTCAAACTTATTTTTTTCAACTCTATATGTAATGCAAGTTTGAGCAAATTTTGCACTATAGAAACCTCATGTAAACACACATCAGTCCCTCTTAATAGTTCGGCATTTATCCTATAAATTCGATCATTTTTTTCTTTAATCTCCTTCGACCGGCAAAACAAAAATGTCCTAACATATTATACCTTTACCTTGAGCTAGTCATCCTGTTGGACTTGACAAACACATCATCCGAGTCACGATGTTTCTTCTAGGCTTGTCATCAACTCTTCACTTGAGCTTGATGACGATGTTTATCCTCACTTCCTATCTCGATCCTCTCTTGATCTTCCAGAAGCTTGACGAAGTTCACCTGATTGCTTCCCATGTACCAAGAATAGAAGACTTTTCTTTTCACATCATCTTCATCCGGTTCACCACCAAGGTATGAACCACAAGCATCAAGCACACAAATTATCCATTAAGCATGTCTTGATCTTGCTCTTCCAACTCGTTACGTTGAATATCTCAATTCAATATTTGCCTTCATATGAAACCTAATCCCAACTTACTCTCAAGTACATAGTACATGGGTTAGTACATAAAACTCAATTGATAATACAATACATTTAGTTACTTGATCTCGACAAGTAATTTTTGTCTTCACGCTTATTGTCAATATTTTTGAGACGATCCTTAAACTCCAAGGTCTCTTCTCACTTAAGATTCTTCTACATCACATGAGCATCACCTAGAGCTCAATGACTTTGATGCATCTCTTTGATCCCATGACATTCCTCAATGAAACCATGCTTCATCACTTATGCATCTCCTATGAAACAACCTACAAATAATTCTCAACATAATTGTTAGCACATATGTATTGTCATTACTTACCCGAGCATCATCTCTTACTCATTCTTCTTGATGCATCTCTTTTATCACATGACATTACTCAATGAATCTATGATCAATCCTCCATGCATCACATATGGAACAACCTACTAATAATTCTCAACACAATTGTTAGTCCATTGGTATTGTCATTAATTACCAAAACCACACCTAGGGGCTACATGCACCTTTAGCAGGCTGGCGCGGGGCGAGCTGGGCTAGTGCACACGGGTGGAAACGGCCGGCTGGCTAGGCCGCGCGAGGGAGAAGGGAGAGGAGAATCCAACTCGAGGAAGAAAAAGAAAAAGGAAAGAAAATTGGTTTTGAGATTAAATTCAAATGAGTGATTTGAATCAGACTTTGTATTAGGATCATTTCAAATAAATATATTTGAATTATTATTTAGGCTTGGATGTCGAGCTTTTTGAAGATGATTTGAATCAAAGGATTTGAATTCGAATTGTGTTTGAGCTGAATAGAATCTAAAAGTAGATTTTAAATTGAGAGACATTCAATTTTAAATCTCCAAACAAAGAACCATAAGATCTCAAACCAAAGCATATGAACCAATTTAATGCAGGGACTATTTTAAAATTGATTCTAGTGCACTTTGGAACACCTATTTAATTTAGTATACTTAATATATATGATTGTATAAATACTGGTATATATACATTCATATACTTATTTCCTTATTTTAATTAGCCTAATTGATCAAAAAAGTTTTAATTCGGAGTGAATTTTGCAATTAATTAATATGTTTAAACTCAGGATGTTACAAGACCATACTTAGCCGGCCGATTACTCCAATTGTGGCCCTTCTTAGCCAACTCATTAATCCTCCAGAGCTCCTCATGAAGCGATGCATTCAATCCACATGTGGCCTAGCCACCGTCAATCACCATTCAATTGAAGTTCCACCTGAAGCGACACATCGCCTCCCTCTGGCTACCGTCCGTCCCCTCATCGTAGCACCATCCGCCTCAACGCAGCGCATCCCGTGGGCTGTCGCTCGACGTAGGTTCGTTTGGTAATCTTTATAACTATGCGCCCTCTTCATTTCAATTTCCTCCAAGTTCTAACCATTGGATATGCATTATGATTTGGATATGGGACCAAATTATGCCTGTTTTATTGATTCCCTGTTGCACCACTACATGAAGGAATGGTTATTTGTTGCAAACGAACTTTCAAAAGTTCCATTGCTCTCAACCTTGCTCATTTCATCTGTGTTCTATTTGAACAATGAGTCAATGACTTAACATAGCTTCCACAATCCTAACTTCACTAATCTGCATGTCTGAAACATTGCAGTTTCTGAGATAGCCGCCAACCGGCTAGCTCGTGAACTAGACCGAGCTAAGCCTGTCTTTTAGCTTGATACTAAAATGAGCCGAGCTGAGCCAGCTCGTTAGCATAATGAACTAGGCCGAGCCAACTCGATATCCACCCCTAAATGCACCTAATTAGATTTGCATGAAAAAAAATGGATGTCATTTCATTCTCTGTTCTCCTTTTTTTTAAGTACAAGTCAGACGCATACACGCACTCATGCCTGCATATACTATGTGGGTGTGCGGGGTGTACTTTGACCACTGAATGTACCCATATATTCATAATATATTCCTCTCGAGATTTAATCATAAGAAAATACGAGCTCTCATACCGAGTTTAGAATTCGAATCAAGGTGGACAGGTTCTACCACAAGTACCCCCAACTGACCAGTGTTCTCCATTTTTTAATCGGCTATCTCTGTTCTTTGTTCAGAATTGGTATGTCAAGCTAACATAAGACGATATCGTTTTGCTGAATTTTTTATATTTTTTCAATATTTGCAAAAATACACGGTCATTTGAAAAAATGATAGATATAGGCTACCGTCACCCATTAAATGGTGGGTTACACCTTGTTGTCGCTTGTTAGGAGCGTCGCTGCACACCACCCATGGGCCCACTAAAAAGGTGTCATCCGTTGGGCAACACAATTTTAATATATAAAGGCACCATGTAGCCACCCTCTGCCTCACCCAGCCATTTGTTTCCTTCCTAGCCGAGAGAAGAGAGAGGGAGAGCGCCTAGCAGAGGAGAAGAGGAGAGGGGAGGAATAAGAGGCAAAGCCCGACTGAAAAAGATAATTTTTCTGTTTTTTTACAAATCTGGTAGGATAACCCCTAGTTGTAGGTTTAGACATAAGTTGGAGATTAGATCTAGGGTTTAGATATATGTTAGAATGTATATCTAGGTGTAGAACTAGGTTTAGACATAATTTAGCAATTAGATCTAGTACGTAGTCATATGTTAGCAATTAGATGTAGCTTTTAGATATATGTTCATTATTAGATCTAGGATTTGGATATAGTTTAGCAATGAGATGTAAGTTTAGACAAAACTTAGCAAATAGATGTAGGATTTAGAGTTATTAGATGTAGCGTTGTTAGAACTTTTTTTTTGCAATGTAGAGTAAATGTTGGACCATGTTTTTAATAAAATATGCATTGTTATATATATATATGTTTGCAGAGTAGGTCTACATAAGTTTTTTATGTTCTGTCGAAATAATGATAGAGTTTTCTGTCGTTCGTTGGCCGATATATTGGATAGGTGGCATTTTATGATTTTTTATGGGGACAATGAAATATTTTATGGTCCAGAATGGGTAGTGTTGTGGTGTTTGAGTCGATGGACAAGGGTATATCCAGATCTACGTAGAAGAGTGTAGGACATTTGTACGATTGATTGATGCACGGTTTCAAAATATACCTTGAGGTTCAAGAGATGTCCATTAGCACTATCGGCAACCATATGAATGATGGTGTGCTGGGAGGTGTACCTGCTAAGGAAAAACTAGGTTTGGATGAGGTACATGTAGGATGTAGTATAAAGAGTATGGCCACAAATGTTTCTTGTGCAATGGAAGAATAAGAAGAGAGTTCTAGAGATGCAGGGTAGGGGTATGTGGAGGAGGAGGGTGATGAGGATGACGAACCGGATGCTGGACAATCATCGGTTGTTCTGATTGAACCCACCGGTGAGGCAGACGGTGTGCAACGTATCCCTGGTCTAATTGAATAGATGGAGTAAGATGATCTTAAGTCGACAAAGCTCCTAAGTATGATATGTCAGATGATGAGGCCGATTCTCTTGTCCATACGAACTGGAATAATCCAAACTTTAATAATCTTGTGGTGAATGAAGGGAATCAAGTGGTGTGGGAGTATACTCAAAATGAAATGATCGAGGGAGCTAGGTAACCTGCCAGTCATAACAAATTGTATTTTACTACAATTTTATCTTACAAAAAATTTGTCTAATCCAATGAACCTTTTTCTTCGCAGAAGGACACACTAAACTAGATATGGGTTGAGGCATGGACGAACCAGGAGCATTTGGATAGTGGCCTCAACATTTCGGTATGTCCAAAAGGTGATCAGGATCACCACCTTTAGGTCCTCCGCAGACGTTTCCATGGGACCACGGGCACTGGCTCCTCTTCCAGCATGACCCTTGGTCATGTTAATCGCTCTGTTGCAGGCACTGGTACGTCTGACATACACCATCGAGCTCTTAAGGCTTTCTTTCATTGCTTCTGCTGACCCCTATTGTGGCATCAGCTCGGTGAGGCAATCTTTCACCACCGATGGTGACCTGCATTATAGCGACAGCTCGACGAGGCACTCTTCTCTAGCGTTGGTGACCCTCACTACGGTGTCATAGCATCAAGGCCAGCGTTCACCGATGCTGACCACTATTACAGCGGTAGCTCGTTGAGGCAGCCTTCCATCGTGGACCTAGCCTTTTTAGAAGTAAGCTTTTTAGCAATAGCCTTTTCGGTTGACATGACCACTCCTTATAGCAGAATAAATTGCTTTCACAGGTTCAATTTCCATGAACTTAGTGCATGAATTAGCACGAAACTCCAGTATGAATAGAAGATCTACTAGCCACATGTAGAACCAAACAACTAGCATCAACCTCCACAACTCCTACTAAAACAGCATCTAATAATTTCCCCCAAGAAATACTTACTGATACTACACCTGCTGGGGTCGAAGTGCTCATGTACTGGTGTGAAAACCTTTATAGGGTGATGAAGTCCTCCAAATTCTCTGACACCTATGTTAGGAGGTTCTTCATGTGCCGAAACTATGAGTATGATCCACCCAAGACAACACCCATGTTGGCTACCGCCGCCAGGTAAACACTTTTGGTCAAACTACGTGAAATACAACTAAGATTTACCACTAAATATTTTAGTCTCTGCTATCACTATGTGACTTCATACAATAGCTAGATACTGAGTTGTCGCAATAAGATGTGTTCCTCCTATACACTCAGCGTCGGACCGCTTGGAGACGATTCCATAAAATAGAAGCTGACGAGAGGAGTGAGGCTATGCATGAATACATTCTAGAGGAGTAGCAGAAGATGAGAGATGAGCATAACTGCATGATGGAAGAGGCCCATGAGGTGGAGAGGGAGAGGAAGTGTGAGAGGACACGTCGGGCACATGAGGCAGGATCAGAAGTTATGAGGAAGGAAAAGTACCCATATTGCACTTAGTAGACTTGATGTTGTAATCATGTTGTTTATATTTTCTAAGACATATTAGGTTTAGAGGTGGTACATTGATAGGTTAGAATGATCGTGTACCGTACATGCCACCGTGAATGTCGTAGCTCCAATTAAAATCACCATATTTAACCTTCACTTTTCGTCATTTCCGCGTATCAAAAATATCTCAAAAACATCGAATGGCAATGGTTTTTAAAATATTTTGACAACAATGAACGGCAACGCACGAATGACACTTATTTTGTCACAAACCTAAACGACCACATGTCAAAACTCTAATTCAGCAAGATGCCACTCGTTGATTGGGCGACAACAATGTATCATCCATCCAACGAATCAAGGTGTTGCCCTCTAATGGTGACATCAAGGTGCCACCTATTAATTGGGCAACAACAAAGTATTGCTTATCCAACAGATGACACTTCTACGCTATACTGACCTACCATCTCAAGATGTCATCCGTTGGATGGATGACACCTTATTGTCACCTGTTAGATAGGTAACACCTTAGTGTCGCCCATTCAACAAGCATCGGTAGCCTATATCTATCTTTTTTTCAAATAGCCATGTATTTTTTAAATATTGAAGAAAAATATATAAAAATTCAAATTCTAGGTTAGCAGGGGCCCATTCAACTTTTGGGCTATATCCGCCCCTGCAATGGCCAAGGCCAAATTCTCAGATTGGTAAACTAGAACTCAAATTCAACTGGGCCTGAACTACACTGGATTGATTTTGTACCCTTCAGTTTTGTGCCGAGATAGAAGGGCCCTTTTATTCAGTGCCGGTCTAAGATTCCAATTATCAGGATTTAGTTCAAATTTGAATGCATCGAAAATTTCCTAAGGCAATCACCTTAGCAGACTCTTCCAACGCAGAATAGGTTTAGAAGCAAACTTAGTACTACTATCAACTTAGCTTCTACGACAATAGGGATGTTGACCAAATGAAGCTTAGACGGTACAGTGACCGTCTCTGCCTACAGCTTAACGTCGACCGTTCATTATTCAGCTTTCAGCAAACTCTTCGATCGATCGATCGATCTCAGTGCAGCAGGCTGCGGCGAGACAGCTCTAGCGTCCTACCTGGCGGCTGTTAAACAGCTATCGCACTATTAAAAAACTATTTTTAGAGGGATTTGTAACCGATTTTTATAGTCGTTTAATGTAACTATTTATGATCGAAGGTTGGTAAAAATAAATGATTTTTACATATGCAAAATAGACTATTTGTGAAAAGATTTTCATAGATGATTCACTTAAGGAATCATATGTGAAAATTATTTTTATAGGAGGCACACTTTAGCGTCTGCCTATAGATGGATAGATTTCCATATGCGGGTAACATAAGGACCCGTCTGTGGTATGTAATTCATTCAAAAATTAATAGTGAGTACATATTTTATTCACTCTAGATTTTAACATATTTTCAAGACATATTTAAAATATCACAGATTTTAATAACAATTGAATCAACACAAGTATAATAATATTTACAAGTACAATATTTTTATATCACAAGCCAATATTGCTAAGAATTTTCCCTCTCCTACTCATAAAGCATCGGATAATTAGCTAATTCACCTCTGAGATCAAAGAATCTGCCACTCTTGTTGATGACTTTGTACATAATGAACCAGTATACGTCACGTTGGACGTTTTGAATATCTTCATCTGTGAGAGAGGTGTTGGTACGTTCGATCATTCGTACCTAAAATGAAACACAACTAAAAGAGTTAAAACATTACTGACAACAGAAATAGAACTAAATAAGAATGTGCAAGCACAATGATGACTTACGTTCTCGAAGTTCGTTTTGTACCTCCTGTTTACCTTAAGAAACTCGTAAACATAATATTCATAAAGAAAGGTATCGAGGCCTTACTTGTGGCACTTAAAAAAAACCTAACATATTCGTTAGTTCAATAAGACTCTTCGTCATAAATAGTGAGATACAAATATTAGATGTGTGTTATTATCGGAAAGTGTGTACGCACGAATATCGCATCCGATTTGGCCGTATCGTGTATCCTACCTTTTGTTACATACCACTTGTAGGCCATATTCAAATGCCAATACATAATTATCAATTCATAAATGATTTATAAGAATTTTATGTATGAAGATTTTCTTTACCTCCGTATAACGTCGATAAGATCTTAGTAGAATTTTTAGGGGAGATCGGTTAAGTTAAGGATCACGAGTTTGTTCGATTTTGGCATCAGAATTATATAAATAAAGTTGTAACTACATGAATCTTTATGTTAGATTCTTGATCGACCAATTAAGTTAAATACTTACGTTAGGTTTTTGACATATTACACTTACTTAAACTTGTAGGGAGCCATGATATAGTACTTATCTTGTATTTTTAGCATAGCCCTTCCTATGTAGATTGTCATTTCAAACCTACGCATTTTGGTCATTTCTCTTATGACCCTAACTTTCTTCTTGTTATTCTTCTCCTTAATCTAAGGGTCATCAATTCTCAATTTCATGACCAAGTTGGGCTAGGAAATTCGTTGCTGCGAATTAATGAAACTGATTGGTAACTTCAACTTTTTCGTATTGTTCAATAGCATCCTGCAAAATAAGTCACTAGTAATTAGCTTCTATAGCATATATTGGTAGATATAAGAACGTAGTGGTAGATTCTAGGCATTTACAAGTACCACACGCTTATGATATTGATATTGAATTTGTCATGGTGGAACAAAGCGTGCATGTCCTTAAAATTCACTATGAGATAGGAGTTTTTGCTTAGAAAAATATTAGTAGGGACATAAGCAGTGATTATGAAGAATCGCACGCGATATGCCCTCATATACCATTCGTGGAATCTTCTCATCTCCCATTGACCTTCTTGGAGTTGAAACGATGACAAAAATGACTTGTCATTCTCATATTTCTCAGGAACAGCTGGTGTATGCAAGAAATCCAACTGATGAATACTTAATGTTTTACCGGTCTCTTTCGTGAGGTCGCCCTTCACTGAAGATTCCTTAGCGGATGATACATTTGCTTTTGAGGATAGAAGCAACCTCTTCACTGGTGATGTTAGAGTATTTTCGTATGGGGTAACCATGATAGGGACTCTTTGATGCTCAGGTGAATGTGCCGGAGACGCAGGCGCTGGAGACGGAGATGCCGGAGTCACATACGCTAGAGGCGGAGGTGCCGGAGTCGCAGATTGTGAAACATGATGCAAATTTGTTTGAGGCGGAGATATTGGGTATAGGGGCGAAGGTGCCTAAGGCCATGTGATAGAGGTGCCTAAGGTGGAGATGCTGAATGCAGGGGCGATCGTGACACTAGCGATTTGACTGCTGACGGCTGAAGATGATATCTTGTCTGAGCCACAGAATGAAATTGCCAATAGTCTCATCGAGAATCTCGATACCCTTAGGTGTGCTGATGTCTAGCTTGTACTTCATAAAAAGTGGCTATACCGAGTCCACTTGTACCTTAGAATAACTAGCTGGAATGTATTGATTGTAAAATGCACAGCCTGGAATGGCCTGGCCCATGGCAGCCTCAACAATGAAGTCTCCCTTGCTGTCTGGAACATGTAGCATGCAAGGGGTAACCTCTGTGATATCATCCATAAGATATCTTTAGTTACGACCTATATGGATCCGACGCTGCTCCGAAAGTCTGAGCTGGTTGGTTGCTCCATCATCATTAATACTGCCCTTTCATTCTCCTTTTCATTCCACATTTTCATGAACTGGACCTTAACATGTTCTTGTATCTCTTCCGCTAGGGTATTCTTATATCTATTATGGGTCTTGTACTAGTCCGCGGCATCTGGAAACCCATCCTTTCAGCCAAGTTTTGATCCGATGCTGTCGGAGGATTTACTCCTGTCGCAGGGATCCCGAGAGACCCCTTTTTAGAGATTCGGCCGGGGGATGATCCTGAATAAGTTCGTCGGAGAAATAAATGGAAGTGGAAATAAATGCAACGGCCGGTGGTGGGGGACGATCGACCTAGTGCAAAGGGAAGTAAATGCACCGGAGTTTAGACAGGTTCGGGCCGCACGGGGGCGTAATACCCTACTCCTGTATAGATGCAATAACTTTCCCTGAGGGGGATCCCTCAAGGATGTAGCTGGTTACAAGAATATATTGTCTAACTAAGAGCTTGAGGCTCCTTGTTCTAGCTTTGCTCAGGCTTGCTTGCGATGTTTTCGTCTGAGTGTGGCACGGTCGACTGCTTGGGCTTGTTCCTTTTTCGATTGTTCTATCCTCCAATGTTTCGATGTTTCTCGCAATGCCTTCTTCTCTCTGTATGCCCATCCTTTTATGCACTCGCCGGCTACGACATACCCCGAACGGGAAGGAAGTGGCACAAGTTCCAAGACGCCACGACTGAGAAATGCGTCATCATTTCCTCTGGGCGAAGTGACAGGGGCGGTGGAAAAACGCGGCGCCCGTCCGGTCATTCGTCACTGTGGACGCCCTGGCGACGGGCGCCGTTGAGAGGGCCCACCGAGCAGCCACAGAGGCACCCGGCATGCCCGCCCTGTCTTGTTCCTCTGCCACGGCAGGGCGGCAGGCGGAACGCCTTGATCCTGGCAACGTTATCCCGAGATACACCGAAGGATACGGGACGGGACCCGTGCAATTAATGGCCCCACGCCTCTCTGCCAAAGCATGGCAGGGACTGACACTGCGGCGGGAGCAGTTGGGGATGTCAGGCCGCGCACGCCCATTAAATGCGGCCTCGGACCTCTGACTGGTTGACACCTCATCGGCGAGCCCCTCGGGGGCCCTTCTGGGTCGTCGGGGCACCGAGTGCTCGGGGGTACTGTTCACCTCCCCGAGCACTCTCGCACGAACCTTCGGGGAACCGAGTGCTCAGGGGCTGCCACGTGCAACCCCGAGCACTCTCTCCCGAGCACTTTTGCTCGAACCTTCGGGGAACCGAGTGCTCGGGGGCTGCCACGTGCAACCCCGAGCACTCTCTCCCGAGCACTTTTGCACTGACCCTCGGAGAACCGGGCGCTCGGGGGCTGCCGCATGCAGCCCCCCGAGCGCTCTCTCCCGGAACTTAGCTCTTCTGATCATCGGGGGACTAGGGTGCTCGGGGGCGACCGGGCACCTCCCCGAGCACTTTCTTCCCGGTACTTGGACTCTGCGAGTCATCAGGGAACTGGGGTGCTCGAGGACCAGAGGCTGTGGCCCCGAGCACCTTCTCCCGGACTTAGATTTTCCTCATCCCGCAGGAGGGACCTCGCGGGATGGTGACACGTGGCGGACGGCTGGCCTGGCCTCGGGACTCAGGGACCCCCGGTTCCTGATACACCGACAGATGCCTCAAGTACAACCTGGGTGTTTCGTGTTCCCCAAGGCCTTGATAAGCGTGTCATTCTCCATGCCAGGCTCTAGAGACCCTTCATTAGAAATCTCTTGAATAGTCTGGGTCACTTCCATGATCTCGAAGTTTTTTAACCCCATTGTTCTACAGTTTCGCCATATTTTCCATCAATGGTTCCAGAAACATATCTATATCATTGTTAGGTTGTTTCGGTCCATGGATAAGAATGGATAGCATAAAGTACTTCTGCTTCTTGTATAGCCATAGAGGAAAGTTGTAGATGGCAAGGACCATTGGCCAGGTGCTATGTGAGGTGCTCATGTCATCGAAAGGATTCATTCCATTGGTATTCAATGCGAACCTTTCATTCCTTGTTTCTCTAGAAAAATCTAGATACATGGTATCAAACTTTCTCCATTGGCTAGCATCAGCGGGGTGTCAAAGCTTAGTTCCATCTTTCTTGCGCTTATCAAAATACCAACACATCAGTTCAGAGTTCCTAGAGTTCAAGTACAAACGCTGCAAGCGGGAGATCACTGGTAGGTACCACATCACCATAGTATGACTTCTTCACTTCTTCTCTGTGTTGGAAGAAGTGTCTTCTTTTTCATGACCAGCATTACTCTTTTTCTTCTTCGCTTTCGCGGAAGTATCTTCATCCTCACAATTATCATTCCTCTTGTACCGACTCGTATTGCACACTAGGTATCTATTCAAGGCTTCTTACTCTTTACGGTAGAGGATACAATAGTTTAAATACGCGTGTAATTTTTGCACATCCAATGACAATAGGCAGATAAGCTTTTTGATCTAATAAGTGATGGTGCGCAAGGAGTTATGCTTCAGAAGCATGTTTTCCAAGAGACTCAACATATCCGAGAAACTCTTGTCAGACCATCCATTGTTGGCCTTCAACCTTAGAAGTTCAAGCACCGAATGCAACATTATAAACTCTTTATCACATCCATTCAATTCATCATACAAATGTTTCTTCGATGCCTTCTGCAACACTTCAAAATTATCTAAACCTCTCATGTCCCTTAAACATGCGATTCTGCATGGTGCAACATTTCCTCCACATCAAAATCAATATCATTATTTACCATAACATTAGTGTCGCCTTTGACTCCCTCATCATCACCATCCACTTGATCAGCATCAATGGCATCATTTGGTTCGCTTGTACGTTGTTCGTCGTGATTGAACCAACATTTGTAATCCTCGACAAAACCTCTCAAGATCAAATGTGATTCATTACGCTTGATTTGTCCCATAATTTCTGGTTCTTGCAGTCAGAATATGGACAATATATTTTCTTTATCTTCTTAGTCAAAGCGTCCTACTCGGCGGCTTCAATAAAAATAAAGAGTCCTTTGATGTATATTTCTTCATATCTTGACGCATCATACATCAATGCTTTGTCCATCGTTAACTTCAACCACAAAATTAGATACATAAATTAATTAATTACTAAAAAAAATCATAATTAAAAAGATTTT
Organism: Phragmites australis; assembly: GCF_958298935.1. NCBI lineage: Eukaryota > Viridiplantae > Streptophyta > Magnoliopsida > Poales > Poaceae > Phragmites > Phragmites australis. The sequence goes on from NC_084922.1 coordinate 8,627,086, forward strand.
TTTTTAAATAGAAAAAATTGGGCATGTTACAATTATAATATATCTACGAAATTGAATCTACATTGATGTAAATTTATGACGCAAAACAATGTGGATTCATTATTCTCTCCATCTACATCTAGATCTAGATTAAAAAAAAATCCCCAACCATGATAAAACCACATAGAGGCTAAAAAATATCAAATTGAAGCTACATTGTTGACATATAATGCTACAATCATATAAATCTACACAATTGAATCAATATTGCCATAAATTTTAGCTCATTTAGGATCTAAATGGCTAGAACCATGAGCATATTTAGAACATATTTAAACCATAAATAAGCCATAAATCTAAATCTAGACTTCAAAAAGATGCTAGCTGGGGATGAGATACTCTTAACTTAGATTTCCCTCGAAGGAATTCAAAAAAAAAATTTCCCCCTTTGTTTTCAAATTTCATAGCCGCCTTTTGAGATGTACTGTGCCAACAACAGTGAGCTCGATCTGAATCGAGCTCCCCACGAACATGCACTATTTATAGAGATATTACCACAGATAGTTCACATAATGAACCGCCTATGAAAAATAATTTTTAGAGGTAGTTCTTTATGTGAATTGTCTGTAGTAATAGCTCTATTATCACAGGTGGTTCACATAAGGAACCGTCTAGGAAGATCTCCATTTCTACATGCAGTTCCTTATGTGATCCGTCTATGAAAAAAGACTTCATTTCTACAGACGGTTCATATAAAAAAACCGTATGTGGAAATAGATATTTTTCGAGATGGTTCCTTATGTGATCTGTCTATAATAATAGAGCTATTTTTATAGACGGTTCGCATAGAAAACCGTCTGTAAAAATTAATTTTTATAGGCGGTCTAAAACCGCATGGCGCCTAGCATACTACTCAAGCGATTTATCGTATGAACTGTCTGTAGAAATGAAATCTAGATATCTTTAAAAAATAGCTTTTATAGTATAGTCGAGTGCTTTCAATTAAACACATCGTGACTCGCTACCAGCAAAACAAATATAATCCCTTTATCACGCCTATTATTTAGGCGCTTGATTTCTCGGTTTTGATCCGATGATGTTCTTGCACGCTTTTCACGCTGCCAGTGAGGTTTAGGGTTTTAAGATTAAGGAGTTTCATCGTTGACAGCTTAGAAGAGCTCTAAGGAAGGTAGATCAGCTTGACGGAGGAGGCGGGTACAGAGATGGAGCGTGCGGGGCGGCGTGGACGCTGTGGGCCACGAGTCAGGCCACAAACAGCCGGTGGGCCAATGCTAGGGTGAGGGGCTTTAAAAGAAAAGGTTAGTATAGCGAGGACAATAGAAACAGATCCCCACCACTAGAGACGGTTGCAGGAGGGTGGGGGCTAGATTACAGAGAATGAGCAATCCATTGCATCGGTGAGAGGTTCAAAAAATAATGCAAGCTGTCCGATGAAGATTGAATTGACGAGAATGTCATCTGATCGAAACCTTATTTTCATATGACTGAAAATTAGGAGGACCATTTCTTTATTATCTTCAAAAGCAATGAAGGCAAATTCCATAATTATTTATAGAGATATTATCACAGACGATTCACATAACGAACCGTCTATAAAAAACTAACTTCAGAGACGGTTCTTTATGTGAACCGTCTATGATATTATCATATGCGGTTCACATAAGTAACTATCTAGAAAAATGGAAAAGACTTCATTTCCACATACGGTTTATATAAAAAAAACGCATGTGAAAATGAATATTTTTCGAGGTGGTTCCTTATGTGATCCGCCATATTATAGGTGGTTTACATACGGAATTGTCTGTGAAAATTAATTTTCACAACAACTCAAAACCGCACGGGAACCCAGCCTACTACTCATACGATTTGTTGTATGAACCGTCTATAGAAATGAAACATATATGTGTCGAAAAATTACTTTTGTAGTAGAGTCGGGTGCTTTCAATTAAACATATCGTGACTCGTTACCAGCAGAAAAAAATATAATTTTTTATTGCGCCTATTATTTACGCGCTTGATTTCTCAGTTTTGATCAGACAACGTTCGTTCACGCCTTTCACGCCGTCAGTGAGGTTTAGGGTTTTAGTATTGGAGAGTTCCATTGTTGTTGGCTTAGAGCAGCTCTAAGGAAGGCATATCAGCTTGGCAAGGAGTCGGCACAAGGACGGAGCATGCGAGGCGATGGGGACACCACGGGCCACGAGTTAGGCGATGAACAGCCGATGGACCAATGCTAGGATAAGAGGCTTTAAAACGAAGAGGTTAGTATAGTGAGAAAAAAGAAAAGCAGATCCCCCCATCAGAGACGGTTGCAGAGGGTAGGGGCTAGAGCACACAGAAAAAGCAATCCGTTGCATCGGTCGAGAGGTTGAAAAAATAATGCAAGCCGTCCGATGAAGATGACGAGAACGTCACCCGATCGAAACCTTATTTTCATATGACTGAAAATTAGGAGGACCATTCCTTTAGTATCTTCAAAAGCAATGAAGCCAAATCCCATCAGGCACATTAACAAGTACCAATTATTCTCGTGGAAGCGGAAACAGCCAACCAACCAATCGAAGGTCGTAGTGGAGCAGTAGGTCGTTGCTGTTGCATCTGCGTTGGTTCTATCTGCTGAAAAAGATGAAAGGGAAACCGCAACTACCTAGTAGTATGACTATCCATCTATTGGCATCCCTTCCCTTGCAGTGTACGTCTGCTGGCACCTGCTGCGTGGACTGCATGGATAATTGGATATCCCTAGCCGCCTCCTCTTTGTTCTTGATTCGCATATTGTGTCGTTCTTAAGGCACATGCATGCTTTGTAATTAAGTTTTGTTAAGGATTAGGACCAATCAACAAGAACATGTGCAGCTAGCTGCTCCAGAGTCCACACGGAGACCCGTGCATGCATGGTACTCGGTCCATCATAAATACACATCATTTTACATAGTGATTGGTCGATGTGAGATATGATGATTCTATTTATATATTTGAGTTTGAGATGATTCTTTATTCATATATAGATGTTTATTTAGTGGGTAGTGTGGAACAAGTTTATTTTATATTTCGGACCCATCGTTAGTATCAGGAAGACGACTGCGTTTCGCTATTTTTGGAATGGCTCCGTCCCTAATGTTTAAAGAATATTTATGAATTCTGAACAATTACATCCTACTGCTCTCCATCCAAACAGCTAAAAACGAAATAGATCCGTTTCGTCTCATTCCGTCCCCTCTCTTCTTTCTTTGGGCCGCAGCCCAGCTCGTCAATCCAGCCCGCCCGACCATCCCCTACCTCCAGCTCTCTCGCGCGCATCGATGGATGACGCCACCGTAGAAGTCCAAGCCAACCACGGGGAAAAGGACAATTCTGATGCGCATACGGAAGAGGAAGTCTTCTAGAAGCTCTCTAGCAACATATATGCAATAATTGTGGCAAAAAATCTCCAACGGGATTGATTTCAAATCGAGTCTGAGTTGTTGTTGTCGCCATTCAAATCGAGCCTGAGACGCCCACGATCTCTGTCTCTTTCGGGTATATAAATCAACCGAGACCCCTCCCCTAGAGCATCCCAAAATTAGCCGCAGGTTTAGAGCTCTAGAGCTGCCAAATAACTATGTCATCGTCGTGCCGGTGAAGAATGCTGCCGCCCTCTATCTCTGTTATTGTAGCCTGATTTCCATCGCCGATGGGCTCAACCATCGTTGGATAACAGAGCTTTGTAAGACACCCCAGTCGCTCCCGAGATCTCCTGTGCCTCATGTATCAGTCCCTGTATTAAGTAGCTAATACACATATTATAACAATTGTAGTATCATAGTCAAACTTTGTACATAAATATCAAGGTTCAGAGTACAAAAGGCTATAAACCATACTGCATATTACAAGCCTGGCCTAGCAGCCAATGAAACACAGCGGAAAGTGAAAGCCCAAGCCACAAGCAGTGAGGGTACGAACGCGACTTTCAGACTACTTTTCATCCCTAGCTTCACCTTCAGCGAAATCAGCATCGGCTTTCTCATTTGAATGGCAACAAGAGTAAATACGGAAGGTACTCAGCAAGTCCTATACTACTTCAAAGTGTTGGTAGATGCATAATGGGGGTAATTTAAGGAGAAGGATTTACAGTTTTAGTTTTAGCGTAAAGCAGATTTATGCAGGTATTAATTGTATCATCTACTATTGACTTTAAAATAGTTTAAATAGTTCAAAACAAAGTAACAAGTTATATCTTAGGGGTTTTCGGTCCTGGAAGGGGCTACACCTTACTTTACAGTCCCTATCATCACATCTGATGTACATCTAGTATAACCGTCATGGAATTACATCCATCAAATATTCATGATATGAGTTTAACATTGATAACAGTAAATCATCGTCTCTGAAGAGACACATTTCAAAGCGACATCCCCGAGGAAACGTATTCAATTCTAAGAATGCTAAATATCAATACATTGTTTGTCATTAATATAGATAACAACAGGTAATTATAAGGTGATATGTATTCTAGATAGTAACATTGAAGGCATGAAATATGTTTGATAGGATTAACTATTACAAGTAGATTGAAAAAGCGTAATACATAGCACATACGATAATAAGTCAATTTTTAGTTGATCAGGTAGATTATTTGAAATCATAGGTTTAGTATGATAAAGGAGATAGGATTTGCCTTCTCTAGATTTTTCTTCAAAGTCTTGGTTGTAATCACGATCTTTCTCGCTCTTGATGCACCGTACGCAGAGCTCGCAAAGCTCTGGTGGATCTGCAATGGCGACTACGATAAATAACGAGTTACACTAGAGAAGAGTCAAATAACACTAAATATAAAGCCAAATAATCCCTAATAAACATCATATTGTTATAGATGGATAGATCTTAAATTTAGATGAATTTTGATGAAAGAATCGCCGAAATCAAAGCCAGAGCAGAGAAGTTATGTGTCCCAAAAAATTTAACTTAAAATTAAATCAAGGAAATATGAAATGGAACTATTCATAGGTGACACCCACCGGTGGGGCCCACTAAACAGTAATCTAGGCCCACCTGAACAGTACTAGACGGGCTGAGGTGGGCTCGAATTGGACTGGATTCGGGCCTGGATGGGTCGGGTCGAGCCGGACTTAGGCTGCATAGTGCTGGCTCGCACAGTGTAAGCCCGCTCGTGTATGGGCTGGTCGCTTAGCAGGTTGTGATGCTAGGTCGGCCCACTAGGGTGTGGCCAATGGGTGGCTGGGATAGCTTGGGAGGCGGGCCGCTACCGGGTCGAGCCAAGCCTACTGGCTAGACCAAGAGACGGGTGGGCGACGGCCTGACTGCGTGCGCGGGCACGAAACAGAGAATAAGGGGAGGGGGAGAGTAGCGGCGATGAGGGACTACAGCAGAACATCATCGAAAAGCTCGCAAGAGCGGGGCATCCGCCAGATTCCTCGATGGTGAATGGACACCGAGCTTCTACGTGATGCGGCAGATGCGGCGGGGAGCTCATCGATAGCGACCAGTGGTAGGAGCAATACCAGATGGTGGCCGAAGCAAACGAGAGCGACACACAAAAATTAGGCAGCATGACCCCACTACCATGTGCTATCTTCCTACAAACAAAAATGGGGTCTAGCACCTCTAGATATCATGATGCGATGGCCGGAGCACACACATAGCATATGCACGCCGACGGCGACCACATCACGACGGTAGAACGCAATAAGCATGGCGGCATAGGGTTACATGCTAACAAAGAGCTCGGAGGTGGCGATATGCTATCTAGGCGGAAGCAAGAGGGGACTGGGAGGCTCACCATGCTCGGAGATGGTGAGGAGATGGACGATGGCCAGCAGAGTCGATGCGTTGGAGGCAAAGCGGCTCAGCTTTGGTTCGGACGGCCTCCTGTTAGGCTTCCAACCAATGAAGAGCGACATTGGGACGATGTCAACTCCCTGGTGCTCCTCGGTGGCTTGTGGATGACGGATCAACAACGACAGAGGTGCAGTGGCGAGAATGACACCAGTGGCTGTTAAATGGGGAAAGAGAGGAGCTAGGCTACTCTATTTATAGAGGGAGAGGCGCATAGAGGTGAGCAGAGAGGCGATGGGTAAACTCGCATTACGTGGTCATCGACGAGGAGGTGGTGGGGCAGCGCCCAGCATGTTTCTCGGGGCATGGGCGCCCTGCACCGTCCACATGCGAGCGTGGATGTGGAAGTCACGCGAGCATAGGCAGAGAGAGAAAGAGGGAGGGAGAAGAGAGCGAGCGAGGGCGCAGAGGCTGGGCGGGGATATTTTTCTGGAGGGAAAAATAGCGACCGGCACGGCGGTGAGGTGGAGGAGGGAGGAGAAGGCACGACAGGTGATGGCGGGATGACTAACACGTGGACGGCCGAGCGACACACGACGCAAGAGTGCGCGTGGGAGCTGGCCGACACGATGAGAGCTAGGTCAAGCGCGCGTGGGCGAGAGGAACGACAAGCTGGGTCGGACGGCTGGACCACGCTAGGGAGAAGAGAGGGGAGAAGGAAGGGAGGTCGGACCTGGTTGCACGTGGGCTGAACAAGAGATGGGAGGGGGATTTTGGCCCGGGATAAAAAGAAAAGGAAAAAAGAAAAGAAAAGAGAGAAGGGTTTTGTGATTAAATTCAATTGGGATATTTGAATTTAGTTTTGACTTTGGATTAAGATCAACTCAACCGAACATATTTGAACTTTGATTTGGACTTAGGTCTTTATTTTGGGGGAGAGGATTTGAATCTAATTTGATTTGAGCTGAATGGAGACTATGAGTAGATTTGAAAGTGAGAGACATTCAATTTCAAATCTCCACACAAGAACCATAAAAACCTCAAACCAACATACATGAATCAATTCAATGTAGAGAATATTTTGGAAATAACTCTAGTGTATTTTGTAATACCTAATCAACTCAATACATTTATTATATATGAATGTATACATACTGGTATATATACATTTATATACATATCCCTTTGACTTTAGTTAGCCTAATTAACCCAAAAAATATTAAATTGGAGTAAAATTTGTAATTTATTAACATGCTTAAAACTCAGGATATTACAAGCTTCATCCACGTACCGCTGCCGAGTACCGTCGCCGACCTAGTTAAAGACATCCCTGAGCTTAAATGAGAGTCTAGGGGAGTTTCTCGCAAACATGTATTCCTGTTCCACCACTCGTCGTTGACACTAGACCACCACAGCGCTGTTCTGGCCATCGCCAGCGTTGCGCCGCTGCGGCTGTCGTCTCCGTCGCTGTGCTGCTCGAGTGGAATAGAGCTGAGTCCTCTCAACCGTCTGATCTAGATTGAACAGTTGAGATTAGATTCATCGAACCCCTTCGATTTTAAACCAGTCAGCATAATTACGTGGCAGCCGTGTCAGTGCATGTGCTCGACGTGTCACACCACGTCAGCGATGGTTGCTGAGTCAGCAAGCCTAGTCAACATTTTTTTTTCTTTTTTTGTTTTTGATGATGTCATAATTAATATATATTGCATAATAATATGTTTCTAGTGAAAAATAATTGCAATAATAAAATAATTAGGGAATTAATTTTTAGTAATATTTATAGTTTTATTTAATTCGATCTAATAGTTTTATATAGTTTTAAAATTCAAATAAATGATATAAAAATCCTAGAAAATCCCAAAAAATCATAAATAACTTAGGAAAATTCTAGAAATTTTTAGTAACATAATTTCATATGTAGTTAATCTTTTTAGTCCTGTTTTGATCCTTAGAAAATCATAACTTGTTAGCCATAGCTCCATTTTAACCCGTTCTTTCACCGGTTTGTCTGAAAAAGTATGATCTTGTATGTCATGTTATTTTATTGTGTGATATTTGGTTCTTTTTGGATCTTGACGCATATGTGTTGCTTTTTTGCACGTATGTTGTGAGTAGAGGCTAACGTTCCGAAGGAGGTAGAAGGACAACAAGATCAAGATTTCGAAGACCCAACTAAGTTCAGTGAAGACAAGTTACACTCTTAATCGTATTTATCCCAGTTTTCAAAATATTTTATTTTATAAACATGCATGGTAATAATTTTGTCAAGAATCCCAAGAGTTAGGCTTTACCCTAGTTTCCCCTTATCATCCTTATCGTCTTAGTTATGGTTTTAGGTTATGGAAGGGTAAAATGATGCTTAGCCTTGCTTTGGGATGGTGATTATGATAATGACTCTACGAACTTGACAATGGTCCTATGCAATGATAAAATATGATGTAATAATTTTGTAGTAACATGGCATAGAGATTTGAGCATGCAGTATGATGAGACCGGTACATGATGTACGATTGGGAATGTGGTAGCCTTGCTCAAATCTAAGGATCGGTTTGTGATGTGACCTTTCTGTGTTTATATTGCAACCACAAATCTGGTATGAGACAGATCTAGCTAATTAATTTTCTTTACTCTCAGCATAGTATAGACTAGGCAAAAAATGAGGAATAGATGAGATGTCCTGGGATCTAAAAGGCATAAGAGGGGCTTCCGTTGTGGTGGGTGTACTCCCACAATAGTGAAACCTTAGCGGATAGATATATGTTGATAGGGGTATTGTAAAGACTTTGCAGTGGATCTCTAGCGCATACCTTGGAAGTATGTAAGAGTTTTTCTGTCGGCCAATGGATGCTCGACAATGAGAAAAAATGTTTTGTAGGTAAAGTGTGCAACCTCTGCAGAGTGTACAACTGGTTAATTAGTCGTGTTCACGGTCACGATTGACATAGAAAACCTACCATGATTTGAATTTAATGTTTTGATTGGTTTGGTCAACTATGGTGGTAGGAACCATAGTTAAGGTGTTGTCAATTATAATGGTGTAAACTATGATTGAGGTGTTCAATCATGATGGATAGAACTTTGATTGATGGTGTGGATAGTTGGTTAAGTCAAGATGATTTGAATCTTGAAGTGGTTGGTTATTTACTGTTGTTATTTAATTAGCATCGCTTTTTAAATATTTTTACTTAAGTACAGTTTTATGCAAAAGAACCATTTAGCCATATTCTTATCAAAGCCTTCATATATATATTATTTCCTTCACAACTCGTTGAGTATGACATATACTCACTTTACTATCATCAAATACTCAGTTGGAGAATGTACTAAAAAGTATGCTAAAGATTGATTGTTCTAAGATACTTTCTACGTCGATCAAGCCTATGAAAAAGTCGTAAAGGATTATAGTAGTTATAGCTCGTTTAGATTTCGCTACAGTTTAATTGGTTCTTCGACCTTGAAGGTCATTTGTATAAGACTGTTTATTCGATTAAATTATGAATATTGTAATGATTATCATCAATAAAATCACTATGTGTTAAAATTGATTTATGAGTTTAGCACATAGATGCGATTGATTTATTCTTTAAACCGGTCTCGATAGAGGACAAGGGGATTTGTTCCTTCACCGTCCACTAGGGCTGGATGTCGACGGGTAGCTCGGTGGACCAAGAGGAGGAAACCCTGCGTTGAACCGTTGAGCCCTCGCCAACTACCTCCACCGCGTGGGACACCATAATACTTCTCTGCATGCCCCCACCTCCGTCCTCAATGGCACATAAGATCATCTCCAACCATATCCCCTTCATTTCGTTCCCTTCTCAATTCCCTTCCCACTCCTATTCTTTTTATTTTCTCTCATTTCTAACAGCTTCCTTTCAAGAGGAATCGCGAAGGGAAAGGAGAGAGAATTTCATCCTGAAAAGAATGATCTTAGAAATTACTTCGTAATAAAAACCATAAAAGAAAACTGTTAAAATACTTAAAAAAACGAAAATCTTTCACAATAAAATTTTCGTTTTCAAAAGAAACCCTTGACATGGTCTTAGCGTAACACTAGCAACACCTCCGGCAAGGATGACCACGCTGAGGCGCCGCATGCAAGCTGGAGGACGAATTCCACGCGTTCACTGCATCCGAGGCCGAGCACGTCTCCTGTTATCTATAGGTCTGTTGCCCCTATTAATCAGTTTTAGTCCCTGAGTAGACCAGTTTGATTAAGTAGATTTCCTTGCTTGATTATTTTCATTTGGATTTCCGTTTCAAATCCATCTGTAATATGCTCAAAATGCGTTTGTTATTTTAGCGGCGTGAGAGCTAATCCATCTGTAATACTTTTTCAGAAGCCTAATATAAGTACTACCTAGCTCTATTAGTTAAGGAATTACAAAAACCACATCGAGATTATAGTCCTAGTGATGATCACATCCTTCACGTGCGCCGGCCTGAACGGCAAGTGGCATCTGTACGTCAAACATACATCCGGCGGCCGATCTCGGCCGTCGCAGCCAACGAACTCGCAACGAAATTCAACGCGCTCCACGTGGGCCCCACGTGCCAGTGGCAGGCACCCAAGCGCTGCAACTCTGGCAGCGCCATTTAAGACCAGCTCAAGCCTCAAGCTCAAAGAAGACTCCGAACTCCTAGCACAAACCCGAGAGGCAGAGCAGAGGAGGAGGAGGAGGTGGCCATGGCGAGCTTCAAGGTGACTCGGATCTCGGAGGGCGCGGTGAAGCCGGCGTCGGCGACCCCCGACGAGACGCTGCCGCTGGCGTGGGTGGACCGGTACCCGACCCACCGGGGCCTGGTGGAGTCGATGCACATCTTCCGGTCGGGCGCCGACGCGGCCCCCGGCGTCATCCGCGACGCGTTGGCGAAGGCGCTGGCGTTCTTCTACCCTCTGGCGGGGCGCATCGTGGAGGGGACCGACGCCGGGGCGCCCGCCATCCGTTGCACCGCTGACGGGGTCTACTTCGCGGAGGCGGAGGCGGACTGCAGCCTGGAGGACGTGCGGTTCCTGGAGCGGCCGCTGCTGCTGCCCAAGGAGGACCTCGTCCCCTACCCCAGCGACGACCGGTGGGGCGTCGAGCCCCACAACACCATCATGATGATGCAGGTAAATTTTTTCGTGCAAGTGTTGCTGGTTTCGATCGATTAGTTAGATCCGGGCGCGCGCGCGGGGTAGATCTAAGGCGACCAGGGCCGAGGTGAGAAGTCAAAAGCTGGGAAGCGGCGTCCAAGTGGGAAGCTTCTCGCTTCTTCTTCTTCTTTTTCTTTACTTTTTTTTTGTCACGCAAGGGAAGGTAGATTAGACCATCTCTAATCTTTTTCGTTAGGCTTAGAATCTGAAGAGATTTTCGTTTTTTAGTGTTTTAACAGTTTTTCTTTACGTTTTTTCAGCGTTTCAATATTTTTTCTTTACGGTTTTTGTCACGAAGGACTTTCTTTTTCCTTTATAAATCTATTCAAAATAAAACTCTTAAAGATAAGAGAAAATAAAAAATAAGAACATGAAAAGAAATAAAAAAAACGAAATAAAAAAAATATGGTTGGAGATGGTCGAGGTTGAGCTGCCGGGGAGGTTGACCCGACCTTGCTCGTTAAGGAGGCTGCCATGTGGGCTCTATCGCATTTTCAATTTTTTCGCTCTAGAAAGATAATTAGTATGGGTAATAAAACTCATGGAGCAATTAACGGCTACCTGGAGTCAGAGTGCTAGACCGACGTGCCTAATTTAAATCCTTGCTTCGTATCACTATCACATACAAAGGAAAATCCCTTGGAATCCATAGGGAAATTCCTCTGTTCTTGGATGCGCTGGTGAGGTTCATCAGCAGGGCATTGCATGTCTGGATCCGTCCGTGCGCGTGCGAGTTTCGGCGTTGTGGGCGACGACGGTTTCAGGCCAAGAGCACCGCGAAACGGCCGGCAAATCTCTCTGTCTCACCGCGCCAGAGAGACGGGGCTGCTGCTAGTCCTCCTGCTACCTTTGACGCCACGAGCACTAGAATACTACAATGTTAGGCAGGCATGCGGCTGCTGCTGCCGAACAAAGACGATTCCCGGACAAAAGCCACCGCGTCACTGGCCTTGTTCTGTTGCGACATGCAAAAGGCTCCCCTCCTTTTGCTCTGTTCCTTCCTTGGGGCAGTGGTGGCAGTGTGTCACGGCTTTGCTTCGGCTCCAGGCTTGTGCGGGCCTGCTGTCACCTTACCATCATGTTGTGGCCTGGTTAGGTAGGCCAGCAGTAGCGTCGACGAAAGCGATATCGCGAATTGAGACCGGAGCCCCCGTTAGAGACCGTACTGAACTGATTACGATGTTCCAATTACCCCGGTAACAGTGATCTTGACACTTGCTGTACATTTCGTGATTGATTTCGATCATCTGACTGTTCTAATATGGTGATGAGACTGCGAGAAAGATGTATCATCGCCTAGTGTCGTTGGCTAGTGATTTCATCAGAATCATCAGTTTCGGAAACCAACCGTGATGAGGCAAACAAGCTGCAAGCGGGTGGATTCGTCACATGTGCCCGTAGTTGTTGTCCTTGCCAGATACTCCTACTAACGGTGTAGTAGTAGTAGTACGTGTATTGCTTTTAAGCTAAGGCTTTGCCTTTTTCTCCTGCTTTTAGCTGCTTTCGTTCACCGACAGGAAGCTGGGTAGTTGGAGAGGAAGCGTATGGAGCGTGGGCCGCTCATGAGCATCTTTCTCAAGTGCTTTTTAGTGTTTTAGTTGGAGTTGCATGGTGCATTGATCAGCATCTTTCTCAAGTGCTTGCCACTGCATGATATTGATGTTCAAAATTGGCATATCTTCTCGGTGCGCCCTGGCATTTTCCTCATGCAGCATCCTCATCACCCATGCGACTCTAGTCTGTATGAAAACTGAAAGTTCATTATTGAGATTTGAAAAACCATCTTTTTTTAAAAAAAAGACAGCCTATAGGAATTAAGGGAGCATTTGAAGAATAGTATGTTTAATCAAACCAATGGAGGGTATATGTGAAACAGCATTTTTTTAATGGAATGTCAAGCAGCAACTTTGAATTTACGTTTTACAGCAGACGGGGAAATCCCTCCGTTTGCTGAGGTTCCAAGCAAAAAAATCTTACTAGAATGGCAGTGCCTGACTCAAAATTCAGTGCTGAATCGCATATACTTCCATGGTCTCAGATCACGAAGTTCACCTGCGGCGGGTTCGTAATGGGCCTCCGGTTCAACCACGCGTCTGCCGACGGCATGGGCGCAGCGCAGTTCATCAATGCCGTCGGCGACATGGCGCGGGGGTTCCCGGAGCCGAAGGTGAAGCCTGTCTGGGACCGGGAGAAGTTCCCCAACCCGAAGATCAAGCCCGGCCCTCTCCCGGAGCTCCCCGTGCTGGCGCTGGACTACATCGTCCTCGACTTCCCGACGAGCTACATCGACGACCTCAAGAAGCAGTACAAGGCGCACAGCGGCAAGTTCTGCTCCGGCTTCGACGTGCTGACGGCGAAGCTCTGGCAGTGCCGCACCCGGGCGCTGAACCTGGAGCCCGAGGCCGAGGTCAAGCTCTGCTTCTTCGCCAGCGTCCGGCACCTGCTCAAGCTGGACAGGGGCTACTACGGCAACTCCATCTTCCCGGTGAAGATGTCGGCACTGGCAGAGAAGGTGCTCGGCTCGTCGATCATGGAGGTCGTGGACATGATCCGTCAGGCCAAGGACAGGATGGCTGTGGAGTTCTTCCAGTTCGCCAAGGAGGAGACGGACAAGGACCCGTTCCAGATGACCTTCAACTACGAGTCCATCTACGTCTCGGACTGGAGCAAGCTCGGGTTCTCGGAGGTGGACTACGGCTTCGGCCCACCCGTGTTCGCCGGCCCGCTGGTGAACAACGACTTCATCGCCTCCGTCGTCATCCTCAAGGCGCCGCTGCCGCTCGACGGCACGCGGATGCTCGCCAGCTGCGTCATCAAGGAGCACTCCGAGGAGTTCGTCCGCGGCATGAAGGAAGATCTGCCCTGAACATCTTTTATAGCTGAAGCTGGAAAACCTGACTGCAGGGAGATGAATGGTGACACAAAGCTGCTTCTGTTTGGTTAATGCTGTTGCTGTGTACTTTTGTTTGTATTTATTTGGCTCTTTTATATTGGTTAACACTACTTTTAGACAGCAAATTTAATCTTTTTGTATCATTTCATTTGAGACAATAAAAGGGTGTAATGTTCATTTGATTATTTGAAGGCCTTTTACTACATGTACACATTGAGGGACGGTGAGAACGTCGTCTGTATCTAGGTAAATTCATGGAACACAATAGAGAAGATTTGAATGTCTTGAAATATTTTTATATAGTATAATGCCATCAAGAGGGCTTGACCAATGTATTTTCATTTTAAGAGTAACATACATACAGGCTCGCAGGATAGGTCTAAACTAGATTACATGCATGCATATAAGCATATTCAAGTAGCATAGGCACAGAAGCAGCATAGGCACACGCTTGTGCGTGTGCCACCGAATGCACTCATATGACATGTATTCGTGGCACCGAATACGTTTACATACACATGTATTTCTCTATGGGTTAAATCCCGGAGAAAGGTGAGACATACTACCAGATTTGAACCCGAGGATTGAACTTGGGCGTGATGCGTGGACTCCAGCATCGCTAGCCACTTGGGCGCTGCTCAGATCCTTTTGCGTTTCCAATGTTACACATCAGCAACAATGTGGCGCAAACCAATCAGTATAGTTTTATGATAGATATATGGGAAACACATCAATCTTGTTGGTGATCTTTGTGAAGCAATATATTCCCATATTGTTTTGTGATGTGCGATCTTCGTAGTCGTCTACCGGGAATGAAAAATACGCTGCCTGTTTCACGGATCCGAAACAACTGCGCTTGGTATCTCGAATTGTTGTATTGTATCATTGTATATGTTTCGCGGGCGTGCCAATATACTATTGTATACGAAGAACAAGAGACAATTGTAATTGAAACACGTAACTTTATTTATTTAATCTCGAATTCATAAAGTACAGTCTCATGAATATAATGTTACACACACGAGTACAACGCACATGCTATCTAACTACTTCTTGCGACTGTGTCCTCCTGGTCCTCGTGGCCTCGTGAAGTCTCCGGTTAATTACACCAGTCTCTCGGGCTACCGCCGATTACGCTGTGCTGCTGGTCGTCGTACTCAGGTCTCTCCGAGTCTGCAAGGCTATAGTCACATACATCACAGACAAAGCCAAGTAAGCGTCAGAAATAAAAGTAGTAAAAGAAGCGGGACAAACAGTCTGGCATGAGCTTTAATGGACTGTTTATACATCCCAGATCATCATCGGCCACACAGGCATCAGAAACTGTAGCCCCTCATCATCGGCCGTAACCTCAGGTACTACACGAGAACAGTGGGAGAGAGAGTCTAGATGCCTAACAGTTTGCCAGCTCCAACCTAACGGGAGCCATGCGAACTGACCAATACTTCTAGACTCCTATCTACGACATCTGAACTCGATAACATCCTACGACAACTCTGCTACACAGGCAAAAAGGGTGATCGCCGGACGGACAGTAGAAAAGATCCAACAGTAAGCCGCAAGGCAAAAGGCCACAAAGCAAAATAGGGTGATAACAAGGGCAAGACCATGGTCAAGCCACGTTGTCATCACAACTCAACGTGAGGTAGTCATCACCAGATAAAGCACGTAATCGGCAACAGCTCAGCCAAACTAGTGATAGTAGCAGAACATCGCAGGATGTCCAGCGAATGGTAAAGAACCACAAAAGTAACTTATCCCACTCCCATCAGCTAACACAAGGGACCTTTGGGATCAGCTATCATAAAGGTATCAGGAAGAGGATAACAATGGGAGAAGGTTATGAAGTTACAGATGGCCTTCCCAACCACCAACAGATCATCAGCCAAAACAAAGAGCAAGTAACGCAGCACCTATACTCAGTTTCGAGAAAGTGCCGAATAGACGGTAACAGGGCAACAGTGCTCAAATCAGCTCCACTCTAACCATCCGAGATAGCAAACAACCGGCAAAACGGTCACCGGCCTAGTCACAAAGGCAAGCCTACCAGCACTAGGTATCATTCTACCAACATCACGACAATCATCAGGTGAACAAGATAAACCCATATGCATTCAAAGGCCAACAGCAACACATAGGCCTTCAAAGAAGCCTAATATATCTTTACTACCAACAGCACATATGGCGAACCTTCAATTCCTAAAAGACAGGAAAAAAAAGGATCAGCCATAGATCTAATCAGGGGGGGGGGGGGCAAAGGACAAGCTGCAGCCTGTGTAATCCATTCATCAACTAAATAGATGGACCAGACTACACTAGACATCATCAGCTAGCACTTAGCCAACACAAGTAATCAATGACACATCCTATATACCCATGGCGCCCATCAAGCCACCACACAAAACAGATAATACTATCAAGAAGTATAGCTCTTAAGAACAGGCAGCCCTCCCTACTCGGCATCAGGAGGACAGCAACAACAAGCTAGCAGACATGTATGTGCAGCACCGGCAACAAAGGCACGGTAACATCATTGGCCAGCCAGTCAACAGCACCACAACGAGCGCAGCGCCAGCCAATAGCTAGCCTCAGTTTCCGAATAAAACAGCAGAGGGCCTCCAATACATCATCGACCAGGAACACAAAGAAAGGACTACGTGGTCAGGCTTCATCACAAACACCACCAGACCATCCCCACATCACGGCTTCCAGCACAAGATGCCCGGTGGCTCCCAGGCTCCCGGTCGGCTCGTCGGCGGCCCACTGGCTCCTTGCCGACCACCACAAAGCATCACCACAACTCCAATCGGCCACCACAACACAACTCCATCATCACCAAAAATCGAATACAGTTGGCCACCACACCAAAAGTACCAGTCGAATCAACACTATCACCAGAACAAAGCCGGCCTCCATCATTACCAGAACATCAACTGGCCACCTAAATCACCAAAACATCCATTGTCCATCAGTAAAAAAGCACAACACTATAGGGCTATCACAACAAGCATTGTCGACCCAAAATCCCCACGGCCCCGCAAAACAATCGGACAAACACACGGCCACCACAACAGCACCACACGCACGGACGCGGCAATGAGTCATTGGCCGGCTAAACACCTCCGGACATCACTGATCCGTAACGGCAAAACCCGACCAGGGATTAGTACCCACGCGGCCACGGCACAAGGTCGAAACGAATTCAACACGCTCGCGCGGCGCGGAGGTACGCGCAGCCGCAAAACCATCACAGAGCAAAAGAAGATCCGGCCAGAATGAACCACGGCACGGCACACCACCCTACAGCCATGACACACAGTCGGCAACCACCTGTATAGCACGAGCACGGCCCAAAGGCCGGTCGGCACGCACGACACGAAGTCGGTGACCATCTGCTCAGCATGGACACGAGCACAAAGCCTGGCCGACACCACCTGCTCTCGCACGGACACGGTCCGAAGGCCAGCCGGCCATCTGCTTGCACGGGCACGGCGCCGAAGCGCTGGCCGGCCACCTACTCATCGCACGACGCGGCGTGAATGCCGACCGGCGGCCCTGTAGCGAATAGAAGGAGGGGAAGGTGCGGATATGGCAGAGACTCACCGGCACACGAGGCGAGGATAGCCATGGCACTCCGGCAAGTAAAAAGGCGACGACCAAGCAAAGATCAAGACGGCGAGCTTTCTCCCTCTCTCTCTTTCTTCTCCTCTCTCTCTCTCTCTCTCCCCCAGATACGGCCTCCTCCTCCACGGGCACCCCTATGCTTTTATAGCCGGCGGCAGGAGGAGTTTCCCACGCGGAGATCACGGACAGGTAGTTGGGATTGGAAAGGGAAGAGATAAGGATGGGGAGGGGATAAGCACGAGGAAGAAATAAGGGAGATGCGCACCGGAGAAGGCGAGTGCGGCTCGGGAGCGGCGGTAGCGCAGCTCGGGTGTGGAACGGCCGAGGCACGCGTTCAGGAATGCCGGCCTAGGGGCAGAGAGAGGTGAGAGGGGGAGCGGCTCGGGCGCGGGTGCAGCCGAGCCGGCGAGCACGAGGAGACGACGCCCGAGGAAAGCGACGGTGGCGGAGAAAGAGAGGGAGGGGAGGAGAAGACACACAGGGGCCGACGCCCCTCCCCTAGGGTTGCTCAGCGCAAGGGATGAGGAGGAGGGGAGTGGGCCGGGCCGGCCTGGTGCGGGTGGAGAGGGAGCCCGGGCCAGCTCGGCTGAAAAGAATTAGGCCCGGTTGCCCCTTTTTTTTTAATGCATGCATATGTATATGGGGAATCGCGAATATACACGGCAAAATACCGTCATACACCGCCAAAATGCATATGTAGAGTTGTACACCTTTCTTTGTGAATTATATTTAAATATCTGGTGAATTATTAAACTGAACTATTGTTTTTCAAATTCCAGGTGAATCATTTTCAAATATCTCGAATTCTTGTGTGTTGTCGAGACTGCAACCTTGATATAATCTCTTATCCCAAGATAAACAAATAGGTAGCCGCGACGATTTATCTATTATATTAGTAATTGGATAGGGAAAAAAAAATGCAAAAATCCTTTCAAAAGTCGGTGTGATTTTAAGATTCCTCCAGAAGTTGTTTTGTTGCAAAACCCCCTCCAAAAGTCAGTATGGTTTTGAGATTCTTCCCAAAATTCAAAAGATTTGAAGTTGATTGAAATTAAGCTGAAATGAATATAAAACTTAGATTCAAATCTCCACTCAAAGAACCATAAAATTAATTAAACTAAAATACATCTGCTCAATTTATTACAAGGATTGATTTAGAATTTAATTTGGTGCTCTTTGGAATACCAGCTAAAATAATATATTTGAATATATATATATATATATATGATTTTATGTTGGTTTAATAATTATAATTTTTTTAAAAAGGAGTGGATTTTCACTATTTTCTAAATACTAAAACGCAGGGTGTTACAAATCTATCCCACTTAAAGGGAATTTTGTTCTTGAGATTCAGAAGGTTTGGAGAAGGGATAAGAGAAAAACCATCTTCAATCAGATCTTCTTTTTGATCAACTGTTACTTTAGCCTTCGTGTGAATATTGCGCGATACTTGTCAAAGGTAACAACTATCCTTTTTAGCTAGACAAGCTGCCATATTAAAACTCTCGGTAGGCCTTTCTTGATATTAGGGTTTTGTAATACCTGAAAAATAAATACACAATAATGTGACATTTTAAAACATTGCTCGGTTGGACGATCGGGGACCGTGGATGCGTAGATCTCTGCGAGACAATTCTGTTTTGCTATCTAACAACGCGTTTGGGCACTCGGTGAGTCCGTGGCGAGCCTAATGGGTTTAGACCATTGGATAAAATAAAAAAGGAAAAAAAGATAAGGTAGGGGGATCAGCTCCCACACGATCCCACCTTCACTTTGCTGCTTTGCATGAGCCCCCATCCGCCTGTCCCCAGCCCTAGCTGCCGTCGTCCGAGCTGCCTCTACCGCTGTCGGCCTCAGCCGCCTCCAACCACCGTTGCCTCCTGGACGCTGACTCCTCCTCCCGCCACCTCGGCTGCTGTTGCGCTTAGCTGTCATGTCCTAGCTCGCTGCTGCACCGACGGCCTTCCGCTGTGCTACCCCACCATCGGTCGCCTCTCGAAGTGCCGCAGGCCGGTGGTGCAGGTGGGAAGCAGGGGGCTTAAGAGTGGGGTTGTGGGGGAAGGCCCGGTCGGCTAGGAAGGTGAAAGAGAAAGGAAGAAAAGAAGAAGAGAAAGAAGGAAGAAGAGGAAGTGAGGAAAGATAAAGAAGAAGGAAGAAGGGGAATTTCCGCGAACCCGTCGGATTTTGTTGTTGTTTCACGATCTCGCTCTAAAGGTGACCTCTTCGCGGTCCTTAGAATTTTGTAGATGTGCACGAGGACGATCGATTCTGTCGTCAGTTTAGTGTTTCAATAATCAATTTAGCATGCAACGATTTAATTTGTTGAGGCTTAATTGTTGTTGGATTTGAGATTTTGGTGAAAACAAAAGTGGTAGGTCTTGTCGTTATCTTTCTGATGGTGTTGATCTTCTACTTTTTCAGTTGAGCAGATTAGGAGTAATCGTTGAATCAGTGGCATCTTTTGTCGAGAGTTAACCTGTGCAGTGCTTTTGCCCTTTTGGTCTTCGACCTCATTAGACGGGATTCTCACTCGACGCACTCATCGTTGTTTAAGCATAGTGGTAGATGTTCCCCCATAAAATTTAGATGTTGTGTTCGCAGGATCTTCGAGTGTAGGAAGTATTTATTTGTTTCTGTGTGTTGTGGTTGTGCTAAGTGTGCGCTTGTCCAGGTTGTGCTACCTTGAGACACAGCTAGTGGTCATCTTCATCGTCGGTGAAAGCAAGTGAATATAGCGGTTGCGTTATGCTATAATATGTCATTTAGTTACTCAATCTTTTAATTCTCGTACTCTCTAATAATCTATTAAATTGAATGTGAGTGTATTGCTTCTGTATATTGTGAGCAATTGTTCAAAATATATTCTAATTAATCATCAAGAATGATCATTAATATAATCACATCCTCAACAATGAACCAGAAGCTAATTCTGGTAGTCCTGACACGTGTTTTATGCCTAAGATCAGAACAGATGCATTTCCAATATATAACATCACAACAAAAGCTTAAGAAAGAGTGTATAATTAAATTATATTACATGTTTAGAAGCATTAACTATTTACACAATTTACAACAAAAGGAAGCTAGAAGGATAAAGAACAGTTCACCTCCTAACCAAAACTAGAAACTATGTAGCGGAAGATTAACATCTATGAACCAATAAAATCTAGGTGAAGCCATATACCCTTAGGCTCCGCCTAAAAACCTCACCACATGAGTAGTTTGTAGTACTCATTCTCGTCACCTACATCGGCAGGCGTAAAATAGCCAAACACGAGCTTCTCCTTACTGGTAGAACTTGAAAGAGCAGCGTGAGTACAAAGGTACTCGTAAGACTTAATCTATAATGGGTACATATAATAGCTCGACTATAATGATTATGCATTGAGCCATTAGCAAGGAGTGGGCCACAATGTTAAGTAAATTTGCATACGCAAGCAATCTTAATACCTATGTGTGAGCACCTAAACTTAACCACATATACCTTTCTACTATTTAACCATTGACTTGCATATAAACATAAATGGAAACATCTCATGAACATAACTATAAAACGAACCATCTCAAACCCATCTTATCTAACCATACCATACATCCCACATTCGTAACTCTATGACTACTGCAAATGGATAGAAGCATGCACATGATCGACAGCGCAGTAATTTGAATTGTTCTTACATCCTATAGGAGGTACAACTTTACCTACATGACTCTATGACCATACAGCTTGCGTGACCATATAGGCCCATTCGAGGGGTGCTCGTGCTAACTTTTCCCAATTAGTCTCAACCATTGGAATCTGATATCTCTCAGTGCGGAGCCTACTTAGGTTTACTCCCAGAGCAACCACAAGTGTCTACACAAGCCTGCCCACTCACACAATCGATGTGCAAGCCCAAATAATCACAACTGCAGAGGTATTCATCTTATCTTACAATTAGATCAACATGCGGTTAATACATAAAGTGCTAGAGCCAACTGTAACAATAGACGGTGCTTAAACAACAAGTAGGCCCCAAACTCGCGAACAATGGTGGCGTCATCTCTCGACTTCTACCGGAGACCTATGCATTCATAAGCATTTCGAATAACTCTCAAGTTAGACATCAATAATGTTCTCAAGGTTACAAGAATATGGATAATCAACAACTCAATGTAAAGGTAATGCAATTTATTAACATAGGTTCTACCCACCAAAACACGATAATGGACCCACTATTCATGCAAACATATATGAAGTATAATTTATCAAGTTATACAATACAAGATCCAAAGTAGTAGGTTGCGTATGCTTAAATGCTTACCTTGCTGCTCTGGCGATTGCCTGATATTGCCTGATACTGCCTGCACAACACTCATAGAACTCAGGTAGCTCGACGACACCTTTACTCGTTTGGACCGTCGGTGTAATGCTCTCTAAACGGATCAAGAATGCATTGCAAAAATAATCAAATGATGGAAAAGTGTGCATATGATGCATGCTTGATAATTAATAGAGTGTCGTGTTTTGGAAACATTTGCAAAAGACAACCAAATGGTTAGGGTTCCGAAGTTTGAAACCCCGGACAAGGTAACCTAAGTACATACAACCTTGAAGGGTTGGCGGTCAGACTGATGTGGAGGTAGTGGTCTGACCGTTGGCCTGTAGAAGGTTTTGGCACCTGACGGTCAAATTGATAGTATGCGGTCAGACCGGCCCTAGTGGTGATCTGACCGTAAGACCCTATAGGTGCCATTTTGTGAGGCCGTCAGCGAAGGCTCCGGCGAAATCTTTGACCATGTAGGGTACCAAAATGCTCTATAGGATTAGGGGAGTGTTTCTAAAGTGATGGACAATATTCATCGAGCTAAACTCAAAATACCTCATGGATAAGCCCTAGACTAGGGTTAAGCTTAGGTATAAAACGACATGGGGATCAAATTGAGTTTGGAAATGATGGAGAATTGGTAGGGGGATGCCTCACCTTAGTGTAGGGAAACTTTCTATTAGAGGGGTTCACTTCGGGGAAGCTCCGATTTGAAGATCGGGCTTCGGGGAGGTGTAGGGGCTTGAGGTGGATGAACTCATGTGGAAACTTCACCGACGATGAGGGTAAAGGGGATGAGCTCGAGGAAGCCTTTGGAGAGTTTGAGGAAGTTCCATCCATCGATCTTCGATCGTTGTGGACGTCAAGGTGCTCTCTCCCTCTCTCTTGGTGTGGGTGAAGGAGTGAGTGAGAGTGAGAGTGTGAGAGAGTGTGTGAGAGAGTTGGCCGATTTCTTTAAGTGGTGCCTCTGCGTTGTGATGGTCAGACCACGGGAAGCCCACATTGCAAGCCCACTTGGTTGCCCCCTGGTGGTCAAACCATGAGGAATCCCGGTCAGACCGCCAGAAGGGTCTTTTGCTGAAATTTCCTAATTTCCCCATGTTTCTATTCTTCCTCTTCTCCAAAGTATTTATGGCTTCCCTAAGGAGCTCTAGACTATCTCCAAAGTATTTTTAAACATGTTTAAACTCAAGTTATCAAACAAATACACACAAACATAATGCCATAATGATTATGAATGCTTAATCGCGTGATTAGTATTTTGGGACGTGACAAACCTCCCCCCCCCCCCCCCTAAAAAGAATCTCGTCCCGAGATTTGGTATACTCAGGAAAAAGTTGATGGTGATGAAGTGTAAGGGAATCTCCCACAAATGGAAAAGTATTTTGTCGAAATTCCTTGACCAAACGAAATGACAGTCATTAGGCCTTCACATGAGCTGGCTATCAGGCTGCAGCTAGGCTCTATCACACCACGGCTCGGTTAGACTGCAGGGACGATGGTTAGACCAAAATCTATACAGAGAGTTTTGGACTCTAAATGCCTTTAGCGGTCAGACCGGCATACCAACAACAGTCAGACCGCCAGGAGTATGGTTCTCCCGGTTGGATAGTTTCTAAGTACAATACTTTGGGACCAAACTTTTCATTCAACATGGTGATGATTATAGACATGTGAGATACTCCAATTATACAAAATTACAATAAAATTTACAAGTTCTAAAAAAAGTTCAAGATATTCGGAGTGAATTTTATCCTCACACTCCCAAGTTGCTTCATCCTCGGTGTGGTTGCTCCATTGAACTTTGATGAATTTAATAGTGTCATCGAGTCTTGCATTCTGCTTCATCCAAGATTCGAATTGGTCGCTCGCAATATGAGAGATTCGGTTGCGATTCTTGATTTGCAATCTCAATGACCTTGGTTGGAACGAATGCATTTCTTCAGTTGCGAGACATAAAACACGTTGTGGATAGCGGAGAGGGACAGTGATAAGTCCAATTAATAGGCCATCTCTCCGCACCGGGTAATGATTTGGAAAGGCCCTACATATCGGAGTGCTAGCTTCCCTCTGACTTGAAAGCGTCGAACTCCTTTGAGAGGAGAAACCTTGAGATAGACAAAGTCACCAATATCAAACACAAGTTCTCATCGGTGACAGTCCACATAGCTGTTCTGTCAGGACTGAGCCATGAGGAGACACTTGCGAATAGACAGAACATGTTCTTCTGCATCTTTGACCAAATTCGGGCCTAGAAAAGCCCTTTCGCTGGATTGAGATCAATTCAACCGCGTTCGACATCTTCGGCCATAGAGAGCTTCAAACGGCGATATTTCAATGCTCGACTAATAACTATTGTTGTAGGAGAACTCGGCGAATGACAAGCAAATTTCACACGTCTTCCCATATGTGAGAGCACAAGCTCGCAATATATCTTCTAGAACCTGATTCACCATCTCGGTTTGACCATCTGTTTGAGGGTGGTAGGCGATGCTATGGAAGAGCTCGGTTCTTATGGCTTCATGAAGGCTCCTCTAGAAATGTGAGGTAAACTGAGTTCCTCGATCCGTTTTAATCTTCTTCATAATCCCATGAAGGTAAACAATCCGAGTAAAGTACAACTCCGCATATTGCTTGAATAAATATGTGGTCTAGACCGGAAAGAAATAAGCGTACTTAGTCAACTGGTCCACACTGACTTAAATTGAGTCATATCCATGAGAGGTCTTCAGCAATCCGGTAATGAAGTCCATTCCGATCTCCTCCCACTTCCAAGAGGGATTTGGCTAGTCTCTGGCTTGAGGTTTTCTAGTAATGGAGTATATCTTTGTTAATCAGGCAAAATGCTCCTATACGTGTTTATAAATTACCAACCACTTCCATCTATAATATTAGTAATTGGACAACAAAAGAAGTATCATCATTCGCTCTTGAGGCCTACAAATTACCATGTTAATCAAAGAAAAAAGAAAGTAAAAACATATGTACATGTTTTATGTTGGAAACTTGCGTAAGGTGGCAAGCCTTCAGAACTCCGAGGGTATCTAAAGGCTAGGTGGAAACATACAAAGTGGGGATCTGTGTATTGATATTCATGTCACCTGTCCCATTAGTTACAATGACTACCTATTTATAGGCCGATTCAACCACTCCCCATTACAATTTACCATATTATCCATCTAACTACCACAATCTCAGCATATTCAACGGTAACTATGTACTATCCTAAGGCTTATTTACAACCTTGCCCTTAGTTGTCTTTAGTCATTAACAGTGGTCCTCTCTTTGATCTGGCTCCCAAATATCCACGCTCGGTGGCACCTTTGGCAACCCCTTGGCTTGCCTGTGATGACACCTTTGCCATTCCTTTGATCGATTCCCTCACAACGCCAGGCGAAGGCCTTCAATTGGCCTCCGAAGGCCTACTGTTGGCTTCGTCGATCCCGTTTGTTGGAATCGATCATGCGGCGTGAGTATACGAAGGGTAATCCTGGATTACCAAAGAATTCCTGTAACGAGATATCCACAATAATTGTAAGTTTTATTAGTAAACAGTGGTAACAGAGATCTTCGACCCAACATCTAAAGGGGCCATTCCCCAACTGTTTATAATTAACCACCATTACTATTAAAAAAATAAATACAAAATACCTCAATAATAGGAGCTTATTTTCCCCCGGGAAAAAAAACTGGGGGAGAACAAACAAAACAAACGCCACTGCGGCCCTTCGGCGTGCCGCCGTGGCCAGCGCTGTGCAGCCCAAGGGTTCTCCTCGGTGGCGATGTCGGCGCCGCCGGCGCGGGCGCTCGTCGACCTCGATGGCGACGTGCTGGCCAACTGCGCCGGCTACCTCGGCGCCCGCGACTTCGCCAGCCTCGCCATGGCCTGCCGGCCCCTGCGCGCCGCCGCCTACTGCGACGCTGTCTGGTACCGCCTCTTCAGGTTGTGAGTCGTGACCCTACCGCTTCCCATCTTATGATCAGGAATTCGGAATTTATTATGCGTTGGGACTTCTCGTTATGCGTTTGCCTTCGTCTAGGGCAAATTTAAGGGAGCGAATCGGTTCGCCTTTCTGCAATCGCTCGGTTTAGTGATGACTGGGATTTGGGAATGGTGAAAGGTGGAAACTTGGGCGGAGTTTCGTGAATTTTCGGGGTCGATGTTAAGTTGTTAACTAGTTGTGTCATGACTTTGAATTTGAAGCTTTTATGGGGATAAAATTTCGGTGCTTGCAGTGAGATTAGGTGTGCAGCTACTGGCTGGGATTGGATAATTATAAACCTATTATGCTATAATTTGCTCGTCTGGTTAATTGAGGGGCTATTTTTATTACATATGGAGTTGTTCTAATGGCAGCTCGGCCTAGGAAGCCACTAACTTGGAAGTTGTAACAGTAGAGCAATATTATCCTGCCCTGATTTGTGCTTGATAGGTCCATGTTGGATTGGCTGGTATTCTAAAGCTTCCTACAGATGAGTGGATCACTTGTTCATGGATTGTAGAGAGACAAACCTTTCAGTTCCATTTGGTGTCTTGATGGCTAAGATTATGGAGCTTTGACCTTCGAGCTTGTGATTCATATAGCTGCATTTTTTAGATTAGTGATATTTTTTTTGCCTTTTTGGGTTATTGAGCTGTAGATTTTATTTTGTTCAACCTTATTATGATGAGAGTAGAGAACGACAGCAGCATTTTTACCTTTCATATTTCCAAATTAGAATGTTTAAGCTTGGACAGCAGTATTTAGGTAGCTTCAAATGGATCGAATAATTCTGTCCATGGAGTAGAGGAGTTGTTTTACCTGCCTATGAACATTAATTTTGTTATGCTAAGACACATGAATTTTGATAGTGGCTGACGTTGACAAATGCCACATTAACTGATTCTTATTTGTCCATGCTGATGCTTTTACAATGAGCTTCACTTCTTGCCATGACTTGAGTGAAGACAATACTTTTCTGAAAAGTCCGAGAAGTTACCTGAGTGTTTGGTCTCAAAATAGATCATTTTGAGTGTGGAAAATGACACATTCATCTGATTCCTTGCTTATTTCTTCTTTCATATTAATACTTAAACATTCAGGGATCAATGGCCGTTTCAGCATGTACCTCGTGAAGCTTTGGGGCTTAGAGAATTATACATCCGTAGGCACACTGAAGTACATCAAATGAAATTTGATGATCCCCTATCATCTATTTATTACCTAAATCCTGCAGAAACAGCACCAAGCCATCTAATGATGGATAGGAACTACATCTGGTCGGGTCAGGTGAGTAAAAATAAGATCCATTTCTTCATTTATTGAGCTGGTTTGCTCTTTTGCTTAAGTTGTAGTGAAGGTAGCAGATTTTCTTAGTATCAAGAGCTTATCTTTTGAGAGAACCAACATATGATGTTTAATTTCTTCTGTGCAGGGTCCGTTAGCC
Organism: Phragmites australis; assembly: GCF_958298935.1. NCBI lineage: Eukaryota > Viridiplantae > Streptophyta > Magnoliopsida > Poales > Poaceae > Phragmites > Phragmites australis. The sequence goes on from NC_084922.1 coordinate 8,654,252, forward strand.
AGAAAATTGAGTGTTGATGGGCCACAAGCTGGAGTGGTGGAGACCCACAGGTTTCATAGTGCACGGATCACTTGTATGAGGTAACCATAAAACAAATAACCATTGCTCTAGTTAGATATCTGTAGGAAATTCAGACCATCTTATGTAATGATCAGCCAGCTCTTTCCTCATTTTCTTGTAAATCATAATCATTCTTAATCTGTGAGGAGCATTAAGGGTTTACGCCTGTCTATCGGGACTATAATCCCCAAAATAATAATCATGACAGCATAGTTCCATGCTACATTCTAGTAGAATTACCTGAAAACTAGGATCGATTGGCAGTTGTTTCATTGGGCAAGCTTTTTGAACCATCGCTGCCAATGGAGTAGCTTTTAATAATATAAATTTAGATGGATACTGCAATGCAGTTTCCATTATCGAAGAAAACAAGTAACAATATAAAATCAAATGAATACTACAATGTAGTCTTTGTTATCGAATAAAACTTATTATGCATATGATACTTTTAGAGATTCAGAAATGCTGTTTGTCAATGCTCCTTTTTTAGCTAGTAAGAATTTAAGATAATTCAAGAGCTACTATTTCTGAATATCTGTTACATATTGATAAAATGTAAATCTAGAACTGAGCTCAATATTCCAGAACTGTAGTGAGTTATTCCATGGCTCTCACGTTCTTAGTTGATGCCAATCAAGTCCTCGTGCTGCTCATTTTAGGGTGTCATATGCCATATTTCGATGTTATAGCGTTTTTCTTGTTACCTGGAAAAAAAAGCCTTCATCTGACTATTCATATAGAAATTTATCATTGGTTTCATTTGATAGTCAAATAGCTATCACGTCATATCAGTTTCAGTGCCTGGTTGTGAATTTCTCGATTTGTTTTTCTGTCAGTTTGCAGTGCTAATGCCATTGTTTTCTCTTAATCTAGATTTTTTAGCTGGGAGTAAACTAAATTAGTTGCATACTAACTAATTAATCGAACTAGCATAATTTTTCTTGTTGGCAACTTTTCCTTATGCCACAAATAATACATCACTGTCTTACAGTTATGTTTGTACTTGTTCATGTTTCCTGAATCCTGATTTCCATAATTTCTCCATGTGTCTACGCTACAATCACAGTGCTGATGCATGATGTAATGCTACTTATATCCGTCCCTTTAATTACTGAAAGTTGCAGTGCTGGAAATGTCTAAAGTAAGGAAATGGCTGAAGTATTATTTTGTTAATCGTGCAGATTATTTCCACTGATTGACACCCCATTGTGTCGAAGTGATACACAAACAAATGAAAAGGCTTTAGTCACTTCAAGCACAGATAGAACAATCCTTTTTTGTTGGAAGGTACCTCATATTGACATTACAGTACCTGTTGATACTGCTGTTCTTGCCTATTACATGAACATTTGATGATGAATATCTGCAACTTTTTACGTGCTTTGAGGGGGTACTCCCAGAATGACCAGATCACAACAAGAAAGCTTTCCCCTTTTGGTTAGAAAACTTAAAACTAAGTGAGATTAATTTGCACCCACCCCACCTTGTCATGTTGTTTTCCTTTTTATTCCTGGCATCCGGTGCATACGAATACGATGATCTTATTATTATTCTTCCTACGGCATTATGAGGCACCCACTGCCTGTGCTATTCTTGCCCTTTACTCTACGCCAGCTTCAGTAATCGCCCTACAAAGTTGTGCTGATGTGCTCCCTCACTCTGCCTTGTGAGCCTTCCGTGTGCTTCCCCACGAGGCTACAGAATCTTTTGTCACTCCTTTCCAAGATTAGCCTCTTACTGGTCAGCCTAGGTGCTTCTAGCCTCTTCCCATTAAGTTTAGCTGCTTCTAGCTCCACCATGCTGCGCATTACACTATTTGGAAGCATTATAGTGTCCATATTCATGTAACCAAAGATTGAGATGGCATAGCATCACTTTTTATTTAAAAATAACATGAATTTTGGGTAGCGTATGTTATGAAAGCACAGCTGCAATGGCCGATGGTTTTGAAAGGATATCTTTAAAGTCCTTTTTCTTTCTATTGAGATTCATTTGTAATATCCAAATTCCACTGCACATAGATTAAATTGGATACTGCTTCCAACCTTTGCTTCCTTTCCAAGTCTCCATTTAGTCTATTTTTATAAGCTTTCTCTCGTAGCCTCTGATAAGAATGCAGACCTGCACGATTGGCTGGTCACAAGCTTTTCTATTTTTTTAGTGAAAACAGTAGGGGATTATATTATATAAAGAAAGAAAGAACATTGTACAAAGCCTTAACAAAGGCAGCCTCAGAGAAAAAGAGAGGAACTATACAATAGCATCAAGCCACAAGCTTTTCTATTTGATTTTATAAGTTTTAACCTCGTCTAACTTGTGCTATCTGAGTGCATATACATGCCTTTTAGGTCAGGTTTATGTTCATTGGACGTAGAAACTGATGTTATGAGTGATCTAACATTTGTTATGTAGCCACTCACGCTGTTACAAGGGCCATTCAGGACCTGTCACTGCTCTGGCTGACAAATTGCTTGTGGATGGTGAATCTAAAGTACTTGCAAGTGGAGGGGAAGATTGCACCGTTCGTCTATGGTCTATGAGTACGAGGGCGAAAAATCACCCTCTAATATCAACATTTCATGGGCATGAAAAAACACTGTCATTTTTATCTGTTGCTTGGTATGTACTGTAACACTATCTTAATGGAGCTGACTATACTCTTACAAACGTTTTATGCTCTTGTCCTAAACTTCCGTGTTTTGTTCCTAGCTTTTCTAACTTAAGAAGTTTTGTATTGAACCTTAGCATCTGAAAATTTTGGTTTATTCGTAAAGCTAGCCATAAATGGTGGAGCTGTTTACTAGAATATTAGTTGACTAAAAAATGTAGCAAGTAATTATTTCCTCATAATTTGATTCTCTATTTCTCAAAGTAGTTGCCTTAAGCATATGTCACTCACACCATGCTATGACATCTTAAAATCATGATCCATCAGAACAATTATTCAGTTTTACAACTTGTTTCCTTTCTTTGCTCTTCAGGCATAAATCATCCCTGTTGGTGAGCTGTTCCAAAGATTCAAAGGTAATGGGACATCCAGAGGAAATAATTGGTCTGATGACACTAATGATAAGTAGACTTCAATCCTAAATTTGTCAGTGGCCATCTCTTCTGTTCTATTCACACTTGCTTTATCTTATTAGAGGCGAATTTATTGTCTCAGACAGTTGTTTGATGCTGATGCTAAGTCCTTTTCTTTAGGAGCCATGTTATATGCTTTTCATGTTGGTATTTTTTTTTCAGGTTAAAGTTTGGGACACAGTGGCTCCTTCCACTGGCTCATCATCATGTGTAGGCAGTACTCACCTTAACTCAAGTGGTCCACCAATTGCAATGAAATGCCATGGATCCCTTTGCTACATCGCTGCTGGGTCTGAAGTGACAGCGATTGACTTGAGGACAATGAAGAAGGCTTCTGTTCTTGCAGTCCGCAACCATAGGATACTTTCTTGTGAGATGCTGCCTTCTGAATGGTTAATATGTACCGGCACGAATGACAAGTACGCTCACAAAATATTTGTAACCAATGGTTTTCTTTATGCTTCTAGCTTTGGTTGAAATCGTGAAACCTAAACAACTACTCATCATCATTTGTTGAACAGATCTCTTCTGTGGGACATCCGCAAGTCTCAAGAACTCTTAAACACTGTGGCGGAACTGCATTCGGATGGCCCTGTGACGCTGCTTCACTTGGATCCATACAAGGTGGTGACGGGAGTTGCGTCAGATGGCCAGGTCCATGTCTGGGAAACACGAACTGGCAACTTGTTGAACACGTTGAGCTGCGGTTGGCCCGCAAAATCGGCAGGGCGAGGCACAGTGTCAGCCATGGCTGTGGACGGGTGCAAGATCTCCATGGCAGGGAGCTCTGCAGAAGGCATCTTCTTGCACTACCGTGACTTTCTGAAGTCCTCAGTTCCTGTATCCCTGCCCGGCAAGGAGGTCTCCAGGTTTTGGAGACCTCAACAATTCGGCAAGGAGGAGGATGACGATAGCGAGGATGAAGACCACTAGCCTGAGGTCTCCAGCTTGGCTACCCACAGTTTGTAAAACACGAGAGAAATGTTTGTAAATGAGAGTGATTTTTGAATCTGCGTATCCTTTATGTTAAGATTAATAAGTATCTATCTCCCCTAGCCTAGTGAGCATCTTTTGTCAACTCGGGTTGGGTGCCCGGCGTGCTTGCATCATGCATGCAGGAGACTACAAGATGAAAGACCTTATACCAGTCGTCACATTACCATGGGCGCCGCAGGTGTAGGGTAATATACCGCTGTTTGTGCTGCTTTGGACTCCGTAAGGATAATGTGACAGATCATGCCCTCTGCTAGTGCTAGTCTGCTTTGCTCTTTGTCTATGTCTGCGACTCAAAGCTTCATGTAACAACCAAACAATTCCCATACAGGATACGAAGTAAAAAGTAGGCAGACACAAGTAGCTTTAAGTTTTGAGTATTATCTTGTGCGTCTATAAAAAATAATGAGTAAAATACACCAAACTCTTAAAATGCATATTAGGGAGATTTGATCTCAACCGGCATACTTAACAAGTTTAAAGATGAAAATAGATTTTGTTTTAAAGCTTCATGTAACAACCAAACAATTCCCATACAGGATCTAGATGACACTACAAAACAAGTTTAAAGACCTCATGCATTTTAGTCAAAAAGAATCCTTACTGCCAAAGACAACAAAAGGTACTGGGTCAGGGGCACGCGGGTGTATGCATCGTAGTACATGACAAATGAGGCATGCAGCAAGAATGCAGAAAGGACTCCTGCAAGTTTCCAGGTCTGTTTGTCTCAGCCCACAGGAATGCTTGATGTGATGGCCCCTGGTTTGGTTCACCTGTGCACTAGCTGGCTTGCATTATATTCCTATCAGAAACACCCAATTCCTTTGGTGTACACGGACCGGTGAGGGGCGGCGCCATCGGCAACAAAATACGGCGACAGCGCAAATGCAGCGTATGGAAAATAGAATATCATGCACCTAGGTTGCCGCGGTCGTCTGCTTGAGAAGATGTTTAAGTGGACCGAGCATTACCGGCTAGCTACTGACAGGATGGAAGTTGACAATTTAGCGCCATGCAAATATTCATTTTAGCGTGTTTTATACATTGCAAAAATTTCTCTTGTCACGGAAATTTAAGCTAGTTTTTGTCAAATTCGTGCGTCCTAAGCATGCGCTGAGCGAAGAAGATTTCAGTTGGTATCTTGGAAATGTCGTTCTAGATTTCGCCTCGGCTGTAGTCTACTCATCACTCTGCATTTTATTTTATAATAGAAAAGGAAATAGGGCAACCGCCCTGTCTTATGAGAAGACAAAGTACAGGACTCTTGGATTGAATCCCGGCTGGCTAGCTCCCACCCGGAGATATTCCATGGTGTGTCTAGTTTTAAGATGACTTAAAACTTGTATATATTTAAGTCACATATTCTAAACAATTTAGATTATGCGCTTTCACTATCTCAGTCGATTAAAAATCACAGAATTTTTAATCGATCGTCACCGGCGAGATTAGTGCCCTAGGGTTTAGGGGTTTTAAAGGTCGACAGGGCTAGAGAGGTTGGCTTTAGGGGGTGACCAGCTCGATGAAGGAAGCGGGCAGTAGGATGTCGCTGATTACGAGTGGTGGAGAACGTCTGATGAATAGAGATGGTAATCGGATATGGCAGGTATGGGTAATGCTCATCCATATCCGTATGTATCGATTTTTTATCCATCTGCAGGTATACTCGCGAATGCCCGCAGGTGAAGAGATGGCTATTACCCACGGGTATACCTGTTACCTGCGGGTACCTATTATCCACGGGTATACCCGTTTACCTGTGGAGTGGTGCGGTGATGTGGCTTGACAGAGCAACGCGGCTACGAGCCAGGATGATGGGGTGGGTCGGGGCGGGGCAGGGCGACACGGTGGGTGGCGTGGGGGAAGCATGGGGCGGCAGCGCGCGAGACGAGGAGGGTCGAGGTGGTGCGACGTGGGGTGGGGCAGCGGCGGAATGATAGGGTGGGTCAGGACGAAGTATTTATATGATGTATAATGTTAAGGTTATGGAGGTGAGATATATATATATATATATATATTGGCTATACGAGTTTTGTAAGTATAGATATACCTTATCTATAGTTGTATCTGTTACCCGTCGAGTAGTATTTTTTACACACAAATATACATATGGATATCATTTGCTAACTATAACCTACTCTATTCAAATATTCACATGTGAGTAAACGGATAATCAGAATAAATTGTTATCCATGCTGGTGAACGATATTAGCATTGAGAGGGAAAAAATAGAGTGGTTAGTATGTAGGAGAATAGTAGTGATGGTAGCGCTATCGGAGATGGTACCATCTCTGCCGCCGGAGACCGAAGGAGGCGAGGCGGTGTGGGGGCCTTGTCGTCATTGCTCAGCTCAAAGAGAAAGAAAGAATTGAGGCTTGTAGGCCGGAGGTTGAAAAAGACCATCTGGCCGTTTGTTCGAAATCCAAAGCTTAGATTGCATCGACCATATCACGTTCAAAAATTAGTCGACTGATGTATAGTCCCTTTGTATTAATCCCATTCCAACCCTCTTTTGAACCTAATCCTCTTCAGATTTTTGCGAGAATCTAAATAATAAGATAGCGATTGACAGTATTTGGTACAAAGGCAGTGCCATGTAGCAAAACATGTTTCCCAGTATAAAATACTGACCATCTCGAGTATAAAAATCATGGGTTACTCCTAATTTTTCAGCCCGGCCGTTTGTCCAAAACCCTCGATCCGAGGTCGCTCCAAGCCTTTCGCATTCCGCCGTTCCTTGGCCGCCGTTGATGCGGGTGGCGCCCGGCAGCGGCCTCCCGGAGCTGGACGACAGCAGATCGGGGTCGAGGGACGCCGGCCCGCTCCGGCGGCGGCGGCAGCGACGGACGCGGCGTGCGGCGGGGGTGCCCCCCACGATGGCCGCACCCGCCGCCGTGCAGCGGCTCTTCGAGGCATGCCGCGAGGTCTTCTCTGGCCCTGGCACGGTGCCACCGCCGGCCGGCGTTGAGAGAATCAAGTCCGTTCTTGGTAATTTTCGCAGTCTCTTTGCACCTCGGGCTTCCAAAGATCGCAACTTTGTGCGCGTGGCCGCGGCGCTGCTGTGTTTGGTGGTTTATAATTATAAGTATGCATGCGTTGTGTTCGACCTATAGCTCGGTGGCCACTTCGTACAATCGTAGTCCATCGTTGGGTGTTGACATTAGCAACCCTATGTGGATCCTGTAATACATGACTTAGATTGGTTGGCCACTTCCTTTCAGTGTTTGTTGAGAATTATTACGCTTTGGTAGAAATAAGGATCAAGATTGTTGGACCATTTTAAAACATAACCGTTAGGATCGTTGTAACTTTCTACACTTGCCAGTGTATATATATGAGATTGTTTGAGGTGCATTAGCTAACTTAGACTCATTGAGGAAATGATTTTTGCATGCGAACTAGTGAAAAAAAAAACTCAACCAAAGGAAGAAGATGTCTTCCTAGCTTTATCTTAAGATAGAGGAGTATCGACCCTTTAGAGAATACCAAACCCTTTAGATAGATACTCATACGACCTACGATCTAATCCGGGTGGGTGGCCTCTTATGTAGAGACTCTACCAACTGAGTCATTGTTCGGATCTCATTCGAACCAGCAACTAACCGATGGTATAGCACATAGGTTTGTGCTGTTAAGACTTTTGGCAACATGGTTTTGATGTCAGTAGTAAGCTGTGACACAAACGCGCAACGCCATCTGCAAGTTGCGACATGGTTTTTTGCAAGTAGCAAGCTGTGGCTTATTGGCGACAAATTCACAATCATATGGCTAACTTTTGCTAGTTGTTCCTGGTGGAAGTAAATTATGGAGCAAATATAACAGAAATCTTATGCTACCCATTGTACGCATATACGTGATGTGGTTGCTGGTTTTGTGGGGGTGGGATACAGCTAAGATTACGCCCGTTTTGGAGCTGCATTAGGGTTCTCTCTTATTTCATTTGGTCGTCAAAAGCTTGCCAGTTACCATTAATTGTTAGTTTGTGCCAACTTGCCCAAGCTTGTTGAACACGTTTCTCGAATAAGGACAATGCTGAAGCTATTGTCGTACCATGTTTCATCCATAAGAAAATATTTATCGCTTCCTTGTTGAACGCACCCCGCTTTGTATGCTAATGTTGCTCACTGTATTATGTTTACGTCTACATGCCTGAAATTTGGATGACCTCAGACATGCCCATAGTAGTGTGCCAGTGTGCGTGCAAAATCTTGCTGTTGACATAGCTAACAAGCTGCACCCTAGCCCTAAAGAAACAAGCTGCATCCTGAAAAGTTCTGGATATGAGATTACATAGTTCAATATTGGCTCTCGCTTAAGATCATGATATCCTGTGGCCCTTCATGTTACACGAAACCACATGTCGGACTATCTTTAAACTCAGCTTTACGATCCATCATGCAGCTAATATGAATTGCATATGAGCTTGCTTTGGCTATTCTTCGAGTTCTTCTATACAGTAATACACAGTATAATTCTCTGAGTCCAGTTTCTTTTTCTCATAATGATTTGTTCTTTCCGACTTGATCGAGTTCTAGTTAAGATTCACTTCGTATCTTCTCTTCCATACTGAAATGTAACAACCCCCTGCAGAGGCCAGCATGATAAGTCTGCTAGAGAGTAGCACAATCCAAGTTTGTTACATGTGTTAGACCTACATATTTCACAGGTGCATTCTCTCCACAGGGTATTCATGCCCTCGAGAGACTGCACTTTTATACTTACTGCATGCACTCCTATTCTGCCGACATCTATTTCATCCTTTCTGTCCTGCAGATAGTATTACAGCAGCAGATGTCGATCTAACGCCCAATATGTCATATTTCCAACGTACTGACCCCCGTGGCACTCCTAGAATAACTTATTTGCACCTTTACAGGTGTGAGGCTTTCTCGGTATGATTATTCACTCATTAACCATATTTATGGATTACCAGCATACGCTAAAGCTTCTGCATTGGTGTGTTACATAAGTCTGTAATTATTCCTACAGATTGGGATCTTCTGTTTGCCTTCAAGGGGGGTAATTCCTCTCCATAATCATCCTGGCATGACTGTGTTCAGCAAGCTTCTGTTTGGTGCCATGCATGTGAAGTCTTATGACTGGGCAGCTGCTCCACAAGGTACAACTGGTATGATTAGTTCATTTTTCCTAAGCATAAAGCTCCTGCAAAAAAACCAAAACTAACAAATTTCTGTTCTGTTCTGTCTCCGTGCATAGATGTTCAACTGCAAGGACCACGTTTGGCAAAGGTGAAGGCTGATGGTATATTGACTGCACCTTGTGAAACATCGGTACTATATCCTGAAGACGGTGGTAACATGCATTGCTTTACCGCACAAGATGCTTGTGCAGTGCTTGACGTCCTTGGCCCACCATATGATGATGCCAGTGGAAGGCACTGCCAGTACTACAATGTCTCTTCCTCTGCAACTTCTGTTGGTAATAATTGCTACCTCAGTTATAAATGCCAACATATTAGGTGTTACAATGCTAGAAAATTGTTGTTTCGTTTCATAAACCTTTTCTTTGCCTGATAAGTTGATGCCTGTTGCTGCAATATTAAGTTAGTAGAAATTTCGTCTCCTTGATCTAAAATACATAGATACTTATACTGTGGCTGTCAAGTAGGATCACATACCGATATGCTCATATGCATATCCTTTTAAACTGCTCATTCTAATAAATCTAGGCATGTACGTCCTTTGGGATTATATGATGGCAGCTTCGTACAGCATTATCCTGTATTAGTTAAGCAAGCGTTGTGTCTTTGTTTATTTCCAGACCATCAAGCTTCGGTGTCCTACTCACTGAAAATGCTAAAACTGTACTCTGAATCTTGTCCATTCTCACTGTAAATACAATATCCTGCATCCACTTTGAGGTTGCACGACGAAAACGCTGATCAACACAACAATGTCCCTTCCTCGGAAGCTCTTGCCCATGCTTCTGCAGATTCGTCAGTAGCATCTTTTGTCCTGGGGTTGTCGCGGGAGCTCCCCGCACCCCTAGCGACGCCTCCCTGCCCGAGCGCACCAATGGCGCGCCCGACTCCAGCGCCCAGAAGAAGCCAGAGGCTTGCTGCGCAGCCAGGCCTCTCGTCAGTGAGGCCATCCAAGCGCGGCGAGCTGCTACTTATGCGCCGCCTTGGCCTTCTCAAGGAGAACGAGGCAATCTCCTTCACCAGGCTTACATCCTGTTGTTCGAACGCCCGCTCTCCGAACAGCACCTTCGGGCCATCATGGATCTGTTTCCCGGCCAGGGGCTGGCGGCCCTCGCTGCCGTCCCCAATGCCGAGAGCTCGGATTGTTAGGGCGCTGCTTCCCGTTGCCCTCGCCTCTCGTTTTCCTCGCCTCCTATGGAAGTCTGCAACATCTTAAGTTGGAATGTTCGTGGGCTAAATAGCAGAGCCCGGCGGGACGTCGTCCGAACGCTGATCACAGACCACAAAGTTTCGGTTGTTTGTCTCCTCGAAACCAAGCTTGATGAATTCAACGCTTTTCCTGATTAACGAAGTTTGTGGCCCTGGGTTTTCTGGATACACTTATTTGCCATCTTCCGAGACAAGGGGCGGCATTCTCGTCGCCTGTCGTCAACCTGTTACTCTAACCGTAGTCCAAGTCCTCCGGTTCTCGGTCACTGTTCTGGTCTCGGGACGGATCCTTTCACCTGACCGCCGTGTACGGCCCAACCGTCGACGGCCTAAAAGATGCATTCTTAATCGAACTATCAGGTGTTCGTGCGCTGTCACCGGGCCCCCCAGGTTACTAATTGGAGACTTCAACATGATTTGCTCGGCCAGCGACAAGAACAACACCCGGCTCAACTTGAGATCGATCTCCAGATTTCGCCGTTTCATTAATGATTTGGAGCTTCAAGACTTGCATTTATTCGGTCGTCGCTATACACGGTCCAACGAGCGCGCATCCCCCACTCTCGTGCGCCTCGACAGGGCCTTGGTCTCTTCAGATTGGGATTCTTTATTCCACAACTCCTTCCTCCAGGCTTTGTCTTTGGAATGCTCGGACCATTGCCCGATGCTGCTTTCAACCTCCAAGTTCTCTGCGAAATGGCGATGCTTTCATTTTGAATCCTTCTAGATGAAAATGCCCGGCTTCCTTGTTGTCGTCCAGAATGCCCGGAGGCTGTCTCCTACTGACGAATCCTTGCTTCCGCTTCTTCGGTTGGACACGTTGCTCAAGCACACTGCAAAAGAGCTCCAGCGCTGGAATAGTAAGCCGATTGGGAACATCAAAGAACAGTGTTGCTGATTGCGCGTGAAGTCATCACACTCCTCGACGCGGCCTAGGAGGGAAGGACCCTGACACCTGGCAAGTTTGAGTTGCGCAAGCACCTACAATTTTTGTGTCTCGGATTGGCTTCTCTAGAGCGCACCATCACTCGTTGTAAATCCTGGGATGCTTGGCTTCGGGACGGGGATGCAAGCACCAGACTATTCCACTCTTTTTTTAGCTACCGTACGCACAAGAACAACATTGTTTCCCTTTCCACGGCTGATGGCTCCATCTCCTCCTAGCAAGCTATGGAGTGAAACTTGTTCGACCACTTTAACTCAATTTTCGGTGCTTCACTGTTCAGAGACTGCTCCATTGATCTCCACACAATTGGCATCTCTCCGCTGGACCTGCAAGCACTAGATAGCCCCTTCAGCGAGGCAGAGATCCTCAATGCCATTTTGCGCCTGCCTCTGAACAAGTCGCCCAGACCAGACGGGTTCTTCGAGGAGTTTTACCAGGCGGCTTGGCCGATCGTTTCCAAGGATGTTACGCTTGCCATCGACGCTTTTGGCTTAGGCGACCGAAGGGGGCTTGAACGCCTCAACAATGCTCTCATCACTTTGCTGCCGAAGAATTTGGAGGCATCGTCGCCTTTAGATTTTCGGTCGATTAGCCTTATACACAGTGTCGGAAAGCTGATCACCAAGGCAATGGCTCTTCGGCTCGCTCCGTGGCTGCCCTCTATGATCTCAAGCAAACAAAGTGCTTTTATTTCCGGACTAATTTCAAACTGGTGCACTCTACCACCAAGCTGTTCAAGAAGTCCAAGCGCTCCAAAATTTTGCTGAAATCGGACATCTCCAAAGCGTTCAACTCGGTGAATTGGGCTTTCCTTTTGGAGGTGCTTCAAGCTTGGGGGTTTGGCAATCATTGGTGCAGCTGGTTGGAAAGAATCCTTGGTTCTTCTTCAACTAGGATTCTCCTTAATGGCGCTTTCGGGCCAACCATCAAGCATGCTAGGGGTTTGAGACAGGAGGATTCACTGTCCCCCTTCCTCGTCGTGCTTGTGATGGACATCCTCGCCCGTATACTTTCAAAGGCTACTAATGTCGGCGTCCTCGATGCCATGGGCCATAGTTCAATCCTGCACTGTTGTTCCCTATACGCGGATGACACGGTCCTTTTCCTATCGCCAACACAACGGTACATCCAAGCACACTTGGACATCGTCCATTTCTTTGGGGCAGTTTTGGGTCTCAAAACAAACCTTCTCAAATGCGAAGTGGTTCCGATCTACTGCAATGAAGATGACTTGGCGATGATCCAGGATAATCTTCCTTATCAAATATATGCGTTTCCGATTCAATATCTGGGGTTCCCCTTTTTGCTGGCCGACTCCGCAAATCACACCTCCAGTCGATTGTTGACAAGGTCGCCTCCAAACTTCCTCTATGGCAGGCCAAGCTAATCTCAAAACCAGGTAGAGCTACTCTTGTCAAGGTGGTGCTATCTTCGACTACCATTCACACCCTCATCACCATCAAGGTGCCGCCTTGGGTGATCAAGGAGATCAACAAAATCAGAAAAGCTCTCCTCTGGGGCCGGTGACAAAGCAATGTCTGGAGGTCGCAACTCTTTGGCTTGGTCCGCTGTGTGCCAGCCGACTGAATTTGGTGGCTTAGGGATTCAAGATCTTCATCGGGCAGGCGTGGCTCTACGCCTACGTTGGCTCTGGAGCCGGTGCTCTCAGCCATCCAAGCCCTAGGCCGTGTTGCCTATGACCTACGAGAAGGAAGTCGTCTAGCTTTTCGATGCCTCTACCTGCTTCGAGGTTGGCAATGGCAATTTCATCCTGTTATGGATGGATGCCTGGTTAGGGGCTTGTTCAATCAGACAAATGGCCCCTCAGCTCTTTGGTTGCGTTGCTTAAAAGGTCGCTAGGAGCAGAACTATGTACGAGGCTCTACACAACCGAAGATGGATCCGCGATATTGTCAGACCCTTATCCATACCGGCCCTAGGCCAATACCTGCAGGTTTGGGATCAGCTCGAGCCTGTACGCCTAGGCGCCGAGGAAGACCGGGCCATCTGGAAGTGAACCTCCTCCGGAGAATACTATGGGCGCTCTGCATATCTCCGAATGTTTAAAGGTTGCATTCATTTCGGGGGAGCGAAGTTGGTGTGGAAGGCATGGGATCTGGCTAAAGTGAAATTCTTTGCTTGGCTTGCTCTTCATGGCAGACTATGGACTGCAGCTAGAAGGCACCGGCATGGCCTCCAGAACGACGATTCGTGCACGTACTGCTCACAGTCGCTGGGGACCACTGACCATCTCCTTTTGCGCTGCAGTTTTGCGCGGCAAGTATGGTGGCGGATGCTTGGCGTTCAGACCCCTCAAGCGGACACATCAATTCTCGATTGGTGGCATCAACTCTGGGAGAGGGCGGATAATTCTTGCAGAAGAGGCCTTGATTCCCTCACACTCCTAGTATGTTGGAGACTATGGCTGTCAAGGAACAACATCGTCTTCAACAATCATCGAGCTTCCCTTGACACCTTGGTAGCGCTTATTAGGGAGGACATCACCCGATGGTGCAATGTAGGCGCACGGTACCTTGGCATACTGAGAGATCGGCTGCATACTCTAGGTTAAGCTACCTATGCAAACGCGATGTCAGGGCTAGGTTGTTTAGTGCAACTGTAATCTCCATCCCTTTTTTGTTTGTCCTGGTCTAGATCTAGCCAAGGTCGTTGTAACCGACATGTTTGTTTTCCATCTTAATACAAAGATACATAGCTCTCCTGTGTATTCGAGAGAAAAAAAAAATCTTGTATCTTGTTCCTTGGTCATACTGTACATTGTAAGCGTGCTGGCAGAAAGCTGAACTATTGGTGGTTAACTTAAAAAGGCGCATTTAACAGGAGATTCGATGTCATTGCCTGGAGGTGACAGATATGCATGTCTGGAGGAGAGTGAACCACCACAAGATTATTATCTTGTCGGGTCAACATATATGGGCCCAAGAATTCTGGACCATTGAACTCGTACGCTTGTTTCTTGGAGGACGCGATGCAGCTGTGTTTGGTGTGAAGACATTGCTGGAAGGAATACAAACAAAGGGAAATCTGAATGCAGAGAGCTGTGCCGCAAGGCTTTCGTCGGTCATAACTAGATCACTGCTCATCATTACTTCAATTGGAAGACAGGAAAGGCTTAGTAATGAGCATCAAGAACAAAGAACTGCTCGGTAAATCGGAGGTTATGTAGCCCCTTGCTGTACATCTTTTGTTGTTCTTTATCTTAGTGTTTTGTAACTGTATCCGTACCAATTAGCATGAGATTTCGTCCTATTCATTCTTGGGTTCCCAAAATGTTGACTGATTGAGATGAACTTCTGCAATGATGCCTGGTTGAGATGAAGTTATTCAACTGCAGTTATTTTCCTTCGCTGAACTTATACCTTTCACTTTGGTACTGTATACTCTTTCCGTACTGGTAGGAAGAAACGATAATCGATAATTTTCTATTATGCCTAAAATCATCACACATATTGTTCTCTGATTTATCCAGCTAGAACTGCTTACAGAATATGTACGATGCTATTGTTACTTAGCTGGGTTCACAGTAAAAACATTTTTTGTTCATCGAACTCCGATTTGTTTTGCTCTGGGGATTCGCATTAGGCTCATTTCTTTTCAGTTTTCCTCTGCCCTTCGTGTCTGATATGCAGCACACAACTTGCAGAAATAAGGCATGCTGTAGTTCACCAGTTCATCCTATACGGTGAGCATAAATGATCTGTTCACTAGTTTGACGGCCTCATCAAAGATCAGAAAAGTGGGAGAAAATTGATCATATTGAAGAATGGTGGGGCATGGTGACTGATGAGAAGTACTGGTTGGTCATCGTTATCCAAGTTCATCAAGTTGCAGGCATGGTTCAGTTATCCACTCGGATTTTGGGCTGAATTTATTTTTCTTTTCCACTCGGAAATCCCAAGTTGCAGTCATGATTCAGTTTGATTGCGACCTGGATCATTCACAATTACATTTGTATTCTTTCCGGTTACGATGTCAAACTTGCATTGTCACTTGAGATGAGAGAAGTCTCCTGGCTTGCAGTACATTATTGTCACAGCCCAAGCTGCCGATGCAAGTGTTCACAAGCTACAAATCCAGGGTTGACATGTAAATTGATGAGTTGCTAAACACAGAGGTTGTTTCCTCACACCTACTGACATTTGAATTAGTCATATTCTTTTATTCTGCTTTTATATATCGCAAATCGTTAATTAGGCAGTCAATAATTGCACCAATGGTCTTGGCACAGGTGTAATCTTGAAGCTGATCGGCATGAGGAAGTCCTGGGTTTACTTTCTCATAGTTGCTTAAGCAGTACCATCTTAGATTCCGATAACCTGTCATTTTCTCATACTTGCCAAGTAGACTTGAGAGCCATCAGAGCTCTTCTTTGTCTTTTTGCTAGGAATTAGCCCAGCCCTCAAATTACCTCCGCAGGCTGAGTAAGTTGTTTCATTTCTAAGAGGATATGATTATATTTCATATTTCAAATTTGGTGGAGAGTATACTTTTTTTAGAAAAATGGAAAAACAAAGCTCAACCTAATGCACCCGAAAATTATGAAGTTCCCTACTTTTGAAATTTATATGGAGCACTGCCAAAGATGCCCTTTATTTCAGATCTTTTAGGAGTCAATGTTAAGTGAGAACAATACGACAACTTGCATCATTCTTGTGTGCGCTGAGACAAGTTGAGCTGGGCTGCTTCCTAGAAGCTGACTAGTGCAGCCTTATCTTCAGCTCGTTCCCGCTGTTATCACTAATGATGATTACAAGGCAATAAACTAGCTTTAGTAAATTAATAACTGATGAATCATGGCATTAAGAGTAAAATAATGGAGCGAGGTCCATGCCAACAGAGGATAGTCTATGCTAAGCACACGGGGATGAAGATGCGACTTGGATAAAATTTAGTGCATTGAAACTCAGTAATACAAAATCAAAATTCTGACGTTACATGTTATTGCTTTTACCTAACATATAAACATACATTGCATGTTATTTTATAAAAAAAATCTTGATTCTTCTGTGCCGAAAAACTTACCTGATGCACAAACTCCATGAAAGTTAACATTTTTTAGGGTTCAGTAAACGCTAACATTTCATCTGCACCTTGAGCTATTAACAAGCGAAAGTTGCTGGCTTGCTGCTCCCTTTCAGGGAAGAATAGCGAGAATCACCTAGCCGCCCTTTGTTTAGGTTTACTTCATTTTGATAGATCAACAACTTGGTCAAACGATTGTCAGTATTCAACAGTTTGTTGTTGTATAATGAGTAGCAAGTAAGCTACTATCAGCATCATCTCCTAACTAATTAGCTAACAATTCAGTTAATTACAGTTACATGCAGTCCACTGTATGATATAAGCCACGACACACCACCGGTGTCCAATTTAACTAGCATTGGCAGGTAATCTAGCCTGATTGTATGTCCATCATCCACCGGTGTCCACAGATTTGTCCTTTCCATGTCAGCCATTTAGTCCAGAAATGAATTGCGAAGTTTGTGTCGTTACTCGTTAGGCTAACTAAACAAAGTGATCCCAACTTGACTATGCTGGTCCTTGTTGTTCCTGATAGAGATCATAACGTGTTGTCATTACAAACTAGAAAAGTTTCTGATGTAATCTTCTGTGTTAAAGAAGGTTTGTTTTGAGCCATGCATGCGGGGCTGCTCAACAGCTTGATTCACATCTCTGTTCAGATTGAGTTTGACATCTGTATTTTGATATGGGCTATTCTATCTATGCATCATTTCAAAAAAATTTTACCAGCGAACAAATTGAGACGAACTACGTGTTGATTTTATCCCGACAACAACCAAACACCATATTCAATAGTGTTATGACTTTATTGTTGTATGGTATTCCAAAACACATGGTTCTGAATATTACACATTGACAAAGGTGTCCGTCATGGTCATAAAAACCAACTCTCTTGTTTCTACACAGAAAGTGAAATATGTACAAAAAATTCATATAATAAATGTCATGTACTTTACCACTTTCGTTCTTTTGAAGGTTTCTTCCACATTTATTCGAAAAAAGTGTCGTACGTTCAAGTCTTGATCTTGGTCAAGCAACCACAAAGTCTTCTGAGAAAAAATACTATTATTGTTCCAAACAAGTCCTACTGGGATGTATGAACTATGGCAATTGAGTTACTATATCTGTCCATTATTAGTCTTTAGTTTAGTCATGCTGGTGTGGTAGATCCATGATCTGACACTTTCATAATTTCTGACAAATTGTTGACATTGAGTATTTGAATGCACAGTTTGCAAGAACTACCTAATATTCTATTCGTTCTGTGGCTAAGTTACATTACAATTGTTCCCATAGGGCAATTCCATAATCTGATCCATGTGCAAAGACGACTTACCAGAATGATCTTCCTTTTGACTATGCAGTTTTCATTTCAGGACTCGGTAACCATGAAAATATTGCCAGCAGTATTTGACAGCTAGCTGGAAAACTCGGCGAGAAATGTCGGTACGGCGAGTTTGAATTCACAACGTAACGCTGGTTTTGAATTCACCGAATGATGGTGTAGCAGTGGCTTCCAAGCATCGAACACCTAAAGAGAATAAGAGCAGAAAAGAAAACTTGTTTTCTCTAAATGTCTCCGGCCCAAGGAGTGTGAGGTGAGGTCTTGCCTTAAGAAAAATGTGGTGGAAATCTTTATCGTGATCCCACTTTAGGTCCACAGTTTTGACCAAATCGTTGAAAAGCTTGGGCTCACATCATGCATCGACAAGCAAGGTCTTCTCATCCACTTACCCTCCCCAATTTTTTTTTCGTGGTTCTTAGCTGTATTCATTTGTGAAATGATTAATATATGTATTTAGGAATTAGGTAGGAAAGACGCCTCTTTGATGCATCCGTTGACTAAACCTGCAGTTTACTTGAAGTGAGTCCATCATCCAACCGCCATGTGTTTTTCCCTCCATACTGTTGTACCTTTTCAATTCCAATTTGCGCGTTCATTGATAGAAATGGTGCTATTGTATGATACCATCTCTATATGACATATATCATGGGTTATTAAATTCCTCCTTAGACTATATCTCCTGACTCATGCTTACTAGTTACCTGATGAGGACTTGAACGTTGAGATTAGGATGAGTACTTCATGTAGCTGAAATACAAGGTCAGAATTAGAATCATCATTGCTTGAATTAGAACCATATTATAATAGAGCTAGTGAGTTTTCATGCCTATCCTTTATCACATTCCCACTTGTGATGATGTGTGTGCGGGTGTGTGAAATCTAGTGATCTTTTTTATTTCTCCTCCTTTCTCCATAGGTAGATTCTATTGGCGTAACCTTGTAGGAACCTATAGAAACGGGTTTGGATCCTTTGCAATAGTAAAGGTCATGCAGAGGCTGTTGCAACTGTAGCAGTGATTTGTGAGGAGATAGACAACGGTATACTACCATTCGCCATTTACTGTAGCAGTGATTTATTGGATTATGATCCGACGGTTGGAAACGGATCCTAATGCAAATCACCGTTTATCCAATGCAGTGATGACTTCACTGCAAGGATCTCTTTTCCCATGGGAACACGATCAAGTCCACTTTCTCCGTTAACTTCCGCGCTCAAAACGGATCAAGATATTAATTAATATTCAACGGCCGGTGCGGCAGTGCAGTGAGGTCACGCCCTCCGTGACGCCGATAAAGAAAACAGGGGGGACGATCCGGCGTGCAATAGTTTCAACGGGCTTCGCCGGAATCTCAACAAGTAGGCCAACTAAACCTTCTCAAATCGCAGGGGCTTACTTGACGCCGATTGGATCGCAACACCAAGCCGTCGCGCTCGCGGCACCAGTTTGTCTCGGCACGTACGCTCGCACGGATCGATCACATCGAGCTGTGGCCCGCTACTGTAGCACCTTCCATCACATCACATCACATGCGGCGTTTCTTTAGTAGATCGAAGCCTCCCCTAATATAGCACATGCACGATGATGATACGCGCTTGATTGATACTCCTACTCCACAGTAGTGGATCGATGCATGCATGTACACGCAGACGCGGTGCAATGTATACTACTGTTCACACGCGACAAGAACAGAGCGAACACTTGTGCTGGTCAGATGTACGTACTCTTAGGACGAAAAAAAGTAAACGGTGTGATGGATAGATTGTTCGAGCGCTCTAGTACTTCTCATGCATGTCCGAATTTTCGCTGTTTGACCTGTTAAATTCCGAAGAGAAGCGTCAATCGACGGGCTTGTTCCTTCGGATTAAACCCATCACCATCCATATATGGCTCAACAATTCTTCGATGTATACTATATATCGGTTGCTTCTTCAACTTGGTTGCACCGCGCGGCCGTACAAAGTCAACAGGACGCACGCCCTAAAGAAATGCTAAAACACGTACTACTCTTGCATACGCACGCTAGTCGGTAACAAGAACGCATCTTGTCAGATCGACAAGTCAGAACCAGGCATCCCCTCTTTTCTTTCAGAAAAGGTCAGGACGAACCAGCCACCCCGAGATCGATCAGCCGCACGCAACCTGCAGTGTGTTTGCAACGGCTGACGGAACGGCGGCGGCGTCCCGGCTGGTCGCCGGAGCGGCTATAGGTAGCTAGCGCAGGCCACAGGAAGCCGGGCGCGTGGACCAGCGCGGACAACGCGGCGCGCGGCAACGACATGCAGGACACGTTAGGGAGACCACGATCGACGACGTCGACGATCCAGTATTCTATTCTATTGGCCTCGCTTAGCCCGCCATGAGCTAGCCAAGCCGGTTGACATTTTCGATGCGCCCAGCCCAGCCCCGTATGGACGACGACTGAACCGTGACAGGCTAAGCCACTGAGATTTCGTGCGCATCTGCTAATTGTTTAGTCTAATCAACGCAAACCAGTCAGAAACTGCAGGCTTAAGTTTCGTCGCTGCCTCTTTATAAGGAGGGCAAGGTACGGCTGCCAGGACAGGCACTACTTGCTGAAAGCTATAGCACAAAAAGGAAAGTCCGTCTCGTAGGCCGGTGGTGCTGCTAGCTGCTCCTAGCCCTCGTAGCTAGCGCGTGTTGCAATGGAGGTCGCCGTCGAAAGGCTGCCGGTGAAGGAGGACAAGATGGCCGACGCCAAGCCAGAGATGGCAGCGGTATGATTATACTATGATCTATTGATTTGTTCTTGCTCGTCCGTACTCTTTTACGTAGTTCAACGCAGGAAGATTCAAGCTTTTATTTTTCTGGATGCAGATAGGAAGCGCTCTTCCGATAGTCTTTGAAAGTTTTCAAGCAAGGCAAAGGGATGCAGGCATCAAGCAGGTACATACTACTTAGTGCTTAATCAATCGAAATTCAGTTGAGAAATCATTCATGTTATGCATCAACATCATAGCTATGATCTGATCCATTCAACTACTACAGGAAGACAGCAAGCTAGAGGCTGCCAAGGCGGAGATGGGCGAGGTGAGGGAGGAGAACGAGCGCCTCAAGACGCTGCTGTCCCGCATCCTCAGCGACTACCAGTCGCTGCAGACGCACTTCCTCGACGTCGTCAAGGTGAACGAACAAGGAGCCAAGATGAAGCTCCCCGCGGGGCCGGGGCCGGCGCCGGCGCCGGCGCCTCCTCCCGGCGCCGACGACGATCCCGAAGACCTTGTCTCCCTGAGCCTCGGCACGAAGGCCGACGGCGTCCGACGCAAGGGCCACGAGAGGTCTTCGTCGTCGTCCGGCACAGCCGAGACTGCCGACGAAGGCCAGCTCTCCCTCGGGCTCTGGCTGTCCACAGACGACGACAAAGCGAGCCGCGCGTCGGCGGCACCAGTTCTGAACCTGAGCTCCGACAGCAGCAGCGCCGACGACACCGCCAAGCCTGCTCATGCCGCCGTGTGCCCGGGCAGCCCGCCTAGCAACGCGCGCAAAAGCCCGAGCGGCGGCGCCGTGGAGGGAGCGGAGGACGAGGTTCTGCAGCAACAGGTCAAGAAGGCTAGGGTTTCCGTCAGGGTGAAATGCGACACCCCCACGGTACGTACGTGACGTGACGCATACAGAAAATTTTTGCGAGACTAGTGCCTGTCTAATTTGATCTCTAAACACAATTGTGCACGAGCTGATTCACTGACGTTGTTCTGTTGTTGGTGATGGATTAGATGAACGACGGGTGCCAATGGCGGAAGTACGGGCAGAAGATCTCCAAGGGTAACCCCTGCCCGCGCGCCTACTACCGCTGCACCGTGGCGCCCCACTGCCCGGTGAGGAAGCAGGTGCAGCGGTGCTCGGAGGACACGACGATCCTGATCACGACGTACGAGGGCAAGCACAACCACCAGCTCCCGCCGGCGGCGACTGCCATGGCGTCCACGACCTCCGCCGCGGCGGCCATGCTCACCGCGGGCTCCACCACCTCCTCACCGGCCTCGCTCGGCCACCTCCCGTTCGCGTCGGCCGGGCTGCTCGGGCCGACCGCCATGGTCTCCACAGCCGCGTCCTGCCCCACCATCACGCTCGACCTCACTGCCCCGGCGCCGCCGCATTCCTCCCTCCTGCACTCCTCACCCTACGCCGCCGCCGCGGGGTACGAGTCCAAGGCGGTCCCGGCGGCATGGAGCAGCGGGTACCTGGCGTACGGCGGCGGCCAGCAGCCGTACTACGCCAAGAGCTCCCCGGCGACGGGGCACTTATTCGGCGGCAGCCTGGGCGTGTCGAGGCCGGAGCAGCTGTACGCCGCCCAGTCGTACCTGCAGAGGGTGACCGGCGTCGGCGGCCATGGCGCGGTGGCGCCGGCTGTGACGGACACGCTCGCGAAGGCGATCACGTCGGACCCGAGCTTCCAGTCGGCGCTGGCGGCGGCGATCACGTCAGTCATGGGGCGCGGCGGCGGCGGTGCGGCTGCCCAGAAGTGAGAACGCACGCATGGATCATGCAAATGATTGGCAAATGGCGATTCGCGCGCATAGCAGTGGTTCGTATGTAATTAATAAGTGCTTCGTGGTTAATTACCTCGTTAATTGGAGTAGTTTTGGTGTGTTAGCAATTGGCTGGGGAAATGGTGATGAACGTAACCGAGATTAATTGATCGATGTACATAACATTTGACGAGTCAAACTGTATGTACCATGGGCGGAATTAAACAAGTTTTGATCAGGATGTTCCAGTTAGATCTGATGGGGTTTAAACTAGCAAAGCAAGTGCAACATGATTAAGTGCACTCATGATGAAGCTCGAGCAGTCGTCAAACACCTGCCGTTGGTTCATCGCTCGATCCTTATCGCGTGGGAGGGAGGTCTTGAGATGACGGATCAGGTCTAGAGGTACACCACAAGCACCTTAACGCAGCTCTTGATCAAGTAGTATAAAAAGTTCGATCTCTTAGCTATATATGCTGTTGAAGACGAATTAAGAACGGTATTAAGACCTGGCAAAGAAGCTACAATGTGATGTTAAAAATTATTCAAAGTTAATTAACAAGTTTGTAGACTCTGATATGAACTAAGTCAACTACGTTATGTAAGAAATTAACAAAAAGACACCACATTAATGACAGCCGCTCAACACGTGTCATTAATGTCTTATTACTGATGGGTCCAATAAAGACGCATCACTAATGTCCCTTCTGATCGAACCAGATATAATTCCGTCACTGATGATAATAGTGACAAGTTAAGTTATGGTCCGTCATTAATGACTAGATCATCAGTGACGGAAAGTCCTATATCAATCATTAGTGACGGGTCAACTTGTAACCCATCACTAATGACCAACTCCAGTCACTAATGATGGTATTCGCAAATACTTTTTTTTATTTTATTTTTTTCTTATTTTTTCTCACCTCAGCAGTACTAGAATAGTAACTATTGTACATTTCTGCTCAAGTTTGATGTAAGGTGTGGTGGCTATGGACACAAGCGCGCGTTCTGAAGATGGTGTAGAAACTTTCGAGGGTGAGAACTCAATCTTCTAAATCGTTTTTGGCCTTGAAAAATTCTCCGAACCCGATGAAGTGGGGGAGAAACGGATGTAACTTCTTTAGATGTCTGTATAATTAAAAAACGTCAAAATCAGAATCCGTATGCAAAAGTTATACCTATATTTACCGAATGCACTCCGGGTCACCTATCAAATTATAACTCTCGATGAAATTTGGCAAAATTAGTCATTAGTGACGGGTCATGGTTATAACGTGTTATTAATGAATTTCGGCAAAGAATATTAAAAGGATAAAATATTCGGTTTCTATCACAACTATGTGATAGCAGAGGTGGTAAGGTGGCTAAACACGTGAGTAGGAGATGGGTTCGATTCCCACGGAACACAAACTTGAAAATAATGTGAAAAAATAGGGCTTATGAAGCATATGGGATGAACCTGCGTTGAGATGGCTCGAGGGAAAAATATTTTTTGACTTTTTTTGTCCAAAAAATACGAAAATTTTTCATCAGTCATTAGTGACGGTCAAGATTACAACCCGTCACTAATATTCAGTCAATAGTGACAGATTACGGTTACGACTCATCACTAATGACCTATTATTAGTGACACGATAAGAGTGACGGGTATAAGACCTGTCATTAATATCAGTTATCACCAGTCTCTAATAACTTTTTTTCATGTAGTGTTAACAATCGAAGTTGCAGACTAGCTAGGGATTATATTTTTTAGTTTATAAAATATAGCTTTCTTTTCTTTGACCTTGTTTGATACAAATGAAACTTATGGATTTTTACTGAATAACGGCTTTTGCTTAAAGCTATTTATGGCTTTTAGTTGTTGATTTTTACGGTAATTTTTTATGTTCTTAGCGCATCAAAAGCCAAATAAATCTACTCTTAGTCAAATTATCAACTTTTAGTTCATACGATAAAAGCTAGCTTTTCAGTTTTTCAAAAACCAACAATAAACAAGTCTATTTATTTTAGCTTTTGGCTTCTCAAAACTAAAAGCCAACCATAAGTTGAAACAAACTGAGCCAACTCTCGAGGGAAAAAGAGATTTATTAATTACTTGTGGGAGAGTTACAATCTTTAGCAATGATTGGCTCGATATCAGGGTTGGTCCTGAGATTTCAGTGGCCAGGGCGAAACTAAAAGCGAGACCCTATTGAACATAAATATTGAAATATTTATATATTAATTACAAAGATAATATTCTGAGTAGAGTCTACAAGCATTTACGATAAGCTTGAACAACTTAGAATGCATCCGTTACGGTAAGCTGGAACAAAATTTATCGTAAATGCTGAACATAATTATGAGGGATCAGAGTACATGCACATATGCTTGCGCTAATGCATACTAACTAGGTAGAGATACTTATATGCCTATATACAACTTGCTGCGTTCAACTCTAGTTATTCATCGGTATATACAGCAGTTAGCTTGGAACCATAGTAGCTTTGGAGCTATCTGCTTGCAGGTGCCAGCACCGCAGTACAAACGTTAGACCCATTGATCGCCGGTGCAAGCAGAGACCTTTTCATATTTCAAACGTGCGATCTCAACAAAAGTCGGATCCATTTGAGGTGAAGTAGAAACTATAAAGAAAAAACCAGCGACGAAAACTCATATGGCAATGGCTGATGCATGTCCTCGATCGAAGTTGCGGGTATGAAGGACGCCTTGGAGTCGTAGTCCCACGAAACGCAAGAAACTAGACTATCTGTACGGAAGAAAACATGAAACAAACAAACAGTCAAATAGGCTAGGTAGACATATCACTTGAATTTTTATGGACCAAAGGAACAGGCTACTTGCGTCCTACTGTATGGACTACTAAGCTACCTGCTATTTTAGATCTAGTTTTATCTGTTATCATACAGACTATTATATATGTATATTATACGCAGATATATAAAAATGAGCTCCTTAGTTTTGGAGCCCGGGACGGTTGCATAGAGAACAGTGTCGGCTTCTTTCCCACATGACGAGCTCGCTTTGCGAATTGGGCAAGCTCTTGAGCCACTAGTTGGATTCTGCTCTCTTCCCACATGCCAGACAGTCAGATTGGGCAACTGCATCGTCACAACTCACAAGTTGGCTTCGACCTTTGCTTCGACAAGTCGGCTTCTTTCCTTTGTCATGTGACGGGTCACCGTGCCGCATAGAGAACAGTGTAGTCCAGTAGTCCTCCAAAATTCATTTGACAGGCCCCACGATAGACACCCGGCCATTTGCATGCACAGTATTATGCTGAACTTGACAGCTACTGAAATAGGGTTTTCAGATCTGTATACATTTTGCATGACAATAAGAATATATGATATATATGTAGCTTGATCACTGAGGCTAGATACGTTATCGAGTGTGCGTGTTGTGCTTTACAAAATAGTAACCAATTCAGGGACAACCGAGCCAATCAGATAAGCATGCAGTTTAATTCAGTCATGTGTATATGTATCGGTAACGGTACATCGTACAAAACCTTGAAAAAGAACAGGCGTCGATCGA
Source organism: Phragmites australis (assembly GCF_958298935.1). Lineage (NCBI taxonomy): Eukaryota > Viridiplantae > Streptophyta > Magnoliopsida > Poales > Poaceae > Phragmites > Phragmites australis. Next base: position 8,680,113 of record NC_084922.1, read on the forward strand.
TCTCTAGCAAGCTCGATCTCCAGAGAACAAGCGATGGGTAACTCGATCAGTACGAGGACTCCGACGAGTGAGCCGCCGCCGCCGCATGTAGCTGCATCGCCCACGCGTCAGAAGGGGCGGCAAAGCCGGACGGCTCAGTCGCGGAGTATGCCGTCGGCGGCGGCGCGCCGCTCCTCGGGGTGGGGTAGGCGCCGGGGCCGCACCCGGGCGCGTCGTGGTTGTGGACGCCGTCGTAGGTGGTGACGACATAGCGCGGGTCGTCGCGGTCCCTCTCCACGCGCTTCTTCACCCCGCACCCCTCCACCGAGCACCGGTAGTAGTTCCTGCACCGCCGCCGATCGCTCAGCACAACCATGGAGCTAGCCCAAAGAAAAGCCAAGAAGATGATCGGAGTTTGCAGGGCATGCGCGCGCAATGAAGTACCTCGGGTTCGGGCTGCTCTTGACCGCCTTCTTGCCGTACTTGCGCCACTTGAAGCCGTCGTCCAAGACGTCCACCTCTGACCTCGTCCGAAACCCAATCCGTGACGACGGCCGGCCGCCGTTCCCAGCTGATCCGCTTACCATCCTCCCGTGGACATCGCCGCAGCTCCTGAATTCGATCAGACCACAACCGTACCAATCAACACCATGATCCTGCACATTGCACACAGGATATATATACGTATGCACGAAAGCTTACATGTTCATCTCGTCCTCGGTTGTTGCGGCGGCGCGGTTAGCAAACACCGGCGGCGGGGAATAGTAATCGGAAGGGCGAAGACCGAGCTCCGGGAAGTAGTCAGCCATGGCGGCCGGCGGCGGGAAATTCAGCACGGCACCGTTATCCGCCACTGGGCCGGGATGGAAGTACGAGGAGCCGGCTGGCGGGTAGGAGTATGTCTCGTGGCCGTGGCCGAGTCCCAGTGAGGCCGCCATGTACATCAACGCACGCACACAGACTGACTCTAGTTGGTGTGTTGCGTTTGACGGAATTTCCCGTGTCAAGCTCTGCAATTTATACGCCCAAACAAACGATGCAGACGTCTGGACTGTGATGAGCTGAAGCGGGCAGGCTTCATGGATGTTTCACACAGCAGACCTGATCCTGAGCCGAAGGTTCAGATGCGTCACGTGTCGATTGTTACTGCGACGTGACCGGCCTGCTCTGCACTTTTGGAAGTTACGACCGGACAAGCTCCAGTCAAGCAAGAGTCGAGACCGTTAGTTACGGATGACTATGAGATGATTGACTGCTTTATGGTAACAGTTGCAGCCTTGCAGGGGACTAGAGTACTGTACATGTGTTGTTGCCATTCGCGGTATGTGCATTTTGAGCCGTCCGATGTGCCACGTATCCAGTTTATATGGGCAAATGCCGTGTGCCGCCTCTGGATCCCACTCACCCCAGTCCGAGTCCAACCCATCGTCCTGATCGATCGATCGCATTATTAGCACTTTGTGTACGGTAATTTACTGCCACGATAAGAATTAGGCTGCAAACAAATCATTCGTTCTCGTCGGCTTTCTGGTGGTTAAGTGACAGCAGAACGATTTGTGCCTTCATTTTTCGCAGGCGCCTGCGTGCGTAGCATCGTCCTGTCCTTGGAATCGAGTTCAGATGCAATGTTTCCGTGAGAATATCTACGGAGTGGGCGTTAAATATATAGCAAAGTTCCGTGAGCCAACTCCCCATGTATGTATGGCGCACTGGCGTCGCAAAGAAAACGTGCGTTGCATGAGAGAAACTGTGAGACGTCGCGGTCTAGCCGCAGTACAATATGTGTAGCCGCCGCTCTGCGTGCGTTGGCGCACGGAAGTTCTGGATGGGCACGCAGGCACCTCATCTTGTCAAGGCCGATGCATCGACAGTGTTTAGAATCGGATTACAATGTAACAGTAACAATGAACAAATAGATTTAAACTTATATTCTTTGTGGATGATTAGTACATGTTTACATACAAGATGAGGGGATGTCTATTTGGGAGACAACTCTTCCCGATAAATGTATGTTGCTTAACGATAACTGCATCGCGTTCAACGATTGTCCAAATATTTATTTATCTCTTAAGTAAAGGTTTAAAAATATTTTATTTTTTTAAATATAAAATTTATAGTGCAACTATCCACAAGGCACATTTTCCCCTCCATTGAATTGATTCCCACAGAAATTTATATATATAAATAAAAAATTTAATATAAAATTCTTTATTAGATATATACAATACATTTTAACTTTATTTAGTATCATAAGTATTGATATAATATGTCAATGTATGATGATGATAACTTATTTGTTATAATAACTAATAGACGTAGATAATATAGTATTTAAGGAATTGTGAGACTATATAAAGTCTCTAAACATGTCGTGTGAAGCAAATTCGATAATCATATTTTCTATGCTCATGGGATCTTCTAGCTGCTGAAGAGTTTGGTTGTTTTTAGTTTTTATGGAACTTGTTATGTATAACTAGCCTCATTGATAGTGTCAGTTTGAAGATTGAAATATGCTTCATATCTTTGTCTATCAGCAGGAAGCATAATAGATAAAATTTTCTCTATCTTTTTCGTATTTGTAGGTTCTTTTTCGCAGAAATACAATTTGGAACATATTTTATAAACAACATGATTGCAATCTCCGATGGACTTGAAGTCATGTAATTGGAGATGTGTCCATTTATGACTTGTATCGGACAAAATGACTGTCTTTTGCTGTTCATATATGGTTTTAAGCACCAGCCATAGAGGGCTCGAATTTTCTTTCATTAGATATTCAGACTTGAGATCCGAATGGATATGATGCCTTATTATGTATAATACACCATATGTAACTTGATATGATAGCAGCTGATCTCCCTCTTAGGAGGTTGGAGTGCCATTACTATTTTGTAGGATGCAAGGCTGACTTTGATGTCCACAATCCATTATGCGTAATTGTGACAATCGAGTGCAAGTGCATCGAACTATTTGCCGATATCTTGACCTACATGGATTAAACAATAGATTTGATTAATTTACTATTGATAAATTAAAAATCATTGTGGTAATATTATAATAATGATGCAAAATCTGTAAAGTCAAGTTCAAACTTGAAGCATATAGTGTAGACCTCAAATTATGTAGCTAACACTATGAAGATAATCACCAAATATGGTGTAGATCTCGCAGTAGTAGAAGACATAATCTGACATTTATCAGTAGATATTTATGTTCTTATTACCTTGTGTTATACTAAATATAATATTTGAAAGAACACATTAAAGATAGTCATTAAGTCAAGATTACAAAATGCAGACCTCGCAGTAATGGTGGATAATCTGGAAATATACAGTAAATTTCATAGTTTCATTACCTTGTGTTTCACAAATATTAAATTGAGGTAATCACTTAATTTGATTTTGCATTTTAATTCTACTTGAATTGAGAACTTTTGGGCATAAGAGCTCTTTGGACTTAATTAAGGTGAATTAATATGTAATTATGCAAGAATCGGAAACAATTGGAAAATTTTGGAAAACAGTATCGAACGGTTTGGGATTTTTTTGTTTAGTTTTCAACCCTAATCGTCGTTGATCCACTACGACACCTTGCTCTCACAGCGTCGTCTTCAGTAAGGGGTATACTCCTCCTTTGACGAGGAGGAGAGGTGGCCAAAGCAGCCGTTGATAGGGGCCCGCTTTCGAAGCCCATAGCCGCTGGAGACCAGGATCTCGGGTGGCGGGCTAGGTCGTCGATTCGCTATTGTGGTTGCAAAGTGACACAGGAGGCGGCAGGTCGGTGTAGAGGGTGGTATCGATGACGTGGGCCGCTATGGGGGCCGTTAAGGTCCCCTCGACGGAGGATATGATGTCGCAGAGGCCTGCACGGCGCGGAGGGGAAGAGCTATCCAAGGTAATGACGATGTTGACGGAGGTTGTGGTCGTGGTGATGAAGTACGTGGGAAACCCATGGCGGGGTTCCCCCAGTTGTCACTGTGTCCGGGTCGAGAGCCGTCGTGATGGGCGTCGTCATGGCGCTGGAGTGGAGGTGCACCACCGAAGCTTGCGATGCACCTTGGGCGGCTCGATCCGAGGTAGATGGGTGGAGGCGGCGCATGCATCTGTGATGGCGGCTCCTTGACGACATCGCCGTGGATATTGACCTCCGGTGGTAGTGGGGTGGTGGTGCTCACGGTTGGTTGGAATGTGAATGTCGCGAGACCATGGATCGGGCATAAGCCGTGGGCGCATGAAGGGGAAAGGTCGCCTGCGTCGGTCAAGGTTAGGGTCAGAGGCGAGTGGCTTGGGTTGGCACGATGCCTATCAATCGGAGTGCGATGAGATGAGCGCGGGCCACAATGACCACGTCCATGAGAGTGACGGCCACGGTGGCCGTGATCTAGAGGAGCATGGTGGTGTCTCCAGCCACCACCGAGATTGAAGCGAGGACCATGAGGACAACGTGTGAAGTTAGGGTGGCGACGATGTTCCTAGCGTAGGACATGAAACGATAATCGAAGATAAGTTCATTCTCACCATTTCTCACCTTCTGCGATCTTCTTCTTCTTATTCTTTTGTTGTCGATCGAACTCGGTAGAGCATAGTGGTTGATAACATGTTTAGAATCGAATTGCAATGTAACAATGATAATGAACAAATATATTCAAACTTATATTCTTTATTGATGATTGATGCATGTTTATATACAAGATGAGGGGATATCTATTCGGGAGATAACCCTCCCGAATGGACACTCGTTGCTCAACGGGTACGAATTGCTCAATGAGCAACTGCCGGACGGTTGCCGGTTTAAATCACTCAGATTTCTAACAGACTGCATGAGTAGTTGTGAGGGGCAAAGTTAAAACTGAAAATGGAGAAACACACTCCCATTCTGAGAAACCATGTACACCAGAGCAGTTTAGATCGAGGTAACTTTAGAATGAAAACTACACAATTACACATTACCTTTGTGATCTAGCTCCATGCTCGGAAAATCCAAGTGTAGATCCATCGAGTCATAGAGGAGCACCTGATGCTAGCTCATCTCAGTGCATGCTAACTTTAATCTACATTAAAGGGGAAAGACAACTTTACAATAGAGTGTGGATAGACGGGTTATCTCTCTACCTGATACTAATTTATTCATTAATTCTTCTATTTATTTATGATTTTTTTATTTAATCCCTTTAATATAAATCTCAATAAAAATAAATGATTTTAATAAATCATACGTTGTATAGTCTTAGCGGAAGATGTTGATCGGGTTCTCTCTAAGATGTTGATGGGGTTCTCCTGTGTACGTTGTATATAGTCATAGTGGAAGATGTTGATCGGGTTCTCGTGTGTACAAAATTCGAGCATTTTTGTCACAGCACAGCACGCAACATGTACACTAGCAACCAAAACAGAGCATTTTTGTCGTTCGTGATCTCATCCCCTCTAGCCTCTAGCCAGAATGCCAGACACGAAGACACAAGTCCACGAGGTAGCCGCCCCATCCCGGCGCTTCCGCACAGCTGCACCAGCACACCACACAACCTCACCACCCAACCCACGCGTCACTTGACCAGGGCCGAGCCTGCCCAGTGCCCACCTGACGTCTGGCCCGGTCGCGGCGTGCCGGCGAAGGCGCCGCGCCGCGCCCCGTACGACGCAGCGAGCGAGAGCGAGGGCGACACGTCCTCCCAGGCGGCGGCGCGTGCAGGCCTATTGACATCCGACAGCCGCCAGATCCGCTAATCACGCGGCCGTTTTCTCGACCGGCAGCTTCCCGTCGAGCCCAGGGATCAGCACCATCCACCGAACTGTATTGTACGTGCTCGGTGCTCCACAGATGTCGCGGTCATATCACATGCTCTAAGCTACGGAGAGGTTGTCCGGCAGAGGTTGCGAGGGCGGGCAGGACAATGGGGTGGGTGACTGTTATCTCCCGCGGCATCAGGGGCGCCGCAGTGAGCCGGTGACGATGACATTCGTGAGCCAGCTCTAGCTCGCAGCTTCCGACTAATAAGGAATTTCAGGAAGGTTACTTGTCGCATCTCATAAGCCTTGGATGTAAAACTTTATCCAATTTAATAAAAAGTTCAGATCGGCTCTTAGCCTACCGTAGCGTTCCTAAAAAAAATACTGTCGTCGTTCTAAACGTAGCTTCCCGAATGGCGCGGAAGGCTCAGTTCTCATGTCGAGCTCGAATTGACTCCAGTCTCTACTCGTGCTGTGTCGGCAACGTTAACATCAGGATGGTGATGAAGCGTTCAGTGGAACAGGCAGCCGGGGACCGGGGAATGGACTCGATGGCAGGAGCCACGAATAGTGGCCGCTTAGCAGAGTTGCCATTGGCGTTGTCAATCGCAACGACCCGGAATGTGACCTCCGGTTTGTGGTGCGTGCCGTGGCGTCGTGCGTCCGTTTGGGCGAGAAATTCTTGCACATCCTAATGAGAAATTTGACACTTTTAGATTTAATTTAATCTATAAATAATTTATAAACTGATAAATTAATACGTTCATTTCTACTAGAGTATAATATATTCATATGTATAGAAGCACTATATATATACTGGATCTACTATATTTGAAATTAGAAACCATAGAAAATAAAGTATAAATAACATGATTTTTACGTATAGGTCCTACGCTGTGGAGGTTGTTAAAAATACTGGTTGCACCATGTTGACGGCACGATCGATCCTACTGATGACGCACCGAATTTGTTAACGATGATAGCGAACAGTATCCAAGCAACCAGAAAGACGAGACATAGTGAAGAACTTGAGCATTCGTATGGAACGTTTCCTAAAATCTTATTCGTCATCTTCTGGTGCTAGATCTCAATAGCGAGGATTTTGAAGATATGCTCTTCCAGTTGTCGATGCATGTCGACACCGAGATGGAGTAAACTACAGCAGCAGCACAATAGAAAGAGAAAGAGATAAAACCCTAACTCTTATATAGACCCACGTAATAAGAGTGTTTTCAATTTTAAAGCTACTCTCAGTTAGCAGTCTATATTATTTCTGTACTCAACGAGATGGGGCCTTGCATATATATAGAGAAAAAAACTCTCATCTCTACCTCCATTAGTAATATGATGCTAATAGAGAGTGGATCTTAACATGAGTCATCCCTCAATATTATGGGCTTTTGAGATTTATTAGGAATTATTTCATGGACCGACTCCAATAATTCTAACAATCTCCCACCAGATCTCAAAATCTCATATAGAATTATCAGTTTTCTATTGTTGTTTGATATACTAGTGTTTCAGTGGAAACTGTTAAGTTGAACATCCACCTAAAACATTAAGTTACATTTATTCACAACTTGAACAATAGACTATGCCTTAAATTGCAAGTTTTATACAAACAAGTTTCACTTAAAGTCATAACTGATACTTGACTGCCAGTACGCTACCCCGCTGGTGGACTATATAAGTCCTACTTCATTGTCTCTTCATGAATTTACTAGAGATCACCTAAATCTCATAGACTGCGACTAATAGTTAGACTCATATAGGTTTGTTCTTTCAAGAATGCCGTGTAGGTCAGTATCTTTGCTACTTAAAGCCAACAGAACATATTAAGGCAATAGCCAACCTGTCTTACAGATCTTTGAGAGTATTACATCTTCACTCGAGTGGGTCAAACAATAAAGGTACTCTACTCTAGTTAGACCAATAGTTTGTTCTTTTCAAATCTTAATTCACGAGATTTTTGATCACATAGGTTGAGTTACCACTATGGCATAACTCACATGAGTCTCATACTTATATCATTCGATGCATTATCTATTACATTCAGTGATAGTCTCTTTGTAAAGGGATATGTCATATTCTTAGCTGTTTAGATATAATCCAAGCTTATCATTCCATTCACTGCACGATCTTTCTCAAAATAAACTTCAGATCTACCGTACCAACACCACGAACAGTTATGACCCATTCCCCATTAGGACAGAAAAATCATAGGCGACCTGATAATAAGAGAACATTGATATATCAGCACACACATGAATATTGACCCTTTATCAATCCACTAATTAGTAGATTTAAATATTGAAAACACTGAAGGTAAATTTCCATACCTTGCAGCTTTGTTTCCACCTTCGCCAATAGTCACCATATTAGCAGTATTTGAGATTTGCTTTTGTTGAACCTTTCTTTCCTTGCGGTCTGGACAACCCTTAGCGAAATGCCCAATCCACACAAAGCAAAACTGTTTTACTGTGTTCATCTTCTTCTTCTTGAAGGTGGTAGCTTTGTTTGACTTATTATCTTTCTCTTTGTTCTTAGTGTGGAAGGATTTTTTGCACTACATTGGCATTAGTCTGTCCCTCGTCTCCTTTTAGACTCACATACTTAGCCCAAGCTTTCTCATCAATATCAAAAGATACGATCAAACTCTCAACACTAAATTCTTGTCCTTTGTGCTTTAGAATAGTGGCAAAATTTCTTCACGAAGAAAGTAACTTGACTACGATGCCTTTAGCCACAAACTTGTCGGGTATATTGATCTTGAGGAGTTCGAGTTCTTTCACGATGCACTGAACCTCATGAGTCTGATCGACTATAGAGCGATTTTTAACCATCTTGTAGTCATGATACTGCTCTATAATATACAATTTACTTTCTACATCTGATGCACCGAATTTAGCATTTAGTGTATCTCACAACTCATTCGCGCTTTGTATGTGCATGTACACATCACAAAGACGGTCACCAAGAACACTAAGAATGCATCCTACAAAGAGCGTATTGGCATTCATGAATATCTTTTCCTGCTCAGCAGTAAGGATTCCTTCTGACTTGCCATTAGCCACCTAATAGACATTCATAGTCGTCAACCACAAAGTGACCTTAACTTACCATCTCTTAAAATACACATTAGAAAACTTATCTAGTCTCAGTGTATCGACAAATCCAGCTATTAATAAACTTAAGTGCCTATAATAAGGTTTTTGGATTATTAAAAAATTTGATACTTTTAAGTTTAATTTAATCTATAAATAATTCATGAGCGTAAACTAATAAACTAACATATTCATATTACCATAATATAATTTAGTCATGTGTATAAAAGTACTACATATGTCTAGATCTACTATACTCAAAATTAGGAACCACATGAAATAAAGTATGAGTAACATAATTTTTACGTACTGCTCCTGCGTTGTAGAGGTTGCTAAAGTTGCTGGTTGCATCATATTGATGACACGATCGACCCTACTGATGACAGACCGAATTTGCTGACGATGACAGCGACCAGCACCCAAGCGACTAGGAAGACGAGCCGTGGTGAAGAACTTAAACAGTCGCATGGAACGCTTCCCAAAACTTTATTCGCCCTCTTCAGGTGCAAGATCTCAAGAGCGAAGCTTTTGTAGACCTGCTCTCTCAGTTGCCGGTGTACACCAACGCCACGATGAAGTAAACTGCAGCGGCAGACAATAAAAAGAGAAAAAGACAAAATCCTAACTCTTATATAGATCCACGTAATAAGAGCGTTCCTAATTTTAAAACTACTCTCAATTAGCAGTCTATATTATTTGTGTAATCAATGAGATTGAATCCTTGCACATATATATATATATATATATATAAAATATCTATCTCTATTTTCATTAGTAATATGGTATTAACAGAGAATAAATCTTAACATAAGCCACATATCCACAATATAATCCTTTAAGATTTATTAAGAATTATTTCATAGTCCAACTCTAATAATTCTAACAGATCCCCGTTCGCCCGGCTGAGGCGTCAAGAAACGTGACAAGATATCGTCCATTGGAACAAACACTATGTTTTGTTGTTTGCACATATCCACTTGATTATTGCAGATCGACAAGATATCGTCCATTGGAACAAACACTATGCTTTGTTGTTTGCACATATCCACTTGATTATTGCAGATCGACGACTCTGTCAACTACAACCGAGCACGTCATGCTTAAACCAACTCAAAGCATGCAGAGTATCTGAGCATATGGTGGCAGCAACCAAACATCCCCGTACTTTCCTTTTTCTCATCTTAAGATTACAGAAAAAAGAAGAATGCAAATTCACAAGATGGCAAGAGCCTTCATAGATGTACTTAGCTTTGTCTAACCACTACAATCACGTGTCAATTATGGAATTTTTTGGTGTAGCTGGCCTAAGCCGCACAATGGATGCAAGCATTTCGGAGGCTGCGGAGTGCTAGTGGCTTGTGCCAGGGTATCTGATATAAGAGTTCAGAGATATGATTAAGGTGTCGTGTTCAAGCCTACAAATATAATGCAGGCAAGTCATTTTCAGACTGGTAGGGTACGATAGTAGTTTCCAACACCATCATTATCCTACCAAATAATATTAAAATTTGTAGACTTAAATTCCAGACGAGTTAAATTGTCTGTTCTGGACTTCTAGTACTAGCACATGACAAGAACAGCCAATTTATCTGAGAAGGCCTTGTGACGTCAAAATCACCAGGTTCAATATGGTAATTTAAATGCAGTTATGTCCAAAGAGCCAATTTAACTGTTCATATGAAAACTAATTACGAAATTGGAGAAGTTCTGGAACTTTACTTTCTTTTCTTTCATTCATTCTGCATGATTATAGAATCACAACAACCATCATGTATTTACCAGGAATTTTCCTTAAAAATGAGCTGATTTTCTTGTTGTGCTAAGCGGTTATTTTACATACAACAGGCAACTGCAATGTACATAGGCAAGTCGACATGTCATAAAATAACAAGAAACTCGAAACGCTATTGGGACGGTCTCAACAGGCTACCTGACGCCGACAAACATGTCATAATTTAAATGCGTGAATCTGCACCTGTAATTTAGTAGATCCACTTGCATGCCTGCTCAGAACAAAATATGATGATTTATCTGTACGCTCAATTTCGAATAGAAATGAAAAAAACATGAGAAATATATAGGAAATGGAGTCATACAAGCTACATGATCCTGGTCCGCACCTCCTCTAACACCTCCATGCTAGTACCTGGACCGTTTAAGAACCTGCAGTTACGACCCAATATTTCTTCTCTCGAGTAACCTGAAGAAGAATGGTTAAGAGCAACATAAGTCCTGCCTGTAAACAATAGTAGCCTACAAGCAATACAAGCCAAGAAGCTCCAAGAAATATTCTTATCCCAATTCTATATATTTGAGTATTTCTACCATTACTTCATCCTTTTCAACTCATATCTAATACATAGCCACCATAGAGCAACGGATTGATGTCAAAGTTGCCAACACACCCAAATAAACACCATAGGTTTAACTTGCATCTTTAACATAATTTTAGAAGGTAACTACAACCGCAACCCATCAATCATTCCCGTCTTAACTCAAGATCATTCCAGGCTGTCACGCAGGAGCAAAACATGCTCTTTTCACACACGAGATCATCTCGAAAGACACGAGTATAGCGTACACATACATCAAGTAGATACAATCAGTTTAACTAACTTGAGGCACGAGGCTCACAACGAAAACAATATGAAAAGACACCATTAATATATCGGAAGATGCACATATTACAAGTGAGCGACGGCAGGCCAGCGGCCAGCCGACCGTCGTCCCAAGTCGTCCCAACTGCCCAACTAAACGATCGATGCGCGACAGCCAGGTTCAGACGCAGACGACCCTGAGTTTTTTTATTTATAAGAAGGGATTTCATTCATGTTAAAGGCATAGTATAGAGATGAGATCTAAGTGATCCCTTTTTACATTGTGGAGAGCCTCGTGTATTAGACAATTGTGAATGTGCCCTATATGATTACAAGAGAAAAAGGCATTACTGGTTCAAAAGGTAATATTTGGCTTCTGTAGCTAATTTATATACTATCTTGTTTGACTGTCTTGAGATTTTTCGGACCTAGAATTGCTTGCTTGAATGAAGATGAGCAAAGTCTACCAGAAAAGGCCGGAGGCGCCAATGTGCCGGTTCTATCATTGGTGAGGCGAGCTTGAGGTTGGAGACCAGGATTTGGTTGTCCGAAATGTAGTTTAACCTGTCAAAAGAAAGGGTTGCTGCTACCTTTGCTTCCAGCCAGAGAGCTGCAGCTTCGGCCTGCAGTACACAGTGTATATCGCTTGCTCTGGCTTTGATGAAGATACCTGAGTTGATGGTGGAGGATGTATCGTGAATAAAGACCCCCAGGCCTGCTGTAGTTGGGCCTTGTATGTGTCCATCAGGCTGGAGGGCGGCATCAGTGTAGCAGACAGCGGGGTCAACAGAAGCAGTGGTTGTGAGGGAGAATATGTATTTTTTTTGTGTGGTAACAGTTAGAGAAGAAAACAAATTTTATAGAAACTGATCTTACAAAAGATCTTATCTCCTGTGATGATACGTGTCCACTTCATCTTTCTTCTTTTCAGTCTAACTATTGGATTACAGGATATATGACATAGATGAGATATCATGAAGATATTTCTGGATAGAGTCTTATAAAATTTACTTTCATTAGAGGAGTGGTCAGCAGTGTGGTAAGTACATCTCTAACTCTTGGCTAACGCGAATCATTCAAATCTCCATCTATTCTTTAGGGGAAATTGAAAAATCATTAAGTCGCACTTCTTGCGGCCGAATTAGAGGCTGGAAGTCTTTGCTGTTGGCCTGCTGGCAATGGAGTATCCGTAGCTGCTATAGCCCTCAAGGAAGGCGGCTCATGTTATTCATCTGCAAGGCAATTAGAGAGCATACCTTGGATATCTGCTTACGTAGCATGATGGACTTGTTTCACTGTCCAAGCTTTGTTATTGAAATATTTGTCATTCCTGGCCTTCCATAGGTACCACAGAGTTGTCATCACTCCCTGCAAAATATTAATAGGTACTTCCGCGGTTAGGACATGTGTGAGAGGCTCCTGTACAACGTGAGGGTCCTCAGGGAGATCATGTGCACGGATAGAAGGGGTAGGCGGGTAGCTGAGAACCAAACTGCGCGGGCAAAATCACACTGAAAAAACAGGTGATGATCCGATTGAATCAGACCACACCTGTTACAGGAAGGGGAGATGCTAGGTGAGTACCTAGATGCTCTTTTCCCGGTTGCAAAGAAGTCTCCACACAAAGGCGCCTTTGAGGAGACCAGATTCTTTTGAGGAGAGATAGAACCTGTGGTGTTAGTTTGCGGCTGCCCTGTGTTGGTATTGGACTTGGTACTTGCATGTTTAGATATTTAAATGCTTCTTTGGTTCTACAAATACCTTTGGCTGCCGGCTGCCAGCAAAGCTTGTATTCCTGTTGTGAACATGTTATTGAGACTTGCATAAAAATGTTAGTAGCAGTGTGGCCAAATAAGTTGGAGAGGAGGGTATCATTCCATTGATGAGTGTCTGGCTGCCAGAGATCAACCACTAGATTTGGCATGGGGGTCTGAGTGGAAAGAAGAATGAGATGGGAATGAATTTCCTCCCAAATGGGGCACAAAGGTTGGGTCCAGATATTGATGTTGCCTTGAGAACTTTGGTAGGTGCATTGCTGGTGGAGGTGTTGCTTCACCTCAAGGAGAGAGGTCCAAGAGACAGATTTGGTGCCGTGAGTGGAAGTAGTCCAAAAGGTTTTGTTATGGTAATATTTGGCCTTTAGGATAGCAGATAAGGTGGGATCTAGTTCAGCGGCCACCATTCAGGCTGAATGAAGATCCAGACTTGGTTGACAGTGTGTAAGTTCCTAATACCGAGCCCGCCTTGAGTTTTAGATTAGCAAATGTCGCCCCAAACTCTGAAGGCAATGGGCTCAGATTGGCAAACGACCCTGAGTTGTCGAGGCCCCCACTTGTTGTCCAGCCTTGCCGGCGTCGTACTCGGTCCACGGACCACGGCCTGCGACTGTCAGTCGCCCGCTCCTGGCGCGACGGAGTCAGCGTCACGTGAATCAGTTGGAGCATTGACCATGCGCACGTGCAAATGGCTTCCATGCACCGGACTCGATGGGCTTAACGCTGTGGCCGTTGGTAACATTGTGGCTCGTGCTTCGTCTTCCGTGGTTAAGAGATTAAGATCGTGAGATCATGCATCAGCGATCAAATTTCCATCCCTGGTCAATGGCATGTTTGGAATGAAGGAATGTAAAATAGTGGAATGGTAAATAACATGGGAATAGAAGGAAGTGAAAGATGAAAAATTATAGAAATAAAAAACACGAGAATGAAAAATTTAAGCTATTTGGATCGTATGAATCTATAACATAGGAATCATATAACGTCGTAAAAAAAAAACTTACTCCCTGTTTTTTCAATAACGGACAATTTTGACTTTTAAGTTCACACTTTAACTAGCAATTAGTTATAAAATATTTATTAAAGTAGAATGGATATATTATCATTAGATTTGTCATCAAAAGTACTTTACAGATGTTACATACTTAGAACTATTTGCACATGTATTTGTTAGAAATCAATGGTGACCTCAAAAGTAAAAATTATCGATTATTAAAAAATGGAGGGAGTATTAGAACTTAGTGATAAAAAATTAACATGGACAAACGATTACAGATGAGATGACATTTTGTTAACCTGCAGAAAATACATAGTGATATTCTATCTTGAGTGACCCACTTACATGTGGGCCCTATTGTCACCACTAAAAACCCTAACCTAGCCATTAAACATTCATAAACATCATGACATCATAATTCATGTTTTTGGTTTTTGGTTTATATGTTCCAAAAGCTTTTTGAAAAGGTTACGTCATTAAACACCTTGTTTTTTCCACCTATGTTACGAGTGGGAATTGTTTGAAGGTGGTCAGATAGCTCAAAACCATTTAGAATGGAAATAGAGAAGAATTGATGGAAAATACAAAAAGGAGGGAAAACTTTCAACACGTGGGTCAGCCCACGGTATGACCGGGCCTCCTGCGGTCTAACCGTTAGGACTCATAGTGGTCACTTAAGACCTCATCAACCACCTCTCACTCCCTCACCTGTTCATTCTATCCCCACCCGAGAGAGAGAAAGAGAGAGGGGAGATCCCTCACCATTTCTCCATCTCGAACTACACGAAAGCCGAAGATCGAAGGAGAAGGTCACCCGCAAGTTCCCCACGTTGTCCCCAAGCATTCCCCTCACCGGAGCAAGCCCCAAATCTTCTTCCACCTCTAGGCCGGCCTGAGCACCCAGAGTCGATCTCCACATTGGAGCTTCCTGAAGCCAGCCAACCCTCAGGAAAGCTTCCCTAGACCAAGGTGAAACTCTCCAACTCGTTTCCCCCCGTTTCTCCTGAGTTCCCCGCTCCCTAAAGCCATAGGACCGAGCTCCACATAGCCATGGATGTCGATCCACATGCCCAAGCTTTTTGGCCCCATGAATATCACACAAACCATCTAAAATAGACCTATCTAGCTACATAAAGCGTTTAGGTGCTAGCCTTAGCCAAAGGCGTCGTCGGCGAGCTCGCCAAGTGCCACCGAACAAGCATAATGGTCTGATCGCCCCTCGGGTCGGTCTGACTGTTGGGTATCAAATAGACACACTTCCTAGGAGTCTGACCGCACTTTCCTACGGTCTGACCGTCACTCCCAGCGGTCTGACCGTGGTCAACTCAAACATAACCATTTTAGTGCAGTCTACTATTTTGCTAAAAATTGTAAAATTCATAATAAATACTTTATAACTCCAAAAATTATGGAACCAATTTTATTGGTTTAATAATAATGTCCTCTACCTTTTAAAAATATCTACAATAATGGCATAATTAAATAATTTTCTGAGATAAATTAATTATTTTAAAGCTTCATTAATTCACCATTAATTCTTTACATGTCCAAAATTGGTGAAACTAATTTTATTGTCTTCTTATGATATGTGCTAACTAGAAAAATATTTTCATGACATGCCACATTGAATCTTGTTCATTATCATGCATCATGAAGTTTACTTCATGGCATTTCATTATGCTTATTGCGATGCATTTTCCTCTTTTAGTGATCGATGAACCCAAAAGAGTAACGGGTTTTCTTAAGAGGGTTTTGTGGTTGATATTGATATGAAGCAGAGCACCAAGGCAAGAATCTATCATATTTCTCCCATATCCTGGTGAATTGTTAGTCAATCTGTTAGATATTGCTGCGTGTAGTATATGCATGTTTAGTTTGTCGATGTCGGGAATCAGGTAGAACCTATCCTGTTGTATTTATCTTATCTTGTTATTGTTAATTTCAATCATTGTAACCTAGAGATAATAATATTAATGACTAACTTAAAGTTTATCCGAAATACTTAGCAATGCATAGGTCACTGGTAGAAATCGTACAATGGAACGTTCCACCATTCGCGATCTATAGGATTAATTACTTTCACGATAAAAATGATGTCGGGATGAAAAGTTAGTGAGAATGAGATGAAATATGGGTGGTGCTAGGGATAGGTCGGAAGAGAAACCTGGATGCCATAGATCACTTGCATCGTTTAAGCAATATTCGTTGGCGTTGTTGACTTAAGCACCTCTCTGTACTACCACATATCTAAATAGGGTAAGGATGAGCCAAATATCGTAAGTCACCACATTCATTTGACTCATGCACCCAGGATGTGAGCGAGAGGCCTGTAGAGGCACGTGGGATTGCTCTGGGAGTAGATCTAGGTGGACTCCACCTACTCGTGCATGGGAACAAAGGTTCAGGGTGGATACGTGAATGGATGTCACGTGAATCATTGCTTGGAACTGACGGGTTGTATGGAGGGTGGAATTGTGTCGTGTGGATAAAGATGTACTCTCTTGCAGGGTGTAAAATCCATCTAAATTGTCGCGCTCTCGGTTATTGGAAGCTTAATGTTCATTAGACGTCACCATAGAATCTTTGTTTGGTATTGGTGGTGTAGAGGTTATGTGGAATGAGATGAGTTTGTTCGGTTATTTTCTATGTTGAGATAATCATATTCACCTGTTGTATATGGTTATATTCTTATGGCCATGATAGGATAGTGTGAGGAACAATTCAAATAATATTTTAATTAATCACTAACTCGATCATTTATATAATGATGACTTCAACAATTGACTAGAATATAATCCCAGTAGTCCCGGCACGTGTTTTATGCCTAAGATCGGGACACATACCTTACCAATATTTAACATCACAATATAGCTTAATAAAGAGCGAATAATTAAGCTTATATTACAAGTTCTTAAGTATTTACAAATTCTCACAATTTATACAAAAGATCTAGGAGGATACTAAAACTAATCAACCCCCAGACAAAGAGAAACTATGTAGCGGAAGCTAAATCTATAAACAACAAAAAGAGGATGGAGCCATATGCCCTTATGCTCCATCACAAAAGCATGATATTTGAGTAGTTGCCTACTCATGCCCGCCACTATCCTCAGCGGGTGTGAAGTGGCCAAAGACCAACTCCTCCTCACCAGTAGCACCTAAAAGATGGGTGTGAGTACGAAGATGCTCACAAGACTTAATTCATAATGTGTACTTATAGATGATCCCAGGGTTATGCATTTAGACGTTAGCAAGAATACAGCCACATGGTTAAGTAAACATGTGAGCAACTATACTATGCCCAAAAGTATCATTCTAAACCATAATCACCAACATAAACATAGATACAACTGAAACCATAATGTACATTTGATGTGAATTGAACCATCTCAACATATCTACCACATCATCCCAAATTCGAAACTCTATGACCGATGCGGATAGACAAAAACATACTCGTGACCGAGAGCGCGGTAATTCAAATTGATTTTACACCCTACAGGGGGATGCTCCTTTACCCATACGACTTGAGGACCATACGGCTCATGTGACCACACAGGTCCACACAATGGGTACTCATGTCAACCTTTCTCATACCCGGAACTACCTATTTGCACATGCCCCTATGGCACCGGGGTTATCACGAGCGTGTCTCGGACACCTCCGGCTCCCCGCCACCTTGCTTCTTCTGTTCCTTTTCTCTTACGTGTTATAGGGACGCACGACAAGCGTTATCACAGCGTATGAAATTCGGTTTATCTTACCATTAAATTGACATATGGTGAGCACGGAAAGTACTAAAGCCAACGGCACCTACGGACGGTGCTTAAACAATGCAAGCGTTCTATAGCATCCGGGTTCCTCTTCCGACCTACCCCAGGAAACTCCATACCAGGACATGAGAAAACACTCCTAACACCACCCACATCTCGTCTCATCCTCACTACTCATCCAACCAACATCATAAACTCAACATTGTTATCATTGTGATGGTAATTAAAGCCTATGCTGGCGAACGATGAATTCATTTCACCACTCGAGTTCTACCAAAGAACCTAAGCATGGTTAAACAATTCGGTTAACCTTTGAATTAGATAACATCAAGTTAAATGTTGTCTACAAGGATATGGATCATCAACATCTTAAGACAGGGATGTAATGCATCAATATAGGTTCTACCCATACCAAAACCCAACGTTAACTCGATAACATGCAAACATACATAAATCATATGTTATCATATTAGACATATATGATCCAAATTAATGAGAGAAATATGCTTAGATGCTTGCCTTGTTGCTCCGGTGACTACCTAATGCTACCCACGCAACACTCATAGAATTCTGGTAGAGTGGCGCCGCCTTCACCCACACTCGCAACATGCTCCGGTTCTTCGTTCAGTAAAGAAGAATGCATGCAATAATGAGCATGAATGAGGTACAACAATGTATGCTATACTATGCATAACAATATGTTAAGAGTGCAAGATATGCGAAAAAAATAGCAAACTTTATGATCTAAACGACTTTAGAAAGATAACAGGAGGCTGGAAACTCCGAGTTTAACTCAGAACATCCGGGTTCCGAAACTTCCAGGTTGTACTCCGAACGGGGTTCTCAGTTAGCCATTTTCAAATTAACTCATAAGGTTCGGGCTGAGTCTGGAACCTCCAGGTGGGGCTCCGAGTGAGGGTGCTCAGCTAAATCTAAATCGAAGTAATCCAGAACCTCTAGGCTATACCCAGAATCTCTAGGTTGGGCGGATTATCCGGGTAAGGCTCTGAGCGAGGGTGCTCAGTTAAAATCACCGTGGATTATCCGGACCCTCCAGATATAACTCGGAACATCTGGGTTGGGCCGACTTGAACTTCTCGATGGTTTTTCACGGTCGATTCAACTCGCATGTTAAATATATCCTACATAGACATGGATATACACTATACAAAGGTTTCTAGACAAAAATGCACTCAAACCCTAACGATTTCCGAGGAAAACTTAACGGGGGTTTCACTAGGCTTCCAAGAACCTCTAGGTTCTACCCGGACTATCCAGGTTGCTGTAGAGAGCATTTCTTCGCGGGGACACATAGATGATTTGATTTGCGTGCTTCCTCGATCCAAATAGAAAAGGGTTTGCACTATTTTATGGACTCTGAACTTCATCTACCAACACCGCAACTCGATTCCATGACTTAAACTCATTTGAAGCCTCAAAATCGCTCCTAAGCATCAAGAACACGAAAAGCATTACAACTTCGTGACTAAAGCTCCAAGCTCAGAATTTATCCAACCAAAACGTACATCCTTGCCATGGGAGCCTAGGAGACTCACACAAGATGCTTTACCGAGGTTGTGACCGTCGGGGGAAGGTGGAAAAGCTCAGGAAGGGGGAGAACACCGGTGCTCCTCGTGCTTCAACCAAGAACACCAAAACAAGTCAAGAATGGCTCAAATACTTTGGGAAAACGCAAATGAATTGGATGGATGGGGAGCTTAGGAGCTAAAGATCGTATTAGTAATACATGCATACCTCGATTCCTTCTCTTGATGTGGGATTTTGGGGGAAAGGAGAGAATGCTTGAGAGTGGGAGGGACTCCTTTGGCTTGACCAGTTGGAGAGGAGAGGGAGTTCGGGTGGGAGTGAGGTAGAGAGAGGGAGC
Organism: Phragmites australis; assembly: GCF_958298935.1. Lineage (NCBI taxonomy): Eukaryota > Viridiplantae > Streptophyta > Magnoliopsida > Poales > Poaceae > Phragmites > Phragmites australis. Next base: position 8,699,949 of record NC_084922.1, read on the forward strand.
AGGTGGGGCTGCTGCCCAAGGGAGAGAGGGAGTGGTTGACCACCCATGTGGGCCCCACATGCTAGAGAAAGAAACCCGTTTTAACTGTGGATTTATTTCTTTTCTATCACGAATTTCTTTCTCTCATCCAATTGACTTAAAACCAAGTGTTCTAACATTTCGAAACAAAATTACTTCAAATCAAACATAATACTTATCAAGCATGATTATAATTAATTACGTGATTACAGTTTTAGGACATGACAGATAGCTTAAGTGTTAAGTTATGTAGGCGCTCACATGTTTAAGTTGTAAGTTAAATTGCCTTTTGCTTAATTCAATTTAACCTTGGGTGACCTATTTCTCGCTAATTCATCCAAATGTACTATCATTGGAGTCGGACACACACGTAAGTCTTGCAAGTACCTTCGTACTCACTATGTTTTGTTGATTATTTTGCAGATGAAGTTAGGTGCCGGCTACTTGTACTCCATGGAGAGCGATGTAGTGATGAATAGTCACTGTATGACTACTGTCGGTGTATTCAGAACCAGGGGTCCCTAAGTCCCGAGACCAGGCCGGCCATCCGCCACATGTCACCACCCTGCAAGGTAAGAAGAAGCTAAGTACCGGGAGAAGGTGCTCGGGGCCGCCGCCTCTGGTTCCCGAGCACCCTAGTTCCCCGATGATCCGCAGAGCCCAAATACCGGGAAGGAAGTGCTCGGGAGAGAGTGCTCGGGGCTGCACGTGGCAGCCCCCGAGGACTCAGTGCCCCGAAGGTCCCACCGAAGTACTCGGGAGAGAGTGCTCGGGGCTGCACGTGGCAGCCCCCGAGGACTCGGTGCCCCGAAGGTCCCACCGAAGTACTCGGGAGAGAGTGCTCGGGGCTGCACGTGGCAGCCCCCGAGGACTCGGTGCCCCGAAGGTCCCACCGAAGTGCTCGGGAGAGAGTGCTCGGGGCTGCACGTGGCAGCCCCCGAGGACTCGGTTCCCCGAAGATCCTCCCAAAGTACTCGGAAGAGAGTGCTCGGGGCTGCACGTGGCAGCCCCCGAGGACTCGGTTCCCCGAAGGTTCGCGCAAGATCACTCGACGACCCGAAGGGTCCCGTCGTCAGGGTGTCATCCGGTCAAAGGCCCAATGCCGCATTTAATAGGCACGCGCGACCTGACATCCTGACATCCTGACATTCTCAGCTGCCCACGCCCCAGTGTCAGACCCTGCCATGCACTGGCAGGGGGGCGTGGGTCCATTAAATGCACGGGTCCCGTCCCGTTTCACCCGAGTGCCTCGGGATAACGTTGCCAGAATCGACACGCTCCGCTAGCCACCCTGCCCTAGTAGAAAGACAAGACAGGGTGGGCGCACCGGGCACCTCTGAGGCTGCCCGGTGGGCCCCCTTTATGGCGCCCGGAGGCTTCCACAGTGGCGGGTGGTCGGATGCGCGCCGCATTTCTCCACCGCCCCTGTCACTTCGCCAAGACGAAATGATGACGCCTTTCTCCGTGGCACCTTGGCATTCGCATCCCCTCTTTCCCATTCAGGATATGTCGAGGTCGGCGCGCCTATAAAAGGAAAGAATGAAGAGCACGTAAAGGGCGGTGGGTGAAAAAGAGGACGCAGACGCTCAAACCCGCTCAAGCCAAGCTAGAACACGAGAGCCTCAAGCTCTCAGTAGGTCTCTCTCTCTTGTAATCAGATACATCCTTGAAGAATTCCCTTGAAGGGCAGATATAACACTCACACAGGAGTAGGGTGTTACGCCTCCATGCGGCCCGAACCTGTCTAAACCCCAGTGCACCCATTTTTCTCCCGTCAGGGCGATCATCTCCCACCAGCCATTGCATTTGTTTCCGTTCCCGCTTATTTCCCAACAAGCTTATCCAGGATCATCCCCCCGGCCGAATCTCTAAAAAGGGGTCTCTCGGGATCCCTGCGACAGGAGTTCATCCTCCGACAACTACTAACCCCAGTCGGTTGCATCATGGGCAAATGGTATCACTGGTCTTCGTTTTCTTTTAGATGTTTATTCTGCTGCAAATTATATATATTTATGCTAGATAATACCTTGTTATTTTTTAAATTTATCAACTTGTAATCAGATGAACCCTTGTTTAATCATGATGTTGTGAGGTAAATGTAATAGAGATATATGTAGATAATAACTCTCCTGAGAATTATCAAAACACACATATTAGGATTGTCGGGATTAGATTCGGATTAATCATTGATGGTTAAGATTATTGTGATGAGATGTGGGTTAGCACATAGAGCATCGAGAGACAGGCATATGCTAGCTCTTATCTTATTAAATAATCATCCTAATGATTAATTCAAATACAATTTAGATGAGTCCTCACACCTATCATGTCAACCCATTTGCAATTCACCACACACTGTCCTTTAGAATTTCTGTATTTTAATTGAATTTATAAGAAAACATCAGCAACACGGGTGATAAAAGCCTTTTACTACTTGTAGTCTAGCATGTTCCCAAGGCCAACTTTTTTGGCATCTCTTCAAAGTTGCAAGCAAAATTTATAGAAACCTATCTAAAAAGATCCTTGTGAAACTCTATCTATGTCACGCATCATATAATCTAATAGCTAAACGAAAAAGGAGAGAATGAATATTTATCATCACAGAAAAAAAAGTCTTCCATAGAACATGATTCAATAAAATTTGTTTCCAAAAAAGATGGCCTACCGCGCGCTCCACCCCACTAGCTGCTTCACAAGCCTGACCCACCTAACAACGTCTCTGCGCACCTAGCCTGCCAGGCTCTCACGCGGTCCCACCCACTCGCCACGCTAGACCGAGCCGCTTCCTCGCGAAATCTTCACAAGCTGCCTACTCCTCGACTTTGCATTTCATGTGGCGTAAAACCCCGAATCAAAAATCACCCTCTGCGCTGTAACATCTTGAGTTTTAGCATATTAATTAATAACAAAATCCAGTGCAAATTTAATTTTTTAATACTAGTATATGAATTCAAATATGTTAATTGGTTAAGTATTCCAAAATGCACCAAATATATTTTAAAGTAATCCCTGGCTTAAGTTGATTCATGCACAATTGGTTTATGGATTTTATTATCCTTGAGTGGAGATTTGAATTGTATATCTCTCGCTTCAAATCTTTTTTGAGTTTATATTCAACCCAAATCCAAATTGATTGCAAATTCTTCCTCATGAATCAAGATCCTAGTCCAAACCACAATTCAAATATGTTTATTTGAATTGATTTGAATCCAAGGTCAAATCCAAATTCAAATATTCTGAATTGAATTTAAACCTAATTTCTAATTCCTTTTTCTTTTTTTTTTCTCTTCCTGGGCCGAGTTTTTTTTCCTTTCTTCTTCGCGTGGCCCACAGCATCCGGCCCTGCCCTCCTTTTCGGCCCCCCTTTCCTTCATCATGCTGCACCGCGACCGCGCGATCGGCCCGTTTGGCCTGCGCGCCCACCCCCGCGCTAGACAACCCGCTCGCGCATCGACTAGGCGTCCACCCCCCTTCTCCTTCTCCTTCTCCTTCCTCCAGCGTGACATCGCGCCTCGCTGCACTACGCTGTCGGCCACCGCGACACAGCCGACCGCCTCCGAAAAATATCGCCGTGACCACTCTCCGCGCCCTCGCTCTCTCTCCTCTCTCTGCCCTCACAGCACACCGCCTAAGCACCTGACGCCGTGCGACTTATGCACCCGCGCTCGTACATGGCCGATGCAGAGCTGCCTCTGCCGCTGTGCGATGCCTAATGGCGAGCACCGTTGTCATGCCGTGCCGCGCCTTCACGCCCTTGCCACCTCTCTGCACCTCACTCCCCCGCTATAAATAGCATAGCCCCTGGCTTCTCCTTTTTTTCTGTTTCCCCACTTCCCCGCCACCATCACCATTGCTCGCTACCGTAGCTCACCGCTGACCACGTGCTGCCGAGGAGCTTCAGGACCTTGCCGCCATCCAATCGCCGGAAGCCCGACGGGAGCCCGCAAGAGCCAATAGCCGAGCACCACCACCACCGTCTCTTCGACAAATCGCCAGCCGCCGCCCCACCCGTCATCGTTCATACGCTCGGTGTGCCTCCCAGTTCCCTCTCGCGTCTACGTAGATAGCGTGTAGGCATCCCCAGGGCTCCCTCTTAGCTTATCGCCGCACGCTGCCGTGTGGCTGTCTCCGCTGCCGTGCTTGTGCTCGCCGCTAACATGTTTCTTCTCCATAGTGTGGTTCTGCCATCGCGCTGTGATGCCTAGAGGCGCTAGGCCTCCTTCCCTTGCAGGTTGGCACCTCCTAGTGAAGGGAGGTGATGCACAATCATCTCGTGCCGCTGCGCTCTCCTCCAGCCGTCATCTGGTAGTGCCTCTGTTGCCGGTCGTCGTTGATGAGCTCCCCTCTGAGTCCGCTGTGCCCTGTAGTATCCGGCTGCCAAAGGCCTTGAGCCCGTGGGCCGACCCAAAAATCGTAGCCCGCTAAACCACCCTGCACGTCACTGTGCAGCCCAAGCCCGGTCCATCCCATCCAGGCCTAGACCCAGCCCAATCTGGGCCCATCGGGTTACTGTTCATGTGGGCTCAGGTTACTATTCATATGGATCCCACTCATGAATAGTACCATTTTGTATTTTATTCATTTTAATTTAGATTAAATATTCCAGGAGCTGTAATTTTTCCGTTATTACCGCAAGTTTATTGAGGGGTTTTCAGATATTGCAAAGCCAATGACTAAGCTTCTCCAGAAGGACGCCAAATTTGAATGGGATGATGCATGTGAAGAGAGTTTCCAAGAAATCAAGAAGAGGCTGACTACTGCCCCAGTGTTGAAATTGTCAGATATCCAGAAGGACTCCGTGGTCTATTGTGATGCGTCACGCCAAGGTTTGGGTTGTGTGCTAATGCAAGAAGGGAAGGTTGTGGCTTATGTATCCAGAAAACTAAAGGACAATGAGAAAATTATCCAACTCATGATCTGGAGTTAGCAGCAGTGGTACATGCACTTAAGATATGGAGACACTATCTTCTTGGGAATAAATGCGAAATTTATACAGATTACAAGAGCCTGAAGTATATTTTCATCCAGTCAGTATTGAATCTGAGGTAACGAAGATAGTTAGAATTGATAAAGGGTTACAATCTGAGTATCCAATATCACCCAAGCAAGGCCAATGTGGTAGCAGATGCCCTTAGCAGGAAAGTTTGCTACAAAAATCAACAAGTCCAAGAGTTAATACCAGAACTATTCACGGAAATGAAACATTTGAATTTACACCTAACCCAAGGGCAAGTTCACACTTTAGTGGTACATCCAACACTAGAGGATAAAATCTGTGAGGCCCAGTCAAAAGATGAGGAAATACTAGAAGTTAAGAAGAATCTAGGGTTAAATAAGGCACCCGGGTTTAGGGTAGATCCGCAAGGAATTGTATGGTACAAGGATCGCTTATGTTTACCAGACCAGAAAGATCTTAGGGAGTTCATCATGGATGAAGCCCACAGCTCTCCCTATTCCATTCATCCTGGATGTACCAAGATGTTCACAGATCTGAGGGCCAAATACTGGTGGACAGGAATGAAGGTTGACACAGCAGGTTTTATCGCTCGATGTGACACCTATCAAAGGGTCAAGCCAGAGCACCAAAGGCCAGCATGATTCCTGCAGCCACTGCAGGTTCCAATTTGGAAGTGGGACGAAATTGGTATGGATTTCATAGTCAGGTTGCCCATAACTCAGAAGGATAACGACTCCATATGGGTTATAGTGGACCGTCTGACTAAAGTGGCTCACTTCATACCGGTCAAGACAACCTATAGAGGGGACAAATTGGCAGACTTGTATATTGACAATATCTTGAGACTGCACAGGATTCCTAGCAGGATCATCTCAGATCGGGGGTCACAATTCACATCAAGGTTTTGGAAAAGCCTACACGCTGCATTGGGGACTAAACTAGACTTTAGTTCCGCTTACCACCCGCATACAAACGGTCAGACCAAAAGAGTAAACCAGATTCTAGAAGACCTTCTGTGAGCTTGCGTGATCACCTATGGGAAAGATCAGCAGAAGAGTATATCATTTGCATAATTCTTCTACAATAACAGTTTTTGAGCCAGTCTGAAAATGTCACCCTTTGAGGTCTTATATGGACGGAAATGGAAAACACCACTACTATGGACATAAGTAGGAGAGCGGACGCTCTTCGAACCGGCATTAATCAAGGACGCTAAAGAAACAAGTTGCCAAGATAAGGGAGAACTAAAGAGCAGCTCAAAGCAAACAGAAAGGTTATGCAGATAACCAAAGGAGAGGCCTAACCTTAAAAATTGGGGACTACGTCTACCTCAAGGTATCCCCAATAAGAGACATCCGAAGATTCCAGGTTCGTGGGAAGCTAGCACCTAGATATGTGGGACCTTACATGATACTTGACAATATTGGAACATTGGAGTACAAGTTAGAACTCCCGGAAGAGATGTCAGATATACACGATGTGTTCCATGTCTTGCAGCTAAAGAAATATTTGAGAGTTCCGAAAGAACAGGCTCCTCCAGAAATCACAGACCTCCAACAAGATCTCGAATATAAGGAGAGACCCATCCGAATCTTGAATGTGGCGATTTATCAAACCAGAAGAACTGCAGTCAGGTTTTGCCAAGTACAGTGGAGTAATCACACAGAAGCCGAAGCTACATGGGAATGTGAGGATGATCTAATGAAGGAGTTTCCAAACCTCTTCAACGAGCTTTTCGAATCTCGAGGTCGAGATTCCGTTTAAGTGTAGTAGGTCTGTAACATCCTTAGTTTTAGCATATTAATTAATAACAAAATTTAGTGCAAATTTATTTTTTTAATACTAGTATATGAATTCATATATGTTAACTGGTTAAGTATTCCAAGATGCACCAAACATACTTGAAAGTAATCCCTGCCTTAATCTGATTCATGCACAATTGGTTTATGGATTTTATTCTCCTTGAGTGGAGATTTGAATTGTACATCTCTCGCTTCAAATCTTTTCTGAGTTTATATTCAGCCGAAATCCAAATTGAATTCAAATTCTTTCTCATGAATCAAGACCCTAGTCCAAACCACAATTCAAATATGTTTATTTGAATTGATTTGAATCCAAGGTCAAATCCAAATTCAAATATTCTGAATTGAATTTAAACCTAATTTCTAACTCCTTTTTCTTTTTTTTCTTCCCGAGCTGAGTTTTTTTTCCTTTCTCCTTCGTGCCGCCCATCACATCCGGCCTAGCCCTCCTTTCCACCCCCTTTCCTTCCTCGCGCTGGGCCGTGACTGCACGATCGGCTCGTTCGGCCTGCACGCCCCACGCTGGACAGCCCGCCTCTCATGCGTCGCACATCGACCGGTCGTCCCCCCCCCCCTTCTCCTCTTCCTTCCTCCAGCGTGATGTTGCGCCGTGCCGCATTGTGTTGTCCGCCACCGCGACACCATTGATCGCCTCTAGAAAATATCTCCACGACCACTCTGCGCGCCCTCACTCTCTCTCCTCTCTCTGCCCTCACAGCACGCCGCCCGAGCACCAGATGCCGTGCGACTTCCGCGCACTCTCTCATGTATGGTCGGCGCAAAGCCACCTCTGCACTGCGCGAGGACCAATGGCGAGCACCGCTGTCATGTCGTGCCGCGCCTTCGCGCCCTTGCCACCTCTCTGCACCTCACTCCCCCGCTATAAATAGCGCAGCCCCCGGCTTCTCCTTTTTCCCCTTTTTCCCCACTTCCCCGCCACCGCCACGGCCATTGCTCGCTACCACAGCTCGCCACTGTCGATCCGCCGACCGCATGCTGCTGAGGAGCTTCAAGACCTTGATGTCGTCCTTGTGCCGTAGTCCAATTGCCGGAAGCCCGACAAGAGCCCGCCCGAGCCAGTGGCTGGGCAACGTTGCCACCGCCTCTTCGGCAAATCGCCGGTTGTCGCCCCGCCTGTCATCGTTCCTGCGCTCGGTGAACCTCCCAGTTCCCTCTCGCGTCTACATAGATATCGTGTAGACGTCCCCAGGGCTCCCTCTTAGCTTATCGCCGCGCGCTGTCGTGTGGCTGTCTCCGCCGTCGTGCTTCCGCTCGCCGCCGGCATGTTTCTTCTCCGTAGTGTGGCCCGGCTGTCGCACTGTGATGCATAGAGGCGTTAGGCCTCCTTGCCTTGTAGGTTGCCACCTCCCAATGAAGGGGAGGTGCTACCCAATCATCTCTCATCGCTGCGCTCTCCTTCAGTCGTCGTCTAGTAGTGCCTCCATCGTCGATGAGCTCCCCCTTGAGTCCATCGTGCCCTGTAGTATCTCGGCATCCACTCGTTGTCATGAGTCTTTGGCCGGAACGTGCCACCGGCGAGCACTCCGGCGTAGCCCAGCCAAGCCAGCTGTGGCTCGGCCCAGTGGTCGGCTGGCCTGCCAGGCCAACCTGGCTGCCAAAGGGCTTAAGCCCGTGGGTCGGCCCAGAAACCGTAGCCTGCTAAACCAACCATCCCGTCACTGTGCAGCCCGACACTTTGCAGCCCAACACTGTGTAGCCCAAGTCCTGCCCGACCCATCCAGGCCTGGACCCGGCACAATCTGGGCCCGTCGGGGTTACTGTTCATGTGGGCTCGGATTACTGTTTATGTGGGTCTTACTCATGAATAGTGTCATTTTGTGTTTCCCCAATTTAATTTAGATTAAATCTTCCAAGAGCTGTAACTTTTCCGTTCTGGCTCCGATTTCGGCGATTCTTTCACCAAAATTCATCTAACATCGAGATCTACTCATCCGTCACATTGTGATAGCCATTAGGACTTATTTGGTTTTCCATTTGGTGTTAATTAATTATTCTCTAGTATAGCCATTATTGATCGTAGTTGCAAATGTAGAGCAATCAGAGTTCTGCGAGTGCTGCGCAAGAAGCATCAGGGACGAGGAGGATCCTGACTACAACCAAGACTCTGAAGAGAACTTTGGAGAAGGCAAGTCCTATTTCCTTAATCATATTGAACCTATGTTTTCAACTAATCGACATGATCAACTAAAATCGAACTTATTATCGCATGTGCTATGTATTACAATTTTACAAACTACTTATAATAGTTAATCCTATCGAACACATGTCATGTCTTGAATACTATCATCCAGAATACATATCACCCTAGGATTACCTGTCGTTAACTATATTAACGTCGGATGATGCCATGATATCTAGCATGCTTAGGATTGAATATGTCTCCTCGGAGACGTTGCTTTTAAAACACCTCTTCTCGGAGATAAGATTTAATATCATAAATAATAACTCATATACCATGAATCCTTGATGGTTATGAATCTCGTGATGTTTGTGAAATCCTTGATGTCGTGTGGGATATGGAGGGTGATGTGTAAAAATAGGTGAAAACTGTTTTGGCACCGGCAGGTAGAGTGGTCCTCTGGGAAAGATGTTCTTGGAGGCTTGAGTTACCTGATGTTATTCATTGCCAGTGAAGATGCCTAGCCTGGTCGCTTAAGGACCAAGTCTTGCGCCGTCATGCTTAGCCACCCCATGCAACCATGCGTCCTGTATGGGCAGGACTTGACCTTCCCTCACCGGACTGAGTTGGGCGTTATATTAGGGGGCTGGGGAGCAGCGAGAAGCCAAGTGTCCATCTGGCCCTCTGTTGAATATTTTGAGTGACGGCATAGCCAATCTGGTATTCTGAACATGGTCTCTGGTACTTGGGGTGTCTCGTAGAAAAGTCCGACAGGAAAGGTGTTTGGAGGGTCTTGGTATGATTCGCTCCTATGCTTACAATGGTTGTAGGCTGAGGATATCGTGTAGGTAAAGTTGTACAACCTCTGCAGAGTATCAATCTATTCGAATAGCCGTGTCTACGGTCATGGATGCGCGAAGGCATGGTCACGCTTGAATAGACTCCGGGTGCATGTATCTTGATGAGTGAGTGTGTGGACTAGATGTCCGTATGATGAGGTTCCTGACACAATCCGCCAGAAGCTGTATGGTACTAGAGGTACATCAGATGTACTAACAGGGATTGCGGAGTGAGGTGTAGCCCCTTCCAGGACCGAAAACCCCCAGATAAAGCTTGTTACCTAGTTTTAAACCATTTGAAGCGGCTTTAAAGTCAGTAATAAATGATACAATTGAGTACCTGCATAAACCGTTTTGCGCTTAAAATTAAACCGTAAAACCTTATCCTTGAATTACTCATTTATGCATCTATTAACACCTTGAAATACTATAGGGCTTGATGAGTACCTTCCATACTCACTCTTGCTTTCATCCAGATGAAAAAGCAAACGCTGCCAACGTCGGAGGAGAAGGCCAGGATGAAGAGTAGTCACCTAAGTTGCGTTCACACCCTAGCTGCTTGTGGCTTGGGTCCTTGCTTTCCGCTGTATTTTTGTTGGCCGTTCAGCTAGGTTTGTATTATTACTATTAGGTAGTAGCCTTTTGTACTCTGTAATCTTAATACTTACATACGAAGTTGACTGTGATACTACAACTATTATACTGTGTGTATCAGCTACTTAATTCAAGGACTGATACATGAGGCACATGAGATTCTAGGTTCGGGGTTTCACATGCGCCGTGGCTGCCGGCGACACGACAAGTGGCAGCAGACAAAAGGTCAAAAGAAGCCGAGAAGGAAGTTGTTGGGTGTGGATTGCCCAGCCCGATTCGTCTACCAGATTTGGGGAGGAGCGGCTGGTTGTGGATGCCGACCCTGCCTCGTCTAGCACATCCATGAGGAGGGGAGAAGGAGAAGATGTCAGATATGGACCGGTGAGGCTGGGAGGGGGAAGAAGCCTTTGATCCCTCCACCGACACCAATCATCTTGGACGAGGTGGGCGATGCATGTTGCGTCACACATTGTCCTCAAGGTCCCCTGCGGCACCAGGCTCCGGGTCTCCAAAAGCTCCACCCGTCATGTCACAATCTTTACCCCGGTCATGGACTAGTCCATGGAGCTAGTGGTATCCCTTCGGCTAAGACCGGATGAAAAGCTCGCGAACTTGTTCAGTTCGTATCTGATTCGATTCGACTTGGTTTAAAATTTTACGAGTCAAGTTAGAGTTTTAGCTCGTTTAGATAACGAGTCGGCTCGCAAGCCAAACAAGTCAAGGCCATCATCTGCATCATATCGCTTCTTTTCACTATGGTCATCAGTTTGCTCATTTGTTATCTTCATCTTCGATGGAGAAGCTCCTCACCAGCCTACTTGACTTTCTATTGATCAGCTCATTGTTGCCATGCAGCTCTTATCTTTCTATTCTCTCATCGATCATTCCTTTAGGCTTTACATATATAGATGAATGTGTGAAAAATAGTTTCATCCACCTTTTGAAGTAATGTTTTGGGTGTTTGTTGTTGTGCTGCATATGAGTTTGAAAAACTTTTAGAAGAGATTCAGCTTACAACAATTACCTCTGATTAAACCATGCAAAGAAGTACTATACTTGTAAATATCATTATTATTATTGTATAATTTTATCGATACATTTTTCAGTGAATGTTGATATTCTTTTTATCCTAGTAATGAGCATATCAAAAACCAGACTAGTTAAACCGAGCTTCCTTTTTTGCTCATTATATTAAGCAAGCTGAACCTAAACAAGTCAAGTTTGCTTGTTATCCAAGCCTACCTCCATCAGCTAAGGCCCCCGGACTCTAACCTAAGGACTTTGTTGAAAAGTTTAAGGCAAACTTTTAGAATTCTCTCACATATGCATAAGCCAAGATATTAGTTAGAAACCTACTAAAACTATTTTGCTATGATACAAATTAGAATTATCTAGATAGAGATATTTCACAAAAACTTTCTAAGATCTTGATATTTGTGGCATGACATGACTAAGTGTCACTCATTCAATAACTTTGTATGCCCATATAAGAATAAACGGATCCTAACATCAACTGCATACACTCGATGACTTTGGGCTGCTCACCATGCTAGGTGGGCACCAATCATCTTGGACTAGGTGGGCACTGCACGTTGCGTCGACGCTCCTAGGCACAGTCGACACACACCAACCTCAAGGTCCCCTGCCTACCTTGAATCTCTTCTCTGTCGATTTGGATATCCCATGGAGGGGTTGATTAGTTGGTTAGGGGAGATAGAAATCTAACATATTCAAAGCCTGATATGATGAATAAAATTCGTAACTTATCTACATTGGGGAACAAAAATTATTCTCCACCAAAATATATGTCAAGTTCTGTAAATCAAAGAGATTATAGACTACTATAAAAATCAAACATTCCTATATCAAGAGCCAAGACTGGGAAAAGAAAAATTCTTAGTACATAGTTATAACAGCTCTGCTATGAGAATTTTTACTTCAAAAATAAGAAATCCTGATATATATCAAACACCACCAGTAACAAGAGCTCAGACATGGAAATTCCTGCCATAAGAACACCATCTTATTTTCTTTCCATAATAAAACATTAATGAATTAAGAACTATCACAAGGGAAGGACACAATTTGCTCTGCCAACTTAGGCAACCAGCCGTCAGGTGCAATTTCTTCAAAACTTGCCCCCATGTCCATGAGCTTCTTGTTGAAGTCCTTTTCATGTTAATTTAAAACTATAAGCTTTGTTGGATTTCTACAAAAATGCTCATAGACGATTAACAGAGCATAAACCAGACTAAAAACGAGAATGTTGTACAAATAAAGCCACATCATTTAAGCATTTGCATGCTGCTTTAGGTCGAAAATCATGCAGTGCCGCAGGTTAGGGAATCATTGGATCACCAGAAGAAACCGTGTGCATATGTGTGTCCCTTATGTTTGTTTCTATAGGCGAATCCATGTCTGCTGGACCTAAGAATGGAAATATTCCGAATAAAATAAGTACAGATGAAGGTTGTGATCACAACAAAGGTTACATATCACTGGCAAAAAATATGTTACCGAATATAGAGCCAATGGAGGGCCTTGTTAAAGATGAATTCCTTTGCAGATCTGCATGCATTTATAGTTTCAGAAGTAACAATATTAATGTTCATCTATATGTTATGAACACACCTCGTATAAACTGACATATTATAGATATTGGTATTTTTAATGGACATTTTAAGCTTCCTAAAAAATGATTATGCTTGGAGATTTCAACACACCTATGATTGTTTGAGTAACGATGTCATGAGAAGAGACAAACCTGAACGTTTTACTCCTTTCACAGCATCAAAGTTTTTGTATGTATACCCCACAAAGCTGAGATCTTTGGAATTCAGCATTGTCTGTAAATTTGTTTCACAAAAATTACATGAGAACTTAAGAGTGCAAAGGGTAACATATATGTATATCGGTAAGATGAACATAAATTCTACTTATATGAGCAGGTGGTTCGAACTTTGAACCACAATTGGAAACACTGTGCTAAATAGCAGCTGCTATGACCTTGGTAAGTAGCAGAGTCTACCACTAATACATGTGCATAGCAAACTGATGAAGTAGCTAAGTGATCATTGAAACACCACGTCAAAAAGAAGTTACGTGATAGTAATAGTACGCTCTATTGCTCTGTACTTCTATTAGACATAAGTAAGAATATAGTAACCCTCAATAGAGTATAATTCTTCTTATGACAGTTTGTACCAACATATATAGTAGCGCGAGATAATCATAACTCAATGGAACATAAACTCAGAAAAATATAAGAAGTGTTGTGGTCTTACACTAGTTTGCGAACGTCAATGTAAATGCATACCTTTCTTGAGGGCCCAGAACCGGTTCTGGCTGAAGCATTTTCCAACTGCAACAGAGAATCAATAAGTTGGAGGAATGCAATTCATACGACAAAATAAAACATATGAGAAATCAACAATAGTGCAAAGCTCAGAAGCAGGAAACTAGTCATCCTGACTTTATTGAGCAAATTTGAAACAAGAACATAGCTATGCACATAGCTCATACATGAAAACGTATCAATGTTCCTTTTAGTTGGAAGAAAGAGCAAGAAAATTAATCAAATAATGCCAGTGGACTCGGTCAATGATTATCTTGCTATCCCATAATTCCAAAGGCAGCACTGAATTGTCGGCTGGAGATGGACAAGGTTTACAGTTTGACAAACCGCAGAGCAGGAAACAACTAAGAGTGAACTGATTCAATGAACTGTTGGTTCAAGATTGACAAGGTCTACAACTTAAAGAATTGCAGAGCAGAAAAAAAAACTAAGTGCAAAGGGATTCACTTACTTCCTCAAACTTCATGAAATTCTGTGTATCCAGTTCATCATTTACTTGAGGCTTAAATGCTGCTTCCATTTCATAGAGTTTATCCCATGCAACTCCTTGGAACCAAGGATGGGCCTAACGGTAAAACAGATCATCTAGTAAACACAGCAAAAAAATGGACTAAACAAGAATATAAGTTACATTATTTCTTTTGTGTCAGGGATGCTACCTTTATTTGATCTGCTCCTGCACAGCCAATCCTGTGGTCAACATCACATAGTAACCGGCAAATGAGATCCCTTGCTTCATTAGACAACCTTGCATCCTCAGGAAATTTCAAATGGTTTCTCCAGTGCACAATCTAGAATAATGAAAAAAACAAATATCAGTGAAGCACTTAAAGAAAAAGGGGGCAGCACGAGCATATAATGGTTTCAGGAGGTTGTATATGCAAGATTGTTGAATGCATTCTATATCCCTAAAATGGTTGACAACAAACAAGAACCCCTTTCTTTCTTTTTTCATGAGTCATATCAGATTATGAAATATTGAGATCGAAACAATTTTGCCCCTTCAATCATAAGCTATTGGATCTACACATAATTTTTCGTGTTTGGCAGAATGATGCAAAGCTTTACTACGAACTCAGGAGACTATTTTACTAGAATGATACAGTACTGTACTAGTATGTATCTATCCAAAACTCTGTCTTGCATTCATTACAAGTTTTAAAGAAACCGCAGAAAAACAATTTAGTCAGCTAAGACTTGCATCTTGATCAATAAATTATCATAAAGGCAATAACATGCAAAATAAATGAGACTTGTTATCCCCAGCTTAGGTTTGTCATGACCCAGCTTGAAGCTAACTTATTATACAATCTCCATAAACTGTAGGGTAGACTAAGTGTATAAGAAGCAATCTGCAGTCATTAGGCCCTCAGCTTGCAGGTTGCAGCTTGAGCTTAAAAAATAAGCAAAGAAATAAAGCAGTTTTCAGTGCTAACTTAGCCTTATTTTGGTGACAAACCTAAGCTTAAGCTAAGCCAAAGAAACACTCAGTGAACTACTAATAAGTTAAAAACAAGACAACTGACTCCAAATCAATACTGGTAGTCTTTATTGGTCAAATGTAGCAAAATGTACTGAGCAAAAACAAACCTTTCGGCATGTGGTTATTGGATCATCAGCATAAAACGGTGGATACCCAACAAGCATCTCATACATGATTGCACCTAGGGACCACCTTTGCAAAAAAACAGAGTACAATAAAATACTAGTTGTTAAATTCAAGACACAAATAAGTTTCTCAACATTAACTCCCATAATGGAAAACATGATTCCAATATAGTATACCAATCGCATTCCATTCCATATCCCTTCTTTAGCAGAACCTCTGGAGCAATGTAGTCTGGCGTCCCAACAGTTGAGAATGCCTGTGTGTCAACATAAATCTGAAGTGAGAAAAGCTGCCAAGAAACACTGAGGTTCTATAACGTACACCCATGATACTATATTTTCTGACAAGGGTCTGTGCAAGATATTATGCAAGCAAAAGAAAAATTATACAGGATTGATATGACGCCCGTATGTAAAATGTAAAACAGGTATACCAATTTTCTCCTGTTCATCTGCCAGTGCTGAAGCTGTTCATGTTGACTTCTCCATCTTCTGCCATTCGCTGTATTAAACAAAGAACTATCAACATCCATTGATTCCCTCAGGTTGTCATCACCCATCGGTTCATCTTCATTCAAGGTTGAGAGCTTTGAACAATCGATTGGCTTGCACAGCCCAAAATCTGACAGCTTCATGTGACCATTCTTGTCTAGAAGCAGGTTATCAGGCTTAATATCTCTGTAAACAATAACAAACCAAATATATAAATAAGCAAAACGTAGAACTAATATACATCAGATGTTTTTAAACAAAGATACATAACCTGTGGATGTAGTTATGTTTATGAATGGATTCAATAGCAAGGATTGTCTCAGCAATGTAGAATCGAGCCACATGTTCTGTTAAGGTATCCTCTCTCATGAGAAGGGTCATGATATCACCACCAGGGAGGTACTCCATAATAAGGTAAAGGTACTCCGCGTCTTGGAAAGAATAGTAAAGCTTCACAATGCAGTGACTAGCAACTTCAGCCAGCAAGTTTCTTTCAGCTCTAACATGCTCCACCTAAACATAGAGATTAATGAAACTCATTAACTCCAACTCCACAATAATAAACAGCAAAGAAAAAAAATTATGGTCAAGAACTGAAGTCGTTAAATGGTCTTGAAAATACCAGAGTAATTCTGGTAAAAAAAAGGGGAACTTTCATCAGCAAACAAGACAGCGGGGGCTTTAACTGTAAACAGCATTTCCTGAAAGGGACCATTTCCAGAGAGAGAGAGAGAGAGATTGAAGGCTTTAGAGTTTCTCCTGATACTTCTTTCTTAATTATCATGAGACCATGGCCTTATATTTGTAGCATGAAGATTCTAGACTCTTCCCAACATGAAGGTTCTAGACTCTTCCTAACTCTAGAGATAGACTTCCATATTTAAAGATAACTTGCCTATCTAACGGACTCTCCTAATTTGACGACGAAGTAACCTCACAACTACCAGCGGGGCCGGCGAGGAGGTGCGGTGACGCAGATGCCCTAGGGCGGCAGTTAGCCACCCCCTAGCTTGAGCTGGGCTGGCTACCAACCCTAAGCCCGTAACAACAATCAAGCTTTGCAAATTCACCCTTGTAATTTTAAGTTCATGATACACAGGTTTTGGATTTTCTAATTGGCTAATTTTCTCACACATTTTTCACTTTACGATTGATATCAACAAATGTAGCTCAAACAGTTAAAATATAACAATGCCTGTGGTATGAAAAACTATGGGGGCGAACAGGATGTGGGTGTTGCAGATGACTAGCCTAAATGGTCGCATTATTTATTTCACTATTCATCATTTCACTGTCTATTGGTTATCCTAGATAGAAGGAAAGTATACTGAATGAAAAAAGAAAAAACTCAGAATAGTAAGGCATCTTCTATCTAGGATATGAAACATAAAATTGTCAATGCAGCCATTATAACTATAAAGCAGAAACCTGAAGTAGCCAAAAATGAAAGTAATCTTACTTGGCCCCTGACAACCATATCAGACTTCTTTAGTTTTTTCATTGCATAAATGTTGCCAGACGTCTTCTCTCGACACAGTTGAACCTGTCAAATACATTACAAACAGCAACAAAATCAGTAGAAAGGAGTTTAAAGGCAACAGCAACAGTTGCAATGCAATCAAACTTGCCATTTCTCATAGAGATAAAATATGTCTTGCTTTCCCTAGAGTATAAGCATTTACGACACAGAAAACTACTGCAAGTAACTACATGCACCACCACCACCACCACTATCGTAGGTCCATAAATCATGATAAATATGGAAGTGCATATATCAAAACTCAATTTGCAGACCTCTCCAAAAGCGCCTCTCCCAATAATGGTGAGCAGCTCGAAGTCATCCACACAAATTTTGTGCCTTTTAAGTCGCATGTATTCAGTTTCCTTTCTCTCCAGATCTTTTATTAAATTGATTTGCTGCTCCTTGGGAACTTGAGAAGAAGCTAGCTGTCTCTCCAATTTAAAGCGCCTGCAATATATGAAGTGATAAGATAGGGATAAAAGGTGCAGCTTCTTCAAACAAAGGTTACGATTTCAGGGTTAAAGAAATCAATCCGCTTAGAATAAATTGTAATACCAAATATGTGCTCGTGATGCACATATGACCAGCATCTGATGTATTATATAGAAAAAGGACTCTACTTTAATATACAACCATTAAATGTTCAGAGGAATGAGCTTATTTTCATTGTTTCCCTTTCACAAAAAGGGGAACAGGGGTTCATGTTTCTTCCCTTGGTCGAAACAAAGCAAGCCAAAGCTGGAAATGTTATGATGTATACTGATAACTCCTCATAAGGTAAACTACTAGCATGATTAATCGAATAGGTGCAACTATTCTAAAGTACATCATCGCTCACCATCTCTTCACGAAAAGACCATAAGAACGTCCAATAGTCCACTCACAGCTCAAAGCTCCCCACATAAAATGCTCTAGTTATACATCTGATTGTGATTTAAAACCAACAAAAATAATTTCGATTTATAACTAGCACATCAACAATGGGAAACAAAAGGAGCATATGCGACAAAATTATGCACCACTTTACCACCTCTAGGGCAAATGCAATTGCAGCATTGCCACGTTGTTTTTGGCGCACTTATCCTCTAACAAGCTTCTTGACAACAACATTCCAAGAAACGTTACCCAGTTAGTCAAACAGTAGGTAGCGATACAAGCTCAGCACAATGGCTCCTCACGCCAAAAAGACAACTCCACACCAGCGAATTGAACAGTTTTTGCCTGATGCATTGAGCAGACACTAAGTATTTAGAAACAACTACTAGAACCAGCTCCTCCCAATCCCTGAACTATCCATCACAGCTAAACCATGCCACTACGACCTCAAATTGCAGACCGAGGTGAACAGTACGAGAGACTCCAGCAGTATACTACATCGTAGTACACTAGAACATCCTACATCACACTACGCTAGAAATTCTGAGATCATGGCCAGCAAGCTACTTGTACTAGAGTACAGACGTCTCGCTGCCCCGCATTCCACAAGCACCCACCCTAAATTTTGCACCCAAATCTAGCAGCTCGAAGGGGCAAGCTCTAGTGGCGCAAGCTCGAACCACGCCCAACCCAGCTCAGACTCCCTCGATCGAGCTCGCGGTGCGCGAGATCTAGCCCAAGCCCACGCGGCAGCAGCTATAATTGGAGCCCGGAACCGAGGCCAGGGGGTCGGATCAGAAGGTACCTCTCCTTGCGATCCTGGATGTTCTTCGTCTGCGCGCGGTAGTGGTTCTCGATGAACTTCTTCGCGGCGGCGACGCGCTCCATGGTGAGGGTGGACCCCATCGACTCGGCCTCCCCTTCCCCCTCCTCCGCCACAGCCGCGAGCGGCTCGGCCGCGACGCCGCCGCCCATCGCCGCTGCGGGCGCCGCCGCCGTCTCGCTCTCCATCCCCACCCACCCCCTACTACACCTCTCGCAGTCTTCGCTGTCCCCCTCTCTCCCTCCCTCGCGCCTCCTCTTTTTTTCTGTTCTCCTTTTTGGTTTCTGGGGCACGGTGCTCTCCTATGCCGGCGCTTGTCGCTGTGCGCGCGGGCCGGGTATATATACAGCGCCGGTTCGGGATAGTTTTTGGTGGTAGACTGGAGCTGTTTGGAAGGCTCCACTTCACAGATTCATATATTTGAAATAACTTTTTGACTATTCTATAAAAATTTCATAAGAAGTAAAAAGATATATGAATCATGCTATTCTATAAAATCGTAAAATCACCCAATTTAATAGAGCTCCATTCAGATCCATCGTGGATCCTGAATCCCTGCCGAACACCTCTAAGAGGCGGGCGGGGTTATACTAAATGGCGAAGGGTTAGCTTGGTACAAGACGGACGCTGGAGACAGGTGCGCAAGGATACAGCTCGAGCTTCTTCTTTTTCTCTCACTTTTTCTATTTCGTCCTTGCTTGCGTTGAGCGATCTCTTCTGTCATGTCGCATGGTGTATAGCTGTATGCACCTAGAAAAAGGCCAGGCTCGATCAGGAGGCGTGCTTCGGAGTTTTCAGATGGATAAACACACTGATCTGTTTTCCCATTTCCAGTACGGTAGCATGCACTCAAGAAGATATCAACAGTCTTCACGAGTTAACACTTCAGCTATAGAAGATTGAAATAGCGTATGACTGCGTTGAGCTTAATCATGAGATCAAAGGGTTAATTTCCGGTGTTCATCGGGCACGGTCCACGTGGCGTGGCCCTCCCTCAGCATTAGTCATGTGTCCAACACAGCACATGCGTGCCCATCGGCCAGTAGAAAAATATTTGTGATTCGTTTTTCTTTTGGTGAGTGGGGAAGTAGTGAACCATCATATAAAACCTTCGGGTGTGGTTGCTGCTATCATTATCACATGATGGAACCCCTGATCAGTAAGCAAATAATGGTACAATATTCTTACAGAATAGGAAAGTACTGTAATGGTTACAAGCATGGTTCACTAATTATGCATGCTATCTTTGTCCCTCTTTTGGCCTTGCTAAATCTGGCATGCACGAGGACACGACCATCCACACTAGGTCAGACTCAAGTCCAAAGATGACCAAATGACCCTATCGGGTTAGCCTGATACAGGATCGGTTAGGTACGATTTGATAGGTCTGGTGAGTTTTATGGGCTTGCTGTGTCAGCTTTTGTGCCACATTTTCGGCTTACGGCACGGCTCGCGTTCTTGACGCACGACCTTGGTCAGTTCAGGCACGGCTGCGGTATGACGGGTCGTGCTGGGCAGGGTGGTTGGGCGGCAGAGCGATGGCGTGGCCGAACGGAGCGGGGGTGATGCGACCGGTGGCGGGGGTAGGATGGTGCGGCCAGTCGGGGCAGGGCGGTGCAAGGGCGGACGACCAGGGCGAGCGCGAGGTAGTCAGACAAAGCGGCGCAAGGTGGCCAAGGCTGAGGCGGGGATGGGGTGGTGCGGGGGCAAGGGCGAGGTGACCGGTCGAGGCGAGGGTGATGCGGTCGGATGACAAGGGGCTGGCGACGCAAGGTAGCACGGGGGCAGCGGGTAGGCGGAACGGCGTGAGGGCAGGGCGGCACGTGGATAGGCGGGGTGGTCGAGGCAGGCTATATCCGTACCGGCCTGACTAGATCGGGTCATACCGTACCGATCCATAATACCGAGACATCGACCCATATACGATCCGGCTAACCGTATCGTGCCAAATCGACCCATCTACCTTCATATTTAATTTGTGCCTATAATATCGTGTATCAAACCCACCCAATAGACACGGTCCAGGGACTATGCTCAGGTCGGCCCGGCCGGCCGGGAGTTCGCCGACGACGCGCGTACTTATGGGTCAGGTACGGCGAGAGAGAGAGCGCTCGATGGTGAGTTGTCGTGTCGGTCGAGGTCGTTGTTGAACGGGGCAGCAGCTTTATGGCCGCTTCACGCATTGAATGAATTGACTCGATCGAGCCGGATGGTATGCTGTGGCTCGGACAAGACACCATTAGGGATGAAAACGGACGGGAACGGTCGGGAAAACCCTCTAACCATTTTCGTTTTCACATTTTCTCAGCCGGACGAAAACGAAAACGGGATAGACGGGAACGGAAACGGTCGGGACATAATCAGATGGTCGAAAACGAACTAATCCGATAGGAAAAATGGCGGTATCGGTCGGGATTCGAAAAACACAACGAAAACAAAAACCCACAAAATCATCAAGATGTGTCAACATGTATAAGTTTAACATGACTACAATAAATACATCATCCATGCTTAGTGAGATAACATGTGATATAACATAACGATGACATGTATATATTTAACCACACAAACAATAAGTCTCAAATAGATATATAAGTGAACGATAGTACAAATATCCATACAACCATACAAAGTCTTAACATAATAACATCGAACCACTAGTCCACCACAACGTCAACATATGACAATAATAGGACAATAAAACATGAACATAAACATTCTTCAATCACTCTCGGCCTACAGCTGCTCATAATCATTCATCACATCTGGATCACTTGCTATTTCTTCTTCTTTCTCCTATAATTTTACAATGCATGAAAAAAGGACATGTTAGTCAGGCTGTACATGAAGAACAAAAAAAAAGAGCATAGCTAGAGAGCGAGTGTGTGATCAGCTTCGGACATCTATGTATCAAAATGACCAAGAGATTCTATGCACCTCCAGCCTTGTACCATGAGAGGATAGCATAAGTATGGTAAGTACCTCATGCATCAGTTTATTAGAAATGGTCTCTAGAACCTCGAGATCATCCACAATGGAAGAAAATTTCTTGGAATCTAAAAAATCAAACAAAGACACATACATCATATGCAATGACAAAGAAAATAACTAATTAATGCACAATTATAAATGGCAAACTATTTAAATTATCACCTTTTCTTCCTGCAGCTACCCAATCTTTGGTGCAAATTAATGCTTGTACCATCTCAGGATCAAGACGGCTGCGATAAGGATCAATAACACGGCCACCAGCACTAAAGGCAGACTCTGAAGCAACCGTTGACACTTGTATGGCCATCATATCACGGGCAATTTGTGAAAGAATAGGATAATCTTCTGTATGGTTCTTCCAATATGCTAAAATGTCAAATTAGCTCTGCTTCAAAAGTGGCTCTGCCATGTATTTGTCCAACTCACTTAGGCCATCTCTATCAGGGCCACAATCATCATATAAGAAGCTTTCTAGTTCATCATTTCTATTTCCCATGAGCTCATCTACTAGGTTTGTAGGTTCATTCACATTACTCTTTCCTTTTGATGATATAGGTGCAGAACTAGCGTAAAATTGATACACATTCTTTACAACACTAACAAACTCTTCAAGGTGAACTTGATACAAACCACCATAGAACTTTCTCATGTAAAATTCTACAAGCTTTTTTTTTACCTAGGATCAAGGAAGCATGCCACTGCAAGAGCAGTACTAGACTTGTTCCAATATTTCTCAAACTTTGTATCCATAGCAGTTGCCATTTCACTAATAATGAAACTTTCACTAACTTTCCATTTACCAAGCAATTCTTTTATCTCACAGAAACCTTTATAAAACATATTTGCAGTTGGATATAAAGTACCAGAGAGAAGTTCAGTAAGATCATAGAATTTCATCAAGCACTGAAAAATAGTTATAGCCATATTCCATTCTGACATAGAAATACCACTGCAATTTTCTCAAAATCCCCGCTGTCTCAACTTGATTCAATGGAGTGCAAGCATCATTTCACGCTGGAGCGGGCAGCAATTGCTTCTGTCGGGCGCTGCTACCCTGCAGTGGAGGCCGGACGCGTGCGCAGCAGCGCAGGTGCGCTGGAGCGGGCGGCGTGGCAGGCACCGGCGTGGCAGCCACCGGTTGGGTACTGGCGGCCTGGCGATTGGAGCGGAAGGAGCACGCACAGCAGCAGACGCGCAGGCGCAGTGGAGGCGTGCCGACTGCCGCGTGCGCTGTGCCGCTGTGCGCAGGTGCGTTGAGCCGCTGAATGCTGGAGCGTGGAGCCGTGGAGCGGGCGAGCGGCCGAGCGGGCGGCGTGGCTGGCGGCTGGCGGGCGGCGGCTGGCGGCTGGGAGCCTGGGATTGGGAGCTGGCCGCTGGCGCTGTGGCGCTGGAACCCCGAACCCTGGATGAGTGGATGACAGCATGGGCCTTCGTGGGCTACGATGGATAATAAAAGTAGATGGGCCTTCATGTATTCAGGCCTTATCCCGCGAAGAAAAAACGGGACAAAAACGGTAATATCCCGAATAAAAACGGGAAAATAACAAAACGGACGAAAATATATCAAACCGTTTTCGGTACCGTTTTCGCACGACCTATACCGTTTTCATCCCGTTTCCGAATAAATCCCGAAAAAACGAAAACGAGAGGGAACAATCGGGATACGGCATCGGGACGGGACGGGATTTTCCCGTTCCGTTTTCATCCCTAGACACCATGAAGAAGCAAGCTATAAAATGGAAGGGGGTGTGGTTTAACCCAAAAATGAACTAATTATATTAAATTCATTCTCTAACAATTAACGAATACTATTTATGTATGGATTCAAATAAAATACCGGTACTCACGTAAGCTCGTCCTGTCGTGTTGCCTTCAAGTCCGAACTCTGAAGTGTCCGCCTCGTCGGATGCATGGCGTGTCAGCTTTCTTTGATTTGCACGCAGCAAGTGCCAGGTTAATTTGCTGGTCCTGGCCCAAATACATCCATCAGCTTTTTCTTTCTCCTAAGCTCTGCCGTAAAAACAAGTCAAGAGCAGGGGATTTGCAAGAAATTTCCGAATGGTTTCGTTGCGTTTTCGACTATGAACCGGCACAAGAAACCGAATAATGAAGCCAAATATCGTACTCGATATAGTATATAATAGTACCAGCTGGAGCAGGTCTTGCCGCAGGTGTTTCGTAGCACTGCAAATTGGCATCGGTGCACGTAGCACTGCAAATGGCATCGGCGCACGTAGCACTCGATACAGTATACAGTAGTTGTTCTCTTCGACAACGCCCGCAGGCCTCGGACGAATCCAATGCCGGTGTCGCCGCATCCATGGGTCAGACTAGTCGTCCCTATCCGTCCAATCGCTGCTAGCTCTCCGTCCATGCCATTGAGTGGCACCACGGGGAGAGGAGGGGCTTGTTGCTGTTGTGTTTCGCTGTTCTGGTTCAGCGACGGAGGAGGAGGAGAATATTTGGGGCTGTTTGGTTATGGCTAAAAAGAGAGTCAAGCTAAATTTTAGTTATACTTTGAAAATTTAGTTTTTGTTTGATTGAGGTTAAAATTTATTTATGTTTTGAAAGATTAGATTGGCCAAAAATTTTCATAGCGCTTCTAGGCAAATTTTAGTGGATGAATCATCCGTCAAAATTTTTAGTTAGTCAAATTTTAACTTGATCTCAACTAAATATCATTTTAACGGCTAAAATTTGACACGGCTCTGATTTCTTTGGTCAAATTTTAGCTTAGTCCGTTGGGAAAAACAAACCAAACAGCCACTTGTCTCTCGTGGCTGGAGCGGCGCCGAGATCTGCAGGTGAGCCGAGCCTCAGGCGGGCGGCAGGGGCGTGGCGGAAAAATAACGGGGCGGCCAGGCTGGTGCGACAGCCCGGGCGGATCCGTCTGCCGCTCTGCTTCTGCTTCTGCCCTGCAGCTGTGCGCGTGCCCAGCTCAGATGCCAGGCTATGGCACGAGGAATTTTCAATGCCCATCTCATCTGCCTGCAGCCTCCTCTCTCCTCCCCCTTGGATTCCGATCGACCCATCCAACTGTGAAACTAGACTGGTTCTGATGATACTTTTTTATGCCTTTTCGCCCTTCTCTGGCAGGCAGGCAGGCGTGATCCATGTGGGTGTGTCGTGGCGACCGGGTCGACCGACGTGGTGATCAGAAGATGGACGGTCAGATCGGCTCAAAGTTGAAAGCGGCGCGTCCCCTGATTGCGTAGGGTGCAAATTAATTAATCTAGATTCTTATTAGTTTAATCAATTACATTAATTTTTTAAAATAATGTTATTAGTTAAAATAAAAAGAGACGTAGATATCTTAAGTTTACCGATTTGCACCCCTATAATTACAATATGGATACGGTACTCGGTGCACCTACTACTATTGTGCGTGCAGCGGTGCAGGCGATTTGCGTCCCGGTTGAGGAGGAGCGAGCTGTGCTGTCACGGTCGGATTCAGATACATTTGCAGTAGTGTGACTTGCTGGTGAACCGGGACGTTGATGGGCATTAGCTGTTGCCCACTCGGTGGTGCGTACAGGAAAGGAGGTGATGATTTGCGATGGCGTAATGGTAAGGCTCGGTTGCGCAAATGAAACCTTCTTATAGTACAAAGGCCAATGAACCTTTTTTCCTTTAACTGCGAGGAAGGCAAATGAAACAAAATGTAAAGTATGAGTTTAGACGCACGAGAGGCGCAATGGCAGTAGCTTTGGTTTGGACTCTGAATACGGCCATAGAAAATGCCTGGACCGAAATCAAGTACAAAATGCTTTGGTTTGGGCTTGTAATGTCAAAACAGAGTCATACAGTCCATCTCTATCTAGCCCACGATGAGGGAGCGCATAAATGCATGGGCTACATTTTGTTAGAAGGTGGTAGCTCTGGATTTGACCTCCCTCTCACTCCGGCGAGGTGTTGGCCGTGTAGTTCATCGGTTCATATGCATCTTGGTTGTTTGAGGTGCTGACTCTTGCGGCATCAAAATGTTTACGAGTTCTCAGCACGGACAGGGAGAAGTACAAGGCTTCGGTCTCGACGTTTAGTTATGGCAGAGGCAACCGGAGAAGAAGAACAAGACATGTGCGTCTTTACTTGTAATTTTTGTTTCTCTCATGGTATTGTTTGTAAAACCCTAGGGATGTACTGCTTCTAAATTAATAGAATTCTCCTTTCTAAAAAAACATTTTATTTCGAGGAAAATGTGTGGGCCACATCACTAGATGGAGGTATGGCTTCGGATTATGAGTTTATCACCATAATGTCACATGTTTCAATTTTCCCCATTTAGACGAGGAATCCGTTTTTTTGTTATTTTTTTATTTTTTAAGTTGTATACATCTTAATTATATAGAGATCAAAAATGAACTCGTTCTAACGATAAGAGATAATAAAGTTTTTTATCGGATAAAATATATCACTAGCCGAATCTCAGGCCCATGGTTATGTAAGAAAGTGAGGCCCAAACCAACCCATTAAATTTTATTAGGGCCCAAGATGAATCGATAAAAGTTCATCCGCCCGGTCTGGTAGGTAGTAGAAGTCCAGCATCGTCCACAAAAATTATTCCAAGCACCCATCAGATTTAGATAAGGTTCGGAGGGGTGGTGATGTCTATCATTTTTATATATGTTTTTCCCTGCTCTGGTGATGGCTACAGCTCAAATCACATCACTTGCGATTTAAGATGTTATATAAGTCATTTGTACGGTAATTATAAGCTTATTATGCTCGTGGAGGTGATGATGTTATTTCCCTTTTGCAGTATGTATTTCCGGTAGGACTTTTTCATACGTGAAGAGAGTTGGACTCGGGACAAGACTTGCGCAAGCGCCGCACACGCAGAGCAGGGCGCACATCTATTATAAAGGCCGATGAGGCCGGGTGATTACACGGTCAAATTGGCCAATACATGATTTACAAAAACTAATTAGAAAACGAATCAAACTACGTTAAGGTAGTTATGATACAACAGATTACAATCCAAATTTCCAAACATCCTTTAGTCAAATCGGGAGGATCTGGATGGTAAGACTGGACTCAAAATCCAAGAATAGCTGCATCAGAAGGCCCTTCGTCATGATATCCACAAATTGTAGTGGTGGAAATATTGGAGGGAATAGTGACGTTTTGAGAGAGAATAAATTATGATACTTAGAATCTATTTTAGCTTTTAAAACTATATAAAATAAATCTATATCAATTTTTATCTAAATATGCTCTAAATTTATCTAGTGTGTCTACTCTATCAATTAAAGCGTTTGCAACCTATCTAAAAAGGTAAATTGCAAGAATGTAAATGTGAAAACGTAAATAAGGTAGATAGAGCAAACTCGGAATAAAGATTTTTATCTCGTGTTATCGATAGCATAAATATCACACTTAGTCCACGTTAGAGCTCTACCAATGATATGCTATTGGACGGCACCCGGTCATGGCTATTAAGCCGCCAAATCACAGAGATAAGATCTCAACTCGGATGAGCCATCAAACCACCAAGATAATACCTCACCACAAACTTCTCTTCCTGTCCCTTACCGCCGTGATCACTTTAAAGCTTGAGCCACAAAGATAAGGGTCCGCGTCCCCGCAAAATCAACTTGCTACCGCTTCACACCAAGTCAGAGGGTCAACAAGCTTGCCGACGAGTCACTAAGACTCCAACGTGCCGGCAAACCAAGAGGTATAAACTTGGATCATTCCTTAATCCAATCTTTAGGTAACAATCACTTAGCAACATACTCTCTATGCCTATAGCACTAATCACTTTCTAATTGTGTGCTTAATCACATTGAATGATCACTTTAAGCACTTTGGTGGCTTTTATGTCTTCTCAATTGTATATGAATTTCTCAGGACTCCAACAGCATACCATACCTTTAAATGACTAAGTGGAGGGGTATTTATAGCATCAAACTCGCCAACTAGCCATTTCCCAACAGCTCAGAAAAGCTGTTAACACCGAATGATCTGGTGAAAATAGTAGTACTAACACTAGATCATCCGGTGAGTATAAAGTCAGAAACTAGCCGTTGGAACTCCACTCAAAGCCTCTGCAGATATCGGACCTTCTGATGAGTTATCTTGAGCCAGATCGTGTCACTTCTTCTCTATGTCAAATGCTCTGGTGCATTCATCTCTATGATCACCAGTCTATCCGGTGAGTTGATCTTCATTCTTCAGCACTTGAAGTCATCTTTGCAAGAACTGCTCTGGTGCTATACTCCGGTATGCACAAATCAAGCATCGGACCTTTCGGTGGGTTGATCTTCAGTCTTTGCATTTGCATTCTTCTCTGCAAAAAATATTTCGGTGCTATCCAGTGTAGATCACCGGACTATCTAGTGAGGTTACCAGCTTTATTCCTTTTGTCAGAAATGCTCTGGTGAGTTCAACACATAGAGTACTAGACTATCCAATGAGACTGTCAGCCTCCATGTACAATACTCCGATGAGTGCAAACTCTATTGCACCAGACTATCCGGTGATGTCAATTCTCTTAGAACTTCTCCAATTAAATCAAACTTTATCCCGACTATGGTGGCTTCTTGATGTATTGCATCCATAATAACTACTAACATATATTCTTGATAAACATATTAGTCACAATGACTATATTGTTATTAATCACTAAAATCACAATTATAGCATAATGGACCATTTTTGCTACAAACATGAAGCACGTGAACCTGCCCGCGAGACACCTTTTCACGAACGAAATGAATGTCAATCTCGATATGTTTCATACGCTTGTGTTGAATAGGGATCGAAGACATGTGGACGCACTAACCTTGTCGCATAACACAACTGTAGCCAAGGTGAGGGGGCGATGAAGTTCCTGTAAGAGCTGACATAGCCAACAACTTTTAGCAACAACATGAGCAACCTTGCGGTACTCAGCCTTGGCACTGGACTGTGAGACAATGGCTTGGTTTTGACGACCACGACACCATATTGTCACCTAAGTAAATGCAGTAGCCAAACATCGAGCGACGGGAGTCTAGACAACCTGCCCAATCGACGTCAAGCAATAGCTGTCGGTTGAAGAGACGGTGAGTTGAAGACCAAAACCAATAGTACCCTTGACATAGTGAAGAATACGCTTGACAAGAGCAAAATGAGGTTCTATGGGATGCATGCATGTAGAGACAAAGCCTGCTGGACAGCATAAGCAAGATCTGGATGTGTCAGTGTGAGATACTGCAAAGTGCCAACCAAACTCTAGTACTCAGTTGGATCAGAGACAGGTGCACCATCTGTAGCGGAGAGCTTGATGCGCATGTCGACTGGCATAGGAGATGGATGGCACTCGGACATCCTAACTCGTTGGAGAAGATCGGCAACATACTAGTGCTGGGAGAGAAATAACCCACTAGACATCCGTGTGACGGACACACCAAGGAATAAGTGCATATCACCCAGATTGGTCATGGAGAACTCCGAGCCAAGACAACGGGTGAAACGATGAAGAAGAGCAGGCAAAGATACTGTCAAGATGATGTCGTCGACATAGAGCAAAAGGTATGCCATATTGCTATTGTGTTTGAACACGAAGAGCGAAGTGTCGGAGACTAAAGCAACGAAACCCAGCATGCCAAGATATGAAGTGAAACGTTGGTACCACGCTCGTGGGGCCTGCTTGAGACCATAGAGAGATCTATGCAGGCGGCAAACATAGTCAGGGCACGTGGGGTTAGCGGAATTGCAAGACTGCTGGCAATACACTATCTTGTCGAGATGTGCATGAAGAAAAGGATTCTTAGCATCAAATTAGCGGATCAGCTAGGAGGATGAAGTGGTGATGCTTAGCACAGTCTAAATGGTTGTCGGCTTCACAACCGGGCTAAAAGTCTCGTAGTCAATGCTCAATTGTTGAGAACAGCCACACACAACCCAACGCGCCTTGTAACGTGCAAGAGCATTGTCAGAGCGAAACTTATGCTTGAAGACCCATTTTCCAGTGATGACATTGGCGCCAGCGGGTCAAGGAATGAGAGACTAGGTGTGATTATAAACCAAGGCTTGGAACTTGTCGGCCATAGCTTGCTTCCAATGTGGATCCTAATTAAGAGTGGTACGATGAGTCCGAGGAACCGATGAAACAAACTAAACGGTGGCCGAGAAGTTCAATCAATCAACCAGAAACATCGTGCCAGACTTAGCACGTGTTTGCATGTGATGCGGCCCAGTGGAGGGGCACGCGATAGGCATAGGAGCCCCGGTTAGAGGTGTAGGAGGCACCTTTGTGACAGCTGGGCGAAGCAGCACGGTCGGAGGTGCATGGGGGCACCTCTACGATGATTGAATCGAGACTAGCCAAGCACCTCTGCGATAGTTGGTGGAAGCAAATGCATATCAGTGGTGTAGCTACTAGGAACGCTCGAGCGCTGGAGCACAACGTGCGTGCTGTAGCTGGGCACGTGTGTTGGCCCAAAGACCTGCCGGAGCCTATCAAGCACATAGGACCAGAGCCACAAGAGAGAGGAGGCACACCAAACTCCAGTAAAAAAATCCAAAGAGTCAGGGACTGAGGAAGATGGCGATGAAATGTGAGAAGCAAAGGGAAACGCAGACTCGTCGAAAATAACATGGCCGAAATTATGACTCAGTTAGTTGTGAGGTCAAGGCAGCGATAACCTTGGTGAGAGATAGGATATCCGAGAAAAACACAAGCGACCGAGTGAGGATGAAGTTTGTGGGGAGCTGTGGTATGGTGTTCGGATTGCAAAGACACCCGAAAACGCGGAGGTGGGAGTATGTTGGTGGTTAATTGTAAAGAAGCTGAAATGGAATGGAATTGGGAATCATGGGAGAGGGTTGTTGATTCAACAAGTATGTGGTTGTGGAGAGCGCTTCAGCCAAAGAAGTAGGCATACATAACACTATTGTTAAGGGTGCGAAGAGTATGCTTGGCCTTGCCGTTTTGCTGCTGTGTATATGGGCAAGAGAGGAGCAACAAAATGCCATGTCGGAGAAGAAACTGAGAGGTGGCGTGGTTCACAAATTCAATGCGCTGCTAGCCTGAAGTGCGTTGAGAGGGAGACCAAATTGAGTTTTAACAAAAGCATGAAAGTGAACCAGAGTTAAGTGAACATCGGATTTTTGTTTGAGAAGAAAAGTCCAGCAGTAATAAGAGAAATCATCAATCAACACAAGATAATATAGACCCTTATCACTAGAGAGGTCCAAACATCACAATGGACTAGCTCGAACAACTCAGAGGGAAAAGTAGTAGAACTATTAAAGGGAAGACACACATGTTTGCCTAATTGACAGGCATGACACAAGCCACGATCTATCTTATTACAAGCTATAAGAGAAGACTTGTGTAAAGTATCTAGAACGACGACGTCAGGATGACCAATATGCTGGTGCCAAATAGATGATGATGCAGCAACGGAGAGAAGCGTGCCTGCCGTGAATGAGGGAGGCTGCGTCACAAAGGTGTAAAGATCATTGTTGCTATACACAAAGAATCTCGTGCCACATCTAGTAGTCCTTCATAGAAAACCCACAAGAGTGAAACTCAATGGTACATAAATTATCTCGAGTGAATTGTCAGATGAAAAACAAATTTTTAAGGAGGGAAGGAACAAGAAGGATGTTGTTCAGAACAAAGTTGGAAGAATGGGTGGGAAGAACAGCGGTGCCACTAGCGGAGATGGGAACGCAAGCACCATTGCCCACAATGACAGACGAGGGATAAGAAGAGGTTGAGAAGAGGAGAGCACACCCTCGTTAGCGGTCATGTGTGTTGTGGCTCCAATATCAATGACCCACGTGGCGGAAGCCTGCATGGACAAGCCGTTCATAGTGGAGATGAGACCGACTTGATCCCACGAGGGCTGAGCACCCGTCAATGATGACGTATAGGAAGGGACGAGTAACATCTGGTACACTTGATAAGGAGCCTGAGGATGTACACCCAGGAGTTCAGCACCACTAGAGACTAGGCACCACTACTGAGCTGAGGGCTGCATAATCATGGGGTTGAAGCAAACCCATGGTCCGTGCTGTTGAGGAGCAGACGCCATAGGAATAGGGATGGAGGTGGACACCATCTTGGCACGTCGTGCCTTACCACCGTGCTTGGAGCCGAAGGAAGTCCTGCTATTAGATCAGCCGGATGCATTACATGCCGAGGTTGGTGTAGAGGCAATGAGTGCAGAGGCGCCACCAGCAGTGGGGGCGGTGGCATTGGCCATGCGGAGTTTGGCCATTTGGAGAGTGGACCGAGCAAAGGCAAACGTCGGGAACATATTTTTGGCGCTGAGGAGATCCGCCTAATTGCTAAATAGAGGGGTGAGGCCACGGATCATATTCAGGGCGACCTATGGGTCGGTGATCGCATAGCCGAGATTGTGAAGAGAGTCAATGAAGAGTTTGAGGCGTTGACAATAATCCGAGATAGTCATATCGCCTTGGACCAGTGTGTGACACTAGTTGCTAACGTAGATGGCTTGTTGTTCTTTGTTGTTGCAAAACTGCTCCTTGATAGCAACCTAAAGATCGCGAGCACGTTGATTGGGTTCCATTGTGACGTCGAGGACATCGGCAGTGGCCGAGCCGTACATCCACGAAAGAACAAAATAGTCGGCCTGGACCCATGCGGGATCATCAGGGTTGGAGGCAGCGGTGCCGTCAATGTGAGCAAGAAGACCGAACTTGCCGCACATGGTGGTGAAAAACTAACACCACTTGGTGTAGTTCGACACTGCGAAGTCGAAGTTGAGGATGACACGAATGTGGGCTTTGGTGAAGACGATATTGACAGAGTTGCTCGAGGAGAACACCGCGGTGGAGATGGCGATGTTGGTGGCGAGGGTGGTGTCGACCTGAGCTACAGAAGAGGCCATGATGCGCAGCCTGGCAGGGAAGTAGCAAAAGAGGATCGACGACAGTTGAAAAAGCTGGTGATAGACTAGGGTTTAGAAGCTAGACCTAGACTCGTGATACCATAAAGAGAGTTGGACTCAGGACAAGCCTTGTGCAAGTGCGGCATACGCAGAGCAGAGGCACACATCTATTATAAAGGCCGATGAGGCCTGGTGATTACACGGTCGAATCGGCCAATACATGATTTATAGGAACTAATTAGGAAGCAAATCAAACTATGTTAGGGTACTTACGATACAGCAGATTGATACAGCAAATTACGGTCCACATTTCCTAACAATACGTATATTCGCGCATGAATTTCTTAAGAAACAGGAAGGGTAGGGAGACTAAGCAGTACATGACAACACCGAAATAAAAACTGTTATTGTGTAAAGTCCAGCATCCAATATTTGAACAAGGTAAGAAAATCGACTGAAACTTGACGTGCAGCAGTCCTGTCCTCGAGGCCTCCAACTTGGAATCCAAAACCAGCAGTCGATCACGGCCCCTGCCCCGTACGCTCCTGCGGCTGCGGGTGCCGCTCGCCGGCCGGCGGCCGCAGCCAGGATCCAATCTCGTGTCAGTTCCAACTCGCCGGCTCCGTCCCAGGCCAAACACTCCAACCTCACCCGGGCTCTTCCGCCTTGCGAACCGTCTCGGGCACTCTGCCGCGCGTGCCCGCTCCGCTCTGCTCGCACGACCCCTGCGGACCTGTCAAAACTCGGATACCGTACCGCACATCGACCACGGCATCCGACGCCGCTCCCACGTCGCCGACACCGCTAGCTGCTCTCCCCGCTCCGCGGTCTCCCCAGCCACAGCGAGAAGCACGAAACCAAGCGGAAACGCCGAGAAAAACGCAGGATGATCGAGCGCCGTCCAAAGTATCCACTGACTGACTGCTGCGCGCCGGGGCGGCCGTCGGAACGTCGGTCACTGTCACCCGCAGCTCGCGTACGTCGCCGTCTGCCATCCCTGGGTTTTTCTCCTGTCACGACCTGACTGCGGCCCGAGTCGTCCGAGTCGCAGTGCCATGTTCTTACTGGTCTCGAGCTCTTTATTGCGATGTACGACGTTTACGAGACTTACTGCTGCACTCGACGTGCACTGCTACTGCCGCCTTGTGAACAATCCGGCGACGAAGTTCAGACCTGAAAAGGATGCACTTACCTCATGCAGTCCACACCAGCATCCAATGCATGCTCGTGATGTCACCTGTAAACGTGACCCGTTGAACGGAATGAAGTCTGTTTGAAGTTTGAACTCCGATCCGATTCCGATACGTAGGTCAGTTGAAGCCCCGGGTAGCATGTAATAGGTACGTGGCCAACCATAGCCGGACAAGCAGTGTCCGTCCCCGTCGCACCGGCCACCGTGGGAGCATGGGAAATTGTGGAGGCAACAAGTGGTGGTCGATTGCCTACTGTCCGTTCGAAGAATACGGCGTGCAGAAGATGGCGACACGTGAGTCAATACTCCAGTGATATAATCGTGCACCTCTTGTTGCAGACTTGACGTCGATTCGGTGACTTCTCTAGAGTGCGTTTTACCCTATGATAAAAATTTATCTTTGCCCATGCATGCTGGCTACCACGTGTGTGCTTGCTCTGTCACGACTCATGATCGGGGTTGAGGTCACTCAGCATCCTGCACGTGACGATTTAATACCATCGCAATTTCCCGTTTAGAATATACCTGCTGCCGAGTGTTAAACAGCAGCGTAATGCTATCGCCGTGACCGTGAAGACAAGCAGGAGATGATCCAAACCGTGACTTTTTTTCTTCTTATAGAAAATTAAAAAGAAACAGAAAGGCGTCGGAACTGCGAAGTGACCATGAGCATTGAGCGGACAGAGACAGGCAGCCACGGGAGGATGCAAAGTTGGAACGAACAGACAGGGACGGCATCGCGCGCACCGGCGCACGGCCCGTCGTGAAGCCCGGTCTCTGGAGAGAGAGAGAGAGACGTACGCGTGCACTCTTCGTCTCTTCGAAAGCGTGTACCACATCCACCTCACCCTCACGACGTCACGCCAACCGTCACGCAGCCGGGCCCACAAGCTGTCCGTTCCCGTCCCCCCGCGCGTGGGCTCACCGGACCCCACGTGGTCGCCCCGCGGACACGGTTCGCCGTTAAGCACGGGTCAATTAGGCCCTGTTAGTTTTTTTTTATTCTGATTGTTATTTTAGTTTTAAATCATAAAAGCAAAAATAAATAATCATAATATAAAAACTGATTCTCACAATTTATAAATCAAATTGTATTATAAAATCTTATAATATACAATCTAAGTAGAAATAAGCTTTTCCAGATTCTATAACTAAACTAGATTCTCGTAATATAAAATTAAAACAAACAGATCTTTAAACGCCAACAGATTTGCTTTGTTTAATACCGGCTCAAGAGTCAGCAGGATTGGCTCCCAGAAGGCCACGATTCCTTTGAAAGGCTGGCGACTCGCATAGCATAATTGTCACGGGTTACCATCCCTGGAGGCATTATCCTGACACGGCATGGAATTAATTCTTTAGTGACCGTTTACTGTACGTTTTCATGGGATATATCTGGATCCTGGGACTGAATGATATGTCCAACTGTAATGCTATCTACATGAGATCAAACATTGATGGAGCAGTAATGGAATTGCCTAATCAGGTATTGCGCATAATGCCTGTGCGTTAGATTTGGAAACAACTTAAGCCATTCGCTATACAGATTCGCTGTACATTTTGAATTTGAATTTGGAGGATATTGCTAGCTGTTCTCTCGTCCAGATGACATCAAACAATGATTGGGGTGTTATGGGATTCCTTGTTCGGGTTTGGCCAGATTTTGTATTGCTTGAATAGGAGGAATATGCTTCCGCACATAATAAATGATGGTCCCAAATAGATCAAAGCACAGAAGGGGATTTGCCCTGACATTAGAAGGCCTGCAACCAAATCTGAAAAATCATTTATAATGTTCTCTACATTTGGTAGATTTGGCTAATGGTTGATCTGTACAACAGATCAAACATAATATATATACGTTGTATGCCGTATACTTGGAAGTTTTGGCTAATGGTTCTATCGTTAAATGACAGTATCAAACAACAAAGGACTATTGCTAATTGAGATACTGCCAAAGTTTATAGTTCTCTTCAACTGTATCACATGTAGCACAAAAAGAAGGTTGAACTTTACCTAAGCGACTTTCGTTTCTCTACACAAGAAACTTACACAAGGTGGGGTTAGAAGTATTTGAACCAAAATTTTATTATTTTTCTAAGCACGATCTGAATGTACTTAAAGAAGTTAGAATGGCCTCTGAGTTTTAGGTTGCTGACCAGAAGAAAAAGAAATTATTTTTTAACCATGATAAAATGTTAAAGTTTTCAAAGTTTTTCTTCTTCTTTGAATACACGTATAAAAGACATATCAGCTTAACTTATCCATACAGCTGGCACCTCATACAACAGAGCATAAACGTTCTATGTTAAATATCAAATCCTGTAAAATCCAGTAAAAAGCTACCTTCTATGTAAGAAATAAAGTTTAACATATTTCAATGATGATTCCATTTCAACTTTTAGCGCATTAACGCTTCTGCAAAGCAACCGGTTGCGCTAATTATGAACTTTTTGTGTATTCATAGTAATGCTTAGCACATTGATGTTTCTTCTGCAAATCAATTGGTATCGCTAATTACGAAAACTTGCGTATTCATAGTAACTCCTAAGCGCAATAACGTTTCGCAAAGCAATCATTCGCCCCAATTACGCAAGTTATCAGTTTTTATAATGACACACGCCATCATTTTGGGTAGCATAGTTACAATGTTTAATTGCACCAAATTAACACAAGTAATTACTCTTGAAGCGTTGTTACCTTACGCATCTATAGTATAATCATTTTTAGTGATTGAGAAACTGCTCTTACTTACACCGCATCAACGGTACATTCAATTACGCCCATTAGTGATGTACGACAAGCAAATTACTCTATGCGAATTATATCCACTACATCTTTTACTACTGTATGCAAGAACTTCGTATATTGAAAATAGTCAATCTAGAGTTTGTACATGTGCTTTAGTCTATCAAATAGTCTACATTTATTTATTATAAAGTACACTACACAACACGTAGCACCAACGCCCAATCTATTTTTTAATTTTTATTCCTAATTATACTTAGACAACACAACCACCCGCAGCACACCGTTTGATTATTTGAATAAGCAGATAGCCCATGCCTGCCCTGACCCGTACGGAACAGAAGTAGAAAAACGACACTCGTGTGTACAGTGCTGGGTGTCCCAATGCGACGGCGCCGGGCGGATGCCTGGCCCACCCGTTGGCCCCCAAAACCGAGTACCCGGCGAGTGACGGAGTGAGAAGCGGTCTCACCACGAAGCCGACCAATCGAATTGGCGAGGCGGATAGAGAGACAGGGAGACAGACAGACGGCCGCGTACTAGAAGGCTCGTACTCTCGCGCACACGGACAGAGACATGCGGACGCGCACTCGTTACTCGCTTTCTCCGTTCTCCCTAGCCGCGTAGGCCGCGGTTGCGCCTGCCTCTGCCCGCGCGCGGTCAGCCACCTTCCCTCCCACCTTCCTCCGCGATACCGCGTGGTCCTCCCGCCCCGGTACCTATATATACCGCCCTCCCGTCTCCTTCCCCCTCCAGCCTTGAAAGCCTCCGGTCACTCATCTCAGTCCTCAACATCACAGCGAGCCTTATCAGATCGCCACCCAGAACTTCTAGAGAGATCAATCCAATCCTTCCTTACAGCCTCCATCGATCCCGTCTTCTTTTTCGCCCCTAGATGAGCACCTCGTATTCCGAGGCGCAGTTCGGCTCCTCCTTTGAGTTCCCTGCCGAAGAGGACCTTAACTCCTGGTTCACCCACCTGTGCGAGGACCAGGCGGCGGCGGCGGCTCCGGCGCTTCTGCCGGTGGAGTTCGAGGCCCCGGTGGGGGCGATGGCGGACCCGAGGAAGAGGGCGGCGTACCAGTTGGTGGAGGGGGAGGCGTCGGGGGCCAAGAGGCAACGGTCCCCGACGAGCTCCAGGGAGAACAGCGGCGGCAGCAATGACGGTGACCACGAGAACATGTCCGAAGTGGCGGCGGCTGCGGGGGGCAGGGGCGGCGGCCGGCGGCTGTGGGTGAAGGAGCGCAACCACGAGTGGTGGGACCGGATGAACAGCCCGGCGTGCCCGGAGGCGGAGTTCCGCAACGCGTTCCGGATGTCGCGGGCCACGTTCGAGGCGGTCTGCGAGGAGCTGGGCGCCGTCGTCGCCAAGGAGGACACCATGCTTCGCGCCGCCATCCCCGTGCGCCAGCGCGTGGCAGTCTGCATCTGGCGCCTGGCCACGGGGGAGCCCCTGCGGGTCGTGTCCAAGCGGTTTGGCCTCGGGATCTCCACCTGCCACAAGCTCGTCCTCGAGGTCTGCGCCGCCATCAAGGCCGTGCTCATGCAGAAGGTCGTGCAGTGGCCGGAGGCGCCGGACGCCGCGGCGGACGTGGCCGCCAGGTTCAAGGCCGCGTCGGGGATCCCCAACGTCGTCGGCGCCATGTACACCACCCACATCCCCATCATCGCGCCCAAG
Source organism: Phragmites australis (assembly GCF_958298935.1). Classification (NCBI taxonomy): domain Eukaryota; kingdom Viridiplantae; phylum Streptophyta; class Magnoliopsida; order Poales; family Poaceae; genus Phragmites; species Phragmites australis. The sequence goes on from NC_084922.1 coordinate 8,738,434, forward strand.
GCCAACGTCGCTGCCTACTACAACCGCCGCCACACGGAGCGCAACCAGAAGACGTCCTACTCCATCACCGTGCAGGGCGTGGTGGACGCGGCCGGCGTCTTCACCGACGTCTGCATCGGCTGGCCGGGTTCCATGTCCGACGCTGACGTGCTCGAGAAGTCCGCGCTCTACGCGCAGCGCGGCGCGGCGGGCCTGCTCCAGGGGCAGTGGGTGGTCGGCGGCGCCGGGTACCCGCTCATGGACTGGCTGCTGGTGCCCTACACGCACCAGAACAAGACGTGGTCCCAGCACGTGTTTAACGAGCGGGTGGACGGCGTGCGCGGCGTGGCGCGGGACGCGTTCCAGCGGCTCAAGGCGCGGTGGGGCTGCCTCCAGAAGCGCACCGAGGTGAAGCTGCAGGACCTCCCCGTGGTGCTCGGGGCCTGCTGCGTGCTGCACAACATCTGCGAGCGCGCCGGCGACGCCGTCGACCCCGGCTTCCAGCTCTTCGACGACGACATGCTCGCCGAGAACCCCGTGCGCTCGCAGGTGGCCGCCAGCGCGCGGGACAACATCGCCCACAACCTCCTCCACAACAGCAGCGACGCCGGCGCCGGATTCCTCTTGAAATGAAGAAGTAGAAAAGCTGCTTCTTTTCTTGGTCGAATCAGCAGAGAAGACGCCGCAAGGCTCATCAATCGAAGCTTCTTTTCATGTCAGGAGCTACTTCTTTCGATTCTGGTTAATTTGTCGGATGGAACAGAGAACAGTTTTTTCGTTTATAATAAGGTGGGAAACAGAACAGCGGGTCATAGGTTCAAAGATACAGTAGGTGGTTCAATGATAGTGTTTGCGATTGTTCTGCATTTTTAGGTTCAAAGATCTATCATCATCTCTCATGTTTGGTGAGACTGTAGCCTGTATAATCAATCTTGTACAAGACTATTTTGTCACCAGATGATCATCAATTCGTTAAACAGAACAGAAGAATATTTCATTCATTTCTCCATCCATGGAATCAGATTCTCACTTCTAGTCTCCATGTGTGCTAATATATTTGGTCTGATTGTGATTTGTACCCCCAGCAGCACAAGGAGATCTTTGAATTGACCAGAGTCAGAGGGAGCAGGGAAGCTGCCGTGAGGTTCTTTGCTTAATAAAAGAAAGGGAAGGAAACTTGGATGTAGCCTATTCAGTTTATGAACACAAACCTGTCTGGGGCTAGCTTTTAATGGTCAGTGTTTTACAGGTTTACTTCCTAAAAAGAAATAGAAACCAGATACGTAGAATGATAAATTCTCTGATGCTCACAGCTTATCGCCTCCCTTATTCTAAAGGAAAGACATAACTTCCTTGTTTCAAAGGAAAGACAGCTTATTGCCTCCAGGAAATGCTGGCACATACTCTGAAAACAGAGCACAGACAGACACAGCTTTGGTGATTGTTGGAACGAAAGGTCTGGAATACGGTCTGGGACTTGTAGCTCCAGTGCTCATACGACTGCTAGCAACTCTAGTTGACAGAGTAATTCCAGTTAAGCAGCAAGGCCGACAGGCTGTTCAATTGTATTCAGGGGATAAGCTAATGCGAGGCTGTGAGAGTAATCAACGAGGCCGTCTAATGATAAGAGTTGAACCACTGTGCCAACATGTAACTCTAAAGTGCTCTTCACACGATGACACGGACAGAAGTTCTATCTAGGTGGCTAACATGAAAAGGTACGTAATACTTGCAGTGCAATGGAGCATGGGTCTCATGGGATTGACTACGTGGGAACACACGAACTAAAGCCGTATGCGAAGCATCGCTGTCAACAATGAAGCAATCCATTGTTGCTGATCTTGAGAGAAGTATCTTGTCGATCGACGTCAGTTCAGAATGGTTGGGTACGGTCGTGCAGGAAAAGAGCAGTGCTTCGCGCACCGACCAGATCTGGCAACTGTGGCAGGAGCATGCTTCCCACATCTAAGGAAACCATACCGACACCAGAGAGTAGTAGTTCAGCGAATGGAACAGAGAACGATGTGAACTCATATATTCATCCTTCAGAAACAGAAAAAGGCCGACTACTCTGCTTAGAATGATTTGGACGAGTATCCAAATAATTTGGGAAAACAAGGTAGACCTTAAGGTTGAATCGCTGCGCTGAGTCCAAGTACCAGTCCTCAAGTGGCGACGGGAGGAAGAAGGGCCCAAGAGCAGGGGTGCATCTCGTCGTTTACCACCTCCGATTGCAGCCGGTTCGATGGAGGGCCAGTGCCGTTGGACCGTTATGCGTGGGCATAGCCATGTTTAATAGTCAGGCTTTATTAATGGGCCCAGCTGTGTTTGTGACCTCGATTTGGCCTTACGGGCTTTGTGACAGGCGACAGGTGGCTCTGCTTATCGGAAGAACGCGGCGCGCACCTCAGAATGGCCAGGTGGTTGAGGCCGGATCATCTAAAGAAGGAAAGAAAAAGGCTATTGGGCTTGAGGTGGTTGGCTGTCTCCTTGTGGCTACGCAGCAACCTGACTGGCCGAACGTATATTTAGCTCGAAGCTAGTAAGTTGGCTCGGCTCGTAGCTGGCTTGACTTAGCTTAATTTAGCTCGGTATGTTTTATAGTGAGCTGAGTCAACGCATCACCCCCATTTAATTAACAAGTCAGCTCGAGCGGCTCTTGAGCCGCTCACGAGCATAACTAGCTAATACCCTATAATATCAGCCAGTCCACTTACGTAGGGCATGGTTTATATTTTTACAGGTCTCTTAGTTCCAGCTTATGTTTCTAGTCTTCGTCATAAATCTTGTGCACACTCAATATCCTCTATCTTGGCTGTGACAACCACAAGTGACATTGACGTAACACGATGTCGCTCGACGACTCACTAGACCCACTCACACCAACAAAGCTCGCTACCTTGCCTACAAGGCTAAGTATGTAGATCTCCTATAAAGAATAGATAAGTTTGGTTGATACGTGTGTAGATTCTTGTTTGAAAGAGTAATTTACTTGGACAAATAACTAATAATTAAATGTGGTTTGAAGCTCCAGATATAAAGGACACTAACAACGTTCCTTAAAAAATGGACAAGGTCTATTTTTATAATAACATATAAATTATAAAGAAATAGCGAATTTCTAATTCATCTTCTTTTTAAAGAAAGATGAGCTCTCAGACACACAATTACTCTCGGAAGACATAATTAATTGAGTGGTATTTATCAAATTTAAGTCATATTTGAATGAGTTTTTTATTCGTGCTAAAAATTATACAACAAACTTTCATAACTTCAATTCAAAACTACTCATAATGTATGTATCAATAGCATAATAAAAATAAAAATGTAGTTTTTATTAAAAAATATGTCTGACTCATAAGCCTAGCAAATTGGCTCAGGAGCTTAACGAACCGAGCCGAGCAACTTTTTTACCGTTAAAATAACAAGTCGAGCTGAGTTAGCTCGTTACGATAACAAGTTAGAATAAACCAGGTCGAGCCGGCTCGGTATCCAGCCTAAACCTCAGACACATGTGATTACTGCAGCACTGCAGCGTTCGGCACTCCTGCTAGGTCCAAGCGGCCAGCCGGCCATTACTGTTTCTGTTGGAGTCCAGTTCATGATACGAACGTCAACTGGCAAGTGGCCATCACCTTTTAACTTAATTATGCGCTCCAGATCAAGAAATAACCGCGTGAATTAGGAACGACACAATGCTCGCTCCCGTGAATATTTTGTTGGATGTGACGTGCGCGAGCATCAACTAGGCGTGCATGCACCAACCTACTGAGTAGCCTATTGGTATATATGGCACCCAAGGTTCTTAACAGCGTATCTATACTTTTATATAATTCACTAATTATAGTAAATTCGAATAATCTTCACAATTCATTCGAGTTGATCAAACTATCAACATAAAAAGATGAATTTTATTTTTCTTCAAAACATACCATCAATTACCTATTATTTACCTTTCATGCTAAACGTCTTCTTCCATATATATAAGCTCGATCGGAAGAGCGTCTACGGCACGACGCTGCTACTCGTGGCGATCTACTCCATCATGTCTCGGCTCTCCTTCTCGCGCACAACCACCAGCGTTATGGGCTCACTCTACTTCTTCCGCTTTTGGCTCGAATTTGGCATCAGAGGTGACTACCCGTTGAGCGCCACCATCATGTTCAAGTACGCCAACAAGAAGACTCGCGATGGGTTCATGGCTGCCGTCTTTGCCATGCAAGGATTACGTATCCTTGCCGGTGGCATCGTCACGCTCGTCATCTCCACAATGTTCTGTAAGGCGTTCTCGATGCTAGTGTACCTAGTTGATGACATGGCGTCGACTGTATCGCAGGCTGACTACATGTGGCACATCATCCTCATGCTTGGCGCGGCGCTGGTGATACTAATGTACTACTGGCGGATGAAGATGCCCGAGACAGCGCAGTACACCGCGCTCGTCGCCAATAACGCTAAGCAGGCCGCGTCAGATATCTCCAAGGTTCTCCAGGTGGAGATCGAGGCGGAGTCTAATAAGCCTAATGACATGAATAGGAACAATGACTATGACTTTGAGAAACCAAATTTAAATATACCTTGGTTTATATGTGATGAGTGATTGATAAGATCTTTGAGGTGGTTTAATGATTTATAGATTGCATGAATATAACTATGTATTGTAATTATAATCATAACTAACCAAAATTATAAAGAAAATAGAGTCCATGTTTTTAGCTCTGAGTTCAGGAATATTACACACGTCGGATGATTTGATGTTGGAAATTTTGTACACGTTGGATGGTCTGGCACTCAGGAAGACTTCACACTGGAGCATTTCAAGTTAGAAGTAAAAATTGAAGTACACGCTAGATGGTCGAACACTGGGCAGCTATACATGCCAGACTAAATTTTTTCCAAAGAGCTTTCAAAGCGTGTCCGGAGTTGTTCTACACGCTGGATGGTCTAGTGATGAGCAACATGTACGCTAGATGCTTCGCCAGACCTTTTGTTGCAGAGAGTTGCAAAATGTTGAGATACATGCGCTGGATGGTCTGGCGATAAGTTGATATACATGCCGGACTAATATTTACAAAGAAGATGCAAAATGCTTGGTCTGATGGGTTTAACACGCCGGATGGTTCGGCGCTCAGGAGGAGTGAATACCAGATCATATGACGTTCATGTTTTCTATGTGATGCCTCTTTCAACATATATTTTGATTTTAGCTAATCTATAATGGTGTTGGAGATGCATGTTTGCTTGTCTTATGTTGTTAGGTGATGAATGCAACTTGGCAGCCGACGGCGGGATGATCGGGGCTAAGCGGGGTGTTTGGTGCCGAACAATCGAGGAAGTCGGGCGGTGTCGAGGATGATCCTAAGTTGTGCATATGGAGATCAAGCAAAGGGTGAGAAGGAGGATGAAGACGGTATGTTGACAAAGTCAAGCGAAGGGATGTCAGTGCAAGTGACCAGGTGGCCTGAGGGAGTGGAAGCAGGAGAGGCTTGTTAGCAGTCAAGATCGCAAGACGGAGTACATACGTCAACATCAGGATAGTTGCTTGAGGTGAAAGCCAGTGGCAGTGAGTCACACTTTGAGAATCATACAAGACGGTTTCACGGTTTGGCCTAAAGACCGTGGATATATGGAGTGCACGTGGCATCATTGCGAAGCTTACATCGAGGCGAAGCTAAGTCATGAAGAAGCCACAGTCGTTCGATGGACGGAGCAAAAAATAGCCCAAAATGCCCAAGTGGTAGGTAGGAGGCTATTGAAAGAGAGGGTATTTTGAGAATAAGAAAACTTAAGGGCTAAATTACCTCCTTAGGCCTATAAATAGAGGGGTAGGGCTGTGCGAGAGAGGTGAGCCAGTCATTTGATCCTTGAGTGCTAGTTTTTAGATGAGAGGAAAGGGGAGCTTAGCCTTTGTAATATTTGGGAGCTTTTGCGAGGAAAACATCTTGTAATTTGCCAAAAAGAGGGCTGTCCTTCGCAAGAAATGAAGAGATTGTTTCTTTCGATGCTTGTGTTCATATCCTTCTAGTCTCTGTCTGTTGACTCTCTTGCTTTGTTGTGAGTTTCTTTCTTTTCAGTTGGGTTTTCCTTTCAGTTGTGTTGGGGAATGGCCTCACGGGTCCCCTTCGGACTATGAATTGAAGACCTCTAATGGATACGAATTACTAATGAAGTTTACAATTGTTCAAGCATGCATCATATGCACACGTGCTCATCGTTTGATTATTTATTCGATGCATTCATATTTTTTTTAGAGAGTGATGCACCGCTGTTCTTCGTGGTCGAGATTGACGCCGAATTGGTTTTGAATGTGAGCCAAGCACCTGGAGCAGTAAGACAAGCATCTAAGTATATTACACCATTTTGATTTGAATCAAGTGGAATCTAAATTGACGAGTTACTACTTAGGTGTGCTTGCATGATTAGTGAGTCGATGTTGGGTGATATGGGTAGAACCTATGTTGATGCATTGGCTCTACCTTGAATTATTGATGATTCCTTATCCTTGCAATCTAGTTATGGTTTTGTCAATGTCTAATTTCAGAGGTTAATTGAAATGCTTAGCAAATCTTAGGTCCTTGATAGAAGTCGAGCGATGGTGTTGCCGTTGTTCGTGAGCATAGGGTTTGTTTAATGTTCACAATGATTATGATTATGATGTTGGGTGGTATGAGATGTGAGGATGAGGCGAGATGTGGGCGGTGCTAGGGGTAGATCGGGAGAGGAGCCCAGATGCCATAGATCGCTTGCATTGGTTAAGCACTGATTATAGATGTTGTTGACTTTAGCATTTTTCTGTACTTACCACATACTCGAATATAGGATGAGTAAGCCAAATACCATAAGTCACCGTGTTTATTTGACCTATGCACTCGGGGTGTGAGCAAGGGCTTGTAGAGGCACCGAGAAACGCCGGTAAATCATAGTATGTTCGGGGTCTCGGTGGCCTCCATATACATCGGGCATGGGGACAAAGGTTCGGAGTGAGTACGTGAATAGTTGGTAGATGAATCATCACTCGCAGCTGATGGGATATGTGGGCGGTAGTCTCGTGTTGTGTGGGTCCACGAGTACCCCCTGTAGGGTATAAAATCAATTTGAATTGCCACGCTCTTGGTTATCGAGCAAGTTTCTATCCATTTGCATCGGTTGTAGAGTTTTGACTTTGAGGTTTTGGTATGGCATGTTGGTTATGATGGGTGATGGTAGTTGTTTACATGAGATGGTTCCACTTACTTTCATGTGCAAGTGTTTGGTTACAGGGTAGAAATGTAGTTGTGGTTCAGTATAGGTGCTCATATCTAGGTGTTAAGGTTGCTTACACATATGAATTTACTTATCCTTGTGGCCTACTACTTGCTAATAGCTCAATTGCATATTCCTTAGAGTCGGGTTATTAGATACACTCAATATGGATTAAGTCTTATGAGTACCTTTGTACTTACGCTGCTCTTTCAGGTTTGCAGGTGAGGAAAGGTTAGTTGTCGGCTACTTCATGTTCGTCAATGCTAGCGTCGAGCAACAATAGTGTTGTCTACTCGAGTGACGTGCTTTTTGGTGGAACCTAAGGGCATATGGCTTCACCTAGTTGTTATTGTTCATAGATGTTACTTTCCACTGCGTAGTATCTTTGTAAATTGTTGTAAATGATAATCTTCTTAATGCTTATAATATAATTTAATTACTTGCTCTTTCTTAAGCTTTGTTGTGATGTTACATGTTGGAAAGGTATGTGTTCTGATCTTGGGTATAAAACACATGTCGGGACTACCGAAATGATATTTTGGTTAATCATTGTAGTCGTGATTGTTTAAATGACCGACTTAATGGTTAATTAGAATGCTATTTGGACGTTTCCTCATAGTATGGTATGAGAGCTTGGTTTAATGAAGTAGCCTAGAAACACTTAAGACATGTGTTAGTAATGTGTCAAATTCACTAAAGCCACCAACTAAAGTTTCTTTTTACCTATACATGCTAATATGTATAAATTGCTATACCATTCCCCTAAGTGTAATGCATGGTTGGTTGCTTCACTTAAGTTGTTTGTTCCTGTATTTTGATGTCGTTATGAATCTTGTTGCATCGACGAAAAAGGTAAGAAACACATCCCGATGACGGTAAGTATTGGAGGCTCAACCAGTGCGAGGTAGGGGCCTAGTATGTTCCGTACGATGATGGTATGGAAAGTGAATACGTTAGCAATAATATATGAACATCCACCATACTATGGTAGATATGGTCGTCTACCCATGTGACGATTACATGGGGTGTCCTGTAAGACGACAGTACGAGAAGTGAATACGTTGGCAACAACGTATGAAGTGTCGCTTGTGCAGTGAGATACACAAGCACCATTCCCACAAGAAGTAAAAGGTAACGCGAAGGGTGATGATTGGTAGGCATTGTATACATGAATGAATGTGGTCTTGGTGTTTGTTGCGGAGTGATGAGCTCGAGAGAGAAATGTGTTGTGAGTTGTGAGCTAGGCTATGTTTTTGCATATCTTGCACTATATTTTTGATCATGGATTCTACCTATTATGTGATGCCTTAGCGTGCATCACTTGTTGGGATCCAGATAATGCCGTTTTGTGAAGTCAAAGATTGATTGTCTGCCTATCTTTCATTTTGTCGTCTCAAATAGGATGAGAACCCACCAGGGTGCCTGTAAAGACAATCAGGAGGGTTCGAATACCCGTGATGGAGAGCCGTCCCCTCCATCCCCTATGAAGAAGGTGTTGGACATTCTTAAGTTTATTGCTTAGAACACAACCCATCCTGTTGGAGTTGGAGCCGACCTACATGGAGGTTTATTTGAGTCTCTCTGTACTCAGCCTCCTATCTTCACCCACGCTGTAGATCTTAGTGATGCTAATGATTGGCTTCACACCATTGATCAGAAACTTGCTCTCGTGCGGTGTGATGACCACTCCACTCATTAACTTCAAGGCGCCGCTGGGGCATGGTGACAGAGCTACCTCGCAATGCAAGCCCTAGGCTACTCTGTCACTTGGGTGGATTTCCATATAGCTTTCTGTGCTTCCTACATCCCTAAGGGTGTGAGGGATATCAAAAGGTAGGAGTTCCTCAACATAAAGCAAGGTGACAAGTCAGTAATGGATTATGTGTAGGAGTTCAATGAGTTGGCACAGTATGCACCGGAGTTTGTCTCCACTGACAAGCGAAAGTAAGAGTACTTCATGGACGGGCTTTCCACGAAGATGCAAGAGAGACTCTCCACACATAATTTTGATGATTTCAACATGATGGTGAGCAAGTATATTATGGTGGAGTACAAAATGAAGAAGTATCAAGATGAGAAGAAGTGCAAGAGGGAGGAATAGTTTTCTGATAGAGACAGTAAGCAACAATTGTGCGTACAACCACCTCTTTTGTCTCATGCAATGAGCATGGTGCCTTCACAGTCTATGTGTTTAGTCCATTCCTCTCCTTCCCAAGAGCAATCCCAAGAAGCCGTGAAGGATGAAAGAATCAGCTCAAAACGTGGAAGAGGTGGCCCATGCTTCAATTGTGGCCAGTTGGGGCACTTTGCCCAATGTTATCGCTATCCAAAACAAGACAGTGTGGTAAATACCCCAATTATACCACCACCTCTTGGGTCACAAAAAGTCCTAGCTTTGAAGCTGGGGAATACCCACATCATCATAGTCAAGGAAGCCCAAAAGGAGATCGGTGTGCTTTTAAGCATGCTTCCGTCAATTCTCACCTAGTGACAATACTCTTCGATTCTTGGGCTTCTCAATCCTTTGTCAAGCGGAGTTGTGCCATGATCCATGATTTTCATGGGGGAGCTTGACTGGTTCATCGTGGTTTTCGTTGACGACATTCTCGTTTACTCCAAGAGTGAAGAGGAACATACCAACCATCTTCGCGTTGTTCTTGAGAGACTTCGGGAACATTGTCTTTACGCCAAGCTTAGCAAATGTGAATTCTGGCTGAAGGAAGTCTCTTTCTTTGGGCATGTTCTTTCTGAAGGTGGTGTTGTAACTGACCCGAGCAAGGTGCAGTATGTGCTTAATTGGATGCAACCTCGAAGTGTTGCTGACATCTAAAGTTTTCTCGGACTTACGGCTTATTACCACTGGTTTATTGAAAACTTCTCCAAGATCGCTAAGCCGATGACTGAGTTATTAAAGAAGGGTGTCAAATTCGAGTGGTCCGATGGGTGTGAAGCGGATTTCTAGACTTTGAAGTCCCATCTCACTACGATGCCCGTTCTGGCACAACCAGATATTCACAAAAATTTCAATGTCTATTATGATGCCTCTTGCATCGGTCTCGGTTGTGTTCTTATGCAAGAGAGCCGATTGGTTGCTTATGCTTCACGCTAGTTGAAGCCCCATTAGGATAACTACCCACTCATGATTTGGAGCTTGTAGCTATAATGCACGCCCTAAAAATTTGGCAGCGCTATCTCCTCGGGAATGTTTATAATATCTACACTAGCCATAAGAGCCTCAAATATATCTTCACCCAACCCAATCTCAATATGAGGCAAAGAAGATGGCTTGAGTTGATTAAGGACTATGAGTTAGAGGTCCATTACCATCCGGGCAAGGCGGACATTGTCGCCGATGCCTTAAGTTGAAAGGCTCAGTGCAGTTGTCTTTTGGTTTCGCCCGAGAGTTCCACGCTATGTGATGAGTTTAGGATGCTTGAACTCGAGATGGTCTCGAGGGGTTTATTGCTAACCTGGAGATAAGATCCGCCTTCCTCGACCGAATCGAGGAAGCTCAAAAGAAAGACAGAGGCATGGAAAGGATCCATGACAAGCTCAAGGAGGGGCAAGCTAGATGATTTACTCTGGATGATGAGGGTGTATTATGGTTCGGGAGGTGATTATTGGTTCCAAAAGTTTCAGAGTTGAGAAAGAAGATTCTAGATGAAGCTCATGATTCATCGCTATCCATCCATCCCGGGAGCACGAAGATGTATCAAGATCTGAAGCATAGATTTTGGTGGACTCGCATGAAGCGAGAAGTCGCACGGTATGTCACCGAGTGTGATATTTGCCAGAGGGTGAAGGCCGAACACCTCAAAATGGTTGGTACACTTTAATCCCTACCTATCCCCTCCTGGAAGTGGGAGGAGATCGGTATGAATTTCATAACCGGGTTGCCAAAGACCTCTCAAGGCTATGCTTCCATCTGGGTTATCGTGGATCGACTCACCAAGTCAACATATTTTCTTCCCATGAAGACTGAATACAATGCAAAGCACTATGCTGAGTTGTACCTCTCGCGGATTGTTTGCTTTCACTTAATTCCAAAGAAGATAGTTTTCGATCGGGGCACTCAGTTTACCTCTCACTTTTAAGAAGCCTCCGTGAGGCTATGGGAACCGAATTGTTCCACAGCATGGCCTATCATCCTCAAACCGATGGTTAAACTGAGAGGGTGTATCAAATCCTGGAAGACATGTTGCGGTCTTGTGTACTCACCTATGGAAAAAAATGGGAGCTTTGCTTGCTTTTTGTGGAGTTTTCATACACCAATAGTTATCAATCCAGTGTCCAGATGGCTCCGTTTGAAGATCTCTATGGGAGGAGATATCAAACACCGTTAATTTTTTCTCAGTCTGGCGAACGGGTTTTCTTGGATCCAGATTTGGTCAAGGAGGCAGAAGATCATGTCAAGACTACCCACAAGTGTTTGCTCATGGCTTAATCATGACAAAAGAGTTATGTGAATCATCGTTGATGAGAGCTTGCATTCGCTATTGGGGATTTTGTCTATCTTAAAGTATCTACACTCAAAGAAGTTCGACACTTTCAAATTAGAAGGAAGCTAGCACCTCGATATGTGTGACCATTCCAAATTGTCGCTTGACGTAGAGAGGTGGCCTATCAATTGGACCTACCTCCGTCCCTCTCCGCTATCCACAATGTGTTCATTGTATCGCAACTGAAGAAGTGCCTTTGAGTTTTGACTGAAGTCATTGAAATGGCCAATCAAGACTTGCAACCCGATCTGACGTATTGCAAACGACCAATCCGAATATTGGATGAAGCAGAGCGCAAGACTCGATGTCATTCTATCAAGTTCATCAAAGTCCAATGGAGCAACCACACCAAGAACAAAGCAACTTAGGAGCGTGAGGATAAAATCTGCTTTGAATATCCTGAAATTTTTGAGAACTTGTAAAGATTGTCTTAATTTTGCATAATTGGAGCATCTCACATGTCTATAGTCATCACCATGTTAAATGGAGAGTTTGTTACCAAAGGATTGCACTTAGAAGCTATCCAACCAGGAGAACCATACTTCTGGTGGTCTAACCGTTGTTGGTATACCGATCTGACTACTAGAGGCGTTTAGAACCCAAAAACTCTCTATTCTTGGGCGGTTTGACTGCTCCAGGCTCGTGGTCTGACTGTTGGTCGGTGGTCTAACCGCTGACACAATGTCAGTTCGACGCCAGAGCCCAAAACTCTCCGTAAAGATTCTGATCTAACCGCTATGCCCACGGTCTAACCAAGCCATAGTCTGACCGAGCCTACATGTGGTGTGACCTCCAACTCATGTAAAGGCCCAATGGCTATCATTTCATTTTGTCGATGAATTTTGGCAAAATTCTTTTTCATTTGTGGGAAATTCCCTTTCACTTCATCACCATCACCTTTTCTCTGAGTTCGCCAAATCTCGGGTCGAGATTCATTTTAGGAGGGGGGGGGGGAGGTTTGTCATGTTCCAAAATGTTAATTATGTAATTAGGCTTGCCTAATCATAATTGCATTATGTTTTGTGTGATTTATTATCAATTTGAGTTTAAGCGTGTTTCAAAAGTTATGCGTTTTGGAGCTTCACGTATTTCCCCCACATACAAATGAGTATTTGAGAGTGAAAATGACTTAGAAGATAATTAGGGGAAACCCCATAGATATTAGAAAAGAAAAAGAATAAGACTTTCAGCACCAAATCGCTCCCGCGGTCTAACCAGGGTGTCTCGTGGTATGACCGCCAGTACACAGAGCGCCCATTAAGGGGATAGATCACTCTCTCTCTCTCTCTCTCTCTCTCTCTCTCTTCCTCTCTCACTCTCTCCCTCACTCAAGCCCTATAGAGAGAAGAAGAGACCACCTCGACGGCTTTGATGACCGGAGATCGATGGAGGAACCTTCCCCAAGCTTCCCAAAGACTTCCCCGAGGTCTTCCCCCTTTCTCTTGCTCACCAGAGGTGTGTTCTTCCTCCCCAAGCTCCCTAACCTCTCTGGGAGTCTAATTGGTGGATCAGAGCTCCCTCGGAGGATTCCAATCCAATAGAAAGTTTCTATACACCGATGTGAATCTTCCCATGCCATCTTTTCATCATTTCCTATCTATAGTCATCCGCCATTTAGATTTGAACTAGGAAACCCGAGTATACCCTAGATCTAGATCTCATTCTCGGGGTTTTACGTGTTCAGACCGTGCATGTCATTCGAACAATCATAGAAAATGTTCCCCTAGTTTTATAGAGTACTTTGGTACCCTTCGTCATCGAAGGTTTCACCAGGGTTCTCGCCGGTGATCCCGCAAAGTTGCTGCCAGCAAGGTCTGGCGGTCTAACCACCGCTAGGGCCAGTCATACCGCTAGTTAGGACCATAACATCCAAGTTCAAACCCCTATACATGAGTCAGACTGCCGCTAGGGCCGGTTTGACCGTTGATCGGCGGTCTGATATGCACCATATGTAAGGAAACATCCAAATAGTATTCTAATCAATCATTAAATTGTTCATTTACTTAATCACAACTTCAATGATTAATCAGTATACCGCTCTGGTAGTCCCGGCATATGTTTTGTGCCAAAGATCGAAACACACGCCTTACCAACATTTAACATCACAACACAGCTTAATAAAGAGTGAATAATTAATCTTATATTACAAGTTCCTAAGCACCCATAATTTCTTAGAATTTACAGCAAAAGAGAGCTAGGAGGAGACTGAAACTAATCGACTCCTAAACAAAAGAGAATTATACAATGGAAGCTAAAACTATAAAAAACAAAAGGAGGATGGAGTCATATGCCCTTAGACTCCATCACAAAAGCACAACTTCCGAGTAGTTCCCTACTCATGCCCGCCATCACCCTTGGCAGACGTGAAGTAGCCAAAGATCAGCTCCTCACTGGTAGCACCTAAAAGAGCAGTATGAGTACGAAGGTATTCGCAAGACTTAATCCATATTAGGTACTTATAGATAACCCGACTCCAAGGATTATGAATTGGGATGTTAGCAAGAATACGACCACATGGTTAAGTAAATTTATATGTGAAAGCAAAATTTGACAAAAAATCATGTGTGAGCATCTAGACTTAACCAACATAACTATCTAACCCATAATCATCAACTGAACATATATGTAAAAGGAATCTTAGTAATAATATCTGTAAAGAACCATCTCAACCCATCAACCACCTCAGACCAAACTCGTAACTCTATGACTGCTACAAATGGACACAAACTTACTAATGACCGAGAGCGTGGCATTTCAAAATATTTTTACACACTGCAGGGGATACAACTTTACCCATAAGACTAGAGGATTATGCGGCTTGAGTGACCACACAGGTCCACCCAAGGGGGTACTCGTGCCAACTTTTCCTAATAAGCTCCAACCATTTGAATCATGCATTGCTCGGTACGGAGCCCACTTAGGTTAACTCCCGGAGCAACCTCAAGTGTCTCTTGCAAGCCTATCCATTCACACCATCGATGTGCAAGCTCAAATGATTAGCTACAGAGGTATTCAGCTTATCTTACCATTAGATCGGCATATGGTAAGTACAGTAAGTGCTAGAGCCAACTGCAACAACAATCGGTGCTTAAGCAACGCAAGCGGTCTATGGTGTCCGGCTTCCTCTCCTGACCTACCCTGAGGAACTCCATTTCGAGGCAGGAGAAACACCCCTAACACCGTTCACATCTCGCCTCATCCTCACTACTCAACCAACCAACACCATCAACCCAACATCGTCATCAATGTGATGGTAATTAAAGCTTATAGCTCGCAGATGGGGGTTGAACCACCGCTCGACTTCTACCGAAGAATCTATGCATGTCTAAGCATTTCAGTTAACTATTAGACTAGACCATTATCAAGTTAAATCCCAGTTACAAGGAGATGGATCACCAATAACTCAAGATAGAGTGTAATGCATCAACATAGGTTCTACCAATATCAGACCCGACATCGACTCAATAGCATGCGTAATATACATAAAACATATTTTATCACATTAGACACATATGATCCAAATTAATGGGAGAAACATGCTTAGATGCTTGCCTTGCTACTCAGGCGGCTACTTGATGCTACCCACACAGAATTTACAGAACTCGTGTGGCTCGGTGTCACCTTCAACAACACCCGCGTACCGCTCCAGATCCTCGTTCACTAAAGAAGAATATGTGCAATGATGAGTATGAATGAAGTGCAACAATGTATGCTACAATATGCATAACGACAAGCTAAAAGTGCAAGACATGTGAAATAATAGCAAACTTTACGATTTAAACGACTTTGGAAAGCTAACAAGAGGCTGAAGACTCTGAGTTAAACTCGGAACATCTACGTTCTGGAGCCTCCGGGTTGTACTCCAGATGGGGGTTCTCGGTTAGCCATTTTTGAATTAACCTGGAAGTTCCAGGCTGAGTTCGGAACCTCCGGGCTAGGTCGAAATGTCCGGGTGAGGCTCCGAGCAAGGGTTCTCTGCTAAATCTAAACCGAATTAACTTGAACCCTCCGGGTTTAACCTGAACTATCCGAGTTGGGCGGATTATCCGGATGAGGCTCCGAGCGAGGGTGTCACATCCCAATTTCCGTAATCACATGATTAAGCATAATCATGCATCATGAGCATCATAAGCATCAGGTTTAATTGTTAAGCATGGTTGAATACTTGTTATTTCTAATAGTGGTTTGATCTTTGCTATGTATTTTGAAAATAACCAATGTTAGAGTTTTCTTGATGTGCGTTTGCCTGATCTTCTGAAGGTAATATGATAAGTCAATTGGTAGAGTTTCGACATTGATGATCCAAAGGCTCCGACCAGAACAGATTGAGAACCCTCGCAACCACTACAACACTACTTCGTGGTTATCAACTGTTCCAAGACGTGATTGACCTCACTAAGAAGGCTTTTCCTGCAAATGAATCGAGAACACAAGCAAGAATAGGTAGATGCAATATGAATATTTCTAATTACCAATGAAATACTCGAGTTGGGGTTCAACAAACTGATAAATGATAAAACTGTCTAAAAATAAAAAAAATCTAAGCTAAACCCAAACCTAAACTATGACGACTTCTATATATTTATAGGGGGACGTGAGAAGGTTGACCTAGAGTTGTGCAGCCATGGAAAGAGGCATGCACAACCTGGACTTTGACCCTGACACGATTACAAGACCCGACAGGGTCCAAAATAGTGATACAACACCTTATTCCTTCGACTCTGACTACACTATAAGGAATATTTGGTCCAGCCCATATCCATTGGAAGTGGCTCGTCTTAGGCTTTCCAGAATGTCCCAGATCGCCTAAAACGAACTTCGTATGAGAGAGTTATACCCGTTTTACTGACGTGCTATCCTAAGACTCGACCACAACCACAACCATGACTTTGACCATGACCACGATTAGAGCGAAGCCTCGAGTCCGAGTAGACTTGGCCTTCGAGGGGTGACGTCCGGGTAAGGTTGGTGCTTTTCCCACGTTCCTAAGCAATAAAGTATTACAAAAATTTAGTAGTAATTCATCTAAGGAAGCATGAATAGCGAGAAATGAGTTCACCTGGTGGTCTAATTGTCGTGCACGTGCTCTTGTAATTGGATCTTGTATGATTTGAGGAATATTAATAGTATTAATCATATTTGAAGGATCCATGGGCTCATCAACCATTCTCTTCCAATGGCCTCCTACCTATCACTGGGGCAGTTTGGTCTATTTTCGCTCCATCCATCGAACGGTCGTGGCAAATTCATGACTTAGCTTCGTCTCGATACAAGCTTCACGATGACGTCACATGCCCTTCATCCTTCCATGGTTTTGAGGCCAAACCGTAAAACCACCTTGCACATTTCTCAAAATATGAATCACTGCTACTTGCTCTGACCCCAAGTAAGCATTCTAATATCGACGCGTGTACTCCGTCTTACGATCTTGATTACCGGTAAGTCTCTACCGCTCCCGATCCCTTGTGCTGCCTTGTCACTTGCACTAGTAACCCCTTCGCTTGACTTTGTCAACACACTATCTTTATCCATCTTCATATGCTTTGCTTGACCTCCATATGCATAGCTAGTATCACCTTTGAATCCGCCCGACTTCCTTGATCGTCCAGCACCAAGCACTTCGCTTGGCCCCGATCGTCCTGCTGTCGGCCACCAAATTGCATCCATGACCTGCACAACACGAGACAAGCAAACACATATCTCCAACTCCATTATAGATTAGTCCAGAATTAAAATCCTCACTCAATGCAAATCTAAAAAAAACCATTAACACAGGATGATCCAGTGTTAACTCCTCCTGGGTGTCGGACAATCCGGCATGTTCAACTCAGCAGACCAGACTGCTTGAAATCCTCTCTGCAAGAAATAGTCTAACGTGTATTTTCATCAATCGTCGGATCATCCGGTGCATTCATTCTTGCCAGAACCTGTTTTGCACCATCTCTTGAAAAATTACTCTGGCAATGAATTTGATGTTCACATTTTCCAATGTCAGACCATCCGGTATATATAGGTCCGCTAGAGCCAATTTGTAACTTCTCTGCAAGAAAAGCTCTGGCGTTCACTGGTACCCAACGCCAGACCTTCTGACGTATACTTTAATTTTTGCTTCTTCGTTGAAATGCTCCGGCGTGTACTGCATATGAACGTCAGATCATCCGGTGAGTTTATTTTCTTCAGCGCCGAATCATCCGGCATGTATAATTTTTTTGGACTCAGTCACAAATACGTCCACTCTATTTTCTTTGTAACTTTAGTAAGTTATGATCATAATTTCAGTATATAATCATACCTATACAATCTCAAAATCATCAAACTAAATCAATACGGTTATCAATCACTCATCATATATGAACCAAGACACATTTAAATTTAGTTTCTCAGCATACCACAAGAACCCGTTCTAGAAGGACATCTTCACCAGCATCCACTAGATCCCTAAGGCGCGCACCATGAGCACGCTCGAGGTGTTCAGCATCTCCCAAACGCTCATTGCGCTCTGCGGCACCGTGTCGGGCTACTGGTTCACCGTCTCCCTCATCGAGATCCTCGGTCGCTTCGCCATCCAGCTCATGGGCTTTGCGATGATGACCGTGTTCATGCTCGGCCTCGCCATCCCGTACCACCACTGGACCACGTCCGGAAACCACGTCAAAAGTCAATGGGCAATTGGCTTGTGTTTCACCAGCATCCACTGGATACTGTACTTTCTCTTTTCGCTTTTCTTCCGTTTTACTTCTTTTATTGGTCAAAGCCAATGGGTAATCGACTTGTGTATCTTAAGGGAAAAAAATCTGAGAAAGTTGTTTTTTCATGTTTGCTACTAAAACTTCCCCAAATGTGTTTGATCCCTGTTTTGCTAAATTATATGCACAATACCGAGGTTGGTTGTTATTGTGAGGATCTTATTAAGGTTTGGACGAACACCTCATTTAGAGATTATGTACGTTTCTGAAGTGATTTTGTATCTTGTTGCAGATAATGAACCGACATCTGGAGCATGCTCCATGTTCACTCTGGGGTGCTTTGGTTAAGTTGGCGTATACGGTGACTGTGTTTTTGGAGTAGAAAATATTAAATCTTCACACTGACGAGGCCACGCTGGAGAACGACATGAGCAACCTCGGCACCCGCGTGATGGTCTGGAGGGAGTACGAGCAGATGGGGCGTGCATGACTGCTAGCAGGTATGAGCTCGCACATGTGGCAACGTGTCTCATTAGCGATGGTACGACATGCACACTTTGATTTTATACATGTCTCACAAACAACTCTAACAACGTATAATCACTAAATTCATACCGTTTGTAAAAGAAAATTTCTGTAATAATTATCGTACGTTCATCGCAAGATGTGGAGGCCATGCTATTTTTATTATTTTGATGAAATAAAACTCTCTATATCTAAAAAATAAAAGATAACCTCTTATCAACCACACAAATAGTATCCCATGCTTAGGGCCGGGTTTCCATGGTCTGGCGCAGACGCGCAGGTGGTAGCGCCGGTGCTCTCGCGCCCAATCTGCCCCGTCTTTGGATCCGTTCCATGTTTGTTCCTGCTAGATGTTATGATTTGAGCCTCACGACTACACGTTAGAAATGCTTTCTTGTTGACCTTTAGTGTCTTCGCTTTTCTACTGTTTTTGTAAAGGTTCCGAAACATTTACTCCCTAGTGTAATTAGTGATACTTCTTGTTACCTTTCCAGTAATGGTAAAAATGCTCTTTGGAGAATGGGTCACGTAATTTCTGTTGGCTACTAAACGTTATATAATCAAATCATATTCGCAAAAACCAGGCATGCCACGTGCATGCAACTAGGTGGATGTGTCAAACTTTTGACTTTAACCTAGCTACCGAGCTTGTCTTTAGCCAAATAAAGGCCACCGTTGCATGGCAATCAGGATGCCTGCCGTCCCATCCTCTTTTGGCTCGATATCCATCCCTTCATGGCACGTTGCTGACAGGTGCTAGCTCCACTACTCTATCAGCTCTTAGCTAGCCATGACAAGATGAGTCGGCGGAAAAGGAAATTCGAGCTCCAACCTCATTTGGCCATTATTTTTTGATTGCATGCTCCTCCGTCTTCTTCAGTTGCAATTGTTTAATCACCGCTCGGCCGGGACGAATCATATCATATCGAAAGCGTGCCACCGGTCTTAGCTCAGCGCATCTGCATGCAACTAGCTCTTACAGTGCACGTTCCAGAGAGACTGAGGAGCTAGGGTGCCAAAATTCCAATAATTCTGCTAGCTTTTACAAAAGGCATCGAGATGTCTACCGATAGCATTTCCCTCCATAAACAATGGCAAATATATGGGGAAAAAGGCTACCGCTCCCTATGGCAAGGCGACAACGCTGGACCATTGCCTTTAATCGATCTGTTCATCTAGAAATGGTATATGCACGGTCCCTAGGTATTCCGTTAATAGTCATGCTTACTTTTTTATACCTAGTGTATCTCAAATATCATTATGCTGTCTGTTAACACATCTATGTTATCTCTACGCAAATTATACAATCTTCTAACTAGCAAGGCTCCGGTTGAAACACATTAATAGAGAACGCATGAACAACATAGGTGTCAGAAAATTAGCCTGCGCAGTCATGGATACCGAGGTGAACCATGCAAGATCAAGGATGAGAGAAATGCTTGTTAAAGAGGTTTTTGGCCGAAGACTACACCCTCAGGGCAACACCTATGAACATTCGGCACATTAGGTTCGGCGGCCGACTGCCACCTCCCCCTGTCTCGCATGCTGCTATGTTGTCTGCGTGGTTACAACAACAGTCCTCTGATTGTATGAGGAGGTCATGCAAGTTACGAAAGTCCAACTCTAACTATATAGTATACCGCTAATTACAACTCCAATACCAAATGTAACCTCACTCCTACTATATATATTCGATACATATTCTAACAAATGTTTTTATTGCTTCACCACACATTTTCCATCAGCCCTTCTCCACATTCCGTCACCAATATCCTAGTATTGTTGCTTGAAGAAGAGATGGTATCTTCTCTCCCGTCACCCTCCTCTCATCCAACTAGAAATATGGGTGGCTAACGTTGCGCCATTGAAGATGTCTGGGGATGAACTGCTAAGTTTTATCACCATGGTTTTGTAGCCCTTTTGTCCACTTCCAATAATAGACCAGCCAAAGGACATTGCCATTTATGGAAAAGGGATGGCCCTACGCTTTTCCAAATTCAAGACTGCCATTACCAAATGGAATGCCATGTATTCGTTTGTTAAATTTGTCCACCCATTTATTGACTACTTTTAAGAACACATCACTTTTGCACCACTTCGCACACGGAAGCAGAACACAATGTTTTTTTTTTAACTCAGAATATGTGTAGAAGAACATTGTGAAAGAATTGATTGCGTATGCCCTCATAGAATACAAAATTAATACTTTCTGTTAGGCATATGTTCTGATGATTTAAAATGAATATATGTTTGAAAATGCAAGACCTACAAATCCCGAACAGACACCTTTTTAGCTTTGAGTTGCTCAAGAATAATTCATCTCAACAATTTACGACGATCGGTTGGCTAACTTTAAAACAATAGTGAGAATCTAGTTTACTGTTTCACAAATTTTTAACAACCAGTGACTAAATTTTACTAGCATCACATACCAATCAACATCGAACAAGTTGGCAATTTTAAAGGGGATTCTCCAAATGCACTATACCAAATAATTTAATTCTCCAAATGCACTTACCAAATAATTTAACGAACCCTGTCACATATATTATTAGTGATGATATGATGCCAATTAGTTGCTGGTTTGATAAATCCTTTATGACCTTGGAATACTGTAGGTTCTAGTAGTAATCTAGCAAACGAATAGTATTACCGAGTCCCATGTTAGAAAATTATGTGAGTTGTCAATATCACATGACATTGCCTATATTAAAACTCATCACACGATGTTGTTGTTGATGAACATCTACTAATCTACACACTACAATTCGTAGATAGTTCACATATCTAAGACACGCATTATAATCATGTATAAATTTACGAGAAAATCTCCCTCTAGTCGGGACTTAATTAGGCCATGACAAAAAAATGCAATGACCCCCCCCCCCCTCCGCTGCCTCTTTTCTCAGCTTCATCTCCACACTTCCCCTTCCTTTAATACTTACTAATGCATCCTTCGTTCTGCAACTTCAATGAACGATTGAGCATGAGCATGAGCATCAAAGGCGAAAGAAGGAATGTATGATGAGGACGGTAATGTAGTACTCCCTCTGTCTCAAAATAGATAGCGTTTTAGAGTTGAGCATAAATATTAAGATGAAAGATAAAATGACTATTTTATCAACTTTTAGTATCTCTTGTATTAGAAACTAAGTTACTTAATGAAGGAGAAAAATTAGAAAACTTGAGTTAAAATTTCCCTAAAATTGTAGAATGTTATATTTTGAACTTTATAGAAGAGGCTAAAATAATGTCTATTTTGAGACGGTGGGAATAGTATCTATATATCAATCCTTAATCCTAAATCTGAAACCCAAATCCAAACCTAAACTCTAACATGGATCTAGAGATATCAATGCATCGACATGGTTATCGTGAGATGTAGCTTGTGACTCTGCAACGGTGGTTCTTGACAATCCAGAGTGGCGTGTGTGGACGAAGCTAGGGCCCATTTTGACGGTCATGAATCATGATGTTTGTAGAGAGCCACGAGGTGGTTCAACAACAGGTTGGTAATCTGTGGTGCCATGCGGCAGCGACAACTCGAAGCACATGGAAATGAATTTTCCTTTTACTGTTTGGCATTATGAAAGAATAGTGGTCATTCCTTCTTTTTTTCGTTGGGATCATTTGCTCCATTGTGAGGAATTGGAAGAATCATTTCTGTTGCTTCTTTCTTCTGTTTGAAGAGAGTTCAATTGGACATTAATTGCCCCTTGTGTGGTGCCTCATATACCCCGTTTGGATAGGCTTAAAAGCAGTTTTTTGTCTTGAAAAACCAGGAGCTATCTAAATAGTTGGCTTTTGGTCTCAACTTCTAGGGACTTTTGGTTAGCTGACAAAGCGACTGTAGTTGAAATAAACTAAAAATTGAGAAAAGGGCTGAGATGAGCTTATGGCTTTTGGCGTGTTGAGAAACAAAAAAATTATTGTAAAAGTCAATAACTAAAATTCAACAACCACAACTACTTCCTCACCTAGTCAGAATCTTCGAAGCTACAGACTATCCAAACAGGCTCATAGTCCAATGTCGATATCGTGTATACTCCATCTCAAAATTTTAGGAGAGAACAATAAAGAGGTCAGAGGAATGGTATCACCGTATGTGATTGGTTAGAAGTGGCGGTGGGCAGGATGCACATGTGGGTTAATTTGGTTTAGGATTACAAGGCGCATTGGGAAAAGTACTGCTTGCAGGACTGTTCTTTGTTTTTGTCAGACAGAGCCGTATACAGTACACGATATATATGCACATGCAATGAAGCTACACGGAGTTGTCCCGTGTACTTGGAAAGGAAAGATTCTTTGAGCATATATAAAAGCATAAAGAATTGCAAATCCATGCATGATGAATAATTGAGTTTATGACAAGAATTTTTCTTTTCATATGATCACAGGTTTTCTATTGTTTGGCAGAACCACAGAAGATAATGCGCGCAAAATTCTCAGTAAAGCAGTTGGTTGGATGGTCCAAGGCTCCAAGCCTCCAAGGAAAGCTTATCTGGTTCATGGCATGTTTGTCCCACACAGGAAGGGATCAAGATGGAACAGAAGCTAGCTATAGGTGTCTACTACTAGGTGGTGCAAAGAATATATAAAATTCATCTGTACTGTTACATCAAACGGCCAATGGAGGCATCTTCCCTTTTATTCCATTCAAACCGGAACGCATGCTCAACTACTCAAGTACCCATCTTTTCCTCTCCTATAAATACTGTACCATCCCCTTCTCATTTCGCAACTCACCATCCAAATAAACAGTAGTACCAGTGAAGTTCTAGAGAGAGATCAATGAATATCTCGATCTCTCTCAATATGCTAGCTTGAATGGCTAGATATAAATTAAGCTCCACATACACACAAATTGAAGATAAACAGAGAGGAGTGATTGATCTTTTCTATGATTTTATCTTCTTTCTTTCTCGTTGCTGTTCTGTATGTGATGTCTGATTTGTCAGGTGGGAGGAGAGAGAGGTGGAGGCTGACAGAAGAGAGTGAGCACAGATGGTGCCTTTCTTGCATGATGAATGAGAGAGTTCATGCTTGAAGCTATGTGTGCTCACTTCTCTCTCTGTCAGCCACTAGAGCCCTCTCTCTTTCTCTCTCTGCGCGTTGCCGCGTTCTCTCTGGACGTTCTCTTTCTTGAGCGCCCATGTGGTGTGGTTTCTTCTGCTTGTTCTCTTTCTTGAGCACTCGACACCCGCGGTGGTTTCTTTGCACCGATCGAGGGATATTTCATGCTACCGCACACACTCATACAGAATATACAAGAACACAAGCTTTTCATGTGTCCCTTAGGGGTTTTGCAGTTTGCATGAAGAATAAGACGGGGAGCTGGGTTCTTGAAGGTTTGACAGAAGAGAGTGAGCACACACGGTGGTTTCTTAGCATGAGTGCCATGCTGGGAGCTGTGCGTGCTCACTCTCTATCTGTCAGACACTCATCAGGCCCATCTCTTATTTCTTCTTTCTGTTAATCGAGCCCTTGAGAATAATTTCATTTGCCGATCTCTTGCTTGATAGACATATTTACATGTGAATCTGTATGTCTCTATTTCATATGTTTCTTCCTAATCGGTGATCTGATTCGTGCATGGTTTCTCTTCAAATATATTTTTTTGCAGGGCAACGACTGCTAAGTAAGCGAGAGGTTGTTCAGATTTTCAGAGGCTATACATGATCAAAAGCAGGAGTGCTTTAGTTATAGTTTATCTCTCAATTATTATTTTCCAGTATAAACTCCCAATCATCTGTAGTGGTTTTAAAGGCTCTTGCTCTCAAAGAAGATCATGTTTCAGGGTGTTTTCTAGTGCCCCCTTTCTGAACCTATCCTTATAGCTTTAATTGAAATATGCTGATGCTAATGTACTTTCCGTTATTTCATGTGCAAAATTATGAGGCCTATATACTCAAAAGTTTTCTCTTATCGTGACTGTGCTTTCCAGTTTCTTGTAAGCAAAAAAGATTACTCAGGATCAATATATATTTCTTGTAAGAGCTAGTAATTAAATATGCACGCACCGAATTAATTAATATTATATTGGAGCTACCTGGATGATGAATAAAAGCTGTTACCACAAAAAAAGTATATAGATGATGAATAAAGTTCTAGGTACTACTACGCCCATAGTAGTTTTAAGTGTGGAACTGATAATTAATTTCTGCGCTTTCCCAAGTAGAGTAATTTCTTCACAATTTGTTAATATTTGTATCACTGAGACTAAGTCAAGTTAATCTTGTGAACATCGCCCCACAAGATATTCAGTTATGCTCTTGTGAACATCGCCCCACACTGCATGCAACTGTTGAAAAGAAAGGCACTCCATGTATGTGTGGACTACTAGAAGTGCATGCTATACAGGATAATTAAGGGGTCGCTTATTTAGGCTGTGTTTGTTTGCTGCTTCTGAAACTGCTTCTGCTACTGGCAGAAGCCAGAAGCCAGAAGCCAGAATAAACGAGGTTCTGGAGAAGTGGCTTCTGGAGAAGTCAGAAGCCTGTTTCTGAGGAAAATAAACTAAAGCTGAGAAGCTCGCTGAGATGTGCTTCTCTGAGAAGCTATGTGCTGAGAAGCCAAAAATTTATTGTAGAAACCAATAACCTATTTCCAAAAGCAGCTTTTCAGAAAAGCCAAAAGCACTGCTTTTCAGAGAAGCTCAAAAACAGAAGCTCAAACAAACACGGTCTTAGTGTTGAAAAACCCTCGTTTTCCTTTCATGTCTTCTTTTGTTTTTGAGGAAACGTAGGAGAACTGCACTTGAGATATAACAAGAAGATAACATCCGGTTTTAACAACCGGCGCCATAGCAAGTGCTGTGGATCTGAACAAGCCGAGTTCAGCTATATGTTACTAGGAATGCAAGTTTCTTTTTTTGTCGATCCAAAACCCACCACATTTGACTAAAAATTCATTTCTACCTAATAGTTATTTCCTTTTTTATAATTTATTAAAAGGCCAAATGAACTAGAGTGCTGACCTAAACTACCAATCGAGTACCCACCATCTTCAAGATTTTTTCGAAGTGTTTTTTGCAAATGGTTCACAATTATTGTGCTTGTATAGGATTTTTTTTTCTCGAGTGGGTGTTTTCTAATCTAATTTGGACATTTTCTGAGGTTGAAAAAGAATTAGCAACAAAAAAAAAAAATCACCGACTAACAATTTCTAACAAAAGATCTCCATCAACCATTTAATAACACTCGGAAAATTATCCAAATAGACTAAAAACCCTCAGCCATTTTAGAAAATTTCTAAATAAGGACAATAACAATCGGTTATTGAAAAAAGGCACTCGAAGAAATCTTAGAGATCTTGGGCAGTACTTACATTCCTATACATTACGGGAATTAAAATGTACGGCCACGACCACAGTGTTAAAGAAGAATTAATCCTTTTATGGCGATCCAAACAAACCTGACATGTTGCGGCGAACGTACGCACCGATCCGATACTAGCTTGCTTGTAGATCGAATTATCCGTCGACTTATCTCGTCAAACAAGTGTCATCAGCTAGCATTGATTATTCAATGCAAGGATAATGGTCATGTGCAGCTGCGTACTGCCAAGTGCAGTGCTGAACGATGGCGCGTGGCATCCGAATATCATTCTGTGTATGTTGTCAACATGATCAAGAGCAGACCAAGTTCTACTCCGAAGACGTCAAGATAAGATGGATAGCACCAAAGAAAAGAAGTAGTCGTTTCAAAGCAGTCTTTTTGTCACTCATGAAACAGCTAGTAAGGAAGAACAAATTGTGACCAAACAGCATGCCTGAATTAAAACTAAAAAGCATATATACGGCTAGCTAATTAAGCTTAAAGGATGTATTCGAGGCTCATGCGCGCGATTCTGTCTTTGTTACTCGTATTCAAGCTAATGTACCGCGACAATATATAGTAGTGCTCACATGCAACAATAATATATATAAATTTGTTATTTATCTGTTGACAATTTTTTTCTAAATCTATCTAATTTGTGACTCTTTGATGTGCTTTGAAATTTGTGTAAACTTGAGTGAAGTCTGATGGAATTTCTGCGTTATCAAATTTCAGATTACACCCACAACCCGTTGAGAAGTATGGAGACATGTTAGTAGGGATAACAAAGAGTCCCTCTCTCTCTTCCCCTCTCTGTAACCACTAACCAGTGCATCTCTCACCCCCTCATCTCCACCTCTTCAGGTGATGCACTTCTCGATCCCCTTCCCCCTCGTCGTGCGTTGTGCCCCTACTGTAAATTGGCGATTTGAAGGTTCAATATGACAAATCTGTGCCTTTTTATCACCCGATCTATTCAATTTGATGGGTGATTTTTTTCATTTTTCCCATTGTTCCTGTGGGAGTTAGGGTTTGATTGTAGGTTATTTTTGTGTTTTTAGGTTGGGTCATGTTGGAGCAAGGGATCCTAGTGGAAGAATTGAGTAGCTCAGATCCTATTTGAGTGAGTAGCGTTTTCATATTCATGAAGGTTTGTGCCAAATCCCCCTCTTTTGTCTTATTTTTTTTGTTACTGTTCCTGTTTTTCGTATAGATATTTTGGTAGTACGGTGAGTTGTTTTTGCAGATGAGTTGCATTGGAGAGAGTATTTCCCGGTGACTAGTTATATGTCATTTCCATGTTGTTTAGGCTCTTTATTACATATATATGTTTTTGATTGCATGTGGGGGGATGGGGATGGAGTTGCTGGTTAGGGTGTTCTAATCCCCTTTATAAACCTGCTTGTTGCTACTTTTTTATTGTCTCGCTGAGTGTAAACTTGTTTAGTACTTCTTCCTGAGCTAGCAGGAAGAAAGCGCATTTTGGAGCGCTTAGTGCAGGCTGAATAAATTCTTTCTTTCAGCTTAATGAGGGTGGAGTGACATTTTAAAGGTAGTTTTTCATGCTGCATATGATCTAAATTTTTTTTTACTGATTCACCCACAAGGCATGTTTCTGAGTTGAGAAATATCAGCTTGTGTGTGTTCAGCTTTTAAATTAGGCCATTGATCTTTTTTATTCTTAGGATGTTTAAACATAGAGATGAGCGATTACTAATTTGAAGATATTTTTCATCCAAAATCATTGATTGATTTTATGCATTCTATTGACTGCTTGATCAAAATTTGTGGCAATTCCCCTTAAATGATTTCGATGGACATTCTAGCACTTATCTTATTTTCAACCCAAGGCTTTTAAAAGAAGATTCGAGATGGATACATGTATGTGCTTTCCGTCGTGGTTGTGGCTAGCTAGTGTCTTGTTTGGCTAGTATTTTTTACGTTTCCCCTCTAATAAGCAATATATGGTCTTGGTTGTTTGAAACATTTATAAATACTCTACATTCACATATATGCATTCTTTAATTTTTGACATTGATGAGCTTGAATTGTATATGCCATGTATGTGCTACTGCCATGTTTTATTCTACTATACCTTAGGTCTCATGTTTTATTCTTTTTTATACCATAATTCTGCTAAATGTTTATTAGGAATTCCCTCTTAAAAAATTAAATAAAGGGTATTCTCTAAATTTGTTAAATATGAATCACCGTATCCAGTTTAGCTTCAAGTACGCTTGATTTGTATGTAACTTATATTAATTGTTTGATAATAAGTTAGATTGTTTAATAGAACTCATGAGCATGCTTAAGCATTATCTGAATATGCTCAAGTACACTTGATTTTGTTGTCTACTAGACAAAATTTACATGTCAGTATTATGAATAGTAGTGCATGTTTGTCTATATTTTTATTAGGTTATATTTGTATTATAGTACATTTGTATTTTTGTTAGATTACATTTTTATCTCTACCTCTATCTATGTCTCTATATCTAAATTTATGTTTATGTGTAACTCTCTATTTATTTCTCTCTATATGTTTCTCTCGTTTTCTATATGTATCTCTCTTCTTCTATCCCTCTCTCTTTTTGTCTACCTCTCTCCACATATGTCTGTAACCCTCTATTTATGTGTAGCTCTTTACATATATATCTCTCTACAACTTGTGGGGTGTGCGTAGACATGAAATACAGTAAACATACCTGCAGAATATACATATAGTATATATATATATATATATATATATATATATATATATATATATATATATATATATATATATATATATATATATTTCTCTCTTTCTTTGTGCGTATCTCTCTATTACTCTATCTCTCTTTCTGCTTCTCTATCTCTCTCTTGCTCTACATTTCTCTCTCTCTATTTATCTATTTCTCTCTTATTATCTATCTCTCTTTTTTGTCACTCTCTCTCTCATTCACTCTTTCTTTCTACCCCTCTCTCTATTTATTTCTCTATTTGTATCTATGTATCTCTCTTTATCTCTATATCTTCATGTCTTGTCTCTATATATTTCTATCCCTCTCTCTTTCTATATTAATCTCTATTCCTCTCATTCTCTAATTTATCTCTCTTTCTCTTTATTTATGTTTCTCTATCTTTCTCTCTCTTCTATTGATATATATGTTTGTTTGTCTTATAAAATTTATATAAATATAGGTGTCGCGTTTCAGGCATACATGGGATGGCTTTATCAGTGCTGATTTTTCACATGTTCAAGATTGGTTATCCATATGAAAGAAAATAATGTGTACGTTTATTGACTTGTGGTTATTAATATGTTTTTATCATCTCTTTATTCTCATGATTTGTTTATGTGGTGTTGGTTACAGTATTTTTTAATCAACTACATCGGACTGTGGAATGTCGGCGCGAAGTTGGTGGATGAGTTATCTCAAGATGACATTAAGAACATTCGAGTTCAAATTGTCAATGATTTGTTGTTCAGTGACAACATTGCAAACATAAGTGCAAAACTAAGAATTGCTATTTTTTAATTCACATGTTGATATGTTGTGATTTGTTCCACCATAGTGCTTGCAAAAATCATACTTTTGTTTCTTTTTTTTTATCTGATCTGCTTCACAGTTGGCACCAATCTTTTTTGTTTAATGTTGGTGGTCTTCCTTTTGTAATTACCATGTTTGGATCTACCAACTACACCGTTGAATGTTAGTCTGCATATATGTTCCCCATTTGTTTGTATATTTGTTTTTCCTTCAATGTGATTGCTTGATGTTACTCACCATGCAATCATAATTTTGTGATTACCATGTTCGGACCTTCTTTTTGGTGGGAGTATGTGTTTGTTGCATTTTGGGCTCTAATGGTGGAACCGGTTATACGGTTGCTGTGAGAAATTGAAGGCGGAATGGGTGCATTGTAAGCCATGTCTGTTAGCTTATTGTTTGAGAATGTCTACTACACTTGTGATGATGGAATTTCTAATATCATTGCTATTGGATTTTGGGTTTTTTAACCCGTTACATTAATAGTCATCCTATTTAAGAAATCTGACAGATTTTTTGTTTAATATCTGTCAGATTTTTCTTTTATCACATGGTCGCTTTTTATTGGCTGAAAAATTTGACAGATTTTGGCTTACAAAATCTGTCAACAGATAGACAGTCCCATAATATATTTTCTCTAAATTAATTTACACTATTCGTGTAAGATGCATATATACATGTTGTATGGCACGATAAATAATAATGCGTCATGTACGGATTGGCTCAATAAAGAAGGGATAGTTGAGGATATAAGAGGTGGCAATGTCCAGTTCTAGTTCTAACTGCAGTAGTACATGCATCTCTATAGTCGACGAACGCTCATTTTATCTGGCTGAGGAAGGTCAACATCTATAATCAACCCTACCATATGCATGAACAAATCAAATTAGAATCACGGGCCGTTCTTAAACAGATGATCATTATTGGCTCGTAACTGACTTTGTTTATTGTCAGTTTTCTAGCCAGCAGTGATTAGTGGCCATTAATAATGTCGGTTCATATCACCAACCGCCATTACACTACAACAAAAAGGGTCAACAGTGCTGGTTGAAAATCGCTATCAGTGCTGGTTTTGCAACCGACATTGTATAGTCGGCACTGATAGTCAAGAACTATTAGTGTCGGGTTAACAATCGGCATTGTTGATGTTTTCCATAAAATAAAAAATAAAAAGGGCCAGCTAACGAGTTGGCTCGATGCATTGAGCCGGAGACCGCCGGCATCATGGACCACAACATCATCTCAACGGCGATTGATACACATACGACCAGCCAAAGCAGACATGGACAATCATAGTTTTGTACCATGTTCTAATCTTCTTTTTGGTGGGACTATATGTTTGTTATATTTTGGGCTCTAGTGGTGGAACCGGTAGTATGGTTGATGTGAGAAATTGAATTGGAGTAGGTGGATTGTTAGCCATGTCTGTTAGCTTATTGTTTGAGCATGTCTACTACACTTGTGATGATGGAGTTTCTAATCTCATTGCTATTGGATTTTGGGTTTTTTTTACCTGTTATGTTAATATCAACCTATTTAAGAAATCTAACAAATTTTTCATTTAATATCTGTTGGATTTTTCCTTTTGTCACATGGTCGCTTTCTATTGACTGAAAATTTGACAGTTTTAGCTTACAAAATCTGTCTAACAGACAACCAATCTCATAATATATTTGCTCTAAATTAATTTAGACTATTCATGTAAGATGCATATATATATGCATGTTGATGCATGATAAATAATAATGTGTCATGTACGGATTGGCCCAATAAAGAAGGGATAGTCGAGGATATAAGAGGTGGCAGTGTCCAGTTCTAGTTCTAGTTGCAGTAGTACATGCATCTACTATAGTCGACGAACACCGCTCATTTTATCCGGCCGAGGAGTGTCAACATCTATAATCAACCCTACCATATGCATGAGCACAGCAAATTAGAATCACGCCGTTCTTGCACTACTATAGAACAGGTGATCATTGTGGGCTCGTAACTAGCTTTATTTATTGTCGGCTTTTCAACCGGCAATGATTAGTTGCATTAATACTGCTGGTTCATGTCACCAACCAGGATTACACTACAACAAAAAGGGTCAACAATGCTGGTTGAAAATCGCTATCAGTGCCGATTTTGCAACTGACATTTTATAGCCGGCACTAATAGTCGAGAGGTATCAGTGACAGCTTAACAACTGGCATTGTTGATGTTTTCCATAAAATAAAAAATAATAAGGGCCAGCAAACGAGCCAACTCGATGCATTGAGCCGGAGCCCACCGCTGTCCCACATCAAAGCCCGCCGGCATCATGGATGACAACATCATCTCAATGTCGGTCAATACACATATTACCAACCGGAGCACACTTGGACGACAGCGTCAACTGAGAGCCAAATCACTAGCAAGCAAGCACCACGGCCGTTAATAGAACAATAGTAGCGCATACAGAACAACAATGGCACCACCATGCTAGCCATCTAGACACACCGGCCAACTATTAGAACAATAGCGGTCTACCAGCCGAGCAAGCACACCAGTGCAATGGCAGCCCACACATCAGCAAGCATGGTGGAAAACATCAGGCCGACACATAACACACACACACACGCTGGAGCATACCTGGCATCACGCATGCATTGGAGCCCTGAATCACTTCAACGGCAGCACATAACACACACACACACACAACACACACACACACACACACACACACACACACACACACACACACACACACACACACTGGAGCATACTTGGCATCGCTTTAATGGTGACGGATACCCGCCCGCAACATGGATTTCTGACTCTAGCGAGATCCATGGTTGGATTCACCGGATCCCACTGTGGATCTCGAAAAGGGCGGAGATGCTGGTGAGGAGGGTGGGAGGAGGTCGATGAGGGGAGAGAGAGGCCGGTGAAGAGATAAGGGAGAGAGAAAGATGGGGAGGGCGGTGAGGGTGGAGGAGATGGGGAGGGTGGTGAGGCCGGAGGAGGCCATGATGGGGAGGAGGGCGAGGGCGATGAGGCTGGGATGGGAAGGAGGGCAAGGGCGGTGAGGCCAGCGAGGAGGGCGAGGGTGGTGAGGGCCGGGATATGGAGGAG
Source organism: Phragmites australis (assembly GCF_958298935.1). NCBI lineage: Eukaryota > Viridiplantae > Streptophyta > Magnoliopsida > Poales > Poaceae > Phragmites > Phragmites australis. The sequence goes on from NC_084922.1 coordinate 8,771,310, forward strand.
GACGAGGGTGGTGAGGCTAGCGAGGAGGGCAAGGGCGGAGGAGGCGAGGAGGCCGGGATGCGTAGGGAGAGAGAGAGAGAGAGAGAGCTGCGTGAGTGTGCGAGAGAGATTCATGAGAGCAAATGCGAGCCATGAAGTATTAAATGAATATAATAAAAATTTCGGGTCTGACTCTCGCTTTCGATGCCAATTCGTAAAAGAAGTTCGCCACTGATAGTATCAGTGTCGGTTTTTGTTATAAACCAGCACTAATAATACTTATCAGTGCTAGTTTTACTCGGATGGATGGTTTTTTGCCTAACTATGTTACGAATCGACACTAATACACTATACGTGTCGGTTTTGAACTATCCGGTACTGATAAAGTACGTACACTTCATACACATCTAAGAAGTTATAGATACATAAAATCACGGGCCAAGTGCTATGACAACTGCTCATGTTGCCGAAATAATTCATCTCATTCTTACTCAATGCAAACCTTATATTTCTCACCTCACCTGCAAAGTTATTGTATTTTATATTGATGTTCTTCGTACAAAATCAACAGGGTGTCTGAGCATTATATCATTCTTACGCTCCTTGGCATACCATCACATCAATTGTGCATGCCTTTTGTTCGTAAACAATCGCTTTAAATGGAGGATTGTAGGACCGAGAATGGCGACTAGAGGGGGTGTCTTAACAAATTTTTTCAAAACGGATGGCCTTTTCTTTTTATCACCTAATCACCTCAAAAACCAATAGCGGAAGCAAAACCGGAGAGAATCAAGTTGCTATGGAAATATACGAAAAACACATGGTTCTCATGGATGTATATGAACCTTAGGTTCCATTGAAACTCATCTCACGGGTCATCGCCACAAAAGATAGCAACTTGAGGAAATAAACTTTTGAAGCAAACAAAATGTCACCAGTAGAAGAAATTCTCCAAGTTGATGATCTAGGGGAAAGGTAATTCAAGACCCATTTTTATACATTGGTATGTGAATTTTAGGTCTCTAGAAACAAAAAGAATAACTTCTCAAGCTGGAAAAATTTCAGCCCAAAAACCAAAACGAAAATCTCATCCAAGAAGAAAAAACTCGCGACGAAGCAATGCATTCCCTCTCAAAAACTCAATCACACAACTCTCTAATGGCCGGCTCACATTCCCACATAGTCTTACCCCTCTATTTACAGGCTTAGGGAGGTAGCTTAGCCCTTAAATCATGTCCCTAAACATCCCTTCACTTACAATGTACTCCCACCTGTCACCGGGGGTAGTTTTGTCCGAATTTTTCTCCGTCCATCTGATTGCCGTGGCTTCTTCATGACTTATCTTGACCCTGATGCAAGCTTCACAATAATGCCACGTGCACTCCATCCACCCAGGGTTTTGAGGTCAAACCGAGAAACCGTCTTACACACTTCGCCAAGGGCTTTTCGTCGCTCATGTCAAACTTTTTCAGCAAATCTTTAGTGTACTTTGTCTGGTGGATGAATGCACCTTACTTGCATTGCTTGATTTGTAGCCCAAGGAAGAAGTTAAGCTCACATATCATTAACATTTCAGTTTCCCTGCTCATAGTATCTGCAAACTTAGCCACAAGTGCATGAGAAGAGCCACCAAAAATGATATCATCCACGTATATCTGATCAAGAAGGAATGATTGTCATGCTTAAAAGTAAACACAGTTTTATCCATCGACCCCATCACATACCCATGCTCTAGCAAGAAAGACTTAAGCTTATCATACCAAGCCCTCGGTGCCTGCTTAAGCCCATATAAAGTTTTCTGAAGCTTGTATACTCTATATGGGTATTTGGGATGCTCAAAACCTGAGGGTTGCTTAACATGGATCTCTTATTCTATAAACCTATTTAGGAAAGCACTTTGGACATCCATTTGATACAACTTAAAACCTTGAGATGTCGGGAATACAAGGAGGATCCTAATGGCTTCTAGCCTAGCTACCGGTGCCAATCTCTCTCCAAAGTCTATCCCCTTTATTTGAGTGAAACCTTGTGCCACAAGTCTAGCTTTGTTTCTAACAACTAACCCATCCCCCCTGTTTGTTCTTGAAGACCATTTGGTGCCTATGGTATGAATGATAGGGGTTGGCTTTACAAGGATATAAACTTGATTTCTCTCAAAGTTTTCTAGTTCTTCATGTGTGGCATTGATCTAATTTGAATCAGAAAGAGTCTGTCCAACATCAAGAGGCTCAAAAGAAGCAAAAAATGTAGAATATGTGAAATGAGCATATTCAGCGGATTTTGACCTCGCTACCTTTTCACCGATGTCGTCAATCATCATCTATGGAGGGTGTCATCGCTGAATGTGTTGAGGGGCTTCGCGCTGCGAGATGACCTCTGCCTCAACTAACGCTGGTGCAACCTCAAAAATAGCGGAAGTGGAGGTAGAGGCTGCAAGACCCTCTGTCGGTGTAGAAGAAGCAAGAGCCAACTTGGGAGATGGTGTGATGGAAGGAAGTGGTGGATCATCCTCATCATTACCGAAGCTAGAAGGTCACCATCTACAAAGATGCTTTCGCCAATCTCTTTGTCACCTGCATACTCGAAAGTATAACTAGCACACGGGATTCATTCATCAAAAGTCGCATCACAGGATTCCATGATGGTGTTAGTTTCAATATTATAAACCTTGTAAGATGACCATAAAGGGAATACCACAAGAAAATTCAATCAAAAGAACACGACTTGAACTTATCAAGATTGCCACACTTTAGGATGAAGCATCAATAGCCAAAACTCTTAAATATGAAACATTTAGCTTCTTCCCAAAGCGCAACTCATAAGAAGTCAAATTCAAAATCGAGCATAAGAAAATCAGATTGGAGATATAGCAAGTTATGCTAATAGTCTCTGCCCAAAACTTTCTAGGAGTCCTATGCTCATCGAGCATCATCCTAGCCATCTCCACCAAAGTGCAATTCTTCCTCTCAACCACGCCATTCTGCTAAGGAACGTGTGGGGCGGAAAACTAATGCTCAATGCCATGTTCAAGACTAAAAACATCAAAGAGATGGTTCTTAAACTCGGTACCATTATCACTGTGAATTGCTTTCAATGCACCATGGAGTTCCTTGAACAATCTCAAAGCTAAGCTCCGTAAGTGTGAGAACACTTCATCCTTGCTCACAAGAAAGAAGACACATGAGTAGCGAGTGAAATCATTAACAATGACAAGTACATACCACTTCCCACCTGTCGAATGAACTCGGGAAGAATCACCAGTGTCTGTATGGAAAAGTTTTCCCAGTTGTTCAGTTATCACTAGATTAACTGGTGGGTGAGACGCGGGAACCATCTTACTATACCGACAAGGAGCATAAACAAGGTTCCTCTCAAACTTGAGCTTGGACAATCCTCAGATCAAGCCTAGGGCACTCAAATGAGAAAATAAATCAAAACTCATGTACCCTAGTCTCCTATACCATATCCAAAGCTCAGAAGAGAGTTGAGCAATTAAGCATTGAGAAAAACCAACAGACTCAAAAAAATTAGCTCCAAAAACTCTCACAACTCTGAAAATCCGACAGATCAACGCGTCCAAAGAATCAAGAACTCGAGAAGTATCATGTTTGAAACACACTTTCAAGTCCTCATCCAACAACTGAAATACAGAAAGCAAATTGTATCCTAAATGCTCCACCAAAGCCACATCTTTGAGAGTGAAACTCTCATTCACCTTTACCATCCCTTTGGCTTTCACCATTCCTTTCTGATCATCCTCGAAAGTGATGTACTCGTGTCTCTTCATTGGGGTGAGGTTGGAGAACCATAATGAATCTCCGGTCATATGGTGTGAACAAACGAAGTTGACGAGCCACTTGTTCTCTAGGCCTCCGCCTACCACCTACATATGAGAAGAATAATATGTGGATGACTCAGTGCTGGGGTTAGACAAAAACTTTTTGGGAATCCAGTACTGGGTCATCTGCTCTGAAGCAGTAGAAGCAGGTGCATGAAAATTATTAGTAGTGTACTAAGGGTGAGTGCCATGATAGGGAAAACGTGGTCTGCCAAAATATTGCAACTCAAAACATCTTACACGTGAACCAAAACTATATGAATCATAGTAATATCCATGTTGGGCACCACCTCTAGGAGGAAGCTGAGGAGCACTCGAGACTCATGAGTAAGAATGAGGATAAGGCTCATGTACGCCAAAAGAGGGGTTGTACGTGTCCTGAGTACTCCACTCCCACTCACAACGCTCATCCCTCCTACAGCAAAATCAAAACCCAACAATGTGACCATTGTGGCAGTAGGTGTAATGGTAGCGTCTCTCGAGAACTCGACTTCCGATCACTCTAGACTCTCCCGTATGGGCTCTTATCTTGGGTTGTGGAGCTCTCTTGTGTTATGGTGTGGCTTTCTTCTTTGTGGGTTGTGGAGTGAGTTTCTTGATGGGTTGTGGTGTGGCATTGGTTTTGGACTTCTCGACTTCTTGGGTAATAGGTGAGGTGAAAACAATCTTACCAACCCCTTGTAAGCTACCTTCTCAAAACCTAAACCCAAGGCTAAACTCACCTTATCGGCACACATCTTGGTATTGGCCAAAGTCAAATCCATTTTGTCCTTGCCTTTTGAGCACTTCTCCACAAGATAAAGGAGGTACTAATTTTTGACCATGAGCTTCTCAACTTGCCCTCTAACCCAGCTGAGTTTGTCTTTCATGACGATGCTAGGGGAACAGTTTGGTTGCACATCCTTAGAACTCTCAGCACTCTCCAATCTAGACTCTAGATCCTTTATACGCTTGGCTTTCACATCAACATCCTTTGAGAGTGTAACACCTAGTTTTAAAGGAACAAAACTAGGTACAAAACAAGTACGTAAGGATCAAGTTTCATACATGCATTACATCATTAGTGTATCATCGCAATATCATTATTACAATAACTTCATAACTTATTACAAAAGGACCCGAGGGTCTGGAAGAAAAACACAACGGAAAAGATAACTCCTGCACTAGAGGGTCTTCTATCTTCCATCTTCCATTGAAGGGTGCAACTTCATTGATAGCTTCTGAACAACAGTATAATGCAGTAGAGAGGAAGCAATAAGTGTGAGTACACAATGTACTCCGCAAGTGTAGAAGAGCATGATATGAGTCTTAAGTCAAGAAAAGGTTAGACACTGATTTACTGTACTAAGTAAACTTAATATATAACTTCAACAACATGCATCTTATTTACTAAGTGTGAGACACCACTTTTACAAGAAGAACAACTCATCAGATTCTATCTAACTACCAAAACTCACCAAGTAATTCCATTACTCGGCTTCCCGATCATACATACCAAAACCCTGATCCCAGCTAATCAAGAAGAAGTACAAGCCACTCTTGACTGGTTAATCAAGTTTTATACTCTACAGAGTTTGGACATCTTTCTCCACGTGTCATGATTTCATCACCCGCATTACCAGGTGACAGTCTCCATGTTGTTGTGCCGACCAAGCACTGACACACTTCCTATGGGGTGTTGCCAGAAGATCACTACAAGGCCTTTACAAGGCTCCCGCCGATCCGCAAGCACCAACTAAGGTTTCACCACTAATAGTGATTCCATCACTTCAGAAGCCCCCTCATGTGCCACTCAACTATCCATTGGTGCTCATAGAATGGGAGGGGTGGCTAATTAATTGGTCAGACCATACTCATATAGGCCCCGTGGATGATTGCAGTTTAGCTTGGTTACAGGCTTCAAGAACCGACCCTTATGACCCCACACAGGAACATACACATTCTCACCGTGCAGCACAACACATGCACCTTCTTGCACCATCCTCAAACCAACCATCCTGTTAGGATCCGTATACCATGTTACTACAAAAGATTACCACACCCGATTCATGTTGCATAAATGTTAGTCAATTTTAACTCATAACCCAACCATAATAGCGACTAGCATATCTACCCTTTGTTTCTCATATATCGATCAATGACAACAAGGATAATGAAACAAGTGCTACTAAACCCTATTTATAGGTTTCCAATTCAGACAAGCATGCAAGAAGGATAAGCAATTAATATAAATATTCTAACATAGGTGCAAAATATTCAAGGACACTTGCCTTCAGCTGAGGGTTGCTCAAAGTCTTCAAAAGCTTGGTCTTGTAGGTTCACAAAATGCCCACCTCCTAATCAGCATACCAGAAAAGCATACAAAAGGAACTACTAAGAACAGTACACCAAACAATAATAATATTAGCAAAAACCCTATAAAAAGATTTTGCACGTTGTTAAGAGAATTTGAGCATGAAAATCGTCCAAATCGAAGCTACGAGCAAAAAGTTATGAACAATTGAAATTCTAGAGGTTTTTCTGTAAATTTACCTATTAACCGAGAATTTCTATTTCTTTTATTCCGAAAATCCTTTTTATTGCACAAGCTGATGTCATAAAGCAAAATTGAAATATTTTTCTACTGAAAAAGGGGTGGTTCGGGTCTATGGGCTGTGAACCGAGAGATAAACCCTCGATCCATCAGTCCAAGATGGACCAGAGGCGTTGGCGAGCTATGCGCGGAGGTGGGTGGCCAGAGGGTGGCTTGAATAGCGCTCCGGTGGCCAGGGAGCTCTAGCGAGTAGCAGAAATTGGAGAGCGGGTGTTGGCGAGCTCACCCAAGTGGGAACCAAGCCGGAGCGAGGTTGAGATGGCCGGGTGATGGAGAGGACAGCGACGGCAGTCAGTGCGGCATCAGAGAAGGCGCTTCGGCGGCCAAATGATGACGATGACCCATGGGATCTCCTCTGGAGGGATCTGTGGTGTGAGAAACCTTCCAAATAGTATTCCAATTAATCATCGCGATGATCAATCACGACCACGATGATAAACCGGAATACCATCTCAGTAGTCCCGGCACGTGTAATTAAATTAATTACACATGCCTTTCCAACATATAGCATCACAACAAAGCTTAAGAAAGAGCAAGTAATTAAATTATATTACTAGTTCTTAAGCATTCAACCATTTACAACAATTTACAATAAAAGATTAGAGAAACTACGCAGCGGGAAAGTAACACCTATCAACACCAAAAGTTAGGTGAAGCCATATGCCCTTAGACTCCACCCAAAATTATGTCACACGAGTAGTTTGCACTACTCATTCCCGTCACCTATATCGGCGGACGTGGAGTAGCCAATAACGAGCTCCTCCTCACCAGTAGAACCTAAAAGAGCAGCGTGAGTACGAATGTACTCACAAGACTTAATCCATAATTGGTACATATAATAGTCTGACTCCAAGGAGAATGCATTGAGGTATTAGCAAGGAATCGACCACATGGTTAAGTAAATTTCATAAGTGAAATGCAACTTGACATACACATGCGAGCTTCTATACTTAACCAAAAGTATCTTTATACCTTGTAACCAACAACTTGAACATAAATGTAACTGAAACTATCTCATGTAATCAATAATCATTTCCAATCATCCCCAACACACCATTCCATATCACACATCCCCGAATTCAGAAACTCTACGACCGATACAAATGGACAGAAGCATGCTCATGACCGAGAGCGTGACAGTTCGAATTATTTTTACACCCTACATGGGGTACTCCTTACCTACACGACTCATGGATCATACAGCTCATGTGTCCACACAAGCCCACGTAAGGGGGTACTCGTGTCAACCTTTCCTAATAAGCCTCAATAGTTTGATCATGCGCCGATAGGTGCGATGGTCATCCAGAACTACTCGTGAAGCAAACTGGATAAACCTACAAGCCTATTATGCTCACGACACCATTGACTCACACGCCAAAAGGCCACAACTACAAAGTTATTCGATTTATCATTCCCATATAAGACATGCAGTAAGTACAAAAAGTGCTAAAGTCAACTGCACCGAAGGACGGTGCTTAAACGATGCAAGCGGTCTATGGCATCCGGGGTCCTCTCCTGAACTACATTGAGAAATTCCTCTAGTGTAGAATATATCCCTAGCACTGCCCACATCTCATCTCATTCTTACATCTCATGCAACCCACATCATTGTCATTTTGTTTGTAAACAATAAGTAAGCCCTAAGCTCGCAGACAATGGTTGAACCATTGCTCATCTTCTACCGAGGACCTATGCATTGCTAAGTATTTTTGAATAATTTGTAAGTTAGACATGAACAATGTTATCAAGGCTACAAGGATATGGATAATCAACAACTCAAGGTAGATGTAATGCAATTCATCAACATAGGTTTTACCCATCTAAAACCTAACAATAGACTCACTACTCATGCAACACATACATAAAGCGTAATTTGTCAAGTTATACAATACGAGATCCAAAGTAGTAGGTTGAGTATGCTTAGATGCTTACCTTGCTGCTCTGGCGGTTGCCTGATACTCCCGGTGCAACACTCACAGAACTCCGATAGATTGGCGTTGCCTTCACTTGCTTGGACCGTTGGTGTAACGCTCTCTAAATGAAGCAAGAATGCATTGCAAAAATAATCAAACGATGGAAAAGTGTGCATATGATGCATGCTTGAAAATTAATAGAGCGTCGCGTTTTATAACGTTTGCAAAAGACCACAAAATGATTATGGTTTTGAAGGTTGAAACCCTGGATAAGACAACCTAAGTGCATATAGCTTTAAGTGGCTAGCGATCAGACCGGTGTTGAATTTGCGATCAGACTGTAGGTGTGCAGAAGGTTTTGGCCTCTAGCGGTCAGATTGGCCCTATTGGCGGTCAGACCATGAGATCCTACCGATGCCACTTTGCGAGGCTGCCAGCAAAGGCTCCGGTGAAAACTTCGACCACGAAGGGTACCAAAACGCTCTATGGAACTAGTGGAGTGCTTCTAGGGTGGTTTGGATAACTTTCATCGAGCCAAACTTGGAAAACTCCACGGATGGGATTAGCTAAGGTTGAGCTTGGGTCTTAAACAAAATGAGGGCTGATTCAAGCTCGACAATGAAGGGGAAACGGTAGGGGATGTCTCACCTTGGTGTAGGGAAGCTTTATATTGGAGGGGTCACTCCGGGGAAGCTCCAATTTGGAGATCGGACTCCGGGGTGGATTGGGGCTTGATGTGGATGAACTCGCGTGGAAACTTCACCAACTATGAGGGTGAAGGGGATGAGCTCGAGGAAGCCTTCGAGGAGCTCAAGAAAGCCCTCTCTGTTGATCTCCGATTATCATGGACGTTGAGGTGGTCTCTCTCTTTCTCTTGGTATGGGTGAAGGAGTGAGTGAGAGTGTGAGAGAGAGTTAGAGAGAGAGAGTTGGCCGACTTCATTAAGTAGAGCATCTATGTTGTGGTGGTCAGACCGTGGGAAGTGTCAGCGAGACCGTGGAAAGCCCAAATGGTAAGCCTACGTGGCGGCCCCAGGCAGTCAGAATGCAGGAAATCTTGGTCAGACCGCGAGGGTGGTCTTGTGCTGAAAACATGATTATATTCCCCTTTTCTATTCTTCTTCATCTCCAAGGCATCTAGGGTTTTCCTAAAGGGCTCTCAACTATCTCCAAGTACTTTTAAAACATGTTTAAACTCGAATTATGAAACCAATATGCATAAACATAATGACATGATGCTTATGAATGCTTAATCACATTGCGGTGCCGGAGAGTGGGTTAAATTATCCGGAGACAGCATAAAAGCAAAGAATGGCGATGGCGGCAATGCAACGTCATTGGAGACAGAGAAGACACGGGCAGGGACGATGCTACGGGCTTGGACACGAGACGTGAGAGGGTGAAAAATGTGTGAAACAATGTCATGAAGGTGTACAAAGGCTTAAATAGGAGCGAGAGTGGCCGGGGCTCAGAGGTTAAGCGGCGCCGGCAATGGCCATAATGGCTGGCAGTTTCCTCTTTGATTCAAGCAATGAAGCAGGATTAGTGGGGAGGGTTAAAAGATGATTAATGCCTTAGATCCGGCCATTTCTAGGAGGAGAAAACACGCGGGGAGGCGTAGGAATCACGGCAGCCGGCGGAGGGGAATGAGCAGGGCGAAGAAGGAAGAAGGCGAGCCGACAGCTGGGCGGCTTGACACAGCTATGGCTCAACGCGGTGGCTCGGCACGGGCCCAGGAGCTAGAGGAAGGCGGCTAGCTTGGGAGTGGAAAGAGGCTGGCTCGACCAAATGGGCCTGGCCTAAAGTGCATGGGAGAAGGCCAGCTTTGGCCCAGGCGGGGAGGGAGGGAGGGGAAGGCAGACCGAGAGGGAAAAGGGAAGGAAGAGAGAGAGGGTTTGGGCTGAGTTGAGAGAGGAAAAACAACCTGGTTAATTCAAGCTTAGAAAATGAACACTCTAGCCTAAACTTGAGTTCCTTAACCTCACAAACCGCTTTCTTAAGCAATCTATCCTCGCTAACATTCGCATCATTCAAGGTATGAATCTAAATAAAAAATTGGTCATAGGTCGATGATACCTTAGAAGAATCAAGTTCGGAGTCACTATCGTTGTCGTTCTCCATGAAGCAAAAGCCGATGAAGTCCCTGGCATTCTTCTTGTTCTTCATAGGTTGCTCCTCCTCCTTTGAGCTCTCCTCTTCGCTTGAGGAAAGTGTTGACGTTGCTAAGAGCCACCACAAACGCCCTTGACGCCTTCTTGATCATCTTGTCATGGTTCTTGAAGGTCTTCTTGGATGGGCATGGTTGCAGTCTTCCATCTTCTTGAGCTGAGAGCAGTCCGCCTTGAAGTGCGTGGTGTCACCACACTCAAAGCAGGCTCGAGAACCACCTCTTCTCCAATTTCGACGGTTTTTGTAGAAGCGGGTGAACTTCTTCACAATCAGTTCAAGATCGTCATCATTAAACACATCCACCTGCTCCTCTGTGATGCAGACCAAGGAAGATAAAGTAAATCCACTCGGTGAAGTGTTATCACAAGAAAAGTTAGCTCCAGCCTTATTGCCATCACTAGGTCTAGAAACTAATGCCATATTCTAAGATAGTAGGTTTCTAAGACCTATCCAAGACGCATTGGCTATCTCGATGGACTTGACATTGCTGAAGAGTTCATCACAAGTCAATGTGTCATAACTGGATAACCCTTCAGTGCTTGAGATCTTAACTTCTCATATGCTACGGTCTAGAGCATAGAGAAGTTTGATCGCTGTCTCGTGGTTAGAATAGGGTAAAACATCAGTGGATCTAAGGTTGCTAATAATTCCATCAAATCTAATAAGTATAACATCCAATGATTCATTGGGCCATTGCATAAATATTTGATATTCTTGGTTGTATGTGCTCTGACGCCTAGCCTTGATTTGGTTGGTACACTCATGAAAGACACTAAGGTTAGTCCAAATCTTATGGGCAGTACGGAGGTACTGAACCCGGTCAAACTCATTCCGACTCAGGCTTGTGAATAAATTATTTCTGGCTTTGTAGTTGGCCTCATACTGTTCGATTTGAACCTGAGTCGTGCGAGCAGCAGTGTTAGATTGTCCAAATTACACCAGTTTAATTGACAATTAAGTCGATTAAAACATAGGTAATTTTTGCAGTCCCGATATATTCTAAGATCGTAGCATATACCGTTTACAATATAGTGTCATCCCAAGATATGAACATAGTGCAAAAGTTTTAACTTTTATTACAAACCTTGTTCTGAGTTCCAGTTCCTACTTATATCAGAGGTTTCGTACGCAGCGAAAGTATTAACAACAAAAGATCAATGGCACCATTGCCCAAAAGGATTCACCGAGATTAGTTCAAGTAGACCTTCTCTACTCTAGACGATATGAGGATCACTTGTCTTGTGCTACCCGCTAAAGTACACACAATGGGGTACTCATGACAATCTTTCCCAAATAAGCCCCCGACCGTTTGGAGCATGTGCCTACTGGTGTGGAGGTCAACTAGGGTTACTCCCGGAATACCCTAGATACGCCTAATGGTGCGGATGTAGCTAGAACTACTCATCGAGCAAACTAGATGCCTCTACAAGTCTATTATGCCCACAACACCTTTAGATGTTACCTCTTACAAGCCTATTATACCGACAACACCTTAGACATTCAGGCAAAATGATCACATCTACAAAAGGTATTTAGCTTATATTTACCATATTCGGAAAAGTGCTTAGCCAAATTGAAGGGTTGCGGGTAGGCTACGCTAGCACAAAATAATTTTTCTCTACCGCGTTCAACCAGGAAGCCATGCGAGTAGGGGATCATGAATCGTTACCACTTGACGAGCAGTGCAGCGGAAGAAGAGTTGGAGCAGACCAATCCAACATCGTGCGCGTCAAGTAGTCGATCGTCAACCTCGTCCCGAGCACGTCCCGAGCACCTTCCGAGTACTCGCGAGTACGTCCCGAGTAGATCAGCACTGCAATAGTAGCAGCGCCTCTACGGTATCCACACGTACAAGGATGGAATCGCCGTGCGCCGGTGTGCTAGCACCGCGCGCCCGGCTAGGGTTTCGAAGGAAGTTCGGGAATAGGAGGCGACTAGGGTTTCTGAAGAACACTATGCGCCTTGGCCCCTGTCTATTCTTATATAGAGCACGCTAATGGGCCTTTAATCAACATTAAAGCCCATTATGACTCTAAACCCTAATGGTCCTTTAATCAACATTAAAGCCCATTAGCAGATCCAATCCGCAAACTCGATCGCCTCTAGGGCATATTACCAACAATCTCCCACTTGCACTAGAGTCAGCACAAGTTTTATATTCCATCCCCTTAAGTGTGTGACCCGTTAGGTTCATGTGTAAACGGCCGCTATCCGGAAATCCTTTTCCGAATTGCAAGTCAATAGCGGTATCTAGCAGGACATATTGACTCCCGAATGCACACAAAGATCATATCGGCTGAACCTTGATATACTCATGCACCAATCCCTTTACCACACGATACCAGTCAAGCTCAAGGCGAGATTCGTGCCACCCTTGTGATAGCTCGACCATTCACTCGATCAAGTAGTGGATTCACCATGATTAACTCTTTAATCACATTGGCATGGCCATGCACTTTCCAATCCAACTACCTCGAGGGGCCCAGAGATATCTCTCCCGTTATTTAGGAGGGGTAAATTCCATCTTGATCACTCACATCCCACGACATGTTTCATAACATACCCGAAAGCAACCTTTATAACTACCCAGTTACGGAATAGCGTTTGGAAGCCCCTAAGTGTGTTACTACACATTCTGGAATCAATGATGATCTCAGGTCAAAGGATTCTGTAGGTACACCATTTGAGATAACAACTGATGGCACATTAAAAATAACAATCCCAGCAGTATCTCAGGGTGGGTCTATCCAACATCATGTTCTCTAACATGTGTCCACATTACTGATTTGATATCTCCATATCTATGATCCGTGAAATATGATCATCATTCAGTCAAATGTGCTAATCTATAAATCATTATTGTCCCACACAATGATATGAGATTAGGGACTATTTAGAATAACATCATAAAAACAAAGAGTTTCACAAACAAGTCACATACTTGCTGATCAATATAAATGATAATTATTCATGGAACCAGATAACAATTATCCAAAAGTACATTAGCATAGACAGAACACATTCTCTCACATGCACTAGAGTCTATCCCGCAAGTATCTAATACCCATAGAGCTCAAGTGTGCCTCATGCTTGGGCTGTGGGAGAGGCTTCGTCAACGGATCAGCAATATTCGAATCCGTGTGCACCTTGCATATCTTTACATCACCTCTATCAATAATCTCTCGAATGAGGTGATAGCGCCGAAGTATGTGCTTGGACTTCTGGTGCGACCTAGGCTCCTTGGCTTGTGCAATGGCACCACTATTGTCACAATAGAGGTCCATTGGACTGGACGCACTAGGGACCACACCCAACTCAGAAACAAATTTTCTGATCCAAACAGCCTCTTTTGCAGCTTCCGAAGCTGCGATATACTCGGCCTCCGTTGTGGAATCAGCAACCGTTTCTTGCTTGGAACTCTTCCAACTCACCGCACCTCCATTGAGGCAGAACACAAAACCAGACTGCGATCTCGAGTCGTCCTTGTCGGTTTGGAAGCTAGCATCAGTGTAACCATTTACAACGAGCTCCTCCTCACCTCCATAGACTAGGAACATATCCTTAGTTCTTCTCATGTACTTGAGGATACTCTTTACTATAGCCCAGTGACATTCACCTGGGTTCGATTGATATCTGCTCGTAACACTTAGAGCATAGGAGACATCTGGGCGTGTACAAAACATAGCATACATGATGGACCCGATAGCAGAAGCATACGGGATCGCACTCATCCTCTCGAGCTCATCAGATGTCTTAGGACATTGATTCTTGCTGAGAGTGATGCCATGTGACATTGGCAAGAAACCTTTCTTGGAATCTTGCATATTGAACCGATTCAATACCTTGTCAATGTACGTGCTCTGGCTTAATCCGATTAGTCTTTTCGACCTATCTCTATAGATCTTTATGCCCAATATGTATGCTGCCTCTCCTAAATCTTTCATTGAAAAACTCTTTTGCAATGAAGATTTGACAGCATCGAGGATTGGAATATTATTTCCGATCAATAATATGTCATCCACATATAAGACCAGAAACACAAGTGCGCTCCCACTAGTCCTTTTGTAAACACAAGGCTCTTCTTCATTCTTGATGAAACCAAACCCTTTGATCACTTCATCAAAACGAAGATTCCAACTCCGAGAAGCTTGCTTTAGTCCATAGATGGACTTTTGCAGCTTGCAAATCTTTCCAGCATTTTTCGAATTGACAAAACCTTCAGGCTGTGTCATGTACACATCCTCACTTAGGTTTCCATTAAGGAAAGCAGTTTTGACATCCATTTGCCATATCTCATAGTCGAAATATGCAGCAATTGCTAGGAGAATCCGAATAGACTTTAGCATTGCGACGGGCGAAAACGTTTCATCATAATCAACACCTTGAATTTGCCTGAAACCTTTCGCCACCAATCGTGCCTTATAGATGTGAATATTTCCATCAACGTCTATCTTTTTCTTAAAAACCCATTTACACTCGATAGTTTTCACACCATCAGGTGGATCGACCAAGTTCCAAACTTGGTTTTCTCTCATGGATTCTAACTCGGATCTCATGGCTCCAAGCCATTTTTCGGAGTCTGGTCCCACCATTGCTTCCGAGTAAGTCTTAGGTTCATCATTGTCCAACAATAATATGTCACGCTGCCCCGTGGTTAGGAACATAAACCGCTCGGGTGCACAACTGAACCTTTCCGACATACGTGGGGCTGGTGTCTCGACAACAGGTTCTGCAACATCTTGCATACCGAGTTGTGGTTCAATAGGAGCTGAAACACTTTCAAGTGGTTCCCGAATTTCTTCGAGTTGCACCGTGCTCCCACTAACTCTCTTCGCGAGAAACTCTTTCTCAAGAAAGACACCATTCCGGGCGACAAACACTTTGCCTTCTTCCCGGTTATAGAAATAATATCCTTTGGTTTCCCTAGGATACCCCACAAAGAAGCATTTATCAGATTTGGGAGTGAGCTTATCAGACGACAAACGTTTTACATAAGCCTCACAACCCCATATCTTAAGGAAAGACAATCCGGGACGCTTCCCGGTCCATATCTCATATGGTGTCCTCTCTACAGCCTTAGATGGAACCCTGTTTAACGTGAAAGCAGCAGTTTCTAGAGCGTATCCCCAGAAGGACAATGGAAGATCAGATTGGCTCATCATCGACCGGACCATGTCTAACAGAGTTCGGTTCCTCCGCTCGGACACCCCATTCCATTGTGGCGTACCCGGTGGAGTCAATTGTGGAACGATTCCACATTGCCTTAGATGATCACCAAATTCATGGCTCAAATATTCACCTCCACGATCTGATCGCAGAAATTTAATTGTCTTGCCTATATGATTTTGTACTTCATTCTGGAACTCCTTGAACTTTTCAAAGGATTCAGACTTGTGCCTCATTAGGTAGATGTAACCATATCTACTAAAGTCATCGGTGAAAGTAATGAAATACTGAAAACCACCTCTAGCTGTAGAACTCATCGGTCCACATACATCTGTATGTACTAGGGCCAATAATTCATTTGTCCTCTCACTTCGACCAGTGAAAGGCGTCTTAGTCATCTTGCCAAGTAAACAAGACTCGCATGTATCAAATGATTCGAAATCAAATGAATGTAGAAGACCATCTTTATGGAGCTTCTGCATACGCTTCTCATTTATATGACCTAATCGACAATGCCAAACAAAAGTGGGATTCAAATCATTAAGCCAAGGCTTCTTTGTATCAATGTTATAGATAGTTATATCCTCAAGATCCAATATATATAATCCATTTACTAATGGACAATTACCATAGAGCATACCATTCAAAAATATCGAACAACACTTGTTCTTTATTATGAATTCATAACCGTCTTCTTCCAAACATGAAGAAGAGATAATGTTTTTGCCCAAGGCAGGAATATAATAACAATTATTTAATTCCAAAACTAATCCTGAGGGTAGTGATAAGGAGTAAACGCCAACGGCCAACGCAGCAACTTTTGCACCATTGCCGACGCGAGCATCCAGTTCGCCTCTTGCACACTTCCTAGTCCTTTTCAGTCCCTGCAACGATTTGCAAGTATGAATCATTGATCCGGTATCAAATACCCATGAATCATCAGGACGAGTAGCAAGATTAATTTCAATAACATTTATACCTGAAGAGGAAGTCTTACTTCCCTTCTTCTTTTTGAGTTCTTCCAAGTACAATTTGCAGTTCCTCCGCCAATGACCAGTCTTATGGCAGTGGTGGCAAGTGTCAGAAGCGGCAGGGCTAGCCTTGGGCTTTCCAACAGGTTTAGGCTTAGAACTCGAGATCTCATCCGAAGTTTTAGCCTTGTCCTTGCGCTTTCTCTTCTTGCTATCCTTTTGAACCATCATCACATGACTAGAGCTCTTCTTAATGCTTTCCTCAGCAGTTTTTAGCATCCCATGCAATTCAGCCATGCTTTTCTCCATGCTGTTCATATGAAAGTTCAAAATGAACGGCTCGAAGCTCGCAGGGAGCGACTGGAGAATTACATCCGTAGCCAACTCAGGGCTAAGGGGAAAACCAAGTTTTTCCAGGCTTTCAATGTAACCAATCATTTTGATCACATGAGGACTGACTGGACTGCCTTCTGTTAACCTGCACGCAAACAAGGACTTTGAGGTGTTGTACCTCTCGGCCCGAGCTTGGTTCTCAAACATGCCTCGGAGTCCCACAATCATATCATGGGCATCCCTGTTCTCATATTGCTTCTGAAGCTCAGAGGACATACAGGCAAGCATGAGGCAGCTAACATCCAGTGAATCGTTGGTGTGCTTCTCATAAGCCCTCCGATCCGCGGCAGGAGCATTATCAGCTGGTTCATCGGGATAGGGGACCTCTAGAACATATTCCTTTTTCTCTTGTTTGAGAACAATTCTCAGATTTCTATACCAATCAATAAAGTTTGTTCCAGAAAGCTTCTCTTTTTCAAGAATCGATCGCAAATTAAAACTGGAAGTGTTACTAGCGGCCGGTGCCATGATCTACAACAGAAAATGCAGGTTCAGCACTATGCCTATGTGAATCTTCTATTAAACAATTTAACAAAAGATACTCCACTATATGTGTTTTCCCTCTAACAACATATAGAGGATCAAGATCCATATTCAACTAAGTTCTAGTGAGCTTTGGCATCACTGCTAGAAACTTAGTGACATAGGTAAGCAACGCCTTGCTAATCACATCCATATGTGACTCTTGTTTGTTGGGTGGCATCGAATGCCCCGGCGCCCAACACCATGCCCCAAAGCCCAAAACCGTTTTGATAGCTTTATCAAGTAAACCAATACTATGCGTGTGGATGTCCGACATCCACTCTAACTGGTTAAGATAAATGATGGCACCCTGCTTTGGCAGACCTACCACACAATGATCAAAACCTTTGTAGGTGCAGCTATTGGAAGGGCATCAATTACTCTTGATTTTTCTGAGGGAAACTAATCTATCATGAAAATCATATCCACCACATATAAAACATGAAAGAATAGTATGACAGGAACATAAAAACATCACAGGCAATCATATTAACTGTGACATAGTATGGCCCCTTCACATGGTGATCTCCATCGCCACGGTTCCTGTCCTCCGGGTCATCATGCTTCAAATCTCCATGATCTTGTACTAGTCTATTACACCTAATAGCACTAGATAAATTACATGAGAAGAAGCATCACAAGTCGACACGCAGGTCGTTATACAATAACATGACAGCCTTGGGCTGCAATTAACCATGACTCGCAGGCCATGAAAAATTACACACACATATCACAAGGCCATACCAGTCACAACATTCTCTGCAAAAACGAGTTAAGCGTAGAATCGAATTCTAATGTCGTGATGGGATCATGTTATTACAACAATCTATGCGTGTACGCAACGGCGGTCCCGCTATGAAAACCTCTCGGAAATACATAGATCGCATCTATGAAATCGCTATGAAAATCTCATCGGATCGATCGTATCGAGCCAATTCCGAGTCATTCATAATGCCTCAATTTCCATTAGATCAATCCCATTGATCATCGCGTGAGGTTTTTCCAGAAACGATGACAGCACACACGACCTCGATCTGCTGTTCTCCCGACCATGTCGCGATGCACGCAGTTAGCCCCGATGGTGATTCCAGCCGGTAGGGGCAGGTCGCACGCAAAAACAGGTGGGAGATCGAGCTAATCTTTTTGGCTATGTGGTTTCATCGACTGGCATCTCATCCGATCTCTAATTCACCAACCGTGCATTGATCAATCCATCATATGAACTGATAAAAAACAATAGATCTAATCTATTTCTATCACATATCTTCTATATGTGACTGATCCAGATCAAAAACTACGCAGGATGGCTCTGATACCACTGAAGGGTTGCGGGTAGGCTACGCTAGCACAAAATAAATTTTCTCTACCGCGTTCAACCAGGAAGCCATGCGAGTAGGGGATCATGAATCGTTACCACTTGACGAGCAGTGCAGCGGAAGAAGAGTTGGAGCAGACCAATCCAACGTCGTGCGCGTCAAGTAGTCGATCGTCAACCTCGTCCCGAGCACGTCCCGAGCACCTTCCGAGTACTCGCGAGTACGTCCCGAGTAGATCAGCACTGCAATAGTAGCAGCGCCTCTACGGTATCCACACGTACAAGGATGGAATCGCCGTGCGCCGGTGTGCTAGCACCGCGCGCCCGGCTAGGGTTTCGAAGGGAGTTCGGGAATAGGAGGCGGCTAGGGTTTCTGAAGAACACTATGCGCCTTGGCCCCTGTCTATTCTTATATAGAGCACGCTAATGGGCCTTTAATCAACATTAAAGCCCATTATGACTCTAAACCCTAATGGTCCTTTAATCAACATTAAAGCCCATTAGCAGATTCAATCCGCAAACTCGATCGCCTCTAGGGCATATTACCAACACAAATGACAACATGGACGGTGCTTAAATGGTGCAAGCGGTCTATGGCACCTGAGTATCCTCTCTTGAAATGCCCCTAACCCCGCCCACATCTCATCTCGATTTTTCCAACTCACAAGTTGCCTATGGCACCCGGGTCTTCTCTCCCGAACTGCCCCTAGCACCGCTCACCTCTCTTTTCCAATCTCACCAACTTATCTCAACATGTCATTCCTTTGAAATGGTAATTGAACCTGTAGCTCACAAACGACAGTGACATCCATCGCTCGACTTCTGCCGCTGACCTATGCAAAGGCTAAGCAATAATCATATTACTTTTAAGTTGGACCATGATACAATTATTTCCAGGCTACACGGATCAGGATTAACAACTTTACCAAGGTAGGTACTATGCAACAAATAGGATCTACCCGATTTCCGCTATTAATTCATTATCACATGCATATATGACATATAGCAAAATCTAACAAATTAACCTATAATTCACCAAAATATAGGAGCGATATGATAGATTCTTGCCTGATGTTGCCTGTTGTTGACTCAAGAACTCCATTGGTTCGTTCTCGGTTTCAACCACGTGACTCTCTAAAGCGTAAGTTTCTAATTAAAAGAACGGTGCATCGCAATGAGTATAGATGATATGCGATGAAGTATGCGCCACAATGCATGACGACAGTGGAGATGCAATGCATCATGTCATGGATTGATAGCATCAAAGATTCTCTTAAGTTTGATTATTGTTAATCATTTAATATTTTTCATGGATTAAATTAACCTTAAAACAAAAGCTTAATCCTAATTAGAAAGTTAATTATGTTTAACTTTAGGGTGAACATTTTTAATGAATAGAGCATAAAACAATAAGATTAACAAAAATTGATTTAATAAATTTTGGAGTTACCAATAATTAATTATGATCTAATTTCTTAAACACATTTTCTTTACCAAAGAAAAGTCGGTACATATTTAATGGCTCCTAGCATTTTTAATAGGTAGAACATGATCATACAGAGCTAAAAAAATTAGTTTCATAATTTTTAGAGCAATATTCAATTTTCTATGCATTTTACAAGTTTTAGCCGATTTAATAGTGCAACAACAAATTAATTTCACAATTTCTGGAATAACGAATATAAAAGGGTCATAATCCTTTTTGCACACCCGGCCGGCTGGCCACTGAGGTGAAACACGGGCCCGGGCTTATTTGACTCGGGTCAAAATAGCCTAGAGGCCAGCTGCACAATGCATCGACATCACGGGCGGTTGGCTATTGGAGGGCAGCAGCGGCACCAGCGCGATACAGGGAACACGCCGATGGCACACATGTTCGACGGCGATGGCCGAAGAGTGGCCAGCAGCGCACCACGGTGTAAGCACGGTGGCAGCTCGGTCGAACATGCCAACGGCTAAACGATGGCCAAAACGACCCGGCCAAAGACACCACAAGAACCAGCGTGCACAAGGAAACTATCTATGCACAGCTCGTCCAACAGGCTTGGCTGAAGCACAGCAGGCGGTGAGCACCCAGGAGCGGTGGCGCTCGGTCATCGAGGACAACCGCACCAACATCGGGCCAAAGGGAAACGGATGCGCATAAAAGCTTTAAGGGGTCATGTGGAGTCTCACCGAGCGGTCGATTTATGCGAAGGAGCGACGAGGAGGCGGCTCGACGGTGAGGGGTGGAGCAAGTGGCTGGAGATGGGGAAGATGGTGTGGGGAGCCTGGTCCGGTGGGGGAGTGCGCGAATTAAGCTGGGGAAAACGGCGAGGAGCTATGGGTGCATCTCCCCGTGGCTTCACATGGCTCGAGCTGGGGCTAAACAGGCTCGGGCATGGCGGATTTGTGCGATGGCGGTGGTGCGGCTCTGCTCTGCTGCTCTGTGCGCATGTGTGAGAGAGAGTGAGGTAGAGAGAGACGTGAGGAGGAGGGAGAGAGGGACAACCTCCAAAGACGTGAGGTGCGCACATGGCCGAATCCCCTGGAAGTCACTTGGAGGCGTGACTCGATGGACAACCTCCAAAGTTCACAAAACTGGCGGCCACCTCTGAGAGTGCTCACTGAGAGAGAGGCCGGTCAGTGGGGGGATGGCAGTGGGTTTGGAGAACAATAACAGACAGGGAAAAAAGATCTCACCTAATTCAAGAATTGGTGTTCCTATGATCCAAAAATTGTGAGATAATTTTTTTATGAAACTATAATTCGTGTGCAACCCATTTTGATTTGTTTGACCCAAAATCCTGAGGCAAATTTGATTTAAAATTATTCAAAGTTGCAACCTTTTCTAACTTGCTTCAATTTTTAAGGCCTCAATTTAAATTCCAAATTTCGAAAAGTTCACTAATATTCTTTACATGTCATGGATGAATTTCTAAAATTATTTCAAACCCGATGTTGCATAGCATATTTGTGAGTTCCTTCACAATACATTACTTAAAATTAAATTTAACAAATCATGTTTAAATTTACATATACTCAATTTCTTCATGAAAACCTTAATTATAATGCTAATGATGCTCATGAATGCTTAATGATATATAATTTTGGGCTATCAAAAGCAGAGATCTCATAGTTGGAATCAACTGTGGGGAACCGTTCAAATAATATTCCAATTAATCATCAAGTCGATCATTTACCTAATCACGACTGCAATAATTTATCAGAATATCATCTGGTAGTTCCGGCATGTGTTTTGTGCCCAAGATCGAAACACACGTATTTTCAACATAGATCATCACAACAAAGCTTAAGAAAGAACAAGTAATTAAAATTATATTACAAGTCATTAAGTCTTTACATTGCCATACACATATACAAGACACTACGCAGGGAAAACATAATCTATAGACAACAAAAGGTGGGTGGAGCCATTGCCCTGAGGCACCACCCCAAAAACTCGCTACTCAAGTAGTTTGCACTACTCATGCCTGCTACCTACATCGGTAGGCTTGAAGTAGCCAAATATTAGTTCCTTCTCGTCTGCAGAACCTGAAAAAAAGCAGCATGAGTATGAAAGTACTCACAAGATTTAATCTATAAAAGGGTACATATAAATAACCCGACTTCAAGGATTATATATTTGGATGATTAGAAAGAAATGGCCACAATGTTAAGTAGATTCACTTGCGGAAGCAATTTTTGACACAAATGTGTAAGCATCTACACATGACCACCTATACCATTCTACCATGTAATCAGCGACATAAACATATATGTAACTGGAACCATCAAAAATATATTCAAGAATAGAACCATCTCAACTACATCCCAACATACCATACAATATCATCCCACATTCGTGACTCTACAACCGATGCGGATGGACAGAAGCATGCTCGTGACTGAGAGTAAGGCAATTCAAATTATTTTTACACCCTGCAGGGGGTACATCTTTACCCACATGACTCAAGGATCATTCGACATGCGTGACCACATAGGCCCACGCAAGGGGGTACTCATGTCAACCTTTCTTATATTCGGAACTACCCACTTGCACATGCCCCTATGGCACTGGGGTTAACGCGAGCATGTCTCAGACACCTTTGACTCCTTGCCACCTTGGTTCTCCTTTTCTTTTTCTCTTATGCATCATAAACGCACAGCAAGCATTAGCATGACGTGTGATAATCGGCTTATCTTACCATTATTTCGACATGTAGTTAGTACGGAAAGTGCTAAAGCCAATGGCACTGACGGACGATGCTTAAACGATACAAGCAGTCTATGACATCCAAGTTTCTCTCCTGACCTACCCCTAGCACTATCCACATCTCGTCTCATTCTGACCACTCAACCCATCATTGCTCTCATGGTGAAAGTAATTAAGCCCTATACCCGCGAATGATAGAACGTTCTACCGCTCGACTTCTACCGAAGACATATGCATTACTAAGCATCTTGTACCACTTTTAAGCTAGATATGCTCATGATTATACCCGTGCTACAATGATAGAGAACACTGATACAAGATAGGGATAAATGCAACAATTAGGCACTACCTAATTTCCTAACATCAACTAACTTAACATGCATAAGATACATAGATCATAATTTATCAATTTAGGCATCACACGATCCAAAATAAGGGGTGTAATATGCTTAGATGCTTGCCTTGCTGCTCCAGCGCCTGCATGATGCTACCTGCATAGCACTCACAGAACTCCAGTGGTTCGGTGCCACCCTTGCATCACACTCTGGTCCTTTGTTATTTAAATAAAAACGCATGCAATGACGAGCATGAAAGAAATGCAAATATGCCATAAGGTGCATAACAACAAGTTAAAAGTACAAGACATGCGAAAGAATAATGAAGTCTACGATCTAACAAGTTCAAAACTCTGGCAGAATCCGGAAGTTCCAGGTTGATCTCGGAACTTTCGGGTGAACCTCCGAGCAGAGGTCCTTGGGTTGCCACTTTTTGAGTAACTCAGAGGTTCCAGGTTGAGGTCAAAACCTCCGGGTTGAGCCGGAATATCCAGGTGTTGCTCTGGGTAGGGGTTCTTAGGTTGCCACTTTTTGATTAACTCGTGTCACGTCATAATTCCTTAATCATGTCATTAAGCATAATCATGCATCATAAGCAACATAAGCATCATGTTTAATTGTTAGCATTTTGGATTTGCTTGTTAATTAAAATGGTGGTTTGATAATGGCTATGTATTTTGAAAAATACCCGACGCAAACGTTCTTTAGTTTAATCTCCGCTTATGCGTTGTGGGCGAACTCATTTAAAATGGGTTCATGTCGTTGCGATCGTTGCGCAATTATTTTTGTAGAAATGTTATGCAGGTGAAACGTGTGTGTCTCTAACGCGTGGGACCCACTAGCCAGCCCCACACCTCACCCTCCCTCTCCTGGGCACCACCAGCAGCCCCACCCCCTCTCTTCTCACTCACTCACTCTTGCTCTCCCTCTCTGAAACGGTCAGCACAAAGGGGCAAGAAGAGCAGCACCTCTTCTCCTTCCCTCTCTCAAACTCTCTCACTTTCCACACAAATCCCACCTCAAGCACTAGGATTTGAGGCATGCATGTTATACTATTGCTTTCCCCTCCTCCTTAGCTTCCCACCCATCTAACTCTTGTTCTCATGCATGAATATTTGAAGGTTTGGCAACTCAAATTTGTCACCTTTCCTCACTGAAATTGCAGCAGTGGGGTTCTCTCTTTTCCGAGCATTTCCCTTCATTTTCTTCCACATCGAAGGTCTCTGACTACAACAAGAACCTTGGGCGAGTTCTCCTAGGTTTCTTGGTGGGTATGCACATTTTAGGATGGATGAATTCGAGTTTAGGGGCTGCAAATCGGGTGTTTGCAACACACCTTATTTTCTTGATGAAATGGATATTGTAGGGGGAGAATGGATGAGATAGCTAGTGAATTGAGTGTGTGGAGTGAGTAAATTAGGTTTAGAACCAATGTCTTAGTGTCCTTGCATGTCGATGTGGTTTGGATTTCAACATGCAAGTCGAATCGAGCAACGAATCATCGCAAACATGAGTTCTGTAGGAATCCAGATACTCCGGGTTAAACCTGGAGGTTCCGGGTGAGCCCAGTCAAATCTACCCAAGTTTTTGTGTTGTTTAGCGTGTAAATTGAGTTTAGAATCCTTACATTGGTCCTTATACATATTTGGGTGGGATAGGCTTTTACATGCATGATGAATCGATCGAGGAAATCATTGCGAGTTGCAAGTCTGCCTGAACCTGGAGTGTCCGGGTACACCCAGAGGTTATGGGTAATTCAGGTTAAAATTAATTGAGCACCCTCTCTCAGAGTAAAACCCGGACAATACGACCAAACCTAGAGGGTCCAGCTTAGCCCGGAGGTTTTGGATTATTTTGAATTCAGAATTAACCGAGAACCCAAACCGGAGGTTGACCCGGAGGTTTCAGCCCAACTCGGAGGGTCCGAACCCGGAGGTTCCGGGTGGAGCCCAGATACTCCGGATGCCTATCAGTTTTTGGTGAAATTTAGTTCACAAACTGCTTTCTTCCTTTGTATGTCTTGTACTCTTGAGTTGGTATTAGGATGCATCCACTATTGTTATGCATCATGTAGCACTTTTCATTGCAAATCTTTCATGCTCATAATTGCACGTGTTCTTTTTTAGTGAACAAAGGACCGCAGGCTAACGCAGGCATGATTGAGGGTGATCCTGATTTTATTGTTATGAATTGTGATCAAGCTGAACCACAAGGCAAGCATCTAAGCATACTCATCCCATTAATCTGGATTATATGCTGTGTTAAATTGATAAGTTATGCTATACGTATGTCTTGCATGATTGGCTAGTTAAATATCGGGTTTTGAGAGTAGATCCTAATCGTTACATTACCCTTCTTTGGTATTGTTATCCTTGATCCATTGTAACCCTAAGTATAGCACTCAATGGTCTAACTTAAAATGAATATGTTATGCTTAGTAATGCTTAGGTCATCGGTAGAAGTCGTGGTGGTTCGACCATCGTTCGCGAGCTTAGAGTTTACTTTTATTCACAAAGACGATGATGATGGAGGGATGTGCAAGTTAGTGAGGATGAGACGAGATTCGAGTGGACAATAGGGATGGCTCGAGAAGGGAGTCTCGGATGCTATAGGCTCGCTTGAATCAATTAAACACCGTCCGTTGTTGTAGTTGGCTTTAGCACTTTTTGTACTTACCACATGTCGATATAATGGTAGATAAGCCGAATACCTTTTGTAGCTTTGACCTTTTGGCTTGTGGGTCTATGATGTCGTGGGCATAATAGACTTGTAGAAGTAACGTCGTAAAGGTGTTGTGGGTATAATAGGTTTATAGAGATATCTAGTTTGTTCGAGGAGTAGTTCTAGTTACCTTCACACCTTTAGCTGTAACTCGGGTGCTTCAGACGTAGCCCTAGAAGACCTCTGCATCTATAGGTGCATGGTAAAAAGGTCAGGGCTTATTTGGAAAAAGTTGACACATATACCCCCTTGTGTGCACTTTAGCGGGTGACACAAGCCGAATGGTCCTTGTGTCGTGTGGGTAAAGATGTACCCTCTGCAAGGTGTAAAAATAATTCGAATTACGGCGCTCTTGGCTATGAGCATGCTTCTATTCGTTTGCATCAATCGTAAAGTCTTCGGTATCGGGATGTTGTGATGGTATGTTGGGAAGTAGTTGGTGGTGTTGATAAGGAGTTGATATGGTACAAGTTACAACTTTGTTATGTTGATGATCTTAGGATACAAGGGTGTTTTGGTTAGGTGTAGATGCTTACATTTGAGTTCAAATCACTTTTGCATATGAAGTTACTTAACCTTTGTGATCGAGTCCTTGCTAATTACCTATATGCATTTCCGTGGAGTCGAGCTATTTATAAGTGTCTATTATGGATTAAATCTTGCGAGTATCTTTGTACTCACGTGCTTAGGTTGCTTTTCAAGAGTAGTGCTATTCTACTCGAGTGTTGTTATTTTGGGGTGGCGTCTTAGTGCAAACGGTGCTACCCATTTTTTGTCGTCATGTAACTTATTCCACTACGTAACTACTCTAACAAATGTTTGGGTTATGTATTTTGTTGTAAAGTTTAATCCATTGAAAAACTTGAAACTAAATTTAATTACTCGCTCTTTATTATTTCTTGTGATGATGTGCTTGTTGTAAAGGTGTGTGTTCTGATCCTAGAAGTAAACACATGTCGGAACTACCAGAATGGTATTTTAATTAATTATTGTGGGTATAATTATGGAAAATGATCATCCTAATGATTAGCACGAATACTATTTCGATGGCTCCCCACAACTTGGAGGTTCTGGGTTGAGGTCGGAACCTCTGAGTCGGATCGGAATATCTGGGTTTACTTTCGAATGGGGGTGCTCATCTAATCCTAAATCGGATGAATCTGGAACTTCTAATCCTAAATCGAATCAATCTGGAACTTCCAGGTTGGGAGGATTCTCCAGTGAGGCTCTGAGCGAGGGTACTCAGTTAAATTTAACTTGAGATAATCTGGAACTTCCGGGCTAAGCCGGAACCTCTGGGTTCTGCAGACTTGAGTTCACAATGACTTTCCTCGGCCGATTCGACTTGCATCATAAATATATCCCACATAAACATGTATATGCACTAGGCTAAGGGTTCTAGACTCAATTTACACACTAAACTCACAAGATTCCTGAGTACAATTCAACTTGGTTTACCTAGAACTTTTGGGTTGAACCCGGAACCTCCGGGTTTGGGCAAAACACGGGTTTTATGAGGAAATTTGGTCGACTCAATTTGCAAACCTCACCAATTCAAGGAGATAAGAGTTTGGCACTAGCACACAGGTTATATACTTCATCCACCAACCAAACAACACGATTTTCTAGCTCAAACTCATCCAAATCCCTTTTTTAGCTGCAAATATCAAGAACACCAAAAGAGACCAAGAACGGCTCAAATCCTTCATGGTTGCACAAAATACATGGATGGATAGGAAGCTTAGAAGCTAAGGATCATATGGGTACCACATACATACCTCGATTTTGCTTTTTAGAGGAGGAATCCGATGAAGAATGAGATAGAGCTTGGGGAAGAGTGGGCAGCGGCGGCTTGCTACTCAGGTGGGAGAGTGAGAGAGTGTGAGAGAGGAGTGAGGGGGTGGGTTGCAGCTGAGGGGAAGGGGGAGGGTGTTTGGCCAACTCTAGTGGACCCCATTTTCTAGAGAAACAAGTCTGTTTCAACTGCAAAAACGTTTCCTTCTCTTCCGGATTTATTTCTCTCTCTTTTACTATCCAAACCGAGGTGCTCTAGTGCTTCAAAAATATAATTGCTTAGAATTAAACATGATGCTAATGATGCATGATTATGCTTAAATACATAATTACGGGTTTGGGACGTGACATCAACTATTTCCTATATTACACTTCCTGTACTTAAAAGATAAGCCTCCATGTGCATCTTTCAGTACGAAAAATCATGGCTATCAAATAATAGAATCTTCCCACTTCTCTCCATTATCGCATATAGATCACAAAGTCAGTTAAGGTCAACATGTGATCAAACCAGCTCTAATACCAATTGTAGGACCTAGAATGAGGACTAGAGGAGGGTGAATAGGTACCTTAACAATTTCTTTTGAAACATATGACATTTTCCTTTTATTACCCAACGCACCTAAAAAACCAATAACGAAAGCAAAACTAGAGAGAATTAAGCTGCTAAGGAAATATCTAGAAAACACATGGCTCTCGTGGATGTATATATGAACCCTATGTTACATTGAAACTCATCTCACGGGTTATCGCCGCAAAATATAGCAACTTGAGGAAAGAAACCTTCGAAGCAAAGAATAGGTTGTGGTAGAAGAAATTCTCCAAGTTGATGATCTAGAGGTAAGAAAATTAAATACCCACTTATATACATTGGTGTGTGAATTTTAGCCCTCTAACAAAGAAAACTTCTTAAGATGGAAAATTTTCAGCCCAGAAACCAAAACAAAAATCACATCCAAGAAGGAAAAACTCACAACGAAACAACGAAGCCAATAGAAAAAAACTAAAAGGAGATGAACACAAGCATAAGAGACAAAATAAACTTCATTTTTTCAAAGGACATCCCTCTTTTCAGCAGATTACAAAAATATTTTGCTCACAAAAGCTCTCACATATACATAAGCTAAACACTTCTCTTTCTCTCTTAAAATCTCAATCACACAACTCTCTAATGGCTAGCTCACATTCCCACAGAGCTCTACCTCTCTATTTATAGGTCTAGGGATGTAGCTTAACCCTTAAACAATCATGTCCCTAAACTGTTCTTCACTTACAATGCACTCCCACGTACCAGCGAGGGTGGTTTTGTCCAAATTTTTCTCCATCCATCGGATGACTGTGGCGCCTTCATAACTTAGTTTCGTCCTGATGCAAGTTTCGTAATGATGCCACATGCACTCCATCCACCCACGGTTTTAAGACCAAACCGAGAAATCGTCTTGCATGCTTCTCAAAGCGTGACTCACTGCCGCTTGCTCTTGCCCCAAGCAAGCATCCCAATATCGACACGTGTACTCTATCCTATGATCTTAAACGCCAAAAAGTCTTTCCCGCTCCCAATACCTCAGGCCACATTGTTAGTTGCACCGGTATCCCTTTCACTTGACTTTCTCACCACGTCGTCTTCACTTATGTTCTCATGTTTAGCTTGATCTCCACTTGTACTGCTCGGATCATCCTTGACTCCGCCCGGCTCCCTCGATCTTCCAGCACCAAGCTTCCCACTTAGCCACGATCGATCTTCCCACCATCAACCGCCAAGATACATCTATCACCTACGTATCATGAGATAAGCAAACATGCATCTCCAACAACATATAGCTCAACTTGTAGTTAGTCCAAATCGAGATCCTCAGTTCAAAATACATCTCAGAAAAATCATGAACACCGGATGATCCGGCGCATAATCCTTCTGAGCGCCAGACCATCCAGCGTATGCAACTTAGCAAAGCTCTCCGTTTGGAATCCTCTCTGCAAGAAATAGTCTGGCGTTCATTCATACCCATCGCGAACCATCTGGCATATTCAATCTACTAGAGCTAGTTTGCAACCTCTCTGCAATAAATGCACCGGCGCGTACTCCGTCCGAACGCCAGACCATCCGGCATGTTCAGCTTCCAGAGCGTCAGATCATCCGGTGTGTACATTTTTCCTAGACTCAGAGACAAACATGCTAACTCGATTTTCTCTGCAACTTTGGTTATTTATGATCATAATTGCAGTATATCTACATGCATTTGCAATCCAAAAATCAAAAAACCAAATTACACACTTGTCAATCACGCATAACAATTAAACCAAGGCACATTTTCACTTGGTTTCTTAAAGATTATAGGGGAATATCATACCAACTTAGTGCGGGGTCTTTTCTTTTTACACTTCACCTCCACGTCATCGCTATCGATATCATCATCGTTTCATTTGTACCGTGATGCTTTGCACAACAAACACGCATCAAATTCTGTGAACTCTTTTCTGATCCAATATGCAGTTATTTAGACATGCATGTATTTTCTGTACTTTCAATCCTAATGGGCAGACGACCTACTTGGTCTGGTACATGATTTTAGGCAACATGCTCCCCCTGAAAGCACATTCCCCAAGAGACGTAACAACTCTGTGAAGCTCTTATCCGTCCAACTATTGTTTGCCTTCAATTGCAGTAGTGTTAGCACATTATGTGGTTTATTGTGCTTATCCTTGCAGCCTAGGAATGATGGTGTGTTCTTGGCATGTACCATATGTTCAAACTTTTGACAGCAGACATAAAAACCCATCGGAGTAAGTGTGTATGGATCTACTCTATGGTAGAAAACTGCTTATTATATTTGTAATCAACGCATGGGCAGCATATATACTCTCCCAGCTTAACTCTCTTGTACACCGTGACAAAGCTCAAAAAAGAAGTCACGCCATTAGAGAACTCTGGGCCGCGAGGTCCGCATCGTACATTCATATTCGGTCCATCTACAATTTTATGGTTATCATATTTTTTTTATTAATTATTTTAAATCTCTTGAATTAATAAACATACAATCTACCAAAATCTAGAGTAAATTAGTTTAAGAAATCATACAACAACAGATGCATTCATCTACTAATAGACTCACATTTTGATTGGTTAATGTTTGAGAGCCCATCTCCTTCTGCCACTTGGCCCGGATCGGAGGAGCCACCTACTAATCGTTGTCACATCTGCTTGTGTCGAGCGGTTGGACTAGGTCAAAGGAGCCACCAACAGATGCATTCATCCCTACAAATCTATCACATATATTAAAGGGATAAGAATTGGAGCAATTCTAGGGTCAAATTACTGTCGCTATTATTCATATGAGTCTCGTATATGAATATATATATATATATTCGTATATGTATGTATATGTGTGTATATATATGTATACATATATATCCATATATATGTGCATATACATAATTTTTTTTTTGAAATTCCAGAAAAATAGTGAAAGAAATAATAGTTATATTAATAAATTGACTGAAATAATCTAAAATGTATAGGAAAATATCTAAAACTAAAAAAAAATGAAACAAATTTAGTTATGTTCGTATTACTGTTGTTTACATGTTAAAATTATGTACATGTATGAAGTACCACAGTTTTCCCTATAATTAAATGAATGTGTTAAATATTTGATATATTCATAAATAAATAATGAGATGTCCAAAAATGGTGAATCCAATTTGTTAGTCTTCTTTTTTCATGTTTATGCAACAAAAAATGGGCGCAGCATAGGCGCGTCAATCCGCCTAGTTTGTATTATTATTTATTAATATATACACATCTCATAACTATGAAATAACTATTCAACTATTTTTCTATGAAATGACTCGAGGAAATTCATTGAACTAATAAAAAGGTATATGAAAAATCACAATTAAAAGAAGGCAACATATATTAACTAGATCATCTAAAACCTTCAATTGGGGCTAGATTTTGATCTACGCAATCCACACATATCTACAATGACATATCATTGCAATTTATTCTCTAAATTAGAGCTTAATTGGAGTTCTAGCTCCTAAAAAATTCATGGCCATGGAATCACTAATATTCAAAATCTAGAGCAATCTAGTAAGTAAATTCAACTATAAATGAAATGCGGATCAAGTTATTAACCTTGGAGCACTTAGAGCATGTGGATTCCTCCTAGAGTTAGATTTTGGGAGGACTCCTGGTTTGGGAATTCTCCCCTGGCAGTGCAATTTTGGGACTTATGCTGCGTGGTTAATGAGAAAGGGAAGAGCATTTCAAAGCTTTGGATGGATAATGAGCTTAGATGTACTTTCAGAACATCATTCTGATGATGCAAAGGTGGTATGAATTAGCGGAAGTCGCCTCTGATATTAGGCTGTCTAATGAACCAGATGAGCCAATATGGCAATATGAGTCCAGTAGAATATATTCTAGTCAATCTCTCTATGCTGCCATTAATTGTTTTGGTGTATATCCTGTATTTTTACCATCTGTTTGGAAGCTAAATATTCCTCCACGTGTGCAGATTTTTTTGTGCGGCTGTTGTCTCATAATAAACTCATGACAAAAAGGCAACTTGATTAAAAGAAATATGAACAAACTCCCAGAATGTAGCTTCTGTCTGGAGAAAGAAAGTATTGTGCAGTTGTTTTTTCAGTGTGTTGTTGCTAAAGTAATTTGGAGTGAAATTTCAGATTTCTTTCAATGCAATGTGTGTGTGTGTTGGGGGGGGGGGTAAGTTTTGGCTGAGTAACAAGAAATATGCTGTCTTAAACTGTGTTTGCGCGGCTAGTTTATGGAGCTTATGGAAAACTCGTAATGATACTGTCTTTCAGAATTCAATATGGTGGAGTATAAAGCAAGTCTGGAGGACTTCGATGAACCTGTTAAAGAACTGGCGGCACACATTCAAGGATACTTTTGTCAAAGCAGATGGATCTCTTCATCAAATTCCTGGATCATTTGCTGTCAAGCCCATTGAGGATCGAGTGTGGAAGCCTGTGACACTACGCTGGAGGCATGGCGAACTGCTGGAAACAAGTACACCGATGCGAAGCCTGAAGAGGTGTGCTAGTGAAGCAGACCTGGAAGAGGTTCTTTAGATGCATATCAAGTTAAATGGGTCCCCTTTTTGTATGTCTGAGCTTTGCACTGT
Organism: Phragmites australis; assembly: GCF_958298935.1. Classification (NCBI taxonomy): domain Eukaryota; kingdom Viridiplantae; phylum Streptophyta; class Magnoliopsida; order Poales; family Poaceae; genus Phragmites; species Phragmites australis. The sequence continues at coordinate 8,804,360 of NC_084922.1, forward strand.
AATGATTCCAGAATGGGGTGCTGATACTTGGACCATTCTGATGAAAAAAGTCTGTACTGAGCTCTAAACGTTTTGATAACAGTCTCATTAATAAAATGAAAATGGGATAGGGCTGGTGCCTTCTCTTCTAGAGAGAGAGGCAAGAGGGAGAGGGAGAGATGACAACTCTTGCTCAACCGGCTCAGCCAGGCTACGAGATTCATCCTTTGACTCCAGAACGACGACGACGCTAGCGACAATGACCGGCGAAAAACTCATACCCTTGTGAGAAATCCCAGTTCACCTTCGTCCGGATCATCTGAACTTCCATTGGTCCATCTATCGATCGAAACAAACGAAAGGCTACAGACAGAAGAGGCAATCCCTTGTCCATGTCAGCGTTATTCAGGGTTATCTGAACTCTGAAGTCCTTCCATTCTCTGACGCGGAGCTTCTGAACCGGAAATTTTTAACCACCCAACGAATCAAATCTTACTCTGAAAACGAGACTAGCAGAATGCATTCTAAGATAGGGAATTGTACTAGCATTATCCGCTGTTTGATTTGTTTCTTCCAGCGATCCTTTCGCCGTCAAATCTCGCGTCAATCTCCATTATTTTTTCTCGCGGTCCCTGTCACCGGTCATCCCTCTGTCATCCTGGCAGAAAGGGCGAGCAAGCGACCACCTCGCCCCGCCGCCGAGAAAACAACCGGCCGATGGAAAAGGGAGGATGGATTGACCTGCGGTAAACGAAACCAGCGGGAGAGAGATCGTTCGGTGCCAGTTTGATCGCCTTTGCTCCCTCTGAAGATCGCACCCCCAGGTTCAGAAGAAGAAGAAAAAAGCGACTCTTTTGTGGGCGGCTTTACTTCGTTTGGAACCGATCCTCTGACGTTGTGTGAGTCTAATACTACCGTATGAAATAAAATAATGTCTTTGCGAAAACAATATACGAATTTACTGTTTACCAAAACACAATACATATTTACTGTTCATTAACGTACTGTATCACCACCCTTATCCGTCGCTTCTTGATAGTAGGGCTGACATCCAGCAAATTCAGAGACACTGTACCTCTCGTAAACGTTAGAGAATTGTTTTACATTTTGTTTGGTGTGTTTCAGTCTTTCAGATCACATATAGTGGTCGTGGAGCCATGAACCTCTATAGTCTGTAGCGCGTCTGTTCTATACATGATGCTCCTCCAAATTATAGGTGACAATTACTGACTGATTAGGCCTTGAAATCTTAACAGTGCTTGAAGAGGCATGCATGATCACGTCATCAAAGCTCTTGCCATGTTGGGTTTGTTTGTTAATCCTGCTTAAGTTAAATTATGCTGACCTTTAAGTGCTGCTTCTGAATGTGAGTAAATAATTTGGAGGCAGACTGTGACATCCAAGCGTCCTCGGGCTCTAATCCGAGACAAGAAGAACAAGACGCAAATATAATGCTCCAAACAAGCTTAGTTGTATAAGGAGCGAAGCTTCAGAGAATGAGGGGAGCTCAGTCCCCTACCAGCTACCACTCCCGTCAGGCCGTCCGCATGTGCGGCCTGTGCAACAGCACAAGGTCCCTAAATCTCAAGAGCCCTCAAGCTAGGTAAAGTACCTTAGGTATATTTTTTCTTACGTTTATTCTTAGGACCTTAGGTATATTTTTCCTTACGCTTATTCTTTGGACCTTAGGTATATTTTTCCTTACGCTTATTCTTAGGCTTATTCTCTTGAAGGTTTAGATAGCAGCTTGTCCACTCCCTTTCTTGTTTTTTTTTGTCTAAATAGTATTGTTAGCTAAGGCCTAATAAAGAAAACAAAGTAGTATCATAGTCCAAAAAAAAAAGAGAAGCGTCGCTGCGGCCGAAAAATTCGATTGTATGTCTGCTCAGTGACCGCAGGCCACCGCTTGCCTTGCCGCCTCATCGGATGGTCGATTCCATCGTGGCAGCTAGCAAGCATCACCACGTAGCAGCCATATCCCTAAATTGATGCCAAGCTTTTACAAGTAAGCATATTTTAGATACATAATTTTAGAGTTTTGTAAATTGTATATATCAATTCTAAATTACTATGTCATCTACTTGTCTTTCTATATAAAAGTCCTAGTATTTGCCATGTTAAGATCATATCAATCTATATCTCAATCTCATATAAGCATAAATTTTATCACATGCTTATTATGTGTGACATTCAGTTCCGAATTTTAGGACTTTTCCTCGCAATCCCAATTCTCAATTTTGGTGTCCTGTGACTGACGCAAGCCACCACAAATCTTCATTCTCATGTAAGTATACTTATAAGTGATAATGGTAATTGCTAGGATATTTCATGCATGAACGCTTAGTTAGATTCTTGATTATTTTATAGGTAAGGTACAACATTTCGTAAAATGTGGGAAATTAAAAAAAAGAGACATTTTGATGAGAACCCAGATGACACAAATGTTGCCACACAATCTGTAGAGGAATCATTTAGAATCAACTATTTTATACCTATTGTTGATCAAACTATTTCCTTACTTATAAGGAGATTTGAACAATATCAAGGTTATCAGAATACTTTTGGTTTCTTATTTACTTCTGACACATTGCAGTCATTGGATAATAAGAGCTTGAAATCTTTTTTGATCGTCTTGAGGCTGCACTTAGAAGAGATGGACAATCTGATATTGATGCTAATGAACTGTATGTGGAGTTAGTTTTTCTCTAAAATTTCATTTTAAAAGAAAATATGGCCCGGTTGACATTCTAAAGTTTTTGAAGCGACATGGTGTTTTCCTAGTGTAACTATTGCATATAGAGTTATGTTGATCATTCTTGTTATCATTGCATCGGTAGAAAGGAGCTTTTTCTAAATTGAATCTATTGAAGTCCTACTTGCATTCTACAATGACACAAGAAGGGTTTAATGGATTGACTACAATAGCACTTGAGAGTGACATGCTGGAGAAGATTGATTACGAATATATCATTAAAGATTTTATTTCAAAGAACAATAAAAGAATTATGCTTTTCAAGTATTTCAAAGAACACTAAAAGAATTATGCTTTTCAAGTGAAGATTATGCAATAATCAAGAGTTTGAAAACATGTGTTCAAACAACAGTTACAATACTTGGTCTATCGTGTTGCTGTATAATACATTATAGTATACACTGTTATTATATTATTTTGGTACTTAAGTTTAGGTCTCAGTTTAGAGTTTGACACATGACTCCAGAATTTTCCAGATGGCCCTGACTCCCGTGTAGTGCTTCAAGCATCTCTCTATTTTTTTATAGGAGAAGGAGGAGAAAAAGGGTTTGAGAAGGAGGAAGAATATCATACTCTCTCTACGACTTTGTTGCGTTCGCCATTGGTTCTATGCCGTTTGTGTTTAAACTTATTTTGTTTCACCTTCTGTGTGCTGAAAACTGTGGAGTGCATAGTTTGCTTAGGTATACTTCAAATAAAAATACTCAAAATCATCATGTAAAATTCCAGCTTACTGTCTGAAAGTGTCGAATACAATCTTGAGCCCAGCTACTGTTTATTTCGGTTATAATATTATTTCCTTTTGAACAAATGAGTGCACATAAAAAGGGTACAAAAACTATGAGAAGAACATACACATTTCAGTGCACTTTCAGATCTTTTTTTCTCACAGGATGCTTTATGGTCTTCTTTTTAGGCGATAAAACCCCTGTTATTGCCTCATTGGAGCATATCACACTCCTTAAAAAAGTGAACTGGGACACTGACAAAAAAAACAGCCGTGCACGTTCATAAAATCCAGAGAGAAACAGAGCTTCCATCGTGACTGCATCGGCACTAGGGATGCAAGTCCATATTTTTTAAATTACTAGGTCGATTAAAATAAAAATTAACTAAAAATTCACTCTCACAAATTAATTTAAAGAAAAATGAAGTCGTGACCTAAAAGTACTCATTAGGCATTCATTTGCATCTCTGATCGGCACTCCACGAACCAACATAAGGAGTCCATTTTGTCGCATCACCAATGAAGAAAGAAAGGAAAAAGCATTGTTTACTTTTTTTGCCCAAATATATTTTCCCCACTACGCACACATATTTCCTTCTGCATTAAGGAACACTGTTTTCAAAATATTCCCACAGTTATTTGCTCACCTCCCCCTGGTGCTCTTTAACCTTTGGCAACTTTGGTTTCTTGAGAATTATTTATTTTTTCCAAGTTACTTCAAGAGTCTGCAAGAGAGATACTTGCACCCACTGGGTGGCATCGTACCTTGTCAACCAAAAACTGATATTGATTTAGTCACATATAGCGAAAATAGTTGCTTTATTTTTGTTTTGAGTTAGCCTTGACAAATACCAATGTTTCTTTTCAACAGACTTTCACCTGAGGATATTTCTTTCCTGCAAGCAAACTTGTAAATTGTTCGTGAAGTTTTTGTGCCAACAGCTCGCCAAAAGAAAGAAAAGGCATATTTTGCAATACAAACAAAAAAGAAGCAGTTTTGAATTTTACACGTCGAAAAGGTGGTAAAATACAGAAAATATATACTGTGGAGAAAGAAATGGATAAGCCTGTGGACTCACTACAAGACAGGGGCTCTATTACAAAACATGGTGACCTTTTTAGATGACTTCCTTGATAAGGTTCCGGATAAATCCAATAACTTCCAACCCTTTTTCTTTACCTTTCAAAAAGCTCACCTGTACACTTTCGTCAAGTTAACTAACATCATATTCTGTATTCCGTCTCAGCAAAACCAATTTACAAAATTAAATAAGCAAAACGTACTAAACTATTCGATCGCATGTCACAAGAAGTTGGATCACAGAAAGCTTTTCCCTGTTTTCCCAAACAGGTACAGAAGACAAATACAATTTGCAGAGGCATGAAACACGGTGTGAAAATTATGTTAGTCGGTCAGTGCGATAAGAGTCATTTATTTTGGGCAATTAAAAGGGTTAAAAATATAAGATCCGCTAAAATTTATATCTCTATACTTCTATAAAATATACAAATTACGTTAGGATCTCTACTATTCATCTAAGTTGATCAAATAATCAACCTATAAAATTAGATCCTGCTCCACTTCTAAAAATATTTTCGATCTTCTGGCCTATAAATAGATTAACCTTACCGTTGCTCACATAATTAACACTATTATTTGTCAATCATATTTAAACGTGAATTATATGCAGTTACGAGCACAAGAAACGTAACCGATCAAAAAGAAAAAGAAGCAAAAAGGACCACTGAAAAAAAGGGTGTCTTCTGCTCCACTTGTCTCTACCGCAGTCCACACACATGAAGGAGCCGAACCCGTACCTACTTCACGAATCTCGAAGCACATCGACCGGCCTGCAGCTTTCTCCCTCCGCCCTCCCATCCATTAAACTGAAAGAAGAAACCGGAGAAAAATGGAAAGGGGGAAAAAGGACTAAACCCAAATCGACGCACCAAACCCAACCCGGAACACCCGCCGCCGCCGTCGCCGTCGACGGCGACCACAGCAGCCGCGGCGTCCGGAAGCTAGTATTGGTACTACCAATTCCCTAGAGCCTGGACTCTGATGCGTCCCAGCCCATGGTCTCCCGCCTCCACCTCCGCCTCCTCCTCCATCTCCGCCTCTTCCTGTTCCTCGCCGCGGCCCTCGGGAACGCCGGCCCCGGAGGGGGCGGCGGCGCGGATGCGTCGGATCGGTTGGAGCCGGATCCGTACTCGATCCTGACGTGGCACGACTACTCGCCGCCGTCGCCGCCGCCCCCGCCGCCGCCTCCGGAGGCGCCGCCGGCGACCTGCGCAGGGGACCTCCACGGGAAGGGGGACTTCGGCACGCGCTGCGAGGTCTCCGAGGAGGTCAAGCTGGGCGGCGACGTCTACATCACGGGGAACGGCAGCCTCGTGCTGCTCGCCGGCGCCACCCTGACCTGCGAGAAGGCCGGGTGCGTCATATCAGCCAACCTCTCTGGCGAGGTGCGCCTCAGCCGCGGCGTGCGCGTCATAGCCGGGAGGGTCTCCTTGGTCGCCACCAACATCACGCTCGCCGACACGGTCGTTATGAACACCACCGCGCTCGCTGGGGATCCGCCCGACCGGACCAGCGGCGTCCCAACGGGGACGCACGGGGATGGTGGTGGGCACGGCGGCCGTGGCGCCAGCTGCTACGTCAAGGATGGGCAGACGCAAGAGGACTCCTGGGGCGGTGACGCCTACGCATGGTCAGACCTCGAACACCCGTTTAGCTATGGGAGCAAAGGGGGATCGACCAGTGTTGAGAAGGACTATGGCGGTGCCGGTGGTGGCATCGTGTGGCTCTTTGCAGAGGACCTGGTCATGAATGGCACAGTACTCGCTGACGGCGGGGCTAGCAGTGAGAAGGGCGGAGGTGGCTCTGGGGGGAGCATCTATATAAAGGCAGAGACTATGTAAGTGTTTTTTTGAATGATTTAAATTCCCGTTCTGCTTTCTGTTTACTAAGTGAACAAGCTAGTTAATTCAGTTGAAGTTTGCGAACAATACCCAATTGAAGGCAACTGTAATAAATTGGTTGGTCCTGCAGTTTAGGAACTATTAGAAAGTGGGATTATGACATTATTTGTATTGTGATGACAGTGGGCTAAGATGTGGGAGATGAAGACCACTTGCCTTTTCACAAAAATGCATTACGGGGACATTGGATCATATTTTTTAATGTACTGAATAGAAGACAAAGATGCTCAGATTTCTAAAAGTGCAAGGTCTGTAGTAGTGTTGAGAAGCTAAGAATTCATGTAGCTACTGGGGTCAATTTGATGGTGTATCTTGTTGAGATGTTAATAAACGTAAGTTTAGTTTGGTTGAATCACCTACTTGATCACAGTACAAGACCAAGTGGATTTTAGGATTTTCTTTTGTATATAAAGTTAAAGGTAAAAGGGGATCACTCTCATGGATTGTTAGACAGTAGCTAAATGATTCATATAATTAATTAGTGGACGAGTCTAGCATGAATTTTGTACTGGTCACAATAACATAAATATATAATAAAGTGATAGTCAAGGAATCTCTAGTGTCAGCTTGTTTATTTAGCTAGATTTAAATGTTAGTTTGTTTTGTTGTAGATCTGCTTACTATGTACTTAAGGAGATTCAGTAAGCCCCTGCTGTTTTCCCTCTTCTGATATTCTGTTGGCAACAGGCATGGTGGTGGCAAGATCAGTGCTTCTGGGGGTGATGGTTTGGCTGGGGGTGGTGGAGGGCGAGTTTCTATTAATGTTTTTAGTAGACATGATGACACCCAGATTTTTGTTCATGGTAAATCTTATTGACATTTGATCATCTTTTGCTTTCTTCATTTAACTTGTAGCATGGGTAACAATTATCTCTTTTGGAGGAGTTGCGGTTTCAAAGATGCAGACTACCAGTCCATCTGATGTTTATAGCTTTAATATATGTTTTGTTTCTTGGTTGCCAGTTCTGTTATTTTAGTTTTTGGTTATATGGACTTGCCTCTTTCTAGACTGTCCTCTGCATTATTCATAGATTTTATTCACCATTGTTCTAGCTGAATTGATCTTTACTTTTCCTTCTTTCTTGCATTCCTGGAATTTAGGTTAGGAGCTATATGTTAGGGGGAGACTTGCATGTAGTGTGCTGTTTGCACCAGAACAATAATATTTGTCTACTTAACTATGGAGGCATCCAACTGTTCCTTTTTAAACTTACTCTTAGGCCTCAATATGTCATGAGTCTTCTTTTTGTAGTATGAGATAAAACTGCTAGGCTCAGTAAGTTTCTAGTGATACATGAATGAAGATATTGTGTATACGACTATACCGATTTATTGTGTTTGAAATAAGTGTGACATCTTTTTCAGGGGGGAGGAGTTCGGGCTGTCCGGATAATGCAGGAGCTGCCGGAACTCTCTATGAAGCAGTACCAAAGAGTCTTATTGTTAACAACAACAATTTGAGTACACAGACTGACACTCTTCTTTTAGAGTTCCCAAATCAGCCACTATGGACAAATGTTTTTGTCAGAAATCATGCCAAAGTTGCTGTTCCCTTGCTCTGGAGTCGTGTGCAGGTATGAGACTTTGTAATGCTATCTTGATTATTGCTTTACCGACCGTGATGTGTTTAGTACAACACTTGCCTATTTATATACCTGACATCAATCCATTGAGTCCTATTATCTTGCATTTTCATATGCTTCATTTTGTTTAAACTTTCTATCTTCTATAAACTCTCTAGAAAGAACGAATGCATATCTGAATTTTCTAGTCAATATCTCAATGATATACCACAGGGGAACTGTATGTCTGTATCCTAGTTCAAGAATGTACATCTGATGACCATCTGGAAGTAGTTACTGGAGTCTTGATGTTCTCTGGGAATCTTTTTTGTACTCTTTTGCAGCTGAAGCTCATTACATATCCATAACTAAATGTTACATGTTGTTTGCATTGGCCATGAAGGTGTATTTTTTCCTTATAATGAGACTCACCTATTGTGGATTTGCTTCTTTTATTTCTATTGACTATGTGCTTTCTCTCTAAAAGATTTAATTACACGACTGATTATTTGTAATTTTCAGGTCCAAGGGCAACTTAGCCTTCTTACTGGTGCTGTTCTAACTTTTGGTCTGACCCTTTATCCATACTCAGAGTTTGAACTGATGGCTGAGGAGCTTCTTATGAGTGACTCAACAATCAAGGTGATTTTTTTGTTGGTTTTTGTGATTTGCTGTCTCTTGTGCTCTTCATTTATTCATCTTCATTTTGGTGTATCTGCTAGATATCTATTGATTCCTGTGCCTAATTTGAATTCTTTATCAGGTGTTTGGTGCTTTGAGAATGTCTGTAAAGATGCTCCTTATGTGGAACTCCAGAATGTTAATTGATGGTGGTAGAGATTCGATAGTTGCAACTTCTTTGCTGGATGCTAGCAATTTGATAGTTCTGAAGGTTCATTGTTGGTCCATCATTAAGGACTGTTTTCCTGTTTTGCTGCTTTTACTTAATGTACATCATTTTTGCTCATATAACATATATTTGTCAGGAATCATCTGTGATACATTCTAATGCTAATCTTGGAGTTCGTGGTCAAGGCCTGTTGAATTTGTCTGGAGACGGAGACACAATTGAGGCACAACGCCTTATTTTATCACTGTTCTACAGCATAAAAGTATGATAGTTTCTTTAGCATGTTATGCTTTTGTTTTCCTTATCCTCCACATTTTCTGATGCATTTGTCTTATTCCTTTACCTTTTTTACATTTTGCAAATTGCACCGTCTGTATAACATTTTATTGCTCTATTAGAACCCAAAATGCAATATAAGAAAATTGTTTAGGTATCCTAGTTAAGATGGCTCATGTAGTCATGTTTCTTCACTTATTTAACCTTTAACTGGTGAATAATTTCTACTTCTGGGATGAGTGTCATACTGTCTTCGGCTGTGTTATTGTATATTGTTCATGTGGTTTTCCTGTATTTGCAATTCTAATTTATAACCACCCTGACTGAATGTTGCATATGTTGCCGCACGATGTGTTATGTTCTGTTTTGCCCTTTTATAATCTATTCAAAGAAAGAATAATGATAAATATTTATTTTGTAGGTTGGACCTGGTTCCATTTTACGGGGCCCACTTGTAAATAGAAGTAGCTATGATGTGTAAATACTTTCACCTTCAACTATCACATTGAGATGTTCTTTTGCCATATTTCCTGTGCTGGAAAATTATATGCTTGTTAATGAGCTCTTCTTCATCTATTAGGGCCCCAAAGCTGAATTGTGAAGACGATAGCTGTCCTGTGGAAATAATACATCCACCGGAAGATTGCAATCTAAATTCTTCATTATCATTTACCCTTCAGGTACATTCAATTTTTCAATGTTCCAACAGAGTGTTTCCCATGTTACTTTTCTCATGCGATACAACTTACAACCACTTTCCCTTTTAGGTCTGCCGCGTTGAAGATATTGACGTCTGGGGTCTTGTACAAGGAACCGTAATTCATTTCAATAGAGCAAGAACTGTCACTGTGCATACATCTGGGATCATCAGCGCATCAGGCTTGGGTAATTTGTTTTCTTTCTGTTATTTGTCAGAATTCTTTGTTGGTTTGTTGCCTTTGAGCTTTGGCCTACAATTCTAATTTCTAAGGACAGCTCGTGTCCCCTGTGGATGAGCAAATCATATCATTAACTCAGCTATAGTGCTATACAGTTGAAAATTCTTGTGGAAACTTGCAGAGCTGTTTGGTTGCTTATTATAAGAGAGTGGCACACATACTATGATCTTTAAACCCAAACATATTTGAGCAATGATGTTTGGCATTCATCTAGCTTGTTGAGATGTCATGATATAATATTTTTGGCAGAAATAAATGTTATCTTGTATTCCAACCAAGTGACTGAAGATTTATTGCACTCTATAACGTTGAATATGTCCTTTCCTTTTTGCCTTTTCCATTCTGCTTGCTGTTACTTCTTTCACTAGTCCATATAGAACAAATTGATCTTACATTTGCTAGTCTAAAGCTATTCTTTCACCTTCAGATGATTTTTTTTGGGTCTGGTGGTATGCTTTCTTCTACCTATTCCAGAATTCTAATTTCTTTTCTTCTAATTTCAGGCTGCCGAACTGGAGTAGGACAAGGAAAAATGTTAAGCAGCGGCGTAAGCGGCGGTGGTGGACATGGTGGTAAAGGGGGGGATGGTTTCCATGATGGAAGCCATGCTGAGGGTGGACCTACCTATGGTAATGCTGGTCTACCTTGTGAACTCGGCAGTGGCAGTGGGAATGACACTACAGGATTTTCCACAGCTGGTGGTGGTATAATAGGTATCACATACATTCAATTGACCTCAGTTTTTGTTCATAGTATGTCTTAACAACTCGTCTCTTAAACGTTGCTGTAACTGCACTACAGTGATGGGTTCATGTGAGTATTCTCTGCCAAGTCTTGCCCTCTATGGTTCAGTTGAATCAAATGGTGGCAGTTACGCTGATATGGTAACTAATGGCTCAATTGGAGGACCTGGTGGTGGTTCTGGGGGCACAATTCTTCTATTTGTGCACACTTTGTCCCTAGCGGAAAGCTCTGCCCTTTCGAGTGTTGGTGGCTTTGGAAGTGCTGACAGTGGTGGGGGTGGAGGGGGAAGAATTCACTTCCATTGGTCTAACATTCCTACCGGAGATGAGTATATTCCTGTTGCAGCTGTTAAAGGATCCATACTTACAAGGTCTAGTCTGATTCTTTCTCTAGTACTTTTTTTAGTATCCTTGTTTTCTGGATTGAATACATAAAAGGTTGCTTTTGTATTTCTGGTGATTTAGGTAATAATATGTGGTGCTGGTGCTATTTATGAATTTATATGTTTTAGAATTTAGACTTTTAGTTTTAATTTTATCTTGTAGTTTGCTGCATTCATGTCTAGTCTAATTTAATTATGACGACATTGTTGACATTATGGAACAACAAGGACAAGGAAAAGCTGAAGAATAATTTAGCACACTTTTTTTTTCTTCAAAAGTGTGCTCTCACCTGTGCCTATGCCTATGTTCGAACCCAGGTCACGGGGCAGCGAACTCCAGTGCCTTTATCACTGTGATGTAAAGAATCATTTCACATTGTATGCCTTGACATTTTGGGCCTTTAATCAGTAGCTCTGCCAGACTTACCATAAACTTCGTAGAGGGTGTCATTTTTTGTAGACTTCTTATTTATTTTTACTGTTCTTTTTACATTGGTGTGTCAGAAGTAGGAGTCATCACATCTTATACGGCTCTGATATTATATAACAAGTTTGTGCTGAAATTTATTTTTTGTAGACTTCTTTTTTTTTCTTTTTGCATTGGTGTGTTGGCAGTTGGAGTCATCACATCTTATACAGAACAGTGTGGAAGGCTCTGATATTATATAACAAAATTTACGTAGAAATTACTGTATAGTAACGTTTCACAAGGAAAAATGGGCACACAAAGATGTGACCTGTTCCATAATTTATCTAGCCTTAGCATAGGTGAAAAGAACATATTGGTCCTTGAAATGTGGGCTTACTCGATACATCTTATGTCTATATTGAAGCTTAAAATAGAAGATGGTACTGTAGAGTGCCGCATCACCGTGTTTTCTTCATGCTGTCCATTTCAGATCCAATGGAAAAAAATATACCTGAAAAAGAGAATATGAGTCCTGCTATACGTACAAATGGTTCATACGACCAGGTTACGACCCGAACTAGCACGCGTGGGGCAGCAGCAAAACTCAGCCACCAGCGTTACTTGGTCGTAACGCAGACATACAAACCAGTCATACGTGAAGCACTTCTCAGAGAATAAATCATACAATCTAGAACTCATTATGATCTTGTATGCAGTATGAGACTAAACAACTCTCTCTTTCTTAACACACACAAAAAAGCAACTTATTTCATATACGTTGCATAAACGTTTTCTCATAATACAAAATTTCCATGCTATATTAAAAGGAGCTGGAATTTCCACAAAAATGTGCTGGCTTGCTAGTTCTCAGGATTTAGCCGGATGGTATCTGGGCTTGATATGGTTTCCTCATGTAATATAGCCCTGCTTTCATATGGTTCTTACAGTCCTTAACAGCGATGATGCCTTTGTGATGATAACATGCTGTTACTTCTTCAATACATAGAAGTTTTTCCTTGTGGAATTCTCATCCAATCTGCGCAACAAGAACCATCTCAAACGAGCATTCTTGTTGGTTCGAAGGCGGCATAAGATTTGAAAGAGCATGTCAATTTAAAACTAAGACTTGCTTCCAACAGTTTTGACACAGTTTCATTTTTATCAAACTTGAACTTGTTTATTATATTTCTGTGTCAATTACTTCGACTTTATGTAACATGTTTATCATATTGTGCTGTTAAAATGAGCTGTACTATGTGTGATGCATGTGGTGATCAAAATCTGAAATCCATGGTTGAGCTGTGATGTGCATGAAATAGTTTTTGTAAAAGTTTGTTTCGTCACTAGTAGTTTTTATTCAAAGGATACACATGTTGACACGACTGTAATGTTTTGATATATGTATATGTATGCTAACTGTATTATTATACAGTGGAGGAATCAGTAAAGGGCAGGGGTTTTCTGGTGGGAATGGAACAGTTACAGGAAAAGCTTGCCCAAAGGGTCTTTATGGTACATTCTGCAAGGTAACTTGTTTATATAAGGCAACTGTCATCTAGCATGTCTTATTATTTACTTGTGACTTGTTGAACAGTGAAGTTTGGTTGGTTCATACACAAAACGGCCAGTTGGCTACCCAGTTGTTCTGTATCATGATAATGTTTAACATCGTTCCATCTTGTGACAAAATTGAACGATCATATATCTAATTCCCTTAGCTTTGGTGGCTATATCTGCTGTAACTCTATTGCTACTTAATGTTCTTAATGTGGTGTCAATTGTCTCTGCGTAAATTGCAGGAATGCCCATTGGGAACATACAAGAATGTTACTGGATCTTCTAAATCTCTATGCTTTCCATGCCCTCCAGATGAACTCCCCCACCGTGCTATATACATAAATGTCCGAGGTAATTCTTTCTATTTGTATGTTTTTTTGGTGTGGTATATAGCAGAAGTGCAACCTAAGAAAAACATTTTGACTTTCTAATTTTCCTAGCCACTTGGCCTTCGACATTTTCTTATCTAGATTTGTTTTCCCCACTCTTGGTCATGCAGGATTTCTCCCTTTTTCTTCTTGGTTTTAGCATAGATCCTTTTGCTATTGCCTTTTCAAGTTTCTATATATGTGCTAGCTAGGTATCCAGACAGTTCTGTTGTTTTGCTTGGATATTACAAGCCTTGCTTATGTTTGACAGGAGGCGCTGCTGATACTCCATGCCCATACAAATGTGTCTCTGACAGATATCGCATGCCTCACTGTTATACTGCTCTGGAAGAATTAATATACACTTTTGGGGGACCTTGGTTATTTGGCCTGCTTCTTTCAGGCCTTCTTATCTTGTTAGCTCTTGTTTTAAGTGTTGCTCGTATGAAATTTGTCGGTACTGATGAGTTACCTGGGCCAGCGCCAACTCAACAAGGATCCCAAATTGATCATTCCTTTCCTTTCCTAGAATCACTAAATGAGGTACTCCATACCTTTTCTGCTCTATCCCATATCTTAAGTACCATGTGGCCATCCTGAATTCTGATAGAAGTTTTGCTATTGCTGCAGGTCTTGGAAACTAATAGGGCTGAAGAATCACACAGTCATGTACACAGGATGTATTTCATGGGTCCCAACACTTTCAGTGAACCCTGGCATCTCCCACACACCCCACCAGAACAGATCACCGAGATTGTGTATGTATACTTGTTCTCAACTGAACCTAGATACTGCTTAATCAGATTCAACCTTTCTGGTCTTTTCTTTCCCCCCACTATGCTTTGTTGATTTTCTCTTTTCATTGAAATACACTTTTAAATCTGCCCGTCGGAAGTCCTATCAAAATTACTTGGCGTGATGTTCTAGTTGTGCTTTCTCTTCATTGTCAGGTATGAAGACATGTTTAACCGATTTGTCGATGAGATAAACACCCTTGCAGCTTATCAGTGGTGGGAAGAATCAATTTACAGTATCCTTTGTATACTTGCGTACCCCCTGGCATGGTCATGGCAACAGTGGCGTAGGAGAAAGAAATTACAGAGACTGCGTGAATTTGTTCGCTCTGAATATGATCATTCATGCTTACGGTCTTGCCGTTCACGTGCGCTCTACGAAGGGCTCAAGGTCTGACTTTGTTTTTCTCAGAATATTCAAATGCCTTATAAGTTCTTGGTCTTCCTCGAAAATCGAAATGTTTTTAAGTTCTTAAAGTTGGATCCTTAAACCTGCGGTTCAGCTTGCATAGTGAGAGTACCCACTGTTGTAACTAATAAAATATTAGCTGAGGGAGGCGTCTGAAACTACCAAGATTAGAAGTAGTACTCAAAGATGCTAATTTGAGTGGATAACAAAGTTGTTGTGTTGATGTTAATATTTCAATAAATCAGAAAACATTGTCACTGAAATTTAAGATCCACTGGAATTACATTCAGGTTTTAGTTATACCATCTGTAATAACCTTTTTATTATAGTTTCCAGTGTCCTTAGTTTGGTCAATTGTGTGCTACTATTTACTTATGTTCTCATTTCCAATTATATCTTCAAGCTTGTCAATTTATGGAATTTAAGATGAGGCTGGGTTTTCCAATCCAGGTGACTGCGACTCCAGATCTAATGCTAGGGTATTTAGATTTCTTCCTTGGGGGAGATGAAAAAAGGCCTGATCTTCCACCTCGTCTTCGTCAAAGATTTCCAATGTCCTTCATCTTTGGAGGCGATGGAAGTTACATGGCTCCATTTTCACTTCATAGTGACAGTGTTCTCACTAGTCTAATGAGCCAGGTGAGATTTAAGATCTTCCAAACCGCACCATTCATGTCCTGGCACTTTTCTTCCGATCCTCATGTCATATCCATTACAGGCTGTCCCCTCATGGATATGGCACCGTCTTGTTGCTGGATTGAATGCCCAGCTGCGTTTGGTTCGCCGTGGAAATCTGAAAGTAACATTTCTTCCTGTCCTCGACTGGCTTGAAACTCATGCGAATCCCTCATTGGCAGTGAGTGGTATCCGTGTTGATCTTGCCTGGTTCCAAGCTACATCATTAGGGTATTGCCAACTTGGTCTTGTTGTTTATGCTGTTGAAGGAGAACCAGCTGGTGCTGAACTAGGTGGTAGCCCTAGAATTAAAATAGAGCAACACCCACAGTGAGTTATTATGAGCTTTTCTTTTTGTTCTTGGTTTTGAGAATTCATCATTTTGCTTGTTAATCATCATTTATCAATTATTGCTGATGGCTTATTGTATCATGCAGAGCGCAAGACATGCTCACTGATACTCAGCTAGGCCAGTCAAGGATCAAGGATGCTCTTATGCGCAAAAGGATTACTGGTGGAGTTTTGGATAGTAAAAGCTTAAGGACACTCAAAGACAGGAGAGATATATTTTACCCATTTTCTCTTATCTTGCACAATACTAAACCAGTTGGGCATCAGGTTTTTCTCTGCCATTGTTTCAATTCGCAGAATGATGATGTGCTAATTCTTCATTTTTCACTAATTGTAATTCTACTGTTAACTGCAGGATCTTGTTGGTTTAGTAATCTCAATATTGCTTCTCACGGATTTCAGCTTAGTTTTGCTTACTTTTCTCCAGCTATATTCATACTCTATGGTCGACGTCCTCTTGGTTTTGTTTATTCTTCCTCTTGGGATTTTGTCGCCTTTCCCGGCTGGTATAAATGCTCTGTTTAGTCATGGACCAAGGCGTTCAGCAGGCCTTGCTCGAGTATATGCATTGTGGAACATAACTTCACTGGTCAATGTTGTAAGTATTCTTTGCCATCTACATTTCAATGTTATGTTCTTATTGGCATCTTTGTTGCTAGGATTGGCCTCTATTATGCATAATAGCAGCAATTGGACTAGCTTGTTTCTACCAAGTTTTACTCCTCTATAACCTTCTTCCCGTGCTTGTTAATCTCTAGGTTGTGGCTTTCATATGTGGTCTTGTGCATTATAAGTCGTCAACCAAAAGACACCCGAGCGTGCAGCCATGGAACCTGGGAACGTAAGCATAATTTCCCCCGCCCGTCCACTAGCATCTTTTCAGAGTTCTATGCAATCAGGCTACCAACACATCGTTTACCCCACCTTGCCATCTCGTTTTTCACATGTCATGAAATTCTTTCCAGGGATGAAAGTGGTTGGTGGCTCTTCCCGACTGGACTCATGTTGCTGAAATGCATCCAAGCAAGGCTTGTTGATTGGCACGTAGCTAATTTAGAGATCCAAGACCATGCAGTTTATAGTAATGACCCAAACATATTTTGGCAGTCATGACAACTGGTGTAACTAAGGTCCTTTTGGAAAGCTTTTTACAACTCAATTTTTTGGGAGTTGATAAAAGGAAGAGTGCGGGCAGCAAGGCCTTTCTTTATTGACCAGGCCAAAGAAGCAACTACAGTGGTTATAGATGCATACTTCCGCGTCCTTTGTTAATCATGTGCAGTCGCAACCGGTGTTTTGTTGTATATATAAAGGTGTACTTGATCCATTCTTTGTAGG
This sequence comes from Phragmites australis, assembly GCF_958298935.1. Lineage (NCBI taxonomy): Eukaryota > Viridiplantae > Streptophyta > Magnoliopsida > Poales > Poaceae > Phragmites > Phragmites australis. The sequence goes on from NC_084922.1 coordinate 8,821,453, forward strand.
ATTTAGACACCATAGAGTTATAAACAATGCCAAAGCTAACTTAACAGACACATTGGGGGGATGTGGTTCTGTTGTTGCTGTTCTCTTACTATCGTGCCCTGGCCCCTGATGTTGTTGAGCTGGGGAGAGGCATGGCATGAAAATGCACTACTTTTCGTTGTATCTGATGGTGCTATGACGAGATAACGCAAGGATTAACATGCCCATGGTTTTCACTGACACATAGTAAGACTGATCCAATGTTGTGACAAATTGGTGTAACGCGATTGCTGTTCTTTTTGGCATTTTTCTTTTGTAAAATCAGATGCACCGCGTTTCGTCCAGTGGTAGTGTGTGCCCGACCTCCTTTTTTCCTTCTCCCACTACGGCAACTTCTCCAACTGGGTAGCCCGCCTGTCCGCCCTCTGCTGCTCAGCTTCCATGATGCAATCGCTGTATCTCCTAAAAGGTTACGGATAACCGCCAGTTATCTACCAGTGCACAGCCTCCCACGTCGTCCGATACGAACGTTAGAAAAGGTAAGCTCTCCTCCCATCTTCTGTTCCATATCTTTGCGAGTTTCTTCTCTTCTTCTCTTTCAATTTCTTGTATTCCCTCAAAAAAGAAGAGAAGAAATTATTGCATTCCAAATCACTGTGCATGCTAGCCAGTCACATATTCCTCCACTCCCGAATTCGTGTTCGGTATTTGATTCGATTGCTGAAAAAATGTCAAATCCTATTTGGGCAAGAGATCATGGTATTCGATTGCACGTATTGTAAACAGTGAGTGCACGATTATAGCTAAAAAAACTCAGTGATACAGTAGAAACACTCTTATTTTAAGAAAAGAAACCTTTTGATCTGCGGCTGCATAACGTTTCCGATTCCGATCCAATACAATTTACGGTTCGGTCGCTTGGTGGCCTCCACGCCAGGCGTGAGAACGACCGATATAAACTACATGAACGGTGGTTTGGATGGGGTAATTGGTGAGAGGGAATATGAGTTTAGATGCACGAGTTTAAAAATCTCTTATTTATTTCGTGGGAGAGGAGTTTTGGTGGGACATGAAATACGAGTTTGTGGACAAACTGACACCAATCTCTTGATAGGAGAATGAGTGATAATTGGGTAGAAGTTGTGTGTTTAATGAAAAATAATTACATCTCCAATAGTCCAGTGTTCATTGTAACTCCTCACCTGTAGACCCATTAATAAAAGAATTTTGTTATTTATCTATCGACAGATTTAGAGGGGGAGGGAAATCTATCGAATTTCGTACCTTAGGATGAACTTGGACATTCGTGCGGCCATCTCCTCCGGTGAGGTCCTTCGGCGACGTCTTCTTCTCTGGCGACGGTGGGGTTAGGGTTTCAGGTTCGGGTTTTCGGGATTTTGGAGGCTATCGGCTTAGAGGGAGGTTCGGGGAGGCTACCGGTCCCGTGGTGGTGGCGGGCGGGACGACGAGGCGGGGGGGGGGGCGCTGCCCGCCTCCGTGGTGGTGGACCGTCGGTTGGGTCGGCGATGGTGGGGGGGGGCGTCGAGATTGGAGTGGTTAGTGATGATGGCGGTCAGGGGCAGCAGCTCTGGCGGCGGGGGCGAGCGGCAGCCGGCTCCATAGAAGAAAAAGAGAGGGATGATGAAGGAGGTGGGTGGACCGCTCTAGCGTTGGCGAGGCAGCGGGGAAGTGGCTGTCGGAGGGTGAACTCCTGTCGCAGGGATCCCGAGAGACCCCTTTTTAGAGATTCGGCCGGGGGGATGATCCTGAACGAGCTTGTTTGGGAAATAAGCGGGAAACGGAAAGAAATGCAGTGGCTGGTGGGAGATGATCGTCCTAGTGCGAGAAAGATGGGTGCACCGGGGTTTAGACAGGTTCGGGCCGCACGGGGGCGTAACACCCTACTCCTGTGTGAGTGCTATATCTATCCTTGAAGGGAATTCTTCAAGGATGTATCTGGTTACAAGAGAGAGTCACTTACAGAGAGCTTGAGGCTCTCGTGTTCTAGCTTGGCTTGAGCTGGTTCGAGCGTCTGCGTCCTCTTTTTTTTTTCACACCTTTTACGTGTTCTCCATCCTTTCCTTTTATAGACGCGCCGACCTCGACATATCCTGAATGGGAAAGAGGGGGTGCGAGTGCCAAGGTGCCACGGAGAAAGGCGTCATCATTCCGTCTTGGCGAAGTGACAGGGGCGGTGGAAAAATGCGGCGCGCATCCGACCACCCGCCACTATGGATGCCCTCGGGCGTCATTAAGGGGGCCCACCGGGCAGCCTCAGAGGTGCCCGGTGCGCCCACCCTGTCTTGTTCTTCTGCCAGGGCAGGGTGGCAGGCGGAGCGCTTCGATTCTGGCAACGTTATCCCGAGGCACCCGGATGAAACGGGACGGGACCCGTGCATTTAATGGACCCACGCCCCCCTGCCAGTGCATGGCAGGGTCTGACACTGGGGCGTGGGCAGCTGAGAATGTCAGGATGTCAGGCCGCGCGTGCCTATTAAATACGGCATTTGGCCTTTGACTGGCTGACACCCCGACGATGGGACCCTTCGGGTCATCGGACGATCTTACGCGAACCTTCGGGGAACCGAGTCCTCGGGGGCTGCCACGTGCAGCCCCGAGCACTCTCTCCCGAGCACTTCGGTGAGACCTTCGGGGAACCGAGTCCTCGGGGGCTGCCACGTGCAGCCCCGAGCACTCTCTCCCGAGTACTTGGGTGAGACCTTCGGGGAACCGAGTCCTCGGGGGCTGCCATGTGCAGCCCCGAGCACTCTCTCCCGAGCACTTCGGTGGGACCTTCGGGGAAACGAGTCCTCGGGGGCTGCCACGTGCAGCCCCGAGCACTCTCTCCCGAGCACTTCGGTGTTTGGATCATCGGGGGACTACAGTACTCGGGGATAAGTGAGAAACCTTCCGAGCACTTCCTTCCCGGTACTTGGACTCTGCGGATCATCGGGGAACTAGGGTGCTCGGAAACCTAGAGGCTACGGCCCCGAGCACCTTCCCTCGGGACTTAGTTTCTTCTTATCCTGCAGGGTGGACCTCGCGGGATGGTGACATGTGGTGGATGGCCGGCCCGGTCTCGGGATTCAGGGACCCCTGGTTCCTAATACACCGACAGTAGCCCCCGGGTCCATTGGTAGGCGACGGGACGGAGACTGCGAATGGGCCCTTCGTCGCGGCCGAGGCCGAGGCTGGCGCAGACGCCATGTGGCAAGCTTTCGAGAAGGTGGCCCTTGCGGACCCAGACCTCAAGTATGCCCCAACGGGAAAATGAGTGGACGCGTGTCCACACAACTTCCGAAGGGTATGATGACCATACGGGCGGCACGCGCGGTCGCCGCGCAGATCGAGGAAAATACGCCTGGCAGCCGCTGACATCGCGCGATCGGCGGGAGATTCGCCTGGCAATTGCGTCGATCGAGGCGACGCTTCGCCGAGCGAACCGTTTGGGCGGCAGTTTTTGAACTTTGAGATATAAAAGGGGGAATGGATCGGTCCGTTCCCCTCTTTACGCTTTCTCGCACTTGTGCTCTTGCCTTCTTTGTGCTCCGAAGCCCTTAGGAAATTCTCAGGCGACCGGAGCATTCTTCCTTCTCTCTCTCTCCACCACCAAAACACCTTCCATCTTTGCCGAGATGACGAGGGTTGGAGGAGGACGCCGGGACAAGGCTTCAGATAGCATCTTGCCGGAGTCTCGTCTGAGGAACGAGGAGGCGGCGGACAAAATCAGGAAACTGCTGGTGCCGGAGGGGCAAGAAGGTGCTGTGGTGGTGAGGCCGGTGAGCCTGACGCTGGCGACGACCGTCCCTGGGCGGACCGTCCTCTTCACCTCCTTTGTGGCGGCGGGGTTGGTGCCGTCGTTCTCCACCTTCTTCTTGCAAGTGCTGGAGACGTACAGCATTCAGCTGGTGCACCTAAGCCCCAACTCTGTGGTGGCGCTGGCGACTTTCGCGCATTTCTGCGAAATGTTCGTGGGGGTGATGCCGTCGGCGACGCTGCTTCGCCATTTCTTCGTCCTTCGGCCGGTGGGGAAGAAGAGGGGGCACTCCACGGCGGACGTCGTGGGGTGCTGCAACCTTCGGCTCCGGGACGGCCTGGGGGATCATTACATTCCCCAGGTGCTGCGCAGCAAGTGGGAGGAGTGGCGACGGGACTGGTTCTTCGTCGACGTCGACCCCCATGAGCGCCTTGAGCTGCCGGAGGCGGCGGCGGAACCTCGGCGATCGACGTGGGAGGCGCGGCCGCCAGAAGACGCGAGGCTGAAGCCGGTGTTGGAGCGCATCCTGGAGCTGCGCGAGTCCGGGCTGACCTCCGTCATGGTGGTCATAGACTTCCTGCGCCGTCGGCTGGCGCCTTTGCGAGAGCGGGCCCGGCCGAGTTGGTTCTATACCGGGTCGGAGGACATCACCAGGACCCAGATCGGCGCGAGCTGGGATCTGGGGCAGGCGGAACTGCGGGGGATGACAAGGGTGATCACCGGAACGGAGGACATGGGCCGGACGGAGCTCCCGTGGCCGGAGATGACGCTCTGCGCCAACCCCAACCGGGTGGCCATTATGGCGGGGCTGCCGGAGTTCGACGCCCAGGGGCCTGTGGACCGGCCAAGAAGCCGGAGTCCCGAGGCCTCCGAACTCCCCGGGCTGGAGGAGCTACTTGGCGAGGAGGTCGCTGGCAGCTCGTCGTGGGCTGGCGAAGGGGCCGCCGCAGGCGGCAACCGCCGTGCCAGGGAGGAGGCGCCACCGAAATTGTCGAGGAGGTGGCACCGGGAGATCGGGGAAAGCGTCCCCGGGCCCTGATCCTAGTGCCAGACTCTCCGCCGTCGCCAACGGCAGCGGTGGCATTTCCGGTGCTGGAGCCGCGCCTGGTGCGGATGGGGCCTGCACCGGCGCCTGCGACCCGCATGGCGGAAACCGAGACCCGCGCGGTGGCACACGAGGCCCGCACGGCGGCGCCCGAGGCCCGCGCAGTGGTTCAGCCGAGCCCCCAGCGGAAGAGGTGGCGGGAGGAGTCCGGACCGACGGCACCGGACCCGAACATCAGGCTCCCAGCGGCCAAATGGCGGTATCGGTGAGTCTCCTTTCTTGCTTTTCCATAGGCATTTCTGGCCCGAACTAAGCTTCGGCATTTTTCATTTGTCTCCCGTAGGCCGGCCGCAGGTGCTACTGCGACGGAGAAAGAGCGGGCGCCGAGACCAGAAACGAGCCCGCCTGCAGCTCCGACGGAGGCGGGCACCGGAAAGGCGGAGGCGCCAATCGTCGTGGCGGCCAGCGGAAGAGAGGCGGAGGCGACGGCCAGCGGGAGAGAGACGGCGCAGCCATCCGAATCTTTGGTGCCGGCGGAACCTACCCCAGGCGCGGAGAGCTCGGGGCGGATGATGGGGGAGGTGGATGCCCTGCCGGGGCCGACGGATAGGGCGGCCGATGCGGGAATGCGGCCGCTGTCCGAGTCTTCGGCGCCGGCGGAGCCTACCCCGGGCAGGCAGAGCCCGGGGCGGATGGCAGCGCGGGGCCCTGCGGAGAGCTCGGCCCCCCTGGAGGCACTCTGCGGAGAAGCCTGGGCCCCACCGGTGGCGGGCCAGCCCGCCGACCCTTTCCTGGCCGCCATTGAAGGCGTCCAAGTAGCGATCGGGCGGCTGGGCGCAGCGGTGGATGCTAAGGAGGGGGAGCTTAAAGCTGAGCGCGCCCGCCTAGCGTGGGAGAAAGCGCAGCTGGCGGGCGCCCAGGAGGAGGCCCGCGTGGCGGCCGCGCGGGAGCAGAAGCTCTTAGATGACATCCACGTGGAAGCCGCGTGGGAACAAGAAATTTTGAAGACCGTGCGGGCAGAGGCCGCGCGGGAACGAGAAGACGCCGCCCGCCTGGCCGAGGCATCGAAGCAGCAAGCTGCCGAGGCCCTTGCCAGGATGGGGCAGGCGCAGGAGAGGGAGATGGCAGTCGCAGCCCAGGAGCAGGCGGCGGAGGAGCGGCAAGCCGAGCTGACCCGCCGGGAGGGCGCGGCCGAGAAGACGCGCGCCGACCTCCAGCGCTGGGAAGACGACCTCCGGAAGATCAGAGAAGAGATCCACCGCTGGGAGGAGAACGTCTCCATTCGGGAGGTGGACAATGAGTTGTCGGCGTCGGACCTCGACGCCCGGGAGAATTCGGTGGCCCAGAAGGAGGACGCTCTGGCCCGGCGGGAGGGCGAGCTGAGTCGCCGAGAAGGCGAACTGAGTCGTCGAGAAGGCGAGGCTGACGCGGCGGCGGCGGTCATAGCGACCAGGGCGGAGCAGATCGCGAAGCATGAGGCGGAACTGGCCGCCCGCGAACGCGCTTTATCCGAGATGGTGGCCAAGACGAAGTAGGCTGCCGCCCCCGCAGCAGTTGGCGGTTCTTCCGGTCCGGTCGGGAACCAGGGACTCGAGGCGCAGCTGCGGGCCGCCAAGGAGAAGCTCGAGACCGCCTTTGTCTCGCGGGTCAACCTCGAGCATATGCTGGAAGATATACTCCGGCGGATGCGGCGGGCCGTAGAGAAGGGTGGTCTCGGACGGCTCGTTGGAGGCGAGAAGGGCGATGGCCCCGCACGACAAGTGTTGGGGCTGCAGCAGGTCTGCGAGCGCCTCGAGGCCCTGCCTTGGGCAGTCCAGGAACTCGCCGCCCGGGAGGGACGTGGCTTGGCACATGCGGTGGCCGAGCACGTTCTGGCCTGCTACCGAAGCAGGGACCCAAACTTCCCGCTGGAGCCGGCGTGAGAGGGAGTGGTCGAGGCTGAGGGAGAGGCCGCCCGGGTAGCGGTCCGGAGTACCGCCGCTGTGGTGGCGGCCGGCTTCAGGCGAGAGGTGCCGCCGCCGCCAGCCCCCGGGGACGACTCAGAGGATTCAGCCGACACCTCTGCGGCCGACTAGATCTTTTGTAGTCTTTTTTCTTTTGTTGTCTTGATGAATGTAGATGTAGGAGTGAACTTTTAGAAAATGCCTTGTATCTATCCTGTGAATATTAATGGCAGTTTTTCCTTGAGCTCACAACTCCAATTTCTCTGAGTGTTTGATGCTTCTTCTGGAGTTTCACCTTGAAGTCCCGGGGAGTACTCAGTCGGGCCGTTCCCGACCTTCCCGTCCCCGAGAATTAAGTTATCCGGATCGCTGCTGCTGGCGTAGTCGGCCTTCGAGCTCTCGCGAGTCCGCATTTGCCTAAGTTAAGAAACAAAGACACAGACTTCCTTGCCCGGGAGATAGATCGATCCTGCTCGGAACACGCCATACCTAGTGAACACTTTTTCACTTTGCGACCACCCAGTTAGTAGAAGGGAGACGCGTGCGGGCGAGAATGTGACCAAGAGTCCTCGTGGTCCGGTGGTGCCCGGGCTTTAAAACGGGCCGGACCGAGCACTGACAGCCTGCCCCCGAGGCCTGAGCTCCGGACTACTCGAGCAGCTCGAGTGATAGGATTACCCAGGGTACCCGAGGACTCGGTAGTGCTCGGGGTCCTTAAAAGCGGACCGAACACCACGACCACCACGAAGGGCTTTGGTCAGACATTACCGCACGCGCGCTACTCCTTTCTACAAACCGCTCTGTCGTTCTGGGAAAAAGTAGACATGTGGTAGGGTTTTTGCGTGCGAGGAGACCACCTCGCCGAACAGATTAAAGCGCGAGAGCCCCCGAGAGTGACTCGAGGACATAAATTTACTTAAAGCAGACTTGTCTGAATATAACCACTCACCGGACAGCTGTCGGCCTTCCGGCCAACCGATCCAGGAGGGGTGTGCTTCCGAGCTCGGGTGCCCGGGGACTTGATTCTTTCAACAGAGCGCCCGAGTGCCCAGAGGCATACGAGGCTCCTGGGGTCGGGTGATCTCGACCACCCATGCATAAGTGGTAGGATCACCCGAGGACCCTTGGGGCCGACCAGAGACCGGGGCATCGAAGCCCTCGTGGCCGAACTACTCGCGATTGCCAGCCTGTGACTTAAGAGAGAATATAGAATTTCTTTGTCTGGTGCGCTCTGTTAGTGCGGTACTTGCTATAGACTGCTCTCGTTTTCGACCCGAGACCTCTCGAACACCCAAACCGACGGACAAGAGCGGGCAGAGGCATAACCCAGAGGTCCTATGGTTCGATGGCGCCCGGGTATGACAGACCAGACCGAGCACCAACAGCCCGCTCCGGGGGCCTGAGCCCCGGACTATTTGAGCGGCTCGAGCGATGGGATTACCCAGAGCACCCCGAAACTCGGTAGTGCCCGGGAGCCTGCCACCACACCGAACACCACAGCCTACCATGCCGGACGTAAGTCAGCGGCGACTGCTCACATGCATACCGATTGGGATTCTTTTATCAGCGGGGAAAATGAGAGAGCGAACTTTTTCTCGCACAACCGAGCACCTCACCAGACAGATTAAACATACGGAATCCAGAAAAAATATTTTGACATAGTGATTGCTTATCGAAATACTGAATGTGCAATATTTACAAGGTTGGGCGACAGCGACTTACCCAAGGGGCGAAGCCCTCGGACTGCTTGGGCGGGGAGAAGCCCCCGGCCTTGCTGACCTGAGCCGCGAGCACGACCATCTACGGGTAGAAGCGTCGGAGATGCTCGATGTTCCACGGATTCGGGAGTGGCTGTCCTTCCTCCGTCGCCAACCTGAAAGAACCTGCCCGCGGGACCGCGATCACGGTGAAAGGACCTTCCCACACAGGGGATAGCTTATTCATTCCTTCGCGCGACTGGACGCATCGGAGAACTAGGTCCCCCACCTCGAGAGACCGGGCCCGGACATGGCGCAGATGATACCGCCGTAGACTCTGCTGATACCGAGCCGCCCGGACAGCGGCACGCCGCCGGGGCTCTTCCAGGTAGTCCACGTCGTCGCGTCTTTGCCGCTCCTGCTCACCCTCAGAGTATGCATGCACTCGAGGGGAGCCCAGAGTGAGATCGGAGGGGAGGACTGCTTCGGCGCCATAGACGAGGAAGAACGGAGTCTCCCCGGTGGCGCGGCTTGGCGTAGTCCGATTGGCCCACAGCACGGCTGGCAGCTCGTCCACCCCTCCCTTCCCATGCTTAGCGAGCACGTTATAGGTCCGGGTTTTGAGGCCCTTCAGTATCTCCGCGTTGGCGCGCTCGACCTGCCCGTTACTCCGAGGATGAGCGACGGAAGCGAAGCAGAGCTTGATGCCGAGATCTTCGCAATAGTCCCCGAACAAGGCACTTGTGAACTGTGTGCCGTTGTCGGTGATGATCCGGTTCGGGACGCTAAAGCGGCTGGTGATGCCGCGGATAAACTGGAGTGCCGTGTTTTTGGTCACCTTGATGACTGGGACCGCCTCCGGCCACTTGGTGAACTTGTCGATAGCGACATATAGGTATGCATAGCCCCCGACTGCTCGGGGGAATGGACCCAGAATGTCCAAACCCCAGACCGCGAAAGGCCACGACAGGGGAATGGTATGAAGAGCCTGAGCTGGCTGGTGAATCTGCTTTGCATGGAACTGGCACGCCCTGCAGCGCCGAACCAGCTCGGAAGCATCCTGGAGAGCTGTAGGCCAGTAGAAACCTTGCCGGAAGGCCTTCCCGACCAGCGTGCGGAACGATGAATGGCCACCGCACTCGCCCTCGTGGACCTCAGCGAGAAGATCGCCGCCTTCTGCCCGGGAGATGCATTTCAGGAGGACACCTCCTGCGCTACGTCGGTAGAGATCCCCATCTACTATGGCATAGCGCCTGGACTGCCGAGCAACTCTTTCGGCAGACGCCTCATCCTCGGGTAGGAACTTTTCTTTCAAGTATCCTCGGATGTCAGACATCCACGAGGCATCTTGAGAACATTCGGCGAGCACAGCGCACTCACCGGACGGCGGCGCCTTGACGGGGCTTCCCACTGAGGGCACCGCCGGGGTCCCCTGAATTGAGTTCGAGGTTTCCCCTTCATCCTGTTCGGCAGGCAGGACGGAAGGCCGTGCGAGTCTTTCTTCAAAGACTCCGGCAGGGACGCGCGCACGTGAGGAGGCCAGGCGAGAGAGCTCGTCGGCCGGAGTATTGTCGCGGCGAGGGATATGCCGCAATTCGAGGCCGTCGAAGCGTCTCTCGAGCTTCCTAACTGCAGCCACGTACGCCGCCATTTGAGGATCCGTGCACTGGTACTCCTTGGATACCTGGTTGACGACCAGTTGGGAGTCCCCTTTGACCAGGAGGTGACGAATCCCGAGCCCCACCGCAGCCCGGAGGCCGGCGATGAGACCTTCATACTCCGCCATGTTGTTGGATGCGCGGAACTGCAACTGTACGACGTATCGGAGCTCTTCACCCGTTGGGGAGGTGAGAACCACTCCAGCCCCTACGCCTTTCAGCGAGAGGGAGCCGTCGAAGTGCATGACCCAGTACCCGAGCGCGTCGTGCCCGGGATAGGCAGAGACCTCTTCTGGGACGACGCAGGGGACGGGCGTCCACTCTGCCAAGAAGTCGGAGAGCGCCTGGCTTTTGATTGCCTGGCGACTGACGAAGTGTAGGTCGAACTCCGCCAGCTCTACTGCCCATTTGACAACGCGCCCGGTGCCTTCCCGGTTCCGGAGAATGGGTCCCAGTGGATAAGTGGTAACCACCGAGACCTTGTGCGCCTGGAAGTAGTGGCGCAGCTTCCGGGAGGCGACGAGCACGACATAGAGTAGCTTTTGCGCCTGGGGATATCTTGTCTTGGCTTCCCGGAGGACTTCGCTGACGAAGTACACCGGTCGCTGCACCCGGCGAGCCCGGACGGCGGCTCCACCCGGGGGGCTACTGCAGCCCCCAGGGTTGGCTGCACGGTCGGGGCTGGCCGGGCACTCGGGCTCCACTCCTTGGCTGGGAAGAGCAGTGTGCTCGGGCTCGACCCCTTGCCCAGGGGGAGCCGCGAGGACAAGTGAGTGGTCGGGGGCCTCTGGGAGCTGGGACCCAGCACCCGGCCCCAAACACTCGTCGCGCTCCACCACCAACACTACGCTCACGACCTGAGGAGTGGCCGAAACGTAGAGTAGTAGGGGCTCACCTTGAGAGGGAGCCACCAACACGGGTGGCGAAGTAAGGTACTTCTTTAAGTCGCGGAAGGCCTGCTCGGCCTCCGGCGTCCAGTCAAAACGACCGGATTTCTTCAGAAGCTTGAAGAGGGGGAGCCCTCGCTCCCCGAGCTTGGAGATGAAGCGCCCGAGGGCTGCCATGCAGCCGGTGAGGCGCTGGACCTCTTTGAGTCGAACCGGGGGTCGCATCTGCTCGATTGCCCGGATCTTTTCTGGATTGACCTCGATCCCTCGGCCAGAGACCAAGAAACCAAGGAGCTTGCCCGCCGGCACCTCGAAGACACACTTCTCCGGGTTGAGCTTGAGGCGGGTAGAACGGAGACTGTTGAAAGTCTCGGCAAGGTCCTCGAGCAGGGTGGCACGGTCTCGGGTTTTGACCACGAGGTCATCGATGTAAGCCTCGACGTTACGGCCAACCTGCAAGTCAAGAGTAATACGAATAGCGCGCTGGAAGGATGACCCAGCGTTGCGCAGGCCGAAAGGCATTGACATGTAGCAATAAGTCCCCACCGGGGTGGTAAAAGCAGTTTTTTCCTCGTCCCCTACGGCCATGCGAATCTGGTGATACCCAGAGTTTGCATCTAGAAAGCATAAAAGATCGCATCTCGCAGTTGAATCTATAATTTGATCAATGCGAGGCAAGGGGAAGGGATCTTTAGAGCAAGCCTTATTTAGGTCGGTGTAGTCCACGCACATGCGGAGCTTGCCATTGGCCTTTGGGACGATGACTGGGTTTGCTAGCCAGTCGGGGTGGAGGATTTCTCGGATGAATCCGGCGTTGAGGAGCTTGCTGACCTGCTCGCGGATAAACTCCTGGCGCTCTGGCGCCTGCCGCCGGACCTTCTGCTTCACCGGGTGGGCGTCCGGACGCACCGCCAAGTGATGCTCGATCACCTCCCTAGGGATCCCGGGCATGTCGGACGGTTGCCAGGCAAACACGTCTACGTTAGCCCGGAGGAAGGCGACGAGCGCGCTTTCCTATTTGCTGCCCAGGTTGCTGCCGATACGGACAACCTGGGTAGCGTCTTCGCCCACCACGACCTCCTTCGTTGGAACAGAGGTGTCGGCGGCGAGTCGGGGTTTGGATGAAGAGGGTCCCGGGCCCCCTGTAGAGCCATCGACCTCGGCCTACGCTGAGACCAGAGCCATGTATGACTGTTCAGCGCAGGAGACGGCGCCGCAGGAATCGGCGATCACAGAGATGGAGCCTGTGGGGCCGGGCATCTTAACCGTAAGGTATGCATCATGCACGGCCATCATAAACTTGGCGAGCGCCGGACACCCGAGGATGGCGTTGTAGGGGAGAGGGAGCTCCGTGACATCGAAGAGGACGCACTCCGTGCGGAAGTTGTCCCGGCTCCCGAACGTGACAGGCAACTCAACCTGCCCGAGGGGCAGGGAGTGCCCAGGGGTCACTCCACAGAAAGGGAGCGACGGCTTTAGGCGTCGGGAAGACACCTGCAGCTTCTCAAAAGCCTCCTTAGAAAGGAGGTTGAGGCCAGCACCACCGTCGATCAGCACCCTGCCGACCTTGACATTGCAGACAGTGGGGGACACTACCAAAGGTAGTCGCCCCACGGCTGCAGTACTGGCGGGGTGATCAGCCATGCTGAACGTGATCGAAGTATCCGACCACCTTAGGGGCCTTGCGGCCTCCTCGCTCGGGGTTGCCGAGCACACCTCGCGTCGCATGACCTTGATGCCACGGCGCGAGGAAGGCGTATACGCGCCCCCGTCGATGAAGGCGACGGTGTGCTCGGGCTCCTGGAAGCCGAGCTCGGCATTGTCGGGGGCGACCTCAGCATCGCCTCCCCACGGGACTCGTCGCGCTCCCTCTGGCGCTGCTCCACGAGTCCTTTGACCGTACGACACTCCGTGAGGTCGTGCCATCTGGTCTGGTGTATGGGACACCATTTACCTGGCTCGGGCCCCGCGGGAGCGGGGGCCCTCGCTGGAGCGGGAGCTCGGCCAGGGGCCGGGGCTCTCGCTGGAGCTGGTGCCCTTGCTGGAGCCGGGGCCCTCGTAGGCACGGAGGCCCGAGGAGGAGCCCGAGCAGGGGCCCTGACGGGGCGTCGATCGACACCCGGCCGGCGCTCTTGCCGGTGATCGGGCTCTTGCGGCACCCTGTGAGTGGGGACCTGGGTTGGCTCAATGGGAGCGGCCTCGCGCTTCCTTCTCTTCTTCTTTTCCCGCTTGTCGGAGCGGGAAGAACTTGGCTGGTCAGAGGCGGGGCGAGGAGCATGCCATGCCCTGGCCTCCGCAGCCATGGCGCACTTATCGGCCAGTGCGAAGAGTTCCGCAGTGGTCTCGATCTCGTGCGTACCTAGCTTTTCGAGCATCCGCTCATCGCGGACGCCCTGCCGGAAAGCAACAATAACAGCGTGGGGGGGCCACTCGTGGAATGGTGTTGCGAACCTGGCTGAAACGCTGTATAAAGCGCCATAACGTCTCCCCTTCCTGCTGTTGGACGGCGTGGAGGTCGCACTCCAAACCGGGACGCGTAAACGTGCCCTGAAAGTTGGCCACGAACTGGTGGCACAGGTCATCCCGGGAGCCGATAGACCCTGGGGGTAAGTTCATAAGCCAAGAGCGGGCGGAGCCCCTCAGGGCAACATGAAAGTAGTTTGCCATCACCTTTTCGCTGCCTCCGGCCGCTTGGACGGCCGTTGTGTAGATCTGGAGGAACTCGACGGGGTCGATGGACCCGTCGTACTTCTCCGGCAGCTCGGGGCGGAACTTGGAAGGCCACCTGACCCGGCGGAGCTCGACGGTGAAAGCACGGCAGCCGGTGTCGTACCCCGCAGCGCGAGCGAGGGTCCTCGGTGGCGAGTGGCGGCGAGCCGGGGATCCCCGGTGGCCTTGGGCCGGGAGAGAGGAAGCCTGGTCCTCTGCCCCGACCCCCTGCTGGGTCTCCCGCTGACGCTCGAGAGTAACTCGGGCATCCTCGTGGCCCCTCCGCTCGTCAAGGCACAAACGAAGGTCCTGGGCTTCAGACATGACCAAGGGGACGGCACTCCGCCTGGAGACCCCTCGGCCCGTGCGGGTGTTGCCCGTTGAGGAGCCGGCTCTGGCGGCACCATGCCGGGAAGTGGTGCGAGGACTCCCGGCCTGCACCTGGCGACGAGCAGTGCCGACCAAAGCGACGACATCTTGTATCCACCGGCCTTCCGGAGTGTTCGGCATGGCCTGAACGGGCGGGTGCCTAAGGAGAGCATGTGCTGCAAGCAGCGCGCTCCCTGGGCTGGCCTCGCTGAAAGCGAGCCCGCGTCGTGGTGGCACCCGACGCGGTCCAGAGGCGGACCTGGCGGCCGGGGTCCCGACCACCTGCTGGGGGTCGGAAAGTGCGTCGGCAGCGGCGGCGGCGGCCCTGATGGGCCCAGCGCCTTGATCCCCTTGAGCGGGAAAAACCGCGCACGTGGATGGTGGCTGTTGCTGGTACGCAGCAGCGACTGGGCCTCCTCTGGCGTCGGGCAGCGCCCCGTCACTGGAAGTGGAGCCGGAACGCTGGAGGCGATGCCCACCGGCCATCTTTTCCTGTGGAAAAAAAAGTGAAACAAACAATCCAGGGATATTCCCTCCTACCTGGCGCGCCAACTGTCGGAGGGTGAACTCCTGTCGCAGGGATCCCGAGAGACCCCTTTTTAGAGATTCGGCCGGGGGGATGATCCTGAACGAGCTTGTTTGGGAAATAAGCGGGAAACGGAAATAAATGCAGTGGCTGGTGGGAGATGATCGTCCTAGTGCGAGAAAGATGGGTGCACCGGGGTTTAGACAGGTTCGGGCCGCACGGGGGCATAACACCCTACTCCTGTGTGAGTGCTATATCTATCCTTGAAGGGAATTCTTCAACGATGTATCTGGTTACAAGAGAGAGCCACTTACAGAGAGCTTGAGGCTCTCGTGTTCTAGCTTGGCTTGAGCTGGTTCGAGCGTCTGCGTCCTCTTTTTTTTTCACACCTTTTACGTGTTCTCCATCCTTTCCTTTTATAGGCGCGCCGACCTCGACATATCCTGAATGGGAAAGAGGGGGTGCGAGTGCCAAGGTGCCACGGAGAAAGGCGTCATCATTCCGTCTTGGCGAAGTGACAGGGGTGGTGGAAAAATACGGCGCGCATCCGACCACCCGCCACTGTGGATGCCCTCGGGCGTCATTAAGGGGGCCCATCGGGCAGCCTCAGAGGTGCCCGGTGCGCCCACCCTGTCTTGTTCTTCTGCCAGGGCAGGGTGGCAGGCGGAGCGCTTCGATTCTGGCAACGTTATCCCGAGGCACCCGGATGAAACGGGACGGGACCCGTGCATTTAATGGACCCACGGCCCCCTGCCAGTGCATGGCAGGGTCTGACACTGGGGCGTGGGCAGCTGAGAATGTCAGGATGTCAGGCCGCGCGTGCCTATTAAATGCGGCATTGGGTCTTTGACTGGCTGACACCCCGACGATGGGACCCTTCGGGTCATCGGACGATCTTGCGCGAACCTTCGGGGAACCGAGTCCTCGGGGGCTGCCACGTGCAGCCCCGAGCACTCTCTCCCGAGCACTTCGGTGAGACCTTCGGGGAACCGAGTCCTCGGGGGCTGCCATGTGCAGCCCCGAGCACTCTCTCCCGAGCACTTCGGTGGGACCTTCGGGGAAACGAGTCCTCGGGGGCTGCCACGTGCAGCCCCGAGCACTCTCTCCCGAGCACTTCGGTGTTTGGATCATCGGGGGACTACAGTACTCGGGGATAAGTGAGAAACCTTCCGAGCACTTCCTTCCCGGTACTTGGACTCTGCGGATCATCGGGGAACTGGGGTGCTCGGGAATCTAGAGGCTACGGCCCCGAGCACCTTCCCCCGGGACTTAGTTTCTTCTTATCCTGCAGGGTGGACCTCGCGGGATGGTGACATGTGGCGGATGGCCGGCCCGGTCTCGGGATTCAGGGACCCCTGGTTCCTAATACACCGACAGTGGCGATAGGGTGGCAGCTCAGATCCAATCGAGAGGGAAGGGTAGAATGGAGGCGGTGATGTGGGGAAGAAGATGATGAAGAGATGAGAGAGGGTGGATCGATCCTGACTGTCCGTTATTAATCCAATGATAAAAAAAAACAATCACAAGCTAAATAAAAAGATATATAAATACAACTCTCTTCTCAATTAGCTCTCTTTCCCGCCAAACGCGACCGCGTCCGGGTTCCTTCCACGATCGCGACCACCGCCTCTTACCCCGCTAGTCCCCAACTGAAAACCTAGCGCCAACTTGCCACCGCCACGCCTCCGTGAGACTGCGCCAGCAACTCACCGCAATGCTGATCTTCTCCACCCTCGCTGCGCGCATCGGCACTGACCCCGCGCCCACGCGGTGGAGCCCTTACGCCCGCCCCCCGCATCGGCGGCGGCGGTACCAAGCCCTCCCGCCCGCACCCTCTGGATCGGGTCGCCGTGTCGGGAGGGCCAGTCGCGTCTGATGCCACTGCAGCCCCCTGCACGGCAGCTCTGTGAATGCGAGATGACAAATCCTAAGTCGAAGCGAAGCCGACTGTGGGAGACGAGACACCGACCTTTGAGAAAACGCGCCCCGGTGGCGGTGGCGGTGGCTTCATCTTCCTCTACGCCCTCGCTGGACATACGGAGGTGCGTGCTGCCTTGCTACTGCAAGTTTGTGCTATCATCATGATCGGGCCCCAATTTGGACATTGTTTTGTGGGAATTCTGCGACATGTTACTGATGATGCAATAGGGTTTTAAAAAATGACGCAAAGGAATTTTGGCCGAGTAGTTGTGAAGCTGTGATGGTTTCTTAGGGTTATCATGGAATACCACGGGCTATCAGTGGGATCTCTCTGCCGCTGGGTTCAGAAAAGCTCTGCTCCGGTAGCGTCGACAGATCTGTTCGTGTCTAGGACTACAACTCCGGCAAGGTAGCTCGGCTCTCGGCTCGTGGCAATCTCATCTGACTTGTTATGCACGGTTCAACTTGGGTTTACATCAACCTCGATTCATCCAATGCTTAGGTGGTTGATGCCCTACCCCCTGTGTCACCAATTGGCAATATGGGATTTCTTCTTATTGCTTAATGGTGGTTGATGTGTCGGTCGGTACAAATTGGATTATCTGTCGTGTGTCTACAGTTATCGACATGTTGGTTGGGCTGATTGCTCTTGGAGGCTGTTCACTTGCGTCAGTGATCAGTGTGCCCAGGATCAGTTAGGGAATCCATATGGCTGGTTTGCTAACAAGCAAGGGGCTCTCCGAGATTACAGTTGTCTCATTTGCAGATGATCATGCATTTTTGTAAGAAAAAATGTGTAGTGAGAAAGAAAGAGAAAAAGTTAAAAAAGGTACACAAAAGGGGGAAAAGATATTGAGAGAAATGAGCATATTTTTCTAGTTTCAAAAGAGGAGGAAAAGAGAAGATCTTCATGTAGAAGACAAAAAAAAAAATACAATTCTAATCTGTTATGGCATTGCCTTTTTGTTCTTAATGCTTCTGCTCTGCAATAGTGTGTTCATGTCATCAAGATGGGAGGCAAGGTTGACCCATGACCCGTGGATGTTTATTGGAATCCCGAAGTCCGTTGAGGCGATATTCTGATTTCCTGGATTCTAGTGGGAGCACACGTTGATTTTGTGTAATATATGGCGATGCTAGATTGAGGGCTGAACTGTTGATTTTGATTGGTACAAGGCATGGAGCACACAGACAGGGATGAAACTAAGTCTTCAGGGGCCTTCTGGGCTGGTTTGTTCCATGACTATCAAGAATGAGATGCTGTTTGCCGGTACGGGGGATGGTTGCATCATGGCCACTGAGGATTGATTTTACTCTCTATCTCGGCAACAAACCTTTACTCTGGCTCACTTGACAAGACCATCAAAGTAAGGATTTTTTTCAAGATTTCACTCACATTAACCACTGAATTTTACGCTGATACTGATTTATTCTTTCTTTTTATCAGGTATGGGACCTTACAACCCTGCAGTGCGTCCAAACACTCTCTGAGCATAAAGCTGCTGTAACATCTGTGCTTTATTGGGATCAAATGTTACTAGTTTGCTCGCTGGACAAGACTGTAAAGGTCTGGACTCTTTCAGAGTCTGGAAGTCTTCAAGTGAAATATACCCACGCTGAGGAACATGCGAGTACTGCACTCCTGCTTCTCTTGCTCTGCAAACTGTTTTTTAGTAAATAGTTATGGGTTTATGGCATCACATTTTTAGGTGTAATAACTAAATTGTACTATTAATGTTTAGAATTAAGTAGCAACCTTTGCTTTTTCAGTTTTTTGCTTACTTTAGTGCTTGGCTGAGCTATCTTTATTCTGCTGAATGTGGGTACTGGCCGAAGTTCAGCGAAGAAAAACGATAGCACGTGAACAATCATGTTTAGTTTATTTCACCAATCAATGAATTTTATGTATATAAGCGCAGTGTTTATTACTTCTCTGTTCCTGTCTTTCATACATCGATTTTGTTTTATGTGCGCTACTGTGTTGATCTGCTTCTGTCTGTTCTCAAGTCCCACACAGAGCTTCTGTACTAGCAATCACTTATCAAGTGGAAGATCTTTGCTCATAGTTGTTTTGTTGGCGCAATTAGTGTTCTTATGTCCTTGCTGTCAGCTTCATGTTAATTGTTAGGGCTCCATCTTCATCCAGCCAAGCAATAATCCATACATACGGTCTGTGAATAAGGTGTAATATAGCATGCTGGAACCTTACCATATAGTTTCTTCTTCTATATCATATTGAGAAATGACAAGGATGGTATATGGGAGATAGTTTGTCTGGTGGGTCTTCTTGGTCAACTCATGTTGTTCTTTTATCTGGTGAACTGGGAACCTCAGTGATTAAAGTTTTTGTATACTGGTCAAAGCCTTATTGGTTGATATCTTCAGATGGTTGCAGTATCAGTCTGCTCAGTTCATCTATTTGTCTTGAAAAGTATTGAGTATCTTAGAACTGAGAAAACGACTGATTGAAGTAAATGCAGTCTGCCTCAGAATGATGCTTGTAGCAAGAACTTACGAAATTGCCCTGATGCTTTATTCTGAATCTCGGATATTGTTCTGGATTGTTTGTCGAGTGTTGTATTCATTTTTCTAGTCTCTACATCTAGATGTCTAACTGTCTCCTCGTTGTATTATTATTTTCTGGTTAGTACTCTATACTTGGAGCAAGTTCAAACAATCAGTTTTAGAAGTTTTGTATGATGGCCTTAGTCTCAGAGCAACTGCTGATTTGTGATGGTGCTTGGTCAAGGAAATCACACTCCTATACAAGTGTAATGAGAGTTTCTCAGTGTCCTGTTATTTTCCTCACAATTTAATTGCATTAGAATGGCTTGTTTCTGAGCTTCCTACTCGCTACGGTTTTCTGTTGTTTCGCTGTCACTAAAACCTTCCCCTTCTGTTGCAGGGTTTGCGTACTCTCTTTGGCATGCACCGTGTAGGGAAGACGCCTGTCATGGGCTGAAAATACCGTCGCGCTGGTGCACTGTAGCAGTAGGTTAGGGATAAGATTCGTGGTTAGGGATCAGATTCGATTGAGAGATTTTCTTCGGTGTCGCTAAAAGTTCACGCAACCCTTTATATGCTACTGCATGTGTCAGACCTATTTGATAGAGTTTCTTCTAATTTAATTTTCTAGAGAAAATATTTTAAAAATAATAATTCTGTGTCTGAAAATAATTCTCTACAGGAAATTTTATAAAGGAAGTGAGTCTTTGTAAGAAGTGAATAAGGGGAAGTTATTTTTTTTAGCTTCTAACATCTAATTTATTTTAAGGAATTACTCATACGAATTTCACTTAGAGTTAAAACTGAAAACTATTATTTGACAAAACTTTCCTGGTTCTACTCAGTAAGCTGCTCTGAGAGCTTTGCTAAACAGGCCCAATAATATATAGGTCTGGATCCACATATTATTGACACATTAAGAAATTGGATGAATTTTCAGTGGCACTCGAGGAATTTATTCAATTAGATTAGATAGAGATAAAATCTATTAGTTAGTATTATAGATAAGATTTGTTAGATTATATTATTAGTGACGACTCCTATATAGGGCGCAACATCCATTGTAAGCTAGAAAAGAAATAGATCTAGTTCTCAGTCACCTTTTCTAGTCTCCTCTGATATTTTGTCTCCTCAATCTATGATCTAATCCCTTCTCTAGCAGCCAACGTCGTCTATCTATCCTCTCAGCGGATATTTAACTTAACATTTGGTATTAGAGATGTCAAATTCCGAATTCAGCGAGGGTTCAATTGCTCAAACCATAGAGGGATTACAACAAACAACATCATGGTCGCCACCGTAGCTCGAGGACGAGTTGTCTTGTAAGAGGGGTGAAACTGTTATAGGCTAAAATACTATAGCACCGCATGCACTGTAGCAGAAGATTAGGAATAAGATTAGTTGTTAAATATTAGATTAGATTAGATAAAGATAAGATATATTAGTTAGTCTTAAAAATAAAATTTATTAGCTTATATTATTAAGATCGGCATCTATATAAAGGATGATACAGTACCCATTATAAGTAAGAATAAAAATAGATCTAGTTTCCAGTCCCTTTTTAATTTTCTTCGATATTTTGTCTCTCTCATTTATAATATAATTCCTTCTTTAACAATCGACACCACTAACTATGGAAGGAAATTCTGTGAGACCTGGTCTTACAGAAAGATCCTCATCTCTGCGTGACACGTATCCTGTACTTCTCTCACATATATTCAATCAGACCGTTGGATCCAGAACGAACGGTGTAGATCAGGATCTCACGGAAGCCTTTCTGCAGAGGGTCTCATATAATTTTTTTCCACTAACTATCCTCCTCGCGGATATTTACCCTATCAACGCCAATTCTCTTCTGCTCCCACGATAACAGCAGCTGCATCCGCCTGCTCAACCTGCCATCGTAAGCGCATGAAAAGATCTGTATGTTGCATCACAGAATAAATTGGCCTAACTGACAGGAGTTCCATTTTTTTTTTAAGGAAAACAGCGGGGAGACCACTTACATTGTTTCCAGATCTCTCAGGCAGAGATGGAGAAAACTTCCATGAAGAATGGATGTTGGAAATTCATCCTTGCTTATTGTATCATGTCAAAGAAATTGCCTGAAAGATGTTATATGGTTCATGTCGCAGTTCAACATCTTATGCTGAAGGGGCATAAAAAAAGAGATGGTAAGTGGTCTCTTCTGTCCTTAGATTACAAAGCACACGGGTGTAATAATTGTCTTCAATTATAAGGTATTTCCTTTTTAACAGATTTTTGGAGTTGAGCCAATCCCTGAAAAGTAGCTAGATGAATACCTTGATCTTCTTCGCAACTTTACTTTCCATATCCATCTATATGGCACTGGGGCAACCAGGTCTATAAAAGTTAGCCTCTAGAATTTACAAGAATTCCCCAGGTGTAGATCCAGCTATCACACATACGCACGGCCCGACAGCACTCCTCTGAAAATAGGATTTTTTTTAAAAAAATAGCTACAATTTTTTTTAAAATATTTTATAAAAATAGATAAAATTCAGTTTTATTGATTGATTTCCTCGTTAAAAACCTTTCTACTAAAAGGAAAAAATAGTACAACCTATGCTCTGAAAATTACATGATTTCATCAGAAATTCTAGATTTATTTCTTGCAACATTTAATATGCTTCCTCAAATACCATGTTTTACTTGTAGACCTGCCACATAATTCATGGTTGTATATATTATACTTAGCAAATTTTACCTTTTTTCTGTTTATTTCTCTAAACATCTTCTCAAAATGTTGTCATACAGATGACCATGCACGCAAGTTCTCGACGTTTTGATCCATGAATAGAAATATAGAATTGATTTGTTGAAGTGTGCAAGTGGCTATTGGCTAGCAAGTAGAAAAGGATAGATGGGTGGCCGATAGGTAGGTGGTGGGTCGCTTTCCAAAAATAAAGAAAAATTATATAAAAAATAGAAATATTAGAGACAAATAATCTCTACTACTTAAAAAATATGTAATGGCTATCGTTCCAAGACAAGCAAGACATCCTACCCTCCCACGTCTTGCCTAGGCCCACTCGCCTCTCTTTTTTCTCCCTTCGGGTCGTGGTAGCCCAAGATGGCCTGGCCGCCCCTCCTGTTTTGTTTCCTCCTTCTCACCCGGTTCGGGCCGGCATCCCCTTCCCATCTCTCCCTCTACGCTCCCAAGCCGCCATGGTCGATCCCCTTTTCTTTCGTTCAAATTAGTGGCGCCTCTATCTCTTTCCCCTAACCAAATCTAAATCCCCCTCTCTGTCCTTATCTCTATCCCAAATTGGTTTGAGTAGAAGAGAATAAGAGTCCAACCAAAATTCGTGGCGAAAATCGAAACGGATTTGAAATCAGGATCAAGCTTTATCTCCACGGGAGTGCTCTATCCGCCGCCTATATAAAGGGGGAGGGGGTCGGCCGGCAGGGAGGGATTTATTCGAGGTGGCCGAAGCTATGCGCTTGTGTTCCATCGCCATTTCCACTGGATTCCGTCGCCATCGTGTGAACTCGCCGGCGTCGGCGCTGTTGAGTTGCCGACTGTTCTTCTTTGCTTATGCACTATGGTTCCTCCTACATGCTTCGTCGAAGGTAGGGCCTAGCTCGGGTACTCTCTTCAATCTATTTCATCTTAGCCCCTTTTTCTACTTCTTCCAGATGATCTGCTGAAGGTTGAGCCGATGGCTCACCGCCATGCTGCACCTCGTTGTGCTGGTGCGGCGGTGGCCTAGTGTTGCGATTCATTGCTGGAGTGAGCTCCCATGTTTTTCATGGTGGTTTTGTTTTGCTGAATAGGTTGAGCTCCGGTCGGCGCTTGCGCTGTGGCCGTGCGAGTGTGCATGCTCTGACGTGCTCTCACGTTCCAAATTCTTAATCACGCAATTAAGCATAATCATGCTTTTTAAGCATTATGTTTAATTTTCTGTAATTATAATTCAGAATATTAATGCAATTCGTTTGAAATCATTTGGATGAGAGAAAGAAATCTGGGAGATAAAAGAATTGAATTCGCAGCGAAAATGGACACTTTTCAGTTACACGTGGGCTCCACACCTCACCCACTCCAGCCACTCAAGTGGGCAGCCCTCACCTGCCCACTCTCTCTTCTCCTCACTCTCCCTCACGTCCCCCACCCGAGCTCCCTCTCCCTCTCACTCAAGCTCTCACTCCCTCCAATTCTTCCAAAATTCGAGCTCAAGAGAGGGATTGAAAGGTATGCATGTGGTACCATTGCATTCTAGAGCTCATAAGCTACTTATCCATCCAATTTATATTCGTTTTCTCAAAAGATTCGAACCGGATTTGATGTCTTTTGGTGTTCTTGGTTGAAGCACAAGGAACACCGGAGTTCTTCGATTTCCCTCCATTTTGTCCACTTCCCGACGGTCACCCAGCTCCACAAGCATCTTGAGTAAGTCTCTTAGGCTCCCATGGCAATAATTCGTGGTTTGGTTGGTCGATTTCGAGTTTTAACAAAGTTTATGAACTTTTGAGGTTTTGGACCAAAATGAGGATTTAGATGAGTTTTGAGCTAGGAATCGAGTTACTAGGTTGATGAATGAATTCTAGACTCCATAAACCATCCCAAACATGTTCCTCTTTAGCTTGGAAAAGATCACATTTTGATTTGGCAATTTTTTCCCCAAATCAGAGAAGTTCTGGGAAGTGCGGAGTATCCACATAAAAGTGCGGATAGTCCACACATGTGCAGAAGTTCCGCACCAAAGTGCGGAGGGTCCGCAATTTTTGGAAAAATGGCAATTTGAATTGTATTCAAGATTTTCTTAGGGTTAAGCTGCAAAGTTAGTCTAGAACCCTTGGTATGGTATATGCGCAGTGTATGCAGTATAGATTCAAGTTTGGAGTTAAATCGATCGATGAATCATCGAAAAACACATTTTCAGTCCAAGTCCGAAGTGTCCGGACAAAAGTCCGGAGGGTCCGCACATGTCTGAAGTATCCGGAGAAAAGTCCGGATAGTCCGGAGTTTGCCTGAGTTGTGCAATGTCCGGATGTTCCACACAATTGTGCAGATAGTCCGCATATGTCTGGAGGTTCCGGAGATTTCTCTGGAGGTTCCACACTTTCAACAACTTTTCAAATTGGTTTGAGTCCCGATTTTGTTCTAGCTCGCATGTTTGCACTTTTAACATGTTTTGCGCATCCTATGGCATGCATTGTTGCATTTCATCCATACTCGTGGCATTGCACGCGTTATTCTTTTTAGAGAATATCAAGCCAATGTTCTAGGAGAGCGAAGGAAATTTTGGGCAGTCACCTGAACATCAAGACAAGCATCTATCATATTGCACCTTTGTCGTATTGAATTGAGTCTAAATATTGATAAATTATGCTTATGTATAGGTTTGCATGTATATGAAGTCAATGCTGGGTTTTGATGGGTAGATACTACCTTGATGTATTGTTGATCTATATCCTTGTAGCCTGCATTTAATCATGCTAAGGTCTAACTTAAAAGTGATGTGAGATGCTTAGCAATGCATAGATCCTCGGTAGAAGTCGAGCGGTGGAACGTCCCATCGTTCGTGAGTTATAGGTTAATTACCTTCACAATGATTACAATGTTGGGTCGATGATGTTGGTTGGTCGAGTGGTGAGTATGAGACGAGATATAGGTGATGTTAGGGGTGTCATCTGCCCTCAAGGAAAGTCCAGGGGTAGTTCAGGAAGGGAACTCAGACACCGTAGGCCGCTTGCATCGTTTAAGACCGATCGTCGAGGTAGTTGACTTTATCACTTACCTTACTCACCACATACCGATCTAATGGTAAGGCGAGCCGAATACCTTCGCAGCTGTGGCTTTGTGGGCGTGAACATCGATGGTGTGAGCGGGCAGGCTTGTAAGCGGTACTAGTTTGCTCCAGGAGTAGTTCTAGTATCGCAGCGCCGAGCGATGCATGCACCACACGGTTGGGGCTGGTTGGGAAAGGTTGTCATGAGTACCCCCCTTGTGTGCACTTTAGCGGGTGACACAAGCCGTATGGTCCTCGTGTTGTGTGGGTCCAGGAGTATCCCCTGCAGGGTGTATAAACTGTTCGAACTGCCGCGCTCTCGGTCATGAGCATGCTATTGTTTCATTTGCACTCGGTCATAGAGTTCTCATGGTTGGTTCGGTTGTATGTTTCGGATATGTGATTTGTGGTTCGGATATGTGGGAGGTGGTCGAGATGTCACTTGTTATACATTGATACTAATGTGGTTTCAATTCATATGACCAGTTGGTAGTTGCAGGGTAATTTCATATATGTTGGTTAAGTCAGTTGCTCACACATATGTCTAGGTTGCTTACCGCATACGTTTTACTTAACCTTGTGACGTACTCTTACTACCAGCTCAATGCATGATCCTTGGAGTCGGGATATTATATACCCATATTCTGTAAGACTTGCGAGTACCTTCGTACTCAGGGTGCTGCCCTTAAGTTAATGCAGGTTCATAGGTCGACGAGGAGGGGGCGATGTTTGGCTACTTTGTGCCTGCCGATCAGGGTGGTGGGCAGGAGTAGCACACTCTACTCTGAACTCAGTGTTCTGGTATGGAGCCTAAGGGCATGTGGCTCCATATCCTTTTGTTGTATAGTTTTTAGTCTTCCGCTGCTTAGTTCTTTTGTTGGTTAGGAGTTGGGTAGGTTTTAGTCTCTTCCTAGCTCTCTTTTGCTGTAAATTTTGTTAACTTGTTGCATGCTTAAGAACTTGTAATATAATGTTAATTACTTGCTCTTTCTTAAGCTTTGTTGTGATGTACATGTTGGGAAGGCATGTGTTCCGATCTTGGGCACAAAACATATGCCGGGACTATCGGGATGATATTCTGGTTAATCATCAAGATTGTGATTATGAATAATGATCCTCCTGGTGATTAATTAGAATATTATTTAAGCGGTTCCTCACATGTGCGTACGTATGTCTGATGTCATTGAAGTGTTGGTGCTTTGACCGGCCATCAGGTCGTTGCCGTCAAGAGGTTGCCGCCAGCCATCATGTCAAGCAGGCCATGGTGCTCCCACTAACTGCCGTGCTGTGTATGTTGAAGTGCTCCAGCCGGATTGCCGCCATGCTATTGAGATCGTTTTTGCACTTGTGTCCGTCGTAGGTGCATAGCCAGACTGCCGCCGTGCTGTTGAGATCATTTTTGCATGTGTCCATCGGGGGTGCATGGTCAGAGTTGCCATGCCGGCATTGAGATTGTTTTTGTAGGTGTGTCCGCTGTGGGTGTATGGGCTGGGTTTCTGCACCGGTATTGAGATTGTTTTTGTAGGTGTGTCTGCTGTGTGTGCATGGCCAGAGTTGCCGCGCCGCGTTGAGATTGTTTTTGCAAGTGTGTCCATTGTGGGTGCATAGCTTTTATGCTATGCCGCTGCTGAGTTGCTATGTATGTGCCCCGGTCATCAAGCTGTGGGAGTTCTGGCCAGCGTTTGCGTCTTGGCCGTTGAATCGTGTGTTCTATGGCTTGTGTTGCCATGGAAGCTTGTGCCTCCGGTTTATGTTATCATTGAGATGTTTTCATCGAGTTTGGTGGTGGTAGTTGCTTTCTTGTTTGCATGTTGTCAGGTTGGCTTGCAATATTGTCCTTCCTGCTGGTTTCCAATGGTTTGCGGTAATTGATCCTCATTTGTTGCTGAATGGCTTAGATTTATAGTTGCTGGCTATACTTCGTTTATCTTTGATGTGATGTATCTAATAATTAGTTTTCGTTTGTGCAAGCTATATTGCTTGAATTGGTTCAACGAGGATGGTGCAGTATTTATTTCTCAAATTGTTTGTATTTTTTTTGTTATGAATGTTCAGTGTATACTCGGATAAGGATGTAAACTTGGTTGTACGATGGTGTATTGCATGGTGTTCAGAATAGTGACTTTAGTGTTTGTAGTGCTTTAATAATGTTAACAATGTTATAGCTTGAAATATACTTCAACGACGATGGCTAGTTTCAGAAGAGTCAACAATGTTAACGCATGTAAATTTTGTCTCTCGTTGCAACACACGGGTATTCCACTATAACAAAATAATGCTGGGTTAGTGTTAGATGACCACCACAAACCAATAGTCTGTGTAGTCATTTTTTTGGATCTATGACAGTGTGACATTTTTGTAGATTTTCTATAAGGCATGGTTCTGTTACATTTGATATTATGTCCAAGTCTCTAAAGTCATATTTCTCCTGCCCTGGGTTTGCTTTTCTGAGTATGAAAAACTTCCGATTATGCCTTTTCTTCTTCATGAGTTACATTTTAGGGTTTACTTCGCCTGTATAGGAGCTACTCGCCTGAGTTTATTATTCTTCATTTATGTGTGCAAGTTTGTTTATCAGTATGAGGTCTACTATTTGGTGTTTCTTTTGTACTACTTGTACTATTAGTAAAATAAATATAAGATACCTAGATAGAGAGAGGTAATTAAAACTGAATTTTAAAACAAGGAACCTATGTTAATCTTAGTTAACAGGGTCCCTACTACTTACATTATCATATTTAATGTGAAGAAATACTATAGAGTGGAACTTTCACCACAGAGTTCATGTAGCCCATGCTTCTTTCGACATTTCAAATTCATATCAGCACGTATTCTAGTTTTTTTAGAAGAATGATCTTACTCTTTCTTCGCCTCTTGCATGATTATGTTTGCATGCCTTCCTTTGCCTTTATTTGTTTTACTTTTTTGTGGGGATTAATTTTCAATGTGATGGAGTTATGTACAACAGAACTGTGCAACTTTTTTGTGGGGATTAATTTTCAATGTGATGGAGTTATGTACAACAGAACTGTGCATGGGTTATTGAGTTATTTAGCTTTGTCGATCAATATTATCCAGTACCTTTCATATTGTTAAGTAATCACCTCATCATATCTCCATTTCTCTATCTTGACCGCTCAAGGGTCACATTTCATCATTCGTTTGTTCAGTATTACATAAATGTCGAGTAATATTGGGGTTTCTCATTTCATTTCATGACAAATTGCCAATTATTGAGTTGTGAGGTCATTACAATAGAGAATCACTTCTAGATCCATTGATGTAAGCAATAGCTTCTGCATATGCTTGATGTCATCTTGTGCTATTTTTGTTTTCGTTGCAACGCACGAGTACTCAACTATTTAATTCTAAAAGTAAACTTTTATTGATAGATTGTCTCATTAAAAACCTTTCTAGCAAAAGAAAAAAGAGTACAACCTAGCTCAGAAATTTGGAAATTATGCATTATCATCAACATCTAGATACAAATTTTTGAATGAATATTCAAGCTCAGTTTTCTCTACAGTGTGTTGCATTCGCGCTTCAGCTTGTTCCTATTCTTTTATTATGATGAGTATTTTCTAAGACTTATTTTTCTTTCTTTGATTATCCTTCCAGTAAGACTGAAGGCACCCTCTAAAGAAACTATAGATACAAGGACCGTTAACAAATCTCATGATAACAGTGAAAGCACTGGATAATTCGTTTTGTGCTCATACCGCCATTGCAGTATATTGAAATTTTCTTGTTCATGGTTGATAACGTCGTTGTCGATGAAGGTTGTTAGCTCATCTCCGGATGCTGAAATCCCAGCGCTCGTAAACGATTGTGATAAAGAATATGGACTTCTTGATGAAGAACCTGCACCAAATATTTTTCCATGTTATGGTCTTCTTACTTATTGTGGGTGCTAGTGGAGGTCGTTGCAGGCGAACTCTAGCATACTTTGTTTCATATTTACTATAAACATTGAATAACTGAAAATGTACATGTTTGCAACATTTCTTTAAGCTTGCTACAACACGTATTGTAGTATTTTACCATATCCCTACTAGTTGTCTATTTAGAAACATGCGTGAACTTAGGATTATGATCTTACTTAATGTAATCTTCAAATACAGGAGACCCACCGACATTGAGTGGTAAATTCGCTCTTGCAATGAAGCAGCATAACTCTTTTCGAGCATTGGCAGAGTCATATTCCCAATGACGAACAAAGCTGTCGGGGTTGTATTGCAGCACCGTCTGCTTTATGACTGCTCCACTCTTTCGCTTGCAAGTTGTGGCATGCCTCTTCAAATGTCCCGTTCCACCTAAGGGCTTTGCAGATAATTCATGTTTGCAAATATAACACCTAGGATACCTGACACTTACCCCATCTTCCTCTGTGTAGAACCTTTCAAAGTCTTGCTAGACTTCGAAAGTACCAGCTCTTGATCTTTTAGAGCCGATGCTTGCTGATACGTGTGCACTTGTAGAGCCTGATGATGGAGGTGTTGTTGCATCACCTGCATGTAAACCAACCGGAGGTTCACCGTCGGGTCTATTATCACCTGCAGCACTGGTATCAAAGGTGCCGTAATTCCCTGTGAGTCCTTGGAGAAAAAAAATCATGATCAATGAATGTATTATGATCATGATCACCGGCATCCATGATCAATGTCGAATGTCACTTAAAAAAATGCAAATATTCAGAGTTAGAAATAATCAATTAATAAAACTAATAACTAAACACGAATGAATAACAATGCAAAAAAATCACCAATATTTCTTCAACGTCAACACAGCAGGATGACGGTTTCGGAATTGCTCAGATTTTTTGTAACAATTCAAACTAATTTTGCCAAATTATCACTAATCCTCAAAAATTTTGAGACAAGAATGAGAAGAGAAAACAAGAGAGCAAATGGTGTTGCTAGTGTGCAATGGAAGGGCAAGGTGATCCTCTATTTATAGGTGAAAAATAGTGATTTTTTTCAATTTTTTTAAATTTTTGGAGCTCAAACGGCCACAAAACGGCTATAAAATTTAAAAATACCAGGTTAACAGGTTAAACAGGCCGTTCCAGGCCCATTTAACCTGTTAGACCTGCAAGCTCCTGTGTGCCGTCCGTGCCCCTGCGTGCCTTCGCGTGTCGGGTCCACGCACAACGGCTACAGCCGGCCCAGGTGTGCCCGCTTGGTCATGCCGTCTGGGTCACCGCGTGTTGTGCCGGGTCGCCACGTGCCCGGGCCGGTTCGAGCGGTGCTCGTCCCTGCTTAGGCTGGACCGTGCCTGTGCCGCGCGCTTGGCCTAGGCTCGGCCCGGGACCTCGTGCCGTGCGGATCTGACCCGTCTAGCCTCAGACCGTGCCGTGTTTAGATCGTGTCTATAGTGTTGTGTTTTGGACCGGTCTAATAAACACGACACATTTAGATATCTTTAAATGGACCTCATGCCGGCGAGAGATTCGGCCAATTTAGACAGCTTTAACAATACCTATAATGTTAACGGCTCTTAAGTTAAGTGCTGATGAAAAACAGATGGCCAATTTCTGAGGCCTGACAAGTGATGTAATCCTGATATCATGTTCCCACGCGGCTCCCTTAAAATGCCACTTGAGATGCGTGCCATGCCGTGGAGGCTTCTGACACGTCCAGAAAAGGTGTATGGCCGTGTCTGTGTGGATGCACGGATCGCGCTCGCGCAGCGGAAGACCAAGCGTGTAGCTTTGTACTACGAGCGGAGCTCCCCAAGACCCCAACCCTGCCGTGTGACATGTAGACTGCCTAACTCCAATTGACTCCGGCAATGTTAATTTGATGCACGGAAACAAACACGCCCAAATTGATTCTGCCCACGGGTTATGCACATATATACAAATGACGTGAAGGTCTAATTGTCCGT
Source organism: Phragmites australis (assembly GCF_958298935.1). Lineage (NCBI taxonomy): Eukaryota > Viridiplantae > Streptophyta > Magnoliopsida > Poales > Poaceae > Phragmites > Phragmites australis. The sequence goes on from NC_084922.1 coordinate 8,852,090, forward strand.
GTAGCTTGCTCTGGATGATTTGTTTTAAAATATGCAACACATGAGCATGTTGTTGCTTTCTTTGACATATATGTTTGTTGTTTGGTCGGAATGCTCATGATAATCTTTTTTTTTCTTTTTTAAGAAAGGAAGTAGTTGCTGATGTTGATTTGTGTAATCTAGTGACAGGCTCTAGCCTGGGCTTGCGTATGTGTGTTGGTAACTAATAATCTACGACCACCTTTATTCAAGTCAACATTGTTGCTTAATTAGCTTTTATTCAAGTGCATGAATGTGGTAAATGCTGAGAAAACAAGAAAAGCAAAGCTTAATTTGGTCAACTGGAGTATTCTACTTATCATCAGCCGACCGGATGACATGATCTTGTTGATGTCAGTTGTCAAATGCTAGCTGATTAATCACGTAACAAAATTGTATTTTATAGAAATGACGATGCCATCGAAAGAATACGTGCAAACTGAAGAAACATCACTAGCTTCGAGATTTACTTATTTTTTTATGGGTTAATTTGATCCGTGCTATTATGAAATTGTCTTTTTTTTTAAAAATACTACGCATATGTGTTACTTGGTTGGTGCCATTATGATTTTGCCTGACTTCAAAACATGCTATTCTACTCTTAAGCCCACCTGTAGGTTACTGTATTTTTGTAAGGACCTAATTGCCCTTGGGCCCACTTAAAGGCTCGTCGCTCTCATCTTGCGTCAGTGGGCGTCAAATCGGCGGTGCTGCAGATCGGGTCGCCTGGTGCGTCGTCTCTGGCAGTGGCTTCTTTGCGCTGAAGCTTGGAGCAGGACCTGGATGTCGGGCCCATGCCACCTCTGCCCCGCTGATTGGTGCGCCTACGCCGCAGTCCTAAAAGTCCCCTAAGAAGATCACAATCGTGGTGGTGGCGCCCCTGCTACTGTGGAAATTCGACTAGAGCAGCAACGCCCCTGTTGTTGCCTACCTCTACGTGCACTGCTGCCCGATGGGCGTAGAGGAGAGGAGAGCGGTGGAACGCTCGCCGCCACCTCCATTGATGCAGCCGCCCTTAGACGTAAGAAGGGCAAAGCCTCCCTTGCTGCCACCTCCATTGAAGCCCGTGCCGATGAGCCGTCGTTCCGCCGTGCTGGATGAGGTATGTCACCAGCTGGGTGCTCTGAGTTTGTGCCTGGCCTTCGTGCCATTGTGCCCATGTTTTTGCCTGGCCGTGTCGCCATTGAGCTGTGCGTGTCTCTGTCCGACCGATGGTGCCGTCGATTTGCGTTATGTCTCCGCCGTGGGTGCATGGCCTCTGGCCGCGTCGGCGTTGAATTTGAGGTCTCCGCCTTGGGTGCATGGCCTTTGGCCGCACTGGCGTTGAGTTTGAGGTGTTTGCCGAGTAGTGCGGAGGTGGCGTGGGCCTAGGCATTCCAGGGCTCGGCATCCACGCCAGCGGCGATGCAGTGACAACCGTGGCGGTGAGGTTGGAGTGCTGAGAGGGGTATTTCAGTCCATACCGAAATATGATATACTGCAAGTGGGTCCAAAGGCTTTAGAGGGGTCTAAAATGGCATGCTTCTAACTAGAGCAAAATTATAATAGCACCAGCCTGATATCCGTCTTTGTGTGGTATTTTTCAAAACGGGCTAAATTGTAAAGGCACAGAAGAAATTTAACCTTTTTTATCTATCTATCTATCTATTTTTTTTTTACGGGGAATCACGTCGAGATTAACTTTGATTGAAACAAAAATCTTTCACGACTGACGCTATTGATTTTTTTTTTTTACATTTTCCGTTCACAAGTGAAGAAGTAACGACGAGTTTGAAAGAAAAAAACCAGGAACATGTTCACATCTAGTACGTATACGTGATCAATCATCTGGTATAAAATAACTGATACAATCAAGACGTTAATCCTTGAAAGTATACGCGAGTTAGCGGTGATCGATCAGTTGAAGATGTCTTGGCCGGGGGAGAGCAGCTTCTTGGGGTCGTACTTGTCCTTCATCGCCACGAACCAACCCCACTTGCCGCCGAAGTGCCGGACCCAGTCGCCGCGGCTCGTGTAGTGCACCAGGTATTCCTTGTACCCGATCCCGGCGAGGTCGCAGAACCGCAGGATCCTCCGGTTCTGCGCCTGCAGCCGCACCAGGTCGTTCGCCACCGACGAGAACAGCATCGACACCACGTAGAACACGTCCTCCGCCGGCGTCGCCGCCGACATGCCGTAGTCCCACCTGTGAGCGAGTCAGACATGCAAGTCAGGCGTCTGATCGTTCGAGAGACACTTGAACTGTGAAGTGTGCGTCCGTTACGTACTTGGATTTGTTCACGGGGTACACGATGAGCGGCCCGGCGACGTCGGTGCCCTGGAGGATGCCCTTGAAGACGCCGCGGTCGAAGTCGGCGATGCACGACCGCGGCACGAGCAGGTTGAGCCATGGGTGCGGGACTCGCCACATCCCGACCTTGTCCAGCGCCACCTCCTCGTTGTGCACCCGGTCCAGGAACTCCACGTAGCTCACGTCACGCTCGAACGCGAACCCCCTCTCGAAGTTTAGCTCGTCGAGCACGGACTTGAGCTCCTGCATGCCACGCCAGACATACGTTGACACGATCCATATGAACGTTCTCACAGTGTGCCACGATCCATGCATGATGAGGTAACTACTATATGTGTTAACCGAAATACCTGATCCACAGAGGCAGCCGTGGCGTTGTCGTAGTTCAGGGTGGCCTCAATGCTGTACACGGAGGTGGCGTTCCTCTCCGCGGCGAGCTCGACGATCCTCACGACGTCGGCGTCGGAGAAGAACCCCGTGGTCTTCAGGCTACCGGTGAGGCTACGGTTCACGTGCACCGACCCTTCGACGTAGCTCATCGGCCCGAACGCGCCGTCCGGCCGCGGGGCGATGAGCCGTTCCTGGTCGGAGGTGAACGTGGCGAAGTCGGTGTAGACGAGCCGCACCCACCGCGCACGCGACGGCGCCGGCTCGAGAGCGATCCGGGCGCGGGTGATCACGCCGAACTGGCCGAGCCCGCCAAGCACGGCATCGAACAGGTCAGCGTTGAGCTCCTTGGAGCACGTCACCATCTCCCCGTAGCCTGCTCGCACGCGAGTGTTGCACCGGTCAGGGAAAAGTCAACACGAACAATCAAGGGCATAAACTAAAAGTGATTAACCACGGGAAATGCCAAGGTCAACACATTGGTGCGAGCCAGCAAATCTAGTTAAAGACGTGCTCCGTTCCGCGTCCGTCTCCTCCGTCAGGCCAACCTTTCTCCTCGGGCCTCCTCTAAGTACATTGAGGACAATCCAAATCCCGAAACCCTTAATCCTAACCCCTGCAGCCGGCCTTTATCATTTGATCTCAACTTTTAAATTTCAAGTGTCTCAAATTTAGAAAGCATGTAATCTTAAATATATAATTTGATCTGTAGTTAACAGAATTAATCGGGTTTAGATGGTGGCGAGTTGAACCAGAACAAGCAACTGCAGTTTATGCAGGTAGGTATGGCACGTAATTAACTAGAAGCTAGCGGTTGCTTGTTGGCGTGGTTCATGGATATTGCGTGCGCCGCGTGTACGTACCAGTGATCACGTCCAGCTCGTACACGTTAGATATCTGGGGGCCTTGCCGGAAAGTCTGGCCGCTGACGCCGGCGTTGGAGAGCGTGCCGCCGACGGTGAGGTGGAGGTAGTCCGTCCACGACCGCGGCGCCACCCCGCGCGCTAGCGCCGCGCGCAGCACGTCAATCCACATCTGCTCCCCGCCGGCGTCCACGTACTGGCCGTCCGCGGACACGTTGATGCGCGGTGGGCTGGCGGCGTCGCCCAGGGATGGCATGTGTACGACCACACCGCCGGGGGCGAAGGCCTGCCCCATGATGGAGTGGCCGCGGCCGCGGAACGCGACGGTGTACGGCCACTGCGGGGTGGAGTACGCCGCGCTCAGGAGCGCAGCCAAGTCGTCTGGGGACGCCGGGAAGAGCACGGCCACCGGGAGCGCTGTCGTGATGTTGCCGAAGTCCATCGAGGCTGGCACAGTGGCTTTGGGGTCGGTCCGGAGCCTGCCGTCCGCCGCGAGCGTAGCGAGGGTGGCTGGCCAGGGACGATCGCCGTACGTGCCTTGTGCATGAGAGGAGGCGATTAGCGAAACTAACAGCAGGTAAATCACCGCCATTATCAATGCCAATCGAGCTTAATCTGCAAGAGAGGCGTGATGTGTTGGTAATTAGATGAGGCGTTTGCACCCGTATATATATAGGAGATGGAGCAACATATACGTGTGATATGCTGCCTTTGCTACAAAATTTGTTACGTTTCATTTACTTGTAAAGCTACTTTAGTAAGGAAAGTTGATGCCGTACATACCGTCTATTTTAGTCTTGTTTCCTTTTCCTTTTGCTTATTTTGTTTCTATTGTTTTATATTGTTTGACCACTGAAAAATCAATACATGCTAAAACTTATGAGTATACGTGTGTACATTAGATTGTATGTAAAATGTACTGATCAGTTATCACATTGGTTCTCTTGTGGTTTCGCTACAGGAGGCTGTCTGAACATTTGCAGACCAGGGACACGAAGGTCTTCGTATTGGGATGCTACATTTGCATTGGCATATGTGATGATATGGTACTAGCTCCTCTAACCAAGCAGATAATAGAATAGTGCATTGCAATATGGGTAAGACAATATAATTTTTTAACTTTGATGTCTCTTTATCCTATCTTAATAACCATGAAAAATGATTCGAAACAATGACAACAAATTGGAAACGACACTCCTTGATAGCGACATTTTGATCGATAAGTTGCTTCAATATGCGAAAGCCAAACATGTGCAAATGAAATGTCCATATCTCTATATATAATAATAAGAGTAAATTTTAAAAACCTACAACTATTTTGATTTATGTTATAGAAAACTACAACTTCTGACGTTTATTTACAAAATCTACAACTATTTTGACACATGTTGAAAAAAACTATAATTTTTTTACCGTGAAACCACCTGTTATCATCTATGGCATATAATAGGAGAATTAACTGTGTATTCACACCTGTTACCAGAGGATGACATGTGTACTCACGATGATAAAATAGTAGTTTTTTTAAACTTGTATCAAAATAGTTATAGGTTTTTAAAATGGACACTAGAAGTTATAATTTTTTACAATATATGTTAAAATAGTTATAGATTTATAAAATTTACTCTACTAATAAACAAAATCCATTCGATTCCATTCTAGCAGAAGTAAGAAAAATACTGATGATTTAAGTGTAGAATTATCGTCCAGTTTGACGTTTATGCTGTTTTCTCACATAAGAATTAACCTTCACCGTATCTTAAATAAGACATGTCACTATTTCTGCAGGCACAGTTTTAATCATTGTCTGTACTAAGTTTCATTTCTTCATAAGGACTTACTGAAGACATTGAAAAATGTCCAGTGACTTCAGATTGACTAATGTTCCTTGTAGTAAAGGACAGGCGATATTTTTAGAACGATATGGTCAATCATGTAAAATTTTATGGCAAAACGAAAAATGACATCAGCAGATTTATTATGTTTAGATTATTATAATACATTCCTTGGTTACAATTATATTTTTAGGACTGTCCCCCGAATGTCACTTTTGGCTAGAGGAACTACACAACTCCAAAGTCCTGTTTGAACACACGAACAAAAAAGCAAAACATGAATATGATAGGAGTTCATGTGAAAACCATATAATTGGAAAATACAGTAAAGCTGAGGGCGCGAGTGTTTGGATACTTGAGTGAGAGAAATGAGGTTAAGGGGTGTCTGGAGCAAATGACACTTGAAGAAATCTTGTGGAAATTGAATCCCATAAGAATTTTCCTATAATACCCTTTGGAATGTAGAAATGGTCCAGAAATTCTCATGGAAACTTTTCTCTCCTCTAACTTTGATTTGGAGGATTTTCTAATAGGAACTCCTCAAACCTCATGTTTGGAATTTCTCTGAGTAGCCCAATGCGACTTCACTCTTTCTCTCTCCTTTTCTCTCCATATTCAAGAGATGTTTTTCTTTCAAATTTTTATATTGCGAAGTTTGAAGTTCTTTTGGGAAGCCTAATGTAACTTCGCTCTTTCTCTATCCTTTTCCCTCTCTATTCAAGAGATATTTCGCTTTGAAATTTTTATACTGCATCAAAAAAAGCCTCTTCTACAGTTCATCCATTTTTAATTCATGTGGGAAGGCAATGTGCAAGAAACTTACATCTTGCGTTTTTCTTCTTCCTGTGCTTTCCACTTTAGTATTCGAAACGGGAACTAAAGGTAATGTGAATATTCTGATGGAACTTCTCCAAAATCAAATGGGAAGGAATCATGTCCTTGAGATTCCTTTGGCTATTCCTGTGTTCCTTCCGAACTCATTCTAGAATGTCTGAAAGGATCCATGACCAGAGCAGAGCAGGCCTTCTCGGACGCAGCAAATTTTGGCTCCTAGCTTGCAGTGACCGCAGGCACACACATGCTGCGACGCGCAGGCAGTTGTCTCCATCGGACGATATGATTCAGAATCATCAGAACACATGTACGGGACTTATGCATTGTGTAGCAGCAGTCTGCCGGATCGTATCGTTGACCTGTAGGCTGCACATACGTGCGTGTGTACTGCAGCCTTGGAAACATACCTCTCACACACGCACCAAAGCCGGCGGCCGGGCAGTCGTAGCTTGTCAGGCTCCTGAGCCGTCAATGCTGTCAAAAAATAAAAAATAGATAACCTATATTATCTAATTCACCAAAATAGATACTATATCGATGTATTTGTAAATCTAGTATATGTATTTGACACTTTAAATATCAAAAAAATTGATTCCGGTACTTGAGGCACCGAAAACTTTTATAGGCGTTAAATACGTCATTGTTCACCGTCTTTGGCAACCTACCCTGTATTCGTTGCGGAGTACGATTATCATATAATCCGGTATAGATGTTACATACGCTGATAATATTACATAAGATATAAGGTTTTTCATCACTACATGAATATACCCTAACCATAAAGAGATGACGACAACAAATATTGACATGTACAGTACGCCTAAAGACTAACTTAATAACGTGTCACTGCTAACCCAAATATATCTTAGGGAATGAAAATAGACCGGGTCACAAATGATGCTCTATACTGAGTGTATATAGGATATTTACCCTTTCGCAGGGCATTGGACCCATCCGCTTTAGCGAGACGGGCCCTCTCCCGCTTCCTTTCTCTCTCTACTTTGCATGGCTCAACCGCGACGTGCTCCTTGGTTGTCTTCCTTATACACTACTCCTCATGATGTTTAAGTCGTAGTTTCTCCTACTATTGTTCGTACTCTCGGCTTTCGTACGCTTCTCTCCTCTGTCGTATGCTCATGTCGACCCACCGCTTCTGGTGTTCATTTTGCTCCATGCCATTCCATGAAGTCACAGATAGGTGGAGGAGACTGAACAAATGAAATAAGAGGGTGGATTAGTAAGACAGTGCATGAAATCGTATGGAAAGTACCACATTAGTGATATACATCGCTATACCGTGGGTACTTGTATGGTCCATGTCGAGACTTGGTCATACTGGTAGTTGGCACACATGAAGAAGCGCATGCCATATGTGTAGGAGATGTCCTGGGACTTGCAAAGTCTATAAGGGTCGTCACAGAAGTACATCAACGGTTCGACCCCCTAGGGGATAAAAATTCCCTAATGTTTCTTGGGTAGACTTGGTGGAGCTGAGGAAGATATTGTAGTTGAGAGAGCTAAGGAATGAGTGGTCTAACCATAGATGAGGGTGAGATTGTTTATGGTGGCTGGAGGCTGGTGCATGGACTTAGTACATGGGCTTGGCTAGAGGCTAAAGCATAGGATTCCCTGTGAAAGCTGAAAAAGTTGTGGTACTGATGCTTAGTAGAGATTCACTATGAAAATTATTGCTTGGTGTGGTCATTTCATTATGCAAAAGCTCAACAATGAGTTATTGTTGCCTCTGTATGGAGGTATAGAATCCTATGAAAGCATTCCTTGTGAAAGCTGTTGATTTTAAGTGGATGTAGAAGTAACATATATCTCTTAGATCTTAATCCAAAGTCAAAGCCTGCTTTAAGCATTCATCCTAAAGCAAGCAACACCCGAGGTTGAACGGTTCATACAATCATATTGTTGATTTTATAGTTACAATTAATGTTAGTCCCTGAGGTGTTGGTGATATATTGGCGTGTCTAAAACCTGAGTTCACAAATACCTTTTATATGCTGGAAAGAATTGTGCTTGAATAGTACATTAACATAATAAACTTACCATCACATTGATTAGACAAATAGTTCAAAAATAGTTTGTAAATAAAGTCTTGCCTACCATTTTCATAGTTCGTAGTGCATAGATGTTGAATACATAGATCATGTCAAGATGGCGGAGGGACATGGTGACACAAATTAACGGAAGAATATGAGCTAGGCCAGTTAATGCTACCAGGGTAAGATGGTTGTCGTCTCTGAGATGGTCATAGGAAGTTGTAAGAATGGGTACCAGCAAATCCACCATCATTTTTTAGTCATCAATGTCCTCCGGAGATAGAGGTCTAGAGGGAGGGGTTGTTGTAAAATGAAATCATCATCACCATCTTGAGCTATCATGGTAGTAGCACATCCTATTTCCTTATCGATTGTATGCCATCTCGATATGATGTGTGAACGTCCTCTTGCAGTGATCATTGAACTTTGTCCTGTATTGCTGGTGGAACGTCGAGGCATTGGAGGTATGAAATCATCATCCTCATCGTCCTTGTCATTTTCTGGATGAGTAGTAGAATGTGCCCCTATACCCCTTAGGTTCATTGACCGTCGTTATCTTCTACGCGAACCAGACATGACACCCCTACCAAAGAGTATATACATCATCAAGAAGATGATGCAAACTCGTTCCATATTTCCTATGACACGTGTCCTCACCAAAGGAGCCACAACCAGATATCATTGTTGCCACTCTCAACCATTGCAAAAGCGAGAGGAATGATCTGATTATGTGCATCCACCGTTATCGCTATCATACGGGTACCATGGTACTTACCGCTCAAAAATATGGCATCCACGCATACAACCTATCTACAATGTCTAAAAGCTTCGATGTATTATCCAAAGGACCAGAATAACCTAATGAGGTATCGATCAGTGGTGTTGTATGACCCATCCTCTAGCTTGATCGGCTCATCTGCCAAAGCCCACTGAGTCCTTGGATTTGTTATGTCAATCTTCTGCAGTAGCCTCAAAACATATTTATAAGACTCCTTGAAGATTCTAAACAACATCTTCAATGTCTTCTGCTTCACTCGTCATGCGGTATGGTAATTGATCAGTATACATGTCTTAGTCTGCACCTCCTCCATAATGAATTTTGGTGACAAACAAATGTCCATGACAACAAGAGTGATGACGAGTTAGGCTATAAACCTCGCATCAACGGCGTGGCTCACATTCCTAATAGCCTCTTCGCTGCATGTATGTGGAGTGTGTCTACTGATCATAAAATAGTTCTCATATTTCAGCATATGTGCTCGTACAAAGTAAGGACAATTTGAGTGCTTGACACACCTAATCTCATACTTCGTAGGGTTAGATCGGGCGCACTTGTGATCCCTTCTTATTATTATAGCATAGTTGCTAATAAAGTGAGTGACCTCCCCCTGTTGCGAAATTGTTGTCCGACCTAGATGTCGCTATTCCGGTATCCCCAGTTAGATAAGGTGTTATACTCAATGACGGCACAATCCAGCAGCCCAGCACCATGAAAGTACTGGATCGTAGGTACCGGGTCATTGTTGTCAGCAGCTTCTTCATCCTCGCTATCACCGGCTTCATCATCCATGTATCTTGCATCTACCTCAGAAGGGTCCACTCTAGCTCTCTCTCTACCGAAACTACCCTCCTTGACATGCCCTCCATCCTTTTCATACATCACCTGCTGGCTTGATCCTTCCACGGTAGTCACTGCATCACCTTGCACCAGTCGTAGCACTATGTTTTTGTACACCCCCATATCAAAGTTCTCCTCCAATGCCTTGCATGAGTACAAAGTATATACATTGTTCCTTCTTATCTCGAACAACATATGGATAACGACCGAGCTGTTTGAAACAAATCGTGGCTGCAAATCCTCTAAGACAACAATATAGGGTTATTGGTTCACATGTAGAAGGCTTATAACATGTGATTTCAAAACATCTAGGTCATTAGGTACCTCAAATGAACTCTTTATGTGCTAACAATTCTGAATTGTTATGAGCCTCCTGTGCAAAACTGCGGAACGTTCTCTGTAATAAAATGGAAAGTCATACCACATCTGCTAAACAAAATACATCTAATAAAATAACTACTATATATATATATACACACACACACGATACACAACTAATTACGCTCCTCGATAAATAATAAATAAATTAACAATACAAATTAAGGAGTACTATACTTAATAATGCTAAATATTTAAGTAACTAACGATGCTAATTAAATCACTAATATTGAATTCAAATAAAATAGTTAATAATTAATATTGAATTAAAATATTAACTAAACTAACATGAAAGTTATATTGATCAAATATTCAATCTCATTATAAATTGATTTCAAAACTAGTTTGAAAGCTAGTTTTGTTAGATTTTTTTTTACACTATATTTACTCTTCCAGAAGTCAGAAGCATCAACATGTCGCTCTTAACCAGGCTGATCATCTCATTTTTACGCTGAATACTAATATGCCTATAGTTCCTAGCAAAATTTCAGTGCTCATATTTAACAATACACTATTAACCTATTCATATATTTCTTTATGCTGAGTGAGCTGAAAAGAGAAATGGACTAGTCTACGGTGAGTAGAAGATACTGAAAATATTGCTCTATTTGACTTCATAGCTGCATATTTTCTTTAACTAAGGGAAGAAGTTCTTGTGCGCACCACTATTTTAATAGATTGAATTAAAATACTAATTAAACAGACGCACATCACTATTAATTAAAAAAATTTAATTTGATAATTTTTTTGGTGCATTGTGATTTTTATCGAATCTTTTTATCCAACCTAAGTTTTTTAATCTTCCTAAAAATTATTTTTTATCCTTTACCCTTTCTTTTTTTTTCTCTGTTTCGTCTCATGCACCGAAACCCTACTTCCACCTATGCAGAGTATGCATGCACTAGGTCACCACCCTGCGTCACCACTAGTACAAAGTGCCACCACTAGACCATCGTATTATTAAACTAATTAAATAATCTTATTACACTAACTAATCAAATTCATGTTAATTACTATTATACAATCTACTTACTCTGACTAAGTAAATAATTAGTATTATACAAATCCACGCTAATTACTATTATATAAATTCACACTAATTACTATTACACTGATTAAGCAAATAATCAAATTCATATAATCAAACTAAGCAAATAATTATACGGATGTACTTGAACAGATTAAACAATCTACTTACTCTAATTACTATTATTACTGTAAGTAATTAAATATATAATTTAAGTAATTATTGTAACTCGCGCTACTGCTCATACTCATCTCGGACTGATTCTCCTCTCCTTGCGCTGCTGCTACTCCTCACCTCGCGCTGCTTCTCCTCTCCATGCACTGCGTTGCTACTTCTCCTCTCCTCTCCTTCCTTACTCGCGCTGCTCGTCTGCTCTCTAGTCATGTTATGGCTCCTTCTAGCGAAACAAGACAGCACACTCGCATTTTATAGCGAAACACGATAGCGCGCGCGTTCAAAAAGGTGGTAAAAGGGAAACAATGTGACATGACATGACCTATCGCGCTAAAAGCACCGACCAACGCGATGTGAGCGGGGCCGGCCTGTATTCGGCACATGAGGTGCTGAATACGACACTGTTCACTGTATTCGACATCTTAGGTACCGAAATCGATTTTAGCAAATACATGAGTTTTCAGTACCTCAGATACCATAATCGATTTTTTGATGTTTAAGGTGTAAAATATAGTTGCTAGACTAGATTTATAAAGATACAAATATATTATCTATTATAATAAATACAGTTATGTTTGTTGTTTATTTTTTAATTTTTACCGTGAATGTCACAGGATATGTACATGCATCTCTGCTAGTCAGCGGTTGCTGTCCTAGTCTGTCTGTCTAGCCAACCGTGCCACAAATTTATGCGTGCATGTATGTATCCTGGGGGAGTAAGTTAGATTCTACCTAACTTACGTGCCCTACTACACCAACGTACATATTTACGTTACGCACTCGGTGCGCTCCCAGCTCGGGTAGAGATACAAGTTTTATATTTTTATGTCATTAGATCAATCTAAAACTAAAAAATAAAGTAAAAATCTATTCTCATCTAATTACATTAAAAAATAAACTAAATGGTAACTCAAAACTACCTATTAAGTATGGTGACCGTCTCTGCAATCTATACGGCCGATTTGGCTTTGAGATTTGTACACGTTGGGTGAGGTATGAATAAGAGTCAGAAAGTTCCACCTCTGCAAAAATCTTACATCCCGTTTGGTTTGCAGAATTGGGCGCGGAATCGACAATTGAAATCGGGCCAGATCAGTTTTTCAGTTGCTTGGATACACTCGGAATCGAAACTCATTTCCAGCTAAATTGGACAATAATTATGAGGTGCTTCCTACGATTTGTTCAGACCTGTTCCCCTCTGATTTGGAACAGACGCGCCTCAGAGGCTACAATTGTACGACTGGTTTCATGTTTCTGGATTTTATATCAATGATGTGGTTCTTGTAGTTTTTTTTTTAATAACCAATCGAACGTTCCATCAGAAAAAAAGTTCCATCAGAAGAAACACTCAGGATCACAAGTAGAAAAAATGTTCCATCCGAAGCTACAGTAGCCGACCCCGGTGCACTGACACAGGAAAATAAAAATAAAACCTCACTTATTAACTATTTAATTTCATCTTAGTGCTCCATATTGTTTCAAATATGTGCACCATTTAGGATTAGATAGGTCAAGCTTTTAGAGCTCTAACTTCGCCTGGTAGGATGAGCGTGTAAGCAGTTGGCTCCTGGGTCCAGCAAGGTGCACTGTCCGAGGTGATCGTCCAAGAGATCTAGTTGCGATCTTCGCAGGATCTTCCAGGATGTGAACCGACGACCGGGCACGCATGTCCTCTGCTAATCCGCTCGTGTGGTCATACCTGCCGCATACATAACCGCCCAATTTGGCCCATGTACATATACAGTATGATTGACTGACTAACTTCTAGACTAAGAAGACTGAGGTGTTTGTTTCCCTCGGCCTTTAATCATGAGAGAATCTGGTTCGTGCCGCAGCCAACGTGCGAATTCGCAAAATACAGTTGTTGTGTCGTTGACATGTGGACCCGCCACCGGCCGAGTATTCTACCAACCCCAAGTTTTTCAAGAGTTGTGTACCAGGAAACATCTTGGGGTCATTTGACAACGCTAGCAATTACATACATGTTTTACATGTACATGCAATCAATCTAGGATAGAGTAATTTAAAGAAGTAAAAAATGAACAAAACCAAACGGTGAAGGTATAAAAGACAGGTATTTGATATTTAGGTTTGGAAGTCAAATAATATGAAATTGAATATATTTTAGAATGTATAAAAGATAAATATTAAACATCTTGAAAGATAAATAATATGAGATTAAATATATTTTTAGAAAGAGAAAAGAGTTTAACTTTATATGGTGACCATTTGATCTATCATAACTCATAACTCTTTTAATTGTCATTTGAGAGATTAACTAAGGTATGCAGCCCCTTAGTGACACCAAAGATCTGCCTGGATTTTGCATCGCGTGATGACCCAGACATGAGCTAATCAGATCGACCGGGCTTCCTTTCCACGACTGCGACTCGGACCTCTCTTTCTGACATGTTTAATACGCAGAGCTTAGCAAGAACCGATCAGGTTCCGAACCGGCATCATCGTAATACAGTGCATTTCCTCAAGCCACCTGTGTCCGACATCTCCCACCAGCTTCTCCCATGACTTGTGCAGAATCCGTGCCTGCCCAAGAGATAGATCCATCAGGATGCCCTGCAGCTTCAGAGTTCGAGATAACCGATAAGGAACTCAAAGCGAGTCTGACCGAATCGACAGAAAGTTTTTTTGCGAGAAAGAATCAACAGATGATCGATTCAAAGTGAAGATCAAAATACAGCTCGATATCTCATTAGGTGTCAAAAGAAATCTTGCATGACACCGATTGATGAAACGTTTAACAACTAGCTTGTTTGACACGGCCGTGTTTAACCCTCACTAATCTAGGGCAATCCAAATCTTACACTGATCCTGCATTGACAAACTCGATCAGCTGTCGTAATTTAGGACGATTTGGAAGAACTGTACTCTCGTCACACCATAGATTCCCCGAGATTGCAGATCAGATCAAATCGTGATCTTGACGTGTGTCAGAAATATTTTGCTCGACATGACGATCTCGGTATCAGTTTCCTCTGAATGTGGCTTGATTCGGAATTAGGAACACATTGGTACACGTTTATCCGGTTGGCAACAATGGCACTGCCACATTGCAAGATTGAATTCAGTTCATCGAAGATTGTCAATGTCTTGACATTTGGCAAGAGAGTATCTTGAACTGATCATGGAGTTGACAATTGTCACCTTGCTAATCTTCTTCGATAAGCTGGTACGCTCATCTCATGTATACTTTGTTTTGCCGGGCATTGCCTGCACGTGAAGTTGAAATATTATGTGTTATGTACAGTTGATGCTAGTTGGAGGCTGGCTTAAGGAACTGAATATCCTTCAGTCGAATAATGGAGCAAGTGCAATGGAGAATGGGTGGTTCTATTCCTTCATCAAATCGCCCGGTTCATTTCATCTGTTCCATTGGCGTCGTTCTCTGTTTTTAAAGAAAATTTAAAAGAAGTCCTACACTTGGCAGTTTCATATGTGCAGGTTATGCACTACTAAGAAGTCAACTAAACATTCGCCCAAAATAAAAAGGTCAACTCGTCAATAGTCAGTTTACTGCAATAAACTACGGGACATGTTTGTTTGATGAAATCGATAAGGTAACAGCAACAACAGCGACAATATATTGATAATATAGTCAACTCAGCATTAGAGTTGTGATTGCCTGAACATTTTCATTTCAACTGAACAATAATATAGATAGCGGTAAATAATCGATCAAATATAAATTGCAAGAGCACAGTTTTATCTGTTTAAACACAACACATTGATACTCATAAACTACTAGTTCTTAAAGATGTACTGCATCCACAAGTTACTCAGAGATTAGATTTTTATTAATTTATCCTCCGAATTTCAGTGCAACCTCCAATAATCAAGTACACATGATAACATGTTCCTTTAGTTCTTTTTACCACAGCCATAATAACCAAGTGCACTGGACAAGGTGTGGTTCCATACCATCGTCGAAGTTGTGACCAATAGGGATAGCAGTCAGACCCGTGGGTTCGGGTCCCGCAGGTTCTACACCTAGCAGGTGCTAGTTTTGGTTCCAAATCCCGCCCACAGGTCTGATGGGTCAAGGACCCGAACTGTAGCGGGTGCTGGTTTAGTATTTGGCCCGTGGGGACCCTAAACCTTATCCCCATTCTCCCTAACGCAGTGACGCCCTCGCCCAGTCGCCCTGTTGCCCATCCCCATTTGCTGCCGCCACTCGCTATTCCACTTTGCCTCTGCCCTCTGCCGCTTTCGCCATTCACCCACCCAACGTCCAATCGCCCATTCGCTCTCGTGGTCGCCACGCGCCAGAACATCGCCGTCGCCATCACCGCTTGATCTTCAACGTCGTTGTCCAGTCCGGCAGTCCCGTCCACACCTGACACCTCCACATGCGATGTGCTGGTGCCCGGTGGGTAGCCCCCATCTTCGAGGCTACAAGCCCACAAAACTCCTCTCTGGCATGACAAGAACAAGATCTACCAGTTGGTGCTTCCACTCTCGATCTTGACTCCCCTTCGATGCTTCCGCTCTTGATCTTGACTCGGGCAATGGCGTTGGTGCAGGGGTCAAGCAAGGCGGCGATGCTAGGTGAGGCGACATTGAACTTAGCCGAGTACGCCGACGCGTTCAAGTTGTCGGCCGTGACACTCCCGCTCAAGGGGGGGGGGGGTCAAATCCATCACACAATTAGGCCACCTTGTGTGGTTAGACAGGTTAGCAGTGCTTGAGATTTAGTTTGGTTCTCAGCCACCCTTCTCACTTTTGGTTCTTCCTTTCATTTTTTATTTTTGTAATGGACCCCTTTCAGCTTCAGGTGATCCATGTAGTTCAAAGATAGGTTTCTAGCTATGAAGTTTGTGTTTTGGTGATAAGCTAGCTAGCTCAACTCTTGCTAGCAGTGTATGTACATTTTGAAGCTAAATTGATATGTAGATCTTAGTGTAGTTTGTTAATTTATTAATATTAGAAGAGAGGAGATTAGCAATGTTGTACATTTCTAGTGGATTCTTCTTTTGCTTGGTTGGAGGAGATCTCAGAAAGCTTTGTACCTTGCATTAGTTCATGTATTCATGTGTTGCAACTTACAACAGTTTTGAGGACTATTTGCAACTTACATATGTTTGTGCATAGTTGAGAGAGGATTGCTCCTTTTGTATCACAACTATCAATGATTATATTATGTAGTTCGGATTCTCTGATTTTCTTATAGTTTTGTGTCTAATTGACCTAATAGTGATGGTTTAGGTTGTGTTATCTGGGTTCTGAACTTCTGATAGGGACTACTTGTATGTCTCCTAAAATGTGAAGCACTGAAGGTTACCAATGTTTCTTGTGGTTTGTTGGAAACAACATTTGCTTCAAATGTGATAGGCCTTTACATAACATGATGTAAACTATACTCCATAGAGGGTTTCATTTGGTTGAATGTTGATGGAGCTGTCCATGATTTTATTATTTTATTGCATGACTTTTGTCTATGAACACATAAATCACAGATATTTTAAATTGTTTTTTTAATCTAGAATCAAGCATTTCATTGTTTTTACTGGTTAACATTGATATGCATTACTCTGATCTATGCTGCACCTGCATTTCATTGTTTGAGCCCTTGTCGGGTTCAGGTTCGGGGGGCAAAATTTAACCCGTTTAGCAGTTCGGGTGCAGGTTGAGTTTTGATTCTTGGGTTTCATGGCGGGTGCGTTTTGGCTCAAATCGCATCCGACCCGACCCGTTGCCACCCATAGGCGATTCACTACCTTTACACCTTTATATTGCTTATGGCATGTGGCGTGGTGATGCCATGCACACATCGTCGTGGTGAATACACACATCATACACGCATCACGATCTACCATTACCAATCACTAAAACAATATAGAGTATAGACCTTAGGCCCTATTTGGTTCAACTTTTGCTACTCAGAAGTAGAAAGCTAAACGAAATATTCTACTTCTAGAAATGGCTTCTGAGAAACAAAAGCTGTCATTATTACTAGAAGCCAGAAGCTGGTCTGGAGGAGCTTTTCTAGCTTCTAAGGGATATTATATATATATTATTCATTTTAGTCATATCAAAAGCTAATTCAAAAGCAGCTTTTGCAAAAACCTCATCCCAACCAAACATGCCCTTAGTACCTTACTATAACATAGCTATAACTAGAGTCAGACTATAGTTGTTCAACAATGTAGAGAGAGAAACGAACCTTAACCAGAACAGGTTACAACTATAGACCATACTATGAAGAATCTAAAATAGTAAAACAAATGCATTAGCCAAACAAAAGCCCAAGAGCCTAGCTGGTCAGCCCATTAGCCAAACAAAAGCCCATGAGCCCACTACCTCCCATTCTTTGCCCTAGCAATAAAGTTTTCCCTTCCCCATCGTCTCCACGAGTCATACAAGCAGCCACCGCATCATCTCCTCTCTTCCCCCTCCTCTCCAGACGGCACATCCCAAGGTGTCTCGGCTGCATCCTGAAGTCAAACCCGACCCATGATCGGGTCATTCAAACCTAGATATGTTATTCAGCTTTGCAGATCAAGCAACACGCCAATGTCAAGGCCCGTGCTCGCCGGCGGGCGGCATAAGGAGGGCACCTGGTGCGACGCAAGAAGGCTCAGTGGCTCGATAACCAGGTTTGTGCCTTGTGTCATGCCCCTCCCCTCAATAACCCATGCACAACCCTATATTATAGCGCCCGAGCCATAGTGAGCCACGATTATCCGCCACGGCGATTTAGCAATGATATGGCGACGCTATTGTGATGCCCTAATAACTATGTCCTTCATCTAATTGGCTCATTAATTTCATCTGTTCCATTGATGCAATTCTCTACTAATAAATAAAACTTAAAAGTTATTCTACACATGGCATGAGGATCATAAGGGGATCAATATCCACCGGAAGGATAGCCAGGCGGCGTCAATTGCTAGGGACGAGAGATTAGACTATAAATAAGAGAGACTTTGAATATTGGGAGAGACTTACATTAATTCTTCTCTTCTTGCTTACAATGATGTGTGGTTGATCCTTTATATAGAGAGGGAAAATTACAATCATAAATTAATTGCAATGCTTAACTTATCTCCCACCAAACTTATCTCTAAACAAATCATCTCAAATCCTAACATACTAAACTTATCTCCGAATCAAATCTAGCCCTTACTAAACTTATCTCCTGCCGTGGTGCTCCTTGGGCCGGCTGGCCACCATGACATTACACCCCTCCTTTTGAGCAGCCCGACCATGGTTGCAGTCCCAACAACCCTCACACTGACAAAAGGTGTATGGAAGATTCCACTATTTATCACTGAATAACTTATCATGTTTCATATATGTCATTGTTGTGTCAATGACATGTGAGTTCATGTCCCACATGTCATCATTACAATGGATGTCATATAGTAGATTAGACAGTTATTCGGTGACGTGTCATAGATTTATCCAAGGTGTATCCCATACCATCTTCTGCACGGATGCTATCAGTTAGGCTGTAGATGGTGTGACAACATTGCAATAGTCGTGGATGAAGTTAAGAGCACGGTGTAGTGAAAATGGTTCTATTAGGTCCTGATTGTGATTTTGGTGATTAATGACAACATAGTCATTGGGACTAACATGTTTGTTAATAATATATGTTAATAGATCTCATGGATGTAATACATCAAGAAGCCACCACAGTCGGGAGAAAGTTTGGTTGAATTGGAGAAGTCCCAGGAAGATTTGCCTCACTAGATAGTTCGGTGTTCAACGTGTTGTACTCACCTGAGCATTTCGTGTAGAGAAGGCTGTAGCTATTGAAGACTGAAGAGTAACCCATTGGATGGTCCGGTGATTAGCTTGTGTGCACCGGAGGATCACACCGGAGAATTTCTGCCAGAGAGGCTGCAATTGTTTAAGCAGATCGATGAACTGACCGGATAGTCTGGTGATCATAGAGAAAGTTACATCGGAGCATTTTCAAGGAAAAGAAGAGAAGATCCAACTGACCGGATAGTCCAGTGATGAGGAAGAACAACACACCAAAGCATTTCTTGCAGAGACGTTTCTGAGTGCTGAAGGATAAAGAACAACTGATCGGACAGTTCAGTGTGAAGAGGAAGTGCATCAGAGCATTTTACACAAAGAGGCTATAAATGCTCGGATGACTCAAAAATAACTCACCGGAAGGTCTGGTGATAGATTTGAAGGTATATTGGAGTGTTCGGTGTTCACAGAGGCATTGAGTGGAGTTCCAACGGCTAGTTTCTAAGGTAGTACTATTGTTCTCACTGGATCATCCGGTGTTAACAGTTTTTCTAAGCAATTGGGAAAATGACTAGTTGGCGAATTTGAAGCTATAAATAGCCATCTACTCAGTCATTTGAAGGTGTGGCATACTGCTAGAGTTTAGAGAAGACTATAGACACTTGAGAAGACATCCAAACCACCAAAGTACTTAAACCGATCATTAAGGCAATTAAGCACAAGATTAGTGAGTGATTAATACTTATAGGCCTAGAGTGAGTTGTAGCTAGGTGTTGTAGCTTGAATAATGGATCAAGGAGTGATTCTAGCTTGTACCACGTGGTACGCCAGCGCCTTAGAGTCTTGGTGATTCGCCGGCAACTTGAGCCAGAGTTGTTCAAGCTTGTTGACCCTCCGACTTGGTGTAGAGCGATGACATGACACCTGTACGGGGACGCGAATACCCTTGACTTGGTGACTCAAGCTCCGAAGTGATCATGATAGCAAATGACCGAAAGAGAGGCTAGTGTCTTGGTGGCTCATCCGGCTTGAGCCCTTGTCTTGGTGGCTTGGCGGCTCAAGAGTTATGACCAGGTACCGACCTGGAACATATCCTTGGTAGAGCTCCAACGTGGACTAAGGATGACATTCATACCATTGATACCACATGTTAAAAATCTCTTGTGCTGAGTTTGTTTCTCTACCTTATTTACATTTTTGCATTTACATTCTTACAACTTATCTTGCTAGAGTAGGTAGCAATCCTCTTGAACGATAGAGTAGACACATTAGATAAACCTAGAGCGTATTTAGATAGAAAACGAAATATATTTATCTTGTGAAGTTTTGCAGCATTAGTTTTTATGTGTCCCCTCTTAGGACGTCACGGCTCCTCACAATTGGTATCAGAGCCTCATGCTCTTGATAGGTTTAATTGCCTAGAGTTGTGATGTCTGGGGTTAGGATGGATACCCATAGTGCTCCGCATTTCGACGACACTAATTTCTCCCGTTGAAAAATTCTAATGACTTGTTATTTACAAGTTAAAAGTTTAGATATTTGGAGGGTCACCGAGGAAGGGATGAAACATCGCATCACCAACAAAGAGAGATAATTAGATGCATTGGCGAAGAGTATCCTTTTATCATCTTTAAATATTGATGCATTTAATCATATTTATTCTCTCACCAATGCACATTATATTTGGACTAGTCTCATTAAAATATATGAAGGTACAAAGGATGTGCACGATGAGAAATATCATATGCTTGTTACTAAGCTCAATAGTATCAAACAATTTGTCATGAAAGTGCTAATAACATGTACTCATATTTGAATATTATTGTCAATGAGATCAATGGGTTATATTTGACCCAAATTGATGATGATCAAGTGGTGAGAAGAATACTTCAAGCTCTTCTTCTGAAGTACAAGTTGATAGTCTCCATCATCTATGACAACAACGACAAGAAAATGACTCTAAGTCAAGTACTTGATAAGATCACCGCCTATGAGATGACCATGAACATGGGGTAGAAGCTTCTTCTTCATCTGATGCCAAGAAACTTACTCTCACAAGCAAGCAAGCACCATACGAACATATGGAAGCAAAGATGAGGAGGCAAGAGCAGGAGTTAAGCTCAAGCAAAGATGATGGAGATGAAGATGAAAATGAAGATGAAGACGAAAAGAGCAATGAAGATGATGAGCAAAGCGCATCAAGTGATGAAGATGGATCCCGAAGTCGCCAAACTCATCTCTCAAGTGGAGAAGAACATCAAGAAGATCAATACCAAAATTTATCACCGAATCTCCATGAAAGACTTGATCAAAACAATTTATCACATCAAGAAGAAGAAGAAGACCAAGAGCAACAAGTAGACAAGGGTAAGATCCAAAGCATTTGCAAGCATGGAAAAATCAATGGGTGAAGATAAATATTCAAGCTCAAGTGATTAGAGCTTTGACACCTACTCCTTCAAGAAAAGCTTTTCCTTAAGGTCATCATCACGTAAGTCGTCATTACACAAGTGTCTTATGGCAAAAGGTATAGAAAACAATGTAAGTGATGATGAATTCGATAAAGATTTCCCTCTCAACAAGAACTTCTTGATTTGATTAATGAGCAACAAAGGGACTTAAAGAAACAAGCTAAAGAACTGAAGAAATTCAATACCCTTAATAACATTCATGCTACATTGTTTCTAATTATAAACAATTGTTGAGCAAATTCGAATTGCTAAACAAGGAGCATGAAGAGCTTAAGGTAAAATTTGAGTACATTGAATCTCAAACTAAGGTTCATTTGAAGCAATTCACCTCTCTATTTAATTTCAATCATAAGGTAGATATTTGCACTTTTTGTGATGATTTAATTAATTTATTTAGCTCACCTCTTTTCAATGAAATATGTATTGAGAATGTTTTTGTAAAACTATCTAATGAACTCATTATACAAGAAAATGATGAGTTCAAGTAAGAAGTGGAGAATCTCAAGAAGGACTTGCAAGATTAAAGGGCAAAGAATATGTCCAATCTCCTCAAGATAACCGTGCTACCATGATAAATAAGCTTGCGAAGGGGTTAACTGTGACATGCTTCAAGTGCCATCAAGAAGGCCACAAATTCTTCTAATGTAAGCAAGCCAAGAAGGAGACCAAAGAAAAAAAAGAAGACGATGCATCTTTCCTACAAGACCTCCAACATCTACATCAAGTCCAACTACAAGGTCAAGACCAAGAACGATCACTACAAACTCAAGAAGAAGAACAATGGTAAGGTGGTTGCACATATGATTAGGAGAAAGGACCGGAGATGGAAAAAACCCATTTGCATGCCGAAGGAAGTTATTACCAATATGAAGGGGTCCCAATCGGTTTAGATTCCAAAGAAGACTTGAAATCCATGAGACAGCTAGGGGATTTGGAGACTTGCCTCATAAGATGAAGTAAATGTTCAAGCAAAGAAGTCAAGTGTATAACATTAAGCGTATTGATGAAGATCATTATCGTCATATGTCCAAATCACCATCCAAAGGTAATGAGGTAATGATAGCTAGCATTTTGTTTATGCATTTTGAACTATTGCCTTATCTAGGATTACATATGCATATGTATATTTTAATTTATTGCAATACCTAGTGTAGATTTATCTTATGGTAAGTTGCTTGTGTTTCTCTCTAACCCGTGAGCAATCTACATAGCTTATTAGTGATAGGCTCTTGTCATGGCACTAGTTTTACAATTGATATCCTTTATGTGCAATGAGTTTAATCTATATGATAAATTCTCCATTATTATCAATAACAAGTGCATAAATCTGACAAGTATTCAATATTTGTATGCACATATTTAGGAGAGCATATTCTATAGATTGTGATTTTGAGACTAACATGTGTTGCTAGATATATCTTTTGTAGTTTTATGGAGCAATCAACACGTCACTAGAGGTAAGCAATGCTTAAAGGTTTCAATTGGTATTATTGTCAATTCATTTCTACATTTAAGCTACCTTCATGCATGATATGACTTAAACTTTATACCTCTACTTATTATCTAGATGCGTATATATTGCTACATTCCTACAAGTGGTATTCACAAGTGAGTCTTATTATATATATGCGCACATAAAAGGGGAGTTTAGATTATATCATGTGAGTTTAATGAGTTATGATCCTTGTTTGTCTTTTTTAATTGATATTAATGCCTTTTATCCTTACAATTAATATATCTTTTCAATTGGTATTATCTTATTGGATCATAATTTATGAAGCTCTCTCCCATATGCTTTAACGCTTTTCCTCAAACTCAACATGTGTTTGTAGCCATTTTTGAGATGGTTGACAAAAGGGGAGAAGTTTGACGAACAAAGCAAGATGCATACCTAGTGGAGAACAAGTAAGATGCCAAGGTTGAAAAAGGGGACTCATCTACATTTGCTATTAAAAGTATGCAATAAAGAAGCTCTTATATGGGTTGATCAAGGGAGATAGTGGCAATGAATAAAAAGAGAGCCACAACAATAGGGAGACTAAGTGCTAACAACATGCATCCAAGCAATGTGGTAAGCCTTTGTGCTCTTTACAATTTGTATCTTTTATTATTTGTCACTTGTTTTGGTTATATTGTCATCAATCACCAAAAAAGAGGAGATCGTAGCGAAAATGGCATATTAGGTCATGATTATGATTTTGATAATTAAGGACAACACAGTCATTGGGACTAACATGTTTATCAAGAATATATATTAGTAGGTCTCATGGATACAATATATTAAGAATCCACCATAGTCGGGACAAAATTTGGTTAAATTGGAGAAATCTCAGAAAGATTTGCCTTATCAGATAGTCTGCTACTCAGTGTGTTGCACTCACTGGAGCATTTCCTGCAAACATGGTTGTAGCTATTAAAGACTGAGGAGCAATCCACCGGATGGTCCGGTGATTATCTTGTGCGCATCGGAGGATCACACTGGAGCATTTCGACTAGAGAGGCTGCAACTGTTGAAGTAGATGGATGAACTGATCGGATAGTCCGGTGATCACTACAGAAAGTTACACCGGAGCATTTCCAGGGAAAAGAAGAGAAGATCCAATTGATCGAATAGTCCGGTGGTGAGGAAGAACAACACACCAGAGCATTTCTTACAGAGGTGTTTCCGAGTGCTAAAGGATGAAGAACAACTAATCGAACAGTCCGGTGTGAAGAGAAAGTGCACTAGAGCATTTTACACAAAGAGGCTATAAAGACTCGGATGACTCAAAATAACTCACCGAAAGATCCGGTGATAGATTTGAAAGTACACCGGAGTATCCGGTGTTCACAGAGGCATTGAGTGGCGTTCCAATGGCTAGTTTCTAAGGTTGTACTCACTGGATAATTCGGTGTTAGTACTACTGTTCTTACCAGATCATCCAGTGTTAATAACTTTTCTGAGCCACTGGGAAAACGGCTAGTTGGCGAGTTTGAGGCTATAAATACCCCTTCACTCAGTCATTTGAAGGTGTGGCATGCTGCTGGAGTCTAGAAAAGACTATAGACACTTGAGAAGATATCCAAGGCACCAAAGTGCTTAAAGTGATCATCCAAAATAATTAAGCATAAGATTAGTGAGTGATTAGTGCTTATAGGCCTAGAGTGAGTTATAGCTAGGTGCTACAACTTGAAGAAGGGATCAAGGAGTGATTCTAGTTTATACCAAGTGGTACACCGACGCCTTAAAGTCTTGGTGACTCGCCGATAACTTGAGCCAGAGTTACTCAAGCTTGTTGACCCTCCGACTTGGTGTGGAGCGATGACAAGACATGTGTACGGGGACACAGAGACTATTGCCTTGATGGATCAAGCTCTGAAGTGATCATGATGGCAAGTGACCGGAAGAGAGGCTAGTGTTGAGACCTTTCGTTGGTAGCTCATCCGGCTTAAGACCTTGTTTTGGTGGCTCAAAAGTCATGACCGGTTGCCGACCAAGAGCATATTTTTGGTGGAGCTCCAACATGGACTAAGGGTGATATTAATACCATCGATACCATGGGATAAAAATCTCTTATACCGAGTTTGTCTCTGTACCTTATTTACGTTTCCGTATTTACATTTTTAAAATTTACCTTGCTAGAGTAGGTAGCAATCCTCTTGAGCGGTATAATAGACACACTAGGTAAACCTAGAACATATTTAGATAGAAATTGAGATATGCTTATCTTATGAAGTTTTAGAGCTATTAGTTTTTAAGTATCATAATTCAATTTCCTTAGAACATCACCGTTCCTCACACACGACCAGCTTGGTCGCATACCTTATCGTGCTATTGTTGTCATCGGAACATCTCATAAAAAAGATAGAGGGTGGCTTGGTGTTGAGGGCGGTGTCCGTGCTTGAAGCACCAACAACTGTAACATGCACATTGCGGTAGACGACGGTGATAACAACTAGTGGCGATGCGGTAGCAGCGCTGGTGGCGCCATTGCCGCCATTCAGGCATATCGTCGAACATCTGGCGGGTAGGTCTGTATCAACGATAGTCTCCACGCTTGACGCAGTCACAACATAGGTGTCACCCGTGATCGGCATGCCTTCCATGCCCCTCGCCTTCTCGAGTCTTGTCACCCGATCCGTGAGCTCCGTCACCGCGCTAGTGATGTCTGCCAGGGAGTCCTTAATGTCGCTCAGGGTGTTGGTGATGATGGTAAAGTCCTTTGAACTCCTTCCTCAGCAGCTCTTCTTGTGCGACAGGAAGCGACTTGAACTGCTCGTTCGCAGCATCATAAACCAGTCTCTGATAATATGTACAGTTTATGCTCTGCTAGTAAGTGAACTCATCATTGACCCAAAATGAAACGGCCAACTCGTGAAGAGATAGTTCATACAGGTAACATATATACAGCAATAAACTACAGTGCATATTTGTTTGACGAAATTGATAACAGCAGCAGCAACGACAATATACTGATAATACAGTCAACAACTCAGCATTAGCATCGGGATTGGCCAAACATTTTTTTCAACTATACAGTAATATAGGTGGTGGGGGATGACCATTATATAATTGCAATAGCACAATTTTTATCTGTTTAAACATAAGACAGTGAATTTCTTAAACTACGAACTCTGGAGAGATGCACTGTATCTGCAAGTTACTCGGACATTAGGTATTTAATATTTATTAATTTCTCATCAAAACTTCAGTCATTGTCCGATAATCAAGTACACATGACAATATTCAATAACAAGTTCCATCAGTTGTTTTTACTACACAATACTAGTACTTTTTTATATTGTGCAGAGAATTTAGACGATGCACAAGTTATAATGTATTACTATGTTAGAGTCAGATAGTAGCAGAAAATGTGCCATCTATTTACGTTTTTCAAATGGGCCACCTATAATATTGCTCAGAACTAAGCATGATAGAGTACGACTAACAATAAGACATGACACAATTTTAGTTCTATTGATCATTGTAGATGGACAAAAATAAATATAAGGCGATCAATGTTGTATCCTAAGAATCAAATTATTTCTCGGGAGTTCAAATAATAAGAAAGCTTTGTGTCTGCTGTCAGACTTAGAGGATTGAAGGTATCATGATAGTTCATTAATACTACTAGTAGGAGACAACATATCTCCCCTAAAATTGTGCTTGATAATCTTCTGTCCTCAGTTATAATAACATTAGGATGGTTTTGGACAGGAGATCCACTGCCATGTTTTGCTTGAATTCACCACATGATCAGAGTGGCCCACTTGCCAGAATATCTGCCTCAACTATATGGTAGCATAGTATACTTTGGCCTGTTGTAAACGAGCAAATAAAAACAGCAGAATGGAGAACAGGGCATGGTTACCTGGAAATAAGCCTCTAATCTCTCTAATTTTGATCTCAATGCAGCATACCCCCTGTTAATCTACTGGAATGAATATAAAGATCTGTGAAATCTGAAAAACATTGTCAATTGTTATCCTTAATGCACCAAAAAAGCATCCCATCTTATAAGTTAACATGGACATTAAGAACTATGAAACTATCTTATTAGTAAGCAAACATGAATGGGAAGGGATAAACAAGACAAGTGGCCCACAGAGGACATTCTAATAGTACTATTCCACATAAACAGTTGCTCAAGACTTTTTTACGCATTCTAAAAATAGGTTACTGAGAAGATCATGTCAACTCAAACCCAAACCCTTCGTGCCCGAATCTCCAAGCATTTGTAGGCATCTAAGATGAAGGTGGCATTTTGCAGGATCGTAAAAACTGTACCACAAGCGTTGACTAACAAAGAATATTAATAGAACAACAGCCAGCTGCTTTTCTCCTTCAGATAACCAAACCAGATAACCAAAACCCATCAGATAACCAAACCAGACACCAAACTGAGAAGCAAAGCAGAGAAGCAATGATACCACTGACCACTGTGACTCCTTACATAGAAAAACATGGAGAAACATTTCTAGGAGCTACCTCATTCTGGTATGCAGATTCAGTTCCTTTGTTCAGGATCCAGATTCTTTGAAAAGACTGACAAGAAGTGTTTTCCCTTTCCCTTTCGAGACCATGCGTGTTTAACTGGGCCAGTGATTACAACTTCTTTGTATAAATACTCAAGTGATCAGAAAACTTTAGTAGGAAAAGGCATATTAAGATGACAGTATCAAAGTATTGATCTCAGCAACATCATGGCGATAGCAAAAGGATACAGATGTTGGTCACTTCAAGACAAGAATGGCAGATCTAAAGTACTTTTTGTGCACTTAATGCAGTGCAAACTCCAATTTAAGTAGTATCACAGTGGCAAGAAATGCTAGGCACTGAGCAACACTTCCATGTAAAATATGAAGAAGTCCATAACCAAAAGTCTAATACCATGGTCCATGGGAATTGCTTTGCAAAAACAGTAAGGGTCAAGTTTTAGATGTAAGCACCACAATCTGGATTGCATCAATGCAAAGAGTCAGTAGATGTGCTTGCAAGAATTTGAAATATCACTAATGCTCTCCATGTCGTCCTCTGGACACAACACCTACAAGATCACCATCCCTTGACCCCTTGGTTGTAAATATATAGTAAGAAAGGTCACATGTCTAATTTTAGCATTTATGTGTCAAAATCTACAATAAATTTTCCAAAGCATGGAAGATGGATCAGAAAATGTAGAGGCATGTAGCATCCCAACAGCAATAATATAGTCTGACATCAATGGTATGCTACTTTCATTAACATATGTATCTCTACATTTGTCGATGACAAGGAACATAAGCTGGAAATAGAATAACTTAGAAGTTGTTACAGAAGTACATGCTCACATTCTGGGGTATTAGGACCATTACTATAGTCTGTAAGACTTGATTCAGTGGGCCTATTCCATGCTTCCTCAGACTGCATGAATTGGACTGCTGTTTCTCTTGCTTAGATCAGGTCTATTCATTGGTGGACTCACATGAAAAGTTGATTGCCTCATATCCGATGGCCCAATAAGCTGAAGGGAAAGAGCAGTGGGTTCGATGGAGCCAGAGCTAGCCTCACCAATACTGAGGTTAGACATACCGATAACATCATCCGCCTTAACCACCTCCTTACCATTCACAGGAGTGGGTTTTAGGATTTCATGGGTTGTGCTGCCTTTCCCCATGTTAGCAACATTTGGAGGCCAAAGAGATAGTGGAACAGGAACTAGTGCTGGGTAGAATGCAGGCCCTGACGGAACAGTTATGGTCTTAAATGTTATATCGAGGTTCATCTTCAAATCTGGTAGTGGCAATGAAGGCTCCGCGAATTCAGATTTGTCATGCTGCCTTAGCTGTAAAGTTGGCAGGTGTTTAGCAAACTCTGCTTCCTTCTGTTGCCCAAGATGTAAGGTTGGCAATTCATTTGAACTTGTTGCTTCATCTTGAGTATTTTTTGGAGTAAACTGCTCCGCCGCAATTGAGGACTCGTCCATTGGCTACAATTTGAAGAGGGAAGCACAAAGATTAGGATGGAAGTATATGGAGAAGATAGGCCAATATTATGCAGAGTATTACAAGAAAGAAAACAGCATACCATTTCAGCGACCATGTCAAACAAGCTTGACCGTCTCTTCCGCCTTGATGAGTTTGTCTGTCTGATAAAGTACTTTTGAGCATGGCTCGCCACTTGAGTTGAGGTCCTGGAAACAACAAAGCTTCGGGATATCCCACGCCAATCTCCCTTACCGAGCTTCTGTAGACCCATCAGAAACATTATATGTTCTTCTTCAGTCCAAGGTGTACCTGAAGCACAAAAGCAATCCCTTAAAGCTGTGCCATGCATAGTGGATGAGTATGAGAAAAATAATACAGAGCACCACATTTAATAGACTATATTCATTTCAAAGAGGACAAATCATCAGTCATCCCCTTTGAATTTGATGGTAATCAGAAACTTTGGACTTTCAGGCACTATAACCAGCATGCTTGAAGCTTCTCTATCTTGATATTAGCATGTGTTCTATCAACACATATTCAGAATAATGTGCTTGAATGTACAATTGATTCAAATGAGATTCCTCTCTCAAGCAAAAGATGCCCCAAGCACCAGAAGAATAGTTTCATAAAGAGAAAAGGGCAAATAAATTTGCCTCCCATCTGTGTTTATCTAATGAGTCTGGAGATGCTTAATCTGGGGAGTTTCATTGCCAATGCCAAACTCTCATGAACTAGACGGCCCTGTCACAATAAGAAATAGTTTCGGAAAGGGGAAAGGCAGGTGAATTGGCCTCCAACTTAATTTCTAAGACAAAAAGGCCATAACAAGTAGACTCTGAACTTCTAAAACCCAACTTATCAATTTATTTTGTGTGCAGTCTCCACTCGAATTCTGGTCCCGGTAAACACGATAAGAACAAATATTGAAGAGAATCCTCATGCAACATTGGTGTCAATTTCCACATTTCTAGTGGAAGCTCAAGTTAGAAATATCATTCGGAAATTCTCCAGTACCCGAAGGACTTCTAACTTCTGAGCTTTTAATGCTATTCTTCTAAGGTGGACTCTTGGGTGAGTACAGAAGGAAGACGCGACTCCCGTGTACTTCAACTATTTACAGATTAGACGAAATGAGAACACAAGGAGTAACAGGCCGAAGAGGGAGTCAGATATTCCTCCATGCAAGGTCAGTAAATACCACATGGAATAGTTTTTTCTCGAACGCACAGGAGAGCTGCGCATCATTATATTAAGAAGAAGAAAAGTCCCAAAGCGGATGAGAACAAAACAAAACAAAAACAAAAACAGAACCAAAACAAAACGCCCCTCAAGCCGCCAACATTACACTTGTCTCACCACAAGCTAAGAGACTACGCCTGATACAAAAGCAAGACATCATGGCCACATACGACATGGAATAGTACGCCAGTTTTTTCTAGATAATGGAAATTGTTTACAGCTGCTACATCTTTGAGATGTACACAGCCTGGAATAGTACCCCAGTTAGTGCATAATACTGTTTCCATACAAAATGAATTGTTCCATCTGAATCCTGCATCTCTGCATCTTCAAAAACAAGATGCAGCCTCAAAGTTACTTCCAGACATACTGATGTCCTAAATGTACCATGCTGCAGGTACCTCCATGGCAACTTGGCGGGCACACATATGCATAAGCATCAAGTGTATGACAGACCACTTGGATTGGACGCCTATGGTTTAAGACCTTCAAAATTTAATAGCTATGGTAGTAGAATGGTCCAGGAAGCATGATAAACAATTCAATTGGCAAAGTCAAAAACGCATATGACTATTAAGCTCTGCTCCAAAATCGCATGATGTTGCCTCATACAAGGGAAATCCATTCGAAATTTTCTTCTTTTGCTCATAAAATTTGTAGCAAGATAATTTACTTAATCTCATAACCATTAGCGCAGCTGATTCAATGCCAAATACAAAAGTGTGAAAGAAAAGCAATTGACCATCAGCAGTGCGAAGGGCAACATGAGCTAATAGACTCAGCTAAGGTCGGATCCTTCCTGTCCTCATTCAAACCAGGCAGGAAGGCTGCTCTAACTTAACCTATAAGCAAACTGTAAAGATGCTTGGCTCCTACAGTTTCATTAAAGCAAGTGCCAATAATGTACTCTTGCGCAGTCGTACTGATAGAATAACATATCTATACTAACACAGATACAATAAAAAAACACATGGTGCACGTTTAGGACTGGACAAAAGTCAAAACAACTGGACATAGCTTTCGTGGAATGTGATCTATCCAGGTACTGTGATGCACATGTCCATGTAACTTAACCAGGTGGGAGAAGATATTTAGCTGAGTTGATTTGTGTCGGTCATTCTGGACGGTTCCTAAAGACTCCATCCTCAACAATAATAGCGCCAAATACTCGAGTCTAGCAAATAAACTAGTAAAAAGGAGCGTGATTCTTATAGCATGCGTTGTCGACGATTGGTAAACCGCCGAACTTGCGAACTTGTAGAAATAAAGGAATGCTTCGAGTAGACGAATCACATAGTGCACACACGATCTTGTACGAGTTCATACCTTCCTTAGGATAATAGCCCTACAGGCTGTCGGTCTTGTATTAATCTCTGGGACTAATATAAGATGGTGTTTGGCTAGTTTAGATAGATCTAAATCTAGTCGGAGGACTCACTTGTATGTAGTTGGGAGAGAAGCTAATACAGATGTAATTTGCAGAGGGCTCAAAGGTGTGCAGTGCTTCCGCAGGCTTGAATGGCATCAATGAAGAGGTATTGACTTCTAATGGCTCATATGGATTTGTCCTCCGTAGGATCCCCTGGCTCCGTATATATATAGGAGGGTCGTCGTCTATGGAGTTATTCCTTCTTATTCTTAAAGATAAACTTCCATATTTACGAGATATCCTAAGCATTTCATAAAGGGAACCACCGAACTTACTTGTGTTGTCGACGATTGGCGAACTGCCGAACTTACGAACTTGTAGAAATAAAGGGATGTTTTGAGTAGACGAATCACACCGTGCACACACGATCTTATACAGGTTCAGGTCTCTATTAAGATAATAGTTTTATGTCCTGTCGGTCTTGTATTAATCTCTAGGATTGAGTACAAGAGGATGCATGGCTAACCTAGATAGATCTAAACCTAATCGGATGACTCCCTTGTATGTAGTCGGGGAGAGAAGCTAATACGGATCTAACTTGCAGAGGGCTCAAAGGTGTGTAGTGCTTCCGCAGGCTTGAATGGTGTCAATGAAGAGGTATTGACTTCTAATGGCTCGTGTGAACTTATCCTCCGCAGGGTCTTCTAGCTCCATATATATACAGGGGGTTGTCGTACGGCCTATGAAGTCCTTCCTTCTTATTCTTGAAGATAAACTTCCCTGATTACGAGATATCCTGAGTAGTTTCCATGCGTACATAGATTCCTTTCCCGGGGATAGAGATATACCCCGAGAATAACAGAAAACCTCTAAGTTATCCAGATATATTAGTTCTATACTACTCATCAAGTGCAATTTTTTTTTTTAATTTCATGTGGAAAGCTTGATTGCTTCTCAAATGGTACAGGGGCCTACCACTCTTGATCTCAAAAAGACACCGTAGCTATATGGTTTTGGCATTATATTTGGTGCTGCCAAATCCCATTTCGGATGCATATGAAGATATGGAACAATATGGAGATGTGCATGTCAGATACATGAAAAAGAGGAATATGCTATGCAATTCACCCCGCAACATTATATTTCTCATGAGCACATAATGCGATGCTAAAAAGTACAAAATTTGAAGATCGAACCGAAAAGTTGGGTATGGCAAAAAAAAAAAAAAAAAAAAAAAATTCTTATCTTCTTCTCTTGACGCAGAACAAAATGTAAGTAGTTCGTTCCAAAAATAACAAATTGTAAGTAGTACTCATTACTCGACAACTACTACCGCTCAGCATGCTCCATGACGTGGTAGGCACATAGAACGCCAGGACCCACGAGTACAAAAGAAGCAACCGAACGCAAGAACAAGTGCAATTGGCAGGGAAAGCAGCACCTTTCTCTGTTTCACGCTCGCTCATGGAGGTAATTCGTCTAGGAGAAGCGCATTCGGGAGCGGAAAAGCTCCCACGAACAACATGAGCAAACCAACGAAACCGATTGATGTAGAAAAATCTCACCTTTCTTGCGCTCTGCGCGGCCATTCGTCGAGCAGGAGGCGTGCGCGGGATCATCGGACACGTACCCTGCGTCTCCGTCTCCCCCTCCCCTGCCCCCACCTCCTCCTCTCGCCGCCAGCGACGAGCCCCCGGACCCTCCCCCGAGCGACGACGCGATGAAGCTCATGCTGGCGCTCTTCTTCATAGCCACCGGCGACGGCGCGGACGTGAGCCGCACGCCGAACAGCCTCACCCCGCCGCCCGGGCTGCCGCCGCCGCCGAAGCGGGCGGGGCAGGTGCGCGCGTTGTGGCCATTGTTGCTACAGTGCGAGCACCGCCGCGTCATCCTCGCCGGCGCGCTCCCGTGCGGGGGCTCTGGCACGTGTACGCGTGGGCTTCGTACGCGCTACGAGCAGCAGCGAGCGTACAAAATGTGTCGCCGTGTGCGCTGATTCTTGCTGTGTTCTTTCCTTTCCGACGAGGTGATATTTTGTGAGCATTAAAAAAAACGAGGTGGGCACGAAATGACGAAAAAGTCCAGCACCTTCCAACTAGATTTATAGCTAACTGTATAAATAGGTTAAGAGAAAATAAGTTGAATAGAATTATATTTATTAAAAAATATATGGTTAGCTATATCTGTTTTGATATGTTGAGTTGGATTTATGTTTAGTTAATTGGATCTGACGATGTATGAGCGGATGTAATTGGTAACTCGTATAAAGATGTTTTTTAAATATATATAAATGGGTTATATGTACCAGCGAATGTAGTATATATCCGTTAAATTTAAGTCACAGAGTGATGCTTGAATTGAGCTTTATTTCCAAATCAGAATAGATATCATATATCTGTATTCACTAGATGAGATTGTAGTAGTAGATATAGACAATAAAAAGATTTTTTTTTCATCCGTTGGATGAGAACAGAGGAGATACAGGGAAACAAACACATTCTTGACGGATGCGAAGAGTGCGGTAAACTCAGATCGCACGCAGCCGAGCTCGACCAGCATCCGCATCCGAGGAATCAACGTTCACAATATTTGTCCCTGCTTATGACCCTGTTTGGGGGAGCTTCTGGCAGCTTCTGCTTCTCAGAAAAGCTGAGAAGCTGAGAAGCTTCCCCAAACAGGCTGATTGCTGAGGAGCTTTTCTGAAAAACAAAAGCTGGTTTCTGGTGAAATGAACTAAAAGCTGAAAAGCTGGTTGAGAGTGGCTTTTCTGAAAAGCTGGTATGCTGAGAAGCTAAAAATTAAGTCTATAAACCATACCGCTTATCTCAGAAGCTATAAGCAGCTTTTCAGAAAAACAACTTTTCAGAAAAAATCTATAAGCTTCAGCTCCCTAAACAGGGACTATATGTCTATCATGCAGGTTGAAGGACAGCCTAAGAAGAATCACAAGACGATATGGGTTATTGGATCCCTGCTCACATATCTATCGTGCAAATATGGTTTCGGGCCAGCTGAGTTATAAGTATTATTGTATATATAAGTAAGCATTTTCAGCATTAACCAATTTTGATTAGTATTAATGTTCTTGAATCTTGAATAAGTGCAAGCGATGTGAAATACGACAAGTATTCTCTGCTTCTTAACATCGTGTCTTTATGCTTACATTTTTATATAACCAAAAGACATTCGATCTCATTATGACTAAGGTCCTATTTGTTTCAGCTTTGGATTGTGGCTTTCAGCTTTTACAATTCGAAGTTGAAACAAACAGACAGCTTTTGGTTATAGCTTTTTAAAATTTGTTGGTTAGATTGTGGGAATATGAGAAGCTGGTTTTTCTCAACTTTTGATAGATTGTGAAAGTCCATTTTACTAAACTATCCATAATTTTTTTTTAAATCTACAACCTAAAAGCTTTTCATAATCCAGCTTTTTACAATTCAACTTTTCATAGTCCAACTTCTATAAACTGCTTTTCAAAATCTTTAACTGAAACAAACAGACCCTGACAGCAGCTCCAGCGACCTCGTCACTCGGCTCGTCATCGCCGCTCAGTTCGTCATCCCGTGAAAGCACGCCTCCAGCAGCCTCATCAACAACATCGTCATCACTGTAGTATCACCAAATCACACGCTGGCCTCGCCATCTCGGTCGCGTGTGCGTTCAGCTCCTGTGCACGACAGAGAGAGGAGAGACGAGCGAATACAGCAAGTTGCACAATGCTTCAAAAAATTATTTATTTTCTCATCTTTTACAAATTTAAAAGATGAATTTCTGAAGCTCCTAAATCATACCGATTTTTTCTTATAGAATAAATAATAGAGAACATATTTTAACTGGTTTTAACTAAAAATCTATTACAAATTTTAAATACAAAATCATGTAAACTAATATACTAATTTACAGCTGTTGTAAAGAAAAATAGTCGTTTGAAAAAACTAAGCATTATAAATAAAATATAGATAATTAGAATATGAAGAGTGTAATTTGGCTAGTCTGCTAAAGTGTGTAGAAATATAAAAAAAAATCTTTTATAATAGATAGATAAATAAAAATATAAAGAGTAAAATTTAATTAATGTGCTGAAGATGTTCTAAACTCATCCAGCCGCTAAAACAACCGTTTCTTGCATCATCGAATCCCGTGAGAGACGTCATATTCCACTTAGCAACAAATACTGACGCATACGACCAATCGCCTTGAACATCAAGTTTCATTCACTCTACGGATAGAGCAATGATACATTTCACATTTTGGTTATCCTTGGTTCCTCGCTCATCTATGCTATTTTGTAGGAAACTAGTAAGATGACCAGTATTAATAGTGTAGTTAATCTTGTTGTAATATTTTATAGAAAACTAGCTTATCTCATTAGAGTCTTGAGTCGAGTCTGAATTGAGTGTAGAGCGAGTTGGATTCAAATAGCTTGTAAACCTCGAATTTTTTTTTATAGCCTATCTATCAGTCATATGTATATGCAATTACGTAATCTTAAAGTCGGACGATTGGATTTTAGATTGGATGGTATGAGGTAAAAAAAAAAAACTTGCCTAAAGTGAATGGACACCAGTTTTATCTCGATAAACAGTAATTAGAGTTAGCTGAGCTTTTAACAAGCTATTCGACTTCGAGTTCAATATGCTCATGAGCTTATAGCTAGATTGGAACTTGGTTTTGTTAGGGTCGTGAGCCGAGCTCGTATCAAACTCGAGTTCAAATAGCTCCTATAAATTATATTTAACTGATATCATATGAACTACTACATATAATAAATTACTTAAAAATAAAATTTTAACAGATGTCCTGTACATCCTATATATCTCGAGCATTGGCTCGTCTGTTCCACGATGATTGTTGTTGTTAACTACCGCCGAGCAGTTGCAGTTCTTGTTCTTCTATGCCAGTCCGTCGCCTCCCGTCACAGTTAGAGATCTAGAATCTAAAGTGAGACGGATTCACCTATATTTCGCAAACATATCCAGGTATGTTTTAGCTGTTTACTACAAGATACTCAACTTTTCCCGACAGTTACATTATTAAGCTGCCGATTGTGTAGTAGATTTGTTATACAATTTTTTATATTGGGAATTCCTCGTCGATTTTTTAGTCCGTAATGTTTTGTTGGTGATTTGTTTTCAACCTTGGGAAATAATCAAATTACATTAGAAATACCATCGGCCATTTTACAAAATTCTAAAGGAGAGCAGTAAACCGTCGACCACCCGCAAACAACTCTCGGGAAAAGTAATTCTTCATAAGATGGTTCAATTCTTGCAAAAATTGAAAGGAAAAAAAATCCCATGTTCCAAACGAGGCTGAATGAAAGGTGGAACATATATCCACCGACAATAATTCATGCATTCTGAATAACAACAGTTGCTTGTGCCTTTTCTTTTCCTCGAAAACAAGCTACCAGCTACTCAAAAGCGATGGTCCGAATACTGTTGATTCGGTGGCCGGTTTGCTGCGTTCTTTTGGATCACATATTCGCATTGGGGTGATCGATGCATGGATAATCCAATCATGTAGCAGATGAATTTCTTTAATTTTCCCCTCGACGTTGCCTGCACTTGTTTCTTATATATCTTGTTGGAATGATCGATCGACGAGGAAACACGAAAATAAGCCGAGGAAGATGCATGCATGATTTGATCCGGTTCACACCATTTCGTAGTTCATACACAAATGGTCAAAAGTTGGACGCATCTTTTTTCACTTTTGGGACGTTTCCTTCTCAGCTACATACCTCCTTATCTTCCTCTCAGTTTCTTAGAAAATAATACAAGCATATGGGCAGCATGTTCTATCTAAGCCGAGGTTTTGGTCCACCACATATCATGATAGATTCAAGCTATGTTAAAAACAAAATGCTAACGATATGTCGATCACCCGAAATGGACTCCGCAGCTGTTTCGCACATGTCAAATCGAGAGGATAACAAAGACAAGGATTTTTGGGTACCTGATCTTGAAGTGATTTTATAGTATAGGATATGAGAGTACTACCAGAGGACGAGTTATAGCAGCTAGGGCTTCTAGGTCACGAACCTCGGCGTCTTTCCGGCACTAGGAAAGCAACTCACTCGTGCACGCCCGACGTCCACGTCGTTTTCGTGATCTTCCTGTTCTGGATCTAAATGCGGAGGGTAGAGTCTCCCTTTCTCGCAAATCATGTGCTGCAAGACATACTTATTTTATCTTATCTTAATTAAATCTGGTACAGGTGTTCCAAGAATATATAAATGGATGATAAAAAGTTGCTTGGAGCATTTGCTAACATGTATGCATGATTGAGATACAAGACGATCGAACATGTAAGCAATCGTCGACAGCGGCCGCCGCTTGATAGGCCACGGCAAATCAATGCATTGTGATAACAATTTTCTCGATCGTACGGTAAATTTGTGCGAGGTCGAGTTGATTTCTTTCTTTTTCGGAGAGAGAGAGAGAGAGAGAGAGAATTCATTTCTTGTGGAACCTCCATTCCAAATCGCGTCAAAGATCGAAGCAGGTAGCGACTAAGCAAAGTTATCTTGCTTGTGAAATTCTCTTGGCAATTCTGAACGAGTTAGGCTGCGCATCTATGCAGAGGCCGGGATGTTTATTTCATTATATAGAAAGGTTTCTGAAGGAGTTTTTTCAGAGGAATTTTCTGAAGGAGTTAGGGACAGCACATGGCATGCTGGTGAGTTATGGACAGCCCTATGGCATATTGGTACAGCCCAAGACTCATTTTTTTACAGGTTGGCGAGGGAGAACTCGCATACTCCAAGAGAGGAGGTGGGCACCGGAGTTTTTTTATTTTTATATTTTTTTGGTTAAAATTTAAATAAATAGATTCCCAACGAAGATATTTGTAAAAGTAGGCGCCTGCAGCCCTCTAAGAGAGCGGTTACGAGTTCTAACCGCCCCCTGAGAGGGCGGTAGGCCTAACCGCCCCCTCAGAGGGCGAGTACGGCCTTTCCGCCCGGCCCAGAGCCTTACCGCCCCTTGAGGGGGCGGGTAGAGGTCCTTACCGCCCTCTCAAGGGGCGGTAAGGGGTCCTCCCCGCCCGCCGCGCCGCACCGCCCGCCCGGCCCCCTCTGCTATAAAAAGGCCGAAAATTGGCCAAAAAATCATAAAAATCCGAAAAAAGGAAAAGTTGAGAAGAGAGAGGAAAAAGAGAGGAGAAGAGAGGAGAGGGGAGGGGAGGAAGAGAGGTCGGCGAAGCCCTGCTACATTTGGGTCGCGGATTTGAAGGAAAATTTTGGGTAAGTCTTTTTTTCCTTTTTATTGTTGTTAATTAGTGCAATAGTAGTATATGACATAGATTTTAGATATTTATGACCTAGGGTTTAGAAAATTGTCAAATTTAGTTAGAAAATGGTACGATAGCAGTTCAATATAGAATATTATTTTTAGTATATTATTTTCAGTATGTTATTTGTAGTATATTATTTTTAGTATATTATTTGTACCTGCGGACGTAAGAGGCAACAGTAGATGATAATTTGCAAACCTAGGTTAGCATTTAAAAATTATTTTATCTGATAATCAGAAATATAGTTTGTTGTCTTAACATGGGTTATGTTTGCGGGTGTTTCCAGGGATGGCAGATAAATTAATTTTTCAGATATATTATGGTGAGGGTGAAATTAGGTACGGTCCGAGCGGTGTAGATCTGTCTGGATTTCGTCATGTCATGAAGGGGCTTAGTAAAGCTAATGAGAGGACTATTGTGGGTGTGTGCAAATAGCTCATGCGGTTTTTCCAACTGGATCCGCAACAATATGAGCTGAAGTTGAAAGTTGTCCTGAGCCGTGCTAGTCATGGATACTTTGGTGAGCTTGTTCCCATCGAAGCCACATCAACTTGGAGGCAGTATGTAGATATATGATGTGAATGTGGGCTGCCGCTTGTTTTGTTAGCTGAGGCGTACCTGAAAGATCAAAATGAGGTGAACTCTACAAAAGCAGTAGCAGGACCAAGTGAGGCAGTGGAAGATGAGTTAGAGGCGGCTAATGTAGGGTCCAGGGAGGAAGTTGGTGATGTTCCAGAGCTGCAAGCGATGAGTGTAGCTAATGAAGGGGAGCACATCCCTAGCATCATTGAAGATATGGATTTGGAGGATGAAGAGTTGGAGAAAGGCCTTGCCGATGGGGATTCTTCTGATGAGGAGGGTAATGCTCCAGTTCCTGCAGAGTGGCGGGATCATGAATTTTCGAATTTGGTGGTTAGCAAGGCTGACCAGACACCG
Organism: Phragmites australis; assembly: GCF_958298935.1. NCBI lineage: Eukaryota > Viridiplantae > Streptophyta > Magnoliopsida > Poales > Poaceae > Phragmites > Phragmites australis. The sequence goes on from NC_084922.1 coordinate 8,892,047, forward strand.
TGCAGTACCATGAGAATGAGGTGTCACAGTGTGCTATATACCCTACAAAAGAGGCAGTTATTGATGCAGTGAAATTCTGATCGTTGTCTCTTCGTAGGCAATTCAAGGTTGTTAAATCAAGTAAAAGAGAGTACGATGTGAAGTGCTTGGTGCCTCAGTGCCCTTGGTGGGTGCACGCATTCAGAGGGAAATGGGTAGACTACTGGCAATGCTCAATAGTTAAGGAACATAATTGTCACATTGAGGAAATAGAGTTCGCCCATCGGAATATGTCTTCTGCTTTCATTGCAAATGTTATGTACGGAGAGATTATGGACAACCTAAGGTATGAGCCACGATCAATAATCCGTGCTATTGAGCAAAGGTTCCAGTACACAATAAACTATGCGAAGGCATGGAGGGCGAAATAAAAGGCTATTGAGATGAGGTTCGGTACATATGAAGATTCATATCATAATCTACCTCGTCAATTAGCCACAATTTGTGCAAGAAATCCAGGTAGCTACTATGATATCAAGCATTACCCTTCTACTGATGTGGAGTACAGCGGAAAAAGAGTGTTGCAGCGTGCTTTCTTTGCATTCGCTGCAACTATCAAAACATTTAGATATTACCGACCTATCATATGCCTAGATGGAACATTCCTGACTGGGAAGTACAAAGGGCAGATTTTGTCTGCAATAGGGGTCGACGGTAACAACCAAGTCCTGCCACTAGGGTTTGCTTTCGTGGAGAGTGAGAACGAGGACAGCTGGTATTGGTTCCTAGAGCGGGTTAAACATGCAATTGTTCTTGACCGACCAGATGTGTGTCTCATTCATGATAGACATGCAGGATTGTTGCAGGCTTTGCTGGATATGCAACATGGTAGCGTGCGACAGGGTGTACCAGTACAGTGGCCCGATCTCAAAAGCAGGTGGTGCATGCACCATATGGGTGCGAACTTCTACATACAGTTTAAAAACAAAGAGTTAATGAAGCTCTTCAAGAAGTTGTGCAGTCAGAACCAGCAACGTAAGTTCAATGCATTATGGGCAAGACTTGATAAACTGACTCTAAAACAAACTGCGGAGGCTGCACCTAACGGTGATGAACCAATAGCTCTCGGTCCTCTCCCAACCGATACTCCGCAGATTGTAAGGAGATCGGGCTCATCTATTAGGAGCTTCTCACAGTGGATACGCAATGAGCCGAATGAAAAATGGGCTCTGTTGTACGACAGTGGTGGTGCAAGGTATGGAGTAATGACTACAAACCTTGCAGAGGTTTATAACTGGGTCATACGAGGAATGATGTCCCTACCACTAGTTGGAATTGTACAAAGCATTTTGCATGGGACCTGTAAGTACTTTATTGATCGGTATGTAGCTGCTAAGGTTGTAATGGAGGACAATCATATGCTTTATGGGCGGATGCTATGTGAGTATATGGAGAAGGCTAATAAGAAGGCCCACATGTATCGCGCAAATCAAGAGGGCACTGCAGAGCACAGGTTCAGTGTCCTGTGTCGGGATAAGGGTCGGATGGGGGGTAGACGTGAGCGGCATGTTCAAGAGTGTGTGCTAAGAAGTGGGACATGCATATGTAGTTGTCAGAAGCCACAAATACTCCACAAACCTTGTACACACGTCATAGATGCGTGCGCAGAGCACCATATGCTTCCCAGGCAATATGTATCACAGTATTTTATGAAAGATCAAATACTCAACACCTGGAACCAGGAGCTGTATGGTTACAGCATTGTTGACACTTTTACAAGTAAACCAGGGCCAGCAAGAATATATGTGCCTGATTTGGGAAAGATGAAGAACGCACCGGGCAGAAGACAAACTCGTCGGATTCGCAACGATATGGATGAATCCGAGGCTGGCCCTAGGATTAAGCGATGCAGTCAGTGCAATGAAGTAGGTCACACTTATAAATATTGTCCCAAAAATGCAGGCGGTGATGCACCTGTTGTCTAGGTGAGCTTTATGTGTGTTGTGATAGTTTTGTACTATTTTAATATTCGTTAATTTCACCTATAGTTAATTTGCATTCGAAGTATATTGTTATTGTATTTATTTATCAATGTATTAATGTACATATCATTCAAATGCAGAGATGGCTCACCCTCCGACCCCAAGCTTTTGGACCCTGCCGTGGACAAGAAGCATCGCAGCTTCTTATCCACCGAGCACCAGACGGAGCTACGAGTGTTTCGCCCACGAGGCCCTGGAGAGCTGCTGACGATAGACGAGCGATGGAAGCACAGGTACTTAGAAAATTTGATACGCAATTGCCATATCACTGCTGTTGTTCCATATTATTGATATACTGCAACACTTATAGGTTGGGAGCGGCCGGACTCCTACCGCTTTGCCGGTTGGTCGAGGCCCGATCAACGGAGAACCCCGAGGTTGCAGCCCGTCGTTTCTACTTCGATCGGTCGCTGATAGCAACACTGGTCGACCGTTGGAGGCCGGAGACACATACATTCCACCTCCCGTGCGGAGAGATGACTCCGACCCTGAAGGACGTCTCCTACCTCTTAGGCCTTCCTTGTGCGGGAGCTGTGGTTGGGGTCACCGATATGCAGGCTGACTGGATGACCGACATGCATCAGCGATTTGGCCCGGTGGAGTGAAAGGCAGACGCACCCCCTACGTGCCTGAGTTCTTATCCGATGCACAAGGGCCAACGAAGAAGTGGATCCTACAGTTCCAGGTATGGTAACATACAACCTATCGATGCAGGCAATAGAGACTACCTAATGTAACCCGACATACTTTCCCTCTAAGGTATGTTATGATTAGGATCGGCGCACTAATAAGTAGGTCTTAGTGCGAACCGTACATGCCACCTTTGTTTCCTCATCGTGTCGTCGCGGTTACAGTGTATTGTAATATTTTCACCCTATGTTTAATACTATGTTTGTCCTCGTTCGCACCCCATACCCACGTAAAATGCTGCGACTACTAATTACTGATTTTTTTTCTCCCGCTATTACATAACCTACTCCAAATTTAAATTCTTAATTTCCTTACACCCCTTCCTTTTTATTTCTTCAATTACACAAAAAAATACATTTTTAGAGGACAAAATGGAAAAAAATATTTTTAGAGGAAAAAATGCCCCTAACGGCGGTTAGCCCCCCTTGCCACCCTCTGAGGGGGGCGGTTAGGCCTGCCGCCCTCTTAGGGGGCGGTTAGGAACCGTAACCACCCTCTCAGAGGGCTGCAGCCCCCTGAGAGGGCTGCAAGCTGCTAGTTTTGCAAATATTTTCGCAGGGAATCTATTTATTTAAATTTTAACTCAAAAAAATATAAAAAAAACTCGTTGGCACCGGGTTCTATCCAGAGTGGCGTCAGACTCGACGGCCTGCTCTACCAAACGAGCTAGCGCTTGTTCCCATGAAGTTATTCTCGAAGAAGAGAGAATCACAAAGGAAAGAAATAAGTGATGGACCAGAAGAAATGAGATTGCGTTTCGGCCCAACGAGAACACAAATTCAGCCCAATTTTAACCCAACAGCAACTTTCACAACGACAAAGATATATATATATATATAAACACAAAATTACATATATATATATATATACACACACACAAAATTACAGAGCCATTTGAAAAAAATTCAATAATAGGCTACCTCGTCCGTTCATCGGACGAGATCAATGTCTCGCGCAATGAATGGGCGACACCTTGTGGGCATCGTCGGTCAAAAATAAAATAGTATGGTGATGTGGGGTCGCACCGTTTAGCAAACGAGACCTTGCTCTGCCCGATGAACAAGCGAGATCTTCCTCGCAGCAACGCTCTACGAGCCCACCCAAAAGGTGTCACCCACTGGTAGGAGTGAGACCTTTTAGGTATAAAAATCGGGTGCACCGGTCCGATCAATGTTAGCACTTCATTTGCACCAAGCGCAACCGAGAGAGAGGGAGAGGAGAGGAGGAGGGGAGGAGAGGGAGAGGAAATGGAGGCGAAGCCCTGCCGAAGGAAGGAGATACTTTTTTATCTTTTCTTACAAACCTAGTAGGATAGCTATTAGATGTAGGTTAGAATATAGATATAGGTTTAGAATTATGTCACAGCTCAAAAATCTGAATTTAGGCATTAAGCATGCATTAGCATTAGGGCATCTTTTAAATCATGTTTTGAGTATTTTAAAGTGTTTTGAAAACGGATGTCTTTAGTTTAAGCGTGTTTCGTCACGTATGTGTTTGAGGTTTCCTAATCATCTCAGAAACTCTTTAGGAAAACCCAAATGCCTTGGTGGGAAAGAAGAAAGTAAAGAGGGAACTTAGGGAAAAATCAGCAAAAAGACTACCCTCGCGGTCTGGCCGGGGTACCTACGGTCTAACCGCCAGATGCGAGCAAAGCCCATTTTTCCTTTGTCCCGGGGCGGTCTGGTTGCCTGAGCTCGTGGTCTGACCGCCACTGCTCAGAACTGCCACTTAAAGTCATCACCAAAATCTTATCCGCTCAACCACCCCCATATGTTCTTCCCCACCGCGAAAGAGAGAGAGATGAGGAGAAGAGAGGATATCCCCCCCCCCCCCTTGAGCTCACCGGAGGCCAGGGATTGAAGGATAAGGTCGTCTGCGAGTTCCCTGCATTGTCTCCAAGCTTCTTCATCACTAGAGCGAGCCCCAAGCTGGAGGAGAGAGGAGAGCTCCACCTCGACCACCACGATGTTCGGAGATTGACGGAGATGACTTCCCCAAGCTTCCGTAGGACTTCCTCAAGCTCATCCCCTTCATCCTTTCGCTGGAGTGGCGTTCATCACCCTCGAGCCCACACACCACTTAGGAGCCTGATCTCCAAATCGAAGCTTTTTCGGAGTAGATTGTTCTACTAGGAACTTACACCTAGGTGAGACATTCCCTACCCTTTTTCTATCATTTTCGGGCTTGAATCAGCCGTCATCTCATTTAGGCCCAAAATTAACCCTAGCTTGGATCCTATTCGTGGAATTTTCCAAATCGACCCAGTGAATGTTGTCCAAACTACCATAGAAGTATTCTACTAGTCTCGTAGGATGCTTTAGTGCCCTCTGTGGTTGAAAACCTCACTAGAGCCCTCGTCAACAACCTCACAAAGTGGCGTCAGTAGGCCCCAATGGTCTGACTGCCACTCAGGCTGGTCTGACCGTTGTATGTAGTCCGGAACATCCGGTTAAAACCCTATACATGGGGTTAGACCGCCACTAGGGCTGATTTGACCGCCATACGGTGGTCTGACCGTCAGCATGCTTGTGGTCTAACCGCCAGGCACCATTTCTCTCTACAACACTGTGGTCTGACCGCCAGCCTTCTCCGATCAGATCGCCATCTTCACAGATCATAGTGACCCTAGGTTCTCTTATCCAATGTTTAAACCTTTTATTGCCCAATCGTTCGAGCGTTCCTTTACAAATGTTTTCATAATCGTGCATTATACAAATTGTTTTGTAGCATTTCATCATGCTTATTGTGATGCATTCTTCTCTTTTAGTGATCGTCGAGCTGGAGTGTAACGAGTTTTCGCGGAAAAGGGTTTGACATTAATCCTGAATTGAAGAAAAGCAGCAAGGCAAGCATCTAAGCATGTTGCACCTTTTAGTTGAAATAATGTGGAGTCTAAAATGATGAGTTGTCGCTTATGTATGTTTGCATATTTAGCGAGCCGATGTCAAGCTTATATGGGTAGAACCTATGTGAGTGCATTACTCCTACCTTGAAATTGTTGAGTATCCATATCCTTGTAGCCTTGATAACATTGTTCATGTCTTACTTAAGAGTTATTCAAAATGCTTAGCAATGCTTAGGTCTTCAGTAGAAGTTGAACAATGGTTCAACCATTGTTCTCGAGCTTAGGGTTTACTTATTGTTTACAACCACAATGACAATGATGTGGGTTATATTAGAGGTGAGGATGAGGCAAGATTTGGGTGGTGCTAGGGGTATCTTCTGCACTGGAGGAGTTCATCGTTGTAGTTCGGGAGAGGAATCCGGATGTCATAGACCGCTTGCATCGTTAAGCATCGTCCGCCAGTACAATTGGCTTTAGCACTTTCTGTACTTACAGCATGTCGCATATGGGAACGATAAGCCGAATACCTTTGTAGCTATTGCCTTTTGGCCTGCGAGTCGATGGTGTCATAGGCATAATAGGCTTATAGGGGTATCTAGTTTGCTTCGGGAGTAGTTTTGCATGACCCATGTACCTATCGGTGCATGGTCAAATGGTTTGGGCTTATTGAGAAAGGTTGACATGAGTGCCCCCTTACATGGGCCTATGTGGACACGCAAGCCGAATGGTCCTTGAGTCATGTAGGTAAAGGAGTAACCCCTGCAGAGTGTGAAAATAGTTCAAATTATCGCGCTCTCGGTCCTGAGCATGTTTCTATTCATTTGCATCGATCGTAGAGTTATGAATGTGGGATGATATGGTGCGGTATGTTGGTATGGGTTTGAGATGGTTCAACTTACAATTATGTTCATGAGATGGTTTTATTTACATTTATATGCAAGTTGGTGGTTACAGGGTAAAAAGATATATGTGGTTAAGTATAGGTGTTCACGCATAGGTGTCAGGTTGCTTACGTATATGAATTTACTTAACCTTATGACCTACTCCTTCCTCATGACTCAATTGCATAATCCTTGGAGTCGGGTTATTATATGTACCGATTATGAATTAAGTATTGCGAGTACCTTCATACTCACGCTGCTTATTTTCTTTTCAGGTGGTTGTTAGGTGTCGGCTACTTTAACCCCTGGTCGGCTGCCTTGTGGGCAAATGGTGCCACCGGTGTTGTTTCTTTAGTTGTGTTTTCTGTTGTGATGTATATATGTTTATGCTAGATGAAACCTTGTCTTTGGTTAAATGGTTCAACTTGAAATCTCTTGAACCCTTGTATATTTGTAATGCTGTGATATTCATGTTGTTAAAGGTATATATGGGTAATAGCTTTTCCTAGGAGTTACCAACGCACACATACTGGGACTGCCGGAATTAGATTCGCTTTAATCATTAGTGTCTACGATTGTTGTGGTGAGATGTGGGTTAGCACCTGGTTCGTCGAAAGACGGGCGCGAGCTAGCTCTCATCTTATGAAATAATTGTCCTAATGATTAATTCGAATTTAATTTGGGGGGGGGGGGGGTCCTAACAAATTAGGGTTAGATATAGTTTAGAAATTAAATTATGTTTGTACACATATTTTAGCAATTAGATGTAGTATGTAGACATATGTTAGATACACTACACCACGGCACAAAATCAGCGACTCCAAATATGTCGCTAAAAGCTCCATCAGCGACTTAGGATCGGTTGGGAAAAAGTATTGCCGACAGATATTTTGGTCGTTTAAAGCCCGGTCGGGAAAAGTATTACCGACCGACTATTTTTTGCCGACCGACTGTTTGATGCTATAATCAAAGAAACGCCGACCGACACCTTTGCCGACCGACATACTATTGCCGACTAACTGCCTCTTTACCGACCGATTGTCCGATGAAAAAAATACTATTACCGACAGATAGTCCAACGTGAAGCATTCAAACATTTTAAAAATATCAAACCATGTACAGACTATGTATCTGTCGGTAATTAGTATTGCACATGTTACAACAATCAAATAAATTTGCAATTCCATGTCACCACAAGAATCTCAGATACAATTTCACCAAATATTCACAGTTGATAGTACAACATTCAAATAGGAAGTTCATAAGCCATACACTAGGTCACCACAATAATCATATACATTTTTCAACCAAAAGGTCACAGTTCACATATTCCATAGTACTACAGACAAGTATACATCGACTTCAATGATCCAAAATACATACTTGCATGTTGAAAATACTAAATGATAGCATTTTTTAACAGAAGCATTCTCAGATCTAAAGCTCATAACCCAGAAGCCACCAAATATGTCTGCCTGTGTACAGCTCAAATCTAACTTTGTACACCAAAAAGCCACCAAACATGCGTACAGCTCAAATCTGCTAGTTAGCACCGTCCAGCCCTGCCTGAAAAAATTTACCATTGAATCAGTTGCACATGATGATAGGTATCATATCATACTATATGCAACCAAATAATGCACATACAAAGACCATTGGCAGCATCCTTATTCTGAAATTAGCTATCACAAGTGAAATTGCAATGCGACAACACATAGCTCAAAATCAAGCATCCTTATACAGAGACCATTGGCAGCATCCTGCTTGCCACAATGTTTACAAGTAAAAGGCATTGCAATGCAACAAATAAGGCTCAGCTCACAGCCATCATACACAAAGCATTAATTCATGTCGTCATGAAGGAAGGAAAAGGCTCACAGCTCACAATAGTCCATAGCTCACATCCATGAAGCACAAAGAATAATTGCAGACAACATATTGTTAGCCAACAGTGGTATATAGTGTTTCACCATGTTCTTCCACACACAAAAACAAGGCTAAATCTAAACTGCAATATGAAGACAGAAAACATTACACATATTTTCCACATACATAGTTTCACTATGATCCTGATCTTTGCAGAATATAGAATCCCATGCTTCATTCAGTCTAAACACTTCGTTCAAAGCTAATAAACTGTTAGGTAAACAAAGATGTGCAGAATGTGCTTGTAAATGCCAACTTCCCAAAATAATTGAGGCAAAACGCGCTTCTAAATTGTGTCTCAAGTCCTAACTCTAATCAATTTCAATGAGCAAAACAGCATAATATTGTGCAAAAATCTGTTCATTTCCTGTAATGCATGGTGCACATACCAAAATGGGTCCAAAAGCACCCATGTTCACAAAATCCTTGTTAGGACAATTCAAAAATTCTCGGATCTCAACTATCCCTAATACAGTCTATAGGCATAATAACAAGTTTAATTGATTTCTTTTGGGTTGCTGGTCTTCAGGAATAGTTCAATTCAGCTCCCAGAATGGTTAGGGTGATTCAGTTCTACAATATCAGACCTAGTCTTTTGAGTTGCCAGAAATCCAAAGTGACTATGATACACTGCACATCACATACCATGATAATAATAGAAGTAAAAAGAAGAGTAGAACACAGTGCAAAAAAAGAGAGAGGAGGAAACGCTGGTACCAATCAAAGTATCCATGCTAACTGTATGTTTCTGCTTGTGGTTTTATTCTTTCCAATAGCGCCTCAGCTTCAATAAAACCCCCTAAGGGTCCCAAAGGTGTATATTTACCTTCTCTCCAACTGTTACATGAAGTGTTATGATAATTTTAGATGGGAAGTAAATGTCCTATTCTAAGCATCAGTCTCCCTATTGTCGAAAAAGGAAAGCATCAATCTCAAAACTCGAGTACCTAGGCATAAATGGTAGTGCCAGGCAGTGAAGATGAAGGTGATCAACACTATTAAATGGGGGCTGATGAAACCCAAACCTGTAAGATATGCCACACATATAAGAGTGTAGACAGTGATAATGTAGAATAAGTATCTTGTGTAAACAACATATTAATGTTGCCAGCATATGAGAGCTCTGGAGAAGACATACAAGTATACAACACAAACTGATCAAATATATTCCTTTTGATAATACTTGTGTTCCTCAGAATCAGGAGCATCTCGATTGAACAAATCTTTCCCCACCTTCACCATGTGACTGACTGAAAAGAACAAAAAGATGATGCAGCTCACACTTCACAAAGCAGTCCGGTTTGCATAACCATGCGTAAAGATATGCAGCAGCAAGCCAGGGTCATAAGAAGCAAGAAACAAGAGGGTACCCACCTAATTGGTGATCATCTTTGGTTCTCTCAAGGTTATTTACAGTTGGTATATGCGCAATGGGTATGGCAAGATAGAGCCTGCAAACATCGCTCGGCACAATAAATTAGAAAACAAATCTTCAAGCAAAGAAATTGGGCATATACAGGTGCAAGATCATTAGAAAAATAATGAGTCAATAGTTCCCTCTGGCAGTGAATGGAAGAACTGAATTCATCTTTGGTGCTAAGGCTAAATCATGGGCAAAATTGTATGTCAAAGGCTTATCAAAGACAGCCAGCAAAAAGAGCTCAACGCTTTATACAATCTTTGCATCAAGTAAATAATGGCAGCGTTACTAACTCTCCTCCTGTACTTTGGGTTGCAGCGAGGGTGGCAGGGCCTCCGTCCTCTCTCCTCCGTCCGCCATGGGCAGCGACAGCAGGGGCTCCGCCCGAGCCCAGCAGCAGGGATCTGCCCACTTCTTCAATCTGCCCCCCCCCCCCTCCTGTAGATCAAACTCCCTTGCTATACATAGGCGGCACCCAGGATCCGAGGTGGTCGGATTGAACTCGGATTCATTGAGATTTTTTATGGATTTCGCGGATAGGGATGGAGTTCGTGTGGAGATTGAATCTGGAGATCGATTTCACACGGGTTCAACTGATTTGCTTAGAGGTAGAGAGGGGAAGCACTCAGCTTGGGGGAGATAGAAGCGGCGGCTACACGGGGTTGCCGTCGGAGAAGGGGAAGACGGGGGGTTGTGACGGTGCCGTCGATGGCGCCCATCGGGTCCGTGTCCCCAGTGGTGGTCGTGGTGGCGGACGGGGAATGACGGGAAGCCGTAGGGCGGGGGGAAGCAGAACGGCCGCGGGAGAAGCGACGACGGTGGCGGCCACAGGTGGACGGAGGATGCACGGGATTGAGCTGCCAGCGACGATCTGTGGTGACTGGATTGGAGGAGAGGGGAGTGCAATGGCAGCGGCGTACTGGAGGCTGAGGATTTTGGGAGGCTTCGTGCGGGGGCTTTTGGGAAGGGGCTTTTGGTGTAACTGTTTGCCGCTGCTGGATTTCGGAGGCGCCTAAAATTTTCCCCCTCCCGCCTTGTCTAATCGCTGACCGATCATCGGATACTAAGTTTTTCCGACCGATGATTCAACATAAATTATATCAATTGCCGACTAACACTTCAACACTGAACGTTGAGATAATTACCGACCAATCGTTTCTCTGTAAATCTTGAATCATCGATCGACAATTTGTCGTTCACCTTTAACGACCAATGGCGTATCGGTGATGACCTACTTTTACCAACTGACGTGTGACGGTAATTTGGTACCGTGGTGTAGTGATATTAGATGTAGGATTTAGACATAGCTTAGTATAACTGATGTAGTAGATGTAGGACTTAGAGATGTTTGATGTAGCGAGGAGGATATTTTGTTGCAATGTAGATTAACAGTTGGGTTATATTTTTAATGAAAGTTGCATTATTGTAGATGTAGTTTGACATAATTTTGTATGCTCTAACCCAATAATGTTAGGGTTTTTCGTCGATGGTTGGCTGGTATGGCGAATAGGTGGTATTTTAGTATTTTGTGTCCAATACAATGGAATATTATATGGTCTAAAAGGGGTAGTAATGTCCGTATTTGAGTCAATGGACAAGGATATCTCTAGATCTATGCATAAGAGTATCGGATACTTCTACACCTAGTTGATGCAGGGTTTCGAAATGGACTCTGATGTTCAAAAGATTACTATTAGTATTGTGGGTAACCGTATAAAAGATGATATGTACTGAGAAGTGTATCAGCTCAGGGAAGATCAAGTCTGGAGGATGTATATGCAGGATGTTGTGCAAAGAGGTTAGCCACCTATGTTGCTTGTGCAATGGAAGAATAATGAGGCTGTTTGAGAGATGTAGGGTGAGGGTACACAGAGGAGGGTGATGAGGAAGAGTATGATGAAGATGAGGGTATGATGATGTCAATCTGTATGCTGCACATTCATCAAATTATCCAACTAAACCGACCAGTGAGGTAGACGAGTGGGAACGAATCCCTTCTACAATTGAACAGATGGAGAGGGATGATCTTGAGGCTGACGAATCTCCTGAGTATGACTTGTCGGGTGATGAAGATAATGCTCATGTTCTTGCAGACTAGAATAATCCTAACTTTAACAACCTTGTGGTGAATGAGAAAAATCATGTGTCCTGGGAGTATATGCAGAATGAGGTGACGGAGGGTGCTAGGTATCCTACCAGTCAGGCCATGAAGTATGCTGTGACTCAATGGGATTTAAGGAGAAGTGGGTTGAATATTGAGAGGCATCGATCGTGGTGAACCACACTTGTACGATGGACAAACTTGAGCCCAACCACATGAACATCACCTCAGCCTTTGTCGCTAATGTGATGTACGCTCAGATTGTGAACAACCTGAACTATGAACCAAGGTTCATAATGAGACAAACTGAGGATGAGTACAAGTACACTATCATCTACAACAAGGTATGGAGGGCAAAGAGAAAGGCAATTGAGATGAGGTTCACGACCAACAAAGTGTCATATGACAATCTTCTATAATTGCTGCAAACCATTGCTCGAATGAACCCGAAAATGTATTACGACATTGAGAAGTACCCATTAGTACTCTAACCTGGTAAGTATGTCCTGAAGCAATACTTCTTCGCGTTAGGACCATGTATCAAAGCTTTCGAGCATTGTTGACATATCCTCTGCATCAACAGTGCTTTCTTTACCGACATGTATAAAGGATAGATCATGAATGCTATTTGTGAGGATTGGTAACGTGTTAAAAGGAGGTGAATTAGGACACTTAGAATCTATTCGGCTCCAAAAACTATACAAAATAAACATATATCAATTTCTATCTAAATGTGCTCTAGGTTTATCTAGTGTGTCTACTCTACCGTTCAAAATATATCGCAACCTATCTAGGAAGTTGAGTCCAGTTCAAGGAACAAACCAATCTCTTCTACGTGTTGAGCCCAGGAAACATTCCCAACACATAGTGACTTCATTGATGATAATCATTACAATATCTATACCTTATTCGATAAAATGTCTTAAACAAGACCTTCAAAGGTAAAAGAACCAAATAAAATAACAGCGGATCCTAAGCGTAGTCTTCATCTTTATCGATAACTCCACAGGAAAATTCGACGGAGAACACCTCCCTAGAATGCACCTTCCACGAAGTCTTCTAATTCTTTCTCAACTAAGTGTTTGATTATAGCAAGTGTGAACACATGTCGTACTCAACAAGTTATGTGGAAGATAATATGCATATAAAGGCTTTAACAAGAATAAGGTTGATACAACTCTTTTGAATAAAACATTATTTATTTCAAAAGCAATTGAAAAGCAATAGTAATTAAATAAATGGTTGTAAACCAACCACCTCAAGATTCCATCCATCCTGACTAACTTACCACCTCAACCAAGGTTCTAACCACCAAGGTTGAATACCTAACACCTCAATCATGGCTCCCACCTCCAAGGTTGAACCATTGACAAACCACCTCAACCATGATTTCCATCATCGTGACTGACCCACACCTTAACTATGGTTCCCACCGCCACAGTTGACCACACTAACTAAACCATCAAGTTATAATCATGGTAGGTTTTCTATGCCGCTCATGACCATGAGCACGGCTAAATATTCAGTTTTAACTCTGTAGAGATTGTACTTTGCCCACAAGTCATGATTTCATCACCCGCAAGCCGGTGACTAAGTCTCTTTTTTGCAGTGTCAGCCAAGCACATTATACACTACCTAAGGTGTGTTGCTAGGAGATCACTACAAAACCTTTACAATGCCCCTCTTAGCACATATCTACCCACTAAGGTTTCACCGCCACGTGATTCCACCTCAACAACGAAAGCCCCCTCTTGCGCCTTTCAGATCCTAAGACATTACATCCATTCACCGCTCTTCTGTCTGGTCTACACTATGCTAAGAGTAGCAAATTAATTGGCTAGGGCCATCTCATACTAGGATTGTGGTAGTACTAGGAACACATCAAGGTCACCCTACGAACCGGTCCTTAGATTTGATCAAGACTACCACTTTCCCAACCATACATCTCATCATACCACCTGCTCAATCCCTATGCCATGTTGCTATAAAAATTATTCCGTCATATTTTATCATTGTTGCATAAGACCATTATCAAGTTCGTGGAACGATTATCATGATTACCATCCAAAGCAAAGCTAAGCATCATCTACTCATCTATAACCCAAAACCATACTATTGCGACAAGAATGATAAGGGAAAACTAGAGTAAAGGCCCCCCCCCCTCTTAGGATTCCTAATAAATTATTAGCATGCATGTTTACAAAACAAAATATTTGTAAAACTGAGATAAAAATGATCAAGAATACAACTTGCCTTCATTGAACTCAGTTGGGTCTTCAAAATCTTGAACTTGCAAACCTTCTAGCTCCTCCTGAACGTTGGCGTCTACTCGCAACATACGCGGATAAAAAGAACACATAAATACCAAGGTCCAAAAAGAACCATACATCGCACAACAAACATCATCATCACAAGATTACACTGTTTCGGATAATTCGCTGAAAGAACGGGTCAAAATGGAGCTACAGTTGACATGTTATGATTTTATAAAGATTAAAATAGAGCTAAAAAGATTAACTAAAGATGAAATTATGTTGTTAGGAATTTTCTAGAATTTTGCCAAAGCCATCTATAAGTTTTTGGGACATTTCTGGAGTTTTTATTTATTTATTTATATTATAAAACTATTTAAAGCTATTAAAAAAATTAAATATACCTATAAAACATTACTAAACCAAAAATCAATTTCCTAATTATTTTTGTTTTCTAGAATTATTTTTATACTGAAAACCTATTTATTGCGTAATATTTACTATTTATGATGTCGGCAAAACAGATAAAATAATTAAAAAGAAAAACAAAAGCAAATTTGGCTGCTAACGCTAACGTGGTTTGACACATAAGCAAAAATGCTGATGTGGCTGGGTGACTGGGCAAGTGAGGTGGTAGACCGGCTCACTGGGTTTATGTAAGTCACGTGTCGCGCTCAAGTTGGCTGGCGAAGGGGTATAAGGGGGTTATAATCTGCACTATTGGCTTCGGATCATATGGTTGTCATGTCTTGGCGCTCAGCTCCGGTGGAACAGAGGATGGTGGTGTCTCTACCACGGTGATGCAAGACTGAAAACTCATCGGAACGACGCTCTGATGCTCCAACTACTCCGGCGAGCAACGGAGAAGGATTGGGGAAGTACGGGGATCATACCTAGGGGATATGTCGACGTCGGAGAGGCTCCAGGGAGGCGGGAGATGGCACACGGTGGCTTGAAGCTTCAGTTCCCGACAGCGATGAGCTCTAGCAACGATTTTGTCTTGGCGAGTTGGGCAAAAGCTTCGGGATGATCTGGGGAGGCTCTAGGATCGCATATATATAGGATTTGAAAAGGGGTGGTGGTGGCAGCTCAAACTTGAATCTGATGATTCAACCATGCTTGGGACTCTATCTCTTCGGCAAAAACTCACACATAGCACCTGGATTCTTTCCCCTTTTGATCCATTGCTCGCTTCTAACTCTATCTCGCGAATTTGGTTTGGATTTTAGGCGACCGGCGGACTCCCATGTGTGTTCATCTCAGATTTTGCTTGGGCTTGGGCAAAAACAGTGCAAGCTTGAGCTTCTAGATGCTGGGGGTGAACTCGTTTGGCGGTTGAGTGCTTGCTCTCCAGATCGGACACGACAACGGCGAAGCGTGCGTGCGATGGTGCTGGCTGCTGTTGCTGCGCTGCGCTGAGCTGAAGCAGAGAGGGAGAGAAGAGAAGAGAGAGTGGGCTGGGCCAACTTGGTTGAATGAGCTGAGAGAGAAGAGAGAAAGAGAGGAGGTGAGAGCTGGGCTTTGGGTCTAAAACATTCAAAAGCTTTTCTCCCCTTTTTTAATCATATATATATACATGTATTGTTATACTTATACAGCGTATATACCACATATATATAGGCTCACCTAAACAAGCAATCGAGCAAGCAATCAAATATATACACATATATACACCAAAAACTTATTTAGCTTAGAAAATATCTACACATATATACACTCCGGCTCAAGTTGGCGGTAAGTCACCAAGACTCCAAGGGACTGGCGTACCACCCGGTATAAGCTATGATCACTCCTTAATCCACTCTTTAGGTAGCAATCACCTAGCAACACTCTCTCTATGCCTATAAGCATTAATCACTCACTAATTGTTTGTTTAATTACCTTGAATGATCACATTAAGCACTATGGTGGTTTGGATGTCTTCTCAGGTGTACAAGGACTTTTCTGAACTCCAGCAACCTCAAATGATCGAGTGGATGGGTATTTATAGCCTCAAATTCGTTAACTAGTCTTTTCCCAACAGCTCAGAAAACTTTTAACACCGGATGATCCGGTGACAACAGTAGTACTAACACCGGATCATCCAATGAGTATAACCTCAGCAACTAGCTATTGGAACTCCACTCAAAGCCTATGTAAGACCGGACCTTCCAGTGTACCTTCAACTCCATCGCCGGACCACCCGGCGTGTTGTCTTGAGCCTGACCGAGCCACTTTATTCTTCTCTGCATAAAAATACTCCGATGTGATCCTCCAAAGTACACACATATATCACCGGACCATCCAGTGAGTTGATCTTCAGTCTTGAACATTTGAATCCTTCTCTGCAGGAAATACTCTGGTGCAATATTTCGGTGAGTACATCTCCAATCACCGGACCTTCCAGTGTGTTGATCTTCAACTGCCTTCTTCTAGAAATGCTCCGGTATGTACTGCTTCATTGAGCTTCGGATCATCCGGTGAGGCTATCCTCACCCTCTGTTAGAAATATTTTGACGTGTTCACCAGTTCATCATTGGACCTTCCGGTGAGTGTAATTTTCTTGAACTCCACTGATAAAAATACTCTAGTGTACACTCAGGCCTAACAGCGAACTATCTGGTGCGGCTAACAGCCTCTAGACATATGCTCCAGTGAGTGCAAACTTCTCTGTATCGGACCATCTGGTGAGACAAATCATCCTGAGAATTTTTCAATTCAATCAAATTTTGTCCCGGCTACAGTTGCTTCTTCATGTATTGTATCTATGAGACCTACTAACATATATTCTTGACAACATGTTAGTAGGACTCAATAACTATGTTGTCATTAATCACCAAAATCATAATTATGACCTAATATGATCATTTTCACTACAATATCCACTTTTGTGATTTATAACAACACAACCAAAGCAAGTGATAAATAATAAATGATACTAATTGTAAAGAGTATAGAGTCTTACCACATTGCTTGGATGCATGTTCTTACCACAAAGGGGCATCATGGAGGTTCATAGGAGTCTGTGGCTGACGAAAATTAGTTTTGCCCTGAGTAACCATGGTATGGTTGTTCGTGATAGGAGGAATCAGAACTGCTGAAGTGGAAGTGGGGAGACGTTGTGGCGCAGTAGGTGCAAGCATGGCCTGCACAAGCACCATAGCGGGCGCAGCTTGCCCAGGTGCAGCCTACAATGGTGTGGCATGCATAGGTGCGGCCTGCAACAGCGCCCTCGTCGGAGGAGCGACTGGGGACAGGGTGATGTCACATGCCGCACTGGCAGCAACCTACAGCCCAAAGCTGACAGGGGCAGCAGGGCAGGCCGACGTAGGCCTAGCATTGCCCGTTGGACTTTAGCTAGCCACAACCTACGAAGGAGAGCCAGTAGGGGCAACAGAGTTCCGTGTTGGACCATCCCAATCTAAGCGTGCAAGAGGTGGCAGTGAGGGACTCTCACCAGGGGAACAGGCCGGACCTGTAGGGGATGCCGGGGGGCAGCTCCGCTGGCAACAACTTGTGGTGTGAGACCAACAGGGGCAACAGGGCTAGCGCCATGCAGTGTACCTGCAGAGAAGTGAAAACTAGCAGGTTGCATGGGCATCAAACTCCGAGAGGAAGTAAAAGTTGGAGGAAGGAGAAGTGGAGTTTGATGTGGGAAAAGGAAAAGACGACTCATAAAAGGTAATGTGTCGGGAGATAATGACACGGCTTGAGGAGAGGTCAAAACAGCGATACCCTTTATGATTTGCCAAATAGCCAAGGAACATGCAAAGTGTTGAGCGAGGGGACAGCTTATGGGGGGTGGCAGAGAGGTTGGGGTAACAATAAGGAGCGAATAATGTTATTGATCGATGGAATGATGCACATAGCTCTGTCGTTTTGCGGAGAGGTGTAAGGGCATGACATGCGAAGAATTACACCATGTGTGAGAAAAAAAGACGGGAGCTAGAATTATCAAATTCACGACCATCACATTGTATACCATTAATGGAGGATCCAAATTGAGTGGCAACGAAGGAAAAGAAATGAGACAAAGTGGGGAACATGTCAAATTTCAGCTGAAGGGCAAACATCCACAAAAAATGAGAATGGTCATCTAGAATTACGAGATAGTACTTGTAGCTAGGGACACTAACAACAGGAGATTTCCAAATATCACAATGTATTAAATCAAACGCTTTAGATGCATGAGACGAGGAGCTAGCAAAGGGTAGACATGTATGGCGACCAAGCTGACAGGCATGGCATAAAGAGTCTAGCTCACTTTTATTACAAGAGAATGGCAGCAGTGCTTGCTAATTTTGAAAAAGCCTCATGACCTAGATGACCGATACGACGATGCTGAATAATGAAAGAGGTAGTGCCGACAGTGAGTGCAAGAGGATTAAACACCACTGGCCAAAGTGGATAGAGCTGCCCAGAGCTATTGCACCTGGCAATCATGTTCTTGGAGTGAAGGTCCTTCACAGAAATGCCAAAGGGATCAAACTCAACATAGCAGTCATTGTGAAGTGTAAATTGGCAAACGAAGATCAAATTTTTAATTATGTGAGGAGACATAAGAACATTACACAAGTGAAGTGGACGGTGGGTAGCATGAAAAGAGGTGGCACTGGTGGATGTGACAGGAAGTAAAGAGTCGTTGCCAACAATAATGTTGGAGGGAGTAGAGAAAGAGGGAGGGTGAGAAGCAGAGAGATTACCAACGTCCGAGGTCATATGGGATGTGGCACCTGAATCAAAGTACTAGTCCATGTTGGCTGGGGGAGTTAGCATCATCGTATTAAATGAATTAGCCAGAGCTTGCTGATCCCAACCAGAGCCTAAGGGAGACGACCAGTCCTGCGTGGCGTTGTAGCCACCAAGGATCGGCTGCATGGTAGCAGGAGCGGCGGTGCCCCAGCGACCACAAAGGCCTGCTACGACAACTGCTGGGCCGTGGTACGGGCATGTTGGTGTTGTGGAGGACGAGGCCCAAGGAGTCTAGGAGCCTGGTAGGCATTAGGTGGGCTGGACCAGACCTAAAAGGTCCTAGTCTAGGGATTGTAGAGGGTTGGCTAGCCCATGTGGCCACCAGACCTGCCAGAGGAAGTGCCACCACTGCTAGATGTGTTGGACGCGTCATTTCGACGCCCTCGCTGACGGTTGCAATTGCTGTTGCGGGAACCAGAGTTGCTGTTGGAGGAGTTGCCACCGGAGGAGGCGTTGTTGTTGCCATGTGAACCGACACTAGAGCTGCTGGTTTGGGCTCCACCAGGAGCGTTGGATAAGTGGGTGCCGCCAGTGCCCCTGGTTGGAGCGCCGGTGATGAAGGTGTTGGACGTCAAGGACGACTTGTGGGGCATAGTGAGTTGCTCCAGGAGCAAATCAACATGAACCTCAAAGAACGTCAAGAATGACTTCTGGTGCTTGAAGAGTTCTGTCATGTAGGAGAACTTTTTGTTGAGGCCACAGAGAACGTTGAGGATGAGGGTAAGATCATGCACCATTTCATCGAGGTCACCGAGAGCGTCGATTATGCCCTTCAGCTTGTGACAATAGTATGTGATGGACAAGTCCCCTTAGACGAAATTGCAAAATGCGACATCGAGGTAAAGCGCACGGGTTTCTTTGTTCTCGAGGAACTGCTCGAGGCAAAGCCACACTGAACATGCGGTGGCTTCGCGGTTCATGATGAGCTTAAGGAGGTCAGAGGGGATGGTCACGTAGATCCATGAAAGGACGGTGTGGTCGAGCCGCACCCATTCTTCATCATCGGGAGCACCATCATCGGAGAGGACATGATCGTCGAGGGCATATTTGCCGAGCATGTTGAGGAGGAGGTTGGACCACTTGCCATAGTTGGAAGAGTCCGCGTCGAGCACAATCGGCAAAAGGGTCTTGATCGTCAAGATAGCGATGGCCTACGCATGGAGCATGGTGCGCGCGTTGGCAAGAACGAGGGCGCGATCATGCTAGATGCGTTCATCCGCCGTGTACTGGGTGTTGAGGTTAGCGCGCTCAGCCGCCTCACGTTGGGCGCGGTCGTCCGCTTCGTGACGTGTGTGTTCCACATCATCGACTGTCATTGTTGATCGAAAGGAGGGGAGGGGTGGCGTCACCAGAGGAGGGGAGGCCAGGGTTAGATGCGGAAGCAAGCCAGGCGTGGGAAACACCGGTCTGATAGCATGAAAGCATGGATAAGTTAGGTAATCACACAATAGATTGATTGGACAATAAATGGTTACGTATATAGGCTCATGCTTTCCATATCTCAACAACCGGCTTATAGAATAGAATCCAAGAGATTAGGAAGGGGATGCCCAACACAATACGTGCGATGTACGATGAACAAACATGCATGGCATGTATACACGCATAGTCTATCAGAAGACAGTGCGACCGTTAGGGTGCACGATGTGGCAAGCGACGAAGAGGGGGTTGAATGGCGGTGGTGAGGGCACGGTTCTCCATGACCATCGCTTCTGGCACAAGGGGCTGGGGCGCGCAGCACCTTGATTTGGCGCGGCTTGAGGTACCTAGCTCTGTTGCACTCCAGGCTGTAGATCCAATCGCCGCTGACCGTCACGAGGGTATGGCAGTACGAGAGCGCGTCACCCTGCAGCTAAGGGGTTACGACGAGGCCCGACGTGGCGATGTCGAAGGTGGGGATGCCCATGCTGGATGAGCGCTGCATGGTGAGGATCCTAGTTCCGAGGGCCATAAAGAATGTTGCTTGTCTGTGCTCGGCATTCACGCAGAACAAAGGTGGGTCGGGCAGGAGCTCTGGCTCCTTGGAATCCAGGTCGACGGCGGCGTCGAAGCTGTCGACGTCAATATTGCGGATTATGTACCCCTACTCCTAGTCCTCCAGCACCAGGTGCACAATACGGATTTTCCTATTTGTTGATGTAGAAAGATTTGTTGATAATATATATTAGCACCATAATAAATTTTTCAAAAATAATCTATGATCACTACGCTCTTTGATTAAACGGGCTCTGTTCTACATGAAACCATATAATGTGTGATATCTAGGTAGCAAAGGCACGCATTTGCTAGCAAACATATATGCTCACTCACCTCCAAAAACTTGGAAAAACTACAATGCAACGGTGTTTTCTACATTGGATAAAACCATAAATACGTCTCATGTTATATCGAAGCTCGATCTCAGATTTCCGAGGTAACCAATGACAATATAATGGCATCGTTAACCATGGTTCATTTTTACATGTAGATAGCAGATTGGTAAAGCAGACACCTAGCTTTATGCTCTGACAGAGTGGTAGAGCACCAATAAGGCAAGTAAAAAATGTGGCCAACAATAGTATGGGGACCCACTCTAACAAGTGGTGGATCCAAAACCACTAAGTATGATATCTTCCTCTTCCATACCTAAAAAATAAAGGAGTGGTTTGGGGCTCCTAGTGCGCATGGGTGGTTTTGAGTCCCCTTTCGCTCCCACAATGGATCAACCCTAGTCCCTAGCATCAATAGTAACAATGATGTTTGTTGCAAAAGGGCAAATGGCGTGCAATGAGCTATGAAGCACACCCACACTGGATAACTCCATTCACACTATACTATTCATAATCGTTAGAGCAGTCGTCTCTACTATTATTTATGGCACTGTGATTATCATCTTCCCTAGCCGTTCCTTTCCATGGGATCAAGGGGCCAAAGAGAATTGGCTCATATGACCCATCAATAATGGATTACATTAGATTCTCATGACACAAGTAAAAACATAAATAAAGTGCTAAAAGTAAAGAGAGAAAATACAAACAAATAAAGAGAATTTCTTTTTCTTTGTCCAAAGATCAAGGCACTCCCTGGCCACAAAGAGATCCCTTTGTCCACCACTTTTGATCTTGGCCTTGGCTTTTGCACCTTTTCCACCAACCTTCCTCTTTCTAGGGACTCTCCCTCCTATATCATTCCATAACCCCACTCCAAATTGGCAATTCCAACCCTCTGCTTGAACGCATCAGGAAAGGAGGCGGCTAGCTAGACACGCGGACGTGAATCAACGAGAAAAAGAGGAGAGGCGGCGGCGGCGGCAGCAACAGGGAGCAAAATAAGAGGGAATCTAAGACAGAGATCAGAGGGGGCGAAGCATGGATAGCTCGACCTCGAGGACGAGTCTGAATTGCATCAGCCTGGCTGACCCGGACATCCAGAAATCTGTCGCGCTCCTCAAGCAGGTCCTCGGTTTCTTTTCTTGATATAATCTCAATTTTCAGTTGTTTGAATTGCAGAAAGCTCGGAACTTCCTTTCTTGAGAATTATGATCACGGTTAAATCGTTCGTCTTCTTTGGTTATTCATCCATATAGGAAGGCACAAATTTCATCGAAGCATGTTTCTAGGTTTTCTTTCTTTTGTTTAGCGGGCAGGAATCTGCTTGTTATAATAGATGTTTCTTTTGTCGCTGTTAGTGCACAAGTTCAGCAAAAACATGGACTTAGCCCTGTTCGAAATATTATACTAGTAATGTTTAATTGAACTATCATTAATCAACTGTTGCTTTCACCTCGTACGTTGTCTAATTGTGCCTTCAAATTTGCTGCATTCGGAAACCAAGGTGGAGTATCAGCGGTACTTGGATAAATTATTTGTATTAGTATACATCTTCAACTAGAATCCTTGATTATGCCAAGAGGACCATTTGCCTCTAAGAACCGAGTTTTATATGAAATGCAAGTTACAATTTTTGCATGCTAAATAGGTAAAACGTAAGAGCGTTATATGACATGCATCAACTTGTAATATCGTATTCCCAGTTTTCGGATTAGAAAGTCAAAGTACACCGTGTTCTAGATTTTCAGTTTCCAACACTTGCTTTAGTTTCTGTTTGTGGTGACATAAGTCCCTCCCTACAACTCATGAATTAGTTCATTTGTGCCATAATGTGTTGCCTTTTGACTGGCTATAATTTAGTATCCGGCCACTGAAATCCAGTATGCATCAATGTATTTTATTATAATTGGCCGATGTGGGAAGAATCTATTCCATTTTCTTTTTGGCTTCTTGTTAAATTATAGTTTGCATGTATAGCAGCTGAACGTTCAAGTGTTACATATCTCTGCTGTTTCCGAATCTTCTAATAGTTGTGCATCATCTTGTTTGCTAAACGAATGTTTTCTTCTTCTTCTTCTTTGGCAGGCATGCCTGGATTCAGGCTTCTTCTATGTGGTGGATCATGGGATAAGCCAGGAGTTCATGGATGAGGTTTTTGACCAGAGCAAGAAGTTCTTTGACCTGCCCCACAGTGACAAAATGACGCTTCTCCGGGACGAGAAGAATAGAGGGTATACTCCCATGCTAGATGAAATTCTTGATCCAGAAAATCAAGTGAATGGTAATCCATTAACTACCATTTGTGGCTACACTGAAATTTGCTTTTTATGGGCCATCAACAAGTTATAGGCTGGTTGCACTGCAAGTGTTGAGTAGCTCTGCAGTTTTGGAACCATGCTCTTGGGATGAAAATCTGGACAGGTTATCATGCTGTTGTGGCTGGAGTAATTTCAAAAGAGCAGGTTAAACTACGAAGTACTTCTACATAGGCAGCTGTATTGAATCACACTTCAATCTGAATATCCTTGGTTTGTGTATTGTATCATTTTCAGTTCCAGATTGTGCACTCTTACCATCGGTACTTCTGATCTGTTCCAGGTGACTACAAGGAAGGTTATTATATAGGAGTTGAGGTTCCTGTAGATGATCCACAAGCAAACAGACCATTTTATGGTCCAAATCAGTGGCCTTCAGAAGGTAAGTTGTTTCCCTTTTTCATACACAATTTACCAAAACCCCTCTTCTAAAACTGAATTAGCAATGGATAACAAAGCCTAATGTTTGATAGGTTCCAGTCTATCCTATGCTTGAAACTTGGTGCGTAAAGAACAGTAGATTCTTTAGTTCAACTCGTTTATGTTAAGTGTTTACCACCTATGGATAAATCCTTCTTTGCATATATAAGCGCTATAAGGGTGTCATCACTTTTAAGCCTATCTTTCCTTTGATGTTTATTATTTTTATGATAATCATGCATTACATTGTCTTTACATGCTTGACATTAACTTCTCCTATCGTTCTTTCAGAAGTATTGCCCAAATGGAGAGAGGTGATGGAGCAATATCACTCGGAGGCATTGTGAGTTTATTGCACCTTGAATACAGTAATGAAGATACTTCTTTTGTATAGAAGCGCATCTTTTATGATAGTGACTTCAAAATTTTAAGAATGTCAAAGTGAGCAAGGATGATCCATAAGATTGAAAGTAAACTTAATTCCCACGTTTTTTTTTTTTTTTGGAAGTAGCACAATGAACATCTGGTAAGCCTGACGTTACACTAGAAAGCTTCTAAATATTAAATAAAATCTTTTTGATATGTGCTCATCTTTAATCCATTGAAATTTGGTTATGAAGATTTATTTCTTCAATCAGAGTTTATACTGTTCTGATTTGATCAACGTTGTGAGGATTTCAGGAGAGTGGCAAAATCAGTTTCAAGAATCATTGCTCTTGCTTTGAACCTAGATGTGGACTTCTTTGATAGACCTGAAATGCTTGGCGAGCCTATAGCCACACTAAGGCTTTTGCACTATGAAGGTGGACAAAAGACAGGTCATGCCTTCATGTCAAATGATATTTATCCACAAGAAACATGACGAATTTTATTGTTTGATGTTCTTTTATCATCAGGTCAAGTGTCAAATCCTGCAAAGGGTGTTTATGGAGCGGGTGCCCATTCAGACTATGGACTGATAACTCTCCTAGCAACCGATGATGTAGTTGGGCTCCAAGTAATACTCCTTGAAACAATACTTCTCTTATATTTCTCTTGGCTTTGTTTCAAACTGGGATTTGCCCTCTGAATTCTGCAGATATGTAAGGATAGGAATGCTCAGCCTCAAGTATGGGAATATGTGGCTCCTGTGAAAGGGTAAACCTGTTAATTTAATTACTTAGATGTATGTCTCATTCTGGCTGCATGTCTGGGAGGTGAAGGCATGAATGAAATTCATCCTGTTAATCGTAACTCTTAAGTTGTTCCATACTGAATGTTGGTGAAGATCCTCACATGTTTGACCTTGATTTTTCAGAGGCTTTATCGTCAATCTTGGTGATATGCTCGAAAGGTGGAGTAACTGCATTTTCAGGTAGGCCAATCTATATTAGCACAGTAGCATGTTTGTACTTCTTATTGCTGGCATCTGGATACTATTATTATTTGCTTATTATTGGGAGGATTATTAGTGTTGGTTCTGCACCAAGCTGTCTGTTTGAGGAAGAAAATAGATAAAAAAAACATTTTCTTATCTCTTATGATCCGCTTGTTGCTGGTTTTTTTATGCTGCATTACAATTGATTCTGACACTTGTAGGTCGACCTTACATCGAGTGGTCCTAGATGGACGAGAACGCTACTCGGTAAGTTTCTTCTGTTATGTAAATCTATCAAGATCATGAACTGGCATATCTGAATGAGCTGAAACTAGTGCGGAAGGAAAAGGAGGAGGATTGTATTATTTATGCATACTGTAACCTACCATTCTCCTCGAAAAAGAACAAGGAAAAAGAAAACCACAAGCCCTTAAGTTGTTCCTATTTCAGTTACAGCGGATTCCATCCAATTTGATCATTGTATTTCCCCCCTTGCTTGGAACAGATAGCCTACTTCGTGGAGCCAAGCCACGACTGTGTAGTCGAGTGCCTGCCGACCTGCAAATCCGAAACAAATCCTCCAAAGTAAGTTCCAGTTCCTCCAGCCAGTTAAAGTTGTCATCTGCAATTTATCATCACAACTAGAACACATAAGTCCCAAGGAGTTTAAACGCTTGTAATTGCATTGTCTGTTCAGGTTCCCTCCAATCACATGCTCTGCGTACCTGTCCCAGCGCTACAAGGACACACATGCAGATCTGAGCTCCTACAGCAACAACAAGGCCTGAAAGATGCCCTACGTTATTGTCACCTCTTCTGTTTTGCCCTTTCAGCCATCAAGTATGGTAATGTACCAGTATCACTGTATCAGTATAAGCATAGTAGTTCTATAGATGCCATTCTTCATGAATCATGAAGAGAGGAATTGTCTTCTTTGTGCATGTGTAGAGAATTTCGAGCTTATCCCTGTCGTTGTCGAGTTCTTCCCTGATCCCTCTGCCTTTTTTGCAATAGCTTTCGATGTGATGGCAGTAGCCAGTAGGCATCGTGATAATTCTCGCCTCTGCATCTGTTTGGTTTGGTGCAGCGGTGCCATTTGTTGTGGCGGAAACTTGTCCCGCCCACGTGGTGCACCATGCGCCAATACTTTGTGAGCCGCGTGATGTCACGGTCCTGGTAGGAATCAGCTTCATCCAACAATTTCACGCGATCATGCTTTGCTCGAAAAAGAAATGGCAAAGTCGCCGCGACGTAGTTTATGGCTGTGGACGGCGAGGCTGGTTTCATGTTGAAGTAGAGCTCCATTATTTCATAGTCTAGCTGGGACTGGGAGCATATGCAGCCATACATTTTGGAACCACAGGCGAACACCGGCAGCAACAAGTTACTTCTGCCGGAGGCCTGAATCAACTTGCAGCTTTTCCCTTTGTGTCGATTACTTTCGTCATCTGGATTTCTTACACTACTAGATAACTAAGCACATTGGACTTTTCAATATAGATATGCTCGAAGGATGCTGGCATGCAGACCGTTTCTCTGAGAACTACAATCCGTGTGCTCTTAATACGCTCGTCATGATCGAGAGAAAGAATGAACAACAAACATTGGTACAAGATGGTTTGCTTCCATAACGTTACAAGTTACAACTGATATGATGTATGTATAGGCAGATACAATGTCTACCACCACCACCAGCAGCAAGAGCGGTGGCGGCGACAAACAGCGACGGCAACAACATTGCAGTACCCTGCATTGATAGGTTTTTATTACTGCAAAACTGATCCCCGCAGCGCTACCGGTAGCTGCGATAGACAGGGGTGTACATGCAGCTCTCTGCATATTTCACCAGGTCTTTGGGGGGACTAAGGCGGGTTGCCAAACCTGGAAGGATGGCACGCGATGTCAAGCGCTGGTAGGAAGAAATGGAATGGCATCTAGAGAGAAATGGAGGAAGAGCATACCGAGTTCATAGGCTTTGGCAGCCACAGCAGCAGCAATGTGCGCAGAGATCTTTCTGATATTGGTGAAGGGTGGGAAGATCGATCCCTTGTCAAAGTTCTCCTGGGTGGCCTGTTCAGCTAGAGCTTCCGCTGTTTGAAGGAACAAAACACGAACTTGGTTACAACAGAAGTTCACACTTAATCTCCCCAGTAAATACAGTTCAAGAGACGAGTCAGAACATTTGTATGTCTATCAATTCCCATCAGAAGGTACTTACAGGCAGCAAGAAGCATGTCCTCATGGACACGGATCGCTCCAGATATAACGACTCCGAGGCCAAATCCAGGGAAAATGTAAGCATTGTTTGCCTGTTGTAGATAGGCACAATTATTCAATAAAGAACTTCTGTTTTAAAGGTGTCTAGATCAGCAAGATATTGCAAAAAAGAAGTAATACCTGGCCAGGTACATGAATCTTTCCATTGTACTCCACAGGGTCAAATGGACTGCCGCTGGCAAATACTGCACGACCCTGCAAGTAAAGACATATAAGTTGCATACCACAGGCTGCACAAAGTTTTTTTCTCAAATTTATCCACACTGGCCAGCTATGCAACATTTATAGAAACAGGAAAGTGAACACAGATCATTTTTAGCTAATCCCTAGTGATCACTGCATTTTAAATGGTATATAGTTGCGCTAATCGCTAGTGATCACTGCATTTCATGATTTCAAATGGTATATAGTTGGGCTAGTCGCTAGTGATCACTGCATTTCAAATGGTATATAGTTGCACAAAGCAATGCCAAACGTTGTGACTTGTGAGTACACGAATTTGCATATCTGTCAGAGTCTTGGGTTGAGAAAACTCACATCGGTCCAGTTATATGCTTCTTCAGCAGTACATTCAGAATGTGATGTTGGATTTGACAGTGAAAAGATGATAGGCCTCTGTATTTGCAATGTCATAAGTTAGCCAAGCATCCTTTCTATACCACCAGGTAGCGAAGTCGTCAAAAATACCTCATTGAAGGAAGCCATTGCCTCGACAACTTCTTTTGTAAAAGTCCTGCCAACTCCAGAAGTCCCAATCAGAACTGTAGGTTTGATGGACTGGAGGATTAACGAAAAAGATTAGCACAATATGATGAAATATATTTCAGTGAAGGCAGCAGTCCCTAATGAATTGAATTACAATCTTAAATATGTATCAAAATGAATACCTGGACAGCATCCAACAAGTTCGTCAAAGGCTCATGTTCATGTGCCCAAGGCTTTTTGAATGGCTGAAGGGTCTCTTTTCGAGAGTCAACAATCAAACCCTAAATATATAATACTGTATTAAGCTTTCAGCTAAACAGGTGAACAAAAACTGTAGTAGAAACAGTGCATTTTCCTGTGGTTCCAAACCTTTGAGTCCACCAACCAAACCTTCTTGCGGCACTCTTCAACCGGAGCCTTTGTCTACAAATCAATGAAAATTTGAAAACAGTAAATATTAGCAGTAAGCATTAGGATTACTGAAACTGCCCTGCCCCACATGAGATCCGAAAAAGTGTAGTTACCTGTTTTGAAATCTCAAGAGCAATGAGTTCTGCAATGCCAGTTCCAGCCTGGAGTCAAATACATAATCAAAATTTTATTTATGGGTACAATTTCCATTCAGAAAATAAAAACTATGTTTAGCCGTTAGGCAACAAAACTATGTTTAGCCGTTAGGCAACAAAAGAACACAAGTCCACCAAGAGAAGTGTTAACTAACCTCTCCAGCACCAAGGAACAAATAAGTGTGCTCTGCTAGGGTTCCGCCAACCACTTCGAGTGCTGCTAACAAACCTGCAAGGACCACTGATGCTGTGCCCTGCAATCATCCATTTTGGTAAAATTACAGAAGGCAATAATCTGAAGGATGACTATTATGACTCAATAAGGATCATAAGGATGCCTCCTGGCAAAAATAAAAAGTATCATGGGTGGGTTCCCCTTACCTGGATATCATCATTGAAAACAAGATGGCTCTTGCTATATTTTGCAAGTAAATCAAAAGCATTATGATTGGCGAAGTCCTCAAACTGTAACAAGTTTCTGGTCTTATGATTCTTGTAATAAAAGTAAATTGATCTAATAAATAACAAAATAGTACACCGAATCTGTGACTGACCTGGATGAGGACTTTCTCGCCATAGATTTGCTTGACAGCATTCATGAACTCTTCCATGAGCTCATGGTACTCCTGCCATTAATGATAATGCACAGATCAGATCTCAAGTTTCGGATATTTTGCCAACTCATTACTTCTTGCAACCTTGTCACAAGTACATACCTTGCCAGTTGCACGTCTTTGCCGGATTCCAATGTAGAACTCATCATTAAGCAATTGCTCATTGTTTGTACCAACATCAATTGTAATGGGTAAACACTGAAAGTAATTTTGAACTCACAAGTTAAGACGATTTAGTTTTTTGTTAGTACCAAATGTATTGGGATCACAACAAGGGAAGGGACAAAACCAGAACAGAAAATATGTGAATGCTTACAGCTGATGGGCGAACTCCTCCAAGAGCAGTGTAGAGAGAAAGTTTGCCAACAGGAATTCCCATTCCCTATAGAAGACCATTCAACCAAATATAAGAAAAGGCCCTGAAGTAAGCAACTAATCAGACAATCATACCTGACAACCCAAATCTCCAAGCCCCAAGATTCGCTCACCATCAGTAACAACAATAACTTGAATGTTCCTCTCGGGCCAGTTTCTCAGAACATCTAGGACCTTTCCCCTGGAATGCACCTCCAATCAGTCAGAATCCAATAGACAGATGGAAGATAAATACATAAATCTTTTAAATTCAAGCAAATCTGTAACGTACTTGTCCCTCAGGCTGACATACAGACCCTGTGGGTGTCTAAAGATGCACCCATATTTCTGGCAGGCCTCACCTACAGTCGGTGTGTAAACCACAGGGAGCAACTCCTCCACATTATCAATTAAAAGCTTGTAGAAAAGTCTCTCATTTCTCTCCTGATGAAAGAGAAGGCGTTATGCACAATGTTGCAACCAAAACCAATCATTCTAACTGAACATAACATACCAATAATGCTGGATTCTGTAAGATCTTCAACAACAACAACAACAGCCAGGCATTCACAACCTGGTATTAACTGGGATTACCTGAAGGTCCATCATGGCCATATAGCGCTGCAGCGGGACCTGGTATTGGCGCAGGTTGTGCATCATCTTCTTTATCTACATACAGATGAAGACGACCTTCAGGGAAAAAAGCTCAGCATAATTAATACAGTGATTGTGGCTTGCAGATATTGCCCATACTTGGAGGTCCTGAGACACAACTGCCGGAGGAAGAAGGCCACGCAAGTAGTGTGCATCCCGCTCCTTCTCAGTGAAGGCGAGACCCTTGTTGTGATGTGGATCCCTCAAAAGGGTGTAGCCACTGTTGCAGAAATAATCTTACATCAGCATTTTGTTTCAATATGGTGTGCAAGAAATTATTTGATTTCTTGCAGAGGTATGATATTCATTCAACTTGCAACTAAAGATAGACATTCTACAGCAGCACAAGGTTTATCATTTACAGTCAGTTACGTAACAACTTTGTTCGCTATTACTATTTTATTATAAATTTAGTATCTCTTCCCATCATATTTCACCTGTCGAATTGTAGTGGAGGAAACAAGACAAAGAGGTTTTGCTGTGGGCCAGATTAGAATATACTCCAGCCTTTACCAGGACCCGCTGATTCTTCGCTTCGCTCAGCAACTCTAGACCTACTCAAAAATACCTCTATCGGTGACACAAATCAGACATTGAATTCTCGAAAACACCGCCAAAATTATTCTCTAAACTGAAAAATGCTAGAAATTCACATGTGAACGGCTCAATAACTCCAAGGATACTGCGCAGCCTATAATCTATAGGCGACAAAAAAAGACTAAATCAAGCTGACCGGATTATAATACAGTTCAGTTGAAGCACTGTGCGATAAATTATGGATGGAGAAAAACCAAACTAAAGGGACAGTTTCCCCTTTGGTGAACGCCACACGACACAAGATTCTACCGAGCAAAAACCACAAGCACCATTACTCAAATAGATTTGATCACATTAGCGAGCAGTAAAGTAAAGTGAGAGCCCGACGCATCCACACTTGTAGACACGTCAGCATCACGCGGACGAAGCCAGATCAACAGAAACCCTGAACCAAATCAGCAAACAAAAAAAGCACATAGAAACCATTCCAGATCGGCGCATCGAGAGGTCCGCCCACCCAGATCCAATTCCTGAGTTCCCACCCCAGCGCGATCCGACTCGCCCCCCGCTCACCTCGCGACGGAGAAGGCCCAGGGCGTGACGGGCTGCTCTTCCGTGGCCCTATCCTTGCTGTAGGGGTCCTCGACCCCACCGCCGGCTGCCGCCATCTCCTCCTCCTCGGTCTGCGCAGCGGACCCCATCGTGACGGCCTCCACCCTCCTGGGCGCCGCCGCCCGCACCCTCACCGCAGCGGCCCTCCTCCGCACCTCCCTGCAGCTCCTGCAGCCGTCAGAGCTCCCGCCCTCGCCACCTCCACGCTTCCACTGCGGAGACAAACAGATACGAACAAGCTCGCCCGATTAGACACCCAAAGGTGGTAACTCAGCTGGAAGGGGACTAAACCGCAATTGCGCAGCCCAAGACGCGCTGGTTGGGGGAATTACGTGCACAAGCGCGCGTACCAGGGAAGCGGGGGAAGAGGCAGCGGCGACGGTGCGCGCGGAGAGCATGGTGGCGGCGAGTTCCGCGGAGAGCGGGAGCGAGGCGCGTGGCAGCTGTCTTGCCTCCTCCTCCTCCTCCCTCTTCCGAGCCGAGCAGCGTGGAGAGGGGAATGGGGGTGGTGGCGAGGAAGGAGGGGGTATAAAAGGGGAGGGGGGCTGGCTCGGCGGGGGAGTATTTAATTCGGGAGGCGCGCGCCGTTTGACTGGGTTCCTTCGCCGGTGACCTCTGAACCGCGGTTTACCTGCTTCAAACGGCAAAACCAAATGTTGTGCTGCGGCTTCGTCGGCTGAAATGATCCAGTTGATTAGTGTATATTTTTAGGGACACGGAT
The DNA here is from genome assembly GCF_958298935.1 of Phragmites australis. NCBI lineage: Eukaryota > Viridiplantae > Streptophyta > Magnoliopsida > Poales > Poaceae > Phragmites > Phragmites australis. The sequence continues at coordinate 8,924,355 of NC_084922.1, forward strand.
CCTCAGCGAATTTACCCCTCAGAGGAACTACAATGATCTACATTAGTATCACTTTTCAACCATCGGATTAAAATCGAACGGCTCAGATCAAATTACTCGTGCACCGTAGGGAAGCTGGTACAGTTCACCACTCATAAACCGCTGTGCAATCACTACCATTGCCTTCTTCAGCACAGTGCCACTGCAAGAGATCTGTGTCCTATTTTTAGGGGTTGTTTGGATCACGTGGAGCTAAATCCTCATGCAGAAATTTTGCGTGTAAACGACATCCCGTCAAACCCTATAGACATCTCCTCTCATCGTTTGGTGACAGATGATGAAAATTTCCACCCAAACAAAAGAAATAAAAAAAAATCGGTGAAAATAAAATAATTTTGAGGAAATTCATAAAAGTGCTAAACTCTACACAGCATTCATCAAATCCATACACGCATTCGATCCAGATAATTTGTAGAACTAATCGTCCATTAACATCCTAAATAGAATCAAAATAAAATAAAAAATTAAATTGTTTCTCCGTGATGAATTATGATGTCTCGCCCTATATGGTTGGTGGTGGAAGTGAAATTCATGGAGGAAGAACCAGGTTGCTAGTGACCCTACCTTGCAATATAAGTTTATCACACATTTGCTGAGCTCGAAGGCCGGTGGCTAGGTTGGAGGAACGACCAATGGGAACCAAAAGCTAAGAGACAAGATGTAATATGGAATGATCGGCAGATTTATCATGCAGTGAGGACGTGATAAAATAGGGTAATGGTAGGGTCTCCTCGTGAGGGTCTCAAGCTCTATGAATCGTTGGCATAAAGAGGCGGCAAGATCTGACAAGAGGACCTCAATCTCGAGGCACGGCCGGAATAACAAGGCGGCGTGCGAGTAGAAGGGTAATACAAATAGCAAAGGTTATCGAAGGGATCTGTGCATGGCACAGAAGAGGTGGAGGCCAATAGGAAGGGTTTAGGGTATGAATACAAAACAAATTATTGGATGTAAAAACCATGTACCGAACATTTTTTTTTTACTTTCTTCTTCTCCTGTTGTTGCAGTAATAATAATAAATTAGAGAGACGTGGCCTTATCAAATTGCATGAGAGTATGATATTCCGTCATTCCCACGATATTATACTCGCCCCATGCGCGGCCAATTGGAGAAGGATGCATATATGTTTTGCGCTTTTCTCTTTGCTGCCAAAGGCGAATACGCAGATGGGATCCAACGAGGAATAAGGTATTAAGCCTTCAAGGTCGTCAGATTTGGTCCGGTTTGGTGGGCGAGTGCGCCGTGGGCCGTGGCCGTCAATTGGGGCTGGCCGAGCAACCAACTTGTTTTCTCGCCGTCAGTTTCTAGTCTTACAAGACACTGACTGAAAAATCTTGAGAACCTAGTATCTTTGTACATTTTCCAAGAGCATTATTTTTGTCGTGGAGAATGCTTTGCGGCGGGAGCAGTTTTTTTTCAAAAAAAAAGATAAAGAAAATCACGTGGTGCGATAGTGCCATGTGAACTGTATACGTACTCGGAGGACCAGGATTTCAGCTGGAGTTCACTGAACCTACTCACGCACGCCGAAGTCACCACTCGCCGAGACGGCAGGACGACCAACCTGGATCAACCTGCACTGTAGCAAGGAGGAAACCAAATGGCCCGTGACAGTGTCAGTCGGGGCGGTAAACGACGAGACGTGAGCGCGTCAGCTCGTGTGGGCTCTCGCGCCGCGGCGAGTAGCCACCTCCACCGCCACGCAGGCTTGCTGAAACACCCCCACACACACCGCACGGAGGGATGGGATATTAAGCGCCCCTTCTCCATCCCGTCACGAGAAATTCACCTATAAGAAATGAGATGGGGAGCTTTTCTCCCCTTTAAATATATAAATAGTGGAATTTCTTTCTCAAGTAGGTAGAGCGGGGGCGGGATGTTCCCGCACCTCACCTCTCCCCCCACAAGCCTCGATTTTTCTTACAAATGATGGTTTTTAAATACCTATATTATGTTATTTTATGAATTTAGATATTTATCTTATGCTATTTTGTATTTATGCTAACCTTCCTATCAATGATATGCATCTATCTTTAGATCTTATACTAATTTGATTTTTTTTTAGAGAGAAACCAGCTTCCCAGAATGAAAATGGAGTCGAAAACGTACCTTATGTCCTTTGGAAGCCGCTTGCGTGTTGCCACCAGTCCACCAATTCCATGTCCGTCCGTGGAGTAAAACGATGGAGACCCATTGGCCTCAGTAGATGGAACCAGACCTCACGGTTACAGATACAAACGAGGAGCACGTGTTGGATGATTTCAGAGGCCTGACAACACAGGAAGTAAATGCCATAATTCCTCAAGTTGTGTCTTTCTAGGCGGTCATTTGTCTAGCAGCGACCATAGAGAACCAACCAAAAGAAGAACTTGTATTTTACCGGCGCCTTCGTCTTACATAGCTGTTTCGCCCCTGATAGCTCTGTTTGTCTATGGAAAAAGGCCATGTAGGCCGACGATGATGAGTATTGCTGGTTTGCGAACCATCGCCAAATGAACTTATCTAGAGCATCTGATAATTCAACCTGTTCCACAGCATCCCAAATGCATAAAAACTCGACCAGAACAGAAATCGTCAGCGAGCCCGTGATGTCATGTACCCACCTCTGGTTGCACAATGGTATGCCACTAAACGCGAACAAAGATGTGCATGCCAACAGCTAATTTGATTTGTGCTAATCATATTGAATGTAAAGATAAAATATTGTATTTTGTGCTAATATTAGTATTTTATTAGCTTGTAATAGAGATAGAGACCACATGGGTAACCCATCCCAGGGACAAAAGATGAGGAATAGTGATGGGAAAATTTCTTCCTAGCAAGGGCGGGTATGTTCACCCACAGCCGCGGAGAATTTTCGTATTGCCATCCCTACCTCACCCATTTGCACACAACTCACTCTACATGGAAGTCCAACCTCACATTTGGAGGTCTCCACAAGCCAGTTTGACAGTTCAAAGTGTAGCGCGTAGGATAGAGCCCGAATAGCTAGATAGAACGAGACCTCCCCTGGGTACACCTTTGGGTCCTTTGGCCAGTCCATGTGACCTGACCCATGAAACTAGGACCCAAGTGTCAGTTGATGTCAGCTCGGCGTTGCTTCTTTTGGGATTTTTTTAGCCTATTTTAAACTAATATTTTAATAACAACACGTAAGAATCTAAATATCTAAGAAGTAACCTCTTTAGTCACATCACACCAGAGAAATTGGCATGACTGAGAAATTGGCATGACTCTCACCTTGTTCATGCCAATCTCTTTGACGTGACTAAAGAGTCACGCTAGCGGCTACCCCAACATCGTGCCACACGTCGCCGACGTGGCAGGTTTGAGTCATGCCATAAGGGTTGGCGCGACCGACTGTCACACCAACCCCTTTGGCGTGACTCAGCTGCATATAGAAGGCCGCCCCTGCCCTTCTCCCCCGCACCTCTTCTTCCTCCTCCAGCCGCGCGCAACAGAGGTGACACTTCCCTCTCCAGCGTCGATGAATCCCCCTATATCTCCACCAATCAAGCCCGATTTGAAGGGGATTTCGCGGAAACGTGTTCTAGGAAGGTAGCTCATCCATTCCCTCTAAGTTTTTTTTAGGTTTTGGCTTGCATTTATAGTTCAAGGGTAGTTAGGGTTTAAGATAATGTTGATGTTGTTATGAAATTTCTATGTTTTGAGTTAGATCGGATGTCATATATAGTGCTATGTATGTATAATTACGTATGTGTATTGTGTGAAATTTGTTGCATACAATTATTTGAGCGTAGGAAATTGAATCAGTTGTGGATAGGCTTAATGTATATGAGCAATGCATATTCTTCTATATATATATGAGCATTTTTGAATTGTTTTGATGAAATGATGAGGTGTAGGAATTGAATTGGATAATGTGTAGGATTTTCATGTGTTATAGCGATGATATTTTTGTATATGTGTAATGATTGGATGGTTTATGTGTGTAGATGGATCAGGTTGTTCGTATGTTTTTTAATGGAACGGTTAATGCAAATGGGAAGTTTGATAAGATGAGAGAGCAAGTGTTGAAATTTGGGAACTCTCCTTGATTCGATGAAATTGTTGCTCAGGTTAGGTAAGTTATGTATGTTGATGTGGATGTATGTAATGTAACCGTACGTGGAAGGTATGATGCCGACTGGGGTGGTAGGGCTCACTATATTGTTATGGAGTTGGCGCCGGAGAATGATTGAAAGTTGTACAAGAATTGTGTGAATGGCTCTCAAGTTTGTTGCGCGGAGTTGGTAGTTGATATGGGTATCGAAGGAAGCTCGATGCCATTGGTTCAACATGTGTCGGGTAGTATTAGACAAGAAGTGGAGCCTGCTAAGCATTTGACTCAGAAAATTCCCGCCATTGTCCCAGAGATTGCCAGTATCTCTGAACTCGCCGATGTTACTGTTCCGTAGGTACCTCGTGCCTCTATTCAGGAGATAGTTGCCGGTGGTTCCAATAACTTTGATTTGGTTGTGGTATGTATGACTTCGATGATGGTTTTTTTTTAGGATGAGGAGGCCCAAGTAAATGTTGAGGAGACACAAATCTTTTTGTCAGACAGTGAGGACGAAGATGAAGATGATGAGGTAAAAAAAAGATGAACATGTGCCTAGTGTTAAGCAACGACTCTTGGGTGTTGAGGTGGGAGGAGAAGTAGGCGAGGAAGAGAAGGAGGCTTGGTGGGATGAAATTTACACGGAACAGGAGATAAGGACACTGAAGGTTGTACATGTGGATGTGCCCAAGGTGCCGGCCTACGCGAACATTTCATTGACCAAGAATGCACTTTATGATAATGGCTTAGTGTCCATGGAGGAGGAAGTAGACAGTGAGAAGAAGTTGGTTAAGAAGAGAATGATATTTGATAGTCTTGATGAAGTGAATTCTGGTTCAAGGACTACTCAATGCGGCACCATAGACCATACAACGTGGTTCATTCTTATGCGAAGGAGAGGTACACTATAAAATACAAATGTTGTGTATGGGGTGTATGGGTCTGTCTTATTCCAAGCGATGATCGACGATGGAAAGTCACAAATGTGAAACAATCTCACACTTATGGGTCAGCAAGGCCCAAACAAGTGCACTCCTAGTGCGCGGTGAGGTATCTTGGTCAACGCATCACCCCCATTGTTCAGGCAAACCCGGGCACGATTGTGGCATCTCTAATTGAGTTTATAGTTGGGTTTACCAATTACCACATGTTATATGGCAAGACATGGATGGCGAAGCAACATGTCATGGTATTACTATGGGGAGATTGGAAGGAGGCGTACGCGAGGGTCCGTAGGATCTTGTATGCAATTTTACATTTCAACTCTAGGACTAAGTGGTTCATTTCATCTGGTGGCATGATGGGCAGCGATAGTGGTGTCATGAAGTCTGTCATGCAGCGTGTGTTTTGGTGCCTTCCTCAATGCATGGAGGCCTTCAAGCATTTTAGGCCCATAATTAGCGTCGATGGTACTTTCTTAACGAGAAAGTACAAGGGTGCACTGATAATTGATGTTGCATCGATGCGGAGGATCAGTTGGTACCTCTAGCATTGGCGTTGACAGAGGGAGTGAGGAATAGTAGTTGGTCTTGGTTCTTGTACCTGGTTTGCTGTTAATTGGAGCGGGGTGCCAAGTCTGTGTGATATCGGATCAGCACCAGGATCTCCTTAATGCAGCTAGAGAACAAATGGAGGGTTACCCTCCTCTTGTGCACCGGTGGTGCATGCGCCATTTTGCTACCAACATTTAGAGAAGACAGAAGAGCAGGGAGGTAATAAAGAAACTGAAGATACTTTTCAAAGTTAAAGAGGAGAGACAGTTTAACAAAAAACATGTAGAATTGGAAAAGTTCTTGAACAATACTGTGACAGAGTGGTTGAAGAGTGAAATGTCTAATAAGTGCAAATGGGCGTTAGCGTATGATGAGGGTGGTTGTAGATATGGAACAATGACCACAAATATCTCGAAGGTATTCAACAACATTCTTAAAGGTATTCGTGCAATGCCAGTATCTGTCATCGTGGAGTACACCTTCCACAAATGCAACTTCTATTTTGTCGATTAGTGGAAGAAAGCACGTAATGGACTTGATGCTGGTGAGGTGTGGACAAAAGCTATCGCTAAGCACCTCACAAAGCAGGGAGAAATATCTACTACCCAAGAGGCACAACTCTTTAATCCAAGGAGCTATGTTTACAACATTACATCAGCATTTCGGACTAGCGTAGGTGGTGAGAGCTCTGGCGGCAGGATCTGTAAAGTAGACTTAACTACAGCAGAGTGCACGTGCAGGACTCCGCAATTGTTACATGTCCCGTGCTCATATGTTATCACGGCATGCCAGATGAGAAGAGTGGACCACATATCCTCTAACTACTTGACCCCAGTGTATTCTAAGAGAATGGCTTTGAAGGCTTGGAGTCCACCTTCGAGCCTTTACTTGATTCTTCGCAATGGCCTAATTACAACGGTGATGAATATGTGCCGGACTGTGGTCTACTAAAACAAAAATCAGGGAGGAGGAAGCGAAAACGGCTCCAAAACGAGATGGATGATTGCAATAATGGTTATGGTGATAACATGTATGGAGCTGACGACTTTTATGAGGCGCCTATTAAAATACGTTGCTCCTTATGCCATCGGTTTGGCCACAGGATGGAACAACATAAGGAGTGTTCGAAGAATCAGCCAACTTATAGAGAAAAAGGGGAACTCTAGAAAGGGGCAGTAAATCGTAGTTTGATAGAGGCAACCTATTTAATATTAGGGATAAATGCAAAACCCCCCCCCCCCCCCAAAAGTCACTTGGATTTTGACTTTCCCCCCCAAAAGTTGTTTTGTTGCAAAAAACCCCCTAAAGGTTTGATTTTGTTGCAAAAACACCCCCAAAAATTCAAAAGAATTTAAAACAAATCACAAAAAATTCTAAAAAAAACTAGAGACAATTATAAGACCTTTTGTGAAATTTGTTTTCAAAAATAATATCCTTTGCATCATATTTCATGGAGAGTAAGTTTGAAAAAAAAGAAAAACGTGTAACTCATTTATTAATTCGAGTTAAATGCATAGTTAATTATTTACTAATCCAAAAATCATGAAACAAATTTTTTTAGTCTTCTTACATGATTCTCTATCTTGTAAAAATACATGAAATCTTGAAATAGTTATTGTAATGTGCAGGATTCAGTAAATGGGTTGCAGATAGATTAATTCATAACTAATCCATAACACCCCCAAAATTAGTGAAACCACTTTTATTAGTTTACTTAAACAATTATTTGTGTAGGAAAAATAATGGTAGACATGACAAAGTTAAAATAACATGAGTTAATAAATGAGCTGCACATTTTTCTTTTTTTCCAAACTTCCTCTCCATGAAATATGATGCAAAGGATATTATTTTTGAAAACAAATTTCACAGAAGGTCTTAGAATTGTCTCTAGTTTTTTTTAGAATATTTTTAATGATTTTTTTATTTTTTTGAATTTTTAGGGGGTTTTTTGCAACAAAGTCAAACTTTTGGGGGGCTTTTTGCAACAAAATAACTTTTGGGGGGGAAAGTCAAAATCCAAGTGACTTTTGGGGGGTTTTTTGCAGTTTTCCCTTAATATTATATTATGTTCCTTGTCAAAAAATTTATATATGACGACAATTATGTTGTTTTTGTTCGTTATCTAACGACCGTGTGACAATTCATATTGCAGGGCGATGGCGCATCCCGATTACCCACTCCTTGCAATATACTACGACAGGGACCACCGAGCACACCTGATGGTTGACAATGGCGAGGTATGATTTGTCCATAACTGCTATGCATAATTGCTAAGTAACATGCATGTGTAAATAACAAATTCATTTTAAATTGTATCTTTCAGGTGCTGAAACCCCTTTGGATACGCACTCACAGTTCTCTCAGGTGGGATGAGAGGTACGCCCCGTACATTTGGTATGCAGGATTCTTTTCATTGGCTAGGTTGGTCATGGCGGGGTTGCCGATGTTCGATAACACAACGCTGACTGCACTAGTGGACCGCTGGAGGCCGGAGACACACACCTTCCACCTCCCTTGCGGGGAGCTCACGGTCACGCTACAGGATGTGGCCATGATAGTGGGGCTACATGTGGACGGGCAGCCTATGTATGGGATCGTGCAGCCTGCTGGATGGAACGATATGGTGGAGGTGTTCCTTGGCAGTAGGCCTCCTAAGCCAGAGCAGGGAGCGAAGGATAAGAAACCATCTGGCATCATCTTTGCCTGGGTGGTTGCCAACTTCTGGGAGTGTGCTCCTAATGCAGCGGAGGAGGTCGTCGAGAGGTACACTCGCGTGTGGTTGTGTCACCTTGTTGGTGGGTATTTGTTTTCGAACGGGAGTGGCAACACAGTTTCTTGCCATCAAATGACAGTGTGTGCTGCTATGTAATTGCATCTCGATTATTTGAGAAAGGATATCAATTGCATTTGCAACAATTGTTAAAACCCTCGACAAAAGAAAGGGAGCAAGTGTAGTATTTTGATATCTTCAAATAATATGTATCTGCGAGATTGGATGTTCCTTTCGATGTGGTTTCCACACAAAGCATCATATAGACTTCCAAGTTCTGGTCTATCTAGCAGTAGTTTTTCATGCCAACTTTCCTGGCATGTCTGGAAACATAGTCACGCCAATACTCCTGGCGTGATAATCATGTATAGCCTTGGAAGTGGCATACAGGCTTGTCACGCCAAATGTATTGGCATGACATACCGTTCAATCATGCCAAGACCTTTGGCGTGACCCGTCAAGGCATCATGTTGGCCCTCCCCTCATTCCATCACTCCCAATGCACCAATGCAAATAGAAATGGACTGGCATGACACCAGACTCAGTCATGCCAACTTACTTAGCGTGGCTAGACTTAGCGTCACGCCAGCCCGTTTCCCTCCCACCTTGATCCCAGTTTTCCCTACAAATGCATTACCGCTAGCGTGACACCAGAATGTGTCACGCCAAACCCCCTGGCATGACATAGTTCAACCATTTTCAAATTATTGGCTACGATATACCAGCACAAAGGGAGAGCAGTATTTTAGAGGTGAATATATAACTATGCCTATCTTTGACTTTTCTTCTTATAGTACTTATAGTTTTTCTTGTATCCATGCTATTTATTTTCATAAAGTGATACCTTGTTTATATTCTCAGGTTGCTAGTAGTAACAACTATGGCGATTACTACTATGCAAAAGAATTTGGTATTAAGGTGATCAACCAAGGTACCTTGGTTGATGCTCGTGTACTCCCAGCTCCAAGGGTAAATGTGCTTCTTCTTTTGGAGTAAAAAATAACATCATATATTGTTTTTACAAATATATTTTTTTTAGTTACCATGTACTGATGTTCAACTTATATTTTTCTAGCTTAAATACCATGACTCTAGAAAAGAAAAAGTATGTGACCCTTCTATTGGCCAGTGGAACATTATGAACAAGGTATCATGCTCGTATTCGTTGTGTGCTATGATCCATCTCTTCTCTCATTTTTTTACATGATTGTATTTTTTTATTCCTAGAAATTGTTTTTTTTCCTGTTAAGAACTTGTATATGGGCAAGAAAAATTCGTGTTGTTAGGTGTAGTTGCTCAATTGGTAGCTGTGGTGTAATCCCTATTTTTTGTCAATAATTAAACTAATCATGGAATGACCTCAATGCAATTAAATTCCATATTATTCACATGGTAAAATCGATGGTGATTACACATAAAGTTCACAAATAGTTCACATAGTACCATCTAACCATATACCATCGAACTGACCCCTCGTGCTAATCGTTCAACCCATTATAGAGCAACTCATCATTATTAACATCATCATCGTCCAAGATAACCATAGGCAGATTAGCAACAAGAGCCTTCATTGTCTCTATTTGCACCGTCGTAGCCCCCGCCTCTTGACCCTCCATGGTTCTCCTCATGTGTTGAGGATACATAGCACGGTAAAAATCATGAGTTACCTTCTTATGATGCTCTAGATAACTTGAAAGCACCATCAAATGACGCATACTCTGCCGTGCAATCTCATGATTCACCTCATCTTGATCAAGGTACTCCCATAAACATATCTGTGTACTCTATTCCCAATATGAATTCCCATTAATAAGGTACAATCAGCATAGAATATCGAAACAGAAAATATAGATAATAAGCATAAAACTAACAATATCCTTGCTAACCACATGCTCGCAGTAGTACCCCACACTAAGTTCGGAGGGCACTATTCCGTATTGAGCATTCACACCACAAGGGCACATCCTTGGGTGATGGGGCATTTGATTTTTTGCCACCCTACCATCCAGTAGAGTGTCGAATTTGCCACTAGACCCACTGTCATAAACTCAGGAGGATACATTAGCCATCCTCAGTGAGGAATTATCACTTCGGTAGAGTAGCAAAAGGTTAAATATTCCTTGGACGACATGGTTATATCACCATATCACCCTTCACTCGATCATCTTTCTCCTCTATCCATTCACCATCGGGCTTGTACAATAAATCTCTAAAGTTACAAATAGCACCATGACGCTACATTCAAATTTATGATACACGTTACATAACATCTAATTCAACCTTATTCAAATTGTAAACAAGCAACCATACTCAATTTTTACCTTTGTCATCCCTTCACAGAGGAAGTAAGGCGATCCCCTAGAAGTTTCACAAAGCACACTTTGCTTCCTACAATTGCACAACGGAGGATCTGCTACACTTTTTTCCTCAACTCCAACTTCTCTTCATCCGTTAGTTTTGGCGAATTTGGTGGAGTAGAAACCCAATGAACAAACTTGTCATAGGGTTTCGGATACTGAGTAAACCATTTCACCTTTAGAATCCTCGGATCATACATCTCAGGCCTATCAATCCATTAAAAGAAGTAGCAAATCTCTCACTTATGCAAATTATTACATTATATCAGCAAAAGTAATGTCATATGCATCTACCCTAACCCAAAACAAATTAGAAGTCATATCGTACAACTGCACAAATACAAATCCATTATACGAATTTAATATGCACCAAACACTTTTACAATCAATAATACTTCCCTATGCACTACACCTTAACTTGTCAATTTCGCACCACATCCTACAAGAGTAAAATAGTCTATATACAAAAATAATAAACATGCTAAATTAAACATTGAGCAACAACAAACAACCAATAGGTAATCTAACCAAAAATTAAAAATTTCATCACCTAATCTCCAAACCCTTTGTAGCCATAAACTATCTAAAAGTACGGTGAAAATTGAAATTGAATAAATACAATGGAGTATTTACCTTTAATAAATATTTCCTCATGAAATCTCCTTTGGTTTGGGTCCGAAATCGATGGATTTATTGAAGGAATTAGAGGAGAGGGAAGCGTCGCCTCTATCACGAGTAGCTGGAGGAGGAAGAAAAGGTGCCGGAGAGAAAGATCGAGACGACCTTATATATACAACTGAGCCACGTCAAAGAGGTTGGCATGACAACCGATCGTACTAACCCTCATGACACGACTCAGAACTACCACATCAGCAACGTATGGCACGACGCTGAAGCGACTGCTAGCATGGCTCCTCATGCCAAAGAGATTGTCGTAGCTAAGGTGGGAATCACGTCAATCACTTTGACGTGAAAAAAACTATTTATTAAATCTTTAGATTCTCACGTACTATAATTAAAGTATTAATTTCCTGTTGCTTCGTGGCAGCTGCGTTGCGTGCCGGGGGCCGCGCTGGAACGCTGCTTCCAATCCAAGCTGCGTCAAACGGATCAACGGTTCAAAATCGGTGGGCGTAATTACAGTACATGGGCCTATGGCACGTAACCACATACGTACACAGTTTCCTTGATCATTATGATTTGAGTCTGACAGCAAAGGGCTAGTCTGCAGTGAAGTGCTGGCAGGAATTTCGTTTGCTTCAACTCAGTTCTGAGAACGATCTGAACTTAGACGCATGGGCATGTCGCACCCAACACCTGTCAGCAGTTTTCGGGTTCATCTGACCACGAATGTTGACTCCAACAGGACGAGACAGTTCATGCGAAACCGACGGACTTGGCAAAACGGCAAGTGCGTACTTAGGGCAACTCCAACAATACTTAAAATCAGTTTTAATAGCTAAATTTTAGTATATTAGTTAAAAAAACTCCTTCAACAAAAACTCAAAAACATTCTAAAAAATAGTTACGCCCAAAAAAAGCCTCCGAGCTCACAAAATGTAGCGAACTTTAATCGAACTCCTAGTCGGCGAAATCCTCAATCCCGCGCTCGTCTCACGCTTCGCACGTCATCACTTGTTCCTGCGTCGCTCGCAACAGAGCACTCACCAGTGTAGCGGCTGCTTTGCGCAGCCCTCGTAGCCCGGCGAGGGTGTCATTTGGCGGCCGGCTACGGGCGGCTGTGGCGCTTGTCGGGCGAGGGCGGCGAAAAGATCGGCTTGTAGGAGGCGATGACTTCCTTTGCTTCTTGTGCAATTCTTGCGGTTCCTTGGAGTCCATGGATAGCGACTACGTCACCAGCCTGCTCATGGCCGCCATCGCCTCCGCTCCGGGGCTTGACTTCGGCACGTTGGACTGCAGGTTCTTGGAGATGCTCTATGGCGGCGGTGGTGCCGACTTGTTCGGGGTGTGTGGGTCCCCGGAGGGGTCATCGGTGTCCGACCCGATGTGGGTGCGCGCGAGGGGCGGCGAGAGCCTGGTGAAGCCGAAGGTGGAGGAGGCGACGATGAGCGACGGTTTGTTTCCTATGTTCAACCGCTACAGCAGTAAGTTGAGGTGAGTATGCCACTTACATTTAGTTGTGTCACATGGTCATAGCTCAAAATTCTGATTCTTTTTTCTGTTAATTACACTTTCAGTTCTTGTTCATGAAGCTCGCGACCGTGAATCCGCAACTTGACTTCAACAACCTGCCTACACTCCTACACAAATATGTGAACTTGAATAATCTCATTCCTGGTGCTCTAAATCTATGAAACATTCCACCTCTAACATGTTATTTCCTCGGTGACAATCAGTGTTCTCTAAGTTTGTTAGACACGGTTTTACCCCACATAACCAACCCACAGTTTGCTTTTCATAAGCAGGTGACTTGTCGATATGGTGTGATTGATGTAGGTCAATTACAAGCTAATCATACAAAGATCGAGTTCTAATCCCTGGTAATCTCTAGTGTTAATATTTTGAAAAAAAGTCCACTTTACTCCTCCGAACTATGCCAGTGGTTCGGATAACCCCCTGAACTTTCAAATCGTCCATTTTACTCCCCCGAAGTTTCAATACCGGATCACTTAACCTGCTAGAGTGGTTTTCCTGCACGAGCACCACCTCGGTGAGGGGAGGCAATGCCCTGACCGAGGGGGATTGAAGGGAGCCCAAGGTGGGCTACCCTCGGTAGGAGGCGGCGTGCACGGTGGCGGCCCTGGCAGGAGGGGAAAGGGAAAGAGAGGAGGGAGAGGAGGGGTGTAGGTGGCGTAGGTGCTCACCGGGGGCCTCACGGAGGGAGGGGGCAGTGTGTTCAGGGGTGCCGCAGAGGTGGTTAGGGCATGATCGACGAAGCAGAGGCGGTCGTGGGGCTGGTCACAGCGCGGTCGTGGTCGGGGTGCCACAGGGGTGGTCAAGGTGGTGGCTCAAGGAGGGATGGGATGGGCCAGCGGTGGCGTGGCCTCGGGCTATCAGGACGGCAGAAGGGAGAGTAGAGAGGGGAAGCGGCACCGCAGAGGTAGGAGGCCAGCTGGGCTGGCTTGGCAGCGTGTTGGGCTACGCCTACCGAGCGGGTCAGCGAGGGAGGTCGCACGGGAGGACGCGCCGACGGCGACATCAGTGGCACAAGAGTAGAGTAGGGTGTGGGCAAGGAGTAGAGGAGAGAGAGTGAGGAGGAAGATGATGAGGTGGCTGCCACGTGGTAAAAAACCAGGTGACATGACGTCCACGTCATCAAAACCTCTTAGATAAAACACTTCAGGGGGTTAAGTGATCTGTCATTGAAACTTCGGTGGAGTAAAATGGACGGTTTGAAAGTTCAAAGGGTTATCCAGACCACTGGCATAGTTTGGGAAGTAAAATGGATATTTTCCTAATGTTTTTTATATAGGGAGTATGAAGACATGTGTTAGTTGAAGTCCTAAGCTGATTGCCATTAGACTTTAGGCCTGAGAACTGATTAATTCCTTGATATGTTGGATGTACAACACCTTGATTCTTCTCATAGAGATCATATCGATCTCGCAATATTAAAGTAAATTGTATAACATATATGGTGCAAATATTATAAGCACCATCTTCTAAAGTTTTAATATGTAAGACCTGACTAGTATTGGAATGATAACATGATTCAAATTCTATAGATTGCTATAGGTCATAAATACTTTTACCATAGCGTGAGGGTGTTGTAATTACGTTTACTCTAGTTATGCTGCCCATGCTCGAGTTGTAACTATTGTTACCACGGCTTGAATGGTAACTACGGTCACATTATACCTACCAGTGTCGTAACTAGAGTTATGCTACCCATGCCCGAGTTGTAACTATTGTTACCATGACTTGAATAGTAACTGCGGTCACAGTGCACCTGCCAATATCGTAACTAGAGTTACAATACCCATGCCCGAGTTGTAACTATTGTTACCATGAGTTGAATGGTAACTACTATTAATATTTATATGTTTTAAAATAGTTTTTAAAAATATCACGATTTGAATTATAGCCATTTAAAAATATAGTCGTTGGGATATAGGGAGTTAGATATTGAGAGTCTATTGGAGAATACATAGGGCCGGTCCTGAGATTTCAGTGGCCCAAAGCGAAACTAAAAAGGGACCCATTGAACATAAACATTGAAATATTTATATATCAATTGCAAAAATAATATTTTGGGTAAAGTCCGTGAGTAATTACAATAAGCTGGAACAATTTAAAATGAGTCCATTACGATAAGCTGAAACAACTTGAAATGCGTCCGATCGAATGTATTCTAGGTTGTTCTAGTTGACGATATGATGTATTTCAAGTTATTCGAGCTTATCGTAAATACTCGTAGAAACAAAATTATCGAAAATACTCGCAGGAACAAAATTGTGAGGGATAGAAGTACACGTATGTATGCTTGCGTTAATACATGTTAGCTAGGTAGAGATATTCACTCGATCAGTTGTATCTGCATGCCTATGTACAACTCACTATGTACAACTCTAATTACTCATCAGTATATACAGCAGGTAACTTGTAGCCACAATATAACTTTGGAGCTATCTGCTTGTAGGTGCCAGCACCACACTACAAACGCTGCACTGGTAGGTAGTTACTTACTGCTTCTATGATTGGTAGCATGAACGGTCAGGTTTTATAACGGCGATGATTGAGCGCACACGGAAGCCGCCCTCGTACCGTGCAACAGAGCTGGACCCATCAATCGCCAGAGCGAGCTGGGAGTTTTTCATATTTCAAACGTCTGATCTCAGTAAGGATCAGATTAATTTGAGGTGAAGTAAAAACTATATAGGAGAAAAACTAGCGATGAAAAGTCATATAGCAATGGCTAACGTCTGTCCTCGATTGGAGCTGCGAGTATATGGAACGCCTTGGAGTTGTAGTTCTGCGAAACACAGAAAACTAGAATGTTTGGACAGAAAAAAAAAACGAAACAGGCAAACAGCCAAATAGACTAAATATGCAAGCAGGTCACTTGATCTTTTATGAATTGAAGGAACCAAACCACCTGCGTCCTACTATACGAACTATTAAGCCTATCTGCTATTTTGATCCTAGTTGTATCTATCGTCGTACAAATTGGTAGATATATATACTATACACAGGTATATAAAGAGGAGCTCCTCGATTTTAAGGCTTAGAGCGGCCACCCTGTTCGACCTCCTCAGTGCCGGCTCTGAGAATACAACGATATTAGGAGGTAATTTTATTAGAAAGACTCTTGTATGAGTCTATCGGAGATCCCAAACAAGCAAAGCCGCCACCGTTGTGAAATGGCAGACGCACCGCTGAGCTTACGCCGAAAGAGGTCCCCTGTCGCCACCGTTGTGAGATGGCAGACCGCTCCAGATTCCGCGACGCTTTTCGCACAAGAGAGTCGGCACCGCACAAGTTGGTGATGAAGTAGAAGTAGATTTCTCGCGATAATTCAGTTGCCGAAAACAGCGTCAGCAGGGTTGGATCCAGAGCCCCACCTACCCCGGGCGCACTGAGAGCACCAAGCTTCCTTCAATTTTTAGACATAGAAGAAGACGAGGAAGCTGAAAAAGAGGCGATCTTCTGCTTAATGGTCCTAAATCCACCATTGAGCGTAAGGTACCATGATCTCGGATCTACTTACGTGCCAGAATCATAAGCGATGTGAGTTCCCACTACATAGTGCTCGTACTACTGGCGCGCTCGACCCACGGGAACCACACGAAATCGGCTGGGCGCGGTGGCTGTCGCAGCGCCGCCAGACCGCGACGCGGCCTCGTGGATGGATCGTGGCCGCGTCGTGCCCCCAATCATGCCGCCAGATCGCGACCCGCACCTGTACCCCGTGGGCCATCAAAGGCATAGACAAAAGCAGCGGCTGCTCTGTACCGCCAGCCACAGGCTTGCAAATTGCAAACACATTCGCGCCTCGTGGATGGAGATGGCGCAGCGTGTTTGTTCCTGGGAGCGGCGTCAATATTTGCGTCAAGCATTAGAGACGGTCAGGTCCGTTCATGTCAAACAATTTCCCTTCTGAACCACCGATCGATCTTAGTCCATAGCACAGTGATCGAGCTACTGTGCTAGCTTGTCAGCTCATGACTGCATCGCTGTGCCGAAAGTATAAACTATTCCCAGTTGCATGATCAAAATTGGCATCGTTGTGTATATCTGCGGTCCCGCCGAGGGATCGGGTCGATTCTCACAGTGCGCTTTGATTGGAGAGGTAGGCATTTCTTGCCACGCGCACTTGTGCAGTGACGACCGACGAACGAAGCGAGGAAGGACGACGTGCACGAGCTCAAGTTGATTGCAGAACAGGTACGTGAACTTAGTTTGGGCGTCGAAATTCCGGCGCGAACTAGTTACAAAAATGGTACCGAATTCATCATTGGCCTTTTGGTTTAGGATGAAACGAATTGCCTCGGGACACCCGAGGATATTTACCTCACAGGTCCAGATCCATTTTGTCAGTGGGACCTTTTCTATATAAAAAAACTGGCATAATTCAGCTGGGCTGGGAGCTTGTACTACGTAGATAGCTGGTCGTTTGACTGTTCATTTAGGCGTCTCACGTTACTAGACTAGTTTATTTCCATGTGTTCTTCGAGGCTGATGCCTTTGTGGAACACGCAATCACCTGATTTTCTTAGCCGGTGTAGCCAACATAGTCTTTTTAGTATTTAAGGTGATTTTAGTGATTAATAATAATATAGTTAATAAGATTAACATATTTGTTAAATATACACTTTAATAGCTTTTATAGGTAAAGTGTATAAAGAAGTTACCGTAGCTAGGACAAAGATGATTGAATTAAGAAATCCTATAAAAAATATACACGTCAGATACTCCAGTGCAAAGATAATTATACATATCGGAGTGTTTCCGCTGGTGTTTTGTACATGTTGGATGGTCCAACAACATAAAGTTGTGCGCGTCGAAGCATTTCAAAAGGAGTTCAAGTGTTGCACACGTCAGATGGTTCGTCGCATGAAGTTATGCACATTGAAAGATTTGTCATAGTATTTTCCAGAAGGTTTTCTTTTGACCCAATAGAGATGAAATTACACACGTCGGATAGTCCGGTGATAATATCGGAGAATCATCAGAGAATTAACGGCTAGTGACAGCTAGCATTGGTAGGCTGTAAGGGTGGACCACACACTGGATAGTCCGGTGTTCAGAGAAGCTACATGCCGGAACATCCGACGTTAAGGAAAAAATGAGTTTGCATGGAATTCCAACGGCTAATTGCTACTGTTGTACACGTCAGATAGTCTAGTGTTTGTATTGCTATTGATGCCCAATTATTCGGTATTCACAGTCTTTTGTTATCGTTGGATCAACGGCTAATTCGCATGTTTGAGGCTGTAAATATTTCCACTCAGCCATTTAAGTGCGTTGAAGTTCAGAAAATCTCATATACACTTGAGAAGATATTCAAGCCACCAAAGTGCTAAAAATAATCATCCAAAGCAATTAAGCATAAGATTAGAGATTGATTGGTGCTAATAAACTCAGAGAGAGTTGTATCTAGGTGTTGCTGCCTAGAGAGTGGATCAAAGAGTAATTCTACATTATGCCAAGTGGTACGCTGATACTTTAGAGTCTTAGTGACTCACTGGCACCTTAAACCTTGGTGGCTCATGCTTGT
Organism: Phragmites australis; assembly: GCF_958298935.1. NCBI lineage: Eukaryota > Viridiplantae > Streptophyta > Magnoliopsida > Poales > Poaceae > Phragmites > Phragmites australis. Next base: position 8,942,753 of record NC_084922.1, read on the forward strand.
TGACCATCCGACTTAGTGTGGAGCAACGACAATACTTTTGTATGGAGACAAGAAGACCCTTATCTTGGTGGCTCAAGCTTCAAAGTAAAGATAACAATAAGTAATTGGAAGAGAGGTTTTTGGTGAGGCATTGCTTTGGTGGCTTAACCTACTTGAGGCTTAGGTGGCTCAAGGGTCGTAATCGGGCTATAGCCTAGGTATCTGCTCTAGCGTGGATTAAAGGTGATGTTTATATTATTGATATCACGGGATAAAAATCTCTTGTGTCGAGTTTGCTCCCTCTACTTTATTTACGTTTTGTGATTTACATACTTGTAATCTACTTTTGTATGTTTACCATCCTAGAGTAGTCTATTTGGATTGGCTATAGGTTATAAAGCTTTTTAAATGATAGAGTAAACATACTATATAAACCTAAATCATATTTAGATAGCAATTGATATAGATTTATATTATAAATTTTTTTAAGCCGATTAGTTTAGATGTCATAATTTATCCTCTCTTGAGACATCATCAATCCCTTCACCACGGCACGAGAGGAGGCTAACAGTGATGTGAAGGCGGTAGCCCTGGCTCAAATCAATATACAGTGACGGATCTAGAACAAAAGATTACTAGATATTTCGATCTGACCTGTTAGAGGTCCTGATAACCTACTTTTTTAAGCTAGATGATGTCATATGACGTTCTACGTATAATAAGATAATTGCTTAGTTATCACTCTAAGAAAGTAACAATTGTTATTGAGGATGATATGCGAACCACACTGAGCCTATACATGTAGAACATGATGATAAATAAGCAATTATTATTTTCTCATAGTAGTAAAAAAGTGAATATCCCATATATAATATATCATTGCAAAACGAAAATTTAAACAGTGTCCGTTACACCCTGCGAAACACAACATGGATGCACCGCTGCCGATATCCGAGGCTCCCTTCCACAGGTAGCGCCGTGTCTTGCGAGAGGCGAATTATGTGCAGGCGCAGCAAGGAGTAATTGCGCTACGGAGGCTTGAGCGAAAGCATGCACGCATGGATCAGCCCAACAGTAGACAGCCTCTGTTTAACGACTACAGCATAAATTACCTAACGGGTCGCTCCTGGACCGACTCAAACCTTTATTTGTTTGTTTTTCAGATCGGACTGGACTAGCTCAACTTGGTGAAATTGGTGACTGAGCTTACTTGAAAAATCAAGACCAGTGAAGACTTACCTTGCACTCGTATAATTCTTGGCATACAAGCTAGTAGCATACTAATCTAGAGTAGACGTCGTCAGCTTAATTTATTTTGTTCGTCGCTGCAAGTCAAAAAATAAAAGCAAGTGCCTGTTAATACAGTCAGTGTCATGGGGAGAAAAAACACTTGAGACCAAAACAAAATCTATGGTCGGGCCCGACGAAGTTTGCTCAATCTTACGGCCCATACTACATACAGCACATAATCTGAGGAAGTTGTGTGAACAGAGGGAATCCGCCATACCCTCTATTCGACTTTAATTGCGGCATTCCCTAACCTTTTGAACCGGGGCTAGCTGCGTTTGGGCTTTGCAGTGGCAAGATCATGTTCGTAAAAACGGGGCGATCCGTGGGAAATGGGAAAAGTTGTATTTTAATTTTAAATTTTATGGGATGCTAGAAGGCGTTAACCCTATGTTACAAATGTTTTAGAATTTTTCGTTATTATATTCATAGGTTGGGATTATTTGATACTATTTTAAACCGTAAGGTACATAAATGCATGAAAAAGGGGGCAAAAATGTAAATATTTTTCTAACATAGGGTATAATGTCTTCTGACATCCCATAAAATTTGAAATTAAAATACAACTTGTACAAGGAGAAACAAAAAAGATAAATTTCATCAAAGGGTAAATTGACCAGATTTGAAAAAATTGAACAAAATTGAGTGAAGTTTCTGTCTGGGAGTAAAAACAGACTTAATCCGTGGGAAATTTAATGGGCAAGTGCAAATCTGGCTTTTGTATTCATGAACCCATTCTTTTTCCAAAAAAATAAAATAAAATCACGAACCCTTACATGCTGTCAAGAGAATGCATCAACTACAATTAGGGCAGATTTCCCAAGAACATAAAAACTAAAACGGCTCATCTAGCTTGAATTTCAAAAGAACAAATGTAATAGACTCTTCAAGCTCAACTCCAATTTCCGCACCTAGCAAAAGGAAAAACTTCAATCTCTGCAAGAGTTTTCGATCCAGTATGTGAAACAGCACAATGTGATGCTTGGATGCAAAGTATTTTTGGAGCTTTGAAAAAAAAAATACTACGGTTTTACAAAATACTTTAGTTTTAAAAAGTTCAGAGGTGTTTGAAGCTACAACATGCAAACATAGTATTGACAAAATTTTGTAGTTTGAAAACCATAGTGTTGATAAAACTATGATCTTTTTAGAGTTTTGGACGCTACATCCAAAACCTCTTTTTACTAAACTATGGTATTACATGTGGTTTCTAAAAGCATCTCCAATTAATTTCTAAAATTTAGCTCCCTATTCTTCTATCCAGATTACACTCCCTATTTATCAGCACACTCCAATCGACTCTCTAAATCTCACTCCTTAAATTCCACTTCCCTATATTTTATTAATGTCCTATAAATAATTTTTTTTGCAGCGACTATATTTTCAACGGTTAAATTTTGTATTGTTTAAATTTTATTTGAATTCAAATTGAATTAAAAGAAGAATATCACATGAAATTATAAAATACATATAAGTGTAGCATTATAAAGGAACTTATTTTTCATCATATAACCTAGGGCTAAAAATAATTTAAAAAATTAATTCATCAACTAAAAAGGTTATTAGTGAATTTTCCTAGATCTTTGGCATTTTTATTTGAGCGCTAACAATTGTTAGAAATTATAAGAGTGATATTTTTTTTAAAAAAATTAGTTTACATTATGCATATGATTTTTTGGATAAATCCAATTAAAATAGGTTACATATGAACTATGAAACACGTATAAAAAAAATATAATATTTTTGAAGCAATAAAAGAACACTGTTTTGAATTGAGAATGATGAGAAAAGAAATAATATCTGATTAGTACTGTTCACACGGGTCATAGGTCATAGGTCATTCTCTCGTATTTTTTTAATACCGTGCCTTTTGAAAACTACAGCCTCCAAACATGCAAGCAACACCATGTTGCCATCAGTGGCAAGTGCGTGTACACCATCCAACCTCCTGCCCCCATCATTCCAGAACCCGTCCATGTTCATCCCCGAAGGATCATTCCAAACTCCTGACGAATCCGGACGCACCCTCCAGCCTCATCGTCTTCGTCACCACTCTCACTGGCCTCTTTGTCAGACACCACGCCGCCGAACCAAAGCGAACGCTAATGGCGAGCTTCTTCCAGGACGCCCACGTCCCGCAGCAGCGCGTCGTCGAGGGCGTCGCCTTCCCTGCGGTGCTCGTCCCGAGCGGTACCCCGGCGTCCGGCGGCGTCGACGACTTCCTGGAGGCCGTGCGGTCGGAGAGGGCGTCTCGGCTGGAGCCGCTGCTGCGGGCCGCGGGGGCGCTGCTCCTGCGCGGGTTTCCCGCGCGGACCGCCGCCGACTTCGACCGCGCCGTGGAGGCCTTCGGGTACGAGGAGCTGCCGTACGTTGGCGGCGCGGCGCCGCGGACCAACGTAGTGGGCCGGGTGTTCACCGCAAACGAGTCGCCGCCCGACCAGAAGATCCCCTTCCACCACGAGATGGCGCAGGTGAACAGCAGAACAACTGAATTCAGTGCTCTTTTTAACCTGCAATAAAAAAAAAGCTGATTTCAGGAAGCGTCACAAAATGGAAAATCTATATCATAATCCTAGGACACTGAAATGGGGTTCGCTTTGGTGCTCCTCTTCAAGAAAAAGTTGCAATGAAGCAATAGCTATTAACAGTTAGGAGCAAACCTGTGCTAAGTGCCGATTTTATCAATGTTGGAGGGGCACATAATTTGAGCACTGAATATTCAAGATAGTATTTTTTTTCAGACCATTTAGTACTGTAGTTGGAGTCTTCAAAGTTGGAACCATTTAATCATAGTTCACTCTGTCAACGTGGATTAATAAGCAATTCGGTATTTATTGCACGTGCTGAAACTTCTGGATAAGTTAACCGTAGCGAGGCCAAGCTTTAGAAACAATGTCAATGTGCAGTATTTAAAAAGCACTCTAGTTTGCTTTTACCTTTTATTGTTCTGTTTAGGGTCAAATGTTACCGAGTGAAAATTTTGTTTTTGAACACATAAGCTCATTTTGGTATTTTTCCTGTAAAAAGCTTATTTTGAGATCTGTTTGGTGATCAGAACTTACTGTAAGTAATGCACTTTGATTTTAGGTTCCAACATTTCCATCCAAACTGTTCTTCTTCTGTGAAGTTGAACCGAAGAGTGGTGGAGAAACACCAATTGTGTTGAGCCATTATGTCTACAAGAGGATGAAGGAAAAATTCCCTGAATTTGTGGAGAAATTGGAGAAGGACGGATTAATATACACAAGGATCTTAGGAGAGGGTGACAACCCATCTTCTCCAATCGGTCGTGGATGGCAATCTACATTTCTCACTAAAGATAAATCCATGGCCAAGGAAAGGTAACATCATTGCATTATATCATAATTTTGTCTTGACTTCTGAACATTTAGATTTGCATTCAGAAATCTCATGTATCGTTGTATTTTATCAGATATCCGTGACAGACATGAAACATAGTACTATTTAAAGATTAGCTCTAGTAGAACTAAAGTACTTCAACGGCGCTATCAATTCTAGTCCATTCCAAAAGCTGTTCATCTTGGTCTCCGTGTCATCTTGTCATCAGTACAGCACACTGCAGAGATGCATTCATGCCATCCTTTCAATCCAAGATTATGAAATTTTGGACTTCTTTCGTATTGCCAAATCAAATGAAATGAAATTTCAGTGGGACTTTAGGCTTTTGCTGAAGTACCTTGCTGCTTCTTGCTGAATTCTTAACGCATATGTTCTTCACAGGGCTACCAAGCTTGGAATGAAGCTAGAATGGACTGACGATGGAGTTAAAACCATAATGGGTCCGATACCGGCAGTCAAGTGGGACGAAAGCCGGGGCAGGAAGATATGGTTCAACAGCATGGTTGCTGCCTACACCGGGTGGAAGGATGCTCGTAACGACCCTGTCAAGGCTGTCACGTTCGGCGATGGTTCGCCCTTGCCCGCCGATGTCATAGCCGAATGTGGGAAGATCTTGGAAGAGGAATGTGTTGCCATTCCATGGCAGCAAGGTGATATCCTCCTGATCGACAACTGGGCAGTCCTGCACTCGCGGCGGTCGTTTGAGCCTCCACGGCGCATACTTGCTTCGCTTTGTAAATGATAATATGCAAGTGTACCATGAACCAGAGGCAAAGAATAGGGCTTCAGTATATATGGGTGTATGCTGATATGCAGCTCCTTTGAACTAGGAATAATTTCACGCTGTGAGAAGAGGCTTGTACTTCCAAACAGCACGTCGTTAACAAAAGGAAGTACGGATGTATTGCTGCTATTATTTTGTGTATTGTTAGATTGTGTTTTTTACACAGTGTACTGTTAGAATGTTGGTGGTGTCTACGTGATTATTGGTCTAGTTGCTTCATGTTCTAAGACTGATCCATTTTATTCGCTGCTGTAAACTCAAGGGATTAGGTTAACGCTCGCGCGAACCCTCCGCTGCCCATTTTCTGTCACTGGACCTATCCCTCTGGCCTCTGCATGCCCTATACAGCCGCTCTATGCACTCCTCTACAGTCTCACTTTTGGATGACATTGGGTTAATTTTTTTTCTCGAGTACGTAGGAGAGATACGCATATTTGCATTAAGAGGATTAAAAGGAGCGAGTCTTACACGACCCTTGTCAGGCCACGTTCCTGCAAACACTAGAATTCGAGCTTGCACAAGGAAGTAACAACTGAATTGCCCTAATGCCGGCGCTAATTAGATAACCGAACCAAAACTGCTCAGTCGCTCCATGAGGATTGAAAGTTTCTTTGCCCTAGTGTCACACCAGCGTCCTCCTAGATGAGGCCCACCAGGGAGTCAGAAGAGTTGTGGCGGTTGTTGAAGATGATATCATTGCACGAAAGCCAAATCCACCCGCAAGTGAGGAGGATTAGGGAGTCCAGTCCTTTGCGGTGATCTTTGGCTACGCGCCCCTAGAGATCCAGCCACCAATCTAGGATAGAGAAATCCTCCTCTAGAGCATGAACACCTAGGACACGCCACCAAATCTCATGCTCCAAGGTGAAGGGCAAGAGCAAGTGATCGGTGATTTCTGGTATATGCGAGCAGTGTGTGTATGAGTCATCAGGTTGTAGTTCATGTCGTCTCCTTCGAGCCGCTGTCCATAGGCGATCATGGAGCCCCAACCAACCAAAGAATTTTACCATCGATGGCGCCCATGCTCTCCAAACCAACCTGGCTCCCCCAAATCGGACGCAACCCTGAAGCATGAGGTGATATGCCAATCTAGCTGAGTACTGACCAGAAGGAGTCCATTTCCAAATCACACAGTCTTTTCCGTCGCTTGATTGAGTCAAGTTGAGACCATAGCTGCAGGTATTGGGATAACACTGAAACGGACAGATGGCTTGTAATGTCTCGGACCCACCTTCGGTTGAGCTTGGCATCCTTAACAATTCTACTCCTCATGAGTGATGGGCGACACAGCTAAAGAGGTATGGTGCCATGGATCGGATAGAATGGCCTCCAATCCAAGCATATGTCCAAAAGAGCGTGGAGTCCCCCTTGCCAACCTCAAATTTGGTAGAAGCGTCGAAGAGCGCGATGACTTCACGCTCATGTTGCAAAGGAATAACGGCCCATGGCTTGGAGGGGTCGCAACACTAGCACCAAAGCCATCTGAGGCACAAAGCCAGGCCGACCAACAGAAGATCCTTCATCTTTGGCTGCTCGAGTTTTAAAAGCAGTTTATTATCCACATGTGGATTTTATGCAAGCTGAACTGGGTAGTAGGCCTTCTCAAACATGGCGTGCAGTCATGGAGGGGCGAGAGGTCTTGAAACAAGGTTTTTATCAGAAGGATAGGCAATGGGCTAAATACTTATGTATGGAGCCATAATTGGCTTCCACGTGACTGGATGCTTAAGCCTCTCTACCCCAAGGAATAATTTCCACCTATTTTGTTAAGTGACCTCATCGATCAAACGACAAAAACTTGGAGGAAGGATGCGCTCAACAAATATTTCCTTGACATGGATAAGGAGGCAATTTTAAATATCCCTCTTGACCAGCAAGACTCATGGGCTTGGCACTATGAACATTCTGGTTATATGAAGGAAGCACAGCAACATCGTCAATGAAGACTAAGCAACATGTACCTAAATGGATAGCTCCTCCTGAAGGTCGCTTCAAATTCAATGTTGACGGCGCGATGGCGCGATTTGGCAATAAAGGAGTTGTGGGTGTAATGTGCAGGGACAGTACAAGGAACTATGTTGATGCTAGCGCTGTTGTCATTGACGGGCTGGTTCATCCACCGTCTCTGGAAGCATTGGCTTGCAATGAAGAAATATCCTTGGCCCTAGACATGGATGTGCGCAAGTGTGTGATTGCGTCAGACTGCTTGGAAGTTATCATGAATCTTCAGAAGCGGAACCTGTGTGCGTACTCCTCCATCCTAAAGGAAATCAAAGAAATGAGTACCTTCTTTCAGGAGGTCAATTTCAAGCATGAAGGTCGAGGCTTTAACAATAAGGCTCATGTTCTTGCTTAAAGTGTTTGTAACCTGGCACCAGGGAGATATGTTTGGCTCCTTCGGCATCCAGAAATGTTTCATGTACCTCAAAACATTATGAATGAATAAGAGTCTGCCTTCCTCTCAAAAAAAATTTATCCATCATTACTCACTCTTAGGCACGCGATTAGCCGCACAAACTACAATAATCAGCAGACAGGAGAACGTAAGCATCTCGCCCCAGATGCGGAAAACTGATCTATCCAACCAAAGCCAAGTGATCGATCGATCATTAGTGCTGCCAGCGCTGTGCAGATGCCCACTCCAATCCAGAAAAATCGCGCCTCAAATCATCCGTCTCGATCGCTTTCTCTCCCTCTCTCCCTCCCGAAAGCAAAGGTGCTGGAGAAAAGATTTGTTTTTCCTTGCCTGATCGTGTTGCAGCTCCGCTAGCTGATCTAAACATCGCTTTGCCACTGTGCTATCTTCAGCTCCCTGGCGATCTGATCCGCCTACGAGGCAGCAGCTGAAAAGGGAATCCCAGGGGTAGATTAATCAAGCATCTCTGGAGCGTTCTATGGTTCAGACTAAAGATATGTAAATAGACAGGGTTTACTGGGCTGGCCCGAGTCATAATACTATAGGCATGGTTCAAATACGGTACAGTCTGAGCTGAGACGGGTCGGGTCGGCACATTACGAGGCTATGGGTCATGCCTGAACCGAGCGCGCGGCACGGCTCGGCTAGTGAGGCCGGCACGGGCATGGCCTAGCTAGACACGATCGGACTGGTACTTATGGATCCGACTATTTTCTATTTTCTATATTTTTTTAATTTTGTAACTATTTTTATCTATTATTATTATTATTATTATTTATTTTCTATATATTTTTTTTAATTTTGTAGCTATTCTTTTTTTATCAGACCGGCTGTACCGACAGACCGCTCATGTGCTGTTGGATCGCCCGTGCCTGTCATGCCCGAGCCGACCCGGCATGGCACGGTGGCTGACGGGCCGTGCCGTGGGCCGAGAGGAGTCACACAGACCGGCACGGCACGGCCCGTTGCAGTAGTTGGGCCGTTCAAACCGTGCCATAGCCGAACCATACCGAGCCGGGCCCGTATCAGATCGATCTAAGTGGCCCATTTGACCATCTATAGTTCAGACTCTGGGAGGTGACAACAAATTATTCTGGACAAAACTAGGATAAGTGGCTAGATTTATGGTTCATACTTTGGGAGATAAGTTCTTTCTTTTTTCTTCTTTAACAGTATCTTGTACTACTTACATTAGCTTGTCGACGGAGCTCGCATACGTTTCGACACAATAATATGTGCATAATATATTAAAGCTCCTTTGGAAAAGGTTCTAAATATCTAGTCGATTATCCATACTTCACAACATCTGTTAAGAAAAAATCCAGCACGTGAAATGTTACTCTTGTGAGTTTGACGTGTGAGCACATCATATCTAAAGTTGTGGACAAATTCAGTACAAGAAGGGTCCTATATGCACATCAGGAAATCACAACATTAGAAGCTCAGTTTTACTAAATAGCAAACCAATCTGATGTGGCTTTGAGGCTTTCACATATGAAATGATAAACTCGCCATGCATTGAGCGGAGGAGGGAGATGCTCTTGGAAAGAGTGGTTGTCTGCCGGCTGGTAGGGACCCGATCTCAAACGAAACCCTCCGTCCTCTCGGATGCTCTGATGACATAGTTCCGTGTCGCTATTCATAAGTGTCAATTGGTGAAGCACCATCTAAAGGACTTTCTGATCATCTTCAGAAGCATAAGGGTTAGGGACGAAGTTGTCAATGCTCAACTGCTACTCTAATGGGGTCAAAGTTTTGCTTCGCGCCATGGAGTCTAGAGATGGCATCGGCGCAAGAAGGTATCCTTCGCGTCGCCGATCGCCAAGTTCTGCTCCCCTGCCCGCCAGAAGCTTTGCTCTCTTCCCTAAGAAGGTGAAGTGTTGCTGTTTCAAGCCTCTTCAAGCGTGTTACCTTGCTCTACTCCCTTGGACTTCGATCCTATGCTTAATGAACTGGCTACTACCTCCACACTTGTAGGTTTGCATAGTCCACCTATCCCACGGTCGGCTTCACCGCCCCTCCCCCGCCTCCGATAGCCTCCCCCGTGACGTTGCCTGTCGATGGGGGATGATTAGTGATTCCATCATCCATAGGATCGAACCAGGTGAATGTGTCGGCAAGTCTGCACTCCAACGCCAACAATTTCGTGCGTGGAACTTCACCTGCTTACCTTCACGGTTGCGTGCGAGATCCAAGGGCGCGCTGCAGAGGCAGACCATGAGATAGACCAAGAAGGACGTGGTGTTGAGATCACCACCAGCGCTTGCCATGTCACCCCTGAGGTACAAACGCTGGAAGTTTTTGTTGCTTCAGTCGCCATGGCACCTTCTCCTCCACTGTGTCCAAAACCACCTGTTTCAAGTCCTCCCTTACGTGCCCCTGTACAACGCACACAGCAGACGCCTAGGCGTAGTGATAGATTTGCAAACAAACTCACTCGAGGCAAAACCACTGAGCAGCTTGCATAAGAAGTCCTTGCCAAAAAAAGCTTGCGGAGCTTTCTCTGACCAATACTAACAAATCTTTATCTGACCGCTACTTGCAACGCTTTTAGCAGCCTCTGAGCAAACCCACAATGGAGGTCATCACCATGCTGGTGGAAAAAGGGAACCACACCAAGCCCAGTAAATCCAAGAGGGTGCCCCCCTCAGAGTTGGCTTCAGTGTGATGGGAGGGACTCCGACAAGAAGGAGAAGCATCGTTTGGTCCATCATGGTTGTTTGTACCTTTGTTATGATCACCAATGTTTGTACCGCTAAGAGTATCGTACCTCACCATTTAAGTTTAGTAGTAGTGGTTTGTGTTTCAGGTGTCAAGGTCAGACTACCTTTAGGGTGTTATCAGTAGCAGTTGTTCAAGTAGCCACTAGTACCAGTTGGGCTTCTGTCAACCTACTGAGCCACAACTGGAAGATTGGGGTGAGCATCTAGACACGAAGACTGAGACAGAGGAAGGCAATCAACTATCAGTTTGTGCTTTCGTCCACTTTTGTACCTCCTCACCCCTTTAATCAGTACCCTAGTAGTGTTTGGTGTTTCTTTCATGGCTCAATTTAGTTGCAATATCTTGTGCTGGAACGTTCGGGGTTTAAACTCCCCGGCGAGAAGATCTTCTGTGCACAACATGGTGATTTCCACATTGGCTAAAATCATCTGTCTGCAAGAAACAAAACTACAAGTTTTCTCTCAACAAGACATCATAGAAATTCTAGGGGCTGATTTCGCACAATCTTATGCTTTTCTTCCGTCCTTGGGGGCCAATGCCAGCATCCTTCTTGCTTGATCTTCTAACCACTTCTCCCTTGGTATTACAACAACAGATCACACCATTTCGACTAATATAACTATGCTCAATGACAATGTAACTAGGTCATTTGCATGGTGTATGGACCACAAACAGAAGAGCAGAAGCTGCCCTTCCTTGAAGAGTTAAAGGAATCAAGCTACAGTTGCGTGACAAGTGGTTGTTTTTAGGTGATTTTAATCTAATATACAAAGTCAAAGACAAAAACAATGGCAGACTAAATCATCTATTGATGGGGAAATTCAAGCGAACTATTGATGATCTTCAAATCAGAGAGCTCCAGCTTAAAGGGAGATGTTTCACCTCGAGCAATGAACAAGATTGCCCTACGCTTACCCGTATTGACCATTGTTTCGCCACATCAGAATGGTACCTTATGTTCCCTCGAGCAGGCCTCCATGCAGTCTCTTCTGTGGCCTCTGACCATTGTACATTATTAGTCCAAGGTGAGGAAGATTCAGTGAAATTTTAGGCTTCCGTTTTGAATCGTTCTGGGTAAAGATGCTAAATTTCTTGGAGACGATTCAGGCAGCCTAGGAGCAACCGTTGAATATTAGGAATCCCTTGTTATGGCTTTGGGTCAAGCTCAATAGAACAGCCAAGGCTTTGAAGATATGGGTGCGTCGATCAATTGGAAACACCAGGTTGCGGCTGGCGATTGTGGACGAAGTTATCTTCAGGCTGGACGTGGCCCAAGAGCAGAGGCTGCTGACCTAAGATGAGAAGGAATTCAGGAAGCTTAAGAAAAAAGTGGTTGGTCTAGCGGCAATTGAACATACCCGCCTGAGACAACACTCAAGAATGACTTGGATACAGAAGGGAGACATGAATTCAAAAAATTTCCAAATTAGAGCGAATGCATGATGAAGGAAGCACTTCATTCACACTTTACAAACGGAAGAAGGGATGGCTATAAACGTGGAGCAAAAGAAGGTCTATTGGACAACAACAAACAAAGAGAACAATTGGGAGCAGCTGGGCTATCAAATGATCGATCTATCTGACCTTGAGCAACCGTTCATGGAAGATGAAATAGAGAAATCTAATAAGAATATGTGTCATGTCCCAAACTCATAATCACATGATTAAGTCTAATTATACTTTATTAGCGTCATGATTAGTTTTGAGGTAATTTATTTTGGAATGCTAGTGCAATTCATTTAAAGTCAATCGGGCGAGAGAAAGAATTTTGGAAGATAAAGTTAAAATAAACCCTTTTCTCTAACATGTGGGCCCCACATATGGCCCCACCATGCATCTCTCCTTCTCTATGGGCAGCAGCCCAACCACTCTCGTGCTCTCTCTCACACTCCTGTGCTCCTCAACCAGCCAAGGCAAGGAGCTCTCCCTCTCACTCCCCTCTCAAGCTCCCTCTCTCCTTCTCCCCCAAAATCCCACCTCAAGAGAAGGAATCGAGGTATGCATGTGGTACTCACGTGATCTTGAGCTCATGTGCTACCCATCCATCCAATTCATTTTCGTTTCCCCGAAGGATTCGAGCCAGTTTTGATGTCTTTTGGTGTTCTTGGTTGAAGCACAAGGAGCACCGGTGTTCTTCCTCTTTTAGAGCTTTTCCTCCTTAAACCGACGGTCTCTAAGCTTGGCAAAGCATCTTTGGTGAGTCTCCTAGGCTCCCATGGCATCGATGAATGTTTTGGTTGGATGAATCCCGAGTTTGAAGATTCGGTTGTAAAGTTCTTGAGTTCTTGAGCTTTGGAGCTAAAATGAGGATTTGGGTGAGTTTTGAGTTAGAAATTGTGTTGCTAGGTTGGTGAGTGAGTTATAGACTCTATAAACACTCTCAAACATGTTTTTCTTTGGTTTGGAGAAGCTCGCAAATCAAATCGGTCGAGATTTTCCACTTGAAGCAGCCTCTCTGGACAACCTGGATAATCTGGATTGACCCGGATACTTCAGGTAAACCTTGAGAAACCCCATTGAATTGCCCTCGAGAACTATGGCTATTTAGGGTGCAATTCAAGTCTAGAACCTTTTGTATAGTGTATCTGCATGTTTTGGTGGAATAGATTTAGCATGCGAGTTGAATCGGCCACGGAAAACACTTTAGAACTTAACTCGGCCAGAACTTGGATAGTTCGAATCAACCCAGAGTGTTCGACCCAATCCGAAGTATCCGAACTCGACTCGGAGGGTCCAGGTAAATAGCCAAGATCCCCACTCGGAGTCTCCCCCAGAGTGTCCGGCCCAACCCGGAGTATCTGGACTCATCCGGTGGTTCCGGGTTATTTCAAAAATAGCTAACCGAGAGCCCTCACCCAGAGATTCACTCAAAGGTTCCGGAAGCCGGGTACTCTGAGTTCAACCTGGAGTCACCGGCCTCCTGTTACTTTTTCGGCGTTGTTTAGATCGTAAGTTTCATTATTCCTCCGTATATCTTACACCTTTAGCTTTTTGTTATGCATATTTTAGCATACATTGTGCATTTCATTTATGCTCATTATTGCACTCGTTCTTCTTTAGTGAACGAAAACCAAAGCATGTCGCGATCATGCTTGAAGGAATGCCAATCTACCCGAGTTTTGTGAGTGTTGCGCGTGTAGCATAAGGGAAATTCCATAGCAGCAAGGTAAGCATCTAAGCATATTTATTCCAATATTTTGGATCTTGTATGATATGATGTGGTAAATATGCTTTATGTATGTTATGCATGAGTTCAAGTCGATGTCGGATTTATGATGGGTAGAACCTATGTTGATGCCCTAATTATCTTATATTGAATAATTATTGATCTATATCCTTGTAGCCTAGGTTTAATATGATGTCTTCTAATTTAAAATGTTATTCGTGATGCTTAGCAAGTGCTTAGGTCCTCGGTAGTAGTCAAGCGGTGAAATATCTCATTGTTCGCGAGCGTAGGCTTTAACTACCTATACAATGATCATAATGATGGGTTGATGGTGTTAGTTGGATGAGTGGGGTGGATGAGGTGAGATGTGGGTAGTGTTAGGGGAGTTTGTCCTGCCCAGATGTAGAGTTTCCCTAGGTAGGTCGGGAGAGGGACTCGAACACCGTAGACCGCTTGCATCGTTTAAGCAACGATCGTTGTTGCAGTTGGCTTTAGCACTTTTCGTGCTTACTACATGTCGTATATGGGAACAATAAGATGATTACCTTTGTAGTTGTTGGCTTTTTGTCATACGGGTCGATGGTGTCGGGTGTGAGGCCGGTTGGGGTATCCAATTTTCTCTGGGAGTAGTTTTGGATGACCCCCGCACCTATCGGCGCATGATCAAACGGTCAGAACTTACTGGAGAAGGTGGACATGAGTACCCCTTGTATGAACCTTTGTGGTTATGCAAGCTGTATGGTGCTTAAGTCGTGTAGGTAAAAGAGTACCCCTACAGTATAAAAATATTTTGAAATGTCGCGTTCTCGGTCATGAGTATGGTTCTATTCATTTATAGCAGTTGTAGAGTTATGAATGTGGTTTGGTATGGTTGAGATGGTTCATTATAGATGTTACTACAATGGTTCTTTTACGTTATGTTTAGTTGATGTTAATGAGCTAATTTGTTACTTTGGTCAAGTATAGATGCTAATACATGTTTCTGTCAAATTTTGTTTTCGTATATGAATTTACTTAACCATGTGGCCATATTCCTTCTAACACCCCAATGCATAATCCTTAAAGTCGGGCTATTATAAGTGCCCATTATAAATTAAGTCTTGCGAGTACCTTCGTACTCAGCTGCTCTATAGGTTTTACAGGTGAGGAGGAGTTATTTTTTGGCTACTTCACGCCCACCGATGCGAGTGGTGGGAATGAGTAGTGCATCCTACTCTTGGAGGTCGCGCGTTTGAGGTGAAGCCTAAGGGCATATGGCTTCACCCATCTTTGTTGTCTCCAACTTTTGTTTCCGATGCATAGTTTCTTTTGTTGGTTAGGAGTTGAGTAGGTTTTAGTCTCCTTCTAGCTCTCTTTTGCTGTAAATTGTTAATTTAGTGCATGTTTAAGAACTTGTAATATAATGTTAATTGCTCGCTCTTTCTTAAGATTTGTTATGATGTTCCATACTGAAAAGGCATGTGTTTCGGTCTTGAACACAAAACACGTGTCGGGACTACCAGAGCTGTATTTTGATTAATTGTTAAAGTCGTGATTAAGAAAATGATTGACTTAATGATTAATTAGAATACTGTTTGGATGGTTCCTCACAATATACCAAATGAGAAATCCCCGAGATCAAACAGTTTTATAGGGATTTTCTACAAGTCTTCCTGACACATTATAAAAGAGGATGTGGTTGTGGCAATACAATGTTTCCACAGCCTAAATGTTCATGATCTTGCTCTCATGAATGAGAAAACTTCCTTCTATTGCCGAAAAAGAGTGAAGCCTTGAAGGTGGCTGATTACCTTCAAATTAGCTTAATAAATAGCGTATCTAAGATTATAACGAAGCTTCTAGCAAATAGATTGGGAAAGTGACTCAAAGATATTGTGTCAATCAGCCAAAATATGTTTGTCAAGAAGCGATGCATCCATGATAATTTCATCTACGTCCAAAGCGTGACCCGAGAGCTACAAAGGTTGAAAAACCAGCTCTGTTCATCAAACTTGATATCTCGAAGCCCTTTGACTCTGTAAATTGGCCTTACCTGCTTGAAATGATGCAAACCATTGGTTTTGGCCAGAGATGGAAGAATTGAAAATCGGCGCTCCTTAGAACATCAACTTCTAGAGTTCTTCTCAACGGTCAGCCGGGGCAACAAATTCAACATGCTAGAGGCCTTTGTCAATGGGACCCCCTATCATCGATGCTTTTCATTATAGCAATAGACCCTTTGCAGCGTCTAATAGAGCTCGCGGCACAAAAAAGCATCATCAAACTGGTTCTGCCTTGTCAGGCAAGCATGAGATGCTCCCTGTACGTGGATGACGTGGCTATTTTCTCTTGTCCAAACACCTCTGATCTCACGGCTCCCAGCATGATCCTTTCAGTTTTTGAGAAATGCTCCGAGTTGGCAAAGAACATGAAAAAAACAGAGATTTACCCAATTTGATGCGAGGAAGTTCCCACGGAAACACTACTACAAAACTTTCCGGGGAAGATCTGTGAATTCCCTTGCCGTTATCTGGGACTACTGCTACACAAGAGAAGACTAACCAAATCAGAAATCCAACCGGTGATTGACAACCTAGGAAGTAGGCTGCTGGGTTGGAAAGGCAAGTTCATGTCTTTGGTGGGCAGAGAAACACTAGTTAAGACAGCCATGTCATTGCAGCCGATTTACTTCCTTACTGTGTTCCCTCTCAAAAAATGGCTAGCCAAAAGGACTGGCCACCTTAGAAGAGCATTCCTTTGGAGAGATGACAAACCAGAGAAGGTCACAGGAGGGCACTGCCTTGTGAATTGGAACACGGTTTGCATGCCAAAGACCCTTGGAGGTCTGGGCATTTTAGATTTGTAGAGTTTTGCCTATGCTCTACGGCTTACATGTGTTATGGTTTAGTTGGAAAGAAGAGGAAAGGCCTTGGACACATATGCAATTACTTTGCGATCAGATAGACCAAGATTTATTCAGTGCTTCAACGATCGTAACCCTAGGTGACAGCAACAAAACTCTTTTCTAGCAATCCAACTAGATCTATGGATAGGCTCCAAAGAACATTGCCCCGAGTATCTATGCAAAATCTAGGAGAAAGAAATAGCTAGTCTGCAATGCCCTCCCCAACCACAAATGGATTAACTGGCTCGGTCCAATAGAAACGCAATCGGAGCTTGATCAAATAGCGCTGCTCTGGGAACAACTGTAAGGAATGACCATCTCCGAAGGTTCCCAGGATTCCTTCACTTGGAGATGGACCGAAAACAGCGAGTACACGATGAAAAGTGCATTATCACATGCAATTCATAGGAAAGTTTAGAAGGTACAATATGACAAACATATGGAGAGCAAAAGCGGAACCTAAATACAAAAACTTCTCATGGATCCTTCTCCAAGACAAGACCCTAACGGGAGATAACTTGGCAACGCGTGGATGGGGTGATACTACAACCTGTCGGCTATGTGATCAAGAGGATGAAACGGTAAATCACCTGTGTAAGGATTGCTCTTTCTCTAAAGAAACTTGGCAGCAGATCACCGCCTGGTACAGTTTGGAACAGATCTCTCGGATGGACTCCTTTCAGAGAATTCGAGCATGGTGGCACCAAGCCAACAAGCATATCGACCACGATCGTAGAAAGGAGTTCGACAGTATCATTATTTATTTTTTATGGTATATTTGGAAGGAGCGCAATAGAAGGGTTCTCCAAAATCAAACTCTGCCCGCTCAAAGGGTTGCCTCCTTGATCAAAGAATCAGTTAAGGTCAGGAGAGCCGCGTGGAGGGAGCAACCTGTGGGTGCAAACGTAGAGTAATTTCCTTTCTGTTGCATGCTCCTTCCAGCCTATTTTCATTGCCTGCTGTTGGATCCCAGTCCAAGTGAGACTTCTCGTTGACGCAGTATGCTGTGACTCTCATTTTATCCCCTAATCTATGAAAAAATCAGTAGAGCTGCTGCTGTCACTTCGAGAAAAAAAAATGATAAACTCGCCATATCTCCCTCGTCCATGTATCAAGAAAATACATACAAGAAAGCCACTTTATTAACCAAATATCTAGTGCAAATTATATTTTGCAGGAAAAGGGTTCAGGAAATGTCCAAATCGATGAAACGCCACGTACGTCAATCCCTACCTTATCTACCCTGCAAAGATGTTTAGCAAAGGGCAAAATCTTGCTTGAACCACATGATCTCTCATGTATATAAATAGGCCCCATATCCATCAGTAATCTGTCACCAGTATCATTAGCACCGACTAGCAACTCGAGAAAGTTAAACACACTAGCAAAAAAAAAAAAAAACCTTCAGGAACGATGCATCACAGTTAGCTAAGATATTTGCTCTCCTCGCTCTTTCTACGAGCATCGCTAC
The DNA here is from genome assembly GCF_958298935.1 of Phragmites australis. Taxonomy (NCBI): domain Eukaryota; kingdom Viridiplantae; phylum Streptophyta; class Magnoliopsida; order Poales; family Poaceae; genus Phragmites; species Phragmites australis. Next base: position 8,960,824 of record NC_084922.1, read on the forward strand.
TGCAGCCATTTGTCCGCAGTATTTCCCGCCAATGATGGCGTTAGGATCCGCAAACCACCCATGCATGCAAATTTGCATGATGCAACAGGCGTTCACCACCAGCGTCTTGCCATTGGTGATCATGCAACAACAGCCTTTGGTCTCGTTGCTGCAGCAGTGTAACTGTGTTGCCATGGAGCAGGTGATGCTGCTGCTGCTGCAGCAGCAGCAGCGTATGAGGATGATGACAATGCAGCTGCCATACATGTTCATCCCGGTGACCATAGCGACCCGCACCGCCTACTTCCAGCCGTTCCTCGCTTGTGGTGCCTGTTGCTAGATAATCTGTGTTGTACTCCAATTGTAAGTTTCACATGCCATCGCATGTGATTCGCCAAAATAAAGAGGAGTATCTAATAAGATAATATCTATAACCTATTAACATCCATCTGTGTTCGGTATTTTTCTATGTCGTACAATTGATAACCTTAAATTCTCGATCCTAAATACAAACACAGGATGCATTAGAACAAGTGCATACTATAAAATGCACATGACGCTACCTAGATCGGTTTCTTCGTCTCGGGCGATCAAACAATGTCGCTCTGCTACAACGCTAATATGTGAACTACAAGGTCGATAGGAAAGAGCGCTGGCTGGGAATAGAGCGGGTCGCGACGAACCAACATTGGACTAAATTTTGCATGTTTGGCTGGTAAATGAGTCTCTAAGTTGTTGATGAAAAGAAGGCTGCACCCAGGATTTTAGCAAAGAATGAAAGAAATAGAAACATAGCAGGTTTGCATATCTAACGCAGCTCCAACAGTTAGTCAACAGTTAGCTACTTCCTCTCGTCATAAATATATGTTTTTTTAATAAGAGATGATCTTCAGTGTATAGCTTTGATTATTATTATTTTATTAAAATATATTTATAAAATCTATTGAACTTGTGATATTATGAAAGTATTTTTCAAAATAATGTACACATATGACTTTAAGGTTTTCAAACTAAATATTTTTAAAAAATTATTAGTTAGAGTTTAACAATTTTGACCAATTTTTTTTCAAAATAACATGTATTTATAATCGAATGGACAAGTATTATTTGCCACTCGTCTAACACATAGCATAAAAGGTAATCTCTTTTGTAGTCTGGCTCTAGCACACTTAACATGGGTCCCACATATCATCATCTATTATATTATTATTTAAGATGAAAAATGAGTCATCATGTTCGCTCTTAAAATCATGAAATTATTATATTAATAAAAAAATCTAGACTACTCATTGTTATGAACATCTAATAGTCTAAATTAAACTAAAAGCCTATATCAAACGGTCTAGAGAGAATGGAGGAAAATTTCTGGGGACGCTGCTCACTGCCTGTATATGTAGCACATGAAAGATATGAAAGGCTAATTAATTAATTAAGGGTATACTTGTGAGTAAATTATGAGACTAATAGCCTATTAATTTGTATCAAGCTATACAAAAGCCTAAAGGGAAGTAATGAACTGCTATAAGATAAAAGATCTATCCGTTAGTTATCTGAGATTCAGAGCTGGTTTGCTTTGAACTCTGTTATATGTTTCTGAATAATATATTTGTTTGCACGAAACAAGTGAATATGACAGAATGAGTTACGAATGCTGAACATGCCTTTGCAACTACGAATTGATTTTATTGTTGGGGATGTGCAACATAACATAGGTAGTATTTTTATTTGTGCTCGAAAAATATAGACTCCAACATTTTCATACTAATAATGATAAAAAAAAGAATGATTTGGTATGCCTTGATCCTGCATCAATGCCACGGAATAAGTCTTCTTCACTAGCGATGACTAGGGTGATGTTGGGCTAAGGTCTCATTTGGTAGAGTTCTGTGAGCTGATTTCGCGCTGGAATCGTTCCCAGCGCTATCAAACGGGTTGGTCGGGGAGTGATTCCGCGCGGAAATCACTTCTCGTTTTGTATAGCGAGGTGGGAGATGAAAAAACTAGTTTTCACCTGATTCTCCTCGATTTCAACACAATATTCTCTCGGGAATCACTTCCACCACTAGCATACCAAACGATTTTACAAATAGAATCACTTCTATCACAGAATCATTTCCACCCTACTTTCACCATAGAATCACTCTCACCATAGAATCAGAGCTCTACCAAACGGCCCCTAAAAATGCATAATTGAAAAAACGTAGGAATACGAAAAACACATGAATATGATAGGATGTTGGGTGAAAAATTAAGATTTTTTTTTTTGAAGTTGGTGTTTTGATGAGTACCCAAAAAACACACGAATCTACTCGAACCTACGAGAAGAGAAAAATAGACCGAAGTGTATTCTTTTTTCATATACTTTTCCTGTAAAATCGAGTACAAAGAACAATTTCTTATGTTATTCCATTCCCGTGAACCAAACGGATGAACAGTGAGTGCAAAGGAAAAATTCCTACTTCTATAGTTCTCTTACGTTTTTTTCTCAAGCCAAAGGGTCCTTAGGGTTCTGAAAGGGCACAATGCAGCAAAATTGGGGTGATGAACAACAGAAGGTAAGGGAGACAAACAATTATCAGGGGCAAGCGATGCCGATTCATAAAGCTAGGAATCATCAAACGAAAACATGGTGTCCAGTCGAGCCACTGTGCCCAAGGCACGCGAAGCACGGTTGAATAGTCTCCCACGTGAATCCATTCCTGTCGCCGCAACAGCAACCATCCGCGAGAGCTCTTTGCTAAAAGAGTTTGCAGCAAGGATACTACTTTTCCCTGTGGCGGCCGCAGCTGCTGCTGGCAACCAAGGCTAGTGCTCCGTCCTGTGTGAACCCGTGGCGCCCACCGAGGCCGGGAGCCGATTGGATCGGAGACTGTACGCTGGCGAAGGAATAGTGCTCGCCATTTGGTGCCTGATAAGATCGATGGGGACAGGGCAATATCGCCACCGGTTGGCCAGGGAGTCCAGCCGGGCTAAAGCGGCAACGAATTGCGGCATGTGGTGCATTGCATTGCGTACCACACTGCACACTACTCGTTATCCGAAAACGTGCGGGGTCTCAGATTCTCGGAGGAGAAACCAACCGTGCAGCTGCCACAGACGAAGGGAGCCACCACCACACGGGTCACTGTTCCGGCCGGTGCTCAGCTCAGTGAAGTTGCTCACCAACCGCCTCCTTTCCTTTCTCGGTGCCCTCATCCTGCTCTTCTCCATGGGAGCCTAGCTTCCCATTGCGTTTTCATACTGCCGACTAGTGACGCGCGAGATCAGGCGCCGTGGACCGTGGCGTGACCAGTCATTCCGTAATGCTCTATCCATATATATCTTCCAAACCATATGCGCCCAAAGCATTTTGCGTGTTCTAGAGGAGGAAATGGGTTCGCGTTCAAGTAGACCAAACAAGCGCGTGAGCTGTAGGTAGGCGGAGTGCTCTGAGCAGACATGGCCAACTGAGCCGGTACGGCTGCTAGGCATGTTAGTAAAATAGGTCGTATCGTGTCGTCGGTTCACGTGTTGAGCCTTACTTCTAAACATGATTTACTTATGATCGTGTCAGGTTAGATAGGTCTATAGTACGACAGGTCTGATGTGTTTTTTTCGTTAGCACGATCAAAATTAGCAAATCATGAAAAATTGAGATCGCTGGAAATCAAACCGGAGATCTCATATATCTAGATTAGGTACACTACTATTACGCTACATAATTATATTGGTATTAGAACTAAATAAAATATTAAAATATTAAAAAATACAAAAACTTAAAAGATCCGTACCATACCGACCGGACGTACTGTGGCTATAGCCCAGAGTATCATATGCCGTCCAATCCATTTATTATCGTGTCGTGGCTCTACTGGACCGAAATAGCCATGTCTTGTGGCGACATGGCTTTAGCTCCCTTGGCCAGCTTTAGCTCTGAGGAGAAGCCGAGCTTAAACTAGTTTCCAAGACATGATGTACAGCAGTACCAGCAGCTGCAGCACATGGCTTCTTGGAGGCTTCGCCAAAAGTGGCCATCATCAGTTCATCACGGCAAGCTATCTCAGGAGCGCCGAGCGCTTTCTTCTTTTCGGCTTCTATCGGAAGCCAAATTTAAGAGTCTACCAGGATATCACCGAAACAAGGAAAAAAAGACTCAAGGCCGGGGAGACCTCACCACCAGTGAGACAACAGAACTGACACAAAGCTCACCCATGATCAAACTACCTGAGAAACACTCCAAGCCAAATAAGCAGTCCAGATTACATCTCCACAATAGACAAGATGTGAGAAAGTGAAGCCTCCAGGAATTTCCTATCCTCCAAAGTGAGCAGGATCTTCCATTTCATTATCTTGCAGGTTTTTAATCTTCATTCTGAGCATGACCTTTTCTTGAATTGGAACCCCATCCTTAGAAGCTCTGGTATTGAACCTAGTTGGCAACATATTTCTTTTACATTTCTTCCTGATTTTCTTGGCAACAGGGGGATAGACCAACCTTGGTCATGAGCCCCTATCTTGCCTTCCTCTTCTCAGAAAAAATGTCTTCAGACTGAGTGTTATCTTTCAGATCCAAAAGATCCTCATCACCGTCAGCATTAAATTTGTTTACACTCTGGGAGGTACAAAGTTGGAGCCCTTGTGTCTGATCACCAGGGTTATTAGGGCTTGTTTGTTTCAGTTAGAGATTCTGAAAAGCAGCTTATAAAAGCTGGATTGTGAAAAGCTTTTAGGTTGTAGATTCTAAAAAACTTTGATGAACAGTTTAGTAAAATGGACTTTCACAATCTATCAAAAGCTGAGAAAAACCTGCTTCTCAGATTCCCACAATCCAACCAGCAGATTTTAAAAAGCTATTGTTTTAGCTTCGGATTGTAAAAGCTAAAAGCCACAATCCGAAGCTGAAATAAACAGGGCCTTAGATACTTGCCCGACTTCTAACACCCCAAGCTTCTCAGATTAGAGGTTCAGCTTAGGCCATTTCGCAGCATCCATCAGATATGGACCCTCCAAGCTGTGCACCACAAAATGATCCCCAGGAATTGTAGTCTGAGAAGCAACATCCACCTTATAGACTTCTTGGTTAGTAGGGATGTCCAATCTTGTTTGGTCAATATCACCATCCACAAACAATTGTCTATTTTGTATAAGATTGAACAAAACACACCCCTCATCTCCAAGCACCTGCCCACCTTTAACTCCTGAGTTAACACTTTTCAAAACACCCATCATGGGTACCTCAATATCACATTTCTCAATAAACTTTTCAAACTCTGTGAAAGCTAAAATATTCCCCTCTCTAGGGTCAAAAGCAGTAATTGGGGTCACCTCTTCAGCAATGACTGGGTTACCAGCATTTAAAACATCATGATATTTTCTAATGTTGGATAAATTTTCACTTTTAGACTCCTTCTCCTGCCATGACATTACCCCTCTTTTATGACTTCTTTCCTCCGGCGCGATGAACTGATGGATGTTATATGGATGGAGCTGCAGAAAGCTGCTTTCTCGATCGGCAGTTCCCTTGATTATTGCATTGCCTATCTTTCTATTGCTGCCATTTGCAAAAATAATTCGGGCCTCTTTGAAATGCGGAATTTTTTCTAGGATCGTATGCTGCACAAAATTTCTGTTCTCAGGAACCAACTCTCAGTGTTATTATCCGATTCTTGTGAAATTCAAACAAAATTTCTGTTCTCAGGAACCAACTCTCAGTGTTATTATCCGATTCTTGTGATTCAAACAAAATTTCTGTTCTCAGGAACCAACTCTCAGTGTTATTATCTGTAGATATGTAACAGAGATGTGCTCAAATATATAAGCGTGGTGCGTGTCACCTTATAATTGAAAAAAAAAATCCTATTATCCAAATGGGCCTCAATCAATTAGCACCTACAACAAGTGTACCACCATTAGAACAGAGTGGAACAAGGGATTTGCCACCGTTGATCTCTGATATACATGGGATGCATGATATACTGATTTAAGCCAGTCAATGACGCGATCATTCATGTGAATGTGAACAAAGTCCAGAGCCGAAAGAGAGTGTAGTTAGGCCCACTGTTAACAATCATACAAGAGTCCCGTACCCGTATGATTGGGACTGACCCATCCAACAGCCCAAGTGCCTTTTGTAGGTCCCCTTTGGATGAAGAAGCCGCCTGTTCCAAGATACCGTTTGTCCAACAGTACGATCAGGGTCCCTGCCTTTGTTTTGTCCTTTTGAAATGCTACACTACAACCACAAAAATTGGAAATTATCACGTTTTTAAGTTTAGCACGAGCAAGGTGTTGAACCAAACATTATAAACTGTATATGACAAATCTATTATCTTAATATTTGAGAAGAAAAAAGTTTTTATATTCGCTCTCAACATCACGAAATTATCACGTTAATCTAAAAGAAGAAAAAAATCTAGACCACTCAAGCTATGAACATCTAACGGTCTAGATTTAACCCAAAAGTTTGTTTAAAAGATTAAAATATATGGAATAATATCTATTCGATTTGGATATAGATTGGAAAGCAAAGCATACAGATTGATTTCGTACATTCGTATTATATTTGGACACGTTTATTGGCACAAGCAAAAAATATATACAACCTTTTGTATCCTATTAGGACACGTTTATTAGCACAAGCAAGCATATTTCATACATTCGTATTCTGTTCGGACAAGTTTATTGGCACAAGCAAAAAATATATCCAACTTTTTGTATCCTGATCGGACACGTTTATTGGCACAAGCAATATATGTGTCCTACTCTACTACTCATGAACGGCAGCCATGGTTCAGATTTGTTTTTGCCAGAACCAGTTTGGTTTTAGCTGAAACATTGTCTTCCATACTTAGTTCAGATTTGTTCTTGCCAGAACTAGTTTGACTTTAGCCGAAACAGTCTTCTGGTGTTTGTCCTCTCTTTCAGCATCTCCATTGTGGCCGCAACAGGTGATGAGATTTCTCTGCTGTAGCATGCTTTCTCTGCTCCTTTGATTGTCATATCATGTTCGGACAGGTTCATAGTCACAAGCCATAAACATCTCCAACTCTACAACTCATGAACACCAGTTGTATTTCAGATTTGTTTTTGCCAAAACTTTTACTGCAGTTAAACAACATTTGTCCACTTCAGTTTGGTTGTTGCCGAAACATTGGTTGTCGGTGTTTGTCCTCTCTTTCAGGATCTCTGCAGCCGCAACAGTTGGTAAGTAATCTCTATTCTAGCATGTTTCCTTTGCTCCTTTCATCGCCATAATAACTAAGCAAATAGGATGGAAATCCTAATTTAGAGTAAAATACAAATTAGATATCTGACACAATTTTCTAACAAAATATAAAGGACGTGATGTCTTTAATGTTGTAAGTCAATTAAAGAGACGTCAACTACAAATGTAATAGAAATCAGGATCTGATTGGACATAACGTACCTTGCAGCATAGGACACCAATATAGTAGTAAAATTTTGATTCTACTCAACCTGAAAACAACTTCCCCTGCAGGTGCAAATTGTCCAAAAACAATTCATACATGGTAAAAAGAAATATAACAATTGTGTGAAAGTTTTTAGTGGAGTTATATCTTTAAGTGACAATATGTTAGTGGAATTTGGCAATTTGTCTTCTGGTCTTTTTTAAAAAAACATCATTGTCCCAAGCAGCCAAGGATACTTAATTTTTGGGTTGAAATACTGAGCCATGGTATGCAATAGAAGTGTAGCTTGACCCCAAGCATCATTTATCTCATCCTACTCAACCAATAGATTCTTTTGAGAAGCACTGAGGATATTGAATCAATGTGGTATCTGTACATTATACAATTCACATAGTTACCTCTACACTGGAAAGACGTCCGTGATGAAAGTTGTTTACTGTTCCAATTACTCCATCATGTGAAATATAAAATGCATCATTGAGTATGTTTGTAAGCTTTAAAAGTTCCATACGAACCTGAGAAACTTCTATCTTGGCCAAAACTATATCTCTTCCTTCCTGAATAGTGAAGAGGATACTTTTTAGAGGATAAGGAAAACTCAATAATAAAGAAAATTGCATATAGATAAAGAATCAAAATTTGCAATAGTATTTACAAACAAGAAAGAAGTATGAGACATAACAGTACAGTTGTGTGCATGTCGCATAAACATCATTAGCTTTATGTCAGCAATTTATTGATGTGAAAGAAATATATTATCACAGTTATGTCGGCGCGACGGCTCCGTCGATGGCTGCTCAGTGGCTGGCCGGGGTGTGGCCTCGGTGTTTGCCTTTGTTGTGGTGTCGACCTTGTCGCGGTGCCGTGGTGCTCTGCGCTGGGCATCAGGGCTCCATGCAGCCTTGTGTGGGTGTCAAGCCGGTGACGGTAAGCCGCGGTTCTTCACATGCTTGGGTGGGGAGGCTCCAAGCGAAAGCTTCGCCCCAACAGTTCGCCGGTGCCAGCTATGGCGATGCTCTTGGGCACCGCTCTCCCCCATGGTGTGTAGTCGTGGTGCCCCCCTCCCCTCTACGGGGCTCTTTGGGTGAAAACCCTGTCCGATTCCTGGACGAGCGACGACAGCACCTCTGGTATCGCTACCTTCTTGAAGTCGTCGCCTTGGAGGTCCTGCACCGCAAATGGTGTCCAGTTTGTCGTAGGGCTAGGTCGTTCGGCGATGCCTCTACTCCTCAAAGCTGCCTCTTGCTTCACTGTGGTCGGCTAGCATGTGTTAGGGGTGTTTGTCGTGTGAAGTTGAAGCGGCTTCATCGTGGGGTGCAATGAACTTGACAACGATGACACGGGGCAGGCTCCCCCTTGTGGATGCCTTCTGGGTTATTGTGTGTCTGGGTGTGGTGTCGCGGAGGAGGCTATGGTCTGTTATGGGAAGTCGGAGCTGCTTTGTCACTTCGACAAGTTTTGCAATGATGACTCATGTCGGACTCCGCCGTTTGTAAGTTGTTGGTGTGTGGTGGTGTGTTATCCTAGGTGACCGTCTTGGCCTTTTCCAGCCGTTGTCAGGGTTTTCACCGATCTTTCCTTGTAATAAACCGTGCAATTGTTTAAAGGTTTTTAGGCCCGATTTTCCTTATAAACTGATTTAACTCTATTCTTCTATAGTGAATTGCACGAACTCCCCGCCCTTTCGAGATTTCTCGAAAAAATGCTTTCATAATATTATATTTTTATTAGATATTATAACTATATTCTAATAAAAAATAATAATCAAAGTTGCACGTCAAAAACTGTAAAAAGTTAAAAATGTCATGTATTTTTGACCGGAGGGAGTAATATTCCTGTTATATTTAACAAATTGTCTGGTGCACCTATCCACCAATGTATTCCTGTTATATTTAACAAATTAATCTTGTTTACAACATCTCGAGATGCAACTATAAAACTATTTGACTTGCAAAAACTATCAAAAAGCTTGCACACTTTTGACAGTTGTGTTCTAGTAGCATTTAGTGATCAGACATGTATTTTGTTCCTTATCAGTTACATGCTCATGAATGAAGCAATAGTAACCAAGTCTATGGTTGATTTTGTGATAATATATTTCTTTCACATCAATAAATTGCTGACAGAAAGCTAATAATGTTTATGCGACATGCACACAACTGTACTGTTATGTCTCATACTTCTTTCTTGTTTGTAAATGCCATCGCAAATTTTGATTCTTTATCTATATGCAATTTGTCTTATCCTTGAGTTGTTTGCCAACACTTTTTTGACATTTTTAATTCTTGTGTTCTAAGATTTATTTGACAGAGCTCTGGCTCTAAGATTTTGTAGAGATGTGTGTCTCTAACTTCAAAATTTTATGGATTTGGAGCTAGGTACATTGGAAATATTTAAATTATTTTATTTTAATGTATAAATTTTAGATCAGATATAGAACTAAATGGTGAAGCTCTACCAAAGGAGATCAATATCCGTGAGAGTTAGTTACACTAAGAGAGAAGATTGGTTAATGTCGTATCGATAAGGCTTAGGATCTATTTATTTCAGACTGTTTCTGATTTCTACTTCTGTCAGAAGTCCAGAAGCCAGAAGCACAAACAAACAGGTTTGCTGAAAAGCGATTTCTAGAGAAGTTAGAAGTCTGCTTTTAAGGAAATGAACTAGAAGCTGAGAAGCTAGCTGAGAGTAGCTTTTCTGAGAAGTAGTGCGTTGAGAAGTTAAAAAATTATTGTAAAATCCAACAGCTAAAATTCAAAAACAGCTTTTCAGATAAATCAAAAGCACAGTTTTTCAAAAAAACTAAAAGTAAAAACCCAAACAAACAGACACTTAGGCTCATCAGCTTGTGAACTATTTCTTCTTTGCTGCGATGAAAAGAGAGTTGATGTTCCAAAAGCTTGTTATTACAAAAGCTTCCGATAACTGTATAGTGTTAGTTAAAAACCAAACTTTCAAGTCGCTTCCAAATCGTGCTTTTCACTTCTGGAAAAGTGGTCAAAAGCACTTACAAATGATTTTGCCCCAAGTTCCAGTGGTGGCTTTTCGATTTTCCGCTTTTGCATCATTCCTCGATGGAAACATTTTCACTTTGAAACGACGTCATTAAGGTCTCCATGCGCCTAAATGAAAATGACAACCCTTTCTTCCGCGCCAGTCACAATTAATTATAATTCTTCTCACCCAATGCATCATGCTCATCTCTGGATCGTTATTTTCCGTGCAACCTGTTAAGAAATGGACAATTAACATGGTTATTGGTTAACATGCATGAAATTTCCATCGCAAGTACTAACGATCTTACCAATTAAGCATGCATAAATACATGTGTGGATTCTACTGACCTATCTATCATGTGACTCCAAAATATCCAAGCCAAGACTTCGCTATTTAGTTTTTTTTCGAAAGCCATAATGTGATTGATTATATTAAAAGAGAAAGTAGTAAATGTGCCAACATGATTTGGTTTACAAGTCAAAGGCAAGGAAAAATAAAACATCAAATTTACATAATGATTTACATTTTAAAACTATTTTCACAACAAAACTGCACCATAGCCATTGCGCCCGTCATGTTTATACCATAGCCTCTTCTTGCATACGTTGTAGAATTGCGTTTTCAAATATTTCTTTACAGGAAGACCTTGCAAAGACTTGACTATTTTGTTGTTGAGAAACAACTAAACTGTTATAAGTAAATGTAAAGACAGTAAACTACAGAGATTAAAAGTGAAATTAATTATTCTTTCATAGATCTTGTATTTATATAATATCAATGGACATGTACAACTGATACACATAACCGCTATGGATGGTTATGGATCATTGATTGGTAACACAAAAACCACAACGTCCATCGGTAGAAGTAGCATCAAAACGGAGCAGTACGTGATGCAAAAGAAGAAGCAGAGAATCACAGAGAGGGCTATCTAGATAGGCTAGAGTAGGGGAGATGATGGTGCTAGATGTGGGGTGGCCGGGGTTGGCCAAGGTCAAGTCGCGACGGCGCAGCAAGTAGCCGTAGCCACCCCGCGGCCGCGTCCATCGCCAGTCGCCTCCAGCCATGTGGAACCCCCACTGACACTGACAGAAACACGCGCCACGTTTCGGCTCCTCGTTGGCTGCTTCGCGGCCGGGGATGGGACCTGGCGAGCAGTCTCACTCTACTGCCTCGTGCACTCGTTGGCTGCTGGAGCGAGCGCCTTTCGCCGCCATGACTGGATCACATTTGCAAGCAACGTGCGATAAATCTACAAAAGGAATCGATCCCTTTGCAGTTGTTTGGACGTTTGGTTTGCTACACTCGGGTCTGAGTGGTTATATGTATGAGTGGATAGGGGCTACGTGCGTACATATAATTTTAAAGAGAAATATATTTAATTGTTTTTATATATTATTTTTCTAGTTTGGTGAATATAAATGTACATATACAGTATGGTTTGGCAGATACAGTATACAATATTTGCTTATACAGACGATCCATTTGTTAGTATAAAAAAAATCATATTTATATGAGTAATTATTTATAATCTTAACTATTATAATTTATCCAGATTCGATCAATCAAACAAAAACTCAACCCAGATTATCCATGCAGATACAATAAACTATTTTTTAATAAATATGAGCTGCTCAATATTTATATATAGTTCATATAAATAAAACACGTACACAACCAATCATAACCTTAGGAACTAAGGGTCTGTTTGGCTGCTCGGCTCCCGCTGTCCTGACTCTGCGCGTGCAACTCAAACAGGCTCGTACAGGTGTTTGGTTGCTCAACTGGCTCCGCGCGTGCAGCTGGTGCCTTTTGACGGGTATTTGGTTGGCTACGCGTGCTCGCACGAGATAGTTCCCACCGATGTAAAAACACTGTGCAACCTGGCTCCGCGGATACGAATGAAATTCGCGTTTCTCGCGAGCCAGGCCGGCAGGAGCAGGCTCTGTTCGTGGAGATTTTTTTTTAATTTTAGTTTTTTGAAACTAATATTTTAATAACAGCACGTGGGCATCTAAATTTTTAGGAACTAGCTCCTTTTGTCACGCCAAAGTGCCTAGCGTGATCAAAGTGGTCACGCTGACGGAAACCCCAGCACCTTTACACGTGGGTTCGACGTGGCAGCCTGAGTATGAAATAGTATGAAATGATAAAAATGCATATAAATGGAGCATTGCGAAAAAACTTACTTTTTTCACCAAGTAACCTAGGGTTGGAAATAATTTTAGAAATTATTATGCCATATGAGAGGAATATTATTGAATTTTCTCATATTTTTGGGAATTTATTTGAGACCTTAAAAATTGCTAGAATTTCTAAAAGTAGCTATTTTTGGAGTTTTTATTTTGAAACCTAGATGGGGTATTGAGGTGAATCCTTTTAAAATAGATTCATCGTGAATTATAGGACATATAGAAAAAGTTTCATAAATTTTAGAGTACGACAACCTCACTGCTCAAATAAAGAGAGTGGAAAGAGACCGATTGAAATCGCTAAAAACACTGTTTGTTCACAGAAAATACTGCTGCCATGTCGAATCCACGTATAAATACGCCGAGATTTCTGTCAGCATAGCCACTTTGATCACACCAATGAATATGACAATAAATACGTCAATGAATATAGTGTGACTACATTGAAGAATCACGTCAGACACTTTGACGTGATAAAAGAGACTTAGTTATAAAATTTTAGATATCCACGTGCTGTTATTAAAATATTAATTTAAAAAAACTAAAATAAAAAAATCCTGTTCGTGCAACGTAAACGTGCAGCTATCTAAACACGCCCTAAAAGAATTTGGGGGTGGGGGAGAACCAATGCGAGTTTTATGTGATGTGTCATGCCTGCTGATAGTTAACATGTTCTGTAGAGCCGATGTTGCTAATTCACACTGGCGAATCGATAAACTCGCGCCCTTTTCTAACAGCTCCCTTCTTTTCTTATTTTAAAACTTATTTTCCTCCGTGTTTTCCAATTTTCGGAATTTTTCAAAAAACATTTCTGCAAAATTTTTGAGAAAACTTTTCTAGAAAAAGCTTAGCTCAAATTTTTAAAGAAAAAAAATAAAAAAACAATCAAGAAAAAGTTATTAAGAAAATTTTTATATCAGGACACTAGCGCGTCCGTGAAATAGGATTTTCGAGAAAGAGCTACAACGATCACAAAATTGCTGAGCTTATCTTACCCATAGCAAGCTCTCACCCTCTTTATCCAACACCGCCATTTTGTCACTAACTAAACCATAAATAAAGTAAATTTTTATAAAACTACAGATATTTTAATAAAATTATCACCAACTACAGATTTAAACAATAATTTATAAAACTACTGATTTATCGTCAATTTTATCGTAAAACTATATATATTTTAGTAAAATTATTATAAAAATATAGATCTAAGTAACAATTTATAAAACTACAAATTTAACACCGATTTTATCGTAAAACTACATATTCTAGAGAAATTATTCACAGCTCTGTTACCATAACGACCAGATCTCACTTGCAGTATCACAACAGCTGTTAGCTTATGAATCTATTGTTTTGCGATAAAATTGATATTATATTTGTAGTTTTGTGAAATTATTGTTTATCTATAGTTTTACAATAATTTTGTTAAGTATCAGTAATTTTGTGATAAAATTGTTACTAATTCTATAGTTATATGAAACTATTGTTTGAATGGTAGTTTTATTATTATTTTATTAAAATATCAGTAGTTTTACTAAATCTACTCCATTAAATTTGAAGATCTGTTTGTAGCCCTAGAAGGATTCATCATGCAAAAAGATCGTAGAAGGATAAAGCGATGTCATCGAACAGATTCGCTCTGGGCTGCCACTTTCTTTCCCATTTATAAGGGCAAGGTGAGCACCGCAACACACACAATCTTGGCTCCTGGCGCGCGCGGGGAGAGAGAGGTAGGCAGCCGTTGCTTGGTCGCCGTAGCTAGCTGCCTGCTTCCTCCTGACTCGCGTGAGTAGATGCTCTCATTTCCCTTCCGGCGTCTGCTCGCCTCTGCTCCTTCCTTGGAATCTCGCCCTGCACTTATTCCCTCACCTGTCTCTGCATCCTAGCTTAGCTTCTAGCTAGCGCGCAGACAGCCAGCAAGCGAGCTGCGAGCTAGAGAGACAGAGGTGTGGTTTCTTTCCGTGCGACTGCACCCTGCTGGCCTGCTGCTTTGAAGACTTGCTCAGGTCTCAAAGCACTCAAACCTTGTCCCTTGCTCGCAAACCATTGCCGCCTCATCCTGTTCCGCTTCTCGGGCACCGCGCGCGCAGCACCTGCTCTGTTCACTCTCTCTCTCTTCTCGCAGGCAGGCAGCCTTTCCCTTGCCGGTCGCCATCTGCATTTATATACCCCCTTCTGGTCTCCTGCTTGCCTCTGTGCAGCTACAGTAGTTCAGTGCCGTGCTCGTGACTCGTGAGGTTTCTTCGTTGCTGAGCTGAGGAGAGGGGAGCTCGGAGGGAAGCGGCGATCATGGCGTGGAGCGGCCGGCTCGGAGAGGCCGGGGACAGCGGTCTCGAGCTCAGCCTTGGCCTTCCAGCCTACTTCACCATGCCCTCAGGTTTAAGTTCTTCGTCTTGCTCTGCTCTTGTTTTTCTTGGTAAAAATGGCTCCAAGTTTTGATCTTGATTCTTGACGCCTCTGTTCGCTTGATGGCGCCTCAGGTTTGGCCGGCGGCGAGGAGCCTAGTGACACTTCTGCTTTCCCTCTGCAAGCTGCCAAAGGAAGCAATGGCTCCAAGGCAAGGTTGGTACCGTTGTACCGATACTGAGTTCTCTTCTCCTGTTGCCGCGTCAATCTCTCTTTGATTCCACTATGAAAAAGTTGAATTTTGTATGCTTGCGATGTCGTGCAATCCGTCAGGCCAGCAGCTGCTCCGGTGGTGGGGTGGCCGCCAGTGCGTTCGTTCCGGAGGAACCTCGCCTCCTCCAGACCGCCGCCTCAGTCGTCGTCGGCTCATCAGGATGGCGGAGGCAAAGACGGCGGCGCGAAGGCCGGCGCCGAGCTCGGCCTGTTCGTGAAGATAAACATGGACGGCGTGCCGATCGGGAGGAAGGTCGACCTCAGGGCCTACGGCGGCTACGCCGAGCTCTCCGCCGCCGTCGGCAAGCTCTTCCGCGGCCTGCTCGCCGGTATGTCAGTCCACCCCGCACCATCTCCAAGAACGGCGTCGTGCACCGTACTCTGGCCATGTGCTCGCTCATCATGCAAAAATATTGCGATCGCGCAGCTCAGAGGGATCCAGCCCCGGCCGCCGCAAGCCGACTCCGCGGCGAAGAGGAAGAGGATCTGGTGATCGGCGGCGGCGGTGAGTACACTCTGGTGTACGAGGATGAGGAGGGCGACAGGGTGCTGGTCGGCGACGTCCCGTGGGAGTAAGTCGAAACGATCTGACAGTTTACATCCTCATCAAGAGCTCTGCACTGCATCACGATGTTAATTTCTTCGGATCCTCACATGGCCAAGTGCAATCTCTGCCGCAGGATGTTCGTGGCCACGGCGAAGCGGCTGCGCGTGCTCAAGAGCTCCGACCTGCCGGCGTCGTCGGTGAGTCTCCGCACACTTGAACTTCAGAGTGAAAGTTTTGGCCTGGCAAATCACACCATGTCACTGACGAACTAACCCCCAGTATCGTCGGCCCTTGGCAGTTGAGAGCAGGGGGCAGGAAGAGGGCTGCAGCTGACTGCTGAAGCTGAACCGTGCTCTGCTCCCACGCATCGATGGTCAGCTTGTAAAAATCTCCAAGTGGAGGATGGAGGAGTGCCGCAAAGCTCGGGCCTGCCCTTTTTTGATGTCTCTGTCACGCTGTCAATAGTAGTATGAGAACAAGTCGTAATTGGTATTACGATGGGTCGTGTGATGAAACAGTATTAGTGCTGCTAGTAATTGGAATAGCAACAGTGGTGGTGGTGTTAACGAATCTATGGCCGGTGTTGCCTCTTTTTGGTGTAATTTCTGGATGCATGCGTCTCGTTGGTGTGTGTCGAGCTGATCTAAAATGTGGAGTCGACTTTGACGGTCGTCGTTGAAATCTGAACTCGAACTTGCTTCGTTCCAAGTAGTGCTTCCTGATAGTTTGATGGAACCTGGCACGATTATTACAGAGAGGACGAGAGGTGGTGCAAGAGTTGTTCGGGTGCAAGAGTCTGAATCGGGTTTCTCAGGTGCGGTTGCGAGAGCCCCTCCGCTTTCACGCCGCTGTCCTTGCTCCCGGTTTGTCTCTACTGTTTAGTTTCGGCCGATCGGCGGCGTAGGGTTCGCGTGGCCTTGTGCTGCTAGGCGCTTTTGTTTCTTTCGTGTCATTGCGGTTTAGTGGAACAAGGTGGGTAAAGTTACAGTTGTGGACAGTTTGAGGGTTTTTAATCGAGACATTTTCTTTTTATTTTGAATTAAAAATTGAAACGATCAGACCGGATGGGGGGTGTAGTGTTCCGAGAGGCGATTTTGGCGTCTCGAGACCAGGGGCGATCGACGGGGGATCCTGGCGAGTTCGCCGGAGCTCTGGCTGATGAGTGGGCGGTGGTTGAGCGTGTGACAGCTGACGCATTCCCTGCTACCCCTGAGGCGTGTTTTTGGCTGGTCTCGTCGCGACTGGTGATCGGGTTGCAGGTGCCCAGACCTGCGTCTTCCTGCACTCAGGCTAGTTCTCGAGAGGAGGGGCTCGGAGTGGCAGGATTGCGATTTCATTCAGAGGGGAGCGCAAGGAGGAGTGTTTGTGATGGTGTTGACATTGATGGTCCTCTGAATCCCAGGTCTGGCCCGTCCAAGAGCCTAGTCTGGTCAGGTGTCTCGGCCCGGCCCAAGTGGGCGTTTGGTACTTGCGTTGATGATATCTACGGGCATTCCTGGAGGGATCCAGTCGGCAGTTGGTGGTGGGTTCCGAGAGGGAGCGAACTCGAGGCGACATGGCTAGGGTTTCCAGAGAGAGCAGCGGAGATCCGCTGGTTTGGAGCCTCGACGCGGCGAATTGTTCGTGCGGTGCCGTGAAGAGTGGATTCTCGATCGTTTTGGGCGGTGGTTCGAGGCGATATGAACCGCAACCCTGGGAAGGAGAGGATGGCAGGTGGTCCAACCTATCGATCTGGGGTTAGAGTTGACCCAAATCGTAGGGATGGGCCACCGCGGGGAAGAGATGCTAGAGATGCTAAAGATTGGCGTAGATATGGAAGAGATCAACAACCTCGCAGCGAAGGTAATGTGGTTTTTGGTAGAGATGATTCGGTTTTGGGGGGTAGAGATGGCCATTTCAACACTGTCGGTGAATCAGGAACCAGGGGTCTCCGAATCCCAAGGGCAGGACAGCAATCCGCCACGTGGCGCCATCCCGCGGGGTCTCCTCCGCGAGGTAAAAAAGACTAAGTCCCGGGAGAGGGCGCTCGGGGCCACGGTCAGTGGTCCCCGAGTACCCGGGTTCCCCGATGATCTGCGAAGACTGAAGCGACCGGGGAGAAAGTGCTCGGGGAGGGGAACAGTGACCTCCAAGCACCCAAGTCCCCAGACGACCAGGAGAACCGAGTACCGGGAGAGGTGTGCCCGGGGCTGCGAGCAGTAGCCCCCCGGGCACCCGAGTACCCCGAGGACTCAAGGAAGGTGGTTCTGGGAGAGAGTGCTCGGGACTGCGAGCAGTGGCCCCCGAGCACTCGGTTCCCCGACGACCCAGGAAGCCTCCCGTCAGTGGCCCTCACAGGGGCCCAGCGATGAGGTGTCAGCCAGTGAAAGGCCCGAGGCCGCATTTAAGAGCGCGCGTGGCCTGTCACCTCCAACTGCTCCCACCACGCTCGGTGTCAGTTCCTGTCATATTCTGGCAGAAGGGCGTGGGGACATTTAATGCACGGGTCCCATCCTATGCCATCTGGCGCGCCTCGGGATAGCATTGCGAGACCCGAGGCGTTCCGTCTGCCGCGCTGCTGTGACAGGCGAACAAGACCGGGCGGGCACACCGGGCCACTCTACGGCTGCCCGGTGGGCCCTCTCCACGGCGCCCGTTGCCAGCGCCATCATGACAACTGAAGACCGGGCGCGGGGCGCATTTTCAACCCCCGTCACTTCGCACAGAGGCTATGATGACGCCTTTTTCATTTATGATGTCTTGGAACTTGTGCCCTCCCATTCGGGGCACGCTACCGCCGGCGGGTATTTAAAGCGATCGGCAGCACGGACAAAAGGAGGTCTGAAATCTGAGGAGGCTGAAGGGTGAGTTAATTGGAAGGCAACGCTCGAACTCTCAGACAAGCGCACCTAGAGCCAACAGGCACATACAGATTGAAGAACACCTTCGTACGAGCATAGAAACCGAAGAACAAGGAGCCCCAGGCTCTAGGATAGACATACATTCTTGTAACTAGCACATTCCTGAGAGACATTCTCAGGGCATTTATAGCATCTACACAGGAGTAGGGTGTTACGCGCAGTGCGGCCCGAACCTGTCAAAAAATCCCCCAGGGCATTTACTCTTTTCTGCATTAGATCATTCCTCATCACCTGCCATTGCATTCATATCCATTTATTTCTCCAGCAAACATATTCAGAATCATCCCCCTGGCCGAATCTCTAAAAAGGGGTCCCTCAGGATCCCTGCGATAGGAGCTAACCCTCCGATAAACACCAGTAGAGATGGATCTTCTGGATATGATAGAGTTGGGCAAAGGAACAATAATCGAGAGGGGTGACAGCAGTTGGATAGAGATTCAGATCTGCAGAAGTTTGATGGAGAGTGCTCTGCTCACTCTGGTTTAGGTGATGGTGCGTTTCGACATTCCAAGAAGAGAAGACTTGATGAGCGGGATGAGAGTTCTGTAGAGTTGGAACAAGATTTGCACAACAAACTCAAAAGAGACCAAGAGGACAAACGCAAAGGATTGGTGGATTTTTCAAAATCTGCGGGACAGGAGGGCAAAGAGAAGATCCTTGGTTCCAATGCTGTTGAGATGTTTTGTTATAACTGCAATGAACCTGGTCATCACAGAGCAGTTTGTACTAAGCCTCCCCTCTGTTACAGCTGTAAGAAGACTGGGCACAAAGCTACATCATGTCCAAAAAAAAAGGGGGATGAGGGTCTGTGGTTTTGGTATTTCAGGCATGGGTTTCTATAGTATGCATATCCCTTTTGGGAAGAAAGCTGGGAATAACAAAGAGGTTTGGGGAGTGATGACTATTGAGAGAGGAAAAACAACTGTGGAGATTGTCAATAAAGAGATGGTTCATCTGTTTAGAGGTCAAAAAGGGTGGCAAATCAGACAAAGGTCTGAGCATGAATTTATGATCACCTTTCCAGATGATGATATGAGGTATCAGTTGACCAGATTCAAAGGCTTTGAATTCCAAAATGTTGATAATTCTGTGATTAAAGCCAATGTGAAGCCCACTGAGATGTCTGCAGAGGCTTCTAGTTTTCTAGAGGTGATTTGGGTCAAAGCTTATGGCATCCTTGACTATGCCAAATATGATGAAGTTGTCACTGAGTTAGCTTTCTTAGTGGGTGATCCTATAGAAGTTGATGAGCATTCCTTGAATAAACCTGGACCTGTCACTCATGTCAAATTAGAGGGGAAACTGAGGTTTTTATAAATGGTGCTGGGCATAAGATATCATGGAAGGTTGAGCCTGCTGGCAAACATGATCCCCCTCCATCTGACAACTCCTCTTCCAAATTTGACAGACATGGTGATAAGGATGAGGATGATGCAGAAGATTCGGGGGAGGATTCCATAGGTAGCCATGATTCGGGTTTTAGAAGACTAATGCATGAACATGGTGAACAGGGTACCAGTAAAGAGGGAACAGCAAAGAAGGAAAAAGCAATACCTCCAATACCAAAAAACAAACTGAAGATGAGTGCGTTGATAAGCTGAAGGTGAATGATGATGAGGATATAAATGAGGTGGTTACTGAAACTTCTATGTCTCAAGAGTTGGAGGTGGAGAATAAACAGATAGAACTTGAGCAATCATTAGATCCTGGTGTACAAGAAGTTATACATGATCATTTGGATATCACTGACTCTCAAGATCTTACACAGAATACAGTTGAAGATGACATTGAAGAAGATCTAGTGAACTATGAGGTGGATCCCTTAGAATAGGAAAAGGAGGAGATGCTGAAATTGGAGGCCAGAGTGGAAGAGAGAGCTAAAAAGATTGATCCACTACTGAACTTGAACCCAATCATAGATGCTCAGATGATACCTATTGAACATGGGTTAGAGTTGGGAGAATGTGAAGGTGTGAAGCCTGCTCAGCCATCCACAATAAAAGCAAATCATGTTGAGGCAGGATTTACACCTGTTACATATAAGAGAAGAGGGGTCCCTGTAATTGCACAAAGGAAAAGCTCTAGGATTTCTGGAGATGGAGCTCCTGTTCAATGTAAAGCTGAAGCAATCAAGAGGATGAGGAATGAGATCACAGATACTTCTAAACATAATACTTCTGTTGTTTTTAATTCTATTGATCCTTTACAGTTAGCTAGGGTTGCTTTAGCTAGCAAGATTGATGTGGGTCAAGATGAGCAAACAATTTTCAATAATATCTCTACTATTCAAGCAAGAGAGATAGCAAGGGCAACCCTTGCTGAAGCCATGGAAAGACTAGAAGAATCTAAGAAGCAACTTCTTGGTTCTGAATCAAAAATAGAGGTTGATGGAGCAGAAGAGAAGAGAAATTGCCCAACAAAGGAGATTGAGGTGGCTGGTAGTAAAAAGACTGATATGAGCTTGGAGATGAATTTAGAGTTGATTCCCTCTCCAGGCTCAGAGTCAGTAAAGAAGAAGAAAATGAGAAAGGCAGTGTGCAAAAAGAAGGTGGGGGTGAGGATAATAAATAAATAATGATAATTCTCTTCTGGAATATTAGAGGGTTGGGAGCAAAAGGGAGACGAAGACAACTGAAATATATTCTGACCTTCCATAGAGTAGATATTCTCTGTCTACAAGAAACTATTAAAGAAGAGTATACCATTAGAGAATTGAAAGAGTTGGTTAATGGTCACAGTTTCTCTTGGAATTGGACTGCTGCTCATGGTCATTCTGGAGGAACTTTGATAGGTGTTAGAGAGGAGACTTTTAATGCGTTAGAGATGGATAATTGTGAATTTTTCTCGAGTGTCACCATAAAAAGTAAAAAAGATAATTTTGTCTGGGAAGTGATTAATGTTTATGGCCCAGTTCAGATAGAAAGAAAACCTACTTTCCTGCAGGAATTATACCAGAAAATTCTTAGAGCTAATAACTCTCTTTTGATTGGTGGAGATTTCAACTTCATCAGATATGCACATGAGAAGTCTTCAGATAATATTATCTTTTTTTGCATGGAGATGTTCAATAGTTTTATTGATGATGCAGCTTTGAGAGAGATGCATAAGGGTGGTAGTAGGTTTACTTGGACTAGTAAGTAAGAAGTCCCTATTAGATGTAATCTGAATAGAGTTTTCACAACTCAAGGTTGGGATCTCTTCTACCCCTTGCCTCTTGCAATTCTTTGCTTCGAATTGGATCTGACCATAATCCAATTTTGGTTGACACTTGTGATGATAAGAAGCTTAACAAACATCCTTTTAGATTTGAAGCAGCTTGGCTTACTCAAGAAGGGTTTAGGGAGTTTGTGTTCAAGAAAATTCCTGACAGAGGGAATCTCCAAATGCAAGATTACTGGAAATTGTTAAAAACTTCACTTAGAAGAGCTTGCAAGGGCTGGGGTGTAAATCATGGGAGCCAGCGACCAAAAAGCTAATATGACTGATCTCAGCCCTCAAGAATGGAGGGTCAGGTACCAATTAGAGGCTGAGTTAGAAAAAATTTACAACTATGAGGAAATTCTATGGCAAGAGAGATGTGGTGAAAAATGGATTTTAAAAGGGGACTCTAATACTGGTTTTTTCCATGGAGTTACCAATGGTAGGAAAAGAAAATGTTCCATTTTCTCTTTAAAGAATCATATTGAGAGCTACTATAAATCGCTATTTGGTAAAGAAAACAGCGAAGGTCCAACTTTATCTGCTGATATTTGGTCTGAAAGTAGCGCCTTATCACATGAGGAGGCTAATAGTCTTGTTCAACCCTTTTCTGTTGATGAGATTGAGAAAGCTATTAAAGAGATGAGATCTAATTCCGCTAATGGCCTAGATGGGTTATCAGTTTCTTTCTATAAACATTTTTGGGAGCAATTGAAATACACTTTGGTAGAGATGTTTGATCTGTTTCATAAAGGTGAGTTTAACCTCCATAGATTGAATTATCGGCTGACTAGTTTGATTACAAAGTTGAAAGAGGCAAACAATATCAAACAATATAGACCTATCTATCTTCTGAATGTGGATTACAAGATTTTTACCAAAGTTTTGACCTTGAGGCTGACTCCTCTAGCAGACAATCATTAACAAGTTCCAGACTGCCTTCATTCCTGGGAGATATATTTTAGATGGTACAGTCGTCTTACATGAAGTCTTGCATGAACTGGAAGTGACCAAAAAGTCAGGGATTATCCTGAAACTGGATTTTGAAAAGGCATATGATAAGGTGCCTTGGAGCTTCTTAGAGGAAGTCCTGAGAAGGAAACAATTCTTAGATAAATGGATTGATTGGATCAAGCAAGCGGTGGAGGGTGGTAGAGTTGGCATTAATATCAATGGCTCCCCTAGAGAGTATTTTAGAACTTTCAAAGGCTTGAAACAGGGTGACCCCCTTTCTCCTTTGCTTTTCAACTTGGTGGCAGATGCTCTTGATGCTATTCTCAATAATGCCAAAAAAGAGGGGCTGATAAAAGGTCTGATAACTAATTTGATCCCTGGGGGTATTACACACCTTCAATATGCAGATGACATTGTTATTCTATTAGAGCTGGATGAGCAGTCTGTCGTTTATACAAAATTTCTGCTGTATTGTTTTGAGAGTTTGTCTGGTTTGAAAATCAATTATGAGAAGAGTGAGATGATGGTGGTGGGTGCTTCTGGCCTGGAACAAATTAGAGTTGCTAACATGTTTAACTGTAAAGTGGGAGTTTTTCCTATAAAGTACCTGCGAATTCCTGTTAGTGATAATTGCTTGAGAGTTAAAGAGCTGATGTTTGTTAGGCATAAGGTTCAAAAGAGGATGGGAACATGGCAGTGCATGTATCTCTCCTCTGGTGGTAAAACTGTCTTGATTCAATCCTGTCTGAGCTCTATCCCTATTTATACTATGGGGATGTATCTTCTTCCAGATGCTGTTCACAAAAAGATGGATTCCTCAAGATCAAATTCTTTTTAAGAGGTATCATATGGTCAAGGGGGAGGTTTTAGCTAGTCCAAAAGAGTATGTTGGGCTGGGCATTATTGATACTAGAGTGATGAATGTTTGCCTTCTATCCAAATGGATTATGAAATTGGAAAGAGGTGATTGGGGTCCTGCTTGTGACCTTTTGAGGAAGAAATACCTAGGAGATGGAGGCTTTTTCAGTTGTAATAAATCTGGAGGTTCTTAGTTCTGGAAAGGTTTGTGTGCTATTAAAAAATATACAACCTTGGGTCTGGTCTATATTTTG
This sequence comes from Phragmites australis, assembly GCF_958298935.1. NCBI lineage: Eukaryota > Viridiplantae > Streptophyta > Magnoliopsida > Poales > Poaceae > Phragmites > Phragmites australis. The sequence continues at coordinate 8,984,731 of NC_084922.1, forward strand.
GGGGATGGAAAGAAAATCAGATTTTTGCTTGATGTTTGGTTGGACTCATGTCCTCTTAAGATCAGATTTGAGAGACTTTTCAACATCTGTTTCTAACTGAATGCAACAGTACATCAGGTTCTTGGTCAGGGTTCCACTAATCCCACTTTTAGAAGATCATTTGTCCCTCAGGAAGTGAAAGAATGGGAGATATTACTGTCTGTCATTAGTAGTATTAATCTGTCTGATGAACAAGATTCTGTTATTTGGGCCTTGGACAAAACTGGGAAATTCAGTACCTCTTCTCTGTATAAGCATATTACTTTCCCAGGAGTTAGAGATGAGAGGATGATGGAGATCTGGGATTGTTATCTGCCTCTAAAGATTAAAATCTTCTTGTGGTCCCTTCACAAAAATAGGATCTCCTCTACTAATCAGTTAATTATCAAAGGGTGGAAGGGTGGTGAATGTTGCAAACTTTGTGGTGTTAAAGAGACTGCGGACCACATAATGTTCCAATACCCTATTGCTCAGTTTGTTTAGTGTGTTCGCCGTGATGCCTTTCATTGGCTTCATTTACCAGATTCTCTGATGCTTTTTAGAGAGTTACTCCTTGATGCTAGAAGTTATAAAGCTAATTTGCTTCTTATGTTTCTTCTTAGATCTATTTGTTGGACTCTTTGGCTAACTTGAAACGATTTTGTTTTCCAAAACAAGATTTGCGTTTCCCCTCAGGCGATCATATACAGGGTGATTTCGTTCATGAGGAGGTGGAGGGTGCTGACTAAGGCGGGCGATCGGATCCATCTAGATGACATAGTGCAAAAACTCAAGATGGAGGTGGACAATATCCAACAACAACTTTTGTTAACTTGGATCCCTACTGAGATTGGATAGTGTTTTTCTAGTAGCATAACTGTCTGAGTTCTTTTTGTCTAAAGACTGATCGGTGGCCCTTGTCGCAAGTTGTTTGAGTTGTTTCTTTGTAGAGCTATCTGATAGATGTGGTTCGCACTGGATATTTTTGCTTTTCTGTAAGCAAGATTAATGTTGTGGACTCTATTTTGCTTTCTATAAAGCGGGGCCAAGCCTTTGGTCCAATTAAAAATAAATATTTAAATTATTTTATTTTAACCTACAGGTTTTAACTCTTACATGTATCTTAGAGCTAGACCTCTGTTAAAAAGAAAATGAGTTTAGTTTGATTATGTTAGGATTTAGATGGCCCAATAGGGGCCGCCCCTCTAAGCTTGATTTTTATACTTTTCCCCCTCAGTGGCAGGCTCTAACAGAATATGACTTTGAACTTCATTACCGAAGTAGGGCCTAAGCAAGTACTTCAATCTAGCAAGATCAATTCTTTTGTTTTTACAATATGCATGTATGTAATGAGTTGTATATAAAAGCTCAATAACTTAACAGATCAATGTCATTCAAACTTATTTTATCTATTATTATTCGAGAACGCGCCACGAGCTACCAAACTCGACGGGAAATGGCGCAATCGAACGAGATGACGATGGGGATGCTCACTGAGGGATTCATGGCAACAGGAGATGACTCGGTGGTGGTCGACGACGCAGAGAAGCGGCGGCAGGGATCAGAGCTCGATGGGAACTCGGCTACGGCGACGGAGAAGCGGATTTGACAGTCGGTGAAGCTTCCTCTGGGTCCTGCGATGCCGGAGGGACGATCAGTGTGCCTCGGGGCGCAACGGGGAGAGCTAGCGATGGAGAGGTGATGACGGTGCTCACCAGAGCTCGGCGGGAAGGGTCGTGCGGCGATAGAACAACGTCGAGGGGCGGTAGAGAAGACTCATCGCGTTCCTGCAAAGCCGATGACGACCTTAGAAGCACCGGATAGGGCTCGGCTGCGGCGGTTGACGCTCGGCGAAGCTCTGTGGCTGGCAATGGCAATGGCATGATTTGGGGCGGCGGGGTGGAGGGAGAACGGGAGGACGACGGGGTGCTGTAGAGGCTATTTTATAGTGCGGAGTGGGGCCGTTGCAGAGTCGTGGGGTACGGAGGCGGAACGTGGGTGCGGTTTTCGGCCGGCTGGTGCGAGCGTGATTGCAGCACGGCAACATGAGAGGGATGACATGCGGGGCCCACGCATCAGCGAGAGGAAGGGAGGGGAGCGAGCTGGGCTTCAGTGCTCGAGGAGATGGACCGGAACGACGAGAAAACGGGCGTCACATGGTGAGATTGAGTTGAAGACAGCTGCCCACCTCACCTGGGTCAAAAAACAAGAAGCTTTGTTCGAAAAACTGGTTATCTTGTTGTAACCCGGACCTTTCCTCTCGTTGTCTACTGTAGCCTAATTAAAGCTCGCAAGTTCTTCAGGACAGTGATCTCCTATATCCTTCCGCAGGGATAAGGTCAATTGACGCAAAGCTAACGCTATAAAGAAGCCTGAATTGAGGGTTACTGAAGTGTCTTGGTCGTCGTAATGCCAGTGTTACCTAGATATTCATATCCAATTTTTTTTTCCAAATCCGACACCTAAATACAAGTCAGATTTCAACACCCATATCGGTTTCCATACTCGTATCCGTATCAATGGATGTCCCGTTGAAGGGTGGGTTCAGATTCGATCTGTGCCAAAGGAATGACATGCTGGAGAAGAAGGGCCTCAAGGTTCCTGGTTTCAGAAAGACAGGGAACTACAATTGTCGGTCTGGTTTTTGCGGTATGTGGGATTCAGGCTTCAACCCCCTAAGCCCCTACTTTCTGGAACTTAGCTGAATGAATATCACATATAGCATTAGTTATAAAGCAATATTAGTATTGCGGTTTGTGTAGCCCTGCTGTAGGACTTGTTCAGCGTACAGATCATAATTATCTGTTGCGTTATCACAATAGTTTTATCTTTGTATAGCCTGTGAAATCAGTTGATGGGGGTTTCTAATAGAATGACTCGGTATGTAATGTAGCTGATTAATACAACTACTCGTTTGTTGACTGTTTTTTCCATAGAAATTATGGCGGCCACCCACACATGTATGGCTGAGAAAGTAACCGTCGTGTGGTAATAAACTTATAATGTATTATGATAGTGGGTCATCCTTGAAGTTTGCACTTGCAAAGTGACTATTTTGCTTCTTGTGGCATAGTTATCATCAAGAGGACAAATGTAATTTGGATCACGGTATGTTCTTTTCTAGGATGGTGTTCTTCTTGGGGCAGACACAAGGGCGACTGAGGACTCTATAGTGTCTGGTATATGGGTTTCACATGTCAGTGAAAAAATTCTGAAACTAGATATTTTATTTGCCTCCAAAATTTGCGAAATTTCGAAATTTTTAATCCGTGATACCACCACTTTCAATTCGGAGCTGACATCTCTGATCTGACTTGGTATGTCATTATATTGAAGATATCAAGGTCATGTTAGTGCCGCCCTTGTTCTTGGTGGAGTTGAGTGTACTGGACCACATCTACACACAATGAGTAGAATTATTTGTCTGATGCTCCACAAATATAAATTCATACTACGATATTATTGACTTCGTCATGCACAGGTTTATCCACATGGTTCAACAGACACTCTACCATTTGCCACAATGGGTTCAGGGTCCCTTGCTGCAATGCCAGTTTTTGAATCGAAGTACAAAGAAGGCCTCACAGTAAGTGCCACTCCCTTATAGGTTGTACAGTTTTTTTGTTTAAATTTCTGGTGTCTTTTTTGTGTCAAGTTCTCAATATTGTTGCTGTTAACCTCTCTGCTCCCCCTGGGAATCTTTATCTTTGTTGTACAGTTAACTTTTTATAAAATTTATACTGTGGGGTCCTCCCCAACAGTTCTTTTGTCAAAAAAATTGTTATTGCTGCTGTTGCATGTATTCTAGTGCCTTTTCTTGATTACATTATTCATATAAATAAAGTCAAACCAGATGATAGTGATATCTGATATTCCTACATTGTTGATTCGAAACCTTGTTTTTTTCTCTGACTTCAATTATGTCTCCTTGTATAGGGAGGAGGGAATACCAACTTTTATCAGAAGCAATTTGCGCTGGTATCTTCGATGACTTGGGTGGTGGCAGCAATGTTGATGTTTGTGTAATTACATGGTATCTAGACTATCTGACAAGAACTGTATGCAATCGGTTAAAAATGCCATGCTCTGCAGAGTGAGGTCTCTATAGAAGCAAGTGAATTGTGAAGGTACTCTAGAAAAACATCTCATCTGACTAGTGTCCCATTGATGTTGCCAGGGTAAAACCGAATACTTGAGGAACCACCAGTTGCCAAATCCAAGATCTTACGTCAGCTCCAAGGGATACAGATTTGTCCAAGGACAGACTGGTAAGAACTTGCATCACTTCCATTGGTGTTTCGAATTGTTATCATTTCACTATTACGTAGGGTTGTGACCAATGGGGCACTTTTAGTTATAGCCCATTCTTTTGTTTGCAGAGGTATTATCCACGAAGATCACCCATTGAAACCGAAGGCCGAGATTACCGTCGGGGATGCGATGGAAGAGTGATCATGTATGCTGGTTCTATACTAGTGGTTCAGAGCTAGGTTGTGTCTAGTATGTTTGTAGGAAACTTGACCAAAGGAGGCAATCCCTTTTTTTCTTCTTTACTGTAGTGCTGAATTCAATGCAGAATGTTATGGTATAGTGAGAAACCAAGTTCAAATATGTCTCGTTTTTCTTGTGATGAGTGATTGACATTGTCATTTATTTGGTTTGATGATCTTCGGTTTTACATGAGCTTTGATGTGATTTGAGATTTCATTTGAGCATAATGATTATGGACTAATTGGAATTAGAGTTGGAGATACGTGTTTGCTTGTCTCATGGTGTGCAGGTGATGGATGCAACTTGGCGGTCGACGGGGGGATGATCAGGGCCAAACGGAGTGTTTGGTGCCAGACGATCAAGGAGGCCGGGCGGAGTCAAGGGTGATCCTAGCTAAACACGTGGAGGTCAAGCAAAGCATTGAAAGTGGATGGAGAGAGTGTGTTGATAAAGTCAAGCGAAAGGGATACCGGTGCAAGTGACAAGGCGGCCCGAAGGATCGGGAGCGGGAGAGACTTGCCGACGGTCAGGATCGCATGACGGAATACACGCGTCAACATCGAAGCGTTTGCTTAAGGTGTAAGCAAGGCGGTGAGTCACGCTTTGAGAAGCGTGCAGGCGGTTTCGCGGTTTGGCCTCAAAACCGTGGGAGGACTGGAGGAGTATGTGGCACTATCGCGAAGCTTGCGTCGAGGCGAAGCTAAGTCATGAAGGCGTCGCGGCCATCCGATGAATGGAGAAGAAAATGGACCAAAATGCCCTCGGTGGTAGGTAGGAGTGCACTACAAGAGAGGGGTATTTTTGGGAAAAGCTAGGAAACTTAAGGGCCAAATTTCCTAGGCCTATAAATAGAGGAGTAGGGCTAGAGAGAGCTTGAAACCAGCCACTTGAGCCCCTTGTGCCACTCATTTGAAAGCCTTAGAGCTAGATTTTTAGAGCAGAGAAGGATGAGTGCTTAGCCTATGTAATAGGTGAGAGTTTTGAGAGATAAATTTTTGTAATCCGTCTAAAATAGGGCTGACCTCTTTGAGTAATTAAGTTTATGTTTTTGCATATGCTTGAATTCCCCTCCTTCTAGTTTCCCTCTATTGGTTCCCTTGCAAGTTTGCAAGTTTTTCGATTTTTGGTTTTGATTTTCGTTTTGGTTTTTGGGCTGAAATTTCAGCACCTTGTGAGATCATTCTTCTTGTTGCTAGAGGCATAAAAACTCACATACGAGTGTATGCTCATGGGTCTTGAGTACCCTTACCTCTAGATCATCAACTTGGAGAGGTTTCTTGCCCAGTGATCTTTTTCTTTGAGCTGTAATATTTCACCTTTGTAGGGTTATTTTTCTTGATGCTAATGGCTTAAATACTCACATACTCATGTATTTGAGCGGGTCTTGAGTCTCCTTGCCACTAGACTATCATCTTGGAGGATAACTTTGTCCGGTGTCCATCTTATCTAATTTCTTTGGAAGTTGTGATTTTTTGTGCACAAAGACACAAGGAATGGTCCTGAATAGAACCTATGGTTCATATTCCATCTGTGGAGTCATGTTGCCATAGACGTAGTCTTCTTGCTTTGTCTCTTTAATTCTTTTGCTTCCGCTTGAGCGTTTTGAAGTGCGTTGGGTGAGAAATAGGAAAAGGCCATCTATTTCGAAAAAAATTGTCGATGCGACTATTCACCCCCCCTCTAGTCGCCATTCTTGTTCCTACATATAGTTATGCCTTTCGTTTTGAGATTTTGTAAATTTACAAGCACTGATTACTTTTTTCTGATATCGTTGGCTAAACCTGAATGATTTACCATAGGATTAACTCGTTCTATGTAATTTCTACCATGAATGCTTAAAACAAACTTAAATGGTTAACAAATGCAAATGGTATACAAGATGGGGGTTTAGGCCATCTCCAAAGGAGACTTCATCCGCCGGCTGCATCCCTGTTGATGTACCTTTTGCCGATCGACTCTCCTGTAACGCTCTCCAACAGGTACGATTTCCAATGCTACAGGGAAGCTGGACGGGAGGAGACAATGGCATTTTTTGGACGAAAACCGGACGCTGTATTACTATTTATGAGCCTGTGGAACCGAAGGAATGAGAGTAATGAAAGGTAGAAAATAGAGTAGCTGTTGGAGATAAAAAAAATAAAATATACTATAATAGTGTTAGAGGATGCTATAATAATATTATAAAGGATAGATTTTTGAGTATCTGTTAGAGATAGGCTTAAGATATCTCTGCGACTCAAGTTTTATTGGAACTATGCAAGGCGTCCTCAGCAAGCCTCGTTTCGGCTACAGATTGCTTACCGTTCCAGGCTTCCAGCGTGGGTCAACTGCATATGTGGAAATGGAAAACTAGCAATTGCTATTTCCACACAGAAGAGTGAACGAACTTTAGCTACTTGCTAGCTAAGCTTTCTTGCATGTATGGCAAGTACCTCTGCCAACTATCAGTCAACGTTTCTGTACTGAGATTGAGAAGCTGCAATCAGGGCAGCACCTATTCCTGAACCGTCATCTGCGTGCTTGACAGCTGCTGATTTCGACGCCTCCTCTCCTAGCAACTCACCCAGTGTGCGCTCCAATCATTTGCGGAATTTGGTGACTGCTCGAACAATCCTCCATCAACGGTGATGACTGATCGTTGCTTCTGGGCATTGCAATCTGTCCCAAGCTTCTTGGGGATCCCTGCAAGCCCTGCAGCGGCCAGCCGGGCTGCCCTTCTTGCCAAGATGTCACAAATTTCGACAACCAGTTTTCGAGTCTCTAAGGATGTACCTGTAATCTGCATGTAGACATATTACACCAATTCACTGTGCTATACAGGGGTATACATGGGTATAAAACAGTGGAGCAATGATCACGAAGTCAGCATACATCTAGGTTTCCTCCAGTTTTTCAGCCACAATCTTCAGATCAGGTGTTTCGTCATGGTGCATTGCAGAAATATGTGGGGTCCTGTGAACCACATAAACCTAGATTTATCAGCACAAGTCAAGCTTGAATCGAATTTGATAGTTATTCGCTACACTTTAAAAACGGTCTGTTCAACTAAAACATCAAATCTGCTGAAGTACCAAATTTGGAACCACTGTCTCACACATCCTTAATTCCTGATCATAACGACAGTATCAACTACAGAGAAACCAAGCAGACAACATACCGCAGAAGGAAATGAGTTTTGAGCTTAGTGTGATCAATATTGCCAAAAATTGAAGATTGCAATGATATTTTAAGGAGCACCCTCCTTACAATTTCGCCAAAATACATTCCTGGCATTAACTTCTCGTAGATCTGAAAGAAGTCGAAAGCAAGACAACTACTCTTTTATGCAGAAACTTGCCTGCTCTCCGGGATTTAAGCTCTCCTTATCTAATTCTTGATCATATTCGGTGATGGGAACACGGGATAAATAGAAGTTACCCCATTCCATGTTGATCACCTAAAACACAGGAAAAGCAATAAAAAAATTGTTTAGAAATTATTTTTTTAAAAAAGTAGCACCATCCAACCTATACGTTTTATTTGGGTACTACTAGATTTTAGTCAGAAGATACCATTTCGAAATTGCGTTTGCCTTCTCAACATATGCTGCATTTCAGCATTTGTGCCGGTGCCAAAAATCACACCAGCGACTACATTTTTGTCATAGTGAGACTAAGTTAAAATATACCTTTGTTTATATATGATGAGTGGTTAACAAGGTCGTCGATTTGGTTTGCCAAGTTTTGGATTGTCCGAGTTGTGTAGAGAGTTCGCAAAAATTTTCGAATAGTCCGCAGTTTTGAAGTGAACTAACATGTGCAGAGAGTCCGTACATTTTCTCAGAAAGTTCGCACTTTTACGGAGAGTCCGCAAAATTCTTCGGATAGTCTATAATTTTGAAGTGAACTAGTATGTGCGAAGAGTACGCATATTTTCTTAGAGAGTCTGTATTTTTGTGGAGTGTCTGCTCTTTTATTTGAAGAGTCCGCAGTTGAGTAGAATTTGAATTTCGATTGGAATGTGCTCTGAGTTGATTTTAGTTTTCAACTGAGCATTTTGATTATGGACTAACTGTATATAGGGTTGGAGATATGTGTTTGCTTATTTCATGGTGTGCAGGTGATTGATGCAACTTACCGATCGACGACGGGTGATCGGGGCCAAATTGGGTGTTTGGTGTGAGACGATCAAGGAGATCGGATGATACTAGCGGTACACGTGGAGGTCAAGCAAAGCTTAAAAGATAAATGAAGATAACGTGTTGACAAAGTCAAACAAAAAAGATGACGGTGCAAGTGACAAGACGGCCCGAGAGATCGGGAGCGAGAGAGACTTGCCGGCGGTCAGGATCGCAAGACGGGGTACACACGTCGAAATCAGCGCTATTGCTTAATGTGTAAGCAAGTGGCATGTCACAGTTTGAGAAGCGTGCAGAGGGTTACGCAGTTTGGTATCAAAATCGTGGGAGGACTGGATGAGTATGTGGTATCGTCGCGAAGCTTGCGTCGAGGCAAAGCTATGTCATGAAGGCGTCATTTCCGTCCGATGAATGGAGAAGAAAATAGACTAAAATATCCTCTGTGGTAGGTAGAACTGTACTACATGATAGTGGTATTTTGAGAAAAAGTTAGAAATATAGGGGTCAGGTATTCTAACCTATAAATAGAGGGACAGAGATAGAGAGAGCGTTGAGCTAGTCATTTAAGAGCCTAGAGTTAGGTTTTGGAGAAGAGGAGAGGGAAGGCTTAGTCTTTCTAATAGGCTAGAGTTTTTATGAGAGAAAAAATTATGTAATCTACCGAAAAGAGAGTTGCCCTCTATTTAAAATGAAGTTTATTTTCTCATAACTGATCTTATTCATCTACTTCTAGTCTCTTGCTTTTGGTTCCTTTACCTTCATGCAAGTTTTTCTAGATTTAATTTGATTTTCGTTTTTTCTTTGAAAATACGTTTTTACCCCTTTTGCAAAGTTAGTATTCTAGCTGTTAGAGGTATAAACACTCGCATACTCATGTACATAAGTAGGTTTTGAGTTTTCTTGTTTCTTTTGTAGAGATGCGTTAGGTGATTAAATAGTAGAAGACCATCAATTTCGTAAGAAATTTGTTGAGACGTCTATTTACCTTTCTTTAGTCGTCACTCTCGATCCTATATATAGTATCTTGCTGCATTAGAGTAGTATTTTAAGAAAAAGTTAGAAACTTAGGGCTTAAATTTTCTAGACCTATAAATAGAGGGGTAGAGTTAGAGAAGTTTTGAGCCAGTCATTTAAGAGCATAGAGTTAGGTTTTGAAGAAGAGGAGATGGAGGCTTAGTCTTTGTAATAAGCTAGAACTTTTGTGAGAGAGAAACTTCTGTAATCTGTCGATAAGAGGGTTATCCTCTATTTAAAATGAAGTTTATTTTCTAGCAAGTGATCTTGTTCATCTCCTTCTAATCTCCTGCATTTGGTTCCTTTACCTTCATGCAAGTTTTTCTAGTTTTCTGTTGATTTTCATTTTTTTCTTTGGAGCTGCGTTTTTACCCCTTTTGTAAAGTTACTATTTTAGTTGCTAGAGGTATAAACACTCACATACTCATGTATATAAGTAGATTTTGAGTTTCCTTATCTTTGTACAATCAACTTGGAGAGTTTCGTTGCTCGATGTTCATCTTGTTATATCTTTGAATTTTCTTTGCAAGTTTCAGTCTTTATGGGGTGATGAGTCATGGATTGGGTCACTGTGTAACATAGTGTTCAATTCTAACCATGAGACTCACTTTTCGATCGTTGTTCTACTGAAACTCTAGGCTCTTTGCTTATTTCTCCAGAAATTTCATAAACTCCGGACTCTCCTGATTTTCTGGGTTGATTCAGAGTTTTCGCTGCTTATTTGTTTTTCTCTTTTTTATGATTCTCTTGTAGAGGTGTATTAGATGATTAAATAGGAGAAAATTATCAATTTTGTAAGAAATTTATTGAGACCTATTTACCCCCTCTAATCACCACTTTCAATCCTACGCATAGTATCTTGCTGCAGCCAGACTCCCAACAACATCATTAATCTGTTTCATCAAACATCTTTTGAAACCACAGGGTTCTTAATTTTATTGAAGACAATACAATATAAAAAAACTGTTGACACTCACCAATGCAGCTTCATGCACGTCCAGACCTTGCTTCTCCATAGCCGTTTGCAGTTCAGCAACTACATCTTCACCTACCTGATTTCAGGGCAATGCTAATTTAACGGAAGATTTATTTATGAACAGTTAAGTTATCTAACTTTCTTAGTTTCTTTGCATAGAATTGATCTAACAAAGCATAGCTACTCAAGTAACATCATAACTTTCCTTTTTCACCATAATCAGAATGAAATGGCAAAATGGGATGTTGAGGAGCTGTAATTGAGAGCATTCACATCGAACAATGTCCAAGTATGCTGAGTTTATGAGCGTGTGGATGACTTACAGCATCATCAATGGAAAATGCCTTTGCCCACTTGACAAGGGTACCCGACGCAACTGAACGTTGCTTCACCGCGAATGAAAATGTGAACCCTAGTTCTCGCTTCTTCCCATTTGATGTACACCTCTCGTCATCAGCAACGAACTTGGCTAATTCAGAAGCGATGAAACCAAAAAGCTCCTAAGATGTCAAAAATACGTAATGTCAGATCCAAATCAAACACGGTAACTGAAATCTGAACATTTATACTTACCGAGGAGCTCCCTGACATCAAATGTTGAGGAATAGTGACTTCTCTGGACTCACGGTTAGCGACAGGTTTCTCATTCCCACCCAGTTGCACCCTCAAGACGCGGAAGTTTGTTCCTCCTAGATCCAATCCATAGAACATACCCTCCTCTCACCTAAATTTAGTAGCACAAAGTAAGCAATTCTAATAGAGTGCACATGAAAGCATAAATTTGCCTATTGAATTCTGCAATGTTAATCAACCATCACTAATTCTACTCATCAGCTAACCTGAAGCCCAATAAAATACTGTACAAATGAATCATATTTTCACGCCAGAGACATAATGAGCTACTATTTATAATGACACATGACCATGTGATGGTCATTTTGTTCTAGTCCTTCCATTAACGGGTACCCTTAATATATAATGGTAAAATATACTGATATATAATATCTAAGCAAATGAGACCCACTAACTTCAGTTAGGCTCTAAATCTTTCTTGTGAAGCTGCCACATCTCTGAGAGATGTACCGTTAACAACGTTTAATATCAGTGTAGATAGCATCCTATCTTGTTAAATTTTCCTCAATAAAAATGATGATGAGCATGCAAAAACCACTTTATTAGGTGCTCCAACAAACTTTGTAGTACTAGTATGCTGCTACTGTTACTTCACTACCAAAAAAGAGAGGTAATAGAAAACCAAAGCTTTCTCTGATCAGACAAACAAGAGCAAGAACAAGCTGTACTACATGTATATACTAACCCTGTCGGGAGGTTATCAACGTAGGAGAGGAGCATCTTGACCCTGCTCCCACCTTCTTCTCCAATCCCGCGCCCATCTCGTCGGCCATCGCCGACGCCACATCGCGCAGCAACGACACCGGTGTCTCACACTTCTCTCGGAGATCGGCGACCAACTTCTCCGCCATTGCCATCGAGGCTGCCGCCATGATCCCATCTTGGATTCGAGAATCGAATGGGAAGGAGAGGAAACAGCGAGAAAAGCGGGATCTTTAACTCGGGGACCGAAGGAAAATTTACAAGAGAAAGGTAGGAATTAAATATCCAAAATTAAGAGCTCGAGAAAGAGGGAGGAAGCAGAAACTGTTTGAAAAAGCAAGCTAAAGTGAGGATCTTTGGATTTGGAACTCAAAAGATGGCGAGGAACGTGAAATTTGGCTTCAAGGGCTCATCTTTCCTCGACTGATTGATCAACTGGACGGGAAAATGGCAGGAAAAAGACGGTGGCACCTCGTGTGTTCCTGTGGCCTTGTTTTCTTCCTAGCTTTTCGGGAACTGCACAGGAACATGCCCAGGGGTGGATCATTTTTACACTCCAGGAATAGAATCCAAACACGAGATGGTCTGATTGTGTTGGGGATCAGATGGATTTTTCTGCATCAGCTTATTGTGGAGGTGAAAGAAGAAGTTGGCCGGAAATGGTCACCCGGCTGAGACCATCTGACCTGGTTGAGTGAGAATCTTGGGGCGGAAATTTCGGTGACAAAAATCAGGCATTCTCTGAAGACATGAAGCTCTGGGCTTTTAGATGCTCGAAACCTCGGTGTAAATTAATTCTAGAAAATTGGGCCCAGCCCCTGCATGTAATTGTAAACCTGTGACTGCCCGGGGGTAGTCTGTATTTTCTCTTTCTTTCGTTCTTTTTTGTTGTTTGTTTATACTTGTGAATACCAATCTTGTAAACCCACCGCTTTGTAAACACCTGCCTTTCAATGAAATGTTCAGATCAAAAAAAAGAAAAAGAAATCAGACATTCCCGATGCTTGCGATAAATGGTTGTAGTTGTCTGGAGTATGTGTCATGCAACTGCCCTTTTGCCGTTTTGCGTATTGCATGTACCGATGTGCGTACACGTGGTGACTGGTGACGACAAAAGTTGGGGAGGAAAAAAAAAAGCGGGAGAGAAAGATATACCGATAACCAATGCAGCCAGCTGAAATCGCCGGCCCATTTTGCCCCCACTCCGTTGGAGCCCGGAACTCCCCGGCCTTGCGGCCTTTTCCCCGCGCCGGACCACATGCCGCGAATTTTTTATATATTTCGAAAATAAAAAATTATAAAAATAGACGTCAGTTTGAAAAAATTATAAAAATACTTTGCTGTCGCCCTCGCCTAAAAAATATAAAAACAGCATTTCAATGCTCTAAAAATTTAAAACACTATCGAAATAGTCATGAATTTTTTTTACACGGACGTCTATTTTTGAAATAGTCGTAAAATGCATTATTCTTCTATTTTTAACCTGTCGACAGTTGTCTATTTTTGTATTTTTTTCAAACAAATATCTATTTTTATATTTTTTATTTTTGAAATATAAAAATAAAATACGCGGTGGTGGTTAGCCAACTCGGTTGCGTTTCTGGCGTTACGCATTTGCGTCCGTTCAGTTCAGCAGCGGCTGAATTCCCATGCAACGCCAATCTCTCGCCGGTGCCTGGACTTTTTTTTTGGTTTGGTTTGAACTCGCCGGTGCTTAGCTTGGACTTTGCCCCGGTGATTTCACGTGAGTTTGGCACGAATCAGGACAACCCTTGAGAACATGCGCGCGTATGGTTGCCGCCGTCGGGTCCAAACGAGGTGCGGACTACTTTCTCATCGTGGCGTGAGAAAAGTGCGAGACCCGCACCCAAGTTTGAACGACGCTCCGCCGAGCCGATCGATCCGCGTGCTAGTGATTTCGGCATCGAGGGAGGCGCTGGCACGGACGACCGAGCTGCTCGTGGATTCTAGCCTCAAGGTGACTGCCGGTGCGAGCATTCAGGCGCTGAACCAGATGAGGCTCTGCTGCCGCTCGGGTTTGTGGCACGGGCAGCGCCGCGCGTGGCCGGGCACGGGGAAGGCGAGGAAACCCACGGGTTAAAAAGGGGGCGCACCAGAGCAGGGAGCTTTAGCGGGGGTGAAATTTCATGGATCGGGTTCAAACTCGCATGATTGGGCCTCTGTCTCTCACCCTTTTGTTCAAACCCACGATTCGTACGGGTACATGACAACCGAGAGGCGCCAAGGCACCGTGTAACTCGAGAACATCTATCTGCCAGATATGGCGAAAGACTATAAAACAGTAGTCCTTCGTGGCTTTGTTTGATCTCCGAAGGAAGGAACCTGGCAAGTCAAAGTTGATGCATGGCCGTGTGTTCTCGTCTCGGAAACGATGATTCGTTCGTTCCAAGCCATTCCAAAGTCTCAGCGAGATCGGGACTCCCAACCGTCCCCGGTTTATGGTTTCGATGAAACATGTAAAGGGCCTGGGTGTAGCCAAACGCCAGGCGTAAATGGACCTCAGAGTCAGCAGCAGCACGGACTCGCCGAGCTCGGCTGGGGTGAATGAGTTGACCTGAGCAGTCGCCGCAGAACGTTACGTGATCACAGAGAGAGAGAGAGAGAGAGAGAGAGAGAGAGAGAGAGAGAGAGAGAGAGAGATGGACGACACTGGTACGATAACTCCTGAGCTTTTCGCCGCTGCCGTCCTGACGCTGCCACTGCGAGACCAGCACAGCGGCTCGCTGCATGTCATGTTCAAATCAAGCACAGCGACAGCGGCATCTTCTGCGCGTGTAGGCCTGACCCGGCCTGCCCGCCTGCACGTGTGGCCTTCGAGGACGACGCACAGCACGGGGCCGGCGATCACGCAAGCTCAAACCGCGCCACGGCTTTGCGCTGAAACAAGCGCTCTTCGCACAGACCATTTCTCCGCAGAAATGCGTGCGAACTCCCGTTGCCGAGTGCTTGTTTGGAACTCAGAATTTCACGAGGATTCTGCATGGAACAGTCCGGTTATCCGTGACATCGCGTGACGTGAGACCTTTGGCGAGGAATTGTTCGGCACTTCTTCCCGGGCGGCCCGTGCTAAACATGCATGCATGTGCGAGGGATGCTTAGAATCTTATCAGTTGCTCTCATCATGGCGGCTCCTTGACTCGTAGCTGCGAATCCATATTCCCTCGACCCCACGGTGGCCGTCCTTTACCTTTTTCATCTCGGTGACGTCCGCGCAAAGGTCCATTGCACAATCGCGGTGTGTCATCGCGGCGCTTTTGCTTTGCAGGCCAGGCCAGCCGAGAGAGGGAGAGGAGGCCTCGTCCTCCATCGTCCTTTCGGACCTGCAACAGAGCCACAAGTCAAAGTGCTGTTCACGAGGGAGCAGAGCTGGGCGGTGCCCATACATTTGAAAGAAAAAGTCGCTGAGGAAAACTGGACTGCTCCGTAGTTCGTGTACTCGGCTTTGACAGAGAGGATCCCGGCCCTTGTGGGTGGTTAATCAACTGTTTACGTAGTTCGTGTACGTAGTGGAGAGCACGTCCACGCTCCTCTCCGTCTCGTCTAACCTCTTTTCTGCGACTTTTTTTCTCTCTCTCTAGATCTCCTACACCCTTTTGCATTTTTTGCTGGGCGATCTGTTTCGATTGCTGTCCTTTCGGGAAAAAAAATCGGTTTCGATTGCTTCGTGGTACGAGTGGCTTGTCTCGTTGCAACGCAAGGCCGGCATGGTGGCAGGACGGAGAGCGGCCCGGGATGAGGGCTCTACCTGCCCGGCAAGTTGGCACACTGTGGAAAAAAAGAGAGGAAAAAGGAACGCCCCCAAAGGCCAAAACTTTTGTATTTTTTCACCGTTTCATGTTCGTTTGCCAGACATGACAGATGCCTCGCCACAGCACCTTGCTTGCCTACCCAACGCTATGCTATGAACTACACATGCACCTGAACGTCACAAGCCTGGCTCACTTGTATCTTTGCCGTTCCAGCCGAGCAGCTCGCCAATAGACACGTTCCCTTGCTTTTATATCCCTAACGACACTGTCGTTATCACAAGACGGATCACATGTAGTGGTACTGGCGCGTAAGCCTAATATATGAGCGACGACGTTCACTGAGTCCATAAGATACACACCACTAGCATGGCAGTTTCCTCTCGTTTTGAACTAACCCTGCCGCTTTTTGAACGCTGGATGGGCAACCATGCATGCATGCACCAAATCTTTGCTTGCTCTCACGACATAACGCCATCCTTTCTCTTGGATGCCAATGCGAGTCTTTAATCGCATTAGGTTGTAACTTTGTGTCTGTTTGGTATAGTTTTAATTTTTCAGGTCTATGTTGAATTTTGATGCTTTAAGCTATAATAAAGTGGTTGACATCACTATTTTTTACTACTCAATAAGTAGAAACAAGAAGTATCATCCAAATACCATCAATATTCATAACTCTAAGAAATACTCAGCTTCAAGAATAAATTTTTAGAGCTAAAACTCTACCAACCAAACACTAGTTTGACATCAGTTAATAGTGAATGATGAGCTTTCAAAAGCATCACTTCCAAGTGTGAGGCCCTCCTCTGTATTTTTGCTTGATTCCGGGACATTGTGTTTTTGTCCTCTAATGGCCCCTCCATTTCTTTTTATTTGAAACCCGCTCCTCCCCACGCTGTCTGCAGTCGTCCAGCCGTTTCCCTCTCTTATTCAAACTTCCAAGATTTTTTTATAACGCCGCCGTTTCCAAGCTTCACCCTCGCGCTCCTCGCTTCAGTTACTAGTGTTCTGTTTGGATTGGAGTACCGAATTCCGGCGATGGGCAAGGCGGCGCGGTGGTTTCGCAGCTTGTTGGGAGGCGGGAAGAAGGAGCAGGGGAAGGAGCAGACGCGGGCCTCGGCGCCGCCCGGGAGCAACGCTGCGCCCGTGGACAGGAAGCGGTGGAGCTTCGCCAGGTCGTCGCGGGATTCCGTCGACCCCGCGGCGGCAGAAGCCTCGGTGAGGGGAGGCAACGCGGCGATCGTGAGGGCGGCCGAAGCTGCGTGGCTCAAGTCGCTGTACAGCGAGACCGAGCGGGAGCAGAGCAAGCACGCCATCGCCGTGGCTGCGGCCACGGCGGCGGCTGCGGACGCTGCCGTGGCCGCGGCACAGGCTGCGGTGGAGGTCGTGCGCCTCACCAGCCAGGGGTCTGCTTTCGCCGGCGGAGGCGCCGTCCTTGACACCCGCGGCCGCGCCGCCGCCGTCAAGATCCAAACGGCCTTCCGAGGCTTCTTGGTGAGTGTTCATGTAGATTATTAGTCTTTTGCAATGTGAAACCCAAACTTTAACAAATGGTTTGCATTGAATTATCGCAGGCCAAGAAGGCGCTGCGAGCGCTCAAGGCGCTGGTGAAGCTGCAGGCTCTGGTGCGCGGCTACCTGGTGCGGAAGCAGGCGGCCGCGACGCTGCAGAGCATGCAGGCGCTCGTCCGCGCGCAGGCCGCCGTCCGCGCCGCCCGCTGTCGCGCCGTGCCACCGCTCCCGCCTCTCCACCACCCTCTGGTCCGACCACGCTTCTCGTTGGTACGGCCTCAATTGCTTTCGAGTAAAGAAACCTCGCGTCAATGTCGTCGTCCGAGGTTGTGTGTTCTCTCGCTAACGAATCCGTGCGTTTCTTGTGTTGGCAGCAAGAACGGTACGTGGACGACACGCGGAGCGAACACAGCTTACCGGCGTACAGCCGCCGTCTGTCCGCGAGCATCGAGTCGGCATCCTACGGCGGGTACGACCGGAGCCCCAAGATCGTGGAGATGGACACCGGCCGACCAAAGTCGCGCGCGTCCTCTCTGCGGTCGAGCTCTCCGGTGCTCGACGCCGGCACCGGTGACGAGTGGTACGCGCAGTCCTTGTCATCGCCGCTCCTGCCGTGCCACCTCCCCGGCGCGCCCCCACGCATCGCCGTGCCGAGCTCGCGCCACTTCCCGGACTACGACTGGTGCGCGCTGGAGAAGCCGAGGCCGGCGACAGCGCAGTGCACGCCTCGGTGCACACAGTACGCGCCAGCGACGCCGGCGAAGAGCGTGTGGGGCGCGGGGGCCAACTATGCGTCTCCGAACTGCCCCAGCTACATGTCGAGCACGCAGTCTTCGGACGCGAAGTCGCGGTCGCAGAGCGCGCCCAAGCAGCGGCCGGAGGCCGGCGTGGTGGGAGCGCGGAAGCGGGTGCCGCTGAGCGAGGTGATCCTGGAGGCCCGGGCGAGCCTGAGCGGCGTGGGCATGCAGAAGTCGTGCAACCGGGTGCAGGAGGCGTTCGACTTCAAGGCGGCCGTCGTGAGCCGCTTCGATCGCTTGTCGGAGGCGGCGGCCGAGAGGGACCGGGACATGTTCTTGCAGAGGAGATGGTGAATCAATCAACCTGCTCCTCCAGCTCGGCATCAGTTCGTCCTTGCAGGGAAGATTGATGGGTGCGGCTGGCTCGTGGCATATTATTAGTGCTAATGATAGTGATTAGTTTCTGATTATTTTCTTGTTATCTCTTCACTCTCTGAGTGATCATGTGCTCGGTGTGAGCTCTCTCTACTGTTGTTGTTTGTGGCGTGTTCCTCACAAGCAATTGTATCGAACGTAGGGAGATCTTATTTCATTTTTCATAGTAGTACTTGGACGTACATACCATCCCCTACCCGTACAACTCCGTTCCATTTCCAATGAAGTTTCAATCGCTTCTTTGCCTCCCAACAGCTCTTGACGAATTACTCATATCCCAGCATTTCAAACGGTCTAGAATTACGATTCTTTTTTTTTTTTCTGTATCGTTGCTGAAAAGGCCGATACGATCTGATCTGCGACTCCATGTAGCCACGTAGTACGAAAAGGAATCTAGGACGTTTTCGAACCTAAAGCACCTCGCTAGGCGCGACATAACACTCCAAAAAGTGCTACGGGCGAATGATCAGCTACGTTTGATTCGGCATTTATGCTTGGCGTTATAGGAAGCTTTTACGGATTTTGTGGATGAACAGAATTGTTAGGTCAATTTCAACAGAGGTAGTATTTGTATTTTTTTTCTTTCTACTACAGTAAAATGTCTCTCTCCACTCTGTATACCTCTCCAACAGAAACTCTAAATATACTTTTTGCAGCTACAGTATATGGCCGGGATATAGGAGCCGGCAAATTTGCTACCTACTGTAGCATGCATCATCACTGTGCACTGAGTATGCATGTGGATTCGGGGGAGGAACAGAGTAATAAAAGGTAAAAAATATGGTGTTTATTGGAGATGAAAAATATAGAATGATGTAATAATATTAGAGAATACTGTAATAGTATTATAGAGTATAGATTTTTAGAGTTTCTGTTAAAAATAATTTTATAATCTAAAACTAAAACAAAAGCTGACAGAGTGGGCTATCCGAGTCACTGTGAAGCCGTGAGACTGATGGCGCGTCCGCTGTGCGCGGCTGCTCCCCCCATGCCCTCTCGCCGCCGGAACGGGACACGGTGACACCGCCTCCGCGCGGAAGAGCTTCTCAGCTGCACTGTGCCGCTCGCTGTATTCTCTTCGCTGCTCCCAATTGTTGCGATCCAGATGCTCATTTCGAGGCAGCGACGAGGAGTTTGACAAATTTCAAATCAGTTACTGGGAATCTTCTTCGAACACAATTTGACATTACCGTGATAGACCCTGACAATTTTGCCACGATTTTAAAAAAGATGCGATCGAACGCCTCGTGCATCTGTGGTCCCTGTGAGACGAAACGTACGTACCGTCGTGCGTATTTATGGCTGGACTGGAGATCGGAGGGGGCGCCAATCCATTCCTACTGGAAACTGTGGCCCGAGCTGTCGGCACAACACAACAATTTGATGGGATTTCACTGTTGCTAACGCCCACAAACCCGTCGATCCCATCTGGATATTCCAGTAACGGAAAAGGCGACATCCAGAAGAACCAGCCCCAATCAAACGAAGCTGCAATTGAAGTCTGAGTGCGCCTATGGCCCAAGGTCGATCGACTGCACAGTGCTCTAGCAGGTAGTGCACGGAGTGTGCCTACGCCGTACGTGTATGCATAGACTGATAGACCCACATCCTAGTAACTGCAGTAGGTCCATGATTTCACTAACAGCAAGTTCAGTAATATAGCCAAACAATTGTCTACAATAAGAGCCACATCAATCCTGTAGCAACCAAGCTATATAACAGTGAGGAAATTGTTCATTTGTCATTGAAAGATGAGATAATTTTCTATTTATTATCACACGAAATAAAATTTTTTATTTGTCATTGCTTCTAATTTTTATTTATTCCTCGTTGTTGTCTTCCATTAAACATATAAAAAAGACATATTTACCTTTACGAAAAAGGACGCAGACCTGGAACACACACGTTAAACAACTTCCAGTCAACATAGTATTAAAATATAAAACTTGCAATCAAGAAGTATATTTATAGGTGACAACTTATATGCAAATACCGTACTTAATATACCACATTTTCTAGTTACAAAGTATTGTTAATATTAAACTAAATTGTATTAAAAAAACAACCACGGCACTAATACATCCGATGCAGTCAAGTCATATTGTTATTTTTATATCTATTTTTTACAACAGGAAACACAACATATAAGCATACTAAAATTTTCTAGACAAAATTTTCTACAAACTTGGTATCCACAATAAAAATTAATTCTGGCTTTTACTATGCCTAATCATAGTCATAATATAACCATGCTGCTCCTCAAATGGTCTACAAACAACACGACTTCAGAAATTCATATCTCTTGTTCTATTTATCCAAATTCAACATTTAAAACCCCTATGAAAACATAAAAAAATTATCTACAACTCTCTAATATATCACATTCTAAAATCTAGCCTTTTTTGCTGCTGACGTGGTGGTCGTATCTACCATTACTTGCCCTAATGGGTGGACCCATGCATGGACTCGGTAAATTTTCGAGCAACTTAGAAATTTAGGTACAAAGTCTGCACGAGTTATATATATATGAAACATTACGAATCATTCGGCAGTCCTTTTCGAATCTAGATAGTACTCCGGCTAGATAGTAGGGATGTTAATGGAGACTCAATCTCCGATTTCTGTGGGAATTTACTATTAAGGGATGGAGATGGGGAGATTTTATCTCCCACGGGGATACAAATGGTAAAAAATTAATCTACGTTGGGTCTAATAGGGATGGGTATAGGGAAGCGTTCTTCGTCCCCGTTTCCCCACGAGAGCCGTCTCAGGCCCATCTATTCAAATTCAACACCGCGTGGAAATTACTAACTCGCTATTTTATTTGTTCCTGGGAGCGAGACCGCGAGAGAATGATAACGAGGCACGCATGCATCCTGGTCAAACACCAAATCCAGCGAAGAATGGGCCAGATAAGAATGGGCCAACCAGGCTGCCGCACGTATAGACTCGAGGCACTCTACACATCTTGGGCCGCCGAGCCGCCTCCTTCCTCGACCGCAGAAGGGCCCAACCCAGGCTCCCTCACGATGCCCATGGTTTGTTCTTCTGCTACGTCGCACCTAACGGCGAATTGCTACGTGCACCCACGTGCTCCACTTGTTAGTCGGGACGAGTTTTCCGTAGGGTCCATGTTCCACTTTGGGATAAGGATGTGGAAAAAATAATCCCCTGAAATTTTCCTTGATGGGGAGCCACTATGTGACGAGAATTTCCTGCTGACATCCCTACTAGATAGTCTGTGAAGTCTAAAACATGACTAGGTTAGTCGCATCTAATCTAGTTGCATGGTGTGCACGGCCTTTTCTGTCCTGATTTTTTCACAGAGCTAGGAGGGGTAGATCAGTCGTCGAATGATCAATCAAATGGGCGTACACACGTACATCTCTTGACAAATATAAAAGACGTTGGTGCCAGGCAGTTGTCAGGTCAATCAGGTGAGATCATTCTACGATCGATCTGCAAACATAGAAAAGACTAAAGAGGCCATGCTAGCTAGGTGAGCTCCCTGCTCCTTCCTTCCGAAAAACAAGGGAAAAAATACAAACCCCTAAAAGTCACTCTGATTTTAAGATTTTCCAAAAATTGTTTTGTTGCAAAAAATCCCTCAAAAGTTAGTTTGGCTTTCAGATTCCCTCTAGATTTGAATTGATCAAAATTTAGCTGAAATATATTTGAATTTGATTTGAAATAGTCCTTGATTTGTATTCTCACATATATATTTTCTTGATTTTATGTTAGTTTAATAATATATATTTGAAATTTGATTTGAAAGATTCCTTTATTCATATTAAACCAACATAAAATCTAATTATTTTGTAATATATTTGAATTCAAATATGGCTAATTATTAAACCAACAAAAAATCAAGGAAATATATATATAAGAATATATTTATATACATGTATGCATATATTCAAATATATTATTTGGCTAAATGCATAAGCTCAATTTATTGCAAGGATTAATTCAGAATTTAATTTGGTGCTCCTTGAAATACTTAGCCAAAATAATATATTTGAACACACACACACACACACACACACACACACACACACACACACACACACACACACACACACACACATATATATATATATATATATATATTTCTTTGATTTTATGTTGATTTAACAATTAGATATATGAATTTGATTCATATGTTTGTTTAATATGAATTTTGGGGGGGGGGGGATCTCAAAACCAGAGTGAATTCTAGGGGGAAATCATATTTCAAATCAAATTCAAATATATTTTAGCTGAATTTCAAAATAATTACATTTTATGTTGGTTTAATATGAATTATTGAACCAGCATAAAATCAAGGAAAAATATATATATACACATAAACTCAAGGATATATATATATATATATATATATATATATATATGAATCAAGGAATTTTTCAAATCAAATTCAAATATATTTCATCTGAACTTCAATCAAATTCAAATTTGGGGGAATCTGAAAGCTAGACTAGCTTTGGAGGGGGGATTTACATTTTTCCCGAAAAACAAGGTACAAGTGCCAAGCCCATGCATGCATGCGAGCACGGAGAGAAGTGTACCAGTATTGATCTAGGCTCCACGAGCAGGGTGCGCGTGCGTGTTACTGTTAACTCGAGCTGCATGCAGATGTAGGGGTAGCTCCTAGTGGCATGCACCGTCTGTGCTAGAGTAGTATTAGTAGCTTGTGGTGATGTGAAAGTTCCTCTTTCATGCTCCGTTCTACGAGTAGCTTTCTTTTCAGCAATGATAAGGTTCTGATTTGATGGGTGAGAAAGGCAGGTAGGAACTTGATCTCTGGGCTGGGGAAAAATCTAAAATTAAAATTAAATGACATATATAAGTATATTTATTGAAATAGATAATATATTATTGTATTTACTATTTTAGTATTTATATTTGGCACATCATTTAAAAAAATAGAATTTCGGTACAACGTACGTCGAAAAACCGCAGGTTCGATTATATTCAACATACCGTGTGCCGAATATGATATTGTAGTCTATATTCGGCACAACATGTGTCAAATATCAACCGTATTTAGCACACCGTGTGTCGAATATGGGCTACAGTACAGTATTCAGCACACGGTGTGCCGAATATGACATTTGCCTGCCGTGCGGTAACTAATTCGATAAAAACCCATATTCAGCACACGGTGTGCTGAATATGGGTTTTTTAGCATACGGTGTGCCAAAAATCTATTTTTCGTAAATGTTGCACCGAATACGGATGCTAAATTTATAGATACGACAACATATTATCTATTTCGGTAAAGACACTCATATATGCTATCTAATTTTGGATTTTTTTTTTTTACCCTGGGCTTAGTTGCATCTAATGCGAGTATTGATTGATCTGTCAAAAATTAATGTGATAAGTTGATTTTGTGGATTGGAAGCTATGATTGAAATATATTGAGAATTTTTGCAACCACTACACTACTATTTCGTGGTTATCAAACGTGTCGAATGTGATTGATCTTGCTAAGAAGATTTTTCCTGCAAGCAAATCGATAATACAAGCAACAATACGGTAGATATAATCTGAATATTCTAATTATCAATGAAGAAATCGAGTTATAGTTTCACAAAATTGCCTAAAACAAAATAATCTAAATAAAACCCGAGGCTAATATATGATGGCTACTGAATATATATAAGAGGGACATGAGGATATCAACCTAGAGTTGTGTGGGCGTGGGAGGGGTGCACACAACTTGGACTTGGACCTCGACATGCTTACAAGACCTGGCATGGCCTAAAACAGTAACGCAACACCTTATTTTTACCGACTCTGATTAATTTCTAGGGAATCTAAGGGTGAGACCAAATCCATTAAAAATAGCTCGTTATAAGTTTTTCTGCAAATACAAGAACACATCAATTGGACCCGTATGTGAAGGTTATGCATGTTTTATTTACGTGCCGTCCATAGACTCCGAATCAAATTTGGAGTCTGACTTGAGAATGACTTAAAGTCCGAGTAGACTTGGCCTTCGATGGGTGGTTTTCATATGATGTTTTGGTGCTTTTTCCATATTTCAAAGAAACAAAATATCATAAGATTTTAGTAGCAACTCATGATTTACCAAGAAAGTGTGAACAAGGAGGAATGAGTTTATCTTGTGCGTTTCTAAAAGAGTGATATCCTTAGAGCATCTTATGAGAATCTCTAAAACTCACCTCCTATATCCTCATATAGGGAGCTTTCCTAATAATATATTCTCCCTAAATCACCCTCCTATCCAACAGACTCTCAATATCTCATCCCTATATTTTATCTTATGTGTCACTGACGGATAGATCCCACCTGTCATCTCTACCTTTCCTCCTTCTCTCTCACCTCTTTCCTCTTTCACATGTCATCCATATACAATATTGCGTCTCACCTGGAAGAGGGAGACGAGCTCGGGGATCTTGAAGGTCCACGTCATGTACATGAGCTCGACGGTGAACCTGATGGTTGACGGGCACGAGTCGTGCGGGTACATGGGGTCGGCACACGACGCCACGTCGGGCGATGTCGGCTAGAGCTTGCCTATGTACAGGTACCCCAGGAACACCGAGAAGGCCTCGTACCCCACGCGGCCCCCAGGGACAAGCTCCTCCATCTTGTACCGCAGCCTCCCACTGCCATCCCCCTCTCCTGCCCCTCCGGCGCCAGCGGCTGCATCACCGCACGTGGCCCCTGCGCGACTGCGCGCGGCGAAGAGGTCGTAGAAGAAGGCACTGCGCCAGCGAGTATGTAGTGGCAGACGGGGATGGGCTGCTCGCCGTCGGGCAAATCGAAGTCCGTGTCGCTACAATCAAGTTCCGGGCCAAGGAGCAGTAGCCGCTCGAGGTTCTTGCTAAGCCGATTCAGGCTCACCGCCTCCACGTTGCTACCGCTCCCTCCAGCAGCACCTCCACCACCCCACTCCTCCCCGGCGGCCAACAACAGGGTCTGTGCGCGAGCCCGACGGCGGCGGCATGAGGAGCAGGAGCAACTTCCATTGCGACCGAGGGCGGCGTGGGATGGTCGGCGGTCGGGCTGGCACAAGAAGACGAGCGTGGGAGGGAGGTCGAGCGCGGGACATGAGGATAGGGAGTCGACTCGCCCTCCCTAGAAGTAGAGAGCGAAAGAGGATGGATAGGAAGTTGGTAAGATAGAGAGATAGATACAGAGTCTATTGGAGAATGATTTTAGCCATAAACCTTTAAATTTGACTAGTAAAGGCTCTTGAAGATGCTCTTATCAGCATCGCTGCAATGCTGCCGGCCTCTTGCAGACTTTGCGGTGTCATGATGCTATGAGTAAATTTGAATGCGTGATTTTCTTTTGTTAGACCACTGAAATAGGGTAGGCTCCAAGTGGAACAAAATAAAGTGTAGTGGGGTTCTTGGAAGATTTGAATACAACGTGCAAATTCTAATAAAGTCCTTCGAAACCAATAACTGGCTCCTCAAAATTCCTTTGAATCCAACATTGCAGGATTTAAAAAACGAAGGGCGAGCCCAAGTTTAGCTGGGGACACATGGACATATACAACTCTAAATTACTGCCCAGTGGAGAGCTCTCTGATTGGAGACTTGGTCTGCATGCATGCATGCATGTACTTATGTAAAGATATAAACGTACGTCGGCCACCCCACCCCAGCTGCCGCGCTCAAACCGAGGTGACGAGGCGTCGCTAGCAACTCGCCAAGCGGGAACAGGATGCACAAGTGAGTGATCGAGGAAGCCGGACCAGAAGAGATGGGCATTGGCAGAGAGCAGAGCAGCGACCGAGCTTTCAGACTTCATGCTTGACCAGACCCGGCCAGGCGGACCCATGCAACATGGTGCATCGGCGCGCGCGGCCGCCTGTCGGTTCCGCTGCGGCCGCTGCCGTCCGTCGATGGAGCAAGCATTATTCTCCGGCGTCCCCGGCGGTGCATGCATGCAACGGCAGGAGGCAGGCCGCGCCGCCTCGATTCAACCAACAGAGAGCTGACGCCGGCGCCGGCTAGCCTACAAAGAGGAATTCTACTGTAGCATTCGCTGTGACACTTGTGACTTTGGACTCGGCCTCTGCAGCTAGCTGCGCCTGCGCGCGCACGCTTCTCAACGCGAGGCCGGCCGGATATCTTGTTCGCTTCCTCGACCTGCATGCATGTCTACAGTGAGCCTCTTGTAGTTCAAATCGAAGTCGAATGGTGCGGTAACCTCGACACGCCTCCCCTGACATACCTTACTTTTTTTCATCTCAATCAGGGAAGAAAGAAAGAAAACTGGATGAACACATGTACAGCTATGTCGCGACACGTCGTACCCGTCACATCTAACAATCTGCACACGCCCTAGTCATGGATCAACAGTAGCCATGTATATATACACATGCATGCGGACACGTGGAAGTTTTACATTATGCTGTCTTTTTTAAATACTGGCGTATCAACCCGTGCGACTGCACAGGCTAGAAATTTAATTTACGGCTGAATTATAGATATTTGTGTTAATAATAGTTATATGCTAAGATACATTAACTATTTATATTTAAATATTTAAATATAAAATATAAATATAATTTTTGTTCATAATATTGGAATCATGTTTATTATTTGTGAATAGATCTAATTTATAATTTTCATTTTATGTGCTATGCAAATTGATTTTTATTTGTTTCTTGATTTTTTGAAATTATTATTATTTTTAATGTCATCACCGTATCTCATATTATTTTTTTTGAAAATACATTATAAATTCTTTGATATTATTTTTGTGTGATAATCTGTAATATGTTTGCGTTCCGTTGTTTTAGTTTTGTAATATTTGATTATAATTGATTTGGAAAAGTGTGTTGATTGCTAACGTAATTAAGTTAGAGTTTGTTAACGTAATATTGTTGGACAGATGGTATCTACAACAAAAAAGGAAGAAAAGACAAGGTAAGAAGTAGTCTTAGAGCTGGACTCCATGATTTATTTTTTAATCTTCTATGTTGTTTCGTCTGGTTGTTGATCTACGGTTACAGTTAGGCAATCAATTAATTTGACGGTTAGATGTTTTGTTTTTTTTATGAGAATTTTTAGGATTTTGTTAGGATTAACGTGAAGGTATCAAAATGAGCCTCTAATTAGTAAATATAAGATCATACAAATAGTCATTTAAAAAATAATTTTTGAAAATGAACTTTTCTTTTATTTTGAACTTGAAAGATTATACATGATAATTATCACGATGCCGTGCTATTTAACTACGACACCAAATATTATGGTATCATAAAAAGATCCATTTTTAACCTTAGTTTCTTTATAGATGCAAACGTAGATTTTTTTAAAGGACTAAATTCTAAAAATTCCACCGCGAACACTTGCATGTACTCCTTCGTATGCATCATACTCGCCAGAGGTACTCCGTACTCTAACTCCACTGTGGAGAGGACGAATTGAAGGTACGCTGCGCTGAGATGATGGGCATATTCTATCCCGTCCTGTATTCTCATGGGTATCATTAAAAAAGAAACCTTATCTGCTGTGCCTCATGACTCTCCTGTCCCCAGAACTCTTCCGATCTACAGAGAGCCAATACAGTTGCCTCGTTGCCTGTAGGATAGCCTAGCTCACCCTTCAAATTTAAAAAATAACGCCAAGAAAATACAAAGATACCGATCGAATTTTGCGGGGGGTTTTTACAGAAATTTGTACTGATGGTATCGGACAGGAGGTCCGCGCTTGCCATGAGATCCACACAGGCGAAGTCACATGCAGCGCACACCATCTCCCCTGCTGCATGCAACAAACAAACAACGAGCGAAGGAGAGCCTTCCCTTTTGGGGTTACAGGTTATTGAAGATGTCTAAATGAGTCGTGTAGTACAACTTGGTTCAAACTGAGACAGGTACGACTAGTACGGTATAAGGTTACATGTTGTACTTGGGTCGAGCGTCTGGCACGACAGATCGACACGGCCTGATCCGACTGTTTCGGGTCAGTACGGTACGATCCGGCACACCTTGGCATGCAAAGGCACGATCGGTCCATGAAGGCATGGCCCAGCCGGACACGCAATAGCCCAGGAGTCATGGTCGGCCCAGCACGACACAGGTGACTACGACCCCTTCAATATCAATGTTACATGTGATGATGGACCCGATGGTAAACGTCTGGTTGATTCATATGCAGGTGATGCAGTAACACCTCCATCGTCAGACTTTACAAGTGCACACGTATCAGCAAGCATCGGCTCTAAAAGATCAAGAGTTGGTACTTTTGAAGTTTTGCAAGACTTTGAAAGATTCTATAGAGGAAGATGGGGATAAGTGTCATGTATGTTAGGTGTCATATTTGCAAACATGAATTATCTGTAAAGTTCTCAGGTGGAACGTGACCCTTGAAGAGGCACACCAGAACTTGCAAGTGAAAGAGTAGAGCAATCATGAAGCAAACAGTGCTGTAGTACAACTCCGATGACTCTGTTCATTATTGGGAGTATGACTCTGTCAATTCTCGAAAAGAGCTATGCCGTGTCATTGCAAGAGCAGATCTACCACTCAACATCGGCGAGTCTTCTACATTTGAAGATTACATTATGAAAGCTTATAATCCTAGGTTTATGCATGTTTCTAGACAGACAACTAGTAGGGATATGGTAAAATACTACAATGTGTATTGTAGTAAGCTTAAAGAAATGTTATAAATATGTACATTTTCAGTTGCTTTAACCTTGGACATATGGACAGGTAGGGCTAGAGAGGATTATCTTAGTGCGGTTGCTCATTTTGTTAATAATGATTGTGAATTAAAAAAGAGAATAATAGGTTTCAGGTTGATTGACAACATGCACACCGATAAAAATATTGTTGAAAAAATATCTCAAGTAGTTGAAGACTTTGGTCTCACAAATAATAATATTCTCTATCACTTTAGATAATACCGGTGCAAACTCTAGAGTCATAGATATTCTTACTTCGTTATTTAGTACATATGCTGAATTTTTTGTTACATCAACGTTGTGCTTGTCATATTATCAATCTTATAGTAAAATCCGGTTTGAAAAAGTTGTCATAATACCTAGATAATTTTTGTACTACATTATCTTTTGTAAACTCCTCTAATCAACGAATTGTAGTGTATAAGCAGTACTGTATTGCAATGGGTGTGCGTCTACGTAAGTTTGTTGTGGACATACCGGTAAGATGGAACTCTACTTTCTTGATGCTCAAAAATATTATACCATATAAGAGCACATTTGTTGTGTTTATTTATACACACTATCATTAGCATGGGGTTAAACTTTACTTACGAAAGTGCATTGGTATGTTACTAAAAGGATACTAGAGTTTTTTTTTCTACAATTCAATTGTGAGTTTATCAGGAGTTTATTATCCAACATCTTGTTTAGTAGTGCATAATATTGTTAGCATTGCTACTCATTTAAACAGCTATGCAAATGACAATCTTCTAAGAGATTGTGTAGTTCCGATAAGAACAATAGTACTAACATCGGATCATTCGGTGAGTACACTCTCACAAACTAGCTATTGGAACCCCACTCCAAGCCTCTGTAAACACTAGACACTCCGGTGTATGCTCATCTCTATCACCGACTCTCCGGTGAGTTATTTTGAGCCATCCGAGCCTTCTGCAGTCCCTCTTTGTAAATTAGTCCGGTGTAAGACTCCGGTGAGTATAGCATCCATCATCGGACTATCCGTTGCCTTTAACTTCGTTCTTCAACACTTGAAACATTTTTTATGTAAATTAGTCCGGTGTGCATCTTCATCACCGGACCATCCGGTGCCTTGATTTCCATTTTTCAGCACTTGAATCCTTCTTTGCAGGAAATGCTCTGGTGAATCATCCGGTGTGCATCTCTTCATCATCAGACCATCCGATGAGTTATCTTCAGCCCTTTCCCCCCTCCTTTGTCAGATATGCTCCAATGAGTTCAACACTGAGAGCATCGGACCATCCGGTGAGGCAAAGCTTCCTATGGCTTCTCCAATTCAGTTTAACTTTGTCCCGGTTGCGGTGGCTTCTTTATGTATTTCATCCATGAAACCTACTAACATTATATTCTTGAAAAACATACTAGTTCCATTGACTATATTGTCATTAATCACTAAAATCATAATTATGGCCTAATAGGGTTATTTCGCTACAATCTTCCCTTTTTTGTGATTGATGATAACAAAACCAAAGCAAGTGACAAATAATAAATGATACCAAATATAAAGATTATAAGCGAGCATAAAATCTTATCATATTGGTTGGATGCATATTCTTACCACTTAGTCTCCCATTTGTTATGGCTATCATTTTCTCCATCGCCACTATCTTTCTTGATCGACCCATACAAGAGCTTCTTCTCCTCCTCCTCTTTTGTCAACTTTGGCATTTCTAGAAATCTTTCTAGCTGCTACAATCTCCCCTATATTGTTCATCTTGCAACTTGCATCTTGCTTTGGTCATTAAAATTCTCCTTCTTTGTCAACAATCTCCCAAAAAGGCTATATGCACATGTTGAACTCAAAGGGAAAAAAATTAGAGCACATGATAGTGAGCTTCAGAAAATATGATCCAATTAAAATGATACCAATTATATAGATATCACTACAAATGAATGATACCAATTGTAGGATATGAAAGCACATAAATCACAGTTTATGAAACTCACATAAAATAGTTTAAGCTCCCCTATATGTGTGTATAATATGATAAGAAAGAAACATATACACAACTAGATAATATGTTAAGATAGGAAGGTTAAGCTATATTATGCATGGAGGTAGCTTAAATGAATAAAAGATTTAACAATGATACTAATTGAAATGTTTAAGCATTTCCTACATGCGAGGATATGTTGATTGCTCCATAAGACTAAAAAAGATGTCACTAGTAACACATGTTAGTTTCAAAATCATAACATATAGGATATATTTCTCCTAAATGTATGCATACAAGTGTTAAATACTTGTGAAATATATGCACTTGTTATTGATAATAATGAGAATTTATCCTATGCATTGGATCATGGCACATAAAATATATCAAATGTAAAACTAGTGCCATGTAAGGGACCTACAACTAATAAATAATATAGGTTGCTCATGAGTTACAGAGAAACACAAACAACCTACCATATGAAAACTTATACTAGGTATTACAATAAATTGAGATATGCATATGCAATCCTAGATGAGGTAAACGAGCTATATCAAATGAAATGATTTTGCATCTAAATTCATTGCCTCTTTTACCTTTGGATGGAGATTTAGGTATGTGATGATCATAATCTCCGTCAATATGTATATCTTGTACACTTGGTTTCTTTGCTTGAATCTTCACTCCATCTTGTAAGCGAAGCTTGCAAATCCCTATAGCCGCATCGGGCTTCAAGTCTTCTTTAGAACCCAAACTGATTGAGAACCCTTTATGTTGATAATGACTTCCTTGGGGACCCAAATGGGTTGATTCCATTTCCGATCCTTTCACCCAATTATGTGTGTAACCACCTTGCCATTGTTCTTTTTCTTGAGTTTATAGTGGTTGCTCTTGATCTTGTTCTTGTATTTAGACTTGGTGTGGATGTTAGAGATTTTGTTGGAGAGGTTTGCTATCTTCCTCTCCTCCTTGATCTCATTCTTGGCTTGCTTGCATTTGAAGTTTGTCACGGTTGACGCCTCCGTAAACTTCTTCACCGTGGTAGTATGGTTATTTTGAGAAGGTTGGACATGTTCTTTGTACTTTAATCTTGCTAAGTCTTTCTTAAGCTTATCCATTTCTTTCTTAAGCTCATCATTCTCTCGTGCAATGATGTTGTTAGATAATTCTACAATAATATTCTCAACATAAATCTCATTACAAATGGGTGAGTTAGATAAAACAATTAAATCATCATAAGAAGTGAAAACATCTACCTTATGATTGAAATTAAATAGAGAGGTAGATTGCTACAAAGGGACCTTACTTTGAGATTCAATGCATTTAAATTTAGCCTTAAGCTTTTCATGCCAGGGTTCAAAAAACCGTCGGTAACCGCTCAAAAATCGCGGTTACCGACCTTCCCGGTCCGGTCCGGTTTCAAAAACCGCTCGGTAACCGAAATTTGAATTCAAAAAATTCGAAAAAATAAAAAAAATTTAACAAAAATTCAAAACAAATCTTAAAAAAAACTAGACATAATTCTAAGAACTTCTGTGAAATTTTTTTTCAAAAATAATGTCGTTTGCATCATATTCTATAGGGAGAAAGTTTGAAAAAAATGAAAAAAATTGAAGCGCGCGGCTCAATTATTAACTCACGTTAAGGAATAGTGTAACATGCAAACACATATTTTTCTTGTATAAAAAGTATTTTAAGAGAATCTTTAAAATTGATTTCACTTTATTTAGAGTTTTATTAAATTCTCTATGATTTTTACAAAGTTCACAAGCATAGAGTGAAT
Organism: Phragmites australis; assembly: GCF_958298935.1. NCBI lineage: Eukaryota > Viridiplantae > Streptophyta > Magnoliopsida > Poales > Poaceae > Phragmites > Phragmites australis. The sequence goes on from NC_084922.1 coordinate 9,017,547, forward strand.
ATGTTAAGAAACATCACTGTAATTAATTTTTTCATGTCTACTATTATTTTTTCTACGTAAAACATAATATAAATAAGCTAATGAAAGTGGTTTCACTAATTTTTAAGGTGCGATGGGTCAGTTATGAATTAATCTAGTCGCAACACATTTACACAATCATGCATGTTACAATAACTAATTCATGAGTTAATATATTTTTAAAAGATATAGGATCATGTAAGAAGACTAACAAAATTAGTTTCATAATTTTTGGATTAGCAAAGAGTAAACTATGCATTTACCTTGGTTTAACAAATAAAATTTCTCACAGAAAATTTTGAACTTTTTTATGAGTATAAATACTTTTATCATGTATATCATGTTACAAGGAAGCCAACAAAATTTGTTTCACTTGATTTGAAGCTCGGATGAATTAGTTATTGATTTTACAAGATTGAACCCTTTTTTAGGTTTTTTGTTGAACTGCGCTGAAATTCGATAAAACCGCTCGATAAATCGAGAAAACCGAGCTGTTACCGACCCAAACCGCTCGGTAACCGATCGAATCAAAAATGCGAGAAAATCGCTCGGTAACCGAGAGGGCAAAAACATGATTTTTTGGCAAAAATTTAAAATTTGCCGAATGAATTTTCTCCGATTTTTTTTGAATTTTTGACCGGTAACCGCGGTTATCGCGCATTTTTGGTTACTGCCGGAGCTCGGTAACCGAGCTCCGGTCGGTAAATGGAACCTTGCTTCATGCTCATTGTTTGGCAAATTAAATTTGCAAAATAATTGTTTATAATTAGAAATAAAAGTAACATGAATGTCATTAAGTGCATTAAATTTCTTAAGCTCTTTAGATTATTTTTCTTAAGAGTCCTTTGTTTCTTATTGATCAAATGAAGTAGTTCATCATAGAAGAGAAAATCCTTATTGAATTCATCATCACTTATATCGCTATCCATACTTTTGTCCATGAGATACTTGTGTGATGACTTGCGCGATGACGACCTTGAGGAAGAGCTTCTCTTGGGAGTGGATGGTAATTTTCTCATCACTTGAGCTTAAATATTTATCATCACTCACTCATCTTCCTATGCTAGCAAGTGCTTTTGCTCTCCCCTTTGTCTCTCTCTTTTTGAACTTGGTCTTCTTCTCTTTCTTGATGTGATCAATTATTTTGAGCAAGTCTTGAATGGAGATTGGATGATCAATCTTGGCATTGATTATCTTCATATTCCTTGTCTCAAAATACCCATCAACGGTAATGCACTCGTACCTACCATTGAGGCATTTTGGTCCATTCTTGGCTCCGTTTATCGAACGGTCATGACTTCTTCATGACTTATCTTCTCCTCAACGTAAGCTTTACGATGATATCACGTGACCCTCTAGTACTCCCATGATTTTGTGGTCAAACAGCGAAACCCTAGTATGTTTTTCAAAGCGTGACTAGCCGCCACTTTCTTTGCCTCAAGCAGGTGCTCCGATATCGATGTGTGTACTCTATCTTGAGATCTTGACCGCCAAAAAGTCTCTCTCAATTCTGACCCCTAGGGCCGTCTTTTCACTTGCACCGATATCTCCTTCACTTGACTTCATCAACATGTTATCTTCATCCTTCTCCATTCATGCTTTGCTTGACCTCCACGTGTACCGCTAGGATCACCCTAAACTCTGCTTGACCTACTTGATCATCCGGCACCAAGCCTCCCGCTTGGCCCAGATCATCCTATTGTCGACCACTAAGTTGCATCCATCACCTACACACCATAAAACAAGCAAATATGTTTCTCCTACTCCAAAATCAACTCCAGGTTAGCTCAAAACAAAAATCCTCAAATGAAAGCACATCATGAAAAAATCGTGAACACCGGATGTTCCGGTGTGTTATGCTCCTGAACACCGGACCATCCGGTGAGTTCAACTTTATTTGTGCATACAAATTTGTTCTCTACAAGAAAAAGCTCCGGTCGGATGCTCTGGTGAACTCATATCCATCATTGAATCATCCGGTTAGTTCACATGCACCATACTCTCATTTGCAACTTCTATGCAATAATTTGTCAGGTGTGCACAAGGCATAAGCACCGGACCATCCGATTGCTTCATCTCCACCTGATTCGCTTCTGGCTCTCTCTATAAGAATTAGTTCGATGACTCGCTTGTCCTCACCGAATCATCCTATGCTGAAAGGACAATGATGTCACCTAGATGGGGGCGAATAGGCATTTTAACAAAACTTCGCTCATTTTACTATTTGGACTAAACTTGTAACGAAAATAAATTAATGAATTTTTCACAAGTGAAAAACATAAATATGGTAGGCTCAACTAGTGTACAATCATCATAAATAAGTGTGAAGCTTACAATACTAGGGCGTGACAAATATTATTAAAATCTAGAAAGATATGCAAGAAAACTCTAATTTGAAATTATGAAATTATTGTTCATCGAAAACTCCGATACTGTTTATCGGAAGTTCAAATTTTATTGTTTATCAGATGTTTCGATTTCCCAAATCGGAAGTTCCGAACAGTTTAAAATGACATATTTCATAATCACAAAATTAACTCAATACACATACAAATAAGCATACAATTATAGATATCAAGTAATGCACAAGAGTAAGGAAATATGGAGACAAAAGATTTGTTACCGAAGTTTGGATACCCAACGATATCATACGTCTCCGTTAAGCAAACTTGGTCACACTTGAGTCAGATCTCTTTCAACCCTTCTCCTCATAAGGTTGCATACATATCTCACCTCCACAATGGCCAACTCTTCATCTACTTCGGAGATGGTGAGTTCCACAACCACTTTCGAGCCTCCTCACAATCATCACTAGAGGAGATCGCTGACAATCTACCACCGAGCCATCTAGGAGACGGTGGTCTCCAAGAGTAACAAAGTCATGATTTCATGCATGATGAATGTCGAGTGCTCAACACACGCAACTATTGCGACAATCGTGGGCTACCAAAGCACTACACCCTTCACACCTCTCTCCCTCTATTCACTAAGCCACAAATGTTTGATTCTCATCAAATCTTGATAGAGAGGGAAGGGGAGCAGTCAAAGATGGAACACCAAGTTCAAACACCTCACACAAGCAGTACAAAGCTAGCCCAGCAACTAGCCCCACGAAATGAGGCTAAGGGGTGCATTTACTCCACTCTGAAAAACTAGCCATTGGACTCAGACTACACAGATCGGAACTTCCTATCCTATGAATCCTAACAGGCGAAAACTAGCCATTATAGCCAATTTCTAGCACGCATCGGAACTTCTGATCCCCTAGATTGGAACATCTGATTAAAAGCTAACTCCAAACCCGAGAGCACTAGATTTCTAAAATGTCAAAATTTCCGACTGACATCGGAACTTCCGATTCCAGCACAACTTATACTCTAAAAATGGCGATAACTTTTGATCTTGAAGTCTGATTTTGACAAATTTAGACTGTACAAAAAGCTTATTCAGAGGGCTACACATTCCTATTGAATTCATGATCTCAAACACATTGGATCAAAATTAGGAACACTCCGAATACCAATTCGGACACTTCCTCCAATTTTTCCAAGCTTAATCCCCCAAGATTAAACTAGGAGCCACATGGGACATGCTAAACACAACTAAAGCTTAGCCACAACCACTTTTCGCTACTAAGGCCGACAACACAAAGGGTTAGATCTAAAACACCTTTTAGATACCTTGGACTCCTAAAATAAACTCTCAATACAAACCCATCTCGCACTAAGCATATGGTTTGAGCACTAGACACAATGATCGAACAACGCTTTTTGTAGTCCCTCTTGATACTACAGCTATCAATCCTATAACCCGGTCTCCCACCAAACTCCTTGAAAATATCAAAACTAGAAAAACCTATTCTAATTATACCATTGCCTTGAGAATTCTCGTCGGACTTGACGAACATATTATCTAAGCCCTGATGCTTCTCATAGCCCTTCAAGACTCGTCATCAACTCCTCTTCTCTTGATGACGATGATCATAATTGCTTCCATTTTATCTTCTCTTGACCTTCCGAAAGCTCGATGAAGTACACTTGATTGCTTCCCATGTACCAAGCGTGGAAGACTTCTTTATTTTTATCATCTTCATCTAGTTCATCACTTAGGCATGAACCGTAAGCATCAAGCACATAAGTTATCCACTAAACTTATCTTGATCTTGCTGTTCCCGCATGATATATTGAATACCTCAATTAAACTCATGCCATCTTATGGAACCTAACCTTAACTCACTCTCAACCACAAAGCACATGGGTTAGTCCATAAAACTCAATTGATAACTTTATACCTTAAGTCATTTAATCTCTAAAAGTGACTTAACCGTTACGCTTATCATCAATCTTCTTGAGCTTCCTCTTCTTCTGATGAGCATCACTTAGAGCTCATTCATCTTGATGCATCTATCTTGGTCACGTGGCATTCCTTAATGAATCCATGCTCAATCTTTCATGCATCACTATGGAACAACCTACCAACAATTCTTAACAATATTGTTAGTCCATAGATATTATCATTAATTATCAAAATCACACTTAAGGACTAGATGCACTTTAAATCTTCCCTATTTTAGTAATTTATAACAATCTCACTATATGGTTATATTTTAAAATTTAAAGTTCTTACTATACATCTAATCCAAAAATCAAATATATACAAAGAACATGTTTGAAAACATCAATCACCACAAAGATATTTGAGATTATCAAAACTAGCTTAATAGCATCAAACACCATAAAAGTTTCGATGTTAGTAAAAACCAACACATGTATATAGTAAACCCCCTCTCACAATCTATACATGTGTGAATGAATCTTGAATATCATTATATATATTGTCCACCTCAAATTTTGGATGAAATTTTCTTTATACATATGAAACAAACATGACAATGTATATATCAAAAATGAATATACAATGCAAAGCAAACCATGCAACTTATGCATGCACAAACCTTCACCTCATTTATAGAAGGCACAACCTTTAAAACTCCCCTATAATCAAATTCTCCCCATAAGCAAAGCCTTCTTACAAAATATAACATCTAGGTCAAATTCTTCCCTAATTAACATCAATACCAAAATAGAATTATCGAAATAAATTCTCCCCTAATTGACGTTAACTTGGCAAGAAATTTTAGAGAACTTGCTAAGAAAGAGAAATTTTCCTACAAAGCATATTAGCTCTATCCCACAAAAGGAATCATCAAAAGCTAGTGTGTGACCATATATAGTGTGAGCTCCCTATGATATTTGTATTTCTCATAATTTGAGTACAACTGAATACACTTATCTAATTATGAAATATGCTAGGAGATCATGTTATCAATGGGTAAAAGGGGTTTAAATAGATGCCAAAAGAGATTTTAAAAAGATGCCAATTTAAAAAGATATTAAATAGAATTGCAAAATATATCAATTGAATATATACAAAAGATACCAATTAAAAATCTAAGACATACCAATTGAATGAGATGCCAATTGAAACAAATTCAATTGAACGCAAGTCAAGCATGAGTCCAAAATCAATATCCAAAATACAATTACAATGGATTAGGCTCAAAGTTGAACATAGTAAAAATTGTAGACATTATAACGATTTTTTCATTTATCAGAAAGAGTCAACATCTTATAATCTTATATGTTTAATAAAGTCATTTAACATATCTCAACTTAGCAAGACAAGAAAAATAACACAAGTTGAGATGTTTCTAACCAAAGCCTATAAACCACAATCAAAAGATAGATTTTTTTTTTTTGCATTTTTTATCAATATTGCATATAAGAGCAACTCAAGCATTTGATCTGAATTTTTTTTTATATTTGGGATTAGATGAATCATAAATATGATTACAAAGTTCTCACAAAAATATGCTACTTCAAATTGCTCATATCTACAATAAAAAAAATTTAGGCACTTGCATGAAAAATAAATTTTTGTAAATTATTTTTATGCTATGATACAGCCTACAAAAGTTGAATCCTTGACATTAAATACATTAATTAAGAACAAGTTATCGAGAATGCATTGGATTGATTTAGTAGATCATTGTTCATCCTTGCTTGGCTCATTCTTTATAAATACCAATTGAAGGATGAAGATATTCTTTGTGATTAACCCAAACATCCAATGTATCTCCATTGTACCTAAAACCCATTCAAGTATAATTTAGTCCATAAACTCATTGGGTCCAAAGAGTTAGCAAATATCTCAACGTATAGAACAAACTCTCCTATAAACGGCACCAACCTCCTTGATCGTCCGGCACCAAGCCTCTCACTTGGTTCCGATCATACCGCTATCGACCGTCAAGCTACATCCATCACTTACACACTATGAAATAAGCAAACATGTTTCTCTCACTCCAAAATCAACTTTAGGTTAGCTCAAAACAAAAATCTTCAAATGAAAGCACATCATGCAGAAATTGTGAACACCGGATGGTCCGATGTGTTCTGCTCTTGAACACTGGACCATCCGATGAGTTCAACTTTATTTATGCATAGAAAATTTGTTCTCTGTAAGAAAAGCTCTGGTGAACTTATGTCCATCACCGAATCATCTGACTAATTCACATGCACCAGACTCTCATTTGCACCCTCTCTGAAAGAACTTGTTCGGTGAATAGTCTGGTATGCACAAGAAGCATCAAACCATCTGGTGCCTTCATCTCCATCTGCACCCAAGAATTAGTCTGGTGACATCGCTTACCCTCACCAGACCATCCTATCCACTACTGCCACTTTTCTTTCTACGCTAAAATGCTCCAAGGCTCCCTCTACCTTAACACCAGATAATATGATAAGTGCAAATCCCAAGCATCGGATAGTCTGGTGAGGTAATTTTTTCTAGACTCACACCGACTCTATTGTACTTTCCAACAATAGTTAGCCATAAGCAAAGTCATGCATGAGAACACCCATACCACATAAGTTTCATTCAAGATCAACGTTATCAATAACTCATCATAAACAATTCATCTCAACTTAATTTCTCAGAGTTCATCTGATTCCCTACTCTTATTCTTTCTCTCCCTCTTCTTCTACCTTCTATGTATCATTCCTCTCTGTAGAGCAATATAGAGTAAGAGATTTAAAGTTAATCTTTGTATGCAAGATGTGGAGCTTAAAGTTAATCTTTGCATGCAGTGGGGACACATAATGGATTACTAAGAGTTTATCTCGTTTCTCGCTCTTTCTCTCTCTCCTCTTCTACCTTCTATCTCTCGTAAGTCTTGAACCACGCGGCCACTGAAAATCCGCTCTTATATGTATGAACGCAAAATTACACATCTCTCGCATGTCTAGATTAGATAGGCTTTTCAAAAAAATGCTACGCATTAAAATAATATATGATCGATCAGATTTTGGTGCTTCATTTCGTCTAATTGGCACTTGACTTCGTGTCCTGTACATACCTGATCTTTTATTGGATGTCAAGGGTCTATTCCTATACCTATCGTGACACAGTGACACCTGAGAGTTTGAGTAGAATTGAAGATTGCTTAGTTTTTTTCAAACAAGGAAACACGGACAAATGTCCTCAGCGATGTCAGTGAGCCATTGCATCGAGCCCAGCGATGCCGGCAGTTTAGTTTCCTGTGTCGGTGCAGTGCAACCATTTGGTTGCATACGCATTCAACTGAATCGATTTGTCGTGCCTTTCTGATTATCAGGTCAGGTAACATGTTGCTCCTCCAGACTCCAGTGCTAGCAAGACATCTCACTATCCAATCAGCAATAGTTCTGAGACTTTATGCGACACATTGGCCCTCTTATTTTTGTTAGTAATCACATTTTGAATATGGGCTGAGAGCTAGATCTGCCTGCATCAATGCCAGTTGGAGAGAGATCAAACCGCCTTAAAATCATAAACTTGGTTTTGAAACTCATATGCAAGTGCAGTCCTTGAATATTCTATGCTCACACTGTAACGAATCCCACTAGTCTAATCAGCACGCTTAACGAGACATCTTGACGCAAGTTTCTTGTAGCCGTTTGCCATTAGCTCTCATCTTATCACTGTCCTAAACACTCTATTAATGCTCTAGTTAAATAAGCATTTCTTTTCAAAACGTTTGCCTGCTTTTGGGGCTAAGTGCATGAATCCAGTTCATCTGACTTCACCGTGCTGTGACCCCACTTCACCATGACCTGTTGTATCGCATGTGGACGGATAGGATTTGATGTACAGTATTTTTTGAACAATATGTTTGCTATATTATTTCTGTGAACAGTTGAATGGTTATATTACTTGACTGCAAGATACTGTTCATACTCTCACAAATTATTGTTTCCCTCGCAGTATTTGGATCCTAAGTGCATGCCCTGATTAGCTGAAGTCATATGAAGACAGCCCAATCTATCACAGTTGAAATTTTGGAGTGGATGTGGTCCTAATCGACTGATATTTTTTCCCCTAGTTTATTTTGCGGGTAGATACTACTGCTGACCTGATATATAAACAGAAGAAGTCTAGCAGTACAAGCTAGTACTAAAAGTTTAATCTAGCATCAATTACATTGGTTAACTGGGAATTATTGGTACTGGTTTACAAATGCTACCTCGGGATTCACTCCTGTCAGTGAGCCACAAATGCCACCCCGAGATTCTCTCCTGTCAGTGAGCCTGCTAGTAGAAAGCTGTAGCCGCCGGCCTAATTCTCGTTACCGTTGAGAAGATACGACGACTATGCTTTCAGCTTAGGCTTGTTGACTTCCAGGGAGAGGATTCAACAACTTGGAGTTTGCATTTGAGCAAACCTGCCCGCAGGATCGTTCGAGATTGTAGCATTTCTTGTGCGTGCAAATGCTGGACAGTAAAAACATTGATCGATGTGGTACGGATGGTAGCTATGGACCCAAGAAATCGAAGCGACTTGCTGGCTTGCTGCTCTTGAGCAGATTTTTTGCAGTCAGGTACCCATCCATCCATGCATCATGGGCGGAGCAGAGCACGGCAACGAGGCCTGAAACCGACGCTGAGAGCGCCGCGTGCGTACGTACCTCCGAGTAAGGCCTGCGCCCGTGCGTGCATGTTTTGTATGTCCTGCGCCGTGCTCCTGCCTCCTGCTGCTGTTTGCCCGGGCCTTCCGTTGTTGCCCGTATGGGTGCCCCCTAGGTGTCGTCTGAAATCTCAATCCATGGCTTGCAAATTGCAATGCAATGCAATGCAACGCAACTGCTATGTTGAAGCGACGACAAGAGCTAGTTGCGAACAGGTAAACTATTTAAAACTGAAAAGCATTAGCAAAGGGAGGACTCTATATACGCAAAATGCAGCAAAGCTACCTGTACGACGAGTTCGATTGGCACGTGTTACTTTCAAAAACTCTAAAAGCATCGAGCTACCGGTACGACTTGAGAGGCAGGGGGGGCACCTGAATCAACCAATCCTCCTGCGCTCTCCATCATTGCTCTAGTCAGTCACATTGATTCACAATTGAAATCTCAGGAACTGCTCATCACCCATGGCTTATTGGCTTAGCTCTGGACCACCTCAGGCTCAGAGTGGCAGCGGAAGCATTTCGCGGGAATTTTTCAAAGGATTGTTTAGGCGAGCGTTTGAATCACTTCGCTGCCTCACTGCTAACCTCTAAACTGGCCTCCCACGGTTCAGAATTCAAAGCTCGAGGAATTCCACGTACGCTGCGGTCTGGACCTCCTCATTTGATTGCGAAGACATTGCTTACAGGTACTTTGAGAATTTCAGATCTTGCAGTGAACAACGAGCCAGGCATTTCTTCAGAACAAAAGGGTCAAGAGATTCTCCCAGATACATACTAACAGTAGAACCTTTCCTACTGAAAACTGGAACCTTCAAGGATGGTAAGAATGCAAGAGTTGGAATAAGTTACTGCTGCTATTGAGCTAGTCAGAAAAACAAAGGAAACAATACAGTGTTGTAGAAAGAAGAACGGGAGATAATTTGCTCACTGTTGGTGAAAGTAAATGGTGAATCCGTCACAATTGGCTTTGGGAATGTCAGACTGTGGTTGCCTCAGCTCTCTCTTCCTATCCAAGGAGGGAATTTATTCCAAAGCACAGGTTCAGTCTCTCTCAGTGCACATAATTTCACGCCCTGTTTCGAATCAAAACATACCACTGGCTGCCACATAAAGGAATGGTCAGTGGATACGTGCCAGCAGAATTCAGATAGTGAGGTGATTCATGTGACTCCGCCCAGAAAGGATGCAATTCGTCCAGGTTGCTGAATTTAAGAGGGGTGGTACACTGAGACGGCAGGAGCAACAGAGAGCAACGCACCATCACTGAAGGATGTAATGAATGAGAGCCTGTGAAACATTCTTATAAATGTTCTGATATGAATGAGAGATTTGGCCAGCATGAAGAGCATGTAAAGGATATGGCATGTTTACAGGTGCTGATATGCTATTCTTATGCTGGCATTGAAAGGCAAGGTTTGTGTTTTGGAAATTTCTGCAAACAGTTCCAAAAAAGATCACAGCAGAATCTTCACCCAATTAGTGATTGAAGCTGAAAATGGAAGAACTGGGTGCTCAGCAAAAAATACACAACCACTGTGTTTAAATATTACATATAAGCCCCATGAAACGCAGGAAGCAATTCCAACACAGTGAGGAACCAGTTTGTTCAGTATTCATCCAAATATGTGCTAATTATTCACGGGATAGATGGCGGATTTCAGCAAACACAAACCCAGTTGCCACAAATTACAGATTTTGAGTTCAGAAGCCCTGTTCAACAAGGTAATCACCAAGCCTCTCCACAACCATGTTGCACTGGCCAGGAGCCATTGGTTCCTCATAGATTCCGATGATGATGGATAGACTGGTTTTCTTGATAGTAACCCCACCTGGTCCCTGCAAACAAGCAATAACACGGGACAGAGCCCAAATCAAGGCAGTTTACAGGTAAAATGTAACTTCATTACGCATAAAACACCAATGTTCTGAAATAAAGTCTAGTCAGTCTATTTCCAGGAAGAAAAGGATTTCATAAGATAACTGAAACATTAGAAATCCCCAATCCAAGCCGTATAATAATCCACAATTCTAGATCATTTTCAAGCTGCTAAACATCATCAACTGCAGAAATGATCTTGTTGACATCTGGAAAATGGAAGTAACTGAGACCAACAAATGTTTACAAGCGTAGTTTGGTGATTTCATTTAAACTGAAATAAAGTTTGTTGCTCTTCCAGAGGTAACAGGGACTGCAGCATGTGCTTCATTCGCTCTCATACCTTACTACCTTAGGCGTAGGCTGATCAATGCAATTTTTGGGACAGAAGACAGCGTGCCTGGTGTACCAGTAAAGGCATTCACCATATCTGGTATACTAGTCAGTGCAGGTGCTATGTAATAAGCATAATTCCAAGTGTTTGAAATCGAAAGCCTTGGTTGTAAACCTCAAAGTCATAACATCGATACGTGTAAGAAATAGAATGATGTCAACCTCTCAATTGACAAAGTTTAATGAGTCAAGAAAGGCTAACAGCAGTTGATTATCTTTTACTTGCATCTCAACTTCTATCTGTAACCATTTATAAATGATAGCAAAAGTTAAGATTTTTTCAACGCAAAAGGTAATGCGAGTGCGTGATAACCTCGTAGCTTCTCTCGCAAATTGAAAACCATTAACCAAATGTTCTTCCAGCACCCACGTGGACAAGTTTCCTCTTGAGATAACTCTACCTCCAAACAAATCCAATTCTTAATTTGATTGACTACCACTTGGGTGGGTCGCTCATCAGGTCTGAGAAAAACAAGAGGATAAAGCTGATGGCTAACAACTGCAGAAGCTGTGATCTTTGATGGGAGTTGCTACCTACTCGGTGGGCTCATATAGAAGATATGGCCAACAACTGCAGAAACCAGCTGATTCAACTAATATCTTCAGACAGAAGGCCCAAGACCCCGGCATGTGAAGAAAAAAGGATAGGTCCAAAATAAAGGCCCAGACCAAAAACTGCTGGCGAACAGGAGAGTCACTTTCTAGTTCTCCAATTCATAAGCATACAAAATAATTATGATTTATGTTCTATTGTCCTTAGCTATTTCTGTATGAACTGGTGTGCATTATAAACTGATAAGGTCTGTTCAGTATAATGGGAATCTTGCAACACCATCACCATCGTTTTCTTAATGGAAACTATTGGTGGACCATTTCCTTTGAGGAAAGAGGACATGGATTTTAACTGAATAATGCATCTTAATAGAATATTACAATGCAATAGGAAAATGGAATCCAAACTCCTAACCTTCTTCCCTCGAATGACAGCTCCAGGTTCGCCTTGGATAACCATGTATTTTGCGCCCCCAAGGTATAATCCAGTTGGTGCCAGAGAGCCTGGTTCATTGAAGTCATTCATTATTGCAGTGATTTCTTCAGGTTTTACCTGCAAAAAATGTAAAAATAAAATTCAATAAGAGTGTTGCGATAGAAAGATATCAAACCATTCAAAACTGAAAAATGTTCAGAAGCGTCATTGGAGTCCCTACGCAAGTTTTGCAGCACAACTGAGAGTTACATCAAGCACCTAGAATAAAGTAAATCACCGAGATTTCTGCTCCAAATTCCAGAAATTCCAGCGCATATGACTTGCCCAGAATAAGAACATGACTATCGGCAAAGAAAAAAAATGCTGAGCAGTGAAACAAGCACCATCACAAAGAAAGATGCCATTGATTTGCCAATTTGCTTTCAACATCAGGATCTGTATTCACCATTCATTAAAATTTCTGGAAATAGATTTCTTTTAGTTTAATGCTGATATAAACAGTAATTAGCATAAGTAAATCATAAGTTTGTAATTGCAGAATTAAGTACAAAGAGGGGGTAGCTTTTTTATAGCCAGGTAGTAGCTGAAATTTGATGATTTTACTCATCTGTGTAAAAGAAGCACTTGTGAAGTTGTGCCTTAGTCAGAAAGAAGAGACAACAAAATTTCATACTTCTTTAGCAATAATCTTTTGAGAGTTAGGGTGCGTTTGGTTGGAGGACGAGGTTAGATGGGATATGACAATTCATGTTTTTCTGGATGGGATGATCTAATTTCTGTTTAGTTAGGATGGATGACATAAACTAGTTTTCTGTTTATTTAGTGAGATGAGAGTGGATATGATGAGGCAATTTTCTGTTTGGTTGGTGGGATGAGAGTGAATAGGATGATCCATTCATATTTATAGCACATCACATGAGAAGAATATTAGTTATTTTTTTCTAATTTTTAGAAATTTATTTAAGGTATTAAAAATTGTTAGAAGTTACAAAAGTAGGCTATTTTGAGAATTTTAATGAAATATTGACTCAAGCTTTTTAGATCAAACTAATTAAAACGGGTTGCTAGTAAGCTCTAGTTTACTCATAAAAACATTTAGAATTTTTAGACCGCTCATATACTCAAAGATAAAATGGAGAGTTAAATAAAAAATATAAACTCATACGTACAACAACGAACAAACACTTGGATGAGCTCGTCCGACAAAGTTCGCCGAACGGAGCCATCCGGCATAACGAGCTAATATTCCCATGTTGGATGGCACCGTCCAGCTCTGTCCATCAACCAAACAACATAAAAGTTGGATGCCCGAATGGCTCCGTTCAGCCAACCAAATGCACGCTTAATCGGTAAGACATTCGTATGAATGTATCACCACCGAACTTGCGTAAGTACAGTACATATAATAAGTCTTAAATAAGGAATGGCAATACAAATATGACAAGAAAAAAAGAGAGATATCTGCACTTGTTACTCGGAACGAAGGTAGCCCCTAACCAGTGAACCTAACAGTAGTTAGAAAGATTTTACGATTACCGTGGAAGTGGTAAGAATTAAGATCGATCTTGGCTTCGCCACGAGCACCCGAAAGCCGAAACATGGCGGATCTCAACTAGCAAGGTCAAGCTAGCATGGGCGGAGACCCCAAATCGGCAGCACTAGCTCGGGCCTTCCACACCAATCTGCTAACCCCTACCGTGCGCGAGCTGGGGGCGGGGGGGGGGGGGGGCGGCAGAGGGATAGGGGCGGTGGGACGGCGGGGGCACGGGAATGGGATGGATCGATGGGGGACCTGACCTGCGGGAAGGCGTCGGACTGCGCCCATACGGCGCCGTCGTGGCCGAGGATGGCGGCGGCGGTGAGGCGCTGGCCGCCGATGTCGCAGAGCAGGTGCTCGTCCACGTACGTCTGCCACGACATGCCTCGCGCCGCCCGGCCACGTGCTCCCTCCCCTGCTGCTTTCTTGGTCTGGTCTGCTCCGCTCGCGGACTCGCCGTCGCCGCCACTGGCTCACACGGCTCGGCTCCTCCCCCTGCTCTACTTATGCGGGCGCAGCGTTACGGGGCGCCTGCAGGCCGCGACGACGCTGCTCCACACGCGCCTCTCGTCTCCGCTCAATGTGGGCATCGTTGTTCCCCGACGCATGGTGGTGAAAAAGCAGGCATTTTTCTCTTTCCGGGGTTCGCTTCCTGAATTCCATTTCCATGATTCGATGCTTGACTCCCTCCATTGACGGCCTAAAATCGTATCTAGCGTCATTTTCTTGGAGTAGCAGCTAAACAGGTGTTGGACTTGGACAGACTGCAGGTTGTGGTGTGATGAGGTCAGGGCGGTCGATCTAGGCACAGGCCAAATAAAGTCCTCCGATAGCCTATGAGAACTACAGAAAAATTAGTGATAGAATGTTAGTTCCCCGGCGATGATGATCGGCGAGAAACTTAGCTGGAGCTCTCACGAACTCACTACGAATCCAAGTGGAACACAACGAAGATTTTTGTGCTGCCAACTGAAGCAGCGTTTTTTTTTTGGCTTAGTTCGGATTTATATGCCAACGATTACATGGAAGAAAAACAGCGCATGAACGCTTCTTACGCCGCGCCATTGCCGCGTCCATCCCCACGACGCGCAGCGTGCGATCCGTTCCTGACGCGAGACTCGGACGCTCAAGCTATTCCCGGCGACCCACAACTGCACGCACGGCGTCCACACAGATCATGGGCTCGTGCATGTCTTGACTAACTCAACTAAATTAAGCAAGCTAATAGACCAGGCACAAGTTTATTTTCCAACAAAACTCCCCCTAAATCTTGTGCCTATGCTACTGAACACATACCGATTTGATCTCGCAGCTCCAGGAATTGTGCTCGTGGTAGCGCCTTGGTCAGGATATCTGCGAGTTGCCCTCCAGTGCCGATGAAGTCCGGTCTAAGGTCCCCGTTGTCCACAGCTTCACGGATGAAGTGAAAACGCGTCTGAATGTACTTGCTTCGGTCGTGGAACACCGGGTTCTTCATGAGGGCCAGGGCAGACTTGTTGTCCACCCTGAGATTGACAACATCAGGCGCACCGTTCCTGAGGTCACTTAGAAGCCGGGCAATCCAGATGCCCTGGCAAGCTGCCGTAGCGGCAGCGATGTACTCCGATTCACATGATGAGAGTGCGACGACTCTTTGCTTCTGGGACTGCCAGCTCACCAAGTTCCTGCCGAGAAACATCAGCACACCTGTTGTACTCTTACGTGTGTCAACGTCCCTGGCGTGATCACTGTCGCTGTAGCCGATCAGTCTCCAGTTCTCCTCCCTTGTGTAGTGGCAGCCGTAGTGGATGGTCCCTGCCACATACCGTATGATGCGCTTCACCGCCCCAAGGTGCTCCTCCGTGGGCCTTTCCATGAAACGGCTCACGTAGCCAACCGAGAAGGCGAGGTCAGGCCTGGTGTTCACAAGGTAGTGCAAGCTCCCCACCAGGCTTCTGTACTGGGTGGTGTCAATCGATGGCGCGGTGCTCTCCTTACTGAGCTTGAGTCGGGGCTCCATGGGTGTTAAGCAGGGGTTGCAGCCCATGAGCCCTGCCTTCTCCACGATCCGCGACGCATACGCCGCCTGATTCAGGGTGATCGCACCTTCACCCTGATGGACCTCGATGCCCAAATAGAAGCTCAGTGGGCCGAGGTCGCTCATTTTGAACTCCTCCTTCATCTGCGCCTTGAAACGCTTGATCGTTGTGCAGTCTCCGCCGACGATCACCAAGTCATCGACATACACTCCCACCAGCAGTCGGGTGTCGCCATCTCCGCGCGCATACAGCCCGTGCTCCAGTGGACTCTGCTTGAAGCCGAGACTCTTCAGTGTTCGATCAAGTTTGATGTTCCATGCTCTTGGCGCCTGGCGCAGCCCATACAGTGCTTTGTCAAGTCTGTATACCTTGTGCTCTTGCCCTTCGACGACGAAGCCAGGAGGCTGAACAACATAAACCTCCTCGACGAGCTCACCATTCAAGAAGGCGGACTTTACGTCCATATGATGCACCATCCAGCCCTCCTGCGCAGCGAGAGCTAACAACAGACGAACTAAATCGAGGCGCGCGACAGGGGCAAATACCTCATCAAAGTCCACACATGCGCGTTGCACATATCCCTTTGCCACTAGCCGCGCTTTGTGCTTCACGATCACGCCGTGTGCATCCTTCTTCAGTTTGTACACCCACTTGAGCCCAATTGGACGGTGTCCTGGTGGCAAGTCGGCGAGCCTCCAGGTCTTGTTCTCCTCGATCGATGAGATCTCATCAAGCATGGCACACCGCCACGCCTCTTCCTGCTTGGCCTGCGCAAACATCGTCGGCTCCTCGCTATCCACCAGCAGGAGCTCTTCGAAGAGTTCCCGGGTGGCTTGTCCTGGAGGCGTCGCATGCCCCAGAACTTTGTCGATGTTGCGGAACCACAGCGGAGCATCGTCGTGGTTGGCGTCGAGCACATCCTCAGCTGTGGGTGGGGGCGAGACAAACTCGACCGACGGCGTGCTCGGGGATGCCGTCGAACTTGTCGCAGTCATACTGGGCGCAAATGGTGTAGCCACTCCCTGACCCGGCGTCGATTGGAGCATGGTCACCACGTCTGGAGGTGTGACCGCGGTGTACTCGATGACGAAGTCGTCGTCGCAGCTCGTCGCCTGGTCAACGGTCCACTCCCACTGCGCGTGCTCATCAAAGACTATGTCGTGGCTGATGTGTACTCGCCTGGACACCGGATCATAGACGCGGTACGCCTTAGATCCTGGTTCATACCCGACGAAGATCATGGGCCGACTGCGATCATCCAGCTTCGAGACTTTCGGCGCGGTGACCTTCACATGAGCCACGCATTCGAACGTGCAGAGGTGGTGTACCGCTGGTGGACTCCCATTCCAGAGTTCGTATGGCGTCTTCCCGCCAATGCTTTTCGACGATGATCTGTTGAGGAGGTACACCGTAGTGTTGATCGCCTCCCCCCAGAACATGCCGGGCAGCCCCTTCGCCTTGAGCATGCTCCTTACCGTGCCAACCACCGACTGATTCCTGCGTACGACTACGCCGTTCTGTTGTGGCGCATACGGCGCTGTGTGTTCTCGCCTCACACCTAGCTCGGCGCAGTAGTCGTTGAAGTCTGTTGACGTGAACTCTCCCCCCCCCCCTGTCTGTGCGTAGCGCATGAAGCTGCTTGCCAGTCTTCCACTCGATCGCCGCTTGGATGCGCCTAATCGCTGTTGGTGCGGCATCCTTGGACGGCAACAGCGCGCACCACATGTACCGACTGTAGTCATCGACGAGGAGGAGAAAATAGCGGTTGCCGCTGGGAGTCAATGGTGAAATGGGGCCGCAGAGGTCCCCGCGGAGCAGCTGTAGGGGCTCGGTGGAGCGTGTATGCACCCGTTGTGGGAAGGGCGCGCGGCGATGCTTGCCGGCGAGACATGCCTCACACACCTGGTCGACCTGCGTCAGCACCGGAAGGCCATGGACGAGTCCTTCACGCCCCATCTTTCGTAGCGCGACGAAGTTGATGTGTCCGAAACGGGCGTGCCAGCGCCACGCATCCTCGCCCGCTCGCGCCGTCAAGCAGACCGGCCGTGCTATGTTGATGTCGAGCACGTAGAGCCGGCCGAGGCTGCGGTGAATCTTGGGCAGAAGCCGTCGCTGCTCGTCCCGGATCCGCATCACGCCGTCCTCAATCAGGATTTGGTAGCCGCGCTCATCCAGCTGCCCAACGCTTATGATATTCGCGGTGAGGTGCAGGATGAAGTAGGTGTTGGCGAGGGTGCAGTGCTCGCCACTCTTACACGTGTACAGCACCGTGCCGCATCCCTCGATCCGGACGACGGAGCCGTCGCCAAAGCGCACCGAGCCGGTGATGCCCGCGTCGAGGTCGGAGAACGCCGCTTGGGACCCAGTCATGTGATTGGTCGCCCCGGTGTCCACGACCCAGCGCCGGGGATCCCGCTCCTCCGCTTCGCCGAGCGCCGCGAAAACTTTCTCCTCCACCAGCTCGACTATGCCGCGTGGTGCACTCGGTAACTGCAGCACAGATTCAGCACGGGAGACTGTCGTCGAGGCCGGACGCGCCGCAGCGCATCTGGATTTGCCGCTCCGCTCAAGAGATGGGGTTCGGTGGGGAGGCAGAGCTGGTGACGGAGTTGTGGCCGGGGAGACGACGCCGCCCTCCAGAAGGAGTAAAGTGGGCTCATCGTCCTGTGCCACAAGGGCTTGATCCTCGGTCTTGGGTTTGCTCCGGCACTCCTTGGGCTAGTGCCCAACCTTGCCGCAGCTACGACATTTGTCGCCGTTGCGGTTCGGCCCGGAGCTCGCGCCAGCCGAGCTCCCGCTCATGCCGCCGCGTCCTCGCCCCCTTCCGCCACGGCGTCTGTCACGCCCGCAGCTTCCGCGGCCGCCCTCCTGCGCCTTCTTCTTGTACCGGTCGAGCCACTCCTCCTTGGTGAGATAGAGTTTGCCGCCGGTACCCTGCGAGGACGAGGGCGGGGGATCGGCCTCATCCTCGGATGCCTTGAGCCTTCCGGTGATCTCCTCCACTGAAAGCTTCGATATATCGAGTAAAGTCTCAATGGAGAGGACGAGCTGTTTAAACCTGGGACGGGCGATGCGCAGATACTTCTCGACGACCTCGTTGTCAGGCTCGGGGTCGCCAAGGGTGGCCAACTGGTTGACGAGGCCAGTGAGCCGCATCGCAAAGTCCTCGACGGACTCGCCGTCGCGAAACGCGATCAACTCCTAGTCACGGCGTAGCTTTTGCGCAGTCGTCTTGTGGATCCGATCGTCACCAATTCGCATCGTCCTGATGGCCTCCCACGCTTCCAGCGCCGTCTCCTTAGGCGCGAGCGTGGAGATCATCTCAGGAGGGACCGCGCTGCAAATGGCATCAAGTGCCATCCTGTCCACATGGAACTCGACGCCGCCGGGCTCAATGGTGTCCCACAGGCAGCGCGCTTGAAGCTTGATCTTCATCAGCAGCGCCCAGTCGTTGTAGTTCGTCTTGGTCAGCTGGGGGTAGTTTGCCAAGCCACCTACCTCCTTGACCACGCGGTGTATAACCAGCCCGCGGTCGTTCCCGCCGCTTCCCTCGGAGCGGCCGCCGGAACCTCCAGGAGTGCGCCCGGGCGACAAAGCCCGCCGGCGCGGCGACAGCGTGCGATCTCGTGGCATGAATGCCCACTAGATTGCACGACGACGGGTCCAAGATTGAAATCGAGCTCTGATGCCACTTGTTAGTTCCCCGGCGATGATGATCGGCGAGAAACTTAGCTGGAGCTCTCACGAACTCACTATGAATCCAAGTGGAACACAACGAAGATTTTTGTGCTGCCAACTGAAGCAGCGTTTTTTTTTTTGGCTTAGTTCGGATTTATATGCCAACGATTACATGGAAGAAAAACAGCGCATGAACGCTTCTTATGCCGTGCCATTGCCGCGTCCATCCCCACGACGCGCAGCGTGCGATCCGTTCCTGACGCGAGACTCGGACGCTCGAGCTATTCCCGGCGACCCACAACTGCACGCACGGCGTCCACACAGATCATGGGCTCGTGCATGTCTTGACTGACTCAACTAAATTAAGCAAGCTAATAGACCAGGCACAAGTTTATTTTCCAACATAGAACACGGACGGTGACCTGGATCATGCCCCGGTTGTCCCGGTGGGAGCTCCGCTCCTGGCCTTCGCAGTAGTCCTTTCCTATGACCCCAAGATCTCATCCGCTGTGCTCTTGCATCGCATCGAATCCTGATCACATGGCCTCCGTCAGGCCCTCGCAGCTCAGGTGCACGTTGGTTGCTTCGGTGCGGTGCAAGTGGAAGCACGGATGCCGACCTGAACCATGAAAATGGTGAAAAGAAATCTGGACTTGGAGGAAAGGAAGGCCGAAGAGGCCCTGGAGGACTACGCAGGCAGCGATACGAACTCCCGTGCCTCGCGGGTGCGGAGTGTTTCGGCGGCCGGTTCGTCGTAGAGTCCAAATGAAATCCGCGGGATCCAACTCCCGTGCGGCCCATCCAGCTATGGTTGCAAAGCGAGTGCGCAAAGGCGACAGGCCCAGGTGCGAGGTCCGCCCCGACGGTCGAGGCCTTACCGCGCTAGCAGGGACGAACGGCTGCAGGATGGCGTGGCTGGTCGCGGCGCAGGGAAAAGGAGGCCCTTCATCAAGTCCATGAAAGAAGAGAGGCCCAGGTGACTTACCGGCCGATTCGTTCTTGCATAACCTCCCTCGTTCGGCCACCTGGCTTCAGTATAATTCTGTGCCTCAATTATTCTGGCCATTTGATGCCCTACGGGCTATGGGGTCATTAGCTGACAACGGTACGCCGATTGCTGATGACACGCCAGCTCACAAATTTGGTACCTAGGATACGCCATCGGATTATATTCTACCACGTAAAACTTTAGCATAATCTTTTTAAGCTGTGTGTAGATCTCCAAACTATATATATATATATGCGCAATTGTTCTCCAATCATGCATCCTGAATTCCTGACCTCAAAGTATATATATATATCCAAAAAGGGAGGGAGAGACGCCATTATATCCATGCATGTTCTATTATTCTCAATCCCACTAACACAAAATTCTCCTTGCAACTTCTTTATGGGACCGAATCAAACGCACATGCATGCATGGGAGCCTAACAAGGTTACATGTCCACTTTAATTGGTTTCTTTTCTTTCTTTTTTCCCCAAGTGATCGACGATGTGTTGATTGTGTGTGTGTGTGTGAGAGAGAGAGAGAGAGAGCGCTTCCCCTCCCTCACCGCCTGTGTGCTACGATGGAGAGAGGGAACAAAGACACGGCATTCCTTTGTCTTTCTTTTCTCCTTTCTATCGCCTGTGGAAAGGGACAGACAAAGAATTACTCGTGTATGCGCCGCTACTGATGCTGCATGTACTTGAAACCATTGGCATTGTCTGCTGCGTTGTCGTTGCTTAACGATCTCTCTCTCTCTCTCTCTCACACACACACACACACACACACACAGACACACGTACGCACACGACAAACATGTACTTGTTGAGCAATTGCATCCTAGCTGGCAGCTGCTTGTCTGCAAAGTAACAGAAAATATATACTAGGTAGGTTTACTTTAAGAAGACTATAATACATGTGATGGAATTTGCTTCTACTAGCTTGTAATATTCCAGATGTTCAAGTACTGAACTAAAGAGACAATACGAAGCAAACGGTGCAACATATATAGCTCTTCGGATCGAGAACCTTTCCTTTACCTAACTCTGTGACCAAGAGTTGTATGAGAAAAGGCAAGGCATATCAGCATATGTCCTCTTAGTACAAGGGTTTCTCAGCAGCAACTACAAAAGTGACAATATGCCCTGGAAAAAAGAACTCCATTATACTTCGTGCATATGTATATTATCAGACCAAGTGCAGAAGCATCTGCCAAAATTCGATCGATGATGGTACAGAAGGGGTTGCATCAGAAAAAAGGAGTTCATATTCCAAGTACCTTGCTAGCTAGTTGTGTCCTAGGATCTCCATTGTCTAGTTAACCATCTAGCTAGATACATGCATGGGAGTATGTTCGTCTTACCGACAAAACATAGGCAAACCAATAAATTTAGGATGAATTTCAACCGGTGACGGATGCAGAGGAGCCAAGTAGGAAAGCTCATCTAATACCCTCTCTCCCTCTTCTTCCACCTCTTCCTCTCCTTTCTCTCTCTTTTCTTCTCCCTCTCCCTCATCCATTGCAAAAAAGAAATTGTTGTGGGAGCTCAAGGAGCTTCCATTGGCTACAAAGTAATAGGAGGGGCTGAGCCCCCTGGATGCGCCCTTGATCTCAACTCCATTGTCTAATGGTAGATAGTACTCAAATTTTAAAGAGAAACATCTATATGACCGTCTAGATTGAGACGTACGTGTATGTATACCGTCTCATGCACGTTATTCCCAGTAGCGTGAGATAAGCTTCATGCGTACGTGTACGCACACGTCGAAAGCAAGCCTTGCGGTCGCTAAGACCATGCGTGGGCCCACATGCCATGCACTTGCATACCCCCTCCCCCCTCTCTCTCTATACAAGCTTCTCATTGTCGAAACAATATATGTAGTCATTAATTTAGCAGGGAAGGAGCTAGGATTTTACTGCACCTAAGGCTGGAATAATGTGTCCTAGTCTAGAATCCAAAATTATTTGAATTTGTCTTAAATTTTATGTAGTTTTTTATATGTGTTTAGACCTGCACCTATAGGCGAGCTCTGTCCCTGTTCTTAAGGACACGAAAATGAAACTATTTGATGGAAATTACGACAAAGAGTTATGCATATACCTAGTTTCTTTCTTTTCTATTTCCACTTGGACTATATCACATTAATTTAAATGGACTCAACTTGTCGGTATGTTGGCACTATGTGCATACATTATAATTTAGACATATACACTTGCTAATTCGCATGCACATAATTGTTAAAACTTATACTATAAGGAGAACCAACGCATCAATGTCCTCGCCATTGGATCGGAAAAGGCTATCAGATCACCCAAGTGCATGCTATGGTACTTTGGGCTTCAACATGCTCTGTGGTGCTCCTCCGCCCCGGGTGCATCTAATGTTCTCATCATTGGAAAAATAGTGCCCATAGCTTGGTAGAAGTCTAGGGATGCTTTACGGGATAAATAAATAGAGTATAAACCTAGCTTTTGAATATTGGAAACGTGTGCATTACATAAGCAAAGTTTGCATTAGAAATAGTTCTACTTAGATTTTAACAAATCAAGCATGCATTTCAATTTTAAGTTTAATTCATTCTAGCTATTGTTACATCTTTTAGATGGCATGATGGAGCACCGTGTCGATGATTTGGTTGTTGATCTCTGAGTTTTATGTTGTGCATCTAATATGTAACAATAATACTCAATGTTTCGCTCAAAAGTATTTGAATGATATTACTAATTTCCTTGATGCGACAAACTAATTAGAAAAGAAAATAGAGGTAAACTAAAAAAATCAACAAAATGTGCATGAAAGCATTATATATGAATCTACTAATGATATAATGGCAAATAAAATACCTGTTACACTACTACAGAACATAACATAAGTAACGGCTCTTCAGTGCGGTTGTGCAAAAACCACCACTGAAAATGTATCACTGCCAATTCTAAACCTCCCGCGCCCGAATAGTGATGGAGCCGCTAAAAATCGGCACTGATACGGACTATCAGTAACAGTTCTAGTCACAACCCGCACTGATAGTTCATCTGGACCCAAAAATTTAATCAATTATAATTTTGGCTCAACCAAACGTCCAGCTCCAACTATCAGTGCCGATTCAAATCACAACCGACATTGGTAGTCCATATGAACCCGGAATTTGGATCCAATACAATTTTAGCTTACGCCCACGTCCCGTGCAAAGCTTATCTCTTTCCTCCGTCCGGCTCAATCCTCACACCCTTATCTCTTTCCTCACCAGAGTTCTCCTACTGCTTCACGCCCTTCAACGACACGATGACCACAAGCCCCTTCTTCCTAGGCTCGCTGGCGAGCCTCTCGTCCTCAGCCCAGTCCATGCCATTCGTGCCAAACCCCACCGGTGCGTGGAGGAGCTCCTACTACTACCTCTCCCTGGAAGGGATCACCATCGACGATACCCTACTGTCCATCGACCCGGCCGTGTTCCAGTTGACCGCGTCGAGCCGCGGTGGGCTCATCATCGATTCCGACACGACGTTCACGACGTTGGAGGAGCGCGCGTTTGTGGTGCTAGCCCGCGCTGTTGCGGCACGCATAGCGCTGCCACTCACCAGCGACAGCCACCTGCGCCTTAGCCTCTTCCCGCGGCTGTGGCGACTGCAGCAGGAGTGGTGTCGGGAGCTCATCATCGGGGGCTCCGACGGTGGGAGATCGGCGAGGTGGCCTCCCGGCTCGGAGGCACTCCATCAGGCGCGACAAGCGGTGGCGGCGCAAGCGGCTGTGGTGGCATCCTTCATGCTGTGAACTGTGGCGGCGGCTTTTGTGTCGCCGCATTTGTGCAGGGCGTAGCAAGGCAAGCTGTGGCACGACAGCAGTGGTTGAGCGCGCAAGCGGTGGCGGCGGCAGCCGAGCTGGCTCGACGCCGTGCCACAACTCACTTTATTTTCTCTTTTTTTATTTTCTGAAAATAGCAACAGTGTCTGGTGGATAACCGGCACTTATAGTAGTCCATTATCAGTGCCGAGTAAAAAGTGCCGATTGAAAAATCGACAGAAAAGTTATTTTTCAACCGGAACTGAAATATTGTTCTCTAGTAGTGTTAGTGTCCTTTTCTCTATGCTAATGATTTATCTAGAGAGAGCTTAAATTAATACACAAGTACAAGTTAAATGGATAAAGTAGCATGTGAGTGTGCCCTAATAGATTTAGACCATAGTAGTAATTATTTCAATATTTGCATGTAAGGCACATTAATCGTATCAATCAGCTTATTCCTTGCAAACAATCTGGCTTGAATTCTACTCGTTACACAAGTTAATTAACAATAGTAACCAAAACTAAACAATATTTGCGCCTCTAGAAAGGAACAAACTTCTTACTAAGTTTATTCCTCCATGATGCATTTGGGGCACAAATTAACCAAGGGAAAATAAATATCAACTTATAAAGCAAAAAAAAAGAGGGTTAATGTACATGCAAACAATACTACTTTTTACAATTGAAAGATATCAAAAAGCAAATAAAAAACATGATAAAAACCGTGAACCGTTTATAGTTATACGTGGATTAAGGTGCACTAATACTGGTTGCATCTAGGTGGGTTATGCTCCATTTTGATGTCAGCACAACAATATATATCTTTCCTCCCATCGATCTTCCCTCTTTTCTTTTCGTTCATCACTTCGTCTCTTCTGTCTTGGAGAGTTCACAGTTAATTTGATCCTCCTTTTTTTTTTTGCATTGAGGGGGATCTACAGATATCTGTCTCTCTTTTCTTCTCCCAACAGCAGTACATTCTCCAAGAAAGCAATATTTTATATTCAAGGAGACAAAGACCATGCTATTGAAAGTGGTCGTGGTTAGTATTCTGTTCGTATTGATTGCCACTATATTTACCAGCCTTGTTGCAACTATCCATGATGATCTGTGTTGTCAGGTGGCCAGTACGGGTAAGGCCATTCTGTCTCTTGAGAGTGAGGAATCGATGTTTCCTGCAATAGAAATGAAAAGGGGGTTAAAAAAAGGAACAGCTAATTCACTGCTTCAGTGAAGTGCGACAGTTGAATGAGTGAGAAAGAATGAAAGATAATACGACTTGAAAGAGAGTAGCACATGTGCCAGTGAAAAGAAGGCAATTTTCTTTTAGGAAAGCCATGGGATGATGCAGTATCATTTTTTGACCTTCTGTTAGACTATGTAACCATCAGCGGGAATTTCAACTTAATCCTCCTATTCTATACATCTGAACTGGTTGACAAGACTATCCTGGGAAATTCTGACACGAGAACACGAATACACAACAATGATAACAATGACAAAGCATGCATGGTTTTCGTGTGAATTCATTCATAGAAAAGAGTGGAAGAGAACAACAAATGATATTGCCCCCTTTTCTTTAGCTCTTTTCTCAAGAGATACAGTAAAAAACTATTATAGTCTGAAAAAGCGAGGAGTGCTACCGACACGGAGAAAAAGCTCTCGTTTTCACCTATATTGTCATGAAAGCAAAGAAAGTATGGTCTTGTTTTTACGTTGGTCTTTGGGCTCTCCTTTGGCACTCAAAAGCAAAGCAAATGGTGGTCCTTGTTTGCATATCTTCATGATGTTTCTTCTATCTCATCACTGAGAGTACTACAGTCTACAGATCTCTCTCTCACACACACAGGTATACTACTACAGTATACATCTCTCTTTCTCTATCTCGATTTTGTTGGCATGCATGCTGTAAAAGCACCTAAAATGACCAATATAAACACAGGGAACCAAATGTGGGGGAAAAGTTGACATGGTGAGGGCTTGTTTCAGAATGCTAGAACGACAAAAAGACTACGGGACCCCACAGTGAAGTTTCCTCAGGACCCAGGGGGGGCTGGGGCAGTGTTTCTCTTTCTATCCCTCGCCTCGATGAATGTGTACTAGACTACTAGCTCATTAGGGACCGAAGTCTTCATATGCATATGGTGTTTTCATACATGCTTAATTTAGACAGATAAAATGACTCATGAAGCCTGGCATAAGTTCTGATGTTTTTCCTATCAGCGTGTTTAACAGTGCTGAGGAGATTAAATAGAGAACTGGAACACTTACTCCTTTTGTGCTTGTGGACGATGTGCAGCCCATTATCAATTCTTCCAAGCCGGCAGACCTGCGGTCAAGCTTTTGCTGTGGCTGTTGCTGCTGGTGCTGTTGTTGCATGTTCTTTGTTACAATAGTGTTGAAATGGAACAGTAACTAAAGTATTGCTTCAGTAAAGAACGAAGCTAAAAGGTAAAGGAACTATTGGAGAGAGTATGGCCATGGAGCGGTTCTTTCTTTGCAAGCTAGATAGGCTGGCCAATATGTATGTGCCAGCATCAATCAATTCAAATAAACTGAAATATCCAAGGATACTAAAAATGGCTGGCAGCATTGGTATCTTCAAATTAAAAAACCATGGTCTTAAATTACAAATCTATCTGAGAATGAAATATGGACCTTCATATATATAATTATTACAAAATTGAATATGCTACAACAAATTATGCTTATAAAATAATATATATTTTTATATAATCCTGGAGATTTTTTGCAAGTTCCTCACCCCCACTGCTCAGGAATATATAAAATGTTCACAAATTCCAAAGGATGATGCAACAATTAATGAGTGCTATACTGAGCATATACAGATGAAAATTACTATACACACAATAAAATAATTATTATTATTTTTAAATACCTTGTATCACACACTTAGTTATTATAATTTAATGTAACTGTTTTTTATGAAAAGATTATTTTATGAATTGTTTACCCTAGTGGCTGGGTCAAAACACCACAACTAATCTAGAAATTCTGTATGGGACAATAATTGTAGATTACTAAAATTACTGTGCTAAGTTTGTTTAGACATCAAAGCAAGGTAGCCACTCCTTCCAAGGCGCTATATTTTCCATTTTGGTGGCAAAGCTTGCTCTTCTTTATAAAAAAAAAATACAGAGAAGCATGGCTATTGCCGTTCCATTAAAGAAGAAAAAAAGGTGCCTTGTAGCAAGGTTCGAAATTAAAAACGTGAAGGATAGCAAAAGATCAGATGTCAACAACGATAGAACTACTAAAACACGCTTACAAAACATGTTAATGTATGTAATTTGCTTTAAACTCGTTTGCATTATTCAGTTACCCCAACATGAAAGAGCAGTTAGTTCTTCTAGAAAATGTATGAAAGGAAACAAGCCAAGATGAATTAATCACCTGAAATTTGTCATGGTGGTGGAGAAGGATCGCTGGCACATGGAACTGATCATGATCAACAACTGATGCGTGCTGCATTGTATGCGGCACTATAGTCGAGACGGGATTCGATGGCCTACTGATCAGGAAAGCTGCAGCTGGCACGGCCGTCGTCCCGAGCACCGGCCGGTGTGGTTGCTGCTCCTGGCCAGCATGATGCTGCCCTGATCGTCCAAGCTGATTAGATGGCACCTGATCACCACCTATACCAACCTGTTCCGTACAAATACGTACGTGCGTTAATTCTTACTCCTATATGCTACCGTTCGTAATTCTAATCCATTGATATATGACGTTAGTTTCTATTTCTATCTCCAGTTTTCCATTCCCTTTCAGTTGTACTGTTAGATATCTGCACTTTTTTCTTTTCGTAGATTAGTAGAAGAGAATAGGGGGCATCTTGGTAGTTTTTGCTTTCACGGTGGGTGGATGGTTTCTAGGGTTGCTTGCAATATGAGTAAAATGATGTGAGACCCGAACTAATAAAAAGGGTCCATACTGTGTGATGTGTAGCTCATCTTTTGCATTAGACTGACACATCCTACATACGTTTGGTCAGCTACCCAAACGCCCATGCATATATGCGCAACAAGGAAGCTCATCTAACCAAACAGGAAGTACATATATCCGCACCAAAAGGACAAAAAAGGAGAAAAAAGCAGGAGGGTGCATGGGAATGGATCGAGGGGTAATCTGGATGATGTTCACCTCGACCTACCTAACTAGCAGAAGTTGATATACGCACCTGTACGCTATCCTTCTCTAAGAACAAAAAACTGCACCAGTCATCTGTACTTCCAGACTAATGATGCTAATAAAGGGAGAATGGTTACCTCCTGATCAAAGGTCTCCCTGAAAGGCGTGAAGCTGAAATGGTCCGCCGACTGCTTCAAGTGCTGCTGCATCTCGACGGCCGCGGTGACCGTGTATCCGGCCGGGAACGATGTTGCCGACACCTCGTGGTCCCTCGACGAGCAGCTGCCGCTGCCACTATCCCTCCTACGCTGCTCCTGCACCGTCGTCGCTGCCACGACGACGGTGGCACCCCGGTCGGACGACCAGCTGCACTGCCTGGGTTGCGTCTGGTAGAATATCTTGCACACCACCAGCTCTCCCTCCTTCTCCTCTTCGAGGTCGCCGAGGTGGTACTGGTGCATCACCCAGTTCGTCTTCTCCGGCTTGCGGTGCTTGCCAAAGTTGGTGTACAACACCAATATCTTCTTGCACCCCTTCTGCCGGCCGTTCACCATCACCGGCCGCGTCTTGCCGGTCTTGTGCCATCTCGTCTCGCCCTTGTGAACGTCGCACTCCGTCTGTATCTTCCTCCTCTTCCTCGTGCCCGTCGTGTAGGCCTTGGACGGCCGGTGGAAGAAGTGCTTGCTTAGGCCATCCCTTGTCACACCTGATTATCAGCACAAGGCATATAGATGCAAGAACTGTGTGAGAACCTGGAGTTGGGTGGGTGGCCAATGTTTCTTGAAAGATGCAACAAACCTCTGAAAAAGAGAAGAGATAGAAAGGAAAGAAACCCATTTGGAAACTTCAGAAGCATCTTACCATCATGACTGAGAGGAGAGAGGTAGATCAGGGTAGGCACAACTTTCCATAAACAATAATTCTCTTTGCATATACCCAAGAGCACATGTGTAGAAAACACTAAGAATAGAGGGGAGAGCACATCAAGAACAAGGGAATATATGCCATATCCCAAATCCAAACCACAGCACATAATTCATGGCGAAATAATCCCAACATACAATATATCACTCCATGAAAAGCAAAGCTAAAAAAGCTAGGAATATATCTGTATAAGTATATGGTTCGATATTTCTGCCGATGTCTAGCTTAGCTAGCTCTCTCACCTGGAAGTTTCTCAGGGTGGGTGTAACATATTCCATCCTCCCCATCTATTGTGGGTATGAACTCGTCGATGAGAGGGTGAGATCTCGAGCCTTCTTCTTTCACTTTCGCCTCGAGGTGCTCGATCAGCTCCTGGTCCGTTGGATCGAACTTGACGCCGGCCGGCAGCCCCAGCCAATCCTTCTTGCAGTTACAGCAATTAATTCCATCAAAAGAAGTTGCGGTAAGAATCATCAGGCCTAGCTGAGGGGTGCAACTGTACGTACACATAGATTTTTTTTCGAAAGGAAAAAAATTGTCAGCTCCGTCTGTCGTGCATACCGGTTTGCTGTCGATTTTGTGGCCGCAGTTGGGGCAGGGCTTCGCGGTGGAGATCCGGTGTTCCTCGAGCTTCTCGTTGATGAGCTTCGAGCTGCTGATATGCCCCCTATTCATGTTCGATTCATATGTGGCCGGAGGAGGCAGTGTTCATGCATGAGTATGAGGGGTCCTCCTTTCTGTCTAGCTGCAAAGTAATCAAACAAGCATATGGTCAGCAAGCACAATTCAACAAGAACACGAGATCGAAACAAGTGAAAGAAGGCAATAAAAGAGAGGAGTAAACCGAAGGGCGCAAGTAGCAGGAGGAGCAGCAGGGGTGCAAAGGAGAGAAAGGAGTGAGGGAGAGGCGTACGTATAAAAAAATCAAGGCAGGCAGCCTGCTGCTTTCACCGGTTTAATACAAGAGAGCTGAATTCCTTCCTACTTCAACTGAAGCCACACCCCTTGAGGAAAAGTTGGGCCCCTCCTCCTTAGCCCTCTCTCTCTCTTTCTCTCTCTATCGCTTAAGCATAACACAAGACATAGACACCTTTCATCTGTGCTAAATTAAACTGCCTGTAAGATGATGCCGCGCCATTCACCTTTGCCTTATACGTTTACTGTTGATGCACGTATATTTTATTGGGCTTCAGACTTTCAGAAACTGGCTGGCTGGGAGCTAGTAGAACCAAAAGCAAAAGGCATGAAGAACTGCTGCCTCAGACCACAGCTGTTATTGCAGATTCCACACACTGCATGCACTGCACTTACTCTCACGCCACGCGGAGAGAGAGAGAGAGAGAGAGAGTAGAGTATCTAGGAGCCAATAGACTCAAGGTAGCAGCATTAGCATGCATGCTTATATCAAACAAACAAATCGGACATAAGCAAAACTAAACCCCTTACGTTATGTAATGCGTACGAGAAGGGCCTAATCACGACCCACATAAAGTAAACATTTGAGTATTGGTCAAGGGAAAATTGTTTCATTAATTTTTTTCTCTAGCTTGCATTAATTGCATGCATGGAACGATGGAAAAGGATATTTCTTTCCAGTGCACAATAATGAACTTTGCAAATTGCAGGAGCAAGAAATAGCAGAGATAAGAGGTCTCACATGGGCATATGGAGGAGGCCTTGTGCTCAAATGATGATCCTTTTTGCCATGAGAGTGTGATGTTGGAGAGAGAGAAGGGTGTGAATCCCAGAGCTTGCTTTCTACCCAAGGCAAATGGAACAGTACAGCACTTGATGTACCCCAACGGCTCACATACTACTATAAACTGGTTAGAGGGTAGAGCACATAAAAAATATGCACGTGCTGCATCGCATGCCCGGCAGGGGGGCAGCCTTCTCTTGCAAGCAGGGCCGTATCTGGTTACAAATTCTTATCAGTGTTAGTTCAAAATTGTTATTAGTGATTTTGAATCGATACTGATTACTCGGTATCGATAGTCACTGACTATCAGTGTCAGGTATAAAACCGGTACTAAAAATCACTATCAGCGCCAGTTAAAGCTACCAACCGACACTGATAGTCTCAGTCTCGATTCAACGTTTTTGGTCGAAAAAAGCTTCAAATTTTTTGAATCGACACTAATTACTCGACACTGATAGTCACCGACTATCAGTATCAGGTATAGAACCGACACTGAAAATCACTATCAGCACCGGTTGGAGCTATCAACCGACACTGATAGTCCCATCTCGATTCAACATTTTTTTGCCCGAAAAAAGCTTCAAATTTTTTTTCTCGACCAGGGGCATCCGACCATAAGGTGCCCACCCGAATGCGCCCAACATTCACAAGTAACACGATATTCACTCACATGTGACAACCAAGACTCGAACTTAAGACCTTATAGCATGTGCGCTCGCGTGACCCCTCTAACCATCTCAACTATCATCCATTCGTGAGTATAGTAGCACAATAAATCCTTTTGACATCTTCTGACCGAACGCTTGAATGGTTATTTAGACATCTAAATGACCTCAAATGGAAAAGTTATCAACTACAAAAATTGTACATCTCGTCAAGTTCTACAATGTTCATGTAAAGTTTGCCTCCATCCGACTCCGTATTTCAAGTTTGTGTCTAATCCATGCAGTGTTAAGTAAAACAACCATAACTTTTGTATACAGAATCCGATTTTGACGTTCGACATCTACTTTCGAAGCTAACGAGGCGCATTAAAAAAAATACAAGTTTTTATACCACACTTTGACCCCCAGAAAAGACTAGGAAGACCCTCGACAGGACCTCTGAAGTTTTTTGTCGAAAATTGATCTTCTCTTATTTGTATGAAATTGTTTTAGACATAGTGGTTAATCTGAAATTTAGTGCTGCACAGACGTTTCATCAATTCAAGTTATCAAACTCACGATAAAAATCTTTGAATTTGCGGTTTTTATCTTTATGGCCAAATATGTGGTTTTTTCAATGATTTTTACTAGTTTTACGTTAGATCTAATACTTTAGTTTGTGACCCTATGTGTTTCCTTTGACAGACTTTATTGATTTATTTATGCAGTTATATTGCTTCAAATAAAAAGTAATCAACTACAAAGTTGTAGATCTCGTCAAGAGCTATAATTTTCATATAAATTTTTTTTCCCATCCGACTTCGTGTGAAAAGTTATAAGTTTTTTAATGTGAGTTGTCATCAACCATTGCTACAACTTTATTATAATTATTTGAGCATTTAAATGACCTCAAATTAAAAAAAATCAACTAAAAAGTTGTAGATCTCATCAAGGGCTATAATTTTCATATAAAGTTTTTTCCCATCAACTTCGTGTGAAAACGTTATAAATGATTTAAGATAAGTTATGACAGTAGCAATCTTCATCGGCAATGATACTAATTATCAGTACCGATTCGTGTCTAGAACCGATACTGATATAGTCAGTATCAGTACTAGTTCGTGGCTGGAATCGGCACTGATACGAACTAGCACTGATACCGACTATCAGTGTTAGTTCTTTGCTCCTCAGTCGTTATTCGCGTACAGTAGTTTAAAAACCGATACTGATACGTTTTTAGTGCCGATTACTATTGAATCGACACTGATAATATACTACATATGTAGTATTATGTAGTAGTGCTAGCTCCCATTGGTCGGATCTGGGACATCCAAATGTCATTCTGAGCCGATACAACACGACTGCAGGGATCCAATACAATCCATTGATCGAATGGAATGATCCTGAAAAAATCATGAATAAAAGACTTACTGCGTCAAGCTAAAAACTAAAATGAGATGGAGGCATTCGATCCGGTAGATCAAGCTATCCGAAATCAAGTGTGCCAAAGCATGACAATGAACTAGAAACCCGAAACACACTAGTCGAGGAAAAAAAGAGAAATGTATTCATCTATTTTTTTTCACCGTCATTCATCTATAAAGTGCGACATTGGACATTGTTATAACTTATAGGGTAATGAAGCCTAAACCCCGGCTCCTAGACATGTAAGTTTTCGACAACGGGATCCCCATTTTCATTACCAAGATAACAGAAAAACCATTCTTAAGTCTTACATCCAGATCAAAGAAGGTAAAAGAGGAAGCAAAAGAGATCCAGAACAAGCAAGTGCTACCAGAAAACAAGATGCTAACAAATAGCATACAGATCCAAGAAGGAGTAATACTAATCCACGCTAAAACTTAATAGCAAAAAAGAGATGATACTGCATGCAAGCTAAGTTACAGGAAACAAAATTAAGCTTCATCATGGTCTTCCACTATCTGATGATGGGGCATCCTCGTCCTAAGACTTTAACAGTTGTAGCTGAGCAGAGGGATGAGTTGGGCATCTGGCCAGGAGATGATTCACTGTATCTATAAATCCATGAGCACCACGCAAGATATCCTCCTGGCTCATGTCATTAAGCAAAACTGCCCAGATTTTCAAAAAGGAGACGACATGGAAAATAATGTCAGTTGGGTCTCTTGGAAGCTTCTTATCAAGACATGCCTTGTTACGTGCTTTCCAGATGGACCAGCATACAACAGCCAAACCATAAGTAGCAAAAGAATGGACAGCAGGAAGGTTATCTTCAACTGTTACCCAATCTGCAATATGAAGCCTACTAGGGCTAATTGGTACCTTAAGATATTTAATAGGGAAGGAGCCAATCTGACAATGGAAAATGTCAGCATATTTCAAAGCAATATCAAGATCACCTCCAAGCAAAATAATCTCACTTTTTTGAAAATTAATTTTGAGGCCTGACATCATCTCATATATGTAGAGGAGTAGCTTAAGATTGTTTGCTTTATCAAAGTCACGTGGGAGGCATAAGATTGTATCTATCAACATATTGAAAAATAACAATCCCCCATCAAAGAGGTGAGAAATTAACCCAGTTATATGACTTTTTTTCTAAGCAGACTTTATCATCACCACCAAACTATCAGCCACAAGATTGAAAAGAAAATAAGATAAAAGGTCACCTTGCCTCACCACTTTATGGCTTGTAAAATAGGGTCCCAAAAGATTATTGAGTTTGGCCATGGCTCGTATCTAGACATGTAAGTTTGCCAGACAATTTTGCTTATGACAAAATTATGGCGAAGAAAACTAGAGCCACAAGGAAAACTGGCAAGAAAAAATAAAAATTGGCATGCTAAATCTACCGAACTCATGTGGACCTAGACGGGAAAATTGGCAGGCTAAACCTATGGCCAGTAAAGAGATACTACCTACTTGCTTTTTTACTTAGCATCAATTTTTACTGTAACAAATTTGACCCTACGTTTTTTTTAAATTAAATACTTAAAACTTTTATATTATTAGATTTATCATGAAACAAACTTTACTAGTATGATATATTTTTAAGTATTTATAAATCTTTTTTAAGAAAAAAAATGCATGATTAAATGTTTTACATTACAAGGCAGTGACAATTAAACAGAACGGAGGGAGTACTAAGCCTAACTCGAACAAACACTCCGAGCTAAACAATGTTTGAAAGCCACATCCGAGCTAAACAAGGCACAAATCACAATCGGTGACTTGTCCGACCAGCTGGGGCCCAGGTGGCATTTGCCCAGCCCCGTTCAGCTATCCCTGTGGCTGGCTCCCATTGCTGTCATGCAGACGCGAGAGCAGAGCACGACCCTGATCACAGCAGCAGAGCTGGTGCGCCGGGCCCCACTTGCAGAGGGTCGTAAGGTTGGCCCAGGCCGCCCAGGTCGGAACATGCCGGCGTCGTGGGTATCCTCGCGATGAAAGGCAAGTGGCAAGCTGGTTGGGTTGTTGAACCATACCTGGACAGCTCCTATGGCTCCCGGCCGGGTCAGCTCAGCTGGTCTTCCCTTCCGCCTTACTCCATCCAGTCCAATCTCTCGACCAGTTCCACCGCCCCGTGTGTTGCATTGTGCCTCTCATGGGCAAATCAGGCCATTATGACCTGATAACCCTTCTCAATGTCGACGCGACGTCTTGCAGGGGCGGCTGCGAGGAAAATCAATTCCCGCCGCACGTCTTGCTGCGAGCTTGGCATTTGGCGGGGGTGATCCCATGCATCGTCATCATTTGGCATGTTAAATTAATGTGTTTGCCGCATTGTCAGCACAATGATGTTGCAGCAGCATCTCATTCAGGTTCGCAAATGAGTGACTAATGTGTTTGACTATGCACACCAGCCTCCAGAATTATTCAATCAGCACGAGTTGTTTGGAAGGAGAGGGGGTTCGAGTACGTGCGTACACTTGGAGTCGCAGTTCTGGCCAACCGACGGATCTGTCGCAACCGAACAATAAGTGCAATCCCATTGCTTGGTAGGCGTGCAAAGCCTGATGCTTAAGTCGCAGAAAATACGTATGGTACAGTATTTTTAGTGAGAAACAAGTACAGAAGTGCCTTAATTTTTATATGTGATGATGTATTGACACCAGTTAATATATCTTAAATTTGATTAGTATGTATTTGTGGATGTTTATTCTTATTCATGTCTAACTCGAGTTGGCAGTGTTTAGAATTGACAAATTCTTCTATGGACGCAGAAAAATTGCACACATCGAAAGTTTCGGTGTGGACAGTGTATACTCGCCAGATTATTTCTTCCAGAGAGCAACTTTTCGGGTGAAATTGGAGATCAATGCACCGGAGTATCCGGTGAATGTGGTGGCTACATCGGAGGGTATCACTGGAGTATTTTCAGTGCTGAAGTAGAAATGAAAGCAAACACCGGATGGTCCGATGATGGACTTTAAGAGCGTCGAAGTATTTTCTGTAGATAGGAGATTTTTAGGAGCCAAGTTTGATTATGTACGCCGGATAGTTCGGTACTGTAATTGTGAACACTGAAAAATGCACCAGACCTTTATTACAGAGAGATTGCAGGAAGGTGGTTCGATGGATTGTCACACACTAGATTATCTGGTGATAGACATGAGATTACTAGAAGCTTTCACCAGACCTTTTCTTATAGAGAGCAAAATTTTCCTAGAACAGATAATGTTACACTTACCGGATGGTCTAGTGTTTAGAAGCAGAACACACTGGAATATCCGGTGTTCACGTTTTCTGCAGAATGTGCTCTGGGTTAAAGTTTTTGATTTTATGCTAACCTGTAGTTGTTTTAGAGTATGAAGAAATATGTTTGCTTATTTCATGGTGCGTAGGTGATGGATGCAACTTGGCGGTCGATGGCGGGTGATCGAGGCTAAACGGGTGGTTGGTGCCGGATGATTAAGGAGGATCGGACGGAGTCAAGGGTGATCCTAGCTGTACACATGAAGATCAAGTAAAGTATAAAACGAAGGATGAAGATGACGTATTGACAAAGTCAAGCGAAGAGAATACCGGTGCAAGTGACAAGACTGTTCGAGGGATCGAGAGTGGGAGAGACTTGCCGGCGGTCAAAACCGCAAGATGGAGGACACACGTCATCATTGGAGCGCTTGCTTCAGGTGAAAGCAACTGGTGGCTAGTCACGCTTTGAGAAGCGTGCTAGACTTTTACGGTTTGGCTCAAAACCATGGGTGGACTGGAGGAGTACGTGGCACCATCGTGAAGCTTGCGTCGAGGCGAAGCTAAGTCGTAAAGGTGCCGCAGCTGTCTGATGAATGGAGATGAAAGGCTAAAATATCCTTGGTAGTAGGTAAAAGTGTATTACAACAGATGGGTATTTTGAGAAAAAACTAGAAAACTTAGGGGTCAAGTTTACTAGACCTATAAATAGAGAGGTAGGGCTACGAGAGAGGATGAACTAGACATTTGAGCCTCTTGTATCACCCATATGAAAGTATTGTGTTAAGGTTTTAGTGAAAAGAAGAATGAGTGCTTAGTCTATGTAATAGTTAAGAGTTTTGAAAAGGAAATATTTGTAATCCGTCTAAAATAGGGCTGATCTCTTTGACTAATGAAGTTTATTTTATTTGATATGCTTGAATTCCCCTCTTTCTAGTTTCACTCTCTTAGGTTCCTTGCCTTGTGTGCAAAATTTTCCCTTCCGGTTTTGATTTTCGTTTTTTTGCTAGAATTTCAGCACCTTGTGAGGTCATTCTTCTTGTTGATAGAGGCATAAAATTCACATGCACACATTTATGCGATGGGATCTTGAATTCCATTGCATCTAGATAATCAACTTGGAGAGTTTCGTTGCTTGGTATTCTTCTTTTCTTGTTTCTTTGCTAGTTCTGTTCTTTTGAGTACTGAGACACATGGATTGATCTTAAATGAAACATATGGTTCATATACCATCCGTAGTGTCATGTTGCTTCGATTTTCTTTTGTTAAAACTTCTCTTGATTTTATCTTTTGCTTGAGTTTTGAGGTGCGTTGGGTGATCCAAATAGGAGAAGGCTATCGGTTTCGTAAGAAATTTGTTGAGGCGCTTATTCACCCCCTCTAGTCATCAATCTCATTCTACAATTATTATCAGAGCTGATTTGATCACTTGTTGACCTTAACCGGCTTTGTGATCCGTCGACGACATGGAGAGAAGTGGAAAGATTTCGCTATTTGATGGTCGTAAATTTTCGTACTGGAAGGTGCGCATAGAGGCTTATCTTCTAAGAAAGGAAGTGCAATATGGGAAGTAGTTGATTCCGACTATAAGATCCCTGCTGCTCGCATGACTCAGGTTCAAATAGAATAGTATGAGACCAACAACAATGCCAGAAATATTTTGTTCACTAGCCTGAGTTGAAATGAGGTTGACAGGGTTCAACACCTCTGTACTGCTCAGGAGATCTGCAATACTCTGAGTGTCTTTCATGAAGGCACTAATCAGATTAATTTCAGACGTCAAAGCACATACAACCAAGAATACCAAATTTTTATGCAAAACCTCGAAGAGTCTTTGGATGCGATGTTTGCTCGCTTTGATGGAATTGTTAGCAAACTTCGATCAACTAGTGTTTTGCCCTATTCTGATCACGAGAGAGCGATCAAACTTCTCTATGCTTTTGACCGTAACATATGGGAGGTGAAGATCTTAGCATTGAAGAGTCTTTAAGTTATGACATGTTGATTTGTGATGAGCTCTTCAGCAAGCTTAAATTCACTGAGATAGCCAAGGTGGCTCGGATCGGTCTCGAAAATCCGTTGTCTTAGTACATGGCGTTGGTTTCCGGACCTAGTGGTGGCAATCAGTTTCCCACTGGCTTTTCTTGTGATAACACTTTATCGAGTGGATTTGCTTTGTCTTCCTTTTTCTGTCACAGAGGAGCAGGTGAACGCGCTGAATGATGAGGACCTTGCTCTGATCATGAAGAAGTTCACCCGCTTCTACAACAGTCACCGAAATCGAAGGATGGGAGGTTCTCATATTTGCTTTGAGTGCGGTGACACTACCCACTTCAAGGCGGATTGCCCTAAGCTCAAGAAGAGGGAGGGCGACGACCATGACTATAACAACCATAAGAAGAACAACAAGAAACCCTTCTTCAAGAAGAACTGTGACAAGATAGCCAAGAAGGCGGCTAAGACGGCTTCTAGGGCGACTATAGCACATGAGCTTTGATTTGCTTACTCGTTTGAGTGCCCTAAGCTTGATCCGAGGATTGCCCAAGCTCAAATTTGAGAAGAATCTTATTTATGCTCCTTGTCGGAATGGCAAGATGGTTGCTACCTCCCACCCTTCAGTCAATCTGGTGATGACTGAATGACCGGAAGAACTTCTCCATATGGATACTGTTGGTCCTTCTCGAGTTCGTTCGACAAGTGGGAAGTGGTATGTTCTTGTCATTGTTGATGATTTCTCTCGCTACTCTTGGGTCTTCTTTCCTATGAGTAAGGATGAAGTATTCTCACACTTTCAGAGCTTAGCTTAGATTGTTCAAAGAACTCTCTAGTGCTTTGAAAGCAATTCATAGTGATAATGACACCGAATTCAAGAACTATCTCTTTGATGCTTTCTGCCTTGAGCATGACATTGAGCATCAGTTTTCTGTCCCACGTATTCCTCAACAGAATGACATAGTTGAGAGAAAGAACATGACTTTGGTTGATATGGCTAGGTAGATGCTCGACGAGCATAGGACTCCTAAAAAGTTTTGGGCTGAGGCTATTAGCACAGTGTGCTACATCTAAAATCGGATTTTCTTACGCTATATCCTGAATTTGACTTCTTATGAGTTGTGATTTAAGAGGAAGCCGAAGGTTTCGTATTTGAGGGTTTTTGGATGTCGATGCTTCATCCTAAAGTATGACAATCTTGACAAGTTCAAGTCATGATCTTCCGATGGTATTTTCTTAGGGTATTCT
This sequence comes from Phragmites australis, assembly GCF_958298935.1. NCBI lineage: Eukaryota > Viridiplantae > Streptophyta > Magnoliopsida > Poales > Poaceae > Phragmites > Phragmites australis. The sequence goes on from NC_084922.1 coordinate 9,057,161, forward strand.
CTTCATTGTCATGCTTACATGGTTTACAATCTTGACACTAACTCCATCGTGGGGTCATGTAATGTGACTTTTCAAGAGTCAACCCCTGTGCTAGTTCTGTTTTTGAGTGTGCAGGTGATCAGGAGATGAGCGAGTGCATCTTTATAGATGATGACCTTCTAGCTCTTGGTGTTGACGAGGATGGTCCACTACTTCCCTCTACCACACCTTCTCCAGAGCTGTCTCCTTCTTCTTCTACTCTAACAGAGGGTCCTGCAACGTCTATTTCCACTTTAGCTGCTCTCAAGCCTGCACCAGCACAGGTTGAGGGGGAGTTCACCTCTAGGCGCGAGACTCCTCAACACATTCAGCAGAGACACCCTCTATACATGATGATCGGAGATCTTGATGAGAGGGTAACGAGGTCCAAGACTGTTTCTCATGCTCATTTTACTAATTATGTATTCGTTACTTCTTTTGAACCCCATGATGTTGGACATGCTTTATCTGATTCGAGTTGGGTCAATGCCATGCATGAAGAGCTTGAAAATTTTGAGAGAAACCAAGTTTGGGTCATTATAGAGCCACCCCTAATGTTCACACCACATGCACAAAATGAGTTTTCAAAAACAAACAGGGGGAGGAAGGGTCTGTAGTGAGAAATAAGGCTAGACTATTGGCTCAGGGTTTCACTCAAGTTGAGGGGATAGACTTTGAAGAGACCTTTACACCCGTAGCTAGGATAGAAGCCATTATGATCTTTCTTGCATTCGCGGCATCTAAGGATTTCAAGTTGTATCAAATAGATATTAAGAGTGCTTTTCTAAATAGTTTCATTCAGGAAGAGGTCTATGTTAGGAAACCCCAGGTTTTGAGCACCCTAAATACCTACATAAAGTTTACAAACTTAGAAAGACTTTTTATGGGCTTAAGCAGACACCTCGATCTTGGTAGGATAGGCTTAGGTCTTTCTTGCTAGATAATAGGTATGTGATGGGGTCAGCTAATAAAACTTTGTTCACTCTCACGTATAGTAATGATTTCTTACTTGTTCAGATATAATCATTACTTGTTCAGATATATGTGGATGTTATTATTTTTTATGGCTCTTCTCATGCACTTGTAGCCAAGTTTGCAGAAACTATGAGCAGAGAGTTTGAGATATCGATGATGGGTAAGCTCAACTTCTTCCTTGGGCTACAAATCATGCAATACAAGCAAAATACATTCGTCCACCAGATGAAGTACACTAAGTATTTGCTGAAGAAGTTCAACATGAGTGATACGAAGCCTTTGGCAACACCGATGGCTACTTTGACCGTGCTTGATCCAAGTGAAGATGGCGAGGAGGTGGAGCAACATGACTACAGGAGTATGATCGGTTCTCTACTGTACTTGACGGAAACAAGACCAGACATCCACTTTACCGTCTGCTTGTGTGCTCGCTTCTAGGCTTCACCAAGGACGTCTCACCACCAAGCGGTGAAACACATTCTGAGGTACCTCATGCACACTCTCGAGTATGAGCTTTGATTTTATGCTTCCTCTTCGCTTTCTCTTTGAGTTTTTTCGGATGCAAATTTTGCTGGTTGTAGAATTGATAGGGAAAGTACATTTGGTACTCGTCACTTCTTTGGTACTTCTCTTGTGTATTGATCTTCTCGCAAATAGTCTAGCGTTGCACAGTCTACTGCTGAAACTGAATATGTAGCTGTTGCTCACAGATTTTGTGGATGGTTTCTACTTTGAGAGATTTTGGATTGAATTTAAGGAGTGTGCTACTTTTGTGTGACAACACAAGTGTCATAAGCTTAGCTCACAATCCAGTTCAACACTTCAGAACCAAATACATAGATGTGAGATTCCACTTTCTAAGAGACCACAATAAGAAGGGAGATATTGAGTTGAGCTACATAGATACCCAACACCAGCTAGCTGATATATTCACCAAGCCTCTAGATACAAAAGATTTGCATATTTGAGAGCAGAGCTTGGTGTGTGCCATACCCAAGGTTCGGGTTACCGACCGGAGTTCGGTTACTGAGCTCCGGCAGTAACCGAATTATCGCGGTTACCGGACAAAAATTCAAAAAAAATTGGACAAAATTCATTTTGCAAAATTTGAATTTTGGTGGAAAAATCGATTTTTTGCCCGTTTGGTAACCGGTCGGTTTGGGCCGGTTACCGAGCGGTTTGCTCGGTAAATTGAGCGGTTTGGTCGGTAATCAAGGGATAAAAAACCGTCCGAATTGCTGCGATAACCGAACGATTTTAAGCGATTACCGAGATGTATGGACGCATTATCAATAATTGTGTGGGAAAATCATAAGAAAAAAATTTGACCACTAAATCATGGAAAAAATAGTATAGTACCATGGTATGTTTTGTAATATCATATAAAATTTTGGCATGATCTTTGCTATATTTTGGAAGTTTCGAAGGCAACAAACAGATAGTAATAGCAATTCAAGCACGAACATATAATTGTTGCTTCGAATATATACGTATATTACATATACATCGCCTGAAATTAATAAATATATATCGAGTTGTTCGTAGTAAAGCTAAAAACATAATTACATCTCATCCTTCAGCACTTACCATGGTATCCACGCCACGTGCAACCTACGAGATGGAAAAAATTAGTGTAACAACGTGGTATGGAAATAAAGTAGTTACAAAAAGTAAATTTGCATCACCTTTAGAACCACCAGCTTGGGGGGCGATTACATTCGGCCATATTGTACTCATTGGTGGACATTAGCATTAGCCGTCGTGTCGATAGCAACTCTGCCTTAAACTCAGCCCATGTTTTCCCTGTCCATGCAGAAGTGGTTGACCATTGTCCTTGCAAAATGGCGTAAAACCCAGGGTCTTGCCACTCATAGACCCATTGAATAGGAGTCTCTGACTGAGCATCGGGGACAGGATAGTGGTACGGATACGATCCAGAACTAATGTCCATGCCATAGCTGCTGGAATAGCTCGCACTATCTTGTGGTCCATCGTGGCCACCATGTATTATATGCCTTGGTGAGGATGGAGCACCGTGGTCCTGATCCTGTGTGGCATGCGAAAACTGACTCTCACCAGTGAATTGCACGGGAGGAACGACAGAGGATTGGCATGGAGGAACATCACCGCCCTGACCATCATCATCACTGTTGTCAGTCTTTGAGCTGCTATCATTCGATTCTTGGTAAGTTGGGCTCTTTGGGTCACTATCTGTGCTCTCATCGCTTTGCACTTGTCTTTTGCCCATGCCCTTAGTCTTCTTGCTCTTCTTTGTATGCGTCATTTGCTTCTTCCTTTTTTCCGTGTGTGTAACTGCCCTGGGACAGACCTTTGGTTACCGCTCCAATGCAGTCGGTAACCACCCACCTTTGCTCGATAACCGAAGCTTACTCGCCGGATTTGCGCCGGAGCTCACTGGATTTGGTTGGGCGGTTGCCAGCGCCGTGCGTGGAGCTGCGGGAGGTGGGGTGGGGAAAGTGTGAAGTGCACATATAGCTCCAAATCGACGCCATCCTATCCACTGACCGTGGGCCGTAAACGGGCCGGCCTCTACTGTATATTCGGCCCAGTACACAAAACAGCCCATTTAAAATATATCCGAAGTTTGCCCGTCAATTTGGATGTCCAAGCGATATCTGTTTAAAGTTTGGTTTTCACAGATACCCTTGAAATTATCTCTAGTTTTTTATCGTATTTTTTTTGGATTTTTTTAAAAATTGGTTTGAATTTTTTGAATTCAAATTCGGTAACCGCTCTACTTTTGAAACTGAACTGCACCGAGAAGGCCGGTAACCGCGATTTTTCATCGGTAATCGTTGCATTTTTTAACCCTGTCCATACCTATGGCATTATGTGAGGAAGAGTTGTTCTTTATATATACTCTATCTTACTTTTATTGTATTTGTATTAAATTTCATTTGTAAGATAATTATAGTAGTTGAGTTTTGACTTGTATGTCTTTAGCATTTTTGATTGCTAGACTTGAATTTAGACTAAGTTGAGTAGTTGTGTGAAGCAATCTTTTAATCTTAGACTATTCTCGCTACTTTGACATGATATATTTCAAGTAGGCTTGCCTTCCTTAAGACGAAACGTGACAATTTTATGAATCATGTAGGCTATAAAATGCTGCATTCTTGATACCATTTTCATAATTGCTTAGGCTTAGTCAAAGCTTGTGTTAAGGCTAGTCTGATGAATATCTTGCTCTAGGTCTTCTTGGTTCACGACAGTAAATTGGAGAACATTACAATATATTTTCTATCTTTGTTAAATGTTTAGCTCATGATAGAACCTTGGGGAAACATGTGTTCTTTGCGTCGCACAGACAATACTTAACTTGATTTTGTGACCATCTTGATAACTTGTGCTAAAATATGATCCAATATGGTTGTCTTGAGGCCTCAAGGTATTTATCATACCCAGTCGCGTGACACTTTGCTTAGATAAGAGGCAACTTCAGGATAAAATAAAATTCAAATAAACATGCCTAATTGTTTAATTCTTTTTAATCACTTGATCAATCTAAATCTTTGTTTCATATGTGAGCATTTACAATGCCCATTGTCATAAATGCTTATTTAGCTAGTTTAAGATTGAAGTTGGCTAGTTCTTAATGCTTGTATTGCCTTGGCACGAGTGAATGTTTATGTGATGGTCACTATTAACATGATTTGGCTATGTAAACTTTAATACGCTAACCAATTCTTTATGTTTAGCTTGTAAAACTTTTTGTTATTGTGTTATTGTCTCTCTTTGAGCCTCTATGAGATTGTGAGCTACACTTTCTACTTTCTGAAGCCCTTTGACATTTCTAGCTTTTACAAATGCTTTATAGTATACTTGTGAAAACTCATTAGGTTTGCATATTTATGCATTGCATATGCACAAAGAAGAGAATATGCTACAAAGGAGAAGAAATGAGAAACATTTGCAACAAATCTCAAAGAAAAATGAAAAATATACATTCATCAAGAGGGAGCATTTGTTTTAAGTTTTTGAGCTTTTCTTGATCTTTAGTGATTTTGGCTTCTCTTTTTCTATCTTCGGTCTTTTGCAATCTATCTTATTCTAAGTGATTTGTGTTTACTCTTTCTCAAGTTTTTGTCACTTGGATATGCTTCACTTATTCTATCCTAAATCTTTGTACTTTGAGGGTTGTCAATACACCCATCAAGGGGAAATTGAGAAACAAAGTAGAAAAGTGTCTTGGTTTGCATGTGATGAGGTATTGATAATAGTTCATATGTCTTGAACTTGTTTAGCATGTGTTTATGGATGTTTATTCTTGTTCATGTCTAACTCGAGTTGGCGGTGTTTGAAATTGGTGAATTCTTCTCTGTACGCAGAAAAATTACACACACCGGAAGTTCCGGTGTGGGCAATGTATACTCACAGGACTATTTCTTGCAGAAAGCAATTTTTTGGGCGAAATTGGAGATCAATGCATCGGAAGGTTCGATGAATGTGGTGGCTACACCGGAGGATATCACCAGAGTATTTTTAGTGCTGAAGCATAAATGAAAGCAAACACCGGATGATCCGGTGATAGACTTTGAGAGCGCTAGATTATTTTCTGCAGAGAAGAGATTTTTGGGAGCCAAGTCTGATTATGTATGTCGGATAGCCCGGTGCTATAATTGTGAACACTGGAGAATGTATCGAACATTTTGTTGCAAGGAGGTTGCAGGAGGGTGGTTCGGGATTGACACACACCGAATTATCCGGTGATAGATATGAGATCACCGAAAGCTTTCACCAGATATTATCCTACAGATAGTAAAATTTTCCTACAACAGATAATGTTACACTTAGCAAATGGTCTGGTGTTTAGGATAAGAACACACCGAAACATCTGGTGTTTATGTTTTCTGCAGAATGTGCTTTGAGTTAAAGTTTTTTATTTTGTGCTAACCTGGAGATGTTTTGGAGTATGGAGAAATATGTTTGCTTGTTTCTTGGTGTGCAGTTGATGGATGGAACTTAGCAGTCAACAGCGGGTGATCGGGGCTAAGCGGGTGCTTGGTGTCGGACGATCAAGGAGGGTCGGGTGGAGTCGAGAGTGATCATAGCTGTATGCATGAATGTGAGGAACCGTCCAAACAATATTCTAATTAATCATCGGGAGGATCATTATTCATAATCCAATCTCGACGATTAACCAGAATCCTATCAGGGTAGTCCCGACACGTGTTTTGTTCCCAAGAATCGGAACACATGCCTTCAACATAGTACATCACAGCATAGCTTAATAAAGAGCAAGTAATAAACATTTATATTAAAAAATTAAGCATGCAACTGATTCCAACAATTTATAACAAAAGCGAGCTAGGAGAAGACAAAAACTCCTCAACTCCTAACTATCCAAAGATCTACGCAGCGGAAAGAATAAACTAGACAATAAAAGAGAGTGGAGCCACATACCCTTAGGCTCCGCTCTAAAAGCTCGAGCTTCGGAGTAGGATACTCATGCCCACCACCTTGATTGGCAGGCACAAAGTAGCCGAACATCGCCCCTTCCTCAGCAGCCGGAGTACCTGCATCAACTTAAGGGTAGCACCCTGAGTACAAAGGTACTCGCAAGACTTACACAATATGGGTATATAATATCCCGACTCCAAGGATTATGCATTGAGCAGGGAACTCCACATACGTATTTCATATATGTATTTCACACATATGAATAGAGACAATTTCTGTTAGCAAGAATATAAACATGCGGTTAATTTAATTAAATCAGTAAGCAACCTAGATATATGTGTGAGCAACTAACTTAACCAACATATATGAAATTACCCTGCAATTACCAACTGATCATATGAAACTGTAACCACAATAGTATCAATGTATAATAAGTGTCATCTCGACCACCTCCTACATATCCGAACCACAAACCACATATCCGAACCATCATCCATAAGCGAGAAGTCTATGACCGATACAAATGAAACCATAGCATGCTCATGACCGAGAGCGCGGCAGTTCAAACTGTTTTTACACCCTGCAGGGGATACTCCTGGACCCACACGACTTGGAGACCATACGGCTTGTGCCACCCGTTAAAGTGCACACAAGGTGTACCATGGTTTGACTTACCGACCGGAGCTCGGTTACCGAGCTCTGGCAATAACCGAAAATTCACGATTACCGCGGTAACTGGTCGAAAATTCAAAAAAAATTGGACAAAATTCATTTGGCAAAATTTGAAATTTGGGGGGAAAATCGCGATTTTAGCCGTTCGGTAACCGGTCGGTTTGAACCGGTTATCGAGTGGTTTTTGCGATTTATCGAGCGGTTTTCTCAAATTTTTCGCATTGTCGGTAACTGCTCGGTTTTCTCGGTAACCGCTCGGTTTTCTCGATTTATCAAGCGGTTTTCTCGATTTTCAGTGAAGTTCAACAAGAAACACAAAATTATCTCAATCTTGTAAAATCGATAACTAATTCATCTGAGCTTCAAATCAAGTGAAACAAATTTTGTTTGTTTCCTTGTAACATTATCTACATGATAAAAGCATTTATACTAATAAAAAAGTTCAAAATTTTCTGTGAGAAATTGTATTTGTTAAACCAAGTTAAATGCGTAGTTTACTCTTTGCTAATCCAAAAATCATGAAACTAATTTTGTTAGTCTTCTTACATGATCCTATGTCTTTTAAAAATACATGAACTCATGAATTAGTTATTGTAACATGCAGGATTGTGTAAATGTGTTGCGACTAGATTAATTCATAACTGACCCATCACACTTCAAAAATTAGTGAAACCACTTTTATTAGTTTATTTATACTATCATTTATGTAGGAAAAATAATAGTAGACATGAAAATGTTAATAGCAGTGCTGTTTCTTAACATGTTCACTTTATGCTTGTGAACTTTGTAAAAATCATAGATAAATTAATAGAACTCTAAATAAAGTGAAATCAATTTTACAGATCATCTTAAGATACGTTTTACACAAGCAAAATATGTGTTTGCATGTTAAACTTTTCCTTAACACGACTTAATAACTGAGCCGCACGCTTCAATTTTTTTCAAACTTCCTCCCTATAGAATGATGCAAATGACATTATTTTTTAAAATTATTTTCACAAAAGGTCTTAGAATTGTGTCTAGTTTTTTTAAAGATTTTTTTGATTTTTTTATTTTTTTTATTTTTTTTGAATTTTTTGAATTCAAATTCGATTACCGTTCGGTAACCAAGCAAAAATCGCGATAACCGACCTTCTCGGTTCGGTTTCTGAAACCGAACCGAACCGAGAAGGTCGGTTATCGCGATTTTTGCTTGGTTACCGTTGGTTTTTTGAACACTGGGGATACCTGTGTCAACCTTTCCCAACCAGCCCCAATCGTGTGCGGAATGCATCGCTCAGCGCGGTGGTACTAGAACTACTCCCGGAGCAAACTAGTACCCCTTACAAGCCCGCCCGCTCACACCGTCGATGTTCAGGCCCCACAAAGCCACAACTGCGAAGGTATTCGGCTCGCCTTACCATTAGATCAGTATGTGGTGAGTAAGGTAAGTGCTAAAGCCAACTGTACCGACGGACGGTCTTAAACGATGCAAGTGGCCTACGGTGTCCAGGTTCCCTTCCCAAACTACTCCCGAACTTTCCTTGAAGGCAGATGACACCCATAACACCACCCACATCTCGTCTCATACTCAACACTCAACCAACCATAACTACCTCAACCATGTATTTGTGCGACAAAAGTAAATTCTATGCTCGCGAACAACGGAAAACGCCATCATTCGCCTTCTACTGAAAGACCTAAGCATGGCTAAGCATGTAAGTCGAACTTGTACCTAGATATAACATCATCTCAAAGCTACAAAGAACATGGATGAACAAGTCATCGAGGTAGAAGAATGCAATTTGCGTAGGTTCTACCCATTTGTTCCCTACATCGACTCCCTATACATGCAAACCTATACATAAGCATAATTTATTAATATTTAGACTTCATCCAATTCAACTGATAGGGTGCAATATGTTAGATGCTTGCCTTGCTGTTCAGGTGGCTGTCCAAAGTTTTCCTCGCTCTCCTGGATCACTGGTTTGACGTCCTCTAAAAAGAATAACGCGTGCAATGCCATGAGTATGAATAAACTGCAATAATGCATGCCACAATACTTAACAACATGCTAGAAGTATAAGATATACGAATCAATGCAATACTAAATAATCTAAACGAAAACCGAAAAATAACAGCCATCCGGAGTATCTGGACTAGTTCGGAGCAACCGGGCTCGGACCCTCCGGGTGACCCTCCGGAAGATGTGCTCGGTTACTGCTTTTTATTTGACTGGCCTGGAGTATCCGGGTTCCGGAGTATTTGGGACATCCTCTGGGAAAGGCTCTCGGTTAGCATTATTTCAACTTGACTTAAAATCTCCGGATTGGTCCGGACTATCCAGGATATACCGGACACTACGAGTGAGGTTCCGAACGAAGCTCTCGGCTACACGATCACATAACTACCCGGAGTCTCCGGGTTTGTCCGGATAATCCGAGCGATACAGACTTGGTTTCTTCACGATTTTTCCACTCGGGTGTTTTGACTCATTTTACAAATCTGTGCTATCCAAGGGATCCTAAACCAAACTCGCACCCTAAACCCTAACCAATTTTGAGCACAATTCATCGGACAAATTCTGCTGAGCCCGGAGTATCCGGGTGAGTCCGGAGTATCCGAGTCAGCCAGAAAAACTGTTCTCGAGTGGATTTTTGGTTGATTCGAGTTGCAATCTTTTTGAAGCCTACAGGGAACATATTAGGGATAGTCTAAGGGTACTAGAACTTGCTCATCAACCACCAACACGACTCTAGAGCTGAGATTCAACCAAAACTCTATTTTTACTCCAAAAAACTCAAGAATGCCAGGAACTTCAAGAACTACTCGATTCCTCCACGAAAATGAAAATGGATTGGATAGATGAGTAACTTATGAGCTAGAGAATGCAATGGTACCACATACATACCTTAAATCCTCCACTTGAGCTCGGATTTTGGAGGAAAAAAGATAGTGCTTGAGAGAGGAGTGAGAGGGAGAGGGAGCTCGGGTGGGGACGTGAGGGAGAGTGAGGAGGAGAGAGAGAGGGCAGGTGGGCTGCCCCTTTTGAGTGGAGGAGGTGTGGGGCCGGGTGGGTCCCATATGTTAGAGAGAAAGAGGTCCGTTTAACTGCGAATTTAATTCTTTTCTCTCCCGAATTTCTCTCTCATCCAATTAATTTCAAATGAAGTGCTCTAATGCGCCAAAATAATTTACCTCAAAATTAATTATGACGCTAATGATGTATGATTAAGATTAATCATGCGATTATGGAATTTAGGACGTGACAATGAAGGTCAAACAAAGCATGAAACAGAGGATGAAGATAGCGTATTGACAAAGTCAAGCGAAGGGGATGCTGGTATAAGTGACAAGGCGGCCCGAGGGATCGAGAGCAGGAGAGACTTGCAGGCGGTCAAAATCACAAGATAGAAGACACATATCATCATTGGAGCGGCTGCTTTAGGTGTAACCAAGTAGCGGCTAGTCACGCTTTGAGAAACATGCTAGGGTTTCGCGGTTTGACCTCAAAACTGTAGGAGGACTGGAGGAGTATGTGGCACCATCGTGAAGCTTGCATCGAGATGAAACTAAATCGTAAAGGTGTCACGGTCATCCGATGAATGAGGAAGAAAATGGACTAAAATGCCCTCGGTGGTATGTAGAAGTATACTACAACAGATGAGTATTTTGGAAAAAAGCTAGGAAATTTGAGGGTCAAGTTTTCTAAGCCTATAAATAGAGGTGTAGGGCTATAGGAGAGGATGAACAAGCCATTTGAGCCCCTGGTGCCACCCATATGAAAGCATTGTGTTAGGGTTTTAGTGGAGAGGGGGGATGAGTGCTTAGCCTATGTAACATGTGAGAGTTTTGAGAGGAATTTTTTTAATCTATCTAAAATAGGACTGGGCTCTTTGAGTAATGAAGTTTATTTTATTTCATATGCTTGAATTTCCCTCCTTCTAGTTTCCCTCTCTTGGTTCCCTTGCCTTATGTGCAAGTTTTTCCCTTCCTATTTTGATTTTCGTTTTTGTTTTTGCACTGGAATTTCAACATCTTATGAGGTCATTCTTCTTGTTACTAGAGACATAAAATTCACATACACACGCTTATATGACGGGATCTTAAATTCCCTTGCCTCTACATAATTATCTTAGAGAGTTTCATTGCTCGGTGTTCTTCTTTTCTTCTTTCTTTGCTAGTTCTGATCTTTTGAGTGCTAAGATACATTGATTGATCTTAAATTGAACCTATGGTTTATATACCATCCATGGTGTCGTGTTGCCTCGATTTTCTCTTGTTAAAACTTTTCTCGATTTTCGCTTCCACTTGAGTTTTGAGGTGCGTTGGGTGATCCAAATAGGAGAATGCCATTGATTTCACAAAAAATTTGTTGAGGCGCATATTCACCCCTTCTAGTCGCCAATCTCGCTCCTACATTTAGATTATAGTTGGATATACCCTGCTTTATCGAAAGCAACAGCCAACATTAACTGTACAATATCAGTTAGGAAATGTAATTAACCAATCAATAATGCATTAGGAGGAAGGAGCGAAGTAGAGTACCTGGTGTAGCGAACATGATCCTCTTAAGATATGTATATAATTTTAGTAATTAATAACAACATAGTCAATGATACTAACATGTTTGTCAAGTATATGCTTAAGTATGTCTCATTGATGAAGTATATGAAAAAGCACCAAAACCGGGACAAAGATTGATTGAATTGAAGAAGTCCCTGAAAAGTTGTACACGTCGGATGATCCAGCGATCAACAAGTTGTACACATCGGAGTGCTTTTGATAGAGAAGGGGAAAGTTAAAGAACACGTCGTATGGTCCAACGCTCAGAAGTTTGTACACGCTGGAGCATTCCTGAGAAAGGAGTTGAAGAAGCTACATGCCGGATGGTCGACGCTCTGAAGTTCTACACACTGAAGTGTTTTGTGCAGAGAAGAAATGACTTAGTTAGCAGAAGAAGATATACATGCAAGATGGTCTGACACTCTGAAGATGGTACACACCGGAGCATTCCTAGTGAAAGAAAATAATGCACAACACATCGGATGCTCCGACGACGAAGAGGTTGCTAAAGCCGGAATGTTTTGTCCAAAGAATGTCTCAATGGGTAGTTTGGCATGGTTGTACATGCCATATGGTCTGGCGATAAAGATTGGCTATGCTGGAGTATTTTGTACAGAGAGAAGTGGTGTGGTTTGGCTCAAGGGTACATGTCAGATGGTCCAATGATGAAGTCGAAGACAATGCTGGAATATCCAATGTTCTGAATGATTTGAGTGAAGTTTCAACGACTAGTTTATGGATGGTGTACACGCCATATGATTTAGTGAGTACAATCTATTTACACTAGATCATCCGGCATATACAGAAAAATTGATTCATTGGAGCAACAACTAGTTGGTGGGTTTGAAACTATAAACACCCCTCCACTCAGTCATTTGAAGTTGCGACAGTGAGCTGGAGTTTAGAAAAACTTATAACACTTGAGAAGACATACAAACCACCAAAATGCTTAAAATGATTGTTTAAGACAATTAGCATATAGATTAGGGAGTGATTAGTGCTATTAGACCTAGAGAGAAGTGTTACTAGGTGATTGCTGCCTAGAGAGTGGATTAAGGAGTGATCCTACCGTGTATCTAGAGGTACGCTGATACCTTGAAGTCTTGGTGACTCGTTGACATATTGGGCTTTGGTGGCTCAAGCTTGTTGACTATCCGACTTGGTGTAAAGCAACGACAAGAAGCTTGTACGAGGACGCGGAGACAGTTGCCTTGATGGCTTAAGCTCCGAAGTGAAGACGACAACAAATGATCAGAATAGATGCTAGTGGTGAGATCTCGTCTTGGTGGCTTAGTGGCTCAAGAGCCATGACAGAAGGAGTCTTGACGACTGGGAGCATATTCTTGACGGAGCTCTAACATGGACTAGGGGTGAATTCATGTCATTAATACCATATGATAAAAATCTCTTGTGCCGAGTTTTCTTTCCCTACCTTATTCGTGTGTTCACATTTACATACTTACAATTTACTTTCTTAGAGTAGTTTGTAAACCTTTTGAACAGTAGAATAGACACACTAGATAAACTTATGACACATTTAAATAGAAATTGATATATTTTTATCTTGTGAAGTTTTTATAGTTGAATAGTTTTAAACATCATAATTCACCCTCTCTTAGAACATCACCAATCCTTATAAGTGGTATCGAAGTCTCGTGCTCTTGATAGGTTTAACTGTCTAGAATTATGATGTATGGGATTATGATAGATATCCATAGTGTTCCACATTTTGACGACACTTACTTTTTTCGTTGAAAATTCTAATGTTTTATTATTTGCAAGACCGAGGTTTAGATGTTTGGAAAGTCACCGATGAGGGGATGATACAACGCATCACAAACAAGGAGACATAATTCAATTCATTGACGAAGAGTACCATTTCATCATCTTTAAATGTTGATGTATGCAATCATGTTCATTCTCTCATCGATGCACATGATATTTAGACTAGTCTCATTAAAATATATAAAGGCACAAAAGATGTGTGCAATGAAAAATATCATGTACTAGTTACTAAACTCAATGGTATCAAACAACTTTCCATGATAGTGCTAATGACATGTATTCACGTTTGAATACTCTTGTCAATGAGATTAATGGACTAGGTTTAACACTAATTAAAGATGATCAAGTGATGAGAAAAATACTTAAAGCTCTTCTTTCAAAGTACAAGCTGATAGTCTCCATCATCCACGATAACAACGACATTAAGAAGATGACTCTAAGTCAAGTGCTTATCAAGATCATCACCTATGAGATAACTATTGAAGATAATCAAGTGATGAGAAAATACTTAAAGCTCTTCTTTCAAAGTATAAGTTGATAATCTCCATCATCTACGACAACAACGACATTAAAAAGATGATTCTAAGTCAAGTGCTTATCAAGATCATCACTTATGAGATAACTATGAATATGAGAGTTGAAACTTCTTCCTCATCTAGAGCCAAGAACTTTGCTCTCATAAGCAAACAGGCTACATGCCCACATATGAAGGCAAAGATGGGGAGACAAGAGCAAGAGTCAAGCTTAAGTGAAGATGATGGTGATCAAGATGAAGAGAGCAATGAAGAAGATGAGCAAAGCACCTTAAGTGATGAAGAGAATGATCCTAAGGTCATCAAACTCATCTTATAAGTGGAGAAGAATATCAAAAGGATTAATGCCAAAATTGATCATCGAATCTCCATGAAAGATTTAGTCAACACAATTGATCATATCAAGAAGAAGAAGAATACCAAGAACAAGAGACATAAAGGGGAAGAGTCAAAGCTTTCGTAAGCATAGGAAGATGGGTGAGTAAAGATAATTCAAGCTCAAGTGATAAGAGCTTCATCCGTTCCTCCAATAGAAACTCTTCCTCAATATCGTCGTCATGCAAGTCATCTCACAATTTCCTTATGGTCAAAAGTATGGACACGTATAGGAGAGTTTAGATCATATTATATAAGTTTCATGAATTGTGATCTATTATTTTTTATCTTCAATTGGTATCTACATAACCCTTTCAATTGCATTCCTATAAGTGGTACCATTGGTTATCGGATCGTGATTTATGAAGCTCTCTCCCAAGTATTTCTATTCATTATTTGTACCATTTTTATTTGGTATTTTTATGTGCCACTTTATTTGGTTGTGTTGTCATCAATCACCAAAAGATGGAGATTGTAATGAACATGGTCCTCTTAAGGTATGCATGTGATTTTTTGATTAATGACAATATAATTAATGAGACTAATATGTTTGTCAAGTATATGCTTAAGTATGTCTCATGGATGAAATACATGAAGAAGCCACCAAAGTCAGGACAAATATTGATTGAACCGAAGAAATCTTAGAAAAGTTGTACACGCCGGATAATCCAATGATCAGCAAGGTGTACACGCTAGAGTGTTTCTGATAGAGAAGGGGAAAGTTGAAGAACATACCAGATGGTCCAGCACTCAGGAGTTTGTACACGCCAGAGCATTCCGAAGGAAGGAGTTGAAGAAGCTACATGTCAGATGGTCCAGTGCTATGAAGTTCTACATGTTGGAGTGTTTTGTGTAGAGAAGAAATGGCTTAGTTGTCAGAAGACGATATGCATGTCGGATGGTCTGGCGCTCTGAAGATGGTGCACGCTGGAGCATTCCTAGTGAAAGGAGAAAATGCACAGCACGCTAGATGGTCCGACGACGAAGAGGTTGCTAACACCAGAGTGTTTTGTCAAGAGAATGTCTTAACGGGTAGTTTAGCGTGGTTGTACATGTCGGATGGTCCGGCGATAAAGATTGGCTACGCTGAAGTATTTTGCACAAAGAGAAGTTGCGTGGTTTGGCTCAAGGGTACATACTGGATGGTCTGACGATGGATTTGAAGACAACGCCAGAATATCCAGTGTTTAGAATAGATTGAGTGGAGTTTCAACGACTAGTTTGTGGATAGTGTACACGTCGGATAATCCGGTGAGTACAATCTTTTACACCAGATCATCCAGTGTATATAGAAAAATTAAGTCGTTGGAGCAACGACTAGTTGACGAGTTTGATGCTATAAATACCCTTTCACTCAATCATTTAAAGGTGTGGCAGTGAGCTGAAGTCCTGAGAAACTTATAGACACTTGAGAAGACATCTAAGCCATCAAGGAGCTTAAAGTGATCATCTAAAGCAATTAACACATAGATTAGGGAGTGATTAGCGTTATTAGTCTTGGAGAGAAGTGTTACTAGGTGATTGATGCCTAGAGAGTGGATCAAGAAGTGATCCTACCGTGTACCTAGAGGTACACCGACACCTTGGAGTCTTGGTGACCCGTTGTCACCTTGAACCTTGGATGCTCAAGCTTATTGACCCTTCGACTTGGTGTGGAGCGATGACAATAAGTTTGTACGGGGACGCGGAGACTCTTTCCTTAGTGGCTTAAACTCCGAAGTGAAGACGACAACAAGTAACCGAAAGAGAGGCTAGTAGTGAGACCTCGCCTTGGTGGCTTAGTGGATTAAGAATTGTGACCGGAAGAGTCTTGACGACCAGGAGCATATCCTTGGTGAAGCTCTATCGTGGGCTAGGGGTGACATTTATGCCATCGATACTACGGGATAAAATCTCTTATGCCGAATTTGCTCTCTCTTCCTTATTTACGTTTCTACATTTACATACTAATAATTTACCTTTTTAGAGTAGGTTGCAAACCTTTTTAACGATAGAGTAGACACACTAGATAAATATAGAGCACATTTAGATAAAAAATGATATATATTTATCTTATAATTTTTTTTAAACCAAATAGTTTTAAACGTCCTAATTCACCCCCTTCTTAGAATGTCACCGATCCTTAGACCTAGATAAGCATCGGGATGCTGGATTCGTCTCCTAGGAAGTTCCATGGATCGATGGATGCAGTTGTCACTCCCTCATGTAAGATTTGCACTAACATCTTTATGAAAACTGCCAGTTTACCTATAGCAGCGCTATTCGACGATTCATCATAGCTACTTTGCGCAATGCCATCTGTGCACATATAGGGTGTGATTAGCTGTCCGCACGAATGAATGCTGGCTCAGCGGATGCGTATAATATCAGGAAGATATATGTTCAATTGTTCGTATATACTGTTCCAGTCTAGCTCGACGGATGCAGATGAGCTAACTTATTAGTATCACGAAATTATTTCCATACGAGCAACTAATCATAGTCTTAATTCTTGCATCAACTAATACGACCTCATATTCAGTTAATCAAAAAGAAACTCGGCTCAACCTGTCCAGATAGATATAACCAACAAAATACTTTTCTTTTCTACAAACATGACTCCGCTCAGCCTGAATTTACGATCCATACAGGCAACCAATCACATTTATAGCAAAACTCAAATACTTTTCTTTTCTACAAATATGACACCGCTCATCCTGCTTTCATTTAGCCCGTATTTATAGTCCATACGAGCAACCAATCACACCTACAATAAAAGTCAGGTCATATTATCAATCTCATCGCATTCCTTGAAAACAGATAGCCACCTAAAGGGGTGAAAGGAGAATGAAGACAGACATCAGCTACAGAAATAAAATGTTAGCCTGTCACAGTTTTTACAGTTGACCAAGTGGCTTACTTGTATGCCAAGCGAAAACGACAGCGAAAACGGGCAGACTGCGAAGGCCATATATAAAACCATGCATACTGTTTGGACTTGTTGTGGTCATGCTCATCAGCTCATGACACAGGTAGTACAGGTCCCCTCCCATGCGCCATGAGGACTTTTAAACATCATCAAGCACATGCTTCGCTTGATGGTTATTTAAGTATATACCAATTGGACAAAGGGGGGAGTAACAAATCAACAATCATTAGCTGATCACACTGCAACAGCTAGTACTTTACTGAAAGAAGCAACATTACACGAGGAGATGCAAGAGGTATAAGCAATTGAAAAACAGAGATAATTTTCCAATGCCATCCATTTTTGTCTTTCTGAAATGATTAGAGTAAAAACGAAAATCCACACAGTAAAGCAGTTAACTGGGTGTGTTGTCGTGCAAGAAGAAAGAGAATGTTGTGTTTCTTGAAGCTATTTTAAATTTCAGGCAAATAAGAGGATAGGAAATTCAAGGAACTAAATGAAGATCACTGAAACTTGGATTCCAAAAATGACACAAATTTAGGTGAACAATGATCAAACAACAATGGAATCAGTATACAACTTCTGGAAACACAAAATGACATGCTATTTGTTTTGCTCCATATGCTTACCAGCAAGTGGCACAATGTGGTGCCATTGTTTCAGACTTAGTATGTAAGTAACAGAGATGTGGTTTGACATGACCATTGACAAAGGAGATTTATATTGACACTGCGAAATTAACATTAATAGACTTGCCAAGGATGTAACATACAAATTGTTGCTATTGTTTGCAGTGGCTAACTAGCAATGAATTGCAAGTTCAGTAAAACCATAGCATGTTTATCTAGAGAGGACTACCATGCATTAGATCCTCAATATTTGCATCACTAGTATGTTGCTTCCACCAGATACAATATTGTGATCTAATAATCAAAGTACTAACTAACTACTCATGAATGTACGATTCACATAACCGATGACCCAGTACCTACGCTCACAATGACCAATCACCTGAATATAGCAACCCTATTCATGCACCAAACTCGTGTTCAAATCTGGATTTGTCCATGGCAACTTGGGCCCATAGCATCATATATCGATGTCCAACACATACAGACACAGCCCAACAAGCAGCATGGACCATCTGACAACCTTGTGCGAGGCACATCTTCAGAAAAGAAAAAAAATGCAAGCTACCTGCAATGCTGCGACTACTATTTATGAACTGAGACCGGCATTTCACCGAGCAGGTGGTCGACGCTGTAGGCAGTGCCCGACGCGGTGGTCTCACCGTGGGACCATCTCTCGTAATCTCTGAAAAACGCACAGGCACCATCTCTGACTGCAACGGAATCGAAAACTATCTACTCTTATGACGGAGCAATCTCGACGAACACAACGCCAAATGCAACAAAACCAACAAGACAACAAGTTCCAACAAGTACTAGAGAGACTGAGATAGGAAGCACAAAAAAAAAAGGGTCCCTAATCGGAAATTGATCAAACAATTCACCTGCTCGGCGCCATGCCCGGGGCTGCGATACCGTTGGGCAGCTCAAGCTATCGCTACCGATCGCCTCGCTTCGTGTACCACGTCCACCGCCGCCGCACGCAGTGAACCGGCCTCCCGGAGACGTAGGAGTCAGCACGCGGTGCCGGTGACCGCATCGCCCCACCTCGGCGTGCACGAAGCGGCGGTTTCTTCTTTTTTTTTTTTTTGAGAGAGAGAATCAGAATGACTTTCATTGATATAATATGAACATACAGATTACCGGTTAAAGATACTAGTTTTCTGTTGGAACATCTGAATATTACAACATCTCATCAAAAGATGATATCGGGAGCTGTTTTCTCAACCGATAAGGAAGCGTAATTTTTTTTTACTAGAGGAGATAGCCCGTTCGAAATAGGTCTTACGAACACCGAACGCATATATTTCGCACAACAGCTATCGATCATTATCTCGTTAGATAAAGAGAGAACCGATGCTACTAGCTTAACCTTTAGTGCGAACTCTACCACCAACAAGCCTACAACACCAACACCCACGATCGCTGACACCCACACCGACGACCCGAAAACCAAACACACCAGCTACAGCACTGGAGCTCCGATAAAACCGACCAAAACAACCTCTATCACACACACAAAAACCACAAAATCATGCCCGAGCAAGAACGATGCACACGGGCAGGCGACCAAGCGACAGGTGATGCAAATCCCGTCCCTAACGACCACAGCGCTCACCGGCAGCTTCCCCTTAGCCATCTTCATCGCCACCACCGCCCCCGTCACAACCAAGAACAACACTGACCGAAAGAAACACCTCCCGCAACCATCCCACAACGCCGTTGGGGAAGCGAAGGGCTAGGCCTCAAGAGCCAGAATCATAGCACGATCCGTCACCTCCTGCTTCGTCTGATTTCACCCAAACTCATCGCACCTCCACATGGTGCCAATCGATGGCTTCATCGAAAAAACTTACCAACCCTAAAAGCTTCTAACAATTACCAATCGATGGCTTCACTAAAATACCCTACTAAACCTAAAAACTTCTAACAACTACTATCTATTATACATACTTCATCGGGCGTCCCTGGTGCCAAATAGGCCACCGAAGGAGGAGATCCGGCAAGATGGACGCCGGCTTTGAAGATTGCTTTCGGATCGCCTGTCTACTGTTGCTGGGAACGAACTCTCGAGAGAGACTATGAATTTAAACGAAGCGGCGGTTTCTTGTCACGTGTGGCCAGGTCAGGAGAGCAGGTCGGCCCGATTATGACTAACAGACGTGGGCCAGATTGGCCCAACGGGTCCAGAATGTTCGGGTTTTCAGGCCCAAACAAACTCAGCTCGGCCCAAACAAAGCCGCTGCCTCGATATGGACACCTCTCGAACTCGAGCCTCTGTTCGTCGCCTTCCACTTGTCTCACGGCCTGTCGCCATCGCCTCCCTCCCTCATCTCCGCCACCAACCCTCCCCCCCCCCCCCCCACCTCCGAGCCGCCGGCGACCACTCCGTCAAGCCCGCACCGTCCACCATGTACCGCGCCGCCTCCAACCTCGGTGCCCTCAAGGTGAGCCGCCCCCGCTTGGAACCCTAACCTTATATTACGTTACCTCCTCTCATTTCCGCTAGATCTGAGCGCGATCCGAACCGGCTTCGCTTACGTTCGCCGACACGAGGCTCTGGATCCTTATGTGTGGACCTGCGGTGGTGGTTCAGTCGTGCGAACACGTGCCGATTTGTTGCGTGAGCGTGGGAGATGAGAGGCATTTCTGGCGTTGCAAGTGACGATCGTTGCTTGAATGGTTGCCCTGTCCTGTTGAATTGGAAGCACGTTCGTTTGAGATGCGATGATGAGTGGTAGCGGTAGTTTGTTCTGTAGAATTGTTACGTGAATGTGTGTGTGTTTGTTGGGGGGTGGGGGGCGTAAGGGGGATATGTGCCTCTGTCTGTGGCCGTTTGCGAAGACATGAAAACTTGTATAGATGAGTTCAGATAGGGCTGCGCTGATTGTGCCCTTATTGTTGTAAAATTATGAGCTAAGTGGCTACAATTTTTGTTTAATATTTTTTTAAACCATGAGGCTACATTAGTTGTTTGATTGTAATGCATTGTTTCTGTTTTACACTGGCCCTTTCTTATGTGTTTAGGATGCTTAATGTAAAATATATGATTTAGAAGACCCTGGTTATGTCTCTTGTGATCCATTGCCTATTTCATCTTTATATTATATTCTTGAGTGTTGACAGACAAATGGAGTTAGTCGTCTGAAACCATCTCCCTATCAGTCTTTACTTGGCATGCCCGCATGCTCATGCTATATTTGTTCAGAACATGTGCTTAAAACCATTTTGATGCTTTATGTCAGTTAACAGGCAGCGTCATGTCGATGAATGTTTCAACATAGATAGAGCCACAGCCTTTACTGTAGATATCCTTTTTATGCTACTAGGATGTATAAACTTATCATTAAGATTCCCAACATGGTAATATTGCTCAGCAGCACAGACTTTTACTATAATAATTGGCAAAACAAAGGGATTGCTTGATTTTTCATGGGGTTTTCTTTTGAAATTAAAGTGACCAGATCAGCTTTAGGCTTTTAGCCATTGTCCTGCAATAATGATTGTTTCCTCTTGATTTCAGAGGCATAGGGCAGATGTTCAAACGATGAGTATTGCAATTAGGTCTGCAAGCACAAGTGTTGCACAGAGGTCATCAGGTGGCTTCTGGACCTGGTTGACAGGTGCACGCTCAAATGCATTACCTCCTCCAGATTTTACACTTCCAGGAGTCACTATTCCTCCTCCGCTACCTGATTATGTGGAGCCTGGCAAGACACGAATCACAACACTTCCAAATGGTGTCAAAATAGCCTCCGAGACATCTGCAGTATGTGCTCTTTATTTTTGTATAGTTATTTCATCCATGTCCTTGTGGCCAGCTGGTGATACTAGTTTGCTTTGTATTTCCTATCCAGGGACCATCTTGTTCTGTTGGAGTTTATGTTGATTGTGGTTCTGTATATGAAGCACCCGAAACAACAGGTGCCAGTCAGCTGTTGAGGAAAATGGCCTTTGCAACCACTACCAACAGGAGCCAATTGCGTGTTGTGCGTGAAATTGAGGCAGTAGGTGGCAATGCCAAAGCATCTGCCAGCCGTGAGATGATGAGCTACACTTACGGAACCCTGAAGACTTACATGCCTGAAATGGTTGAGGTGCTTATTGATTGTGTGCGCAACCCTGCTTTTCTTGATTGGGAGGTCAAGGAAGAGGTATT
This sequence comes from Phragmites australis, assembly GCF_958298935.1. Taxonomy (NCBI): domain Eukaryota; kingdom Viridiplantae; phylum Streptophyta; class Magnoliopsida; order Poales; family Poaceae; genus Phragmites; species Phragmites australis. Next base: position 9,079,181 of record NC_084922.1, read on the forward strand.
TCATCTTAATAGGCCTTTCCACATCTGTCATCTAGATAAATGGATTATGTTCCTTGCTGACTTGTTTCCTCTGTAGATTTTGAAGCTAAAAGCAGAGCTTGCGAAAGCATCAAGAAACCCTGAAACTTTTCTTTTGGAGGCTCTTCATTCTACTGGATATTCTGGTGCTTTGGCAAACCCTCTGATTGTGTCAGAATCTTCACTTAGCAGATTGAATACAGATGTCCTGGAATATTTTGCAGCTGTAAGATTCATCTCCAAATTCTATTTAGTAATCTTTCTGTGCAGGTATCCTTGTTGACGTGCTATCTGTACTTTTCATTGCATGGGTATCAGGAGAACTACACTGCTTCTCGAATTGTTCTAGCTGCATCAGGTGTTGATCATGATGAACTGGTATCTATTGCTGAACCACTTCTGTCCGACATACCCAATGTAGCTGGATCAACAAGGCCAAAATCTACCTATGTTGGTGGAGAATATAGACGATCTGCAGATTCATTGGTAGGCATCATGATTTAGTCCACTTATCAAGTGATTCAAGTCATTTATGTAACCTCATTCATCTTCTAGACTCTTTATTCTTACTTTGTTTTCGTTTTTTCTTGCATCGTAGAACACAGATGTTGCGTTGGCATTTGAGGTCCCTGGTGGTTGGCTCAAAGAAAAAGATTTCGTCACTGTATCAGTTCTTCAGGTTCAGTAGACAATTCATTGAGACATTCGCAATTTCATTAAACAAGACACTTCAGTTGAATTTTCTGTAGCATTCTGGTTTAATTCACCAAGAGCTCTACAAACTTTGACAGACTCTTCTGGGTGGAGGTGGCACGTTTTCTTGGGGGAGGCAGGGAAAGGGATTGCATTCACGGCTATGTAAGTAGAACATTTGTTTATATTTCGATCAGTTAGCGTGCCAGATACCGCACTATAGTTTGAGAAACTGTGGGTGCATGTGTAGATGTTGATAGGTGATAAAAACAATGTTACGAAACTGAACTTATTCAATTATTTGTCGGGCTGATAGTTCAAGTGGGATTTGCTTCCAGTTTGTACTAGATCGATTTGGTAGCACACACCCTGGGTTGGTTATTCTCTATCAACATCTGATAGGGCAATGCAACACAAATTGTAAAAAATATGTAGTTTGACTTGCACATTGTTGGAGACATTATGACTATTCAATCGTCTAGTATTGTCCAAAAAGGCATTGAAGTTGTGACTGTTCTAATTCTGAGTGCACTACTTCTGCTTTTTATCTTCATTTTCATTCAGTGAAGATTTACCATAATGTGAAGCATTATAATATAATTTCACAAATGGAAGCAGTCAGGATATATCTATTTGACTCGCCTTTTATATAATTTATGGGATCATATTAATGCGTGAATTTGAGGTATGCTTTGTGGCTTGTGCAGATAATCTCGTAAATGAATTTGACCAAATCAAGTCAATCTCTGCTTTCAAGGATGTTCACAGTAATACTGGTATCTTTGGAATTCATACATATACTGTAAGTATTTTGTCACTTCCACAAGCCAGTCAATCAGCATTATGCATCCCTTTTTATGTGAGAAATGTAGTCTTAACTATAACATGCCTCTTCAGTGGGAACAATCACATGGAATGGTTACATTGATATTTCTATATTATCCTTTCCTGTATGAGGGCTCAAACCATGCTCTCAGGAGTTTAAGACTTGTTACAGAAAAAAGCATAGTGTTTCATAGCATATTTTTAAGTTACAGTCATTGTTCAAAAAATCGATGATCGGTAGTTGCTCGGCTGGCTGGAGAGTAGGGATTAATCGGTTAATCAGGGATTAATTGAATTAATCGGTTGATCAGCAAGGAATATACCTTATTTTTTATGTAATCTAGCAATATAATATACTAGAATAGACATGTATAAGAAGGAAAAATACTAAAATAGACATCTCTCTCTCTCTCTCTGGGTGGGCCTCTTCTTGGGCCGGTGGCCCACCTCTCTCCCCCTCTTATCTCTCTCTGCCTCTCCCTCAGCCCCTTTCTCGATCTCTCTCACTCACACGCACACAAGACGACGGCGGCAGCAGATAGGGTTTGGCGGCGACAACGGATAGGGTTGACGGCAGCTCCGACAAGGGAGGAAAAAGGGTAGGGTGGCGGTGGCCTACCTCGTTGGCGTCGAGGTGGTGGAGTCGTGGTGGCAACGTCAACAGGGAGAGGGAGGCGATGGTGCAGGAGCTGGGGGGGGGGTCAAAGTGGCACCGGCATAAGAGCTGATTGGGGGGGGGGGGGTAGCGTAGCGACGCAGAGGTATGGGAGGGGGGTGGTGGTGGCGCGAATCCCCCGACAAACCGATTAACGGCGGTTTTACAGGTAATCGGCCGATTAACTCCAATTAACTGGCCACCCCGATTTTCTCGCGATAACCATGAAATCGAGTCAGAAGCTCACCGCACAAGTTACTCGGCCGATTAATTGGCTGATCGGCCGATTTTTTCAACACTGGTTACAGTCCATAATGAAAATATTTTGTCATAATCAGGATGCATCATTTGTTCCTAAAGCTATTGATCTGGCAGCCAGAGAGCTCACTTCCCTTGCGACTCCTGGACAAGGTATCCTAATTCTCCTATCTTGGCGTATGATTGTAGATTACTTGCTTCCCTGAAACTTCATTTTTAATTGCAGTTGACCAAAGCCAACTGGATCGTGCTAAAGCCTCAGCTAAATCAGCAATATTGACGAACCTGGAATCGAAGGTATATATGAACGTTGTATATTTCTGCAACTGTGCTGATGATTCACTCTAATAATTGAAACTGACAGGCATCAATAACTGAAGACATGGGGCGCCAAGTATTGGCATTTGGTGAAAGGTACTGTGTTTTAATTGTTTTAGTGCTGTGATAAACCATAAAGTTTTGCCTGTTGCCTATGATTCTATTCCCTTTGAGGTCACAACATAATACTGTAATGATATAGCTTCAGAGAAAGGGCATAAATCAAAGGTTTGCTCCTGATATTGAAGAAATCAAGTTCAGAGATGGTTAGATGTACTGTGCAATTTTATCTTGAAGCTGGCCTGCTTGTACGATTAGTGCCTTTTTCTTTTTCTTTTTGTGAAACTCAGCTTGTATGATTAGTTGGTCTGTGGTAACTAAGTCTAGCACAAAACTATAAGTCTATAACCTTATTAGATGTGGAACTGGAAGATAATGAAGCATTGACCATTAAAGCCTACATTGTTTCTAGGCCTAGTTTCTATCAGTGTGAAAAGACAGAGAGCACTAGAGAAAAGCAGGTGTTTTGTACATGGTCAGCCTTTTATAGCCAAATCTGCAGTACTATCAGAAATTATCTGAAGTACCGGTAACGAATAGGGAAAGTGTTTTTTTTTTTTTTTGCAAGACCTCTAAACTGAAATGCACAATGCATTTTTTGTGTAGCCATAAACTCATAATGCATTTTTGGAAGATAATAAACTCCACATGCAAAATTAGTTAAGTTTAGGCAAGCTCATATGTACCAGCAGTCAGTGAAAAATTGAAAATAAAATTACGTACGTGGATGGTTTTCTATTTTATTATCTCTGTCATACTTTCACTGGTCTACCTAATCTTGGCCTTATAAAACTTTGCAGGAAACCTGTCGAGCACCTTCTCAAGGCTGTTGATGCTGTTACTCTGAAAGATGTAACGGCACTTGCTGAAAAGATTATTTTGTCACCATTAACAATGGCATCTCATGGAAACGGTGAGTTTGTATTTCCATACAACTAGTCACCTGCACATAGTGCAATACCAACTGCAGTTTATCTAATTCTGTTGCTTGCAATGTGCAGTGCTGAATATGCCAACTTATGAGTCAGTTAGTGGCAAGTTCCGCTCGAAATGAGTAGGATACAGGCCTTCATTTTCTGTCTGCTGGACAAGTTTAACAGTTCATATCTTTTACGCATAAGCCATTCATGGTCAAAGTTTCAGGAAAAAACAAGGAACTTCATAAAAATTTTATCATTAACTCTGGGATCATTTTGGAATTACGTTTTCTTTTTTCTTTTGCGGAACATTCTTCCACTTGAGTTAGTGGTTAATGCTGGTGATGGACCAGTCATGTGTTTGTAAATTTAGTCAAATCTGGGCTGATGAGTTCTTCTTTCGGTGATAAGGCCCAACGAGTGTACAAAATGTCCTTGCGTGAAATCCTTGACAAGAGTGTCAAAGCACAGTAATAAAGATTCTACATGACAGTGAAATTTTGCATGACTTGATTTGCGGTCAAAACAAATTGCTATCATCTATGGTCATCCATTCTCTGTTCCATTTTTCCTGCCAGTACTATAGTGTTGAGGCAGTTTATTTTCACATATTCTGTGTCTGGATTGAGGTAATGGACATCGAGCGCACTAAAGAAACACAAGAAGAGAGTCCTTGTTGTCAATGATCATCTACAGTAGTGTAACTTGTTTAGGAGAAGCTGGTATTCATGCAGCAGCATAAGAATTTCAAGGATCTGGTTTCTGATATATATACATGATGCATCCACAGTGGTTTACTTTCACTTATAATCTTGCGCTACTGGAAAGTTTTCAGTAGACGCTGCCCTTCCTTGACTTGTGGGAGCCGCGGCCGTGCATGAGCTTGACCGGCTGAACATGACCGGGTGGCCCGTGGAATTGGAGCCTCCAGGCTCCAGATGGCGACACCATTGGCGTGCCTCTTGTTTCCCCGAGTCGCCGCTTTTGACTCCAAGCTCGAGACGGCTGGAAGGGGCGGGCGGACGCTGGGAAGCAGCTTCGGAAGAAGGAAACTAGGCGGTGGATGCGCTGGTCAAGAATTGGAGTGGTTCACGCGCGGTCGGCGACTCAAACTGCCTGCCCGAGAACGGGAGGCGCCGGCATTTTTCCGCGGCGCCAAGATGCCCACGGTTTCAGCCCAGGTCTCTCTCTCTCACTCTTTTTGCACGCCAAGAGCCAAGCATCCGATTCTGAAGGAAGATCTGGGCACGGAGTTCGATGCTTATGGACGTGAATCTCACAGCAGCGTAAGCAGGGGCGGGGCCCCTTCTCAAATTCTTATTTTAGTGGATTTAGATATTTTTCGTGAAATTGTAACTGCTCAATTATTATTATACTTCCACTGATTTTTTAAGTTAGAGGCCGTCCAGGATGGATTCGATGCTATTGTACGGAGTGATCCATTACGAGTGCGGTTCTGCATTTTCTAAACGACGCATCGAGTTGGACGCCAGCCATTATAGACGACACCGTTGACAACAGTGTGTCCTTTTCAGTTCTTCCACTATCTATTTTTTTAAAGAAAAAAGAAAGGAAAAAAAAGAAAAGAAGGCCATGTTCGCTTTTGCCTCGGCCAATCCCCACTCAATGTAATAGAATCAACAACAAAGCAATGTTATACTCCACCATGTTTCAAACATGAATAAACTCAAACAGATATTTGGATTTTTCAGGGAGCGAGGAATATGATGAAAATTTACACTTGGCACCAAGATTCGTCCGTTCAATGAGGAAAATAGTCCTTCAAGGTATGTGATCTTCTCATATTTCTACTTTTTTAAACATGATTTACACTACAAAACGTTTTCCTATTCAGTGACTTCTCATATTAGCAAGCATGAATAACCAATAACCATCAGACGTTCCCATCATAACATCTTGATCCCTCAACGCGGAAATAAAATTTGTAAATGCGTGCATCACTCGATAGAGCCAACTTGAAATGAAAGTGTAAATGTAGCCGGAAATTGTAGCAATATATGGTGTGTTTGGTTACCGAATTTGTCCTAAGCTAACTCAATGTATGTGTATAATTTCACAGAGAAACGTCTTTAGTTACACGCATACACTATTCTAGCCTGATCCGACATACAATCAATTATAATTTCAACTCTTACATACACTCCTATAATCTTAAATTTGATTAGCAAAACAGAAACTCAACTCAAGCTACCACGTACGATCACAATCACACCTATAAGTTTTTCTATGTCGTCAAATGCTATTTGATGACTACGACTATTCATGCACCATGGCTTATGTGAGTGCTATAGATCGTTTCCGTAAAAAAATGTAAGTGCTATAGATGGGCGTTATTTTCATGTACATCACTGACTGTAACATCATGCATGTAGTTTATACATAGATCAAACCTTTATCAGTCACCAACAGATAGAGATCAATGTGAGACAGATGGAACTAGCCGTCAGGTGTGATGCATGGGTGATACCTATAACTAAAACCAAATGCAAACAATCATCGGTTGCTAATTAAAGCAGGCAACTTTTTGCAAGTTAGTTTTTGCTATTTCCATTTGGTATGAAGTATTTCCATTTGGTATGAAGTATTGGGAATTTTCCAAGCAGCTGTAAAACACTTGTTATATTAATTTCTTGGGATTTCTTGATACAAATACTAGCATAGCTTTATTTGCACTCTTTTTTAACACAATTTCATCGCAGGATCAATATAACTAATTAAACACGAAATTGAATTCATCATCCATCCGGTTGCTTAAGATTGGCTTATTCGATTCCAAGCAGGTGTTTAATCTCGTGTCTGTTGCGTCCTTTGGGCTCCACTGGGACGGAGGTAAGCCAGAGAATTGGCAAGTTTGACTTTGCCTCTAGTTAAGTACTCTCTTTATTTCCATAGAAGGAGCATTTGAATCTTCTACAATTTTTCTATCTGTTTCTGTGAGGAATTCTTCTTTGGTTTCTTGGTACCATTGCCAGACGTCATTCCCGTGAGCAAATCCAAGAGAAGAAGTAATGGACGGCATTGAACGCCGAGTTTTTGGAGGTGATAATAGTCAATTTCCATGGTTCGAAAAAATAGTCAATTTCAGATGAGATCATTCATAAGGTCCGTGTGATTTTGGTTCTATTAGGCGAAAAGCAACTTATAATATTCCACGTGATTTTTTCCCGGAATATTTCGATGTATCAAACTCAATAGAAAAAGCTCGCCTTTACAAGCTAAATGAAAGGCGAAAATTAGCTCTGAATCTACAAATACAATATATCAACCTCGAATATATTTACCCAAAGGCAATAGTAGTACTACGCGAGTAAACAATACCTATAATGCAACCCAAGAGCCAGTATATGATATGGACTTGGAGGAAACAAAGAAGAATATTACGGACTCACCTATTACAATAAGGGAGAATTCCCTCACTGTCACTGAAAAAAAAAATCATGTTCTCTCTACCATTGAAATTTTTTATCTTCCATATTTGTCATCCATTTTATCTTTTTTTGCCCTCCTTGCCAATCCGTGACGCTGCCGGAGAACTTCCGTCAAAAAACACTCTATGCGCTACTGCTAAAAAAAGTGGTAAATATATTGAAAAAGTTAGTTTCTTTGTGATGCTCTATTTATATGTATTTTTTTTACATATAAATAGAGCATTACAAAGGAACTCATTTTTTCATCATATAATCTAGGTCTACAAATAATTTTAAAAATTATTCTACCATATAAGAAAAATATTAGTGATTTTTTAGATTTTTGTGATTTTATTTTAGGCCCAAAAATTGTTAGAAGTTATAAAAATAGTATTTTTTAGAGAATTTTGATTTAAATTATATATAGGCTTTTTAGATAAATCTAATTAAAATAGGTTATACATGGATTATGAAATATGTAAAAATCTAGAATTTTTACAGAAATAAAAGATCATTGATTTTTAAGGAACAACCACGCATGGTGCCGTGGCAAACAGTATTCATAAACAGTACTCCCTCTGGTTGTAAATGTAGGTCGTTTTAGCTCCCTCAACTATTCTCTAAATATAAGTCCTTCTCGAACTTCTATGCATTTTTTCTTTTTTATTCCCGTATTACCCTTGTTGAATAAATGCTACCACTCTCACAAATGAATGAGTTATCTTTTTTAATACAGAATAAATAAAGGACAACAAAGTTATTTGATCCACTTTCTTAATCTTTGTGCATAAGTCTAAAAGGATCTATATTTACAATCGGAGGGAGTAGCCATGTACGTGTTTTTTGGCGGGAGTTCAGCCGGCCGCGTCACGGAGTGGTAAGGAGGGGGAAAAAAGATAAAATGGATGGTAAATAAGGAAAATGAAAATTTTAATGGTAGAGAGGGAACACGATTTTTTTTCAATTGCAGTGAGTGAATTGAACAAAGCAATCAGGATGAGGTACAAGAACAAAGCATCTGCCAAGGAATATTACGATGCTCCTGCATGATCATGACACCCCAAAAGCACTGGTAGGTTGCTGAGCCTATCAGCTGGAAATATGCTTAATTATCACAAACCCTGTGAAAGGTTATCAAGAGTCCGGCCCCTGGTTTTGACCAGAGATCGAATAGTATATATACTATTGAATATTATTTTATGCTATCATGAGTGGGCTGTTAGTTTAAAGTTGTTCTTGCATTGCTCAGGACGAAAAGATAAATAAAATAAACTTTTTTTCTTTGGAGGAAGCAAAGAAAGTTTTAGAGAGCAGTTGAGGAAGCCGAGACGGATCGCATATACTAGTCTTCTGTTTATTACTTAGTACCTGTTGTTTTTTTAATCGTCTCCATCCAATCCACTTCACATGGAGGCGTGGTCGGCTATGGCTTCTTCCGCGTGTGCTGTCGTGTCGGCAGTGGCAAAAGTCGATCGATCTCCTCTCGTCCGTCCTTATTAGCGGCTAAACCTTGGTACTTACGCTTGATCGATACCTATCAGCCGTACGTACAGATCAGCTAACATGAACAAACCCTAGGAGAGTTTTACCATGTGTTAGTGTGAAAATATTAGCAATGGGACTGATTCTTGTGAATGACAGCAGTAGCATGCTCATGGTGTATATGATGAAGTACTATTTGTATACTCCATCTAATTATAAATATATGTCATTTTAGCCTCTCAACTATTCTCTAAATATAAGTTATTCTCAAACTTCTATGTATTTTTTCTCTTTTGTTCTTTTTTTCCCTTATTTAATAAATACTATCACTCTCACAAATTAATGAGTTGTCTTTTTCAATGCAAAATAAATAAGAGGCAACAAGATCATTTGATCTATTTTCTTAATCCTTGTATATAAGTCTAAAACGACCTACATTTGCAATCGGAGGGAGTACATTGTAATGTATATACAGTTGATATATGCCTCGGTGCTCAAGTGGATTTTTTTTTTGGCTCTTTTAAAGACATATTTCACAAATGGGCCCTCCAAAAAACGTTGTCCAAAAATACCATTCACACGGCTCTACTATGACCCCGACCTCGAGTTCTTCTGTACCTCTTATATCAGTCCCTGGATCAAATAGTTGATACGCATATAATTCTTCATAATGATATCAAATACATACTTTGAATAAAATAAAATAAAATAATTACCTGAGCGACGCAAAAAGATGATCTACTGGACAAGGATCCACAGCAAATCAGCTAAGTAGAAGAGCCTACAGTACAATAGAGTGAAACGAACGATGTAACCTAATGCCACAGGCAACTCGATGTGGACACAACCTTAGACTTCTTCTCTTTAACTTCATCTGGTTTGAGTTTGATTTCCATCGCAACAATATAAAAGCAAAAAGACTGAGTACAGAAGGTACTCAATAAGTCCTATATTTGGATTGATAGATGCATAATGAGTATTTCAAGGATAAGACTTTACATAGTTTTAAGCGTAAAACAGATTTTATGCATGTATCTAGTTTTATTATCTACTATCAACCTTTTGAAACAGAGGTAACCTGGTAACAAAACTTTTAAAATAATTTTAAAATAAGGTAACATGGTAACAAAGCTTTTAAAATAATTTAAAATAAGGTAATGGTAACAAAGCTTTTGAAACAGTTTAAAACAAGGTAACCTGGTAACAAAGCTTTTGAAACAGTTTCAAATCCAGAAAAAAACAGTAACAAGTTATATCTTAGGGGTTTTCGATCCTGGGAGAGGCTAGACCTCGCTCCGCAGTCCCTTTCATCATCTTTGTTGTACCTCTAGTACCATACAGCTTCTGATGGATTAAGCCAGAAACCTTATCACACGGACATCTAGTCCACATACTCACTCATTAAGACACACACCCTGAGTCTAGTCAAATGGGGTCATGCTTCGCATGTCCATAATCGTGGATACTGCTATTCGAATAGATTTACACTTTGCAGAGGTTGTACACCTTTACCTATGCGATATGCTCAGCCACCAACCGTTGCAAGCGGAGGAACAAATCATACAGAGACCCTCCAAAACCTTTCATGCCGGGCTTTTCTATAAGACACCCCAAGTACCAAAGTCTATGTACTGAAGGCCAGCCCTCTCTTTAAGCCTAGGCCGGTTCTAGAGATCTTCAAACAGAGAGATAGATGGTTACTTGACCTCTCGTTGTTCTCAGTCTTCTAGTATTATGCTCAACCCAGTTCGGTGAAAGAAAAGTCAAGTCTTGCCCAATCAGAACGCACGGTTGCACGGGGGTGGCTAAGCATGTCGAGCAATTGACTCGGTCCTTAAACGGCCAGGACAGGTATCTTACGGCAATGAACACCACAGAGGTGACTCAAGCCACTAGAAGCATCCTCATCCAGAGTACTACTCCACTTGCCCCGCTAAAACAGTTTTTACCCATTTTTACACATCACCCTCCGTATCCCACATGACATCAAAGATTTCACAACCATCACAGAGTTCACAACCATCAAGGATTCATGATATATGAGTTAACATTGATAATGATCAATAGATATCTTCAAAGAGACATATTTTGAAAATGACGTCTATGGAGAGACGTATTCAATTCTAAGCATGCTAGATATTAAGACATCGTTCGACGTTAATATAGATAACGATAGATAAATCCTAGGGTGATATGTATTCTATATGATAATATTTAAGGCATGTGTTGATAGGATTAACTATTATAAGCAATTTGTAAAAGGGCAATACATAGCACATGCGACAATAAATTCAGTTTTAGTTGATTATGTAGATTATTTGAAAACATTGGTTCAATATGATCAAGGAGATATGACTTGCATTCACGAAGGTCAATTCACAATTGGTCTTGTCGTTCGAGGCTCTCGAGTTCTTTATCATCGTGACTCGACCTCAATTCCTTCCTTGTGTCCTTGCTTGGAACCTTAACTTCGAGACTACACAGATTAATGACGAAAAGCGCAAAATGACTAAGCAATTGAACACTAGAGCAAAACCAAATGAACACCAAAGCAAAATAAGAACAACTGAAAAACGACGAAAGCTAACCTAGCGTGAAGACGATCGGCAACATTTAGCTGTGTGCAACTAACATACAGAGTCTAGCGAGGTTATCTAGTGAAGCAAGGTTAAGTTGTTAGCCTAATTATTTTATTAACTTAAGAGAAAGCATAAATAAGTTATTAACAACTAGGTGAGCATTTATTAGCTTAATTAACGAAAAATACCAATTAGGGTTTCTACGTGTAGGTGAGTGCACATGTACCGACATAAACATATGTGTGATACTTACGTCTATATTTATATGAGCATGTATACATATATATGTAAGTATAACTCTAGACGATTATATGTGCTTAAGTGTCAAGATTAATTATTCTAATCTATAGCACTATTCTAATGTTATCTAGTAAATAAACTTAATTACTTAGTGTTACTTAATTGCCTCTCTAATTAACTTATATTTTATTGTTATTATAAAATCATAAATGTAATTAAATAACTAGATTAAACTATTCCAAAAACACAATTAATTAATTATTAAAAGTATATTCAATTAATTAATTATTAAAAGGGATATTCAATTAATTAATTACCAACGTTAAATTATTCTATCATATTCTAATGACATGTATTTAATAGTAGCTACACTGATTAATCTTATTACATTAATTAAACAAATATTAAGTCCTATAGATTAAAGCATGAAATAACAATCTATTTCTAAACATTAATTAAAAGAAATACTTTAATTGATCTAACAACTATTCTATAATTAATATAAGGATTAAACATATACTTATACTAGATTAACATAAGCGACTAATCTACGATTATATCCTAAACATGGATACAGAATTAACTAACTCATCTCTATTTATCAAAAGGGGAACCCTACTTCTAGTTTTAAACACCGCGACACAAATTAAATATCGGACGAGAGATATACGAACTCCAAAAATCACAATATTTGGCGGTGAGATAGATTATGATTTTAGAGAAATATTGGTGAAAGAACTGCTGAAATCGGAATTAAAACGGAGGAGTTACAGTGCTCGGAAGATTTGCTGAAAATAAAATCTTGGAAATTAGAAAAGGGTACTATGTTGTAGATTGGGTCCATGAAGCTTGTGGACCGGACGGAGTTGTGAGGTGGGTGCATGGTGGACTGGGCTCCGTGAATTTGGCTCATGGGTGTGGACCAAAGAGTGAGCTCGGGTGGATGATGCACCATGGACTTGAGGGGCCCGTGTGTTAGAGAGGGAGGGAGAGGATAAGGCCAGCCAGCCTTTGCCCGTGTAGCTCACAGAGAGAGGGAGGCGGAGAGGGAGGCGTGAGGGGCGGCTGGGAGAGAGGAAGGCGACATGGAGGAGGGAGTTCAGCGATGCGTGCATGCGGGCAAGGCCAAGCCAGCGGGCAAGGCCGGAGTAGCTTGCTCAGGACGGCGTAACGCGGCGGTTTGAGGCCGGGCATGGTGGTGTGAGAGGGATGCATGGTGTGGCGTGATGTCGGGCGGCAGAAGGGAGGGGACTACGACGCGGCACAGACCAGCAGTGCATGGACACGACATGAGAGGATGGAGCACGAAGGTCGGGTCGGAGTGTAGGCAAGTGGCGGCGTGGGGTTGCACAATGGTGTGGCTCGTGCGGGTGTGCATGACGGCGGAAGGGCGCGACACGGCTACACGCGCGGGAGGCGCTCGTGCTAGTGGCGTAGTGTGGTTGGATGCGGTCTCAGTCGGGCGGCGCTAGGGGCGGGCAACGTGGAAGGAGGAGCAGAGGGAGAGGCTCACCATGGTGGATGACGACGGGCGGAGGTGCTGTGTGATGGTGCAGCCGAGCGATAGTGTGGGCACAGCGCAACACGATGGAGGTGAAAGTGCATCTAGCACTTATGTGTGGTTTTGGTAATTAAGGACAGTAACTATGGACTAACAATGTTGTTGAGTTTGTTAGTAAGTTGTTCCATATGTGATGCATGAAGGAGACATATGCATCAAGATTAATAAGCTTTAGTGATGCTCATATAAGATTGGCGATAAGCATAAATGCTAAATTACTTGTGGAGGTCAAGTAACTAAAGGTATGTCATTATCAATAGAGTTTTATGGACTAGCCCGTGTGCTTTATGCTTAAGAGTGAGTTGGGATTAGGATCCGTAAGGAGACATAGGTTGAATTGAAATCATATATGCTAAGAGTGAAGAACAAGATTGGACTCCATATATAACTAAGTGAATTTATTGAAGATATCGGATATAAAATGTTTCTCTATGGCAAGACGGTAAAGGGCAAGCAAGACTTGACTGCGATAGATCATCCAGTGGTGAAGGGCAAATAAATGGCTTAGCACCAAAGGACCAAAGTGATGGTAAAGAGCGAGTGAAAGCTTTACTCCAATGGACCGTGTGAGGCCATGAGAAGTTATGGATGACTCGCATCAATCATATAAAGAATCAAGAAGAGATGAAGTGAAGATTACATGGAAGTTGGTAACCCTCAAGATTTGGAAGAAAGAAGCAGTACTTGAAAGTATTCAAATGCTCAAATTGGTTCTAATGAGTTTTACATTTGAATTTGAGTATAGGTATGCTATACTATTAAGAGGGATGCAACGTAGAGCTAATTATCGTGTCTCAGTGCTCAAGAGTTTTCTAACCAACCCAAAGTGAGAGTTAGCTTAAGAAGCTTGGTGCGGAAAGTGTTGAAGTGTCTGAATTGGGTTTCAGAGTGTTCCTAATTTGATCCAATATATTTGAGGTCATAAATTTAGTTTTAATATGTAGCCATCTGAATAAGCTTTCCATAGAGTCTAAAATCGTCAAAATCGAACTTCAGGATCAAAAGTTATTACTGTTTTCAGAGGGTCAGTTGTGCTGAACTCGGATACTTCGGGCTGACCCGAATACTCCGGGTTGGCCGGAGTATCCGGGTGTAGCTCCGAGTCAGGTGATCTGTTATGGCCAAAGTGTTTTATTCGAATGTTCCAATTTGACTCGGATACTCTGGGTGACCGGAGTCTCCGGACTTTACTCTGACCAGAGCTCTCGATTAAGCGTTCTAGTACCAACCCAAAGTCTTTAGGTTGACCCGAATACTCTTGTTTAGTACAAAAAGTTGTGTAAGAACTAGTTTTTAGGGGAATGGTACAAATACCTCCTCACACTCACGAAAGAAAAACCTTCTAGAGCCAAAATAACTCCCTCTCACTTGAATCTAGTGTGTGATTTGAGAAGAAAAGTGAGTTGGGTTGAGAGATTGCAAGTTCAAGTGCAAGTGAGTATATCTCCCATCTTGAGCACTCGAGTTCATCAGCAAGAATTTTGTGAAACGTTTGTTACTCCTGGAGCTTTGATCTCCTAGGCGGCTAGGCGGCGCCAGTGAGCACCCAAGGTTGTGGTGTCCCGTGGGAAGTTTGTGAAGGCTTCGATTTCTCCTCTGGAATGGAAGAAATCAAGAGTGGAAGCTAAGCTCAAATGTGATCGAGTTTAGAGAGGAAAATGTTGAGAGAAACCAGCCTCAAGTGTGACTGAGCCTCTCAATTGAGACGTAAGAACTTCTAGAGGAGGTGTTCGAACTTTGGGAAATAAATCTTGTATCTCCTCCCTTGTTTCTTTGTTCTTATGTTCTTGCTCAATATTTATTCATATTGCTCGATCTACTTGTTCATGTGAAATTGATTATAGGTACTCCATGGATCTATTTGGAATCATCACTTACAATACACGACTTCATTTGATTTGAGCTAAAACTCTTTAGACACACTTTAATTTCAGTTTCAAGTTCTTTCTGTGCTTAACCCGGAGTATCCGAGTTAACCTGAAAACTCTAGATTTTGTACAATCTGAACCCAGTGTATCTAGATCAACCCAGAGTATCCGGTGAACAGAGTTTTTAGGATTTTCAATTGGCGTTTTCTTGCATATCTTTTGCTAGTTTTAAATAATCTTTGTCACCATAAGATTGTAACTTTCACACTTATTTAGAGTGATTGTGCACTAATTGAGCCTAGCATATTTAGGATTTTCACTTATGAAAAATCTGTTAGTTTATTTTCCGCTGTAAGTTTAGCCCAACGGTAAAAGGAGATGAATTTTTTGTAAAAACACATATTCACCCCCTTCTAGACGACATCATTATCCTTTCAATTGGTATCAAAGCCAAGTCTTTATTTTTAGAACTTTACCGCCTAGAAAGTAAATATGTCGACTAGTGGATTAGTGCATATAGGGTCATTCCTATTAGATGATTTTAATTACTTTAAGTGGAGTACTCGTATGCTTGATATAGAGCGAGTTGTAGATGCAAGCATTTCTCTTTCTAATGATATTTTGCTATCACCCGAAGAGGAAGAGAAATGCATACATCTCAATGCTCAAGCTACTAATATCTTATTTGATACTGTTAGTATAGATGTGGTTACATCTATCTTATCGCTTGAAGACGCTCATCTCATTTAGACTACTCTTAAAAAAAGATATAACAAATCTAAATATGATGTAGAAGAAATTTTTTTCAAAGACGTCATTTAAGAAATGCTCTACTTCATTGTTAGATCATGAAGAGCACAAAATGACTTCCTCCCATGTCCAGTAGGATGTCACTTTGTTATCCACCTCACCAATTGACAAATCCGAGCAAGGTAATAATATGGTGAGTGGGATTAGTAAGTGTTCAAACCTTCATACGGACTTTAACAATGAAAATTCCATATCCACTAGTGTTGTTAACCCTTGCAGTGCAAAAATGCTTATTTATCATGATGATATGGTCAATTGTCCTCACTGTAATGCATCTATTTCTATTAGTATTTGTGAGACTAATATTTTAAAGGAAATAGAAGCTTACTTGATACAAAGCTTATGTGGAAAGACCTTAAGAAAAATCAAGAAGAAAGATCTATCTAAAAGAAGATCAAGGAGGACGTGCTATACATGTCATCAATATGTACATTATAGTATGGATTGTCATCAATTTGAAAGTGAAGCATCCATTTCTCTAAGGTGCTCATCCCCTCACACCGGTTCTCCATTGTGCCTTATGACAAAATGTAAAAAGAAAACGGTAAGTTAGGATAATCATGTCAATATTAGTTTTAGTGCTAGTGATAGTGATAAGCTCGGGTTTGATCTTTTTAGCAAAAAGGATATGTCTAAAATAATCAAACTTATGCACATAATAGAAGGCCACGAAGAAAGCCTCGAGAGACAAGAGAAATTCCTTATTAAGAAAATAGAAGAACTTCAAGAATCTCATAGTTTATTATCTAATCTTTATGAGGATCTTAAAGTTAAGTATATTTTTTTGTTTGATAAATTAGATGTTATGCCTCTAGTGAATTTAGAAAAATCATTTCCTAATTGCAATGTTTTATCTAATGATACTATTTCTCCTATTGAAGATACTTGTACTACTAACTCTAATTCTTGTGTAGCATCTTTGGAGAAAAAAAATGTTGAGCTAAGGGTTCAACTTAAAAGGCTTACTAGCAAACATGTGAGTTTACAAGAAAATCATGACGAGCTTTTGTGCACTCATAAAAATCTTATAGCTTCTCATACCATGCTAGAAATAGCTCATAAGGTAATGATCACAACAGTAAAATCCTATAAACCTTATGTGGACAATAACACACATTCTTTGTATAATGTAGATTTAACATGTGCTAGTCCTAACAATTTATTTAATGATAACTCTATATCCAATGATGAATTACCTACTAAATCTTGTTGCTTTAAAGCTAATATTTTCCATAGTGTTGCTTGTAATATTGATAGTAAAGGTGTCGGTGTATCAGGAACCGGGGGTCCATGAGTCCCGAGGTCAGGCCAGCCGTCCGCCACGTGTCACCATCCCGCGAGGTCCCTCCTGCGGGATGAGAAAAATCTAAGTTCCGGGAGAAGGTGCTCGGGGCCACAGTTTCTGGTCCCCGAGCACCCCAGCTCCCCGATGACCCGCAGAGTCCAAGTACCGGGAAGAAAGTGCTCAGGGAGGTGCCCGCTCATCCCCGAGCACCCTAGTCCCCCGACGATCAGAAGAGCTAAGTTCCGGGAGAGAGTGCTCGGGGTCCGCGCGCAGCAGTCCCCGAGCGCACGGTTCCCCGAGGGCCAGCGTGAGAAGGCTCGGGAGAGAGCTCGGGGCTGCGCATGGCAGCCCCCGGGCTCTCGGTTCCCCGAAGGGTCTGTGCAAAAGTGCTCGGGAGAGAGTGCTCGGGGTTGCTCGTGGCAGCCCCCGAGCACTCGGTTCCCCGGAGGATCATGCGCGAATGCTCGGGAGAGAGTCCTCGGGGAGGTAACCAGTACCCCCGAGCACCCGGTACCCCGAAGACAAAGATAGGCATTCCCGAGAGAGAGTGCTCAGGGAGGTGAACGGTACCCCCGATCACTCGGTTCCCCGACGACCCAGAGAAGCCCCCAAGGGGCCCACAGATGAGGTGTCCGCCCGTCAGAGGTCTAAGGCCGCTTTAAATGAGCGCGCGTGGCCTGACATATCCAACTGCTCCCGCCGCAGCGTCAGTTCCTGCCATGCTTTGGCAGAGGGGCGTGGGGCTATTAATTGCACGGGTCCCGTCCCGTATCATCCGGTGTATCTCGGGATAACGTTGCCAGGATCAAGACGTTCCGCCTGTCGCCCTGCCGTGGCAGAGGAACAAGACAGGGCGGGCACGCCAGGTGGCTCTGTGGCTGCTCGGTGGGCCCTCTCAACGGCGCCCGTTGCCAGGGCATCCACAGTGACAAGTGACCGGACGCGCGCCGCGTTTTTCGACCGCCCCAGTCACTTCGCCCAGAGGAAATGATGACGCCTTTCTCAGTCGCGGCGTCTTGGAACTTGTGCCCCTTCCTTCCCGTTCGGTGTATGTTGCGGCCGGCGAGTGCATAAAAGGGTCAGCACACAGGGAGAAAAAGAGAGAAAAAACAAGCCCAAGCAGTCGACCGTGCCGCAACCAACGAAGAAGAGACCGTAAGCATCGAGCACAGAAGCACCGAGAGTAAAAACCGTAGTCCCTGCCCAAGAGCAAGGGGCTTCAAGCTCTTAGTTAGACACAATATTCTTGTAACCAGCTACATCCTTGAGGGATCCCCCTCAGGATAGTTATTGCATCCATACAGGAGTAGGGTATTACGCCCCCGTGCGGCCCGAACCTGTCTAAATCCAGTGCATTTACTTCCCTTTGCACTAGGTCGATCATCCCCCACCACCGGCCATTGCATTTACTTCCACTTCCATTTATTTCTCCGACGAACTTATTCAGGATCATCCCCCCGACAGAATCTCTAAAAAGGGGTCTCTCGGGATCCCTGCGACAGGAGTTAATCCTCCGACAGCTGGCGCGCCAGGTAGGGGGGAACATCCCTAAATCTGTTCGTTTGTTTTCTTCCGCAGGAAAAAATAGCCGATGGACACCGTATCCAGCGTTCCGGCTCCACTTCCAGTGAGGAAATGCTGCCCGACGTCCAGGAGGCCCCAGTCGCTGCTGCGTCCCAACAGCAGCCACTATCTGCACGCGCGGCTTTCCCCTCCCAAGGGGACCAGGGCGTTGGGCCCAGCAGGGCCGCCGCCGCCGCCGCCGCCGGTGCACCGTCTGACCCCCAGCAGGTGGTTGAAACCCCGGCCGCCAGGTCCGCCTCCGGACAGCGCCGGGTGCCTCTGCGGCGTAGGCTCGCCTTCGGCGAGGCTGGCCCCGGAAGTGCACTACTTGCGGCGCACGCTCTCCTCAGGCATCCGCTTGTCCAGGCAACGCCGAACACTCCGGAAGGCCGCTGGATCCAAGACGTCGCCTCCCTGGTCGGCACTGCTCGCCGCCAGGTGCTGGCCGGGAGTTCTCGCGCCACCACCCAGCGTGGCGCTGCCAGAACCGGCTCATCAACGGGCAACGTTCGCACGGGCTGAGGGGCCTCCAGGTGGAGCGCCACCCCCCTGGTCGCGTCCGAAGCCCAGGACCTCCGCTTGCGCCTCAACGAGTGGAGGGGCCACGAAGATGCGCGTGTCACCCTCGAGCGCCAGCGGGAAACCCGGCAGGAGGCCGAGGCAGATGATCATGCTTCCTCTTTCCCGGCCCACGATCGCCAGGAATCCCCGGCTCGCCGGCATTCGCCGCCAAGGACTGCCACCCGCGCCACGGGGTACGACACCGGTTGCCGTGCCTTCACCACTGAGCTCCGTCGGGTCAAATGGCCCTCCAAGTTCCGCCCTGAGCTGCCGGAGAAGTACGAAGGGTCCATCGACCCCGTCGAGTTCCTCCAGATCTACACTACGGCCGTCCAAGCGGCCGGGGGCAGTGAAAAGGTGATGACAAATTATTTCCATGTTGCCTTGAGGGGCTCTGCCCGTTCTTGGCTCATGAACTTACCCCCAGGATCTATTAGCTCCTAGGATGACCTCTACCACCAGTTTGTGGCTAATTTTCAGGGCACATTCACGCGCCCCGGTTTGGAGTGCGACCTCCACGCCGTCAAGCAACAGGAGGGGGAGACGCTGCGGTGCTTTATTCAGCGCTTCAGCCAGGTCCGCAACACCATCCCGCGGATAGCCCCCCACGTTGTCATCGTCGCCTTCCGGCAGGGCGTCCGCGATGAGCGGATGCTCGAAAAGCTAGGTACGCACGAAATCAAAACCACTGCGGAGCTCTTCGCACTGGCCGATAAGTGCGCCAAGGCGACGGAGGCCTGGGCGTGGCATGCTCCGCGCCCCACCGCCGACCAGCCAAGTTCTTCCCGTTCCGACAGGAGGGAAAAGAAGAAGAGAAGAAAGCGCGAAGCCACTCCTGTCGAACCGGCCTAGGGCCCCGCCCGTAGGCCGGCCCAAGAGCCCGACCGCCGGCAAGAACGCCGGGCGGCCACCGACAGATGGCCCGTGCCCGCAAGGTTCCCGGCCCCTGCGAGGGCCCCGGCACCAGCTAGGGCAACGGCTCCCACAAGAGCCCCGGCACCCGGCCGGGATCCTGCTCCAGCGAGGGCCCCCACTCCCGCGGGGCCCGAGCCAGGCAAATGGTGCCCCATACACCAGACCAGATGGCACGATCTCACGGAGTGTCGTACGGTCAAAGGACTCGTCGAGCAACACCAGAGGGAGCGCGACGAGTCCCTCGGGGGAGGCGATGCTGAGGCCGCCCCCAGTAACACCGAGCTCGGCTTCCAGGAGCCCGAGCATACCGTCGCCTTCATCGACGGAGGCGCCTACACGCCTTCCTTGCGCCGTGGCATCAAGGTCATGCGGCGCGAGGTGTGCTCAGCAACCCCGAGCGAGGAGGCCGCCATGCCCCTGAGGTGGTCGGACGCCCCGATCACGTTCAGCATGGCCGATCACCCCGCGAGTACTACAGCCGTGGGGCGACTACCCCTGGTAGTGTCCCCCACCATCTGCAATGTCAAGGTCGGCAGAGTGATGATCGATGGGGGTGCAGGCCTCAACCTCCTATCCAAGGAGGCCTTCGAAAAGTTGCAGGTGCCCTCCCGGCGCCTAAAGCCGTCGCTTCCATTCTGCGGAGTAACGCCCGGGCACTCCCTGCCTCTCGAGCAGGTTGAGCTACCCGTGACCTTCGGGAGTCGGGACAACTTTCGCACGGAGAACGTCCTCTTCGACGTCGCGGAGCTCCCCCTCCCCTACAACGCCATCCTCAGGCGCCCGACGCTCACCAAATTCATGATGGCCGCCCATTATGTGTATCTCACGGTTAAGATGCCGGGCCCAGCAGGCCCCATCTTCATGACTACCGACTCTGGTGGCACCGTTTTCTGCGCTGAGCAGTCGTACATGGCTTTGGTCTCAGCCCAGGCCGAAATCGAAGGCTGCACAGGGGGCCCGGGACCCTCTTCATCCAAACCCCGACTCGCCGCCGACGCCTCTGTTCCTACGTAGGAGGTCGTGGTGGGCGAAGGCGCTTCCCAGGTCGTCCGAATCGGCGGTGACCTGGGCAGCAAATAGGAAAGCGCGCTTGTCACCTTCCTCCGGGCTAACGCAGACGTGTTTGCATGGCAACCGTCCGACATGCCCGGGATCCCCAGAGAGGTGATCGAGCATCACTTGGCGGTGCACCCGGACGCCCGGCCGGTGAAGCAGAAGGTCCGGCGGTAGGCGCCTGAGCGCCAGGAGTTCATCCGGGAGCAGGTCAGCAAGCTCCTTGACGCCGGATTTATCCGAGAGGTCCTCCACCCCGACTGGCTGGCAAATCCAGTCATCATCCCGAAGGCCAACGACAAGCCCCACATGTGTGTGGACTACATCGACCTAAATAAGGCTTGCCCTAAAGATCCTTTTCCCTTGCCCCGCATGGATCAAATTGTAGATGCAACCGCGGGATGCGATCTTTAATATTTTTTAGATGCAAACTCTGGGTATCACCAGATCCGCATGGCCGTTGAGGACGAAGAAAAAACTGCTTTTACCACCCCGATGGGGACTTACTGTTATATGTCAATGCCTTTTGGTTGCGCAATGCTGGGTCTTCTTTCCAGCGCGTCATTCGCATTACCCTTGATTCGCAGGTTGGCCGCAACGTCGATGCCTACATCGACGATCTCGTGGTCAAATCCCGAGACTGCGCCACCCTGCTCGAGGACCTTGCCGAGACTTTCAACAGTCTCCGCACCACCCACCTCAAGCTCAACCCCGAGAAGTGTGTCTTCGGGGTGCCGGCGGGCAAGCTCCTCGGTTTCTTAGTTTCCGGCCGAGAAATCGAGGCCAATCCAGAGAAGATCCGGGCCATCGAGCAGATGCGACCCCCGGCTCGACTCAAAGAGGTCCAGCGTCTCGCTGGCTGCATGGCGGCCCTCGGGCGCTTCATCTCCAAGCTCGGGGAGCGAGGGCTCCCCCTCTTCAAGCTTCTGAAGAAGACCAGTCGTTTCGATAGGACGCCAGAGGCCGAGCAGGCCTTCTGCGATCTGAAGAAGTACCTCACCACACCACCCGTGCTGGTGGCTCCCTCCGAAGGTGAGCCCATACTGCTCTACGTATCGGCCACTCCTCAGGTCGTAAGCATGGTGTTGGTGGTGGAGCGCGACGAGTGCGCGGGGCCAGGTGCTGGGTCCCAGCTCCGGGCCGCCCCCGGGCACTCCCCAGTCCTCGCGGCTCCCCCCAAGCAGGGGGTCGAGCCCGAGCACTTGGCTCCCCCCGAGCAGGGGGTCGAGCCCGAGCACTTGGCTCCCCCTGAGCAAGGGGTCGAGTCCGAGCACTCTGCTCCTCCCGACCAGGGAGTCGAGCCCGGGCACCCGGCCAGACCCGACCATGCCGCCGAGTCTGGGGGCTTTAACAGCCCCTCGGGTGAAGCTGCCGCCCGGGCCCGCCGGGTACAACGACCGGTGTACTTCGTAAGTGAAGTCCTCCGGGAGGCCAAAGCAAGGTATCCCCAGGCTCAGAAGCTGCTCTACGCCGTGCTCATCGCTTCCCGAAAGCTGCACCATTACTTTCAAGCGCACAAGGTCTCGGTGGTTACCACGTATCCGCTGGGACCCATCCTCCGGAACCGAGAAGGCACCGGGTGAGTTGTCAAGTGGGCGGTGGAGCTGGCGGAGTTCGACCTGCACTTTGTCAGTCGCCATGCGCTCTCCGACTTCGTGGCAGAGTGGAAACCCGTCCCCGAGGTCGTCCCAAAAGAGATTTCTACGTATCCCGGGCACGATGCGCCCGGATACTGGGTCATGCACTTCGACGGTTCCCTCACGCTGAAAGGCGCCGGGGCCGGAGTGGTTCTCACCTCCCCAACGGGTGAAGAACTTCGGTACGTTGTGCAGCTGCAGTTTCGCGCATCCAACAACATGGCGGAATATGAAGGTCTCATCGCCGGCCTCCGAGCTGCGGTGGGGCTCAGGATTCGTCGCCTCCTGGTCAAGGGAGACTCCCAGCTGGTGGTCAACCAGGTGTCCGAAGAGTACCAGTGCACGGATCCTCAAATGGCGGTGTACGTGGCAGCAGTCAGAAAGCTGGAGAGGCGCTTCGATGGCCTTGAGTTGCGGTATATCCCTCGCCACGACAACGCTCTGGCCGACGAGCTCTCCCGCCTGGCCTCCTCCTATGCGCGCGTCCCTGCCGGAGTCTTTGAAGAAAGACTCACACGCCTTCTGTCCTGCCTGCCGAACAGGACGAAGGGGAAATCTCGAACTCAATTCAGGGGACCCTGGCGGTGTCCTCAGTGGGAAGCCCCGTCAGGGTGCCGCCGTTCGGTGAGTGTGCTACACTTGCTGAATGTTCTCAAGATGCCTCGTTGATGTCCGACATCCGAGGGTACTTGAAGGAAAAGTCCCTTCCCGGGGATGAGGCGTCTGCCGAAAGAGTTGTTCGGCAGTCCAAACGCTATGCCATAGTAGATGGGGATCTCTAACGGCGTAGCGCAGGAGGTGTCCTCCTGAAATGCATCTCCCGGGCAGAAGGCTGTGAGCTTCTCGCTGAGGTCCATGAGGGCGAGTGCGGTGGCCATTCATCGTTCCGCACGCTGGTCGGGAAGGCCTTCCGGCAAGGTTTCTACTGGCCTACGGCTCTCCAGGATGCTTCCGAGCTGGTTCGGCGCTGCAGGGCGTGCCAGTTCCACGTAAAGCAGATTCACCAGCCAGCTCAGGCTCTTCACACCATCCCCCTGTCATGGCCTTTCGTGGTCTGGAGGTTGGACATTCTGGGTCCTTTCCCCCGGGCAATCGGGGGCTATGAGTACCTCTACGTCGCCATCGACAAGTTCACCAAGTGGCCGGAGGTAGTCCCAGTCATCAAGGTGACCAAGAACACGGCGCTCCAGTTTATCCGCGGCATCACCAGTCGCTTCGGTGTCCCAAACCGGATCATCACCGACAACGGCACCCAGTTCACGAGTGCCCTGTTCGGGGACTACTGCGAAGACCTCGGCATCAAGCTCTGCTTCGCCTCCATCGCTCATCCTCGGAGTAACGGGCAAGTCAAGCGCGCCAATGCAGAGATACTGAAGGGCCTCAAAACCCGGACCTATGACGTGCTCGCAAAGCACGGGAAGGGATGGGTGGACGACCTGCCCACCGTGCTATGGGCTAATCGGACCACACCAAGCCGCGCCACCGGGGAGACTCCATTCTTCTTAGTGTACGGCGCTGAGGCGGTCCTCCCCTCCGAGCTCACTCTAGGCCCCCCTCGGGTGCATGCATATTCTGAGGATGAGCAAGAGCAGCAAAGGCGCGACAACGTCGACTACCTGGAAGAGCGCCGGCTGCGTGCCACCATCCGGGCGGCTCGGTACCAGCAAAGTTTGCGGTGCTACCACCAACGCCACGTCCGGGCATGATCCTTTGAGGTGGGGGATCTAGTTCTCCGACGCGTCCAGTCGCGCGAAGGAAAGAATAAGCTATCCCCTATGTGGGAGGGTCCCTTCACCATGATCGGGGTCCCACGAGAAGGTTCTTTCAGGCTGGCGGCAGAAGACGGGCAACCGCTTCCCAACCCGTGGAACATCGAGCACCTGCGCAGGTTCTACCCGTAGATGGCTATGCTCGCGGCTCAGGTCAACCAGGCCGGGGGCTTCACTCCCGCCCCAGGTTAACCGGGGGCTACCAATAGCTGGGTAAGTCACCCAACCTTGTAAAATTTGTCAATTCAGTGTAAATGTTAATATACAATCGTATGGCAATTTTGCTTTTCTGGGTTTCGTATGTTTAATCTGTCTGGTGAGGTGCTCGGTTGTGCGAGAAAAGTTCGCTCTCTCTTTTTCCCCGTTGATAAAAGAATCCCGATCGGTATGCGCGCGGGCAGCTATCGCTGACTTACGTCTGATGTGGCAGGCTGTGGTGTTTGGTGTCCTGACTGATCTCCGGGCACAACCGAGTCCTTGGGTGCTCTAGGTAATCCTATCGCTCGAGCCGCTCGAGTAGTCCGGAGCTCAGGCCCCAGGGGCGGGCTGTCGGTGCTCGGTCTAGTCTGTCATACCAGGGCGTCACCGAACCATAGGACCTCTGGGTTATGCCTCTGCCTCCTCTTGTCCGCCGATCTGGGTATTCGAGAGGTCTTGGGTCGAAAACGAGGGCAGTCTATAACAAGTACCGCACTAACAGAGCGCACCAAGCAAAGAAATTCTCTATTCTCTCTTAAGTCACAGGTCGACAATCAAAGCAAAAGCAGCTCGACCGCGAGGGCCTCGATGCCCAGGTCGCTGCTCGGCCCCAAGGGTCCTCGGGTGGTCCTACCGCTTGGGCATGAGTGGTCGAGATCACCCGACCCCGGGCTCCTCGCGTGCCCCTTGACGCTCGGGCGCCCCGGCTGAAGGAACCAAGCCCCCGGGCACCCCGAGCTCGGAGCGCACGTTCCTCCTGGATCGGCCGGTCGAAGGGCCGACGGCTGTCCGGTGAGTGATTAAATTCAGATGAATTTGTGGTCAATAGTATTTTGTTCCCGAGTCATCCTCGGGGGCCCTCGTATTCTAATCTGCCCGGTGAGATGATCTCCTCGCGCACAAAACCCTACCGTGTGTCTACTTTTTCATAGAACGACAGAACGGTCCGTAGAAAGGTGTACCGTACGTGCGGTAATGTCCGATCGAAGTCCTTCGTGGTGGTCATGGTGTTCGGTCCGCTTTTAAGGGTCCCGAGCACTACCGAGTCCCTGGGTGCCCTAGGTAATCCTATCGCTCGAGCCACTCGAGTAGTCCGGAGCCTAGGCCTCAGGGGCGGGCTGTCGGTGCTCGGTTCGGTCCGTCTTAAGCCCGGGCACCACCGAACCATGGGGACTCTTGGTCGCATTCCCGCCCGTGCGTGTCTCCGGTCTGCTGACTGAGTGGTCGCAAGGTGAAAAAGTGTTCACCGGTCATGGCGTGTTCCGTACTGGATCGATCCATCTCCCGAGCAAGGAAGTTCGTGTCTTTGTCTCTTGACTTAGTCGATGCGGACTCGCGAGGGCTCGGGGGCTGAACGCGCCAAGAAAGACGATCGGGACGACTTCGTTCTCAGGGACGGAAAGGTCGGGAACGGTCCGACTGAGTACTCCCCGGGGCTTCAAGGCAAAACATCAGAAGAAACGCTAAGTACTCAAGAACACTGGAGTTGCGAGCCCAAAGAAAAGCTTCCATTATATTCACAAGGGGAATACAAGCATTTCTAAGGGATCACTCCCATATTGACATCCAGCCAAGACAAAAATAAAAGAAGAGGAAACTACTACAAAAGCCTAATCGGAGGCAGAGTCGGCGTCGGAATCGTCTTGGCCATCCCCGGGGGCTGGCGACGGTGGCGCTTCCCGCCTGAAGCCGGCCGCCACCTCGGCAGCGGTGCTCTGAACTGCTTCCTGGGCGGCCTCTCCCTCGGCTTCGACCACTCCTTCCCGCGCTGGCTCCAGCGGGAAGTTTGAGTCTCTGCTCCGGTAGCAGGCCAGGACGTGCTCGGCCACCGCTTGGGCCAAGCCGCGTCCTTCCCGGGCGGCAAGCTCCTGGACGGCCCAAGGCAGCACCTCGAGGCACTCGCAGACTTGTTGAAGCCCCAGGACTTGTCGTCCGGGGCCATCGCTCTTCTCGTCCGCGACGAGTCGGCCAAGGTCGGCCCTCTCCACGGCCCACCGCATCCGCCGGAGTACGTCCTCCAACATCTGTTGCAGGTTGACCCGCAAGACAAAGGCAGCCTCAAGCTTCTCCTTCGCGACCCGAAGCTGCTCCTCGAGTCCCTGGCCCCCGGCCGCGCCAGAAGAGCTGCCGTCGGTTGCGGGGACGCCGGCCTGCTTCGTCTGCGCCACCAGTTTGGACAAAGCCCGCTCGCGGGCGGTCAGCTCTGCCTCATGTTTGGCGTTCTCCTCCTCCCTGGTGGCAACGGCCGCCGCCGCCGCGGCAACCTCCCCCTCCCAGCGGGTTAGCGAGTCTTCCCGGGCGCCCAGCTCCGCCGCCGTGATCTCGTTGTCGACCTCCCGGATGGAGACGTCCTCCTCCCACCGTCGGACATCTCTGTCAACTCTCTGGAGCTCATCTTTCCAACGTTGGAGGCTGGCGCGCGTCCGATCAGCCTCGCCCTCTCGACGGGTTAGCTCAGCCCGGAGGTCCTCCACCGCCTTCTCGCGGCCCGCGACCGCCTTCTCCCGTTCCTGCGCCTGCGCCTCCCTGGCAAGGGCCTCGGTAGCCTGCTGCCGCGACGCCTCAACCAGGCGGGTGGCGTCTTCTCGCTCCCGCGCAGCTTCGGCACGGGCGGTCTTCAAAATCTCCCACTCCCGCGGTACCTCCGTGCGGGTATCCTCCAAAAGCTTCTGCTCTCGCGCAGCCTCCCGGGCGTTCGCAAGCTGCGCCCTCTCCAAATCCAGCTGGGCGCGCTCCGCTTCAAGCTGCCCCTCCTTCGCGTCCACCGTCGCGCCCAGCAGCTCGACCACCACCTGGACGCCCTCGATCGCGGCCAGGAAGGGGTCGGCAGGCCGGCCGGGCGCCGGTGGAGCGCTGGTTTCCCCGCGATCCGCCTCCGGGTGGTTCGGGGTCCCCGAGGGTAGCCACACGATCATCCGCCCCGGGCTCGGCACGCCCGGGGTAGGTTCGGCCGGCGCCGGGCGCTCTGGCGATGGCCGCATTCCCGCCTCGGCCGCCGCATCCGCCGGCCCCGGCAAGGCCACTGCTTCCGCCATCATCCGCCCCGGGCTCTGCATGCCCGGGGTAGGTTCCACCGGCGCCGAGGGTTCGGGCGACGGCTGCGTCCCCGCCTCAGCCGCCGCTTCCACCGTCCTCCCCTCGGCCGCCGCGTCCGCTGGCTCCCCCGCCATTGCCGCGTCTGCCTACCTCGGCTCCGCCGGCTGGCTTGGCTCGGGCGCTGGCGCCAGCGCCGGCGTTCCTTCGCCCTTAGCGGCGCCCGTGGGTGGCCTGCAGGAGGCAGGCGAAGGTCAAAACCGAAGTTTAGTTCGGGCGGAGAGCGCCCAAGAAAGAGCGAAAAATGAAACTTACGCGGTCGTAGTTCCCCGATACTGCCATTTGGCCGCCGGGGGCTACTGTCGGTGTATCAGGAATCGGGGGTCCCTGAGTCCCGAGGCCAGGCCAGCCATCCGCCACGTGTCACCATCCTGCGAGGTCCCTCCTGCGGGATCAGGAAAATCTAAGTTCCGGAAGAAGGTGCTTGGGGCCACAGTCTCTGGTCCCCGAGCACCCCAGCTCCCCGATGACCCGCAGAGTCCAAGTACCGGGAAGAAAGTGCTCGGGGAGGTGCCCGCTCATCCCCGAGCACCCTAGTCCCCCGATGATCAGAAGAGCTAAGTTCCGGGAGAGAATGCTCGGGGACCGCGCGCAGCAGTCCCCGAGCGCACGGTTCCCCGAGGGCCAGCGTGAGAAGGCTCGGGAGCGAGTGCTCGGGGCTGCGCGTGGCAGCCCCTGGGCTCTCGGTTCCCCGAAGGGTCTATGCAAAAGTGCTCGGGAGAGAGTGCTCGGGGTTGCTCGTGGCAGCCCCCGAGCACTCGGTTCCCCGGAGGATCATGCGCGAATGCTCGGGAGAGAGTCCTCGGGGAGGTAACCAGTACCCACGAGCACCCGGTACCCCGAAGACAAAGATAGGCATTCCCGAGAGAGAGTGCTCGGGGAGGTGAACGGTACCCCCAAGAACTCGGTTCCCCGACGACCCAGAGAGGCCCCCAAGGGGCCCACAGATGAGGTGTCCGCCCGTCAGAGGTCTAAGGCCGCATTAAATGAGCGCGCGTGGCCTGACATATCCAACTGCTCCAGCCGCAGCGTCAGTTCCTGCCATGCTTTGGCAGAGGGGCATGGGGCTATTAATTGCACGGGTCCCGTCCCGTATCATCCGTGTATCTCAGGATAACGTTGCCAGAATCAAGGCGTTCCGCCTGTCGCCCTGCCATGGCAGAGGAACAAGACAGGGCGGGCACGCCGGGTGGCTCTGTGGCTGCTCGGTGGGCCCTCTCAACGGCGCCCGTTGCCAGGGCATCCACAGTGACAAGTGACCGGACGCGCGCCGCGTTTTTCGACCGCCCCAGTCACTTCGCCCACAGGAAATGATGACGCCTTTCTCAGTCGCGGTGTCTTGGAACTTGTGCCCCTTCCTTCCCATTCGGGGTATGTCGCGGCCGGCGAGTGCATAAAAGGGTCAGCACACAGGGAGAAAAAGAGAGAAAAAACAAGCCCAAGCAGTCGACCGTGCCGCAACCAACGAAGAAGAGACCGTAAGCATCGAGCACAGAAGCACCGAGAGCAAAAACCGTAGTCCCTGCCCAAGAGCAAGGGGCTTTAAGCTCTTAGTTAGACACAATATTCTTGTAACCAGCTACATCCTTGAGGGATCCCCCTCAGGATAGTTATTGCATCCATACAGGAGTAGGGTATTACGCCCCCGTGCGGCCCGAACCTGTCTAAACTCCAGTGCATTTACTTCCCTTTGCACTAGGTTGATCATCCCCCACCACCGGCCGTTGCATTTACTTCCACTTCCATTTATTTCTCCGACGAACTTATTCAGGATCATCCCCCCAGCCGAATCTCTAAAAAGGGGTCTCTCGGGATCCCTGCGACAGGTGTTAATCCTCCGACAAAAGGGAAAAGTAATAAGCTTAAGGATAAAGTGTATTCAAGAAATAAAAGTAGACTTGGAGTCAATTTCAACAAGACAAACAAGTCCACAATGTCAAGATCAAGGGGTAAAATCAAAAGAAGATCAAGGCTCACATCACTTGCTTCAAGTGCTAGAAAGAGGGCCAACATATAAAAGATTACCCTTTGAAGAAAGTATGACATAGGATGTGTAAGAAAGAATAAAATCAGAAGAATTTTGCTCACGTCAAGTGCTTCAAGTGCACCAATGGAGAACACTTTGCCTCAAGTTGTCCTAGCAAATTTAATGATGAAGCAACACTTCTAAGAAGGAAATCAAGAATCAACAAAAGGAAGTGTTATGGTTGCAATGAGAAGGGGCATGAAATTTGATCATGTCCTTACATGAAGGAAGAATTTTGCAAGTCATCAAGTGAGAGGCAAACCGGCAACAAGAAAAATAAGAAGCAAGATAAGAGGAACAAAAGATCTTGTGGAAGCAAAAAAATCGACTTTGCTACAATTGTTGGGCAAAGGGACCTGTTAGTAAAAATTGTTCCAAGGGTAATATTTCTAAGCCTAACTCTTTCAGTAAGGATCAATATTTGCTTAGAAAGGTTAAGAGTGGTACTTGTGTTGCTAAGGTAATTAATTCACCTCATTCTAATGCAAGGGCCATTTGGGTGCCTAAGTTTCCCGTGACTAATCTTAAAGGATCCAACATGGCTTGGGTACCACAAAATACTTAATTTGCTAAATAGATACTTAGAGATGCATTGAAGACTTGACTCACTTGAGAAGAATTTTATTGCAAATTTTATATCAAGTTTTCTTTCAAATCGTATTTCTTTGTGAAAAGATCACCAAGTATAAAGATTATTAATCCAACATAAATAACCAATGACATCTCGATAACAAGTACCTACTTTAAAATATGTAGCCTCCTTAACCTTAGGTAGGTATGAGTCGTTCACAATCTTTTTGTGATTGTGAACACTCAAAGTTGGCTAGGTAATTTTTCCTTAAATGTCTGAACTATTATAAAGTGGTGTGTTTAATAGTGCTCTACTAGAGCAAAGTCTTGTGAATGATGCAGGCAATGAATACCTATTAGTAGTCATTAAGAAAAATATCAAGGCTTATGAAAACTCCAAGCATCTTAGCTTTTTGGATAATCTAGATATTCTTGATTGAATCAGGATGCTCCGGTCTTTGTAAACCGGACATTCTCCTGGCTAAATTCGAAAGTTCCAAAATTCGCAGAAAGTTGGAGGTATATTGAGATGAAGAAAAAGAGTTAAAACTGAACCTCCGCTACAAATGCCTCGTTCAATAGCTCATCAAGAATAAAAAAAAAACCATTCCATTAATGATGGTCAAGGAGACATTTGAAAGAGGAATGATAATTGCTAAAATCTTTAGTTACAATTTCCTGTGAATTTTACCTTTTTGTGTCTTCGTGAGCTATAGAAGGTAAAAGAAATACTAGAGGGTTTGGACTTGGTAATGGCTATGGAATATGAACTTAATCTATATGATCTCATGATTGTAAGTTCATTCTTGGCACAAGTATTTCCTTTGTAAATTTATTTTGTGTCTTGACTTAAAATATACGGTAAACTCCTCTAGATTCTTGAATGAACTATGTGTATGTTACAAGTAATTCAAGTACTTGGATGCACATATTTAAGAGAGGGGGTCATCCTATGTTTTGTGCTTTAAGACTAATATTTCTTCAAGTAAATTTTGTGTTAAATCTCTTTGTGAAATGAATGTCCTTAAGGATCTCAATGAGAATTGGCATTGGAGACTTGACTATTTATTTGAAGAGCTATCTAATTGTTTAAAGAGTCGAGTTATATGGAAATATATTATTATCTATCCAATATCATTCTAAGAAGGTAACATTCTATCACAATACCTTAAATTCATGTTCTTGTTTATTGTGTTAGATTTTTGGTCTATATAATTTTCTGGAAAGTTCTAGAACTTGGAAGTTTCAGGTCAGGTTGGAGTATCCGAGTGCTCCAGAACTCAGAGGTTACAGGTTGTATCCGGGAATTCCAGATTCTAAAAGTTTCTAGCTCTTTGTATGTGTCTATGGTTGTTTTAGAGTTTATGCTTATCCTAACATGTTTAGACTTTATTGTAATCTTGTCATATCTATATTTTATATCCATACATATCTTGTTTGCTTGCTAAGTGTGCTATGAATTTATTTCTAGTGCATCTAACTTTTCTTGCTAACTAATATATATAAGTCATATAACTAGTATGTGTAGGATGCATTGCACATTTATATGTTGATTGTGTGGTTTTAGAGCCTTATTTGATTTTATTCGTCTTATTGAATTCTATTTTGGCTCTTTTAGAGAAATTAATAGAATATCACATTATGGGGGGTATTATGCTTTGTGTATCTTAAATACCTATAAAGTATGAATATTTAAGCAATACCACTTAGAATTGATATCATTGCTTATTTAGTATTTATGTGGTATGTCAAACTCATATAAAA
Organism: Phragmites australis; assembly: GCF_958298935.1. Taxonomy (NCBI): domain Eukaryota; kingdom Viridiplantae; phylum Streptophyta; class Magnoliopsida; order Poales; family Poaceae; genus Phragmites; species Phragmites australis. Next base: position 9,111,327 of record NC_084922.1, read on the forward strand.
CTCAATTTTGCAAAAATCCATTATTTAGTCCACATTTTATCTTAAATTGAAACTTGAGATTCTCGGTACTTCTCTAGTGATCTTTTAATCTCAAGATTTTAATTTGAATCTTTCTCGCATTCGGATCAAATCAACTATGATTTTTATATATTTACTTGTAATAGTTGATTTTGTGAAGAATGCTTTGAAGCATGATGCTTAAATTTTAAAATCCCTTCTTCACCTGCTTCTTGAAACAAAGTTAATTTATGCCTTGTTGCAATTACCGACTTGTGAAATCTCCATATACCATTGTTTTCCTACAATTGGTAGTAATACAAGTGGTAATCCTTATTGAACATCTTTGTTTAAAATTTGCTTCAAAGTGATTTCTCTCTTTGTGAAAGATTTTATTTACCTCATATGATAGGAATATTGGTTCCTTCAAGGAAACATTCCTTTTAAGGTTTATGGAAGCTTGCTATCTCAATGGTTGTATCTTTCTTTATATACTTACTTGAGATAAGTTTTTGAGCATGTTTAGAACTTCTTCATATCTCTATATGCTCAATTTTAACTTAGTTCATTTGTTTAACTTTATGAATGCTCATTTGTTAATCTTTTGATCTTAGATATAATTTGGATATTATTGTTGGTATTTTGTCTTTTATTTGGTATCTTCAAGTCTTATATGTTATTTTTGTCTAAATTATATTTTTGTCGGATCTTGAAAGTGATGATCATGCTTATTTGACACCAATGTTAATATCTATAGTATGTTTATCTTCTTTGATCCAACATATAGAGTAAGCCTCACTTAAGTGTTTTTAATGGCTAAAAGGTGTATAATATTTTCATTTGTTTTCAATTAATATCTATTTCATTTGCACCGTCCTTTGAAAAATTTATTCTATATGGTGGGATTTTACTAACCTTTTTGGACCCAATATGTTTGATTACCAAATTATATTTAAATGAGTTTTAGGTGTAATGTAGATGCATTATAAGCTTGGGTTAATCACAGTGAAGGTTCTCATAAATAGAAGATCATTTTAATTAGATTTTCATGAAGAAGGTCACTATTTCAATTGGTATTTATGAAGAAGATCGTCTTCTTCAACTTCAATTGAAATTATAAAGAAGGATCATATCAAAGTAAAGCTAAGCAAGGGTAAATAATGATCTACTACATCAATCCAATATCCTCTCATTGGTAACTTGTTCTTAATTCATGCATTCAACATCATAGCATGAAAACAACATGCGAAAATACGTTTTTATTGCAAGTGCTTAAAAACCTCTTTATTGCAAATATGAGAAATTTGAAGTAGCCTATTTTTATGAGAACTTTATAATTATGTTTATGATTCATTCAATCCCAAATATGCAAAAGAATTCATATCAAATGCTTGAGTTGCTCCTATATGCAATATTGATGAAAATCGTAAAATCTTTTGCTTAAGGTTTTAGTCTGGTTTGTTTGGCCTTATTGAACATGCATGCTTGTGAGATGTTGACACTTTATGCTAAACAAGATATTCGTTATAATGTCAACTATTTTGCTATGTTCAGTTTTGTGCCTAATCTCGGACTCATGCTTGACTCGTCTTCAAATTGGATTTGAGTCAATTGCATCTATCTCAATTGGTATTTCATTCAATTGCTATCTTTTTGAAATCTCTTTTGGCATCTTTTTGAACTCCGTTGACCTATTATACATCTTGTTCTCCTCACATAGTTCATAATTGGATAAGTGTATTTGGTTTAACTCGAATTATAAGAAATGCACATATCATGAGGAGTTTACACTATACATACACAGATCATGAGGAGTTTACACTATACATGGGCTTACACTAGCTTTTGATGATTTCTTTTGTGGGATAGAGCTAATGTGCTTTGGAGAGAATTTCCTTTTGACAATCGAAAGATTTTTGGGACATTTCTCTTTTTGCGAGTCCTCCATAATTCTTACCAATTTGACATCAATTGGAGGATAATTCATTTCGATAATTTTATTTTGGCATTGATGTTAATTGGGAGAGAATTTAGACTATATGTTATATTTTGTAAGAAAGATTTGCTTATAGGGGAGGATTATTGCTCATAGGGGAAAATTTGTAATAGATATTTTGTTTATAAAGAGAATGCCAATTGGGGGAGTTTAAAAGTAAAATCATGCAACTCAGTTTTAAAAGTAAAATCATGTGTTCACGTCAGTGCACATTGATGAAGCTGCTGCACGAGCTAGTGCGTACTGATGAATCTGCTGCATCTAGTGTTCCTTCATGTCACATTAATTTGCTATATCCAGTGCTCTTTCATATCATGTCACTTACTGACTATTTATCTTTTGTAATGTTGTTCCTGGCGGTGCATGCACATCATGATGCTTCTCTTGGCTATATAAGCATGATGCTACCTTCATTTCGTCACACCTTTCGTCCAGTGCTTGTCTTGTATGTTTGATATAGTGCATGTCAACTTCTTGAGGTTCACACAGTCCAGCTAGACGGTACGCTTCTCACCGTACCATGCTATACAATTATTGTTTACGCTAACAAAATTTCCACTGGCCAATAAAATTTACTAAGATCAACTGATGATATGATAAGAAGTTACTCATCGTATCGATAGGATAAGTCTCTGTTGTGGCTTTGTAGGAATGATTGATTTTAACGTAAGAATAAGTACCATGAGACTATGGACTTAATAAATAGTTATGGACCAAAAAGACATATTTTGTGGATATGATTTGTAGTGACCTACAAGCAAAAGCTACTTGCACGTATGTCTTACTGTGACCACTATATTAATTTAAAGTTTCTTTGCTTTTTTATTTTCCTTCAGTCCTTCCGGCGTTTCTTTTTTTTTTTGCATTTTTCTTTCATCGCCTCTTCTTGAGGTTACTTGGTAGGGGTAATTTTTGTAGTCTAATATCCACAGGTGCAGGAATGTCGTATGAAGGGGATACCTTCCTCTAGCTGGATAAGGAAGAGGCATCATGACAAAGGAGTAGCTGCAGGACCAGGTGCCCTAACCTACTCAAAAATAAAAAATATTTACGAGGACTTTAATTGATGGTAGTTGATAGGTGATACCGTGGACGAAGAATGTAGAAATAATATTTTATCATTTGAGATATGACCTCAATACTAAAAATGGACTATAGCAATATAAACATTAAGATATCCTCTTATAATGTATAAGACAGGGTCTTAAGATTACTTTTTTTTCCAACTCGTTTTTAGACACTATGGTGCCCTAAGTATTTGCTCAGCCAATAGCAGCCTCAAAACAAAAAGTACATGCAAAGTGGCTGATCCACAAGGTGAGGTCGATATCAAGCAACGTGTGGACAAGAAGATGCAGAGAGAAAAAAGGTGAGGACGAAAAGAAATGGTCGGAGTTTTGCATCTTTATGTCTTACCACCGCTGCTAATTTCGCGTGCACTAGAAACTAATATCTCTTCCACTCCTTAAAAGTTTTACTAATCTGGAAGTTAAAATTTGCGTCCATGTGATCATCTGCTTTTAATATTTTCTCCTGCTTTTAATATTTTCTCCGAAACCTTTCCGATGAGTTGAGTCCCGTGCACCGTCTCCAAAGTACTGTTGATGCTAGGTGAAACGTCATGTCATGGCTATTCTATTTCACCTGGAAATTGCAGCTGGGGTTTTTTCACAAAATTACGGGCAACGCCGTTCTGTTTGACACGACAATCCGTACTGACCATTTTGCCAACTTGATGGGCTACGGGGTGTGCGTCCGGCTGCGGGAGACCCTGCGCCATTGGGGGAGCACGTGAGTCAATATAGCAGTCGTACCATTTATGCCCATGGTTTGCGAAATGGACGAGACTAGATTTAAAATTTAGTCTATTTTTAGTTTGCGAAATGGAGCATTTCGTAGTGCTTTAGCTCCCAGATAAAATTTAAAGTTTATATGATATAATAAAATAATTTAAATATCTATTTTTAGTTAAAATGAGAATAACATGTTTTACAAAAACCTCAAACTGCGTACGGATCGGGTTCCAAAAATTTCAAAAATTATAGATAACCAGCTTTAAAAAATTAAATCTCAAACTCTGCCAAAATAAACCTTATGCGAGAATAATGAGAGGCCGAGTACCCGCTTCATTTCTAACCAGTGAAACAAAAGAAAAACATGACCGCATTCTATTGGCAGGCTCGTCAAAGTTTGTACCAAGTAATCTCATGCTTTCTAGTCAATGAACCTTGCGTGAGCTTTAGCTTAGACTAAACCACACTGAGATCTCTACTTGCATATGCCTTCACCCTTCATACCAGACCTAAGCATTTTCGGAGCTCCATCTCCTCTAAAGCATTTGATTTTTGCACTCTGCTATTTGGCAAAGTGACAAATTTGTCATTAGTCTATTTGTTATTTTTAGTGAGAAATTATCACTTCGGTAGAATATTAAAAAGTTAAAAAATCTCCAATTTAATTATGAAAACAACCCTCTCATATTCTTTTTCTTTTCTCTCCAGAGAAACACCAGTATGAGACCAACGAGTTCGAGGTTGTTATGTTCGAGGTAGCCTCCTGTACTGGAAAAAGTTGAAATTGGGGCAGACCACCAAAGTATTTTACCGTGTTTGACTAAATATAAAAGTAACCATCAGTGCCGAGTCTGATTAATTTCGGGCTCGTTGCTCATTAACCAGTCCAGAAATGTTTGTTCCAGCCATGCCGTATTTTCTCAAGTCTACCATGTATGCACCTATATTACTCTAAAAAAATATATGCACTTTTATTATCGGCATAATCAATAAATGTTATTATATGTTATATCGTATCATCTTTCACATAATATACTTTAACGGGTCATAAATACATGCCATTTAAAAAAAATGATCAAATTTTTAAAACTTTGACCAACAATAATTTTCAAAATAATTAGTTTTAAAACCTTAAAGTTATATGTATAGGTTTATCTTAAAAATGGTTCCATAATATCACTAATTAAATAGATTTATAAATATATTCTAATAAAAATAGTGATCAAAGTTATGTATTGAAGATTAAATCTTATTTAAAATAAGATAAATTTATAACCGCAGAGTTGAAAAAATGAAAAAAAAAACTTGCGCTCCGTACTAATGTCTTGGAGAATATTCCAATTGCCAATCTGACGCCGGAGCATTTCTTACGCTCCAAACCAGTACGAAAAGGCAGAACCGTAAATAAACGGAAACCTCAGCCCCTCTTCCGAACCGGCGAACCTTCTCTTCTCCCCCTTCGTCCTCCTCCGTCACCGTCGTCAAACGCGACGCATAACGGCGGCGTAGCGCAGGGCGCTAACCCAACCCGATATATAAGCTCCCGCGGCCTCCCAGGACGCCAAGAACAGCCTCAGATTAGTCGCGGAAAGATTTAGTTAGCCTCGCGATTCGACTGGAGTTCTCGATCGCGGACAAGGCGGATAAGAATATTTGCTTTGTGTTAGCCGACGGGCCCCCTGCCATGGAAGCCGTCGGCGTCGCTCCTGCGCCCGTGGCAGCGCCGGAGAAGAAGAAGCTCCTTGACCTGAAGGGCCCCTATGCCGCCGCCGCGAAGGCGTCTCCGGCGCCGGTGGGCAAGTGGGCGGTCAAGAAGAAGCTGGTGGGCGGCGACGCGGGATACGTGCTCGAGGACGTACCGCACCTCACGGACTACCTGCCCGAGCTCCCGGTGCGTGCGAGAGCCCCCATGGTTGTTGGTGTTTCAGTCTCACGTTGGGGTCGGTTGGTTTCCTGACGGCTAGTTCTCGGTGTGGACTGGAAAGTCCTTGGCTTTTTTTCTGTGCGTTTTCTGTGAGTTTTCCTGGTAAAGATGGGATTTTGCCGCTCTTTTTTTGGTCATTTGGGTCTATATTTGGTTCAGGGAATGTCTCCTTTAGTTTGGTTTTGAGTTGTTGCAGATCGATTTTATGGCAATAGTGATTAGTTGGTCCCAAAAAGTTTGAAGCAGGGGCAAATCAATCTCCAGAACAAAATGTGAAGTTAACTTTCTATGGGCGATATGCTCGATAATTACTGATTTTTGTTGGTGTTGTTGACTTGCAGACATACCCGAATCCCCTCCAAGACAATCCGGCGTATTCGGTCGTCAAGTAAGAATTCTCCTCATTTCTGGATTCCATTTGAATGATTCATATCCATCCAGACACGGATGTTCCAAAGCTGACCTTTCTTCCCACCCCGTGGTCTCAGGCAGTACTTTGTCAACACAGACGACACCGTCACACAAAAGGTGACTTGCTTCCCACAACGTGTTCTTCTTACAGAATGTGAATATGAGATGATCGCTGCAGAGTGATTTGCTTGGGCTAACCTTGTGCCCTATCTGGTTGCAGATTGTTGTTCATAAGACCAGTGCGAGGGGCACCCACTTCCGGCGCGCCGGGCCACGGCAGAGGGTGTACTTTCAGTCCGATGAGGTGAACGCGGCGATTGTCACCTGTGGGGGGCTCTGCCCCGGGCTCAACACAGTCATCCGCGAGCTTGTTTGCGGGTTGTATGATATGTATGGAGTCACCAGCGTTGTTGGCATAGAGGTGAGGAGTTTTAGAGTGCTCTTCTTGTGAGTTCTTAGGTGCAGCTTACTGCTTTGCTACGATGCTAACAATGTTTACCAGTTAATTTAAACCGTTTCAAAAATCATCTGAGATCAGAGAACTTTAACCATTTCAGAAATGGTTTTCTAATTGATAGTGACAACAATCATTTCCGTTTGCCACCTAGCCACGTGATGTTGTTATGTAGTATCATATGAAAACAATACTTATCAACATTATCGTTCTTGTTTTGTTTTCTGAACTAATTATGAGTGTGCAATGTGTAGGGTGGATACAAGGGATTTTATTCTAAAAATACTGTTCCGTTGACACCAAAGTCGGTGAATGACATACATAAGAGAGGCGGGACTGTCCTTGGAACTTCAAGGGGAGGGCATGACACTGCCAAAATTGTTGATTGTCTTCAGGACCGTGGTATTAACCAGGTTTATATTATTGGAGGTGATGGTACTCAGAAAGGCGCTTCTGTAATTTATGAGGTAATATAGGCATACCGATGGTGCTGAAATTGTTTATCAGATGCTGAATGCATTGCATGACACAAAATTTTTGAAACTTGATTCCAGGAAGTCCGCAGACGGGCCCTCAAATGTTCCGTTGTTGGTGTCCCAAAGACCATAGACAATGACATCGCGGTACTTTCTTCTTTCTAGTGCCCCTACATTTGTATACAGTACCAATCCATTTGCTATGGCTGGTTATAATTTTGATATTGAATTATACACCAGGTAATTGACAAGTCATTTGGGTTTGACACTGCCGTGGAGGAGGCCCAGAGGGCCATTAATGCTGCTCACGTCGAGGCTGAGAGTGCAGAGAATGGCATTGGTCTCGTGAAGCTAATGGGTCGTAACAGTGGTATGTTTTTCACCGACTTGCAACATCTTGTATGCAACAGTCCTAAGATAACCTATTCCTGCATATTTTGCAGGAATGTGATTTTGAGTAACTAAAGAACTTTAAATTCTACTGGTGCAGGGTTTATTGCAATGTATGCTACTCTAGCCAGTCGTGATGTGGTATGCTTTCATCATTCTGTTAGTTCACTACATTAATCAACAAGAGGGTAAATGTTGAATCAAATGACTAACCACTTCATCCTACTTGTTATCTTAGGACTGTTGCTTAATCCCAGAATCACCATTCTATCTAGAAGGAAAGGGAGGACTCCTAGAGTTTATGGAGAGACGGCTCAAGGACAATGGTCATATGGTCATTGTGGTGGCTGAGGGTGCTGGACAGGATCTCATTGCGAAAAGTTTGAATTTCGTGGACACTCAAGATGCTTCTGGAAATAAGCTGCTTCTGGATGTTGGCCTTTGGCTATCCCAGAAGATAAAGGTCAGATTTCTGGTCCAAAGCTTCATTTCCTTGTCAATGTGGGGACAAACATTGCTCTCTGCCTTTTAGCTCATTGAAGTATATTAACATAAATGGATAATGCTCGAACTGCAATTGGCTTGATCAAAGCGATTTCTTTTTGCGGTGAAAATGTAATACTCAGTCATCCTATAATTAGCAGTATGTCCTTTTCCGTTTGTGCATATCATTAGCTGGAAGCCTGTGACAATATTAATGTATCTCGATCTCACTCCATTACTGAATTATTACATTTCTTTGTCAAACAGGATCACTTCAAGAAGAAGCCCAACTTCCCCATTACTCTCAAGTACATCGACCCCACGTACATGATCCGTGCTGTCAGATCAAATGCATCTGACAATGTCTACTGCTCCCTGCTGGCGCACAGCTCCCTCCATGGCGCCATGGCAGGGTACACTGGATTCACCGTTGCTCCGGTCAACGGCAGACATGCTTACATCCCATTCTATGTAAGTCTAGGGCCTTCAGTTAAGTTCAGTTCCTGAACGCCACCTTATGCTGATAGCCTGAAACTCCGACAACCTTTGCAGAGAATCACCGAGAAGCAGAACAAGGTGGTGATCACTGACCGGATGTGGGCGAGGGTGCTGTGCTCGACGAACCAGCCCTGCTTCTTGAGCCACGAGGACGTAGAGCACATGAAGCATGACGACGACGACCATCACCTGCACAACACGCAGCTCCTGGAAAGTGAGAGCTCGCCGGTGAAGGACTCATCCAAATGCAATGGGTCGGCAGCAGCAGTGTGAGAGGGACAAGAATACGCAAGGATATAGTAGTATTGAGCATGTAATTATAGATATTTATTACCTTCTTTTTTTATTTTATCTTTTTGTGCTGGCATGTAGAGGGACTACTTCGGTAGGATTTAATTTACTGTGAGCATTTCATAATAATATGCTTCATTGTAGTAGTAAGCTCAATTTTGTACGTGAAGGGGTTAATGGCGCTGCAATCCTCCTTCGAATAATTCTGTCCGGTAATCTACATGAATGATGCCCATTTTGCTCGATATCTTCTAAGACTTGGACTTGGACCGCTGTAATGGAACGGTCAGAACGTCGGAGCAAGCCCTCGCCTCAACAAACCAGAAACATCTTCTGTTCCGGACTGGACGTGGGCCAAAATGACACGGGCACATCAGATGTTCAATTTCAGAGAGGTATTCTGAGGCTTAGAACCGATATCATATAGATCAGTAAGGTTGTTGTCCAGTAGGAAATTCTACATTAGTACAGGGCGTACATGACCAAGGCCACATGCATCACGCACACACATACACATTACGCTACAAGTTACAGCTCGGGGGTGGGGGATTTGGCGAGAAAAGCATTAGTGGCAGGGCCAAAGCCACAACAACAGTAAAAAGAATCGAACTCCCCTCGAATTGTAGGGAGTGGAGGCAGTGTTCCGCCGGTGTTCTACCCTCTGTACACGCCGGAGGGGTCAGCGTTCTGAACAATCCACGGGTGCTCAAGAACTTTGTGAAGAGGAAGCCGGTGCGCCGAGTTCTTTACGAGCATCTGCACACAAACATTGGTGAGGTCCAGCGGATGCCTATCTGAATTCTGAGCAACCATTTCTGGTCGACACTGAGACAAGGAAGACGGAAGCATCTTACCTGTGAAATCAGGTCCTTCCCGGCAGGAGAAACGAATGGTTTCAACGGAAACTTCAGGTCAACTTTCACTATCCTGTACGTAAGTAATAAGACAGTTTCAGAAACAAAAGTTGCTTAAAAGTCACAAACAAGAAGGCTAAGGATTCACAAACAAGTGGAACTAGTAGTTTTTTAACCATGAGGATGCTAAACATATGCCTTGATCAATGTAATTTGTGGTAGAGTTGTGCAAAACCGCTAATGATAGATAGCAGAAACCATGGACTATGCATAACTTCAAAATTTGCTTCGCAATCCGAAACATTTTGTCGAGGTAGCCAAAAGATGATACCAATTAGCAGCATGTAGCTCCAAAGTCAGAAAAAAATAATCCACAGCACAACATCTAAATGAGAGTGGTGGCGTGAAAGGTAGGGAAAACATTTGATTAATAGAGGATGATATAGACGAGCTAGTGACAAAATCACTGCATACTGAGATTCAGAGTTGTGATTTACCTTCGGTATGTCTCAGAATGCTCTTTCGCTTCAAAAGGCGGGACCCCATAAAGGAACTCATAACACAGTATACCCAAGCTCCAGATGTCGACATGATAATCATGTTCTGTCTTCTCAACTGGTCAGACCACAACAGTTTTTAGAGCCAAGGGAAAAACAGCTAGGCCACTAGAAAATTAGAACAGGTGCAACAGTTACGGCAATTTTTAAAAACCATGAAACAATTAAGAAATGTAAGTAGGTGGCTGGCAAAGTACCCATTTCAGGTGGCAGGTAATCAAGAGTTCCACACATTGTCCGTCTTCGATTGAAGGTGTGGACAGACCAGCCAAAGTCTGCAATTTTGAGCTCGCCCTGTTCAATGTAAACATATAACAATGTAAGTACCTGAAAGCATACAGTCCCAGATCAATAAGGCCAAAAACACAATGTAAGTACCTGGGTTCCAATTAAAAGATTCTCTGGTTTAATGTCTCGATGGATTACATGCTTCGCATGAAGGTAGATGAGTGCTCTTGCCAGTGATGCAATGTACTAAAAAAACAGGAAACCTCCATTACTACTTTAGTGGAGCAAAATGGGATATCGATGAAATCACCAAGTACAGAGTTGTGGAGCATCAACTTACAGTTGCTGCACGTCTTTCGGAGAAATTCTTGCACCTCGTCAACTCCTTGTACAGTTCTCCTTTGGCAGCATATTCCAAGATTAAGTAAACACGGGTCTGCGAATTCCGTATGGCAAATAGATGATGACAAAACTGGTGTATAAATGAAGCAGTGGTAACACAATATTAGAGCTGTGTATATCTGTACCTGATCATAGAAGTAACCATACAGGCGTAGAATATTGGGGTGGCGGAGGTGGCTCTGAATCTCCACTTCACGGCGGAGCTGATGCTCCACCTGAGATTGTCTCAGTTGGCTCTTGAAAAGAACTTTCAAAGCCACAATTTGATTACTCTGTTTTCATAGAAAGAAATATTGTAAGCTCAAGCTGCTCACTGGAATGACTAGATAAAGCAAAATGGGCATTATAAACCATGCATTTTAGGTCTCCAGCGTTCACATTGAACATGTTTACTGTTGATCCAGTTAGGACCACATGAACTGTGCATTGATTTTCATGGTACATAATGGCCCTGCCATTTCTAAGGGTAAATATAAACACGACATAATGAAATAGTTATACGGAACATGTAGCTATACTTATATCTTACTATACAGCATAAGAACTTCTACAACAAACGAGATTGCTGTAAACTAAACTCACAAAAGTCAGTAGTCAGTTTCAAATATTAAGCTTCTGAACTCAGATGGAAAAACAGAATCGTGTAGATCAATATCTACTTCGAGCTTATAAACCAAAAGGGTGTAACAGCGCCATAATTACTGTTAAACAAGTAGATCTGAGCTCTGATTACACCATTAGCTAGTACTAAATGTTACAATACTGAGCTAACCAGCTCCTCTCAGCAATCTCAGTGCAGCAAATCTTTCACCTAAGTTAGGACACCGAATTAATCAGTGCCAAGTAGACAGAAGAAAGCTTAAACATCTCATTTACCCTCTTTTCTCTGGCCAGGTAAACATGGCCAAACTTGCCCCTCCCAAGCGGTTTCCCAACCTCAAAATCAGACAGCACCCACTGCTTCTCCTCATTTGCATGTGCTGAAGCCTGCAAAAGGCAACAAAAGGCGTCATTATCGTTACATTACACTGCAGGGGTTTATACCCCCGAATCCCAGATACCAAACTTGCAACCACTACAGTACCCTGAAGGTGCAACTTTTAACCAAGCAAACCATCAGTAGAAGCCGAAATACACTGCAGGGGTTTATACCCCCGAATCCCAGATACCAAACTTGCAACCACTACAGTACCCTGAAGGTGCAACTTTTAACCAAGCAAACCATCAGTAGAAGCCGAAATACTCATGAATCCCAGTTTACTAACCCTTTAAAGTCTAGATACAAGAAAATCACCCAAATGGAGCGAGATTCAGGGCTGGCCAGACCGAGAATAAATTGAAGCGGTAAAATACTAGCCGAAGGATCTCGTAAACCATAAACATATATGGCCAAAAATTGACTTCGTTTAACCCTAGACGCAATTTTTGAACAATCAACAAAAGGGGACACGGAAACTAGCACGACTTTAGATCAAACCCTAACCATTTATGCCGCCAAAAATTTTCTGGGAAAATGGAACGCGGACAACAAATAAAGCAACGATTACTTAATCTACATACCCCGCTAAATATTACGCCCAGGAAAAAAAAGAAATGTCTCCTTGACCCTGCCGCGTCAACGAGCTCACATGACCCCTAAAAAAGAGGGAAATCCCCTGGATTCGGCGGAACGGGGACCAAAACCCCACCAATTCGACCACGAACGCGATAATCATCAACCACTCCAAGGCTACCAACTCGCTAATCGCTCGCCAAATCTCACGAATCCACCACCACGCACCGAGGCCCCCAAATATCCCGCGAGGGTGGGGGGAGGAGGAGGCCCAAATATCCCGCGAGGGCGGCGGGAAGGAGGAGGGAAAGGAGGTCAAGCAGGATGGGTATACCTTGTCCTCGCTGCCGCGCGACTCGGTGGCGATGGCCATGGCTGGAGGAGCGGAGCGGAGGAGAAGGGAGCGGCGAGGCGAGTTTGGAACTAGGGGATTTGGGATCGGGAGCTCGGGCGCGGGGGACTTTTAAGTTCTGGGTGGAGAACGCAACGGTCGAATCCTTCGCTCCGCTCGCCCCGCTGGCAGGCTGCCTCACGTGCGGGCCTGCGAGCCGTTTGGTTGGACTCTCGCCTGCGTTGAGATGCGAGCTGAACCTGGGCTGGGCTCTAATGGGCCAACCTGAAAAATGGGATGTAGCTGCTACAATAATGATTTTTTTTATTTTTTAAATAAAAAATTGCAATATATACGCTGTTTTGAAATTTTTAAATCTAGACTCCTGTCTGCCTTGTCGCTCCTCCAATAGATGACATGTTTAAAAATATAAAATATTATATTCTAATGCTCTTAAAATTCAAAATACTATTGAAATAGTCATAAATTTTTTAATCATGTAGACGATGCTATCATCTAACTTAAAAAAATTTAAACAAAAATATGATTTGCACAAGTAATTGTTTGAGCTGAAAATTTTTAGAGATCTTCCAACGTGCGAGAGTCTAAATTTGTAATTTTTCAAATCAGATAGATATAGTTGCAATTTTTTATTTGAAAAATATAAAAATTTAAAAGTTCCTACAATAATGGTATTAGCGGGCCTTATAGAATAGTGGGCCTTCAGTTTTACAGATCCTCGAGAAGAGAGTTTCACATCCCTCTCAATTTTTATTTTTATTTTTGAAAGGGCATATCATGGTTCAATATTCAATTTTTTTATGAAGATGTGACTAAACACATATATCGATGTAGATTATAGCACATGTTGTCCTCCCTATGACCCTATGGCACAAATCCATGCTTGTTTTGCACTCCGGCTGTAGTATTTACATCCATGAGAAAACTATACCGCCGCATAACAAGGAACAAGTGAACCGATTTGATAACACTTCAGAAAAGAACATGTTGTTAGAATGTAAGTCACATACACTCAAGGGCGGATCTAAACCCCAACCGGCTGAAACTCTATTGAAGATTGAGGTGCAGGAGAGAGAAAAAAACAAGAAAGATGATGTATAGATGGAGGAGGAAAAAAAGAGAGCCCTACCCACCGGGTTTGCGTCCGCCGCTACGTACATTGAATACATCCAGCATCCCCCAGAAAACTAGTGCTCACATATTAGCAAAAGTGCAACTTGTGCGTCTTTATATACTTACATATAATCAAGGCCTGTATTTTCTGTACTCTAGTGCTATATTTTTCTGTTTGGAATCATAATTATAGTGCTATACAGCTTCCTATATGCAGGCTTAGAATCTATACATATATACTAGTACGTTACACACCGCAAGAAGCTACCTATCCACCAGTTATGCTGCACATAATGACATAACGGAGTGGATCACAATCTTACTAAGAAATTGCTCCCATCTTATAATTTTGGAGGCCAAGTCAGACACCCCAATTTCGGGTGACTTAATCTATTCGCCTGATTACAACAGGCGAACAGAGCCTCTTGGCGTTTTGGAAGATCATTGACTTTTGATTAAGGTCTCCTCTATCCCTCCTATGCATACACATTTTGCCAAGACAGTTCGTTGTTAAATTTTCAGAACAAGTGCCAACCGTTGACTGAGGATCGGATGTCAGAAATCCAAGGGAGCTGAACACGGCACAAGTATATTTCTTTTTTTACTAATTGAGTACCCGTGCATTGCAACGGAAATAAAAAAATTGTACAGGTGCAGGAGGGGAGCTTCCAGAGGCGGCGGCAGCGGCGGAAGGTGGGCAGCACCGGGTCAGAGGGTAAGGGCATCAGGCAGAGGCGGTGGTGGGGCTGTGCTCATCGCTGTCATCATCGTGGCAATGAGAATAGAGGGGGTGGGGCGGGGGCACGGACAGCGGGGTAGCGCTGCGTGACGATCTGGAACATATTTTGCTTTATTCTTGTTGACATCTTGCATCATAAATGCATCAATCAGATCAAAAATAGATCAACGTATTATACCTCGGTAGTGACCAGAAAGTAACAACAATGATAGATTCTAGACCAATACTACCACATGTTGCAGCAGAAACTTCATAATACATTGCAGGGTTCATAGTAGATTCTTGACTCCATATTTGCGGTACCCTAAAATAGATTCTATAAACCAACAGAACTATGATATCTATCATTTGCCACGTGTTGAACAAATGAAATTTCCTCCAGGGTCTTATAACTATTGGGCACATATTTGGGTTTTTTTTCCGAACCTTGCCTAGCCATGCTCATGGGCAAGGTTGGGTAAGGAAAACCCTAATAGGAGACGGTCAAAAGTAAGGAAATCCTTGCCCACATTGCCCAGATTCAAACCATGCAAGGGAACCAAATATGTCTTCTTGTCCGCTAACATTGAGGCAAAGGTGGGTAAAGAAACCAAACATGCCCTTACCTATCAACATCAAGAATACAAGATAGGGCTTCAAATAAACAGATAGATTTTAATTCCTGAAAAAAAATATTGTTTGTTTGCTACCAGCCATTGATATTTTCAATGACACCCCTTTCTACCATCAAATATCCAAGACAGAAGTTACCAATAGAGGTTTTTTTCCTGTTGTCAGGTGCATATACCTGCAGTAGCGTACCAGCAACTCAGACTCCTCTCCATAACTATCTTACAGGCGGAAGCATAAGCAGAAGTGGCAGCAAGCAGAGTATAGAAAAGTTGGAAAAGGCTTAGAGTATTCATTTTTTCCTCTTTTCTTTGACATGACAGTTGTTAATTGTTATCATTTGCTATGGGGAAAATATGACATAGATTGTTCTAAAGAATGATATGGTATAGTCACCATTTTTAAAACATTAGCAGAAATATGTAAACAGTATTGTGAATTTGATTAACATAGTCATGTATCTACTGTAACATTTTGGCAATAATCGCATACATTACTCCAAACCACCCGTGCAGTAGAATGAAAACTGCAATAGTTCAAGCATCAAATTTCCCTAGCTAAAAGTACATTAAGGTTGGGAATGCAAAAAAAAAAAAAAAAAACTATGCCAGCGCACTTTCCTCAATGCAGAAATGAGCTTACCACTACCAAATGTATACACACCATGAAAATGAATGCATAGTGCTCCAAGAAAACAGATTATGTATAGAAGATAATGTTAGTGTACTGTAGAAAATCAACATACATGAGAAAAAAGATAGCTGGGCAGACGGAGAGATAACCAGAATTTAAAGTTAACAATATACCTTAAGACCAAGAAGCTTGATATGGGCACTGGCCTTGGGGAATTTGTAATTGCTCTTCCATAAGAGCTTTTGAACATCTTTGTTCAAAGTATTTATCTCATGGCTTCCCTCTGGACAATTTTCAGGAGCTAGGCTATCCTTATGTGTACCAAAAAATCGACAAGTTAGTCCATACTGACACAACTTCCCCGAAGCGGAAAATGGGCATGTTCCTTCAAGGTCAGCTGGTTTCTGTGCACGATAAGTAATGATCAGATTAAGTTCAGGGAAACAATACCTGAGCCAAATAAGCATTTATGTCATGGCTGAAACGGCAAGAAGCACCGTATTTGCAAGAGTCCACTTTTCCCTACTTGTATTCAAAGATGAGAAGTAGATTTTTGTTCCTGTACAATATAATAAGCTCAGCGGAGTAAATAAGCGCCCAAATTAAGTTGACAAGAAACTGGAAACAATTGACAGAACTACAAGGAATAAGGCTGTTGCCAGCATAAAAGCGGTATATACGCATGCACAGATGGCACGCCATGAGCATAAACACGCACTATAAAGCATGCAGGTATTTATGATCACAAAGCAAAGCACGTTGCAGGGAGGAACAGGGCCTTAAGTGCAGGTATGGGCATGGGTATTTCACAAATGATTACATAGAGAAAGGCAGGCCAACTTGCAGGTTTTTCAAGTAACATATAGGAACCCCAAATAATAAGTGCATGATCAAACATGGTTATTTTACTACAACCAAGCATTAGGACTTAGAAGAAACACAGTAGTGCAAAGTCACTCCCAACTTCGGATATAAAACAGTTGACTCGACACCAACAGAAGCAAGGATGAAGCTATATAATCCAGCTTACTAAATAGAGCCATAAGTAGGTGATGGAGGTAAAAAAATGGATCCTTCTAACAAGAACGCAATGGTTGTCAAGCAGCTATCTCCATATGATCAATACAAAATTTAATACAAGAAATAGTACCGACATAACAAGCAGAAACCCTGAAATGCCACAAGTGTTTTACATGTAGCTACCAGTTGATCCTCACTAGATGGAAATCAGGTGTTCTGAAGCACCAAAAATGGCACCCAAAAGCAGAGTAATTACACGGGTGCGCATAGGCATTACAACAAGCACCTAGCAAGCAGAGCTCCATGACACTCAGGCATTAAAGCAAGCACCTTGTGCCGGCTACAGCGGTTACCTGCTTGCGCTCGCGCTTGAGCTGGCGCTTGGACTTCTTCTCCGCCGCGACGATAGCCCCACCGGCGGCGGCGGCCTTGCCCTCCTCCTTCGGGGCCTCGGGGACGGGCGGCGAGCGGAGGAAGGCGGGCTTAACGGGGGCGATGGCGCGGGCCACCAGCTCCTCCGGGGTGGGCTGCGGAGGAGGGGAAGCGTTGGCCGTGACGGAATGGGAGGAGTCCGGAGGGTCGGTGGCCGGCCGGCCCTGATATTTCGGTGGATTAAGAGTAACTCAAAATAATATTTTAGAGATCCAGTGAGCAGCTTTACAATGATAACTATAGTAATTTCTTAGCTTGTGTTAAGATAATTGTAGAATTTAATTTAGTAATACAGATTAAAAATAAGATCTTAATAAATATATATTTTAAAATATTTATATAGTACAGTGACTCAAAATAATATTATTGAATTTTATTGTTTTAAATACATCTAAGTTGATTTTGTATTACTAAATCAAATTCTACAATCATCTCAACACAAGCTAAGAAATTACTATTGTTATTATTGTAAAGTTGCTCACTGGATCCTCTAAAAACCAAATTTCGTTTACCAAGATATTTTGCAATGGTAACTATTCAAAACAAAATTTGCTTCAACTGTTCTTTCTCCTTTGTGATTTTCTGTTAGAAATCTTTGTCAATTATTTTATTTTTGCTCAATCTAGTACTTAATTCATTCTAAGAGTTCATGCTAGTAATATGCTCGACACTAGTTTCATGTTATTTGAGCCTTTCGTTGAGATACCTCCAATTTCTAAATCCATTATCTCTTAATGAACTCTTGCTATTGTTAGATTTAAAAATCTTACAACAGAAGCAAAACACTTTGTCAACAAACTTAGAATAAACCAACCATTTTCTGTCATGTACCTTTCCATTGCTCATTTTTCTAAAATAATGAGCATACGAAAAATGTCTCGAGTTACCGTCTAAAGAGAATTTAAGATTTTCTTCTCTTATAGGTCCATTCTTGACTAATACGTTATTTGCTTTGTTATCAAGATTACCTAATTTTTTGGATCATAGATATCCATAAAAAAAATGATTGTTCATCAACACTAGCAGATGAATTAAATATATGCTCATGATCACTCACATTGTTATCATCCCCATTGGTATCAATATTTTCTTCTGTAGGGCATTGGTCTTCTGAATTCCCATTAGATTGTTCCTCCACAACAACTATCGTCAACTCATCCGGGTTCTTTAAACTGCTCGTATTACTCTTAAAAAATTTGTCAATAGTTCCCTTTTATGATTCCACTAACTCATCAACTCGTTTCTTTTTTTCCTTTTTTTCGCTACCAAATGCATGCTTTCTAAAAGACATGATTCAAGAACATGCTGAAAATTAAAAAAAAATACATTAACGGTTGAAGTACTAAAAGGATCACCAATTAGACAACTAAGAAAAGTAATTATCTCACCAATTAGGCCAAGTCACCATCTCGCACTCTCACCGTTGTCACCGATCACCAATTCGTCGACTAAGACGAGCCACTATCTCCCCGCTGCAAATTGAAACAAATTAACAATAGATATGTATACTTTAGGAATTGATCGCGGATTCACGGACAAACGGACTGTCGGACTCACCGCAGACGGTTCACAAATCCACGAATCCAATCCACCGCAGACGGCAGGCGACCAGCGACGGAGTACGGATCAACGGTTCACCGAATCACCGTTCGCGTGGCGTGATCGCGTTGGTCAGTCGCCAGACGCCAAACGCCAATCGATCTCGCCGTGACGTTGTCCTGTCGGCCGTCGGCTGTCTGGGCGATGGGTGTCTACGTCTCGCAGTCTCGCCCTCAACAACTCGGCAAGGAGACGGCCAGATGGGTCGAGCCGATGGAGCGACTGGCGTGACGCATGAGTGGGCTGCGGGATGCGACGGCTGCCGGCCTCATCCGCCAATTGTGGAGAGAACGTTTCGAAGCTACATTGGCTCTGATTACGGTTTATGGATATATAAATGGGCCCCTAGGTTTTGGGGAGCCAGGGTGGCTACCCCGCTCGCCCCCCCCCCCCCCCCCCCCCGGGCCGGGCCTGGGCGCGGTCGTGGCCATGGTTGCGGAGTGGTGACGGCGCACTCACTTTCTACTCGGGAGGAGGCGAGGAGCCGAAGCGGGGAGGACCCACTGAAGCGGGAAGGACCCACCTGTCTATCTTAGAAATCACTATATATTTTTAAATAGTAAAGATTAAACAAACATGGCACAAGTACCTTCATCCTACGTTATGATTTTAAAAAAAAGTATGGCAAAATAAAGTCTGAACTTGTAGGCAGAGGACGTATTTCATGTACTGAAGTACATTCATCCTACGTTACGATTTAAAAAAACGTGTGGCAAAATAAAGTCTGAACTTTTAGGCAGAGGACGTATTTCAAGTACTGAAGTACATTCATCCTACGTTACGATTTAAAAAAAAACTTGTGGCAAAATAAAGTCTGAACTTTTGGGCAGAGGACGTATTTCAAGTACTGAAGTACATTCATCCTACGTTACGATTTTTTTTAAAAAAACTTGTGGCAAAATAAAGTCTGAACTTTTAGGCAGAGGACGTATTTCAAGTACTGAAGTTCCGTGAATAATTCGACCTGAACTAAAAAAACACTGCATAAATTTCGATGGGTGAAAGGTTAGACTTAATCACAGACGACCTAGACATGAGCAAAGACTTGATACGGTAGAACTTGAGCCGATCTGCAAAGGTCATCATGTACGGTGATTCTTTGACCTAACGAAAGGTGCAAATTGATGTATATATAACAACTAAGTTGAACAGCGAGTTGCTAAGAAATGTTATTTCGCTATCGTCTGCAGGAATATTTAGAAAATCAGCTTCATGACAAGAGCAGGGCGGTGGGCCTTCGCTGTCACTACGAGTCCACTCTCATGTAGTCTTGCTTATTTAAACATTAGGATTAGGAGTATGTTGGGTTCGTAGCCATATCTTATTCCACTTGGCTACTGTCGTTTGGTTTAACGTTATAGTTGTGACAATATTTCTTTCTTGTTGTGATGGCCTCATGTGTCAGAGACTCAGGAAAATATGGCACAATTCTATTAGGCAGTTTAAAGTGTGTCGCTAATTTTATCCATTATAAGTGCAGCAACTTATGTGAAAATATATGATAAGCTTAGGTATTATTAGGCTGTGAACCAAACATGCTCTGAGCGTCACGGAGCAAAAGGTGGCTTATTCGTGCTTGACGGGACCTGTCTAGCTTAGCTGGGTGTTGCTTTGAGTGGATATGACTAGGGATTTTTGTTAGGGGACGCCAAAAATACAAATTAAATATTTCTTATCTTAATATTTGAAAGAAAAAAAGAAGTCATCATGTTCGCTTTTAAGATCATGAAATTACTATATTAATAAAAAAAGAATATAATTTAGACCACTTTTTATTGTTATGAATATATAACGGTCTAGATAAAAAAATCCATATCAAATACGACACATAAAGAGCAAAAACTAGAATTAAAAATTATAGAAAATTATCAATTCGATTTTATAAGGGTTGGGAAAAAATATCTAAATAAAAAAGTCCAAATAAAATAAACTAAACAATAATTGAAATTGGGATTAGAATAGAAAAAAGAAACATCCATATCAAATATAGTCTTAGAAAAAATTGAATTATTCTAAAAATCAAATATATAAATAAAGAGACTATATAAAATATAATTAATCAAATGTTATCATGACAAGATATTATAACGAGGCTAGTTATGCTATTAACGTGAACCATCTTGCTAGTTTTTTGCTATTCGATCTTTTTTCCTTAAACAATCCATGAATTGTTATTCTAAAAATCAAATATATAAATAAAGAGTCCATATAAAATATAATTAATTAAATGTTATCGTGACAAAATATTACAACGAGACTAATTATGCTATTAACGTGAACTATCTTGCTAGTTTTCTCTATTCGATCTTTTTTCTTTAAACGATCCATGAATTGTTATCTCCCTCTTCTCAACGATGAGACGGCAATACTTGAACCTGCTTATTGCAGTGATCAGGTTCGTACTACAAAAAAAAAAAGCAGGGTGTAGTGTGTGCAGAGATGGAGCAGACAAGGAGGAACATGACGTCGCTCGCAGAAAGATAAGGTGGTTCTGCTTCAGTGCTTCCCTTGTGGGGCGACGGCTCACGGCCACGTTCAACGCGATTCCGCCGGCAAGGACTCCGGTCGCCGCAGCCGGCAGGGTACGATCGGGGTGCAGAAAGCAGCATCTCCCTGACTCCCTGCAATGCACTGCATCTGCAGTCTGCACCGATTCCCTGACGCGTTCGGAACGGCCAGGCACAATGCATGGGTTGTTTGCCCGGCCGGCCGGTGAGGAGATCGATCCAAACTGAAAACTTGCGAGTCATTTAGCACTGAGCGAGCAGAAAGATAGGAGAAACAGGCAGACAGGGGCAATCGGACATCATCGTCTTCTCTGATTCCGACTGCTGAATTTCTTACGCCACAGTACATCGATCCTCATGCCATTGTGCATGAATCAACCAGAACTGCTTTCTCAAGTTGAGTGAGGGTGAGTACTTTATCTTCCTTTTGTCAGCTGATGGCCTGATGCACCTATGATTCTCTGATTGATCGAGCTAAAGCCTGCTGATTGGAATAGCCCTCACTTTATTTAATTAACCATGTGCTTCATATATTCCTTTGCATGGGCTCTATTCATCCAGTTTTGTTCTCTGGAGGACCCTTCCAATTTCTTTTTCCGAGAGAGAGAGAGAGAGAACCTTGTGATCTTATCGCCAAGTTGGAGACCGGGCGGAGCAAATCATGCACGAAAGCTAATCTTATGATCGTTCTTGATTCACATGCGAATTTTGTGAAAGGAACACAACCGTTTACTGATTCACATGCTATGCATCAGAAAACAAGCACAGCAACACAACCGTTTTGCAGCACAGAACTGTGGTGCGATGGAATTGGTTCGGCAAACAGCTTCTCCAGGCTTCAGCACAAAATATGAACAGCACAGACAGCAGAAAATTTTCCTCTGCATGAACACCACATTTCATTTGAACCACAAGTAGTTTTCCTTTCCTCATGGCTACTTAAATTTTCACCGGAAATTTCTCATGAAGACAAGACGTGACCAGCATGCATCACCGGCCTGAAGAAGCGATGATAAGGCGTGCTTTGGTTAAACATGTGACCGATCGATGCCAAGAACATGCACATGTGTCGACGTGTACTGATCCTACCGCTACTGTCGTTTGAACAGGGGAGCTATACCAGAGACAAGCTCGGATCGAGAGGGTAGTAGTAGCCACCGGGAAGCTGGAGCAGGTCAGCGGCGCCAAGGTCGGAGCCCGCGCAGAAGTCCAGGAACAACCCCTCGCCGGCGTTGGCAGCACCGTTGTCGGTCGACCAGTTGGACGCTGACGACGCCGCGGAGGCCGAGGTGGAGCCGTCGGCGGCGTCCGCGCACCCGCCGGCAGCTAACGGATCCCGAAGCGCTGCCGGCGCCAGGAAGTCGTCGCAGGTGTACGTCTCAGTCTTCACGGTCGGTATGGCGAGCGGCGAGAACAGCGACGCGTGCGTGACCACATGTGCTGGGCCCGGCGCCGGCAGCCGCGAGAGGGGTGGTGGGGAAGGGGTCGAGGCCACCGCGGCGGCAGCGAAGCGCTTCTTGAGCTTGGTGTTCCAGTAGTTCTTGACGTCGTTGTCCGTCCTCCCCTCCATCTGCGACGCTATCAGCGACCACCTGCGCGCACGTTGGTCACGGAGAGGCATGGCAAGAAACGATCGAGAAGCTCCATTTGCTTCTTGTTTTCTTGATCGAGAGAGAGGTCAGAAGAGTACTCACTTGCTTCCGAGCTGGCTATAAAGGGAGATGATGATGGCGTCCTCCTCGTCGGTAAAGCCGCCGTGCCGGATGTCCGGCCGGAGGTAGTTGAGCCACCGCAGCCTGCAGCTCTTGCCGCACCTCTTGAGCCCTTCGGGGCGGCCGGCGACACATGCATCCATCAAGATTAACAGCTGCGGGCCCGCGAGTCATGCATGCATGGGATGGGAGGGAGGATCAGAGAGCTCACCGGCTTTCTTGGGCATGGCGATCCAGTTGCCGCCGCTGCCGTGTCGCCGGACGTAGCTGCGCAGCGCCTCGTCCTCCTCCGGCGACCACGGCCCCCGCCTCACGGCCGCCCTGTCGCAGCACGGCTTCCTTCCCATGGACACCCCACCTCCACACCACCAACCCAACCCTTCGCTTCAGATTGCGTGCCCCTAGACTCCTATCTACCACACTACGCGCAGGAGGAAGAGAAGAGAGGGCAAGAAGAGGACTGGCTGTTGTAGTGTTGTGCTGCCTGGGAGCAGGTAGTACTTGTACCTGTCGTTCGTTGGAACAATTGGTGATTGGACCCTCTCTCTCTCTCTCTACCTTTTGGTATCACTGACATGATCCAGTGTTGATCAATTTACTGACATGAAGTGATAGTAGTGCTAGTGCATCAAATTACTTATTACTAGTCCTGGTCAGGATAAAGGATCACTGGATCAACTGACTTTTGGTCTCACATGATCAGTTGATCACACACACAGACAAAAGGAAACAGTAAATTAACCGTGTAAATTTACCACCATGTGCTAGTAGAGGTTATTGTTGGAATATGTGTCGAATATGTGTACATGGTAGGTTACAGATAGACTTGAGTTGTAATTGGGTGGGATTAGGATTAGAGTTGTAGTCGAACTCTAATTCCGGACCTTTAAATAGAAGGCACCACCGTTGTAACGAGGTTCGGCCAAGTTGCCTACATCCTCGGGGCATGACTACGGGCGCTCCTCCCCAACTGTTTCGTCTTACCATGGTTACAACGGTGGTGCCTTCTATTTAAAGGCCCGGAATTAGAGTTCGACTACAACTCTAATCCTAATCCCACCCAATTACAACTCAAGTCTATCTGTAACCTACCATATACACATATTCGACACATATTCCAACAAACTCCACCTTGACGAATATGCACGCCAACTTGAGTCTGCCATGTGTGAACCTCCGTGTACCTAGATTTGAGCCGTTTATCTCTATTGCTCATCCTGAACAGTCCGACAAGGATGCCTCGCCGCTAGGAACGTATTCCGCAAAATTTGCAGCTCCCACCTCCATGATTTCACCTTTCAGCTTGTATTGATGACCTCCTATCTTCTCACCTATCATCACAGTCTTGCCATCCTGCATCACATTCAAGGTCTTCTTATCTGACATCGCCTGATATAGCCAACCTTCTCCATGCAGTAATCCAAGCGATATTAGATTCTTCGTAAGTCCCGGCACATGCCGCACACCCTCAAGTAGCACTTCTTGTCCATCATACATCTTCAGTTTGATATTGCCGACTCCCATAACACGGTAACCCGTGTCATCTCCCAAGCGAGCAAGACCAAAATCACCTTCAGAGTATGAAGAGAACCACTCCTTGTTTGATGTTGCATGATATGAACTCGCCGAATCTAACAGCCATGCTTCACCACAAGACTTTTCACTTGATAGTACGAGAAGATCACCATCGCTATCCGAGTCATCTTTCTTGGAAACCACAATATTTGCCACACCCTTCTTCAGTTCTGGACAATCTTTCCTTACATGTCCCCAATCCTTGCATTTATAGCACTGTGGTCCCTTCTTCTTCTTTTTCTTGTTAGTCTCCCTGCCTCGATCACCTTTGACGAAAAAAGCATCTCCAGATGAACTCTCACCAGCATTGTTCTTCCTCCTTTGTTCATGAGCAAACAACGCCGCAAGAATATCATCCACTTTGACTGCCTCTTTACCATACGTCAATGTTGTGACCAAGTGCTCATAAGACCTTGGCAAGGAACACAGAAGAATAATCACCTTGTCTTCATCATCAATTTTCACCTCCACCTTCATAAGATCAGCGACAACTTGATTAAAGACGTTTACGTGCTCAGCAAGATCTGACCCCTCCTGCATCTTCAGCCCATACAGTTTTTGCTTCAGATACAGCTTCCGAGTCAATGTCTTGGACATGAATTGATCATCTAATTTATCCCAAATCTTCTTAGGTGATGTTTCATCCATGACATGGTACATGATCTGATCGGAGAGACACAACCTTATTGTCGCCGCCGCTTGTGCTTGAATCTCTTCCCACTTGTCATCATCTACCGTGACTGGCTTCTTGTCGCTAAGAGCCTTCAGGATCCCCTGCTGCGCCAGCAAGTCCTTCACTCTTGTTTGCCAAAGCCCGAAGTTGCCAGTCCCGTCAAATCTCATCACCTCGAATTTGGAAGCCATCGACGCCATCTGCCTGTTGCCGCAGACCGCCGAATCCCGCTCACGTGTGCTGAACGAGCCTCCGCACGCTCGTACCTGCGCCCCGCGTGGACACACCGCCACGCCGAACCGCGCGTACGCCCGCCTCGTACACCGCCCGTGCACGATCTGCCGCTCTCAAGCACCGTCGACTGCCACGCCGCTTGCACACGACGAAGCCGACCCGCTCGATCGCCGCCCGCCGTTCGCCGTCAACCGTCACAAGCAACAGTTCACGAACAGCACAATTGCAATTTTCCCGCAATCCTATGGACTTCTACTTCGGTTGCCTCTGCGTTCTGCTGCTGCGCTTCTATTCCCGTCGGCCACAGCTGGTATTTATTTCCCGAGCCGCATCCTCCGAACCGACTCCAAAACGATTTGTTCCGTGTCCTGATCGGAGTCTCAGTCAACCGAGTACTATTCGGACTCATGTCCGTACGCGTGTCCCGATAAAACTAGCTGCTTTCCCGATCGTTCACGCCAGCTCTCGCGCGTCCTGCCGTTTCCCGCGCATACACGGCCGGTGACGCGGAAAAAAAAAATCCCGCACACCGCGCCCTCTTCGCGCCTCCAGCTCCCATGCTCGCGCCCCTTGATCAGAAATCGTCGACTGCACTCGTCTTGCCGCACGTTAGTCGAACCATCCAGTACACGCCAGCAGCACTGGTTGTCTCCGTCCGCCACGCGCACGAATCTCCTGGAGCTCCAAACCGTCTCAGCCTTATTCAAAACCGCATGCAAACTCCAACCGATCACCATGCAATATTTTAATCCCATATGCATGCATGCTTTGCTAGAAGACACACATCACATAAGGCCATGCACGTGTGCCCTCCAAAGCCAATCACGCTGGATTTTTTAAATCCAAATAGTGTGCATGTCTCCCATGCACCCTACATGCATGCATACAAGCTGTTGACCAAAGCCTTGCCAATTTCCTTTTTTCTTTTCTCCGTTACTCACCACCATGGCCCGCGCGCTGACTCCCTGGGCCGGCCAGCTAAACTAATCAGACACCTGTTCGGCCACGTCTCGGAACCAGCCGCTTCCTACTGCAGCTTCACGTGTTCCACCTCAGGCCAACACAGCCGAACGCCAAACGAGTCCGCACGAGTCCATGTCAGCCACGTCACACGAGCCTCCGAAGTCCACCGTGACTTTCGCCATCGCTGTCGCTGCTCCACCTTGAGCAAACAACAGCCGCTCCGATCTAGATTGACCGCCCGTCAACCAGACCGTGAGTCGAAGCCGCTGCCTTGTCCGCAACGTCTTTCAGCCGCACCGTCGAAACTGTCCATCACGTCTGACCGACCACTATCGAACAGCAGCCCCAGCCGCTATCAACCCGATCTCCACGTCTGGATGGATCCCCATTGATGCAGCCCATCGGACGGTTCAAGCCGCCACGCTTGAAGTGTCCGAATCCACCGATCGAGTCGTCGATCGCCGCCATGCTCCACCTTGCGCTGTCCTTCTCCGGACACGTGCAAGCCTTACGCGATGTGGAACATATCCTCGTGCCTTTCCTTGATCTTTCTTCATGGCTCTGATACCACTTGAAGTGTCCGAATCCACCGATCGAGTCGTCGATCGCCGCCATGCTCCACCTTGCGCCGTCCTTCTACAGACCAGTGCAAGTTTTGCGCGGTGTGGAACATATCATCGTGCCTTTCCTTGATCTTTCAACATGGCTCTGGTACCACTAAGGTCTTGTGTGTCGTGTCTTGTGTGTTGATCTTATGCTTGGCTTGATGATCCTGGTGATACTTCCGCTAAATTCCTAACAGTTATCACTACGTACTGCCGTGTAAGGGACCTAGTAAAAGTCTCTGCGCCATTTTTAACCACTGTTTGTTTTTGTTTTATGAGTAACTAGTAGGAACTCAACCAGTCAAAATGAGAAAATATATGAGGAGCAAGCGAGATGGTTTTCAGGGTAAAGAATACCAGTGTTGGAAAGAGCACGGTGCTTGTTTGGGGACCGTGGCACGGTAAGTCTCTGGAGTTTCAGTTTTCGCACCTCATCCGACAGGCAGGAACAGTTTGGCAAGCATCGCTGCAAGACCAGAGTATCCGGTACTATCTTCGCTTCTTCATTGTCTGACACAATATCGTTTCCTTGCTGCTCCTTCGTCTCATGACTCATCCACGACGTACAGGCCTGCTAGAATAGTTAGTAACTAAGTAAAATCTATGATGTAATTACTCCCTGATCTTCTTTAAATCCTCTAGAATCGCTAGCACGACTTGTCACACATTGAATAGGGAACCGTTCTCCGAACAATTTTTCAACTACTATTGTTGGAACCTGACAACGATATGGTGTGCGGGAAATCATACCTCTTTCTTGATTCTTTCGTGGTATAAGAGCCTACCTCCCATACAATGTCTAGCTCTCCCAAAACTCCAAATTCATCCATGGCTGCTGCGACATCAAGCTCCGTTGGCCTACTCCCGTCGCCATCCTTCGGTCATCCTTCATACATACGCTGCAGGCAACTCCACACCCCGTGGAATGTGGTGAGGAACATCACTTGTGATAGCACATCTCGCACGAGTATTGACAACAGCATGCTCAACACGAGCTAATCTTACTGAACACAGACTTGATATTCTGGATTGGGCTTGCGTTTATCTTTGTTGACGATGACTTGAGCTAGAACTTGGATGCTTCCATTGGCATATCCTAGCAGTTGTTGACTGCGAAGATATGACAAGATTTGAGCTTACCATAGTAGGTAATGCAGATCCATTGCCAATTCTCTACTGTGCAAAAGTGTGATCCGTCAATGACAAACTACAAACACAAAGTAAAGAATTTGGCTGACTGCATGATGCCCGCTGGTTAGCCAATCAGAGATGATGAGCTCTTCTCTTATCTGTTCATGGGGCTTGATTCTAAATATGATTCAATTGTTACTTCACTGACCACTCAGAGTTGATGATCTTACCTTTGATGATGTGTATGAACATCACATGGCCTTTGAGATGTGCATAGATCACCATAATTCAGCTGCACAAACTGGGTTCTCAGTTAACTCGGCTGTGCGTGGCAACAATAGCAATCACATAGGTGGCCATGGTCGTGGTGGTCGTGGTAGGGGCTGTGAGCTACCCTCCTCTTCAAACTATAACAACAATTCAAGCGGCAACAACAACAACAACAACGAGCAGTCGTGTTAGATCTGTCATAGAACCAATCACATGGCTACAAGATGCTACTAGAGATTTTATCATGCTTATCAAGTGGAAGAACCATGTGTTGTGGCTGTTGCCATAACTCCAAGCTACAGTGTTGACCCCAATTAATATATAGACACTGGACCAACTGATCATGCGACCAGTGAACTTGATCGGTTCACTGTTTTGAAGAAATATGCTGCCAAAGATCAGGTGCCGAGTGCAAATGGCTCAGGTATACACATTGCTCATATTGGTCACTCTAGTACATCACTCCACATGCATCTAAAAGATATTCTTCATATGCCTAAAACTACAAAGAATCTTGTCTCAGTTCATAAGTTCACTACTGATAACAATGTTATCTTTGAATTTCATCCCAAATTTTACCTTATACCGGCCAAGGGGACTCTTCTTCACCAAGGTAAATGTGAAGGTTGTCTGTACCCCTTGCCCACACCAGCCACCACCAGTTCAAGAAAGTCTCTATCTGCAGTTAAAACCACCACTAAACAGTGGCACTACAGATTGGGGCATCCATCTCCTACCATAGTTCAGCAAGTGTTGCAATTCAAAAATATTCCAGTCCCCACTTCACACTATAAAAACTCTGCTTGTAGTCCTTGTCAGTCCAGAAAAATACATCAACTTCTCTTTCATTTGTCCAATAATGTATCATCTTCACATCTATAACTTGTACACTCTTATGTTTGGAGTCCTGCACACACATCTGTAAATGGGTTCAAGTAATATATGAGCTTTTTTTATGATTATAGTATATTTACTTGGCTTTATTTATTGAAGGGCAAAGATGATGTAGTATAAGTGTTTGTTCAGTTCCAAAAACACGTCAAGTGAACTCTTGATAAGAAAATTTTGTGGTTGCAATCTGATTAGGGTGGAGAGTATAAAAAAATACATACCTTTTATTAGGACCCCAACCTTGGATCATCTGTGCCTCCTATATTAGTCCCTGTATCAAGTAGATGATACGCATATAATTCAACAAAATAATATCAAATACATACTTTGATTAAAATAATTACATGAAAGGGGCAAAAGATGGTCTTATGGATAATGATTCACGGAAGACCAGCCAAGCAGAAAAGCCTACAGTGGAGTGAAGTGAAACAAGTAGAAAAATCCAATGCCATAGGTAACTTGGGTGCGGAAGAGACCTTAGACTTCTTCTCTTTAACTTCAACTAGGTTGAGATTGATCTTCATCTCAACAATCTGAAAGCAGCAAGACTGAGTACGGAAGGTACTCAACAAGTCTTGTACTACTTCAAGGGTTTGATAGTTTAGCTTTTAAAACAGTTTAAATGAGCAACAAGGTATATCTGAGAGGTTTTCGGTCCTGAGAAGGGCTACACCTCACTTCGTAGTCCCTGTTATTGTGTCTGGTGTACCTCTAATACTATATAGCTCCTGGCAGATTGAGCTAGTGATCTCATCATACGGACATCTAGTTCACACACTCACTCATCAAAGACACGCACCCCTGAGTCTAATCAATGAGGTCATTGCTTCACATGTCCATGACCGTAGATATAGCTATTCGAATAGTTTTACACTCTGTAGATGTTGTACACTGTACCCACATGATATGGTCAGCCTCTAACTATTGCAAGAGGAGGAGCGAATCATACCGAGACACTTAATTCACCTTTTCTTGCCAGACTTTTCTATGAGAAACCCTCAAGTGCTCCAGGTCTCGTATAGAGTGCAGTCCCCTGATGACCATCGATGTGGCTGGGGCGAAAACTCCTTCGTGAGTCCCTGATAGATGATTGGGTTCTTGTTGCCTGCTTGACCTCCTAGTATGATGTCTAGTTTGGTTGGAAGATAGAAAAGTCAAGTCTTGCCTATACAGAATGTATGGTTACACTGGAGTGGTTTAGCATAGTGACGTAATGATTCGGTACTTATACGGCTAAGGCAGGAATCTTCAATTGGCAATGAATTCTACCAGGTAACTTAAGCCCCTAAGAGCATCCTCACCGAAGGACTATTCTGACTGCCCCCGTCAAAATAGTTTTTACCTATTTTACACACCACTCTGAATGTACTTAAAGATGCCTAGAGGGGGGTGAATAGGCTTTTCTGAAAATTAAAACTAACCAGCGGATTAAACAGATGTCGGATACTCAGGTGAAAGTTGGATACTCCGGTCTATCTGGAGTATCCTGTCTAGTCCGGAGTCTCCGGTCTATACAGGAACTTGAGAACAACTAAAGTTAAGCAAGTACAACTAAGGTCTAAAAGGTGATACTTGTTTAATATCAGCACAAAGCTTAAACAATAAGAGATACTAGCAAGACGATCACAAAAACTAATTGTATGGAAAAAAATCCTAAAACTACACAGCTAATTAAAATTGCACAGATGATGAGACAAGAGATTATCCCGGAGTTCGACCACCTCACAAAGAAGTGCTTACATCTCCGTTGAGGAGCTCACAAAGAGCCGGATCTTTTCAACCCTATACTCTTCTAGCGACCACAAAGTTCAAGCTAGAATTTTCTTACTCAAGTCGATGTCGATTACAAAATTCCCATGGAACTCCACAATGATTGGGTGCTCTACGGGCGATGCCTTGCCGTCTAGGAGCACAAGACTCCAAGAGAAATGATCACAATATATGCTCTATGATGAACTCAATGCTCAATTGACTCAACTTCACTCCAAACACAATCTCACGAATTTAGCGCAAAAACTAGGCATTAGAGATGTTTGGAGGGCTTTTAAATGCTCTTGGAAGGCTTTATAAAAGTGGAGCTCAGCAGCAACAGCAATCCTTTAATGCTTGGGGGTGTGGGAGTATATATAGCTCACCCTCAAAAGCTAGTCGTTACTGTTCTGACATACCTACCCCGAAGTCTCTAGCCTAAAATCCAAAACGGCATCAGAACGGTGTCAGAACTGTGTCAGAACTAGCCATTACGGTTCTGTTATACTGCCCGGAGTCTCCGGCCCAGACTTAGTTACCACAGAGAGAAAGTCCAGAGATTTGCCGGACTCTCCGGCCTCCCCAGGTACCGGAGTATCCGGTGAACACCAGAGACTCCGGCCTTTTAAAATAAATACTAACCGAGCGACCCTTGGCGGAGTCTCTCTCGGAGACTCCGGCCAAAAACATTTTCCTACCGGAGTATCCAGTGAACACCAGAGATTCTGGCATTTTTCTACCATAAATGCTTAACCGAGCGACCCCTGGCAGAGTCTCCCTCGGAGACTCTGGGCTAAAAATTCACCAACTACCGGAGTGTCCGGTGAACACCGGATACTCCGGACAATTAAAAAAATATTCGGAACCGAGACTCTTCTGGCGGAGTCTTTCTCAGAGACTCCGGACTCAGTAAACTCTGCCAATATTTCTCGGTGTCCGTGGATGAATGTGTCTCTTAACTTATTGGTTCTAAAGGTTATTTTGAGCATTGAGGCACCATAAAAGCTAACAAATGCAACCCTCTTAATAGTACGGCTAACCTAGACTCAATTTCAAAGATAGAATAATTTAAATCTTATTGAGTACTACGCATTGCTTCTCTTTTCTTTTCGAGGGGTGTCAATCGTCATGAGTCTTCACAATTGAGACTAAGACCTGTTCATAGCTTCGATAAACATATTAGTTCCTTAATTGTTTTGTCATCAATAAGCCAAAACCCACTTAGGGGGCCTAGATGCACTTTCACACTCACCATATCCCACATGATTATCAAGGATTCTTCAATCATGAAAGATTCAGGGTATATGAGTTGAAATGATTATTCAGTGAAGCAACATCTCAAAGGAGATGCATTCCACGAGAGACATATCATAATAGATGTATTCAATCCTAACCATACTAGATATCAAGGTGTCATCCTACGTTATTATAGATAATGACAGGTAATCCTATGATGATGTGTATTTTGGATAATGACATTTAAGGCATGGCAATTGTTTGATAGGATGTAACTACTGCAAGTAGTTGAAATAGCATAATACATAACACATGCGATAATAAGTCAGGTTTTAAGTTTGATCAATATATTATTGCAAACGTGGGTTTAACATGATCAAGGAGGTTGGACTTGCCTTGATGAAGATCAATTCACGATTGGTCTTGTTGTTCAAGTCTCCTAAGTTCTTCATCATCAGGCCTCGCCTTTAGTTCCTTCCTTGCATAATTCTAGATGATTTATATACTTAAATGTTAGATTAAATATCCTAATCTACAACAGTAACCAAGGTTATATAGTAATTAATCTTAATTACCAGATGGCGGGGAGAAAGAACAGTAGAGGGGGAGAAGGGAGCACATGGACTCACCAGGATGGATGGCAATAGCAAAGAAGGCCAGAGCGTCCAACCTTCTCACTCGAGCATGGCATGTCGAAGATTAGTTCCTGACAATATGTCTGTAATTGAACTAGGGTACCTTTGAGATTAGGGATCGAGTAGGAAACAAAACACACAATGTATACGGGTTTGAGCCACCGAAGTGGAGTAATACCCTACATCCTATGTGGATGATGCTGTATATGGATTATCACGAGTACAAACAAGATGGCTAAACCTATTACAATAGAGTAGATCATATTTAAACTAATCTAAAGTTGAAGTCGCTAAGTATCTCCAAAACTAGGGTCTTGATGCTTGCGTCGAGTTGTGTAGGTGTTGTTCTATCGTCCTTCTGGGGGTCAAGGTCCCTGCCTTACAAAGGGGTCCTAGCGCCGCCTTAGTCCCAATCGTAATCGATAGAGTCTTTCATCTTGTCGGTTAAGGCAAGACAGTTGAATACAGTTTGGATACTAGTCATACTCGAATTGGTTAACCCGATCAAGACCTTCCTAGTACAGCTATTCATGATCTTCAAGTATATTAGGTCTCGCAAATTTGGATCCGTAATATCCGGAGTTGTCCATCAGGTATACAATATACCCTATCAATGTATGATGTGCTCCTTATACACATATACCATATAATTAGATAATCGACAATAACCCCTAACTCTATGCAGTAGGGAGAATTTCCACAAGCACCTACTCAAGTACTGCCAAGTCTAAGCCTGGTCAAGCAAGATAGATCAAGCTTGCAGTCAAACTAATTGAGCAAAATAAATCATGTTTCGAGTATTGAGTGGAAATGCTATTGGGACGAGCGTCCTGCCATTGTCCGCACTCGAGACTCAAGAAAAGCTTGAAAACTCAATTTCTCGACATTCGTCTCTGGGTAGAGTTAAAAAAGAAATATTTGAAATTTGAACTACTGGGTATAGGCTCATTTAATACACTCGAATGGACACGTAAAAATTCGTATGATGCAATCATCCCATCTTTCATGCCAAACGAGGCGCCACAGTAACAAGAGTGGTTACCAAAGAAACATTAAGTGCCACGCTTTATATTCTTATGAACCTAGATTGTAGCTATTCTTCATCCTCTCACCACCAATCTCCTGCTTCAAGCTTTCACCTTTTTTCATCCAAGCATGTGCCGCCTCACAGCAATCTCGCTCCATGGCCTCCAGCCCTTTTGTGAACGTCGCCTCTCCTTCCAATTTTCTTCTTGTCGTACTTGACTGTTAGCAAATCAAACTCCATCATCTAAACCTGAACTCGATAGCTATTCTCAGTGTGTTCATCCATCTGTGCGAAGCTTTCCTTGGTATTGCAGCAAGCTTGAATCTGTTTTAGTATTTCTATCATTTGAAAAGAAATATGGAGAACAAGTGTGTCAGAGGCTGCGATTTCCAACTATGGAATGGGATGAATAATTCCTATATCCCGGTTGCACTAACCTCCTCCTAGCAAAAAGACTAGAAAAAAATTGGTTTTATGTCTCCAACCCCGATCCAGTTAGTTTCCTTAGTCTATAAGGGTCTTCACCCCCAACAAAATCTGTCCTGGTCGAGGAAGCACCGCGAGTCCGACTGCACTACCTACTATTTCAACAAGATTGGCGAACTTAGGCAAAGTGGTGAAAGTGCATCTAGGCCCCTAAGTGAATTTTGGTAATAATGATAAAATAATTAGAGAACTAATGAGTTTTATAAAGTATGGAGAATTTGAGATATAGTGATCCCCCAAAAAGGAAAAGGAAAAGCGGCTCATGGATCGTACTCGAGTCGGTTAATTGGATCGAGACCTTCCTAGTACATGTATTCGTAATCTTCGAGTATATTAGGTCCCGCAAATTTGGATCCGCAATATCCGGAGTTGTCCATCAGGTGTACGATGTACCCCATCTATGTATAATATTCTCCTTATGCGCATATACTTTATATCTGAATGCAAAATCGACGAGGATTTGAACAAATATGGAATTGGACAGAATTTGAGATTGATTCAAAAATTATTTGAAGTTGGATCTAAAATTGAGTTTGGCATTGATTCAAATAGGAGTATTTGAATTAGGAAAAAGATTTGAGTGTCAAGCCTTGGGATTTGAGAGATGTTTGAATTCAAAAGAAGTGAATTTAGTTGGGTTTCAGCTGAAATGAAACTAAGAAATAGATTTGAATTTGAGAGATATTCAAATTCATATCTCCACTCAAAGAACCATAAAAACTAATAAACCCAAAAATGAGAATTTTAATATGGTGCTCCTTGGAATACTTAGCCAAAATAATATATTTGAATATACACATACATGTATATGTATATATCTATATATTCAAATATACATTTCTTTGATTTTATGTTGTTTAAAATAATTAGAAACAAATTAAAAATTAGTGAATTTTGATATATTCTAAAATGCTAAAACTCAAGATGTTACGCCTTTCTTGCTGAAAATGGAATCTCTCACATGGTGCCATGTCTCCATACACATCAGCAACATGGGTTAGTAGAGAGGATACATAGACATGTTGTTGAAATAGCACTTTCTCTTCTTGCTCAAGATTATATGCCCATACAATTCTGGGATGAGACTTTTCAATCTCCTTGCTATCTCATAAATAGACTACCTAGCATAATCACTTATCTTTCCACACCAATAGAGTTATTTTTCAAAAACAAACCTGATTATACCCTTCTCAAGACTTTTGGGTGTGCTTGCTATCCTAATCTCAGGCCCTACAAGAAGCACCAGCTTCAGTTTAGAACAAAATAGTGTGTGTTCATTGGGTATAGTAGCTTACACAAAGGATGCAAATGCTTGGACACAGAAATAGGTAGAGTGTACATTTCCAAGGATACGATTTTTTATGAGACCTTGTTTCCTTTCTCCACAAAGAATCCTTCATCTGGCTTTGTTAAATCTGAAGAGCAAATACTTCTATCATCATATAACACTATTAGGAGTGACCATATGAGTAATGGATATGAGTCTTTGCATACTAATCCTGAATTGTAGCTAGCAGACTCCTGTGCAGGACACTGATGTTGTCAACAACAACAATCTAGAAGAAGTGCCTTCAGCTGGGCTTACCTCAACCTGTTACATTACCTGCTAATGGGTTAGAAAGTGTCACCATATCATCAGCAAGATCATCTTTTGGGCCTAAAGGTGATGCTGCCCAAGGCATTTCAAGCATATCAATACTGAGACACAACACCCAATGTGTACAAGGCTCAGGAATAATATCACAGTCACAAAGAGATACACTAATGGTACAATAAGATATGCAGTTGTTGCTACCACTACTGAAGAACCTACTAAGCATTGCAAGATACAAATTGGAGAAATTCTATGGATGCGGAGTTTCAAGCATTAAAAAAATTAAACTTGGGAGGTGGTACCTCCACAGAAAGGGATGAACATAGTTGACTACAAATGGATTTTCAAGGTGAAAAGAAAACCAGATGGGTCTATAGATAGGTTCAAGGCAAGACTAATAGCAAAAGGATTCAAACAAAGATTTGGTATTGATTATGAGGATACATTTAGTCTTGTTATCAAAAGCAAACACACCATTGTTTATCTTTGCAAAAGGGACAGTTGTAGCATTTAAGCCCCTATGTAAGTGGTAAGTAATTCGGTGATTAATGACAACAGTATCATCATGACTAATGTGTATGTTTTGAAGGGAATCAAATTATTTAGTTCACAATAATTGAATGTGTTTTCTTGGTCCCTCATGGAATTCTATTAGTCGATCAAAGGACATTTACGTCAAGATTAAGGATCTTCTAGTTCTAAGTGTCACAAGTTGATGAATGACACTTAGAGTAGACATAGGTCTCTGTTTATCTTTTTGACCGTACTATAAAGGGGGCTAAGTGTTGTAGCTTGATTTAGTTGAGTCTAGATATAGTTGAATACACACTTGCGAAAATCTAGCACTAGGTAGCTCATAGAAACCCATAGGTGAGAAGTTGAGAAGTTAGAACTCAAAGTCGATTGAATTGGACGAGTTCCAGAAAGTTTGTTCTCACTAGATTGTCTGGTGCAAAAAGGTTTAAACTCACCGGACTATTTTTCCTCTCTGTGAAGGTTTCAAATGACCTCACCGGATTATCCGGTGATTGGAGGAATTTTGTACCGTAGCATTTAACAGAAGAGTTATTCTTCAGAGAAATTTGAGGTTACATGCACCGGATTGTACGGTGATCAAAAGGACGCATACACCAGACTATTTAACAAAAGGACTATTTTTTGGAGAAAATCCGAGTTGAATTGACTAGATTGTCCGGTGACATAAGGGAGTTATCACCGGACTATTTAACAGCGACTTAGTATTTTTGGAGGAAATGAATTATAAGTCACCGGATTGTCTGGTGATACTATATGAAGGAACACCGGAGCTTTTTGCAACGGCTATTGACAGATGACAGACAACATGTAAAAAAAGTAGTCTCACCAGATTGTCCGGTGCTGACAGAGGCGTGTACATTGGACCATCCAGTTTTCACAAAAAATGTGAGTGGCTGGGTAACGGTTAGATTTGGACCTCTAGCCTATATATACCCCCTCACTTGACTTCATTCGTATCTCTTGCAACCCAGAAGCATTCATACACAGTTGATATCATTTAGAAGCAAGGGAGAGCACTTGAGGTGATTTGCAAGTTTGTACTTGAAGATTAAGGATTTTATTAGTGCTTCAAGAGTAGCGAGTGTGCATCTAGCTGTTGTTTAGGCTTGATAGAGATCAAGTGAACTAGTTAGCTTGTTACTATTGGTGGTTGGCAATACCTAGCTGGTCATGGAGATTGGAGGTGTTCTCGGTGAGCTCTTTGAGGTCTTGTGGGAGCCCTAGGAAGCTCGTGTACTTGGTTTGATGCCCGCTAATTCGGAGATGGAGAAGTGGCAATCACTAGTGAGCACTTGAGTTGTGGTGACTCAAGGGGGAGCGACATCCTTGTGTGGATATTTCAACGAGGATTAGTGGAGAGTGCCAACTCTTCGATACCTTGGGAAAAACTCGATGTCCCCTTTCCCTACTCTTGTTACATTCCACACTTTGCTTCTAGCATTTCCTTCATGCAAGTTTCAATTTTGCACTTTACTTATGTTCTATATGCTTGCATGTTTGTACTTATCATTCTAGCTTGTTAGGTCATCTAGTTGCTTTTATTCATTCTAGGCTAAGATTGCTTTTTGTTCTAGAATTTAGTAGTTGGTTTAAGTTTTTATTAGTGCCCTATTCACCCCCCCCCCCATCTAGGGCCTTTAGATCCTTTCAACAGTAACAGTGTATGCATTTTGGTTTGTGGATGATATTATTATCACAGGATCCTTTGATCAAGTCATTACAAGTCTTCTCATCGGCTGCATAAGGAATTTGAAATAAAAGATCTAGGAAGGCTTCCTGGGAGTTGAAGTGATAGAAACAAATACAGGTATCACATTAACTCAGTCCAAGTATGTGTCTAATTTACTGAAAAGATAAAATATACATCACTGCAAATCAGTTGCTAGTCCCATGTCAGCCTCAGAAAAATTGAGCAAAACAGAAGGTGAACCACTGTCAGCTGAAGATGCTTTCAAATATCTAAGTATTGTTGGTGCACTTCAGTATTTGACCTTGACCAGACCAGATCTCTTTTGTTGTCAATCGGATTTGTCAATTTCTTCACTCACCTACATCAGCTCATTGGTCTGCAGCAAAGAGGATACTATGCTATGTTAGATCCACCGCTTCAGTTGGTTTGAACATCACCAAGTCACCCTCTACCCTTGTCAGCACATTCTCTGATGTTGACTGGGTTGGGTGTTTTGATGACCAACCTTCCACCAATTGCTTTGTTGTGTATTTCAAAAGTAACTTGGTGTCATGGGGCTCAAGGAAATAACATACAGTGTCACGATCTAGTACAGAAGCTGAATACAAAGGATTGGCGAATGCTACAACTGAGATTGTGTGGTTGCAGTCACTTCTTGGAAAACTTGGAGTTTTTCAGAATCAAACTCCAATCCTTTAGTGTAATAACCTCAAAGCTACGAACCTCTCAGCCATTCCCGTGTTCCATGCGAGGATAAAACACATTGAAGTTAATTTTCACTTGGTCACAAAGAGAAAGAGAGTTGCAAGAAAGGCTCTGGAAATCATATTCATTCCCAGCCGAGATCAAGTTGCTGACATTTTTACCAAACCAGTTCAACCTCGTCAATTGCAGGTACTAAAGAATAGTCTCAACCTCGTGGATGCCGGTCAAGATTGTGGGAGCGTGTTAAGATAGTTAGTAATTAAGTCAAATATGTGATGTAACTACCCCTACTCTCTCAAATCCCCTAGAATTGCTAGCACGACCTGTCACACGTTGTAACGGGCTGAACCATTCTCTGAATGATTCCAGTCGCTATTGTCAGACATTCTTTAAGCGCTTTGCGCTATATATTCAGAGTAACGGGAAATCATCCTTCTCTCTTGATTCTTTCAACGCCAACATGAACACACCGATGGAGTTTCAGTAACAAAATGTATCTTTGAGATTTTTTGTGAAGATTAGTGGTCGACGACCTTATATTGTTCAGATTTTGACAAGTCCGTTTTGTAGAATGCTTAATATTCCCTGCATACCACTAAATATTAAAGATCTCAATTTGCTACTGAAAAAAATCATAGTTCCTTTATGACACCAATTTAGTTTTTTCATCTGTTAAATGGCATTACTATCATAACTTATTTTTTTTATCTCTTGTATGCCAATGCCGCCAACTCCGTTATTACGGCAATAGTATACAGGAAAAGAAAAAAAATAAGTGATGGCACCATGATTTTTTCAATACCAAATTGATAATTTAGTTGTACACAGGGAATTATCTCAATGTGGAATTGATGCCGTCCATTCTTCTTTGGGAAGAACAAATGAAAAGGAAAAGAAAGCAGCACAGTAGTTCAAAAAGAGTAGTCCCACTGAATACTCCATCGCATAAAGCAGGTTTGCACAGTTGAATTCAGTTCCTGAGAATTCATGCATCTTTTGGATGTTCCAGTGAATCAAGGAATGGTCCCAACAAAACAAACAACTTTAATCACAAATCAAGTGGTATGATTAGTATGCAAAAGGAGTTATTTTACTACCAATTAGGCAGTTATTACCAGATCTTTTATAAATGAGTCATTAGCGAGGGCTTCCAATGATTATCTCCGAGAGACCTTTTGCAAATGATCATAGCACAGTGATACTACAGTTCCTTATCTGGCTGGTTTCGGGTCCATCATTACACGCATACTATATGCTCTCGATGGATGGATAAGTGACCATCATGAATCATCACTGGCTTTATGGCTTAGGTCAATGATTTTTGATAAAACATCAATTAAATCTTATATGCAGATTTTGTATAGAGAAATATATTAGCTCTGCTTCTAAACACTTCTACAGCCAAGTGAAGAGGATAAATTCGTACGGAGGAGATGATGGTGATTTAGTAATAGGATATTCTAGTAATTTCTCCCATCTGAACTATGTGGACGTTTATTTTAATCATGTTATGTTGCATTTATTTATATCACGTTTGTGTGCTGTCATCAGCCTTACGCTGTAACTCTATAATAACTAGCTAAGTTGTTGATGTGTTGTAATAATATATAAATATTAGATGTAGTAATATCTAAGTATAAATTTAAGTATGAAAATGTGGATGTATTATAGAGTATCGCCGAATGAACACACCGAGAGTAATACCGTAGCTTGATTTCAGATAGGATTAAAAAAATATGAAGAGATTATTCGTTAATTTCTCTCTTAATTTCTTTATTTATTTTCATTAATGAAGTGGGTCATATATCCATAGCTGGTAATGAGATGGAGATGTTGGAGGATGAGGATAGATGAGTAAAAGTGAGTAAATTATTTAAATTTTAAAGATTTTTATTAGATAGGAGAAGAGCAGAAAAAGAGATGCAAAAGCTGAATTGTATTTTATACTGTAGAGATAGACGGTCTGACATCTCCTGGGGCTGATATCGGGATTCTTATCCCATTAACTAAAAAATCACTGTTAGTGTGATCCCCCAAAAGGCAAAAGTTAAGGACTCGTAATTCTGTGTATAAGAAAAAAAAGGAGGACAGAAGAATCAGTGGATTCCGGCTCGGGGGCCAGCAAACCGACGGCCCAGATGGTGACATGACCTGGTTTCTCACGGGACGCACAGGGCTGTTTGGTTTGAAGCGGCTCAAGAGGCCGAGTAGGCGTCGTGTTGTCGGACCCGATTAATTTACAAATTTGGGCTGTGGTGCACGGCCTGGCACATCTCCAAGGACATTCCAGCTTAAATTGAGCCCATGGGCTTCAAGACACGACCAGCAAATTTAATTCTGGACCGTAGGTCACCGATCGAGCCCGTCCTTGCTTGCCATGATGCCATCCATGAAAGATAAGTAGACGGTGAGCTTCCGAGAGAGACGGCCGGCGGCAGAGCAGCCGTCCGTACAAGTTGCTCGCTGTCACTGGTACTACCCTACTTAATTTTAGCCGCCGACAGACGGTGAGCTTCCCCTGCGCCGTATCCTTGCTCTACACCGTTTGCTCTACATGCACACAGTGGGTTCTGAAAATACCATCTTAATCGTTACAATTTATAAAATACTATCATATCCATTAGCATACATGCCGAATACCGTTTCCTCCTCTCTTTTTTTATAGGTATTCCTTCTTTTCTCTTTTTTTTTCACTACCTAAATGGACCCTCTGTCTATCCTTAGCCCTATAAGATGTGATTATTTTGCTATAGGTGTATAATGTTTAGGTTGTATATAATGTGATGCTCTTTGAAGACATCTTAAGTAATTTTAGGATGCTATATTGCATCTGTTGGGATACAATTTAAAAATCACTCTTTTATTTACTTATGTAAACATCTTAATTTATGTTAGCTGCAAAATTAGTAATGTAATGCTTTGAATTAGTTGTCAATCATCACGTATGTGTTTAATTATATGGTGTGTTTTTATGTAACGTGGATATATGGGTGTGTTATGCATGAAATGACTCATGTTAAAGTAGCACGTATGGCTCACGCAGGAGCAGAACCGTCCATTCAGATAGTGAAAAATAAAGAAAAACCTGAAAAATATAGAAAATGGTATTTGGTAAACATTTCAATAGATAAGATGGTATTTTATAAATTGCAACGGATAAGGTGTTATTCTCCAAACCACAACTCTTTCAAATGGTATTAC
Source organism: Phragmites australis (assembly GCF_958298935.1). Classification (NCBI taxonomy): domain Eukaryota; kingdom Viridiplantae; phylum Streptophyta; class Magnoliopsida; order Poales; family Poaceae; genus Phragmites; species Phragmites australis. Next base: position 9,153,551 of record NC_084922.1, read on the forward strand.
TGAAATTCCCCCTGCCGACAGAGTAGACCTCGGTGTTCGTCGTCCGAGACAACTGCTTGCTGATGCAGCCTGTTCAGTAGACTACGGCTACTGTGATTTGCGTGTACTCACCCACTCGTGGCTTGGTTGTCTGCACTCGGTGAAGCTAAAGTGGTGTAAAGCTTGAATGCGAAGGTCCAGCCGGAGTAGCCAAGAATTGGACGGTCCGCGGTTTCGAGTAGCATGATCTTTCGCGACCTGATCTGCCGGATCCAGAGTCAAAAACGCAGGCGTCAGCGCGCTGCTTTCAACTGCTTCGGATGAGTGTTGCGCCTTGTGACGACTCCTGGCAAGTCACAGGTCAGGAGCAGAGCATGCTTGGCAGTCTTGCCCATCACAAGCGTGCAACAGCCGCGTTATCCTTATCCAGTGCGTCCATCGGTCCGTCTCACTCGGTTGGCTGCAGGCCCTCTTCCGTCACGCCCTCTTCTGTTCCCACGGCGGACGGAGCCGCTCGTTTCCGCACACCGATCCAAAACAAAAATAACCGATTGTTGAATGTTCCAGATAGCATACTAGGGGTTTGAGCGTAAGATCATTCTCAACTGATTCTCGTCATAACATAGAATTCTTTTATAAATAGATTTTTTTACTTTTAGTACTCTAACGATTGTCGTTATAAAGGGGTTTTCAATATCATTATATTTAGAACGAGATTTTTTGTTATTTTTCTTCACAAATGAATTCAAATGAAAATTATTGAAGATAAAAGAAAATAAAAAAATGTGAACGAGGAGGAAATAAGAAGAGAATAAAATGGAGAGAACGTTGTTAGTATAGTCTAAGAATGCGTCATATAAGCGGCTGCATATATCAATTATTGGAAAACGAAAAATTATACAGTGTGCACCATGGAGACGCAAGTGGATCTGCCCCTCCTCCACGCCACGCATGCATCGATCCTGACGCGTATTGCACGATCCTGTTACAGACGCCGTGCGCGTTCGCGTCACGTGATGGCTGGGGTTACGGCACACGTACCCCATGCAGTGTTGCTGCCCCGGGCCAAACTTATCCACATCCAGTGCACTGCACCGCACAGGGATTAGGCTGCCCTGCCCTGCCCTGCCCTGCACCTCACGTATTCCGTACGCGCTTGCAGGTTCGCTAGCCGACAGAGCGCCACTGATCGATGCGGGTACAGTACGGTACTGCATGAATCCTCTGTAGCTACCAGTCTGCCACCCGTAGTGGCGAGATATTTCTAGGCACCAGCGTGGCTGCCCTACCCAACCATTTTCCGGCCCGGCCTCTGCAAGCTGGTGATCAAGTTGTGCGTGGTTTATCCGTTTGGCGGATCGGAAGGGCTGTGTTTCACAAGGTACTAGCACTTTTGTGTTTTGTCTAGCTGCGGTGGTACTGATGCTCGTCCACCTCGCCGGCCGGCCCTTCTCGCTTTGGTCCTCCGACCACCCGACGCGATACATCCAACTCTCCAAGCAAGGTTCATCTCCCGGTCGCGGTCGAGGTTTGCAAAGGTTACGGTTTTTGCTTTAGCATACGACCTACCCGCCTCTAGGGAACAGCTGGTTGAGAACGACTGAACCGTGCGCAAACGAACAACGAACGCATACAGCTAAGCACTGAAGTAATTTAGTGAAGGAAATATCTTGTCAAGAATAATTTAAAAGCTCACCGACTAAGGTCATATTTATTTAGACTTCTGTTTATAGACTTTTATAAAAAGCTATATTTTTAATTTGTTTGAAAAACTGTTTTAAAAATAGTTTATTAGTTTTTATAATAAATTTTTAATTTCTCAACACATAGCTTCTCAAAAAAGTATCTCTCAGTGAGCTCATCAGTTTTAGTTCATTTTTCTCATAAACAAGTTTCTAATTTCTTAAAAACCACTTCTTAAAACTCTAATTATTCTAACTTCTAACTTACCGTAACAGTAGAAAGCCTAAAAATTTAGTAGTCCTTTGATGTAGAGGTTTCGTCCACAGCTTTCGCTGAGCCTTGGTTCTACCAGGCCGTATGTATGAGGTGACAGGTGAGCGCGCTCGCGGTGGGTTTTTCCCGGTTGGCCGGTTGCCGCGAGAAGGAAAGGAAAGGTGCGGAAAATAATACTCACCCGTTTACAAATAATTGGCAGCAATGATTTTACTATTTAAAATTTGACTATTAGTTTTTTACAAATATATGAACATATATTATAAATATATGATATTATAAAAATACTTCTAATACCATATCAAGTGATATTTATGTTATATCAATTAATTAAATATTTAAAAAACTAAAGCTAGTCAAAGTTGTTAAGTATTTATAACAGGAGGGAGTACTACTTAGATCTAGTCTTATGTATTTAAGAGTTTAGACCTAATTCATAGTATGATATATGGAAAAAATAATTATAAAATTTATAATAAAAATAAAAAATCATACATGATATAAAAAAAGAAAATAAATTATATGAATTAGTGGACGAGACCATGGGTAGTAGAATTATTTTACGAAGGGGCTGGGTACGTTGCCGTGGCCCCCGGGGGATTTTTTTCTCACGTGACGGCGACGTGCTTGCAGCAAGTGGACGACGATAATATCTGCGGATGACTGGATGCGGACAACCACCATGACACACACACCGTGGGACGAGGGACGGTGCATGCCTCGCCTCGCCTCGTTATCACCCGGTTCTGCCGCGCATCGACTAGGTAAAATTTTTAGATTTTGGCTTGTTTTTAAAAACTTTTTCTATGTGTAGACCTATGGAAAATAATATCAAAAAATAAATTATTTTTATGGTGTTACAATATTTGGTACTGTGGTTGCATAGCAGGGAGTTATAGCAATTAACGTAACAGCAGCTATTATGTATGATCTTTTAAGTTCAAAATAGAAGACCGCTCGCACGTGTAAAAATATCTATTTTCATAAATTATTTTTGTAGAGTTCTATTTGTGGAATATATTAAATAAGTCAAAATATAAAAAAATTCCACCCATCTTAGTAGCGCAGTACCTGTAAAGCGACCACAACCCCGATCATATAGTTTGTTGGATATCTAGCGGCAAACCATTCACATGTCGACGCCAGAATTTGGCAATCTCATGCGACACAGGAATCCGTTCTAGACAACTATCGCTTTTCACAGCGACACGCGACTTGTTTACGAGTAAACAAGCAAAGAATTTTGACCGGCAGCTGTGAGAGCCGCCGTCGGACGATTTGCGAACAAATCGATAAAGAATCACCACCCAAATCATGGAGATTCGAAGTAGCAGTAAAAAAACTACCCTGATATGCATGAAAATAAAGGAGAATGAAAATATATGCAATTATTACGATTGACTGAGTTGTTGCAATCGACCACCACCCCTCAACTATATATATAGGACGGTTTGGACTTTGCCATTATAGAAATAGAACTCTCACACCTAAAACCTACGCAAACATGTCATGCTCGGTAAAAAAAAACACTAAAAGAATCCGAACAGATCTATAAATCTAACTCGATTCGGACTCGGACTGAGCACAGATGGATTGGTGAGATCAAAAATGATAATGTCGGATCATCCGATGTATTTAATTGATTAGAACCCTGGATTCCTTCCTAATCTACACCGGACCTTTCGACGTGTGAAATGCACTCACCGAAGGCTTGCGCCAGACTAATATTTTCAGAGAGGAAATTCCTTGCACGAATTCTTCTCTATGTACACCGGATAGTCCGGTGCCTACGAATGCCTCAACGGACCATTTTTGCTTGAAAACATGTGAAGCGCCCCAGGTTATCTCCGGTGCTTAAAACCATTATTATAACAGCCCCTGGATCAGTCACTGTTATATAAGAGTCTTACAACAGGTATTATCAATGCCATACAACTCGAGGGACGGTGAGTATAATCCACCAGCCTAATAAAACATACAGCAGTAAGTCCAAGTGCATTATTACAAGGGTCCATGACAACATAGTACACAACAGAGGATGCATGGAGAACACGCCACTCCACAGGCAACTCGGGTACGGACGCGACCAAGCCTACTCGTCTGCCTCAGTAAAGTCTGGATCGTTCTCTGAAAGTATAAGTAAGGGTGAGTACAAGAGTACTCAACAAGTCTCAACCCTTGCCCTACGAAAGAGGGGGTACGAGTACATGCATAAATGGAGGACAAGGATAAGCTGTAAGGTTGAATTTTGCAGGAAGCTAAGTTTTACACATGCTTGGTTCATTTTATATAAAATGGTTTATGAAAATGACATTAGTAATAAAAAGCAGTTGTCCGAGTTTTATTGTTGCTGGACACCCCGTCCACGGCAACCCACGGCACACAGCCGGACCTATATTCCAAAACAGGGCACACCTTGCCCACTCACTCACAAGGAAAACATACGCAACCCATACTAGTTGCTGCGACCGAACCGTAGTTCGTTCATGACCGTGGACACGGCTATTCGAATAATTTTATCACTGCAGGGTTGTACACTTTACCCACAAGCTAAGTCCGACAACATTCCACTACCGTGGAAGCGCGACTCAACAAAACCATTACCCACCACATCATTTTTTATCACACTAATCGCCTACGGGAGCTAACCAAGGGTTCATGATATTTAACTAGGCCTCCAACCGTGTCGCCAAGCCTGGACCGCCTCCACCTGCTCCATGTTTCCCCGTTGCACACCTGCCTCTAGACAATAGTAGACTAGCAGGGGGATTTAGACTAAGCCCTACCTATACAGGGTCAAGTGGTTGTACTGTATAGACTAGGTAGGATGTCACATCAACTTGGTCCTTAAACGAGCCAAGGCAAATATCTACATATGGAGCCTACCACACGGGCAACAATCCTTACGAAGCCTATCTCACCGACAACGTTCAGACTCCCTGGGCATTCTTGAAGGAACCCTGATTTGCCCCAGCTCTAACCCCAACTCAGATATTAACGTTATCATCTAACAAGATTTTACCCAACCATAACCCACACAACACCAATACCAAGTTTTACACCATTGAAAAGCTAGATATAATTAAGCATTAAGTAGCAGTAAAGACTATCGTACTAAGCATGCTAATAACAAGGTAATCGCATGAGCTTAAGTAAATGGACTAAGGCGAGATCCTAAGCTACCAAGATTTAGCATGTAGGGTAAAAAGAAGGCTGGCTAAGCTACAATACGTCATAACTAGTTCAACAGTTTAAAATATGCCAACTAGTAATACTTCATGCAGTATATCGGAGTAAAACGGCTGCTACGGGCCGTGTTGATAAAACTGGGTTCAATATGATCAAAGGAAAAATGGATTGAGACTTGCCTTCGTCGACGTCCTCGAGAGGGTCCTGCTCGAACACCTGGGTTCCTGGCTCCTGCTCCTCCTCCTCCTCGACGAACTCTCTGGTCTCTATACGCGACATACAATAAACAAACACACAAATAAATACAGTACAAATAAATTTGAAATAAATATGAAACTAGTATGAGAGGATATATTTTGAATTTAGATTAATATCGGTGGAAGAATCGTTGAATTCGGAGTTTAAACGGAGGAATTATGGGCTTTTGAAGTTTGTCGGTAGGTTAAATTGAGAAAAGGGAAAATGGGAGAATAGAGCTGGGAGGTTCCCTGGCGGTGCCTTGCTGGAAAACTTGCCAGAGTCGGCTTTCTGGCGTCGGTTTGGAATGGGAAGTGGCTCGGGATGATCCTCACGATACAACGAGGACGATGGAGGGGCACGTCGGTGGCGGCGGTGGCCGAAGCAGGTCCAACGGCACGCCGGAGTTGGTGGCGGCAGCGGTTGACATGGGAACAACGTGGAGAGGCGCTTCGGCTTGGGTTCGAGCGCTGTGGAAGTATGCATGTGGTGCAGGGAGAATTCCTATGTACACGGTTTGGCTATCGGAGCACCCACAATGACCGACGACAGTGAAGCGGCACGACGACCATGGCTACTACGGTGATAGCTCGGGAGAGGAGCGGAAGAGCTGGGCAGAGAGGCTAGGAATGTAGAATGTAGCTCGGTGTAGCTCACCGTGAGGCCAATTTTGGCTGATAGCGGCTCTGCCCAGTGGATCAACGCTGAACTTGACGGCGGTGGAGAGGAGCAGAGACAGTGGAGGGAGGCAAAGAGAAAGGAAGAACTTGCCTTGAGCTCAGCTCGAACCGCGGCGAGGTGTAGTGGAGCTTGGGCACGAATTTTATAGGTAAGGAAGGGCGGGAGCTTGCCGGTGAAAGGTCGGTGGCAAGGACGACTAGTCGAGCTCGGCTCAGACGGCGTGAGAGCGGCCGTAGGCGAGTAACTTGCCTCTGGTGACCTCGTACACGCATACACGGTTTTGGTGGCGCGGAAGGGGACGGGAGAGCGAGCGGTCGACACAGAGGTGTCCGGCGGTGTCCGGTGGCCAGGTTTTCCGCGTGCGGTCACCGTTCGTGCCGTGGGATGTGACAAGCTAGGGCAGAGGGAGGGGCAAGAGGATGGCATGGTGTCATGGCGTGCAGTAGAGGGGGGTCACTTGCGCAAGGCGGCCAAGCGAGCTCCAACGCACGTGCGCGTACATCGTGAGGAAGGAGAAGGAGGGGCGCGTGCGGGCTGGGCCGATGCGGCGCGCGGGAGGAAATAAGGGAGATGGAGTGGACCAGGGAACAGAGATGGGCTGATCGAAAGGGAAAGAAGGAGGGGAGAAAGGCCGGACCGGGCCGAGAAAAGGGAAGAGGGAGGAATGGGCTGGATTCAAGAAAAAAAAGGTTTTGAGATGGTTTTGAAATGATTTGAAAAGATTTGAAAAGGTTTGTTTGAATGAATTTTTGAAATTTGAATTTGGCCAAAACTGGGATGTTACAACATGTTTCTCTACAAGAAATCGTCCTTATGCACACCGGATGATTTGGCGACCTTGTTACATCTCACTGGATGATTTCTTGCAGAGAACAAAATCTTCTGCGAGGTTTTGAGATATAGGCATCGGATGGTCCGCCGTTATCAACGAAGTTGTCGCCGGATTATTTCTTGCAGAGAGAAATTTTCAACACAAAATCCCTTTCGACTAATCGGATAGTCCAGTGATGACACGGCCTTAATCAACGGACTATCTAGTGAGTAGAAAAAGTCTGATCGTGCCATTTTTTGCTATCAACATATACCCGCTTGTTTAATATATCGCCCATGTATATATGTTCTTAAGACGATGCTAAATTACATCGATCATGTATACTTACCTCCTTAAATGTTTTGCCAAACGCTTGTGTCGGTGATATGGGAACCGGGGGTTTCCGAGTCCCGAGGCCAAAACAACGCATTACCACATGGCGCCCTCCTTCGGGGACCACCTCCCCGAGGGCTCGAGGGAAGCCAGGTCCGGGAGGGGGTGCTCGGGGCCAAGAACAGTTGGTCCCTGAGTACCCAGAGTTCCCCGAGGACCCAAGAAGAGCCAGGTCCGGGAGGGGGTGCTCGAGGCCAAGCACAGTTGGTCCCCGAGTACCCAGAGTTACCTGAGGACCCGAGAAGAGCCAGGTCCGGGAGTGGGCACTCGAGGCCAAGTGCAGTTAGTCCCCGAGCACACAGAGTGCCCCGAGGACCCGAGAAGAGCTAGATCCGGGAGTGGGCGCTCGGGGCCAAAAGCAGTTGGTCCCTGAGTACCCAGAGTTCCCCGAAGACCCGAGAAGCCCTATGCTGGTGGACCCCACAAGGACTCCACGATGAGGTGTCGATCGGTGGGAGGCCCAATGCCGCATTTAAGGGGGAGCGTGGACGGTCACATCCAACTACTCTCCCCCACACCTGTCGTACTGAATACGTCAGTCCCTGCCACCGCCTGGCAGGAAGGCGTGGGAAGAATTAATGCGGCGGGTCCCATCGCATGTCCCCTCGTGGGGCCCATAAAGAAAGATGGCTTGAAGATATCTTCGATAGGCTTGAGGCTTATCACCTATCGCCCTGTTGCATCAGACCGTGTCAGACCTACTCTGACCAGACGGGCATGAGAGGGTACTCAGAGGCTGGCCGGTGGGTGCCCCTGCACCTGCTAAAGTTGGGACGTGAGGACCGATGGGACCATCCGAGGGATGTATTTTCAACCCTTTTTAACATCAATTGTAGACCCATGATGGTGGTTTTTCCATTTATTGTTTACGGGAACTTGTGCTCTCATTCTGGGCACACCCTGGAGGGCCTCCCCCGGTAGATAAAAGGGGGGAGCACTTCGTAGAAGGGGACCTGACCTAGACATGGAGAAAAAAGAAAGCTCAAGACTTGACACAGTCGATAGAACAGCAACACCTTGTAACACAGAGAAAAACGAGAGTGTTAGAGATCTAGAGAAAGGCATTCGAAGAGCATTGATAATATACTAGACACACAGAAGTAGGGTATTATGCCTTCGTGCGGCCTGAACCTGTCTAAATCCCTGGTGCATTCATTACTACTAGCCGACGATCATTCATCCCGCCTAAGTCCCACATGTATTAACCCCACGTACGAGGTAGATCCAGGACCAGCCCCCTCCCCCCCCCCCCCGCCGAATCTTAAAGGGGGTCCCTCAGGATCCCCGCTTGCGGTGTTCATCCACCGACATCTTGGATAATACTTCTTCAAGTATTTCCCATTGATAGCCCAAGGTATCCTCATCTCCTTATAAATACTGCAGCACATATGAATTTTCAAGTACAATTTCCGCAACTTTAAACGGACCTTCCCAACTAGGAGACCACTTTCCGAACTTATTATCCTTATACCCAATAGGTAAAATCGTCTTCTAAACCAAGTCTCCTACTTGAAACGATTTTTCCTTAACTTTCTTATTGTAGGCTTTAGCTACTTTCAATTTATCTTTCTCAATCTCCCTCAAAGCTTTAAGTCTTTCATCATTAAGGTGATCTACTCTATCTATTATAGCATTGTAATAATCCATAGCAAACAAGTCAGTTTGTCGTGCTACTCTCAATGCGCCAAGATTTACCTCAACAGGCCAAACGGCCTCTTGTCCATACACTAATTCATAAGGAGTAACTTTAGTGGCACTATGCTTAGATATGCGATGAGCCCACAATGCATCACTCAAAACCTCATGCCATCTTTTTGGATCTTCCTCTATTTTTCTTTTTATAAGCTGAATCAATGTTTTATTACTTGACTCGGTCTATCCATTGATCTAAGCATAATATGGCGAGGAATTAAGAAGTTTATTGAGAAAAAAAGAAGAACCTTGACCGATAGTTAAAGTTTGCAGGATACTGAATCTATAAACAATATGCTCCAAAGTAAAGTTGCTTTCCTCTTTCTGTGTCATGTTCTTCAATGGAACAGTCTCAGTCCACTTTGTGAAATAATCCGTAGCAACAAAAAGCGATGACCTTTGGAAGATGAAGGATGAATTTGACCGATGAAATCCAAAGCTCATCCACGTAATGGTCATGGTTTGATGATAGGATGCAACAGAGAAGCAGGAGCTAATTGTACATCACCAAATTTTTGACACGCGTCACATCCTTTGTAATATCTAGAGCAATCATCAAACATAGTCGGCCAATAAAAACTAGCCCTCCTTAATAATCACATCATTTTGTGAGCTAACTGATTTGTACCACAAATATCTTCATATACTTCATCCATAGCAATTTTCCAATGCTCCATACCTAAACACTTTAGAAGCAACTCATCTATGGTTCGGCGATGCAATTCACTACCCAACATTACATATTTTAAAGCATGTCGCATAATCTTCCTATCTACCAATGAACTAGGATTCTCTAAATACTCAATTAGTTGCTTCCACCAATCGCTAGATGCAGACAAATCTAAAAGTTTACACACAATCGAACCATCTCCATGTTGTTCAGCTATATAAACATTAGCACAAGGCAACAACGGTCTTTCTAATACAAAGAACACCCCTCTACTTGTTAACCAGATGCTAGATGCGATGAGCCCACAATGCTTCTATACGTTTCACACCTATGGGCTCTACAATTTGCAAACCTAATAAAAGAGCTTCATACTCGGCTTGATTGTTGGTATAAAAATATTATAAATGCACTGATGTTTCAAAAACAACACTCTTTGATGAAACTAAAATAATACCAACACCTTGACCTTCTTTACAAACTGAGCCATCAAAATATAATTTCTATGAACACACACCAATAACACCAATCAAATCCACATTATCAATACGGTGATCGACAATAAAATCAGCAATAATTTGGCCTTTCAAGGATCTTAATGGTTCATGACTCAATCAAAGCATATGTCCACTTACTGATTCTATCACTCAAAATCAGCTTTTGTAACATGTATTTAATAACATCGGTTTGACATAGAACTATACAAATACTAAAAAGCAAATAATGTCTCAACTTAGTGCATGCATAATACAAGGACAAACATAATTTTTCAATAAACACATACCTTGTTTCCGCATCCAAGAGACGTCGGCTCAAATAAATGATCACATATTCTTTCCCTTCGCTTTCTTGTGTAAGAACAACATCTATCACCGTCTCTTGTGCAGCAACATATAGCTGAAACGGAATCTCGGTTTTGAACGCCCTAAGTATAGGGGGTGATAACAAATAATTTTTGATCTCATCAAAGGCTTGTTGTTGTTCTGCCCTACAAATGAAATCAACTTCTTTCTTTAACTAAAGTATATGAGTAAATGCACTAACTTTGCCGAACAAGTCAGATATGAAACATCTCAAGTAATTAACCTTTCCTAGCAACATCTGAATATCTCTCTTTGATTGTGGCGCCCCCAACTTGTCTATAGCTATTATCTTACTATGATCTATATCTATACCTCTCTCATGTACTATAAACCCAAAAACTTACCTACTGATACACCAAAAGCACACTTAAATGGATTCATTTTAAATGTCATGACAACCCACCCAAATAAACTAACAAAACCCGACATCTAAAGGTCATTTTAGACATGTCCTCTTCGGCCATGAAGATTTGATTATATCACACATTACCATCAAAAAATTAATTACTCTATGACGCAAAGCATTATTAATCAACATATCAACGATAGGCATAGGATATTCATCTTTAGGAGTAGCTTTATTTAAGTCTCTAAAATCAATGCATACTTTCAACTTACCACTTTTTTCTTCTCAACCGGAACAATATTAAAAATCTATTCCGCATACCTACAAGGACGAATAAACTCCATAGCAAGGAGTTGCCAATTTGTATCAATGCCAGAATTTGGCAATACAGTGCGACACAGGAATCCATTCTGGATAACTATCGTTTTTCGCAGTGACACGCGACTTATTTACATGTAAACAAGCAAAGGATTTCAATCAGCAACCGTGAGAACCACCGCCCGGATGATTTACGAGAAAATCGACAAAGAACCACCACTCAAATTGTGGGGATTTGAAGTAGCAGCGAAGAACTACCCCTAATGTGCAAGAAAGTAAAGGAGAACAAAAATAGATGCAATTGTTGCGATTGAAATCGTCCTTATGCGCACCGGATGATCCGGCGACCATGTTACACCTCACCGGACGATTTCTCATAGAGAACAAAACCTTCTACGATATTTTGAGATATAGACATCGGATGGCCCGCTGTTATCACCAAAGCTATCCCTGGATTAATTTTTTGTAGAGAGCAATTTTCTACACAAAATTCCCCTTCTATTCACCGGATAGTCTGGTGATGATACGATCTCAATCACTGGACTATCCGTTGTGTATAAAAAATATGGTAGTGCCATTTGTTGCGATCAACATCACTGGTCTTGACTCGTCAAACTTGGATGTTTCATTCTTTTTTGGTTTTGTATGAGATCATGTGATAAAAAATTGGTTTGAATGATGAAATTAGCATAGCAAAGTGATTTAGCTTAATGACATTAGGATAACATTCTTGAGTTACTAAGTTGTTGCTTAGATATGCTTATATGCTGGTATTAGCGTAGAGATGATACAATATATTCGTGTGAGTAGTGTTGCGTGAACTGATCTTGAGTCAAGTCGGGAAGGACTTGTGCTCGTACTCATTTGTTGATTCATATGCAGGTGTTGATTGAAGGCGAACATGGTCGATGACTGATCGGTGAACTAAGTTCAAGGAGGAACTGAGGTTTAACGACTAGGTTTAAGAGAAACTGAGGTCGTAGTGATCGAGGATGTCATGCGGGACGTTCGGGCTAGAGAACAGTGAACGTGAAGACATGGTTGCATGTGTGCGACTAGTGTGTTGTGGAGAAGGACAAACGTACATGAGGTCGTGGGCAACCTGATTGTATGTTCGGATGATGGAGTCGTTCAAGTACATGATAAGGTCAGGCTGCGGTCTAATTGGTTGAAGAGTCCAGTCCCATAAGGAATCAAGTGCTATTTTGAGTTGGACTCGAGCACGAATTGAATTCGGTTATGGGTGGACTTATCTTAGTATGGTTTGTGTCTAGGTAGGATATGACTAGGTTGTTTCCAAATCAAGTACAGTTTGGAGGGCTATATATTGAGAGAGTCTTGGTAAGAGTAGTGTTAAGAACGAGATTAGATTTAGATTTTTGATCTAGCGATTAGATCTATCCAGGGCTTGAGATTTCGTGAAAATATTTATTAGATGCTTTGGAGATGAATCTTGTAAACTCATTTATGCAATGAAAATCAATTTTCATAAGTTGATGAGTTGCTAATTCGGAATTTTCTTTATGTTCTATATTATGCGTACTTTGTTTTGGTTTTCGATTAATGTTGTGCTTCTATCAAGTTTCATCTATTTAATCCATCTAAAATTTTGATAGAATATCTAGTGTTTGATTTGAGAAAATTTTGAGTAATTTTGATTTGATCTTGAGTAACTTTTTGTTCAACTCGACTAGATTTCGATCTACTCGATTCTAGTTAACACAGTCTTTTTTGACTAGGAATAATTCTTGATCCATATATCCGATTGACTCGATTCTTATTGGATTAGTTTTGTATTTTAATCTAGTTTTAACTATCTAAATTTAAGAGCAATCGGATTAGGGAATCTTTCTCTATATTATTTTTATTAGAGCATATATAATCTGTTTTGAGTAGAATACTGAGTTTAAATTGATTTTCAATTTAATGAATAAATCCTTAAATTTGATTTTCGCAATTATTCATCATCCTCTATTTATCTTATTAGAGTGTAATCGATCGAATAATTTGCTATGGACTTCACGAGATCCAGGATCTGTGTAAATTTAGTGCTGGCTAACTCAAGTTGTCAAACTGGAGCTGGCAAACTGAAACTACGATGAAGTCGGTAACGTTTTCACCGTTCAATCAGGTGATCCAGCTCCCCCTTCTGCTGTAAACTATGTAAAGTGGAATAACTCCCGTTCAAGCACGTCCATCTGTAAACAGGTTAGCTTGGGCAAAGTAGGGTCGGATCATGGCGAAACCTTCGACAACAAAACATTGACACCGGTGTAAACGCGAGAGGAAAGCCCAAGTAAAAATTGATGCAGCGTGCGCGATCGCAACAGCCTCCGGCGGTGTGGTGGAATTTTTACATTTTGATCTTTTTTTTAAATATATTCTACTAATATATCCTTACAAAAATAATTTTAGAAAATAGATCTTTTTACATGATGTCATGATATTTAATGCCGTGATTGAATAGCACGCGTCGTGACATTTAGTATCATACTACCGATCTTCTATTTTTGACTTAAAAAATTATACGTGATAGCTATCACTGTATCAATTATCACGGCGCTGTACTATTCAACCACAACGCAAAATATTATTACACTGTAAATATAATTTACTTTTCGATATTATTTCTCGATAAACTCATGTGTAGGAAAGGATTTTAAAAAGGGTCCAATTCTTCAAAAAATTCCACGGCAGTTGTAGCTCGAGTAGTCGCTAGCGTATGTACAGCAAGCGCGATGACCGGGGCCGTGCGCTTTAATATACTCCTCGATGAGAGACGAGACCTACCAATGGAACGCAACAGGCCAAGAAAGATTAGTGGTACGACGTCTATCATTCCCTTTCCCTCGCTTCTCCTCTTGTCCATTCTTGCCTTTTGCTTCGCGTGTCATCGTATGGAGGAGTGATTAGAGACGAGGTATGGTAGGTCCTCTGCCTTCTTCTGATGATATCCTCTGCATCCGGCCACAAAACGGGAGTCTCCTCCAGATTTCGCATGCCTCACGCCCGTGCTCTTTTACTTCCTTCACAAGAGCCCAACCAAAAATCAGACAAAACAAGAAACGGCAAGGCCAGTGAATTGTAAGGTACGAGTTTATCCGTTCACACAAAATATACTCCTCACCGGATGGTAAATTTCTAGCATGCAAACTGTAATCGGAATGAGAAACACAGCACGAGTTGTTCGATTCTTGTTTCGCAAACCAAGAGGACGTTGGCCAATTGCTCCCGAGTCCTGACGTAAACATGAAGTCTTGGAAAAAGAACGGTATTTTCCACAGGGGAAAAGGACGGAAAGATTAACGGGCGGGATAGCTACGAAATGGAAAGGAAAAAAAAATAAGGGTGATGATATTTTTTAATCATCTTTTTTTAAAAAGATAAATAAAGCAACGAATCTAAGCTATCCGTGACGTTCCTATTGCCTCATCACTTCCCTGCACTAGTCTCCACCGTCTGACTAGCCTCAATTTATGTATTATTTGACGGTGCTCTCAAAGTAGTTTTCTAACTAAAATTAAAAGAGTTATACCACACAGTAATTTTCAGCTTTTAACTCACCGAATGTAATTCATGAGTGGTTCCTAAAAAAAATAGGTTTACTTGATTCATTTTTCGTACAAAATCAATTTCTTTTTTATATAATTTATTCTAGAGAATCACTTTCAACCACAAAATCACTTTAAAAAAATCACTCTTCGTAAAAAATTCAAATCAGAAAGAGTTCTACAGACACCGCCAAATTAACCCCGCTGGGAAGCCGCCGCCAAACAGTGCCTAATGGCATTCCTTGCAACCGAAATTTAGGAAGTGTACAAAAATAATGAGGCCATCCTGTCGCATGGAACCAGACAGGCCACTCCACACAAGGACATGGCACCGCGACGCTGAACTGAAGCCCCACCCCACCAACCTGCTCCAGTTTGTAGCGAGGCCGCAGATGCAGTCAAGTGCAGCGAAAAGATCAAGCGAGCTGCAGCTTCTACAGACCTAGACAGTAGCTACAGTACTGCACTGCTGGACTCCGACTAAAGGTGACCACACTGTCACACACACCATAACAGTCGAGCGCTGTGCCCATGCGTGCCGGCGAAAGCGAGAAAAATTGCCACGATCCAAACATCACGTCGGAGTTGGGAGCGACTGCCACTCCATTATTATTCCACATTCGCCCCTGTCCCCGTTCCTCGTTAGATCTGGGCGACGCGACACCCGTCACTAGGCTCCGTCTCCATCGCCGGCCCCCCACTCCCTCTCCGCCGACGAAGGCGACGACGGCTGCCCCCTGCTCTCCGCTCCTCGCCGCACTCCCGTGGACGTACTGGTGCTCAGCTTTACATCACGACACAGTACCACAAATTGTACCGTGCGTGCATGTGGTCTGCTCTATGGACACATCGCGATTTCTTGTTTTTTATCAGAGAAAAGATTTTCGAGTGTTAGCTCTGCCTCTGCATAATTTGCGACGCCACATTGGAAGCAAGCAGCCCCGCGACTTCTTTGTAGGCGCGCAGTGTTCTCCGGGTGCTCAAAAGAGTAGACCACTCGTGCGGCGAAGGACAAAGCAAGCAGCAGTGTGGTGTGGCACGGCGCATGTGCAGCGGCGACAAGGATGGCGCGCGGCCGCGCAAGTCGTCTTCCTCCACCGAGGAGGAAAACGACCGGCCGGCGACTCCGGTGGCGCAGCACTCACCGGTCGCACTCACTGAAGTTTCCACAGCCACATCGCCGACACTGTTTCAACCCACATCAACCGATATAGCCAAGCAGGGGAACACAAAACACGCAGAATCAATTGACAAAACTTCAAACTATTAGTGATAAACATTGGCCATTTACATGAGCAAAATACTACATGGGGAAATTCACCACCAATGGTGAGTGAATAAGATTTCAGCTAATACAAATATGCTGTAGGGGATGATGATCTTGAACAAAGATTACATCAACAAAATAGGTAATCAACAGGGGGAATTGAAATCACCTTCAACTAGTCGATGCAGAATGCACAAACGACGAACTTAAACAACATCAAACTAGGATACTCCGGAATCACAGAAATAAGCAGCAGCTAGCGCCGGCGGCCGCCGTGCCCGCTGGAAATCAGGCCATCTTCCACCTTGGTCGTCACCATCATCTGCCATGCTTCGCCTCCACACGCTACGCACAGAGGAAACAACCACCACCTAATACAGTTGTACACTTCTTTTTTCTATTTTTTGGGATATTTTCTGCTACCTCAAGAACCCCAAAACAAATCCACCCCTCTTCCTCCTCCATCTTGCCTCCCTTCTACCGACCAAGAATATTCACAGGGGGAGATATGTACAGGGGAATTAGCAGAAACAGGAAGCAACAAAAGAAACTAGGTTTTTTTTTTCGGATGCGATCCTTCTCTGACGATCTTACCACCTTCTCCATGCCATGCCGGCTCACAAAAGGCACTTCAAGAACGATCTGCCGCCTCAATTTATGAGATCGGAGACCCACCCAACGTCGGGGCCTCCAACACCAGCAGTGGCGGCGCCGGATTCGCCCGTGCGAGCGCCTTCCCTGCTCAGGCGCTCGCACACCTTTGCGCGAAGGGCTCTCCCGGACTCCACCCTCTGCACGGGCTCCTCATCACCGCTGAAGCCGACGTCGAGTGGCTCAAGGTTGTGCATGAAACCGGAGGCGGTGACCATGCCTGCCTGTGTGCCCCTCGGGGTGGAGGGCAGGCTGTAGAGCCCACCAGCATTGGGTGATCCGTAGGCGACGGTGGAGGCCGGGTAGCCAGACCACCCGCCGGACGGCGACGAGTTCACCTTGCTAAAGCGCAGCTTACGAAGTGAGGCGACGACGTCGTTCACAGGCGATCCCACACCGGGCCACGAACCGCGGCGGATGGCCGCGGCACCGTCCGGCGACAATGGCGGGGACTCCGATGTGGGCGACTTGGGCGGCGAAATCAGGGTGCTTGTCGGCGACGAGGAAATCATTGTCATGTTGAGGTAGCTCTCGAACGCCTGGCGCCGCAGTGGGGAGCCGTCGTAGGACTCCACCAGCGGCGAGGAGGCGGCGCTCCTCGGGCTGGACTGCTGCTGCGGGAGGACGCGGAGCTGGTCGGGAGTGTGCGCGAAGAAGCACACCCGGCGGCGGCAGGCGGTGCCGTCCTTGCACGGCTGCGTGCGGTAGCGCGCCGGGTGGAGCCAGCACTCGAAGACGCCGTGCGCGAACTCGCAGGCGTCCCCGCGCTTGCACCCACCCTTGCGGAAGTCCGGGCACGCGGTGCCAGAGTAGTGGTACTTGCGCGGGTCGCGGCGGCGCGCCTTCTCCCCCGGGTGCGCGAAGGGGCACTCCGTCCAGTCGTGGCTTCGGCCGCGCGCGCAGCGCCGCACCTTGAACTCGTACATGCGGAAGTCGTCGCACCCGTACGCGTCCACGGCCGCGGCCATCGCGGCGGCCTCCTCCTCGTCGTCGGCGCCCACGCAGACGTCGTTGCACGGCAGGTACTGACGCAGCGCGGCGAGGAGGTACGGCGTCATCTCGTCGCCGGCCGCGCCGCCGCCAACATCGACGCCGCTCACCGGGAGGTGGGACCACGGCGGGACACTAACGCCTTCACCCATCATCATCATGACTGACGTTACTCCGCTACCAAGATCGGGCTCTGTTTCCTCTTCTCTGGTCTACGGGAGATCTCGTGGACTCAGCCTATCACCTGATTCGTCGCGGTGCGTGGTGTGGGACGGGGAAGACGAACGAGAAGCAGTCCGCGCTTATAAACTGCTCAGCGAACCACGGCTACCGTCTCGGGAAACGAGCCGACCGCGGTTAGCTAACCAGGGTTAGGGCAGCCGGCGGAGTCTCCGTCGCAGCAGATAACTGACGCCGTTCTGGCTCCCATGGTTTAGGGTGGCCCACGGTCAGTGACAGTTCCGTCGACCGGGAAGGGAAAAAGTCGCTGTGGCCGGACGCGTGGCGGGCGGAGAGGGAAGGTGTCATGCATGCGGAAGGCGAGGGGCGCCAGGTTCGGGACACGTCGGGTGGTGGGGGTGCTGCACTGCGATACTTGGCGCCACAACAACACGCCGTCTAGGGCTGGCCGTGGTTTGGGTCCGTCCGTCAGTCTGCGGTTAAGATATTCTTGTAGGTTCTGGAAACCTTGGGGCGATTGGCGTCTGTTTTGGGAAAATAACGTTACGTGATCTGGTTTAACGTGACAAAAAATTATTATAAAACTTATAATAGATAAGAAAATTATATATAATAAAACAATGATGAAAATAAATTATCACGATTCTAAATACATTAGCGCAGGTATAATAGAATTATTTTCGCTGTTTTGGACACTTGCATGCACGGTGCTGTGGGTGCGGAGGACGTACTCTGACGCCATCGTACCGTGACGAGTCGGTTTACACGTGAGCCAAACTCTCAATGAACCTCGTTTCATGTGGGTTTATGGAATGGAGCTGTGACTGGGAGTTGGG
This sequence comes from Phragmites australis, assembly GCF_958298935.1. Lineage (NCBI taxonomy): Eukaryota > Viridiplantae > Streptophyta > Magnoliopsida > Poales > Poaceae > Phragmites > Phragmites australis. The sequence continues at coordinate 9,172,158 of NC_084922.1, forward strand.
TCTGGCTTTCCCCAAGCATGCGGGCCTGCAGCTTGCTTTTCGCTTGGCTGTATACTCATTTTGGGATGCGGTAATGTCCTGCTTTTCTTTTCTTTTTTTAACACCAAGGCAGCCTGGTTCTGGATAATGTTAGTTTTCCACTCCATTTTTGGCTGACAAGTCACGGGGACTAAACAAAGTGGTTGATCTGGTTCTTCTTTTCTCTGTCTTGCCAACATTACTTTACTAAACAAATTTTAAGGCTGTTAATGTTCGTTACGTGACTACTAAGCACGCACTGAATCAGAATATCAGATATTCAGATGTGAACAGCCAGCTCCCAGCCTTTTAGATCTGGAAACTTCCGGAGTAATCCTCAGTTTCAAAATATCTTCTACTTTAGGCTGTTAAAAGTAGCAAATGGCATGGCGCAATCAATCTAATGGCTGAGAAGACGAAAATGGGACGCTGGTCCCCCGGACGTCACGTGCCACGTAGGCGCGGTGCCCATACCGCAACCCACGCCCGCGCGCATGGCCCACCAGACCGGCTGCTACGTGGGCCTGCATGGCGCTTGACCCGACCGGACGGACCGGACCGGACCACTCACTGCTCGCAATTTCTTTCGGGCGAGCAGAGAGATTCGAGGGATAAGACCAGGGGCTCTCACTCCTACCGGGTCCCACCGGTTGTGGTCTCCCGTGGAAGTCCATGGTCTTTTGAGCAAAAACCAAGGAGTATTTTGTCCGCTTCCACATTTGTTCTGGCCGGCCGAATAAATTTTAGGTACACTTAACTGTGCACACTTCTCGGTGCACACTAACTTGATCCTATTTCTACATACCATTTATACAGTTATTGTGTGTCTACACCTTTAGCCCTCGGCCTAGGGAGGTGAGAGAAAAATTCAAAATTAGATAATATGTATGAGTATATTTACAAAATAGATAATATGTTGTTGTATTTACAAATTTAGTATCCGTATTTGACGCGTTATTTATCGAAAATATATTTTTGGTACATCATACATTGAAAAACTCATATTCGGCACACCGTATGCCGAATATAGCACTGTAGCTCATATTCGGCACATATCAACTATATTCGGCATATGGTGTGCTGAATACGGGCTACAGTACTGTATACGGCACGCAATGTACCGAATATGGCCGTGTGCCGAATTAGTGCCTGCACGGCAACCAAAGGTCAAATTCGGCATACGGTGTGCCGAATACGGTTGATATTCGACATATGGTGTGCTGAATATGGGCTACAGTATTATATTTGGCACACGGTGTGCTAAATATAACCGGGCATGTATTTTTTCAACGTACGGTGTACCAAAATTCTATTTTCGGTAAACTATGTGCCAAATACGAATATTAAAATTATAAATACGATAATATACTATCTATTTCATCAAATACGCTCATGTATGTTGTCTAATTTTAGATTTTTATCGTGAGGCGAGCGATTATGTTCTTCTATTCATCTCATCTATATACTTTAAATGAGTGAAAGAGATAATTACTTATAAATTAGCATCTATCTACCTCTATTAGCAAGGTAAAACTAAAAGATGCATCTCATCTTTCATTTAATTGGAACTTTGATATTTATTTAGAATTACATAAATATACACTAATGAAGAAACTCTTTAACACTATCAGCTCCATAACCCCTCTTTACTGCTGGTTTTATAGTCAATAGTGGGCAACAGACAGTGATAGCCTCTGAGTGATTGTCGGTCCCCGATTCAACGTGTTTGTAGCCGGAAAAAAATTGATCAAAGGCACCTAACCAACTAGTGCTCACCCAAAAGTCACTCGCTATTTTTTCACACAAATTATAGGACTCAAACTCACGACCTCGATCAGAAGCTCCGCACGTGTGATCTGTCTAACCATCTTACCTCTCACTTGCTCTTAAATATAATAGCAAAATAATTTGTTTACCTCTTTCGCTCGAATGTTTGAACAAATATTTGCACATCTAAATGATCCTAAATTTATCAACTACAAAGTTGTACATCTCGTCGAGTTCTACAATGTTAATATAAGGTTTGTTTCCATCCGACTCCGTATGACAAAAGTTTGTGTCTAATCCGTACACTGTTCAGTAAAACTGCCATAACTTTTGCATACGGAGTCCGATTTCAACGTTTGATCTCTACTTTCGCAGTTAACGAGGAAGCGTATTCGAAAAAATACATATCTTTAGAGTTGTATCTTTCTTTATCCATAAAAAAGCTCAAAAATACTCTCAACACGACCTCTAAAGTTTTTGGTTGAAAATTAACCTTTTCCGATTTGTCTCAATTTTTTTGACATAGCACTACGTAGACGATTCATCAATCTGAGTTATCAAACTCATAATAAAAATCTTTAAATATGCAGTTTTCAACTTTGTGGTCATGTGTGTCCTTTTCAATGATTCTTAATAGTGTTTTAAACTAGATCCAAGTTAAAAGTTTGTGGTTAGTTATGTGGCTCCCTCTGTATTAGTTATAGATCTTATCGAGAGCTATAATTTTTGTACTTATATGGTTTTAAATAAAAAATGATCAATTAGAAAGTTATAGATCTTATCAAGAGCTATAATTTTCATATAAAGTTTGTCCCTATTCAATTTTGTATCAAAATGTTATGAGTTTTTTAAGTGAGCTGTCATCAGCCACACCTAAAACTTTATTAAGATTTTTTGGCATCTAAATAACCTTATATTAAAAGGTTTTCAACTATAAAGTTGTAGATCTTTTCGAGGGCAATAATTTGTATAAAAAGTCTTTCTCATCCGACTTCATATAAAAAAGTTATAAATTTTTAAGATAAGTTATCATTCATTATCAATGTTGGCTCGTCACATGAACCGACAGTTATATGCATTATCACTGCCGATTTATAACACGAACCAGCATATGTTACTTGACGAACTATCACTACCGAATTGTAGCTAGAGCTAACAGTGATAGTTTAGGTATCTCTGCCGTCTGATGCCCTTAAGCCATCAGCCGACAATGATTACTTTTCATTACTATTGTTTTATAAGTCATATTCGCTGATTCTTTTTATGTGGTTTTTAAATCGGTAGTGATGTCTTATTACTATCGTTAGTGATACGATGATTTATAACCTGATTTTGTATTAGTGATAATGGGTCAAACCCGTATAATTTAACCTAAAACCTTAGTGAGGACAAACCGGACGCTTTTTCTTCCGAATTCAGCGGAAGGTGTGAGTAGCAGCGACTGGTGTAGGCCCGCCAGGGGCAGGGTTTTGAGACTTGGAGCGAGTTGGAGGAGGTATGGTATGGTAGGCAGTCAAAAGGCAAAGGAAAGAGTCGGTGTGTGATCAAGTGAAGCAAAACTCCATGTGTAGCAGGAGCACGTGGCACGTACCGTCGATGCGAACGCCCGCGACAAACAGCGGTCGCGTGCATTGATGGGTGTGACTGTGAGGGGACGTGCAACAGCAAGGCCCGAAACGGCAGGCGTTTAACGGTGAGATGTCGCCGAGAGTCTGATAAGTTTTGACCGTCGATCAACTGGACCTATGATCTGATGGCGGGGAACACCTTCCCGCCTGGCGCAGCAGCAACACAAGGTAAACAAATATTAGTAGACATGGTAATACATGTTGACTCTCTTTTTTATCCAATCATTAGATCATAAGTCTCGTGAAAATATTTGTAGACATGGTAAATTTGCTTCCAACACAAGATGTCCGTCCCTTCCGTTCGCGGCGCTAACAGAAGGGGATCACGTACGGTTACGCTGACGACGGAGAGCGGACCGGACGATAAAGCGGAGAGATGAGAGACTAGGCGACGAAAGAAAAAAAAAGGCAGATCGGTCTGGTGTCGAGGAGGCGTATGGTGTCACTCCACGCGTCGGGGCTCATCACGAGATGTGGCGCGCGCGCGTACGGGCGGGTACTGCCGCTGGGCCCGCTCAAAGCGCGCGAACGTCCGATCCCCCGAGCGCCGGCACGTCTCGGCGCGCCACTGCACCACACCACGCTACTCTACAGCGCCACCACTATTTGAACAAAACAGCACCACCACGGTTGCCCTGCCGTGTGTTTTATAAAACTTCAGCTCAAAAATTCTTATAGCTGGATATTAATAGTTTTAAAAATTCATGTAGTTAAATTTATGAATATACTGAGAATATATTTAGGTGATCAATAGTATCCTATTTTATACTTAAAAAAAGATTTAAACAACTTTATTTTAATTTACAAACTCAAAATCTGACGTGAAGCTCTGCGTAATGATAGTGGAGTTTCGTTCTTGTGTAACACTCACAAAGACAAAGTGATAGGTAAAAGATGATGCTTTTTTACTCCTCCTTCCCCTACTACAGTACCACGAAGCGAAAAGGAAGGGAGCTAAGCCAGCGTAGACCGACTTAGGTTATAACACTAGCTTTTAGATTAGATTTGAGCTACTTAGGGTTTCCATGGTGGCATCAGTATGCCACCCAGTTGGAATAGATAGTTCCCTCCGGCTCTTCTCCACATACAGTGGTGCCTATGGTGTGATCATCGGCGACGAACTTGCAAGGTACAACTTCCTCCACCTAGTGTGTTCGGGTTGGAGTCTTTTGGTCCCCATCTTTTGGATCGCTGTGGTTCCGAGTCGCTAGTCTTTGCTTCGGCGATGACGGATTCGATTTATGGGTTGCCATCTTTGGTGCATCTGAAGATGGCCCCAGTCTGGTCTTCTTCTTCTCTAGCAGCAGACGATCGATGTTCGTTCATCGTTCTCCACGCTTCTTGGATGGATTGGGGCGTTGTGTAATTGAGGCGATACTTGACGCTAAACACTCACTGCTAGCTTCAGTTGCTATACGTGGAACATGGGATGAATGAAACTTGTGGGTGGAAGCTCCAATTTGTAAGCCACTACTCCTGTTTTTTATGAGAATACGAAAAGGACCGAAGAACTTGAATGCTAGCTTGTGATTGGCACGAGCAGCAATAAACGATTGGACATATGGTTGCAACTTCAAGAAAACCCAATCACCCATAACGAATGATCTTTCTGATCTCTTCTTATCAGCTTGTGCCTTCATTCATTGCTGAGCGCGAAGCAAGTGCTGATGTAGTAGACAATTGTCCAGTTGACGCTCTTACAACCACGCAGTGAGATCAGAAATGAGAGAACTATGGTCGTCTTCAATTCCTAAGTTACGAGGAGTGGTACCATATAACACTTCGAATGTAGTAACTCTGAAAATAAGAGTATTTGGTTATCTGTATGGACATATGCAATATACATGCACTTGCAGAAGCAATGATCATGTGAAGTTGTTTGGTTGCCTACATGGACGGATGCAGGGAACCTGCACATAAAACTAACAACCGAACCAGTTACAGCGCTGTAGCAGATGTAATGCATCCCCAGGTCAGACTCCATAGAGAAACTCAATTTAGACATATCCAGCGGTGAAGCTCCAACCATATAATTACATCTGTGAATGCAATGAAGAACAATACATGCAAGCAATTAAACAAACTTCTCTACAGAAATATACGCACAGATGGAATCAAAATACCCCTAATATGAACATCCAAACTGTCGGAGCGTGAACTCCTATCGCAGGGATCCGGAGGGACCCCCTTTTTGAGATTTGGCCGGGGGGATGATTCTGAATATGTTTGCGGGAGAAATAAATGGATGCAAACGCGATAGCAGGTGGGATAGAAGGATCGAATGCAGGATGAAGTAAATGCACTGGAGGGATTTAGACAGGTTCGGATCGCACTGAGCGTAATACCAATTCTGTGTGGATGCTATAAATGCCCTAGGAATGTCCCTCAGGGATGTTGCCGATTACAAGAATGTTTGCCTATCTTAGAGCTTTGAGCTCCTTGTTCTTCGGTGGTCTCAGCTTCCGTGCTAGTACTGAGAGTTCTTCGGGTCTTTGTCTGAGAGTTTTCTGAAAGTTTGAGCGTTGTTTTTGTCTGCGCCCGCCGGCAGTAGCGTGCCCTGAATGGGAGGGCACAAGTTCCAAGGCACCATAAATGGAAAAGCGGTCATCATGGGCTGCTGCGCGAGGTGACAGGGGGGGGAGGTTGAAAACGCGCCCCCGACCTGTCTTTGGTCGTCATGATGGCGCTGGCAACGAGCGCCGTGGAGAGGGCCCACCGGGCAGCGCCAGAACAGCTCGGCGTGCCCGCCTGGTCTTGTTCGTCTGACACAGCAGGGTGGCAGGTGGGGCGCCTCGGGCCTCGCGATGCTATCCCGAGGGGCGCCGGATGACGCGGGATGGGACCCGTGCATTAAATATCCCCACGCCCTTCTGCCAGAATGTGGCAGGGACTGACACCGAGCGTGGCGGGAGCAGTTGGAGGTGACAGGCCAAGCGCCCTCTTAAATACGGCATTGGGCCTTTCACTGGCTGACACCTCATCGCTGGATCTCTGTGGGGGCCACCGACGAAGGACTTCTTGGGCCGTCGGGGAACCGAGTGCTCGGGGGCCACTGTTCACGGCCCCGAGCACTCTCTCCCGGAATCGACTGTTCAGGTCCTCGGGGAACCGAGTGCTCGGGGGTCACTGTTCACAGCCCCGAGCACTCTCTCCCGGAACTACCTTTCTTGGGTCCTCGGGGTACTCGGGTGCTCGGGGGCCACTGCCGAACACACCCTTCCTAGTACTCGGCTTTTCTGGTCGTTGGGGGACTTGGGTGCTCGGGAGCCACTGCTCATGGCCCCAAGCACTCTATTCCTGGTCACATGGTCTTCGCGGATCATCAGGGAATTTGGCCGCCCGGGGACCACCGTTCATGGCCCCGAGCGCACTCTTTCGAGACTTAGTCTTCTCACGTTTCGGGGAGGTCATCCCTGCAGGAGGTCGCCACGTGACAATCTGCTGATCTGGCATCAGAACTCGAGAACCCCTGATTCCTGATTCACCGACACAAACACACCCATACCATCTAATTCAAACACAGATAAAATCAAAATACCCCTCATACGAATAGCCAAACACACCCATACCCTCTAATTCAAGCTATCAAATACTACTTATAGTTCTCTTACATGGACACGGGAACTGTTTACTGAGCCCATTCGTCACCCGCTATGGGCGTACTGGGCTTGATCTGGCGTGTCGACCATCTCGGCCCGGTGTCCGCTCCGTTTGAAGAAGCCTGTGCTGTCGGACGTACTGTGACAAAAGGAAAAAAAAGAAAGATAACAAAAGTACTGCTCGTACTGTGGCAACAGTCGTACTCTTGTGTGTGATTTCAATCCGAGCTTGAAGGCTCACCGTGCCGCCATAAACGGGACCATTCAAGATAAATGCTGATCACTGTACGTAGCACGAACGTTAAGATGGCCCATGCTGCCTCGCGATGATACTACTACTACTGTCCAACTTCGGTGTGCCATTGTAAAAGCTCGGGAAGCTCACCGCGTGTCACATGAATCCTGATCTTCCATGACTGACTGCTTCACTCCGCTTGCATTGCATGGTCTCTGTCGAGGCAGATGCAACTGATCTCTTTCAGCTCGTTCTTTTCCAACGAGGTGATACCGTTACTGCACAGATCTATCCTAACAAACGACAAGGGAACATCTTCACCTACCTCTGCTTCACGATATTACCAGCCGAGTTTGAATAGGTAAAGATGTGTCCAGTCCAGCTGGTTCGTGCAAAGCGACAAACGCTCACCCTGCCATTATTTTTTGGTATTGATCTCGCGGGAAACGCTGGTATCCGATTCCTCCATTTTTTTTTTTTTGACGTGTTCAGGTTTGGCGAGTCAAGCCTCTGAGTCAAAACCAAACATGCCCCCAACATCTTTCGTTGCACGAAAGATGTGTCCAGAATGAGCTCCATACGGCCTGTTCCTTCCCGGCCGCCTTCACTACTAGTAATACGTGATAGCTTTTGAGCTTTAGCTGTGTCACGTCGAGGCACCTTTGCTTGCCCTGAGTGGCTTTGATTGCTTCCCTAGCTATCTAAGCTAACTTGTGTCATCCGTCGAGCATGACAAGAGCTCCCTGGCTTTGCATCGATCCCCTATCGCTACGTCCCCCTCTGGCTCTTTCTAGCCTTTCGTCTTTTTTACCCGTCCTCCTGTGCCAGCAGCTAGCACGCGCCATTCTGCTGCTGCTTGAGAGCCAAGACTCCTCCTGATCAGTTGGATCTACCTCAAACACGGTTGCAGGCATCTGGCATCAGCACTTATTGCTTGCTACGACCGCGAATGTTCTCTGCCCGGGCGTTTCAGGAAAATTCCAGCTTTCGTCCATCCATCACGGACGTTCTTCGATGCTTGCATTGCTCCGGCAAGATAGAGTAGTTTGGCCGGTACGACGATCGGGCGCTTAAGAGCATACCTAATTATATTTCCTCTATTTCATTCTCTTTCTGATTTTTTCGAAAGGATTTATGAAGTAAAATGAGAGAATCATATACTAAAAAGAATAATCTTAAGAATTCATTCGTAACGAAAACCGTAAAAAAAACTATTAAAACGTAAAAGAAAATAAAAATCCTTCTATAAAAACATTCTAATTCCTAACAGAAACGAATGGTCTAGCTTCTCCTCTCGCCTCCCTTTCCAACGCCATGTACAGCAATTAATGATTTGTACTACTGTCTGCGCCAAGTTGGGAATGGGACGGCCGATCGATCGCCGGTGACACGCACGGTGCATGCACCATGCATATGCACGGGTGCCCCACCGAGTGCCCGGCCCGCTCGATCTTCTCGTCCGTCTCGTGTGTCGTCTCGTCTCGTCTGGATAAGCGCGAGACCGTACGCCGTGCCCGCCTTACCTGGAAGGGAGCATCCGTGCGGTGCGGTGCGGTGGAGGTGGGCGTGGACCACGCACCGATCGATCGATGGATCCGGTTCGGTAACGGGGATCCAAGTGCAGTGTCCCTGGCTCCCTGCACGCCTTGCTTTAATCAAAGCTGCCGTTCCAGCCAGCCTGCCGCTGCCCCCGGCACATAGCCATAGGAATATTGTATAGCAGGGCCATAACAAGAACTCAGCTGCCAGCAGATTTGCCAAGGTGTTTAGAGTTCAAGTCTTGACCCGTTCCGCACCATAAACGTCGATAAAGATCGACCTTAGCGACTTTATCCGTTCGCATCGGTCATCCTTGGGTAATGGGTATCTATCTAACTATGATATCTAGATAGATAGACAGAACCACTAGTCGCTCTGAACAAAGTAGCAGCCATGATCTCTTGTTTAGTACTGCATGCTAGCTAGTGCTAGCTATGGCAGCCTTGTAATGTAGGTCCAAGTCGGCAAAGCAAACCCTGTTGGTGTTGGTAGTTTGCTTAATCGCTTCCGCTTTGAGATTCTGAGGCTGCACGAGTGCACGGGCCAAGTGGGGTTAGCTTACTACCCCAGGTGAGGTACACCGCAGATTCTTCCTTACCCTTGCTATCCTTGTCCATCTCCCTATCTTATGGTTCATGCAAGCACTTAGTAGTAACATATGTCCATGATGGCCTCTTGATTCTTGGATGATACGGTAGCTTATTGGAAAGCCATCTCGTTGCTATCTCAACAAACTAAAGTATCATCCGTTATTATTGTTCTGTGAAAGGCAAAGCAACCCTCGAACTGCACACTGAACATATAACAATTCGACTTCTTCTCGTCGGGGCCCGTGTCGTTACAACTTGCAGCGTTTCCACACTGAGAAGAACACTGCAGCGAGGCAGCATCAACATGCATGTCGATTCGACGCACGCAAAGTCCAAGCAGCTCCTGGATTTCGCCCAATGGCGGCCTCCGTTTGTGGGAGCAATTATATGGACTATGGAGCATGTCGTTTTCCCCTGTTGCCTGCGGCGGCCCCTGACTTTTCAAAGGCACGCACGGGGTGACTAGTGGAGTAACTGAACAAAAATATGGACCAAAGAACAGCGACATGCTGACGTGGCCGCAATTTAGTACACTAGTAGTTTTTCCTCGCAGACATGGCTATGCGGCTACGCCTGGTTGCTGCTGTGTAGGAAGCAGACAGACAGAGCGTCAACTATGCATGCTAGTAGAACCCAGCTCTGCAAAGCCTATCTAGAAAATAACCTCAATGCCAAGCCAAGACATGTCGGACTAGCACACAGTTGAACTGGTTAAGAGGTCAATTTGGGCACAATAATTGGTACCATAGCTTATACTTTTGAAGGAAACTGTCCTTCATAGCGTATACTTCAATCTCCTGTTGAAATGGACAAGCTCTATCTAAACCCTAATCTTAAACCCTAAGAGTAGAAAATAATGAGTTTTTTATTGCTCCATCTCTGTGCTCCTGCCCTAAACGCAAAGTAGTAGTAGTAACAGAGAAGCGAGTACCTGCAATAATCAGAAAAGCATGAAAGCCTGCAACTGGACCACATATCTGAACTCCGACGACGTGCAGTGACAAATTCGTGCCGGGATGCAGATAAGCTCAAACCTCGCATCCCATGTGGTGAAGAAATGTTGTGGTCCGTTGAAGCATTTATTTCCATCGTCGTAGCAACTAGCAAGGGCATCTGATTTTATCCCAACTAACAAGTCCTCGATCTTATTCTCTGTCAAAGGAATTGGCCTTGATCTTAATCCTCGTCAGCTCCCTTATCCTATCCCCTCCTCTGAAGATCATTTCCGTCAGCGTTGCTGCCTTGCTGGCCGCGGCCGGTCAACCCGTTCATGTCCAGTTCCGCCTACACCGATGAGCAAGCACATGCAGGCTGGCGTGGCATGGTACGCGTACCGGTAAAAATCCAAAATTAGATAATATATATAAGAGTATTTATCGAAATAGATAATATGTTGTCGTATTTATAATTTTAACATTCGTATTTGGCATATTATTTATTAAAAATAGAATTTCGAAACACTGTACGTTGAAAAACCGCGGACCCGATCATATTCAGTACATGTGTGCCGAATATGACACTATAATCTATATTCGGCACACCGTGTACCGAATATGGACTACAATATCATATTAGGCATACGGTGTGCTGAATATGAGCTTTGCATGCTATCGGAGACCGCATGTAAAAGCCATATTCAACACTGTATGTCGAATACGGCACTATAGCCCATATTCAACACACTGTGTGTCGAATATGGGTTACAGTACCGTATTTGGCACATGGTGCTGAATATGAGCTTTGCATGCTATCGAAGACCACACAGCAACATGCAAAAGCCATATTCAACACTGTATACCAAGTACAGCACTATAGTCCATATTCGGCATATGGTGTGTTAAATATGGCTTTTTTGACGTACGATGTACCGAAAATATATTTTCGGTAATGATTTGCCAAATACGGATGATAAATTTATAAATACAATAGCATATTATCTATTTCGATAAATACACTCGTATATATATTATTTAATTTTAAAAATTTGCCTGTACGTATGTAAGCCGATAAGAACCATGGCGCGAAAAGCCTACGATTGACTAGAAGATAGAGAAGTGATACTGATGCACGCGACAAAAGCTTGTCATTATGGATTGTAACCCAAGCAAAGCGGCCGGCCGGCGTCTCATCGATACATCCATCTTTGGACGAAAAGAAAATATTAGAGTTCGTAGATCATCATCCAGCTGCAGGCCCCGGTAATGGCTTCGCAATGTGGTAGGCAGATGGAATGTTGATACCTTTTCAGTCTCGCAAAGAAAAGACACTCTTTGACCGGTCCCTAATCTATTACATATATTAGAGGGGCAAAAAATTGGAGCGACTCTAAGCATCTAGCTACCGTAACTACTTTATATGGGTTTAGCATATGTGTATATATATAGATACAGATATCTATATGTATACATACATATATGTACACATATGTATATATGTGCACATATATATATATGTATATGTATAGGTATGTATATATTTTTTTTGTGAAATTTTAGAAAAATAGCCGAGGTAATAATAGTTATATTGATAAATCAGTTGAAATAATATAAAATATATAGAAAATATCTAAAATTTTAAAAATATGAAACAAACTTAGTTAGGTTCGTATTACTAACGTCTACATGTTAATATTATATTCATGCTTCAAAGTATCATTATTTTCTCTATAATTAAATGAATGTGTTAAATATTGATAAATTTATAAATAATATTAAGATATCTAAATTAATAAATCCAAATTTTCAATCCCTCTTATCATACTCTAAAGAACTACAGAAGTGTCTTAGACGCCCGCCTAGTCAATCCAGATCCAGCCGCGTACGTGCATACGTACATGGGCAAATAAAACTATCGAAACGGCCAGTGAGACTGGTTGATCACGACAGTTTTGATTACTGCTAGGTCCAAGATTCGAGTAGATGGTTAGCAGCACGCAACGCGGTGAGCCATCCGTTCAGCGAGCAGCGAGGATAAAGCGGCCGATGATGCGATGCGACCGTACGTGCCGCGGGCCAGGGAGCACATGCGGGCTCATGTGCGAGGCGGAACACGTCGCCCGCGGGTGGGTTCTGGAAGCCGCGGAACCTCTAGCTGCTACGACGCGCTGGGCTACGTGTGCGTGCGCGGGTCGCGGCGCCATCGGCACGCGGGGAGCACGGGCTGACGCGAGGGAAAAGCGAGGGCCGTGCCATGTGGACCGGCCGGACACGTCGCGCGTTAACGGTATGTTTGACAGAACTCTATCCTCAACATTCATGTTGGATAAAAAAATAATTTATTTTTTTATTTTTAATATAAAATATGAAGAAAATAGCTTACTCAAATATATCCAGTTTGTTCTCTGATTAGGTTTAAAAATATATAAAATATGAACAAAGTAGAACTCTACCAAATATAGCCTACGAGGCGCAGTTGGTGAGCGCACTTTGGCCTTTAATCGGCTACGCTGCACCGCACGCACCGTTCGATTGTTGCGTGCGGCGTGGCGCGGCGCGGCGCGGTCCTCTTGGTTGTAGTTGCGGCGACGGCCGTAAGCGATCGACCTGCCTTCTGGCTGGCGACACAGAGACCGGTCGGCAGCAGTAAACTGCGAATCGATCAGCAACTAGAATCCGTGCGTGTAGCTTTGAGCTAGGGAGGTGGGGGATCAGATCAGGGCCCAGAAGCAAGGTGCCGGGTTATGCCTTAACAAGGACATCCAGTTGGAAAGTTAAAGTAGACATAGTAACAAAAACTAGACACAAAACATGCACAGTGACCTAATAACAAACCATCCACGCACGAGGACACCACACTATCACACGCAAGGGCGGATCCTGGGAGGCTCTCTTACTCCAGACGCATCTGGCAATTAATTTTTTTTGGTATAGAGGGAGTAGGAAGAAGAAGAGTGGAAGAGAAATAAATAGAGAAAGAGGAGGAAAAAGAGTAAGAGCACTTAATGCCTTTGGATCCGTCACTTGTCACAGTGAAAGAGAGACAACAGGAAACAGACATGATAGCACCGCCAGCTTTGCGGCATTCTGATTGGAGCGATCCAAAGCTTCTGCTTGCCAAAAGCCCATAACTGGCTTGGGTGAGGCCCTAGTTCGGCAGCTTAATGGGCCTAAACGAAAAATTCTCTGTACTTACGCTCATGTCCTATTTGGATGGGCCGGAGTTCAGCCCAACCGAAACGGGCCTTTTAACTTACCTTGTTGTTTTGCTTCTTTTGGCCCATCCAGTTCTTTACTTCGTTTTAGGTCCAACTGTTTTTGGGCTCGATAGTCTTCGTTTCGTGTCATCTGTACTTTCGGAGATATATACTCTTAGTTTAATCTATAGTTAATCTTGTTATTATTGAAATATATATTATTTTTGAGATGTATATATTACTCTATAAGATATATACTTCTTTATAAGTGAAGTATATACTATTTTCTGATATATATATATATTTCTTTTTGAACACCAATTAAAAGAGAATATATATACCGGAGTACATAAAATGTTTCATATATATTACGTAAAAGGAGAGTATATCCACGCGTGCGCACAACAAGCAGTGCAAACTGACTTTGCGATAGGTTTGTCACCTGGCATGAGAACTTATTATTTTTCAGGATTGATGCTCATGTCCGTCTACTGCTGCAGATTTTGACCGTAACCTGCAACAACTTATAGCACACCCAGTCTTAAATTGTACTATTTCACTATGCAGCCTACTCTTTTTTTTAGTACACACTATGCAGCCTCCTGCCGTTCCTTAAGAACAGCAGCAGCAGATCAGATGTCCCAATCCTTGAAACGTCGCTTTATTTCGTGCATGCCTGATGGATGCATGATGTATCGCCTATTTCTTTACCTCATCCTTTGTACGTGCTTATGAAGCGTGTCCTGAATTTGAACCTCTACGGATTGAAGTTGTGAGTACTATCTATTGACGAGTTGAGTTGGTCATAAAAATCAACATCACTCTAATCACGGGCTTGGACGCAAACGAGAACGATTCGTGATTTTATTTCCCCACCACTGTCGTCAGCTTCAACCTCTTATCGCTGAAAGAATCTTTGATCACTTCTTCGCACTCTTATAATAATCATAAGCACCAGTAGTGCTGCTGCTACGCATACGAAATCATGAATTCCATGCTCTTGTCCCGTCAAATCTTGTATGCTCAGTATCTAGACGCAACCAACACATGTTTCCCCGAGCAATCGAACACTGCCGACTGGTCAAGTACTTAACCAATCATCGTACGGGGATAAGTCACCAGTAAGTGCACGAAATGGTCCAGTCTCTGCCGTGTGACACTCGCGCAGGCCGAAGCGTTTGATCTTACTGCCTCCGCTGCTTCCATCACACCCCAGACTTCACGCAAAATTAGATCTCTGATCACAACCCTTTTCAGATCAACAACGAGGCTTGCCGATCATCCGTTGGATTCGGCTACCATAGACGCCAACCTTTTTCAATGATAGGTACTGCATGGAAAGACCTGGGCTTGAAGAAGCCAGTGACTATGTGAGTACTCGCAGAAATGAAATGGGATCGTACAAGACGGCCTGATCGGTGATTGGTCTCGTCGGCAGGTTTCTCTCTTGGCTTCGCCTTCAATCAGTCGTGTTTGTAACATCTGCGGGGGACCAACGAATGGCCAATCAGTTTGGAACGGGCCAGCGTTCGTTTTGGGATCTGCCTCCATTATTCGGTGCCGTGATTTGACGCCGCCGTCCCCGTGACTTCAGGCTCATGGTAGAGAGCCACCACTGGAGCAGGATCAGAGCAGCTACAATAATCGACGCAGGAGTTTTAAAAGAAACAAAACAGTTCAGTTCTCGTAGAGATTAAAAAAAGAGAGCGTAATTCTGGAGATCTTTTAACCATTGTTCAGAGTAACAGATAGTTACTGGAGCCCTGAGTCGAAAATATTAGCCATACCTAATTCTCTACGTGTTGGAGTTACCTTTGAAACTCTGAGGTCAGAGAAAGACCTGGAAAAGGCTTTATCCTACCATATCCTCCACGGATCAAATGATCAAAGATAAGATTGCAGCACACCAGCTTTGTCTGCCCGATTTTTCCTGTCCCATCCCTCATCTCCCCAACCCGTTTCTCACGTTAATCGACACCACTTTTTCACCGTGTGCTGCAGCTCCAATCTGCGATTCGCATCTCAGCCTTGGCCTTTACTCAATACTAATCTACACGCCATATCGTAATCCTCTCCCTTTGTCTCGGATGATGCCCCCCTAATGGCACAATTGTTTAGTCTCAAATCGGCAAGCAGGTGTGCTTTGTTAGGTAAATGGCTTGATCATTATCGAAGCAATCACTTACCCGAGAGGAGAACAAAATTGTTCGGGAAAGCGACGCATGTCCGTCGCGAGCTGCAACCACCGCCGCCTCCGTCGTGCGACTTTACGCGACGAACGCGCGGCGGCCACCTGTCCGGAGTTTGGTTTCGGCGAGTGATTATCAGAGATGATATTTTGCCTGTTCAGAGATCTTGAGGTTTCTGTCAACTGTTCCGTGATGAGATAGATCTGACCTATAAGTAGTAGTAATTTGTTTGTGGAACATCCATTCTAAATATGGTGATACCTGAGTCATGACTTTTGCTACGTGGAATCATATATTAATACAAGTGGAATGTTTTTTTTTTACATAATGGAAAATAATTCCCGGCTCTACATACATCATCGTGTGATGTACGCATCCTCACTTAATACATGATCTCTGCTGACCTCTATTAGTTAGTGTACATCAACGCATCAATTTAGTGGCATGAATCATAATCAGCAAACTGTGAGATTTCACCAAGAGGGGAGTTTGTACCGAATATTTCCCTTGAAATAAAACTCTTTAAAGAAAAGGTAGGAACACCTTGAGATGATGCGGCCCATACCAAACCATATCACGTCTGGCGAAAACAAAAGGAAAGAAAACGAAAAAGATTTTTGCAGTGGCTTGTGAAGTTGTGATTGCATGTCCTTCTCAGTATCCACTGCAAACCAAACTGAACAAGTGAATATCATGAGCTCATCTTTCATCATCCCCAGCCCATAAAACAAACCCACTCTGCACTGCCTTTGTGTCAACATAAAGAGGCCAAAAGGGAGTGGCAGCCGTTGTTTATTTGCTCGACTAAATTAGGCCAGTAAAGTTTCGTCTTCTGATGATACATGAACATGATGGACGGCATCCATCGTTTTGCCAAGAACGCACACACACCACTAGGAAAAGCTCACCCCCCCCCCCCCCCTTCAGATGAGCAAAAGCTCTTCAAGGAACAAACAATGTTTCTGATTATGTGACCCTGATGGTTCCGAAAAAAGGCGTCCTCGGCGACGAACCGGTCTGATCGGTCTGCCGGGCGGTCGAGATCTTCAGCTCCAGGTCCGGCGCCTGGAGGCTCGCCTGAGGCTTTGGCATCATCAGGGAAGGCGGTTTCGGTGCAAGGTTTGGTGACGTGCTGCTGCTTATTGCCGACGAGCACCGTGGCGTCAGAAATAGGTTTGGAGGCAGGGTATGTTCAGGCTTTGGCCTGCTGATGCCGAGAGATAGAGCAGGGAATTCCATTTCGGACATAGAGCTGGTCTCGTTTCTCAGTTTCAAGCGTCCGGCCACACTCGTCTTGTAGCCGTTTTCAACCTGAAAAATGAGAAGTTCAGAGTTCAGACATGGCTACATACATGATTCATCTTGGAAATTAAGATTGTCGCAGAGATGTGTTGCGTGGCAAGAACGTACCACGTCGAAGAGGCTGGACCTTCTCTTCTTCTGCGTGAGGCTGCTCTGCCTGAGGAAGTACTTCTGGGCATGGCTGGCGACCTGCGTCGGTGTTCGCGTCGTGACGAAGTGCCGGGAGATGCCCCGCCAGTCGCCTTTCCCGAGCTTCTCGAGGCCTGCTAGGAATCTCCGGTGTTCATCCTCGGTCCATGGAACGCCTGATGATAATTCGCGCATGAGTTAACCATGACAATTAGCATGCAGAAATTAAAGGTGATTGGTACTCTGACAAAATCTTATTGAGACTCTGAAAGTAAATGATTGAGACAGCTATGAAGTTGCAAATTCTGAAACAACAATCTGATTTTTAAGAAATTCAGTCAATCATGTATATACATACACCAAGTTGGAAAAAAAAATAGAATTTCATGTCTGAAAGCAAATTAAGCACGTAGTCATATCATACTAACCAAATTCTCAAGAAATCACCGCGTTCTGAACTCACCCTTCTTCCTCTCTTGAGCCCTGCCCATCAGCCCATCCGAGAGGTACCCTTTGGTCATCTTCTCGGCGGTCTCATCCACCGAGACAAGCGACGACGACGGCGACACGGACGGCGAGGAGCTGGAGGCACCAGCAAGAGCAGCCGCGTAATACGCCGGTGCCGAAGATGACAAGCACTCCATGCTGAAGCACTTCTTCATGGGAGAAGAGCCAACCTGCAGCTGCACCCCGAACAGCCTCACACCGCCGCCGCAGACGCTGCTGTTCTCCAGGTTCCGGTGCCCGCTGCAGGTTCTAGAGTTGTGGCCATTGTTCCCACAGCTAGAACACTTCCTAGCCATGGCTATGGCACAGGAGAACAAGAAGGTGGAGGAGAGAAGAAACAAGGAATTCTAATTCTATGGACTTGAGATAAGATGTTGTGAGGATGTTGCATCCGGGGGCTCGGCTTAATATGGGAGAAAGATGCGGCAAGGGACTTGTGAATTGCTAGCGAGTGCACACATGTACCGCTGAAGGGGACACATTGTCATCATCTCCTTTTATGGTATTGACAATTCAATCCAGATGCTGGATGGGCATGCTGGCCTATTTAACTGCACTTAGAATCCACAGGAATCTGCAAGATCTTGGGTGCTGCTCCAATAATATTGTTGTCACTATCATCCTGTACACATGTTATTGTGTGGCTTATATCAGGAATCTGATACACTCTTGTGCATATTCGCCACTGATTTTTGTTCCGACAGGGTCAACTAATTGGAAAAGGCAGTGTTTCCTGGTTAACAATTATGACATAAAAATTAGCCAGAGGTGTACCAGATATACTCTTTATCTAAGAAAAGATATACTCTTTATTATCATGTAGCGAACGTGTACACCATACAAGGTAGACAATGATTTTTGCTACAGATTTTTCTCATCATCACAAAAATTCTTGAGATTGGATTGGATACAGTAATTCTCACAGTGTCATTTTCTGGGAATATTTTACTAATCTTATCATGGTTTAGATCATGTAACGTGGATGTTTCTCAGCCAGATCATTTCAGGATGATGTAGGTGTTCTAATGGAAGGTCCAGTGTCTGAGCTGTTGATGATGCTATCATCTAGCTAGAAAAGTAAATTCAGTCCAGGGTCCTTTCTATTTTTTTAGTTTTTTACTATTGTAAGCCTATTTTGAGACAGAAACCCATTTGAGTGTCAGGAACAAAGCTAGCAGTAGCAAAATGTACCATGATCCTTGATAGCATTATGTTCTGTTGTTTCCTCCCAGAAGCTTAGTGTAAGGTTGTTTCTTTCTTTCTTTTTCCTTTTTTTAGGACATAAATTTATGCAAGTTGTTTCCTCTAATATTGCGATCAAATCCACATTAAAGTAGAATTGGCAAGTCTAATTTATTATCCCATAAAAAATAATAATTCTCCAGTTCACTACCGAATACATCTCACCTAACCTAACCACCCCAAAATTAAAAGGAATAAGAAAACAAGATTCATTTCTAACAGACAAAAAAGAAAGAAAGAAGAGATACTACTAGTTTGCTCAGAGTTGACTAGGATATTCTAGTTCAACTATAAGAAAATTGAAGGGAAGCAATGTGATAGGATGTGATAAACAAAAGGATAAGATATAGTAGTTGGCGTTGGTGAAGATGTCATATATTGTTCTTTGGCTTCGATCAACAGCATTGGCCCAATAACAGGGGAAGGAATAGGGAACTGAAGAGACCTTAGTATCCAAGCAAGCATAGTTATCAAGGTTAGGTGCCAAGGTACGAGATGGACAAAAAGGTCATCACCATAACAACCCCAAAAGGGATATATGAAGTATTCTGTACCCTATAGATTTATTATAACATTTAAAAAATGTATAATATTTTTTATACTATATTTGTGCAGTATTACTGGGACACACGTGTCAAAAAAATCTACATGTTGATGCGTATCTGTGTGTCGACTCGCGTGCGACATGGTACAATATGGATCGAATACGTCAGGTTGCGTCAAAGGACAGAAGGAGGAATCGAGAGAGGAGAGGAGGAGATGGCTATGGGGTGCGGGGGCAGGGGGGGGGGGAGCTGACGCGACAGCAACAAGGGAGGAGAGGAGGGAATAGCTGGGAGAGCAGGTGGAAGCGGCCGGGTACTGGGTAGAGGAAGACTTGAGAGTGGAGCCATGCGTGAGTAACTGAAGTTCTAGTGGACTTGTGGGCTGCATTAGGGAAGGGTTAACGGGTAGAGGAAGGGCTTCTTTCCTTTTTTTTCTTTTCTTTTTTTCTTTCCTTTTCTATTTTTCTGTAGCTTTTGTGTAGTTTTTATACATCTTTTATACATACAAAACTACAATTAGATGTTTTTATATGTGTTAATTATAAATTAATGTGTTATTTCAAAAATACTGATATTATTTACTAATAAAAATATAAATTAATGTATTTTTAATATAATATTAATATAAATTAGATGAACTTCCATATCATATTTTCTAGAGTTTGCCGAATAGAACACTCACATCCAAGTTGGACTCTGACACCTGCACATGTGTCCCAGTAACATTGTATCTGTGACCCTGTAGTATCATTTATTTCATGGATGACTTCGTGAAAGAAAAAACAATCAGATTACTTTTGTTATTCTCTTACACGTCCTTTGCCTTAAATCTCCAGATGGATTAAAATATGAAATAGATAGAGTATTACTCATTAGGCACATCTGTGCTGTGTGTGCACTAAACTCCAAGTTTTGGTGGTGGCATTACCCCGTGCTCTTATGGACTCCATCTTTCTTCTCAACTTTTACTGTAGTAGAACCAAATAACTGACCTCTCTTTAGTTTTTAGATGACTGCAAGTGGGGTAACGTTTTTTTAGTTCACACCAAACGAAAGAAGATTAAAGAAAGTTGCAAAAGAAGGCGTCTCATTCAGCTTTTAACGTACTTGCAGCTAAAAGTTTAGAGTATATACATATGAAACCGAGTTCTTGCTTATTTTTTACCGGTCAAGCACATTGTGCTTTGCCTACCATAGAAATTGTTTAAAATCTTGCCACTTGCATGCTTTTATTCATCTTTCAGTTTCTCATGCATCATGCATATGCTACAATACCCTACTGAAAGTGAAGCCTTCCAATGATTTGAGGTAGCAGAAGCAGTACTACACTGAATGAAACTTGGCGTGTTAGGTGTCAGACAATCAACTGTACTGAAAAAGCGCTTCCTGTGAAATGTCCTTCTCAATTGATGCCGGGTGAGATGCTATTTAAATTATATTGGAGCAGACCTAGCATGATATGGTTCATTGGTGTATATTTGCGAAGTTCTTCTTGGCTCCTGAAATGGGAAAAATGTGCAAGTTGAAAAACGTCAAGAAAGAAATAATTCAATGCCTTGTAGATTATTTGAACGAAGTGGAAAAAAAAACCATAAGACCACCACAACCATATTCCCTTCATTTTGTTTCCTTCCTGATTCACTTCCCCGTTCATATTCCTTTTATTTTCTCTCATCTTCAACAGCTTCCTTTCGAGGGGAATCGCGAAGGGAAAGGAGAGAGAATCCCGCTCTGAAGTGAATGACCCTGAGAATCTTGTCGTGAAGAGAATCGTGAAGGGAAATCGTTGGAACGCTGAAGGGAACAAGAATTACTTCACGACGGGAATCTCGTCCGCGAAAGAAAGCCATTGGGCGTGACCTAACCATTTGAAACAACCCATTCATCAAGGAATATCGTTTCGCCATCAACCTTGTTTGCTCCAAAGTTTCAGAGACACAACAATGTTTCCTTCGATGATTCTGCCCATGTGAGTGACCACACATGAAAAGGGAAGCTGTGACAAGGTAGGAGGAGCATCTAAATCCAAATCGGATGGGGAGTGGGAGATGTTGTTCCTGGTGGATTGATTGCAAAGGAACCAAACTGGTACAGTTCAGATAGATATCCGGCAACAGAATATTGCATCCTTCGTTTCTCCTGCTTCAGGTACTACTTATAGTTCCGAAGAATCTCTTGCTCCCTCCTATCCATTCTTTATGGGGAATAAAAGAATCCAATCCACACGACTTCTGTAGCGAAAATAATTTTATTAAATTATAATTATAATTTTGATGATTAATAACAATATAGTCATTGAGACTAACATATTTGTCAAGAATATATGCTAGAAGGTCTCATAGATGCAATATATCAAGAAACCATTGCAGTCGGGACAAAGTTTGATTAAATTGAAAAATCTTAGGTGAATTGACCTTACCGGATAGTCCGGTGCAGTAGAGTTTGTACTTACCGGAGTATTGTGCACAGAGACTAAATATCAACATACCGAAAGGTCTAGTGCTTAGTTTATGCACATCGGAGTATAGCACCATAGCATTTCTTGCAGAAATGATTGCAAGTGCTAAATAATAAAGATTAACTCACTGGATAGTCTGGTGCTCTGTGTGTTGAACTCACCGGAGCGTTTCTGACAAAGGAGATAAGGTTTAGGATCTCACCAGATAGTCCGGTGATCTGCACCGGATAGCACATGAGCATTTCTTACATAAGGTGACTGCAAGTGCTGAAAAATGAAGATCAACTTACCGGATAGTCCGGTGATCACATATATGAATGCACCCGAGCATTTTAGACAGAAAAGAAGTGGCGCGGTCTGGCTCAAGATAACTCACTGAAAGGTCCGGTGATGGATTTGAAGACACATCGGAATGTCCGATGTCCACAGAGGCTTTGAGTGGAGTTTCAACGACTAGTTTATGAGTTTGTACTCATTAGATGATCCGGTATTAGTATTATTATTCTTACCGTATGATCCGGTGTTAACAACTTTACTAAACCATTGGAAAAAAGGCTAGTTGATGGGTTTGAGGCTATAAATACCCTCTCACTCAGTCATTTGACGTGTGGCATGCTGTTGGAGTCTAGAGAAAGCTCATACACACTTGAGAAGATATCCAAGCCACTAAAGTGCTTAAATTGATCATTTAAGATGATTAAGCATAAGATTAGAGAAATGATTAGTGTTTATAAGCCGTGCTTAAATTGATCATTTAAGATGATTAAGCATAAGATTAGAGAAATAATTAGTGTTTATAAGTCTAGAGTGAGTTGTAGCTAGGCGATGCAGCTTGAAGAAAGAATTAAAGAGTAATCCTAGTTTGTACCAAATGGTACGTCGGCACCTTGGAGTCTTGGTGATTCTTCGATATCCTAGACCTTGTTAGTTTAAGCTTGTTGATCCTCTAACTTAGTGTGGAGCGTTGACAAGATACGTATACGGAGATGCAGAGGTCATTGTCTTGCTAGCTCAACCTTCAAAGTGATCACAGCGATAAGTAATCAGAAGAGAGATTAGTAGTGAGATCTTGCCTTGATGACTCATTCGGGTTGAGAGTTTGTCTTTGTGACTTGGTGGCTCAACAACTGTGATCAGGTGCCGATTGTGAGCATATTCTTTGTAAAGCTCTAATATGGACTAGGAGTGGTATTGATGCTATCGATACTACGAGATAAAAATCTCTTATATTGAATTTTTCTCTCTATCCTATTTATATTTTCGTATTTACTTACTTGCAATTTATCTTACTAGAATATGTTGTAATCCTCTTAAACGGTAGGATAGACACACTAAATAAATCTAGAGCATATTTAGATAGAATTTGAAATAGATTTATCTTGTAAATTTTTTTATATCGAATCATTTTTAAGTAATCTAATTCACTGCTATTACAATATCACTTTCCTCACACTTCCAAAGGTAGGTACATCATGTTGGACAGCAAGCATGTGACATATCCACTTCTACTGCTCCTTTAGACCCTTTTTGTTATTCCTATCTTCTTCTTTTTCCTTCACTGGCAGAATTCAGAAATGCAGAGCACTTCATCCGGTTGGGTCCAAACATGTTTTCGTCAGCGATGATCCTAGAATCTATATCCTACACTTCACTGTTTCTTCTAGAATGCGATGTTTGAGCTACCACGAACAGTTCAAGTCGTCGCAGCTTGCCGTCATTGGAAACAGTGTTCGTCCTTGCCGATGCCAAGCGCATGCATGCAATTCAGGGGACATGCATGTCACGGTCCTGACGAAATTTTCCTGCGTCGAGTCCGCAAAGTCACCTGTTCGCGTGAAAAGAAAGGCATCAGAGTACAGGCGATTACATCAAATTGTCCCGTCATTATGACATAATCGACATTAGATTGCAATCGCTTCGTACTGCACATTGGACAGATACCCAACTTGTCGTCCGACGGTGAGAAAATATCATCAACTTCTACCACCCACCCATTCCATGTGTTGCTTCTGCCGAGCTGAGTTTTTGCGGTGATGGCGGTGGAAAAGACTGAACGGGTAGGTGTTGCGCGCAGAAAACGGTGGGGTTAAGAGATGTGGCACAGCTAGTCGCCCATACTTTTTTTTAATAACGGAATGTTTTATTAGCTGTGTGTATCTGAGCTAGGTAAAAGTAGAGATTATATTTTTTAGTCCGTATCATCTTGATAAAATAGTTAATAAAGTTTTTTTATAGAAAAAATGAGCCGGGCCGTCGAAACTTCCGAGGGACAGTGGTGAGCAGGCATGCTGTGAGAGGCAACGCGATGCAGCTTCTTCCATGGAACACGTGGTTGTGTGGTTCTTGAGTGGAAGACCAAGTTTGAAACGAAACAAAAGCAAGGAAGCCACATGGATGGAACACACGCTGCATGTAGGTGGTTGTTCTGCTCTGCTGCAGTGCGCGATCGATCTCGAGGTGCACCGGGATGTCGTCGGCAGTACGCGAGCGGCTGACGCACCTGCGCGGAGCGCGTCGTGATGCTCGGCCGCTGGCCGGAGGGAGGGAACAGGAAGTGGCCCAGCAAGATATCTCCGTGTCGATTCTTTTATTTTTATTTTTCAGATTTAGCGATTTTGACGCCCATTTGAAAATAGCATCCATAGACGTTTGTAGTATGTTCTTGGAAGGTGATAGACGTACTTAAAAAAAATAAAAATACAACATTCTATTATTTTTAAAATTCATAACACTATGTAAATGTTTATAAAAATTCTAAAAAAATTATGGTGCAGATGATGTTACCATCTAACTCTAAAAAAAAAATCAGCTCAAAAAGTTAATTGTACAAATGAGCTACTTTTCAAATGGTTATTATCGGTGTAATACGTAAGTGATGCCTCACGTGGAGGGTCTCACATCAAGAAGTGTCAATGTGTAGTATGTATTATCAAGACTATGATCACACCATGCGGCTAGCCCCTAGTTGTGCAGCGAGGTCCTACGACCAGCCAGTTTTTGCTGGTCGCAGAGTAGATACCTACTTATCTGGTCAAATATCATTTTATGCTATTTACTCGAGTATTTTTTTCCCTCTTCAAGCACCTGCTTTCAGTGTGGTATGGTCGTGGGGCGATGTGGAGTTGCAGTGACTCGTTCCGTAGCATTTAATGCTACGGGATGTGATGATAGATGGGCGTGACGATGTTCAGTGATATTACAGGATGTGCAAGACGATCAGAGTAGAGCAAATATGCCTATTTAACGTCATGATGTGTTAGGGGTAGTAGACTCCGTCATAGATATATCTGCCACAGGATTTAACACATCTATTTATTTGTGTATCTTTCCTCCTGATATCTAAAAGGGTTGAGATTGTGTTGAGAGAGAGAGAATGATATTATATAACAAGTTCACATATTTTCATAAGATAATATACAAGACGTACGTTTATTATCTCGCGGAAGATCTGAATTTGAATAAATCTTGATATTTTAAGTCCAGTTTAATATAGGCGTATAGGAAACACGGATTAACGCCCATATTATCCGATGTACTCCGAATTATTATCAGTGATCATCCGACAGTCGTACAATTGATAAATTTAAAAAATTGAAACATAAAAATAAAGAAAAATTTCTCTCCGTCTCGCCGTTTCTCGAGCCCACATCTCAATCGTATCGGCCCACGGGCCCCCAGCCCTCCAGTCCTCCCTCCTCTATATGAAGCACCCGTCGCCCTCCCCACTCACGCGCTCGACCTTGCCGCCGCCGCACCGTGCAAACCCTAGCTCTTCGCCTCCCCCCACCAAATCGATGGCCTGGCCGCCATGGCTCCATTACGCCGCGGTTTCCCCATCTTTTTGTTCCGTGTTTTTCTTTCTTTTTGATTTAAGCTGCGAACCTGTGGCCGCTGCGCTGCCTGATTCGTGGCGTTGTTGAAGACGTCGTCGCCTTTGAGAGAACCGGATGGCTTCTCGTCCGTGCCATCTCGGTTCCGTTGCGGGCGTAGAAAGATCTTAGATCCTCTCTGCTTCTTCACACCTTCTCCCGTTGTGAGATGCCAGACGGGTTCTTGAACAAATTTTGCCTTTCGAGCAATGTTTTTATGCGATTGAGCGTGGCCATCGTCAGTCATGCATGGCGAATTTGCGAAGGGTCTGTTTGGGTAGTGTGGATTTGGGCTGGCGTGCGTCCACGATGGCCTTCATAATCCCGGATCAACTCGCTTAGCTGCTGTTCCGATTCATGGGAGGCCAAGATCGATGTTTCCTGGGAGTTTCGCTGATAGCTCCTTCCTCTTGGAGGTGCTTCATTAGTAACTCGCCACACAAATCTTTCTCTCTCTCTCTCTCTCTCTCTCTCTCTCTCTCTCTCGGCGCCTTTAATATTGTTTTTGGTATGGACCATATATCATATATAAGGCTGCTCGTATCTTCACATTTTCGGTCGAACAAACTTTCCAGATCTGCAAACTAGGCGAATTTGCACCGTTGCTATTATTTACATTGATATTTCGAAAAAATGTCACTCGACGCATTGACCATATATGTCAATAACAACTAGGTTAGGATGTTAAATCTTTAAAACACCGCTGAATTAGTGGCATGCAAGTAATTTTCCTTGCTACTAGAACGTATGAAACTGAAGGACCCCGCGACGCACCTGAAAGATTCGACATTGGGAAGCCGCGAGGGGATTAACTGAAATAACAGATGCACCGAGTGTTAAACCTAAGCGGAGCCTGAGAAAGAAATCTGTTAATCACGACGTGGTCGTGCGTCGACCACTAATGTGTTGAATTAATAAGATCGTTGCAAGAATCAACCACGCCGCCAAATATTAAGCTCATCCCTGACGACGGGGAGGGATGCAGGGGAGCAGTTCCAATTCCGGTAGTTGCAACTAGGGCTTGGAAGTTCCAATTCCCGAAGTTGCAACTAGGGTTCTGTGGCTTGCCGGTTTACGTTCAGGTTTAAATTTTTGCTTATGAGTCTAGCGTATTTGAAATAGGTTAGGTCAAAGTTTGGGTTTTGAATTTGCTCTGGGTCAGGTTAGGTATCCATAAAATTCCATTGGCCATCCAATCCATTCGGCCCATCTATCCTCCTTTCTCTCAACGGTCGGTGCGTTCATTCATGGCAGCCTAACATGCCAACACTCTCTCCCGATGTTGCCCCACCCCCTCCTCGGTGCTGGCTCGCTTCAGCTTGCCCCCTTTCACGGCACAACTGCTCCTTGCCTTGCCCTACCCCCTCTGTGGTGTCGTCCAGCCACGTCGGCTTGCCCCCTTTCACGGCACAGCGGCTCCTTGCCTCGCCCTACCCCCTCTGTGGTGCCGTCCAGCCACGTCGGCTCGTCGTTATCGCTCTACAGTTGCCATGCCCCCTTCCTAGCGTCGCCCTGGCCCATCCTGTTGCCTGCCCCCTCCCTGGCGCTGCCTGATCACACCGACCCGCTGTCGTTGCTTTGTCACTGCCTTGCCCCTACATGGCGTCGTCTCGCCTCGATCTGTTGCCTCTTTGACGTTGCTTGGCCACATCGGCCTATTGTTGTCGCTTCGCCCCCTCCTCGGCACCACCCCACCCCTTCTTACCTGACCACACCAGCTTGTCGTCGCCCTGTATCGCCCGACCATGTCGCCCAGTGCCGCTTGGCCCCGCTGTGCCCACTTCGTGTTGCCCCCCGCACGATGGGCGCCTGAAACCTGACGAGTTTAGGTTTGAGTTTTCATTTTAGCTCGTTTAGACACTTAGGTTCGGGTAGGGTTATGGCTAGAAGGTTTCGAATCGAGCATGGTTTTGCTCAACCTAGATCTAACATGACTCATTGTAAATCATAGGTGCAACCTACAAAGGGGAGAGGATACAATTCATCGACTGCTTGCGGTCTTATCTGATAGCCTCGGAGCAAATGGTCGTTGAGCTGCTTGAGCCCATGAAGTTTTTAAAAAAATAGTATTTATTTAATAGAAAATTGTAAAATATTATGTGTTTTTAGAAAAATGCAAAATAGTATCCGGTTGGCAATTGACATGTCGACAAGTATTATTTTTTACAAATTTTTAAAATAATATTTTTAATTTTTTATTAAATTAATATTGCTTAAAAACTCGCCTACCGGGCATAAAGCACATGTCTACAGGGTACAATTCTTGCAATTTTCTGAAAATACATTATACTTTTGTAATTTTTCATTAAAATTTTATTATTATTAAAAAAATTGATCCCAGGCCGCGGAATGCAAAACCTACTGAACAACGCCTTGCTGATCAGACTGGTTGTTCCCCGTGTCATGTTCGCCTCTCCGACAACACTGATCACTGTCAAGACCGGGATCCATGGTCGTTTGATGCCGCATAGCTCAAGGTTACACCAGATATATGGAAGTTACATCCTGCATCCACTCCAACCGGGCAAGTAAGCAACTACACCTCAACAAATTCTTGATACGCACAACAATACTATGCGACACAAGTAATATATGGCAGTGGGAAAAGGCAGCAGAGCAGAGCACGATCAGTCGCCCTAAAGTTCAGTAAGCAAAAGTATCTGAGACTTCATGACAGGATTCTGCTTTACCATTTCCTTTTTCTGTATGGAACGATGTAGTGTTGAGATATACATGTGTACTGATTACAAACGTATGAACAAACATCCATCCTCCTCCCCTACAACCACCCCGACACTTTTCTCTTGCCTACACCAGCGACTAGATTACAGTAACCCACAACAAAAAACTGCCCTTCAGCTTGAAGAGTCTCGGCGTGCCTGATGCCAGAAGGCATAAAAAAAACTTGTGTGGTTGCAACTTAGCCCAAGCAGTCTTCACTTTATATGAGCTGTGTTGTCAGGCCATCCAAGATCTGCCCATGCTAAACGTTAAGCGAGATCCGAGTCTTGATGGGCTTCAGCTTCACTCCCATGCTCTCGGGCGATAGAAGTTCAGGTGATATGCAGAACGGGCTCAGTGTGCTCCGGGGGCTACTTTCGTGCTGCGAAGGTCTGTAAAGCCCATATCCCATAAGGAAGTATTCCATCGGAATCAGCATTGCATGGGGCTGCTCTTCGGTGATTAGTGAACCACAAGCCTGAACCTGCAATATGTCCACAAAAGACTCCTCAGCACCTGCCTTACTCTGTGTATAGATCAACTTGTAACGTCAATTTGTTAAACTATACATTACCTCGACAAGGGCACAATATCTCTGATCTAATTTTGTGGTCATGTGGATAGCATCGGCATGAAATTGTGACTTCTCTCCAACGAAAATCAGTGTCCGGCACTGAAGCTTCTTCAGTGCTTCCGTTAAGTCATGGCGCCTGATGGACAGATAGTTAAAATCGGTTCATTCAGACCCCCCCCCCACCTATATTTTGTCTATTAAGGTCATTTTTGCAGCAAAAATATACTCCACTTACCCGTTTATTGCTTGAAGGAACCGCCATACATTGCCCCCCTGCCTCTCATGAAGTAACTGCACGAAAAAGATACCATGGCCTCAATCTTCTGTTCACATAGATTTAGTTGGTCATCTCATTTAAATAGTACTAGAAAAAACAAGAGTTGATACTAACACTTCTACAAGCTTGCACAATCTCTGATTCAGGATCTTGTCCACTCCCACGAACTTCCTGCACAAAGTATCAAAAAGAGGCCCTGAGTGAAAACTGCATACCTATATGGGCGAGAAGGAAAAAATGGAGGACCAAAAATACCGTGCTGAAATATCGCTGAAGCAAGCTTTCCTTGACTAACCCACGTGCCCCATAATAATAAAGCAAGTTTAATAATACCTGGTACATGAGATTTTGATGTTAACAACAAATACACCCTAAATACTGCACACATGAATGAACAATTGGCAAAAGGACAAAAGGCATTCGAAATACTGAAATAAATATGTAGACTATCACCTTATTATACAACCACTCACTCCATGAAGGGGCTTTGCATAGAGGTGAAACCAACATTAGGCCAAGAACCCTCTCCCGATACTTTGTCTGTGATAGTGTGTACAAACACTCTTAACAAACCATCAAAGGGCAAAAAGTTGAAAACATGCTCATCTCATGGTAACACTTACAGCAAAGAGGGTGAGAACATAGGCACCGGCGGTGACACCCAAGCACATCACAGACCCTAAACTGTAAGGACAAATCCGAAATAACAACATCAGAGGCCTCCTTTAGGCATCCAAATAATAAGACACAATATACAATACCTGAAGAAATCAAGGACATCAGCAACCTGAACTGCGAGATCATCAACAGATGGCACAGGCACATCAGATGATATTGGAGCCGCTCCTAACTGTAGTACTTAACATATACCATTAAAAACAAACATGTAAGAACCTGAGCTAGCATGAACAAAATGGTTAGTTGTTGGTTACGTAAACCAATGCAAGAAAAACCATCATAACTGACCTCGTGTCCTTGAGGATTGATGTGGTAAACACAGAAGTTGTGAAGCAACAGCGACGCAGCCTCTGGGCAGAAGAACAATCCTTGGAAGCAAGACATGTCTACCAAACAGGAATTTCCCCAACGTGAGTTGCTTTTCTATGGCAAAGCTTGCTATCTTTTACCAAGAGACCTAAAGGTAATGAAAGCACTCACAATTTAAAGCTACATCGGGATAAGTTATGAGCGCGGGCTTGTCTTTGTCTCCATATACAGAAACTGATAGAGGACCATGCCTAGTTCTTACTCGATGCTCCTGAGAAAGCACAAGTCACGGGAACATATTTAGTATCATCAGAACCCTACTGAACAATGCTAGA
Organism: Phragmites australis; assembly: GCF_958298935.1. Taxonomy (NCBI): domain Eukaryota; kingdom Viridiplantae; phylum Streptophyta; class Magnoliopsida; order Poales; family Poaceae; genus Phragmites; species Phragmites australis. Next base: position 9,202,801 of record NC_084922.1, read on the forward strand.
ATCAAATGTATTTGGAATTAGAAATTTACATTTTATTCCCCCATCGACCAAACATTTCCAATTTCCTATAAAGAACCACCAAAATCTATTGCTGAATAAACAGATGTCACATAAACATATATATATTTTTTTTCCGTTGCTGCTGACTACTCACAAATACCGCACACAAGAGCATAGTCAGGGTAGGAATTGCATAAACAATAAACGAATTAAGTTTGTGCCTGCTCCTATTCTAGAGCAACATTACAACCATAGCCAGGTGGGGATTTTCTCCCTCTCAAATTACAATCCTAGCATAACGACGAATCGCGAGCAAAAACACACACACACACACACACACACACACACACACACACAAAATGCTCCTATCACCCAACTACTAATGCAATGCCCCCACCAATATCACAGCATCCGTAATTTACAAGCATTGCAGTTAATTAAGAACAGACAATAGGAAAAGCAATGAAGGAGTATAAATTAGTACTTAGAACAAACACCCTACCTACCTAACCATCCACAACTACAAGAGCTAGACGAGAAAGAGCAAACAGAAACCCCACGGAGATGAATCAAACCCTCCCCACATGAATGCACCCAGCCCAAATGGGTGGAATCGATAAGCGGAGCCGGAGCACGGACCTTGCCGCCGAAGAAGATCCGCTCCACGTCGACCGACACCGACCCGCTGGAGTCCCCCATGGCGCCTCCCGGAACCTTCTCCAAGTTTCTCCTCCGCCCCTAACCTCCGCCGTCCGAGCCTCTCTCTTTCTCTCCCCTCCTGGTTGCCTTCTCCTCTAAATTCTTCGCGTATATATACGCGGAGGTCGCTGCCCAGAATAAACTCCCACCGACGGCGGTCAGCTCACCGAGGGCGGTGACCCGACGGCGCGGCGCCGGAGACGAAAAAAACTAACTGGATGGCTTGGGATCAACTCGTTATTTCCTCCGCGTTTTATGCAGGCCCACCTGTCATCGAATGTTACGGGTTGCGCGTTTAACTAACCCGTGGGCCTGGCGTTTTGGCTGAGGTGACAGCTGGGGAGGGCTGGGGCCAGGTCGCTTGCCAGGGGCACGCCGCGTTGCCCTCGTGAAAGGCATTCGAATATGGACACGTCTGTCAGAATTTGGCTCAAATTTACATGTTCGATTTGATAAAAAAATTTGTATACATGAAATACAATTTGGAATTCGAATGTTGAAATTCGACTCGAATTCGGGATGTTCAATTCGATAAATAAATTTGGATATAAGCGTCCAGTTAACACTGGTGATTCGTATTTCTTTAACTGTTTTTCAGTTAAAAAAATTATCTATGCGAAGGCTTCTGAGAAACAAGATTTAACGCACAAAAGATTTTAAATAGTCAGATAGTGATACTTGGAAAAGGTCTAAAAGAAGAACTATCGTCAAGTATAACATGCGTCCAACGTTTTATCCCTCATCAATTATACATTTGTATCCTTGTAATAATTTATTTCTAAATATCTGGCTTTTATTATAGAAAAGAGATCGGATTCCTAAGAAAGCAAAATTGAATTCCAAGAATTTTGTTAGTAAACAATGGCGGTCGAAGCCCATAATTCCAAGGATCTGGGTCGGAGATAATTTCAAGAATTTTTAAAAATATTTATAATATTTTTTTGAAAAAATATCTAAAATTATATATGAATAAATTTATATTAGGATTTAAATTACTGTATAATACCTTTAGTTACTTGATCTCTATAAGTAACTTAGCATTTAAGCTTATTGCTAATCTTATTAAACTTTTTCTTCTTCTTATGAGCATCACTAAAATCTCAATGACTTTTGATGTAATTCTTTGAACTCGTGGTATTTCTCAAAGAATCCATGCTTCATCATTTATGCATCTCCTATGAAATAATCTAATAGCAATTCTCAATATAATTGTTAGTCCATAGACATTATCATTACTTACCCGAGCATCACCTAAAGCTCATTCATCTTGATGCATTTTCAATCTCCCTATTCACTTAGAGCTAATACACATCTCTCATCCATGCATCACTTATGGAACAACCTACTAATAAACTCAATACCATTGTTAGTCCATAGGTATTATCATTAATTACCAAAACTATACATAGGAGCTAGATGCACTTTCAATCTCCCCTATTTTCATCTCGCTGCCATCGTTTAGCTAATATAGTTATTTAGGTGAAGTCTTTATATAAAAGTTAAACGATTGTAAGTTAAAATATTGCTTTTGTTACTTCACCTGTGATATCCTTATGTGTGATAAACTTTCTGGACACACATAAGCCGTAATTGGTTTTATCCATTAAAATCGAGTGTGACTGAGGTGACATTAGATACATCTGACTATAGGACTACAAGCCTAGATAGAATGGTCGTTCCATAAGTTCATATTTTAAAAGCCTATTTTGAAAAATCCGTCCTCGTGTTTTTCTAACCTCTCAATTTCTCTCTCCATTTACCTACTCCAATCTATTGAGAAAAATGAATTTCCAATACTCCTCTTTCAAAAAATCTAGTTGTTGAACCATCCCCGTTACTTCGTTGGGAAGGATGCACTTGAAAATCTCACTTGACACTTCTACCTCGTATGAAGATTCTGATGATGAAGCTGAAGACCCTTCACTAAAAGGAAGAATCATCTACCACAACACTGAAGACATAAAGATATACATCCACGCTTCTTCTAGTTTTTGTTTTTGAGTCATAGGAGGACTTTCCCTGTTCTTTAGAAACGTTAGAGTAGAAAGTTCGATGCAATCGTTAAGGTTATTAATGATAGTGTGAGAATTGTTATGGTGCTAAGTGTGTGATTTGGATCTTCTGTTTGCGTGTTGATGTGTGCTGTGAAATGCTTTGGCACCTATCTATAGTGGCATCTTAAATATCTATATAATATAATATAGTTAGGTTTTCGCTTAGTTAAATTCTTTCCAGTCTTACTTATCTATTCCTATCTCTCTCTTTCCAACCCCGAAGATGGTTAACACAAGAAGGAACATCAGTGGCAACTATGAGGACAACGACAACAACAACCAGAATCCACCCCCACCACCTCCAATGACCTTGGAACAACAGATGGCTATGCAAACTCAGATGTTGCAAGCCTTAGCTCAAACTATGGTGCAGATGCAGCAACAACTATCAGCTTATGTTCCTCCACCTCCCTATCAGCCATCAAGACTTGGAGAATTTAAGAGAACTCAGCCCCCGGTCTTCAATTATGCAGTGGAGCCTATGAATGCAGATGATTGGCTGAAGGATATAGAAAGGAAGCTACAGGTTGCACAATGCACTGACAGGGAGATGGTTCTGTATGCTTCGCACCAACTCGTTGGTCATGCTTTGCACTGGCGGGAAGCATACTGTGCCGCGCATGAAAACCTATCAGCTATCACCTGGATGGAGTTCAAAACTAGTTTCCGCACTCACCATGTGTCATCAGGAGACATTCGTCTGAAGAAGAAAGAATTCATGAGCCTGAAGTAAGGATCAATGACAGTAAGAGACTATGTGACCAAGTTTACTCAGTTGTCTAGGTATGCACCAGACGACTAAGGGTTAATGCATTCACTATGTCAACTTGCAAACCACCTTTGCAAACTATAGCATCCTACCAAAGAGAATACGCACATGCAAGACTGAGCTTATCAACACATGCTAAGACTCAAGAAATTGTCAAGACCCCTCTTAATAGTATGATATTTATCCTATCAATTCGGTTATTTATCTTCTCTAATCACTATTGACTAGTAAAAGAAAATGCATTATATTTTATACCTTTGCCTTGAGCTAGCCATCCCACCAAACTTGATGAACACATCATCCGAGTCCTGATGCTTCTTCTAGGTTTGTCATCAACTCTTCACTTGAGCTTGATGATGATGTTCATCCTCATTTCCCATCTCGATCCTCTCTTGATCGAGCTCGATGAAGTTCACTTGATTGCTTCCATACACCAAGTACGGAAGATTTGTCTTTTCGCATCATCTTCATCCACTTCACTACCAAGGTATGAACCACAAGCATCAAGCATACAAGTTACTCACTAAGCTTGCATTGATCTTGCTCTTCCAACTCAGCGCATTTAATATTTCAATTCAATATTTTCCTTTATATGAAACCTAGCCCCAACTTACTCTCAAAGCAAATAGCACATGAGTTAGTCCATAAAACTCAATTGACAAATTCATACCTTCAGTTACTTAATCTCACAAGTAACTTTGATCTTCATACTTACTGTCAATATTCTTAAGACCATCCTCAACTCCGAGGTCTCTTCCTCTCTAGCTTCTTCTTCTTCTTCTTCTTTTTCACATGAGCATCACTTAGAGCTCAATGACCTCGATGCTTATCTTTTGATCTTATGGCATTCCTCAACGAATTCATGCTTTATCACTTATACATCTCCTATGGAATATCCTACAAATAATTCTTAACATAATTGTTAGTCAATATGTATTATCACAACTTACACAAGCATTACCTAAAGCTCATTCATCTTGATGTATTTCTTTAGATCACATGATATTTCTCAATGAATCCATACTCAATCCTCCATGTATCACCTACAGAAATAACCTATTAACAGTTCTCAATACAATTATTAGTATATAGGTATTGTCATTAATTATCAAAACCACACTTAAGGGCTAGATGCACCTTCAGGGGGCTCGGTGGCTTCATCGCCGAAAACTTTATCAACAGCTTGGTTGATGATCTCGTCAGGATCACCACCAGCTTTATCCCTCTCCCGTGTCATTCGCATTGCTTGCCGCGCGGCGTAAGTGGCAATGAAGCGCTACACCCATCGGGAGAGGGGCCGGCATCCCCAAGTGATTTTTTGTGCTTGCTTCCTCTGGGCCACTCACTCAATTCCTCTTTGTCGGAAGAAATGATGATGACGCCAGGTGGAACCATGGCGAGAGACTTTGGGTAGAAAGTTTCCTCTTCTCTAATTCTTTAGCTCGACTCGGGAGACGACGGTGGAGCGGATGCCATGGCTTCAAGCTCTACAAGTTCTACCGGGCAAGGCAAAGGAAGAAAGGGAGGAGACGGAGTGGAAATAAATAGCCTCAAGTCCCCTCTATTTATAGCCGCAGGAATGTGTCGTACTATGTAAAGGAGCCGTCAAGATCCGAAATAGTGTGCTCGAGAACACTTCAGTTGTGCTGCGCGCCCGGCAGAAGTCGAGGCGTCGTGCGAGCATTATGACTTTTCTAATCTCTGCAAAGAGGAATGGATGATCATTATGACGCGTCAAATCAAAAGTTGCGATGAAAACGAGCACGAACGGGAGCGAGTTTTTAATACTCACCTACCTGTGCGCTTGAGCTTACTCGGTGACCACAATATAATTATAATCCAATGATTGGGGGTTAAGCCCATCGAGTATATGGTTGAAAACGATGAGTTGATGCTTACGCTCTACTCTCCACTGAATTACCACATTGAGTAGAGAGTCGGGGGCTATATCATGTATTTCTTACTCTCTACTCGAGAAATCTTCTCCTCGACTAGAGAGTCGAGGGCTACATAATAATATCATATTCTTTTGTAAGTATTTTTTCAAAAAATTATCTGGCTTTGCGTTGATCACGTTGGATAGAACCAATGGAGGCATGTGTTGGATTGATGATGAAAAATTACACATTATGTCACACCCGGTTTAAAGACCAAAACCAGATGTAAACTATATGTATGCCAGGATCAGTTATTCATACATATAGCGACTTCATTAGTGTAACAGACACAGTGTTTCTTATTACAACGCTAAAATATTACAAAATGACCACCCACAGGTCTAAAGAAAAGAACACCACAGCGGAAAAGGGAACGGCGCAGCTCCAAACCAACAGGCAGCCGACCGAGAGATTCCACAAGCCTAGAACTCGGCATCATCCTCGGGGAAGTCATCCTCAGGAAAATCTTCAAAGGTGTCACCTTCTGAAACAGCAAGCGTGAGTATTTCCAATACTCAACAAGTGGGGGGAAACAAATGAATCTAATATGGTGGCTTGAAACAAGGTTTTCCTAATCTAGGGTTTCATTTGCATAAAAGCTGGTTTTTAGCCCTGAACTACGGAAACAAATTTTTATTTTAACCTAGAAAAGATGGACCAAAGATTTTCTTTAACCTCCGGGAATTCAACCCAATTCCCAGACCAAGAAAAACACCCACCCCGACTAATCATGCGAGGATCCAGGCTGCTCATAACCGTGAGCACGGCTGAATATTCAGTTTGATACTCTGCAGAGTTTGTGCACTTTACCCACGAGTCGTGATCTTCTCTGTTGCCGGCACCTGATGGTACCTTACACACTTCCGGGGTGTGCGCCAAGAGATCACTACGAGGCTTTTCCAGAGAGTCTCCCAGTATGCACTTGCCCACTGAGATTTCACCGTCGTACATAAGTGGAGTAACCCTCCACCCCAGAGGCCCCCTCTTGTGCCGGGTAGAATCGGGAAGTAGCCCTTCCTTATCTACACATCCGATTGGCTCATACAACCCTGGGAGAACATCTAGTTACTAGGCCAAGCCGTACCATATTGGTCTCGTGGTTGCCTTGTTTGCCCTGGGTGTTCGCTCCACGAACCAGTCCTTAAAACGGTCTGGGCAAGACCTCTAATAACCCCATAAGGGTATACTACCCAACAACCAAACAACCAACCATGTCGGAAAAAGTAGCCCTTTCTTGCCCAGAACCCCAATTATCTCCGTTGTTAACTCCCTTAACAACATTAATTTTCCATGATATTCTTCCTATATCAATTTTTAGTTCATAACTCAAGATTCATCATCCTACACGCTACATGTTCATCTAAAGCATGGCTAAGCAAAAACATGATGATCTTGTATGGATAAAGAATCTATATCCAACACTAGTATTTGCTATACTACCCATTTTTGTAAAGCATCATGCATATTTTGAGAAAGACTAACTTGATGTAAAACTGGGTTTGCAACATGATCAAGACACTTGCCTTCGTCGAAGTGTTGCACAGGTCCCTCAAAATCTTCCTCTTGAAAGTTACCGAACTCCTGGACTGAATCGTCTACACGAGCACACAATCTAACATGAGAACAGTACACCAAACATTCCTAAAACTAGAGAAAAACCCTATAAACAGATTCTACACGTCGCTACGAGAATATGAGCGCAAAGATCGCCTAAATCGGAGCTACGAGCAAAAAGTTATGAGCGTTTGAAGTTTCAGGGGTGTTTCTGCAAATTTTTCTTATTATCAGAGAATAAAACCGATTATTTTTATACTGAAAACGGGTTTATTGTGAAATGCTGATGTCATAAATCGGACATCAATTATTTTGTGAAAAAAAAAGGGCGGTGGACCGACCGAGATCCTTCGGTCCATGGTCCACCGAGGACCGATGGCTCTGGACGGCTACGGGCCGGCGGTGGGCGGCCGGGGGACGGCCGGAGTTGGCCGGGAACACGCGCCGGTGAGCGGGAGGCTCCGACGAGCGGCAGAAGAGAAGGAGGGAGGGGCGGCGAACTCACCCCGGGCGTCAAGGAGACCGGAGCGGCGCTGGAGTGGTCAGGCGACGACGAGAACGGCAGCGGCGGTCGGCTAGGCGGCGGAAGGGGTGCTCCGGCGACCGAAAGACGACGGCAAACCGTGGAACCGACTCCGGAGGGTCCTGCGAAGATGATGAACGGGTCAATTTGGCCGGAGGCGGTTCGGTCATGAAGAACGGTGTCGGCGGAGCTCCTCACCGGAGTTGGCAAAGAAGAGGCCGGCGACGACGAATTCGGCGAGGAAAAAGTGTGAGAGCTAAAGCAAAATGTGAGGAACTTTGCCACGGAGAGAATAGGCGGCTTAAATAGAGGAGAGGAGGAGTAGGGTGGCCGGAATTGGAAGAGAAAGGGGGCGGCAGCCATGGATTAATGGCCGACGGTTTTTCTTGCTTTTACCGCGCAATGGAGAGGGGAAATGAGGGGGCAATGGCCGGGGAAACTTAATGGGGCTTTAGGGCTCGGATCCGGCAGTTGTTGGGAGAGGAGAGGGCGCGAGAGGAGGGAAAACGGCCGACGGCCGTTGGAGCTTGGGCGCGGCCGGAGGAAGGAGAAGAGGAGCCGGGGCGTGGGCGGGGCTCGGCTCGGCGCGGGCGGCTCAGCGAGGGGGGGGGGTGGGTCCACCCGACAGAGGGGGGTCGGTGGAAGAGGCCGGCTGGGGCTGCTGCAGGCCGGCTCGGCCGATGGGCCGGCGCGGGGGGGGGGGGGGGGGTGGGGGAGAGAAGACGGCCCACGAGAGCAGGAGAATGGGAGGGAAAATGGGCCGAGGGAGAAAGAATCGGCCCGAGCGCTTTTTCTTAATTTCCAAAACCTTTTCCAATTGAATTTCAGCATATTTTCCAAAGGGGTTTTAAAGCGGCGAAACCTAGCGAAATTTTGCAAACTTTTCCACCCAATAAAACCTTATTGCATCTACAACGGCATGAATGCATCAAACAATTATCCTAGGCCAAGTTAAATTTAGAAATTAATTTCCTATTGATCTAAGTTGCGACACCTGAGTTAATTTCTATGAAAGTTTTAAATTATTGCAAAAATTTGAATTTTGGGTGTTACACCTCATAAGACATAACGATACCAAGATTGTCAAACATCTCTCACCTAATGGTCAACAAAGGTTCTGAAAGTCCTAGTCGGTCTCGTGTGTGCTCTTTGGTGAGTTATTATTCGTATGCTGATCAAATGCGCAAGTCAGTAATAGTTTGCAAAAGGCCATTATATGTTCTATTTTTAGTTTTACACTAGTCTTTTCCTTATTCCTTTTTTAGACGCCTCGAGTAACTACTAGAAGACCACGCTTCTAATGGTTTGCTTAGTTGAGATTTAGGAATTAACAGATATTCGATCAGTGATCTTTGAGGATAATAATAACATTTGTTAATCAGTTTTGTATCTAATTAAGCTGACTCTATTTCATCGATAAGGAAATAGCAGACAATAGCATATTAGACAAGAAAAATAATAGTAGTGTTCATAGACATCCCCAAAATACGGATCAAATCTAAATATTTTGAGTCCCACCCCACGGACCATCAACTAGAAGGATTATCTTTGCTTTCACCATCGGATAGGCTAAGACCCAACGACTCAACGAAAACAGGGATCAAAGGTTCAATGCTTTCTATAATTTTTGCTACCTCTTCTACAGGGCATCCAAAATTTGCCATCACCATAGAGGTGTCGAGATTGGGGTCATAGTCTAGATGAGACCAAGCATTATTTTGGCGCTGAGGCAGGCTGACTAGGTCATGCAATCGAGGGTCTTCTCCTCCAGCTTTTGGAGCACTGTAACCGCAGCTCCCTATTGGCAATCGCAGCGTTTCGATCAGCCTCTAATTTCTTTGAAATTTTGGTCATTGCATCCCGATCGGCTTTTGCCTTCTTCAAAGCATCAACCATGACTTTTTGGTTAGTTCTGGCTTGCATCAGGTCGCATTAGAGTTTTTCCAAATATTTGTCCTTGTTCTTGATGGTTTTTGATTGCACATAAATAAGGGCATTTTTGTCCTAATTACAGACTCGAGAACTAGAAAGAATAGATAGGGATGAGTTAGTAGTTACTCGATGAACGAATCACTTACTGGTGATCAATGGGGGCATTAATGTTTGATTCTGCTAGAGACGAGCTCCGCATCCTTTTTTATTTGGTAGTTGTTATGGTCGACTTTAAATTATCGGGCCTTGACAACAACCACTTGGGCGCTTGCAGCCTTGATGAGGTCCTATTGAGCCGCAAAAGGGTCTTCCGTTCAGGTTGATGCCAACACCTCAGCCTTGTTGGTTTGTAGTCTTAACCTAGAGACATCCATTGAGGATTTCTGTATGAGGAGACGATGACGAAAATAATTGTGGAGGCCGAAGATGGGTCACTTGTGATTTGTTCCTTTGAATTCTCTAAAAGTGGCAAGCTATGACGAGCAGGATTAATAATGGAGCCAAAAGTTGCGAATCAGGACAAATACTCAGATCTAACTTTTTGTTGACTTGGATAAGCACATTGAATTTCAACTTCTGCTTCTTGATTATTTTCCTCCTCAGCGTATCGATAGAAGGATTCAATTCTGTTCGAGGGATGGTCAAGGGGTCTGACGAAGCCAAAGTGGTCATTGCCTGTAAGAAATCAGCCAACAACCATGCATAATTATGAGTCTATTGAGTAAATTCTTAAAAAAAGAATGACCATAAAGCAAGATAACTCGGTATGAGTTACCCCTTTGGTCGAGTCATCGGGCATGGCAGTCTCTCGGGATGGCGATTGCGAGGATGCACCAGATGTCCCCTGAAAAAGACCATCCATGTAGACCTGGTGTTAGCAGGCATTTGCTCGATAACAGAAAAACTATCAATTACTGGAAGATTTTATTTCAGTACTAGAGGACTTCTTTGCTTGCGCTTGAGGGGGGTTTGGATCATACAGTGGATCAAACGACAAGGACAATATTTTTGGTCAATGAGACCCCTCGGCTTCTTGAGTAACTAGTTCCTTCCTCTTGTCGCTAGCACTTGAAGGAGTGTGATCAAGATCAACGACCTCCTTTGTGAGGATATGCTCTTAACGGAAGTCTGGAGCCTGTGATAAAAATCAAGAAGTCAGATCCAGCAAACAATAAATAGCCATGTTTTCCTACTTAAGGAATCCCCACCTCCTGTCGAGGATTTGTAAGGGAGTATGATAGAATTGAACATTTTGGCGCTTCGTTAGAGAAGAGTTTGTTCAGACGAACAGTAACTTCTTGCGGGGACAGAGCTGAAATAGAAATGAGGAAAATCATTTGAAAGATCTCAACTTCAATAAAAAATGCAACAGAGTGCTAATTAAGTCCTACATTCGGTCGCATCCCTGGAGCTATCTTTGACTCCACTGTCCTCCAAGGCCAAGTGTTCCCGCACCTTCAAGGGGCTCAACCTTCGAGTGATACAATCTTTGACTACATGCCACCCAGTTAGGCCAGATTGCTTGAGCATGCTGATTCAATTGGCATATTAGGAGTTGTGGCTAGTCTCATGGTATTTCTTCATCTAAGATAGGATTCGATAGGGGAAAAGGTCTCTATAGATTAAGGGGAACTCGATCGGGTTAGGATTGGAGACATAAAACCAAAGTTTTTTCAAATCTCTCGATCAGGAGGAGATCAAGGGAACTGTGATGTAGGAATTCTTCTTTCCGTTTCTCAGTTGGAAACCATATCCCCCAACACTTTTATTCTCCTTAAACCTTTTCATCTGGTAAAAGTACTGGAACAGATTCAAACTCGACTCGATGCTGAGGAAGGCTACGTAAAGATGAAAAAAATGTTAAGCATAGTGATGGAGTTCAGGTTCAAGTGGTAAAGCTTAATTTGGTACCAATAGAGTAGATTTAAAAAGAACTTGGAAGGAGGAACGTTGAACTCACAATGGAAAAACGATTCAAAAACCACAAATTCGTGATCAATTTTGCAGGTTAGGCACTATTCCTTCAGCCTCGAGCTCCATTAACTTGATTCTTGTATTAGGGAGGCTGACCATGTCTCAGTCAGGAGCTCTGTCTCGTCATGCTGCTTGGGTTAGGCATTGGTGGACTTCACGTCGGACTCCTCCTCCGACGAGGAGGGAGCAGGGGTCTTCGAAGGAGAACTAGAATCCATGGTTTCCCAATGATGGCGAGTGTATGGGCAGAGAAAGATGGAGGCTTGTGTGAAAACGCTGACGATGAGAGTAAGGAATAACTGCTACAGTTCCAACTAGTACGGGTAAATAGCCCAAAACTTACCATCTTTTGGTAACCACTCCCGTCTCTGTGGCACCTCAATCGGCATGAAAAGTGGAGTGATGATATCATGTGAATCTCTACATGCATTAAATGCACTTATACCCATCGGTTCAAATTTCGTAAGTTTTTTTTTTTAACTCTACTCAGAATTGGGTGTCGACTAATCAAGATTTTAATCCTTTCTTGAGCTTCGAGTGCGGTTAACAGCAGGGTGCTCGACTTAATTGTGTTTCCACTCGATACTTGGAATAGGATCGTTCTTACTCGATTCTCTCGACTACAAGCCTAAACCATCTTACTCGACTAGGCTTAGACTTAACGGTACTCGAGTGGGAAATTGCATAAACCCTGACTCCCGAGTATCTAACTATGGGGTATATACTCATAAAGAGTGTACCATATACGGATAAGGTATACCGTGTGCATGCTTAACAACTTTAGATATGACAGAACCGAATCTATGGTACCTGATACTCCTGGAGATCCAAAAGGTGCATACTAGGAAGGTCTCGATTGGTTACCCAACTCGAGGACAACTAGTATTCCAGCCGAATTTATCTGATCTCTCTTGGTGAACAAGATGAAGGACTCTCTATCGACTACGATGAGATAGAATGTGGTACAAGACCCCTATATACGTCGGAGACCCAGACCCCCGAAGGGGACTCTTTTTCAAGAGGAACACAACTCATCTGCAACTCGACGCAAGCATTAAGGCCACATGAGATACTCGATGACTTCGTTATTAGTTTAGTTTAGATTCCATCTACCCCTTATAATAAGTCTAGACATATTGCCTGTACTCGAGTGAATATAGATACATCATCAACCACACAGGACATAAGGTATTACTCCAATCGGGAGCCCAAACCTGTATACATCGCATGTGCCTTGTCTCTTGTTCGATTCCTAGATCAAGAAGACACACCCGTTATTCTCAATGACATATCGTCAGGGAAAAACCCTCGACAGCTCTCCACCCACCGTTCCTCCCCTCTCTCTCTTCCACTTCCCTTCCTCACCGCCGGCGAAGATCCACCTTGTTGGAGGATTAACTCCAGTCACAGGGATCCCGAGAGACCCCTTTTTAGAGATTCGGCCGGGGGATGATCCTGAGTCTGTTCGTCGGAGAAATAAATGGGAATGAATGCAACGGCCGGTGGTGGTGGTGTGGCCTAGTGCAAGAAGAAGTAAATGCACCGGAATTTAGACAGGTTCGGACTGCACGGGGGTGTAACACCTTACTCCTGTATGGATACTATAAATACCCGGAGGAAGTCCAAAAGTATGTTGCTGGTTACAAGAATGTTTGTCTATCTTAGAGCCTAAGGGTCTTTGTTCTTCAGCCTGTCTTGTGCTGCTCACTTCTCAGCCGTGTTTCTCTTGCGCTGTGTTCTTCTGAGCTTAAGGATCTATTCCAGATGCATTCAGCTATATGTTCCGCTCTCTCCTCCCCCTCTCCCTTGTGCCGCTGGCTGCTTTAAGTACCCGTTGGCCGCAACGTGCCTCGAATGGGAGGGGGGCACGAGTTCCGAGACACCATAAATGGAAAGGGCGTCATCATTTCCTCTGGGCGAAGTGACCGAGGGTGGAAAATGCGTCGCACGCCCGGTCATCCGTCACAATAAATGCCCTGGCAACGGGCGCCGTGGAGAGGGCCCACCGGGCAGCCGCAGAGCGACCCGGCGTGCCTGCCCTGTCTTGTTCCCCTGCCACAGCAGCGCAGCAGACGGAACGCCTTGGTCCTTACGACGTTATCCTGAGACGGGCCGGATGGCACGGGACGTAACCCGTGCAATTAATAACCCTACGCCTCTCTGCCAGAACGTAGCATGAACTGACGCTGAGCGCGGCGGGAGCAGTTGGAGGTGACAGGCCACGCACGCTCTTTAAATGCGGCATCGGGCCTTTGACTGGCTGACACCTCATCGGTGAGCCCCTCGGGGGCCTCTGCCAGGGGGCTTTCTGGGTCGTCAGGGTACCGAGTGCTCGGGGGTACTGTTCACCTCCCCGAGCACTCTCTCCCGAGAATGCCTTTTCTTGTCCTCGGGGAACCGAGTGCTCGGGGGTACTGTTCACCTCCCCCGAGCACTCTCTCCCGAGCACACTTGTACGGATCCTCGGGGAACCGAGTGCTCAGGGGCTACTGCACGCAGCCCCGAGCACTCTCTCCCGGAACTTCCTTTGGTGGGTCCTCGGGATACTTGGGTGCCCAGGGGCTACGGCCGGCGGCCCCGGGCACGTTTCTCCCGGTACTTAGCTCTTCTGGTCGTCGGGGGACTAGGGTGCTCGGGGGTCACCGTACACCTCCTCGAGCACTTTCTTCCCAGTACTTGGATTCTGTGGATCATCGAGGAACTGGGGTACTCGGGGGCCACCGACTGTGGCCTCGAGCGCCTTCTCCCGGGACTTGCTCTTTCTCACCTCACGGGAGAGACTCCGCGGGATGGCGCCGTGTGGCGGATGGCTGGTCTGGCCTCGGGATTCAGGGAGCCCGGTTCCTGATACACCGACACACCTCCTCCCTCTTCCACTTCCCCATCCTCCTAAGCGGTGGCAGCCGAGGCAGGGGTGACGGCGGTTGGAGACCGTAGTAGCCCCACGTAGCGGCGACGGAGGGGGCATTGCCACCTTGACCTCCTATTGCCCCTCCCTTCCAAATCTGGCGTGGCTGTGGCAGCGGGCACTAGGGTGGCGACGGATGCAGGGAGATGGTGCAAAGTGGCGCTCCTGCTCAGATTGGGATGGAACTGCATGAGCGAAGGAGATGATGAGCTCCTTTTCAGTCCAATGAAAGTGGTGAGCATGGGGAGGAAATGGGGAGCAACAAATAATTTATATAGATTACTCATTATTAAAACCGTCTGTACTAAGGCTTTTAAAACTAAGAAAATCTAAAAATATTTTTCCTACCTGCACCAACCCCTATATTATTATATAGACGCGGTCGCAAGTCACACGAAATACCACGAGTGCATTTTCTATGAGTCGAACTTCGAACCTCTAACCTCATGCGAACCTTCCTTACCGTCTCACCTATCATTCATTCCCAACTATTATATGAAAATAATCTATATAAGATATACGTTCAAAATAAGTAGGACACTATTAGCATAAACGATTATAAATTTAGAACCGTCTACACTAATAATACAAACTGTTCTAATTTAGAATCATTTGTACTGTTATTTTTTTATAGGTGGTTCTAATTTGAAATTGTTTGTACTATTAATATCAATAGTATATACGGTTCTAATTTGAAACTGTCTGTAAAAAAGAAACAGTACAGATAGTTCTAAATTAGAATCATATGTACTGTTAGTATATATGGTTATAGTTTGTAACCATCTGTACTTAGCGTCCTATTTTATTATAACTGTTAGTTGCTATTTTTTTAGACAGTTCTAGGTTAGAGTCATCTATGATACACTTTATATAGACGGCTCTTTAAATCTATCTGTATATAGATATCGCACTAAATAAATTATATAGTAATGAACTCTATTAGAGACGTGGTCGGTCTGGTTGACTTGCCAACTAGAGAACAACGTCTCGCCTACTCTTTGTGTTGTTGCCTGCAGATGCTTTCATACTGCAAAGCAATGAAAGATCCTTGGCTCCTTTTGCATGCCTGTCTTTGTTTCCCAGCCTTTCTTCAGCGTAGAGGATGGCTCTCCCTGCTCAGAGAGAACATGCATGTTTTTTTTTAAAAAAATTTGGCAGTTACTTTTTTTCAGACGTGAGAATTTTTTTAACAACAACTGTGAGCCATTAGATGAAGCATCTAACTGCTCATCTTTCTTCAACCTTCACCCACCCGGCGCCGGCTCGCTCTCGTGCCTCCACCCTTCTCCGGGTCTTCGGTGGCGGCCCGGCCATTCCTCGCTAACCTCTCATCTACACTCATTCCTAGCTCGGGCCCGCTCATCAATCGTCCTCCACCGCATATAACGGGCAGCGTACCTACCACCTCACCACCTCATTCTCACGTTCACCTCCTCAATTAAACTGGTCTACTTCTTGGAGCATCCTTCTAAGCCCGAAGAGCACACTGATGGCCGCAAAACCTCCTCCCCGAACTTTAACCCTCACCACACAGCGGTGCTATTGCTGATCTTGATCAATCTTTTTAAATTGGCGTCTAAAATTTAAAAAACATGAATTTTTTTTTTGCAAAACTGTCGGTGCTTGTGCAAAAGATCTCGTTTGGCATACTCTACTAACCAAACTCTCGTTAGTGCCCATGTAAGGCCAGAGCATAAATGCGATCACGTGAACCAAACTCCTCTGGGCGATCTACGGTGTATATTTATAATTTACGATCGTCCCACTTGGGCTGCTTCTCGATCGAATGTGCGTTTCCAAAGTCCCCAAATAAAATTGTGGAATATTTCCATGCTTCAAAATTTAACAAGAGAAATGCAGCCGACCGTAACCCACGGCAAATTTTAACGATGGAGTTGGCAAGCTGGATGACTTTGCAGAAATTGAAAGCAAAAGCAAGGAGCAAATAAAGAGAATGGGAAATGCACTTCACATTCACTTTGCACATATGCCAAATTCCGTCTGTCCATTTCTCCTACCTAATATTTATTCATCTTTTAATTCATTCATTTGTCCTATGATTTTTTACCCAACTTTTCAGTACGAATTTTAACTCAACTCAAATAAATAGTCATGATAAGTGATTTGTGCACATACACGTATGAAAATTTCGCCAAGAGCGTTTTGAAAGTGTACACATACCCATCGACACCTAACTCTATTTATTTAATTTACGCGCGACAGAGCAGTTAATCGATCCCAGGTCGCCGTCCAGGTTCGTCGGCAGGTCCTAATTGTGGAATTGACCACTAATCCTACTTTAATCTCTCCTCCCGTCATCGCGTCGTGCAAGTGCGATCGATGCTTGATCTCAGTAAACTAACTTTGTGCACCTGGAATAATCATATATACCTGCACAAGCTGCAGCACATGCTAGGAGTACGAAATCACTAGCATTGCATGCACGCACAAGATGAACTGAGCAGCTAGTAATCGCAGCCAGCATGAGTACGTCAACCACAAGAAATCAAGAATGTGATGAAGACTATATTCACTTTTGGTGTTTCAGTTCAGGCATGCATGAGTACGTCACTTGCATTGAGCCGCACATACATATTTCACATGCTGTAACGTACCGCTCGATCTTAGCAGCAGCAGCAGCTGCTGCTGCTTTACGTCGTCAGAATCTGCCAAGAACAGCTAACCTGATTAGCTTTACAACGAGCTAGACCAGTGAGTCGATTGATATCGAGCTATATCGTCGCCTTGATCGGCTCGTGTCAATCGGAGAAAGTTTCGCTGCGGCACGAGCGGCTTCGCTTTCACGCGCGTCGTACGGGCCAGCAGATTCTGAAAAGCTGGAAAGCTACATATGAACTCCATGCACGTCGTGCATATGCACAATGGACAAGCGGTCCTTTTTCAGCACTAGTCAAGAAACCGGCCACAAAAGAACAACCGAACTAAATGGTGCCACAAAAATGCCATCACTAAATTATAATCTTCATAAGTATATACCTATAGTTAATAATGTTGTTGTTAGGTAGTAGTACTTCTCATGGGGCCGGTTCAAGCGACTACTTTAGTGCTGTTCTCGAGCCTTATGTACTTTAGTGACTACTTTATTTTTTATCGTTTTGTTTGTTTCACGCGAGTAACTGAATTTGCCCAATTCAAAACCGATCGACCATCATTTTAGTTCGAACAATATTTATTCCCTCTTGAGTTTAAAAAAACATGTATTTCTCTAATCAGAACAAATAAAAAGGTCACCTAACTAATATATATATACTCTTACCTGCAAGCTAGGCCTACCTGCTTAGCTAACTACAAGTTAATTGGTGCACGTGAGAGAAGTAAGACTATCTTCAATAGCTACTTTAAATTTTTATTCTCAAAAATACTATTACAGTATCCCTATCACTGTTACAATATCTCTTATTTTTTTCATCTCCAACAGCTACCTTATTTTCTATTTTCTACTGCTCTTTTTTTCTCTCTAGTCCCGTTGTCAGCCTCTGTAAACAGTACTACTACAGTATTTAGTACAGTGTTTTCCCTCCGGACCTACAGGCAGCACTACGAACAGCACCGCTACAGCGTCACGTACTGCTACAGTACCCAGCGAAAATACGGACCCACTCCGTCTCCGCAGCACTGTAGTAGTACTGTGCGGTACTGTGCGGTACTGTAGCGCCGGATGGTTTAGCTGCTGGAGACTGATTTTCAGTGCTACGGTACTTTACGAGGTACTGTAGCACTGAATAAGTCCTCAACTGGAGTTGCCTTAACTCTAGTTTAAATCTCTTAAAACTGTCGGTGGCTGCAACTCGAGTTTACCAGCACGCATATACGCTGCAGTGGTGCAGATGCCCCAAGCAGGGGTGGTTGGTAGGGAAAGTACGTGTCGCTTCAAGCAGGCATGGCCCCCAATTACTAATGAGCGATGGCTGCATGCATCAATATAATCGACCAGCAGCATGCAGGTGAATGACTACTGTACCTGCAGAGAAAGCCCATCCAGCAGATTATATTGCTTGTCCATTCCAAGCCAGCGGTAATCGGGGGCTAACAACATCTCCGCACTAATAATGCATGTGGCCAACTTATGACTCGCACGAATTGACACAGGTGCAGCATTCGTCTCGTGGCGTTGGAGCCAGGCAATATAATCGTGCTCGTGGGACACCTACGTCCCCCTCTAAGGAGTCAGAGGGGGCATTAAATTAAATTAGGTGGGTTAGCGTGTCTACCTCGCGTCTAATTTCTTTTTTCAATTTAGATTTACCAATTTTGGGATGTTAATATTTATTTAAAAAATTATCAATATTTAACACATTTATTTAATTATAGAGAAAATAATAGTACTTTCATGTATGCACGTAATTTTAACATACAGACGACAGTAATACGAACATAACTAATTTTTTATATTTTTTTAAGTTTTTAGATATTTTCCTATGTATTTTAGATTATTTCATCCGATTTATCAATATACTTATTATTTCTTTTGCTATTTTTCTAGAATTTCACCAAAAATCATGTATACATATATGTACATATACATTATATACACATACGTACATGTGTACGTACGCATATGCGGGACCCACATGAACAATAGCTACAATAACTTGCCCCTCTGGAATCCCTCCAAATATTGGCCCTTTAATATATGTAATCGATTACATGCTTCCAAATGTGTGAACACGTGAGGGAGAAGAAAAACTTTGGAATCCTTCAGCTAACGGTGTGAACACGTGAGGGAGAAGAAAAATAGCTGATGAGCTAGATAGGGGTGGGGGTTAGGGTTTAGGGTAGGCTCACTAGGTGCCGAGCTTAGAGAGATGCTTGGAGAGGTGACCAGACTGATGGTGGGTGGTGGTATGGTGGTGTGGTGACGCGGTAGTGATGTTGTTGGGGTCACAAGTGGCCCGAGGTAGGTGGATGGTGCTAGCAATAAAGAACTGTAAAAATAGATTGGTTAGTGTAATAGTGGGTAACAGAAAAGCCACCGGAGATAGGAGGAAGCAAGTGGGGAGTAGACGAAAGGGCTAGATGTGAGCATAGGGAGAAATAGATTAAGAGAGGTGGGTGTCAGGAGGTAACATCCAACAGCTCGTAATCGTCAATCGTCTAAGAAAAGATAAGATTTTAAACATTTAAAAATTAGTATTACTCATTAAATTATTCAGTTCAGTCATCCCCTGAGAAGGCTGGAGGGGAGTAGCAGCGCATGGCAAGCCATGCCTGAATGCGTCCTTGGAACCGTACTTGGTCTCTACTCTCTTGGAGGGACTTAAGTTTAGGTTTATCTTGTGATCCTGCTTTTATCGAAAGTAAAAGTGTCTGTGGACGTGCTGAGGTTACCACATCTTACTGTACGAGCAACAGAATTGGTACTAACAAAACAATAGCACTGTAGTGCCGGCCGGCCTAGCATCTCAACCACCAGACAGCATAAGATAAAAACGGGCACGAAGTCAACCTCTCCCCTCGCACTCACTATACGCATGATTATTGAAAAAAACATATATACTCGGTTTCATCCTGGATCGATGGTACACCTGGCGCGCGCGCGCGACGGAGATACGTATCGATCGATACCCGCTGGTTCAAACTGCCTGCAACACCCAGTCTAGTATCTATCTTGCATTCTTGCAATCTAGTAGCTGTATATATGATTATGCGGCACATGGGAGACAATCCTGATATCACATTTTGGCGGGTGTTATATATACTTAAGTCTGATTGATGTGTCTATATTGTGTCTATTTTTTTTCATAGAATATGATAAAAGAAGACTAAAAAAATTAGGTTTACCAATTTAAGATATCTCAATATTTATTTATGAATTTATTAATATTTAACACATTCATTTAATTATGAGAAAAATAATATTATTTTTATACATGCATATAATTTTAGCTTGTAGACAATAGTAATACGAAACTAACAAAATTTGTTTCATATTTTTTGAGTTTTATATATTTTTCTTTGCATTTTAGATTATTTCAGTCGATTTATCAATATAACTAATATTCCTTTCAATATTTTTTAGAATTTCTCTAAAATAAAATTATAGTATATGTGTAAATATATGTATATGTATACATATATATGTGTATCTATATATCTATACATACACATACGCGGGGCATATTGCTACAGTACCTACAGTATCCGACTCTGAGAGTGTTTAAAATCTTGGCTCGATAATATATGTTATAGATGCGTCGTAATTAAGAAACTGTACTCCGTGCATGATTGAACCGGAGACGAGTAGATTGAAGAATGTGCGAGCAAGAGACGAGGAAATTAAAACAAAGGCGAATGAGAACTGCAAGGACGATTGAAACATGAGCATGCATGTCGTTTAGCCAGAAAGCTAAAGCTTCCCGGAATTCAGCAGCGCACACTTTCACTGAATCACTGGGGCCGCCTTACTTGTGGCATTATCAATTCTTGGTCAAAAACAAACAGCACGTTAACTCAAACCGTGCCATCCGATCGGCCACGCATCAAGGTCAGGCTGCAGGACGCTCCACAGTTTCTGGTTGGCGCCCATTTCGTTTTCAAATGACCATGCTTGTGATGGAGATGCATATATATGTTTACACGTCGCTGCAGTAGCTAGTAGCCTAGGATACTGTACATTAATTGATGTGCTGGGTAGCTATCTCGTGGTTGGCTCGGCTCGATTATATATTATTGTTCCTTCCCGTCCGAGCTGGTGGAGATGGATCCACCGACACCTACCTTACGTATGCTTATGCATGCAGATCGAGTTCGTGAGCGATCAAGGCGTTTTGGTTATTGTAGATACCATCAAAGTAAAATTTCTTTCGTCGTGAGCGATCAACAACGAGATGACTATAAAACTTTACTAATCTGTAAGCTCTTGAACTGTGTGATTGTGTGAGTGTGTAGTCTATAAGTTTCACAAGAAAAAATATGGTGTGTCGTTAAACTAATACTAGCAGGTAGCACCATATATACTGGCACCATGCATGAGTAGTACTTGCTGCGTCTACCCTTGAGTCATGACTACAAGTGGCATGCAGGCTGTCCAACATGTAGGTAGCCAGGTCAGGTAGGGGTTCCCATGTCCTGACGTACTGTTCCCATGTCCTGACGTACTGGACCACCGCTAGCTGATGCATGGATCGAAGCCTCTTGTTGAACACTAAACGCTAGCAGCAGGAGAGAGTGAGTGAGTACGTTGAACAAGTTGATTGTGCCTTCATCTGCTCGATCTAGTAATAAATGGGCTCTCACACAGAGAGAGAGGGGGCAAGAATTTTCTTTATTTTTATATTTACAAAAATATATGGTTATTTTAAAATATTGTATATCTAGGCTACTGTCATCCGTTGGATGAACACCACCAAAATATCGCTCTTTCAACGGGCGATACTTAAAAAAAAATAAAGGTGTCGCCTATCTTAAAACAATAAAAAACAATGTGTTATATTACTCTCAAAATTTGAAATAATATCGAAATAGTTATAAAAAATTCTAAAAAAATGTATGTCATAGGAGATACTATGATCTAGCTCTCATAAAAAATTCAGATAAAACTATGATTTTTACAATGAGAAACAAAAAAGACAATGAAAGTTATTGTTTGAGTTGATTTTTTTTAGAGATAGATTATAGAATCCTCTACAACATATTTTTTCAGAATTCTCCATGATAATTTCTATATTGTTTTAAATTTTGAGAGCAATGTAATACAATATTTTTTGATTTTTTAAAGGTGTCGCCCGTTGAATAGGCGACACCTTTATTTTTTAAAAGTTGTCGCCCGTTGGAAGTACAACATTTTGGTGTCACACATCTAACAAGCGATGGTAGTTTAGATGTGCAATATTTTTAAATGACCATGTATTTTTATAAATATTAGAATATAAAAATAAAGAAAATTCGAGAGGGCAATCCGGCAAGAATACAGCGAAGATGGTCCGCCAATATCACTCCGTTAGGCCTCTGGGCTTGCTGATCGTTGTTGGCATGCAGCCCAACTAACATGGCTCCTTTCTTTATGGGCCCTGGTACCATCAAGGCATGTCCGATAGGGTTGGTAGTTAGGATGGAAAATTGTGATAGGGTTCGTGAGAGGGATGGGGTGATTTATTTCACATTTGTGAGAAATGATTTGTAAAACTTCTAAGACATGCATAGATTTTTCTTCAAAGAGGAATTTGCTTCCAATTACTACCACTCTCGGATTTCCGTTGCATCCCACACTCACATTGACCAAATAAGGGACTCTTTTCTTTTTAGATCAGACCAAAGATGGGACTAACTTCCTATACCCTTCATCAGCTAGGCACAACCAAGTAAGCTGTTGAGGTAAAGATATTTTTGCCGAAGATTCGACAGTGGCATACGATACGGTCTTGCAACTCTAAAAAAGTACTATTCACTTTGGTCGTAAATACATATCATTTTTAAAAATAGTTTAAATTTTTAAAATTTTGACTAACAATTGCCTTCAAAATATTTAGTTTGAAAACTTTAAAATTATATGTATAGATTTGTCTTAAAAAATACTTTCACAATAACACGAATTCAATGGATTTTATAAATATATCATTATAAAAAATAATGGTTAAAGCTATATATTGAAGATTATGTCTTTTTTAAAATGATATATATTTATGATCAGAGATAGTACATGACAAGTTATTCCTACAGTATTTGTATGTCTCTGTGAAAAAAAAATGCAAGAATGTTCTTTTTAAAAAAATATTTAGTAACGCCGGTCTTTGCAAATATACAGCGACGAAAAATAGTGAATAGACAAGCATTAGCGCACAGGGTGATGGATGACTAGTTATATATATTGTCGATGATAATAGAAACTAGCGGGACGGTCCACATAATTGGGCGGCTAGTATCAAAAATCCACATGTGAATGTATTCATATACTATCTTGATTTTACCATCAATTTGTGCTTTACTTTATCATCACTCTTCTTTCTTTAGCTACTATATTTGTTCTCTAATATACATAATTCAAACATAGGTCTATCATAATAATATTTTTATATATTCTGGCACTATATCATCATCTTTTCGTTCTAGTTAGGTAGATTTTGCTTGTATTCTTGCTTTTCTTTGCTATTTAAATCGAGTAACATTTATTTAGGTTGGAAGACCATGCTCCATCATCAATTCAGTATGCATATTTCACCTTTATATGTCACCTTCATAGCGTCGTGACCTTGAGCTACACGGTTCAAGCCCAGTGCAACGGGCCCTTATCCTCTTGTTCCGTGTCACTCTCTTATTGTAAGATCGAGAGTGACGATTAGTCTAGGGGTGAATAGGCGCTTTAATAAATTTCTTGCGAAATTGATACTCTTCTCCTATTCGATCACCAAACACATCTCTATAATAGAATCATAACAGAACGCAACACAAATACGCAACGAAAAAACTACATTTTCCCAGAAAGTCTGGAGACTCCGGAGAAACATCAAAAACCAAACTTGAAGATTCAACAAAAAATATATCTCTTGGTTGGAATCGAACACTAGGTTCCATAGCAAACCAATCCATCATTCATCCCCACACAAAAGTTGAATCTTGAGAAAAGATCACTCAAGAATCAAAAGGTAAACATTAGATGAAGAAGATCTCAATGATGATGGTATAAATGCAAAGAAATTAAAGACTCTATCACATATGCATATGTATGTAAATTTTATACCTTCAGTATCAAGAAGAACAATCCCCAAGGTGTTAAAATTTTAGCTCAAAAAGTGAACAAAAACAAAAATCAACACCGAAGAGGGAAAACTTGCACACAAGGCAAGGAAACCAAGAGATGAAAACTAGAAAGAGTGGAATTCAAGCATATGTAAAATAAATTTCATTACTTCAAGAGGTTAGCCCTATTTTATACTATAAAGATTTTTCTCTCAAAACTCTCACCTATTACATAGACTAAGCACTCATCCTCCTCTCCTTTAGAAACCTAGCACAATGCTCTCATATGGGTGGCACAAAGGCTTAAATGGCTGGTTCATACTCTCTTATAGCTCCACCCCTCTATTTATAGACCTAGAAAACTTGACCCCTAAATTTTCTAGCTTTTTTTTCAAAAATACATATTTCTTGTAGTACACTTCTACCTACTATCGAGGGTATTTTGGTATATTTTCTTCTCCATTCATCAGATGGCCTCGGTGCCTTCGCGACTTGGTTTCGCCTCAACGCAAGCTTTATGATAATGCCACGTACTCTTCCAGTCCTCCCACGATTTTAATGCCAAACTATGAAACCCTAGCATGCTTCTCAAAGCATAACTAGCCGTTATTTGCTTCCACCTGAAGCAAGCACTTTGATGATGACGTGTATCCTCTATCTTGCGATCTTGACCACCGGCAAGTCTATCCCACTCCTGATCTCTCGGGCCACCTTGTCACTTGCACCGACACTCCTTTCGCTTGATTTTGTCAATATGATGTCTTCATCCTCTGTTTCATATTTTGCTTGACCTTCATGCGTACAACTAGGATTACCCTTGACACCGTCCGACTATCCTTGATCGTCTGGCACTAAGCACCAGCTTAGCCCAGATCACCCGACGTCGACCGCCAAGTTCCTTCCGTCACCTGCACATCTTAAAACAAGCAAACACATTTTTCCACACTCTAAAACATCTCCAGATTAGCATAAAATCAAAAACTTCAACTCAGAGCATATCCTACAGAAAACGTGAACACCGGATGTTCCGATGTGTTTTGCTCCTTAACAACGGATCATCCGGTGAGTGTAACACTATCTATTCTAGAAAAATTTTGCTCTCTGCAAAAAAAAAAGTCCGGTAAAAGCTTCTGGTGATTTCATGTCCATCACCGAATAATCTGGCGTGTGCTAATGCACCGAACCATCTTTCTGCAATCTCTCTGCAATAAAAGGTCTAACGTATTCTCTAGTGTTCACAAACTCAGTACCGGACTATCCAACGTACATAATCAAACTTTTCACCAAACATCTCCTCTCTGTAGAAAATTTTCCGATACTCTCAAAGTCCATCACTGGACCATCCGGTGCTTGCTTTTATTTTTGCTTCAGCACTAAAAATACTCTGGTGCTCACTTCACCGTAACACTGAACTATCTGGTGTGATCAAAAACACACACACCAGATGTTCCGATGAGACATAATTTCCAGGACTCTGAAATAGTCAGCTTTAATTCAAACTTTGGTTAGCCATAAATAAGATCGCACCCAAACAAGCTCACACCAACCAAAATCATTTCAAATCTAACATTATCAATGACTCATCACATGCAAACCAAGACACATTTCAACTTGATTTCTCAATCTCCTCCTTGATGAGTACATTGACAACCCTCAAAACACAAATATTTGGGTTTGAAGATTAAAGCACATCCAAGTGACCAAAACTCGAGAAAGAACAAGAACCATATCACTTGGCATAAGAAAGATTACAAAAGACCGAAGAGAGGCAAAGACAAACCACAAACCTCAAAAGAGTAAGAAAAACTCAAGGACTCAACAACAAATGCCCCCCCTGATGAATGCATATTTTTCATTTTTCTTGAGGTTTATTGCAAATATTCTCATTTCTCTTCCTTTGAGGCATATTTATACATATTCTCATATTTGTGCATATGCTCTCCTCCTTTGGCAATGCAAACATTAAGGATAAAATATTATGAACATAAAATTCTAAATGAGCTTTTAAAAGTATACCACAAAGTATTTGCAAAAGTTAGAAATGTCAAAGGGCTCTGGAAGTTAGAACGTAGAGCTCACAATCGCATAGAGGCTCAAAAAAAGACAGTGATACAAGAGCATGAAGCTTGACAAGTTAAACCCGAAGAATTGGTTGACGATTTAATTTCATATAGCCAAATCATTTCCAAAGTAACCACTACATAAGCATCCACTAGTGCTGAGGTAATACAAGCATTAAGAACTGGCCAATTTCAACCTCAAACTAGACAAACAAGTGTTCATAACAGTAGACTTTGCAAATGCTCACATATGAAACTAAGACTTAGGTTGATCAAGTGATTAAAAAGAATTTAACATGTAGGAATATTTCTTTGAATTTTATTTTATCCTCAAGTTGTCTCTTATCCAAGCAAAGTATCACGCAACTAGGTACGGCAAACACTTGAGGCTTCAAGACAACCATATTGGATCACATTTTAGCACAAGAGACTTGATTTTTCATGATTATTCAATCCGCACATGTTATCAAGATGTTCACAAGATCAAGTTAAATAGTGCCTTTGTGATACAAGGAACACCTTTTTGTCCAAGGTTCTATCATGAGCTAAATATTTAATAAAGACAGAAAATATAGTGCAATATTCTCCAATCCATTGTCTTGAACCAAGAATACCTAGAGCAAGATATTCATTGAACTAGCTTTAACATAAGCATTGACTAAGCCTAATCAATTACAAATATGGTGATCAAGAATGTAGCATTTCACAGCCTACATTATTCATAAAAGCCAAAATTAGGTGAATACCATCACAAAAGTTACAAAAGTTGAAAAATACCATCGGTGTGAGGATGACATGTGGGCATGTCATCCTCACACCGATGGTATTTTTCAACTTTTGTAACTTTTGCAATGGTACCTAGCAAATTTTCCCTTAATAAAATTGTAACTTTTATTAGCTAACCACATCACATACCCATATTCTAGCAAGAAAGACCTAAACCTATCATACCAAGCTCTATGTGCCTGCTTAAGCCCATACAAAGTCTTTCTAAGCTTGTAAATTCTATATGGGTATTTGAAATGCTCAAAACCTAAAGGTTGCCTAACATAAATCTCTTTCTGAATGAAATCATTTAGGAAAGCACTCTTGACATCCATTTGATATAACTTGAAACCTTTGGATACCGCGAATGCAAGAAGAATTCTAATGGCTTCTAGCCTAGCTACGGTTGCAAAGGTCTCTCCAAAGTCACATGAGTGAAACTCATAGCCACTAATCTAGCCTTGTTTCTTATTACAGATCCATCATCTCTCTGTTTGTTTTTGAAAATTCATTTGGTTCCTATGGTGTGAACATTAGAGGGTGGCTCTACAAGGGCTCAAACTTGGTTTCTCTCAAAATTTTCAAGTTTTTCATGTGCAACATTGACCTAACTTGAATCAAATAAAGTATGTCCAACATTATGGGGCTCAAAAGAAGCAACGATTGCAGAATTAGTAAAATGAGCATGGGAAGCAGATTTAGACCATGTTACCCTCTCATTGATGTTACCAATCATCGTCTGTAGAGGGCGTCACCAATGCATGTGTTGAGAGGCCTCACGCTGTGAGTGTACATCCCTCTCAAACACTGTTGTTGCAGACTCGAAAGCATCTGAAGTGGAAGTAGAGGCTGTATGACCCTCTGCTGGAGTAGAAGAAGCAGGAGCCATCTCAGGAGCAAGTGTAGTTGAGGGAAGTAGTGGATCATTCTCGTCATCACCAAGAGCTGGAAGGTTGTCATCTACAAAGATATTTTCGCTCATCTTCTGATCACCTACACACTCAAGGACAAAACTAACGCAGGGGATTGACTCATCAAAAGTCACATCACAGGATTTCATGATGGTGTTAGTGTCAAGATTGTGAACCCTGTAAGCATGACTATGAAAAGAATACTCCAAGAGAATGCCATTG
This sequence comes from Phragmites australis, assembly GCF_958298935.1. Classification (NCBI taxonomy): domain Eukaryota; kingdom Viridiplantae; phylum Streptophyta; class Magnoliopsida; order Poales; family Poaceae; genus Phragmites; species Phragmites australis. Next base: position 9,230,805 of record NC_084922.1, read on the forward strand.
GAAGAATGTGACTCAAAATTATCAAGATTGCCACATTTTAGGACGAAACACTGACACCCAAAAACTCTAAAATACTAAACCTTCGACTTTCTTCCAAAACGTAACTCATAAGAAGTCAAATTCAAGATCAAGAGCAAGAGAATCTGATTTGAGATGTAGCACGCTGTGTTAGTGGCCTCAGGCCAAAACTTTCTAGGAGTCTTATGCTCATCGAGCATCATCCTAGTCATCTCAATCGAAGTCCTGCTCTTTTTTTCAACCATGCTATTCTACTGAGGAACACATGGGGTAGAAAACTGATGCTCAATTCCATGCTCAAGACAGAAAGCATCAAAGAGATAGTTCTTGAACTCGGTACCATTATCACTGTGAATTGCTTTCAATACACCATGGAGTTCCTTGAACAATCTCAAAACTAAGCTCCAAAAGTGCGACAACACTTCATCATTGCTAACAAGAAATAAGACCCAAGAGTAGCCAGAGAAATTATCAATAATGACAAGAATATACCACTTTTCACCTGCGAACCAACCTGATAAGGACCAATAGTATTCATATGAAGAAGTTCTCCTGGTCGTTCAGTCATCAGCAGATTGACTGGTGGGTGGGAAGTAGCAACCATCTTGCCATGCTGACAAGGAGTACAAATAAGATTCATCTATAACTTGAGCTTGGGCAATCCTCGGATCAAGTCTTGGGCACTTAAACGAGTAAACAAGTCAAAGCTCATATACCCTAGTCTCCTATGCCACATACAAAGCTCAGAAGAAGGTTAAGCAATCAAGCAATAAGAAGAATCAAGAGACTTAGAAAAATCAGCTCCAAAAACTCTCCCAACTCGAGAAATCTTGCAAATCAAAGCGCCAGAAGAATTGAGAACTCGAGAGGTATTGCGTTTGAAATGCACTTCCAAGTCCTTATCCAACAACTGAGATACAGAGAGAAGGTTGTATCACATATGCTCTACCAAAACTATATCCTTGAGAGTGAAACTCTGATTCACCCTTACCATATCTTTAGCTTTCACCATTCCTTTTTGATCATCCCTAAATGCGATGTACTCGTGTCACTTCACGGCGGAGAGGCTAGAGAACTATGATGAATCTTTGGTCATGTGGTGCGAACAACCAGAGTCAATGAGCCACTTGTTCTCTAGACCTTCGTCTACCACATACATATAAGAAGAATAATATGTGGATGGCTCAATACTGGGGTTAGTCAAAAATATCTTGGAAATCTAGTATACTGGGTCATCCGTCCTGAAGTGGTAAAAGCAGGTTTAGGTAAAATAGGTTTAGTATGCTGAGGACGAGTACCACGATAAAGAAAACATGGTCCGCCAAAGTGCTGGGTCTCAAAATCTCTGACACATGGACCAAAATCATATGAGTTATGGCAAAATCCACTCCAGGCAACGGGCAACACCTCTAGGAAGAGAATGAAAAATGCTAGGGACACGTGACTGAAAGTGAGGAAAATGATCACGTACACCAACAGAGGGGCGATACATGTCCTGGGTGCTCCACTCCCACTCACCCTACTCATCTCTCCTACAGCGAAAGCAAAACCCAACCAAGTGACCCTCTCTCTGGTAGTAGGTGCAATGGTAGTGTCTCTTGAGACTTGACTACCGGTCACTCGGGGCTCTCTCATAGGCTATGGAGCTCTCTTGGGTTGTGGTGCGAGTTTCTTATTTGTGGGTTGAGAAATGAGTTTCTTGATGGGTTGTGTTGTGGCATTGATTTTGGACTTCTCAGCTTATAGGATAGTAAGTGTAGTGAACACAGTTTTACTCTTACCACTGTAAGTCACCCTCTCAAAACCCTACTCAAGAGCTAAACCCGCATTGTTAGCACACATCTTGATCTTGGTTAAAATCAAATTCATTTTCCCTTTGCCCTCTGAGCACTTCTCCACCAAAGAAAGGAGGTACTCATTCTTAGTCAAAAGCTTTTGAACTTACCTTCTAACCCAGCTGAGTTTATCCTTAAAGATGGTGTAGGTGGAACAATTTGGCTACATATCTTTAGAACTCCCAGCACTCTCTAATCTAGACTCTAGCTCATTCAGACGCTTGTCTTTCAGTTCAATATCCTTTCCAAGCAAAGACAATTCTTACAAACACCTAATAGAGTAGACCTAGACTCCTCCTTAAGGAGCTTTTTCTCGGCACTCTTAAGCTGATTGACGACTTAAGCATGCACATTATGAAACTCAGCAAGTTCAGCAATAACAATCAAGCAACTCTTACACTCATCAACATTGAGCCTAGACCTAAGCAATGCAAGTTCAGTAGAGACAGACTCATTACTTAGGCATAAGATCCTTAAACTCACGTACAACTTTCTTAAGTAACCTATCATAGATAATGAGAGCATCATTCAATGTATCGACTTAGATGGAAAGCTGGTTGTAGGAAGGCAATACCTCGGAAGGATCCAACTCGGGATCATTATCATTGTTATTGTCGTCTGCCATGAAACAGAGGCCGATGAAGTTATTAGCCTTCTTCTTGTTCTTTGATTGCACTTCATCCTCCTCCGAGCTCTCCTAATCGCTGGAAGAAATATCGATGTCGCTGAGAGCCGCCATGAACGACCTAGAAGCCGTCTTGGCAGCCTTCTTGGCCATCTTGTCACGGTTTTTCTTGAAGAATGGCTTCTTGTTCTTCTTCTTATGCTTATTATAGTCGTTTTCATTGTCCTCTCTCTTCTTGAGCTTGGGGTAGTCCGTTTTGAAGTGGGTAGTGTCACCACACTTAAAGCAGGTACGAAAACCACCCCTCCTCCGATCTCGATGATTGTTGTAGAAGTGGGTGAACTTCTTCACAATCAGCATGAGGTTGCCATCATTTAGCGTGTCCACCTGCTCCTCTATGAAAAAACCGATGAAGACAAAGTAAATCCACTCAATAAAGTGTTAGCACAAGAAAAGTCAACTACAGACTGATTGCCATCACTAGGTCCAGAAACCAACACCATGTTCTGAGATATGGGATTTTTGAGATCGATCCGAACAGCCTTAGCTATCACGATGGACTCAAGCTTACTAAAGAGCTTATCACAAGTCAACGCGCTGTAACTTGAAGACTCTTCAATGCTCAAGATCTTCACTTTTCATATATTATAGTCAAGGGCATAAAGAAGCTTGATTGCTCTCTCGTGATCAGAATAGGATAAAACACCAGTTGATCGAATATTGCTAACAATCTCATCAAAGCGAGCAAATATTGCATCTAAAGACTCAACGAGGCCTTGCACAAATATTTAGTATTCTTGATTGTATGTATTTTGGCGTCTGGTCTTTATCTGATTAGTGCCTTCATGAAAGAGACTCAGAGTATTTCAGATTTCCCGGGCAGTACGGAAGTGCTAGACCCTGTTAAACTCATTCTGACTCAGCCTAGTGAACAAAATATTTCTGGTCTTGTTGTTAGGCTCATACTGTTCAATTTGAACCCGAGTTGTTAGGAATCAAGTACTTCCCATATTGCACTTTCTTGGCTTAGAAGATAAGCCTTTATGCGTATTTTTCAATACAAAAAATTACGGTCATCAAACAGCAGAATCTTCCCACTTCTCTCCATATCGCCTATGGATCACAAAGCCAGTTAGGGTCAACAAGTGATGAAACTGGCCCTGATACCAATTGTAGGATTAAGAGTAGCGACTAGAGGTGGTGAATAGGTATCTCAATAAATTTCTTGTAAAATTGATGGCTTCTCCTATTAGATCACCCAACACACCTCCATAAGAGAATCACAATAGAACGCAACACAAATACGCAGTGGAAAAACTACACCTACCCAGAAAGTCCAGAGACTCCAAAGAAATATCAAAAACCAAACTTGAAGATCCAATAGAAAAAGGGTCTCGTGGTTGGAATCAAATACTAGGTTCTATAGCCACTCAATCCATGACACATACCTACACAAAGATTAAATTTTGAGAAAAGATCACTCAAGGATCAAGAGATGAACACCGGGTGAAGAAGATCTCCAAAATGGTAGTCTAAATGCAAGAGAATTCAAGACCCTATCACATATGCATGTGTATGTGAATTTTATGTCTTTAGCATCAAGAAGAATAAAGCTCCCAAGGTGTTAAAATTACAGCTCAAAAAGAAAAAAACCAAAATCAATACCGAAGAGGAAAAACTTGCACATAAGGCAAGGGAAACAAGAGAGGAAAACTAGAAGCAAGGAAATTCAAACATATGTAAAATAAACTTCATTACTCAAAAAGCTCAACCTTATTTTAGGCAGATTACAAAGATTTTTTTCTCAAAATTCTCACCTAGTACATTGTCTAAACACTCATCCTCCTCTCCTTAAAACCCTAGAGCAATGCTCTCATATGGGTACCACAAGGGTTCAAATAACTCTTTCATCCTCTCCCATATCCCTAACCCTCTATTTATAGGCCTAAAAATTTTGACCCTAAGTTTTTTAGTTTTTTCTAAAATACCACTCTCTTATAATACACTCCTACCTACCACCGAGGGTATTTTGGTCCATTTTTTCTCCATTCATCGGACATCCTCGACACCTTTATGACTTGGCTTCGCCACGATACAAGCTTTATGATGACGCCACATACTCTTTCAGTCCTCTCACGATTTTGAGGTCAAACCACGAAACCCTATCATACTTCTCAAAGTATGACTAGGCGTCATTTGCTTCCACCTGAAGCAAGCGTTCTAATGATGATGCAAGTACTTCATTTTACGATCTTGACAGCCGGTAAGTCTCTCTCTCTCTCTCTCCCGATCCCTTGGGTTGCCTTGCACTTGCATTGGCATTCCCTTCGCTTGACTTTGTTAACACGCCTTCTTCATCTCCGTTTCATGCTTTGCTTGACCTTCATGTGTATAGCTAGGATCACCTTTGACTCTACCCGGCCCTCCTTGATCATCCGGCACCAAGCACCCGCTTAGCCTTGATCACCCGTCGTCGATCTTGAAAAAAGCAAACACATTTCTTCACACACCAAAACATCTCCAAGTTAGTACAAAATCAAAAACATCAACTCAGAGTACATACTGCAGAAAACATGAACATCGGATGTTCCGATGTGTTCTACTCCTAAACACCAGACCATCTGGTGAGTGTAACACTATTTGTTCAAGGAAAATTTTGCTCTCTGCAAGAAAAGGTTCGGTGAAGGTTTCTGGTGATTTCATGTCCACCATCGGATAATCCAACATGTGCCAATCTACCGAACCACCATTCTGCAACCTCTCTGCAATAAAAGGTCCAGTGAAATCCCCGGTGTTCATAAACTCAGCACCGGACTATTCGACATACATAATAAAACTTGATGCGAAAAATCTCCTCTCTATAGAAAATACTCCGTTGCTCTCAAAGTCCATCACCAGACCATCTGGTGTTTGCTTCTAATATCTCTTCAGCACTGAAAGTGCTCTAGTGCTCACTTCATCGTAACACCGGACTATCCAGTATGATCAAAAAACCATACACCGGATGTTCCGATAAGGCATAATTTCCTGGAATTTGAAACAGTTTGCCATAAACAAGATCACACCCAAATAAACTCATGTCAACTAAAATCATTTCAAATTTAACATTATCAATGACTCATCACATACAAACCAAATCACATTTTAAATTGGTTTCTTACATGTCCTACTCTACTACAGATCAATGGATGTTTTTTTCCACGATCTGAATAGATCAGTCATTCTCTTATATCGAGTCTTATCTAATTTTCTTTCTTTTTACACCACTCGTATTGAGCTATGTTTATTTTGTGTTCTATTATATTTTACATCAAAAGATTATTTAAATTGTAGTTTGAACTCTTATGCATGTAGGGTGTAACGAACTTAATGTTGTTTTTTTTGGGTATTTAGCTTTTTTTTAATAATGGTAAATGTGGGTAAAAGAAAAGGAGATATGTGGTCTATTTTTCTCTCTATTCATCGGACGGCCTCGACGCATTCATGACTTGGTTTCGCTTCGACACAAGCTTTACGATGATGCCACGTACTCTTCCTAGTCCTCATAGGGTTTTGAGGCCAAACCACAAAACCCTAGCATGCTTCTCAAAACGTGACTAGCCACCATTTGCTTTCACCTAAAGCAAGCGCTCTGATGATGACGAGTGTCCTTTGTCTTGCGATCTTGACCATCGGCAAGTCTCTCTCCCTTTCGATCTCTTGGGCCACCTTATCACTTGTACTGGTATCCCATTCACTTGATTTTGTCAACACACCATCTTGATCATCTGTTTTATGCTTTGTTTGACCTTCATGGTACAAATAGTATCATCCTTGACTCCGTCTGGCCCTCCTTGATCGTTCGGCACCAAGCACCCACTTAGCCCTGATCACCCGCCATCGATCGTCAAGTTTCATCCGTCACATGCACTCCTTGAAAAAAGCAAACACATTTCTCCACACTCTTAAACATCTCCAAGTTAGCACAAAATCAAAATCTTTAACTCAGAGCATATCCTGCAGAAAACGTGAACACCGAATATTTTGATGTATTCTGCTCCTAAACACCGAACCATCCGGTGAGTGTAACACTATCTGTTCTAGGAAAATTTTGCTCTCTGTAAGAAAAAGTCCAGTGAAAGCTTCCAGTGATTTTATATCCATTACAGGATAATCCGGCATGTGCCAATCCACCGAACCACCCTTCTGCAACCTCTCTGCAATAAAAGGTCTGGCGCATTCTCCGGTGTTCACAAACTCAGTACTGGACTATCCTGCGTACATAATTAAACTTGTTGCTCAAAATCTCCTCTCTGCAGAAAATACTCTGGTGCTCTAAAAGTCCATCACCGGATCATCCAGTGTTTGCTTTCATTTCTGCTTCAGTATTGAAAATATTCTGATGCTTACTTCACCAAAACAAGGACTATCCGGTGTAGTCAAAAATCCACACATCGGATGTTCCGGTGAGGCATAATTTCTTAGACTTTGAAACAGTCTGTTTCAATTCAAACTTTGGTTAGCCATAAACAAGATCACACCAAAACAAGCTCATACCAACCAAAATCATTTCAAATCTAATATTATCAATGACTTATCACATACAAACCAAGTCATATTTCAACTTGGTTTCTCACATATCCTACTCTACTACAGATCAATGGATGCTTTTTTTTCTCCACGATTTGAATAGATCAGTCATTCTCTTGTATCGAGTCTTACCTCCTTTTCTTTTTACACCTCTCGTATTGAGCTATGTTTATTTTTTGTGCTATTATATTTTACATCAAAAGACTATTTAAATTGTAATTTCGAACTCTTATGCATGTAGGGTGTAACGAACGTAACGTTGTTGTCTTTTGGGTATTTAGCTTTATTTTTTAATAATAAATGTGGGTAATAGAAGAGAACATCTAGGGATACCTTCGGTTTATTTTTTTAATTGCAGTGATAGCTAATTTATAAATATATATATATGGCATTTTCTTTTCTTTTTTCTATAATTAACGTGATTCGTTACACCCTACATGCATAAGAGTTCGAAATTACAATTTAAATAGTCTTTTGATGTAAAATATAATAGCACAAAAAATATTATATGGCATTTTCTTTTCTTTTTTTCTATAATTAACGTGATAATATCTACGCATTGAGGGTGAAGGAGGGGTTTTTTTTCTTCTTCTTCTGTTGGCCAATTACTAATATAACTAGTAGCGTGGCTTGCGCATTTGTACGGCTAGACAACCACCACCACCTGATTTCGTCGCTGCTTATCATCTCGATCGCCAATCAGCCAAGCTGGACACCTCCAACTCAAGTCATTCTCTTTTAAGTGCTTGCTTGAGCCTCGCTATGGTCATGGTTTTCTTGAGCCTCACTATGATCATGGTTTGCTTATGCTCAGTGGCGTATCCAGAATTTCGAGCGAGGGTGGTCCAACTTAATATAATTTTTTTAATACCATAAATATAATGTGATAACATATAAGTATAGAATTTTTACCAAAAGCATAGTACAAATCTGAAATTTTACCAACATACAAGTCTAAAATTTGCGTAAAAAAGCTCACACATACAATAGTTCAAAGAAGATTACAATACTAATTCTTGTTGGTCTTACGCCTTCTAATGGTCATGAAAGTCTCGATTATATCATCTTCATTCACTTTGAAGAAAATATCTCGCTCAATAAACGTGACTAGACAATCATCCAAAAGACTATCACCCATCCTATTTCTCAACTTACTCTTGACTAAACTCATTGCAGAAAATACCCTTTCAACACTTGCCGTCGCCACCGGTAGAAACAATACCAATTTGAGAAGCAAGTATACCAAATCATAAACTTTATGTTTCTTTGTTTCAACAAGCTTAATTGAGAGCTGAACAAGGTTGTCTATGCCTTTGAAGCTGTCATCTCTCTTCATGTCATCAATATAGTTATCAAGTTGCATTTCCAGTCTTATCAAGTCGGTGCTTGAAATATCATTAGGGTAAAACTCAGCAAGTCTACGTACCTTGTCTACATCAAATGAAGCAAATGAGTTGGCAGGATTCAAGGCCGACATACAAGAAAGCAACTCCATATTAACCTCATCAAATCGATTGTCAAGCTCTTGATTAATTTGATCAATGACCCCAATATATACTTCTCTTCTGAAGTGGTCATCATTTGTTTGGTTTCGAGCAAACCGTGTTGATCTTCCATAAGGCACATAATTACCCTCCATTGTAGGAACTTCGATGTCATGTTTGTTACAAAACAAAGTGACCCTTTGAAGGAATGCATCCCACCCATCAAACCTCAATTGTTGCATTCTACTTTTTGCCAAATTAACAAGTGACATTGCATTAAGAATATCTTGATCTCTTCTTTGCAAACACTGGGACAAATCATTTGTGTATCCAAGAATGACAAGCATCAAGTGTGCACTAAAAATAAAGTCAAATGACTCAAACACTCCAACCATAGTATGTATTTTCGGCCAATCACCCCTTTGTGAAGTATCTTCTCCAAGATTTATGAGTACCTCACAGATTATGTGATACATAGCGATAATGTTAACAATAGTTTTGTAATGAGAGCCCCACCGAGTCTCACCGGGCCTAGCTAACCCCATCTCTTGATTTAATCCACTCCCAGTTTCTAGTTCACCACATTCAAGTGCTTTCAAGATATTCTGAAGTCTAACATTTCGAAGCATACCATGACGCTTACAAGAAACTCCAATAATACTCAGCAAGAGAGATACTTGATCAAAAAACCACACACAATCATCATTTCCCTTGGCAACAGCAACAAGAACTAGTTGAAGTTGATGTGCAAAATAATGGACATAATAAGCAGAAGGTGACTCTTTCATGATCAATGTTTTCAGCCCTTTAATCTCTCCTTTCATGTTGCTAGCTCCATCATAACCTTGACCACGGATTTGAGTTATAGTCAAATGGTGACTAACAAGTAAAGCTTGAATTGCTTCTTTAAGTGATAAAGAAGTAATATCATCTACATGAACAACTCCAAGAAAGTGCTCACATGGCCTTCCCAGTCTATCAACATAACGCAAGCAAAGAGCTAGTTGTTCTTTATGTGATACATCACTAGACTCATCAGCTAGAATAGCATAGTGCTCATCACCAAGTTCTTCAATAATTTGCTTTCTAGTTTCTATGGCACAACATTGAATAATTTGCTTTTGTATCTCTGGACAAGTTAAGGTGCAATTACCTGGAGCATTCTTCAAAACATACTTATTCACCTCTTCACTATTTACTGCAAGCCATTTCAAAAGTTCAAGAAAGTTTCCTCTATTGCTAGACTCTTCATTTTCATCATGTCCACGGAATGCCAATCCTTGATGCAAAAGAAACTTCAAACATCTAAGTGAATAAGTCAACCTGATCTTGTAAAGACGTAGATCCTCATTATTCACCTTCACAATTTGATTATCAATTGCCGTACTAGGATTGACAAATAAGTTGTATCTCTCTTGAGCTGCATTGTGCAAACTTGTTACACCACCCACATGTTTACCAAGTGCTTCCTCTCCTCTATTCCAATTTCTCCAACCACCTTTAATAAATGCATCAGTCCCCTTTCTCTTACTTTTTTCCTTTTTGAACAAGTAGCATACAAAGCAAAATACAGATTCCTTCTTGATACTATATTCAAGTCAATGATATTTATGAAACCATAAAGGTGTGAATTGCCGATCTCTATTTCCAATTTTTCTTTTTGCAAAATCATGCGCATAAGGTTGGAATGGACCTTTAAGACAATATGCTCTTCGAATTGCATCTTGATCATTGACAGGATAACTTGCAATGGGCAATCTTTCCCCGGGATCATGTGGAAGGCGATTAATATCATAAATCGGTGGTGGTGGTGAGACATCTTCAAGTGGAACTGAAGGTGGAGAAGATGGCATCAGATTCACAATTTCTTCAATTACTCTCTCTTGCTCTGGCGTGCCTTCTTGTTCTTGAGTTTGCTTTTCCGCCACAGTCGCAACCGGAGAAAGAGACGAAGAAGAGGCAATCTTCTTTGCTGCATGTTTCCGAAAAAGAGATGCAATATCTCCATTCCTCTTCATGTTTCAACAATTCTAAAAAAATACTTAATGTATCAGATTCAGCACAAATTAATATATCTTGTTACATGAATGTACAAATATCAAATATGTCCTGCCAAAAAAAAAGGATAGCACTGCACTCCTACTGCCTACACATGAGAGTACAAAGCAATAAAAAAATGGCAACGCCTGCTACTGCCTTTTCATCAGAGCAAGAAGCAAAGAACGTATAAAAAATACGGCAACCTGGCCGGATGCTGAGCGTACGGGAGCAGGGAGTGGACGGAGATGGCGCCCAGCTGTTCACTCTTCACTGCTGCCGAGCAGATGCCGAACGGGAGCCAGGGAGCGCTTGAAGGACGGCAGCTGCGAGCGGACGGAAGTCAAACCGGCGGCGCTGCAGCGGAGGTACGGCCGAACAAATGAAGCTGAGATTTTTTACGGATCCGCCGATAGGCTTTGGGCCGGAGCAAAATTTTAGGGTGGTCCATGGCCCACCCGTGCCACCCTTTGGATCCGCTCATGCTTATGCTCTTCCTCTTATGCATCGTTGCTAGGCTTGTTGGTGCCACCATGGCCACCGTTGCTAGCCCATATGGTCTCAAGATCGAAGAATTTAGCCGTTAGCAATATATTCCTCTCCTCTCGGTTGCTGCTTTTTGGGTTTATTTTTTTTATAACAGTAGCGGTGGTTAATTTATATATATGTATAGGAATATTTTGTTTTCTTTTCCTCTAATTAACCTGGTAATTTCTAAGTCATGAGTGCGAAGGAGAAAGCTTATTTGCTTAGCCAGTTACCAAGATAATAAATAGAATATGACCTAACCATCATATACCAAGTCTAACGCCGGCGCTCTTTTTTGCCGGCGATAAAAGAAAATGCGAAGACATCTTCTTGGTCATCTTGAACCGTCTACAATGACTTCTTCGAGCAGGCAAGAAAGCACTCTCTCATCTTGTCCAAAGCCAATTAAAAATGCCATGTATGTCCATACGAGTTGTTCGCAAAAGTTTGACCTGCTCGAAGAGACAGAGACAAACCAAAACGGGAGATTCAGCCCACGGAATGTTACCCCGCAGACAGCTATCGCTGAAATACAGGAGATGAAGTCACCAGAAGCAGGTTTCTGCTGGGCTCTCTTGTCACAGAGATGTGACCTAGGTAAGTCGACAAGTATTATTTACTTGTTGAGTCAGCAATGTCAAATGTCAACCCTTAAACCCCATCCATCCAAAGGAGGACACAGCTGCAGGCGAAATCGACGTGTCGAATTAGCTGGAGGTTGACTTGCAAAGATGGCCAGCCGGCTTTGTTTTGTGCTAAAATATTACTCTCTTCGGTTATAAACACACGCCATTTGTATAAGACACGAACTCTAATATATAGTATTGACTACTAATTTCTATTAGAATATATTTATAAAATATATTGAATTTGTAATATTGTGAAAGCATTTTTCAGGACAAATATGTACATACGATTTTAAAGTTTTCAAAATAAATATTTTAAAAATTATTGTTAGCTAAAGTTTTAAAAATGTGATCAAATCTTTTTAAAATGATATGTATTTATGACCGGATGGGCTTCTGTTGCATCATCTGCCCACGTTAATTGTACTACCTCCTGTTAAATCTTTTGCAAGCATTTTGTATGCACGCACGCCAACTTGCTTGCAGGGAAATTATGAGATCCTTTTGGGGGATACTATAGATGTTAATCTACTAACTTGGTCTATTTTGACTTGTTCCTCCATTCGATCCTATGTGGCACCGTTAGCTAAGCTAGGAAATGCTGCGTGATTAAGTATTGGACAAGATTGTGTTTTGGTTAGCGTGAGTAGCTTTCCTTCCAGAACTTTAGTGCTCAGCTCATTTCCTTCTTTGAACATTTCAATGGTACTACCAACCAAAAGGATTCGGGCTTGAACACGAATCAAGAACAGATCATTTATGCAGCTTAATTTACAAATAATAACTAATAACTGTGCATATATAGGTGCAAGTTGTGGCAGTTACCGTCATGTATCATGGAAAAGCTGTGTCATCAGCTATATATAGTTTCCTTTATGGATGAACTAGCTGAGAATTTATAATCATACCAAACTACATATTTCCGTTCTAGTTCACCGATTTTCTTTGGGCAAGTCGCCTCAGATGCGTCGTCTGTTGTTGGCCCACGGCGACCAGTCCTCGCGTTCCCGCCAATCTCGAGCAGCAGAATATACATAAAATTATAAGCAACTTGCTGCACCCCAATCAAAGAAATCATGGGACCCCGGTCTACAAAACCATGTACTGTAGTGCTGTCACAAAATATGAGCAACTTGCTGATTGCGATTAGTCAGGATTGCGCATCGGAAGCCGTGCAAATCTCTTTCCGATCGGCGGCCGAAAAGGCATTGCAAACTGGAAGCACATATGCTCGTATAAGTTTGTTCATGCATGCCACGCGCGCATATGCTCGTATAGTTTGCAAGTCCTACTACGTACAGGCTACTACGTATATGTTGGTCGTCTCCGCGGTTGCCCGTGCTCATGGTTTAATCTGGCCAAGACCAACCGTGCCGTGCTCATGCTTTGGCCAACCGCGCAGATTATCGCCCCCACCTAACCCATGTCTCTGCATGCCATGTTTGAAGCACCGGCACTACTGAGTTCATATGGTTTATAAGTGAAGACGAAGACTATAAGCGCAACCATAATGTGGCAAGTGTCAACAACACAACCTCCACGCCAAACCATTCCTTGCTCACGCTTTCGCCAACAGTATCTTCTAGGGTAATCAGCGTGCACGGCGCAGACGCGACATGCAGGATGTGTTTGATTGTTGGTATCAAGCACATTCTGATTTCATTCTTGAGTATATTCCGGTAAAAAAGGTCATTTAGTTGTCTGTATATATTGTTCCTCCCTGCGTCTACAGATACAATTATACGGTTGAAGTTTGGTCCGGTGGATATGTCTGAATCGAGTTTCTCTTTATAGTCTGATCCGATTGATACATTGCATCTACTATAGTGCTGCAACAGACTCACTCGTTAGTTTTAAATTTAATGTTATTGCATCCGTCTATACAAATAAATAAACAACCTCATATAATCATTACATCCGTATATGCATGATCATTATCCATCTATACAGACAACACAATTCTCTTCTTTTCAAAATCACTATATCTGCTCAACCTACTTCTTACGAGAACTCATGTGAACAAATAAATACGCACTTACAGCTGCTAGGGCTCGTCATTTGGAGTGTGGTTGTGCGGTGCAGTTGTTGTGAGGGCACGGGACGGACAAGAAGGAACGCTTCTTCTTTTGCCTGCTGGCGCGCATGGCATGCAGATGCTGACACGCCATTTGGGTTGGGTCGCTGGAGCCCTCGGTGTACGTGCCGATGCGCTGCTGGCCGACGGCTTCGGGATTTCGGGCACTTTTCTGAGCTGGAGGGAGCCGAGAATTTTTTGTGCCAACGTGTGTGTCGTCACTGCCCTGGACCAGGGGATCTCTCGGCTCCCGTGCTGCGCTCGCCTCCCCGTGTCCGACTCCAACCGCGGACGTCCACTCCAGATCACAAGGGAAAGCTTGTCCGTCATCGACGTACTTCGGAGAATTTCCTGTCTCGCTCCTGGACTAGCTGACAAACTTGCAGCCATGCTCTGTTCCAGCTGCACAGTGAGACACTTGTCACAGTGGCTCCAGTCATGCTCTGTTCCAGAACACTTCTGTATCCCGTTCGATTTCTTCTACTTTCTAAACTTCTTTAAACTAAATCTTTAAAATAACTCCACCAGAATGCATTTTCAAAAATGAACCTTTTGGCCACGCCATAGTCAGTGGGTGGCGTGGTAGACGGACAACGCCGCCACGCCATGGTTGTCTTGCAACTACATGTGCACAACGTAGAGTGACAGGTAGTTTGCAACGGCTTGTTTCTTCTTATGCGTAACAATGTCATTTTGCCAAGCCATCTGGAACTCTGGAAGTGGCATGCATGGTGGGTTCGTTTTAAAATTTAGTCTGTAAGGCTTATTTTTAAAGTTCAGATTTAAAAAGGTTTAGAAATTTAAAAATATTATAGTCCGAGCCAACGCTTCAAATCTTAAATATTCTATTTTTAACACATCTTCACTTTTTACATGATATGATGCAAGTAGCCAGGTATAAATATCATCAATGTCAGGTGTACTAGCAGCCAGGCAGAACCGCAGAAGAATTGACCGTTGTGCATCTCCAGAAGTTGCATCAAAGTGATGAACTCAGCAAAATAAATTTTTGTTATCCTTGATAGGTGTTCCCTTAATTTGTTTGTTTACAAAGCTTACCGACTTAAGGATGTTGACATTTGGAATCAGACTTTCTAGTCATTACTTGGAAAATCATTTTTTAAAAAAAATAAATATTGCAGTAGATCTCAACAGTTCAATAATATGGTTTATAGATACAGGAGTCAAGCGCTAAGCTACCACAGTGAGTAAAAATTTGCAGTAACAACAACAAATACAAACCGAACAACCATGGAAGCAATTGCATTTTTTTTAATTCTTCAAAAAGAAGATTGGCACGTATCACCATCCAAAAGAAAAAAAAAAGGAAGCAAACAAGACGTAAGGAAAAGCAAGAAGAAGCTCACATGAGCTAATTAAGGGAGTGACTTGTCCTCAAATGACTGAAAATTGAAGTACTCTCAATCAGTGATTCTCATCCGTTAGATCAATATCTAACATCTCACATGCAGTATTTCCATAGACAGCTCAAAATTACACCGGGTTTATACTAAAATTTCACATTTGTAGTAGATTAATTTCAGACCAAACAACATGTAATTTCAGGTGACTGAGAGATATAAAATTTCCAGGCGATTGGGGAAGAGACATTCCGGCTAATTAACCATTCTTATACACATATCCCTCATTTTGAGAGAGAATTATTGTTACAAAACTGAAGCTACCATCAACTGACGAATGAAAAAAGAATTAAAACTCACCCTTTGAGTAATTACTCTCTGAATAAATCAATGTTTTAATTTACCCTCAAAATTTAATTTTTACTTCTCGATCTAATGCTGTTCTTGCTTTGTTGTTGTTTCCTTGTTCCAGCTCTCCATGAAGCGGCTCATCCTTGCGAGCGCAACATCCAGCGTGGCCAAGCTCATGTTCGCGAAGCACACCCTGAACCAGCCGGACTCCGAGCAATGGCACGACGAACCCGGTGAGATGTTGAGCTTCACCTCATGCAGCATCCGGTCCCACAGCCTCAGCTCGCCGGCGACGGTCGCCTCGCCGAGCAGCCGCCGCATGTCCATCCACACGAACAGCCCCGTATTGCCGCGCAGGCACGGCACGCCGGCGCGGGCCAGCCCGGCCACGATGTGGTCGTGCCGCTCCCGGAGGCGCTCGCGGTTAGTGCGGATATAGGCGTCGGCGAACGCCGCGTCCGAGAGCATGGCGGCGAGCGTCTTCTGCGTCTGCGACGACACGAGCGTGAAGCTGGACATGCGCCGCGCCGTGGTGACCACGGCGTCGTTGTACGAGTACACCACGCCGACGCGGAAACCCGGGAGGCCCAGGTCCTTGGACAGGCTGTACACGATATGCACGCGCTCCGCGATGCCGATGTCGCCGCGGCGCGCGCGCGACTCGACGAGCTCCGCCACGCTGACGAGGTCCGGTGCCGCGAAGACCGAGCCGGAGTATATCTCGTCGGAGATGAGGTGGATGTTCTTATGAGCCACGAAGTCGAGGACGTCCTCGAGGACAGACCGCTTCACGGTCGTACCAAGCGGGTTCGACGGGTTCGTGAGCAAGACGCCGCGGACGCGCATCCCCGCGGCCGTGGCCTCCTCGTACGCCGCCTGGAGCGCGGCGACCGTGACCTGGAACCCGTTCGCGCTGTCGCAGTGCACCGGCACGATGTTCACTCCTGTCCTCCACCTCAAGTCTCTGTCAAACCTGCACAGCGAGCAGAGCCACCAAGTCAGAACAAGAGATCTAGTAGAACGCTCTGCTCGTAAGCTGCAGCAAGTGTAGAGTACTGTGGCTGTCTGGCAATGCAACAGTAGAATTTGTACGGGCATGCATGCAGCATGCTTGATGCTTACCCTGGGTAGTAAGGAGTGGGAATCAGTAGCGCGTCTCCCGGGTTGGCCAGGATGAACGTAAGCAGCTCGTTGGACGCCGTCGCGCCGGCGGTGAGCACGATGCGGTCGGGGTGAAACCTCGCCTTGCCGCCCCTTATCTTCTCCATGAAACTCGCCATCGCCTGCAAGCAACTGACGCCGTCAGTACATCGTAATCTTAGCTTCGTGCAGAGTCCACGACAACTCAACCAAAGACAAGTGAAGCAGAGCACTTGCTCGCGTTGCGCTTTGTGCTTCTTCGTGTCGTGACGCACCTTCCTGAAGGCCTTGAGGCCGTGGTAGTCCTGGAACAGGGCGTTGTCCCTGAAGCTGGCCACGCCGGAGCCGGCACCGGCGCCGCCCCAGGCCGCCGCCTCCGGGTGCTCCCTGAGGTACCCCTCCAGGAGGTCGAACGACACCTGGTTCTCGGCGAGGCCCATCTGTATGACGCCGCTCGGGTTGGAGACGGCGTCGTAGGGGTTCTCCTCGTATGATTTCCACCCCGCGAAGTAGGGGGAGTCCTCGCCGTGGGCGCCGGAGGTGGCCACCCGCGACAGGGGAGGCGACGCCTCAGGGCTCGCATCGATCAACAACGTGCCACCCATGGCCTCGCACCGAATTTCCACAGGCGATGCAAGTGCAAGAACACTCTTTGAGGCTTGCCGAGGTTGCCAAATATGCAGTGCAACTGCTATGGCAGTTCAGGAAATGAGCACACAAGGCAGAGGACAGCAGGGCAAGGCGGGGTGTGATGATCCTACAAAGTGTGAGGGGGTATATATAGGCAGGT
Organism: Phragmites australis; assembly: GCF_958298935.1. Classification (NCBI taxonomy): domain Eukaryota; kingdom Viridiplantae; phylum Streptophyta; class Magnoliopsida; order Poales; family Poaceae; genus Phragmites; species Phragmites australis. Next base: position 9,248,243 of record NC_084922.1, read on the forward strand.
GCAGTATATATAGTTGTGTGAAACCACCAATAAATGTCAAAAGATGTGCGGGATGGCTCAGAAGTGGCCTCACTCTCAACCTCAAATCAAATGATATTAAACAGGATGGACCTTTCATGCTCAACCTGATTAAGCCTAATTCTCTGTCAATGATTGAGCTGTGTCTCTCTGATCTTTCGTCCCTTTGTGAGCTTGTTGAGGCTAGGAGGAGGCACTGGTGACTGATGTAGCTACGGAATGTGCACGGCGGAATACAGCTGTTTCCCCGCCATAATCCGGCTGCAAAAGCAGCTTCAGTTGTCGCCTTTCGCAGGCTGATGGAAGGGAGTTGGCAGATGCAGCAGCAGAAGGAGCAGCTCAAGCCCAGCCCGCGATGGATCGTGCGTACAGATGGGCACCTTATCTCCTAATCCTTTCTTTAATCCCCGACGCGATCAGAGCTCACGGCCCTGCGCACGCCGTCGTCGGCACTGGTAGTTTCGCGCCAGCGAAATCCCCAGGGGAATATTTGCCGGTTCCGGAGCATGCATGTCGGCCAAGGGAGAGCTCAACAGGCTAGCTTAGCTTCACAGCTCAAACATGTTCGGGACTTTTTTTTATGAAATAGTAGGATCGTTCCGGGTTATATATTAATAAAAAGAAACTAAAGTATGAAGGAAGCATCTTATATTTACTAACTAGAGGGTTTTTTTGGGCTCCACATTAATCTAAAAAAATCCTAGAAATTCTCGTAAAAAAGCAAAACATATAACTGTCGAATTGATTATCTGTAACCATAGATTAACAATCAGACGAAACAACGTAGAAGATTAAAAAACAAATCATAGAGTTCAGCCTCAAAACTACTTCTATATAAAATGAAAATTATAAATTAGATCTATTCACAAATAATAAACATGATTCCAATATTATAAACACAAATTACATTTATATTTTACATTCTAATATTTAAATATAAATAGCTGATGTATCTTAGCATACAACTATTATTAACATAAATATCTACAATTCAACTGTAAGTTAAATATTAAGCCTATGCAGTCGTACGAGTTGATGCGCTAGTTACAATCTAAAAATAAAAATAAAAAGAGACCTAAACAAGGGACTTTTTATGCAAGTTCTTTTCTCTGATGGTCAGTTTATGTGCTTAAGAAGATCTTGGCTCTGGCTCTGCTACCACGCTGAATTTTACGACTCCGTGTTTAACCTGAATCATGAAAGCTTGGCTGTCTGATAATGTACGCAATCGTGCATTTCTGCGCATGTTCACGGAGTAATGTGTTTGATACCTGTTGACAGCAGATCATGGACTTGGCTGCATCTGATTGCAACTAAGAAAAAACTGGACGTGTTTGACCTCCAAAGGCCAGCGACTAAACAAGAGCGACCAACGCTCTAACCATGGACGACTTTTTCTAGCTCCAGCTCAAGCTGTCCCCGGAGGTTAGGTTGCCCCCAAATCTGAACACTGATAGAGAATCGCTTTTCCTTTTCTAGATGCCAGCCATCTCCCAATTAAGAATGCCCCCATGATACTCTCTGCTCACCGGTGACCATTAATTGATTATGCACCTCATGATCCACGAACGGACTATGATACGTACGTGCCCGGGTGGCTGGGGCGTCGAATCATTGGAAGCTGCTGCGTATTTCGCCAGCGCTATAATCTGTACTTGTTTGATTGTTTCAGTGTGCCGCTTGGAACGTACAAGTTCCTTCTTAAACTGGAATTGGCAGTACTGAAACTAGTACGGCTCTACAGGTTCGCAAAACTGTGTGTATGTTTTTTTTTTTTTGGCAGTTTTAGTTCTGTGTGCTATTCTTTCAGATGCCCGGTGTCCTATTACATATTTGAAACGAATCTGTACCTGCTAGTTCAATGTGTTTTATTTTTGCGACGAGCCTAGTTCAACAATTCTTCTGAAAGACAGCATAGTTCAGTGACAATATATTAAGCCTTGCTTCATTTCTAATGAATTTGCAACAAAGGGCTTAAAATTGCAAATTTACTTGTGCAACTTGACATGTTGCGTAAGCACCAGATTTGCAGCAAACCAGGGCCGCTGGAATCGACACGAGTTGTTTTGCCAATCAGCTTTTGCGGAAAGAAATGAAAAACCACGGAGCTTGTTCAACGGTTTTGGGCGAGCATGCGTTTTTAATTCCAAATTGCTTGCTTGGAAGGCGTTTTACCTGCGAATGACAAGGCTTTAACGCTCTTCCGTACATCACCAACGTCAACATCACCGCTATGGCAGCGCCAAAAGGGCAAATTTTGACCAAGTCGAAATTCTCAGAAAAGGTTACAACTTACAAATTAGGAATGTCTACGCCAACAACTACAAACCCCCCCCCCCCCTCCACACACATGTATGTATGTACATATGTATAACAGTAAGTTTTTGTTCGTGCTGTTGTTTAAAATTGCATTAATCTTTTATCATATTTATAAAATGACTATATATATCTCTAACGTCCTATTTTTTTTTAGGAAAACTGGAGGGATTAGGTCCCTACCGGTTATATGTATTTATTATAAAAGAGGAACAGTACAATATAGAGAGATTAGAGGGGAGGGGTGCAAAATGAAGCCAAGAAGTTACAATTTGGAGTCTATCCATTGAGAAAGCTGTCCTAGGAAATTTCGTTTTATCCTATGAGTTATTAAGCTTAACTCACGAAGAAATCTAGTCTTGCATCTCATAATAGTTGGATCCATCTAATTGAATAGCCAGTCATTTTAAACTATCCAAATGCTCTAGCACACGAGAATAATAATTTTCATGAAAATAGGCTCAATTATGTTATGCTTTAGGTAAGCCCAAACTCGGTGAACATGAATGTGATGTGACAGGGAAATAACAATTGAGGACCAACAAGCTCTTGCAAAGTTATACTCCTCTCTTTTTTTTTAATTGCTGAGCCCCCTTTACCCAGGGCCTTCCTTGGAGGCCATTTTTAAAGAGGCGTGCGACACCGGGGTTCGAACCCCGGCAGGCGCTGCCGCTCCGATGCGGCTTGCCATCGGGCTATTGCCCGTTCGCAAGTTGTTGTCTCCTCTCTTATCCCTGATGTCTTGTTGGTATAGAAATCAAAAGTTATACTTTCTTCCTTTAAAAAAGACCAAACAAAAAAATAATGCATATTTTTCAGCCCAGTGATGGAGTCTTAAAACAAGGTAATCTTCAACATGGTCGCAGATCTTTTAATTGAAGGAAAGAACTGCTTTTTTGGAGATATTTTTCTGTTGATTTTTGGATCGTGAGACGTGGATTTGACCAGATCAGACATCAATAATCCAATTGGTCCTGCATAAACATCTCCTGCCTTAGAAATGGAATCAAATCAAATATGGCATCGATCTGTTAGGTGAGTTCCCGAGTGAAGCCTGGATCCAACTCTGTACATAATCAAATCATGATCAAGTTCTCCGGTCATATATAATCTCATCATCTCCGTATTTTACAAGATATGAAAGATCGTTTAGATGCTGGTAAAGTCGCAGATAAATTTAAGCAAAATATATGCGTACTCTCGTGTCACACTCATATGTCATGCATGAATAGATTGGCTCAGCGAAAGAGATCTTCTGCAACAACCAAAAAGAAGACGATTTGCAACTTGTACTCGAGTGCAATCAGAAAATGGAACTTGGCAAGAAAGAAAGAAAACCATGATCAGACATAATTTGCAGTCGAATTATAGTGCGACTGACCATTAATTTGGAGAGTTGACAAGGAACACCTACCCTTTTGTCCTGAGCAACACAACCAAAGTTCCAGCAAGATGAACTTGAAACAAACGCTGTAGTCGGCCATGCCAAGTCACCCTCCAAACTTTTGTTTTGGCTTTTTCTCTGGCAGAATTGAAAGACCGTATATTTCGCCTCGTAAGTCATAAATCGTAACCTTCCTTTTCAACAAATTGAACGTTTGCAAGCGACCTTGGTAGCCAGTAGGTAGCGACGTACAGGCGGCCGATCTCCATCTTCTTCCTCGACGAACCAACCGCGGAGTGCCAGCTCCATCGAGATCGAGACCGGAGCATGCGCGCATCAAGGTCAAGTGTCTGCTCTCACTGTCTCACACTGCTTGCTCGGCGTGCGTGGTTGCGGGGGGAACGAGACAGAATAATGTTTTTTTCGCGAGCTAGCTGCCGATCGAGCTGGAAGAAACGCATCAGCTAGCGTCGTGCCGTCCCTGCCTAACCAATCCTACGCTACACTACAGCTCGCGGTAGCTAGCCAGCATGCCGCGCGCGGCCGGCGACGAAGCTTCTCGCCAAGTCGGGTCGAGCCGTCGACGGATGTCCCCCCAGCTCAGCTCCGTGCCAGCGGGAGCCCGCGCCGTTCCTCCCGTGCCGGGAAAGCGACGGAAGCACGCAAGCTTGCAGGTCCTGTTTGTTGATCTCTTCAAATCATGGTGATGGAGATGGAGATGCAGATGGCGAGTGATGCAGGCAGATGGAACAGTGGCTGACTGCCCGGATGGCGGGAACATCCGACGGAGGCTAGGAGTACGAGTGTAGACCAATGAATGCTGATCATGTTGGTGATATCTAATAGTGGTAATTATTAATTTAGATTTTTTATTAGATACAACTGAGTACACTTCTCACGTATATCACATTCACGTCTCACGCACGCACACAAGTGCGCATCCTAAATACAGGCTAAATTTACAACATATAAGCATGTACATCCTACTTAACGTGCATGTACGTACGTGCCCTAGCCCAAGAGCAACGGGGGGTTAAAATCACATGTGAGCACCCACGCCGAAGCCAAGCTTCGAACATGGGTGGGCTCGGTCGCTCACCTGACGACTTTGCCAACGAGCTACGACTCATTCTCAATTATTAATTTAGATTGAATATACATGGAAAACAATCCGTGAGGGATTGGAGTTGTAATGGATCCCCTTTCTAACGTGAAAAGACTATTAGCATAATCTATATAAATGGAGGTGTGAGATTGTGAACTTATCAATCCACCATCTTGAAACACTAGCCGCTACCTCCACCTAACCTCCCAACGAATCACTAGTGGGATGTGTGGTGCTAGCATACTGATGCATGGCGTTTTACTACTAGACGTGTGAATACCGTAGATGTGTTGATGCGCGTTTGTTCGATCTTTCGAAAAGTAATATGATAAGTTTATTGGTGGAGCTTCGACGTTGATGATCCAAAGGCTCCGAACAGAACAGATCGAGAACCATCGCAACCACTACACCACTACTTTGTGGTTATCAACCGTGTTAAGACGCGGTTGACCTTGTCAAGAAGGTTTTTTCTGCAAGCGAATCAAGAACATAAGCAAGAACAGGTATGCAATCTGAATATTGCTAATTACCAAAGAAGTGCTCGAGTTGGGGTTTAACAAACCGATAAATGGAAAAACTGTCTAAAACAAAATAATCTAAGCTAAACTCAAACCTAAACTACAATAATTACTGTGTATATATAGGAGGACGTGAGGAGGTCGACCTAGAGTTGTGCAGCCGTCGAAAGATGCGTGCACAACCTGGACTCTGACCCCGACACGATTACAAGACCCAACTAGATCCAAAACGATTGCGTAATATCTTATTCCTTCGACTCTAATTATATTATAAGTAATATTTGGTCAAGCGCATATCCACTAGAAAGAGCTCGTCGTAAGCTTTCCAAAATGTCCAAGATTGACTAAAACGGAATTCATATAAGAGACTTATGCCAGTTTTACTGACGTGCTGTCCTGGGACTCGAGCACGACCACGACCACGACTAGAGCTCAGCCTCAAGTCCGAGTAGACTTGACCTTCGAGGGGTGACATCGGGTAAGGCTGTGATGCTTCTCCCATGTTACTAAGAAAAAAAAATACAAAACTTAACAGTATTTTATTCTCTACGAAGAAAATATAAACAATAAGGAATGAATTCACTATGTATGTATCGAGGGAGCTACGGGCGCATCATGCGTTGTGGTTTTTAATATGGTGCCAATCGATGACAAGGATGTGAGGAGGAAAAGTTATGTTCGTGAGATGATTGAGATCAAATACTTCCTCTATACTGACACATAACCTGTTCCAACTCTTTTTCCGTTATACTGCATGTCTGAGAGTAACGATCTATAATAGTTTACACGGATGATTTTTGAGATTAATGTGATAGAAATTTTATTATTGCACTAGCATAGCGTACTCGTTACCTATGTATCAGCATAGGCGAATAGATAGTGTTGGAGATATCTCTCCAGCATATGTGGTTCAAGCTTGGGTACACGAAGGGCTTAGGGGCACCAAGACAGGTCACCTTGGAAACCTGAAGGGATAATCCCCGGTGACCTGGGGTATCCAAACCTCCAAGGGGTCCAAAGACCTAGAGGATCAGGCCTTGGGGGGGGGGGGATCTGGAGACCTGAGGAATTCAAACCTTCGAGGCGTTTGAGGGACACTAGGAAGAAGTCAGCTAGGAAGTGTTGAATCCCACATGTCGTGAGCCTGCAATAAACAAGCAAACATGAATGAGTGTAGCTAGCAGATGACTTTAACCATGTAATTGTTGCACTATACCATTTTACCTTTGGTCAACTCCCGATCAACTTTACCAACCCAGGGGCGATATCAACTTTGTACATGACCTCCCTTAAGGCCTATAAATCCACATGTAACCCTTCCAAGATAACACTCATTCTCATACTATACAATACACATTCACAAGGACATGCAACCGTACAAAGTTTTCTGACTTCTGAAGACTCAGGGGCTTGCCGACTGAACATAACAGCTCACGGCCTAACCAATATAAATCATGCGTCTTACTTAACTCTCAGACGCGAGGCCCGTTAAAGGGCTTACCGTCCTCCGCATACTTTCGTGAGACGTTGTGACATGTTTGTTCCAAGTCTAAGTCGTGTTCGTTTACCAGATACACCAATGACATGAGAGGGCGAAGCTGACGATGGCGCCGACACCGGAGGTCACGCCGCTGGTGGCTCAGCCTGTATGCGATCCAGTGCTTCTTAGCAGTGGAACGGATTGCCGTCACCATTCTCATGGTGGATCAAACACATTGTTTGATCGCCGTCGACCAGGTTCGAATTCCAAATTTTGGTTCCTGGCAGATGGAGATGGATCGGATGAGGAAGGAGCAGATGTGTCCAGAGGGGATATCGCAACGCCATCCACAATTGAGGTGCTCCAATCAGCTCTAAAAGTTGGCTTCACAGTGGCGGACATGGTGGAAGAGGAGGCACATCTGGCGCGAGTTGATTCTTCGACGAAGCTAAAGAAGTTTGGTTCTTTTGCAGGTTTAAATCAACTAGATACGAGTAACCATCTAAATAATATTTAAACTAATCATTAAAACGATTATTTATTTAATCATATTCACAATGATTAATCGAAATACTATTTTAGTAGTCTCGACATATGTTTACTTCTAGAATTGAAACACACACATTTACAATAAACATATCATCACAAGACATAATAAAAGAGTAGTTAAATTCAATTACAAGTCCTTAGGTAGATTAATTTTTACAACAAAATACATAATCTGAATATTTGTTAGATTAGTTACGTAGTGGAATAAGTTACATGACGATATAAGATAGGTAGCGTCGTTTGCCCTTAGGTATCACCTAAAACCCTAAACTAATAACACACGAATAGAATGACACTATTCCTACCCGTCGCCAACATCGACGGACATAAAGTAACCAAAAATTAAATCTTACTCTCCTGAAAAGCAAACAAAGCGCGTGAGTACGAAGGTACTCGTAAGACTTAATCCGTAATGAGCACTTATAAATAGCCCGACTTCAAGAAGAATGCATATAGGTAATTAGCAAGGATTCAGCCACAAAGGTTAAGTAACTTCATATTCAAAAACTCTTCGGACTCAAGTGTATAAGGGGGCTAATGCAATTGAACGATGGTAATATAAGATTCGAAGACTTAGACGATATCTGAGAGGGTGGGCAAAGAACATGCGTGGTAGAGATAAAAGACCGAAGGAAGAGCTCTCTAAAAAGATAGATGAATTAGAAAGGAAGGTGAAAAAAATTATTTTATCTTCGGAATAATCTGATTTGTTGCGATGTTTCAAAGCAACTTTAGCACAGCTACTGAGAGAAAAAGAGATAGCATGGCTCCAACGCTCTAAGATGAAAAAAAACTCTTTGAGAGTGATAGAAACACGAGGTTTTTTCAGTTAATTGCCAATGGCAAACATCGTAAAACACATACACATAGAACATGATGGTCGAACCTTAACCTGGAAGGATGAAATTAAAGAACATATCACTACTTATTACGGAGACTTTTTTGTCCACCTGTGAATAATCAGTTTTCGATGCTTGAGGCTCATAGAGAGGACATCCCTCATGTCTCTGATATTGAGAATGATATGCTTGTAGAAGGTTTTTTTTGAAATAGAAGTCAAAGAGGTGATATGCCAAATGGAATACAATAAAGCACCAGGTTTAGATGGGTTCCCTACGGAATTCTATCAAGTTTTCCGAGAAGTAATCAAGGCTGATTTGATGACCTTATTTGATGATTTTCATAAGGGTGCTCTTCATCTTTTCAACTTAATTTTGGAATAATTACTTTACTCCCCAAAATTAAGGATGAGGCAAAAATTCAACAATACAGACCAATTTGCCTTCTGAATGTTTCCTTCAAAATCTTCACTAAAGTTGCTACAAATAGAATTGTTGGGGTATCATAGAAGATAGTTAGACCTTATCAGATTGTGTTTATGTCAGGAAGGAACATTATGAAAGGGGTAGCTATACTTCACGAAATAATTCATGAGATACATATGAAGATGCTTAATGGGTGATTCTTAAACTAGATTTCGAGAAAGCATATGGTAAAGTCAAATAGCCTTTTCTACAACAAACTTTATGAATGAAGGGGTCCTCTCCTATTTGGTGTTCATGGATTGAATAGTTTGTAAGAGGGGGGAGTGTTGCAGTCAAGGTAAATAATGATATAGGAAGATATTTTCAAACAAAGTGGGTGACCCTCTATCACCTATTCGTTTTAATATAGTAGTAGATATGTTGGCGGTTCTGATTGGCAGAGCTAGAGAGGCGGGTCAAATTCAGTGAGTAATGCCTCACTTAATTGATGATAGATTATACATATTACAATATGCAGATGATACGATTTTTTTTTATGGATCATGATATTGATCAAGCTATGAATATGAAGCTGCTGCTTTGTGTATTTGAGTAATTTTCAGGCTTGAAAATTAATTTTCATAAAAATAAATTATTTTGTTATGGGGAGGCTAAGGAGTTTGAGAAGCATTATTCGCAAGTGTTCAAGTGTGAGATGGGTCTACCCCTTTAGATATCTTGACATCCTTGTGCATAATAGGAAGATAAGTAATAAAGATTGATGTAGATGATAGATTACATAAGCAATTGAGTAGCTAGAAAGGTAAACTTTTGACTGTTGGGGGACGCTTAGTTCTGATTAACTCAAATTAGGTAACACTGTGATATACATGTTGTCCTTTTTTGAGATTTCTTGGGGAATTCTTAAGAAGTTGGATTATTATAGATCAAGATTCTTTTGAGCACAAGAAAAAATACCGCCTGGTGAAATAGAGAATCTTATGTAGACCTAAAGACCATAGTGGCTTAGTCATAAAAAAAATCTTGATGTCCATAATAAATGTTTACTTAGTAAACGGCTTTTCAAGCTTTTAAATGAAGATGAGACGTGGTGACAATTGTTGAGGAGTTTGGGATATTTTCAACTTAATAATGGCACCCGATAGATTCTGGGAAGATATCTGTCTTGGAAGATCAACTTTTCGAGATCTTTACCCCCATCTATATGGGATAGAGAGAGAAATGTTAAGGTTACAGATGTGTTAAAGTCAGATCCCTTTAATGTATCTTTTCGTAGGCCTCTAATAGGGTGTAATTTATATGATTGGAATGTTTTGGTGGCAAAGTTGGCTTTTGTGCGAATTCATAACCATGAGAATGTGTTTAAATGGTCCTTGCAGGCTACCGAAACTTTTATGGTACAGTCTATGCATAATAATTTGATGAATCAGGGTTTTAATAGTGGTTACTATTTTTTGTGGAAGTTAAAAATCTCATTAAAAATCAAGTTTTCCTTTGATATTTAATTATAAGGGTTATTCTCACAAAAGATAACCTACTTAATCGAAACTAGTATGGTAGTGTCCAATATTGTTTTTTAATAGCAAGGAGACTATCCAGCATTTGTTTTCTGATTACCAGTTTGTAAAGTTCATTTGGAGAGCAGTGCAGATTGCTTTTGATATTTTACCTCAAAAGTGTTTTGCATATTATTGGTGATTGGTTATGCAATATGGACCGAAAGTTGAAAACCTAGATTTTGGTTGGGACAAGTGTTTTATGTTGTATTATTTGTTTTTGACAAATTAAAACTAAATACTTAGATGCAAGTAATATTTAAAGGAATACATTGGATTCGACAGTGGTCCCAATTGTAAAAGGAGGAGGCAACATAAAATAAAATAGGCATGTCGTATTCAGGAGACTATGATAATAGAGATTTTCGTTAAACATGGGTGAATTTCTACTATGAGGCTCGGACCTTGAAGTTGGCTTTTGATCATATTTATGTTTGGATTAACTTTAATTCTTGTCATTTGTTGGCTTTGCAGCCCACGACTATAACGTTGTAATAATAAATGGTTGTGTGAGTGCCTTATATATAGATCAAAATAATAAAACATTACCTTATCTTAAAAAAAATGTCCTCCACAATTGGATACTAATCACGCGTGTTTTTACGGGAAATAGTGGAATGTTAGGCACTCCACAATTGACATGCACAACGTTGGGTTCCCCAGTTCGTCCAGTGCCCAGATAGTACATAGAGACCTTTGGGCTTTGGCCCGTCTACTGATGATGGCCTCATACCGTCCTACGATCAAATAAAGTGACCAGGCCCAGACAGACAAAACCCACCAGGCTAACAGTGCTAGGTGCTGAATTTTTTATTTATATTTTTTTTTCTTTAATATTTACAAAATTATACTCCCATTTGAGCAAGGTCTCGTACAATAAATAGACAAGACCTTATAGGCTCCGCCGCTCAGACGGCTAAAAATATGAAAAATACAATCAGTCACATGTCACCCGTTTTAATTGCTCTCGCTCTCTGAACTGGACATATCTCCTTAGTACGTGTTCGTGCTTGTTCTGTAAGTAGTGTTCGTGCTTGTGTGTGCATATTTTTTATTTAATCCTCATTTTATCTAGAGTACAAAAGTGATCTAAAAATTCATGGATGTTTTTACGAGTAAACTAGAGCTTACTAGTAGCAACTCATTTTAATTAGTTTAATCCAAAAATCCTAAGCCAATATCTAATTAAAATTTTCTAAAGAAGCATACTTTTTTAACTTCTAGTAACTTTTAATTCCTCAAATAAATTCCCAAAACTTAGAGAAAAATCACTAATATTCTTCTCATGTGATGAACTAATTTATAATAATATTTCTAATCCTAGGTTATTTGGTGAAAAACCGAGTTCATTTATAATGCTCCATTTATATGTATTTTTATCATTTCATGTGATATTCTCTTTATAATTTAATTTAAATTCAAACAAATTTACGATGATCTTTTAGTGAACTTACCCATTTATTGTGCATCATTTGGATGAAGTTGTGCATTTTAGACAAGACGATACAGAATTTGATTCTATGTAGTTTACTCCTAATAAACCATGTCAAGTCAAATGGATGACCCAAATCATTCTCATTCTTAATTTGCTTTTATATGCACTTTGGACACTAGACTACTTTTTACCATATTATCATGAAACCAGTTGACATGAGTAACCTCACCAGTATGCCCAAAGTTTCCCATCTTTTTTAATGATTCATTGATCATTTGGAGAGATCTGATCTACTCGACAAATGCACACACGGTAGTTTAGGTTAAATTTTTTTATAAATTAGTATATCACATGAGAAGAATATTAGTAAATTTTCTCTCATTTTTAAAAATTTATTTGAGTCATTAAAAATTGCTAAAAAGTTATAAAAGTAGGGGTTTTAGAGAATTTTAATTAAATATTGGTTTAGCTTTTTTATCAAATTGATTAAAATAGGTTGCTAGTAAGTTCTTGTTAACTCATAAAAATGCCTATGAATTTTTAGATTACTTTTATACTCTAAATAAAATTGAGAATTAAATGAACATATTCCTACATAGCAACCATGAACACGTAGAACCAGATATCGCCGATTAAGATGCTAGAGCAAATCTCACCCGTTCACAGGTGACATATTATCTGATCGTATTTTTTGTATTTTTTTATCGGGTTGATAGCATATTTTTTCAATTTTTTCAAACAGATGTGTAATTATGGAAATATTAAAGAAAAAATATATAAATACAAAAATGGCTAGGTGCTACCTTGCTGAGTCTACAACAGTCCCTGATTATTAGCAACAAATGGTGCCCGTAGCCAGCAGTTCCTGCTCTCCCTACTCCTGCTGTACAACTAAGAACAAATCTGAAAAGTATAGTACTCTAGTAGTGCTTAGTTAAATGTAAGAGCGTGCGATTGTAGCGAAAATATAAAAATTAAATATGATAATATTAATATAAACTAGAGGTATAGAGATATAAATATATTATGAAAGCATCATTGAATGAATACATCGAAAATAATATTGTAGTTTGATTTCAGATACGATCTAAGACCCCTTTTGAAACATATAAAAAATAGAGAAATTTTGAAGAATTTGAATCCTATAAGAAATTTTCCTATGAAGCTCTTTGGAACAGAGAATAGCTTATTTCATAGGAATTTTAGATAAATTCTAGCAAAATGTTTAACCTTTTGAAAAGTTCCCTTTTGTCAATCTCTCTTCTCAAATTTATATGTTTTGTCTACGCTCTATCCAAACGTTCTATTAGGAAAAAAATTCGCATTCTGAATTACTATAAGAGTACATGTGTCAGGCAATTTCAAATCTATTTTTTTCCTATTCTGCATTTCAAAGCGGGTCTGAAAGTAAGAGATTATTCAATATTTTTTTATATTTCTTCATTGATTTTTATTAGTAAAAATAAGTTTTATATAGTCGGTAACAGATGAGGTGGCTGAAGCACGAGAACGAACGACAAAAATGAATACATTATCTGAAGTTTAGATAATATTTCTATAATACGAGTGGGGAGTATAGAAAGATGTTATGCCGAGATAAACTCGAGAGCCTGGTCTACTGTGCTACCACACCTGACCCCACCCCCGAGAAGCAGCCAGAGATGAGATGCGACACGAACGGCGAGGACCGAGGGAGGGGACAGGATGGGACGTCGCACGTCTGTCCATCCGTCCATATCCGCATCCACGCCCATCGCTCAGTCGGCCGCTGTTGGGCATGTTGTGTAGTCGGCTCGGCTACGCATGGCATTGGCAAACGTGCGCGCCCGCTCGGTTAGTCGGTTGGTTCGCTCACTATGCCGGCGTCGTGCCGGTCGGGGGTGGAGTTCCGGAGGATCCGACGAATTGCTTGCTCAGCGCTTGCCGCGGAACGGTGGAAGTGCCGAATTTTTGAGACGTTTTCTGCACTGACGTGACGCCCGGTCCAGGTTAGGACTTGGCTCGCTGTAGCTCACGGCACGTGTCCGATGCAGGCTGCTCTCTTCGCAATGGGTTTCTAGTTTTTATGTCATATTTGGTTTGTGTCTAAATTTATCATGTCCTAATTTAGTTATGTCATATATTTTAAATAATTATTTAGTTTAAAGTTATATTTTATTATTCTTTTTGTCTACAAGTTATACACTTAATTTTTTAATTAATTTTATTATATTTATAGCTAAGAATTTATTTACCGTACTATCGGTGAATCAGGAACCAGAGGTCCCCGAATCCCGAGGTCAGGCCAGCAATCTGCCACGTGACGCTCTCCCGCGGGGATAATCTCCGCGAGGTAAAAAAGACTAAGTTTCGAAAGAGGGCGCTCGGAGCCACAGTCAGTGGTCCCCGAGTACCCGGGTTTCCCGATAATCTGCGAAGACTAAGTGACCGGGAAGGGAATGCTCGGGGAGATAAACAGTGATCCCCGAGAACCCAAGTCTCCCGACGACCAGGAGAACCGAGTACCGGAAGGGATGTGCCCGGGGCTGCGAGCAGTGGCCCCCCGAACACCCGAGTACCCCGAGGACCTAAGGAAGATAGTTCTGGCAGAGAGTGCTCGGGGCTGTGAGCAGCGGCCCCCGAGCACTCGGTTCCTCGAGGATCCGTACAGTCAAGACCGGGAGAGAGTGCTCGGGCCATGAACAATGGCCCCCGAGCACTCGGTTCCCCGAGGATCAAGAGAGAGCGATCTCGGGAGAGAGTGATCGGGGAGGTGAACAGTGACCCCTAAGCACTCGGTTCCTCGACGACCCAGGAAGCCCCCTGTTAGTGGCCCCCATAGGGGTCTAGCGATGAGGTGTCAGCCAGTGAAAGGTCCGATGCCGCATTTAAGAGCGAGCGTGGCTTCTCACCTCCAACTGCTCCCATCACGCTCGGTGTTTGTTCCTGCCATATTCTGGCAGAAGAGCATGGGGACTTTTAATGCACGGGTCCCATCCCGCGCTATCCGGCGCGCTTCGTGATAGCATCGCCATGCTAGTGGTGAAAGAGTCCGCAAAATAGCCGCAAGTGGTGGTATTCACATCGAGGAAGGCAGAGTTGCTGGAAGTGGTGACAGGGACCTTGTGACCATCTGCCGAACCAAATCTCAAGCTATGCGAGGCCGAGAGTCTGCAAGGGGAAAGGGGCCAGCCAAAGTAACTGCAGGAAGAGGTCGAGGAAGAATGCCCTCTACTGAAGAAAGAGGCAAAGGTGTTGCACAAGATAACTCATCTGAATCCGAGGATAATGAAGAAGAACAAGATGATGAAGTCATTGGACCCTTAAAGCTTCACAGACCCCGGAGAACTGCTTCCGTTTTTGATGCTCCAAAAAGGACAGTAAACTACATGAAGAATGTATCAAGGGTTGTTAGTGAAAGGTTAAACAACCCATATGATTTTGAGAAGAATGTTGCCGATTATCGATTCTGGAATGACTTTCAGGCAGACTTCTATGAGACAGTAATTTTGGCCAAGAAGAAGCCTATTACTCCCATGCAATGGATTGATTGGGATTATATGGCCAAGAAGAATGACCCGGTGTTCACTGAAGTGATTGCAGCCTGTGAGAGCAAAAGGGTAAAAAATATTATGGCTTTCAGGTATGATTGGTGCGAGGAGGTTATCGCACAATTCTATGCCACAGTGTGGTTTGAGGGATGTGAAAATCCCATTATGCACTGGATGACAGAGGGAGTCAAATACAGGATCAGTTTCAGAGGCTTCGCTCACTACTTCCATCTAGATGCCAGAGATACTTCCAAGGATCAAATTCACAATGAGAATCAACTGACATTGGAAGAAACTGGGTTCATGTATCTAAATCATGGACGAGTTGAGTTCGGAAAACTCACAGGGATGAGGCCTTTCTATCGATGTTTGAACTCCCTATTCCGGCTCACCTTGGCGCCCAAGAGTGGAGATGCAACAACAGTTCAAAGTATCTCCAGAAATCTCCTTGCAGCTATGTCAAACGATCATGCTCCTTTCAGCGTGGCTCACTTTCTTTGGGAGGAAATTGTTTTTACATCCAAGTCGCCCATAAAAAGTTGTGGATATGCCCCTTATATCATGTTTATCATTGAAAGGATATCCAAGAAGACTTTTGTAAAGGAGATTAAGCATGAACCATACAGAATGAGGCTTTTGAACATTCGAGCTCCCTCTCCATCTCCATCACCTCCTCGTGCTCCTCCTAGCTCAAGACCGTTTGCCTCGAGACGTGCTCCACCTCGAGGGTCTTCTTTCATCAAGAGTGCTCTCAAAGCAATTTTCAAGATTTGCACTCACAATGCCACTCAAATCAAGGATCAAGGTGCTCGCTTAAAGAAAATGAAGAATCGTCAGAAACAAATGTACACATCAATGAATCTCCAACCTCCTTGCTCTCCTATTGAGTCAGATGAAGCGGAGAGTGCACCTTTTGAGGTTGAGAACCCTTGGGCATGGTATGATGAAGCTCAAGCAGCAGCCGAGAGTTCTCAACAACAAGCTCAAGACGATTCCTCTGACGGCAACGAAGGAAGTGAAAACGAGGAAGAAGAAGATGAGGAAGATGGTAGCAGCGAGTAGGCTCTCTCTTTTTGGTGCTTGATGCCAAAGGGGGAGAGATAGTCATCCTTTATCTTAGTTTCCTTAGTTTTGGTCTCCTTTAAATCTCTTTCGCCGTTGGACAATTGGATTCTTGTTTATGATGAACCTTGTGTTATTTAAATTCATAAGACCTTTATGTTAGTATGATGTTTGTTGTACTTTCATTAGTTTTGTGTGCTCTATGTCTTTTCATAAACTTTTGCATCCCACGGATTCTAGGATATAGGGGGAGCTCTTGTGTTCAAATTCCTAAAACAATGCACACATTTAGGGGGAGCTTACCATATCTTCTAGAATTCAAAACATTTTTCATATATCCTTGTGAATCCTTTAATCGGGTTGTCATCAATCACCAAAAAGGGGGAGATTGAAAGTGCATCTAGGCCCCCTAAGTGGGTTTTGGCTTATTGATGACAAAACGATTAAAGAACTAACATGCTTAGTGAGTATTGAACAGGTATGAGCATTAGTTGTGAAGGTAAATGACGTTTGACGCCCGTCGAAACAATTGAAGAATCAACGAAGGATATAAGATAGGGCTTAAATTCTTTTTCTTTTGAAATTGAGTCTAGGATAGATTTTTCTTTAGATGGATGAATTCATTTGCTTGATTAGTGTCTCAATGCTCAAGAGATCCTTTAGAATCACCCAATTGAGAGACACATTCACTCACGGACACGAAACTCTTTCTGAAGATCTTCTGAGTCCGGAGTCTCCGGTGTTCACCGGATACTCCGGTACTCAGCGTTCAGCCGTAGTCTCCAAGCTAGACTCCGGCAGAAGGCTCTCGGTTAGCCTTTAATCTTTTTGATAAAAAATAGTAAAGACCGGAGTCTCCGGTGTTCACCGGATACTCCGGTACCTGGAGATGCCGGAGGATCCGGCTAGTCTCCGGACTTAGTCTGTTTTGGAAAATCTGTCAGGACCGGAGACTCCGGTGTTCACCGGAGACTCCGATAATGAAACAGAACTGTAACGGCTAGTTCTGACACGTTCGTGACCGTTCTGACGCCGTTTTTGGAATTAGGACCGGAGACTCCGGTGTTCACCGGATACTCCGGTAAGCTCTGACAAAAACAGTAACGGCTAGTCTGTGAGAGAGGGCTATAAATGCCTCCTCTCTCCATATCATTTAGGCTTTGCTGTGGCTGGTTTCCTTGAGAACTCTTGAGCACTTAAAGAGCATTCAAAGCCTCTCCAATCATCTCTAGAGCAAAACTTGCACAAATTTGAGAGTGTGTGTTTGGAGAGGGTTCAAGCCACTTGAGCATTGATTTCTTCATCGAGCATTTACTGCGATCATCTCCTTTGAAGCTTTGGGTTTTTAGAAGGAAAGGAGTCGCCCGAAGAGCACCCAAAACTTGTGGTGTGCCTCGGGAAGTTTGTAAGCATCTTCATATTGAGTAAGAATTTCTAGCTTGATCTTTGTGGTCGCTAGAAGAGGATAGGGTTGGAGAAGACCCGGCTCTTTGTGAGCTCCTCAACGGAGACGTAGGCACTTCTTTGTGAGGTGGCCGAACTCCGGGATATATTCTTGTGTTCTTACTTGTTAAACTTACTTGATCGTGTGCATTTGGTAGTTTGTCATTTAATTTGCTATAGTATCAATCCTGCTAGTTTCTAACTGTTATTCTAGCTTAGTAATATCTACCTGACCTAGTGCACTTCTTAGAATCCAGCTGTAGCCTTTAGTTCAAAGTTATTCTGAAATTTCCTGTCAGGCCGGATACTCCGGACCACACCGGAGTATCCGGACTTCACCGGAATATTCGGCAGTTTAATCCGCTGTTTTTAGTTTTAAATTTCAGAAAAGCCTATTCATCCCCCCTCTAGGCACTTTCAAACTCGTACCCTCCCTTTCGGGGCACACCACCGCCGGCGAGTATTTAAGGGAGCCGACGGGTATGTATAGTCTACAGTGAATCAAGCTCAGACAAGGCACACACAGAACCAACAGAGGGCGCTCGAACTCTCAGGCAACTGCTCAGATATCGAAGAACACCTCCGTACGAGCATAGAAACCAAAGAACAAGGAGCCCGATGCTCTAGGATATACAGATATTCTTGTAACCAGCACATTCCTGAGAGATATTCTTAGGGCATTTATAGCATCCATACAGGAGTAGGTTGTTACGCGCAGTACGGTCCGAACCTGTCTAAAAAATTCTCCTAGTGCATTTACTCTTTTCTGCATTAGATCATTCCATCCCACCTGTCGTCTCATTTACATTCATTTATTTCTCCAACAAACATATTTAGAATCATCCCTCGGGCGAATCTCTAAAAAAGAGTCCCTCAGGATCCCTGCGACAGGAGTTAACCCTCCAACACGTACTTTTTTATAACATGCCATATTTAATTGAAATTAGTTATGACAAAGTTAGGTATGAGCTAAATATATCCTTAGTTGTTAGATTAGTTAACACTCCGCCACAACTCAAACAGCCATTAAAAATGAGTCACTGACCCAAATAATCCTAACTAATCAAGATACCGGCTGATTTCCTGTGTCTCATCTTATGGTTTCCTGTACGATCAATTCCTTTGTTTCTCACGAGTTGCATTTCAGTTTTGCTACCCTTTTCCTGTTTCCTGTTTCTATTACCTCGTATTAAGAACATAGAGAGGCAATTAGATGGCCCACAGGGATTGTGTTTCGGAGTAGTATCAGACGATCCAGATCGATTGATGGGTTCAAAACGAAACTGAACCTGGTCAAGCGCTGAGTGTAACTTCCACTACCAAGTTCCAGTTAACCGATCAGCGGTCGCCTTCCAGCCTGCGTACCTTCACCAACTCCTTGCGTGCTGCTGCAAAACTGCAGGTGCAGCCTGCACACTGGCCGGCCGGCCGCTGGGGCAGGGGCAGGGGCTTGGCCTCCTCCGCCGGTGGCACAGCAGCGGTGGACTGGACGGGCATGCAGCGCATGGAGACAAACAAGCTTGGCAGCAGCGCTCCAAAGCCTACCTGTGTCCACCTGCCAGTCTGCCACCGCCATGGCATGCACAGTGGTGCTTGGGCTGGCCGTTCTGACAGCCGTGCGGCGCCTACCATCCTGCGCCTATCGCTGCTAGCTAGTACTACCAGCGCAGCCACCAGGTATGGGCATCTATCTGCTCGTTGATACCTTCTGCGAGGCCATGGCATCGCTCCACTGTAGCGAGTCAGAGTTGGTGGTATGGTGTGCGTTTCGTGCACTACTACTACTGCAGTTTAGGAGCTAGGAGTATTTGAATCTCTGTAGCCATGCTATGTTGCGATTACTGTGAGGTGAAGATGTGAGAGCAATGATAATGATCCATGAGTGCGCGTAGAACATGGCGATCTGAATTCTGAAAGAACTTGCTCCGGCGAATCGGTGATCGATTATGTCATGCTACAATAGCAATAGCGTGGTTCAATCGGTACGAACATAGGGTGACACATGTCATGAAAGACAGTTTTCGTAGCTCGAGAAAACAACAGCGCCAAATGAACAACCTCTTCATCGCTACTTTATGGAGCCGGCCGGCTACCGAAATCTAATCCATGCAAATCGCATCATCCTGTTGGTGATGCCAACGTACGTTATACATGCATCTGCTAGCACGCTAGTGCAATTATCTCGGGAGAATCTACATTACAAGCTACTGAGTACTGACAATACACAAAATCAGATGACGAACCCACGATTTGAACGTCTATCTTCCAGTCTCCAGAGGCCTCCCGGCAGCCACTCTGCAACGCTAACCTGGTATCTTGTCCGTTGCCTTCCCATTTTTCACCACTGCTGTACCGATATGTTCTTCAGCATCTTTATAATTTAGAAAACAAAATTTTTAAGATCTTATAAAAAAACTCTCGTGAGATTTTATCTATATCACATATCTTATGATCTAGTAGCTAAATCGAAGAGAAGAGAAAATAAACACATATCATCACAGAGAAGATAATTTTTTGTAAAAATAAATCTTATAGAATTTAATTCTAAAACCCGAGCCCGAAGCTCGACGGCGGCTAGTGGAGCGGCAAGGACCGTAAGGAGTCGGATTTTTAGTCGCTTGCAGCGTAGCAAATGTGCGTTATCTCACATACTAGCACGTAGGTGTACGTGGCATGACCGGCTGTTATGAAAGGAACTTATTTTCACCAATAACTTTTGAGACTAATGGTCTAATGGATGGTAAAGTCGCACTCCGTAGTAAAAGTCGATTCTACCTCGACTCGATTCCTTCAGCTTTAAGCCTAGGATGGGCTGCCAAACTAGTCGCAGCACAAGATAAGACACGTGTGAATTGACTGACCGGACCTGACTTGATGCAGACCGGGCACCCTTTCCTACCGGCCCTGAGGTGATCGGGCATCCACTCGAGACCAACTGCCGCGAGTGAAATGACATGCTGCGCAAGCGAGCATTATCGTATCTCCACTGAGTTACCTTCTCGCAACTCAAGAAAACAACACACCACTCGTAGCAGACACCTCTTCAGCTCGGTCCTGCAGCTGCCCAACTGGGTGGCATGGGAATTACTCTAGCTAGGCTGCGTACGTAACCTTGCAGAGTTTGTGCGCTGCCTAAGCCGAAACTCGTACAGAGCCATGGACACATTAGCCATGCCGTCTAGCTTGCTAGACTTGTTGCTTGCTCCATGCATGCACTTGCAGAGAAAGTTCACTCCGTTCAAGAACAGGCACCGTGCAGTCGCACTTGCGCTCCACACGACGTGCGATTGCACCGCACCGTTCAGTGAAGCAGTTCGATGTGCGCGAATCACATCGGTTGCAAACTTGCACTGTCCGTCGCAGATGCCGCGAAAGAACCCTAACCTTTGTCCTATATATGAGCTGAGCTGCCGGCATCCTAGAGGCCAAAACCAACCCACAGAGAAGTAGAGAGAGAGAGAGAGGGGAATCAAATAGCAGTGGTACCCTCTGAAGCATGCTCATGCTGTGCGACATTCTGCAGGAGCCCAGCAACCGAATCGCTGTGCAGATGCCACCGCAGAGCTCCTCGCTTTGACTGGAGATTTCAAGGCGATACCGCCACAGCACTGTACTGATGCGGCCACTGGCCAGTGGTGGCCACCGGCAAGTAACACATCCGGACACAAAGCTGCGTCCTTTGCCGCCGCGCTTGTCCGCTTGCCCGGAATAGAAGTCTCAACTCAACCCCCCTGTTCAAACTCAGTCCTCTTCCACCTGACACCTGCTCGCCTCTGCCAACTGTGGCCCTCTGCCCTCTGCGAGCTCAAAGACCGCCACCTACTGCTAGGCTAGCAACCGCTCCCTCCTGGCGTTGTCTTCTTCCTCCCCTATCCTCCGCTACAAATTGCCTCGGACCTGCTTGTCGCGAGGCAGTTCTCGCACTTGCATCAGGAAAGACCGAAAGAGGTAGCGTAGTTTGTTAGTACAGTTAAGTGTTAGGTTTCTTGGAGCCAGAAGGCGAGGGGAGCTATGGTTCGTGTCGCGGCGCCCATGGAGGCGGGTCAGGTGGTGGAGGGGAGGGCGGCGGCCGGCGGCGGTGGAGGAGCGGGAGGAGGGAGGCCGGAGCTGGCGGGGCTGCCGTGCCCGCGGTGCGAGTCCACCGACACCAAGTTCTGCTACTACAACAACTACAACCAGGCGCAGCCGCGGCACTTCTGCAAGGGGTGCCGCCGCTACTGGACGCGCGGGGGCGCGCTCCGCAACGTCCCCGTCGGCGGCGGCACGCGAAAAGCCACCCCCGGCGGCCGCCGCAAGCGAGGCGCCCAGGCCGCGCAGGCGTCGCCAACGCCCCTCTCGGCGTCGGCGCCCTACGCCACGCAGCGGCCCTACGAGCTGTCCTTCGCGCCGGCCCTGGCATCGCCGCTGGCGGCAGTGGACCCGGACCGACGGCTGCTCGACCTCGGCGGCAGCTTCAGCGCGCTGCTCGCGCCCGCGCCCGCGCCGGTCGGCCACTTCTCCGCCGGGTTCCTCGTTGGCGGGCTCGCGCACGCGGTGCCTCCTGCTCTGCCACCGCCACCACAGCAGCAGCAGCCAGTGTCCCAGGCGTTGCCGGAGGGCTTGATCTGGAGCATGGGGTGGCCGGACCTGTCCATCTAGGAGCTCTCTCCGGCGAGCGCGCAGTGCAACGTCCATGCCCAACCAATGATTACTGTTCATCTCTAATATTTTAGCATTCTCTTTTAGCCTGCTAGCTAGTGTTGCATCCAGGTTAGTATCTTTTTTAGAGCCAAATGGTTTAGGAATCAGAAAGGAGAGCTGTTCTTGGGATTCAGGAAGAAGGAATTGTGAGTGATTTGATGGTGTTAATCTCCATGTGTTGTTTGCATGAGCACCCTGCAATTGCATGACCATTCGATGCTAGTAGCATCTTATCTTGAGTGATTAACGCGTCTTGTTTTTCCTTCGTCTGGATGAATTTCCTTCTTGCTTGTCGTTTGTTTTGCAGTTCTTGGGCAAAAATTGGCCGTGTGGCTCAAGTTTAATGGTTTCGTACTGGATTCGTGTTCTTCACACCAAACATGAATCTGAGCGTGGAAAGCCATCTCCTCCTGTTTTCGTTGCAAAGATATCTCTGAGGAGAGAGCACAATCTGTTTTTGAATAAAATACATTCGGATCCAAACACATCTGGACTTTAATATTTTTCCGAGAGGAATCCCGTTTTAACTAATAAAGGAATTATGGGCTTGAAGAGTGCTAAAATTTAACCTGGGCCGCATAAACCTGTCCATCTGGCGCGCATTGCAGAAGGACGAGATGGGCAACTTGTCAGCCCAAAAAACTCGTGTGTTTCCGGCCCAGATCGAGTCGCGGATGGCAATCGTGCTTCAACGCGTGTCGTTACAAGCCGCCGGCGCCAGGAGCCAGGAGGCGATGGACGCCACCGTCCTCTCCCACCGGGTGGCGCGCACTATGGCTCACACCAGCTGCGGACGGGTGCCCTGCCGTGCGTCCTCCTCCGGCTGCTGGATCCAGACTACAGACTGCAAGCTCGAGCTATCGCCGCCGATCAGCCTCGTACGTGCTTCAGCACTGCGATTTGAACCAAGAAACTACTCTGCAAATCTGCGTGCATGCATGTGCAGAGGAACACATCCACCGTCATGCCTTGATTTGGTTCGGGCCAGGATGGCTTTGTGGTTTCCCGGGCTCGTAGCGCTTAATGATTCGCAGTGACACGAGTCAACCAAAAATAGCTAGGCCTCGTATCGCACGTACCGGCTGGAAACGGCGGTGCCCTCCTTAGCTGCAACGGCTGCGTCCAACTCCGGTTCTTCCCTCCTGCCGCAACTCCATCCTCCTCGAGTTGGGGCTCCTCCTGTTCTTCAGGTGAGCCGGGGATTTGACTGTTAAGAATCGATTTCTTCTGTTGTATACTCATGGCTGATAAAGGGTCATTGTCGTGTCATGCTCATGGCTGCAGGACGTGGTCATGGAGCCCCAGCCCGACTCGCCGTCCTCTCCGGGCACGCCGTCGTCAGAACCAGGTAGTGCCAAGGTGACCACGCCTTCTGGAGAAATGCCGGTACCGGACGAGCCTGTAGAAAATACAGAGGGCAGATGATGGAAGCGCTTAGCAAGATGATAGCCAGGGGCGCTGTACGTGTTGATTTATAACGCCAATAGCGCAGCTCATATACAAGGCAACAACCTCCGGTGATTACGGCATGAGAGTCCCATGTTTTTAGGATCCTATACAACAGTTTCTATTTTACAGATTCTATCTTTAGTAACAGACCTACAACCATGAACTCTCATGCCGTCCTGCCCAGGATTTACATCAACACGTCACAAACTATTTCTAACAGCCTCCCTCAATCACAACTTAGTTAAGTTGAGATTGATCTTGAAATTCTCAACTAGCCTCACAGGCAAAGCCTTGGTGAATCCATCAGCTACTTGATCCTTGGAGGAGACAAAGTCAATTTCCAAACGTTTCTGCTTGACTCGATCTCTCACAAAATGATAGTCCACCTCAATGTGTTTTGTTCTAGCATGAAACACAGGATTGCTTGAAAGGTATGTGGCGCCTAGATTGTCACACCACAATTTGGCAGCATTAGGACTCTTCACGCCTACCTCATGTAACAAAGTCTGTATCCACATAACCTCTGCCGTAGCATTAGCTATTGCTTTATACTCTGCTTCAGTACTGGATCTAGAGACAGTGGATTGCTTGCGAGCACTCCAAGACACTAAATTAGTTCCTAGAAAAACTGCAAATCCTCCGGTGGATTTTCTGTCATCCACACAGCCTGCCCAGTCAGCATCTGAAAAGGCGCTTACTAGTGTGGAAGTCGACCTGTGAATCTTTAGCCCGAGTCCAGTGCACTGCTTTATATACCTTAATATTCTTTTCACAGCCTCCCAATGTACTGTAGTTGGAGCATGAAGAAACTGACAAACCTTATTCACAGCAAATGAGATATCAGGCCGTGTTAATGTTAGGTATTGCAATGCTCCTACAATGCTCCTGTATCTTGTGGTGTCTTGAGCTCCTAGAGGAGTTCCTTCATACAGAGATAGCTTCTCACTAGTGGATAATGGTGTATTGACTGGTTTACAATCTGCCATGCCGACCCTCTTCAGTAGATCAGACGCATATTTTTCTTGTGTAAGCAGAATTCCACCGTTTGTTTTATGTACCTCAATGCCAAGAAAATAGTGAAGTTCTCCCAAGTCCTTCAATGCAAACTGTTCTTTAAGATCTCGAAGTAATGCACTTGTTGCTTGCTCGGTGGAACTCGCCACAATTATGTCATCGACATACACAAGAACAAACATTGTGATGCCTCCCTTACTGAAGAAGAACAAGGATGTGTCAGCCTTGGATGCTTTAAACCCCAATTGAATCAACCGTTCACTTAATCTAGAGTACCATGCTCGAGGAGCTTGCTTCAACCCATATAAAGCTTTATCAAGTTTGCACACATAGTTAGGCCGGTTTGGATCCTCAAAACCAGGAGGTTGATGCATGTATACATCTTCTTCTAAGAGTCCATGTAAGAATGCATTCTGCACATCGAGTTGGCGAAGAGACCATCCACAAGATACAGCTAGAGACAATATAACTCGAATAGTTGCAGCCTTAATTACTGGACTGAATGTATCTTCGTAATCAATTCCATACCTTTGTTTGAAGCCCTTGGCAACAAGGCGAGCCTTGTAACGATCTAGACTCCCATCAGACTTTCTCTTGATTTTATACACCCATTTGCACCCTATAACATTGGTTCCCCTCTGTGGCGGAACTAGGTGCCATGTCTTGTTCCTTATCAGTGCTTCATATTCAGAGTTCATGGCCTGTTTCCAATTTTTATCCTGCAGTGCATCAGCAAGATCAGTCGGTTCACCAATGCTTGCTAACATCCCGTACCTGACCGTGCCATCAGTATAAATTTTCTTCTTTTGAATGCCGCGCTGGAGCCTTGTTACCGGCCGCAAAGGAGCTGCGACCTCTTCTGGTGTACCGGCAGAGGATCCACCAGTGGAAATCTCCCCCGGGCTCCGTGTCTCAGCATCAGGTGGCGTCGTTCCCGCGCCTGAAGCAGGCGCAGGCCATGTCGGAGAGACTTCGGCGACAGGTGAGAGCGGGTGCGCAACTGATTGGCCCCCACGCGACATCACCTCGGTGGAAACGGGCGCGGTCGGCTGGCTGCCAGACCCGCCTGACGACGTGGGCGCAGAAATCGGCCGGGGATCGTTTCCGTGATTCGTGTCGCTGCTTCCAACGGTGATATCGTCTGTATTTAGCACCTGAGGCAAACTAGAGTCTCCGCCAGGATTGTTAAATTCATTAGGCAAATTAACAGGCAAATTAACATGTTGATCATCCAAACTACTGTCCCCTTTGGTAGCCACGGAATCAGGAGATAACAGGAGGATCTCTGAGCGCAGACGAGCACCCGCATTGGGATGCATCTCGGCAAAAGGAAAAATTGTTTCATCGAATGTGACGTCTCTGGAGATATAGACACGCCCAGATGCAATGTCCAGACATTTATACCCCTTGTGAAGATTACTATAACCCAGAAGGACGCATCTCTTAGAGCGGAACTGGAGTTTATGGGCATTATACGGGCGAAGATTGGGCCAACAGGCACAACCAAACGTCCGTAGGGAGGAGTAATCTGGTTTTTGACCAAAGAGGCGCTCCAGGGGCGTAGTAAAATTGATGACTGCACTAGGAAGGC
Source organism: Phragmites australis (assembly GCF_958298935.1). NCBI lineage: Eukaryota > Viridiplantae > Streptophyta > Magnoliopsida > Poales > Poaceae > Phragmites > Phragmites australis. Next base: position 9,274,638 of record NC_084922.1, read on the forward strand.
GATTGATGAGATATGTGGCTGTGAGGAACGCTTCGTCCCAAAATTTCAGGGGCATACTGGCGCATGATAGAAGAGCTAGACCAACTTCAACGATGTGCCGATGTTTGCGCTCGGCGGCACCATTTTGTTGGTGCGCATGAGGACATGAAACATGATGCGAGATGCCAATTTTAGTAAAAAAGGAGCTAAGCCTTTGATATTCACCACCCCAATCAGTTTGGATGGCTTTTATTTTTCGATCAAGCAACCTTTCAACTAGGTTCTGAAAATCATGAAACTTCTGAAAGACTTCAGACTTATATTTAATGAGGTAGATCCATGTAAACTTGCTGTAATCATCGATAAAACTAACATAATACTGTTTTCTGCCAACAGACTCGATAGCTTGACCCCACACATCAGAGAACACAAGTTCTAAAGGAGCACTAGATTGACTCACTGACTTAGGATAGGGCAACTGGTGTGCTTTTGCTTGTTGACAAGCATCGCACACATGCTCATTATTGGACTCTGAAGCAAATGAAAGGCTATTATTGCTGATGATGCGACGAACGATCGGGGAAGCTGGATGTCCTAGTCGTTCATGCCATCGAGACAGGGACGGGCGAGACGCCGTGAGGACTTGTTTTGGTGGTGAAGGAAGAGGATATAGCCCCCGATGACAACGACCTTTAAGCAGAGTTTTCTTGGTTGCCTGATCCTTAACCAAAAAATAGGTGGGGTGAAATTCCATGTAGGCAGAGTTATCAGAAGTAAATCGATGAACTGAAACAAGATTCTTGGAAGCCTTAGGTACATGCAGAACATTTTTTAACTGGAGATTGCGGCTAGGGGTACCAATAGTAGATTGACCAACATGTTTAATTGCCATACCTGCACCGCTTGCGGTGTGGATCTGATCACCACCGTTGTACTTCTCACGCATGGAGAGTTTCTCTAACTCGCTGGTGATGTGGTCAGTGGAGCCGCTGTCGGTGTACCAGTTGGTGTCGATGTTGTATGAACCGGTTGCCGCTGCTGCGTGCCTTTCTTCAGGGACGAAGTCCTCATCGAAGCGGTGCCAACAACGAGCTGCAGTGTGCCCCTCCTTGAAGCACACCTGACAGATCGGTTTGTCCTGCTTCTTGTTGTTGGAGCCGCCACCTTGCTGGTTGCTCCTTTGACCGCGACCACGACCCCCACCATTTGGAGGGCCGCGCCCACGTCCACGATAGGGACCACCACGGCCACGATTATTACCACGGCCTCCTCCACGGCCGGCCATGTTGGCCGAGCTCTGGTCACCGCCTTGAACCAGATCCATCCTGGTCTCGAAGTTGAGGAGCTGTGAATACAGCTCGTCGATGGTCACCGATTCCACCCTCGTGACGAGAGAGGTAACCAGTGACTCGTATTCCGCGGGCAAGCCGGTGAGTATGTACTCAACCAGCTCGTCATCAGTGATTGGTCGTCCAGCGGCCGCCATCTCATCGCTGAAACCTTTCATCTTGGTGAAATAATCAGTAGCAGATGAGTTACCTTTCTTGGTATTGGCGAGGGAGATGCGCAGATTTACCGCGCGCGCACGGGTTTGTGAGGCAAACATGGCCTCAAGCTTAGCCCATGCATCAGCCGCCGTCTTCGTCTTGGCGATGTGGCTGAGAATACCCGGAGAGACGGAAGTGAGAAGGAAGCTGAGGATCTGCTGATCCCGTGCCTCCCATTCTTCGAACGCCGGGTTGGAGACCTTCTTGCCATCCTTGTCCTCAATCTCCGTCACCGGCGGCGTAGAGACACCAGTGAGATGGCCGTACAGACGAGCACCGCGCACGGCCGAGAGCACCTGGGCTTCCCAGATGGAGTGATTGCTCCTGGTAAGCTTCTCTGTCACAGCGCCGGCCGAGAGAGGATGGGGGGTCGAAGAAGACATGGTGGGCGGCAATTGGATCTATTGAGTGTTTGTGGCTCTGTATACCATGTAGAAAATACAGAGGGCAGATGATGGAAGCGCTTAGCAAGATGATAGCCAGGGGCGCTGTACGTGTTGATTTATAACGCCAATAGCGCAGCTCATATACAAGGCAACAACCTCCGGTGATTACGGCATGAGAGTCCCATGTTTTTAGGATCCTATACAACAGTTTCTATTTTACAGATTCTATCTTTAGTAACAGACCTACAACCATGAACTCTCATGCCGTCCTGCCCAGGATTTACATCAACACGTCACAAACTATTTCTAACAGAGCCAAAGGAGGAGGCCGCCGCCCTTGAGCCCGACAGGCAGTCGTCGTCATCGTCTTCGTCCTCGTCGTCGGCTGAGAGCCTGTTCCATATCGACGTGGTCGAGCTCGGCAGCCCGTTGGTGCCAGCGCCGGGGGATGAACAATCCGCTCCAGTAGAGAGCGCGGAGGTCAAACCGGACGATTGGGCGACGTGGCCGGAGCAGCCGCCTCAGGTCGCGGATGACCCGTTGTTGTCGGACGGCGCCGCGGTGGTCACGGGGTTGACGCTGGCGCCGGAGGTCCAGACGATGCCCAAGCTTGAGGACGCCGCCGCCGGGACCGGGGGCAACGGGTTCGACCCGGAGAGGATCCCGGCGTCCGTCTTCCAGCCCAGGTCGTCGTTATCGCAGGCCGAGTGGAGCGTCACGTCCAACGAGTCGCTGTTCAGCATCCAGGGCGCCAGCCAATCCGCCGACCTCGGCGGGCTCTACGCCGGCAGCAGGTCGCACTTCGACTACTTCTACGACGAGGCCATGGCGGCGGGCGCGGAGGCAGACTCGAAGCTGCCGACCGTCGCGGAGGGGTCGGAGCCGGGGGACGCGTTCGACGCTAAGGAGTTCACGATGCCGGGCAGCGGGAGGTCGGAAGCCAGCGGCGGTAGCGCCGGGGCCAAGAAGGCCGCCGTGTTCCGGCGGCACGAGAGCGGCTCCGGAGGCAGCTCGAGCAACTTCTCCTTCGCGTTCCCAATGTACGCGACGCTGCATCATCATCGTTTCTTCCCTGTCCATGCACCATGGCTGTTCCTGATCTTGTCCGCCCTAATACGTTCTTCGTCTGCAGACTGGCGGAGACGTCGCCGAAGAAGAGGGACTACGTCAGCGCCGCGCCGTACCAGCCCCTACAGAAGGAGTACCAGCAGCCGCCGCTCGCATCCCCCGTGTCGGCCTTCATGGAGATGACCACGGCGGAGGAGCGGCGGAGGGGGACGGGGTGGTGCTGCTGTGGAGAGTGCTGCGGCTGCTGCTGGTTCGCTTGCTCCTGGCGCTCGTGCTGCTGCTGCTGCCGATGGCAGTGGTGGCGCTGTGGCTGCTCCTGCCCCAGCTTCTGCCGGTGCAGCTGGTGCCTCTACTTCTGAGAGAATTGGCGGGAAATCAAAAAAATAAACCGAGCTAATCTTTCAACCATGGTTACTGGAGCTGTAGGCCCGAGCAGATTCGCGCCACAGGGCATGGATTCCTGGTAACCAACCGAGCTGAAGGCCTAATCTTGTAATGGAGAGCTAGATGGCTAGGCATCGTTTCATGGAGTAGATCCCCACCTGCCCCTCCCTGCTTGTGTTCTCGGAGGACTATATGACGCAGACGGGTTTGGAATGCACATCAGCCGAGACAGAGTATACAGTACATTGTACAATGTTGAGAAGGAATTGAAATTTAAAATGCATGATTTTGCTAGGTTGGTATGATGCTAACCTCACCTGATAATCATCAACTAATCGTTCCTTTCTGTTCAACGTACTTACATGCAGAAAGAACGTAGCAAGTAACATCAAGCAAGCAAGCACAGATGTAAACAACCATGTAACTTCAACAAATGAGAGAGAAGGGGATAAACCAAACATAGAGAATAACCATACTTGCTTATCACGTATGTGTTTGTGCATAGTACCACGCCAAACATGTGCCTATATGCATCCATCTAGCCACCACAATACACCGCAAGCAAACAACCCAGCTCCCAGTTCTTCTGTAAAAGGGGCTACTACGTTGCAAAAGTATCAGTTTCACAGATAGTGTAGTTATGTAATTCTGGATACCCTTCACGTAACATATCTATGCAGGATTACTTCCAAGGACCCCACTGCCATCTGATCTCTGGAAAACTTTCAATCCAAATTGGCATCGCAGCTTGGCGGATATCATCAGATGAATCAGCATGGAAAAGGACAGTCACCTTGCAAAAAGGTGCACAGATCTGAAACAAGGGTAACAGCTGAAAAGTACAGTCAGATGGTGGTATATGAATTAGAAGTTTCTTCAGGGAGCTTCTAAACTGATTATCTCTGCATAGGGCAAGACATCTTATCAGCTCACTTGAAAATCTTGGGGCCAACTTGACTTCACTGATGCTGGCAAGAGTTCTCAGAAGATAATCTGGGTGGTTAACTTCTTGAAGAAGCTCATACTGGCTTGCAGAATCCGGTAGTTCAAGCTCTAATGTACTGATAGCTCGATTGTCTATGAATACTGGAAAGAGGGAACTTAGATCCAGTGACTCTATGTGAACATTTATCAAACTCACAAGACCATCAACTTGGACAGTTGCACCGAGTTTATCAATGGTGAGCTTCATGGTAGACAAGGATGGAGTATCCAAAATGAGCCTATCTGGTCGAACACATTTCAAGTCTAGAAAAACCAAGTTTGGTGCATGGACGGCCAAAGACCCTGGGATATTTGATACTTCCCAGCGGCAAGTCTTTAGTTGAGGAAGGTGAACCTTGGGGTCCTTGAGCCCTCCGACTCCTATAAGATTAAGAGTATGCAGGCAAGGAAAGCATTCATTCAATTTGTCGAGGTTCTCATCATCTAGTCTGATGAACTCAAGCGTCAGATGAGTAAGATTTGGCATTTTCTCGAGCCCATCAACAGAAAGCCATGCTTTTCTAAGGCCCAATTTGACAAGACTGGGACCTGCGTAGAAACACGTGACCACAGGCAGAATTAACCAGTCAAACATCTAGATCAAAATATAGTATGACAGATGGCTTCTTCACCATGCACATGAAAAACATCTGAGCATAGTTAACCAAATGCTGAAACAAGCTTATTTGTTTATTAAGTTGTCACATCAAGTCTTAAGCTCAATACCCACCTGATATCTGATGCTATACTGAGACAAATCAGACATGTAAGCTATCTTTATCATGGAGTTTATGGAATCACCATAATTGATTCAAAGCGGGCGTGGGTTGGGGCAAAATAAGCTAAGTAGTCCGCCCAAGACCTTTCTTTTTTGGGGGAAATATTTAGGATTTGCCACTCCATTATTTGTATTTCAGAATTTGCCATTCATTGCCCCACTGTCATGTGGCTGAGCAACAAATCCTGAACTCTCCCTATTGTTTAAAAGCACAGATTGCCAAGTTTGCAAATTGCAAGGCTAGAGCATGATTAGGTCAAATTTTCCTATTTCTGTAGCATTTGTCAATCAACCTACAAAGCCAGACCATACTTCGGCCAAAATTTAGCTTCTACAAACAGCACACTATAAACTCTTCTCGTCCATAGAGTGGCCCTATTGCATAGACGGCTATACCCATCAGTATAATTACTGAACTTAAGCCCAAATATGAGCGTCTTGCAAATTGCAATGAGACTATAGTTGAACTTCAACACCCAAACCCAAAGAAAGCCCTCGACTTACTGTAGAACTTTAATTGGTCACATAAAACTCCCAAGAGCTCAGATTTTGCCCCCAAGTTAAAGATTCCTTGAACAAGATATACTATAGTTCAACCAACAATGGTGAACTATAAAAAAAAAAGGGAACCAAACTGAAGCCGAAATGAGTAGTATAGATTGAGTTTATTCCAAGGTGACCACATAGCTTTAGCAAGAATGCTACTTACATTGTTATTAACGAATGATTAAATGCGTCCACAGAAACACAGTACTTGTTCATGTTATAATAGTATTGTGCCCTAGATTAGTGACCAGTGCTGTATTTTTTTGAAGATCAATAATAATGCAGTGGTGTGCGTTCATTTTTACAATAAATAGGACATAACTGACGGCAGAAAAATCAAAATAATGAACCAAGTCGCAATCTGAGAGGAGCTCACAGAAGTGGGAGATTAGAGGTAGCGCCTCAGCCTTCCTCCAGCACGCCTGCGGCCAGAAGTCAGCGATCTCCACCTCCCGGAGGACGGGGCCAGCGGAGGTGGCCGCCCACGCCGCCACGGCCTCCCCGCTGGTGAGGTGCAGGTCGTCGGCCTCGTCGAACTCACCCTCTTCCACCCACATCGCGTCATCGGGGGAGCCCTGCCCGTCGGCCGCGTCGAGCGCCAGGGACCAGAGGTGCGATCCGAGGAGCGACGCGAGGTTCCCAACGGTCGCGCGGAACGAGGGGGACCCGCCCCCGCCGCCGCCCCGGCCCTCGAGGCGGCTGCGTGCGCGGTCGGCCGCGCAGAGGCGCACGCGGGGGCACTGGTAGGACGCGGAGAAGAGCGCGCGAGAGGCAAGGCGGCACGCGGCGATGTCGCCGGCGTCCGCGACGCGGCCCAGGACGTCGGCGAGGACTGCCGACGGGAGGGCGTCGAGGGGGTCGCCGGAGGCTGACATACGGCGGCTCACAGAAATCATGGGTCCTCGCGACTCCTCTCCGAAGGAAATGTCTATATATCCGGTTCAACTAATAATACTATTTTTAAAAAATTAAAAATAAATTAAATAAAATTTAAAAATAGTACAATTAACGGAACTAAAGAGAATCGATGGAATACATATTAATTAATTTGCGTCATGGGCCTATCCCTGGCAATTCTACGGCTCCCCTGCTTGGCTGCTTTTCTGTTTTCAACACCTCTATGCTACAAAACTGATTTTTTATATATTTTTAAAATAAAAATTGCAAACATGTAGACCTGTTTTTTTTAAAAAAATGATGACTAGTTCAATATTGTTTTAAATTCCGAGAGTATTGGAATGGAGATAGATAGCTTGTCGCCTTTCCAACCCTTGGTGAGTCTGTACGTCTATTTTGAAATTTACAATTTTTAATTTAAAAATATATTTTAAAAATCCTACAAAACTCAACCAGAACTGAACTCCGCTCACATGTACTCGTAAGATCAACTCCAACCGTTTCCTTCCCTTCCTACTCCAAAATCCCTTCCCAGCAGGATTCCCTTCCCAGATTCATTCCCTTCAGGATCCTGCACCCCAACAGCATTCCCTTCCCCATTCCCTTCCCCAACAGACTTTCACTATTTTAATATATTTGGTACCGAATTCGTATTTTTTTGATGAATGTGTTTTTACGGCGATAGTACGGTCGTATGCAGTACGGGATTAGAGTTTTGACTGGGTACATGGCTTGTGGTGGAAGAAAACGTTGGACTTTTCAAGCGGCTTGTAATGGAAGCTACCGAAGTGTGGCTTCGCAGAGAAGATTTGTAGCACTATAAAAGGGCTGGCATCCTCAAAGCGGACTCACACTAGTTCCTCGTTTTCCAAATACAAGATGAACTCCTCAGATTCGGAGGAAATGATGATGTTCACCTCGGATTCGAGTGACGAAGAGGACGAGCTGCTTGTGCTTATTGCCATCGAGGAGGAAGAAGCAGGAGGTGCGCGTCGTAGCAGGCAGCGTGGGTCGATGCCCGGCCATGCGGTTATAGACCGGCAACACCGCGAAGGTGCTGCTAGGCTGTACGCCGACTACTTCGCCGACAACCCTGTGTACGGAGATGTCCTGTTTCGTCGAAGGTAAGTGCGATTTCGTAATGGAAGCCGTAACCTTCTTTGTGTACACTGAGTCATGTATGTTCACGCACCCAGGTTTCGTATGTCGTGGCGGTTGTTCTTGCGTATTGCGGCCGCTGTGGAGGACCATGACACCTGGTTCAGGCAGGGAAGGGATGCAACGGGGAAGCTCGGCCTTAGCCCCTTGCAAAAAATGACAGCGGCCATACGGCAACTAGCATACGACGTCAGTTCCGATGCAGTTGGCGAGTACGTGCGGATAGGGGCGAGCACGGCGATGCTGGCATTGCGGAAATATGTGCAAGCTATTGTGGAGGTGTTCGGAGAAGAATATCTCCGTGCTCCCAATGAAGCTGACACCGCGCGCCTCCTGGCAGAAGGCGAGCGTCGTGGGTTCCCCGGAATGCTCGGGAGCATTGACTGCATGCATTGGGTATGGAAGAACTGTCCAAAAGCGTGGCATGACGTGTACACAGGCCATACTCGCAAGCCTTCTATAGTTTTGGAGGCGGTTGCGTCGTATGACTTATGAATTTGGCATGCTTTTTTTGGGATGCCTGGGAGTCTTAGCGATATAAACGTATTGCACCGCTCTAACTTATTTACTAGGCTTATCGATGGGAGTGCCCCACCTGTGTCGTACAGCATAAATGGTAACAGGTACGACATGGGATACTACCTCGGCGATGGCATCTACCCTGAATGGGCGACCATAGTGAAGGCAATTCCTGCTCCACGAGGCAACAAGAGCATCCATTTCTCTGCGATGCAAGCTGCTGTCCGCAAGGATGTCGAACGTGCATTTGGTGTGTTGTAAGCTAGGTTTGCTATTGTTCGTGGACCAGCTAGAGTATGGGATCAGCCTACATTGCACAATATCATGACCGCCTGTGTTATTATGCACAACATGATAATTGAGGATGAGCGCGGTGGCGCTTCCCCGGTGCAGGTGTTCGACTTCATGGGGGAACCAACTCAAGTCCATCGCAGTGGTGATGAAGGTGTTCTGCATTATGTCGAAACAACTCAGGCTATCCGCAACCGTGCGGTGCACCGTCAATTCCGTGATGACCTTGTGGAGCACCTTTGGAGTATTCATGGTGCACAGTAGAAGAGGTAGTTTAATGCATGTAGTTTGGTTTAATGTTCCAAGTAGAGTCGGTCCAATCCATGTGGTTAGGACATCTTATTATAATGCTACTACTACGAAGGCACCATGTGCATTGTACCTGCGAATGAATACAAGCGCTACTATTGCAGTCCTGAATGAAAGTACCTGAATGTGACAAATATTACAAAGCAAAGTTCATAATTCCGAAGGTGCACAGTACCATGACACACACATATCCATCAATATTACAGTCCGAATAACAAATATTTGACGAGTTGAACCGTCCTACTCTCGGTTTTCTAGGACCTTCCACCGCGCCATTATGTCTTCCTGGCGCTTCCTATAATACTCCCGCAGTGGTCCCGAAACAGTGTCCAAATCAACCTTCATAATTCTTTCGTCTTGGTCATTCATTCGGACAGTCACTTGGAGACGCATCACCTCCAGCTGCTCCTTCTTAAGCTCCACCATCACTTTCTTTGTTTCACTGATGTCCTGCAATTGTCATTCATATGCTCCTCCGGACACGGTTGGAATTGAAGACTGCGACGGTGACTTGCGCGCTCGGGAAGCTTTCGCTTGGTCACGGCCAATAGGACGGGGAAGGTCCGTCGACGCGTTGGAAGCGGCATCATTTGGGACGTCATTGCCTGCAGCTTGGCTGCACTGTGCTTCCGCAAGCTCCAAGACCTTCTGCGCCTTTGCCGCTTCGTGTGCATGCCACTTTGGGTGCTCGGCCAGCAGCACCCAACAGTGGGTGTACGCGAATGGTTTTCCCTCAATTGCTTTATACGCGGAGCACGCTCTAGCCATCTACGAAGCATATAAATATAAGTCATGTTCGACTATACATGCATGGACAATATCAGCGAAATGTACAGTTACCTTGTCACGTTCATTGGTGCCACTCGGGTTCAGCTGCTCCACCTTCCTGTAATGCACCGTAAACTTTGTCACGGCATCCGTGATCAGCTTCATATGATTGATGAGCGCTTTGTCGATCCTCGGCATCATGCTGTCCTTCTTGTAAGTGTTGAAGTACTTTGCGATACGGCCCCAATAGGTCTCTCTGGACTGATCCGTGCCCACAACCGGATCTTGGCTAACGTTAAGCCAGGCCGACACCAACAACTCATCTTCCTCGTCAGTCCATTTGGTTCTATCAGTTTTCGCGTCCACCTTCTTCTTCTTCCTCGAGGTGACCTTCTTCCTACCCTTCTCATCGCTCCCTAGACTGAACTGGCCTAACTCGGACTGCCCTCTAAGATCAGTAGGCTGTGAGAACTGCGACATCTCTGCTTGTGGACCGTCGATTGACCCCCCCTGGGTACCCATGTCTTGACCCCCCCCCCCCCCCAAGTCATACGGTCGAAACCGTCCTGCAGGATGCTCTCGTAAAAAGGATCCATTCCGCCCCTTCAATTAAGATAAGTTTCAAAATTTATGATAAAGATCACAGGTAATAGGGCAACAAGCGGGTAATATGTGATAAAGATGACACTTACAGTCCAAATGCTAATAGACATATCACCCAAATGTAGCAAGCCGAACATTACAAAACATTATGCATAGTACATCAATCTTTGATTCACCACAATGTACTCAAATCATGGCCTTTGGACCACCTATGGCCTATTCATAAACAAGACTACCTAATCACTCCAGCAGCACACTTACAGTCCCAATGCTAATAGACATATCACTCAAATATAGCAAGCAGAACATTGCTATACATTATGCATAGCACAGCAATCCTTGATTCACCAGAAGGTGCTTTCCTCCATACAAGATACATTATCAAGTATTGTAGTTACTACCTAATTTGATGCATTTACCCTTTACCAGGATTAAATTTTCCAAAGCTTCTTGTAAGGCATTTTTTTTTCTGGTACTTACTCTGTAGCATAAGTTTGGTGTCCAAAGTACAGAGCTTCATCGTTTCATAAATTTTATCCAGAACAATCAAATTGTAATTACAAATGACCTACACCTGGTTCAGTAAAATTTGCAATGTGTATAGTGTGTCTACCATGGCCGTATTAGCTGCATGCATGTAGCACAAATGACCTTCAGCAGGTTAAGTAAGATTTGCACCATTATTTCCAAAAAGTGGTGCTTCTGAAAAGCCACCACATGAGCCAAGTTGTAGACTGCTTGCAACATTTTATTAGGACATAGCAGAATCTAGGTGTTTTTGTATTCCGCAAAAAATTGCCACCCAAATTTGAGTCAAAGACTAATGCAACTTGGGTACTCAGGATGTACACCCAAACTCAACTCATGGCCTTTCCATGGACCAGTAGAAGCAATCAAATTGCGGACACCAAATGCGGACAACATTCTTATTGCCATACAGAGGAAATATTTGTGCCATACTGATACAAAACAAAGTGGGGACAATAAACATGATAGCAGTTCAGTTCATCACACAGCTTAAGCCGACAACAAACGAGCATTTTCGGGTTACCAAACTAACTACGGGCACCAGACGCACATCGCACAAGACCACAACAATGGATGACACCTTTCCATCCTTACCGGCGGCCAGATTACAACCGCCAGGACCTATCAGACTCAATCGAACCGCAATCTACACTAGTGGAGCACAGCACGTCATCCGAGCTCCCTTCAGTTTGGTCCGAGTCATCACCAGCGATGTTGAAGGAAGCCCATGCCTCTCCTTCGACCCCATCGCTAGTCCTGTCCTCCTCCTCGGTGGACACGGACAGAGAACACCGGCGCATCGCATCCTCCACCTGGAAGACTAGCTGACCCAAATCGCCGGCAATTGCATCCACTTGTAGAAGCGCCATGTTGAGATCGACGGCCGCTGGTGTGCTCTCTGGGCTCATGTTGTCGGATGCTACCTTCTTCAACGCGTCGGCTGCATCCTGCACTTGGTCTTGCATCAACGAGACAAGCGTCGCCAGAGCTGCCGCGTCCATCTACATAGTTCACCACGGCAATCCGATGAGGCCGATGACTCCCCTTCACCGACGGCAACGCAAGTTCACCCCGCCCTCCCACCACCTCCTCCGCCGTAGTGCGATGCACAGAACCCAGGACCCCCTGCGATGCCTCCATCGCCCACCCCGTCCGGACTTCCCCCATGTCCGAGGTCTCCTCAATCGACCTCCGCCGCCGCCGCCTCCCCACCCCTCCGCCTGTTCACTGTATCTCGCCGAACCTTCGGCTATGCTGCAACATACCGAGGACCTTCGCGTCCTTCCCCCTTGTCCACCAACCGCTCATTCTACCGCAGGCGCCGCCTGCCCCCCCCCCCCTCCTCCGTCCCCCGCGCCGCAAGGGCCGACGACCCTACTGACCTCAACTACACGCCGGAACCCAATCCATGTACCCACCCTTCCCCGGATCTACGGCTCGGGTATGGCGGCTGGGATGTACCTGCCGTCGATTCGACGTTGCACCGACTGGCCGCCTCCGCCGACGTCGACGCATCCGTCCCCGCGCGGCCGCCCTGCTCCCCTGGCCCGAGTCGCCAGCCCTCCAACCCTTGCGCCTCCGTCCTCCCTGCTCGTGCCGCCTCCGCTCCGGCTCTCCGCGGCTTCCGCACCAGCGCGCGACGCCAACTGCCGGACAGTTCTCCGCTCTCCGTCTGCGCGAAGGGAACGGAGAGAGGTTCCCACAGCCGAGGGAACCTCTCTCCTTTCCCGTCCCACACCGCGCCGGGAGGGGAAGCGATTGGGAGTGCTCGCCCGTTCCCGTCTCAGGCGTTTTCCCATCGCGAAGGGAATGAGCCCCGGGACGGGAACCCGTTGGGTTCGGTCTAACAAGGATTGGAGCAATTTTAGAACCAACTTGGAAAGATCAGACAAGTGAATCCACTTATACTGTTTGTATCACCGCACACAACTATCGATGACGATTGTTAATTTTGTTTCCAAAATGTTGTTTCTGCATCTTCTATTTGTTCATTATTACGGAAAAGAAAAGGCTTGTGCCTTCCATACAATTCTCTGTAGGAAGCAAGGGCATCTCCAACCGTTGACGACCATCCAATGAAGGGTGAACGATCAGCATTGAACCTGCCAACCCCGGCACCTCTCTTCAGTTTGTTTTCTCGAGGGAACCAAGCTTCTGCCTGAGATATCGTGGCTGTAAGATAAATAAGTCATTCATCAAAACGGCATACTCATCAATAGTGTTCCAACAAAACACAAGGTGGGGCCAGATCAGTTGTCTGGTAACTTTCCAATTGCTTAAGTGAAACACGTGGTTAATATCCCAACTGCTACTCCGGAAAAACAGTAGTTAAGAGATCTGGCTCCTCAGTCACGTGGGCATCATGGAAATGTACCCAAATTTGAAAATGTATATCAAATACATCACCATGATATTCATGCCGTACGTAGCAAATGAGTCCCTCTCTATCGGAACGTATGAACACTCTCTGCGACACGAGACAAACTATGAATATCAGAGGAAAAAAGGCAGAATAAAAACCAAGTTGTCAGGAAATATTAGGAAAAAATGCAAGGTAGTATAAACCTTCCAGTGGGTTTAGCTGACCAAAACTGAAAATCAACGCAGCTCCAATAAGCAGACACACTCGATATGAGGAGTGTGGGGAAACATATCTACAGGTATTACACTCTTCAGCTCGTAGCATCCTCTCAAATCTTTTTCTTCCTGCAGACAAATTCATTGAAGCAGCAGCTAAGTATCACAACACAGCTACAATACCACAAGGAAATTGGTAGCTTCCGACAGTAGGACAAAACATACCACCCCGTGACAAAGGTAGTCCAAATCCCGTGCACAAGTAGCTGGATTACATGAGACGTAAACTATTCGAGGGGCTTTAACTTCTAATAGCCACTTGATTAACTTCATGTGCATCCCTGGCCGATTAGGATCTGAAAAATTTATTGTTGTTAGTTAGGTCTTAACAAACCAAACTAGAATTAGAACTGATCAAGGATAGCTCTAAAACTTTTTGAAATTTCGTATCAAATTTGTTGCAGAAGTGCACCACTAAAAAAAAGCTTCATATCTAAATGTGCTATTACAGTATTACCTGTATGCAGGTAGTGGAAAGACTAAGATTTAAGACAAATTTCACTTTTCAGAAAGAATTGTTGCTCCCAAACAAAATTGTAGGGACATCATGAGACAACTGAATTTCAGTGCCAATAACAATATATGAGCCAAGACAAACCTGAGATGATTATGTCAGGCTTTGGAAATTCCTTCCCGAATGTTTCATTGATTTTATTGAGGTCACCCATTACAAATGTAGCATTACTGATACCATTCAACTTAGCATTCTTTCGAGCATCTGCAATGGCTTCAGGAACAACTTCGTATCCGTATACATGCTTTGCCCTGAGCAAAGCAGAAGAGCATCACTAACTATGGTTGCCATAAATGAGGTATCATAACAGTTAAAGGGTTTTATGTTAACCAAACAAAACAGTTAGACTCTCAAAGCTGGCAACGATTGTCTCTCAGAATAGCTACACCCACAAAAAATTACCTTCTGGCAAGGGTCAAACCAATGGTTCCAGTTCCACAAAACAAGTCAAGAACAATTTCAGACCCATCTCCTTTGAGCCCAGCAGAATCTTCAATAAGCTTGTAGAGAACATCAGCCTGCAGGAAGAGCTTGCTACTTTCATATGCAGCCATAGGAGGAAACCCTCAGAGCACTAAACATTGAGTTTAAACACAGTTGGGTAGGGACTTCGTTTCAACAATTACATGTTTGCCATTTGCTGGTTTGTCATCTAGGCAAACATACAAGCTCTTTTATCTGCTTGTGCGGGTCTTATTTGGCTTGTGCCTTTTCAGTTCTTTTCATGCATCTACTGGGGGGGAAAATAACAAACATAGGAGGATAGGAGAAACACCGCAATGGTATGGTGCAGTGGTGACAAAAAAAATATGTAACAAAACCTCAATCCATTATTGAAACAAAAACGAACCTGTTTTGTATTAGTCTGGAAAAACGAGTTGGCGGATATCTGGAATATAAGTCCTCTCAACATCTCTGTAATGTTTGGATTCCCATACAAGGTATATTCTTGTTCACCCACAGACGTATTGCCAACAGATGTGTTCACATTATTTATGACACTGACCTACATTAACAGTAGAGGAATTGATAACTGAAATGTTTAATTGGCACAAGAACTAGAACAGTCCGTGCATAGAAGAGCTTATGTGAACTATATGATCAGAAAATCAAGTAGTTTCAAAATCATCTTATTATCATAATGTTATCAAAACAAGAAGGTTCGAATCACATACCACTTCAGGTATTTTTGTGATATTGTCAACAAGAGGCATCAGTAGCTCTGGTTTATAACATGATGTCACAAAATTGACCATCACTTCTGGAGCTCCAGTACTGACATTTCTGGGAAACAACAAACATAATAGAATCTTTAAAGGTGCTCATCACGCAAAAAGATTAGCTCAAATGGTAGCAAAAGGTTCAATAGTTATTTGTTTGCATGGAAATACCTGCATCACATATCCCCAACTTGTCACTTCTCAGCGATATTTTATTTTCAACAGAAAAAATTATATACGGAACATCTTCATAGATAGAAATATATGATCAAGTAGCTAATGAAGCCAAAAAAAATACTAAATTGAGTAAGTATTTAAATATTTAAACACATTATATTGATGATAGAAATATTTGTCCAGCTGTAAAAGTACTTCTTATCAATTCAACATATATGTCATGTTTGTTTAAGTGAGTGAGCCCATTGCATAAACATTTTCCGTAGCCAGATTCTAGCACTAAAAATGTATAATACATAAAATTGGCATCATGTTATACACTAAATAGTAGATATTAGATACTCCCTCCAGTCATAAGTACTTGACGTTTTGGATAATATCCGGTCAAACTTTTGAAACTTTGACCATCATTAACTTTTAAAATGTTTAGTTTGGAAACATAGAAATCATATTTGTAGATTTGTCAAATACTTCCATAATCTCATAAATTTCTTGGATTCTATACATATATATTCTAAAAGAAAATAGTGGTCAAAGGTAGTATTAGAGACCGTGTCATGTCCAAAACGTCATGTATTTTTTATCGGAGGGAGTGTGTGATATAATGATCAAAATTCAAAATGCAATAAATTATATTCAGGTTTCACACATGCAAAATGAGATATGCTACGTCACTGGTAGAACAAGTGAAAAACACAAGATGGGACACCATACCTTCCGGTTCTTATCATAAGATGCTTGAGAAACCCAACATGCTTGTGGACATCATAGGGTGTAAGGCCAAGAGAAGGATCCATCCAGGTTTCTTGAACAACTGCAAGAACCTATGGAAATTAGCAACTAATCAATTCAGCATCCCATAACATGTTAATCAAACACTAAGAGGCAATATGCTATTGCCTCATTAATTCAATGATAGTAAAGTAAACTAATCACACAAAGTTTTGAACAAACAAATAATGCCACTTCTACGGCCACCACCTGTTTAGAGGATGATCACAGAAGTACACCAGCCTCATTAACTCTACAACGACATAGCATTAGAAATGCAACATGGTTCAAGCAATCTGGGTTTGACAGAATCTCCAAGTCACATGGTTCCAAAATTTTAGTACAGATACAGAGAGATTATATGAATACAACAACCACCTCTAAACAATATATATGGAGTACACAATACATTTCTGCACATAAGCAAAATGTAATGTTTCTCTGATGTAATGTTTAACACCAGTCGCAGCCTCATTAACTAGTGCCAACAAAAGACGCTACCCAAGCAACCTTGTTCACAAATTGAAGTGCAGCATATTATCAAAATTCACACAAATCAAAGACTACCACCAACCAGTCCAACCAGAAAAGTACCAGTGCTAAAATCTAAACGAGTGGGACTGAGCTATATAAGTATACCACCACACTTCAAGGAGATTTTTATCCAAATCCACCAAAATGTAAAAAATGAAGTTAGTATTAACCCACTGAACCCGATACATTATCATTTTTTTCGAATGAAGAAAATTCGATGCATTAAGTCAACCAATTCATCACCTTGTCTGCTGGCTCGCTCTGCAGAAAGCATTTCTGCACATGCAGCACCTTGTCGAAGAACCCTGGTGCGTGCAATCCAAGTGCATAACCATCTGCCTCACTCGTTTCCTGCTTCTCTCCCTCATCTTCCTTCTCCTTCAACTCTTTTTGCACCCACCTCTTCGTCCCGAACGAGAACTCCATCTGCAAAAACGAACACCAAACAAGGCGTCAGTCACACTTAGGACCCAAAACCCATCATAAACTCCGCACCCAAATCTCACCTTGTTCCTGTACCGAAATATCTCATCGCAAGGCACGATGGGCTTAAGGATAGCATCTGGCTCCGAGCTCTCCAGGCACTTCTGATCGAATTTGCCAAAGTTTACGAGCAAGTCGCGGACCTGAAGGTGCTTGTGGTGGATCTGCGCAGCGTACGCGAGGGACTGGGTCTTGCAGCCGCCACAGTCGGCGGCGAGGGGGCACGGGGCCTCGACGGCGTCGTGGTGGGGCTCGATGGTCCTGAGCTTGGCGGCCTCCGCGAAGGCGCCGCGCCGGAGGCGGCGGACGCGGGCGAGGAGGCGCTCGCCGGGGAGCGCGCCGTCGCAGAGCAGGACAAAGGTAGAGCCGGCGACCTTGCATACGCCCTTACCCTTGAAGGCGAGCGCCTCGCATGTGAGCTCGACGGTCTCGCCGCGCTTCGGGAAGTAGCCCTTGCGGGGCGAAGCCGGGGATGGCGGCGGCTGGGACGGCGTGGGAGTAGGCGCAGGCGCTTCCGGGGCGACGGCGGCGATGGCTAGGAGGCGGCGGCGGTGGTGGAGGGGGACGCCGCGGCGGAGGAGGCCGCCGCTGAGGGGGGAGACGGCGTGGGAAGCCATGCGGGGGGCGGGCGCGGGCGCGGCGGGGCGTGGATGGGCAGTGGACGGTGGAGATGGAGCGGGAGAGAAAACGAGGACGGGGATGAGTGTTGTCCAAACGGGCCTGCTCGCCCATGTATGTCTCGGCCTCCTTTTAGTCATGGGCATCGATTTCAAGCCCATCAGTCAGGCCCAGTCAGAGTAGCATTTACGAGAAGTCTACCTCCAAGATTTTCACCATGAACCACAAAATTAGATATCCCCTTCACTAAGATATTTGAATCGTGCAAATCATACCTAAGCTGTTTTAAAGATAGTTTCAGATGATGTGGTAGTATAATTCATTCGTCAGCCTCTCTATTATCTTCTAGCTCTCTTCTTCATTTTCTTCTCCTAGCTCTCTTCTTCATTTTCTCTACCAATCTCCTCATGACCGACACCCTCCACCTCATGTCCCTCCTCTCCCCTCCTACTTGTATCAAGAAAGTAAGAAAATAGAATCCTATCAAAAATAAACAACACACACATACACAAGAAAGTAGCATTCAGTATCGTGATAGCTTCTCAAAGCACTTGTGTACTTAGATTGTGGATTTAACAGTTAGTGAATAGTAAATACTCCCTTCAGTCTGAAATAAGTGTCGTTTTAGATATCGGTATTGTCTCTAAAATACATATTTAATTACTATTTTTTTAATATATTGATAAAGCATAGTAAAAGTATATTATTATGAAAGTATTTTTTGAGACAAATTTACCAGTGTAATTTTCAAGTATCCAAACTAAATACATAAAAAGTAATTTATAGTCAAAGTTCAAAATAATTAATTATATGTAACCCAAAATGATACTTATTTCGGACTGAATGAGTACTCCCTTCAATTATAAACAAGTGTCATTTTTATATCGGTACGGTCCCTAACACACAACTTTGCCTACAACTTTTTACTATAATATATTTATAAAGCATAGCAGAATTATACTATTATAAAATTACTTTTTAAGACAAATCTACTAATATCATATTTAAATATCTAAACTAAATACATAAAAGTCATTTGTAACCAAAATTTAGAATGGTTGACTACATGTAACTCAAAATAACATTTATTTGTGACTGAGGGAGTAACATCTTTTTGCGAGGCGTAAAAGAAAATTGCTGCTATGGTTAGTAAAGATTATCCTATCTAATTAGATCGTACTAGCTCAACAAAAATAACTTGCCCTGGGTACATATAAAGGTGGTTTTGGCTATTGATTTTTATGGTGGACAATTTGTTTGTTAAGTCAGCTTAGGCCACTCCCAGTGCAAATGTCCTAGAGCAGTGTATATTCTCTTTCACCTCAAATAGGCACTAGTATAAAAAATCACTATCTAATGCAAAGTTTCTTCTACATCTTAAAAAAATATGCCACTTTTATTTTCTATTGGTTCAAATTTATTTGCTTTGTTTCATGGAACATAATGCAAGAATATAGATATTGACCACCCCAATGTATTTCTTAGCTTATTTCTTGTATTGGATTTCATGCTTAGCTTATGTCTTATGGAAGACACTAACTCTCTCATCTCTTTTAATTTTTTTGCCACATCATAAAATATCATATGTGACCTGATCATTTAATACTAAAAATAAGCCAAGATGTAGCACTGGAGCGGCCTTATGAGATCATGTTGTATGGTTAAGGCCCTGTTTATTTCAGCTTTGGATTCTGCTTTCAGCTTTTATAATTCAAAGCTGAAACAAACAGGCAGCTTTTGGTTATAGCTTTTTAAAATCTGTTGGTTGGATTGTGAGAATCTGAGAAGCTGATTTTTCTCAGCTTTTGATAGATTGTGAAAATCCATTTTACTAAACTGTCCATTAAATTTTTTTAGAATCTACAGTCTAAAAGCTTTTCACAATCCAGCTTTTCACAATCTAGCTTTTCACAATCCAGATTTTATAAACTGCTTTTCAGAATCACTAGCTGAAACAAACAGGCCCTAAGACAGTGTGGTGCGACATGACGTTAACTATAATTAAACTATAGTTGCATCTTATTCGAAATGCTCAAGGTAAGTTGTTTTTAAGTTGTATGCACAAACCAGCTAACATTAGGACTAACATCATACTAAGTTGCATGCACTAAACAATTGAGTTAAAAAACTTAGCTGATGATAAATGTTGAACAATTTCCTTGTACTTCAATAATTACGACCTAGTTTTACTTGCAAAAGAAATTCTAAGGCCTCTTTTCTTCAAGGTGTGTTCAACCATACACTATGGGTGGCAAATCAAATAGCACATATTAAACAAGCTTTTGCAAGAAGAGATGTAAAAAACTAGAGGGCTTAAATACTAATAACCTGTAGCCACGGTTCACAAATGCGTCGGTAACCGTCCAAAAATCGCGGTTACCGATTGTCGGAGGGTTAACTCCTGTCGCAGGGATCCTGAGGGACTCCTTTTTAGAGATTCGGCCGGGGGATGATCCTGAATATGTTTGTCGGAGAAATAAATGGGTATAAATGCGATGGCCGGTGGGGTGGAATGATCTAGTGCGAAACGAAGTAAATGCACTAGGGTTTAGACAGGTTCGGGCCGCACGGAGGCGTAACACCCTACTCCTGTATGGATACTATAAATGCCCTGAGAATGTCCCTTAAGGATGTTGCTGGTTACAAGAGTGTTTGTCTATCATAAAGCCTGGGACTTCTTGCTCTTCGGTCTGTGTGTATCTGTTGGCTTTGGGTGCTCTTGGGCTTCTTGATCTTCTCTACTCACTTCCTCTGGGATTTTCTCACTTCTGAGAGATTGTCTAACTCATCCAGAGCCTGTCCAACTTCCGAGAGCTTGTTCAGAGATTGTCTTTGTCCGTGCTGCCAGCTGCTTTAAATACCCGCCGGCAGTAGCGTGCCCCGAAGGAGAGGGCACGAGTTCCAAGGCACCATAAATGGAAAGGGCGTCATCATAGCTTCTGTGTGAAATGACCGGGGGTGGAAAAAGCTCCCCGCGCCTGGTCATTCATCACCATAAATGCACTAGCAACGGGCGCCGTGGAGAGGGCCCACCGGGCAGCCACAGAGCGGCCCGGCGTGCCCACCCTGTCTTGTTCTCCTGCCACAGCAGCGAGGTAGGCGGAACGCCTCGGCCCTCACGACGTTATCTCGAGACGTGTCAGATGACACGGGATGGGACCCGTGCATTTAATGTCCCCACACCCTTCTGTCAGAATGTGGCAGGAACTGACACCGTGCGTGGCGGGAGCAGTTGAAGGTGACAGGCCACGCGCGCTCTTAAATGCGGCCTCGGGCCTTTGACCGGCTGACACCTCATCAGTGGGCCCTTGTGGGGGGCCACGGACGGAGGGGCTTGGAGGGGTCACTGTTCACCTCCCCGAGCACTCTCTCCCGAGAATGCCCTTCCTCGGTCCTCAGGGAACCGAGTGCTCGGGGGCTACTGTTCACCTCCCCAAGTACTCTTTCCCGGGCACGCTTGTACGGACCCTCGGGGGACCGAGTGCTCAGGGGCCGCTGCACGCAGCCCCGAGCACTCTCTCCCGGAACTTCCTTCAGTGGATCCTCGGGATACTTGGGTGCCCAGGGGCCACTGCTCGTGGCCCCAGGCACACTTTCCCGGTACTTAGTTTTCCTAGTCATCGGGAGACTCGGGTGCTCGGGGATCACCATATACCTCCCCAAATACTTTCTTCTCAGCACTTAGACTTCACAGATCATCGAGAAACTTGGGTACTCGGGGACCACTGACTGCGGTTCCGAGCGCCCTCTCCCGAGACTTAATCTTTTTTGTCTTGCGGAGGCGACCCTGTGGGATGGCGCCACATGACAGATTGCTGGCCTGGTCTCGAGATTCGGGGACTCTCAGTTCCTGATTCACCGACACCGACCTTCTCGGTTCGGTCCGGTTTCAAAAACCGAACGGTAACTGAAATTTGAATTAAAAAATTCAAAAAAATAAAAAAAAATAAAAAATTAAAAAAATTCTTAAAAAAAACTAGACAAAATTCTAAAACCTTCTGTGAATTTTTTTTCTTCAAAAATAATGTCGTTTGCATCATATTATATTGGGAGGAAGTTTGAAAAAAATTGAAGCATGCAGCTCAGTTATTAACTCATGTTAAGGAAAAGTGTAACATGCAAACACATATTTTTCTTGTGTAAAGCGTATTTTAAGAGAATCTTTAAAATTGATTTCACTTTATTTAGAGTTTTATTAAATTCTCTATGATTTTTACAAAGTTCGCAAGTATAAAGTGAATATGTTAAGAAACAGCATGTAATTAACTTTTTCATGTCTACTATTATTTTTCCTACATAAATCATAGTATAACTAAGCTAATGAAAGTGGTTTCACTAATTTTTGAGGTGTGATGGGTCAGTTATGAATTAATCTAGTCGCAACATATTTACACAATCATGCATATTATAATAACTAATTCATGAGTTCATGTATTTTTAAAAGACATATGATCATGTAAGAAGACTAACAAAATTAGTTTCATAATTTTTGGATTAGCAAAGAGTAAACTATTCATTTAACTTGGTTTAACAAATACAATTTCTCACAGAAAATTTTGAATTTTTTATGAGTATAAATACTTTTATCATGTAGATCATGTCACAAGAAAACCAACAAAATTTGTTTCACTTGATTTGAAGCTCAGATGAATTAGTTATTGATTTTAGAAGATTGAGATAATTTTTGGGTTCTTTGTTGAACTTCACTGAAAATCGAGAAAACCGTTCGATAAATCGAGAAAACCGAGTGCTTACCGAGAAAACCGAGCGGTTACCGACAATACGGAAAATTCAAGAAAACCGATCGATAAATCGCAAAAACCGCTCAGTAACCGGTCCAAACCGACCGGATACTGAACGGCTAAAATCACGATTTTTTTTCCAAATTTCAAATTTTACCAAATGAATTTTCTCCAAATTTATTGATTTTTTGACCAGTAACCGCGGTTATCGCGAATTTTCGGTTACCGTCGGAGCTCGATAACCGAGCTCCGGTCGGTAAATTTAACCCTGCCTGTAGCACGAAGTTTATAGTGGCTGCAAACCAAATGTGGATTTATTTGTAGTCATGTGATAGGACACATTTGTTGGTGTGTAAGTGCATGATGGTATGTGCATGTCTGTGGGCCCTCTTGTAATAATTGATGGGTCTGAACATTTTTAGAGAGTTAAATCATGATTATCCTTTACACCGCCAAATTTTTTCAGATTTTTTTTAAATTTTTTATAATTATTTCGATAATGTTTTGAATTTTAAAGTAATGAAATGAATTATTTGTCGTCTTCTAATAGAAGATAATAGCTTAGTTATCCAATTTTTTTTAAAAAATACCTAATTTATAATTTTTTATTTTCAAATATCTCTATCTCTACCTCTATCTACCACTTAAAACGTTTGCAATGCATCCTTTCGTCTGCCCCAGTCGGACGATCGTCCGCTCCTCCCCCGTCCGATCAGTCCCGCGCACCCGTGCTCCTCATCGCCCGTCCAACAGCTCCCGCCCGGCAATCACGCTACACCCTTCCCCACCACGCCCGTCGCGTCTCCTCATCGCGCGTCCAACAGATCCTGCCCGGCAATCACGCGCCACCCTTCCCCACCACGCCCGTCGCACCTCCTCATCGCCCGTCCACCGCCGCCACTCTGCGCGCCCTCCCCCCACGCTTGTCGCGCCGCCGCTCCCATCCCACCTCGACGCCGCACCGCTCCAAGCTAGCTGTCGTGGCCGCCCGTCGTCTGCCGCGATCGAGCGTCGATGCTACGCCCCTCCTTCGCGGCATCGTTCCGACGCCCCTCCTTCGCGGCGGCGACCTCCCCCTCTTGTCTCATGTGAGCGATTCTCCGAGGGACATGTTCACCGGACTCTCTCCGCCCGAAGCTATTCGTGTCGCCGTCAGGTCTCCACGCCGCCCCACATCGCCGGACTCAACTCCGCCCGAAGCAGCCGAACCAGCCGGGATCCCTCGCTTTCGCCACCGCTTCCTATTTCCTCCCCTAAGCTGCTGCTAGGATGTTGTCCCTGAATCGCATCTCATTCCCGCAGCCGTCGCCATCTCGCCTCTCACCTGCCCACAGGCCGGGTGGCGTCCTGACCAGGTGCAGCAACGCCGTCGCCTCGCCCAGAAGATCTTCGGCGCCATCAAGCTCCAGCTCAGGAGGTTCCTCCTAATAGCGGTGAGCTATTCTTACTTTCAGGACCAGGATGCAAGCTAAAGGAGGGATCTCCATCTCGACTTCACGCAGTGGCCACAGGCCACAGCACTTCAACTTGCAATTCAAACTGCACAAGGATTTCAGATGCCCTCCTTCCATTTCTTCTCTGATTGTCAGATGCTTGTCAACGCTGTAAAAGCTGCCGATCCAATTGACAGCCCTGGACATTCGAGAAAATAATTTTGTGTGCCCTCATGAAGGTTGTGGAAAGGTAATCACCATAATCTGTCCATTGTGTAATTCATTTCGTGATTTGAGCACAGTTTTTTTTTCATGTATGAATGATTCTACATGTTTTCTCATTTCTTACGTATACTGTGAATGCTCACAGCCTGTTTGATTAATTGCTCAGGAGAATTTACATTTGTCAGTACCATTCCTATATATTGGCCAAATACAAATGGAATTATTTCGCGTTACAAAATCTACATCTCTAGAAAATACATACATCTAAACAAGCCACCTGAGATTGATGCTTCCTGACATACCGATCACCCAAATGTCCAGGTGAGTTCGCACTTTCATTTTTTATGCTTTTAGCTTTTGAGGCAAACTGAACATTCTGATCGAATCATATTCTTTACGCTCATGCCTAGGTATTGACTTCATTTAAAAAAACAACAGTTACGACTTTGCGTTTCCGTATTCATGTGAGATTGACATTTAAACAAAAACCGTGTTGACTATTGGTATCTAAGTACGTAGTGCATCTACGTGCAGGAGCCTCCCTGAAAACCTTTGAGAATTGCTGATAACTATGCAAGCTAAAGAGCTGCCCCCTTTTGTTCACTACGAAGATGAGGACATCTTCCTGACATTTGAGGAGTCAAGACTCAAGAGCAATGATCGATAACACCATCATCCAAGAGCTATACGTATTTGCAGTTCTCTTTGAGTCTTTGATTCAGTCGTTCAACAGCTTGGTTAACTGCATGGGTTGTAGGCAAAGAGAAGACTGAATTTTGGCTTCTACGATGGGTTAACTGAACATGCATGTCCTGGAAGCAAGTGCAATCCTGCACTGGCATTATATATGCATATAATTCTGAGTCAAGCTCAGTCTTAGCAGAACAGATAATTAGTTTTTTATTTACTTTGGCGTATATGGAAGAGTAGACATGACTATCTGTTCAAAATTATATACATAGTTCTTACTCAAGTTCAGTCTCAGCAGGACAAAGCATTCATTTTTCATTTACTGATTGTGGTTTATATGGAAGGCTAGAGATGACTATTTGTTCAAAAATAAAGAGCAAATGTTGTTTATGAAGCTAAAGCCTCTCATGGTAGAATTTTTCGTTATGCACGATTAATATTTCTCCTCTTTTATTCAATTCATAAGGAGCTTAAAGCTCTGCTATCATGTTTAAATTGAGGGAAGAGACCAGAACTACCATCCAAGAGCGGGACAAACTACGGAAAGAGATGGTAAAATTTGAACTGCACATTCGTGTACACCATAACTCAAGCTTGAAAGAACAACTCAGCTCTCCGTGTTGTTCCTTTGACTTTGGCATGGGGCTGCCATGTTTTGCTTTCATCTGTCCATTTAAGTCAAGTGACAGCCACCTGATGCAAAATTTTGTCGAATACATCCAGGTCATTAGTACTGTCTGCACATGGTCTTCCAGCTTGCCATAGCCAAACAGTCCCTACCAGTGTTGGGCCGTTGGCCAATTCCCATCTAGAGGAAAGCACCTTTTATTCTAACTTTTTAACAATAACCAAAACCTGTAGAGTTCTGTTGCTGACATCCAATAAATTGGCATTGTGGTTAGAATTCACAACCCCAAATAAATGGCTACTTGACAAGTTGGCATCATGTTTTATG
The DNA here is from genome assembly GCF_958298935.1 of Phragmites australis. Classification (NCBI taxonomy): domain Eukaryota; kingdom Viridiplantae; phylum Streptophyta; class Magnoliopsida; order Poales; family Poaceae; genus Phragmites; species Phragmites australis. Next base: position 9,300,382 of record NC_084922.1, read on the forward strand.
TTCAATGGTGACTGCTAACATCTGAGCCAAATAGAAATCTATGAACTGCGAAGTTGATTGGCACCCAAATGTTAATGTATAGTTTGTGCTTGTAGTTAGGTAAATTGACGTGCCTAATACAGAACAAAGCTCTGCTATCATATTTGAATTTATTATCACGAGTCTCAACTATGAGTACATAATTTCACAGTACCTCACATATAATCTTGCCATATGCTTGATGTCATCTTGTGCAATTTTTGTTTCCGTTGCAACGCACGAGCACTCAACTAGTAAAAATAAAAAGGTCCCAAGTTACCACTTACCAGTTACCACCAATCCACCATCGATCCCCGTCCCCGACCCTAATTTTTCAAACGCGCGAAGTTGCGTATGGGCCACCTGTAAGCCCCCACCCACCTCACGGGCCGGCTCCACCCGTCTCTCCTCCTCCTCGCCCCCCTCTACTTGTATCCAGCGCCCGCCAAGCCCCGCGGCCGCAGCGCAGCACAAACGCAAACCGGCCACCGCCCCCGCTCGCCGCCCCATCTCCTCTCCGATCCAACCCCGCAGCAAAAACCCTAGAACCCGAGCCCCAAGCGACCCCCTTCCTCCTCGTCGAAGCCTTCACCTGCGTGGTCGTGCGGCGGCGGCGGGAGTTCCACCGGGCCGTGGAGGAGGCGCCGCGGCGCGCGCGATTTCGCCCAGATCCGAGCCAGGCGAGCTTTATCGGGGGGCCTCGTGTTGCAATTCCGCGGGTGGGTGATCTCTGGTGAGATGGTTTGGGTGGTGGCGTGAGGTCGATTTCTGCTGTGGTTTTTCGCGCGGTTTTGTGGTGGGGAATTTGCGGGTTTCGCGTTGTTTCTTGGACGAGGGAGGAGGTCAGGCCGGAGTCGTCGAAGCCCTCGGTGGGTAGCGGTGGCTGGCGGCGGAAGCCTCTTCGCCGCTCGCGAGGCCGCACTACGCCTGGATCGCGTCCGCCTGCGGGGGCGCTACTGCGCAGTCCGGATTGGCCACGCTCCAGCACGCGGGTGCCTAGTTCGGCCTCCACCTCCTGCCGAAACCGACGTGCCGCCATCGTAGGTGCCACTATGCTCACCCCTCCCGCAGAGGCTTTACCATCGCACTTCACGCATCCCTGGCATACAAGAGAGCACCTTCGATTGTGACCCGTCGTTGCCACGCTGGGTAAATTAAGAGACGGTTTGCTGGGTTTGGTGGATTTTGTGGTGACTTGGCCATGACATATAAAGTTTGTGCGAACAAATTGAAACTCCCTTGTTTCTTTGGAGTTATTCTTTTGGCACCGGCTTTGTAAAGCATGGATTTTCCCAATAAAACCCTCGTCACTTTTGATGCTTAAATGATTTGGGAGGCTGCTTTGGATAGTTTCTTATCATTTCTAAGTTGATAGCTTGCTTTAATCTGATTAGTAATTGGGTTGCAGAATGACCATTTCTTTTTTTAAAAAAAAAATCAGTCCTTTTCACTGCATCTTAGCTTAGACGAAGTATGCATGTGAGACTTTTGAAGGTTGGAGGGAATTCCGCAACTTTTTGTGTAATTTGTTGCTCAACGTGTACATCAGTTTGTATATATGTTCTTTTGACTTTTGCCTCATCGATCTTTCATTTTTGTTGCTTGCAGCAATATTTGTTGAGTCTGAAGTCAAGGACTGTTTTGATGGGTCCAGCTAAAGGTTCTCGAATGATTAACAAGACTATAATAAAAGGATATGAGGATCAACAGCAGCACGAGGATCCACCTAGTTCAAGCAAGGCTAAACAAAAAGTAAGCATGCTTATTTGGAAGCTGTATGGATATTTATGATACACAGGTCGTAGATAGTGACCGGTAATTGTAGCACCATATCCTCTAAAATAGCATTCCACTCTGCGGTAATGCATTATTTAGTTGCTTTCTCTCCTTCATCAAAATGTTTTGATTTTGCAGAAGAGGAAAATTTCGGACTTAGATCCCAAATGGAGCAAGGATGAGCTTACACACTTTTATGAAGCTTATCGTCAACACGGGAAAGACTGGAAAAAGGTTTCAATTGTTCATTTCCCTTTAACCATCCGTTGGGGCATAATGAGAGTTAATTGTTGGCTGTGTGAATGCTGATTGGTGAATATGCATACACAGATCAGCTTAGTGGTGGGCGGTAAATCATCAGACATGGTGCAATCTCTATACAGTATGCATCGGGTGAGTCTGTACTCTGTAGTCTATTGTTAATGTATTCTAGCTCTTTGCAAAGTGCACCATCTCTGCATCCTCCACCGTTTACTGGGCTTGTCAAACTGAAGACAATATTTTGCTGATCATATAGGACGGCACATCTTGTTGCAAAAATAGTACTTATTTGGAGGTTCACGTTTCGATGCATATTTTCATGTTGCACTCTATGATCTTTGTAGATTGACATGTTTATTTCTTTTGGTAGACTTTCTTGTCTCTTCCTGAACATCAAGCCACTGCCATGGGATTCATTGCATTGGTGACTGGCCATCACAATGTTTCAGTAAGCTTATGTTGGATTTACTTGTGTTACTTGTTTGAATTACTATCTTTTGATGTGTCAAATGTCCGGCAATTTCTTTCTTTTGTTATTTCATCAAGTGAACATTTTGTACCATATGAAGGTACCATGCTAAGCTCATTGTAATGAAGATGAGCACACCTGATCATCTGGTTCTTTTTAGTTCAGTCATAATGTTGCATAACAATTTTTTTGCCACATGACAATTTTATGAATCTTTTTTTTAACAAAAAAATTATGAATCAAGAATAGCTATATACTCCCTCCACTTCAAAATATAAGGCGTGGCTTGGTGCGGTCACCAAAGCTAAGTTTTGACTGTTTTTTTAGTATATTGGCATTTCTGTATCACAAAATATAAATAGTGTTAGATTAATTGTCAGTCAAAAATCACGAAGTTGAAATCTTAAAATTTGTATTTGCTTTATAAATAGAAAGGAATGGAGTACTCTGTACTTCTGTAGTGATGATGGTTTTTCTAACATTGAATAACATCCATTTGAGAGTAGCTTGAGACATTTCACTATAGTTGGTACTTCTTAGGCTCTGAAGCGCGATTCATACAAATTGGTGAATACCCACCAGACATGATGAAAAGGAAATACAATGTGGGATAGACAAGTTGAAAAAATTAATTGTGAAGGTGATAAATCTTGATAGGGAGTTTAACCTAGTTTCTTATTTTTTGACTAGCATAAAGCCTAATTAGCTGTCAATTCTCACTGGCCTTTACATTAACATGGCATGCGCGCAATTAAAATTTTCCAGTCATGAATGCTAATATATTAAAGTATTGAGTTTAACCTCATGAAAATTATACAAGTATAATTCTATAATATCATAATATTCAAATATTGTAATCTTTTGCTATCATATTCATGGCCACAATTAAATCTTGGAGTCTGAATATTTGCGTCATCGGTAGTATATTACATTTTGAGTGGCGGCATCTGCATAGAAAGTAAAAGGCCAATGAATTGTAATTTTGAAATGCACCTAAATCTGGCTCACTTTGAAGCCATAATTATGAACTTTGTCAGTTCTAGCTTAGCACAGGACTTTGTTCTCCTTGGTTTGAATTGTTTAGGCTAATCTATTCACTGCAAAACATAATGTATCTGAATCATTTTTTTCATAAAATTTTATTGAGTGACTTGTGATGCTTAAAATGGTAGGATGAATCCGCAAATCATAGAGTAGGTGATCAAATGGTTAGAGCATCTGGAAAGGCACGGAAACATGGAGAAGTTACACAACAGAAAGCAAATGAAGGGTCTCACCCACACAACTCCTGTCATGAAGGGACAATTTCTGGATTTTCATCTTCCTTCAAAAAAAGATACTACGGAGGCAAGTATTGCAAGGAAAATATGTTTTTGCCTTTTTCCCTTAATAATCTTTCAGTCTCTCTCATAAGGAAATTGCCAACTAAGAATGTTGAGTAGTTAACGAAAGGTTGAGAAGAGTTTTCATTGGATAATATTTTTAACTAAGAAGTTTAAACAACTTTATTGTTTCTCCAGAACTGGTCAGGAACAGCCGAAGTCGTGCTGTTGGGAAGCGTACTTCTCGCATACCAGTTATTGTTCCTACAGACAGGAACACTACTGATGATGCCACACAAGAAACTGAAAACGTCATCAATTCTACCAAGAGAAAATATGAAGAGATCAATAATGATTGCACTAACTTTCTGAAGAATGAGTGCTCTCCAGACGGAAGTTCTGGAATCACGGAAGCAAATAAAGCTGATCAAGGTCAGATTTTCTTGGATACCAAAGTAACTGGAGACACTGCGATATGTCAGTCTCAGCAACGTTTGAAAACGATAAGAATTCAGCTTCAGAAAACTATGGATGAAGGTCAAACCGGTAAAGTTGAGCATGAAACAATGATGGCGGCTAAAAAAGGGAATAAACTTGTTGATTCACTCAACCAACATCAGATACTTAGCGACTTTATTTCTGAAGGTATTTTTCACAATGTTTTTCATCCTTTCATTGTCATTGGCAGCAAACTCGTTGCTGTCCAGTGTCCAGACTTTATTATTCACCTAGCTTTCAGTTCCATTTTATGTTTATGACACTTTTATACTCTTCTATTGTCATGGTATATCATTTATCCATCAGATATACTTAACCACTTTCTGCAGAGCAGATTTCCAGGCCATATTGGGAAACTTGAACCTATGCGCACACCCCATCTGCCCTTTAGCTGGGGCCTGGGCATCGGGCACAAGGCTTTTCTAGCTTCTAAGATCCCTAAAGATAGGGCTTAAAGGCCACTCTAAGCTTATGGAAGCCCTTTGCTCAAAATTAATATATCTTAAGCATGCCCTTAGTTAGCATCTTCAATTTGTTCATGTAAGTTCTAAGTAATGTATGATAGCTTTCCTAAGATTGCATTGTCAGTTTGGCATACTTATTTATGTGACTCAGTGACTGTTCATTTTGTAAGATGGAGATTGGAAACTCAGATCCTTAGGTTCCATTAACTGTGGAAACTAAAAGAAATCGTAAACAGCCCACACTACACTTGAGAAAGGATCAAAGGAAAATAGAGTTCTGGCACCAAAGCATCACATAGCAACTAAGCCGTCAACAAAAGACAACCTGAGCGGAAACACCTCCACAATATTTGATTGAACTCTATCAAGTTCATTTCTTGTCATAGGATTTCAGCAGTATGATTGTTGAAAGGCTTCAACTACTTATTTATTTGGCCTTATGTTAATCCTCACCGGTAATACTTGGTACTGCTAAGACTAATAAGCAGTGTAAAATGTTTTACTACTGTTTTTTAGGTGAAAATATTTGACTACTTTTATTCTGTTATGTTTGCAGAAGATATGTTGGTCTTAGATGTATTGCAGAGTATGGTGAATGCACCCTCTAAAATGTCAGAACTAAAGATTAACATTCCTTCAGGTTAGCTTCTATTACAACTCTTAGTTCGTCTTGTTTTTCACATTTTATGTTATCTCAGTCATGTTGCTCATTTCTTATGCTTCTGTTTATCTCATGTACTGATCCAGGTTCACTTGGAAAAACCAATTCTGCATTATCTCGCAGAAGTAAGGAAGGCCATTCTCCCATGGATCTATCTAAACAAGGGAAGCCTGGTAAATCCAGTGCTTCCAAGGCTAGGCAGAAAAGGCATAAGAAATTATTAGATGCAGAGGTAAGATTTTTTTTAATATTGAACTTGTTTTATGTGCTTCCAGATTCTAAATTCATACGGTCCCTTTCTGGGTCTAAATAAGTCCGTCTCAACTGTTTTCCTTGTCAGTTTATTTATTTTATTTATTTTTTAGTTTGGAGGAGTCGGGATGGGATAAATGAACTCTAGCAGTTTGGCTTTACCCCCTGTTTGGATAGGTTTTTTTTTCAGCTGTTCCCTGAAAAAAGCCATAAGCTAACCAAACGGCTGGCTTCTGGTGGCTTTTTGCTAGCTGAGGAAGCGACTGTGGCTGAAATGAACTAAAAGCTGAGAAGCAGGTTCTAGCTGACTTTTCTAGCTTTTTGGTGTGTTGAGAAGCTAAAAAATTATTATAAAAACCAACAACTAAAATTTAGCAGTCACAACCCTTCCTCAGCTAGCCAGAAGCTTCAAAGCCACAACCCATCCAAACAGACCCTTAATGTATTTATATTGTTTGGCACTCACTTCCATAGTTGTTTTATTTCTTCAACTATATGCCATCATCCCTGCATTGTTGGAACTTTAATATGTCAATTGCACCCCATTCAGTTTGTAAAATTTTAGATGTGATGTTCATTGAAAGTCATTCCTTATTTGTTTCTGATGGTTATACATTTTGATCAATATATTCCTAGTTGTCGGTGTCCACTGTTTACACATGTTTATCATTTGATGTCATCTTAAATATTGGTCATCATTGATGTGTTCTCCTGTGTTAAAATGTTAATCTCTTCAGATAGTCTTATGGTAGGTCTCTTTTTTTTTCATTCTTTTGCTTGGCAGGTGCCTGCTGAAGCACAAAACATTTCTGTTAATAATTCAGTTCTGCCAGAAGCACATAGGGTTGGCATCACTGAGGTTTCCTCCTTGTGTTCTGACTCTGGAAGAGGGGAGCCAGAATTATCTGCAGATATTTCTGCTAAAGTGTACCCCAATGCACCAGCAGAAATCAAGCCTGAAATTAGAATATCAAGAAGGACAAAAAGAAAATCCAAAATGCATTGCAAAACAAAGTATGTGTCATGCAATGAAGGTTCGGATAATTTACAGGTACTCTATGCCATCATATATCAATATTGCAAGTTGAGATATGCCCTAGGCTTAGACTTCTGTCCTAACTCTTGACTATGGTCAGACAAAGGAATTGCTGCACTGTTTGTCATCTGAATCGCTTCGTAGATGGTGTACGTATGAGTGGTTCTACAGCGCAGTTGATTATCCATGGTTTTCAAATAATGAGTTTGTTCACTACTTAAATCATGCAAATTTAAGTCATGTGTCAAGGCTGGCTAGATCTGAGTGGAGCACAATTCGAAGGTATTAGTTAGAAAACCTTGGAATCTGTAGCATTTTTTTTATTCTCAATTTTGTCGATATTTTGTTTGTTTGCACTATACACTGAATTTTTTTTCCTGCAGTTCTCTTGGCAAACCCCGGCGATTTTCTGATCATTTTCTGGCTGTGGAAAAAGAAAAACTTGAGGACTATCGGGAGAAAGTTAGAAAAATCTATGCTCAACTAAGTGATGGTTCGCGGGATTCTCTACCAGCAGACCTAGCTAGGCCATTTTCAATTGGTCAGCAGGTCATCGTTTGCCACCCAAGTTCTAGAGAACTTTGTGATGGCAAAGTGGTGATGATGGGGCGGGATTTTTACAAGGTCCATTTTGGCAACCCTGACCTTGGTGTTGATCTTGTAAAGGTATATTGTTATTTTAGCTGCTTTCATCATTTCTCAATATGCTTTTTTACATAATGCAGGTAATAAGGCCTTTTCTCATATTAGGCATTCAATCATCAGTTTTCACTTCTGGCAGTAGAATCAATTTCTCAATTCATCAAGCATAAATCTAGTTTTTATTTCTAAGCTTATTCATGCAGAAATGTGGTGGCAAGCTTTTTTTTGTCCTTTACCAAACAAAAATCTGTTCAATAGCAGATTGTCAGCCTTTGTAGTCCTTGTGTCCAGCTATAATGTTGATATGGTAAAAATGACTATAACTACATACCAATTGCTCTTCTGCGACTTGGCATGCAATCATCCATGCATTTTTGCTGTATGATGCATTTTAGTAGTTATATACTTATCCATGCCGTGGAAATGAAAATCATGACCTTTGGATCATATTTTCCTTTAACTTTGAGAACATATGTTAACTACTCACAGTCTTTCGCGTTCATGTGGTTGAGAATCTCAATCTAATGGTCTGATGCTATATATTATATCAAGAGACATAACTGAACTTATTTGTTTCTCAGGACACTGATTGTATGCCCGTTAATTGGTTGTATAATCGTCCTGACAACATAAGGAGCTATCTTTCAAGTAATGCGCACAGCATACTGGACGTGGAGCGTATTCCTGGGCTTGCATCCAGTGATAATTGGGACCAAACTGTAAATGGAGTTACTGTACCTACGCCCAAAAGGCTGTGGTTAACATCAGATAAACAGCTTAAGGTTCTCTCCAGAGTAAGGCTCAACTTATCTTGTTTACACAGGTTGAAGTAACCATGTATTCACATAATACTACTCATGATAGTTTCTCAGGGCTAATTTTTTGGTTGATGCTTCACTCACAGGTTGAGTCTGCAGTAAACGGTGAAAGGCCAGCATACAAGAGTACATCTGATGGTACTGTAAAATCTAGAGGTCGCGCAGACAACATTGTTGGTCACAATGATGAGCTAGAGTCATATATATCTGCATTTGTCCAAAGATCGCTATCACAAGCCAGGCAGATGGTTAACGAAGCCATGCAGGTAGGTTACAACCTAGCTTGCAATTACCGAACTCTGTGCAACAATATTTTCATAATTTCACTCGATATGTTGTTGATGTGCTCTATATGTTGTTGATGTGTTCTATAGGCGAACTCTGAAGGTAGTGATGATAAAGAGGTAGGCACGTCGAATCAAGCAACAGATTATATAGGCCCAGAATCTGAAGCTGATGTTGGTGATGCCCAACTTCCATCTAACCTGATATCAAACTGCATCGCGACAGTTCTTTCAATCAAGGTAAAATATTTACATGTATAGTCAACGAGAAGATATGGTTACAATTGTTTCCATCTCTCTTACCTTCCTTCTCCAATTTCATGCAGCGCCTTAGCGACTCGCGGCATCCTCCTGCTAACATAGCAGGTGTCCTGGAGCGTGCTTCCTCAATGCTGCATCCAAGCTGTCCGGAGAACCTCGCAATCTACAAAGACATAGAGAGTTATCTCTCTGTCATAGCGAACCAGATACTTGCGCTTGTGCCAACAACATTGGGCAATGGTCCTGCCTTGTCGTACCTGTGACGGCCCCGGCCAGATAGATTTTCCACTAATTTCTTCCAGGCCCAGCAGTCGAACACGCTACTTCCTCTGTTGTTAGTTCAAAACGCACGGGTTTTGCTGCCGTCTGACTGTGACTTGATGTTATGGAGAAGTCATGTTGAATGGCAGCAAAGCATAGCATATGCGGCGTTGGATCATTGACTATGTAGCTCCCTTGTAACCTGTGTATAGACTTGCATGAATAGGTTATAGATCTTTCAGCTTTTGTAGTCTGGTTTTTGTCAAATACAGATTCAGGATAGCGGAGTAGTCTGGTATTTGTCAAATACAGATTCAGGATAGCGGAGATCATCTGACATTGTAGTGAATAATGTGATGTCTAATTTGATAGAATAATATCTTGTTTTTTGTAGACCATGATAGGAAATTTATGTATTAAAGTTAGGGAGGCAGGACCCCTTCACTATGATACGTCGTGCGACTTTGTTTGCATTTTATTTTTGGAGGAAGTTATTGTACACTACAATCTAAAGAACTTTATAGACAGAGAGATAACTCCGGAAATAAGATTCGGTATCTTTCATTGAGACATGTTGTACAGGTCGTTACCTGTGTAAATTCATTGAAACCTGAGGGGTTTTATGAAATTTGGACGCCTGCCTTCTTTAACTCATCGAATGGGCTTGATGCTCATTCAATCTATCGGTCCATATGTATATGAGGCCGGGAGGGGGGATCTGGGTTACCCGTGCACCACCTGTAGCCGACGTTCACATGTAATATCTCGTCTCTAAAATTTGTTTACAGTCTAATCTACGTATATGGACGATCCGTGTGTATATATATATATATATATAATATCTTTTACATTTTTGTTTCCGTTACGTGTAAAAGAGTTAAATCGGATGTGCTATATTTGCAACACAGAAGCTTATAAACCGGTCTGGAACTATTTTAAACTACTAAGTTGTTACTAAACCCATCACACCAAAATAATTGAACAACACGGATCGAAAACAGAAACACTAATGGATCGGGTACACTCATCCCTCCCCTTCAGGGCTGACGTTCTCAGTAGCTTACCTCTTCATGCATGACAAACAAATACAAGATCTTCCATCGGTGTCACGGTCATGCCATGTCCACTCCACAGGCCAATACGTATGTACTCGTGTAAGGAGGGTTGACTCTGAATGCCATCTATAACACTCCGCATTCAAAATTCGCTTACATCCCAGTCCACTTATAGGGTGAGCCCGCATACATATAGCTTATTTTTTTCATCCATGTTTTATGTAAAAGGGTTAACCTGGAGATGCTATATTTGGAATATAGAAGCTTATAAGCTGGCCCAAACCTATTAAAGCTATCAAGGTAATACTAAACCCACCACAACATAACACTTAGACTATATGGTCCGAAACTAGAAACATTAATAGATCGGGTATTACATCATTCCTATATGCACTAGGTGCCGTCGGAAGGGGTGCCGTCAGCATTGAGCTCAAGAGCCACTAGATTCCATGGGTGGCGAACAAGTCCCGGACGTCGGTTGGCCACCCCCGCCACCATGCAGCAGACATGGCGAGCAGGAGATGGTGCTGCAACGGAGGTGGCTGGGACGGACACAATGACATTGTCGACGTGGTGAAGCACCGAGGAGGCGTAGAAGGGAGAGGCACCGCAATGGGCTTCCATGGTTGTGAAGGTCACCCTCGCCTCTGCGGTGACTAGGCGGCCACCAGACCTGATGGATCTGGTGCCGTTGGAGGCCATCGCCGCAACCGTGAAGGAGACGACGACCTCCCTCCCCTCCCCCCCTCGGGATTTGGTGGATCCACCATCGAGGGTGAACGGGAAGGAGGAGCATGTCGGTGTTGAGGTTGTGCCGCCTTCATCGTCATTCGGGAGGGACGCTACCATCTGAGCTGTGTTGTGGACACACTCGCCAACAAGTGGCATTGCATCTAAGGGTGCCGCCGTCGCACCTTGAAGAGGTGCCCCCACCATGACACGCATTGTGGGTGTCACGCACCCTGTGGTGTGCACCATGGCATGAGTCAACGCGAACACTGTTGTTGTGCACGTTCTGACGTGCACCATGGAGACACTGTCAATTGCCGTGATGAGAGCGATAACCATAGCCAGGACGAAGGTTGTGGTGGGCATAACGGTGATACATGGGACGGTGCGATTGGGGAAGAAGATGAAGGACAATATTATATTAGAGGGGTAAGAACTTCATGGATTACGGATGAAGTCATCATTGTTGCTTACCTTGTGAATGTAAAGAACATTGTAGATAAAGAGATGAACTCAAGAAATGAGATACGTCATCTTTCTTTGCATTGAACCTTAAATTTATACATGATGAACATACAAGTTCATGTCCATTCCTTCCGAACCAACATCTCATCCGAAGGGCACATCTCATTGGTTAGTAACAGAAGCCACCTGAATTTCATTCAAAGTTTATGCAAATGAATCAGATTTCCACAGGAGGTAGGCAAGTAATTTATAATATTGATCTGGCTTACAAAAATGGTATTTGACAAGTGAAGCGATCAAGAAATGGACCAACCCCACCGAAAAAAAAGTAAGATAGGCCAGCACTCTGTATTCTGTATTTTCATCTTCCTATTTCCTATCCAAATGGAACAAAGAAAACCAACAATCCTATCCTGTAATTTTTAGTGCTGCAATTTCCTGTTTCTTTTATACTGTAGATGAATTTACATTATGTTAGTACAATGCAATCAGGAAAGAAACATCCCCCGCTGCTTTCAGATCACCATCTGATCATCTTTGTTCGCCTTCTTGCAGGACTGTGAAGTGGAACTCTATCTGCAGCCGCCGGTGCGGCGCACCGCCGTCCATGCCACCGGTGCCCTTTTTCTCGATCTCCAGCTCCTCCCTGAGCGGAATGGCGGCCAAGAACCTCTTGATGAACTCCCTGCAGCATTCCTTCCCGGTGACGATCACCTCCTCCTTGTCGGGCGTCGACAGCGAGTGCATCTCCGATGTGCCGTCGAACCTGAGCATGTAGGCCTTGTCGCAGCCTTCGAACAGCCTCTCGCCGAGCGTGTCGACCACGAAGTAGCAGTCGCTCTCCACCTTGAGCACGAAGAAGTGGTCGTTCCAGCTCACGATGTACACGTCTGCGCGCCCCGGTTCGCGGCTCCCGCTGCTGATCTCACGCCAGATGTCTTCGAACGACATGGCGCCGGACAGGGACGCGAAGCTCTCCGGCTGGAAGAAGCCGACGAACCCCTTGTCCTGCTGCACGGCGATGGGCCTCGTCCTCGCCGCGAGGATGGTCTCCAGGTCGAAGTGCCGGTTCGGAAACTGCGCCATGTGCGCCTCGTCGTCGCAGAGCTTCCTCCACTCCGACGAGCCATCCCTGATGAGCGCGTCGAGCTCTGGCCGGGTGGGCATCGTCGGGTGATTGGCGTGGAGCGCTGCGGCGAGCACCGCCACGAGCGCCGTGCACGCGCTCTCCCCGCCGGCGCTGCCGTCGCGCTGGTCGATGGACGCGAAGAACACCGGCGTCTTGAGCTTCGTCTCCGCGTCCCTGCTCCTGAATTCGCGCGCCTCCCAGCTGCCGGCCGGATCGTCATCCTACAAAGATCGTCGTTACACGTTTAATGCTCACATCACCAATGCCAATGCATATGATCAGTACAGATTTCATTTCATCATGTACCAGAAACTCACCATGCATTTCATGGGCAATTCTTGGGAGAGCGACTCGTTGCTCCTCTTGTCGAAGTCCCTGCTCCTCATCGTCCATGGCAGGAACCGGCGCTTCGACGTCGAGGCGGGCTCCGGGCTCGCGCCACCACTTGTGCTGGCACTGCTGAGGCTAATTGTGCTGCTACTGCTGCTCATGCTGCTCATGCTGCTGCTGTCGGAGTTCCTTTTGTTTCCGAACACGGCCACCTTCCCTTCCTTTTCAGCCAAGTCAAGCAACTGCTTCAGATCAAGAACCTCATGATAGGTTGCTGCCTCCATGCTCTTCCTGTTGTCCCGCATTCTCGGCACCAGGTTCATTCTTGGCTTCTCCCTAAAAGAGACAGCTCTTTCGATTTCCGAGGGCGTGTTCACATCCACGAGTTCCACATTAACCTGAATCAACCATGCAATTCCTTCGTTACAACTTTGTTAATTCCAGCAAACATAGTCACATAAGCTATCGAAACCCAAAGTAATTCCACTGGAGATGCTGGTTGCCAACAATTGAAAGAGGAGAGTGGGGGAAAGGAAGATATTGCTTACATAAAGCATGGCATCACTTGCCCATCCATCCTTCCTCACCCTTATGGGGACAGCCACCAGCTGCTGCTGTTGCTGCTGCAGTTGCATCTCCCAGCAGCACTCCTCCAGGCTTATCATGGCTGTCCCGATCTCTTCAAGCCTCACCAGGTCTTTGCCCCTTCCTTGTTCTTGGAATCCCTGCATCGCAAAGCAATTCTTATTGCCAGCCTCGATGATTACAAGCATACGCATTCACAAAAGGAACCTAAAAGATAGATGCCTTGATTGGTACTCTGATTGCACTGTAAGTCTGAAAGATTGCCCCAAATGGCAAAGGAATAGAATTCCCTGACAGATAAATGCTAGTACTCCTCAAAACTACTGCTTTGGAAGGAACCTAAATATGCTTTGATTCCTACTTTGGTTCTGTTGCATGGGAGGTCCCAACATTAGGATGTCCTTGTGATACAAAGCTCATAAAAGTTTTACTTTTACTGACCACTTACAAAAATATTTGGATTACTCTCGGAAAAAAAGAAAAAATGTTTACAAGAAGTTAAAAGTCGATAAATTGGAATAGAACTGAAGCCACACAAGAAAACCAACAAACCACATATTATCAACACTAAAAGGAAGGGCAACATCTATGAAATGCAACTTTAACAAACAAGAAAGCGAGAGGTACTGATCAAACTTAATCGTCAAAATTAAAATCATGACATAGATCTTGCTACCTAAAAAACTAAGCATAACTGAAGTCAAACAGGCCGGACCAATAAGAACGGCCCAGTGGCCCCATCCTCTGTTCACGATTTCAAGCCTCACACTAAAACTTTTGACAAAATGCACCCACCAAAGGTGATTATTTTTTCTTCAACTGAGCACTAAGTTATGAATTATTGATCCATGCTTAGCCCAACCATTGACTTGTCCTCCCCAAATCCCGACCGCTACATCAAAAAAAGCTATGCATTGACCTGAAGCATTCCACATCCAAGCTGCGGTCACAAACTTCCAATTCACACGAAATGGTATCCACACCCCTTATCACCAATGCGGCGCCAGAATATCAACGACAGTTCGATTAAAAAAAGAATAAAATTAAAATTAAAAAATTAACTTGCTCATGTTTCTAGAAACTAAAATGAAATCAAGACACCTTAAACAAAACATGTCCAGAGTTTAAATCAGTGTTATTATTTCTATCAGAAGATCTAGCAAAATTAGTGATTGCCAATGGAGTATGCATGAATAAGACAAGCTTGCCGCTATTAAACAATAATACTAGATTACAAGCATAAGCTATGTGATTGATTTTTGCTTGAAGAAATCAGGAGAGGAACATAGCGCTTACATAGAGGATGGAGAAGAACACGCCGCGCTCCGGCCGCCCCCGCGCGCCGGCCGGCTCGACATCGAACCTGTACCGGTTGCCGTCTCGAGGCTCCCACCGAACGGCTCCGTCGGCGCCGACGGCCTCGACCGCGGTGACCCCGCGCGCCCACCTCCCCGTGATCATCTGCGAGAGCGCCCCTCCGGCCGCGGGCCACTTCACCTTGACCGCCGCCGCGCCCAGCCACGCCGCGGGGAGGCCCTCCAGCCTCGCGGGGCCCACACGGACCCCGCTCCGCCGCGCGCCCGCCGGCGCCTTCCTAGCCACCATCCCGGCCGCCGCCTCCACCTCGCGGCGCGATCCCACTCCTCTCCTAGGTCCTTGCCCTGCCGGCTTCGCTGCTCTTGTCGGGTTGTTCCCGGCCACCGACGAGGCGGGGCAGTGCGTCGGTTGCTTTCCTGGGCGCTCGTCTTCGGCTTCGTTAATTTCAACCGCCCCGAGGCGACAGGGCCTCTCGTTCGGCGCCGTGGCTTTTAATGGCCGCCCGCACGGGATCCGGACGCGGACGCGCATATGCGCTGGGTGATCCGTGCGGGGCCAGGGTGTCAGCGGGGGAGCCAGCGGTGCCGTGGAGATTGGATGTGGACGCGTGGGGCCCGGACAGCACACTTGCACCAACCGCCGCTGCGGAGGAGCCCAAAGGGGGCGGTGCAGCTGCGCGCCTACGTAGCATCACCAAACGCGGGAACTGCGAGTCCACCAGCACATTTAACAAGTTTTTTCCACGCGCATTTAACAAGTTTTTTCCACGTCATTATCGCTGTTGGTGTTGGTGTTTCGCTCATTGCGATTTTCTTTTTTGGCTTGCGAATCACACGGAATCGATCTCACATGAAATGATGCAGGTATAGCATTCGCTCGGAAAAATTGATCATATATTCTAAGTTGATCAACCTTTAATAATATGTTTAATGTTGATTATCATTTGATCATATGTCTCACATAAGATAGTTTATAATAATGTTTATATTTTACTATTTATTTACCTCTTTACTCAATACGATCAAACTAGTCTCTATTATATATATATATTAAAGATCAATCAACTTTGAGATATATAATTAATTTTTTCTTTGGCTTCTGAGTTCTGGTCCACGTCAAGGTGAAATTACAGCCGAGAGATTTAAAAAACCGTTGGACAAAGAAGAGATTTATACACGATAGATCGAGTCAATCCGTAGCGTGTGACAGTGTGAGCTAGCATTGATCAGATCAGCATATATAGCAGGTGCAAGTACTGCATGCAAATGTGTACCGGCGACCGTCGATCGGCTTTCGCAGTGGTGTGGCGAACGATCCATGATCACAGTACTGATCACCACCTCACAGAAAATACTGTTCACCGATGACTTTTTTCTTCCTGTCAGAGGATCTTTTCCGTGGCGAACGATCCATGATCGATGGATGGAAGGTTGATGTGGAGCGTACACGGGCCTGTCGATGCGAGTACAGTCGGTTAGCTGGTCGGGGTCCCGGTGGTTGCAGGGTTCATTCCCGCCGATACGTACGTCGTCGGTACGTGCACGCCGTAGCAGCGGGGGGCTTAGCTTCTGTGTCCTATACGGGCGGGCGCGTACGTCGGTACGTGTACAACTAATACGTGAGTGACTGCGGCCTCCCGTGTGCGTATGCGTACCTGCGCTAGCTGCAGAAAGCTGCCGGCCGGCACCGGTGAGTCGCCGGCCGGCCGCACACGATCGAGGCAGGGGCAGGGGCAGGAGCAGGAGAGGAGAGCGAGCCCGGTCCAGTCATCCGCCCAGCCGGGCTGACCTGGCCTCGCCCGTCGGCGCCAGAAATGATTAGGTCAAATCAGTCGCGGTGTGAGCAGGTTATT
This sequence comes from Phragmites australis, assembly GCF_958298935.1. Classification (NCBI taxonomy): domain Eukaryota; kingdom Viridiplantae; phylum Streptophyta; class Magnoliopsida; order Poales; family Poaceae; genus Phragmites; species Phragmites australis. The sequence continues at coordinate 9,316,867 of NC_084922.1, forward strand.
AGTACGAGTGCTTTGGTGCTGTGGATTAAATAAATATTTAGTAATCATTGACCTAGTATATTTGGAGCTAGCCTCGCTGCGCCCCTAGCTGTACATCGTACGTATACGTATGACTGTGTATACGGACACCGTACCTTTGTTCGTATTCCAGTCGACGGCGGCGTGTACGAAGAACTGTCGGGTTCGGTCGGTGTCCACGCCTAGCCGGTCGATTTTAATTTGCTTTGCGGTTGTAAAAGAGAATTAAAATGATTGATTAATGGCAGCCTCCTGTTTGTTAGGAACTAGAGTTTTATAATAGAATTTAGGTCTAACTGGATCCCTAAAGATTTAGGTTTCTTAGAATAAGTGTCTATTTATCGAGGATTAATTCTATCTCTTAGAGTTTTTGGCAAAATATATAAGGTAACATTTCTTATTGTAAATACAAATTAATAAAAATAGACAATATTTTTCTTATATTGTGTCTCTCTTTTACAATCGTTATCTCAGAGAATCGCTAGACTACACTCGATAGCAATGGTTTTTTAACACGTTATCAGCACGAAGCTCCGCCGGAAACAAAATTAGCGGAATAGATCTGCACTGCATCAACTTCGTCGTCAAGCGGGTAGGTCATAGTCTAGCCTATATACCCTACGCGACATGAATCGCTCGCAAGGATTGAAAGATACGAGATCGTCCAGCACATTTTCTCGATGCTACTGTTTTTCACAACTAAGTAGATCTGTGAATTGTATAGCATGCATACGCATCAATAGTAGCATGTAGCAATGAACAGTAAAAATAGATCTATACCATTGAGTAGCAGATATAGTGGGGCTCACAGCTGCCACCTCGTCCTCGGCCCAGAACCGACGACCACCCGCTCCACCTCGTCATCAGCCTGGAAACCGGTGACTACCCCTGCACAGATCAGAAAAAAGTGGAAAGGGGGTGCACGGCACATCGTTGGCATGAAAATGGTGGCCTCGCTGTCAACCAGAAACCAAAAACCGTCCCTATACATTGTCTATTTAGTAACATGATGTAACTTTACTAGCAGTAATACTTGCGTCATTTAAAATACGAAGATGGCTCGCATCATGAACATGGAGTTCACTAAGCTGAGTGCAGATTGCTGCAACTATCTCACTTGTGCGTCGGATGTCCGAATTGTACTTGGAGATCCATTTCTTCTTGGTCTTTGGCGCGGAGGCCATACTCCCCTCAGAAATCGCCCTCCAGTCGGCTCGAGTCAGTAATTACTCGGACGACGACCAGGTGACGCTACAAGAGGATGACATAAACCTGATCGAAGAGTTCCACGATCGTGCTCTAATTCGAGCCGCCCGATATCAGCAGAGCCTCAGACGCTACCACAACCGGAAGGTACGAGAACGAACACTGGTTGTAGGTAACATTGTCCTTATGCAAATTCAGAATAAGACAGGTCAGAACAAGCTCTCCCCTAAGTAGGAAGGGCCCTACAAGGTGGTCAATGTCACCCAGCCTAGTGCGGTCAGGTGGGCCATAGAGGACGATCGGGAATTACACAACTCCTGGAACATCACTTTGTTGCGCAAGTTCTATGTGTAGGGTCGCTCGAAAATGGGCATGATTCTCTATTTTTCCAGGGCCTTCCGGACGAGTGTGCCATACGACTTGTAAGTTCTAAGATTCAAAAAACCAAACTCCCTGTTTTGCAAGACTCCCCGACCGGCAACAGGCTCCCGATAGGTTAATTCTTTAACCACAACATGCGACCACACTTAACGGCCATGACAGGATCTGCCAAACAACAAGGCACCCCAGTACAACACAAAGCCCCATCCCGCATGATAACGGGGGTACGAACGGGTGGAAGCAACAAAAAAGGCTACTCACCCTCACTCGGTCTGAGCGTTGGTCGCCACCAACGGGTTTGTTAAGCTAGGAGCCGTTCTACACCCTAAGAACCTGACTAGCAAGAGGGATGGGACAAAGACGGGCGTCATGAAACCTCAACATTTTTCATTCATAAAAAGGAAGGATTACAAGCCAACTAGTTACATCCAATCAGACCAACTATCCAGGCACATGCCTGCCTTATCCTCCCTGGCTCAAGTAACTAACGTGAAATTGACAGAAAGAGTTTGTCGGACCCTCATCTCTACCTACCTCTGAGCGAGTCAAGAAACCTCTTATACTACTCCCTGGAACGATAGCTCACCACTCCAGGGATCGGGCGACGACCTGCATAAGGGCCAGGGAGGGAGGTCGAGGCACAGGCCCATGGCGACGATCGTATGTATGTCTATTATCTACCCGCAATCACGTCTTTGCAAAGCTGATCTTGCAGATCATACAAAGCAGGAATAATTTTTGGATCATCGCGTGAAATCCATTATAATGGACAACGCTGAAGAATTTACTTCTAAAGCGTTCGATGATTATTGCATTGGTATAGGAATTAAAGTTGAACATTATGTACCCCATATCCACACTCTGAATGGACTAGCCGAAGCGTTGATTAAAAGAATAAATTTTATTGGTAGACCTTTGTTGCAGCATTGTAATTTACCTGCTACATGTTGGGGACATATAATCTTATATGTAGCAACTCTCACTAATTATAGACTATCCCTCTATAACATCCATTCAACTATGCAACTAGTGCAAGGGATAATTCCAAAAATTTCTCATTTAAGCAAACCTAGATGAATGGTTTATGTGTCGATATCGCCGCCACAGCGAATAGCTATGGGACATTTGAGAAAAGTTAGAATATATATCAGTTATGAGACTGCATCCATAATCCGATATTAAGAACCAACAACTAAAAATCTGCATACGGCCCACTTCACTGATTACATTTTTGATGAAAATATTTTTTTGTCATTAGGGGAAGGAAATATATCCTTGGATGAAGAATATCGGGAAATTATTTGGTAGGCCGAATAAATTACGGTACATGATCCTCACACTAGTGAAACAGATGATAAAGTAAAGAAAAATATTATTTTGCAGAAATTACCAGATAATCTGCCTGATCATTTTTGTCATTTGAAGAGCTCGACTAAGTCGTATGTACCTACACGCAATACACCGGAGATGGTGAAAGTACGAAAAGAGGTTATCCCTCATCTTGTCCTAGGAGCTCCAAAAAATAAATAAAGGATAAGAAATTCGGTTTTTCAAGTCCCAAATAGCCGAAGACGTATGTGGAAAGTGGAAAATATGAGTTTACCATAGACGATCATAAAAATGCTCTAAAGAAAAATAAAGGGTAGCCAGTTGAGATATGACGATGGTATAGAACCTTAAAAAGTAGGCATACCAAATTTGAATCTTTCAAAGCATGAAGAAACCAGCGAAAATACACATTTTCACAATTGCTTTCTTCTTAATCCAATTTCAAGTTCGATTAGAAGGATAGAAAGGCCATGCGCTGAAATAGAAACTGACGTTGATAAACTAAAGGGTCTTGCTTCAATAGTAAAAAATAATGAAGAAACACCTGAAAGTACACCTAAAAGAAATTATGAAGAGTAAGATGTAGAAGCACCTAAAAGTAGAACCCATGATGAAATAGCAACACACTATGTGAATTTAGGAGAATTCTGGAATAGAGCAACCACAATAATCAACACATACTTAGCAAATAAAATTGTCATAGTCATAGATCATGACCCTGAGCCTGTATCACTCACTGAATGAAGAATGAGGTCAGATTGGGAAGACTAGCAGAAAGCAATAACAACTAAACTGTTGTCCCTAAATAAAAGAGATGTTTTTAGACCAGTATGCCGCACACCTCCCCACACCAACCAGTAGGATACAAGTGTGTTTTGTTCGTAATAGGAATGGAAGAAATAAAATTATGAGGTAAAAAACATGACTAGTGGTACAAGGTTTCACTCAATGATTAGATGTTAATTATGAAGAAACCTATTTCCCGATGATGAGTGGCATTACCTTCTGATATTTAATCTCAATGGCAGTCAACCTACAGTTAAAAATAAAATTTATAGATATTGTGACCGCATATCTTTATGGGAACCTAGATTCAGGCATTTACATGAAGGTACCTAAAGAAATACCATTGCTGAATCAGGATAGAAGAAATAGACATATTTATAGCGTACAATTGAAAAAGTCGTTATATGGGTTGAAACAGTCAGATCCCAAGATAGATTTTTGCATATGAAGATGATCTGAATATCATCGGTATAGAAGAAGAAATAGAAGAAGCAAGCTTGTACTTGAAGTATGAATTGAAAATAAAAGATTTGGGTAAAATCAAGTTTTGCTTAGACCTGTGGCTAGAGCATGTGACAGATGGAATTTTAGTACATCAGTCCAACTGTACTCAGAAGGTGTTAGAGCGGTTTGATCTTGAAAATCATTTCCCGCTAAAATCCTCATGGTCGAAAGGTCATTGCAAACGATCAAGATCCCTATAGACCTAGGTAGGAAGTATTAGGACCGGAATTCCTAATACGGTGTAGAGCCCACTAAAGGCATCGGAAGGACGTAAAGAATATTCTGCGTTACTTGTAAGGTAGGAAAGGTCTAGGTTTTTTCTACATAAAGAATCAGAATTTTAAGTCAGGTTGGATATGCAGATGCTGGGTATTTGTCAGACCGCATACAGCGAAATCACAGACTGATTATGTTTTTTTATATGGTGGAACTGTAATTTTTCTTAAAATAGTCAAAAACAAAGTTTTGTATCTACTTCGATGAAACACTCGAAAATAATAACTTTATATGAAACCACAACGGAATACGTATGCATTAGAAGAGTGATCAATCATATCCAATAGTCATATATTTTGAACACTACAACACCCCACCATTATCCATGAAGATAATGTTACATATATTGTGCAAGCGCAATCGAAATGTGTAGAAAACAACTTAACGAAGTATATTAATCTCAAATTCTTTTATGCTCATGAATTACATAAAATAAATGAAATAAGGATAATATATACCAAATCATGTGAAAATCTTGCAGATTTATTCATTAAGTCTCTTCCTACATCTAGTTTTGAAAGATGTATCTGTGATATTAGGATGATGAGATTTAGAGAGTTTCCATATTTTAGGAGAGATTTTGCACATAATATCGCTAAAAAAAATTAAATCTTAGTCAAGAAGATTAAATGCTAAGTTAATCATAAACATTGTATCAAACATTTTAGTGGATTATACTCTTTTTTCCTTAAATGAGTTTTTCTAAAGTTTCTCGTGTTAAAGTTTTTAACGAGACAATTTATGTGATCATGTCGCGAGCTATGTGCTTTTTCTTTTAATTTTTTCACTAAATTTTTAAAGAGTTTTAATAAAATATGTGTATTTTGCTAGAGTGCCCAAGGGTTATGTTTCTCGCTCGACCAGCTGGTGGCTTTTACAGAAAAAAGAACAGGCGTGTATGTATATTAGTGATGGATGACCGATCCCGTTGCACATCTCCCATCGATCGAGAACCCGAAACCATTTTCTGACCGGCTCGCTGATCGGTCACGAGAGGAAGCCAGACCCGCGAGCCGGTGGCGTGTGCACGAAGAAACAGAAAACTTACCGGTACAACAAAACACGGTGTACTCGCCGCGTATATGTGCGTGTTCAGTACTCCGATCCATATTGTATTGGAAGATGGAAACGTGCGACGACAGAGTCCAAGTTCCAGAACGGCATGCAAGTTTATATCCCGGACGCACGACGCATCCAGAGGCGAACCTTTAGAGGCAAGTAAGCGTATTCACGCTTACGCCTCAGCGTTAACGCGGTAACCGATTTTATCATTCCGCTTTAATAATATAAATTGACCGGTTATCAAATTTGAATTAAGAAATTAAAAAAGATAAAAAAATTAGAAGAATTCTAAAAAACTAGAGATAATTCTAGTAACTTATGTGATTTTTTTTTTAAAAAAATAATATCGTTTGCATCATATTTTATAGGAAGAAAATTTGAAAAAAAAACTTGAAGCGTGCAGGTCATTTCTTAACTCATGTTAAGAAAAACTTTAACATGCAAACACATATTTTTATTGTGTAGGGCGTATCTTAAGAGGATATTTAAAATTAGTTTCACTTCATTTAGAGTTTTATTAATTTCTCTATGATTTTTACAAAGTTAAGAAGCATAAAGTGAATATGTTAAGGAACAACACTTTAATTAACTTTTTCTTGTCTACCATTATTTTCCCTATATAAAGCATAGTATAAGTAAACTAATAAAAGTGGATTCACTAATTTTGGAGGTGTGATGGGTTAGTTATGAATTAATCTAGTTGCAACATATTTACACAATCTTGCATGTTACAATAACTATTCCATGAGTTCATGTATTTTTAAAAGACATAGGATCATGTAAGAAGACTAACAAAATTAGTTTCATGATTTTTGGATTAGCAAAGAGTAAAATATGATTTAACTTGGTTTAGAAAATACATTTTCTCATAGAAAATATTCAGCTTTTTATGAGTATAAATACTTTTATCATGTAGATCATGTTACAAGGAAACCAACAAAATTTGTTTCATTTGATTTGAAGCTCAGATGAATTAGTTATTGATTTTACAAGGTTAAGCTATTTTTTTGTTTGTTAAATACACTAAAATTCGAGAAAATCGCTCGATAAATTGTTAAATGCGGTTGATAACCGAATTTTAAATTTGATCGAGTGAATTTTGAGTGAATTCTCACCGAATTTTGCCCTGTTATCACGGTTACCGTGATTTTCCGGTAACCGCCGGAGATCAGTTTTCGTTGGGGAAACGAATTTGTAAACCTTAATACTCGCACGGTGCCTTGAACTGGTCTGCCAATACTTGCCGTGCTTGGAGCGCAGGGCCGGCCCTGTTGGTGGGTGTAAGGGAGCGAGCAGCGCCGACTCTAAGATTTTATGGCTTAGAGCAAATTAAAGTAGAGTTTCTATTGAACATAAATATTAAAATATTTATATATTAATTATAAATATAATATTTTAGGTATTAACTTTTTTTCAAATGTCTTATTTATGTGACTCTATCAACTTGTTTCTTTTTTTTTCCTTTTTCACTGCTATTACATGCTTCATAGATAACATTTTATCACACAATAATAATTGGATTCAAACAGTCCTAAAAATTGAAATTAAAGCCATCAACAATTGACAACTAGTGCAAAGATGTAAAAGAATTGAATTAAATAAACAAAATCATCCGGTTAGAGATTTTCCCTTGATTCGATTGAGCATGGGACCCTGCTTGCTGGCGATTAGGAGGAAAGGAAGGGAGGGGAACATGTGAACAATGGCTTACCGTGATTGAGGTTGGAGATTAGGCCTTCGCTAATTTTGGACGATCGATCTTGAGCTTTAGGAGGAGGAGGATCAGGTGAGCTGTTACAGATGTGCCATTTTGGATGGAGACATGGAGAGGTCAAGAAGAGGGGAGGGGAATAGGTGAATATCATGATCGCTGCTGCTGCTGGGAATTGGAATCGATTTGACTGGGGTCGACGATGGTATGATTGCAATACCACACGATCAAGCTTGTGAACGATGCTTCATTAATTTGGAAACGATCCATCATCCATGGTTTGCTGGGTTAGGTTACTAAGTAACGCAATGTTAGGTCTTAAGCTATTTGTAGATTTAGGGATTCACTTGGATTTGATTGTTACTTGCTAGCAGGTTGTGCAACGTACAGACTTGAGCTGAATTGATAGGTAGCAGGACATGCCAATACATATACATACCTGAATAGAGCCCTTGAATTTTGAGGGCTCGGGGCGATCGCCTCGCTCGTGTTGCCCCAGGGCTTGCCCTGGGAGCGGGATAGCTACCCCAAGCCCCTAAAACTCAGCCCCTTCACATGCCCTGCATTTGCCCCAAGCCTCTAAAACACAGGCGCTATGGCGGGACTCTAAGAGTCCAAGTGAGACTGTGCGAGCCTCCAAGGGCATGTCGACAGGATTACAACAAGCGGAATTCAGGAGTTGAATCGCCATTTGCCAATCGGTTGATTCGGTTCTGGTGAGTTTAACGACTTGACCTTTGGTGGCGCAGAGTAATCGACTAATCGGTGACGAGTCGTCTTGTCATCTCATGATCTAAATATTTGATCGACTATCGACTGATCATCTCATATTCTCGTGCAGTCCTGCCTTAGTCTGTGACTTTGACGATCGGCGTGATCATCTCGTATCAATTGATGGATTGAGCATACAAATTCTTGCGAGTCCTATATGATAATTAGTAAGATTTCTTTAAGTTGTTTTGGTGTTTTTATATCTTTACACTAGTTTTCAACCGGTAATTTATTTTTATTAATTTTCAACTCGTTCTTGATGCCATGTACTGTTAAATGTTTAATATATAAAATATTATATTTACAATTTATATATTAATTACTTTTTATGTTTTAATTTCATGGTGTCATGTTTTTAATTTCATTCTGTATCATCAAAATCTTTGGACCGGCCGTGCCACAACGGGACGCCACGGCACGCCAGCGTGAGCCCACCGATCGAGCCGTGTCGTCTGCCCTCGTTTCGATTGCTTCGCCGGCACGCACGCACGCCGCATTCTTTGCTCGTGCCAAGATTTGGCCGCGTCCTGCCATCGTACCTTGACGTACGTATCGACCGGAAGAAGACGATTCTCTCAGATTACTTGGAACCGCGCGCACGCCGCGACGGGGAGTCGTCTGCTCGATCGCTAGCTGCTGGTTGCGTGCGCCGGCAAGGTTTTAAGCAGCCGTGTCGGCGCGCGTGCCAAAGTTAACGAGTCACCATCGTCGATCCTAATCGTTCTGACGATTTGGCCTCGTCACGCGACGTCAAGCTTAGCCTCTGACGTCTCACACGCGATCTCGACCGTGCGAGAATTTGCAGCCTCTAGACCCCGTCGTCAATCGCCATCCAGTTTCTTGCGCTTCCAGATCACGCGTCGCGATTCGTTCGCTGGTCGATCGCACGGCAGCGATTCGATGCCAACTAGGCAACTTGTAAAGCCGAGCGGACAGGGATTTTTTTTAAATTGCAAATCGGACTCGTGTGATAATAATCTAGATTTGAAAATTTTCAAAATAAATACATATATTTATAATTTTTATTTACAGAATAAAAAATTCCAGCGGATGAGTATGAATGTATGATGAAGAATGAGATATGTTTGTTTCAACTTCGGATCGTACCTTTTAGCTTTTATCATTCGAAACTAAAATAAATAATTATTTTTTTATTATAACTTTTTTATAATCCGCTTGTTAGATTTTAGTATATGAGAAACTAAGTATAATTTTACTAAAATTTTACTAAAATTTTTATAATATTTTTTAAATCTATAATATAATTTTTTTTATAATTTAATTTTGTATAATCTACGATCTACATGCTGCTTTTTAATTGCAGCTGAAACAAACAAACATGAGGCTAATAGTATGCTTGCTGGGCTGAAATCCGGCCCAGGGAATGTCGGTTCTTGGGCCGATCGACTTTGAGTTCAGATCCTTCCAAGTTCCTGCTTGTTACAGTGATCAAATTCTGTTCAGGAAAAAAAGAAAAGTATCTCAGTGATAAGGACTCGGGCATGTAGAATATTGTTTCGTATTTGGCGTTTGTGCATGCATCTATATCATAGGGAATATGGTGCAACATACACTAGAAGTCAGGACTGGTAGTAGGTAACGCGTCGGTCGGCTGTCGGCAGCTTCATGCCATGAACAACGCGATGCGTAGGAGCAGTCGGTCGGTGCGTCCCGACCGAACTGAAAATTCTACAAGCACGTGGATACATAATTTATCAAAATTATTTATTTATATTAAAATTCGTATATAACAAGTAAGTAAAAAAATTTATAAAGCAGATGAAAAAATTAACAAATAAATAAGTATTATGTAGAAAAGATGTATAATAGAAATAGACCGTGTAGATACAAAGACTATTTTCCGGTCCCGGCCGGACGAGATGCATCATGCATGGTCCGGCGATTGCAACGCGCCGTTTGAATGATAGGTCGCCGCCTAGGTCAGCTAACCGATCGAGGACGCGCCGCGGCAAGAGAACAAAGCCAACGCTGCTCACCATCGCCAACGTCCAGCACCCATCACTGCACGTACGTACCAGAAACCGCGACAGGGACGCGCGACCGCGACAGCGCCGTCTCCAGCTTGCTGTCGCACGTGCGGCTCCGGCTCCTTGCTCTCGTACTGTACTACCTACTAGTCTACTACCCGTTGGATTGTATCTTCACCGTACCGATCAGCTCCGCTGTCCTCGCAAGGATTCGCAGGTTTTAAATTCGTCCGTGATATCCACGTGTGGAGTAAATTTAATAAAACTACAAATAGATTAGCAAACTTATCAAAAAATTACATATTTAAATAATTGTATTGTAATATACAAATTTAGTGTATTATTGTATCGTAAAATTATAGATTTAAGAAGTCGTAACACAAAACTACATATTTTATGTGCATTGTATAGTAAAACTACATATTTAGTATGTCAAGTATCACAAAACTATAGATATTACACGGCTAAAATATATAGTTTTACGGTATATTGACACACTAAACCAATAGTTTTGAAATAAATCTGCATATTAAAAAATTTGTAGTTTGCAATACACTTCTTAAATTTGTAATTTTGCGATACATTAGCACATAAAATCTGTAAATTCACGATACAACTTCTTAAATACGTAGTTCTTTGATACATTGGCATATTTACGCATGACGTTGACGACCAAGCGTTCTTCCCTTCACCCTCTGATTTATGCTAGGCAATCGCATGCCATTGTTCGTTGCGAATGAATAGAAGGTGAGTCCGATGCAGGCCGGCACGCCTACCGCACTGAGCTGTTCATTGAATGGCACAAGCACAGACAGACTTGCTTCAGTTGTCCGGTCCCATTCCGTTTTGTTGCATGCTCATGATGAACGAGCAGGAGCTACAGTCCTTCGCAGCACTGTCTTGTGTTTTACTGCATGGGTTCTGCATTCTATGATGCATCCTGACAGACACCAAGATGGTGTGGCATCGCCTGCCAAGACATTTTGAGACCACATCTAGTTTGAAAAACTTGCTTCAACTGTAAAGCGAAACTCTGTAATGAGGGCCTTTGTTGTAACAAACCGACTTGGTAAAAATGTTTGCAATGTTTTTTCACAGCATAGGAATTTTGCTGAAATGTGTTATCCACTCCATCCAAGTCCACAACGTACTCCAGATGTCATGTTTCATGTAAGCAAGCTTTCTGCAATCTTTGCACCTTCCGAAACAGGCCTCAGCATTTCGGTATGATTGAGATTTGAGCTACTGTTGAGTGTTGACTAATGACTGAACTCTGGAGTACACATTTGTGTGATCTTGCATATAGTGAGCGGTACTAATAAAATTTCGGGCCCTCTGGCTCTGCTCAGGCCTATACTCGTAGTATATAGGGCCCTGAGCAAAATTAAAATTACACTCTTAAAAAATAAGATATCTTTTTTTAAATACAATTGTATGTGCACTGTTAAAAACAAAATTAATGTTATATATGGTTAATATTTATAAATAAAAGAGAAATATTTGATAAATTCATAAAAATATAATAATGTTCAATCTAGGAGAGTTGTGATTTGTGAAGAGTCTATTTATATTATATATGCTATATCATAGTGTACAATTTAAACAGGTGATGAAAATTCAGTTGCACCTAAAGACTAAAACATGCTTAGTAATCTTTACACGAAAATTCATAAGACGTAGCTGTTCGCAGTGAGATAAATGATCAAGTTAATGGATTATTGACCTAATTAATAATCTAAAATTATAGAAATTAACTTTGATAAGATATGATTGATGATCACATGGCACCCTTGCACGGTAGGACTCTATGGGTTCATCCACCCTGGCTCTGCTCCACTCCAGGCAGTATGCCTGGACCCAGCAGGTACACTCATTGATTGACTGACCAGCAGACCAATAAAGTGGTCCTGAAATTTGCGGTGAGATTCTGATACCTGGAGCACAATCAATGCACTTTCAGTATAGAGATGAGGAAACCAATCAGTAAAATTTTCGCCCTGTCAGTATGACTATCATTGTAGCGACAAGTTCAGGCCAACCTGGAAGCAATCAAAAGGGCCACCACTTTGCAAGCAACATGAGCATTGCCAAGAGTGAAGAGTCTCAACACTTCGCAACTTCTCCAATAGCATGATGCATTGTGCATTGCGAGACTTTTTGTGCATCTCTGAAAGAGCATTGTTTTCTGAACTTCGACTTATCTCTTCTTTCTTCTCACTCAGGTCAAGGAAACCAGCTTTGAAACCAGTCATTGTAAAGAAGATTATGTCTTTATTTTTGTGGGCTTAGTCAGTAAAAAATTGTTTGCACGTGATGCATGGATCGCTAGGTCCAGGATCTATATTATCTGGGCAACTGTGTTCGTTGATCTAGATTTTTTTATCTTGTGATTCTTGTCGATTTGTGGAAATACCAGCAGTTCAAGGAGGTCAAACAAGGCTAACCTTGTGTCCCTGTCCGATTCCCGGCAGAATTTGTCCTTGGTCATTTAAGGACCAACCAGCAGTTTACTTGGTGAAATGTCATATCTAGGACTTAAGTTATTCCTCAAAGTATGAGAACTGCACATTGGTAGCCTGAAAATCTTCTGCAGTGCCCTTTATCTCGCCAATCAGGAAGAGGAAGGCTTGAGAAATTTTACTAAGATCCAAAATTAATATGAGCCATTTATTTTTAGAGTCCAACGATCCAAATTAGTCAGGATATTACTCATTTCTCACCAGTAGTATAGGTAGTATATGCGAGTAGTATGGTAGTATTAGGGTTATTTTGGATAAAAAAATATATGGTATGAAAGTAATTAACTGTAGTGATATGTCTCTAAATAGAATAATTTTTTATTATCGTTTTAATATTTTAATCTGCATTCGGTATGAGAGTTCATTTGCTACCCATCGGCTAGTGTTAGTGATCCGACGTTTGTGACGTCGATCTTTCTATTAACAAAAGTATGGTGGGTAATTTTATTACAATTACCAAAATATCCAATTATGTGGATCGTCGGATTAGATTTATACTACCTCATACCTTTAGGTAGTATGGATCACCATAAAAAAACTCTAAAGCTTTACTTGCAAAGCTTCAGCTCTAAATTTTTTTTAGAACTGATTATCTCTAGTTTTAGAAATTTTTAGAGCTAGAGCTATAGATAGATTGAGTCTTTGATTTAGATATCTTGTTCTTATTTTGGATTGAAATAGATATTTAAATTATTTTATTTTATCCTACAAATCCTAAATTTTGTATGGATCTCGAAGCTGGAGCTCTGACCAAACATATCCTTAGATCCTGTTTTGCAGAGCTCCAGAAATTTTTGAGCTAGAGTTATATGCAGATTGATGATCTTTAGTTGAGACATTTTATTTTTATTTTAGATATTTAAACAAATTTATTTTATCTTACAAACTTTAAATCATACATAGAGTTATGCTAAATAGGGAATAAGGTGAGTACTAAGGTCCAACAATGAAAGTGTCATTTAGCCATTGTTATCTGAAATAAAAATAAAATGTCTCCTCGTTCAGGCCAACGAAACCAGCTTGAAACGACTCATTGTAAAGAAGATCGTTCAAGTCCTTATTTTTGGACTTTTATTCAGTTATCAATTTGTTAGCATGTGACGCATAGATCACTAGGTTTAGGGCCTATATTACCAGGGACAGAAATGTTCTTTGACATAGATTATCTATGTTGTCTGTATGTGGAAACATCAGCAGTTCAAGGAGGTCAAACAATGCTAACCCTGTGTCCGTGTCTGATTCATGTCAAACGAGGAGGTGTGATTGGTTGCTTATACAAGAGCAACTGACTCGGTGGATATATATATAATATCAAGGAGAAATATATTTGGTTGTCCGTATGCACTGTTTTAGTTTAGTCCGATGGATGTAAATGTACATCTGCAGATTGGCCTAACGGATAGGCTCTTGTATCTGTTCATACATGTGAGCCCACTTATTAGTGTTACAAAATTATCTTCGTACAAATAATCATTCATAGTCTCAACTTTTACATCCACTCATATGATCTCAGAGTCAGTCAAATAAATAGAAACTTAACTCAACCTGTTCAGATAGATACAACTGATAAAATATTTTTTTAAAACAAATATTACTCCACTTAACCTGCATATATAGTCCATACGGCAACCAAATCATGCACTAAGGACCAACCAGTAGTCTACTTGGTAGGAGCAAAATGCCATATGCAGGACTTGGTCTTGGCAATTACCTAGGCCTAACAAGTGCCCTTTGTCCATTGTAAAGTGATCTGAAATTTCGAGATGGTCTTGCATACCATCGGCAGTTCAAGTAGGATCACCTGATTCAGTGGCAAACAAAAATATTGAAGTCACTTAGACCCTAGTTTGTAGCCTAGTTGTTCAAATGGACTTTCCTGTTGGTAGCAAACTAACAATAAGGCGCATTTTATCAGACATTAGTACCTTGCAACAGACAATCTCAGGTCAGAAGGAAACTAACTGCAGCGTACAGCACACCGTTTCCAGCTTTGTGATCTTGTTAAGACCAAAGCATAGCACCAATCATAGGAAGGCAAGAACATGGTAAATTCATCTTTTTTCCCCACCAGAAATCAACACCAAGAAAACAGATCCACAATGTTTCTCTACTCAAAGAACTATCTTACAGACACTGCCACTGACAATGAGGACTGCGCCCAAGCAGGGGGCAATTCGACAACACGACGTTGAACAATGAGACCAGCAACACACAGACAACTCAGCAATGCAGCACCAAGCCACTCAAGAATGTGGCAAGACACCTAGCGAACATCCTAGCCTAAAGAGGATGTAGAAGTTGGCTTCATCTCCGCATGGAGAATGGAGATCCATGAACACTACACATGCACACCCTTCAACTCGGCACCAGAGGCCTTCCTATCCTCCGACTGCTTCAGCGCCGTCGTTCTCTGGGCATTGCACGCCTTCTGCTTCGCCTTGATAGACTCCGTCATGCTCATGTAGTTGGGCCTTGTCCTAACACTGTCCTTGTCCTCGGTCTTCTCTGATGTGACGAAGGTGGAGAATGATATAGGGGTGGATGCGAAACAAGACGACGACGATGCGGAGCTCTCATCGTTGTGCAATTCAGTGCTCAGAGACGAGATCGACTGAGCTTTGAACCGCTGATGGTGGGTGTGCAGGTGCGATGCTCCCGGTGGTTTCGCGCAGACGCGTTTGGTGACATTGTTCTTGCGCACCTTCACTGAATTCGGTTCCGAGAAGTTTCCTAGGACGCCGAAAGAATCCTCGCAATTCTTGGAAGATCGGAGGTCTGGCGAGCTGGAATTGGTCTGGTTGTGCTCCTCCATCAACCTATTCTCCCATGGCCGCGCCGCCATCCACCTCTCCAACCAGCTCCAGTTACCGTTGTTCTTGTCGAAATGCTGGTGCTTGAGCAGCAAACCGGAGTGGTTCAACCGGCCATTAGAAGTAAGCTTCGGCGGCTGCAGAACAGCACAAAAAATTTTGCACATCATTCGGATCAAAAGTCACAGGTACTTCCGAAGAATCATAGATGTTGTTGATAATTCATACATTGAATTTCGCAGCGCCGTCGACTTGCTGCGAATACGCATAGGCGATAGCCCGCTCGCGCATGATAGCGCCCTCCTGCCGCTTCTGCAGTTTCACTCTCACTTCCTCCAGTGTTCCCTGACTGTCACACCATCCTTCCTGAAAAAATAACACAGCAGCAATGAGGATCGATTGTTCTAGACCTTCCTACTCGATGTGCCTCACAGTCGGAATAATCAAGTAAGGAGGTCATTGAGGATGCGGACCTCAGCTTCCCTGAGGATGTCCATCTGTGTGCGGCGCGCCTCAAGCAGCTTCTGCACGGCCTGTCCCTCGGTGGACATGCGCACGCGGCGCGCCCTGATGCGCGCCTGCACCCGCACCAGCGCCTGCATGCACCGCAGCGTCACAGCCGCCTGCTTCCGCACCTGCCGCCCGCGCACGATCGCCTGCAGCCGCACCAGCCCCTTGAGCGCACGCAGCGCCCTCCGTGCCTTCACAAACGCACGCACACACGAATCCATGTCATCTCTAAGAAGAACAAGACGAATTCAAGAAGACGAGGCGTTGATGTGATGTGAGTACCAAGAACCCGCGGAACGCGGTCTGGATGCGGATGGCGGACCACTCCTGCCGGACGGCCATGAAGTCCCTCGCCGGGGCGCGCGCGACAGTGGCCACGGCGGCGGTGAATGGGTCGGCGGGGGCGGCCACCGAGGAGGCATCGTCAGAAGCCTCAGAAGCCGCCGAGCGGTGGCTGCCGCCTCTCGAGCCACGCCACAGGGAGCCGTGGTCGCCGGAGGAGCTCCTCCACAGCTTCCACTTCCGGCCCTTGCCTCGCCCTCCTCCATTGACAGATGGGACTTGCAGTTGCAGCTTCTCCTGAACAGGAGTCAAAACTTTCAGTTTCAATCATAACTTCAGAAGAAAAATCTCGTCGTGTAAAAAAAAAGAATTGAAGGCCAGATTTTTGAACTATGATCTTGGAAAAGATTGGAACTTTAATATTCAAATTTGAGGGGAAAACGAGAAAGGGGCTTGACATGAATGCGGTATGTAATAACTTCTGTTCAGGGGAACAAAAGTTAGTTTTGAGCTAAACACTGTACTTAATCTTAGTTCTGATTTCTGAAGCAGGAAACCACATTTGAGGTAAGAAATCAATGTACTACTGAAATATTTAGACAAGTACGCAGCAATGAAAGAGACACTTCGGTGGCCACTATTCTGGCCACATTAGATTGATCTTGTCTACTTTATAAAGGGAATTTGGCAAATAACATAACCCCAAAAAGTTTGTGTGAACATGCCACCACATCTAAGTAAAATCTTTTCTTTTTTTTGGAGAAACCTGCAACTATGAAAAGCAGCAGGTGTCGACATATCCGTTTCAGCTATATAAAAACCAAATCTTCCAGGGATAATACATGCTCTGCAACATGAATATGGCCTGGAAAAGCACTCCCAAGAAACACGGGGATTAAAATCTTTGCCACGAGAAACCAAGAATATCCATATGCCTGCCTCACCTTGCAGCCTTCCTTCTCCGGCTTCTTGAGCCCTATCAGCGATTTGACCCATTTCCCGGACCCTCCCATCTATTCCTGCTCTTGCCAAGAACAGCAGCAACCGGAGGAACTCGAGAGGCGATAAACACAACAAGAAGAGAGGAGCGACACCCTACACGGCAGCAGCCTTTGCCAAGAACAAGACCACGAGCAGCTCGTAGGGGGGGAGAGAGAGACAAGGGGTGTGTGCGCGTGCGCCGCTTTGCAGTGGGAGAGTGGGGGGAGCGTTGGGGAATGGAGGAGGCGTTCGGAATTTGAAATTCGAAATGGAGGGAAGCGGTCAAGCGGAGCAGCAGCCAAGCGCAAGCACTGCATATGCGTGCAAAAAGCCAGGGCTCAGTGGACAGGGACAGCTACTACTCCATTACTGCCATTGGTTACTCACTAATCACTCAAATAAATACAAAAATGCTCCGGACTGAAATTCTATATAGTATGCAGGTAACTGTGAATGTTTCAAGAAGCAATATCGATGCGGTTGGAGAAGCAGCTCGAGAAGGATCCTATGCAAATGTGCTTCAACTACCGGTAGCATTTCACATCGCATTGGATTCTCTTTTTACTGTGGCCTTTTTTTACCCATGTTTGTGGTCGTTGGGTCTGATGGACGGCGGTGACACATTCGTAGGAATACTTATTTTTTGACTACCAGTAAAAAAAATTCTCGCGTTTCGCTGCATCGGAAACCGTGTCACAGCAGCGAGAAGAACAGGGACTTGCAACTTTACGTGCTTTATTTTGATCTTTTTCTGGGTTCTTGGGAAAGCCTTGCGTGTGTTTGGGACGGATAGAAAAGCTGGATGGTCAGATGACTGTGGTGACCCCGGGACCTGTTATGCGCAGCTTGTGGCTGTGTTCGCAGCTTGCTGCAGGTTGGGACTTGGGAGAGAGAGAGGGAGAACGCTGCTTTGGTTGGACCAATACAATGGGTCAAGTAATTTCTTTCTCGTTTCCGGTTTGTTCTTACATGTCTTGTGATGTCCTACGTGGTCTGCTTGACTGCCTTTGTGCCTGGCAAGTGCATCAGGGTGCATGGAAAGGATTAGGATGGATAACACAGAAAGAGGGGACGATGTACGCTGTACGCCTAAAGTTGTTCGAGTCAATCACCTTTGAGTCCACTGTGCAATTTAAGATAAAACTGTGGCGGATATTTTTTTTCCTTTTAGCCCTTCTTAAGATTAATATTTAAAAATAATACGTATTAAATTGATTTTTTTTTAGATTAGCTACGTTGACATCAACCTTAACATATTTATACATGGAGCCGATGTGTGGCAACGCTAAGTCGCCTCTGTCACGCAGAAGGGCCTGACGTGACTTAGGACCAGACTCCTTTCTCTCTCTACCTTTCCTCCTCTTCCTTTCGGACCGAGTCCGAAGACCTTGCTATCGCCTCTCTCCTCTAAATCCTTCATCAAATATATCAATTTTTGACCCAAATCAAAGAGGATTTCACGAGGGATTGCTCATTGAAGGTAAACACTCCATTGCATCCATTCAATTTTAATTTTCTCCGTAGTTTTAGATGGTTTTGGGCTAGCTAGGGTTTGGAGATTAGGTGATAAAAATATTGAAATTTGTTCAAATTAGCTAATGGTTGTTTGTTGTTGTTCAATACTTAATATAGCATGTTTATTATGTTTGTATGTAGACCATTTTACTCTTGTAGGTTGTGTTACGAAATTGACTGTTTAAGATGATAGCCAAGTTTAGTGCATAGGATTTGATAGTGTTGAATGTAAAAGTTTTGGTCTATGTCAAATTTGTAATGGATGGGTATTTATACAATTGTATGGTATGATAGACCGTTTGTGGCGTAAGCAAAAGTGAGCACACATCAGCAAGAAGTATCTCGATGTTAGTTGCAAGGATGCCTCGTTCCTCCCGCTCTCCCCGTCCCAACTTGTGACTGTGGTAAGGCTGTCGTGGTACTTCAATCACTATATGAAGATATTGTTGGCCGCGCTTACTACATGTGCAATAATTATCGTATGAGTGTATATTTGTTATGGGTTAAGGTAGAAGTATGTGATATTACTTTTGCTGACATGATGTTTTAATAATTTGCATGAGTGGGAGATGTGCTACTTCTTCCAACTGATTGATGGGCCTGATGTGTATGACCCTAGGTGTAAGACCCCAATTTTTCAGGATCTCCTATGCCTCTTATATCAGTCTTTAGATCAAGTAGCTGATACAAATAGTATAATAATCATGGCGTCACAGTCAAACTTCATACATACGATATTATGGTTTAGAGTACAAAATGGTTTACAAACCACACGATATATTACAAACTTAGCCCAACGGCCAACAAAAGCATAGCGGAAATAACTACACAAGACACAGGCAGTTAGAGTGCGAATGTGACTTCTAACTCTACTCTTCATCCGCGCCTCCATTCTCGATGTAGTCGACAGTAGCATCCTCATCAGAATAATAGCAAAAGTGAGTATAGAAGGTACTCAACAAGCCCTATATTACTTCAAATGGTTGATATTGCATAAAGGATATTTCAAGGATAAGGTTTTACGGTTTAGTTTTAAACGTAAAGCATTTTTATACAGTCATTCAGTTGCATTCTCTACTAATAGCTTTAAAACAGTTTGAAGTAGTTCAAAATCAGTTAACAAGTCATATCTAGGGGTTTTCGGACATAAGAGGGGCTACATCTCTCTCCTCAATCTCTATCATCATATCTGTTGTACCTCTAATACCACACAGATCCTAGCGGATGGAGCCAGTAACTTCATCATACGAACATCTAGTTCACACACTTACTCATCAAGACACGCGTACCCAGAGTCTAATCGAGCATGACCATACCTTCGCATATCCATGACCGTGGACACGGCTATTCAAATAGTTTTACACTCTATAGAGGTTGTACACTGTACCCATGCGATATGCATAGCCTCCATCTGTTGCAAACGGAGGAGCGAATCATATCAAGATACTTTAATCACCTTTCCTGCTGGGCTTTTTTATGAGATACCCATGTACTAGAGGCCTTGTACTGAATGCCTGCCCCATTTTTAAGCCATTGACCGGTTCTCGAAACATTCAAATAGAGGGACAGATTGTCACTTGATCTCTCGCTGCTCACTAACCTCCTAGTATGATGTCCAACCTAGTTTGGTGAAAGAAAAAGTCAAGTCCTACCTATACAAGACGCATGACTGCCCGGGGGTGGCTAAGCACGACAACACAAGATTGATGCTTAAACAGTTAGGGTAGGTATCTTCTGACAATGAATACCACAAATGTAACTCAAACCCCAAGAGCATCCTCGACCGAAGGACTACTCTACCTACCTTCGTCAAAACAGTTTTCACATATTTTTACACATCACCCTTCATATCCCACACGACATCAAGGATTTCACAACCATCACGTAATTTATAATCATTAAGGATTCATGGTATATGAGTTAATTTAATAAACAATGAAATGATATCTCTGAAGAGATGCATTCCAAGATGATGTCTTCAAGGAGACGTATTCAATCGTAAGCATGCTAGATATCATAGCGTCGTCTGACATTAATATAGATAATGATAGGTAAATCTTATGGTGATATGTATTCTAGATGATAACATTTAAGGCATGACAATTATTTGATAGGATTAACTACTACAAGCAGTTTGAAAGAAAATGCAATACATAGCATATACGATAATATGTCCAGTTTAAATTGATCATGTAGATTATTTAAAAACATAGGTTCAATATAATCAAGGAGATAGGACTTGTATTCTCCTACATTTTCCTTTAAGTATTGGTCGAAATCAGGATCCTCCTCGCTCCTAATGCTTTCCGCGTGGCACTCGCAAAACTCAGCTGGTTCTGCAACGTGACTATGATCAATATCAAGCTATAATAGAGAAGAATCAAATAACACCAAATGAAAAGCCGATGATTACTAATGAATATGACACTATGATAGATAGGTAAATCTCAATTTTAGATGTATTTCGGTGAAAGAATCGCTAAAATCGGAGCCAGAATGGAGAAGTTAGGACTTCCAAAAGGTTTAACCTAAAATTAAATTGGAAAAATATGATATTGTACTGTTCATACATGGGACTAACGGGTGGGGCCCACTTAATAGTAACTAGTGGGACCCATTGCACAGTTCCCTGGGTTGGGTCAGAATGGGCCTAGATTGGGCCTGGGCTGGTCTACATAGAAGTCAGCCCACTCGGGTCGGGCCCATTGTGCTTGCGGGCTAAGGAAGTTGGGTCGGCTCACTGGGGCATTGCCTCGATCGATTGGCCTAGCCTAGCAGGTCGGCCCACTTGCAGCTGAGTCGCGGCTTGGCCTGGACTGGTCATGCGTGTGCGGCGTGCCGATGGGGTTCAAACTGCGGTGGGGGAACAGGCGACGGTGAGCAATCACGGTGGCGTGTCGTTGGGGTCTCGCCGGAATCCGTTTCTATTGAGGATTCACGAAGATGAAAGGTTGTCGGGCTTCAACATGCCACGACGGACTCATTTGGAGGCTTATTGACGTGGCTGGAGCGGCGTTAGATGACGGTTGAAGAAGACAACGGTGGTGCAAGGAAATTGGGCAGCACCCCCCTCTTCTAACGCACTCTGGGCCACTTGCAAGCCTACGATTAGGTCTGCGCGGCTAAACCGACATGAATGCCAGCTCAGGAGAGGGCTAAGAGGTCGACGCGGCTAGTGCAGGGGAAAACATGCGACTGCACGCGACCGTGCGAAGAGAGAGCACTAGGACGACGATATGCAAGCTAGGAGGGTGTAAGGGGGAACGGGGATGCTCATTGAGCTCAGAATCGGAGAGAGATTGGACGGCGATCGGCGATGCGACAATGCGGTGGTGGTGGTGCGGCTCAATTTTTGTCTCGGGCGCGCTCCCTTCGGGCTCCTGGGCGATGGAGGGTGGCACAGGGACGACATCGAGCTTGTGGTGCTTCTCGGCAACTCATGGGGAGGAAAAGGCATTGGCAGAGTTGCGGTGATGGAGTAATGGTGGCAGCGACGAAGTGGATTGGAGGAAAGGGAGAAGGGGGAGTTGGTGCTCCATTTATAGAGGGAGGGGGATGAACAGAGAGGCGGTGTGGAAATTTGTGACATCGTGTGATCATCAGCGAGCATCACAGTGGTGAAGTGGCAGGGCGATGACCACCTTAATTCCTGCGGCATGGCCACACTGCGCCAGCCACGCATGCACGACGGCGCGAGGGCGGGAAAGTCACGGGTGGCAGGTGGTTCGGGCTGCGTGCGTGAGAGAGCAGAGGGAGGGAGAGAGAGCGAGAGAGGGGCAAGTTGCCGGCGCATTGAATGCATCGGCCGTCGGGATGGCTCTGCGAGGACAGCGCGACGCTACCACACTGGAGGAGGGAGACAACACGGTGGCTGGGAACCAACGGATGGGACGTGTGGACGGCCATGCGTGCGTGCGCAAGCACGAGCGGGAGCGACTAGGTTAGCGAGCGCGCGGGAGGTGGGTCGAGTGAGGCGTGGCGTGGGCCGAGTGCTTGAGGGAAAGGAATGGGTCGGTCGGCTGGTCTGCTAGGCCGCGCAAGAGAAAGGGAAAAGAGGTAGAGATTAGGCCCAGGGAGAAAAGAAAAGAAAAGGGTTTGGGTTTAAATTCAAATAGAGACATTTGAATTTGGATTTGACTTTGGACTTGGTATAAATTCAAATAGGGATATTTGAATTATGAAACGGGAGTAAAGCTTTAAGATTTTGAAGATGATTTGAATCCAAAATATTTGAATTAAAGTTGGATTTGAGCTGAATGGAAACTAAGAGTAGATTCAAATTCGAGAGACATTCAAATTCAAACCTCCACTTAAAGAATCATAAGAACAACAAACCAAGCACATGAAGTAATAATGCATGGATAGGTTTAGAAATTAATGTAGTGCATTTTGGAATACTTAGCTAATTTAATATATAAGAATATATATACAAGTATATTTGTATATATATATATTCATATACATATTTCATTGCTTTTAGTTATTTTAATTAATTATAAAAAAATTAACTTGGAGCAATTTTTGCTATAATCTCTATGCTTAAACTCAGAATGTTACACTAGGATTCTGAAGGTGAAACGGTTTATTCAGTATTCGAAACATATGACAAGTTTATTCGTTGGGTTCCTCCTCCACCAAATCCATCAAAACTGACGGATAAAAAGAAGTGGGAAGTGAGCAGAAGATGTGTAGCAGATCCTTCGTTGTCCAAGTGTGGAAAGCGAAGTGTGTTTTGAGAACCTTCTGGGGATCTCCTTACTTCATTTGTGAATGCATGACAAAGGTAAAAACTGAGTATGGTTGCTTGTTTACAATTTGAATGAGATAGAATTAAATGACATGTATATTGTATCATTATTTTTTATGTAGCGTCATGGTGCTACTTGTAACTTCCCAGTTTGCCCACTGCATCAAGTAGGCATGGTGGACCTCTCGCCAATCTCTAGCACCCCACTGATTCTCCTGTCAATCCTGCAAGATGGAAAAAAAATATACAAATGAAACAATGCAGAAACGATGCATGGAAGCATTGCCGGAAATTAGGTTGACAATAAAAATAACTCACTTGTGCAAGGTCACCGACATGGAGATCGTGTCTGGAGGTGTACGCTGCAACCTCCCAAACTGCCTCATAACATGGTTTGAAAGATGGATCTCAACAATGTAGAAGCAAATAAGCAGCAGAATAGAACGCCAGTTCACCATGTCCCATGTGCATAAAAGGCTAAGGCTCATGTCTAGGATCTCTGGATGGTCATATGGCTCCCAAGTCACCTGTAAATGAAAAACATATTACAACAACATCAACTGACATGTGCAAGTATATGAAACAAAAAAGACCCATCCATTTGCACTCACGTGGCTTTGCGAAATGCAGTCAAGCTCGTTGGTGTAGAAGAGGTACCGGCTGCTTGCATTGTTAGTCACCGACTTGACGTTCTTCCAAAGGAAAATAACGTTCGGCATCGAGCTCTCATCCTCGAACTCCCAAACCTATAGTTACAACACAACAAATGACAATTGCAAATGATGGTATAAATAGCAATATAGTAGAAATGAAAATACATACCCCAAGATGAAATCGGTAGGGTCTACCAATGACAACCGCTCCCACATCCGCACTTGCAGCAGGTACACGTATCCCCCAAGGATGGCATTGTCCCCACGACGCCTGCATGCATCACATAGTTGCCGGTACATCCATGCAAGCGTGTTGGATCCCTAACTGTACAACCCGATATTCTCCCAAACCTCGCCAATTATACAAGAACATCCAAAAAATTATGTTGCCATTCCCATCTGGAAACAAGTATCCACCAACAAGGTACCACAACCAAAAGCGAGTGTACCTCTCAATGACCCCCTCTACTACATCTTCAGGGCACTCCCCGAAGTTGCGAACCAACCAGGCGAAGCTGACACCAAAAGGTTTATTGTCCTTCACATCCTGCTTTGGCTCAAGAGGCCTACTGCCAAGGAAAGCCTCCACCATGTGGTGTCATCCGGCAGGCTGCACCATCCCACACACAGCCTGCCCGTTCACTAGTAGCCTGAGTATCATGGCCACATCCTGCAGCGTGACATTGAGCTCGCCGCAAGGGAAGTGGAAGGTGCGTGTCTCTGGCCTCTAGCGGTCCACAAGTACCGTCAGTGTTGCACCATCGAACATTGGTAACCCCGTCGTGACCAACTTGGCCAACGGTAAGAAGCCAGGACGCCAAATGTAGGGGGCGTACCTCTCATCCCACCTGAGAGGACTGTGAGTGTGTATCCGAAGAGGTTCCAGCACCTCGTGTATGCCTCCTTCCGATCTCCCTATAGTAATGCCATAGTATGTTGCTTCACCCTCCGTGTCTTGCCATACAACACCCAGTAAATGGTAAACCTAAGTATAGACTTAATTAGAGAGGCAACAGTCGTGTCTGAGTCGGGCCAATGATAGGGGCGATGCGCCGACCAAGATACCTCACCGTGCACTGGGAGTACACTTGTTCAGACCTCGCTTACCCACAAGTGTGAGGTTGTTTCATATTTTTGACCTTCCATTGCCGGGCGTCACTTGGAATAAGACGGACCCATACACCCCATCCACAACCTATCTAGCATTTGATAGTGTACCTCTCCTTCGCATAAGAATGAACCA
Organism: Phragmites australis; assembly: GCF_958298935.1. Classification (NCBI taxonomy): domain Eukaryota; kingdom Viridiplantae; phylum Streptophyta; class Magnoliopsida; order Poales; family Poaceae; genus Phragmites; species Phragmites australis. Next base: position 9,342,159 of record NC_084922.1, read on the forward strand.
CGTCGTACGGCTTGTGGTGCCGCACTACGTAGTCCCTGAACCTGAACTTCACTTCGTCAAGACTATCAAATATCGGCCCTTTCTTGATCAACTCCTTCTCACTGTCTCGTTCATTCTCTGTAGACATTAAGCCATTATCACATAGAGCTTTCTTGGTCAATAAAATATCCACGTAGCCTGACACCTTGGGCACATCCACACGTACACCCTTCAGTGTCCTCATCTCCTGTCCCGTGTAAATTCCATTCCATCAAGTCCCCTCCTCATCCTCGCCTACTTATCCTTTCACCACAGCACTCACGTGTCATTGCTCAACACCAGACACATGTTCTACTTCTTCTACTTCATCACCCTCATCTTCGACCTCACTGTCCGATGAAAAGATTGGTATTTCCTCAATATTTTCTTGGGCCTCCTCATCCTCAAAAAAACCATCATTGAAGTCGTTACTTACCATAGCCAAATCAAAGTTATTAGAACCACTAGCAGCTATCTCCTAAACAGAGGCACGAGGTACCTCCGGAACCATAACATCGGCGAGTTTGGAGACACCTACCACCTCTGGGACAATGTGAAACTTGAGAACCATTCACACAATCCTTGTACAGCTTCCAATCATTCTTTGATGCCAACTTCATGACAATATAGTGAGCCCTACCACCTTGGTCAGCATCAAACCTTCTACATACGGTTACATCACATGCATCTACATCAACATTCATAATTGATCTAACCTTAGTAATACTTTCATTGAAGTAAGACGGGTTCTCAAATTTTAACACTTGCTACCTCATCTTATCAAACTCACCATTTGCATTAATTGTGCCACCACAAAACATACGAACAATTCGATCCATCTACACAAACCATCCAAATATTTCACATATACCTTCCAAACTATTCATATATGAAAAAATATTCACCCCATATAGCCTAAACATATAACATTTCAAACCCTACACTAGCCATTTCGTCACAACGATTCATATGCCCGGTCAAAATGTAGCATTATACAACAACATGCTTCCATCATACACATTTAGACTAACCATATATTATTTCATTACCTACACTGAATAAATTGCATGCAACAAAATCTACATGTTACACATGCGTAATAATACATCAATTGCACGATATTTGGCCTCCTATCTACCCCTAAACGTACTAATTTCATAGATCATCAACTCCAAATTTCTAAACCCTAACCACCATTCAGCTACAAATGCAAGCCAAAATAAATGAAGAAACTTGGAGGGAATGGTGGAGTTACCTTCCTAGTGTAGTTCCCCACAAAATTCTCTTCGATTTGAGCCAAAAACGCCAGATTTGGTGGAGGAATGAGGAGGGGGAGAGAAATGAGGTGGGGGAGAGGATGCGGCAGTTCTGGTGGCTCTAGCTCGAGGAAGAAGAAATGGAGAATGAGAAGAGGGTGGCTGGCGTGGTGCTTTGTATCGGTCTGAGTCATGCCAACACCTTTGACGTGACTCGGGTGTGCCACGTCGGCTAGGCGTGTAAAGGCGTCGAGGCTGACGCCAGCGTGGTCGCCTTGGTCACGCCAATGCATATGACATGACCATGTTTGGGAGTCACGCTAGGTACTTTGGCGTGACAAAAGATGCTAGTTCTTATAAATTTAGTTTCTCACATGCTATTTTTAAAATAATAATTTTAAAAAGGCTTTATGGTTGGGCATGTACTTACGATTGAATGTTAATGTTTGTGCTTTATAAATTATTGAAATGGCCTAATACCATGAAGTCAATATCATGTTGTAAGTTCTTGTTTGATTGGGCATGTACTTCCGTTGGGATTGTTTGATTGGTGTTTAACATTGCCGCACTTGTCAGATGTCTCTGAAGAGACCGTTACCACACTTAAAGTTAGAACATCATTAAGAGACTTTCTAAAATCCACCCATTATGTCCTCATATAGGGAGCCATATCTAAAAAATTTCTTCCTTACATTTCCTCTTTCTCCAACAGACTCTCTATTTCTTGCCCCCTATACTCTAATAGGTTGGCATTTGCCTTTGGACCTGAGTTGCAACGAGCCCAAGATAGCCCATCTATAGGTTGGCCCATATGCCGTAGTACCCATTCATCTTCTTCCTCCTCCCCTCGTTACTTTGACCGGCCGAGTAGCATAATCGGCCATGGTGGCAGCACTATGTAGGCCAACTGGCGGTGAACGGCGGAGAAACCCTTTAGGTGGTCAGCAGCAGCAGCTTCAACGCGTCAACATGAACTCAATGGCAGGGTTCCTGGGCGATGGGCCGACCGGAGCATGGCCAACAGTGAGAGTACAGAGGCGACAGTGCACGGCGTGCGAAGGCCTCCTTGTCGGCGTCAGGCTGGATCCTAGGCGACGCACGTGAAAGACTCTAAGGGACATTGTGCAGCTCACCTCGCTATCAAATTGGAGAGAGGGTCTACAAAAGGGGCGGCGCAACGGTGAGGGGTGGGGGGTGGTCGCTGGACTTGGGGAAAAAGGGGCGATGGAGTGCTCGGTCGGGCGGGAGATGGCGAAATCGCAACTCGGAATCAGGCGGTGGCACATCAGCTCCCATGTCGGTGACACTTTGCTCGGTCACTGTGTCCAGAGGGAAATGGGAGGGAGAGACTGAAGGGAGAGAGAGAGAGAGAGAGAGAGAGAGAGAGAGAGAGGGGAGGCCAGGAGAGGATGAGGCTGAGGGACGTCAGGCTGTGGTTGGCCGGCGTGGGTGGTGGCCAGGCCACGCTGTCAGGACCCCAAACCCGGGTTCCCCTGTGCCTCCTGTATCAGTCCCTGGATCAAGTAGCTGATACGCACATAATTCAACAGAATGATATCAAATACATACTTCGAATACAATTAAGTAAAATAAATACCTGAAAAGAGAAAAGATGGTCTGGTGGAGAAGAATCCACAGCAGACCAGCCAGGCAGAAGAGCCTAGAGCGCAGCAGAGCGAAACGGCGATGCAACCCAATGCCACAGGCAACTCGGGTGCGGACGCGACCTTAGACTTCTTCTCTTCGAATTCATCTGGGTTGAGGTTGATCTCCAACTCAACAATCTGAAAGCAACAACACTGAGTACGGAAGGTACTCAACAAGTCCTATACTACTTCAAAGGGGTTGATAGATGCATAATAAATATTTCAAGGATAAAGCTTTACGGCATAGTTTTAAGCGTAAAGCAGGTTTTATGCAAATATCCAGTTATATTCTCCATTGTTAACCTTTTTGAAATAAATGTAACAAAGCTTTTGAAAACAAAGGCAGGCATCTTCTGTTGGTATTGAGTATCACCTCAAGTCCCCAACGCATTAGAATGTGACCTGATAGCAAAACTGTCGAAATAGTTTTAAAAACCAAAACCAAGGTAACAAGTTGTATCTGGGGGTTTTCAGTCCTGGGAGGGGCTATACCTCACTCCACAGTCCCTTTTATCACATCTGGTGTACCTCTAGTACCACACAGCTTCTGGCGGATCGAGCCAGGAACCACATCACACGGACATCTAGTCCACACACTCACTCATCAAGACACACGCACCAGGAGTCTATTCAAGTGAGGTCAATGCTTTGCATGTCCATGACCGTGGACACGGCTATTCGAATAGGTTTACACTCTGCAGAGGTTGTACAGCTTTACCCATACGATATGCTCAGCCTCCAACCGTTGCAAGCGGAGGAGCGAATCATACCGAGACTCTCCAAACACCTTTCCTGCCGGGCTTTTCCACGAGACACGCCAAGTTCCAGAGCTGCATGTTCCGAAGGTCAGCCTCCATTTTTAAGCCTAAGCCGGTCCCTGAACCTCCAAACAGCGGGACAGATAGACCCCTGGCTGCTCGTTGCTCTCAGCCTCCTGGTATGATGCCCAACTCAGTCCAGTGAAGGAAAATCAAGTCCTGCCCATACAGGACGCATGGTTGCACGGGGTGTCTAAGCATGACGGCGCAAGACTCGGTCCTTAAGCGGCCGGGCTAGGCATCTTCACGGGCAATGAATACCATCATGTAACTCAAGCCCCCAAGAGCATCCTCCCCGGAGGACTACTCTACCTGCCCGCGCCAAAACAGTTTTCACCCATTTTTACACATCACCTTTCATGTCCCACACGACATCAAGGATTTCACCACAATCACGGAATTCACAACCATCAAGGAATCATGGTATATGAGTTATCATTGATAACAACAAATTGATCTCCGAAGAGAAGTGTTTTAAAAGCAATATCTCCGAGGAGACGTATTTTAAAAGCGACATCTCCGAGGAGATGTATTCAATCCTAAGCATGCTAGATATCAAGGTGTCGTCTATTGTTAATATATGTAACAACAGGTATTCCTAGGGTGATATGTATTCTGGATGATAACATGTATGGCATGGCAGTGTTGATAGGGTTAACTACTACAAGTAGTTTGAAAGAAATGCAATATATAGCACATGCGATAATAAGTCTGATTTTAGTTGATCATATATATTATTCGAAAACATAGGTTCAATATGATCAAGGAAATAGGACTTGCCTTCTTGAAGGGTCAATTCAAGATTGGTCTTGTCGTTCACATCTTTCGGGTCCTTCTTCATCGCTGGATCTTGCCTTCAGTTCCTTCCTCGCGTTCTTGCTTAGAACCATGATTTCGAGCCTACGTAGATTAACGACAAAAAGCGCACAACGACTAAGCAATTGAACACCAGAATAAAACCAAATGAAATATCAAAGCGGAAGAAGAACGACGAAGAAAACGACGAAAGCTAAACCTAGCGGAAGACGATCGATAACTCTAAGCAACACGAAGCTAGTACACAGAGAATAACGGAATAATCTAGCGAAGCTAGGCTAAGTTATTAACCTAGTTGTTTTATCAACTTAAGAGAAAACCTGAACAAATCACGATTACTAGGTAAACTCTTATTAGATTAACTGTCGAAGGACGACAACTAGAGATTCTACGTGTAGGTGAGTGCACGTGTATCTACATAACATATGTGTAATACTTACATTTATATGTATGTGAGCATGTATACATATATGCATAAGTATAACTCTAGACAATTATAAGTGCTTAAGTGTGGAGATTAAATATTCTAATCTATAACACTAAAACATGGTCGTTTAGCAACTAACCTTAATTACCTAGTGTTGTTTAATTACCGCACTAATTAAGTTATACTCTAATGCTATCATAAAAGCATACAAGCAATTAATTAATTAGATTAATCTATCCTTTGAATCTAATTAATTAGATTATTCTATCACATTCTAATGACTAATATCTATTTATCTATCATTTACACGAGTTAATTGATTACCTTAATTGAGCTAAGATTAATTGTAAGCCATCACATGAAATCTCAATTTATTCTTAAACACTTAATTGAAACAACATTTAGTTATTCTTATTAATAAAAGGAATTAATCTGCTTAAGCTAGGTTATCATAAGTGACTGATCTATGATTACAACCTAAACATCATTATCGAATTATCTAACTTGACGTTATTTATTAAAGGAGAAAATCTAAATCTAGATCAAATACCGCAATACAAATAATTACCAAACGAGAAAATTAAACGAACTCCAAAATTTACAAGATTTGGCATGGAGGTAGATTATGATTTTAGAGGAACATTGGCGAAAGAATCGCGGAAATCGGAGTTGAATTGGAGGAGTTATAGCGGACGGAAGATCGCCAAAATAGAAAATCCTGGAATTTAGAAAATGCTACTGTTTCGTGAACTCGATCCACGAGATTTGGTGGGCCGGTGGGGCATACGAGGGTGGTGCACCGTGGACCGGAGAGGGGTTCGGTGCAGTGGGCTCGGTCCACGGGCCGGTGAACCAGGGCGGCTCGGCTGGAAGGTCCACCGTGGACCGGACGTGTGGACACGCCGGCCTGAGCTGTGGATAAGGTCGGCTGGGCCTTTGGCTTTTCCCGAGCGGCACAGAGAAGAGAGAGACCGGAGGGAGAGGGAGGCGGCGCCGGAGGGCAGGAGGCGGCGACGCTGAGAGGAAGAGGGGTGGGTGCCGGCGGGAGCTCGGCGGTGGGAAGAGAGGCCGGCTGGGCTTCTCGGCCGAGTGACGGGCGGCAGCTGCCCGGAGGGAGAAGCAGTGGCGCCAGAGGGACGGCGCGCGTGGCGCGTCAGCGGAGGTTCGGTGGCGCGACGGGATGCGCGGCGCGGCTGTGCCGGAGTTTGCGCACGGCCGAGCAAGGGGAGGAGGGAGCTGGAGAGGGTGGCGCGCCTGGAAGAGAGGAGGTTGGCCGGGGCGGTGAAGCGCCGGCGGGCCAGCACACACGACGGCAGCACGTGCGGCGACGCTGCGCGGCCAGAGAGGCGGCGACGCTGCGCGGCAGATGTGGTCTCGGTCGGGCGGAGCTTGGCCCGGCCGCGCGGAAGAACGAGCAGAGGGGGAGGCTCACCATGGGCTGTCGGCGATGGGAAACGGCGCGGGACGATGCAGAGGGGTGCGACCGAGCGGCGACGCGGGCGCCACGGCGACGGTGCGAGCGACGATGGGCGCGGTACGGCGACACGAAGGCGGCGCAGGGCAGCTCGGCGCGACAGCTGGAGGACGTGTGGATGCGGCGACGCGGTGCTGCTGCTGTGCTTGTATGCATGTGTGTGTTTGAGCTCCTGCAGGTGTGTATGTATGCTTGTGTGTGAGGAAGAGGAGGCTTGCAGGTGAAGGCAAAGGTTAGAGGGGAGGTGATGGCCGGTATGGGAGCACGGCATGGGTGCTGTGATTTGGTCGGTGCTCAGAGAGAGAGAGAGAGAAGAGTAGGCATGGGAGAAGGAAGGAGAGCAGGGCATGGGCTGGAGAGAAGGAGAGATGAGAGAGAGAGATATTTGTGTATGAATATCGATTCAAATAAATATATTGATTTGCAAAAGATGTATTTGAATTTGTAAATGAAATATGTGATAATTCAAATAGATGTATTTGAATTGTATTTGTATTTGCAAGGATTCAAATTGAATAATTTGAATTGGTAATAGGATTTGGAAATATTCAAATTGAGATTGAGTGATTCAATTTGAATGCAATCGAATCGAAATGGATTGGTGATAATTCAAATAAATATATTGAATTTGAAGTGGATTGTGTAATTCAATTTGTATAATTTGAATTGGTAATCGGGTTTGGAAAGATTCAAACGAATGTATTCGAATTAAATTGGATTGGCATAATTCAAATTAGATTTGAATTAGAAATGGATTTGATATGAGATTCGAATTTGGAACTTGATTCGAAACGAATGAACTGAGTTTGCGAAGCGATTGAACGGGAAGGCATTTGAATGCACCATGAATGATTTGAACCGCACTCGAATATGAAAATGAGAAGGATTTGATTGAAACTGGATTTGGGATATCTGGGATTGAATTCAAACAGGAGTATTTGAATTCGGATCTGAATTGAATTAGGGAATTGCCAAGAAGAATTAAAATGTATTCGAATTGAGAAGTATTCAATTCGAATCACCACGCAAAGAACCATAAGAACCAATAAACCAAAATGCATATGATCAATTCATTGCAACGATTAATTTAGAACTAACTTGGTGCTTTCTGGAATACTTAGCCAAAATAATATATTTGAATATATACATACAAGTATATATATATCAAATATATACTTCCTTGGTTTTATACTAGTTTAATAATTAGAAAAAGTTTTAATTTGGAGCGAATTTTTGCTATATTTTTATATGCTAAAATTCAGGGTGTTACACACGCGGTGACTCGGCTATGTCCAAGCAACATGAAGGAGAGGAAGGTGCGAGTGGGGGCGCATGTGGAGGAGGGCAGGCGCAGGAGGTCTAGTGCAGCGAGAAGACGGGTGTGGGAGCAGGATGGAGGATAGGGAGTTGACTCCCCCTCCCCAGAAGTAGAGAGTGGAAGGGGATTGATATGGAGTTGGTAAAAATAGGGAAACAGATACAAAGTTTGTTGGAGAATGATTTTAACCTATAAATCCCTAAATTTGGCTATAGAGAGCTAAATAAAAAGGCTCTTGGAGATCCTCTTAGCCATAGTGTGGTGCCATAAAAGTCATGGTGAACAAAATAGAGGCCACCCTTTGGCAAAATTTGGTAAGAAAATAAACCTATAATATGCAGAATAAAGGTCTAAGAAAATTCGGTGAACAATAGTTACGAAGTTGAAACAAACACATGACTAAGAAACTACGGGTGGCTCCAAAACAAACGGCCTGTAATCTATCGCACCATGATTTACATACCTAAAGTAAGCGTCATCACAAAGCCAGTAGAAACCTTCAACCCTATCTAGCACCTTTCTGTTCATACCGTAGATGAATATTCCCCCAGGGAAAAACACAGAGCACACTTTGCTGCCCTAGTCGATCTGTCCCTCACAAATTCCTGGCTTCTACAGGGCCAAAAGCATGTACTCCCAAGCAAATGCACACAAAACTCTTCACTGCAAACTGACTTGCCACCCTTGTCTGATAGCCTCATCTATCCTATCCCACATCTGCAGCACTTTGTTGGCATCATTTGGGGATGATGTCCCCATCATCCCCAATCTTATCCTACTTTAATATTAAAATCTATGACTGTCATTTGAACAGAGCTAATGATCTACTGACTTCTACAAGATTGGTAGAGCTACAATGACAGGGCCTTTCTTAATTATTGATCTGCTACCCAGTTGCCTATGGCATGTTTGCTCCCTACTTACTTGCATGTGCACATCAGACCATCAGTTCGAACTCGTTTAAAATGGTCATGATTTGAAAACAGTCCAGCAAATGGAGGCAGGCATGAGTTGACAAAGGGTTTGGTGCCTCAGAAAGGGTAAAGAGCATTCATTCTAAAGAGAAGGCAGCAGCAACAGAGGCTAAAAGAAAGAAAAAAGAGTATGGTCTTGTCATTTGCATTCACCAAAGAGAATCTCGAGATTTGAACATGGGTTCAGCTTTTATCCCAATCGGTGCGCCCTGCCAAACAACACCGGAGATGTCCATGGTTAGGACTTTGGAGCGAGGATAAAACAAGAGCAGGTAGAATTTTGAATCTTGAGCACTTCAACTTGTCGCCTTATCTATCTTGTTGGTGTCAAGGGCAAGATGCTGGATCACAGAGAGAGGGAGAGATGGGGATTAGTAAATCTTGATCCGGAGGTGCGTACGTTGGGCTTCAGATTAACCCGGGCCTGCCCTAGGTTTACAAACAAATTAACAATACTTGAACAAAACTGGACCAAATAGGCCTTATCTCGTGGGTTAACTCTTCTGGGGCCCCGATTTCAAGGTTATAGTTGGGTCTTCCATCAGTATATGGGGCTTTGCTTCTAGTCTCGTGTCGTCTCGTCACGGCGTCCTATCATTTCGCGCAAAAAGTCCATCTCGCCTCCCAATTATTGCGAAAATCTAATTTTCCTCCATCAAATATAATACTTCATTCATTCAGAAATAGTAGATGTATTTTTTTAAAAATCAAATTTTATGTATTTTAACTAATATTTAATTAAATTATAAAAATATCTTATGTATTAAAATTATACAATTAAGTTCATAATTCACAACAATTTTTACTATATAAGTTTTATAGCTATAAATAATAAATTTTATGAGAAAACTTTAATCAAAATCCAAATCTAAAGACCGAACTCAAAAGAAATATACATACTATTTCTAAACAGATAGAGACCAAACAAGGAATATCCATAACTTTTCAAAACCAAACATATGACCTCCCTAACTGATTTTCACCATGGTTTCCATCCTATGTAGCGCTTATGTGGAGCGGTTTTGACACGTTGGCAATACATATACAGTACTGTGAGGAACTGATCAAATAATATCCAATCAATCAGCAAAACGATCATTTGCTGAATTTCGATCATGATGATTAACTAGAATACCATCCCGATAGTCCCAGCATATATTTTGTGGCAAAGATCGGAACGCATGACTTTTTCAACATATAACATCATAATAAAACTTAAGAAAGAGCAAATAATTAAATTATACTACAAGTTCTTAAACATTCAATAATTTACAACTGAAAGAAGTTAGAAGGATAAAGAACAGACTAACTCCTAACCAAACTAGAAAACTACGCAATAAAAGATTAACACCGATCAACATAAAAAACTTTGTGAAGTCATATGCCGTTAGGCTACACCCAAAAGCACGCACACGAGCAGCTTGCACTACTCATTCCTGTCACCTATATCGGTGGGCATGAAGTAGCCAAACACAAGCTCCTCCTTACTGTCAGAACCTGAAAGAGCAACGTGAGTACGAAGATACTTATAAGACTTAATCCATAATAGGTACATATATATAACCTAACTTCAAAGATTATACATTTAAATTATTAGCAAAGAGTAGGTCACAAGGTTAAGTAAACTCCTATGCATAAGCAACCTTACCACTTATGTGTGAGCACATATACTTAACCAAAAATATCTTTCTACCATGTAACCAACTACTTGTATATAAATGTAAATGGAATCATCTCATGTGAACCAAAACCATCAACAACCAAACCTGACATATCATACCAATCAACCCAAATTCGGAAACTACGACCGATGTGGATGGATAGAAGCATGCTCATGACCGAGGGCGCGGTAATTCGAATTATTTTTACACCTGCAAGGGGTACAAATTTACCCACACGGCCCGGATCCATCATCTTGGCCCCTGAGACAACCTTTCTCATACATAGAACTACCCACTTGCACATGCCTCAATGGCACCGGGGTTACCGCGAGTGTGTTCCGGACACCTTCGGCTTCTCGCCACCTTGCTTCTCCTTTATTTTTCTTACATGTCATAGGGTATAAGGCAAGCGTCAGCACGACGTATGATACTCAGCTCATTAATCCATTATCCAAATATGTGGTTGTACGAAAAGTGCTAAAGCCAATAGCACCGATAGACGGTGCTTAAATGATGCAAGCAGTTTATAGCATCTTGGCTCCTCTCTCGACCAATCCCTAACATCACTCACATCTCGTCTCATCCTCACATCCCATACCACCAGCATCATTGTCATTGTATTTTGTAAACAATAAGTAAGCCCTAAGCTCGCAAACAACAGTTGAACTATTGCTCGTCTTCTACCGAGGACCTAAGCATTTCGAATAGCTCGTAAGTTAGACATCAGCAATATTATCAAGGCTACAAGGATATGGATACTCAATAGCTCAAGGTAGAGGTAATACAAATCAATATAGGTTCTACCTATATAAACTCGACATCGTCATCGCTAAACATGCAAACATACATAAGCAACAACTTATCAGTTTAGACTCCATTCACTTCAAACTAAAGGGTGCAATATGCTTAGATGCTTGCTTTGCTGCTCTGGCGATTGCCTGATACTCTTGATGCAGCACTCATAGAACTTCGGTAGATTGGCGTCGCCTTCACTCGCTTGGATAGCTGGTGTAGCGCTCTTTAAACGAATCAAGAATGCATTGCATAAATAATCAAACGATGAAACAACATGCATATGATGCATGCTTGAACATTGATAGAGTGTCGTGTTTCAAAAAAGTTTGCAAAAGACTGCCAAATAATTAGGGTATCAAAGTTTGAAACCCTGGATAAGACAACCTAAGTGCATACAGCTTTAAGTGGCTGGCAGTCAGACCAGTGTTGAATTGGCGGTCAGATTCTTGGCATGCAGAAGGTATTAGCCTTTAGTGGTCAGACCGGTCCTAGTGGCTGTTAGATTGCGAGACTCTACTGGTGCCACTTTGCGAGGCCGCCAGCGAAGGCTCTAGCGAAACCTTCGACCATGAAGGGTACCAAAATGCTCTATGTGACTAGTGGAGTGCTTCTAAAGTGATTTAGACAATAATCACCGAGCTAAACTCAAAATACCTCATGGATAAGCCCTAAGCCAGGGTTAAGCTTGGGTCTAAATAGAATTGGGATTGATTAGAGTTCGAGAATGACGGAAAAATGGTAGGGGATGTCTCATCTTAGTGTAGGGAAGCTTTCTAGCGGATCTATCCACTTCGGAGAAGCTTCGATTTGGGGATCGGGCTCCGAGGTGGCGTATGGGCTTGCGGTTGGATGAACTTTCCTCCAGCGAGGGAGAAGATGGGAGGAGCTCAGGGAAACCTCCGGGAAGCTTGAGGGAGTCCCCCGCCCGGTCGATCTCCGGTCGTCGAATCCATCGAGGTGTTCTCTACTTCTCTCTAGGGCTTGAGTGAGAGAGGAAAAGAAAAAAGATAGAGCAAGAGAGTGTGATCGATCCTCTTAATGGGCGCTCTGTGTACTGATGGTCAGACCGTGGGAGTAGTTTGATGCTGAAAGTCTCATTCTTTTTCCTTTTCTAATTCTTTTTTCCCTAATATCTATGGTGTTTCTCCTAATTAACTTCTAAGCCATTTTCACTCTCAAATACTCACGTGTATGTGGAGGAAATATGTAAAGGTTCAAAACGCATAACTTTTGGAACGCGTTTAAACTCGAATTGATAATCGATCACACAAAATATAATACAATCATGATTAGGCATGCCTAATTACGTAATTAACATTTCGAGATGTGACATGTACATCCAATACATACATACACACCTACATGCATTGTGCACATACACGAACGTGTACATGCGGTGGGGTTTACATACCACCACGACGAAATTGCCGCTGGCGACATGAAAGTCGACGATGGTGACACTCTGCAGAGTACAACCACGTCAGCTTGAAGGCTGCCGCCACAACACATACGCACATGACATAGAATACCGTCGTGGTTGACTCCAAAATCGACTCCTCCTGAGGTCACAGTCGTTGTCTCGAAGTCACCGTCGCTGAGTCGACCTTCATGCCAATCTTGGTGTATCCGTATGGATACGTCATGTTCCACACCACCACAATGTTGTTAGCACGCACCGCCGCATATGCCGCCGATGACTCATCATCGCCGACGTCGTCCTTGAGCTTGGATTGAATCCAAGCCACACCATCCTTGTTCGAGGCGGATCCATGAGATCCGCCTCTCCCGTCCTTTGCATGCCTCCTCCACCACGTGAAGGCTGCCGCACGAGCCTACACCACCCTGCTAGCCCCGCTCGCACGTGGGACTGTGCTCGGCCCCGTTAGCTGTATGTGCGACCCCACCTCCCCATCCAGCACCGTTGTGTCGTACACCACACCGCCACCGCTTCACCGGTAGCTTTGAGTCATGCCACCTCGCCGTGTCTCACATGCGCTAGAGAGGCGACAATAGCTAGGCTATCACCCACATCAAACACTAGCGGGTCGAGAGGGAGAAGTGGGTCGGATCAACACGCTGGAACATGGGACCCCTGCCGCATGTCAAAATTAGTAGATGTGTCAACAACACTTTAGCAAAACTGGGGTCGAAACCAGGCAAAGACGAAGTATAAATGGTATTGAGAGTTTGAGTAGGGCCGACCCTAGACAAGGGCAGCAGCAGTGACAACCTAGGGCTCTGAAAGTTTGGGGCTCTGACCCAAGTATGTCTGTAGTATATATAGGTTCAAAGTCAAATTACACAGAGATATTATTGTCCAACCCAAACCCCAAATAAGAATCGATGCGGTAAGAAATTCTCTTGTCCTGATCGCTCTTTCTCGTTCTTATCCTTTTTTCTGCTCTCTTCATTCTATCTCGCTCTTTCTCATCCTTTGTCCTGGTCGCTCCCCTCTTCCTCACCCATTGTAGCAAGACACGCTCTGGCCATGGATTGAAGCGCTGAACTAGTGGAGCCCCAAGCTGAGCTTCGATTTCACCCCGCCACAGAGTGCATCTGTCTTGGAGCGTTCCAGGCCTCAGTTCGTTGCGCGGCAGGCACCTGGTCCATGATGCAACGAGCTTCCATCCATGCCAGCGTCGATCTTCTCTCCTTCTCTCTCTTCCTCACACATCTTGCCTCCAGCATTCGCGAAAACTTGAGGTCGAACTGGATTTTTTGTTTCATGTGTTTTGTGGAGGAAAGGAACCCTTTCCTATGGAACAGGAAGATGCAGTCCTCTATTCCAAACGGTATTTATCTAAAGTTTCCTCTAGAATGCAGTTCTTCATTTTTCCCGTGGTTTTCCTTCGTTCCAAACGACCCTGAAGTATTCTTATCTCTTTCCCAAAATCGAATGTCGCTGCAATCATCTCGCATTCTCCACCTTATATCACCACAATTGATGGAGGAGTATATTTTGATTTTATGTATTCCCAACCTACCCGACTTTAATTACTTTGATTTGTAATGGCTCTACTCTATAATCCATCAATTAATTGTTGCATATAGGTGCCACTTCTTTCTCTTCCTAATTGTGGTTTGATTCGCTGTTAAATAGATCACCAATTCACCATAAAGTTACTCGAGGCTTGATTCGTTGAAACTATTTGAGGTCAGCAATGCATAAGAGATGTTAAACGGTTTGTCTACATTATGAATTGAGAAGAATTTGTTGAACGAGATTGATGTTAATACCATCATTAATAACTTTGTATCTAAAAATTATATAAGAAATTGTTTTAAATGATCATCGTGCATTGAAACTCATAAATGTTTTTTTTTGTTTTGTAGGTAATGAATGAATGGATGTTGAGCTCCTTTTATGCTTTGACTATTACGATATTCTCTAAAAAATATTATCCTTAGTGGTTAAATACTATAATTTTTATTTCTAATTTATTACCGTTGTCACCAAAGAATGTTGTCTGTGTTATGAACTTCTAAATATACTAGATATTTGTATTTTAGTTAAAACATAAATATTATTTTTTTATGGTGGCCTCCACCGAGATGTCAGAGTGGTCCTAAGTTTTGAGGGTGTTCCATAAATGGTACTACCTCTATTTTTTTTACTTTTTATTTAGAACATTGACACGGTCTCCAATAAACATATTTGATGATAATTTTTATAACTATCTCTTGGTAAAAGTTGATAAAAATTAGATGACGTTAAAATATTTTTCATGATAAATTCATTACTTTCATTTTCATGCGTTAAATCCTAATAGTTTTGTGTATGTTAATATTCAAAAAATTTAAAATTTGACTGCGTATTCTAGAATGACGTCTATTTCAGAACGGAAGTAGTATTGTACTCGAGGCAGAAAAAACCAGACTTTCACAGTAGTTATGGAGACGAAATGGATTTTTTCCTCATTTCGCCATAAATTTCAGAGCACAAACACGGCTTTTGTGGATGTTGGGCACGACCGTAGCTCATCTTCTTTGGGACAGCCTAATAGCAGTCCAGGCTCGTTAAGGGCATTAAGGGCAACTAAACCACATCCGTTTTGAGCTGCAGCTAGTTCCAAGGAATAAACAAACAGAGCTTCAGCCATCCCCCCCCCCCCCACCCCACCCACCAAAGAAATTGGACCATATAACTAACTGAACAACACAATCACTTACTGATCTAGTAGTATCTATACTGATCTAGCAAAGGTCTAACGCACTTTCGCAGACGTACATGATATATTATACGTACATGGCATCATCGTCGTCGTCGGTGGCCGCATGCAAATTAATCAGGAGAACAAGCGACTCTGCAAATTGATCAGGTGATCATGGATCGAAGACTGCGGCGCCGCACTTGCACTTCCACCCGACAGGCTCGTAGTCGGCGCACTGCCGGCGAAGCCTGTCCTCCGCGGCACCGGCGCGCACCTGCACGGCCTCGCACGGCGCGCACACTCCGCACTTCCGCTCGCAGCACGGCGGCCTCGACCCCAGCCTGCTCAGCCCCTGCTGCTCCCTCTGCTCTCCTCCGCCGCCCATCTGACCAACGAAACACGCATTGTTCACCAACATCAGCATACCGCGCACCAGGACATGCATGGATGCAGCGTGCAGCATCACATCTCGCAAGGAGAGGTAAGGTGAGAGAGAAATGTACCGGTGATGGGTGCGAGTCCTCCTTGACATGCACCAGCTGCTCGTGGCTGCCTGTGGAGATGATTACTCGAGACACATTCAGGAAAGAAGAAATGGAAGGGAGGGAGGCAAGAGAAACGATCCTAATTTGGTCTCTCTAGCTGGATCAGCATTCAGCACCTCACCTTGGGACGTCGCGGTAATCTGCAGAAGCAGCAGGAAGGAGAAGAGGAAGAAGAACCAAGCAGCTGCCCTGTTCCGCTTCTGCAGACGGCGAGCTCCACACATCACGCAGTGCTGCCTTCTTCACTCTGCTTACTGCTCGGAGTCTTAGATGTCTTCCGCTTCCACTCTGCACTTCACAGACCGGGCTCTCCTCTCCTCTCCTCTCCTCTCTTTCTAGGACAAGGTCCTCTCTGCGTTTGGCAAAGCGGCCAAGGAGATGAATCCACTGCAATCGTCAGTCCGTTCCCCTCTGCATGGCTACCGTTTCAGAGAGTTCGCCTGTGCCGCGGTAGCATCAAAAGGCTACGCGCTAGCAATGGAGCGGATCTAGGAAAGCGTGCAGGCTTTATCGGCCTTCCTAGGCTGCAGCGCGCAGAAGAAAGAGATGCATGCGTCGCATTGACGGCATAGGCCACGGTTTCGTGAGCCACTGGTCTGTTCAGTCCAAGAAGCAATCTTTACTCTGAACACGGCAGGAAAAACAGTAACTACATGAGTCCTACACTGTTCCACTAGTATTCTGCTACTTTTACCAGAGTAGCAGTAAGGGTAACAGGGTAAGAACGGTGCAGTTTTCAGTGCGTTTCTGGTACATGGTTCTGCAATTAAGTACAGATATGTAACATAACGATCATGCCACGGATAAGCAAAACGATCATGCCACGGCAGAAAGAAACTCTCCCTCATCAATCATCAAAAGCCAGAAGCCAAAAACTATAACTCTAAGTTGTTAGAATTCATTTGGTCAGCATTCAGCAACCCACTGCAAATTTCAACTTACTCTCAGAATTCAGGCACCTTCAGTTATCCATATTACACCTAGATCATAATTGCTGGGTTACTTAAATGTTGGCAAAATTTGTGTTGTACCACCGAAAGATCACGACTTTCATAATACATGCTAAGCAATTTGCGTAGAGGGCTGCAAGCACTGTTACTGTACAAGCAAAAGTTAGCATAACTACAAGCTCTAAACGGCCAACGTATAGGCCATGGAGAATATCAGGTGATGCTAGACTATTTGAATTTTGAGCACATTAAACAGAAGGGCATTAACTATCAACATGGAGGGAAGGGGACCAAGGTTTTCTTCATCTCCTACGTTGGACGGCTCCCATCGACATTGATGATGAGGAAGACGAAAGGGCCGACCTATCAAACTCCTCCTTGTCCTCGCTGAATGCCTTCTGAAGTGCATCTTGCAGGTCATGGTACCTCCTCTTCTTCTCTATGGATGTGTCTCTTCCAAGAGAAGCCAGCTCAGTTTCATCATCCATGATCTTGTCAAGTACCTTCGAACACCGTGGGAAGAAGCGCTTCCCAAGTTCCACTGGTACACATAATTCATGTTGCAATTAGTCCAAATTCAAAAAAAAAAAAGAGACAATATGCCTACAGCCTAAGACTAGTATTAAGCAATTCTTTTCTCTAAAAAAAGTATATGACCGTAGTGAAGTGCACATATTTTCTAAACATCTTTTGTTTAGAAAACATGAGTTATCATCCTCAAAGAGCACATAAGGGGAAAATGGCCCATGACAGATTGATCTAACTCTAAGGTATTAACAGTAAAGTTATCAGACTGAAGGGTGCAAGCAAAAATTAGAGTTGCACTTTCCATCACAAGAGATATGGCAAAGACGTGAATAGCAGCACGCAAACACACACTTCACCTGTTTTGGAGAGGGCTCTCATCCGAGCTAAGTGCTCTTCCTTCATTTTAAAAGGAGTATCGTTTAGATCGACAGTTGTCCGCTGTATCTCAGAAGGCGGATTTGAATTAGAACCAAGGGTAAATTCCAAAGTTCCATCAACTTGAGCAATGTCCATCGCTACTCTTGCCTCCATGGGAAACAATATCCTCGCCAAAGCAACTGTATATCATAAAAACAGTGATGTGAATTGTAAACACATAAGTTTCCGTGAAAGTGAAGTTCCAAACACTAGGTACATAGTTAGCTGCCCACAAAGAACTGTGCTATGAATGCAACACAGCGAACAATACTAAACAGTTCGTTTGGGAAAAAATTGTGTATCCTACATTTTTTGAAAAATGAAGATTACCTCGGTTTTCAAGATACAATAACTTTCCACGCAGACTGTCCCCTGCCATTGCGAGAGAAACCGATGCTTCTCCGAGTTGCGGATCTCTTCTTTCAGCTTGCTCTAGTATCTCAATACATAACCTATCTTTAGGAGAAGGTTTTCCTTCCTCAGTAAGCCCAAAGTAATCCCTATGTTTTGTAAGTCTCTTAGAAATCTGTACTGCTTTTCTATGATCGAACGTGAGATCTGATGCCCGAGCTCCCTTGGTCAAAAGAGAGACAATGATTTTAGGTTCTCTTCTCCTAGCAGCGATATGAAGAACCGTATAACCTCTTGGGTTCCTATGATTAACATCAGCAAGTGCGAGATCCAGAAGCTCTGTTGTAATTTTTGAGTCACAATGTTCAACAGCATAGTGCAATGCATATGCATCATCAAGATTAGTTTTCCCTTCCTTGAGTAGCATTCTGACTAGCTCCACATCATCAGAATCAAGGGCTCTGTGTATCCTTCTTACATGTAAGTTAGGAAAGCCCTTGTCTTCAGGCGAAACCAATCCGAGACTTAGCCGTGCATCAACAATTTGTTTAAGAATATCAGGAGGCAACGCCTTCTCAAGAGTAACCATATCAAGATTTGACCGAAATACTATGTCAAGGCATCTCTCCAGCAGTTTCATACAAGATTTGTTGCATAAGTTTGCAACAGATAAGATCAATGGGAGGTTATCCACTTCAACTTTATCAAGGACATCAAGGAGCCGCCGCTGCAGGGAGAAGTCAGGAACAATGTGGCTTAGTGATGGCTTGTCAGAATGGTGGAACAGTAGCATTATAGCATACTGTCACATTCCGGCTTAGGACACTAAACGACCATATCTGAACACCAATATCACTTTCTAAAACAAATAGTGAACAAAAAGAAAGTACCATCAAACCCCCACTAAATGCAAAATTAGAAGTATCAGAAGACATAAAAACAACTCCAAGTTCCTTACCGACAAGCACAAACAAGATAGGCGCATGAATGGTGAAATTTGGACTACTGGGCTCTACTCCCCCCCTTTTAGAGACAAAAATAAAGATCCTAAACGAAATGAGGAGTCTATTAGCTACGCATACAAAAACTAATGGCCTTAGGCGAAAATAGTAGACAGTTTTTCCATTTCAGCATTATGCTTACTGAAAGTTTCGCTACGACACATCTATCGTGAAGAATTCGTGAAACTGGAGCGAATCGTTAGCATGTAAGGTATATTTATCCAGATAATTTAGGACCAAACTGTACTTGGACCAATGGAACAGGGCATGGTTTGAGCTGATTGACGAAATATGTTGCATAGCACTGATAGCTTTAGTTCCTACACTGCACACGTGCAAACAGTTGACAATCGCAAACAACTCAACTTGTCCGGGTACAAGGACAACTTCACCAAATACTGTACAATCACTCAATCAGCATGAGCTTGTCATCGTAACAGCAAAACTGGCAAATTGTAATGATTAACAGTATTTCCCAAATGCAATATCGTTTCGTATGCAAAGCAGCAAAGGGATGTGATCTTTTTGCCGCTTTAAACAAACATCAACGTGCGCAACAAACAAAAAAAAGCGTCTTTGAAACTCACCGATTAATAGCATGAAACATCTGAACAATCAATACGCATCCCAGCAAGCACCGAAACAAACGGCATCAAGAATCGCGGGCCAAGGAGGCATCTTGGCCGCGCGCGCTGCGTGAGAGAGGGAGAGGAGGGGGGAGGCGGACCTGGAAGAGGTTGGTGAGCTCGGCGACCTGGAAGGTGGATGCAGCAAAAAGGACCTGCGCCATAAAGGCGACCGCGGGGCGGCAGCCGACGTGCGCGCACCCGTCCTCGTCGACGCAGACGCACGCCGCCTTGGGCAGGTCGCCGACGCGGCCGCTGTACAGGTACTCGAGCACCAGCTGCAGTGCCTCGTACTCGACCTCCACCTCCTCGCCTAGCAGCTCCCGGAGCTCCACCTTGTCCGCCTCCGCGCCGCCGCCGCCCGCGCGGCGCGCGAAGACGGCGCGCAGGAAGGGGCTGCGCGCGCAGAGCACGCAACGGTGCACCCGAAGCTCGGGCGCGCCCGGGACCGCGATGGACGCGTCGGCAAGGAAGGCGAAGTCGTCCGGGGACCGGAACGCTGCGGCTAGGTTGTCGGAGAGGCGGCGGAGCGCCTGCACGTCGGCGTCCGCCGCGTCGGCCGCGCCCTCAACGGAGACGCTGTCGGAGTCGGAGAACGCGACGGCGGTGACTTGGCTGTCCATTGGCTCCATTGGCTGTGGTGGCCGCCCTCGGCGCGAGGAGCTGACCCCGGTTGGTTTGGTTGGACAGCGAGAGGAAGTCGAAGCGAGCCGAGCAGGAGCCAGGGAGGGAGGAAACAGGAAGGGGCGCAGCGACAGGGATGGATTTATGGCATTAGTAAACGGTGCGAGTGAGGCGGCAGATGCGAAATCTTTCTATTTAGCCCCTTACCTCGCAGGTTTTGTAAATAGATCCTAGAGTTGACCATCCTGTTGTTGTTTTCTGCAGCTATGCCAAGTATGCATATCTATCCATGTTGTGTACTTGTGGCACCACATATAGTTTTATGTTTTTCTTGTCCTCATAGTATCTCCGTTCTTTTTAATTCAACGTTGTTGATTATTTTTCTTTTTAATGTATGTCAGCAAGTGCTTTCAATTTGATACTTGTGCATACTAATACACCTACATTCTTTTTTTTTATTAAAGCATCTCTCAAGACGGACCTGATATACAATTTTTCCACTATTTGATAAGTTAAATATTTTGAAAGTGTGGATTATAGGACGTGAAATTAAAAGAAACTGACGGATCACTGCTTTGACAAAGACAACAAAGATAGAAGTAAAAATATTTTTACACACCTAAATTCTCATACACATGAAAAATACCGAAGCCTCTTAGACGACCGTGTGAACGAGTGTGAACGCGCATGGCGTTCTTCTCTATGAGATTTTTCATCATCGGGCTTAGAGTGAGATCGGCAGGTGGTCGATCGGCCTAGCAGTGGTGGTGAGCGCGGGGGTGACGGAGGATGACCGAATGGATGGAGGTGAGTGGAGACGGCCTAACAGGCAGTGTTGACAGATCCGACGGTGAGAGCGCTACTGTAGATGGCCGGAGGAGGGTGGCACAGGGAGCAAGGTGAGGAAGATGAGCCATACACTTAGAAAACAGATTGGGAACGAAAAGGCAGTTGCAACACTTTGAAAACGGCGGATCAAAGAGAAAAGTAATGTGAAAGCCATTAGATCTTTACCTACTGTTGAGAATGATTGATGGAGATTTGCCTTATTTTCACGCATCTGAAATATAGAAACACTTATATTTTTATGGATCCAACCAAATCTACATAAACACGGTATACTGCTAACCGATAGTCAAGCATATTCCCCTTCACTTAAAGAGAAATTGATAGCTTTGGGGGTAAAAAAAATACAGAAAATGCACGTTCTGCACTCCTATGTCCATGGTGGTGGGTGCGCACATGCAGCAGGAGTTGAAGGACGAAACGGTAAAGCTAGAACTCCGGAGGAAACGGACAGCAAAGACTGGGTACCCGGAGCTGGGGTTGAAGACAAGGCGTAGCGACTGAAGAAGATAAGCTTCTTCTTCCACGTAACACGCATAAATTTATTCCGTTCCACTACGACCGCAACTGCAGCTGGACGTATTCTACTCTAGCCGCGCCATGGCGTTGGAAGCAATCAAGCGAGTGTGCTGGGCCCGCCCGGTCCTGTAAACTAAAGGAGTGCCCCATGTTGTTTACTCGGAACAAGGCAGGCCACTACGAGATACATCCGGTGCTAGGTCAGGTTCAGCCCACTGCTTCGGTTCAGAATCGGATCGAGCGCCCTTATTTTAGTCGCACGATCGACGCAGCGACCACGATGCTGCCAGTTCCGGCATGGCTAAATGCGTAGCTTCCTTTAGCTCAAGCACTAATCCACGTTTACACATGCGTGTCTGATGGGACAGTTCGAAGCGATTGGCTGCTGGACCACCCTTTGATGAACCTATGAGGTTTTCCTGATGTACTTATTTTGCTGATCGAGGTGTTGGAGGCAGCTATACACCTGTCTAATCGTACGTGGAATCTTGTAGCTGCGTATAGTGTAACTATATATGGCATAGTTAGCTGCACACGGCGTGCATGCCTTTTGACTTTAGAATCATATCGTAATCTTCTGCTTATTAGAGTTGTGCTGATTAAAGCACTTGTATGTATGTATCAATCTCCCATGCCCCCTCACACAATCATGTGAACATTTTAGAGGGGTTTCTTTGCGTGGCTTCATGTGAGCCATTGGGAGTGGGATTGGGCACAGCTCATGCATGATAGCTTCAGCCGTGACTTGTGATTTGGAGCAGAGTCGAGTTCCAGGAGGCAGCTGACCGGCTACCTGTGATAGGATGAGAGCTCAAGATTACGATGATTTAGGAGATTAAACGGAACAAGTACCGTGCAGCAACAAGATAGGGAATACCGGTCACTTGCATGTTGCATTGGAAGGGGAAAAAAGACGTGAAGGTTCGGGGATGTTTCTCTGGAGAAAAATTTTACGAGGTCCACACGCTTAAGACCCCTACAAAACCCTCATATCTGCACATACGAAGACACGTGTTAAAATACTGCACAAGTCTCTATAAAAGATCCAACCTCGTAAAATATTTCTCCTGTTTCTCCACACTTGCCGTCTCTGCACGGTGTACCCTCTACGCCACGTTTCACTCGTTTCAGGCTGACCAGCCGGAACCGCACCCGGAGCTTAGCCCAACAACGGCTACTCCCAACTGTCACTGTCTAGAGGGACCAACCCCCCTGCTGATACCGGTTTTTGGCCTGAAAAGAGTACTGGTAACTGAAGCGACGACTGTCGTGCTGATGACTCCGATACCAAATTCCGGCAGCGATCGATGCTGCCATGGCACTGGCAGGTAACTGAAAGGTATTGCTGCAAGCAGGAGAGGACACGGAAAGTTCTCAACGCACCGGAGCCGACAGATAGGGATGGAGGTGGGTACCAAGAGATATATGTAGATCTATTTTAGTTTAACTTAATTAATTAATTATTTTCATTTTATATTATAAAATTATTTAGGTAAGTTGAA
This sequence comes from Phragmites australis, assembly GCF_958298935.1. Lineage (NCBI taxonomy): Eukaryota > Viridiplantae > Streptophyta > Magnoliopsida > Poales > Poaceae > Phragmites > Phragmites australis. Next base: position 9,365,422 of record NC_084922.1, read on the forward strand.
CTAGAGTGAATATTTCTAAATATTTTCTGATAATTATTCGAGTGTATTTTTTAGAGCTTGTAATTTTTTTTTTATAGAATTGGATAGAGACAATTTTTATATAAAAATTATAGTTTTTTATGAGATCTATAAGTTTGTAGTTAATACTTTTCATTTAAAATTATTAATATGTTTAAATAATTAATATGCTCCGTCAATATACGAGGCACTCGTAACTTCTTCAATTTCTCTCTAATATAACTTATTCTATTTGAGTATATTGCTAATTTGCTTGTTAGATCTTTAATATAGTTGAGTTTTAGATATATGAAATGGTCGAACAATCATAACACATGTGATATATATAGTTGTTACTTTTACTCAATATTCGAAGAAATATTCATAATCGATATTATCTGTATCTACCTCGTCACATATTTGATCTGTATTTATGACCGAAACTATTTATATTCGTATTTATATTCGATATCACCCATATCCAACTCTGATTCTAATAAAAAATATATAATAAAATATAAAATATAAAAAAATATCCGTTCGTATCTGATTTAGTTACACCCGAAGACATACTTCCAAGCTCGATCCATCCGCCCGACAAAACACGGGTCAAGTTGTTCAACACGGTGTTGCCCGGGTTGGGTACGCAACGTATCAGGTGAGCATGCCTGTGTGCAACGCCAACTTTTTGGGGCAGAATAAGAATATATATACAGTGAAAGCTTTAGTTAAAAAGAAGAAGTCAAAGTCAAAGTAGCACGAATGGCGACGCGTGGTTTGCCGAACTGGCCGACGAGCCTGATCAACATGTGGTTGGGTTGGGCTCCATGCGTGGAAGCGATTCGGGCTTTCCTTTGATAAATAAATCTCAGTGTCAAGCTGCTCACCTGTCCTGGTCTGGTCTTCCAGCTCCGAGTGAGATGGTCACGAGACTTGGATGCAGGTGCAGGGCTGTTACAGTGTACCGAGCTCCATTCGTTGTGATGAATGCAAATGCTTTAATGACAAGATCTTGATAAAAAACATAAAGTGAAAATGATGATAAAGAGTCAGATGATTATTTATCTAATTTTGATAAAAAGCCAGTCATGATGACCTGGCAAAGAAAGATATAAAAATTATGAATAAGACACATCAAGCACGTACTCACCAACTAATGGGAAAAAGGAAGCAAGTGCATGGGGGCTATCACTCTCCTTGCCAGGATATCACTCTCCTTGCCAGGATATCTTCAGAAAGCTACTAGGATATCACTCTTCTTGCATCATTTAATTCAATTATAAGAGAACTTAAAGTTTATAGTAAAGTGGAGGTAGGGAAGAGTCATAAGGAATACCCTTCTCTATCACAAAGCTTAATTGAGGCAAGAGATAAGCCCCTGATGACTTATTCTGCTATGAAGGTAGTTCATCACTCTCTTTTAGAGTTAGCTTTAGCTCCCTTCCACCAGGTTACAAATGCAGATTGCTATATGGGGGAACAACACAATTTTGAAGTAGGACAGTTGGAGGTTCAGCCCAACAAGTAAGGTTAATATGACACTGATGCCAACCCCACCCCTCCATTTCCATGTTTCTGATGGAATGTTGCATGTTCATAATCAGAAGGGCCCCCACCTGATCTGTGTCAATTCTTGACCAAACCTGTCACTCCCACGAGACATTAATACCGAGCATCTTCATATGAGTTAGGAGGTTCACACATCTGATGAACTATAGCCAACTGAGCCTATGGGAGAAGAGGAGGACAACTTTGACAATCTCTCACTTTTTAGCACTAGGACTGAGGATGATGATAGCTCTAAAGGATGGGTGCCTATCCAAAAAAACAAGATCAGAATTCTCAAGAAAAAGGGTCCAACTATTGCCACCAGAGCAAGCTCCAGGATCCCTAAAGATGGCATACCAGTTGAAGCCAAAGCTATGAAGAGAGCTCAGTAAAAAAAAAACTCAACTGAATGTACTTCTTTATCACCTAACCAGTTCACTATTCTAAACAACTACTCTAATACTTATATTATATTGCTAATATCATCCATGAGTTAGATTTAGTGGTCAATAACATTAATACTCAAATTGATGCCTTTAAAGCTGAGGAAGTAGCTAGGGCTAGAATTGCAGAGGCAAATTATAAAGCCTTCATGCAAAAATAAAGTGAGTAGGAAGCCTCAAGAGTGGAGGGCCTGGAACAAGATATGATCATGGAGGTCATTGAGAACTCTGTTAGAGATCTTGATAATCCTAACTCAAGAGCTCTGGAGCCCACAATGAGCGGAGCTATACATAAAAAGGGGAGAGGCAGACCAAAGAAAAAGACAAATGAGGATTCTCTTATGGAATGCTAGAGGGTTAGACAAACTAGTAAGGAGAAAACAAATATCATGCAGGAAAAGCTGGATATCATAGACATACAGGATACTGTGAAGAAGGACTTAATAGCAAAGGAACTTAAGGATATAGCTGGGAATGAAAACCTTGTTTGGAGTGTCCTCGCTGCTCATGGTCACTCTGGAGGTATCCTTGTTGGGGTCAAGGATGACTTGTTGGAAGTGGAGCAGAGTGTGGTGCACCAATATTGTATTCAGTTAACTATGAGGATGAGAACCACCAATCTTAGATGGGAATTCATCATAGTATATGGTCATGCGAATCATAATACTTCCAAAGACATCATCTGTGAATTGGAGGGGGTCTGTGACAAGGTGTCACTACCTCTTCTTCTAGGAGGGGACTTTAACCTTATTAGGGAGGCCCAGGACAGAAACACTAACAACATAGATATTTGACAATTTCACTTAATGCAAGTGAAAAGAGCTGAAGCCAAATATACTTGGACTAATAAACAACTAACCTCAATAATAGTGAATCTGGACAGATTACTTGTGTCCTGTAACTGGGAACAATATTTTCTCTTATGTCATGCATGGAGCTTGATTAGGGTTGGCTCTGATCACAACCATATTTGTTTTGATTGAGGGAAGCTAGGGTGCAGAGATGTAAGTATTTTAACTTTGAGAGATAGTGGCTCCTAGTTGACAGCTTCAAAGAGAGTGTCCATCAAAGGTGGTTGGAGAAGAAAGGGAGAAGACCTGTTAATAGTTATCCTATGGATAAATGACATGACAGCCTATGTGACATTAGACAGTTTATGAGAGGTTGGCATATACATCATATTGGTGAAAAAAACAAAAATAAGCATGATATGTTAGCTCAGCTTGCTATGCTGGATAATAAAGTAGATTCTGAAGGGTTGGCCGTGGAGGAATAGGAGTTTAGATATAAGTTAGAGGAAAGACTTGAGAAAATCCTTTTCATGGAGGAGATTTTCTGAAAACAAAAATATGGAAAGATCTTGATTAAAGGGGGGACAACAACACTAAATTTTTCTCATATGTTTGCCAATGGGAGGAGGAAGAAGAACCTGGTCTTGTCTATGAAAACTGATCAAGGTCAAATCAATTCACAAGAGGAGATTAGGGATCATACTTATGAATTCTACAAAATCCTCTTTGGATCTGAATCCAGAGGTGGGATGAGGCTTGGTGATTCTTTCTGGGACAATCATAATAGTTTGCCACCTGATGTCAAAGATACCTTGATCCAAACTTTTTCTACACAAGATATTGAGGAGGCCTTCAGGGGAATGAAAGAAGATTCTGCACTAGGGTCTAATGGGTTTACTGCTACCTTCTTTAGGGTCTTCTGAGACTATGTTAAGGAGGACATCTTTGACATGTTTGCTGATCTTCATGTTGGTAACTTGGATCTGAAAAGAATCAACTATGGTATCATAACATTGATTTCTAAGGTCAAGGAGGTCAACATCATTAAACAATATAGACCTATCTGCCTACTCAATATTGACTACAAAGGTTTCACCGAGGTCCTTAACAACAGATTGACACTAGTAGTCAAGAAGGTTATAAGTTCATGTCAAAAAGTCTTTATTAAAGGTAGGAACATTTTAGAAAGGGTGGTGATCCTTCATGAAGTCATACATGAACTAAGAAAAACTAGGTAGCAGAGGGTGCTGGTGAAAATAGTCTTTGAAAAGGCCTATGACAAGGTCAAATGGGACTATCTAGAGAAAATCATGATAGGAACATGGTTCCCTCCATGTGGATTGATTGAGTTATGCAGTCTGTCAAGAGGGCAGAGTTTGCATAAATATTAATGGTAAAAGATGACCATACTTTATAACTTACAAAGGCTTAAGGTAAGGGGACCTCTATCCCTCTTGCTTTTCAACATTGCAGTAGATGCTCCGGATGCCTTGATGATCAAAGATTCAAACAAGGGCCAGCTCAGGGGGGTGGTTGACCATCTCATTCCAGGTTGGATCACCCATATTCAATATACTGATGACATAATCTTGATGATTGATGGGTCTGATAGATCTATCCTCAATCTTAAAATCATCCTTTCATGTTTTGAATGGATGTTTGGACTTAGTATTAATTTTCACAAAAAGTGAGGTATTTGGATTTGGTATGCAGCAAGAAGAACAGGAAAATGTGGCAAACATGCTAAATTGCAAACTATGACAGCTCCCCTTGAATTATTTGGGTATTCCCGTGTCTGAACACCATTTAGGTGTTGCTGCCTCAATTGAGATCCTTCCAAAAATGATCGAAAGGTTAGACCCATGGAAGGGTAAAAATCTGACCTATGAAGGTAGATTGACACTGACAAACTCATGTCTCACTAGCTTACCTATATATACCATGGGATTTTACCTCCTTTCTAAAGGGGTTCACAGGAAAATGGACACTATCAGGTCTAGATTTTTTGGATAGGGGCTGAGGATGTGAACAAATACCATATGGCTAAATGGACTGTCATCTTCAGGTCTAAGGACTATGGGGGCTTTGGTATTTTAAACACTCTGATAATAAATGATTGTCTGATGGTCAAATGGATTTAGAAGATTTTATCTGGCTCTGAGGGCATCTGGTGTAGGCTGCTTAGGGCTAAATACATGCCAGTTGGTAATTTATTTTCATCCAGACAAAGAGGCACCTCTTAGTTTTGGAAGTGCTTGCATAAGGTTAAATACTTATACCAATAGGGAGCGGTGTACAAAGTGAATAATGGTAATAAAGTTTCCTTCTGGAGAGATGTGTGGCTTGGATACACTCCCTTAAAAACTCAGTTTCCTGATCGGTTTAACCACTGTGTTAACCCTGATGCCGTGGTCTCTAATTGTTGGAGTCATAACGAATGAGAGGTGCAATTCAAAAGGAGTCTAACCACTAGCAATTTACACCAATGGGAGGAGCTGCTGCACATGCTGCAACATGTTCAGTTGAATGCTGATGAGGATGAAGTGGCTTGGGTTCTAGATAAATTGAGGAAATTTACCACTAAATCTCTATACAAGTTTCTCACCTTTGAATGGGTGTCTTGCAAAGGGGCAATAACCCTCTGGTCCTGTAAACTCCCTTTGAGAATTAAGATTTTTTTACAGTAAATGCTTCACAATAAGCTTCATATGTCCACCTCCCTCAAGAAGAGGGGGTGAAAAGGGAGCATGTATTGCTGCTTGTGTAATAGACCTGAAGATTCCAACCATATTTTTTTTGATGCGTTTTGGCACAATTCACTTGAAGTGCTCTGAGAGATAGTTTTGGTTGGAATGGGTTCCCTGTCTCAGTAACCGACTTAGGGGCGAGCTGGCTCCCGAAGCATTTCAAAATCTCTCAAAAGCTAGGTCTTTTTTTTAGGGGTTACTTTGGCATTTTGGAGGATGCGAAACACTATAGCGATCGAGAAGAAGTTCCCCCACAAGCCTGTTAAAGTGCTCACACTCGTTGTATCCTTTGTGCAGAAATGGAGTATCCTCCTCAGCCAAGATGACAGGGCTAAGGTGAACATGACAACAACTCAGGTCCGAGAGTGTCTACGGAGCTTCACCCCAGCTGAGGGTCCAGTTTCTGACGTTTGTGAAATTTGTTTTGGTGTCTTCACTCAAACATGTAACTGATCGATCTGTTTATTTGTTACTCTATCATTCTGATGGATGTGCATCCTAATCTGCTTGTATCTTCAGCTGTTACTTTTGTTTTTCTTTTTCTTTTTTTCTGATATGCTATGAATCTGTTTATTGGCTTTCAATATAAACTGTAGTTTTCTCTTAAAAAAGTACGAATGCATGCATGCACCTGGAGTTTATCTCAGTTGTGCACGAATTTGGGAAAATTTCAACGTTCAAACAAGTCACCGGTTTAATTTGCGATAATGGAATCATGGGTTGTTTACTTTAAAGAATATATGACAAGTCATCCACCTCCATACAATAGTACTGGGCCTATATAAAAGTAACAAATTGATTGGTGCTTTGAACGTAGGTTATCACATCTGCTTCGGCCCAGTCATCCACCTTCATACAATAGTATTGGGCCTATATAAAAGTTTTAATTTTTATATATTTTTAAATAAAAACTATATATATATATCTATTTTAAAAAATTATAAATCTAGACTCATGTTAGCCAATAAAAGGGCTAGATGGTAGCATACTATACACCACATAGTTTTTTTAGAATTTTCGTGACTACTTCGACAGTATTTTAAATTATAAGAGTATTGGAACATATTATTACTTTTTATTTTTAAATATGTTGTCTTTGTAACAGACGATAAGAGTCTAAATATCTAATTTTCAAAAATAGATACATATTTCTAGTATTTTTTATTTTAAAAAATTCTAAAAGTTTCTCAGAGAGAACGGCGAGGTTCCTACTATTCTTTTATTTAAAAAATAAAAAGTTTCTTGGACAGAATGGCGAGAGTTCCTTCCTCTCCTCGGGCTCTCTCTAGCCTAGCAACGCACAGTGGGCTGGGCCGGTCCACCCACGCCCACCTCTTGCCGATTTCTTCCTCATTTCCCAAGAGGACACAGGTGCCGCTGGTTGCTGCTGCCGCTGCTCCTCACTCGCCAACACCAACACCTGCAGCTGGCTAAATCAGAGCTCCTCTCTGCCGAATCACGACGAAAATGGCGCGAGCAGACGGTGGGCTTACGCCCGCCCCGCCGGAGCCCGTACGTGCCCATGTGCTGATGCCATGCCATATTGCCATGACAGGGTTGCTGTTGCTGTACCACCGGACGTACGCCCGCGGCCGTGCGCGCGCGGGCCGCCGGGCATCGAGGCGTGCACGGAGGAGATCGAGAATCGAAGCTTTTTCCCCGAGCGAGCATACAGAATCGAGCTACCATTCGTTGCTTCCTCCTTTTAACCTTCTCGGGCGAAGATGGCGAGGTGTCTCTCCTGCAGGTCAGGTGCGCCATCGGTTGAGATGGATCACAAGGACACAGCGAGATCGATGGTGACAAAACTTGGACACGCTTTGGAAGCTTTCCTTTCCGAGCTTTAGCTGATGATGATGATGTTTATGGATCTGAATGTGCATACGTTTCTACAGGATGCGACCGCAGTAGCTAACCGACACAATTAGCTAGGCTGACAGGGCAGTGGTTGGACAGGGCCTGCATGCCCACGTGTGAGGTTTCTTCTATGTATTACTATATGATTATACGCTTCGCGTGATTATTAGACTGATCTGAAAAATCTATCGCCTGTTGGGAATAGTCTTCGATCCATTACTGTCTACTGGTGTTTTATGTTCAAGCCTCGGTCGCCCCGGTTGAAGTTGGAACACGAGTAGTAATTCCTGTTGGAACTAGACCCTTCACATGATAGCTAGGCAAATAAGAAACGAGAGAGGAAGACGACGACTGATGATATGGTGCTGGTGCTGGTGCATGCATGGTGATCAGTGATGACAACTAGCAGCTAGCCTTTGGCAACTCAATAATTCCAATGGCCCATGACATGTATGCATCAATCCAAATCTATAGACGATAGTGGTATCAGTATGCATTAGCCTAGCAAGGCTTCTCACACGATGGAAACTAATGCAACCTAACACTGTTCTTTTCTCTACAAAAAGTTTGCCCATTCAAGTAGGATTTGGAAGACCTTGCTATCAGTCTATCGCACTGACCTCCATTTCTCTTCAAGGAGAATGGGCTAAGATGACAATCAATGGGTAAATATTGATATGCTTGCACTAATTATAAGATTTATTAATTATTTACTTTGCTGGGCCCTTGGCTGTCTTGAACGCAAATGAACAGACATCAGACCAGAACCATCCACATCACACAAAGTTGGTGTTCATCTTGATCTCCAAAAAAAAAAAAAAAACAACAAGAAGAAGAAGCTGGTGTTCATCCTGATCTCCAAAAAAACGAAGAAGCTCGCGTTCATCCAATACAGGAGAGTACCTTCTGCAGGGTAATGAGACCGTGCCCCCCGGTGCTGTTAAAGGTAGGTCCAATTTTTTGGCAGTAAACAATACTGTTTGAGTTGTAGTTTCAATACGTGGATTGTACCAATCCTTTCAGATGCATGGACAGAAAAAGATCATCTGGAATTCCCCGCAAATCCGAGGAAACTGAGGCTGATTCTTACGTCTCCAAACAAGGCAGAGCCCCATAACAAGCGCTGATCGAGCTGCCACCACAAATTGAGTTGACCTCTGTAGCTAATATTCCAGGGAGATTCGGAAGATTCATGGATTCTCTAAGGCCATGGATCCACATCAGAGAGCCGTGGGACGTGAAACATGCTCATGATCGTGATGGCATGCACCACCCATCGATCAGTCTATCTATCTGTCTGTCTATCTGATGAAGTTAGTGCTGCAAATTCCTCGCAAAAATATAAAGTTAGTGCTGCAAATCAGTACTAAAGGCGGCCTTTCCACCAAGACGAACGTCGCCCCCGGATAAGAAAACTACGGCCATTAGTTTCGATCGGGGGGTGGAGGAGGCAAATAATTCCAATGCGTAAACTGATGGTCCACTTCGCTGTTAGAATTATTGAATCGCACATATAATAATTTTTAATAAATCCTAAAAGCTTATATTGTGAAGAGGTGATTCATGCTAAGATTCACATTCTATTAGTATCATATTACTAATAAATGAAGAGGTGGGGTTTTCTTCTTATATATACAAGGACCTCTATCTTATTGAAAACACGTACAACATAGACTGTTAATTAAGAGTAACCTTAAAATTGAGAACGCTCTCATTACAAGAAACACATATAACATAGACTACTAATTGAAAGTAGCCCTATAAAAATTAAGGTTTTACCACTTTCTTCTCGGTTGTACTGTCGCAATAGTCTATCTCATCCCGGTGTCGGCGTGTACCGATGAACGGGAGAGTAGATCTCTGAAACCCTTGCTCTTGAGATCTTGCACTGGGAGATGACAGATAATATTTTTGGGAAGCGCTCCGCGCGACTACTTAAGTTTTTCACCACGGCTCGTCTTTGTAGTTACTTTGGCACTGCCCACTATCACTGTCAACAAATTCGGTGCGTCATCAGCAGGATCAATCATGTTGTCAATACAGTGCAACCAGCAATTTCAACAACCGCCATAACGCAGGATCAGTATGTAAAAACTATGTTACTCGTACTTTATTTTTTGCAATTCCTAATTTTGAGTATAGTAAATCTATTCATATGTTGTATTTTCGTACACATATGTAGATTATGCTCTGATGATTCGATCATATCAGTTTACTCATGAATTATTTATGAATTAAATTAAATCTAAATGTGACTTATTTTCTAACAATCCAAAAATCTTATTGTAGGTAATTAGGTTTATTAATGGCTGAATTTGTTGATGCACTGAGGCCAATGTAACAGACAAAGTTCTTAAAACCATAGAAATCAAAAAAAAAAAAAATCAAATAATATATATGCATATATTTTTTATTCTTGTTTGATTGCTTGATTATGTGAGCTAAGGTGTTTGTATAAGTAGTATATATGCATTGTATGCATATATATATATATATATGGGTGTGTGTGAGTGAGTTTTGAAATAGAAAAGCTCTAAAAATGATAAAGGCCGAAGCCATATCTCTTTCTCTCCCCCTCTCAGTTTCGGTCCGATCCAGCCAGCCCAGCCCAGCCCATCACCATCTCCCTCCCCTCTCTTCTCCTTTCTCTGGGCTACAACCCAGCTCATCTGCCGGCCCAGCACCCCTCCTCTCTTCTCTCCCTCTCTGCTTCAGCTCGGCGTAGCAGCAACAGCAGACCACCGCACGCGCGCGCCGCCGTTGTCGTGTCTGAGCTGAAGAGCAAACACCCAACTGTCGAACGAGTTCACCCAAGTATCTAGAAGCTCAAGCCCGCGCTGTTTTTGCCTAAGCCCGACTCAAATTCGAGATGAACACGCAAGAAAGTCCGCCAGCCGCACGAGCGTCCAATCAAATTCATGAGATAGAGATAGATGCGAGCGATGGATTCAAATGAGGAAGATTCCAGAGCCTATGTGTGAGCTTTTGCCTAAGAGATAGAGTCCCGAGCACGTTTGAATCCTTGGAATCGAGTTGAGGCACCGCTGCTAGTTTCTTTCAAATCTGATTCGATTTAGAGATTAGGTAACCTCCCACCTATATATATATATGTGATCCTACGCCCTCCTTAGACCATCCCGCATATTTTGCCCATATCTCTGAGAAAAAACATCGTCCAGAGCCCAACCCTAGTGAGCTCCAAAGCTTTGTGCTTCCTGTCGCTGTCGCCAGCCTCTCTAAAGCCTCTCCGATGTCGATACGTGCCCTAGGTGAGCTCCCCGTGCCTTCCCGAACCTTTTCTACCGCTCGCCGTCAAGTTTAGGTCACTAGAGCGCCGTTCCAGCGAGCTTCTGGCCGAGCGCCGCCGCGGGAGAGACGTCGCCGCCTCCTTTTCCGTCGGAGCCGAGCGCCAAGCCATGACAGTCATCCGATCTGAAGCCAACGGTGCAGATTAGAAACCCCTCATACCCCTTCACCAGCCAACCTGAGCGCGACACGTGGCAACATAATCCCAGTCAGCTGACCTCGCCACATCCCTAGCCGCATCAGTGCTTCTGCTTGCATGTCATGCCACATCAGCTCTAGTGCCTAGTCAGCTATTGTTTTTAAAATTATTTTATCTATTTTGCTGACATCATAAAGCTTAAATATTGTGCAATAAATAGTTTTCCAATGAGAAAATAATACTAAAAATTAATAATAATTAGGTAATTAATTTCTTAAAATGTTTTATAGGTATTTAATTATGTTTAATAGTTTTAAATAGTTTTATAATTCAGATAAATGCTAAAAAATTCTAGAATCCTAGAAAAACCTGACTTTTGAAAAATCCTAGAAAGTTTCTAGCAACATAATTTCATTTATAGATAATCTTTTCAGTCCTGTTTTAATCTTTGGAAAATCATAACTTGTAAGTCGTAGCTCCGTTCTGACCCTTTTTTTGCTAAATTGTCCGGAATAGTGTAATCTTGTGATGATGATGTTTGTTGTGTGATATTTGGTTCTTCTTGGTATTTATGTGTTGATGTTTTTATGCGTATGTTGCAAGTAGATGCCAATGTTTCGGAGGAGCTAGAAGGTCTGTAGGATCAAGATTTTGAAGATCTAACTGAGTTGAGTGAAAGCAAGTTGTGTTCTTTATCATTTTATCCTAGTTTTACAAATATTTTATTTTATAAACATGCATGCTAATAATATATTGAGAATCCCAAGCGTTAAATTTTACCCTAGTTTTTCCCTTATCATCTTGGTCGCTATAGTATGGTTTTGGGTTATGGATGGGAAGATGATGCTTAGCTTTGCTTTGGATGGTAATCATAATTAATACTCTACGAACTTGATAATAGTCCTATGCAACAATGATAAAAATATGATGGAATAACTTTTGTAGCAACATGGTATAGGGATTTAAGCATGTGGTATGATGGGATGTATGGTTTAAAAAGTGGTAGCCTTGCTCAAATCTAAGGACCGATTCGTGGGGTGATCTTTCTGTGCTTATAGTACAGTCACAAGCCTAGAATGTGACAGGCCTAGCCAAGAAATTTGCTTACTCTCAACATAGTGTTGACCAGGTAGAAGAGCGGTGAATGGACAAAGTATTAGGATCCGAAAGGCGCAATAGGGGGCTTTCGTTGTTGAGGTGGAATCACGCGGCAATGAAACCTTAGCGGGTAGACATGTGCTGAGAGGGGGCATTGTAAAGGCTTTGTAGTGGATTTCTAGCTCACACCTCGGTAGTGTGTAAGAATTATCCGTCGGCCATGAATGCTCGGCAAAACGGGATGCTACGTATTATGGGTAAAGTACAACCTCTGCAGAGTCAAAACTGAATATTTAGCCGTGCTCACGGTCACGAGCGGCACTGAAAACCTACCATATTATAACTTGATGTTTTGGTTAGTCATGTCAAATGTGATGGTGGGAATCATAGTTGAGGGTGATCAATCATAGTGGTGAGAACTATGAATGAAGGTTCAACCTTAGTGGATGGAACTTTGGTTAATGTGTTGGTTAAGTCAATATGGATGAAATCTTGAGGTGGTTGGTTCTTCACTTAATTTTATTTGCTTTTCAAATGTTTTTACTTAAATGTTGATTTATGGAAAGGAGCCATTCAACCCATTTTTTGTTAAAACCTTCATATGCATACTATTCCTTCACAACTTGCTGAGTACGACAAGTGTTCACTCTTGCTATCACCAAACACTCAGTTGGAGAAGGTATCGCGAAGTACGCTAAAGGTGGATCGTTCTAAGATGCTTTTTACATAGATGATGCATGTAGAAGAGTCGTAAAGGATTAGAGTCTTCGTAGTTCATTTAGTTTCACTGTAGTTTATTTGGTTCTTCGATCCTTGAATGTCACTTTTGTAAGACGGTTAATTCGATTAAGTATGGATATTGTAATGATTATTATCAGTGAAGTCACTATGTATTGGGATTGATTCCTAGGCTCAGCACATAGATGAGATTGGTTTGTTTCTTGAACCGGTCTCGACAGCCAGACAAATTTTCTAGTATGCACTTTAAGAGATGGCAAGTCAAGGTCACTATGTGTCTGAAAGCTATGAATGTCTACTGGGTGGCTAATGGCAAGCCGGAATGAACCCATACTGCTGAGCAGGAAAAGGCGTTCATGGATGCCAATACACTATTTGTATGATGCATGTTTAGCGTTCTTAGTGACCATCTTTGTGTTATGTACGTGCACATACAAAGCACAAAGGAGCTGTGGGATACACTGAATACTAAATTTGGTGCATCAGATGCAGGAAGTGAACTGTATATCATGGAGTAGTATCATGACTACAAGATGGTTGAAAATCGCTCTGTAATCGAGCAGGCTCATGAGGTTCAGTACAACGTGAAGAAACTCAAACTCCTTAAGATCAATATACCCGATAAGTTTATGGCTGGATGCATTGTTGCCAAGTTACCCCCTTCGTGGAGAAATTTTGCCACTATTCTAAAGCACAAGAGACAAGAGATTACTGTTGAGATTTTGATCGTGTCTCTTGATGTTGAGAAGAAAGCTCGGGCTAAGGATGTGAGTCTAAAAGGAGGTGAGGAACAGACTAGCGCCAATATGGTGCAAAATCCCTTCCACAACAAGAACAAAGGGAAAGATAATAAGCCAAATAAAACTACCACCTTCAAGAAGAAGAAGAAGAACATAACAACACGGTCTTGCTTTGTTTGTGGTTAGATTGGATATTTTGCCAAGAATTATCCAGACCACAAGAGAAGGAAGGCTCCACAAAAGCAGAACTCAAAGACTACTAATGTGGTGACCATTGGTGAAGCTGGAAATGGAGCTGCAGTGTATGAAAATTTACCTTCAGTATTTTTAGTATTTCAGTCCACTAATTGGTGGATTGATACATGGGCCAATGTTTATATGTGTGCTGATATCTTAATGTTCTTTTCTTATCAAGTTGTCTATGATTCTTCCGACCTAATGGGAAATGGGTCACATGCTTCTGTTCGTGGTATTGGCGCGGTAGATCTGAAGTTTATTTCGGGAAAGATCGTGCAGCTGAGGAATGTGCAGCACGTCCCTACAATGAACAAGAATCTAGTTAGCAGCTATCTTCTTTGTACAGAAGGGTTTAAGGTGGTGTTAAAGTCTAATAAAATAGTAGTGTCAAAGCATGAACAATTTATTGGTAAAGACTATGAGTGTGGAGGCCTGTTCCGTTTCCCCTTTCTGATTTCAGCAATAAGTCTATGAACCATATTTGTGGCAATGTTATTGATGATGCTAGTGTTTGGCATTCGCGGTTATTGAAGCGCCCCAGGTTATCCCCGGTACTTAAAACCATTATTATACCAGTCCCTGGGTCAGTCGCTGGTAAATAAGAGTCTTACAACAGGTATTATCAATGCCATACAACACGAAGGACAGTGAGCATAATCCACCATCCCAGCAACACGTACAATACTAAGCTTAAGAGCATTAAAGAAAGGGTCCAAGACAACAGAGTACACAGCAGAGACAGCATGACGAACACGCCACTCCACAGGCAACTCGGGTGCGGACGCGACCGGGCCTACTCGTTAGCCTCACCGTCTGCCTCGGTGAAGTCCGAGTCGTCCTCTGAAAGCACAAGCAAGGGTGAGTACAAGAGTACTCAACAAGTCCCAACCCTCGCCCTACGGCAGGGGTTACGAATACATGCATAAGTAGATGACAAGGAATAAGCTGTATGGTTAAATTTTGCAGAAAGCTAAGTTGTACACATGCATGGTTCAATTTATGTAAAGCAGTTTATGTAAACGACATCGGTAATAAAAATGGTTGTCCAAATTTTATTGTTGCTGGACACTCTATCCCCGGCAACCCACGGCACAGGGCCGGACCTATATTCCAAAACAGGGCATACCCAGCCCACTCACTCACAAGGAACACGCACGCAACCCACGCTAGTTGCTGTGACCGAACCACAGTTCGTCCATGACCGCGGACACGGCTATTCGAATAGCTTTACCTCTGCAGAGTTGTACACTTTACCCACAAGCTGAGCTCGACAACAATCCACCGCTATGGAGGTGCGACTCAACAAAGTCATTACCCACAACAGCATTATCACACTAGCCGCCTACGGGAGTTAACCAGGGGTTCATGACCTTAAGCTAGGCCTCCAACCGGGTCGCCAAGCCTGCACCGTCTGCACCTGCTCCATGGTTTCCCGCTGCACAACTGCCTCCAGACGGTAGTAGACTAGCTGGGGGAATTAGACTAAGCCCTGCCCATACAGGGTCGAGTGGTTATACTGTATCGACTAGGTAGGATGTCACATCAACTCGGTCCTTAAACGAACCAGGGCAAACACCTCCACATGGAGTCTGCTCCACGGGCAGCACTCCTCCCGAAGCCTGTCATATCGACAGCACCCCGACTCCCTAGATATTCCCGAAAGAACTCAGATTTGCCCCGATTCTAACCCCAACCCAAGCATTTATTATTATCATCTAACAAGGTTTTACCCATCCATAAACCACACAACACCAACACCAAGTTTTACACCTTTTTAAAAGCTAGATGTGATTAAGCATGAAATCATGGTAGAGGTTATCATTCCTAAGCATGCTATTACAAGGTGATCGCGTAGGCATAAGTAAGGTAGCCATGGCGAGATCCTAGGTTTACCAAGATTAATCTCACAGGATAGACACCGATGGTTGGCTTTGCTACTTTAGGTCATAGCTAGATCAACAGTTTAAATTATGCCCACTAGTAATACTACATGCATTTTATCGAAGTAAACGGCTGCTACAGGAGGTGTTGATAAAACCGGGTTCAATATGGTCAAAGGGAAATGGATTGAGACTTGCCTTCGTTGAAGTCCTCGAGGGGGTCCTGCTCGAACTCCTAGGTTCCTGGCACTTCCTCCTCCTCCTCGACGAACTCTCCGACTTCTAAACGCGACATACAACAAGGCAAGCACACAATAAAATAAATAAAATATATAAATAAATTTTGGATAAATATGAAAATGGTATGAATAGATAGAACTCAAATTTAGGAGAATATTGGTGGATGAATTGTCGAAATTGGAGTTGGAACGAGGAATTTATGGGCTTTGGAAGTTCGCCGGGGTTTGATTTGGGAAAAAGAGAAAAGGGGGAGTATTCCCGGGATATTCCACCAAAATCTGGTATTCTGGAAAAATTGGGAGAGTTACTGTGCCGCAATGTTTATTGGGCTTAGCTTTTGGCTTGCTAGGCTTTTCTTTGCTGGCCATTGGGCCGAAGTGACGCCGGGCCGAGGCAGGCCTTTCGGCCATGGCAGCCTAATGCCGGCCCAGGGGCGATCGATGCCCTGTCCGAGCGATTCATGGGTGGCGCCGCCGTCTATTTGCCGGGACACGGTGGCGGTCTTGCCGGAGAACAGCCGGATTGGTCTTCCCAGCCGTCTCTCACGGCGGTGGGAACACCGGGAGAGAGAGGAGGGAAAGGGGAATCCATTTTTGCGTTGAACCGGGCGAGGAAGGGAGTGGAGGCGGTTGGTGGCGTGCTACCATGTGAGCGGCTCGAGTAGCTCGGTGGGTGGCTCGATGAGTGCATGGGAGGGGGTGGAAAGTGTGTTCGAGGGCGATGGTAGGGCACGTGGTGCTTGACGGCCAACAATGGCGATGGTAGAGGGCTCGGTCGAGGAGATCGATAGGGGGCTCGGCTCGGTGGGAGAGAGAGAGAGAGAGAGAGAGAGAGAGAGAGAGAGAGAGAGAGAGAGAGAGAGATTAGCGGGAGTGAGGAAGGGTAGGAAAGAAGAGAGGCTTGCCTCAAGGTGCCTGGGAGGTCGCGGTGGAGAGAGGCGGAGCTCGGGCGGCCATTTATAGGCGAGAGGAGAGGTGGGCTTCGCCGGCAACGGCACGGCGGCAAGGACGGCTTAGCCGAGCTCGGTACAGGCAGCGTAATGGCGGCCGTAGGTGAGTGGTTTGGCGCGGCAGACTTCGTACGCGCGTGCGCGGACGCGCTGTCGCGGAGGCAGAGGGGGTCAAGGGCGAGAGATCGACACGGCGGCGTACCGGTGGCCGGCTTCCCTGGGCTCGGTCGCCGAACGTACCGCGGGGATGTGACGGGCTAGAGCAGGGGGGGAAACGAGAGGACGGCACGGCGGCGTGGGCGCGCGTTGTGCGGCAGAGAGGAGGGGGGTCACCGGTGTGCGGCTCGGCAGACGAGCTCTAGCGCGGTGCGTACTGGTGTGCGGTCGCCAGGAAGAAGAGGGTTACACGGGCCGGGGAAGGAGGGGCGGCCCAGGGAAGAGGAAAAGGGCAGGCCGAGCCAAGAGAAGCGGGCCGGCCGGGTGGAAAAAGAAGAAGAAAAAGGGTGATGGGCCGGCTGAGAGAGTCTGAGCCCAAGAGAGGTGACAAGAGTTTTGAGATTTTGGAAAGAGAAAGACTTAATGGTTTTTGAATTGTTTTGGAAGAATTTATTTGAATCAAATTTTGAAACTGATTTGGCCAAAATTGGGATGTTACAGTTATGTCATTTGAATTTTGGTGCTATGACTCAACTTTCTAGCATGAGTTTAATTCCAAAATTTTCTATGGTCAAAAGTTCTAAGTACCATAGTTGTGCACAATCAAAACAATCTAGTAAGGCCCACAATGCAGCAGAGGAGAGAAATTTGGCACCTGTAAAACTCATTCATTCATATCTGTATGAAATGAATGGTGTGTTGACAAAGGGTGGAAAAAGATATCTTATGACTTTGATTGATGATGCGACTAGATATTGCTATTTTTATTTGTTGAAAACGAAAGATGAGGCTCTAGATCACTTTAAAATCTATAAGGCAGAAGTTGAGAATTACTAAAGAGAAAGATCAAAAGAATTAGATCGGATCACGGTGGAGAGTGTTTCTTTAGTGATTTCGATTTATTCTGTGAGAAACATTGGATTATTCATGAGAGGACATGTGAGGAACCATCCAAACAGTATTCTAACTAATCAATAAGTCGATCACTGACATGATCTTGACTTCAGCGATTAAACAGAATACCGCTCCAGTAGTCCCGGCACGTGTTTTGTGCCCAAGGATCGGAAGACATTCCTTCCAACATATACATCACAACATAGCATAATAAAGAGCGAGTAATAAATATTTATATTACAAGTATTAAGCACGCAACTAATTTCAATAATTTACAACAAAAGCGAGCTAGGAGGAGACAAAACCCTCAACTCCTAACAATAAAAGAACTACGCAGCGGAAAGTTAAACTTATAAACAACAAAAGAGAACGGCGCCGCATGCCCTTAGGCACTGTCTCAAAAATGCCACTTTTAGAGTAGGACGCACTGCTCTTGCCCGTCACCAAGATCGGCAAGCACGAAGTAGCCAAAAATAGTCTCTTCCTTAGCAGCAGAAGTACCTGAAAGCGCAAGCATTAATACGAAGGTACTCGCAAAACTTAAACCATATAGAGCAAGGATGAGCCACATGTTAGGTAAAACATATGCACTAAGTATCCTAGACATATGTGTGAGCGATTGAAACTTAACCAAAACATATGAAAACTACCCCGTAACTAACAATTGAACAAGTATAACTGTAACCAACATGTGTATCAATAAGTAATAAGAACCAATATCACCATCTCCCACATATCGAACCACAAACCATGCTCGAAACTCTACGATCGATGCAGATGGACAGAAGCATGCTCATGACCGAGAGCACGGCAATTCGAACTATTTATACACCCTGCAGGGGATACTTCTGAACCCATACGACACGAGGACCATTCAGCTTGTACCACCGGCCAAAGTGCATACAAGAGGTACTCGTGACAACCTTTTCCAACCAGCCCCAACCATTTGGATCATGCATCCCTCGCGCGCAGCGGTACTAGAACTACTCTCGGAGCAAATTAGTACCGCTACAAGCCCGCCCGCTCACACAGTCGATGTCCACGCCCAAAAAGCCACAGCTGCGAAGGTATTCGGCTTGCCTTACCATTATATCGGCATGTGGTGAGTAAGGTAAGTGCTAAAGCCAACAATACCGATGATCGGTGCCTAACCGGTGCAAAGCGATCTACAGTGTCTGGTTTCCTCTACCGACCTACCTAGGGGAACTCCACATCTGGGCAGGACAAAAGACCTCCTAGCACCGCCCACACCTCGTGTCATACTCACCACTCATATAACCATCTCAACCTCAACAAGTGTATATAATCATAAGAAGGTCCTATGCTCGCGAACAACGGGATGTGCCGTCGTTCGACTTCTACCGAATGACTTAAGCATGGCTAAGCATATAAGTCGAACTCATACCTAGACATTCACAACATCTCAAGGCTACAAAGAATGTAAATACACAAGTATTCAAAGTAGAAGAATGCAACCGGCATAGGTTTTACCCATTGGTACCCGACGTTGACTCACTAAACATGCATACTTATATAAGCATATTTCATCAATTTTAGACTTATCCAATTACACAAGATGGATAAATATGCTTAGTTGCTTGCCTTATTGCACTGGTTCAAATAGGTGGGGCGCGTCGGGATCGTCCTGGGCTTCCAGGATCGACGGATCGGTGTGCTCTATGAAACATAACACGTGCAATGATAAGCATGAATGAAATGCAACAATATATGCCACAAGGCGCATATGAAGAAATGCCCAAAAAAATGCCACATAATGCAGGGAAACAATTTTTCTAGATAGAATAAGCCATAAGGAGACTAGCAAAATTGGTTTAATAATTTTTGGAGCTACGGAGAATTTATTATGAATTTTACAACTTTCGGACCGCGTGATAAATAGTAACTACAGAAGTTCCACAAATTTCTGCGGAAGTTCCGGACTTTTGCGAAAGATTCATGAATTTCTGTAGAAGTTCTGGACTTTTGCGGAAGATTCACGAATTTCTGTGGAAGTTCCGAACTTTTGCGAAAGATTCGCGATTTTTTGTGGAAGTTCTGGACTGCAGAACCTCCAAAAAATTGTCCGGAACTTCCGGACTGTCCAGAAAAGCTCCATTTGGGGGGGGGGGGGACTTTGCCAAATCGATTTGCAATCCTCTCCAATCCAAAGGGGAACATGTTTGAGATGGTTGATGAAGTCTATAATTCACTCATCAATCTAGCAACTCTATTCCTAACTCAAATTTCATCTAAATCCTCATTTTGGTGCAAAACTTCAAAACTCATGAACTTTGCTCAATTCAAAATCGACCACCCAAATCACGAATTCATGCTATGGGAAGCCTAAGGAACTTACCCAAGATGCTTGTGGAGTTGGGTGACCGCCGGGGAATGGAGGAAACACTCGAGAGACGAAGAATTTTGGTGTTCTTCACGTTTCAACCCTAATCATCAAAAAATATCAAAATCGGCTCGAATCCTTCACGAAAACAAAAATGAATTGGATGGATGAGTAACTTATGAGCTTGTGATCATGTAGGTACCACATACTCACCTCGAATCCTTCTCTTGCAGTCGGATTTTGAGAGAGAAGGAGAGAGTGAGCTTGAGGGAGAGGGAGGGGAGCTGCTGCTGCTCCTGCGGCTCGGGTGGGGACCTAGGGAGTGAGAGGAGGAGAGGGAGAGGGCAGGTGGGGTGCTTCCCACTTGAGAGAGGGAGTGGGTGAGGTGTGGGGCCCACATGTTAGAGAAAGGAGTCTGTTTTGACTGCGAATTCAACTCTTTTCTCTCTCGAATTTCCTTCTCTCATCTAATTGACTTTTAATGAAGTGCATTAGCATTCCGAATTAAAATTACGCAAAATTAAATATAATACTTAAGAAACATGATTACGCTTAATTGCGTGATTAAGAATTTGGGACATGACAGGATGCCTCTTTATTCACTCCAATCAAACATGGTTGTCAAAAGGAAGAATCGCACATTGACTGACTTAGTTAATGACATGTTAGACACTACAGGATTATCTAAGACATGGTGGGGGAGGCTATGTTGACTTCATGTCATGTCCTGAATAGAGTTCCTATCAAGGATAAGGAGAAAACCCCATTTGAATAATAGGAAGGGAGAAAAACATCACTTTTTTATTTACGCACTTGGCTTGGAGGAAGTCAATATACCAATAACTAAAAAGTGCAAACTTGGACAAAAACTGTGGATTGTATCTCTTTGGGATATGCTCATCGGAGCATTGTTATAGGTTTTTAGTGGTCAAATCTGAGGTACCTGACGTGCATGTCGATACAATGATGGAGTCTCATGATGCAACGTTTTTTATACATATTTCCTATGAAAGATTTACATAGCATGTCTAGATTATCTTTTGAGATAATTTTTTAACTTACTCCACCTCTTGAGTTTATTGAACAAACACATGAGCAAGATCCTGAGGAGGATGACAGTGATGCTCCTAGGAGGAGTAAGAGACAAAGGACTGTAAAGTCTTTTGATGATGATTTCACTGTGTACCTTGTGGATGACACTCCCAAGTTTATTTCAGAAGTGTTTGCATCTCCATATGCAAACTGCTGGAAGGAGGCTGTTAGGAGCGAAATAGATTACATCCTCGCAAATATGACTTAGGAGGTCACAGAACGACCATATGGTTGCAAATCTGTGGGTTGCAAGTGGGTGTTCAAGAAGAAGCTTAGGCCTAACGATACTATTAAAAAGTACAAGGCTCGGCTTGTGACCAAGGGTTATACCCAAAAGGAAGGTGAAGACTTCTTTGATACTTATTCATCTGTTGTGAGATTTACTACTATCCCAGTGCTACTTTCCTTGGTAGCCTCATATGGTCTCATGGACGTTAAGATAACTTTCATTAATGGAGAGTTGGATGAGCAAATTTATATAGAACAACCCGATGGGTTTGTAGTAAAAGGTCAAGAAGGCATGATGTGTAAGTTGTTGAAGTCCTTGTATAGCCTTAAACAAGCTCCTAAACAATGGCATAAGAAGTTCAACAGAACTTTAACATCTGCAGGCTTTTCGGTCAATGAGGTAGATAAATGTGTGTACTATCACCATGGTGGGGGTGAGGGAGTTATATTGTGCTTGTATATTGATGATATACTGATATTTGGGACAAACCTTGACATAGTTAATGAGGTCAAGTCTTTTTTATCCCAAAGCTTTGATATAAAAGATCTCGATGAGGCAGATGTAATCTTAAACATCAAGTTAATCAAAGGAGAGAATGAGATTACTCTTTCACAATCTCATTATGTTGAGAAGGTATTGAGCCGCTTTGGCTAACAGGACAACAAGCCTTCTCCAACACCTTATGATACCAGTGTGATACTTCAAAATAATAAAAAAAGTGGCAGGAACCAACTGAGATACTCTCAGGTTATTGGATCACTCATGTACCTAGCTAATGTACAAGGTCTGACATCTCATTTGCTGTGAGCAAATTGAGTTGCTTTACTTCTAACCCAGGTGATGAACTTTGGTGTGCGTTTGAGCGAGTCATGCGCTATTTGCTTGGTACTATGAGTTATGATCTTCACTATTCTGGGTACCCATCGCTACTGGAGGGTTATAGTGATTTAAACTGGATATCTGATGTTGATGAGATTTACGCCATAAGTGGATATGTATTCACTCTAGATGATGCTATTGTGTTATGGAGGTCTTGCAAACATACCATCTTGACGAGGTCAACTACGGAAGCAGAACTTATCGCATTAGACACAGCTATTGTTGAGGCAGAATGGCTACGTGAGTTGTTGATGGACTTACCTGTGGTTGAGAAACTAGTATAGGCTATCCTTATGAATTGTGATAATTAGACGATTATTATCAAAGTAAATAGTTCTAAGGATAATAACAAGACCTCAAGGCACGTAAAGAGACAATTGAAATCTGTCAGAAAATTGAGAAACTCCAGAGTGATAACCTTAGATTATATCCAAACAGCTAAGAACCTGACAGATCCCTTTACAAAGGGACTATCATAGAGTGTGATTGATAATGCATCGAAGGAGATGGGTATGAGACCCATGTGATTTATACCATAGTGGTAACCCAATCTATGTGATTGGAGATCCGTGAATTAGGACATGGGAAGAACAAGCTATTGGTCTAACTGGAGGAGAATATTTATGTTGTTTGACCCACTCGAGTGAAGATGCAATACTCTCAAAGATCTGTAAGGCAGGTTGGCTATTGCCTTAATGTGTTCTGTTGGCTTTAAGTAGCTAAGGTACTGACCTACAGTGCATTCTTGAAAGAATACACCTATATGAGTCTAACTGTTAGTCACAGTTTATGAGATTTGAGTGATCTATAGTAAACTCATGAAGAAACCATGGAGTAGGACTTATATGCTCCACCCATAGGTAGCCTACTGGCAGTCAAGTATTAGTTATGACTTTAAGTAAAAATTATTTGCACAAACTTGCAATTTATAGCATAGTCCATTGTTCAAGTTGTGAATGAGTGTAGCTTGATGTTCTAGGTGGATATTCAACTTAACAGTTTATACTGAAACATTGGTATATCAAACAACCGTGAGAAACTGTCAATTCTCTATAGGACTTTGAGATTTGGTGGGGGATTATTAGAATTATTGGGACTGACCCATGTAATAACTCCTAATAAATCTCAAAGGCCCATATTATGGAGAGGTGGCCTATGTTAAGATCCATCCTCTATTAGTACCATATTGATAATGGAGGTATAGGTGAGGGTTTTCTCCCTATATATATGCACAGACCTCACCTCATTGGGAACACGTATAACATAGACTGCTAATTGAGGGTAGCTCTAAAATTAAAAATATTCTCATTACGTGGGTTATATAAAAGTTAGAGTTTAACCTCTTTGTCTCTCGGTTGTGCTGCCATTGTAGTCTATTTCATCCCAGCGTTGGCGTGCACCAGCAAACGGGAGAGCAGATCTCCAAAACTCCCGCTCTTGAGATCTTGCACCGGGAGATGGCGAATAAGATTTTTGAAAGTGCTTAATGTGACTACTCAAGTTCTTTACCACGACTCGTATTCCTAGTCGCTTGAGCGCTGCCATCGTGAATAAATTCGGTGTGTCATCAGCATGATCAATCGTGCCGTCAACACAGTGCAACCGTCATCTTCAGCAACCTTCACAACGCAGTACTGACCTGCACAACGTATGACCAGTATGTAAAACCTTTGTTAATCGTACTTTATTTTCTGCGATTTCTAATTTTGAGTATAGTAAATCTAGTCATATGTTGTGCTTTCATACACATGTCTAAATTATACTCTGATAATATGATCATATCAATTTACTCATTATGGCTTAAATTAAACTTAAATATGCCTTATTTTTTAACATTCGCACCACCACCTCACATGGTTGGAGGAAGCAACGAGACGAGGTTTACATTTGAATAGTAGATTTCTGTTAGCTCTTGAGTACGCGTGTCTTATCATGACCGTTTTATTTATGTTAAGGTTTGTGTTGAAAATACATATGAAAAATAGTGGAATAAATAAAAAAATCAATAGATGAATAAATATTATATAAGAGAAATAGACAAATAAGGTAGATCATACGCTAAAGAACATGAGGAATTGTATTTCCACTTACCTTTAACCACGGTGCAATGAAACTGCTCCTCACGAAGAGACTTCGTGCATGTTTGCGCCAGCAGCAGCACATAGATCTAGATGCAAGCTACGGGAAAAGGATTGAGACGCAAGAGGGTCAGCTAGCTTGTACTCTTTCTTGTAAGTGGTTGGGACTTGGGAGAAAGACAGTGAAGGATCAAGCTATGTATGTCAGCCGTGACAATGCATCGATCATGCATGCATGCTTCTTTGAGATGATTTGGGTATATAATTGCCTTGCTTTTCCTTAACAGCATGTACGTACGTCTAGGTGCACGGTGAACCACGAACAGGCTCCACCAGGTCGGTCGTTGTTGTTCGATCCACCAGGAACGTACTGAATCAAAAAAAAAAAAAAAAGAACCTGCCACTTCTGTTGAACCAAAATGTAATTAGCTAGAACAAAGGAGGTGGCCCAGATCACACTGACAGCAACAGCAGCGTACAAACACGTCTTCAAAGTCCAACCATTCGAGCAACTTGAACTGATCAAAGCCGAGGCTTTATTTCGTCCTTGCGATTAGGACTAACCATCGCCAATCGATGGATCGAGACGTACTTACGGCGTGGTGCTTTGGGCTACTTATCTCTGGCGGTTTATATTGTGCACCGACGATCAACATGTGCTTGTTCTCGACGACTGAATAAATAACATCTGGTTGACGTGTCACATGTGCGTTTGTAACATCTGGTCGACGTGGCCGGCATGCATGCATCCCGATGCTTTATATACCTACGTACTCGATCGAGCCTAAGCTAGCGTTGGCACTGCTGACCACCTACTGCCGACTGACTTGTTAATCAGGACCGTACCGTGGATTTTTGGGGCCTGTTCTAAGACAAAATTTATACCCTTGCATATATATTTTTTCTCTTCCACAAATGTTTTACTACCTGTGCAATGCCGTAATGACCATCAGTGTACACTATGAAAAAAAATTCTAGAGTATAGACTAATTACTTCCATTAGAAGTTATGACTTAATACAAGAACCGGACAAAAAAAGCAAATTCATACATATTGTTGCTATAAATAATTGTTAGGTTAATCTCATTGATAATAAAAAAAAGAGAAGTGTTATAAAAACAGTAGAAAATAATACATTTATTATAGAAGCTTGCTACATCTAGAAAATAATAATAAAAGTTAGCATAAGAAACAAATACTAAGTTGGTCCTCTTGTTTATACGGACACATTTATTAGTGTAAATAATTTGAGATGTGCTAAAAGGTTTATCTCCTCTCCGAAGTCTTCCCAATTTCTTTTTCTTCCTCAATTAAATTTTTACCAACTCATCCACACACTAATCACAAAATTAGGGCCCCAGATCTAGTGGGGCCTTGTGCCATCGGTCATCTTGCACACCCCAAGATACGACCTTATTGTGACAAAAATACAAAAATATGCAACAAATATCACCATATTTGCTAAAATAGATAACATATCGGCGTATTTGTAAATTTAGCATACGTATTCAGCACCTTAAACACTGAAAAATCGATTCCGGTACTTGAGGTACCGAAAACTTCTTTATTCGGCACCTGAGGTGCCAAATATAGCACTGTTTACCATATTCGGTACCTCAAGTACCGAAAACTCCCTGTATACGATGAACAGTGTCATATTCGGTACATGCCGCCCCTGCTCACATCGCATCTTGTCAGGACCCCGACCTCGAGTTCCCCTGTGTCCCATGTATCAGTCCCTAGATCAAATAGCTGATACGTATAAAATTCAACAAAATGAATCAAATACATACAAGAATCCACTGCAGACCAACCAAGCAGAAGAGCCTACAGCACAGCAGAGCGAAACGAATGATGCAACCTAATTCCACAAGCAACTCGGGTGCGGACACAATCTTAGACTTCTTCTCTTTGACTTTATCGGGGTTGAGGTTGATCTCCATCTCAACAATACGAAAGTAGTAAGACTAAGCATGAAAGATACTCAACAAGTCCTATACTACTTCAAGAGGTTGATAGATACATAATGGATATTTTAAGAATAAGGCTTTACGGTATAGTTTTAAGCGCAAAGCAGATTTTATACAGGTATCCAGTTATATTCTCTATTGTTAACATTTTGAAACAAAGATAACCTTATAACAAGCTTTTAAAACAAGGTAATCTAGTATCAAAGCTTTTGAAATGGTCTAAAACAAGGTAACCTGGTAACAAAGCTTTTGAAATGGTTTAAAACAAGGTAACTTGGTAACAAAATTTTTGAAATAGTTTTAAATCCAGAAAACAGTAACAAGTTATATCTGGTGGGTTTTCGATTCTAGGAGGGGCTACATCACACTCAGCAGTCCCTGTGTATCACATCTGATGTACCTCTAGTACCACACAACTTCTAGCGGATCGAGCCAGAAACCTCATCACAATAACATCTAGTCCACACATTCACTCAACAAGACATAAGCATCCCTTAGACTAAGCAAGTGAGGTCAATACTTCACATATCTATGACCGCGAACACGACTATTCGATTAGATTTATACTCTACAGAGGTTGTACACTGTACCCACACGATATGTTCAGCCTCCATCCGTTGCAAGCGGAGGAGCGAATCATACCGAGACACTTCAATCACTTTTCTTATCGGGCTTTTCTACGTGATCCATCAAGTTATTCAGGTATCGAATAGAGGGGAAAACCCTCGATGATCGACTGGGGTGAAAGCTCCTTCGCGCAGAACCTAAAGACACTTGGCTTAACGTTGTCTCTCAAGCCTCCTAGTATTATACCTAACCTAGTCCGATGAAAGAAGAGTTAAGTCCTGCTCATTCAGGATGTATGATTTCACTAGGGTGGCTTAGCATGACGGCCCAAGACTCGGTACTTAAGCGGTCGTGGCAGGCATCTTCAGCGTTGGCAATGAGTATCAACTCAAGCCTCCAACTTATGGGATAGCCTCCAATTCCGAGGACTATCTCGCTTGCTCCTGCCAAAATAGTTTTCACATATTTTTACACATCTCCCGTCATATCCCACA
Source organism: Phragmites australis (assembly GCF_958298935.1). NCBI lineage: Eukaryota > Viridiplantae > Streptophyta > Magnoliopsida > Poales > Poaceae > Phragmites > Phragmites australis. Next base: position 9,392,832 of record NC_084922.1, read on the forward strand.
CGACATCAAGGACTTCACAACCATCACAGATTCACAACCATCAAGAATTCATGGTATATGAGTTATCATTGATAACAGTAAATCGATATCTCTGAAAAGACGTATTTTTAAAAGTGACATCTCCGAGGAGGTGTATTCCATCCTAAGCATACTAGATATTAAGGCCTCGCCCATCGTTAATATATTTACTAACATACACTCCTAAGGTGATATTTATTCTAGATGATGACATGTAAGGCATGGCAATGTTGATATGATTAACTACTATAAGTAGTTTGAACGAAAACGCAATACATAGCACATGCGATAATAAGTCCAGTTTTAGTTGATCATGTTTGATTATCTGAAAGTATAGGTTAAATATGATCAAGGAGTTAGGACTTGCCTTTACGAAGGTCAATTCAAGATTGGTCTTGTTGCTTGAGTCATCCGAGGTTCTTCATTATTGGGCCTCGCCTTCAGTTCCTTCCTCGCGTTCTTGCTTAGATCCTTGACTTCGAGCCTACGCAGATTAATGACGAAAAGCCCACAACGACTAAGCAATGGAACACCAGAACAAAACCAAAGGAACACCAAAACGAAAGAAGAACGACTGGGAAAATGACAAAACTAATCTGACGAAAAGACGATCGGCAATTCTAAACTATACGAAACTAGTGTATGGAGCTTAGCAGGATTATCTAGCGAAGCTAGGTTAAGTTGTTAACTTAATTATTTCATTAACTTAAGAGAAAGCATAAACAAGTTATTAACAACAAGGTGTGCGTTTATTAGCCTAATTGTCAGAAGACGACAGTTAGGGTTTCTACATACAGGTGAGTGCACATATACTTATATAAATGTATGTGTGATACTTACGTTTATATGTATGTGAGTATGTGTACATATATGCGTAAGTATAACTTTAGGTGATTATTTGCTTAAGTGCCAATTAATTAATCTAAGCTATAACACTGAACTAAGGTTATCTAGTAATTAATTTTAATTACCTAGTGTTGTTTAATTACTACTCTAATTAAGCTATAAATATTGTTGTTTCTAGAGCATACATGTAATTAATTAATTAGGTTAATCTACTATATTAATCTAATTAAAAAGGTATTCAATTAATTAATTACCAATGTTAAATTATTCTATCATATTTTAATGACTGATATTTATTTATCTAGCAACTACATTGGTTAATCTTATAAAAATAAGATTAAACCTTTTGAGTTAAACATGAAATAACAATATATTTCTAAACATTAAACAAAGCAACCTTTAGTTATTCTAAGCTAGGTTATCACATGTGACTATACTGTGATTATAACCTAAACATAATTATCAAATTATCTAAACTCACTTCAATTATAAAAATTAAACTAAATCTAGGTTAAACACCGCGACACAAAAATAAATACCGAACGAGAAAATTAAACAAACTCCAAAATTTACAAGAATCAGTAAGGAGATAGATTATGATTTTAGAGGAATATCGGCGAAAGAATCAACAAAAACGGAATTAAAACGAAGGAGTTATGGCTATCAAAAGATTTACCGGAAATAAAAATCCTGGAAAAAGAAAGGGGCTACTGTTCTGTGGACTTGGTCTACGGGATTTGTGAACCGGAGTGAGCTGTGAGGGTGGTGCACCGTGGACCGAAGGGGTTATGCTATCGGTGGGGCTCGGTCCATGGGCCGTGGATCGGAGGCGATGGCGCCGGGCTTTGGACGCCCCGAGCGGCGGGGAAACGGAAGAGCGATGCCAACGGCCGCCGGGCGCGCCACGCGTCGCGCCAGCCGCTCGCCTCGCACGAGCAAGTAGACCGCGGCACGAGACGAGACGATGGGCGCGCCAGTAGGGAAGAGGGGAGGGAGGATGAGCGGCGCGCTGACGTCACCGCACTGATTCTCGCGTCGTGCTGACGTGGGGCGCACCGCTCCCTCCCAGCTGCATGTAGTAATAAGAACTGTAGAAGTACTCCAGTCTTCTTCTCGATCACTTGGCTTGCGTACGTACGTTTCTTGTTTGACGAAACCCAGTCGATACGCTGCCTCGGAAAGGCTCTCAATTTATGAGCTTCTTCTTGACCAATACGTGAGAACAATATCGAAAATCCTGTTCCAAGCACCAACGTGAGCCTAGCAAGTCACGCACGACTTATCTACCGAACTTTTTCTAAAAAAAAATTCTCGTTAATTTTTTTCAAAACTTTTGAGTTAATTTTTTCTCATATTTTTTTCAAAACTTTTAAACTATTTTTTTTAATTTTTTAAGCCATGCTTATCAAAAATAAAAATATTTGAATGGAAAAAAGTTTTTAAAAAAGAAGATGTGTTGTCGGGAGGAGGCCTGAGTTACCTCATAGCGCAAGCATTAGCAGGGTCGGAGCAATGGTACATTAGAATTTCGATCTTTGAGCTTCACGCACGCAGAATCTTTCCTCATTGACTGGCCCATATCGCTCGCTCCCACCAAAAATCGCCACCAAAAAGAATTCGATTTCTTTTCTTTTATTTTCTTTTTCCCATACAAAATTCGCTCGGTGTCACTGTTAAATGTGGGTGGTGCAGTGCAGTGGAGTGCGGTGTTGGATTTAGGGCCGTTTGAATAGAACGTGGTTTTGAAATTTTTGATTAGCTGAGTAAGTGATCGTGACTGTTAAATTTTGGTTATTAAATTTTATAATAAATTTTTATCTTCTTAGTACAACTAAAAGTTAAAAAAATAAATCAAAATATGTTTATAAGTTTTTAGTTTATTTTAACCATAATTGCTTTCTTAACCATTAAAAGTCATTAGAAATCATTACTAAAAGCTATTTAGGGCGTGTTTGGTTATAAATTCTCACCTAATTTTCAAGCGTTTTTTCAAGAATCCATACCAAACGGTGATTTGATTCTCTAAAACGGTGAGATGATTCTTGTTGAAACGTGAAACAGTCTCAAAGTTGTATCTCCAATTCTCGAAATCACTTGCCTCCGAAAAACGTTTCTCCTGGAAACCGAATCCAAACCAATCGTGCATAGTTTCTAGTTTTTTTCTGGAAAAACTGAAAAAAAAGCAATTCCAAACTTGCGATAATGGACTTGGACTCTTCCGGCCCGGCCACGTGACGTAACCTCCGTCCCCACCGCTCTTGACACCGGCCGCCTGACGTCAGCTCCCCATGTGATGTGCCGCCCCGGCTATATATGCGCGCCACGCCTCCGCCTCCCCCGTCCACGCCTAGCTTAGCTAGCTCCGGATCTTGTGCTGCCTCGGCGACGGCGACCTGAGGGCTAGCTAGCCACCTAGTCGGCCTCGAGCATGCAGGCGGTGGGCATCCGGCGGGGGCTGACCATCGACCCGGCGGGGGAGGAGGAGGCGCCCGCGGAGCGCGTGGGCCGCCTCGTCCGGGAGAGCCCCGTCGTCATCTTCGCGCGCCGGGGTTGCTACATGGCGCACGTCATGAAGCGCCTCCTCGCCGCCGTCGGCGCGCACGCCACCGTCATCGAGCTCGACGCCGGCGCCGCCGAGCTGGAGGAGCTCGACGCCGGCGCCGAGGCGGGCCACGGCGCCGTCCCGGCGCTCTTCGTCGGCGGCGCGCCCGTGGGCGGGCTCGAGGGCCTCATGGGGCTCCACCTCAGCGGCCGCCTCGTGCCGCGGCTCAGGGAGGTCGGCGCCCTCTGCGCCTAGCTCCCTCCCACACGTGTGGGCACTTCGCCGCACGCTCCGTTCCAAAGGCCTCGCCTCTCCCCGCATGTACATACTTCCAACGGGCTCCGCCTCCGCAATTTGGACGAGATTCAGGGCGCGGGATGCAAAACTACACTACAATAAGTTACCACCACCACTACTCCACCAGGCTACCAGAGGGAGGTGTTTGCGAGGGGAAACAGTTTACCAGGGGGTTTTCCGAGAAATATCTGGACCTAAATGTGATTACTTAGGAGTAATACTTGTTTTTACAGCATTACTACTAAGTACCTAGTTCATGTGCTTCTATTTTGTCCCGATGTGATGTGCTTTGTTAAGTTCGGTGCATGTACTTAAACTAGCACACATGATTGCCGTATAATCCTACTTGGAAGATGCATGATCAACTATTTTATGCCTGGAAGATAACATTTAAAAGTCCCGGGGTGTGAAGACGGGTAATGGAGGGTGACGTCACCACGAACTTAATTAGAATAACCCTAATGGCTGCTTTAATCTTGCCTGTCACCTGAACGACTGCTCATTTTTTTTAATAGTATTTCGCGCAGCGCGGTCTTCGTTGGAGGTTTAGGGATGCAGAATGGGGGCTTGAACCTCATCGACTCGGTTCTATTTGGAAGCGTTGCTAGAGCTTCATACTCGTCCGCAAACTATTGCTCATTTGATGTTCTTCTTTGACTAATGACGCAATTAGCCTGCTTTTGATATTCTCATCTCCTGTTCTTTTCTGTGGTCGATTTTGGAAGAACTAGTGCTCCACTGCTTGGGCTGGGCTATAGCCTATATCTCGCTCCTTTTAAAGAGCCTAGATCTGTATTATTTTTAGAACAGATACATATATTCATAATTTTTTTATTTAAAAAGTATAGAAATAAAAAATCGATGGACGGAGGAGAAGTCCAGGTGAGATTTCTGGTTGGCAACGCGGCAAGGCAGGGCATGCGGCGCGGCGAGGGAGACGATGTGTCCGAGTTTGAGGCAGCTTAATTCCTGACGAGATGAGGTGACAAGCTATACTTAGCTGATCTTAAAATAGCTTAGCTAACTTTAGGTGTGACAAACGAACCATACAACCTGATCTACCTGCAGAGGGGTAGAGTGCAAAATATTCCTCTCTAGAGGCCCCTGCACTTCATTAATGGAGTGGCATTATTTTAGCGTCCGTATAATTGGGTTGTCTGCTTCTGCGACTGGGAGCCTCGCCGGACACGTCACACTGACTGTCAGCGTGCAACTCGTTTGGCAGCTACCGGTGTTCTAAACTTTTTTGGCTGATTGTTTGTCGGATAGTGCTACAAGATTCAGTTTTTATACTCGTAATTAGGTACGTGACAGCTGATGAGCATCGCAAGTCGTAGTTTTTTTTAAATATAGTACAACACGTAGATGCATGTATATTATCACATACGTACTTCTTTAACATCTACTTAAGATTAAATATATGAAATTTAAAGATCGTCTCGCTATCAACGGTTATGTGGTGTAAAAAAAATCCATCTTGATGTGACATATAAATAGTAAACCTGAAGTTTAATTCTTGATATGTAAAGAGTACAATCGTCTTCAATAACCATCCGAGCGTTCTCTCCCAATTGTAGTTATGTATGTAGAGTGCACACATGAAGGGGTAGCTAATCGGGCAGTGGGGTTGTAGTAGAGTATTATAGACAGATTCTAGCAGCTGTGCAGTGCAGAGTTCAGTTTGTGAGATCCAATTCTGATGCCCTGCTGGCTGAGAAGAGAAGGTCGCCCACTGGTTTCTGTGCGCCAACCCATGGGCTGGTGAGTGCTGATCTTTGCTTCCGCGGTGGTTCAGATGGGAAGAAAATTATATGAGACCTTCTGCAGAAAGGTCTCCGTGAGATCCTGATCTACGCCGTTCGTTCTGGATCCAACGGTCTGATTAAATATATGTGAGATAAGTACAGGACACGTGTCACACAAAGATGAGGGTCTTTCTGTGAGACCCGGTCTCACAGAATTTCTTTCCGTTCAGATGCAATCGTCTTACATGCTGCGGTGTCCTTGCACCGTGTTTTTTCCCCTTTTTTTTCTCCCGAGAAGATGTCCTTGAACTATGTGGTTCTGCCTTTGCCCCTTTGTTACTCATGGTGGCAATTAGCAATTTAGCATCCTTGTTTCTTCACACGAGTTTTTGAACTCTCATAGTGTTTCCTGCAGTTTGGATGATGAACCCCGAAGCAGAATTGCACACAAGTTTTTCATTTTGCATGAACAGCTTCTGTGTAAGGCAAGCTCATGCTGGGTTTCGGTTTCCGGCTGGCTTAATCAAATTGGATGTAATCAGACTCATCTTAGCCCATGCTTTCATCTTTTTTCAGAAAGGAACACATGCTTTGCATAGTTGCATCTATCCGGCTGCACTTCATTATTGTTACGAACCAATGCATATGATCAATGACGGTTGCTTGTCCGTTCGGGGAGAGGTGTCTCCTCAACGGCAATCATCCCTTCATCATTATAAATCAAGCACTAATCAATGAAATAGATAACAAAGTTCATTCTCTATTTTAAGGGTCTGTTTGTTTCAGTTGGAGATTTTGAAAAACAGTTTATAGAAGCTGGATTATAAAAAGCTGGATTGAATTATGAAAAGTTTTTAGGTTGTAGATTATAAAAACCTTTGATGAACAGTTTAGTAAAATAAACTTTCATAATCTATTAAAAACTGAGAAAAATCAGCTTCTCAGATTCCCACAATCCATTCAGCAAATTTTAAAAAACTATAAAAAAAATTATCTATTTATTTTAGCTTCGAAAACTAAAACAAACAGGTCCTAACAATTATTTTCTCGTCCTGAGGGTGTGTCATAGCCCACAAGCATTACATGTCATTATCCGTTAGCAATGTTGAGATGACCCACTATGGTTTCTGGTAAACTAGTTCGGCCCAACTGAGTGTTTTCTACATCTTTAACTGGGCCTACATTGCACTACCCTTTGAGCCGTATTTTCTCGACAGCTTTGGTGAGACCTGGTAATATACCGAGATTGGTCGTTTCCTCTAGTTATGTTTCAGAAATCGCTAAAAAGAATATGTTTCTGAAAAGGGGCACATTGCTCCTGAACAGCCCTCAACCAACAATAAAGAAGAGCATGGACCCATGCACAAATACTTGGGCTGTAACTTGTATGGACACCCGATGGTTCGCTTGACTTATTTCCCATAAAGTTCTGGGGAAAGTATACCAACTTTTCAAGAGAACTACGGTAGGCCTAAAGTCGATCTGAATAATTTTGTTACTCATAAGCACAAGAGCACAAATAGATTATACACATTGCGCCTCTGAATACACTTGTAAGGATCAAATTTTAGCTTTTTGGATAGTATATTAGTTGAAATTAAAGTTACAATATTGTTGATTTTGGCTAATAAATCTACTAAACATGACTCACTATACGCCTCGGCGACCAAAAGTCTAAAATGCAAATTGTAACATCCCCACTCAGAGGTGTCCAAATGGCCTATTGGGGCGGCCTAGCTATGGCCTGGCCGATAGACTCGACTAGTGTAACGGGTTGTGCTCTCGGTCCACAACACGTATTGTACTAGTCCGATCCGGGTACGATTGTGGCATGGTCGGTCCAGCGAACATGACGGGCACGAAGGCCCGTGGGCACGACAAGCATAGCTAGCCCGGTGGGCACGACAGACACAGTTCTACGAGCGGCTCGACGGTGCGTGGGGCGGTCCAAAGGCATGGGTAGCCAAAAAAATAAAAAATAAAAATAGCTACAAAGTTAAAAAATATAGAAAATAGATAAAATTGAGATAGAAAATAGATAAAAATTTAAAAATATATAGAGAAAATAGAGAATACCTGAACCAGATGTGCTGGGCTGGGTTGTGCCCATCCATGTTATGCCAGTGTTGCTCGACTTAGTTGGGCTGTACCGTGCCAGCACGCTGTGCCACGCACTAGGCCTAGGCATGACCTGTGGTCTTATGTCATACCTATAATGTCGTGTCTCAAGCCGAACCAATAGGCACGGTCTATTTAGATAGCTTTATCCTCACCCGATAGGCTCGGCTAGTATAATGGGTCATGCTCTCGGTCCACAGCATGGTCCGTCAGACATCGTATCGTGCCAGGTCGATCTGGGCACGATAGCGGCACGATTGGCCCGACGTACATGATGGGCACGGCGGCACGATCGGCACAGTGCTACGAACAGCTCGACGGCGCATGGGCGGTCCGGTGCCATAGGTAGTTGAAAAAATAAAAAATAGCTACAAAGTTTAAAAAATATAGAAAATAGATAAAAATGAGATAAAAAATAGATACAAAATTAAAAAAATATATAAAGAAAATAGAGAATAGCTAGGCCAGGTATGCCGGGCTGGGTCGTGCCCATCCATGTTGTGCTAGCGACAGCTCGACTCAATCGGGTCATACCGTACCGCACGCTAAGCCTAGGCATGACCTATGGCCTCATGTCATGCCTACAATGTCATGTCTTCGACCAGCTCAATAGACACGGTCTATTTAGACAATTTTATTTTCATCCAAATTTGATTGAATACATTAAGATCCGTAAGAGGTATATATGTGAGAGGATGTTTATTTATTCCACTTGCTAGTTTAGGGGCAAGAAAACCAACATATAAGCCTAGAGGCATCCAAAGCATCATCTCAAAGATTAAGAATGAAAGCGTAAGATCATCTCCAGTAGCTATCTTAAATTTTCATCCTTAAAAATATTATTATAGTATCCCCTATCACTATTACAGTATCCTTTATTTTTTCATCTCCAGCAGCTACCTTATTTTTTTTAACTTCTACTCCTCTTTTTCTCTCCCTGGTCCCGCTGTCAGCCTATATAAACAGTACTGCTGCAGTATTACTACAGTAACCGATGTTGTTTCCTTCCTCCGGTCACTGTTAGTCTCTGCAAACAGTATCGCTACAGTGTTATGGGTGCTACACTACTCCACAGATTCGCAGGACTACATTCCCTCTCCGTAGTATTGTATCGCACTATAGCACTAAGGACCGATTCTACTGCAGATGCTACAGTACTACCATCGGAATCTGCAAAGATGGCCTAATTGGTTCGGTGCTAGCGTATGATTTACCCGATGTGCGATATGCCTGAGCCGGTGTTTGGCCGTTTGGGTGTTCGCTAGCGGTTTAATTTTCTCAGCCGTCTGACCCTTTCGTCCGCTCTCTGGTGGTAGTGCACAGTGCCCTGCATTTCCTTTTGGCAACGATTCAGTACAAGATAAAAAAAAACAGGTAGTGTTGAGGAGTCAAGTGACATCACATGGTTCACGGCCATCAACTATTTGTCTCGTACTCTCGTGTCAAACTGTCATTTTGATCGGACATTATTCTTTGGATTTTGATCCTTGGCGGCCTTCACTTGCTCTCTTCTACAGAGCAGCCATTCGTGCTGTTTCTTTTTTTACACTAACCTTTTGGAGTACTAACGATGGCACCATCCGACCACTAGGAACTGGAACAACTCCCAATACTTGCTCGATGCCTCGATCTGATCAAAAAGTATTGTAGGTAGCCCTAGTGTACCTCACCGCCGACACGTTAATCGTGCAACCGCAGCAGTAGCCAAGTACATAGCTGGGTACATAATGCCACGGACTCATGGACAAGAACGCAACAACACAAGAGAAATGGCAAAGGATGTGGTTTAGGTAGCTAGACAACGACCAACATGGTCCATCCATCTGCTACTGGACGTCGATCGAACGAGTCATCGCTTTGCAAATATGGAAATATATATACGTCAACATGGTTATTGAAGCACTGGCTCTATCTGCTACAATTTGCTCTTATTGTGTTTTTTTAATAGAACAGGAGAGTATGAGTCCAGATCAACTACGAACTTTGGCTAGCGATGGGCATGGATCGAACTTAATTCACTAACTAACCCATGGATCGATACATGTACATTCCTAAATTTAGCGATTTATCCTAACTATGTCCATACACTACGTGAAAAAGTCTTTAATAATAGATGATAATCGATATTAGTGATAGATTTTATATCACTCACTCTGAACACGTCACTAATGAGAAATTATTAGTGATAGATAATGACTCATCACTAATGATAACGGGTTATAATCGTGACCCATCACTAATAATTGAATATTAGTGACGGGTCGTAATCTTGACCCTTTAATAATAACTTATGAGTGTTTTTTTATGTTTTTTAAAAAAATTAATTTTTTTTACCTAATCCATCCCCTAGCAGGCCCATCGCTTATGTCTCACAAGCCACATTATTTTTCATACTATGTTTTTAGTCTGCGTTCCATGGGAATCAAACCCGCAACCTCCCCATCGCGCATGTAAACCTCTTACCACCTCACATCATGTAGTTACAATAGAAACCAGATATTTTATTTTAATCTTCTTTGGCTAAGATCATTTAGTAACGGGTAATAATCATGATCTATCACTAATAACTGAATATTAGTGATAAGGTCGTAATAGTTTCTCGTCACTGATGACTTTTATATACATACTCTTATTTTTTTTTCTCATATTGGTTAAATAAGCATAACTTTTACATATAGACTCTAATTTTGATGTTTTTATACTCTACAGACATCTATAGAAAAAACTACATCGGTTTCTCTTCGAATATGTTAGGTTAAAAAAAACTGAGGCCAAATTAGGCCTGGCAAATTGAGTTATCACCTTCTAAAGTTTCTGCATTATTTTTGAAACGCGTGTTTATATCTATAGTCGTTATCCCTTACTTTAAACTTGAGAAAAAATATGCAATGATTTCTATTCTAGTGCTACTAAGGTGAGAAGGAATAAAAGAAAAATATAAGAAAAATAAAAATATATTTGTGAATGCCATCATTAGTTATTGAAATTGGTCATTAGTGATGGATCACAAGTTATAACCCAGTACTAATGACTGGCCTAAAATAATTCGTCGCTAACGAGGGTATCATTGTGACATGTCATAACTTAATATGTCACCATTATCATTAGTAACAGGTCATGTTATGACCTGCCACTAATGATCACTTATTAGTGATGGTTTTATATTGGTCTGGATCAAATGGCATATTAGTAATGGGTTATGATAATCCGTCACTAATTTTGTATCTGTTTTATCTTTTTTATATAGTGTTAATAGGTACTCCTTATTAAGGATCGAATGAAAATAATAGTATATTTTGGGCAAAAGTCATGCATAATTAATTTGCCTCAATGCTACCAGTAGGACTGATATGTGCTAGCTCAACATTGGATTCCGGACAATATTGGGACCCTGATCATGGGACCATTTTGGATTTTTGGTAAAAGCAAGCAACCAATCCTACCTACTTGTACATGTTTGAATTAATTAACATTGTACATGTTTGAAGCTTTTACAAAATCAACAGAAGGAACTTGGTGGAACTGTGTATGCACCATACATTACTCTCTCTATAAATCGATATCTATCCCTTGCTTGGCTCCAAAGGAATCCTCAAAGGTCCACCTTGTTGAATACTCTATGCTATATAGAATTTGAAAATGCGCTTTTGCGACCCAGCTGGTAAGCAAACCCACGGGTCTGTAAACTGTTCCTTGCATCAGCATCTTTTCAGATCATCATCTTTTGTTTGTTTCTACATGTCTCTGCCCGGACGGCCAACCTTGCTGACAGGTGCAAATCCTGGGGCGATTAGATCAAACTAGCTTCTTCTTTAATGTTCAGTAAACTATTATGCGTGCAGAAAACTGCCACTCGTAGTACGTATGCTGATCCATGTATCCCGGCCGGCGGACGGAGTCGTGCATGGCCATGCATATGTGCGCGGGGCACACTAACCGGTACGTAAGAATGGATGTGCCGCGCCACTTCGCGAGTCCGAAGCAGCAGGCAAGTGCGCGGCCGGCCAACGTGCGCGCGTGTCGATGACACGGTACGTGCATCGAGCACCGGCCGGCTGCGTAAAACGCACAGGCGTTGCTGGTACAGAGAAGTTTTTTTAGAGGGTGCTGCTTGCTCAAGGTCATTTGGGGGAATTCTGGTGGGTCAAGGATGACCTTCTAAAAGTAGAGCATTGGGAGCTCCATCAATTCAATGTTCAAGATACTACGAGGATGAGGATCACTAACTTCAGGTGCAAGCTCATCTTAGTATATGGCTCTGCAGACCATATAACTTCAAATTAAGAAGTTTATCAGTGAATTGGAGGACATTTGTGATAAGATGTCACTGTCAATTCTTCTAGAATGGGACTTCAATCTCATCAGAGAGGTCTAGAATAAAAATAATGAGAACTCAGATAAGAACGTGATAGACCTATTCAATAGTTTTATTGGAAAATTTCACTTAAGAAGTGAAGAGAGCTGAATACAAATATACTTGGACTAATAAACAGGTGATGCAAGTAACGGTAAACTTTGATAGGTTCCTAATATACATTGATTGAGAACAACACTTTCTTTATGTCATGTATGGAGCTTGATTAGAGTTGGCTCAGATGACACCCCAATCTGCTTGGACTCAGGGGAGGCTGGGATTCAAGAGTGCAAAAACTTCACATTTGAAAGCCAATGACTTCTTGTTGACAATTTCAAAGAATTTGTGTGTCAGAGGTGGTTGAAAAAGAAAGAGAAAAGACCTGAAAATGCCTACTCTATGGATAAATAGTATGTCAGCCTATGTGACACTAGGTATTTTATGAGAGGTTGGTATAGGCAAAGGATCGGTGAATAGAACAAACACAAGCATGACTTGTCGGCTCAGCTGGCTGCCATCGATGACAATGTAGAATCAGAAGGGTTATCTAGGTGGATTAGGAGAATAGATACAAGCTAAAAGTAAGTTTTGAGAAAATTATCTCTATGAAGCAGATCTTCTAGAAACATAATTGTGGAAAAACTACGGTGAAGGAGGGTGATAACAACACTAGATTATTCCATATGTTGGCCAATGGGAGAAGGAGAAAGAATCTCATCCTGTCTACGGAGACTGATCATGATCAGATCACCTCTCAAGACCAACTCAGGAGTCACATATATGTTTCTACAAAAACCTCTTTGGAGCTGACTCAAGAGATGGCTTGATGTTAGCTGACTCTTTCTAGGACAACCATAGCAGGTTGCTAGTTGAGGCCATTGGCATTGATCCAACCCTTCTCTGCCCAGGAGATTGAAAATGCCTTCAAGGACATAAAGGAAGACTATTCACTGGGCCCAATGGTTTCGCTGCTACATTCTTTAAAGCTTTCTGGAACTATGTTAAGAGGACATCTTTGACATGTTCATTGACCTACATGCTGGGAGGCTAGATATCAAAAGGCTCAATTATGGGGTAATAACTTTGGTTCCTAAAATCAAAGAGGCCAACACTATCAAGCACTTCATACCTATCTGCCTTCCCAATATGGATTTCAAAGCTTTCATAAAGGTTCTTAATAATATGCTCACCCCAATAGCCAAGGAGGCTATTGACCTAAGCCAAACTACTTTCATCAAGGGCAGGAACATCCTGGAGGGTGTGGTGACTCTTCATGAGGTGATCTATGAGCTAAGAAGAAGAAGAAAGTAAGGGCTGCTGGTGAAGATAGATTTTGAAAAAACCTATGACAAGTTAAAATACAGTTTTCCTTGAAGGAGTCATAAAAGAGAAAGAATCCCCCATATGAATGGATTGGATTATGCAATCTGTCAAGGGAGGCAGAGTCCATATTAATATTAATGGTCAATGGAGACCGTTTTTGAACACCTACCAGGGGTTAAGGCAGGGTGATCTTCTCTCTCCTCTACTCTTTAACATTGTAGCAGATGTTTTGAATACTATGATGGATAAAGCTTCCTCTAGGGGTCTGCTTGAGGGAGTGGTTGAACATCTGATCCAAGGAGGGATCATCCATATCCAATATGCTGATGACACAATCTTGATGATTGATGGCTCTGACAGTTCCATCCTCAATCTTAAGATCATTATTTACTATTTTGAATGGGTATCCAGACTCAAGATAAATTTTCATAAAAGTGAGGTCTTTACTTTTGGAAAGGAGCAGGAGTGTAAGACCCCAACCTGAGATCTCATGTGCCATTCATATCAGTCCCTGGATCAAGTAGTTGATATGCACAATACAACAATTATAGTATCACAGACAAACTTTGTACGTAATTACTAAGGTTCAGAGTACAAAAGGTTACAACACATACTGTATATTACAAACCAGACTGAGAGGCCAATAAAACACAGCGGAAAGCAGAAGCCCAAGCCACAAGCAGCTTAGGGTGCGAATGTGATTTCTAAGACTACTCTTCATCCCCGCCTTCACCTCCGGCGAAGTCGGTAACGACTTCCTCATTTGAATGATAGCAAGAGTGAGCGAAAGGTATTCAACAAGCCCTATACTACTTCAAGGTGTTGATTGATGCATAAAGAGATAATTCAAGGATGAGGCTTTACGGTTTAGCTTTAAGCGTAAAGCAGTTTATGCAGGTATTTAATTGTATCATCTATGATTAGATTTAAAATATTTTAATTAGTTCAAAACCAGGTAACAAGCTATATTTAGGATTTTTGGTCCTGGGAGGGGCTACACCTTACTCCATAGTCCCTATCATCACATCTGGTGTAACTCTAGTACCACACAACTTCTGATGGATCGAGCCAGGAACCTTATCACATGGACATCTAGTCCACATACTCATTCATTAAGACACACGCACCCAGAGTATATTCAAGCGAGACCATACATTCGCATATCCATGACCGTGGACATGGCTATTCGAATAGATTTATACTCTGCAGAGATTTTACAGCTTTACCCATGCGATATGCTCAACCTCCAACCGTTGTAAGCGGAGGAGTGAATCATACCAAGGCACTCTACTCACCTTTTTTGTCGAGCTTTTCTACGAGATTTACCACCAAGTACTAGTGGTCTTGTACTGAATGTCAGATTCCCTTTTTAAGCATTTGCAGATCCCTGCATGTTCAAACAAAGGGCCACATAGTCACTTGACTGCTCGCTGCTCTCAGCCTCCTAGTATGATGCCCAACTTAGTCCAGTGAAGAAAAGTCAAGTCATGCCCATTCTAGACACATGGTTGCACGGGGGTGGTTAAGCATGATGGTACAAGACTCGGTCCTTAAGTGGCCATGGTAGGTATCTTCTAGCCATGAATACCATATAGGTGACTCAAGCCCCCAGGAGCGTTCCCATCCAGAGTACTACTCCACCTACCCCTGTCAAACAGTTTTCACCTATTTTTACACAAATCCCACCATATACCACATGACATCAAGGATTTCACAACCATCACAGAATTCATAACCATCAAGAATCCATGGTATATGAGTTCAACTGTTGGAAGGAGGAGAAGAAGGCCGGCTGGGCAGCCGACCGATGTGCAACGCGTGGACAGCCACGATCGTGCAGGCGCGTGAGCGGGCTGTCTAGCTCGAGACTGAGCATGCAGAGTAGGCCGAGCGGCGCGGTCACGGCGCAGCGCGGGGAAGGAAGGAGGGGGTAGGGAGAAAGGAAGGTTGGGCCAGTTGCCATGGGACACGCGAGAGAAAAGGGAAAGAGGTTCGGCCTGGGAAGAGAGAAAAAGGAAAATTGAATAAGAAATTAGGTTTAAATTCAAATTGAGGTATTTGAATTTGGATTTGACTTTGTGTTAATATCAATTCAATTAAACATATTTGAATTATGATTTGGACTTGGATCTTGATTCTTGAGGGAGGATTCGAATTCAATATGGATTTGGGCTGAATAGAAACTAAGAATAGACTTGAAATTGAGAGACATTCAATTTCAAATCTCCACAAAAAGAAACATAAAAACCATAAACCAACACATATGAGCTAATTTAATGCGGGAATTATTTTGAAAACAATTTTAGTGCATTTTGGAATACTTGGTCAACTTAATACATTTAATATATATGAATATATACATACTAGTATATATACAATCATATACTAGCTGTGTTAAAGTTGGGGTAGATAACACGCATGAGCTGGAAATACAAGCTGCGTTGTTGTCCTTTTTTGAAACGATCCTACTTCTTCTTGTCTGTTGACACGTCTTCCGGGGCATAGCTAGAAAGACATATGAATTTTCGGATGTACTGCTTTACTGTCATTGATCCTTGCTTTTGGCTACAGAATTCGTTAGTCTTAATTTCCATGGTCCCTTCTAGCACATGGTACTTCCGGAACTCTTTATAGAATTCATCTCAAGTGATGGCATCAACATCTACTGATGCCTCACAGTAATTCTCCCACCACTCTGCTGCTGATCTAGTAAGTTGATGAGTTGCTAGATTTACCCTTTCTTAACCCTCACAGTTGATGACTTTGAGATTTCTGGTGATGGCCCCTAGCCAGTCATCAACCTTTAAGGGGTCTTCGGTACTATCAAAAGTTAGAGGTTTGATCCTCATGAACTCTGACATTTTGTTCTGCGGTTCATAACCTCAGTTGTTGTTTTCTATTTGTGTTATGGCCTCTAGTAGGCGGGTTGATTGGCCATCACCGCCACTAGGTCATTTTCTGGAGGTGAGGGCAGTGGGATTCCTTGACTTCTACGATGGCTCTGGTGGACTTCCCGCTCTACCTTGGCCTGTAGAGACGCTCCCTCTAGATCCTATCGCACTTTCGGTTTCAGATCCATCCTCAGGGGCCACAATGACGAGAGCCTCCTGGTGTTGTTGCCGAAGGTGAGACGATTTGCTGGATGATTCCATCTGTTCTTTGTAGATAAGATAGGAAGGAAGAGCTGAGATGCAACAAAAATATGAGGGTAAGCAAGATAAAAGCAAGTACAATCCTTGCCAATCACACAATCAAGAGCCAGCAAGAATCAACACCAAACACAAGCATCAACAACATGTATAAAGCAAACCTAGGACTATCTCTGCTAGGTCACTAGTACAAAATCTTTTGTTCTACACACGACAAAAGCATGCTCACTAAGCATCTGACTATAGGGTTATCTATAACAAAAGCTACAAAAGAATCTACTCCTACTACTAACTAGCCGTGACACGTCATTCTTATGCGTCATCTGCGGACCTGTCAGTGACGTTTCCAGTGGCTGACTCAGCAAGTGAGAGGGTCCCTGCTAGTGTCGGGGTGGAAGTGGGGTCGAAGATCCTATCGACGTCGATGTCGCTGTCGTGGTCACTAACGAGCTCGCGCTCGCTAGGGTCCTCCTCCTCTAAGTCATCGGTGGGTATCACCATATCTCCATTCTAAATCGACTCAGCAAGCACTAATCCTCCACTGGCTTCTAGAACTGGCAAGGAGCCAATCCTGCCGTCTGCTATAGCTACTGCTATATGTTCTGGTAGGAGGGGTACAACTGAAAGGATGATTTGTTGGGTCTTACTCGCGGGTAGCATGAAGATACTCTTCCTGGAAGTTGTTCTAACTTAGGAGCCCTTCATGGCATTTTGTTTGTTAAGATCCCTGTGATGCACCCTTACCGTCCTCTGCCATCCTTCGCGAATCCTTACCGTGGTGTCTTCAACGGCTGCGACCTGGACCCTGATCTGACCCATTATCACACGGAGAGCTCTCTCCCGTGTCTCTGACTCCTCTGCGCTCTGGCGACTAACTTGGAATAGCTGATAGGTCTCATTATGCATGTGCTCCAAGGTGTGGAGGTACTGTGCCATGATGGCCACGGTGGTATCGTCCTCCTCTTCCTCCTGCCCTACATCCTACATGGTGGTTAGACGTGCACACCAAGCGGCTCACTGGCTAGTGGCAGTTGGGAAGTGCCTCATGGGAGCGTGTGCCACCTCTCTGACACGTCTCCCGCACAAGTGTTGAAGTGCTTCATAGGCCACTAACTGATACATGTCAGGGTACCGTACTCCAGTCGTGCTGATGTGCCACGATCGCCAGCTGGGGTATCTCGGATAGTCGAACATCTGTAGCAAAGCTTGGCACTTCTGGGATCCATTCTCGTCATACTCACGCCCGGTGTACTCCAGGCGTCGGGTATATCCTAGGTAACAACAAGCTTCTCACAATAACTTGGGAAAACCCTTCACTAGATATCTGCCAGGGAAAAAGGGACAACTTAGAACTAGCATAATAAGTTTTCAAATGTAACAAGACAGAAGGTAAGTACAGAAGTAGTTTTGATAATACAGTTTTTGGAAAATAAACAGACATGAGAAATTCTATCCTATGGTCACATCCTATAGCCAAGCATGGCTCTGATACCACTCCTATAAGACCCTAACCTAGGATCTCTTGTGTCACCCGTATCAGTCCTTATATCAAGTAGCTGATACGCACAGTATAACAGTTGTAGTATCACAAACAAACTTCGTAAGTAATTACAAAGTTTCAGTATACAAAAGGTCACAACCCATACTGTATATTATAAACCTGGCCGAGAGGCCAACAAAACACATTGGAAAGTAAAAGCCCCAGCCACAAGCAACTTAGGGTGTGAACATAACTTCTAAGACTACACTTCATCCTCGCCTTCACTTCCAACGAAGTTGGCGTCGACTTCCTCATATGAATGACAATAAGAGTGAGTACAGAAGGTACTCAGCCAGCCCTATATTACTTCAAGTTGTTGATAGATGTATAAAGGGGTAATTCAAGGATGAGGCTTTATGGTTTAGTTTTAAGCGTAAAACAGTTTATGCATATATTCAATTGAATCATTTATGATTGGCTTTAAAACAATTTTAGTAGTTCAAAACCAGGTAACAAGCTATATCTGGGGGTTTTCGATCCTAGGAGGGGCTACACCTCACTCCGCAGTCCCTATCATCACATCTGGTGTACCTCTAGTACCACATAGCTCCTGACGGATCGAGCCAGGAACCTCATCACACGGATATCTAGTCCACACACTCATTCATCAAGACACACGCTCACTGAGTCTATTCAAGCGTGACCATGCCTTCGCATATCTATGACCGTAGATATGACTATTCAAATAGGTTCACACTCAGCAGAGGTTTTATAGCTTTACCCATGCGATATACTTAGGCTCCAACCGTTGCAAGCGGATGAGCGAATCATACCGAGACATTCCATTCACTTTTTCTGCCGGGCTTTTCTACAAGATTTACCGCCAAATACTAGTGGTCTTGTAATGAACGTCAGTTCCTTTTTAAGCATTTATCGGTCTCTGTATGTTCAAATAGAGGACCACATAGTTACTTGACTGCTCACTGCTCTCAACCTCATAGTATATACCCAACTCAGTCCGGTGACGAAAAGTCAAGTTTTGCTCATTCATGACGTATGGTTGCATGGGGGTGGCTAAGCATGACGGCACTAGACTCAATCCTTAAACGGTCAGGGTAGGTATCTTCTAGCCATGAACACCATATAGGTGACTCAAGCCCCTAGGAGCATCTCATCTAGAGTACTACTCCACCTTCCCCTGCAATCTTCTAGCCATGAACACCATATAGGTGACTCAAGCCCCTAGGAGCATCTCATCTAGAGTACTACTCCACCTTCCCCTGCAAAACTATTTTCACTCATTTTTACACACCTTCCACCATATCCTATATGACATCAAGGATCCATGGTATATGAGTTTAACATTGACAACAATAATTCTTATATCCGAGGAGAGGTTTTTTAAGGTAGTGTTTGCTTCATGGGACAGGATGGGATGGAGCGGATCCATCCCATTTTTGAGCTATTTGGATAGAGAGCAGTGAGATGGAATGGTTTAGAATTAGGGAATATTCTTCAAATATTCAGGACAGAGCCGCTCCAAAAAAAATGGTGAAACGCAGCCATCCAACTTCGAACGTGACACTGACGATGGGCCCGAGGTGCTAAAATACGTTCCATCTCACCCACCAAACAAGTCTTTATATATGAATTGAATCATCCTATCCTCAAATATATATGAATGGAATCATCTCATCCCTCCTCGCTTTCCAACCAAATACTACCTAAAGGCGACGTCTCCGAGGAGACGTATTCAATCCTAAGCATGCTATATATGAGGAGGCCGGGCAGGCGGCCGACAGCAGACTGATGTGTGACTCGTGGGTGGCCACACTCGTGCGGGCGCACGTGCGCGGGCGGGCTTTCCAGCTTGAGGGCGAGCAGGCCGAGTGGGCCGAGCAACGCGGTCGCGGCCCAGCGTGGGTAAGGAAGGAGGGGGGAAGAAAGGAAGGCCAGGCTGGTTACCATGGGCCGCGCGAGAGATAAGGGAAAGAGGTTCGGCCCGGGAAGAGAGAAAAAGGATAATAGAATAAATAATTAGGTTTAAATTCAAATTGAGGTATTTGAATTTGGATTCGACTTTGGATTAATATCAATTCAATTAAACATAATTGAATTGTGATTTGGACTTGGATCTTGATTCTTGAGGGAGGATTCAAATTCACTTTGGATTTGGGCTGAATAGAAACTGAGAATAGATTTGAAATTGAGAGACATTCAATTTCAAATCTCCACATAAAGAACCATAAAAACCATAAACCAACACATATGAACCAATTTAATGCAGGGATTATTTTGGAAACAATTTTAGTGCAATTTGAAATACCTGATCAACTTAATACATTTAATATATATTAATATATACATATAAGTATATATATACATTCATATACATATTTCTAGATTTTATTTAGCCTAATTAATCATAAAAAGTTTTAATTGGGAGTGAAATTTGTAATTAATTAATATGTTTTAAAACTCAGGATGTTACAAGGAGGATCAACAAAAGGTAGCCAACATGCTTAACTGCAAACTGAGGGTGCTTCCTCTAAAATATTTGGGTATTCCTGTCTCTGATCATCACTTAGGCATTGTTGTATCCTTTGAGGTTCTATCAAAGATGGTCAAAAGGTTAGACCTATGTAGGAGAAAAAACCTAACTTATGGCAGCAAGCTAACTCTGACAAATTCATGACTAATTAGTCTACCCATGTACACCATGGGGTTTTACATTCTTCCAGGGGTACATAAGAAAATTAACACTATTAGATCTCGGTTCTTTTGGAGGGGGCTCAGGATGTGAACAAATATGACTTAGCTAAATGGGAAGCTATTTGCAGGCCTAAAGACCATGGTGGTCTGACATTCTAAACACAATGGTTATGAATGAATGTGTGCTTGTCAAATGGATTGGGAAGATCTGCTCTGGGTCTGAGGAAACCTGATTCCAACTCCTCAAGGCCAAATACATGCCAGATGAAAATTTCCACACCTCCAGACAGAGAAGCACTTCTCAATTTTGGTAGAGATTGCACAAGGTTAAACATCTTTTTCAATGGGGAGTTGTTTATAAAGTGAATAAAGGTAACAATGTACTCTTCTATAAAGTTGTGTGGTTGGGAGAGACTCCTCTAAAAGTCCAATTCCCTAGCCTTTTTTGGCTTGTGTGCTTGCCCAGATTCACTAGTCTATGATTGTTGGGATAATAATGAGTTGGTGGTTCATTTTAACAGAAGTCTAACTACAAATGATCTACTCCAATGGGAAGAGCACAAGCTGCGTAATGTGCACCTGAATACTCAGAAGATGGAGCAGCTTGGGTTCTAAATAAATCAAGGAGATCTACTGTTAAATCCTTATATAGAATCCTAACTTTTGAGGGGGTTCTCAGCAAGGGGGCTAAAAAAAATCTAGTGAACCAAAATATCCCACAGAATCAAGATCTTCCTGTGGCAGCTTCTACATAATAAGCTACCAGTGGCCTTCTCCCTTAAGAAGAGGGGTTGGTAAGGGAACATACAGTGATGTCTGTGTGGTAAACCTAATGATGTCAACCATATATTCTTTGGGTGTGTGTTGGCACAATTTTCATGGAGTGTCCTAAGAGATGTCTTTGGCTGGAATGGATTCCCTACCTCAGTAGCTTATTTAGGGCAAGCTGGCTCCTGAAGGTTTTTTAATATCTCTCAAAACTTAGGTTTTTTCCTTTTTGCAGGTATTCCTTGGGCTCTCTGGAGGACAAGGAACACAATGATGATGGAAAAGAAGTTCCCTAAAAGGCCAGCTGAAATTTTGACCCTCGCTATATCGTTCATGCAGAAATAAGACATCCTTCTCTATGATGACGATAAGCTGATGGTGGACAGTGTCTCTTCTCAAGTCCAAGAGTGGTTGTGGGGCTTCAATCCGAATCCCGGCTTAGTCACTGATATTTGCGACATTTCATTTGATGCTTCGCGACCTCTTATGTAATAGGATAGTATTTTACTGCCCTGTGTTTCTCAACGTTGTTGCCCTGTGTTTCTCAACGTTGTTGTATCTAGTGCACTGGTAACCTTAGTTCTCAACGTTGTTCGATCAAACATGAGATATGATTTTTATGTGAAAAAATCATTTGGGGAAAAAACTACGGATGCCAATCAACGATCTTCACTATATCAAGGATGTGTACAATGCAGGGGATTACAATGAGCGTCCCCTCCCCCTCGTGTGGCTTACAAGATATATTTATAGGGGTGGACACATGCAACTCGAGACTAATAAGGATTATTGTGAAACAGGGGCTGAATGCATCTCTTTAATGGCCCAATAAGAATCTGGATCACAATCCAACAAACTCCATCTTGAGACGAATTCTATCTTGTAGCAAAGGAAGAATCATCAATGAACTCCCTTCAATAATAAATATCACAAACGTCAAAAGTCTCTTGGACTCAAACTGTAACACCAACTAAACTTGAGCATAACTCAAATTTAGTACAGAAACTGACTTTATCATCATATAAACAAGATTATCACCTGTGCTTATCTTGCATATTTTAATATCACCTTGAGCAATGACATCTCGAATAAAATGATACCTCACATCAATATGTTTTGTTCTTTCATGAAACATTTGATCTTTTGTGAGGTAAATATCACTCTGACTATCACAAAAAATATTAATGCAATAATTATGTCCACAAATCTCAATGTACAAATCTCTCAGTCAAACAGCTTCTTTGCATGATTCAAAAATAACCATATATTCAACATCAGTAGTTGATAAAGCAACAATAGCTTACAAACATGCTTTCCAACTAACAACACAATCACTCATGGTGAAAACATAACCCGTGAGATATCTCATCTTATCCAAATCACCAGCATGATCAGAGTCAACATAACCAACAAGTTCATCTCTAGATTTTTCAAACGGCAAACAAGTATTAGAAGTACCACGTAGATACCTGAAAATCCACTGAACAACTTTCCAATATACTCTTTACCAGGATTAGCCATGAATCCACTAACAACACTTAATGCATGAGATAAATCAGGATGAAAGCTGAACCAATTGCACTTGAATATGGAACTTTAGATATGTACTCAATATCATAATTTGACTCAAGACATAAAGCTGATGATAATTCAAAATGCGCAGCTAATGGAATACTCACTAGTTTTGCATCATGCATATTAAAACAACGAAGGACCTTCTCAATACAACCTTATTGACTAAGATATAACCTGCCAGTTTTCCTATCTCTAATGATGTTCATTCCAAGAATTTTTTTTGCTACACCTAAATCCTTCATCTCAAATTCACTACTCAACTGTGATTTCAATTTAGCTATTTCTGATGATCCTTTGCAACAAGCAACATATCATCGACATAGATAAGCAAATAAATAGTTGAACCATTAACAGTCTTCAAATAGACACATCTATCATAATCAGAACGCTTAAAACCATTAGAGAGCATAAATGAGTCAAACCTGTTATACCACTATCTAGGTGATTGCTTCAAACCATAAAGAGATTTCTTTAATTTACAAATAAAGGTCTTTTTTTTTTCTAGGAATAACAAAACCTTTAGATTGATCCATATAAATATCTTCATCCAACTCCTCATGTAAGAATACAGTTTTAACATCTAATTGCTCAGATTCATAATCACGCATAGCAATACTACTGAGTAAAGTGCGAATAGAACTATGCTTCACAACAGGGGACAAGACATCATTATAATAAATACCTAGAATCTGGCTATAGCCTTTAGCAACCAACCATACTTTATACATTGCTACTTCATTAGGAGAAATACCCTCCTTTATTTTGAAAATCAACTTGAAACAAACAACCTTCTTCTTTTTTGGCAATTTTATTAAATCCTAACTACCATTCTTTTCAAGTGACTCCATTTCATCTTGCATTGCAACCAATTAATTATTGCAATCAGCATAAGTAATAGCCTCATTATAATTAGAAGGTTCTGCATACCTTCAACTTCTCCTGCACAACTCAAAGGATAAGAAACAATATTACACTCCTCAATTAACCTCTTGGGTGGATTAATTTGCCTTCTAGACCTATCAATTATAATAAAATATTGTGTAAGCTGCACAATAGAAGAATGTGGAATACTAGATGAATCATGACCAATAAATAATTTTTCAGCAATAGGTGTATCTTGGATAACAACATCTGGTGTATTTTCTGCATTAATAAAATGCTCCACCTGCAAGCTAAAACTCTGCTGACTTTGAACAGGAGTATTAGGCAATATAGCAGATTCATTAAAGACAATATTCCTACTAATCACCACCTTTTGTGTTGCAGTATTCTATAATTTATAACCTTAACACCAGATTTATAACCAAGAAATATACACTTAATAGCTCTAAGCTTCAATTTACCACTATCAACGTGAGCATAAGCAAGACAACAAAAAACTCTCAATTATGAATAATTAGGTGAGAATTAGACCATACCTCAATTAGAGTTTTCTTATCAATGACAATGTTGGGTAATCGGTTAATAAGATAGCAAGCAGTGGAAGCGATTCAACCCAAAAATGCTTATTCATACCTGCATTAGACAACATGCAAATGTCCCTCGAGATGATAGTTGTATTCATACGCTCAGCTACACCATTTTGTTGTGGAGTAATAGGAAGAGTGTAGTACCCCACAATACCTTTAGACTTACAATATGAATCAAATTCATTAGAATAGATTTCATCCCATTATCAATGCAAAGCTTCTTTACCTTCTTTTTGGTTTGCCTTTCAACCATAACCTTCCACTCTTTAAATGTTTTAAATGTTTTTGATTTATGCTTCAAAAAGTAAGCCAAACTCTCATCGAGTAATCATCAATAATAGTTAACATATAACGAGAACCACCTAGCGAAGGCCTACGAGATGGTCCCCACAAATCAGAATGCACATAATCAAGAATATCTTCTGTTGTATGAACCAAAGTGTTGAATTTCACCCTCTTATGCTTGCAAAATATACAATGCTCACAAAATTTCAGCTTGGCGATGTTATATCCATCAAGAAGACATCTCATGCTCAATTTTGCCAAACCAAGTTCACTCATATGCCTAAGACGCATATGCCAAAGATTAGTAGCATCATAATCTGATAATGAATGTGAACTTACAGCGGCATCCCATGTGATTGTAGTGCGTGGAAGATGATATAAATTGGCAGACTTTAAATCACCTTTCATTATAATAAGGGATCTTTTTTGACCTTTAAAATATCATGTCCACCATACAAATCATACCCTTTTATCATGATTACTCAAGGAAATAAGATTCATTTTCATACCTGGAACATGTCTCACATGTCACGGTTCTAACAATGCCATCATGAATCTTTATCATAATCGATCCAATTCCAACAATTAGACATGAGTTATCATTACCCATCCTAACAGAACCTGTATCTTGAACAGAATTATAAGTGGTGAACCAATCTCTATATATGTATATATGAAAAGACGCAGCAAAGTCAACAATCCATTCATCACCACCACTAGCACATCCAGCAAAAGCAACGAAAGTCTCTCCATCAAAACTATTATCAGAAGTAGCAACAGAAGCTTTACCATCTTCATTAGCCTTTCCTCTTTTCTTTATTCTTCAACTTGTAACATTCATATATATCATAATTATCTTTCTTGCAATACCTGTATAATTTTTCTTTGCCTCTGGACTTCGAACGACCCATGTAACCGTTTGAACTTTTACCTATGTGGCCATGATGCGAATTCTTGTCCTTTGTCCTGCCACGCACAATTAAACCTTCTCCATTGGAAGTCAAGGTATTAGTAGATACCATCTGTTTCATCTTTTCTTTGGCATACAAAGTTTCATAAACTTCTTTCAAAGTTAATGTATCATGAATGTACAATATGGTATCTTTGAAGTTTGCAAAAAACTAGGCAATGAGCATAAAAGGGTTTAGGGTTTAGGGTTTAGGCAATGATCATATTTTACCTCTATGAACTGTAGGTCAGTAATGATCTCCTTAAAGAAAGAAAGATGATTCAACACAAAATCACCCTTTGTAATTTGTGCGTGAACAACTTTAGCTTCAGATACATTTTGCTGGTCAAATCCTTTAACATGCAAATTGATTCCATCTTTAGCTATAAAGTAGCAGCAATTTTCTCCTACAAAACCTCCTACAAAATATTTTTTGATAAATGAAGATGAATTTATGACGAAGTATTACGACCCTTTCTCTTTTTCTTCATCGGACCAAAACTTTTAATCCTTATTCTTAAAATTATTAAGCGCATCATCCAGATTAGTTTGCGCAAAATAGCCCATATCTTAAATTGTCATAGGAAAAATCTTATATCACGATCTAGCAACGATATATCATACTTTAAAGAAGCCCTGCCGAAGAATAATCACAGCAAAATAGTCACCTATGGTACAACCCTGTGCACGAAGCAAAAAATTGCAAAAGTCCCCGTACACTTAGTGTACGTGCAGCAATAAAACAACAAAGCTCCTGGTAGACTTCGTCGGGTGCATGAAGCAAAATCAGGCTGAAAATTAATAACCGACTCAAAAAACACCGGTTGGATCCTTTCGTGGCCAACCGGATCTTCTGTGGCAAGCGTTCTGCGTAGTAGATCTTGTGGCCTCTCGAGTTTGGATATGCCATAGAGCGTGGAGCTGGCCTCTCGAGTTTGCACCGCATGGAGCTGGCCTCTCAACTGTCCGGGCGAATGGCTCGGTCGGCATGGAGGAGTCGGGAAGTGCGCGGCAGCAAGCTCCATGCGGTGCACGCTTGGTTAGAGGCGCAATGGCATGCGGGTCTAGGGCGTGACAGTAGCAAGAGACCTCCGGCGATGAGCCAGAGTCGACAGTCAGCATGTGAAGACAGAGACGACGGCCGGTGCCTGGATGAACATGTGCGGAAGAGCGATGCGAGGAAGAAGACCAGCGACGACAATGTAGATCTGAACCCTGGCGGCGAAAGCGAAAGGAGACCGACGGTGAACCCGGCGAAATCCACGAATCCCGAGTGAAAGGGATTTTTTTTTCATACTCGTGTATCAATCGGGCTTTGATACCATTTGTTAGAAATTAAACATGATAGGATCAAATATGAGACACGATTTCTATGTGTAAAACTCTTATGAGAAAAAAAAACTACAAGCGTCAATCGACGATCTTCACTATATCAGGGTACAATATAGAGGATTACAATAAGCGTCTCTCTCCTCGTACGGCTTACAAGATATATTTATAGGAGTGAACATATGTGACTTGAGTCTAATATGAATTGTTCCAGAACATGGACTGAAGGCGTCCCTTGTATGACCTAATAAGAATTCGGATCACAATCCAACAGTTTACATTTAAAAATATAGGAAAAATGTAACCTCTCTCTAGATGAAATTGAGTTTAGAAAATTCTTAAGAAGTAGAGCAATCGATCTGACAGTCATCGAAAAGACTCGTCAACGACAATACTCACGCCTCACCTGGATACGAAAGGCCGATGCAAACACAAAGTTTTTCCAGCTGAAAGCAAATGCAATGAGGAGAAAAAACTTCATCAAAAAATAGAAACAGACACCAGCACGGCTAACACAAAGGAGGCAAAGGCGGCATAATTGAATACGTATTTCATCAAGCATATCGGAACAGCAAGGGAGAGAACAGTGGGACTCAACTGGGAGGCCCTATAGTATGTCTAGCATGAACTGACTGAGCTAGAGGATCCTTTCAAGGAAGAAAATGTGCTATTGACAATTATATCTCTCCCTTCTGAAAAATCGTCGGGCCCATACAGCTATATTGGGTTGTTCTACAAAACATATTGGCAGGTTATCAAGTTGGATTTTCTGGTAGCATTGCGTGCTTTCTATGATTTGAGATGCTCCAACCTACATCTCCTCAATGATGCCGACATCGTTCTGCTACCCCAAAAGATAGAAGCATCTAAGGTCTCGGACTATAGACCCATAAGTCTCATCAAAAGCTTCTCCAAAATTGTCTCTAAGTTGTTTGCCAATAGGCTCGTGCCACGCCTGAACGAGATTTTGTCGAGGAGCCAAAATACTTTTATCAAAACAAGGTGCATCCACGACAACTTCATCCATATGCAAGGTGTGATACATGAATTACACAAGAAAAAGGCAGTGCCCTTGTCATGAAATTAAACATAGCAAAAGCTTTTGACTCTGTAAGTTGCCATACATATTTGAGGTCCTCGATGTGCTGGGTTTTAGTGTCTGATGGAGTGATTGGATTGCATAGCTTCTGGCAACTGCTTTCTCACATGTTCTACTTCAGGGAGCCTGGAACTTATGTCAACCATGCAAGAGGTCTTTGGCAGCAAGAACCCCTTTCACCGATGCTTTTTATCATTGCAATCGACCCGCTACAACGCTTATTCCAGCTGGCCTAGCAGAACATGCTACTCTCAGCGATTCTTTCTAGGAAAGCAAATCTCTGTTGCGCCCTATATGTTGACGATGCAATTTTATTCTTCACTCCGGGCAAAGAACAGGTAAAGACCATAAATAGAATTTTACAAGTGTTTGGAAATAGGTCGGGTCTGCTTACCAATTTCATACAAACCAAAATCGTCCAAATTAGATGTGACGATGCCCAACTTTCCAACATCCAAGAGGAGTTTCCTGGAGTAGTCAAGAGCTTCCTTTGCAGGCATCTTGGTCTGCTTTTTTCATACAAGGAAATTAAGAAGGGTTGACGTTCAGCCGCTACTAGATAAGCTGAGGGTAGATTGCCAGGGTGGAAGGGAAAGTTGTTTTCTTTGGCAGGTATAGATGCTTTAGTCACATCAGTCCTGTCTTCCCTGCCCACTTGCCATTTTATGGTCTTCCCTTTGCAAAAATGGCTCCTAAGATAAATCGATCGCATTTGGAGAGCATTCCTGTGGAAAGGTGAGGAACCAGAGAAGGTAAATGGTTCTCACTCTCTAGTAAACTGGAGGGTGCCAGCTGGGCCCAAAGAGCTCGGGGGGCTGGATATCCTTGATTTAGAGCATTTCGCTAGAGCTCTGAGAGTTCGGTGGCTTTGGTTTCGATGGGTGTATCCTCGATTTAGAGCATTTTGTTAGAGCTCTGAGAGTTCGGTGGCTTTGTTTTTGACGGGTGGACGCGGAAAGACCATGGAACAAGCTACGAATTCCGTGTGACATGATGGATTAAGACCTCTTCACGATCTCCACTGAAGTATCAAGAGGCAATGGGAGAAAGACCACCTTCTGGCATGATAATTGGTTGAACGAGGTAGCACCTAGGGTTATCACCCCTGATCTCTATAAAATGGCTAAATGTAAGCTACGGACTGTGCATAAGGAGCTACAAAATGGAAACTGGATCCCCAACCCGTGTCCACTTACAATGCGGGACAAGCTAGCTTAGTTTATAGAGTTGTGGATTGCGCTGCAGCATGTGCATCTTGACATGGAAGGAAAGGATCAAATCCGCTAGAGGTGGACTGCGAGAGGAAGATATGATTCGCGGAGCGCTTACAACATTCAATTCGTCAGAGCTTCCAAGCGCTACATCAAGAAGTCAGTCTGGAGGGCTTATGCTAAGCCAAAATTCAAAATATTTGCTTGGCTTCCCGTGCAGGAGAAAATACTAATGGTGGAGAACTTGATAAGGAAGTGATGGCCACACACACAACTCTGCTCCCTCTATCACACAGCTAATGAGGATGTCACACACCTAGCGAAAAATTACCCCTATACGAATCATGTGTTGTGCATCTTATCTCTATGGTTCGGATGGAGCCACCTCCGTGTTCTCTTCGACCACAACAGTGTCCGGTCGTGGTGGCGACATGCACGTATCGAGATTGCAAAAGAAGACAGACCAGAGTTCAATGAAAATGTCATCTATTTTTGTGGAACATTTGGAAGTAAACAAACTATCGTATTTTCCAAGGATAATCGCTGGACCTGGAGACAGTGGCCATGTTGATGGGAACAAATATATAACAAAAGAAAAGAACTTGGTGTGAGTGGCCTTCTGTGTAAGGTGTAAGTTTTTGTAGTGTTTTTCGTTGTTCATCAGCTGTATTTTCTCTCGTTGTTTCCATAGTTCCCTTGCAAGTTGGTAGGGAATTGCTGTTCCCGACTTATTTCTTCTATTAATAATACATGGTAATCCTCTTGTTGTGTTCTTAAAAAAAGATTCAGAAATGTCTTAGCTAGTGATAATCTATACCTTTTTTTTTTACTTGGGGGACATAGGATATATGCACTTGATTGTGCTGACCGGATTTGCTGGTTTCCGTCAGCATCTTTATTCTACTCCTGCCATATGTTAGCTGACCAATTTGATATGCAAATTCCTGCCATACTTGACATCAACCAGGCAGGCTGGGACCTAGCCAAGTGAAATACTGTTCATTGCAGAGTCAGGGCATGGCGGCATGTCAAGCAAGCAACCTGTGAAGAACTCACCAATCAATGGACCAATCATGTATGTGCAAATGAAAAAAGCTGACCCTTTTGCTTAGTAGCTTTCTTTACCACTCACTCACTCAGTTCCCTTTTTCCTTCCTTAATAACAATATAAATGGAGGAAGAGCCCATCATCTCTTGATGCCCGGAAATCATACCAACCTTTTTACCAGACTTTTCCACTTTCAAGACAAAAAAGGCTGCGTGCCCCGATTTATTTGCCCTACCTGAAGGATATATCGTGCTACATTTGTACAGGGAGGTACCAAACCCATGGCTGTAAGGGACGTTGGTTGAAAGATAAGTAAATTTTATAAAACTATAACTATTTATATCTAATTATCATAAAACTATAACTTTTAGAATAAATTTATAAAACTATAGGTACTTATAACTTTAGTAACATAGTTCGAGAAATCACATTGGAACAATTGAAAAACCTCAGTTCGAATGATATGACCTTGGCAGGTTAATGTCCATACAATCTTCCTGGTATTTATTCGATGCCGATTTCGGCTGACACTGCAATATGCAAACTAGATACTTGTACAGCTAGCTATTAATTTCAGTTTCAAAACCCAGAAAAATGCTTTGCAAATGCTGTATCTTTGATACTACCAGACTCAAATATTTGAAATCCAACAATTTGCAGATATTTTATTTTGCTATTCATGCTTCTAGAAAAATTCTTAGGGAAGAGTTACAAACTCGGAACTAAATTGCCGTTGCAATCTCACGATTCACAGTACTGTACCACTGTATACTAGCACAGTACGTACCCTGTGCATAGATTATTGCAGATAGGTTATTAAGATCTCTTGGAAGAGCATAGAATGGGATTAGAGAGCACTAACAGCAGAAGGTACAAGGGATTTCTTGAGGCGGGTGCATTAGAGAGAGAGAGAGAGAGAGAGGACCAGAGGAAAAGACACAAAGCCAAGCGCTCCGTGTGTGCTAGCTGCCGTTTTTTTGCGGAGCCCAGCGATCCACAGTGTAAGCATGGTGTCTTGTGATACTAATGGTCATTGGTAAATATCTTAATAACAACACTATTATATATGAGATGATGCTATGATTTTAATAGAATTACTGCTTGGTGATACCAGTACAGGATTTTTTGATCCGCTCCTGTTCCGTGTGATTGCGGGTGTGGAACGGGTGGAATTGCGCACTAGCAAGCCCCTAGCTCATCCGCGTCTCTCTCCTCGTTCCTCTCTCGCTTCCTTTCTCCTCCCTCTCCTCCCTTTCTCTCTAGGCTCCAGCTATCAACCCTAGCAGGTTATATTCAAGCCTATCGTCTTCTTCCTCCAACCCCATTCTTGGCAAATTCTCTCAGCTCGACCAGCTTAATCAGATCGATCGCTGAGCTAACACCACTCTCACTCCATGTGTGAGTGACAATTCCGCAACGCTGTTAGTATTAGTACGACGTACAAGCTAGTCGATCCCCACAAGATTCAAGGAGGACCTAGCTAGGTGTCTGTGCCCCCACTGCTGCAGCAGCAGGACAAGCACTAGTTGATCTGGGTGCAACTGCAAGTACCACCACGGCTGCACATGTTCGGATCGCCCGTGAGATCAGATCCTGCTTCCGGTTGAATTCCGACCCCAACCTGCACCTGACAGCTGCATGCGCGCAAACTGATCCATCCGTCATCCACAGCAGCGGTAGATAGCATCAGAAGAAGATCATATCGATCAGGAAGATGATGCTGAAGGATCTGGCAGCAATTCAGCAGCAGCAGCTGGCCGCCGACGAGAACATGTCGAACCTGACCTCCGCCTCCGGCGACCAGACCAGCGTCTCCTCCCAACCCCTCCCTCCTCCCGCCAAGAAGAAGCGCAGCCTCCCGGGGAATCCAGGTATCATCCCATCGCTCAGTTCTTGAATATTTGATTTCTCGATGTGATGATGATTGATGCCGAAAATTCACTGATCGATCGATGCGTGGATCGACTGACGAACTACCGGCAGACCCTGCTGCGGAGGTGATCGCGCTGTCGCCGCAAACGCTGATGGCGACGAACCGGTACATCTGCGAGGTGTGCGGCAAGGGGTTCAAGCGCGACCAGAACCTGCAGCTGCACCGGCGTGGGCACAACCTGCCGTGGAAGCTCAAGCAGCGCAACCCCAAGGAGGTGGTGCGCAAGAAGGTGTACGTGTGCCCGGAGCCCGGTTGCGTGCACCACGACCCGGCGCGCGCGCTCGGCGACCTCACCGGCATCAAGAAGCACTTCAGCCGCAAGCATGGCGAGAAGAAGTGGAAGTGCGACAGGTGCGCTAAGCGCTACGCGGTCCACTCCGACTGGAAGGCGCACTCCAAGGTCTGCGGCACGCGCGAGTACCGATGCGACTGCGGCACCCTCTTCTCAAGGCACGTCGTCTTCCGTTGCTCGTCTCTTGCGCACAATTAATACGCATACATGCATGGTCGCGTGAACGATCAAGTCAGGTTTGATATGTTGATTGCTCCGTGCTCGCGTACAGGAGGGACAGCTTCATCACGCACAGGGCGTTCTGCGACGCGCTCGCGGAGGAGAGCGCGAGGGCGGTGACCGCGGCGGCGGCAGTGGCGGGACAGAACCCGGGGATGCTCTTCTCGCACTCCGGGGGCGGGGGCAGCGCGGGATTGCAGCTGCCGGCTGTGCTGGACCCGTCGCTGCCGCTGGGCGGGCACGGACTGTCGCTGCAAGAAATATGCCTCAAGAAGGAGCAGCAGCAGTTCGCGCCGTCGTGGCTCACGGCGCAGCAGCAGTTGGAGCTAGCCGGCGCGGGCAATTCGGCCGTGTTCGGCTCGGGGAGGCTGGACCAGGAGTACATCGGAAGCTCGACGCCGGAGAGCACCTTGCAGCCGGCGGGCCTGAGCTTCGGGTTCTCAGCGTCCGCCGCTGGCACGGCCTCGGCGCACATGTCAGCAACCGCGCTCTTGCAGAAAGCTGCACAGATGGGTGCAACTCTGAGCCGACCGTCGAACCAGGGCCAGATGGCGAGCACTCACAGCACCAGCACTATCAATGCTGCCACTGCCAACTCAGCAGCTGCTCCTACTGCCAACGTGAATAGCACCGGCGCAGGCCCAGGCTCTGGCCTCGGCTTCGTGGCATCTCACTTTGGAGCGGACGAGGGGGCAAGGACTGATCGCGACGCTGGCAACGGCGGCAATGCCGTCGGCGCGGGTGGCGGCAATGACGGCCTCACCAGGGACTTCTTGGGGCTGCGGGCGTTCTCCCACGGCGGCATACTCAGCATGGCCGGGTTCGATCCCTGCATGTCGTCGGGCACGTCGGCGGCGTACGAGCAAGGGCACCAGAGCAGCAAGCAGTGGCATGGCTAGTCAACTCAATGGCATACCTCGCCATGGATGAATCATATCCTAAATGATGCAACATGCGTGCATGGACATTGCTAGCTCGGTCATGTCGAGATGGATATTTAGGTAAGTCGGATCGATCGATAACCAGTTCGCTTTTTTCTTGGCACTTATTTTGATGTCCATTTGTGGGGTATGGGCTGTTCTATTCTTATATAATCTGCAATGTGCTATATATGGAAGACTTACAAATGTTTATGCTATATGTCATAGTTAATTCTAGTTATTATTCGGAATATATCCATTTGTAATCAGTAGTGTTACGCTGGATAACGCTATGATATGTTATGCATGTCGTTGGCCGCACTTGATCAAATGACAGTTCAGGTTTCCTTCAACTTTCAAGTGTAATAACATTTGAAATTATGCGGAACTAATTGAAGGATATGCACTAGAACTGAAATTTATGAAAGATGTGTCTATAGCTATATCTGGTATTTTTTCAGAAAAAATTGATAGACTTTGAATTAAGTTTGATTATCATGGAGTTTCCACGGTATATAGCGTTGAAAAGGAAACAACATTAAACAGTAGCAGCAGTATCCGACATTATTAATTGATCGGCATAATAGCGTAAATTGACAAATACTACTGTCTCGTTTTAGTTAGATATTTTCGTATGTCTTGGGTAAAAATATTTTCCTTACTTAACTGGTTTAATATTGTACATATTCATTTTTATCACATTTAGCTGAACTAATGTACTCCCTCTTTCTTTTTAATTTTTATTTTATAAATATATGATTTATTATAATTTGGACAGTCTCTGACTTGTAAATTTGACTCTATTTCTAACAGTTCTGTATTAACAATATCATATAAGTCGCAGTATTTTCGAACTATTTTTTTCACAAAAAGAAATTTGGTAACATTTTCGTGTGGATCATCAAGATTGTTTTGTGTGTATAAGAACTAAGAAGTGGTAAAAAAAACCATAGTGAATTGAGTGCAATATGTCATGTTTTGTCACTAGAGGGAATCGTAACATTTGATTAGACAAGCTTAAGACACCTCGAATGCAGCTGGTAAATTAATTCAATTTTATACATCTAGTTTGGCAATATTATTCCTTCTCCATACCTTTTTTTTCTTAAATTAATTCTCCATAATCTTAGTATTAATTTTCTGCTCTATTACTGGTGGCGGAGACATTTAACAACATTGGTCAGGTAAAGTTGCTATGAGTCATCTTATGAAAAATATATAAATACAGACACCTTTGTTTCACTAGCTCCATGTGAGTATGGCCAGCTTCATGGCACAGAAAAAGTGTCCTTTTCGATATAACAAAATAAATATATTCTTTAGGTGTAAGGAATGGGCATTTCTTTAACTGATACTCCGTATATAGCTAGGTTACGCTTTTATGGAGCAAGAACAGTAAAGATATTCCCTAGTATCATCCCATCTGATGCGATCGATCAACTTCCACGATAACAAAATGGATGATACACACTGCTGCATACAAATCAGTGAAGCTTTCTACTAGTAGTAAAGTAGTATATATATACAAGGTTCTGTTTGGATTATATTTGTCTGTTTTGAAGAGAGTCTTATTCACCTATCATCACATCTGGAAGCGAGAAGTAGTACTGATCTAGCTAGACCTTGTTTTGTCACTCTTTCCTTTTTCTTGCTGTAGTTTCGATCTGCACCATCATTTGCACACAGAACTGGAACAAGTTCTGAAGTTCCTTTTCCTTCTGGCCTTGCGTTGGTGATCCTAAACGTTTGCATTTCTCCCTTGTCTTGTTTTTGGGGAATCTCCATTATTTCATGACAGCTTTTTTTTTGTACCAGGAGGAACAAATGTTCCAAAGTTTCAAAATACCCCATCATTCAGATGTTGGTAGGCAGCATAATTTACTCCTGTTTATCTACTCTTTATAGATCTAATAGTTAGAAGTAATGTGCATGCAAGTTCCCTCTGTAGTTTGTTGTTGACTTGTCATATCAGCTAAGGTTAGCCAGTTTTTGGCTGGGCGGGTACTGTTCACATGTGAGCATGAATGAATGAATTATGCTAGGAGATAGTAGTACTATGCCTGAAAAGAAAATTACAGTGATATCCTGCAGGCTTGTAAGTTTGGAATTGCGCATAGAGCCATAGACACTTGCCTCCCCCTTTCCACATCAAATGTTCCGCGCATCAAAGTTTGGGAGTGCCTCCAAGAGCTACACGACAAATGCATCTTCACGTGACCCTTTTCCAGTCAGTGTGCGTGAGAGAGAGAAGAAAGAGATGTTGGTTGCTGGCTTGTTGCACTCTTTGCAAAGCTTCAAAATTTGAAAAGAGAGAGAGAGAGAGAGAGAGAGAGAGAGAGAGAGAGAGAGAGAGAGAGAGAGAGAGAGAGAGAGAGAGAGAGAGAGAGAGAGCATGCAGGAGCAGGCTGCTGCAGATGCCGATGTGGGGAGGCAGCTGGTGCAGCCTTGTGGCCTCGTGTTGTCAACGGGGCCAGGGGGTTGTGGTGATGAAGTCAATTGCACGCTCTTTCTCGGTCAAAAACACGACACACGCGTACGTACAAGCGCGTACCGTTACATGCATGCGCTGCGTAGTTGCCATACGTACGTACATCTGCTTTTTCTGCATGCAGTCATTTCCCATTACCAAACCTAGAGAGAGAGAGTGTGAGAGAGCAATACCATGGCGGGCCCGGTGCCCTGCCATGCATGCATTACACAAACTCCCGAAGACATCTGCATCCATCCGGGTTCATGCAGCGTCCTTGCTTACTTGATTGATTGGAACGAGATCTGTCGTCTCCAAGAGTCCCCGTAGCAATCGGAACGCAAGGTAGCATAGCAAAGCCTAATCCTCAGCTCGCATGATTTCCCTTTCTTTTGGGGTCAGGTCCTTGCGTTGACGTGTAAGACAAGGTTGGTTGGCATCACGAGGCATTGTTCCGTGGGCCTCCCCCACTACACTCTTGCATTGCCTTGCTCAAGTCCCACGCTGTGCATGCCGCCTCTACTTGCCGAGACCAGGATTTAAGTTATGATGGGTAGCCGTTTGTTTATCGTGTTAGGTTATTTTTAGCAGTTATTTTAAATTTTTATTTTTAAAAATACTATTACAGTATTTCTTATCACTATTACAGTATCCTTTATTTTTTTATTTTCAACAGCTACCATATTTTCTACCTTCTACTTTCCTTTTTCTCTCTCCGGTCCCACTGTCAGACTCTATGAACAGTACTGCTACATCGTGGTACAGTACTGCTGCAGTAACCGACGTTGTTTTCACCCTCCGGGACCACTGGCAGCCTCTGTGAACAGTTTGCGGTGCTACAGTAGCTCCGCAGATTTGCAGTCCATATTCCCTCTCCGTGGTACTGTAGCAACACTGTTGCGCACTGTAGCATGGAATCTGCAAAATTGGGAGATGTGCTGGAGTTGGCCTTACTGGACGTATCCTTTAGTACCGTATTTATAAATTAGGTGGTTATAAAAAAAACTCAAATTTTAAATTAAAACATAAAAATTTAACAAAATTTGATCGTTTTCTACCAAATTCTACCGGATTACTATACAGTTACCGCGGTTACTATCGACGAGTGATTTTTGGATCCAAATGCATTTGTGAATCTTAGCCGAGACAATCTCCAACAACATAGATAATTGTTGCATATAGGAGTTGTACATGTCACCAGGTTAATAAATACTATAATAATAATCTTTTACAACAGTATAATTATAACACTATCTATAAACTTTAATGCTCACATACACTAGACTGTAATATCATTAACTATTGATGAGTAGCTATTTTTTCTCTCTTTTAGGCAAAAATCTAATATGACATTTCTTACTGCTAGCTGGCATGGATGTTGTTAGAGATGTGTTTTTTTTTTCCTCAAATACGTATGAGGATTGCATATCTTTATATTAGAGAAGAAGTAAAGAGTTTAAAATATTATAACACGAAGTGTCGCCGCACTCACTCACACATCTCACATAAACGAATTTACATTAGACGAAACAACTCACAGAATAGGAACCATACTATTCTAGATATAGACAACCGAGGGCCGAAGCACTGGCCAGGGCCCAAAGATCTGCCTCATGCCTGATCTTCGAGAGCAACTGATGGGCATGTGATCTGCGATGTTTGCAGATTGAAGACCCTGGCATCATCTTGGCAAATAGTTCACCAGACCACGGTACACTTACCATGGACTGAAGCATCATCTTGGCCCAGAGAAACTTCCTTCTGATGGCATCAATCTCTTCAAGCACCCATGGCAGCAGTTTGTCGGCCATCAATGCATAAAGTAAAATCATAGAAAGGATGGACTTGACTAGGATTAGCCCTCCACTCTTTGCCAAGAGCGATCCTTGCCACGGAGGCAGCTTGACTGCTACTTTCTCAACCAGCGGCCTCAAATGAGCTTTAGGGATGGCCTTCGTAGAAAGTGGCAGGCCAAGGTAGCGGATCGGAAGGAGAGAATTTGGCATGGCAGGATAGCTTGTACCTCGTGCATTGCCTCATCATCATAGAAAATTGTTGTGATGGAGCGTTTGGTGAGGTTGATGTTTAGCCCAGAGGCATCAAAAAAAATGCCAAGGATGCGCTTGATTGCTCTAGCCTCCTGTGCTGACGAGAACGCGAAGAGGATCACATCGTCCACATATATGTTGCACTGAAACTTGATTGGCTGGTGTCCAATCGGCTGTAGCACACCGGCTGAACACGCCTTCTTGAAAAGGCGATTGAACACGTTCATCGCCAAAATGAACAACATGAGCGATAGGGGATCACCCTACCACACACCACACCGTTGCTCGATTGACTCCCCTAGCTTGCCATTAAGCAGGACCCACATTGACGCCGTGGATAGGAGAATGGCGATCCACTTGCACCATTGGTGACCGAACACTAGCGCCCGCAGGACGTCCAACAGAAATGGTCAGGCCAATGTGTCGAACGCCTTAGAGATATCGAGTTTGAGTAGGAATTTTGGCTCCTTCTGCCTAAGCAACACCGCGGAACGCCGCACATACTAAAAGTTATCCATGATTGAGCGACCCTTGATGAACACACTTTAGTTGGGAGCAATCAAAGCAGCTAATTCCGATGCCAATCTGTTCGCCATCAGTTTGAAAACTAGCTCTGCGAAACTGTGTATCAAACTTATTAGATGATAGTCCTTGGCCTCCTTGGCATCAGGTGTCTTGGGCAGCAGGGTAAGCAGGGCACCGTTGAGGCACTTAAAATGTCGTCGATTTGCTACCGAGAAAGCATTCACCGCCCAGATGATATAATCCTTAATGATGGGCCATGCTGTTTGATAGAATGCGCCGATGTAACCATCCGGTCCCAACGCTTTGTTAGGAAGGAGCTCCTTGATTACATTCTAGACATATGCTTCCGTGAATGGGGCATCAAGGTGAGAGAGCTCTTGCGGCAGAATGTCCAATGCTTGGAAATTTATGGTAGTAGTTTTGTCAACATCTTGTCCAAGCAAGGGATAGAAATAGGAATAAAGCACATCGGCCTTGCCCTTGTGCGTTACCACCAGTCTATCGCCAACTGCGAGATTGACAATGTGGTTCTTGTGCCGACGAAACCGAGCCTACAAGTGGAAATAGTGGATGTTGGTGTCTCCTTCGTGCAATTGTGTGATGCACGCATGTTACCAGGGCCGGTCCGGAGGGGGGGTCGAGCGATGCGACCGCCCGGGCCTCCAAAATCCAAAGGTCCGTATGTATATGTATACTGTATATATCGGCTAAAAAATAAACTGAAAAAATTAGATCTGGACGATTTATATTTAATAATGAAGTTCTATTTTTAATCTTATCTAGAGTCACCAAAATATCAGGATCAGACCTGCATGTTACCTGACGATGGTGCGCACTTGTGAGGCCAAAGATACTGTCATTTGAGGTTCTTGGGCAACTCAGTCTCCACGTAACATGGTGATCATATAATTCGATCGTACAATTCGAAAAAAAACATGGTGATCATACGGGGCAGACCATTGAAAGGTCAAGGACACATAAAGTCTAAACTTTTTGTAGCCGTTGATATGGGAAATCAAACCATTTATGTCTCCGACGCTTCGAGTTGTCAGGAGTGAAAAGTAGTGCATGCCCATGCCTCTCGCTAGTCGGGGTTGCTTGGTTTTTGGCTCTAACGAATCAAGTTAAAATTTGAGCAGAGATTAGGATTATACTAAATTTTGATTGTCAAAATAGCATTTGGTTTAAGACTAAGCTAAAATTTGGTCGGTCAAAATTTTTGACGGACGATTTAGCTATCCAATATTTACCAAAATGCTATAGTCAAAATTTTTCTATAGACGTAACCAAATTTTGATCTAAACCGAACAGAGGCCAAATTTTCACAGCAAGGCAAAATTTTTGCTTGCCTCCCTTTAGTTCCTAGCCAAACATGTGCGTTCTTGACCGTGTTGGAGCATTCCCAAATTTTATACTACCTCCGTATTATTTACCCATCATCGTTTTTTACTATAGTAATTTTAACTTTATAATTTTCTAAAAAATTTAATAAATACTTAAAATTATATAATTCTAATGAAATATATTTTATGACGAATATAATGATAAGAAATTTTTTAATATCTATAATTGTTTTAGAAAAAACGCATGTTCAAAATTAATATAGTAAAAAACTGGTGAGGAGCAAATAAAAAGAGAAAATGATTTGGTGTGCGTGTGTCAAAGTGTCGATCGACGTCGTAAGGTTCACTGTTTGGTCGCGCTCCACGTGCATAGCGTACTTTTTCTTGGTCGAATCAAATATTTATTTGTGGTCTTTCGTGAGAATGCCACATAAAGTTCAACCATTTATACATCCGAATCGTGTCTTATTGGAGACTTGGAGTGGTAGCTGTAAGAATCCTGTCATCTCTTAAGTTAGCACTGTGCTTATTTACAGCATCATTATTCATTAGACATATGTTACCTAGGGAAGTACTCCTTCTATTTTAAATATAGGACGAATTAAAATTAAAAAAACAAAATTTGTAAATTTTGATACAAAATTAGTCTAATTTTGCGCATGTACAAATGTTTATCCATAGATTTTTATTTCACATATTTTTATTACTTTCATAGTAAGTAATAATATATTATAAGAACAATTAATGATTAAGGTATATTTTGAAAGACTTTTTAAAATCTTAATATGTCCTGTGAAAAGAAATAGAAGGAGTACATCTTTAGAATTCCAAATATGTTAAGATGCAAACGTGCATGAAATGCGCTACACTACGTTTGCCGTAATTTACTTCAAGAAGAAAAAAAACTATGCAGATTTCAATAATAATCACTCCCAAAACTCTTTAGTTTGTTGACTAAAAGAAGGGTTTAATCTGAAGTTCGAGTTAGACATTGTCGCATCATGTCGTGTAAAAATAGAAGAAATTGGGCCGTGATGCCCAAAGATTCTTCTGGCCCAGCCATGCTGGGAGAGTCCGGTCCGGTCCACGCACGCACCATACGAGCAGTCTCTCGCCCACCAACAGAAAATGAAAAACTGTACGGACTTGTGCACACCCGGCTTATTCTAGAGCTCTTTTACGGTGATCCATACTATCTAGAGGTAGAAGGTAGTATAAGTTTAATCTGATGATCCACGTGATTGGATATTTTAGTAATTATCCAATATTGTTAAAATTACCCCATGCCATCGAGGAAGACCACTATGTCCAATCACGATGCGACCAGCTCCAGCTGCCCGCCTTACGTATACCGCGGCACCACCCGCACATGCTTCCCCAGCCCTCTCCTGCCCCTCGATCTCTTCTTCTCTCCAAAGCCCAAGAGCACAACGATCTCTGCGCGGGCGCAAGCAAGCAATTAGGACAATTGCCTCCGGCCGTCGTTGTCTGATCGGTTCTTGTTTTCCTGGAGTCGGGCGTACATGATGGCCGCGCAGTCGTGGAGGTCTCTGCTCTGCTGCCTGGGCGGCGAGGACGCGGAGGACGGGCCGTCGCCGAGCGCGCCGGGGCAGAGGAGGACGAGGAGGGACAGGGAGAGGCAGCTGCTGCCGTCGGTGGCGGCGTCGCGGGTGTCGCTGTCGAGCCTGAGCTCTTGGGCCATGGCGTTCGTGCCACTATACATTCAACCCATGAATTTGCAAGCCATTTTTTTTTCCTAAAAATACCCTTATACTATCTATACTCCTTCCATATACTATCCATACTACCTCTAGACAATGGGTAGTATTCTAACTAATCTAGACCGTCTGATCCAAAAAATAGACGGCCCACATTCCTTTGGGACCACCGTAAAATTCTTCTTATTCTAACGGTACATCTTTCGTATTTAGTACTCGTGCATCTATTAATTTTTCTTAGTTACCTATAACTTATTTCTTATTTTTAAAATATAAATATCAAACTAAATAAATAATGCGGACTTTCTTCTATTTATGTGTTGCCATGATGGCAACGCGAACGCACCCACCAAGCCACCATGTACGCCGCCGGCGCCGGCAGCTCTGCATCGACCCGACCTGCCCTTCCACCGCTCGCGGCCAGCAATCATCTCGTACGATCGGCGCGCTGGGAGGACCGGGAGGAGTCACCGCTTACGCAACGCGGCGACAGCCGGCCGCGGGCGAGGGCCGCCCACACACACCCCGTCCCGTGCGCGGCGGCCTAGCACTCTCGCTGCGCGATCCGTGGGACCACACGGAAAGTGACGGCCCTCTAGCGCTCTCGTGCGGCGACGCTGATCGCCATGCCGGAAACCGTCGTGCTGTGCCGCGCGCCATGCTAGGCTGCTGGCAATTCAGGCCCTCAGCTGACGACAGTGGCACTCTCGAGCCATGACAGTTCAAACAGTAACCAAAATTAGTGTTGTTTAAAAGAGCATGTACACATCAAAATAAGACAATCGACAAGAATGCTAAAAGCATATCATACAAAGAACGTGTTGACTCTCTAGAACTTCTTCCTCTCATCAGAAGAAAAGGTTATTTTAGGTCTGTTGTACACAATCTAGTAGTAGTTTATAGTTGTAAGCTAGATTTTAACCTATTATTTTTTAAAGTACACACCGTTAAATTTGTCCGGCCTTAGCGTATCGCAAAACCAACTATTATTAAATCAAAGTGCTTACAATAATATTTTTAGATTGTTAGATAAAATAGCACTATTAAATTTAATTTAATTCAATTCTTGATATAACATTAACAAGAACAAATTCAGATAATTAATATCAACTATATTTTGACTAGCTCCAATGAGTCTCAACTAGATTTCACTATCACTCGAGTAGGACTATACTATATTTGACTATCATTCGAGTACGATTTGACTAGATAGAAATGTATGTACCCAATGATGATGATGAAGATGGTGAAATAGTTAAAATAGACTGTGACGATGTAAAGGAAGCAGATTGTAAGCAGTCGCGATAAGAATTTCTCAAAAACCGTATTTGTCCTCCTCCGGTGCATGATCCCAAGAGGTCAAGGATTCCGGAGACTTGCTCCCGTTCGTCGGTGCATGCCGGTGCAGCGGGATGGAGTAGACTACAAGTGATAGTACAACAGAGAGAAATTGATAAAACCCTAATTACGTATATTGCTTTGTAGTGACGGCTGATAGATATATAGAGAGATAATTGCGCGGTTGAGACGCGTCACAATCAGACTCTTTAACTAACATGATTTTCATATGCTTATCTGTTTGCTCAAGCCGTACATGTGCAAGCAACTGGATCTAATTTTGATAAGCATTTATGTAGGTGCCACACGCTCACGCCTACCGCCACAATCATAAAGTGGTGGAGGAGATAATTGCTTTTAAATTAGTCTTTCTTCACTTTCACTAGCAAGATAAAACTAAAGTTACACATCTATCTTCACATAGTTGAATCTTTGAGATTTATTTAGAATTACACCAATATAATAGATAAGTCTATATATTCTAACAATACTTAGGATAAAGTCTATCAACTTGCAAGGTTGGAGCTAATGGCTGGGCATTTAGTGGCCGCCTCTTTCTGCTTAGCTACTCTCCGTTGCACTTGTCTCATTCGTTTTCGCCTTCCAGTTGTATCCTATCACAACCTAACACCGCATCATTATTCTGTCTTTATAACATGATGGTGAACAATCTACAGAAATAACCATAAATCTCGTAGGAACCATAATGCGATGATAGCTGTTTGGCCACCTACGGAGCA
Organism: Phragmites australis; assembly: GCF_958298935.1. Lineage (NCBI taxonomy): Eukaryota > Viridiplantae > Streptophyta > Magnoliopsida > Poales > Poaceae > Phragmites > Phragmites australis. Next base: position 9,436,692 of record NC_084922.1, read on the forward strand.
AAAACGTGCGATTGGGGGGAAAAAGAAAGGGGTAGGAAACTTGCAGCATCGAGGCGAAACTTTTGATCCCCAACAGAGAAACACAGTGAAACTTTTGAGAAAAAAGAAAGTGGCCTAAGAACTAACTCAGATCCTCAATGAATTAGGCAGATAGGCCAGCTGCCAATTCTCATGCTATATAGAAAAAAGTGTACAGATGTCTGAAACGGTTATGCTTTTACGCTAGAATGTTCAGAATTTCTAGGATGCAGAATCACGTAGTTCTCATCATTATCAAGAATATTTTCTGTAAACTATTGGAATCAATCAAAAGTAACAACTAGTCAGAAGTCAGAGCTACGAAGCTATTATCGTCATTGCAGAAAATGTTAAGTGTACAAGGAGTCGAAGTCCACAAGGCCAAAAGAAATGCAGTCTGAATCTATACATCAACAATCCTATCAAAACAACTGATCAAACAAAAGGTAGGCACAAATAAACAACTAACTAAACAATTGGAATCAATCAAAAGTAACAACTAGTCAGAAGTCAGAGCCACGAAGCTATTATCGTCATTGCAGAAAATGTTAGTGTACAAGGAGTCGAAGTCCACAAGGCCAAAAGAAATGCAGTCTGAATCTATACATCAACAATCCTATCAAAACAACTGATCAAACAAAAGGTAGGCACAAATAAACAACTAACTAAAACAAAAGAAGAACACGGATAATTCAAACTAACAAACTGTATCAAGATTCAGGAGTATGGTTGCATATGCAGTAAACCTCCAGTAGTTCACAACTCAAGCTCCACTCTGCCACTCTGATGATCCTGAACTACAAGCTTTTATCTCCAGGTGCATAATTTACACGACCTCAACCTGAAACTCTTTTTATTTCCAATCAAGACTAGAAGGTGAACAAAAAGGATCACCTACTGCTATATTGTGAGCGCGTCTCATAATCTGGTGAGACACCATGCTCACTCATGCTCCCCTTTGACAAGCTTCGCAACCTCTGCCAGAACTTCCTGTTCTTGCCTGTCATCAGGGGGCCTGAGCTGGACTGCTTGCGGAAAGAACCCGAATCAGCAGCTGGAGTGAAGACAGGTGTCGAGCCAAATATCTCAGATATTAGCACCCTCTCCGCTTCCATGCCAGTCACATCGTAAACTTCTGTAGTTTGCACCGGCAACTCCTGGCTGAATCTCCCCGATACAATACCGTCATCACCCTCACTACAGATGAGTTTCAAGGCCTGCACTACTTCGCCCATGCTGGGGCGGTGTGCGACCTCAGGCTGCACACACATTAATGCGATGGCAGCTGCTTTTGCCACACTGTCGAGTGGTACATTAGGCCCAAGAAGTGGATCAACAGCTTGGCGCAGGCTCACCACATTAGTTAGAAGGGGGCGAGCCCATGCGACTAGGTTCTCTTGCCCTGCAGTCCGAGACATGTCCACAGGCTTCCGACCAGTGAGGAGCTCAAGCAGTACAACTCCATAACTGTACACATCACTCTTTACAAGGAGATGCCCAGTCATGGCGTACTCTGGTGCAACATACCTGAGAAGAAAGCCACGATGTCATGGTTTTGTCTATAAAATATAATATCATGAAAAAGAGAGGATATGGTTCATACCCGAACGTTCCCATGACACGAGTGGAAATGTGCTGGTTCCCTTCTCCCCTTGCGGTCCTGGCTAGTCCGAAGTCAGACACTTTTGGTGTGAAATCATGCTCAAGAAGAATATTGCTTGATTTGAAATCACGATGAATCACACAAGGACTTGAATCTTCATGTAGATATGCAAGTGCCCGCGCTGACCCCAGCGCTATCTTCATACGGGCATTCCAATCAAGTGGAGCAGTCTCGTGGTCCGCTCCTACAATGAGCAAAACAGAAAAACACACAAAAGCAACACTTTGTCATTTCTTTGCAACTTCTACATGTTTATGGGCTTAAATATGGAGATACTTACCATGCAAATGGGATTCTACACTGCCATTTGGAATAAGCTCATACACCAGACACCGTGCGTTCTCCTCTACACATATGCCTAACAACTTGACTAAATTCCGGTGATGCAAGCGTCCCAGCATCTCAACCTCAGCCAAGAACTCTCGCTCACCCTGGCCATCATATCTCTTCAGAACCTTTACAGCAATCATGGTTCCATCTTCAAGTGTGCCCTGGTAGACATATCCAAAGCCACCTTCTCCAAGTACTTTTGAATCATCAAAGCCATTTGTAGCCTTGTGAATCTCAGCAAATTTGAATGTTTGTGCCTGTCCTGCATATGTTGCGATGCTTGAGCCCAGTGAACCAGATGGACCTGAAGGTGAACTATAGCGACCGGCTAAAAGCGTGTGAGCTGTCCCTGCAATCATCCGAGATGTTTCAGAAGAAAAACTAGTGATGGCATGTTACAAATATAACCCTAATAAGGACATGTAACAGGATGCAGAAACTATAGAAAAAGCCCTAACTGAAAAGGTATTGCAATCACTGGTTGTTAGCATTTCAAATAAGCAAAGTAATTTTCTCAGCTATATGTTCAAATAAGTACAATAATTTTCTTAGGAGGGCACTGCTGGATAACATTTGCCTGTCAACTATAGGTTTATAGTGCATTTCAATAGCAAATTGGCATCATTTCACCGAAAAAGAATTAACTATTGTTCTGGCATCAATCAAACAGAATGCAAATGGCATCACAGCATGGTGCAGTTTATTTATTAGAAAATTAGTAGGCTAGTTACACGTACCAGATGACCTGGAAAATTTTGGAAGTACACTATGTGGAAATGTTTGAACCATGTCACCTGAACCCTTGAATGCAAGTATCAACAACCATGCAGCCAGAGAGCAAATAATCAATGCAATAACAGTAGACAATACAGCAATAGCAATTAGGCTGCCATTCACTTTTCTTTTGGGTCTGCTAACATCAACTCCGAGAGGCTTCAATGCCTGTGCATTTCTGTTGTTACCAAATGCCCCATCACCAATGCTTTCCGGTGCTGAAGGTGGAGAAGGAGGAAGCCCTGCAGAAAATTCATACTTCTTGATGAAAACTGAAAACTAGTGGTGCAGAATTGCTACATGTTCAACTATGGTCAATGAGAATGCATAACAAGGTTAACTTATTGTTTGGCACTGAAATTTGTCCATTGACGATTATGTGGTTGATCAAGTGGCAATAATTGTTTGACAGTAGATGGATGCACCAATCAGGAACAAACTACAAATACAAAAGGAGTCAGGAGCACTAGCAAGACCACAGACCTGGATACACAACATAGAGAATCTTGTACTCCCCAAAGACTGATGGTTTTAGGGAAACTTTTTTGCTCCACAAGCTTTCAAATGCTGAAATTGCTGTAGCATTGTCGAACTTCACTTGCATCGGTACTAGATCAAAAAGAACAACTGTCTTGCCTGGCTGATCACCAGCCACATTTGCACCCATAACACGAACCTGCCTAACAGCCATGTTTACCCCAGACGATACCTCTTCAGCAAAATCAGAGACCAACGGAAAGAATGAATAAAGGTCAACACTTAGACGAATTCCGACTTTGATTGGTAGAACACAAGCACATGGGGCTCCCGCAGGTGGATCTGTTAGAGGCTCTGGGCATGCTAATGCATTGCAATCTGCATTTTACACGGTAACCAATCATCAATATTACACACCATGCAAATACTATTAGATCCGGTATGTATGTTTTGAGATTACAAAGTTATGAGAGCACATAAGGTAAGATGTACCCGAATTAGGTGGTGGTGGAGGTAATGCCCAAATAGGATGAGCTGATGGTGCTTTTGGCTCTGGTTGGGGAGGGATCGGTGGAAGAGTAGGAGAAATATGATCCCCTGAAAAAGCCAGCAGTTATGAAAATTTGTATTGACACGAGGAAAAGGAATAACAAGTGAGGCAAAAAAACAAGGCCTTGAAAGTACTTCTGTTTCCATTGGGACCTCTTGATGACACTGGCGAAGGTGATGGGGAATGTACAGGAAAGTGTGAATGACCTGGACAGAAAAAAAAAACATAAAGTTGTCAGCGCGATGAAACGAATTCAATGTGTTCATAAGGAACATTAGCCTACATTACCTTGAGGCATAGGTGGAGGCGCATGGTGATTTTGCCTTTTAGTCCCAGTCTGTCTTGGAGCTCGTGAGACCTCAGGCCCTATAATGCATTACGTTTTAGATCAATGGTCAGAATTCACAACATTTAGGCTGCAGGTGGAAGTATTTTGTCAAACCTTGAGCACGAGATGGCGGGTAAGATGGGGCAAATGACGGATTTGCTCCATTCTTGGGACTATTGGATTTCCGTCCCCAAGCACGAGATCTACTAGCGGGCGCTGATTTAGGAGCTACACTTGGCGGTGAGGGTTGAGCATGTGAAACTGATGAAGCGTTCTTCGGGATTGAAGGCATGTTTGTGTTCTGGGGCAAAGGACTTGTAGCAGGCGCAGACCCTGAAACAAGGAATTTGGTTGTCAAGCTACATTTTCATATATAAGTTGATGCAGCCAAGATTTTTAATTGAAATTACCTGTAATCGGTGATTTATGAACTGGGACAGTTTGACCACTGGATTCCTTTGGAGGAGATGCACGTGGAACATGATGGTTCGTGAGACTTGCAGGAGGCGAACTATTTGCTGGGGGCATCGTGCTTCCTAAATATCAACATAAAGTCGAATTTTTAAGAATAAAGGACACAAGAGACGCAATCAGAACAATCAAATCGGGTAACTTCATCCTCACCACTCTTATGCTCACTACTTGGAACATCTGCCTGCTGTCGCGGTGCTTGTGCAATGACAGGCGATGCGCTCGGAGGTTTTACACGTGGAGCTGCTTTTCAAGAAATGGGAAAATGGTAAGAGATGTGGAGCCAGAGTAATTTGGCCTACTTTCAAGGGGAAAAACTACCTGAAGTGGAAGGAGGAATGGCAGGAAAACTCCCTGTAGATGGGTGCGGTGGAACGCCATTTACCGGAGGGGGGAATGCAGGAGGTGGATAAGGAGGGACTACAAATATTTTCACAAGCGAGGTGAGATTTTCTACAGCAAAAATCCATTATATTAGGGATTTTAATAATTGCCATCAGTAAGAACATATACCTGATCCAACTGGCGTACTTGGTTGATTGCTCACAGATGGAGGTGGCACAGCTGGTGGATTAGGCTTGAGGGCAACAGATGGAGCAGGTGCCTGAACAGAAGGTAGGAATGCAGGTGTCCCGGGAAGTACTGGAGTGGGATTTCCAACTGCAGCTTGTGGAGGAGCTACTGGTGGAGGAACCTCATCAGTGGGATCAGGGGGTGCAACCTCAACTGGAGGAGGCACATTATATTCTACATAACATAAAGTACCCATCAGGACTGCAATGTCATATCTAACTGCGGGACTAACAACACAATTGGTGGAGGATGAGATACCTTTAGGGGGAGCTACTGGACTCGGAGCATCTTGCGGCTCGGTAGGAACAGCAGGGCTAATTGCTCCCTCCTCTGGGGAAGGACTTACTGACGGAGTGGAAGGCGCTGAAACAATGCAATGTACGAGCTAGACTTAAATGTCGATTATGATCTGAGAACACAATGCCACACTGTATTTAAAATTCTGTCCGACCTGTTGGAAGAGTTACTGGACCAAGAGCAATCGCAGGTTCAGGGGGACTAGAAGCTTGTCCTTGATTTGCTGGAGAATCAGAAACACCTGGAGAAGGGGCCAGAGTAGTACCTACATAGAGTAGAGAATGTAGAGTTCATGGCAACGGCAACAAGTCTGTACACTTTTCGCAATTAGCCAATTACTTAGATCAGAGTTCCAATCATCAGGTTACTGTTAGAGGAAAAAAATATCAATTTCGTATCACCATATGAAATTACAGAATTGCAAAACAAGAGCAATGATATAGCAAGCATGCAACATGAAACTGCCCAGAATATATATATGCAAATGGGAAAGAAATACCCAGTCATCCCAAGCATTTCAGGCAGAAGCTAGCACAAGCACATGCGATGGAATTGAAGTGGCGTGCAGACTTGCAGTTAGAAACCTAGCACAAGCCAACATAAGAAACTAGAAATGCCAAGCCACCGACACTGCCCTATCCATCTCAATTATAATTCAGAATACTAGCAAACTTAAGAACAACATCATTATTTCCTACAATGTGCCCAAGTTTTGAAGTAAAAGCACAGAACTGCAGCCTCTAACCCACAAATCAGTTAAGCAGCATGTGCCTTGCAGAGAAAATTCTTGAATCCTAACAGAACACATAAAATTATCGTAACTATGCTCAACCGAGGCCAAAAAAGAAAAACGTAGAGGAACAACCAAGTCTCACATTGCTACATCCACAAATCGGTTGATCCCATATACCGCCCCAAGAAACCAGAGCAAAGGGAGAAACTGAACGAACTCGGGCAATGAGTGGAGCTCCCCTCACCTCTGGATCCAATAACCGAAGAAAGAACCACCACAAGAGCAAGAGAACGCATCTTGCCCTCTCCTCACGCGCGCCGCACAGCAGGAACCGCAAGCGCAGCAGCAGTCACCAATGCTCCCACAGATCACAACCATGTCTGCTCAGGCGCGGCGCCCCTCCTTCCACAAACGCAAAGAGCCCCTGAACCGCAGAAAGACGACGGAGCCTGACTGCCATTTTGGTACCACGCCATGGACGACACCAAGCCCATGTGGAGGAGGCAGAGCAGTGTTAGGAGAGGATGAAGGGGAAGGCGCCCAGGAGGCAAAGACGCCACCGCCACCGCCACCGCCAGTACAAGTACAGTACCGGTAGAGTGCGGAGCAGTAGTAGTTACAGGGGAAAAGGTGTGGTAGTAGCTAGGAATAGATTAGCGCCCTAACAACAGAGAAAAGAATTTTTTAAAAAAACAGAAAACTTTGATCCATGGAACAAGAAACCAATACAGGGGGCGCGAGAAACAGTAAACTAACATTCCTTGCTTCCACCCCGTGCCCTCATCCTCCCTTAGTCTAGTCCACACCACATGCGAGATCATTAACTAATCTCACTCACGGATGAAGGGACGAACGAAAGAGAGAATCTTGGTTGGGTTCAGCAATTAGCCATGTACAGTAATAATTGAGCTGAACTGGCATGGAAAGATGCAATCTTTGGGCAACTACCCGGGGATAATGCCAACCCCTGTCCCTCTCGATGTAGGTTCTTGGCCCGCGGGTGTGGGGCTTCCGTTCGTGCTGCTTCCGGTGGTGGGGGTCAGATGAGGTGAGGCCCCGTCCGGCATCGCCAGCCTGGTCAGGGATTAGTCCAGCGCGTTACTGCTCTGCTTTACTGTGCGTGCTGCGCTTTCCTGGGTTGGATTGGCGCGGCGTATGGACGGAAGCACGATTCCTTCCCTCCGTGCCACGGCATCGCGCGCGATCCGGCTGTCGGTCGATCACGAGCGCGCGGCGCAGCTTACAACTCCTTGCAGACTGCTAACTTGCAAGCTTGCAGCTCAGTCTTGGGACGCGACGACAGCCAATGCATGGCGAGACCGAGGTGTAGCCTTGCACGCCGTAAACGTACGTGCTCGCAAACCACAAGAGTATGATTGAGCGCAGTGGATTGCAGGTCAAGATTAGTGGTGGATAATCCACTAATGGAGGATGAGGGCCTGATCCTCATTGTTACATGATCTCGCAGGACTTAGGACTGGCCCTTAAAAAATTAATATAAAAATCTTCTTTGTGACTTGTGATTTATTTGAAAGATGGTGAAAAGCTTTATGGTTAGTCGTTCATCTTGACAACACAAAGCAAGAATAAGTGGCTATCAAGCCAGGATTGAGAAACGGACACATGGGTTCAGAAGTAAGCGGCGTGCACAGCGGTAGTTCACTAGCTTGATTAGATAAATCCGAGTGGCGCTGTCACCCTGATACCGCTCGTGATCACGGGACAGGCCAACGTCGTCACGTAGAGACGCTCCACTACAGTCGGCTTGAGCAATCCAAGAACTCGAATACAAAAACTGTTACTCCAACAGATGCTCCAGGGCAGGCTGCATGCAACCCGTGGGAGACTGTCTGTCCTCTACCGAATTGCAATGCGACTGAACATACACTGCTGATGGATTAATCTCCAGGCTTCTCTTGCACTTCGTGCGGCACATTTCTGAAGCAAGCGACCACGCAAATTGGCAATCGGCATCGCTTTCTCCTACATGTAACTCGATTCGGCAGCAAGCAACAATGTTTGTGACAGTTGCACATTTATGATGCGCTTCTGGTTCTGGAACAGAGCTACTACAAATTAAAAGAAGTTGATGTCTGGACGCATATATCAACCATCAACTGGAGCAACAATTTTCTTGCTATGCACAAGTACGCGTATTGATGTAACATCAGCCTGCATATGCACAAGGCTTGCGACATACATACTGCATCAAAAAAGAACAGTGTACGTGTGTATGTCCATGTGTCGTGGTCGCTTGACCTACTGCTGCTGCTTTGGCATTGGATCGATGGCAACAGGTGCCGAGATGAGAGCTTGCGTGACATGCAGAGTTACCAGCTCGCCACCTTTGCTTGCCAAGTTGCCATGCGTGCCGGCCATCAGAATCACCATGGACACTCTAGCTATTAAAGCCATGTTTGCTCTAACGTGCAGACAGCAATACTGCCTCCGCAGGAGTACTAATACATGGACGTTGTAACCATTGAATACTCCAACTGTAGTCGGCAAGAAACCCAAAGTGGTTACTTGGCCTCCAAAACAACTGGTCCTACGGAGCATCAAAGCATCATCTCTTGCACTTTTCCTTCTCTAAGGCATGAACGAAAGCATGGTACATCCACATCAACTTTATGTGCATGCCTGCTCATCTTGGATCTCTTATGGAAGTAATCAACTTTGGTACAAGTAGTAGTTAGTTTGCTTTTTTCCCATTCAGATCATGTACCTGTGAATCAGTTACGCATGTATGCATGCTCAGCAAAATAGCAAGGAGAGAAGCTGCCGTGTATAAGCTAGTACGCTTTGTACAGATCATCTGGCTAATGATGCTGGAGAAATCAGTGGAGGAACCAGACAACCAATTTGCAGTGTTTACCTACCTTAATACTCTGAATTTGCCAAGTTTAGTGCAGTCCTACTTGGTATCTGTAGAGAAGATGAACATGCAAGTAGTTAGTGTTTGTGCAAATGTGTGGTTTGGAGTTTGTTACGTGTACTGTATGTCTACATAGGACAATTCGCACAGCAATTTGATTGGGCCCGACAAATACAAGTGTCTGCCCCAATTCTTCGAGAGAAATGTACATAGAACAATACGCATCAGTTTGCGTACTTTTGCAGGGAATTGAAGGGGCAAAGTATTGTATAGAGTAAGCACGATATATATTCCTCGTGGCAAACAGGACATTCTGAGACCAACGGGAAATATGCAAAAACCTCTCAAAAGTAAATGACTTTTGACTTTCCTCTCGGAAGTTATTTTGTTGCAACCCCCTCCAAAGTTTGACTTTGTTGAAAAAAAACCTCCAAAAATTCAAAAAAAAATCATCAAAAAATTCTAAAAAACTAGAGACAATCCTAAGAACTTCTGTGAAATTTTTGTTTCAAAAATAAAATCCTTTGCATCATATTTCATGGAGAGGAAGTTTGGAAAAAAAAGAAAAATGTGCAGCTTATTTATTAACTCATGTTATTTTAACTTTGTCATGTCTACCATTATTTTTTCTACATAAATAATTGTTTAAGTAAACTAATAAAAATGATTTCACTAATTTTAGAGGTGTTATGGATTAGTTATGAATTAATCTATATGCAATACATTTACTCAATCATGCATGTTACAATAACTATTTCAAGATTTCATGTTTTTTAGAAGGTAGAGGAAGTAAGAAGACTAGAAAAATTGGTTTCATGATTTTTGCGTTAGCAAATAATTAACTATGCATTTAACTCGAATTAATAAATGAGCTGCATGTTTTTCTTTTTTTCAAACTTCCTCTCTATGAAATATGATGCAAAGGATATTATTTTTGAAAAACAATTTCACAAAAGGTATTAGAATTTTCTCTAGTTTCTTTATAATTTTTGTGATTTTTTTTAAAATTTCTTTGAATTTTTAGGAGTGTTTTTCAACAAGATCAACCTTTGGGGATTTTTTACAACAAAACAATTTTTAGAGGAGAAAGTCAAAATTTAAGTGACTTTGAGGGGTTTTGTATTTTTCCCGAGACCAAAAGCCACCTTAATGATTAGATTCGTATCATTAGAATTTGGATGTTGGGTTTCGCCCGAAATGCGGTTATAAAAAATACTACTAATCATGCATGTCCCCTTTCTGTGGAATGGAAGAATAATAAGGCACATTTCTAGTTTTCTTCATCATCATTGCTCCATTATTTGTGTCGCATGAACCATAACAAATTACTCAGTTCCTCAGACTCGTGCCATTTTCAATAGGTACGCATGCGCTATCTTTTTAATATTAACTCAAGTTATCAAACAAATATGTATAAACATAATATTATAATGATTATAAATGCTTAATCATGTGGTTAGCATTTTGGAACGTGACAATGTGCATTTCGGTAAAAAAAAGTCATGGCCATCAAACAATGAAATCTTTCAACTTCTTTCCATTATCGTCTACGGATCATAAAACTAATTAAGATCAATAGGTGATCAAACTAGCTTTGTTTCCAATTGTTGGATAAAAAATAGCCACTAGATTGGGTGGTGAATAGGTGTCTTACCAATTTCTTTCGAAACAAATGATCTTATCCTTTTATCATCCAACGCACCTCAAAAATAATAGCAGAAGCAAAATCGGAGAGAATCAAATTGCTAATGAAATATCCAGAAAACACATAGCTCTCGTGAATATATATGAATCCTAGGTTCCATTGAAACTTATCTCACGGGTCATCGTCACAAAAGATAGCAACTTGAGAAAATAAACCATCAAAGTAAAGAAAAGATCACAAGTAGAAGAAATTATCTAAGTTGATGATCTAAAGGCAAGAGAATTCAAGACCTACTTATTTATATATATGTGAATTTTATGTCTCTATCCATAAGAATAACAAATTTCCAAAGTGAAAATTTTTCAGCTCAATAACTGGTATGAAAACACAATGGAAAAAAGAAAAACTTGCAAACTTGCAAGAGAACCAATATAAAGAAACTAGAATGAGACGAATACAAGTACATGAGTAAACATAAATTTTATTACTTGCAGAGATCAACCTTATTTTAGATGTATTATAAAGATTTTTCTCACACAACTCTCAGCTCTCACCTAATACATAGGTTAAATACTTATCTTCCTCACATCTAAAACCTTAACACAAAGCTCTCATATGAATGACTCAAGAGGCTCAAGTGGCAGGTTCAAAATTTTCACATAGCACTACCCCTCTATTTATAGCCTAGATTTCTTTACCCTTAAGTTTCCTAGCTTGTTTCTAAATATCCTTATTTTGTAATACACTTCTATTTACCACTAAGAACATTTTAGTTTATTTTCTCCCTCATCCATCGAACGATCGTGACACCTTCATAACTTAGCTTCACCTCGATGCAAACTTCACGATGATGTCAGGTGCACTTCCATCTTTCTTACGGTTTTGAGGCCAAACCATGAAACCCCTTGCATGCTTCTCAAAGCGTGACTCACTACCACTTGTTTGACCTCAACCAAGCATCCCGATGTTGATACGTGTATATCATCATGCGATCTTGATCACTAGCAAGTCTTTCCCGCTTCTGATTCCTTAGGCTTTCAGCATCCCCTTTGTTTGACTTTATCAACACGCTGTCTCCATCCATCTTTCATACTTTGCTTGATCTTTATGTATACAACTAGGATCACCCCTGACTCCACCCGCCTTCTCGATCGTTTGACACTAAGCACCACGTTTGGCCCTGATCATCCTATCGTTGACCGCCAAATTGCTCCATCGTATGTACAACATAAGACAAGCAAACATGTATCTCTAATAACATATAACTCCACCTATAGTTATTCTAAATCAAAATCCTCAATTCAAAGCACATCTTAGAAAAATCGTGAACACCGGATGATCCGTCACACACTCCTCCTAAGCGCCGGACCATCTGACCAGTGTAACTTAGTAGACCTCTCCGTACGGAATTCTCTTTTGCAGGAAATAGTCTGGCGATCCTTCGGTGTATACATTGGACCATTCGGCGCATATAAGTCAACAAGAGCAGATTTGCAACATCTCTGCAAGAAATACTATGACGTTCACCAAAGCCGGACCATCCGACGTGTAATTCAAGTTTTGCCTTCAGCTAAAATACTTCAGCGTGTACTTTGTCTAAACGTTGGACCATCCGAGGTATACAAATTTCAGAGTCCTGGATCATCTGGCGTGTATAATTTTCTAGACTCAAAGACAAACATGTCAACTCGATTTTCTCTGTAACTTTAGTTAGTCATAATCATAATTGCAATACATCTATATGCATTTGCGATCCAAAAATCATCAAATCAAATTAACATAATCGCTCATCACATATAAACCAAGATATATTTTCACTAAATTTTTCGAAGGTCAATCCATAAAACCTCAAACTCTAACTTGACAAGCTCGCCGAAAAAACCCTGCCCCATCACCGGAGAAGAGAGGTCTTCCTCGCCGGAGGCCCCGATACACTCGGAATTGGAGAAGAGGCATGAAGGAGAAAATTCGGACGTGAAGGGGACGAGAAACACCAGGTAGAGTATATATTTCCCCCTTTTTATTTTCTTCTTTTTCCGGTTAGCGCGTGCTTGGAATTAAAATCCAGCTGAGCAGATTGTCGTTCGTTTGTATGAACTCGCAATCTCTGGCGCCCAAAGGTTAACATGGTATTAGTGAATCGCATATACAAATGGTTCTGTAGATTGGTAGGAAAAACTACAGTGATCAGAGAGCCCCCCTGCTGCTATCTATGTGCCGTGTTTGTGTTGCTGCTGTAAAGCAGAAAAGAGCATAGGGGAGCAGGCATTCACCACATGTGCCGAGGTCCCACCACGCAACGCACTGCTAAAACTGTTACCACCACTACCAGTAGCAAAATCGGCGCTGCTACAACTGTTACCACCACTACCAGCAGCAAAGTTAAGGACAGGCGCGACGATGCATCAGAAAAGGAGGAGCGGTTTTGTGAATTGTAATGATGAGCAGGATGTCTGCACTCTGATCCATCTAGCAGAGCATTTTCAGAGCAACCGTTCGTTCAACGATGCATCAGAAAAGGAGGAGCGGTTTTGTGAATTGTAATGATGAGCAGGATGTCTGCACTCTGATCCATCGAGCAGAGCATTTTCAGAGCAACCGTTCGTTCATTCTGGAAAGATGGGTGCTTGTTGCCGCCATTACACATATGGTAAGCCTGCCTGCTCATGATGGTCACCAAAATCCGAAGGTGTAAGGTTGTAATGGATCACCAGAAGCATCTATACATGTACTAGATCCCACCATCTAGCCCTTAGTTAAGAGGACGATATGGGGAGAAACAAGTGACTGATGAATCCAGCGCCAGCGGCAGTGCAGAGCCGTGCAGTTGTGCAGTGTGCAATTGCGATTGCGATTGCGATGCAACCCTGGCAAGCAGAGGCAGGCAGGCAGGCATGTAACCGAGTTTATCGTTTCGTATCGACGGTTTTTAAATTTGAATCTAAAAATTTTATAAATTAAAAAATTAGAGAATATTTTAAGACCTTCTATAAAAAAAATCAAAAATAATATCGTTTACATCATATTCTATAGGGAGGAAGTTTAAAAAAGAAAAAAGTTGAACCGTGTAGCTCATTTATTAAATTATGTTAAGAAAAATCTTAACATATAAACAAATATTTTTCTTGTGTAGGAAGTATCTTAAGTGGATCTTTAAAATTGGTTTTACTTTATTTAGAGTTTATTAATTTCTTCATGGTTTTTACAAAGTGAACATATTAAGAAACATCAATATAATTAACATTTTCATGTCTACCATTATTTTTCCTACATAAAGTATAGCATAAGTAAAGTAATAAAAGTGGTTTCACTAAATTTAGAGTTGTGATAGGTTAGTTATGAATTAATTTAGTTGCAACACATTTACACAATTTTGCATGTAACAATAACTATTTCATGAGTTCATGTATTTCCAAAAGATATAGGATCATGTAATAAGACTAACAAAATTGGTTTCATGATTTTTGGATTAGCAAAGAGTAAACTATGCATTTAACTAGGTTTAGCAAATACATTTTCGCACAGAAAATATTCAACTTTTTTATGAGTATAAATACTTTTATCATGTAGATCATGTTACAAGGAAAACAACAAAATTTGTTTCACTTGATTTGAAGCTCAGATGAATTAGTTATTGATTTTATAAGGTTGAGCTATTTTTGATTTTTTTTTGTTGAACTTCGTTAAAATTAGAGAAACCCGTTCGATAAATCGTTAAAACCGAACGGTTACCGATGAATTCGAACGGTTACCGATAATTCAAAAAATTGGGAAAAGCCGCTCGAAAAATCGCTAAATGCAGTCGGTAATCGTAGCAAACCGATTGGTTACCGTTCGGTTAATTTGGTCTGAATTCTCGTCGAATTTCAAATTTGACCGAGTGAATTTTAAGTAAATTCTTATTAAATTTATTCAGTTATCATGATAACCGTGATTTTTCGGGGAGCGGTTTTCAGAATACAAATTGTTTGAGGCACGCAGCACGCCCCTTTGCCTCGAGCAATCAGCGCCCAAAGCAAAGCAGCAGCAGCAGCGACTTTACCTTTTGGTCCCGCAAAGAAACAAGGAACAGCCATCGATCATCGCTTTGCTTTTGCTTGCCCTCATGCCATGCCTTGCCTCACAATTCTACCCATCTCGCTCGCGAGTTGCGACCTCAGCTCTGGATGGATGGATGACCAATCATGTAATGGTTGAATGGTAGGCTGGTACCGTAGTAGCAACAGTACAGTGATTAATCCTGAACTCAAGGGGCTTGACCAGGAAGTTTCTATTCCCTTTTTCTTTTTTAAGGATAAGACAAACGAAATAAAGAACAGTTGCTCAGAACAAAGCGTTTTTCAAAAGGTTTGCGCGGTTCATCTTACTCATTTATCTTTCAGTGCTACTACTATGGTTTTTTAAAGAACGGCCCCACTTTTCGGAGGCTTTGTTGGAGCTTTTTGATGAGTGTACGACACACGGGGTTAGAACCCCGGCGACACAACTGAACTGAGCGGCTTTGCCATCAAACTCTATGTCTGTTCACGGTGCTACTACTATGTTTATAGGATATATAGTATCATGGTTCACACGCAAACCTGCGAGGTTCATCTTGCCCATCTATCTTTCGCTTGGAGTTTTTTGATGAGTATCCGCACAGCATTCTATAACATATCCTAAGGTTATTTAAGCAGAAGCAAAAAGATACTGGTTGACAGTTGACTACAGCTTTGTTTCTAATGGGAAGCCTATTTGTGTACTAATCTGAAAGTAATGTGACGTTGTCAAAAAAAATTTCCTTCACCAGCATTTGTGTGCACACACACCTACATAGATGTGGATGAATGTGAGTGTAGTATACGTCCAATTTGTACTTTAAAAAAAAAAGAGCGGACGCACTACAGGCTATTGGGTCCAATCGGTGGGCTGAAGAGTCCTGCAAAACTGAAGCCTATACAGATTCGGCCCAATTAAAGCACGGGCCGCATGACGTGAGAAACAGGTCAGTGCGTCCCAAAGTATATGCAAAATCTTTCGACGGCTCCGAGTTGTGAAATGGATGGAGTGAGAGTGGTCAGACCATGTCCAATAAACGCCGTATCGGCCGGCCGCTTCCCTGCTCAACGCGTTTTTGCCGATCGTCCCGTGTGTATCCTACTCTAACAGCTACTCCAAAATTGCTTTTTACTGCTACAGAGAAACAGGCTGTAAATGGAGATTAGCAAAATTGCTGTCAGAAAAAGGTGCCCGTATCGGAGTATGTGTGTGAGTTTGAGAGGAGGAGTGGAGTAATAAAAAGTAAGAAATAAGTAATTATTGAAGATAAAAAAATAAAAGATACGGTAATAATATGAGAGAATATTATAATAATGTTATAGATGATAAATTTTTAAAATATATATAGGAGACGGCTTAAGAGCTGCAAATCATGCGCGATCCAAACCCGTTTTCTCCCCTACGTAGAGTAGACGACGTTTGTCAGAGAATGGGTACATGTCTTTAGCTTCGCTAACTCCGACAGAATCGGTACGGAGATGTGTTCATGATACGCATCTGTAAAAAGAGTAATGGGCCTGTGGACGGTGGAGCGGCAGACCGATGTGGATGAGCCTGCTGACAGTTTCAGGGAGAGAATCAAGCTATGCTAGGCAGGAGTAGCTGCGAGTCTCGTGACTGCCTACTCCATCCTGAAACAGAAAAGAGATCGCTTTCTTTTCGTACACGGTTAGCTAAGCCTAGCAAACAAATTCTGTAGGTCCCGATACTTCAAAACATCCTGCTCACACGTGTTCCGGGTGCGTGTGCCGCTCTCATCGGTTGGATCAGCCACGTAAGATACGGATCAGAATCGTGTAGGTATATTTTTATACCGGACTCTATAAAATTTGTTTTCATAAACCTAAGGTTCCACAGCTGTGATCCGATGGACTTGAGATTTCGTCGCCGTCCTCCACCGCTCTGACCGATTACACCAGAGCTAAGCCTAAGCCTTTTGGAAAAATTAACCAAGCATTCAGGATCGGAAACACTAAGTAGGGACTCATTTTCTTCTTCCTTCTACCATTATTCTTTCTCTTTGATACCTAAAAATTGAAGCGGAGAGAGGCATGAACCTGCAAGAGTGATGAGTCGCCTCTCGCCTGTTCTGCAGTCTGTTGTATCACCCGCTTTCCTCCCCCAGCCGCGCTAGTGCCCTGCCCTGCCCTGCCCTGCCCGGTGCATGCAGTGCAGGTGCTGCCGCTGCTGGCTCTCCAGCCATGGCAGCAGTCGATGGATGGATCCGACCTGCAACTGCAAGCCTTAAAAACTCAGTGGTCTAAAGGCTGCATGCAGGCCTGATCCTGCAGAGAATCCAGGGTGCCTGAATCGAAGAAGAGCTATGCACTGTGCCCATTGCTGCGTGTACTATCTGAAAAAGATACACTGGCTGTGTTGTTGCCCTTCGGGTTTTCTTCTCTTGGATGCGCAGTCCACGATGGAGCAGTGCTACATTATTGCACGTCGGCAGTGAGAAACACGTGCCACGTACTGCTGCAGTTGCGTGGAATATTTACATTTGATTTTTAAAAACATATTCTATCAATAGACCATGTGAAAATAATTTCTAAATATAAATCTTTTATTTTAGATTTAAAATATTATACGTGTTAACACACTAGAACATTTAGCGTCAATATTTAAATAGTAAGGTACATAATATTTAACATCGATATCAACTATTACGACACCGTGCTATTCAAATATATTACCAAATATCCTAACACCGTAAAAAGGGTTTATTTTTTAATATTGTTTCATATATCCATAGGTAGAAAAATGTTTTAAAAAGAACCAAAATCTAAAAATTGCACGGCAGTTACAGGGCACGCGCGTACGAGCCCCCGAATCGATCGATCAGAGAGAGAGAGAGCAGCGCGGCCGGCACGAGGCGAGGACGCGGTCGGGACAGGACCGGGCGGCAGCGGCACGGCGCAACGTCGATTGACGCCGACGGATTGGGTGTGCACGTACTCTCGTACGTTGGTTCTCCATCTACAGGCAAGCATATCGATTTCGATCGACCACTATGAACTTGTCCATTCGATTTGTGAAACACGACCTGACCTGCACCTGCACCTGCACCTGCCCCAGCCCAGCCCATACGGTGCTGTGCTGATACCGATACGGCGGGCCTTGAAAGCGACCGCGCCAAAACGAACCACCCACCCCGCGTCCCATTCCCACTGCACAACCGTCCAAGAAAGGCTAAAGCGAGCGACCCCGCCAGTAGTACGAGTACTATGCTAAGCTAAACCCCTTCCACTTCCAGCGCGGGCCCGAAGGTCAGCAGCTGCGCCAGCCACTCCTCGTCGGCCTCGCCCATCTCCACGTCCTCCTCCTGCTTCGCCGCTTCCGGGAGCGGCTGCGGCTGCGGCTGCGGCCACGGCCAGGGCACGGGCGACGGGGGCGGAGCCCCCGCGCGCGTGTCGACGGAGGCCATGACCGTGGACGCCGCGGCGGAGAAGGACGGGCCGCAGCTCTCCTCGTTGCCGTTGATGGTCACGAACCCCGCATCCGCCTCCGCCGCCGCCGGCGCGTCCGAGATCTCCGCCTCCAGCCACCGCATCACATCCTCCACCGCCTCCTCCGCGATGCCCTCGTAGCACCCCTCCTCCAGCAAGTCCTTCTCGTACGCACCGCCGCCTCCGCCTCCCATCTCCACCCCCACGTCGGTGTCGCGCTTCCGCTTCCGTACGCCGGCCTCCCCCGCCTCCTCCTGCTCCATCTCACGCACGAGTGACGAGAGGCGCTCTACTGGAGAGTGGAGACGGGAGAGAGCGGTTGCCGGTTGGGCGGGTCGTCGGCGCTGGTGACGGCCTCGAGACCGCGACCACGAGCATTTATATAGCCGCGGGCGCGACGTGGCTGCGCGGCGCGCCCCGTTCCGTCGCCGCGGAGGCCGCGCATCCGGGGCCGCGCGCGACGTGGGCTCGTCCGCTCGTGCCACTTTGCCGAAACCACTCCCTTGTCCTATGCCAGTGCCTTTGTGTTACGTACTTCATTGCTGGTCCGTTCCGGTCCAGTTTGTAGCAAGAAACGCACCGCCCACCGCCAGTCACGGACTCACCTAACCTTCCTCTTCAGACTCGTCTCATTTAATACAAGTTATAGAAACATAAAGAAATAGGGAATAGTGAGATTTTTTATTTATTTATGATAATATTTACATATTTATATATGCTGAATGGATATGATGAGAGCCTATATTTATTAGGAGACATCAGTTCCTAATAAACACAACTCTTATAATTAACATTTAATTGATCAAATGAGGTTTATTCTCACTACTCTCCCTTGATCAATTATTCTAATCGTAAACTTTCTGGTTGAAAACTTCTCTAAAAATCTATAAAAAAAATATGAGGAGAAAATAATATGTTGATATGCCATTAAAACTCCCTTAAAACCTAATAGAAAAATATAAGAAGAAAATGATATGACATATATTGATTATTGACTATTTGTAAACTCATATTAGAAACCTATGAATGAAAAACTCATTTGTTAGTTTAGAGAATAGTAATTATGATCTATTGATCATATTAAAATCTCTAAAAATTTCTTTAAAAAATAGAAGGAATACGGTAGATATTACCTCGTTAAAAAATTTATATGAGAAACTATATAGGAAAAATTTATAAAGGAAAAGAGTGCAATATAATATGAACATGTTGTTATTCGGGGATCAACTCCTTCTAAACCTTGCAAATATCATAGTCATCGTATACTAATTCCATGATTTAGTTTGCAAGATTTTTATCTCCATATTATTTTGCAATTCATTAGGATAATAAAATTTAGTGACAATATGTTTGGTTATGTTGCTCTTTATATAACATGTTTACATCTGGTAGTATTATCTTTGTAGGTAATAGTTGATGATTTAATAGAATCAATACCACATGACTGTTGTATGTGGTTGATCATTCTGCGAAATTATACACATGTATGTAATGTTTCAAAATGATAGGTGGAAGTAGCCACTGTAATCTATTTTGATGACTCCTATGAGAAGTCTATATCACCATAAAATCAGTCTATTATAAAGCGTTATGGGGATCAATTATATAGCCAGTATATGGATATCCCATTATGGTCATAAAGATATCTGCAGATATCTTTTTGAGTCTCACTGAATGGTGTTGTTAGAATTGCGTTATTTAAGTTAGCAAGATATCTACATATGCAATATCAAGCATGCTGCGATTTGCAAGATGTATAAACGCTTTGATGGCACTAAAATATAGAACTTTAGGTTCAATATCTTTTCATCGCCAACCCAAGGTATGAATAGATCTTGATTCATATTTAGGGATCTAATGACCATATGTGTTTTGATGGATATGATTGTCCAATATTATTTGGATATTGGTGGACTGATCGATAAATATTCCTAAAGAAATATGCTCAAGTTGTAGACAAGAAAAATTTAGTTTTAACCAAAATCATTCATCTCAAATTCCATCATACGATGATTACATACTTTGTTGTGTATGGTTTGAAGATGATACAAAATTCAATTTTGATTTCATTATAAAGACACATATGTAATTGTTATAGCTGAAGTAACCCTTATGTGGAAGGAACTTTGTCGGTGTATTTAGAACCAGGGGTCCCTAAGTCCCGAGGCCAGACCGGCCGTCCACCACATATCACCACCCTGCAAGATAGGTAGAAACAGAGTGCACGGGAGAGAGTGCTCGGGGCTGCACGTGGCAGCCCCCGAGGACTCGGTGCCCCGAAGGTCCCGCTGAAGTGCTCGGGAGAGAGTGCTCGGGGCTGCACGTGGCAGCCCCCGAGGACTCGGTGCCCCAAAGGTCCCGCTGAAGTGCTCGGAAGAGAGTGCTCGGGGCTGCACGTGGCAGCCCCCGAGGACTCGGTGCCCCGAAGGTCCCGCTGAAGTGCTCGGGAGAGAGTGCTCGGGGCTGCACGTGGCAGCCCCCGAGGACTCGGTGCCCCGAAGGTCCCGCTGAAGTGCTCGGGAGAGAGTGCTCGGGGCTGCACGTGGCAGCCCCCGAGGACTCGGTGCCCCGAAGGTCCCGCTGAAGTGCTCGGGAGAGAGTGCTCGGGGCTGCACGTGGCAGCCCCCGAGGACTCGGTCCCCCGAAGGTTCGCGCAAGCTCGTTCAAAGACTCGAAGGGCCCCGTCGTCAGGGTGTCATCCAGTCAAGGGCCCGATGCCGCATTTAATAGGCGCGCGTGGCCTGACATTCTGACATCCTGACATTCTCGGCTGCCCACGCCCCAGTGTCAGACCCTGCCATGCAATGGCAGGGGGGCGTGGGTCCATTAAATGCACGGGTCCCGTCCCGTTTTCGCCTGCGCGCCTCGGGATAACGTCGCCAGAATCGAAGCGCTCGGCCTGCCACCCTGCCCTGGCAGGAGAACAAGACAGGGTGGGCGCGCCGGGCACCTCTGAGGCTGTCCGGTGGGCCCTTTTCAGAGCACCCCGAAGCTTCCGCAGCGGCTGGTGGTCGAATGCACGCCGCCTTCCTCCACCGCCCCTGTCACTTCGCCAAAATGAAATGATTACGCCTTTCTCCGTGGCACCTGGGCATTCGCGTCCCCTCTTTCCCATTCAGGATATGTCGAGGTCGGCGCATCTATAAAAGGAAAGGATGGAGGACACCGAAAAGAAGAGAAGGAAAAAGGAGAAGAAGAGAGTCAGTCGAAGAACAAGAAAACAACAGCCCCCGATCGCAAGACGATCAAGAGACCAGCTAGCTAGAACATAAGAGCCTCCAGCTCTTTGTAAACAGCTCTCCTTGGAGAACCAGATATATCCTTGAAGGATCCCCTTCAAGGATAGATATAACACTCATACAGGAGTAGGGTGTTACGCCCCCGCGCGGCCCGAACCTGTTCAAAAACCCGGTGTACCCGCAAGCCAGCGCATTTACTTCCGTTCCCACTTTTTTCCCGTACAAGCTTTTCTAGGATCATCCCCCCGGCCGAATCTCTAAAGAGGGGTCTCTCGGGATCCCTGCGACAGGAGTTCACTCTCCGACAGCTGGCGCGCCAGGTAGGGGGGAATATCCCTAGATTGTTTGTTTCCCTTTTTTCTCCACAGGAAAAGATGGCCGGTGGGCACCGTCTCCAGCGTTCCGGCTCCACTTCCAGTAACAGAACGCCGCCCCACGACCAAGAGGTTTTTCCCGCCCAAGGGGATCAGGGCGCTGGGCCCATCAGCGCCGCCGCTGCCGGCGTGCTCTCCGACCCCCAGCAGATGGTCGGGGCCCCGGCCGCTAGGTCCGCCTCTGGATCCCGTCGAGCGCCGCCCCGGCGCAGGCTAGCTTTTAGTGAGGCCAGCCCAGGGAGCGCCTTGCTTGCAGCGCAAGCCCTCCTCAGGCACCCTCCCATTCGGGCCACGCCAAACACTCCGGAAGGCCGGTGGATGCAAGATATCGCCGCTTTGGTCGGCACCGCTCGTCGCCAGGTGCAGGTCGAGAGCCCTCGCGCCACTTTTCAGCGCGGTGCCGCCAGAGTCGGCTCCTCAGCGGGCAACACCCGCACGGGCCGAGGGGCCTCCAGGCGGAGCGCCATCCCCCAGGACGTATCCGAGGCCCGGGACCTCCGTTTGCGTCTCGACGAGCGAAGGGGCCACGAGGATGCCCGGGTCACTCTCGAGCGCCAGCGGGAGACACGGCAGGGGGTTGGGGCAGAGGACCAAGCTTCCTCTCTCCCGGTCCACGACCACCGGGGATCCCCGGCTCGCCGTTCCTCTCCACCAAGAACCCCCGCTCGTGCTGCGGGGTACGGCACCGGTTGCCGTGCCTTTACCACCGAGCTCCGTCGGGTGAGGTGGCCTTCCAAGTTCCGCCCCGAGCTGCCGGAGAAGTACGACGGGTCCATCGACCCCGTCGAGTTCCTCCAGATCTACACGACGGCCGTCCAAGCGGCCGGAGGCAGTGAAAAGGTGATGGTAAATTATTTTCATGTTGCCTTGAGGGGTTCCGCCCGCTCCTGGCTTATGAACTTACCCCCGGGATCTATCAGCTCCTGGGACGACTTGTGCCACCAATTTGTGGCCAACTTTCAGGGTACGTTCGCACGTCCCGGGCTGGAGTGCGACCTCCACGCCGTCCAACAGCAGGAAGGGGAGACGCTGCGTCGATTCATACAGCGTTTCAGCCAGGTTCGCAACACTATTCCGCGAGTGGCCCCCCATGCTGTTATTGTTGCTTTTCGGCAGGGCGTACGTGATGAGCGGATGCTCGAGAAGCTAGGTACGCACGAGATCGAGACCCCTGCGGAACTTTTCGCACTGGCCGATAAGTGCGCCAAAGCTGCGGAGGCCAGGGCATGGCATGCTCCTCGCCCCGCTTCCGATCGACCAAGTTCTTCCCGCTCTGATAAGCGGGAAAAGAAAAAGAGGAGGAAGCGCGAGGCTGCTCCCGTTGAGCTAGCCCAAATCCCCGCTCACGGGGAGCCACAAGAGCCCGATCGCCGGCAAGAGCGTCGGCCGGATGCCAGTCGGCGCCCCGTCAGGGCCCCTGCTCGGGCTCCTTCTCGGGCCTCTGCGCCCGCGAGGGCCCCAGCGCCGGCTAGGGCGTCAGCTCCAGCAAGAGCCCCGGCCCCTGGCCGGGCTCCTATTCCAGCGAGGGTCCCCGCTCCCGCGGGGCCCGAGCCAGGTAAATGGTGTCCCATACACCTGACCAGATGGCACGACCTCACAGAGTGTCGTACGGTCAAGGGACTCGTGGAGCAGCGCCAGAGGGAGCGCGACGAGTCTCGCGGGGGAGGCAATACCGAGGTCATTCCCAACAATGCCGAGCTCGGCTTCCAGGAGCCCGAGCATGCGGTTGCCTTCATCGAGCATCTTCGACGCTTCTACCCGTAGACGGTCAAGCTCGCGGTTCAGGTTGATAAGGCCGGGGGCTTCTCCCCGCCCGAGCAGTCTGGAGGCTTCGCCCCGTGTGGTAAATTGCTGTCACGCAACCTTGTAAATATCGTACATTCAGTATTTTAATAAGCAATCACTATGTCAAAATTATATCTCTGGATTCCCTATGTTTAATCTGTCTGGTGAGGTGCTCGGTTGTGCGAGAAAAAGTTCGCTCTCTCATTTTTTCCCGTTGACAAAAGAATCCCAATCGGTATACATGCGAGCAGTCGCCGCTGACTTACGTCCGACATGGTAGGCTGTGGTGTTCGGTGTCGTGACGGGCTCCCGGGCACTAACCAAGTTTCGGGGCGCTCTGAGTAATCCCATCACTCGAGCTGCTCGAGTAGGCCGGAGCTCAGGCCCTCGGAGCGGGCTGTCGGTGCTCGGTCTGGCCTGTCATACCCGGGCGCCACCGAACCATAGGACCTCTAGGTTATGCCTCTGTCCGCCTTTGTCTGCCGGTTCGGGTATTCGAGAGGTCTCGGGTCGAAAAAACGAGAGCAGTCTATGGCAAGTACCGCACTAACAGAGCGCACCAGACAAAGAAATTCTATATTCTCTCTCTTAAGTCACAGGTCGGCAATCACAAGCAGTTCGGCCGCGAGGGCTTCAATGCCCCGGTCTCTGGTCGGCCCCAAGGGTCTTCGGGTGGTCCTACCGCCTAGGCTTGGGTGGTCGAGATCACCCGACCCTAGGAGCCTCGTATGACTCTGGGCGCTCGGGCGCTCCGTTGAAAGGATCAAGTCCCCGGGCCCCCGAGCTCGGAATCAACCCCTTCTGGGTCGGCTGGCCGGAAGGCCGACGGCTGTCCGGTGAGTGGTTATGTTCAGACAAGTCTGCTTTCAGTAAATTTATGTTCCCGAGTCATTCTCGGGGGCTCTTGCGCTTTAATCTGCTCGGTGAGGTGGTCTCTTGGCACGCAAAAACCCTGCCGCGTGTCGGCTTTTTTCCAGAACGACAGAGCGGCTCGTAGAAAGGAGTACCGTGCGTGCGGTAACGTCTGACCGAAGCCCTTCGTGGTGGTCGTGGTGTTCGGTCCGCTCTTAAGGACCCCGAGCACTACCGGGTCCTCAGGTGCCCTGGGTAATCCTATCACTCGAGCTGCTCGAGTAGTCCGGAGCTCAGGCCTTGGGGGCAGGCTGTCAGTGCTCGGTCCGGCCCTTTTTGAGCCCGAGCACCACCGGACCGCGAGGACTCTTGGTCACATTCTCGCTCACACGCGTCTCCCTTCTACCGGCTGAGTGGTCGCAAAGTGAAAAGGTGTCCGCTGGGCACGGCGTGTTCCGGGCAGGGCCGTTCCATCTCCCGAGCAAGGGAGTCTGTGTCTTTGTTTCTTAAACTAGGCAGTACGGACTCGCGAGAGCTTGAAGGCTGGCTGCGCCAACGCCAGCAACCAGAACAACTTCATTTCTCGGGGATGGGAAGGTCGGGAGCGGCCCGACTGAGTACTCCTCGGGACTTCCAGGCGGAGCGCCAGAGGAAACATCAAGCATACAGAGAAATTGGAGTTGCGAGCCCAAGGAAAAGCTGCCATTATATTCACAAGACATAGACAAAGCATTTTTCTAAGGGTTCACTCCTAATATTCACTCCTGCATCTACAACAAAAGAAAAAAGGGGCGCCGAAGGCCTAGTCAGCGGCAGAGGCGTCGGCTGAGTCCTCTGAGTCGTCCCCGGGGGCTGGCGGTGGCGGCACCTCTCGCCTGAAGCCGGCCGCCACCGCAGAGGCGGTACTCCTAACCGCTGCTCGGGCGACCTCCTCCTCAGCCTCGACCACTCCCTCCCGCGCCGGCTCCAATGGGAAGTCCGGGTCCCTGCTTCGGTAGCAGGCCAGGACATGCTCGGCCACGGCTTGGGCCAAGCCACGTCCCTCCCGGGCGGCAAGTTCCTGAACTGCCCAGGGCAGGGTCTCGAGGCGCTCGCAGACCTGCTGCAGCTCCAACACTTGTCGTGCGGGGCCGTCGCCCTTCGTGTCGCCGACAAGCCGCCCAAGACCACCTTTCTCCATGGCCCGTCGCATCCGCCGGAGTATATCCTCCAGCATCTGCACGAGGTTGACCCGCGAAACAAAGGCTGCCTCGAGCTTCTCCCTGGCGGCCCGCAGCTGTGCCTCGAGTCCCTGGTCCTCGGCCGGACCGGAAGAACCGCCAGCTGCGGCGGGGACGGCATCCAGCTTCGCCTTAGCCACCACCTCGGACAGGGCTTGTTCACGGGCGGTCAGTTCCGCCTCGTGTTTCGCATTTTCTTCCGCCCTGGTAGCCGCGGTGGCCGCCGCGGCAGCGGCTTCGCCTTCCCGGCGACTCAGTTCGCCCTCTCGGCGATTCAGTTCGCCTTCCCGGCGACTCAGCTCATTCTCCCGTCGGGCCAGCACCTCCTCCTGCTGGACCACCGAATCCTCCCGGGCTCCGAGATCAGACGCTAATAGCTCGTTATCCACTTCCCGGATGGAGACGTCCTCTTCCCAGCGCTTGACTTCTCCTCTGATCTTCTGGAGGTCGTCTTCCCAGCGCTGGAGGTCGGCGCGCGTCGTCTCGACCGCGCCCTCTCGGCGGGCCAGCTCGGCCTGCCGCTCCTCTGCAAGCCGTTCCCGGGCCGTGACTGCCGCCTCCCTCACTTGCGCCTGCCCCATCCTGGCAAGGGCCTCGGCAGCCTGCTGCCTCGACGCCTCAGCCAGGCGGGCGGCGTCTTCTCGTTCCCGCGCGGCCTCTGCCCGCGCGGTCCTCAGGCCTTCTCGTTCCCGCGCGGCTTCCGCACGGATGTCCTCCAGGAGCTTCTGCTCCCGCGCGGCTGCCGCACGGGCCTCCTCTCGGGCGCCCGCCAGCTGCGCCTTCTCCAGTACCAGGCGGGCGTGCTCGGCCTCGAGCTCCCCCTCCTTGGCCTCCACCGCCGCGCCCAACTGCCCGACTGCGGCTCGGACGCCTTCAATGGCGGCCAAGAGGGGATCGGCAGGCCGGCCAGGCACTACGAGCGCCGGTGGGTCCCAGGCTTCTCCGCCGGATGCCTCCAGGGGGGCCGAGCTCTCCACAGGGCCCTGTGCCGCCATCCGCCCCGGGCTCTGCCTGCCCGGGGTAGGCTCCTCCGGAGCCAAGGCCTCGGGCAGCAGCTGCGTTCCCGCATCAGCCGCCTTGCCCACCGTCCCCGGCGAGGCATCCGCCTCCACCGTTCTCCGCCCCGGGCTCTCCGCGCCCGGGGTAGGCTCCGCCGGCGCCCTTCCGGTAGTCGCCGCCACCGCCTCTCTCCCTATGGCCGCCACGTCGATTGGCGCCTCCACGTCGATTGGCGCCTCTGCCGTTCCTACACTGACCTCCGCTGGCGCAGCGGGCAGGTTCGGCTCTGGCCTTGGTGCCTGCTCCCTCTCCGTCGCCGCAACGCCTGCGGCCGGCCTACGGGAGACAAGTAAAAGTTGTCAAAACTTAGTTCGGGCCGAAAGGACCCATGGAAAAGCAAGAAAAATGACTCACCGATACCGCCATTTGGCCGCTGGGAGCCTAATGTCCGGGTCCGGTGCCGTCGGTCCGGACCCCTCCCGCCGCCTCTTCCGCTGAGGGCTCGGCTGGGCCACTGCGCGGGCCTCGGGTGCCGCCGCACGAGTCTCGGTCTCCGCCGCGCAGGTCGCAGGCGTCGGCGCGGGCCCCATCCGCACCAGGCGCGGCTCCAGCACCGGAAACGCCGCCGCTGCCGTCGGCGACGGCGGAGACTCCGGCAGCAGGATCAAGGCCCGGGGTCGTTTTCCCCGGTCTCCCGACGTCAACTCTTCAGCAGCTTCAGGGGCGCCCTCTTCTCTGGCGCGGCGGCTACTGCTTGTGGCGGCCCCGTCGCCAGCCTGCGCCGAGCTGCCAACAACCTCCTCACCCAGGAGTTCTTCCAGCCCGGGGAGCTCAGAGGCCTCGGGACTCCGGCTTCTTGGCCGGTCCACGGGCCCTTGGGCGTCAAACTCCGGCAGCCGCCTCATGATAGCCACCCGGTCGGGATGGGCGCAGAGCGCCATCTCCGGCCACGGGAGCTCCGCCCGGCTCATGTCCTCCCACCCGGTGATCACTCGGGTCATCCCTCGCAGCTCCGCCTGCCCCAGATCCCGACTCGCGCCGATCTGGGTCCTAGTGATGTCCTCCGGCCCGGTATAGAACCAGCTTGGTCGGGCCCGCTCCCGCAAGGGCGCCAGTCGTCGACGCAGGAAGTCCACGACCACCATAACAGAGGTCAGCCCGGACTCGCGCAGCTCCAAGATGCGCTCCAGCACCGGCTTTAGCCTCGCATCTTCTGGCGGCGGCGCCTCCCACGTCGATCGCCGAGGTTCCGCCGCCTTCTCTGGCAACTCGAGCCGCTCGTGGGGGTCGATGTCGACGAAGAACCAGTCCCGTCGCCATTCCTCCCACTTGCTGCGCACCACCTGGGGAATATAATGGTCCCCCAGGCCTTCCCGGAGCCGAAGGTTGCAGCACCCCGCGACGTCCGCCGTGGAGTGCCCCCTCTTCTTCCCCACCGGCCGAAGGACGAAGAAGTGGCGAAGCAGCGTCGCCGACGGCATCACCCCCACGAACATTTCGCAGAGATGTGCGAAGACCGCCAACGCCACGACGGAATTGGGGCTTAGGTGCGCCATTTGGATGCCGTACGTCTCCAGCACTTGCAGGAAGAAGGCGGAGAACGGCGGCACTAGCCCCGCCGCCACGAAGGAGGTGAAGAGGACGGTTCGTCCAGGAACGGTCGTCGTCGGCGTCAGAGTCGCCGGCCTCACCACCACAGCACCCTCCTGACCTTCCGGCACCAGCAGCTTCTTGATTTTATCCGCCGCCTCCTCATTCCTCAGGCGTGATTCCGGCAAGATGCTGTCCGGAGTCCTATCCCGGCGTCCTCCTCCAACCCTCGTCATCTCAGCGGAGTGGAAGGCATTTTTTGGTGGTGAAGAGAGAGAGAAGGAAGAACGCTCCGGTCGCCTGGGAATTTCCTAGGGGCTTCGAAGCGCAAAGGAAGCAGGAGCACGGGTGCGAGAGAGCGTGAAAAAGGGGAACGGACCGATCCATTCCCCCTTTTATATCTCAAAATTCAAAAACTGCCGCCCCGGGCGGTTCGCTCGGCGAAGCGTCGCCTCGGTCGACGCAACTGTCAGGCGAATCTCCCGCCGATCGCGCGATGTCAGCGGTTGCCAGGCGTATTTTCCTCGATCTGCGCGGCGACCGCGCGGGCCGCCCGTATGATTATCGTGCCCCTCGGTAGTTGTATGGACACGCGACCACTCATTTTCCCGTTGGGGCATACTTGAGGTCTAAAATCCGCAGGGGCCACCTCTCGAAAGCTTGCCACATGGCATCCGGCCAGCCTTGGCCTCGGTCGCGACGAAGGGCCCATTCGCAGTCTCCGTCCCCTCGACTGCCAGCGGGCCCGGGGGCTACTGTCGGTGTATTTAGAACCAGGGGTCCCTAAGTCCCGAGGCCAGACCGGCCGTCCACCACATATCACCACCCTGCAAGATAGGTAGAAACAGAGTGCTCGGGAGAGAGTGCTCGGGGCTGCACGTGGCAGCCCCCGAGGACTCGGTGCCCCGAAGGTCCCGCTGAAGTGCTCGGGAGAGAGTGCTCGGGGCTGCACGTGGCAGCCCCCGAGGACTCGGTGCCCCGAAGGTCCCGCTGAAGTGCTCGGAAGAGAGTGCTCGGGGCTGCACGTGGCAGCCCCCGAGGACTCGGTGCCCCGAAGGTCCCGCTGAAGTGCTCGGGAGAGAGTGCTCGGGGCTGCACGTGGCAGCCCCCGAGGACTCGGTGCCCCGAAGGTCCCGCTGAAGTGCTCGGGAGAGAGTGCTCGGGGCTGCACGTGGCAGCCCCCGAGGACTCGGTGCCCCGAAGGTCCCGCTGAAGTGCTCGGGAGAGAGTGCTCGGGGCTGCACGTGGCAGCCCCCGAGGACTCGGTGCCCCGAAGGTCCCGCTGAAGTGCTCGGGAGAGAGTGCTCGGGGCTGCACGTGGCAGCCCCCGAGGACTCGGTCCCCCGAAGGTTCGCGCAAGCTCGTTCAAAGACTCGAAGGGCCCCGTCGTCAGGGTGTCATCCAGTCAAGGGCCCGATGCCGCATTTAATAGGCGCGCGTGGCCTGACATTCTGACATCCTGACATTCTCGGCTGCCCACGCCCCAGTGTCAGACCCTGCCATGCAATGGCAGGGGGGCGTGGGTCCATTAAATGCACGGGTCCCGTCCCGTTTTCGCCTGCGCGCCTCGGGATAACGTCGCCAGAATCGAAGCGCTCGGCCTGCCACGCTGCCCTGGCAGGAGAACAAGACAGGGTGGGCGCGCCGGGCACCTCTGAGGCTGTCCGGTGGGCCCTTTTCAGAGCACCCCGAAGCTTCCGCAGCGGCTGGTGGTCGAATGCACGCCGCCTTCCTCCACCGCCCCTGTCACTTCGCCAAAATGAAATGATTACGCCTTTCTCCGTGGCACCTGGGCATTCGCGTCCCCTCTTTCCCATTCAGGATATGTCGAGGTCGGCGCATCTATAAAAGGAAAGGATGGAGGACACCGAAAAGAAGAGAAGGAAAAAGGAGAAGAAGAGAGTCAGTCGAAGAACAAGAAAACAACAGCCCCCGATCGCAAGACGATCAAGAGACCAGCTAGCTAGAACATAAGAGCCTCCAGCTCTTTGTAAACAGCTCTCCTTGGAGAACCAGATATATCCTTGAAGGATCCCCTTCAAGGATAGATATAACACTCATACAGGAGTAGGGTGTTACGCCCCCGCGCGGCCCGAACCTGTTCAAAAACCCGGTGTACCCGCAAGCCAGCGCATTTACTTCCGTTCCCGCTTTTTTCCCGTACAAGCTTTTCTAGGATCATCCCCCCGGCCGAATCTCTAAAGAGGGGTCTCTCGGGATCCCTGCGACAGGAGTTCACTCTCCGACAAACTTATTTAGTTAGTTGTAACATAATCAATTTAACTGCTTAAAGTCATGGATTGACTAAGTTGTACATAATATATATTTCGATTTGTATTTAGATTCATTTGATCTGCCAATAATATTGAATATAAGAACATAATTTTCACACATACCATGGGGTATGCATCATCGTGATTGATGCCAAGTCTCTACGTGAACCCTTGTGCTACAAGCCTTACTATTTCGCCACCTTATGGAATAAAAATCCATTTTCCTTTCGTATGGAAGATATTATGTTGTTGAGCGAAAATAATTCTCCTTAATTATCATTTTTGGCTTGACCAAGTTGAGTGCTGAAGCACTCTCCCTAGGGCTTTTTGTACGAATCCAATTGAACGTGTACAGTTATTTTGAGGAGAAATATATGTCAACAATCTATAATCTTCACTATCGATTGATTCTATGAAATTAATATAGTTTGTGAAAATATTATTCTATTTAACTCCGTGTATTTTCCAAAACATTAGAGTTAGGGTTTTTCCCATGACCCAGTGCCTGAATTTGTGTATACATTTGTTCTAGGCATTTGGATGCTGAACTTTCATAGGCGTTTAGATAATGAATATCCATAAGGTGTCTATCAACTTGATGTTGATTTGCATTTACTGTCTTAGAGGATGTTCTCCTCCTGTTTCTGAGAATACTTGCAAGAAGTTGTATCCCTTGTGACCATACATATACTCCTCTTATTTTAGTTTGGGAGTTGAGTGGTATTGTTAGGTACCTTCACTCTTTTTGGCACATTAATAGTGAGAATCAGATTTAATAACACTTTTATGACAAGTAAACATATCTAGCGGATTATTTACAATATGTTGCAAATACAAGATATTCTGAATAAGGGGTCAGATTTCAGGTACATGGATACGAGAACTGAACATTAATGTGTGTGATATTCTCTTATGATTCCTGACATTCTTTATGGTATTAATCTCACCCTAATGCATGGAATTGTTCTCAAAATATTTTAAGCATATTGGCAATGAATAATTCCCGTGTGACGAACTTAAGAAATAATTCCCGTGTGAGGAACTCAAGAAATTATTAGTAGGATGTTCCATAGGTCATGCATGGAGGAGAGATATGCATCAAGATCAATGGACTCTAGGTGATGCTCTGGTAAGTAATGACAATACTTATGGACTAACAATGATATTGAGAATTGTTATTTGATTATTCCATAAGAGATGTATAAGAAATAAAGTATGGATTCGTTGAGAAATATCATGAGTTCAAAAAATTGCATCAAAGTCATTAAGATCTTAGTGGTGTTCATAAGAAGAAGGAGAAGAAGTTTGAAGAATGAAGGCTAAGTTACTTATGGAGATCAAGTAACTAAAGGTATGCCATTGTCAATAGAGTTTTATGAACCAACCCATGTGCTGTGCTTGAGAGTGAGTTGAGGTTAGGATCCATAAAAAGACATAAGTTGAATTACAATCATATATGGCAAGAGTGAAGAATAAGATTGGACTCCATATATAATAAAGTGAATTTATTGAAGATGTTGAATACAAAGTGATTTTCTATGGCAAGACGGTGAAGTGCAAACAAGACTCGGCTGCGATAGACCACCTGGTGGTGAAGGGCGATCAAATGGCTTGGCAACGAAGGACTAAGATGATAGTAAGGAGCGAGTGAGGCCTTCACACTAATGGATCATGTAAGGCCATGGGAAGCTATGAGTGACTCGCATCAATCATATGAAGAATCAAGAAGAGATGGAGTGAAGATTACATGAAAGTTGGCAACTCTCAAGGTTAAAAAGAAAGAAGTGGTATCTGAAAGTATTCAAATGCTCAAATTGGTTCAAACGTGTTTTACATTTGAATTTAAGTATAGGTATGCCGCGTTATTAAGAAGAATAAAATGTAGAGCTAATTATCATGTTTTAGTGTTCAAGAGTTCTCTAACCAACCCAAAGTGAGAGTTAGCTTAAGGAGCCCGGTGCGGAAAGTGTGAAAGTGTCCGAATTGGGTTTTGGAGCATTTCTAGTTTTGATCCAATGTGTTTGAGATCATGAATTCAGTTGGGATATGTAGCCCTATAAATAAGCTTTTCATAGAATCCAAAATCATCAAAATCAGTCTTCGAGATCAAAAGTTATCACCATTTTTTAAGAGTCGATTCTATTAAACTCGGAGGTTCCAAGTGGAATCTATATTTTCTAGGTTCCGAACCCTCCGAATGAGGCTCCAAGTTGGGGTCTCGGTTTGGACATTCTTTAGTTCACCCGGATCCTCTGGGTTGACCCGGATACTT
The DNA here is from genome assembly GCF_958298935.1 of Phragmites australis. Classification (NCBI taxonomy): domain Eukaryota; kingdom Viridiplantae; phylum Streptophyta; class Magnoliopsida; order Poales; family Poaceae; genus Phragmites; species Phragmites australis. Next base: position 9,469,514 of record NC_084922.1, read on the forward strand.
TGGATTCTTGTGTTCTATTCGGAGTTTCCAGGATGGGCTCCGACTAGGGTTCTTGGTTAAGCGTTCTAATGCCAACCCGGAGTCTCCGGATCAGTACAAAAAGATGTGTAACAACTAGTTTTTAGAGGTTGGGTATATATACCCTCTCACCCCTATTCTTTGTTGCTGCTACAAGAGCACACAAAAAACATCTTTAGAGCCAAAAAAACTCCCTCTCACTCCGATCTAGTGTGTGATTTGAGAAGAAAAATGAGTTAGGTTGAGAGATTGAAAGATTGAGTGCAAGTGAGCTAAACTCTATTCATGGGCACTTGAGTTCATCGGCGAGAAGTTCGCCAAGCATTTATTACTCTTGGAGCCTAGAGCTCCTAGGCGGCTAGGCATCGTCGGTGAGCACCCAAGGTTGTGGTGTGCCGCGTAAGTTTGTGAAGACTTCAATTTCACCTTTACAAGGGAAGAAATCAAGAGTGGAAGCTAAGCTCAAGTGTGATCGAGCTTAGAGAGGAAAATGGTTGAGAGAGAATCGACTTAAGTGTGATCGATCCCCTCAACAGAGACGTAGGAACCACTAGAGGAGGTGTCCAAACTTCGGCAAATAAATCTTGTGTCTGCTCTCTTATTTTCTTGTTCTTGTGTTATTGCTCAATATTTCTGTATATTTCTCAATCTACTTGTTCGTGTGAAATTGATTGTAGGTACTCTGTGGATCTACTTGAAATCATCACTTGGAACACACGACTTTAATAGATTTGTCAAGTTAGGGTTTGTAAATGCCTTTTTCCTGATCCGGTGCATAGAACTTCTACTTTTTGTTACGTTTGCGTTTATCATTGAAGTTCTTTGGATGGTGTCTAAAAAGGGCAATCGAACTTGTTGTTATTCTGGACATTAGCATGTACTTCAGGCAAAGGAGCATCGTTAATTGGACGCTGATGATGATTCCTTAGAAGGAGTTCATCATGCTTTTTGGCCTGAAGTAATATGTGAATTTAGTCAAAATAAATTTGGTATTCTTGCATGATAATGTTGCTATAAGATCCTATCTGTGGGATGCATAGTAGATAAAGTGTTATCTATCTTTTCCATATATGTAGATTCTTTTTCGCAAAAATGTAATTCTGAGCAGATTTTATGAACATCATAGTTGTAATCTCCGAAGGATTTGAAATCTTGGAGTCAGAGATGTGTCCATTCATAACTTGCATCAGGCATAATGATTATCTTCTGCTATCCATATTTTGAAAGGTAGCCATAAAGTGTCTAGATTCTCTTCCATCAGATACTCAAATTTGAGATCCAGATGTATATGGTGTCTTATTATGTATACACTCCATATTTTACTTGATCTGGTAGCGGTGGATCTCCCTCTTGGTAGGTTGGAGCACCGCTACTATTCTGTGTGACACAAGATTGACCTTAACGTCCGCTGCAGTTGACCGAAGCAATGTGCAAGATGTGCTTGTACAACCCAAGAATGTCACGGACATCCGGAGTTTTCTCAGACTTGTGGGCTATTGCCGCCGGTTCATCGAGAATTTTTCCAAGGTTTCCAGGCCAATGATCGAGTTACTGAAGCAGGGCAACAAGTTCAAGTGGTCAAGTGAGTGTGAGTCCACTTTCTAGACTTTGAAGAAGTTGCTCACGACCGCTCCAGTTCTCGCTCAGCCAGATATGAGCAAGGGTTTCGATATCTATTGCGATGCTTCTCGCATGGGCCTTGGATATGTCCTTATGCTAAAAGGCAGGGTTGTCGCTTATGCCTCACGACAGTTGAAGCGCTACGAGGAGAATTATCTGACACATGACTTAGAGCTGGTGGCAAGTGTCTTCTCACGGCTCAATCCTGGCAAAAGAGCTATGTGGATCGTTGCCACCGAGACCTCGAGTTCGCAATTGGGGATCATGTGTACCTCAAGGTTTTGCCGCTCAAGGGTGTTCGTCAATTCCAAGTCCGAGGTAAATTAGCGTCTCGATATGTGGGACCATTCCAGATTGTTGCTCGACGTGGAGAGGGGGCATATCAACTAGACTTGCCTCCGTCTCTCTCCCCCGTGCATAACGTCTTCCATGTGTCGCAACTGAAGAAATGCTTCTGAGTTCCAACCGAGGTCACTGATGTTGCACCTCAGGAGTTGCAGCCGGATTTGTCGTATTGCGAGCAGCCGATAAGGATTTTGGGTGAAGATGAGTGCAAGACGCAGCGAAGTTTCATCAAATTCATCAAAGTCCAATGAAGCAACCACTCGGAAGACGAAGCAACTTTGGAGTGTGAGGATAAGATTCGCTCCGAGTATCCTGAGCTCTTTGAAGCCTTGTAAAAGTCATTGTAAATTTTGCACAGTTGGAACATTTCGCATGTATGTGTTCATCGCCATGTGGAATAAAAAGGTGTGCATTTGATTCCATCTCTCACAGCATGATGCCTACTCACAGCGTGCTCATCGTTCTCTTCCCCCGACTTGTACCGAATCTTGGGGCGAGATTCTTTTTAGGGGGGGGGGGGGGGAGGTTTGTCACGTCTCAAATCCTTAATCATGCGACTAAGCATACGGCATACCATCCTCAGACCGACGGCCAAACTGAGAGGGTAAATCAGATTTTGGAAGACATGCTTCGAGCTTGTGTTCTCACTTATGGGAAGAGGTGGGACATATGTTTGCCTTCCGTTGAGTTATCATACAACAATAGCTTCCAAGCGAGTATTGAGATGTCACCGTTTGAAGCTCTATATGGTCGAAGGTGTTGAACGCTGCTGAATTGGTCTGAATTCGACGAACGGGCTTTCCTAGGTCCGGATTTGGTCAAGGAGGCAGAATATCATGTTCTGAATATCTGCAAGAGTCTTCTCACGGCTCAATCCGGCAAAAGAGCTATGCGGATCGTCGCCGCCGAGACCTCGAGTTCGCAATTGGAGAACATGTGTACCTCAAGGTTTCGCCGCTCAAGGGTGTTTGCCGAATCCAAGTCCGAGGCAAATTAGTGCCTCGATATGTGGGACCATTCCAAATTGTTGCTCGACGTGGAGAGGTGGCATATCAACTGGACTTGCCTCCGTCTCTCTCCGTTGTGCATAACGTCTTCCATGTGTCGCAACTGAAGAAATGCTTCCGAGTTCCAACCGAGGTCACTGATGTTGCATCTCAAGAGTTGCAGCCGGATTTGTCGTATTGCAAGCAGCCGATAAGGATTTTGGGTGAAGCCGAGCGCAAGACGTGGCGAAGTTCCATCAAATTCATCAAAGTCCAATGAAGCAACCACTCGGAAGACGAGGCAACTTGGGAGCACGAGGATAAGATCCGCTCCGAGTATCACGAGCTCTTTGCAGGCTTGTAAAAGTCGTTGTAAATTTTGCACGGTTGGAACATTTCGCGTCTATGTGTTCATCTCCATGTGGAATAAAAAGGTGTGCATTTGATTCCATCTCTTTCAGCATGATGTCTACTCACAGCATGCTCATCGTTCTCTTCCTCCGACTCGTATTGAATCTCGGGGCGAGATTCTTTTTAAGGAGAGAGGTTTGTCACATCCCAAATCCTTAATCACGCAATTAAGTATAAATTTGCTTTTTAAGCATTATATTTAATATTACGTAATTGTAATTGAGAATACTAATGCACTTCCTTAAAAGTTAATTGGATAAGAGAAAAGAAATTCGGGAGAAAAAATAATGAAATTCACAGTCAAAATGGACCATTATTTCTAAAACGTGGACCCCACATGTGAGCCCCACATGTGAGCCAACCACCCAACCACTCAAGTGGGCACCCCCACCTGCTCTCTCTCTCCTCCCTCACTCCCCACGCCTCTACCTTGCAGCTGCAGCTGCAGCTCACCCCCTCCCTCTCACTCCCCTCTCTAGCTCTCTCACCCTCCCTTGGATTTCTCCCTCTAAGAGCAAGCCTAAGGTATGCACGTGGTACCATTGCATTCTCTAGCTCGTGAGGTGCTGAACTATCCAATTCATTTTCGTTTTCCCGATGGATTCGAGCCGATTTTGATGATTTTTGGTGATTATGGTTGAAACGTGAACAACATCGGAATTCTTCGTCTCCCGAGCGTTTCCTTCATTCCCTGGCGGTCACCCAACTCCACAAGCATCTTGGATAAGTCTCTTAGGCTTCCCGTGGTATGAATTCGTGATTTGGGTGGTCGTTTTGAATTGGAGCAAAGTTCATGAGTTTTGAAGTTTTGGACCAAAATGAGGATTTAGATGAGATTTAAGTTAGTAATCAAGTTACTAGGTTGACGAGTGAATTCTAAACTCCACAAACTATCTAAAACATGTTTCCTTTTGGATCGGAGAGGATTGCAAATCGATTTGGCAAAGTTTTCCCCTAAAATGGAGCTTTTTTAGACAGTCTGGAAGTTCCGAACAATTTTTCGAAGGCTCCGCAGTCCGGAACTTCTGCAAAAATTCACGGATCTTCCGCAAAAGTCCAGAACTTCCGCAGGATTCTGCGGATCTTCCGTAGTTACTATTCATCAAGCTATCCGAAAGTTGTTAAGTTCATAATAAATTCTTTGTAGCTTCAAAAGTTACGAAACCAATTTTGTTGGTTTCATAATAATCTAATCTATCTATTAAAAATGTCTCCAGCAGTGAAAGAGTTAATTAACTTTCTGAGATAAATTAATTAAGTTAAGGCTTCATTAATTCACCGTTGGTTCTTTGCGAGTCCAAAATTGATGAATCCAATTTTACTAGTTTCCTTATGACTTGTTCTATCTAGAAAAATGATTTTCCTGCATTATGTGGCATTTTTTTTGGCATTTCTTCATATGCGCCTTGTGGCATATATTGTTGCATTTCATTCGTGCTTATCATTGCACGCATTATGTTTCATAGAGCACGCCAATCCATCGATCTTGGAGGTCCAGGACGATCCCGATGAGCCTCACCTATTTGAGCCAGTGCATCAGGCAAGCAACTAAGCATATTGATCCATCTTGTGTAATTGAATGAGTCTAAAATTGATGAAATATACTTATGTATTATGCATGTTTAGTGAGTCAGTGTCGGGTACCAATGAGTAGAATCTATACCGATTGCATTCTTCTACTTTGAATACTTGTGTATTTACATTCCTTATAGCCTTGAGATGTTATCAATGTCTAGATATGAGTTCGACTTATATGCTTAGCCATGCTTAGGTCATTCGGTAGAAGTCGAACTACGGCGCATCCCGTTGTTCGCGAGCATAGGACCTTCGTATGATTACATACACTTGTTGAGGTTGAGATGGTTGTATGAGTGGTGAGTATGAGACGAGGTGTGGGCGGTGCTAGGAGGTGTTTTGTTCTGCTCGGATGTGAAGTTCCTCTGGGTAGGTTGGTAGAGGAAACCGAACACCGTAGACCGTTTTGCGCCAGTTAAGCACCGATCGTTGGTGTTATTAGCTTTAGCACTTACCTTACTCACAACATACCGATCTAATGGTAAAGCAAGCTGAATACCTTCGTAGCTATGGCTTTTTGGGTGTGAACATCGACGGTGTGAGCGGGCGGGCGGGCTTGTAGCTGTACTAGTTTGCTCCGAGAGTAGTTCTAGTACTGCCACGCCGAGCGATGCATGATCCAAACGGTTTGGGCTGGTTGGGAATGGTTGTCACGAGTACCCCCTTATGTGCACTTTGGCTGGTGGTACAATCCGAATGGTTCTCGTGTCGTGTGAGTCCAGGAGTATCCCTTGCAGGGTGTATAAATAGTTTGAACTGCCGCGCTCTCGGTCATGAGCATGCTTCTATCTATCGGCATCGGTCGTAGAGTTTTGAGTGTGGTTTGTGGTTCGATATGTGGGAGATAGTGATATTGGTTCTTGTTACTTATTGTTACATATGTTGGTTACAATTACACTTGTTCAGTTGTTAGTTGCAGGGTAGTTTTTATATGTTTTGGTTAAGTTTCAGTCGCTCATACATATGTCTAAGATGTTTAGTGCATATGTTTTACCTAACCTGTGGCTCATTCTTGCTAATGATCAATACATAATCCTTGGAGTCGAGCTATGTATATGTGCTCTATATGGTTTAAGTCTCGCGAGTACCTTCGTACTCATACCTGCGCTTTCAGGTACTCTTGCTGCCGAGGAAGATGTTGTTTTTAGCTACTTCGTTCCTGCCGATCTTGGTGGCGGGCAAGATTAGTGCATCCTACTCTGAAAGTGGTGTTTTTGAGATGTTACCTAAGGGCATGCGGCGCCGTTCTCTTTTGTTGTTTAGAAGTTCAACTTTCTGCTGCGTAGTTCTTTTGTGCTTAGGAGTTGAGGGGTTTTGTCTCCTCCTAGCTCGATTTTGTTGTAAATTGTTGAAATCAATTACATGCTTAATACTTGTAATATAAATATTTATTACTCACTCTTTATTAAGCTATGTTGTGATGTACATTTTGGAAGGCATGTGTTCCGATCTTTGAGCACAAAATACGTGCCGGTACTATCAAAGCTGTATTCTGTTTAATCGCTAAAGTCATGATCGTGTCAGTGACCGACTTAGTGATTAATTAGAATACTGTTTGGACGGTTCCTCACACGTTCTGCACCGAATGCCGTCCCGGGAGGGGGTTGTCGGGCTTCTGCGTTGTTGGTGGTAGCGCCGCGCGCTGCTGTTGGTTGCGCCCGCCTTGAGGGCAGGCACCACCGGATCTAGCAGGTCTTTTGGTGCGCCGCCATGGAGTGGTGGTCGGCCGTTGGTGGTTGTCATCGTCGGTCAAAGGCTGTGCAGCTGGCTCAGGATGCTGCAAGATGCGGTAGGCCACGTCACTGCCGGTCAAAGGCAAGGCTCGAGAGGAGCATGTCGGCCACACGCCTGGCGTCGTTGACGCGTTGGGATCGGCGACTAACATGGTTCTATGCTTAACGAGGTGGACGGCCTATGAGCGTAGTGTGGTCGTTGCCGGTCTTGTTGATGGCGCGGTTGTTGTTGGAACCGTCGACCGCCTTTCGTTGATGTTCTGGTCGATTAGCGTCTTCTGTGTTGATGGAGGAACGCCGTCATGTAGAGCAAGATGCATCTGTGCTTCCCTGTTCTTCCTCGCTTGTTGCTTGAATGGAGAGCGGACGTGGTTGATAATGTATTATAAGTAATTGTAGCGAGAAAAAAAAGAGAGAATAAAGATATTCTTGTATTCATTGATGAGAATATTTACATATTTATATATATTGAATGAATATAATGAGAGAACATATCTATTATAAAAACGCTCATTCTAATAGACATAACTTTTGTAGTTTATACCTAATTAAGCCTATGATGTTTATTCTCAACATCATTAACCTGTGTCAGTCCACGTGCAAATCTTCAGACCCTTTGCTAGTAGCAACGGTTAAGAACGGAAGGAAATATGACGTTGCCAACTGCTGCATGCATTGCATATGACTATATGAGCATACCTGGTGAGTTCGCATGGCCTCGGCCCCACTACCTATTCAGAATCCGCGAAACCGGGAAACTGGCGAGCACTTTCGAACATCTGACACGCACACGGCGGTTCGTTTCTCCTTCCCCATCGTTTTCACAACTGAGCTCCACTTTACACTTGTGTTCATAGCTAGCCCTTGATCTTGGACGAAAGAAACACAAGCAAAGTGAAACGGACCGGAGGTCCGGAAGAAACGCAATAAACCTCCCAAGAATCCAATCACCAATTCGTCAGCTTAGCGTTGTTTTGTTGTGCGTCGTATATGCAGTCAGTCCTTTGGAGATGTGTCACCGTGTGTACAAGGACTACGCGGCCATAGCATGTCAGCATTGGCTCCTTCCATTCTTCCACATGGAAACGGCCGCCCAAAGCTTTGTACAGCAGCTGGCAAGTGTCCCTGATGTACAAAGCTTTGTACGGCCCAAAGCTTTGTACATTTGTATTAAGATATTTAATTTCTAACTGTTACTTTGTGAGTCTTACAATATGTCACCCACTTATTAGATGAGTGAAACTTTTCTGACGCATTTTCAACAAACAATGATAGACTAGATGTAGATTATTTTGAAACTAGTGTGTATTTTTACAAATATTAAGAATAAAAAATATAAAAAAATCACGACGAAGAGGTCGCATTCGGCCTGGGAGAAACCGGCCCGGTCCCCAGCTGTAGGGCCTCGAATTCTGTACCACACCGACCCGGCCCAGTTGAGCACTTGAGCCTATTTGAAAACCAGGTGTAAGCCTGTAGAAAAAGGAAGCGAAATCAAAACCCAGCTGCCATTTTCAGCTTCCTCTCTATCTACAAAAAGTATCTAAAGAAAAAAAGGGGCTGCCACTGGCAGCTGCAGCTCCAACCAATCTAGGAAGTGGACTTTTCACTGGCAAAGAAAGCATTACCCGGTGCAGTTGTTGGTCAAGTATGGTGATCATTCTAAGCATCTCAAGCTCTCAAAGCAACGTGATTAGAACTAGACTTAGTATGTCACTGGCCACATGATGTAAACTGCCTTTTCTTTTTAGTCACTTGGGCGTGTTGGGAAAAGATGCAACCCCGCTTTAATGATTGTGTTGACCTTTAATTAAGGACTTGCACGGATGCTCTGTATTAATGATAATTAATAAAGAGAATTACTGTTTGAACAGTAATAAGAGCCTGTTGGTACCGTTCCTTGTATTAATTAATCACTATCTACTGTATTTTCTGTAGCACCTGTGTTCTCTATTGTAGAGTGGATTTGTTAGCTGTTGCTCCAATCCATCATCTCGAAATCAACTTCTTCGGAATGGCCTTAATGCACTCCACTGTACTGTAGCTCTGTGCAGTTGCCTCCCGATCCTCCTCTACTCCTCTCGTGCCTCTTCAAGCAAGAAAATGCCTCTTTGCAAATCACAATGAGCCTAGTTGGCCTCCTGTTTTTTTTTAAAAAAAATAGCATGACTAGTGTTTCTAGAACAACTACAGTGTAACGCATAGAATTGTTAAAATGCTACTTCAAAGTTGCAACTTGCGACACCTTCTCACTGTCCTTCACATGAAAAAGAAACCCCATGATTTAATACATTTCTCTTTTTTATGTAAAAATTAGTCGAACACTGGCGAGATCCGGCTCACCGACACCCCTCGAAATCTCTAAGCACATATGCACTTGCTTTGCTCATTTACAATTTTAACACCAGGCAAATTCAAAACTTGGAACACAAAAGGTAGTAATTTGACAATACAGTACTACATTGCATGTCACTACCAATTGTACACTCAGATAATTTGGATTACATAGTAAAAAGTAACAAATCCCCAAATTGTACTTGCACTAATAACAAGATAACCAAAATAAACAATACAGTAGCACTACAAAAAGAAATGGGAAAAAAATGAACAAATCTTTCAAGCCTCACACTGCAATACTGCATGATGATGCGTAGCCTCCTTTCCTTTCTTACCACACCACTTCTCGGCTTCGTTCCCTCCCCCGCCAAATTTCGTAAAATTCAAACAGAAAACAATTTACAGCGACACACGATTGATTCTGGTTCTGTTTCCTACTAGACTTCAATCGACGTGAAAAGCAAAGCAACTTTCTTTTACCCGAAAATTTTGCAATGCGGCCCCTAGCAGGTTGTCGATGCGACTAGAAGGTCCACTTCCAGATCTTGACTCGGATCCTGACCTGGCACACGCGCGCGACGGTGGTCGCCGCCGCGGGCGGCGACGGCGCGTCGTCGACGGCCGCCGGCGAAGGCGCGTCGACGGCCGCCGGTGAAGGCGCGTCGGCGGCGGCCTTCGCTAGCTTCTTCTTCTTCGCCGGCGCGGGCGGCGTCGCGGGCACGGCCACCTTGATGCCGTCGCAGTGCACCTGGATGCCAATCTTCTTGGTCTTGAGGCCGCCGACTTTGACGCCGGCCTTGGTCTCCAGGTCGAGGGTGATGGAGAAGTCGCCGGACTTCTTGATGTCGGAGCTCGCAGCAGTGGGGTCGACCCCGAGCGCGGAGGCGGAGACGGTGGCCTTGATGACGGTGATGTTGCCGGCCTCGTGGGCGAACCCGGGCACGGAGGCTTCCCCCAGCGGGACGGCGTTAGCGGCGGTGGCGGCCGTGACGGTGAAGTCGTCGTAGAGGTAGACGAGCTTCTTGTTGGGGTTCTTGGCGGTGAGCGTGACGTCGATGGAGTCGGTGAGCGCGGGGACCGTGGCGGAGGAGGAGAGGCTGAGCTTGGTGACGCGCGCGACGGAGAGGGTGAAGGCCGGGCGGTGAGGGCGGTAGAAGAGGTAGAAGGCGCCCCCCGCGACGGCGACGATGAAGGCGAGGAGGAGAACGATGAGGACCGTCCAGAAGAAGCAGCAGCAGCAGCTGAACGGGCACGAGCGGCCGCGGCGGCGCTTGGCGGGCGCCTGCTGCGGGCGGTAGATGGGCCGCTGGTACATCTTGGGCGGGCCACCTGCGCCGTTGCTGGTGGCGGCCGGGGGCTGCGGGGTGGGCTTGCCGTTGGAAGACATTGCCGCTGCCGCTCCGCGCGCGCGCTGCAGGGGTCGAGCGCTGCGTGAGCTTGGAGGTTCTTGGCGCGGTGGTGTCACTGGGACTACGTGAGATTGGCGGTGAGGTGTAATGGAGGAGAGAGATCTATAGGCGAAGGGGAAGGGAAGACGAGGAAGGTGAGGGAAAAGCGACGGGGCACCAAATCATTTGTTGCTGCTGCTGCTTTCACTTGTCCTTCTCGTCTTCGCTCACCTCCAGATTGGTAGCCAGCATTTTCCCCGGGAATTTTTCTTTTTGGGTGGCTAAAACGGGTACTCCGGTTAATTTTTTAAAATTTTGATCCTCATAACTTTCAAAATATTTAATTTAAAAATATAAAAATTATATGTGTAAATTTCTCTTCAAAAATATTTTCATAACATTATATTTTTATTAAACATTATAACTATATTTTAATAAAAATAGTGGTCAAAGCACGTTGAAAAATAAAAAACATCATGCCGTGGAGTATTTGCTAATTAATCAGTGTATTATACTGTAACAGGTTTGTTGGGTTAGTCAACTCAAATATGATGCGTTGTCCTGTCAATATAGGTAGACACATATCTCAGAAAAAGAGCTGTAATTTGTCAGGAAACAAAAGAACTGCTTGGTTAAACTTATCTCAGAAAAAAGTGATTAGTAAAAATCAGTCTACCGTTAACAAGTGATTGGTTTCACATTACCATTGTGATGTCTAATTTTAGTAACATAAGTAGTTTCTTATTATCATTTTGTTTGTCACTAGTTCTTTTCGGCATTGTGATGATCTTTCCAACATTGTGATCTCAACATGTGATTGGTTTCACATATACCATTGTGAATATCATTTTGGAATTTATCAACTCAAATGTGCTTTGGATGGTATTTTGCAGCTAAGTTCTTTGAAAAGGCAGTTTGCAGCTCCATGACCTTTGCAATGGTATTTTACAAAAATTCTCTATCTTCATTTCAGAAAGATCATCAGGCTATCGCATCTTGATGTCACCGACATCTACATGATAAGCTGCCGAATTGGAGTCACTTTTATGGTCCCAACTTAGAGAGCTCGGCAAGTAACAGTAGCTGCAAATTGCTGTTGGTAAATTATGTTGTCAAGGAGCAAGACGTGACGCCAATGTGTACTGTCAAAGCTGCCACCACAAGTGGTAAACTGCATATTCCACTCCTAATCCTACTTAACCGCAGAGCTGCAAGTCCCCTGCGGCGGCAGTTTGACCTGCAGAGCGCAGCGGTTAATAAAGCTCCATGTGGAGGCTGGAGCTAAACTAACACACACTACCATTCGTGACAGTTGAAGGGATCATAACAATTTCAACATGTGACTTAGGGTCTGGGCAGAAAAATCTCGGATCACAAGCTCGCAATTACTCCCTTTGATTGAAAATGTAGGTCGTTTTAGCCTCTTCAACTATTCTCTAAATATAAGTTATTTTCAAACTTCTATGCACTTTTTTCTCTCTGGTTCCCATTTTGCCCTTATTTAATAAATACTACTACTCTCATAAATGAATGAGTTATCTTTTCCAATACAGAATAAATAAAAGACAACAAGGTCATTTGATCTACTTTCTTAATCCTTATGCATAAGTCTAAAACGACTTACATTTGTAATCGGAGGGAGTAACAAACAACAAGTCTACCGGTGGCGGACGCAGCATTATAATAATATATGTATAAAATATTCTATCTTTTTATTTTGTCATAAATATGTCTCATTTTAACTTTAAACTTTTGTTTTCCAAAAAAATCATGACATAAAAAGAAGTTGTTCCTGTTAGACCAACATCCACAACTAAAGATCTGTTTGGCAGAGCTCTCGGTGCAGTTTTTCGGTTGGAATCAGAAGAGCTCTGCCGAACAACAGCTTTTAGCATTTAGCTCCTTGAGTGAAATCTGTGAGAGTGATTTTATGAAATGAACTATAAGCTAGGGAGATGAAAAAAACAGCTTCACCTCGTTCATTTCCGGCATAGAATTATTTCCTCCATATATTTATTCTAGAGAATTATTTTCAGCTTCAGAATTACTTCTTTTATAAAATCATCTTTAAAAAAAATTTAAATTAAAGATAGCTGCTATCAATCAGACTTTAATTACCTAGGCTAGTCATTGCATCATTATCATGTATATCATTTCGATCTCTTTTCTGCCTTTGGTGTCCACGTCAAAGTTGGCGCCGTATTAGCAACACGTACACGCTTCGTCTTGAGCTGAGCTGGAGGAGATGTCTTGCGCTTGAGGACGGACGAACCCCACCTGGCCCAGCCGGGGAGTGTTGCCCTTCTTCGGTCTTGCTTTGCTCCTCGCAAGCTCTCAACGTCGCACCAACTTGTGGAGCGGAAGTGATTCAGGGAAGAAGAGTACTGCTGCAGTGCTGCTTGCTTAAATTTGTTGCCTCCGTTATCGCACGCGTTGACGCATTGTGGGATCGGATCGGATTACGTATTGGTTAGGGTTCTTGGGTACAACGTCCCCTGCAGTCCAGCTGCCCTGCTTACGCCTGAGACTGAACCACACCCTACGCAACATGGACGTCTGTCAACTCGGTGTGTCGATTTAACTGTCGTTTTTGTGGAGGTTTCCTTGTGACTTTCACTGTCGGATTCTAAAAATCCCTCTTACTAACTGGAATAAAAGAATGGAACATGTACGTGTGGATTCTGTGCCTTTCTGATTTACATGACTCAATCGTCTGTAGAGAATATTTGGTCAGTTGCTGGTTCAGAGCTTCAGTTTCTGTATAGATCTGTATACTCAACCTGCAAAAATAAAACAAATAGGCGGTACTACTAAAGCTCCAAAGTTAGCTCATGTTTTGCAACTACTAATGGACCCGGAAACGGCCCAGCTGTTTATATTCCCCTTTCCTCCATAAACAAGAAATCGCTCTGAAAATGATAGGCTACTGGAACTGCACCAAACGCTGGCTTGTCCAAACAGCCACCTTACTTGTAAATTAAATATTTCTTTTCCAGCGCTTCATGAGATTAAGAAGCCTCTCTCCTAGTCGTTCGAAACTGCCACATTGTTCACATCCATGACGTCCCAGAGCAAAAGAAGCTTCCTTCTAACGGCAGTGGCTGGGAATGGAATACATATATGACCATTTGCATGCAATGCTAAGTTTTTCAACTGTTTTATATCTGCGGGGTAAGTTTTTCACTAGCCTATTTAGGCTAGGTTTAGACACTGACCCTACTTCTCTGGGCATGTGGACAATGGATATCCTGACGAGCATAATTTTTTTTGCAAAGCGTCAACACAGTAGCCTGGTTGAAAATGGTTTGGCTGCAGCAGCTCATTTTACAAGTATCATTTTCTTCTTTCCCATGGGCTTATCGCTATCTCGTACTTGGCGTGCTACATCTAGATAATTCAATTTGGATGTAAGATGAGACCTGACCATTTTATTAGGCATGAGAAGAGACACGGTACAATAGGTGTTAAACCTAGGGAGCTGGATTGCTTTGTTTCTATATTCAGATCAGGAATATCAGCGGTAGATCTTTTGTGTATAATTGGACAGACAAAATTAAAGGTGTGATATGTTTTGCTTTATGTGATATTTTCTAGTATTTCTCTTTTTATCATGTTTTATCTTAGTTATCGAGGAGCTTTTGAGGAGTCTTCAGTTAGTAAATATATAACCATCCCACGAACTAGGGGACAGCCCATCTTTTCCCATTTGATCTCGTTGGTTTGTCTTCATTCTTACAAAGTTTAACTCAACAACCATGTAGATTGTAGAGATAATTTATTTTGATCAAGAATAACGCAAGGTCGTACCATGGTATGATTTAAATTTATGAATAAGCATCTTTGGCATGCACAATTGTATTGAACACAACTTCCATTTCACCTCCTGTTATGAGTTCATCTGCAGAATGGAACTTGTAGATAGACGCAGATAATATGGTTTGCATTTCACTGCTTGTTATATACTTGGACTAGTCTTTTGAACTTTTAATAATCAGAGAGAGTGTATGTCGCAGAGCTGGCGACGTTTCTCAACTGAGGGTAGGGAGCCCCTAAAAAGCTGAGAGTGGTTTACGTATGTGGTGGCAACAGTGAGCGCACAAGAATACGATGCAGCATTGTTGATTGCATTTCACGTTGCAAAACCACGATTTCGATTTTGAGTTTTTGCCTGCTTATTCAATCAAATTTGCAAAAACACACACACACACGACTCATTTCACTATCTTTCAGGTGTATTATATACACGTGCTATTTTCAAGTTTGTGTACTAGTAACGCAGAAGCGAGTACTACCACAATGCTTAGGTCCTGTTTGTTTCGGATTATAAAAGCTAGATTGTGATCAAAATCTAAAAGCTGAAACAAACAGCTGAATTGTAAAAGCTGAATTCTGATCACAATCTAAAAGCTGAAACAAACAGCTGGTTGGAAAAGCTGGATTGTTACAATCCAACACACAAATTGTAACAATCCAGCAATCTGCTTTCCACCAGATTCTAACAATCCACAATCCAGCTGTTTACAATCCAGATTTTACAATCCAGCTTCTTACAATCCACAATCTATAAGCTGCTTTTCATAATCTACAGCTGAAACAAATAGAGCCTTAGTAAGGCAAGATGCTTGCATGAGCTACGTAAATTTTTGGCTGATTAGGATGAGCCAAACTAGATGTATGTATAGTGCTACTATAAATGTGACCCGGCCGTGTCTGGCGTCCACGTCAGAGTTGGCGTCGAACCAGCAAGACAAGCTCCCTCCTTCTAGCTGGAGCCTGGAGCTGGAGGTGTCTTGAGCTCTGGACGACCACAGCTGGCCCAGCAATTGTTGCCGCGATAGCTACTGGAGCGAGAGCGATGCAGGGAAGAACATCGCTTGCTTAAATATGTTGCCTCCACTCTGATACGCATGTATGCATTGTGGCGGTTAGTTTGCATGTTAGCTAGGGTTCTTGCTGGTGCAACGTCCCCGCAGCGCAGCTGTGCGCTGCCCTGATGGCACCTGAAATTGGGCCACACCCTGCTCAGAATTAACGTCAGTAGCTACTGTCGATCGCTCGCGACTTCTTCTGTCAGAAGCGACAGCTCTATCCTCCGAGTGAATTGCCTTTCTGGTTGATGTGCTCAATCATTTGGCTTCAACTGTTGTAACCAAAACGAGAGAAAAATCATGCAGTGTCAGCAAGCAGCCAGTTCAGAGGTCCCTATTTATCTCATGTTTTGCAACTGGTACTACTCTGAAAGTCTCAACCAAACACGGCCCCGGTCATTCATATTCCCCTTTTCTCCATAAACAAGAAATCGTTTTGAAAGTTACGAGCTAGCTACTGGAGCTGCACCAAACGCTGCCTTGTCGATACAACCACCTTACCTGGAAATTAAAAACTTTCTTTTTCAACAGTGTTTGTGATCAAGAAACCTCTCTCCTGGTCGTTTGATACCCATGACGTCGCATTGACATGAGGACCAATTATATATTTTTTTTAAAAAAAACATGCTGACCCAGCAAATGAGGCTTCATTCCAACGGCAGTCGTTGGGTCTGGATTATAAGCGAACTTGCATGAAGCTAAGTTTCGTCTGTTAGCAGCGAATGCCCCCAAGTTACTTCATTCCAAGTCCCTAAAGAGGAGACTTGAATTGCAGAAGACAATATATGATATATGAGCAACATATTTCGGCTCAGCCTGTCCACACAAAGATAGAGTTCCATCTGCATAGGCATGTACTTTCACTGTTCCATTGTACATGTGAGTACTCAGAGTTAAGGGCATTTTGTCTAGATTATAGAAGCTTTACAAAAAGTAGTTAAATCTATATGAACGGAGAAAGTATCTAGCTTGTGTCCTGAATAGGGGCCTAAAATTCGCGGGTTTTTTTTGCAAGGTATTTTTTTTTAGGCAAAGGCTTCGGCCCTGTTTTTTGCAAGGGATTTTTGTTGCAGATTCAGGGTATGCTCCGCATGTATTTGGTAGTACGAAGCTATCAGTCAGGGACATTTTTTTGTTCCTTTTGAAAATAGTATTCCTACTAGCTGGTGGTATCCATATCAAGTGTTCAAGGGTAAGTTGCGTGGAGTACGAACTAATGGAGGGAGAAACTAATCTCGTGCCCCTTCCTCCCCTTTCCATGAATGAATACATATCATGTGCAATTTCATGCGAATGGCTAGGATCCGTGGGTAACATCGCAAGCCTATGTTCGTCTGGTCCACCGGTAGTTGGATGCTAATTTCTCTCGTCATAAATATTTGATGTTTTAATATGATTTGATTAAATTTTTAAAACTTTGATTAGCAGTAACTTTTAAAATATTTAGTTTTAGAATATTAAAATCATATGCGTATATTTGGTTTGAAAAACACTTTTAAAATCTCATGATCTATTAGATTTTATAAATATATTCTAGTAAAATATAGACATCAAAGTTATATATTAGAGATGTGTCGTGTTTAAAATATCAAATATTTTTACGCAGGGTACTATCACATTTTACGCAGGGAGTAATGGTACATGTTATTTTCTAACTGGTGTATTCTAAACACACAACGGAGTAGTTTTGCAAAGGTTGGTATAAGCAAAATGTTTTTGGCTAAGCTGAGCATACATGCATGTATATGTGTTCCCTGTTTGGAATCCACGTCATAGTAGGCGTCGGAGTAGTTCTGCCAAATCGCCTTCCTGGCCAAATCGGAGCCAGGGAAAAAATTATCGATGATAAGATTACGATATTTTCGTTTTATCAGTTGGACTTGATAAATTTCTTTATCGCTCAAATTTTTGATTTTTTTAAATCATGTCTAGTGGCATACCGGTACACCAATATTGTTGCATCTTTAAATCAGATATACTCTCTCATTTATATATTAGTTTTTATGTTAAATAGTTTGGGAACAATTAGTGTTATTTTTTAGATAATTTGAGATGTGTTTTTTTCCTAAATTTTGACCGAAAAATTTGTCTATCACCGATAGAATTCTGAATTTTTTTTTTCCAAAAATCCCGTTTATCGGTGACCCCAGTAAATTTCTGCTACCGGTAAATGAAACCCTGATCGTAGCCCAATTGGCTTGGCCGGACATGCGCTATCGGTAGAACCCAACAGCACCTGGTGTGGCCGACGAAGGGTACGGAAGCGGCGAGGCGCGAGAAAAAGGGTAGTCCCGAAGTTGGGGAACCCATTCTAGGTGTTCTTGGGTGAGGAGGGGGGCTCGACGGGGTGGCCGAGTGGCGGCGGTGGAATTCGGCAGAGCCAATGCGTAGCCACGGCGGCATCCGCAAATTCCAGCAACTTACGGCGACATGATGAGAAGTGGCGTTGAGAGGAAGGCAAAATGGAAGAGAGGGGTGCGTTCATTTTGAGGGGGAACTCAAATGAGAGGCGGCGGTCGGGTCGCACAGGGTTAGGAAAGAAAAGGATGTGGTGGTGCTCGGGAGCTCTATGGATGGAGGAGATGGAATAAGAAAATGGAGAGAAGAGAGGACTAGCTCTTGGTGCATTCATAGGAGAGAGGAGGCGGCGGTTCGGTGCATGGCGTTGGGATGGCTTCAAGGGGAGGGATCGGAGGCAGTGACGGGTGTCGGGTCAAACCGCATGCGTTTCGCGCGCGGGCTCATCCTGAGCGACGAAGACGCGGATGGACAACGTGGCGACCGTGCAGAACGACAACGCAACTGTTGGAAATAAGCAAAATACTCCAAGTCCGTATTCTAACAGGAGGTACATTTCATTTGTAACTAAATGTAAACCAATAGTAGCAACACATAGTAAAATCTAAGATCCATCAAGATTGACATAACTTATGTCGGGTTTGACGATGACAAGGAAGCAGTGCGTTCGATGAAGTAACGACTTGTGGTCGTGCAGATCGAAGATGAAGTAGCATAAATCGTGGAGAAGCGGGTGGTCGCATAGATGTGTTTATCATTCTTGTGCAGGCTCTACAACAGTGATGACTAGAAGATACCGCTCACCCTTCATCCTAATGCACACTGAGAAGAACCGGTAAGATCTAGCAGCACAACTCCACCATACTAGTCACCAAGAAGAAGAATAAGGAATGGAATGGGTTTTAGGATGAAAATAAATCTGGATGTCTCCAGTGGTTTTTTATGGAAGAGGGCTCTCCTCCGGGAGCCGTTTTCCCTACCACCGCGCCCATTAGTTAGCATCCTTTCATTACGGTCTTAACTGCGAGTTAATCAGCTCCCAAACATTTCAAAATGGAGAGCAAAAGATATGAAGGGTGGCAAAAAGATAATGTTAACTTTGGGTCAATTATTTTTTTTTCCATTCTCTCAGATAGGCAATTCCCAAATGTCACTTGGTTCCCACGAGATTACTCTCTTTTGCCACTTTGAGGTTTTTTTCCAACGCCACATGACATTTCTATTCTTTTTTCGACCCGTTCCGATGTGGAATCCATTTTCGTAAAGACGTCTGTGCCCGCCAGGCCCCAGGCTCACGGAGGTCCGGAAGGCGATGGCCAAGCTCGGCCCATGTGCTCGACGGCTATATGACAAGGGCATCTTTGGCTCCCAGGCCTCCTGCTGCTTCTGCTTTCGCCCCTCCTTCTCCTTCGCTGGGACAGCCGACCGAGACGGTGAGAGGTGGTGATCCCCTCCTTCTCCACTGGGACAGCCGATGGGGACGGAGAGAGCCGGTGTCAGATATACGTGGGTGGTGCGGCAGTGACGAGCCCGTGCGGGCGAGCTCTGGCAGTGGGGAGGAGTGAGATGGCGGCCGTAAGGTCTCGTGAGTGGTCCCGATGGGCGGATCTGAAGAATGGCAATTCGCCCTGGTCTTGTATTGCAATCTCAAGAGCCTATATATAGGCAGTACATGTACATCGGTTTGTTACATGAGCGGTGATCCAAATCATCCGCTAGTCAAGGAAGCCTACAATTAAGGAAAGGTGGAGGACCAACACCGCATGCAGATGAGGACCGAATCTCCTGGAGTAGTTGGAGTCATGGTGGCGTGCTGTACGCTGTCAAGGATGGATGACGTGTGAATACCGTTATACTCCAATAGCCCCCCTCAGCCTGGACGTGGGACAATGTTCAGGCTGTCACGAAACTCTTCATGCAGCACGCGTGGAAGGCCCTTTGTAAAAATGTCAGCAAACTGTGACTTGGATGGAACGTGCAGGACCTTGACCTCACCAATAGATACCTTGTCACGGACAAAATGCAGGTCAATCTCAATGTGCTTTGTTCTTTGATGCTGCACAGGATTACTTGCTAAGTATTGAGCGCTGACATTATCACAAAATACCAAAGTAGCCGTCTTTGTAGGACGATGTAGCTCCTGTAATAGTTGACGAAGCCAACATGTTTCAGAAACTGCATTTGCGATCGCCCGATATTCCGCTTCTGCACTGGATCGAGACACGGTGGTTTGTCGTTTGGAAGACCATGCTACCAGATTCTCTCCAAGATATACACAATAGCCTGAAGTAGAACACCGTGTATCCGGACAACCGGCCCAATCAGCATCTGAGTATGCAATGATATCAACCGAAGAAGACTTGGTGATGTGTAGGCCGTATGACATAGTTCCTCGAAGGTAGCGCAAGACACGCTTAAGGAGCTGGAGATGTGGTTCCTTGGGATCATGCATAAACAAGCAAATCTGCTGTACAGCATACGAAATATCTGGCCTTGTGATGGTAAGGTATTGAAGTGCCCCAGCCAAACTCCTAAACTCGGTTGCATTGCTGACTGAACGACCAACGGTGGAAGAAAGTTTGGGTTTGGTGTCTATAGGTGTAGTGCAGGGATTGCAGTTGAGCATGTGAGCACGGTCAAGAAGGTCATGAACATATTGTTCTTGGGACAAAAAGAGGCCAGAGGAACATGGTGTGACATGTATACCAAGGAAATGACTCAAAGGTCCAAGGTCTTTCATTGCAAATTCGCTATGCAATTTGTTGATGACAGAATGTAAAAAAATTGTGGAGCTAGCTGTAAGAATAATGTCATCGACATAAAGCAGAATATATGATGTGGTTGTAGGCGTATGAAGAATGAATAGCGAAGAGTCAGCCTTGGATGCATGATAACCAATGGACAAAAGAAATGCTTTGAAGCGAAGGAACCATGTGCGAGGTGCTTGT
Source organism: Phragmites australis (assembly GCF_958298935.1). NCBI lineage: Eukaryota > Viridiplantae > Streptophyta > Magnoliopsida > Poales > Poaceae > Phragmites > Phragmites australis. The sequence goes on from NC_084922.1 coordinate 9,490,041, forward strand.
TTCAAACCATAAAAGGGACTTGTTCAATTTGCACACATGAGAGGGTTTGGAAGCATCGACAAAACCAGAAGGTTGTGCACAATAGACAGTTTCAGACAAATTACCATGGAGAAAGGCGTTTTTGACGTCCAATTGGTGGATTGGCCAATTCGAAGAAGTAGAAATGCTCAAAATAGTCTTGATCGTAGCCGGTTTAATGACCGGGCTAAAAGTTTCACCATAATCGACACCCGGTTGTTGAGAACAGCCTCGCACCACCCACCGTGCCTTGTAGCGAGACAGTGAACCATCTGGATTATACTTGTAGCAAAAGATCCATTTCCCGGTCACCACATTGACACCTGCAGGCTTTGGAACAAGACACCATGTATTGTTTTTCATCAAAGCATTATACTCATCAGTCATAGCATTGTGCCAATTTGGATCTTTGAGAGCCTGGCGATATGTGTGCGGAAGGGGAGAAGGAGGAGTGGTGACAGAGAGATTAAAATGGCGCTTAGGCACAACAATTCCGCTCCTACCTCGAGTTTGCATATGATGCTGGGTAGATTGTGTGGGGTGCATGTAGCGGGGCAGAACGCGGGGACGCGTGGGCGCCGTAGGCGGGAAACGCAAGGGAGATTGCGTGCTAGGTGGCGATGGTTGAGTGGCCGGCTGCGGCGTGGGGTCCGAGGAAGATGCGGGCGCCTGCGGGTCTGGTGTACGTGGCGGAGAATTGTTGGCCGGCTGGTGTTCAAAAGGAATTTGAGTTTCATCAAAAGTGACATGGCGTGAGATGATTATTTTGCCTGAGACTAGATCCAAGCACCGGTATCCTTTGTGTTCAGCTGAGTATCCCAGGAAGGCACATTTGCACGACCTTGGTGCAAGCTTGTGAGGCGTGGTAGGAAGAATATTGGGATAGCAAAGACATCCAAAGACCTTGAGATGGGAATAATCCGGTGGCTGATGGAATAGGAGCTGGTATGGGGTGAGTTGATGTATTGGTTTGGATGGTCGTCGGTTTAAAAGATAAGTGGACATATGAAGAGCTTCTACCCAATATTGTGGAGTCATGTGGGCTTGCAAAAGGAGTGTGCGGATGACGTCATTAGTGGTGCGGATGGCACGTTCAGCTTTGCCATTTTGAGAGGACGTGTATGGGCAAGAAAGGCGATATGCAATGCCGTGTGTGAGAAAGAATTCACGGAGCTCGTTGTTGACAAATTCACCACCATTATCACACTGAAGACATTGTATGGAAAGGTGAAATTGATTCAGAATATGAGCATAAAAGTGTTTGATGGTGGATGTGGCATCAGATTTACTACGTAATGGAAAAGTCCACATGTAGTGGCTGTAATCATCAACAAGGACGAGATAATACTTGTAACCAGTAAAGCTCACAATGGGAGATGTCCAAAGATCACAGTGTATTATTTGGAATGGAAAATAAGTAAAAGTATTGGAACTAGAAAATGGAAGACGAACATGACGTCCGCGTTGACATGCATCACACACACTAGAAGATGTGGTTTTATGAGTACAAGGAAGGGAAAATTCAGAAATCAAACGTGTCAAAGACTGATGGCCAGGGTGTCCAAGGCGCCGGTGCCAAACATCAGCACTTGGAGAGGAGGCCGTGAGAGCCAAAGGAGCTGTGATCTTGCTTGGGCTGAAGGAGTAGAGATCTCCACCACTACTGGACCTCATGATTTCTTTCCTGCTGTGAAGATCCTTAACAGAGAAACCAAAGGGATCAAATTCAACAGAACAAGAATTATCTTTGGTGAACTTACGAACGGAAACAAGGTTTTTGATGAGTTGTGGCGTGTGGAGGACATTGGATAATATGAATCGTGCATTAGGCGAATTTATGGATGTGGTGCCCGTGCCAAGAACAGGAAGAATAGATCCATTGCCAACAACTATATGAGATGAATTATGCAATGATGAAGGACAATACATAGGCAAGTTACCTTGGTCGCTTGTCATATGGGTGCTGGCGCCGGTATCCATGAACCACTCGCCGGTGGAGGGTTGCTGAAGAGAAGCAGCGTGTAGATCTTGCATGAGGCCGGAGGTGTCCCAACTCGGTGGCGCAGATGTAGTAGTCGGCTGAGAGAACACATTTGTACGCCTGGTGAGGAGGACGATGGTTCACGCCAGGACCTGTAGCACCAGTCCATGGCGCGCGCCACCACGGAGCACCCCATGGAGGGAAGAAAGCCGCCCAGTTGGGCTGCTGCTGCTGGTACGGCGCACGGCCAGAGGTGCCGTTGTTGTAGTAGTTACCGCGACCGCCGCCACGACCGCGGCCGCGACCGCGTCCACCGTTGCGCCCACCAGTGTTGGCGTTGGAGCGTCCACCACCACGGCCACCAGCGTTGTTGTAGCGGTCACCAGATTCAGGGCGAGCACCAGATTGCGCACCCGAAGAAACCGCGCCCTCAGATGCGATAAGGGCGGTCTCAGTTGTTGTAGCCGGCGGCTTGGACTTGTTCTGGGAGGCCTCCTCGGCCAGCAGCATGGTGCGGGCTTGAAGGAAGCTAGGAAATTGGGGAAGCGCCGGCAACATAGTCTTCAATGTGTGGTAGCGAGGATGGAGACCCGCAACCAGCTGATGAACAAGGGCGCGACCACGAAGCGGATGGTCGCAGTCGGCGAGAGCATCGGCAAGGGTCTTGAGGCGGTGACAATATTCAGAGGCAGAAAGGTCACCTTGCTGAAGGCTATGGAACTCAGCTTCCAGTTGAACGGCGCGGCTTGCTTTGTTGGTGTTGAAGAAATCACCGATTTGCTTCCAGACGGAGTACGCCGTCGGGTTGTCCTCCATGACCATGTCCATGAGGTCATCGGCGAGCGTGGCATGAATCCACATGAGGACGGTGAGATCCGCCTGCACCCAGGCGGCGTCGTTGGGGCGCGGATTGTTGACGTCGATGTGCGAGAGCAGATCGAAATGCCCGAGAACGATGCGGAACGTATTCCGCCAGCGCCGAAAAGAAGTGGATTGCATGTCAAGAGTAATAGGAACAAGGCTCTTGATGTTAACGCTCTGGGTAGGACTGGAAAACGAAGAAGAGGCTGCTGCGGCAGAGACGGCGGCACTGGCGACCTCGGATATGAGCGCGGCCGTGGAATCGGTGGAAATAGCGGCGGAGCTCATGATTGCGCGCAGGAGCAAAACGGAAAGAGAAAAAAAATTGGAAGGCTCAGGATCGGTGTGCTCTGATTACCATGAAGAATGGCAATTCGCCCTGGTCTTGTATTGCAATCTCAAGAGCCTATATATAGGCAGTACATATACATCGGTTTGTTACATGAGCGGTGATCCAAATCATCCGCTAGTCAAGGAAGCCTACAATTAAGGAAAGGTGGAGGACCAACACCACATGCAGATGAGGACCGAATCTCCTGGAGTAGTTGGAGTCATGGTGGCGTGCTGTACGCTGTCAAGGATGGATGACGTGTGAATACCGTTATACTCCAATAGGATCCTTGTGGAGCGCTCATCGCAGGTGTGCACCGGTGAGCTCCTGCTGGACGTCGCCGCGCTTGAGGCGTCAAAGCAGCTCACCGGTGTGGTTCGGGCGTGCGCGCCCATGTTGTCCCCGCGCACGAAGTTCGCGATTGCAGTCGTGGGCGGGCGGATCTATGTCGCGGGGGTGTCAGCGCTGACCGCGGCCATCGGCGCGAACCGCGGCGAGCGAGGAGTACGACCTGATGGTGACTGCGTGCATGCGCCTACCCACTAGCCCACGCCATCTCCAGCTTTACGTTGCAAGGTATCATGTGCACGCAAAGCAAATTCTATAGAACATTATACTAAAGATATTTTCTTATATTAGGATACGTATTTACTCTCTTTACTTTTTAACTCAGTTATTAGAATAATGTGAATAGAATTTTACAAGAATCTTTCTGAACATTTTCACATAAAATTTGCTTCCGGAAGAACCCAGCGTACAATGCCCCCGCTCAGATTTTTGTTTTCAGTGAATTTAGTAGTTTTTTATGAAATTGCAAAAGCCTGTATGTTCATAATCAATTTTTAAGTGGTACCCCTATTCCGATTCGTGCACGCGGAGTGGAAGGTGCTGCATGGTGGATGCTACAATCGGGGCAGTGACCGGAGCGATCAACTAGCACTTGCATGACCTTCCTTGGTTATACTGAACAAGAATCTAATATAGTGGAATGGAAAAAATAAGTAAATGGTGAATTACTTGTAAAGCAGCTGCTGCATTACAATTGGGATTTCCGGGAATCTAAGACATGGAATGCAGATACCAGTAGATTTTCAGACAACATAACGACACAAATGCTTATCACTCACTTGCAGGAAATTAGGGAGGATGGCGTTTGGCCATGCACCATCCGGTAGGGTGGCAAATATTTAAATTCCCCGTATAAAGTGGATACATGGAAACAAGGTGCTAGTGGTAAATAAAACACCACTTGTGAATTAAGCCTAGAAATTGAAACAGATAATGACTTCGGACCAGAGATGAACTCATGGGAGATACATGCCTTAACAGCCATGCTCTTGCCTTATCTCTCTATTATATTTGTAAATCCACTGGTATTGTGCCTTGTAAACCATATAACATCAAGCAGCAGCAACCTTCCTTCCGTCTTCAATGAAAAAAATGGCCGACTCAGGTACCTGAAAGAACAAAAGCGAACTCAGTAATAAAATACAATTGCCTTTGCTGTAGACGATAATATTCTTAACCTTTTCCAGAATGTGGTGACTAGAACAATCATATTATGCTGACGAAGTCCTAAAAAACCACAGATTATCTTTTTCGGCAGTTTTACACGGCAAATTGTTATATCTGGTCATACTTGAGCCATAGTTCACTAGAGAACACAACACGGCCATCAGAATATACTCTTATCAGTGTAAGAAAAGGAGTGCTCATGATCAGCATTTCAAGATAATAACACTATTTTGCTTGAGCAACATAAATATATTTTCATTAGAACGAGGAACCAAGCAGGATTTATGGAAGGAAAACATGCAGTGTTTGTGAGTTGAGAACATGATTTAAACAATAAGAGATGTTGCTACTTCCTACTTTTAAACCTTCTGATAGAAAATGAAAAATGAACAGAAAATCCTTAGGCCAACATCATCGTATCCACCACCCCCATTTAACCACTTTCTCAAAACAAGATCACCTAATGCTCTTTTGGTTCTCTATTCCTATTCCAACCAGTGAGCAGCAAGTGCTACTATTCCACTTTATCATTATGCAATTATATTATTGAACTTAATTTGTTTCATTCCTCGATGCAAAGATAATTATTAAATTAAATGTGTAGCTAACGTTTTCCACATATTGTTGTGAATGAAATGAATTATAAAGTGAATAAGTAACACAAAACTACCAGACATGAAAACAAATAAAATATGTAAACCATAATAATATGCAGAGATGATAGGCAAATTACATCAGGCCATGTATCTGTAATAAACTCCACAATATCATATGATATGTCCCCTTGCACGTCAATTTGCTCCTTCTCAGTTGGGCCCTGAGGAACAGATTAAAGAAGAGGTGTCTCAACAATGCTTAAAATCAAAGGCCACAGTAACATCACGAAAAACAACAAGGTACCTTAACAACAGAAGCTCCAGTTGCAAACTTCTTCCCAAGCTTCTTTGAAGCGTCACTCAGTTTTACACCTGAAGGTTCAGGAAAGAACATATAATCAACAACATTATGTGGTAAACAGCTGCCGCTATGAAACTTCAAGGCAGGATGTTTTAAGCCTAGATTCAACATCCACATAACAACCCTTTCTACAGTATCTCTATGCAACCACTTCACTCATAAAGATTTATCAGAAAACCCCTCACCAAACAATTCAAGGCCTTTCACCACAGTAACACATTTTCGCTTGTTGCGGACAATCTTCTCGATCACAACCTCTCGCTTCTCCTGCATGTCAAAGGGGAACGTTGTCATCAATGAAAAAAATTCTCTCCATAAAGAAGGAAAAAGCTGTAAGCAGATACTTCAATTGGCTTAATATAAAATCAGAAGACATTTGTACATAGCCGTTCATCATAAAAAGAGCACATCGCAAGCCAAACTAAGTACTACAATAGCCAAATATGTTACCAAAATAAAAATCACCATTTGAAACTTCTGAATTCCATACTAGCATATACATGTAAACAGAGATGACTAGTAATCAAATGTAAATGACAGTGGTTCACTTCAAACCAAGTGAATTGGGGAACTGCACGAGGGAACCAACCTTTTTCTTGATCTTTCCACCGGGCAGGCGTTTCACCTCTTCCTGCTTAGATGCGGAAGCATCCCCTGCAACCACAGAGCAGCACACAGATATCATTTTTTTTCCTCCTATAGCATCACAGATCGAAGGTTGGCATCCATCATTCTCTATAGCCCCTGCTCACTAAGAAAATCTCAAGGAAGTAACAACAAGATGGGCACGAGATGACGCGAACCTGCGGCGCTGGAGGAGGCGTCAGAGATCCCGACGCCCTGGAGGCGCTCCCCGACCTTCTCGACGTCCTTGTCGCCGCCGCCTGCGCGCCCGACCAGAGCAAACACAGATTAAGATTAGACAGCAGCTGAGATGGCGGAGAGCGCAAAGGGGAAAGGAAGGCAGCGGACTGGAGGAGGAGGAGGCGACGAGTTCGTCAGGGTAGACGCCGGGCGCGTGGGCGCGGAGCCAGGGCTTGCAGCGCTCGAAGTCGGGGCCGAACTCGCAGTACTCGGCCGGGAGGCCGCAGACGCCGCAGTAGAGCACCCGCACCGGAGCCGGCTTCTCTGCCGCCATCGCCGCCGAGTCGATCAGGGCGCGGAATGCGGTGGCGATTGGGGGATAAAGGACCGGCGGCTTCTTGCGCCAACCTGTGTGCTGCCTCTGCTCCGATTTTTTTCCTGCTCGTGCTCGGCGTTGATCTCTTCGATCTCCCCTGTTCCATGGGATAGCTTAGTATTGGGCTGTGTGGGCCGACATGGATTATTAAGTGGGCCGGGCTTTATTTCTCTTGCCCTTGAACGTGTGCCGTTTTGGGAACCGCTCTTTCGAGGTCAGCCTCCGCGGCGCCGTCTGGCGGGTACCGTCCGCCGTCGACACGTGTCCACCTCCTTACCCTTCCTCGGGCCTCCCCATCGTCTTCCTCCGTCCGCCTGATGCAGCGACTCCTGAGCTCGCGCCTCTTTTGCCCCCTTCCCCTTCTTCTTCCAAACCTTTCAAATCAATTGTGAAGTCATTCGACTAGCTGCTAGAAAACCTGTGATTCGTGGGGCACAAAACTTGTGATCCGTCATAAAAAACTTTTGAACTGAGGTCAGAAACTTTAGATTCGGGCTAGAAAACATCCAATTTATCAAATAACAACTTCTGATTCAAGACAAAAACTTTTTCTTTAAGAGTACAAGATAGACACACATGTGCGGACATACAATTTACTCACTGAACGCACTAACATAACCTCATGCAAAGTGACCACTTGTTTTAATACACACCTACGTGATATTAACAAGTCTAAATAAAATTAGAGATATAATATCACGTAGCATAGGTACATGCTTTACCCACTAAACGCACTCAAAGACATAACTTCATATAATGTGATCATATATTTTCACTACTAAATGCACTTTTATATATATATATATATATATATATATGATTTCTTTTAAATTTAATTATGAGAAAATACGAGTACTCGTGTCCGATCTCGACCCTAACCAGCTTAGCTACACACAGTTCAAATTCAAGTGAAAAACTACAGGTTTGAGGAGAGAAAACTTTCTATTTCAGGGAGGGCATACACTGGCCACCTAATTGGAGACACTTTCATCTCGAATAAAATAAAGGGAAAAATGCAAAAATCCCGAAAAAATCAGTTGGATTTTAACTTCTCCTCAAAAGTTATTTTGTTGGAAAAAACCTTCAAAGATTTGGTTTTGTTGCAAAAACACCCTAAAAATTCAGAATTTTTTCAAAAAAATCACAAAAATTCTAAGACCTTTTGTGATTTTTTTTTTCAAAAATAATATCCTTTGCATCATATTTCATGGAGAGAAAGTTTGAAAAAAAGAAAAATGTGCAACTCATTTATTAATTTGAGTTAAATGCATAGTTAATTATTTACTAATCCAAAAATCATGAAACTAATTTTTTTAGTCTTCTTACATGATCATCTATCTTCTAAAAATACATGAAATCTTGAAATAGTTATTGTAACATGCAGGATTGAGTAAATATATTGCATATAGATTAATTCACAACTAATCCATAACACCCCCAAAATTAGTGAAACTACTTTTATTAGTTTAATTAAACATTATTTGTGTAGAAAAAATAATGGTAGACATGAAAAAGTTAAAATAACATGAGTTAATAAATAAGCTGCATATTTTTCTTTTTTTTCAAACTTCCTCTCTATGAAATATTATGCAAAGGATATTATTTTTAAAAAAAAATCACAAGAGGTCTTAGAATTGTCTCTAGTTTTTTTAGAATTTTTTTGTGATTTTTTTGAATTTTTGGGGTTTTTTTAACAAAGTTTAACTTTTGGGGGTTTTCAACCAAACAACTTCTGGGAGGGAAAATCAAAATTTAAGTAACTTTTGGGGATTTACATTTTTCTATAAAATAGAAGAATGTTTCACCATGGTTGAGGAAAAGGAGGTTGAAACAAGGTGCGAGCTCATTGAGCCACACCACAGACCGCGGGAGACGAGCCTCACTGCAGTTCATCGGGCTAGCCTCGCCGGGCACGACCTCACTGTAGCTCACTGGAGACGGAGCTATGCGAGCACGCCACACGTTTGGAGTTCACCGCAGCTTGTTCCCCATCTTCCCATTGCTTTTTTCTTCGCAACGTTTGGAGTCATGTGAACTGGACACAGATTCTCCACAGTAACTATAGATGTATTAACAGTCACTAACACGTGAATCTGGTTCATATATCGGTGACTGTTAATATATCTACAATTACTTAGAAAAGGATTCTTGCGGATGTGAAAGGCTTCACTCACGGAGCTGGAGAAGGGAAGGAAAAGGAGGAGAACGCCCCCATGTATCATCATCTACTTCGTTGTGACTGCCACACGTCACAAGGGAAGCGTGACCGCTAGTTCGGCTCACAATGGTAACCTCAGATTAAGATTTCCGTTTGTTTGTACCTTTTGTGTCTTTCGGCTTATGTTATGGAATATGCATTGTGTTTCTGAAACTTAGACATTCAGGTATATGCAGAGGTACCAACCTTTTTCTGAAACTTGGACATTCAGGTATAAGCAGGGGCACCGATTCTTTTTACTTGCATATGCATTGTTGGAATGTGACTCGTGGAGAAGCCTATTCATAAAATGCCAAAGCAAGAGTGTATGATGAGATTGTCCAATATGGCCAATGTTACTAATGAAAGTTAGTGTAGAACAACTTAAAAAGTAGATTCTCTCTTTCCTGAAATAGAGAAATGACATTATAGAGCTTTAGCTATATACGTGAGCGTGCGGTAGTGTGAGCTTTAGCTATATACACGAGCGTGCGGTAGTGTGTAGGATAAGTAGGCTGGCTAAAGGGGTGAATAGACAGTTCTCAAAATTCTATAAGATATAATTGATTCTAATGTGAGATTAAAAGATTGGTTATAATACATATAAAACTCTTAAAATCTATGTCTTAATAAAGTGATTAATTTTATGTGTCTATATCAAGGTTTGCAATCAACAAAGTGATTAATTTTATTTGTCTATGTCAAGATTTGCAACCTAAGGTGACATATAAGCAATTATAGTTCTAAGAGTATAAATTGTATAATGTAAATAAGCTAAAGTAAACAAACCATAAATGCGACACCGAATTTTTTATTGTGATTTCGGAGACTTGTCAGTTTCTCCTAATCCACGTTGATATGGGTTCGAGTCTTTAATCGCTCATATATCAAGTATGCAATTCTTACCACGAGAAGAACATCACGAGCAACTTGATCTTGAGCCTGATTAATCCAATGAACTACTCACTAGCTCAGTTCAACTAGAGTGCACTTTACCACTCTGGCAAAGCGTGTATAAAGCCTCTCACAATCATACCAGACCTTCTCACAAGTTTCCTTGGACCTTCTCACAAGTTTCTTTGAGAAGATCACCGGATCACAACGTCGTCGCACCATCTTGGTGTTGGCAAACACTAAAAGTAACAAGCCAAGATAAATTCGACTCTTACCAAGTGGCTAAACCTCAATCACTAATACAAATACACTTGATTCTTGCCTCACAATTCTCTCTATGTGTAACACATACACAAATATATAGGGAGGACTTTGCTTAGCTTAAGGATGCTCAATTGGTGCAGGAGATTTACTCCAAGCCACAGGACATGAGGTATATATGAGCTATAATAACTTGAAATATAGTCGTTGCCTAAAGTCTGACTTCTCTGAGTATCTGGTGGTCAGACCACCACTAGACCAACGGCTACAAAACTAGTCATCACAGCCTTTTCATGCCTCCAGCGATTAGACCATCAGCCTGGAACAGAGTACCAAAACTCTTCGTTCCCTGGTGGTTAAACTGGCAACACCTGGCGGTCAGACCGACCACCTATGCGGTTAGACCGTCACTCGTTCCAGAGAGATACAACTTCTCTGCAAGCTCCAGTGATCAGACCGCTAGCCTGTCGGTCAGACCGGTATACAACTGGTGTATCAGACCACCACTAGAGCAATGAATCTAAAACTAGTCGTTACAGCCTTTTCATACCTCCGGTGGTCAGACCGTCAGCATGGAACAGAGTACCAAAACTCTTTGTTATCTGACGATCAAACCGGCAACACTTGACGATCAGACCGGCCACCTTGGCGGTCAGAGCAGCACCCGTTCTAGAGAGATGCAAGTTTTCTGCAAGCTCCAGTAATCAGATCGGCTATCTTAGCGGTTAGATAGGAGTTCTTGGTGGTCAAACTGATACTCCCTAACTAGCACATCTGACATTTAGAGAAACGATGATAACTTTCTAATCTAATGTCTGATTTAGGTGATCTTAGACTCTACGAAAAGCTTATTCAGAGGGCTACATATCACAACTAATTTCTTGATCTTAAACACAATGGATCAAACCTAAAACATAGTCTAAATATCCACTATAATGAAAACTGCATGAACACTAATCTTTTGCAAACTAAATTTGCAACCTAAAGGTTCTATACGACCAAGGGTTAAAGTATTCACTATGATAACTTGCAAAACACCTTTGTAAACTTAGTGACATACCATATATAGTAGGAACATGAACTTGAGCTATTTTTAAATCCTATTTACAAATTATAGTATCCTACCAAAGAGAGTATGCACATGCAAGATTGAGCTTATCAACACATAGTAAAAATTCAAGGAATCGTTTAGACCTCTTAATAGTACGATATTTTGATATTTCTCGTATCAATTTGGTCACTTCCCTTCTCAAATCACCATTGATCAGTAAAAAAAAATGCACTATATTTTATAAATTTGCCTTGAGCTAGCCATCTCTTTGGACTTGATGAACACATCATCTGAGTCCCGATGTTTCTTATAGGCTTGTCATCAACTCTTCACTTGAGCTTAATGACGATGTTCATCCTCGCTTCCTATCTCGATCCTCTCTTGATCTTCTGGAAGCTTGATAAAATTCACTTGATTGCTTCCAATGTACCAAGCATGGAGGACTTTTTTTCACATCGTCTTCATTCGGTTCACCATTGAGGTATGAACCGCAAGCATAAAACACACAAGTTGTTCATAAAGCTTGTCTTGATCTTGTTCTTTCAACTCAGCACATTGAATATCTCAATTCAATATCTGCCTTCATATAGAATCTAATCTCAACTTACTCTCAAGCAAATAGTGCATGATTTTATCTATAATACTTAATGGACAATTTCATACCTTTAATTACATGATCTCCACAAGCAACTTTGGTCTTCACACTTATTGTCAATATTCTTAAGACCATCCTCAAACTCCTAGGTCTCTTCCTCTATAGCTTCTTCATCACATGAGCATCACTTAGAGCTCAATTAATCTCAATGCATATCTTTTGATCTCATCGTATTCCTTAGTGAATCCATACTTTATCACTTATGCATCTCATATATGATAACTTACTAACAATTCTCAATATAATTATTAGTCTATAGGTATTATCACCACTTATCCGAGCATCATCTAGAACTTATTCATCGTGATGCATTTCTCTTGATCACATTATATTCCTCAATAAATTCATGCTCAATCATCAATGCATCACCAATAGAACAACCTACTGACAATTCTCAACACAATTATTAATATATATGTATTATTATTAATTATCAAAATCACACATAGGGGCTAAATGCACCTTTACAGTGGCATGGCCAACAGCCAAGTCAATATAAATCTTTTGCCACTCGTGTATTCTTTTTGTTACTGTTTTATCCAAAGGGTTAATCAATGCGTAGTCAGTGTCATTATATCAAGTTAATAAGTGCATTACCGAATGATTGCTAATTAGCAGAGCGCCATTATATGTGAAATGATTCCTGGAGGGGCAACCGTCCTCCCTATAAAGGTCCTAAAGATGTCCAGATCCAGCATGTGAAAAATACGAAATACATCTCGAATCTTTTCATCTTTTTCCATCTAGTGAACTATGTTGTGGTGCTATGCTGCCAAATCTCATTGTTCTTTCTGTTTGGCGTGCACTAAAGTGGAGGGTGAGCGGTATCTTCGAGTTGTTGATGTCGTGAAGCTTGCACGAGAGATGACAATAAGATTTCTAAGCAACACATATGCGCGACCACTCCTACGTTGTTCTCCTGCAATCTACGATGCTTCCTTGACGATCTACATTGCCGTGAGTCCTCACTAGATCGAGACTACGTGACATCGATAGGTGAAGGAGCACTGGTTTGTCAAGTCTATAAATAGGTGTTTGTAGCCTGATTGGAACCATTTACATAACACCTAGGCTTGTTACATATCTACTATTTTTATCTATGGTTTATATGTTGTTAGTACCACTTACGTACCAGTAGTCAAGTGATATTTTGCTATTGTTTACATAGAGCATATATGATTTATGTATACAATGAACATGCTACATTTACATAATGCCTAACGGTTTACATTTGGCTGTTTGCTACTAGTATTGGCTTACATAGCATTCTCGATCGATAATCTAATATGCCTCCTAACAGATCTGGTAGTAGAATAATACAGATACTTCCAACATGCATAATCTCTACTACTTAAAAAACCTCAATTGGTGATGATGGTGTGCCTGTCCTCCCTCTCATTCTGACATATGGGGCATAGTTGTGCCTTGTAGTCCACTCGCCACTCCCCATCTGAGCTTGCCAACGCTAATGCCCTCAGATCTGTTCTGCCGTCACCAACATCCCCACTCCTCCCCTACCTCTAGTGAGGAGCTCGCTGGAGCTCCTCCACCACCCCGAGCCCCACTGCCACCTAGATCCACCTAGAAGTTGAAGCCCCCTATCCAGATCCAACCATGGCCCACCTCGGCGGACTCCTCTTCGTCGCCGTTATCATCATGGCAGTCGCGCTCCTCTCCATGTCATCCTTGTCCTCGACCTCTGACCCCACCCTGTCCTGGTGGGAGTCTGTCTCGTAGGTGCCCTCCCGCATCCTCACGCTCTCCTCCATCCTGCCCCCCGCCACCTCCCATGACATCACGGCCCTCACCGACTCTGACTGACTGGCGCACGCGCTCCTTCGTTCGCACACGGCCTACACGAGCTCTTCGATGCGCTCCGCTTCGGGGGAGGAACCGATGACTTGGTCTACCACTGGCTCTACGACATGCTCCTCTCACCGGACCCCAACCTCTGCCTCGTTGCGCTGGCTTTCCTACCCCTCCTCACGGCACTCTACCTCCGTCACCTCCCGTTCGAGTTGCCCTTCTCGCTCTCCGACTTTGAGGCCGTCCTCCGAGGCCAAGAACAACTAAGGGAAGCACGTCTATCCAGGTATCCGACCTCTCTATCCCCTCACTTTACTACACGCTGGCGTCCACCCCAAGCTCCAAGTCCCCTCGCCGACCGTAGCCCCCACTGATCCCCCCTCCTCGAATCCATGGTCAGGGTGCTCTCACTACCTCTCTCGCTGCTACTTGAGGGAGAAATAGTGGCTAATGTGGAGGTACGACACTCAACTATCATCTCCCCTCCCCAATCCCCATCCTACCCACCCGTGCCACCTCCCAAATTCAATTTTTCTGACACCCAAAATTCAAATCCATGTGCACTGGCCAAACCGCCTAGAAATCACTCTTGAAACCCAATATAAACCAAGTGGGAGAGGAGATGGGACTCACGCTGCTCAAACTAGAACCCGAGAAACCACAAGCTGGTCACGCCCTCACATCTTCAGATCGGAAGGAGTGCATGGAGTTGGGATTCACTACCCTTCACCCTCTGATCTGATTTATCAACGACCAAGGTATGGGTGTTGATCCTTGGTTTTTCATAAAGGTTATGCCCTACCATTCTTTTTTTTTTTTGCATTTTCCTTTGCCTCCTCTGTTTCTCCCCCTATTTTTCTCCATTTGTGTGTGGTTGATGGACTGATGTGGGGTGTGCATGGTGCAGGGGGCACAGGACGTCAGACCAAGACGTGAATGTGGTGGCGACGCTGTGAGGTCCTGGCCATTGGTTTTGGTTCGTTCAATCTTCATTTGAGCATATGTGGATTCTGTTCCATTCATTTGGAATTGTACAATAAGTTGTTGCTTCTGTTTGTTGAAGGGCCAAGTGCTTCTTGTGTTTGGAATTATTCAAACTATGCTTATTCAGTTTGGGCTGATTTCTTGATTAATAGTTTCGCTGATCTTAGGAATATTCAAACTAAAATATTTATTGGACAAGTAATTGTTTCACTTCAAATTGATTTCATACAGATAATTTGTTTGATTGATTGAAACATGTGTGTAGTTTACTAATGTTAAATAGTCTTTGTGCTTATGATGAAACATGGCAAAAATTTTCTATTGAAATGTAACAAAAATTATGATTTTGATTTTCTACCTTTTCTTTTTATAATGTCGTTTTTTTGTTGTAATTTCCAGGACAGTCCAAAAGGTGTGACCCCAAAGTATAGTTTGAAGCCTCTTGTTCCAACATTATATGAGCTCCTTGGAGTCCATGTATGCTTTCATGATGCCTAGGTCTGTGTTGTTGACTATTTTCACGGCATTTTTTTTCCAGATCTTAATCATCTGGCAAAGGGACGTACAGATTGAAGAGTAAGAGTATAAGTTTGAAAGGCCAGTCCCCTCTTTGAGCAGGAATCCTAATCTATATAAATTTTTCTGTTGTCTGGGGAGATTTGTTTTGGCAATGAAATTTCGATTCTCTAGTCTGCATGATTGGGTGAATGCGATTTATTTATGCACGATCACGGTACAAAGATTTTGATTTAATTTGAAATTTGAATCATTGGTTATTATTGCAAATATTGTTTAGGTACGGATGTACTATGATCTTGAGGCAAAGGTGTACCATTTTTAATTTTAGAATTAGTTTCATCTTTGTGTAAATGTAGTTTAAGTTGGCTTGCAGCTCTTCATGTGGTTAACTAACTAACTATAGCTTATTTACTGTTAGATTAGTGTTACTATAGGGTAGAGGTCACTTTCCCTTGGTTTTGTAGATTCAGCTGTGAACGAGTGGCTGCATATTGTGATGATGATAATGACAATAGGATTCATTTTGCACATATTTTTGTTTTCTAATTTGACAGTTGTTACAGTTTAATAGCCATGAATGAGTATTGTTACAATGCTGAATATTTATGCATGGGCAATAGTTGTATCTGCATTGCTAGGGGATTGAAATGTAAGGATGCTTCTTCAACTTGTCTTGCATTTTTCTTTTTACTTGACAGGGTTAGTTGTTTCTTTGTGTTTGATCAGGGCCCAAAATGAACAGATGATTTGTTTAGTGTTCTAATTTTGTGCTTGGTCACAATTCTAGATCAGGGGTAGTTAGCAGTTGTACGAGCATTGTACATCTATACCTCTATATCTTCATATTAAGTATCAACATGATGCAATAGGGATTCTTGTGCCAGAGCTCTGATATCTCAATAACTGTAATAGTGTAATAAGTTGATTCCTGAGTTAGGGTGTATATTCGTTATGTGCACCGAGTTAGAGATTAGTAATTGTGAGCAGAGATTTATAAGAAGTTCAGCATGCTTCATACTTCATTGTTTTGGGCATATCGTTGTCAATGTATTTGTTAGGCTTATTATCGATTCTTCAATCTGCCATGTTTGCTGTCTAGGCATCACTACTTTGGCTGCTTCTACACTAAATTGCATCACTTAATCCACTTTTGTTGTTTGTTCATTTCATCTAAAGTTTGGTCCTATTTTTTGGGTATGTGATTTTTTGTTGGACATGTGAAAGTTGCTCCAAATCAACGTAGTAAACTAATTTCTCTGGCAGTTTATGACTTAGTGTGTCATGTTGATGGTGATATTGATGGTTTCTGGCTTAAAGCTTTAGTTGTTCTTACATGTTTCAACTGATAATTAAATTTGTATTTTCATTTCCACTGCTAGCTGTAAGTTGTGAAGCTTATTATTAGGTCTGCTTGGAAAATGTTGTGAAAATTTCATACTTGATCAATCATGTATAACTGGAACTCTGGTTGTCACTTTTGTATATTATTATGTTTTAGTTTGTACTTTTTGGATGTCACACCTTTGCATATTTTTATTTATTCATGTAGCTTACCTAATGATGATCAAATTTATCATATCTACAATTTCGCATTTGAATCACAGCTCTAAAGTAAGCAGGTTTTCTTAATAGAATGATTTATGAGAATGACTGGACGGGAGAACTGCCATCGATTTAAAGGAATGATCCTTTTGTCTTTTGGCGAACAATGCTATTTTTGTTGGAATGCATACGGCATTCCTATTAGCTTTAGTGTTTTGTACTTTTGATTTATTTTTTGCTAACCTTACCCCCTCCTGTTCTGGGAAAAAAATGCAGTAGGCGTTTCGCCAAAATGGTATAGCTCTCGTGCCAGCAAAGCAATAAAGGAAAACAAAAAGGTCATTACGATGTCCCTTAATGCTTCGTAGAGCAATATGTTCGCATATTTCTCAATTTATAACTTACCATTTATGGTTCAACTTGAAAATAATGTAGTCATCGACGGGCATAATAAGTCCAACAGAACTTGCCCTAATAGCATGCCACGTGCTCAAACAAGTCTATTTATATGTGAGCCAATAGACACAACAAATTTAAGTCACATATCGTTGGAATATGAAGTGACAAACCATTTTCACTTAGCTATAATTTTTCTTACTAATAGTATGCTCACAACAATTGGGGTCTTGAAGCGAGGAGAAAGCTCAAAAGGTAAATTTATATGGTTATACATTTACAGGTATGTGCATATATAAATTTGTTAACCATCAAAGTGATTTCTCGTGAAAATGCTATAGGGCAAAAACGTGCACCTGAAGCTAATCAATATGCTAGCCATACACCAGAAAAAATCCAAGCAAGGCGAGAACATGTTAGAGCATGCCGGCAAAATTTAACACCTAAGGAGAAGCAAGAGATTAATGCACGAAGAAGAGAGCAAAGGCAATGTATGACACTCGATGAAAGGAATGCACGCCAACGATGTAGGCAAAGTTTGACGCATGAGGAGAGGCAAGAGAGAAATGCACGCCAGCGAGCATGTAGGCAAAGCTTACCACCCGAAGAGCGGAAGGCACTCCTAGCTCAACGTAATGCAAGCTACATAGCTAGACGATATACCTTGTGCAGGGAATCCATTGCGCTACAATACCCTGCAGGTTAATTAGTGGGATATCCATCATCAAGCTCTTACGCCTTTAGCTGTCTAAGTAGACACAAACTTTTATTACAACTTAGTGTAATTCTCACTTATCCATTCCTTTATTTTGTCCATTTTGTCAAAAGGTGAACCGGTATTTACACAGTCAATAAAATAATAGGTAATCTAGAAAGTATATCTGAAGTAGTGGAAGAGGAACACATCGTTTTTTTCTGGCACATGTATGATGATGGCGTGGATGCTTTCTTTTCTCTATTGTTGTAACACACACTACTCAAACTGTGTAATAATATCTTTCCTCTATGTACATTTAGGTGACGATGATATTACCCAATACAAGGAACACATATCAATGCAATGTCCTATATATGCATCAATGGACAATCCATCATCAGCCCCTAATGAATTCATCACTTTAGATTCCCCAACAGAAAGCTTTGTTACATATGATGGTAATTCTCACATGTCGGATGAAGAAGATGAGGGGTACTTCATATTTGTTGGGAGAGGTTGTTCTGATTACATGGATGCCTTATCTTCCTACATATAACACAAGACTACAAAACCTATATAACATCATTTGTATCATTTATCTAGGGGATGAGGAGCACTTTGATGACCAAGTAGATGCCTTTGCAGTAGACACCATAGTTCTTGATCCGTATGATCGTGTCTACTAGATAGTACTCACATGCTGGTGCCAAAATCTGATTGCAAGCATTGTGGTGCAAAGAGGTTCTAGTATGAGCAAATGGGTTTTGTTGCCGGTCTGGAAAAGTTAAATTAGCACACTCATAATCACCCTTGGAACTTCAAAGACTATACACAAGTGCAGACCTCGATGTTCTACACTTTAGAGATAACATTCGGTACTTCAATGGACATTTTTCATTCACCACCCTTGGAGTCATTTTGGACAATAGATACACTAACATGAGGTAAGGAGTGTATACGTTCTGAGCTCACATTCAGATTTACCACAATGTCTTCTCATTTGCCCCGACGCAAGATGGACCTAAGTATTTGGAGCTCTACTTCTACGACAATGATCCCAGTCTACATCATAGGTTTCGGTGCTCCCCGAACCTAGACTGAGATGTCATTCGAATGTTTGTTGATATCCTCAAGGATAACCCATATTCTCAGATGTTCAGAAATCTAGTGGAGTCGAAGACCTTGAGGAATATTGTGTTGAATTGAACACCGACATGAGGTTGGACCAATGTAGATATAACTTGCCTATATCGTCGGAGGTGGCTGCTATTTGGGTCGAGAGTAATGAACTCCATAGGCACTTTGATCGTAGCATAGTCCTATTTGGTAATGACAACAAGAGATATAGCATTCAACCATATTATGGATTCTATGATCCATTGTCTTACATTTTATTCTTCCCAAGAGGGGAGATTGGCTGGCATCCTGAGATTCCAAAGGACGGTGTCAGCTTGAATGAGATATTTCGATCTCGTCGCAATGGCCAACCGAGTCCAAGTTATTCTAACGTACTTAGCATGTGTTCATTTTGTTTATCCTCATTGTACTTATTCTCCTAATATTTTTTTATCTCTCATTTCTATAGGTACATATTCAAATAGTCGATTATGCGTCTCTATCAGAGACTACTACTGCTACAAGTTTCAAATATGTCATGGTATATTTAACATCATGCTATACGAAAAACGGTCGTTCCAATAGTATGTGGTTGACATGTACATCAAGGTTGAAAGCTCAAGATTGGACTATATCAGAAATCACCAAAAAGAAATATGTGCTGATCTATACCAAGGTGTTGTTGATAGCCTTCAAGCCGGGGAAAACCGTGGGGATGCAGTGGGAAAATGGACTGTACTTCCTACAATATTTATTGATGGGAGAAGAGATAGAAAACAAAGATACCTTGACACCATGGCCTTGGTCCAGAAGTACATGAAACCTGACATCTTCATAACCATGACTTGTAACCCGAATTGGGATGAGATAATTAGCAAGCTCGAGTCTGAACAAACCCCACAGGATCACCCTGATCTCATCGTACATGTATTTAGAGAAAAGTTGGAAGATCTCAAGATACAATTTTTCAAGAGGCACATGCTCGGCAAAGTAGCTGTGTACGCCTATGTAGTTGAGTTTTAAAAAGGGGTCTACCACATGCTCACTTCCTTCTGATCATGAGGGGGGGGGGGAGGTATATGCTAACATGCCCAGAGCAATACGACTGCCTCATATCAGCCAAGTTGCTAGATAAATACAAGTATCCCGAGCTATACAAGATGGTGGTTAAGCACATGATGCATGACCCATGTGGAGTCTTGAACGCAAAAAATGTGTGCATGTAGAACGGTGCCTGCAAAAACTACTATCCATGCCTGTTTAATGCAAAAGCCCTCCAGGGGAACGATTCATATCCCATATACAGGAGGAGAGATAATGGACGTAGTGCACAGGTACGAGGTGAGCTGTTAGATAACAGATGGGGTGTTCCATACAATCCTTACCTACTAAGGAGGTAGAATTGCGATATTAATGTCAAGGTTTGCTCAAGCATAAAGGCCATGACGTACCTCTTCAAATACATATATAAGGGGCATGATCGAGCATCAGTTTCTATCGATGAGGTAGATAGTAATGGAAATATTGATGAGATAAAGCAATACAGAGATTCGAGGTGGGTTACTCCACTAGAAGCACTTTGGAGAATCTATAGTTTGACCTTAGCGAGATCTTTCCATCAGTCAGGCAGCTACAACTTCATCTTCCGAATATGCACATGGTGTCGTGCCCAGTGGGATCAGATTTGAATGACGTCCTCTCTCATGAAGGAGCTGGTAGGATCATGTTAACTGAATATTTTGATTGAAGCAAACAAGAAATATGAGTGGGCTCAGAGAATCTTATATAGGGATTTCTCTGCATTCTTTGTTTGGGTCTCAGGCGGAAAGTATTAGAAAAAGAGGGATGAGCGCACACAGGTTGGGAGAATCATGTCTGCTCATCCAGCCGAAGGAGAGAGGTACTATCTTAGAGTTCTTCTAAATCATGTAGTTGGTGCTATCTCATTCGAAGACCTAAGAATAGTAAATGGTATTATTTTCCCAACATTCCGTGAAGCTACCGAAAGGAGGGGTCTTATCGAGGTCGATAATACTATCCACGAGTGTCTTAATGAGGCCGAGGTTTTTCAGATGCCATGTTCACTTCAGAGGCTATTTGCCACTATATTGGTCTTCTGTGAGCCTAGAGATGTGTGTGGCCTATGGGACAAACACTTGAAAGCAATGATAGAGGACTATCGACTATCCCACATGTGCCCCCATGCAGTCCAACAGATTTTGTTGGATATCAGGAATATGTTTCAATCAATGGGGAATGTCATATCATCATTCCCTCTTCAATCAATGTGGAATGGCCTATAGTGTGTTCTTTGTTGATGGACCGGGAGGCATGGGAAAGATTTATCTATACAAAGCATTGCTTGCTAAGGTATGTAGCGAGGGTAAGATAGTCGTGGCAACCGCAACAGCAGGAGTTGCTGCTTCCATCCCCCCTGGAGGTCGGACTGCGCACTAGAAGTTTAAAATTCTATTAAACATTGAAGATGGTGGGGTCTATAGCTTCACCAAGCAAAGTAGGACAACTAAGCTTCTTACAAGGGCATCCCTAATAACATGGGATGAGGCTTCTATGACAAAGCGAAAGCAGTCAAGGCCCTTGACAGTAGCATGAGGGACATCACGGGCCGATGTGATTTGCCATTTGGTGGAAAGACAGTTGTGTTTGGGGGGAGACTTCATACAAGTGCTTCCTGTTGTTCGGAAGGGAGCAAGGCCACAAATAACAGATGCAACGCTATGTAGGTCTTACCACTAGGAGAATATGCGACAACTCAGACTTGTTCAAAATATGAGGCCACCAAAGATACCGTGGATCTTTTGTGCGTAGGGAATGGTTTGCTGAGTATCTTTTGCGCGTAGGGAATGGCACAGAAGATACCATGGATGACAGTTATGTACAACTTCCAGATGAGATATGTGTACCATATACCAATGCAGATCCTGACATTAATGTGCTTATAGAAAGTGTTTTCCCTATGCTAGGTGAAAACCGCTCGGATCCAAACTACATAACATCTCGGGTGCAACGTCCTGAGTTTTAAACATGTTAATTAAATCTAAATTTTACTCTAAATTAAAACTTTTATGATTTATTAAGCTAAATAAAATCAAGAAAATATGTATATATATATGAATGTATATATACCAGTATGTATACATTCATATATGTTATATGGACTAAGTATTCCAAATTGCACCAAGTTTATTTCTAAATTAATCCCTACATTAAGTTGGTTCATATACATTTGGTTTGAGCTTTTTATGGTTCTTTTTGTGGAGAATTGAAATTAAATTTATCACAATTTCAAATCTGCTCTTAGTTTCCCTTCAGCTCAAATCAAATTGAATTCAATTCCCTGAAATTCAAATCCTCTCCCAAAAATAAAAATCCAAGTCCAAATCACATTTCAAGTATATATTTATGTGAGTTGATCTTAATCCAAAGTCAAAGCCAAATTCAAATACTCCATTTGAATTCTTTCCAAAACCTTTTTTTCCTTTTCCTTTTCCCTTTTCCTTCTCCTCGGACCGTTCTCCCCTCTCCTTTCTAATTGGTGCAGCCCACGAAGCCAGCAGCTGGCCCGGCTTCCCTCTCCCTCGAGCAGCCCATGCCCAGCTGGCTAGCCTCATTTCCCCTTCCTCACTTGCACAGGCTGTCGCAACCACACGCGGCCTGACTTTTGCGTTGTCGGCTGATCTCTCGCACGCGCTCCCATCCCGTCGCTTGTCGCGCCCACGCGAGCGTGGACGTCCATGCATCACCCATCCAAGCGCCCACGTCGTTGCCTTATCCTTCCTCCTCCAGCGCGACGGCCGGTGAGGGCCACTTCCCTCTCTCGCCCATCCCTCTGTACTTGTCGTTCCCTTGTGCTCTCTCTCTCTCCCTCTCCGCTCTCCCACGTGCGTCGCTCATACCATCTGTCACTATGACTTTCTCGCCCACACACATGTGCGGCCGATGCAGTGTGCCTATCATGCGAGGAAAATGGTGGGCACCACCCAGCCACCTCACCAGCGTGCTGCCGCTGATGACAACTTGATGCAAGTGACTGCACCGCCTCGCTGCTACCTTCCCCCTCTATAAATAGCACAACCCCGACCTCTCTCCTCCCCCTTTTCCCCATTTCCCCATTGCCGCACCCATCCTCTCCAACGCAGCTTGTCGTCGTTGATCCACCACCCACGTGCTACCAAGGAGCTCTCCGATGACCTAGAGCCCGATGGAAGGCCATCCGAGCTAGAGACCGAGCCACACCATTGTTGCCTCTTGGACAAATCGCCGGCCACCGCCCTGCCCATCGCCATTCATCCTCTCGGTGAGCTTCCTGCCCCTCGCACAACCCTCCTGGATAGCTCGTAGTCACCCTCGTGCTCCCTCTTAGCGCGTAGTCGTGCTTGGCAGTGCTTTTGCTTCCGCTGCCGTGAGATTTCACCTCCGCCGGCGTTTTGTGCTCTGTGTGTGCTCCGGCCATCGTGACGTGATGTCCAGGGAGCCTTGGGCCCCTTTTCTTTGCAGATAGAACGTGGGTAGTTAAGGGGAAACGCTGCCCAAATTTTTCACGCCACTGCCCTCTCCTCCGGCCTCTGTCTAGTGCTGTTCTCGCCACCAGCCTCTATCGATGAGCCCCTAAACATGTTCCCCATAGTGCCTAGGTCACCGACGTGAGCTTCCCATCGAAGAACTCTGGAGGGAGCGCATCTCCAGCGAGCTTGCTAGCCCGGGGATCACTCATCGTTGGCTTGTTTTTTCCCAGCGCGTCCGCGCGTGTGAGTGAAACTAGCCACATGCCGTGGCTCGGTACGGTAGCCAGCTGGCCCGCTAGGCCGATCCAGACGCCCACGTGCCACACCCTAGTGAGCCGACCCACCTCTGCAGCCTGCTTAGCCACTAGCTCAAAACCCAAGCGGGCCTGCATTGTGCAGCCCAAGCCTGGCCTGGTCATCCAGGCCTGGACCCAGACCAATCCGAGTCCAAGTCTGCCTAGCCAGTACTGTTCATGTGGACCCCACCAGGTTACTGTTTAGTGGACCTTAGTTAAAGTTCATGTGGTTCTCACCCGTTGGCCTCATCCATGAATAATATCATTTCATATTTTCTCAATTTAATTTTAGATTAAATCTTTCGTGAGTCATAACTTCTCCGTTCTGGCTCCGGTTCCGACAATTCTTTCGTCAAAATTTATCTAAATTCGAGATCTAACTATCCATCGTAGCATGATATCCTTTAGGGCTTATTTAGCTTTTCATTTGATGTTACTTGATTCTTTCCTAGTATAGCATGTTGATGATCATAGTCACAATTACAGAACTGCCAGCTGTTAGTGCTGCGTGGAAAGCGTTAGAAGCGAGAAAGATCCTAACTACAACCAAGATCTTAAAGAAAATCTCTAAAAATGCAAGTCCTTTCTCCTTGATCATATTGAACCTATGTTTTCAACTAATCTACATGATCAACTAAAACTGAACTTATATCGCATGTGCTATGTAATGCACTTTTACAAACTGCATGTAGTAGTTAATCCTATTAAACACTTGTCAAACCATAAATGCTATCATCTAAAATACATATCATCATAGGATTACCTATTATTATCTATATTAATGATAGACGACGCCTTAATATCTAGCATGCTTATAGTTGAATACGTCTCCTCCAAGACGTCGCTTTTAAAATACCTCTCCTCGAAGATAAGATTTATTGTTATCAATGATAACTCATATACCGTGAATCCTTGATGGTTGTGAATTTCATGATGGTTTTGAAATCCTTGATGTCATGTGGGATATGGGAACGACGTGTAAAAATGGGTGAAAACTATTTGACAGAGGCATGTGGAGTAGTACTCTGGATGAGGATGCTCCTGGGGCTTGAGTTACATATGTGATGTTCATTGATAGAAGATACTTGCCCCGGCCGATTAAGATCAAGTCATTGCACCGTCTGGCCTAGCCACCTCGTGCAACCATGCGTCCTGAATGAGCAGGACTTGACTTCTCTTTCATCTGACAGAGTTGGACATCATACTAGGAGGACGAGAGTAGCGATTAGTTAAGTGGCCATCTGTCCCTCTATTTAAAGGCTGCTAGAACCGGCCTAGGCTTAAAAAGGGGCTGACCTTTAGTACATGGATCCTGGCGTTTGGAGGTAAATCTTATAGAAAAGCTCGGTAGGAAAGATGATTGGAGTGTCTTGGTATGATTCGCTCCTCTGCTTGCAACGGTTGGATACTGAGCATATCGCGTGGGTAAATTTGTACGTCCTCTATAGAGAGTAAACATATTTGAATAGTCATGTGCACGGTCATAGACTAGACTCTGGGTGCGTGTGCCTTGATGAGTGGGTGTGTGGGCTAGATGTCCGTGCGATAAAATTGCTGGTTGAATCTGCCAGAATCTGTATGGTACTAGAGGTATACCAGATATGTTGAAAGAGACTGCAGAGCGAGGTGTAGCCCCTCCCAGGACCGAAAACCCCCAAATATAACTTGTTATTGTTTTCTGGTTTTAAAATTATTTCAAAAGCTTTGTTACAAGGTTACCTTTGTTTCGAAGGTTAACAATAGAGAATATAACTAGACACCTGCATAAAACTTGTTTTACGCTTAAAACTAAATCGTAAAGTCTTATCCTTGAATTACTATCTTTATGCATCTATCAATACTTTGAAATAGTATAAGGCTTGTTGAGTACAATCCGTACTCACTCTTGCTATCATCAAATGAGGAAGCCGATGTCGACTTCGTCGGAGGTGAAGTAAAGGATGAAGAATAGTCTTAGAAGTCGCATTCTCACCCTAAGTTACTTGTGGCTTGGGCTTTTGCTTTCCGTTGTGTTTTGTTGGCCTCTCGGTCAGGTTTGTAATATACAGTATAGGTTGTAACCTTTTGTACTTTGAACCTTAGTAATTATATATGAAGTTTGATTATGATATTACAACTGTTGTATTGTATGTATCAGCTACTTGATCTAGGGACTGATATAAGAGGTACAGGAGATCACGGGATTGGAGTCCTACATCGGGCAATCCTGTCAACTCGGAATGAGTACGTTGATAAGATCAATATGAGGATGATTGAGCGATTCCCCGAGGAGGAGATGATATATCATAGTTTTGATCGTGCGAAGGATGATCCACATAACTACTACCCTGAATTCCTTAACACCCAATGGGCTACCTCCTTATATCCTAAAGTTGAAGATTAATTGCCTTCTAATATTGTTGCGAAACATTGACCCTGTGAATAGGCTATGCAATGAGACAATGTTAGTGGTTCGAGGGTTCATGAGGAATGCAATTGATGCTGAGATTGTGCTTGGCCAGCACGCTGGTAAGAGGATGTTCCTTCTTTGAATTCCTCTTTGCCCATCCGATGACGAGATGCTCCCCTTCAGGTGCAAGAGGAAGCAGCTTACAATTAAACTTAACTTTGCTTTGACTATAAACAAGACACAAGGATAGATTATTCTAAACGTTGGTGTCTACCTCACTGATCCGATGTTTTCATATGGACAACTTTATGTTGCTCTTTCTAGAGCTACCTCAAGTAGTAACGTCAAGATTCTTGTTGTCCCAGAGAAGAAAAATGATGATCAACCTATGTCTATTGGGACTCATATAAAGAACATAGTCTACAAAGAAGTTCTCACTGTGTAGCTGAGGTACTGATCACTTGAGTAAACTAAGTGCTTGTGGAATACTCCCTCTGAGTGCAAATGTAGATCGTTTTAGCCTCCTCAATTATTCTCTAAATATAAGTCATTTTTAAACTTCTATGCACTTTTTTCTCTTTTGTTCCCTTCTTGCCCTTGTTTAATAAATGCTATCACTCTCATAAATAAATAGTTATCTTTTCCAATGCAGAATAAATAAAGGGTAACAAGATCATTTGATCTACTTTCTTAATCCTTGTGCATAAATCTAAAACGATCTATATTTGCAATCGGATGGAGTATAATGGAAGAATTATGGTTATAATTGAATAATATATTGTTGATTAGAACTGAATAATATATTGTTAAAAAATCTTAATGTTGTGTAATACAATAAAAACCATATAAACTATGATTTCTGTTAATCAGATGTTTTCCATGGCAGCGTACGTGTCTAAAAAACTATAAGTTCGGATGCAAGTGTTCTTCTCTCTACGGCGGCCGGCCTGCCTCTCCACCTGGTCTACGTAAACAGGGATCGAGGAGGACAGGACGACAGACGGGGATGGGAAAAGTCCTACAAGCGCTGCAGTACTTAATGCACCGGAAATCAGATTGTGTAGTAATTTTCAAAATTTTAGTCTGTGCATGATCTTTTTATTGTGCCCCAACTCCGGTATGGACCGGTCGTCGTTGAAGGCTTGGAAGACATGGTTGCCGAGATGGTAACACTAGCAGGTACATAGGAAAGCGCCGTATTATTGGATTGTTGTTACCGTCTGTCTGTGACTTCTCCAATCGAACGATATCTCGCTGGGGCGTGGAATCAGCTCGGAAGCTCCAAAAAGCGACCGCAGCGGCCTTCCATTCCGTCCGCTGGCCGGGTATACGGAGGGCACCGATTCTTTTTAGTGTTGTTTGTTTCAAGAGATCTTATAAAATAATTTATAGATCGTAAACTGTAAAAGTTGAGGATAAAAAAATTAATAGTTGTTTGGTAATTTAGATTCTAGCAACGTTAGATTGTTGTTTTTAATGTTAAAAATCTGTAATATCCTTAGCTGTTTTAGTGCTCTATTTATCATTTGTGACACATTTCATATTTGATCAGACTCATAGAATATTTATGAAAAATAAAAATACATAAATAAATAGCAAAAGATACATCATCCATACAAACTTAATTTATTTTTGTCCATACAAATATCCTCTCACAAACAATCTATTCTCTAGTAGCAAACAAAACGGGCGTAAGGCCAGTGGCAAGGCGGGTAACTTTCACAAAAGTTCGATGGGTATTTTGGTCTTTTCGCACTTCATAATCTACGATAATCAAGTGGGAGATGGGTTGTTGAAATCTGAAGATCATATTGCTACAATCTGATTCCACAAACTGCCTATTTATTTGAGCTAGAGATCGTAAAAACCACAATCGACAATCTCTAACTCAAACAAAGAGTATCTTACTTGCATATGCATTGTTGGAATGTGACTCATGTCTGTCATCCGATAGAGTAGTAAATTTATCACCCGGCCCATTGTCATAGACTCAAGGAGATCTATTTGTTATCATCAGCGAGAAATTGCTACTCAAATAGAATAGCAAGAAGTTAAATATTTTGTAAAGGAGCCTTTCTATAAAATCCCAAAGAAGAGTGTACGGTGGAATTGTCATATATTGAAGGTTGGTGTAGACCAATTTAAACAGGAGAGCTTTCTCTTTTCTAAAATAGAGAAATGACAGTATAGAGCTTTAGCTATACACACGTGCTTGCAACAGTGGAATGGCTAATAGTCAACTCAACATAAATCTTTTGGCACTCGTGTATTCTCTTTGTTACTGTTTTATCCGGAGGGTTTATCCACGCATAGTCAAATGCCATTATATCGAATTAATTGGTCCGTTACTGAATGATTGCTAGTTAGCGGAGCGTCATTATATGTGAAACGGTTCTGGGAGGGGCAACCGTCTTTCCTATAGAAATCCTAAAGATGTCCGGATCAAACATGTGAAAACACCAAATACATCTAGAATTATTTCATCCTTTTCCATCTAGTGAACTATATTGTAATGTTGTGCTGCTGGATCTCACTGCCCTTTCTCCTAAGCTTGCACCGAAGCGAAGGATGAGCTATATCTCTAAGTCGCTGATGCTGTAAATCCTGCACGAGAGATGATAATAAGATTTCTGAGCAACGAATATGCACGACCACTCATACATTGTTCGCCTGCAATCTATGATGCTTCCTTGATGATCTGCATGGCCACGAGCCCTCACTACATCGAGACTACGCGACATCAACAGACGAATGAGCGCTAATTTGTAAGTCTGTAAATAGATGTTGGTAGCCTGATTGGTAATATTTACATAACACCTAGACTCGTTACATGCCTGCTAGGTTTATCTACGGTTTACATATTATTAGTACTAGTTACGTATGCAACAGTAGTCGAGTGATTTTATATTATTATTTACATAAATTGTATTTGTGTATACAATGAACCTGCTGTATTTATCTATAATTATATTATACCTTCACGGCCAGTTTACATTTGATTGTCTGCTAAGTATTGGCTTAGATAGCATTCTCGATATTTAATCTAATATGCCTCCTAACAGATATGGAAGTAGAATAATACACATATTTCCGACATGCATCGTCTACAAAAATTATAATCTCGGACGCAAGTGTTCTTCTCTCTACGGCGTCCGGCCTGCCTCTGCACCTGGTCTACGTGCACAGAGATCGAGAGGACAAGATGACAGACGGGGATGGGAAAAGTACTAGCGCTGCATTACTTAATGCACATGCATGAAATCAGATTGTGTAGCACAGTGATTTTCAAAATGTTACTGTCCACGACCTTTTTATTGTGACCCAACTCCGGCAGACGGGTCGTCGTTGAAGGCTTGGAAGACATGGTTGCCGAGATCAGATGGTAGCACTAGCAGCTACATAGGAAAGCGCCGTATTATTGGATGATTGTTGCCGTCCGTCACTGACTTCTCCAATCGAATCGATATATCGCTGGGGTGGAATCAGCTCGGAAGCTCGAAAAAGCGCCCGCCGCGGCCTTCCATTCCGCCCGCCGCCCGGGTCTGTCTTGGAATCCATGATTGCGCGCGACCCGTGCGGACGTCTGGCGCCGGAGTCCGACCGATCGAAGCAGCGGCGAACTTTCTGCATGCGCACAGGACAGAGACCCGAGACTAGCTAGCCCCAGTGCCGCCAGTGCCAAGTGTGAACCCTTGCCGGTCGTCCCGTCGCGTGGCTCGACCGTCACCGGTGACTGACGAGTCCCAATTATATCAATCCGTGATCGTCCTCTCCCTGGAGGTAATTATAAGGGAGTTTTTAAGGCACTTCACGTTACCTTTGACTATATTATTTCTTTCTAATTTAATACAGATCTACATACAATATTATATTAAAAATCGGTATGCATCTTGTCATGCGTTATAGACTGATTGCACATTAATATTTTAATTAAGTTTCTCTTTTATCATCATTAATTCTCCTCCACATAGACAAAAATATGATGTATACATCTTTATAGCTAGCTGATATGGATTGTTGAAGATACCTCCAAAGGCTGTTATTTCTCTTGCCTCAAGGGAGTTAATATATACTACAATTTGATGTTACACATCAATTAAGGAAACAAACATTTTTTTAGTCCTCCTCCTATTTATTTAAAGTACGGCTGCTAGAAAAGAGATCAATGGTGAGAGAAAAACTCGGTTGCCACACATAAATTCTCGCTAAGCACTTTGAATTCGGAATACAATAAAATATCAAAATTTGATTGTCAATTTTAGATTTTGACACGAAATTCAATACGTAGAGCATAAAAGGAATACATTATGACTTGTTTCGAATTGAAGTTTATAGTGAAAACTTTGAACTAACTTACATGCTCGAATTGTGTTATATATTTAAGATTCTGAACTGTAATTTTTCTCTCCGAGTACAAAATAGTTTTGGTACATTTAATTTCATTTTTTATGTTCAAATTGTTGATTTAGTTGGCACGTAGACCCAAATTAATGGGCTGGGCGTTGCTACCATGGTAGGTGTCCTCTTATTCCTTGGAGTCGCATGCATGCTTAAATTTAAGGTAGATAATCATGTGCATCAGCACCTTTGCTTTTAGTTGTTACTCTATCCGTTTAGAAATAATAGAACGTATTTTTTTCAAAAAAAAAATCAAATTTTGTATACTTTAACTAATATTTAATTAAATTATAAGAATAACTAATATATAAAAATTATACAACTAGATTCAGAAATTTAAATAATTCCACACTATTTCTGAACTGAGAGAGTATGTATTAATTGGAAGGAGACACTATTCTTTTTATTAGAGAAAATAAAGCATTGTTAGTCAACGGTTAGGATTTAACCATAGCTCTTACCTTTTGAGAGGTAAGAGTACCTTAAAAGAACTCTTCGTATCTTTCGTTCTTCGTACTTCTTTAAACTTCTTTCTTTCGTGAGAAGATGGCTAACAAATTAATCTTTCTTTGCGAAGCTATTTGGGGTGGCTTTGGAACTGGATTTTGCATTCTGTCTTTTTTAAAGAATATATATCTTTTCATCTAGCGTGTGTGTATATATATAAATTTCTATTTGATTAATCAATATATCTTTTATTGTTGGGTGGTGGACACGTGACGTTATGACTTCAACAGGTCGAAATCCCCGTGCCACAATTCACGAACGTGAGAGTGCATGAGTTCACAGATGGGAATGTACGTGGTATGGGCGCATTCGCGGCTACTCAAGAGGCAATATCGTCCCATGTGCTAGCTGGACCCATGTAAACTGTTGAAGTAAACAGAGAGAGATTGAGCATAGTAGATAATGTAGGTTTGTCTCTCTCTATATATACACTGTTGAAGTTAACAGAGATGGAGTTTTTTGAGAATAGTAGATATTGTATATTTGTCTTGATGAAAGTGTGATGTTGAGGAGGCACTTTTCTTCCACGGGTATGAATAAGAGATGTCTGTTAAGGAGACCTCTTCCTAATAGACATAAGTTGATCATTTCTCAACATAAACAATTGTTGCTATTATGGGTGTATTTGGTTGTTGGTATGATGTTTCGTAGAGCTGTATCGTATATCTTGGATAAAAGAAAGTAACTGTATTCTAGAAAAAAAGTGTTTGTTGGTTAGATTGATGAATGCATGTTGAATTTGAGTTTGTATTTGGTAGGTTAAATCTAAAGCTATATGAGGATTCACTGCCGTCGAACCGCTGCATCCTGCGAGCCTATATCCAAGTGATGCATGGTCGATTCCAATGTCTCCGCACATGCAGCATCGGAGTGTATCGTGCACGAGCGGATGCAAGCACGAGCATCATGACAACCAACCGTCTCTCCATGAGCATATACGCACGAGCGGATGCAAAGCACGGCCTGATGCACCCATCCAAACACGCCCTATATATTTCCATAGTGAATTTCATCGAATACTTACCATACTGTGAGTAAAACACGGCGGCCCTGACCGGGCACATGCATGTATTAGTTGCGAGCTTGGGATGCAACACTAACATCATAGGACTTCCCATCATCATTCGACATTTCGCATCACTGACTGTCTAAGCTTGTGGTTGGGTATGAGAGCTATCGACCGAGTTTGGTAGTCAAGCGTGGGAGTAGGACTCCGCCTATTGAGTTGTTGGGCTATTCTGGTAGCGTTGCTTGGTGTGGGTACCGTTTGGATGAGAAGGCCAACGATGTGGTTGGTCTATGTGTAATGGAGCTGGTAGGGCACGATGGCGCAGCGGCGATCGATCACATATAGCGACGGCCATTTTTGGCATTGGGCGACTGTGCTTGATGATGTGGTGGATGTTGTTATGGTGGTTCGTTTTAGTTGTCGCTACGTAGGATCAACCGATCTTGATGTGGTGGATGTTGTCGTGTTTGTTATTTTTTTCTTCTGATTATAGCTTTCTAGGACTATACTTTTGTATTTTTTTTTCCTACTATATGAATATAAACGTGTATTGTTCGGTACCATTTGTTAAAAAACAACTAACAAGTTGATTATATTCAAAATAAAAAAACTAGCAAGTTGATTAAACTAGGCACATGACATAATTAAACAAGCACGCATATCTGCACGAAGAGAAAAATGGAATTATTTCCTAGCTCGGTCGATCCATCGCTCGAACGGCTCCAAGCGTAGTTGTTCAAAAGATTAAGCTGCCGTTAGCGCCCTTCTCCTCGAACGGTTGGTAATTTCTTTCTGCGGCAACCAAACCAAATTGACCGTAGACTCCCGGTCGTTCACCATGACCTACCCATTTTCCTCACTCCAAACCAGCACGTGCGTTCTCTTCTAATTCTCAGCTACTCTCTCTTTCCATGCGCAGAACGAAGGTCACACACCACTTGACATATCAATTAGCCTTTTATTAGCATCCTATCACTATATATAGGCCTCCAATCCGCTGCATTCTTGCCAGCTCCTATATCTCTGTTGTTCTACACATATACATTCATGGTGCTAATCAACTCATACGTACGTAATCTCCGACTAATATTGAGTTCTTAGATGTAACTGAATCCATAAACAACTAGCTGAGAGATTGAGTAGCTTTCGATTGATCACCATGGATAGAAGCTGGCTCCATGGCTATGCCAACAACACCACCGGCAACAGCGGCTTCATGTGCGGCTACGCTGCCAGGTACTGAAGCTTACTAGCTACATATATGCATACTCGATCGATTGAGATGAGATGTTGATCCTTTAATTAACATCATATCGATTGTTTTTTTGAATTTCTGTAGTTAAGTGCATGTAAATATCATATGTTTATAGCTAGCTGAATTACTCTCTGCATGCGCAGCTTTAACCCGGCAGAGTTGCAGCACAGGGAGGAGGAGGAGCAGCAATTGCTCATCACCTCACAGATTCAGCATCACTTGAACCAGGTAAGTGATTCATTGATCAGTTGATTGGACCATGCAATCATACTACTGCAAATACAGACACGTGAAGTATCTGATCAATTTATACAGTGTGGTAACATTTGTTGATTCATACATGCAGATCAGCATGCACATGAACATGGACGACGAGGCAGCGTACGTGCCTTCCAACAACGACGGCGCCATCGACATGCAGCACCTCCTCGATTTGCACCACGCCGCCGGCAGCTTCCCGTCCTCGTCGTCCTCCTCTTCGCTCTCGCTACGTTCTGCCTCCCTCTCCTGCAGCCCCGAGAGCTCAGCGCACATCCTCGCCCCGCCAGCGGCCACCTGCAGCCAATACCCGGAGGTCTCCTCCCACGTACCATTAGCACCCGTAGCGCCCTACGACGATCACTACTACCATGGTCAGTACGCCAACAACCTTCACGTGATTGCGCCGGCGGCTGACCATGAAGCCGCAGCAATGGCGCCGGAGTTAGCGGCAAACACCGGTGCGTTCAAGCGCTACGCACGGCACCTCGGCCCAAGGAAGACGACGAAGCCGGGCGCGTGCGGCCAGAGGATGTTCAAGACGGCCATGTCGGTGCTGGCCAAGATGCACATGGCGGCGAGGTATAACCAGCAGTACTACTACCAGGCGTCGGCCGAGGCCTCCGCGCCACCGCCGTCAGTGAACCAATTGCAGCACATGATCTCCGAGCGCAAGCGGCGGGAGAAGTTCAACGACAGCTTCCACGCCCTCAAGACCGTCCTTCCACCTGGCGCCAAAGTACGTGGATATGCATGCAACTGTCAACTCCATATGTGTTTGTGTTCATGCATGCCTGCTTCGTGGTTTCTGATTATGCACGAGTTGCTTATATTAATTCTGACGAACCACCATTTGCTTCTTCTCTCACGACAGAAGGACAAGACGTCGATACTGATCAGGGCAAGGGAGTACGTGAGATCTCTCGAGTCCAAGGTATCCGAACTCGAGGAGAAGAACAAGTCGCTGGAGTCGCGGCTGACCCAGCGCGACAGCGGCGACGGCCGCAAAGACGCCGGCGGCGACGACAACTCCGGCGAGAAGGTGCAGATCGAGATAACCAGAGCGGCGAAAGAGGAGTGGGCGATCGAACCGCGTGATCTCTGCACGCTCAAGATAGCGGTGAGGTCGCGGTGCAATATGACGGACGTGGTGCTTCGGACGCTGCAGTGCCTGAAAGATCAGATGGGGGATGACGTCAGCCTGGTGGCAATGAGTACAAGCGGCAGCACTGGACCTCCTCCTCGAGCTGTCCTGACGTTGCAAATCAAGGTATACACACCACTATATATCTATTTCTATGGAATATGATCACTTCAAGACATATTGACGATGATGATTCAGTTTGACATATTACCAGATTAGTTAACAGTTGATGGATATATATATTATTCTCATTAGAGAGCCGAAAGAATTACAAGCACACGTTAATTTGAGACCCAGATGCATCCTCTGATCGATTCTCTCCCTGCATGCAAGATGAAGAGCAATTCTAGAGCTAGCTAGGTAGGAAGTGTACTGCACCACGTAAATTGACCCAGTTGATTAGGCAGGGTCAGAAGAATCTTGCACTGGCTTAAGGGATGCATCCGTCACTAGTTTCTGTAGATGCAACAAGATTCCATGAAAAGTAAAACACCTTGAAATCAGACTCGAGCCTTGTCACATGCTAGAGAAAATTCTACAGTTTGGATAGTCGTTGCGTACTCACTCGACATCTCTTACGCCAATTAGGATCCTTTGACTTCGTGATGAAGTGACGTCACAGTGACTTTACTCTACTATGAACCATTAGATCTCATATGTATAGCTTAGATTTGATGCTATAGCATTTATATGAATAATCTATTACTACAGTACCTCTTGCATGGTAACATTATTTAAATACTCGACTATAAATATTACACTCCTCTCCTAAATTATCTGACTTAACTGTTCACGTTCGTGAAGTTCAGAGGATCTAGATTCCTCTTACGTATGCCTTGCCAGTTTTCATCCATGACGTCCATTGTCAATGGCTCTGCTTAGCTACATGTCTGGCTTGGACAGTTGCACGAGAACGACAACTGTCAGTGTAGAACTGTAGATTAAATTCTCCTGACACTGTTCGTTATCCAACTAACGTTCTTTCGTGTCGCTCTCGTTGATCTGTTGCAGTCGCCGAGCGCTGAGTGGGACGAGCAGCCGATCAAGAACGCCGTGGCGAAGGTCGTCGCCGATGCGCTGGCGCTGCCATCTGCGGAGACCGCGGCGGCGCCAGTCTGACCAGTAACCAAAAAGACGGGCCCTGCTGCTGCTTCGACGAGGCTTCTGAACTCAGCTGCTGTAGCTACTCGGCTGTGAGCATGCACGCCCCAAGAGACCGCCGCTAATTGAGAAGACCCGTCCGTGACACCAACACATTCGATGGATCCATCGTGTGGTCAAAACCAATCAGGTGTGGCAGCAGATCAGAGGAGAGTTTACGTCAAGATTGGTGCGAAGCAGATCAGATCGATACGACAATTCTACTCCGGCACACGATGTTGATCGATGATCTGGACACGTGATTAGCACGGGCCACGCGATCGCATGGAAAAGTACACAGTAGCCGGTAGGAGTATTAACATGTGAACGTCAACCTAGGGGCTTTCATTTGGACTTTTGATTAGGGGGGAGTGTGACTCTATAATTTCACCAGATATGTAACTTATTTACCAAGTAGTAATGATCAGTCTCCCTCTTTTCCCCTCCAAGGAATGTCCATACAAGGTCTTGTTATTCGCATTGCAAATAAATTTTGGTGTACGAAACCCTTGCTAGACATGATCTCACGTTGCTGGGAGAGTTTTGGTGTTTGGTAGAATAAAAATAAAACAAAAAGTTGCTTCATCAGGCAAACTAGCTGCCCGAGCAAGAAAATCATTACCAGGCGCCAGCACCAGAGAGTCAAATTGGCTATTCTGCACGAAGAAGATTCGCTGTCAAGAGTCAACTTTCCATAGCCTTAATCTGGCATTATTTAGTGAAGCCTTAGCAGAGATCAAATTATCTTGCCCAAAAAGATCAACATGGAAAAGGAGCTAAGAAAATTTGGAGGCATGGACAAAGCTGACTACTCGCTTACGCAAAAGATACATCATATCCAGACACATTTTCCTGCAAAACCGATCACATGTTTCAACATTAATCTGAGTATTAGATACCATGCATCCACCTGATTCAGATGTGTGAACCAATAGTTACAACAGATTGGTCAGCATCCTATGGCACTACCAGGCACCAGTGATCTCCTCTCTCATTTGTGTCAGCAGGGGAGTATATACAAGGAACCTCTCTTCAGCAAATATCTTCCAGAGAACAAAATAGATTATACTATTTCTACACTTTGCACCATTTAACTTTTCGGTGCAAGTCCTGCCGTCGATATTAAGATTTGCAGTGGTGCACATAATTAGATCAATGATTTTTAAGTTTTAAATTTTCAGAATGTATTTTGTATGCCTATAAATCAATGGAATATAGCATCTAGTCATCTACCATCTTATAAGAGGTAAATACAGTAGTAGTACTCTAATTTGTCATACCTTGTCATCTGGGTTCACCATCTTTGAAAATAGATTTCCATATTATTAGTGTTGTCTTTTTGTGTCATTTGGCTCCAATTCATGTTTGGGAGACTCCGAGCGCCGACATGTCGGGCCAGCGTGGCAAAAGCGGATGACGTGGCATGCCACGTGGTGCATACGTGTCAAATGCGGTAAAAAATAATAGAAAAATCAAATAAAATCAGGAAAAATAGAAAAAATATTTTTTAAAAAACATTAGGAAAAATCACCTTTTTAATTATGGAAAAATGGTAAATAATTATAATAAATTAGAAAATGAGTTTTTTTTAGTAAACTAATTTGGAATAATCTGTTTTAATCCTTTTTGTTTCTTTAATTCCTAAAAATTCTTAGAAAATCGAGGAAATACCAGGAGCCTCCAAAAAATCCCATAAAAATTCCTACACTCTTCTTTCACTCTTCCAAAGCCATATCTCCACTGTTGCAACTCCGATTTGATCATTTCCTTCACCAATAATTCACAAAAAAATAAATTAAGTTATCTGATGTGTTTTTAGCTCCCAACAATTCTCTAGTCTATGTTGCTAAAAACACAATTTTATCTCGTTGTATAAAACCATTATCAAAATTATTAAACCAAGTGTTTTCTCAAGCATGGATAAGCAATATTACCCTTGATCTCACCAAAATCAAGGTGACAAAGTAGATATGAGAAAGACTACGATATTGCCTATCATGGCTTTCACACTGACAACTACAAACGTGCAACTTTGTACACAAAACGTTTAGGAAAAATATAGGATCAAAATGCATCAATGACAACTTGCCTTCACCCGTTGAAAGAGGGGTATTCAAATTCCTGGTCCTGGAAACCTACAAAATCTTCCTCCAGGATGGCGTCGTCTTATCACAAATAAAGCAAGGCAATAAATACCAAGAACCAAAAAAAGAGCTAAAAACACATCAAACAACTCAAAGGTCCCAGCTACCCATGATAGGCAATATCTTAGCCTTTCTCATATCTAACTTGTCGCCTCGGTTTTGGTGAGATTAAGGATAGTATTGCTTAGTTGTGCTTGAGAAAGCACTTTGTTTAATAATTTTGATAATGATTTTATGCAACGAGATAAAATTATGTTTTTAGCAACATAGACTAGAGAATTGTTGGGAGCTAAAAACACTTTAAACAATTGAATTTATTATTTTTATGAATTTTTGTGAATTATTGGCGAAGGAAACAATTAGATCAGAGTTGTCACGGTGGAGATATAGCTCTGGAAGGGTAAAAGAAGAGTGTAGGATTTTTTTTTTAGAGGCTCATGGTATTTTCTAGGAATTTTCTGAATTTTCTAAGAATTTTTAGGAATTAAAGAAACACTAAAAGGATTAAAACAGATTATTCCAAATTATTTTACTAAAGAAAACTTATTTTCTAATTTATCATAATTATTTAAAAAATTTCCATAATTAAAAAATTTCTAGTTTTTCCTGAGTTTTCCTAATTTTTTTCTATTATTTCTGTTTTAAAAAAATATTTTTCCTAATCTTCCTGATTTTTTTTTAATTTTTCTGTACCGTATTTGCCATACAGGCACCACGTGGCATGTTACGTCAGCCGCCTTTGCCACACTAGCGTGACACGTCGATGCACGAGCTCCCAAACACTAAAGGTGTGTTTGGTTGCCTGCACGAAGTCTCGTATAGCTGCATCGTATATCCTGAATGAGAGGAAGCAGGATGGGGGAGCTGTATTTTAGAAAAAAAAATAGTGTTTGGTTGGTTGGATGAGCGGATGCAGGTTAAATTTGAGTTTATATTTGGTAGACTGAATTTGAGGCTGTATGAGGGAGTTTGCTATCGCTGACGAGTGGACCCAGCTCCAT
The DNA here is from genome assembly GCF_958298935.1 of Phragmites australis. NCBI lineage: Eukaryota > Viridiplantae > Streptophyta > Magnoliopsida > Poales > Poaceae > Phragmites > Phragmites australis. The sequence continues at coordinate 9,529,069 of NC_084922.1, forward strand.
AGCAGCTGATCCACCGGGCCTGCACAAGAGCTACGGCTGTTTCCCGTGTAGCTTCCATGCTGCACGAGCGGAGCCAAATGCACAAGCGGGTGCAAGCGCACGAGACTCGTCTTGGCAACCAAACGGTCGTCTCCTGGAGTTTATACGACTGAGCGAATGTGAGCCAAGCGGAGCAGCCCAACCAAACACGCACTAATTGGATCCAAATGGCAAAAAAAGACAACATTAATAGTATAAAATGCTGATGGTGTTGAGTGAAAGTTTTATGTCAAGTATCCATCCTTTGGTGCAAGTGATCACTCTTATTGACATAGCATGTACTCTTTCTAATTGCAAATATAGGTCGTTTTAATCTTATCAACTATTCTCTTAATATAAGTCATTCTCGAACTTCTATGTACTTTTTTCTCTTTCATTCCCTTCTTGCACTTGTTCAATAAATGCTACCACTCTCACAAATAAATAAGTTGTATTTTTCAATGCAGAATAAATAAAGGGCAACAAGATCATTTGATCTACTTTTTTAATTCTTATGCACAAGTCTAAAACGACCTATATTTGTAATCGGATGGAGTAGATGCTAACTCGTACTGGTCCAGAAGTAAATGATTTAAGTGGTCCAAATGAAAAATATTTCTCTCACTTTATACTAAATGAGAACTCAAAAGTCAGGCAACAAACTGTTAAAAGTAAAACAGCAGAGGTTGAATACTTCAAGGAGAAATTAGAAAGTACACAGTTTCTAGCCTTCCTCGTTAAGATTTACACCAGGGCACGTGCCTAGACCTCCAGCATACAGTTTTGACCTACTCAAGTTCTGTTTCCCAGCAATTACCAATAAATCCCACAAGGCAATAGAAAACTCGATTAAAAACCTGGGAACCAGCTGGGTTGGGAGAATTTGGGCATGACACTGAATCAACGAATCAACGATTCTTGAAAGTAAACAAAACAAAAACCTGAACACGTACCCATGCCCCCTTCACTGCGAATGTCTGCCGGTCGCCGCAAGCTGCAACAACTGACTGGAACTTTAATGTGCACAGAAAAAAAATAAAACGATCAAACGGAGATGAATACCTGGAAGTCTTGCATTCTTAAGTCTCTGGAAAATGTCCTTTCCCTAGGAAGAGCACATGTAAAGGGTTGGGGAAGCTTGACCAAGACTCTTCTTCATCAAATGCTTCAAATCTTCCATCCTTGGTAGCATGGCAATATGGCGATGTTGACCTGTCTACATCGACCGAGCTAGAGAATGCAGACTACTAGTTGATTGTGTAAGCAACACAACATTCATGAAAGTGACAATAATGCGGATTGTTCATTTTCTTGGCCAGTAAACTGTGATGCACTGAGATCTCAGCTCCGACATTTCCAGGAAGGTATAATTAAATCCTGAGAACAAAATGCAAGGTGCTCCACTGCTACTTGCTGAGGATAGCATGCCATTCGCGGTCCTCACGGTTTACCCCTGCAAAGATTAGTATTTAGCTTACTTGTTAATTCATATATGATTCCTTTCACAGCTCGTTGGTGGTCAAAATGGTACAAGAGGCTGGACTAAATTACATCCACGGGAAGACAATTGAAGTAGGACTCCTCTGAAATTGAGATATAACTCCTCTGAAACAACTAATTGTTTGCGAAAGTGCTTCTTGCACTAGTCTAGTGAAATCAAACAATAAGATAATTCAGTGGAGCACTCATGTTCCATACAATGCGCACAAAATTAAGATAGGAGTGCGCACATCAGACTATCACAAGACAAGTTTTGGGTCATCATAAATTCTCAAAGATAAAGGAGCAACATCTTATCTGTATTTCTGATATTTCCGATTTGCACTACTAGTTAGGAAAGGACATAGAAAGGGGAGTCATCTTGTCACCACGGTACACAATGCAGTTTTCCATAGACCAGTTGTGTTACGTTGAATAGATAAAAAAAAAAAGGAAACAATTCGACCAGGAGAGAGAAGAAAATGTAATGCTCTCCATCCCCACTCCCACTATCCCTCAAAAAAAAGAAGAAAATGTACAAGCTTTTGGAAGTCAGTTGATTAGATAAGGAGTCTATCAGACAACACTAGTCAATTATGAGGCAGGTAGGACAAAAGAAAATGCATTAACTGATTCGATGACGACCTTAAAATCTTCAGGTCATCCTAAAAATTTCTTCCAGACGATAGCTTATGCCAACATGATGAAATTCAATGTGTTTTCAGTATTCTGTATCTAGGTAAAATTGGGAGGTATGTGGCACTGAGATGAAATATGCAAGGGAACAAAAAGTCAGTTGAATTGATGCGACATTGGGGGCAAAATGGTCAGCTGTTTCCTCCCTTAGTCTTCACCGGAAAGTAACAGATTTCCTTATGATTTCCAAAAGAACCTTCCCAGGCCTTCGTTCGGTACAGTGTATATTGAACACTTGACATTTAGAAATTTTGTCTTATAATCTCTCAAAACAAGGCACCAAGTCAAAGTGTCACTATGAAGTCTTTTTTCTGATCATTTATCGTTATCTTTATTTTGGAGCTTAAGCTATTAAGATAAGAGTCTTCACGTCCTCATATAAGAGTTTAGCCGTCGTTCCATACTAAGTCGGAGGATCAACAAGTATGAGCCACCAAGGCTCACAATACCAGCGAGTCATCAAGACTCCAAGGTACCGGCGTACAACTGATTACAATGTAGGATCACCCTTAATCCCCACTCCAGGCAACAACATCTAGCAACAACTCTCTCTAGATCTATTAGCACTAATCACTCTCTAATCCTGTGTTTAATTGCCTAGTATGATCACTTTTTGTTGGATTGTATGTCTTCTCAAGTGTTTTTTAGCTTTCCTAGACTTCAACACACTCAAATGGCCGAGTGGAGGTATTTATAGCCTCCACCCCACAAACTAACTTTTGCTCGAATAGCTCCAATAAACTGTGAACACCAGATGATCCGGTGTTAACAGTATTATCAACACCGGACCATCTGGTGTGAACAGCAGCACAAACTAGCCGTTAAAACTCTACTCAAATCCATCTATGAACACAGGATATTTTGTTGTACCCTCCATCACCGGACTATCCGGTGTGTAGATTTGAATATGGCCGAGTCACTTCTCAGCGATGTTCATTGTTCAGCGTGTCTACTTCCGATCACCAGACCATCCGATGTGTACAACTTCTTACACCTCTGAAAACCTTCTAGAAAATCCTCCATTGAAATCTTTGGTGTATCTTTTCTTCACCGCCGGACCAACTAGTGAGTTCAAAGCTCTTATGTACTAAAAAACTTTCTCCTGAAAAAAATGCTTCAATGTGCATTTTTTCTAACACCGGATCATATGGTGTGTTGAACTGCAGAACCTCTTCTGCAGGGTTAAAAAACCGACGGTAACCAAGCAAAATTCGCGATAACCGACCATCTCGGTCCGGTTTCAGAAACCGAACGGTAACCGAATTTGAATTAAAAAAATTCAAAAAAATAAAAATTAAAAAAATATCCTAAAAAACTACACACAATTATATGACCTTCTGTGAAAATAAAATTCAAAAATAATATCGTTTGCATCATATTCTATAGGGATGAAGTTTGAAAAAAATGAAAAAAAATTGAAGCGTCCGGCTCAATTATTAACTCATGTTAAGGAAAATTTTAACATACAAACACATATTTTTCTTGTGTAAAATGTATCTTAAGAGGATCTTTTAAATTGATTTCATTTTATTTAGAGTTTTATTCATTTCTCTATGATTTTTACAAAGTTCACAAGCATAAAGTGAATATGTTAAGAAACAACACTGTAATTAACTTTTTCATGTCTACTATTATTTTTCCTATGTAAATCATAGTATAAATAAACTAATAAAAGTAGTTTCACTAATTTTTGAGGTGTGATGGGTCATTTATGAATTAATCTAGTCGCAACACATTTACACAATCCTGCATGTTAGAATAACTAATTCATGAGTTCATGTATTTTTAAAAGACATAGGATCATGTAAGAAGACTAACAAAATTAGTTTCATGATTTTTGGATTAGCAAAGAGTAAACTATGCATTTAACTTGGTTTAACAAATACAATTTTTCACAGAAAATTTTGAACTCTTTTATGAGTTTAAATACTTTTATCATGTAGATCATGTTACAAGGAAACCAAAAAAATTTGTTTCACTTGATTTGAAGCTCAGATGAATTAGTTATTGATTTTACAAGATTGAGATAATTTTTTGGGTTTTTTGTTAAACTTCACTGAAGATCGAGAAAACCGCTCGATAAATCGAGAAAACTGAGCAGTTACCGAGAAAATCGAGTGGTTACCGACAATACGGAAAATTTGAGAAAATCGCTCGATAAATCGCAAAAACCACTCGGTAACCGGTCCAAACCGACCGGTTACCGAGCAGCTAAAATCGTGATTTTTCCCCCAAATTTCAAATTTTTCCAAATGAATTTTGTCCGAATTTTTTTGAATTTTCGACCGGTTACCGTGGTAACCGCGACTTTTCGATTACCGCCGGAGCTAGGTAACTGAGCTCCGGTCGGTAAGCCAAACCCTGCTCTTCTGAGATAAAATGCTCTGGTGTGTAAACCTTCAGAACACTGGATCATTCGGTGTGGTCTTCACTTTTTTTTCTAAGGAAAACACTTCACTGAGCATCGAACCATTCGGTAAGTTTTTCTTTTTGAGTACCAGACCATCCAGTGAGGGCATTTTTTTTCTGAACTCATCCAATTTAACCATTCTTGAGTTCAGCTTCGGTGGCTTCTTCATATATTACATCTCTAAGACATACTAAGGTATATATTTGAAAAAATATGCTAGTCTTATTGACTATTTATTATTAATCACTAAAATCACATATATGTCCTAAGAGAACAATGTTTGCTATAATCTTCCCTTTTCTGGTGATTGATGACAACACAACCAAAGTAAGAGACAAATACTTAAATATACCAATTGAAAACCAAAAACGAAATGTAAATAACACAATGTTTTACCTACTTGCTTGGATGCATGATAGGAAAAAAATAATAGCAATTGTAAGAGAAAGATCCCATCTTTATTATACCTTGTTCTTACCTTTATTTTGTCTTCATTTTGTTGTGGTCGTTATGGAGATTATTATTATTCCCCTATCACCATTATCTCACTTGATCAATACATGCAAGAGCTCCTTCATTTTGTTCACCTTTTATCAATCTTGGTGTCTCTAGACATTTTACTTCCCTGTTTATTCTTCCTCTAGACATGTCATCTTGCTTTGATCGCTAAACTTCTCCCCCTTTGTCAACAATCTCAAAAAAGCTACAAATACATGTTGACTTCAAGGAAAAATGTTAGAGCAAATAGGAGAGAGCTTCATAAATCATGATCCAATAAGATGATATCACTTGTAGGAATGGATATATATCACAATTCATGAAACTCACATAATATGGTCTAAACTTCTCATATGTGTGTGCATATGATTAGATCAACTTATGATGAATCACTTGTAGGTACGAGACAATATTTGTACACTAAACAATATATCAAGATAAGAAGTTTAAGTCATATTATGCATGAAGGTAGCTTAAATGTACAAATAATTTGATAATAATATCAATTAAAGTCTTTAAGCATTGTATACCTATGAAAATAAAGATGGCCAAATGGGCCAATCGGGCCGGCCCGGCACGGGCCCATCTCAGCATGGCCCGAAATCGGCACGGCCCGATTGGCCCATTTACTGTTACGGGCCGTGCCGTGCCGGCCCGCGTGCCGAGCCGTCGGCCCACGGCACGGCCCAACTGTCACCGTGCCGTGCCGGGCCGGCCCACGGCACGGTCGGCACGATGGGCCCGGCCGGCACGATGGGCCCGTTCGGCACGGTGGAGGCACGATAGGCCCGTTTGGCACGACGGGCCCGACCGGCACGGTGGAGGCACGACGGGCCAGGTCGGCACGGGAAGGCACGACGGGCCCGGCCGGCACGGTGGAGGCACGTTGGGCCCGTCAGCACTCAAAAAAATAGGAAAAAATAAAAAATAATAGCTAAAAAAATCCAAAAAACAATAAAAAATATGAAAAATAAATACATAACATCTTTATTGATTGGTTGCCTCGTTAAAAACCTTTCTACTAGAAGGAAAAAAGAGTACAACCAATGATTATGCTCCGAAAATTACATGGTTTAATTAGAAACCCCAGAATTTTGCTTGCAATTTTTAATATGCTTCCTCAAGTGTCCCGTTCCATGTGAAGATCTGGCACCTATTTCTATACTGTATATATTACACTTAGCAAATCTTACCTGTTCCCCGTTAATTTCTTTGAAGACCTTTTCAAAATATTGCCACACTTGGGACCATACACCTGAGTTCTCAGCGTCTTGATCCATGAATTGAAATATGGAATTAGTTTCTTGATGTGAAGTGAATACTGGCTACTTGGCTAGCAAATAGGAAAAGAGAGATGGGTGGGCAGGGTGGGCAATGAGAATACATGGAGTTTGAGATGGAGTAGATGGTATTTATAGGCCACGATGAGAGTAGAGGTAGGTGGGGGTGGGGCCGCGGGGAGTATTTTAAAAAAATAAACAAAAAACATGAATAAAAAAACTTAGAAATAATAGGGGCACATGATTAATTCTAAAAATGAGCTTTATTGATAGGTTGCCTCATTAAAAACCTTTCTAGCAAAGGAAAAAAGAGTACAACCTAGCTCAGAAAATTTAAAATTACACGTTCTCATCAGCATCTAGATACAAATTTTGGAATGATTCTTCAAGCTCAGTATTTTCTGCAGTGTGTTGCATTCGTGCTTCAGCTTGTTCCCAATCCTTTACTATGGTGAGTATTTCAACCATCTCACTTGACAGATTTGTTCTTCTCTCTTCGATTATCCTTCCTGTAAGACTGAAGGCAGCCTCAGAAGAAACTGTAGATACAGGAACCGTTAACAAATCTCGCGCTAACAGTGAAAGGACTGGATAATTCGTCTTGTGCTCATGCCACCATTGCAGTATGTTGAAGTTTTCTTGTTCGTGGCTGATAACGTCACTGTCGATGAAGGTAGTTAGCTCCCCTCCGGATGTTGGAATTCCGGTGCCCGTAGACGATCGTGACGAAGAGTCTGAACTTCTTGATGAAGAACCTACACCAAATATTTTCCCCCACGTTGTCGTCTTCTTACTTGTTGTGGGTGCTAGTGGAGGTCGTTGCAGGCGAACTCCGCCATACTTTGTTTCATATTTACTATAAACTTCGAATAACTTAGAACGAACATTAGTATAATAATTAGAATAATCATGGCCAAGAGCATCACCTAGAATTGCGAGAACTCTACAGAAAGCTGCAATTTTAGCTCTAGGATCTAAAATAAAGGCAAAAGCGTATAACAAAGGAATTTCTTTCCAATACTTTAAGAATTTAGATTTCATAGGAACTACACAATCTCTTAAAAGATTGTCATTTTCATAGTTGTTTAAATGAGTAGCAATTTCAACAATATTATGCACTACTAAACAAGATGTTGGATAATAAACTCCTGATAAACTCACAGTTGAATCATAAAAAAATTCAAGAAACTCCAGTATCCTTTCAGCAACATACCAATGCGCTTCCGTGAGTAAAGTTTGACCCCCATGCTGATGGTAATGTGTATGAATAAACACACCAAATGTGCTCTTATATGGTATAATATTTTTAAGCATCAAGAAAGTAGAGTTCCATCTCACCGGCATGTCCAGAGCAAACTTACGTGGACGCACACCCATTGCAACACAATACTGTTTATATGCTGCAATTCGTTGGTTAGAGGAGTTCACAAAAGATATTGCAGTACGAAAATCTTCTAAGTATCGCGATAACCTTTTCAAACCGGATTTTACTATAAGGTTGATAATATGACAAGCACAACGTTGATGTAACAAGAAAGATTCAGCATAAGTACTAAACAACGGAGTAAGAATATCCATTGCTCTAGAATTTGCACCGGCATTATCTAAAGTGATAGAAAATATTTTATTCGTGAGGCCAAAGTCTGCAACTACTTGAGATATTTTTTCAGTAATATTTTCACTGGTATGCGCGTTGTCAATCAAGCGAAAACCTATTATTCTCTTTTCTAATTCCCAATCATTATTAACAAAATGAGCAACCACACTAAGATAATCCTCTCTAGCCCTACCTGCTCATATGTCCGAGGTCAAAGCAACTGAAAATGTACATGTTTGCAACATTTCTTTAAGTTTGCTACGACACGTATTGTAGTATTTTACCATATCCCTACTAGTTGTCTGTCTAGAAACATGCGTGAACCTAGGATTATGAGCTTGCTTAATGTAATCTTCAAATGCAGCAGACTCACCGATATTTAGTGGTAGATCCGCTCTTGCAATGAAGCGACATAGCTCTTTTCGAGCATTGCCAGAGTCGTACTCCCAATGATGAACAGAGCCGTCGGGGTTGTACTGCAACACCGTCTGCTTCATGGCTGCTCCACTCTTTCGCTTGCAACTTATGGCGTGCCTCTTCAAGTGCCCCGTTCCACCCGAGGGCTTTGCAGATAATTCATTTTTACAAATATAACACTTAGCATACCTGACACTTACCCCATCTTCCTCTTTGTAGATCCTTTTCAAAGTCTTGCCAAACTTTGGAAGTACCGGCTCTTGATCTTTTAGACCCGCTGCTTGCTAATGTGTGCGCACTTGTAGAGCCTGACAGTGGCACTCCTGCTGCATCACCTGGATCTGGATGTGAACCAACCGGAGGTTCACCGTCGGGTCCATCATCACCTGCAGCACTAGTATCAAAGGGGCCGTAGTCCCCTGTGAGTCCTTGGAGAAAAAAATCATGATCTATGGATGTATCATGATCACCGGCATCCATGATCAATGTCGAATGACACTACAAAAATTGCAAATATTCAGAGTTAGAAATAATCAAATAATAAAACTAATAATAAAATAAGACTCAACAACGATGCAAAAAAATCACCAAGATTTCTTCAACTTCAAGATAGCAAATCAGCAGGATGACGATTTTGGAATTGCTCGGATTTTTTTGCAACAATTCAAACTAATTTTGCCAAATTATCGCTAATTCTCACGAACTTTGAGACAAGAATGAGAGGAGGAAACAAGAGAGAAAATGGTGTTGCTAGTGTGGAATGGAAGGGCAAGGTGCTCCTCTATTTATAGGTGAAAAATGGTGATTTTTGCAATTTTTTTGAATTTTTTGGAGCTCAAACGGTCACAAAACGGCTATAAAATTCAAAAATATCCGGTTAACGGGTTAAACGGGCCGTTCCCGACCCGTTTAACCTGTTAACCCGCGTGCCCCCGCCGGCCCATCGTGCCTCACGTGCCGGCCGGGCCGTGCCCCCCGCAGTGGGCCGTGCCCCCTGCGGTGGGCCGTGCCGTGGGCCGCCGCGTGCCGAGCCGGCACGGTGGGCCGTGCCGTGATGGGCCGCCGCGTGCCGTGCCGGCCCGGCCCGGCCGTGCCTCCTGGGCCAACCGTGCCTGAGCCGGGCCGTGCCGTGCCCGTGCCGCCCGTGGGCCGGGCCGTGCCGTGCCGGCCCGCCGTGCCGCGCGCTCGGTCCAGGCACGGCCCGTGGCCTCGTGCCGTGCCGGCCCGGCCCATCTCGGCTCGGGCCGGGCCGTGCCTGGGCCGTGCCTACAGTTCCGTGCCTCGGGCCGGCCCAGTAAGCACGGCCCATTTGGCCATCTTTGTATGGAAACTTGTAGGTTATTTCATGAGACTACAAAAGATACGACTTGCAATACATGCTAGTCTCAAAATCACAACTCCTAGAATATGCTCTCCCTAAATGTGTGCACACAAGTATCGAATACTTATGAGAGACATATACTTGTCATTGATAATAAGGAGAATTTATCCAATATATTAAACTCATGGAACATAAAGAAATATCATTTATAGAAATATGCCATAAAAGAACCTACAACTAATAAACCTTATAGGTTGCTCATGGTATAGAGATAAACACAAGTAACCTACCATATGATAAATCTACACCAGGCATTACAAATTAATTGAAATATGCACATAAAATCATAGAAAATATAAATGTACTAGATGTAAAACAAAAAGCATAAACATAAATCTAGCTACTCATTACCTCTTGTACCTTTGGGTGGGGAATTTGGGTATATAATGATCAAGTTTTTCATCAATACGCCCATTCTTGTACATTTAACTTCTTTGCTTGAATATTCACTTTATCTTGTGAGTCAAGTCTTCAAATCCCTTGATCCAACCCGTGGACTTCAAGTCTTCTTTGGAACACAAACTGATTGGGCTCCTTTCATGTTGGTGATGAGTTTTTTGGGCACCCAAATGGATCGGTTCCACCCCGCTCCTTTCTCCCAACCATGTGTGCAACCATTTTGATATCGTCATTCTTCTCGAGTTTGTAGTGGTTGCTCTTGGTCTTGATCTTGTAGTTTATCTTGGTGTAGATGTTGGAGGTCCTGTTGGAGAGGTTCACCGTTTTTTTTCCTTGGTCTCCTTCTTGACTTGCTTGCATTGAAAATACTTTTGAACTTCTTGATGACACTTGAAGAATGTTACAGTGAACCCCTCCGTAAGCTTATTCACCATATTGTCATGTTTATCTTGAGAATGTTGGATGTGATTCTTACCATTTAGTCTTGCTAAGTCCTTTTTGAGCTTCTGCACTTGTTTCTTGAGCTTACATTCTCTTGCATAATGAGATCACCACAATATTCTATAATAATATTATCAACACAAATCTCATTGCAAAGAGATAAGCTAGATAGATTAATTAAATCATCACAAGAAGTAAAAATATCTACCTTATGATTAAAATCAAAGAGAAAGGTAAATTGCTTCAAAGAGTCCTTAGTTTGAGATTCAATGCCCTCAAGTTTGGTCTTAAGCTTTTCATGCTACTTGTTTAGCAATTTTAATTTGCTCAATAATTGTTCATAATTAGAAATAAAATAAGTATGAATATTATTAAAGGCATTGAATTTATTATTTTTTTAAGGTCATTTATTGCTCATTGATCAATTCAAGAAGTTCTCCTTGAGAGGGTGAATCCTAATCGAATTCATCATCACTTACATTGCTTTTCATACCTTTGGTCATAAGACACTTGTGTGATGACGACTTTGAGGAGTGGATGACGACTTTGGTCATGTAATCGAATTCATCATCTCTTGGAGGAGTGGATGATGAAGCTCTCATCACTTGAGTTTGAATCTTCATCTTTACTCACTCATCTTCCAATGCTTGCAAATGCTTCGCTTTTTCCCCTTATCTCTCTTTTATTCTTGATATTTGTCTCCTTCTTAATATGATCAATTGTGTTGGCCAAATTTTTTATAGAGATTGGATGATTAATCTTAGTGTTGATCCTCTTAAGGTCCTTCGTCAATCTTGAGATGAACTTGGCAATCTTTGGATCCATATCTTCATCACTTGAGATGTTTTACTCATCTTCTTCATCTCTCTCTTCATCTTTATCACCATCATCTTCGCTTGAGCTTGACTCTTGCTCTTGTCTTCTCATCTTCTCTTTCATGTGTGGGCAATCAGCTTTCTTGCTTGTGATGGTAAAGTTGTTACCATCAGATGGAGGATGATCCTTCAACCTTCATGTTCATGGTCATCTCACAGACGTTGATCTTGTCGAGAACTTGGTTTGAACTTGACTTTAGAAGAAGAGCTTAAAGTATTCTTCTCACCACTTGATCATCTACAATTAACGTCAAACCTATTATATTGATCTTATTGACAAGAATATTCAAACATGAGTACATGTCATTAGTATTTTTATGGGGGTAGTTATTTGATGTCATTGAACTTAGTTACTAGCATATAACATTTTTCAAAGCTTCAATGCATTTAATTTTGATGCATCAAAATCGATTAAATGCATCAAAGCTTTGATATCACGTGTCACAAACAACGCCATAAATATCGTGTGTCCTGGCTCTGATACCAATTTAAAGCATCAAAGCTCATCGGCTAAACTCGATTAAATGCATCAAAGCTCATTGGCTAAAGCATCAAATTGCCTCTCCTTATTTGTGACACGTTGTTTCATCCCTTGTTTGGTGACTCTCTAAATATCTAAATCTTTGGCTTGCAAATAACAAGTTATTAGAATTTTTCAAAGGAGGAAGTGAGCGCTGTCAAAACATAGAGCACTTTGGTATTCATCCCTACCTTAGACGTCATAACTCATTAGACGGTAAAGCCTAACCGATCAAAATGATAACATGTCTCAATTTCCATTTGAATCGGCTTATCCTTGTGAAAGGTGTGAGCCCTGACTTTGATACCAATTGAAAGGATCAGTGATATCTTAAGAAGGGATGAATTATGACACTTAAAATTAATCGCTCTAAAAACTTCACAAGATAAGCATATATCAATTTATATCTAAATATGCTCTTTGTCCATCTAGTGTCTCTACTATACTATCAAAGATTTGTAACCTATAGCCAATCTTAGCAAACTACTCTATGAAAGTAAATATACAATGATATATTATAAGAAGTAAATGTGGAAACCTAAAAAAGGTAAGGAGATCAAACTCAGCATAAAAGATTTTTATCTTGTTGTATCGATGGCATAAACGCCACCCTAGTCCATGTTGGAGCAGCCATCTAGGCTATACCTCCCAGACGAGACCTAGTCATGACCTCAAGTAGGTTGAGCACCAAGCCACCAAGGTAAGACCTCACCACAAGATTCTCTTTCAGTCACTTGCCTCCATCTTCACTTCGGAGCTTAAGTCACCAAGGCAAAGGTCTTCGTATCGCATAAAAGAATCTTACCGCCACTTGACACCAAGTCGGAGGGTCAACAAGTATGAGCTACTAAGGCTCATGATGCCGGTGAGTCTTCAAGACTCCAAGGTGCGAACGTACCACTTGGTACAATGTAATATCACTCTTTGATCCACTCTCTAGGCAGCAATACCTATCAACAACTCTCTATAGGACTATTAGCATGAATCACTCCATAATATTATGCTTATTGCCTTGGATGATTACTTTAAGCACTTTGATGACTTGAATATCTTCTCTAGTGTCTATGAGCTTCCATATACTCCAGCACACTCAAACGGCCAAAGTATAGCGTATTTATAGTCTCAACCCTGCGAACTAGCCATTGCTCCAATGGCTCCAACAAACTGTGAACACCAGGATCCGGTGTCAACAACAGTACCAACACCGGACCATCTAATGTGAACAGCAATACAAACTAGCCGTTGAAACTCTACTCAAATCCATCTATGAACACTGAATATTCCGGTGTACCCTCCATCACCGGACCAGTCGGTGTGTAGACTTGAGCCTAACCGAGCCACTTTTCAACATTGTTCATTGTCCGATGTGCATACTTCTGATCACCGGATTCGATGTGTACAACTTCTCACACTTCTGAAAACCTTCTGGAAAATCCTCTGGTGAAGCCTCTGATGTATTCTTCTCTTCATCATCGGACCATTCAGTGAGTTCAAAGCTCTTCTACACTGAAAAACTTTCTCTTAGAAAATATTCCGGTGTGCATTTCTCATTAACAACGGACCATCCGGTGTGTTCAACTGCAGAACATCTTCTAAGACAAAATACTCTGGTGTGTATAAACTTCAGAGCACCGGATCATCTGGTGTGGTATTCACTTTTATTTTATAAGACAAACACTTCACTGGGCACCAGAACATCCGATGAGTTCTTCTTTCTGAGCACCAGACCATTCGGTGAGTGCATTTTCTTCTGAACTCGGCAATTCAACCATTCTAGAGTTTGGCTTTGGTGGCTTCTTTATGTATAGCATCCATAAGACCTACTAAGGAATATACTTGACAAACATGTTAGTCTTATTAACTATGTTATCATTAATCACCAAAATCATATGCATGCCCTAAGAGGGCCATGTTCACTACAGCGCCCGCAACTACAATGCCACCTAGACCTACCAAGGGAGCAGTCCTTAAGGGCATCATCACCTAGGACTTCATGTCACACGAATGTCAGGGGCTCCCTCCCTCGTGATATTTCACCGCTTCGCGGTCAGCAGCTTGACTTTGAGGCCATGATGCATGCACAAAACCTATAGACCGTACAGATGCTTCTTAGTTACTCGCTTGTGGCAATACCAAAGGGTTCTTCAGTGATGCCATGGCTACGCGAACTCGCTCTCCTGGTAGAAAACAACACGATGCAAAGTCACGGTGGCAAAGACTGTGCCCATTTCCAGGACTGATAATGGTCGTGGTCGCTAGGAATCACAACATACCTGTGACAGGACAAATCCCATACCCCCACTGTAACGAGGGTACTAAGAGAACCCCATCGCATTAGGATAGCCAAACCTATGACTTGCGTGGCTCTCTTCACCAACGTGGCCTCCACAGTGTGATCTAGGGCCAAAGGGCCAAACGAGAACAGGAGGACTGCGCCCAATGATGATAGGACAAAGGTAAGCAGCCCTACCTCTCGCCTCCACCACGCAGAGAGAAATTAGATTTCTCCATCCAGTCGCCAGGACCTCGTGACTATCATCTCTCCCCCTGAGCATGTGCGTCCACCCATCAACTGGTGGCTCCTCGGGACAGGGTGCAACACCTTATCGACCCGGTTACGAGTGGTGCGCTGGTCGAACAAGTTTTGGCTAGTCCTAGCTGAAAAGTATGAAAACTCTTCTAACATGAAGGAATTCCTACATATCTACACCACTATGGTGCAGACCGCGGGTGGCAACGGAAAGATCATGACAAACTATTTCCTGATCGAGTTGACCAGCTCAATCCGGTCCTAGCTTATGAACCTCCTTCGTGGGTCGGTTCAGTCATGGGAGGACTTGTGCAATTAGTTTGTCGCCAACTTTCAAAGGATGTATGTCCGATCAGGGGTCGAGGATGACCTATACCAAATCAGGCAACAACAGGATGAGTCACTGCGGGACTTCATCTGACATTTCACTAAATGCTAGAACATCATTCCAAAGATCATGGGTGAATCCGTGCTCATCGCCTTTCAGAAGGAGGTTAGAGACTAGAAGACAGTCAAAAATCTAGCCACCAAGTAAGTCCAGAGCACCACCGAGCTCATCGAGCTTGTAGACAAGTGCACGCAGGCCGCTGAGGCTCGAGAGCACCAAAGCGGCACAAAGCCGCAACCGACCTCCGACCGAGCCACCTCTTCCAAAGGATCAGCTAGAAGGAGAAAAAGAAGAACAAGCGTAAGGTAGGACCACTTGAGGTCATGTTAGTCGAGCAGACAGGCTAACTACATCGATGTTTTGAGAAAAAAGAACAGGAACAAGGGTAGAGGCTACTGCCCAATCCATCGAACAGACATCCAAGACCTGACCAAGTGCAAGGTCGTGCGGGGCGTCATCGACAAGTAACTTGGGGAGCGTAAACCTAGACGCGATAATGATGGGGAGGACGGGGCCGACCCCGACCAGTCGATGCTAGGGTTCTAGCAGGCCTACCACATTGTCCACCACATCTTCAGAGGGGCTGCAACGTATTTCTTAGACAGGGAGTACAAGTCGGTGGTCCGCGATGTATGGGCGACCACGCCGGGCCCAAGCCTTTGTCTGAAGTGGTCGGAGGTACCCCTCACCTTCAACTAGGCGGACCACCCTGCGTATGTCAAGTGCCCCGGTCACTACCCCATTATGGTTGAACCCACGATAGAGAACATTTGACTGGGTCGCGTATTGGTCGATGGAGGGAGCTCCATCAACCTTCTTTTCACTGACGCGCTGGACGCTCTATAGATTCCAAGGAGTGCGTTGAGGTCGTCTCCTCTTTTCTTTGGAATTACCCCTGGCTCCTCGGCTAAACTGTTGGGGCAAAATTTAGCTGCCCCTCACCTTCGGCTCTCTGAATAACTTCATGGCCGAAAGGGTCCTATTCGATGTGGTGAACTTCAGGACTGCTTATAACCCGATCATAGGGTGTCCCGCAATGGCCTAGTAAATAGCCGTTGCCCACCACGTATACCAGGTACTCAAGATCCCTGGTCCGACAGGGGCTATCACTATTTTTGGGAATGAGAAAATATCTCTGCACTTCAACAAGAGGAGCCTCAACATGGTTGAGCTAACTC
This sequence comes from Phragmites australis, assembly GCF_958298935.1. Classification (NCBI taxonomy): domain Eukaryota; kingdom Viridiplantae; phylum Streptophyta; class Magnoliopsida; order Poales; family Poaceae; genus Phragmites; species Phragmites australis. The sequence continues at coordinate 9,545,176 of NC_084922.1, forward strand.
CTGGGTCACAGCCCGAGGACACCGGGCCTAGTGATTGTCTAGTGAAAGTCCACATTTTTGCCAGCCAGACGATTGGCTCAAGGCAATTTGCCTAAATGACGTTGATCCATCTAGTACAGTCCAAATAGGGGTTGTCCTGGAACCTAAATAGTAACTCATGCTCATCACTTTCCTCTAGGCAAATACAGACGTATTTTCATGAAGTCTGTTTGATATGACTGGAGTCCCTAGGAACGTGATCAAGCATAAGTTATCTATACAAATGGACGTGCGACCAACAAAATAGAAGGCACTTCGGTTCTCCACCAACTAGAAGGAACCACTTCGAGAGAAGGTCCACAAGCTCCTAGAAGCAGGCTTCATCTGTGAGGTATAGTATCCAGAATGGCTAGCTAACCCAGTCATGGTCCAGAAACACAACGGTAAGTGGAGGATGTGTGTCGACTTTACCGACCCCAACAAGGCATGCTCAAAGGATCTCTTCTCTCTGCCCCGAATCGATCAGCTTGTTGAATCGGCTGGCAATGATCTACTAAGCTTCTTAGATGCCCGCTCAGGGTATCATCAAATTAGCATGTGTAGGGTGAATGAGGAGAAGACGGCTTTTGTAACACCCTTTGGGGTCTTTTGTTATGTAAAAAATACCTTTTAGTCTGAAAAGTGTCGGTCTCACTTACAAACATTGCATTCATCTCGTTCTCTAGCCATAGCTAGGCAAAAATATCGAGGCATGCTTGATGATGTGGTCGTGAAAAGTAGAACCTAGAAACATTTGACAACTTTTGAAAGTACCACATGAAATTAAACCTAGAGAAGTGTATGCTTGGAGTCCCATCAAGTAAGTTGCTTAGGTTCCTCATATGCGGTCGAGGAATAGAGGAAAACCCTAACAAGATCAGAGCCATCGACCAGATGAAATCCCCAACTAGGTTAAAGAAAGTCTAGAAGCTAACAGGATGTGTGGTGGCTTTGAGTAGGTTTATCTCGAGGCTGGGAGAGAAGGGGTTGCCGCTCTTGAAGCTCCTGAAGAAAAACAACCACTTCTTGTGGAAGACAGAAGTAGAGACGGCCTTTTAGGAACCCAAAAGGTATCTCTCTTCGCCTCATGTACTGACCATTCCTCGACTAGATGAGAAGCTCTTACTCTATGTTGCAGCTACCCCACAGGCCGAAAGCGCGGTCCTGGTTATTGAATGAGAAAGATTTCAGTGACCAGTAAACTACGTCAGTGAGGTCCTACACGATACGAAAGCTCAATATCCACAAGCTCAGAAGCTGCTATACACCATATTTATGGCCTCTCGCAAGCTCAGATACTATTTCTAGACCCATAAAATCAAGGTAATCTCCTCGCTTTATATTAGAGAAATACTCCACAATAGGGATGCTACAGGAATAACTGCAAAGTGGGTAGTAGAGCTTGGGGACTTTGATATTCAATTCGTTCCCCAAACGGCTATCAAGTCCCGGAGGTTGGTCAATTTTGTGGCCGAGTTGTTGTCCTTTGAGCCCAAACAGGAACAGCAACCTAAGACAAATAAGCGCTAGACCATGCACTTTTATGGATCATTCACGCTGAAGGAAGCGGGGGATGGAGTGGTCTTGACCTCACCAACCAGCGACAACCTCAGGTATGTAGTTCAATTATATTTTTCAGCCACTAATAACATTGCAAAATACGAGGGCCTCTTGTCCAGAATACGAGCAGCCTCCACATTAGTATAAAACATCTGTTAGCGATAGGGGACTTGCTACTGGTCATAAACCAAATGCAAAATGAATTTCAATGCTTTGAGCCAACAATGGCAGCATCCCTTGGAAGGACAACTTCCTAGCCGATGAGCTAGCTCGTCTAGCTTCTTCTCGCGAAACTGTTCTGATCGGAGTCCTTGAAGAAAGACTCACATGATCATCCACCGCTACCCCATAGGTTGCGTATGAAGGGGATTCTCCACTTGAAAATGGACCACCAAAGGCAACACCTTTGGAGGCAACGCCTCCTTCGATGCCGTTGACCTTGGGTGGCCATCATGTGGTCGCCCTACTTGATTCAGGTATGACCTGGATGGATCAGATCTTGAACTACCTTCAGAATCGAGCAGTCCCTGAAGATGATGTGTTAGCAGAAAGAGTCACGTGGCAAACCTGTATATACTCCCTGATAGAGGAATGCCTTTACCGCTGAGAGAGCAATGACCTTTTACTAAAATGCATCACTCAGGAAGAGGGGAGCACAACGCTCTCTGATATCCACAAAGGCATATATGGTAGCAACACTTTGTACTGCATTCTGGTCGAAAAAGCATTCTGACAAGGATTCTATTAGCTCACGCCCCTCCAGGATGATCGCGAGTTGGTGAACGGTGCGAGTGATGTCAGTACCATGCCCGAGATACCAATCTACCAGCCCAAGCACTCCAAACCATACCACTCTCTTGGCCTTTCGCTGTCTGGGGGCTCGATATCGTAGGACCGTTCCCTAAAGTCCTAGGAAGTTTTGAATTTTTGTTCATAGCAATCGACAAATTTACTAAGTGGATAGGCTGAGCCTATCAGGAAGATTACCTCCATAGCTGCGTTCAAGTTCATACTAGGGTTGGTAGTGCGGTTTGGCAGTCCAAACCACATAATTACGGACAACGGGACTTAGTTCACTAGTAGATCTTTTGGGGACTACTCTAAAGAGATCATGACCAAAATTTGCTATGCGTCAATGGCACATCCCCAAAGCAACAGACAGGTCGAAGGGAAAATGTGATGATACTGCAGGGGATCAAGACAAGGGTCTTTGATCGTCTTAAGAGCTATTCAAGACACTGGATGGACAAACTACCCACAATACTCTGATCGTTGAGAACAACTCCTAGCAGGGCCACATCCACAACCCCTTTCTTCCTGGTCTTTGGCGCGGAGGCAATGCTCCCCTCTGAAATTGCCCTTCAGCCTCCTCGAGTGACCAACTACTTGGACGATGACCAAGTAGCGCAATGAGAAGATGACATAAACCTAATTGAAAAGTTTCACAATCATGCTCTAATTCGAGCAGCCCAATATTAGTAAAGCCTCAGACGCTACCGTGAACATAGGGTGCGGGAACAGACACTGGTCGTAGGCGACCTCATCCTTAGGCAAGTCTAGAATAAGGCAAACTGGAATAAGCTTTCCCCCAAGTGAGAGAGACCCTACAAGGTGGCTGATGTCACTCGGCCTGGTGCGGTCAAGTTAGTCATGGAGGACGTCTGTGAATTGCACAACTCTTGGAACATAGCCTAGTTGCTCAAGTTCTATGTCTAGGGATACTCGAAGACGGACCTGTTTTCCTATTTTATAGGATCTTACGGATGAGCATGGAACATGTCTTGTAAATTTTTCCAATACAAAAAATCAGATTTCCTGGAAAGGAACAATCTCCCACCAACTTAATTTTTTTCATTTCTGAGGCTCGACTACCTGGTCGACAACTTGTTTACCAATCAGGCGGTCAAGGGCTTTATAGCAGTTTAGGTTTTAGTTTTTTTCCTGTTTTTCCGTGCTACAAGATATCTTGCAAGTTCGCTCATATGGTGATTATCGAACCATTTGAGTGGGGATTCTTTTTTCCACTCATGCAATTTCAAGGATATGGGAAGCTAGGGGGTAATGACCTCGAAGCTATGAATCCTAACTCGGGTCGAGTGTTTGTCGCCACCGAAGAGCTTGTCATGCCAAGGGTTGTCTTAAGCGCCACAAACCTAACTAGCAAGGGGTACGAAAAGCCTTGGTCGCCACTAAATGTAACAAGCCTCAGAATCTACTCACCACACGAACGTAGGAAAAGTTTGAATAAAAGTTGGCCCTTGTATTACAAAATAACCGCTCGAGTAATGCCCGGTGGCTATTTCTAATGATTTTATGCAGTATCCCTATACTCCGAAGATGCCCATGTGCGGGTCAAACTGGATGGACCAAAGCAGAGACTGAGCCACAAAAAGAAATGACCCCGTAATATCGTGAAGCTCCTCTTTGGTCTTTCGGATGCCGATGAAACCTTCAAAGATTGGCGGAACAAGGTCCAGGTCAGGGAAGTGCTCGTTGACACAAGTGAAGGCAAGACAGGTGTCATGGATTGTGGTTGCAAACAAGTGGTCACTAATGTTCTCGCGCAGCCTCTGCTCAAGCGCTCCCACCTCCTCGGAGGCCATCAAGAACTAGTCGACATGACCAGTTATGGTGTCTCCATGAGTGGGGTGGATCTGAATATTGACGACCTGGAGCAGTGAGTCGAAGGGAGTGAACGCATGACTGAGGCGGTAGTAGAAATGTGCTCGTCACTGGTCGTCGTCCCTCATGACTTGATCCAAGTCTCTCTTCACTACCAATAGCTCATCCCGACAAGCTGATCAGGAATAGGTCGCACAACCATGCAGGAGTCAGCTGGTTGAAGTCCCACTTGGCTAGCATAGGAGTACCTCGAATATCGCCTTGCAGGATCTCTCGCTTGACCGCAAACCCAAGCCTGCACTCGGCCACCACTTTCGAACTACGCTGATCGTTGGCGCTATCAACAGGCGTCGTCTGGGGCTCAGAGCAAGTAGGAGGGGCAGTTAATTCTTGGGCTTTACGATAATTGCAGTGACACAAGCTCATCAGAGAAATCAAAAGCTTCATTCATACATAATGCAAGCCTAAATTATAGTTCGATGTTTACTCTTCTTCTACAACCTCCTCAACGATCTGCACCTGGAAGATAGACCCTACAAAATTCTCCGACCCTTGGCACTTCACTTCTAGCCTCTCCATTGTTGCGGTACTGGTGGTCACGACCCTTTCCTAGACGGTCTTGAGGTTAAATTTGGGGTCGCGACAGCGGTAGCACTTGAGAACATACGCTGATGCGACTTTCGTCATCGTTGTCACATCCCCCGAGATCCTCATCGTCAAGATGCCTGGGAGCTAGGAAAACCTCTCTGGTAGGATGTGGATGGCATAGGCCCAGCCCTGAGCAGCCCTATCGTCCTTCGGGTCAGGGCGTCCAGTTTGACGCTCCTCAGGGGTCGCCGAATCGTCTTAATGGCTTCCTCAAGAATATCGCAGGTCTTTTGCTCACCCTCCTTGAGCTGAGAATAGTCATCAATGAGTGTGGCATTTTCGTGCTGAAGTAAGCCTCGCCTCCTTCTCTTTGCCCACCAGCCTCTCCAGCTTAGTGCACCTGCTATTCATCACCTCCTTCTCGGTGATCAATATTCGGATGAAGGCAAGATGGCTGACGACCAAGGAAAGCATGTCGGAGACTAGAGCAGGCCTCACGATCGGCTCCGCAGGTGTGGAAGTCATGACCAGTGCTCCCAACATCGGAGCTACTGGAGGCTGGGGGTTGAAGCATCTTGCTGAGGTGCTAGAGGAGTTGCGACCGAGATTTATGGGGGATTTAAGGACCTGCAGCGGAAACAGATTGTGGAGTCAAAAAAGAAAAGAAAAATCAAGAAGCTTACTGCATGGGTGGAGGGGTGAGCACGAGCCTTGTCCCTATGAAACTGCATGTGACCGGTGTCCCACGGGCGTGCTTGGATGCTTCAGCAAAAGCAGAGCCCTCCACCGCTCTCTTCCCCGCTAACACTGAGCCTTGGCCAGCAGCAGTCTGGTCGCCCCTGGCTTGGTTGGAGAGACTCTAGTTGGGACGGCTCTGGTCGGGGTAGACCTGGTCGATACGGGCTTGGTCGCAGTGACTCAGGCCAGGGCAGGTTTGGTCAGTGCGGACCTGGTTGGTACAAACCTAGTCTAAGCGAGTTTGGTCAGGGCAAGGTTGGTCAACCCTCTGCTGACCGGCACCGCACGTAGGACCACCACCCATGGTCGATATCCAAATCTAGGCAGCTTGATCATCACCATGACCAGAGTGACTGCTGACCAAAGCGGTATTGGGCGATGGAGGGGTCAGGCGGGCACTGGAGTTGATATCTCGGATGACCCCCATGACCTCGTCAATTGTCGGCGCAAGATGTCGACCTCAGGTAGACCTTGCAGCAACGCAGACCATGAAACCCTCACCCAGGAGAAAGCTTAGAGGTAAAAATTCTAAGTAAATGCTAAACATACTAGTATGATCTGACCTCTCTCCAACGAAGGGTGATCACACAGAGGAGGAGCATCATGCGGAGGGCCACCCTTCCTTAGGGTAGCCGCCATTAGGAATTTAACTTGTGAATCGATGGCCTCACCAGGGAGATCTGAGTAAGAGGGGGATAATTAAGATGTCGCACGGCTAAAACAAAAAACGCTCAGGATGCGACTGCGATATTACCTGCAGAGCTCTCCTAGGTGACATCATTGCTCTCAGTGTACAACCAGCTTTTGATATAATCCCGGACAACATCCAACCCAGATAGCCCGACATCTGCAAGCCACTTAACCCGTGCCACGAGAACCAGTAACTCTAAAGTTGCCACGGGGGCACTCCCTTAGTGCTCGCTGGTCTGCGCCGGTCAGCTCGGAATGCAAATGTTGTCCAAGGAATCTTCTGTCGCAAGATAGAACCATTCCTCTCTCCAGCTTAACCACGATGACTTAAGGCCCATCCCAAGGTAGGAGCCCACGATGCTGTCATGGAGGCAAAATCCGCAGCTCTTGGTGGCCAGCCCGGTCTGTAACATGACCATGTAGAAGAACCTGAAGAGGTCGAGGCACGACTCGACCCCAATGAAATTCTCGCACATATGAATAAAGACGCTCAACATGATGATGGAATTGGGGTTGAGATGGAGATGACAGATATCATAGAAGGAAATAACAGTGGTGAAGAACTCGAAAAAGGAAGGAACAAGGCCAGGCAAGAAGAAGGAGATGAACATCAAGATTTTCCCCTCACGGGGAGCAGGGACGTCCTCCCCAGGGCGGTACCCCAAAGACAAGCGATGAGAGAGCTGATGGTTGTCACGTATCTACTTCATCCTCATTGCGTTACACTTGGACTTGGCAAAGTCTAGCTCTTTGCCCGTGTGCGGCGCCATTAGAATATGGCAGAGGGGGCAGTAGAAGCACAGACGGCGATGGAAACAAGGGGCTCTGGATGCGAATGCATGGAAGCTGAGAGAGATTGGAGAAAGGTCGTGGGGAACCTTTGGCTTTCCAATTTGTAGGGCCGGCACAATATCCTAAATGTCGTAGAGTCCACCCGTTTCGAAATTCAAAGGGTCACACAAGGGAACCAAAATTATCTCGGGTCCGGTGCCAGTTAATGTTTCTCTCTCCTACGATTCTCTCCCACTTACCTCTTTTTTTCTCACTCTTTGGACGTTTAACCTCCCTTCAGGAAGCGGTTTCTTGAGCCAATCACGTGAGGGCGGCGTCGATGGCCACCCCTTGGGCTGAAACTTATGTTCACCTAGGGCCCAAGTGGTACAACCAAACCACAACCACGACCACGGGGCAATACCACTCAGTCTATAGCATCACTAGGGGAGCTTGGGGGCTACTGCCGGTATAAATAATAGTGGGGTCTCATGTTCTGTGGGCCCACACTAGCAAAGGCCAGATATTATCAAAAGCTGACTCTGGCACACACGTCTGGCAGGGCTTGCGCGACCAGTCCTCATTCATGGAAGGAAACCCGTCGTGGGGTAGGTATTCACCTAACCAGTCTAATCTCATTTAATACTACCCACTCGAGTAGACACCTCCTTTCAGCGAGCGAAGTCGTGGCTAGCGCAGTGGTGCAGTGGCCCATCCCGTAGCAATTAATGCTATAGGACGGCCCTGCAGGCCGATGCAATAGTCTTGTAAGTGATCGTGATGACATGCGACTGATGGGACAGGACACGCAAGATGACCAGATAGACCGAGCATGCTCTCTCTCTGTAATGATGGTCTCGTAGTAGGGGTTTTCGGCAGGAATGAGACTACCATAGTTCTTGCATGTACTGTTTGTATATACGTCTCTCCTCCTACTATATAAAGGAGGGATGACCAGGCTTGTAAAGAACGGAACTCTTTTGATAACCAAGTTAATCCCCATCATAAGAAAATACACATAACATAGGGATGTTATTCCACAAGAGACCTGGACCTAGATAACCCATTGTGTTCTTAAGTTCATCACACACTCGTAGGAAACGTTGATCATGATACCATCGATTGGTATACCCCGGACATATTGTCAGAGATTAATCCTCAACACATACCATGAGTTATATATGATTACACCTTTAAATTAAGAGGAAGGATGAAAGTATAACAAAAGACATAAGTGAATATGAAAGGGTAAAAAAAAGTGAAAAGACTTTACCTTCTTGTTTTTGAAAGAATCTTACTTCATTTTCCTCCTTTCTTTCCATTGGCCAAAAGAATCACTTCACATATGGATAATTAAATTGATGATTCCCTAAGCATATGATTAGAACATCCAATCTAATTAGCACGTGAGAAATAGAAAGTAGACCACAGGCTCCACACCATTGATGGGGTTGGTAGGAGCTGGACAATGACCGGATGAGCTCAAGATGTGTAACACCCTGATTTTCATATTTCTCAAATTTCTAAAAATTTTCAAGATTATTGAATAGCTTCACCAGTAGAATAGTTTTAAAACCTATTTTCTTAATCAATCAATCAATATAGGTTATTATTTTATGTGCATTGCATGCTGAGTTTTGCTAGAAGCCAGGTAAATGCATTAGAGTTCTTTTTCCTTTTCTTTCTCTTTGATGTTTTGAGTGAAAAGATTTTGAAAAGGTTTTTACAAAACTCAGTAGTGAATAAGTTAAGGATCTTAATGGTTGGAATTCAAAGTCTTTGAATTCATCATCTATTCAATCCTTGATCATACCTGATCCTTTTCTAGCTCAATTCAAATCTTATCCAAATCCTTGTTTAAAGTTAATCTCTCCTCTTTCTCAAATTCTACCCAAATCTAAATTCAAATTCCTTATCTACTCCTATTCTTGTTTAACCTTATATTTTGGTTTCTCTCAAATTCACTTCAAGCTCAATTCAAATTCAAACCCTATTCAAATTTCTTTACAAAAGTATCTTTTCTAAACCCTAGATATACCTAAAGTGTCTTTGGACTCAATCTTGCTCAACTCTAAACCCTTAGCCAAGTCTTCTAGATGGCCCAACAAAGAATCCACGAAATCTGTAAATTTTCGCGGAGTCTTGAACAGCCTCATCTTCTCATGAAGTTTCGGAGTTCAAACGGCCTCAAATGCAAATCTTGACAATACCAAAGTTGTAGGTCTCGTCGAGAGCTTCGATTTGAACCTATGGAAGTCCTCTTTTGGATAATGGAGCTAGGAGTTATGGCCCCCGAAATCAGTGCTACGCAGAGAAGTCCGAGTTCAAACAGTTTATTTTGTGGCGTATTTTTGGAAATCAAGATGACGTTTTCAGAAGTTCCAATGACTACCAAAGTTATAGATATTTTCGAGTACTACAATTTAGAATCAAGAAACATCCAATTTGGAGTCAGGACGATGGAAATATCATCCTTGGAATACAGAGCTACGAAAAGGGAAATCGTAACCGACTCGAACTCGAATCCGATTCGTGTTCGGTTTGGACTCCACCTCAACCAGCCGCCCTTGCACACCCTCTCCTACCTCTATTCCACGCCCCCAAGCCCTAGAAGTCGCTGCTGCTCTGCCCGTGCATCGCCGGAGCGCCGCCGTTCGCCGGAGCCGCCGCCGCCTGTGATGCGCTACGTCGTCTTCTCTGCGAATCCTTCTTTCTCGACCACCAAAGCAACGTGAGGACTTCTTCTTCTCCTCCCTTACTACTGTTTTAGCATCATACTAAGTCCCTAGCCAAGCCCTAGCCCCGGCCAAAGCCCGATCTACGCCGCCACGGTCGTCGTCGTTGCAGACAGCCACGCTGTAACCGATTGGTATCGATGTTCCCGATCGACCAGAGGTCAAATCACCAAACCCTTTCACCGGTGCATGCCCCATGATGTTCCCCACGCCCTCACCAACCAGGTCGGCCAGTAGATTAGCCAAACTATCGAAATCAAGGTCGACATACCCGCTGTCCGGTTTCTGCACGCGTTCTGCGCGCGCACCGGATTTGCATTCGCATTCCCCGTCAATCCGAAAGCCGTATGGATGCACCAACCGTGTCACGGCGTGTCCCATGGAGTCTTCTACGTTACCCTAGGAGCCCATCCTCGTTTGTGCAGCGACACGACCAGGATGCCATTGCCAACCACAACATGTCGCAGTCAACACCCGTCTCATCTCCGTTGATCGTTCTTCCTCTCAGTAGATGATCTACCAAAACCCATGCTATAGCATTGTGTTCCCGGGTTATATGAACATTCTTGTTCAAACGGTTCCTCAAAATTCATAGCCAATCTTCTGGAATGCGAGCGTCTTCGTTCCTGCATTTGTTCGCGGTCACCACCAAACCTAGAAGCAGTCATCGCTGTTTTGCCGCTACCTCGGATGACTCCTTCCAAAACCAACCATACCACTGAGTTAGTCTTTCCGCGTTCTACGCCATGCTCCTCTCATTTCACTGAAACACCACTGAAGCCGACATCGATGTCTGTGGCCACGCGCCCGATCGTTGTCTTTGACGAAACTCGAACCACCACTGCTACATAGAGTGACTAGTAGTATCCTTAGCCTAGAAGCGCAACCTTCGGCCTTTTTGATCCATCATAGGTGATCGATACTAGATGTCAACGTATCCCTTCTTTAATCCAAGACGGTACTTGCATAGCATGCCAATTCAGCGCCACATCATTCTCCTTAGCCTAGTCAGTGAAGTCTAGTCTGCTCTACACTTCTTGAATCTTGCACAATATTGTTGTCAAGCCTGACATAGTGATCGTGCAATAAAACCTTTCCCATAGGAAGATAGTTTCAAAAATCAGCATTTCCTTTTCAGCCTAATCAGTACTTTTTGCTGAAGTATACGGCCCATCATGGTAGAGTTGAATCGTTGTTGATTAGTTGTATGGTGTTATTTTTCATGAGCTATACTCAGTCAACTATTTTATCTCGTGAAGATTTTTGGATTCCGTTACAAGTCGTAACACACATGCATTTAACTATGATTAAACTATTTTTGGAGTAATTTTTATGCCGATAACAACTGCTAGATTAACTACTAAAGTTCTTAAATTCGCATTGCTCGTGTTGCAGCTCGTCATGTTGCGCTTAGTCAATTATATTACCTCGTGTAAAGTTTTGTATCCTGTTGCAACACACTGGCGTTTAACCAATAAATCTAAAAATTACAAATATATGTGTTCATTTTAAAATTTTACAATTCTATACTCATGTCACTGGTTGGAAGGTCGACATGATTTTTAAAAAAAAAATTATGTTCTAATACTTTCAAAATTTAAAACACTATCGAAATAGTCAGAAAAATTCTGAAAATTTTCTATGTTGTAGATAATGCTATCATTTAGCTCTCTAAAAATTTCCAATTCAACAATTATTTGTACAATGAGAAATAAAAATATTTTTATTCTCATTGTATAAGTCATATTTTTATCTGAATTTTTTTTTGAGAGCTAGCATCCTCTACACTTTTTTTAAACTAGAGTTACGAAATTTCAAAACAAACCTATATATTTATAAATTTTGGATTAAAATATAAAAATAAAAAAATCGGTGGTACACTATGGCAGATTGGCAGTGGACTATGGCGGATATGCAAAGTTGTCCCGGCCCAACTCACTCCTACTGTTAGGCCGCCCACAAATGTGGTCAGGCCGATCAGGACCAGCTAGTTCACTAAGCTAGTATTCGGTTTGAAGGTAAGGTAGTATATGGTTTGAGAGTGAGGAGATAGAATGATTCTGTTTATATATTTAAAGATGAGACGATTATATTCATATATAAATAAAATAAGTATATTTTAATACCTTGAATCCACCGTTAGTGTCACGTTTAAAATGTAACAATTACGTTCTACTATTTTTTTAATAGCTCTGTCTCAAATCTTTAAAAACTATTCCCTGACTTCGATTTATTTCATCCCGCTACTCTCTATCCAAACAACTTAAAAATAAAATAAATCCACCCTGTCTTATCTCATCTTATAAACCAAACACTAACTATGCTAGGGACAGACTCCTCGGAACAAAGAAGCTAGGCCCAAGTTGAACTACTCAAGTCACCATTGTACCGTATACAACCGAAATTGATATTCCCTTGGTAACAAAATACTTTAGCCAGTACAAGACAAAACCAAGTTTGAACATCAGGCACTGCCGACATGGAGTCAACAACAATCTCAACGCGAGTGTCCCAACCATCCCAATTATCAAACTCAAGAGATACAGATTTTTCTCCGAAATTGTTATACACGTGAACGACGAGAAGACGCTTTAAACGGTACCAAAAAAGTGGTCGAGAGGATCAGATTTTACAACACTGCGTCATCGCTGGATCCAAAACTTCAAATGGAACCAGCAGCAAGTGAAACACAATCACCATTGAAAGGTTCTTCATCACAGGCGGTCCAATTTGCACAGCTGTAACGCTCGGAAACAAGGACAGGATCGCGACACAGTGCAGAATGATCACGCTCAGATCTTGCAAAACGAAAATGGGGATTTTCTCAGTCTTCAAATGGAAACTTCACGAGAAAAGAAAAAGAAAAAATAGATTAAGCAGCACTGCAAGCCATTATGTATTCCAAATTTGAAGTTCACAATAACTTATACTAATTTTGTTCCCTCTTGATTGCCTTTGCTTCCATCTGTCCCAATGATCTTTTAGGTTAGCTTGATAGGTGACGGATCAAACACAGCTCACACAATCTATTAGCCTTTAATTCTATAATATGGTTGGGTCAATGATCAACTTCATAAGAGCAGCATTTACATGCAAGCATGAGACTACCTACGTTTCATACCATTTATGTTAGCGTCAATATTCTACATAGAAGATCTGTGTGGTACATTTACAAAAACTTGTAGCTGAATATCAGCGAATTTATGGTGACAGGCTACTTTCACCCTCGAGTTTAGCGAAGGGTTTAAGAAATGCATATGCTTAGTCAATTATTATAAGATGGAAAAACTCCAGTCAAAAAGAGAATAAGTAGAAATTGGCACTACGATATATGTCCAAGCGAGGATAAACTGTATCTGAAACTGATGTTAAGGGTAGCAAACTTAAGAAACAAACGTGAGAATTTTAGTAGCCTAGCCATCACACTAAGCAAAATGTACTGTTTCCAATGACAGATATCTGATTAAGTCCAGAAATGATATATGGCTGCTTGGAACTGGAAGAATGTACTTGTAAATTAAGCAAAATGTATATTTATCATGACAACGAGATCTGGTTAATAAAAATAACAAGGCTGATTGGTAATGGAAACACAGAATTGGAATGACAAAACATGCTACGGCAGCAGGCTAGCACATCAGGCCTTGTGGGAACTACATCAAATGAGCTTACATTCTAACTTTTGAACGTTTGTTCCTGAAGTCAACAGGTCAGGATTCAGCCCAAACAAACTGCTAAGTTAGTTCAATTCAAGAGAAGTGGGGAAGGAGCTGCCCCAACTCCTTCCCAAACTACTGATTCTCAATAAATCTAGTACACCCTACTGGTCCAGGTTTGTCAATCCAACAATTCCCCAAACTGCTGCCCCACATCTATTCCCTTTTAGATGGCACCCTTCAAGAATAACAGATAAACAGGTACACAATTGGCAACTACCAGAGGTCAGGGGGGTATATTAGGATGTTAAGAGATGGCATGATTGCTAGAACTATTTTTGAACGTATTAGGGTAACATGATAGTGACAAATGCTTGGGTTCACACTAACTCGGCATAATCTCAATCAAACCTCATCCAACTAAACATTTTCACATCTCTGACATGTTGTGCAGACACTTTGAGGTTTCTTTTCTTCTTAGTTACAAGGTGTTGGAAACAAGACATAGAAATACAAGATGTATCAATCATTGTTTGAAAAGATAACTTCTCAATTATCGGTTTTGGGGATTCAGAGAGCGCAATGGACGAAGGAGTCAAAATGGCTGATGATAGAGCAGAAAGCCTTGAGCAAGAGGCAATCTGTTTGACCATGCAATTGTTCTTCAACCACAAATTAAGCAAGCAGTAACATAGCATATGATTGTGCCAAGATGTTCTAATTTCACAATCAGCTGCTCTAATTTATCAATTGCCTGTACAACACAACTAAATTCGTGCAAAGAGATGAGCATCATAGAACATTCCAAAGCATTCATAACAAAGAAGCAACAAAAAACCTTCGCATTCACGTCCAAGAGTAGCAACTAACAACGGTACGACAACATCAGTACAACACATTAACAGATCATACACCAGCAGTAACAAATCATTCATCGTATGGACGAAACACGAACAAGAATTGGAGGACAGGTGATCTCACACTAGTGCAGCGGCGGCGAGGGCACTGGCGCGTACCAGCGACCAGCCTCATCATCAACGTTGTCCTCCGCCTTGTGCAGAGCGGCGTGCAGGACGACGAGCACGAACCCAATGAGCAGCGAGGAGAGGATGTTGACGGTGGCGTTGGTGAGCAGGAGGAGCACGAGCGTGACGACGGCGAGCGCGGCGAGGACGACGCCGTCGCCGACGACGCGGCCGAAGAGGACGAGCGGCTCGTCGCGGAGGAAGTAGAGGACGAGCCAGGCGACCATGCAGACGAGGAAGACGATGAGGGAGACAGGGTGCCAGAGCAGGGAGAGGAAGACGACGACGAGGACGACGATGGCGTAGTTCATGGCGAAGTGGGCGAGGTTGGCGCGCACGCGGAGGTACGCCTCGCCGAGGCTGGGGGGTAGCCCGATGGTGTGGATTTCCCCGAGCTCGCGCCAGGGACGGCGCGTCGCCAGTGCCATCGCGCCCCGGGCCTTAGCGCGGGAGATGAAGTCGAGCGGGGAGGCGCCCCCGAGGGGCGCCCCGCCAGCGGAGGAAGAGGTGGGGATGGTGCCGTACTTGGACATGGCCGCCGCCGGCGACGGCGAGGTGCGGGCTTGCGGGTATCGGTGGGGTTGTAGTTGGATCCGAGAGGGGAAGGGAGGGGAAATCAAATCAGGAGGAGACTGGAGAGGGATCGGTGAAGACGATGGGATCGACGAATGGGGGGCAAGGAAGGAAGATTGTGGTGGGGGGGGGGGGGTGTGGGGCACTCGCTGCCGTACTGGAGGCCGTCCAGTTACGCGACAAGGCAACGTGAGATTCGAGAGGCTACTGGACGTGGACGGGAACCGAACCGTTCTCCGAGTTGAAACTTTTTTTTCGGACAGATTTGAGATTGATGATGGCAACCAGCGCCGGGCCTGGGGTCAGGGCGTTGGGCCCATAGAGACAGACCAGCCTGGACCGAGGTGATTATTTTAATATATTTATGCGTATATTCTCTTAAAGATATTTGTGTCTCAACATAAGGAAAAAATGTACTATTTGACAAAATAAATGGAGTGAATAATTTTAAGGTTTCCTCATTGTCTTCCGGACAGCCTAGCAAATAGGCACGTCTATAATGGATTGAAAGTTTTCCACTCGTTTGCGAATCGCTTCCAAAATTATGCATTATATTTTTCTTTGAAAAACATCGTGCACTATTTAAAAGCACATATGGCAAAATGTTTATTTTTATCAAAGGAGATGCATCAAAACTATAACATTTTGTCATACCCTACAACTTACAACTCATCGAGTACTTATATGTATTACCAGAAAACTCCAATAACGTGGTTCGCTTTTTTGTATATACTATATGCTTGAAAATTTACCAAAGCACAAATTAATCCACACATAATCTCTTGCCAAAAAAATCTACACATAATCTATTGGGAGGCACCGGCACCTATATGATTTTTGTCTCGTGTCTCTCTATTTTCAAGGAATGCACTGGCGACTTTTAAGTACTTAGGTTCTATTTTGAAGAGTTTCAGCTCTTAGCTCTATATTAAATATTAAGTTTGTAGATAAGATAATATGATTTAAGTCTCTATTTTTAGATTAAAATAGAGGCTCTCACTCAAACACCTTTGATGTACGCATAGCTCTAGCTCTATAAGTTTCTAAAGTTTGAATGATGGATGATGTAAGTAGAACAAAGAGAGGTAAGAGAGGAAGCGCGAGATGCTGCACTATGACTCATTTAGCAAGGCATTACATGAACAATATTACCAATCCAAGCCACCAAACTTGTTATATTTTGATCATATTGCGACATTTTTGGAGGAAGCGGGGGTTTGTTCTTTTCATTCATAAATGTTCAAATAAATAGGTACTGGTTCATGGGCCCAGTAAACTGGTCCAATCAGGACGCGACTGGACCACGGGCTGTAAATTCACAGACTAGACGCTAGAGGCCCATCAATCAAACGCGATTCGCGCATAGCTGCACACACCTTCAGTCAGATAATTCCAGACGACTCCCAAGTCAGAATCCAGCAAGCATCTCTCTCCCATGGCGTCTCCGCCCTTCCCCGTCCAGTTCAAAACCCCCGGCGATTCGCCGCCGCCCACCGCCGCCCTTCTCTCCCCCTCCTCGTCTTCCCCCGTGCCCCAGCCCCCCACTGTCTCCCGCCTCCTGCTCCTCCTCACTGCCGCCCTCGCCGCGGCAACCGCCTTCCTCCTCATCCGCCCACCGCTCACCACCACAACTGCGGCCTCCGCCACCGCGCGGCAGCTCGCCATTCTCCCGAAGCCGGTGGTCCTCCTCATCTCCTCCGACGGCTTCCGCTTCGGGTATCAGTACAAGGCCCCCACCCCGCACATCCGCCGCCTCATCGCCAATGGCACCTCCGCCGCCGAGGGGTTGATCCCCGTCTTCCCCACCCTCACCTTCCCCAATCACTACTCCATCGTCACTGGCCTCTACCCCTCCTCCCACGGCATCATCAACAACTACTTCCCGGACCCAATCTCGGGGGATCGCTTCAACATGTCCAACCACGACCCTAAGTGGTGGCTCGGGGAGCCCCTCTGGGCCACCGCCGCCGCCCAAGGGGTCCGGGCCGCCACATTCTTCTGGCCGGGCTCGGAGGTTAAGAAGGGCTCCTGGGACTGCCCGGACAAGTACTGTCGCCACTACAATGGCTCGGTGCCGTTTGAGGAGAGGGTGGATGCCATCCTTGGTTATTTCGATCTCCCGTTTGACGAAATGCCGCAGTTCCTGACTCTGTACTTTGAGGATCCTGATCACCAGGGGCACCAGGTGGGGCCTGACGACCCAGCGATCACTGATGCGGTTATACGGATCGACGAGATGATCGGGAAGCTCATTGCTGGTTTGGAGGCAAGGGGGATGTTTGAGGATGTGAACATTATATTGGTCGGGGATCATGGTATGGTTGGGACCTGTGACAGGAAGCTAGTGTTTCTCGAAGAATTGTCTCCGTGGATTGAGCTGAAGGAAGATTGGGTTCTTTCAATGACACCATTGCTAGCAATCAGGCCGCCAGATGGTGTGTCACCAGCTGATGTTGTGGCCAAGATGAACGAGGGGCTTGGGTCTGGGAAGGTGGAGAATGGAGGATATTTGAAGATGTACTTAAAGGAGGATTTGCCTTCTCGCTTGCATTACTCAGAGAATTATAGGATCCCCCCAATCATCGGGCTGGTAGAGGAAGGGTATAAGGTGGAGATGAAATGTTCCAAGAGAAATGAGTGTGGAGGGGCACATGGGTATGACAATGCCTTCTTCTCAATGAGGACCATATTTGCCGCACATGGACCTCGTTTTCAGGGGGGTAGGACTGTGCCCTCATTTGAAAATGTGGAGATATACAATGTCATGGCTTCCATTCTCAATTTGAAACCAGCTCCGAACAATGGTTCAGCTTCTTTCCCTGGCACGATTCTTTTACCGAGCGAATGATCATGGACACACGTACGAGCTGTCGTTAGGAGTAAGGCCATGCTGATGCCTGATGGTATTCTCTTCTGGTTGTTGTTGTACACCTCTTAAATTAGACTTCTGTCACCAGCAGCTATTCACTGTATCTGAATGAAAATGCTGCTAGTAGAGAGTATCTTTTCATTTGGGACAACATTTGGTAACATGATTCACATCAAACCTTTAGCTGCTCTATTGTGCTGGATTTTTCATAGGAGTTCATTTAAGCTCCATGTTTTCTGCTTGAGCTAACGCTGATGCTCGTCCTGTTGATAAAGAGATGCATTGCTCCACAGTTCATGGTACTCATTTCAACCATTGTATTACATTATGATAATTTGTTTGAGTTTTGTATCATTTGTTACCTGGCAATGCACCAGACTATTGAATATGTGTTATTTGATAAACACAGGTGTACTCGATTACTCATCCCAACATATGAAACTGAAACAGAAAATTGTGTCGTAGCATATTATATAGGCGAGCAGTAAAAATCTTTACCACCTTGTGATTGCATCAGTTCTTTGTCCTACTCCCTTACTATTTGTACTTTTTTGAGAGGTACTCTCTTACTGTGTTTGTGCGCTTTTGTCGTCCTTCGGTATGCTGTCATCACACAAATGCTGTTACTGCTCTTTGTTTAGCTTATATGACAAAAGCCAGCAAGCCAGAATAGAGTTCTTTCACTTGTGGTCGAGAAAAAAAAAGTTATTTCACTTTTTAGACTATTCTGTAGACCCCTTTTATTCTTCTGGGTAATAAATACTAGGTGTATCAATGGACTGTTCCATGACTAGAAGTAAAATATGGTCATAACAAGTTCTTCTAAGATTATTTGGATTTCTGCTGCAGACCACATAAAGAGAGCTGAACCTATATTGTTCCAGTTGATAGCTTTCATGAGTGCATTGTAGCACCATAATTTATTCGCTGTGCATAACAGTTTTCTTTCTGTATATAGTTGAAATAACCAAAGAACTATTGTCAGCAACTCATTTTTCCTTTCATCTGAAATGAAGCACCATTTTGTTTATCCACCTACTGTTTGTGTGTCACCGTGCGCCTCTAAACTCTACAGTCATCCTTACTTTTGTTTCCTGCATGTTTTCAAATTTTATTAATATTATTGGTTTGCCTGAATGTAAGCTTATGCTACGCTTCGTATACCTTTGGTTGAAGGAGGCTTTTCTGGTCTTATTGATACAAAGTTAGAAGATCTTGAATGTTGAAAATGTTATACATGCTGCCTTGAATTAGTTCTTAATTTGACACTTCTCTGTTATAGATTGAATTGTAACTAATCTTCTAATCCATGTCTTCATAGCTGTCATTTATCATTTTTCTTTGTACCTACACTTGATGGTACAATATAGCTTATCTTAGTTATTCAATTTTGGTAGCTGTTTTGGCAGATAGTCTGTCTGGTGCTTACTTGAAACACGCTTGTTCTTTCTTATCCAAATCAGAGTATTTTTGTCATGATAATCATAACATATTCTATTTTTCCCCTGCTGGAACAATTATCTGAAATTCCAAGGCTTTAGGATCCATTGATAAAAAGTTGTAATGACCTGTGCTGTTTCTTGCATGATAATTTGGAGAAATTATTGCACTTATGCTACCAAATAATTAGTTGTAGAAGTAACTTGGTTCATTTGAATTTAGTCACATCCTAGTGGGTCTGCATGTATATGATTACATTTAGACCCGGTTACCTCCATGTGGAGTCTCCATGGATGTAATTGCTACCTTGTCTCGGACCTCTTGGCAAGAAGGGCATCCTTCGGTCATCCAGCCTTAGAAATGCTATGTATTATATAAAACATTGGTCTGCGTGTTTTCTGTTTAAGAAGAGAATTCCATCTTTTTCCCTATTTCTTTCCAGCTTGTATCATTGTTTATCTCAGTTGCCTCAATACTTTGCATTGTTCTTTATTCCTTGTCTTTTTTTCTTAGAACGAGAAGGAAAGAAGAACAATGCAAAGTCTTCTTTCCTTCTCTTGCACATGTTTTTATTATTTTTGTCTGTAGTTCTGTGTGAAATTGCTTTGCTAGCGTGCAAGTGAGAACATTATCTACTTAAAGGCATTTCTAATTGAGTTAACCTGAATGTGGACATTGTATCAGGAAAGGTTGTACTGACACTTGGTTGTGTTGAAAGCACAGATATCTTAAATTATAAAAACATAGCAGAAACCTCTACTTTTCTAGCTGCCGTGCCCCCATGACACCCTTGCAATTTTGTTAACTACTTATTCTCCTTGGGTTCATTATCTGTGAGACTTTCGGTCCACATGCAATATAATCTTGTGAGCTGATTTGTGTTTTCTTTGTCATGAGTTAATGGTCACAGTAGATGCTGCAGTAGCAGCGCAGTGAGAAGGCTTGTGTGGTCCCTTCTCCGCAGCATGTGCTAGGTTCAGTATTGAAGTACGCTACCAGTTAGAGCCTTCAAGGGAAAAATAGCCTCAGAGCAAGTAGATAGGCATCTTCATGTTTAGTAGCTATTATCTGGTTGTGCATTGTTCTATTCATACCACAGTTATTTTCTTGAAATAGTGATTAATGTTGCTATCTATAAATAAAAATCCTTCTTCAGAAATAGGACATTTTAAACGATAAATGTTGCTGGTAACCTCTATGTTGAAATTCGGTTCATGTGTTTCTGATGATGTTCAATTGTTTAGAATGAACAAGAAAAGTAGCGAGGACCCAGGAAAAGAACAGATTTGATGATTTCCTGTAACTTCCTACACCATGGGTCCAGAGTAATGTTGATGAGATAACTTGGATTCTATCCTTCATATATGCATGATTCAAGAATACAAGATCAATTGACGCTATTGAATTGGTAACACTAATACTTGTATTGCATGTCCTTTTATTACTCCTCATTTTAATTCATATATTTACAAATAATTGCTGTGATGCTGTCTGTGTAAAAACAATGTAACTTTCAGTAATAGCAGAGATAAAAGGCTTGCTAGCGAGCACATGTCTAGCTCTTAGTTGAATCTAATTTTATTGAGTAAATTTCACCAAACTACACTACAATTTGGAAAAAAACATTGCAAAACTACACTTTACTGAACATTCCCTGTAAAAAAACTGCACTTTAGGAATTTATTTTGCAAAATTACATTTTTATTGTCATTCAGTGCTGTAATGCTACACTTTATCATCATACCGTATTGTAGAACTACACCTAAAATTAGGGCTTAAAAGTGTAGTTTTGAATATGGAATGACAATAAATGTGCTTATGACAATGCAAGTGTTGTTTTGGGAAAACGATTTTTAAAAGTGTAGTTTTGAGAGATGGAATTACAATAAAAGTGTAGTTTTGCGAAACTAATTATTAGAAGTGTGATTTTGCAATAGTTTTCCTGATCGTAGTGTAGTTCCATGAAATTTACTCAATTTTATTGTCCCTATGTAATGGTCCTGCTGTGCTCCGTCTCGTTTAAGATGTCCCATTGCTTGAATCTACTGTGCCTTTAACTTGAGGTGCCATGTGATCTTGTGATAAATGCACACAGTAAGAGCGCAATGGCCATGCGATCCACTGGCTGTTTCAACATAGTTGGGTGGTGTGCTGCAAGGAAGAGGTGTCAGCCGTAAGCTGGTCTCCCAGACTATGTCATGAACAGATTGAGATTAATGAGATGGTGAACACTAGCAAACGTGGCCTTATTCTAAGCTTGCAGGGACCGGTAACATGGTAATAGTGAAAACAGTATGTACTATAAATAATGAGGGTCCATATGCCCCCCAATTTGTTAGTTTATAGGTTCTTTTATTGAATATGTCGTGCAAACCATGTAGACATTTGTTGTCTGGTGGTTTGTAATCTTAATTGATTTGGTCCATATTAGTTGTTAATGTGCTTATGCTTTAGTTGGCACTAGAATTGCTTGAACTGGATCTGCCAAATGAAAGTGTTGGTCCTTTCTCTATCATTGTCACAGTTTTGTTGTTCGAGTCTATACTAAGTAGTGTCTTTCCTTTGATACAAGACCATATTAAGTACTGTTCTCCCTTTAATCATAGTCACAACGGATTTGCGAGATTTGCCGGGGCATGCAAGTGCTATTTATCTCCTTGTTCTCCTGTTTGTGTTAAAAAAAAGCTAGTAATTGTGCATTTGTGCACCAGACTCTAAATTCTGCTGAATTGCTGAGTAAATTCTTCCTCATTGTATTTTACCAATGCCACTCCTCTTGCAGGGCTCCTCTCATAATTTGCGCTTATTCACAGTACAGATGAAATGCTGTGATAATATGTGCTGGTCTGCCAGGAAAAAACAGGTGTACTGGCAGCAGCAGCAGGAAGCCAGGAACTATCAGCAAGTTAGTCTGTAGTAAATAATTCTCAGGACAAAGGAAGCCTATCCATGCCAGCAATACTGTTGCTGTATAAATCTCATGGTCAGTAATTGCCTCATTGAGTAAATTTACCTCACTTGTCATTCCTTTCTTTTACCATTGCCATTCTGCAGTACTTTCATGCCCAGCATTCGCATCATTGCACAAAACGTTGTCTGGTATCTTTGCCTTTACCGTTTAGGAGTACTACCATGGTAACAAGAAAAACACTCCGTACCCAACAAGTCCAGAATGGTGCAAAAGTGCAGGATAGTCTGTTGGCACGAATTTCTAGGACCGAAAGTGAGGCTTTACTTGCTTCTGTTGCGCCGCACGGACATCCTTTGATCCTGGTCTTGATCAATCAACCTCCGAGCCCATCTTGCCCTGTACATGTCTCTAGTACCGGTTCTCGTAAAGCCTGAACTGCAACTCACCAGTGTCCTCGTCAGCCGCATGCAATAGGAGCAAGGCTCTGTGCAAGGTCACTATTGAGATCCCCTTTGGCCACAGCTGCCCAGAAATAATTTTCCGGCCTCTGTCCTTGTTGCATTCACCCATCATTGATTCCTTTTGTTCCTTTCTTTACGATCCCAATGTGATGACCCTCCGACCCTCTGTGCATACACGACTGCCTGTTTTGTTTTTGCATGTGACTTTCCTGTTTTCTTCCACTAACCGTGCCAGGGATTGGGTAGCCGGTCGTCGTGAAATCGGCATCTGAAGTTTCAAGTGTCCCGATTCCTATACAGGTAGCTAGCTTAGTTTGTTTTGTTTGTTAGGGCTAGGGTTAGAAAAATGCTTCAGTGACTGTCGGGGCATAATCAAGCTGGCATTTCCCATCACATTGACGAAGAAATTCCTGGCAAATCCTATTGGATTTGATCCTGCAAGAAGTGAGTCATATGAACACACATAAGCACATATTGGATATAGTAGTTTTCTCGTTATCAGTAATTTCTGATGTTTATTTAAATACTTAAAAGCCTATAACTACTAACAACTTCTATTTGGATTGAAGCACTTATTGCTAGCAATTTCTGATGTTTATTCAGACACCAAAAAATCTATAGCGGCTAACAGTCCCTATTTGGACTGAAGTTTATCCAAAGGTGCGAATTACCAAGGAGGGGGGTCAGCCCAATATATAGGCACAACAAATGTCCTACTGTAGCCACATACCTACTATTGCTACAATACCAACATATAAGGGTTATCCTAACGTTACTCCCCCTAAGCCTTATGTATCAGTATCACCGACGAGGTCGTTATCGTTGTAGCCAACCAGCTATCCTCTTCACGACCACCATATGCTCCTGAGTTGGCAGCTCCATAAAGTGAAGACGTCGCACGCCAAGCCCGATAAGTACTTGTCCAACCTCGGAAGCACTATCACATCCTGCGACGACGACCTCTCCTCCACGACCAAATTCACAGCCGTGACGACAGTGGGGGTCGATGACATGTCAATGAGAATGCTATGCACCTCCTTGATGTTGTCATGTGCCCTTAAGCGACGCGTTCTCGCTCCTTGCCTCCCCTATCACCTCGTTCACTATCTTGATGTCCTTGATGGCCTGCTTCAGTATTGTCTCACAGCTTAGAGATCTTGGCTCGCCTAGAGCGTTGCTACTCGAGAAGCCGTGCACTCTCATGTTGCACCTCGGCGAGCTTGGCTTCCGTGGGCTTCATGCACGTCGTGAACCCGTTCTCCTTTTCTCGTCACGTGGCGAATGTTTTTGGCCCGGAGTCGGACCACCTTGTTGGGCATGGCGCGGAGCTTGTCATCCTTGTGCTTGACTGACACGCGCATTCGGTCGACCTCCAATCGGGCCGTCTTGGCCTCGGGCTGCGCGCGCCAGTTGCTGCTGTGTCGCGTGCAGCTCCGCGTTCACTTCAACGGACTTCACCTATTCCAGCATCGATGCTCTTCATGTCATGTCACGTTCCGCCTCGATGAAGGAGCTTGGCTTTCCTATGCTCGCCAGGTGTAGCTCGACGTCGTCCAAGACGCGGGTAGCGTATCCCGCCGGAGCTCTCCCGCTGCTAGGTAGCTTGTTGACGATGTGGTAGTGTACTGGGTTGTCGTCGTGGTGTGTGTCGAGCCTGGTGCTGTCATTCGGCGGTGGCGTGACGAAGTCCGCTTCCTCGGTAGATTCAACGCTCGACGTTCTAGACGATGCATTAGCCGCCACTGGACTTGGTGCTGGTGGTCCACTGCTGGTGTTTCTCCTCTGGCTGAGGTGGGCCCTTCAGATGTCGAAAGATGGACTTGACTCACCTTGAACTCCACGACTAAGTTGCTTGATGGAGCCATGCTTCCAGCTGCATTCGCCTCCTAGCTCCATCCAGCATCCTCGTCAAAGATCACATCTTGCGACACGCGGACGCGCTTGGTGCTCAGGTCGTAGAGGCAGTACGCCTTCACGCCGCGCTCGATAAAGACACAGGGCGTGCTCCTGTCATTGAGCTTCCGCAGATGTAGTTGCGCCTTTTTGACGCACGACAGACAGCCGAAGGTGAGCAAGAAGTTCACCACCGGCTTCCAGTCGTGCCACGCCTCGAATGGCATCATGCCATCCAGGCTGTTCGTCGATGCGCGATTGAGCAGGAAGACGGCGGTGCTTACCGCCTCTCCCCAAAACTCCGTCGGCATGCCCCTCTATTTTAGGAGCGTGCGCGCTGTCGCGACGATCGACTGATTGCGCCTCTCCACCACGTCATTCTGCTATGGGTTATATGGCGCGGAAAAGTTTTGCTGGACGCCACTATCCATGTAAAGAGTCGATGTAAAGAATATAGGGGTCCCCCACCACGGTGGCCTGTAACGGCTAGTTTTGGCCTGTAACGCCTGTTCTCTGGCCTAAGCCCACCGCACGACTAGTCAACTCCAGCACGACCATGACCCTGACCTTCGAGGGATTTCCCGTGACCAGCCTTTGCTGGTCGCGGGGCAGTTACTCGTCTGGCCAATCAAACCTCATTTAATGCCACTACTCATGCTGTTTTTCCTTCCCCGGGTGGTTCACTTTGGTGGAGGCGGCATGGTCAACGCAGGGTTACCGTGTCCCATCCGTAACATTAATTGTTGCGGGATGGGCTAGCAGACGTAACAGTGGGTGTGGTAGGCGCATGTGGGAAAACAGCGGTGGGACAAGATAGGCCGGATGACTCGGGAGCGATAAGCGGGAAGGCGACCGATGGATGGAACGGGCATCGCAGTGCTCCAGGGCAGGCACAACGCATACTTATCTTGTAATGATAGCATATATTGATCATCCAGGCAGGTATGAGTCTTTTTGTTGGGCCTATATGTAAAACTCCTACCCTTTTAGAATATAAAGGGGATATCTTTTGAAAAAAGGACCCTTGAAGAAGACACACGATGTAGGGCTATTACCCCGCGGGGGGTCTGAACCTGGATATCTTTGGTGTTCTTGAGTAACATACACCACGTTCCGTAGGCACACCCAGAACGCGGATCACGCACCCATTGTCCGATACACCCAGGAATCATTGTTAGGGATTAATCCTTGACATTTGGCGCGCTAGGTAGGGGGTGCGTTTTCAAGTTCTGGTAAGTGCTATTAATTTATTTTAGGCTACCCATGTTCGAGTCCCCAATGAATGGCGAGTCCCGCTCCCAGGATTCGAGTCGCGATGAGGTGTTCCTCATTGGATACAACTCAGACGAACCCTATATGTTCCAGATTCAGGACATTGGATCAAGATCCAAAGGCTTCGGGATTCGACGGAGAGCAACAGAGACATCCATGTTCCTGACGCCGAGGGGAGCTCACGGACCGCAAGCCCTTGGGGAACCAGCTCATCTACGACAGCCCCACCCGGAAGAGCGCTCACTGCGTCGGGACAGCCAACACCCAGCCCCGTGATGCAAACTGAAACCATCGGCCAGGTATGATCCGATCAAGTAAAAGAGTACCCAGAAACTAATCGGGTGTGTTGTTTCTTCAAGCAGGTTCAACCCGAGGACGAACATAAGGGTCTACACTTTGCACTTCTGACATGAGTAACGACCACTTCCCGTTGGATACCAATAAGGGAGGTAGCCTAACAGGATCTCAGAAATGTAACCCTCTCCTCTCTCGGTGCTGACCACCCATCAATCAGAAGGGGAATCCTTATCCTACCTCGCAGGATTTCAAGGGGTCACGAGCGCGGTACTGGTCACTAAGCGAGGCACGCTTCCCTTGACTAGGAACGAACGAGCACAGGACCCTGCATCGTCAGGTACATGGTTCAGTTATGTTTTTCCAATTAATAATAGCATTGCGGAGTATGAGGGTCTCTCATCTGGAACGCGAGCAGCACCTGCGTGGAGGGAGAAACGCCTCGGTTGAAGTCTTTGAAAAAAGATTCACAGGACCACCCACCGCGGTCTCAGGCCAACATGAAAGGGATGCTCTGTTGGAAAACGGAACACTAGAGGTAACACCTTTGGAGGCAACGCCTCCCTCGATGCCGTTGACCTCGGGTGGCCATCATGTGGTCGCCCTGCTCGATTCTGATACAATCTGGATGAATCAGATCTTGGACTACCTTTAGAATCAAGCAGCCCCTGATGACGATGTGTCAGCAGAAAAGGTCATGCGGGTAGATCGCGAAAATCCTCCTTAGTAGAGGGACGCCTATACCATCAAGGGAGCAACAGCTCTTTACTGAAATATATCCTAACTCTTAGGATGGGGGGAGCACATCGTTCCCTAATATCCTCGGAGGCATACGTGGAGGCCGAACCTCACACCGCCCTCTAGGATGCTTGTGAGCAAGTGAAACAATACGAGTCGTGCCAGTACCACAGCCGAAATATCAACCTACCAGTCTAGACACTGCAAACCATACCACTCTCTCGGTCTTTCGTTGTCTGGGGGCTCGACATCGTGGAGCCGTTCCCTAAAGTCCCAGGCGGTTTTAAATTTCTACTCGTGGCAATCAACAAATTCACGAGATGGATCAAAATCGAGCCTCTTAGGGAGATCACCGCCACAACATCGATTAAAGTCCATACGAGCGCTGGTAGTGCGGTTTGGCAGTCCAAGTCGCATAAATACGTATAACAAAACTTGATTCGCCAGTTAGGAATCGCACGCTGGTCGCCTCGAATGGCCAACCATCCAGGCCTGACCAGGTGGCTGGGTGAGGACGATGATAAAAACTCGAGCGAAGAGTTCCGCGAACGTGCTCTAAGGCTCGAGCAGCCCGGACCCAACAAGGTCTCAAGAACCGCTGCGACCACTAGGCGCGGGAATGGCACTGGTCATAGGCGACCTTGACCAGGGTTCAGTCTAAGGCTAGATAGGTCGTAATAGGCTCCTCCCAGGGAGGGAGGGGTACTCCAAAGCGACCTACAGTTCCCCAGTCTAATGGGGTTAGGTTAGCCAAGGTGGTCGGTCGCAAATTACACAACTTGCGAAATGCTAGTTCTGTGTATGAGGCTGCTCGGCGACGAGCCTGTTTTTCTATTTTGCAGGACCTTTAGGATGAGCATGGACCCACCAAATTGTAAGCATTTCTGTTTTAAGAACTTGACCATCTGGTCAGCAGTTTCTTCCGCCGACCAGATAGTCGGGTGCTAGAACTATTAGGATATGCAATTTGTTTTTTTTGCAGCCAGGTTTATGTAGCCCACTCGCTCATGTTGATGGGACGATATCCAAAGTTGACCGCTCACACGCTACCAGGGGAAGGCGCCCGAGGGTTAACGACCACGATGCTACAAACCCTAGCTCAGGTCAGGCGCTGGTCACCACTGAAAGGCTTGTCAGGCTAAAGGTCATCCTTAGTGCTGGGAACCTAGCTAGCGAGCAGGTTGACGTGATCCTCCCTAGGCATTAATAGCACTTCGAGGCTACTCCCCGCCCAAGTACAGAAAAAAATCCACATAAGGATAAGCATTCTTCATTACGAAGCAACCACTCGAATAAGACCCGGAGGCTGGTTTTAGACGACCTCAAGATAATACTCCTAGGACCCAAAGATACCCCTAAGTGGGTCGAACCTGACGGTCCAAAGGTAAGAACGAACGACATACAAAAGTGAGTCGGCACAGACGCTGAGCTCCTCCGTGGTCATCCGAGTACCTTCAAAATCAGCACTGACTATCGGTAAGAGGTCCAAGTCGGGGAAGTGGTCGTGGACGTAGGCAAAGGCAAGGCATGCGTCGGAGACTCCGACCTCAAAAAGATGGTTGCCAACAGTCTCGCGAATCCTCTTCTCGTGGCCACCTGCCTCCTCGGAGACTGCCACAAACAACTCAATGTGACGGATCACTAGTTCCTGGGTGTCAGGCGAACATTAACACTGGCGGATTGAAGCACTGAGTCGAAGGGGGTAAAGGCCCGGCTGAGATGGTCGTAGAATGTCACTCGCCGCTCGTCGCTCTCCTTGGTCATCTACTCTAGGTCTTTCTGTGCCACAAACAGATCCTCTCAACAACGGTGAAGGCGGTCGTAGAATTCCTCTCTCTGCAGGACGCTTTCCCTGTTCACTCGCTCTAGATCCCTCTACACCGCGAGTAGCTCCTCTCAGCAGGCTGGTCAAGAAATTGGTCGTAAGCCATATAGGAGTCA
Organism: Phragmites australis; assembly: GCF_958298935.1. NCBI lineage: Eukaryota > Viridiplantae > Streptophyta > Magnoliopsida > Poales > Poaceae > Phragmites > Phragmites australis. The sequence goes on from NC_084922.1 coordinate 9,573,971, forward strand.
GCTTGGCAAGTCTTGCCTGGGTAACCTAGGACCAGCACGTGGCTCAGGTGGTCAGAATAACACACCTTGAAGATCGCTCTGCGTACTCGCTCACTCAGCCGTAAACCCCAGCTCACATTCAGCCGCCGCCTTCAAAATACGCTAGGAATGGTCGGGGGTTCGATGAGAGCTTGGGAGCTGGTCAGCGTAGGTGAGGGCTCGGTACAGGCTAGCTATTTCTCTAGCTCGGCACACCTGCTGGCCGCTGCTTCCTTCTCAACCAGTTGGCGACAGAAGCAGGAATACGGTTGACCAGAGCGAGCAAGTTAGGGGTTGGCACGGGCTCCTCGACAGGCGCCACGGGGACCGAAGCTGCCACTAACGCTCCAAGGGACAAAGCTAGAGCAGGTGGAGGGACCGGAACGTCCTGTGAGGCGCCATCGGAGAGGTCATGATGAGAGTCGTAAGAGCTACCACAGGCCTATGGCAAACAACAGAGTTATGGAATCAAGAAGGAAAGGAAATCCATGGTATCTATACCTACCTAGAGAAACTTACCGCGACGACAGGGAGCTAAGCACAAGTCTGGTCCTCACGAAGCTGCCTGATCGACTGGTCAGGGAAGACAACCCCGCTATGGGGCCGCTAGTACTCGGGGTCCCGCGAGTGCGTTTGGACGTCTCCGCGATAGACAAGTCTTCTGTCGGCCTCTTCCCACACTGCGTAGATGCTTGGTCCACGACGGTCTGGTCACAGCGCATCCGGTCGATGCAGGCCTGGTCGTGAGTCCTCTGGTCGGACCTGACCTGGTCGGGGCCCACATGGCCTGGTCAGGTCTGGTCGCGGGGCGCCGTGTCATGGCGCGTCTGGTCGGGGTGCTGTGGGTCAGCCTCCTGCTGGCCGGCACCGCTCGTAGGGTTGCTGCCTACGATAGCCACCTGACGCTGAGTAGACTAGTCGCCTCCCCGACCTGACGTGTTGATGTCGCGACCAGGTCAGTGGGTATACGGAGCAGTAACGGGCGACAGGGAGGGCTAGTGGCTCGGTCGCAGGACATCTACCTCAGGAAGATGCTAAAAATAATCGAACCATAAGACCTGACCAAGGAAAAGGCTTAGAGTAGGAAACTCTGGAAAGATGCTAAACATACCAGCCTATTCCTCTCCGACGAAGGGAGCTCACACAAGGGGACACACGAAGAACCACTCTTCCCTCCAGCCTGAACATGATGATTTGAGATTCATCTCCAAATAGGAGCTCGCGACGTCATCATAAAGACGAAAGCCGCAGCCCCCAGTGGCCGGCCCGGGCTGCAACCTGGCCATGTAGAAAAATTGGAAGAGATCAAGGCATGGCTTGATCCCAATGAAGATTTTGCACATGTGAGTGAAGATTCTCAACATGATGATAGAGTTGGGGTTGAGATGGAGGTGGCAAATGTTGTTGAATTAGATGACGGTGGTAAAGACTCGGAGAAGGAGGGGATGAGACCCGCCAGGAAGAACGAGACGAAGATCACGATCTCTCTTTGGCGGGGGGTAGGGACCTCCCCCCAGGGCGAATTCTTGGAAGATAAGAGGTACAGATGCAAGAGATTCTCATACATCTGCTTCATCTTTGCGGCGGTGCACTTGGACTTAGAGAGGGCAGGCTCTATGCTGGTGCGCGGCGCCATGGGAGTACGACGGTGGTTTTGGCAAGAGAGATGGGAGGAGATCGAAGGCGATGGGCTTTGGCGCAAGGGCTTGGAGTGCAAAGGGGTTTCCGGGGGCTTCCGTCCTTCAATTTATAGGATCGACGCAGTCCCGCTACCTCGAATTCTGAGGGCTGTTTGGGGAACTGAAATTCCCTCAAAATCCAGTGGCCATCAAGGTTTCTCTCCCTTGCGCACGCCCTCCTTTTCTCTCTCCCATGATCTCTCTCTATGGATGTTTAACCTACCCTTGGGATGCGGTTTCCTAAGCCGACTAAGATGGTGGATCGTGTCGCCGACCACTCCTTGGGTAAAACTCTTGTTCACCCGGGGCCCAAGTGGTACGACCAGGGCCAACTACGTCCTTATGAAGAACAGCTCACATATCACCATATCCGCAATGGAGCTTGGCGGCTACTATCGATGTAAAGAATATAGGGGTCCTCCGCCGGGAAGGCCCGCAACAGCTAGTTTTGGCAGTATCAGCTTTCTTCTCTGGCCCGGGCCAGCACGACCACGACCCTGACCTTCAGGGGATTTCCTGCGACCAACCCTTGCTGGTCGCGGGGCAGGTACTCTTCTGACCAGTCAAACCTCATTTAATGCCGCTACTCATACCATTTTTTCTTCCCTAGGTGGTTCACTCCGGTGGAGGCGGTATGGGCGGCGCAGGGTTACCGTGTCCCATCATGTAACATTAATTGTTGTGGGACGAGCTCGCAGACGCAACAGGGGGCGTGGCAGGCGCGTGTGGGAAACCGACGGTGGGACAGAACAGGCCGGACGACCCGGACGCGACAAGCGGGAAGTCAGCCGATGGATGGGATGGGCATCGCAGTGCTCCAGGGCAGGTACAATGCATGTGTATCCTGTAATGATAGCCCATATTAATCATCTAGGCAGGCATGAGTCTTTTTGTTGGACCCACATGTAAGACTCCTACCCCTCTGGAATATAAAGGGTAGATATCTTTTGAAAAAAGGGCCCTTGAAGAAGAAGACACAAGATGTAGAGCTATTACCCCACGGGGGGTTTGAACTTGGATATCTCTGGTGTTCTTGAGCAATATACACACACATTCCACAAGCACACGTAGAACGTGGATCACGTACCCATCATCTGATACACCCCGGAATCATTGTTAGGGATTAACCCTCGACAGCCACGATCCACTTAGTTTTGGGGAGAATTCACGTCAAGTGAATTTGCTGTCGTTGTCTGTGCGGAGGACGTGAAGCTTCCGACCGCTCTCCACCTCCGACTCTACCTCCGCCTAGATCGCCTTGATCGCCATCGTCACGTCGCTCTTCGCAGCCAGGAGCGTTAGCCACATATAGCGACCGGCGTCATCCACCGGCCTGAGACGAACTTTGGCGAGGAGGCGGTGCTAGCGGTCCCAGATCCTCAAAATGTCATCTCGATCATCACCTGGTAGCCGCCCTCGTCTGGCTAACATACGCTGATGATGCTGTTCTTTGGCCGTGGGTTGAAGTAGACACCGGAGAGCACCTTGTGCTCTTCGTTCTTCCTAGCAAACAGAATAGTGCCACAACCGCGGTGTCGACCACTAAGCCATCTTTGAAATAGACAGAGCCCACCACACCTTGATCGAGCTTCGTGAAGACATCATGATGACCCGTTATCTGGTTGGTGGCGCCGGCGTCGAAGTATCAACCCTCTAGGTGGTTGCCACTTGTTGTTGGCACCAAGGTGGACTTGCGCGCGCGGCTCGTCGAGGTGGACATGGCTTGGCGGCCGCTCCTGCGCATCACTGAGAGCGCACACCTACGCCATCAGGAGTGCATGCTCGTCTTCTTCCTCGTTGCCTCGGGTCAAATTGGCCTGCTCCTTGGACGATCGACAGTCCTTAGCCTAGTGGCTATAGCAGCTACAATTATGGCACTTGTCATAGGAGAGCGCGCACAACCTCCTTGCCATCGGAGCTGTTGTCTCCCTATTTTTTCCGCAGTGCGCACTCACGACGATTGGCATTGCCACTGCCCGAGGACCCTTCGCCCTGCTTCCGCTCCTTCATACGCCCGAACCATTGCTCCTCGGTGAGGAGGAGCTTTCCGCCGACGGTAGTGGATTCTTCCAGATCGAGACAATCCTCCACTATCTTTAGCCTCACAGTCACTTTCTCCAGCGTTAGCGTCGAGAGATCGAGAAGAGTCTCAATGGACAAAGCAATCTGCGAAAATCTCTTGAGGACTACTCGGTAGATATTTTTCTAGCACCTTCTATTCTTTCATCGTGTCTCATAGAAAAGCCCAACAAGGAAAGGAGATTGAAGTTTCTCGGTATGATTCGTTTCTTCGCTTGCAACAATTGGAGGGGAGCATATCATGTGGGTACAATGTACAATCTTTGCAGGTGTAAAACTATTTGAATAGCCGTGTCTATGGTTATGGATAGGTGAAAGTAGTAACCGCATTGATTAGACTCGAGGTGTGAGTATCTTTGATGAGTGACTGTGTGGACTAGATGTCAGTATGATATGGTTATTGGCTCAATCTGTCAGTAGTTGTGTAATACTAGAGGTACACTAGACATAACGATAGGGACTGCGAAACGAGGTGTAGTCTCTCCCAGGATCGAAACCCCCCAGACTACCTTGTTACTCGTTTAAACTATTTTCAAAGCTATCAATAAAGAATATATACTAGATACCTGCATAAACTCTCTATGCTTAAAACTAAAACCATAAAGTCTTATCCTTGGTTTACTCATTATGCATCTATCAAACCCTTGAAGTAGTATAGGACTTGTTAAGTACCTTATGTATTCAGTCTTGCTGCTTTCATATTGTTGAGATAGAGAATAATCTCAACCCAGATGAAGTTAAAGAGAAGAAGTCTAAGATCGCATTCGTACCTAAGTTGCATGTAACATTGGGTTGTTCCATTTCTTCCATTGTATGCTCTTTTGCCTGGCTGTCGGTCGTGGATCCTTATCCATAAGACTATATTTTTCTCCTTTTAGGTAATTATTTTAATCCAAGTATGTATATAATATTATTTTATTGAATTCTATGCGTATTAGCTACGTGATCCGGGGACTAATATAGGAGGCACAGAGGAACCCAAGATCGGGGTCCGGACAGAGTGGTATCAGAGGGTCAAGGGGCCGTATGAACACACAAACGAGCACATACTGGACACAGGAGTTTTCTCGCTGCCAACAACTTCTAATGTTTATTTAAACAACAAAAAAACCAATAGCTACTAACAATCTTTATTTGGATTGAATCATTTACTGTCAACAACTTTTAATGTTTATTCAAACAAAAAAAAAAACCCTATAACTACTCACAGACTCTATTTGAATTAAAGCTCATCCAAAGGTGTGAATTACAAAAGGGTCAGCCCAATATGCAGGCACAACAATTGTCCTACTGTAGCTACAGACCTACTGTTGCTACAGTGCGAACACGGTGGTTATCCTACCAAATCCCAATGAGTAGCGTCGATCTATATCCAAAGCTGGGCTTCATATGATGAGTGTTGCTATGCGCGTGAACAAAATTTTCTAAGAAATTTTCATAGCATTTGCTGTTTAAGTGTGTGACCCATATGTTTGATTGGATTTAAAGGTGGCTTGCGTACTGGCAATTTTGGAGCTTCCTTAAAGAATTGTTCATTTGTAATGCAGAGCGATAGCAGATCCATATATGTACCTGTTCATGGTCTGCTTCAATTCAGGTAAGGTGTCTTTGCTTTTTTTCCTCTTGTTTTCACTTCTTTATCATGAATGAAGCTTGCTACTTTCCCGAGTCCAATCAATTAGAACAAATCTAACTTAGTGGAAAGGAAGATTTTGAAACATAATCCACAGATCTTCTAAAGCATAATTCCAAGTGCAGAATTAACACCTTTGCACACCCTTGTTCACCAATGGATCTGGTCAAAACCAGGAAAAGTCCAACTAAAACACAAGGTGATTTCTCTGTGGCCTTTCCTTCGTTGTTGCACTACGCTTCCTGAGTGCGAGGTTCCACCTATTAACCTAGACCAACTAACCTATCATGCCTAGATTAACCTAAGGTTGTTAAGTAGAATGGTGAACCCTGGTTTCCCCCTGAGCCAGCGAGGTACCCTAAAATTAGGTCAAGTACTGACTTGTAAGCTGCCTTAAAGCAGAATCAAAAGCTCCAATCCCTGGCCCATCCATTGGCGCATGACTGTGTTAATCAAATTACTGGTGCAAAGCTAGAAGAGTAGAACTATGCTAGAAATCTAGAGGTGGGACAGGTTGAAAGAAAAACATCATTGTTGTGATCTCACATAAGCATAGCTTAGTTCCTAAGCTTTCACAGAAGCGCCTGAACAATGTGGAGTTCAATTGGGTTCCATTGTCGAGGGTCACTTCTCGGGGGACCCCAAATCGGCATATAATGCTTTGCCAAAAGAAACGTTGAACATTCTTTGTTGTGATGCGGGCTAGCGGGGTGGCTTCGGGCCACTTTGAGAAGTAATCTACAAACACTACTGCACAGTGCAGGTCCTCTCGCTCAAGGGAAAGGACCAATGATATCAATACCCCACCGCGCTAGCTGCCACATCGGGAGAATGGACTAGAGGGGGCATTTTCGAAAGTGTGTCTGTCGTCCCAACCATTGACACCTTGGGCACGAGCGGACTAAGGCCTTCGCATCTGAAGTCGTTGTGGGCCAGTAGAAGCCCTGCCGGAAGGCCTTCTCCACTAGGGCCCTTGGTCTTGAGTGAGATCCACACAATTCTTGATGTATTTTCTTCAGGAGCTCCATTCCTTCACCCTTCGGCACACACCGGAGTAACGGTGCACAGACTCCTCCTTTGTAAAGCACTCCATCAATGACTCGGTAACTCTGTGGCCAATAGGCGATCCTTTTTGCTGCTACGTCGTCTTCAGGTTGTGCCTGCCCTTGCAGATATGCTACCAAAGGCTCCTTCCAATCTTGTTCTGCTATCACGACGACGTTGGATGACACTTCGTCCTGCCCTACCGTTGGAGTTTCGAGGACTTCGAAGAAAACTTCAGATGGCAACAGAGTGGCCTAGGTTCTGGCCTTTGCAAGGACATCAACCTCCTGGTTCTCCCCCTCGGTATGGACTTCAGCATAAAACATATGAAGTACTTTTGCATCTTGACTACCATCTGGAAGTATTTGGCTAGCTTCGAGTTCTTTGCTTAGTACGTCTTGTCCACTTGGCAAGCTACTAGCTGTTAGTCCATCTTCACTATTGCGTGCTTAGCTCCAAGGGCCCTCGCCTCTCGGAGTCCTGAAAGGTTGGCCTCGTACTCTACAATATTATTGGTGGCTTCAAAGCGATGCCGAGTCGCATAGAAAAGCTTTGACCCTTTTGGCGATGTAAGTATTGCCGCTACTCCTACACGCAAGAGTCCCCAGGCTCCATCAGTATGTATGGTCCATATCTGGTCAGGTCGTGGTTCCTCTAACTCCTTTGCTCTGGGCGTCCAATCGGCGACGAAGTCCGTCAGTGCCTGTGACTTTATGGTTGTGCAGGCTGCGAAGGTAACGCACAGTGGAGAGAGTTCGGTCGCCCACTTACTGATGCGCCTGGTGGATTCGCGGTTCGAGAAGATCTCCCTAGGGGATACAGGGACCGTATTCATGATAAGGTGAGTTGTGAAATAGTGTTTTATCTTTCTAGAGGCCATGACCACTGCATACTTCAGAGTACTGCTCCTTCGTGTCACTCAGCGCCTCGAAGTCGAAGTAGACCGGTACCTGCTGAAGTCCTCCTTTGTCCTTCTTCTCTTGGACCAAAACGATGCTCACTGCTAATGGTGACGTAGCTACATATAGCAACAATCTGCTCCTAGGATTTGGGCAGGCCAGAGTGGTCAACTTTACCAAATAGCTTTTTGGAGCTTTGAAGGCTCGTTTCTTTTCATATGTCCAATTAAAGGGGTTCGACCCTCGGAGAATCCGAAGGAAGTGCATGCTCTTTTCTGCAGATTTTGCGATGAAACGATTCAACAAGGTCATTCTTCCTACCAAGCATTGTGTGTCCTTGATTGACTTCTGAGGCTTCATATCGACGATAGCTTGAATTTCCACCATGTTTGCTTTGATGTCTCTGGTGGACACCAAGCATCCTAGCAATTGGCCTGAGCGAATGTCAAAAATACACTTTTTCTAGATTCAGCATCACACCTACCTTCCAAAGGTTGGCAAATGTCTCATCCAAATCTGTTCTATGGTCCTCTTCGCATCGACTTCGGACCACAATGTCATCCACACACGCGACTACATTGCGGTATAGCTGGATTTGAAGTACTTTGCTTACCAATCTTGCGAAGGTGTGATGAAGTGGCATCGACCAGCTGGTCTATTCTGGCCAATGGGAAGTCATCCTTCGAGCACACCTTGTTCAAGTCTGTGAAGTCAACATACATGCGCCATTTGCCATGTGCTTCTTCACCAACACAGGATTCGCCAGCCACTTCGGGTGCATGACCTCGCAAATTACCCCTCCTTCTAGAAGTTTCTTAACCTCCTCCTTCGCAGCGTCCTGACGATTAGCGGACATCTTTTGAAGCTTCTGCTTCCGTGCCTTCACACTTGGGTCACATTTATGTGGTGCTCCATTAGCTCTCTTGGCACCCCTAGGAGGTCCCTCAGTGACCATGCAAATATATCTTTGTTAGTCCGAAGGGTAGCCATCAACTTTACTTCTTGCTCGAGCGGCAACTCCCGCCTATGCGTACACACTTATCCTCGTCTTCCGAGCGCAGTGGAACTCGCTTGATCTTGCCTTTGGGTTTGGCCCTCAGTGACGCGCTCTCTTGCTCCTTTATGTCCATCTCAGATAGTATGCTCACCTTTCGCTAACCTAGGGCATAGCCATGTTCTATCTGGCAAGCCATGCTTTGATCGCTCCAGACATCTATAACACCCTCCGGGCCGGGCATCTTCATACATAGGTAACCATGATGCACCACTGCATCAAACATGGGCAACACTCCTCGCTAGAAAATGGCATTGTACTAGTAAGGAACATCGACCACATCAAATAGGATATCCTCTATCCGAACTCCTCTTCCTTCGCTGAAGGACACCAGGAGTGAGATCCTTCCAAGAGCTTCAATGGACATTCCTCTGAATCCTTGCAATTGGGTTCTAGCCGGTCGCATGCAGCTTCTAGGAATTCCCACTTGTCAAATGCCTGGACAAAAAAGAGATCAGCTGAACTTCCTCCATCGATTAATACCCAGTGTATCTATGACCTGGACAAATCCACGAAAATAACGAAGGCGCCTGTATGAGGATAGTTGTGAACTTGGAGGTCATCCTGAGAGAAGGTGATTCGCTGGTGCGACCACAGAGACCTGACCACTAGCGAGATGGTTTCCACGTGATTAATTTTGCGTACACACTCCATATGTTGCCTCTTGGACTCGTAGTCATAGCTGGCGCCCCCGGAGATAGACCTCGCTCTAGTTGGGGGGGGGGGCTTCAATAGCCATTCTCAGCCAGGGGGGCAGTTCAGGTGCCTGTGACTGGAGCGAGGGAGGGGCTCCAATCCATGATGTGGGGTAGTAAGATGGGTGGGTGTACACAGGGATTGGCCCAAAGCTAGGCCCATTCTCACATCTTTACAAGGTGCACTGTCTGAGGATCATGTGAAGACCCCCCCCCCAGGGTCTAAAAGATTGCTGGTTTAGCCCTTCCTTCAGAGCCACCACGTGAGGGTGCAGCTTGGTCGTGTAACCTGCATCTTCGATGTGCACTGCGTAGTGGCCGGGATCGCCCAAAGTTGTGGCCCTGACCCCTCGTTGAACCTCCACCTCTTTGCCTACTCTTATCTAGGCTCTCTCCGATGTTGTGCACCCTTCGCTTATGGGCCCTTGGTTGGTGAAAATGATGATGGTTGGTTTTCTGCTTGTCTGAAGATCCGTGGGCTTCCCTCAGACGTTTTCCCTTGTCCTTTCCTTGAGGTGTTTTTCCTTCACCTGTCCTTTTGCTCTTGGTCTCGGAGGTTGACCTATCTGTGTGTCTCCAAAGCTCACCCTCCTCAGCCCTTGAGTACTCTTCCATCTTGGTGAACAACTCATCCACGTCCCTGACCATTTTACGCGCCAGGCGCAAGGCCAGGACCTCTGGACGAAGGCCATGCCTTGCAGCATCTATCACTGTATCATCTCCGAGACCCTACACCTAACACTTCACCCGCATGAAGTGTCAGGTGAAGTCCTTCGGCATCTCGCCCTCCTGTTGCTTGACTACAAACAGATCTCCTACGGTGACCGGAGCCGCATAATGATCCTGGAAGTGTGAGAAAAGTGCTTCCTGAAGCTGCTCCTAGGAGAATATCGTTCTCGTCGGCAGAGATGTGTACCATGAGAGCGTGATTCCCTTGATGGCTAGGACGAAAGCCCTAGCCATGGTGGCTTCGTCTCCCCTACGGACTCTATCTCGGCCTCGAAGCTTATTACAAATTCCTCCGGGTCAATTTCTCCGTTATATTGGTGCAATCAAAGCATTTTGACCCCAAGGTCACGATCGCATATGTAGACTCGTAGCCAATAGGGAGGCTTAATCTACCGCCCGTAGTCGATGGGGTTCCTCCGACCCTCGCTGACGAAGTAGCTCCAGGTCTCCATTGCTGCCGAGGTCTCACGGCGGCCCTTGCTGAGATGAAAGGGATTGGTAGATGGACTTGAGTTTCTCGCGTAGCTCTTGGATTTGTTTGTTACCTTCATCCACCTAGCTCTTGTGCTGCGTGTCATTACCATCGTGATCCCTTGCTCCATGGTCCCTTAGGAAATGTGGGGGGAACCCGATGATGCTTCAGAGCGTCCGACACGGTCATCCGATCCTCGTGGATGTTCGGACCGATTGCCTCGAATCCCCCTGTTTCGCACGGGACAACCACGCCAACTTCGGGAATTTCAACCTCGGGGGCCTCGACCGAAGCCCTAGCCCCCTCGACCGCCGCTACTCCTTGTCGTGAAGGGACCTCAGAGCCTCCATCACTGTCCATAGACACTTGTGCCTTCTCTCTCCTGGTCTTCAGTGGCATGAGACCACCACGTGGTTGTGGGTTTGATTCTCATGGACGACGCCAAATATTGTGATCATGGTCGCAACACAGTGATCAATGTCATAACCGTCTATGTAATAATTGTTTCTTTTTTCCCTTTATTACACCAAGTGGGTGGGGATATTTATAGGCATACCTCAACCACTCATGTCGTCTTTACATCTTTACTCCTTATCCACAGGAATATTCCAGCTAACACTAGGGAATATCATGTAATATCCTAGGGGTATTACAATCATTGTCTACTTATATTGCCCTAAGCAACCAAATCTCGACATGTGTCTTGGGGACCTATATTGGATCCTCCGTCGAGATTACTAGTGATCTCTCTTCAGCCTTCTCCTCCTCAGGTTCCAGCTAAATTGCGGGTTCCATTTAGGTTAGCCTTCGCTCTATCACCGAAGACCCTCGTGTCGCCTCCCTTTGGCCTCGAGGCTTCGCTGGACTCTTAGTCCTTCGGGCTTCGTCGCACCCTTTCGGCCTCAGGGCTTCGTTGGATTCTTCGTCTTTGGGCTAAGTCGCACCCCTTCAGCTTCTGGGCTTCTCCTCTGAGCTTCATTCATTGAGTTTACTACATCTTCTCAAGCCTAACGCCTACAGAGCATAAAAGGAATTATTCCTACCTTAACGTTAGCCTCTCTATTTTGGTTTTTAAGATTTGACCATTGTAGCCAAAATCAACGAACGGGCCCAAGCGATACTATTCCCTCAACAATCATTAAGCAAGTGATTGGAGTGTGATGTGCATTGCATCGTTTTGGTAGCGTGGGGTTTGGGTTTGGTCACATCCTTACTTGATACCGCACTGCCCAAGAATTTATGCTCTTTTCACATTTTCTGATGGCAAAAAATAGCAAGCTGTGGGCTATGGTTCCAGATCGGGCGGTAATCGGTTGTTTTGAACCAAAACCAGAAATTGCAGTTGGTATTGAGGGATCATGGTGAGAGTATGTCATTTTGATTCGAAGTTTTTTTGTTTTGTTATGGACTCTACATTGCTAATTAGACACAACGTTAGAAGCTGAAATATGTTAAAAGCTTAAAGAAAAATTAGATAAAATTTGAAATGTATCGGGATTGGATCAGTTCATGGCTCGGTCAGGAGCTGCACTCTTGCACTCTCACCACCGGGCACTTACCCAGCCACCTCAAAGATTAGGAACACCCTTTAGTTTTCATCTAGAACACGGGAAACAATCATCCTTTGGAAGCTGAATTGTTTCCTGTGATATCTGCAATAATTCCTATCGGCCTCCATCGCCCCAAACAAACCATTGATTTCGCTTCGCCACCTATTGCCTAGTCACCTCGAAGTTTTTGCAACTTCGGTGGTGAAATGCTGTGAGTGACCTGATATTTCCGAGAGGATCTTGCTTTCGGTTCTCTTTGACCTCCCTTAAAAAATCTCGTCGGAAGCAAGAGTACCACTACGCTTAGATGCAACTCCTTTCCATCTGTGGGTTTCCTTCCACTGCACTCGAAGTTTCTTTACTTCTTTTTGGAAAGTGGTTTTCCTTCCATTTGTGGGTCTTACTGTTTTCATTGCATTAGATTCTAGAGCGAATTATCTCTGTGCCATCAAAAAAACGTAGCTCTTCTCTCTATGCCATCAAAAATTTCAAACGTAAGTCATCGTTTTTACACAAGACAGGGTACTGTTCACAAGGTGCAACAGCCTCCGGTTCCTTCAAAATTAGTGACCTTTTGTTTCTCTAAAAATCTTAAATTTTTTTTATATATATTGTAATCTATGTGCGATCCATTTTAATTGGATTCACTAAAAAAATCTGCGTAGAATTTAAATTAAAATTCTAAAAAAAACTATTTTTATAACTTGTAACAATTGTTACAGCCTTAAGTAAAATCCTAAAAATCTTGTAAAATTCACTAATATTTTTCTTATATGATGAACTAATTTTCAATGAATCAAAATAAAATTCATTGCACATGAATTATAGAACATGTATAAATTTTTTAAAGAAATAAAAGACCACTGATTTTTTAAAATAGAAGGCGGATGTGTCTTATGAGCAGTAACACCTATGAACAGTGATTTTTATGGGAGTTCTACACGGGTTGACGGAGCGGAAGGAGGGGAAAAAAAGATAAAAATGATGGTAAATAAGAAAGTTCGAAAAGAGCTTTTTTTTTTATGGCACAGAGGGAATTCGCGCTAAATTCTTCGTGGGTCCCTATTCGTTTGCTTTTCTGATTTCTAATGCTATTCATATATGTAATCAACTGCAAAGCCGCCTCAATCAAATCAACCCGCCACTCATGCATGATGCTAGTGATATCCATGATCACGCCTCATTCTTTTGTATTGGTCGGTTGTGTGCATCGACCTTTGATCACCTTGAAGTTTATAAATTTATACTTTCCGCTGTTCTTGATTGCGTCAACGGCATCTCTGTTTGTTTTAGATCAGAGGCATAATGGCATATGGATCTTATCATCGTAAGGGGTTAACTGCAATTTAAACTGTTCTGCCGTCATTTTTTTTTCACGAGTCGGCAGCCTGCATAAAGAAAACGATATCACATACACATAGTGGATCAACTGTGAAGCAATGGGCACCACATGACATGCGTCGTTATCTAAGGTGGACCAAATGCTAGATTACAACCGGCGAGACAAACACATGCTGAGCAGTGGTGGATCGGGTGTTAGGATTCCCTTTTAAATCCTTGCAAATTGCAAAGGTCTGTTCATCGTTGTTGTTTGTTAATTTTTTCTTTCAAAATCAAGTAGAGCTCTTAGCAGCAGATAGGGATAAGCACTGGTTGCATTCGCAAGTCTTTACAAAGCACACGTGTGCACAGATTTGTCGTGGGACGTACTTGTACTGTGGTATAATCCATCAAGACTTGCTAAGTCTGCCACATCACAAAGTGCTAAATTTCATTTTCCTCTCCAATGTGTAACACCTCTTTTCTCTCAAGATGAGTCCTACAACATACTATAAAAATTCCTCCAATAACCCTTCTCTCTGCTCCGAATTCTCTTCTCTCATTTCAATTATTTATTTAATGCTAACACTTGTGCCTAAACAAGCACCTCTTCCAAGATGTTGCTTGCTAGCACCCTCAAGAATTCAAAGCTGTAGCTCCTCTTAGCCAGCGCTCCCACACACACTAGGAATCTTTTTGCTAACGTAGCTTAGCTCAGGCTCACTCTATTCAAGAACTTGGCCTCAACTCCCGGTGCCAAAAAAATTTCAGTAGCAGTGCTGTGCACCGATCAATAGATGTGCTACCGCCCCCGGATTGACCAGTGGTCCAGCATCCGAGATGATGGGCCCTTTCAAAAGAGTCAAATATCGTTTTGAACATTTTCTTTCAAAATTCCTTCTTATCCTGTCGAATTCAGGAGGAATTTTCGGCGTATTGACCAGAAGTTTTCGTCAAAAAAGAAAAAAGAAAACGGCATGGGGTCTTTTATGTGTGTGGACCCCACGCGTGTGCACGAGGAGGTGAGCTTCGGCCATCACTCATCAGCAGCTGAGCCCTGTCGCCTCACCTCTGCTCGGGACTCTCAATTCTCAATCCTCAAGAAACAACAAAAAAAAAACAGAAAAAAAGTAACAGTAGGACTGTGCCACGACACACAATCATAGACGTGGGGACTATACACAAAGAAAAATTAAACTACTACTGTAAATCATCAGAAAAATTAAACTACTACTGTAAATCATCAAAAAACTATTAAAAAATAAATTATCACGACATACTAGTTTAAAAATTCCCTCGCCTCCTCTTCTGTAGTAGTACTTTGCACTTGCCGATTCCATCCCCTTCACATTCGCGGCATATAAAGTGCCTCTCCTCCCTCGCCCTCTCGTAGCTTCACTCGCTGCTCGGTGGGTGCAAACACACGCGAACACATATCTTCTTGCCATGTCGACCACCGCCGTTCCCTGGCCGGCGCCGGCGTGCTTGGCCGGCGTCGCGCTGCCCCTGCTTGTCATGGCCACGGCCCTGTGGGTGCTGCTGTCACGCAAGCTCCTGCCGGCCATGGCGTGGCCGAGAGAGCGTCCCGGCAAGGAGGCCCGGCTTCCGCCCGGCAGCTTCGGGTGGCCGCTCGTCGGCGAGACGCTGGACTTCGTGTCCTGCGCCTACTCCTCCAGCCCGGAGGCCTTCGTCGACAAGCGCCGCCTCTTGTAAGCATCTAAACTTGGCTCGCTTGCAGTGCTTGTCTCTTCTCTCTCCGGCGCCACACGTGCGCGCACAGCTAGGTACTAGTAGCTGATAAGCGAACACCGCACGTGAGGTGAGGTGAGTTAGTACGTGACATGACGGGCATGGCATGCGCACGTGCGCGCGCAGGTACGGGAGCTCGGTGTTCCGGTCGCACCTGTTCGGGTCGGCGACGGTGGTGACGGCGGACGCGGAGGTGAGCCGGTTCGTGCTCCAGAGCGACGCGCGGGCGTTCGTTCCGTGGTACCCGCGGTCGCTGACGGAGCTCATGGGCAAGTCCTCCATCCTCCTCATCAACGGCAGCCTGCAGCGCCGCGTCCACGGCCTCGTCGGCTCCTTCTTCAAGTCGCCGCAGCTCAAGGCGCAGGTCACCGCCGACATGCAGCGGCGCCTCGCGCCCGCCCTCGCTGCCTGGCGCGCCCAGGGCCCCGGCGCGCTCCTCCGCATCCAGGACCACGCTAAGACGGTACGTGTACTCCCTTCTCTCTGCCACCTACAGGCTATATATACGACTTGGGACGCTACTCTGCTGATTAGTGATTACTCCCCTCCTCCATGGCTGCCTCTTTGGCTTCTTGATTTCACAAGGATTACGATTAATTGGATTAGCAGGAGCCTTGAAGAGAGAGAGAGAGAGAGAGAGAGATGGCATGGCGCGCAGACCAAGGGTGAGGCCGGCGTGCACACGTGCGCGGCCGTGTCACCACATGGAAGTAGCTATCGAAGGCCGGGAAAGGGGGTCCTCCCCGCCCCTCCTTCTCTCTCCCTCTCTCTCTCTCTCTCTGATCTCAGTCATACCACCACATACTTGTATGTGACTGTGTGAGCGTGGTATCTTAATGAGATCGGGGGGAGTTGGGGCACTGCTGGTGCCTACCTTTTGTTCTCCCCCATTCAATTCCGCACGCGCACACCTTAAATACATCCGATGGGGCCCACGTACCGGATCGAATTACCGGCAAACCTTACATTTTCAGACCAAATGTACAGTACTACCACAACTACTATGTTCTGTCTACGAACCATTACAAGCGGCTCTTCTTGCACTCATTACTGTCAGTCATACGGTCTTGTATAGTCGTCGTGCATTCTAGGAGGCCTGTATACATGGTCTGCAGGCTGCTAGTGATGGCTTACAGTTACAGAAAAGTCCAGCTGAATCAGTAGTACTCCAGCAGTCTATTGAATTCTGGCATTTCAAGTAATATGAATTAATGAAATGATAGTCTAGTAGGAGTAGCATTGGTGCAGAATAGAGAGAGAGATAAAAAGAAATGGAAGAAAGTGTGTGTGTGTGTGTCACTATGTTGTACTCAATAGCAGTGAGTAATGAATGAATGTGTTGTGGCAGCAGATAGTGTTCCAAATCCTGGTGAGGGGTCTGATCGGGCTTGAGGCAGGGCCAGAGATGATTCAGCTCAAGCAGCAATTTCAGGAATTTATTGTCGGCCTCATGTCCCTTCCTATTAAACTGCCAGGGAGTAGGCTCTACAGATCCCTTCAGGTATATACTAGTACTACTACTACTACTACTACTACTACTACTACACTGCACGCGCGCAGACTGTAGCAGCATTAGTGTCACTGCTAACATTATCAGCCTCCCTTTGTTCTTTCTATTTGACTCGCTTATGGGGCGTACATGTACCTTCTGTTGCCAGGCCAAGAAGAGGATGGCGAGGCTGATACAGAGGATCATACAGGACAAGAGGAGGAGCATCCTTGAGGGGCGGCGCGCACCTCCGCGTGACGCCATCGACGTGCTCATATGCGACGGTAGTGACGAGCTCACGGACGAGCTGATATCGGACAACATGATTGACCTGATGATCCCGGCGGAGGACTCTGTGCCCGTGCTCATCACGCTTGCCATCAAGTATCTCAGCGAGTGCCCTCTGGCTCTGCAACAATTAGAGGTAAGTAGTGTATGTGCTGTGCGCATCTTTGTTTAGATTTTTAGCCTTTTCCTTTTGTGAGAATTCCCGCAAAACATTCTAACGAGTAACGACCAGGCACTTGCAATTACATCGAGCATAGCTGCATACTATGGTTGGTTTCCTCCTAATATAGAGAAGCTGGAGCTAGATTAAGAATCATGCCAACCTTGGTCCATGCCTTTCCTGTTGGCATCTTAAGCATTGTTATTGTTGTTATACGAGTTCAAAGAAGAAGAAAAAAGAAAGCCTAGTCTTTGCGAAAGTCATGCGCTATTGTTAAGGTCAGGTGCATACATATCATTTGGCTCCAAAAAGAAGGTTCAGTACCATGATGTGCCATCTACTTGGTGGATTAATAGTCATGTCGTTGTGCATTTAGTCACTTCAAATAGACATTGCCATGCCACCTAATTCTTGTTACCTAGCTTTTGGAACTGGGTTGTATGATGACAAATCTAATTTGTCCAGTTAGTGCATTTGATAGTGATGCACACCTAAATTCGAACACATGTACCATGATTGTTGTCCCGGAGGCTAGGCCATTTTTCTAGTAGGGATGCATTTTGGACATATAGCTCATCAACTGAACAGTGGTAAAAACTCGTTCTTTTTCCCTATGGAAATTAGAGGACATAGTATTCGACTAGCTAGCAAGCATGGCCTCTTACTGCAACCCAAGCAGCATCATGTCATTTACTAGTTTCAATTTACAGCGCTACAGTGCTAAGAAAGTACTCTTCTGTTTTTGATGCCACGTGAAACAATGAACTCACTGAAATCTCTGCTTGCCTGTTACTGTTAGAGAACATGCCTATCTATTTTGATTTTTTTTCCCAGCAAAAAGAAATGAAATTAACTTCAATGATCATTAGCTACAATAATGACACCGACTAAAATTGCGATGGTACCAGGAGGAGAACATGCAACTCAAGAGGCGAAAAACTGACATGGGCGAGACCTTGCAATGGACGGACTACATGTCCTTGTCATTCACACAACATGTAAGTATACCCAATTGTCCTAATAACTTCTAAATTTCTGTGTCATCAATGGTCATGTACCTTTGGAATGTCCAGTTTTCTTTCCTAATCAAACCTTGCCTGGATCAAACATTTGATCATAGGTGATAACCGAGACACTGCGGATGGGCAACATCATCAGCGGTATCATGCGCAAGGCAGTGCGGGACGTCGAGGTGAAGGGGCACCTCATCCCCAAAGGTTGGTGCATGTTTGTGTACTTCCGATCGGTCCACCTTGACGACACGCTCTATGATGAGCCCTACAAGTTCAATCCATGGAGGTGGAAGGTAAGAATGAGCCCCACATTGTGTAGAGATGTTCATCCAATTTCTACTCCTTTAGGCAACACCAGCATAATAGGGATTTGATGATCGTGGGGTTTGTGGGACCCCTAACATGTGGATTTACTCCTGTATGGGGTAAGCTCATCATGGAATTGCCCTGTACTAACACCTAGTATGGCAGGAAAATAACAGAGACCCTTTTACATAAAGTTTTCAGTGCTGTTATTAGGCTCAATTTTGTTCAGTTTTCAAAAATGACAGCGCTGGATATTTAGTATTGAACTGGAAACTTGGATCAATGCGTTGGCCGAGGAAATGAATACACATTTTCACTGACAATTGCTTAAGGTCTCAAATGTTATGTGCTAGATCAATCTAACCAGATATTGTTGACAATGATGTGGGGCAACTCGTGAAGCTTTATCATCATTGCGATTTGATTTAGAAACCTAATAATGTGTTAATTTGGTCAACAATCTAATCATGCAGGAGAAGGACACGAGCACCAGCAGCTTCACTCCTTTTGGTGGTGGGCAGAGGCTGTGCCCAGGCCTGGATCTGGCCAGGCTGGAAGCTTCCATCTTTCTCCATCACTTGGTCACCAGCTTCAGGTATGGATCAATCTCTTCCATCCATACACAACCAAATGAAAAACATTTTCTCTAACCCTTCATTTCCTTGCATACATGATCACATCACTCACAAAATCATACCAATACTTGTTCATGCATGACTAGTCGAGCTCTCGTCTTACCAAACCGATGATAAAGACATGGATTTCACCTATAAGTGAATGGAAAGTAAGCTAGGATGGAGTCTCCAATAATTTGTGAGTTGAGGTTTGGATCTTCAGTTTTTGCCGGAACAGGCGGATGAGATACCTAGGGAGGTCCAAGCCTAGCCCAAAGGAAGGGGACCCCTACACTACACACTTGCACAGCTTAGTCGTAGAGGGGGGGCTCGGCTTGTCCTGTGTGGGGCCGCACGTGCGACATGGCCGCCAAGTACTACCAACTCATACGTGCACGTAATCTAGGGCGCGCCTATGCTGCAGCATTGGCTGCCGCACGCGTGCGGGAGAGCTGGTGGTGTGCACGCAGCGACAGGTCGCACGTGTGTGCATTGCGATTGCGTAGCTGTGGGCTGTCCGGCGTAGACATGGGCACCCCTACGAGCACGTGTAGGGGCGCCTTGTGCTGCTACAGAGCCAGCAGTCGCACGTGTCGGCCCCTGCTACAGGAACTTCGTGCGTAGTAGGGCGCCAATCTGGAGAAGAGAGAAGGAAGCCGTCGTCTTGTAGGTGAACGGTCTTGCATGCCTTCGCCAAGAATGTACCGTCGGACTCTTGGGCGTAAGCCTGTTGACGATGATGACCACAGCGGCGGAGGCAGCCATGACTGCTCGAACCATCCGTAGCATACTAAATTTGCACATCAGTGGCTCGGATCCCGGTAAAATCCAGCCTGGGATGCATGGTGCGGAGACTGTGTCCATGGATGCATGGCCAGCGTGCTTTCATGACGATGCAAGTGGTGGCGGGGAGGGAGAGGGGCGGTGGTCGGAGGACATGACCGTGACTCCGCGACGGTTGCCCTCCCGACCCATCCATCCAGACGGGCTCGACCAGTTCGATCAGATCGGTGACATGCTCTGTGCCTGGTCCGGCCCGTGATTGAGCTGAATCCCACGAGACGCAATAAGATAGTAGTATTGTGCTCTCGCCAGTTTGACACTTTGACCAGTCAGTCAGTGCCTCAGCGCGACAGGGTATGGCCGCTGTCGAGAAGAATAAACATATCGCCATAGTGCTACTGCTTACTCTGCTATGAAAAGAAACCACAATAGTAGTACTGTTTTTAGAGCAGAAATTCGTGTCTGTAATATGGCAACTTTTTGTAAAGCGTATGCAGTTGCATTTGCATGCATTGGTTGCATAAACAGTTGCACATAGCAAGCTACATATGCATACATCCACATCACATATATATTATTACTGCTCATGCGTGCAAGTGGTCATTGAGAACCAAAACTTGAGCAGTGCACACATGCGGATGCACAAGCACGGGTCTTTTTCATTGTGATGAATCACGACATGGCATCGCCATCGTGTTGTTATTTGTTGCCTGAACGATGACTTTGAATGGGTACCCTGCACTTGTAGGTGGGTGGCGGAGGAGGACCACATCGTCAACTTCCCAACCGTGCGGCTCAAGCGAGGCATGCCCATCCGGGTCACCAGCAAAGACTAGGGCAAATTCCCCAATGCAACTCAACAACCTACATAAGTGGAGTATACACTATCATAGGCTCATAGCAAGGATGGAGAATCCTTCAAGGTGGCAACCTCAGAACGTACATCTAAACATCGATCCCGGCAAAAGGCGTTGCGGTTCTACATTGCTATATATGCAGTGGATACGAAGGTGTACAGGGAGAGGTAGCGTATTAAGATTGATCAGACACTACTAAATATAAATACTAGTATCAGTGGAGCAGTAGTTTATTATACCAGCCATGGATGGACCTTGATGGTGTTTATAGTAGTACTGTATGTGACAAGGGATTGGGCTGGTCCACAATGCCCAACTAAAATGAAATGAATCAAGGCAAAAATGCAAAAAAAAAACCCCAAAAGTCACTTGGATTTTGACTTTTCCCACCAAAAGTCACTTGGATTTTGACTTTTCTCACCAAAAGTTGTTTTGTTGAAAAAAACCCCTAAAGGTTTGGTTTTGTTGAAAAACATCCTAAAATTTTAAAAAGTTTTTAAAAAAATCATAATTTTTTTTTAAAAAAACTAGAGACAATTCTAAGATTTTTGTTAAAAAAAATTAAAAATAATATCCTTTGCATCATATTTTATGGAGAGGAAGTTTGAAAAAAAACGTGTAGCTCATTTATTAATTCGAGTTAAATGTATAGTTAATTATTTACTAATCCAAAAACCATGAAATCATTTTTTTAGTCTTCTTACATGATCCTCTATTTTCTAAAAATACGTGAAATCTTGAAATAATTATTGTAATATGCAGGATTGAGTAAATGTGTTGCAGATAAATTAAATCATAACTAATTTTATAACACCCCAAAATTAGTGAAACCACTTTTGTTAGTTTACTTAAACAATTATTTGTGTAAAAAAATAATGGTAGATATGACAGTTAAAATAACATGAGTTAATAAATGAGCTGCATATTTTTTTTCTAAACTTCTTCTCCATGAAATATGATGCAGAGGATATTATTTAAAAAAACCATAGAAGGTCTTAGAATTATCTCTAGTTTTTTTAGAAATTTTTTGTGATTTTTTTGTTTTTTAAATTTTTTTAGGGATTTTTTGCAACGAAATCAAATTTTAGAGTTTTTTTTAACAAAATAACTTTTAGGAGAAAAGTCAAATACAAATGACTTTTAGGAGGATTTTTGCGTTTTTTCCATGAATAAAAGATGTGCACAAAGGAATGGGTCCTATCCTAGTATAGTACTATATGCTGATAGGAAGCCGGGGTTTTGTCTCTGGGACTGGGGTGGGCATTCTTCTGCGACTGCACCTGCATGCTTCTGCTTGCTTTGTGGCAGGGGAAGAATATACTATATAGGACCTAGAGAGAGAGGTCCAAGAAGAAAATGACGCATATGTACAGGAGGAGAGAGGATGGAAATGGATGGATGGACACCGCTGAGTTCCTTGGGAACTCCATCCAGCCCGATTCCTGCAAGCTGCAGCTGAAGAAAACGTTGGCCCTCCCCTGCAGTGGAAGAAAGGGAATGCTTTCATGAGGCAAGCGGTATGGCATTGAAGAACAGATGCAGTGCCTCCAGGGACCCAACTCAAGTTGCCAAACCATAAACCGTGGCTAATCCACCATTTCAATATCACCTGTTCATTTCTTTTTACCTGTTGTTTCTAGGATAATTTCTTCTCACGAGGCAAAGCCAGCCATATGTCGTACAAGGTAGATTCGACGAGGAATCTATGTGTTGTACAAAGTTCGATTGGACGAGGAATTGTGTTGTTCCTTGAAGAACATTGTACATAGGTATCCCACTGAGGTAACGTTTGTAGGCTATCAGGAGCATGCGTGTCGGCCTGGTGATGTGAAGGCTGTTTAGCCTCCCAACCCATCTGAGTTTGAGTACTAGGACTGACTTGGTGCTCATGGCCCATTTCCTGCATTAGCCTGTGCTACTGTAAAGCTTCTTGATCTCATTTCAAGCCTCGCCACGATGATAAGTCTTGATGCCCCTTGCAAGGCAATAATGCCGGTCCAAGCTCGAACGGTAACTGCAACTTCAATCTAACACAATATCTGACCTGGACCTTGGCAGGGTGAGATTAATGACACTAGCTTTTGGGAACACCAAAGACGGAGCATGCCCGCACGCCTGCTCAGCCTTAACCATCTCCAACCATATTACTTATCATTTCAATTTCCTTTCTAATTCCTTTTTTTTTCCTCATATCTTTTATTTTTCCTCATCTACAATAGGTTCACTTTAAATGAATTCGTAAAAAAAAACTCAAACAGAGAAAATGAGATAGGAACCTTTCGTAAAAAGAACCGTAAAAAGAAGTTATTAAAGCACTGAAAAAAACAAAAATCTCCTCACGAAACAAACATGACTCATCAAGAAAAGCCGTTAGAGATAATGCCTGATTGATGGTCCAGCCACATGTGGGCGTGTTTGCTCCGTATGCTTTCCACTAAAGCTGCACATTTCAAAGGCCTGCATCTCTCTCCCTCGATCTTGGAAACTGCTAGGTTTTAACATGGATTCCGGAGCAATCAAAAGATGGCTCCAGAAAGATGAGGATGATCTTAACAAGGTCAGAAAAGTAGGTGTATCATTTCTACCCGTAAGCCCAAGTTTTGCTAGCTTCACCTCCAGCTTTTGCGAACTCGCAGCAGCAGCAGCAACAGGAGCTCACGGGCAACCAGAGCCATCTCTGACGAACCAAAGACATGCCCCACTACCAAGTCACGAGACGATTCTGCAACACCGATTGTCATCCCCGCAGTACCAACAGAGCAACGAAATATCTGCAGAAAGTCTGAGCTAGATCACAGATAAAATGGCGTGTGCAGTATTAGGTGAATAGCAGATCGAATCTCCATGTTTACTTCTACCTTTCACATTCACATTGTACTGAGGTAATGTTCAGATAAAAGAAAACTTGCAAGGACGATTAAACCCTGCAGATTTGTGCAACTCTAGCAGATCGAGAGGTATATTACTCCAGCAGCTAAACATCGCATCATATTCAATGACTCCGCAACCAAATCTTGAGCTTTACTCCGTTTTTTTCCTTCTCGAAGTAGATGTAATACCAAAAGCAAATGGGAGACAAAAGCAATCAACAGCACAGAATATGTAAAAACTCAGCTAATGGCTTCTTTAGCAGTTACTTGTTTAACAATATACTCAAATGAACCCATCTCTAACTTATTTCTAAATATGAACCCTTTCTAAGTACACCAAAAAAAATCCACTTGTGGAAATAAGTCCGAATATACAAGCAGTGCGGCAAGGTTTATAATAAAGGATTTCCAGCTATAGCAAGAAAATTGTACACAGATGGTATCACCCAGATAACAATGGATTGCTGTATCCAGATAACAAATAAGATTCACCCGATCGGGCAGGGAGGATTCTAAACAAGTATCCATGGACCACACCGCAAGTCTGCAACCATCAACTGAACAAGTCCCTCCATACAAACAAAATTTAAATTTTTCAGGTAGCATGGCAGATAGCTCCAATTGATAGATGTATTAGATACGCGACAGCAGTGATGACCACAAACCCATCTTCTGCCATATCCTTGTTTACCACTTGCTCGTTGGTTAGTACATAATACAGCAAAAGCTGGTGAGAAGCTGAAGGCCGTACTAAGATGTGGATATATCGGTAGCAACCACTACAAAGAGAGCCAAATGCCAAACAGAGCTATTAATTTCAGTCTGCAACGCCCCAAATGAACATTGATTTGTGCTGCATCAAAGTAAAAGAGAAGCAGAAGAGGCTATTGGGACAAAGTTTAAAAGTTACTGTCTTTCTGAAGTTCACAGTCCCAGCAGACAGGGACGTTTCTTAGATCTTGTGAAGAAATTTAAGTCAGTAATATGCACATCAAAAGCATCCTATGTTGGGCGGACAGCAAATCACACGACCTGTATGGCTGTCCAGCAGGAACCATGTTCATGACCACAACATATTTCACATAGACAGAAAACCCCTCAGAGAAAGGGCCATAGCATACCCTCTCCTTGCCATACCAGACAACCTACAAGTTACCTGTACTACCATAACGAGGTGTGCATGACCTGTTGGGCTTGACTATCAGAGAAAGGGGAAAAAATACTGCTAAACCAGAAGAAAAACCATTCCATCTGACAACCACGACATGGTAACAAAAGGAAGAAGAAAAAGGGAAAAAAAACTATGTGCAGCAGAGATACTTTATTTTGCAAAACTACATAGCATGTTAAACTTATCAACATTGTTCTGGTAACCAAAAGAACAGGATAAAGCGGCAGAAAACTAATTGATGTTTGCTATAAATTCATCTCTGGAACCAAAACTAATAGAAAACAAACAGGTTCCATGCTGACACTGCTGGAACCAAAACTATGACCTACGCTGTCACTCTGAAAACTACAAAACCGAAAGAAAAAAAAACTAATGAATTTGTAGGCATCATATCATGCCACATTTCTCATACCGAGAGATTGGTGAAAATGGCTTAAGTCAAAATGCGACATGGTATTCAAAAGTATATGAATCCATCTTTACTGGATACTAGTCAAAACATTAAGTGAGCATACATAGCTGATGGCAAAAGAAAAGTAAATATTACTCCTGGCATTAATTAAACATGCCTGTCAGCTCCACAAACGGCCACCCCCATACCCCCTATATCTATCACGGTAACCTGCAAAATGTGTTAATAGTCCAACTCATTTAGAATGACGACTGAGTCAATAATACCTCAGGACTAACAAATCTTGCTTAGGCAAAACTTAAACAAAAATGGATGATCCAATGGCAAACTTACCTGAAGAAGGGGGTGGCGCACCATGACCCATTGCAGCTAATTCAGAGCTGACCTTTTGTCCAGCTTCTTCTAAAATATTGATAAGTTCCTTGGCAAATCTGGCATTAGCTGCAGTGAAAAAGGTGTAAGCTGTTCCTTTTGCTCCAGCCCTGCCAGTTCGACCAATACGATGGACATAATCCTCCAGTGAACCCGGAAAGTCATAATTAATGACATATTTCACATCCTTGACATCTGTTTCCCATGGGAATGAAACATGTATCAGTTTCTCCAGACAACATAACCTGTATCACATCTGAGAGAAGTTCTGCATACCTAAGCCCCGAGCAGCTACATCAGTAGCTGTCATAATAGGACTTTTCCCAGATTTAAATTCAGAAAGAACCCAATCCCGTTCTGCTTGGCTCTTGTCACCATGGATAGACAAAGCAGGCCAACCATCCATTCGAAGCTGTCTAGTGATCTGATCACATCCCTTCTTGGTGTCCATAAATACTAAAATTCGGCTGCCATCCATTATATCTTCCAACAAATTAACCAACCTTGTACACATCAAAGTAATTCATCATTAAGACATATTGTTTGAATTATGTTACTGTGGCATGCAATGAAAAATGCTATGGAAATCCTACTTGTTATACTTCTGACTCTCAGATAAAATTTCCACATGCTGAACAATGGCATGGTTAGCTTTCAACTCTTCAGAACCAATAATCACCTGCATCACATTAAATTCAGTTAAGTTGATGTGCAGTAGAAAGGCAAAATGCAACCAAGTCCACCTGTAAAATGTTGGGTGGGCAATGGTGTGTACCTTGTACGGGTCAAAAAGGAAATTCCTTGCTAGATGCTCAACTTCCTTTGGCCAGGTAGCACTCCAGTAAAGTGTTTGGCGGTCTGGACGAATCTAAAATTTTGACATCAAGTAAACCAATATTCATTGTTTATTTGCCATACTTGATTAATGAAACTTCACAACACCCTAAACATAATAAATACAACCATCCAGTTATTGACAATGTGCAAGATACTGAACATGCAGCAAAAGTTTCCTGAAGTAGCAGAGGATTCAGAGAATGTAGACTCAACAGGGAACAGGGATCCATTATGAAATGCAACATTTCATGTAGTAGCAAAGGAAGGAGGTATACCTGAGAAACAATTTTCTTAATCTGAGGTTCAAAGCCCATGTCTAGCATCCGATCTGCTTCATCTAAAACAAGATATGTGACCCTTCGCAAGTTTGTATGATGTGATTCTATCATATCAATTAGTCGTCCTGGTGTGGCTATGACAATTTCAACACCTGGCATAAAAAACATAAAGCAAAATTAATATGATTACTGAAAGGCACATAGCCCAGGTAAAGTTACCATTAACCTCCTCCTTCCCTACCCCAAACACTCAGTTACACCTCATCCAAGAATCTGTAGTATGATATGTTCATTATTGTGATGACATGCTTGACAGCTATATCTATCCTGAAGAAACCGCAAGCAAAAAGAAGGCTATTATACAATGAACACTTTGACCTATAGACCAACAGAAGTTTCCTTTGAACATAGATAGAGAGGGAGGGAGCGAGAGAGAACCTTTTTGAAGATCACGAACTTGTGGACCTTTGGGAACACCACCATATATGCAAGTATTTTTTATCTTTGACGATGCACCAAACTTGGTTGCCTCTTGCTGTATCTGAACAGCAAGTTCACGTGTAGGAGCTAACACCAGAACAATTGGACCATCACCAGGAGCTTCAACAACAAGAGATTCAAAAGTGTTCAAATTTTCGGCCAGGATGTTCCCAAAAGATGTCTGAGAAGGAAAAGCATCAATGCAATGTATTCTCACCAAGAATAGGCTGAGCATTCACATGAACAATGGCAGGTAAAAGATAAGCAAGAGTTTTCCCTGATCCTGTCTCTGCGATGCCAATAAGGTCACGACCCCTCAGTGCCATTGGCCAACCTTGCGATTGGATAGGAGTAGGTTCTACAAAGCCAGCTTTTGTGATTTCTTGCAATACGTATTCTGCAAAATGAAAGTGAAGCCACTAAGGTGAACCTTCAAAGCAATAAATATGCAAAATATGAAGTTCCCAAAGCAGAAAAGTGTACTGACTGCTACATGTGAAAGGAGCACTGCCTGATTTAGAGGGTCCTATTATGGACAACACAAATGTACAGTATCTTAAATATAGGAACTAATAAGGGAATTTCATACAAGATAATTAGCGCTGGGAGATGCTAAGCACCAGCTAGCTACAAGACTACACATGATCCAGTCAGTACAATCAAGTCAACTCGAAAGCTGTATCGCTGATTTTTTTCCCCAAGCTAGGTTATCTTCTTTGTTGTACAGTTCTCTCTCTTTTTAATATATTTTATGCAGTAGGGGTCTCCCCTACTGTTTTCCCCCGTCAAAAAAAAAAGCTAGGTTACCCATTTTCACACAATCCAATTCCGGTGCTTCCCTAACGTAAGACAAAGATTGCTTTGAGCAATTTGTGTTCGCAACTCGTTAAAACTGCAGAATCTAATAAATAAGGAGTCCTTCAGTTGTCAGTATGTCAAAAAGAATCCCGCCTCCAAACGGGTTTGCCCTCGTCCCGCCTCCAAACGCCCCCTCGCTGCAACACAAGCGGAATCACAACAAGAGGCATGGCATGGCCGGGGCTTAGGGTTTAGAGCACGGGCGCGGGCACGGGCAGGGCGCGGCGAGTTACCTGCGGCGGTCACGGTAGGAGCCCGGGTCCGCGGCGCGGCCGTCGAAGCGGCTCATGGCGGCGGTCGCCGGCGGCGAGGAGGACGGCTAGGGTTTAGGAGCGGGACGATACGGCTCGAATTGGGAGTCCGCGAGGCGATGGGGTTTAGCTCGGTGCGTGGCGTTCTCGTCCCGAAGAAGGAGCAACCAAACGGCGGAGGTGAAATGGT
Organism: Phragmites australis; assembly: GCF_958298935.1. Classification (NCBI taxonomy): domain Eukaryota; kingdom Viridiplantae; phylum Streptophyta; class Magnoliopsida; order Poales; family Poaceae; genus Phragmites; species Phragmites australis. The sequence goes on from NC_084922.1 coordinate 9,602,121, forward strand.
GGATCAAGTTGAAGGTTGAAGCCAATCGGTGGCGGCGAGCGGAGGGGACAGGGGAGCCGTGTGCCTTTGCGTGGAAGCGCTCGGCTCGAAAACGTATTCTATGGAATACGCAAACCTGCTAACTTAACGTATTCAACGTAATACGCTAACCCATTAACTTTACGTATTTATTGTAGTATGCAAACCCGTTTACTTAACGTATTCCAAAACAGTATGCTTCGCTTGCGTTGGTAGCTACTAGTACTACACGAGAAAGCGGGAAGTGGGGCTGACCGGCTGAGGGCTGAAACTGACAGGTGGGGCGGGCTGGGGCCACCCAGAAAAGGGAGAAAGATCTACGGTGGGAGGCCGTGTTATCCGGTCTCTTCCGTTACCGCTCGACGCCGGCTCGGTGCAGTGATGGCCATCGCCGCGGCTACCATGGCGGTCCACCACCCCTGCGCCCGCCTCCGCGTGTGCGCCGCCTGGGACATGAACCCCGGCGCGGCAACCGTGGCCGTGCCCAAGCCCTCCAAGGCCAAGCCCATGCCGCCGGCGACCGAGACCACCCCGACCCGGCCGCCTCCTCCAACCCACGCCGACCTCTTCGCGCGCGGCAGCGACGGCCAAGGTACTACCCTCCCCCCCCCCCCCCCTTGCGCCCAAAGCTTGATGCTTTGTCTAGCCACAAGCCTTTGCGGCTCGCTGTGCTTGTTTCTGTAGTACGAGAACAGCGTCGAATACATTCGGCCCCCTTGCCCCCTCACCTTGTTCAAGAACCTCGAGGATGGCGCCTCCGCATCCTCACGATAGGGCTAAGGCGGCGGGAACCTGCAGAGGCTTTGACCGCCGTAGGCTACCTGCATCGCGCGCGCGGTCGCGTTGCGGAGCCTGTGTCCTGCAGAGCCACGAAGGCGTCCATCGTCCATCCTCGTCACCGGTTGGAACGACGCCTCTAACAGTTCATTCTCCTGTTGTGTTAGTCTATGGCCGGCACTAACTAATTCCCATTCCTCGCAAAGGGCCGCCGGAGCACGAAGGGGGCTTGCACTCAAATTAATTTGGTTCCTTTGGAAGCCAGGGGTACAAATGCCCATTTCACCTTCTAGTTTTGCAAAGAAAAAAAGAGAGAACAGTAACGGAAGTGGATGGAATAGTATATAACTGAACGGTATTAAAGTGAACCTGGAAACTGCAGTGGTATATTTCGGGATCTTTTGATGCTACCAAACCAATTTTCCCAATCTGAAACGCAATCACATACAGCTCTTGAGTTTGAAATGAAAGTTCGATCGGACAGTTGGGTCATTGGGAAAGAAGAACATAATTTGATTGGTTGCATTTGATGGAACTAACTAATTCAATGGTTCACGCTTCTGGTGCAGTGTATTGAACTGTTGATGGTGTGTGTTTCTAGCAATAATTCCTCACCAAAGTTTGGCGTTTGATCAATGATTTCTTCTGTATGATACAGGAGGAATAAAGAGCACATATATGGGCTTTGAGAAGTGGTGGTTACCACCGCCGCCAGCTGTGAAGAAACCCCGATCGCTCTACAGCGCAGCATCGTTGGCTTACTTGGGAGACTGCATATATGAAGTGAGGATTTGGTCCAATCATGTGCATGATTTTTTACATTCCAATTACTGTTATTGTATTTTGTATTTTATGATATATAAAATGTACTGCTTGTCAAGCTCAAGCTTTCTTGCTGTTGGAAGATCTGATCCTTTCTCTTTTTATGTACAGCTTTATGCTCGGAGGCACTTCTTCTTCCCACCTCTGAGCATCAATGAGTACAACAAGCGTGTGATGGAGGTTGTAAAGTGCGAATCACAGGTCTGGATTTCGCTCTACTTTATCTTATAACCAGGCATCCTTGATAGCCAAATTCTACACATGCTACTCATTGTGATGTAATGTAAAATTAAAACTCATGAATGCCGATGCTGTATTGTGGGTTTCCTCGCTAACATGCTCTTTCCTATATTTTGTTTCACTTACTAACTTGTGATTTAGAGGCTAGAATTCCAGATTTCTGAAAGGTGTTTATTTTTTTGTTGTTTTTCATTTCTGCTTTCTAAGTATGGGTAGTTCCATTTAAAATTACATTGTAATCATAACTGACGCTTTTCCTTGCTTCAGGATCTTTTGTTGAACAAGCTTCTTGGAGAGGATTTTCTAAATCAAGAAGAAAGGTGAAGCATTAATTATAACCTCAGTGCCATTTATACAAGAATGTTCTTTTTTCACGATACCATTTCTATCAGGAAATGGTGTGTTTGTAGCCTTCACATACACGATTGAACTTATATGAGGTCTTAGTTCTTTGCTATTTGTCAAGATTAGTATAGCCGTTTGTGAAGTATCATTTGTGATTTGGGGCAAATAGTGTATCTTTTTTACTTTATCTCCCCTATTCATTGTTCAATTGCCTGGACCTATGCAAAGTGAGTCCTCAACAAGTACTCTTAACTTAATGATCATGTTTTGTAGGGACATACTTCGTTGGGGAAGAAATATTGTTAGCAGCAAAACTCGCACCAGAAAGCGTGCAGGAATTGCAGTCTACAATCGGGCATCTTCACTTGAAACATTGGTGTGTGGTACTCTACAAATGTGTATTCTTCTATTATATGTGGCAATTTGTGTTCTACTCCTCAGTAGTAAGGGCTAATCCTCACGTTTTTTTTTGTGTTGTCTTTTGTTAGATTGGATACCTTTACCTCACAAATTTCAAGCGATTGGAGCAGTTGATGTTTCAATTAGGCTTCACGAGTGGTGCTTCTTCACAACATATTGCAGATGAGCTGCGCTCGAGTTTCCAGTAAAGCATTTGTTGATCTATACTATGTTTTTAGCCTTTTAAGAGGAGCTGCCATTACTAATGGATGATCTTTGGCAGGAAAACAACCTCCACATCCTCCTAATCTCCGCAACCTGCAACGCAGTGAATAGTTTCAAGGTGTAATGAACTTGATAGCACTTGCGCAAGGATCTCTTATGACTCAGCGACCGATTCGAGCATGCATGACTTGTGGAAATTCAGATCCAAGAGTGAGACAAGAATCACATGGTTGGCATATGCTGTACATTTATCAACAAGTTTCAGATAATGGAGCAACGTGAGTCATGAGTCACACTAGAGTCCGTGCACCAAAAGAGATAAAGGACTGAATGTGGGGGTGGATTTTGGGCTTGTGTGGCTATGATAAAAGAAACTCCAATTTGGGAGAACTAAGCCTTTTGTGAATGACAAATTCATTAAGGCCCGGTTTGGGGCGATGGAATCTACCTAAATTCATGTAGGAAATGAACTGGTTCGTGGGAAATTGTTTGCAAAAACTTTGAAAATACTGCTTCCTTGCATGCCTTATGTTCTTTAATCTCTTTAGACAAATCAAGCTGTGAGTTCTAAGATACCGCGAGAGTAGTCTAGGCAATAGGGCGGTTTTACGCACTAGGCATGGTTTGTGGCCCATATGTGTGATCAGGCCTTGTTCATGTGGTTGAAGCGACTGGGTGTTCCTTTTATGACTCGAGTCATTTCATCCCTATGATGGTTTTTTTTTTAAGTCGGATTCTCTTCCCAAGGCCTACATTAAAGATCTTAAATAAGGATACACGTCTGGAGTAGAACTATAGACCAACTAGATCGCACTTATGTGTCTTACCAGTGAGCGGTTCGTTCGCATGCAAAAACTTAACCAAACCTTCTTGCAAGCTGGATGTCCCCCCTAATGGCCGGCCAGCCCGTATGAGCCAACATCTCCTAAATACAAAGACTCGGGAAGAGAGTCAGTGGCTCAATGTAATCGTCTGATCGCAGCCCAGATGCATCCACCGTGAGTGATCTACTTGAAACCGGGGTCAACTGGTACCAAAAGCCACGAGGGCCTGTTTGAAATCTATAGGATTTACTAGTTAAAATTTAAACGAAAAGATTCAAATCCCCATTTCTATACAAACCATTTCTGTGAAGTTGTCATCCTTATCCAAAGGCACGGAAGCAGTTGTGCACGTGCGCGGGTAGTCCGCCGCAACCACTCCCCTCACGCACAGGGATTTCAAATTCGTTTTACAATTTTTTTTTATCAGCAAAAGGATCAAAATTTACAAAATTTCAATTATTTTTCATCTTTGCTCTGCAAGTCCAACATGTCTGTAAAAGAATCCGAAAATAGATATTTCATTCTCCTCCAAAATACTCAAAATTCATAAAATTTAATCAAATTTTGAACGAATTTTGCTCACGCATGCCCACGCCTCCTCCCGGTTCCCAAGGGCGTGTTCGGATGCTTGCATCCGCCCGTGCTTGCGTCGGTCCGTGCCTTCCTCAGCGTATACGCTCTCGGAGATGAGTGTTTGGTTTCCAGGACAGAGCGTGCAGGCGTGCATCCGCTCGTGCAAAAATACCAGCAGCTACGGGCGTGTTTGGTTGCCTGCATGGGGTTTTGTAGAGCTGCATCGTATATCTTGGATGAGGGGAAACAGGCTGAGAGGATCCGTATTCTAGAAAAGAAGTGTGTTTGGTTGGCTGCAGCTGTGGATGCAAGCTGAGCTGAGATTCAGTTTGGTTGGTTGTACCTGAGGCTGTATGAGCAGGTGCAAAGTGCTAAGATTGTGATTGGTTGCCCACATGAGTGAAGTATGGTGACCCTGCATCTGAGGAGTGGTGTGCTTACCCTCCTGAGGTTGAGTTTGTTCGTATTGGATTTGACTAAGTCCTAAAGCTATTGTGTGTAGGTTGTGTAGGTCAAATTTGTGTAAATTTGAATGTGGCTTAAATTTCTAGAAATTTTGAAGTGTTGTTCGGGTAATGTACTTGAATGAGGTAAGTTTGGATGAAGTGTTATAGGTTATCTGTGCTTGAGCCGAATTTTGCCAAGTCCTCCCGATGATGAGCATATTTTGTTGTATTATCTCTTGGAGACCGCATTTAGGCATAAGGCTGATGTGCAATATAGAAACAAAAAATAACCTAGAATAAGACATTACATATGTTCAGTTCATTCTTAACAAAGACAAGAATCAAATTGAACGAAAGCTGGCCAACTAACTTGATTTGCACAATAAACACATGTCCATATTGCACCTAAGCATGAACCCCCCAACATATACACAAAATAATCACATGAGCAGCCAACAGTTTATAAGTTTTAGAGCGTTTCATCATCACAACCCATAGTGCCACCTCCTGTAGAGGAATGTCCATCAACCACCAACTAAGTAGGCAAAAGGTTAGTGGTTAGATGAGAAGCACACTAATCACTGAAGTAGTGCTTGGCGATCCAACGATTCATCCACTTACAACGATGCTCAGCACTCATCTGCACAAAACCAATGCTCTGTGGCTTGTGGTTGTAGAGCCAATCGAGAGCGGCCAGCAATGCATCCCCGGAGAAGCCATGGAGGTTCATGACCGCATTGTACACATCGGGATGTGCCTCAGCATGGACGGTTGCCTTGATTGCACCTGCCATATCCTTGACAGCATCGGTCATGCCGTTGAAGATGATGGCCTCATCCTCTGTGATCATGACCCTCTTCCTCTTCGAACTAGCCCCACTGGAGGAGTCCTTTCCCTCCCCCCCCCCCCTCCCACCGATCCAACAGCAACCTCCTCAGAGGCATTCGGGGGAGGGGTGTTGGTGTTGGTGTCGTCATCCGCGGACTCTCCAATAACCTCAGGAAAGATAATCCTCGCATTGGTGACAATCGAAATCGGGTCCGCCTCGCCTTCGCTCTCCACCTCATCAGGAGGAGGTCCCAAAGGCTCATTGGAGCCCATAGCATACCTTCCAGTGGCCTATCCAATAGAGAAGATGGCAACCATTTGCTCATAGTTCTCGAGAGGAACGTTGAGGTAGTCAACATCAGCAGGGTGATCCTATAATAGAAGAGGTATTTGTCAGAAAATAGATTAAAGTGTTTGACACTGAAGTCAGTTGTGATGCATCAACCTTGATGTGGCCTTTGTAGTGCTCATCCTCTAGTACGATGGAGTGTGTGTTGTCATCCCACAAGGCACCGCTGATGTCCCGCAGCTTGCATATTTTCACCCACCTTGATCTCCACTTGCGGAGGTGGTTGTACACCTGACTCCCGCTTACTTCTACACCGCACTGCTCAGTTACTTTTCTTGCAACTGTGTTTAGGTGCGCCTCCTTGAAGCCCTTATCAGTCCGCACTCCACCCTCAATCAGCGCAACCAAATGGCGCAGCATCATGTTGGACATGTGGGCTGTCCACCTCAATTGATTCCTTGCCCCACCGACACCCCCATGCTCAGCCATCACCTGCAAAACTCAGCAAGTATTGCACTTAAATGAGCTTCAAATTCAGCTGAAAACAGCACTAAAAACTGCACTTAAATTCAGCTCAAAATAGCACTAAAAAATACACTTAAATTCAGCTCAAAACAGCACTAAAAACTGCACTTAAATTCACCTCAAAACAGCACTAAAATCTGCACTTAAATGGGCTGCAAACAGGACTACACACTGCACTTTAATGAGCTGAAAACAGGACTACAAACTACACTTAAATGGGCTGAAAACAGTACAAACAACTGCAATTAAATTACCAATAATACATAGTCAGTTACATATGAAATTAGTCTACAAACCATTGCAAAATTGGAAGTACCAATTATTACACGATGCCATTCATACACGCATGTTACACATATTGTTCTACATAGCTAGTGCTCACTCGTCCCTCTTTGCTACCCAAGAGTTATTGTCATATGCAATATCATTATGTGCTTCGGGCTCCACAGGGTTTAGAGTCCAGTCTTGTTCCCCAGGGACACACTCATCAGGGCCGTGTGTTAGGATCCAGTTGTGCAAAATACAGCAAGCTAGCACTAACTTCACATGGATTTTGTACGGGTGAAACGGCTTGTTGTACAGAATTTTGAAACGATTTTTCAATGCACCAAAAGCCCGTTCTACTGTGACTCTAAGCGACGAGTGCCTCAGATTGAATAATTCCCTATGGTCACGAGGGTTGTTCCTTTGACCACACTCCTTTAAGTGGTATCGGCAGCCACAATATGGTGGAAGGAACCTAGGACGAACAGCATATCCTACATCGACCAAGTAGAATTTACCTGAGAAGGGGGAAATTGTGTCCAAGTAAGCATATTTTTACGTTAACTTAAACTTTTATTGTTACCTAATGACCAACACTTACCCGGGGGGACTCTTAAGCCATCATCCCTCTCTAATGCGTCTGCTAGAATGATGGCATCATGAGCAAATCTCTCCCAGCCAGCTAAGACAAAGGTGAACTTAAGATCAAAATCAACAGCAGCCATAATATTTTTGTGTGGTCGCCCCCTTTCTACCCCGAAAGGCGGCTGCCATGCTAGTTGGGACTCTAGCTAGCACATGAGTTACATCTATAGCACCAATGCAATCCTACACAAGAGTAAGAAATAATGATAGTTAACCACTACGGCAGGCACAAATGGAACCAACAACTACGCAACCTAACACTAGTACCTTGAAATATGGGTTGAACCTGCGGCTGTTTGCAATTTTTGGGTGCACATCGTTGGACGGTGGCCGAATCATCTCTCCACGTAGCTCCCCAATAGCATACAAGACTTCTCGGAAGTAACAACTAATTGTTTTCAAACCCCTTCTAAAATTCAACTTTATCAACCTAAATCTACAATTGTGGCCAACCACTTGCAGGAATATGGCAACTTATTCCTCAATGGAGCTATGAATTGTATCTTTAAGCAACCGCCTTGTCCTGAGTAATGTGCATAAGTGAAAAAAGGGGGCTCTCCTCATACGAAGCTGTTCTACACAGTGCCGATCATCATTGTGGAAAATGAATCTAAGGTTTTCCATTCTAATTTGATCTCTTTCAGCTAAAGGACCATAGGTAATGGGTGCTTCACGACCTGCACGTCTATAAAAAACGACGTGTACGCACACATTGTAGCAACTACTCCCGCAGCATGAGCAATTATTTTTCGTCGCTTGACAGCCAACTCATCCATCTAACCATTATAAACAAGAACAAATTGTAATTATATTTAGAAATATTCATATGACCAGCAGTAGCCTTTCAGCTTCATCTCATACAGCAACATCTCAAACCACATATACAAATTACCTCGTTTCTTGACAGAGACAAGCAGCAAGATCCACTCTTTCACCTTCAGAATTCCCTTTTGTAGATGTTACTCCACCAAGATTACCTGAAATTTACAGGCGTATTAAGAACCTAGTTGTGCAGCAAAATTACAATAAAATGCATTCATTCCACAAGATAGCAGGCTACACAAATTTTGCTGCCTCTCTCGGATCCCCCTCCTCCATTTCCCGGCCTCTCTCTAAACCCCTCGCGCTCCCCCGGCCTCTCTCGGATCCTGCCTCCATTTCCCCTCCCACTTACCTCGGAGCCGAGCTCCCCCGACGCCCCGCGCTCCCCCGGCGACGCGCCCACCCGGCGGCCCGCGCTCCCCCGGCCCTGCGCTCCCTCGGCGACGCGCTCCCCCGGCCCTGTGCCCCCCCGGCTCCCCGCGCTCCCCCGGTGACACGCCCCCCAGGCGACGCGGCCCCCCGGCACCACGACCCCCCGGAGCTGACCTCCCCCGGTGGTCTCGCCCCCCCCCCCCCCGGCGACGCGACCCCCAGAAGCCGACCTCCCCCGGCGGTGTCGCCCCCCCGGTGACGCCCCCCCGGAGCTACGCTCCACTGGCGACGCCCCCCCGGCGACGCGCCCCCAGAGCCGCGCTCCCTCGGCCGCCGCCCTCGACCCGCGCCGCTATGCTCCCCCGGCGGCCGCACTCGCTCCGCTGCGCTGTGGATCGAGCCTGGACTTACCATAATCCGCTCGTAGCGGTGGAGGCAGTGCCGGGGAGGGGGTCCATCTGCTCCTAGTGGATTCGCTTGTGGGAGGCGGCGCAGGGGAAGGTGCGCGAGACAGGTGGTTGGGAGGGGGTAATGGGAGCCTCGTTCTGACTGGTGGACCTCCCGTGGTGGTGCTGCATCCCACCTACGCTCGACCTGGCCTGGGAGCTATGGGTTGTGATGACGAAGCTCTCTAAAACTTATAAACTGTTGGTTGCTCATGTGATTATTTTGTGTATATGTTGGGGGGTTCATGCTTAGGTGCAATATGGACATGTGTTTATTGTGCAAATCAAGTTAGTTGGCTAGCTTTCGTTCAACTTGATTCTTTTCTTTGTTAAGAATGAACTGAACATATGTAGTGTCTTATTCTAGGTTATTTTTTGTTTCTATATTGCACATCAGCCTTATGCCTAAATGCGGTCTGCAAGAGATAATACAACAAAATATGCTCATCATCGGGAGGACTTGGCAAAATTCGGCTCAAGCACAGATAACCTATAACACTTCATCCAAACTTACCTCATTCAAGTACATTACCCGAACAACACTTCAAAATTTATAGAAGTTTAAGCCACATTCAAATTTACACAAATTTAACCTACACAACCTACACACAACAGATTTAGGACTTAGTCAAATCCAATACGAGCAAACTCAACCTCAGAGGGGTAAGCATACCACTCCTTAGGTACAGGGTCACCATATTTCACTCATGCGGACAAACAATCACAATCTCAGCATTTTGCACCTGCTCATACAGCCTCAGGTATAGCCAACCAAACAGAATCTCAGCTCAGCTTGCATCCACAGCTGCAGCCAACTAAATACACTTCTTTTCTAAAATATAGACCCTCTCAATTTATTTTTTCTCATTTAAAATATACAATACAAATCTATAAAACCTCGTACAGTAAACCAAACTCGCCCCCGAGCGACTAGTATCGGCACAGAGACGGAGGACTGTGCCGCCCAGAGAACCAGAGCTTTTAATCCAAGTCGTCCTCTCTTTCCTCGCACCGCGCGCGTACCAACGAAAAGAAAAAGGGCAAAACGCGAGCAAAAAGTAGGGAGGCCAAGCACTCGCAGCACGCCCGCCGGGGGATGACGCGCGCCCGCCCCCGATGGCCGTACCGCTGCAGACGCTAGTCCTCGCCGCGATCCTCATCCTCTGCTTCCTCCTCTCCGCGGCCGCGCTCTACCTCCGCGTCCGCCGCAGGCCCCAGCAGCGGCAGCGGCAGCAGGCACTCCCGCCGCCCGAGCACGAGCTTGCGGGGGCGTCCCTCGAGCCGCCCGCCCTAGAGGGGGAGGAGGAGCCGGCGGACGAGGGCGGCAGGGAGAGGCGGCGGCGGCGGCGGAGGGCGCGGAGGAAGCGGCAGCAGCAGCAGGGGGAAGGGGAGGGCGCGGAGGGTGGTGGCGGAGACGCTGCGGCGCCCTCCGCGAAGGCGGGTAGGGAGGGGAAGGGGGAGGCACAGAAGGAGGCGCTGCTGCCCCGGCGGCCGCAGTTCCCGCTCGCGTCGGTGGCCGGCGCGCTGCAGCGGCGGATCAACGCGCGCTACGACGACCTCGCGCGGGCGAGTGAGGCACGGTGCCTCACAATTGAACAGGTCGGTGCGTGCGTACCTTCCACTCTCTTCTTCCAGAGCTCTACTTGCAGCGTCAGTGTGTTTGCGTGCTAAACGTAGCCTCGCTGCTTAGGCGACAAGTGTCGCTACAATGTGGGGGCATTGGACTGCATAACACAAATACCTTACTTGTCGTTTAGGACATTGATGCGCATCGACACGACCCCAATACATATGTTTTAATATTACTTTTTATAATTACCTTTATTAAACATATAATGATATGAAAGTATGTTTCATGGCGGATCCATTCATATCATTTGCATATGTCGAATCCTAACAATTTTGTGTCCATTAATGGTCAGAGTTTTCAAAGTTTGAATGTGCGCATTCTAAATGACATCTATTTGAGAACGGATGTAGTATTAATTTCTAGAGCTGTTTTTTGCTCTGATTGCAAGCTAGGGATAGAGTTAGTATTTCAATTGACGATGTTTCATGACAAAGCTGCTCCTTGGTAGGCTGGTAAGCGCTTGATTTGTAACCGGATGGCTAGAGGATTTTACTAAGTGCTTTGACTTTCACGTTTTTGCGGCTATAGCAGTTAAATGAGTGGGGATTTTTACGACGCTAAATGGCACAAATATTCCATTCTGGACGGCAAGAACTGAGTCCAATTCTAGTATAGGCTAATTGTCATCACTAGCAGACTGGCTAACTTTTATCATGAATTGTTATGATTCTTTTCGCAACTAACAGCTTGTTGCAATTCAAGTAGCTTCCATAAGCGTGGAATCAGTGGTTTTGTTCGATCTATATTTAAGGTTTGAAATTACACAAAAAGTAAAAAATAATTGTTTCCTGGTTGTACCGATGCTCATATATAGAACTGCTCTCCAAAATCACTGTGTATCTTGCTAAGAAACAACCCATGTTAAGGAGATTTGTTTTTCCACATGTACATGCTGCCACATGCACCATCAGAACCATTAGATATGCCTCGAGATTGATGAACTTTCAAAATAAAAAGAACTGACCCATCTTCTGTTCATCGGAATTGCGTTTCTTCAAACTAGTAGTTTTCTGATTGTAGGGGTGTATACGTAACCAAGGTTAGATGTTGAATGACAATAGACAATACAAATTGGACTTTCTTTACTTTGAAAGACTTTGGCATATTTTAAATTCTTCTTAGGGGTAAGTTTTCTGTAAATACAAAATTCCATCAGAATAAAAGGACATAGTTATTTCCCATTAAAAAAAATAGGGCCACTTTCCCTCAAGTAGATCTTCCCCTGCTTTTATATTCTTGATTTCTACATTAGCTAGAAGAGATTAGTACAAAGTGTCACTGCTTGACTTATGTGTTCTTTGTCAACTCTGGGGGCATGTGGAATTGCTATAGATGGCACCCACAGTTTAATATTGGCGTTGGGAGTTTTTAGAAAGAAACGGAACCCACAAGCTTCACCCCCGTTCGCTTAAACATGCCCACCCCCCCCCCACCCCCCTCCTCTTCCATGCCTCCTTCCCTTTTTCCCCTTCAATAGATAACCTACAAGAAAAAAAAAACTAGCCCTAGCTTGGCCAACGAGTTCCCGGCAACAAGGGTTCCATCCCAAACCTTCCACCGCAACCTGCAGCCATGGAAGTTTCCTATGTTTGCATCCTCCTTGCTATCACTGTGGCTCAGTTTCTTGAGCGCCGCCACCAGAATCCTTACTCCCCACCATCTGAATCATCCCAACCTTCAACTCCATCTGCTAGTGAGAGTGGAAAGAAGAGAAGAAGGGCGAGGAAGTAGGAGGGAGGTGGAGACAAGGCGGTGATTGTTGAGAAGAAAAGGATGCCAGAAAAGCCACCTCTCCCCCTCTCACTGTTGAGCTGTGCCATGAAACAACGGATCAAAGCGATTTATGAGAAGATCAGCCATCATAAGACTACAATTGAAGAAAAGGTTGGGAAAATTTTCTTGTAGTTTTTGCGATGTGACTACCTTGATATATTAGTTTAATATTTTAGGTTCCAATTGAGTTGGGAGGTTGGTGTGAGTTGGGTATCTGCAAAAGCAATTCTAGGAAATTTTGGTAATTGTGTGAAGTGTGTACGACACTTAATGGTGCACCAAAATGGAGTTTTGTGCAATCCGAGCAGAAGCTAAAAGAAGTGGTCTTTCTAATCTGTGATTTTGATGAGAATTTAAGTTGTTGCATTTGTTGGCTGATGAGCATGATTTAAATATTTTCATTTTTCTCCTTGGAGAATTTTGTCCAACTGGGTTAACTCTAATGCTCCTCACCAACTTGGTGTAGATTGAGCCCACAATTTGCAGCATAAAAACAAGCAAACTTAGCCCCCGGACAGTGACATAATTCGACAATGCCATTTTTTGTGCTTTTTTGGTTAAGGATTTAGGATGTCCAATGTTCAATTTGTAACAATTTGTTGTGTTTAATAAGATTGCAGAACTGGTGTTCTCTTGATAGCTTTGTCGGCATTCGAATTGTCAATGTAAATGCCTGTTGTTTGCTTGTTATTTTGATTTTTGTTGAGACCTAAGACCGTATATGATGCTTCAGTTGACAGAGAGGTGCACTGTGACCATTGCAGTGGGTGATTTGAGATTTTGAGTGAGTAATCATCTATATTGTAATTAGAATCTGAAGTACAGTACGGAAACCTATTTTCTGGTTCTTGAGTGTGCATTGAAGCACAGTTTTCTGCTATATCTTTGCTTGGTGAGTTGAGTTGCAAAACATAACATTCAACATTGCTCCATTCACTAATGGCAAGAGAAAAAATTTATATTCCTTTCCTTGACAATATTATTTGCTATTCTGAACTGACAGCAATTGTTGTATACCTTTATGGATTACATTTGCTCGTTCCTATGTACTCAGTACTACCCTTTGTTTTTAGATGATGATATGCCGACTGAAAGATCAACATTTGCTTAAGATCTAATAAATTTACAATATTGTGAAACTATTTTGTATGAATGTTTGGCCAATCCTATGAAGATATTGTAGGTCAGATTAAAATAAGTTGACTACACGTATTCGAAAACGTCACTTACATTTGACTGTAGCATTTCTTTGATTGATTAAAATATTTCAACTTGCTGGAGGTTGTTTCATAGAACTAAGGGGAATGAAAGGGTAAAGTGTAGCATGTTGTGAAAATGAAAGACCTAGGAATGAAAGTGTAGAGTGCAGCGTTCTGTTGAAGATGAAAGACCTAGTTGTAAGTTCATAACTAATTGTTGTGTGTTTTTTCAGCTTTATTCATTGCTTGCTAAAGGTAAGTTTCTTTTAGTTCCCTTTGTCTTCTAGCACTCAGAAGCTTCTAAAAAAACTATTCAAAATTTGCAATTCCTGTTCTACATGATGGCCTTAGCATATGCTGTATGCTCACGGCTGCAATTAGGACCATGTAAATCTTATTAAATGGCCAGTTCCCCAGCACTATTTTTGTTCGTTTGTATTTTGCAGTCTGAACTGGATGCAAATACCTAAATTTGGACCGACTAATCGTTACTGTGGAATGTGAATTGGTCTTTTATAATAAGCTCTTTTGACAACTTTATGATTCCATTGAGAAAGGGGAGTTGATGTGCTATCTAGCTTACATCTAAGCTCTAGCTATATCTAAAATAGGATTATCTACTCACCAACAACCTAGTTTATGGGAGTTCATCGAGGGCCTGTTTGGATAAGGGTGATTGGGATGCAAATCCTTACAATTTAGTTCTGGACTAAATCTCAAAATTCCTTGGGCAATTCTCTATATCCAAATGGGCCTTAAGACTTGTGAATGGTATGTGGACTAAAATTGGGACACACAGGACAAAATACAAATATAACTCTAGTTTCTCTATTCTGCCTCAGTCACAACCATGTAGTAAAGGCTTTAGCTAATGCTGACTGGCTGAAAATAAAACTGTAGCTAGGTTCTAAAACATAAGAATTTACTTGCAGCAGATATTTGCTGACACATGTCATGCTATTAGAATGCTGCAATATGAATCATCAAAAAAGAAAAAAAGAAAGCTGGAATACATTGTAAAATTGCATCACTAACTCAAATTGGTAAGTAACTTTAGAAAAAGGAAACATGTCCACTATAATCATAAATTTTGCTCCTAATATTTTTAGGGGCGCAACTAGTTCCAGAGCAATAAAAAGTAATGTCCCTAACATGGACAAAAGGAACAACCATAAATTTCAATTCTGCCAAGTTTGCTATCACAACCATAAATCTCAATTCTACTAAGTTTGCAGTCATTCTCATGTTTTGTTCTCTTCAGGCTTTCTATCAGATTCAGAGTTTACTTACAAAGATACGTGCTTTCTACCTTGTTTTTCAGGTTCATGAGTTTGTTAACTGTCTGGTAGATGCAAGAAACGAACTGCTGCAGAGGTGTGTTGTTATTTGCTTGAAAATTACCTTCTGACATACATGCTCCAAATGTTTTACGAACCCTTTGCAATGTCTTATTCCTCCCAGGTCTGAGAACGTACAGAGAAGCTTCAAAATCAAGAAGGCCATGCTATCTAACCCTCGTAATTATAGATCTTCGTATGATTGCCTCTTTGAACAGGTTAGGCATTTGAGGAAAAAACATGTACTGATGCAACTTGGAAACATTATGAGCAGTATATTGCCTGTGCTGACTTCAGCTTTTGTCTTCTCTTTGTACCCTTGGGTATTGTCATAGGTATGTAGATTGGAAACTGAACGTGATAACCTAAAGAAAGATGCTGCCATTTACAATTATCTTCAAGAGCGGCTTCAGAAGTCAGCTCCATACAAACTGGTACTTCCCTTTCTGTTCTACTTGTAACCACTGCTGCTCTGTGATACAATACCATGAAGATTGTAACACTGTAGCGTTTACCATGGCAGATCATGGAGCTTGGTGCTCTGGAGAACGAAGCCCCAGAAATATCATTTGATGAGTTGCTGGCTCGGGAGAAGGAGGATACTGCATTTTGGCAGCCTAACGGAAAGCTGAGATCAATCTCGTCCAAGTAGGACTGCAACATCCTCAACATCAGTAGTCGAAACTTAAACCGAATTTGTTCCTGGGAGAACAAAAACATCCGGACCATGGTGTAATCTGGATCTTGCCGTGTGCCTTTCAGTCCTGACCTCAATCTGGGGCTCTGGGCAGATTAACAATTGTGCTGTGCTCTTCCAGCGTGGTCTTCCATATATGTATCGCGAGGGTTCCGTTTGTGCTGCGAGATCTGCAGGTGATGGCTCACTGCTGCTGGACCTGTGGTCATCTCTACTGTTTTTTGCCGGAACGACAGGAGCTCTACCGGAATCAATTAAGAGAGGGAACAGAGGGTATTTACAGAAGTATTTACGTGAGTTTCAAGCACGGCCTATGCCATCTCTATTGTGATGTGCCAGAGTTATCAGCTGAAGCATTCAATCAGGCCCGGTCGACTAATGTCACCTGATGGGGAAAACGAAGAATTTTTCTATGAAGTCTACACCTGAGAGGTAGTGATTGCCCCTTCGAATTCAAAACACCACATTAAACACTTTCAGATAGACAACGTAATTAGTTCATTTTCCCTTCCAATCTGAAGGATAGGATCCAAGATTTCTCTTTTAACTACGCCTGCAAGCGAGTCCTGAACCGTGATGGCAAATAGTCAATTTCCTCAAACCGCAGACAGCAGCGGTAATTGATACATAATTTCTCTTTAACTACGGCACGGCCTTCTTGCCTCCTTAAGCTGCCAAGATTTGAATGCCTTGTTCTCCTCTTCTAGCGGTCCTCGTAGTCAGTTTTGCTGTCTCTTCCCTTCACCTCACGGCGATGGCCAGCGAGAGCCGTCGCCGTCTGAGCGCGACGCCGCTCAGCCTCGAAGGCTCCGCGGCCTCCGGTAGCGTCGCGGCCATCAAGTTCGAGGTCCTCTGCCGCAGCGTCGCCGAGTGGGCCGACGTCCGGTCGGTGGCGACCGAGTCCTCCCTGCACTTCATCGACAGGGCGTCCTTCCCGAGCGGCGTCGCCCTCGACACTGACGACGACGAGTGCTCGCGCTGGAGGAAGGTCGGCGACGAGGTCCTGCACATCGAGCTCCGCAAGTGGGCCGACGCCATGCCATGGTCATCGCCCCGCTCTCGGCCAACACACTGGCCAAGGTACAGAACCAATGTGCAGTTCTTGTCTGATTCTTCGTCCCCCGTGGTAACCACTTCGAATTCTGCTGCTCAGCTCGCCTGTGGGCTGTGCGACAACCTCCTGACGCGCGTGGTACGCGCGTGGGACTACAGCAAGCCCGTCTACGTCGCGCCGGCCATGAACACCTTCATGTGGAACAACACATTCACGGTGCGCCACCTTGACGTCGTGCGCGAGCTCGGTATGTCCCTCATTCCGTTACCAAGCGGCTGGCCTGCGGGGAGAACTGCAACAGCGCAATGGCGGAGCCGTCGGAGATCTGCAGGATTGTGAGGCTCTTCTTCGGACCACAACATATTTAGTAGCACTGGGAGCCTAATACAACTCTTCAGTTCTGTTTGCTTTCTGTATGAGATGTGTGACTTTGCTTGATCTGATAATCTTCTTGTGGCAATTGTTCTATCCAATGGTTGCGATGGCACCAAACGTTTCTTTCTCGTCTTCCATTTCTCGATAAAGATCATCGAGCACTCTGAAAATCTCCTCAGCTCCAGGGAACGGCGCGTTTCCGGCTGTGAAAGCAAACACCTTGTTCGTCAATTCAATCCAGCTCTGCCCTGGATTCTTCTTCAAGCCTGCCTCCTTCGTCATCACCCTCACCCTCTTCGAGTCATCCCACATCCCACATGCGGCGTACAGGTTTGTGATCAGCATGTGGTTGCCGGTAGTCTCTGTTTCGGCCTGCAAAACCTTGGCGACGGTAGCTTCAGCCATGGCTGCATTCCCATGAATCCTGCAAGAGTTTAGTAATGCTCCCCAGACGCACAGATCAGGCCTCATCGGCATCGTCTTGATGAGCTCAGATGCATCTTTGAGCAAGCCGGCACGCCCAAGGAGGTCTACCATGCATGTGTAATGCTCCATGGATGGGAAAATCTTGTGCCCCTGCACCATCTGATCGAACAAGCGGCGGCCCTCCAACACACGCCCTGCGTGACTGCACGCGGAGAGAACAGCAACAAAAGTGACGCTATCAGGCTCAACCATAGCTCCGGCCATGTCTGCAAACATTGCAAGGGCTTCATCACACAAGCCATGCATGCCATAACCCGCAATCATCGAGTTCCACGAAATCAGGTCCCTGGTCTTCATCCGGTTGAACACCTTGCGAGCTGCAGCCACCCTCCCGCACTTTGCATACATGTTGGTGAGCCCGTTCTCGACCAGCGAGTGCTGGTCTAGGACGGATTTGATTGCGTGACCATGGACCTCCCGACCCAACTGCAAACCCAGTAGTTCGGCACAAGCAGAAAGAACAGTGGCCAATGTCACCACATTTGGCAAAATCTGCTGCCGCTGCATTTGCCGGAACAGCTCCAGTGCCCGCTGCATGTCCCCAGAGGCCGCAAACCCGCCAATCACAGCGCTCCAGCTCACGACATTGGGCAGAGCACCGCAGTGTTCCATCCGGGCAAGCACATCAAACGCCTCGTCAGACAGCCCAGCCGCGGCGTAGCTAGTGATGAGCGCGTTCCATGTCACGGCATTCTTCTCTCTGGCGTCCCGGAACACCTTCTCGGCCTCCTCCATCTCTCCGAGCTTGCCGTACATGCAGACCAATGAGTTGGCGACGAAAAGGTAGCCATGGACGATGCCCTTCACGATGCCGTAGGCATGTATTGCCCTCCCTTTTGCCAGTGCAGGGCCGCTGGCGTAAGGGCACGCCGAGAGTGCCACGGCGACGGCCTCGGCGTTGCCCTCACACCCTCCGTCATGCATGTCCCTGAAAAGTTCAAGAACCTCCGGATGCTTCCCACACCTCGCGTGCGCCGAGAGCAGAGCCGTCCACGTCACGGCGTCCGGCCGGGCCCCGCCTGCGACCATGCGCGCGAACGCGGCCCTCGCTGCGTCGGGGTCGCAGCCGGTCGAATACGCGGAGATGAGCGTGTTCCAGGAGAGGGTGCTCCTCCTCACCGGCAATGCATCGAACACGTGGCGGGCCTCAGACGCGCGGCCGAGCCTGGCGTAGGCGGCGAGGATCTGGCCGGCGACGTCCGGGTGGCCGTTGAGACCGAGGTGGAGAGCATGGGCGTGTATAGCAGAGGCGAGGCGCGGGGACGGCGCGGCGCGGAGGACGAGGGGGAGAGTGTAGGAGTTGGGGAGCGCAGGGCAGAGCGCGCGCATGCGGCGGTAAAGCGCGAGGGCGAGGTCCTGGCGGGATCGGGCGAGGTATTCCCGGAGGAGCCGGTTCCATGGGACGGCGCGGTCGGTAGGCGGGTGGTGGCGAATTGGTTGCTCGGCGGCGAAGGTTGAGAGGAGACGGGGAGGAGAGGGGAAGGCGCGAAGGAGACGGTGCATCCGCGAGTGGGTCCCACCGGTCAGTGTTCCAATAACCAGAGATCGTTTGCAAGTCCCGGTCACAGGTCACTTTTAAAGAACCTCTACAGGGCCACCGGATCTACAGGGCCTTGTGCGTGAGCTTGAGGACTGTTACAACCAGTAATGATCAACATCATGGATCATCAAACAACTATCCCTTTGGCCAATAGACACCTGATTCGAAGGAATATCTCAGGAACGGATATGATTATTCAACATATATAAATATGTATAGCAACGATTCCTATTCTACTGTGTTCAATCATTCAATCTCTCTTTACTTTTAACAAGGACCACATCCCCATCGGTGAGCCAGTTCGTGCTCATTACAGTATTAACTGAATATGGATACGGGTGTTAGAATACTTCAAATATACAATCCGGTAAAGAAAATTTGAACACAGGATTATCTAGGTATTAGCTGAGTCTCTTCAGGTCTTCCTAGATAGAGCCGTCTTCAAAACGTTTAAATTTTTCACGGTATTTCTACACATGTTACAATTAGAGATGGGTCAGAGTCCATGCGGAGAAGATGCAAAACCAATATTAGTGGGTGATATGTATCACTTGCAATTCGTAGAAATGGTTTCAAGCGCGATGAACCCGCTCACAACGTATGAACACATGCTTGAATAGATATCTCGAGTGAATAAATCGTTTGCTATCACAATGTACAATCATTTTTTTAGAAAGAAAAGAGCAACATGTAAAAGTAATCAAGCCTGCCAGATTCCTAATTGCTGCATGAAACTAAGCAGAATAATCATTTGTTCATAACATTTCAAAGACTACAAGTATCATAAACATATGTTAATCTGGGTACCTGGCAATCTTAATATTTCTGAAGGACAACATCACAGTTAGTATCAACGTCACCACGGCAAAGCAAAGGTGCTCCAAGGAATGGCCGCTAATGAAGTACCGGTTCACGCTGTAAACCTTTCTGTCAGCAAGGCCTTCGAATCTTGCCAGAAGGTAAAAACCTGCATCAGGACGTCAATCAAATAAGTGTTTCTTAAGGATTAACAGATTTGAATCCAGTGGATCAGTTAAGTTACCTGTAGCAAGGAACCAAAATCTTGAATGTGTATACTTGGGAGGAAACAAGAATAGCATTGCAGGAATTGCAATGCAAGGAACAAAACTCATAATCACCCATAAACGCATATCATCAAGAACCCTGAACAGCCAGAACAACATATTGAAGAGCACTCATTTTCAGGATTTATTTTGAGATCAACCATAAGAGACACAAGCTGAAGGAGTGTAGCACATGTTTATACCTTTCACATGCACTGCTCACTAATAGAAGAGATAAGAGTGAGATCAAACAATATAGCCCAGCCCTCTCATCAACTCTTTCAATTGCTAATATAGACAAAAGTGAGGAGGCTGATATCATCATCTGCACCACAAGAGCATTCAGTGAACATCATACCCAGAAAAGTTTACTCGGTAATCATTAATACGGAGTACCTTCTTTACAGATATATTAAATCTTTTTTTGGTTCTTGTTGGGTTTCATCTCTAGCGTACCCAATTTGCTTGGGAAAAAAAAACTTGTTATTGTGGTTAGGCACCAAAGAAATATTTAGATCAGATGCTTAAGCACAATAGCATCCCTCACTAACATTCTCGACACATAGAGACCAGAATGGAGAGTTTTCACCTCACACTTTGACTTGGATAAAAGAACAGTTTAAAGTACATAAAATGCACTTTTCTGAACATGAACTCAGCAGCAATTCCTCCAAATACACTCAAAATTATGGAAAGTGCAATCCAAACTAACAAAATTCTTCAGAATCCAAAACTATGCCAAAACGAACAAGTAATTAGTAAACAGCAGAGGGAAAGATGGCAGAAAGAAAGTAATATTTAGATACCGGCAACCTGTCCCAAGTTAAGCGGTCATCATCTTGCTTGAGGTGATAGTAAGCTGAGCCAAATGCTGCTGCTACATTCCCAGCAAAGAAGAGGAACCATCCCAAGGCCTCCCACCTCAAACTACACAATTCCATAAAGTAACACTATCATTTTTGTGAAGTTTAATCTAATGCAAGGCACATATCGTTTTCTTATGGCAAAACCAAATTAGTTGTACATTAAGTGGCAGATTCCAGAAAACAGGAACGTCACACGCATCTTAACTAATCAGTTTTCAGCTTTGACTCATGCATTTTAAACAAATACTCACAACTCAAATACAGTTATCTTGCCCATTACATCATGTACCAAGATTGGAGAGCAAGTGCGCAATAGCTAGGAAGATAAGGCCATGCAGTTACTCCAACCTAACAGCTAATCATCTTAATCTGATTGACCACTGATACTCATTTAACTCGGGCATCCTCTCAATTAGTGGAACCTCATTGGGGCCATGCAAGGTGGTCATGGGCATCTCTTAAATTCTACAAATCCTTGATAAAGTAGTGCTTGGGAGTTAGCTCATCTAAATTTTCAAGACTTTCAAGCATAACTGAACAGATTGCACTCGGATTGTGACTTTCAAGACTCCCAATTCAAGTGATTAAGGGTCCGTTTGTTTCGGTTTCAGAGTGTGACTTTCGATTTTTACAATCCGAAGCTGAAATAAATAGACAGTTTTTTGTCATAGCTTTTTACAATCCCGGTGTTGGATTGTAGGAATCAAAGAAACTATTTTCTCTCAGTTTTTCACAGATTGTGAAAGTTCATTTTACTGAACTGCTATCAATTTTTTTTTAAATCTATAATTTTAAAAAAATTACAATTCACAATCTATAATCTGTTTCTCATAATATCCGGCCAAAACAAATAGGTCTTAAGCACTCTTATCCTGATTCTGGGTTATACAAAAAATGTAGGTAAAAGGTTATACGTATGGCGGTGCACATAGATGATAGGCTAACAAATCTACAGCTTTTTTCTTCCAAAAATGATCAAGAGAATCTATCCAGAATGGTCCGGTCCTGCTGCAAATCGTGACGTGGGATCATCCATCCATATCCATGCCCTACATCATACACTCCTACTGTTCTGACTAGCTCAACTTTAATTTTTACGTACGAGCAGTGGGGAGCTTGGCCGAATATCAGCAGAGGCCGCTGAAGTTAACTGGGTCGCAAAGGGGCCGAACTCAGGAAAAAAACTTAAAAAATTGATAGATTGGACTTAAAATAAACTACAAAATAAAAAAATGTTGGGCCAAGGAACCGCAGCCCACCTTAGTCACCAAGAAGCTCCACCCCTGCGTGCGTACATGCATGCAATAGCTACTAGCTAGACAGCTAGTACGTAGTAACTGTACTCCCCATTGCCATGCTAAGGCTGACTCCAACGAAAACTTCTTTTTTTCCCGTATCCCTGCGCATCCGTACAATTGCTGCTCTCCAACGCCAGCAAACCACTTCAACAGAGACTGTATTTTTGCTTTTGCCGGTGCTACAGGGATATGGCATCGGCATTTGATCGACAAATTTGCCGCTGAGTTGGAGGCTCCCGTATCACTGTTCCTGAGTATGCGTGTGGATCCGGGGAGGAGGAGATGAATAAAAGGTAGGAAATAGGGTGTCCGTTAGAGATGAAAAAAATAGAGGATACTGTAATAGTGTTAGGAGATGTTGTAATAGTATTATAGAGGATAAATTTTTAGAGTTTCTGTTAGAGATGATCTAATACACACATATCGGTATCCGACATGAATATTATAGGTAAACCTCTTGCTCTAGCCATGCATTTCATGCATCGATCGTGCAAGTAGGTATGTGAAGATTCTCTGCCCGCGCGACAGGATCGCCTCGGGGTCGTCCTTTGCCCTTGCGCTCGACGAACCTGCCCCACCTGCCGGGCCCAAAGTTTCAATAAACTCATGCCTAGCATATCCGACGTTTTCGTGTTGAACAAAATGTTCGAAACTGTAGTTTGGTACAGCAGGCCCGGATGGAATTTTTTTTAGCCTTTTTAAAATTAATATTTTAATAATAGCCCGCCGGAACTTATATTTTCAGAAACTGGCCCCTTTTGTCACGCCACAGGCTTTGGCGTGACTCACCACTTGGTCATGCCAAAGAGCCTGGTGTGACTCCGGTGCCACGTCGGCGGGCGGTCCGCCCCGTGCCACGTGGGCGTGCCGACGTGGCAGCCTGAGTCACGCCAGAGCGCGTGGCGCGACTGGAGTCGCACCAGGCCCCATGGCGCGACAGAGGCCCATACAGGCGCGCCGGCTGTGTCCCTCTGTCACGCCAAGGACGCTGGCGCGACTCCAGTCACGCCAACCCCTTTGGCGTGACAAAGGAGTATACAGGCCGAGCGCCGGCCCTCTCTCCCGCACGCGAACCATTTCTTCCTCAACCGGCCGCGAGCAGGAGAGTTCTCAAGCGCCGGGTCGCCCTCCTCCACCCCATTCTCCACCGATTTGAGCCCGATTTGAAGGGGATTTGAAGGAAAAGAGTGCTACGAAGATATCTCCTCCAATCCCCCTAATTTTTCCGGTTAAATCGGTTTGCATTTCTAGTTTTTGGAATGTTAGGGTTTAGAACTTGATTCGATTGATCTACGAAATTTCAACGTTTCGGTCTAGATCGGTGGTCATATATCGTGCTATGTATGTAAACCAACGCCTATCTATCATGTGGAATTTGTTGCATGCAATCGGTTGAACATAGGAAATTGAAATTCGTATATATATACGAAATGTATATGAGCAACGCAAGTTTTTGCATTTGTACACTTGCGGAGGATGTTTTGCATTGTAGAGATGTAATGTAGTCGAATTGAAATGTTTAATGTGTAGGTTTTTAACGTGCTATAGCGATGATACACATGTAATGTTTGGATAGTTTGTGTAGATGGAACGCATTGTCCGTGTTTTTTATGGTGGCACGATTAGTACAACTGGGGAGATCGATAAGACGAGGGAGGAAGTGTTGAAATTTGGGAACGCTCCTTGCTTTGATGAAATTGTTGCTCGGGTTAGGGAAGTTTTGAATGTTGATGTGGATGGAAGTAATGTTACCGTACGGGGAAGGTTGGATGCCGACAGGGGTGGTAAGGCTCACTATATTGTTATGGTTGGAAGTTGTATAAGGATTGTTTGAATGGTTCTCAAGTCTGTTGCGCGGAGTTGGTAGTTGATGTGGTTGTAGGCGGAAGCTCGATGCCATCGGTTGATGATGTACCGGGCAATACTAGCCAGGAAGTTGAGCCTGTTGAGCAATTGACCCAGAAAATTCCATGTATTGTCGCAGAGGGTGCCGGTACCACCATACTCGCGGATGGTACAGTTGCAGAGTTAACCCGGGCATCTGTTGAGGAGCCACATGCTGGTGGTTCAAATAAATTTGACATGGCTGTTGTATGTAATGATTTCGATGATGATTATTTTGAGGATGAGGAGGCTCAGGAAAATGTTGAGGAAATTGAAACAATTTCCTTGGACAGTGAGGATGATGTCGAAGATGATGAGACAAAAGAAGTGGAACATGTTAGTTGTGATAGAAATCGGATATTTTATACTTTTAATCTTATTTACCGAAGGTCATTAGTGACACATCATAACCATGATTCATCATTAATGACTAATTTTACCAAATTTTATCAAGGGTTATAATTTGATAGGTGACCCAGAGTGCATTCGGTAAAACGAGCATAACTTTTGTATACAGACTCTGATTTTGACGTTTTTTACTATACGAACATCTAAAAAAAGGTACATCTGTTTCTGCTTGACTTTGTTGGGTTTGAAGAATTGTTTGAGGCCAAAAATCGCTTAGAAGATTTAGTGCTAGTCCTAGAAGTTTCTGTACCGTTTTCAGAACATGCGTTTGTGTTTATAGCCGCCACACTTTACATCAAACTTGAGTAGAAATGTATAATGGTTACTATTCTAGTGCTGTTGAAGTGAGAAAAAATAAGAGAAAAATAAAATAAAAATAAAAAATATTTGCGAATATCACCATTAGTGACTTGAGTTGGTAGTGACAGATTACAAGTGGACCAGTCACTAATAACTGACCTAGGACGACCCGTCACTGATGACTTTATCATTAGTGACTGGTCACAACTTGACCCGTCACTCATGACCTAGTCATTTTCTTGACCCGTCACTATTATCATAAGTGATAAGTCATATTACGAGTCGTCACTAATGACCACTCATTAGTGACGGGTCTATATCTAGTACCGATCAGAAGAAACATTAGTGATGTGTCCTTATTCGACCCATCACTAATAGGATATTAGTGATGCCTGTTGAGCAACCGCCACTAATATGGTGTCTCATTTGCTAGTTTCTTACGTAGTGTGGCGTCTCTAGATATACACACGCCATCAGCCACCCATGCGAAGATGTGGTTCTCCTCGCAGGAGAGGTAGAGGGATACTGAACTGTGTCAACTCGATCAACTTTTCGATGGGTGACCTATGAGAACTATTATGTATATATGTGTGTTTGTCAATGCATATGACTTGTAATATATGTTCACTCGAATATGACATGAATTACTATGTATTAATAAATGTGTCTTTATTACTGATTTATATTAAATATATGTATCATTGTATGCATGTATTGAGATGTAGAGAGATGGAAAGATCGAGGAGACAGAGAGAGGACAGAGAGAGGGAGCACGGAGAGGTAAAACACTATTGGCTGAAACTACCAGCCAACAGTGATTCCCCTATCATCGCTGCCGGCTGAAGTCTTCAACCGACAGTGATAACTCCTTCACCGCTGATCCCTCAAGGTGACAGTGATAGTCCCCGTCTATCATTGTACGTTACCTACTGTTTGGTTCAAAACTGGTAGTGAAGAGAATTTTAGAGTCGTCAATGATATGTTATTATGTAATATTGATATGACATCAACCACAGATAGAATTAGGTCTATTCAACTCGATCTTCTAGAAGATAAAACCGAATCAAACTAATCTATCTCCTAAAACCGGTAGCCAAATATATTCTAAACATAGAGATTATTTCTATCTCCAACAGTAGGGACCGTGATAAGATTAACGTACTACATGCAAGACACACATCCACCCCTTCGTCAATCTTGCATCGTGTGTCTCCTTCATTTTCAGAACAAATCTTGCATCATGTGTCTCCTTTATTTCCAGAACAATGTGTTCCCCTGTTTCTGACTAGTCACTTGACTATAGGCTAAAAAGCACAGTTCTCCAACACCGTATTCGTCCCAAGATAAGGTTCTTACCAAGTCTATGGGTAAAATCTAAAAATAGATAATATATATGAATATATTTGTAATAATAGGTAATATATTGAAGTATTTATAATTTTAGTATCGGTATTCGACACATCATTTACCGGAAAACGATTTTCGGTACACATTTCCCCAAAAATACGCGGGCATGGCCATATTCGGCACACTGTGTGCTAAATATCAACCGTATTTAGCACATAGTGTGCCATATATGTATATTCGGTACACGGTGTGCCGAATGTGGGCTATAGTGCATAATACAAAGTATTAAATATCATAATTAATATATAAAAATGCATAATAAATAACTAAAAAATAAATTTAGGTGTCATAATTATTTGATAAATATTAAATAAATTATAAATAATTATGTTAACAATACAGTGTATAAGACATATTAGAGATGACTACGACAATATACGGAATAATACATATGTAAGCGTCTGGCGGGTACTCAATAACAAGTACAAGTGCACCGAATAACTATATTGGCTACTCAATGATGACGACGCCGCACACAATCTTCATGAGTGTAAGCGTATAGCGGGTCTGTGACCCTCATCCCAGCGGCTTACGCTGGCTCGTGCCACGTGTGCCTTTGCTTGTCATCATCATAGTCTTTCCCTGTTGGATCCCCACCGAACGTGTATTTAGACCCATTAACTCAGCCTTGCATGTATAATGATGAGGGATACTCATGCAAAAGTGTGGACGACTGTAGTACGTGCTCCGAAGGAGTCAGGTGTGCTAAAGTCTCACCATGCTGGTATCATTATGAACCCCCAGGTGTATCGGCATATTAGGGGTACTAGCCGCTTAGGAGCTCGGTGAAGCTACCGGCCTGCATTGTAGCAGCCCAATCAAAATCATCTGTGCTGCTCCAGTTAGACGTTTGCTCCATGCGGTCAATGACGTCCTCGTTATGAGTCGATACTGCAGGTGGAGGTGTCATCGTGGTCTGAGGAGGTCGTGTCCACTGCGGGAACTGTGAACCCAGTGTACACTGCTCGGGCTCAGGAGCCTCCGTGCACTCCTCGGCTTTAGCACCGGAACATGACACATGATGCTCTGCAGCCGAAGATGCCTCTCGTGACTGTGCTCGAACGGGTTCATCACGGGTACTGGATGAGCGCCTGTTGTGGGAGGCACGACTTGGGTCCATGGATGTTAGGTCGTACCCCCTCGAACGGGGGACACAACAGCCTAGACCACGTAACGCGGACAACAAACGAGACCCTATCATCCTCATGTAGTCCCGGAGAGGGTTCTGATCCCTCAGCGTTGATGACCCGCTTACTCCCCTACAAGCTTGCTGTCTGTGTATGTATTTTATACGCCGCTTCAGTCTGTATAAAATGAGGGTCATGTCAGTAATACAGATGTAATACTAATGAAAATCGTTAGAAGTACCACATCACTTACCACAACATGAAGAAGGCGAGCACGATCCTCGGGGATCTGGGAGCCGGCTCTACAAGTCCGCACAGTAAGGTGGCATGCGTGCGGGAATAGTACCACGAAAGGTACTCCCAGTATGTGCCATCGTCGTATTATCCAGCAGGAACGATAACATCCACCACGGCTAACTCCGTCCACATGTTTATGTGCTCAGCATTAATGGATGACCAGTCCTGCTTGCCTGCGGTCCCCTGTGCGCTCCTCCTGTACGTGACATAAACAGTTATAATTTCTTAACATGGATCATGTAACGTAATAATGGTATGTGCAATAACACACTTACTTGTGCGCCTGTCCAGCGTCTCGTGGGGGAGATATTGGCACCAATTATCGGTGCTCGAACTGCCTCTGTACACGCTCAGGAGAATATACTTTCACGTTGTTCATGTGCAAGAAGAATAATCTATATCTATAAGAGGATGCGATGAGACCTCCGGTCGCAATTTCGACAACTCATGCCATACGGCATGGATCCCACTCCACAAGATCGGCGCTAAGGACGTCCAGATTACTGATCATCCGGGAGTAGTTACTATGGTCTTGCTGGTGAGTCCATCTCAGCCTGGCATAAAACCACCGATACCCCATCGTAGGTCTCATGTCATCTACAACGCCATCGGAGATGGGGACTGGATATTAGCTCTTTCTCAACCATGGTCGACAAACCGGGAGGTACTCCTAGCTCTATAGCTGTAAGAGGTGTAGACAGCCTGAAATAGATCGTTTTATTTGACCGCTGGGTTGCGGCACACAATCCTTTGTACGTAGCAGTCAGCACAGCAGATCCCTAACTATAAGATGTCGGCTTATAAGGACGTACGTGAGCTGACCCGCTAACCATAAAATATAAGGGAGAACATAATTGTATGCCGTGTTGCAGAACATGATGCCTCCCAACATGATATACAAGTATACCTCATAATGCTATATAATTGTAGCCTCGTCCGCATCTGATGGACATGAACCGAACTATGGTAACCCATGAATCCAAGACATGTAGAGACCAACATCCTTCATATCATATTGCATACTAAACCTACAAAATGTAGAGGCTCAATGAATCATGAATAATACAAGAACATATGAAGTGCATACATAACAAATAATTACATGTCCTGAATGTAAATCTTCCACTGCTCCTTTCCTGGTCACAAAAGTACTAACGGGGCGCCCCTGATCGGCAGCCCAGTCAGCATGGCCACATCCCTCAAAGTTATGGTCATCTCGCCAAAAGAAAAGTGGAATGTGTGCGTATACATTTCGTATATATATACAAATTTCAATTTCCTACGCTCAACCAATTGCATGCAACAAATTTCACACGATTGATAGGCGTTGGTATACATACATAGCACGATATATGACCACCGATCTAGACCGAAACGTTGAAATTTCGTAGATCAACCGAATCAAGTTCTAAACCCTAACAACCCAAAAACTTGCAATGCAAACCGATTTAACCGAAAAAAATGGAGGGATTGGATGAGATACCTTTCTTCGACTCTTCCCGCTCAAATCCCTTTCTATTCAGGCACCAAATCGGTGGGAATGTAGAGAGGAGGGACCAGCGAGGTTTTGGGGTTCTGCCTCTGTTGCGTGCCTCTGGCTCTGCTGCGTGCGGGAGAGAGAGCCGGTGCCTAGCCTGTATACTCCTCTGTCACGCTAAAGGGGTTGGCGTGACTGGAGTCGCACCAGCGTCCTTGGCGTGACAGAGGGACACAGCCAGCGCGCCTGTATGGGCCTCTGTCGCGCCATGGGGCCTGGCGCGACTCCAGTCGTGCCACGCGCTCTGGCGCGACTCAGGCTGCCACGTCGGCACGCCCACGTGGCACCAGGCGGACCGTCCGCCGACGTGGCACCGGAGTCACGCCAGGCTCTTTGGCGTAACCAAGTGGTGAGTCACGCCAAAGCCTATAGCGTGATAAAAGGGACTAGTTTCTGAAAATATAAGTCTCGGCGAATTATTATTAAAATATTAATTTTAAAAAGACTAAAAAAAATCGCCCCGATGGGAGAGAGCAACAGGAAAGGGTTTTCTGTCATCCTGTTCTATGGCAATGGTACTGTACCAATCCAAGGCTAAGAATTCTCTGACACTATCAACTCGATTTTACGGCACCAAAATCACTGTTGCATGGGCTACTCTACGGCTATGATGTACGAACATCGAACAAGATTGACGCGCCCAAAGGAACGCGACTCATGCGTCAACGCGAAGAGAAGGCTTCAGCATGGCACGGTACGCCGGTACGGTGCTATGCTGGATTCCCTCGTCTGCGCTCCAAGCTCTGACTCATGCGTCAACTCAAAGTCATAAATAAAAGGCTACAAGATTAGGCGTCTGTCCAACCGTGATTACCATACAGTAACTCAGTAAAATTCGATAAAAATCGGTCAAATTTTATTAAATTTTTTAAATTTTAAATTTAATTTTGATCGATAGCCACTTGATTTATAAAAACGATACAGACCGAATCGTCTGGTAACCACGATAAACGAGCTGACGATATTTGTAACCGTGGTAGCCACAGCAGCGCGAACAACAAAAGGCAGCAGATTTTGGGAGCCAACAGTCTTGTGAAACACTGCTGCGATGGGCTATCTCAAGGTACAGGTCGAATTTAACTTTCTATACATGACAATTAAACAGGTACACTTCTACATTCTTTACAACATGCTCTAACGCTTTGGATAATTTATACACAACCAAACCACATAAACAGAGCACACTGTTCTTAGCTCCATGCAAGCGAAACACAACAGGCTTTGCTTTTTCTAGTATAGGTTACCTTTTGTTAGCTACGGGTAAGTTAGATAGCAAAGTTTGCCCTTCAAAATCCCCATCTTATCATAAAACCTGTGTTTGATATTAGTAGATCTTTCAGCAACAATCTCAAGAGAATGAGCTTCAGGATACCGATCTTCCGTAGCAAATGGAAGCTAAGTAGAGGTTCTTTGACCATTTGTCCTGCAAACAGATTGGTCAGCAGGTGGAAACAAATATCCCTATCTGGAGTTTATTTACAGTACAAAAGAGGAGAAGAAGAAAGTGAGAAAGGCCAAGGCACCTTCACATGCTGACTGGGGAAAGCAGATGTTCTCAGGGTCTCCTGCGTTTCATCAGTAGGCTTTCTCCTAGGGATGCTCAGGATAAAAGCCGCCTGGTCCCATGTGGCAGCTGTTGCCGTGATACGATAGCCATTGTCCCAACGCATGTGGATGCCCTCACTCGGATATAAGAAATCAAGCTCCACTACCTACACGGTTCAGGTATTTGCTTCAGGAGTGGGTCCTCAAAATTCTCAATAGACATTCGTACAATCTTAAATTCTTCGAAGTTTCACTTCGCCAAACGGAGAATCAAGCAAACATAATTCGTTCCATTGTAAGGTTTTGTGGACACTCAAAATCAAGGACACAGTAACACATACCTGAGCACTGAACCCAGCATTACGGGACATGACAACAGCCCATCGGCTTCCTGCTGTCGCCATAGCAGTGACATAGAAGCCCTCCTTCCACTTTTTGTTTATCCATTTGAAAGGAAATGAATCGCTTACTTTGTAGGACTGCTGCGCATATTGTGTTCCTAGAGAATATCACTTAGTCATTACTTGCCCATTTATACCAACAGCAACTATTATAAGATCCTAGTGTTCCCACTTTGGACAGCATCCAACCAAAAACTTATACAACCCTAGTACATATTCCTAGATATAGCTTATTGGGGTGAAAGCTTATTCTCGTCTCCATTCCGGGCATCAGGGAGCTGCGAACATGGCTATTACAGTAGATGCTAAAGGATTGAAAAAATAAACAATTTGGTATTAAAAAAAGAAGCTTGATCTTTTTAGGGCTACTCCACCAAAGAACTGTCAAACAATCAATGTTAGCCTATAATCAGGCTATTTTGCATATTTTCAGGAAAAAGCAAAGGTGAGGGAGAAACATGTAATGTGCCATATTTGTCCAGGAGATTTCTGAGATGATTCTTGAAACTAGGTCATACAATGATATGATCCTGTCACCAAGTTCTGGAGTGCAGGCATCAAGCTGAAACATTGATATTACCTCTTGACATTATCACCAAAGAGCTACCATTATTCGCACCAGCCAATGCAGTGATATAGTAATTTTTCTCCCATTGCTCCATTATCCATTCCTAACACAGCACAAGCAAGTTAAAAGCTGTAACAGCACAAAACAACACCATGCAAATGGCAAGCGAGGTATCATTGAGAATGCTTAATCAGTAAAGATTGATATCCAGTCATAAATAGAGAAGTAAATTCTGAAAGGTAAGACAAGTCAAAATTGCTTACCTTGTGAAGAAAGTAAGGAGAAAGTTCATACAGTTGAGAAGTAAAACCGGTGCCAGCATCCATAATTAAAGCCCACAGATTCGAGCACGAGGCAACTGAACTAATAAACAAGCCATCTTCATTTCCTTTTTGAATATGTTGTAGTAATCTATTATCCGCTACATTGTAGTGGTACCTGACAAATAAATGTGTTTAGATAAAGGAAAATTCTCTTTGCTGCTATTAAGCAAATTTATGTTTCATGCAGACCTTTGTTTCATAGGTCGACGGGCATTGTAGACACTAATCCACTGAGTCGCCGGCATCCCCATTCTAATCTTCTTCTTAGGTTGCTCATCATCATTTTCATCCACTATTAAGCGGCCTCTCTTCTGGCCAACCTGATATATTAGCTGGCAGCAACCGGATCAAGCATTAGTTATTAGGAAGATAACTTATATTACATAAATGCAAAAGGAGATAATTTGGGATCAACTACTGTACTTTCGTCAATTCACTATTTTTTCCCACTGCATGGCCTGATAGGAAATGAATTATGTCATTGCCCTTACTCTAAAAGACAAATGCCTTCATGTGGCCTATAATAGCATAGCACTATATTTTATTGTCATGTAATGATGTAAGCCATTGTCAATATTTAGCGTTTCACAGAATGGAAATGAGATCAAAATTGAGTTAATTTCTACGACATAGCAAATTCCCCCAAAAATAAAATCATCAGGTTAACCCAATGCAGTGAACAATAGCTTCTAACATAAGCAATGGCTCCAAAGCCAATGGAATTGGAAATTACTTCGCGAACACAGAGGACATGGCCACAAGTCAGCTAACGAAAATAGTAAAAGTAAAGAGATAGTGGAGGAATGATGTACCTTCTGAGCACCATCTGTGTTTATCGGTCTTATGTCTGGATTTGGACCAACAATGCCATCAAAAAGAGAGATGCACTTTGCGTAGTTTGGTTCTTCGTCAAATTTCAAGTTCACGACATGCTCAACAAAATGCCGGAAAGGTTGTGGACAAATACCACACAAAGACTCTGGAGAGGTTGACATCTTTTTCTTGCAGACAAGAAAACCTTTGGTCTCTCCCTGAATTAATTGAAGAATGGAATCAAAAAATAAAAAAGGAGTAAGAATAAAAGGATATAAACATCAGCTAAAATAACCTGGTATCCTTGCCAAGGGAGGCGGCCACGGAGAAGAAAAATTAGTGTGTATGCAAGGGATTCAAGATCATCTCTCCTGCTCCCAGTTCTTCCCAAGTGGGCATGCGCACTAGCATAACGAACAGTTCCCCTGTTTATGTAGAAAAAACAAATGACAAAAGCATTCCAATGAAGTAATGTGTTTGGTAAAGGATATCATAAGAAAATTTCCAACCGAACCTAAAGATATCAGGTCTCTGATCATATTCAACATGCTGCCCCGTACCAGCATCCTTCCATTTAGTAGCTGCATTATTACAGAATAATAAATAAAAAGAAGCAACGTAAATTTCTGACACCAAATAGACATGATACAGGAGTTGGATCTTATTACAACTTACCCAACCCAAGGTCAACAAGAAAAAGTTTCTTCTCTTCTGGGGTACCAGGAGGACCAAGCAAGAAGTTCTCAGGTTTCACATCACCATGGACATAACTGTCATATACGCATCTTGTGAGATATAGTTTCAAGATGATCACACAAGACACAATGAGAGTTCCATTTCAACAACAGAAGACGTCAAATTACCCTTTAGAGTGCATCTTCTCCAGAATGGAGATTGCCTCGATACCTATGCAAGCAACCATCTCAACAGACATCCTGTAAAGGACAAGACAAGAAATAATTGAAAGAGTTAAATACGAACAGTAAGGATTAATTACAAAGAATATGCAGATACCCACGAGTGAGAATTATTGTTCCAAACATCCCACAGGCTTGGTCCCAACATATCCATAACCTGCATGCAAACCAAGTAAGAACAAGAAGCAAATTTGTTGATAGTTCTTATGAAAAGAAGAACAAAAAGAGATTTCCACAAAGCAATGGAACTACATATGAGAAACCAAACTACAAAAGATTCTGGTGCATATCATATCTATGTGTGCAAGTGAAACAAATAGTAAATTGGTATGTTCCATCCCCCTATAAACATAAAAGGTGCATTGTCCAATACCATGATGTAAAACTCGCCCTGCTTTCCTTTGTAGTGTACCCGTGGGACGCCATGGTTTCCACTAAGAGTGCTGCCAAAGGGAGGTTTCACATAAGCAAGCAAGGTTAAATGTACCCGAGAAATATCTATCACCAAAAAGAATTACGGAGAAGGGGGGAGTAAAAAATAATTGTTTTCACTACTCAGTACTCACTTGTATACTTGCCACTCATAAGGAGCTCCATAGTTGCAACCTTTGCTGGTTTGATGTTCAAATTTCAGTGCAACCTGACAGATATGTAAGCATGAAGATTGATGGAACTACACTAGTTTCAGTTCCAACACTATGAAGCATTTATGGAGATATAGTGACCTCTAAAGCATTTGCACCGGGGCTCCGGTCACCGAGACGAGGAGAGGAAATACGTCGGCCAACATATACTTGTCCAAACCCTCCCTTTCCAAGCTTCCTTTCAAGCTTATAGGTTGGTGAATTCCCGATTTGTACCTGTTTCAAGCGTGCGTGTGCGCACCCACGTCCGAAATAATAAGCAGATAGTAGAACAAATCATGCAGACACAAACACTACACATATATGACTGCATTCTGTACCGCGGATTTAAAGGCAGCAAACATTATAATAGCATGATGTGAAATGTAATAAAGATGCACAGAAGGAATCAATCGAGCATATATTATATAGATCATTGGAATGCTGAAAAAATATATTCAATCTGTGCCTACAGGAACAGGTATAGTATGGCTTAACGCGGCACACAATAAAGCCAAACACATTTAGACCCTCTCAACACCAAAGATGTCTTCTAAGTTCTACCAGCATACTAAGGTCTTGTATGAAACGCAGGAATTTCACAGGATGGTATAGTTCTGGCACGAACCATAGGAATTCCACTGGAAACAGGATAAAATAATACAACAACACAGCACTTAATTCAAGTGCTACTAGAATTGAACCATAACTCTGAAAATGTGTATTAAGAAACATGACAGTACATAGCAAAGAAAAATCGGCAATTTGAGACGGGGGAACCCAGGCTCCAAAACAAGTGCAAACTGCTTATATATTGTAATAGTAGTACATAGTAACAAATTTTCAAAGGCTTAGCCTGAAGACCAAATAATGCCCAGTGTGTCAAGGGACATAGCATTTCTATGTTTTCATTTTCTAAAATGTTAAATACCCAATGGCGTGTGGACAAATACATTATTGATGTTGTATGCATATAAACTCTGCTAACGTCGGCATACATGGCAATTAAGAATATTCAGTTAACCAATATAGTTTTACACCAAAATATATGTGTGAGTTCAGCTAGGCAAGGCAGAAACACTGCAAAAGAAACAAAAGTTAAAAACACAAATGAACAAATTGCACTCACTACCAAAAATCTAAATAGCAGAAACATCCATTCAACCATGTTTATGCTGCATGAACAACGTGTCAAAACTATGAATAATAAGAAGCAATTATTGTTAAGACATTAATAGCTGGAGCCTACTAGTTATTAGTCACTTCGTCAATCATCTCCTTGAAAGTCATGACCAACGCTAAACTCCATAATCCATATATGTCCACAGAAAGCAGCAAGCCGACAATACTAAAATAGTGACATTTTAGGACAATAACAAAGCAGAAATCGTCTCACTCAGAACGCGCTAAAAACACCAAGTAACGACACAAAAAAAAGGTCCATGCACCAAATGTCATACATATTCGCTTCCAATATAACAAAGTCCAGCATAACTAAATATCCCCAACACTGCAATTGGCCAAACACCAAATATGACGGCATGTCCCCCTTCATGCTAGCAAATACATGCGGCGATGAATCCGACAGTTCCAGTAGCAACTCTTGCGATACATCATATCTCACTGGTCAGCACTCTAGTCTAGTACACATACCTGAACCACAGCCTAGGTTTAGATATGTTCCATTTGGGATAGAAAATTTTCATGTCAACGGAAGAGATCCTACATATAAACGGTTGTGCTCTTTGCAATTATGTGTGCTTCTCTCCTGATGTTTCATACCACGTGGTTTCGGAGCTAATTTGCCGTGACAACAACCACTAGCACAACTCAGAGTACCCCTAGCGTACAATTTCACCACCATTTGGTTACATATTACCCAATTCAGCAGCAATCACGATTGGCAGCGTTTAATCAAGCAACAGAACACTACGGGCCACCAAATTTCCACAGGCACCTAAATTACGCAGGGAGAGACCAGGAGACATCTCGAGCTTACCGTATGAGGCAGCGGAGGGGCACCCCCGTCGTCGCCCGCGCCGGCGCCTCCCTTGTCACCGCTCCGCCCACCGCTGTCGAACTCGTCCATCCCTTTGCCCCCACCCATCCTCCTGCTGCTCCTCTTCGCGCTGCTGCTACTGCTCCGGAGACCTCGCAGCTCGCGGCTCAGCTACTGGATTCGACTGCTGCTGCTCTCCACGGCCTCGGCACGCGCAACCGCGGGGCGCTGGCATCCGTCACGGGCTCAGCCCCATGGCTCGCGTGGGGAGGGGAGATCGGACGGGGAGGCGAGCGGGTATCGGCTGAGACGCAGTTGCGCTGGGTTAGGGTTTGGTACTCGGCGGCGGATGAGGTGGTCGGCGACGACGGGAGCGGAGGTCGAGAACGAGAGGAGAGGGCACGCCAGCACGGGGAAAGATAGAAATTCCACAGTTGCCTGCGAAGTATTCATCGCCCCGTTCCTGCTTCGGAACACGCCTTCCGTCAGAGCTTACGGATAACCTATCTTTACGTCTTTTAAAAGGAATTACGTATTACAAGGAACGGCAACTACAGATGAATGACAGAATGAGTGATAGACTGATAGCTCTGCTGGAGCCATCTTAAGAGATAAGAGTACTGTTGGTCAGAGGCATAAGATAAGCGCGAGAAACGTGGTAGTGTGTGGGCATTGCTGTTATATCCTTTTTATTATCTATGCTTTGAGTCATAAAATTGTCCAGCTTAGCATAAGCACATCATGATTAGATAAAAAACAGACAAAACTGCCAGGCCTATGATTGTTGTGTGATTCTGGTCTATGCTTCTAGGTGTAATATTGGCAGACACGGCCTAGGCACCTAGCTATTAAGAACAAGAATGAACACAAGATCTAATTTATAACCTCTAAGCTTAAATGGTTTCAACTTGTGTCTTTACAAGAAGTTGTAAACTTAAGCTTACACCTGATCCTTTAGACTTTAGGTTTTCTATAGGGTGAAGACCTAAGTTAATATACACACAAGGGGCTAGAAACATCTTCATCGCTTACGAATGTACATCAGCCAGCTTACAAAAATACCCTTACAAGAGTTAGGAACTATGTATAGGTCCTTTGAAAAAAGCTAGTAGGGTATAAAAGTAAGTAAAAATTACATTTGAGTCCTCTAGGGAACTCTGCCACCGATGACAAGGAAGACACTTCTACACTGCCGCAAAAGCTTCCCACACACAAAGACAGGGATTTACCATGGCTCCAACACAAGAACTCTAATCAAAGACACCACCATCCACGGTGGGATCAAGTGATGTGAACAGCATGAAGCCTTCGGGACGTGGATGGAAAAGGGGCCTCACGGTGTAGACCAATTGAGTCATCCGCAATCCACCCAACGGTCGCCTCAGATCAAGCGTCCACAGAAGAGGTTGAAGAGGTCATAGCTGTAGATTTGGAGAGACCTTCACCATGCTCGACTAATTGGAGGTACCCCAGTTGAATCTGGGGATTGATGGGCAAAAGTGATCAACCCGAGCAGGAGAACCTTGGTGACCTTAGAGGAGCTTAGTGCTAGAAGCACAACAACAAACACTGCATCTCCCTTACACTAGATCTATAGAAGAGGAAGAAGGGGGCGGGGCGAGGAAGCCAGCGAGGACATCAAAAGACATCATGCCTACCTCCACAAGAGACATCAAGGAGCAAGATCCAAGCCGACGCCAGAGAAGACAATTCGTATGTTGTGGTGATGACGATGGGCGACAAAACCGGAGAGGAAGCACCAACTACAACTAAAAACTAAAGAAGCCTAACTACAACTGTACAAGGATGATGGGTCCCTCGCCCAAGCTCACACTGGTGGCAAGCCAAAGAAGGAGGGGAGGAGCCGGATCTGGCCGATGTATGTGGAGCTAGGAGAAAGGCATTGTTTGAGAGTGGATACTCGAGAGGGGGATTGCTAGTGCTCTATCATAGGCCTTTTTTGTTCTTTTGTTTCTTGAGGTAACATTACTCATTATTTAGTTAAAACTTATCTTCAGTTCAAAATATTTTCCTATTCTTTTGCGAAGTTCAGTTCAAAGCTGATATCAGACTCTTCTTCAAAAAGTATAATCCAACAAAAAAAATGCAGTGTATGTCACGACTCGTGCTATGTAGGGATGAAATCCGTTCAAAAAACGATCGGAAAAAGGCCTAAACTACTTCAGTTTCATATTTTCGCTCGGGAACAAAATCGATAACGATAATACCGGAAACGAATACTACGTCGATAATACGAGAAAATCAAAGATGTTGTTATCAAGACGAAAACATGGCGGTATCGATCAGGAATCGATAATTCAAACCTGAAAGCTCTACTCACTCCATGGATCCATCCATAGCAAGCTCAAAATTGTTCTGAAGACCAGATCATCACCGAGCATCGCAATGCGCATTTGAATTTGCCATCTCAACCTGTCAGATCGATTTCAATTTAAACTAACAGATCTTTGCTTATTCTTCATGTGTAGAAGAGTTGGATCCACCAGTGTTTCCCACACACAAGAACCAAAGCTATTATCTACACCAGCACAATTACACAACCACTAGAGTCGAGCTCGTAATTTTGAGAGCAATAATATATATATATATATATATATATATATATATATATATATATATATATATATAACTAATAGATCAGGCTAAGGCTACGACAGCTGCCGGCTCAGGCTGAGGCCTGGGATGAAATAGTTGAATTCTCACGTTCCGAACAAGTTTTAGTCTTTTCTTGTTCCCTCCGACCAATTTTATGAGCTGTTGGATGTGCCACGTCGAAGCACAAGGTGCACCAGGCTCATGTGGTGGAGATTCATATCACCACCTCTCTCTGGAGCTCTCTGGAGTCTAGGTAGCAGCAGCACGTCGTTCACAGCTCAGCACTTCACAGCCGAGCCGAGGACGATGGCAACCAACAGGCGATGCTCCTCCTACTGCTACTCATCCCTCACCCTCTCGCTCCACCGACGGCACGGTCTCCTGCCGCAACAACCACAAGTCGCATGAAGAGGATGGTTGCCGAGGATGCAGATCATCGCAGTAGCCGCGCAGCGCATGGGCGAAAGTCCATGAAGGCGGCCACGGACGCTGAGTTCTTCCAGCCCTCCGACACCAAGCCCATCATGCTCTTCGATGGTGCCCACCGGAACCCTCCTCCACTCCCCTTCCCCTCCACGATTCATTGATTCACCTCTCATATTGGGAAACCTCTTTTCTGCAAGTGCGTGCTCTGTGTGCAGGCGTGTGTAACCTCTGCAATGGGGGGCGTCTGATTCGTGCGGGAGCAAGACCCTAACATGGCCTGAGACACAACCTGCACACACGGTTGAGGCCTGTTGGGTGGTTGTTGGCCCGTTGCTTGGAGCCCTAGACTGTTGGGCTGTGGGTCAAAGCAATTTGAGAATTAACAATGGAAATTACTGACCAAAAACAGAAAAACTCAAAAATGTTCAAAAGTGGCCTAAATCATTTTTTCTAGTGTTTCCGTATAGTTTTATCGTTTCTATTTCCATTTTTTCGAAATACCGTTTTCGGCTTCTAGTCGGATAAGTTCGAAAATGATATCTAGAATTATGAGTTTTACTGTTTTCGTTTTCATCCCTAGTGCTATGCGTTGTTCTTGCGCACTTCCATACCATCGCTATGGCAATTGCTACCTAGCTTGATGAATAGAACAAAGACTTGCCAGAACTTCATTTGATATATGACTAATCTGGAAGGCTTGGATGCCACCAAAGTGCAAATCGTTCGCCTCGCTTGCCATCCAAAATCTATGGACCTCGGACCGGCTGGCGACAAGAGGATGGCCGCACATCGCACAGTGTCCCTTGTGCCATAGGGAGCTGGAATTAGCGTATCACCTATTCACAACAACATGCAGATACACACTTGGGGGTGATTGGTTGCCCGCATCCAGGTATCCCGGCTCCGCGGATGCGTAAAATCTTAGAGAAAAGCGTGTTTAGTTGCTAGTATACACTGTTACAGCCTGGTCACGAGTCCCTGTGGAGAAGATGCAGAACCAACATTAGTGGGTGATTTGTATCCCTTGCAATTCATAGAAATGGTTTCAAGCGCGATGAACCGACTCATAACATATGGACACATGCTTGAATAGATATCTCGAGTGAATAAATTGTTCGCTATCACAATGTACAATCAGTTTTTTTAAGAAAGAAAAGAGCAACATGTAAAAGTAATCAAGTCTGCCAGATTACTAATTGCTGCATGAAACTAAGCAGAATAATCATTTGTCCATAACATTTCAAAGAGTACAAGTATCATAAACATCTGTTAATCTAGGTACCTGGCAATCTTAATATTTCTGAAGGACAACATCACAGTTAGTATCAACGTCACCACGGCAAAGCAAAGGTGCTCCAGGGAATGGCCGCTGATGAAGTACCGGTTCACGCTGTAAACCTTCCTGTCAGCAAGGCCTTCGAATCTTGCCAGAAGGTAAAAACCTGCATCAGGACGTCAATCAAATAAGTGTTTCTTAAGGGAGTAACATATTTGAGACCAGGCTTGCAGGATGTCGTCTAGCAGCGGCCGTCGGATTTTGCTGGGAGAAACTTGGGCCGTCCGTTGGTAGCGCCTGAGGGTGGGATGGCTTCCCAGGTGACCTAGACCCCGCTCCTCTTGGTATAAACTAGTGGCTTGCGCACGCCTTGGCGCGCGAGCGAAAATTTACAAGTTGATGGAGATAGAAAAAAAAAGTGTTTTGGTTTGAGTATGGGAATAGTTGAGGGTTGTAAGCTGGAGGCTTTGGTTTTTATGATTGGTATTACAGTTGTTTGGAATATCGTATGATATAATCGTTTAAAGAGTTTTGGTGGTGTATGGTTTGACATGTTCAAGTTTGAAGTGTAGTATATGATGTTATGTCATATGAAATATACACAGCAGCAGGTTCTGTGATGTTGTGGTTACAACCTGCCGCATTTGTCAAACAGGGATGCTTATCATATTTTTTTAGCACGCATGTGTCTAAGTGTAGGGTGCAGACACTTAGCACTCTAGATAATACTGACACTGATATCATTCTATACAGGAGGCAGTTATGCATAGTATGTAACATGGTTTTCTACATTCTGATTTGTCATGAGGCTGGGCAACATATGGTCAAAAGCAGTCCAAAAGAAAAACTGGCTTCTTTTCATGGCAAAAGGCAAATACTTCTTCAGCGTGTGAATGCTGCAGCTACATTGGTTAGCTGCAAATGAAAGGTGGAGCAATGGTCAGCTTTTTTTTAATTTTGTTTGATTTGTTGGTGGCGGAGAAGTAATGTTTGTACCAGTGTTGTGCAGGTGACGTGAAGCAGCTACTGAGCTTCATCAACCTTTGGTTCAGACGGCTTTGAGTCAGGAGAGGTGACCTGGTGAGAAGAGGTTCTATATAGACAGAATAATGCAATAGTGTTAATATTGTGATTATCTATGAGAGGCAGTATGGGTATTTTTGTAGAGGAGAGATTCTGGCCTGTACTTTTTGCTTGTTGATTGTGGTTGTGGGTCATCTGTCAATCTGGCATTGCTGGTTTTGCTCTTCTTATAGCTTATATTGGTTTCCTACACAGATAAAAAAAGTGTAAGGTTCAAAGTAGGTGTATGGGTTTTAGTGGTTTGAAATACATGTATGTATATAGAGGGTTTATAATGAGTGTCAAAGAGGACAATGTATATTTACCTTTGTTGCATCTGGGCTTTCTCGAAAGAGCTTTCTTTTAGCACCAGAGTGGCTAGAGGCATCAGCAGCATCCCTGTTTGACATGCGAATAAACATTTGGTTGAATATGTGGTGTAGTGACAATAATAATATTTTGGTATATGTTGTTGTTTTATACTTACCAAAGTTGAGATTTCTTGGATACTGATTCAGTATAGTCTAGTAAAGGGGGAAGTGTCTGAAACAATAGTGTAATATAGTTAGAATTTATGTCATTAAGAGGATATTATATGCTGTATGAGATTCCAAGTGTATCATAAAGGGAAGTGGAAGCTTATATTGTCTAGCAATACCATTTCCAGTGGCTGTTCTTTGAGTATCTGATGGTGTAGAAGTCGTGGTAGACTTTGATGCAGATGGAGGAGTAGCAGCAAGTGGAGAGGCATAGGGGTCAATGTGATGTGTGTCAGCATGGATGCTTGGTTTAGACATCAATGATTCTTGTTGGGTGCTTGAGTGAATTGTCATTTGAGGATTTAATAGCCCTTTGTTTTGATTGTTTCTTAGTTGTGGGAGTGTATGTTGCCTCCCATAGGCAGCGATGATAGAGTTCACCTGGTATGATTTTTCCGGGCTGTAGTAACTTTGATTCGTCAGGGTAATTGCAAAGGTGAATTTCAGTGAAACTATAGCTGCAATGTCCGGTGGGATATCATTTCCAATTCTTGTGGCTCTCAGGACCTGCTGAACTGGTTTACCAACTATGCGCCGTCCAACTTCACCAAAAGCAACCATTTCAGCTTCAACAGTGCCGTCATTTGCTACAAAGCATAATTTGTACCTGCAGTAATAGTAATTGTGTTCTTTAGTGATTGTTGTAAATGTGATTCAGGAAAAAATACATGAAGTAAGAATAGGTGTCAAGTACTTGAAGCGATAGCCTGTGCAAGAACATGTGGTGCATTTATATCCTGGGCCATCTGGAGTGCAAGCACGACTGCATTTGTTGCATGATGCAAACCACCATGCTGTGGTTTGAACCAAGCGAGTAATTGTCACAGTGCAGCGGCATCCATTTTCCTATAATCAAATTTTGTCGATAATTGTCATGCAACAGATATAAGGGAGAATAGCTAATTAACTATGATGCATTATTCTAAGGCATTATGGTTTAGTATTGTAGGAGGAATAATCATTGGGATAAATAATAGCAGCAGTTGCATATATGATCCATACCGGAAAGTCGTATGGATTCATTGTTTCTAAATCTTGGAGCTGCTTATCTTCAACTTGAATTGGTTTTAGTGTGGATGGAGGTTGCTGTGTGGAGGCAGCAGTGCGTTTGATCACCAGTTGTTGGTTTTGGATACTGTGCATAGATGTTTGTAGGGTGAAAAAATAACAAGGAACATATTAATGTTTAGTGTTATAACAGAGAACCTCAAAAGGATATAAATTATTGTATGACAGTATCGATTTACGTACGTGTTATAGAATGGTTCAGCTTCTGGGATTGAAGGATTGAAATACCAGTGACATGCTGCGTTTCCACTTAGGTATTCTTCACCTTTTAAAGTGGAATAGTTAGAGTTGATGATGTATGTTTGTTAGTAAAAAGTATTTGTTGCAAGAGTTGTTATTACCTGCAAAAGTTTTCATGAGATTGCCAACAACAAGAATAACAACCGGTGTAGCTTGTTGTTCATTATAAATTTCATCAATGGTAAACTGCGTGGCTCGCTGTCCCCACAGTGTCAGTTTAACCTCAACATTGCTGTGTGCGAATAAAGTAGTTTATTCATTTGATTCTATTGATTGCATGTATAGCAAACTGGTAGAAATATTAGTGTATAAGTTTGCAAGGAATAGATTGCTTACTTTAGGTCTTTAAGCATGATGTGTCTGCTTACAGTAGGAGTTGACCGATTTGCAAGTTGTATGAGAGATGTGTCTGAAACTTCAGTGACGATGCCAATCACATCTGGAATATGCAACATGCAGTTATTTGAGGAACTTAA
Organism: Phragmites australis; assembly: GCF_958298935.1. Classification (NCBI taxonomy): domain Eukaryota; kingdom Viridiplantae; phylum Streptophyta; class Magnoliopsida; order Poales; family Poaceae; genus Phragmites; species Phragmites australis. Next base: position 9,646,152 of record NC_084922.1, read on the forward strand.
AAAGGAATGATTATATAGAGTTAGTAAATAATGGTTAGCAATGATACAAACCCAGGAAATTCTTGTTTTCACCAGTATAATGAGGTAGTTCAAGAAAAGGTGTGAGTTTGTAGACATATCTTGGGAATGTTTCTGGTGGATCTCTCGCTGGAGTTATCTTAGTGTAGCAAGTAAATTCAATCATATATGGTGCATCAACTGGCCTGTACAGGGTTTTGGAATTTGAGACTCTGAAGCGGCTCATAACGTAGATACCACCTTCTTGGAGCAAAGGATCTTTCCTTTCTATTTCTGAGTTTGGTATTTCAGCATATATTGCATTACCCTGTGGTTAAAATTTTGATATAAGTATTCTAAATTATCAAGTAAGTATTCTACATATATGCATGGGAGTTGAATTAGTATTTTAGGTTGGAGACTGAGTATTGTAGAGGTATCCATGTAAGCTGAATAATGGTTATATAGCTGCAAGGTAAGTAAGAAATTATGGCAGTACCTGTTCATCTATAAGAACAAGGTCAATGTGGGCTATTGGTCCATCGTCGGTGCCACCACGATACTCCCACTTGCGTGAGACACGCGCACATATTGTCCAATGTTTGGACTTTGGATGCAACGTTGGGAGAAGATCAAACGGCATATCGCAATCCTGCACATGTGTTATTCAGAGTTGTGAGCTTATAAGAATTAGCATGTGTTACAGAATAGGAATAAAGTGTCTGAAGCAACCAAATTTCAGAAACATTCATGTATATAGCCCTGTGAGCTGTAAATAGCCATTGGAGTTTTTGCTCACCATGTGGATCATTGTATCCAAGTAGCACTGATTTCTCAATATGTAGCAATATAATATAGTGCAATGTGATTTTGGACAGCAACATATGGAGCTTTGTGATGTGACAGGAGGATTGAATCTTCTTCAAAAAGCTGACATTGTAAGGCACATTCACATAGAAATTTTCTACGTGTGCATAGATATAGGAAGAATAGACTGTAGGGCTTCTTTATAAACTATATTCCGTGTAGTATCGGTACAACTGCCATCATCATCCTCTATCAATATCTTGAGACCATGTCTAGAAGTCACACGCGAAACAGCCACATATAGCTGACCATGGCTAAAAACTGGATTTTTTAAATAGATGCCTACTCTATCAAGTGTTTGACCCTGACTTTTATTAATGGTCATGCAATAGCATATCTTTATAGGAAATTGACGGCGCTCAAGAACAAAAGGAAGCTTAGAGTTTTTCAGAGTTAAACAGATACGAGGAATGAATATATTTTGTCCTGTGTGTGTGCCGGTGATTATTTGTGCTTCAATAATTGTATCACCCATGGCTGCCACTATCAAGCGTGTTCCGTTGCATAAGCCACTAGATTGATTCAAATTGCGTAGCAGCATTATTGGAACTCCTATTTTAAGGATCAGTCTATGTTGGGGAAAATTGTTCCCGTTTAACGAATTCAAAAACTCAACAGGGTATAGGAGGTCATATGAATCATGGACACCCTGTGCCTTAGATATTTTGTCGCAACTTAGATACTCTTTTTCATCACCAGGTATAAGAGATACCATATGCCAGTTAATTTGATCAGCTACTTCATTAGTCGGTGTTAATATAGCTCTTGCACGGAGATATGAAACATCGGAGAACTTTACTTCTAAATCTGGGTATGTAGCATTGATTAAGCATGCAATTTTGTCATGGTCAGTCATAAGAAGTAGATCATGCGGTATTTTTATCCATGTAGGTTCTAATTCACCTTCTTTTGCTATTGCGTGTAATTTTCCCTCACCTAAATCTAACACCCATTGGCTAAATTCTGCAATTTCTCGTTGAGCTTGTGTGTTTAAATTTGGGCAGCAAAGCCTCATATTTTTACTCAATGTTAAAACTGTGACATTTTTCCAAAGAGGTGAGTTTATTATTGCTGCATTTACAATTTGTGCCCTTGTACCACCCTCAATAACAGGTAGTATTTGTCTCAAATCGCCTCCCAGAACAACAACTTTGCCACCAAAAGGAGTGTCTTTTGCATGGGGTGTCTGAGTTGACAATAAATCACGAAAAGTTCTATCTAGTGTTTCAAATGCTATTCTGTGTGTCATGACAGCTTCATCCCAAATTACTAATGATGTTGCCTCAATAAGTTCAGCTAGCATAGTTCCTCGTTTAATATCACACACAGTGGCATTATCTATGTCACAGGGGATTTTGAATCTAGAATGCGCTGTTCTGCCACCCGGCAATAGCAAGGATGCAACACCAGAAGAGGCAACTGTGAGAACAATTTTCTTTTGTGCTCGTAGGTATGCAACTATAGCATTCCATAAATAGGTTTTACCAGTGCCTCCATAACCAGAAACAAAAAAGAAGCCGCATGTATTATTTAGTACTGCATTTGTTATAGTATCAAAAGCTTGACGTTGTTCGTCATTAAGATTTGAAAGTAGGGGATCAGATTCAAGCAACAAATGTTCATTGTCGTATGAAAGTTCTTCATCAATAAGTCGATTTCCATATGCTACATGAGATGGATTTGATCTATGTGGTAAGTTATAATCTCTCATTCTCCCTCCATTCTTTGCAAATAGTGTAGATAGGTCATCAAGTAAATAGTCTCTTAATTCATTGTCAGATAGTTGATAGCTTGGGTTGCCAACAACTTGTCTGAATCTATATTGGATATCATCAACTAATGCTCGCCAAACTTTTTCAAAGAATGTATGTTCGTCGTTAACCTCGCAAAAAAGAAGCATTGTAACAAACAATTGCCTAAGTTGTGCAGAAGTAGCCCATGATGCTGCTTCGTCAAAAGCATTATACCATTCTTGGTCATCACCAAGGAGGCCACGAGCATTGCATGCTTCTTTAAATGTTGCATATGTGACACCGTTGTGTGTTTTGACATCATCATAATTCTGAGCGCCTTTAACAACCATTAACAACATTCTAAGGTAATATCGTTCGCCAACAGATGGATGTACATAATATAGCCGTCCTATTTTTGTTCCTATTTGCCTTGGTTTCCATGCTCTTGATGTTTCATCCCAACACCATTTTGAGGGGAATTCACAGTATGTTAGCTGTCTTGCTTGAGGATGTATTTGATTGGCTGTGAACCATTCAGTTAGCATGGTTCTACGCAGGAATTCTACAGAGATGATATCTGCTAAATTAGCATTAGCATTGTATGTTATATTATTTTCATTTGGCAAATGTACAGGCAATCTCTCCACAGATGGAAAGTGTCTATGTATGTCAAAGCCAAAAATACGCCAGCATGCATCTTGTTCACAGATGTAGCGGCAATCTAGGTATTCTTTAACCTCATTTGTAGTTTGTGTTTCATTATCATATGGTACATTCTGCCCATTCCTTATTTTTTCAATATAAACTTTGCCGCAGTCTGGACCCTTTGTCACATACTTGAATAGGTATTTGATGAAAATGCTTTTGTTGCACCATTCTACATTGATGTGCGCTTGAAATTTCTTAAGTAAATGCATATTGTAAGGCACTATCCATCTGTTGTTGAACTTTACATTTCCTTTTTGGATGTACATGTTATTATCAGATCTTTTGTATATTGCAAAGCCATTTTCATCAATAGTGGTCTCAGCATGAAAAGGTTTTGGGTATCGTTTTGAACATTTATTGTTTTTCATGCAGGGGCTGTCCTGATGGGTCTCACCGCATGGGCCATGCGTCATATGTTCAGCAACCAATACATAACCCAGGGGATCAAGTTTTGGATCAGGAATTTCTGCGCTTATGTACGTATCAATGAATGTAGATGATGGCTGTGTGGTGTCGTGGGACACCCATGTAATAATGTGTGCGTGAGGGAGGCCGCGTTTCTGGAATTCGATAGTATGCAAGACTGAGAATGGGTGAAGGAATCCCAGGTAACAGAGGGGGTGGAGGAAAGAGAAAGGAAGTCAGTATAAGTATATTTGGAATAAACATAGCCTAATTTCGGGAAATTATGTTATAATAATTACAAATGCATACCTGCGTTAATCGGCCCAAAAACCACACCTTTTTTTATGTCCTCTAGAAGTTCTTCAAGCTTCATATGATACACTCGCACAACGATGTCGGCCCTATCCGTGGATTTTTGGCCAGGCTCAAAAACCAATGTTTCAGAGATCTCTGGCCATTTGGAATCACATGTAAACGTTGTGAAGAAGTCTGGTGGTCCATACACTCTACATATCGCTATTCTATCATGGTAATTTTGGATCATGTAGCGTCTTCCACCAGTGTGTGAAGCCGGCAATATGGTTTTCCCAATGTGATTCCCGTCTATGCACCCATGGCTTACAGCATCGGTTATACCTTGTAAGTTTTCTACTCTGAGTTTAGCTTGGTTTTTTAGTATGAACCAGAGTCTTATTTCATCTATGCAAGCACGAGCATCAACTTTAGCTTGACTGGATAGTGTGCTGCAACATAAATATGGGTTTGGCTGATTCTTTCTATAGTGGAACATGTAACGGAAATAGTCCTGCATTGTCATTGTAGAGCGTATTTTTTCATGAAGTGGATCAATACCGCTATAAGGTATACCAATCTGGTAACCACGTTCACCATATGGAAAAAGCAGAGGGTATTGGAGCGGCATGAAAGCAGGATGCAAAGCAGATATTTGATGAAGTTGGTCATCATGAGTTTGTATCACTATGTCTCTTTTGAATGTGTCTAGTGTGAAATCACCAACAACAAGCATAGCAAGTTCATCAGTTGTAGGCAAGTTATATTGTACTGGATCACCTTCTTTTGCCCCTATTATTCTAATAATGAATTCCTCATTGTTATGATGTGTGAGTCTATCTCTTGCAAGCTTAAATTTTTTTGCGAATGGATTGTGCATGTAAAGCATCCGCATTAGCTCTTCAACTATTAATGGATCTAGTGGGTCAATAGGCCTTTCTTCTGGGTTCAAAGCATGTATTCTATTTCTAACTTCGTTGGCAGTATCGTATATATATAGTTGTATAAATTTAGGAGGGTTGCCATCTTGTGGAAGCAAAGATCCAATACGGTGGTAGACTTGACCATTAATTTTGAAAACTGGTGGGCCTCGACCATCGTTCATAGAGCGATCTATGTTTGCTCCCATTGATGTAAAAGCAAATAGACAATTGTATTGGCGTATATTCTTCAAAAACTTTTTGCAACGAGCATCGCCGTTAAATCTACTTAAGTTGGCCAGGGGCTCAGGTCGTTGTTTAAAAGGTGGTATTCTAATCTTGCCTCCTCTGCAGCAAGAATTGTAAATGATTGTATTGTTTCTTATGGATGAATCAGATTTAACCCTTTCTCCAAGCCAAAATAGGGCATGGCAATATCTACATTCGTATTCAGGTGGCCCAAAATAAGAACGATGGGGATAAGAAGCTGTGTAACATAATGTTTAAATTAGGATATGCGAACCGAGTGTAGTATTGTAGGTAAGCAAAGGTGGCAACAATCGAAGAGGAAGCAACAGAAGCTTAATCAGTCAGCAAAAAGATGTAGCTAAGTAAATTCGGTTGTAAAATGTTTATTTTTTTATTTTTTTCCATTATAAAAAAAATTGGAAAATTGTATTCTACAATGGGATTATGGTGGGCACAAGTGCAATATGGCAACCGCACATACCTTTTAGAGCATCGATGTAATCTTGGCTGAAGTGGCCACATTCTAATGATATTCTATTACCATCTAGCGTTGCTACAACAACAAAGCAACAATAACAGTTTAGACACTAAAAGTATATATTATTGTAGGTAGCTTATAAAATCTAGTGATTCTACAAGGTGGTACTAAACACCTGTCTGCGCCAATCTCTGTTGATCTAATAATCTCCGCCGTTTGCGTCGACATTCAGCTGCGCTCATAGTTAAAGGTGAGTGATGTGCAGCATCACTTGCTACATCACCTGGTACCAGTAATAGATAGTAACACTACTTTTTGTAGCAACTCATCATATGAGCTTAAGATATATGGGAAATAAACATACTTCGCTCTCTGCGAGCTCCACGCCTAGATCGCGCGCGATGTGTGGATGAAGATGCTGTATGTTATAGAAATAGTAGGGGGAAAGATGGTAACCAAGGTTTCAATTTTGTAAGCATATTCTAAACGCAAGAAACAAGAGTAGCACCAAAGGAAAGAAGCGATGAACATACATGTTGAAGGATCAGTTTCTTGGTACGCCTGAACTGCATGCGGCTGCATTGACTATCGAAGCAAATAGGAATATGCATGAAATGCCAGTAGCATAGTAAATAATAGCTGTTACAGCTTATCATGTTATAATTTGGACAACCATACGTGGACAGGAGGGGGGGGAGGAGGGGAGAGAAATGGAGGGAGTTTGATACCAGTGGATAATATAACCCACATTCATTAATAAACATACTGCAATATTTAACAAGGAACACATACAACAACAGGAAGAAAATGTACATAGTGCACTCAACAAAAAATTAGACAAACAAATATAGGGATGCAATCTCTTTTAAGAAAGAGTGGTATTCTGCCTCTAGGCTATCATTGAATTGCAGACTACGCTTTCTGACAGATGCACCCATACCAGCTAAATGGACAACTTTAGTAGCTATACTAAGTGCAGCTTGAGCAATTCTTCTATGCAGAACTAACCCCTGAAAATTATAATCAACCACTAGGAAACCATATATGGCTTGCAGGTAAGCAACGGCCTGAAGAGCAGATTGCTCATAAGCTGCTGTGCATCTTGCTTCAGCACATGACCAGAAAAAAACCTGACGCGAGGTACCTTGTGTACTCATAAAGGGTAACTCTATTTCTACCCCACAAAGAACACTTCCATCACCAGCAATCTCAGAGAGTAATGAAGCATATGGTAGATGGCACTTATCCACAACAGCTTGCAGGAGGGAAACATATGACGCTCCAACGACAAACATATGGGTTGCTTGATTTGTTCTGGTGGGCCTAGTTTTTTTTAAAAAAAAAGGAGGAAAGAAAAGGAAAATAAAAGAGGGAAAATGCCAGTAAGGCAAGCAAGGAGAAAAACGGGGAGAAGGGTAAAAAAAAAAGGGAAAAAAGATTTAAGCGCATTAGTAGGCACGTATGTAGTCAAGCATAGTGTAACATTCGAAGTTAAATACAGCACACACATATACATTCATAGATATATATGCGTGTATACACATGCGCATTTATATATTTCTCCATAAATGGTCAGTAAGATCCAGTGAGGGAATTAGCAGCATGTGAACACGCGCACAAGAATAAGCATCAATGTATTTCAAAGGCAGCTCATAACAAAAAGGGTGTATGGAACTTACTGTGATGGCACAATGGAAGTCTGCGGGCTACTTCACGTTGATCAAGCGACGTAAAAAGCTGCAACAACGATTAACCTGGAGGGAAAATTTTAAATAAAATAATTCTGAATTAAAGTAGTAGCCTCATTGGTAGGACAGTTAAACAATGGTAGACATATATATATATATGTATATGTATATGTATATGTATATGTATATGTATATGTATATGTATGTATGTGTATGTATATGTATATATATATGCATTTACATATCTGTCTATGTATCCTACACACATATACATTCATACATATATATACGTGTATACACATGCGCATTTATATATTTCTCCATGTATGGTCAGTAAGATTCAGTGAGAGAATTAGCAGCATGCAAACACGCGCACAAGAATAAGCATCGATGTATTTCAAAGGCAGGCATTTATATATTTCTCCATGTATGGTCACTGACATCCAGTGAGAGAATTAGCAGCATGTGAACACAAATACAAATGATACAGATCAATGCATTTCAAAAGCACGTCATAACAAAAAGGGTTCGTAACATTTGACGTTAAATACAACACACACATATACATTCATAGATATATATGCGTGTATACACATGCGCATTTATATATTTCTCCATTTATGGTCAGTAAGATCCAGTGAGGGAATTAGCAGCATATGAACACGCGCACAAGAATAAGCATCAATGTATTTCAAAGGCAGGTCATAACAAAAAGGGTTTATGGAACTTACTGTGGCGGCACAATGAAAGTCTGCAGGCTACTTTACGTTGATCAAGCGACGTAAAAAACTGCGACAGCGACTAACCTGGAGGGAAAATTTTAAATAAAATAATTCTGAATTAAAGTAGTAGCCTCACATTGGTAGGACAGTTAAACAATGGCAGATATATATATATATACATATACATATACATATATATGTATATGTATATGTATATATATATATATATATATGCATTTACATATCTGTCTATTGAAAATAAAATAATTCTGAATTAAAGTAGTAGCCTCACATTAGTAGGACAGATAATCAATGGCAGTATATATATGCATTTACATATCTCTCTATATATAGTAAGTAAGATCTGGTGACAGAATTAGCAGTATGTGAACACAAATACAAACGATATATATCAATGTATTTCAAAGGCAGATCAGTAGAAGAAGAGCTCCTGGATCTTACAGTGATAGCACAATGGGACTCCGTGGATCACTTCACGTTGATGAAGCAACGTAACAAGCCAGGACAGCAAATAACCTGGAGCAAAAAAATTAAAAATTAAAAACCTTTGAGCTAAACACTAATCTAACATGACTTGCGTGTGGGGTATAGGGACCAAAACACCAATGATGCTGTACCAAACCTGTGTAACGGAAGAACCCTGTAAGCAATTCCTTCAACTTGTTCTCCGCTGCAAGCAAAATACAAGGAAACCAACAAATCATAGATTATCATCGAATAAAAAAAATCAAGTAAACAAATACATTATACGTTAACGCTAAATTTGGTTCATTTTTTCCTGTACCAAACCTGTGTAACGGAAGAACCCTATAAGCAATTCCTTCAACTTGTTCTCCGCTGCAAGCAAAATACAAGGAAACCAACAAATCATAGATTATCATCGAATAAAAAAAAATCAAGTAAACAAATACATTATACGTTAACGTTAAATTCGGTTCATTTTTTCCCCTCTCCTTTTGCACAGACGATGAAGTTAATAATAACCCGAGACAAAACCAATGAATCACAGATTAGGGGCGTAGAAAAGAAGCAGAAGAAGCAAATGATGCTGTACCAAATGTGTCTAACGGAAGCACGCTGTAAGCAATTCCTTCAGCTTGTTCTTCGCTGCAAGCAAAATACAAGGAAACCAACAAATCATAGATTATCATCGAATAAAAAAATCAAGTAAACAAATAGATTATAAGTTAAGGCTAAATTCGGTTCATTTTCTCCCCTCTTCTTCTTTTGCGCAGACGATGAAGTTAATAATAACCCGAGACAAAACCAATGTATCACATATTAGGGGCGTAGGAAAGCAGCAAAAGAAGCAAACGATGGCGGCGTCGCCGGCGAAGGAACCAGGGGGAAAAAAGGACGACGAAGAAGAAGGAAAAGAACAACAACAAGAAGAAGAAGAGGTGGTGGGGAGAAGGCATCCATAGATCCAGACAGGCAAAAGCAGGAGAGAACAATAATCAGCCGGGGTAGCAGAGAAGAAAAAGAGGGGAAGATATAAAGAGCAGCGTGTGGAAAGTGCTGAGGTAACTAAAGTATAACTGCGGTAAAGTTCTCTCTTATCACGCGAGGAAAACGATCATGGGTAAAAACCAAAATCCTAAACAGGAAAAACCGCACGAATCAAAGAACCCTAGGAGACCGAGGAGCTGGAGGCGTACCATGGAGGCCACAGCGAGCTGAAAGCGAACGGCGAAGACAGACGACAGAAAAATCTTTCTTCGTGTTTTCCGTCCCCTTATCTCTATCTCCTCCCTTTTTTTTCACGTGGCCGATCGCTGCAAAGCAAGCACAGCAAACACTAAGCTCAAATCGTCTCTTGAATCGACGTGTGCACTTCCACGAGAACCTTCCCCGCCACTCCAGCGCTATCGCGCGACGCGGGCGCGGGAGGCTCCGCCAACGAGGCAAGCCACACGCCAGTCTAGCGCCATCGTGCGGCGCGCGCGGCACGACCTCGAAAAACGCGACACGACCTCGGGAAGCCCCGCACACGAGCTGAGCCTAGCGCAGCGCGGAACGCGAGTGCGGGAGGCTCCGCCAACGAAGCCAGTCCAGCGCCATCTCCGCACACGAGCCGAGCCAAACGATACACATCAAGCGGTGGAATCAATTTTGGCCGACGTGCATAGCCTACGTAGCCACCGACACTCCCTGCTTTCATAAGTAGTAATATGGCCAGCCGCCGCAATCCCCAATTTCTCCCAAACGCCGCCTCAGGTTGTCAGGTAAGGGATACCTTTGCGCGGATCGGAGATGGCGCGTGGATATCCGGAGGTCGGAAGGAAGCTGCTTACACTGTGGCCAGGTTTGTGGCCGCCGTGATTGATCGACGCCAGACGGGCGGGCGGAGGTGAGCAAAATCTTTCTTGTTGTTGGTACGGTTAGCATGTCTCTGATTCCTGGCACAGATCCATTGATAGACCCTCGCGATTTTTGGCCCGTTGTTTGTCTCTCGCCTCTCGGCAACAGATCCATTGCAGAGAGCAAGAGATCTGGCCGGTTGGGGAAAAAAGCTGCATGCAAACCCAATCTTGGGAGAGGGACGAGTTTGCGTGTAGGAGAGAACTTTGCTTTTTATTGGACTGGTTACCTCACCTGCTCAGCTCTGTAGACAGCCTCTGACAAAGACGGGACGGGACGGCTTAGTTCATGAGTGAAAATACTACTAGTGCATAATCACATAAATTACTAGTGCATAATCACGTAAATTACTTAGTGTATAATCATCATAAATAAATATGAAGATTACAATTCTAGTGACAAAAATTACTTAAATTAGTAAAAGATATGTAATAAAATATTAATTAAAAAATCTTGAAAATATTGTTTACCGGATATTCTGGGTTGAATTTGGAATATCTGATTTCAGAGCTGATTGTACAGTATCCGGAGTATCCAGGTGAAAGCTAGAACATTCGGGTTCAACATAATTGATCTGAAAAACAGCGATAACTTTTGATACTAAAGTCCAATTTCGATAATTTTGGACTCTATAGAAAGTTTATTCAGAGGATTATACATCTCAACTGAATTCATGACATTAAACATATTTGATCAAACTAGTAACACTCCGAAACCTAATTCGGACATTTTCACATTTTTCGCACCGGGTCTCTTAAGCTAACTCTCACTTTGGGTTGGTTAGAAAACTCTTGAGCACTGAGACACGACAATTAGCCCTACGTTGCAATCCTTTTAATAGTGCGACATATCTATACTCAAATTTAAATATAAAACTTATTTAAACCAATTTAAACATTTGAATATTTTCAAGTACCGTTTCTTTCTTTAAAACCTTAAAGGTTGCCAACTTTTATATAATCTTTACTCTATCTTTTCTTGATTTTTTATATGATTGATGTGAGTTATCCATAGCTTTTAATGACCTTACACGGTCTATTGGCATAAAATCTTCACTCGCTCTTTAACATCGCTTTAGTTCTTCGACTTCAAGCCATTTGCTTGTCCTTCACCACCGGATAGTCCATCGCAGTAAAGTCTTACTTGACCTTCACCGTTTTGCCATAGAAAATTATTTTATATCCGATATCTTCAATAAATTCACTTTATCATATATGGAATCCAATCTTTTTCTTCACTCTTGGCATATATAATTTCAATTCAACTTATGTCTTTTTATGTATCCTAACTCCAACTCATTTTTAAACTCAAAGCACATGGGTTAGTCTATAAAACTCTATTGACGATGGCATATCTTTAGTTACTTGATCTCCACAAGTAACTTAACCTTCATTTTTTTCAAACTTCTTATTCTTCTTATGAACATCACTAAGACCTCAATGATTTTGAATTTGATGTAATTCTTTGAATTCATAGCATTTCTCAATAAATTCATACTTTATTTCTTATGCATCTCATATGGAATAGACTAATAACAATTATCAACATCATTGTTAGCTCATAAGTATTGTCATCATTTACCCGAGTGTCCTCCATTTTTAGTAATTGATAACAATTTCACTAGATGATTATATTTGATAAAATTGAGCTCTAATTTGCTCATAAAAATATTTAAAATTTTTAGACCACTAATTAACTTTGAATAAAATCGAGAGTTAAATAAAAAAATAAACACAACCCAAAAAAAAAAGAAGGACCGAACGAACATAGATGGATCGATCCGGCCATTTTCGGTTAAATCAGCTCATCCAAATTTCAGGGAATATTCTCTAGTGGTGACCACCCCTCCACTCTATCCAGCCAACCAAACACTTTTAAAATTGGGATCACCATATCTCATCCATTGTCATCTCTTCATCCAAACACATCCTAAAATATGTTTAGTTAGATGGGATGGGGCGAGGATGGATGAGAGATGCCCATCCACTTTTTAAGGCATTTGTTGAATGACGAGTGGACAGGGTCATATCCAGTTTTAAAGAATATTCTTCACATATGCTCAATAGACTGAGCCAATTTTTTTTTTTACTGGATAAGCCACCACCTTCTCTAGATGTGATCATTAATAAAATAATCAGTGGTAATTAGTATGTTGTATTGCTAATTGTTATTTATTATTATGATATTATAGTTGATATGTGTTAGTGTATTGATTAGTGTACTATTAGTATATCGATTAGAGTATGATTATTGTTACTTAGCATGTTTTGTTATTAATTAGTAATCACTACGACAAGATTAATATTGATAAGTGTTAGTGCATGTTGATAAATATATGATTAATTATTATTATTTTAAATTAAGAGCTATAATTTAGTTAATTGTTTTCATCCTATCCGTCCTTGTACCTCCAACGAAACATAAAATTGGACCATCACATCCACCAAATCAAACATACAACTTTGCTGATCATATCTAAAATGGATAAATGCAAACCCCCAAAGTCACTTGGATTTTGATTATAGATAGATGATTACAGGAGACAATCTAATAGAAGAAAAAACGTGCTTAGTGGATAGCTATACTACAAACTCTATATTAAGGGAGACTAAATATTTCCAAACTCTGAAAAAGAGTCAAGAAAATGTTTTGATAATCGCAAGACGCGATGCTATGATTGTTGGCTCTGGTCGCACCATAATCACTCTCCCTATAGATGCTCAAATTACAATCGACGATGCACTCTTGTATCCCGATTTAACATGTATCATACTAAGTTATAGAGATATTCGTTAAAATGGTTTTCATATCGAAACACATGATGACAAAGAGAAATATCTCCTCATTACCAAAAATAACAGATATATCAAACAAATACCAGAGAAAATTCCTTCTTTATCTTCAGGATTGTACTATACATACATCAAACCCGTACCATATGTTACGTAAAAGGTAATTTTTCAAAATGTTGATACATTCCAAATATGACATGTTCACCTTGGTCATCCCGGTATCGGGATGATGCGAAAAATTATCTGCAATTCAATTAGTCATATCATGAATACTGCCAAATTCTCACAATCTTCGGATTTTGTGTGCACCACATGCGCCATAGAGAAATTAATTTTAAGACCCTCTTATCTTAAAATTAGAGCTGAATCACTCAAATTCATTGAACGCATTTAAGGCGATATATGTGGTCATATCCAACCATTAACTGAACCATTCAGGTACTTTATGATTCTCATTGACACATCTACATAATGGTCACACATGTGTCTATTGTTCACACGAAATCATGCTTTTGCTAAAATAATTGCTCAAATTATTAAATTACGAGCACATTATCCTGAACATAGGATGCAATCCATTCGAATGGACAATACGGCTGAATTCACGTCACGTGCCTTCAATGATTATTGTATGGCCCTAGGAATTCAAGACCTGCATTCAATACCTTACGTCCATTTGGCCAAATCTCTCATCAAGAGAATCAAGCTCATTACACGACCATTGTTACATAATTGCAATCTACCAACTTCATGTTGAGGTCACGCAGTCTTACACGCTGCTGATTTAATACAATTGCGACCAACTGCATATCACACTGCTTCTTCACTGCAGTTAGTACGTGAAAAATCCTCCGAGCATTTCCCATCTGCGAAAGTTCAGTTACGCTATATACGTATCGATCTCACCGCCGCAGCGTACATCAAAGAGCCAACACAGGAAATTGGGAATACACGTGAAGTATAACTCTCCGTCGATCATAAAATACCTCAAAACCCTAATAGAGGATCTATTTACAGCTCGATACGCTAATTGTATATTTTATAAGGAGCATTTCACGGTATTAGAGGGAGATTTCAAATACTAGAAAGAATGTTAGGAAACCAATTGGAACACCACAGATATTTCCTCCTCAGATCCACGTACTTACGAATCTGAACTCCAAATTCAGAGAATTATAAATTTGTAAAATATTACAAATAACCTGCCAGATGCATTTACTGACAATAAAGATGTCACTAAATCATGTATTACTGCTCAGAATATGCCGAAAAGAGTGGAAGTAACAAATAAAATCACTCAACTCCCAAATCAAAATAAAAGGGAAAAAATAAGAACACAAAAGATAAAATTTCTTATAAACTACCACGAAAAACGAGAAATTCTTCTTCTAAAACAGTAAATGCAAGCCGTGAGTGCTATCTGGAATGGCAAGTTCCAGGTTGCCACGGCAGCTCTTGAGGCAGCAGCATGACCAAGCGCCAAAAAAAAGCTTTGGAGGTTGCGATTTGTGCACACATGTACCTACGGCATGTTTAAGATGTTTGCCAGTCACCTAAACATATACTACTCCACAAAGAGAAATACTAGGATAAATAGGACCAACAAGCTAGGCAACCGCGAAAGTGCAATCAATCCAGAATTTGTCGATAGATGTCCACTGTAAACTTAACCATATAGACTCCCACCGTCTCTCCAGTAAAAACTGAATACACAAAGAGAGCTCTGCTCCTCTCTTCTATATCAGCATTTTTCACACGGTATTTAACCCTATCAAAAGAGGGGGAGGTTGCACTTGTTAGAATTAGTAAACAAATTGTACAGATACAAGTACTTCCAAAAAAATTAGTGTGATAAATACTAAACGCCACCATGATAATGAATTATGATTAGTTTCACAGAGAGTACCCCTAGCAGTGATTTCTACCCCCGTACCGTGATTTCTCTTCAAATATTGATTAATTTCACCAAATTTACAACTACATATGGTGCTCAATATTAATCAATATATGAAGAGAAATTAATCAGTATATGAAGAGAAATCACGGTACAGAGTAGAAAATCTACTGTATCAAGTTGTTTTTTTTATACACTACGTGGTATGTGCAAATATGAAGGTATTATTACAATTGGCTAAAAACTATGGACTCCTTCGAAAATCTTTTGTGTAGTTCGCATAATAAGCACTTGAACATACTCAAAGCGATGTATGTAGGGGAGAGTAACAATCTATCTACCATCAACAACAAAAAAGTGATTGAATAAGCAGAGAAGAACTCAAAACAAAAATTGTGATTCTGCAACGTGAAACAACCAACAATGTTGCATCATATTCTTGTGCACTCACCGTTGCCACCACGTATCAGCTTTGTCTGCCGGCTCCCTACCCCCAGTTGAGAAATGTCGCTGGCTCTGCAACAATCACTATGATTAATAAAAGTTTATAAGACAATCTAAGTATATAACAAGCAGGTGGACTGTGAACCAGAATATTGCACCTATTCCTCAAGTTCTATTCTGCAGCCGAACTCACAATACGAGATCAAATGGAAGTTGTGTTCATTGCAAATGTGCATGCCAATGATGCTAATCCATAAATTTAAATTATATCATGGTACAACATTGCGTTGTTATTGATCAAACGATTTTACCTCTACAGTCCACATGATTGTTGAGTAAAACTTTGTAAGAATAAAGACAAACCAAAAAGGAAAAATGAGAAAAGGATGAGTTGTTCCCTAGTTCATGGGATGGTTAACCATGTGAAACTGAAAATAGAAAAACTTTACAAAATGATATTAGGGCAACCACAGAGTTACTATTGCTACTTAAAGTGGCAAACGCAACTCAATTTTCAGGCCTGTTGGTGGAATTTGTCACAGGCAAGTGTGTCAAGTGTCAAAAGTGTCAACTACAATGGATGTAAAATGACTCTAGAGTTAAGGATGCACCTACAATTTCACCAAAACACAGTTTGCGACTAGATGTCATGCATGGGCTGCAGAGTAATGGAAGAAAATGTAATTTGTAAAAAGGTCAAGACACAGATGTCAAATTGTAGAATAGAACAAACCAATTTCAAGTACTCAAGTCATCAAATTCACCAGTGGGCATATTTAGGGGAGTACAGATATACAATCCCCTTCTACACTGCTCAGGTATTAAAATATATAGCAAAGGAACTTTGTGATGAGCATGCATCCAGTATATATTAAAGCAATTGTATAACTCACTAACTATGATGCGTTGGATACACAACAGCCACAACGACCAGGCAAATAGAAAGAAATACGGTTCATAAGACATAGATGAAACATAAGCATTCAATGCGCATTAGGGCTTTGGTTGTGGATGGTAAAGCAAGGAAACAGAAGAGAGCCATTTTTTCATTGTGAGGTTAGATAGTCTAGAAATGGAGTGGGTTTGATAAGAGGCATTTGAGATCGGTTTTCTCGATGTGCCTAAGGTATTGGGAAATAGTCAAATCAGGACCCAGTATGTATTAAATGACACCAGTATGGCAGTTGACTGAAGTATCGGGCCATCGCAGCTCACTATCAGCTGTGATACAGAATACATAGGCGAGGAGCCGAGGATGCATCATAACAACTAAGTATGGCAGTTAACTGATGTATCGGAGCATTAGAGCTCACTATCAGCTGTGATACAGAATACATAGACAAACATGTATCACAACGGATGCATCATAACAACTAAAAACAGTAATTCTGGCTATATAAGAAATATATTACCAGATTTGTGTTTACAAATTTTTTACTTAAAGTACAAATTTCTTAGCATATTTTAATATAAAAGCTTTCAAAAGTAGTCCTAAGACATCAAAAAGTTAACGAGGATAAATAAAAAAGAACAGAGGGACTTAGATCCAGCACATTTTGTACACAACTAGACCATTCGAATTTTGAAGTTGATTTAGCTAATAAATATATAGCACGCAAGCATATTACCAACAAGTAGAAGTTACTTTAAGAGCTACACAACAGACAAACAGAAGCCAGCTCTCAAGAACTCGATTAGATAGAATATATGATCCCCAGGCAAAGAACTCAATTTCCATACTTAGCGCTGATTGTGGCAAATTGGTACCAAATCCCGCATCAATTATGAAATTTGCTTCCATTTTATGCAACTGAGAGACATCAAACCTCAGAAAAACGATTACACTAATTCAAAGTTGTTAAATTGGAAAATCATATCCAAGGCAACAAATTCAGTGCTATTTTTTTTATAAGGGTTGGTGTCGGAGGATTAACTCCTGTCGCAGAGATTCCGAGAGACCCCTTTTTAGAGATTCGGCCGGGGGATGATCCTGAATAAGTTCGTCGGAAAAATGAATGAGAATAAATGCAACGGCCGGTGGTGGGGGACTACCTAGTGCAGAAAGAAGTAAATGCACCGGAGTTTTAACAGGTTCAGGCCGCACGGGGGCGTAACACCCTACTCCTGTATGGATGCAATAACTATCCCCGGGGAGATCCCTCAGGGATGTAGCTGGTTACAAAGAATATGATCTATCTAAGAGCTTGAGCCTCCTTGTTCTTCGGCGGGAGCTTTGCTCAAGCTTGTTCACAATGTCTCTGTCTGCTGGCTTGGTTCGTCGTGGGGTTGGTCTTCTTCGTGAGTCAACTCGTGTCCAGCCCAGAGCTCTCCTTTTTTCTTTTGCTTCTGTGTTGCCGGTTCTTTTAAGCACTTGCCGGCTACGCCATGCCTCGAATGGGAAGGAGGGGGGCACAAGTTCCAAGGCGCCATCATTTCTCTGGGCGAAGTGACCGGAGGGTGGAAAAAATACCGCCCGCCCGGTCACCTGTCACTGCGGACGCCCTGGCAATGGGAGCCATGGAGGGGGGCCCACCGGGCAGCCGCAGAGCAACCCGGCGTGCCCGCCCTGTATTGTTCCTCTGCCACAGCAGGGCGGCAGACGGAACGCAATCTTCGTGATGAAACCGGCAATACGGGACGGAACCCGTGCGATTAATAGCCCCACGCCCCCCTGCCAAAGCATGGCAGGGACTGACACTGCGGCGGGAGCAGTTGGATGTGTCAGACCACGCACGCTCATTAAATGCGGTTTCGGCCTCTGACTAGCGGACACCTCATCGGTGGGCCCCTCGGGGGCCTTTCTGGGTCGTCGGGGAACCGAGTGCTCAGGGGTACTGTTCACCTCCCCAAGCACTCTCTCCCGAGCACTCTTGCTCGATCCTTCGGGGAACCGAACGCTCGAGGGCCGCCACGCGCAGCCCCGAGCATTCTCCCCCGAGCACTCTTTGTGTGGAACCTTCAAGGAACCGAGCGCTCGGGGACTGCCGCTCGCAGCCCCGAGCACTCTCTCTCCCGGAACTTTAGCTCTTCTGGTCATCGGGGAACTAGGGTTCTCGGGGATGACCTGGCACCGGCCCGAGCACTTTTCTTCCCGGGACTCGAACTCTCCTTACCTAGCGGGAGGGACCTCGCGGGATGGCGATACGTGACGGATGGCTGGCCTGGCCTCGGGACTCAGGGACCCCCGGTTCCTGATACACCGACAGTTGGGGAACAGCCCCCGCTATTTTAGGATAAAAAATCCATATGAATAGCATTAGTGATGGGAGAGCGTGGTTAACTCCCTACTGATCTCATGTATCCCAATCAGTGCAAGCGACGGTCCACTTAAGGGCGTGTTTGGACAGTGGAGATAAGATCGTATCCTTTCGAATTAGGAGGCGAAATTAACTAACATCCCCATCAATACCCACCAATCTGATGGGATTTTTGCATATCCAAACAAACCCTAACGAGCAAAAATTCCAGGTCAAGTAGTTGGTTGCACAAAGGAGGGAGCCTATGGAGGGATGGTTTGCGTAAACTGCGCGAGAGTATTGGTCTGATTAGAGGGGCTGGCTTACGCATGAATATTTAGGGTTTCGCATGGTTTATGAGCCCAAATCTATGCAAAGATCAAGGCGATAAGCACCTAAGATGTGATGTCTCCTCACCTCAAGGTTACGGAAGGCCGCAGGCCGGAGCGGCGGCGTCCTTGGCGCCGCGGGCCGGAAAACTTGGTGGATCTCAAGCCCTCTTCCGCCCATGGACGCGGCTGCCGAGGATCCAGAGGAGCCGCAAGTACGGCGGGAGAGCATCGCCAGCGCCGATCGCATCGCCGCCATCCCAATCCTCTCTCTCTCTCTCTCTCTCCGGCCTTTTGGCGGGTGTGTTGCGTGGGTGCCTTGTGTGCTCAGGCTGAGGACCGCGGGGGGTTCGTGGCTAGGCGTGCGGTGCGGGACGAGTGGCGGGGGGCTCACCGCAAATTTATAACCGGCGGTTTCTCCAAAAGTGACTCGGATTCTGAACTTTTTCGTCTTCGTGGTTAAATTACGGGGACATTAGGGGGCTGGTTGAAACAAAAACGAACGCGGTCACTTTTTTTCGTCTTCGTCAGGAATGGGATCAGGGTGCCGTGAGGCGATCAGGATGAAGTCAGAGGATTTGAATCCCGTAGCTTACGGCTTACGGGTGGCTCTGGACCTAGAGTTGATTTCCGAAAACGATCAGGGTGTTTTTGAAACAAAAACGGGACGTGTATAGGGACTTCACTACAGATGGGGTCGTTGGAGTAGGACATGACCCGTCCGATTCCGATCCTCCCTCCAACTCGGTTCCGTTCCACCGATTTTCTTACAACCAATCGATCTTGGAGATTCTCTTTCCAGAAAAGAAATTTCTACTCAACTAAATATCTTTTTTAAGAAAACAGCTTTTTTATTATGCCCCGACTTTCGTTGAAGCCAGACAAGCCAGAAAAGCCAGAAAGCAAAGTTCGTTTACAAAGGCAAAATAAAACCAAGCAATAATCCAAATACGATCACACATCATATCTTACCGATCTGAACTAACACTTGCTCTTTTGACATCCAGGCCACCTTCACCCTGATAGTCTTCTTCTACCGTCCTCCTCCATCATCGCCTTGTTCCTGGTCAATGCTCTACGCACGCTCCAGATTCTCCACACTTGCTATGTACCGGACACTACACACCTCCAAAAAGATAAACCCAGGTATTTCCAGCACATTTTTGCTACCACCATCATACCGATCTTCTCATTATGTGAAGCAAGGACAAAAAGAATAAAGACCCATAGTGTTATCTTACGCCCAATCACATTCATCATCCTAATTTCAAATATGTACCTTTCTTTTCGTACATATCTCAGACTACAAGTTTTTCCAGATAATATCATATCAAACATTCAATCCTACATATAAATCCGACCACATCACAATTTGATTTTGATTAATCTCCATTGTAAACTGCTAAGGTCAATGCATCCTTCCTACGAACCTCCATGTACATCTTCAGCTCACCGTGTACTTGTTCAATCTGCAACTTATCTCCTGGATTCAAAAGAACAGCCCATAAGCTCATATACCCCATGGTAGACATAATCACTTGATCTTAATGAACTTATTTTTTAGAAGTAGTATTATTGTGCCACTTCCATATGGGCCACAACAAAGCTATACAACAGTATCTCCCATTCTGCTTTTGTTTTACCATTTCTGCCCCCAATTCAATCATCTAGACCCCTCAGCATGTAAGAACAAGCCCCTACTGCAACCAATGGAGCCAACCCATGCACAACAAAAGGGCAGCAAAAGAAAAGATGTTCAATAGACTCATTTACCTCACAAAAACTACGCCTATTATCTCCAACCCAACCTCTTTTTAATAATTGATCTCTAGTCAGTTTTTTTCAATTGTAAATGATCCACTTAAAACTTTAATTCTATAGGGTATCTTATATTTCCATAGTTCTATTTTTTTCTCTAGAAATTGTCACTGTCCCATTTTTAACCACCTGTACCCTTCACTAGCGGAGTATTGACCATTATTACCTTTCTACTTAAAGCATGTATAATGGGATATTTATAGGAGGTGTTTATGGGGAAAAAAATCAGGGTTTTTTCTCAACTGCATTGTCACGTGTGCTTAGACGGAGGACAAGTTGCTTATTTAAGCATCACTGCTTATATTAGTGCTATCAAGATAGTTAACTATGTTTAAGCATATGTAATCTTTGTTTGTATTGAAAATTACAATTTTTATGTAGATACTTAACACTCTATTTTCTTAAGCACCTAGCATTGTTCATGCCCTTAAGAATGTCTTTAGTATCATATGGAGCATAAGTGAATTGCCAATTGCCCACCTTTTCCTATCAGTTTAGGTTTTTTGGTGAATTGATTGGTGCATACAGCTCAATATAGTATCAGAGTTAGATGTCTCGAGTTCGAGTCCTGACAGACGCAATTAAATAGAAAATTATAGTCGACTCCTATTTCTACGTATGAGGCCTGAGTGAACCTCCACATGAGGGGGAGTGTTGTAAGTATACGTGAATTGCCCACATTTCTCCATCAACTTAGTCTTTTGGTGAACTAGTTGGTACATGCAGCTCAATATGGTATCAGAGACAAATGTCTTGAGTTTGAGTCTTGACGGATGCAATTAAACAAAAAATCTCATCTAACTCATATTTCTACGTTTGAGGTCTGAGTGAGCCTCACACGTGAGTGAGAGTGTTGAAGTATAAGTTAATTGACCATATTTCCCCGTTAGATTAGGCTTTTGAGTGAACTGGTCGGTGTATACAACTCAATAGTATCAGATAATCTGAACCCATCTAGAACAACAGCCAGTCAGTCAGTCGGTCTATCTGATTCCTCTCCCAAGTTATCATGTAAATATTTTCTAAAGTTGATCTTGTATGGTCTACACCTAAGCACTTCCCCACAATGATTTTTTGGTCAGTAGTTGCCCATATAACTCTAGAAATTTGAATTTCAAAGGACACTCATTCACCTAGCAATCAGCCCAGAACATAATTTTTCTCACATCTCCCAATTGAAAACACGAAAAGCCATGCATTTCCTTTATGGAATCAATAACCCCCCCCCCCCTCCAAAATTCTGAATCATCCCTTCTATGAGGGACATGAAAAATATTAGTATTATTTGCTTTTACATATTTCTTTTGAAGAATTTCTACCCACATATCTTCCCCATCTGTATTCTGAATTTTGAAACCCTATTTACCCAAAAGAGCAGTATTAAAAGCTTCTAAATCTTCGCTCCTAGTCCAGGTGTGGTTCCAAGTTCCCAATTGACCCATGGTATCCTTTCTGTTCAGATGTATTATCCCATAAAAATCATGTACTTTTTGTCTCAATTTCTTTGATCTATTCTTTACTTGCTTTGTAAAACCCTATCATATATCAATGGAGACTACAAAGGACTACTTTGAGCAAAATCACCCTCCCTCAATAGACATATCATTACTTCTCCAGATCCGCAACTTGGCATCAAATTTGTTTAAAATCGGTTCCCAATCATCTATACTTATTCTTTCTTCTGCTAAAGGTATACCCAGATATTTGAAAGGAAAAAAAAATCTTGTTTGCAACCCAAAATCTCAACTAGGTTAGGAAAAATATATGAATGTTGATCCAATTCAAATATTTCAATTTTATCATAGTTAATTTTCAAACCAGATGACAACTCAAAACAATACATAATCAACTTAAAGGTCTTCATCATCCCAACATCTTTCTTTAGGAAAATTAGAGTGGCATCAGCGTATTGCAAACACACAGGCCCACCAAAAATTGACGGTAGTAGTCTAGTCTACCCAAACAATAAATCACAAATTCTGGTTCAAAATTATGAGTCCAAAGTCTAAATCACACTTCTTTTTGTTGATTTAAGAATTGAAATTAATCAATTACGAATGAAAATGAATAACACTAATTAGGCTCAAATCAGATCATTAAGTTTCTTCTAGATTTCGATCGAATAGGATGATAATAGATCAAAATAAATCAATTTAGGTATATAGGCTCGAATGCTCAATAGCCCACTGCATAGGTGGTGGTGATCATGCGAAAAAGTTGTTCTTCAATTGGGAATTGAAGGCCCACTTTGTTCTATGCTAATCACCGAAGTTGCTAGCGCATGAGAACTGAGAAATTACCTCTGTTTTTTTTTCTGTCACTCGAGGATAGAAGCTCTAGTATTTCAAGAAGCAAATGTGCAACGTCAAAGACGAAGCACCATGGGCATCAAAGCATCAGCCCGGGGAGGAACAACACCTGAACAAGGAAACTAAATCTCATAACAATGAAACAAGCGGGTGAAGAAGAAGCCACCACAACAATGATATGACACACTACGCAGGATGGCTCTGATACCTCTGTTGGGAAACGGGTAGGCTACGCTAGCACAAAATAAACGGGTAGGCATACGCTTCTCATTTATATGACCTAATCGATAATGCCAAACAAAAATGGGATTCAAATCATCAAGCCGAGGCTTCTTTGTATCAATGTTATAAATAGTTATATCCTCAAGATCCAATATATATAATCCATTTACTAATGGACAATTACCATAGAGCATACCATTCAAAAATATCGAACAACACTTGTTCTTTATTATGAATTCATAACCATCTTCTTCCAAACATGAAGAAGAGATAATGTTTTTGCCCAAGGCAGGAATATAATAACAATTATTTAATTCCAAAACTAATCCTGAGGGTAGCGATAAGGAGTAAACGCCAACGGCCAACGCAGCAACTTTTGCACCATTGCCGACGCGAGCATCCAATTCGCCTCTTGCACACTTCCTAGTCCTTTTCAGTCCCTGCAACGATTTGCAAGTATGAATCATTGATCCGGTATCAAATACCCATGAATCATCAGGACGAGTAGCAAGATTAATTTCAATAACATTTATACCTGAAGAGAAAGTCTTACTTCCCTTCTTCCTTTTGAGTTCTTCCAAGTACAATTTGCAGTTCCTCCGTTAATGACCAGTCTTATGGCAGTGGTGGCAAGTGTCAGAAGCCGCAGGGCTAGGCTTGGTTTTTCTAACAGGTTTAGGCTTAGAACTCGAGATCTCATCCGAAGTTTTAGCCTTGCCCTTGCGCTTTCTCTTCTTGCTATCCTTTTGAACTATCATCACATGACTAGAGCTCTTCTTAATGCTTTCCTCAGCAGTTTTTAGCATCCCATGCAATTCAGCCATGCTTTTCTCCATGCTGTTCTTATGAAAGTTCAAAATGAACGGCTCGAAGCTCGCAGGGAGCGACTGGAGAATTACATTCGTAGCCAACTCAGGGCTAAGGGGAAAACCAAGTTTTTCCAGGCTCTCAATGTAACCAATCATTTTGATCACATGAGGACTGACTGGACTGCCTTCTGTTAACCTGCACGCAAACAAGGACTTTGAGGTGTTGTACCTCTCGGCCCGAGCTTGGTTTTCAAACATACCTCGGAGTCCCACAATCATATCATGGGCATCCCTGTTCTCATATTGCTTCTGAAGCTCAGAGGACATACAGGCAAGCATGAGGCAGCTAACATCCAATGAATCGTTGGTGTGCTTCTCATAAGCCCTCCGATCCGCGGCAGGTGCATTATCAGCTGGTTCATTAGGATAGGGGACCTCTAGAACATATTCCTTTTTCTCTTGTTTGAGAACAATTCTCAGATTTCTATACCAATCAATAAAGTTTGTTCTAGAAAGCTTCTCTTTTTCAAGAATCGATCGCAAATTAAAACTGGAAGTGTTACTAGCAGCCGGTGCCATAATCTACAATAGAAAATGCAGGTTCAGCACTATGCCTATGTGAATCTTCTATTAAATAATTTAACAAAAGATACTCCACTATATGTGTTTTCCCTCTAACAACATATAGAGGATCAAGATCCATATTCAACTAAGTTTTAGTGAGCTTTGACATCACTGCTAGAAACTTAGTGACATAGGTAAGCAACGCCTTGCTAATCACATCCCTATGTGACTCTTGTTTGTTGGGTGGCATCGAATGCCCCGGCGCCCAACACCATGCCCCAAAGCCCAAAACCGTTTTGATAGTTTTATCAAGTAAACCAATACTATGGGTGTGGATGTCCGACATCCACTCTAACTGGTTAAGATAAATGATGGCACCCTACTTTGGCAGACCTACCACACAATGATCAAAACCTTTGTAGGTGCAGCTATTGAAAGGGCATCAATTACTCTTGATTTTTCTGAGGGAAACTACTCTATCATGAAAATCATATCCACCACATATAAAACATGAAAGAATAGTATGACAGAAACATAAAAACATCACAGGAAATCATATTAACTGTGACATAGTATGGCCCCTGCACATGGTGATCTCCATCGCCACGGTTCCTGTCCTCCGGGTCATCATGCTTCAAATCTCCATGATCTTGTTCTAGTCTATTACATCTAATAGCACTAGATAAATTACATGAGAAGAAGCATCACAAGTCGACACGCAGGCCGTTATACAATAACATGACAGCCTTGGGCTGCAATTAACCATGACACGCAGGCCATGAAAAATTACACACATGCATCACATATCACAAGGCCATACCAGTCACAACATTCTCTGCAAAAATGAGTTAAGCGTAGAATCGAATTCTAATGTCGTGATGGGATCATGTTATTACAACAATCTATGCGTGTACGCGACGGCGGTCCAATTCCGAGCCATTCATAATGCCTCAATTTCCATTAGATCAATCTCATTGATCATCGCGTGAGGTTTTTCCAGAAACGATGACAGCACACACGACCTTGATCTGCTGTTCTCCCGACCATGTCGCGATGCACGTAGTTAGCCCCGATGGTGATTCCAGCCGGTAGGGGCAAGTCGCACGCAAGACCAGGTGGGAGATCGAGCTAATCTTTTTGGCTATGTGGTTTCATCGACTGGCATCTCATCCGATCTCTAATTCACCTAACCAACCGTGCATTGATCAATCCATCATATGAACTGATCAAAAACAATAGATCTAATCTATTTCTATCACATATCTTCTATATGTGACTGATCCAGATCGAAAACTACGCAGGATGGCTCTGATACCACTGTTGGGAAACGAGTAGGCTACGCTAGCACAAAATGAAGCCTTTTTATAGTTGTTAAGGGACGTGGCGCTCTGCAAATAGCACCCTTTTAGCAACAACATCCATTCACATGGACCAATTAACTGTGTACCTGTTTATAGTTGCTGGAGGGGCGTGGAGCCTTCTGCAAATAGACATCCTTTTAGCAACAATATACATTCATGTGAACCAATTAACCGTGATGTGCAGTTACTTGCAACTGCATGCAAGGCACATGCATGTTCACGGGTAAATGCAAACAGACCTTCACGATGTGACGTGACCAAGTTCCAATGCCCTTGCATTTTATTTTATACGTTGCATCAGCACTAGTACATGCATAGCTAGCAACACACTCCAAAGCATATACACTAATAAGCATCCAATTTAGTAAGGGACATAAAAGGGAATTGAAACCTTTGTTTCTAAATATATTATGTTTAGTAACCATCATACTAGATCATTTAATATTAGAATCAATCTAATAATTACATTGGCCTTTTAAAGATTAATATAATCTTATAGATAATACAATAGTAGAGGCAATCTGGCACACCTCCTCTCACTGCCTCATTAACATTTCCCCTACACATCTTCTAAAGGTGCATTTTTTGTCAACCCCATACCATTAATTTGCAACAGTACCAGAATTGTCATTAACAATTATATACAGTTCTCAAAACTGGATTGCTAAGCTAGAAGAGCCTAACCGATTGTCCTCCCAAAACTTAATTTTTCTACCATTTTTTATTTCCCACCTATAACCCATCTTCTAAGTTTATCAAAATATAGATGTACCACTAAATATTTTAGAGGTAGCCCACCAAGAGGAAATCCAAATATATGAGCTATCATATGTGTGTGATCTACATCCAGATGCGTGAGAATCAGCTCACTTTTGTGAAAGTTGATTCCCATACCTGATAGCCTCTCAAAAAAGGCGAACACACATTTCAAATTTCTAAGGCGACTCTCACTAGCAGAGGAAAAAATAACAGTATCGTCAGCATATTGCAAAGAGGTAATACCCTCAAGTCTAACCTAGTAAGCAATTCTTGAATCAAGTTACCATTAGCTGCTCTAGATAATATTCTAGTAAGAACATCTCCAACTAAATTAAATAGAAGGGGAGACAAGGGATCCCTTTGTCTTAGCCCTTTTCCAGTTTTAAAGAAACTAATCTCCTCCCATTTATGTTGACACCAACAAATCCTCCTGTCACAATCTGTTTGATCTATTTCATCCAAACTGACCCAAAACTCCTAGTCTCATAGGCTTTCTTTATTTTTATGCGTTCTATGGACTACCTCGTGGGCGACTACAACATTTTCTAAAATATACTTACCCTGAATGAAAGCACTCAACCTTTGGCATACCTTACCTAACCTCATAGTTAGAACTTTTCAAAAAATCTTGAAGTACAATTCAACAAACTAATAGGCCTAAACCTTTTCATACTTCTAGCCTCATTGTCCTTAAGACTCAGAGTTAGCATAGAAAAGTTTAGTCTATATAAGTCTTGTTTCCCCTGATGGAAATCTACAAACATATTCATCAAGTTGGTTTTAATCATATTCCAGAATTTCTGATAAAATAAAAAGGCAGCCCATTTGGGCCTGGAGCTCCATCAGAACAGCAGCTGAACACAACTTCTCTAACCCCTTCCCCAAAGAAAGGTGAGTGCAAGCTGTCATTTTTAGTGTGAGTTACCATCTCATCTTCAGTCCAAAAGCTAGACTCTAAGGAAACATTGCCTCTATCCTCATACCCAAATAAACCTTTGTAAAAATCTATAGCTATTTCCAACATACTAGCAGTATCATTTATAGGACCATGATGACCATCCAAAACAATAATATGTTTCTTCCTATTCCTTTGGTTAGCCACAGCTTGAAAGTAGGAAGTGTTTCTGTCACCTTTTAACATATTCCTATCTCTAGACAGGGTGAACGATCAAGGTCACACCATCATGTATTGCCACCAACGAAGGCAAGAAAACACCACCATGCATTGTTTGTTGGGCGACCAGCAGTACGAAAGGTTGGGGCGAGTTTGGAGTTGTTGGAGCAAAGACGGGAGGAGGCATATATTGATGCATCCAAAATATACATCATATTTCCTAGTGATTTCATTGTTGTTTTTTTAGTAATTATTGCTCGGCTAACCATTGATTAACTTTGATTTTCACAAGATATATTCTTTTTTGTTAAACCCGCAGGACAAGGGAAAAATTTCCTAATTAGTGAAGAAGAATGTGAAGATCTCACGAAAAAGAAGCCAACTGTACCAGCCGTGCCTCAAATATAGATTTCAGAAGGTTTGGAGGAGGGGTGTAGTATGGTCAGCAGTGACCGTATCACCTAACCGTACCCCCTCCCCCACCGGGTACATCTTGTCAAACCCAATAACTTTCATGAAGGCAGCAGGGTCAAAAGACTTCCAGAGACGGTGCAAAACTTTATCCCAGCGGTTATTTAAAGACAACATCGATTCACATCAAAGAGAGCAACCACATAACCATCACAAGACACTGAAGGGCCACCGGGAGACCTAGCCACCACCATTTCCACCATAGTTCCTCCATTTTCCATCTATTAGATCCGTTGTAATATGTCACATCTATCATTTATCGATGTAGACATTTATCACATCAAGGAAGTTATTAATCTTTGTCTTTAATTATTTCCATTGCGATAAACGAGTAGTCCCCTTAGCGATATAGGGTGTTTAGGAGTCATGTAGCACACCATTAGTGTAGATCTGAAGTAATCTTAACGTAATATTTTCCCGTACAAATCATTTTATTTTTCTCTCACCTTTGCCAGTCTTGTTTGGCCACAAATACGAGGATTAGATCTACAAAAGGAGGCAACAATTGTGTGGATGACCAAGTTATAGATCGAGGCTTCGTGACAGGGACTATACTTGGTTGCAGCGAAGAAGTTCCATAGAGGATCAATGGTACAACCACAGGACGTAAGAAGTTATTCCGGGATCTATCCCTTAATAGACGTGTATGGCGACAATATTGTGTGGATTGAAGGATGATTGTTCTTGTCCAATGGCCCACAAGAGACTGGCGAGCAAGAGATACTAGGGTGTGCCACCCAAGTGACAAGCATACTTAGTTCCTATGATTAATCTTTATTTATTTATCTATCATCTGACTTGTAGATCATTTTCTGATCTATGCGACCAACTAGTTATATGGTCCCGACATGTCCTATACATTACTTTTAATCATTGTTGTCTTCCTTGTTAATTTTAGCACTACTTATTTCTTTCTATTAGTACTAGATTTATTATATTTACAAATATTTATTCCCCCTGCATTACAACCAAAGGATTTAGTAGTTGTAGGGCCAATATCCGGTGCAAGCTTGATCCAACTGCCTCCCCAAGGGGTCTATATTTAAATCTAGATTCACTATTTAAATCTAGATTCACTCTAGGATTCTAGGTTGTAGTGATATTGGAAGAACAACTACGTATAATAAAGACGTGTCACCGGCAAGCAGATATATGGTGGGTCCTGCATCCGAGAAGCGGCAATGATGTTGGCGGTCATCAATGGTAACTGCGGCGATGGAGCAGGTGCTGACAAGGAGGAAGATGGCCAAGGGGTGGGTGGTCGAGGTGACTGTGGAAGTGCTACAGGTTTTAGCAATAACATATTAGCGATGTTATTACTGTTAACTCATGCATTATACATAGACATTATAGAGTGATTATTTTTACAAAGTAATTTAATTCTCTCTCTTCTCTAGGAATTTATCTTGGATACTTATGCATTGGGATTGACTTGCCAAGTCACCAGTCACATAGTTCGGGGACTATCTGGAAAAGAAAAGAAAAAAAACTAGTGCTGGTGCTGGGACTGGTTGGGCTATGGATTCCAGGTCGCGTCATGGTCCAGTTCCGTGGGGCCTGATAGGTCGAGTCGCCTCCAACTAAAGGTAGACTACCCAAAAGGCAGAAAGCAACCCAACCCGCTGCGTGCTTTACCGCTTTCCCACTCCCTCCTTCGAAAGCAACCCAACCCGCTGCGACGCGACGCAGAAGAGGAACCCTTGCGTCCGTCCCGTTCTCGTGCCAAGCAAGTTCTCTCTTCCGCACCGCAGCGCGCAGCTACCTTTGTCCTCTCTCGTGCTCTCGCTCTTCGGCAAATCGGCAGGCAACGCACGCCGGCATCGCCCGACCCCGCGCGTTCGTCGACCACCTGTCAGTTGCTTTCTCTCTCTGCACGGGAAGGGTGGTACTGGGACGTACTACTAGACGTACAGGCGAGAAAAGCGGCCGGGGTTGCTTGCATGCCGGCCTCGGCGCCGGCGCGTGATAGAATACTAGCGCGCGCGCGGTGTACAGCACGGGTCACCAAAAAGGCAGCACGTTTGCTTAGCATGGGAGGCAATCGCCTCGCCCTCGCCCCCGCCCTCGCCCTCGCCTGCCGGTGGTGGTTTGGCGGGGTGGGGACGACAGGGCACGGCAGGGCAGGGTCCATCGGCGTCAGGAGGGTCCTCGAGCCGTTGCCGTTTGCTTGTTCGTTTCTGAGCCAACCAATCATGGCACGGTGGCTGCCTACCTGGCACTGTTAATCCATGCACGTGTCAGTGCTCGACCTGTGGAGTTCCGGCGACAGTTTCGTCCGGCCTTTTCTTCTTCTTTTGCAACGACTTCCATTTTACTAGTTTCTAGGTTTTCGACGAAGAGTAAAAGGCTCTGAAATTTGTTGAACGCGTGAAATCGTTGTCACTTCTGTATAAACATTGCAATGAGATCTCGTAATGCATCACCCCTTATATATCCGGCGATAAGGCACTATGACGTGTCGGACACTGGCATGGGTTAGTTACCAACGGCACTTAAATTTTGCGTTAGCTTGCGTGTCCACTCAAATATACAATTTCCACGACGGCAGATTGGCAATCTAGATATATTCAACTTTTATCTGCATACGTGAACTGGGCCAGGCAATTCATACGTGAAAATACCTAACGCCGGAGGGGCCAAGAAATTTGAGATAACAGAGATATTGTTCATCGTACATAGTGGTATATTCCTACGTGTGCGGATATATATATATATATATATATCAATCATGATTGATCTCTGGATATTCTCAAGTCTCAACACCAAGGGGCTTGGCACAATTCCTTTCAAGAGGACAGTCGGGACATAAAAAGTGTACTACTAGTACTCAGATATTCAACGATGATGTACCGAAATTAAGATGCAATAACAAGATCGAATTGCATTAAAGAATTGTTGCTGATCATGCATATGGCCTATTATTGGGCTGCAACAAAACACATGTTTTTGTCTTTATTAGCAACTGCACATGTATTTTACACACGTGTAGTTAATATAGAATATAGTAATTTTACGAAATATGAAAGACAAATAATAGAAGATTGAATATATTTTTAGAATTTATGGAAGAAAAATATTTGATGTCTATGTATAAAAGATTAAATGTATTTTTAAAGGAGAAATAGGGTCCAACTTTACATGATAACCGTTTAATCAACTCGAATGAATGGTAAAAATTGATTAAATCTATCACAACTTGTGCATTTTATAGAATTATAAATATAGATTGTTGGTAACCATACATATATAGGCCGATTGGATGTCTGAATTTGAAGGTCATAGCGTGCAAGTAAGACAACATACACGCATATACTTATCGCAAGTAAGACAACATACACGCATATACTTATCGTACGCACGTATTCGTACTCTCATGTATATCTGTATCCAAGTTATAGATTAATTTGCATTTAGTTGTGCAAATAGTTTTTTGTCCCAAATATCATGCATCTAGTCAGCACGTTACTTCTTTTAGCAAAGAACAAATAATAACAGGTAATACATGCCAAAGCAAAATAGAGAGAACGACACGGGCAGATGATTAACCTTTTCTAAAGGAAACAATAGTGGTCATATATTCCATCCAATTATGAATACATATCATTTTGAATAAAATATGATTTCTAATACATAACTTTAATCGCTAATTTCTATTAAAATATATTTATAAAATCTATTAAATTTGTAATATTATAAAATTATTTTTCAAAATAAATTTAAATATATAATTTTAAGGTTTTCAAACTAAATATTTTAAAAGCTATAATTAGTCAAAGTTTAAAATTTTAACTGATCATTTTATAAAATAACATGTATTTACAATCGGAGTGAGTAAGCCGTTAGCCCGTTGCATACATGTTCATTGAAATGTGCAAAATTTACCATTTCATCTCATACGCATATGCAGATAGTACGACAGATACACATGCCCGGGCTCCAACAAGCCCGTCTTTTATCTCGTCTCCTCGCCGACCCTGTTGAGCTTATCACAAACGAGGAAAGGGAAAAGGAAAAAAAAATTACACATGCAGGTAGAAAAACTAGAAACCCACATGACAGTGAAGTAATCGACACTATGGCCGGCCACATATTTATAGCTCCCCATGCCCCGGAATACGCGCCCATGCACCCACGCAGGCACCGTGGCATGTACGCACGCACGCTTGCGCGTGCCTAGCCACGGCGGCGGACACAGTTGTCCGGCGTGGCGAACGCCTGCTGCAGCTGGAGCTGCTCGTAGAACTTCTTTATGAAGTCGTCGGCGTGAGCGTCCACGCGCTCGTCGACGCCCTCCGGCTCGATGGGGAACGGCGAGTCGGTGACGCGCAGCTGCCGGACCCCGGCCGGGCTGCGGCCGAGGCTGAGAGCGAGCATGGGCGACGGCGTGGCCCCGGCCTCCGACGACGTCTCCCCTCCCGCGCCGGCCTCCTCGGAGTTCATCATCTGGAACACGCGCGCCACCTCGGCGGAGTCGATCCCGCCGAACTGGCCGCCGCCGCCCCGTCCGGCCCCGCGGCCGCGGATCCTGAACGGGAACAGGGCGCCCCCCCGCACGTAGGATGGTGTGGTGGTGCAGCTGAACTCCACGTCCCTGGGGTCGTGGCTGAACGACAGCGCCGAGGAGGACGACGACGCCCCGGCCCCGGAGCCGAAGCCGACGACGGCGAGGTGAGCGGCGCCGTGCGCGTGGTTCACCGCGGCGACGAGGTTGCGGAACACCTTCCCCGCGAGCTTGCCCCGGCCGAGCAGCTGGTGGAGGTCTATCATGAGGCGCTTGCGGCAGAGGCCGCGGCGCAGCATGTGGTAGACGGTGCGCAGGACGTGCATGAGGCGCTTCCCGAACCCGGGCTCCATGCTGCCGCCGCCGCCGGCGGCCGGCTGGATCCTCTTTCCGGTCTCGACGGCGAGATCCGTGGTGCCGAACTGGATTACACGCAAATGCACAAGAGATTTACTCCTTGCGTGACCCGAGCTGTGCTCTGCTTTCGCTTTGAGAGAAATTGAAGTGGGCCGGTTGGCTTTGCTTGATGCTGAGCGCTTAGAGCAAGGCTTGCTTGATTAGCTAGGTTGTGGATGGAACGAATGTGACGAGGAGGGAGGGGCGGTATTTAAAGGCGAGGGGTAGACGGGGAGGAGCTGGCTGTCGATGGGGTGGGGCCCACTGGCAGACGGGACTTAGGAACTAAGGAAATGGGAGGGTGTGATTAGGGTGTGAATAATGACAGGTGTTTAAGAAAAGAGAGCGTTAAATATCTATATAAAAATTATAATTTTAATGTAAATAAAGACTATATATATTTAAATATAGTTAATTATATTATTAACACTAATATAATCAATCTTATTTAAGTAAGTATTTTGCTCTCCATCTAAGTACTTTGCTAGTTTTTCTCATAAGCATCAATTATACATGCCCTTAGAGCTATTTTACTCGCTTCGCTTGGTGCGCCTGTTAGACATGCACTAGTGAAAAAAAAATTATTCTAGTCGGTTTTCTAACCAACTAAAACAAAGTGATGTGATATAAATTATCATTGTCGGTTTCGGAGCATGTGTGATAAAACGATTTTGTTCCAGTAGTGAGGGCAAGTGGTGGTGTGGTTTTGGAGCACGCTACGTACGCTGTTGCTGGTGCTTCAACCGCCATTAGCCCGTGCCTATCTAGCTAACACTTTCTTCTTCGCGACTAAGAAACTCCAGGTTAATCTCATGATTGTCGTGTTGGAAGATTGCACTCATGAAAAGGCCGGCCGGGGTAACTAAAGGTGTTTTCCACCATTTGGAAAGGTGGCTGGCTAGCAACAAGGCGTGCCAATTATTTACATGGCAGGGCAAGTGTTGGGAGAAGGTTAATTACTTTAGTGCTGATTAGGTACTATTAATAGTGATCACGTCGCCTTCGAGGAAGGTTCCAAGCAAGGCAGTAGGTATATGCTACGTACGTGCGGCGAAGCTGCAGGTTTTTGCAAGGTTCCAAGCAAGGCAGTAGGTATATGCATGCGTGTGAGGTATAGATGTAGGCGGTGGCTAAACCAGACTTTGGAGATCTAGCTTCGCAGACAGCATATTACCAGAGCACTGTATGCTTGGACTGCAGTGCAGAGCTTCGCTCGGTAGGATTTTCCCGTGAATTTTACTTTGTATCAACGAGCTTTTTTTGCGAAATTCTTACGTCCAAACAGGTCTTGAATGCCTTGCCCTTTTCAGTTTCCATAGCTCACATCTTCACTAGTATTCAATGAAAACAATTTGGATCTTACCCCTTCGAAAAAACAATTTGGATCTTCTCATTTTCATATATGCACAAGTGTGTAGTAAATTAATTAAGGACTAAGATCACTCATACGGCAACTAGAGCTATATGTTCTTTTTTTAACGAAGGAGCTATATTCCCTCCAATTTCATATTTCCTATCATTTTAGACACAATCTTGCACTACTGGAGACGGTTTCTTTGCCGAGTGTCCTAGACTTTGCCGCGTGCTTTTTATCGGGCACTCGGCAAAGAGGCTATTTGCCGAGTGCCAGAGAGAAAGAACTCGGCAAAATCTGGCACTCGGCAAAGAGGCTATTTGCCGAGTGCCAGAGAGAAAGAACTCGGCAAACATCTGGCACTCGGCAAAGAGGCTCCTTTCCCGAGTGTCATTTTTTGACACTCGGCAAACCCTATTTTTTTTCACTTTTGACCTCCAAACTTTTTCTGCAGTCCTCATATAATACCTGGTGGTCAAACTTTTTCTGCAGTCCTCATACAATACCTGGTGCTCCAAGTTCGTGGAGGCTATTTGCCGAGTGCCAGAGAGAAAGAACTCGGCAAACATCTGGCACTCGGCAAAGAGGCTCCTTTCCCGAGTGTCATTTTTTGACATTCGGCAAACCCTATTTTTTTTCACTTTTGACCTCCAAACTTTTTCTGTAGTCCTCATACAATACCTGGTACTCCATGTTCCAATGTAGCACATTTCTCGGACTTTTTCTATATTTCTTTAATTTATTTCAATTAATTGAATTTTCTTGGATAATTCAAATTATAACTGCTAGTCATTCGAATAATGAAAAAAATGAATGGAAAAATGATATTCATGTTATTTAGTATAATGTGAGGCCGTATCCAGGAACAGACCACCAATTTCGAACATCTTGTTCACGAAACATGACCACGAACTTGCGATCGAGTTGTTTTTAAATTGTATAAAAAGCAAACGAAGTCCGAAAATCATGAAACTTGTCAAGATGTCATGATATCATATGTGGAGGCTGTGATAAAAATTTGAGAAGGTTTTGCGTAAGTTGTCACGTACGATGCTTGCAAACCGAAGATGCAACGAAGAAGGTTACCACAAGTTCGTGGTCATGTTTCGTGAACAAGATGTTCGAAATTTGTGATCTGTTCCTGGATACGGCCTCACATTATACTAAATAACATGAATATCATTTTTTCATTCATTTTTTTTCATTATTCGAATGACTAGCAGTTATAATTTGAATTATCCAAGAAAATTCAATTAATTGAAATAAATTAAAGAAATATAGAAAAAGTCCGAGAAATGTGCTACATTGGAACATGGAGTACCAGGTATTGTATGAGGACTACAGAAAAAGTTTGGAGGTCAAAAGTGAAAAAAATAGGGTTTGCCGAGTGTCAAAACATGACACTCGGCAAAGGAACCTCTTTGCCGAGTGCCAGGACGTCTGGCACTCGGCAAAGAATTTTAAATTTTTTTTAAAAAACCCCCTCAACAAAGAATTTTAAATTTTTTTAAAAAAAACCCCTCTTTGCCGAGTGCCAGATCGGGGGCACTCGGCAAAGGGGGGATTTAACCCCCAGCCCAGCCGGCCCACACACACCGCACACACGCACCCGCCCCCGCCCGCGCCAGCGCCAGCGCCGCCGCCGCCCGCGCCCGCGCCGTCGCCGCCCCCGCGCCAGCGCCGCCGCCGCCCACTCCCGCGCCCGCGCCGCGCCGCCGGAGGAGGAGGAGAAAGAGAGGAGGAGGAGGAGAGGAGGAAGAAGGAGGAAGAGAAGGAGGAGGAGGAAGAAGGAGGAAGGAGGAAGAAGGAGGAGGAGGAGGAGGCGCCCCGGCCGCCGTTGCCACGTCCCCGACGCTTCCCCAGCCGTCGCCTTGTCCACCGGCGCCCTGGCCCCTTCACCACTGCCGCCCTACGACGCCCACTAGGTATGCCATACCGTCGTCGTCGTCGTAGTATTACTAGTAGTTGCGGTAGTAGTAGTGGTAGAGTAGCAGTGGTGGTAGTCTAAGTAGTCGTAGGAGTGGTTGTGACATTGTTATATATATGTGGTTGGATATAATCTTGTGCATGTCAGCCATTATGCCGTTCATATATATGTGCATGTCGGCCATCGTGCCGTTGGTTTTCTTGCAGGTTTTGGAAACCTCACCGTGCAGGGGAGGTGCTGCCGAAATTTTGTATTGACAGTTTTATGTTTCTTTTTTTGCAGAGAAGAGCTAGTCGGAGCGGCGCCGGAGTACCTCGGCGACCCCGATCGCCTTCCTTGCCGCTGCGGGTCTGCCTGCACCGCGTCGCCTCGCCACTGCACCGACCCGCCACGGCCCCGCTAGCCTGACTCCACCGCCACCCTAGGTATAACCCCTCTTTCCGTATCATGGTCGTAGATCACGTAACCCAGTTAGGCGTCTCCCGTTCGAAAGAGATACGGTTGGAAATATGCAAATATTTCCATATCTAAAACCGTATCTGTTTCGAATTGTCCACGTTTTTTGGACAGCCCGCGGATGCGTAGGTGGGGTTAGTTTCCATGGTCTGCTCCGATCCGAAACAGAGTTTCGGCATCATCTCCCTGTTGTTCTCCGGATACACACTCTCCCTAGCAGGACGTGTATTTGGAGAACAGCGGGGAGGTGCTGCCGAAATTCTGTCTCGAATAGGAGTAGAGCATGGAAACTAACCTCATCTACGGATCCTCGCGTGGGATTAGGACCTATCCTCACCTATTAGATAGTAGGAACGTCGTGTAGATGCAATTGATGTTTATATTACTCGCCACTATATATGTTAGAGGATGGAGGACCGTGAGTGGATGTACACGGGCCGCGCAAGTCAGGGTCAGGTCACCAATGAATGGATCGACAAGACCGATGCTTTTTTGGAACGGGCATTTGGCGTGGCTGCTAAAGGAGCGAGTAAAATTTGCTGTCCCTGCAGCAAATGTGCAAACAGGAAAAGACAAACGAAGAAGGTCATGGGGGAACATCTTTGGAAGAATGGATTTACGGCAGACTATACCCGGTGGGTCTACCATGGTGAAGCCGATCGTATGAGAGAGGAGGTGGTGAGACCACGCGTCGAGGATTATGATGCTGATGCCGGGGTAGCAAACATGTTAAATGACTATCACGAGGCACAGTTCGCTGAAGGACGTACGGAGGAGGAGCCAGAGGCAACCGCAAAGGCGTTCTACGACATGTTTGCCGCGGCACAGAAACCCCTTCACGGCCAGACAAAGGTTTCTCAACTGGATGCCATTGGACGCATAATGGCGTTAAAGTCCCAGTATAGCCTGAGTCGAGACGCCTTCGATGGTATGTTGACAGTTATTGGCAGCCTGCTTCCGGAGGGTCACCTTCTGCCAAAGAGCATGCACGAGTCACAGAAACTCCTTCGTGCACTTAAGATGCCGTATGAGCAGATACATGCTTGCCCGAAGGGGTGCGTCCTATTTAGGAAAGAATACGTGGAAGCAAAGTACTGTCCAAAGTGTAAATCATCTAGGTTCCTGGAGGTAGATTCTGGTGATGGCCAGAAGAGGCAGCTTGACATTCCCGTGACAATCCTACGGCACCTTCCGTTCATACCGAGGATCCAACGGCTATACATGACCGAGGAATCCGCGAAACAGATGACATGGCACAAAAATGGCAAACGATACAATCCTGACAGGATGGTACATGCATCCGATGGTGAAGCATGGACCCACTTTGATGGCATTCATCATGAGAAAGCTAAAGAGGCTCGTAATGTACGTGTTGCGCTGGCAACATATGGGTTCAATCCTTATGGAATGATGGCTGCCCCATACACATGTTGGCCCGTGTTCGTTATCCCCCTCAATCTCTCCCCCGGCATATGCTTTCAACGACAGAACGTATTCTTGTCGTTGATAATTCCTGGACACCCGGGGAATAATATGGGTGTGTTCATGGAGCCTGTGATTGATGAATTGGTCTGTGCTTGGGAGGAAGGGGTATGGACATACGACCGAGCTACAAAGAAAAACTTCAAAATGCATGTTTGGTACCACTACTCCCTGCATGACTTCCTGGCGTATGGGATATTCTGCGCCTGGTGTGTTCACGGGAAGTTCCCATGCCCAGTATGCAAGGAAGGTCTGAGGTTCATTTGGTTGCAGAAGGGTGGCAAGTATTCATCGTTCGACAAACATCGGCAATTCCTCCCTCTTGACCATGCATTCAGACGAGACATCAAGAACTTTACGAAAGGTGTCGTAGTGACAGACCCTGCACCACCGATAATGACTGGTGCCACGGTTCGTGAACAGATAGATGGTCTCGTGGTCAATCCAGAAGGTGGTTTTGTGGGATATGGTGAGCAACATATGTGGACTCATAAGTCGGGCTTGACTCGGCTCCCCTATTTTGATGACCTTCTCCTTCCACACAACATTGATGTAATGCACACTGAAAAGAATGTTGCCGAGGCACTTTGGGCAACAATCATGGACATTCCTGACAAGTTAAAGGACAACGTTAAGGCTAGAGTGGATCTGGCAACGATATGCGATAGACCAAACCAACATATGAAGCCTCCTAGTCGCGGCAAGACATGGAGAAGGCCTAAGGCCGATTTTGTCTTGAGCAAGCCCCAAAGGAGGGAAGTACTAGAATGGATCCAGACGTTAATGTTCCCTGATGGGTATGCAGCTAATCTGAGGAGGGGAGTGAACTTATCTACTATGCGAGTCTTAGGGATGAAGAGTCATGACTACCACATATGGATTGAGCGGCTTCTTCCGGCGATGGTTCGAGGCTATGTCCCTGAGCATGTCTGGCTAGTGCTGGCAGAGTTGAGCTATTTCTTTCGCCAGCTTTGTGCCAAGGAGTTATCTCGGACCGTGATTGCTGACTTGGAAAGAATGGCACCTGTGTTGCTTTGTAAGTTGGAGAAGATCTTTTCACCCGGCTTCTTCAATCCGATGCAGCATTTGATTTTGCACCTCCCGTACGAGGCACGAATGGGGGGGGGCGTGCAGGGCCGTTGGTGCTATCCAATCGAGAGATGTCTAAAGGTTCTTCGAAAGAAATGTAGAAATAAATGCAAAATCGAGGCTTCCATTGCAGAGGCATACATTCTGGAGGAGGTGGCGAACTTCACAACAACATACTATGGTGACAACCTCCCTAGCGTGCATAATCCACCCCCTCGTTACAATGCTGGCGAAAATGAATCGAACCTCAGCCTTTTCCGAGGGCAACTCGGAAGCGCAAGTGCATCGACCCCCAAGACCTTGAATCATGAAGAGTGGCGCCATATCATGCTATACGTGTTGACCAACCTTGACGAAGTGGCGCCGTACATGCAGTAAGTTCTCAACGAACTTGTTAAATACGCCGTCACTATTCTGCATCCAACCCCCTTGTTTCTCGTTGGTACAGGGAATTTCTTCATGAATTCTGGCGTCAATCAAGGGATCCTACCCCGCAGCAGGTAGATACCCTTCTTAGACAGGGTGCGGGAAATGGAATGCCCGATTTCATTTCTTGGTTCAAACGAAAGGTACCGTCCAATTTAGCTCGTACTTAGTTTGACATTCCAAGTTACTCGTACGTGCGAATAATATAACGATGTATCCTGCTTGAGCTTGCAGGGCCAGAGGGATGCGTCTATGTGTGCCGAGTTGAGACAGGTTGCCGATGGCTTTGCCTATAGGGTCAGGTCATTTTCTGGTTATAACGTGAATGGATATCGCTTTCGCACAACAAGCTACGAGCAGAGTCGGCCCAATCGAAGAACCACAAGTTTCGGAGTTTTTACGCCCGGCGTTGATGAGGTCGAGTATTATGGAAGAATTGAAGAAATATACGAACTCAAGTTTCATGGTTCCAAACCTTTTAATCCCGTCATATTAAAATGCCATTGGTTTGATCCTGAAGTAACGAGACGGACATATTGTAATCTTGGGCTAGTCGAAATTCGACAGGATTCCGTCTTACCAGGAGACGATGTCTATATTGTGGCCCAACAGGCCACGCAAGTTTATTATCTCCCATATGCGTGTCAAACCATAAGGCATCTTAAGGGTTGGGATATTGTGCACAGGGTATTGCCACACGGTAAAGTGCATGTCCCAAACGATGAAGATTACAACTTAGACCCAAACACATATGACGGAGAGTTCTTTCAAGAAGAGGGACTAGAAGGGAGGTTTGAGATAGACTTAACCGAAGCGATCGGAATGGAAGTAGACAATGAAATGGTTATTGAAGAGGACGCTGGAGATGAGGTGCAAAATGTGAAGGACTTACAAATGCTTGAGCGATTACATTTAGACAATGACAATGGCAACATTGCTCATTCGGATAGTGTTGATTATTTCGACATGATTGATAGTGATGATGAGACTTATGATCCAGCTAATCCCGATCATGAAGATTATTTCTAATACATGTAATACTATGTTATTTTGTAATTACGTTTTGTTTATTTTGCATCTCTTTCTAAGTACTTCTTGTTTATCTGTGCTTATTGGTTTACTCTTTTTAATTGCAGGTGATTGAACAAAGATGGTGGGCGGTGGGATGAGGAAGCTAACGTCCTTGTACCGAAGGACAATGACCGCTGCACCGGGGGAGAGTAGGAGGAGGAGC
Organism: Phragmites australis; assembly: GCF_958298935.1. NCBI lineage: Eukaryota > Viridiplantae > Streptophyta > Magnoliopsida > Poales > Poaceae > Phragmites > Phragmites australis. The sequence goes on from NC_084922.1 coordinate 9,687,579, forward strand.
AGCCGCAGGAGGGAGTCATCGCCTGCCGCCCCGTCGCGTGAGGAGGAGGAGGAGGAGCAGGTGCCCCAGGAGGACGCCGAGGAGGCGCAGGAGGACGCGCAGGAGGACGAGGAGGAGGCGACAGCAGGGGGTTCCGCTTCCTCTAGTTCGTCGAGCGTCTACTTGCGAGGTCCCGCGAGCCTCCCTCAGCGACCGATACCTCGTGAGAGACGCCCGCTGATTCGACCCGAGGGGGAAAAGTAAGTAACTTTAGATGTTATCACTACTTTATATGATATGTTGAAAATCAAAATAGAAATTAATAATTTTTCTTAATCACTTGGGCAGGAACTGGACGATTGTGGCGAGTGGAGGTGCTCACACACGCCAAGTCAATGGCATCCTCGGTCTTCTGTGCAAGGAGCACTTCCCTGGCCTGGTTGAGTACGCCGGAGTGACGGGGCCGGCCTACTCGTTTGACCACTACGCCGCCGCCCCCGATGCTGTAGATCGGGCCCGCAGGGTATTCAACAACAAGGCGGAGCGGGTGAAGCAAGAGCTGTGGGTAAGTCTTCCTCGCACTACATTGCTCAATACATCGTATTCATTGGACATTCTTGAAATAATGCATGGATACATCCTGTTTGTATGCAGGATTTCTTTAGATGCCAGGACGGACATGAGGCGAGGGCGGATGCGGTGGCTACCAAATGCTGCAAAAAACTCGTCGTGGACATGCATTACGAGGCGCGCATCCAGGCCGTCGTAACTTACCACGGGACCGTCCTTGGAACTAAGGTCACCAAAAGGGACGCAAGAACCATGACACTGACCCGGGACCAGTACCTGCAGGTAAATACAGAACATTAATACTGATTCCTTTTGAGATTAAGTAGGCTTAATTTCATCTTCTGATATGTCATGTACTTGATGGCCTGTAGATGATTCCTTATTGGTGCGCCGCGCATCCCCAGTGCTGGGAATAGATGGTGGACAAGTGGTGCTCACGCGAGTGGGAGGAGACGCACAACTTGTGCCGGGAGCGGCGTTTGATGATGCCAGGTGTAGCACACCATCAAGGCAGCCACAACCTCAGCGGATACGCAGAAACATGGGTACGCGAATTCATTTATTTATTCTAACGCTCAATTCTGCATGATTTCTAATCATCTTGCTGTTTTTCTCGCAGTCGGCGTCACATGGTGGCCAGCCTTGCTCCATCTTCAAGGCATTTGCTATGGCCCACAAGGGCAAGGCGACATCCGACGTCGACTACAACCCGGAGGACGGGCCCGAGGCGTACAGCAATGCGACCGTCCACAACCGCCTTAGTGAGTACACATCGATGGCAAGGGAGGTCCATGGGCCAGAGTACGATCCGAGCACCGAGGACCTTGATGGAGAAGTCGTCATGAGGGTGGGAGGAGGCAAGAAGCATGGGCGATACTGGATTGGCGACGGCGCAATCGACTCGGCCGCTACTCCCAGTCTCTCCCAGATTCGAGCAAGCAGCACGAGCACGAGCCCGGCCATACGACCTCAGAAGGACACTTCACACCACCGGGTGGAGGCACTCGAGGTTATTCCTGGTTTATTCGTCGTTCATTGATTTTTTCATACCTTTCCTTTGCATTATTGTAACATTGGGGTGAATATATTGTAGGCCCAGCTGGAACAAGAGAGGAGGATACGGGAGCAAATGCAGGCGACGATGGAGAGGGTGGAGGCCCAGCGGGAGGCCGAGCAGCGGAGGATGGTGGAGATTCTTCAGTACATACAAAGTCTTGGCGCCACTACGGGTGTAGCTCCGCCACCTTCGCTATTCGCTCCACCTCCACCTCCACCTCCCCACTATTCTACTCCTGTGAGTATAAATGTTTTAGTTTGTATGTTCATGCTTACGGTCAAACCTAGTGGAGTATGAAAGTTTTATTCATGTATGGTATATATTTATCTTGTCTCACACATGCAATCTCTTCTCCTTTGTGCAGAATCAATCGGCGGCATCGAACGATCCTCATGCTTCAACGAATCCTTCACCAAATCAGTCTCATTGACCATCTTGGTGATGATACTTGTGGTTGTTAATGGTACTTCTATTTGCAATTATGGTTGTAGATGATGGAGCACTTGGATTACTTGTGAACTTATTTGTGATATATTGTGAGACATGTGACGTTTGTGATATATATGTGGTGTTGATGATATATATGTGCTGTTGATGATATATATGTGATGTTGGTGATGTTTGTTATATATATATATATATATCTTCTGTTTGTTTGGATGGGATGTAAAAAACAAATAAAAAGGCTGTTTTCAGTCACTTTGCCGAGTGCAATGGCCATGACACTCGGCAAAGTGACAACATGCTTTGCCGAGTGCAAAGGCCATTGCAGTCGGCAAACATCACAGATTTGCCGAGAGCCACGGTCCAGGCACTCGGCACAGACGCCACCTTTGCCGAGTGTTTGATTCACTGGCGCTCGGCAAAGCGGAGACGTTTGCCGAGTGTCAGATTAGCACTCGGCAAAGCCTTTGCCGAGTGCCCGATAAAGTGCACTCGGCAAAGAGGTCTTTGCCGACAAACTGTTTACCGATCGCCCTTTGCCGAGTGTAGCACTCGGCAAAGCCTTTGCCGAGTGTATATCGTCCTTTGCCGAGTGCCTCAGGCACTCGGCAAAGAAGCTGTCTCCGGTTGTGTCGCATACCAATGAGTGATTAATTAATATGCTAAATTCCTATTATGTCGATATTAAATAACGGAGTGCTACTTCTAGTTAGTAAATACTTGCACTCCACGTGGTTTGCTCCCAATTCCTGATTCTTGAAGGTAGGATTCATGGTTTGAGTCTTGGTACTCACGGGGTTTTTTATGTCATGTTTTACCATATTTTTTCTGTCATTTTTTTGCCATGTTTTGCCGCACTCGTTCGCTCGCGCCTGCGTTTTTTGGCTTGCACTGCACACGTGTTTTGCCGCCATGCACCACAGCAGGTTTTTTTCTTTGCAGTCACGCACGTGTTTTGCCGCGTGGTCGAGTACTTGAACGCATGCAGCTGAAGCTTCCCACATGCGTGCACCTGAAGCGTCCCGTGTACACGCCATCCCGAAGCTAGCTGAAGCATCACACTGCAGAATACCTGAAGCGTCCCGAAGCCTAGGCAACGAATACATGCAGCGGCAGTTTTGGAAAAAATCACGGCGCCATTAAGTACTACAGCGGTAAACTCGTCCAAAACCATCGGCATACTCTCCTGCAACAGAAATTTTCATACATCCTGCAAAACGATCCAGCGACTAGAATTATGAAACTGGAGGGAGTATGTTTTATGCTCTGGATAGACTAACCCTGTGTGCGTGTGATTCGAAGTGCATGTCTCTGTTTCATAAAAAAAGATTCAAAGTACATGTCTTAATTTAACAGTGTCAACTGGTGAGTATTCCTACTACAAATTTAACAACACAGTAGTAGGTAGTCGGACCATGTCATAAGCTGGACCAGACAGAATGCATCTAGCTAGGCCGATTGCGGCGGCTGCAATGCAAATTAAGCCAAACCACACAATCAAGCGTTCTAATCAACAACGGCACAGGTCAATGCGTGAGGAAGGCGGAAAGCTGCTACAGCTAAAGAAATGCACTCAGGGCGAAGAAGCAAAGAGCTACAGGTTAAACAATGGCGCCCCAAGTGGCGATGAAGAACGGAATGCCATCAGCTGGTCGAACAGGCATTAGAAAAGGTTAACCTAGCGAGCATATCAAAAGCGGCTGAGCCAAAACGAAGCACGCACGCACCAGCGTGCCCGCTTTGGCTTGGCCTGGCCTGGCCTCATCAGTGGCCTGGCGGCCCTGGCCAGCTCGAAGCAGCACCCAGGAAAACTGAAAAAGCGCTTTGATACGCCGCGAAATTACCACCGGGATACGGCACTTCAGACTTTCAGTTCTTCTCATACATGCCGTATAAACAGAGAATTATTCTCTCCGTTTATAAATACACAACATTTTAGATAAGATTTAAACAAACTTTGGAAAGTTTGATCATCTATACTTTTAAAATATTTAGTGTTAAAATATAAAAATTATATGTGGATTTGACTTAAAAAATAATATCATAATCTCATAAGGTTATTAGATTTTATAAGTACATTCTAGTTGGAAATAGTGGTTAAGGAAACATCAAATACCGTGTCGTATCTAAAACATTAGGTATTTTTTTATCGGAGGGAGTATAAAGCAGGTGGGATCAAATCCTAAAAAAGAAAAAGAAAGGATGCGTGTACAAAGTACGTGCAAACTGATTAACAATACTGGCGTATGTAGTTTGGAGTAAACTAGTGTAGTGTGCAGCTGTACAAGCCGATAAGACCGAGATTTGGGTCGTACAAACAGAATTGTCTTGTACTCGTACGTATACGGAAGCTTCCATGTGTTTGATACTTTAACTGTCGTTGCAAACATGGTGATTTAATTAGTAAAGCAAAAATGGTAAGGAAAAGAAAATGAGAATTTTATCTGGCAAACAGAAAGAAGCATGGCCTTGTCGGTGACATGTGAACCAGGGTCCCCGAGGTCTGGACAGCATAATGCCACATGGCGCTTTCCCTCGGGGATTACCTCCCCGAGGTTCGAGAAGATCCAGTTCCGGGAGAGGACGCTCGGGGCTATGAATAGTGGTCCCCGAGTACCCAAGTTCCCCGAAGATCCGAGAAGACAGTTCCGGAAGAGGGCGCTCGGGGCCATGAACAGTGGTCCCCGAGTACCCGAGTTCCCTGAGGACCGAAAAGAGACATATCCGGGAGATGGCGCTCAGGGCCATGAACAATGGTCCCCGAGTACCCGAGTTCCCCGAGGACCGAAGAGAGACATATCCGGGAGAGGGCGCTCGGGGCTATAAACAGTAGTCCTTGAGCGCCCAGAGTTCCTCGAGGACTTAAGAAGCCCCTTGCTGGTGGACCCCGCAAGGGCTTAGCGGTGAGGTGTCAATTGGTGAGAGGCCCGATGCTGCATTTAAGAGGGAGTGCGGTCTGTCACTTCTAACCACTCCCCCCACACCTGTTGTCAGTCTATGTCAACTCCCGTCAGGGAGGCGTGGGGGCATTTAATGCGACGGGTCCCATCGTGCGTCATCCGGCGTGGCTCGGAGATATCGTCACTGGGCTCGAGGCTTATCGCCTGCCCCCCTGCTGTGTCAGACGCGCTCTGACCGAGCGGGCACGCGCGGGGGGGGGGGGGGAGGTCGGCGGTTGCCCGGTGGGCCCCCCTCCTGCGAACGGCTAAAGCCGTGCGTAATGGGCGATACGACCGGACAGGGGCGTATTTTCAATCCCCGTAACATCAAGCTGCAGCCCATGATGATTGTTTTCCATTTATGACGCCTTGGGACTCGCGCCCTCCTTTCTGGGCACGCCAAGCCGCCCCGACGGGATATAAGAATGGGTGGGCACCCCGGAGAAGAAGAGGGAAAAAAAGGTTCAAGTGAAGTTCGAGAAGAGGACAAGTTGAAGAAGTTCAACAGACAACAGACAAGCTAACGAAGCCGAGTAGAGACTCACGAAGACCGAAGCTCTAGACTTAGACAGAAATCCTTGTAACACAAGAGATCCAGATAAAGACATTCCCAGAGCATTTATAGCATACACACAGTAGTAGTGTGTTACACTCCGTACGGCCCGAACCTGTCTAAATCCCTCGAGCATTTATTTCCTCTAGCATCCAATCATCCGTCCCACCTGCATCTCCCATGTACTCTCATTTAATTCACGTACGAGGTAGATTCAGAACTATCCCCCGGTCAAATCTCAAAGGGGGTCCCTTCGGATCCCCGTTTGAGAAGTTCATCCTCCGACAGGCCTGGTTGGTGAAAAAGTGGGAGAGAAATGTTTGCCACGCCTTGTTTACAGAGGTGGTATGCCCTTATGTTGTCAGGAGTCAAGACCAAGGTTAAAAAAGTATGACGAAAACTGCTCAAAATGTGCGGTCGTCGACCGATTTGGTCCAATTCACATTTAGAAACCGAAAGGTTTTTGATCGAATTCAAATTTGAAATTTGAAAAATTAAATTCGATTGAATTTGACCAAATTCTCTGGTTTTCGAAGAATGCGCTGGGTCCGGTTTTCAGTCCCCGGTCGCATTTGTTAACCCTGGTCAGGATCCGGTTTTCTCAATGTAGCTTCCCTGGAACATACACAGAAGCATCAAACAGTGTGCCTTGAAAATTTTCAGAAACAACAGTGGAGCAGACACGAATTGCTTCAACATTTCAAACCTTGGCAAAATGCAACCAACAGGAGATCTAGCACATCCTTTTCTTCCTCACGGAGGAGGTTATTCCCGGCTCGGGAAAAAGGAAAAAAAATGCTAGCTATCAAAAAGTGAAGTATTTTTTTTTGTCGGTCGTCTTCTTTCCTTGCTGGTGTGCATACAGCTAGCTTTGGGTAAAGCTGGCACCCATGAGCTCGGAGCTCGAAGAGCAAGGAGATTAATATTCTGCTTCTGCTGCTCATTTTTTTCTCTTCTCTGTTTGGGTTTGGGAATTCATGTACCAACTTTTCTGGCCAATGAAGGAGGGAGCCCACTACTTAAATTGGAGTGGATGCTAAGGAATGCATGGTTCCTGAGTGCCTTTTGTAACTTGTTTTTTTTTCCCGACGCGGGGAGACCTCATTTCCATCACTAAGTAACGGAATCAAATATTCAAAGTACCGTTATAGCCTTTTTACATCACCCAAAGAAGGGATGGAGCGAGAGCAGAAAATGAGCAAGCAGTCCAACAACGTTTACGAAAAAGTTTACAAGTCTAAGAAAAGGTAAGAAGGCCGATCCTAACAATACTTGCAAAATAAGAACGAAGCCACAGGAAACATCATCGAAGCCCTATCGATGAGAATCTTCAGTGAGTCGCATCATCATCATCCAACGCTCGCTGCTCCCTCTCAGTAGAATGCTCTTCAGAGATTGTCAGCTGGCTACTTGGAAGAAACAATGGGCGCGACGATTGTCGCAAGGACTTTTGTTACTCGTTAATCATGTCAGGTTTCGTTTTCAGCAGCAAATGACATAAACATACGCCAGGATCAGAATACTATGATTGGTAAAGAATGAGAATTGAACAATGTATCCAAGCCGTTTAGACCACATGGATTTTTCTAGGCTCCTACTGGAAATGAGCTGAAATTTCCACGATCCAAACAGTCCTTGCTACGTATAATAACCATGTGCACTATAATCAACATCAAGAATATCCAACTATCGGTTCAAGCTCGAGTCCAACTCAAAAAAAGAAACATCATTTAAGCCATATATAATAATCCAATTGTATCTAGACAAGTGCCATTTTTGGGTGTGATGCAAAAAGATTTGGAGATATTTAGCGACCAAATTATATGTAGGGTTAGCAGGCCTGGTGGGCAAGTGGGCTGGTGCTCCCCAACATGTGTCCCCTCTTCTGATGGAAGAGAAGTCTAAAAGGCAGCAGCTCCATCAAAGACGCAAACAAAAGCAACCCTAGTAGCTTAGGACTTTAGGCACTTTGGGCCCTTTCACCAAACCAAGGCTCATTTGCCTTTTCTTCCTAGATGTGCTTTTTTTAAAAAAAAAGGGCCAACTTCCGATTTTTTGAAAGGCCTAAATAAACCACTTATATGCAGAGAAACTCCGGATATCCATTAATTGACTATGCTAAAACAGCAGAAAAATAGTAGTAGAGACGTAGGTCACTCCTCAGCACACTTGATATGACTAATAAGTTCGGTAATTCACATCTATGTCGAAACTATATCATAACCTGATAACCTACTTACCAGTGTATCAGATGTTTTCGCCTTCACCCAACCATAATATTTTTTTCCCATAGGTCCATTTGTCACACACATGGTTTGGTAAGAAAGTATCACCCAACTACAGTCTTTCTACAATTATTGAAAAGATTGAATCGTCAAACTGTAAGCCACTGTCTTCTGTATCCCTTTCTAAAAGTCGAGCAAGAAACAGCGCGAAGAGGTGATGGAGCCGACATTTTTCTTGGGCCAGCAATCGTCCACATTGCCATTCCATGGAAAACTCCAAACAATGGGCTATGACTTTGTCGTCGTTTCTCTCAAGAGACGGAAAAAAATGGGCAACACAAGCATGCCGAAATAGATAGCTTCACTGCTAAGAATGCTAGTACGTAGTCGGTGTCAGGTTTTTTTTAACGGTAAATAAAATTTACCGGATATACCAGAAAAAATTAAATAAATTCAAATAAAATTTAAATGAAATACCGGTACACATGGTTTTTTTTTTACCGGAGTTCACCCGTAAACCGGATATATCGAAAATAGCAGGCTGATTTTTTTTTTTTTCAAACTTCTGCGAGTTAGGCCTATGAGCAAACGACTCGAAGGTGTTGTTAAAGCTTAAAACTATGTGCTAATCGAAGTTATCTGGCTCTCGTCACCATTTCCTTTAAAAAACTAAATAACAGAACTGAGAGTGGAGATAAGCTAGCGTGGTTGTGCAATCAAGCTTATCCAATATACTCAAAAGTTTTGCTCGCTCTTTGGTAATAATTATATTATAACCAGCATGACTAACTAGCTTTGCTCTTTTGTACGATATGCAAGTGTGCATATTCTAGGGTGCGTTTAGTTGAAGTGTGAGCTTGAATGGGATAAAAGTATTCTTATTTTTTAAGATAAGATGATTTAACTTTCTATTTGGCTGGTCATTACAATAGATATGACATATTGCAACGAAGCCAAACTATCATGGAAAGTTGATTTTTCATAATGGAAATAAATATGTGACAAAAAATTAACGCCATGGCACTTGTTATAAAAGGTGTGTCATATAATGTCACCATGACGATTTTTCATGTGAACATCATAAAAGATTACATTTTTTAATGACAGTAGGAGTATTGTCACAAAATATCTATCACAAAATATTAACCTATGTCGTCATAGATACCTTTGTTTTCGTCACAAATACACTAGGGGGAACCTCATCTGCGACATGTCACGACGAATTCAAGCCATCACTAAAATATAGCTAGACACGTGGAGTTGCTAGCTTTTGATATAAAAACTGATCATAGCAGAATAATTTTATAGGAATATTATAATAATTTAAGACATAGATATATAATTTTTCTCGCAACCCACATATGAAGAAAACATTCACAAATCACCATTCATCTAATTCATTAGACCATATCACTTAAGGGTCTGCGACAAACACCAATGTACATGACAATTTCACCATCAGTACTGATAGGAGCATATATGTTCATGCATTAAATAGACTACAACATAAGATAACTTAAAAACATAGTATGAGTCCTACATCTCCAATGTTCCTAAAATATACTCTATATACCATATGTCACCAGTGTCCCCAAAATGAGAACCGTGTGAGATTCTTTAAGAGCTCATTTAGCCCGGACCTCAACAAAATGCACAAGACAATCAAGCATAGACTTTCTGTATAATCATAGTTCTTTCAAAATGTTTTCAAGTGTCATAATTCAGTAGAGAAATTATTCTCAAGAAATTCCCCCACCAAGTCGAGGAATGGATTTTGCATTACGCTCAGCAATCAAACCATAAACTAGTAAATCAATTTCTGCATGCTTCATTCTCATCTCCCTCGCCTCTTGCTAGGTAGACTCAAGTACTGCTTAGTTAGCACCAATTATTGCTTGCTGAGAAGCAATTTGATCACATAGTCCTTGTTGCACTTTAGTATATTATTCTTGCACTTTAGTATATTATTCTCGTTCTGCTCGCAATGTATCCTCAAACTCTTGGCGGAGTCTAGCTTTTGTAGTAGATGTAGTACACTTTTTGGATGGTAATTGGATGCCCATGTTCAGAAGAAAATTTTCTTGTGCGGCTGACTTCATTGATAGCTTCAGCAACAATTCAAGTTGGATACTTTTGTTATTCACCTTCTTCAAGCTCCCGTTGTCTCTCAGATTCCATCTTGTTCTAAAGGAAGAGTGAAAGAATCAATGGATATATATGGTTATGAATGTAAGGTGCTACTTCGTATATAAGGTTGTTGCATGTTGACATAATATTAGCATCATTAATATGCACACTAGGCAGAGAGATAAATAAAAATATCCCAAGAAAGAAGCAAGATAGTTCATGTATATAAGTACTACCATGCTTGTAGTGTACAAAGCATTTCATGAGTCAAATACAAATAACTTACATGGACTTGCTTTGCAAGATCAATAAGACCCTTTTTTGAGCTAGTCATACATTCCCCAAAAAATAGTGTCTGGATCTCTGTTTTTGAACTTCCCTCTCTGCAAGAAGAATGCATTAGGAGATACAATTTAATCCTACAACAAAATGGTTCATATAAAATTGAATGGGGGATTTTCTTACAAGATAATAGTATTTGGCAATCTAGCTCTGAGATCATGTTCTTTGGTGAAGCTTGACTTGTTCCTGATTTTCTTTATTCTTCTCACAAATTTGTTGAACTATAGATACAGCAAAGCAGTCAACATATTAAAAAATGGGGTCAAAACTTATATGTCTCATTACCAAGTCACTTTGCAAATTTCAGTAAATGCTCACCATGTGTCGCGGGTTGCTCCACTTGTCAATCAGTTCATACCAATCTTCTTCTTTTACATTTGCTGGTGGACCTCTAGACAAGAGCTGATCCACTAACTTTCCATTGATGTACTTATTTTTTTAGCAAATAGCGTTGCTACCTCAAACCCTTCTTGATTATATCTTTACATGCATTTTTGCTTGGTCCATCTTGGTTAACACCAATGTCTAATCTTGACTAATGAGCAAAAAGATAAAATAAAGAGTTATTTGGTCACATGTCAATAGGAATTAGAATAATTGAATGATAGAAAATGTCTAAATCAGCAAACCAGATGTCAGTAAAATTAACTTACCGCTACTACACTTGTATTTTTAACATAGGATCAGGTTTTGAGCGGTCTTTTTAGTCTTTCCAATGTGGATAGATAGGAATATGCTCTCTGAGGGCTACTCCACACTCTGATGCTAGTTTTGCAACTTGCGCTGGATGCTTGGGCCGTATCTTCCCTTCGTGGACAACAATAGTCAATTTTGTACTTCTTGTAGTCATCTTATCAAGCCAATGATGCATAGTCTTTTTGCATACATTGCATTCATTAGGGGTAGATGTATCTAGAAAGAAAATATGTCATACATATGTGCATGAAGAAATATATAGGGATTATATACATGGTAGAACCTAGTGAAATTGGTATTCACATAGCTTACCTGTAGCAACCAATGAAGCATTGTCACCAGAATTAACTTGTGCAGCACCCTCGTATGCATTTGTGTTCAAAAGGCTTGTCAAACTCCTCTCTAAGGCTTGTGGACAATGCAGTGAAGTTGACTATGATCTTGTGCACCTTATAGAACTAGATTGTATGGCATTTGAGCTTCTTCTTGGTGTTTTTGAGTGAGTTCTACTAGGAGCCATCGAATCAGCCTTAGAGGTTAAAAAAACAAAACATAGTAAAACAAAACTAATGTGTATTAATACTTTGTACCAGATAAGAACTAGCTAAATGGTAAAAAGTAACATCTAGTAAACTTGAGAAAATGTTTAGCACCCAAACATGTGACCTAGCAGATGTATGTGTCTCCTGTTCAAGCACCTCCTCTCCTACTCCTTCCTCGCACTCCTCTTCATCACTCTCAATATCCTCATCATGATATTGATCATATTCAGATTCAGACCCCTCATCCTCACAAACATCTCTCTTGTTCTTGTGTCCTACCACCTGTTCATCATTGTGTTGCCTCTTGGATAACAAGCTACAAGATGATGCTGCTAAGATAGGCAAACACAATGATTGCAACACTCTTTCATTCCTCTTTACATTCTGGTTCCTTTTCTTCTCATATTCCGCCAATGTCATGGCTTCCAATGATTATTAACAAATAAAAGAGAATAAGATAATACAATGAATTTCAGGATAGATATATTAATGCTTGTTGTCATATTTGCAAATGCAATTAATATAATTACTAAGCATGGAGGTAAACACAAGCAGACCAATCAGCAAAAATAAAGATATTGGCATAAACATGCAACTGATGTCAAATTCGTGGAGAATTGCTTAAAGAAGAGACATTTGAGCCATTTGTGCTACTCCAGAATACTACAGCTAAGGAAGAAAGAAGGAACTTTATTTGTGCAGTAGATGGACGGAACCAGGAGGCGTTCCAGGTGTGCATAGGCACACCCAAAATTTGGGAAAGTCAATGGGAATTAGGTTAGTAGTGATGGATTGATACTGAAATATTGCACAAGGGATTGATGTTCGCATTGGGCACACCTGGTGAAAAGTTGCTAGATCCCCCACTGTTTGTGCTACACATACCTGAATAATGTGGACTCTGAAGGACATTAGCTCGTAGGGGTCTTGAAGGAGGGCAGCACTTTAGCTCTTTAGTGTTGTGGTGGCGGAGGCTCCTCAATCTGGGTGGCTTCAGCTGCAGCTTTTGTTGACGACGACGGTGGTAGGTTAAGTGGATAGCGACTCAGAAATTAGAGACAGTGATGGCTTCTCAACCAGGGTGGCTTCAACTGCAGCTTTTGTTGAGGACAATGGTGGTAGGTCAGGTGGAGAGAAGCTCCGACATCAGAGACGACACTAGAGAGGATGTGATGAGAGGAGGATGGTGAGGGGCATGGAGAAGAGTGGCAGTGAGAGGCTCTCATGTGGATACGGATGAGGAGGCAGAAAGGCTAAGGGAGAGGGAGGATGGCACGGGGCAAGGAATTGGGGAGGCTTTTAGCTGCACGCGTGTTCGCACGCGTGCGGTATCCAGAAATTATCCCGCCCTATTTTCCGTACTTTCACACCAGAGTAGTTATGCTACGAGAACATTTTTTTTCACTTGCTCGCACTAGGGTGACCTGTGCTGCACAACCAGGCATGCCAAAGGTTGTTGTGCCGCACCACAGCTACTTGTCGCCTCGCGGCCGGACGCGGCAGAGGATGTTGTGCCACACAACCGCACCATGGGAACTTGTGTCCGCATGGCAGTCAACAACGCCGGTACATGCATTTTGAAAGAAAAAACTATGAGTTGATGACTAAAATTAATAGTACAAACTAAGTGTCAATGCGAAAGAGTAAGGTGGTTTCGATCGCAAAAGGGTCTTTGAAAACATTGGTATTGAAAATGCTTTGGGATGTGACACACAATTGAGCACATCACCGACAATCGGAGTTGGGACAAAGCGGAACGACATTAGGCTTAGGCTTGAACCGTGTGCTCTTGTGACTCAATCATTCATCACTACATGCTTCGGAGTGGGAGATAAGTTATGTTGGGACGCTAGACAAAAGTCGGGCGATACGGGTGCCTAGTGCCTAAGTGCATAGTCACATGTGGTTGGAATACAGAGGTGACTTGACGGTATAGCTGCTGACTTGACCAATGTGATTCTAAGCCAACGTTCCATCCTAGACCATCATTTCACACGTCACTACATGTTCTATTGGGACGCTAGACAAAAGGCGGGCGATATAGGTGCCCAGTGCCTAAGTGCATAGTCAAAGGTGGTTGGACGCAATATAGAGTTGACTTGACGGTATAGCCACTAACTCGACCAAGGTGATTCTAGGCCACAGTTTCATCACGAGCCATCGTTCTAGCATGGTGTATCCATCGAGTATATATCCTTAACATTCCATAAATATGAATGTGATCCTCAACTACAGATTGAAATTTGAGTCTGTGATTAAGGCATTGATGGTATGGGCATAGTATTTCCTCATTTTTGTCAAAATGATCATGTACAAGCTGCATAAATTGTGTTACACCTTGCAAACAGGCAGGAGAGAATGGTACAGTATTTATCCAACCTCTATCCATTTTCCCTTAAAGTAAAAAGGCAAATATCAATAGTGAGATTATACATAAAAATTAATTGCCTACACTGCCTTACATATGCATGTTAATTGAAAATTACTTGACAAATGTACTACAAGATGCAATATAAATCAAATCAAGTTCAAATTTCAAACGGATTGGACTATGGGGATTGATGAGAAAGAGCAAATGATCAAGAGCAACTGAACAACTTAAGGGATCTCTAGTGTGTTGTGCCTCCTGGCTCTTGGCCTGGCCTCCTGGACGCAGGGTGCTGCCGACCTGCTGCGCTGGCATGTGTCCTCTCACGTCAAGCCTGGCATGTGGTAGCACGAGCGCAACGCAAGACCACAGGGCACAAGACGCAGCTCGTAGGTGCTTAGATAATGGTGCAGCTAGTGCAGGTAGCTTGCTCCATGGAACCATGCATGAAGCCTCCGCGGGGACTCGCCGGCTCATCGCCTGTCGTCCTGGTTGTGAGCTCACAACTAGGATTTGTCCGTCCCTCGTCGAGGCCTCACGAGATGAGGGAGAGCGGAGAGGGATTGAGGCAGGCAGGCTACAAGCAGTGTGTGAGGAACTTGGGCTAAGGGAGAGACAAGAGATCGATAGACAAGAAACTGGGATACACGACAGGGGCCATCCCATGTTGCATTCGAATTGGGTCAAGAAAAAACAGGGATGGTGCTGAAAATTTGGGCCACGTCTAGGGGACTGAAGATGCATGTGGGTTAGATGATCGGATGCATGAGGAAGTAAATGCTCAGAGGATTTTAGATAGGTTCGGGCCACATGGAGCGTAATACCCTACTCCTGTGTGTATGCTATAAATGCTCTGTAAATGCCTCTCTGAGGATCTCTCGTGTTACAGGATGTTTGTCTAAGTCTAGAGCTTCATGCTTCTTGTTCTTCGTTGGCTTGTCTTCTGTGTGTCTTGATTTTCTCCGAGTTCCAGAGTCCGTCCAGAGCTCGTCCGATGTGTTTGGTCGATGTCTTCTCTGGGGAGCTCGCCCCTCGTTTATACCCGGTCAGGGCAAATAGCGTGCCCAGAAAGGATGGCGCGAGTTCCAAGGTGCCATAAATAGAAAGCAATCATCATGGGCCGCAGCTTGAGGTGACGGGGAGGGTTGAAAACGCGCCCCCATCCGGTCCTGTCGTCATCATTCCGCTTTTCAGAGGGTGCAGCGGGGAGGGCCCGCCGGGCAACCACCGAGCAGCCCCGCGTGCCCGCCCTGTCAGAGCGAGCCTGACACATCAGGGTGATAGGCGTTACGCCTCGAGCCTTGCGACGTTATCCCGAGGCGCGCCGGATGACGCGCGATAGGACCCGCACATTAAATGTCCCCACGCCTCCCTGCCAGACTGTGGCAGGGACTGACAGCCGGCGTGGGGGGAGTGGTTGGAAGTGACTGGCCACGCGCCCTCTTAAATGCAGCATCGGGCCTCTCACTAAGTGACACCTCACCGCTGGGTCCCTGTGGGGACCACCGGCGAAGGACTTCTCAGACCCTCGGAGAACTGTGAGTGCTCGGGGACTACTGTTCACAGCCCCGAGCACTCTCTCCCGAATATGCTCTTCCTTGGTCCTCGGGGAACTGTGAGTGCTCGGAGACTACTGTTCATAGCCCCGAGCACTCTCTCGGATACGCTCTTTCTTGGTCCTCGGGGAACTCGGGTGCTCAGGGACCACTGTTCATGGCCCCGAGCGTCCTCTCGCGGAACTTGACTGTTCGGGTTCTCGGGGAACTCGGGTGCTCGGGGACCACTGTTCATGGCCCCGAACACCCTCTCCCGGAACTTGATCTTCTCAGGTCATCGGGGAACTCGGGTACTCGGGGACCACTGTTCATGGCCCCGAGCACCCTCTCCTGGAACTTGGTCTTCTCGGACCTCGGGAAAATAATCCATGAGGCAAGGCGCCACGTGGCACTCTGCTGTCCTGGCCTCGGGACTCAGGGACCCTTGGTTCCCATGTCACTAGAGATGGCAATGGGGCCCCGAAACCCGAAACCCGGTGGGTAATTACTCCATTAGGGGCCGGGTATGGACCACTTTTTATACCCGCGGGTCTATTAATGGGGAAAATCATCACCCATCGGGTGGAGCGGGTACGGATCCATTCTTCTACTAGCCGTACCCGTACCCGTTCTCTTACTACCCGTACTTGTGTACCTAATCGGGCTAGTTGGGTCTAGGTGGGCTTCCGTCGCCCCTTCCAGTGGCTTCCGCCGCCGTTGCCTCCTCCTCCGTCACCCCTCCCTGCCGCCACCGTTACCTCACCCTCTGTCGCCCCTCCCGATCGTTGAGGGTGAGTTTCCGGGTGTGGGTAACTTGTTGGGTACCCGTTACCCGCACGAGTACGGGTACGGGTAAATATCGTACCCGTGTGCGGGTATGGGTATTGTAGCGGGCGTAATTTTTTCACATGGGTACGGGTACGGGATGGTACAACCTGACGGGTCTAGACCCATTGCCATCCCTACATGTCACCGACAATATGGATAAGATGATCTTGTTTTATGTTTAGTTGGTGGGATTAGAGTGGATAGGATGAGACAATTTTCTGTTTTGGTTGGATGGGTTAGATGAGCTAAGTTAGTTACGATGATCTTTTGGTGAACATATCCCTTGATTGTGTAGCATTTGTATGAATTTGTGCATGTTTAAATTTGTTTGAATTCAAATTAAATTTTTAAAGAGAATATCATATGAAATAATAAAATGCATATAAATAGAGCATTACAAAGAAACTCACTTTTTTAACAAATAACCTAGGGTTGAAACTATTTTTATAAATTAGTACACCACATGAGAAGAATATTAATGAATTTTCTCAGAATTTTAGGAATTTATTGGAGGAATTAAAAATGGCTAAATTTATAAAATTAGGCTTCTTTGTAGAATTTTAATTAATTATTGGCTCATGCTTTTTTATCAAACAAATTAAAATAGGTTACTAATGAATTTTAATTTGCTTATAAAAATATTTAGAATTTTTAAACTATTTTTATACTTTAAGATAAAATCGAGAGTTAATAAAAAGCATAAACACATGCACACAACGCAGCAACGTGGATGGCTCGGTCCAGCTATTTTCGTCCGAATCGGCTCGCCCAGAATATTCTTCAATGGTAATTACTCTATTCACATCATCTATCCAACCTCATCCATGCAGAGTAGAGGAAGACGTCAGTCTTTCAGTTGTAGATGATCATTTACCGAAAAAGATGTACATTCGAATGAAAAAAGAGGGCCTGTCCGAGAGGAAATAAAGAATATTCATCCAAACACCACCCTACCCCTAGTGCATTGCACCATGTCTTGCTTTTGAGAGTAAACCATTTCCCTGAATAATCCATCTCCTGTGTCTGGCTTGATTGTCCTACAGTGCAGAATTTCAGATTGATCGAGTTACAATAGACCTAGCCCAGCCGTTAAGATCGTGCTTCATTTTCTGTTTGACTGGCAACTAATGATTGGTAAATTAACATTCCTTAAGGATAAGCTGTAGAACGATGCTTCAGACTTGTAATCACAGCAAGTGCACTGTGCAGTTGAAGACCAAATCATTAAGCATTTGTTCAGATGTGATATATCTCTGATGCTTTTAGCTATGAACAGGCAATTCATATCCCCGACAAGTCCGATGGACACAATACAGTGGTTGTGCAATCAAGCTTATCCAAAAGCTTTAGTCGCTTTTTGGTAATATAATTATATAATAACCAGCACAACGTACTAGCTTTGCTCTTTTGTACTATATGCAAGTTTGCATATTCTAGTGCATTGCCCCCTGTCTCGCTTTTGAGAGAGAACCATTTCCCTGAATAATCCATCTCATGTGTCTGGTCTGATTGTCCTACTATGCAGAATTTTAGAACACAAAAATCTATTAGAGCATGTGAACGTATGACTTGATTGTTCATTTAATCCATTAGAGCATGTGGTTTGATTGCTCATTTATTTTAAGATTCATACTAAAGTGGTATGTACGTATAGTAAGGGCATGCGGAGTTACACTTCTCAGAATTTTGGATTGATCGAGTTACAATAGACCTAGCCCAGCCGTTAAGATCATGCTTCATTTTCTTTTTGAGTGGCAACTAATGATTGGTAAATTAAAATTCCTTAAGGATAAGCCGTAGATCGATGCTTCAGATTTGTAATCACAGCAAGTGCACTGTGCAGTTGGAGACCAAATCGTTAAGCATTTGTTCAGATGTGATATATCTCTGATGCTTTTAGCTATGAACAGGTAATTCATATCCCTGACAACTCCGATGAACACAATACAGTGCGGTGGGAATTACAGAACAAAACACCGACCAGGGTGGTGGGCGCCTGAAACTCCGACTCCGACCACTGGAGCCCCACCACCGTACCGTGGACGTACGCCATGGACACCGGCAACCTCACCTACCGATCGATCAAGGCGAACCACCTGGGCGCCGGTGCACCAGCCACCGGCGACCTGCGGCAGCGTCTTTGAGCTAGACACGTTCGTGCAAGGCAGGCATCCGTCCTCGCCGCTCGCCTGCAGCAACAAGAGATCGATTAGCTGGGTCCACTTCCACTCCCTCTCGTCCATGTAGCTACAAACAAAACCCAACAGATATAGCCTTAAGATTTCAGTAGCTCAGTGTGAAATTACTAAAAACGGAGCTCTTGGAATATAAATATTGAAATATTTATATATCAATTATAAAGACAATATTTTAGATAGAGTCCGTGAATATTTAATAAGCTAGAACAACTTAAAATATGTCTGTTACGATAAGCTAGAATAACTTAGAATGCGTCTAATTGGACGTATTGCAGGTTGTTCCAGCTGACGATTAGATGTATTCCAGCTTATCGTAAATACTTACGGAAACAAATTATCGTAAATACTCACAGGAATAAAATTACGAGGGATCAGAGTACATGTACATATGTTTACGTTAATACATACTAGCTAGGTAGAGATACTTACTCGATCAGTTGTATCTATATGTAACAGATAGCTTGCAACCATAGTATGGCTTTGGAGCTATCTGCTCGTAGGTAACAGCACCACAACACAAATGTTGCGTTGGTAGGCAGCTGCTTACTGCAAAACGGCTAGGTTCAACTACCGGTGGTTGATCGGCCACGTGCTTATGTGATTGGTAGTGTGAACATCGGGTTTTGTGATGGTGATGATTAGACGCACACGGGAGCTACCCCGTACCGTGCAACGGAGCTGGACCCATCAATCGCCAGAGCGAGCGGAGACTTTTTCATATTTCAAACATGCGATCTCAGCAAGGGTCGGATCTATTTGAGTGGAGTAGAAACTACAAAGGAGAAAAATCAGTGATGAAAACTCATATGACAATGACTGACGTATGTCCTCAATCGAAGCTGCATACATACATATGAAAAGTCTTAGAGTCGTGGTTTCACGGAATACAATAAATTGACTGTCTGGACGAAAGAAAATATGAAACAGGCAACAATCAAATAGGCTAGACGTGTAATTATGTCACTTGATTTTTTATGGGCCAAAATAATCAGATCACATGCATCATATTATACAGACTGTTAGATCTACTTGCTAGTTATATCTGTTGTCATACGAATTATTCTAGATATACACACTACATATAGAGAGGGGTATATAAAGAGGAGCCACCAAGACCGTCCAGAAAACTGAAAAGGTGGAAAGCTAGTACGCTCAAAGCTCGCCATTGCCACGGCCATGGCTGGTCAGCTTTGCAGTTCCAATAATGCAGACGGTTTCAGAATTCAGATCTTGCAGCTGCTCCTCCGTCGTCACGTGTGTGTTTGGCCCTAGAAAAGAAAGAGAAAAGGGAAAGCGGCCTGTACTCGATCTTCGTCTTTCTATCTCGGGAGGGCCATGGCGGCTCGCAAGTCACGTCAAAGTTGGGTTCTTGATCTCGTGGAATATTCCGTCGCCGACACAAGAGCTTGGTAGACGAGGTTATTCCATGTTTGCATTGCCCTAGCCACATAACATTAGCTCGACTTACAAACATAATTAAGTTCGTGGCCCGATAATCACGAGAGTTTTTTTATTTTTATATTTTTTAGTAAAAATTTAAATAAATAGATTCCCGGCAGATGTATTTGCAAAACGAGGCACCTGCAGGCCTCTCAGGGGGCTGCAGCCCTCTGTGAGGGCGGTTAGGGGTTCTAACCGCTCGGTATTTTTTCCTCTAAAAATGTATTTTTTCCATTTTATCCTCTAAAAATGTAATTTTTGTGCAATTAAAGAAATAAAAAGAAAGGGGTGTAAGGAAATTAAGAATTTAAATTTGGAGTAAGTTATGTAATAGCCGGAGAAAAAAATCAGTAATTAGTAGTCGCAGCATTTTACGTGGGTATAGGGTACGAACGAGGACAAACATAGTATTAAACATAGGGTGAAAACATTACAATACACTGTAACCGCGACGACACGATGAGAAAACAAAGGTGGCATGCACGGTTCGCACTAAGACCTATTTCTTAGTGCGCCGATCCTAATCATAATATGCCTTAGGGAGGGAAAGTATGTCGGGTTACATTAGGTAGTCTCTACTGCGTGCATCTAGGATACTTTCCCTTTCGGAGGGCATCGGGACCTACCGTCTTAGCACGGCGGGCTCTCTCCCGCTTCCTTTCCCTCTCAGCCTCCCGAGCTTGAGCCACGGTACGGTCGTGCGCCACCTTCCTCATGCGCTCTTCTTCCTCCCGCTTGAAGCGAAGTTCCTCTTGCTGTTGCTCGTACTCCTGACGTGCGTACGCTTCCCTTCTCCACCTCATGTTCATGTTGACCCACTGCTTCTATGAGTCATTTTGCTCATTGTCGAGCCACTGAATAAAATCACAGAGCGGTGGAAGGGACTGAACAAATGGAACAAGATGAGCGGTTAGTAAAAGAGGGTGCGAAATCGAAAGAGATGAGGCGGATATCTGTTACTGTACCGGTCAATAACCAGTTGTTGCATGGCGAGGCTTGTCATACTCGTAGTTGGCACACATGAAGAAGCGCAGCCCATAGGTGTATGAGATGTCCTGCGACTCGCGGAGCTTACAAAGGTCACCACAGAAGCACATTGGTGGTTCGAGACCTTCAGGTATGTTAGTCCCCTAATGTTTCTTTGTTGGGCTTGATGGAGCTGAGGAAGACATTGCACTTGAGAGATATGAAAAATGAGCGATGCTTCAACGTAAGGAGGTTCGGCTATTTATAGTTGGGGGAGGTAGGAGCATTGGATTCGCTCGTGAAGAAAGGAGTGAGGGCATGGGCGTAGCTGGTGGCAGGAGTATCGAATTCCATCTTGAAGAATGGGAAAGTTGTGTCATTGCTCATGGTCAGAGATTCTACATTTATTGGTACCCGTGTTGTCATTTATTGATTGGAAAAAGCTGGGTAGTGTTATCACATCTTGTTTAAAGCCTGCGGCAGGAGGCATGTGTTGTCAAGTCATGGTTAAAGTTTAGTGGTGTGGTCACTTCTTCATTGAACGTGTCTGAATATGAAATGCATTTACGAAATGCTAAGTCGACCATACAAAGTAAACGTGTCTTAATACATAGGAGTACATCACGAAGCGAATATGCATATGTTAGTTACATAAAATGTAAAATGCTACTCATGCCTCCCTCGTTGCCGTCGCCCGTGCGCCCCATCGTGGTCCCGATGCCGCTGGTTAACCCTCACGTGACCCCTGGAGTAGGTGAGGGGGTCGGGTGGACCGACGCGTCTGATAGGCCTAGTAAGGACCACCGGTGTCGAGGGCTCGTCCTGCGTGGGCTGTGTCCGAAGGGGAGCACTGGAAACCTGGGACTGCTGAAGGACGTCGTAGGCAGGTGTGCCCCAGAAGAAGTCACGGACGATGTCGTATGCGGCGTCGGGGCCAGCCTCATCCTCCTGACTAGGGTAGGAGGACTGTGAGGCGGCCCTGCTACATCTGTGGTAGATCGGCAGGAGGTGAGCTTCAAGGCGCGTGTCGTCTTGTCAAAAACCCGTTTAATGAAGCTCGCAACATCCGACGCACTTAGGTGGTGCCCTTGCCGGACACGATCCATGGCAGTAGCTGCATCCCTATTTACATCATAAAGGATATCTGTCTGCGGATACAAACAGAAGTGAACAATTACAGTATACGGTTATGTTTGTTCAATATGGAGTACGGACTTCAAAAAGTTACTTACTGCTAATGCGGCGTCCTCATCCCAATGCACCGGGTATGCCTCTGTTGTCGATGCAATGTGGGGCCGGACATCCTCAGGGGTGTAGGTGACACGGGTCCGCGTACGTGGTACATACCACTGTAGGTACTCCCTGAAGTTCCGCTCGCTGTGGGGACGAGCCTCCTCCACAACGTTCTGTAGCGCTTGGGCCCATGTTGCCACATAAGGGGCCAAGCGCTCTGCCCAGAGGTTGCCAGCTGGCTGGCCTTTTCGCGTGTACCTGCATTGAAACCACGGTAAATGTAAGTCACAGTGAAACGAAGGTTGCTAAAACTGTAATTTTGCAAATGTACCTGTGGACTTGCACGGGGACGCTACGGATGTGGACGAACGGGAATGCCTGGTGACGGCCAAACTGCCGTATGGCGCGGTTTGGTGAGTACTCTTCGACGTAGATGTCGAAGACAAGGGGCGCCTTCGTGAGCCAGTACTCCTCGTCGCGGGTGTACAAGGGTGACAAACCCAACCCTTCATGCGCCTGCACGGACGGAATGCTGTATGGCTCTCATACCACATCGTTAGGACGTAGCCTGTCAAACTGGGTACAAAAATGCTCGTACGCGCTGCGAGGCTACTTATGCGCCCAGTGTGGCTGAGTGACAAACATCAATACAAATATTTAGAGACAAACAGAATACGAAGGAAACTGTTAATGTAAAATACGTACCCGACGACGACACCACATCGAGGCCATAGTAGGCGCGTCCTCGTCCGGCTCGCCGTACCATTCCTCTGGGTACGGGGAGCGGTCCACCACCGGCCTGTC
This sequence comes from Phragmites australis, assembly GCF_958298935.1. NCBI lineage: Eukaryota > Viridiplantae > Streptophyta > Magnoliopsida > Poales > Poaceae > Phragmites > Phragmites australis. The sequence continues at coordinate 9,710,425 of NC_084922.1, forward strand.
TATGGTGAAATGCTCGTACGACCACAGCTGAAGAAGAAGTGGACACCCGGTGAAAGTGGCTAGTGCGTCCTTCTTCGTGCATGCGTCGCAGAGCGCCCGATACGTCACAGCAAGAACAGCGGATGCCTAGTTGAACTGCGGTACGTCCTCCGCATCAGCGTCAGCTAACGACCGGGCGTACGGCACAAGCGTCCTGGTAACCAGGTGGCCTTGGCCACTAGTGAACATTACCCACCCAAACAACCAAAGTAGGAAGGCCTCCAAATGTCTCGAGACCGCGTATGCGTTGACGTGTGGGTGTATGTACGCCGGCTGCACATATGACTGGTGTCAGAAAGGATCATTGCGACATACTTTGTTAGTATTCGATAGGTTGTATGTTACCGTACCTGGAACTGTAGGATCCACTTCTTCGTTGGCCCTCGTGCAACTCAGGCACGTAAGGGGGTGCGTCCGCCTTTCGCTCCACCGGGCCAAAATCGCTGATGCATGTAGTTCATCCAGTTAGCCTGCATATTGATGACCCCAACCGCAGCTCCCGCACAAGGAAGGCCTAAGAGGTAGGAGACGTCCTGCAGGGTTGGGGTCATCTCTCTGCACGGGAGGTGGAACGTATGTGTCTCCGGCCTCCAACGGTCGACCAATGCTGCTATCAGCGACCGATGGAAGTAGAAACGACGGGCCGCAACCTCGGGGTTCTCCGTCGATCGGGCCTCGACCAACCGGCAAAGCGGTAGGAGTCCGGCCGCTGCCAACCTATAAGTGTTGCAGTATATCAATAATATGGAACAACAGCAGTGATATAGCAATTTCGTATCAAATTTTCGAAGTACATGTGCTTCCATCGCTCGTCTATCGTCAGCAGCTCTCCAGGGCCTCGTGGGTGAAACACTCCTAGCTCCGTCTGGTACTCGGCAGATAAGAAGCTGCAATGCTTCTTGTCCACGGCAGGGTCCAAAAGCTCAGGGGTCGCAGGGTGAGCCATATCTTCATTTGAAAGGCATGTACATTAATACATTGTTAAATAAATACAATAACAATATACTTTGAATGCAAATTAACTATATGCGAAATTAACGAATATTAAAATGGTACAAAACAAGCACAACACACATAAAACTCACCTAGACAACAGGTGCATCACCGCCTGCATTTTTGGGACAATATTTATAAGTGTGACCTACTTCATTGCACTGACTGCATCGCTTAATCCTAGGGCCAGCCTCGGATTCATCCATATCGTTGCGAATCCGACGAGTTTGTCTTCGGCCCGGTGCGTTCTTCATCTTTCCCAAATCAGGCACATATATTCTTGCAGGCCCTGGGTTACTTGTAAAAGTGTCAACAATGCCGTAACCATAAAGCTCCTGGTTTCAGGTGTTGAGTATTTGATCTTTCATAAAATACTGTGACACATATTGCCTGGGAAGCATATGGTGCTCCGCGCACGCAGCTATGACGTGTGTACAAGATTTGTGAAGTAATTGTGGCTTCTGACAACTACATATGCATGTCTCACTCCTTAGCACACACTCTTGAATATGCCGCTCACGTCAACCCCCCCCCCCCCTCCGACCCTTATCCCGACATAGGACACTGAACATGTGCTCTGCAGTGCCCTCTTGATTTGCGCGATGCATGTGGGCCTTCTTATTAGCCTTCTCCATATACTCACATAGCATCCGCCCGTAAAGCATACGATTGTCCTCCATTACAATCTTAGCAGCTGCATACCGATCAATAAAGTACTTACAGGTTCCATTCAAAATGCCTTCTACAATTTCAACTAGTGGTAGGGACCTCATTCCTCGCATGACCCAGTTATAAACCTCTGCAAGGTTTGTAGTCATTACTCCATACCTTGCGCCACCATTGTTGTACAACAGAGCCCATTTTTCATTCAGCTCATTGCGTATCCACTGTGAGAAGCTCCTAATAGATGAGCCTGATCTCCTTACAATCTGCGGAGTATCGGTTGGGAGAGGACCGAGAGCTATTGGTTCATCACCGTTAGGTGCAGCCTCCGCAGTTTGTTTTAGAGTCAGTTCATCAAGTCTTGCCCATAATGCATTGAACTTACGTTGCTGGTTCTGACTGCACAACTTTTTGAAGAGCTTCATTAACTCTTTATTTTTAAACTGTCTGTAGAAGTTCGCACCCATATGGCGCATGCACCACCTGCTTTTGAGATCGGGCCACTATACTGCTACACCCCGTCGCACGCTACCATGTTGCATATCCAGCAAAGCCTGCAACAATCCTGCATGTCTATCATGAATGAGACACACATCTGGTCGGTCAAGAACAATTGCATGTTTAACCCACTCTAGGAACCAATACCAGCTGTCCCCGTTCTCACTCTCCACGAAAGCAAACCCTAGTGGCAGGACTTGGTTGTTACCGTCGACCCCTATTGCAGACAAAATCTGCCCCTTGTACTTCCCAGTCAGGAATGTTCCATCTAGGCATATGATGGGTCGGCAATATCTAAACGCTTTGATAGCTGCAGCGAATGCAAAGAAAGCACGCTGCAACACTCTTTTTCCGCTGTACTCTGCATCAGTAGAGGGGTAATGCTTGATATCATAGTAGCTGCCTGGATTTCTTGCACAAATTGTGGCTAATTGACGAGGTAGATTGTGATATGAATCTTCATATGTACCGAACCTCATCTTAGTAGCCATTTGTTTCGTCCTCTATGCCTTCGCATAGTTTATTGTGTACTGGAACCTTTGCTCAATAGCACGGATTATTGATCGTGGCTCATACCTTAGGTTGTCCACAATCTCTCCGTACATAACATTTGCAATGAAAGCAGAAGACAGGTTCCGGTGGGCGAACTTTATTTCCTCAATGTGACAATTATGTTCCTTAACTATTGAGCATTGCCAGTAGTCTACCCATTTTCCTCTGAATGCATGCACCCACCAAGGGCACTGAGGCACCAAGCACTTCACATCGTACTCTCTTTTACTTGATTTAACAACCTTGAATTGCTTACGAAAAGACAACGACCAGAATTTTACTGCATCAATAACTGTCTCTTTTGTAGGGTACATAGCACCCTGTGACACCTCATTCTCATGGTACTGCCATGGTGTCTGGTCAGCCTCGCTAACCACCAACTTCGAAAATTCATGATCCCGCCACTCTACAGGAACTGGAGCATTACCCTCCTCATTAGACGAATCCCCATCGGCAAGGCCTTCCTTCAACTCTTCATCCTCCAAATCCATATCTTCAATGATGCTAGGGATGTGCTCCCCTTCATCAGCTATACCCATCGGTTGCAGCTCTGGAACATCACCAACTTCCTTCCTGGACCCTACATTAGGCGCCTCTGACTCATCTTCCACTTCCTCACTTGGTCATGCTACTGCTTCTACAGAGTTCACCTCATTTTGATCTTTCAGGTACGCCTCAGCTAACAAAACAAACGGCAGGCCACGTTCACAGCATATATCTACATACTGCCTCCAAGTTGATGTGGCTTCGATGGGAGCAAGCTCACCAAAGTATCCATGACTAGCACAGCTCAGGACAGCTTTCAACTTCAGCTCATATTGCTGCGGATCCAGTTGGAAAAACCGCATGAGCTATTTGCACATACCCACAATAGTCCTCTCATTAGCTTTACTAAGCCCCTTCATGACATGACGAAATCCAGACAGATCTACACCGTTAGGACCGTACCTAATTTCACCCTCACCATAATATATCTGAAAAATTAATTTATCTGTCATCCCTGAAAACACCCGCAAACATAACCCATGTTAAGACAACAAACTATATTTCTGATTATCGGATAAAATAATTTCTAAATGCTACCCTAGGTTCGCAAATTATCATCTACTGTTGCCTCCTACGTCCACAGGTACAAATAATATACTAAAAATAATATACTACAAATAACATACTAAAAATAATATACTAAAAATAATATTCTATATTGAACTGCTATCGTACCATTTTCTAAATAAATTTGATAATTTTTTAAACCCTAGGTCATAAATGTCTAAAATCTATATCATATACTACCACTGCACTAATTAACAACAATAAAAAGGAAAAAAAAAACTTACCCGAAATTTTTCTTCAAATCCACGGCCCAAATGCAGCAGGGCTTCGCCGACCTCTCTTCCTCCCCTCTCCTCTCCTCTCTTCTCCTCTCTCTTCTCAACTTTTCCTTTTTTTCAGATTTTTTTGATTTTTTGGCCAATTTTCAGCCTTTTTATAGCAGAGGCGGCCGGGCGGGCACTGCGGCGCGGCAGGCGGGGAGGACCCCTGGGGGGCGGTAAGGACCTCTACCCGCCCCCTCAGGGGGCAATAAGGCGTCGGGCCAGGCGGGGAGGCCGTACCCGCCCTCTGAGGGGGCGGTTAGGTCTACCGCCCTCTTATGAGGCGGTTAGGACCCATAACCACCCTCTCAGAGGGCTGCAACCTCCTGAGAGGGCTGCAGGCGCCTAGTTTTGCAAATACATCTGCCGGGAATCTATTTATTTAAATTTTTACTAAGAAAATATAAAAAAAAAACTCTAATCACGATGGCCTTTATGGGCCTCTATTATTCTTGAAAGGTTCATGGCCTTTATGGGCCCCAACTCATCAAAGACGTGTGATGTATGGTCCAGCATCCGTCAGGTTGGGCTGGGATGTGTGAGGATTCGTGGGCCGTGGCTATCGTTGGGCTGCAACTGGCCCAATAGCGCAGTACAAAAGAAGCGGCCGCACTGGAGGCACCGGAGGAACCACAACCTGCAGCGTGCAGACAAGTTCTCTTGGCTCCCCTGTTCGTCTTCCCCTTGCTCGCTCATCTCCTTCTTCTACCTTGAATCTTCCAGCTCCTCGCATCCTTTCCAGTTCCTCCTTGGCTCCTTTCCAATCCTGCCAGTCAGTGGTGGGTTTAAGATTTTGAACTTGGGTGTGCATACTACATTATACGAGTTTATAGCTAAAAAAATCGAACAAATACACAAATAGACAGAAACAGTATGTCGGCTATAATGTATGGCAAAAGTCATTTTTGTCAGCTAAGTAAGACTCTGATCTTTAAGCATCCATTTGCTAGTCAAAAGTCCAGTCACTGAAATCGCCAGTTATTCAATCTCACAAACATTTCTCTGTTCGTGCTGGTCAAAACAATTCTAGTGGACTGAAGCCTCAACATCTTTGTTCTTCACGAATCAAGATCACGAAACAAACTCGCTCGAATAGTCAGTATAAACAAATGGACATAGAATTTTTTGAACAGGCTGAACAGTCAGTATAAATCACCAGTACCAGGCTGGAGCTCAATGTGACAAGTAAACAAGCATTCTAGCTCCAGCAAGGTATGCTTCTTCCCCTGGTTTTGCTTGGACTAAGCTCTACATGATATTTCACATATGAATGTCAATTGTCACAGGCATTTTATGTCAAATCTATTAAACCACTCAGGAAGTTAGAAGTTCAGAACATTTGTCTGGTGATTGAATCATTGGATGCTGATGATTGATGAACTTCTGTGATGAATCATTGAAGTTCAGAACGTAGAATAACCCCTGTTGAATGCTGATGATTTATTTATGAATTTATCAATATTTTTAACACATTCACTTAATTATAGTGAAAACAGTAGCACTTCTATGCATGCACATAATTTTAACATGTAGACGACAGTAATACAAACCTAACAAAATTAGTTTCATTTTTTTGAGCATTTAGATATTTTTCTTTGCATTTTAGATTATTTTATACGATTTATCAACACAACTAATATTCCTTTCGGTATTTTCTGGAATTTCTCAAAAATCAAAATACCCTAAAATACTTTTTGTACCCGGATCAACCTAGCTATGGTCTGGATGGGTGGGTCTAGGACCCACTGGACCATGTCAAAATGTTCAACCTCGGTCAAAATCGACCGCGCGGGGGGAGGGGGTGGTGGCGGACGACGGTTTGCCTGATGTTTGACCGAGAGGACGATGAAGCTCATGGTGGCTCGGTCAGGGTCAGGGAGACTCCGCTGCCTGGAGGTCGGCGTCGAGGTGTGGTGCTCGGTTGACGTGGAGGAAGATAGGTGCGCGGGAGATCCAGTTGGGGAAGCGGCTTGGGAAGATGGGGATCTGGTGAAGGAGCCGCCCCGCAGGCAACGTTGTGCGCCTAGCGCGCGTGGCCACCGCCACCACTGACCGCGAGGAAGAGGGTAGAAGCCGGACATCATTGGAAGGGTCTGGAAGGGCGTAACACGACATCATCACCCATCTGAAAGAAAAAAAAAACACAAAAGGGAGGTGACCCGCTCATCAGCATGAACGGTAGCTACAGGAACTTCGTGGCCTGGGAGGATGCCAATTCTTGGTGTGTTAAGATATGTAATAGATACATAAATACCCGATCAAACAAAGTAAAATATGACATGCTTATCCATGAAACACTAAAAAATCTTAGTCTTCAGCAGCAGCATCCTCGTGTTCAGATTCTGTAACATCCCAATTTTTTGCAAATAAAACCTTGTAAAGAAAATAATTAAATAAATATGTATAAAACCCTTTTATGCATAGCCAAATAAATGGACTAAGAAAAATGTTTTAGAAATGAGAAAAAGAATAAAAAAGAAAACCCCTCTCTCTCCCGGGCCCTCTTTTATCTCTTTACCCAGACCAACCCATCCGGCCTCTCGTTCTTCCCCTGTTTGGCCCGCCTCTCCCTCCCTCTCCCGCACGCTCCCGGCCCTCTTTTCCTGCGCGCACCCCGCCTCCGGGCCGAAGCCGTGCCGGCGCAGCTACTCCCGCTCCCCGAGCCAGCCCACGCGCCACGCTCCCGTGCCAGCCCACCCGCACCTCTCGCGCCGGCCTGCCCGCCCGCCGCACACTGCCCCCTCTCTCCCTCGCTGCCATGCCGACCCCACCTGTCGGATTCTTTTTCCTCCTCCCGCTCTCCCCTTCCTTTTCTGTCTCTATAGCCCGATCGACCCGTCGCCCAGATTCGCGCCGAGGAAAAGGAAAGGAGCACCCCGAGTACTTGGATAGAAAGCCCGAAGCTAGATGAATTCAAGGTATCAATCAATTGACGGTAATGGAGAACCGAGACCCAAAATCACCTGTGGATTTCTCGCCGGCCGCCGGACCCAAACCGACCTCGATTCCGCTCGCACGACCTATAAAACGCCCCAAGACCCCATAATATGCTCCACAAACTTCCCCGCATTCAATTCCCCCGCTCCTCGCAGCACCAGAGCCTCCCGAGAGCCTCTCCACCGAGCTCGAGCAGCCGCCGTACCTGCTCGCCGTCGCCGCGCCGCTACAGACCACCCCAACTCCCACCCGTGCCTCAAAATGGGTTCTACATAGCCCCTAGGTGCTTCTACGCCGCTCTACCGCAGCGCCCATCCAAGCCTCATCCGGCGAAGCTCCGCATTCCCGAGCCTCTGCCGCCGTGCCAGGGCGCTAGGACCTAACCAGGAAGATTCTCCGCTGTTCCCGAAAGCCTGCCACCGGAGCACGATTACGGCGACCACCCGAGCCGTGCCGCCGTGGGAGCCCGTCGTCGTCACTGTGCGCCACCGAAGCAACCCGAGGTAAGCCACCTATCGTCCGATCTCCATCGAACGGCTACAATTAGATAGTAAAAATACCCCTTCGGCTCGGCCTAGTCAGCGCACATAACCCCGTCAGCAGACACGTCATCGTACCGTTCCAGCAGATCTGTCCTACGTTGAAGCCTCGTCAGCAGTACGAGCACAGTCAGTAGCCACGTCAGCATTTCCTTTCCCGTTTTCTTTTAATCCTCTGCTGTCATCAGCTTTGCGTCATAAACCGGTTTTCCTCTAGAAAATAATTCCCGAAAATCCTAAATTCCAAAATAGGTTTTCTTTAATTTGGTAAATTATTTAATAAATTTGATAAATGTTTTCAAATGATTTATCATTCGAATAAATTTTAGAAAATTTTAATTCTTTTTATGTGTTTAAATATTTTTTAGGGTTAAAAATAATAAATAAAATACTAGAAAATATTTTAATAATTTTTTAAGGTTTAAATAATGTTTCTAATTCTGGAAAATTAGTAATTAATTATGAGAAAGGTTTTTATTTAGTAAAATAATTTTGAATTATCTGTTTTAATCCTTTCTAATGTTTCTTTAATTCCCAAAAATCCTTTTAATTCCAAATAAATTCCAAAAAATACCAGAAAATCCTAGATAAATTCCTACACTCCTTTCACCCTTCCAAGCCATATCTCCACTCCTTTGCTAATAATTCACCAAAAATCCTAAAATAATCAATTAAGTTGTTTGTTGTGATTTGGCTCTTTCTTGGTGTTTATTGCCTTGTTTTCTTTTTCGATTGGACGCCACTATCACATAGGAAGACTTTGCAGGTTTCTAGGACTAGGAATTGGAAAACCCCGCTGAGTAACAAGGTGAAGGCAAGTTATCCTTGATGCATTGATCTTATATTTCTAAATGTTTTCGTTTACGAAATTGTATACTTATAGTTGTAAGTGGGAAACCTATGATAGGAAATTCCTTAGCTTCTCATATGTACCTTGTCTCCTCGGTTTTGATGGGATCAAGGGTAATACTATTTAGCCTTGCTTGAGAAAAACAATGATTTAGATAAAGGTTTTATGCAATGAGATAAATTTGTGTTTTTAGCAACATGGACTAGTGAATTGAGCAAGAGTTTGGGTTGGCTACCAGAGGCTATATTCGATTAAAGACTGGTTCATGTTGTGATCGGATCAAACTTTACATTACAACCACAAGCCTCCTATGGGACAAGTCTAGCTGAATAATTAGTTTTTTCTCCCAATATAGTGTAGACCAAGTAGAGAAACGGGAAATTGGTGAGATTTCCTTGGAACCGTCTTGCGCAAGGGGAGGCTTCCGTTGTTAAGGATATTTGTGTCACTTCGGTAGTGAAACCTCAGCGGGTAGACATTTATTGGGAGAAGACTATGTAAAGGCCTTGCAGTGAGAATGCTAGCCTCACACCTCGGAAATGTATAAGTATTTATATGACACGGGCGTAATGGAGGATCATATCTTGTGGGTAAAGTATATAACCTTTGCAGCGTGTAAAACTGATATATTAGCCGTGCTCATGGTCATGAGCGGCGAGAGATGCCACACACGATTAGAACATTTTGGAAACGTATTAGATAACCTTGCGTGGAAGGGTCATTCATGGTTGTGGGAACCATGTTTGAGGTGATCAATTTCTGTTGAGGTGTTCAACTTCGGTTGAGGTCAAGAATATTAATTCTTGTGCTTATTTACTTTCAGCATTTACTTCTACTTTTATTAAATATTTTTACTAAATTTTTTCTTTATGCAAATAGCCTCTATGAGCCTTATTATTGTGATTGCCTTAATATCATTACTTTACCATAACTTGCAGAGTACAAGATATACACACACTTGCTATAACCACAATACTCATTCGGGAAAGATTCCGAAGATTACTCTGAGGATAGAAGATTCTAAGGTGGTGCTCTACATCGACTTGCTTGTGGGAGATGCGGATGATAAGATTGCGCTAGCCGCGGTGTTTATTTTCTTTTTGACCCTCGAAGGTCCTCTCCGTAAGAACAACATTTTTATGTTAAGTTAACGATATTGTGTTTTGTTATCATCTGTGAAGTCGATATATATTGAGATTGATTCATGGCTCAATATATGGGAAGGGTATTAGTCTATTCTTAGACCGGTACCTACAGATTTCACGTCGGCTGTGGGAGCTGGAAGTGCATTCATGGGTGATCTTCCATGGCTTCTCATCAGTTTATACGCAGCTCGCAGAAGCACCTTGACTCCTCCAAGAATGGCCTGCTGGAATTCACTTCGGTATAGATCTGCCCAATAACACATAAAAGCACATGCATGGCATCATATCTCACAAGGATGATCGATAAGCTTCTTATCAAAACATGCTTTATTTCATGCTTTCCAAATTACCCAACGTATCGTAGCCCATCGACGGATCCATCAGGGGCGAGGGGGCGAGAAGCCCCTACCCGAGCACATGGGAGCCCCCAAACCCCCCTTTTCGATTTCTGGGCATGGAAGAGTAAGAAGAGAAGAAGATGAGGATGAGAGTGAAAAAGAAGAGAAAAAAGGGGAAGAAGAAGAGAGAGCGCTCTCTACTTAGTACCTCTTGATCCGTCACTGTCGCAGCCCCTCCTAAGGCGTAAACTGCATCAACATTAGGTAGCCATATTTTGGTCCACGACCAGTATTCTGTAAGAAAAGTAGGTCGATTTGTTGCACCAAAGCAATTCCCCCACAACCTCCCAAATGACTTTGATTACTGGGCAATTGAAAAACAGATGATCAGCTGATTCATTTCAGCCTGCTCACAGAAATAGCATTCAGGACCACCTTGCCATTTTCTACGTATCATGTTATCCTTTGTAAGCACAACAGAGTTCTCAAGCAGCCACATAAAGATTGTTATCTTTTGTGGTATTTTAGCTTTCCAAATATGTTTATGAGTAACACCTGCATCAAATTTTATCAGATGACTGTAAACTGATTTGACAGTAAATTTTCCACTTTTTTCCCATTTCCAAGTAATAACATCAGATTCATTTACAACTATTCTTTGAGTAATCCTGACACAAAGATCATTACACTGATTTTGCAAGAAATTTGGCAATCATCTTCTGAAGGTAAGTTACATACTCTTGTTTAAGCAATCAGAGACCAACCCCCTTTTTCTCCACATAAGTCAAACAGAGTAGAGTATAAGACACTGAGAGGTTTGTCCTCAAACCAAGTATCAGTACAAAAAAGAGTTTGTGCACCATTATTTGTGTGGATTTTTCTACCTTTCAGGTAAATGTCTCTAACTTCGAGTAAATCGGACCGAATGAGAGAATCATTTTACCTGATGCATCGACCAACTCACTCAAAAGCTTAAGTTGATGGGCAAAGGTGGACACGTGAAAATATAAGTTAATTGTAATTTTTTATTTAATTGTGTCTGCTAAGATTCAAATTTAAGACCTCTAACTCTGATATCATATTAAGCTGTTTGTACTGATCAACTCACCCAAAAGCATATGATGATAAGAAAAGTCGGACAATTTACTTATACTTTTAACATGTTTCACAGTGCTAACAATGTCTTCTCTCATATTTGGCTTTAATACGTCCTGACAAATTCCATCTTCATTATCTAACCTCAACCACCATTTACAGTAACCTGACGTTTGCTCGTCGACTTGGACGTTGAAGGCGAAACGCATCACGATCGTGAGGATTTCGCGTCCCTTTTTTAATATTGGGATTGTGCAATTGTTCGTGACCGATGCATCTCTTTGATTTGCACAAGCTAGCGCCCTCGAGATGAGGATAGCTTCCGACATAGTACATGAGATAAACTAAATTTTCTTTTTCCCGGCGGCCGCTCTTAAATTACTCTAAAGAAGGCCTTTTTTTTCTTGTGATGATTAGCAGGCAGGCAGGCAGGCGATTGGATATGGCTTAGTCCAAACCAATACTACGATAGTTCTTGCTTTCAATAGAAAAGGATGTTGCAGAGGGAGCTGAGCCGTAGTAGTTCCTTAGGCTCCCTCCCAAGCCAGCGCTGGCACCAAGAGACCCTAGCCTCCTTTTTTTGAAAAAAAAAAAAGAGAGAAAGATGTTGCAACGAGGCGACTGCTTGGTGTAATTTAAGAGCGTCCTTGTCATCTACATAAAGCTTATATAACAAGGAAATTTCCATACAGCGATCTCTATACTGACAAATCAACCAATATTTAAGGGTTTTCTGTATGGGCGCAAGCCTGTGAACGTTGCTTGTTAACTGTGCTGACAGGGAAGCATAACTAGACGCCTCTAGTGTCCACAGCAAGCAAATACGTCGATTGCCTGTCTCCATTTGATATGGAAGTTTCACTTTCACCGCGCACTGTTAATCGTCAGGTGTTACGCGCGCCATTTGGTTTTGATATTTGTGTTGGGTTTTTCGGCTTCAACAATCGATCAGCGCGGCCCTGCGCCACATGCGAGACGCTACATTTGCCTGTCCCACCCAACACCCCAACCAGATACCCCCCTTGTACGTATGCGAATTGCAGGGTGCCCACGACTGCCATGCATGAGCATCAGCTCTGCAGTTGAGCACTTTGAGGTGGATGTCAGCAATGGGCAGCGAACCAAAGCAACTAAGCAAGGCCAAGGCTCGCAGGCCCGGGCACGCAGGCAGGCCTGGTCGTGACTCGTGTCCTTGCCCAGCAGTACTGTCCTGAAACGGTTGCAGATTCCTGACGCTCCAATGCATGCATGGCAACTTGTGCTGCTCGTCAGATTCAGAACCGGCCAGCATGCATCCGGCGACGCAGGACGGCAGAGCTGAGCAAGCATGGACGCAGGACGCCATGGACCATGCATGGCCTTGTTTTGTTCCCCGGCCGTTCGGTGCCGGTGCCCACCACCGGCGGAGTGTTAAGGGTCTTGAATCGACGCGCCGTCCTGAAGCCCCAAGACTTGCACTGTTCTATGATCTACGAAACTAGACGAGTGCACGCAACGTAGGCAACAGCGATCGAGCAGATACAGTTGCACGCAGTGCAGGTTGTTCGAGCAAAACCTGACGATGCTCAAGAGTCCGTGCCGATGATATATACCCATAACTACCGAGCGCATGAACGCAGCCTGGCGCTGCAGTAGTCACAGCTCAAGCTACAGTGTGGAGGACTCCATCACACAGGACATCACTACGTACAACAGTAGCAGATACGGGAGCACTAAGTAGTGAATCTACCTCTTTTTCCTCCCGTTATTTTCTCTCGTCTTATTCACCTTTCATACCTAAAAATTAAGAGTTAATTTTACAAAACTATAACTATCTTATATTTACTAATTGAAGGCTCTTTTTTATGCTTTCACGTTAATCCTAAAAAAATTATAGAAATTTCCATAAAAAAGCAAAATATCTAACCGTCAAATTGATTAGTTAACTAACTGTAACATGGATCAACAACCAGACGAAATAACATAGAAGATTACAAAATAAATCATAGAGTTCAGCTCCAAGACTACTTCTAGCCTTTCCTTTCCTTCTTTTTTGTTGTAGATACCGTTTGTCCAACAAGTTTACGTTAGTAAACTCCACCTTAGTTACATTAGGAATCAACACATTTTTCCAAATGAATTAAAATATACCAATTAAATATGCGTATAATCAAACATTACAAAATTAAAACAACAGAACACAAACATATTACGGATTATCACATAAAAATAATATCAAAGAATTTATAATGTATTTTTAAAAATAATATGAGATACGGTGACGACATTAAAATAATAATAATTTCAAAAAATCAAGAAACAAATAAAAATCAATTTGCATAACACATAAAATGAAAATTATAAATTAGATCTATTCACAAATAACAAACATGATTCCAATATTATGAACAAAAATTACATTTATATTTTACATTCCAATATTTAAATATAAATAGCTAATGTATGTTAGCATATAACCATTATTAACATAAATATTTACAATTCAGCCGTAAGCTAAATTTTTAGCCTGTGCAGTGGCACATATTGATACGCTAGTTTATATCTAATTATCATAAAAATTGTAATTTCCGCAACGAGTTTTACAAAATTACAAGTACTTGTTACTCTAGTAATACAAAACTATAACTTTGTATGATAAAAAAACATAGCAAGGTAATTGTAATTTTGTGCAAAAATATAGTTTTGTGTCACTAAAGATATAAATACTTGTATTTCTGTGAAACCCGTTACAGAAGTTATAGTTTTATGATATATATATATAGTTGTAGTTTTATAAAATTTATTCAAAAATTGAAGAGAGTTAGTTGTAGTTTTAAAATTTACTTAAAAATTAAGAGAGGGTTAGGGGCTCCCAGTGCGCCGGGGGTTGAGCCCGGTCGATCCGCCCTGTACCATAGTACAACTTCCGGTAATTTCTGCCCACTCAGAGAGGAGGCGTAAATGCAGATGCAAACGGGCGCTGCTGCCAAATGTCCAATAATTCCTGCAGCTACCTACCGATCGAGCTGGTTGGATTGTCCAATCGCAGCATTACGTCCGCACTATTATTATCATCGATCGCTAGCTCCGGGCAGGTCATAGCTCGCGACGTGACGACAGGGACGCCGGCGGCGGGCCCCCGGCTAAAGCCTGCGCGGCGCGCGGCGCAGGGAGGGGGCTAGGTCGGGTCCGCGCCTGGCGATCTCTGCCCCGTCTTGCCGTCGGAACCGGCCAATCCATGGGGTGCGTGGCCATGCCAGCCGGGCGGCCGTCGCTGTGCGCCGCTGGGTGCAGTGCAACCGATCTGATTCGACGCGGGCCACCGTCGTTCTGCGCTGCAACTGTGCGCGCTCTGTTGTGCTCAGCTTAGCCTCCCGTGGGCTCGCTCGGTCGGCCGGCCGGCCGGCTTGCCCGACCCCATGCAGACTCGATGGTTTGTTCGCCGTCCCATGGCGCCCGTACGAACGTACTGCATGTACAAAGTACAAATGAAGCTCCCACCCTTTGTAACAATGTGTACGATCGATGTCATGTACAAATGACCGCTCATCAAAAGTTTGCGCAATTTCGGTGCATAGTACGACGTCTGCAGTTGAACTGAACCCAAATCAAAACTTGCGCAACGCAAGATCTCCTGGTAGAGATCACAGACATTTGAACCCTGGTAGTTGTAGCACTACCAAGTTCGTACGTGCTAGTTGTACCGGAGGCCAGCCAGCCAGCCAGCCTGCCTGCCTGCCAGCGGACTGTCAGAACAGTAGCAAATCCTGCAGCACGGTCACTGTGGCCCGTACATGCATGCATGCATGGACAGGGGGCGCCACACAGATACAATCATACAAATGCAAATATGCAGTGAAACGGGAAGCCAAAATAATCAGCATCCGATTCAAGTGTCGCGCCGTACAAAGTTCAGGTCCCATGCGACACACCCCGGACCGGGCGATCGAACTGAACCCAAACCCGAGCGCACATCTATATATATATTGCCCAGCTCGAACACCACTTCGAAACCGTGGAGACACACACACACACACATATCACAGAGTCTCGACGCGCACGCACTAGACTACTAGCTCGTACTTGCACTGTACAGCGGAGAGGTCGGCTCTACCTAGGTAGGTAGAGCCAACGATGGCGGCTGAGTCGACGGACGTCGTGGCCGATGGCGGCGCGGATGCGGCCGGCAAGGCATGGGAGTGGGAGGAGCGCGTTGTGTCGGCGGTGCCCGCGGCCTCCGCGGATGAGGCGTGGGCGCTGCTGTCGGACTTCCTGGCGTTCCACCGGTGGCACCCGCGCGTGGCGGCGTGCCGGCTGGCGTCGGGCACCCCGCGCGCGCCGGGGTGCGTGCGCTACTGCGAGGGCACCCCGGACGGCGACGGGGTGCCACCCGACTGGGCGCACGAGACGCTCCTCGAGTACGACCCAGACCGCCGCTTCTTCCGCTACGAGATGAACGACAACAACATGGGCTTCGGCCTCTTCTTCGCCACGTTCCGCGTCGTCCCGGCCGCCGCCGGCGCCGGCTGCGAGCTGCGGTGGGAGTTCGAGTGCGAACCAGTGCGCGGCACGCCCAGGGAGGCGCTCGTGGCGCGGCTGCAGGCCGGACTCGACGGCATGGCGGCGCGCGTGCGGGACCACGTCCTGGCTGCCCGCGCGGGCTCCGTGGTGGCGGGAGGTCTGGGGGCTGCCGATGAGCTCAAGCTCGACAACTCCATCGCCGTTTAATTCAACCCGTCCACATGCACGCCGTAAGTAGTGCGTTGTCTGGTCGTAATCGCCTCGCTTCTTGTTGCGATTAAGTTGTTGATGAATGATCCTTTAATTATGTACGTACGTATGAAGAACGGTCAGTTACCGTATGTATGTGCTCCATGCACCTGTGTACTGTGCTGTCCTGGGAATAAACGCTGATATTTAGTTACTCATCTTCTCCTATCTCCTTATACATACTATTGTGATTGTTTTTTTAAACGAGTGGAATTAGCGTAATGCGATAGATATACTATTTACCTCCGAGAGCGTAATATATAGAGTACTAGACTTAGAGGGTAAAAAATCACTCTAAAGATAAGACACGTATCACGAGATTATAAATCATAAACTATCAAATCTCCCTGACAGTTGTAACAGGATCGATACGAACAGTCAAACTTTAGAGAAAGCTAATTGTGGAGAACTGAAAGCTGACATCTCGACGGTTGTAATATGAGCGTCATGTCACTGGATTCTGAGACATTAGTGAAAACTGACAAATTGTTCATACGGGTGATAGCCTTTGTACAGATGATGAGATAACCGAGAGCGAGAGTATGGTAGCCGTGGTATACTCTAACATTTTTCATATATACATAAAATAACAAATACAAAGATATATCAATATAATGTAACAGTTTTCATATATATGCCTTACCTGTAAATGTACTACCAGACATGGCCTTTCATTCAGACGAAATATGCACGGACAGTTTTACAATTTTACCACCTCACAAGAGTATGTACTTGCATGCATGTGCGTGGCATGTGGCGTGCTGCTGCCGTTGCCGTTCCCTGCTACGTCAGAGTTGAGACTGATCGATGCCTCAACAATTTAATCCAAAATGAATGTTTGTTCATCTTCAATAAATATTTTTAATGATTTATTATTTATAATATTATTAAAAAAAATTAACACTATTATAATATTCTCTATTTTTTATCTTCAATAGTTATTATATTTCATATCTCCTATTGCTCTCCTTTTTATTTCAAAACTATAGTCATTTCTCACTACAGTATTACCGTAGCTCCTGACATATCGCAAATTTGTTGTCCCCCTATCTAAAGTAGCTCATGCCCGCGTCACTGTAGTAGCACTTGGTAATGTTTCTGCGGGAGCTTTTGCGGACCCTGAGATCTGTATTGGTTCCCGTAGCACTCGATATACTTTGGGAAATTTTCAATCCATAACGATGTGCCTCAGTTACATCATTCAGAAAAAAAAGTAATGACTACAATACTCAATTACATTATAAAAAAAACAATTCTGGGTCAACTGACAACTAGAATGATTCCACGCACGTGTAGTCGACATTTCCTTCGATTTGCCTGAACATGCAACTGATAATCTTAAACGGGACCGTTCAGTTTAAAGAATGTTTCCACATCGATCGCTCATGTCTTACGATCGATGCGTGTTCCGGCTGAAGTTGTTTTGCTCCTAACGTGTGATATACCGCTGCGACGATAAATCAGCAGGCCGGCTCCCGTTGTTACCAACGGCTGAAGACGGTATGCATGCATGTAACAATAAAACGAAGAAAAAATGTTCCAGCTAGCCGTTCATAATTTTTTCAACCTCAATTTAGAACCCGGCAGATTCAGCTCAAAGTAGAGCCTAGTTGAAATGCAAGAGCCTCTCTTTTCGTTGCCGTGAACGTCTCTCACAGGTCATATATCACGGGGAAAAGGGAGAGGGGGGGGGGGGGGGTTTAAATAGTGCGAGCTATCACTGCGTGGCGACTGACGAGCAAGAACGATCGGCCAGGGATGCATTCGGCCCATGCCCAAATCACGTCGTGGCGCAGGACTGCACGAGTGTGCGCTTCACCCATGTGTCTCGAACAAAGTCGAATCGACGAGCTTCATCCACGTCTCATGACCCTGCAGAATCGCATCCAACTCCGCATGGCTCACTCGTGGCTAGCTGCAGCTCGCCGAGTTGCCATCGCCTCCATCAAGTAAATGGGACCGTGCAGGTGCAGTATTGTTGGGCGCGCACGGCCACACTTGCGCTGGTTGTGCGTGCGTGCGGCGACGCGCTCATGTCTCGGCCTTGTTTTGTTGCCGGCCACCGCTGGTAGCTGATTGAGAGTGACGATCAGGCAAAGTGAATAGACACTTTAATTTATTTATTTTTGAAATTGATGTTTTTCTCTTATTCAATCACCCAACGTACTTCTAAAAAAGAATTATAATAAAACATAATATAAACATGCAGCAGAAAAACCGCACATAACAAGAAAGTCTGTGGACTCCGGAGATAGGACCGAAGAGTCTGGAGTTTCCAAGAAAAATCAAAAACCAAACTTGAACATTCAACCAAAGATGTGTCTCATTGTTGGAATCAAATACTATGTTCCACAACAAACCAATACATGACTCATTCCAACACAAAAGTTGAATATTGAGAAAAAGATCACTAAAGAATCAAAAGATGAGCACCAGGTGACGAAAATCTTCAAGATGATTGTCTAAAAGTAAAGAAATTCAAGACCCTATCACATATGAATACGTATGTGAATTTTATGCCTTTAGTATGAAGAAGAACAACCTCCCAATGTGTTAAAATTTTAGCTAAAAAGAAAAACGAAAATAACACCAAAAAAAGAAAAAACTTACACACAAGGTAAGAAAACCAAGATAGTGAAACTAGAAGGAATAGAATTCAAACATACGTAACAAAATAAACTTTATTACTCAAAGATGTCAGCCCTATTTTAAACGGATTATAAAAATTTTCTTTCAAAACTCTCGCCTATTACATAGGCTAAACACACATCATCCTCTCATCTAAAATATAGCACAATACTCCTATATGGATGGCAAAGTGGCTCAAATGATTGGTTCAAAGCTCTCTCTAGCCCTATCTCTCTATTTATAGACTTAGAAAATTTGACCTCTAAATTTACTAACTTTTTTCTCAAAATACCCCTATCATGTAGTACACTCATACCTACCACTGAGAATATTTTGATCCATTTTCTTCTCTATTCATCGGACGGCCGTAACACCTTCACGACTTAGCTTCGCCTCGACGTAAACTTCGTGATGGTGCCACGTATTCTTCTAGTCATCCCACGATTTTAAGACCAAACCACGAATCTTTTGCACGCTTCTCAAAGCATGACACGCCACTTATTTACACATTAAGCAAGTGCTCTGAAGTTGACACACATACTCTGTTTTGCGATCCTGATCACCGGCAGGTCTCTCTCACTCCCGATCCCTTGGGACACCTTGTCACTTGCACTGGCATCCCTTTCGCTTGATTTTGTCAACACGTCGTCTTCATCCATCTTCCATACTTTGCTTGATCTTCACGTGTGCCGCTAGGATCACCTTTGACTCCACCCTGCCTCCTTGATCGTCTGCCACTAAGCACTCTACTTGGTCTCGATCACCCGCCGTCGACTGTCAAGTTGTATCCATTATCTGCACACCATAAGACAAGTAAACACATATTTTCAACTCAATCTGCAGTTAGTTCATAATCAAAATACTCAATTGAAAACTTAAATCAACTCAGAGCACATTCCAATCGAAATTCAAATTCTGCTCAACTGCAAACTCTCCAAAGAAAAGAGTGTGCACTTTGCAAAATTATGGACTCTCCGAGAAAATGTGCTGACTCTCCGAAGAATTTTGTAGACTCTCTGCAAAAATACGGACTCTCCGCACAACCCAGGTAATTTGAAACTCGACAAATTAAATCGACAACCTTATCAATCACTCATCACATATAAATCAAGGCACATTTTAACTTGGTTTCTTATGTGTGACACCAGAGTGGTTTGGAGTGTGTACTTTTCACTCATCTTGGCTGCATTACATTAGCGATGGTCTGATTGGTTGTTCGTATGGATGAATTCTGGCATGACGTATACGTATAATCTAAAGAAAAATATATTTGGTTATTTGCATGTATTATTTCAATCTTAATTCGGTAGATATAAATATATATCCACAGCCTACCCGGCGGATGTTGGCTTATGTATCATCTGATGCACACAGGTCTAATTATCAGTGTCAGAAAATCATCTTCATATGAGCAACCAATCACAATCTCAACATTTACATCCACTCATACAACTTTAAATTCAATCAAGCAAACTTAAACTCAAATCAATATAACAAACCAAACGTATAAGACACCGTGCGGAAAACCAATCACAGCATGAGGTTCGGCGAATCATCTCAAGATCGATGTGTGGTGGGCGCGCGTGAATTCATTCACGACGCAGGCTATACTTTTTCGGCCCAAACTCAGGTCGGTTCTGTGGGCCGGGATTAGGCGGATCTTCCCATACATGGGTATGGGCTGGTGTTGTCCTAGTCCGAAACGGGCTTAAATCTCGCGGTCACACGTAGCAACAGTAGAGGTGTACGTATAATTACCACGGCGAAGCGCACACATGATCTCGTGAATCTGCGGCATACGCACCTGCTCTGATCGTCAGATGCACATTTGAGCACGGGAGATGGAGATTGGGTCACCCATCATCCTTGTGGTTATTTTTGTTCCTGCAATATCGCACGTGGTGTCAAACATAATCATGGGATATATATATATATATATATATATATATATATAAACACGGTGAGTTACAATTTATTAGATAGATCAGTTACAACTTCACATCTAGAAATGTATAATTACAATACGAGAAGCTAACACTATAAGTTACAACTTATTATTCGTATTGCATACATCCCCTATTTACAATTCAAAATACTATTAGTTACAACTTGTTAGGTAGAACAATTACAATTTCACATCCAAAAATGCATAATTACAACACGAAAAGCTAACATTGTGAGTTACAGCTTGTTATTCGCACTGCGCACATCTCACAGTTACAATTCGAAACACTGTGAGTTACAACTTTTTAGATAGACCAGTTACAACGTTACGTCTATAAATACATAATTACAACACGAGAAGCTAACACTATGAGTTACAACTTGTTATTCGTACTATGCACATCCTCCAATTACAACCAAAACACTGTGAGTTATAACTTGTGGAGTGTACACAGACCTGAACTACAATGAGTGCATATATATATATATATATATATATATATATATATATATATATATATATATATATATATATATATATATATATATATATATATATATATATATATATATATATATATATATATATATATATATAGGACACCTATTCTATACTCCTAGGAGTATGTACTCCCACATGCAATATACCACCTAAACAAATACTTTATACTCTTTTATCATTTTTAGTATACTCTAATACTAATTCTAAGATACTCCAATATGAGTTGTATGAAAAAAAAATTCAATGTTAGCCTTTCATTTTTGCTATATACTCTTTTTTATACATAAAAGAAGTATATACGCAAATTAAGATAAAAATTATGGAATTTCATAAAAATTTTCGTGGGATTTGTATTGTAGTATCTTATAATTACTAATGAAGTATATTTAAAGTGATAAAGAAGTATAACACATGTGTAAAAGTGGTATATGAGAGGTGGAAGTACATACACCCAGGAGTACATACTAGTTTTCATATATATATATATATATATGAAACTTAAATACGGATGGACATGTTTTACCAA
Source organism: Phragmites australis (assembly GCF_958298935.1). Lineage (NCBI taxonomy): Eukaryota > Viridiplantae > Streptophyta > Magnoliopsida > Poales > Poaceae > Phragmites > Phragmites australis. The sequence goes on from NC_084922.1 coordinate 9,731,796, forward strand.
AAAAAACTCTAACCAACTGAGTTATGCTCAGTTCACTGATATTTTGTCCTACCTATCAATCGTAATCGCTGAAGAAAAACCGTTCAACGCCTCTCGCAGGGGAGGATACAGTTAGTTGCTGGCTGCTATCGCGCGTTGAGGATACAGTTAGTTGCTGGCTGCTCTTGCGTCTTTTGCATTTGCAGCCTTCACTGTTTTAATTGGATTTGGAGAAACTATGTGTCCCTCAACTGTATGTAATTCAATCTATGAATGGCCTCATGTCAGTCGTCATAATCTCTACAAATGATCTCGTGAATCTGCAAACGCACCTGCTCTGATCGTCAGATGCACTTGTGGGCACGGGAGAGGGAGATTGGGTCACCCATCATCCTTGTGGTTAGGGGCTAGGAGCCACTTGATTGGCATGCTGCCGATCTGACACTGACATGTGCATCAGTCGCTTCTCTCAACTTGCTACAGTTATCATATAGCCATACCTCTGGGTGCTGCATATCTGAACATTATGCTGACATAACAGTTATCCTAGAACTGGGCCATAAACCCTTACAAAATTGACAAAAGGTTCCAAAACCAGCAGTACATGAATACATACTCATGTTTTTCAATTATTATAGATAGTTACAGAACAGAAATATCTCCTCCCGCTTGCAGTTCAAATGAGAACAACCGCAACCAATCTAGAAATCACTTTCAGAAGAGCACTGTGTAATCAATCCCTCCCCTTGCTGCCATTTGACCACAACTTCATACGGTTTGTAGTCTGAGCATTCGATCCATCCAGTCGATGATCTCCGCTCCGATCTCGTTGCGCTCGGGCTCGAAGAGCAGGTCGTGCAAGAATCCGTCGTACAGCCTTAGATCCTTGTGTCTCGACGCAGCCTCGTTGTAAAGGTCCTGTGAAGCCAACGGGTCTGTCACCCGATCTGCGGTGCCGTGCAGGACCATGAAAGGTACTGCGACTTTCTTCAGGTTGTGCAGCAGGTAGGAGGATATGCGCAGGATCTCATGGCCCGTCCGAACCCTTATCGGTCCTGTGTAGACCAATGGGTCAGAGTATTTTGCAAGCAGGGCAGCAGGGTCGCGAGACACGGGAATGCCCCTTTTGTTAGCTCCCTTGAACTGGAACTTGGGTGCTACTAGAGAGAATATCGGTGCCACGGCCTGCATGATCCAGACAAGGCTCAGTGATCTCAACTTATTAATGTAAAAATAATACAAGCCAATTTTGAAAACTTGGATTTTGGGGATGAAATCGGAGCAGCTGGTAAAGCTTCAGAGGCATCGGTTTCTTTTACTTGAGGATGCGAAAACCTAGTTGCATGACTCAAGTGGTCACTTAAAAGAGAGTCAGAGGGGTGTACACTAGTGCTCTAATGTTCAAGAAACTACAATCTTCAGTCTTGCAAAATGATTTTCCTGAAATCCAGATGGAAACGAGCCTAAATCAATTTTGTTTTCAAAGCTCGATATGTTTAACTATTTGGGGAACGGTCAACTTGCTGATATGAAGAACACTCATGGCAAACAGGCTTAATCATCACCAATTCAGAATAAACAGACAAACCAGAGTAGTTGCATTACCCCAACAATTGGATGGGCAGGTTTTACACGCAGAGCTGGTGAAGTCAGGATGATCCCTTCCAGTTTCTCTCTGATGTGAGGGTACAACGATGCCTGCAAGCGTACGTGCTAGTGATGACCACAAGGGAAAGAATAGCATGAAGCGTGTAAAAAGAGCATCTGCAAGCCAAACCATTTTCAACCAGCCTACTTTGTTAACGCTTTGCACCAATTCTCTGCCCGTCAGGGTATCCATTGTTCACAGTCCCACACAAGTAGGGTCAGTGTCGAAACCTGGCCTAAATAGGCTAAGTGAAAAGCTAATTAATTTGACAATGCATACCTTCAAGACCACAGCTCCACCAGTGGAGTGACCGAGAAGAAAACAAGGGACCCCTGGATTCTCCATCATAATTTTATCAAGAAGCACTTCCTATTTGCAGATAATGATGTCAATCGAATATTACATCAGGAACATAGAGAAAATTAAAGCAGAAATAGAAACTCACTATGTCTTCGATAACATAATCTAGTGAAGGCACATAGCCGTGCAGGCCATCACTTCCACCATGCCCTGTCATGTATAAGAAACAAGAGTTAGCCTGTTGACGTTTGAAAGAAATGTGATATTAAATAGACATGCTCACAGGAAACAGATTGCAAAATGATTGGATAAAGTTACTCTGGTTTACTGCCTTGCAAGTGTGAATAGGATACAAGCATTACGACATTAGCAACAAGCCAACGACATAGATTGCACATAAGTTTTACTAAATACTGTTGAAAGCTAATATTTGATTGTAAATAGATTGCCATGCCAAAAAACTTGCACTGTTAGTTCGATTACATGATCCACAAAATAAAATATACTTTTTTCCTGAATAAAATGAAACTACAGTTGATATAAATAGTTTTGCATATCCTTTTTTCTAACACCAATCAGAAATAATTATGTAAGATCTCGAAACTAAGTTGATCAATCCCATTCTTTTCTAAATGCAGCACCAATCTTTCATCAAACCAAACATATTTCAGATAACACATGCATGTTCCGAAAACTCAGAGTAGTGCTCCTTACCTATCCAATCCATTGCATATACTCCAAAGCCACAAGCTGTCAGCTGCTCGGCAAAATGCAAATACCTTCCACTGGAAACGCAGATCACAGGTATTTAATTATGCTTTTAAATACAAGGAAAGTACAACAGAAATACATCAACAAGTTGATAGGAAAAAGGATTTCCTAACCTATGCTCATTGAGCCCATGTATGATGACCAAAATGCCCCTAAAGTAAGAGAGGAAAATAATCAGTTAATATTCAACGGGGAAGCAGAATTGCATAACTGTATCACAATGAAGACTAAAATAGTACTCAAACGCATATTTGGAGGTTCAAATTATACTTTAGATTTCCATTTTTTGGAGAAGAGGTTAAAAGAGAAGTACAGAACCACATTTTCAGAAGGTGTAACACACACCTAACAAACATTTAATCAGAGAGTAGGCGCGGCGGATTACCTAAACTGATTGCCTGCCTTTTTCGATTTTTGTTTTGTGGACATTTGACAACTGTGTCATTTAAATTGAGAACAGTGATCATGCAATTAGGCAGGGAGGCACGACAAGAATAAGTCCCGGATATGATGCGGACAAAAGATAGCATCACCAGATAAGTTGTAGAACTATGGGGTAATAAGAATAAAAAGAACTCTACCCTTTTCCTGATAGCTAAGTTGTTCTGAGCCACAATAAGCCCTCACATTCAATATTTTCATGGACAGGATGAAACAAAAGCTGGAGATAAGGCATCGCTTTATTTCTGCTGATCCATTGCACTTTAGTTGGCCATCTAAATTCTTAAGTTTGTCAAGAATAAAGCTTATTTGTTCTCTTTTTCTAAGTTGCTTCACTGTTACAGAAAATGCTCTGCATACTGCATTCGAGGTTATCACAAGTTTAGTCAAGATGCTCTGAATAAGAAACTAAGATAAGTATAGTCAAACAATTCGCTTTGTAAAGGACAACTCATGTTCAAAAGCGTGACAACCAATCAATTTGACCTTACATCCAAGTATCCAACAACATCACAGCAACAGAACCAGAATCATGATGAAGACAAAGATCACGTAATGAATAGCTTCAATGCAAACCTAGGCGGTGCGATGAATGCAAGAACACTGCCGTTGTGCAAAGTGGATGTACTCGACGTGAATTGCACGGCACATCTTTATTCTGACTTCTGAGAGGCTAGCACTTAACACAGCAGAGCTCTAGAAAGCTGGCTAATTACATCAGGTATCGTGTAAAACACTCTTCTCGCGTGGCCAAAAACCCTAAAATGGATCCCCATTTTCATCACACATTGCCATTAATACATGAAGTCATGAACAGCTCGAAATCAAAAGCTCGAGGTTCGGAAAAATGGAATTCCATCAACCCCGGAATAGCCAATCGCCACCAAAGGCCGAAAACCAAGGGGCAAGTTGAACCAAAAAAAAAAAAAACTGTTTTGATTAAAAAATAATAAAAGTCTCAACTCTCTCCGGGATCATCGCCCATGAAAACGAAATTCCTGTGTGAAGTCAGAAAAATGACCAGAAAAACTTCGAAATCTTAGTAGAACTCACCGAGAGCACAAATGATGAAAAAAAATGCATGCAAAGGTGCCCAATTTTGGTGAAATCACAGCCACAAACTACCCTCCCCCACCACCCCGCCCCACCAATGAAACAAAATAAAGAGGAACAAAATAAAACTGAGAAATGCCCACGGTGAAAACGAAATCTCCACAAACCAACAGAAAAAGGGGGCAATTTCCACAACCGAAACCCCACCAACGATGCCAAATAATCGGTAAAGCCGCCGCGCGCTCACCTCATCTCCGCTGCGGCCGGCACCCAGAGCCGGCAGAAAAGCGCGTTCCTCCTGGCCCCGGCAACGAGGAAGGTCGCCCACCGCGTCCCGTGCTCCCCCTCCGCATCCGCGTCCTCCGCCATGGCCACCTCCTCCGCGAGCGCCCTGCGCCGCCGCACGTCCTCGTCCTCCGCGGCCTGCCGGCGCCGCCGCGCCTTCCCGTTCCCCGCCTCCGACGCCGCCGCCTCGGTTCCCGCCCGGCGGCGGCGGCCGACGAGGAGGAGCAGCCAGAGGAAGAGCGTTTGCAGCGCGACGGCGACGCGCAGCAGCGCGCGCCGCGACAGCACGGTGCGGAACACCGGCACGATCCGGCCCGTCGCTCCCGACGTCATCATCATCTCGTCCCGACCTCCACCGCCGCCGCCCCTCTCCATCGCCGCCCGCGCCCTGGTCGTTGTTTTCTTCGCTGCCTTATTTCCCTCTTTTACTTTTTCTTCGCGTTTTACGCGGTCCCGGCGCCCGCGGGCCGCGTATTTATAGGAGGGGCCGAGGGAGGGAGGTGGAAGACGACGGGAGCGGAGCCTGGCTTGCTTCCTGGAATCCGTCGTCTGTTCGTTTTATTTTTCGCTCTCCCATTCCGTTCGTGGCTGGCGAGTGTGCCCCACGCGCTACCAGGCTACAGCTGCTACTCTCGTTCGCTAGGTTTGTCATGACCCATGTCCGGTTATTGGGCACCTTCCGCTCTCAGCCGCTAGAATTCTCTCTAGAAATACCCTACAACCCATAGATAATATGTATACAGTTACATATACATGTATATGGAAGATGAAGGTACGGGCACCCTCAGCCGCAAGATTTGTTTATATATTTTGGGTAAAGTTAGGTGAATAATATCGTAAAAATATTTATATTATATTATAGGTGTGAGAATGACATGTGGATTTATGATATTTTTTAATTTTTATAATTTTTACGATGGTATCTAGCAAATTATTTTTATATTTTGATAATTCAATTTAATCATGGAATTTTATATTTTGGGGGAAATGGAGATGCAGAGTAAAGCAGGAAAACAAATGCACACTTTGTAGGTTCAGATTGGGATTGGGCCTCTCAAACAAGGCCTCTGTGTGTATATATATTTTTTTACTCCACTCCACATTGATAATTGAGTATATGGACCGAGGCTTTACGCTGATAACCGATGGCTTGTGAAAGTTAGGCTAGCATACTGAATAATGAATTGTTTCTTATTGTGATACTAAACAAAGCCTGTGTCAGGCAAAAAAATAAAATAAAATTGGGCACCATCAGCGTCGCCGTCGAGTGATCAGGGACAGATCCCGAACCAGCAAGCAAAGAAGATGCGCGAGATGTTAAGCTAGTGGCGCGGAGTGATATTTTTTTCCAGAGTAGTGAGGCCCAAAAGGACCCCACCGATATCGTGTGCACGTCTAGAGGCCGTACCCCAGCATATGCACGCTCAGGTTGGAGCCCGAACGGATCCGACTCCTCGCCGAGAGCCGTGACCAGCCGAGCCACGCTCTACTTGCATTCACGTCATCTATTATTGCTCACGTCCATCCCTAGGCTAGCTAGGTAGAAACCGGCCGTGATCGATGGCGACCGGCCTGCACGGTGCTGTGCGCTCGCGATGCGCGCTGTTGAATTTGTTGCGGTACCGATCCTATGAGCGATGAGCACGTAGGCGCAGGTAGCGGCTGGCTGATCATTGGGGAGGAGGACCGAAGCCGAAGCAGGCATGTGCCCGGTCCCCTTCTTCCGCACTGTGCCCGCGATGGCGTTCTTGGATTGTTGGAGGACGACCGGCACCGATCAGCCGGCCAAGGGGCGTGCATGTGCCTGCTGCGACCTGCCGTATGGAGCCTGCCTTGCCCCGGTTTTCCTCTGTAGGAAGGACGGCAAGTAATCGGCACTGTCGTCAGCACAGTAACCCAGAAGGCGTACGCGTGATATCGAGGGAGGGGAGGGCGACATACGTGTTCTGAGATCTGAAGCAACTCATCCAGATACAGGGGGTCAGATAATCAGGTCATGAGGATTATGGCCGCATGCATCACACATTATTTAAGTGGGTCTCATGCAATTGAGACCGCGTTCCAATAATATCATATCGACCTACGTGTTGGCTTCGTGCATAGCCGTCCAATAATATTACATGTTTGTTTCTGTGCTGCAGTTTGCAAACTACTCCGCATGTAGGAGGGGTGTGGGACGGCAAGAGTGCAAGACTATCCATCATTGAACTTTTTTTTTAAAGTCTACCATTGAACAACTGATCATTCGCACTTAAGGAAAAGGTGGTCATTTTGCTGCTACTTATTACAGTCGTAAGTATTTAACGTGATCTAATCAAGTTTGTGAAACTTTAAGCACTAATAATTTTAAAGATATTTAGTTTAGAAATATTAATATTATATTTATAGATGTATCTTTAAACATATTTTTATAATCTTATAAATTTATTAGGTTTTACAAATATATTTCAATTAAAAATGGTCAAAGATATATTTTGATAACCGTGTCATATTTGAAATATGAAATATTTTTAACTGGAGGGAGTATATATCTTAGTTAATTATACCAGCTAGGGAAGGTGATTCATTTGGATTCATCTGAATCTCTCACGAGCCGAGGTTGCCCACATTTCTTTCCCTTTGCTATCGACGTCTCCGATCCATCCGCAGTCCTGTCCAGACTCCAGACGTTGCTTACGGGCGTCGCACTTGTCGTCGCGTCGGGCACCGACCGTTGACGAGGTAGTGCACTAACTCGTTCGTCGACGGGGAAAGATTGACTTGCTAGGACACCGTTGCCGCTGACCAAATCGGAGCAGGACAGATGAGACGCCAACGCCGGACCAGTCTTGTTCGACCGCGTGGAAAAATAATTTTTATAGGATTTTTCTACGAAAGATATTTTTAAAATTCTGATTTAGTCACATATTCTCTGATAAAATAGTTGAAATGAAAAAGAGAAAATGAGAGAAAACCTACATCATAGTAAGGGAGATTCAGTCCTATAAATTTTGTTTCTCCGCACGGGTGGGTTTGGTTTCCAGCACCGCCGTAGGCTGTAAAGCACTTTGAAATCACAGGTGGGCTTATTTGGCGCGGAATAGCCCAGAACGGCAAAGGCAGGCAGCCACGAATTCCTCAGCCGCGTTGGGCTCGTTTACCTGGCACGTTGCATCAAAGCCCAAGTCAGACGCCCTTCTTCGCCGACGACGGCCACGGTGCGTCCCAGCTCCGGGCGGCTGCTCAACGACCGCGCCAGGCGGCGGCGGGCGGCGGGAGGAGGAGGTGCGTGAGGGAGACAAAAACCATCCGCGGATAAAGGAAGTGCCTGAAGTGCTCGTCATGACTCGTGACCAGCACAGTGTTCTTAGCAAATAATCTGCTCGTTTCGCTGTTTCGAGGCCACCATTACCGGCGAATGAATTAATTAATTCTGTCGGGGGAGCTGAGTCGTATGGATTGATCCGAATCTCTTCAGAGCCATTCGCCCATATTCCGTTCGCTTCGCTCTACGACCACGACTTCTCTCCATTCCGAGTCCAGGCTCCTGGGGTTGCCTACGAGCGTCGCAGACCTCGTCGATGGCGTCCGGCACCGGCCATTGATGAGAGATAGCTCTGCTAACTCGTTCAACGCAGAAAGATTCACTTAATCAGTTGCCGCTAATCAGCTTAATCAGAGCAGGAGAAACGAGACCTCGCCAATGTCGGAGGTCGTACGAATCTGATTTCTGCGACCTCATTTGATTTCCAGCAGCAGAAGGAAGAAGAAAAATGCCAGCACCGTCCGTTCAGAGATCAGAGTGCTCCAACACCGGCGTATGTACGGTGTGCTCACTTGTCTTTTGGGCCAGAATGCCTGGCTGTGTTAATTGGACCAAAATGATGGGCTACTGGGCCATAATCCAAAACGTACAATTACCGTTTTGTTCCACTTTCTTACTGGAATCTAGCTAGATTAAAAAGTTCTCATGTCGATGAACACACACACACACAAAAGAAGATGATAGACTCTGAACATACATGGAGGCTCAAAACTTCTCATATGGTTAACCCAACTCCAAGGGGAAAACCTCAGAGAAGATCCAAATTTAGAATTTTAAATCGATCAAAATTCGGATACTTCAAAGGCGGGACACCGAATACTAAGTTGTGTAGCGCCCCAAAATAAATAGAGATGAACAAATTGGATATTCACAATTCTTTTCATTTTTTATATACATAGTACAGCCAAACGTAGTACAAAACCGTGATGAACAAATATACGCCGATCCATGCATGATCAGTGATCGCCCGTGATACAGAGGTAGTAACGAAGCTTGAAGCCTTGGTAGTTGGTACTGCACCCCAAGTGCCAAGGAGAAGAAGCTTAGTTATTTGAAGTCCTTGGTAATGGCGGGGATGCAGCTGGAGCTCCTGGCGAGGGCGCCGCCGGGCCCGTGGTCTTTGGGGCTGTTGGACTTGGACCTCTTCCTCAGGATCTCCCGCATGGCCTCCGTCTGCATCAGCACCGGGTTGGCGCGCCCCACGCGGTTGAACCGCCCGCACACGGCCATGTGCGCCGCCAGCGCCTCCTCCGTCGTCCGCCCCCCGTGCCGGCTCTCCGCCTCGCCGTTCACCGCCTCCGCGCACAGCCCGCACACCAAGCGCCCGCAGTACCGCTCCCGGACGCGGCGCACGTACGCGGGCGTGCACTCCTCCTGCATGCCGCAGCACTCGCACCGCGCGTCCTCCACCTGCTCCGTGATCGCCGGCAGCTGCTGCATGGCGGCCGCGGCGGAGTCGGCGACCGCCTTCCTGTCCCTGGACAGCTCCAGGGCCAGGTCGGACATCGCGCGCTGGAGCCCCTCCATCGAGATCCTCCGCGGCTTCAACTGCCGCTGCGCACCATTCGTCGGAGCCGGCGCCGGCGCAGCCGGTGCGGCCGCGACCACCGCATCTCCGTTATGCGCCATCGATCTGGATTACACAGGCAATGCAAAACAAAGAGTGCTGCTTGTATTATCAAATGCTAACCAATCTCCTGTATCGATACAGAGAATGATCTACGATTACGATCTCTTGTATCAATACAGAGAAAGAACTAGCTCTAGTTAGTGATGACTGATCAAGTAGCTAATTTGGTTGCAATGCTTTGCTTTGCTTTGCTCGAATGTGGATTAAGGCGATGTACAGAGGCGATCCTTATATACACAGTCGAGGGCTGGGCATGCGGCTCGCCGTGCACTGATCGGAAAGGTGCACCGATGATGGAGCAGATGCGTCTTTAGCTCGTGACACGATCATCGAGCTGGATAAGGAAGAGGAGAGAGAGAGAGACGATGCTTGAAAGCCCTAGATCTCTCCAGATCTGCGGCCACGATCGATCGAGCATGTCTCAGCGTCTCATGCCCGTGAACGAGATGTTACTGTTGGGTCGTCTCAGGCTTGCTTGAATTTTCCTGTCCATGAAAAATAGTGCTCCTCCTGATCAATTTGTGAGAATCACTGCATTTTCGCTAGGCACAGAGAGATTTAGCAATAATGTCTCATCATCCAAAAATATGTTGCGTTTATTTTTATGGTCTTATATTTCATCACGGTTTATTATGTTATGCGGTCAGCCTAGAGCTGAAACATTGCAATAATCAATCAAAGGCTTGGTGTTTCTTGAAGCAGAGACCGGAATATTTACCTTTATCTAAAAAAATTATATACTGGCAAAATAATGCATATGCCAAGGTTCACAAAGTATTCGATATTTTGAAAAATAATGGTGAAAACAGTTGGTTGCTTTGCTTGTAGTACTTCTTCAGGACGATGAAAAGATGATGCATGCTTGAACTATGTTGTACTCCATCCGTTCAAAAATGTAAGATTCATTTTATTTTGAAAAGTCATTAAAAATTAACTTTGATAATTAATTTTTCTTATAATATATTGTCAATGGCTATAAAATCAACATGATGTTAAAAAATCATTAAAACATAAACTTATTAAAATAAGTTTTATATACTAAACATATATATAATTCGAGTAATTGTCGATTAGAACTTATGAAGATTGACTTTTTTGAAACAAAATACGCCTCAGGATCTTGAACCAAGAGAGCACTATGTATACACCTAGAAATGCCATACACATACACCCAATCATACTTGGCATGCTGGAAGCAAAGCAAATCAAAAAACCAAGCTAGCTGCTAGCCTGAATAAAAACGAACATGTTTGCTCCGCCTTAACGTGCGGTGGGAAACAGGGCCAAGGAAGATCTCCAGATGGAGCTGGGCGATCGATCACGGGCGCTGCTACTGTGTCCATATGCCGTTGAATTGTGCAGCAAGGAGATCCACAAGCCTGTGCTGGTGACTCGGCGCGGCAAGTGCCCTGGCCTGCATGATCGCATCATTGCATGACAGAGACCGAGAGAGAGACCGAGGCCGAGAGAGAGAGAGAAAGAGAGAGGCGGTGTCACCGCTCACGGGAAGTTTGGGCGAGGGGACGGTTAAGATCGATGGTCGGTCCATGCATGCATCGCCATCGCGCTTTTATTTTCGCTTTTGGGAGGTGCACTGCACTTTCACTTAACTACTTGGACTCTCTTCGTTTGCGTCGCGCCCATCATTGCGACCTCAACTTGCCTCTATCATTGGATCCGCGTGTTGTAACGAGGTTTCTACGCCGCCGGCGATGATGGTTAGGGAAGCGCGGCGGCGGCGGCGGTAGCTGTATTCTATTCCCGAGGCATTGAGGACAAGAGAACCGCTGCTTCTTCGGCTGTTGGGCCTCTATCTCGAGGAGCTTAGCTGGGTCGGCCAACGCTTGCGTGTTTTCAGCACTAGAATACCAAAAGGCCCGTATACCCCTCATCTTTCCGGCCCGTGAACGTATACCGTGTGATTCTTATTTTTAAGAAACACCAGATTCGTGCATATACATATACACTTACAACACTGAACACATACTAATAGAGCGACTACTCAAAATCTAAGATGTGGAACTTAGATATTAATAAGTCATAACAGATGTCTCACTATCGACAAGTATACCCTGTGATCATAGAGAAAATTGGTAGAATTTGAGATAGATAAAAGAGAACACAGATACACATAAAGATTAGTTCCTATTTTGATTTGTTTTGAAGTGGAAAAATAATTCCATTAACCAGACGGGCTCACTGAATGCTAAGGAGAGATAAAGGTCTACTTGAAATACAACTTTTAAAAAGTTATAAAGATATTCTTCAAGACCGGCTAAATGTTGTTAGGTTTGAAGACATGTTGCAGCTTGCAAGGCCTGAGAACCAAATTTTAACTTGGATGATTAGTGGAGGTGGTTATAATTTTACCAATCAGGGATCAAACTCCATGTGTTTCTTCTTATATATCTCACTAAGGCAGATGTATCTATCGACAGCGAGACGACTATAGTGATTTTATCAATCGTTACTCTACATCTTCTATTTAGAGTAGACGTTGTGTGAGTATTTACGTGTGGTTGTGTAAATATGTACTACTTTACTAGTTATAATCTCTACTACTTAAGAAATATATAGTGATTTTCGCACTCTCCTGTGTCCTGCCTTCACATCATGCCCTCCTTCTTGTTATGCCTCCATGTTCTGCCCTCCCCTCCCCCACCATCGTCAAAAAATCGTTGAAAAAAAATGCTCGGCCGCACCCATCGCTTCCATAGCTGCTCCTTCGTGGCACGATAGCTGTCGCTCCTTCTCCTCAGCCTCCCGACTCGAAGACCACGAGGAGAGCAAACTGCATCACCCCTCCTCCCGACCAAATCCCATGCCCGAAACCTGACCAAATCCCTCAAAACCCGCACCAAGATCCTTCCCCAAACCCTGCTTCCACCATAACTCACCCCGGTCATGGGTCCCCAAATCCCGCTTCCCACCATAGCTCACTCCAGTCGCAAGTCACAACGCTCGACGACTGCCCCGAATTTGCCGATCCCTCAAAGCGATGCCGGGATGTTGTAAGATCTCATTCCTGGGATCTTCTATGCCTCATGTATCAGTCATTAAATCAAGTAGCTGATACATATAGTACAATAATTGTGGTACTATAGTCAAATTTCATACATAAAAGTATTAAGGTTACATAGTACAAAAGGTCTACAAGCCATACTGTATATTACAGAACTGCCCTAACGGCCAACAAAATCACAACGGAAATGACTATCCAAAGCCATAGGCAGCTAGGGTGCGAATGTGACTATTAACTCTACTCCTCATATGCGCCTTTGTCTATAGTGAAGTCAGTATCTGTTTTCTCATCTGAGTGATAGTAAGAGTGAGTATGGAAGGTACTCAGTAAGTCCTATACTACTTCAATATATTGATAGATGCACAAGGGGTGAATCAAGGATAAGGCTTTATGGTTTAGTTTTAAGCGTAAAACGATTTTATGCAGGTATTTAGTTGTATTCTCTTCTGTTAACCTTTAAAATAGTTTGAACTAGAAAACAATATAACAAATTATATCTAGGGTTTTTTAGTCCTAGGAGGGCCTACACCTCACTCCGCAGTCCCTATCTTTATATCTGGTGTACCTCTAGCACTACACAGCTCATGGCGGATTGAGCCAGTAACTTTATCACATGGATATCTAGTCCACGCTCTCACTTATCAAGACACACACACCGAGTCTAATCCAAACGTGACCATTGCTTCACATGTCCATAGCTGTGGACACGACTATTTGAATAGATTTACACTCTACAGAGTTGTATACTATACTCATGCGATATGCTCAGGCTCCAACTGTTGTAAGTAGATGAACGAATCATACCGAGACATTTCAATCATCTTTCCTTACCGGACACTACCATGTGATCCATCAAATGCTCTAGGTCTCGTATAGAGGGCAGACCCCCAAGACCATCGATGTGGCTGGGGCAGAAACTCCTTCGCGAAAACCTGAAAAAGCTTGGTTTAACATTGCCCCCAGGCCCCTTAGTATGATGCCTAACTCGGTCGTGAGAAAGATAAGTCAAGTCCTGCTCATAACATGATGTATAGTTGCACTAGAGCGATTTAGCATGACGATGCAATGATTCGGTACTTATATGATCGAGGCAGACATCTTCATTGGTAATGAATACCATCAGGTAACTCAAGCCCCCAAGAACATCCTCCCTGGAGGACTACTCTACCTTCCTCAGCAAAAACAATCTTCACCCATTTTTACACAATCCCATCATATCCCACACGGCATCAATGATTTTACAACTATCAAGGATTCATGGTATATAAGTTAAATTGATAAACTATGAAGCGACATCTCTAAAGAGATGTATTACAAAGCAATATCTCCGAAGATGTGTATTTCCTCTTAAGCATGCTAGATATCAAGGCACTGTCCGTTGTTAATATAAATAACAATAGATAATTCTATGGTGATATGTATTCTGAATGATGATATTTAAGGCATGACAATTATTTGATAGAATTTAACTATTGTAAGCAGTTTAAATAGTACAATACATAACACATGCGATAATAAGTCATATTTTAAGTTGATCAATTAGATTTTTGAAAACATGGGTTCAAAATGATCAAGGAGATAAGACTTGCCTTCTCCAAAGTCCTCTTCTAAGCATCGGTCCTAGTCAGGATCCTTCGAGTTCTCCGTGAAGTCTTTTGGCTCTACAAACACGACTATGATTAATAACGAACTATAATAGATAATAAGCAATAACACCAAATTGAAAACCAAATGTGTCTTAATGGATATCACACTGTGATAGAAAGATATCAAATTTAAATGAAAGAATCACCAAAATCGGAGTTAGAACGAAGAAGTTATGACTCTTAGAAGATTTAATCAAAAATTAAATCAAGAAATCATGAAATGGTACTATTCAAGGGTGGATCCCATAGGTGGGATCCACTAAATAGTGATGTGGGGCCCACTATAGAGTAGCCAGGTGGGCCAAGACGGGCTGGGGCCCACTATAGAGTAGCCAGGTGGGCCAAGACGGGCTGGGGCCCACTATAGAGTAGCCAGGTGGGCCAAGACAGGCTTAGATTTGAGCCTGGGATTGGGCTACACAGTGTTGGGCTGAGCGCACTAGATTAGCACATTGGTCATCGGCCTCGGGCCAGTTAGTGGGCGGGCCGAGTGGGGGAGGTCGGCCTAATGTGAGGTGGCCTTGGTCATTGGGACGCGCAGGAAGGTCAGCCCACTAGTGGGCCAAGGCGGTGGCTAGCCAGGGCCTAGTACGCGCGTGCGTGCATGGGCACACCGATAGAGCGGAGTGGTGAAATGGGAGGTGACGGCAAGCAATTGCGGTAGAGCCGCATCAGAGAGCTTGTCGGATTCGTGCTCCCACAGGTGATTCATGAAGAAGAATGGTCGCCGAGCCTCTACACATGATGATGAACTCGTTTGGGGGCTTATCGAGCAGCCGGAGTGGCATCAGACGGCGGCTGGAGTGAAACTAGGCGAAGAGCAAGGTTGGGGCAGCGGCTTTGCGATATTCACGTGAAAGGGCCCTGCAAACTATGGCCACAAGTTGCTGGATATCACCATGATGCGAAGGCTGGCTTTGCAGGGATCTAGGCGGTCGCCGACGGTGAGCTCAGCGTGGCAGAGGGGAAAAAATGTGCATCTGCACACGGTTGCGCGAATAGGGGGCACAAGAATGACGACATGCAAGCTGGAAGGGAGTATAAGGTGATAGGATTCTCATCGAGCTTGGAAACAATGAATGGCAGGGTGGAGGACGATGATGCAATGTTGCAGTGGTGGCGGTGCCGCTCGGTCTCCATCTCGAGCATGCTCCCATCGGGCTCCCAGGGGAGGGAGGGTGGCACGGGGATGACGCTGAAATCCTGATGCTCCTCAGCAGTTCGCGGGGAAAGAACGACAACTGCAAAGTAGCGACGGTGAGGAAATGGTGTGATGTCGATGCAGTGGTGGCGGCGAGATGGGGGAAAAGGAAAATTGGAGGTCGAATGCTCTATTTATAGGGAGAGAGGGAGCAGCAGTGAGGCGGCATGGATGGGAAGGCGTGACACGGCTCGGTGGTGGCGCTTACCTGGTTCTCCGTGGTAGTGGCGGCTCTACGCCGACCAACATGTGCGTGGTCACTGAAGTCGCGATGTCAGAGGCTTCTCGGGCTGCGCACATGAGAGAGCAGAGAGGGGGGGGGGGGGGAGGGTTGGTGAGAAAGTCGCCGACGCATTGAATGTGCCAGTCGTCACAGGGTACTGGGGTGCAGAACTGGGCTGGCAGAGTGCTCCTGTGGCCCAAGCACAAGGAGAGGGAGCTGGGCCGCACAAGAAAGAGGAAGGGAGATTAGGCCTAGGGGAGAAAAAGAAAAAAAAAGGGAAAAATGGAAAAGATTTTGGGATAAATTCAAATGGGGTGTTTGAATTTGGGTTTGGCTTTTGACTTGGCAATAATTCAAATAAGTATATTTGAATCATGATATGGATTTGGACTTTGAGATCTGGGAGAGGATTTGAATTCAATTGGATTTGAGCTAAAAAAAACTAAGAATGCATTTGAATTTGAGAGATATTCAAATTCAAATCTCCATTCAAAGAACCATAAAAATAATAAATCAAATGCATATGAATCAATTAATGCATGGAAACATTTAGAATTTAATTTAGTGCACTTTGGAATACTTAGCTAAAATAATATATATGAATATATATACATACAAGTGTGTGTATATATATATTCATATACATATGTCCTTAATTTTATGTGGTTTAGTAATTAGAAAAACAATAAATTGGGTGCATTTTGCTATAATCTAGGCACACACCTCCGCGTAGGAAGAACCCCTCCACCACCGGGCTACGTCGATCATCCATCCACCCTCCAGCGACCGCAGTGCTTTACACCCCCCCACAGTGTGCATGCATGAGTCCACATGCTAGAAGGACCCCTTCGTCACCGGATTGCCGCGGGTGTCTTGCTTTCCAGCGATTTACATTAGAAGGTATGTGATTGAGGATTCAAGTTGATCTTGCAATGTGTGATTAGCAATGTGGGTATAAAGATAGAGATTAGTGATTATCAAGTTTTATTGTGAAAAAATCAGACCGATATGGGTATAAAGATCAATGGTTTGTATTATTGATTGCTGGTAGCTGATAAATATATTTGTTTGAACCTCCCTTTTCTATACTATAACTCTGAGTAACTTGAGGGTCTCAAGCTTTTAGTACCTCCAGTATTTGCCCCATGTTTGATACAATATTGATCAACATATTTTTGTTGGTAACATTGCATTTGTGCCATGCTTGATTCAAGTGCTTCACAAACTAATAGTTTATAAATGGTAACAGTCGTTGCATATCAGGTGAGTACAATTCTGAATAGATATTGTCATCATAAGTAATAATACATGGTGTTTATGTTTATCTAAAAAATCACTTGTACATCCAAGCTCCACTATGCGCTGATGTTGCTTGATTTGATTTTAGTTCATCGATTTTTTATATCTTTTTATTTTATCATCCAGCTGAGTTCAATTGTTCTAATTAAGTATAAGATGATGAACATGGCCTGTAACAACAACCATGATCGGATAAATGGATAGTAAAATTTAGCTAATGAAGGTTGGTCTTGGAATTCTGGAATGGTAACATCAGATTATATGTTTAAATGGTATTATTTTCTATATCAACTTCAATGTGAACATTGAGCCCTGCTTGTTAGTTTTTAGGTTGCTCATCATTATGAATTGCGAAGTGCTTTCAATGTTCACTATTATCAAAGAATATAGTTATACCTAGCTAAGAGATATGCACTTTGAGTGGGTTGCGACAATCCAGGATTTGGATTAGTGCATCACTGCATCTATGTTTTGGATTAGTGCATCACTGTTTTCAATGTATGATTTTTTTTAGTTGCCCAAAAAATTATCTATGCCTGCTTCAATATTTTGGCACCATTTCCCTTACATGTTTGATTGTAATTTTTCATATAATCGATTTACTTTATAGCACGGACAAGCAAATATGGATCCAGAAGTATTATTGCATCGTTGCTATACATCAATTAAGCATGGTAGGTCAATATAGAAACCTCCTTTTGAATCCCTTATGACATATTTTATCTATGCATGCTTATTTATTGATACAAATCTAGGGATCTAGCTACACCAAAATTTGAATAATGGGGAAATCACTGTGAAGGCTCCCTTGCCACATCTCAATTTTACGGTAGGTTGGGTTACCTTGAAAATTCGTCGAATATCATTGCTTTTGCTTACTTTAGATAGGAGATTTACATTAAGCAGCTGATGATCGGTTCATTGGTTTTATAGGGCATATTTTCTAGCCAAAGGATGTAGTCTTTTATTATATTTCGGTAATCACAGTTTTGCATCAATGTTAACTAATTTGCTTTATGGTACGATCGGTTTGGTAACATATAAGACGCCTTAAACTTTGTCATTGGATCAATAAATTCTATTAGCGTTCTTTTAATCGGAATCTTTTCATGTTCACTTAGCTTCTTATGACCATTCTTTGTTTCTGCAATAGCTCTAGTTGAATACGAGATTAAATTGTCATTTGTGATTGAACAAGGTCAATAGACAGCAAAGGTTGTCCGTTGTGCTTACCTAAGAGGAGTAACCAAGAGGTATATACTTATAAATGATAGTTCTTACTAAGGTCTGACACCTTTAGCCTTTTTTTTAGTGCTTGAGCTGACGAATTTAGGTTTGTTTAAACTTGCTCTCTATTTACACAAATACTTTGCCTTTTGGATGTTGTTCTTTTGTAGCTAGAGTATAGGAAGCTGTTAATATGCAATAGCTTATCCTTCCTCATAGTTCCTGCAACACTGTTGCCTCCGTAGCACTCAGCATTGTCCCTATCACACCGTCGCCCATATCATATCAGAGCTCAAGGTCTTTTACTGCTTCATGCTTCATTTTATTTTTCATTATTTTACATAAAACTTAGATCCATGAATCAATTATATTTATGTGCTCTTATAGTTAATTTGTTCTTATATATTAGCGATACTATTTTTGTTATATTCATGTTAGATAAAAATCAAGAGTCATGATATTTTCTTAATGATGGATATTAGGCATCATAGAATAGTATTTCTCTATGAATTAAGTATTATCTTTAGTACCAATATTTTGTTTTCTTCATATAAAAATAAAATAATATTATGTACGAGATTTAAAAATTATTGTAACATAGAGGTGCTAGATTTAAGATCTACTGTAATGTACGGGCATTATAGTAGTGGTGTTTTAAGACAACTTGCAAGGCCGAACGGCGGCAAATTTGGGAATTTAGACAACATACGTGACCGTATTTGCGAAAATAGACAACATGTCGACGTATTTGCAAATCTAGCACTCGTATTCGGTATCTCAAATACCGAAATTTGAATTTCGGAAACTGAAAATCCGAAAACACCGCGGGCCCACCGTATTCAGCAACTGAGGTGCCGAATACGGCACTGTGGGCCGTATTCGGCACCTCAATTGCCGAAATATGCCGGCCGACCGATTTTGCTGCGTCGCATCAATCTCTTTTACGTCACATCAATCATTTTTCCCTTCCCTCCCGTGATGCTTTCGGCCGGTGCATGCATTTGTTGTTTTGGCGCCACACGCGGAGAGATCGCTGCTCTGCTGAATAAATTGAGGTCGCAGCAGCAGCAGAGCAGAGAAGGGAGAGGAGAAGGGAGCAGAGGAACGCGAGAAGCATCAGCAGAAGAGGAGCAACGCAAGCACTTAATTAGGTTTCGAACCGGTTAGTCCTTATATTACCTATTTAATACTTAGGTTAGTAATATTATTTAGAGTAATTAGCTTATTTGGTTAGTCCGTTTCGAAGTAGATTAGTTTTTCAAAGTAGATTGTTTAATCCGTTCAATTACATTTTTTTAATTATATTAATTTGATAAATTAGAGTACTTTGATTATATAAATTAGATTATTTAATTACGTTATTAGAGTACTTAGAGTTTAATTAGAGTACTTAGATTATTTAATTACGTTATTAGATTACTTAGATTAATTAATTAGAGTACTTAGTTTATTTAATTAGATTAAATGAATTAAATTATTTGATAAATTAGAGTACTTAGATTAATTAATTACGATGCTTAGTTTGATTATATGAATTTGATTAGTCTATATAATTATATTATTTAATTAGTTTGATATCATGAATTTCTTTCAACATTGTAATTAGATTGTGTCCTTAGTATAATTATATGAATGTCCTTATCCGGTAAATTAGAAAAAATTACGTGTACCTTTGTTTAGCAGATACAATATTATGAAGCTTGTAATATATTCTAATTTGTTGTTCACCTATTTGTTGAACCATGAAGCCTTAAATCATTATCATGGCTCATGGTGGTCTTCCCGAGCTTCTTCAGCAGCGGTACGACGAGAACCATAGGGGAAGGATGATATTCACAGGACAACAGGTACCACGTTTATATGTGCTATTTCATTGGTACGAGAATTTTGAACTAACGCTGTACATGTATTGGATAACTCATGCAGTTGGGTCCGTTACGAGCCCGGAGTGTGCACAAGATTAAGGAGTTGGACCATCGATTCCACGAGCCACTCGCACGGGCGAGACTATTACCTTTCGCTCTCATGATGGCCGGAGCTCCCATGGAGGTCGGTGGTAGGACACCTCTCCCGGCAATTGATGAGGCACTGCTCACAGGTCTCGTCGACCGCTGGCGTCCTGAGACACACACTTTCCACTTTCCTTTTGGTGAGATGGCAGTAACACTGCGGGACGTGGCCATGCTGACCGGGCTGCCAATCAGGGGTGCCCCGTTAATAGTTTCGCGACCCGCAAGGGAGCAGTGGAAGGGTTATGTTGCAGATAGGTAATTATTTGTTATGTAATGCATTTAAAATATTACAGTGCTATTAAAGCGTCATTGACCATCTGCATCTTATAGGTTTGGTGTGCAATACGACGGGAAGGATGCTGGCCTCTCCATGTCCTGGGTTCATGGGCTGACACAGTTCGGTCCATGCCCACTGGATGCGGACGAGAATACACTTATGCAACACTATGAGGTGTACTTATACGTCCTGCTCGGAGGCATCATGTTCTGCAACACGGCAGGCGATTATGTCGTCCCACATATTGTATGGTTAGCAGCCCACCTCGCGTCACATCCTTATGAGCCTACATCTTACAGTTGGGGATTTGCAGTGTTGGTTGCAACCTACAGAGGATTGTGTGATGCAACCCAGCGAACAAAGAGGAAGGCAACCATTACAGGGTGCTTACATCTCTTACAGTTATGGAGTTGGGAGTACCTCCCGATTTCCAGACCTTGGGTGTTCAAGTGCTACTACCCAGTTCACATCTCTGATGGCATTGCAGATGACATAAGGCCAACGATGGGGTATCGTGGATTCATGCCAGGCTAAGATGGAGTCAGCAGCAAGACCATGGTAACTACTCCAGGGTGATAAGTGACCTGGACATCCTTAGCGCTGATCTAGTGGATTGGGATCCATGGCGTATGGCACGAGTAAAAGAAATTGCAGATGGTGGACTCCTGGCATCCTCTTGTAGCCGTGACGCAGACTTATGGTTGACCACATGCTTCTTGTTGTACATGAACTGCGTGGAAGTATATTCTCCAGAACGTGTACAGAGGCAGTTCGGGTACCGACAGGTGGTGCCTGTTCCAGCACCACGAGACGCCGGACGGGCGCACGAGTAAGTGTGTTATTGTATGTTGCCTTAGTACATTGGTTATCCATGTTAACAAATTATAACTGTTTATGTCACGTACAGGTGGAGCTTAAAGGGGGGCGGAGGCACGCAGGACTGGGCATCCAAGAATGCTGAGTACATACGGAGGTGGACAGAATCAGCTGCGGTGGATGTCATCATTACTGTTGGACAATACGACGAGGCCACGTACTGGGACTACCTTGCTTGGTACCGTCCGCGCACGCGTGCCACCTTACTCAGCGGACCTGTACAGCCGGGCCCCAGACCCTTCCCCGAGGATCGTGCCCGCCTACTTCATGTTGTGGTAAGTGATGCGTTACTTATATTGGTTTTCTTTGGAAAATCTGTGTATTACTGACATGTCCCTCATCTTATACAGACTGAAGAGGCGTATGAGATGCATACGCAAGCGGATCAACCTTTTGGGGAACCAAGCAGGTCATCATCGCAGAGGGATCGTAACCCTCTCCGGGAGTACATGAGGACAAGAGGATCCCGCTTCCTAAACGCTATACGTGGTCTAGGTGGGTGTGCCCCGAAATGGAGGGGGTACGACCAACATGCCATAGACCCGTCTCGTGCCTTCCACAGCAGGCGGTCCTCCCACAGCAGGCGGTCATCCAGTGCTCGTGAGGAACCCGTCCGGTCAGAATCACGACATACATCTTCAGCTTCGGCGCATCATGTCTCATGTTCCGGTGCTGAGGCCGAGGAGTGCACGCAGCCTCCTGCGCTCGAGCAGGTTACGCTGGGTTCACTAGCACCTCCGGCTACGATGACACCTCCGGCTGCAGCATCTACTCATCAGGAGGATGTCGTTGACTACACGCAGCAGACCCCTTGCTGGAGCGACCCTAATGCTTTTGACTGGGGTGCTGCAATGCATGCGACCGCCACCTTCACTGATCTACTCGGCGGACAGTCCTCCCATGATCTCAATGAACCTGGAAGTTCACATTGGTACCAGCATGGCGAGCCTTCGGCACACTGGACTCCATCGGAGCACGTTCTAGGGCCGTCCACACTTCCGCACGAGGATCCTTCGGCATGGTACATGCAGAGCCGAGTAAGCGGGGCGGGATACACGTTCGGTGGGGTTCCCACAGGGCAGGCAGATGATGATGAAGACGACCAAGGGCACGCAAGGCAGGGGCCTGCGCAGGCTGCTGGGATGAGAGCCACACACCCGCCAGACGCTTACACGCCTGGAGATTGTGTGAGGCATCGTCGCCGTTGAGTAGCCAGGACAATTTGTCATGACACATGTATTATTGATTTTAATGTCGAGGTCATCCCTATTATGTCTTATTCACTGTATTGTTAATTTAAGAAATTCTCAGTACAAAGGAAACAATAGTAGTTGTAAAGCATAAGTAGCATGGAACCCGGTACAGAGGTTACACATAAAGAGCGAACAACAACAAACATTATCATGTACGATACGCCTAAAGAACATAATATCATGCCTTAAGGGAATAAAATATATAGGGTTACAATAGATGCTTAGGGCGAAGGAAAGTGGCGACGCAAATTAGCGTAAGAATTCCAGGTGCGATGGTCAAAGCTATCCGGGTAAGATGGTTGTCGTCTCCGAGGTGGTTCTGGGAAGTTGTAAAAATGAGTACGAGCAAATCCATCATCATTTTCAGGGTCATCGGTGTCCTCCGGAGATGGAAGCCTCGGAGGGCGGGGTCGTTGTGGCATGAAATCATCGTCGTCGTCATCATCTTGAGGTTTCTCCGAGGTGGTACCACGTCCTATTTCCCTATCAGTTGTATGGCATCTCGATGTTGTGCGTGAACGTCCTCTTGCAGTGTTCCTAGAACTTTCTCCTGTATTTCTGTTCGAACGTCTAGGCATGGGGGGCATGAAATCGTCATCGTCTTCGTCCTCGTCATTATCTGGATGATTCGTAGAGGTCGCCTCTGTACCCCTTTGATTCGCTGACTGTCGTCGTCTTCTACGCGAACCAGGCATCACACCCCCGCCGAAGAGCATATACATTGTCAAGAAGTGTGAGATTTCTTTGTTGATCAACTGTTCGTCTTCCGGGAAAGCCTGACGCAGAAGAGGACCGTTCGAATCAATGAAAATAAGATAAGTAGGGTGACCAAATGTTTATATGACATACCTGAATATGGGATGCATACTGGTCTGGCGACATTACTATCGTTCTTTGCCTCCTAGAGAAACCTATCACAGAAGGATGGTCGGCCAGTTCGCGGACCCTCAGATACATTTGACGCCGGTGATACAAGAGGGCCCTAAGGTCCTCGGTGGTTACACATTGGAGTGGCGCGGTTAACCTAGAACATATGGGTCTTGCATGCAATTTCGCCACGGCTTGGATTATGTTGTTCTCCTTTAACGGATCATCGTTTCCTTCGCGCACAACCTGTAAGGAGGCATTAAGTGCTATAGCGATCGTTGCAGGTGTCCATGGAAAGCCTGTACTAGAGGATCCCGCCATAGATTTCTTGCTCACTGACTACCTACGCTCTGTCTCTGCATCAAAACACGGATCCATGAATATTTAAGAAACACGAAATAAATAAATAAAATTACATTTACAATACAATGATCACTTCTTGTCTAAAGGGGTACAGTGCAAACCACATAATGCACAATAAGTAGTACAACTAACAGGTGAATAACATTTTACAATACAAAGTCTCTAAGTTAGTTCAGTTTGACAGTGGGCTGATAGTTTACTGACGGGTCGGGCAAGTCCTCCTGTCATGTCCAGGTTGTTTGCAAAGTTTGCACCTGCGAAGGCCATCAACAGCATCTGCTTCATCCATGTCACCTTGCAGCCTCGTAGATCTAGGCCTTCCAGGATCTGTGCGTCGTGCTCGTGGATAAGGTACCCACTTAGGGCCCTCGATCGATTTGTAGTTGGTTCCGATGTTAAAGGACCGCATCTTTGGAAGCCATGTGCTCCTCAATGCATCGATCGTGAAGTACGGTGATACGTACTGTGATCCGTCATTGCCACCTATATCCCTGCAAGCGGCTAAGACATGCGAGCACGGGATATGGTGCAGTTTTGGCTTATTGCATGTGCACTTCACCTCGTTAGGTCCAAGTTGACATTGCTGCACGGTGTCCCCGGCGCTATACCCTGAAGCATACCTACGGCGGCACATGACCTCAAAGTCATTGTTGGCCAAGTCGTAGATCCTCGACCGATGAAAGTGTGCCTTGCTCCTCCTTCTTGATATGATTTGCTCCACCTTAGGTGAAAACCGTGTGCTGCACTTCATAGCAGCATTACCACGGTCTCGAAAGTAGTCCGCCGTTCTGTAAAATGTGAGCTCAATAATGGCACACAACGGGAGGCCCCGTACTCCCTTCAGGACATTGTTGAACGCCTCCGCTATGTTCGTTGTCATAATGGAGTACCTAACATGGGATACAATAATTTTAGAATGGCTATTTGCATAAGAATCGGTACAATATGATCATTACAATTCTATGCGCTAACCTGGCACCATGAGTGTCATGGATAAGGGCCCAACGCTCCGCCGGCTTCCCCGCTATCCACTGGCTAAATGTACCACGTGAACGACTAACGATAGTTTGGCCCCCAACCATTTGCGCCCGCAGTTGATCCTCCCCTGCTTGCTGGTCTGCCATCATCTTGCGAGTGGTCTCATTTAACTCTCTCCATATCTCGTTGAACTTCGCCTGCTGGTTCTGAAGACATAGCCCTTTGAATCTCTTTACAAGCGACTTGCTGCGGTACCTTGTGTACAGGTTCGCGCCCAAGTGTCGCATGCACCATCTTCTCTCCACATCAGGCCATGCAATGGAGCAGTTTGTGCTATCATGCAGCACGTCCAATGCATGCAGAAGACCCTTGTTGCGGTCTGAGATGACGCAAACTCGTTCCCTATTTCCCACGACACATGTCCTTACCAAGGTGAGGAACCACAGCCAACTATCATTATTTTCACTCTCAACCATTGCAAAGGCGAGAGGAATGATCTGATTATTTGCATCCGCCGCCATTGCTGTCATAAGGGTACCATGGAACTTGCCGCTTAGAAATGTGGCATCCACGCATACAACCGGCCTACAATGCCTGAATGCTTCGATGCATTGTCCAAAGGACCAGAATAACCTAATGAGGTATCGGTCAGTGGTGCTATATGACCCATCATCTAGCTTGATCGGCTCATCCGCCATGGCCCACTGAGTCCCTGGATTCGTCATGGCAATCTTCTGCAGTAGTCTCGGAGCATTGTTGTATGACTCTTCGAAGCTTCCAAACAGCATCTTCAACGCCTTCTGCTTCGCTCGCCACGCGGTGTGGTAATTGATAAGCATGCCAGTCTTAGTGTGCACCTCCCCCATAATCGATTTTGGCGACAAACAAATTTCTGTGCCAATAAGCGTGATGAGGAGTTGGGCTACGAACCTCGCATCAACGGCGTGGCTCACATTCCTAATAGCCTCTTCGCTGCATGTATGTGGGGTGTGTCTACTAATCACAAAATAGTTCTCATATTTCGGCTGATGTGCTCGTACGAAGTAAGGGCAATTCGGGTGCTTCGTACACCTGACCTCATACTCCGTAGGGTTAGACCGGGCGCACTTGTGGTCCCTTCTTGTTATTACAGCATAGTTGCTAATAAAGTGGATGACCTCCCCTCTGTTACGAAACTGTTGCCCGACCTTAATGTCGCTATTCTGGTATCCCCAGTTAGATAAGGTGTTATACTCAACGACGACACACTCCAGGAGCCCAGTACCACGAAAGTACTGGATCGCCGGGACCGGGTCATCATTGTCAGCAGCTTCTTCATCCCCGCTACCACCGTCTTCATTATCCATGCATCCTGCATCGACCTCACCAGGGTCCACTCTACCTCCCTCTCTACTGGAACTGCCCTCCCCGACATGCCCTCCATCCTCTTCATGCATCACCTCCTGGCTTGAGCCTTCCACAGTGGTCACTGCATCACCTTGCACCAGTCGTGACACTATGTTTACGTACACCGCCATATCAAAGTTCTCCTCCAATGCCTTGCGTGAGTATAAAGCCCATGCGTTGTTCCTACTCATCTCGAACAACGTATGGACAACGACCGAGCTATTTGGAACAAGCCGCGGCCGTACACCCTCTAAGACAACAGTATGGGACTGCTAGTTCACACGCAAAAGGCGCATAATATGTGATTTTAGGCCACCTAGATCAATAGGTACCTCAACCGAACTCTCTATGTGCTGGTAGTTCTGAATTGTTACAAGTCTCCCGTGCAAAACTGTGGGACGTTCTCCATAATAAATATAGAAAATCATACCGTATCTCCTAAACAAATATACATGTAATAAATAATAAGTACAAAAATAATACTAATTAAATAGTGCAATATACAACTAATATGCATCTTTGTTGCTACTGGACACTATCTTCTACGGTTCTACCAAACCTAAGTGATTAAACTAATTAATCAAGTTAATTGATTAATTATATTACTTTAATAAAACTAATTACCTAGATTAAATCACGTAAATTCATGTTACTATATTAAGTAAAGAATCTAATCACACTTACTAATAAAAATTATATAACCCAACTAAATCATTAATTTAAATACTCTAATTTACCAAAATAATATAATTAATCAAATGTACTTGAATGAATTTAACAATATACTGACGAAATGACTAATATACTTCTGAACGAACTAAGAAAAATCTAATTATAATTACTAATTAACTACGTAATCTAAAAACTTACCTTAAGGAAATTGAGCGCGGCTGCTGCTCGCGTTGATCCTCTCCGGCTGCCCCCTCTGCTCGAGCTGCTTCTCCTAGCGTTGCTCCGCTGCTGCTCTCTTCTCTCCACTGCTGCTCTCTTTTCTTCTCCCTTCTCTCCTTTGCTGCTCTCTTCTCTTCTCCCTTCTCTCCTTTGCTGCTCTCTTCTCTTCTCCCTTCTCTCTTCTGCGAGCCAGGGCTTTTTATTAAGCGCAAAAGCAGCATCCCGCTGGCACGCACACACCGAAAGCATCGACAGGACGTGAAAGTGACATGATGCGCTGAATTCGGCAACTGAGGTGCCGAATACGGCCCACAGTGCCGTATTCGGCACCTCAGTTGCCGAATACGGTATTTTCGGATTTTCAGTTTCCGAAAATCTAATTTCGGTATTTGAGATACCGAATACGAGTGCTATATTTGCAAATACGTCGATATGTTGTCTAATTTCGCAAATACGGTCGCGTATGTTGTCTAAATTTCCAAATTTGCCCCGAACGGCCGTATCCAACCGCAGTCCGCAGATGCGCATAGCGCGCGGCGGCCACGCTACACACCACCTATCGCTTTCCGCGCCGCCGACCATCCCTTGCCTCTCGCGCCTCGCTTGCCCCCCTCCTAAACCCCCGGTTGAACCCTAGCCCTCTACCGACCGCCTCCGGGAGGGAGCATGCACGTCGCCAGGCTCCTCAGCGCCCCGTCCTCCGCCGCCACCTCATCCTTCTCCTCCCCCTCCGCCCGCGCCCGCCCGCGCCGCGCGTTGTGGAAGCCGCGGTCCGCCCGGGGAACTCCCACCTCCCCGCCGCCGTTGTTCTCGCTGCGCGCCCAAGCCTCCATGCAGCCGGCTACGCCCGAAGGGTGAGTAGAGCCACTCCGTATTGTACCAATTCGCGCCGATTGCAACGGTTAGGACCTGCGGGCCGGCGATTCCGGGGCATTGTCCTCTGCCTGATGCCCGTTGTTGCGGAGTTTTTACCTGCGCCTGTGTGATGCTTGTGTATTGTTCCAGGCAGGGCGGTTCGCCGGTGCACGGCGTGTCCAACACGGTCGTCGGGGTTCTTGGGGGCGGCCAGCTTGGGAAGATGCTCTGCCAGGCGGCTAGCCAGATGGGGGTCAAAATAGTTATCCTGGACCCCCTCGAGGACTGCCCGGCGAGCTCTGTTTGCCACGACCATGTCATCGGGAGCTTTAATGACGGCGACACGGTCCGCGAGTTCGCCCAGAGGTAGGCGGAATTGCATTCCTTTTTGGTCTGTTCGGAGGTCGTATCTAAGTACTGTTCGTGTTTTCTGATAGGTGTAGTGTCCTAACCGTGGAGATTGAGCATGTTGATGCCGCAACACTCGAGAAGTTGGAAAAACAAGGTGTTGATTGTGAGCCTAAAGCCTCAACAATCATGATTATTCAGGTAAAGTTTCCCCTGTTGTGCTCACCATCTGTTCATTTTTATTGCCGTAAATTGTAAACACAAGATGTATAATACTATCATGAGTTACTGCATCTAGCTCACCAGAGATTTGTCTGATATTTGCTACGCATATTGTGAGCAGTTTGTGTACACTTTAGCAAATTTGCTCTAGCTCTCTCTCTCTTTTAGAAAAAGGAAAACATTCCAGCCTCTGCATTCTTGATGCATACAACCTTTGGTTCTTATTACATTATTTCAGCACTTGGCTGATCATTGGAATATAAAAATCAACAAACCACATGAAAAGTGTATCATCCAACACATAGCCTGCTACTAAATCGCCATCCATTCTTGACGAAAAAAGCCATGGCCACCACTTCCAATGCATGGCATGCCGAGCTTATGTCCTCCCTGTGTTCCTCCTTTTGCAACAGTCTCTAGAATCTCAACCAGTAGGTTCCCCTGAACAGAGCCTGCATAAAAGATATCATAGGTTTCTTATCAAACACAATGTTGTTTCTGGCTGTATCTCTTGGTCCTGCATAACTAATTGTATTGCACACTGTAGTTATTTGTGAGTTCAATTCTAATTTCATAGATTGTTTCTCCTGGAATTATTTCTCTCTACGGATACCCTTATCAACAACTTCATTTCGGTGCCATGTTTGATTTGATATTTCCTTATGTACTGATGCTCAATTGCAGGACAAGTACAGGCAGAAAGAACATTTCTCAAAATTCGGAATCCCGTTGCCTGACTTTGTTGAAGTAATGCACTAACTTCTAACTTGTGGGATAGTATTGGAACTAAATGTCTCGATATAATTTCGTAGTCTTGTTTTGCAGGTAGATATGTCACACAGCATAGAGGAAGCTGGGGAAATTTTTGGCTATCCTCTAATGGTAAAAAGCAAGAGATTAGCATATGATGGTCGAGGCAATGCTGTTGCCCAAAAGAAAGAGGAGCTATCTTCTGTTGTTGCTTGTAAGTAGATAAGTATTGATTTAGATTTGCTCTTTGAATTCTTAAAACCACAACTTTTTCTCTGGAAGAATTTGTTCGTTGGTTTTGAAAACTAGCTTATAAGGTGGCTATATTTACCTTTTGTCAGCCATTAATCCGAGTTCCATACTTTTGAATCTCATATTTCTTGACAGTTGATGTCCTTAATTGTTGCAGCACTGGGTGGATTTGAGCATGGTTTGTATGTTGAGAGATGGACCCCTTTTGTAAAGGTTAGTTAAAATTCAATTTTATTTGGTTAAGTAGAAAATTGAAACTCTTTATTTGTCAATATTTCTATCAAATTCTTTTGCAAATATTTTTTTATTTTGATATCCTGCTTTATCTTAATGTTGTAACCCATCTGTATGTTCTGTAAATTTACCCTTAACTTTTTAGGCCCTATTTTCTGAATTGAAACTTATCCTCATAGTCATTTTGCAAATTGTGCTAACTTGCCGGTACCTCCAGAGTATTCGTGATGCTTGTGTTCATGAAAGTATCATATGGCTGAGATGAATGTATGATGTGTTCTGCAAGTTAGCCAGAAGATATTTTCTCTTTGCTTGTGTGTTAGAGGATATCATGTTAGTATGAGAATATCTGGTGTAATGCTTTTGCTATTGTCATGGTTTAATCGATCACAACTTTTGTTGTTTTACTAGGATTTTTAGGTACTTCTGCTAATTTTAGTTTATTGTATTTTTTTTGGCCTTTTGGTTTAGGAGCTTTCTGTAATTGTGGCAAGGAGCAGAGACGGTTCTACGGTCTGCTATCCTGTTGTTGAAACCATTCACAAGTAAGATGTTCTTTTTGTTATGATAATTTGCCACGTGTTCTTGCTTCTTATTGCTTACAGTTTACTCTGTCCTTTGAAAATTTTGAAATACGAAGCATTTGTTTTGAACCTCCAGGGACAATATATGTCATGTTGTCGAAGGTCCTGCTGAGGTATCTGACAAAATAAAGAAGTTGGCTACTAGTGTGGCTGAAAAAGCAATCAAATCACTAGAAGGTGCTGGTGTTTTTGCTGTAGAGTTATTTTTGACAGAAGATGATCAGGTTTGTGGGATCACCTACCTATATTTCGTAATTTAATCCTCCTGGAGTGGTGTTGACATAATTCTCCTCATGTTGATATTTCACTAGATTTTATTGAACGAAGTAGCCCCTAGGCCTCACAACAGTGGGCATCACACAATTGAGTCATGTTACACCTCACAATACGAGCAGCATTTACGTGCTATTCTTGGCCTTCCTCTTGGTGACACCTTGATGAAAGCACCTGCAGCAATAATGTACAACATCCTGGGCGAGGATGAGGTAATTAGTGCCATGTTCTTTTGTGTTGACTTATCATTACATTTTGGACTACATTGAGCATTAATAATTAGGTTAATATTGGACTATTGTTGGCACATCGCCATGTTCTTATTTGAGTTTATTGTAGTGATTCGGTTACCTTTTAATATGTTGGACTCTGACTGTGCTATAGGGTGAGGCAGGATTCTTGCTGGCTCATCAGCTTATTCAGAGGGCATTAAATATTCCAGGTGCATCAGTCCATTGGTATGCAAAGCCAGGTTAGTTCAATCCAGACACTTTTTCTGTTGTTTCTGTAGAAAGTTAACAAACTGCATGCTTCTTGCTTTCCCATGTCAGAAAATGTTGTTTAAAAAATTGTTCTTTCAGAGATGCGAAAACAAAGAAAGATGGGTCATATTACAATTGTGGGGCCTTCTAAGATCAGTGTAAAATCACGCTTGGATAAGTTGCTGCAAAGCTACACGCATAACCCCAAGAAAGGTATTGCATTCACTATAAACAAAGAACTCGTTCTGATCAATGCCCATGTATGCAGCAAATCATTTTTTCTATCTGAATCATATATAACAATTGAAGCTCATTCTTATTATTTTATCCGACACCCTGTAATTTCATTACAGTTTATACTTGTATTGTGAAATTATTCATGGTTTTGACCTGCTCGCGCACCTTTTATTTTTGGAACAATCTTTCGCCCTTTTCATTCCAGTTGATTGATGGAGATGCTGAAATAATGTAATCTTAGTTACAGCTAGCCCTCGTGTTGCTATAATAATGGGGTCTGATTCTGATCTTCCCGTGATGAAAGATGCTGCGGTGGTATTGACAAAGTTCAACATACCTTTTGAGGTTTGATTTCTGAAACCGTTCTGCTGACAAGCTATGGCCTGCTTGCATTTCTAGTCAAGTTTGATAAGAATATAACATGATGGATACCTGAATTTTGCAGCTTACAGTTATTTCCGCACATCGTACACCAGAGTGGATGTATAACTTTGCCTTGTCTGCTAAGGACAGGGGATTTGAGGTCATAATTGCAGGCGCAGGCGGAGCAGCTCACTTACCAGGCAAGCATCAGTTGACAGAAAAACACATGCATGAGTTCACCATGATATTTTGTTTGAATATAAATCTGAGGGTCAAATTGCATGTGTGCTGGTATGATATGGCGTGACACCGGGGGCCTCAGCCCATGGCACAAGAAGGGGACCTAGCCTTCTTCTTTCTTGCCTACCCTCCCTAGGACTCATGGCTGCCTTTTATAGACAAGGCGCCCAACAAATCAAAGCAACAACCCAACTAACAATCTTATCAGCTAACCACCCTAAACTAGGCTTAACAAACTAATGGATTAGCTGCAGCTGCTGCTGAATCACGTCCTGTGGCCTTCACGCCACAACATTACACCACTCCCCGAAGACAGCTCATCCTCGAGCTGTCGTATGGTGGCCACATTGTTGCTTCCCTGCCGTGCGCCATGTTGTGCTTGTGCCATGGGCCAGCTGCTGCTTCCTTGTCGCAATGTACTGTTGCTGCCTTGCCACATGGCCATTTTGCTGTCCTTGATCCAGGGTCTAAGGCCCATAATACTGTACCACTCCTTGAAGACGGCTTGTCCTTGAGCTGTCCTATGGTGGCGATAACGTCAACATTGGAGGAGGTGCCGACATTGTAGGTGCAGAACCTGCAGTTTGGGATCGAGGAGGGAGCCGCATGGGTTCTGCTGCCCTTGGTCAAGGAGCTGCGGTCGCTGCCGGGGTACCCTCTGGGCTTTCTCCGCCGCCCGAGGCTGAGGAGGAGGAGCCCCCTGCACCAATTCCTCCACTCAAGGGTGTTGAGTCGCGCACTGTGTGGTCGTTGCCGTTGAGAGCCTTGAGGTCTTGCTGCACTTGCTCCCTGGAGGCCATGATATCCCAAGCTGGCCATGATGTTGATCCCAAAAGGAAACAAACATGCATGAGGAAAAAATATGGGAGTTTAGTTTCCCTTTGCAATATCTTGAAGGCAGGGAAGGAAATAGGAAGGATTTCTGACTCCAATATATTTCTTTCTTTGTTTCCTTGATTTGCTCCTCGGTTGGCATGCAGATTGATTTGGCCCCTTCCGAAAAATGTGGACACCATGAACATGGTAGTACCAAAAGGAAACTAATTTGCATCGGGATGCAGCATATCCGGATTTATTTCCTTTTTCTTCTCATGAAAAGAATGGTAAGTGTGTGGCGTACTGGCGTGTATACTGTACCCGTATGGATGCATGAACTAGCTGTCCCTTTGGGTTCCCATGAGAATACCTCAACGTCATGGTCGACGCTCGTGTCGGAGCGGGCCATAGCAACATTGTCGTGTTGCGCGTCAACATGGTGAGAACTGGCGGCGGCACGTGGGGTGGAGTCGTGGTCACGAGGCCGAGCATGTCCATCGTCGGATGATGACTGACCCAGCCGTGCGGTTGCCCGATGATGACCGAATGTTGGCAAGTGTGTTGACGCGCGTCGTGATGATGGTGTCGGCTGAGGAGCTACCGCTGAAGGATTTGTTGAAGTTCATCGTAGTGCAAGGCAGTAGTGGCTCGATGTCGCTGGCTACGGTGATGGTAGCAGCCACGCCTGCTGTCGACGTAATAGCGTCTGCAGACCGCGCAAAAACGACGGTGGGCAGCATGCGACCCATGATTGCTGGCTTGTTGTGGCTCGAAGTAGTGTTCCTGTGGTCGATGGCGATGCTGGAGGGGTGCGGCTTGTCGAAGACCAAACCATGGTCAGCCGGCTGCATGCTGGACGGCTCCACAAAGGCGGTCATCCTCTCCTCCTGAATTGGACTGTCATCATCCAGCGCCGTGCCGCCGGGGGCCCCTAGAGCGTCATGCTCCTCCCTCACCATCTCCACCGCCGCGATGTGAGCCTCATGGTTGTCGAGGCAGTCACTGAAGCGGTTGATGATGATCTCCATCTTCGTGAGGACGCGATTGATCTTGGCAGCAACGATGTTACTCATAGGATCGTTATCGGCGTCGGCCATGGAGGGCAATGCGCCAAGGAGGTCTCTGATACTAGTTGATATGGTGTGGCGCCAAGGGCCTCAGCCCACGTCACAAGAAGAGGACCTAGCCTTCTTTCTTGCATACCCTCCCTAGGACTTATGGCTGCCTTTTATAGACAAGGCGCCCAACAAATCAAAGCAACAACCCAACTAACAAATCTTATCGGCTAACAACCCTAAACTAGACTTAACAAACTAATGGATTAGCTGCAGCTGCTGCTGGATCACGTCCTGTGGCCTTCACGCCATAACATGGTATACTTTTATTTTGTTGATATTGAGAAATTTACCTTGAAGCAGTATTTTAATTTTTGAGCATCAAGACTTTGCTTCATTTTCTTCCAAACTATATAATGTGGAGGGGTGGTAATGTGATATAGCTGGATTGTTGCACTGTTTTCTATTCTACAAAGTGTCAGTCATGGCGTGTGTTTGAGATGCTGAAATAGATGGAAACTATTAACCAAATCCTTATTTATAAAATTTGTGAAAAAGTCCTCTTTACTCCTCCGAACTATGCCAGTGGTCCGGATAACCCCTGAATTTTCAAACCGTCCAATTTACTCATCCGAAGTTTCAATACCGGATCACTTAACCTCCTGAGCTGGTTCCAATAGTGGTTTTAGTGATGTGGAAGCGGTTTTCAATGATGTGGACTTCTCCATAGCCACGTGGATTGCCACGTCACCTTCGACAACCAAAATGGGAAAAACTTCCCTGCTCGCCTGAGGATTGCCACATAACTAAAACGGCTATTGGAGCTAGTTCAGATGGTTAAGTGATCCGGTATTGATTTTTTTTGGGGGGGGGGGGGGGTTGGTAAAATAGACGGTTTGAAAGTTCAGGCGGTTATCCAGACCACTGACATAGTTCAGGGGAGTAGAGTAGACTTTTTCCTAAAATTTATGGAACCACTTATTCACGATCTGTCATTATTAATTGAGTATAACATCAACTGTTTTACTGCAGGGATGGTAGCTTCATTGACTTCTCTTCCAGTAATTGGAGTTCCCATCAAGACTTCTTCACTGGATGGGCTTGATTCCCTCCTATCTATTGTGCAAGTTAGTGTTTTAAGCAATTCTTTTATTCAAAAATCAAATTGTAGTATGTTCCATAGACATCTGATAATCATAGCAGTTCTTCAATGGCTACTCGTCTCTTACATTTTCGGATGCCTTGCATCTGCATTGTTTTTGTTGTCTGGATTCTCTCCCCTCTCGGAGCTGATCATTGGGGTTTAATTTTACATTTCCCATTTCTCAGCAGGGGCGCATATTTTCTATTTCGGTGCAAGCTTAGAATGTTTAGAGCATTTTGCATTCTAGAATAGTTCTTTCTTTTAGAGGCTTCACTGTCATCATGGCGTGTGACATTGTTCAATACTGATACTTTCTTTTGTATGCTGCATCATAGAACGGTACCAATCTACTGTTATTTTGCTGTTTAGTGAATTTGTTCGACAACTTGTACTTTAGGCATTTATATGGCCTCACTAGCACAATTGACTTTTATCCACTCCTAGCATGATAACCACCTGAGGGTGTGCATGTGCATGGGTAAAAAGTTACATTGCATGCTTTGCTAGTGAAGGGCACATTTCAGATCACCCACCGGAATGAACTATTACTGTTAATCATTTAGCTCTAGAACAATTGGTCTTGTCATCATCCATATATGCTTGGTCTTCCCTTGTTTTTCATCACTGATTTCTTATGGATGAAGTTGATTGGGGTACTGATTCTCACCAATTTTGCAGATGCCAAAAGGTATTCCTGTTGCGACTGTTGCTATCGGGAATGCTGAAAATGCAGGTTTGTTGGCGGTTAGGATTCTTGCCTCAAGAGATCCTGAGCTTTGGGGCATGTATGGTTTTTCACCAATGTTATTTGCATGCAATTTTTCTATTCTGAATGATACAAGTGTAATTGTATGTGATAGTAATAACTCCACTGAGTGTAATTTGCATCCTGGGTCTGTGTTGGATTGGTCTTGCAAATGTTAATTCTTCAAATCTATGCCACTGCCAAGTATTTCAAAAATTCTCGCCATGGGGACTACAGGTAGTGATTTCCAGCTGATTACTGGTGATGGCGTTGTATATATGTGGCCAATCATCAAGTTGCCGACAACAGCTAATCAATGGAAGCAATAAAATTGACCAATTTATTGTATTGATCATCTGTTTTACAAGAATAATATGAAATGCTGTGTTTGCATTCAGAAAAATCACTGAAGTTACCCAAGATCGGCAAGTTACAAAGTTGCAAATTTGCATTTCTTAATTATCTAGGTTTTCCCTAACCACCCTTTGCCATTGTCCTTCCGAAAACCTGGTTTCACGCTCACTATGCGTAACAGTCATTTCTCTATTAAGTTTCCAGTCGGTTACACTATACCATTCTGACATGTTATTTCTTGCAGGGCAACTAAATACCAGTACGATCTGAGAGACATTGTCTTGGAGAAAGCAGAAAGGCTTGAGAACCTAGGCTGGGAGGAATATATGAAGTGAAAGGGTAGAGGCAGGCCCTATGCTAGGAAGAATATATGAGTCAAATGTCTCTGGCTGTCCACTCAATTTCTGTTGGTATTCTTTTACATCCAGCGTTGATAAGAGCCGACATGATCTGGTTGGGACAGATTCTTAAAATCCTTGAGCCTGCCTCGCCGTTCATTCGTATGCTAATTGTGCTTATCCTCGGAATTAGTCCACTCGTAAAAATGTGGCTTTCTTAATGGAGGCGTGACTTGGATTTAGAGGGAAAAGGATTGGGGGAAGTTCCAAGCCGCTCCTAAGTGGAAAATTGCACCATGCAAGATAAAATGTTTTGCTGGTATTATTGCGACAAAATATGCCTGACATGTTCTAATTCCCGGTGGGTGATCTGAATGCCCTTCCAAGATAAAAGGTTTTGCTTTTATTATTGCGACAAACATATGCCTGACGTGTTCCAATCTCCACGCCATCTCCGGTGTCATGCGATTGCTCCAATACCCAACGACACCCTTCCTTAAGAAGGTTTCGTTCTTGACGGGCAACTTGCCACTCCCATTCTGGTTCACCTAATCACCTTGCGTTTTTCAGCTTGTTCAGGCTGCACAGCTCCACAATAGCATCCACCACTCCTTACGCCTCTTCCTCGGAAAATTGACATCAGGATGTAAATTTTGTATTTTTTAGTTATTAGGCTGATTTAAAATTTTAAAAAATAAACTAAAAAATCACTTCTATCTATCTAATTAAGTTAAAAAATTAGTTAATAACATAGAACTACTCATTATGTATCCACTTGCATCCCTATTTACACCTCCATGTACTTCGCTAACTTCTTGAGGCTACTCCGAGGCTCAAGCAGCATCTCCTCGTACCTGAGGAACAGCACCTTGTCACACTCTCCTCCCAGTACAGCTCGAACGCCTCCTGGAACTTGAACGACTGTGCGTCGGCTCCGAACGTCGGCGCCACCTTCTTGGTGAACAGCCACGAGGAGACCAGCGCGTCCTTGGGGTTCCGGCAGATGTACACGATCCGGCACCCGGATCCCTCCGCCGTGACGCGCTCGGGCAGGAGGGAGTAAGGGGGTTGGGCGGCGAGCACGCGCGAGGAAGGGAGAGCCTCGAACTCGTCCCTCAAGTCGTCGACGCTTTCCGCGAGCGCGAACTCTCTACCTCGAAGAACCTGGCGCACTCGTGGGGGGTTGCTGTGGCGGAGCGGGTGGTGGTCGTCGAACAGCGGGTGCGCGGTCCGGTTCCGCGCCGCGAAGCCGAGGTCCTTGAGCCAGGTGGTGGTGCCGGACTTGGGGTAGCTCGCGAGGAGCACGTTGGTGAGCAGTGATCAATCATGAACTGAACCATGCTGTGCGGCAAAAGTAGATGGCTCCACGCCGGAATTAATCCTACAAGACCTAGCCTCGTGTATTTGAGGACTATGCCCTATTCACGGTGTGATAACCCCAACGCCCCAAGCCAGGGCAGTAGGCACGCACATCACACTTGTTGATGACCTGAGGCCTCCATCTGTATTGACTATGAATCTATCCTTAGCATATACTCTCTCGTATTCTAAATATAAATCTATTTAGATTTGTTTTAAGTCATACCATTTTAGTTTTGATCATCAATAACTAACATATGATCGAAAATATAAGGTTGATATTACTAGATTCATCATGAAAAATAAAATATAATATATAACTATTTTTATTTTAAATAATATATTTTTTATAAATAGTATTAGTCAAAATATCATATTAGAGATGTCCTAATGAATCAATATTTGGATTAAGAGGGAGTATAGTATATAGTCCGGGGATTAATTTGTTTTAGGCACAAACAATGGTGTTTTGGTGACACCTTGTAGGACCGAAGAAGACGACTTCATGGGAGTGAATAGAAGTCTCATCAAATTCTTGTATGGTATATCTTAATCTTTCTCTCAACGCGTCTCAAATCAAAGAGCGAAATCAAGAAACCGAGAGAAATAAATCACACCGAAATTCTCATAAAACAAACATAATTCCAATATATAGATCTGAACCTTAGGTTCTATAGAAAACTAATTTAAGTATCATAGCTTATAAAAACTTGTAAATTGATGCGGAAACACTTAGATCCATAGAACTATACATCGAGTAAAACAATTCTCAGAGTTCATGGATTTAGAGGTAGGAGATGGTTCAAGATCAACTCATAGATGATTCTTATATCTCAATAAACTCCGATATGGTGGAAAAATTTAGCTCTCCGACAAAAACAAAAAACTTGTAATCATGTAAGAGAGCCAAGAGAGAGAAACTAAAAAGAAATAAACACATGTGGAAGAGGAAATATATTCTTAATTTTGCAGAGGAACACCCTATTTTTGACGAATTATGAAGTATTTTTGGATATAAGTCTCTCACTTAACAAATAGACCAACCTCTCATTTTTCTCTTCTAAAACCCTGCAACTCACTCTTAAATGCTCTCAAATGGCTGGATCAAGGGGCTCTCACAGCACTCCCTCCATATTTATAGGCCTTTAAGAGGTTCATTTCCTCTAACTTTTCTAGATTCCTTTCTTGCCCCTAAGTTTTCTAGATTTCTTGCTCTCCAAGTAACTTAGCTTCCTTACTTGCTAAGTAATCTTTCTGATAATGACACGTGTACTTCGTCTTGCGATCTTGATCGTCGGTAAGTCTCACCCGCTTTCAATTCCTCGAGCCGCCTTATCACTCGCACCGGTATCCCTTTTGCTTGATTTTGTCAACATGATGTCTTCATCCACCTTCTCCTGCTTTGCTTGCTCTCCATGTGTGCAACTAGGATCACCCTTGATTCCGCCCAGCCTCATTGATCGTTCGACACTAAGTACCCTTCTTAGCCCCAATCATCTTGTCGTCGACTGTTAAGTTGCATCCATCACTTACACATCATAAGATAAGCTCACACGTTTCTCCAACTCCATTTCTCCATCTACTTGATGTTCCGGTGTTAGCAGTGGTACAAGCGCCGGAACATCCACGTGTACAACTCCAACTCCAAACCCAGTTAGTCATAATCATAATCATGCATTGTATTACATGGACATGCTTATGTAAACCAAACTTGTAAGACTCCAAACCTGGGATCTCCTATGACTCTTGTATCAGTCCTTAGATCAAGTAAGTGATACATATAGTATAATAATCGTGACATCACAGTTAAACTTCGTACATAAGGGATAAAGATTTATAGTATAAAAGGTTTACAAACCATATGGTATATTACAAACTTGGCCTAACGGTCAACAAAAGCATAGTGCAAATAACTAACCAAGTCACAGGAAGCTAGGGGTGTGAACGTGACTTCTAACTCTACTCTTCATCCGCGCCTTCATCCTCGACGTACACTACAATAGAAATAGTTATCCGTGCTGCCCCATCAGTGTCAGTTATGATAGAACTGATATTGATGAAGTATCAGTCCTGGCTCTTGGAATAAACCAACACTGATACTTCAGTACTGGTTGGTAACCATGAGCCGACATTAATAGTCCATCTATTAGTGTCGACTAGGTTATACAACCGGCACTGATTCTAGTATCATTGTCGGTTGTAGACCATAGCCGGCACTAATACTCTATCCATATATAAGTAGGACTTAGCCACAACCTATCTATTCCTCCCTTGCGCGCCCGTTGATTCCCGCTATCTCACCAACACTGCCATCCCTAGAGCTGACGCCGCCTCCCCGTCGTTGTCTTCATCCCTGTCGCTGTCCTCGGAGCCCCATCGTCCTCATCCCTTTCATCGTCCCCAGAGCCGACGTTGCCTCCCTGCTGTCGCTGTCCCTGGAGCCAACACCACCTCCCCATTGTCCTCATCCTCATCCCCATCCCCGGAGTCAATGCTTCCTCGTCCCCTTCACTGTCCTTGGAGCTGACGCCTCCTCATCCCCACCGCCATCCCTGAAGCCAATGCCTCCTCATTCTCATCATCATCCCTGGAGCTGACACCGCCTCCCCGCCGTACTCATCCCTATCACCATCCCCAGAGCCGACATAGCCTTCCCACCGTCCTCATTCCCGTCACCATCCCCGGAGCTGACATCGCCGTCCCCATCCTTGAAGCCATGCTATCCCCTTGTTCA
This sequence comes from Phragmites australis, assembly GCF_958298935.1. Classification (NCBI taxonomy): domain Eukaryota; kingdom Viridiplantae; phylum Streptophyta; class Magnoliopsida; order Poales; family Poaceae; genus Phragmites; species Phragmites australis. The sequence goes on from NC_084922.1 coordinate 9,772,113, forward strand.
GGGAAAACTAAGCAAATGTATTTAGTAGTACATAACAATGTCCCGCAACAAAATTTGTTTTCAATAACCTTGTCAAGGTAAAACTAAGCAAGTGTAATTAGTGGTAAATAACAGTGTCCCCTTGTCCAGGTAAAACTAAGTAAGTGTATTTAGTGGTAAACATATGTGGTATCCAATTCCTCTAAAAAAATATATGGTATCTAATACAATTCATATATTCTGTTTACTGCCCTTCATTTGATTAGCAGCTAGCAATTTCCTATCCTTCCCATCTAATACATTGACCTCATTTTGTGACATGTTTAGTCAATGCTTGACTGTATTACGTCAAGTTGTACCTCTGGAATTGCATCACTTCAGAAAGCAAAAGACAGCTTTTCATTTCAGTTTCATTCTCATGTAGTCATGTTTTGTGAATACTGAAAAACTAGTCTTGTTTGAACACATAAATCAGGACAACAAGCGTGGGTAACAAATATTGTTCCGTATTTGGGAGAATTTTCGAACCGAAATGCAGTTTCTTAGCTTCGATTTGGTACAAAAATTGTGCCCTTGGTTTGTTGAAGAACAAAAGCGAGCATTTTGATTTACATATGCCCATGCCCCAGGGCCGACCTCCAGAGAAGTAAAATTTATTAGTTTACATATGCCTTACTTTTTGTAGATGCCACGTGGATCTAGCAGGTATTGTGGATGCATCCAAAGTAGCATCTACATCTATGATATATGGAGTTGATATCATAGATGTCAACTATAAAGACTATATGATTCGACGTGCACCGTAGAATCAGGGATGAGCGCATTTGCAATGTGTTTAACTTATGATGTGAACTATGATAATATTTATGTGTAGATGTTGATAAACTCATGATTATGTGTGGATGTGGATGAACTATTTGTGATCCATGTGTATATATTTTCCTGTGATGAATGACTACAAATTTGAAATCAGATTTTGAATGTTTTATTATTGAATTCATAATTTATTTGTGCATACAGAAGTATCAATGCTTGCTTGCTACACTAGTTGGCACTGATACTCAAACTATCAGCGTCGTTTCGTTCTTATGGACTAACACTGATAGACTGAGCATCAGTGCCGGTTATTTGTTATGGAATTGTACTATTCATAGGTGGGACCTGCTGCACAGTACCAGACTGGGCTGAGATGGGCTCCTACTTGGGCCTAGATTTGGGCTTGGGCTGGGCTGCACAATAGTCACCCTAGTGCACTAGGATGACTGTGTTTGCAGGCTATGGAAGCTAGGTCGGACCACTAGGGCACGACCTGTGGTAGCTGGGCTAGCCTAATAGGCCGACGGCGCATGGGCCAAGCCATGTCTTGCTCAACTGGACTGCGTAGTGTGCGAGTGGACTCAACCATGCGTGCGGGCATGAGACAGAGTGGAGCAACGAAGGGGATCAGGCCAGCAGCGAGCAATCACGATGAAGCCACACTGGAGGGCTCACCGAAGTAGGGTTCCGCTGGGGTCCCACGACGAGATGCAAATGTTGGCCACCTACGCGCTATGGGGAACCCATCTAGGGGTTCGTCAATGGTAGGTCGTGACCGGAGCAATGTCAGACAACGGTCAAAGCGAAGTTGAGGTGGTGGAGGCTCGGTCATCGCCGGCTAAAGGTGCCTACGAGTGCTGCGTGATATGGGGAGCTCAACCAGAGGTTTCAAGGGCCGATGACCAAACCATGGCCCGACTAGCGACGTGCGGGTGAGGTATGACAACACTTGATTGTCGCAGAGGGGTGTGCCAGTGTTGGGCCAATGGAAAAACATCACGTGAAATCAAAAGAGGAGGGCGAAGGGAAGCTCACCGAGGCTGGAAAGTGTGAGGAGGTGACTAGAGTTGAAAAGGAGGCGGCGGTCGATAGTGCGAAGCTTCAGCGGTGGTGACTGCTTGGCTTGGGCTCGGACGTGCTCCCATCGGGCTTCCAGGCAAGGGAGGGTGGCACAGGGACGCCGATGAGCTTCTGGTTCCCTATTGGCAGAACAGGGGAAGAACAGAGATGGCAAGAATGCAACGGCGAGCAATGGCGCGTCGGGGAGGCCGTGTTGACGTCTAGGTAGGGAAACATAGAAATGGAGGGTCGAGCGTGTTATTTATAGAGGAAAGGGCGCAACAGTAAGGCGGCGAGGGGCGGGAAGGCGCGGTATGGCTTGATGGCGGCGCCTACCACAGGGCCTCGCGTGGCGGCGGTAGGCCTACACCGGCCGACATGTGCACGGTCGTGGAAGTCGTGGTTGTCAGACGCTCGAGAGGTGGGGGGGGGGAGAGAGAGAGAGAGAGAGAGATGAGGGGGGAGAGAGCGAGAGCACGCACGAGGTGGTGAGCAAGTTGCCGACACACTCATTGCGCCGACCGTCGTGGTGGCTCTGCATGAACAGTGTGACACTGTCGTGCAGGAGGAGGGAGACAACATGGTGACGGGGAACCAACAGATGGGCGACGTGTGGACGGCTGTGCAAGCGCGCGGGAGTTGGGCCGAGCACGGAGAGAGAAGCCGGGCTAGCTGAGCCGCTCGGCGAGAAGGAGAGGAGATTAGGCCCGGAAGAAAAAGGAAAAAGGGAAAGGATTATTCTCTTTCACTATAAGCAGTAATAACTAGCAGGGATAATATATCACTACCAGTTATAAGCTCTAGCTGTACATAAAAAGTTGAGCTAGCAAGAATCGACAGTGATAATAACTATCACTATCGGTTATTGTTACTAACCGGCAGTGATTATCGCTGTTGGTTCTTAAAAAGACATTCATAAAATAATGTGTTTTTAATAACCGATAGTGATAAGTATTCTCACTATTGGTTCGTAAGCTCCACCGACGAAGCAATAATTGACAAAGACGAATCGACAACGTTAATTGTTATCACTGCCGGTTAATATTACAAACCGACGGTGATAATTTTTCTATAAATAGAGCATATCTCCCGGAGATGCCCCAACCTCACTTCACTTCAATCTCCCAAAGCTGATCTCGAGGGATAGTGACGGTCGAAGTGGAGCAATGGTCATCATCTCCACCATGATAGGCTCTATCCCTTGTGTTCAGCTTCCACACGTCCTCTAAGCTAGCTGCCATAGCCACCTCATGACCGCCCAGACCATCATCGTGCTCCCAATCTCAAGAAGTCGCTCCCAAAGGGTAATAGTGGCCGAAGTAGAGCGGTTGTCACCGTCTCCACTGCGACTATCTCTACCCCTTCACTAGCCTCTATCGAGCCAATGTGCAGTTGTGCGCCCTCGTTTCTCTCCATCTCCCCTCCCCATCTTTGAAACAAATGTTGTGTGAGCGTTAAAGATTGTTGCAATAGGTAGATCTAAATGAGTGGCAAAGACATCAATGTGTGTTGAAGATGGTTGTATTTTTACCATTTGTATAGGCTTACTATTGTCACTGCAATATAGATTTAGATATTGCGCAATATCTAAATGAGTGACAAAGTACATTTTATTTAAGATGATTATGTTTTTGCCATTTATTTAGATGTACTGTTGTCACTCGGATACCATGAGATGTAAAACAAATATTTTGCCATATAAAATACTCTACCTCGAATATTCGGTATGGGGTTTTCGGCTAAGTTTGAGGTAGATCCTCATGCTAAAGAGTTCACAGTAGAGTAGTTTTTTCACATGTGTATAAATTATTGCTATCGGTTCTAATCCTTAACCGACAGTGAACGTAAGTATTATTGCCGATTAAAATTTGAACCGACAGTGATCATTCGATTATCACTGTCGATTCAAGACTTGAGCCGATAGTGATCCTTACTATCACTACCGGTTCATAAACTGGCAATGATAATCTATAATTATAGCTGCCGCTAATTCACTACTGATTAGTGATGTCAGTTTTAAACCAACAATAATGATTTTTGCTATAGTAGTACTCCCTTTGTTTGTAAATGTAGGTCGTTTTAGCCTCCTCAACTATTCTCTAAATATAAGTCATTCTCGAACTTCTATACATTTTTTTCTCTTTTGTTCCCGTCTTACCCTTGTTTAATAAATGCTACCACTCTCATAAATAAATGAGTTATCTTTTCCAATACGGAAGAAATAAAGGGCAAAAGGTTATTTGATCTACTTTTTTTAATCCTTATGCACAAATCTAAAATAACCTACATTTGTAATCGGATGAAATATTTACTAGCATAATTTACTAAGAAATGAGCAACCTATTATAATCCTAGGACGACAGTGAATAATCTCAACCTCTCGTAGCTCGTCAAGGAGCATTTTTACCTCCTTCAAAAGCATCGCCAGGTGTTAGTGATTTTCCGTTGTTGAATTGATTGCTGAATGCCGAGCAAACTGTTAGGCAATCGGTTTCCAGCGTGATTGGGTGGGCTAGCCATTTGACAGCAAGATGCAAACCTAGCTTCACGACACACGAGCAGTTCCGCCTCCTCCGTATCAGCAAAGAAATCGTTATTTTGAGTCTTTAGATCCACCTTGCTTGGTGCATCGCATGCGCTACTTGTTTGTACACTTTTGTAGGACTAGGATTTCTCACGTCACGTGTCGTCTTTAACGTGTGAGTCCGGTCTTACGCGTTAGTGACGAAGTTATCGTGTGACATCAACATCAGAAGATTCGGATCTACTTTTGCAGCCTGCTTGCAGTTGCATGGATGAAACTCAATTAGGGCATTAGGCTAGGCTACTTGGATGTATATATCATGAATGTATATATGACCGTTTGGCGCTTTTATACTGTTGCAGTTTTTCTTTCCAACTACCGGCCGACCGGTTGCACCAAAGATGTAACGGAACGGGCCTGTTAGAACCGGCCGGTTGCGTGTGTACATGTAATGGGCCTGTTAGAACTTTATGTAGGAGGAGGAGTACATCTGCACGATATGCATGCTGCACCGGTTATCCGTCTATGCCGATCAGGGCCTCCTTTCGCATAAAGTGATCAGGTGTTCACGGGGACGGTAATGGCCGGCCTCTGGTGCTAACATGCTATTAGGTTTTAGCTAGCAGCTCTGATAGCTGTTGCTGCATTGTAGGCGACGTGCAGGTGCCATGGCATGCCTGACATTGCTTTACACTACCGCTCGCTATCGCGTGGGCACGCGCCTTTACAACTCTACCCCGTAGATTGCACGAGGGCATCGTGTGTGCACTCCTGCTTGGCCCATTTTGGCACTTCATTTACTTCCGACATCGATTGGTGTTGATAGCTAAAAAAAGCTACATTGGGAAAGAGATCAAGAAAAGAATGCATGCATGTGTCTAGGCCACGGCATTGCATTGGTCGTTAGTTCGAAGCCTAACCTTACCAACATGATACGTGCCGAACTTTCATTACTACGTAATAGGCTTATATGTCAGTCTATTATTGTCAGTTTATTAAAAACCGGCATTGATATAGTTATCAATATCGAATCATAAAAAAAATAGCATCATCATCAGTTCTTAATAAAAAAACATCACTGATGATTGTTTATCACTACCGGTTCTTAATATAAACCGACAATGATAGTGTCACTGTTAGTTTTTATTATGAATTAGCAGTGAAGCTATGGCTGGAACTGAATGTTTTATGCAATCCAGTTTTGGCTCGATGCCTCTAGCCTGGCTCCAGATTTTTCTAAGTCTCTCCGGCTCTCTTCTCCTCACATATCCTCTCTCTCTCTCTCTCTCTCTCTCTCTCTCTCTCTCTCTCTCTCTCTCTCTCTCTCTCCCCCCTCTCTATAATATATATATATATATATATATTAGACTCAAATGCACACATCTTCTTCTCTCCCCTACATTGCCTTCTCTGATCCCTACCATTGGCCTCCAGCCTCGTCCCCACTAGCATCCTCCCCTCACAAGATCCTCCTCCTCTCCACCTCCTCCGCGCAGGCGGTGGCGATGGCTATGGCATTGCTTCTCCTCCTCTCCACCTCCTCAGCGCGGGTAGCGGCGACGGCAAGTAGGGCGGCGGTGATGCCACTCCTCCTCTCCACCTTCTTTGCACAAGCAGTGGTTGTGGCTATGCTACTTTTCATCTTCACCTCTTCCACGCAGGCGATGGCGGCGGCAAGGAGCAGATAGCGATGGATGCTGTGGCGCTGCTCCTCCTCCGCATGGGCAGCGATGGCGGCAAGGCGCGGTCAGTGATGGCGGCAAGCAGGGAAGGGAGACGACCGCGTGTGTTATGACAGCGGCCTTCGTGATGTCACATTTTTTTTTGTGCGGGGCGAAGCTAGCGCGATAGCTGCGACGGAGCACATCGGCAGTGGTGGCAACCGAGCGGCTCGTTTCTTTCTTTTTTTTGGCTCCCAGAATCACTTTCACTATCGGTTGTACAATCCGCAGTGATTGAAGTGTGACTTCCACTGCCCGTTGCATATTGCCGGTTCTAAAACCAGAAGTGAAAGCCAGTTTAGAACCGTCAGTGAACGCCTATTCTATAGTAGTGTTTAAGAACATATAATATGTGTTTTGTATTTCCCCACAGTTGCAGCTTACTGCACTTTCTTACCAACCCTATATATGATCAGGTGTCGTGGACTCAGTTTCTTTACTCACTTTGACACACTTATGGGATCATTTCAGTATCGTTGTTTCTCGTTAGTTCAGCTCTAACTTTTTCCAAAGTGAATGTGAACACTTGTTATCACAACTGTCTCAAGATATATATAGGCTCCATGTCGCTGGAAAAGTCACTGAATAACATGTTGGCTTTTGTCTTAGGATCACACGCATGCCTGACCATGATCATACGTGTGCGATCAGTTCGAGCTCGACCACGACCAGCTTACGCCCGACCACTCGACCACGCGAGCGACCAACAGTGCGTGCTTAACCAAGTAATCTCTCGACCACATAGGCGTTTGACCATGTTGGCGCTCGAACACGCGACCACCGAGTACCACTGAGTACGTGCTCGTGTAGCTACACACGAGTCACGACCTACTCAGCGAGATGCAAAGATAGATAAAAAACGTGTAACTCGAACTTGACGAGAACGTATTCATGCAATCTTGTCAAGAATAAGCAAGACTCAGGAGTAGATCGAAACTTCCCTGGAGGAAAATTTAGACTCTATCAACTCGCTACAATCCAAGGGTTACAACTCAATATTTAAAGTGACTACTAACCAAACTCTAAACTGAATCAATTCCGACTCGAACTCTAACTATACATCCTGCACACACACGACATCTGACCCATATATGAACCATATACGAACTAAAGTTTCTGACTTGAACATTACTCCTTGCTTCTGCTCTGTGTGAAACGAATCCTCGAGGCCCACGCTGGGATTAGTCCAACATACTCCCCCCTAATCCTGACATAGACTAAGATCATGAAGTCCCAGGAGATGTCACATGACTACCAGCTTCACCGCCGACAATGCATTCATCAAAGTATCGGCTCGCTGCTCCTCTGTGCAGATGAACTCCACTTCAATCTGGCCTCCTTCAACACATTCACGAATGAAATAAAACTTAGTTTCAATGTGTTTGTTGCGGCCGTGAAACACTGGATTAAAGCAATTGCTGATTTGTTTTCAACCAACAATTTCACTACATTGGACTCTTCTCCTGCTAGCTCCTCCAATAGACTTCTAAGCCATAAATCTTGGCATGCCGCTGTCGTTGCTATCATAAATTTAGCCTCACACAAAGACAGAGCCACCGTTTTCTACTTCTGCAAGTTCCATGACACCAAGCTATCATTAATATAGAAAGCCGTACGTCTAGTACTCTTCCTGTCATCCATGTCGCCGGCTAGATCACTATCAGTGTACCTGATGATTACTTCTTCTCTTCCTCATCTCTAATATATAAGCCCATAATGAACGGTGCCCTTCAAATACCTAAGAATCTGCTTCAATGCCTTGCGATGCATCACTTTGGGCTTCTCCATGAATTGGCAGCAAATGAAAGGTTAGGTATTGTATGAAGTAAATACCTTAGACAATCAATGATGTGACGATATTCAGTTGCATCCACTTGTTGCCCATCAGGATCCTTATGCAGCTGAGTCTTCTATTCCATGGGGAATTTTGTAGGATTGCAACCCAGTATACCGAATTGACCAAGGACCTTCTTCGTATATGTTATTTACTTGATTATAATTCTCCCATCTTCTTACACTATCTCAATCCAGAGATAGTAATTGAGCAATCCAAGATCGGTCATTTTTAACTCACTCATCATATGCTGCTTGAATCCCATAATCTCCTCTGGACTTTCTCCTGTCACAATTAGACTATCAACATATACTCCGACTATCACACCTGCAAGACCTGAACCTCTTGTGTATATGTCATACTCTTGTGAACATCTGCTGAAACTAATATGTTTCTAGCTCCTGTCAAGCTGAATATTCCATGCTCGTGGCACCTGCAGGAGTCCATACAACGCCTTATTGAGTTTGAGCATGAGGTGCTCTTTGTTCTTCACTGCAAATCCCTCTCAATGGGACATGTATACTTCCTCTTCGATCTCACCATTTAAGAATGCTGACTTGACATCCAGGTGATGAACCTGCCAACCTCGATCAGCTGCAACAGCAAGGATGATATGCACAGTGTCCAGCCTAGTCACCGGAGCAAACACTTCTTCAAAATCAATTCCTTGCTGTTGCACATATCCTGTCGCAGCCAACCTCCCCTTGTGTCTGATCACGTCTCCTTCAGTGTTCTTTTTCAGTTTGTAAACCCATTTGAGCCCAATCGACTTATGAACATCCAGCAACACCGAGAGAGTCCATGTGTCGTTCTTCTCTATGGACTCGATCTCCTTAGCCATGGTGTCCTCCCATACTTGATGCCCAGCAGCCTCACGGTAGCAAAACGACTCCCACATCTCTACGAGCATGTACTCTTCTTCCATGTCCTCCTCATCAAGGTTCACCCTTCGATAATCTCTCATGATGTCGTCAATGTGCCTGTAACAAACAGGCCCTCTGTCTATGCTGTTGTTGCCGCTCGACAGTGGTGTAACCTGCTCATCCGCCGGTGATTTAGGGGTTGACATCACCTTCTGTGTGGCAGGAAATGTCGGAGCGGTCAGTGTCGTGCGTGCTACAGCCCATGCCCTGGTAACTGGTTCTCCTAGCGTCACCTCGCTGGCTAGCAAAGTCGATGAAGGAGCTGGATCGACTTGTGCCACAAGCGCTGGCACGCCTACGAAGCCACACCCGTGAGGCACAGAGCCACCCACTGCCGGCTTGGTGCTAAACTCCATCTCAACGGTGAAATCCGATGGATCCCTGCCGCCTGTGCTTGTACTCTAACTCCACTCCAATTTGACATCATGACTTACATGAATTTTCCCGCGCTATGGATTAAAGAGATGGTGTGCCTTGCAGTAGTCCTCAACACCAAGATACACCATCAGTTGGCTTCGGTCATCGAGCTTCTTCAAGTGTGGTGTTTTCACTTTCGCCTGCGTCGTGCAGCCGAACACACGAAGGTGTGCTAAATGCGGCTACCTTCTGTTCCATACCTCGAACGGAGTGCTATCGTCCATCGCCTTCATCAACAAGCGGTACACCGCGTGCCGCACTTCCTCCCCCCAAAATATTCCAGGCACGTTCATGCTCTTAAGAAGGGACCTCACCATCACCATCACAGTTTTGTTCCTCTGCTCCACCACGTCATTTTGTTGTGGCGTGTATGGTGTGGTGAGGTGCCACTTGATCCTAGCCTCCTCTCATAACCGGGTGAACTTGGCAAAGAGAAACTCCCCACCACGATCAGACCTCAACATCTTAACACGTTGTCTGCTCATGTTCTCGGTCTGCAGCTTGAACCTTCTAAACACGGAGCATGCTTGGTCCTTCGACTTGATCACATACACCCAGATCCACCGTGAGTAATCATCAATAATTAACATAAAGTAAATGTTACTTGAGAGAGTCTAAGGTGTGATCGACCTGCAGAGGTCAGCATGTAGCAGCTCAACTGGCTTCTCTGCTCTGAAATTTGCTGCTACCGAGAACGAGTGGCTCGCCTGCTTTGCCACCAAGCACCCTTGACATAGCTGGTTTGGGTGCGTGATCGACAGCACTCCTACCACCATTACCTTGTCAACGAAAAGCTTCATAGTAGTGAAGTAGACGTGACTGAACCTCACATGCCATAGCCATGTTTGGTTTTCAAGGCTGGCTAAGAGACACACAAACGTGTGCGATCAGTTCATGCCTAACCATGACTAGCTTACGCCTGACTTCTCAACCACATGAGCGACCAGTAGTGCGTGCTCGACCACGTAATCTCTCGATCACACAGGCGTTCGACCACACAGGTGCTCGAGCACGCAACCACCAAGTACCAGCGAGTACGTGCTCGTATAGCTACACACGAGTCGCGACCTACTCAACGAGATGCAAAAACAGATCGAACACGCGTAATTCGAACTTGACAAGAACGTATTTGTCGGTGTATCAGGAACCGGGGGTCCCTGAGTCCCGAGACCAGGCCAGCTGTCCGCCACGTGTCACCATCCCGCGAGGTCCCTCCTGTAGGATGAGGAAAATCTAAGTTTCGGGAGAAGGTGCTCGGGGCCACAGCCTCTGGTCCCCGAGCACCCCAGTTCCCCGATGACCCACAGAGTCCAAGTACGGGAAGAAAGTGCTCGGGGAGGTGCCCGCTCGCCCCCGAGTACCATAGTCCCCCGATGGGCCGAACAGCCAAGTACTCGGGAGAGAGTGCTCGGGGCTGCACGTGGAAGCCCCCGAGCACTCGGTTCCCCGAAGGTTCTACAGAAGTGCTCGGGAGAGAGTGCTCGGGGCTGCACGTCGCAGCCCCCGAGCACTAGGTTCCCCAAAGGTTCTACAGAAGGGCTCAGGAGAGAGTGCTCGGGGCTGCAGTGGCAGCCCCCGAGCACTCGGTTCCCCGAAGGTTCTACACAAGTGCTTGGGAGAGAGTGCTCGGGGCTGCACGTGGAAGCCCCCGAGCACTCGGTTCCCCGAAGGTTCTACACAAGTGCTCGGGAGAGAGTGCTCGGGGCTGCACGTGGCAGCCCCCGAGCACTCGGTTCCCCGAAGGTTTGCGCGAGAACACCCGATGCCCCGACGACCCAGAAGGGACCGTCGACGAGGTGTCAACCAGTCAAAGGTCCGAGGCTGCATTTAATGGGCATGCACGGCCTCACATCCTGACATTACCAACTGCTCCCGCAGCAGTGTTAGTCCCTGCCATGCTTTGACAGGGGGGCGTGGGTCCATTAATTGCACGGGTCCCGTCCCGTATCATCCGGGGTATCTCGGGATAACGTTACCAGGATCAAAGTGTTCCGCCTGCCACCCTGCCCTGGCAGAAGAACCAGACAGGGTGGGCGCGCCGGGTGCCTCTGTGGCCGCCCGGTGGGCCCTCTCAACGGCGCCAGAACGTCCACAGTGACGGGTGGTCGGATGCGCGCCGCGTTTTTCCACCGCCCCTGTCACTTCGCCCAGAGGGAATGATGACGCCTTTCTCAGTCGTGGCGTCTTGGAACTTGAGCCCCCTCTTTCCCATTTGGGGTAAGTCGTGGTCGGCGAGTGTATAAAAGGAAGGGATGGATAACACAGGAAAGGGGATCCTTGATCGAACACGAAAGCAAACAAGATCAGCAAGACAGAAGAGGTGCGAACAAGATCAGAGAGATACACGAGAAAGCATCCAAAGAACACCGCAAGCAAGCTCGAGCAGAGCTAGAGTAAGGGAGCCTCAGGCTCTCTATTAGACAATATACCCTTGTAACCAGATATATCCTTGAAGGATTCCCTTCGGGGAAGGATATTGCATCCACACAGGAGTAGGGTATTACGCCCCCGTGCGGCCCGAACCTGTCTAAACTCCTGTGTATTTATTTCTCTTTGCACTAGGTCGATCACCCCCCACCACCGGCCGTTGCATTTATTTCCACTTCCATTTATTTCTCCGACGAACTCATCCAGGATCATCCCCCAGGCCGAATCTCTAAAAAAGGGTCTCTCGGGATCCCTGCGACAGGAGTTCATCCTCCGACAGCTGGCGCGCCAGGTAGGGGGGAACATCCCTGAATCTGTTCGTTTGCTTTCTTCCACAGGAAAAGATGGTCGGTGGGCACCGTTTCCAGCGTTCCGGCTCCACTTCCAGTGACGGAGTGCTGCCCGACGCGCAGGAGGCCCCAGTCGCCGCTGCGTTCAAGCAGCAGCCGCTGTCCACGCGCGCGGTTTTTCCCTCCCAAGGGGACCAAGGCGCTGGGCCCAGCAGGGCCGCCGCCGCCGCCGCTGATGCACTCTCCGACCCCCAGCAGGAGGTCGAGACCCCGGCCGCCAGGTCCGCCTCTAGACAACGCCGGGTGCCACTTCGGCGCAAACTCGCCTTTAGCGAGGCCAGCTCGGGGAGCGCGCTGCTTGCAGCGCATGCTCTCCTCAGGCACCCGCCCATCCAGGCCACGCCGAACACTCCGGAAGGTCGGTGGGTCCAAGATGTCATCGCCTTGGTCGGCACTGCTCGCCGCCAGGTGCTGGCCGGGAGTCCTCGCACCACCACCCAGCGTGGCGCTGCCAGAACTGGTTCATCAACGGGCAACGTCCGCACGGGCCGGGGGGCCTCCAGGCGGAGTGCCGCCCCCCTGGCCGTGTCCGAAGCCCGGGACCTCCGCTTGCGTCTCAACGAGCGGAGGGGCCACGAGGACGCCCGTGTCACTCTCGAGCGCCAGCGGGAAACCCGGCAGGAGGCCGAGGCAGAGGACCAGGCTTCCTATTTCCCAGCCCACGATCACCGGGAATCCCCGGCTCGCCGGCATTCGCCACCAAGGACTCCCGCCCGCGCCGCGGGGTACGGCACCGGTTGCCGTGCCTTTACCGCTGAGCTCCATCGGGTCAAGTGGCCCTCCAAGTTCCGCCCGAGCTGCCGAAGAAGTACGACGGGTCCATTGACCCCGTCGAGTTCCTCCAGATCTACACTACGGCCGTTCAAGCGGCCGGAGGCAGCGAAAAGGTGATGGCAAATTATTTTCATGTTGCCTTGAGGGGCTCTGCCCGTTCCTGGCTTATGAACTTACCCCCAGGGTCTATTAGCTCCTGGGATGACCTCTGCCACCAGTTTGTGACCAACTTTCAGGGCACATTCACGCGCCCTGGCTTGGAGTGCGACCTCCACGCCGTCAAGCAACAGGAGGGGGAGACGCTGCGGCGCTTTATTCAGCGTTTCAGCCAGGTCCGCAACACCATCCCTCGGGTGGCCCCCCACGCTGTTATCGTCGCTTTCAGACAGGGCATCCGCAACGAGCAGATGCTCGAAAAGCTAGGTACGCACGAGATCGAGACCACTGCGGAGCTCTTCGCACTGGCCGATAAGTGCGCCAAGGCTGCGGAGGCCAGGGCGTGTCATGCTCCCTGCCCCGCCGCCGACCAGCTAAGTTCTTCCCGTTCCGACAAGCGGGGAAAGAAGAAGAGAAGGAAGCGCGAGGCCGCTCCTGTCGAGCCAGCCCAGGGCCCCGCCCATAGGCCAGCTCAAGAGCCCGACTGCCGGCAAGAGCACCGGGCGGGCGCCGACAAACGGCCCGTGCCCGCAAGGGCCCCTGCCAGGTCCCCTCCTCGGGCCCCTGTGCCCGCAAGGGCCCTGGCACCAGCTAGGGCACCGGCTCCTGCAAGAGCCCCGGCCCCCGGCCGGGCTCCTGCTCCAGCGAGGGTCCCCGCTCCCGCGGGGCCCGAGCCAGGCAAATGGTGCCCCATACACCAGACCAGATGGCACGATCTCACGGAGTGTCGTACGGTCAAAGGCCTCGTCGAGCAGCGCTAGAGGGAGCACGACGAGTCCCGCGGGGGAGGCGATGCTGAGGTCGCCCCCGACAACGCCGAGCTCGGTTTCCAGGAGCCCGAGCATGCCGTCGCCTTCATCGACGGAGGCGCCTACACGCCTTCCTCGCACCGTGGCATCAAGGTCATGCAACGCGAGGTGTGCTCGGCAACCCCGAGCGAGGAGGCCGCTAGGCCCCTGAGGTGGTCGGACGCCCCGATCACGTTCAGCATGGCCGATCACCCCGCGAGTACTGCAGCCGTGGGGCGACTACCCCTGGTGGTGTCCCCCACTGTCTGCAATGTTAAGGTCGGCAGAGTGCTGATCGACGGTGGTGCAGGCCTCAACCTCCTCTCCAAGGAGGCTTTTGAGAAGTTGCAGATGTCCTCCAGACGCCTAAGGCCGTCGCTCCCCTTCTGCGGAGTGACCCCCGGGCACTCCCTGCCCCTCGGGCAGGTCGAGCTACCCGTGACCTTTGGGAGTCGGGACAACTTCCGCACGAAGTGCGTCCTCTTCGACGTCGCGGAGCTCCCCCTCCCCTACAATGCCATCCTCGGGCGTCCGGCGCTCGCCAAGTTCATGATGGCCGTGCACTACGCATATCTCACGGTTAAGATGCCGGAACCCGCGGGCCCCATCTCCGTGATCGCTGACTCCGGCGGCGCCGTCTCCTGCGCTGAGCAGTCCTACATGGCTTTGGTTTCAGCGCGGGGCGAGGTCGAAGGCTGCACAGGGGGCCCGGGACCCTCTTCATCCAAACCCCGACTCGCCGCCGATGCCTCTGTTCTGACGAAGGAGGTCATGGTGGGCGAAGGCGCTACTCAGGTCGTCCGGATCGGTGGTGACCTGGGCAGCAAATAGGAAAGCGCGCTCGTCACCTTCCTCCGGGCTAACACAGACGTGTTTGCCTGGCAACCGTCTGACATGCCCGGGATCCCTAGAGAGGTGATCGAGCATCACTTGGCGGTGCGTCCGGACGCCCGCCCGGTGAAGCAGAAGGTCCGGCGGCAGGCGCCTGAGCGCCAGGAGTTTATCCGAGAGCAGGTCAGCAAGCTCCTCGATGCCGGATTTATCCGAGAAGTCCTCCACCCCGACTGGCTGGCAAACCCAGTCATCGTCCCGAAGGCCAACGGCAAGCTCCGCATGTGCGTGGACTACACCGACCTAAATAAGGCTTGCCCTAAAGATCCCTTCCCTTTACCTCGCATTGATCAAATTGTAGATGCAACTGCGGGATGCGATCTTTTATGCTTTTTAGATGCAAACTCTGGATATCACCAAATCCGCATGGCCGTAGGGGACGAGAAAAAAACTGCTTTTACCACTCCGATGGGGACTTACTGCTATATGTCAATGCCTTTTGGCTTGCGCAACGCTGGATCCTCTTTCCAGCGCGCCATTCGTATTACCCTTGATTCACAGGTTGGCCGCAACATCGAGGCTTACATCGACGATCTCGTGGTCAAAACCCGAGACCGCGCCACCCTGCTCGAGGACCTTGCCGAGACTTTCAACAGTCTCCGCACTACCCGCCTCAAGCTCAACCTCGAGAAGTGTGTCTTCGGGGTGCCGGCGGGCAAGCTCCTCGGTTTCTTGGTTTCTGGCCGAGGAATCGAGGCCAATCCAGAGAAGATCTGGGCCATCGAGCAGATGCGACCCCCGGCTCGACTCAAAGAGGTCCAGCGTCTCGCCGGCTGCATGGCGGCCCTCGGGCGCTTCATCTCCTAGCTCGGGGAGTGAGGGCTCCCCCTCTTCAAACTTCTGAAGAAGACCGGTCATTTCGACTGGACGCCGGAGGCCGAGCAGGCCTTCCGCGATCTGAAGAAGTACCTCACCTCGCCACCCGTGCTGGTGGCTCCCTCCGAAGGTGAGCCCCTGCTGCTCTACGTTTCGGCCACTCCTCAGGTCGTGAGCATGGTGCTGGTGGTGGAGCGCGATGAGTGCGTGGGGTCAGGTGCTGGGTCCCAGCTCCCAGTGGCCCCCGAGCACTCACCCGTCCTCGCGGCTCCCCCTGAGCGAGGGGTCGAGCCCGAGCACTCACCCGTCCTCGCGGCTCCCCCTGAGTGAGGGGGTCGAGCCCGAGCACTCTGCTCCTCCCGATCAGGGAGTCGAGCCCGAGTATTCGGCCAGCCCCGACTATGCCGCCGAGCCTGGGGGCTGCAGCAGCCCCCCGGGTAAAGCTGTCGTCCGGGCCTGCCGGGTACAGCGACCGGTGTACTTCATCAGTGAAGTCCTTCGGGAGGCCAAGACAAGATATCCCCAGGCTCAGAAGCTACTCTGCGTCGTGCTCATCGCTTCCCGGAAGCTGCGCCACTACTTCCAAGTGCACAAGGTCTCGGTGGTTACCACGTATCCACTGGGACCCATTCTCCGGAACCGGGAAGGCACCGGGCGTGTTGTCAAGTGGGCAGTGGAGTTGGCGGAATTCGAACTGCACTTTGTCAGTCACCAGGCGATCAAAAGCTAGGCTCTCTCCGACTTCGTGGCAGAGTGGACACCCGTCCCCAATATCGTCCCAGAAGAGATCTCTGCCTATCCCGGGCACGACGCGCCCGGGTACTGGGTCATGCACTTCAACGGCTCCCTCTCGCTGAAAGGCGCAGGGGCCGGAGTGGTTCTCACCTCCCCAACGGGTGAAGAGCTCCGGTACGTCGTGCAGTTGCAGTTCCGCGCGTCCAACAACATGGCGGAATATGAAGGTCTCATCGCCGGCCTCCGGGCTGCAGTGGGGCTCGGGGTTCGTCGCCTCCTGGTCAAAGGGGACTCCCAACTGGTGGTCAATCAGGTATCCAAGGAGTACCAGTCCACGGATCCTCAAATGGCGGCGTACGTGGCAGCGGTCTGGAAGCTGGAGAGGCGTTTCGGTGGCCTGGAGTTGCGGCACATCCCTCGCCGCGACAACACTCTGGCCGACGAGCTCTCCTGCCTGGCCTCCTCCTGTGCGCGCGTCCTTGCCGGAGTCTTTGAAGAAAGACTCGCACGGCCTTCCGTCCTGCCTGCCGAACAGGACGAAGGGGAAACCTTGAACTCAATTCAGGGGACCCCGGCGGTGCCCTCAGTGGGAAGCCCCGTCAGGGCGCCGCCGTCCGGCGAGTGCGCTGCACTCGCCGAATGTTCTCAAGATGCCTCGTGGATGTCTGACATCCGAGGGTACTTGAAGGAAAAGTTCCTTCCCGGGGATGAGGCGTCTGCCGAAAGAGTTGCTCGGCAGTCCAGACGCTATGCCATAATAGATGGGGATCTCTACCGGCGTAGCGCAGGAGGTGTCCTCCTGAAATGCATCTCCCGGGCAGAAGGCGGCGATCTTCTCGCTGAGATCCACGAGGGCGAGTGCGGTGGCCATTCATCGTTCCGCACGCTGGTCGGGAAGGCCTTCCGGCAAGGTTTCTACTGGCCTACAGCTCTCCAGGATGCTTCCGAGCTGGTTTGGCGCTGCAGGGCGTGCCAGTTCCACACAAAGCAGATTCACCAGCCAGCTCAGGCTCTTCATACCATCCCCCTGTCATGGCCTTTCGCGGTCTGGGGGTTGGACATTCTGGGTCCATTCCCCCAAACAATCGGGGGCTATGCGTACCTATATGTCACCATCGACAAGTTCACCAAGTGGCCGGAGGCGGTCCCAGTCATCAAGGTGACCAAAAACACGATGCTCCAGTTTATCCGCGGCATCACCAGTCGCTTTGGCGTCCCGAACCGGATCATCACCGACAACGGCACCCAGTTCACAAGTGCCTTGTTCGGGGACTATTGCGAAGACCTCGGCATCAAGCTCTGCTTCGCCTCCGTCGCTCATCCTCGGAGTAACGGGCAAGTCGAGCGCGCCAACGCGGAGATACTGAAGGGCCTCAAAACCCGGACCTATAACGTGCTCGCCAAGCACGGGAAGGGATGGGTGGACGAGCTGCCCACCGTGCTATGGGCTAATCCGACCACGCCAAGCCGCGCCACCGGGGAGACTCCATTCTTCCTCGTCTACGGCGCTGAGGCAGTCGTCCCCTCCGAGCTCACTCTAGGCTCCCCTCGGGTGCATGCATATTCTGAGGGTGAGCAGGAGCAGCAAAGGCGCGACGACATTGACTACCTGGAAGAGCGCCGGAGGCCTGCCGCCGTCCGGGCGGCTCGGTACCAGCAGAGTCTGCGGCGATATCATCTGCGCCATGTCCGGGCCCGATCTCTCGAGGTGGGGGACCTAGTTCTCCAACGCGTCCAGTCGCGCAAAGGCAAGAATAAGCTGTCCCCTATGTGGGAAGGTCCCTTCACCGTGATCGGGGTCCCGCGAGAAGGTTCTTTCAGGTTGGCGGCAGAGGATGGGCAGCCGCTCCCGAACCCGTGGAACATCGAGCACCTGCGCAGGTTCTACCCGTAGACGGCCTTGCTCGCGGCTTAGGTCAACCAGGCCGAGGGCTTCCCCCCGCCCAAGTTGACCGGGGGCTACCACCCATTGGGTAAGTCACCGTCGCCCAACCTTGTAAAATTTGTAAATTCAATATCTCAATGTGCAGTCGTTATGTCAAATTCGTTTTTCTGGACTCCGTAGGTTTAATCTGTCTGGTGAGATGCTCGATTGTGCGAGAAAAAGTTCGCTCTCTCATTTTCCCCGCTGATAAAAGAATCCCAATCGGTATGCATGCGGGCAGTTGCCGCTGACTTACGTCCGACGTGGTAGGCTGTGGTGTTCGGTGTCGTGGCAGGCTCCCGGGCACTACCGAGTTCCGGGGCGCTCTGGGTAATCCTATCGCTCGAGCTACTCGAGTAGTCCGGAGCTCAGGCCCCCGGGACGGGCTGTCGGTGCTCGTTCTGGTCTGTCATACCCGGGCGCCACCGAACCATAGGACCTCTGGGTTATGCCTCTGTCTGCTCTCGTCCGCCGGTTTGGGTATTCAAGAGGTCTCGGGTCAAAAACGAGAGCAGTCTATAATAAGTACCGCACTGACAGAGCGCACCAAGCAAAGAAATTCCCTATTCTCTCTTGAGTCACAGGCCGACAATCAAGAGCAGCTCGACCGCAAGGGCCTCGATGCCCAGGTCGCTGGTCGGCCCCAAGGGTCCTCGGGTGGTCCTACCACTTAGGCATGAGTGGTCGAGATCACCCGACCCCGGGATCCTCGCGTGCCCCTGGACGCTCGGGCACTCCGGCTGAAGGAACCAAGTCCCCGGGCACCCCGAGCTCGGAAGCACACACCCCTCCTGGATCGGTTGGCCGGAAGGTCGACAGCTGTCCAGTGAGTGGTTAAATTCAGACAAATTTGCGTTCAATAATTTTATGTTCCCGAGTCATCCTCGGGGGCCCTCGCATTTTAATCTGCTCGGCGAGATGATCTCCTCGCGCACAAAACCCTACCATGTGTCTACTTTTTCCTGGAATGACAGAGCAGTTCGTAGAAAGGTGTACCGCGTGTACGGTAATGTCCGACCGAAGCCCTTCGTGGTGGTCGTGGTGTTCGGTCCGCTTTTAAGGACCCCGAGCACTACCGAGTCCTTGGGTGCCCTGGGTAATCCTATCGCTCGAGCTGCTCGAGTAGTCCAGAGCCCAGGCCTCAGGGGCGGGTTGTCAGTGCTCGGTCCGGTCCATCTTAAGCCCGGGCACCACCGAACCACGGGGACCCTTGGTCACATTTCCGCCCGCGCGCGTCTCCCGTCTACTGACTGAGTGGTCGCGAGGTGAAAAAGTATTCACCGGTCACGCCGTGTTCCGTGCTGGATCGATCCATCTCCCGAGCAAGGAAGTTCGTGTCTTTGTCTTTTGACTTAGACAATGCGGACTCGCGAGGGCTCGAGGGCTGAACGCGCCAAGAACAACGATCGGGACAACTTCGTTCTCGGGGATGGAAAGGTCGGGAACGGTCCGACTGAGTACTCCCCGGGACTTCAAGGCAAAACATCGGAAGGAACACTAAGTACTCAAGAACACTGGAGTTGCGAGCCCAAAGAAAAGCTGCCATTTTATTCACAAGGCAAATACAAGCATTTCTGAGGGATCACTCCCATATTTACATCCGTCCAAGACAACAACAAAAGAAAGAGAAACGACTACCAAAAAACCTAGTCGGCGGCAGAGGCGGTGTCCGAGTCATCTGGGTCATCCCCGGGGGCTGGCGGTGGCGGCACTTCCCGCCTAAAGCCGGCCGCCACTTCGGCAGCGGTACTCCGAACCGCTTCCCGGGTAGCCTCTCCCTCGGCTTCAACCAATCCTTCCCGCGCCGGCTCCAACGGGAAGTTCGGGTCTCTGCTTCGGTAGCAGGCCAGGACGTGCTCGGCCACCGCGTGGGCCAAGCCGCGTCCTTCCCGGGCGGCGAGTTCCTGGACGGCCCGAGGCAGGGCCTCGAGGCGCTCGCAGACCTGCTGAAGCCCTAGGACTTGTCGTGCGGGGCTGTCACTCTTCTGGTCCTCGACAAGTCATCCGAGACCGCCCTTCTCCACGGCCTGCCGCATCCGCCGGAGTATGTCCTCCAACATTTGCTGCAGGTTGACCCGCGAGACGAATGCGGTCTCGACCTTCTCCTTCGCAGCCCGCAGTTGCGCCTCAAGTCCCTGGCCCCCGGCCGGGCCAGAAGAACCGCCGTCGGTTGTGGAGCTGGCAGCTTGCTTCGTCTGCGCCACCAGCTCAGACAAGGCGCGCTCACGGGCGGTTAGCTCCGCCTCGTGTTTCGCATTCTCCTCCTCCCTGGTGGCGGCGGCCGTTGCCGCCGCGGCAGCCTCGCCCTCTCGACGGCTCAGCTCCCCCTCCCGGTGGGTCAGCGCGTCCTCCTGGTGGGCCAGCGTGTCCTCCCGGGCGCCTAGATCCGCCGCCGTGATCTCATTGTCCACCTCCCGAAGGGAGATGTCCTCCTCCCACCGGCGGATATCTTCTTCAATCTTCCGGAGGTCGTCTGCCCAACGCTGGAGGTCGGCGCGCGCCTGTTCGGCCTCGCCCTCTCGGTGGGTTAGCTCGGCCCGGAGTTCCTCCGCCGCCTTCTCGCGGGCCGCGACCGCTGCCTCCCGCTCCTGCGCCTGCCCCGTCCTGGCAAGGGCCTCGGCAGCCTGCTGCCGCGACGCCTCAACCAGGCGGGCAGCATCTTCTCGCTCCCGCGCGGCTTCCGCCCGCGCGGCCTTCAAAATCTCTTGTTCCCGCGCGACCTCCGCGCAGGTATCTTCCAGGAGTTTCTACTCCCGCGCGGCCGCCGCGCGGGCCTCCTCCTGGGCGCTCGCGAGCTGCGCCCTCTCCAAAATCAGCCGGGCGCGCTCAGCTTCGAGCTGCCCCTCCTTCACGTCCACTGCCACGCCCAGCCGCCCGACCGCCACTTGGACGCCTTCGATCGCGGCCAGGAGGGGGTCGGCGGGCCGACCGGGCGTCGGTGGAGCGTCGGTCTCCCCGCAGATCGCCTCCGGGGGGTCCGAGGTCCCCATGGGATGCCACACCACCATCCGCCCCGGGCTCTGCCTGCCCGGGGTAGGTTCCACCGGTGCCGAAGACTCGGGCGGCGGTCGCATTCCCGCCTCGGCCGCCGCGTCCGCCGGCCCCGGCAAGGCCGCTGTCTCCACCATCATCCGCCCCGGGCTCTGCCTGCCCGGGGTAGGTTCCGCCGGCGCCGAGGGCTCGGGCGACTGCTCCGTCCTCCTCTCGGCCGCCGCTTCCACCGTCCTCCCCGGCGCCCGTGCCCCTTCAATCGCGGTAGCGCCTGCGGTCGGCCTGCGGGAGATAGGCGAAGATCAAAATCAAAGTTCAGTTCGGGCAAGGAGCGCCCAAGAAAGAGTGAAGAATGAAACTTACCCGGTCGTCGTCCCCCGGTACTGCCATTTGGCCACCGGGAGCCTGAAGTCCGGGTCCGGCGGCGCCGGCCCGAAATCCTCCCGTCTCCTCTTCCGCTGGGGGCTCGGTGGGGCCACCGCGCGGCTCTCAGGCGCCGGGCCAGTCCCCATCCGCACGAGTCATGGTTCCAAGACC
Source organism: Phragmites australis (assembly GCF_958298935.1). Classification (NCBI taxonomy): domain Eukaryota; kingdom Viridiplantae; phylum Streptophyta; class Magnoliopsida; order Poales; family Poaceae; genus Phragmites; species Phragmites australis. The sequence continues at coordinate 9,793,775 of NC_084922.1, forward strand.
GGGAATGCCGCCGCTGCCGACGGCGACGGCGGGGAGTCCGGCACTGAGATATAGACTCGGGGGGCGCTTCCCCCGATCCCCCGGCGCCACCACCACTGCAGTGTCGGTGGTGCCCTCTTCTCTGGTGCGGCGGCTACTGCCCGCAGCGGCCCCGTCGCCAGCCCGCGCCGAGCTGTTCGTAGCCTCCTCGCAGAGCAGCTCGTCCAACCCAGGGAGCTCGGAGGCCTCGGGGCTCCGGCTCCTCGGCCGGTCCACGAGCCCCTGGGCATCGAACTTCGGCATCTGTGCCATGATCGCCACACGATCAGGATTGGCGCAGAGCGCCATCTCTGGCCACGGGAGTTCCGCCCGGCTCATGTCTTCCACTCCGGTGATCACTCGGGTCATGCCCCTCAGCTCCGCCGGGCCCAGGTCCCAGCTTGTACCGATTTGGGTCCGAGTGATGTCCTCAGGCCCGGTGTAGAACCAGCATGGCTGGGCCCGCTCCCGCAGGGGCGCCAGGCGACGGCGCAAGAAGTCCACCACCACCATGACCGAGGTCAGCCCGGAGTCGCGCAGGAGTCTGATGCGCTCAAACACCGGCTCCAACCTCGCGTCCTCCGGCGGCGGCACCTCCCACGTCGACCTCTGAGGTTCCGTCGTCGCTTCTGGTAGATCAAGACGCTCGTGGGGGTCGACGTCGACGAAGAACCAGTCCCGTCGCCATTCCTCCCACTTGCTGCGCAGTACCTGGGGGATGTAGTGCTCCCCCAGGCCGTCTCGTAGCCGAAGGCTGCAGCACCCCGCGACATCCACCGTGGAGTGCCCTCTCTTCTTCCCCGCCGGCCGCAAGATGAAGAAGTGTCGTAGAAGCGTCGCCGAATGCGCCACCCCTACGAACATCTCGTAGAGGTGCGCGAAGACTGCTAGCACCACGACGGAGTTGGGGCTCAAGTGCACCAGCTGGATGCCGTAGGTCTCAAGAACTTGGAGGAAGAAGGTAGAGAACGGCGGCATCAACCCCGCCGCCATGAAAGAAGTGAAGAGAACAATCCGCCCGGGAACGGTTGTCGCCGGCAACAAGTTCGCCGGCGTCACCACCACGGCTCCCTCCTGCCCCTCGGGCACCAACAGCTTCCTAATTTTGGCCGCCGCCTCTTCGTTCCTCAGATGAGACTCCGGCAGAATGCTGTCCGGAGCCTTGTCGCGATGGCCTCCTCCGACTCTCGGCATCTCGGCAGGAGCGGAGGTGCTTTGGTGGTGGAAAGAAGGAAGGAGAAGTGCTCCGGTCGCCTGAAAAGTTTCTAAGGGCTTCGAAGCACAGAGGAGGCAAGAGCAAGAGTGCAAGAAGGCGTAAAGAGGGGGACGGATCGATCCCATCCCCCTTTTATATCTCAAAGTTCAAACGTTGCCGCCCAACGGCTCGCTCGGCGAGACGCCCCCTCGATCGGCGCAACCGCCAGGCGAATCTCCCACCGATCGTGCGGCGTCAGCGGCTGCCAGGCGTATTTTCCTCGATCTGCGCGGCGGCCGCGCGTGCCGCCCGTACGGTCGTCATGCCCTTCGGGAGTTGTGTGGACACGCGTCTACTCGTCTCCCCACTGGGTCGTACCCGAGGCCCGGGTCTAAAAAGGCCACCTCTCGAAAGCCTGCCATGTGGCGTCCACGCCAGCCTCGGCCTCGTCCGCGATGAAGGGCCCATCCGCAGTCTCCGTGCCATCACCTACCAATGAGCCCGGGGGCTACTGTCGGTGTATCAGGAACCAGGGGTCCCTGAGTCCCGAGACCAGGCCAGCCGTCCGCCACGTGTCACCATCCCGCGAGGTCCCTCCTGCAGGATGAGGAAAATCTAAGTTCCGGGAGAAGGTGCTCAGGGCCACAGCCTCTGGTCCCCGAGCACCCCAGTTCCCCGATGACCCACAGAGTCCAAGTACCGGGAAGAAAGTGCTCGGGGAGGTGTCCGCTCGCCCCCGAGTACCATAGTCCCCCGATGGGCCGAACAGCCAAGTGCTCCGGAGAGAGTGCTCGGGGCTGCACGTGGCAGCCCCCGAGCACTCGGTTCCCCGAAGGTTCTACAGAAGTGCTCGGGAGAGAGTGCTCGGGGCTGCACGTGGCAGCCCCCGAGCACTCGGTTCCCCGAAGGTTCTACAGAAGTGCTCGGGAGAGAGTGCTCGGGGCTGCACGTGGCAGCCCCCGAGCACTCGGTTCCCCGAAGGTTCTACACAAGTGCTCGGGAGAGAGTGCTCGGGGCTGCACGTGGCAGCCCCCGAGCACTCGGTTCTCCGAAGGTTCGCGCGAGAACACCCGATGCCCCGACGACCCAGAAGGGCCCGTCGACGAGGTGTCAACCAGTCAAAGATCCGAGGCCGCATTTAATGGGCATGCGCGGCCTGACATCCTGACATTCCTAACTGCTCCCGCCGCAGTGTCAGTCCCTGCCATACTTTGGCAGGGGGCGTGGGTCCATTAATTGCACGGGTCCCGTCCCGTATCATCCGGGGTATCTCGGGATAACGTTGCCAGGATCAAAGCGTTCCGCCTGCCACCCTGCCCTGGCAGAAGAACAAGACAGGGTGGGCGCGCTGGGTGCCTCTGTGGCCGCCCGGTGGGCCCTCTCAACGGCGCCAGAACGTCCACAGTGACGGGTGGTCGGATGCGCGCCGCGTTTTTCCACCGCCTTTGTCACTTCGCCCAGAGGGAATGATGATGCCTTTCTCAGTCGTGGCGTCTTGGAACTTGAGCCCCCTCTTTCCCATTTGGGGTAAGTCGTGGTCGGCGAGTGTATAAAAGGAATGGATGGATAACACAGGAAAGGGGATCCTTGATCGAACACGAAAGCAAACAAGATCAGCAAGACAGAAGAGACGCGAACAAGATCAGAGAGATACACGAGAAAGCATCCGAAGAACACCGCAAGCAAGCTCGAGCAGAGCTAGAGCAAGGGAGCCTCAAGCTCTCTGTTAGACAATATACCCTTGTAACCAGATATATCCTTGAAGGATTCCCTTCGAGGAAGGATATTGCATCCACACAGGAGTAGGGTATTACACCCCCGTGCGGCCCGAATCTGTCTAAACTCCTGTGCATTTATTTCTCTTTGCACTAGGTCGATCATCCCCCACCACCGGCCGTTGCATTTATTTCCACTTCCATTTATTTCTCCGACGAACTCATTCAGGATCATCCCCCGGCCGAATCTCTAAAAAGGGGTCTCTCGGGATCCCTGCGACAGGAGTTCATCCTCCGACAGTATTCCTACAATCTTGTCGAGAACAAGCAAGACTCAGGAGCAGATCGAAACTTCTCTGGAGGAAAATTTAGACTCCATTAACTCGCTGCAATCCAGGGGTTACAACTCAATATTTAAAATGACTACTAACCGAACTCTAAACTGAATCAATTCTGACTCGAACTCTAACTATACGTACTCCTGCACACATACGATATTCGACCCGTATAGAAACCATATACTAACTAAAGTTTCTAACTTAAACATGGCTCCTTCCGTTCCGCGTTAGAAACTTTAACATGGCTCCTTCCGTTCCGCGTGAAACGAGCGCAAGACCCACCTTGGGATTAGTCCAACATAACCTTACCCAATTGGACGGCTAACTGTTCAGCCTCAGCTTTCATGCACAGTACATAGATCCTAGCTTTGCTGATTTTTGAATCAGTAGGCTATACTAGATCCTGTGGATATATATAGAAACTAGAATACAAAAGACATGTCCATTTAAAACCAATTAACGTTGCCTTTCCTTGCTCTTTTTTTACACCTTTTGCATGATATGTTCATGAGATTGCTCATGACTGTAGCTACTAGTGTCTACTGTCTAGTGACAAAAACAGCAGCTTTCGTTTGCATGGGATGCATGAACACCGGCCGTCTAGAAATCGTTGTTTTCCTAGGAGATTTGCTTTGCGGCGCCAGTTGCTGTGTTCGATAGTGCCATACCGATAGTTCGCCTCTTAATGGATGTCTCTAGTTTACCTTTATCATAAATTTCTCTTTTCACATTAAAGGTGATGCCCTAGATTTAGGAGAAGCCCTAGATTTAGGAGAAGCTAGATGCATGCACCTCTGCAAATTTCTTGTGGTGCAACTAGGAGTATGTGTCGCCAATCACCTGTACAAGTTGCAAAAGGAGCGACTCAAGTTGCACTTTTGTTACTACTTGGAGCAAATCACTACCCATCGATCCGTGCCTATAAATAGGAGATAGGATCTCACCTTATTGCATCATATATATTGCTAACACCGGTACATACGGACGAGAGAGAGAAAGATGCAGCAGGAAACCACAACTATTCAGACCAAAGCGAGCGGGCTCGCTCCAAAGGTAAGCACTACGTACCTTCTTTCTCTTTTACTTGTCGGTCCTAGAATGTGTGCTAGCTTATAATCCCTTTTTTTTTATCACCAGTGTACATAACTATATTAAGAACTTTAATTAGTAAGTAGATTTGTTAGCTAATGTGCTTCTATATCACTATTTTGTAATAATTTTGCTAATATGTATTTAAAAAGGAATAATGAAATGGTGTAGTAGAGAGATCGTGCTAATGTCTGAAACGACAGGTAAAAGAACAATTGAGGGAGTATCAACCCAAAGAGAGATTTTTTTTTTTAAGTTATAAGATATATGCATATGCTCATGCCTGTCTATCATTGCACATTACTTAATTTTGTGAATGAAACCAAGCTTAGACGTACGTTGTATATATTTGTATATACAAATATAATATAGGCTTCGAAGAGGGGAAATTTTGTGTTTGTGTGTAAACATTTGACTGGAATTTGGCTTGGATGGAGAAGCTACACACAAATATATATTTAACCTATTGATTTGTCTTTCAGAATGAGAGAGAGGTGGTGCGACGAGCCTACTCAGAAATCTCAAACAAACTGGAGAAGCTCGTCATCATAAGCACTAGCAATCCATGCCCCGATCATGCCGCGAGCACCTCCACGGACAAGGCCGGCGGCGGCTCCGAGCAGGTGGAGACCGTCCGCTGCGCATGCTGCGGCGTGGCGGAGGACTGCACGGCGGCGTACATCCGCGGCGTCCGCGCGTCCTTCTGCGGCGACTGGCTGTGCGGGCTGTGCGCGGAGGCGGTGAACGAGCGCGTGCGCCGGGACCCGTCGGGCGGCGTGGCGGCCGCGCTGGAGTACCACGAGGCGGAGTGCAGGAAGTTCAACGCGACCACGAGGATGAACCCGACGCTGTCCCTCGCGGGCTCCATGCGGCGCATCGCGCGGCGGAGCTTCGACCGGAGGACGGCGTCGTGCCAGGAGCGCCGCCTCGGCTCGTCGGCGGCGGCGTCCAGGGCGGAAGCGCTCTCAAGGTCCCCCAGCTGCGACCCGCGGTTCCTGGCCGACGTGATGAGCGGTCCCGCCGGGGATCCGTGGAGATGATCGAGCGAGCTCACGGAAGATGTTCATATGATGGTGTCCTTGTGTACGTTCTCCGTATTAGTAACTGGTTAGTTTTCATTTTTGATGTTTGAATGTTACGTGTGTTTGCCCATCTTCATTTTGTTCACTTATGTACTTCAGCTATTTACCATTATTTTTTATGGGCCATGCTAGCGCCCAGATGTCCGGCCACACGCTAGCATCGGCTGTATATTCTATCGACTGATTGAACTATATTAACAGTCTTGTGTTGTCTGATCATGACAAAAACTCTCACCGTAATATATGGAGATGTTTCATGCAATATTCATCTCCATCCGTCTTTTTCCTCATGAGGCAACAAAACTAATCGTAAAAATTACAACATCCCACGGTAAGGTCGACATCCTAGGTCTCCATATTGCAAAAATTGCATCAAGATGTGAAAAAAATCAAGAATTCACCACTAACAGCTGACATATGCGAATGAAATCAATCAATGTACTCTGATTCGATAACAACCCTATCATATGTGTATAGAAAGGGAGCTGCTAGTGCCTGAATTTCCGATCCAAGTGCTAGCCGACGAGCAAGATTGCTACCGTTTGATCCCAACAAAAAAAACTCCTACATCAATAAACTTGAATGCTCCCTGCAACATTCCCCTCAATCCCTTCCCCTTTGAGCAGACCGTCAACGAGATCGACTCAGGCCACACCGACAGCAAAATCATAGCAGCCATGTCTCTCCCGTTTCATATACTCTGAAAAATCAAGCTCCCACAAGACCCTTGATTTGGGCATGACTCAAGGCATACGGCAACAAAGAGCGGCGTAGGCAGATGGAAATAAGGACTACAACATTGGAAAATAGAAATGGCAACATCGGTGGATAACCATTGCAACAATTGAAATCAACATTTGCAATAGAGGACAATGATGATACAATATTTGTAACAATTGGAAACAAGTACTGCAACATTGGAAAATAGAAGTTGCAACTTTTTAAAAGCCAAAATGCAACAACTGAAGCCAATCCAGAGACTCCGCAACAAATCAAAAGATACATTACAACAAATCAAAACAGTAATTGCAACAAGCTAAAAGATCTACCACAACAAATTAAAGTAACCATTGCAACAGATACGAAAGACTTCTGCAACAAATCGAAACAAATATCACAACAAATCAAAAGACCTAATACAACAAGTAGAACCAACTACAAATCTGTATAAATAAACACACACGAACAAATACAACATATGCTAGAGCCTTCTAGCTCATGCCACACCGGTTGTCTACGGTGGTGGCTGCGGATCCCACGTCTAGGGCGAGGGATGCCACGAGAGAGCAGAAGATGTGGTGCTTCGGGGCCAGATGGAGGATATGAAGAAGGATAACGACGCTCAGTGCTTTTTTTTTGGGTAGCCTCTGAGGATGAGGGCGTCGGCACTGCGTGTGTTTGCGAGTGGCAGTCATCATTGAACTATTATTAACGTTTTGCAATTCTGTTGATACAGATGCTGAAAGTTGTAGAAAGTTGTAGGCACTTCGTCTAAAAAAACCGAATAAATCGAACGGTTCAACTTCTATTCTACGTCTATGCCCACCGTTTCCTGCACAGGCCACCTTCCGTCCTTCCTAGAGGGCAGGCCGAGGCAAGGACATCGTAGAGCCCACAGCTTTCCAGGGTTCGGCAGCCTAGGCGGAGACCCCCCAAAAAAAGGCCGACCACCTCGGGAGTGAGGCGGGCCCTGAGCACGGCGCACGAGCTAGCGGGTCGCAGTGTTTCCCACAGACGAGGGCCGACATCGAGCGTGCAGCCTGCCTCTTCGCGCTTTCCCCGCCCGCACGGAGCAGACGAGATGGCCGCTCGGAGCTCCATGGCCGCCACCGCGTCCACCCCCATCTCACGTCTCGTCTCCTACCTCCTCCTCCTCCTTGTTTGGGCGCGGGGAGTGGAGGATGGAGAGCTTTGGAAGGCTGGCGGGGCATGGGGTGGACGCGGTCTGAGCACCGAGGCGGGCTCCTCGGGGGTGGGTGGCCGGACCGGAGTAAGGTTGCGGCCGCGTGCGGCGGATCCGGCGCGAATGCGCGAGGTAACCTTTTTGCAACCCCATCGCGATTACTAAATTTTTTCATAAAACCCTCTAGTTTGGATCGCAATCTTAAATCGCGATTCAACTTTTTGCATAAAACCCCCTAAACTAGATCGTGATTGATAATCACGATCCTGATTATTTGCATCATAGTCCCTCTTGTGCGACCGTTATATCTTTCTCCCCCTGCCTGTAGCTCTGGCTCCGGCGACGACCGGCGGCAAATGGACTGCCAGCTCTCCCCTCCAAGTTTCGCTGCCGGATATTCCCCTTCGCCGCCCCCTCCTACTCCTTTCTTAAGATGTTGCTCAGCTCAACGGTGGTCGGGCTTGGGTCGCAGGCAGTGGTCGGACGGCGGCGAGCTGGAGCCCAAATGGGTGGCCGCCACGGACGAAGGGGTCATCGAGGGCTTGGAAGGCCGGAGCAGGTTTTTCGGCACAGAACAGTTGGTGGGCTGACCTAAGGCACCCGGATAGATTACTTCTATGCAGGGATTTTAATTTTATTTTACAATTTTTTATTTATTCATCGGCAAAAGGATAGAAAATTGTGAAAGTTCATCAAAATTTTGATTATTTTTCATCATTTACTTGTGAGTCTCACGTGGTAGTGAAATAAAATTCTAAAATTAGATATCTCATCCCCTACGAAATTCCCAAAAATTCAATCCCTGCTTCTACGGGAGAAGCTTCGCTACTTTTACTCACTATTTCTGAATTTCACTTGGCTCAGTGCTCCATCGATTTCACTCCATCTTCCATTCTCGATCTGGTTCTTGTTCTTGAGTTTGAGCACTTCTCCAAAGGGAGAAGAAACACAAGGTAAGATATACAAAACGATATCATAGGTTCTTCAATCATTTTACATTCCACAAGATGATCAAATATTGACAACGAACTTTGTCAAACAAAAGACCAGTTGACAAACATGAAGCAAATGCAGTGGGCGCTGCTGTCGTCGTTGAGCACCTTCCACGCCAGCGCCTTCTCGTACGACACCGGCCGGCCCAGGCTCGACACGCACAGCCCGCCCTGAACGCACGCGAGTCCCTGCTCCATGACGCCGGGGAGCTCTGTGCATAGGTTCGTCCTCCCTTGACCGTCGAAGACTTTCTCCAGGGTGACATCTTGGAGCGCTACCAGCGTCGTCTCAAGCATGTCGAGCCCGGACTGGTTCGCAAATGTGAAGACTGGCATGGCCTGCATGAAAATGTTGCGCAACCAATGAACCAGGTGAAGACTGACGAGGAGATAGTAAGTAATCAAGGAGAAATTCAGGCGAACACTTCAATATTGTCGTTACAAATCAGACAATGAACACTAAGCGAGTCCTTAATTTTCCTCAGTTTCAGTTTCAGACTATGTTTGGACTTTTCTTTCCGGTCTTTTTTGTTTTAGCGCTTTGGGCTGTGTGAGTCTTAGTTACGCAAATGCTAGGAGTGGACTCTCGCTTGTATCATTTTAATGTAATGATGAGAGCTAATAAAAGTTTCCTTTATCGGAAAAAATGCTAATTCTCTGGCTAGGTTGTCATAGTCTAGCAAGGAATTTAATCATGGAGTGATGCGAAAAAATAGCTCTGAACTTGTTGGCTCAATGTAAGCCATAGATCAGATCCACCATCTTATTACCAGAAGCACCAGCATAGCATCATTGCATTTTTTTCTTTCTTTTTTTTTCTTCTGAAAAAGCAGTGCTCAGAAAATGCATGAATGGTATGTCACTATGCCTATCTTTCAGACATAACACAACTATCCCAGATTGGTGAAGGTTTCACTCCGTAAACATGTTTTAGCGTGTTCTCTGAAATTCAGAGAGGTCTGTCTGCCAAACTGAATGGTGTATTCATTCCTAAAAAATTAAAAAATGGATAAGAGCCGAGAAGTCTTATATTATGAATTTAATTGCAATCGATTGGAAGAATAAAGAAGAATTACTGCATTTCGTAACTGATATTTTTCTATTTCGCTTCTTTTTTTGGACTTTCTTTTTATCTACTTAATCGATGGTATCTACCGGCTGAAACTCAAATTTGATCGCCTTCCATACTTCACAAGCTGCGGCTAGTTTTTTTCTGAAACAGTTTCCAGGTAAGTTCTGAAATCCAATACTACCTGCAGATAGGACCTGAGAACAATTCTCAACAGACAACATCAAAGCAATTTTCAGTTTGTGACAAACGATGCGACGGAACAAACCTTTAGAGAGCAGCAGAGTATAGCGCTGGCATGACGCCAGAGGGCTTTTAGGCCCGGTTCGCAGCCGCTGGCGTCTGCAGATTTGATAAGTTCGGCACCAAAATGAAATCTGCACAAGCAAGCAGCATCAGTAAGAGATCAAGTATCGGAATGTATGCACTAGTAAGGTAGCTATCACAGTGGATACAAACCACAGACCTGTAACTCTGGCAAATCCATCTGGAGAGTGTGGTTGCCTCCGGACTAGCAGGCGTGTGATCGATGCCGACATGAGGAACCAGGCGCAAAGACGAGAGTGCCAGTGCTATCCTCTGAACCGATGAGATGATGCTGCGCATGTACTGCCTTGCCATGGTCGTGACACTATCCTGCAGGTGGCTCTCAAATGCAAACTGAAACGCGATCGTCATCACAGCCTTGGAACCGGCGCAAGCAGCGCTCCCAGAACCACCGCCGGTTATCCTGCTCCGGGGCGTTCCAACTTCAAGGGTGGAGGCAAGGTCCAACGTGCAGTTTGGGCTAGATGTGTCCTGACATATGTATATGAAGAAGTAGAGTTCATTGCCTGTTCAAGTTCAAATTGGAATGCTACCTCTGCCTTGGGTGAGATGTACTTACAATTGGAGAGTCGACTGGGATTATGCGGAAACCGGAAGGCAGCAGTGGAGAATCGTCACTGAACGATGCATCGATAGGTGCAAAGATAAGCTCTGAACATGCGCCTAGTGTGTTCTCGTCTACTCCATTGTACATCTGCCAATTCAGCACAGGGCACAGTTTTACAGAGAAATATAAGGAACTTTCGCAAAGTTCAATTGGACAACATGATCAAATTTTATGAATCAGGGTATCTTGTTCATGGATTCAATTAGTGTCAATTACAAAGTTGTAAAAAGTGGAACTAAAAGTTACCTGCAACAGAAACAGATCACGATGCATGAGCGCGTCTTGATAATTACTAGCATTTCCTAATTTTATAACTTCGAGGAACTGAAATAAGAAATTAAGTGATCAAAAAACACTAAGAATAAGAACTTTGTTAAACTGGGTAGGACTATTGCAATTCAAAGTAGAATAGAGCTTACTTCTTCAGGGTCAAATGTGTGGGCTAAAGGAAGTATGACCTGACCACTAAATCCTCCGAGGCGAGACATGGGCAAATTGCAGAAATTGGGTTTCATTGCAGACGCAAAGAATGCATCTAAATTACTGTCAGCCCACTGCGACCGCTGTTCCCGCATAAACCGCAGGAGCGATGGCGGAGAAACATCCTAAAAATAGTAGTAGAAGTGATGTAAGTAAAATAAAATTGGACTATGCTTACAGGTCCTAAACAAAAAGAAATTGTAACTGCAAGATGAAACTAACCTGCAGCAACATCGATGCCTTTGCACAGAGAACACTGCTACTGACTATGGGCAGTCCATTATTGAAAGTTGCATTGCAATTGATCACTTTACTCGGGGATGAGTTAACAGAGATACAAACATCGTCCACTCCATCGCTTTCGACCACAGACCATCCATCATCAGCAAGCCCATTGAGAGCCTCATTGAAACCTCTGAAAAAGTGTAAAGGGGGGGGGGGGGTACACTTTTTACCGAAGAAGATTCATGACAAGAAGCATCCATAATCTGTCTGCTGGTCAAGAAGCTAACCTGGTGAGCTTTTGGCTCAGAGCCCGCAAAGCAGCAGGCTGCCGTCCCCATCCGGTTATTACAGAATGGGTATCTTCATGTGCCACATGTCTAAGATAGCGCAAAGCCTGGATTTGTGAAATTTAATCAGTACGTATAATTTGATTTGCTATTTACTAGAGCAACGAGGAAGATTGTAATTCATGCTGCTGTACCGCCATAGACATCTTCTGGGCAACTATTGCAGATGATTGATACAGTGGACGCACAACTTCAGGCACGCTCCAAGGCTGTGAACGCAAAGGGAGCTTAAATTTCTGTGATAGATGAACTTAAGTGTATGTGATTGTTATTAGTTTTCTGAATTGTATTACCTCCAAGTCCATATGATCAACGATGTGTATGACACTGCCTCCACCATCACTAGGCCGGATCAAGAACCCGCTAGGAAGCATCTCGCCCCTGATAAAAGGCTGGACAAGAGGCATGCTTGGGCCGCCTTGCTTGCTACTGAGTGATCTTTCACATACCTTTAGAGCGAGAACAGTCAAGCAAATGGCAGATGCATACATGCTAATTGCACATAAATGTCGATGTACAGTAACTGACCACTAAACTTCCATCATCAAGTATGGAGGTGTACCGCAGCAGCCAGAAGTCGCGAGCTGGTGCCAGTGTCGTCGGAGCATAGAGCTAAAAACGAAAAATAGAATAAAAATTAAGAAGTTGTCTCCCTTTGAATTCAGCAATTTGAAGGAAGAACTTCTACCTGCAAGTAGAGCAGCTCAATTGTGCCGTTGTTGCCAGCAGGCAGCAAATTCACCACTTCCATGGATCGACAATCGCACAGCCACAACGGCCGGTCCTTGAGGATTTCAGCAACCTGAAGTTCACAAGACTCAACACCTTACTCTGAGTTTCTCAGAAATGACAGTGGCAAGGGGTGGCTGCGAAGTGAACCAAAGAAGCTTACTTTCGCAGGCTCCATGCCCACGAGGCCGCAAGCTCGCGCAGCGACACCCGCGCAACCATGCGAGATGGCAATGATTCCAATGGAATCCGGACCAGGCTGCAGGTGACCATGGCAAGAAAGATTGAACAAACCACGCAAGAACTTCATGTGCTGTTCAAAAGAAAAGGAAACGGGAAACCAACCTTCATCCCGGGCATCTGGACCCACTCGACGGCGGTTCCGGTGGCCTTGGACAGAAACTCCGTCAATGTCTCCTCGGCGATGGACAGCAACCTGCAGAGACAACGAGCCGTCCATAAGCTAGCTAGGCCAACTCCAATTCCAAAGCATGGAAAAGGCAAAAGGAACATGGACAGGGAGTGGCTAGTGAGCCAAGAAAGAATAATGTACCCAGCAAGGCTCGCGTCGCGCGGCTGGGCCTGCGGCGGCGCCGCCACGTTCTGCTGGCCGCTGGTGACGACCGACTCGCAGCTCGTGTCCGTCGTCGCCAGCCCCGCCTGCAACGTTGGCCGACCGGAAGAGGAGTAGTAGTTAACAGAGTGTTGGACTGCAGCAAGTGGGAGGAGATGAGGTGGGGGCTCGAGATGTACGCTCTGCGTCTGCTGCCGGTAGTAGCCATTCTCGTAGACGAGCTGCGAGACCTGCTTCTGCAGGCGGTCGTTCTCCTCCATGAGCAGCTTGTTCATGGCCGTCAGCTTCCGGTTCAGCGCCTGCAGCCGCGACGATTCCTTCCGCTGCTTCTCCCGGCACCTACATGGCATCAACTGAATTCGGATCAAGAACAGGTCGATTGCGCTGGAAGAGGAAGAGGACGAGGGAGGTGGCAGCGTCAGATCATCACCTGCGATTCTGGAACCAGACTTTGATCTGCTTGGGGTCGACGTTAGCGAGGACGGGGCAGTCGCGGACGAGCTGCTGGCGGCGCAGCGAGCTTGGCTTCGGGCACTCATAGTAGAGCCGCTCCAGTGCCTCCACCTGCTCCGGCGTGTAACGCACGTACTTGCTCGCGTCCATCGCCGCCGCTTCCTTCGCCGTCACCATGTAGTATAAATCTCTCTCCGGTCTCGGCCGGCCGGCTGCCGCAATGCCACCCCAAGAACTCAGACACCAAATTAAACAACCAAACTAACGTCCTAGCACACCAAGGCCCAAGCTATGGCAGCAATTGAGTAGGAAGCTCGTTGCTGGTCAGATAGAAGACAGATAGCTCTTGCTAATTAAGCTAGCTGGGCTGATCGTGGCATGCAAGCATTGGCGACGTGGTGATCAAGTGGAGTGGAAGTGGAAGTCGAGGGAACAGGGACGCATGTGGCTGTGTGTGGCGTTGGTAGGAGTAGAAGAATAGCATGGGGGCGAGAGGCCATTGCCGGAGCACCGGTGCCGCTTCCCTCTAATGCCCGGACATCGGTAAGCACAAGGAGGACCGCGCGCTTCTGGAAACGGCCGGCCCGGAGCTGGGACTGCTGCCACGAGCGAGCTGCTCGTCTTCTTTATACAAAACGCGAATCGATACTGCTGCTGCTATTACTAGTTTCTAGAAAAGGATGGTTCCTGCTTATTGCTATGGTCTTCAATGTATATATATTAAATTTATGATATTATAAAAGCATTTTCAAAACAATTTTCAGTTTTCAAACTAAAAATATTTTGAAAGCTATTGTTAGATAAAGTTTTAAAAATTTGACTCAATCTTTTCCAAAACGATATATATTTATAACTAGAAGTACACCTTAATTCTATCATCTGGGCTCTGGGCTAGCAATTCTATAGTGTAATATTAGCCGAAAGCAACCATTTGGGTAGTTATAAAATGGCTCAGCCCCATTTAGAGCGCAACATTTTCACAACAAACAATATAATTCTCGTAGGATCAAATTCATTGTTGTGAAATTCGATCAGTAATTATAATTTACCCCTTAGAGTATTTCATCCTCTTTCAGACATATGTATGTATTGCAACATGTAGGGTGTTTAATCTGGAGGTTGAGGCTTTGTTGTGAGGGATGAAGCCGGTGCGTTTTAAGCAGCAGGTGCAGACCGAATTGACAAAACAACGAATGCTTTGCAAACTAAACCGATAGCTATCCTAACAGCAATTCGATATACTAGTGAATGGGGAATGACAAATATTTTGTGAAATCTGATGCTGCAAATCTAGTTGCTGCTATGAAAACGACTACTTTTGATCTGTCTCCGGTAGGTGTTCTTGCTATGGAAGTCCGAAGTGTGCTACCGTTACACTTCAATGTTTTCGAGGTTAGGTTCTACCCACGAGAATGTAATTACGTAGTAGATGCTCTAGCAAAATTCAGTGATTGTCTTGTTGGGAATGGTCCTAGGCTATGACTCGAACATTGTCCGGACTTTGTAACCAGTAACGCGGCCAGCGATTTAGCTGTGCCTTTAGTTTAACGTAAACCTTTTCTACTAAAAAAAAAACATGAGGGGGTGTTTGGATCAATTACTGAAATTAAATGTAAGCGTTTCGTTAGAGTTGATGACAGATTAGCCAAAACGCGAACAAGTTTACAACAAATAAGTGAGAGCTTTCTGCACATGCTTTAGGAGATTCGGAGCTTTTCTTTTCTTTCTCTGTTTTTCTATCGGTAGAATACAACCTGCATCTTTTCCTTTTCCCATCACGCCGAGAGAGGAGGGAACAAAATAAAATTAAGCAGCAGCAGTGCTTAAAGGAATCCCTTTCCCTTTTTCTTTTCGCTCTCCTTTATATTTTTACCAGCGTTGTACTCAAGATATCCCCCTGACACGGCGCGTGAATGCTCGATCCCCTAAAAAAATCGGGGATATTTGCCCATGGAATTTCGCGAATTCGATAATATCATTTGCTCCAGCTGCCCCCTGAAATCCTCTATACAGTATGCACACTGCTAAATTTCCTACTCCGTCTAAAAAGACTAAATTTTCTACTACAATTTTCAGCATGAAAATAGCTCTTTCTTCATACTAGCTTTGTACCTGTTGACAAATGATCAATTATATTACCTATGGTAATTATTCATTCATATTTATTAGGAAGAGGTGTCACGGCATCCCTTCGATTTGTATATATTCGAGACATCACAATGCAATGAAATAATCTAATTCATTCCCTCGATTCTCAAGTTCTATTCTCTATTGTCTCTATTACAATTACACTGCAACTGTACCAGTGATTATAAGTAGCAATATTTGTAAGACCACTCATAATGTTTTGTTTCTTAGATGATGTCTAAGAGAAGAGAAAGTAAGAAATTATTCTTAAGAAACAAGCTTGCAATGTAGGCCTATGTTGTTAGTTTCTTAAGGATTTTTAAGATAATTTATTGTCTTACAATCATTTAGGATTACTCAAAAAACTAATTTTTTTATAAGAAATAAATTTATTCTCTTATATCTTTAAATTGCTTGCCACACCATCTTTTTAATTAGATGGATATCTAATTATTTTCTAATAAACTAGCATGCCTAAACCAAAACAAAACAGCGAGAGTGATGGGGAGACCTGGCGAAGACCAGAGGATATGTTCCTCGAGATTGGAGACTGCTGCAGGGCAGGGGGGCAGATTTCTTTGCCTTGGGTTTTTGAAAGGCGCGAGGGGGAGAGAGGGGTTAAAATACATCGGGTCGGGTTGCGCGAACGCAGAAGACCCGGAGGAAAAGCGGATTTTTCTCGGCACTTGGAGCCCGATTAAAGGCGGCGATCCGCATCCTGTGCTCCGATCCGCCATGCAGATTCCGTATCGCTGCGCGCCTCGGTAAAAATCTGCTCAGGCTTTCCTTTTTCTTCCCCTCGCTTCCTTTTACTGACAGCCAAACTGCTCGGCTAGATAATCTTTGATTTTTTAGTTAAAAAAAGATAACGTTTGGTCTGGTTTGGTTTCACTTTCACTCACCTGCCCATGGGTGTTGAGCCAATGGTTATCCATGGAACTCAACTGAGTTTAGCTGCTGTTTGTGACAATTTAGTTAGAACCACGCAACATGAATATGCAAATGAATTTCACAGTGATAATGCAATTCATTTGTACTGTATGATCCACAAAGATAACGTTTGGTTTTCGGTGGCTTTATCCTGGCCCCTTGAATCATCTAAGAGAGAACCGCAAAAGATTATACTGGTTAAGTTTTGGAGCCAAAGAAAATATATGCAATGTAAATATGCCCTAAATTGTTTTTCTCTCTCGCAATAAATAATCATTTCACAAGACAATAACTGATCCTAATAATTATAGTCCTCTCCAGAATTCTTGACTAAAAAGTACTACTACTAGACATTTCTGTTTGAGTCTAACAGAAAACGATTTGACAATGCAGGCTTATTTATTATTTTCCACCTGTATACTCCCAATGATGCCCTATTAGACCAGTAAAACGGATACACCATGCATGGTCGACAGAACCAGGAAGGAAGGTTGCAGGCTATCAGCTTGACAGCTGCAAGCCAACCCACTATTCAATACTGGTCCACGTGGCACTTGTCAAGACCACACTTTCTCTCATATCAAAACTGGAAAAGAGATACTCCATGTTTTCCTTTTGTGAGAAGAGATACTCTATGCTTGCAAACATAAGAAAATGAAAAGCTGGCCAAAGCTAAAAGGCTAGGGCTTGTCCTATCCCACTATCAACCACTCACCTGGGTCTGACGTGTTATGGTCTGGATATGCACAGCTTTTGTGTTATTTTAAACCAATCACCTATACAAGCCCCAATTTGGCCTCCCCAGATTTGCTACCATTCTATCAAGGTCCCCACCTTTTGAACACCCAACAAACCCAGCTTTTGTACTAATCTAAGTTTGCAACACATCACCAATCCCTCCTTTTACTGGGCAATCAGCCTTTCTTAACAATACCACCAAAACCAGACTTTCCCCCCACTTGATAATGGTGGCCAAATGGAATGCTTTGGGTTTTAATTAAGGTTATCACAGAGCACTAAGCATATTTAAGGTGTAAATGGCAAGGAAAAGCAGTCAGGCATGGCATATAATGAAATGGAATGGAGGGGAGCCAGGAAGACCTACCGTGCAGGCCACTAACACTTGGGAAAGGTGGTGATCCGAACAAATTTCGGGACACCGTCCTCATTGGAAATGAATGGTGTCTGAATTGACTGCTGCTGCAGTACAAAACATAGTTGGCAAATCATTACAAAAAATCTCTACGTGGGCAGTAAAATTCCATATTTCTGTAACTGACAGATGGTAAGATGCATATCGTATTTTCCACCGCAAAGCATACTGGCCTTGATTAGATGGGCACAAGCGTTGAATAAAACGGATACCACTGAAGCGATTGCTGCCACACAACTGTCCGGTCCAATCAACTGGTTCATCGACAGAAAAGGAAATGTCCCCATCCTTTTGACACCATAGATGATGAATCCTGTGACAGGATGCATTTGATTAACAGATGTTCCGTAGATGATGAAGTGAAAAAGACAGTGAAAGTCATCTCTGGTTGACTTACAACTAGATAGGTATTCTATCAGCCGTCTGTCAAGATCAAAGTGCTGGCAGAGAAGTTTCTGCAAGAAATATAAGCACAATATTAACCATCTCTCGCAAAAGCAATACCACAAAGTAGGAACACTTAAGAAGCACTTGAAATTCGAGTTTCATGCTAGGCCATTGATGACTTGGATAGCTAACTGAAGTTTCAGGAGTTCTATCATTGGTGTGTAAATAAGTTTTTATCACATCAGTACTTTGATTGAAGTACAACGCCAGATAATCAACCCAGATGTTTTATCAAAACTAGAATGAAAGTGAACTGGAGTTCAGACTGTATTTCTTGTCTTATTTCACACCATTCTTTTGGTGAGCCATATATCATCACTTCACTTACACCCATTTCTCTTGTGGTTCCTTGAACCCATCATCCTCACTAGTTTCTCTCCCTACTACCTTTTTCATTTCAGGATCACAGTTATCTGTTATCCATCAATTAGAATAACCAGCCACTACTAAAAAAAAATGAATATTCTTCAAAGAACATGCATATAATCTTAATTCCTAACTCAGCAAGTCCTAATTTGCTTATATGCATAAAAATAGTAATATGTTTACAGTTATGTATATAGTTGTGTAAACTGCCCAGTAACTTTAAATCCCTTACTAAAGGACATGTTGATCAAAATGGCAAAATTACAAAGCTAAGTAAAATGATGTAAATTCATCCATAAAAATGGAAATATGATGCACTTATCTAAACTATAATGACAAGAAGTGACGAAAATAACCTTAGTAACTTTTGGCACAAATACTTTTGATTCACTGGTGATTTCCGGGAACCGAGAAACTTCAGTCGCCTTGTCAAACAATATATAAGTGGGAAGGTGATCTGTTCAGTGAAATCCAATAGACAGAAGGTGACCCATTTTAGAAAGGAAATGAGAAAGAATATGCTCAGTAAATCAAGTGAAGAATTAATAGACCACATAAAACTGAAATGCAGGCACTCAACTCTCCAGCTCAAACAGATAACAGTTAACAACATAGCTGACAAGTAAACAAAAAAAAATTACCCCGCATGGATATCCCGAACTTTGCTGCCGCATTTGGGAAATGCCCAAGGTCAATTATTCCAAAAGAGATATGCTTATTGGAGTATCTGCATTAATAGAATATGAACATGCAATTAATAGACAATATGAGTCATAACACACACACACACACACACACACACACACACCAAAAAAAAAAAAACTCGACCGACCTAGGAGGAACTAGGTGGCATTATCAATAAGAAGAAATAGGAACCCAAATTCGCGTCGAAGAGGACTCAAACCTGAATGGTCTAGACGTACATCCACACCCTCAACCAACTGAGCTAGGCTCAGTTCCTGAGTCATAACACAAAGAACAAAACAATATACTTGATAGTTTCTTAAACTGATTTGCAGATATTGAGTGGGAAGCATTAATGCCTTAATCAGTACAAGAGTGTATTTCAGGAGCAAGTAATGGTTAATGTCGTGTGGTTACAAGAAAGAATGGCACGGACGATCTAATGTGTCCAGCTAAGTCTCAAGCTCTCAGCACACAGAAGGAAATATTGTTATAGGATCTTAGTTGTACCATACAGCACGAAAGCATGCAAACTTCAAGGGAGTAAACAATCAACGAATTCAATGAATACTTACATATTAGAGAGTTCAGGTAGAACACTGCTTGCTTGTATGCATGTTGCTAAAAATGAAGTTCGGAATTCGACCTGTTTACATTAAAATAGCAACATCCAATCATTTACATAAATGCAAACAACTGATGAGATTAAAACCACCTCCGTCATTTTATGAACCATAAATTCCTAAGATAGTTCTTAAAAAAGAACTCCTAGGAATTCCCTCACTAATCAAAAGAAAAAGAGAAGGCTCCACACTGCTTATTTTGGTGGGCCATAACAGTTTAGAGTGATGAAATATTGATATTACAGCTGTCAAAGTTACAAACTATATTTCAAATTTCAATCATAGGCACTAGAGTTGTATAGCAACAACTGTATTTACAAATTTAGCTGTGCAGTTGCACTAGCAATTTAGTTGGTTGCTATCAAAATTCTGCCCAGGATCCTACTCACTTCAAATAAGATGAAGACGACACATATTTATAACTGTAGGTACCAACAAGTCTTGAACAAATCACAAAGAAGGCAGGAATATGCTGCTGAGTGAAGGTCCGGAGATAATGATATTATATAAGAAACATGGAAAATAAATACCAGCCAAAATCGTGTTGTTGGTTCTTCAGTTAGTAGGCTTTCTAGTTGCAATGGGGTCAAATGATTTGAATGGCCTAACAAAATAAATAAATATCAGTGCAATGCAAATAAGAGAAAACAGCTGCGATGTTTGAAATTGGAGTAGAAAACGAAGAACAAAGACAAATGCTTCTGAACTAGGTATAGAATAGGGCAAGCGATTGATTTAGTAAATGGGAAACGCTTCTCACTTTTAATGCATTAGTACGCATGCTTGCTCACTATTCAGCTGCAAACTTTATTTTAAGCAGCAAGGCTGGTAACATCGGTAATCCCAGTTAAGCTCAATTTCTTTCAGAACAATCCAGTCTAGGGACTTCACACTACAAACTGGTAGCCCTAGTTGTGAACAAGTCTCTCATTGATTGCACCAAATTTCAATTGTATTAGCTTGTAAACGGAATATCTTAGAAACAACAAAGAAAAGACATCATCGGCCAAAGCCTGGTCCACCCTCAATCTAGGACAGTTGGACATAGTGTTCCATTCAATACAGAGCCAATTACCACCAATGCCAGCAGCCCAGCACTGTATTAGTATGGCCAATTAGATAACTGGTTCAGGATATGGCCAATTAGATAACCGGTTCAGGATTCCAAAATCCTGCCTAATACTAGAGGTGCTCTGAAAAGCTAAAAAGAAAAATATCAGATTCATAGTTTGCCTAATGATCAGTTTGCAACCTCTCACTTTATCAGATGCAAAACTTCTTATATTGGTTTTGAAGCATTACCAGTCATTTAACTAGTTAGTTACAGATGGTTTTAGTCTCACTGACGTGAGTCAAATTTTACTAAAAAAAAACAAGCTGCAAACAATGTAAACATTCTAGTCATAAAAGACCAGGCAACCAAAATATGTATAACTTTCCATAATCTAATATAGACGTATTAAATATTACCTAGACTGTCATAAGGTGGTTGTTGAGCTACAGCATATATAACTGCAGAATAAAATAAAGATCAGCACAAGTTATGACAAGTTCAAGATATAAACAATTGAAAAAGGGAGAAAAGTGAAGCAGTTGAGAACTTGAGATTAGCATTAAGTTGCAGCCAGGGGGTATCTCAAATACTACCAGCTAATTCTTATGTTTATGTGATATAAAGTGAGGATGTAGTACTCTGGATATTGAATCTGGACTTAACAATCGAAATACTGATAAGGCTATGGCTGTGACAAAATCAGGAAAACGAGCAAGGCTGCAAGGGAAAGTAGCCAATCCAGATCCAGCATGTCCCATGTCAGATATAAGGAGGCTATATTATTGTCCGTTCTAGTTTCTAGTATGCCTAGCATAAGGCTCATATAACATAATCATACACATCACAGAGTGATGCGGTAGTGACTGCAAAATCAGGCTATCATCAGTGCTACTGTACGACAATCGGTTCAGAACAAGCCAATAAGGACTGTTTGGGTGTTCACTAGGCTAAATGCCAAGCTTCTTCTCAAAGCATGAGCTAGCAGGACAAACAAGATGTTCCATCCTGCCTACAGAAGAGGAGCCCAATCAGGGGCACTATCTTTATGGTGCTCTATGCACACACAGAGCAAAGAATCGATAATTCAATAATTTGACAAAAAAATGAGCTAAATTTACATTGGAACCAACACTCCTTACACATGCTTCTTCCCCAGTAATGATGGGGTACACAATTTTCACAAACTTTTAGGAAGAAAATCCAGAGCTTCAATATAAACAGATTGACATGGGTGTCAGATAATCAGCGCCAACGCACCCCCGCCCTCCCCCAGACGAACCATCCTAGGGCATGAACGTGGTAAATCCAGTTATGCCGGACAAGAGTGTAGTAGTTACACAGTCTAAGTGATACAAATTCAGATATGCTGGTCAAGGGTATAATAGTTACATAGAGACCGATACCGTGTAACTAGGACAATGTTCAAATATTTACAGCAATCTAATACCCCTCAGTAGTTTCCCTTTTCTCTTTTGTCAAGTATCACTTTGAATATGCAATGATACCACTTAGGGATAAATAAAACATACCAACAAATCCCAGAAAGTAGCAGAGGGCCAACCAATAATCGATAACCAATGTAACTGCCAACAGTAAGCCCTAAAATTCAAAAGGAACAAAAAGGAAACATCAATGAATCATATTGTGGAATACAAAAATATTAACTTCAGTTATGAACTGTGATGCTTTGTAGTAACCCGATTTGACCAAAGAAAACCACAAGTGATATTATTTCATAGTAGGTCGATGAATGTAGGATAAGAAAACAGAACCATCCGATATAAACACACCTTCACATAGAGCAATGAATCGGCGATGAATGTTTCCCAGGTTTCCTCTTTCACAATCTGCCGAGCATTAATAGCTTGATTAGCAGAATAAACATCTTCAGGAGCTTCTACATTCCATACAATTTACAGGAGGTGCATTGGAGGGCTGAACAGTACAAATCCTTCCCGCCCTCCTTTTTGTAGAAGACTCAGAATAGGCACAACATTTTTAAGTATATCTTATCAAAAGTAAAGTTAAGTGTTGTGCTAATCCACATAATAACATCTGCAAAAAGAAATGCAGAACATGACAATTTGGCCTACACAAGATCATTTTCTTATGAACCAAAGCGTAACTTCAGCTATCGGCATTCCTAAAACATCTAAATGATCCACTTCCACCAGCAAAAAGACAAGGGCCTGTGCAAATCCCTCTGCATATTTGCAATATTTTAGGAAGCGTCCCACAATTAATAGTACGGCATTGTCTCTCACATCACAACCTGACAGTTTTATTACCTGTAATGGACCTTGCATAGTTAATATGATGCAATCTGACCACATTTCAAATTCAATTCCACCATAAAGAGCATTTACTGGCCTACATTGGTATATTCACTGTCACCCAAATGTGCCTTTGCTATTTAACATTGAAACTTGTTTTCCATTACAGGAACACAGAGTTCAGCATCTCACGTCACAGTTTAACTGAGTCCAAATGCAAAAAAAAAAAAAAAAAAAAAAATGGAAATACGCCAAACCCTCGCCCATTTAGCATCATACATAACACAAAACAGCATTAGACTCAACATTCACATCACAAAGAAATCGCGTTTCAACTCTCGTTCTCGCGTTACTCCCACTTCCCCCATCAAATGTCTTAGAACAGGGCAGCTAAGACCTGCTCCCACCAATGTCATCACCAAATCCAAGCACAGTACTCAGAAATGAAGTTTACGAAGAAATATTAGCTACCATCAATGAACGCACCTTCACGGCGAAGAGCACGAGGAACACGAGCACCGCCTGGATCTCCTGCAAAAACGCGCACACAAACACCGATCCGCATGAGCAAACACAACTCAATCAACAGCCAAATTACACGATCCGGATCGGTGACGCGGAGATCTAAGAAGCTTACCCGGCGGAGGAGGCGGCCGTGGAGCTCGCCGACGCCGTCGGCGGAGAGCGCCGCGCTGCGGGCCGCGAAGTAGGAGAAGAAGGCGAGGAGGTGGAGGAAATAGAAGGGCTCGGAGATGGCCGCGTCGAGCCACGGGAACGGGTGGCTCCGCCGTTGAACCCCGCCGCTCGCCGCCGGCGCCGACGCCTCCGTCGCCGTCGCAACCTCCATTTTTATTCGAGGACGCCACACCACGAAACGGGTCTATGGCCTCCGTTTGAACTTTAACCCGAAAAGAAATACGCCTCCACATTAAGCTCGCGTACTATCTTTATTCGCCTTCGAATTTGCGTCCCCGTTGTGTCCCCGACAGGTGGGGTCCTGGGTCCACCTGCTGATGACACAAGCGTCGTGTTTGCCACATGCGAGAATGCGACACTTCACACAGTTTTTTTAATAATAGTATTTTAACGAAAAACTGTAAAAATAAAGTTCAAAAAGAGAAAATTGTAAAAACAGATAACAGTCGGTAATTGAAATGTCGGTATCTCATATGCCATATACGTGGTCATAGGAAAAATGACTTTTTATCTCTATATGCCAACATGACTGTTGATATCTTATTTGCCGATACTGATAAGTTATAAATATATGTTATTTATCGGTATTTAGAATGCTGATAGACCTTTACGTATGGTTAATAGCATGTGTAGCGTTGAGTTGGCCACTGTCTATATTTATAGTGCCAACAAAAGTCTAGCCGACATTCACATTAACTATTTTTGCAAAATTTCATTTTTAAATTTTATTTTTGCAATTTTACATTAAAATATTATTATTCAAAATAAAAACTCCTTCACACAATCCTTTCTACCCCTCTCTCTAGGGTTTCTCTCTCCGCCGCTTCCGCTCCTCCTCCTCGCCGCCGCGATGAGCGCCGCAAGGCCGGACCACCGGCGCCACCACCCGCCGTTCCTCCGCGACCTCTCCTCCCCACTATCATCGTCGTTGCGCCTGCCCCCTGCCTCCCTCCGGCGCGAGACCCAGGCCTCCACTCCGCCGCCACCTCCCCCGCTGCTCTCCCTCGATGACCTCTCTCACCTCTCCCCCTCCCCGCAGCCGGCCACCTCTCCGCAGGCGACGATGACCCCCTCGCCTCCGCCCCCGCGCGCTGGTCTCTTCTCCCCGCTGAGGTCCAATGGCTCGCCCGCCCCCGCGGCGTGGTGGTCCTCCTCGAGGGAGGAGAGGCCCAGGGAGAGATCGCCTATGGATGGCGTCCTGCAGCACCAGCAGCAGCAGTCCCCGACGACGCCGTCGGGGCAGCAGTCACAGCAGCAGCAGAAGGTGGCGCTGATCACGCTGCCGCCGCCTAGGGAGGTGGCGCGGCCGGAGATGCCGAGGGACTCGGCGCCTGCTGCTGGCCGGGTCGACGAGGAGGAGTGGGTCACCGTTTTTGGGTATGTGGCATCACCCCTAGCTAATTCGATGAAATGGATGTGTTAGGATGCGTGAATTGTGGCAGGATTTGTGGCATTGGATTCATATAGCTGTGTATGTTTTGTGTTGCGATTAGATTGGATATTACTGCTAAGGAATTGGGTAATTAGATCAATGTATGTGGAACTGGTAATGTTTTCCTCTTTAGTTGTAGTAATTGGTAACTCTATGTGATTGGTGAGATCCAGGTGATGATACAGTTGCCAACTTTCATGTTTATTCAAAATTATGTTTTGTTGTTGAGTTCGACACCCATTAGACGTTGCTAGAGTTTTCCTTCAAGTATAGAAATGCAATAGCTATGATTTCCAAGAATGTTTAATGTCGTACCTATTATTCTATTAAGTGATAGAACTTTGACCAAGGCAACGTAGCTCTAGAAACCAGAGGAGAATAAGGTGCAATATGATATTGATGTCTACATTAGCAACACGAGTTGGAATCAATACCATTTTTGAACGTTTAGGTTGGATTTCCATCATTAATGCTTGAAGCATGGAAGCAGTGTCCAGACGTGAGATACCTACTAGCCTACATGTTGGAAGTTGGGGTTTGTTAGCCATGTTGGAACATAGATATTATTACTCTCTTCCCTTGAGCTATTTTGTAAATCATGTTGTCTGCTTTTCAATTTTGATGATTTTCTTGATCAAATTAGAGTACAGTAGTTTACGTGATTGACAAGCTAAACAGCAACTGTTGGATTTTGTTATAGAGTTTGTGACGATTGTAGCTTGATAGCTTCAACTATTGAAGTTGTATGCCCAGCGGGTGTCAAGAGAAATTGATACCTTTCTCTTTCGGTTTCATTTGCTAATGGAAGTTTAATCTGTCAGCATCAATTTGTTAATAATAATACATGTTCCAGTTTATTAATAGAATGTTCTTAGTATAGTTGTAAACTAGGATATCTTATAATATGTTGATTTCATGATTATGCAGTTGATCTTTTTGTTGGTTTACACTGCCTCAGATCATATTTCTGCTAATCCCATGAGAGAAAGTTATTTAATGCTCGTATCCAATGGATTGGTTGTCCTCCCCCATGATGATTCTTGTTTTTTGATATTGTCATGTTAATAAAGTTGGCTGCATTTTCGTGGAAACATGCATAGCATATGAATGTTAGGGATTTGAGTGCACAATCTTGAACGTAGGAAAGGAAAATCCCAAGTATATTAATTAAGCAATTCTAAGATCACTTTTCTCTTGGACTGATTCGATATGTAAATTAATTTCTCACCTACATTTTACAGGCACTATCGCACTGCACATTTAGACTAATTGTTCTGATATTGTGTTTGTGCTTTGGCTGATCATTTATTCATTTTATTTTGGAAAAACCATGACTATCCATAAGGCAGTGTGCCTCTTGGCCACTTGATTCTCTGAAAATCTGACGAGCTTTCAATAGTCAGACATGTTCTGAATGTTGTATTGATTGGTTATATGCTGGACGGATGTTAGGTTGTATGATGTATTTCATTTTGATTAAAGTCTTCCATCTTATTTTTGCCAGATTTTCTCCTGGTGATACAAACTTGGTGCTGCGAGAATTTGAGAAATGTGGGATAGTCCTGAGACATGTTCCTGGTCCAAGGGATGCGAACTGGATGCATATCTTGTATCAGGTAACTACTGAAAACTAAACTTTTTGAGCACTGATAACACACAGGATTTTTGTTCCCTACCATTGCAGTTAATGTTCCTTGAGAATAAGCCTAAAGTAATCCAATTGAGTAGGTGTCATGTCATGTGCTAAAGCAACTAGCTGCTTCTAAAGTCTTATTTGGCAAAATGTTGAATGGAAGTGATCCTTGATCAAGATTATGGGCTTATTTTAAGTCCTGAAATTTCCTTCTAAGCATTAAGCTGATCCAACCCATAAATAACAATGTATGTTGTTCAGACATACTGTGTAATCATGGAGATAGAAAACTGAATAATGCTATCGGGGGCTCCTTTTACTTCAGGAATATAATGATTATGTCTTAATGTGGAACAACGAGTAAATTTGTTGGGTCTGTAGCCCTTATGTATTTCCCAATAGGTAAGTGCACTTTATTTTCAGAGCCTTTGGGTTATGTACTTTAGGATATCACTGATATGCATGTCCCTTTTCAACCTGTTCACTGTTTTCACCCGTTTCCTTATCCTTTTCTCTCTTTTTTATCCTGGTACTTTCATTTTTTTATATTATTTTGTGCACATAATAATAAAAGATTAGGACGTTCTGTAATCATATGAGCAACTAACCATACCATTTTCTTGCTAGCCTCTAGTTTCGGAATGTAATGTTGCAAGCATCACTTTGATTTTAAGAATAAATGAATAGTATGTGATTAAAGCAAAGGTTGCAGAAGAGTTATTTTCATGATGTGCCTTGCATATAAGTATACGAAGTGACACAAATGTCCATATGTTGAACGTTTGTAACAACATTTTCGCGTTACTTTTATTATCTTGTGTATTTTTATATTAGAATCCAAAATTTGCATTGTGTTATGGGGTACTACCTCATGTGATGCAATAATTTATTTTTATTTTTTGCCTACCAGCAATAATGTTCTTGTGGACTAGCTATATTCTTAAGTTGAAGCATTGGCGGATTATAAATCAACGCAAAGAAATCAACTAGATGCCCCTGTTCTATCACCTCTGCTTAGTGCAGTTATCATCGCTGACTTGTTTATTGTTCTTTGGTTATGTTCAGAGCCGGCTTGATGCACAGAAAGCACTGGCGAAACATGGTCAGCAGTTAAACAGTGTTCTAATTATTGGGGTGAAGCCAGTGGACCCATGGCAGCGACAGTATCTGAATGAGAACACCAACGAGAATTATCAGGGCAGTGCAACAGTCCCATTTCCATCACAGCCTGTAGCACCAAGCGGCTTTGCGACAAGGAACGGGCTAGCGCCGTTGCCTAGCAACGCTATGCCAAATGGCAGCTGCAATGAGAGCAGCCGTAGTGCTTCTGGGGCCATTGCTTCACCTGCAAAGTCAGTTTTGTCCAAAGTTATGGACTTGATGTTTGGCCTGTAAGTCAAATGGTGGTAATTTTATTTGGACACTTAAGGAAAAATGAGGATCACCTTGCAGATTGTGTATGGGACGCATGGGTAGTGCCATACTGGTATTTAAACCGGAGCCTTTCTTCACGGTGACACCATCCTGTACGGCTGTATCTGTTCCTGTTGTGATGCTTTGGATCCAGTTCTTCCAGAAAAAGGAAAAAAGGGAGCAAAAATTGATGTTGCGTGAGTAGTTTTTAAGCACTCTAGCTTAGTAGCAGAAGTCAAATGGCTGGATTATTACCATGCAAAGTTTATCACATGACTTCATGAGTTCCTAATTTTGAACGAGCATGTACGATCCAATTATTCATATTTGTTAAACATATCTGAGATAGTTTATAAAGTTTTGACGCGATGGAATGATAATCTGTCTCCTTAGTCAGACTGGGGATGGAATACGATTTGTTTCCCTTGTGGAAACAACGAATCTGTGTTCTCTTTTGTTCCGGTATTCTCTGTATCTTGCAGGAACCAAAAACCGAAAAAACAGAGTTGACCTTTTGTTTTTGTCAGCTCAGGGTAGACTTATCTCGGACATTCCCAATAGATTAAGATATATCAATAATTAAAAGCAATAATTAATTTTGAAATAATTGGTCAATGGTGAGTGCCAGGACATGCAAGGGTGGTTTGCAGGCAGACAGCAATCCCAAGCGATCTTTGAGATGATTAACATGGTTGAGTCAAACCAGCTCCCTAATTAACATTAGTAGTACGATGTACCTGTATAGAAAAATGTATAACCCCTCAATTGACGAAACAATTTCAAGTACGTCCTGAGCTTCAAAGCCTGATTGCCAGCACGTTGTTTGGACAAAATCAGCAATAAGTAGATACACAAAAATGTCAAAAATGTTGTAGTGTAGACCCATGTCATGGGGCAATTCATGTTGACACTTGATCTAAAATAGGCTCATTAGTGGTATAAAGTTTAGTCGTGTATGGCTCATCCAAGTAAAATAATTTCCTACTCCTCGTATAATTAGAGGAAGTGTTTCCAAGTTATATACACAAATATCAATAAAGTAGAGTGGTACTTAGACTACATCTCGTGTCTTTTGTGTCTTGTTTCTGTAATCTTATTGCTTGATTAGTGTGCAATAATATGATTATTACGACACCTTATTAGCACGAAAGTGATGGCTAATCAGTACGTTCCCACGTACTAATTTCGTTTCAATTTACTCTTTTTTATTAAAGTTTTTAGTAGATTAATTAGGGCCACGTGTTGCTGCCGTCCCTCCCAGCCGACTGGCCAAGTCTCGCCTTGGTGAGCTAGCCGGCGCCACCCCGGATGCCCTCGCCTTGGCGGGCTGCCGCGGACTTGTAATGAAACAATTTCAAGTGGGCTTCCAAGTCTGATTGCCAGCACGTTGTTCTGACAACATCAACAATAAGTAGAGTACAAAATATTCGCAAAAAAAAAGTAGAGTACACAAAAATGTCTAAACAAAATATATATTTTTTGCAAGTCTCCCATAAATGGTAGCCTCTGCTCCTGCAAGAAATTAGATGTCAACGGGTAACGCGCACCTGTTTGAACGAATATATATAGAGAGAGAGTGTGTGTGTGTATGTATGTATATGTGTGCGCGCGCAATTAAGTACTAATGATCAAAGAAAGAAGGAAAAAAAAAGATATCTATACAGATTAAGTACTAATCAAATAAAAAAGAAGTCCAAGCTGGATGCCTCCCACATCCATAGATCCATAGTCTGCCTTCTTCTCCAAATGCCGTACACGACACCTTGCATTTTATATAGATCCATATGTTTGTCTCGTTGCCAGTAAATAATTTGCAACTCTTTAAACTTGTGGAAACAAATTGAACGCGTACTTCGATCCTATAATTTAGTGCCGCCCGAGGAACAAATATTTTTTAAAGTATGCATAAATCATTATTGAAGTGTTGCGATGACACAAACCTTCCAACAGAAAAGAAAAGGCAGCTTTCCAATCTAATCACTATGTTCAGACTTAGAGTTATAATCAAGAAATCGCCGATTGGGAAGTGAGGGATGGACATTTTGTCTTAATTAGTCAAGTTAGTTTGGTCACTAATGCTGAAAAATCTTTGTCAAAGAGGGTAATTAACAATCTGGTTGAAACCTAGTCGTTATATAGTTTAGCTCAAATCTGCATAAGTACTGTATTAAAACTTAAAAGTCTTCTTTTTAGTTACACTGACCTAGATATTTGGGCAAGTACTTCAGAAAAACCGAAGGTAAAGATGAAACTTGGCTTGATCATAGATTATTATGCAAAGTATACTACTCCCTCTGGTAAAAAATACTTGATGTGTTGGATATAGCACGGTCTTTGATACGTATCTTTGACTATTATTTTTAACTAGAATATATTTGTATAATTCGATGATATTATGGAATTATTTTTGAAGACAAATCAACACATATAATTTAAACATTTTAAAACTAAATATTTTAAAAGTTATTGATGAACAAAGTTTTAGAAATTTGATCAAATCTTGTCCAAAGCATTATGTATTTGTGACCGGAAAGAGTACTATTAGAAACACTAATGCATAATAATAATTAAGTTTTCTCATCGATGGAGCGAGCCAATCGTTGCAATATCTATCAGCATTAAATCCCTTTAAAGAAGCGAAAGCTATCAACATTTTATTTAATCGGGATATTAATTTAACATTGACATTCTTCATGACCCAACGAAAATGCAGCTGGTGATAACTTCTGTCCGACATCCCTTGGTGCCATCTTAACGTTGGCTCAGTCATGAACCATAAAGGATGGTCGACGACGGTGCAACTCGAAAAAGAAAGTCAAATAGAAGAAGAAAATTATTTGAGTTGAATATCTCCGTTTTTGTAAATAATATGAGCTTTGTCTCGCATCAAGGAGACAAGCTATTTAGAATCAAAGAAGTACATATATAATTAGCTTGCATGTGGATAGTTGCACGAGCAAGAGGCTGCACTATAGCATTATCTTCCCACATATTGTTATTTATTTTAGCTAACAAACCATGAATATCATTTGATTAGTGTTTAGTGCATGTATACTATTTACTGCATGCATCATTACAAAATAAAATAGTTCATCCGCTCGCAAAAAGTTCTTTAGCATATGATGGTATATATTCTTTTTTTTTTTCCTTTTTTTGTTGCAAAATCAACATTACCTTGTACTTATTTTTATGGGATAACCCTGGATTTAGAGTTGTATTTTGTTAAGCTATTCATAAAATTAGCTTCAAAGTATGTATGTTTTTCGCGGGTAGCTTCAAAGTATGTATAACTATTGAATTCAACGTCTTAAAGGCTAGAGTAAGAAATTAAAAAACAAATGCACAAGTACGGCTCACCAGTGAGCAGAGTATTTCTCAAAAATCTGTATTGCTCGAGATCCTCACAACACGTACTATAACTTACAATTCTTGATTGATCCAAAATAGCAACTGAAAAATATATATCTGATTCTATTCAAGCCAGAATATTATTTTTCTCCCTGATTACTACGACACATTGCCACATACACATTGGCATAGCACACATAGAGCAATTAGTGGCACTCAGAACATCTCCAATAATATACATAGTTGATATACTACATAAGAGCTATACATGTCACCAATAAATAGTATTACAGTCAATTTCTTCAATAGTATAATTATAGCATTATCTGCAAAATTAATGTAGGCCAACATACAATAGAATACAATATCACTAGTGTATTTAATTAGTAGATTATCTACTAATGAGTAGCAAGCATTTTTCTCTCTTCCTTTGTTCTCTTATTCGTATAGACAAAAATCTGATGTGACTTCAACTAGTTGATATGAATGGTTGGAGACACCCTCACGTACAGAATCTAGGTAGTCTTGAAGCATTCTATGATCGGCTTACACGCGTGCACAGATGGCAGATTTTCTGTCAACCATATGCACTGTCGCTGAACGATGTAGCCGTAATTTTCAAGCTGTTTGCACGCACAGCGGCGCAGGTGTGTGGTTTGCATGTATTTACTAGTCGGTCGAAACTGTCCTCAACTATCCACATGATGATGTTTCTCTCTCTCGCGACTGAAGAAGATGCACCTGGCAGTCTACGAAAAGGACTGGTAATATCTACGGATTAGCAATCAGACAGAGAGGCTTCAGTGCCTTCCTCTGTTCTTCGGATGAAATAGTCTAACAGCATCTGCCATGAATAGTCTGTTCGATCGCCGGCGCTGCATTCACGGCAAACACAGCCATCGCCGGCGAAGGCTGGAGCTCTGAATGCAACGCAAGACGACGTGCAGGCGTCCCTACCTCGTGACCACGATCTGACGGCCTCAGCGACGCCTCTGCGCAGCGCCATTGAATTGAATCCGTTTCACCCACCTGGCCGGCCTCGCGTTCTCGGCCGTCAGATGCAGCAGGAGGCGAGAGGAGTATTCAGACAGCTGGTTTACATCGCCTGGATGATGACGCTTCCAGCTCCAGGGAGTGCATTCTATACATGCATCCGTTTGTTCATCACATTCGTGGCGCCGATGAATTACCTGGAGAGATCAGTTTCTTTAATTATTTCTTCAGCGCAACTTTCTCCCATCCATTCACCAAATCTCGCCAGGATCTCTGAGTTGTACAAATTAATCCGTCAATATGCTTAGAGAACTGTTTCCCAAGGTTCAGGATCCGACCAGAAACAATGATTCCATCGCAATATCTTGGTTTATTTGTTTAATTGGTCCCTGTGTTAATGGTTTCAAGCGAATAAATTGCAAGATAATTTGGTAGAATTCTTTGGGCACAATATACTAGATAGTAATTCTATCAGAGGGGTAGAAAAGTTTGTTTTAAAATAAAAGGAAAAAATGCGTTGTAAGGTCGACACATCCATCAACAAATTTAATGATTGTTTGGTGCTCGATTGGTTGTATATATGATCATACCAGTAACAAAAACGGATAAAGCGTGTCCTATCTAAGCCCCATAAAGCAATAGGTGAATGTAAATTAGTCGAAACAGATATGGAGTAAGAGAGCACTCAAACCGTCAAGCGACAAAACCAAACGATTTATCTGCCTTTGATATTATTCTATAGCTCCATGATATTTGCATCGTAGGAAAAATTTCATGATGATGAAGTCATTGTGATACACGCAACTATGTGAAAATCTCGATTACTTATAAGATAAACTGACCAAGTCCTTTTCACCGGTAAAATAGTTGCAACACAGTGTGAAAGTAGATGGCATTTCTCATGAGCACGACGGAGATTATTTACCATGCTAAAGCAAGCAAATGCCACTTTCACATCACTAGATTATCTGAAGTGCGTTGGATGGGTAACTTTTTGAGAACTCCATGGCATTGTCAAAATCAACAATGTTAAATCTCCAGCCTCCGGCATCATTTTCATCCATCGAAAACCCATAATGTCACAATAAGTGTCGTCACAAAACTCGCATTTGTTCACATTTCGCTTTGCTGCCTAAGATATCCCACACATGACCTGAAATTCAACTCAAAACAAATGAAAAGAAAAAGGAAAATAAAAGGTACACTTCAAGCTGCACTAGAAAAACCACACAAGCCAAAAAAAATTCCCCAAAAAGGAAGCCCGTGTACAAGCCTAATACTCCCACAGAAGAGGCTGGAAGCCGACTGCATCATGCCCATCGTAAGGCGTCCACGAATGATCGGACGGCGCGAAGTCCACCACGTCCTCCACCCACAGCGGCGCCAGCTCGTCGAACACCAGCTCGGCCACCTCCACCTGCGCCGGCTCCCTCTCCTCCCGGCTCGGCTCCGGCTCGTCGCAGGAAGCAGCTGCTCGTTCGCCGTCGTCCGCCGCAGCAGCGCCCGCGGCCTTGGCCGGCGTGGCGAGGGAGGAGTCGCTGGGCCGCTGCTGCTGCATGAGCGCGGCGCGCGAGGCGGCGGCCTGGACGTCGCGCGGGGAGAGGGATGCCGGCCGCGGGAGGACGTGCGCGAGATCCGGGAAGTTGAGGACGGCGCGCGCGCCCTTGATGCTGAGCGCGGCGACGTCGTGCGCGCGCGCGGCCATCTTCGGGCACGGGAAGGTGCCGAGCCAGATGCGCGACTTCTTGCGCGGCTCCCTGATCTCCGACACCCACTTGCCCCACGCCCGCATCCGCACGCCGCGGTACGCCGGCGGGGCGCCCGCGTCGACGTCGTCGCGCGCTCGAGGCCGCTTCTTGCCGCGTTTGTCGCCCTCGCCGGCGCAGACGACCGAGGAGGACGTGGAGGGGGAGGAGGAGTAGGACGACGTCGAGGAATCGGAGCTCAGCTCTCTCATTGCCATAAATACGCGGAGACGATCACACTGTGCAGGCAACAACTACCGGACCACGCAAGGACAATGGCCGCCGATAAGGCAATGAGCTCGAGGTGGTCTGCGAGAAAAAGAGAGAGGGTGCAGCGGTGGTTTGTAGATAGAGGAAAGGGGGAACGGGGCGGGCGCTGTATAAGTAGAAGAAGCCGGAGAGAGGCGGGGGGGGGGGGGGGGGAGGCAACTGTAGGGTAATAGCGACGCAAGAGCGGCAGGGCGGGCAGAGCCGCCCATGACATGGGTGCATGGCCATTGTTATGGATGGATCATGGATGGCGCCTCGGTCTCAGGGGGGCTGGCTGCAGTACGTGTCCATGCCCTGCCGCGGCGTCGCCCAAACCATCTCCCTCTCCCTGCTAACTACTGGTCAGGTCGATCGTCCGGCATGAGTACATGCGCATGCTAGGGTGCAGCTCATGCCATTCCGCGACCATTATGTATTCACCCATCCATCCACCGCCCATTCACTGTTCGATCAGATATCAACTAGGCGTTGTTGTGACTGCGAACTGTTCGTCTGGAAATTGGACTGTGTAAATGCTGATGTATACGAGGAGCATGGCGTTATCATCTGGGATTGCCTTATTGTAGTCCTGAAAAGAACAAGAGGGAAATGGGTTTGGTTCAGGCGAATTTGGATTTAATTTAAAGGATTTGGATGAGGCGTAATTAGAAATTGAACTACTAATTAAATCTTACAGGTCACTACACTGTTCCTCATGTCCGAAGTAACCACTATATACATGCTTATGACTTCTGCTGTCTCCATTATTTCTAACTATATATATGCAAGTGGATGCATCAGATATTTATCGACACACGCGATGAGTAGAAACTATGATACTATCTGCCTATCTGGCCATAGACATTAGACAGTGACATGGCATCAGTTCATCAAAGAAAGATCGACAAGCCGAAGGTACCTGTCGATATCGCCTCGTCAGATACACAGGCTACGTGCAGACTTTCCATGTATAGTATACACTTTCCTTAATCGGATGTACTAACAAGTGTATGTGTACTTCTAACTATTGTCGTAATACAGAGCAACACTACTATTGCTTAATCAGGGGCAACCCTTGTAGAATTCAGGATCCCTCTAGAACACATGAGATTAAAAAATTGTTCAAAAAGGAGAGATCAGTTAACATATACCCAAAAGGAGACAACAAGATCTGCCTCCCCAACTTAGAACCTTGATGGAAATCAAAGGCCTACCAACCAAACCCTAGCAAGATCCAAACACGGTGGGCCAGTGAGAACTTGCCATTTTCATATGCAAGAGAGCTTGCTAGGGAAGTAGTGGACAGACACCTGCTCAATTGATATATCTTGGGGACCCAGCTGGAGCTGGTGACCTCAGATCATGAGCCCTCCGCGATCAGTACGTTGGTGAAGGTACCCAGGGCACCTGGTTATTATCTTGAAGGTTTTTGGCTTTGGCTTTGGCTTTGTATGTCTCACTCTCAAGTCATCTCACTTTCCATGCATGCGTGCTCTGCAGTCTTTATCTCTGTACGTCTTGGCTTGTGTTGTTTCTCCCGGCTCTGTGCATGCCTGTGCTCGTCGCTTCCGTAGGACAGATTATCCGGTGGAGATGGGGGACAGTTTTCTGTATGATGCCCCTAGTTTCTTAGTATTTCCAACAAGTAAATGCTCGCACACGGGGAGGGAGACCGCCGCCGTCGCTGGCCCAGCAGGCGCTGATGCTTGCCGCCGTTGGCCCGTCGCCTTGGATATGCGGCGCCTGCAAAGCTTCGGGTCGCCGAGGAAGACACCCGCGGACTCCTCTGCTTGGTCACTGTCCACCGGGTTGTTAGAGATGGAGTTGGTTTCATCATTTGAATAAGGTTCGGCTGCAGGTGTTAGAAATAGGAAAGGATCTGTATGGTAGATAAACCAGAAGCCGAACCTTTGGTGTTCGTCGGGCTGACTATAAATATATTACGCGGCATTGCACACTTTCTAATAGGTTAGACAAGTTTTACATGGTATCAGAATCTCTCCTTAAATCAAGACTCCATCTGCTGGTGTTTTCATCTGTTCTCGCCAGGCTTCTATTCTTGCTAGATTTCTGTCGTCGCAAAAACGTAGAAACTCCTCTCTGCTGTCGCCAATGACTGCTTCCAGTTTCGCACGTAACATCACATGTTGTTGTCACACACAGTACCACTCCCATCAACGCTGCAACCCTGTTGACCTATTGGTTTTTGCATCTATGTCGACGATCCACGCCGCATATTCGTCTATCTTTAGTACTGGCACATTATCTTCTTTTTTCGATGCTACTAGCTTGTCGATGCTCGGCTACCTTGATTCCGAGAAGTTGACCGAGACGAACCACACACTCTGGAAAGCGCAAGTTCTCTCGGCCATAAGAGGCGCCTAGCTCGAGCACCTCATGGATGGCATGGCTGTTTGCACCATCAATGCTTGTTGACATCGTTGAAGGAGACTCGACAGTAAAGGGACCAAATCCTGCATACTCACGGTGGATTTCCCTAGATCAACAGTTTCTGAGCTATTTGCTTTCTTCTTTATCCCGTGAAGTTCTAACACAGGTGGTCACCATGAAGTCCTTAACGCAAGTTTGGAGGGCTATAGAGGACGTGTTTTCCTCTCAAACATGTGCGTGATCTGTGAACATGCGTATAGTGCTAGCCACAACACAAAAAGGTAATATGTCAATTGCAGAATACGTCAAAAAGATGTGGGCACTTGGGGATGAGATAGCCGTAGTCGAACGCCCGTTATATGAAGAGGAGATGATCTCGGCATCCTCATTGGCATCGATATTGATTACAATCCAATCGTATTCGCTATTTTTCCACGAGTGGAACCAGTGTCAGTCATCGAGTTGTGTGCTCAACTTCTGAGTTTCAAAACTCGGATGGATCTTCTTCAAGGTAATTCTCAGTCCACCGTCAATATTGCATCTCGTGGTGGTTGAGGTGGTCGTGGTCACGAACAAGGTCACGGCCATGGCAACTTCTCAAACAGTGGTAGGTTCAAGAACAACAATAAAAGCAGTAACAATGGTGGAAACAATGCATGTCGACCTAAGTGTCAATTAAGAACATAGCCATAAAACTGTTGGAATCATTTTGATCCTGATTTTGTTCCAGATGAAAAGAGTGTTACGGCTGCGACAAACTCTTATGGAGTTGACACAAATTGGTATACCAACGCAAGCACCATAGA
The DNA here is from genome assembly GCF_958298935.1 of Phragmites australis. NCBI lineage: Eukaryota > Viridiplantae > Streptophyta > Magnoliopsida > Poales > Poaceae > Phragmites > Phragmites australis. The sequence continues at coordinate 9,831,281 of NC_084922.1, forward strand.
TCACATCACCAGTGAACTCGACAGGCTAATGGTTCGTTTTAAGTACACTAGCAAGGATCAAATTAAAACAGTGAGCGGAGCATGTATGAATATTAATCATATTGGTCACGCTACTGTTCGCACCCCCAGTCGTAATCTTCATCTCATACATATTCTTCATGTGCAAAGAATATTGTCTCAGTTCATTGCCTTGCTACTGATAATCAAGCTTTCTTTGAATTTCATCTTGATTTTTTCTTGATTAAAGATCAGATGTCGAAGAAAACCCTCCTTCGAGACAAGTGTGAAGGTGGCATGTATCCTCTCTCTACCATCCCAACTGAAGCTAAACATTAGGTGCTAGGTGTTATCAAACGTTCTTCAGATAGATAGCACATTCATCTAGGGCATCCGTCGCTTCTCATTGTTCAACGAGTCATTAGTAAGAACAATCTACCTTGTTCTATGAGTAATAGAGAGTCTATGTATGATGCTTGCTAACAATCTAGGAGTCATCAGCTACCCTACTCAAAGTCGCTTATTGTGTCTAGTTTCCTTAGAACTTATTTTCTCAAATGTATGGGGTCACACGTCTAATTCAGTTTGAACAAAGAAATATTGCGTCAGCTTCATTGATGACTACAACAATTTTACAAGGATTTATTTGCTCAAACATAAATCTGAAGTTTTTTAAAAATTTCATAAGTTCTAAAGTTTAGTGGAAAGGTTGTTTAGTAGAAAGATTATCTCTATGCAAACAGACTACAGAGGACAGTATGAAAAGTTAAATTCCTTTTCCAAAAAGTTGGCATTACTTATCTCGTCATGTCCTCACTCCCATCAACAGAACGGATTCGCTAAACGGAAATATCGCCACATAGTATAGGTCATCTGTCTCTCCTTGCACACGTAGCCATGCCTATAAATTTTTCGGACAAAACCTTCCTTGCAGCCATATATCTTATCAACCGTACACCGAGCAAAGTTATCAAATATTTAATACCTATAGAATGGTTATTCCACCAAAACCCCGGTTATTCATCTCTTAAAATTTTGGTGTATATATTGGCCTAATTTGCGTCCCTATAATTCCCGCAAACTTTAGTTTTGATTTAAGCAATGTATTTTCTTTAGCTATAGCAACATGCATAAAGGGATTAAATATCTTGATACAGCCTCATGTCACATCTATATCTCTCACGATGTGGTCTTGGATAAAAATATCATTCCCTTTTGCAGGTTTTAATCCCAATGCCGGTTCCTTGCTTGGATCTGAAATCTCCTGTTACTAGGGGTGCTCGAGCTAATGCTGAAAATCTTGTCATTCCTGTTCAAGCAATTAAAAATTCGGTGCAGTCTGGTTATCATTCTACGCAACACACGGACAACGATGTCGATCTCCATGCTGATGTTCTTGATCGTGTACAGGTGGACTCTGGTTCGCCCAGTCCGTCATCATGTTCCGTGCCAAGCAACTCGGGTGACGCCACGTTTCAGCAGGGGCCAGGTCCCACGTGTCACCCCACCGGGCCGTCCGTCTGCTGACACGCGCCAGGTGGGCCAGGGAGGCATTCTATCGCTTGCCCGTGTCCGCATCGGTCCAAGCATGTGAGCCGACTGGGTGCTGACACGCACCGGAGAAATCTTCCGGATGATGTGACGCCTATGCCTGCGACAAATTCTGTCCAACTGGCCGATGTGACTGAAGCTGCGAGAAGTACGACGGTAATCCTGTGTCACTAGGAATATTTTACCTGTTCTGTCTGACTCAATCTCACAGGATCGTCCTCGTCCTCGGTTACAAAGTGGAGTTTACAAACCCAACTTATATACAGAGTATGGTTTTTGAGTGCTACCGGTGAACCTCAGAATTTACAAAACTTTGAATAATAGTTTCTAAAAGGATCCAATGAGTGCATGAATATATACCTTTTGTTAGAAATAAAACTTGGTATTTAGTATTATCAGAGGAAGAAAGAAATAATATTGATTGCATATGAGTTTACAAAATAAAGCAAAAGACAAAGGGTACTATTGACAAGTACAAAGCTAGGCTGATGACAAAAGATTTTTAACAATTGTATAGTATTAACTATGATGACATATTCAGTCATATAGTTAAAATTACTACTATTAGGCTTATGCTATCTATTATAGATTCTAGAGGATTTAGTCACGAGGATGTTTTTACAGGCAACCACTAGGTTATGTAAACAAGTCCTTGCCAAATCATTTATGCAAATTGGATAAAAAAAATTATATGGTCTGAGACAAGCTCTGAGGACATGGTATTCAAAATTGAGTGTGAAACTACAAAAAGCTAGGCTTTTATCCTTCCAAGGCAGACATTTTATTGTTCTTCTATAGTAAAGGGAATGTCATAATATTTTTGGTTATATATGTGGATGATATAATTGTTACAAGCTTATCACAAGATGCAATTGTGGCACTTCTTCGAGATCTCAAAGAAGATTTTGCATTGAATGATCTGAGTGACTTACATTATTTTCTGAGTATTGAAGTCAAAAAGTTATGTAAAGGCATCTTTCTAACTCAAGAAAAATATATAACAAATTTATTAAAACATGCATGAATGATAAATTACAAACCAGTGACTACACCACTGTCCACGACATAAAACTTGTCAACCCGTGAAGGAGAAACTTTATGACCTGATGATGCAAATCGATATAAAGCATTGTTGGTGCTCTACGGTATCTAACCTTGACAAGGCTAGATCTTGCTTTTTTAGTCAATAAAAGTATGTCAATATCTACATACTCCACTACTCAACACTGGACTGTAGTTAAGAGAATCTTAAGATATCTGAGGCATACTTTGAGTATAGGACTGGGAATTAGTCGTTCGCCGTCTGTGGTGGTAAATGCATTTTCTGATGTAGACTCGGTTGGATGCTCAGATGATACACAGTCTATTGGAGGATTTGTTGTATTGCTTGGGAATAATCTCATATAATAGAGTGCACGGAAGCAAGCAACTATGTCAAGATCAAGTACAAAAAGCGGAGTACAAAGCTTTGGAGAATGCAACAACAATAATTATGTGGATACAAACATTACTTCTTGAATTAGGAATTCAATATCCTATGGATGCTCAGTTATGGTGTGATAATGTTGGTACAACTTATTTCTTAGCAAATCTAATGTTTCATACAAGAACAAAACATATTGAAGTTGACTATCATTTTGTTAAAGAACGAATTACTCAAAAATTGCTAGATATCCAGTTTGTGCCAACTAGAGATCAAGTGGCTGATAGTTTCAACAAAGCATTATCAGTCTGAAGCTTGGAAGAGTTTAGACACAATCTTAATTTAGATAAATTATGATTGAGGAGGAATGTTAGAGATAGAGTTGGTTTTATCATTTGAATAAGGTTCGGCTATAGGTGTTAGAAATAGAAAACGATATGTATTGTAGATAAACCAGAAGTCGAACCTTTGGTGTTCATACATGATCAACTTGGTCATGATCTCCTCCAATAATCTTCCTACGGTTTGGCAGACTATAAATATATTACGTGGCATCGCACCAGAGGTAATAACACTTCCTAATAGGTTAGACAAGTTTTACATGGTATCAGAACCTCTCTTCTAATCAAGACTCCATCTGCACGTGTTTTCATCTGTTCTAGCCAAGCTTATATGCTTGCTAGATTTCTACCGTTGCAAAATGCAGAAGCTACTCTCTGGTGCCACCGATGAATGCTTCCAGTTTTGCATGTAACATCGCCTGTTGCTATTACACGTAGTACTGCTTCCATAAACGCATCAACTCGGTTGACCTGTTGGTTCTTGCATCTATGTCAACGACTGATGCCGCATCTTAATATGTCTTCGGTACTAGCGCATCATCTTCTTTAGTTGGTGCTACTGGCTTGTCGATGCTCGGCCACCCTGATTTCGAGAAGTTGACCAAGACAAACCATGCACTCTGGAAAGCGCAAGTTTTCCCGGCCATGAGAGGCGCCCAGCTCGAGCACCTCCTCGATGGCACGGCTGTTTGCTCCATTGATGCTTGTTGACGTCGTTGAAGGAGACGCAACAGTAAAGGGACCAAATCCTGCGTACTCACAGTGGATTGCCCTGGATCAACAGGTTCTGAGCTATTTGCTTTCTTCTTTATCATGTGAAGTTCTAACATAGGTGGTCACCATGAAGTCCTCAGCACAAGTTTGGAGGGCTATAGAGGACATGTTTTCCTCGCAAACATGTGTGTGATTTGTGAACATGCACATAGTGCTGGCCACAACACAAAAAGGTAATATGTTAATTGCATAATACATCGGAAAGATGTGGGCACTTAGGTATGAGATAGCCATAGTCGAACGCCCATTAGATGAAGATGAGATGATCTTGTACATCCTCATTGGCATCGATGTTGATTACAATCCAATCGTGTTCGCTATTGTTCCACGAGTGGAACCAATGTCAGTCAATGAGTTGTATGCTCAACTTCTAAGTTTCAAAACTTGGATGGATATTCTTCAAGGTTATCAGTCATGTGTCAATATTGCATCTTATGGTGGTTAAGTGCTACTGGCTTGCTGATGCTCGATCACCCTGATTCTGAGAAGTTGACCAAGATGAACCACGCACTTTGGAAAGCACAAGTTCTCCTGGCCATATATAAGAGGCACCCAACTCGAGCATCTCCTGGATGGCACGGCTGTTTGTGCCATCGATGCTTGTTGACGTCATTGAAGCATACTCGACAATAAAGGCACCAAATCCTGCGTACTCACGGTGGATTGTTGTCGGTGTATCAGGAACCGGGGGTCCCTGAGTCCCGAGACCAGGCCAGCCGTCCGCCACGTGTCACCATCCCGCAAGGTCCCTCCTGCAGGATGAGGAAAATCTAAGTTCCTGGAGAAGGTGCTCGGGGCCACAGCCTCTGGTCCCCGAGCACCCCAGTTCCCCGATGACCCGCAGAGTCCGAGTACCATAGTCCCCCGATGGGCCGAAGAGCCAAGAGCTCGGGAGAGAGTGCTCGGGGCTGCACGTGGCAGCTCCCGAGCACTCGGTTCCCCGAGGGTTCTACAGAAGTGCTCGGGAGAGAGTGCTCGGGGCTGCACGTGGCAGCTCCCGAGCACTCGGTTCCCCGAGGGTTCTACAGAAGTGCTCGGGAGAGAGTGCTCGGGACAGCACGTGGCAGCCCCCGAGCACTCGGTTCCCCGAAGGTTCTACAGAAGGGCTCGGGAGAGAGTGCTCGGGGCTGCACATGGTAGCCCCCGAGCACTCGGTTTCCCGAAGGTTCTACAGAAGGGCTCGGGAGAGAGTGCTTGGGGCTGCACGTGGCAGCCCCCGAGCACTCGGTTCCCCGAAGGTTCGCGCGAGAACACCCGATGCCCCGACGACCCCGAAGGGCCCGTCGACAAGGTGTCAACCAGTCAAAGGTCCGAGGCCGCATTTAATGGGCATGCACGGCTTGATATCCTGACATTTCCAACTGCTCCCGCCGCAGTGTCAGTCCCTGCCATGCTTTGGCAGGGGGGCGTGGGTCCATTAATTGCACAGGTCCCGTCCCGTATCATCCGGGGTGTCTCGGGATAACGTCGCCAGGATCAACGCGTTCCGCCTGCCACCCTGCCCTGACAGAAGAACAAGACAGGGTGGGCGCACCGGGTGCCCCTGTGGCCGCCCGGTGGGCCCTCTCAACGACGACAGGACGCCCACAGTGACGGGTGGTCGGATGCGCGTCGCGTTTTTCCACCGCCCCTGTCACTTCGCCCAGAGGGAATGATGATGCCTTTCTCAGCTGTGGCGTCTTGAAACTTGAGCCCCCTCTTTCCCATTTGGGGTATGTCGTGGCCGGCGAGCGTATAAAAGGAAGGGATGGATAACACAGGAAGGAAGAATCGGATCAGCAAGGCAGAAGCACGACAGAGATACACGAGAAAACATCCGAAGACAGATTGAGACGATCAAAGGCATCATCCGAAGAACACCGCAAGCAAACTTGAGCAGAGCTAGAGCAAGGGAGCCTCAAGCTCTCTGTTAGACAATATATTCTTGTAACCAGATATATCCTTGAGGGATTCCCTTCGAGGAAGGATATTACGTCCATACAGGAGTAGGGTATTACGCCCCCGTGCGGCCCGAACCTGTCTAAACTCCGGTGCATTTATTTCTCTTTGCACTAGGTCGACCATCCCCCACCACCGGCCGTTGCATTTATTTCCACTTCCATTTATTTCTCCGACGAACTCATTCAGGATCATCCCCCTGCCGAATCTCTAAAAAGGGGTCTCTCGGGATCCCTGCGATAGGAGTTCATCCTCCGACAGCTGGCGCGCCAGGTAGGGGGGAACATCCTTGAATCTGTTCGTTTGTTTTCTTCCACAGAAAAAGATGGCCGGTGGGCACCGTCTCCAGCGTTCCGGCTCCACTTCCAGTGACGGAGTACTGCCCGACGCCCAGGAGGCTCCAGTCGCTGCTGCGTTCCAGCAGCAGGCACTATCTGCGCACGCGGTTTTCCCCTCCCAAGGGGACCAAGGCGCCGGGCCCAGCAGGGCCGCCGCCGCTGCCACTGATGCACCCTCCGACCCCCAACAGGTGGTCGGAACCCCGGCCGCCAGGTCCGCCTCTGGACAGCGCCGGGCGCCACTTCGGCGTAGACTCGCCTTTGGTGAGGCCAGCCCGGGAAGCGCGCTACTTGCGGCGCACGCTCTCCTCAGGCACCCGCCAGTCCAGGCAACGCCGAATATGCCGGAAGGCCGGTGGATCCAAGACGTCGTCGCCTTAGTCGGCACCGCTCGCCGCCAGGTGCTGGCCGGGAGTTCTTGCGCCACCACCCAGCGCGGCGCTGCCAGAACCGGCTCTTCAACGGGCAACGTTCGCACGGGCCAGGGGGGCTCCAGGCGGAGCGTCGCCCCCCTGGCCGGGTCCGAAGCCCGGGACCTCCGCTTGCGTGTCAACGAGCGGAGGGGCCACGAGGATGCCCGCATCACTCTTGAGCGCCAGTGGGAAACCCGGCAGGAGGCCGATGCAGGGGATCAGGCTTCCTCTTTCCCGGCCCATGATCACCGGGAATCCCCGGCTCGCCGGCCTTCGCCACCAAGGGCTCCCGCCCGCGCCGCGGGGTACAGCACCGGCTGCCGTGCCTTTACTACTGACCTCCGTCGGGTCAAGTGGCCCTCCAAGTTCCGCCCTGAGCTGCCGGAGAAGTACGACGGGTCCATCGACCCCGTCGAGTTCCTCCAGATCTACACTACAGCCGTTCAAGTGGCCGGGGGCAGCGAAAAGTTGATGGCAAATTATTTTCATGTTGCCTTGAGGGGCTCTGCCCGTTCCTGGCTTATGAACTTACCCCCAGGGTCTATTAGCTCCAGGGATGACCTCTGCCACCAGTTTGTGGCCAACTTTCAGGGCACATTCACGCGCCCCGGATTGGAGTGCGACCTCCACGCCGTCAAGCAACAGGAGCGGGAGACGCTGGGCGCTTTATTCAGCGCTTCAGCCAGGTCCGCAACACCATCCCGCGGGTGGCCCCCCACGCTGTTATCGTCGCTTTCCGGTAGGGCGTCCGTGACGAGCGGATGCTCGAAAAGCTAGGTACACACGAGATCGAGACCACTGCGGAGCTCTTCGCACTGGCCGATAAGTGTGCCAACGCTGCGGAGGCCAGGGCGTGGCATGCTCCCCGCCCCACCGCCGACCAGCCAAGTTCTTCCCGTTCCGACAAGCGGGAAAAGAAAAAGAGAAGGAAGCGCGAGGCCGCTCCTGTCGAGCCGGCCCAGGGCCCCGCCCATAGGCCGGCCCAAGAGTCTGACCGCCGGTAAGAGCGCCGGGCGGCCGCCGACAGACGGCCCACGCCCGCAAGGGCCCCTGCCAGGGCCCCGGCGCCCGCAAGGGCCCCGGCACCAGCTAGGGCACCGGCTCCAGCAAGAGCCCCGGCCCCCCGGCCGGACTCCTGCTCCAGCGAGGGTCCCCGCTCCCGCGGGGCCCGAGCCAGGCAAATGGTGCCCCATACACCAGACCAGATGGCACGATCTCACGGAGTGTCATACGGTCAAAAGCCTCATCGAGCAGCGCCAGAGGGAGCGCGATGAGTCCTGCGGGGCAGACGACGCTGAGGCCGCCCCCGACAACGCCGAGCTCGGCTTTCAGGAACCCGAGCATGCCGTCACCTTCATCGACGGAGGCGCCTACACGCCTTCCTCGCGCCGTGGCATCAAGGTCATGCGGCGCGAGGTGTGCTTGGCAACCCCGAGCGAGGAGGCCGCCAGGCCCCTGAGGTGGTCGGACGCCCCGATCACGTTCAGCATGGCCGATCACCCGGCGAGTACTATAGCCGTGGGGCGACTACCCCTAGTGGTGTCCCCCACCGTCTGCAATGTCCAGGTCCGCAGAGTGCTGATCGACGGTGGTGCAGGCCTCAACCTCCTCTCCAAGGAGGCTTTTGAGAAGCTACACGTGTCCTCCAGGCGCCTAAGGCCGTCGCTCCCCTTCTGCGGAGTGACCCCCGGGCACTCCCTGCCCCTCGGGCAGGTCGAGCTACCCGTGACCTTTGGGAGTCGGGATAACTTCCGCACGGAGAGCGTCCTCTTCGATGTCGCGGAGCTCCCCTCCCCTACAACGCCATCCTCGGGCGTCCGACGCTCGCCAAGTTCATGATGGCCGTGCATTACGCATATCTCACGATTAAGATGCCGGGCCCAGCGGGCCCCATCTCCGTGATCGCCGACTCCGGCGGCACCATCTCCTGCACCGAGCAGTCATACATGGCTTTGGTTTCAGCGCAGGCCGAGGTCGAAGGCGGCACAGGGGGCCCGGGACCCTCTTCATCCAAACCCCGACTCGCTGCCGACGCCTCTGTTCCGACGAAGGAGGTCGTGGTGGGCGAAGGCGCTACCCAGGTCGTCCGGATCGGCGGTGACATGGGCAGCAAATAGGAAAGCGCGCTCGTCGCCTTCCTCCAGGCTAACGCAAATGTGTCTGCCTGGCAACCGTCCGACATGCCCGGGATCCCTAGGGAGGTGATCGAGCATCACTTGGCGGTGCGTCCGGACGCCCGCCCGGTGAAGCAGAAGGTCCGGCGGCAGGCGCCTGAGCGCCAGGAGTTTATCCGGGAGCAAGTCAGCAAGCTCCTTGATGCCGGATTTATCCGAGAGGTCCTCCACCCCGACTGGCTGGTAAATCCAGTCATCGTCCTGAAGGCCAACGGCAAGCTCCGCATGTGCGTGGACTACACCGACCTAAATAAGGCTTGCCCTAAAGATCCCTTTCCCTTACCTCGCATTGATCAAATTGTAGATGCAACTGCGGGATGCGATCTTTTATGCTTTTTAGATACCAACTCTGGGTATCACCAGATCCGCATGGCTGTAGGGGACGAGGAAAAAACTGCTTTTACCACTCCGGTGGGGACTTACTGCTATATGTCAATGCCTTTTGGTTTGCGCAACGTTGGATCCTCTTTCCAGCGCGCCATTCGCATTACCCTTGATTCACAGGTTGGCCGCAACATCGAGGCTTACATCGACGATCTCGTGGTCAAAACCCGAGACCGCGCCACCCTGCTCGAGGACCTTGCCGAGACTTTCAACAGTCTCCGCACTACCCGCCTCAAGCTCAACCCCGAGTAGTGCGTCTTCGGGGTGCCGGCGGGCAAGCTCCTCGGTTTCTTGGTTTCTGGCTGAGGAATCGAGGCCAATCCAGAGAAGATCCGGACCATCGAGCAGATGCGACCCCCGGCTCAACTCAAAGATGTCCAGCGTCTCGTCGGCTGCATGGCGGCCCTCGGGCGCTTCATCTCCAAGCTCGGGGAACGAGGGCTCCCCCTCTTCAAGCTTCTGAAGAAGACCGGTCGTTTCGACTGGACGCCGGAGGCTGAGCAGGCCTTCCGTGATCTGAAGAAGTACCTTAACTCGCCACCCGTGCTGGTGGCTCCCTCCGAAGGTGAGCCCCTGCTGCTCTACGTTTCGGCCACTCCTCAGGTCGTGAGCATGGTGCTGGTGGTGTAGCGCGACGAGTGTATTAGGCCAAGTGCTGGGTCCCAGCTCCCAGTGGCCCCCGAGCACTCACCCGTCCTCGCGGCTCCCCCTGAGCGAGGGGTCGAGCCCGAGCACACTGCTCCTCCCGATCAGGGAGCCGAGCCCGAGTACCCGGCCAGCCCCGACCATGCCGCCGAGCCTGGGGGCTGCAGCAGCCCCCCGGGTAGAGCCACTGTCCGGGCCCGCCGGGTACAGCGACCGGTGTACTTCGTCAGTGAAGTCCTCCGGGAGGCCAAAACAAGGTATCCCCAGGCTCAGAAGCTGCTCTACGCCGTGCTCATCGCTTCCCGGAAGCTGCGCCACTACTTCCAAGCGCACAAGGTCTCGGTGGTTACCACGTATCCACTGGGACCCATTCTCCGGAACCGGGAAGGCACCGGGCTTGTTGTCAAGTGGGCAGTGGAGCTGGCGGAATTCGACCTGCACTTTGTCAGTCGCCAGGCGATCAAAAGCCAGGCGCTCTCCGACTTCGTGGCAGAATGGACACCCGTCCCCAATATCGTCCCAGAAGAGATCTCTGCCTATCCCGGGCACGACGCGCCCGGGTACTGGGTAATGCACTTCGACGGCTCCCTCTCGCTGAAAGGCGCAGGGGCCGGAGTGGTTCTCACCTCCCCAACTAGTGAAGAGCTCCGGTACGTCGTACAGTTGCAGTTCTGCGTGTCCAACAACATGGCGGAATATGAAGGTCTCATCGCCGGCCTTCGGGCTGCGGTGGGGCTCGGGATTCGTCGCCTCCTGGTCAAAGGGGACTCCCAACTGGTGGTCAACCAGGTATCCAAGGAGTACCAGTGCTCGAATCCTCAAATGGTGGCGTACGTGGCAGCGGTCAGGAAGTTGGAGAGGCGTTTCGATGGCCTGGAGTTGCGGCACATCCCTCGCCGCGACAACGCTCTGGCCGACGAGCTCTCCCGCCTGGCCTCCTCCCGTGCGCGCGTCCCTGCCGGAGTCTTTGAAGAAAGACTCGCACGGCCTTCCGTCCTGCCTGCCGAACAGGACGAAGGGGAAACCTCGAACTCAATTCAGGAGACCCCGGTGGTGCCCTCAGTGGGAAGCCCCGTCAGGGTGCCGCCGTCCGGCGAGTGCGCTGCAATCGCCGAATGTTCTCAAGATGCCTCGTGGATATCTGACATCCGAGGGTACTTGAAGGAAAAGTAACTTCCCGGGGATGAGGCGTCTGCCGAAAGAGTTGCTCGGCAGTCCAGACGCTATGCCATAGTAGATGGGGATCTCTACCGACGTAGCGCAGGAGGTGTCCTCCTGAGATGCATCTCCCGGGCAGAAGGCGGCGATCTTCTCGCTGAGATCCACGAGGGCGAGTGCGGTGGCCATTCATTGTTCCGCACGCTGGTCGAGAAGGCCTTCCGGCAAGGTTTCTACTGGCCTACAGCTCTCCAGGATGCTTCCGAGCTGGTTCGGCGCTGCAGGGCGTGCCAGTTCCACGCAAAGCAGATTCACCAGCCAGCTCAGGCTCTTCATACCATCCCCTGTCATGGCCTTTCGTGGTCTGGGGGTTGGATATTTTGGGTCCATTCCCCCGAGCAATCGGGGGCTATGCGTACCTATACGTCGCCATCGATAAGTTCACCAAGTGGCCGGAGGCGGTCCCAGTCCTCAAGGTGACCAAAAACACGGCGCTCCAGTTTATCCGCGGCATGACCAGTCGCTTTGGCGTCCCGAACCGGATCATCACCGACAACGGCACCCAGTTCACGAGTGCCCTGTTCGGGGACTACTGCGAAGACCTCGGCATCAAGCTCTGCTTCGCCTCCGTCGCTCATCCTCGGAGTAATGGGCAAGTCGAGCGCGCCAACGCGGAGATACTGAAGGGCCTCAAAACCCGGACCTATAACGTGCGCGCCAAGCACGGGAAGGGATGGGTGGATGAGCTGCCCGCCGTACTGTGGGCTAATCGGACTACGCCAAGCCGCGCCACCGGGGAGACTTCGTTCTTCCTCGTCTACGGCGGTCCTCCCCTCCGAGCTGACTTTAGGCTCCCCTCGGGTGCATGCATATTCTGAGGGTGAGCAGGAGCAACAAAGGCGCGACGATGTTGACTACCTAGAAGAGCACCGACGGCGTGCCGCCGTCCGGGCGGCTCGGTACCAGCAGAGTTTGCGGCGATATCATCTGCGCCATGTCCGGGCCTGATCTCTCGGGGTGGGGGACCTAGTTCTCCGACGCGTCCAGTCGCGCGAAGGAAAGAATAAGCTGTCCCCCATGTGGGAAGGTCCCTTCACCGTGATCGGGGTCCCGCGAGAAGGTTCTTTCAGGTTGGCGGCAGAGGATGGGCAGCCGCTCCCGAACCCGTGGAACATCGAGCACCTGCATAGGTTCTACCCGTAGACAGCTGGCGTGTCGCGGCTCAGGTCAACCAGGCCGGGGGCTTCCCTCCACCCAAGTTGACCGGGGGCTACCACCCATTGGGTAAGTCACCGTCGCCCAACCTTGTAAAATTTGTAAAATCAATATCTCAATATTCAGTCGTATGTCAAAATTGTTTTTCTGGATTCCGTATGTTTAATCTGTCTGGTGAGATGCTCGATTGTGCGAGAAAAAGTTTGCTCTCTCATTTTCCCCGCTGATAAAAGAATCCCAATCGGTATGCATGCGGGCAGTTGCCGCTGACTTACGTCCGACATGGTAGGCTGTGGTGTTCGGTGTCGTGGCAGACTCCCGGGCACTACCGAGTTCCGGGGTGCTCTGGGTAATCCTATCGCTCGAGCTGCTCGAGTAGTCCGGAGCCCAGGCCCCCGGGACGAGCTGTCGGTGCTCGGTCTGGTCTGTCATACCCGGGCGCCACCGAACCATAGGACCTCTGGGTTATGCCTCTGTCTGCTCTCGTTCGCCGTTTGGGTATTCGAGAGGTCTCGGATCGAAAACGAGAGCAGTCTATAACAAGTACCGCACTAACAGAGCGCACCAAGCAAAGAAATTCGCCATTCTCTCTTAAGTCACAGGTCGACAATCAAGAGCAGCTCGACCGCGAGGGTTTCGATGCCCAGGTCGCTGGTCGGCCCCAAGGGTCCTCGGGTGGTCCTACCACTTAGGCATGAGTGGTCGAGATCACCCGATCCCGGGATCCTCGCGTACCCCAGGACGCTCGGGCGCTCCGGCTGAAGGAACCAAGTCCCCGGGCACCCCGAGCTCGGAAGCACACGCCCCTCCTGGATCGGTTGGCCGGAAGGCCGACAGCTGTCCGGTGAGTGGTTAAATTCAGACAAATTTGCGTTCAATAATATTATGTTCCCGAGTCATCCTCGGGGGTTCTCGCATTTTAATCTGCTCGGCGAGATGATCTCCTCGTGCACAAAACCCTACCGTGTGTCTACTTTTTCCTGGAACGACAGAGCGGTTTGTAGAAAGGTGTACCGCGCGTACGGTAATGTCCGACCGAAGCCCTTCGTGGTGGTCGTGGTGTTCGGTCCGCTTTTAAGGACCCCAAGCACTACCGAGTCCTTGGGTGCCCTGGGTAATCCTATCGCTCGAGCTGCTCGAGTAGTCCGGAGCCCAGGCCTCAGGGGCGGGCTGTCAGTGCTCGGTTCGGTCCATCTTAAGCCCGGGCACCACCGGACCACAGGGACTCTTGGTCACATTTCCGCCTGTGCGCATCTCCGGTCTACTAACTGAGTGGTCATGAGGTGAAAAAGTATTCACCGGTCATGGCGTGTTCCGTGCTGGATCGATCCATCTCCCGAGCAAGGAAGTTCGTGTCTTTGTCTTTTGACTTAGACAATGCGGACTCGCGAGGGATCGGGGGCTGAACGCGCCAAGAACAATGATCGGGACAACTTCGTGCTCGGGGATGGAAAGGTCGGGAACGGTCCGACTGAGTACTCCCCGGGGCTTCAAGGCAAAACATCAGAAGGAACACTAAGTACTCAAGAACACTGGAGTTGCGACCCCAAAGAAGAGCTGCCAATATATTCACAAGGCAAATACAAGCATTTCTGAGGGATCACTCCCATATTTACATCCGTCCAAGACAACAACAAAAGAAAAAGAAACGACTACAAAAAGCCTAGTCGGCGGCAGAGGCGGTGTCCGAGTCATCTGGGTCATCCCCGGGGGCTGGCGGCGGCGGCACTTCCCGCCTAAAGCCGGCCGCCACTTCGGCAGCGGTACTCCGAACCGCTTCCCGGGCAGCCTCTCCCTCGGCTTCAACCACTCCTTCCCGCGCCGGCTCCAGCGGGAAGTTCGGGTCTCTACTTCGGTAGCAGGCCAGAACGTGCTCGGCCACTGCGTGGGCCAAACCGTGTCCTTCCCGGGCGGCGAGTTCCTGGATGGCCCAGGGCAGGGCCTCAAGGCACTCGCAGACCTGCTGAAGCCCTAGGACTTGTCGTGCGGGGCTGTCACTCTTCTTGTCTTCGACGAGTCATCCAAGACCGCCCTTCTCCACGGCCCGCCGCATCCGCCGGAGTATGTCCTCCAACATTTGCTGCAGGTTGACCCGCGAGACGAATGCGGTCTCGAGCTTCTCCTTCGCAGCCCGCAGCTGCGCCTAGAGTCCCTGGCCCCCGGTCGGGCCAGAAGAACCGCCGTCGGTTGCGGCGCTGGCAGCTTGCTTGGTCCGCGCCACCAGCTCGGACAAGGCGCGCTCACGGGCATTTAGCTCTGCCTCGTGTTTCGCGTTCTCCTCCCCCTGGTGGCGGCGACCGCTGCCGCCGCGGCAGCCTCGCCCTCTCGACGGCTCAACTCCCCCTCCCGGCGGGTCAGCGCGTCCTCCTGGTGGGCCAGCGTGTCCTCCCGGGCGCCCAGATCCGCCGCCGTGATCTCATTGTCCACCTCCCGAAGGGAGATGTCCTCCTCCCACCGGCGGATGTCTTCTTCAATCTTCCGGAGGTCGTCTTCCCAACGCTGGAGGTCGGCGCGCGTCTGATCGGCCTCCCCCTCCCGGCGGGTCAGCTCGGCCCGGAGCTCCTCCACCGCCTTCTCGCGGACTGCGACCGCTGCCTCCCTCTCCTGCGCCTGCCCCGCCCTGGCAAGGGCCTCGACGACCTGCTGCCGCGACGCCTCAGCCAGGCGGGCGGCGTCTTCTCGCTCCCGCGCGGCTTCCGCCCGCGCGGCCTTCAAAATCTCTTGTTCCCGCGCGACCTCCGCGCGGGTATCTTCCAGGAGTTTCTGCTCCCGCGCGGCCGCTGCGCGGGCCTCCTCCTGGGCACTCGCGAGCTGCGCCCTCTCCAAAGTCAGCCGGGCGCGCTCAGCTTCGAGCTGCCCCTCCTTCGCGTCCACTGCCGCGCCCAGCCACCCGACCGCCACCTGGACGCCTTCGATCGCGGCCAGGAGGGGGCCGGCCGATGGAGCGTCGGCCTCCCCACGGATCGCCTCCGGGGGGTCCGAGGTCCCCATGGGATGCCACACCACCATCCGCCCCGGGCTCTGCATGCCCGGGGTAGGTTCCACCGATGCCGAAGGCTCGGGCATCGACCGCATGCCCGCCTCGGCTGCCGCATCCGCCGGCCCCGGCAAGGCCGCTGTCTCCGCCACCATTCGCCCCGGGCTCTGCATGCCCGGGGTAGGTTCCACCGGTGCCGAAGGCTCGGGCGTCGACCGCATGCCCGCCTCGGCCGCCGCATCCGCCGGCCCCGGCAAGGTCGCTGTCTCCGCCACCATCCGCCCCGGGCTCTGCATGCCCGGGGTAGGTTCCACCGGTGCCGAAGGCTCGGGCGTCGACCGCATGCCCGCCTCGGCCGCCGCATCCGCCGGCCCCGGCAAGGTCGCTGTCTCCGCCACCATCCGCCCCGGGCTCTGCATGCCCGGGGTAGGTTCCACCTGCGCCGAGGGTTCGGGCGACCGCTCCGTCCTCCCCTCCGCCGCCACTTCCGCCGTCCTCCCCTTGGCCATCGCGTCCGCTGGCACCCCCACCGTCGATGCGTCCGCCTGCCTCGGCGCGGCCGGCGGGCTTGGCTCTGGCCCTGGCGCCCGCGCTCCTTCAGTCGCGGTGGCGCCTGTAGGCGGCCTGCGGGAGGTAGGCGAAGATTAGAATCAAAGCTCAGTTCGGGCAAAGAGCGCCCAAGAAAGAGCGAAGAATGAAACTTACCCCGTCGTCGTCCCCCGGTACTGCCATTTGGCCGCCGGGAGCCTGAAGTCCGGGTCCGATGGCGCCGGCCCGGAATCCTCCCGTCTCCTCTTTCGCTGGGGGCTCGGCGGGGCCGCTGCGCGGCTCTCAGGCGCCGGGCCAGGCCCCATCCTCACAAGTCGCGGCTCCAGCACCGGCACTGGGATGTATACTCGGGGGCGCTTCCCCCGATCCCCCTGCGCCACCACCACTGCAGTGTCGGCGGTGCCCTCTTCTCTGGTGCGGCGGCTGCTGCCCGCAGCGGCTCCGTCGCCAGCCCGCGCCGAGCTGTTCGTGGCCTCCTCATTGAGCAGCTCGTCCAACCCAGGGAGCTCGGAGGCCTCGGGGCTCCGGCTCCTCGGCCGGTCCACGAGCCCCTGGGCATCAAACTCCGGTAGCTGTGCCATGATCGCCACACGATCGGGATTGGCGCAGAGCGCCATCTCCGGCCACGGGAGTTCCGCCCGACTCATGTCTTCCACCCCGGTTATCACTCGGGTCATGCCCTTCAGCTCCGCCGGGCCCAGGTCCCAGCTTTCGCCGATTTGGGTCCGAGTGATGTCTTCAGGCCCGGTGTAGAACCAACACGGGTGGGCCCGCTCCCGCAGGGGCACCAGGCGACGACGCAAGAAGTCCACCACCACCATGACCGAGGTCAGCCCGGAGTCGCGCAAGAGTCTGATGCGCTCGAACACCGTATCCAACCTCGCGTCCTCCGGCGGCGGCACCTCCCACGTCGACCTCCGAGGTTCCGCCGCCGCTTCTGGTAGATCAAGGCGATCGTGGGGGTCAACGTCGATGAAGAACCAGTCTCGTCGCCATTCCTCCCACTTGCTGCGTAGTACCTGGGGGATGTAGTGCTCCCCCAGGCCGTCTCGTAGCCGAAGGTTGCAGCACCCCGCGACATCCACTGTGGAGTGCCCTCTCTTCTTCCCCGCCGGCCGCAAGACGAAGAAGTGTCGTAGAAGCGTCGCCGAAGGCGCCACCCCCACGAACATCTCGCAAAGGTGCGCGAAGACCGCCAGCACCACGACGGAGTTGGGGCTCAAGTGCACCAGCTGGATGTCGTAGGTCTCAAGAACTTGGAGGAAGAAGGTAGAGAACGGCGGCACCAACCCCGCCACCACGAAAGAAGTGAAAAGAACAATCCGCCCAGGAACGGTTGTCGCCGGCGGAAAGTTCACCGGCGTCACCACCACGGCTCCCTCCTGCCCCTCGGGCACCAACAGCTTCCTAATTTTGGCCGCCGCCTCTTCATTCCTCAGACGAGACTCCGGCAGAATGCCGTCCAGAGTCTTGTCGCGACGGCCTCCTCCTACTCTCGGCATCTCGGCAGGAGCGGAGGTGCTTTGGTGGTGGAGAGAAGGAAGGAAAAGCGCTCCGGTCGTCTGAAAGGTTTCTAAGGGCTTCGGAGCACGGAGGAGGCAAGAGCAAGAGTGCAGGAAGGCGTAAAGAGGGGGACGGATAGATCCCCTCCCCCTTTTATATCTCAAAGTTCAAACGTTGCCGCCCAACGGTTCGCTCGGCGCAACTGCCAGGCGTATTTTCCTCGATCGACGCAACTGCCAGGCGTATTTTCCTCGATCTGCGCGGCGGCCGCGCGTGCCGTCCGTACGGTTGTCATGCCCTTCGGGAGTTGTGTGGACTCGCATCTACTCATCTCCCCGCTGGGCCGTACCCGAGGCCCGGATCCAAAAGGCCACCTCTTGAGAGCCTGCCATGTGGCGTCCACGCCAGCCTCGGCCTCGTCCGCGACGAAGGGCCCATCCGCAGTCTCCGTGCCATCACCAACCAATGGGCCCGGGGGCTACTGTCGGTGTATCAGGAACCGGGGGTCCCTGAGTCCCGAGACCAGGCCAGCCGTCCGCCACGTGTCACCATCCCGCGAGGTCCCTCCTGCAGGATGAGGAAAATCTAAGTTCCGGGAGAAGGTGCTCGGGGCCACAGCCTCTGGTCCCCAGCACCCCAGTTCTCCGATGACCCGCAGAGTCCGAGTACCATAGTCCCCCGATGGGCCGAAGAGCCAAGAGCTCAGGAGAGAGTGCTCGGGGCTGCACGTGGCAGCCCCCGAGCACTCGGTTCCCCGAGGGTTCTACAGAAGTGCTCGGGAGAGAGTGCTCGGGGCAGCACGTGGCAGCCCCCGAGCACTCGGTTCCCCAAAGGTTCTACAGAAGGGCTCAGGAGAGAGTGCTCGGGGCTGCACGTGGCAGCCCCCGAGCACTCGGTTCCCCGAAGGTTCGCGCGAGAACACCCGATGCCCCGACGACCCCGAAGGGCCCGTCGACGAGGTGTCAACCAGTCAAAGGTCCGAGGCCGCATTTAATGGGCATGCACGGCCTGACATCCTGACATTCCCAACTGCTCCCGCCGCAGTGTCAGTCCCTGCCATGCTTTGGCAGGGGGGCGTGGGTCCATTAATTGCACGGGTCCCGTCCCGTATCATCCGGGGTGTCTCAGGATAACGTCGCCAGGATCAAAGCGTTCCGCCTGCCACCCTGCCCTGGCAGAAGAACAAGACAGGGTGGGCGCGCCGGGTGCCCCTGTGGCCGCCCGGTGGGCCCTCTCAACGACGCCAGGACGCCCACAATGACGGGTGGTCTGATGCGCGCCGCATTTTTCCACCGCCCCTGTCACTTCGCCCAGAGGGAATGATGATGCATTTCTCAGTCGTGGCGTCTTGGAACTTGAGCCCCCTCTTTCCCATTTGGGGTATGTCGTGGCCGGCGAGCGTGTAAAAGGAAGGGATGGATAACACAGGAAGGAAGAATCGGATCAGCAAGGTAGAAGCACGACAGAGATACACGAGAAAACATCCGAAGACAGATCGAGACAATCAAAGGCATCATCCGAAGAACACCGCAAGCAAGCTTGAGCAGAGCTAGAGCAAGGGAGCCTCAGGCTCTCTGTTAGACAATATATTCTTGTAACCAGATATATCCTTGAGGGATTCCCTTCGAGGAAGGATATTACGTCCATACAGGAGTAGGGTATTACGCCCCCGTGCGGCCGAACCTGTCTAAACTCCGGTGCATTTATTTCTCTTTGCACTAGGTCGACCATCCCCCACCATCGGCTGTTGCATTTATTTCCACTTCCATTTATTTCTCTGACGAACTCATTCAGGATCATCCCCCCGGCCGAATCTCTAAAAAGGGGTCTCTCGGGATCCCTGCGATAGGAGTTCATCCTCCGACAATTGCCCTGGATCAACAGGTTCTGAGCTATTTGCTTTATTCTTTATCCCGTTAAGTTCTAACACAAGTGGTCACCATGAAGTCCTTAGTGCAAGTTTAGAGGGCTATAGAGGAAGTGTTTTCCTCACAAACATGTGTGCGATCTGTGAAGACGTGCATAGTGCTAGACACAACACAAAAAGGTAATATGTCAATTGCAGAATATGTCGGAAAGATGTAGGTGCTTGGGAATGAGATAGCCACAGCCAAACGCCCGTTAGATGAAGAGGCGATGATCAAGTACATCCTCATTGGCATCGACATTGATTACAATCCAATCGTGTTCGTTATTGTTCCACAAGTGGAACCAGTGCGAGTCAACGAGTTGTATGCTCAACTTCTGAGTTTCAAAACTCAAATGAATCTTCTTAAAGGTAATTCTTAGTCCTCCGTCAACATTGCATCTCGTGGTGGTTGAGGTGGTCGCGGTCGTGGGCAAGGTCACGGCCATGGCAACTTGTCCAACGGTGGCAAGTTCAACAACAATAATAGCAGTAACAATGGTGCAAATAGTGCCGTGATGTATGGCGGCCTTGTTGCCATTACCTCTTCTAGACATGGAAAAGCAGCATCTCATTCACTGGACCGATGCATGCATTGATTAGTCGATGTAGCATAGCACAGGGTTCGTGATTCAGGGTTCAAACTGAAGGACGGCCCTGCTTCTATAGAACCGAGAATGATGACTAGAGAAGTGTGAATAGACGCCTTACAAATTTATTGTGAAATAGATTACATATTCCTTGTTCACCCAACGCTCCTCAAAAACACACAAACGGAAGCATAAACTTTAGACAGACAAAGCGAGAAAGAAAATTCCAAGACAACATGACTCTACGGATGGAATATGAACCACATGCTCTATTCAAAACCATTTCATATGTCTTTGAGCACAAAAGATTGAAACTTGAACGAAGAACAAAATAAAAAGATAGACATTGAAAAAACAACTCTCTAAGTTGATGGTCTAGAGACAAGGGGATTCAAGACCCTCTCAAATACACGAGTATATGAATGTTTATGCTTCTAGCAATAAGAAGAACAACTTTCCAAGGTTGAAAAATCGCAGCTCAAAGGCAAAAATGAAAATCAATAAGGAAATCACAACCGAAAAAGGAAAACTTGCAAACTTGCAAGGGAACCAATAGAGAGACTAGAAAGAGAGGAATCTAAGCATATGCAAAAATATAGTTTTCATTACTAAAAGAGGCCAGCCCTTTTTTAGGTGAATTACAAGGATTTTTCTCTCAAAAACTGTCACCTATTACAGAAGCTAAGCACTCATCTTTTTCTTCTCTAAAATCCTAGCACTAGGCTCTCAAATGGGTGGCACAAGAGGCTCAAGTGGCTAGTTTCTACTCTCTCATAGCCTTACATCTCTATTTATAGGTCTAGTAAACTTGTTCCCTAAGTTTTCTAGTTTGTTACCAAAATATCTCTCTCTTGTAGTACACTCTTATCTAACACCGAGAGCATTTTAGTTCATTTCTTACTCTATCCATTGAACGGTCGCGATGCCTTCATAAATTAGTTTCTCCTTGACGCAAGCTTCGCGATGGTGCCACATACTCCTCCATTCCTCCCATGATTTTGAGGCTCAACCGTGAAACCGTCTACACGCCTCTCAAAACGTGACTCGCCACTTGCTTACACCTTAAGCAAACGCTTTGATATTGATATATGTACTCCGTCTTGCGATCCTGACTCCCGGCAAGTTTCTTCTGCTCCCGATCCCTCGGGTCACCTGTGTCACTTGTACAGGTATCCCTTTCGCTTGACTTTGTCAACATGCCATCTTCATCTTCCGTTTCATGCTTTGCTTGACCTCCATGCGTACAGCTAGTATGATCCTTGATTCTGCCTGGCCTCCTTGATCGTTCACACGCTTAGCCTCGATCACACGCTTAGTCTCGATCACCCACCATCGACCGCCAAATTGCATTCGTCACTTGCACACCATGAGACAAGCAAACACATTTCTCCAACTCCAACTCTAGTTAGTCCAAAATCAAAATACTCAAACCAAGCTCAAGCAATCCAAAACTTGAGAAAATAAATCGACAACCTTGTCAATCACTCATCACATATAAACTAAGATATATTTCAACTTGGTTTCTCAATTTTCCCTTTGATGAGTGCATTGAAAACACTTTTTTAGCATTCTGAGTTTAAGCATGTCAATTAATTACAAAATTTACTCCAAATTAAAACTTTTTAGGATTAATTAAGTTAGCTAAGGTTAAGAAAATAGATATTTGGATGTATATATACCAGTATATATACACACACACACACACACACATTCATGTTTATGAGTGGTGCTAAGTTGCATAAGTATTTCAAGGTGCACTAGAATCAATTTCAAAGTAGTCTATGCATTAAGTAGGGTCATATGCTTCATTTTGAGATTTCTATGGTTCTTTGTGTGGAGATTTGAAATTGAATGCCTCTTAATTTCAAATCTACTCTTAAATTCTATTCAGCTCAAATTCCTTAAATTCAAATCCTCTCCCAAATATCTTTATCCAAATCCAAATCAAAGTTCAAATATTTCAAATGAAGTTGATCTTAATCCCAAGTCAAAATTCAAATTCAAAATTTTCTATTTTGAATTATTCCCAAAATCCCTCTCACTTTTCTTTTTCTCTTCCCTTTTCTCCTTCTCTTTTCTCCCAGGCCGATTTCCTCTCCCCTCTCTCTTTCTCAACCCAACCCCCGACCCTTCTTCTTCTTTTTTTACTTTTTCTTTCCCGCGCGTCGGCCCTTCTTCCTTTCTTCCGCTCCCCGGCCCATTCTCTGTGCTGGCGGACCGGCCGTGCCCATGCGCGCTCTACTCGCCCCGCGCGCAGCTCGGCCGTCCGCGTGTCCACGCGTCGCCCACCCACTCGTGCGCTTTCCTCCCTCTCCTTCCTTCTTCCCTTTCCAGCGCGATGGCGCATCCGCCAGCCGTCGTTTCCTCGGGAAAATCTTCCGACCAGCCTGCACGATCTTCGCTCGCTCTTCTCCCCTGCTTCTCTCCCTCTCTTTGATGACATGCCGTGTTGCCCATGCCGCGAGACTTTCGCGTCCCGCGTGCGCATGGACGACGCAGAGCTCGCCCATACCCTGGGAAAAAGGGTGGGCACCGACCGCCACCTCACCGCCGACATCCCATGACGCCAACAACCTTCACCGCCTCTCTCTGCCTCTCTGTTCCCTCTATAAATAGATCCCGACCTCTACCTTCCCCTCTTTCTCCATCTCGCCTCACCCAGCACTCTCGTCATCGCCATTACCGCTGTTGCGACCTCGCCGTCATCGATCCGCTGATCATGTGCTGTCGAGGAGCTTCAGGACCTTGCCACCATCCTTGTGTCACCGTCCAATCGTCAAAAGCCCGATGGGAGCCCGCCCGAGCCAGTAGTCGAGTAGCGCCACCATCGCCTCTTCGAAAAATCGCCGACCGCTGCCCCGCCCGTCGCCATTCCTGCGCTCGGTGAGCCTCCCAGTTCCCTCTCGCGTCTGCGTAGATAGCATGCAGGCGTCCCTGGGGCTCCCTCTTAGCTTATCGCCGCGCGCTGCCGTGTGGCTGTCTTGCGCTCGCCACTGGCATGTTTCTTCTCCATAGTGTGGCTCGGCCATCGCGTCGTGATGCCTAGAGGCGCTAGGCCTTCTTCCCTTACAGGTTGGCACCTCCTAGTGAAGGGGAGGTGTTTCCCAATCATGTCGCGCCGCTGCGCTCTCCTCCAGACGTCGTCTGGTAGTGCCTCTATCGCTAGCCGCCATCAACGAGCTCCCCTCTAAGTCCGTCGTGCCCTGTAGTAGCTCGGCGTCCGCTCGTCGTTGTGAGTCTTTGGCCGAAATGCGCCGCCGGCAAGCGCTCCGGTGCAGCTCCACCGCTATTCCTCCCAGCCGGGATGTTTTTCCCCTTCGCCGCCCTGTGCGTCCACGCGCGCAAGCACGCACGTAACCGGGCCGCCATCTATGCACCAGGTCAGCCCGGCTGCCAAAGGCCTTGAGCCCGTGGGCCGGGCTTGGGGTACACATTTTTCATTTATGCAAGATTCTTCCTTATGATTTGGTGTATATTTTTTATTTATCCCATTGTTCATTCATTTATCCTCCTTTAGGAATGCAAACATCATGGACAAAATATTATGCAATGCATGAACATGCAAACCTAATAAGCTTTCACAAGTATACCACAAAGCATTTTCAAATGCTAGAAACATCAAAGGGCTACGGAAAGTACAGGATTAGCTCACGATTGCACAAAGGCTCAAAAAGCGTCAGTGACACAAGAACATGAAGCTTCATAAGTTGAATCCAAAGAATTGGTTGGCGTATTTAATTTCTCATAGTTGAATCATATTTAAAGCAACCATCACATAAGCTTCCACTTGTGCTGAGGCGATACAAGCATTAAAAATAACCAACTTCAATCTCAATCTAGGAAAACAAGCATTCATAACAGTAGGTTCTGCAAACGCTCATATATGAAACCAAGACTTAATTAGATCATGTGATTAAAATAAAATTGATCTTTTATGCATATTTTGCCTCTTATCCAAGCGAAGTGTCGCGTGACTGGGTACGATAAATACCTCGAAGCTTCAAGACAACCGTATTGGATCACGTTTCTACGCAAGAAACTTGGTTTTCATAAGATTATTCAAATTTCATAAGTTATCAAGTTTTCACAAGATCAAGTCAAGTAGTGTGTTTGCGACATAAGAAACACATGTTCCCCTAAGGTTCTATTATGAGCTAAAAATTTGACAAAGATAGAAAATATAGTGCAATATTTCTCAATCTACTGACTTAAACTAAGAAGTCTAGAGCAAAATATTAATCAAACTAGTCTTAACACAAGCATTGACTAAGCCAAAGCAATTACAAACCTGGTACTTAAGAATGCAACATTTCATAGTCTACATGATTTATAAAATCACCAAATTTCATCTTAAGAAAAGCTAGCTTGTTTGAAATATTTCATGTCAAAGCATTAAGAGAAATCTAAGATAAAAAGCTTGCTCTGCATAACTACTCAACTTAATCCAAATTCAATTCTAGCAAATAAAAATGCTAAAGACATATAAGTTAAAGCTCAACTACTATGATTATCTTACATGATGCGATACAATATAAATGCAACAAAAGTAACTAAAGTATATACAAAGATAATTCACCTTTACATAGTGTTATAAGGATGACACACATCAAGCTCTCTCCTCAAATAGGCAAATCTAGTAGCATCTAGATGCTTGGTGAAGATATCACTTAGCTGGTATTGGGTATCAATATATTCAAGTCTATATCCCATTTCCCACTGTAGTCTCTCAGAATATGAAATCTCACATCTATGTGTTTAGTTCTAGAGTGTTAGATTAGATTATTGGCTAGACTTATGAACTGGTATTATCACTCGTTATATATAAGTCAAGACACATTTCAACTTAGTTTTTTAGATTTTTTTTTTTACCGCAGGTTATATAAAGTTGGTTCTACCTACAATGATACTCTTGTGTTAGATCTTGGACGTGAAAATTGTATATGCAAGCAAGTGGATTTAGCTCTTCTCCGAATCTTTCATGCATCTGTTCACTTTGGTGACGAGACGACCAAAGAAACTGGAAATATTGGTTGAGCATGCATGCATTACATACATACACGCTCAGGCAGTTAGGATCCTGAAAACGACCCTTGATTGGGGCAAAGATACGGCCGGGCGTCTGGAACCTGTATCTGTATGCAGCAATGCCCACCAAAAAGCGACAAGACTAGAGATACGCGTAACGGGACAGTCACTGGCGCCTTTTGAGCCGTGATCAGCTCAGCTTTGCATTCAGGGCTCGCCTGCACTTCCACACCAAACTGAGCCTCCATCGTTCGGCTGTTAGGTAATTAGGTCGTGAAAAGGCCAAGTACTTGGTGTACTCGTAGCTCACGTGCATGCGTTCAGCGGCCGGCCAACGGATACATATATATATATATACATCTGAATATTCTAAAAGAATTCACGTGGTCCATGAGAAATGTTAGGAATAAAGCAACGACAGGATCGAATATAAGGTACGATTTTTATGTGAAAAAACTTTTACAGGAAAAAACCATGTGTGTCGATATGTGATCTTTACTATATTAAGGATGTGTATAATGCAGGGGATTACAATGAGTCTCTCAGCTCTCTTTGTAGCTTACAAGATATTTATAAGGATGGATATATACGACTCGAGTCTAATACGGACTATTCCGAAATATGGGCTAAAGGCGTCCCTTGTATGGCCCAACAAGAATTCGGATCACAATCCAACAAACTCCACCTTGAGACGAATTCAATCTTGTAGCAAATAAAGAATCATAAAAAAAACTCCCTTCAATAATAAATATTACCGACGCCAAAAGTCTCTAGGACTCAAACTGTAACACAAACTAAACTTAAGCATAGCTCAAATTTAGTAGCAAGAACTGACTTTGTCATCATATCAGCAGGATTAATATAAGTGCTTATCATGCATATTTTAATATCACCTTAAGCAATGACATATTGAATATAATGATACCTCACATCAATATACTTTGTTCTTTCATGAAACATCTGATCTTTTGTAAGACAAATAGCACTCTGACTATCACAGAAAATATTAATACAAGAATTATCTCCACAAAGCTCAGTGTACAAACCTCTTAGCCAAACAACTCCTTTGCATGTTTCAGAAATAGCCATATATTCAGCTTCAGTAGTTGATAAAGCAACAGTAGCCTGCAAACAAGCTTTCCAACTAACAGCACAACCACCAACGGTAAAAATATAACCTATGAGAGATCTTCTCTTATCCAAATCACTAGCATAACCTGAGTCAACATAACCAATAAGTCCATCTCCAGGTTTTTCAAATTGCAAATAAGCATTAGAATTACCACGTCGATATCTGAAAATCCACTAAACAGCTTTCCAATGTTCTTTACCAGGATTAGCTATGAATCTACTAACAACACTCAGTGCATGAGATAAATCAGGACGAGAGCAGACCATGGCATACATAAGTGAACCAACTGCACTAGAATATGGAACTCTAAACATATACTCAATATCGTACTCTGACTCAGAACATAGAGATAAAGATAATTTGAAGTGAGCAGCTAATGGAGTACTCACTGGTTTTGTATCATGCATATTAAAACGACGAAGGACCTTCTGAATATAACCTTGCTGACTAAGATATAACTTATCAGCTTTCCTGTCTCTAATGATCTTCATGCCAAGAATTTTCTTTGTTGCACCTAAATCCTTCATCTCAAATTCATTACTCAATTATGATTTCAATTTAGCTATTTCTGATTTATCCTTTGCAGCAATCAACATATCATTGATATAGAGAAGCAAATAAATAGCTGAACCATTAACAGTCTTCAAATAGACACATCTATCATAATCAGAACGCTTAAAACCATTAGAGAGCATAAAAGAGTCAAACCTCTTGTACCACTGTCTAGAAGACTGCTTCAAACCATAAAGAGATTTCTTTAATTTGCAGACAAAGTCTTCTTTTCTAGGAATAATAAAACCTTCAGGTTGATCCATATAAATATCTTCATCTAACTCCTAATGTAAAAATGCAGTTTTAACATCTAATTGCTCGAGTTCATAATCACGCATAGCAACAATACTGAGTAAAGTGCGAATAGAACTATACTTCACAACAGAGGAGAAGACATCATTATAATCAATACCTAAAATCTGGCTATAGCCTTTAGCTACCAACCTTGCTTTATACCTTACTACTTCATTAGGAGAAATACCCTCCCTTCTTTTGAAAATCCACTTGCAACGAACAAGCTTCTTCTCTTTTGGCAATTTGACTAAATCACAAGTACCATTCTTCTCAAGTGACTCCATCTCATCTTGTATTGCAGTCATCCAATTATTGCAATCAGCAGAAGTAATAGCCTCATTGTAATTAGAAGATTTTGCATTACCTTCAACTTCTTCTGCACAACTTAGAGTATAAGCAGCAATATTACACTCCTTAATTAACTTTTTGGGCAGATTAATTTGTCTTCTAGGCCTATCAACTGCAATAGAATGTTGTGTAGGCTGCACAACGGATGAAGAATGTGAAGCACTAGATGAATCATGATTAATAAATAAATTTTTAGCAATATGTGTATCCTGAACAATAGCATCTGATGTAATTTCTGCATTAATAAAATTATCCGCCTGAACGCTAGAACTCTACTGACTCTGAACAGTAGCATTTGGCAACATAGCAGATTCATTAAAGACAACATTCCTGTTAATCATCACCTCTTGTGTTGCAGGATTTCGCAATTTATAACCTTTAACACCAGATTTATAACCAAGAAAGATACACTTAATAGCTCTAGGCTCCAATTTACCATTATCAACGTGAGCATAAGCAGGACAACCAAAAACTCTAAATTCTGAAGAATCGGCTGAAGAACCAGACCATACCTCAATTGGAGTTTTCTTATCAATTGCAATATTGGGTGATCGATTAATAAGATAGCAAGCAGTGAAAACGGCTTCAGCCAAAAACGCCTATGTATACCTGCATTAGACAACATGCAACGGGCCCTCGAGATGATAGTTCTGTTCATACGCTCAGCTACACCGTTTTGTTGTGCATTAATAGAAATAGTGTAGTGCCTCACAATGCCTTCAGACTTACAATATGAATCAAATTCATCATAACAAAAATCCATCCCATTATCAGTGCAAAGTTTATTATCTTCTTTTCAGTTTGCCTTTCAACTATAACCTTCCACTCTTTAAATACTTTAAATGCTTCTGATTTATGCTTCAAGAAATAAGGCCAAACTCTTCTCAAGTAATCACCAATAATAGTTAACATATAACGAGAACCACCTAGTGAAGACCTATAAGATGGTTCCCATAAATTAGAATGCACATAATCAAGAATACCTTCTGTTTTATGAACCGAAATGTTGAATTTCACTCTCTTATGCTTGCCAAAAATACAATGCTCATAAAATTTTAACTTGCCGATACTATATCCATCAAAAAGGCCTCTCTTGCTCAATTCTGTCAAACCAAATTCACTCATATGCCCAAGACGCATATGCCAAAGATTAGTAGCATCAGAATCTGATAATGAATGTGAACTTACAACGGTATCACCCGTGATCGTAGTGCCTCGGAGATGATATAAATTGGCAGACTTTAAATCACCTTTTATTACAATAAGGGAACCTTTTTCACCTTCAAAATATCATCTCCACCTAACCAATCATACCCTTTATTATCAAAAGTACTCAAAGATATAAGATTTCTTTTCATACCTGGAACGTATCTCACATCTGTCAAGGTTCTAACAATGCCATCATGCATCTTTATCATAATTGATCTAATTCCAACAATTGGACATGGGTTGTCATCACACATCCTAACAGAACCAGCATTTTGAACAGAATTATAAGTGGTAAACCAATCTCTATGTATGCATATATGGAAAGACGCAGCAGAGTCAATAATCCATTCATCACCACTACTAACACATCCAGCAAAAGCAACGAGAGTCTCTCCATTAAAACTATTATTGGAAGCAGCAACATATGCTTTACCTTCTTCATTAGATTTACCTTTCCTCTTTTCTTTATTCTTCAACTTGTAACATTCAGATATGTCATTATTATTTTTCTTGCAATACCTGCAGAATTTTTCTTTGCCTCTGAACTTCGAACGACCCCTGTAACCGTTCGAACTTTTATCTCTTTGGCTATTATGTAAATTCTTTTCCTTTATCCTGCCACGCACAATCAAACCTTCTCCATTAGAAATAGAGCTATCAATAGACACCATCTGTTTCATCTTTTTCTTAGCATGCAAGGTCTCATAAACTTCTTTCAAAGTTAGTATATCATGACTGTATCTCTAAAGTTTGCAAAAGAACTAGGTAATACGTACAAAAGAATAAGACTCAAATCCTCATCATCATATTTTACCCTTATAAACTGTAGGTCAATAACGATCTTCTTAAAGACCGAAAGATGATTCAACACAGAACCACTCTCCTATAATTTGTGCGTGAACAACTTCATCTTCAGATGCATTTTACTGGTTAGATCCTTGGATATGCAGATCGATTCCAGCTTTAGCCATAAAGTAGCAGTGGTTTTCTTCTACAAAACCTCCTGCAAAATATTATTTGATAAATGAAGATGAATTTGTGACAAAGCCTTACGATCTTTTCTCTTTTCTTCATCGGACCAAGACTTTTAATCCTTGTTCACAAAATTATCAAGAGCATTATCCAAATCAGTATGCGCAAGAATAGTTCGTATCTTTACTTATCATAGAGAAAACCTTGTATCTCAATCTAGTAGCGGAATATCATACTTTAAAAAAGTCATGACGAAGAATAATCAGAAAAAAAATAGGCTGCAAACCCTCTGGTACAGTCCTGTGTGCTCGAAGTAATAAACTGCACAAATCCTGTACACTTTCGTGTGGGCGCAGCAATCAAATCAGAAACCAATCTACTGGTATGATTCTTGTGTGCGCGAAGCAATATTGCCAATTTTCTTCTCACAGCTATCTGATATGCTGCTTTAACCAATCTCCTGGTACGATTCGAGATGGATCAGCTTGGACTCTGGTACGATTGGAGATGGATCGGCTTGGGCCCGCCTCCACTGACGTGCACGCAACACAAGGTGACAGCACGCTCTGACCAGAAATAGAATCGGCGACGGACTTTTCCCCACGCATGGACCAATCTGAACAGCAGGTGCAACAAACTCGGCGGAATCGACGAATCCCGAGCGACGAAC
The DNA here is from genome assembly GCF_958298935.1 of Phragmites australis. NCBI lineage: Eukaryota > Viridiplantae > Streptophyta > Magnoliopsida > Poales > Poaceae > Phragmites > Phragmites australis. The sequence goes on from NC_084922.1 coordinate 9,861,359, forward strand.
TCGGCGGCAAAGATTGAACCGTGACTAAAGAGAAGAGAACAAATCTATATATTTTTCTTTTCTGTTACTCGTGTATATCTAATCTGGCTCTGATACTATTTGTTAGAAATAAAACAACGATATGATCAAATACGAGATATGATTTTTACGTGAAAAACTCTTGCGGGAAAAAACTATGAATGTAAATCGGCGATCTTCACTATATCATGGATGTGTATAATGCAGATGATTACAATAAGCCTCTTATCTCTCCTTGCAGTTTACAAGATACTCCCTCCGGTTGCAAATATAGGTCATTTTAGCCTTCTCAACTATTCTCTAAATATAGATCATTCTCAAACTTTTATGTATTTTTTTTCTTTTATTCTCGTCTTACCCTTATTTAATAAATGCTACCACTCTCACAAATGAATTAGTTATCTTTTTCAATGTAGAATAAATGAAGGACAACCAGATCATTTGATCTACTTTATAAATCTTTATGCACAAATCTAAAACGATCTATATTTGTAATCGAAGAGAGTATATTTATAAAGATGAATACATATGACTCGAGTCTAATATAAACTATTCTAAAATATAAATTGAAGATGTAACTTATATGACCCAACAAGGATCCAAATTATAATCCAACACGAAACCGGTGCTGGCCTGTAGGTTGTACATATATTCACATGGTTCAGTTCAGTAGTTCAGTCGAAGTGCAGATGCATGCATGTACCGAATCCAACACGACCAGCGATGTATATATACATACACGATGCATGTACATTCATGTTCTCGCCACCACATACACGAGCAGGCTGCCTCTATCTATCTACTAGTAGTATCTTGGTTGCTCGGATCGATGCCATGCCACTGCCATCAATTTGCTGTAAGTACTGACGAGAAATCTAGAGTGCATGGCGCACAGTGCACCGCCCATCAACGCATGTTTGCTCTTGGATCGGTCCATCAGGTCCTGCCGTCCTTGTTTTTCTATTATTTTGCCTGCAGGCTCCAGCGGCGGGTGACGGCATGTCGCCGACTCGCCGGCGGCAAATGCATCCTTCTTTCTTCTTCTGCTCCTTCTTCTTTTTTTCCGGGAAAGAGGCAAATGCATCTGACCGGTCGGTGCTACAGTTTCCGACCGGCCACTGTCTGCATTCGACTGAGGCGCCACCCAGTGATTTATCCGGTGAAGCCACCGAAATGAGCCCGGAGAACACAGCCGCTGCGGTGTACGGACGTGCGGTGGAGCCACCGCTGCCTCTGTAGCTGCGGGCGGCGCCGCGTGCAGGCGGAAAGATGAGAGATCAGTGTCGAGTTAATCACGGGGGCGGGTAGGTAGGAGATGATGGCGCGGCACCTCGTCATGGGCTGCCGCGGCAGCTGCAGGAGGGGCCGGCACGTATGACACGTGGGCCCCATGTAACAGTGCAACCCTTGGTGCAGGGGGGACGTGGGGGATCTTACCGCTGTGGACTGGACAATTCCAACGGAGTCGCTAGGGATTTTTTTATTTTTATATTTCAAAAAAAAATTAAAAATAGGTGTCCGTTAATAAAAATTATAAAAATATGCTACTATCGTCCAGTCGTCCTTCCAATAAACAACAAGTTAAAAAATAAAAATATAACATTGTAGTGCTCTCAAAATTCAAAATACTATCGAAATAGTTATGAAAAATTCTAAAAACAAAGTATTGTGTAGACGATGTTGTGAAATTTGTCTTTTTTCATTTTTATTGTACAAATTATATTTTAATTAAGTTTTTTATAGTTATATCATAGTATCATCTGTACGATATTTTTTCAGAGTTGTTCATGACTATTTCGAATTTTGTATAGTGATTTGAATTTTACAAGCAATACGTAATATTTTTTATTCTTTAATTTGTCGTCTGTTGGAAACACGGTATGATTTTTTTTAGAACCTACCTCCTGTTGGATGGACCATATTTTCATGCGACCACAAGAGTTTATTTTTATAATTTTTTCAAACATGCACCTATGTTTTGTAATTTTTTATTTTCGAAATGTAAAAATAAAAAAGCTCGCCTCTAGGTAGGTCGCCGAGGTTGAGAGAGAGTGGGGCCGGCCGGCTCTCGGCTTCGTCGGGACTCTGGTCGGACCAGAGAAATCAACTCGACCATTTTTCTCAAATAAATAAATAAATAAATAAACAGACCATGGAAACAACAAACTGGGCCTATACACACACTTCGAGCACCTACGGTCTGGGCCGGGCCACGACGCTTTTCCGTCTCGTGGGAAGAAGAAATTCAGCGTCTCAAAAAAACCCCAATTGTCATACGTGTTCGGGAAAAAAAAAACAATTGATAATCTTTTTCCTCTCAAAAAAGAATGATGATCTTTTAGTAAGGAGCAGATAGAGAATACAGAAACGTGTCCATCAGTGACGATTTTCCTTTCGTCGAGAGTGCGGTCTGATTAGGAGTGCAAGGTGCTACCACTACCGTGCGAGATTCCCCTCACGATGTTGAAATGAGCATTTTGCTTTAATTTCGTGTGCAATCACAAAACAGGAAAGGTTTCTCGGGTTCCCTTTTTTCTTCTTTTTTTGAGGACGTGTTTCTCTGATTTTCTCGGGAACTACAAATATGAAGCCTTACTGAATTAGCTAGAACCGCGACAAGTAGAGATACTGTAGTTCCTAGCACCCTTCAAGAAGAGGATAAATGAAAAGAAATGGTTCTTCAAGCTCGAGAAATTGCTTGATCGTTGATGAGGATATATACTTTCGTCACAGATTAAAAGACGACGCAAGCAATGGGAGCATATATCGGCTTGTTTGGATTTGATCTGCGCTCGGGAATTCACCATTGGCGACTCACCGATGGTGCTCTTTATTCCGGGTGTAGTGGCGACGGGCGAGAGACGGCGACTTCCTGACTGGACTGTAAATCTTCAGAAGCAACCAAATTAATTAAGGTGATAAGGCCAGAGATATATATGCGCCCACCATATTATTCCGATCTATCCGGCCGGGGAGAGAGATGGATTTGTTAGAGCAATTATTGTGGCAGCTTGAGAAGGTTGCTTCTGAACACCATTCGCTAGCTGCCTGTTCCTTCCCTGCAAGCAGAAGCAAAAGCAAGAGCAGCGTGCACAACTGTAGATGCAATCCTCTATCCTCTCGGACGCACATAGGGCAGCAGGGGAGCGAGGAAAATATCAACAGGTATAGTGCTCCACTGTAGAACGTTCAGGGCTTCTTGATAGGGGTTGGACTCGAATCCTTATTTTGGAGTAAAGTAATACTAAAAATCAATACTGCATAAAGTAAATCCTATGAATTTCTGAAGCAATTTCGCTTGTTCAAAATCTCCTTCACTGCCCCCCCCCCCCCCTCCTTTTCTTGCAGAAATATCTGCAATTTCATTCACAGAAGAAAAAAAATAGCCACCTTATACAGCAGTCCAATGGTATACTTGTACAAGTACAACAACAGTATATTTGACCATGCCGCATTCCCATGCAATGATCCCGGCCGCTTTCCGATGAATAGATCGCTGAACTGAACTGGACCATTCGCGCCTTGCCTATCTACAACTCAACTTTTGACGAGCCTGAAAGGGATTTAGGCTCCCGCCTCTACTGCTTCGTAGTCAGTGAAAGCTTTCTAATTTTTTTTTGCTACAGATGAAGGAGAGGAAGAAAAATAAGGAGAGATGTCAATAAACCTCCTATTGAACTATTCTGTATCAGCCACGGGCTCGCACCGAGGAGTACCATACCCGTAGGAACAAGTTTGGGAATTGTTGGGAACGATGATTACCGTGCGATTTGTGCCTAGCTATTTCTACCAGATTCTTACGTTCCAGACGGGGCTTTGTTAAGTTTTTGAAAAAATAATAAATTCAGACTCTGTTGGACATGACACCGTAGTGCATGGTACCAAAGGAAGACGTGTACATACAAGCTAGGCGCGCAGGGGAGACGGATGGGTAAGAACCGAAGCCTGAATCCATTTCGTGATTTAATATCTGAACTGAAGAGTAGAGAGAATAGATATATATTATTATAGTAAAGCGTGTTATTATAATAAAGAGGATGTGAGAATCAAATTCGGACGTGCACGCCTGTGATGGCCGGGAGAGATTCCTTTCGTGCGGCGGGTGGCGGCCTTGGTGCGCGTGCCGTCAGCTCCGCTCTCTCGCTCGCGGAAGCGCGCGCGAGCCGGGCACCACCCCGATCGATCGCCCCGCCTCGGGCATCTTCCCCTCGGCTCCGCCGGATTCCTCCCGGCCGCTAGCTCTCACTACGCCTCCCGCTATATATACCCACCACGGGCAGTGGCCATGGCTCCTCACCAAGAGCAACACGAGCACAAGGCGATTCACTTCTCATCAACGACGCTCGATCGCTTCAAGCTAGGCGAGTCAGCAACCATGTCGGACAAGTGCGGCAACTGCGATTGCGCTGACAAGACCCAGTGCGTGTAAGTGATCGATCTACTTCTCTGCATGCTGCCGCCACTCTGTTAAAGCTAGATTCTTGTGTTCATATATATGCATCGTCATCGTCTCTTCGTCTCAAGTGTGCATGCATGCAGTAGTGGCTAGGGCTATGCTTGCGTGGTTTGGATCCGTTAGCTGATGCTATTTTTAAACTCTGGTTGATCTGCAGGAAGAAGGGAAACAGCTATGGCGTCGTCGTAGTTGACACCGAGAGGTACTACATGTATACATGCATGCGATTTTTAATGATTACTTCATATACCAGAAAACTTTAAGTTTGAATACTTGTACCCTCGCAACTCTGAGAGTAGCATTTTCGAACCAGAAAATAAAATAATCTCTAATCTCAAAATCTTAGACGGCTAGTCATATAAATATATACACAGTGGTATATACAGAGAAACCAGGTTTAAGGTTCATCCATCTCTCTTTCTTCCTCCCTCTTTTCTACTTTCTCTCCCTTATCTATAACAAAAAAAATTTGTAAGGGGGCTTTCCTTGATTATGAAGCAGTAGAGGACTGGAGCTCCTCTCCCAGCCCTAGGTGGATTTGCCTCAAGGAGCATTTTTTTTAAAAAAAAAAAACTAGTGTTATTGATTGAATTAAGAATGATCGATGGTTATCATTAAGTTAATTAATTTACATCTTTAGACCCTCCTCTGTATATACATACTTCATAAACCGAGGCTTTGCACGAGTTAACCGAAAATTTTAAGCGATCATCATGCATGAAGAACCGTACGTACGCACGTATATACTCACTAACTCACCGTATGTTTTTGCCCTATATATATTGCATACACACCGTATGTACTCCAAGCGTACTTTTCTAGTGCCAGCGCCTTTTTTTTAACTCGTTGGTTATTTCATTAATCTGATGGGCGGTTTCACGTGCTCTGATGCAGCCGCTTCGAGCGCCGTGAGGAGGCGGTCACCGCGGAGAACGACGGCTGCAAGTGCGGCTCCAGCTGCTCCTGCACCAACTGCACCTGCGGCAAGTGAAGAAGCCTCCATCGTCCTTGCGTCGCGTCGTCGTATAAATAAACTACCACACGTGCGTCGTATGTACGTACGTGCGTACGTGTCCCTGCCGTACGGCGTACGTAAGGCCGGGCCTGGTACGTCGATAAGAGTACGTCATGTGAAGCGGCCTGTAGCGACCTGGCTGCTATATATGTACGTGTGGCTACCTAGCTTCAGGGCGTATGTGTCCCCGTACGTGTCGCTGTGTCATGTGTCGTATCTCTGTCATGTGGAATGAAATGTATCGTGTGGTTTGACTGGTAAAGCATGTAGATTTGCGTCTACTTATCGCGCAGTAACTTATTTCATTGATCACCAGCCTCTAGTGTGACAGATATGCATGGTTTACCTAAAAAAAACCATGCATATCTGTGATTTTTGGAGAAGAACACTAGACCGATCTAAATAGTCGGCACATGCACCTCAGGAAAATTTGAGTTCGATCCAACCTTTTTGTTTCATTTCGAAATTATAATCCTAGTTTATCAGTCAGCCCACTATCAGATCAATGACATTTACGAGGGATGAGGTGTAGACCTTTTTTGTGGCCCAAATGTTTATGGGCTGCACGCGTGCTCAGCACGGTGGTCCACCAAAGATATGACCCAAAATTCATGGATGGAAAAAAAAAATACGAAGGGGAAATGACTGCTGAATTTATACTGTAGCCTGGGTTGTCCATCTCGACCTTGACCCTACGGCGCAAAAGGTTTTTTACTTAGAGTAATAACTCCGTTTTTAAATAGATGGGGTAGGGAATCTATTTTTTATTTTTAAGTAGATGTCATTTTCTATTTGCTATGTGATGTTTTACTAAAAAGACGTCAGTAAAAGCTATTAGAAAATACGTCCGGTTAAATAAGTGTGATGGATGGGATATGTTTCAGCAATTAGGAGGGCTAAACGTGTCAGGGTGAAAAATTAACTATGACTTTGTTCTAGTATATGACAAGATGTAAAACTACATCTAAAAAACAACCAGGTAGTAGTTTTTATTACAGCCAATCCCTTCTGATTTTTCTTCACGTTTTTATTTTGTTTATTTTCTCTTATCTCTGATAGTTTTTTAAAAAAAATTTGTGAAAAAAAGTGAATCTCGTAAAAAAAATAATCTTAAGAATCTCCTTATAATAAAAATCGTAAAAAATATTATTAAAGCGCTAAAGAAAAAAATTTCTTCATAAAAAATATTTTGATCCCTTCAAGAACCGAAGATAGTCTAATGATCTACGGCCAACAGCATCGGACCAGGTGTACTTATACGCATGTGCACGCATCTGGATTTTACTCCACTGCTGTAGACTGTAGTGCAAATTTATTGCGGGGCGAGAGAGAGAGAGAGAGTCACACGTACGTACAGGAAGGGCGCTAGACGGCGAAATAGGGCAGCTTTTGAGGCCAGGCACACAGTTTCATGGAAGGGGCCGCTAGCTCTAGCTGCTCCATTGCATGCATGTGAGCTCCTCTGATCCTCTCCGACTCTGCACTGCACGCGGCGTGACGAGAGGATCGGAGCCCCCTCTCGTACGTGTTCTCGTGCTTTGTCTCCTCGCCGGATCGGAGCCTCCTCGGCGTGACGACAGTGATAATAATCGACACCGATTCGGAGGCGATGGCATGCAGCAGGCCTGCTCGTGCCCCAAAGCGGCCGTATGAAGCTAGCATACATATAGGCTATAGCTTCGAAATTTAGATGTTGAATTTTAATATTTGGTTTTTATAATAAATTTTTACTTTTTATACACTTAGAAGTTAGAAAAGTTAAGCTAGAACTTGATTCTCTGTTTTTAGTTTATTTCAATCATAACTGCTTTTTCAGCTAGTCAAAAGCTATCAAAAACTAAAGTCAGAAGCAACTCATTTTGTTTGTTGATTTTTATAATTAATTTGTAGTTTCTTAGCACATAAAGTAAAAAAGGCCAATCAAAACCTGTTTTTAATTTTAGTCACAACCATTTTTTCAACCAGCCAAAAACACCATAAGTAAAAAAAAAACAGCCGTTTGAATATCTTCTAACCTTTTTTTTTTTTTTGGAAAGCAGGAAAAAAACATCCAAACGGGACATATCGGTGTCGAGTCGTCGCACGCTCTGTTCTCACTCATCGCTGCTGCAGACTCCTTCCACTCGGGTTTTGTCTCTTCTTCTTCTCATTGTCTTCTTCCTCCAGATTCACTAGCTAACGTTAATCTTATAAGTACACGTCAAGAAGAGAGCTGCAGGCACGGGCGAGCCATGACATGTGATACGACTATATAACCAAGTGGACAAGAAGCCGCAGAACCACGTCGTGCAAAGACAAAGAGAGAAGATGAGAGGCTGGCCGAACGGAGTGCCCAAAACACGGCCCCCTGGCCTCCATGTGCAAGCCCTGCTCGCAAGATTCGTTGCATCGATCGATCACTTGCATGCTGAATATATGCTGGTAGCCTATACTAGCTAGCCTGGTACCATGCATGGCACGAAAGAGGTTCAGGTGTGGCCATTGTGGGTACATAAACGCATCCATGCAAGAGCACGTACCTTCAAATTCAAATACAATCTTCTCATTGGAATGTCGTAACCCGGGTCGTCTCGATGCGAACTGGGGTCGATGTATATATGAGTGAAGAATGTGCGAGGTACTAGCTTAATCAATCTCTCCGGTGAATGGTAGCTCGCCGGCATTAATCATATGCGTTTGCGTGGTTGGGCGAGAGGGCCACCGGCCGGCCGGTGGTTGGAATTGGATGTCACCTGCTGCAGCTTCCAGATCCAATCAGAGCGGCCGGCCGGACCTTCATCCCCATCCATGTGCTCTGCTAGGTAAGCTACCATGTAACCATGCCCTGCTTGTCCGTACGTCAATCACGCGACGCATGGCAAACTACTCATCCATATATACATACTCTATATCGACCATTGTTAACAAAAGTTGCCGTGTATAAATCTCAACGAAATTATTGGTTACATATACCACCATATATATATTTAGCAGAGATTAACTCAACTTATATTAAAAGCCAAATAACAGGTTCACACCAACAATAAAAGAAAAAAAATAGACACGGAACATATTACAGTTAGGGTGTCACCAAACCAGGTAGCCAAGTCTTAAAGGAACCCAAGTAGCAAATATACATGCCGACTTATTACAGATTGTAAACTAATGCTCCAAGTCAGAACTCACATACATTAAAAGTTGGGCCCTCGGTGGGAGTGAACCTCTGCAGCCACTCCTAGACCTAATATGAGGCATTGTACACCTTTGAGTAGGATACTTTATTTCTGCACGAATGATACAGCGAGGGTCAGCACATCCGCAGACCTATTGGGAAACTTTTTCTCGATTGTCATTGTGTTTCTTATCCGCCACAAAGCCCAAGATTGTCATTGTGTTTCTTATCCGCTACAAAGCCTAAGCAATCCTTGCAAAACGAAAAAGCTCTAGTTTTTGAGAGATTCTAAAATTCTTCAGAAACCAACTTACCCATAAATTAGCTACCAAAGTAGGGAAACCATCCTAACCAAAGTTGTCTCTCAAGACACTATGCAAATTATGCCAACACACAACCAATGAATATATGGTTGATATCTTCAGGCCTATTACACAGGCAGTAATCGCGGCCCCTTTCCAACCTCTCTTCTTGAGGGTTGTGGTTATTGGGAGCTTGTTGTGGAGCATTTGCCACAAGAGTACCTTAATTCTAAATGGTATCTTGCAGATCCATAGTGTCTTAGTCCCCCTGCAAGACACTCCATCAAAAGTCAAGAACCTGTATAGAGAATTTGTAGTAAATCTTCTTGATTTATTCAGAGCCCAAGCCACATCATCCTCATCATTCAAATGGATATCCTGTAGCTTGCATGACAGCTCCTCCCATTGAAGCCTGTCACTTGTGGTCAGACTCCTTTTAAATTGAACCTCCCACTTGTTGTGGCCTCAGCAATCAGAGACAATAGCATCTGGGTTAGCACACATCAAACAAGGTAGGAAATTGAGTTTTTAAAGGAATCTCTCCTAACTACACATCTTTGCAGAAGGAAACCATGTTACCATTATTAACGGTATAAACAACACTCTATTGAAATAGGTGTTTAACCTTATGCAAGCTTTTCCAAAACTGAGAAGCACCTCCCTGTCTGGATGTGAAAAGGTTGTCATCTGACATATATTTGGCCTTGAACAACTTATACCAGATGTCCTCAGAGGCATAAACAAACTTCCAGATCCATTTGACCAGCAGACATTTATTCATTACCTGAGTGTTTAGGATACCAAGCCCCCATACTTTTTAAGTCTGGATACGACTATCCATTTTGCCATATGATATTTGTTCATATCTTCTGCCTTTATCTAGAAAAATCTTAACCTAATTATGTCCATTTTCTTGTGTACCCCCTTAGGAAGGAGATAGAATCCCATGGTGTATATAGTTAAGCTAGTTAGGCAAGAGTTTATGGAGGTCAACGTGCCTCCATAGGTCAGGTTTTTGTTCTTTCATGGGTCTAGTAGTCTTTTGATAATTTTTGTTAGAATCTCATTTGAGGTAGTAGCTACTAAATGATGGTCTGAGATAGGAATGCTCAAGTATTTAAAAGGAAGCTGACCTAGCTTGCAGTTGAGCATGTTAGACACCCTTTTCTGCTCATCTTGATTCATTCAAAAAGCAAAAATCTTGCTTTTGTGGAAATTAATATTAATTCTAGAGTCATTAAAGCAATACAAGATGATTTTAAGATTGAGAATAGAATTGTCCGAACCATCAATCATCAAGATTACGTCGTCAGTATATTGGATGTGGATGATCCCACCTGGAATCAGATGGTCAACAATCCATTTGAGTAGACCCTTAGTTGAAGCTTTGTTTATCAGAACATCCAGAACATCGGCTGCAATGTTAAAAAGCAAAGGTGACAATGTTCGCTATCTCAAACTCTTATAAGTTCTAAAGTATGCTACCCTCTGACCATTGATATTAATGTAGAATTGGCCCCTTTCACAAATTGTATGACGCAATCTATTCCATCATATACACCTCGGCTACAGGCGACCAACATCTACTTCTCGTGGTGCTTAATTTTGTTTTTGGCTATTGATGCTGATCAATTTTCTTTTAAAAAAACAATGTTATATTAAGAAAAAATGTTGTTTTGACCATTATCATTGTATGAAAAATGCAACTTTGACAGCTGACTCTACCTCGATATATTTATATAAAACATAGAAAAGTTATTATACTTTGACAGCCAACGCTCATGAAATTGGCTACTACCGACACCTTTTGCTGTTTGTATTTTCTCCCTGGTGACATGTACGGGACTACAACTAAGCACTTTGTGATAGTGATAATAACTAGACCGTAAATTTAATCCGTCTTGTCAGTTGTCACCACTCGATCTGTTTGCTTGTCACATTGTGGGTTATACACCCTCCGATTAAAAAAAATACATTACATTTTAAATAAGATCTGCTCAAACTTATGAAACTTTAATTATTAATAAATTTTAAAATATTTAATTTTAAAACATAAAAACTATATATGTAGATTTGTCTTAAAAATAATTTAAAAATTTTAAAAATTTATTGGATTGCAATTGCATAAACTCGTCATGCCGAGGCAGCAATAGGGTACAATTGCATAAACTCATCATGAACAGGTAGCGGCAAAAGGGGCCAAGTCCCATGCCGTGGAAGCAATCATTTAATTTGGCTGGTCTTGTACGTACATGCCTGCACAGTTCCCTCTAATTGAGCATCTACGGATAATTTGTTCTTAAGGATCCATATAATAATGTCAGCTGTTTGTTTCATGTGACCTGAGACCTGTCTCTTCTTTTGTTTGCTGCCATGTCCACGGCTCCAAGCTGCCGTTGCCTCTCCCACTCTATTTAATATACGCGGCGTGTGAAATCCTGATCCGCCCTCTCCTGGAGCTCTCTACCATCGCCCGTCGCGCTGGCTCCTTCTTCGATGCCTTCAAGGTTCCTCTGTGTTCGTGGTGCCCGCACCCTTATCCTCGTTAGCAGCAGTAGCCATGGTATTATCCTTGACAGTAGCAGTAGTGTGTGTTATGATGATGATCTTCGTGCCACCGTATTTTTCTATGAAGGGGCCCTAGTGTGTGGCGGTGGACAGGGGGGTATGTGGCGGTCAAGCGCGTGGCGGTGGAGCGGTGAGCGAGGGGCTCTAGAGAGCTTGAGCATAGTGGATGCCAACGAGAGAGCGGTGGTGAAGATAGTGTCACATTCTAAATTCTGTAATCACGTCATTAAATATAATTTAGCATTATAAGTATCTTGTTTAAATGTTAAGTATTATGGTTTGCTTGTTATCTCATTTGTGGTTTGATAATTGTTTTGCGTTTTAAAAATAACCGACGTGAGGATTTTTGTTAGTTTAAGTCTCGCTTAAAAGAGATAATCTCTACACTTGTTTTTATAATAGTTGTACAACTGAAATTAGCTTCTCTCTGTGAGGAACTGTCCAGATAATATTCTAATTAATTATTAAGTCGGTTATTTGTGTAATTATAACTCTCATGACTAACCGGAATATCACCCCGGTAGTCTCAAGATGTGTTTTTCTTCCATAATCGAAACACACGCTTTTACAACAAGCACATCATCATAAGATATGATAAAGAGCGAGTAATTAAAAATAAGTTACAAGTCTTTAAACAAATTAAACTTTACAACAAAATAAATGAACAAACACCGATAGAGTATCTATGCAGCGGAAAATACATAACTACAAAAGGTGGGTAGTGCCGTTTGCCCTAAAACGCCACCCCAAAATATCCACGCACTAGTAGTAGGCATTATTCCTGCCAGTCGCCAACGTCGACAGATATAAAGTAGCCAAAAACTAATGTTTCCTCACCTAAAAAGCAAACAAAGCATGTGAGTACGATTGATGCAACTCCAAGGAAGATGCAATTTACATAACCGAGAGCGTGGTAAATTCGAATTGTTTCATACCCTGCAGGGGGTACTCCGTTACCCATACGACTTGAGGACCATACGACTTGCGTGACCACACAGTTCCACACAAGGGGTACTCATATCAACATTTCTCAAATAAGCTCTAACCGTTTGGACATACGCCTCGGCATGAGGGGGTCATCTAGAACTACTCTCAGAGCAAACTAGATACCCCTTCCAACCCTTTTATGCTGACAACACCCGAGACTAGCGCGTCAAAAGATCACAGCTACATAAGTTATTCGGCTCATCCGTCCCATATTCGGATATGTGGTAAGTACGGATAAGTGATAAAACAAACTGCAACAACGGACGGTGCTTAATCAATTCAAGAGGGGCTATAGTATCCGAGAGTCTCTTCTCGATCCATCCCTATTGCCCGCCCGAATCTCGACTCATCCTCGGTAACTTACACCATCCTCTATCATCATTATCTTTGTGATATAAGGTAAATCCTAAGTTCGCGAACGATGGCAGAACCACCACTCGACTTCTACCGAGGACCTATGTCATGCTAAGCATAACGTGTTCCTTTTAAGTTAGATCATTACTTGACACGAACCACCTAGGTTACCAAAGATCAAGAGATAATTAGTGTCAAAGAAGGGCAATGCAACAGATAGCATATACCCATATCGACCCGACACTTGACTCATTCACATGCAACGTACATAAAGCATAATTTATCAATTGACGCGATAGATGATCCAAAGTAATAGGATGAAAATACTTAGATACTTGCCTTGTGGTTCAGTGTGATCACAATTCACCGCAAAGAATTCCTGATTGCCCTCGATCAAGCCTACGTTACCCTCCGGTCCTACGTTCACTAAGAAGAACACATGCAATAATGAGTATGAAAGAGATGTGATGATATGGGCTACATGATGTATAACATTACATGATCTGGGTTCGGACTCTCCGGATGGGGCCGGACTTTCCAGGTCAACCTGGGTTCTCGGTATTTTTCTAAATCAATTGGTCCGAACTATCCAGGCTGAGACAGATACTCCAGGTTAGCCGAATTATCTGGGTTATACTCCGCGGGGGACTCTCGGGAAGTTCTAACCTGAATTACCCGGAGTCTCTAGGTGGATCTAGACACACTAGATTCTAGCAGCCCCAAAACTCGCGGTGACTCTCGCGTTTGATTCAAAAGTGCATGTTAAATCCCTTCCACCCAAACATGCATAAGGACTAGTACAAGAGTTCTAAACTCAAAACACACTCTAAATCATAAAGATTTTTGAATATAAATCAACGGGATGAAGATCAAGAGCTCACGTCAAGTGAAGAACAAAATATACACCGCAATGCTCAAGCCACAAGTGTATTACTTAGTGCCTTGAGTCCGAAAGAATTCAATAAAGTGGATGGACTAGAAGAAAGCAAGCAAATTTGGGATACTCTCCAAGTTGCTCATGAAGGGACAACAAGCGTGAGAGAATCCAAGATAGAATTACTTGAGAGCAAGCTAGGAAGATTTGTGATGGAGGATTATGAAACTCCTCAAGCTATGTATGATCGAATGATGGTGCTTGTGAACTGAAAGTGCATCTAGGTCCTCTAAGTAGGTTTTGGTTTATTGATGACAAAACGATTAAGGATCTAATATGTTTATCTAAGTCATGAACAGGTTTAAGTCTAAATTGAAAAGACATATGACGTTTGACGCCCTTCAAAAAAAAAGGAGAAGAAACTATAAGTACTCAATAGGATTTAAATTCTTTTATTTTTGAAATTGAGTCTAGGATAGCCGCTCTATTAAGAGGGTTGCATTTGATTGCTTAATTAATGTCTCAATGCTCAAGATATCCTCTAGAACCAATAAGTTGAGAGACACACTCACTCATGGACATCGGGTTTGTTTTGCAAAGTTCACTGAGTCCGGATACTCCGGTACTCAGTATTTAGTCCGGAGTCTCCGAGGTAGACTCCGGCAGAGGGTGCTCGGTTCCGGTTTATTTTTGTTGAAAAAGACTAGAGTCTCCAGTGTTCATCGAATACTCCGGTAGTTGGTGAGTTTTAAGGCCGGAGTCTCCGAGAAAGACTCCGCCAGAGGTCAATCGGTTAAGTCTTTATTTTTATTGAAAAAGACCGGAGTCTCCGGTGTTCACTGGATACTCCGGTACCTGGAGAGGCCGGAGTGGGTCCGGCAAGTCTCCGGACCTAGTATATTCGATAACCCTGTCAGGACCGGAGACTTCGGTGTTCACCGGAGACTTCGGTGTTCACCGGAGACTCCGGTAACTTAACAGAATTTGTAACGGCTAGTTCTGACACGTTCTGTGGCCGTTCTGATGCCGTTTTTGGATTTGGGGCCGGATACTCCGGTCAGGTCTGACAGAACAGTAACGGCTAGTTTTTGAGAGAGGGCTATAAATACTCCCACACCCCTTGGCATTAAAGGCTTGCTATTACTGGTGAACTCTAGACTTCTTGAGCATTCTAAGAGCATTCAAAGTCCCTCTAACCACCTCTAGTGCAAAGTTTGCAAAATTTAGTGAGTTTGGGTTTGGAGTGAAATTAAGCCACTTGAGCATTGAGTTCTTCCTCGAGCATTCGCTGTGATCTTTACTCTTGAAGCTTTGTGCTTCTAGACGGCAAGGCATCGCCCATAGAGCACCCAATCTTTGTAGAGTGCCACGGAAAGTTTGTAATCGACTTCAAATTGAGTAAGGAAATTCTAGCTTGATCTTTGTGGTCGCTAGAAGAGGATATGGTTGGAAAAGACCCGACTTTTTGTGAGCTCCTCAACGGAGACGTAGGCACTTCTTTGTGAGGTGGCCGAACTCCGGGATAATCTCTCGCGTTCTTATTTGTGCAATTTACTTAATCGTGTGAATTTGTGAATTTACATATAGTTTGCCTTAGTGATCATCTTGCTAGTATTATCTGTTGTTTTAGCTCTGTGATAACTAGTAGACATAGCTACAACTTTAGATTCTAGCTGCTCGCTTTAATTCATAGTTGTTCTTGATTTCCTGTATAGATCGGAGACTCCGGACCAGAGCGGAGTATCCGACCTTTACCAGAGTATCCGGTAGTTTTAATCCGCTATTTTAGTTTTAATTTTGAGAAAAGTCTATTCACCCCCCCCCCCCCTCTAGGCACTTCCATGAACAAGTTAAGAGGACTCGGGAGTGAGGACATTAATGATCACAAAGTGGTGAAGAGATTGCTTAGAGTATTTGCTCCTAGAAACCCCACTTTGGTGACACTCCTCCGAGATAGAAGAGACTACAAAAGGCTCACACCAAGCGATGTGCTTGGAAGGATACTTGCTCATGAGCTTATAGAAGAAGAAGCAAATGAAGTGAAGATTCATGCCAAACAAAGCTCAACCTCCAAGAACAAGTAGGTTGCATTCAAAGCAAGCAAACTCAAGAATCAAGTACAGGTGAAGAGGAAAGCTCCGAAGATGAAGAAATTATCTTCTTTGTGAAAAGATTTAAGAAGTTCATGAGAAATGGAGGCTACTCAAAATACAAGAGAGACATGCCCAAGAAAAGAATATCAAGAAGTGCATGCTACGAATGTGACGAAGTTGGTCACTTCATAGCCGATTGTCCGAACAAGAAGAAAGAAAAGGTTGTCATGAGTACCCTCTTGTATGCACTTTAGAGGGTGGCGCAAGCCGAATGGTCCTCGTGTCGTGTGGGTAAAGAGGTACCCCGGCAGGGTGTAAGATTAATTTGAATTGCCGCGCTCTCGGTTATGAGCAAACTATTATCCATCCGCATCAATCGTAGAGATTCGATATTGGGATGTTATTGTGGTATGATGGTTAGTGGATGGTGATGTTGATGATGAGTTGCTACGGTTCAAGTACAAATATGTTATATTGATGGTACCAGGATGTTAAGTTAGGTGTACGTGCTTACACTTGAGTTTAAATCGTTTTTACATGGTAAATGTTATTTAACCCTTTGTGGCTGAGTCCTTGCTATTTTACCTAAAAATACATTCTCCTTGGAGTCGGGCTTTTTATAAGTGCCCACTGTAGATTAAGTCTTGCGAGTACCTTCGTACTCACGTGTTTATTTTGCTTTTCAGTGAATGTGTATTCTATAGTAGCGCGTTGATTTTGTTGGTAATAACAATTCGTGAGATTTTCTCTCACTAATCAATGATGTAATCAGCTAACAAACCTTATTGGAAATAATAGACTGTTGGATTAATAGCCAAACTCCACCCAGAATATTACAAGTTTCCTTACAACAATTAGATCACCTAGTGATATTTACAAATGATAAGTATAAAGAGTTTGACAATGTATTGTAAGTGTAAGTATAATAAGTAGAATTCATAGTGATCATTACTAGGGAAAAGTAAAAAGAGCAATGGACGAAGGTGGCAATGGATATTTTGCATGTACATTCACTCTTGCACTTATGGATGACGTCTCACCTCGAGCACAACAAGATAGAGAGATTTGTGAACATGTTAGAGCCAATGGACGACTGGAATGAGCGCAAGTAGACGGAGAGATTCATGACCCTCTCAAATTACCACCACTTGTATCGGCTAAAAATCCAGATCTGGAGATCTGCTGCGGTTTATAGGGGAAATAGGTGTCCGACCCATAGTGTCGGGTCTGATAGGCATGTGGATGTGCGGTTGGGTCAAACGGGTTGCACTCACCCGCGCATTAAATAATTGTTTAAAACTTTACGTGCCTAATAGAATATATATATATATATATATATATATATATATATTATATATATATATATATATAGACACACACACATGGTAACACTATTCTACACCTAGCCCTGCCTAGCCCACCCGTCCCTGTGCCAATAAGAGTGCGCCATGTGGCGCGCTAGCCCTACCCAGCGCACCTGCCTTGCGTCACATGTTAATCCAATAGGTGTCAATATTTGTCACTCAGTAGTTGTTTAATAATAATTCAGTAGTTATTCAGTAGTGTTTACTAGTTCAGTTGTTGCTCAGTAGTTATTCAGTAGTGTCAGTATTTTTCAGTAATTATTGTTTAATAATATTGGTAGTTGTTCAGAAGTTCTAAGTTATGGTAGTTGTTTTAGCAGTTAATCAGTAATATCAGTAGTTGTCTAGTAATCCTAAGTTACATTAATAATACTACTGAATACACTATTAATACTACTAACACTGCTGACATAAGCTACTAAATAATTTTCTTATAACTTGGAACTCTGAATAATAAATTACTAGCATCTACTGATACTATTAAATAATTTTTCTATAACTTAAAATTATTAAATAACTACCTAATAAAACTACTAACAACTACTTAAAACACCTAAATCATAGTAAAATTTATAACTGAGAACTACTTAAACAACCGAACGGTACTGACCAACTACAAAACTGTTCCTGTACTATTAAACTACTGGACATGTGGCATACGGACGCAAAGATGCGTGGCGCGCGCGAGGGAGAGCGGGTGTGGGCCGGTTCAAGTGGCGCGCGGGCGCCGGTAGAGTGGCATGTGCGCCCGGGCCGCAGGGATTTGGTCGACTCATACCTCACAAAACTCGATTAAACGACTGAGAATGCATTTCATTTGACCACATTGCTGCAAGATTGAGAATGGATTTGGAGAAATCATCGGATCTGCTTTAATTAAAATATATACTAGTACTGCACAGTCTACAAGCTAAATGTTTGGACGCGCAAAGCCTGGACCCGGTCTCTAATGATTGCTTATATGAGTGTCTTTCGATTAACGCTGATCAACCGAAATAACATCTAGGCCATGGTTTCCTTTCGCTCAACGCTTCGACCTCCACAGCACTATCTTGGAGTATCTTCTACTAATCCTCAGAAAAAGAAAAACTGTGTTGCAGTTGCAGCCTTGCAGCTGGACAGGTCTCCAGTCTCCACTCCGCGAGGCGGGAAGAAGCTTGTTTTTACCCGCCAAATTTTACCGAGGCAGGGATTTCTGGGCCCATTGTCAGTCTGCGCCGGGCAGGGATCCTATGTAGTGTGTACGCGCCCGGTGGGGCTTGTAGCAAATACGCCTCTTGCGCAATCCAATTGGCACCTAGCGGCGCAGTGCACAGTCTAACGGCCGGCGTCGGTCTCGAAGAGACAGACCGATAACGCTACCGCTCCACACCCCTGCTTCTCATTGACACGTGGGTCCCAGTTGGTATACCATGCTTGTCAGGGCGTGTTCAAACGAGGGTACGAGGAAAAGCGGGTAACTATAAAAATGCTCCGGGTGCAGAGCATCGCAGCGAAGAACAGCTTCCGTATTTAATTTTGAGGGATTTGCGTAGACGCCCTCCACAAGTTGGGTTATTCGGCTTTAGCTTTCTCCCGGGCTTACTGTTGAGCACCTCCAAGTGTTGCTATATTCACTATCAAAATCTCAGTAAAAATATTGCAGTGTTGCATAATTGCACTTGATCAGGCGCCCGTATTTTTTTTTTTGCAGTTTTGTTATTTAAATAAATATGTCTGTATGTGTTAGCATCTCGCAAGGAATATTATCACCTCATTGTACTGGGAATTTCTATTAGGATATAAATATGGGTATATAACAATTTCATGATTATCTCACCTAGTTCTTCGATGTAACTTTTGCTCTATTAGTAATAAAGCAATGTAGAAAAGAATATGAAAAAACAAAGTATCTACTTTCTAGGTCGCAGACAATCATTTCTTACAATAACAAGTGGGAAATTTATACGTGTGTTGTCGGAATATTGAGTAAAGGGTCATCCTAACTAACGGGCCTCACGTGAGATATGACATCCCGCTGAGATATTTTTTGAACCCTGGTCCATCAAGCGATCAGCCCTTGGCTTGCACGATTAGCCTTTTGGTGGTCGTGAGGACGTCCATACCTAACATGTCTAGTCACATTTTTATTGATATCTACTCAAATGTTTTTCTTTCCGAGGCTCCTCCTCTAGCAAACAAAGTTATGGCCAACGTGAATGGACAGTGTCCCGTATGGTAGCATTAATTACTATAGAGTAAGGTGTTACGGACCGATTTAGCACCACGCAACGAATGGAAGAGGGTCTGCAGAATGACTAGGCAAGTTGACGAGTTTGCAGGCGGACTCAACAGAGGTAGGGATGGAACAGCTTGGCAGATGAGTTTGCAACACACGTTGAGGGGACATGCAGGGCTACCAAGGTAAGGTAAGAGTGGAGGCGTCCAAGAGGATGGGATGGACCCCGCAGCACCATCAGCACAAGGTGTGATGCGCACGCTTCACGTGATGATGTCCTGAGAAAAGTATATCTAGCTAGGTATAGGCCAGCGAAAAAGAATCTACTTGTAAATTCTACTTCTTTTGTATTAAAGAGGAGAACGAATCTAGCAAAAAGAGACTTATCTATAACTAGTATACAAACACTGATAACAAAATATATATGACGTAAGTCTGTTATCCTTTAGGAGGTATGAACTTGGATAACCCATGTGTTCTTGAGTTTATCATAAACACACGCACACCGCAAGCATTGTTCATATGCCCATCAACCAGTACACCTTAAAATCATTGTCGGTGACTAACTCTTGACACGTGTATACTCCTAGAACTAGTGGACATGTAATGTCAATTGAACCCATAGGTCCAATCTCTTGACATGTGAGGGTCTAGGTGCAAAATTGCACCCAAAGGTCTACTTGGTCGGGGGCCCAAGAAGTGTGTGGGTCAACGACAAGTTCTAGATAGTTCTCATTGGTGCTCATTAGGTGCATGAATTCATGTAAGTTTGTAACACCCTAGAAATCTCATCACAACCTAATAAGCACAGTCTAACTAAAGCAAAGGAACCTAGCTGTACCAAACCACCATGACACCAACTTTCATACCTAATCCACAGTCCTTTTCCAAGTAGACCACACCGCTCACCACCTCAGCTGTGCATACTTGTCGGTGTTTTAGGAACCAGGGGTCCCTGAGTCCCGAAGACCGGGCCGGCCATCCGCCACATATCACCATCCCGCGAGGTCCACCCTGCAGGATAAGAAGAAACTAAGTCCTGGGGGGAAGGTGCTCGGGGCCGTAGCCTCTAGGTTCCCGAGCACCCCGGTTCCCCGATGATCCGCAGAGTCCAAATACCGGGAAGGAAGTGCTCGGGAGAGAGTGTCGCGCAAGATCATTCGACGATCCGAAGGGTCCCATCGTCGGGGTGTCAGCCAGTCAAAGGCCCAATGCCGCATTTAATAGGCACGCGCGGCCTGACATCCTGACATTCTCAGCTACCCACGCCCCAGTGTCAGACCCTGCCATGCCCTGGCAGGGGGGCGTGGGTCCATTAAATGCACGGGTCCCGTCCCGTTTCATCCGAGTGCCTCGGGATAACGTTGCCAGAATCGAAGCGCTCCGCCCGCCACCCTGCCCTGGCAGAAAGACAAGACAGGGTGGGCGCACCGGGCACCTCTGAGGTTGCCCGGTGGGCCCCCTTTATGGCGCCCGAGGGCTTCCACAGTGGCGGGTGGTCAGATGCGCGCCGCATTTCTCCACCGCCCCTGTCACTTCGCCAAGACGAAATGATGACGTCTTTCTCCGTGGCACCTTGGCACTCGCACCCCCTCTTTCCCATTCAGGATATGTCGAGGTCGGCGCGCCTATAAAAGGAAAGGATGGAGAACACGTAAAAGGGTGTGTGGAAAAAGAAAGAGGACGCAGACGCTCGAACCCATTCAAGCCAAGCTAGAACACGAGAGCCTCAAGCTCTCTGTAAGCTGCTCTCTCTTGTAACCAGATACATCCTTGAAGAATTCCCTTCGAGGATAGATATAGCACTCACACAGGAGTAGGGTGTTACGCCCCCGTGCGGCCCGAACGTGTCTAAACCCTGGTGCACCCATCTTTCTCGCACTAGGACGATCATCTCCCACCAGCCACCGTATTTATTTCCGTTTCCTGCTTATTTCCCAAACAAGCTCGCTCAGGATCATCCCCCCGGCCGAATCTCTAAAAAGGGGGTCTCTCGGGATCCCTGCGACAGGAGTTCATCCTCCGACAGCTGGCGCGCCAGGTAGGGGGGAATATCCCTGGATTGTTTGTTTCGCTTTTTTCCCACAGGAAAAGATGGCCGGTGGACACCGTCTCCAGCGTTCCGGCTCCACTTCCAGTGACGGAGCGCTGCCCGACACCAGAGGAAGCCCAGTCGCTGCTGCGTACCAGCAGCAGCCGCCATCCACGTGCGCGGTTTTTTCCCATAGATGGTCGTGCTCGCGGCTCAGGTCGGCAAGGCCGGGGGCTTCTCCCCGTCCAAGTAGTCCAAGGGCTCCGCCCCTTGGGTAAGTCGCTATCACACAACCTTGTAAATATTGTACATTCGGTATTTCAATAAGCAATCGCTGCGTCGAGATATTTTTCTTTCTGGATTCCGCATGTCTAATCTGTCTGGTGAGGTGCTCGGTTGTGCGAGAAAAAGTTCGCTCTCTCATTTTCCCCGCTGATAAAAGAATCCCAATCGGTATGCATGCGAACAGTCGCCGCTGACTTACGTCCAGCATGGTAGGCTGTGGTGTTCGGTGTCGTGGCAGGCTCCCGGGCACTACCGAGTTTCGGGGTGCTCTGGGTAATCCCATCGCTCGAGCTGCTCGAGTAGTCCGGAGCTCAGGCCCCCGGAGCGGGCTGTCAGTGCTCGGTCTGGTTTGTCATACCCGGGCGCCACCAGACCATAGGACCTCTGGGTTATGCCTCTGTCCGCTCTTGTCCACCGGTTCGGGCATTCAAGAGGTCTCGGGTCGAAAACGAGAGCAGTCTATAGTAAGTACCGCACTAACAGAGCGCACCAGACACAAAAATTCTATTCTCTCTTAAGTCACAGGCTGGCAATCACGAGCAGTTCGACCGCGAGGGCTTCAATGCCCCGGTCTCTGGTCGGCCCCAAGGGTCCTCGGGTGGTCCTACCACTTAGGCATGGGTGGTCGAGATCACCCGACCCCAAGAGCCTCGTATGCCTCTGGGCACTCGGGCGCTCCGTTGAAAGAATCAAGTCCCCGGGCACCCGAGCTCGGAAGCACACCCCTCCTGGATCGGTTGGCCGGAAGGCCGACAGCTGTCCGGTGAGTGGTTATATTCAGACAAGTCTGCTTTAAGTAAATTTATGTCCCCGAGTCATTCTCGGGGGCTCTCGCGCTTTAATCTGTTCGGCGAGGTGGTCTCCTCGCACGCAAAAACCCTGCCGCGTGTCTACTTTTTCCCAGAGCGACAGAGCGGTTTGCAGAAAGGAGTAGCGCGCGTGCGCTAATGTCTGACCGAAGCCCTTCGTGGTGGTCGTGGTGTTCGGTCCGCTTTTAAGGACCCTGAGCACTACCGAGTCCTCGGGTACCTTGGGTAATCCTATCGCTCGAGCTACTCGGGTAGTCCGGAGCTCAGGTCTCGGGGGTGGGCTGTCAGTGCTCGGTCCGGCCCATTTTAAGCCCGGGCACCACCGGACCACGAGGACTCTTGGTCACATTCTCGCCCGCACGCGTCTCCCTTCTACTAACTGAGTGGTCGCGAAGTGAAAAAGTGTTCACTAGACACGACGTGTTCCGAGCGGGATCGATCTATCTCCCGGGCAAGGAAGTCTGTGTCTTTGTTTCTTAACTTAGGCAATGCGGACTCGCGAGAGCTCGAAGGCCGACTGCGCCAGCAACAGCGATCAGGACCACTTCATCCTCGGGGACGGGAAGGTCGGGAACGGCCCGACTGAGTACTCCCCGGGACTTCAAAGTAAAACACCAGAAGAAACATCAAACACTCAGAGAAACTGGAGTTGCGAGCCCAAGGAAAAACTGCCATTAATATTCACAGGATATATACAAGGCTTTTTCTAAGTGTTCACTCCTACATCTACATTAATAAAGACAACAGAAGAAAAAAGACTACAAAAGATCTAGTCGGCAGCAGAGGCGTCGGCTGAATCCTCTGAGTCATCCCCGGGGGCTGGCGGCGGCGGCACCTCTCGCCTGAAGCCGGCCGCCACCACGGCAGCGGTACTCCAGACCGCTACCCGGGCGGCCTCTCCCTCAGCCTCGACCACTCCCTCCCGCGCCGGCTCCAGCGGGAAGTTTGGGTCCCTGCTTCGGTAGCAGGCCAGAACGTGCTCGGCCACTGCATGTGCCAAGCCACGTCCCTCCCGAGCGGCGAGTTCCTGGACTGCCCAAGGCAGAGCCTCGAGGCGCTCGCAGACCTGCTGCAGCCCCAACACTTGTCGTGCGGGGCCGTCGCCCTTCTCGCCTTCAACGAGCCGTCCGAGACCACCCTTCTCTACGGCCCGCCGCATCCGCCGGAGTATGTCTTCCAGCATATGCTCGAGGTTGACCCGCGAGACAAAGGCGGTCTCGAGCTTCTCCTTGGCGGCCCGCAGCTGCGCCTCGAGTCCCTGGTTCCCGACTGGACCGGAAGAACCGCCAACTGCTGCGGGGGCGGCAGCCTGCTTCGTCTTGGCCACCATCTCGAATAAAGCGCGTTCGCGGGCGGCCAGTTCCGCCTCATACTTCGCGTTCTGCTCCGCCCTGGTCGCCATGGCCGCCGCCGCCGCGTTAGCCTCGCCTTCTCGACGACTCAGTTCGCCTTCTCGGCGACTCAGCTCGCCCTCCCGCCGGGCCAGCGCGTCCTCCTTCTGGGCCACCGAATTCTCCCGGGCGTCGAGATCCGACGCCGACAACTCATTGTCCACCTCCCGGATGGAGACGTTCTCCTCCCAGCGGTGGATCTCTTCTCTGATCTTCCGGAGGTCGTCTTCCCAGCGCTGGAGGTCGGCGCGCGTCTTCTCGGACGCGCCCTCCCGGCGGGTCAGCTCGGCTTGCCGCTCCTCCGCCGCCTGCTCCCGAGCTGCGACTGCCATCTCCCTCTCCTGCGCCTGCCCCATCCTGGCAAGGGCCTCGGCAGCTTGCTGCTTCGAGGCCTCAGCCAGGCGGGCGGCGTCTTCTCGTTCCCGCGTGGCCTCTGCCCGCACGGTCTTCAAAATTTCTTGTTCCCGCGTGGCTTCCGCGCGGATGTCTTCTAAGAGCTTCTGCTCCCGCGCGGCCGCCGCACGGGCCTCCTCCTGGGCGCCCGCCAGCTGCGCCTTCTCCAACGCCAGGCGGGCGCGCTCAGCTTCAAGCTCCCCCTCCTTAGCGTTCACCGCTGCGCTCAGCCGCCCGACCGCTACTTGGACGCCTTCAATGGCGGCGAGGAAAGGGTCGGCGGGCTGGCCGGGCGACGGTGGGGCCCAGGCTTCTCCGCAGGGTGCCTCCAGGGGGGCCGAGCTCACTGCAGGGCCCTGCACTGCCATCCGCCCCGGGCTCTGCCTGCCCGGAGTAGGCTCCGCCAGCCCCGGCAAAGCGTCCACCGTCATCCGCCCCGGGCTCTCCGCGCCTGGGGTAGGTTCCGCCGGCGCCAAGGGTCCGGACGTTTGCTCCGTCCTCCCCTCGGCCGCCGCAACGGCTGGCGCCTCCGCCGTTCAGGTGCCCGCCTCCGTCGGAACGGCAGGCGGGCTCGGCTCTGGTTCTGGCGCCCGCTCTTTCTTCGTCGCAGTAGCGCCTACGGCCAGCCTACGGGAGACAAATGAAAAACACCGAAGCTTAGTTCGGGCCAGAAATGCCCATGGAAAAGCAAGAAAGGAGACTCACCGATATCGCCATTTGGCCGCTGGGAGCCTGATGTCCGGGTCCGGCGCCGTCGGTCCGGACTCCTCCCGCCGCCTCTTCCGCTGGGGGCTCGGCTGAACCGCTGCGCGGGCCTCGGGCGCCGCCGGGCGGGCCTCGTGTGCCGTCGCGCGGGTCTCGGTTTCCGCCATGCGGGTCGCGGGCGCCGGTGCAGGCCCCATCCGCACCAAGCGCGGCTCCAGCACCGGGAATGCCGCCGCTGCCGTTGGCGACGGCGGAGAGTCTGGCACTAGGATCAGGGCCTGGGGACGTTTTCCCCGATCTCCCGGCACCACCTCTTCGACGACTTCAGTCGCGCCCTCCTCCCTGGCACAGCGGTTGCTGCCTGCGGCGACCCCTTCACTAGCCCGTGCCGAGCTGCCAGCGACCTCCTCGCCAAGTAGCTCCTCCAGCCCGGGGAGATCGGAGGCCTCGAGACTCCGGCTTCGTGGCCGGTCCACAAGCCCCTGGGCATCGAACTCCGGCAGCCCCGCCATAATGGCCACCCGGTTGGGGTTGGCGCAAAGCGCCATCTCCTTCCACGGGAGCTCCGTCCGGCCCATATCCTCCATTCCGGTGATCACCCGTGTCATCCCCCGCAGTTCCGCCTACCCCAGATCCCAGCTCGCGCCGATCTGGGTCCTGGTGATGTCCTCCGGCCCGGTATAGAACCAGCTCGGCCGGGCCCGCTCTCGCAAGGGCGCCAGCCGACGGCGCAGAAAGTCCACGACCACCATGACGGAGGTCAGCCCGGACTCGCGCAGCTCCAGGATGCACTCCAGCACCAGCTTCAGCCTCGCATCTTCTGGTGGCGGCGCCTCCCACGTCGATCGCCGAGGTTCCGCCGCCGCCTCCGGCAGCTCGAGGCGCTCGTGGGGGTCGACGTCGACGAAGAACCAGTCCCGTCGCCACTCCTCCCACTTGCTGCGCAGCACCTGGGGAATGTAATGATCCCCCAGGCTGTCCCGGAGCCGAAGGTTGCAGCACCCCGCGACGTCCGCCGTGGAGTGCCCCCTCTTCTTCCCCACCGGCCGAAGGACGAAGAAATGACGTAGCAGCATCGCCGACGGCATCACCCCCACGAACATTTCGCAGAAATGCGCGAAAGTCGCCAGCGCCACCACAGAGTTGGGGCTTAGGTGCACCAGCTGAATGCCGTACGTCTCCAACACTTGCAAGAAGAAGGTGGAGAACGGCGGCACCAACCCCGCCGCCACAAAAGAAGTGAAGAGGACGATCCGCCCAGGTACGGTCGTCGCCGGCGTCAGGCTCGCCGGCCTCACCGCCACATCACCTTCTTGCCCCTCCGGCACCAGCAGTTTTCTGATTTTGTCCGCCGCCTCCTCGTTCCTCAGACGAGACTCCGGCAAGATGCTGACCGAAGCCTTGTCCCGGCGTCCTCCTCCAACCCTCGTCATCTCGGCAAGGATGGAAGGTGTTTTGGTGGTGGAAAAAGAGAGAGAAGGAAGAATGCTCCGGTCGCCTGAGAATTTCCTAAGGGCTTCAGAGCGCAAAGAAAGCAAGAGCACAAGTGTGAGAAAGCGTAAAGAGGGGGACGGACCGATCCTTTCCCCCTTTTATATCTCAAAGTTCAAAAACTGCCGCCCAAACGTTTCGCTCGGCGAGGCGTCGCCTCGATCGACGCAACTGCCAGGCGAATCTCCCGCCGATCGCGCGATATCAGCGGCTGCCAGGCGTATTTTCCTCGATCTGCGTGGCGACCGCGCGTGCCGCCCGTATGGTTATCATACCCTTCGGAAGTTGTGTGGACACGCGTCCACCCATTTTTCCCGTTGGGGCATACTTGAGGTCTGGGTCCGCAAGGGCCACATCTTGAAAGCCTGCCACATGGCGTCTGCGCCAGCCTCGGCCTCGGCCGCGACGAAGGGCCCTTTCGCAGTCTCCGTCCCGTCGCCTACCAATGGACCCGGGGGCTATTGTCGGTGTTTTAGGAACCAGGGGTCCCTGAGTCCCGAAGACCGGGCCAGCCATCCGCCACATATCACCATCCCGCGAGGTCCACCCTGCAGGATAAGAAGAAACTAAGTCCTGGGGGAAGGTGCTCGGGGCCGTAGCCTCTAGGTTCCCAAGCACCCCGGTTCCCCGATGATCCGCAGAGTCCAAATACCGGGAAGGAAGTGCTCGGGAGAGAGTGCTCGGGGCTGCACGTGGCAGCCCCCGAGGACTCGGTTCCCCGAAGGTCCCACCGAAGTGCTCGGGAGAGAGTGCTCGGGGCTGCACGTGGCAGCCCCCGAGGACTCGGTTCCCCGAAGGTCCCACCGAAGTGCTCGGGAGAGAGTGCTCGGGGTTGCACGTGGCAGCCCCCGAGGACCCGGTTCCCCGAAGGTCCCACCGAAGTGCTCGGGAGAGACTGCTCGGGGCTGCACGTGGCAGCCCCCGAGGACCCGGTTCCCCGAAGGTCCCACCGAAGTGCTCGGAAGAGAGTGCTCGGGGCTGCACGTGGCAGCCCCCGAGGACCCGGTTCCCCGAAGGTCCCACCGAAGTGCTCGGGAGAGACTGCTCGGGGCTGCACGTGGCAGCCCCCGAGGACCCGGTTCCCCGAAGGTCCCACCGAAGTGCTCGGGAGAGAGTGCTCGGGGCTGCACGTGGCAGCCCCCGAGGACTCGGTTCCCCGAAGGTCTCACCGAAGTGCTCGGGAGAGAGTGCTCGGGGCTGCACGTGGCGGCCCCCGAGGACTCGGTTCCCCGAAGGTTCGCGCAAGATCATTCGACGATCCGAAGGGTCCCATCGTCGGGGTGTCAGCCAGTCAAAGGCCCAATGCCGCATTTAATAGGCACGCGCGACCTGACATCCTGACATTCTCAGCTGCCCACGCCCCAGTGTCAGACCCTGCCATGCCCTGGCAGGGGGGCGTGGGTCCATTAAATGCACGGGTCCCGTCCCGTTTCATCCGAGTGCCTCGGGATAACGTTGCCAGAATCGAAGCGCTCCGCCCGCCACCCTGCCCTGGCAGAAAGACAAGACAGGGTGGGCGCACCGAGCACCTCTGAGGCTGCCCGGTGGGCCCCCTTTATGGCGCCCGAGGGTTTCCACAGTGGCGGGTGGTCGGATGCGCGCCGCATTTCTCCACCGCCCCTGTCACTTCGCCAAGACGAAATGATGACGCCTTTCTCCGTGGCACCTTGGCACTCGCACCCCCTCTTTCCCATTCAGGATATGTCGAGGTCGACGCGCCTATAAAAGGAAAGGATGGAGAACACGTAAAAGGATGTGTGGAAAAAGAAAGAGGACGCAGACGCTCGAACCCATTCAAGCCAAGCTAGAACACGAGAGCCTCAAGCTCTCTGTAAGCTACTCTCTCTTGTAACCAGATACATCCTTGAAGAATTCCCTTCGAGGATAGATATAGCACTCACACAGGAGTAGGGTGTTACGCCCCCATGCGGCCCGAACCTATCTAAACCCCGGTGCACCCATCTTTCTCGCACTAGGACGATCATCTCCCACCAGCCACCGCATTTATTTCCGTTTCCCGCTTATTTCCCAAACAAGCTCGCTCAGGATCATCCCCCCGGCCGAATTTCTAAAAAGGGGGTCTCTCGGGATCCCTGCGACAGGAGTTCATCCTCCGACAATACTGGTTCGCTTTGCTCGTGCTCTTGCTACACGTGAGCACGTCGTGGCCATGGGTCGGACAAACCTCCGCCCAAACCATGCCTCCAACCTTCTCACTCCGCCTCGCCTCGCCTCTAGGACGTCAATCGTTGCTAGGGATGATAGTTTTACCCGTTTACCCACGGGCAAATACCCTAATATAGTCAGATTTAATCCTTATTTACTACTCGTGGGCGCAAATTGTTACCCAATGGATATACAGGTACATGTATGGCTAAGATATACTCATACCCATCAATATATATGATATACGAGCCCTACTTTTCCTAACATTTATTTTCCAACCACTCTATCTCCAACAATCCCTCCCCCGTCACCACTCAGCCCACATCCTTGGCTATCTCCCTATGCCTATCCACCACCGAGTGCTACAACGCTGCCCATCCATCGTTGGGTGCCACCACGCCATCCAAGTGCCGCCCAACCCCTCCCAACCCTGCGCCGCCCCGAGCCTCGCCACCGCCACCCAGCCCTAAGCCGTGCACGCGCCGCCACCCAACACCTCCATGCCCCGACCCACACCTTCGCCGCCACCCTGCCCCTCCCTACCTCGACCAGCATTGTCGCTGCCACTGCCATTGCCTAGTACCTCCCCGCCCCGCCCTCCCTACCATTGCCCAACTGGCGGGTAACTAGGTATACCTGCGAGTGACGGGTATCAGCAGGTGACGGGTTTGGTCTATGTTTCCCCCCTGTGGGAGATGCAAAAACTGGCGGGTACAGATATAGGTGAGCATTACCTATACCCGCAATATCCGATTGCCACGCCTAGCTGTCGTGCATCCTCGACGCTTCGATGCTTCACGCGACCACGTCGGTGGCAGGCCAACTCTGACGCCACGACGCGGAACAGCCAACGCAGTCGCTCACGTTCACGATGTCGACAAGCCAACATAGTCCTACTCGTCCGCAATTGGCCACCTCGATCCAACATCCTCCACCTTGATATGGTGGCTCCATCTCCTCCGCGCGAGTGTGACACCTTCCCTTTTTCGACTCCTCATCGTGACAGGAGTAAGCGCATGACCTCCTTAGTTCTTTTCACAGTAGCCAGACTTGATGGGCATCCGCCGAGTCTCGGGTGCCCGTCGAACATGGATGCGGTTGTAGTTTTCCGCCAAATAAGCAATTCAAGGTAGGTGCTCTGTGTCTCAAGTTTCCTGTGGATAGTAGCGGTGGGGGGGGGGGAGGGAGCCTTTGCACACTCGCAACACTTTCTGTGCTTGCACTTCTTATTTTCCTTAAAACATAACCCAAAATCCCATTTGTATGCTCAGTCCATCAATACAAAACTTGTCAGGTCCTCACGTGCAAAATAGACCCCGGGAGAAACCAAACCACAAAGACACCTTTGCATAAGCCAAATTTACAAACGAGACCCTCCCCTCTCTCTGCCTTCTCCTGCGACTGCCAGTGCCGTTGTTGCTCCCCTTCCACTTCCAACGCGCCACGGTTTCCACCCCCTCCCCTTCCACCACCACTCGTAACCCTAGTTCGCGCGAACCAAACCCTACCCCTGAGACCCGCTCCTCCGCATGCCGCGCTTCCCCCGGTGGCGTCGCCGGCCGAGCTGAGCCAGATAGCCAGTCCCCGTCTCCGCCGCTTCCGCCGTTGCAGTCGAGGCCGGTGCCATGGGCTGCGTCTGCGGCCGCCCCTCCGCCATCGAGGACGGTCGGTGCCGCACGATGCCACCACCGGCGGCGAAGCTCTCGGCGGCGGCGGGAGTGGCGGCGGTGAGGAGGGAGGAGGAGGCGCGGAAGCACCGGCAGCTGCATGCGAGGGCGGGGAGCGGGAGGGAGGAGGTTCTGGAGAGGAGGCGGGCGATGATGGCGATGACGGCGGCGTGCCAGGTGAGGAGCCCGGTGCCGAGGGCGGTGGAGGGGGAGCAGGTGGCTGCAGGGTGGCCGCCGTGGCTCGTCGACGTCGCCCCGGAGGCCGTGCGCGGCTGGGTGCCGCGCCGCGCCGAGTCGTTCGAGAAGCTCGACAAGGTAGGACCTTACTCGTTGCTCCGCCCCTGCTAGTTTGTTCTGTACACATTTTGCTCTCGCCTTTCGTCTGTGCTTTGGAACATCTGAACGGTAAGAATTAAAAAAAATGCTGTAAATTTTGAGCTTTTGGGGATTTCTATTACCAGATGAGGAAACAAGGTGTGGTATCTCTTTGTTCTCCGTATCCCTGGAACTTGCGAACGGAAGGGAGCAGTAAAATTGCGCACTAATTGGGGAAATTTACCTTTTATGTGGTATTTCTAGCAACGAGGAAGCAATAATATCGCGAGATCTTTTCATTTTCTGGTTGGTTCTAATTAATGCTGGGTAGTTGGGTGCGATAGAAAATAGTAAAATTCCGTTATTAGTGGGGGATGCCTTTTGTGTTGGATGCGAGAATGCAGTGGCATTTTCTTTCATTTGGATTTTTTTGTTAGTTTTGGTGGACCTTGGAACCTAGAAATAGTAGGCAGTGCCGCAAGCTTTGCTATGATGTGGTAAACTTTGCTTTTTTACCAGAAATATGGTGACAAGATTTGACTGTAAGACCGCTGCTCTTAGTTTTTCTTCTGTATCTTATTTGCCTGCAAATGTTGTTTAATTAGCAATAGTAAAATATTCTGCTTAGAGTGGTAGTAAGATTTTTCACTTCTGTTGAGTTTCTGGTGATAAGATGGTAGAAAATGTTTTTTTAATGTTGTGGCTAAAGGTTTTCATTTTGGGCTCCAAGATGGTAGGACCTGATATTGATTGAAAATACTTCAAACCATTTTAAGAGTTCAGGTTTTGAATGAGTTTTTAAGGAGACCATGTAATTGTACTAGAAGAGCTTCATGAATGCTACTAGGGGTAGTTCTGATGGAAGTAACTCACTGTGTAGCTTGGCATCTGTAAATTATCTTACCTTTGATGGACTATTAGAAATTGTTTTGAATATTTGTTCTTTTGTTTATTCAGATTGGTCAGGGAACATACAGTAATGTTTACCGAGCTCGTGATCTCGAAAAGGAGAAGATTGTTGCTCTGAAGAAAGTGCGCTTTGATAATTTGGAACCTGAGAGTGTAAAATTTATGGCCAGGGAAATCCTCATTTTGCGGCGGCTTGATCATCCAAATGTTATCAAGCTAGAGGGTCTGGTGACATCAAGGATGTCCTGCAGCTTATATCTTGTTTTTGAGTACATGGAGCATGATCTAGCTGGACTAGCTTCTTTCCCTGGAGTAAAATTTACTGAATCTCAGGTATGTGGAATATTTTGTAGTGGTGCTTTAGTGCACCCTCCTGTCAATATTTCTGCTACTTTCTGTCATAGTATCCATTCATTAATATCGCAGCCTTGGAGAAAGAAAAGATTGTACAACATTGCCTGGTACTAGGTGGTGGTTCTGAAATGATGTGAAAAGTAAACTTGCTTAAACTATGGTCAGAACATGCAAACAATAAACACCATTATTGTGCAGGTGAAGTGTTACATGCAACAGCTCCTCCGTGGTCTCGAGCATTGCCATAGTCGTCACATTCTGCACCGTGACATTAAGGGTTCCAATCTCTTGATCGACAACCGAGGCATTTTAAAGATAGCAGATTTTGGATTAGCAAGTTTCTTTGATCCTGAACAACGGCACCCTTTGACTAGTCGTGTTGTCACGCTTTGGTATAGGCCACCAGAGCTTTTGCTTGGTGCCACTAATTATGGTGTTGCTGTAGATCTCTGGAGTACTGGCTGCATTCTTGCTGAGCTATATGCTGGCAAGCCTATCATGCCTGGTAGAACAGAGGTATGCTAGCTAGCCCCCCTCCTGCTCAAAGTAAATCTGTAAGGGAATCTCTTCAGCAGTTTGATTTGTTCACAAAACTAAGTTGTCAATACTTTTCCTGTTTTTCTAGGTTGAGCAGCTACACAAAATATTTAAACTCTGTGGTTCACCATCAGAGGACTATTGGAGGAAATCTAAACTTCCCCATGCCACCATTTTCAAACCGCAACACCCATATGCGAGGCGTGTATCAGAAACATTTAAAGATTTTCCTACTCCTGCTCTGGCATTAGTAGATGTTCTTCTTTCAGTAGACCCAGCAGATCGTGGAACTGCATCTTCTGCATTGCAAAGTGAGGTATTCAATTTCCCTTTTAAATCTTTATCCAGTGACACGTGACATTTTTTGTTGTTATTTCAAACAGGTCATTGTATTTGATCAGATACACTGCTTCAATTCTCAGTTTATTTGCTCCCCCAAACATTCTAGAGTTTGAACTCTGAACGTAGTGAAACTGAACTTGTCTTGTGCAGTCTATAGTCTATGACAATCAGGAAGGATGAACGCTCTAGTGCCCACACGTTTCTATGTGTTCTGTTTGAATTGTGTTGGAGTATGATGTATAGAGAGGCTCAATTAGTTAAAACTTTCTCAAGCCAGCCCAAAAGTTTTACCCTTCTATTATCGAGTGATGTGTCCAAAAGCTACACTGATAGTTTCGTTCTTCTGGTTGTTTCTTCTTGCCTCAAACAATTAACTGTGAGCTTATTGTTGTGTTTTGTAGTTTTTTACAACAAAACCATATGCTTGCAATTCTTCAAGCTTGCCAAGGTATCCTCCAAGCAAAGAGTTTGATGCAAAACGTCGGGAGGAAGCTCGAAGGTACACACAACCAAACTGGTGTTTTCATTTTATCTACCAACCAAAAACATTTTTAATGAGACAATGCTTGATATTGTTCCCCACGGGTAAATTACCTAAGCATCTTCATTAGGCCATGGAGCACAAAGCACATCTTTCATAGCCCATGGATCCAGCTGGTTATGAACATTATTATTTTTATTATATTATTATCGTATACTGCCTTCATTTCACAAGATCCATCTAGAGTGGATCATTTAACGGGGATAGTATTTACTTGACAACAACAACAACAATAAAGCCTTTGTCCCAAGCAAGTTGGGGTAGGCTAGAGATGAAACCCACAAGACCCAACTAAAAAGATGACGAGAAAATAATAATGATTATAAAGGTACTAGTAATAGTAAAAAATAAAGGTACTAGTAATAATGATAATAGTATTTACCTGACCTTATTTTTTTCCCCCTGATGTTACACCTTGTTGTTGTCTATCCATAAGGTTGTTGGGCAGATGTTGTGAAGCAGAATGAATAGATGAATCTTTCCAGCCATCTCATTCTGTTATCATTGCCCTACATTCGATCTCCCCCTACCTGGTTACCCCTATACAAGATTCATCCTTGTCATGAATCTGCAATGCCAGCATTTGTTTTATAAATCACGTACTCATTTTCCCAGGCAAGGTATTGCTGGAGAAAAGCAACATAAGTATGACCCTGAAAGGCGACCTAGAGAATCAAGAG
This sequence comes from Phragmites australis, assembly GCF_958298935.1. Classification (NCBI taxonomy): domain Eukaryota; kingdom Viridiplantae; phylum Streptophyta; class Magnoliopsida; order Poales; family Poaceae; genus Phragmites; species Phragmites australis. The sequence goes on from NC_084922.1 coordinate 9,895,376, forward strand.
CAGTCCCGGCACCTGATGCAAATGCAGAATTAGTGTCATCTTTGCAGGTAATAATATTGCCACTCGTTGACACTTTCCTGAATATATTGTCCATTTCATCTTTAGCTTGGAGATGCATATCTATATGCCTTATCATTTCAAAATCATTATTAACCTGTGTTGCTGACCTTGATGCATGAATGTGTTCAATTTCAGAAAAGGCAAGCCCAAGCCAATACTAGGAGCAGGAGTGAGATGTTCAATCCCAGCAAGGAAGACTCTGCATCTGGATTTCGAATTGAACCACCCAGGCCAACTCCTGTTATGGAATCTTCTGAAGACTCACAATGTGTCTACTCGACCAGAACCTTTCATTCTGGGCCTCTAGTTAATCAGAATCACCCATCAAAGGCTGGACGTGGTAAAAATGGTGAACTTCAGGTTCCTGGTGTTGCAAATCTCCCTGTGGCTGTATCAACAAGATCAAGTCATTGTTCAGATGACAGCAATCGGATAATGGTTACTCAAGCTGAAGTATTTGCTCATGGACGGAGGCTGTCCGAATCTATAAACGAGCATTTCAGTAATAGTGGGAAGTACGATCAAGCATTCCAGAAGAAGGATGAAAGCAACGGCAGGGTCGATGGAGCTATTGTAAGTAACTACCTAAAAGTTTTCTGTAAAAAAAATTAACTACCTAAAATGCATTAGGATGAAAAGCTTTCATATGCCATCTCAGTTTTGTTACTGCATTGTTTCTTTAAATCTGAGTTGAACTTCGGTTGTCAATCACAAAATGCTGTTCTAGCAAACCTGAACTGAAACAGTGGTTTCTAATGCATCAAAGACATGCTAGGAAGGATAGTGTTATAGCTTTTGTCCATTCTTGTGGGAGAAATGTCAGTTAACCATGTTTTTCACCACTTCTCTGGTGTTTTGCCAGTGATTGTCAGAAAAATCTAACCGTTTCCCCCGTTTGACAACAGGGCTACGGATCCAAGGGCAACAAGATTCACCATTCTGGGCCCCTGATCTGTCCTTCAGGCAATGTTGATGAAATGCTCAAGGAGAACGATCGCCAAATCCAAGAAGTTTTCCGGCGAACCCGGGTCGAGAAGTCCAGAATGAGGAGGGACCATGGTCATGCCGGGAACGGACATCACCCCAGAGATTTTGGTGCCATCCCAGTCTTCCCTTCTAGTCGCTCCAGCTATCAAGCTGTGCAGCAGTAAAGATGCTTGAACAGGTAATTTCCTAGTAAAGGTTAAGATATATTCGAGTTGGATGTGCGGAAGTTGTCAGGCTTTGCTCCCCCCTTATTTTTGGGGGGATATAGCACGTTATGTACAGGAAGGATTAGCTGTGTAGTGCTTGTTTAGTGGGGAAAAAAACTTTGAAGGAGAGGGGACGTGATTTGTTTATTGGCGGCAATTCGAGTATTTGACAAGTCCTATCATCAAGTGGCTCTCCGTTTTGCAGGCTTGCTGAAATGGTAGTTGTGCGTATGTTTGAGCTCACCAAATCTCAACCCAGGAATTTACCACCAGAGTTTTCACTGTGATGTCATGTTGAGAGCTGCCGTGCCTTGGTTGAAGCAGCCGTCGGACCGAAAGTAGATGACGTGGAAAGCGTGGATTCATTTCCTCTTTTGAGATGGAAAGGAAGGATGACTTGATGTAAAAATGTGATGGTTGATAACCTTCGAGTTGGGTAATGGTCTGGTAACCGGCAGGCATACTAAACATACTTAGGGGAGATGTTCAGCGATTTAGATCCAAGGCCTTATGGCTTGCGTGCTTAAAGATCAATGGTAACAGCTCAAAGGTCGTGTCCGTTTCATAGGATAAGTGAATTGCATCTGCATCACTGTATGCACCACCAACCAGTTCATCTAAAAGCAAGCGTGCCAAAGGGCTTTGCCTGTGTTTATGCTTCCTGCAGGTGTTTCTTCATATGGTCCAGGATTAATGAACCTACTGGATTGTACACTGCTCCAAATAAACAAGGGTCGTGCCTCCTGCAGTTCTGCATCAGTTTAATTTCTTCCCTTTTAAAAAAGGAGCGATGCAACGAAATAATTGGAAAAATATAGAATGATCCTTAGCTCCGTACGATCTGCTTGCGCAGGAGAGGGGAAGAGAAACGTGGCAGCTGCATTTGTTGACCACTAGAACCGACTATGAACGCAAGTCCCCTCTTGTGGCCACGTCAGCGCTCTAGTACAAGCAAATCGAGCAGTCGATACGGCCGTCCGATATCGAGAATGACATGTCCTGGCCATCTTGCCGTACACGAGCCGTTTTTCTCTTGCACGCTCGATCGATCCGTTCAGCACCGGCTCCCTGGCTCCGCGTCACAATCCATTCCCGTCAACGACAGAAAACGCCGTGTCGTCACGCGCGCTGAAAGCCCTGCCCGGCCGCTTCCTCCCGTACGACGGCGACCAGTCGCCGGCAATCTACTTTCTCAATTTTTCAATACTTGTCACTCTTAACTATTTTATTTATTTTTAAATATTTATCATCTCATGTTTTTTTAATATAATTTTCAATTTTATCTCTATAAAATCTCTTACCCATATATTTACGATAGGTTATAGAATAAAATATTTAAGCTAGTTTTTAGGATATTTTTATTATTATTTATTTAAAATTAGTACTACTTTTGATATGTAGCTGTTTGATAAAAATAATAAGTATCGAAGAACGGAGGGAGTACTACGCACCGGCGCCGTGCATTGCGTGCCAAGTCAAACACGTACGTGCCCGCGCGCGCGGCACCAAGACAGATCGCGCGCGCACGACTCTTGTCTCTGGGTCAGGCCTTGGGAGCCTCTAGGCACGTGCGTACTGCTGCCAGTAGACTAGAGTGCAAGCGTTATGTACAAGCGCAGCCCTGCAGGGCGTGCGAAGCGCGGGATGAGGATCCCTGATGTCACACGCCGTTGACGTGTGAGACTAAATCTACACGTTAGCGATGAAATCACTGAAACGTCAACATCAGAGCATTCATGCGAAGCCTGTTGTTTTTCTTCTGGTGATCCATCAGGCCGCTCGATTGTACTGCAGCCAATCCTTATTCGCCAGTACTTGGCCGGCCAGTGGCGTACGCGGGATCAATGCGTCTCACCGTCCTAGCGAATCAAAATTCGTACGCAGAAACTGAAATACTACTTCGCTAACGGGTAATGCAACACACAACGGTCAATAAGCTACCTATACACACCATATGGGTGGACGGAAAGCTAGAAGCTCATGAGCCTGTTCGGCTCTACTCTTTAAACAAACGAGCCAAAAACTAAGCTTAGCTCGACTTGTTAATGAACCGAGTAGAGCCGAGCTGAGCCCTACGTATATTTGTTTTTCTATATCTGCAATGTTGTAAGTTAAATGCATATACTGAACTAACCCATTAACTTCTTGTAGATTAATAGGATAAGTTGAGACTAGGGAGAGGAATCAATAAGAAGTTCAAGAAGTGCTTAATTATCTATTTGGTCTTTTTTAGTTTTTATTATGTCCTGCCGGTGGAATACTACGGACTGCGGTAATGCGTTATCTAGAACTTGGAATGATTGAGCTGAAGGTTAAATGTCATGTTTGAGCTATTTAGAATGTATAATATTTTGGCTAACTCTTCATTGTCCACGCCAGGAAAAACTAGCCAAACACTCTGGACTTCCAAACCCAGCTCTCATGTAGACATGTCGCTTCCAGTAACAGGAAACATTGACCTGACCCGAGATCACGCTTTACACGAGTGGCTTGGATGGCATGGCAATCTGTAGGGCGACAGAGGCCGGGCAGACAGATGTCTCTTGTCAGTCTCAGGCATAATAAAGTACGGATGGTTAGTTTCCTAGTAAGCCAACGGTGACCGATTAAAATATTTCGGTCACTAACTCGATCGAGAGGCACAAGGCAAAGCAAATCTTTGCCTCCTTATGGTGCCTTCTTCTGATCTTTCTTTTCCCAATGAACTGAACCTGAAAGAATACGTGTGATGCTGACGGACGCAACAAGAATATTGTGTGTGCGGAGAGAGAGAAATGCATGTTGCATTTCCCAAGTGAAAAGAATTATAGAGCAAGTGAGTGAACCAATGAATAGATGAATATCAAATGAGAAAAATAAACAGATGAGATCAAACATGTATGTGTGCATAAGTGGATTTACAGTTGCATTTTCCATGATTGGTGGGGAGGTTTTGGCCGTGTTAGCGGGGGCGTTGCCACTTGCCGCGAATTCATTATGTTTATTCTCTCGTTGAAACACCAGCTTACCTATATATAATCTCCAGCGCCTTTGCGACATCTCTGCAACCAACAACCGTCCCCGTAATACCTGCTCTTCTCTCCACCTCCACCTCCTAGAGTAGACTGGATCAAATCCTACTTCTCTGTCTCTCTCTAAATGCTGCATCTCTGCTGGTCTCTCTGTCAATCAATCGATCTCCTGTTGTTGGGTTCGATTGATCCTTTGAAGAGGTCTTCAAATTTGCTCTATCTTTAATCTCTCCCAGCTACTAGTCAACATATACAATAGTTGTGGCGATTTGCTCATCTCAACAGGTCTTTTCGTTTGCATCACCATCGTCTTTATTTCCTCCCGCCTGCCGGGTCGTAACCCTCTTTGTTTCTAACCTAATCTCTTGACTAGATTTTCTTTGACATTGGTCTCCCTCGTCGCCAATAATTCCTTGCTAGTTCCTTGTTGATCACAAGAAAGAATCGTCGTTCTTTGCGACGCGTCGCGTCCATAAGGGCATCAGCTAGCGCGCGCATGGGCGCGTGAGCCATGCAGACTCTATAGCACCGATCGATCAGATCGCGCCAGTGTGCTGTACTTGTATCTCAGTCGATCGATCGGCCTTGGAGGTGTTGCACCGGCGAGCACCATGCACGCCAACGGCCGCGGCGAGCACCACTCGCCGACGTCGACCAAGTCCCCTTCCCCCAGCGGTGGAGGAGGTGGTGCCGAGCATTACTCTCCGTCAGCCAAGACCCCGCGCGGCGGCGGAGCGTCCCCCAAGCTACCGAGCAGCGCCGCCTGGCTGGTCGACAGCAGGTGGGCGCTGTCCGCGGCGCTCAGCCTCCTGCTGCTCCTCGCCGTCGCCCTCGCCGTGACGACCTTCTCCTCGTCCTCGTCGTCGTACATCTCCGCGTCGTCGTTCTTCTCCTTCCTCCCGGCCAACCGCGCCGACTTCGTGGAGGCGCACGTCCAGGTGCAGCAGCAGAAACAGACGGAGGCCGCCACGACCCCGGCGCCTCCGCCTCCGCCCCCCGGCGCCGGCGTGCCGCGCCTGGCGTACCTGATCTCAGGGTCCAAGGGCGACCTGGACCGCCTGTGGCGCGCGCTGCACGCGCTGTACCACCCGCGCAACCAGTACGTGGTGCACCTGGACCGCGAGGCCCCCGTGGCGGAGCGGCTGGAGCTGGCGGCGCGGGTGGCGAAGAGCACCGTGTTCCGGCGCGCTGGGAACGTGCACGTGATCCGGCGCGCCAACATGGTGACGTACCGGGGCCCGACGATGGTGGCCAACACGCTGCACGCCTGCGCCGTGCTGCTCCGCCGCGGCGGCGACTGGGACTGGTTCATCAACCTCTCCGCCTCCGACTACCCGCTCGTGACACAGGACGGTACGTAGAAAGATACCTACGTCGTGGTTTAGTTTGACACGCTGCTGATCGAGTAATCAGCCAGCCAGTTAGTTTCTCTGTCCTAACTGATCCATTAATGGACTAATAATATATCTAACTATCTGTGTGGTTTGACCGACAGATATACTTCACGTATTCTCGACGCTGCCGAGGAACGTCAACTTCGTGGAGCACACCGGTTACTTAGGATGGAAGGAGTGAGTACTAGGCTACTAGCTACTCCAGTTCTCTCTTCTCTCTCCATCCATCTCATTGTGTGTGTGTGTGCTTGCAGGGGGCAGAGAGCCATGCCTCTGATCGTCGACCCGGGGCTGTACAGGTCCAAGAAGCAGGACATCTGGTGGGTCACGCAGAAACGGGAGCTCCCTACCGCCTTCAAGCTCTTCACAGGTGAATTGAATTCTGATCCGGCCATTGCCATTGCGAAGGAGGTTGAAGGAGAAGTAGATTATTTCCCTTGCGATAACACGCAGGTCTGCGACGTGGCATTGCAGGGTCTGCGTGGGTGGGGCTGACGCGCGACTTCGTGGAGTACTGCGTGTGGGGGTGGGACAACCTGCCGCGGACGCTGCTCATGTACTACGCCAACTTCGTGTCCTCGCCGGAGGGCTACTTCCAGACCGTGCTCTGCAACGCGCCCCGCTTCGTGCCCACCGTCGCCAACTACGACCTCCACCACATCCAGTGGGACGTCCCGCCGCGCCAGCACCCGCGCTCCCTTACGCTCGCCGACCTCCCACGCATGGTGCGCAGCGACGCGCCCTTCGCGCGCAAGTTCCCGCGCCAAGACCCCGTGCTCGACGCCATCGACGCCGAACTCCTCGGCCGCCCGCGCCCCGGCAACGACAGCGCGACGCCGTTTGTGCCCGGCGGGTGGTGCGGCGCCGACGCCTCCTGCGCCAGCGTCGACAACGACTGGGTGCTCCGGCCGGGCCCCGGCGCCGAGCGGCTGCAGAGGCTCATGGACAGGATCGTCAGGTCCGAGGCCTTCGCCAACAGGCAGTGCATGTAGACAGATACTAGCCTTCTACTGATCTTGGAATCCCTCCACGTCTGTACAAAATCATCAGCAGAGCATACGTAGAGATCATGCCTATACATAAACCCTACTCGTTCCTTGTTAGTCAATTTTCGAAAGGAGGGAAAATACATGCAGATTGCGAGATCTGAGACTCTGATGTGAATACTCTTCTTGGCCTACTGGTGTTTGATCCCCTTCTTTTTCCATGTCTTCTTTCAACTGAACTCTGAAATGTAGTACTGGCCAAAGAGCACTACTCACTGCAACTGCAGTCCTAACATGTTGGATGCATGAATGTTTCACAACAAATGAAGGAATTGTTCTGTGTGATCAGCAGAGCACTCACTGGCCCTTGGTAGCCGTTATGTTCGTTTAGTTTCAGCATCTGCTGTGTTTGTCGAATATATCAAAAGCTCCATGGTGATAAGGCCGGCAGATTTCAACTTGGCCAGGGTCAAGAAGATCAAAAGCACTCTTGGATCCTTATGGTGTGAAGAGAACAATTCAGCTGAAAATGAAGAGTTATAGCACCAAGAAAGATAATTAAAATTGATTAGGCCTAGTCGCCATGAAGATATCAGGAGTTCCCTTACCCCTCGAGAAAAGAAGCCAGGAAGTCTCAATATGCAGCTTGACAAGTGAAGATTGAAATCAGCATATAGGAGAAACAAGTTAACATGTGTTTTGGTTTGATTATGATGAGTCATCGACGACGTTAGAATTGAGTTTACCTTGGTTAGTATGTATTTGTTGATGTTTGTTCTGGTTCATGACTAACTTAAGTTGAAGGAAAAATAGAATTGATGTGTTTGTTTATGAGTCCAAGAAAAATAAAGTCACCAGAATATTCAGTCTCTAGGAAGTTAGCTTGACCAGATAGTCAAGTGTTGTGCTAACAAGAACGCCGGAGTATTTTTGTCTCTGAGAAGAAATATGGACAATGCACCGGATAGTCCGGTGTGGGCTACAAGAATTCATTGGAGTATTTCCTATAGAGAAAGAATCTTCCGGTGATTCCATCAGTGAGCACCGGAGTATTGTTCAGTGCGCGGCAAAGTTTGAAATTTGAGTTTGGCGCCAAAATTGAAGTAGCTATTGGATAGTCCGGTGTTAGTGTTTGTGAACACCGGAGGGTACACCGGATTAATTCTTGCAGAGAGGTCGCCAGTCGCAGATCAGGTGGAATTGAACTCACCGGACATCTTGGTGACTAAAAGGTTAACACCGAAAGCTTGTGCCAGACCTTTTCTTGTAGAAAATATTTTTCTGGACGCAACATAAATCTGAGCTCACCAAATGATCTGGTATTCAGGAACAAAACACACTAGAACATATGGTGTTCTTGAGTTTTGCGGAATGTGCTTTGAACTGAGGATTTTTGTTTTAAGCTAACCTAGAGATAATTCGGAGTGAGAGAAAGATATTTGCTTGTTTCATGGTGTGTAGGAAATGGAAACGACTTGGGGGTCGACGACGAGATGATCAGGACTAAGCGGAAGGCTTGGTGGCGGACGATCAAGGAGGCTGGACAAAGTCAATAGTGAGTAGTACATGTGGAGGTCAAGCAAAGTATGGATGGAGAAGTATGAAGACAACATATTGAAAAAGTCAAGTGAAGGGGATGCCGGTGTAAGTCACAAGGTGGCCCAAGGGATCGGGAGCGGAAGAGACTTGCCGATGGTCAAGATCGCAAGATGGAGTACATGCGTCGACATCAGAACACTTGCTTGAGGCAAAGTAAGTGGCGGCTAGTCACGCTTTGAGACGTGTGCTAGGGTTTCACGGTTTGGCCACAAAACCACGGGAGGACTGGAGAATCACGTGGCATCATCGCAAAGCTTGCGTTGAGGTGAAGCTAAGTCATAAAGAAGCTATGACCATTCGATGGAAGGAGCAAAATCTCGACTAAAATATCCCGATGATAGGTAGAAGTGCACTACCGGTGAAGGATATTTTTTGGAACAAAGAAACTTAAGGGTCAAAAAAGTTTCCAAGGGCTATAAATAGAGGAGTAGAGCTGTGGGAGAGCTTTAAACAAACTTAAGGGGCAAGAAAGCTCTCAAAGACAATAAATAGAGAGGTAGACCTGTAGGAGAACTTTGAGCCAACTTTTTGAGAGACTAGTGATAGGTTTTGGAGGAGAGTGCTGTTAGACTTCCTGCCTGTTCACACTAGCATCACTTTGACTTCCCTCTTTTACATCTTCCCATGCATGCATGAATGCATTCACGGCGTGTTCACACTCTTCTTGCCCATTCACACGAGCATATCTTTGACTTACCTCTTTTACATCTTCCCATGCATGCATGAATGCATTCACGGCGTGTTCACATTCTTTTGCATGACAACTTTAGTGCTATATATTTGTAAGTTGTAACCCTGAATATTCAATCAATAAAGATCGTGTGATTCATTCCACTATCATGGTATCAGATAGGTTCGCTTCTGCGATCTTGCTTCCTCCCCTCTAAACATTCACCAGCGACATTCGTTCGCCGGTCCTCTTCCCCGTCTCGTTGCTCTCTTGTATGAGACGTCCACTTTCCACTCCGCCCTGCTCTCTCTGCACACTTTCTTGCCTGAGACGTCCACTTTCCACTCCGCCCTGCTCTCTCTGCACACTTTCTTGCCCCTTCCCTTGTCTTTGTTCAACTCGCTGCCATGGTTCTGATCGAGGCTGAGCACGCTGAAGCCGAGGGCGCTGAGGCCGCGTGCACCAAGGCTGCGCACCTAGAGGAGCAACGTTGCCTTGACACTGAGGCCGCGACCGCCTGTGCCCTCGTGCTCTCCAACTCCACGACGGCCCTGCACGCACACGCCGTCGTCGTGTAAAACTTCCGTGTAATGGTCCCCATCATCCTCGACACCAGCTTCACCAACTATAGCCGCTGGCGCGGCCTCTTCCTCAACACCCTCGGCAAGTACGCTCTTACTGACCACGTCCTCTCGACGATGTTCTGAACGACGAGGAGTGGTGTCGCATGGACTGTACCATGAACTCATGGATCTACACCATGGTTTCTCCTAAACTTCTTGAGATCATAATGGTCCTCATCTTGAGCAGCAGTTTCTCGGCAACCAGGAGACACGCGCTCTCATCATCAACTCCGAGTTCCAAAACTTTGTCCAAGGGGATTTCTCTGTGATGAACTATTGCCTCCAGCTCAAAGCAACGGCCGACGCTCTCGCTGATTTGGGTGAACCGGTCACCGACCGAACACTCGTGCTCTCCGTTCTTCGTGGCTTAAATGAGAGGTTCTCTCATTTGGCCTCGATCCTCAAGCACTAGCGGCCCTTTCCCATCTTCATCAACGTGCGTTCGAATCTTCTCTCGAAGAAATCACCATGCAGAGCAAGCCTGGCACGCCTTCTACATCTTTCGTTGCTGGCACCGGTTCGGGCACCAAGCTTGGCCAACCTGGAGCCAACCACCAGGGCTCCTCGTTTGGCCACAGCACAGGCGGCGCTCCGCCCGGCAACCTTGGCGCCAGTCTAACTCCACCACCAACGGCCAGTGCATCTCCGGTGGTGGTGATTCAAATTCTCATCATAACTGCCGACGTGATCGATGTCGCGACAATGGGGTCACCGACTCCAATTCTTCCCATGGCAACTCCCATTTGGAAGGCTCTCCTCCTGGAGGCCCAGCCCAGTCCTAGCCTTCTCTATATAATCCATGGACTAGAAGCATCCAAATGTGGCCCAGTCCGGTGCCGCCCTCCACTGGTCTTCTTGGGCCCCACCCGCAAGGCAAAGCTAGGTCGTATCCACCCACCGGACAGCAGTAGGCTTTCTTCATCAGCTTTCCTAGTAGTTAGTGCTATTCCCGAGCCCTCTTCAGCAACAATCGGCAGGGCCCATGGTGTCTGCCCCCAACACTGGCCCCTTTGGCTTCTAGGACTAGCATGAGCTCGCCAACTCGTTCAATACCATGACCATCACCCCATCTCCGAGTGGTGGATGGTACATGGATTCAGAAGTATCCGCGCACATGTCTTCCATCAACAGTAATCTTCAAGTTTCCTCACTACCCACCCCCTCTACTACAACCAACATCATCGTTGGCAACGGGTCTCTCCTTCCCGTCACATCTGTTGTTCTACTTCTTTTTCTACCTCTCAATGTCCTCTTCATTTATGACATATTCTTGTCTCTCTGCATATTATTAAAAATCTCGTTTCTGTCCGACAATTCACTACTGATAACAATTGTTATGTTGAATTTGACCCATATGGACTCTTTGTGAAGGATCTACAAACCAAGAATGTGATCATCAGGTGCAATAGCTCGGGCCAGCTCTACCCCCTATTTGCATCGTCACCTCCTTTGCACGCACTCCTCGCTAGCACTCCTTCCTCTACTGTCTGGCATCGACGTTTGGGTCATCTTGGTCATGATGCTCTCTCCAAGCTCGCCCTCGTTGCAGGAATCTCATGTACTAAATCAGAATCCCTTTGTCATGCATGTCAACTTGGTCGCCATGTGCATCTTCTGTTTTCTAGCTCCAACTCTAGAGTTGTCCGAAATTTTAATTTAATACATTGTGATCTTTGGACTTCTCCTGTTGCCAGTCTCTTCGGTTATAAGTATTACCTAGTCATTTTTGATGATTGCTCTCATTTTCTTTGGATGTTTCCTTTGTGACTAAAATCTGACACTTTCTCTACTTTGTCGCATTTTTTCTCGTATGTATCTACGCAATTTGGCTGCACCATTAAGAGTGTCCAATGTGACAACGGCCGAGAATTCGATAACTCCTCCGCCCGTTCCTTCTTCTTCACTACTGGTGTCCAATTGAGTCTCTCATGCCCCTACACCTCCCCACAAAATGGTAAGGCTGAGCGCATCATTCATTCTATCAACAATATTGTTCGCTTCCTTCTCTTTCAAGCTAGAATGCCTCCCTCCTATTAGGTAGAAGCACTAAACACCGCTACCTATCTCATCAATCGCCACCCCACAAAGACACTCTATTTTTCTACACCCTATTTTGCTTTACGTGGTGTCCAGCCTGCATACTCTCATTTACGTGTCTTCGGGTGCAAGTGTTACCCCAACCTCTCCGCCACTACTCCCCATAAACTGTCACATCGGTCCACCCTCTGCGTTTTTCTCGGTTATACATCGGATCACAAAGGATACAAATGTCTCTACCTTTCTTCCAATCACATCATCATATCACGTCATGTCGTGTTTGATGAGTCCTCTTTTCCCTTCTCCGAGGTGTCTTCCCCACCTTCATCCGACTTTGATTTCTTGACTGGGCTCAACACTATTTTGCCTCCCTTCTATACTAACAGTGCAGGTACACTCAGAGGTCCCTCCCATAGTGTTGCTGCCCCTGCTGGTTTCCCATCACAGGCTACTGCCAGCAGCACCGGCGCTACACCAGGGGGGCGCTTCTACTACTGTATCACGCGAGGCGGGCCTTTCTCCTGCTGCCCCTGCCGGCCTCTAGCTGCAGGTTGTTGCCAGTAGTTCACGGCCTGGCTGCCCACCTGGTTTCCCCCCTGGCTGGCAAAACTCACATTCCTCCAGCCCATCCAGTGGATGCTTGCGCCAGCCTAGCTCGGGTTGGGCCGATCGCTGCCACGCTCCAGGATGTTAGTCAAGCTGGTGACGCTGATTCACCCTTGGCGCCTGTATCGAGCGAGCTACAGGTGCCCATGCCTGCTCAGGTCGTGCCTATTTTTCATCAGGCGCCAGGTCCCACAGCCCCTCTTTCTGGTTTGGCTGCCCCGTGACTATGGTTGCTGCCAGTTGAACTAGCAAGGAAGTTACTATCTCCATTTGACTGGTGGCCAACCAGCACCAGATGGTCACTCGCAGCAAGACCAGGTTTCGTTTCCCAATTAATCGCATGAACCTTCGTGCCTTCACCCTCTCACCGACTCCTAAGACGTACCGTGGTGCTTTGTCGGATCCTAATTGGCGCGCTGCTATGATTGAAGAATTTGAGGCTCTCCAGGCAAACAACAATTGGGATCTCATTCCTCGACCTCCAAGAACAAATATTGTCACCGGCAAATGGGTCTTTTGTCACAATTTTCGGTCGGATGGTTCTCTTGATCGCTACAAGGCTCGTTGGGTTCTTCGTGGTTTCACCCAACGTCCCGACATTGACTTTAATGAAACTTTCAGTCCTATCGTCAAGCCTGCTACTGTCCGCACAGTTCTCACATTAGCTCTCTTCCATGCCTGATAAATTCATCAGCTCAACGTGAAGAATGCCTTCCTACATAGAACGATTTCTGAGACAGTCTATTGTGCGCAGCCCTCTGGTTTTGTTGACCGTGCTCGGCCTGATGATGTGTGCCGATTGAACAAGTCACTCTATGGACTCAAGTAGATACCTCGAGCATGGTATAATCGATTTGCCTCCCACCTCCTGTCTCTTGGTTTTGTGGAGGCCAAGTCCGATACATCCTTATTCATTTTCCAGCGTGGTTCGGATACTATCTACTTGCTCCTATATGTCGACGATATTGTCTTGACAGCTTCATCTCTGAGTCTTCTTCGTCACACTATTGAGGCTCCTCAGCAGGAATTTGCGATGAAGGACCTCGAACCTATTCATCATTTTTTGGGAACTACTGTCGGAGGATTAACTCCTGTCGCAGGGATCCCGAGAGACCCCTTTTTAGAGATTCAGCCGGGGGGATGATCCTGAATAAGTTCGTTGGAGGAGTAAATGGGAATGAATGCAACGGCCGGTGGTGGGGGTGTCGACCTAGTACAAGAAGAAGTAAATGCATCGGAATTTAGACAGGTTCGGGCCGCACGGGGGCGTAATACCTTACTCATATATGGATGCTATAACTGTCCTGAGGAAGTCCCTCAAGGATGTTGCTGGTTACAAGAATGTTGGTCTAACTAAGAGCTTGAGGCTCCTTATTCTTCGGCTGGAACTGTGCTCAACCTTGCTCACAGTGTTTACCATCGGTCTCTCGTCGTTGTTGGTCTTCGTGGGGTTGGGGTTCTTTCGCCGTTGTTGATGTTGTCTCCCTCTCTGTTGGTGTTTTGTTGTGCGTATCCCTCTCCCTTCTGTGTTGCCGGCTATTTTAAGTACTCGCCGGCCATGACATGCCACGAACGGAAAGGAGGGGGCTCGAGTTCCGAGACGCCATAAATGGAAAGGGCGTCATCATTTCTTCTGGATGAAGTGACCGGGGTGGAAAATGCGTCGCACGCCCGGTCGCCCGTCACCATAAATGCCCTGGCAACGGGCTCCGTGTAGAGGGCCCACCGGGCAGCCACAGAGCAATCCGGCGTGCTCGCCCTGTCTTATTCCCCTGCCACAGCAGTGCGACAGACGGAACGCCTTGATCCTCACGACGTTATCCCGAGACAAGCCGGATGGCACGGGACGGGACCTGTGCAATTAATGACCCCACGCCTCTCTGCCAAAACGTGGCAGGAACTGACGCTGAGCGCGGCGGGAGCAGTTGGAGGTGTCAGGCCACGCACGCTCATTAAATATGACCTCGGACCTCTGGCTGATTGACACCTCATCGGCAGGCCCCTCGGGGGCCTTTCTGAGTCGTCGGGGTACTGAGTGCTCGGGGGTACTGTTCACATCCCCGAGCACTCTCTCCCGAGAATGCCCATCCTTGTCCTCGGGGTGCCGGGTGCTCGGAGGAACTGTTCATCTCCCCGAGCACTCTCTCCCGAGCACTCTTGCACGAACCCTCGGGGAACCGAGTGCTCGGGGGCTGCCACGTGCAGCCCTGAGCACTCTCTCTCGAGCACTCTTGTACGGATCTTCGGGGAACCGAGCGCTCAGGAGCTGCCGCACGCAGCCCCGAGCACTCTCTCCCGGAACTTAGCTCTTCTGATCGTCGGGGGACTAGGGTGCTCGGGGGTGACCGGGCACCTCCCCGAGCACTTTCTTCCCGGTACTCGGATTCCATGGATCATCGGGGTATTGGGGTACTCGGGGGCCACCGACCGTGGCTCCGGGCACCTTTTCCCGGGACTTGGCCTTTCCTCATCCCATAAGAGAGACCTCGCGGGATGGCACCATGTGGCGGATGGCCGACCTGGCCTCGGGATTCGGGGACCCCTGGTTCCTGATACACCGACAACTACGGTTAATCATTGTGATGGTGCTCTTTCTCTCTCACAGCAACAATATATCCTAGATATTTTGGAGCGGGCAGGGATGTCAGCATGTAAGCCCTGCAGCATCCTAGTCGACACACATGCCAAGCTCTCCGGTGATGGTGCTCCCGTGGATGACCCGACTAACTACCGTAGTCTGGCAGGTGCTCTGTAATATTTGACCTTTACTCGTCCATGTCATACAGCAGGTCTACTTATTCATGCACGACCCTCGTGAGTCTCATTTTAATTTGGTGAAAAACATTCTGAGATACCTTCAGGGGACTCTTGATTACGGTCTTGCTCTTCACCGCACCTCCACCACTGTTTTGACTGTCTACACTGATGTTGATTGGGCTGATTCCCCTGACACTCGGAAGTCCACCACTGGCTATGCGGTCTTCCTCGGAGACAATCTTATCTCTTGGTCGTCCAAACAACAGAATACAGTATTCCGGTCCAGCGCTGAGGCTGAGTATCGCGCTGTCGCCAATGGTGTTGTGGAGGCTTGTTGGCTGCGCCAGTTGCTCATGGAGCTCCACAGTCCACTTCAGCATGCCACTGTTGTTTATTGTGACAACGTCAACGTGGTCTATCTCTCCAGCAACCCGGTCCAACATCATCGTACCAAGCATGTTGAGATTGACATGCACTTTGTTTGCGAACGCGTCGGCCTCGGTGACGTCCGTGTTATGCATGTCCCAACGTCCTCTCAGTATGCCGACATCTTCACCAAAGGGCTGCCCACTTCGGTCTTTCAAGAGTTTCGCTCTAGTCTCAACGTTCGGCAAGCTCCTGTCTCAATTGTAGAGGAGTGTTAGACTTCTTACATTTTCACACGAGCCTCTCTTTGACTTCCCTTTTTTACATCTTTTCATGCATGTATGAATGCATGCACAGCGTGTTCACGCTCTTCCTGCTCGTTCACACGAGCATCTCTTTAACTTCCCTCTTTTACATCTTCCCATGCATATATGAATATATGTACGGCGTGTTCACACTCTTTGCGTGATAGCTTGAGTGCTATATACTTATAAGTTGTAACCCTGAATATTCAATCAACAAAGATCGTGCGATTCATTCTTACTATCAAGTGCTAGTAATTTGAAAGTCTAATGATAGATTTTGAAGGAGAGTAATAGCCATTTGAGCTGTCGAATCTCTAGTGGGCAAGTGAAGATTGAAATCAGCGTAACAGGGTGCCAGCTACATAACTGATGTTCTCAGTAAAGAATTCATACGCTGAAACTTCACTCAAAATAAACCCAAGGTTTCCTTCGAATGCTGAAACTGGCTGCAAAAACTGAATACAGTTCGGGCCGGCATCTTGCCAAGAAAAAGACTACAAAATTGGAACGGTCAATACTACAACTTGAGAGCTCAAGGATAATGGAAATCTACTAAAGCAGCAACGTTCTGTATCAGAAGTCACAGGCTCATCAGCAACATGACGAGAGGAACCGCAACTGTGAACAATAGAAGGTGCAATAATTGCATTAACAATGCCCTTCTCCATCATGCCGGCCTCGAGTCAACCCTGCACAGGTTTTCTTTTGTGACCTTTACCGAAATAACTGGTTGTTACACAAGCAGATTAACAAAGATGCCTTTTCTTTTTAACAAGAGGCTATACAGCATCTGAATAACCTGCAGGTAATTTAACAAGAGAAGACAAACTGCAAAAGCAGTAGCAAATACAACTACCGTAAAAGCTATTTCCAGACCACAGAAAAACAGCTACAAGCATCCTAGAACACGGGTTCCTTAAAGCAAATGATCCTTTCTCTTCAAAGAGCAAACAGTAAAGCTTTCGCTAAACTAATGAGCATACCCAACCGGATAAAACTACGGCTGCAAATATGCTACAAGAACTCAGGTGCTATGTGATGGTTTCAGTTGCTGAAACCAATGCAGGAACCGCTTCTTCTGATCCTGGCAGGTGCCACTCTTCAGTGTGTCGAGGCAGCCGCCCTGCAAGAGAACAGAGTGGAACTGTTCCAGGACTTTCACAATCTGCCAGAAGTCAGGCCTCTTGTCAGGGTGCAATTCGCAACACTGCTCAATCAAGGGTCTTAGGGCCGATGGACATTCTGGAGGAATTGTTGGCCTCAGGTTCTGAAAAAACACCACAAAAAAATATAAGAAATACATACATTTTTTTACTTTCATTGTGCAAAGAAATTGTTCTTTAGTTGTACTCAGCAGAAATAAAGCTATTACCCTATTTGCAACAGCATAAGCCACCTGGAAAGGGGTCAAGTTTTCATGAGGAATTCTTCCGGACACCATTTCCCAAAGGAGCAATCCAAAGCTGTAGACATCCACCTTCCGGTTGTATGCCTTTTGCTTGATCATCTCAGGAGCCATCCACCTATAAGTGCCCTCATCCTCCACTAGCACATCACACAAAGTCTCCTCACAGGCAATACCAAAATCAGCAATCTTCATACAGAAGTTCTCATCAAAGAGGATGTTCTCAGGCTTAATGTCACGGTGGACCACCCCTTGAGAGTGTATGTACTCCATCCCACGGGCAACATCGAGCGCAACGGATACGATCTTCTCCAGAGGGATGGGGTGGCGCTCTGTGCTATTTAGGTATGACCTCAAGGAGCCTCCAGGAAGGAACTCAGTAATAATGTAAAAAACTGGTGGGCATTTATAGGCTGCTACTAGCTGCATTAGCATAAAAAAAAATATTAGAGAAGGGTGATTGTCACCAAAGCAATTAACTGAATGTATTTCAAGGAATAATTGATGTTATCTAGTGTGGACTTATTGACAAATCTTCTGAGCCTATAGTACAATTTGGACCAAATGTGATCATAGCTCATGTTCCTTAGAGAATTATATTCAGTTAAAATGTTTCAGAAATAGTGTGTGGCAATTTCACACCTCATTATCAGGAAGCAGTTACTTTTTTCTCAATACAGTTTTATAAAATGAAGACTGTGGATCTCGTTTAATCTGATCAGACGACATAGTCAGATGTAAAGTAAAATCAAAGCACACACTTGTATAGAATGATGTGATATGAGATATAAGAGAAATAAGACATGATGTAACAAATAATAAATTGTGATCAATTGTTACCTTGATCACATTCTTGTGGTACAAGTGGGATAGAGAATTGATCTCACTGTTATACTGTTTTTCAATTTTTGCAGCCATCTTCCCATTGTCGTCATCATCAGGTTTGCGGATAAATTTAATTGCAACTGGTTTATCATCATAGAACCCTCTGTACAGCCGGCTATATGCCCCACTAGCAAACCGTTGCCCAACAAGCAGCTTGGATGAATCTAGTGTCCAATCGACTGTCGTCTGCACCGCTTGATTCATTCTAACCCTCTGCACCCTCCGATCATCAGTAGTGTCCACTGCGCTAACCCTCCTTCCACCATTGTATTTCCTTGTCCAAGAATTATCCTTTTGAGACTTGTGCTTACCAGACACCACTGGAGTTGAACACCAATCAGGACTTTGACCCATATCAGGCACTTGCATAAAATATGACTTGCTATAGATGCTCTTTTCAGATCCTCTTCGCTGTGGAGGAGTGATTGCAAACCTCTGGCTGCTAGACCTTGCTTCCCTGAACACTTCCGAAGGCACAATACTGGGAAAGGGGGACTTTGATCTCTGCCTGTGCTGAGGTCCAACAGCCTTTTGTGGACTAGAACCTTGATTCGAGGGTGCCTTGTTCAAGTAGCTGAGGAGCATCATCGAACTTGGGCTCTTGACCAGGCTCCTTGCCCTTGGACCCTTGGTATTCTCCGAGTTCAGTGAGGGGCTTGAAGGAATCTCCAAACATGCCCTCTTCGCCTTATTGGCCTTGTCCCTATCAAGCTGAAGCGAGGATCGAACTAGCGGCAAGCTAGCAGAGTGCTTGAATGCAGCCCCTGTATCTTCATCGTCCCGATCAACGGGCATCGACAGAGACTTTCCCGCACTCACAAATTTCTGCAGTTTCCTCTCAACATCATTGGCAAGTGGAGCAACCTGCAGTCTCCTCTCAACATCCTTGCCAAGTGGAGCAATAGCTACCCAGCGAGGATCCACCCTCGTGTAGATAGTGCGAGAGTAATTTGTCCTCCTAAGCCATGAGTTCTGGTCCTCCATAATAGCAAATAAGGAAGCCAAGAAGCACTACCAAAGATGATCAAATTCCAACTTTCGAAATCTGGATCCATAGAAACCACATGTTGAAATAAAATTTGGAGGAGGAGAAAAGGAATCTGTCGCTCGAAACACCTCCAGAAGTCTTCAAACCAGGAATCACCGCAACTCCTTGGCCCATTTGCAGTCGAATTCTTGCAACAAGTTGTGTATCAGATGGGTAATCTACAAGGGTCCAGAGTTTGCAAAGTACAGAAGAATGGATCCTAACTTGAAGAGGTTGGTGGAGAATCAGGCAGTCACATTCAGGGCTTCTCAAGAATCCTAAAATACAGCAAGAGGAAGGGATAATTGTAAACTAAACTGGTTGAGCAACGGCAACTATTATATTGGCAATTATTGCAATAGAAAAATAT
The DNA here is from genome assembly GCF_958298935.1 of Phragmites australis. Taxonomy (NCBI): domain Eukaryota; kingdom Viridiplantae; phylum Streptophyta; class Magnoliopsida; order Poales; family Poaceae; genus Phragmites; species Phragmites australis. The sequence goes on from NC_084922.1 coordinate 9,914,670, forward strand.
GTCTTGTTCAATGAACAGAACCAAAGCAAGTACTCAGTATCTATCATTAGATTCAAACAATAGACACATATAGTTGAAATATATAAAGGACTTGACTTTTTCTAATGGCATTGGGGACTTTTTCTAATGGCATTGGGGGGCACGGGCATGAAACGGTGCAAACGCACTGTTTTTGACAAATTAATGCGTTCAGCCATGGGAAACAAGAGTATGATGACGACCAGATCAAGCACGACATCTGTCTATCTGAGCAGTAGTTGGATTAGTCTGTAGTTGACCAATTGCTAGACTGCATACAGATCTATCCTTGTCAATCTAGTGACTTCTCATGGGACGACACATCAAACTGCGAGTAATTATTGCGGGAAATCTTTGAGTACAACACGAATGCACAAACAGTGAGTAAAAGACCGCTCAATCAAAACCCATTTGAGATCGTGACTTCTCTTTTTCCGAAATAAATAGTAATGGAAAAAGATTGTGACTTCTGTAAAACCATGGGCCAAACACATCTTATATGCCATGCCACTATGTAAAATCAACAACCGATTCGAATATTTTTCAATCCAGCAAATTTTTTTAAAAAAAATACTTGTACCAATAAAAACACGAACCTTGAACTTGCACACTAATGGCGCCGAAACCTGAGGCCAAACGCGATTGCCCCAAGGAAACCGATCCGGAGCATAAAGGTGGAAACTTTTACCACTGCACAACAAAAAGATCGCAAATGAACAACAAATGAGCCTCTACCGAACTCGCCTTTGCAACAGAAATCGATCGGAAACGCCAAGAGCTAAACCGGTATGTAGAACACTGGACACCTGGAGAAACCCTCAAACTAAAAGTTCTGGAAGAAGAACCCAAGGGGGGGGGGGGGATCTGGCTTGTTAGCACCACCAAGATCAAAGCAAAAAGAAACTAACCTCCCAAGGATCGCGGCGGCTTCGCAACGGATAGAGCCCGCGGATAACCGGATCAAAATGCCACCTTTCGCCGCTCTTCCCGCTGCGCAGCAGCAGCTGAGCCGCCCGCAACCGAAGCAGAAGCGGATGCCGATCGAGGAGTACCCCGGGATATCAAGAGCGCATTGAGAGCGCGCACCAGAAAAGGGCCCGTGCGCGCGTACACCCTGCAACGCGGCCGCGTGCCGGTGGGATACGTACGCTCCCCTCCCTCACCGCTGTACGGGCACCCAGCTCTCCTGTTCCCGAACCACGTCCGATCTCTAATGCATTGGGGGCTTCGTTGAGAATATGGGGCGGCGCAGTTACTGGAATCTGAAGGGAGAGGACGAGGTGGAGGAGAGATTACGGCAAGGGCGGCATAGAGTAGAAAATTGAAGGGAGCTGCGGATTTTCTTCTCTTATTGGGGACTGCGTATACAAATGTCGACGAATTTCGTGTCTGCTTGGAAAATATGGAAAGGCAGAAGTTGAGGGCATTGATGGAAGTATGAATGCTTTTGTGGGAGGAAAGTGAAAAGAAATTTGGGAGAAGTCACGACCTGTTTGTTTGCCGATTGTGTATTCTGGATTATAGATTCTATAAATAAGTTATTAGATTCTGAAAATAAATTCTATAAATATATATCTGTATTATAGTATAATTTATAATCTACTCAACATGAGTTTCTACTCTCTACAATATAAAATCCTAAATCCTAAAAAATAAACAGGAATGGTTCAACGCAAACTGGAGAGAGAGAGGTGTTTTGCGGTGGAGGGTGGGGCTGGTGGCGTTGCTAGCAGAGGTGGCGAGAGAGGGACTGCAGAATTGGGGAATGCCACCTTGATTTTGTAGTCTCATGACATCTCCTTTTCTACGTTCTTTTGCGTCTATTATTGGTGCTGGGATCCTCCATGGCTAGGCTTTTTACATCACAGTTCCTTTTTGCTATCTCTTCTATTTATTGCATATTGTTTCGACTGGTTAATGTTTTCGGAATGAAATTGTTAGTTTTCTACATGGCTGTGAACAGTGTGCAAGCCATTTTCTTTAAAGCTGTGTGTAAGACATTTTTAAAGTTGTGTGTAAACCATTTTAGGCAACCGTTAGAGTTGACCAGCAATGAAAAATAATTGGAGGTATGCAGAGTTTGGTCAAGAGGAGCGGATGCTACTAATGATAGTGCTGGTGACAAGATGATAGTGCTAGCGGTTACGACAAATTTGTACCAAGAAACGATAACGACTATGAGATATTAAGATGAACATGAGGTGAGGAAATCGAGAAAAGTGCCGGTACTGGCTAATGGTAACAACCCTGCAATTGGAATTTTTGAGGCGAAAAAGGGAAGATAGTGAGAGGGCAAGTTGTGGTCCTGATGGCGGAATGAGAACCAACAAAAGGGGAGGAGGTGAGAATGCAATCAGCGCCAATTAACCCAATTGATAGCTAGAATGATTGTTTTCATATTACGGACAATGCTATGTCATTTTAGAATAGGAAAGGGGGTTTGGAATATATCATAATCATATCGGAAGCTTGTATCAAACCCCGAGTTACGCGTCTCAAATTTTCTAATGGAACCATAAACAGCATGTTAAATACACGGTAATACGGGATGACTACAGATAGCATATAGGAGAGAATATCAAATACTTTCCAATAGCTCATAATATTTTATCAATTGATGTACCATAACTACCGAGAATATATTGTACTTTGACTCGGCCCCAATAGCATCTCAGATTCTAATGGCTCAATCACATGCCCAAATTTTGGGATGCCAAAGCTGTTGGACTTTCAGAGGCCAAAGATAACTGCCCGGTTCACACCTCAAGGTCCATACCATGGAAGATCTCAGCTCAGTCGTTTGACTTTAGCTTTCTTTATTTAACCAGGCATTTTTCTATGGGTGACCAGCCTTGTCTCACCTGTAAGAGCATCTCTAAAAAAACATTATCATTCACACCATTGTCAAAATAGCATGAGCAGCATAAAAATCACGTTCCAACCTAAACACTATTACACACGCTATTTTTAAGGCTCTCTAAATCGTTCTCCTCGCATGTTAAATATAATGTGTGTTGTCGTGCCGTCATCGAGCAGCTGTTGTTGTCCTTTTGCCATCTTACTTCCTTTTCTCTGACTCAACCAATCATTGTGCATCGCCATGTGCATTCTCTGATGCTTCGGCCTCCGACGCCTTGTCTCTGCCAGCCCATCATTGCCATAGGAGGTCAGCCTACTGCCGACGTGCGTCGTCTCTGGCCTCCTTCGCCAGTATCGTTGCCACATGAGGCCAGCTCGCTTTCGACGCATGGCCTCCGATGCCCTGCCTTCGTTGGTCCGCCACCGCAACAGGAGTCTAGTCCGCTGCTTTCGTCGTCGTAGCAATAATCACCTCTCGTTGTGTGGCTCTCTACCCCTTGTTCTCTCTCTTTCTATGTTCGGTTGGGGATGATAGAGATAGAGAAATCGATAGATGCAAGGGAGGAGAAGAAAGAGAGGAGAGAGAGGGGCTCGTGTGGGTTTTCGCAATGAAATGAGATATAAAGAGTGAGATTTAACTAGTCTATTAGAGTGTGTAGAAATATGAAAAGAAAATTTAGAGTAAATAGCTAAATAGAGATGCTGCTGTTGCGTCCGTCTCCCAATGGCCACTAGGCAGTGCCAAAAGCGGATGGATCCTGGAGAATTGACAGTTTCAGAAATGGACGAGTAATAATAGAAGAAAAAAATAGTGGCAAGTTGGTACAGAGACGTCAAAAGATGAGGTGCACAGAGATCGAGCTTGGCTGGACATGTGGAGTTCTTCGGCATGGGAATCTAAGAATTTTTGTATGGATTCTAAAAAACATCATTTCTGTATGGCGTCGTTGGAATGGGCTTAAGAATCGTGAGTCGTCACATGTTTTTTATGCAGTTTTTTTGTGGCAGCCATAATTTATCAGCTTTTCCATGCAGTGCATCGATACATTTGCAAAGATCTGGTAGGTTTTTCTGGGAGGAATCAAGTTGTTGGGCCTATTTCGAGCGAATTATACGGACATTAATTATATAAATCTAAAAAATATCCTATCGCACATTGAAGTTCAGGAAGTAAAGTTATGATATTGTTTCTTTATATTACAAGTAAAATAGACAGACAAAGTAGAGTTAAGTTATGGAGTTCGGAGGTAAATTCGGGGCGTGACAAATGTTTTTTTTTCTTTCTACTTCACATGAACAGATAGGCACCACGTAGTGTAGTGTTTACTAGAATTTTAATATATTTATTTTAAATGCTAACTCACACTGCTATAGAAAAGATTATTATTGTCGGTTTAAAACTGATATTATTACCGGTTTTAAACCTGTAATAAATTAACAATAGTGACGATATATGATTATCACTATCAGCTTATGAATCAGCATTGATACTTACTATCACTATCAGTTCAAGATTAGAACCGAAAGTGATACTTGCTACTACTGTTACGTCAAGACTAGAATCCGCAATAATAATCTATTAAGATGTGCAAAAATACTCTAGAACTCTTCAACCCGGGAATCAACCAAACTTAGATGGAGACCCATGCCGAAATATTCGAGATATAATATTTATATAGCAAAATATCCATTTACATCGTGTGATATCCGAGTGACAATAGTACATCTAATTGAATGGTTGAAACACAATCATCTTAAAATATATATATATTTTCTATCACTCATTTAGATGTGTCTATTGCCACATTCTATCTTGAAAGAATGGCAATATCTAAATCTACATTCATAATGACAATAGTAAACCTAAACAATGGTAAAAACATAATCATCTTTAACATATTTGTATTTTTGTCATTCATTTAGATCTATTTATTGTCACAATCTTTAACGCTCACGTAACATTCACTTCGGAGACGAGGACGCGCAGCCGCAAGTTGGCTTGGGAGAGGCCGAGCCCAAGTGGTACAGGCAGCAGTAATGGAGACGGTTACCACCCCTCCATTTTAATCGCCACTACCCCTTAGGAGCAGCTTCTTGAGGAGCACAATGGGCTCAACAGACGGTGGTCATAAGGTGGCCTAGGCGGTCGCAAGGTGGATACAGTGACTAGCTCGGAGTACGCGTAGAAACCGGGCACAAGGGGTAGAGGTGACCGCAGTGGAGACAGTAACCACCACTACCCCTCGGGAGCAGCTTCATGAGATTGAAAGCGAAGAGAGATGGGGCGGCCGAGAGAGATGTGCTGTATTTATAGAACAATTATCACTAGCGATTTAGAATACAAACCGACAGTGATAATAATTAATACTAACAGTTTATCTTCATCAATTATTGCTCTGTCAATTTGAAATATAAATCGGTAGTGATAAATATTATCTCAGTTAGATATTAAATGCACGTCTTTTTACGAAGAGATAATGATAATTTGAATGTCACTGTCGATTCGTAACAAAATTAACAGTGATAACTATTATCACCGTCGGTTCTTACTGGCTCGACTTTTTATATATATCTGGAGTTTACAAAGCGACAATTAAAATATATTATTACCGATTATTACTGAATCGGTAGTTAAATGGAAGTAAAAATGATCCTTTCTGTATTAGTGTTATGAACTCAAGAAAATATGATCTCTCTTTCATTGAAAATTCTTGAGCACGAAATGCGATTTTTTTCCATTGTTTTTCCACCCTTGCCCACATCTGGATCGGACCTAGGTCGTGGGACGGCTGTAGCTACAAATTCTGAGTATTTTCTAGATGATGAAACATAGATATTTTGGAAATATATACACGATGAACTTGACTACACATTTGTATATCACCGATGTAGACGTCAATAAGAAACCATGGATAGATATTAAAAGAAAATCGCTCCCATGCTTCACGAGTTATGAACCCATTTCTTCTTCGCCTTGGGAAAAAAATTCAGCTCTATTGAACCCTTTTACCTTGCTCGTCTCGATCAACCAATGACTAATTATCCAATCGTGAGAAAGCCGGTTATTATTATATTCCGAAAACTTGGATCCTGGAATCCACCATGAAACGCACAACTCGATGAAATTAGTAATAACTAGTTTGATTGACATGTCTACATCGTACCTTTTTTATTTTGCTGTGTAGAACACGACAAAAGAAGACTAAAAAAATTAGGTTCCAAAATTTTGAATATTTCAATATTTATTTATAAAATTATTAATGTTAAATACATTCAATTAATTATAGAGAAAACAATAGTACTTTTATATATGCATATAGTTTTAACATGTAGGTGAAAGTAATACTAACCTAAAAAAATTTGTTTCATATTTTTTTGAGTTTTAGATATTTTTTTTTTGCATTTTAGATTTTTCAACCGATTTATTAATGTAACTAATATCTATTTCGACATTTTTCTAGAATTTCTAAAAAAATCATACATATGTATATATATACATATATTTGTACATATATACCTATACATATATATACATAGAGCCCACTGCTACAGTAGCAGAGATACGGAGGCTCGCCAATTCCGTCACGTTAGTCGATAGTATTGATATACATGATATATTACGGGGATAAGAATCGAGCGACCGATTCTCGCCGTCCTAGTTTGAATCAAACCGACGTACGTGAAACGGTGAAATGAAATGGAGAATAATGGTCAAGAGATGCTAGTACATGAAAATCGTTGAACAGATAGCGACTTTTTGGGAGGTGAATAACCACGTTCTGGTGCTAGTTTTCTTCCATTCTTCCATTCATTTTCCACCCTATGTGAGGTGAATCTACGAAATCTGGTCGATGAAATTACGGCGCCGGGAAATAAAGGGCAAATTGAAACGAGATGAAGTATCACCGAGGAAATAAAAAAAAGATCGTATTTGAATTATTCAAAGTGGATAAATCATTCAGTCAGAATCAACCAATAAGTTTAGCTTCGGTGGTTAATAGGTGTAGTTTATTCTCTGCCTACCAAGAATCAAACCTAAAATTTACTTATTGTGTGTGTCAAACCTAAAATTTACTCTTGTGTGTGTCATCAAGGTGAAATTTTGTAAGAAATTAAGTTAAAATATGTCTTGATTTAGATGTGATGAGTGATTGACAAGGTTATTGATTTGTTTAATAATTTTGAGATTACATGAGCATACCTATGCATTGCATTTATTATCATGACTAAGTAAAGTTGTAGAGAAAAATGAAATTTGTGTTTTTTATCTTCGAGTGGAAAAATTGTATATGCCGGATGATCCGGCGTTGGAGAATTAATTTGTATACGCTGGATGGTTCGATAATAGATCATTGTACATATCGGAGCATTTTAGTGCAAAAACAAGATTTGAAGTATACATCAGATGGTCAAGCAATGATAAACTATGCACGTCGGACTAATTTTTTCAGAAAGGTTAAAAAAATAGCGTGTCTGATGAGATACAAACACCGAATGGTCTGGTGATAAGCATCAATTCGTACCGGACTAATTTTTCTAGAGATGTTACAAAACAACTTATCCTGAGGATGTACCCGTCGGATGATCTAGCAATGAGGAGTTGGAAACGCCGGATCATCTGGCATTCATAAGTTTTTCGATATGAGTTTTTCATCTGAGGATTTTGATTTGGAAATAACTAGAGATAGTTTGGAGATATGTGTGGGCTTGTCTCATAATGTGCAAATGATGGATGCAACTTAACGGTCGACGACGGGATGATCGGGGCTAAACGAGAAGCTTAGTGCCTGACGATCAAGGAGGTCGGACGGAGTCGAGGGTGATCCTTGCTGTGCATGTGGAGGTCAAGCAAAACATGAGATGATGGATGAAAATGATGTGTTGACAAAGTCAAACAAAATAGATGCCAGTGCAAGTGACAAGACAACCTAAGGTATTGTGAGTGGGAGAGACTTGTCGATGGTCAAGATCGCAAGACGGAGGATACACGTCGACATTAGAAGGCTCGCTTAAGGTGTAAGCAAATGGCGGTGAGTCACTTTGAGAAGCGTGCAAGGTGAATGTTGTGAGGAACCATCCAAATAGTTTTCTAATTAATCATTAGGAAGATTATTATTCATAATCACAACCTTAATGATTAAGCAGAATACAATCTCGGTAGTCCTGATACGTGTTTTGTGTCTAAGATCAGAACAGATGCCTTTCCAACATATAACATCACAACAAGACTTAAGAAAGAGCGAGTAATTAACCTTATATTACAAGTTCTTAAGCATTCAACTATTTACAACAGTTTACATAAAAGATTAGATCAACTATATAGTGAAAACAAAACTATAGACAATAAAAGAAGAGTGGAGCCACATGCCCTTAGGCTCCATCTGAAATGCTTCGCCACTCGAGAGTAGTTGTCTACTTAGGCTCGCCACCAACATCGGTGGACGTGAATTAGCCAAAAATGAGCTCCTTCTCACCAGAAGTAACTGAAAGAGCAGCGTGAGTATAAATGTACTCGCAAGACTTAATCTATATATGTTACATATAGATAACCCTACTCTAAAAATTATGCATTGAGCCATTGCAAGGAGAAGGCTATAAGGTTAAGTAAATTCATATGTATAAGCAACCTAAACACATATGTGAGCACCTACACTTAACCAAACAATTATTTCCAAACCTATAAACAACATGAACAATGGAACCATCTCATATAATTAACGACCATCGACAATCATGCCCAACAAAACCATAACAATCATCCCACATTCGTGACTCTATGACTGATGCAAATAGACATGAGCATGCTCATGATCGAGAGCACGACAATTCGAATTGTTTTTACACCCTATAGCGGGTACAACTTTACCCACACGACACGAGAACCATACATTTTGAGTGACCACATAGGCCCACCCAAGGGGGTACCTGTGTCAACCTTTCTCATACCCAGAACTACTCACTTGCAATGCCCATATGATATCAGAGTTACCACGAGCGTGTCTCGGACACCTCCGGCTCCCCGCCACATTACTTCTCATTTTCTTTTTCTCTTATACGTCATAGGGCCACAAGGCAAGTGTCAGCATAGCGTATGATATTTGGCTTACCTTACCATTAGATCAGTATGTGATTAGTACGGAAAATACTAGAGCCAACTGCATCGACGGACGGTGCTTAAACGATACAAACGGTCTATGATGTCTGGGCTCCTCTCCCGAACTACCCCATGAAACTCCTTCAGGGTAGAAGACACTCCTAGCACTGCCCACATCTCGCCTCAACCTCACCACTCATCCAACCATCAAAATCATAATCAATATTTGTGAACAATAAGTAATCCCTAAGCTCGCGAACAATAGATGAACCATCGCTCGACTTTTACCAAGGACCTATGCATTGCTAAGCATTTTGAACGACTCTTAAGTTAGACATCGATAATATTATCAAGGCTATAAGGATATGGATAATCAACAACTCAAGGTAGAGATAATGCATCAATATAGGTTTTACCCATAGACGCCTGATATCGACTTACTGTACATACAAACTTACATAAAGCATAACTTATCAATTTAACTCCACAATTCAATCAAAGGGTGCAATATGCTTAGATACTTACCTTACTACTCTGGGGTTTGTCTGATACTTCCCGCACAACATTCGCAAAACTCCGGGAGGTTGGTGTCGCCTTCACTCTCTTGGATCATCAGCGCAACGCTCTCTAAACGGAATAAGAATGCATTGCATAAATAATAAACGATGAAAAAATGCGCACATGATGCATGCTTAAATAATACTAGAGTGTTGTGCATCGAAAATATTTGCAAAAGATCACTAAATGATTAGGGTTTCAAAGTTTGAAACCCCAGACAAGCTAACCTAAGTGCATATAGCCTTGCCTGGCTGGCGGCCAGATTGACATAGAGGTGGCGATCGGATCGACATAGAGTTGGCAGTCATAGAGTTTCGGCTTCTGACGGCTAGACCGCAAGCATGCTGGCGCGGCTAGACCGCAAGCATGCTGGCGGTCATACCGGCCCTAGAGGCTGTATGACCCCTGTATAGGGTTTTCAACTTGGATTCTTCAGCCCTAACTGGTGGTCAGACCGGTCCTATTGGCGGTCAAACCGCTAGACCTTCCTGGCAGCACCTTTACAGGGTCACGGGTGATGACTCTGGCGAAACCTTCGACGACGAAGGGTACCAAAATGCTCTATGGGACTAGTGGAGTGTTTCTAAAGTGATTTGGATAATATTCACCGAGCTAAACTTAAAATACCATATGGATTGGATATAGGATAGGTTGAACTTGGGTCTAAACGACATAAGGGTCCAATCGAGCTCGAAAACAATAGGGAAATGGTAGGGGATGCCTCACCTGAGTGTATGACAGCTTCCTAGTGGATCAATCTACTCCGAAGAAGCTTTGATTTGGAGATCAGGCTTTGTGGTGGTGTGCGGGCTTGAGGTTGGTGAGAGTGCCTTCGGCGAGGGAGAATAGGGAAGGAGCTCAGGGAAAGTCCTTCGGAAGCTTGGAGAGGTTGCCACCATCGATCTCTGGTCGTCTTGGACGTTGAGATGGAGCTCTCCTTATCTCTAAGGTGGAGTGGGGAAGAGAGTGAGAGAGTGAGTGTGATAGAGAGAGAGCCAGAGAGAGTGATTGATTCACTTAAGTCAAACCTCTATGCTCTGGCGGTCAGACCGCCAATGCTCCCGATCAGACCATGGTAAGTCCACGTGTAAGCCCACATGGTTGCACACCTGGCGATCATACCGCGGGTAAGCCCGGTCAGACTACGAGGGTGATTTTTGCTGAATTTTCCTAAGTGTCCCCTTATCTTCACTCTCCACCTTTTTCTACGTATTTGGGTCTTCTCCAAAGTGCTCTAAACCATCTTTAAAGTACTTGAAACACATTTTGACTCAACTCGATAAACAAATACGTATAATTATATACGATGATGATCATACATTCTTAATTACATAATTAGTATTTTAGGACGTGACAACTGTGGAAGGATGGAGTGCATGTGGCATCATCTCGAAGCTTGCGTCAAGGCAAAACTATGTTATAAAAGCACTACGGCCGTCCGATGGATGAGGAAAAAGATGGACAAAAATGCCATCATGGTAGGTAGGAGTGTATGGGAAGAGAGATAGGAATTTGAGAACAATCTAGGAAATTTAGGAGTCAAGAAACCTAGGCTATAAATAGAGAGGAGGGCTGGATGAGCCTTTTGAGCCATCCATTTGAGAGTTGTGTGCTAGAGTTTTAGGAGACAGAGATGAGTATTTAGCCTATGTATTAGGGGAGAGCTTTAGTATGCAAAAATACTTTGTAATATGTTGAAAATAGGGCATTCCTAAGTAAGAAATGAAGTTTATATTTTCTCTTGTGCTTGTATTTATCTTCTTCTAGTTTCCCTCTATTGTCTCCCTTGTTTGGTTGCAAGTTTCTCGGTTTTCGTTACAATGTTTGTTTTTGTTTGAAAGCTGAAATTTCACATTGTTGAAGTTGTTATTCTTATTGCTAGAGGTATAAAATTCATATTCAGAATTGGTCTTGAATCCTCTTGCCTCTAAATTATCAACTTGAAGAGTTTTTTCACCCGGTGACTATCACCTTGGATTTAAGTGTTCCTTTCTCAAATTGCAAGTATTTGTGTGCGATGACGCATGGAGTGGTGTTCAATGGAACTAATGTTTAATTCCATCTATATGAGTCATGCTTTCCTTGGGGATTTTTATTGTGACGTATTTCTCTCCTTTATGTTGCTTATGCTCTTGATTTTGAGGTGCACTGGGTGAGAAAATAGGAAAATACATTCCGTTTCAGAAAAATTGGTTGAGGCGCCTATTCACCCCCTATAGTCATCATTCTCGATTGTACAATTGCAATTAGAGCCGAGTTCGATCATATGTTGACCTTAACCGGCTTTGTGATTTGTATGCGATAATGAAGAGACATGGGAATATCTCTTTCTTTGAAGATTGTGATTTTTTACTGGAAGGTGCGTATGAAGGCTTATCTCTTAAGCAAAGGAAGTGCTCTATGAGAGGTTGTAGACTCCAACTATGAGATTCTTATTACTCTCACTTCTCAGGTCCGGATTGAACAATATGAAACCAATAATAAGGCTAAAAATATATTGTTCACCAACAGAGTCGTAATGAGTTTGATAGAGTTTAGCACATCCGTACAACTAGGGACATTTGGTCCACTCTTATTGTCTTATATGAGAGCACTAACCAAATCAAGGCTAGACGTCAGAGCACATACAATAAAAAATATCAAATATTTGTGTAAGGACTCAGAGACTCTTTGGATGCTATATTTGCAACATTTAATGGAATTATTAGCAACCTTAGATTCACTGGTGTTTTGGCTTATTTTGATCATATAAGAGGGCTATCAAGCTTCTCTATGCTCTTGACCGTAGCATATAAGAAGTAAAAATATCTAGTATTGAGGAGTCATCCAATTATGACACATTGACTCGTGATGAACTCTTCAGCGAGCTAAAATCTACAGAAATAGCCAAGACAACAAGAATAGGTCTAGGAAACCCCCTGTCTCAGAACATGGTGTTGGTTTCAGGACCTAGCAGCGGTAGTCAGGCTAGAGTTGATCTTTATTGTGCTAACCCCTCAACTTGTAGATTTCCTTTGTTTTTTTAGTCTCTATTACAGAGGAGTAGATGGATGTGCTTGATGATGAGGATCTTGCTTTGATCGTCAAGAAGTTCACTCACTTCTATAATAAACGACGAGACTAGAGGAGATGTGATTCTTGTGCTTATTTTGAGTGTGATGACACCACTTACTTCAAGGCAGATTGTCCCAAGCTCAAGAAGAAGGAAGATTGTAATCACGACCACGACAAGCACAAGAATAACAAAAAGCCCTACTTAAAGAACCATGACAAGATGCCCAAGACGGAGACCAAGGCGGCATCACGGGCTTTTGTGGTGACTCTCAGCGATATCGACACTTCCTCAACGAGGATGAGAGCTCGAAGGTGGAGGATCAACCTATGAAGAACAAGAAGAAGGATAAGGACTTCACCGACCTCTGCTTCATGATGGACAGTAACAACAATGACCCTGAGCTTGATCTCTCTGTGGTATTGTCTTCCTACGACTAACATTCTGCTCAGATTGGTACCTTAAATGATGCTCTTGTTAGGTAGGATATGTTACTTAAGAAAGCAGTTCATGAGTTGAAACTGCTTGGGCCTATGTATGAGTCTGTGTCGATTGAGGTTACTTTGCTTAGGTCTAGTGCAAAAGATAATGAGTGTGAGAGTTGTTTGGTTATAATAACTGAATTTGCCGAGTTTCAAACTTTGCATGCTTAAGTTGCTAGTCAGTTTGAGACTGCTAAGAAGAAGCTCCTCCAGGAGGAGTCTAGACCTACTCTTTTAGGTGCTTGCAAGAATTGTCATTTGCTCACAAAGGATGTTGAAGTGAAAACCAAGCGTAATCAAAAGCTATAGTCTAGATTGAAGAGGCTGAGTGTTCTAAGGATGTGCAGTCAAACTGTTCCACCTAAGTAGTCTTTAAGGACAAATTCAGCTGGGTAAGATGGCAAGTTCAGAAGCTCATGGCCAAGAATAAATATCTCATTTCTCTTGTGGAGAAGTGCTCAGAAGGCAGGGGAAAAATGGATTTGATCTTGATCAAGACCAAAATATGTGCCGATAAGGCAGGTTTGCCTCTCGGGTTTGATTTTGAGAGGGTGACTTACAATGGGATTTGTAAGACTATTTTTACAACACCTACTACTCTAGAAGCTGAAAAATTCAAGATCAATGTCACACCATAACTCATCGAGAAGAAACTTACACCACAACCTAAGAGAGCTCCATAGCATAAGATGAGAGCTCCTGTGAGAGAGTTTAGAATGATCGGTAGTCAAGTCCCTGAGAGATGCTATCATTGCACCTACTGCCAGAGAGAGGGTCATCTAGTTGGGTTTTGCTTTCGTCATAGGAGAGATGAGCAGGGTAATTGGGAGTACAGTACTCAAGACATGTACGGTCTCTCCTTTGGTGTACATGAGCCTTTTCTTCGCTCGTACTCACCAGTTTTCGATGCTCTTCAGTTTCCACCTAGAGGTGGTGTCCGGCATAGATCTTACCATGATTCATATGATTTTGGTTCACGTTTCTGTAACTTTGAGTCACATCACTTTGGAGGACCACACTTTACTCATCGTGGTACTCACCCCTAGCGTGAAAGTGTTGATTCAGATACACCTACTTTTATTGCTTCAGGACAAATGACTCAGTACTGGATTCCCAAGTGGTTTTTGTTCTAGGCTAGGCTTAGCTCGCCTCCTCCGTTCTGGCTTTTGAGAGACAATTATAAGGGCATTTCTAATAATAAATGTAGCTGCTATTTTTATTATTCACAACATAGCGCTGAAAAGTTGTGATGTTTTGTTGAAAACATCACAACATATTTGATGTTGCTATCCATAAACAGAGTGAAGCTTATGGGATTACCAACCAGCATCATTTTGATGTTGATTATTTTAACACCAATACTGAGCCATCCACCTACAATTTGTCTCATGTGTGGGTGACAGGCATAGGCCTAGAGAATAAGTGAATCACCAACTCCGGTTGTTCACCAGCCTCACCCTGACAAAGCGACACGAGTACTTCACATTCGGGGAAGACAGAAAAGGAAGAGTGAAGGCCAAATGTATGGTAAAAGTAAATGAGAGTTTCACTCTCAAAGATGTAGTTTTGGTGGAGCATCTGGGATACAATTTACTTTGTATATCTTAGCACTTGGATGTGAACTTAGAAGTGCATTTCAAACGTGATCTTTCTTGAGTTCTTGATTTCTCAAGCGCTTTGATTTGTCGGATTTCTCGAGTTGGAATAGTTTTTGGAGCCAATTTTTCTGAGTCTTTTGGTTCTTCTAGATTTTTGATTGCTCAACCATCTTCTGAGCTTTGGATGTGGCATAGGAGGCTACGGCACATGAACTTTTATTTGCTTTCTCGTTTGAGTATCCTAGGCTTGATTCGAGAATTGCTCAAGCTCAAGTTTGAGAAGAACCTTATTTGTGCTCCTTACCGGCATGGCAAGATGGTTGCCGCCTCTCACCCACCAGTCAATCTGGTGATGACTGGACGACCGGTAGAACTTCTCCATATGCACACTATTGGTCCTTCCTGAGTTTGTTTGGTATGTGAGAAGTGGTATGTACTTGTCTTTGTTGATGACTACTCTCTCTACTCTCGGGTCTTCTTTCTTGTGAGCAAGGATGAAGTGTAAGAACTATTGAGCAAGGAACTCACTAGTGCATTGAAAGTAATTCGCAGTGATAACGATATCGAATTTAAGAACTATCTTTTTTATACTTTCTATTTTGAACATGATATTGAGCATCAAATTTCTGCCCCACACGTTCCTTAAGAGAATGATGTGGTTGAAAGAAAGGATCAAACTTTGGATGAGATGGCTAGGACGATGCTTGATGAACATAAGATTTCTAGAAAGTTTTAGGCATAGGTTATTAGCACAGCTTGCTATATCTCAATTGGATTTTCTTGTGCTCAATTTTGAATTGACTTCTTATGAGATGCGTTTTGGGAGGAAGCCAAAGGTTTATCATTTGAGAGTTTTGGATGTCATTGCTTCATCTTAAAACACGACAATCTTGACAAATTCGAGGTGCTCTCTTCGGATGAGTTTTCTTAGGTTATTCTATTCGTGGCCATTCTTATAAGATTTATAATCTTGACACTAAGACTATTATAAAGTCTGTGATGTGACCTTTGATGAATCAACCTCTTGTGTTATCCCTGCTCTTAAGTGTGCAGATGATCAAGAGATGAGCGAAATCATATTTGTAGATGGCGACCTTCCAGCTCTCGGTGATGATAAGGGTGATCCTGCTATCATACCCACTTTAGAGCTGTCTCCTGCTTCTTCTACACTGGCAGAGGGTCCTGCAGCATCTACTTCCTCTTTAGTTGCTTTTGAGCCTGCACCAGCAGCGTTTGAGGAGGAGACCATCTCACAACGTGAGGCTCCTCAATACATTTAGTGGAGACATCCCCTATAGCTGATGATCGGTGATCTTGAAAAAAGGGTAACGAGGTTCAAATATGCTCAACATGCTCATTTCACTTATTCTGTATTTGTTGATTCTGTTGAGCCTCATGATGTTAGACATGCTCTTTATGGTTCAAATTGGGTCAATGTCATGTATGAAGAATTAGAAAACTTTGGGAGAAACCAAGTTTGAGTCGTTGTAGAACCATCCCCAAATATCCATACCATAGGAACCAAATGAGTTTACAAAAACAAGCAGGCTAAAGATGGGTTTGTAGTTAGAAACAAAGCTAGACTTGTGGCTTAGTGTTTCACTCAAATAAAAGGGATATACTTTGGAGGGACCTTTGCACCAGTAGCTAAATTAAAAGCTATTAGGATTCTCCTTGCATTTGTGGCATCCTAGGGTTTCAAGTTGTATCAAATTGATGTTAAGAGTGCTTTCCTAAATAGGTTTATAGAGGAAGAGGTCTATGTCAAGCAACCCCTGGTTTTGAGCACCCAAAATACCTACATCGAGTATACAGTATTCAGAAGATTTTGTATGGGCTTAAGCAGGCGCCTAGGACTTGGTATGATAGGCTTATATCCTTCTTATTAGAGCATGAGTATGTGATGGGGTCCATTGATAAAACATTGTTCACCTTTTGGCATTGCAATAATTTTCTACTTTTTCAGATTTACGTAGATGATATCATTTTTTGTGTCTCTTCTCATGCACTTATGGTCAATTTTGCAGAAACTATAAGCAGAGAATTCAAGATGTCAATGATGGGCGAACTCAATTTCTTCCTTGGGCTTCAAATCAAGCAATACAGATAATGTACATTCGTCCACCAGAAGAAGTACACAAATGATTTGCTGAAGAATTTTGACATGAGCGATGCAAAGCCCTTGACGACACCAATGTCTACCTCTATAGTACTTGATCCGGATAAAGATGGTGAAGCGGTAGACCAATAAGAGTACATGAGCATGATTGACTCCCTCCTATATCTGACGATAACAAGACCCGACATCCACTTCTCTATTTGCTTGTGTGCTCACTTCCAAGCATCACTAAGGATCTCTCACGGCTAAGCGGTGAAGCACATCTTGAGGTATCTCAAACACATCCTTAAATATGGTATTTGGTTTTTTGCATCTTTTTTACTTTTCCTTCGAGGCTTTTTGGAATCCGACTTTGTTGGTTGTAGAATTTATAGGAAGAGTATATCTGGTACTTGTTATTTCTTGGGTACCTCTCTTGTTTGTTGGTCTTCTCGTAAGTAGTATAGTGTTACGCAGTCTACTGCTAAAGCTGAATGTGTTACTGCTGCTAGCTATTGTTCTCAGATTTTGTTGATGGTTGCTACCTTGAGAGATTTTGGGTTAGACTTTAAGAGTGTGCCTCTTTTGTGCGACAACACTAGTGCTATAAGCTTAACTAATATTACAGTCCAATAATCCATAACCAAACACATAGATATGAGATTTCATTTCTTACGAGACCATAATGAGAAGGAAGACATTGACTTAAGATATATAGATACCTAATACCAGCTTGTCGATATATTTATCAATCCTCTAGATGCAACAAGGTTTGCTTTTCTGAGGGGAGATCTTGGAGTGTGTCATCCCTATGGTATTGTGCGAGAAAAAGTTATCTTTATACATACTCTATCTTACTATTGTTGCATTTGCATTATATATCATCTTTTAAGATAATCATAGTAGATGAGCTTTGACTTGTATGTCTTTATTATTTTCAATTACTAGTCTTTTAATCTTAAGCTCTCCTTGATGCTTTGACATGAAAAATTTCAAGCAAGCTAGCTTTTCTAAAGATGACATTTGACAATTTTATGAATCATGTAGACTATAAAATGTTGCATTCTTGATCACCATGTTCGTAATTATTTTGGCTTAGTCAATGCTTGTGTTAAGGCAAGTTTAATGAATATCTTTTTTGAGGCTTCCTGTTTCAAGACAGTGGATTGGAGAACATTGCACTACGGTTTTCTGCCTTTGTCAAATATTTAGCTCAAGATAGAATCTTGGCGGAACTTGTGTTCCTTATGTCGCAAAGACACTACGTGACCTTATCATGTGAAATCTTGATAATTTGTACCAATTGAACAATTAAGTTTCTTATGCTAAGATGTGATCCAATACGGTTATCTTGAAGCACGAGGAGTTTGTCGTACCCTGTCGTGCGACACTTCGCTTGAATAAGATATAACTTGAGGATAGAATGAATTGCAAAGAAATGCGCCTAAATGTTTCATTTTTAATCACTTGATCTAACTAAGTCTTGGTTTCATAGCCTACTGTTATGAATGCTTGTTTCCCTAGTTAGATATTGCAGTTTGCTAGTTCTTAATACTTGTATTGACTTGTCATGAGTTGATGCTTATGTGGTGGTCGTTTTTATCATAATTCAACTATGTGAACTTAAATGCGCCATCAATTTTTCAGGTTTAATTTGTAAAGCTTCATGCTATTGTGACCCTGTATCTTTTTGAGCCTTTTTGTGATTATGAGCTCCATATTCTACTCTCTATAGTCATTTGACGTTTCTAGCTTTTGCAAATACTTTGTGGTATACTTATGAAAGTTCATTAGGATTGCATGTTTATGTATTGCATGATGTTTTTATCCTTGATGTTTGCATTGCTAAAGGAAGAGAAAATATGCACTAAGTTCTTGGGGAGAATATATGAACCAAGCCATAAATGACAATTTTGCATAAGGAAAAGAGAAATTGTGCATGAATCAAGGGGAGCATTTGTTCTTGCACATTTGAGCCTTTATTGAGATTTTGTTGGCTTTTGCTTGCCTTTGTTTCTCTTCAGACTTCTGTGATCCTTCTTATGCCAAGTGATCATTGTTGCTCTTTTCTTTAGTTTTTGGTTACTTGGATGAGCTACTCTTGTTGAATTTCTTCAAACCAAAAATCTTTGTGCTTTGAGAGTTGTCAATGCACTCATCAAGGGGAAGATTGAAAAACCAAGGTTAAATATGACTTGGTTTATATGTGATGAGTGATTGATAATGTTGTTGATTGGGTTTGATGATTTTGTGATTGCATGAGCATGTTTTTGTATTGCAATTATTATCTTGAATAACCAACGTTAAGAGAAAATTGAATTGACATTTTTTATATCCGAGTGAGAAAAATTGCATACACTGGATGATTCGGTGCTGGAGAATTTATACATGCCAGATGGTCCGGTGATGTGCCACTATACACGTCAGAGCATTTCAGTGCAAAAGTAAGATTTGAAGTATACACCAGATGGTCCGATGATGGTTAACTATGCTCACTGGACTAGTTTTTCCCAGGAATGTTGCAAAATGGTGTGTCTAATGAGGTACACACGCTGGATGGTTCGGTGATAGGTATCAATTCACACCAGACTAATTTTTCCAAAGAGGATGCAAAACGGCTTATCTTGTGAGGATGTACACGTCGGATGGTCCAGCGATAAGGAGTTGATAATGCCGGATCATCCGACGTTACAAGTTTTCCAAGATGAGTTTTTTAACTGAGGATTTTGTTTAAAACTAACTGGAGATGGGTTGGAGATATGTGTGGGCTTGTCTCATGATGTGCAGGTGATGGATGAAACTTGATGGTCGACGGCGGGATGATCGGGGCTAAGCGAGGAGCTTGGTGCAAGACAGAGGATACGTGTTGACATCGGAAGGCTTGCTTAAGGTGTAAGCAAGTGACGATGACTCAAGCTTTCAGAAGCGTGCAACACAGTTTCACGGTTTCACCTCAAAATCGTGAAAAAAATGGAGTGCACGTGGCATCATCACAAAACTTGCATTAAGGCAAAGCTAAGTCATGAAGGCGCCATGATTGTTCGATAGAGCAAGGAAAAGATGGATGAAAATACCATCGGTGGTAGGTAGAAGTGTATTGGAAGAGAGAAGCATATTTTGGGAATAATCTAGGAAATTTAGAGGTCAAGAAACCTAAACTATAAATAGAGGGGAGGCTGGTTGAGCCCTTTGAGCTATCCATTTACGAGTTGTGTGCTAGAGTTTTAGGAGAGAGAGGGGAGTGTTTAGCCTATGTATTAGGAAAGATTTTTTATAAGCAAAAATACTTTGTAATCCGCTAAAAATAGGCCATTCCTCTGTAAGAAATGAAGTTTATGTTTTGTCTTGTGCTTGTGTTTATCTTCTTCTAGTTTTCTTCTATTAGCTCACTTGCTTGGTTGCAATTTTCTCGATTTTCGTTGCAATTTTTGTTTGTGTTTGAAAGCTGAAATTGCCACCTTGTTGAAGTTGTTCTTCTTGTTGTTAGAGACATAAAATTCATATTGAGAATTAGTCTTGAATTCTCTTGTCTCTAAATCAACAACTTGAAGAGTTCTTTCACCCGGTGACTATCTCCTTGAATTTAAGTTTTTTTTTCTCAATTTGCAAGCATTTGTGTGTGATGACACACAGATTGGTGTTCAATGGAATTTAGTGTATAATTCTATCCATAAGAATCATGTTTTTTTTGGAGATTTTTATTGTGATTTGCTTATCTGTTTTACGTTGCTTGCTTCGGCTCCTAGTTTTGAGTATGCTAGATGAGAAAAAAAAAACATGTGTTTCAGAAAAAAATAATTGATACATTTATTCATCCATCTTACTATAATTCTCGGTCCTATTATTTATTTCAGTGGTAGACATCCCACTCTACTCAATTTTTGTCAATTCAAGCTGTGCACTCACTCTTTTCCGAAAAGGAAACGAAAAGAGATTAGAAAACAAATTGGTGGGCATTGTCCGCAATCTACGGAAGCCCACAAACTGACTCTGCAAATTTGCACGATACACGAGGGCCACAAGCCGATTGGTAACACAAGGCAGTCCATTTGCCGACCTCTTCTTTTAATGGATTTGCTCCCATCTTTAGACCCCTCAAAAAAAGAAGATATTGATCGTAACCTAACAAAATAAAAAGCAAGGTGCACGAGGAGGCATTCTTGGATCCGCTAGTCGGCCTGGCCCAATGTTCTCCTTTGTTTATGGGCCATGGTTTGCTAAGATTTGGCCGAGTATGGCACTTGCAGTCTGTCATGAGCCAGCAGCAGCTCCCATTCCCAAACTCCCAGGTCTGAATGGCCCTCCTCTGGTCACCGCGTTGTTGCGCACAGCAGCAGCAGCAGCAGCCAGCAGGGGGAACGCAAGTGCCGTGTGGGAGAGACGACAGGAGAGGGAGGTGGCCGGACCGGACTGCACTGGTGAAGCAGCAGCAGCAGCAGCAGTGAGACTGTGAGAGAGGTAGCGAGATGGATGCGAGTGTCACATGGCCATGGCATGGTATACTTGCCTGCGCCCCAGTCCAACCTGACCACCCCTCTCATGCCGGCCGCCCGGCTCACTGGATCAGGGGCCCTAGCTCCGACACTTGGCCATGCATGTTCTTTTCTCAAACCCTTTGTCCTGAGTATGTCATCATCATGCTAAGTTAAATACGGGTAATTAGGCACGAACTAAAGCATAGTGAGATCCTGGCAGCATCTGTACCTAATCTTTTTTTGGTTGTTGTTGTCGGGTTACTTCATATGCTAGCATGAGGTCTCCCGTGTTCGATCTTGCTTGTGCGTACTGACATGAGAATATAAGATTCCGGAACATCGAACTCTCTGCAGCTTTGGACAATTTGGTTGCATCGGCACCGAACACTGCCCTGCCTGGGGAATTGACTGCTGGGTGGAAGGAACCTTTGGTTTTTCTGTTTCCTCCTTTATCAGTGATGGGAAACAAGGATCAGATGCCAAACTGATAGCTTAATCAGGTTGGAGACCGACCAACTTACGTACTCCTCACCCCCCCCCCCCCCCCGGCCCACTTGGAAGAGTCAGTGTCAATCGAGAAATTAAGGATTTGATCTCGCAATGATCTGGTCATTGGATCAGATAACTCAGTAACTTGCTTGGTCCAATGATTAGGAATGGCTTTCGATCGGCTGTCAGTTGATCTCCTCGCATCAACAAATTAAATTCATTGTTAAGTGATAAAATCGATCAAAATTCTCGAATTAATTCATGGTCGATCATCGACTTGGGAGTGGAGCAGTCGGTGACTGAGAATGCGGCCCTCGCGATACGCTTTAAGCTGTGAATTTCTGAATTCCACTATTTTGGAGACGATCGGAAGTTCGGAGCTTTCTTATTTACCTTTTGGATTTCAAGTGGAACAACTTCCCTTTCCTGTGCTTTATTCATATTGTGTATTTATCCTCTCTCACTTTGTACGTAGTAACGTCAGGAATTCAAGGTCAATGAACAGGCAAAAGTTACGTTTCTGACAAATAAAGCTGACGGTGAATGGATTTTGCTCATCAAATCTTAGCAATGCATTTACATTTGGTCCTGGAAATTAGCAGGGGATTAGGCAATTTGTTAAACCCGGACTAGCCTTGTTCATTGTTGACACGATGTAAATTTCCCCCGCTCAGCGTTAGCGGGGCCATTCGCTAGGTAAATAAAGTCTCTTTTGCTCTCCTGCTCTAAATATTTGCGGCATCCGGCGCTCCTGCCTCGGTTAAAAATATATATACATTTGGTCCTGGAGAGCATAGTACACACTACTAGTAAACTCCTGTAGTTCTACCATGGCATGCATCGGATTCCCGTAACGGCCGGCTTGCGACTCCGACCAATTTAATATGTACTCTAGGCACAAATAATTTACACACGAAATAACTACACATTGATAGCATAAGGTAGCTTTCCCTGTGACGACTGACCGGTACACACGGTACAACTTATTCGAAATTCAAAACTACGTACTCCCATTAATTCGTCGAAATTATATTTAGTTAGTGTTTGAGAATGTGTACGTGCAGTCGAATTTCGGTATCTTTATGAACATGTTAAATGGACGTACGAGAATGGTACATGCAGTTTTTTTTTCTCAAAAGTTAACTTCGTAAAATCTTTTTTTACATGATTTTGTAAAGGCATCATGAAAGATTGTTATGGTCAAACGTGTTGTATGGGTGGTATAGCTATCCATAATAATGCATACAATATCACTTATTTGTTATGGGAGAACGAATTACTCCATCCATTTAAGAATATAAGGTGTATTTTATTTTTAAAAAATCAGACTTCATTAGTTTTGACCGTTAATTAATTAAATTTTATATATGTTTAGTATATAAACCATATTTTAATAGATTTATATTTTAAAATATTTTTGATATGATACTGATTTTACAACAACTGATAATATATTATAAGGGAAATTAATTGATAAATTTACATTCTACATCCTTAAACGGGTGGAGTACTGCTTAATACTACCTTCTTATCTGAAAGTCAAGTAAACTTGGCCGAAGGGAGTAATAGCCGATATGTTAAGCACCGCAAGAAAAAAAGATGTTGAATTCTCACTCCCGAAAAAGAGAGTGTAAAAGTGAGTTCTGATATTTTTCAGAAATCACGAGGCGCATATGACCATAGCCGAGCTGAGGGTAACATTTGCCAAGTGTAGTACCAGTCAATACTCAATACCGTTCAGTATTGCTTCGGCACTTGTTTTCTACGTACACTGCATGGGAGTTGAGATGCATGCACCGCATGCAGCGCGTTAAAAGGAGAGAGAAAGTAACCGCAGTTCGTGCGTTTGCTGCAAAGGTGCTAACCATGCAAGGTTGCCGGGCCGTACGTTACTATAGAATCGGACTTATATACCGTCCTTTTAATATAGGTTATTTACGATCGGGTAGTAATAAATATTATTATCGGTTCGTAGGCTGTACGGAAATAACCAATTATCGTGGCTTATGAACTGATAGTGATAAGGGGAATTACTGTCGATCGATGGTTTGAGCCGGCAGTGATGTCTAGCCGCCTCATTACTGCCGGCTTAAACCGCCGACCGACAGTGATAGCTGGACATCACTATCGGCTGATAAGATAAGTCGGTAGTGATGTGTATAGTATAAAACAGTGTCCCTCTCCAAAGCCCGAGCATAGCACCGTCCCCGACGACATTCGTCGCCCTCACGGACGCATCATTGCTTATGAGATCTCTTCGTCCAATTCCATTGTTCGGTGAGCTCACAGTGCCATACACAATCATTTACACACGCTAGTTTGATCGTAGCCCGTCATCGACCTAGTGCTCCGCCGGCTGCCACCGCAAGCTCGCCCACCTCGCCAAAGAACTTCGGGCCATGAGCCACCACTCCCTAAGCTGAACGCACGGTGCACTTCACCGCAATCCAGGAAACTTCACCGTTCCATTCCCTTCCACTCTCTCCCTCTGCAGTGCACCACCACTGTCGGCCTAGCTCCGCCGCACGCCATGGTCACCGCCGGCCGTGCTTGCCGCTGTACATGCCGCCATCGACCCCTCAAACGAGTTTTTCACAATGTGTTAAGCATTTTGATACTCCTCCCTGGCCAAGCTCCACCGCCGTTCGCCGCCGGCAACTGGTCAAAGTCGGAAAATTCAAAAAAATACCGAGAGGAATATTAGTTGTATTGATAAATCAGTTGAAATAATCTATAATTTGTAGACAAATATCTAAAGCTCAGGAAAAATATGAAACCAAGTTTGTTCGGTTTTTTTTCATAATCTACATTATAAAAATACTTACATGCATGAAATATCCACTAAATACCTCTATTTCATTAAATATATTGTAACTTATTAATCCATAATTAAATCCTGAAATATCCAAAATTGGTCAATCCAACTTTGTTAATCTTATTTTGTCATGCTTTGTATAGGAAAAATATATTTCAAGCATGAAATGCTGGTTTAGCACTAATTCTTTGTTAATATTGATTAAGCCTTTTAAACTTGATTAATTTCTACAGAAATTAATAATAATCATAAAATGTGAAACTATTTTTTTTTAGTTCTTCTCTATGTATACCTTACATATTAAAAATACCTTTTGCCATGTTGAGTACTTTCCTCATGCGAGTTTGTTTAAACTACCTTATATAATTTTGGATTTAAAAACAGCAAGCATGTAATTTGGTTAATTAAGTGGGCAAATGAACTCCACTTCATGTGATTCTTCCTCCACTGCATTCATAATCTCATTCACTACATCTTTACCATATTTCATGTCGTTTGGATCACAACTGATAGACATTTCATTCATTCTCATTTCAATGCATTTTATCGCTCTTTAAAGAACGTCATCATAGAGTGTCAAGAGGTTGATCCCGAGGGTGAATGTGCTATTTAATTTTGATAAGTTATCGCTATATGTATATCATGCATGTAACGGTTGAATAATAAAGAAAATTTATAGGGATGACACCAACAAAAATTCGTCGGACCTAGCTAACGAGGAGCGTCACGTGGTTCTTCAAGGAAAAAGAAGGATTATCGGAGTAGAGAATATCGTTGACGAGGAAGACTATAATCAATTTGACACGCTACCTCTTTTCGGAGAGGACGTCGACCTAAATCCCATGAAAGACACCGACGAACCTCCATATGTACATCATGATCATAACAAAGGGCGAATCGTTAAGACAAAGTAGCTAAATTGTATTAATTACTATGTATAAATTTGTTTTAGATGTAATTATACCTTACTTATGTTACGAAAGCTTCAATTTGTAGTTTATGGTGGAAGATGTCTTTATTATTGAGGATATTGATTTTTTTTAACGAATTAGCAATAGCACGAGCACTATTGCTATGTATTACTATTTTTTATTTTAATAAATTAGCAATAGCACTGGCATATTACTAGTTGCATATTACATGATATACATTACCTATAGTTATGAGCATATTTATTTTAATTTTTAATGCTTTAAAAATATTTATTGATGAAATCAAGATATATAGCAAGCCACAAAATAGAAACTTATGTATGACTATATTTATTTTAATTTTTTATTGAAAAAGAAAATTGAATAATTTTTTTGCATTAGGATTTTAGGTTAATGAAATATTAATAAATACAGATAGTACAAATTAATTCGAAAATACTTGAGTAGGGTAGTGGTTTAATTGTTCGGTCTTACTGGGGCAGCTCGTGGGTTCGAATCTAGGTGAGATTGCACGCACGTAGCTAAAACATTTTTTTTGCACCTAGACATGCAGTAAAAGGGGTTTCACTGCCGGTGAACATATTCGATCGACATTGAAAGTTGTTTCACCGCGAGTGGGCTTCTTGTGCCACGAGTGAAATACGTTACACTGCCAATTGTCCTATGGAGCTAACAGTGAAAATTCCCTTTCACTCCTGATCTTCATCTTGAGCCGGTAGTGAAAGTCCTTCCCTATAAAAGTGCTCGATGTCTGCGCCCTCTAACACTTAGAATTTTTTCCCCTTTTCTAGCATATGCCCTCCGCTGAATCACCTCTTGACGCCAAAGAGCCCGCACTGTCGTGCCCTGCACCATTGTTAACCGCCGCCATCGCCGAGGACCACCACCCCGATGCCAAGGAACCCGTCCCCTCCACCCCAACAAGCACCCCGACACTAAGGAGCCCTCGCTACCATGCTCTGTGCCATCATCCACCGCTGTCGCTGTGGACAACCACCCCGATGTCGAGGTAGGCCTCCCGGCTCCCCCTCCATCTCCTTCTCCCCTCAGATTCCTAGGGTTTCAGTGCAAGTTCATACTGACTCATGGTCGGTCGTTTGTGTGTTCAAATGATAAGAACAAATGCTTGTGTGCCGGTCCTTTTGCGTGTTAAAATGATAAGAATAAATGCTGCTTGTGGTCCTTTTATGTGTTCAAATGATAAGAACAAATGCTTGTGCGCTGGTCCTTTTGTGTGTTAAAATGATAAGAGCAGATGATGCTTGTGGTCATTTTATGTGTTCAAATGACAAGGACAGATATGCTGCATCGGTCCTTTTGTGTGTTTAAATTATAAGCACAAATACTACTTGCGGTCTTTTTGTGTGTTCAAATGATAATAGCAGATGCTGCTTGTGGCCCTTTTGTGTGTTCAAATGATAGGAACAAATATGTTATCTTGGTCTTTTTGTGTGTTTAAATGATAAAAATAGATGTTGCCTCGGTCCTTTTGTGTGTTCAAATGATGCATGTGAGTATTTTCCCTCTTCTGTTTTGGACAGTACTGATACATATTTTCTTTGCTCGATAATAAATTGATACACTGAGACTAGATAATTTACTGAGTACAATAGTTTAGACCTGTGATTATCTAGTTGTCTGATATTTATTGTAGCCCTAGTGAGACTTGTTGATGATTCTGGCTAGTCTGTACTTGTATACCGAGATATATTTCTTGTGTTGTTCATGCAGTGGTCTACCTATTATAATTTGATCCCTGCATGGTGTGTTGTTGTAAGTTCAAACATTGATTAGCATATCAGATTCTGGATAAGGAAGTTGATTCATCCTTTTTGTTTCGTCATTACTTTTTGAATTTTGCTGTTTAGTCTCTATTTCTATCTCAGCGGGAAATTGTTTGTCCTTTTCAGAATATATGCTCTTTGATTTGGTACAGTAGCATTGTCCATGTTGATACTGTGTCATTTTTTATAATTCTATCCATGTTCTAATAACTAGAACTTAGTAAATTATCGAATCATTGATGTACTCAATAGAACAATTAGGGGTTGGATCTTGATTGTCATGGGGTTAATTGTTATTCATTTTCTAATAGCATTTTTATATACCTACTGTCCAGTTCTTGCTGTACACTTTTATTCCTAGGCATCACTTCTGCTGGAGCCTTCAGCTAGCTGTGAAAATATCTTTCACTACCAGTCCTCAGCGCTAAAGTGATAGTCCCCGACTATCACTGCCCGTTAACTACTGTCGGCTCTAAAACCAACAATGCAGAGGGGTTTTAGAGCCGACAGTGATAGGGGTTCTGCAGTTGTGTTTGACTGCAATTGGCCATCGCATACGCGATTTGATGGTGTTAGCTTCCGTTGTGCACGCTGCTGCATGCGTACAGCCATCACTGGTACTATGTCCAGATGCAATACCTTTGTGCATGCAAGTAGTGGCGGCGGATCTAAGCCAAAAACTATAGAGCTATCCTTTTTCTTCATCCTCCTCCTTATTTTCTTTAGATATTCTCTTCTTTCTCTTTCTTGCCCAAAAATTGAAGAGGGAGCTCCAAAATGCGCTAGGGTAGGGGCTTGAGCCCCCAGCCCTCCGGTAAACCTATCGCTACGAGGAAGTAGCCGATGTGCAATTGTCATAAAAACAAGGCTAATATTCCTGCAAGAAGAGTTATAGCCCAAGTTGTGCATGGAAGGCGTATAGATGTGTAATGCGACAAAAAAAAGGGAAGTGGAGGAAAAGCATGTGAAATGAAGGTTTTCTTTTTGGAAAATGAAGTAATTGTTCTCTACAAGAATCTTAAGTTCACGTGTTGCAGATATTTCCTTCAAAAATATTGAAGAAATAACATGGCCTAAATGACTGAGAAAGGTGGGATTTTGAGGGCTCGTTGTCCGCGGGGAATTTTGTTCAGCGTAGAAATTCAATTGCTGAAACACTATCTTTTGAGGGTAACTAAACATAACTGTTTTACAAGATCAAAACATTATTTATAACAAAATAGATTCACAATGATTCCCAACTGGTATGCACCGCATTGGTCCAGTAAACTCTTTTTCTCTCGTTGATTGACAATATACTCCTCATTGTTGGTTTGCTTTACTTTGATCAAACCAATTCATCTTAACCACTTCTTTGTGTCATATAAACCAATGCTATCAAATAAGGCGCGGACATGAGTAGGGGAAGTGAATATAAATCCTTCAAACATATCACACACATTTTAAAAAATTCTTATAAAACCATTCAATTCCCATGAAAGCCGATTAAGATTCTCGTGTTTCAAACAAATCCTGAACACGAGTTGGAGGCTTAAAAGGTGAGTAACTAGTGAATTGCGACCCTATCCCCAGCTGCCAGTGAGGAGAACAGATCTGAGATACGCTCATTTCCTGACAAGCCAGAGCAGCTCCCCACTGTGGCTACAGGATCCATATCCATGCATGCATTATGGAGTGGCCAGGTGAACTCAGCAGTTGACACTGAAGTGGGTCACTCTCACTCTCAACATCTTCACAATTTCCTCCTTTCCTCCAAGAAAGAAAAAAAAATCCCTGCTTTTCCTCCTCCGAAAGCTATTACCTTTTGCTCCAATTCATTTTTTTAATAATGCCCTAATGCATATGGTGGAGCTCACAACTCCACCACCAGAAGAGAGCATTGTTTTCCATCTTCTTTTGATCAGTCTCATATTCCCACTCCCACTCCCACTCCCGCTCTCATCACCACCACCAGCAACAGTAGCCAACATGATGAGAAAAATTTGCAGGGCATTTCACTTTGGGTTCCCTCTCCTGCAAAAAGACGCCGCTTTTTTGGGGCCCTTTTGTTGTCTACTATGCCAGGGTTCAATGAAGATCAAAATGTTTACCACTCCAGGTTTCAAGCAGATTTTGTTCAGATTTTGATAGAAAGAGGGGGCAATTATTGAGTGCCCTGCTTGGAGCATGTCTGCCTTCCTCCATGGATAATGACTTATTGAGCTGCCACTTCCTTATAACGAGGCTCAAGGACTCTGTTCGGATCAGCTTCTCAATAATTAACCTCCTTGACCAGAGTGAGTCCGTGAGTTTGTGTGGCAAAATGAAAATCTTAGCACACACTATTTACCTGTGATAAAAATGCCACCTTTCGGCTTTCTCTAAGACCAAGAGTTTGAATTAGTAGTAAATCTCTAGACTTCCTGTTGGGCTCCGCTGTTTGTGTATAGTGGGTGTATAGTGGTGACTCGTCGGTCGTCCTGATGTTTTCTTTTGTCGTTATAATTTTTTTGTCGGTTTTTTTTAAGAAAAACAGTATAGTTTGTATAGTTTTTAGACTTAGTTTTTCTTACAAACTAAGTTAATTTTACTCTTCTAATATAATCGATCATTCTGTGACTTAGAAGCTTTCTAATATAATCAATCACTTTGGGACTCTAGAAGCTTTAGTAGCTTTTGAAAAAAAAAACCTTAGAAATCTAAACCCAGACCAGTTCTAACCTCTGGTTCATGCTCAGTTTTTTGAATATTTTACCTGCAATAGAAAATGCCAAGTCCACTTGCCTTACGGTGAACTCGATTTAGACAACTGTCACAACTTAATGTACAAGCTTGCACCACCAAGCTATGTCAAATCAAGCACATGAAGCAAGAAAAGGTAAAAATGCCAGGCCAAAATCTATGAAACTAACCAATAATTAAAAGAAAAGGCAAGAGCACTCAAACTCGGTGATCAATTAATCCCTCTTACGCGCCGAATTACTGTTACAAACACCAAGATTACATCATGAGGACATACAGGAATCAGCCCAAAGCTCGCGAGAAGGGTGGGGGGGGGGGGAGCAAATCATCCACAGATCAAGCCGGCCACCCACTTCAGGAGCACAGCAATTAGCTGCGAGCAGAGCATACCGAGAACGAGCGAGCGTAGATGAAGGGGACGCCAAGGAGCGGTCGGCCCGGTCACGGCCGGGTCGCGGTCGGCGACTGCACGGGGAAGAGCGGAAGCAGCCTGGGCGGCGGATGCGGCTCGCCGCCGGTGCTGGCATTGCCGCGCGGCGACGGGTGGAGGTAGAATCCCTTCTCGGCGATGGCGCGGTCCTCGGCTGCCGCGGCCTCCTCGGACCCCGGCAGCGGCGGCAGCGGCGTCACGGGGCTCCCCAGCGCCAGCGATGGGAAGTCCAGCATGCTCGGCGACAGCACCTCCAACCCGCGCGGCGAGAACCCCCGCGGGGAGAACCCGCCGGCGGAGCCACCGGCGCCGAAGGCGGCGGCGGCCGGGAGCAGGGGGCAGAGCATCTTGAGGCTCTTCATGCTGCTCCGCCGTTCGTAGAGCTTGAAAGCCGGCTTCTTGGGCCCCGGGGGTGCGGGCGCTGGCTTCTGAGGGGCCAGCGCCGAGGCCTGTGCCCCTCCCGCAGCCGCGGCCGCCGCGGTCTCCGGCGTGCCGGTGAGGATCTGGACGACCTGCTTAAAGGAGGTGGTGTCCGCCTGGACGAAGGTGGTGGGGAAGGGGTTGGATGGGTCGGCGGACGCCTGCGACAGCGGCATCGGCAGCGCGGCAACCGGCGAGGACGGCGCGGGGCGCTCCCGAGTGCTGGTGGCGGCGCCGGCGTCCATGAGAAAAATGTCGCCTTTGGCTGGCTTGCTTCTCTTGGGAGTGAGGAAGACAGGGTGAGAGAGAAACAAAACTGTGGGTTTTATGGGCTTTTCGGGGAGTGGATTTTTGGAGCTTTGGGATCTGGAATTTCAACTGCTGCTGCTCCTGCCTTTCTTGCTTGGCTTTGCTCTGCAATATGTTGGCAATTGTGTGCTGGCTCAGCCTGGGTGTGTGTAGATCTGACTTCTGCGAAGAAGCAAACGCCAACGCTCCAGACTCCAGCAGGTCAATTTGTGCAGGATGGCTCGGCAGGTGAGCTGGATGGATGTGCTTTGAATTTTGATGTAGAATCTGTCCTTATTTTTTGAATAAGGAGATCAAAAGACAGAATTGTTCGGTTGAATTTGATGTAATAAGATGACTGTACTGAGCAGTAGTAAGTACTTCATTGACAAGAAATTTGTACAGGTACTATGTTCTTAGAGACCTACTCAGAGTCCGTTTGTTTTAGTTTACAAATATGTATTGTTATTCTAATCTATAAGCTAAAATAAATAGTTAAATTGTATGATCTATTTTTTAACACTCTAACATCTAGATTATAACAATCTAGCAATCTGTTTTTTACCGGTTTATATGTAGATTATACAATCCAACTTTTATAAATTAACTTCTTATAATTCACTCTATAAACTGTTTTCCATCATCTCCAACTAAAACAAAAATACCCTAACTTAAGGGATAAATCTTTTTCTCATCTTGTTTACGGACGTATGTTTTGGAGATGTGTCGTGTTTTTACAGTGAAGAAAGGCATTTGCAGAGTAGGGGAGTGTACAACTGGTTTGCCCAAGAAGATTTCCCGGGAAGTACGGTGTTATTTTAGCAGAAAAGACATAACGTACTTCCGAACTCCACGAGAAGAGATGCTGGCGGGAGAGCATGTCGAATTGCAGTATCGTTGGGCCATCGTAGCGCCGGTTGTTTTGCATGTCCAAGTTCAAGCGCATGCATAATTAACCATTCTTTTTTGTGCCACTCCTAAATCTTTCTAGGCGTTTAAGACTTTAAGGCATGTCATATTTCTCCGCAAATTGTTTTCATATGTACGCTTTGGAAATGTCTAATTGTGCTTTAGTAGGAAAAAACATAATGTACTAGTAACAACTAACGGCTTTTAAACTCATCGAGAAGAGCGAAGGAGCGAATGCTCGGTTGGTAAGTTTGATTCTAGCTCTAGAATGTAAAAAAATTAATGCCTTTTTTAATAAAAAATAAAAAACTCATCAAGAAGAGACACTGACGGAAGGGCACTCAGAACTGCAGTGTCGTTGGGTCCAAATGGCACTGATTGTTTTGTATAAGTTCACGTGAAACTGCAGTGCTGTTGGGCCCACATCGCGCAAGTGTTCTATACAAGTTCATGCTGAAGTGCAGTCACGTCATCGGTTGTTTTCTACGAGTCCATGCGCACGGTCATTCTTTTTTTCCCCCCTATATCTTTCCAAGGGTGTAAGGCATGAATTTGTTTTCGTCGAAAGCTTCCCTCATTCAGTAAGATCCATGTAAGGTAGCTTTGTTGAAAACACATGCATGAATTTCGTAGGGGTAAATGAGGCTAAAATTCCTTTTATCAGTCATATGTAAATATTGTAGATTCGATTTTCCCGTGAAATCTTGTAATTGGGTTGGTCCCCCATGATACACCCTTGCAACAAGTAGAAACATTGTTCCATGCAAGTGTCATTGTCCTACCGGTCCACTAAGTCGACCAAAAAATTATTAGGATCATGCTAAGTAGATTCAGAAAAGATGGAGCAATCGAGATGCATTGACTGGAAGCCTTGCTAAATCGGCACAGTCCCATCATGGTTTATGGTTCCACGAAATTGTTCTCTTAGTTTCAAAGGTTAGACTTGACCAGTTTCCTACATAAAAGGACACTGATGGCACCATCTCTCCTACTCACTATAACGACAATTTCAACAACGAAAGGCTCTATCAATTGTTCTCTACAATCTTCATGATCATGTCACTCTCTTCCATGGCCATCTTTTGGGCATATTCCAACGCAATTACTTCTGTTTTTTTAGTATAACTCCTTAGATTTAAGGTAGCCAATAGATCGGCTAATAGCTAGAAGCGATGCTCATAGATAGAAATTTTTGTAAGAAATATATTTTCTCTACAAGTCATACTAAAATAGCAACTCATGTAATCTCTATAAATCACAACTAACTCATGTAATATTCACATGACTATAAATATACAAGGAGCCCCAGAGGCAATTCTGCACGGCAATTAACTTTTCATGGTGTCATAGCCATTCGATCTACCATTAGCTTCCACAACCATGTCGACTACCTTCACTGCATCCAGTAGCTCTACGCCAGCCCTTAGCCACTTCATCAATGTGAAGTTGAACCGAGATAATTTTCTCATCTGGAAAGCCCACCTCATGCCCTACCTATGTAGTCAGCAGTTGGTGGGCTACATCGACGGATCCATCGCCGCATCGGCCAGGATGGTCACCACGGGGACCACGACGCCGTGTGCGTGACACCAAATCCTGCGTACAACCAGGATCAGATCGTGCTAGGCGCGCTGCTGTCTTCCATGACCGAGGAGGTTCTCTCCAGTGTCATGTCCTACTCCACCGTCGCAGAGGTGGCAGTGGTGTGGAGAGCCCTTGAATCTATGTTTGGATGTCGCTCGCAGGCCAAGGTCATGCAGATGCGCATTTAGCTGGCTAGCCTTCAGAAGAAAGGCATGATGATGACGGACTACTTCCACGAAGTGAAGATTCTCGCGGATACTCTAACGACATCTGGGAGCCTGATGCAGGAACAAGAGGTGATCGCCTACCCGCTCACTAGCCTGGGATCTGATTATGATTCCCTGGTCACGGCTGTCATAACACGCGCTGAGTCGATGAATTTGAGCGAATTATACGCTCACCTCCTCCGCTACGAGCCTCATCAAGAACACAACAACTCCATCCTGCAGATCAACACCAACATATCTGCTAACCAAGTTGTCGGTGTATCAGGAATCGGGGGTCCCTGAGTCCCGAGGCCAGGCCAGCCGTCCGCCACGTGTCACCATCCTGCGAGGTCCCTCCTGCGGGATGAGGAAAATCTAACTTCCAGGAGAAGGTGCTCGGGGCCACAGCCTCTGGTCCCCGAGCACCCCAGTTCCCCGATAGCCCGCAGAGTCCAAGTATCGGGAAGAAAGTGCTCGGGGAGGTGCCCGTTCGCCCCTGAGTACCCTAACCCCCCGATGGTCAGAAGAGCTAAGTGCTCGGGAGAGAGTGCTCGGGGCTGCACGTGGCATCCCCCGAGCGCCCGGTTCCCCGAGGGTCAGTACAAAAGTGCTCGGGAGAGAGTGCTCGGGGCTGCACGTGGCAGCCCCCGAGCACTCGGTTCCCCGAAAGATCGTACAAGAGTGCTCGGGAGAGAGTGCTCGGGGCTGCACGTGGCAGCCCCCGAGCACTCGGTTCCCCGAAGGTTCGTGCAAGAGCAACTGATGCCCCGACGACCCAGAAGGGCCCCCGAGGGGCCCGCCGACGAGGTGTCAACCAGTTAGAGGTCCAAGGCCGCATTTAATGTGCATGCGCGGCCTGACATCCTGACGTCCTAACATCCCCAACTGCTCCCGCCGCAGTGTCAGTCCTTGCCATGCTTTGGCAGAGGGGCATGGGGCCATTAATTGCACGGGTCCCGTCCCGTATCATCCGGTGTATCTCGGGATAACGTTGCCAGGATCAAAGCGTTCCGCCTGCCACCCTGCCCTGGCAGAGGAACAAGACAGGGTGGGCGCGTCGGGTGCCTCTGTGGCTGCTCGGTGGGCCCTCTCAACGGCGCCCAGCGCCAGGGCGTCCACAGTGGCGGGTGGTCGGACGCGCGCCGCGTTTTTCCACCGCCCCTGTCACTTCGCCCAGAGGAAACGATGACGCCTTTCTCAGTCGTGGCGCCTTGGAACATGTGCCCCTTCTTTCCCATTTGGGGTATGTCGTGGCCGACGAGTGCATAAAAGGATGGGCATACAGAAAGAAGAGCACGATCGAAAACATCACGGAGAAAGACGAAGAACACCGCAAGCAAGTTTGAGCAGAGCTAGAACAAGGGAGCCTCAAGCTCTTAGCCATACAACATATTCTTGTAACCAGACATATCCCTGAGGGATCCCCCTCAGGGAAGGATATTGCATCCACACAGGAGTAGGGTATTACGCCCCCGTGCGGCCCGAACCTGTCTAAACCCCGGTGCATTTATTTCTCCCTGCACTAGGTCGATCATCCCCCACCACCGGCCGTTGCATTTATTTTCACTTCCATTTATTTCTCCGACGAACTCATTCAGGATCATCCCCCCGGCCGAATCTCTAAAAAGGGGTCTCTCGGGATCCCTGCGACAGGAGTTCACCCTCCGACACAAGTGAACCGCTCTGGCAGTCAAGGTGGTCGTGGCCAAGGCACCGATCGTGGCAGTGATCAAAATAATGGTCATGGCAAAGGACACCCTCAGAACGGCGGCCGTGGCCAAAACTCATCTGGTGGAAGCCAATCTAGGATTGTCTACCATGTGTGTGACCAACCCGGACACGATGCTCTTCGGTGCTAGTATAGGTTCGATCAGGGTTACCAGCCTAAAGATCCTCGCGCTGCCAACACCGCTACAACTGGCTACACCATCGACACCAACTGGTATGCAGACAGTGGCGCCATCGACCACCTTACCAGTGATCTCGAGCATCTGATGGTGCATGGTCGCTACAAGGGAGGAGATCAGGTCCAAGTCGCCGATGGGACAGGTTTGCACATCTCTCACATTGGTCATTCTATTGTCATTGATGTATCTCGTCCACTCAAACTGAAGAATGCACTCCATGTTCCAAACATATATTGACATCTTCTCACTGTTCATAAATTAGCTACAGATAACAACGTTTTTGTTGAGTTTCACCCTAGTTCTTTCTTCATTAAGGATCTGGCAACGAAGGAAATAATTCTTGAGGGACCAAGCAAGGGTGGCCTATATCCATTGAGCTCTATGCATCAACCACATTTCTCCCTGCACACAGCAAAAAATCTCCAAGGAGCAGTGGCATAGGCGCCTTGGTCACCCTTCCCACATTGTGGCTCAAAGCATTCTTAGGTCTAATAATTTTGTCTTAGCCTCAAATATGGATGAGTCAATCTGTAATGCTTGTCAACAAGAAAAATT
Source organism: Phragmites australis (assembly GCF_958298935.1). Classification (NCBI taxonomy): domain Eukaryota; kingdom Viridiplantae; phylum Streptophyta; class Magnoliopsida; order Poales; family Poaceae; genus Phragmites; species Phragmites australis. The sequence goes on from NC_084922.1 coordinate 9,950,944, forward strand.
CATCAATTTCCTTTTGGCTTATCAGTTAGACGATCCACTGTTCCTCTTGAACTCATTCACTCATATGTTTGGTGTCATGCCATTCATTCGGTAGGGGGTTATCAATATTACATTAGTTTCATTGATGATTTCAGTAACTACACCTAGATCTATCTCATGAAACATAAGTCAGATGTTGAACAAATCTTGCAATTTCAAAAGAATGCTTAACTTTAAAATCCGTACTGTCCAAACTGATTGGGGAGGAGAGTACCAGAAGTTGCATAAATTCTTCTCCAATGTTGGCATCTCCCACCGTGTTTCTTGTCCACACACTCATCAACAGAATGGATTGGCTGAGAGGAAACATCGGCACATTGTTGAAACCGGCTTAGCTTTGCTAGCTCAATCATCTTTGCCAGTTCTTTTCTGGGATGAGGCCTTTTTAACTGCTTGTTATCTGATCAATAGACCTCCAAGCAAGGTTATTGATAACTAAACACCCATCTATTGTTTATTCAAGCTACAACCAGACTACACTACTCTTCGTATGTTTGGTTGCACATGTTGGCCTAACCTTAGGCCATACAACAACCATAAACTGTCTTTTCGTTATGTTCTATGTGTGTTCTTGGGCTACAGTAGCTACCACAAGGGATACAAATGTCTACATTGCTCCACTGGTCGTATCTACATCTCCCGGGATGTCACCTTTGATGAAAATGTATTCCCTTTTGCCATCGAGTCCACCCCTTCTGCAGCACCTTCTAATCACTCACCGCCTGTCACCCTACCTCTGCTTCTTAACCAAACACCTATCGACCACTCAGTGACATCAATTGATCAATCCAAGAGTAGTGTTTCACCGAGTACCCCTAATGATAATGACTTTCCCTCTGAGTTGTTTGCTGCAGGTGGTGATTCTAGGCTCCTGACTTGCGATCATGGGGGCGATGTTGTGCTGCAGTTTGTTCCTGCTCAGCATCTTGAAGCTGAGCAACCTGCTGCTCCTGTTCAGCAAATCGCACCAGAGGTGCTAGTGGCGACACGGCCGCGAACTCGACTCCAGGATAACATTGTTCATCCTAAGCAGTATACTGATGGAACTGTGCGCTATCATGGTGCCTTCTCTGCTCAAGTTCACAGACCAACTGATGTTAGAGAAGCACTTGCCGATCCCAAGTGGAAACAAGCCATGGAGTTAGAGATCGTGCTCTCACAAGAATGAGACATGGAAGCTTGTTCCTTCTTAGCAGGGACAGAATGTGGTGGATTGTAGATGGGTCTATAAGATAAAACACAAGGCAGATGGTACTATAGAGAGATACAAAGTCCAGCTTGTAGCTAAAGGTTTTCGTCAATGACATGGAATTAACTATGGTGATACTTTTAGTCCTGTGATAAAACCATCAACCATTCGTCTCATCTTGGCCTTAGCAGTATCTTGAGGATGGGAATTATGACAAGTTGATGTACAAAATGCCTCCTTACATGGGACACTCAAAGAGGATATGTACATGAGCCAACCTCCAGGTTTTATTGATCCCAAGAAGCCACATCATGTATGCAAGTTGCAGAAGGCTCTATATGGGCTGAAATAAGCGCCGAGAGCATGGTATTCTCGGCTCAGTGAGAAATTGCAAGCACTTGGTTCTGTACCGTCAAAGGCAGACACATCCTTGTTTATATTTGACAGAGAAGGAATAGTAATATATGTGCTAGTGTATGTTGATGACATAATCATCACAAGTTCTAACAACAAAACCACTGAAAATCTCCTTAGACAACTATCATCTGATTTTGCTATCAAGGATTTAGGCAGATTAAGCTATTTCCTTGAAATTGAAGTTACAGAAGGCAAAGAAGGCATCACATTGACTCAGAAGAAGTATATAGTAGATTTACTTCAGAAGACTAACATGTTGTAGTGCAAAGGAGCCTCTACTCCAATGTCGAGTACGGATAAGCTAACCAAAGAACAAGGTATAGCACTTGACAAAGCTGGTATTTTTCAGTACAGAAGCACAGTAGGAGCACTGCAATATTTAACTCTAACGCGTCTTGATATAGCCTATGCTGTGAACAGAGTATGTCAGTTTTTGCTTCATCCTACTGATGTTCATTGGAGTGCAGTAAAGAGAATACTCAGATATGCAAAGGCTACTACAGCAATGGGTCTGAAAATTCAGAGATCACCCTCCACATTGTTGAGTGCTTTCTATGATGTGGATTAGGTAGGTTGTCCAGATGATAGACGATCAACAGGTGGTTTTGCCGTTTACTTTGGGCCCAACTTGATCTCATGGAGCTCAAGGAAGCAGTCAACAGTCTCCAGGTCGAGCACTGAAGCGGAGTATAAAGCAATTGCTAATGCCATGATAGAAGTTATATGGTTGTAGTCAGTGCTGAAAGAGCTCAAAGTGTTCCAGTCAAAACCACCATGCCTTTGGTGTGATAACCTTGGAGCAACATATCTCACAGCAAACCCAGTTTTTCACGCAAGAACGAAGCACATTGAAGTTGACTTCCATTTTGTCAGAGAGCGAGTAGCACTCGGATTTCATATCTTCAATGGATCAAATTGATGTCATCTTTACAACGGCACTCCCTAAGCGTACACATGATCGACTCTGCTTCAATCTCAACCTACAAGGTGGCTAAGATTGAGGAGGAGTGTTAAGCAGAGCCATCGATATCTCTGAACAAACTCTGAATCTGAAGATTATCCAGCAACTGAAGTTTGTTATAGCCGATTTCATCGGATATAAGTAATCTCTATAAATCACAACTAACTCATGTAATCTTCACATGACTATAAATATACAAGGAGCTCCAAAGGCAATTCTGCGCGGTAATTAACTTTTCAGGAAGAACATACTACTAAAAGAGTAATAGCTGATCTTTTTTCTCTGGTGACTTGTTTCCATGTCAAATTTTGATATTTTTGAGATTGAATTAGCATTGATACTGGGGTAGAAAACATGGTACAAAAACTTTACTTGATGGTAGGCACGAGTACAATGTACCATGCATCAATCGATTGTACAAATAAGACCGTTAAACAAGCTAGCGCTAGTCGTTGAACAAATCTGGTAGCACATCCGGGCCTGCGTCTTCTTCTACATTTGACACAGTTCTCCTTGCTCCCTCGTTTTTGGACCAATAGGTCTCTCAGAATGGATCGACGTACGTACCTCTCTGTTTGTTTCTTGCTGGGTTTAGGTCATGTTTAATTCAGTTTTTATTAGTTTTTGATACTTAGAAGTAGAAAATTGAACTAAACAGTTCTTCTCTATGAATAACTTTTGCTAAATCTGACAAAAAACTATTATTATTACTAAAAACCAGAAGTTGATTTAAAGAAGTTTTACAGCTTCTAAGAGATAATATTCTAAAGATATATATATATATATATATATATATATATATATATATTATACATTTCATCCGTGTAAAAGTTAATTTAAAAACAGTTTTTCTATTATTAATTTTGTAAAAACAGTTTTTGAAAAGTCTTATCCCAACCAAACAGAAGTAATGGTTTGGCTGGAGCAAGAGCGTGGCTATATATATGCCTGTATCTGTGACAGTGATCGCGAGGAGTGTGGGCAACTGAACTGGGCATGTATATATGCCATGGACATGCATGGGCTGAGGCCGAGCGCCATGATATCTATCAAGTCCGGAAATGAACTGGAAGCAGGGCAGGACCCTTGATTTGGAGGAGACCTCGAGTCGCTTGTCTCTGTACCCTATCTAGATCCCAAGGTACCATAATGGTAGGGGGACGGGGCAGATGCTCCGAGCCTGATATTGCGACGCGTACACAGTAATTGCAACTGAAAAGTGCTATTTTTGCCAATGGTAGACAGTTAGGCACTAGTGAACCATTGTAGCGGTAAGAACGATTGCTATCGCAACTATCCTAATGTTGTACTTGCCGACAAGGCTATTTTTTTTTAAGAAACCCGGTTCTTAGACATTTTCTTACTTTCTCTAACGCGAGCGAGCTCTAACTCGTTATGAGAAAAAACCTTATAGGTATGACACCGTCATCGCTCATGGAATACTATTATATAAAGTGCAATTTAAGAAGAAGAGAATACAACATGGAGACTACTTTAATGTTTGACTTCTAATATATTTGCACATCAATAACGAAAATGGACATTACTATACTAGCTCATACAGTCCCTGTTCGGTTGTTGTATATCCGAGAGTTGTCCCTGCTAGTTTCGTGCGAAGAATTGTCTCCTTGTTATACCCTACGCATGTGGAGTACCGCCATATCGCATTCTGCAAAGCCGTGGTACGCGAGGACCGTAGCCGTAGCGAAATCGGTGGAAGACGCGGGAGGAGCTTGAGAGAGAGGAGGAGGAGGCGGATGGGACAATAAAGGCACGTACTTTTCAACGTGCGCCAGTGTGTGATTTGACTTTTGGAGCCCTTGCTGCGTTTCTTTCTTCCTCGTGGGCCGTGACCGCCTTTCCTGCAGTGCAGACTCCATCTCCCTCCTCCCCCCTCTCTCTGCGGGCAGCTTTTCCTTTCTTTATTTCATGTCTCCCTGTCATGCCTTGCGTGTCCTCTTTCCGTCAGAACCGCAAACAACTCGGTTCCCAGATTCAGAGCGAGACGACGGCCCTTCATCGTCGTGTAGGCTGCAGGTGCATGCATGTCTCTGCTGAAGCTAAAAAAATGTGAACACTTTGCAGGCTCGCGCGGGAAGCGAGGAGGAACACGAAGAGTGGGGGAAAAAAAAAACTGTATTCTGCTACAGCCTACTGCACACCCGGGGTAAATGGGATTGGGAATCTTCAGAAGTTAAGCTCCCCGGCGTTTCAGTCAGCGTGATGGACGGAGGCATGCAAAAAACGCAGCGCGATGCAGGAGAAGGGCTCCATCGTCCGTCTGCCGCGTGGATGCGCGCATGCATGCTCGTCCGGTGCGGTTTCAAGTCACCGGGGAGAGAAGCATGGGATTAGATCGCACTGCGCGGGTAACAGGGCACGCAGTGCAGATCAGCCTGGGAAGAAGAAGAACGGAAGGAGTATTAGTTTATGAGACGGTGGTATCGCCGGCCACATGCGTTGATCCTATCATGTAGCGACGGCGACCACGGGAGCTAGCAGAAGAAGCGATGTTTAGGATCACATGACACTAACGTTTCACTGCCAAGTTTCCCTCGATAAATTAAATGTTCGCGTACTAGGCCGGCGGTGGAGATCGACGATGCGTGCTGTAACACCAAACGCCGCGCGCACTTAAAGTGCTGCTTCTTTTTCGTCAAGCCGACGCACCACCCCTTTCCTCCCGTTAGGGTTTTAGCAAAAACACACCTGGATCAACAAGTCAAACACAACATCAACACATAAGACTAAAAGGATGTTTTTTTAACGAGGTTCAGTTATCTTGCTTATATCCTCAGAGTATGATTACAGGTATTTATCCACATATGATTTTTTTGTCGATACAGTTACATAGTGGTAACTTATATTTAAAGATTAGGAAATAAGAGTCCAAACACAACTCTTTTTTTAGTCCTACTCAAATACAATTTAAATTTATCTGTAACCGATCCTGTACACGTATTCCAACACCTCCTCTCCGGTGAGATCCACACCCCTGCCCTCGCCCTTCTCCATCTACAGCAGCTACCACTGCCGAATTCGCTACTATCAGCCTTCGCTATGCTAACCTAGCAATGATTTGACACCCCCATTACAGGCCTCACCCATCGTCCTCATACCGCCCGTAGTTTCGGTGGTGCCACCGCCACCTCGCCATCGTTCGGTTGCCAGCCAGCCTTCTGTCACCGTCCCTGGCGACATCACTGAAGAAGCATCAGAGAAGGAGTGCGCAGATTCTGCAGAAATGGCTCAAGAGAAGCTGGTACCAGAAACTGAAGGAAAGCAGAGACTTGAAAGGCGCGTTCGTAAGCCCAGCTTCAGGGTGTTTGGGTCGGTTTGGGCCAACTGAGAGAAGGCCTTGTAATAGGTTAGGCCGGCCCATGGCTGGTTCTTTACTTTCTGAGATAAACATGTATCATCTTCTTGCGGGGGAAGGCAGAAAAGAATAGAACGAGGACCTCATCGGAGGGGAGAGAGAGCACGGCTCGCCGCCGTGTCTCAGGATAATCCAGATACAATCCAATTAATATAGTGGGTGGTAACAATTGGTATCAGAGCAGTTCATCCTGGCGGGGCACGATCATCAGACGAGGTCGCAAGCGGCGATGAAGACGGAAGATCAATTCGCTTTGATTTTGAAGAGACTGGAGGAGAGCGCCAAGGGCATCGAGGAGAACAACAGAACGGTCGCAGAGGTGCGGGCGGCCGTACTTGAGCTGAAGGAGGCCAAGGGCGATTTCGATCACTGGAAGCCCGAGGTGGAAGCAAGAGTACAAGATCTTCAGGCAACAGTCATCGACCTGCGTTCGCGGGTGGAACAACTCATCTACAAGCCCGTGATGCCTTCTTCTGTGACTCCCACCGTGGATCCGGTCAACACTGATCCGCAGTTGAAGCCGGCAACCGCCCATCTGGTTGCTTCTTCATCCGATGCGGCTTCAGGGCCTAATGGCCACCACTCTGCTCATCATCACCGGGGTTCTGGTTTTGGGGTGGTCACCACCCTGGCACCGACCCCGGTCACAGGTGTGAATCTACACTATAATTTCCCTCCAACCCCTTTCAAGTTTGGTGAATCTAGTTCGAGTTTGTCTGAAATTTCGTCAGGATTAGGCTCTGCCATTCCTCAATTGAGTTTTCCCCAATTTGATGGTACTAATCCCAAAATGTGGATCAGGAGATGCGAAACTTTCTTTGAATTGTATGGCATACCTCAGGAGTTGTGGGTGAGGTTGTCTACATTTCATAGGTTCTGCAGCTTTCTGGTTACAGTCCATAGGGTCTCGTTTGAGTCAGTTTGGTTGGGTAGAATTGTGTGCAGCTATTAGCTTAAGATTTGAAAAAGACCAACAAAATAGGTTGATTAGGCAGTTCTTTCACATTAAGCAGAATAGCACAGTGGTTGATTATATTGAAAAGTTTGATGAATTGGTGCACCAGATGTTGGCACATGATTCTTCCATTACTTCTGCTGTTATCACTAATAGGTTCATAGATGGTTTAAGAGAAGATATTAGAGCAGTAGTTTTGATACAAAGGCCTCAAGATCTGGATACTGCTAGTTCCTTGGCAATTTTGCAGGAGGAAGTGCTTCAAGAATCACCCAGAAAGGAAGTGAGAAGGAATGAGGGGGTGTCATATTTGAGGAGTTCTTTTAAATCTGTGCTGCCAATGTCTACCCAAACTCAGAAGAACAGTAGCTCAAATGCCGAAGATCGAAAACAGGCTGATAATATCAAGTCCAGAACTGGTGAGGACAAATTCTCTGCTCTGAGGGCTTATAGGAGGGCAAAGGGATTGTGTTTCAAGTGTGGTGAGAAATGGGGATTGAATCACAAGTGTGCTGCAACTGTTTCTTTGAATGTGGTGGAAGAAATGTGGCAGCTATTGCCTGATTCTGGTTCAGAATCAGACTATAAGCCTAGCCATTCTACCGAAACTGAAGAATTTGATTCTGGTGAAGACCTTATGTCAATATCCAAGCAAGCTATCAATGGCATAGAAGGGGCAAAGACAGTTAGAATGCAGGGTTATCTTCATCATTGTGAAGTGATCATGTTAGTAGACTCTGGTAGCTCACATTGCTTTATCAGTGAGCAACTTGCTACTAACATTCTAGGATGGAAAGCTATAGATAAACCTTTGAAAGTCAGGGTTGCTGATGGAGGAATTGCCTCAGTTTGCTTGGGGAGTACAGGGTCACACCTTTAGGAGTGATTTCAAGATACTTCCCTTAAACTGTTATGACATCATCTTAGGGATGGACTGGTTGGAAGAATACAGTCCTATGCAAATACATTGGGCTGACAAGTGGATGGCCTTTGAGTGTAACAGTACATTGATCAAATTACAGGGCATTAAGACCCAGAATTCCACTTGTGCCCCCATCACAGAGCACCAGATTCAAGCTCTGCAGAAAATGGATTCAATTATGTTTATAGTACAGTTGAATGCAATTGAACCATCTAAAGTCTCCCAGTGTGAATGGCCTACTGAAATTAAATCATTGGTTCTCAAATTTGCCACCCTATTTGAGAAACCTAAAGGCTTACCACCCAAGAGGTCAGAAGATCATGTGATTCCTTTGCTTCCTGGTGCTCAACCTTTTAGACTGCGTCCATATAGATACAATCTTGCCCAAAAAGATGAAATAGAGAAGCAAGTAAAAGAACTGTTGAAGAATGGTATGATTCAATTCAGCTCGAGCCCATTTTCTTCCCCAGTGTTATTGGTCAAAAAGAAAAATGGTGAATGGAGACTATGTGTGGATTTTCGAAGATTAAATGCTCTAACAGTAAAGAATAAATACCCATTACCAGTAATAGATGAGTTAATGGATGAATTGAGAGGAGCTACATGGTTTACTACCTTAGATCTTAGCTCAGGATTTCACCAGATAAGAATTGCCGAAGGGGAGGAATTTAAGACCGCTTTTCAAACCCATAATGGTCATTATGAGTACAAGGTCATGCCATATGGGTTAACGGGAGCACCTGCAACCTTTCAAGGAGTGATGAACTCTGTTTTGGCACCTTTATTAAGGAAATGTGTAGTTGTTTTTATTGATGATATATTGATCTATAGTAAGGAATGGGAGGAGCATTTACAGCATATCCAGCAAGTGTTCAAGATTTTGCTCAGTCATCATCTGCAAGTAAAACTCTCCAAGTGCTCCTTTGCTCAAAGCCAAATATCATATTTGGGTCACATTATAAGCTCAGCTGGGGTGGCTACTGATCCAAACAAGGTGGAGGCTGTCAGAAATTGGCCAGTTCCTATTTATGTGAAAAATGTTAGAAGTTTCTTGGGAATGGTTGGTTATTATCGGAAATTCATAAGAAATTTTGGACTTATCAGCAGACCCCTGACTTCTCTTCTTAAGAAGGGAGTTCAATTTGTCTGGACTTCTGAAACTGAGGCTGCTTTCCAAGCATTGAAGGGAGCCCTGATCTCTGCCCCAGTTTTGGCATTGCCTGACTTCACCAAACAGTTTGTCCTTGAGACAGATGCCTCTGACAAGGGAGTTGGAGCTGTTTTGCAGCAGGAAAGCCACCCTTTAGCTTTTGTTAGCAAGGCATTGGGTGTAAGGACACAAGGTCTATCAACTTATGAAAAAGATTGCCTAGCTATCCTTATAGCAATTGATCAATGGAGGCCATATTTGCAACAAAGTGAATTTCTAATCAAAACAGATCAGAAAAGCTTAACACACTTGGATGATCAACGTTTGAATACCCCTTGGCAGCACAAGGCTTTCACTAAGCTTATAGGGCTGCAGTACAAAATTTGTTACAAGAAGGGAGTGGAAAACAAAGTGGCTGATGCACTGTCTAGAGTTTCCTATGATCATCCAACAGAATTAGCAGCAATTTCTATAGCACAACCTGTCTGGCTGAATAAGGTGGTGGAAGGTTACCAACTGGACCATGCTGCTCGCAAACTTTTGGCTGAATTAGCGGTAATCGGAGTGGTTGGTCACTACACTCTAAAGGATGGGCTTATTAGGTATAAGGGCAGGATTTGGGTTGCAAACAATATTGAGATTCACGCTAAAATTATGCAAGCTCTTCATACAAGTGCAATTGGTGGGCATTCAGGCTATGAGGTCACATACAAAAGGATCAAAAATCTGTTTGCTTGTACAGAATGAAACAGGCTGTAAAGGATTTTGTGGCTAGGTGTACTGTTTGCCAACAAGCCAAGACAGAAAGGGTAGCCTATCCTGGTCTGTTATCACCTTTACCTGTACCTGAGGGAGCTTGGCAAGTAGTCACCATGGATTTTATTGAAGGCCTCCCGAAATCATCTGCTTTTAATTGCATTTTGGTGGTGGTGGATAAGTTTTCGAGGTATTCTCATTTCATTCCCCTAGCACACCCTTTTACTGCTCTCCAAGTAGCTGTGATTTACATGAATAATGTTTTCAAGCTCCATGGTCTCCCGGGTGCCATAATTTCCGATAGAGATAAAATTTTCACAAGTACAGTTTGGCAAGAGTTGTTTAAGCTCACTGGGACAGACTTGAGAATGAGCACATCTTATCATCCACAAATGGATGGCCAAACCGAGAGGGTTAATCAGTGTTTAGAAGCATATTTGAGGTGTTTTCTGCATGCTTATCCTACAAAATGGGCTCAGTGGCTTTCTTTGGCTGAATTCTGGTATAATACCAGTTATCACTCAGTCCTGAACAAGACACCATTTGAAGTGCTTTATGGACATGAGCCCAGGCATTTGGGAATAGATCGTGTGGAAGCCTGTCAAGTACCTGATCTAAAGCTTTGGTTGAAGGAAAGATCAATGATGACACAGTTGTTACACCAACATCTCATGAGAGCCCAGCAAAGAATGAAACATCAAGCTGACAAGAATAGATCAGAAAGGACCTTTGTTGTTGGTGATAGAGTTTATCTGAAGCTTCAACCATATGTGCAGACTTCAGTGGCCAACAGAGCTTGTCATAAACTCTCCTTCAGATATTTTGGGCCTTATCAGATTGTTGAGAAGATTGGTGCAGTAGCATATAAACTTCAACTTCCTGCAAATTGTGCTGTGCACCATGTCTTCCATGTTTCTCAACTTAAGAAGGCTGTTGGTTTTTCTACTCAAGTAAGTTCAGAGTTACCTGTTCTTCCTTCTACGCTTTAGGTACCTCAACAAGTGCTAGATCGCCGTCTGCATCAACATCGTGGTCGTGCGGTACCTCAAGTTCTCATCAAATGGTCTTCCTGGCCTGCTTCCATGTCGACCTGGGAAGATGAAGAAGTTCTTCTTCAACAATTCCCTCGAGCTTCGGCTTGGGGACAAGCCGTTTCCGAAGAAAAGGGGGTTGTCACCGTCCCTGGCGACATCACTGAAGAAGCATCAGAGAAGGAGTGCGCAGATTCTGCAGAAATGGCTCAAGAGAAGCTGGTACCAAAAACTGAAGGAAAGCGGAGACTTGAAAGGCGTGTTCGTAAGCCCAGCTTCAGGGTGTTTGGGTCGGTTTGGGCCAACTGAGAGAAGGCCTTGTAATAGGTTAGGCCGGCCCATGGCTGGTTCTTTACTTTCTGAGATAAACATGTATCATCTTCTTGCGGGGGAAGGCAGAAAAGAATAGAACGAGGACCTCATCGGAGGGGAGAGAGAGCACGACTCGCCGCCGTGTCTCAGGATAATCCAGATACAATCCAATTAATATAGTGGGTGGTAACACCTTCCTGGCAGTACACGATTTCTTATCGTAGCATATGGATCGCTTCTTCATTATTCCATGCAAACCTGGAACTACGGCCCAGTCACGTGGTTGCTTGGCCCAGCCCAAAAACTGTTAAAAAGCTGGGCCTTGCATGTGTAAACACAGGTCCGCTTTTACCTGGAGTCCATCTTTTGGAGGTCGAAATTTCGCGTGCACATCGGAACGCGTAGATGGCCAGTAGTCAGTGGCGATGAGCTAGCGTTTGTTCGCACGCCAAAAACTGAACAAACAAAAGCTGCTCAGCTTAAAGTATAGTTGCTTGAAGACTTTTCGAGATATTCAAACACTGCTATATTAAGAAATGTACAGACGTGACGATCAAGAAGGTACGCGAGTTAATAAATTAAAGGGTCGATTTGTTGGATATATAAAGCTACACACAAGAACAATTGATGGTTGGGTACGTTGTATCGTAGCACCTCCTCCTCCATCCGATCATCGATCCCTTCGAATGACACGGTTGAATTCGTGTGTGAGAGAGCCAGGCAGATCGAGAACTGAAAGATGGATCAGTTAGTTCGTGTTGCGCTGGCAGCGGGTGATGGCGGAGCAGCCGCGGCGGTAGGGGTTGGCGGGCTTCTGCGACGCGCAGTTGGTGTAGTAGGACTTGCCGCGCTGGTTGCACGGCACCTGGTCCGCGCGCAGCGCCGCGTAGCTGATGTACCGGTTCGTCGGCTGCCGCTGCGCCAGCGTCCGGCGCAGAGCCTCGCTCGCGCCGCCGCCCAGCCCGAGCTCCTCGTCCTCGTCCACGCCGCACTCGCCCACGGCAGCACCCAAGCACGCCACCTTGCTGCCGCCCGAGCGTGCCACCAGGGCGTCCAGCCCGCCAAAGTCAACGGCGCCCGAGGAGGCCGGGACGGCGAGGCACGCGACCGCCGTCGCGGCCACGAGGAGCGCGAGCACGGCGACGCCCAGACTGGCCATGTCGATCGAGTTCCTGTTCTGCGCTGAGGGTGATTGGTTTCTTGAGGTTTACGTCTCTGGTGTGGAGCTCAGCTAGCTAGGCTAGGATGGATCCCTCCCTGCCTTCTTCTCTCTTTGAAGGGGAGGAGGAGGGGAGATGAAGAGCGGGGACAGGCATGGGGATTTGGAGGGGAAGGCGCCGGACGGGAGAGGAATCAGGGGAGCCGCGCGTTGGGATGACCGGTGCGCCCGCGCGTTGCGGTCTCCATCTGCCTCGGTGTTCGCGTTAATTCCTGCATGCATTTGTGCATGCATGGCTTGCATCCGCTGGTGCGCGCCCAAGCCTAATTGTGGGGGTGCCGGTGACTCTGACTCTCTGTTGTGCATAGCCTGCTTCAAGGTATTGTATAACTATATAGTGTTACCTCTGGTCATACGAAAATAAGGGGAAGTTTCGAATATTAACAAGCTCTTCAAAACACAATTTTGACAACGACGCCTGCCAACTGATTTGAAATGTTGGTGTTAATCTCGGGCTAATCAACGCTCGTTTTCTAAGGGAGTTTAACTCCACTACATGCCCTGATCGGAGGCTTCAAAACCAACTCGTGGTTTTGGTCTCCTGTGGTCCAGCGCAATATAAAAGGGGAGCCATCCGTCTCATGCGATCCAACAATTGGCTGAGATAGGTTTAACCTCAACAAACCCTACTCCCTCGTTGGATCTAGTGTTGCAGGCCACGGGAAGGCCGACGCTTTCCTTGCAGGACGATGACCGGCGATCTCCAACACTCCACTGTGACTTCAACGAGTTCCTTTACCACGCTGGCGTCCACTACGTCAACCTCATCATCAAGCCAGCGATCGACTACACCAACGTACACCAACCGTATCCTCCTCACCGATCAACCCTAGATGGCATCTCCGAATGCCGGTATGTCTACATGTGGGGAACTGTCCAAACAATATTCTAATTAATCACTAAGTCGATCACTGACATGATCATGACATCAGCAATTAAACAAAATACCGCTTCGGTAGTCCCGGTACGTGTTTTGTGCCTAAGGATCGGAACATATGCCTTCCAACATATACATCACAACATAACTTAATAAAGAGCGAGTAATAAATATTTATATTACAAGTATTAAGCATGCAACTGATTTTAATAATTTACAACAAAAACAAGCTAGGAGGAGACAAAACCCCTCAACTTTTAACCACAAAAGAACTACGCAGCGGAAAATTAAACTTATAAATGACAAAAGAGAACGGCGCCGCATGCCCTTAGGCACCGTCTCAAAAAGGCCACTTTCAGAGTAGGATGAACTACTCTTGCCCGCCACCCTGATCGGTAGGCACGAAGTAGCCAAAGACAGTCTCTTCCCCAGCAGCAGGAGTACCTGAAAGCACAGGCATGAGTACGAAGGTACTCGCAAGACTTAAACCATATAGAGCACATATACATAGCTCGACACCAAGGATTATGCATTGATCATTAGCAAGGATGAACCATAAGTTAGGTAAAACATATGCACTAAGCATCCTAGACATATGTGTGAGTGACTGAAACTTAACTAACACATATAAAAATACTCTGCGACTAACAACTAAACAAGTATAACTGTAACTAACATGGGTATCAATAAGTAACAAGAACCAACATCACAATCTCCCACATACCGAACCACAAACCATACTCAAAACTCTACGACCGATGCAGATGGACAGAAGCATGCTCATGACCGAGAGCGCGGCAGTTCAAACTGTTTATACACCTTGCAGGGGATACTCCTGGACCCACACGACACGAGGACCATTCGGCTTGTGCCACAGGCTAAAATGCACACAAAGGGGTACTCGTGATAACCTTTTCCAACCAGCCCCAACCGTTTGGATCATGCATCGCTCGGCGCGGCGGTACTTGAACTACTCTTGGAGCAAACTAGTACCGCTACAAGCCCGCCCGCTCACACCGTCGATGTCCACGCCAAAAAGGTCACAACTGCGAAGGTATTTGGCTCGCGTTACCATTAGATCGGCATGTGGTGAGTATGGTAAGTGCTAAAGCCAACAATACCAACGATCGGTGCTTAACCGGCGCAAAGCGATCTACGGTGTCTGTTTTACTCTACCAACCTACCCAGGGGAACTCCACATCTGGGCAGGACAAAACACCTCCTAGCACCACCCACACCTCATCTCATACTCACCATTCATACAACCATCTTAATCTCAATAAGTGTATGTAATCATAAGAAGGTCCTATGCTCGCGAACAACGGGATGTGCCGTCGTTCGACTTCTACCGAATGACCTAAGCATGGCTAAGCATATAAGTCGAACTCATACCTAGACATCGACAACATCTCAGGGCTACAAGGAATGTAAATACACAAGTATTCAAAGAAGAAGAATGCAATCGGCATAGGTTCTACCCATTGGTACCCGACATTGACTCACTAAACATGCATAAGCATATTTCATCAATTTTGAACTTATCCAATTACACAAGAGGGATCAATATGCTTAGTTACTTGCCTGGATGCACTGGCTCAAATAGGTGGGGCACCTCGGGATCGCCCTCGACCTCCGGGATTGACGGATCGGTGATATCTAAAAAGGATTAACGCGTGCAATGCAAATGAGTAGGAATGAAGTGCAAAAAGGTATGCCACAAAGCTTAACAACATGCTAGAGGTACAAGATATGCGAATCAACACAATACTAAATGATCTAAATGAAATTCAGAAAATAACAGCCATCCGAAGTATCCGGGTTGGTTCGGAGTATCTGGGTTTGGACCGTCCGGGTGAACCTCCGGAAGAGGCGCTCGGTTACTATCTTTTTACTTGACTGGCCCGGAGTATTCGGGTGAATCCGGAATATCCGAGTTCCGGAGTATCAGGGCCATCCTCCGGTGAAGGCTCTCGGTTAGCCACTACACTAACTTAACCCGGAATCTCTGGGTTGGTTCAGACTATCCGGGATGTTCCAGACACTCCGAGTGAGACTCCGAACGAAGCTATTGGCTACTCGATAACGTAGCTATCCGGAGCCTCTGGGTTTGACCGGATTATCCGAGTTATACAGACTTGGGTTCTTCACGACTTTTCGCTCGGGTGATTTGACTCACTTTACAAATCTGTGCTACACAAACGTGCATATGCCCCATCTAAAAGATTCTAAACCAATCTCGCACCCTAAACCCTAACCAATTTTGAACACAATTCAACGGTCTATTTCTACTGAACCCGGAGTCTCCGGGTGAGTTCGGAATATCCGGGTCAGCCCAAAAAAGCTATTCTCAAGTGGATTTTTGGTTAATTCGAGTTGTGATCTTTTCCAAGCCTAAAGGGTACATGTTATGGATAGTCCAAGGGTCCTGGAACTTACTCATCAACTAGCAACACGACTCTAGAGCTCATTTTCGATAAAAACTCTATTTTTGCTCCAAAAAGCTCAAGAACACCAAGAACTTCAAGAACTACTTAATTCTTCCATGAAAATAAAAATAGATTGGATAGATGAGTAGCTCATGAGCTAGAGAATGCAATGGTACCACATGCATACCTTGAATCCTGCACTTGAGCTCGGATTTTAGGAGAAAAGAGAGAGTGAGCTTGAGTGGGAGAGTGAGAGGGGAGCTGCAGCAGCAGCAGCGCGGGTGGGGACGTGGGGAGTGAGAGGAGGAGGAGAGAGAGAGGGCAGGTGGGGGGGCTGCCCACTTGAGAGAGGGAGTGGGTGAGGTGTGGGGTCCACGTGTTAGGGAAAGGAGTCCGTCTAGACTATGAATTCAACTCCTTTCTCTCCCGAATTTCCTTCTCTCATCTAATTGACCTTTAACAAAGTGCATTAGTGTTCCGAATTACCATTACATAAAATTAAACATAACACTTAAGAAGCATGATTATTCTTAAATGCATGATTAAGAATTTGGGACGTGACACTACACGCTTCCGCAATCAAGATGTGTCTATTTTAGGGCTGATGATAATCTAAGATGAACCTAAGTGCATAACAATGGTATCAGAGCCAAATTAGCCCTAATCAGATCTAATTAGGCTTAATTAAGGCTTAGTCATGTTTGGATGATGCCAATTTGTGAATAATTAGGCTTAATCATATTAATTAGTGGCTAGTTGCTATGATTATTCTCGGTTTGAGTGTTTTAGTTTCGGATTAGATGCAATTATGCCTACTTTTTGCTTCAATTCATGATTAATGTTGATGAACACCGTCCCACATATGTTCAATTCGGATTGGATTAATGTGAATTAGTCTCAAAGTAATAATGTTCTAGCACTTTATGCCTCGGATTAATGCAATTTCATGCACACATATTCATGAATTAGGAGTTTCGGTTTGGATTATGTGTTTTTCATGTATGTATGTGTGCTTGTGTGTTATTTTGGGACTCAGGATTGGATTATTGGGCTCAGTCAGGGTCGTTTTGGTCTTGGACAGAAGCAAGAAGGAAGAGAATCAAGCAAATAAGTGAAACCCCCCAAATTCCCGAATTCCCTAACCCCCAATCCTAGAACCCTAATCCTTAAATCTTGAATCAAGCTCAAGAACTAGAAGAAGAAGGGGATACTCACATGTTCTTGTACATGCGGTCGATGTTGTCATTGCCAGAGCCGCTGCAGAGCTCCTCCTTTCATCTTCATTGCGCACGAACACCTTAGCCTAGCGTGTGCCATGATCCTTGCTGGCGTATCACCTCATCTCATCGCGTTTATGCGCTGTCACCTTCACGAGCACCACCGTGAAGCAGCTCGATGGGGCCACGTGCAATTTCCATCATGTGTGTGCGTCAGCGAGCAGGCTTGAGGTGGTGCCACTCTGCAGTCCTGGCGCATCCCTTCTCTGCGGTGGCCGCTTCTCTCTTCCCTCGCCAACGGCTAGCAGCCCAGCTTCACCACCGCCACTCTTGTCTCTTAAGTTCTCTTCTCTTGTAGCATGGTGAAATCGGAAGAGGAGAGGGAGATTGAGCTAGGGTTAGGGTTACAGGTGGGCGCCGTCTTTTGTCTCACCGAAAACGGCAATAGATTGCTTGATCTGGATGGACGGCAATAGTCATCAGGCTGGTGTGTGTGAAGGAGGGCCGGCGGGGCATGCTAGGCCGCGCTAATAGACCGAGTGTGCGCGAGGCGCTGTGGGCCGCCGCACTTAGGCACTAATGGGCCGGCCGGATTTATGGACCGTTTCTGGCACTATTCTTTCTTAACATCTTCCAGTGAATTTTTAATGTTCCCTTTTAAGCACTTGAATTAATGATGTTTATAGACCAAATAAATGATATTTAATGTATAAAGTTATGATTGATTCTCCGATCAAATTGGAACCAACGGGAAAAAAATGGAAAATTTTACGACCAAATTTATGTATGTTCATAATTACTTTGTGACCAAAGCTGACTGTAATAATGCGCCATTTTACGTGATCTTTTCTGTTTTCTATCCAACGGTGATGCGGATTAGAGTTTTAACTTATGCATGATTTTAATCAGACCAACATTTGATTATTTTCGTGGAAATTATTTCTTTGTGATAAATTTTCTAATCTGTCCTAATTTTTCTCTCCGGCTCTTAACGTTTCCTCTGTTGCCGCCACAATTGACGGCATAGAGTAACTTACGGGGAATAACTTTCCCACTTGGAAAGTAAGGTGACTGTTGTCCTTGGAGTTTTAGACCTTGACTATGCACTCAGGGTTAACGCTCCCACTGCTCCCACCATTGGCGTGGAGAATTATGATGAACTAAAGAAAATATATGATGCACTTTGTGAGAAGTCAGAGCGGTCCAACCGCATATTACTAATGATTATGATGAGCTCTATCTTAGAAGCTATAAGGGGAGCAATCCCAACCTCAGAAAAAGCTAAGATGTACTTAGCATCTGTGGATGAGCATTTCAAATTCATATCCAATGTTTATGCCAGTATATTAATTCAGAAGTTTCTCAACACTAAGTACTTTATGGGTACGACAATATAAGAGAACACATCATGATGATGACAGACACGGTTGCAAAACTCAATAGCATGGAAATGTAAATCTCTGATGGTTTCCTTGTCCGTTTCATTATGACCTCTCTTCCTCTTGAATTTTCTTTCTTTAATATTAACTAAAATACTCAAAACGAGAAATGGGCCATGAGCGACTTGATCGTGATGTCTGTCTAAGAGGAAGAGAGGTTGAGGGCTAAAAAAAGATTTTGTTAATCAAGTTAGCAGCCCCAGAAACAAAAGAAAATTCCAAGGAAATTTCAACTCTAAGAAGAAATTGCATTTCGTCGCTAAGCACGACAAGACAGTGCAGAGGACGCCCAAGGCACATGCTCCTTGTGCTCCTGCCTCTTAAAAATCTAAGGATGACAGATGTCACTTCCGTCGTAAGAAGGACCACTACCAGAAAGACTGTGTTGGTTTTCTTGAAGTGGCTTGCAAAGAAGTGGATTCCTTACCGCGAGAATGTTAGGAAAGGGGGAGCGAAGTCTTAGAGTGGTCAACGGGAAGGAAGCTAAAGTTGAGGCTGTTGGATCACTTCCCTTAGTCCTTGATAGTGGTTTTACTCTTAGACTTAATAATGTAGTTTATGTTCCTACCATAAGGAGAAATGTGGGGAACCGTCCAAATAATATTCTAATTAATCATTAGGAGGATCATTATTCATAATCACAACCTCGATAATTAAACAGAATATTATCCCAGTTGTCCCAGCACGTGTTTGTGCCTAAGATCGGAACACATACCTTCCAACAATCAGCATCACAACGTAGCTTAAGAAAGAGCAAGTAATTAACATTTATATTACAAGTTCTTAAGCATGCAATCATTTCTAACAATTTACAACAAAAGGCAACAACAACTACACAGCGGAAAGTCAAACTATAAACACAAAAGAGAACAGCACCGCATGCCCTTAGGCACCATCTCAAAACGCCACTTTCAGATTAGGATGCACTACTCTTGCCCGCCACCCTGATCGGTAGGCACGAAGTAGCTAAACACCGACTCTTCCTCACTAGCAGCACCTGAAAACGCAGGTATGAGTACGAAGGTACTCTCAAGACTTAAACCATATAAAGCACATATACATAGCTCGACTCCAAGGATTATACATTGAGCCATTAGCAAGGAAAAGCCACAAGGTTAAGTTAAACATAAGCGGTAAGCAAACTAGATATATATGTGTGAGCAACTAACTTAATCAATAACAACATAACTTTAACCTGCCATAACCAACTGAACATTAATAACAGGAACTATTATGAACATACATGAAACAAGGACCAACTCAACAATCTCCCACATACCCAACTATCAACCACAAGCGAAAACTCTATGACCGATGCAGATGGATAGAAGCATGCTCATAACTGAGAGCGCGGCATGTCGAAATATTTTTACACCATGCAGGGGATACTCCTAGACCCATACGACTTGAGGATCATACGGCTTGTATGACCACACAGATCCATACAAGGGGTACTTATGTCAACCTTTCCCAATAAGCCCCGATCATTTGAAGCATGCATCGCTCGACGCGGTAGCACTAGAACTACTCTCGGAGCAAACTAGTACCACTACAAGCCCGCCTGCTCACACCGTCGATGTTCAGGCCCCAAATGACCATATCTACAAAGGTATTCGGCGCGCTTTACCATTAGATCGGCATGTGGTGAATACGGTAAGTGCTAAAGCTGACTACACCAACGATTAGTGCTTAAACGATGCAAATGGTCTACAGTGTCCGGTTTCCTCTCCTGACCTACCCAGGAAAACTCCACATCCAGTTAGGATAAACACCTCGTAGCACCGCTCACATCTCGTCTCATACTCACCACTCATACAACCATCATCAACAACCCATCAAGGTTAAAATTATTGTGAACAACAATTAAACCTATAGCTGGTAAACGATGGAGCATTCCACCGCTCGACTTCTACCGGTGACCTATGCATTGCTAAGAATTTAAGTTCAAAAATGTACTTAGATGACAACAAGCTCTCAAGGCTACAAGGGTGCGGGTAAACAATATCTCAAGGTAAAGCGAATGCAACCAACATAGGATCTACCCATTTATACCCGACACTGACTCGCTAATCATGCAATATACATAAGCATAATTTATCAATTTTAAACTTCATTTAATTGAACAAAGGTGCAATATGCTTAGTTGCTTGCCTTGCTGCTCAGGTGGCTGCCTATAATTACCCACACAACACTTGCAAAAATCTGGAAGATTGGAGCCTTCTTCAACTGCAACCGCACCACGCTCCTATTCCTTGTTCACTAAACAAGAATGCGTGCAATGATGAGCATGAATGAATGCAACAAGGTATGCCACAATACTCAAAAACATTCTGGAAGTATAAGACATGCGAACCAATGCAACTCTAAATGATCTAAACAAAATCTGAAAAATAATAGCCATCCGGAGTATCCGGACTGGTTCGGACCCTCCGGGTGAACCTCCAGAAGAGGCGCTCGGTTACTGCCTTTTTATTTGACTGGCCCGGAGTATCCAGCCCATCCTCTGGTGAAGGCTCTCGGTTAGCCACTATTGTAACTTAACCTGAAACCTCCGGGTTGGTCCGGACTATCTGGGATGTGCCGAACACTCTGAGTGAGGCTCTGAACGAAGCTCTTGGTTACTCGATAATGCAACTACCCGGAGTCTCCGGGTTTGACCAGATTATCCGGGTGATATAGACTTGGGTTCTTCATAACCTTTCCCTCGGGTGATTCGACTCGCTTTACAAATCTGTGTTACACAAAAGTGTATATGCCCCATCCAAAAGATTCTAGACCAATCTCGTACCCTAAACCCTAACTAATTTTGAACACAATTCAACGGACCATTTCTGCTGAACCTGGAGTATCCGGGTGAGGCCGGAATATCCGAGTCAGCCTAGAAAAGCTGTTCTCGAGTGGATTTTTGGTTGATTCAAGTTGTGATCTTTTTGAAGCATAAAGGAAACATGTTAGAGGTAGTCCAAGGGTCCTGGAACTTACTTATCAACTAGCAACACGACTCTAGAACTCATTTTTGACCAAAACTCTATTTTTGCTCCAAAAAGCTCAAGAACGCCAAGAACTTCAAGAACTACTCACTTCTTCCACGAAAATGAAAATGGATTGGATAGATGAGTAGCTCATGAGCTAGACAATGCAATGATACCACATGCATACCTTGAATCCTCCACTTGAGCTCGGATTTTGGGAAAAAGGGAGAGAAAGCTTGAGTGGGAGAGTGAGAGGGGGAGCTGAGTGAGCTGCAGCAACTGTGCTGCTCAAGTGAGGGTGTGGGGAGTGAGGGAGGAGAGAGAGGGAGCAGGTGGGGCTTCCCCCATTTGGTGGTTGGGATGGTGGGCCACTTGTGGGGCCCACATGTTAGAGAAAAGGGGTATTTCCAATGCAATTTTTATTCTTCTCTCTCTCAATTTTCTTTCTCTTATCCAAATGATTTTAAACGAATTGCTCTAATGTGCCAAAATAATTCCCCTCGAATTTAATTATGACGCTAATGACACATGATTAAGCTTAATCACTCCATTACGAAATTTGGGACGTGATAAGGAATCTCATTTCAGTTTCTATGTTAGATGATAATGATTTTTATTGTAATTTTGGAGATAATAAGTGCATTATTAAGTTTAATTTAGATGTTATTGGTCTTGCCATCTGACAAGACAAACTTTATATGCTTCCTCTTAATGAATCCTCTATATCTATGAATGTCTGTGATGTAAGCTATAAGAGAAAGAGAAATACAATTAATGAGACTTCTTCAAAACTATACCATTGTCGTTTAGGCTACATTTTAAGGGGGAGAATGGAACGTCTCATTGAGGAAGAGATTCTCCAACCCTTAGACTTCTCTGACTCTGACCATTGTATAGATTACATTAAAAGAAAATATATTAGGCAAATAAAGAAGGGGGTCACTCAGGGCATAGGATTATTAGAATTAATTCATACAGACATATGTGGTCCTTTTCCTGTACATCGGTGGATGGTTTTGATCCATTCATTACCTTCACTGATGATTTCTCCCATTATGGCTATATCTACCCCATTAAAGATCGATCCGAGTCTCTCGATAAATTCAAGATATTTAATGCTGAGGTAGAAAATCAGCATAGCCTAAAGATTAAAGTAGCGAGATTGGATCACATGGGAGAGTATTATGGGAGACATGCCCCATACGGGCAAATCCCTAGCCCTTCTGCAAGATTTCTTCAGGAAAATAGTATAGTAGCCCAATATTCTACATCTAGTGAACCTCAGCAAGATGGGGTAGCTCAGAGATGCAACCGTACGCTTGTGGACATGGTGCAAAGTATGCTCAGTAATTCTAATTTACCAGTTGGACTGTGGATGGAAGCACTTAAGACAACCACACACATCCTTAATCGGGTTCCTAATAAATCAGTTCCAAAACCACCTTATGAATTATGGACTGGAAGAAAGCCCTCTTTGAAGTATTTACATGTGTGGGGCTATGAGCTGAGGCTAAAGTTTTTAATACATATATTGGAAAATTAGATCCTAAGACAGTTAGTTGTCACTTTATCGGGTATCGTTTTTACTGTCCAGATAGGATCACTAAGTTTATCGAAACAAGACACGCTTTATTTCTTGAGAACAGGGATCTAGAGCCTACAAAAGTTGATCTCGAGGAAAGGCGGGTTTATGTTCCTACACCGTTGATCTAAGAGTCCTACATCCCTGTGCCCCAGGTGATTGCACCTTCAGTGGAAACTAACGCCAGTGCATCCCTTGTTGAGGTTTCTGAAATTTCTAACGTTGCACTTAACGATGAGACTCAGCAGTCCCCTGCAGTACCCAGTCCTAATCCTGTAGTACCTAATGAACCGATCAAAAGATCACAGCGTGACAGGAGACCTGCCATTTCGAACGATTATGTTATCTACATGAATGAGTATGCTAATGACATAGGGAAGGTGAAAGATCCTAACTCATATAATTAATCTATGATGAATGACCATTCGCCTGAGTGGCTTAATGGCATGAAGGACGAATTAAAGTCTATGAACGATAATAATGTATGGGACCAAGTATAAATCCCTAACGGAGTCAAAACAGTAGGTTGTAAATGGGTCTACAAAACAAAACATGACTCTAAGGGGAACATCGAAAGGTTCAAAGCGAGACTCTTAGCTAAAGGCTTCTCGCAAAGAGAATGGATTGACTATAATGTAACTTTCTCTCCTATATCAAGTAAAGATTCCTTCCTAATAACTATGATGCATGTAGCTCATTATGATTTAGAGCTGCATCAGATGGATGTAAACACGACATTCTTTAATGGTGACTTGGAAGAAAATGTTTACATGGCTCAACCGGAAGGTTTTGTCATGGAAGGCAAGGAACATTTGGGATGTTGCCTTGAGAATTTGATTTATGGTCTAAGCTTCTAGGCAGTGATATCTCAAGTTTGATAAGGTCATTAGAAAATTTGGCATTAAATAAAATGAAGTTGATAACTGCATTTACATAAAGTTTAAAAAGGGGAAATTCACCATCTTAGTTCTTTATGTGGATCATATCGTATTGACCAGCAACGATAAGGATATTGTCGGAGGGTGAACTCCTGTCGCAGGGATCCTGGGGGACCCCTCTTTAGAGATTCGGCCGGGGGGATGATCCTGAATATGTTCGCCGGAGAAATAAATGGGTATGAATACGATGGCTGGCGGGGTGGAATGATCTAATACGGAAAGGAGTAAATGCGCTGGTGTTTAGACAGGTTCGGGCCGCACGGGGGCGTAACACCCTACTCCTGTATGGATATTATAAATGCCTTGAGAATGTCCCTCAAGGATGTTGCTGGTTACAAGGATATTTGTCTATCTTAGAGTCTGAGGCTCCATGCTCTCCAGTCTGTGTGTAGCTGCCGGCTTTGGGTGCACTTTATCTACTCTTCTCTGCTTGTGAGCAATTGTTTCATCCTCTAAGGCCTGTCTTTTTTCCCACACTTTCTTTCTTCTGTGCCGCCGGCTGCTTTAAATACCCACCGGCAGCAACATGCCCCGAACGGGAGGGGGGCACGAGTTTTGAGACACTATAAATGGAAATGGCATCATCTTTACCTCTGGGCGAAGTGACCGGGGGTGGAAAATGCGTCCCACGCCCGGTCGTCCGTCACCATAAATGCACTGGCAACGGGCGCCGTAGAGAGGGCCCACCGGGCAGCCGCAGAGCAGCTCGGCGTGCCCGCCCTGTCTTGTTCCCCTGCCACAGCAGCGCGACAGACGGAATGCCTCGGCCCTTACGACGTTATCCCGAGACGGGCCAGATGGCACGGGATGGGACCCGTGCATTCAATGACCCCAGGCCCTTCTGCCAGAACGTGGCAGGAACTGACACCGAGCGCGGCGGGAGCAGTTAGAGGTGACAGGCCACGCGCGCTCTTTAAATGCGGCCTTGGGCCTTTGACTGGCTGACACCCCATCGGTGGGCCCCTCGGGGGCCACTGTCAGGGGGCTCTCTGGGTCGTCGGGGAACCGAGTGCTCGGGGGTCACTGCACACCTCCCCGAGCACTCTCTCCCGAGAATGCCCTTTCTTGATCCTCGGGGAACTGGGTGCTAGGGTGTACTGTTCACCTCCCCGAGCACTTTCTCCCGGGCACACTTGTACGGATCCTCAGGGGGCCGAGTGCTCGGGGGCTGCTGCACACAGCCCCGAGCACTCTCTCCCGGAACTTCCTTCGTGGGTCCTCGGGGTACTTGGGTGCCCAGGGGGCCACCGCTCGCGGCCCCGGGCACGTTTCTCCCGGTACTTAGCTTTCTTGACCGTCGGGGGACTCGGATACTCGGGGGTCACCGTATACCTTCCCAAGCACTTTCTTCCCGGCACTTAGACTTCGTAGATCATCGGGGAACTTGGGTGTTCGGGGACCACCGTCCGTGGCCCCGAGCGCCCTCTCCCGGGACTTAATCTTTTTTACCTTGCGGAGGAGACTCCGCGGGATGGTGCCATGTGGCGGGTTGCTGGCCTGGCCTTGGGATTCGGGGACCCCCGGTTCCTGATACACCGACAGATATGTTGTTTGAGAGCAAGAGATTTTTGTCCTCTAATTTCGATATGAAGGATCTCGGTGAAGCCTCTTACGTTCTTGGCATTGAAATTCACTAAGATCAGTCCAAAGGAGTATTATGTTTGTCTCAAAAGGCATGCATTGACAGAGTACTAATGAAATACAATATGCATAAGTGCTCTGCTATGCATGCTCCTATTATTAAGGGCGATAAGTTTGGGATATTTCAATATCCGAGGAATCAATATGAAGCGGATCAGATGAAGTCGGTTCCTTATGCTTCAGCTGTCGGAAGCATTATGTATGCTCAAGTATGTACGCACCTAAACTTAGCTTTTGTTACCGGGATGCTTTGCAGATATCAGTCAAATTCAGAACTGAACCACTAGAAAACCATTAAGAAAGTCCTTCCTATTTGCATGTCACTAAGAATTATATGCTCATATTTAGAAATCTGATAACCTCTAAGTTGTTGGTTATTCGGATGCAGACTTTGAGGGGTGCGTAGATACTAAGAAATTAACGTTAGGTTATATCTTCATCCTCATTGGAGGAGCTATCTCACGAAAAAGCTCCAAACAGACACTTACAACATCATCAATGAGGCAAGTTGAGTTTGTAGCATGTTATGAGGCTAACGGGCAGGTTGTATGGTTAAAAAACTTTATTTTGGGATTAAGAGTGGTCGATAATATTTCAAAGACATTTACATTATATTGCGATAATCAATCCATAGTTTTCTATACAAGTAACAACAAGTCGAGTGGTGCTGTCAAACACATCAATATTAAGTATCATGTTGTGAAAGATAGAATCCAGGATCAAACAATAAGTATCAAGCATATAAGTACTAAGTCAATGCTTGCAGATTCGTTCACTAAAGGCTTACCACCCCATATCTTTCATGATCATGTTGCTGGTACGGGGTTATTAGAAAGCCTATGATTCTGGATTAAGAGGATCATAAACAAACCAACTCTCATTAAGCATAATGAACTTCCATTTCGAGATGGAGTGATATACTATAGGTATTTGGGTTTTAGTGGTATTTAATTAGCCATTGTAATGCTTTGCCTTGGTGTACTGTTTCATCAAAAGTGGGCTTATGATGTTAGCCTTACGATCAAGGGGGAGAATGTCGGTGTTGATCTCAGGCTAACCAATGCTCGTTTCCTACGGGAGTTTAACTTCACTACGCGCCTTGATCGGGGGTGCCAAAACCAACTCGTGGTTTTGGTCTCTTGTGGCCCAGCATAATATAAAAAGGGGAGACAACTGTCTCATGTAATTTAACGATTGGCTGAGATAGGTTTAGCCCCAAAAAACCTTACTCACCCGATCGATCTAGTTTTGGAGGCCATGGGAAAGCCGACACCTTCCTTGCAGGACGACGACCGATGATCTCCGGCACTCCACTGCTACTTCAACGAGTTCCTTCACCACTCCAGCTTCCACTACGTTAACCTCATCATCAAGCCGGCGATCAACTACACCAACGTACACCTACCACATCCTCCTCACCGATCAACCCTAGATGCTAATATGTCTACACGCTTCTGCAATCAATATGTGATGATCTAAGATGAACCTAAGTGAAAAACATGAATGGTCGATTAAGATATTCATATGGTTACTTTTAGTAGAATTTAAATAGTTTTACAACACATTGTCAGTTCTAACAGTACTAACAATGGTTTCATGTAGATATCATGGCTGCTACAATCCACAAATCACTGGTAAGGTAAATCGAGATAATTCATATTGGAAAGTCTATATGAATAACCGACTTTGGATCCTGCTTCGTGGGAGTCTAACTCTAATCGCCAACTAGAAACCACTACGTAAGAAACCAGCAAAGGAGACATCGCATTAGTGATGGCTGCTCAACACGCATCACTAATATCCTATTAGTGACAGGTCCAATAAGGATGCGTCACTAATGTCCCTTCTAAACGGGACCAGATATAGACCCGTCACTAATGAATGATTATTAGTGACGGGTCGTAACATGACCCGTCACTGATGATAATAGTAATAGGTCAAGTTGTGATCAGTCACTAATGACTATGTCATCAGTGATGGGTCGTCCTAGGTCAGTCATTAGTGATAGGTCAAGTTGCGACCCATCACTAATGATAAGGTCATCAATGATGGGTCGTCCTATGCCAATTAGTAACGAGTCAAGTTGTGACCCGTCATTAATGATAA
The DNA here is from genome assembly GCF_958298935.1 of Phragmites australis. NCBI lineage: Eukaryota > Viridiplantae > Streptophyta > Magnoliopsida > Poales > Poaceae > Phragmites > Phragmites australis. The sequence goes on from NC_084922.1 coordinate 9,978,469, forward strand.
GATCATCAGTGACTGGTCGTCCTAGGTTAGTCATTAGTAACGGGTTATAACCTGACATGTCACTAATGATCCACTCATTAGTGATAGGTCGTCTTATACCAGTCATTAGTGACGGGCCAACTTATAATCCATCATTAATGACTAACTTCAGTCACTAATGATAGTATTCGCAAATATTTTTATTATTATTTTATTTTTCTCTTATTTTTTCTCACCTCAGAAGCACTAGAATAAGAATTATTGTATATTTTTGCTCAAGTTTGATGTAAAGAGTGACGGCTATAGACACAAATATGATCCATCACTAATGATCTATCATTAGTAACGTGATAAGAGTGACGGGTACGGGACCCGTCACTAATATCGGTTATCATCTGTCACTAATGACTTTTTTTACATAGTAAAATTCAATGTTAATTTGGAGATGCAACTGTTTGCGACTCATGATGTCACTGTTTAATTTCTCATTACTCGAGAGAGTATGAAGTAATTTTCATCAGTATATTTGGATTTATGTGCAAATAGTTTCTTACCCTTGTGTTTTGTACAGCAATGCTCAGTTTAGGGGTACAGACTATTGAAGTAGTTAATTGTATGCCTTTCACTGCCACCACCATTTAAGCTTTTGGGGTTGGTCAGTGAATGCATGCATGCAACTCAATACAAAAGGGCATTTTTACTGATAAATAAAAATTAGGGAGATGCTTGGACCCAAGAATTGGGCTGGATGGATGTTCATCCCAATTGTTTGCATCCAACTAGGAGGCCCTGTGGATAAATAATTCAGGTTCAAGTATCCTAAGGACAGCTAGTGCTTATCTCTCATCCGCAATCTAAATCTTTTTGGTCATATGACAATTAACACAAGTAGTAGAAAACCCATGGTGAATTAAGGGAGATGCTATATTTCAATGAAAATAGCTTTTGTCTCAGGCGAGAATTAATTTTGCAGATGCTATATTTCAGTGCCTGAATTAGGAAGTGTGGTGAATTAAATTTGCAGTCATTTATCTCAGAGTTAATATGAGAATAACTCTTAACTCTAGAGTGCACTAATTAATTAGAAATTAAGTAGGCCAGAGACCAGATTGGTTACAATGGGGATTTTATTTTATTTTATTTTAACCCTTTTAAAACTAATGTTTTAAAAACACCATATAAGACACTAAATTCTCAGAAACTAATCCTTTTTATCACACTAAAATATATATTGTGACTTACAGCATGGTCACACCAATACATATGACGTGATTAAGGTTTTTTTTGCCCTAGCCTCTTGATTCGTTTCATTTTCACCATTTGCTAATATGTCTGGGTTCATATTTCAATGCGAGACCCAAGTAGCGGAAAACAGGAAGAAAAAAACCCTCAGAATCTAAAGCGGGAAATTGAGATTTTTTTCACGTAGTTGATACAAAATTTAGAGCAGCAATTAACATGCATATCACTGCGATCTCCTTAGATCAAATGAAACTTCCATCCCAAAGATTTACATCTCCCCACACTCTGGAATTAAATGCGACACCGTGACAACGAACGGAACAGATCAAAAAACAAAAGTTATTTTTGACGCACATCCTAAAATTCAGAAGCAGTATCAAACTTCGATCTCAAGTCTGAACTCGATCGATCGGCCGTATCAAACTAGAATCACTGCTCCACCGACTACAAGGCACGCCAGGACACCAGCCCTCAAGGCTGACGCGGACGACGTCCCGTTCGTCCCCGGCGCGGGCGCCGTAGCGTTCGCCGGCGAAGGTGACGGCATCGAAGCATTCCGTGCAGCCGGCGGCGGCGGAGGCAACGCACGTGGAGCAGGGGCGGGAACGGGAGGTGGCGACTTCGATGGTGCCGGGTGTGACGATGGCGACGACGACGTCGGTGGCGGCGGCGGGAGCGAAGGCGAGGGCGTGTTGCCCTTGTCCCTGTTACGGACGGCGAGTGCGACGACGATGAGTCGCTCGCCGGCCCGGCAGCGACCGGCGTCGCCGCTGATGAAGAAGTACGGGCCGGAGTTCCTGAGGACGAAGACGGAGTCGCCGCCGTCGAGGCGGAGGAAGGGGTCGGTGGTGTTGCAGGCGTCGTAGTGGCTCTGGCTCACCACCAGCACCGCGTCCGCGTCCTTGCTGTACCTGAACACTGCATGCACACCGCGTCACCGGAGGGCACGGGGGGTGAGAGCGCCACGGCACACGGAAACGATCGAACGCAAAGCGAACGGGGCCCGCATGGGGTGGATCGACGTGTACTCACCGAGGCTGTCGTTGACCTGGAAGCGGTTGCGCTCGGCCCAGCGGTTGAACGGCTCGGCTGGGCTCGCCCTCCACCCGTCGCGGCCACCGACGTCGAAGTCGCGCCCCGCGCAGCACCTCGCCGTCAGGAGCACGACGAGGAGGTGCACGCCCGCGGCGACCTGCCGTGCCATCGCCATGGCGACGTACCTGGCTGCTACCAAAACCTAATCCCCCTAGTATTAGTAAGCACTAATCCAACGCCCAGTGCAATTGCTAGCTCGAGCTTAACCAGCAGGCGTGTCGAAGAACTAGGAGTAGCTGGGTCCGAGTCTGGTCTGGTCTCTGCCATGGAGACGCGTGTGTATAAATACACGAGGCCGGGGCGATGTTACCGTTGAGTTCATTAGTGAGGGAGCAATTAGCTTTGACAGCCGTTACTGATGCTGAGCTTTACCCAGCGCAAGGAGTTACACCATTCCTGGCCTCCTCGGGGTAATCGGCTGGCACATGGTAATGGCGGCACAGTAACGCACGCGAGATAAGCTCCTCCTCATTTTTCAGCACAACAGAGGCACAACTGAAAATCATAGTAGGGATGTATGAATGGATTATTAGGACTATTTATTTGTATTAAGTTTGTGTTAGAGAGATAGGTTAAAAAATTGTGAGACAGATGAGAAAATCAATAGATGAATGACCGATAAACCGTGTATGCGTATGAGCATGCGGAGCTGCTCAACCGCTCGCTGGCAAGAATTTTACCATGGGCCGGTCTCGGTCTGGCCCAGAGGGCAGGATTCTTGGGCTCAGCTTAGCAAGTTTATGTTGACCTCCATGGTCCCAGTGGGCAAGCAGGGCCACAGTTCTTAAGTTGGGCCGAGCCCAGCTTACAAGAGGACAACCATGTGGGCTTGACTATTAGCCTCTTGTATTCGCCGTGGACCATCCTTTTTTTCAGGTATTTTTTTTTCTTTTTTGTTATTATTATTTGCTTGTTGTATCGGTCTGGTTCTGTTGTGTGTAGGGATAGCAATCGGATATAGTAGGTATGGGTAGTGTCTACAAGAGAGTGAGAGTAGGAAGGATAAAAAAACACACACACTGTATTGATGAGTGATGGGGTAAATATACATGTACAACGATGAATAAGTTAGACAACTAACTAACCACTAACAACGAAAGAGGAGGAAGAAGTTATATGTGATACAAGTGGTGCATATCGCTAACCCCCCCCCCCCTGGGCAGTTTGGATGTCATCATCACCGGCGACGCACAAACTAGATCAAAATTCCTTAAAGCTCGTTTTTGGAAGACCTTTAGTCATGGTATCTGCAAATTGTTGTGTTGTTGAACATGTAAAGTCCGTAGCTGGCCAATTGCTACCTTTTCCCTGACGAAATGTACATCAAGCTCAATGTGTTTGGTCCCGCGATGGTGAACCGGATTGTCACTCATGTAGCAGGCAGACACATTATCGCAGTACACCATTGTAGCTTTGTCTGTGATGCAATCGAGCTCACCTAGTAGTTGCCAAAGCCAACTGCATTCAACCACTGCATTTGTGACTGCTCAATACTCTGCCTCCGCGTTGGAGCATGAGACAATGGCTTGACGCTTGGATGACCAGAAGACCAGAGCATTTTCGAGAAACACATAGTACTCGGACGTCGATTGATAAGTGTTTAGGCACCCAGCCTAGTCAGCATCGGAGTACACCACCATGTCCAAGGAGGGGCTTGCTTGAAGATGCAAACTAAGGTGTGTTATGCTGCAAATGTACCGCAAGATTCTTTTGACAAGGGCCTGATGATCTTTGGTGGGTGCATGCATGTGAATACAGGCTTACTACATGGCATACTGAATATTAGGCTGAGTCATGGTTAGATATTGTAAAGCATCGACGAGGCTACCATACAAGGAGGCATCATGGAGTGGCTTGCCAGATGTGCTTGATAGCTTCCCATTGGTGTCATCTGGAATTGTGCTTGGGCGGTAGTCGGTCATGCTGACGAGGTCAAGTAGATCGAGCCCGTGCTGACGCTAATTCAGAAAGAACTCAGACGTCAAGTGAGACACCTGAATTCCACGAAAATAGTGTAACGACTCGAGATCCTTTAGTGTAAACTCATGGTTGATGGAGGAGATGACTGAGCGCATCATGTCATCCGAAGAGGACGAGAGCACAATGTCATCTACATAAAGGAGAAGAAAGGCTTGTGCTGCATCGCACTGAAGTACGAACAACGATGTGTTAGACCTCATTGGTCGGAAGCCAAGCTCACCGATGAACGCTACAAAGCGATTGTACTAGGCTTGTGGGGTCTGTTTTAGGCTGTACAAGCTCTTTGACAGGTGTCAGACATGTTGAGGCCGCGACCAATCGACGAAGCCAGTGGGCTGCTTGGCGTAGACATGCTCATCGAGGACGCCATGCAAGAAAGAGTTGTTGATGTCAAGTTGATGCACCTGCCGACCTCCGGAAGTGGCCAAGGTGAGCACCGTGCGAATAGAGGCTGACTTGATGATGAGACTAAATGTCCTGCCATAGTCAATGCAGGCGCGTTGAGCAAAGCCACGGATGACCCACCGTGCTTTGTAACGATCAAGCATGCCATCGTCCTTGCACTTGATCCGAAACACCCACTTACCGCTGACAACATTGGCGTTGGCCAGCCAACAAACTAGCTCCTAGGTATGATTGGCCCGAATCGCATTGAAATCCTATTGCATTGCGGCGTGCCACAACGGATCGTGGAGCACAGCGTGCACAGACTTTGGAAGCTGAGCAGGGGATGTAGTGGAGGCGAGAGAGATGTACCACGGGTTAGGCTTGTGGATGCCAGCCCATGCACGTGTTGTCATCGGATGTGATGGTAGTGGAGGATATCCCACGACCGCGGGTGGAGGAGTTGGAGATGACCACGATGTCTAGGCCACATCGTCCTGTGCTAGGCCACAAATGGTGTGAATGGGCCTAGTAGGGAACTGGACGTGACCACGATCGGTGTGGGGTGAGACAGAGTCGCCTGACACATGCGGCGTAGCAGGAATAGGTGGTGAAGTTGGCGGAGCTGTGGAAACTTTTGGTGAGACAGATCATGTGGATGTGGAGTGGCGCATGATTGAGTCACAACCACCCAGAGTGTCATGCGTGGCAGGAGGTGCAGGTCTTGTGGGCATGTAAGCCATGGCCGTTGGAACGGGAGCGGCATTCACACGAGGACGCATTGCGATGTGGCGCACGTGGCAACGACGAGATGCACTGTGGCAGAGCCAGTGAGGGCAGCGCACTGTCGCGAAATGGGAACTAGCTCTCATCGAAGTAGACGTGTCGGGACGTAATGATTCATCTAGTCACCAGGTTGTAGAACCGGAAGATGCGTTGACCCTACGGATAACCAAGGAACACACATACCATAGAATGTGGTTCAAGTTTGTGAGCCGTCGTGGCCGCCGTGCTTGGACAACACAAGCAACTGAAGACATGTAGTGAGCTATAATCAGGGGGAGAATGATGAAGAAGCTCGTACGATGTTGTGAGTAGTTTGGGCTTACAGTGATGCTGGTTTAGGAGGAAGGTGGAGGTGGCGAGTGCTTCGGCCCAAAACGATGGCAGAATGGAGGCGTGCAAGAGCAATGCATGAACACCATCGTTTAACACACACAGAATTCACTCAGCCTTCCCATTTTGAGGAGAGGTATGGGGACAAGTCAAGTGATGCAAAATGCTGTGCACGAAGTAAAACGAGCAAAGAATAGAGTTGTCAAATTCGCCGCCATTGTCTGTTTGGAAGGCAAGGATGGGGCGCGAGAATTGTGTACATGTATATGCAGGAAAGTAGATGATGATAGTAGCAACATCGGATTTTCATTTTAGAGGAAACATCTAGGTGTAATGGGTAAATCGTCGAGTAGAGCAAGATAATATTGGTAACCAGAAAGATTGAGAACATGCGAGGTCCAAACATCACATTGAATTAACTGAAAAGGAAACTTTGTTGATGATGAAGAACGTTGAAACGACAGCCAAGTGTGTTTTCCAATATGGCAAGCATGACAAGTGCTAGACAATTATTTATTACATGTGAAATCAAATGTAACATCCCGAGTTTAGCATATAGATTATAGCAAAAATCACTCCCGTTTAAAATTTTTGTAATTCATTAAACTAGATAAAATCAAGAAGATTTGTATATGAATATATATATACATATACACACCTATATGTATATATTCATATATATTAAATTGGCTAAGAATTTCAAAATGCACTAGATTAAAATCTAAACTTCTCCATACATTAATTGATTCATATGCGTTTGTGTTATTGTTTTATGGTTCTTTGAGTGGAGATTTGAATTGAATGTCTCTCAATAAACTATTCTTAGTTTCCTTTCATCTCAAATCTAAGTTAAAATTGAATCTTTTGGATTCAAATCATGCTCGAAATCACAGAGCTTTGCTACCTTTGCATAATTCAAATATACATGTTTCAATTTATGCCAAGTCCAAAGTTAAATCAAAATTCAAAAATTTCATTTGAAATTAAACCCAAATCATTTTTCCTTTTTCCTTTTTCTTTCGGGCCTAATCCCTCTCTCTTTCTCCTTGTGCGACCCAGCCAGCCCAGCCTTCTTCTCCTCTTCCCGTGCTCGGCCCACCAGCATGCCTCTCTTGCCCGTTCGCCCGTGCCCATGTGTGTGAGCCACATCGTCCACGTGTCGCCCATCCAATGGCCTGTTACCATGCCTTCTTCCTCGCCAACGCACCACCATTGCGCTATCCATCCTGCTACTACGACGGCCGAACCATTCAATGTGGTGGTGACTTTCTTGCCCATCCCTCCGCGCTCTCGCTCTCTCCCCTCTCTATACCCTCACAGCATGCTGCCCAAGAGCCTGACGCCACTTGATTTCCAAGACCTTACGTGCGCGAGGCTGGCACAGTCCTGCCACCATCACAGAGAAGCCGTGCCACACCTTCTCGCTGTTGTCGCCTCTTTGTGCCATGTCTCACTCCTTGCTGCCTTACTTTGGTCCCTCTCCTTCTATAAATAGAGCAGTTCGGCCTCCATTTCTCTGTTTCCCTACCACATCGCCACCACAACACCACCACCGCGCCATTGCTCTGTCGTCGTTGTTTCTCCCCCATGAGATGTCGAAGAGCACCAGGAAGTCACCGTCGTCCCTATGTTGTCGTCCATCCACCATGAGCCCAAATAGAGCCTGCCCATGCCAAAAGCTGAGCTGCTCAGTGGCCACCACTCCATCGCATCAGCAGCCGCAGTCTAGCTTCTCGCCTTCTTTGAGCTTGGTGAGCATCCCCGTCCCCTCACGCACCCTCCTACCTAGAGTGTCACCGTCCTAGAGCCCTTCCGTCGCTTGGCAGTGTGCGGCCACGAGTTTTCACTGCCACAACGCTAAGTTTGCCGCTAGTGACCTCTTAGCCACCCTTCTGAGCCAGCCATCATGCAGTTATGATGCATAGCAGCCATAGACGTAGGTTGTGGGTATCAATCACGTGCGAGTAGTGAATATTTGTTGTCTAGCCTTGCTCTACCGCTCTTGTCAAACCTCAGCCGTCAACTAACATCACTCCGACCATAGGCCACCATCGATAAGCCCCAAAATAGAATCTCCGTTGTGTGTAGATGCCCAGCATGTATTCGTGATCGTTGAACTCCGGCAGAAACCCCGCTCCGGTGAGCTCTCCAGTGTTGTGCCACCGCAATCGCTCATCGCCGATCCCCTTCACTGCTCCACTCCGCCACACGCTCACGTGTGGCTGGGCCCTGGCCGTGTCGCATGCCTAGCCGAGTAGGCTGTGGCTCAGCCTGATAGCAGTCGGTCTGCCAGGCCAGCCCAGTCACCAGAAGGTCATGTCCTAGTGGGCCAGCCCAGCTTCCATATCACGCAAACCAGTCGACCCGACCCAAGCGGGCTGACCACTATGCAGGCTAGGCTGAGCCAAATCTAAGCCCATCTCAGCCCAACCGAGCACTATGCATGTGGGTTGCACCGGTTACTATTAAGTGGGCCCCACCCATGGGTCCCACTGATGAATAGTACAATTTCATATTTTTGTGATTTAATTTTAGGTTAAATCTTCCGAGAGTCATAACTTCTCCACTTCAGCTCCGATTTTGATGATTCTGTCACCGAAATACATCTTAAATCTAGTTCTACCTATCTATCACAGTGTAATATCCATTAGGGATCATTTGGCTTTTCATTTGGTATTAATTGATTCTTCTCTATTATAGCTCAATACTGATCATAATCGTGTTGCAGAACTAGCTGAGTTTTATGAGTGTTGCGTAGGAAGCATCAGGAGTGAGCAGGATCCTGATTTTGACCAAGCTTAGAGGAAAACATTTGAGAAGGCAAGTCATATCATATTGATCATATTGAACCTATGTTTTCAAATAATCTATATGATCAACTAAAACTGGACTTATTATCGCATATGTCATGTATTGCGTTTTCTTTCAAACTGCTTGTAATAGCTAATCCTATCAAATAATTGACATGCCTTAAAGGTTATCATCCTGAATACATATCACCCTAAGATATATCTATCATTAACTATATTAACGTTGGACGACTCCATAATATCTAGCATGCTTAGGATTAAATACGTCTCATCAAAGATGTCGTTTTGAAATACATTTCTTCGGAGATATCGCTTCACTCTTTATCAAATTAACTCATATACCATGAATCATTGATGGTTGTGAATAACGTGATGGTTGTAAAATCCTTGATGTCTTGTGGAATATGGAGGGTGATGTATAAAAATGGGTGAAAATTGTTTTGGCGAGGGCAGGTAGAGTAGTAATCTGGACGAGGATGCTCTTGACAGCTTGCGTTACCTTTATGGTATTCATTGCTAGAAGATGTCTACACTGGCCTCTTAAGGACCGAGTCATTGCACCATCATGCTTAGTCACCTCAGTGTAACCATGCATCTTGTATGGGTAGGACTTGACTTTTCTTTCACCGGACTAGGTTTTACATCATACTAGGAGGTTGTGGAGTAGCGAAGGGTTAAGCGACTATCTGCCCCTCTATTTGAATGTTTCGAGAACTGGCCAACGACTTAAAAAGGGAACTAGCATTCGGTACAAGGCCTCTGGTACTTGGGGTATCTCATAGAAAAGCCCGACAGGAAAGGTGATTGAAGTGTCCCGGTATGATTCGCTCCTCCGCTCGCAACGAATGGAGGTTGAACATATAGTGTGGGTATAGTGTACAACCACTACAGAGTGTAAAACTATTTGAATAGCCGTGTCCACGATCTTGGATATACAAAAGCAGTAACCATCTTGATTAGACTCCAGGTGTGTGTCTTGATGAGTGAGTGTGTGGACAAGATGTCTATGTGATAAGGTTGTTGGCTCAATCTGGCAGGATCTGTGTGGTACTATAAGTACACTAGATGTGATGATAGGGACTACAGAGTGAGGTGTAGCCCCTCTCAAGCCTGAAAAGAACCCATATACGACTTGTTACCTGATTTTGAACTACTTCAAATTGTTTTAAAGCTATTGTTAGAGAATACAACTGAATGAATGCATAAAACTGCTTTACGCTTAACATTAAACCGTAAAGCCTTATCCTTAAAATACCTTTTATGCATCTATCAACCATTTGAAGTAGTATAGGGCTTTCTAAGTACCTTTCTTACTCACTCTTGCTATCATTCAGATGAGGAAACCAATGTCGACTATGTCGAGGATAGAGACGCTGATAAAGAGTAGAGTAAGAGGTCACGTTCGCACCCTAGCTACTTGTGTCTTGGGTAGTTGGCTGTTAGGCCAAGTTTGTAATTTACTGTATGGTTTGTAAACCTTTTATGTACGAAGTTTGACTGTGATGCCACGATTGTTATACTATGCATATCAGCTACTTGATCCCGAGACAGATACATGATGTATATGAGATCCCGGGTTTGTGGTCTTACATCAAAGTTGCTAGAAATTCTAAGAAAAGCGCGGGATGGTCAAGTCGCTGATGCCAAAGATCTGCAGTGGTGGTGGCGAGGCATTGTGGAGCGGTGGATGAAGATGGGTGAAGTGGATAGATATCACTATGGCTATCACATCGGAGAATCGTTTACCTCGTGTGCAGATCCTTAATAGAAAAACCAAATTTATGAAATTTGATAGTGAAAGGGTTATCATGAGTAAGAGCACAAACTGAAACAAGATTTTTGACTAAAGAGGGGGACACACGAATTTTGTTCAGATGAATCAGGGAAGAAGCAGTGGGAAGGGAAACAGAGCCAAGATGAGTAATAGGAAAGGAGGCGCCATTGCCCACGATAATGAGAGAAGAGGAGGTGTAGGGAGAGAAAGAGTGAATATTACCAGAGCCCGACACCATGTGGGAGGAGGCTCTCGTGTCCAAGAACCATTCTTCGCTGCCGGACTGCTACTGAACCGAAAGGTTGTGCGGAGTGGTCCAGAGCTACAGATCAAGCAGCGTGAAGATCAACGCAACTCTGTAGTCATGGCTAGCAAGATGAGTCTAGGGAGGTGCACTCGACGGGCACATACCCAAAACCCTGGTCCTATTGTCGGCACCAGTAGGAGGACAAGCAGGCATCAATATGTGCCATGCTTGGACGACACCAGTCCAGGGGTTGAAGGCCGGCCAGAACGCGAGCAACATGGCATTCTGGGGTGGCGCACGGACATTGACAGCAAAGGCAACCGAGGAGGAAGCCCCAGATGACACCTTACATGGTATTAATCTCTTACATGAATTCTTCTTACAGGTTGTTGCTGGAGTTAGAGCCGCCCGTGTTCTGCTTTTGCTGGTGGTGAGGCCGCACGCCGTTCTAAGCCTAGGTGAATAGGGCCGTCATGGCGTTCAGCTTAGCTGTTTTAGCCAAGTTATGTTCCTCCAACTGAAGAAACAACCTCGTCTTCAGGAACAATGGGAGCCGGTCATGCAGGGTGAGGTGAGGAATGGTGGGACGCAAACGAGGAGTGAGAGCATGGAGGATGTTATAGACAAGATCTTTCTCAGTGACCGGAGCGCCAAGATCAACGAGATGATCGGCCATTGACTTCATGTGGGTGCAGTCAGTCTACACCCAATCGAAGGTGCCCTTGGTCGGTGAGCCATCAACCTGATCGCCGAGGCCGTACTGGTCGAAGACAACAGAGAAGGCACGAGTACACGCGTTGAGGTTCCCCTTGTTGAGATCAATGATGATGGGAACACGAGAAGGAATGTTGATAGCATGAACGAGAGAGGGAGGAGCGAGGTTAGTCTCAACATGAAGTCCGGTGAAACGAGGGGAGCCAGAATCAGAAGAGGAGGAGGAAGCGATGGTGCTCATGTCGTCGACCGTTGTTTGCAGCGGAAGATTAGAATCAAGGGCAAATTGATACCATGTAAGAGAGTGAGAATAGGAAGGATCACAACAACACACATTGTATTGATGAGTGATGGAGTAAATATACACGTACCACGATGAATAAGTTAAACAACTAACTAACCACTAACAGCGAAAGACGGGGAAGAAGTTAGACATGGTACAAGTGATGCATAACGCTAACAGTGCCCGCTCATACCCATACCTTCCGATTTTTTACCCGCCCGTAGGTATTCCCGCGAACGTTCATGGGTGCAGGGCCAGCACAAAACCAGTCGCATGCGGGGTGGCAAGGCGGGGCGGGGGGGCGTGGGAGAAGAGCTGGGTGCGGCGGGGGGGGGGGGTGTGGTCTGGCAACGAAGCGTGGGTTGTGGTCTAGAGGCGGCTAAGCCGATGAGGAGTAGAGGATGAGTTGATGTGGGCATATGGGAAACTAGGGTTTAGAGGGTTGGAGTCCACCTGTCAGAGAAGTATATGTGTATATGGGATCTACAGGTATGAATACGTCTTATCTATATCGGTATCTATCAGATAGTATTTTTTTTTCCCCACGAACGGAACTATAAACGGGTAAATGGGTAATCAGATTAAATTGTCATCCTAGTTGTGTGTAGCAGTATGTTAGTTATGCTACTTACAAAGACGTTAAAATCGATCCTTGAGAGAGTGGTCCAAAGTTTCTCCTCGACGAATTTATCTCTGCATTCTTTGTGCCAGACGATTATACGGCCATGTCGCTCCGTGCCTGACGAATGGTGTCGCTGGAATGGATCGCCATTCTCCCATGCTCAAATTCTTGTCTCCCAGCATCATCTGACACTTTTCACTCACTAACAACACTCTCTCTATGCTCGCCACTGCAGCTGCTACCGATGTGTTCAGCTCTGAAAGAAATCTGAAAAAAAAGAAAAAGAAAATACTCCGTAGTACAGCTGGAAGCAGGGCAAATTCCCTGGTGTAGCTGAAGATAGCACTAACACTGCTTGCGACACTGGGACAGTCTATCCTCATGAAGACCTTAGCTGTTGGCGCTCAGAAGGGAACTGAATGCGCATTCAAGGCCCATGGATCTACTACCACTACCGCACTTACTATGGCTTGCAGTAGTAAGTGGTAACACCAAGAAAGCAACCTGTAGTCCATGCAACAAAGGCAAAGATTTTGCCAAGAACAATCTTCAGCGACTCGGCGTTGCGTTTGCAGCTATGCAATGTGCAAAATAAGCAAGGAGGTGGTAGGACAGTAGGAGCAGCACCCAAGGTAGCAGCAGTTGCAGCAGTGCAGCTTGCACTCGAGAACGAGACGATAATGAACTGCGGACGGATGGTTGGGTGGTGGTAAATTTACTGCTTGGTGTGACACGCCGGTGGACGGTGGTGCTGCTGTTCTGACGTCGAGCGAGCTGGCGAGGCCAGAGAACAGCGAGATTTGGCACATCTTTTGCCGCTCTCCGGCCTCTGCTATTGTTGGACTAATCTCAGCGTGGTGTAGAGGACTTGTTTCACACAGCGCGGAAGTAAGGAGCCATGTTTAAATCAGAAACTTTAGTTCATATATGGTTCGTATATAGATCGGAAGTCGTATGTATATAGGAGTATGTGTAGTTAGAGTTCGATAGGAATTGATTCAGTTTAGAATTTGGTTACAATCACTTTAAGTATTGAGTTGTAACTTCTGGATTATAGTGAGTTAATAGAGTCTAAATTTTTCTTCAGAGAAGTTTCGATCTGCTCTTGAGTCTTACTTGTTCTCGATAAGATTGTAGGAATACGCTCTCGTTGAGTTCGAGTTACGTGTGTTCGTTCTGTCTTTGCATCTTGTCGGGTAGGTCGCAACTTGTGTGTAGCTATACAAGCACATACTCGGTGGTCGCGTGCTCGAGCCGCGTGGTCGGGCATAAGCTAATCGTGATCGGACACAAACTGATCGCACATGTACTGGTCATGGTCAAGCGTGTGCGTAATCCTAAGGCAGGAGCCAACATCTGGTATCAGAGTCTAAAACGAATCCGGCACTAACTCGTGAAGAAGTTGATCGTTCCTCAGGGCGAGATGGCGCGGGAGAGCGACTGTGGGCCATTCTTGTACCCGCAGCGGACAGAGACAAATTATACGAGCTGGGTAATTCGGGTGTAGGCGCTAATGGAAGATCAAGCCGTCTGGGATGCAGTCGAGCCAGCGGCTAGAGTAGCCATTGACTGAGAAGAAGGATAAGAAGGCATGGTCTCATCTTTTCCAAGCGCTCATAGAGGATCTTCTAATGCAGGTGGCAAGGAAGAAAACTGCAAAGGAGATCTGAGACTATCTCAAGACAAGGTTTGTTGGCGCGGATCCTATTAGGAACACACGACTATAGACGTTGAAGGGTGACTTCAACACCATGCGCATGCAAGACGGAGAGACGCTGGACCAATATGCTGGAATGCCCAACGCCATGTCTGTGAGGTACACCCAGGGTTCAAAAAACTAACGGTAACCGAGCAAAAATCGCGATAACCGGCCATCTCGATCCGGCTCAGTTTCAGAAACCGAACGGTAACCGAATTTGAATTCAAAAAATTCAAAAAATAAAAAAATTCAAAAAACTTTAAAAAATCTTTAAAAAACTTGACATAATTATAAGACCTTATGTGCAAAAACATTTCAAAAATAATGTCGTTTGCATCATATTCTACAGGGAAAAAGTTTGAAAAAAATAAAAAAAATTAAAGCGTGCAGCTCAGTTATTAACTCATGTTAAGAAAAAGTTTAACATGCAAACACATATTTTTCTTGTGTAGAATGTATCTTAAGAGGATCTTTAAAATTGATTTCACTTTATTTAGAGTTTTATTAATTTCTCTATGATTTTTACAAAGTTCAGAAGCATAAAGTGAATATGTTAAGAAACAATATTGTAATTAACTTTTTCATATCTACTATTATTTTTTATACGTAAATCATAGTATAAATAAACAAATAAAAGTGGTTTCACTAATTTTTGAGGTGTGATGAGTTAGTTATGAATTAATCTAGTCGCAACATATTTACACAATCCTGCATATTACAATAACTAATTCATGAGTTCATATACTTTTAAAAGACATAGGAACATATAAGAAGACTAACAAAATTAGTTTCATGATTTTTGGATTAGCAAAGAGTAAACTATGCATTTAACTTGGTTTAACAAATACATTTTCTTACAGAAAATTTAAACTTTTTATGAGTATAAATACTTTTATCGTGTAGATCATGTTACAAGGAAACCAACAAAATTTGTTTCACTTCATTTGAAGCTCAGATGAATTAGTTATTGATTTTACAAGATTGAGATAATTTTTGGGTTTTTTGTTGAACTTCACTGAAAATCGAGAAAACCGCTCGATAAATCGAGAAAACCGAGCGGTTACCGATAATGCAGAAAATTCAAGAAACCCGCTCGATAAATCACAAAAACCACTCGGTAACCAGTCCAATTCGACCGGTTACCGAGCGGGTAAAATCATGATTTTTTCCCCAAATTTCAAATTTCCCAAATGAATTTTGTCCCATTTTTTTTTGAAATTTCAACCAATTACCGCGGTAACCGTGACTTTTCGATTACTGTAGGAGCTTGGTAACCGAGCTCCGGTCGGTAAGCTGAACTGTGGGTACGCCAATCTGGGGGAGACACTCGACGATGCTGCATTGGTCAAGAAGCTGTTCGACATCATGCTAGATCGATTCCTCAGTATGATCGTCAGGATCGAGCAGTTCTACGACCTTGACTAGATGCCGTTTGAGGAAGTCGTGGGGCGACTAAAGGCTTTTGAAGAATGTGCTCGCCTGCGTGCATCCGGTAGCAACAACACTGGTGACTTCTACTCACTCAGGCCGAGTGGTAGGCATGACAAAAAGAAGGATGGTGACGACTCCTCATCAAGCAACGAGGGCAAATACCATCCTCTTGCAGATAGCAACCATAGCCAGGGTGGTCGTGGACGCGGCAGAGGTCGTGGCAGAGGTGGTCATGGCGATACATTGCGTATTGATAAGGAGAGTGGCTCAGGCGGTGGTCTACAACAAAAGTCACATCAAGTGTTACAATTACTATAAGATGGGATACTATGCGAATAAATGCAAGGCACCAAAGAAGAAGGAGGAAGAGAAAGGCGAGACACATCTCACACGTACCGATGACACCGAGCTAGCCTTACTGCACGCAGTATGAGAGGAGACGGTACCAGGACTACAGCAAAGGTGGGATGCTATGTTGCTGAATGAGGAGAACTTGAAGCAAGAGCTACACGACACCACAGAGGTTGGTTCTAGCACTGAGGCCTGGTACCTAGACAATAGTGCTAGTAATCACATGATCGGTGACAAAGAGAAGTTCAAAGTACTGAACGAAAGTGTCACTAGCAGGGTGAAGTTTGGTGATGGCTCCATAGTGTAGACCATGGGCTTAGGATCTTTCCTGCTATGCTATAAGATTGGCGACCAGTGGCTCTTGCAGGAGGTCTACTACATTCCAAGATTGTGCAGCAATATCATCAGCCTAGGATAACTTACCAAGATTGGACACAAGGTGATCATGGATGTTGATAAAAGTGGGGCAAACTCCAAATTGCCTATACAAGATCGAGCTACATCAAGTGACATCGATGTGTCTCTTAGCTAGCCTTGAAGATTCAGCATGGCTATGGCATGCGAGGCTCGATCACATCAACATCACTGCTATGAAGCTGCTTGTTGACAAGGAAATGGCAGTAGGAGTGCCACAGATCACGCACCCAAACCAGCTATGTCAAAGGTGTTTGGTGGCGAAGCAGGCGAGGTAGCCATTCTTGACAATGGCAAATTTTAGGGCGAAGAAGCCACTCGAGCTGCTACATGCTAAGTTCTGCGGGCTGATCACACCTTCGACTCTCGCAGGTAATAGTTACTTTATGTTAATTGTTGATGATTACTCACAGTAGATGTGGGTGCACATGATCAAGTTGAAGGACCAAGCTTGCTCTGTGTTCATAAGGTTCAAGCTGCATGCCGAGAACACGAGTGGGCATCGTGTTAAGACATTGAGGATTGATTGTGGTGGGGAGTTTCTCTCTGCCGAGTTCACTTGGCTATGCGAGGAGACCAGGATTGAGCGACACCTCACCGCGCCATACACGCCACAACAAAATGACACGGTGGAGCAGAGGAACAGGACCATGATGGCGAGGGTGAGGTCCCTTCTCAAGAGCATAACGTGCCTGGAAGATTTTGGGGCGCTTAGCGATGAAGGTGCTGGATAATAGCACTCTGTTCGAGGTCTGGAACAGAAGGAAGCCGCATCTAGCACACCTTCGTGTGCTCGGCTGCATGGCGCATGCGAAAGTGACGACACCACACTTGAAGAAGCTCGATGACTGAAGCCAGCCGAGGGTGTATCTTGGCATCAAGGACAGCTGCAAGGCACACCATCCCTTTGATCCATAGCGTGGGAAAATTCATGTAAGTTGTGATGTCAAATTTGAAGAAAATGTGGAGTGGAGTTGGAGTACAGGCACAAGCGACGGGGATTCATCGGATTTCACCGTCGAGGTGGAGTTCATCACCGAGCCGGCAGTGGGCGGCTTTGTGCCTCATGGGTGTGGCCTAGCAGGCATGCCAGAACCCGCAACACAAGTCGATCTAGCTCCGTCACCGACTCCGCTAGCCAATGAGGTGACACTAGGAGGGGACCAGTTACTCTGGCACGGGCTGCAACACGCATGACACTGACCGCTCTGACATCTCCTACACACATACGTTAACGCCGACCCCTGAATCACTAGTGGACGATCAGGCTACACCGCTACCGAGCGGCAGCGGCAGCACAGACGAAGGGTCTATTCGTTACAGGCACATCGATGATATCATGAGAGATTCTCGAACGGTGGACCTCGATGAGGAGGATATGAAAGAAGAGGCCATGCCTGTGGAGATGGAGGAGCCATCTTGCTATTGTGAGGCTGCTGGGTAGTAGGTCTGGAAGGACGTCATGGCTAAGGAGATCAAGTCCATAGAGAAGAACGACACATGGACTCTCTTAGTGTTGCTGGCTGGTCATAAGCTGATTGAACTCAAATGGGTTTACAAACTGAAGAAGAACATAGAAGGAGATGTGACCAAGCACAAGGCGAGGCTAGTCGCGAAAGGATATGTGCAGCGATAAGGAATCGATTTCGAAGAAGTGTTTGTGGCGGTGCCTAGGCTAGACATCGTGTGCGTCATCCTTGCTGTTGCAGCCAATCGAGTTTGGTATGTTCATCACTTGGGTGTCAAGTCAGCATTCTTAAATAGTGAGCTCGAAGAGGATGTATATATGGCCCAGCCGGAGGGATTTGCAGTGAAGAACAAAGAGCACCTCGTGCTCAAACTCAGCAAAGCGTTGTATGGACTCTGACAGATGCCATGATCATGGAATATTTGGCTTGACAAGAGCTTGAAACAGATTGGTTTTAGCAGATGTTCACAAGAGCAGGTCATATACACAAGAGGATCAGGTTTTGCATGTGTGATAGTCGGAGTATATGTTGATAATTTCACTGTGACAAGAGAAAATCCAGATGAGATCATGAGATTCAAGCAGCAGATGATGAATGAGTTCGAGATGACCAATCTCAGATTGCTCAATTACTATCTCAGGATTGAGGTAGCGCAAGAAGATGGGAGAATTACAATCAAGCAAACAACATATGCGAAAAAGGTCCTTGGTCAATTTGGTATGCTAGATTGCAATCCCACAAAATTCCCCATGGAACAAAGGACTCAGCTGCATAAGGATCCAGATGGGCAGCCGGTGGATGCAACTGAATATTATCACATCATTCTTGTCTAAGGTATTTACTCCATACAAGACTTGACCTTTCACTTGCTATCAAGGAGGCAAGCATATTCATGGAGAAGCCTACGGTGATGCATCGCAAGGCATTGAAGCAGATTCTTTGGTATTTGAAGGGCACCGTTCATTATGGGCTTGTGTATTCGAGAGGAGGAAAAGAAGAAGTAATCACTGGGTACACTGATAGTGATCCGACCGGTGACATGGATGACAGGAAGAGTACCGGAGGTATGACTTTCTATATCAATGATAGTTTGGTGTCATAGAACTCGCAGAAGCAGAAAATAGTGGCTTTGTCTTCGTGCGAGGCTGAATTCATGGCAGCAACGATGGCGGTATGCCAAGTTTTGTGGCTTAGAAGTCTGTCAGAGGAGCTAACAGGAGAAGAGTCTAAAATAGTGAAATTGTTTATTGACAATAAATCGGCAATTACTTTGATGAAAAATTCAATATTTTATGGCCGTAGCAAGTTTCATTTCATTCGTGAGTGTGTTGAATGAGGCCAGATTGAAGTGGAGTTCATCTGCACAGAGGAGCAGCGAGCCAATGTTCTGATGAAGGCATTGTCGGTGGTGAAGCTGGCGGTCATATGGCATCTACTGGGAATTCGTGATCTCAGCCCACGTTAGGATTAGGAGGGAGTATACTGGACTAATGCCAGCATGGATCTCAGGGACTTGTTTCACGTGGCGCGCAAGCAAAGGGCCGTGTTCATGTCAAAATCTTTAGTTCGTATATGGTTCGTATATGTGTATGATGTCATATGTGTGCAGGAGTATGTATAGTTAGAGTTCAAGTTAGAATTAATTTTAGAGTTCGGTGAGCAATCACTTTAAATATTAAGTTGTATTCCCTGGATTGTAGTGAGTTAATAGAGTCTAAATTTTTCTTCAGAGAAGTTTCGATCTACTCTTGAGTCTTGCTTGTTCATGATAAGATTGTAGTAATACATTTTCGTCGAGTTCGAGTTACATGTGTTCGATCTATCTTTGCATCTCGCCAAGTAGGTTGCAACTTTTGTGTAGCTACATGAGCACGTACTTGGTGGTCGTGTGCTCGAACATCCGCGTGATCAAACGCCTATGTGGTCCTTACGTGGTCGAGGCGTAAATTGATCGTGGTCAGACATGAACTGATCGCACACATACTGATCATGGTTAGACGTGATCGTGGTCGAGCACAAACTGATCGCACAGATCGTGATAAGGTGTGCGTGTGATCGTAAGGCAGGAGCCAACAGCTATCTCACTCTGTCCAGGGCTGGGGCGACGCCACTGCAACATGCAATTGCGTGGTCTGCATGTCACGTCTTCTCTCCTCCTCGGTCTCATCTTCTCTACTCTGCAAATCTGCATGCATGCGCATCAGCGCTCAACTGCATTTACTGCTCAGCTGCTGCGTCCGCGCGAGTGCATGCGACGCAAGTTTTGGGTCGATCAATGGACGGACGGTGCTGGACCAATGAGTTCCTGGAGGAGCAGGTCGGTCAATCGCGCGTGCCGTATGCAGGGCTATGCACGGACACAGGCGTGGATCCACTGACCGGACAAAGAATTCAGTATTGCTCTCGGCTTGGATCTTGACCTTATTCAGATTGCCCTGGTTTTGCAACTGTGATCATGTTCTGATACCTTGCAAAAGCTCTGCTCCTCGGTCTTATTTTCATCGGTGTATGCATGTGGATGCATGGCCACGAGCATGGGTGGTGAGGTAAATCAATGGAGGTAATTGCAGACGAAGGACTGTGCTGAGCTGAAGCATGTGAAGGTCACATG
The DNA here is from genome assembly GCF_958298935.1 of Phragmites australis. NCBI lineage: Eukaryota > Viridiplantae > Streptophyta > Magnoliopsida > Poales > Poaceae > Phragmites > Phragmites australis. The sequence goes on from NC_084922.1 coordinate 9,998,690, forward strand.
GAGAGAGGTTCATGGGATCGATACAGCGTGCCACTGTAAATATACCCCACGCATCCAATTCAATTCCTCCTCTGATCATACACATTCAATACACCCTGCAATTTCTCTCGTCTTCTGAACTGAAAGGATGAGGTTGACATAAACTCCACATTGCAGAGATGAAATGTCTTTCGGTGGAATTCACCAGAGTTTTAGCCAGATTTAGAACTGCTGTACGTACAACCGATGGTTCAGACTCGTGTACTGTACCATAGAACACTGTAGCAGCGGAGTCGGACGGCCGGGTGTATACATAACATTTTCGCCGGATTTATCACCTGACAAAGCAGTACTCAAAAGAGGTTGACATAAAAGAGGCTCATTTGCCTCACCAATCGTAGGAGATGCTCCACATCAGTTCGCAAAATCTCCTTTTCGTGGATGGAAGAGTCCATGCTGCAGACGAAATGCGCTCACTCTACGATCAGGCAGGTAATCACCGGTTGGAGTACGTCGTACTTAGGATGCGTTTAGTTAGAGAATAATGTGAGATGTGATAAGGTTATCTTTGTTTTTAATATGGTGATCTAATTTTCTATTTGATTTGAATGGAAGGGAAGAGTCAGTTTTTTTTTGTTAGTAGAATTAGAGTGTATACGATGAACTAGTTTTTTATTTAGTTGAATTAATTAGATGAATTGAGTTGGCTATGATGATTTTTTAGTAAAATTGTCCTTTAATTATATAACATTTGGATGGATTTGTGCTGTTTGAATATGTTTGAATTTAAATTGAATTAAAAAAGAGAATATCACATAAAATAATAAAAATACATATAAATAGAGCATTACAAATGAACTCACTTTTTCACCAAATAAACTAGGGTTGAAAATATTTTTATAAATTAGTACATCACATGAGAAGAATATTAGTGAATTATTTCAATTTTTTGGGAATTTATTTGAGGCATTAAAATTACTAGAATTTATAAATGTAGATTGTTTTGAGAATTTTAATTAAATATTGGCTCAGATGTTTCGGACCAAACTAATTAAAACTGGTTGCCAATGAGCTCTAATTTACTCATAAAAACATTTATAATTTTTGAATCACTCTTGTACTCACAAATAAAATAAAGAGTTAAATGAAAAACATGAACACACAGCAGACAACGAGTAGAATGTGGATGGCTCGGTCCAGTTGCTTTGTCCGGATCTCCCATTCAGCATCTCAAGTATATTCCCTGTTGCTGGCCACCTATTCACCATATCCATCTAACCAAATATCTTAAAAACTGGGATGATCATCTCACATCCATGTCCATCCTTATACCAAACACACCCTAAACTCCCAGATAACCAACTGTTTCTCTAAGAGCTGAAAGAACTCCAGTTCTCTGATTTCTGATGTTAATGTTCATAAATAGAGTTGAAGCAGTTGTAATCAACTGAATTTCAGTTGATTTTGTTTTGGACATGGGTTTGCAGTTGATAATTACAGTAATCGCACAGATGGTGCTTCGATCAGAAGATAACCAATGTACCTGAAATCATGTGCAATTGTTTGTGCATGTGAAAATCTTTTTCGCTACACCAACACAATTCTTTTTTTATGTTAGAATTTTAACGGAAGTATCATCAAAATTAACAAGCCAGGCATAAAATTAATATATGAGACACGGTGTTTTTAACGAGTTTCAAACATCTTACCTATATCCTCATAGCATAACTACATGTGATCTTCCCGATAAACGTTTCCGTCAATCTACGATTACAATAGTGGTGCCTAATATTTATAGACTTGAAAATAAGAGTCCAAATACAACTGAATTTCTAGTCCATCTAACTAAAACTCAAATATAATTATAACTGACTCTATACACATATTTGATATATATCCTAACATTTTATGATCCAAACTGCACTAACAGGAAGCACAATTCCGAAAATGAATTCATCAGTGCTATTTGCCATAGCTGTTCAAAAACAGCTGGGCCGACCAGCTTGCAAGCGAAAACAAATACCCCAAGACAACAGTACAACACTACCGTGGACCCTCTCAGCCGAACTGTGCAGAGGCAAGAACTGGGCAGCCTTTATTCATTGCAGCATCTATGGCTCGTGGAGTACAGATCAATGGCGACCCCAGGTCAAGCGTCAATCATGACTAGATTAAAGTCTTCAACAGATTTGCTCACGATCAATGCTTTTAAAAGAATGGCTTGATTTGCTTAAGCCCTGCCATTTTTACAGCCTGTTGATTGCAGGTAGCTTGACAGTATCTGAACCTTGTGTGATTATACTACTACTACTTAGAATCATGAACTGGTCTTGAAATCTAAGGACAGAGTGCTTTCCAATTATCGCAATCAGAGCCTTAATAAGAGTCTGTGAACTTACAAGAGTGTGCTCTAGTGCAGCTTCCTGCAAAATATTACTACTGCATACTTTCCTCAATTTAAATGAGAGGATTATAGATGCAATGCAAAATCAAGATACTAGTCTGCATGAGCTTTAGTAAGCAAGTAAGCATCACCGAAAAACTAAGCATACTGTGTCATGATCTCCATATAGTTGTTTTTTTATATAAAAAAACGTGCAGTTGCATTTCTTCAGAAGAATCACACACAGGCTCTTGAGATCACATTTTACAGTGGTTCTGCAGAAATATTTTACCATGTCATGATCGATCAACTTGATCAATCACCAATTGGAACTCGACAGATCATGTATGCATGTGCCTCTGTTTTCATGGCTGGCAATGGCGAAAAAAGAAACAGAGCCCGCGAGGTAGAAGACAGAGGAGGTCTCTGCCGCGCAAAGGGGAGAGACGAGACGATCGAATTGAACACCGCATCAGTCTACTCCAGCTGTGGAGGCAAGCGCACGCCTTGTCTAGTCGGATGAATGGATTGGTCGATACCATGACGCGGGCATTGAAATCCCTCGCCAACCACCCGCTGCGTCATCTGCGGCCTCATCAATTTACGACGCTCGCCTTCAATTCCCATGGTGCCAGTCTGGTAGCTTCTGCTCCCGCTATTTATACCCACGATCGAGATCGAGTGCTCAGCTCATCTTCGCCACTCCACAGTCCACTTCGCCCCCACAGCAGCAGCAGCAGAGGAGGCGAAGCAGCAGCTAGCCATGGAGGCGCAGAAGACTGCGAGGGCTCTCCTTGCGAGCTTCGTGCTCGCCGCGTTGGCTGCTCAGGCTTTCGTCGGCGTGGCCGAGTCCAGGAGCAGCCCCTTGGAGAAGGCGAGCCAAGGTACGTACGCCTTCCTGAGCTGTGTGCAACTGCAACGGTAGGCATGCATGCAGACGTGAAGGTTGTAACGTGCTTGGTACATTGAAATGTGTGGTTGCTGCAGGTGACGTGAAGAAGCCGGACTGCGTGCCGGGAATTGACCCGCGTACGTTCCCAGGGATCGGCGGCGGGCACGGTGGCTCCAGTGGGACGACGCCATCCCACGGCGGTGGGTACGTACCAACGCCGTCGCACGGGGGGTCCGGAGCGTTGCCTTCTCCGTCCCACGGCGGGTTCGGGACGACACCGGCGGCGCCGTCCACTGGCGGCGGGTACGTACCAACGCCGTCACACGGGGGATCCGGAGCGTTGCCTTCTCCGTCCCACGGCGGGTTCGGGACGACACCGGCGGCGCCGTCCACTGGCGGAGGGTACGGGAGTTCTCCATCGACGCCGTCCCACGGCGGCGCCTACGGGAGTTCCCCCTCGCCGTCCCACGGTGGCGCCTACGGGAGCTCCCCGACTCCGTCTCACGGGGCCTACGGCGGGACTACGCCGGCGTACGGTGGCTCTCCGCCGACACAGT